>NC_136063.1:206761551-211561551 GCF_964261635.1 Lissotriton helveticus | reverse complement strand
CTGTCCCAGTGCATGATGGGAACAGGGCAAACCAAACTACCAAGCCAATTCTTATACTGGGAAGGAGACAAGCTTCCGGGGACCGGTTTCTGGCATCACAGCCTTCGTCGGCCCGGCTTCCTTGAATCCTGATGGTGCAATGAGCAAGGGACTCACGTCTGAGTATACCCTCCCACACATAGTGTGGATAAAATCGATTTTGGAAAAGGGGGTGGTGATGGACAGAGTTTCTGAATGATGCAGAATACTCTTACCAAGTCAAGAGATCATGGTTTTCATCCATCACCTGTTTTTTAGCTCATTGCACCATCCCAGCTCAGAACCTGGCTATATGCAAATTAGTCTGTTCCTGTCCCAGTGCATGATGGGAACAGGGCAAACCAAACTACCAAGCCAATTCTTATACTGGGAAGGAGACAAGCTTCCGGGGACCGGTTTCTGGCATCACAGCCTTCGTCGGCCCGGCTTGCTTGAATCCTGATGGTGCAACGAGCAAGGGACTCACGTCTGAGTATACCCTCCCACACATAGTGTGGATAAAATCGATTTTGGAAAAGGGGGTGGTGATGGACAGAGTTTCTGAATGATGCAGAATACTCTTACCAAGTCAAGAGATCATGGTTTTAATCCATCACCTGTTTTTTAGCTCATTGCACCATCCCAGCTCAGAACCTGGCTATATGCAAATTAGTCTGTTCCTGTCCCAGTGCATGATGGGAACAGGGCAAACCAAACTACCAAGCCAATTCTTATACTGGGAAGGAGACAAGCTCCCGGGGACCGGTTTCTGGCATCACAGCCTTCGTCGGCCCGGCTTGCTTGAATCCTGATGGTGCAATGAGCAAGGGACTCATGTCTGAGTATACCCTCCCACACATAGTGTGGATAAAATCGATTTTGGAAAAGGGGGTGGTGATGGACAGAGTTTCTGACTGATGCAGAATACTCTTACCAAGTCAAGAGATCATGGTTTTAATCCATCACCTGTTTTTTAGCTCATTGCACCATCCCAGCTCAGAACCTGGCTATATGCAAATTAGTCTGTTCCTGTCCCAGTGCATGATGGGAACAGGGCAAACCAAACTACCAAGCCAATTCTTATACTGGGAAGGAGACAAGCTTCCGGGGACCGGTTTCTGGCATCACAGCCTTCGTCGGCCCGGCTTGCTTGAATCCTGATGGTGCAATGAGCAAGGGACTCACGTCTGAGTATACCCTCCCACACATAGTGTGGATAAAATCGATTTTGGAAAAGGGGGTGGTGATGGACAGAGTTTCTGAATGATGCAGAATACTCTTACCAAGTCAAGAGATCATGGTTTTAATCCATCACCTGTTTTTTAGCTCATTGCACCATCCCAGCTCAGAACCTGGCTATATGCAAATTAGTCTGTTCCTGTCCCAGTGCATGATGGGAACAGGGCAAACCAAACTACCAAGCCATTTCTTATACTGGGAAGGAGACAAGCTTCCGGGGACCGGTTTCTGGCATCACAGCCTTCGTCGGCACGGCTTGCTTGAATCCTGATGGTGCAATGAGCAAGGGACTCACGTCTGAGTATACCCTCCCACACATAGTGTGGATAAAATCGATTTTGGAAAAGGAGTTGGTGATGGACAGAGTTTCTGAATGATGCAGAATACTCTTACCAAGTCAAGAGATCATGGTTTTGGTCCATCACCTGTTTTTTAGCTCATTGCACCATCCCAGCTCAGAACCTGGCTGTATGCAAATTAGTCTGTTCCTGTCCCAGTGCATGATGGGAACAGGGCAAACCAAACTACCAAGCCAATTCTTATACTGGGAAGGAGACAAGCTTCCGGGGACCGGTTTCTGGCATCACAGCCTTCGTCGGCCCGGCTTGCTTGAATCCTGATGGTGCAATGAGCAAGGGACTCACGTCTGAGTATACCCTCCAACACATAGTGTGGATAAAATCGATTTTGGAAAAGGGGGTGGTGATGGACAGAGTTTCCGAATGATGCAGAATACTCTTACCAAGTCAAGAGATCATGGTTTTAATCCATCACCTGTTTTTTAGCTCATTGCACCATCCCAGCTCAGAACCTGGCTATATGCAAATTAGTCTGTTCCTGTCCCAGTGCATGATGGGAACAGGGCAAACCAAACTACCAATCCAATTCTTATACTGGGAAGGAGACAAGCTTCCGGGGACCGGTTTCTGGCATCACAGCCTTCGTCGGCCCGGCTTGCTTGAATCCTGATGGTGCAATGAGCAAGGGACTCACGTCTGAGTATACCCTCCCACACATAGTGTGGATAAAATCGATTTTGGAAAAGGGGGTGGTGATGGACAGAGTTTCTGAATGATGCAGAATACTCTTACCAAGTCAAGAGATCATGGTTTTAATCCATCACCTGTTTTTTAGCTCATTGCACCATCCCAGCTCAGAACCTGGCTATATGCAAATTAGTCTGTTCCTGTCCCAGTGCATGATGGGAACACGGCAAACCAAACTACCAATCCAATTCTTATACTGGGAAGGAGACAAGCTTCCGGGGACCGGTTTCTGGCATCACAGCCTTCGTCGGCCCGGCTTGCTTGAATCCTGATGGTGCAATGAGCAAGGGACTCACGTCTGAGTATACCCTCCCACACATAGTGTGGATAAAATCGATTTTGGAAAAGGGGGTGGTGATGGACAGAGTTTCTGAATGATGCAGAATACTCTTACCAAGTCAAGAGATCATGGTTTTAATCCATCACCTGTTTTTTTAGCTTATTGCACCATCCCAGCTCAGAACCTGGCTATATGCAAATGAGTCTGTTCCTGTCCCAGTGCATGATGGGAACAGGGCAAACCAAACTACCAAGCCAATTCTTATACTGGGAAGGAGACAAGCTTCCGGGGACCGGTTTCTGGCATCACAGCCTTCGTTGGCCCGGCTTGCTTGAATCCTGATGGTGCAATGAGCAAGGGACTCACGTCTGAGTATACCCTCCCACACATAGTGTGGATAAAATCGATTTTGGAAAAGGTGGTGGTGATGGACAGAGTTTCTGAATGATGCAGAATACTCTTACCAAGTCAAGAGATCATGGTTTTAATCCATCACCTGTTTTTTTAGCTCATTGCACCATCCCAGCTCAGAACCTGGCTATATGCAAATTAGTCTGTTCCTGTCCCAGTGCATGATGGGAACAGGGTAAACCAAACTACCAAGCCAATTCTTATACTGGGAAGGAGACAAGCTTCCGGGGACCGGTTTCTGGCATCACAGCCTTCGTCGGCCCGGCTTGCTTGAATCCTGATGGTGCAATGAGCAAGGGACTCACGTCTGAGTATACCCTCCCACACATAGTGAGGATAAAATCGATTGTGGAAAAGGGGGTGGTGATGGACAGAGTTTCTGAATGATGCAGAATACTCTTACCAAGTCAAGAGATCATGGTTTTAATCCATCACCTGTTTTTTAGCTCATTGCACCATCCCAGCTCAGAACCTGGCTATATGCAAATTAGTCTGTTCCTGTCCCAGTGCATGATGGGAACAGGGCAAACCAAACTACCAAGCCAATTCTTATACTGGGAAGGAGACAAGCTTCCGGGGACCGGTTTCTGGCATCACAGCCTTCATCGGCCCGGCTTGCTTGAATCCTGATGGTGCAATGAGCAAGGGACTCACGTCTGAGTATACCCTCCCACACATAGTGTGGATAAAATCGATTTTGGAAAAGGGGGTGGTGATGGACAGAGTTTCTGACTGATGCAGAATACTCTTACCAAGTCAAGAGATCATGGTTTTAATCCATCACCTGTTTTTTAGCTCATTGCACCATCCCAGCTCAGAACCTGGCTATATGCAAATTAGTCTGTTCCTGTCCCAGTGCATGATGGGAACAGGGCAAACCAAACTACCAAGCCAATTCTTATACTGGGAAGGAGACAAGCTTTCGGGGACCGGTTTCTGGCATCACAGCCTTCGTCGGCCCGGCTTGCTTGAATCCTGATGGTGCAATGAGCAAGGGACTCACGTCTGAGTATACCCTCCCACACATAGTGTGGATAAAATCGATTTTGGAAAAGGGGGTGGTGATGGACAGAGTTTCTGAATGATGCAGAATACGCTTACCAAGTCAAGAGATCATGGTTTTAATCCATCACCTGTTTTTTAGCTCATTGCACCATCCCAGCTCAGAACCTGGCTATATGCAAATTAGTCTGTTCCTGTCCCAGTGCATGATGGGAACAGGGCAAACCAAACTACCAAGCCATTTCTTATACTGGGAAGGAGACAAGCTTCCGGGGACCGGTTTCTGGCATCACAGCCTTCGTCGGCACGGCTTGCTTGAATCCTGATGGTGCAATGAGCAAGGGACTCACGTCTGAGTATACCCTCCCACACATAGTGTGGATAAAATCGATTTTGGAAAAGGAGTTGGTGATGGACAGAGTTTCTGAATGATGCAGAATACTCTTACCAAGTCAAGAGATCATGGTTTTGGTCCATCACCTGTTTTTTAGCTCATTGCACCATCCCAGCTCAGAACCTGGCTGTATGCAAATTAGTCTGTTCCTGTCCCAGTTCATGATGGGAACAGGGCAAACCAAACTACCAAGCCAATTCTTATACTGGGAAGGAGACAAGCTTCCGGGGACCGGTTTCTGGCATCACAGCCTTCGTCGGCCCGGCTTGCTTGAATCCTGATGGTGCAATGAGCAAGGGACTCACGTCTGAGTATACCCTCCCACACATAGTGTGGATAAAATCGATTTTGGAAAAGGGGGTGGTGATGGACAGAGTTTCCGAATGATGCAGAATACTCTTACCAAGTCAAGAGATCATGGTTTTAATCCATCACCTGTTTTTTTAGCTCATTGCACCATCCCAGCTCAGAACCTGGCTATATGCAAATTAGTCTGTTCCTGTCCCAGTGCATGATGGGAACAGGGCAAACCAAACTACCAATCCAATTCTTATACTGGGAAGGAGACAAGCTTCCGGGGACCGGTTTCTGGCATCACAGCCTTCGTCGGCCCGGCTTGCTTGAATCCTGATGGTGCAATGAGCAAGGGACTCACGTCTGAGTATACACTCCCACACATAGTGTGGATAAAATCGATTTTGGAAAAGGGGGTGGTGATGGACAGAGTTTCTGAATGATGCAGAATACTCTTACCAAGTCAAGAGATCATGGTTTTAATCCATCACCTGTTTTTTAGCTCATTGCACCATCCCAGCTCAGAACCTGGCTATATGCAAATTAGTCTGTTCCTGTCCCAGTGCATGATGGGAACACGGCAAACCAAACTACCATTCCAATTCTTATACTGGGAAGGAGACAAGCTTCCGGGGACCGGTTTCTGGCATCACAGCCTTCGTCGGCCCGGCTTGCTTGAATCCTGATGGTGCAATGAGCAAGGGACTCACGTCTGAGTATACCCTCCCACACATAGTGTGGATAAAATCGATTTTGGAAAAGGGGGTGGTGATGGACAGAGTTTCTGAATGATGCAGAATACTCTTACCAAGTCAAGAGATCATGGTTTTAATCCATCACCTGTTTTTTAGCTTATTGCACCATCCCAGCTCAGAACCTGGCTATATGCAAATTAGTCTGTTCCTGTCCCAGTGCATGATGGGAACAGGGCAAACCAAACTACCAAGCCAATTCTTATACTGGGAAGGAGACAAGCTTCCGGGGACCGGTTTCTGGCATCACAGCCTTCGTTGGCCCGGCTTGCTTGAATCCTGATGGTGCAATGAGCAAGGGACTCACGTCTGAGTATACCCTCCCACACATAGTGTGGATAAAATCGATTTTGGAAAAGGTGGTGGTGATGGACAGAGTTTCTGAATGATGCAGAATACTCTTACCAAGTCAAGAGATCATGGTTTTAATCCATCACCTGTTTTTTAGCTCATTGCACCATCCCAGCTCAGAACCTGGCTATATGCAAATTAGTCTGTTCCTGTCCCAGTGCATGATGGGAACAGGGCAAACCAAACTACCAAGCCAATTCTTATACTGGGAAGGAGACAAGCTTCCGGGGACCGGTTTCTGGCATCACAGCCTTCGTCGGCCCGGCTTGCTTGAATCCTGATGGTGCAATGAGCAAGGGACTCACGTCTGAGTATACCCTCCCACACATAGTGAGGATAAAATCGATTGTGGAAAAGGGGGTGGTGATGGACAGAGTTTCTGAATGATGCAGAATACTCTTACCAAGTCAAGAGATCATGGTTTTAATCCATCACCTGTTTTTTAGCTCATTGCACCATCCCAGCTCAGAACCTGGCTATATGCAAATTAGTCTGTTCCTGTCCCAGTGCATGATGGGAACAGGGCAAACCAAACTACCAAGCCAATTCTTATACTGGGAAGGAGACAAGCTTCCGGGGACCGGTTTCTGGCATCACAGCCTTCGTCGGCCCGGCTTGCTTGAATCCTGATGGTGCAATGAGCAAGGGACTCACGTCTGAGTATACCCTCCCACACATAGTGTGGATAAAATCGATTTTGGAAAAGGGGGTGGTGATGGACAGAGTTTCTGAATGATGCAGAATACTCTTACCAAGTCAAGAGATCATGGTTTTAATCCATCACCTGTTTTTTAGCTCATTGCACCATCCCAGCTCAGAACCTGGCTATATGCAAATTAGTCTGTTCCTGTCCCAGTGCATGATGGGAACAGGGCAAACCAAACTACCAAGCCAATTCTTGTCTTGTCCTGTCTTGTCTAAATAGTATCAGGTCAGGTTCCCCTCGGGACCCAGTTCCTATGAAGATACTAAAACAACTAGACCTTGAACCACGAAGATTCTTAATGAGGCTACTAAACATCTCTCTTATTGAATCTCGGGTGGCACAGGATTGGAAACATGCCATGGTTGTCCCTTTGCTCAAAAAATCTGGTGCGGACATTACAAACCTTGCCAACTTTAGGCGTATATCCCTGCTGCCAGCCTGCTCCAAAATATTGGAACGCCATGTTAACACTCAGCTCAATGAGTTTGTTGAAAACGTGGGATATCTCCATCCATCCCAATCAGGCTTTCGCGCTAATTACTCCACCGAATCCGCACTCCTTGGGGTGACTGAGCGACTCCGACACGGTATCGATAGCGGTGAGACCTTTGCGCTTATTCTTCTTGATTTAAGCGCTGCATTCGATACCGTGTCTCATTCCACTCTTTTGGAGTCCCTCCGCTCCCTTGGTGTTGATGGATCTGCGCTTGCCTGGGTGGCCTCATTTCTTAAGGAGCGCACCTTTCAGGTTTTCTCAAACAAGGCTGAATCTGCGATTTATTCTTCAGCTTACAGCGTCCCTCAAGGGTCTATATTAAGCCCATTGTTGTTTAATATTTACATCAGACCTCTTGCCTCCATCGTAGAGGATGCCGGTCTGTCTATATATTCATATGCAGACGACACGCAGATTGTGTTCTCTCTCTCTAGCAGCAGGGTTCAGGAAGTCTCTGCCCTTAAAGTTGGCCTATCTCGTGTTGCAGCTTGGATGCAAGATCATCTGCTGAAGCTTAACGGAGAGAAGACGGAGGTTATTATACTAGGCAAGCATAAAGATCTGTGGGGCTCTAGACACTGGCCATGTGACATGGGTCCTCTGCCTACCCCTGTGCCTGTTGTTCGTAACCTCGGATTCCTGATTGACGACAAACTTTCGATGAGGCAGCAGGTGACCAAGGTTGCTGCAGTCTGTTTTAACACCTTACGATGGCTGCAGAAGATCTTATGGATGCTGCCCGAGTCCACACGAAGAACGGTCGTCCAGGCCCTTGTGATGTCTCTCATTGACTATGGCAATGTGCTTTATCTGGGAGCGGATAAAGCAACAATTAATAAACTACAAGTGATACAGAATTCAGCTGCTCGCCTCTTGCGTAATGTTCCACGGAGAACGTCCGCAATGCAAGCCTTGCGTGACCTGCACTGGCTGAGAATTTCAGATCGCGTGACCTTTAAAACACTGTGTCTTCTGTTTAAGATCCGTCAGGGTTCTGCCCCTACCTACCTGCATAACCTTGCACAGCCTTATCTACCTGGCCGTTCTTTAAGGTCATCTAATAATGGCAATTTATTTACTCCAAGAATCCGACTAGCAAAAATGGGAGGCCGTTCATTCGCATATCTTGGACCAAAGATGTGGAATGCTCTCCCGCTGGCGTTAAAAACAGAAACTAATCTTCTGGCCTTTCGTAAAAAGTTGAAGACTTTTCTGTTTTGATTTCCTCCTTTTCGTGATCTTTTTTTTTTTTTTTTGCACCTGCTTGATCTTCTTCTTCAGTCTGTCCCTGGCGCCAGGAAACCCACTGCGGGTAGCTGTGCGCAATATAAATTCAATAAAATAAATAAGTTCTTATACTGGGAAGGAGACAAGCTTCCGGGGACCGGTTTCTGGCATCACAGCCTTCGTCGGCCCGGCTTGCTTGAATCCTGATGGTGCAATGAGCAAGGGACTCACGTCTGAGTATACCCTCCCACACATAGTGTGGATAAAATCGATTTTGGAAAAGGGGGTGGTGATGGACAGAGTTTCTGAATGATGCAGAATACTCTTACCAAGGAGGCTGGGCTGGGCCCGAAACTCTGCCCTTTTTGCTGGCCGCATTCTGGACTGGTAGGCTCCTACAATCCCTTATTTAACTCTTTCTCTATGTCATTTTCTTGACTGACCACTGGAGTATCGTTCCTGATCTATTACATGTTACACTATGCCTAGTGAAGCTAGAAGTAAGGCTGCTGCGGGAGGGGCAAAGTTGATTGGGACCCTTGATGACTTTATCATCCGCACGAATACACTGATAGACCAGGGAATAGTCCTAATGGAGAGGAGGGTGTCCCAGGATCTAGCATTTGCGTAGAGGTCCTCCATGGACCACATTGCGGAGGCCCGCAGTCCCGTAAACGCCGTGGGACAGATCACCTCTGAGCAGATACTTGTTGAGGTTCATAACAACACGACTACCCAACCAGAACTTCGGGACTCTTCTTCCATAGATTCACAGCAACTGGCACCATCTGGAAATATTCTGACTTCCTCGCAAATAGATACCCAGGCGGAAAAGTTTAATACTGAGCTACAAGGGAAAAGGGAGGGAGCAATCCCAAAAAAAAGGCACACTAAACATATCTCAAATCATAACAAGACAACGGTGACACCTGTACGCAAACCGGGATCTGTAAATAGCACAGAGCAACCAAGCGGATGTCCTGGAGAGGTCTCTAGGAAAGAAGCAGTTGGTCTATTAACTATGCCTCTGACCATTATTGACTCTACTCTAGATGACACCCTGGCGGACATTTTTAATAATAGCTCCACACCCAATAGTACGGCCACCAACATAGACAGGGAAGATCCAAATATAGATAGGGAAGATCCTTTTATAACAACATTAAAAACCCTTATCAAATCCTTGTTGTGCCCCTTGGAAAATAAGCTTCAGGCTATTGAAATACAATTAAAAGCTATGCATACGGACAATAGCCCTCCGTTCGACCGTAACTAAAAATTCAACACAGCCAACCCTTCCCCCAAATAACCTCCAAATAACAAATACAACTATAGCAGAAGTTATTAAACCCGCCCTTAAAACACCTGTGCCAAAATCTTGTACTACTATTATAAGTAAAAATCCAATTAAACCTATTCCACCTGTGGAGGCAAATAAAAACAAACCAGATATTGATACCAATACTGCTGAAAAACCTTCCCAAGATAGACCAGAAAGACGTAGAGGGATCAATCTACCACCAGACGCCTGCCCATATGTAGTAATTCTAACGGGAGTCCCAGAGTTAGCCGCCCAGGCAACAGAATCATTTTGGGCACTTGAAAATAAAGTGTTTCACTGGTTGAACTCAAATCATCCCCTTCCATCGAACGTAACAAGTAATTTACTAATGGTGCAACGGGTTCCCTGGGTGGGGAAAACTACAAAAAGACTACAAGGAGACTGCGTGGTGGTAACATTTGATGACCCCAGATCAGTGGAATATATTTGCCAAAGGTCTAAGAGAAATAATGGAGCAACAATTGTGGCAAGACCGCTCTCCTTTTTCTATATGCCAGTGCAGCACACGGATACTAGATGGAGCTGGATGAGGGGTCCTAATTATCCACGGGGAGAGTGGGGGTACGAAACACGTCACGATCAAGCACATAATGTATGGGGGGAAGGGATAAATGATGGATGGTCTACAATCAACCGAAGGAGAGGGGGAACAAACTATCCAGATCAATACCGACATACTGATTGGAGGGACCCACAACATGCTCCGTTCTCCATTCCCTGTTTCAATCGATTTAGCGATTTGGAGGCCGTAGATTGACAGCTAAATATCCAGGCAGTAGAACCTTCCATGTTTTCACCCACCCTAAGTAACCCATTGGATAGCGCTGGGATTATTTTCCCCCCTGTTATGACTACAAGGCAGGAAGCTGGAAAAAACCTAATAACTGTAAATGATGTAGTAAATGTGACCAATACCTTGGAAAATGAGATTGAAAAACCCAATGGAGTGGATCTCGGAAGTGTTGGCAGCACTAACCGGAAAAACGATATATGTACTATATGCTATATGCAAATTAGTCTGTTCCTGTTATGTTATGTTATGTTATGTTACTGGGGGTTTTGTAAAGCGCTCAGCTGCTCAAGAGAGCGTCCCGGCGCTATAGATCATCACACAAACACCAGCAACTAACAAGACAGCCAAAACGGCACTAAAAATCCGGAAAACAACTTACAGGGCAAAGAGATACGTTTTAAGTCCCTTTCTGAAAGCAGACAAATTAGAGCACGTTCGCAACGTCAGGGGCAGAGTGTTCCAAAGACGGGGGGCAAGGTAACTGAAGGAGCGACCTCCACAACGAACACGTCTCACTGCCGGCATGATGGCATTGGCCTGGGCAGCCGACCTCAAGGGTCTAGACGGAAAATAGAAGTTGACCCTTCTCTGCAAATAGCCAGCGGCGAAATTATGAAGCGCCTTAAACGCTGTAGTTAAGGTCTTGAAGAAGATGCGCTTGCGAATCGGCAGCCAATGCAGAGTCACAAGGAGGTTGCTAGCCCTGGCTCTTCTGGTAAGACCAAAGATTGCCCTGGCTGCCGAGTTTTGGACTATCTGCAGGCGGGTAAGCAGATATTCAGGAAGACCCAGATAAAGGATGTTGGCATAGTCTAGGCATGAGCCTATCAGGGCCTGCACCGTAATCTTCTTGTGCTCCAGAGATAGGTACGGCAGAAACTTTCTCAACATCCTTAAGATGGCAAAGCACTTCCCCATCAGGCCAGCTACCTGGGCCTTGAAGGAGAGGGTGTTATCGACCAACATGCCCAGATTCTTAGCTGTAACACAATCGCTGGCAGGGGGGAACATGGCCGAAGGCCACCAGTGCTTCCATCTCGGGTCGGCAGAACAACCAAAAAACAATATCTCGGATTTGTCTGAGTTGCATTTGAGGCCACTTTTCCCGAACCAATCAAACACAAACTCCAGACACTTCCGGATGGCCGCTCTGTCGAAATCACAGCCCCTGTCACAAGTGAACAGGAGCTGTGTATCGTCCGCATAGGACACGATCTGAGCCCCTAGCTCCTCCACCCGTGCCGCCAAAGGTGTCATAAAGATGTTAAAAAGGGAGGGGCTGAGTATAGAGCCCTGCGGGACCCCCACCTCAAGCTGCGGCATAGGGGCAGAGAAAGGGGGGGCCCAGATCGTTTGTCTGCAGTTGGCCAGAAAAGATTGAAACCATTCGAACACCGTTCCCCTCAGGCCAATCTCCCAGAGTCTTATCAGGAGAAGGTCGTGGGGAACGGTGTCGAAGGCCGCCGACAAATCAAGCATTATGAGCAAGGCCTTTCCACCCCTAACCAGAGTTTCCTTCACAGCCTCGCTCACCTCGAGTAGCGCGGTTTCTGTACTCAGGTTAGATCTAAACCCAGACTGAGACTGATGTAGTAAGGAATTAACCTCTAGAAAGTTGGTTAAGGTGGTGTGTACATGCTTTTCCGCTATTTTGGCCAAAGCGGGCAACAACGAGATAGGCCTATAGTTGGAATGCAATTTGGCATCTACATTCGGCGTTTTAATAAGGGGAAGGACTAGGGCCTTCTTCCAAGATGAGGGGACTTTTCCCGAGCTCAGAGATGAATTAATAATAGGATTAGTAATAGAATTAGGAGCAGCTGCCAAGGTCGCAAGACACTTGGCGGGGCAAGGGTCAAGTGGAGAGCCAGATTTCAAGTTGGACAAGAGGTCAAGCGAAGCCTGAAGCTCTAAAGCAGGGAAGCAGTCAAGGATAGGTGTATCCGGGAAACAACCATTACAACGCAACTTTTACAATGCACTACCATTACAACGAAACTTTTACAACGCAAAAACCATTACAACGCATGTATTTACAACGCATGTTTTTACAACGCAGGTACCTTTACAACGCATACCATTACAACGTAAGTATTGGTAAGTATATAATTATATTTTAAATTTTATATGTTTGGGTTTTTTAAGGGGTATTTTTAGGGTTCAGGGTCAGTTTTCAGTTTTTGGGTAAAGGGGCATTTTTAGGGTTCAGGGTCAGTTTTCAGTTTTTGGGTAAAGGGGTATTTTTAGGGTTCAGGGTCAGTTTTCAGTTTTTGGGTAAAGGGGCATTTTTAGGGTTCAGGGTCAGTTTTCAGTGTTTGGGTAAAGGGGTATTTTTAGGGTTCAGGGTCAGTTTTCAGTTTTTGGGTAAAGGGGTATTTTTAGGGTTCAGGGTCAGTTTTCAGTTTTTGGGTAAAGGGGCATTTTTAGGGTTCAGGGTCAGTTTTTAGTTTTTGGGTAAAGGGGTGTTTTTAGGGTTCAGGGTCGGTTTTCAGTTTTTGGGTAAAGGGGTATTTTTAGGGTTCAGGGTCGGTTTTCAGTTTTTGGGTAAAGGGGTATTTTTAGGGTTCAGGGTCAGTTTTCAGTTTTTGGGTAAAGGGGTATTTTTAGGGTTCAGGGTCAGTTTTCAGTTTTTGGGTAAAGGGGTATTTTTAGGGTTCAGGGTCAGTTTTCAGTTTTTGGGTAAAGGGGTATTTTTAGGGTTCAGGGTCAGTTTGGGGTTTTTGGGTAAAGGGATATTTTTAGGGTTCAGGGTCAGTTTGGGGTTTTTGGGGTACAGGGTTATTTTTAGGGTTCAGGGTCAGTTTTGGGTTTTTGGGTAAAGGGGTATTTTTAGGGTTCAGGGTCAGTTTTGGGTTTTTGGGGTACAGGGGTATTTTTAGGGTTCAGGGTCAGTTTTGGGTTTTTGGGGTACAGGGGTATAAGGTAAAAATAAAATAAAATTAAATTTAAATTAAATCAATTCAATAAAATAAAATAAAATAAAATAAAATAAAATAAAATTAAATTAAATTAAATTAAATTAAATTAAATTATATTATTTTCAATTATTTTAAATTAAAAAAAAATAATATATACTTACCAATACTTACGTTGTAATGGTATGCGTTGTAAAGGTACCTGCGTTGTAAAAACATGCGTTGTAAATACATGCGTTGTAAAAGTTTTTGCGTTGTAAAAAATTTGTTGTAATGGCATGCGTTGTAAAAGTATGAGTTGTAACGTCATACATCCATGTCCGTATCCATTGCAGATGAGTGTATCCAGGGCTTAAGAGAGCCAACGGCCACAAGGCCAGAGTCCGAGATGTCATGGGCTCCTTGCAAGGCCGACTGGATGGTACGGATTTTATTAATGAAAAATGCTGCAAGCTCCGTGATCCATGGTTCCGAGAAGACAGACGTAGGAGTACAACAAGAGGGAGAGATAAATTCTTTAACAATCTAAAGATCTCTTTGCAGGAGTTATCTGCTTCCTCAATCCTTTTAGCTAAAAATAATTTTTTCTCTGCAGTAATCTCCCTATGATATTCCTTCACTGCTTCTCTATAAGACTGCTTAGCAGATGTATCATACTGCCTCCGCCAAATTCTCTCCAGCCTCTTGCAGTGCCTTCTCTTGCCAGCCAATGTAACAGAGAACCACGGAGCCGACACTCTTGCCAGTTCTGATCTAACCTGGCGGGGTGGTGCCAAGGCTTCCAGACGTGCGGTGAGCCAGTTCTGAAAACACACTACATCGTCCTCCAACCTGCCTGTGAGAACACAAGGATAGGTTTCTAAGGCCCGGGTAAGCATGGCTGGGGTGACTTTGTGAAAGGCTCTAGGTATACGTGCTGTTTGCCGCTGCACATTGCGAGTGGCCGCTAGCTGATGTACTATCACAAAGTCCGCTAGGAAGTGATCCGACCAGAGGACTGGGGCAAGGGAAGAGAGGGACACCGGAACGGTCGAGAAAATTTGATCTAAAGTATGCCCTTTCT
The DNA here is from genome assembly GCF_964261635.1 of Lissotriton helveticus. Lineage (NCBI taxonomy): Eukaryota > Metazoa > Chordata > Amphibia > Caudata > Salamandridae > Lissotriton > Lissotriton helveticus. The sequence continues at coordinate 211,547,222 of NC_136063.1, read as the reverse complement.
CATGTGTAGGTGCCTGCAAGTACATATGAAATCCCAACGAAGATGTCATATCCAGGAATTTTTGCACTTCAGGATCCTCGCCCATATCCATGTGGATGTTAAAGTCCCCTAAGATTAGGCAGTGTTTTGCCCTGAGACTGAGTGTGGAAATAATCGATAACAAATCCTCGGTAAAAGAGCCGAGAGGACCAGGAGGTCTATAAAGCAAGGTCCCCAAGCAGGATTGATGGGGGGAGAAGGCCAAGGAAAAGGCAAGGGTCTCACAGCCTGGTAGGTCGTCCACAGACAAGATAGTGCAAGGGATGTGCCTCTTAATAACAAGCGCCACTCCACCTCCCCTTCCCTTACTTCTGTCTCGACGGAAAATAGCATGCGTAGGAGGGATGGCAATAGCCAAATCACGTTCCGATCCCTCACCGAGCCATGTCTCCGTGAGAAAGAGACAATCCATTTCCTCGTGTGTTAAAAGATTGTGGATGTCAAGAGCGTGTTGGGAAAGGGACCTAGTGTTTAACAATGCACAGTTACTGCCTAAAGGGGGGAGCTTGCACGGAAGGGTTTCGGTGAAACTAGGAGTCCACCCGCACGTGAAACACTTAGTAATAGCCCCTGCAAAGTAGGGGATGACTCGCTGACATGGGGCAGTATGTACATTATAGGACAGAAGTTCCTCTCTAGTATACATCCTACTAAGTGCTCAATAAGATCCACCAGGCACGCGCACCGTGCGCCTCCGGGGCGCAGACGGGCTGACTCAGGCGAGACTCCGGCGCAGGGACGGCGCACCCGCAAACGCGACCGCTAGCGCGTGAGACAACCGTTTCCTTTTATGTGGGACACTAGAGCGCTCACACCACTCTAGCCCACACTCAAGATGGCCGCCGTGGGCGCAAATCCCTGACTCCGGTCTGAAGCCCTAACGGCAGCTAGCGCCGTCGAAGAGTGGCGAAAATGCGTGCAAATAGCCTAAAAGTATGCTGTATGCATTACAGAGTGAAAATACACAATTTTAAAAATACAATAAAAACGAGCCGTTTTACTCGCAGAACTCGTAATTAGAGGAAGCGTGCTCAGCGCTTCACGAATAGCACTTCTAGCTGGTATGGGTGAAAAGATTATGGGAACAGGGCAAACCAAACTACCAAGCCAATTCTTATACTGGGAAGGAGACAAGCTTCAGGGGACCGGTTTCTGGCATCACAGCCTTCGTCGGCCCGGCTTGCTTGAATCCTGATGGTGCAATGAGCAAGGGACTCACGTCTGAGTATACCCTCCCACACATAGTGTGGATAAAATCGATTTTGGAAAAGGGGTGGTGATGGACAGAGTTTCTGAATGATGCAGAATACTCTTACCAAGTCAAGATATCATGGTTTTAATCCATCACCTGTTTTTTAGCTCATTGCACCATCCCAGCTCAGAACCTGGCTATATGCAAATTAGTCTGTTCCTGTCCCAGTGCATGATGGGAACAGGGCAAACCAAACTACCAAGCCAATTCTTATACTTCTCAGCAAGCAGGGCAGGCCTTAAGCAGCAGGGTGTCCTTTCTCTGTACTATTCACAGGTCCAAGAGTGTAAAGAACAGTGAGTCTGAAGGTCTCATTTTTATAACTGTGCCCCTTTGAAGTGGAAGAACTGTCTGAAGTATTCCCTTCCAGAGGAGTCTGCAAATTTCCTGCCTCTCTGTCTTGGTCCTGGTCTGTCTGGGTGCACCATAGGCTAGTGTGAAGTCCTTTGTTTGTAAGCTGAGCCAATGCCTTTAAAGTGCAAGGGCACGATTCACAGAACTAACTTAAGACAAAATCCTAAACTTACTACTATTTTGGTATTCACAGAAGGCACTTACTCATTTTGGTATTCACGGAAGGCACTTACTCATTTCGGTATTCACAGAAGTTAGGAGTCCTAACTTTAGGACTCCTAAATACCTTCTGTGAATACTGAAAGTCTTAAAGTTAGGATTTTTCTCAGTGTAGTAATAGTAAAGTTAGGACTACTAACTTTAGGACTCTTAAATGCCTTCTGTGAATACCGAAAGTCTTAACATTTGGATTTTTTTCAGTTTAGGAGTAGTAAAGTTAGGACTCCTAAATTTAGGACTCCTAAATACCTTCTGTGAATACCGAAAGTCTTAAAATTAGGATATTTCCCAGTTCAGGAGTAGTAAAGTTAGGAGTCCTAACTTTACTACTCCTAAACTGAGAAAAATCCAAATTTTAAGACTTTCGGTATTCACAGAAGGCATTTAAGAGTCCTAAATATAGGAGTCCTAACTTTACTACTACTAAACTGAGAAAAATACTAATTTTGGAGTCCTAAAGTTAGGACTCCTAACTTCTGTGAATACCGAAATGAGTAAGTGCCTTCAGTGAATACCAAAATGGTAGTAAGTTTAGGATTTTGTCTTGTTAGTTCTGTGAATCGGGCCCCAAGTGTGGTAGAAGCCATGTTTCCCATACTCTCAGAGATGGCCCACTCTGCCAGCACCCAGAACTAGCTATTGTGATGCTGTCTAGGAGGAATACACAAATACCAACTGCCAACTACACCTAGTCATGTGACCCAGGAATAAGCTGCAGGCACCAAATGGTTGGGACAAGAAAATTGCAACGTTCTTAAAAGTGACATTTTCAGAATTGTGACTTAAAGTCTGACTTTACCATAAAAGAGGGTTTTAAATGTTACAATTCCTCAGACACGAAATGTGACCTTCTGACCTGCTCCCAATCAAAAGTTCTCAACTATTTAATATAATAGGGTAACCCAATGTTATCTTATGAGTGAGGTAGGCCTTGCAATTGAGAGTTTTAGACCACCAGGACATGTAAAGCTTAAAAATACATGTCCGACATTTTGAATACAACACATCGGGGGCGTGTCAAAAATGGTGGATGGATATGAAGTGCCTTCCCACCCCGCCGTCGCCTGCATCTGTCCAGGGCCTGCCGCCCACTTCCCACAAACATCACCTGGGCCGTACTGTGCAGTACCACAACAGTGGCACCACCCCATTCCAAGGGGCACCAGCAGGGGCAGTTTAGAGCCCTCTACAGGCTCAAGCAGTGCACCAGGGGCTGCCAGGGAGATAGACAAAATGGTGGCGGTTGTGTTGCAATGAGGAGTGTGCCGACCGCATCTCTCCTGAGACCTGCCACAAAGCTTATCTACACACTGCCTGACGTGTGTGGGCCGCTGCTGAAGGAGCCATGGGCCCAAAGGCCCGAAGTGAGGGCTGGTCCTCTGTTAACACAGTGATGAGTGGCATGGAGCAGCCACGTGATGTGGCTAAACTGCCAACGGTAATTGCTAACTCAGCGGGGGGTGACTGCTACTCCACCCCGCTGGAGCTCTAACAACGTGGGAAAGGCTGGGGCAAGGCTGGAGTGGTGGTTGCAAGTTATAGAGGCTGTGGATCATAGCAAGAACCATTTGCACAAAGCTTGATGTGAGAGCTCTGTGGTGGAGTGCGCAGAGGCAGTGGGGGTGACTCTCCTGCCTCTCAAAGCCTGCCTGACAATATGCAGTCCGCTTCCTTTCCCCTGGACCAGATGTCAGCAGCAACCACCTGGAGATCTCTCCCCCTCCTTGGTGCCAGCTCTCCTCTTTAGTCCAGGGACAGGAGGCTTGCTTCAGTGACAGAGGGGGAGCATTGCCATGCAGTGCCTAGTAGGAGACTGGTAACAGTACAGATTGCGGGTCACTCGCTCCCTGTTTTGATCACTGCTGATAAAATTTGTCGACCTTCGCTCCACCACCCCACCAGTTCCTCCCTATGGTGCATGAAGAAAGGTAAAGGCTGATACTGCGGCATGGCGCTACTGTTGTGGTCCTATAGCGAGAGCTTGCTCTTGGCCAAAGCAGCACCCATGATGGGCTGCCAGCTGCTAACGGGGTCCTGACATGAGATCAGCAGCATTGGTCAGACTGAGTGTAGACTTGTTGGCAGGTTGGGCTGCTTGGGCTGCCTCTAAGGAATGTCACAGTGATACACGAGGTGCTCGCTTTCTGGTGACCTAGACAGGCCCTCTGCCCCACCTAGGGCCTGCAGGGAGCGAGCGATAGCCACTCGGCCCACATATTAGCATCATGCCTGTTGCTTCTCTATCAGACTGGACACTGGCAGGAAGTCCCTGTTGACTCCCCCCATTCAGGCACTGTCACTTCCCTATTAACCTGGCAAAGAGGACTTGCTCGGTAGAAGGGGGGTAACAGTGGGGAGACTTGAGGCCTCCTCATCCACAGCTGGAGCAGGCGGCGGACGGCAATGATGTTGAGGGACCAGTGACGAATTCCTTCCTGGAGGCTCTGACCGCCTCCCTCACGGAGGACCTTCAAGCGGTTAATAACAACCTTTCTCAGGACTTGAAAGACGTCTGACGGAGGTGGGGGACTTAGTATGAACCCTTGAGGATCATGAATCCTTGAGCAGCTTCAGCAGGAGGTGATATTCCTCTGTGACCAACAGATTGAACTACAGGCACACACAGAGGATTTGGAGAACTGATCGTGAAGAAATAGCATCCTCATTCAGTGAGCACCAACCAAGGCAGAAGGTACAAACATTCGGGCATGTGTGAGGGGCCTGTTCGTCCAGATCCTCAACGCACATTCCAAGCAGAGATACAACTTGATAGAGTCCGCATAGTGGGCCCACCGCAACAGGAGAATGCCCATTCTGCTGTCATTCTGGAATGCGTAAACAATTTCCATCTTAAAAAGACAATACTTCACAAAGCCAGAGACATTTTTCTTTTGCAATTTCCCTGGCATAAGCTGGCACTTTTTCAAGATCTTTCGGCCCTCACCCTACAAAAACACAGAACCTTCTGACAGGTGATGACCTTTCTTCACAACAAAGGCATCTCCTATTCCTGAGGACCCCAGTTCCACTTAGTCTTGTGGTGGGAAGGGAAATTGCATCAGGTGCAATCCCTGTCTGAGTCATGCCATCTGCTGAATATCGAAGAATGGAGGAGGTTAACCCAGATGAACAGTCCCCATGATCAGAAGGCCCGGATATGTATCTGCTGGCACAGGGTCTTGGCCTCCCCTAAAGGACTGCACCCATACCAAGCGACCATAGCCATACAGCGGCTAGCAATGTTGGACACCCTGGCTGGTGAGCTTGACCGGGTGGAAGCGACAGAAGATGTACCAGGATCTACTGATTTTCTACATTACCAGTGGGGGGGGGGGGGCAGGACTGGCTCCTAGGCTAGGGGGGTGGGGAGGCAGGGGAAGGGCTGTCTTTCCAGGAGGAATTGGAGGTACTCTAATGGGAAATCTATGTGGTATTCCTTCAAGACATTTCTGGCCTCAGCCAGTGCCTTAAGTTCTAACGGGACTAAGTTGATTCATGGGTTATTGTTGGGGTTCTTGTTAGGAGAGTACTCACATTCGGATCACTGAAATAATATCGAGTGACAAAATATCGACCTTCAAGAATATCGTTGACAAAATATAGACTGTCAAAATATCGACTTTCTATGTACAAACAGGTAAGTACAAAAATATCGAGTTTTAAATATCGTTTACAAAAATATAGTTGTAAAAAATATCGACTTTAATAAAAACAATGTTTAATTACATTAATATAAAAAATTAATTACTAAAATATACTTAACAATACTTAAAATAACTTTTAATAATTAAATAATTAATGAAAGTAAAAAAATAATATTTTTTTATTCATATTTACTAAAACATATATATATATAGTAACAACATTTAATTAAATAATAGCCAATATTATTAACGTACAAATACAAAAGAGTAAAAATTACTATTCCCACTCCAGTGGGTGCAACAGTAGGGAAAGAGTTGGATAGCGTAGGGGTTAAAATCACTATTCCCACTCCAAAGAGTGCAACAGTGGATATATGACGTTACAGCACAACTTTTACAACGCACTACCATTACAACGACATTTTTACAACGCAAAAACTATTACAACGCATGTTTTTACAACGCATGTTTTTACAACGCAGATACCTTTACAACGCATACCATTACAACGTAAGTATTGGTAAGTATATAATAATTTTTTTAATTTAAATTATTTAAAATTAATTTAATATAATTTAATTTAATTTCATTTCATTAAATTAATTTAATGTAAATTTAATTTTACTTTATTTTTACACTGTACCCCTGTACCCCAAAAACCCAAAACTGACCCTGAACCCTAAAAAAAACCCTTTACCCAAAAACCCAAAACTGACCCTGAACCCTAAGAATACCCCTTTACCCAAAAACTAAAAACTGACCCTGAACCCTAAAAATACCCCTTTACCCAAAAACTAAAAACGGACCCTGAACCCTAAAAATACCCCTTTACCCAAAAACCAAAAACTGACCCTGAACCCTAAAAATACCCCTTTACCCAAAAACTAAAAACTGACCCTGAACCCTAAAAATACCCCTTTACCCAAAAACTAAAAACTGACCCTGAACCCTAAAAATACCCCTTTACCCAATAATTACCGAAATGTACATTAAAAAAATGATTATATACTTACCAATACTTACGTTGTAATGGTATGCGTTGTAAAGGTATCTGCGTTGTAAAAACATGCGTTGTAATAGTTTTTGCGTTGTAAAAGTTTCGTTGTAATGGTAGTGCGTTGTAAAAGTTGCGTTGTAAAGGATGTTTCCCGCAACAGTAGGGAAAGCGTTGGATAGCGTAGGGGTTAAAATTACTATTCCCACTCCAGTGGGTGCAAGAGTAGGGAAAGCGTTGGATAGCGTAAGGGTTAAAATTACTACTCCCACTCCAGTGGGTGCAACATTAGAGAAAGTAAATACTTCATATATTAATAAATAAATTACAAAATAATATCAATATACATTTATTTAATAATGATTAACTATTTAATATAACATAATAATTAATATATTAAAATTACTAATTAACCATAAATATTTCAATTAGTTACCTATTAATACTAATTTATAACTAATTACCAATTATTTATTTGATAATTAAAAATTAATTTACAATTATTTTATATTAAATACAATTAAATAAATGTTATTATTTCATTAATTATTATTAAATTACTTCCCACTCTATTCCCCTATAAACCCACAACCCGCTACAGGAAATAAATAATTTAATTTAACATAATTAGCAATTAATCAATTAAATTAAATTAATTACCAATTACATTTTAATTAGTTAACAAATATTTTTTAATTAACAATTAATTCAATATTACTACCAATTATTAAATTTACATATTTAATTAATTATAATTAAATTACTTCCCACCCTATTCCCCTATAAACCCATAACCCGCTACAGAATAAAATTACGCAATAGTTAAAATAAATCATTAATTAAAAATAATTATAACATAAAATGACACTTTTCACACATATTATAACATGAAAAAACACTATAAATAATTAAATAATATTTAAAAAACGATATTTTTTACTATCTAGATTATATACTTGGATATTTTCACTTTCTATATTATTTACAGTCGATATTACTTCACTTACCTTAAAAACGATATTTTGGCTGTCTATATTCTGTCCTGTCGATATTTTGTCCAAACGATATTTCAAACTCGATATTCTGTCCAAACGATATTTTGGAGTCGATATTATGTCTGTGCACCCTCACATTCCACATGGGTCCGCTATGCTTTAGATTTCCACCCAGATACAGCCCTTCTAGGCCCGTGTCAGGTCTACTAGTGGGAGGTTCGTCTAGGTACCTGGTCCACTGACATTGCATCATCTCACCCTCCCTTCCTCACATGATGAATTGAAGATCATCACCCTCAATGTGAAGGGTATCAATAACCTGATCAAGTGCAGATTGATTCTGTCTGAGCTGGAGCAGACTGGCGCTGACCTTTGTCGCTTGCAGGAGACACATTTGGCACCTGTATTTTGGCATTGGCTCAAATATTGGACCTTCCCTTAACAGTTTTTCCCTCTGCCACCACCAAAACAGGTAGGGTGGCCATTCTGGCTACCCGCTCCTTTCAGGGAATGGTGGGCTTTAAACTGGCTAACATAAAAGGGCGACTGTTAGCCTATTAGAAGAGTTTGGGCCTCTTCGTATGCCCCCAGTGACAGTCAGGAACTCTTTCTCAAGCAAGCCGTAGCAGAGGTGATGGCCTCCCAAGTTCGACTGGGTTTGTTCAGGTGGGACCTCAACCTCATCTTCTATAATGACCTGGATAGATCGTCGCAGCACTATGGACCTACTGGGGTCCTTTCCTGGGAGGGGAGACATTGGCTGCGGGAGACGGGCAAACACGACATCTGGAGGGACCAACATCCCCAAACACAGAATTATACCTTTTACTCACATGTCCATAAGACACACGCCCAGCTTGCCTATTTTTTGGGCACCAGTGAGATCCAGGCATTATTAGGGATGACTGAGATTGAGCCAAAATCTCTCTTGAACCACACAGCAGCGTCTCTCACCCTTGAGATGCTTCTGGCACAGTGAGCTCCCTCCGTGAAAACTTGCCGTTCGGGCAGTTTTCACGTATAAGACGTAACTGTACTGAACTGGCTGAATATGAGAAGCATGCCAGGGCACTGTCACTTGATCTAAAAGAAAAGAAATACCCCTCATATCTGATTCGAAACTCAAAGAAAAGAGCAGCTAATAATAAAAGAGAGGCACTGTTAGAGAGGAGCTCTTCTAAGGAAACAAACGAGAGAATCACGTTTGTTAACACCTTCTCTAGTTTTTCCAACTCAGTAAAGAAGAGCATTAAAAAACATTGGGGTATCTTAAATTTAGCTAACAACACCCTCCCACGTCCGCTGTTTGCATACAAACGCAGCCCTAATCTTCGTGACAAATTGGTTCATACTCGACCACACAGTATCAAGCCCAATCAGTCACAGACCACATTGTGGAATCTACCACCGGTAGTTGGCCATTTCCCATGTGGTACCTGTTCAGTGTGTCCCCAAACGGAAAGAACTCTTGAAATTGATATAGGCACATCTAGACCCTGGAAAATACTAAAACACACAAATTGCAATAGTGATCGTTTGATCTACCTGGTATGGTGTCCCTGCCCACTCCGCTATGTGGGTATGACCTCTAGGAGGATTAAGATTTGCATCCAAGAACACAAAAGTACTATTAGATGCGGCAAACGGTCAACTAAATTGACCAATCATTTCATTGACAAAGGACATCAGGACACTGATTTACACTGGGTGGTTTTGGAAAAACCATGGATACCTCCACATTTGACAGACCCCACAAAATTCCTATTTCGTAGAGAGCAACAGTGGGTGTATAAATTGAAAACAGACACCCGAGGTCTTAATGATGATATAACCTGGGTGTCTATATAAGGACGTGATTGAATGGCTGTTCTAGCGATCCTTTACTACATCATTTTTGGGGTGATATATATTTTTAGAGTGAGATATATATAGACAATCTTACCTTCCATATCATCCACTATTGTGTGTGTATATTTTTACGGTATAGACCACTCTCCACAGTATATGGTCAACACCATGTTCTGTAGCTAACTATACTTTAGACACTACATAAATCTTATAGGATTATGATTTACTTATTATGTTCTATGTGAGATAATCATATCGATCTACGTTACGTTAAACGTTATGTTACGTTAAAATTATTTATACCGCGCACTTTCACCAATGGTTTCATGGCGCTCTTGTCAAATACAGTGATCAGGAAAGGGGGGGGGTTATTCAAAGGCCAGCTGGAAGAACCGGGTTTTTAATAAACTGCGGAAGCAGTCATAACTGGGACATAGACGAAGTGTAGGGGGCAGGGAGTTCCAAGTGACGGGGGCCAACACAGAAAAGCTCAGTCCGCCGTGTTTTTTCCGTTTAAATTTAGGAACCACCAGAAGGTTCAGGGAAGCAGAGCGAAGAGCTCTTAGGGGCATGTGCCGTTTCAAAGCGGACGAGATAAAAACTGGGGCTGCCTCGGAGAGGGCCTTAAAGACTGAACATGCTAATTTGAAGGTGCAGCGCATAGAGACCGGGAGCTAGTGAAGACTACGAAGGAGGGGGGTAACATGCTGGTGTTTAGGCTGGCGGAAAATCAGGCGGGCCGCCTGATTCTGAACCAGCTGCAGCCGATGGAGGTGGTAGGCGGGAATACCCGCGTACAGCGTGTTGGCGTAGTCGAGCCTGGAGGTGATGAGAGCAATGATGACCTGGATTAAGGCCTCCCTGGTGAGAAACCAGCTGATTTTACGTATCCGCCTGAGATAGAAAAAACAGGATGAGGTGACCGAGTTTATTTGAGGTCTCATCGAAAGATCATCTGAAATGATCACCCCCAGACTCTTCACTGTTCTCACAGGAGTAGGTGCCGCCCCCAGGGAGGTTGGCCAGAAGGAGGAATCCCAGGGGTTTGAGGGACCCCCCACCAGTACAAGTTCAGTTTTTGTGGGATTCAACTTTAACTGGCTGTGAAACATCCACTCAGCTATAGACAACATTGTAGACTGAAAATTAAGACGGGTGGAAGGGGAAGAATCAATGGGAAAAATTAACTGAAGGTCGTCCGCATAATTAAAAATTGTGATAGGGGAGTTGCGGAGAGACGCTAGTAAGGGTTGCAAATATAAATTAAACAAAAGAGGGGACAGTGCAGAGCCTTGGGGGACACCACAAGAGAGGGAAGTGAAAGGTGCAGAAAAAGTAGACAGATGGACTGCTTGTGAGCGCTGGTCAAGGAAAGATCTAAGCCAGTCAAGGGCCACCCCCTGAACGCCAGCATTATGGACACGGTCGATCAGAATGGCATGATCGACCGTGTCGAATGCAGCCGAAAGATCTAAAAGGACAAGGGCCTGATGGATGTTGTTATCGGCACCTTGCCTGAGGGCGTCCATGACTGCTACTATGACCGCCTCAGTGGAATGGAGGGGTCTGAATCCAGCTTGTTGGGAATTGAGGAAGGAAGATTTCTCTATAAAAGAGCTCAGGCAGCGGGTGACATAAGTCTCCAAAATCTTGCCTAGATAAGGAAGGAGGGAGATGGGACGATAATTACTTAAAATTGTGGGGTCCGCATTGGGCTTCTTCAAAATGGGAAGAACAGCTGCTTGTTTGAAGGAGCGAGGGACCTCCCCAGTAGCAAGGGAATTATTGAGTAGTGCCAGTGGGGGGCCTGGACAAGCAAGGAAGGCTTCTCTCAGGATCAAAGGGGGACAACAGTCATTAGGGGAACCTGAGCTGACTTTAAGAAGAAGGGAGGAAAATTCCGGAAGAGAAATAAGGGGAAATTCCGCCAATGTGGTGGGGTTCCTGGGGGGAAGGGGAGGAGGAAGAGGAGATGCAGGGGTCGGGATATTGTTTTTTATGGTTATAATTTTATCGATGAAATATGAATTTAACGAGTCACACAGAATTTGGGTATGTTGAGGTTGGGGGGTGACCCTATCAGGCAAGGAAAGCTCATTGACAATCGCAAAAATGTCTTTGGTTTTGCTATGAAAGTCCATTATTTTTTGAGAGAAGTATTCCGTTTTTGCTTTCAGAATCAATTGTTTATAGGTTTTTAGCGAGTTGATATATAAAAGTTTGAGTTGTGGATCATAGTTACGGCGCCAGCGGCGTTCAGCTTGTCGCAAAGCGAGTTTCTCGGTTTTGAGTTGGTCCGTGAACCACCGTTGAGCGTCGTGGGGGCGCTTGGCTTTAATATTTTTATAAGGGGCCAATTTATTGCTGGCAAGGAGAAGCCATTCGTCCAAAAGATCAGCTTGATCATTTAGCGAATTAGATGGCAAGGGTGCCGTGGAAGCCAAGGTAGCGTGAAAATCGGGGAGATTTGCTCTTTTCCAGTTGCGAGCACGTAGGTTCTTAGCGAGGGGAGGAGGGCATGAAATGCGAAGATGTAATTGAAATGAAATAAAGCTGTGATCGGACCAGGAGCAGGGACGAACAACAGGAGGGGAAATGTCTAGGTTGGACGTCCAAACTTGGTCGAGGATATGGCCTTTATAGTGTGTGGGGGAATGAACGTGCTGGGAAAAATTCATGCTAGTTAATAAGTCAGTGAATTCTGAGGAGAGTTGACTTTCCCGAGCAGCCGACGGCCAATAGTTAAAGTCGCCAATGACCATGATATGAGCATGGTTGATCGCTAATTGGGAAATCGAGTCGCTGAATAGCTGGGGGAAGAGAGGCATATGTTCAGGGGGCCTATATACAAGAACACAGATAAAAGACGATTTATCAGCAGAGAATTTAAGAACTAAGCATTCATATGATCTATACCTCACTAACTCACTCTTTCATTTCCGAAACGATCATAATACACACTAGAGTATCTTGCACAATGCTCTATGGTATCTGTAAATATAAGAGGTATGAGGGCCACTGTTCCCTCGTAATACGTTCTTTCTCTGACTGGTGATCTCACCGAGTCTCTCTGTTATGGTATTTACGGTGCATGCCTTGTCTATAAAATTTCCAGACTGGTTTAAGGCGTTTTTTTAAATAAAACTTGCATGTTAAGGCACCCTCGTCTGTTGACAATCTGGGCATGCGCGGGGGGGTTTTAAGTAGCGTTCCACGTCACATGCGCAGTAAAAAACCATCAGATTCCGTTTTGTGTTAAACGCATGCGCGGGACTTCATCACTCGTCCCTTACGCATGCGCAATACCAATTCAGGCAAAGCGGAAGACGGCTTTAGACGGCAGGACCCCTTTGCACACAGCTGCCTTCTATCAGCAATGCGCTATTTATAGCACGAGTCTTCCCGCCGATCGATACCTCCCGGGGCTAGCTCTACCGAGCAACGAGGTACCGTCGGACAGGTAAGACTGTTGAGACTTTAACTGCTCCTTTAACTCTGCTGCACCTCCTTTTTAAGGGCTCTTGATAGGATGGTGCACTCTATAAGGGTTTCTTTTGCTTTGGAGAGTTTTGATATATTTTTACATATTTTCCTCAGCTTTAAACTCTGAATTTAATTCCTTACAATTCAGTATATATTATGGGACAGTATCAAGTGCACCTAAGAATTACTCTGTGGCCATGTCTTTTCTCTGGTACTTAGTCTTGGAAGTTTTTGTAGTGTACTCTATTAGACACTTACATTTTCTCCCTGTAGGGGCCTCCTCCCAGAGCAGCCAAGCCAGGTAGAGGTGAGGCAGGATTTTCCTACTAATGAGGGTAAGTCCATACTAGTGTAAAGTAATTTTACACTGACAATTTAGCGACAAAACCAACTCAGTTTGTTGTACAAATACATATGTAAACTAAACAATGTGTATATGTGTGTCTCTCTCTGTTTCCGTCTGTTTGCTACTTGTTTCTTCTAGATACCTGGGTATGACCTGATCAACAAATAAAAGACAGGAATACCGGTGGAGTATATATAATTCACTCTATTGTTCACTTTGTTGTCACGCATTATCGCAGCACACAATTTTTGATCTGGTCCTGAAGAAAGCCGATGATACTATGTGGATCTATAGGCTGAAACATGTTGACCATTAAGTGACAGTGGTTCTATATCTATACCACTGTGCTGTCTTCTTTTTAACCCTGTCAAGTGGAACACAATAATAAAGTACTATAGTGTATCCACTTAGATAGTTTTAAATTCACTCACCTATCCTTCACACAGCACTGCATACCTCACTACACCTATTCCCTCACATATGGGATTACCATCCTTACTTCTAAAAAACATCTCTGAGCTCCTCCCTTAAACACCGGAGTAGTAGCTCCCAGTGTTGACTAGGTTTTCTACACTGGTAAGGAGGACCCATATGATGAAGCATGTCACCCTCGGGTGAGTGAGGGTTCTTATCCTTAAGGGATGTCTCCCCCAGTCATACGTGTAGTACTATGTTGGTTTTGAGAGAGGCAACTTAGCACACTTTTTTCACACACATATGTTTAAGACTACAGTGTGCAATTTAGTGTTGAGCTTGTATTCGGGATCGCGCACTGAGTGGTCTATAAACATCCCTACAGACCCCCAATCTACGGTAGTTTTTTCATCACAGTGAGCTCCCACCCATGGTGACTGAGAGAGAGCTTACTGCAGAGACCAGATACAATGCAACGCTTTATTTAAGCATTAGTTGATCTACTCTCTTTTAAATACACAGCTGAGACCTTTATTGCCACTCTTTGGAAGACCCTAAATGTAGTTATCCAGTGGGAGCTGATTGCCATTTCAGCAGTGGACAATAAACTCCACAGCGATAAGCAGGAGGGCCTACAGAGAGAAGTCCAGGAGCTGGATCTCATTCATAAGAGCACTGATGTCCCCCCTCGAGCCTGGCAGCAGCTAAAGTCTCATACAATTAAATGGTCTTGGCTTAGATGGGATTGAATAAACACTACTGTGACGGCAGCACTCCTTCTTTGTTCTGGGGACAAAGGTGGTTGGTTGTTGGCCAACAAACTCCAGGCTCAAGGACAGGCTATAAGGGTGGACGCCATTTTTGCTCCGGATGGCACTGACATCATGAGTGATGGCCCCACTGTGGCAGCTTTCCGTGACTATTATACCCGCTCTATCCAGCACCAGATCTTTCTTTGGATGGTCCTTACACCTATGTCCAGGGGTTGCACACCCCTAGAATGACATCTGCACACGCAGACGCATTGGACCAGCTGATTTGGGGGGAGAAAGTGATCTTGGCCAGTGCTAAACAGAAGTCCCTCAAATCCCAAGGCCCTGATGACATTGTTATTCCCAAACCAGGGAAAGACAGGGAGCAATGTGGCTCAATCCACCCAATATCCCTTCTTAACAGGAATATTAAACTGTTTACCAGAGGGGCATATCTTGGAAACATGACCGCTTAGACGTGCTCTGGAAGAGCTCCGTCCGAAGGCCTAAAATTTGGAAAATCCTGTGGAATCCTGGCTCCCAAACACTAAACGACCTCCCTAGACCCGGAGGACCCCCCGAGGTGCCCCCATCACTGGGGTGAGACTCGGATTCCCACGGCGGTGACGCCGATGCTTCGTGCCTGGGGGTACCCCAGCGCCCTTTTACCTCTGCTGAGACGGTACTCTGGAGAGATTTCGGCTCTCGGACGCGCAGAGGAATTGCCAGCTGCGTCCCGGCGGCGGTAAAGAGGACCCAGAGCGGAGAGCCATGCTCCCAGAATGCCCCGTGCTGCCTACGGAAGGGGCCGCAACCTCCAAATTTGCCGAGGTAAACTGAGCGGCTGGGTGCCGTGCCAGACCTCCGCTGCGTTGTTAGGGGTGCTGCCTGGCTTGAGTGGGACCCGGAATAGGCCCAGCCTGTTGGACAAGGAATCAGGTCCAGAGCGGGGAGCCGCGGCACTGGACGGGCCCATGTTGACGGTGCAATGAGCCGCGGTCTGTGCAACTCTGCTGAGGCAAGCTGGGAGATTGAGGGCTTCATTGGGCCTTTGATGTGCTGTTTATCCTGTGCAGGATGCACCCCGGGCCTTGACTGATGAGAGGCTGCCGCACATAACTGAAGGGCGGGACAGGCCTCCTGTTGCCTGACATAGGACTGCCCTGTTGGGAGTGGGACCAGCTCTGAAGCATCGGACCTGATGGGTGCCGTTGGGAGTAGATGGTCTGGAGAATTCAGCTGAGAAGCAGGATGTCTGGAATATACAGACCCTGAATTGAAAGGAGGTAGCCTAAGGTCCAGATCTGCACTTGGATGTGGGGGCAAGATCAATCTCTTAGATTCTACATGTGGAGGTTGCCTCGGCCTGGCTCCGGATTGAAGCTCTGGGGAACTGTGCTGGACCTGGCACCGGTCCTATCCCGCCTCAAAGTGGTTCTGCAGTCCTGCGCATACCTGGCCTGTGAGGGAAATCTCCGCACGCTGGGAACGGCTACTCCTTACCGGACTTACAGTAGCTAGGGGAGTGACACTTCTGGTATTCTCCAGACGGAGCGAGGGCATGCACGACAAACTCTATCGCTGCCAATTCAGCAAAATTGGAAGAGGCCAACCGCCGAAACTGCAATCTAATAAGATATGCTCAACCGCTAGAGAACAGAAATAAGCCCCAAGTAATGGACAAGGACCGTTCAGAGGGAGCGGTTGAAGATCCCCCGACGCTGGCAAATGTAATTTGTGCTGTATAGTCGACGAGAGATGAGATGGTTAGGAAGATAGATGCGCTCACCATAGATGTCAACCTGCTGCAATGTAACCTCAGAAAGGTCTTTGACAGGGGGACGCCACAGAGGAAGCCACTGCAGCGCTGAAAGAACAGGTCAAGAGCCTTAGTGCCTCGGTGGTGGAGCTGAAGTGACAGGTGATCAAATTTGATGATCGAGCGGAGGCTTCAGAAGGTCGGTCTGAGGTTCCGTGATTTCGAACCAGACTCCATTTTGTTTGCATTGTTCGTGACGCCATTTTTGTGTTGCCCTCACGTAGGCCTAGGTGGTAACCGAACGAACAAAGTTGCATGGGCCTCATTGTTCATGTATGCATTAACAGGCCCTTTTCGACTCTGGAAGAACTGCAGAGAAACTGACCCCGTCACCTGAAACTGACCCTTTCACGAAGCCAATTTCCCTTGGTTTGATCCTTGTCTAAGATTGCCACTTAATGTTCAGGACCTCGTCAACCTTTAGTTTCCTTGCACATGTTTTATCTTGTCCAGCATCTATTACTGTTTCCTTTAGGTTCTGACATTACATGGGCTGTGCTTTTCAATTATAAATTTGCAATGATTGAATTTGGGACAGTCCTAATAATTAACTTTTGGGTTGGGTTACTGTAAATTGGGTTTTTGTTAATGTGATACTCAGTTAGAAAATGTGTCCTATTGGTCAGAATTTTGCGCAGTGGGTGTACATTTGTAATGAGAATATGGTGTATAAAAGGAGATTTCTTGCTGTATGAAAATTGAACAGTTTCTTGAGTTGTACACCGTGTTGTACTGCTGAGATTACTGTTACTAGCTGCAGCTAATAGATTTGATCTCTGACGCCACCTAGAAGTATTCCGTGTCTCTGTTTGCCAAGACAGGAGAACCCGAAGACTTTGGGCGTGTCCCTGGCGCCACTGGGTTCTAAAACCCGGTTCTTTAGTTGGCGCCCAATGGTGGGGCGACTTCAGCGGTACCGGTCCAAGCCCGAGGATCGTGAGGAGCCACGTGAGGAAATTCTGGAGGAAGGCCGCCACTTCATTGACCCCTGCATATCGACGTGGACCGAAGGTCTTTTCTGCGAGGCTTCCCGCTTTCCAACGGCTACGAAGGACTGCTGCCCTGACTGTCGCCCTGTCTTGGACCCTTGATTGATCCTTTGTAGAGCGAGACGATAGACGGTCTTCTGGTGGCGTGACAGATATTTTGGTTAAGTATAAGTGGGTCGCTCCCACGACTTTGTTTTGGTTCTTGGTTTTGATTCGGTTCTTGCAAAAATCGAAGCCGAGGGGCTCGTATATTTACGAGTGTATCGATAGTTGATAACCCCTTGAAGTTTGAAGCTAGATTAGTGAGCCATAAGATGCCTGGTCTTAGCAAAATTAGGAAATGGTTTAGTTGTGGTTGCAACAGGGATTCCTGATTGGAGGATTCGTGTCCGATACCTCCGGTTGGAACTCCAACTTATGAGCTCTATTCAAAACCCGGAGTGGGTCCTAATACTTATAATGAAGTATGGGTCCGCTATACTAAAAAGGATGGTGTCTTACGATGGCCCCAACATGGTAGTTTTGAAGTAAATGTTTTAGATAATCTGGAAGTTGCGCTATTTAAGAAGAAAGCCCGGCCGGCAATGTTTGACTCTTTCCTCCTCTGGCGAAAGGAAGCCAAACAGCAAAAAATTAAGCAAGCAAAAAGAGATAGGTAAGATAAGAATATGTCAGTACTACAAGCTGCTAGGCAGTTTAAGATAGATGAGGAAGATCGAGTGTGTGAAGTTTTAGATAGACAGCGTTGCATGGCCATAGATAAATGTTATCCGGCCTTGCCGTCTTCTCCTCCAAAAGTGATTGAAGATCCTGAAAAAGATCCTTTGATCTCTCATTTACTGAGATTGCCACCTCCTTATGTGCAGGGTGCTACTGCGCCTCCATTACCCCCGGTTGTTCCACCCTTTGTTGTTCAACCTCCTGCTGTTGTTCAGCCACCCGGTGCTCCACAGATGGTTTTGCCTCTTACTGCGCAACCCACTCTAGGGTCGCAAGCTTTGCTTCCAGCTTTGCCTCAAACTCCTTTGCCTTCTACTTCTGTATCTTCGACTCCTACTGCTCTTGTTCATACACCTCTTTTGCTTCAAAATACTTATTCTCCTGTTCTTATGTCTGCTTCTTCTCCTTCTGCTTGAAAACGAATGACAGAAACTGTTGTTAGTCTGTTGTCTCCATTGTTTGGGTCATTGAATAGGACCCCTGTTTCGGAACGAAAGCAGAGTCGTAGTCAGCTTCCTAGTTCCGAGGAACGGACAGTGTTGGGTTTGTTGGCTCGTAGATGGATTTTAAATGCTTCCAGGTATAATTTGCCAGCAGTTATGGATGTTTTCTTTCAGTGGGAGCCGCAAAGATATGTTTTTGATGTAATGTGTGCTTTTCTGCGGCAGGAATGGGAAGATAATGAGTTGGGTCCGATTCCGCAGGAAGTGCTTGATGTTCAGTCAGAGTTTGATAAAGGGACGATAGTGGAATCTGATGTTACTGATGCTGTAGGGACGATACTTGCCTTCAGAACTAGACTCCCGTCTCAGCCATTGTACGAACCTGATCCTTCTGTTAGGAGGAAAGTGAAGCAGTATCCTATGAGAGAAGTTCCCCCTGTATGGAGAGAGGCAGTTGCCGCTAATGTTAATTTGGGTATTCAGTTTGCAGAAGCCCATTTTCAGCGAGTATGGGTACATGTTCCATGGAAGAGAGCAGAGGTCTTGGCTCTTAAGCAGACCTTACTTGACCCCCGTAAGAATCCTGCCGGTTATTACAAGGAGTTGTCTCAGACAGTTAAAGCGTGTATTATGAATTTAGCTGACATAGACATGTTAATGGGTAATGTAGTTCCTCAACCTTTGTGGGCGAAGATTCGTCATGAGAATAATGCGGCAGAATTAGGAGATACGTGGGCTAATATTGTTGCTGCAGATGGTCGACAGGTTGGAGGTGCCAAACCCGAGCCTTTATTTGCAGAATTACCTGGTAGAATTATTAATTTAATGAAAACTATGATGCCTCCTTTACGAGTGAATTGGGACAAGTTAGCAGCATGCAAACAGAAGAAAGACGAGAGTGTGTCTGATTTCTTCACGAGGTTTGAAGAAACGTTTATCGATCATAGTGGTCAGGATATGAGCACTGAAGGTGGTCAAAGGTTGTTCGTGGACAAATTTGTCTTTAATTTGCTTCCCGAACTTTCTAATAAGTTAAAGGACTCTGAGAGTTCATGGGCTGTTTCTCCGTCAGCCCAGATATTGGCTACTGCACAATATTATGAGAATAGGGATAAAGATGAGAAGGATAAAGCAGAGAAGAAAACTAAAGATTTAAAGACGAAAGTTCTTTTGCAGCAAGCTTATCCGCCTCATCAGAATCAGCCTCAGTTTCAGCAACCTCCACAGTTTCAGAGATTCTTACAGAAGCCTGAGCCTTATGCTCCGTGATTCTTTCCTGGTCCTAATCAGTGTGCTTATTGCAGAGAGGAAGGTCATTTCAAGAATAGTTGCCCGGCTTTGTTACAGCGTGCAAATGGTGTATCTGGTCAGAGAGGTCGTGGTAGTTTCCAGCAAGCTCCTAGGGGTAGGGGACGTGGTGTGTTACCCCAGAATGAGCGTTGCTCTTCCCTTCAGAATTCTGCGAATTATTTTGACAGACAGAATGTTCCGAGTGGTCAGTCTGCACAGTACTATGTTGATGATTATTATGTTGAGAGTGAGAGTGCTGGTTATAATGATAGTTAGGACAGCCATGGGCAAAGAGAGGGAGTAGTGTCAGTTCCAGTAGATCAGAGTGGACCTTATGTTGAAGTGACTACATCAGGTGTGGTACAACCTTTTCTTTTGGATACTGGTGCGACGAAGAGTTCTATTATGCACTCTAAACTTCCTGGCGCACCTTTGTCTGGCTTGACCAATGTTTCCCTAGGATTTTCAGGCGCCCCAGTTTGTAACCCGATTTCTAATCCTTTGCCCCTTTCTATTGGCCCTTGTGAATTGGAAGCTCCTCTTATTCTGACGACTGGTTGTAATGAGAATCTGTTGGGTTTGGACTTGCTGAAAAGATTGTATGTGACATTACATTGTTCTTCTTCGGGAGTACATCTTACCCTAGGTACGAAAGTGATTTCTCGGATGTATTTGTCTAAAGATTGTCTTCCACTGGAATTGCGTTCTCTTCCTGATACACTTTGGGCTACAGGTCCCAATGATGTTGGTCTTTTGCAGATTCCACCTTATGTTGTCACCCTCAAATAGAATGCTAGGCTACCTCGTATCCCACAGTATAAAATATCTAGTGATGGCGAGAGAGCTCTATTAGCGATTGTCTATGATTTGGTCGAGAAGGGTGTAGTTGAAGAAACGAGAGGTAATGTGTGTAACAGTCCTGTTTTGCCTGTCCTTAAGCGTACTGATGCTTCTCAGCCACCTGTGTATCGGTTTGTGATCGATCGTCGAGAAGTGAATAAGATTGTGGTGCCACAGTTTCCTGTTGTCCCGGATATCACTGCTTTGTTGACTCTGATTCCTGCTTCAGCAGCCTGGTTTTCTGTTATCGACTTGAAGAATGCTTTCTTTAGCATTCCGATTGCTGAGGAGAGTAGGGATATTTTTGGCTTCTCTTTAGGAGGACGAAGCTTCCGCTTTAAGAGAGCTCCCCAAGGTTATTGTGAAAGTACCTCCATCTATAGTCAGGCGTTGAAAACTCAGCTTGATAGTTTTGTGTTGCCTTCTGGTGCTACTCTTATCCAGTACGTTGATGATCTGTTGGTTGCCGCTGATGACGAAGAGATTTGTAAAGAGGCTACTCTTTCTTTGTTACGACATTTGTCTGACCTTCATCATAAAGTGTCACCTTCCAAGTTACAGTATTGCCGACAAGAGGTAACCTGTCGATGGAGGTAAGAAGGTTGACCCCAGAACGAATTCAAGCGATTGCGCAAATGAGTGTACCATCCACACAGAGAGAAGTACGTGCTTTCTTAGGTATCACCTCGTATTGTAGGCAATGGATCCCTAACTTTTCCTTGCTAGCGAAACCTCTGTTGGCACTGACTCTTAAAGATACTCCGTACCCTCTCCCATGGTCTGATGAGTGTTAGAATTTTTTTTCTGAATTACGTGATGCATTGTGTTCGGCTCCGGTATTGGGTACTCCTGACTACAGTAAACCTTTCACGTTGTATGTGCACGAGAGAGAAGGTTGTGCATTGTCAGTTTTGATGCAGCAATTCGGAGACAAGCAACGCCCATGTGCGTATTTTTCAGCGACATTAGATCCGGTAGCTAAAGCGTTGCCAAGCTGTTTGAGAGCTACAGCGGCAGCGGCTGTTTCTATCCGACAGTCTGCTGGTTTGGTATTGGATAATACGTTGATTGTGATGGTCCCACATGCAGTGGATACTTTATTGAACAGGACCAAGACTCAGCACCTTACTAGTGCACGTCTGTCAGGTTATGAGCTGACCCTTTTAGCTAGCCATGTGCACATCAAAAGATGCAATGTGTTGAATCCATCTACGTTGTTGCCGATTTCTGTAGAGACAAATTCTCAAGAACAGCATGATTGCTTTCTTCGGACAGAGGAAGAAACGAAGGCTAGAGTTGATTTAAAAGATACTCCTCTTACGAATGTTGATGGTACCCTATGGGTAGATGGTTCGTGTTTCAAGCTTCCGAATGGTGAAACGACTGCAGCATATGCCGTCACAACTTTACATGCAGTTGTTGAGACATCACGCATAGCACAGAATTCTGCGCAAGCAGCAGAGTTGATTGCATTGACTAGAGCGTGTGTGTTGTCAGAGGGAAAGCGAGTGAATGTTTATACCGATAGCCAGTATGCGTTTGGTGTTGCCCATAGTTTTGGACGTTTGTGGAGAGAAAGAGGATTCCTTACTTCCCATGGCACAAAAATTCAGCATAGGCAGTTAGTGAATGAACTTTTGGAATCTCTTGCTCTCCTAAAGCAGATTGCAATTGTGAAGTGTAGTGTGCATAAGAAAGTTGTGGATGATGTAGGTCGAGGGAATGCGTTTGCGGATGAAGTTGCGAAGGAAACGGCGAGAGACATGATGAGCCGTATGTACATGGCAGGTCCTGCAAGATGGGTTGTGGAAAGTGGAATGTGTGAAGACACAATAGAAAGTGTGAAGATGATTCAGGCTGAAGCTACGGAAAAAGAAGTGAGTACGTGGAGAGAAAGTACGGGTATGTTGGATTCGACGGGTTGTTGGGTTGAGTTGTCGGAACACCAGCGATGGTTGTTGCCAGACGTGTATGTGCTCCCAGTGGTTACTATGGCTCATGGAATGGCTCACATTAGTTTGAAGGGAATATGCAAGTTGTTGGCTCCAGTGTGGCTGAATGCTGGAATTCCTAGATGTGCTGAGAATTTGGTGAAGCATTGTATGATTTGTCTGAAGTATAATCCTGGCAAGGGAACTCCAACTCCAGCTGCTCATTTTGCTCCTCCAACGTATCCATTTGAAGTGATACAGTTAGATTACATTCACATGGAGAGATGCAATAATCTGAAGTTTGTCCTTGTGGTTGTTTGCGCCTTTTCCAGATGGATAGAGGCCTACCCCCTAAAGGATAATACTGCCTTGTCTACAGCCAAGGTTTTGCTCAAGGAGTATTTCACTAGGTATGGTTTGCCGAGAATTGTATGGTCGGACAATGGGAGTGAATTTGTGGGTCGAGTCATGAAGAAAGTGTGTGTTGGATTGGGGATAAAGCAGAAATTTCATGCTGCGAATCACCCCCAGTCAGCAGGACTTGTCGAGTGCTATAACGGCACTCTAAAGCTCAAGCGAGCACTGGTCTTACATGGCCGGATGCCTTGCCGTTGGCTCTTTTGTCAACAAGGACGACAGTGCATTCTCGTGTGGGACTTAGCCCATACGAAATAGTTTTTGGTCGTCCAGCGAATGTTTGGGGTGTGCCTCGTCCTAAGAAATACAGTGACCTTGAGTACCCTATGTTGGTGGATTACTTACATGACATGACTGCTAAATTACGTGTTCTCCACCAACATGTCTATGACAGTTTGCCGACAGCTACTGCAGATCCAGGCCATACGATCCAACCTGGTGATTTTATCTTGACGAAGAATTTTCAGCGATCCAAGAATTTGGAGCCGAGATGGACTGGACCTTTTTTGGTATTGCTGGTCACTAGGACTGCTGTTAGAGTAGCTGGTAAAAAGAACTGGGTGCATGCCACCAATACGAAAAAGGTTCCGTTGCCCTTACCGTATGACAAGTGGGTGAGGGATGGAATAGCTGATTCCGAATGTGAAAGGATTCCTAGATTCGTACCTTTTAGTGATGCACATTTGACATGGACTCAGTCAGACCGCGAAGATGATGATATTCTTCAAGCTGCTGTGCCTTTGCCCTTGAGACTCGACACGACAAATCCGGAAGTCCTTTTTAGGGATCCAACTGTGCCTGGCAAAGAGCGCTACAATCTGAGATCGAAAAAGATACCTAAATGGACAAATAAAAATAGAATTTTTTATGTAGTGAATTACACCTTGTCAGACCAAAATACTTTTTTTTACCTTTTTTCCTTTTTCGAGTCACCATCCGGACTCAGCTGCAGGGTCGCGGTACAGCCTTAAGGGGTGAGCCGCGTATTGACACAAGGTCTGTGGTTCAGGGTCGTTAGTACGATCTTGACGCACACTTAAGTGAAGAAGGTAATAGCCGTGATCAGCACGTTAGAGTAAGGAGTCTTTTGAGTCAAACAAGGGTGTTAAGAGAGTCGATCTTAGAGCAAAAATGTGTACATTGATTCGTAACAAATGTTTTTTAATACTGTGTTTTCTAATGCTTTTGAATATTATGCTGGTTTGTGTGGGTTGGATTATCTATGCTTCACAACAAGCGCTTGCATCTACCTCCCAACCTACTCTTTCTTTTTCTACTGTTTCCCCACATGAGTTTCATACGTTGCCTGAACATAAACAGACACGAAGATTAGAATTTGTGAACAATTCGTTTATACAGATGTTGCATCAGCATCAGCTAGTTGTAAATACCACGAATTGTTGGGTGTGTGGTCTTATGCCACATACGACAGATAAGGGAATGCCATATTTGGTTTTGCCTTTTTCGCCTAATGGGTCAGTATGGGCACTCCAATCAATGTTTATCTATGCGAATGAAGCATCTCTTGTATGTTCCGTCAAAGATAATGCGAGTAACAATGCCTTGATACAGGGAATAGTAGATATGATCAGAGATATTGATGCGTATAATGCTATCCCTAAAGATGAGGTACGAGCATATATTGGTTGGAACAAGACTGGATATAGCATTAGCCTGACAGAGAAGGAGAGACGAAAAAGGTCTCCCCCTATTTGGATTGTACCCCACCGAGGTCATTTTTGTCTGCTAGGTAATGGTCAGAATCCGAGAGCTCAGTTTGGTAAGAGTGTGTGTGCTCACACCTATGTCTATACTTCCCAGAAATCTCCACCGTTCATGCCAGCTAAAGGCACGTATTTTGTTTGTTACGACAGAGCATATACATGGTTGCCTTCTGATTTTTCAGGCACATGTTATGTGGCATTTTTGCTTCCCCCTACATACACAGCTGCTTTCAATTACCATAAGACAAGATATGGTAGAGGTGTTATCGATGCGAAGGATACTGTCGCTCAAGAAGCTGGGGACTTCTTTAAGGGTTTCGTGCCCTTTTGGGGTCCTATGGCCAATAGTAGGAATATTCGTCAGCTTACGAGAGTGGTCGAGGCCACTATAAATGAAACTGCTGGTGCCCTTAGCAATATTACAGCTGAGCTTCAAGCGGATCGCCTTAGGACATTACAGAACCGCTTTGTTTTAGATATTATACTTGCAGATAGAGGTGGAGTATGTAAATTGATTGGGTCTAGTTGCTGCGTTTTCATTCCAGATAACGCCCCGACAGTGTACCAAGCCATCTTGAGGTTACATAAGTCCGCTGAGTCTATACATGTAGACGAAGGGAACTGGTCATTGGTAGAGTGGTTTTGGGAAATGCTGTCCAAATGGGGATGGGAGATTCTGTTGTTTCTTGGTATGGCTTTAGCGATCCTTTTCTCGTGTTGCTTATTCATCCAGTGTGGTCCCGCCATTTGTAGTCTTTGTGCTACAATCTGTGTGAGAAGACCCGTCCTGAGAGAAGCGAAGGATAATAAGATGATGTTACAGCAACACCTTGATGACCTGATGAGGATAGATATAGACCTGGATTCAGATTGACGTGAGTTTAGGTCATTGCCTACGTAATGGCAAAAGGAGGGTCTGAGGTTCCGTGATTTCGAACCAGACTCCATTTTGTTTGCATTGTTCGTGACGCCATTTTTGTGTTGCCCTCACGTAGGCCTAGGTGGTAACCGAACGAACAAAGTTGCATGGGCCTCATTTTTCATGTATGCATTAACAGGCCCTTTTCGACTCTGAAAGAACTGCAGAGAAACTGACCCCGTCACCTGAAACTGACCCTTTCACGAAGCCAATTTCCCTTGGTTTGATCCTTGTCTAAGATTGCCACTTAATGTTTAGGACCTCGTTAACCTTTAGTTTCCTTGCACATGTTTTATCTTGTCCAGCATCTATTACTGTTTCCTTTATGTTCTGACATTACATTGGTTGTGTTTTTCAATTATAAATTTGTCCGGCTTACAAAGATTGAATTTGGGACAGTCCTAATAATTAACTTTTGGGTTGGGTTACTGTAAATTGGGTTTTTGTTAATGTGATACTCAGTTAGAAAATGTGTCCTATTGGTCAGAATTTTGCGCAGTGGGTGTACATTTGTAATGAGAATATGGTGTATAAAAAGAGATGTCTTGCTCTATGAAAATTGAACAGTTTCTTGAGTTGTACACCGTGTTGTATTGCTGAGATTACTGTTACTAGCTGCAGCTAATAAATTTGATCTCTGACGCCACCTAGAAGTATTCCGTGTCTCTGTTTGCCAAGACAGGAGAACCCGAAGACTTTGGGCGTGTCCCTGGCGCCGCTGGGTTCTAAAACCCGGTTCTTCAGGTCACAAACCTCTGTTTCATCAGATTTCCAGAAAAAGCAGAAGGCTCTGCTGTGGATTTATTGCTGGAGGACTGGATCACCCGGGAAATGTCTCCTCAGGCATTATCGAAGTTCTTCAGCATTGAACAAGCGAATAGAGCGCCGGTGGCCCACCCCGGGCTATCATTGAGAAGCTATTTAACTTTAGAGACCGGAATCTCCTGCTCCAGCTCTCTTGCAGCGGACGATGGTTCTTCTTTGAAGACCACTCCATCACAGTGTACCCGGACAACACTCAAAGGGTCCAGGAGCAAAGGAATTCTTTCATTGCAGTAAAATGATGACTTAGAGATCTGAACTTGAAATATAGCCTCATGTTCCTAGCGAAACTCCCGGTGGAAAGTGGAGGCCGTGCCTTGTTATTTTTTCTCTGCAGAGGAGGCACGACACTGGATGGATGCCAGAACCCCAGATGGAGAATGCTTAGTGCCTTCCACAAGTTCTATTGGGACGCCTTCTTCGCAATCCTCTGGGAGGGGATGCAGACAGCTCACGCGGCAGAAACAGCACAAAAGAACAATGAGTCTAGGTTGGATTACGGTCCTTCAGGATGGGACATTGCAGGTATCAGACTCTGAGGTGGTCCCGGATTCGATAGAGGCAATAATGAATATGACACAAGACAAGAAATGACTGAGCAGTGGTCGTGAATGATCATATTTGTTGAACATTAATGGCTGAACAGTGCAGATAAGCTGTTACTCATCTGATTGATTAACTGGGGTCCCCTATGCCGGATCCCAATAATTACTGCCAGGGGTCTGGGGGGTCTCCCCATTTTGTTTACCAAGGGTTGGGTTTCTTGATCTTTGGAGTGTGGGTTTATCTCCTGTTTCACCCCAAACATGTATTGACTCTTGGGTCTAAATGTACATTATTATATGTGTGGGTTGGGAGAAGGGATGGCCGTCAGACCAACGATGCCCCCAATAGAGACCAGGTCCATCCGGGAGGCTTGAGAGTAATATTGCGCCCTGGCGTTATCTGCTCTCTTGCACAGCGCTACATGAATATCTATGCTGACAACTCGAATCAGATTGGAGAGGGCCCTGGCCCTCGGTCTGTTGTCCGGATGTTGGAGAGTTTGAGGGATGGGGTGGGGCTATGTGGCGGTATGTGTGGTACTTCTATGCATATATCGATCTATACTGCTGCCCGTGGGTGGGGGATGGTTAACCACAGTTTGGTTGTTCTAATTTGGTTTGTTTACTGGGGTAGTTGTTGGGTCACAAAGGGTCACGCCATGATAAACAGATCCTAGAAGAGACAGGGAAAATGCACTGGCATGGGAGGGGCTCCCATCATGCACACATAGATACACCGTTAAGGCAGCTCCAACGTTAAAATTCCTTAACTGGAATGCCAGGGGAATGGCGGCTTTGAACAAGTGCCGCATGATACTTGGCTTCCTAAGGAGATACAGGGTCGCTATTGCTGGACTGCAAGAGACAGATATATGGGGGAATTCTATAACAAGCCTGCGTAAACATTGGAGAGGACAGACTTACAACAGTTCATACTCTGGCTTTGCGTGAAGGGCACTAGTGTTGGTGGCGCCATGAACTCCATTCCAACACGTTCATCATGTTTTGGATCCCTAGGGATGATACGTCATACTGTTTGGGAGATGGGAGGGAAAGGAATTGTCCATAATTAACGTCTATGCACCTAATTTGGTCTACCCTGACTTTTATCCGGCAGTCTTGAAAGCGGCAACGTCGTATATGGGAGCCAAGATCATCTTGTTTGGCGACTTTAATTGTATATCCGATGGACACCTAGACAGAGAACCCCCTAGAGACCACCCAAAACCATGTATGACAAACTCCCTCATGGGCATTACATGGGGGATGCAATTAACAGATGAATGGAGAGCGTGTAACCCTGCCAAAAAAGAGTTCTCTTGTTTTACCCTGCAGCTAACACTTTCTATCGAATTGATCGCTGCTACCTCTCGCTATGCCTTTCGGCTGCAACAGAGACCATATCTTACTTACCATGTTACATATCCAACCACATGTCGCTACTACTGACTCTGATCAGCGGGCTGCGACGGCCGTCCATCCCGCACTGGGGGCTCGGCAAGGAAGCCCTTGCGGACCCCTATATGTGCAGACTGCAAAGGAGGCCCTACAGAATTACTTCACTGAGAACTGGGGGTCCACGGACACTAGATCCAATGAATGGGAGGCTTTCAAAGTTGTTAACCGGGGGTTTGCATAAGAACCACTTATGGGATCCAACAGCAATTACACACTGACACTGATACCTTAGAAAATAGACTAAAGACCCTAGCGAACACACTTCATAAAATACCGACCAACAGGGCGGAGTGGGCATGGGTTCAGGGGAGTTACTCGAGGCTTGGTCCCGACTAGAAAAACACCAATACACTACTTATATGCAGAGGCTCTATATGGGGGCGACAGGTCAGGAGCGCTACTGTCACGGCTGATTCGCACGGAGATGAAGCAGAAGCTAGTATTGCAGCCACGTAATAACCAAGGAGATGTTCTCTACCCACAAAATGCAGCGTTTGCGACCCACCTACAACAGACATGTTTGACTTGCACCCGCTTCGGTCCACATACACTACAAGATTATCTTAATGCTATCACGCTTCCCACTCTCGAGGAGGAAGGCTCTGCAAGCCTAGAGGAACCATTGTCTAGGGAAGAAATAGTGGCAGCGATTCAAAAACTGAAGTCGGCGAAGTGTCTGGGTAGTGACGGCCTCCCAGCCAAATTTTCATAAAACGTTTGCCACCCAGTTGGTTGATCACCTCTTAGAAGTGATTAACGAGGCACTGTCAGGAAAGGAGCTTCCTGGTACCATGATGGAGGCACTAGTGTCCATGACCCTTAAACCAGAAAGGGATCCCCTGGCTCTGGGCTCCTACCGACCCATTTCTCTTTTAAATATTGACAAGATGGTACTGAGTGGAGCGCTGGCAGCATGACTCCTCCCATACATGACCATTTGGTCCACCCTGACCAGGCTTGGTTTATTCCTAGCCAAAACACTATGCACAACTTATGACGCCTAACGCATAAATGGCATGCGCCAAAATTACAAGGGGCAGATTAGGCCCTATGCCTTTTGGATATACGACAGGCCTTCGACTCTGTTGAGTGGGATTACATATGGGCAGTACTTGAGCGAATGAAACTCGGGGACAAATATCTGAGCTGATTGAAACTGCATTACGTTAAACCAACTGCTCGGGTCCGCCTATGCAATCAGGAATTGGATAGTTTGGAGCTTCAGAGGGGCACTCAGCAGGGTTGCCCCCTGTCACCGCTCCTTTTTGCTCTTGCGATGCAGCCACTGGCAATTACATTCAGAGATAAAATGAGGCGATGGGGTGTTCAGCTGGGCCCAACGACTCATGTGGTGTCCATGTACGCCAACGATACCTTGGTGTATCTTCATCGACCTAGGGTTGCCGTTCTGGTACTCCTCGAAGAGCAGGCTGGTTTCGGCGAGATATCGAGACTTTGTCTGACCCGGAAAAGTCTAAACCCTTCCCCATGGGCAGCCTGCAAAATGTAGAGGAGGGTGAGCTACCGAGTGTGGGGATGACCTGGATTAAAGATACGGTGCTCTACATGGGTGTCAGGCTGGCACACACCTCGACGGTTTATCTGGAGCGGAATATCGGCAGGTGTGTGGAGGGACGCCAAGCGTCGGTTGAGTTCTGGCGAGACTTACCTTATCCCTGATGGGAAGGGTTGCCCTGATAAAAATGGTGGTCTTACCGTGCTGCCTATATGTTATGCAAAATTCCCTTTACCGCATACCATGGGAATGTTTCCGCCAGCTAGATCGCCTACTGATTGAGTTACTATGGGGGACCAAACATAACAGAGGACATGGGAACGAGGAGGACTTGAGGTCCCTCACCTACATTTTTACTACATGGCAACACAGCTGCAATACGCGGTGCAGTGGCTCGACGAAAATGATAATTGAGAGAAGAGACTATTGATGGGCACTCATTCGGTAGTAGCGATCCCTGAACTTTTCATGATGGGATCATGGGTGCCTGATCGATTTCCATATATTATAAGACACGTGGCCTCAGTCTGGGAATCTGTAATCAGAAATGTGGTGCGTCATGCACCCTATGCTACTGAGGCCCCGCTTTGGGCTGTGGCACAATTCAAACAAATAAGCCAAACTATGTTCATTACTAGATGGATGGAGGGGGTTTTTGCACAATGGGGGAATTATACTCGGGACAGTGATTTCTTACTAGAGAAGATGCAGAGACAACGTTCGAGTTAGGTAGGGATCAATACCATCACTACGCTAAGATCTCGGCGGTGGCACAAGAACTTTGGCCGGTATTTCCGGAAGAGCTGCCTATTACGGCCACCCTTCAGGCCCTAGTGACTCTCTCCGGGATACATAGGCTGGTGTCTCACATCTATAGGGCATTACGGAAGGACCTGGACTTACACCCACTTCCGGTCCAGGCCAAATGGGACTTAGAACTGTAAGAACCTCTAACGGATTCTGACTGGAAAAGAATACATTAAGGGGATAAGCAGATTAGAACCAACAATAGATTCAGACTAACCCAGTTTAATATTGTCCATCAAACCTACCTGACTCCATGGGTGCTCCATAAAAAATATCCTGATCGCTCTGCACATTGCCTTAAGTGTGGTTCCAATGAGATTTAATTCTTACATATGATATGGGTCTGTTCGAAGATAAGACCATTCTGGGAGTCGATACTGGAGCGTTTAGGACTAATAACGTGGTGGACGCATAGATTCCTCCAGCTAGGATTGGTGCTAGCCAAAAGGCGGATTGCAATCAGCTGGATGGGTACCAGGCCCCCCACAGTGTTATGTTGGCCAGGAATTTGGGGGAATGGGCGACAGGGGAGTTGATTCGAATGAAATGAGTACACAGAGATGAAAAATTAGAATACGATGCACAGGCACAGCACGACACCTAATGATTTCCGAGATCCCTGTGGAGGAAGCCCCCACCACCCAACGGTTAGAGGGGACCATACCCGATAGAGACGGGTCAGAGGAGGGGGGAGGTCAGGAGGGCAGCCCCGCCCCTGGTACAGTGTGGACCACCTGATAAAAGCAGTACTAGATTAATGATACTTGGCGGAAAAGGGACAGACCTTATGTTCGTAACCTGGGGGGGGAGTTAGGATGGGAATTTAATGTTCCGTTTTGTTTCATTTCAGTGCACTATTTGCTCAAAGTTGATTGCAGTCCTGGGTGTACTAATGCAGATTTTAAAAGTTATTGTATTCCTCCTTGACAGGACTGTCTTGACCTTAACGATGATTCTTTCTTCTTTTCCTGAAGTCATTTGTAAACAAACAGATTGGCATATTTATGTTGTACTGTGACTTCAGACGATACCACTGTACTGTGATTCTGTTGTAAGTGCACTGTTTTTGAGATCCTGAATAACCAAAACCACAATAAAATCGTAAAAATAAAAAAAAACTGTTTACCAGTATCTCGCAGCTCAGCTGGTCCTTGTATGCCAGAATTGGTGGACCAGGACCAGACATCATCAATCCGGTGACAATACCAAGAGATTTATTCACGTGATCAACAAGGCTAAGCACTCCAGGTAGTAAATAATGCTCCTGGTCATTGATGCAGAGAAGGCATTTGACCGGGTGCATTGGCCCTAGTTGGAGGCAAAGCTTTGACACTTTATCTACAAGATGGGATTTTGCACTTGGGTCCTTAATAATTTGGAGAGCTGCAAGGGTCAGACTTCAGCCCCCTTTCCTGTTAAAAGGAGAAAATGGCAGGGGTGTCCACTATCACCCTTGCTTTTTGCTGTAGACGTGGAGCCTATAACCCAGAGGGTTCATGACAATCTGAATATACCGGGGTATGCTTCAGTGGGTAGGAACAGACTGTCATTCTCAATGCCAATGATGTGATAGTTACACCTGATGATGCACTCAGTGCATTTTTTTGGCAGAGCTTGGGGACTTTGGGAATGCTGCAGGTTTTCAGATTAACCTCCAGGAGTTGCAAGCCCTCAACCACTCGGTGTCGCCGGCTGCGTTGGTGTTACTTGCTGTTGAATACCCGCTACAGTGGTCGTCTCCCCTGATCCCTTCCTTGTGGGTCTCATCATCCCAACAGTGAAATGGACTGCAGCTATTCATTATCAGACTTTACTTCCGCAGGTACAGAAAGATTTGGCCCAGTAGAAGCATTATCTTCTTGCTTGGCTCAGCTGGGTGGCTGTATTAAATATGGCTGCTCTTCCGAGTTTCCTGTTCTTATTTCAGGCCCTTTCGACAGAACCCCCCTTGGGCAAGCTTTTGTTCTTTCAGGGGGAGATATGTCATTGTATCTGGGTGTTTTTGAAAACCCCACATGAGTCAGGAACAGAGGTACTGATCGACCCGAGAGGGAAGCCTCGGGTCCCTAATCTCCTACATTACTACCAGGTGGCCCAACTAAATTACTTAGTGGAATGGAGCTGCAATGATTCTGAGACGCGCTGGCTGTTCATGGTTAGAACAGTGGCAGGTGAACACCAGTGAAAGATCCCATTTTTGCAAAGTGCACAGAGGACATGGGTCCTCTACTCTTCCTTCATGACTATGGCCACTCTTGAGGTGTGGGTTTGGGTGAATACGCACAAAGCCCTGACATCCTTCCCATCCCTGCTGACCCCGATCATAGGTAACAAAGACTTTACACCAGGTTTTGACCACACCACCTTTTTGACATGGAAACAGCGGGCTGCAGATCTATCGGCCACCTCTTCAATGAAACGGGCCCATCTCTTTTGAGCATCTCCACAAGGACTTTGTGCTGCTGAAGTAGAACAGAGTGCACTATCTACAAGTTTGCCATTGGCTCACTCACCCACCCATTCACATTGCGGCACAGCACCCGCTTACACCGTTTGAAAAATGGCCAAGAGTCCTGACAGCCTCTTTATAACTGACCTCAAAGCTATCCTTCAATGGGCGGCACTGGTGGTTAAAACCTCAGGGCAGAAGAGGTGGTAGCTTGAACTCTGGTGCTCACTGGTGAACAAAGAGTGGGAGGAAATTTTTTACAGGGCAAGGCATACAGCATG
The DNA here is from genome assembly GCF_964261635.1 of Lissotriton helveticus. Lineage (NCBI taxonomy): Eukaryota > Metazoa > Chordata > Amphibia > Caudata > Salamandridae > Lissotriton > Lissotriton helveticus. Next base: position 211,513,912 of record NC_136063.1, on the reverse strand, counting down.
CAACACTGCCAGCATTGAGACAGCTACTAAAAAATCTACTTACTGGAATGACTCTATACGGGTAAGTCTACACTCATTTCTGGAGGGGCTGTGGGTCCCCTGGGACTCTGCTTCATCTTTTATGGGATTGCCCAAAGCTTATACATTATTGGGACACTGTATTATCAGAAACCTATTTTGAAACACAGCAACCCCGATTACCTGCATATGCTATCCTGGGTCTACCAAACACCCTCACTTTCCCCCTCAAATCATGCAAGGGGTGACAAATATTTCGAGCGCTAGGAACAGCCCTTCAAAATATTCTCTTCAACTGGGGCATGAAGAAATTTCCATCCCACACTGGATTCTACACAGGCTATGGCATATATTTGGTATGGAGAGTTCATTCCTCACCACAACTAAACATAGAGAGCTTTGGCACCCTTACATCGCTCTTCTCTCTGTGGAATTTCAAGAGCTGACCTGTCCCCGAAGCCTTTGCATGCTACGCTTGATGAAGCCAACACCTTAGCGAGACCAAGAGAGATCCTGACGTGGACATGTGGGTGGCAACTAGCCTTTTTTGAGAAGGACCTTTGGAATGGGAACATAGATGGAGGGCTTGGGTGGAGGTTGGTGGGACTGTTTGTTTATCATTGGAGCAAGCTTTCGCTTACAGTTTTTCTTGTTCGTATTATTGAACTGCAATAAAATAGAATTGAACCTAAATTCAACACACCCTGCCCTATGGGCTGTTTAGGGCTACCCAAGGGGTGACTTATAAGTATCACAAATGAAGGTTTAGACCTGGCAAAAGGTTTATTTTGCCAGGTAAAAATGGCAGATGCAGGAAAGTGCCCCTTTTTGCATGCTTACCCTCCACTTTTTTCCTGACATCTGATGCAACCTGATTTGATGTGCCCTGGTTCTCTGCCATTCAGGTTACTGGGCCTGTGTCCTATCCAAAGACTGGACCTTTGTACCCGCAAATGGCACATCTCTGGCTACACGCAAGCCCCTTGTAAAAGGTACCATGGGTACCAAGGGCGCCCTGACCAGAGAAGCCCTCTAAGAGCTGCTGCACCTGTTGTGCCATCCTTAGAGGCCCTATAACTTAACACCCACACACTGCCATTACTGGCTGGGTGTTTTGGTACAGAGAAATATGAAGAGTCGACATGGCACCCACTGCTTGAGGACTAGGTAAGTCACCCCTCCAGCACGTTGCACTAGCCCTAAGGTGAGGGTACAGTGGCATGAGCCCTGTACCCCTACAGCGTCTAAACCCATTCTTAGTCATTGTAAGAATACTAAAGCCATGGAGAGTATATGGTCTGAGAGTTTGTCATTACTAACTCCACAGCTCCATATTAGCTTTACTAAAAACTGGGATGTTTGGTAGCAAACTTCTCAACACATTAAACCAAGACTGATGCCAGCTGTGGATTTAATGTAAAAATCACTTAGAGAGCTTCTTAGAGATGCCTCCTGAAAATCGACTAGCCCTGGTGTGGCTTCTGAATCGCTGCCCACCATTTGCCACCACCGGACAGGTTTCCGGAGCCATGGGTAGAGAGCCTCCGCTCTCTGGGTGCAGAAACTAAGCCCATCCTGGGCAGAGGTGTCATGCCTCCTCCCCCATCCTCCCCCAGGATGGGCTGGGTCCACGAAAGGTGAAGTTTCAAAGGCCTGCCAACTTTGGAAGCTGTCCCTGCATTTTGATGCCCCAGCAACTGGCTCCCACCTGTTCTGGCCCCCACTTTGGGCGGGAGAAACAACAGGAAAAACAAGCTAGGAAGAGAGGTGTGCCCTCATTTGCCAACCTCAACCCTCAGGCGAGGTGAAGCACACAACTCAGTCCCCTCCATCTTGAAGTTGGGGTGACTCAGCCTATTAGGGAGAGGCTCATGCCCCCTACTACTGTAGGGTGGCATAATATGGGGTGTACCAACCTCAAGGAAGGGACCCATTAATCCCGACCAATACGCCCCTTAAACACCCCATAAATTTAGTATTTAATGGCAACCCTGAACTTTGCCTCCTGAGATTTGAGGAAGGAAGAAGGACCCAGAAGCTGTGCTGACCCAGGAAGAAAAATAGGACACCAACTGCCTTGGCTCCCAGCCCCACCGGCCTTTCCCATCATCGACCTACCTACAGCAGGAACCCCAGCGAGTCCAGCAGCCCCAGAGGACCTGCCATGCAACCATCTTACAGACTCTGTCTCCAGTGAGCACCAGATTTGCTCAAGCAAAGTCTCACCCACAGAATCCGGATTTCAGTGACTCTACGGTTTTGCACTACTCTGCACCCAATGCCCACAGCCCTGGTGGCCCAACACAACAAGAAGGTCTCTCACGTGATCCTGACCTTCAAGCGTTGAGACAACACCTGCAGCCTCAACCTGAAGGGTCCCCCATCTAGACCTTGGGGAACCTTGGTCCTAACCTCCAAAACTTCCATTTATAAGCTTTGTACTTGCCTGAGAAACTACTAACAATGTTTCTACCTTTGAACTGATATTGTATGGAGAAAAGAGAACCAAACTGCAAAGTATAAAAAGCCTTACTTACAGTGCATTGTTAGATGCTAAGGTGTGGTATCTAGTCAATACCACCCCAAGTACTCAAAGTAATCCAAAGTAACTAAAAAGTCATCTGAAAGTAATTACTGTATATTTCAAACTGCATTTTACAGTGACACAAACCTGTAACAAATGCAAATCCATCCTCAATTGCATTTCTGTGTAAAGGTTTACAATTCAAAGTATATGTTACCTACCTGTACCAAGTCCTGCTTGGTTCTAGAAAATAAAATACAAGTATGCCTTTTTCATACTTACTCAATTGGTCTGGATTCTGTCTTGATTGAATGAATACAATAATTGCTTAACACATACTTTGGATAAGCCTAACTGCTCGTCCACTCTATCACAGAGAGAGCTGCTAGTACTTACCTAATTTAACCTCTGCTATACCTCTGGGGACTCCCTGGACTCTGTGCACACTATACCTTACTTTGGTATAGTATATACAGAGCCAGCTTCCCACACCTGTCTAACAAGAATTGACAACGCGCTCCAGGGATATTACGGCCACATTGCACTAACTTCTTTGTTTCATGATAGATGGAGACTTCTCCTGTTTCAGGTGGTCCCCAGGATGGTAAGCTACTGGAACTAGGGAACAGCGAAAAGCACAGTTGTCAAAGAAATGTGGCAGGTGCTGCTAATGGCCATGCACAGCCAAGAGAAAGTTTCAGTTGATATGCATGGTTCAGAGAGAAGAGGTCTAGAGAGAGAATAACAAATATTGAGAAATACAAAGAAGATAGAAGAAAAGATACAGCGATGAGGTTCTAGAAAATGAGAGAAGATTGAGAGAAAGAAAGGAGATTACATAGAAAAGGCAAGAGAGAGAATGAGAGGCGAGCATGGGAAGATAGATGAATAAGTAAACAGATTGGGATAGTGGAGAAAAGATTGAGAGAGGCAGTGGGGACAGGGATTGGGACAGAATGGAAAAAGTAAGAGCCAAAAAGGGCAAAATGAGAGCTATGTACACATAGTAAAATGGTGATTGGATATTGTAAGTGGAATTTATAGGTTATCATGTTTTGGCCAATTCACCTGGTCCAATGTGATTTCAAAGCACACTTCTGCATTTTATTTTCTGGAAGGGATCTTAGTGTTAGATCAAAAAAAACACCTTGCCTGTTGGTCTTTAAAATCCTAATAATGTCTAACCAATGTCACTTGATCCACATTTATTTTTGTGAATTGATTAACAATGGCACCCGCTTGTTATTTGTTACCATATGTTTTTGTTGATAAGTGATGCCACTTTCTCTTTTAATGCATATCAGCCATGTCTACATTTGCTGCTTTAGTCACTGGAAAAGACAACCCACTTGTTCAGAAGTTCAGGTTCTCTAAAGGCAGTAATTTGGCTTTCTAGTGTATATTAAAAATGTCAGTCTCTTAACTGTCTCCTAACATGAAATTTGACTTTTATCTGCACCTGTAGTAATGCTGAACAATACTTTTGCAAGGAAATATTTTCCACTTCTAGTAGAAATGGCAGGCTTCCATGTTTTCGACATTCACCATTCAAAAAAGTGCATGCTCGGCCAAGCAATGTTAGTCACATACTTGAGGATTCTATGCAAGAAGTCTGCATGTTAAAGAGCAGAGAATGTCCATAATTATGCTGATGCCTGATAATCTACTACTCCTCTAATTGGAGATGAAACTAGTGCCCTCAGCCTGGGTACAAGCCTCAACTGGACCCATCCCAGACTCACACAATCATCTATTCATTACCATGCCTACTGGTAGCTCTCCAACTACCTGTGAGTAGCATTCCTAGGTGCAGCCCAGCCGAATACATTAGAAACTGTTGCTTTGTTGAATTAATATAAGTATAGCAAAATTGAAAAGCGTGCATTCAAGATAAAAATGTGTGAGTTTTCAGAACAAATCATCTGATGTTTGGAGAAAAATGGCTGAATTTCCAGTTTGGCCATTCCATCCTTTGAACTGGGTAACGATAACCATATGTTATGTTAGCTCCAAAATACCCCTACTGGTGAAAATGTAGTTTACAAATACATGTTATGTTATATTGAAAGCTGATTTTTGAGAGACAAATCATGCGTCGTTTTAAGACTTAGGGACCTGAGTCCGTCCGCCACCATAGAGTAGGAGGGACCGTCCGAAGGGGCTGCGGCGGTCCCTCCGTGCAGATTAGGATGTGACCGCCAGGGTGGCGGTCACATCCTCAATCTTTAACATTGCCGCAATGTTAAAAATGCATGCACGGCATTTGCGTGCACAAAGCAGCAGGCACCGCGCGGTGCCTGCCGCTTTGTCCACGCAAATGCAGGGGGGTACCATAGGTACCCCCCATGTGCAATCCCCCCCCCCTTCACCCAGGGGGCCCGCAACGGGCCCCCGAAGTGAAGCTCCGTATGCTTTTCCACGGCGGAAAAGCCGCTGTGGAAAAGCATACTTTGTACTCCATCCTAATATGGATGTCGGGGTCTGATAGACACCGCCAGCCATGTTAATGCTTTTCCGCCGCGGTCCGAAGGCGACCGCGGCGGAAAAGCGAAGGACAGATTGTAAGACCCACCAGCCATCCTAATTTGGCGGTGGGTCTTTCAAGCCTCCGCGGCGGATTTCCCGCATCCTCCGGGCCGGCGGTGGCTTCCGCCGGCCCGGTGGATGCGGGAAATCCGCCATCGTAATAGGCCCCTTAGTTCCCTGGTGCCCTGCAGCTATGGCTGTGATGTTTTACACAGGTAGAGGTGTTTAAAATAAAAAATGCCTGTTTTAAATTTACAGTACTGCTGGCATCCCCGACTGATGCACCAAGGTGATTACTGCTTGAGGTCTTGCATGGGGTTTCCACTAATGTAAACTTTTCTGATGGGGTCACTATTACAACACTAATAATATTAGAAGCTCGGGATGATTTTTTATTGAACATAAGCAGCTCTTATTAGAAAAAAGGTTGGAGACCCCTGTTCCATGTTCTCTTGATGTTAGTTTAAATGAGTGGCAAATTAAATCTCCACCATAGAATTTGATCAGAATTAAGAAATTCCACACTTTAAGAATCAGATGAAATTTCCTAGATTTACGTGAGGTAAGGTTTATTCTTTGGGCCTTCAAGGTGTAATGATTTCCTGATGTTGAATAGCCCTGATAGGTAGCCGCGGCCTGTGCAGGTAAGGGCGGTGGGGCCGGGTGGGGGAGGATTTCGACAGACGACGACGAGGGAAAATTAATTCTTTATTTCATTTTCCCTCGTGGTCGTCTGGTGAATTTCTCCCCCAACCCGGCCCCACAGCTCTTATCTGCATGGGCCGCGGCTGCTGATAGAACATCCTCCAGCAAAACCATATTGAGTGTGGAGGCTGGACATCTACCACAAAAGAGTGGGAGGCAGGGCTCTGAGCTGAGGCCAGCTTATTTAAAAAAAAAAAGAACATTGCGCAAAGCTTGAACAGCTTAGAAAATACAAAAAGTTGCAAGTCAGCCTACTTTACAACTTTACACCCTCCTACTTTAAATCCCATCTAATTGATAGAATTTAAAGTTGGATTGTGAAAAGTTGATTGAGTATTCTTTAATATGTAACTTACAAAAAGCCATGTATTCCTTCACAGAAACAAATGATGTGCACCTGAATATCAAAAGCACAGAATATTGAGGACAGGACAGCTCATCTAAAATGCCGACAGGTAATATAGTATTCCTATACCTACCTCCACATATAATTACCTATGTGACACATATATGTCTCTTTCTAGGGGCATGGCTAAGCAAGCCACGATGGCAGCCGTGTTTTGCTGAGGCTCCGCGATCGGGCTAGCACTCTACCCAGACCCGAGGATCGCCGTGAGCCCCACAACGCACAACTGCAGACCAGAACGCCCCTGCACACCGGATCGTCGACCACTGTGACTCTGCCAGCGCTGGAAAGGGAGAATTAACTTTGTGAATACTTCCACCGGAGCCGCGCGCCGAGACCCAAGATGGCGGCCGCGGCCCGGTGACACTGCTCTCCCTGGGACCCCCTAGGCATAGCGGTGCGGTGACTGCCAGCGGACTGCCCAGATCAGGCGGCGAGACCAGCGGGAGTTGAGCGCTGTTGTGCCCCGCTGCTGCGACACCCCTCCGGCTACAGGAGCCGTCCCGACACTCTGAGGGCTCACCCTTGCTGCGTCCTGGTTCCTGGTTCCTGGTGGCCGCACCGAGCAGTCCGCGGAGCCTGCAGTCATTGCTGCACCCATCGCTGGAGGTAGGCACAGTACAGAGACCCACTGCATGACTGAGGCGCCCTCCGTTGCCATCCGACGCCTGCTCCCCAGAGGTGCCTGACCTCAACATGGCGCCCGTGCACGTCTGAGAGGGACGGCGACTGAGGAGCTCCCGGCTGCACTTCTGGAGCCCCTGATCGCCGCGCGTCACCCACACGCTCCTGCTACCTGCTCCCGGGAGGTTTGGACTGGCCTTTTCTCCCTGCCACCTGGCCCTGCCGAAGCGTCCAGAGGCTTGCCCCCCCCGTTGCGGGGACCGCCGGAGCGGAATTGCCAACACCAACGACGAGGACAGCCAGCAGGGAGACCCCGCAGCCTATGCCCCTGCTTCGCCCTTCGAGTGTGAGCACATCACCGCTCAGAGGCCCGGGACCTGGTGGGCTAGCCCATGGCCACCCTGCACCTGTTGTGGCCAAGTATTCTCCCCCGACTAGGATCTGCTCGGGTGACCTCTCCTCGAGGGGCCCGCCTCTCCCTGCCCTCACTGACTCCCATTGCCCCACCTGCTGTCGGCATGGGTAAACCTAAGGGCACACAGGTGACCGCCGTCCCTGAAACAGCCCCCGAGAACATGCCACACACCCGGACCTGGTCGCAAACCCACGCACCACAAACGGACCCCACCTTATCGGCGAAGCTCGCCCACGTGCTGGCGGCCATAGAGATTTCCCGACTGTCAATGGAGGAGCGTTTGGGCACCCTCTCGACGGACATCAGCTTAGTCCGCGACGACCACCGCAAACTGGCGGACAGAGTGAAGGAGGGGGAGAAGATCTTGACCGACCAGCAACCCGCCGCGAAGGCACAGGGGACAGATCTGCAGGAGGTCCTGCGTGACGTGGCGGCCCTTGAAGAACGCACAGTCGATTTGGAGGGGCGGTCGAGACGCTGCAATATCCGTGTCCTGGGCCTTCCGGAGGGAATTGAGAACTCAGACCCCTGACCTATATGGAGTCCTGGACCAGGTCTTTCACCCCCGAGGAGGAACGCTCGGCGTTCTTCTCCATTGAACGAGCTCATAGGGTCCCCGCCCGGAAACCGAGATCAGGCTTCCCTCCAAGACCCATGTTAGCCAAGTTCCTACATTTCTGTGATCGAGACGCGGTGCTCCGCGCGGCCCGGGCAGCGGGCCCCTTGCAAGTGGAGGACCAGCAGATCATGGTGTTCCCGGACTATGCTCGAGAGGTTCAGCAGCAGAGGTCCGCATTTCTCGAGGTCAAAAGACACCTCCGTGCAAACAATGTCCAGTACTCCTTGCTGTTCCCAGCCCGCCTCAAGGTCTTACACAAGGGCATGGCCATCTTCTTCGTCACCGCGGAGGAGGCGCGAGATTGGGCTGAGTTCCACTGCCCATTACTACCCAAGGCGGGAGTCCAGTGAGACCACGACAGTCACTCGCGGAGAGCCAGGAGACGTGGCCTGGAGTGCCCCCTGGCGGACCCCTCCAAGAGCCAAGGATCCTCCCCCGCGAGATCGCCTGATTTAACGCAGCTCATGCGAGAGCGACGGGATGCTCTGAGAGCGGTGGTTGAACTGCACTCGTCACCCCTGGCACCAGACCTGGAGCACCAACCACACCTCTTCACTCCGGAGAAAGACCGTGACAGTGATGGCACGATGTCGGGAATAGGTCTGGCCTCTTCCCCCCATGTCATCACACAAACGATGAACGCTATCCTGAATGGCCGACCTGGCACCTCTGAGTAATATGTGACTGGATTGTATCCTCCTTATGAACACCTTACTTACCGAATGCTATCTGAATCTGCTTAAGCGCTCTTCCTATGTAGGCTCACACGCGACCTACATCTCTCCTGCTAAAGCCCGATCAGCGCCCAGCCTCGCATACACACGCGCTGCCACCCCCGCAGTTTCTTGTTGTATTCATCCCCTAGTGGGACACTAGTTTGGATATACCGCCCCCGGTGATGTATCCCCTGCATTGGGACTGTTTCCCACCCCCTGTTACAACAGTTTTCCCTCCTGTCAGTTCCTGTCCCTTCCCCTCAGCAGCAAGGCGTGCACGGGCATGTACACGATATACAAACTCACATTCCCCCGGGTCTACTGGGTGCTTTCAGTTGTTTGCACGGACTCTGATTGATGGCAGTTCCACGATCGGACGTTAATGTCCTCACACTTAATGTACGGGGCCTCCACATGCCTAGTAAGCGCTATTCTGTTTACTCATACATCAAGCGCATGACGGCTGGAATTGCTCTCCTACAGGAGACGCATATTAACGGCACCGAATTGGGCAGGCTGCAGGCTAAATGGCGCGGGACGTTCTGTGCCACGACATACTCGGCTTTTGCAGGCGGCGCCTTAATCTGGGTTAGGCCAGGTACCCCCTTCCGGGAACTCAAGCGGGTGGTGGACAGGGAGGGCAGGTACGCTCTACTGGAGGGGCTCTTAGATGGCCAGGGGATCCTCTTAGGCAGCATATACGCCCCTAATACTGAGCAGGACAAGTTCTGGGATCACCTTACGGGAGTCTTGGCCCAATTCACTGCTGTTCCCTGGGTCTTGGGAGGCGATTACAATTGCACGCTCGACTCTTCCCTGGACCGATCGCACCCCCCCCGCGCTCCCCGGCCCCCCGACAATCAGAGTTGTTCCGAGCTTGGGCCACACACTGGGCGCTCACCGATGCTTGGCGACACTTACATCCTCATGCCCGCCTTTATTCGTTCCACTCTATCCCTTACAACCTTCGGGTCAGCCTTGACAGGTTTCTATGCTCAGCGCAGATCCTCCCTACGATCGTCTCTGCGGACTACCTGGGACGGGTCATCTCAGATCATGATGCTCACATACTGTGGCTCACCTGGCGTCCCCCACACCCACCTGTCCCTACCTGGCGACTACCTAGGGAATGTCTGACTGATTAGGTGTTCCGAGACTCGCACGCATGCAGCATACAGGACTACTTCACACACAACACGAACACAGCTTCTTCGGCATTGATAGAGTGGGATGCGTTCAAGGTGGTGGCACGGGGGGAGTGCATTAAACAAATCACAGTGGTCCGACACACATTGGAACAGGCACTTACAACCACGGAACAGCGCCTAGCTACACTCACTAAACAAGCTGATCCCTCAGAGGAGCACGCTGCGCTCACAGCTGAAGCAAAGTCAGCCTACCAGGCAGCCTGCGCTGATCTCCGGAAATATAATTTCAGGGCCTATGCCTCCAGAGTCCATAGAGACAGGGACAAGACGGGTGCGATGCTCGCATGGCTGGCGCGACAAGACACTGAAACCAGACCGATCACGGACATCGTCAACCCAGAGGGTGAGCTTGTGCGCTCCCAGGCGGAGATCCTTCTGGCGTTCCAACGCTATTACGCCGTAGTGTACGCGACCCGATCTCGCTTTCTCCGTCGTCTGTCACCCATTTCCTCGATCCGTTGTCGCTACCCACGATCTCGGATGCCGACGAACTCGCGCTCGACGCCAAAAAAGTGCCTTAAGAAATCACTCAGGCGCTACGGGCCTGTCTCTCGCAATAAAGCCCCAGGTCTCAACGGCTTCCTGCTAGAATACTACTCGACGTTCTCCCCTCTAGTGGTCCCACGCCTGGCACAGGTGTTCGCGACGGCCCTCGATCAGGGAGTGTTACCCCGCTCACTACGGGAATCGGTAATCGTGACCTTTTTAAAACAACACCGGGACCCACATCTTATGGGCTCGTATCGCCCCATCACACTATTGTCTGCAGACTGTAAACTCCTTGGGAAGGTATTGGCAGACAGATACACCCAGATCACACGCCCGCTGGTCCACCTGGACCAATGCGGCTTTGTCCCGGGGAGGAACACCTCACAGAACATCCGCCGCGTCTTCCATGTTCAGGACCAGATACGGGACAGGTATCCTCGCTCCGCCTGTCTTATCCTGGACCTGGAGAAGGCGTTCGACACTCTCACATGGCCATACCTCTTCTCGGTCCTACGCCGCCTCAATATCGGCCCTGTACTCATGGCGTACACGCGTCTCCTATATGCAGACCTGTCTACACGGGTCCGGATTGGGAGACACATCTCAGTGGCGTTCGAGGTCCGGCGAGGCACGAGGCAAGGGGTGCCCCCTCTCGCCTCTCCTCTTCGCCCTTGCAGTCGAACCACTAGCGATCAGGTTACGCCAGGGGGGTCTGAACTGGGGCATCCCACTCGCGGGAGTCATGCACTGCGTCTCCATGTATGCGGATGACCTCCTCATCTATGTCCGGGATATTACGGCTGACCTAACCCCCATATGGACGGCACTTACCGAATTCGAGGACGCCTCGGGCCTCCGAGTGAATTGGGACAAATCCACGGTATACCCCTTTCACTCAGACCTACCACCCCGGGATACCTGGCTGGGGACGCAAAGGATCTCATGGTCCACGGAAGCTCCCCGATACCTAGGGGTTCGACTTTACCATTCTCCCGCTGACATCTTCGGGGGCAATCACTGCAGAGCGCTCGCGAGCCTTCGACCGACGGTTGCTTTCTGGACCAGACTCCTACTGGCCGCGATAGGACGAATTGCCCTAGCTAAAATGATAATGCTTCCCCGGCTCCTATATCATTTTACCAACTTGCCGGTGGTCCCACCCAGGTCCTTCTTCCAGGACCTCAATTCCCTCCTGGGTGCCCTAATTTGGGGATCGGGCCGGCACAGAGTAGCCATGAAAACCCTTCAGCTTCCCACCACCCAGGGAGGCCTCGGAGCCCCATCCTTTGAGTCCTACTTTCTAGCGGCCCAGCTCCAATGGTTGTCGTACTGGACAGCGGACCGACATACACAAGAGGTCAGTACCTCAACGGGTAGGATTGCGACGCCAGAGCTCACCCGTCTTCTTCTCCCAGGCACTAAACCGCGGCGCACATATCCTCTACAAGTCACGGTGGCGCGTCAATGTATGCTCCGGATCCACCGGATGTCCCCCAGGACGACCCCATATTCCCCGTTGCTCCCGTTGGTCGGCTGGCCCAGGTTAGATTCATACTTCCCAGCCCCCATGCTCGTTGAGTGGACACAGTGCGGTATTACGGACATGGAGTCGCTCTTTGAAGAGGGTCGGATTAAATCATTCGATCGACTGATCGCCAAATTCGATCTCCCCCCGGTCAATTCCTCCGATATCGCCAGCTCCTCGAAAGTTTCCGTCCTTACCACAACCTCCAGGCTGGCGAACCAGACACGCATCCAGTTATACACGCAATCCTGCGCATGGGTGTAGGACGACATTTGGTCACCTGGTTATACAAGGCGATACGAGAACTCTCATGTACTCCCCTAGTGTCCCTGCGCACCACATGGGAAGAGGACATCAGGCGCCCATTACACGACTCGGAATGGATCAAGGCGCTTGAAGCCCCAAAACGAATATCTAGGAACGCCCATTTTAAAAACATCCAATATTACATATTACACAGGGCGTATCTTACACCGGCGCGGCTGCAGAAATTTTACCCCACTACACAATTCCTTTGCCCCAGATGCCACTCCCCAGATGCAGATTTCCGTCACATGTTCTGGAGCTGCCCGGACCTCCACCCCCTATGGCAGACGGTGCACACCACACTAAAAGACCTCAAGGGTCTCACAACCCTAGCCACCTGGGAATCCAGCGCGTTGGGCATTTTCCACTTTCCGAAACAGCTCCCGGCACACAGACGTTTTGTATCCCTAGTGTTACTGCTAGCAAAAAGATGTATAGCTATGCACTGGCGATCATTAGAGGCCCCCCCTACAGCAGCATGGACAGGGGCAGTTTGTAAATGGGCAGCAGCGGAAGAGGACGCCCTACGAGAGGAGGAGGCTAGAGGTGCCCGTAAACACCCCATCTCTATGGACTGGGCCATGCTACTGCATCGTTTCCGACAGTTAACGCGCAATGATGACCCGGCCACACCTACACCTACAACTGCACCCACCCCGACCGATCCCCCCACCTCCGCCCCCGTGAGCCTGCAGCCCCTGACCAACGACTAGTGCCGTGCTTTGGCGATTCGCAGTCCCACACTAATACCTAGCTTCCGGGGTGACTGGCCCGATGCCCAATCAGACATGACACTCCCGCCCTTTGGCAGCTGCCTCACTGTAAGCGCGAGTCATTGTCCCCTGTAACGCCCGACTCCTAACTCTTCTTGATATGCCCGTGCAAACGCCCAGATGCTCCCTCCCTGAGTGCTGTCCCCCCAGTTACTTGGCAACACCGCTGTACTGCCTCTGCAGACCCAATCCAATGATCCCCATGATGGTGACTCACATGCTTGCGCTTGTTTTCCTTTCTCCTTGAATTTTATCCTGCGTTTTCTAGCATATGTGATTACTTACATGGTCTGTACTGTTCAGGTAACGAAATGCCAATAAAAACAAGTTTAAAAAAAAATATGTCTCTTTCTAAATTGTTGTGTTTTCACTGTATTACACTTTAAAATGCTGCATAAATACTAAACACATTGCCTTTAAGTTAAGCCTGACTGCCCTGTGCCAAGTTTACCAGAGGGCTGAGCACCTGTTAATTTGGGATTTGCTTGTGCCTCACCCTGACAAGGTTTGCAGTTGCTCCTGGAGTAGGGATTTAGACCCCTCAACCAGTAACTCAATTTATTACCTAAACAAATTAAGAGATTTTACTGGGTGCCACACAAATCATAAATGTTCATTGTTGCCCGTTTTCCAAACATTATTGTTCGTGCGCTATATAGCTTTACCAAACAAAGGGTATGTCTGAGCAAATTTGGAGGCCATTTTATTGGAAAATGGGCTGTTTTTGAATGGCAGCACTCTACGACGCCATGCTTAAGTATTATATTTGAGAATGTGTGCTCTACAATGCATCATTAGCTCTACACTCTTACCACTCTCCCGATGAATAGGTGTGGCTCCTTTGCTACACTTATTCTTTGTGTAACGCTTATATTTTCTCAATCCCTATGATTTCTGTGATATTACATTAATGACAGAACCTCCACTCAGAAAATTGTCCCAGCACCACTATGTATGTTGCAGTAATGAAACCCAAAAATGTATAAAAAAATATAAATTAGGGGGAAAATGAGTTTATTATTTTCAAATGACACATGCATACAATAACAGCTTAGAAGAAATAAACAAAAACACAAAAAATAATGTTTCAGGAGTATAGTTCAAACACAAAGGAGAGATGAGACACATATCAACAGAGGTATAGTTAATGAGCGGCTAATGCAATAATATGGTAAAAGTTATGAAAGCATAGGTGGGGCTACATATGTGAGAAGATGGCAGCGAAGCCAAAAATACAAAGGACCTTATACAACTAACAGGCATGCCAAGTAAACAGAGCAGTAATTAATTTGAAGAACTAAGAACCAACATCTGTGTCTAAGGACAGCAGATAGGTCCGTAGAGGGGTGCATATATCCTTAGGCCGTGGTTTAGGGGGCTGAAGCACCTCGTAGACCTCACTAGTAGAGTCACAATTCGGCCTGGCCATGAAATTCTGCTTCCGTCTTATAGAGCTTGCTGAGATTTTCCTGGACCGAGCAGTGAACGCAACAGAGTTTTTTCCTTGCTCACGCTCCCCAGCGTTAAGTTGGCGAGCATGATTGAGGAAAATCTTACTCCAGATCACTTCCCAGCGAGATTTCTCAACGCGGGCGGTCATGGATGGCCACTACAGATGGTGTTGATAAACCTTCTGTTCCCATTGAGGATGCTGCTGATCGAGTAGTACAGCTACTGGAGAGGCAGAAAGAAGCAGTGCCCTCTTGCGCTGCGCATGGTGCAGTTTGCACTGATTTATCAGCGCGGTGCAGTTCGCATTAATTTTTCAGCGCGGGACGTGGTGCTAAAAATGTGCGCGAACAACGTGACCTAATGCACTCTGCTGCTTGCGGAACTCCATGCAGTGAGGTGGATTTTTTTGAGTCACTTAGTGGAACTCTGGGAACTCCACCCAGGCCTAGTCACAGTAGATCATGTCTCACAGCCAGCCTGCATCTTTCGGAGGGAATCTTTTGCCCAGGTTCATTGCAATTTGTTGGATAGCGAGCAACAGCGCCATGGCTGTGAACCGTCGGTTGCTAGGGGGGACATCAACCCAGAAATGCATTTCATTTGCTCTTAACTGCACAGCAAATTCTTGCCACAGAGCAGGGACGGTTTGTGCCTGACAACTTCTCTGATTCTCTAACGGCGATGGCGACCTATATACCATCTATGGCGATAATGTAATGTATGCACCTATACTTTCAACACCCTGCCCCCCACCCCACCACATGCGTAACAAACTCGCAACACGATTCATCCATAGGTTCATGGCATTGGAAATAGCCAGTGAGGTAGGGCATGTGTGAACTTCAGCTTTTCCAGGCATAAGCCTTGGAAACCCGTACCTGTGTTTTCAGTAAGAATAGCCAATCTGATATTCTTTGATCTAAGAGCAGCTTCATAATTTTAATGCACACTTATTTTTTTCTAAAACATTTTTGAATTATAAAATGAGCATAGTTGGAAATATATATGCCTGAAACATTTGGGACTAAAACGCCTGCCCTGCACACTGCTGTGGGGATCACCGCACCCTACAATACTAGATTCATCATCAATGTATCCCTATGTCTGTGTCAGTCTGGAAATAGCTTTTTTTCTGAGGTTGCATACAAGTGGTTTTCTACCTAAGGCAAGACGTGAATGCCCTAAGCATGTTTGGAGGTCACTCTTTAAGTGTTTCCGTCTGCACATGCCAGGAGCTTTTATAGCTCTTTTGGGTCAACTTTGGGCGGCTCCCTACAATTACTCTTTTGTATGTAAAGTGCAACCCCAGAAAACCAAAACGATGTGGGAATGCCAAATACACTGAAGGAACTTGACATGTTACTGAAATGACACACTTTCAACTATATTTATCTTAATAGTTGCTAACCTAACTATAGCAAAAGGGAAAATATACAATTAGAATCTAAACAAAATTTAAAATTACGTTTGTGAATTACACCTAGCCTGTCACTCGCAAATTCTTAGAAGATCCTCATACATTCATTGGGTTAAATACTTCCTTTACAAATAATGGAGAAAATAAGATATACTTACAGTAAATAGTACAACATATTTCCGACTAGTTTATTACCTAAAAGTCGCTAGTAGCAAATTTGGGACATTATTATTATTATTAAGTTCATGCCTAGATGTGTTTGCTTGTCTCTCTTTCATTTCCTTGATTCTCATGGCTTTAGTCCCTTTTCTTGGTGGCTATGGTCCCTACTATGTGTTTCAACAGTCTGAAGTATTTTAGTTTCATCATCTTTCTTAATTAGATGGGTTGTATTCTTCCACTGCTGATATCAGAGTGCATTTTTTTCTTTTGCTGATTTCCATTCATTGGGGCATATTTACTAGAAACTGGCGGAGTGCAGTGTTATGCCAGAATTGGTAATGCTGTGCATGCGTCAGTTTCAAAATGCAGTGATGCTCCGTATTTACAAGAATGCGGCGCACCCCTGCGTTTCCCCTGGTGCTAAAGAAGCTGCCTAACGGCAGCGATGGCACCCGTGCTCCTTGTTGCAAGGGTGCCTGTGCTGCAGGGGTGATTGTGTAAGTGCAGGAAGGGACATCTTTCTTCACATTAACAATCTTTACAGGCGATTGCTGTTTATATGTGTGCTACTGTATGCAGTACACATGGAAAGAGCAAATTATGAGAAATTAAACATTTCTCCTTGTATCGCCTGTTTAAGACCAGGTATTCCCTGGTGATACCTTTGGTGCAATCCCAGTCAGTTAGTTACCAGTTAGTTAGCTTTATTGTATAGTTAATAAAAACCATTACAAAATATAGATACGACAATATGTTAAAAAAGCATAAAATGCCACTGTGTAGAGATTAAAAGTTATTACCTTGTAAATATGGGGCAGCGTCAAAAAGCAATGGGTGCTGCGATGGAATACCTACCGCAACTCCCATTGCAAGTTCCTTTCACACTAAGTGCTGCTTGAAAGGAACCCTTATTTACAAGGCAGAGTTAAGCCACTTTAAGTGGCCTGACGCCGTCTTGTAAATAAGGCGAAGGATTTAACACCACCAGAACGTCAGAAAAAGTGAAGTTCTTGTGGCATTAACTTCTTGTATATATGCCCGAATATGTGTATACAGCTTTACTTGCTCTCTTCCTCCTTACCACCATCACTGTTGTCATTCCCTTTTTAGTTCTCCACCCTCACATTCATCCTCTCTCTCCCCCTTCCTTGCCTACAAACTGACTCAGTTATGTCAAAAATACAGTCCATTCATCTGCACCACAGGCTAACGTTTCTGTTAAAAACTCTTCATCAAAAAATGACATTTATGGTTCAGTTTCACCTTGCTCCAGTTCCCTCATATCTTTGTTGCCTTGTCATCCTAGCTCTTTCTTTTCACCATTGCACTCCCGCTGCATCTCCACCTTTACTCTTCCACCCCATCCTGGCTCCAAATGCTAACTGCCCCTGTATTAGCTTTTCCACTACTCAAAGAACAGAGCCACAAGCATTTTCAAAGTCAGTCGTGCGGGCAGCCATCTTGGAATGTTTTGTATACTTTCAAGATTGCCATCACGTTGCATTACGACACAACATGGCAGTCATCTTGAAACAATGGAACAATTTATCTTGTATAATTATTGCTACATTTTTCAAAGATGGCCACCTGATGCTACTGGCATTTTCAATGCTTGTGCTGCAATTCCATTACATTGTGGAGCCAATAGCGCCAGATTTGCCACTGTTTGTTTATACCAGCCATTGATATAGTTATTGGGAGGAAGTATACATTCAGGCTCAAAGCCAGGGCACAAGTTTCAAAAAAAGAAGTGGGGGAACTAACCTGGTTAATTAGTATGCAAGTGGCATCTAGACGTGTGACATCATGGCGTGTGACATCACAGGAAGTAGCATCATAAGAAGTGACATCAGATCTTAAACCCACACATATATGTTTAACATGTCTATCATGAGTACATTGGAGCACATTTAGAGTATACAGGGAAACCCTCCTAATTTAGGCAGAAGATTCACACTTTTGTAAGCTACACATAAAACAATGTTGTCTTTTGTCAGCGTAAACTTCCTCTACCCATAGTGCTTTACAAGAAAAAATAGTGATTTATAAATGATTACAACACCTCCTCAGGGGTAGTAAGAGGTATATAAATACTACAGGCCTAATTTATGAGGCCTTGCGTCAGTTTTGCGCTTCCGATGCGTCATTTTTTGTGACGCATCGGTGGCATAAAACATACCTCCTGTTGCGCACTATTTACAAAGTGACGCATCTAAGCAGATGCGTCACTTTGTAAACCCCTGCGCTACATCATACCTGCGTTAGGTATAATGTATGCAGGGGGGCGTTCCCCCGCAAAAAGCCTCGTAGAAGTGACGCAGTGAAATCTATGAGATTTCACTGCGTCACTTCTAGTACGCCGTTGCGTCAAAATCTTGTGCCTGCCTCACAGCAGGTGTAAGACTGACGCAGGCCCTTTCACATGGGGCTTGTCCCATGTGACAGGACGCATTGCTGGAGTTGCGTCACTTTTGTGACACACTTCAGCAATGCGTCACTTTTGCGCTTACAGATACGTTAGAGATATCTGTAACTCCTTGCGACATGATGCGTCATACATTAAATGTGATGCATCAGGTATGTCGCAAGGAGTGCGCACTAAGAAGTGACGTATCGCTGCATTCACGCAGCGATGCGTCATTTCTCATAAATGAGTCCCTATGTATTTTGTGTAAACACTGGGAAAGACCAACACATCTGACATTCTTACAGCTCATGCATATCTCCTAAACTGAGCCTGAACAAAGTGAAAAGCTGCCTTTCTTAAGAATGTGTGAAGTGCTAACAAGGTGTGTTCCTTTGTTTCCCCTCTGCTGCATTTGCTTCTAGATGTGAGGCTCCTGACTGCTGCCAGCCAGGAGACTCGAACCAAGGGATGCCTGATGACCCCTCAGATTAGGCCTTTGTTATGGTCCATGCCGAAGTCTTAACTAAGAAAGCCTCCTCCACGCCTGCACGTTGTTGCCAATCGAAGACAGACAACAATGTGCAGGCGCTGCTGAATGTATGAAAATTACATCAGGACGAATTCAGCAAACTTTTTCAGTGGCCCAACTTCTTGGCAGGGTGGACAGCGTCCACCCTGTGAAAATAGTGGGTGGACACCGTCCACCTACGTGTACTGCCGACTTGTGCCCTTCTCAAAGCCAAAATCCTCTTAATGGCCATCTTTAAGGATGCAATAACTTAGTAAACATAGATGTGGTTTGGAATTTCGACACACAGGCGTCTATTCAAATACTGTGTACATTCTAGTTTTGTTGTAAAAAGGAAATTGCATTGCACTTCTTACTGGCATTAGCTATAAGCTGGGGATGGTATTGAAGTTATGCTGGTGTAATTCACATACTTTTGTGAAGTTCACATTAGGCTTTTGAGAGAGCGCAATTTACAGTGAAATTTGTAGGGGTGCATCATATGTACAAGTAGTCAGCACCCGCATATATAGAGGACTTTAATCATGTTGAAATGCAATGTGGGATGGAGAATTAGAGAAACTGTTATTGGAAATCTGAAGAGCCAGGGTTAAGAATACATCCACACTTGCTGTATAACCTAGAAATGTCGTTAAAATGAAATCTTTCACTTATAAGAAGTGCGTTTAAACGAGCACTATTGTGCATTTAGATCCGCCTATTGAAGTTAACTGTGTCTTTTATATTTGAACAATTAGCTTAAACTAGAAAATGCATTTGCTGTTAAGGTTGGAGGCCTAGTGACTAACGTAAACTGTTGGGCCTTTAAATCGAGCTGAGGCCTAGTTCATAGAATTGATGCAGGCCTGTTCGAAAGTTTGCTTAGCATTTAGATGTGGAAATATTTTTTTATATAAAAGATGCCTTTAGAAAACTTTGCAACATTTAATGAATATGAGCCGAAATATGTATTCCTTTGCAGGTGCACCATCAAGCCGATAGTAGAGTAGAAGGGCCCATTGTGTATGAGAGTTAGAAATGCTAGACTCAGACATGGAGGAGTAGACCAGGAATTTGAAGATACAACTGGAAGCGACAGAGAGTCTGAGACCCAAGGACGTTTAACGGACAAAGATGGAAGAATGCCATAGCGGAAAACTTTGTGTAACCGACACCTTCGAGAGGGCGTACCTGAAGGCGTGTCGTTCGCATTTTGGGGTTTCGTATTAGGGACAGCACCCCGAGGGTGGAGGCAGAGCAGATGGGCTGAGGAGCTAGAGAGAGCGGTTGGATGGTCAAGGAGCTTAGCAGTGAGGAAGGAGTCTCTAGTTAAGAGAGAATGTGGGCGAACTTCTTTGGGAGGTCACCACGGCTGACACCTTTTGCTAGGATGGACTGTTGTTAAGTAGGGATGTCACCTAGTATAGAGCAGGGACAGACTAATTTGAACTTATGTCTATTATCCCAATGAGTACCAGAACTCAGGTTATAGCGATTCTGTTCAGTTTGATGATTCTGGAATTGATACTCGTACTATTCATCAGTCGCTTGAGACTTTTCCGTAGGATTATGTTTGTATTAGTGCCTGTTTACCTTTTGAACCTCTTGCTGAGGTGTTTGTATCTGCAGCTATTTTTGGTTATGTAATAAGCCTTTCAAACTTAGTTTTGATCAGTGGTTCTTGGGGGAAGTTATTGGGATTTCTAAAATTGTTGTTGATTCTATAGACAGGATTGCCTAATTCACTCTATGACAGGTAAAAAGGTTTAGTCGACCTGTGACGGGATTCTGGAGAATGGTAAGCAGACTCTAGAGGTAAAATCCCGCCTTTCCAGTTGGTAGCAGAGTAGGATGGTTTATCTTCTGGAGTGAGGGTAATCTAGAATTAGGTTGAGATTTCCCCGAGGCCCATAGAGAACAAATGAAGAGTGTCCAGAAAGCTGCGGACGGACGGCGTTCCATGGAAACTGACGAAAAGTGACAGTGCGGCAGAAAGCAGCAGGTCGGAGGAGAGTGAGTATGAAAAGGGTCATGCGTTGTTAGATTGCGGTCATGTTGTGTTGTATGTTGTATTGTCTGGCGGAGTCGAGTGCCTGTAGTGTGAAAGAGAACAGGTTGTGAGCGCGCGCAACCAGTGAAAATCTTAAGCTCGAGGGGAGTTTAAGTGGTTCGGGTGTATCGAACACTCAAAGTAATTGTCAACCATTGTTAAGGGGGTCATGAGGTACCATTGATTGCCCGCAGGACCGAGATAGGGGGAACGAATGTGTGAGTGCGTGGGTAACGGACGCTGGTCGGAAGTTGCCGTGAGTTTGTAACCTATCAGTTGAGGCGATTGTCCGGTCGTTCGCGGACAGACATTTGCCGGTTTGGTGACAATTACAGTTAGACTGTGGCCGTACAGTCAAGGAAGTGGTTGCTTGGTCTGAAGTAATCATTTTCAGTGTATGATTGGGACGCATGCGTGATCGGGAGACGAGCGAAGAAAGGAGGGGAACTGCTGCGAAACGGAGGCGAGTGACGTCAGAAAGAGCCGCGCTGGGATTGGTCGGCTAGTGTGAAGCCGCGCTGGGATAGGGCGGTTAGTGAGAAGCCGCGCTGGAATTGGTAGATTGTCATCAGGAAGTAAACGAGTGCTGTAAACAAGGAAACGTTGTGGATTTTCATCATGAAATGTTTTAAATTGTTGCGGAAATGTTTCAAGGGCGACAACAAGATAGAACCTCGGGGTGGGGAGGAGGCTCCACCCGAGGATACTCCAGCTTATTATATGGCAACGAATGTTGGGTTACACACCATATTGTGGCTTAGTACCTGGTGTAAGATGACAGATGGAAACGAAGAATTGACATTTCCTAAATATGGAACGTTTAGACTAGAGGTGTTGTATCAGCTGAAAGCGATTATGGCTGCGTTGCGACCCTTGCCCAGACCAACACAGTTCGAAGCACTAAATGCATGGATCAGGGCAGCCCATGAACGGAACAGAGATAGGAGACAAGAGAGGGTGAAACGATCAGTTAGGGCGGTTCAAGATGCGAGATGGGATGCATTGGCCAAGAGGTGGAGGGTACAGACCATAGAAGGGGATAGGTTGTACCCATTGCTGGAAAAGACAGGGGATGCACAGAGGAAAAGTACGGAGGATGAAGACAGTGAGACAGACGACAGCCTGATAGAGAGGCTGTTGTCAGAGAGACCACCTCCATACAACCCCGAGTTGGAAGGAACGCAAACACGAGCAAAGAACTGGGGAGTCCCCGACGGGGATGGAGGGGGTAAAATGGTGAGTGAGGCAAGTACCTTAGGGGACAAGTTTTGCCCAGAAGAAGGGAAAAGGGTACCTCCACCTTCCCCAGTGGCGAGAGTAGTGGGAAGGTTTACAGTACAAAAAGTTCGGGTAGAAGAGGGCGTCAACTCTCAGAAACTGCCAGATGCTCTTACGGTACCAGTTACCATAGGTCCCATAGTATCAGTGTACAATCCAGAACAGATACAATGCGAGAGTTCACCACAAAGAGAGAACGAGAGATGTTCTAGTGAGGACAGGAGTAGCGTGGCAGATGGGTGGAAACAATTGCCAAAGCCCGTAGAAAGAAGCACTCCTTTGGCAGCATCAGCAGACTCCTCAGTGGAGCACATGGGTTGGAGAGGACCAATGGATCTGAGGGGACCAAGGCTGAGGTCGATGAGGGAATTAAGGCCAGATTTGAGAACTTGGGAGACCATTGTGGACACTCAGAGCGATAGATCGAGGAATGTGTTTGGGTCTGAGAACCAGGAAAGTAGGAGGGTGTCCCACTGCGCACCTGGTGAAAGCAGACAGGAATGGGAACGCGGAAGTGTGGAGAATGTAAATGTAAATGTACATGTATTTATATAGCGCAAATCACCGACACGGTATCTAAGCGCTTGCTTAGGGAACCCGTCCTGGTATTCCCCTGTGAGATACCCCGGCAGGGTGTCCACAAGGTGAAAGCCAGGCATCCCGCCGCGAGGGGCCGTAGTGGAGATTAAGCAAGCTATTGCCCAGAGTCGCAGAGTGTGACCCCGTGAGTCGAGTAGGCACCGGAACGAGAATTATCGAGTCCGTGGAATTTTTGAGCCCAAGACCCGCCGAGGCGGGGAATCGAACCCTTGTCCACGGCCGATCTCAGCTTCCGGGTCTGCCGCCTTTAACCACTGAGCCACGCTTCTCCACATAGGGGGACATCCCACCACACCTCCGGAGATAGCCGACAAGAGTGGGACCGTGAAGGCTGGGACAACAGAAGGGTTCCCCCTAACACACCTGAAGAGAACAGACGAGAGGGTCAGGACTGTGGCGGGAGGGACTCTAATGGGACGTCTAGTCATGGTACATTGAGGGCCGCAATTAAGGCAAGAAGGTTAGATGTGCTGAGGCTGAAATCAGAAGTGGAGGAAATAAGTGGAAGGTACATTGCCACTCGAGAGAATAGAACTCTATGAACCAGACGAGCTGTTGTTTGTGGCTAAAGATGTTACCCTGAGAGCTAGGACAGCCCATGAGAAACTCTCTGAATTAGTGAATAAGTATGCTGTGGATTTAACAAAGACAAAAGCGCTGCAGGGTGGCCATAGGTTGCAGTACTCCGACCAAGATCTAGAAGAAAAGAGGGTGATCGGGTTAAAAACCCACATCAGGGAACTGATTATGGGAATCCGAACGTGGTAAAATTTGGAGAAGTGGGAAGAAAGGTGGTCAAAGAAGAAGACGGTTAGACGAAGTGCTATTGAAACTCCCCGGGAGGAGGATTGATGCATACAGAAGCGTACCCCTTGCGGGAGTTGGCTCATGGGGGTTATGTACATGTACCCTGGAGTAGGGGAGATCTGGCTGCCTTTACGAACACATTTCCAAAGTTGCGTGAGAGTCCAGTGGAATGGTACAAGCAGGTAGAGAGGTTCGTTAAAATCTCAAAGGTGCTGTGGATTGATTTGAACACGCTGTTTGACATTGTGGTTCCAGGTGATTTGTGGATAGCATGTAAGGTCAGTGTGGAATGGCCCACAGTGGAGCCAGAACGAGATGCCGCCACAAATGGGCCGTCACCCAGGGTGATGGCAAAGTATGAGCAAGCGATCACGTGGCTGAAGACCAAGGTACCTCCACAGGACATTGATTGGGTGAAAATAGATCGGACTAGGCAGGAACCAAAGGAAACAGTGCATGAATATTACGAGAGGCTATTGCAGATTTTTAAGCAGTACAGTGGGTTAGATGTGATGGACCCAAAGGACATGGGACAGTTCGTATCCAAATTTGTTCTGGGACTGAGGCCTCATATTTGCCCTATGATTCAGCAACATTTAATCTGTTGGCAAAACAAACCTCTGGATGAGATCTTGAGATATGCGAGGTATTGCAGTGACGAGATAGACTCGAAGACAAGGAAGCTGAAGGACAAACTGATGTTAGTACAGATGCAATCGGGAGGACAGGGTCAGTCAGGCAATGGCACATTGGGGAGGAAGTCGGGGGGACAGAAGAGGGACAACGAGGAAGGTCCAAGACCAAGGATAGATATAGCCACCCTGAAAAAGACGACCAAGTGTCATCAATGTCATGAGGTCGGGCATTGGAGACGCGAGTGCCCCATAACCCAGACAATCAGGTACAGGAGGAGGAGGAGGAGGAAGTACAAGCCCCTCCGGTACGGAAGGTGACAGTGACCAAGTTCCAGACGACGAAAGGGGGGACGTCAGCCCCTAGGGCTCTGGTTCCCCAGCCACCGAAGATTTCAACAGGGAACAAGGTATACAAGCAGATGCCTTTCATAGTGGAAGGGGACGAGTGTTACCAATTTGACCCAGTGACCGGACGGTATGTGGATGGGGAGGAGGGCGGTACTCTTGGAGCAGTACTGGAGGTAGATCAGAGAGGACCGTTTGTGGAGGCAGACATAGATGGACATCCCACCAACTTTCTGGTTGACACTGGTGCCTCTCGCTCCACTGTGCGGTCTGCGGTAGTCCCCAACTTACCCCTTTCAGGACAGACCATACAAGTTGTAGGAGTAGCAAACAGAAGAATGACAAACCCCTTGACTGAGCCAGTCCCTGTGAAGATCGGAAGTTTCAGAGATAGGCACCAGTTCGTAGTGTGCGATTCTAGTCCCGTGTGCCTGTTAGGAAGGGATCTTTTGTGTAAACTCAATTGCACCATCTACTGTACCCCCAAGGGAGTTGAGTTGCAGACAAACGATGACGATGCAGATTTTAAGGTTGCAAATACGCATGTGTGCATTGAACTGTACCCTGCTCTGACGGTGGAAGAACTCCCTTGGGACCTGAGAGATTCAGTCTCAACACAGGTGTGGGACTTTACAGGGGAGGAAATCGGATTGATCAAAGGAATAGAGCCAGTTAGAATTCAAGTGAAGCCAAATGCTGAATTCCCGAGGACACCCAGTACAAGTTGACTCCGGAAACAATTGCAGGGATAAGACCCGTGATTGAGTCCATGATTAGACAGGGAATCCTAAAGGAGGTTATGGGCAGTCCCTGTAACTCTCCGATAATGGGGTTGCAGAAGCCAAGTGGGAAGTTCAGGATTGTGCAGGATTTACGAAAGGTTAACAACATAGTTGTCCCATGCTGTCCAGTGGTACCGAATCCATCAGTGATACTGTTTCAGATACCGTTCCAAGCTGAATGGTTTTCTGTGATTGATTTGTGTCAGGCTTTCTTTTGCATCCCACTGCACGAAGAGAGCCAATTTCTTTTCGCGTTCAAAATAGAGAGTCGCGTCTTAACATGGTGTCGTATCCCACAAGCGTATACAGAGAGCCCATCGATCTTTAATCAGTTGCTGAAAAGGAATCTTGAGAGTCTGGTACTGCCGCAGAACTCGTTTCTTGTGCAGTATATAGACGACCTCCTTGTTGCGTCAGACACAGAAGATGCTTGCAGGATTGACACCATTGCCTTGTTGAACCACTTGGGAGAGAATGGACACAAGGTGTCCCCCAACAAGTTACAGTACTGCCTATCTGAAGTGCAGTATCTGGGTCACAGAATAGAGAAGGGAAAGAGAAAAGTGTCGCCTGACAGGATTGAGAAGATCATGAGAATGACGGTGCCTTCGACCCAGAGGGAGGTCAGGATGTTCCTAGGCATGGTTGGCTACTGCCGACAGTGGATTGCTAACTTTTCCCTGAAGGCGAAACCATTGCAGAAACTGACGCACAAGGACGTGAGTGATGCGGTACCATGGGACACAGATTGTATGATGGCCTTTCTCGAGCTGCAAGAGGACCTGTGTCGCGCTCCAGCTCTGGGAATGCCCGATTACACCGAATCATTTGCATTGTTCTGCTGCGAGAGAGAGGGGTGTGCATTAGCAGTCTTGGTGCAAGACCATGGAGGAGTCCGTAGACCAGTTGCATACTTCTCGGCTACCTTAGATCCAGTAGCCTCAGCGTTGCCCGGATGTCTCAAATCCGTTGCTGCAACAGGTGTCAGCATTGAAAGATGTGAAAGCATCGTGATGGGATATCCTCTGACAGTGCATGTACCTCATTCTGTGGAATTGTTGATGACCAGGACCAAGACGCAGCACTTGACCAACAACAGGCTCACACGCTACGAGCAGGTTATACTTGCTGCGGAGAATGTGACTCTCAGGAGGTGCTCTGTCTTGAATCCTGCTACCTTGTTGCCATTACCAAATGATATAGAAGATGATTGGGAAGACCATGATTGTTTTGACGTGACTGAACTATGCACCAAACCTAGACCGGATATTGTTGATGAGCCATTGACCGACCCTGATGAAATTTACTTTGTGGATGGCTTATGTGTAAGAGACAATACTGGTCAGTTGAGAGCGGCGTTTGCTGTCTGTACTATTTCTGGAATAATTGAAGCAGCCTGCCTGGAAGGAGTACACTCTGCGCAGGTGGCTGAGATAATTGCATTGACGCGTGCCTGTCTGGCAGCCAACGGGATTTGGATCACCATATTCACTGACAGCCAATACAGGTTTGGGGTGGTTCATGATTTCGGTCAATTGTGGTCTCAGAGGGGCTACATGACATCATCGGGCTCCCCAATCAGGAATGGCGAATTTATCAGGTTATTGCTGGAGGCCTTGCAAGGTCCTGCCGAGATAGCTGTGGTAAAATGTACAGCCCATACCAAAGGTACGGATTTTGTGACAATGGGGAATCGTTATGCTGATGAAGTTGCACGATACTGTGCGGAGCAGGGATACTCCTTTACCGAACAAAATATTGAGGGGCCAAGGGAAAGAACAGAACTAAGCATGATGCTTGAGGTGGCAGACACATGGGAGGAGTTGAGAGACATGCAGGGACAAGCGTCAGATTACGAAAGAAGGGTGTGGGAATCGGCTGGCTGTGTCAAGGGAGAGTTGGATATGTGGGTTTCGGCTGATGGACGAGCTGTGTTACCAAATGTACTGGTGAGTGCAATGGCACGACAGATACATGGTCCTGTGCATCTAGGAAGGGATGCGATGGTGCGTGTGTTCAGACAAACGTGGTACAATCCAAAATTTAGACAGGCTGCGGAAGCAGTAAGTCAGAGATGTGTAACCTGTCAACAGCTGAATGTTGGGAAAAGAACACCTGTTACATTGAGTCACATTGGGAGGTCCTGCGGACCTTTCTATAGAATGCAGATAGATTTCATTGAGATGCCGAGGTGCAATCGCCTCAGGTATGTCTTAGTGATAGTGTGTGTGTTCTCTAGATGGGTTGAGGCATATCCCACTCGTAGGTGCGATACACTCACAGTAGCGAAACTATTGTTGAGGGAATTGGTGCCACGATTCGGGGTTCCGACCTCTTTGGAATCAGACAGAGGAAAGCACTTTAATAGCGATGTTGTGAAGATGCTCTGCTCTGCCTTGAACATAGACCAGAGACTGCATTGTAGCTACCATCCAGAAGCTTCTGGCATAGTGGAGCAAATAAACGGAACGATAAAGGCCCGAATGGCAAAAGTGTGCGCATCTACATCCCTGAAGTGGCCCGACGCATTGCCGTTGGTACTAATGAGTATGCGTAGTACCCCAGACTGGAGGACAGGGCTTTCACCTCATGAAGTGCTGATGGGGAGGGCTATGAGGCTGCCATCTATTCCTACAACTGCTTTGCTGAATATCACAGATGACCTGATCCTTGATTACTGCAGGGGACTTTCTGACGTCATACCTTCTGTGTCTCTTCAGGTGCAGGCTGCTAAAATCCCGGCTTCTAGCGACCTTTGTCACGACCTGTGCCCGGGTGACTGGGTCCTGGTACGGAAGCACGTGCGGAAGAGCTGCCTGGATGTACGTTGGAGAGGCCCTTTTCAAGTGATTCTAGTCACTACTACTGCTGTGAAGTGTGGCGGATTGCCAAACTGGGTCCATGCTTCTCACACCCGACGAGTCCCAGCACCCACGGAGGGAACAGCTCCTCTCGTAGATGAAAATAATAACGAAGAAGAAGATTCATCAGAGGGGGCAAGTCAAGCTGTGGGTGTGCCTGTAGAAGTTGGGACTCCCCTGATCAGGCAGGAAACGGCCAAGACGAAAGTGACACGGAATCTGCCTCAGAGGGAGGAAGTGGCGGAGAAGGTGATTTGATCGCAGAAGAGGTCAACAGTGGAGACGAACAGGGTGTGCAAACGAGAAACAGAAGGGCAAGAAGTGCAGAGGATCATTGGCCCGAGAGACGAAGGCGAATGAATGTGAGATTGGCTTCCGAAATAGATCTTGCCCCTGTGTCCGAAGAATCAGATCCGGAAGAGGGAGAACAAGGAGCTGAGCAAAGGGGTCCGAGAAGGTCAAGGAGGGTGAGAGTACCTTGCCGAAGATACGCCACCCCAGAGTGGACCTACCCTTTCACAAATGCCAGGGGTACTGAGGTCCGGGAGGGTGAGGTCAGTGGCGATGACCAGTACGATCCCAAATGTTAAGCTGGAAGTGATACTGTTAGTACCTGGACTGGAAATTGAAGGCGTACTAACACTCACTATTCCCAATCCCCCTTACCTAAGTAAGATACGTGATTTACTTCTGGATAGACTGATTTTTCCTACATTTGGTCCAGATATACCAGATTATGATGCAGTTGTGCTCCGCATGGAACTTTTAGACTATGTGTTGCAGGCAATCGGATCAAGTATCATCATTGATTATTAAAGACTTGAAAAGACGTTGAAAGGACTTTGCAAATAACTGTTGAATTTAACCTAGAGCCGAGTGGAAGAAGAACAAATTTAGGGACTTTCCATAGAGGACGGAGAAGGGTTAGGGCTGTCTATTGTTGAAGCAAAAGAAGAACTGAAAACGGGGATTTCTGCTTTCCGAGGTGGCTCGAGAGAGACTCAAATAACAAAGAAAGAGACTTTTGGGTACTTTCCGAGAACGAACTATTTTGTGCTGAGACCATGGCGCCTGGAAACCCGAATTGTAGAGCCAAGTGCATAGTAGGCACTCTTTTAGGAGGAGTGATACTCCTTATAGCTATAGTAGTTTTAGTTTCCTATTTTGCACCACACGAACAGGTAGAGAAGGCTGGAGGACACAGACACCTACCACCCCTAGTCAGAAAGAAGACAGAGAGCGAAGAGAGAAGGCTTTGTTAGCTGCAGAAAGTCACAGGCTACATACAGATCTGTCTAAGGGAAACTTTGGACAGAATGCATATGCAAAGCTATTGTATGAATACATTGATGCGATAGATGCGAAGGACTGTTATGTGTGTATGCAATTGCCAGCTTCAGTAGATGAGGGCATTATATACCATCACCTTCCCTTGACATATGGAATTTCATGTAGGTTGCTGATTAGTATACTTTATGGGCGAAATCATTTTGAATATTTCTTTTCGAATTATGACGCTGTGTTACCAGAAGTCCCGAATTACAAGCATTTGAACAAGTGGGATTATTATAAGTCAGAGGACAGACTTGGATATTTTTTCATTCCCACCCCGGAGCTAGCCACACCGTATGCACACCGACACAACTTGACCTGCTTATTATCTGAGACTGTGAAGAAGTTCATTGAGCAAGTGGAAGATAGGTACACGAAGCAAAAACAGTTGCGGGATTCAGGGCAAGGCAAGGTAGATTGGACGGAAGAAGAGAAGCAGCATAAGTCTAGAGGGAATTATGGTCCAATAGCTCTAGATGAAGTGCAGAAGGGGAAGTTGTGTCTTCACAGACCACAGACGTATTATGAAAATGTCTATGTGGGTCATAGTACGTGTGAACACACCTTCACATTGGAATACTACACCAAATATTTCCTAAAGAGCGTGGTGCAAGTGATTCCTACTGTGTATTTTGTTTGTGGAAAGAATGTGTATGTGAGGTTGCCAGAGAAGTGGTATGGAACTTGCTATCTAGCAATTATCTTTCCCAAGATTTATCATACAGAAGATTTTGCACTCTTAGAGGGAGAGCCTCAAAGGAGGGTAAAGCGGGGGGAAAGTGCTGAAGCAATTGTGGGAGATGTGTTTGGAGCAGCGATACCTATGTTGGGTGTCATTTTGAATGACATAAAGATACGGCGGTTGGCAACTGTAGTGGATGAATTGTCAATGAATACAGCCAAGTCATTAGTGCTGGTTGAGGGTGAGATGTTGTCGATTAGGACAATGGTTTTACAGAATCGTCTTGCCCTAGACGTCATTCTAGCGAAAGAGGGCGGGGTCTGTAAACGATTGAAGGTCCAAGAATGTTGCACTTATATACCAGACAATTCTAAGGATCTGGAAAATATATAAGCAACATTACTGCCATCCATTATGAAATTGAGGACCTGACACAAGAGAATGCGTGGGAGACGGTTGGCAAAGGATTTGGGAAGGTTGGAAACTGGTTTGCCAATTTGGGGAAGAGTTTCCTTGGGTTTGTACTGAAACCCCTTATCATAGCAGTGGCATGTGTGATTGGGTTGTGGGGTTTGGTAATATCGTACAAGTGGTACAAGGCCAATAGACTGGCGAGATCAATGAGAGCGCAAGAGATGCGAATAGAGAGGCTGCAGGACAGTCAATACCGCAGCTTGAGAGCGTTGGAAATGCTCAAGCGAGGGAAAATGGCCAAGAGCACGGTTTAGTTGGTTCTTACCCTGAGGATGATGTAAGGTGGTGATGACACAGGTCATGAAAGGGGGGAACTGAGAGAGCGCCATTTACAGTGAAATTTGTAGGGGTGCATCATATGTACAAGTAGTCAGCACCCGCATATATAGAGGACTTTAATCATGTTGAAATGCAATGTGGGATGGAGAATTAGAGAAACTGTTATTGGAAATCTGAAGAGCCAGGGTTAAGAATACATCCACACTTGCTGTATAACCTAGAAATGTCGTTAAAATGAAATCTTTCACTTATAAGAAGTGCGTTTAAACGAGCACTATTGTGCATTTAGATCCGCTTATTGAAGTCAACTGTGTCTTTTATATTTGAACAATTAGCTTAAACTAGAAAATGCATTTGCTGTTAAGGTTGGAGGCCTAGTGACTAACGTAAACTGTTGGGCCTTTAAATCGAGCTGAGGCCTAGTTCATAGAGTTGATGCAGGCCTGTTCGAAAGTTTGCTTAGCATTTAGATGTGGAAATATTTTTTTATATAAAAGATGCCTTTAGAAAACTTTGCAACATTTAATGAATATGAGCCGAAATATGTATTCCTTTGCAGGTGCACCATCAAGCCGATAGTAGAGTAGAAGGGCCCATTGTGTATGAGAGTTAGAAATGCTAGACTCAGACATGGAGGAGTAGACCAGGAATTTGAAGATACAACTGGAAGCGACAGAGAGTCTGAGACCCAAGGACGTTTAACGGACAAAGATGGAAGAATGCCATAGCGGAAAACTTCGTGTAACCGACACCTTCGAGAGGGCGTACCTGAAGGCGTGTCGTTCGCATTTTGGGGTTTCGTATTAGGGACAGCACCCCGAGGGTGGAGGCAGAGCAGATGGGCTGAGGAGCTAGAGAGAGCGGTTGGATGGTCAAGGAGCTTAGCAGTGAGGAAGGAGTCTCTAGTTAAGAGAGAATGTGGGCGAACTTCTTTGGGAGGTCACCACGGCTGACACCTTTTGCTAGGATGGACTGTTGTTAAGTAGGGATGTCACCTAGTATAGAGCAGGGACAGACTAATTTGAACTTATGTCTATTATCCCAATGAGTACCAGAACTCAGGTTATAGCGATTCTGTTCAGTTTGATGATTCTGGAATTGATCCTCGTACTATTCATCAGTCGCTTGAGACTTTTCCATAGGATTATGTTTGTATTAGTGCCTGTTTACCTTTTGAA
Source organism: Lissotriton helveticus (assembly GCF_964261635.1). Classification (NCBI taxonomy): domain Eukaryota; kingdom Metazoa; phylum Chordata; class Amphibia; order Caudata; family Salamandridae; genus Lissotriton; species Lissotriton helveticus. The sequence goes on along the minus strand of NC_136063.1, from coordinate 211,481,809 downwards.
CCTCTTGCTGAGGTTTTTGTATCTGCAGCTATATTTGGTTATGTAATAACCCTTTCAAACTTAGTTTTGATCAGTGGTTCTTGGGGGAAGGAATTGGGATTTCTAAAATTGTTGTTGATTCTATAGACAGGATTGCCTAATTCACTCTATGACAGGTAAAAAGGTTTAGTCGACCTGTGACGGGATTCTGGAGAATGGTAAGCAGACTCTAGAGGTAAAATCCCGCCTTTCCACTTTTCACAAAATGTTTTTAAAATAGAGGCAGTCTTCTTACAGGGATTGTAAAATAACTACAAAATGAAAGTGGCTGTTGTTCGAAACTTTTTTTGCATAATTAGTTTAGTGTACAATGTATTCTTGTGTTAAATTTCCGTAAGCATGCATTTCATAATAATATATGACTCTATATTATGGATTTGCATTTCGCATCTTTACTTTTAACTTCGCATAGTTTTGCTGAAATTTCATGGAACTAAACGAAAACAAACTAAGCATATTTCCCTCATTAGCACACATTGTGTATTGCATTTTACATCCCAAAATATATGAGTTGATTTTACTTGCTTTTGGCAGCAGTTTTTTGTATTAGAAACTTCTAATGCTTTACAGCACAGAGGAATAGATTTAAAGAAGAATATTGAGAAGTCACATCGAAAAGATCAGGGAGTGGCTATAGACATCCAGCTCCGCCAGTTGTGCTGCTTGGGAGTGACCATGTTCTTCAGAGAATGGAGGAAAATAGTTTGGTCACTGGAGCTCATCAAGGTGAGCTAGAGAGTGAATGCTCCGGACTGCATCGGTATGAAGAGATGAGGCTTATTTTTGGCTGATAAATCAAAAAGCTGATAGCTCTGTCATCAGAACTGGTAGCTTTACTTCAATGAGTAAAAAAGGGAATATTGGGAATGAAAATGGAGACCTAAACATGAATGTATATATAGATGTGAGAAATTGGGTTGTTGGTTGAGTGGGGTGGAAACCCTACTCAAGCAACAGACACATTCCTTGTCAGAGTGAACCACTAAAGTCACTAAATTAACCTGTTGTTAATTCTGTTAACAAGACACAAAAGCAGCCAGGCTTAACTTAATGGGAATGTGTAAAGCATTTATACAGCACACAAACATTTGGAAAGTGATGACACAACACAAGAAAAAATCCCACAACATTTTATAAAAAAAAAAATTATTTGGCAAAATTCTAATTTGTAGAACAGGAGATACTCAATTTTAAAGGTTTAGTAAAAGTAAAAACACAAAGCGTCAACTGTGGGTATCTGCTCAAGCCTGACCAGAACCCTGGCACAAGTTTAGGCTGACTGCGATGGAGTGTGGATGGGATACAGGGATCAAGCTAGGACCATTGAACAAAGTACCTTAAATCCTGGTTGCTCAGCCAAGACGAAACAAGGTCCGGGTCGGAAATGCTAGTACCCCAGCTGGGCTGGAAGAGCACTTTCATGCACATTTTCAAGGATGCAGGCCTTGGATATCTGCACTTGGGGATTAGGAGTTGGACTCACAGCAGACAGAGTCAAGGTGTAGGATTCAAGATGGTGGGAGCCCTTTCTGTCCCAGAGGCTCTGATGAGGAGGCCAGAAAATTAGTCCTTGGAGTCACTCAGGTAGTCCTGGGCTCCAAGTGCATGTCCAATCCTTCTCACTTAGGTAACAGGGCAACAGAGTAGCATGGCAACAGAGTAGCACTTCTTCTTGCTGCAGGGCAGCACAGCAGTCTTTCGTCCGAGTCTCCCACAAGCCCAGAAGTGTACTGAAGAGTGAGCCTGGGGGGTCCTATTTTGATACCTTGCACCTTCTGTGGAGTAAGAGAAGTTTTCTAGAGATTCACCTAGAGAATCTTTTTGAAGTGCCTTGAATTTCCTGCCTCCCCGCCCTGGCTACAGCCTGGTTGTAGACACAATGGGATAGTGTGAAGTCCTTTGTGTGAAGGCAGGACACATCCTATTGGCTAGTAAGTGTGGTTGTGCCCAGCTCTGCCTCCCATCCTAACACTAATGGCCCATTGAGACACCCAAATCCCTCTATTGTGTGGCTATGTTGGAGGAATATACAAAGCCCAACTGTCAACTTCACTCAATCATGTGACCCAGGAATAGGCTGCAGGCTCCAAATAATTGGGGAAAGAAAATGTCAACTCTCTAAAAAGTGTAATTTTCAAAACTATAACTTAAAGTTTGACTTTACCATTAAAGAGGGTTCCTAGACCAAGAACATGAATTCCCTACTGGCTACCAATCAAAGGTTAGTATTTATTACATGTTACAAGGCAACCAAATGCTATCCTATGGGAAAGGTAAGCCTATCAGTAGTGAAAATCAAATCTGGGAGTTTTTCCTTATCAGGACTGGTAAAACTCAAAATAACATGTAAAACCTTTTAATTGCAATGCACCCTGCTCTGTGGGCTGTGTTAGATCTGGCATCCTTGACTTACTTTAGTCTTTAATCCTCCTGTTTTGCTAATTTAATTTTTGTTGGCTTCAGGACTCTTTACCAACACTAACCAATGCTAAAATGCTTGTGCTCACTCCTTCAAAAATGGAATAATTGGCTTACACCAATTTGGCCTGCTTAATTTACTGAAAAGTCCCTAGCAAAGTGATACTGCATATACCCAGTGCCTGTAAATTAAATGCTACTAGTATGCCTGCAGCACTAATTATGACACCCACTTAAGTAGCCCTTTAAAGTGTGTCTCCAACCTGCAATTGCAGCCTGTGTTGTCAGTTTTAAACTACCATTTTGACCCGGCAATATAAACCTTTTTGCAGGCCCAAACCTTGCTTTGTAATACATATGTCACCCCTGGGGTAAACCCTGAAAAGCCCAGAGGGCAGGGGGCAGTGTATTTAAAAAACTGGACATGTACTTTTAAGTTGTACATATCGCGGTAGTGAAGAGCTCTTACATTGATTTTCACTTCTGCAAGGCCTACCTCTCCCATTGGTAACATTGGAGTTACCTTACTGCATTTAATAAGATGTAACTTCCAATTGGGAGCAGCTCAACAAGTCAAGTTTGGCGTCTGAAGAATTTTAATTGAAAGCCCTCTTAAATGATGAAGTCAGATTTTTAACACCATTCTGAAAATGCCACCTTCAGAAAGTTGGCATTTTCTTGTTCTAACCATTTGGCGCCTGCAGTCTGATCTTGGGTCACATGACAAGGTGTAGCTGGCAGATGGTCTTTGTGTATTGCTCCCAGACAATGAGACAAAGGTATTGGCAGGATGGGCCATTCTGAGTTAATGAGGGAGAGAAGCTGTCACGGACCACACTTGCACACAACTAAGGTTTTGCCTAAGTACTCTCACCGAGGGTTTGTCTTTTGTGACCCCTAGACAATCTAGGGCCAAGGTAGGAAAGAAGGGGATGCCTGACACCTCATAAGTGGACCCCAGACCCAAACTCTTCAGTACTCTTCCGGACCTGTGGACTCTGCCAGGAAGAAGGACTCCTGTTCTGCTCAAATGACTGCCACTCAGCTTCACTGCTACCCAGAAGTACTGCTGCTCTGTTGTGCTGACCTGCTGCCCTCTGGCCTAGGTGAGAAGGATTGGACCAGCATCTCTAAATCCAGGACCCCAGACTGACTCCAAGAGCTAGTTGGCTGGCTTCTTCATCAGACTTTAGATTTGCACTGGTCCCTCGCGACCTGAAGTAACTTTGTTAGCGCTACCTTCTTTTAAGCACTTTATTGCATTATTTCTTGAATATTCAATATACCAACTTCTACTTGATGGATTGTTATTGTTTTGGTCTTGTTTTGTTCGGATAAATATTCTCTAATTTTCTGAACTGGCGTGGAGTCTTTTTCGGGTGTATTTAATGTGCTGTGGTATGAATTATTGCACAAATACTTTACACATTACCTTCTAAGTTAAAGCTGCCTGCTCTGTGCCAGGTACCGGAAGTTGAGCACAGGATCATTTTGGATTGTGATATGACTTACCCTGACTAGGATTGTTGTATGTACATGGACAGGGTGAATACCTCTGCCAACTAGAGACCCAATTTCTAACACCAGGCATGTCTCCTTCTCAGTGAAGTACCTCTTCCTCTGACTTGATCAATAAGTGTGAGCTCACTGGAGTTAGATAATCCAATAGTAAGAGGGCAGAGCCTAGGTTGTGGGATATATGTATGTGCTTGCCATATGAATGTGCCAGGTGTGTATGATTTACTTCAATTGTTGAGTATTTCTCTATTAACTTCCATTCAGAGATGTCTATTGTTGGACCTGGTGGCATAGAGCTGGCATAGAGCTCTCCAAAACAAAGCAGATAGTAAAAGACAGTCATAGATCCAGTAGTAAGAGATTCCACCCAGTCATTTAAAAGTCAGATGTTTACATTTAGCTGTAAATACACATGAAAATTATGAATTTTATCCATGAGGAGATGTACAACAAGGTGTAAGGGGATATCATGTGATGAGATCTAAAGGTGTAAATGTACCTTTAGGATTAGGGACTTCTGTTTGCAATGACGTCTTAGCCCATGTGACGTCAAAATGAACAAACTCATTTAACAGAACCTGTTACAACTGGGCGATTACATATACCCCCTGATTGTGACAGCTAACCATTGGTCTTGATAAAGGTGGTAACTATAAGGAGAACCCACCGAAACGAGTCGACGCACAGATTGGTATAATTCAAGTCTCCAACACCACAGTTGATATGCTGATGTCATAGCAATACAATACTGGTGTTATCATAACGGAGCCAGAATATACAAACTGTATTCAACAATTTTATGTTGTATCCGTTCTGTCTTTTTTTCAATTGTGCAGGTCGCAATTGTGTGTACTGTTTTAATTGTGTCTACATCTTCTACCAGGATCTGACCCTGTGGCAGGCAGAAACCCCTTCCCCATCTCTGCTCTAACCAGTTCTATTGCTCATTTATCCTCAATGTCTTCAGGAATTATTTGCTGACTCTCCTCTTCAGATAATAACTACTCATGAAATCTCCCCAAGCTAAGTACCTCACCCCTCCAATCCACACCTATCTCCACCTACTAAAATGCGTGCACCGTTGTAACCATTATAACTTTTCAGTCCATTGTGTTAATTCATATTAATGATCCTTTTCTCAGGGTGCAAGAGTTAAAGCCCTCTGATGGAGGTTGAGTCAATGTCTTTGACCGGATGTTGGGAGATCCATGGAAGACAATGGAGAGGTTTGGGTCAATAATGGCTGTGTACTTGCGATCTGTATTTCGTTGTTTCATTTCGAACATTCTGCAGTCCGTGGATGGAATGTTCTATTGGTATTATAGACCTCCCTCTTAGGCTACTCCAGTAGCTAAAGGCAGTCTACCGCATAATTGGCGCTGAGCTGTGGCTCTAGCCTACAAAGTGAGTACAGGGCCTTTAACTGGCAGCAGGCAATAATGCTATTAGATTTCTATTTAATTACTCATGGACCCGAAAAGTAATTGAAAAGACACTTCAAGGGGAGTTGATAACTCCATTAATGCCTTACAATTTGTTGCTACAAGGATGTTAGCATCCAGCCCCTTCTCACTCAACACAAAGAGACACATTGGCAAAGTTTAAATCCTTGTTTCACTCTCGGAGTGAGCCTGACAAGCACACAAACAACAGGGGTTCATTCCAGTATTCGAAGCTGCTTCAGGCAGTCTGTGTAATTAAATCGTTCTATGTAAAATTATTCATGATAATGCACTGAACAGCTCGCCTTTCTGAAAGCAGATCTGTGCCTAACATATATTGATAACATATTTACTCATAAAAAACCACAGCATTTTTTATATCGAATGATTGCATGCTATCCTAGTAGGTGCAATATTTGCTATCATACCCATCACGTACGTTTAAATAATTAAAGAAAGACCCCTCTATTGAATTGTACATAAAACAGTGAAAATGCTTTACATCTATTTTCTGATTTCACTTAAGTACAAAATAGTTTTGGCCGGTTAAATTGCAAGCTGCCAACATGTCGAATTTTAAGTGTACTTTTGCCCACGCCCATCCATCTCTGAGCCCATTTAACAAAGTTGCACTCAGTGGCAGAAAATATTTTTTCAAACATTAAAATAATATTGCATGTTCAGGCCAAATAGAACCTAAATATCTGTCTCTGTTAATCTGGTTATCTGCATTCCTTCCCTCTCCCTGGTTGGTTCCTGCCACATTTTGTTTCAGTGTGGCTTCTGAAATTGCAGCCCCTCTTCTGGGTGGAGTCGACCCAGCCCCGCTGGCCCCTTTCCTTTGATGCCCTGACTTGTTCACATGTGGCCTGTCTCGATTAGTTTTAAATGATAGGCTTCTATTTCTATCGAGCACATGGGTGCAGGCCGGGGATTGAAGGAACCCACGCCGGCTTGCAAAATTACAGCTCAGAGGATAAAAATCGAACGCTCCCTAATTGAGTGTAAACATTTTCTCTACTTTACACTTTCATTTCTTTGTCTTATTTATTTCATTATGGAAAGCAATGCCAGCAGCAGCCAGGAGTGCGTGGGCCAGCCTCTGCTGGACATTGGACAGATGCTGTGACTAATTACCGAGCATTACAACCAGTATTGCCTCTGGGTGAAAAAGAAGACTGTTCCTGAGAAAAAGATAGATATAGAGGAGCTAAAAGGTTAGAATGCTTAAAAGAAGTGATGAATTATTGTTTCAAAGTTTAAAGCAAAACTCTCTTGTAATCGTCAATAACTTGGAAAGAAAAGCACGATTTTATCTTGGGTTTTGCCTGTAATTCATTATATTGTCAGGACAGATCGCTTAAGGTGCCGTTTACAACTGTAATAATGGTATGTTTCATAGTAGTGCCTCGTGCTACGGACAAACCAGACTACAGGGAACTCGTTGTCCATTTAAAGTGGTTGGTAAGTCACCACCAACCTACATACGATTTCACAGTGGTCACATTCTATACAGGGGAACGCCCCCTCCCCCATTGATCTTCGACCCTTCCCCCTGCCCAGAAACTCCCCGCCATCTTCTCTGTCAGAGTCTGCTCTGGGTTGAGAGGCAGGAGCCTGGACTTGACGCTGGTAATGCCCTTTCTTTCACCCGGCCTCCCGCTGACCCATATCAGGTGGCCACAGGCACACTAAGCTGTAGTCTCCACACTGATGGACGGATAGAGGTCTTCAGAGCACATTAATCCTCTGATATGTCTTGTTATCTCGATGTCTGCCAGTGACCTTGAGAGACAACCTCAGGATTCCAATGATGGCTTTGAAAGACCATTCATCAGAAGCTGGCTCCAGTAAGAATCTAGGGGACTAGTTCTGACTTCAGTCCCTCACCAATAATCAGAGGTCTGCTGGCAGACATGGTTGGCTGCCCCATCTACTTTTCTTGTAAGTAGCCATGTGACTGTTGAGTGGCACACATTTCTTTCAAAAACCAAGATCTACGCTCAGTTGTTTGTAGACGGGATGTGATGACATTTCGTTAGATTTGTTTGTTGTTGCAACCCATTTAGATAGACTCACAGCTGATACAAACAAGCATTTGCAATGCAACAGGTCTCGCATTTCGTGAGTTTGAGCTATTGGCATTGTAAATCATAATTCCTTTTATTTATGTTTTGTTTTTTAAAACATAAATAAAAGCATTGTCATTTACAATGCCAATAGCTTAAACTTGCGTAAATGCGAGACCTATTGCATTGAAAATGCTTGTTAAGTCTCTTGCTACAGTGATAGCCTTTGTTTCATTTTAGGCGTTGTACTGAAGTTGCATTTTTATCCAAACAAAATCCCAGACAAAAGTATGAATTTCCTGTTTCCACTGTATTCTTCTCGAACTTCCCTTAGAATTTCTGTGATCTCTTCACAAAAGATATACACTATGTATCGCTGCAGTTGACTGATAGACCATTAATCTAGTTATATTCATTGAGAGCTGTAAGTTGATGCTACACGCTACACTGGAACCCAAGATCAGAGGTTAATAGTTAGTAGATGCATACAGTGCTGTTTGTCTAATGTCATGCCACAATGAGCAAACGTTCAGAGATGCAGTTTCAAGTAGCCATTCAGCCTTCATTCCACAGAGTGTTTGCTCTTTTCAAGATGTTGCATTTCTGCAGTTTCGTTTTCGTTATACAAATGACTCTTGTTGGGTGCAGACTGTGAAATGTGTTGTCTCCACATGTGCGTCTTCAGGTTGTGAGTGTTTCAAGCTCTGGAGCGGAGTCTGAGAGCAGTTCTAGTTTCTCTCAGAGTCAGTGGAACATAAAGGTGTTCAAATTTCATGCCCATCCATTATTTGCCTCCGTGCCTCTCTGAAACCACCCTGAGTGATTGTCACATATGTGCCCGTTGTAAAGAGAGTGAGAGGCCAATAGCAAAAAATGAACAGCACCAAAGGAAAAGAAAAAGCTGTGTTTAGGGGGAGGCTAGGTAGAGCGAGCGAGTGTGTGTGTGTGTGTGTGGGGGGGGGGGTTCTGCGAGTGAAGGTGAACATATGGTGAAACTAGCCTCTCTGCAGGAGGAAAGAAGCCCTCGCACCCCCGTGTCCCTCCCAGGCACCCCGCTCCCGCCCTGGGTGCGCGGACCCGGAGAGACCTCCGCGGACCCGAGGTGGAGCCGCCTCCTGCCCCGCTCACCTTCTCGGGCTTTCAGCAGCACCGTGTTAGCCACAATGTTTTCAATCTCCATGATCAAGGGCGGCTGGGCTGGCACCGCATGGCTCAGGCTGTGGCAGGGCTGGCGGGGGCCCGTCGCGCGCCGTGCCGTCTCCTGGTGGACTGACCCTTCATGGGGGTGCCTCCGAGGGTGCCAGCGCCGAGTCTTGCATCGGAGCGGGGCTCGCTCCCGGCCCCCGCCCGCTCGGATCGCTGTGGGCCCGCCCTACTCTGGGCTTCCTCTCTGCCCTCTAGTGGGCGACCTGGGCTGAGGACAGAGTGCAGAGCCGCCACTGCTATGGTCTCTGAGTCTGGACAGAGACCGGTCACTTCAGAAAGCATCCCTCAGTGGTGTCCCTCGCTGCCCATGCCACAGAAACGTCAGATCAATGTACGTACTACAGTGCTTTTCGAAAGCACCGCAAAAGAAAAAAAAAGCGGCGGGAGCGAGGGAGGGTTTGTGGGACGTCCAGCAGGAGTGAGAACCAGAGAGACAGGAGATTGGGAACGCGCGCGCGCGGCCGGCTCCGATCGCTTTCCAGAGCGTGCGCGCGCCAGTCTCTGTCTCCTGGGAAGCAGACTCCACAGCTATAGTATCGCGCCTGCGCGATGCATATGGCTTCGCCATATGCGTCGCAGGCGCGAGACCTAAAAAAGTTGCCTTAGCCAATTAGGGTTTGCATTGCACCTTCCGCCCACACTGAGCGCATGGAAACTCTTTGCTGCTAATAGGGATCCAGAGTTCCTTGCTGCTGGTGGCCCCAGGAGCAAGGCTTGCTTGACATACAGCTGCCCCTGTAAATTCTTAGCTTACCATACTCATTCTATTTACTCAAACATGGCACTCCAGGTAGGAGACAGAGACTCTGTCACATCTAAAAAACATTGGGATCACATGGAGGTTTCAAGAGAAAAGCAAAACGTGCAGTGGGTCATTTTCTTCAGTCAGGGCAGCAACCTGCCAAGTGCTCCGTTCCTCACCTTCAGAAGAGGGCCTGAGCCATGACACGACTGGGCCTCAATTGATGGGTGATTAGCATCTTTTGGAGGTTGAGATGGGATTTGGTTGCTGTTGCACCTGGCATTCTTGGCATGTTTTCTCCCTAAGATTTTACCTTCAACCCCTTTTTTGCTGACTTTGATTTTGCTGACTAGGACTTTGCACACTTTGCAACTGCTAACCAGCGCTAAAGTGCATGTGCCCTCTCCCTAAAACATGGTACAATTTGCTTATACCCAATTGGCATATTTAATTTATGTAAGTCCCTAGAAATTAGGCCCCACCTGTGCCCAGGGCCTGTAAATTATATACTACTAGTGGGCCTGCAGCACTGATTGTGCCACCCACTTTAGTAGCCCTTTACACATGGGTCAGGTCTGCCATTGCAAACCTTCTTTTTTAAGACAATATACGTCACTCTTAGGGTAGACCTGGAGTGTGTACACATAATATCAGAAACAAAAATGTTGGGGTACAAATATTGGGTCAAGAATAACAAAAGCAAAAATATTGTGAAGGTAACTTTCTATAGGTAGGCAAAGTTTTACCATGTATAACTCCACATGTATGTACCTTGACGATATTTATGTCTTCAAGGTACGTAGACATAGAGTTAAGAATAGTAAATCTATACTTACCTATTTGCATTTACCTTCTTGATATTTTTGCCCTCAATATTTTTGACATGATATTCCGTCCACACGATATTTGTGCTTCTGATATTCTGTCAGTTATCCGGCCCTGGACTCCTAAATTAAATTTTCACTACTGCGATAAGATAACATTGGAGTTCCTTTATTACAGTTAATAAGCTGTAACATCCAAATGGGAACAGACAACCAGTTCATCTTTGATGTCTTTGAAACTGTAATGAAAAATCGTCTCTCATGGTATAGTCGGAGTTTCAATTACAATTTTGAAAATGGTACTTTTAGAAAGTTGTGCACAACAGTATACCTGGCTACTCCTTGATTTAACTGGTTCCCAATTGAAGTAACTTGAAGGGTTTGCCCTCTTCGTGAATTCAGTTTGGTGTATAGAAAACTGTTTTGTTTCTCATGTAGGAATGTTTTTTTTTTTTTGCAGAGTTTTATATAGCGCGAACTAGACCCGAACCGAATCAGGTATCAGAGCGCTTTACATAGCACCAGTTACGTTACATGAGGACGGACACACATTCATTTTAGGCACGGGGAGATTAAGGGATTTGCCCAGAATCACAGGAGGTTTTGGCGTTGTTACCGAGACTCGAACCCAGATCCCCAGGTCCGAGGTCGAGCGACATAACCGTTAGGCCAACATGTTGTTTGTATTTGTATTGTATATTCACTTTTTTGAATGAGCAAGTGTATGTCTCATACCAGACTTTCTGGAAAAAAAAAAGGGATTCATAAAATTCGATGTTAAAAGGTAAAATAAATAAGCAGATCTAGTTGGATTGATTCCAGTGATTTTTTTGCTTCAATTGAGTAGCTGTTAAATTACGGAGTATCCAGGTATACTGTTCTGCACTACTTATTTCGGCTCTACCTGTCTACGGTTTCCTGGGCCAAACTCCCCTTTTTGTTCTTTGACTTTTAGAAAGTTGGCATTTTCCTGCCTTAGTCATTTAGTGCCTGTATCATGTCTCTGGGTCACATGACTGGGTGTAGCTGACGGTTGGACTTGGTGTATTCCTCCTAGAAAGCTCCTGACCTGATCGCCCCCCTGCCGCCACTAAGCTCAACCTGCCCGCAGTCTCGCAGCGGCCCTTCCAGCGCGAGTTTGTGGCCACCTGAGGTCGCTACTCCTGCCCAGATTTGCCAAGTTTTGTAAGTCTGCCTGATTTTGTCTGCCTGTGCCTTTTGTGTACTTTGTTTATTTCTGCCTCTCTTTTCCCGGTTTTCGCCAGTTCGCCGCCCCCCTCACCCCCTTTATGCCTTCTTGTCCCCTGGTTTTCTCCCCGCCGCTGCCTCCTGCGGCCACGCCCCCTCGCCGCCCCGCTCCCGCCTCCCAGCTGCTCCTCCCTCCCTCTCCACTTCTTAAGCTGTCCGCTGATGGGACACAGAGGTGACTCCTGACCTGTTCTCAGGCCGGGTCGCCCGCCTGCCGCCACTCAGCTCAACCTGCCCGCAGTCTCGCAGCGGCCCTTCCAGCGCGAGTTCGCGGCCACCTGAGACCGAGACTCCTGCCCAGATTTGCCAAGTTTTGTAAGTTTGCCTGATTTTTTCTGCCTGCGCCTGTCGTGTACTTTGTTTATTTCTGCTTCTCTTTTCCCGGTTTTTGCCAGTTCGCCGCCCCCCCAACCTCCTTTTTGCCTTCTTGTCCCCTGGTTTTCTCCCTGCCGCTGCCTCCTGCGTCCACGCCCCCTCGCTGCCCCGCTCCCGCCTCCCAGCTGCTCCTCCCTCCCTCTCCACTTCTTAAGCTGTCCGCTGACGGGACACAGAGGTGACTCCTGACCTGTTCTCAGGCCGGATCGCCCCCCTGCCGCCACTCAGCTCAACCTGCCCGCAGTCTCGCAGCAGCCCTTCCAGCGTGAGTTCGCGACCACCTGAGACCGCTACTCCTGACCAGATTTGCCAAGTTTTGTAAGTCTGCCTGATTTTGTCTGCCAGCGCCTGTTGTGTACTTTGTTTATTTCTGCCTCTCTTTTCCTGGTTTTCGCCAGTTCGCCGGCCCCTCCCTCTCCCCCATTTTTGCCTTCTTGTCCCCTGGTTTTCTCCCCACCGCTGCCTCCTGCGGCCACGCCCCCTCGCTGCCCCGCTCCCGCCTCCCAGCTGCTCCTCCCTCCCTCTCTGCCTTAAATGGTGACCGCCGCCCAGAAGCGCAGCGGACGCACCGATTGCACGCCAAAAGTGCGCCAAGGGCAAGCCCGCCTGCGCCCGTCCGCGCCTGGACCACTCCCAGTGCCAGAACCCCTGGACCCTGCGCACGCCACGATGCCAGACTCCGATACGACGCTAACACACTCCACGCTCTCAACAGAGGCCGAGGCCACCGCTGCTTCCAAGCCACCCCGAAATGCATCCATGGACCCTTCTCCTGCCTCACCTGGAACTTCACCTGCGACAGAACATCCAAGCCCCCGAGGACCAAACCCAACCACCTGTGCTGCATACTCTTCAACACTCGCTCCGCACGCAAACACGCTATCGAGCTCTGGGACCTGCTCGACTCCTCCGCCCCAGACCTCGCCTTCCTGACCAAGACCTGGTGGAACGACTCTTCGGCACCAGACATCGCCATAGCCATCCCGGACGGCTACAAGATCTCCCGCAGAGACCGCACCAATGGAATCAGAGGAGGAATAGCCATCGTCCACAAGTCCACCCTCCAGGTCCACACCCTCACAGACAACTCCCTCAACTCCGCTGAACACCTCCACTTCCGGATCCACACCGACCCCAACACCACCCTCAGAGGAATACTCGTCTACAGACCCCCCGGACCACGGGCCCTGTTCAGCAACTCCATCGCCGACCTTGCCAGCACCCACGCACTCGACTCCACGTACTACATCCTCCTCGGGGACCTGAACGTCCACCTCGAGAACAACAACGACGCCAACTCCGCCACCCTGATCGACAACCTCACCAACCTCGGGCTCAAACAGCTCATCACCGAACCCACCCATGCCACCGGCCACACGCTCGACCCCGTCTTCTCCACAAGCACCCACATCTCCTTCCACAACACCACTGGACTCCACTGGACCGACCACCACTGCGTACAGCTGCCCCGCCGCTGCTGGAGCAAAGTCACCGAGGCCCAACTGACCTCCACCCTTGCCCAGAACCCACCCACCGACCTCACCGACCCAGACGCCGCCGCCCACAACCTCAGACAGTGGATCGACGACTGCGCCAACACTCTTGCCCCGCTCAAGAAACCCTCCATCAACCACCCAGCAAGAAAGCCGCCTGGTTCACCGAAGAACTCCAAACCTCCAAATGGACATGCCGAAAGCTGGAGAAGAAATGGCTCCATGACCGCACACCAGACAGCCACGCAGCCCACAAAGATGCCATCCCCAGACACCACCACCTCATCAGAAGAGCCAAGAGATCCTCCTTCAAAGCACGCCTGGATAACAATGCACACGACAGCAAAGAGCTCTTCAACATAGTGAAGGAACTCTCCAAACCCAGCGCCAACACCAACGACATCCCGCCCTCGCAAGATCTGTGCGACTCACTGGCCACCTTCTTCCATCGGAAGATCGCCGACATCCACGACAGTCTCAACACCTCGTCCGCACAGACCACGACAGACCCCACCCTGATCACCACCCGCACCAACCAGCTGACCTCCTGGGCCCACGTCAACGACGATGAACCACACAAGGTCATGAACTCCATCCACTCAGGATCTCCATCTGACCCCTGCCCGCACCATGTTTTCTACAAAGCAGACGTAACCATCGCACCCCAACTACGGAAGGTCATCAACATCTCCTTCGACACAGCTACATTCCCGGAAAGCAGGAAGCACGCTGAAATCAACGGCCTCCTCAAGAAACTCAAGGCGGACCCCAAGGACCTAAAGAACTTCCGGCCCATCTCCCTGCTCCCTTTTCCAGCGAAGGTCATCGAGAAAATCGCCAACACACAGCTGACCCGCCACCTCAAGGACAACAACATCTTAGACCCTTCCCAGTCCGGATTCAGAAGAAACCACAGCACAGAGACAGCCTTCATAGACACCACAGACGACATCAGGCGCCAACATGACAACGGTGAAACTTCAGCCCTCATCCTCCTGGACCTATCAGCCGCCTTCAACGCGGTCTGCCACAGCACACTAAGAACACACCTCCAAGAAGCCGGAATCCAGAAGAAGGCCTTGGACTGGACAACATCCTTCCTCTCCGACAGAACCCAGAGAGTCCACCTCCCACTCTTCCGATCCGAAGCCACTGACATCATCTGCGGCGTACCTCAGGGCTCATCCCTCAGCCCGACCCTATTTAATGTCTACATGGCCCCCCTCGCACAAGAGGCCCGCCAGCATGACCTTAACATCATCTCCTACGCCAATGACACCCAACTCATCCTCTCCCTCACCAAGGACCCGCACACTGACAAAACCAACCTCCATGAGGGAATGAAGGCCGTCGCCGAGTAGCTGAGGAGAAGCCGCCTGAAACTGAACTCGGACAAGACGGAAGTCCTCATCCTCGGCCCCACCCCCTCCTCCTGGGACGACTCCTGGTGGCCAACCTCACTGGGAACAGCACCGACACCCACGGACCACGCACGCAACCTAGGATTCATCCTCGACTCCTCCCTCTCCATGTTGAAGCAGGTCAATGTCATCTCCTCCTCCTGCTACAACACCCCCTGCATGCTCCGCAGGATCTACAAGTGGATCCCGACCGAAACCAGAAGAACGGTGACCCAAGCCCTTGTTAGCAGCAGGCTGGACTACGGCAACGCACTCTACGTAGAAATCCCGACCAAAAACCTACAACGGCTGCAACGAATCCAGAACGCCTCCGCACGCCTAATCCTCAATATCCCTCAACGCAGCCACATCACCTCCCACCTAAGAGACCTGCACTGGCTCCCGTCAACAAGAGGATCACCTTCAAGCTCCTCACCCACGCACACAAAGCACTCCACAACACCAGACCAGCCTACCTAAACAACAGACTCAACTCCTACACCCCCGCCCGCCAGCTCCGCTCCGCCAGCCTCTCCCTCGCCACCGTCCAGCACATCCAACGAACAACATCTGGCGGCAGATCCTTCTCCTTCCTCGCCGCCAAGACATGGAACACCTTCCCCACCCATTTGCGGCAGACCCAGGACCTGTTCACCTTAAGGAGACTCCTCAAGACCTGGCTTTTCGAGCAGTAGCAGCACCTCCTCTCCACAGTACCTTGAGACCCTCACGGGTGGGTAGCGCGCTTTACAAATCCACTGATTGATTGATTGATTGATTGATTGAAAGAGATTGGGACCCCTTCAAATGATATCTTCGAGGTCAGAGAGAAGAGGGGAAAAAGGCAAACCACACTGTAGAAACTCCCTCATGACCTATATTTCTTTTTCTCTGATTCAGGTGAATTTAAAAATTAGCTGTGTTAAATTACAATATACTGCAAATACATCATTATTCTTTATAACTTTGTTTATTCATTTGTTAGCACTTTTATTGAAATATCAAAATTAGTTATCAGTTAACAATTTCTATTCAATAAACATACAATAAATATACTCAGCATATCTAACTGTAACTTTTCACATATTAACATCATGTAATCCCCAGGTAAGAAATAACACAAGCAAAAGAACACACTCTCTCACACATGCTACTAGTTCAATCAGCATTCATAATACATTCATAAGCACAAAAAAACTCTGGAAAGTTGGAGACATAAGTATGACAATAATCTCCTTTGACCAAAGAAACAACTGCGATGAGCAGGATCTAAATGTTAGTGGTAGACGCGTTTCGGTGGCACAGGAAGAAGATGAACACCACCTTCATCAGGACCCGCTAAATAATCAACCAAAGTAACAATATCCAGGGAGTACCTAGAAGAATATACATACATTGAGATCAGTTACCGGCCCAAACACAACCTATTTAAAAGGAATACAAGCATATTAGGTGATAACAATTGGACCCATATGTGTACTCTACATACTTAACACAATGTGACTTTAAACTCAAACATCCACAATACCAACTGTGAGAAGTTGGCCTGATATATAGTGCTCACTATTCTAGTGATCAATTTGTATCATTCCAAACAACCCTTATTGATGATTGGTTGTAAGTCAACCATATCAGACCAGCTATCCTAGTAGCGTGGACAAGAGCAGTCTTTAGGCTAAACTCTGGAGGGCGTGTTAAGCCAGCTGTTTTACCATCACATATACCCCTTGAACACCAAGTGAAAGGACACCACACAAGTTGTTATAAAAATATAGGATATTTATTAATAACAAGTCTACCCTGAACTCTTTATGAGTCAGGGAGCTAAGCACAATACAAAACTCTTACGAAAATACTTCAAGTTGCACAATTTACACAAATGCCCGAGGGGCACGAAAAACCATATACTTTAAAAGTGGAATGCGAAATACTAGCAGGTAAGTAACAAGATCCAGAGGCT
This sequence comes from Lissotriton helveticus, assembly GCF_964261635.1. NCBI lineage: Eukaryota > Metazoa > Chordata > Amphibia > Caudata > Salamandridae > Lissotriton > Lissotriton helveticus. Next base: position 211,465,075 of record NC_136063.1, on the reverse strand, counting down.
TCAGGATCGCTAGGACTACACTACTGAACCTTAAGATTACGAGCAGGAGGCCTAGGGAGATCGGGTGCAGAGTGTGTACTCTCACGCGGGATGCGGGAAGAAGTTTATGGATGCTAGCGTTTCTAAAGTTACTGTTTCCGGACGAATCCGACTAGGTAGACTGAAAACGAAAAAGGATCTGGACACTTAGATAGTGAACCTACGTTGGAGCACCGAGATGCTCGGGTTACCTAGCCCAGGGGCTGCGGCTGCATAGGGTGCAAAAGACGTCGGGAATCCTCGTTACAGTCTATGGAGCCTGAAAGAAGAAGTTGCTGGCAGGCGACCAGTGAAGATGTTCGGAGGGATCCAAGCCTGGATCGATGATGGAGATGACCTGAAAGCAGAGGGGACTCAGTTCTTAATCACTAGCCAGTGATTATGTGGGCACCAGGGTGGCACCGGATGAAGTCACCTCGACCAGGTGGGTGGGCGACACTGGACTCTGCAGTCACACGGGCCAGGAGGCGTTGTCGGCGTCCAGGCTGGAGGTGCGAGCTGTCCCACGAGGCTGTCGGCTGTCGGCGATGCTGGACTCAAGATTTGAGCAACAAACCTTGGCAAAGGCAAGCCCACGCGGTGGAGTCAAAATGGTGTCTGGAGTGGACCAGGAGGGTCCAGGGTACTTCTTGTTGGACAAGAAGCAAGGGCCATTCTAGGGGACCTAGACCAGCGGTGAAAACGTCGTGGTACGTCGTCAAAAGGGTCACTAGCCAACGGGCAAGTGACCGGACAACGTGGCAAGCAGCAAAGAAGCAGAAGGGCCCCACGCAGACCTCGTGGATGCTGGGGAGCTGGACTTCGGTGCTGGAGCTGCTTAGGGTTAGGGCTTCTCAAACCCCAGTGCACTTACTCGAGGGTCTCTCGGGGGTCGTGCTGGGGAAGCGTCGTGCAGGTCTTGAAGATGGACGGTCCCACGGGTCTCGTCACACCCACGAATCTCAGCTGGGCTGGATGATGTAGGTAGAGGTCAGAGATGGCAGGGAATCCGGGTCTCGTCGAGCTGGGCAGTCTTGATCCGGAGGATGGACGTGCAGCAAACCGCAAGAGCTTCGATGGTGCCTGCTGGTGCAGGGTGGCTACTCCTTAGCCACAAGGGAGAGTCTTTAGAGAAAGTCAAGAGTTCCTTTCGTGGAAAGTAGTTCAAGATTCAAGATTATCTAATTTGGGAAGGGGGCCTGCTCCTACCTTTATCCAAAGAAAAGGGGCTGGCACGCGACTAGGTCCTGCCCTATGGGTGGGACCAGGAGGGGGGTGGTTACACCCCTCTCCTTTGTCCGGTCTCTCCCCAGCTCAGGGGCTGGGGTGCCCCAGGAACTAGTTTGAGCCGGCATATGCACAGTGAGCACCGGGGTGCCACTTGCAGTCACCTTCCTTTCAGCCCTGCCTACCTGGGATACACAAAATCCTGTCTGGGATGGTGCTAGCACCGCCCCTGACAGGAAACCCTTTGTCCAGGCCTCCGTTGCTGGAAGGACTCCCAGCAGCAGGAGGGCAGACTTGTGTCTCGGTGGCAGCATCCATTTTGTGGAGCTGAGGCTGTGTCTGACTTTAGCCGGGGTTCACAGTTACATATATGTCGTGTCCCTCTAGAAGGGTGGAATGCTAACCCCGTCGCCAGAATTGGCGAGGGGTTAGTATTCCAATTCGTATGACACCTTACTCGACATGTTTTGATAATGCTATGCCAAAGGTAGCATTTAACCGCGAGGATTATAATGCACTTAAGAGTATATGGTATAGCGTTATCATGGAACAGCTATTAGGACTTGGTTCTGCAAGCTGCAAACGGGCTCAGCTCACGCCAGAGCACCATTTCACATAATTCCAAGCACTCTGCCTTCAGGATCGATAAGGCCTGCCATAGGAGTGACTGATAGGAATATATGTGTCCATTTTAGGGTTAGATATAGGCATACTATATCTAAAGCAAAGGGTGATTACACCACCTTGCCCCAGCTGTCGTGCAGCCAGTTGTGTCAGAGTTGGGTGGCCAGCCAGGGGTGGCATAATACATGCTGCAGCCCCTGGTAGGCCCTGAGTGCACCTATGCCCTGGGTACCTAAGGTACACTGTACAGGGACTGATAAGGTGACCCAGTATCCAATTGGATATGTACCTAAGGTACATGGAGTCCATTTTTACAGAGAGAGCAGGAAGCCTGGGGTCCTGAATAGCAGGATCCCAGGCCAACTAAGTCAAAAACCAGCAAAACACCAGGAAAAAAAGTTGGGGTAACCATAGTCAGGTATCCACCTTCCTACACCAACAACACTGAAAACACCCGAAAAAGTGCATCCTACAATGTTACCTCTGTCGAGATACCCCTACTTACCAAGGGCATCACTTTCATGAAATAGTGCCAAGACATTATGCCCAGAGGATTGGCTTTGTGTATCATACTAGCACCAAAAAAATAAACAGTAGCCCAAGAACACGCCATGCGTAGCTCAAAGGAGTGGGTTTCTAGTGGACTACAGCCAACTAAAAGTCAAATAATGCAAGGCTCACTTACTGTCAGAGTTCTTGTTATCTGTGATGTAAATAATTGGACCGACCTTTTGATATTGGCAATAACTGCCAATTTCTAGAGAGAAAGGACAGGAAACTAATTATACCTTTCTGATGTCTATTTGACATAAAGCCTTTGCTCCTCGAAAGCCACATTCAATAGAGAATTTAGGTGTGCCTGGATGGGCCATTACTGACAGGATGGCAGAGCGGATGTGGGCACAGCTCTACTTACACTTGAATAGGATGTATCCTGCCTTCACACAAAGGACTGCATACCCCCTGTAGATAGTATGGAGTGAGGACAGCGGCGGCAGGAAACCAGTGCAATTCAGAGGGAAACCTCTAGAAGCTTTTCCCACTTGAAAGGAGGCACTTGGACCTCGGACACCAACTCTTTAGTACACTTCTGGACCTGTGGAGGAAGAATGACTACTGTGTTGCTGAAAGGACTGCACTTTTCTCGACTGCTGCTCTGCTGGACTACTGCCTTGCTTGATTGATGCCCCACTGCCCTCCTGCTTGAGTCACAGGGATTGGCCCTGCACCTGAACCTAGGACTCCCAGAGTCACTCCAAGAGCTTGTTTGCTGATATCCTGCTGAGCACCACAGGGACATGAAAGCTCCCAACCACATTAACCAGCACCCAGATACAGTTGGAGAAAGCCCCTAATGCCCAAATGGGGTCTGGTCCTAGACCCTTGCTGTGGCCTCAGGGTAGCTGAATTTACATTTTGGGCTTCTTGTGACTGCAAACAGGCCAGTTGGTGCCCAACCTTTATCGCTCGCACTGCCTGCCAACATGCCAAACTGAAGTTCCATTAACCCAACCCTTCACGCAACAGAATCGACCGCTAGTGAGGAATACCATTGCAGCCCCTTAATAGAGCCAGCTCTGCACTGTAGAGAGCCTTGCCCTTATGACTTTGAACAGTTCTTAAACAGATTGTTTTCAATACTGTTTTCCTTCAGTGAGTGATATAACCATGCAATATCCGTTAAAAAAGCATGTTTTAGGTCAAAACAGGACCTCACATACGAGAAATAGGAGAGGCTCACAAAGATTATTTGCAATGATATTAGTGAGCTGGTGCTGTATTGTAATATTGAAAACACATCTTACTATCCTTGAATTTTGATGCAAACAAATTTAGAATTTTGACCAATGTGCCTGTGTACTGGCCAAAGAAGGCATGAAAGAGCTGACAGTGGTTCATATTCAATGCTGTTCTGAACAGGCACCCCCAAATTACCTTTGCCCCAGGGCCCCCGAAATCTATAAGATGTCTCTGATGTCAACAAGAACTTAGTGCTACAGGAACGACTGTACATGGTGTCAGTCCTGCTCTTCATGCTACATCAACAACTGTCTGGGATGCTTCCCTGCTCCGCGCTGCCGCCTCCACCGTGAACGGGACTCTTTGAGCTGGACCGAAGGGTAACTTTTCACCGATACTTACCTGGTCTGTGTATGCGACCTGTGCTCCATTGAGGTTGGCCTGAACTTGTGACTTTCTCCCTGTCCCTTCCTCCTTGTCCCCAAATAACCTCAAGTGTCACTTTGGGCTTTTTGGCACTAATTTCACTATAATCTTTAAAATTGCATATGTCTATTTTTACTGATTGGATTTTTGTCATTCTGGTCTTGATTTATTTATTAAATTGTGCTCTATTGTTCTAAATTGTTGTGATATTTTTCTTGCGTTTTGATTTTTTTACTGTGTGAAGTGTTGTATAAGTATGTTGCACATTGCCTCTAATTTAGTACCAAGCTATCATAGGGTTGAGCACAGGTTAATTTGGGGTTTGCTTGTGCCTCACCCTGACAAGGATTGTGGTTGCTGCTTGAATAGGGTTTCACCCTCCTCAGCCAGCACAGGTGTGAACTCTTACTATAAAATGTGGCCTCTTTTGTACATTGTATCAAAAAAAGGAATGCACAGTTCCCCTGGATCCAAAAACTTAGAAGTGACAGTTGACAACTAAAAAGTGAGTGAAGGCACACCGGAGAGGGATCCTCCTTTTCGGAATTAAAGGCCTCACACACCCAGCAAGCTAGGTGTCATGCTTCATCATGGGTCATTCGTCGGGTCGGCGGTGCAATACCCTACGGGCACCCATAAAGGGGCTCTTTGACGGGGATCTTTTATTCCTGTCGTATGGTGTAGTGGGGGTGAGGGCCCTAGGGGGTGGAAGTGAGTGGTGTAGATGTGCTAAAGTGATATTAAAACAGGTTGGGTAGTCCACAAAAAACCTTTAATGAAGTAGTAACCCACCTTGGTTAAAAACAAAGAAAGAGAGTGGTTGCTTAGTCAGGCTCTAAGGTCCGTTGAAACAAGAACCTACTCTACTGAATGGTCGACATGTTTCATGCTATTTTAGTTCAAAATGATACTCAGCAATTCCTCAGGACCAAAATTGGGGAAGACTATCTACACTACTAGATGTCCATATGTTTATCTAGTCAAATGTGCGCCTGGTTCCGCCATGTAGAAACCCACCTAATCTTGGAGCGAGTCCTGTCACGATTGCCCTCGGCGCTAAGACACCACGTTGTTAATGTCCTCTCCGTTACAGGAGCCGCGCCAACCTCCACTAGACGCTCCCGCCGGGGAATCGGTGTTGTATAAGTATGTTGCACATTGCCTCTAATTTAGTACCAAGCTATCAGAGGGTTGAGCACAGGTTAATTTGGGGTTTGCTTGTGCCTCACTCTGACAAGGTTTGTGGTTGCTGCTTGCTTGTGCTCAATCCTCTTACTATAAAATGTGGCCTCTTTTGTACATTCCCTCCCCCCCCTTCTGTCCTCCTCCACCTGGAAAAACCTCTCTGCCTTGAGAGCATCTGCCCAAAGAAAGTTTACGTCAGCCATTGGCACAAGCAAATCTTCAAATATTTCCAGGGTAGGAAAATGTCACAGGAAGTTTGTGAATTGCCCAAAACCAGGGCAGGACAGGCTGTAGTGGGCATCAGGCGTTTCCTTGGAGACTGTAAGGGTGGAGGCCAGTTTTGTATGGGTGGGACTGGTTTTACAGCTGTGCTGCAATATCTGCCTCCAGTAACAAAAGTAGCATTACTTCACACCTGCAGCACCCCTCCCTCCCAGGGGTCTAGTCTGACATAATTGCCAGGGATGCTTTGAGTTTCCAGTCCGGCCCTGCACAAAACTGACATGTTTGTAAGCATTCACGCATTTCCAAAGAGTACCAAGTTTCCAATTACCTTCTTGATGTTATTCGGTAATATTGTGGTGGAGTTAGAGATCTATGGCTACCAGTTCACTTTTGGTGAATGCCTGGGTGTCATAAACCCTACTGTTTTCGAATAGAGGAACGAAAATGCCTTTGTGAATTGAGTCCCTCGTTGTTATGAACTAACACAGCAGCTGCCCTCCCTTTACCTCACCCATAGGTACATATGATCACATTAGACTAGCATTGGTACATAAAATGTAGTTATACAGTACAAATACTTATATGGCAGTGTAACACAATACATTTCAGAATAAATATATAAAAACAATTTATCTAAGAAACTAGCATTGGTGATAGTCATCTCAGCCCTTTTATAGGTGGCGGGTATTACTGGATACCAAAATCAGATGGTCAAGAAGAGACAACAATTAGTCTCACTAAGAGATACACTTCAATCTTCAGACTAAAAAAGGCTAAATGAAGCACTGCAAGGGGTACGCATAAAAAGGCAACAACATGAATGTATTTTTAATTAACTCTGGGCACTCTTTCAGTACTACTATGTGGCTCTGTATACTCCTCATTAGAAGAATCAAATGTTAAGAGCCCAGTAGATGAAAATGGAGCAGTGGTGGCTATAAACATTGGTGTAGACAAGCCACTGTCAACTTTTCAATGTCTACTTCACCTGACTCTGTCTTCAGACTCCCTAGGATATGTGGGAGGGGCATTGGTGTGGAAGAGGGAAAAATAATATTTTCTCTCTGGCTCCTCCATTGGCTGACATTGTCACTGGAGCCAAGGAATGAGGGAAAGGTGAATGTTCCTTTGCTCAACAAATGTCAGTCTCCTATCACCGCTCCTGCTGTCCATCTTTGACGGTTTCTGTTGTGGCCATGCATGCAGCAGTAATTGTCCAGCACACACAACCAGAGCTGTTAAATGAAATCTCAGAAGCTTCTCAACCATGATGGACTTTAGACTACTTGTGTCTCCCAGGAGATTTTTTTAAATTACAAAATTCAGCACTAATGGGAATTTTATGGCCACTGAAGTGGGCTATACGTACCATTAAAGTCCTGCTCCATTGCTATAGGCCATGGTCGTCTGCACGGGCATATAATGCTCGAACAGGTCTTCAATAGCTGGTATATCAAGCCGTAAAGCTGTTATTAGCTTTTGTTGATTTAAAAAAAAAGAGCAAATACATGCAAAGTAATAGAAACTTGGCAACAAGTGAAGAAGAGGAGCCATTGTTTTAATCAGATGCGGAAGGTATCAGAGTTTGAATCCTGCATAACACAGTAATTGTGTAATGGGATCCTTTGCTTGCAAAATGTCTGTCAATTCCTAAAAAAATTGAAACAATATTAGCTTCCAAGTTAGAGGTACTAAACATTAAACTGTACAATGTACAGAATGAAATTCGCTATTGGCTACCAGTCTATTAGCTATGCCAATGCTGGTTTTCTTTTTAATGTTTTTAAAATCTTTTATTACACAATTATATAAATATATATATTGTTTTAATGGTTTCCGTGTGTTCACACGAACATGTAATCTAATGTGAAGTGGATTTGTAAGAAACGGTATCTGTGCAAGCAAGAACTTATAGGCGCAAAACAAAGTGTATTAAAAAGTCCAGGTATGTGGAGGAAAGATAGAAGAGACAGTTTCTAAATTTGTCAAAACAAAAATAGGTTTTCAGATTAAAAAAAAGGTTTTCAGATTAAAAAAACAAAAGTAGGTTTTTTTCAGATTTTTCACGAATCGTGCACGTCCAGAGCAGCATTAAGCTCGCGAAGGAGTTTGTCCCATCATTTAGCAGTGATAACAACATCAGTGCTTTGTTAAAGACATCAGTCAGATTGCCCCCTTGAATTTTGCAGCAACTGCAAAAGAGTGTCGTAAGCTAATGAGATCTTGGCAACACCTCCCCCTGTCCTTGTTGGGAAGAGCGAATCTGGTAAAGATGTCAATCCTACCAAAGGTTTCTTTTCTATTTAACACAATCCCACTTTTTTTTACCCTTCTTTGCTGACTAAGTTACATGGAGAAATCTCTTCTTTTCTCTGGAAAAACAAAAATCCTAGGATAGCCTGGAAAAAGATCAGGCGCCGCAGGGAGAAGGGTGGACTGGCGGGTCCAGACATACAGATACATGCGTGGGGGTTTCAGCTCTCGCACTCACACATGCTTCTTAAAACACCAATAGAGGCGGGAATAGGCAACATGTCTTCGGCTCTCCTAGGTTGTGAGGGAGTCGGTCTATCAGGTTACCTCTTTAAGTTTGGAGATCCCAAATTTTTTAAAAAGGTAAAATTGAAGGTGCTTTATTGCCTGGCAAGAACTTGGGCAAAGATTAGATCTACAATTAATTTGTGGTATTATTCTAGTAGTTCTCCAATTTGGGATCTACCTCTGGCTCCAAGCTGGGCGTGTAATGCACTAGATTAAGAGAGGCTGGAATATCTACCTGGGGAGATTTGTTTTGTGAAGGGACCTTGCTTCCTTGGGAATATCTAGTAAACAAGGTGGGGCCCAACTTGTCTAGATTTAAATACCTACAAATATCGAGTTGGGCTCAAGCAGCTACAACCCAATCTGCACGTCGAACAAACTTGAAACTCTTCTGGTAGATAAACCACCAGCAAAGAAAGAGATCTCTGTGTGGTACAATTTAATATTAGAGGAGATCGATGGCAACTTCCGTCTCCTAGAGTTACTGTGGGGAGAATCAATGCCAGGCTTGAATGTGAAAGATCTCTGGCCAATCTCTTTAGGGTTCTCTGGGATTTAGTTAAACCAGCTTGGCTGCGTAAAAATCATCTTTTCACCCTACATAGGGCATATTACTCCCCACAGAGGTTGTCAAAGTTTTCTCTGGGAGGCCCAGTGGCTTGTGCAAGGTGTGGTTTACAAGAGGCTCCGGATGCTCACATGTTCTTTGACTGCCCCCAGCTGGCGATCTTTTGGGACTCAATTAGCAGTAAACTTTCATCTTCTTTGGGCTCAAATGTAGTGATTAATCTCTGTATGGTTATTTTTGGAGTTGTGGATCAGACTCGCAGTCCAGCAAAGAACTTATTATTTTACTCCATTCTGGCGGCTCGAAGAGAAATCTGTAAACATTGGAAGGATGCTTCCCCCCCTACGTTCCACGACTGGTGTAACTCAATTTTACAGATCTCGAAATTAGACCACGCCAGGGCTGGGAAGAAAGATAGAAGAGCTTTTTGGCATTTGTTGGACTGGGCACATTGAACCTGGTTTTTTTTTTCCCAGGTCCGATGATTACACAGCCATGGTTTAATCACTTTGCTATGCCCAACTACCTGTCGGCATCAGCTATGATAGCAACTGGCTTAATGGTGTTATCTGCCATTTGTGCAACATAGTTGGTTTGTCGGGTACGAGCCAGTTGTTGTTGTTGGGAATTGTCACCACCATCCGCTAGTCTTCCCTGCCAGTCTCGACTGAGGCAGCACGACTGTACTCTATGTGCCCCACTACCTTCTTTTGATGCTTGGCAGCTAGAAACCATGAACGTGGATGAGGATAAAAAAAAAAAAAATAGCAGTGCTGCCACCTCTCCTAGATCTACAAAATTTGGGTGGGCGGATTTAGAATTGTAGATGATCTTAAAGGATGGGCCAGAGAGTAAAATAAATGAAACCGTGTCAGTGGACTCTGAGGACCTGTGCTGTAAACAGACCTCTGCATGTGCATAAGGCTTTTAAATGTAATCCTGTCTATGATAGGTAAACAATGAACGTCCCTTAGTTTGGAAGAGATACAAGAGTATCTAGGAAGATTCAAAATTAAACTAGTTGCTAGTTTTTTAACTACTTGAAATTTCCTAGTTAGCTTTTTAGACAGACCTAAGTGTAATGATTTTGAACAGTCAAGTCTGGAGGTGATTAGGGCATGGATCACAGTTTTTTTTCTTCTCGGCGACAGGCAGACACAGCAAGGTTTAGCGCATTATTTTTAGAAGACCATTGGAGGTGGGCGTTACAGCAGTGATTTGGTCTTTGAAAAAAAGAAGGGCTTCAAATTTTACACTGCGATTCCTGACCACTTCAACCGGGGAATGAAACGGCCCCCCTGCTTTTGGATACCAGGGACCGTTCCAGAGATGTTGATTAGTTCCCAAACCACCAGTTCGGTCTTATGTAAAGTACATTTTTTAATAGTTTTTTTCATCCTGAACTTAAATTGGCTGGCAGTGTTCCCCGAGGTTGGTGTAATAATCAGTTAAGTGTCGTCAGCGTATGACAACACTTCAATGCCATAGGCTACAGGGGTCAGATAAATGTTAAAGAGCCTCCGTATCAGTTATGAACCCTGAGGCACTCAGCAGTCCAGCAGGACATGATCCGTGGGTGAAAGTGGAAGTCCAACTACTTGTCACCTAATATAGAGAAAATTAGTGCTCAACGCAAGTGTAGGGACTTCAATACCTCTCTCCTCCAATCGACAACTGAGGATGGGATAGGATATGGTGTCGGTGTTAGATCAAGAAGAATAATGGCTGCTGTACCACTGTTGTCCAAAGGTTGTTTGAAATTTTCTGGTACTGTAATAAGTATGGATCCTGTACTGTGAAAGAAACTGTGACATGGCCAGAAAATTATTAGTTTAAACAGGTAGCAGTTTTTTAAAAAGTTGTTGCTAATATATAGCTAATGGTATTGAATTGGATACAACTGAGTCATGACTATTTTTGGAAGCATTGGCTGATGGTCACAAGGCACACAATTCACCAAATCTGACAGTCTGTCCACTTGCAAACTAAGGTAGCGATTGTGCTTCAGGAAACTACTACATAGCTGCCAAGGTTTTAGATTGCTATGTGTGACATTTTCATAATTTCAGTGTAATTATGAGTGACATTTCAACACCTATGAGTGACACATTCTCATGAGCAAAAGGCAAGCAATAAAGACAAGGAAAACCTATAAATATCAGAAATTACGCCCATCTGAGCAACGAGAAACTCTAAGAAGATCTTACAACTGCTGCAAACTGCCAGAAATGGAAGGGCACTAGGATGTGAGAGAGGCCCCAGTGTAGAGCCTGAGCCTGCCTCACTGAAGCTGAACCCAACTTTGCGAAGACTGCAGACAGTGACTGCAATGCAGAACTCAGCTGTACCTCTGCTTACAGTAGCAGAGCTGAATGATGACATCCCCTAAAAGTAAATTAATAGGTAAAAGATGTGCGACAACATGGCACTGCAGCATTGTTATCATTTAGAATGTAAGGGGGGGAGTGGCTAACAGACAAAGATTCTGAGCTGGGATGGGGCAGTGAGCTAAATAACGGTGATGGATCAAGCCCTGATCTTTGGACTGGGTAAGAGTGGTCTGCTTAATTCAGACACTCTGTTCATCACCACCCCCTTTTCTGAATCGTTTTTGTCCACTATAGGTGTGGCAGGGTATAGGTTCTGAGCTGGGATGGGGCAGTGAGCTAAATAACGGTGATGGATCAAGCCCTGATCTTTGGACTGGGTAAGAGTGGTCTGCTTAATTCAGACACTCTGTTCATCACCACCCCCTTTTCTGAATCGTTTTTGGCCACTATAGGTGTGGCAGGGTATACTCAGACATGAGTCCCTTGCTCACTGCTCCATCAGGATTCAAGCAAGGGTTCTGAGCTGGGATGGGGCAGTGAGCTAAATAACGGTGATGGATCAAGCCCTGATCTTTGGACTGGGTAAGAGTGGTCTGCTTAATTCAGACACTCTGTTCATCACCACCCCCTTTTCTGAACAGACAAAGATGGCATACACAAATTAAGGAGGTTCTCCATCTGCGCCCTTAATATTTGACCACATCTGCCCTGTAGAGACACACAAGGAACTGAAAAGACGCAGCATATAACTGCAAAAGACGAAGAAAATGCAAACTGGCAAGATATGAACCATAGTGCACCTGGGGATGAAGATTTGTAGGCTCAGAAACCACAGGGCCGCCTGATTGGAGCTTGGCACGAGCTGATGAGCCTGGAGCTGGGCAGATGGTGTGAGAGGTACTGAGGCCAGGGAAACGTGAAGAATGGGACCTGAAAAGGGACTGGCGGCCTCATAAGAGCACCCCTTCATGAAGAGACCACATGGCCTGCTTCGATCCGGCACTGCTCTCAGCACCCACTGAAGGTAACATATGGTAGGTAAGCTGCGGCCAAGCAGGGGACACGCAAATTAGAGCTGTGTCTTCTGCAGGAGTCAATTAAGTACTGGGGCAGGCGGGCTGGTACAGGTAACTTTCATTTGGGGGTCGTGACCCTGTGGAATCGGGTCTCAACTGCATGGTGAAATGGTCCAGCGGTGTGATGCAGTGAGAAGTGCTGGAGAGTGACCTCATATGCAAATTGGAATAATTAAGACACACTGTGCTGGGTCCTTCACGGCCTAACAGATCAAAACCTGCTTTAGAAATGAACAATGGAACAGAGGGCTTGGGTGGTAATAGCAGTGACTGGCGGCCTACACCTTGGGTTAGGCTGGGAAATCGCGATCAGATCCTCAGACTAAATGGTGCCGCTTGACATTGTCTAACCATGGGCCTAGCCCACATATAAAACACCCCAAAGCTGTGACAATACTGGGCCAGGTCAGGTTGACATGCGAGGAAAGGACCAGAGGCAGCCGATCTCTTCTGTTAAAGTGTTATAGCAGAGAACATATATTAAGCGATTGTGCAGACTGTAGAAAGACTACTGACGGAAGTGCAAATATGCAGAGTTTTGGAAGAAGAATTTAGTTGAGTGAGACTTACTGTCGGTCAGCGAGCTCCCGGCCTGATAGATGGTATGAGCCAGCCGCGACGTCACCCGAGCAGCACGGTTGCGGTACAGAAGAAGACTCTGACTCGTGCAGCAGTGGCATTCAATTTAGCCCCAGACTGCACTGGACTGCAGTAGTGCGAGACAGCGGTTGCCGTGGACCATCATAATGCCGCACTGGGCCCCGGCAGGGCCTCATAGCACAACGCCGTGCGTTGCGAGCTCCAGATGCCCTCTCCTGGCCGTGCTGGTTGCCAAATGTAAACTGTGCCATGGCAGGACCTGCCTAGGTGTGTGTCCAGCTGTCAGTCCTCATTGTATTGTATTGTATTGTAATTGCATTATTATAGCGCTTACTACCCCTGACGAGGCGTTGAAGCGCTTTTTCGGCGGGTAGCACGCTACTCCGGGACCCACAGAGGATTAGTGTTGAATTAGTATAGTGAAACATGCAAGTACATTTTAAGTGGTAATAGGTTAGTCAGTTATTTGGATTTGGAATGATAGCAGAAGGATTGAGTAGGACAAAGGTTTGTATTTATTTATCGCTCGCTTGTTGATGCATGCTATTCAGGGAGCCTATAAAGGATTAGTGGTGAATTAATAGGGTGAAATATGAGGTAATTTCAGTGGTGGATATTAGTCTGTTACTTGGAGTGAGAAGGATAGCGGATGGATAAAAGGGGAAGAAAGATTTGCATTCATATAGCACTTGTTACCCCTGATGGGTGTTGAAGCGCTTTTCTGGCTAGTAGCACGCCACTCTGGAACCCATAAAGGATTAGTGTTGAAAATTAGTATAGTATAAATATGAAGTAATTTGAGTAGTAGATATGTTATTCAGTTATTTGGGCAGTATTTTAGTATAGTTGAATATGGAATATGGAATTTGAGAAGTGAAACATGTTAGTCTGTTAATTTTGATTGAAAAAGGATAGTGGAGGGATAAAAGAGTGAAGGATTTATTTTTTATTTATTTTTTTAAGTCTTAGCAGTAGGAAGAGGCTTTTGGATGAGTAAAAAGGAGTTTTGGAGGGAAGGAGTCAGAGGGGAGAGTTTAGAAATGTTTGTTTTAGGGGATCGTGTAGTAAAAGAGGTGTCAGATGATGCAAGGAGGGGTAGAGCAGGAGAGAGTCTAGAAAAGGTTATTTTGGCGATCATAGTAGTGGTATGGGGCTTGGGGTAAATGAGAGAGTGGCTGTAGAGGATATATTGATAGATCTATAGGATGAGAGATAGGGTTGTGCATTAGAAGGAGTAGTAGAAAGAAGTTTGAGATGAGTCAGAAGGTTGGGCTAGAAGATATATTGAGCGAAGTATAGGCTGAGAAATAGGCTAGTGCATTGGAAATGCTAAATTAGAAGAAAGTGATAAATATATAGATCCATAAGTACATTGAAAGTATATAGATACATAAAAGAAGTAAGTATATTTGTAATAACTATATTGATAGAGGCACAGGATGAGAAATAGGGTAGTGCATTGGATACGCTTTTTCAGGAGAAAAGTAACAGACACACAGATCCAAGTACATGGAAGGTACATAGATGTACAATGGAAGTATGTACATGTAGACCAAAAATGATTTTTATTTATTGATGAATATTATTATTATTATTTTTTTTTCTTCTCTTAACAACATAATTGTTTTACATTGTTTTATAAAGTAATACACAAAGATAGGTACATATCTACAGTGAAAACAAATGCCTATATACAGAGGGATATGCTGTAAATTTCTATTTCCGTATGGTGCTTATGTGGGGAAGAGTCAGATCTTGAGTGGTTTTCTGAAGATAAGGTGGTTGTCGGTGGATCTTATGTTGGGGGTAAAGAGTTACATAGTTTGGCTGCTTGAACAGAGAAGGATGTGCCACCCATTGTTTTATCTTGTATGGGGGGATTTTGAGGCGAGATGCTCCTTTAGAGCATAGGTTCCTTTGTTGAATGTGTTTGGTGATTTTATTCCTGATGAAGAGTGGTCCTATTCGATGTAGTGCTTTGTGGGTAATACAAAGCAGCTTGAACGTGGATCTTCTGGCAACCGATAACCAATGCAGGGCTTTCAAGGCAGGGGAGATGTGGTCTCGTCGTTTGATATGCAAGAGTAGTCTGGCAGCCGAGTTCTGCATCCGTTGTAGTCTTTTCATGGTAGAGGCTATTGGCATAATCGAGTTTGGATAGAACAAGGGAGATGGTAGCTTGGACCTTGTGTAGAAATCCCAAATGGGGGAAAATTCATTGCAGCGTTTTTGTAATAGCAAAGCTTGATCTTGCTAGTTTATTCACTTGGACATTCATCTACAGCTTGGAGTCCATGGTCATTCCGAGGTTTCTTACTTCCTTCGATACTTTAGGCAGTGATCCCAGTTCATCAGGCCATGCGGCAAGCAGGTTTTAATTTTACCAATCGCCACAGGTGAGTATTTCAGTTTTTTAAGCATTCAATTTGAGATGGCTCCAAGTCATCCACTGATCCATGGCTCTGAGACAGCTGAAAATTGGTGATTTTCCAATGTCATTGGGGCATTCCAGTTGAAGGAGTATTTGCGTGTCATCTGCATAGTTGTAGCACGAGAGGTGAAATTTATTGATCAGTACTGGTAAAGACTTCCTGTAGATGTTGAAAAGCATGGGCGAGATGATAGAACCATGAGGGACCCCTGCTTTTGTGGAGTACGGTTTGGACGAGAAAGGTGGGGTGTGGATGACATTAGTTCTGTCTCGAAGGTAGGACGCGATCCAGTCTAGTGCAGTTCCCTCTATGCCAGCTTCATAAAGTCTTTGTTTCAGAGTGTCATAGTCAACCGTGTCAAAGGCAGCTGAGAGGTCCAAGAGGAGTAGCGCAGCAACTCCGTTGCGGTCAACTATATTCTTTAGGTGATCCCAGATGGCAAGGAGGGCAGATTCAGTGCCTCTTCCCGGACGGAATCCTGTTTGAAAATTCTGAAAGTATATCATTCTCTTCAATGAATTGTGACATCTGGGCGAACGCTGCTCTTTCAATCAGTTTGCCCAGGAAAGGTCCATTTGTAATGGGTCTGTAGTTGTCGGGGTTCAGCGGGTCCAAGTTTGTTTTCTTCAGTAAAGGGCGTACGTATGACTTTTTGAGTTCTTCTGGAAATATTCCAGTAGTTAAGGAATCGTTGATGATTCTTCTTACTGGAATGGCAGCAGAGGTTGTTAAAAGAATTGTCATGAAAGTTTGTGGCGGACAGGGGTCAGAAGGGCTGCCGGCAGGCCTTCTTGCTTTGACCGGGTCCATGAATTTATCGTTAAAGATGTGTTGGAAGGAACAGAGAGGCTTGATTAGAGCATTCTTGGATAGTTGTTTTGTACAAGGGTTAGTGCTGGTGCTTTGTTTCTGTTGTAAGTACGAGTCCAACGCGTCTGCTTTGTCCGTGTAATGATTTTCCAGTTTGTCTGTGAAATCTTGAGTAACAAGATGAGTTCTTCTAGGTAATTTGGTTTTCGAAATTCATTGAGTATTTTATAGAATTCTTTATTTGCACATTTAGCGTTTTGAATTCTGTCTGAATAGTACCTTTTCTTAGCTTTTTTGATAGCCCACTTATATAATCTGTTAATTTTTTGTAGGTGAAGTTTGTCTTGTTTGGCGTTTGTTTTGAGCCAGGTACATTGCAGCTTCCTAATTCGTTGTTTTATGTCTTTTATTTCTATGTTTCTCCAAGGCGCTTTTTTCCTTTTGTTCTGTTGTGTGGTTTAGAGTGGTATCAGGATGTCAAAAGCTTCCTGTAGCCACTCATATAGATTCTGAACAGAATTTATGGTTTCCAGATTTATACTGGATGTTAGTTGTGTTTCCAAGTGTTCCAAATTGAGTTTGTTCCAAGGTCGATAGGTGGATGGATGTAAGGTAGTTTTAGGTGAGTCGCTTAGTGTTGTTTTATGTTGGAAAGCAAGCAAGTGGTGGTCTAACCATGTGACTGGAGTTATAATTTGAAAGGTAACTAGTTCAGTATTAGCAAAAATTACATCTAGGATATGTCCAGCGATGTGTGTCGGATTGGGGACAATCTGATGCAGGTTCAATGCGTCTAGGCCAGTGATCATTTTTTTTTGGATGGGTCATATTGGTTTTATCAAACCAAATGTTAAGGTCACCCAGAATGCACAGGTTGGAGTGTATTGTTATCAGGTTTGAAACTGTGTCTAGAAGTGCGTCTGGGAACGTTGCCTTGCTAGGTGGAGGTCTGTAAAGGAGCAGGAAGTTACAGGTGGAAGACGGTGTAGGATTGCATCTTGTTAGAAGAGCCTCACAATTCTTTATGGAGATGTTGTCAACTTTAGTGATATGTATTGTTTGCCTGAATACAACAGCTAGACCACCTCTTTTTTTGGCTATACGATTTTGGGTGATTATTTGATAGCCTAGAGGAATGGCTTCATGCAGGACTGGAGCCATATCCTCTCCCAACCATGATTCGGTTATGAATAGTATCTCTGGTTTTGCATCGGTGAGAAGGTCGTAGATGTGAGGCTTGTTTTTAGAGAGGGATCGAGCATTTATTAGTAGACAGTGTAGATAGTGGCCTTTGGTGATAGTGGGACTTTGTTTTGTAGAAGAGTGATCAGTATTGTGTGGGTGTGTAGCAGGCGGGTTTTTAGTGCTGGTATTAGCTGTATTAGGATAGCAATCGTGTAGCTGTTCTTTATCGTGTTCCTCATCCAGCATGCTATGAAGACATTTTGATGGGTCTGCATGTGTATGTGTTGGAGATGGTGTTTGAGAATGAGTTGGAGTGCTGTGTTGTTTTTGTGGTGTAACATTGTTGTGCGGTAGACTTGGGGAAGCAAAGTTGTGAGGTGTGGCATGTTGGTTATATTTTTTGCGTGTGTTAAAGGCGGAAGGTGTGTGAGTCAGGGGAGGTGGTGCAGCATGTGGGTCATGTCGTAATGTTCTAAATTGTCCAATGGAGGAGAGGCGGTTAGAAGAGAGGTGCTGTATTACTGTATCTGTGTTAGGTGTGGTGGAAGAGTAAAAGCTTGGCATTGGAGTTTGCTCCTTTGTGTGCTTTGAAAGGTGGGTATATGTATGTTTTTTGTGATGGTAAGTATTATGAGGTGTTGCGCTCTGAAGATCTTGTTGTGCTGGTGTGTGTGATGTGTTTTACTTTTGAGGTGTGGTGAAAAGGGGTGCTGATGTATATGTTTCATGCACCTGATTTGGTTGTGTAGTATTGTTTGTGAGAGGAGGTTGTGACGTAGAGGGGTGGTGATGTGTTTATGTGTAAAGTGTATGTTGTGTGTAGGAGGGAATGAAGTAGAGGTGAGAGTGTTTATCTTACACTGGTTTGTTTCAAGAGGTACACAGTGTGGTGGTGTGCAGTGGGTGTGTTGTGTGTTAGTGTTATTATGGTAGAAGGGAGAGGAGGGTGTTTGTTGGACAACTGATGGAAGGATCATTATATATTTGTTAGTGATAAAAGGTGGACTGTTAGGTGTAATTACAGCAGGGAGAGTGTGTCTGAGTGGGATGTAGTTATTTATGGTGTTGATTGGCGTTGTGTTAGTAATGAGTGTATTGGTTAGTGGTATAGGATAGAGTTGTGTACTGTTTGTGGGTGATGGTGGATATGTGTGGTAGTTGGGATAGTAGGGTGTGTAGATGTGGTTTGGTTGGGTTTGTCATGCAGGCTGGTACATTAATCTGTGCATAGTGTTGTGTGTGGTGTATATTTGGTGTGAGTGTGTTGCTCTGTTTGTGGTTGTGGATGGTGTGGGCTGGGTATTGTTGAATGAGAAAAAGGGCAGCATTTCTGGCCCTAGTCCCAACCAGTCTCGAACAGGCCCAAACAGGCAACTACCCTTGTTCGCTCCACCCTTAGCCTCGACGCCCGGGCTGAGACACCCTAAGCCTGGCCTTTTTTGTAGCCCTGTAATCAGCTGACCCCTTCAGCCAATGGGAACCCTAGCCCTAACACTATCCAATCACAACACTAGCCCTAACATCTAGAACCAATAGGAGACCAGGACCTTACTGCCAATTTTAGCCCTAGTCCAAGCACCCCATCAGTTCAAAAACCCTGATCTCTACGTTCAATAAAGGCCTTAGCCCTACCACTAGTCCCAATCCAAGTCCAAGCACCCAATGGTACAGGTAGCCCTAGTCCCTACTTCCAATAGAAAGCCTAACCCTACTCTTAGTCCCACAACTGGTCCAACAACCAATCACACCAGAAGCCCTAAATAGCTACTTCCAATTAAAGGTCTAACCCTTGCTCTAGTCCCACCCTACTCACAACAACCAATAACATAGGAAGCCCTAGTCCCTACTTCTAATAGAAATCCTAACCCTAGTCCTAGTCCCAACCCTGCAAAGATTGAATGACAGACCGAGAAACCAATCAGAACTCTCAAATACCCAACCAATGAGGACATTAACCCTAACCCAATAGAAACACCAGATACAACCACCAATCAGTGTACACATGTGCCAACCACTAGCACACCATATAAGCAACCTTAGACAAGGTTTGCTGGCCAGGGAGTTGGAAGCTGCTTGCTCCTGTTCAGAATCTCTTAGGAGATAGACAGGCTCAATCCACAAATTTGGACTTCAGCAGATAAAGACTTCACTAACTCGAAATCTAACAATACTGTTTAAATAAAGCTTTACTCCCCCTACTGGCCAAAATATGAAGTGCACAGGCCCCAGTAAATACAGTTTAAACAGCTCACAGAAGCACCCTCTGATGTAGAAAATCCCTGTTGCTGGGGGGAGGCAGGGGGCAGGCCTCACTGGCTTGTGAACACAAAATGGAGGCTGGGGGTGCACTGTTTGAGCACACAGGCCTAAGCACAGAGCAAAGGAGAAATTTGGAGGGAAAACAGATTTGTCACCAAGGAATGAGAGGGACAAAGTACAGAGATTGGACTGCAAATCCCACAATTCAACACACTAAATGAAGGCAATCATGGGCAGGGAAAACCACACATTTAAAACACACACTTGTGCCGCCCGCCTTCACCCATGCCTTTGCACGGCGGGCGGCCATGTGAGTCACTCAGTGAGTGTGTTGCCGGTGAGAGTGAAATTATTCACTCTGGATCATTCTTGGCTCCCCGCCGGTCTGTAGGGCTGGCAACTTGAACGCAGGACGTCGGGCGAGGTTATTGCGGCGCTGCACAGCGCAGAAGACAGACAGTCAGCAATGTCTGTGCATGCGGCGACTGGGACTCGTGAATGACTAGGACTGAGTCCCCCGCCACTTCTGCTCACTTCCTCTTCCTCCCGGACGTCACGTGACGGCACTAGTAATACGGTAACATACGGATTAATCTTGTGCCCCCATGGTGTTCCACATGACAGCCAGTAGCAACGACTGCTGAGGGAAGGCCCCGCCCCGGTAATTGGCAGCAGTGAGTGTGTCAAGGCGGCGCGGCGCCGCAGCTTCAGCCTGGAGCCAGGCACGCACGATACAGGCTGGGCAGATTGAATCTGTGACATTGTGGCGCTCTCAGCCACTCGTAGATGAGAGCAGAGGATCTTTAACTGTTTATGAACTCAGAGCCCAGCAAGCAGCTGCTGGCAGCACATCTCTCGGAGCTGCAGAGCCCCGGCACGCACAGGTGCTACACAAGCGCCGCTGGTGGCGCACACTGTCCAGTAACAAAATGCGTGATAATGGATTTCAATGCGGTGATGCGGAACACCGCACTGAAATGCGTGAGCGTTACACCCGATGCGTGATGCTTGGCAGGACTGCTACTATTTAGGTCGAGCATTCGAGACCTCTTGTATATACTTTAGTATATACTTCAGTATATATATTTTAGTATATACTTCATTATATACTTATATGTGTATGTACTTTGTGGGCTCTGCAGATCAGCCCCTAGGACTTGTCTGCTTCCGCGTAGGGATTTTTTTTCTGTTCAACTGCCTCTATTTAACTGTCTTTATAGAACACGACCAGCAGAGGTCAGTAAAATACCAGAATTGCTTTCTGCTGAGGGACTTTCTTTTTTTAAATTTTCTGGCAACTGCCTCTATTTAACTTTTTTGATAGAAAACGACCAGCAGAGGTCAGTAAAACACCAGAATCACTTTAGCATTCTCTATATTCCAGTCCATAGAAATTGTCTTCCACAACCACCCTTAGACAATAATATATATTTTTAAATCTTGTATTTTCAGTGATATGACCACTGAAGGACCTGCTTTTATATTAAAAATGGAGTTTTGGACTATACCATTTCCCGCTGAAAGGCAATATTTCTCTCCATGTATTCCCATAAATGGCGTGTCACGCAATTTGGTGCTTACTTTCCCTACATGTTAAAGAACAGTAGATGTTTCAGCATCCAGGCTAATGTGCTGCTTAGCTAAATACATATAAGGTCCC
The DNA here is from genome assembly GCF_964261635.1 of Lissotriton helveticus. Taxonomy (NCBI): domain Eukaryota; kingdom Metazoa; phylum Chordata; class Amphibia; order Caudata; family Salamandridae; genus Lissotriton; species Lissotriton helveticus. Next base: position 211,444,169 of record NC_136063.1, on the reverse strand, counting down.
AAAGACGAGACCGATTGCATTGCAAATGCTTGTTTTTATTGTAATTGTGATCTGCAAAGCAGCTATCACACTTATTTAATGTTATCCAAGAGCCCAATTTTCAAGGAAAAATCAGCCACACAGCTTGGGCGAATTGAAACACCTAGACATTTCAGAGTCAAAACTGGTAGATTTGCAAGAGTGGTGGGGCGATTTCTCCCAGTGCACCTTATAAAGGCCCCAAGGGGCATGGGGCCTTGCAACCCCTGTTCCTTAAAGGCGTCCATTTAAAGGACAGGGGTTTACATGCTTTCACATTGCAAATACAAATGCTTGAATGCGGGTCTTCTGACCCCGTAGGCATCCGCCTCAGCATTTACTCGATACAATGAATCACAACCCTATTCTTGCGTTTCATAATCAATGAAGGGGACTGTTTCTGGTTATTCTATTCGAACAGCCCCTTCCCACTGCAAGTGCTTTGAGCATCAATGCCATCTTAACGGGAATGGCTGCTCCCGGTACAATGCAAAAGTTGCATAATTACCACACCCTTTCTTCACTGGGCCTGAGATTATCACAGGGAGTAACGCAGAGAACACAACAAAAAGAGAGGATGTACAGAACAATAGAGTGCGAAGGGAGAGGTCAAGAATGATAGAGACCACACAGAAGAAACGAAAGAATCCAGAGAATAACAAACCAAGCATCAAGTAGAGAAAAATAGAGAGAGAACAAATAGTCCACGCCGAGAGGGTTACGTGCATTTTACGCATAAAACATATACTTTGGGCCTTATTTATGAAGGCCTTGCGCCGCCGGTGCGTCACTTTTTCCCATGTTAAAAGTGACGCACCGGCGGCGCAAGGCCTTCATAAATGAGGCCCTTTGTATCTATCAGCCTGATTCATCAAGGGGCCGTTTTGCGAGCCCCTAATAGCGAATCATAGCGATTTGCTATTAAGGACTCGCAAAACGGTATTTATGTAGGAATTGCTAAATAAATAGCGATTCCTACACATTCCTTATTTGCGAGTAGCAAATTGTTAATCGCAAATAAGGAAAAACTCCCCATTCATTCCTATGGACCAAAAGGCCCATAGGAATGAATGGGGAGTATTCCTTATTTGCGATTAGCAATTTGCTACTCGCAAATAAGATAGCAATTTGAAGGGTGCCAGGGGTGTCCAAAGGACACCCTGTAGCACCCCTTAAATGCACATTTGAACAGGTGTTGCGCACACACATGTCCAAAGGACATGTGTGTGTGTAACATGCAAAAGAAAAAAATGCACTTAAGTGCTTTTTACACTATTTTCGCAATTTACCACCAAGTCAGACTTGGTGGTAAATTGCGACCAAATATTGCAATTTCGCAATTTCTAATTGGTTGATGAATTGCATTTAAGGAATCTCTGTTAGAGATTCCTTAAATCCAATTCCTCGCAAATATGCGAATTCTTAAATAGCGATTTTTGCATTTGGGATGATGAATCCCAAATGCAAAAATTGCACTCGCAAAAGGCAAGATTCTGAGAATCTTGCCCTTTGCGAGTGCAATTTAGCTTGATGAATCAGGCTGTAAGACTTTCTACATGTAGGAATCTGTGCAGTTGCATGTCAAACATTATGTGCACTTTTTTAATTGCTCTGCTCTCAATGTACACAATCGCTTCTTTGCCCTTTGTAGATAAGGGATTCTGTGCACTTAGCATGTAACTGGTTCTGTATGCAGTAAGACGGGTTCTGTGCAACTTGTATGAAGGTTGCATGCAGTCGGGATACACACAATTATAGCAATTGTACTCAGTTTAGTAGCCACAAACGTTTGCATGGATTAGGCCAACCAATCACAAGAGCTAATATTTACTCCTGCAGGGAAAGATCAAGATCTGGGTAGGACTGGAAAAGAAACACTTACAAAATGACGAGGGAGCAGTGGAATGGATTTCTTCCAGTGCTGGCATTATTTTATCAGTACAACAAGGTGAAAATTCAGTATTATGTAGTGTCCACCTATGCATAATTCCATTCCTTTCACATTTATACACGCAAAATTATATCTTTGCATCCGAGGAGATTGGAATTCAAAAAGGGATCCCAGGCCTACCGGAAAACTGCACTTTTCACAGCTTTCTATGACTGCACATGTAAACCTCCTGGAAAATTGGCTTTGCATTTTCAGAAAAGTCCCTATTTACTACAAACGTAGAAGTAGATATTAGGGAGTGAATTTGCAACTTTTTTACAAGAATAACGATTTCTAAAACGCGTTTACCAATCTGTGATGCCATCACAGATCGGAGGAAAATTAATATTTTACATACATGCTAACTTGCAAAGCAGGTTGAGTGTGAGCAAGCTGCCTTGCACAGAAACATCTGCCTTTCTATCGTAATAACATCTGCCTTTCTATCGTAATATTTTCCCAGGGGCAAACTTGCGCTATGGTATGTCCAGATTGTAGTGCATCCCTCATACACCCAGGGAAGGGCCAAGACCAGCACCTGCCACGCCTCCTCTTACTGTCTGCAGTCCTGAACCAGTGCACGGCTTCCACAAATGGCAACGCACCTTCCAGGCAGGAGGCAGCAATGTCCCCTGTCAGCATTGCAGGATCTGAGCTCCGCCACTCATAAAACTTACGAGCAGTGGAGTCCCTGGAGGAAATGTAATTCTTTGCATTGACACGTGTGGGTCCTTTACAGCCTGAACATATACATGTCTTCCCATCACTTGCATGGTTAGAATTGCAGTCAGATGACATCAACAGGCTCCATTCAGAGCAACTGTTTAGCTGATTACAGCCAATGCTAATGGAGCATTAGGCGCATGCCTGCTGCTTAAGTAGGCGCAGGCGACCATTGTGACATTGTGGGTAGGGGATCACAACTTGTTGACGGCCCTCCCTTTAGATGAGGGGTATCTTATTAGAAATGCAGTTTGAGGTAGCCAGAGTGTGCACCCTATACAAGCAGGACCTATCACTCTAGTCAGGGTAAGCTATATACACACTATAAGATAACTTGTGCTCACCCTCTGGTAGCTTGGCACCGAGCGGTCAGGTTTATCTAAAGAGGCAATTTGTAAAGTATTTGTGCAACACACAAATACAGTAAAACAATGAAAATACCACAAAAATACTCCACGCCGGTTAGAAATATAGATTATATTTTATGAAGAAAACAATGGCAAAATTACAAAAATACAAGTAGAACCGGAATTATGAATTTTTTAAGAATAAATCAAAAAGGAGTGCCTAGAAGCAAATAACACTTAAGGGTTACTTGAGGTAGCACTAGGCAAGGGTAAATTCAAAGTTCAGGCTCGCTACAGGACTCATGCAGGTCCCGCTGAAAAAGTACCTTGGATGGAGCAAGCATCGACCCCAATGGCTTATTCCTTCAGTTCTGATCCACGCAGCTAATGAAGACTTCGGCGATGAATGCCTTTACGATGAAGGCGGTGCGTTGTCATCGTGTCACGCTGACCATCATCGTCGAACCACGTAGTCCATTAAGGCAATGTCATGGATCGACTCCTTTGTCAGCTTCGAAGGGCAATGCACCAGTTCCAATCGACTTTCTCCCACCGCACACTAGTCGCCACACTACACAACATAGGTATACAAGGAACAGCCCTGGACTGGATCTGATCATTCCTCACCGGAAGAAGCCAAAGGATCAGACTCCCACCCTTCCTCTCCGACCCCAGATTGTAGCTGTCACCCACCTCATATGTTTACTGGAGACAGGCTGCAAAGCACAAAGAGCAGTAAGAGCAGAGAAATACACACTTTATAAAAGTGGCATTTCTAAAATAGTAACTTTAAATCCAACTTTACCAGTAAAGTAGATTTATTATTACCTGTTCAAAGATATGAAACATGATGCAGCTACTTTTTTCTAATCAGGAATTACAGCTGAAAGCGTATTAAGGAATTCCGAATGCTATCCTATGAGAGTAGTATGCGTCACAGTAGCAAACAACGAATTTGGGTATTTGTCACTACCAGGACATGTGAAACTTAAAAGTGCATGTCCTACATTTTAATTAGACAGCACCCTGCCCTTGGGCTACCTAGGACCTACCTTAGGTTTGACTTATGTGTAATAAAAGGGTAATTGAAGGCCTACCAAGTGATTTTATATGCCAAGTCGAAGTGGCAGTGAACTGCACACACAGACCTTGCAATGGCAGGCCCGAGACAGGTTTGAAAGGTTACTTGTGTGGATGGCACAATCAATGCTGCAGGCCCACCAGTTACGTTTAGGTCACAGGCCCTGGGCATATAGTATACCACTTTACAAGGGACTTACAAGTAAGCTAAATATGTCAACTGGGTATACACCAATGTCACCATGTCTAGGGGAAAAGTACATGCACTTTCCCACTGGTCAGTATGGTAAAGTGGTCAGAGCCCTAAGACCCACAAAAATATATAGCAAAAAGAGGAAGTAAGCAGGCAAAAGGTTTGGGGAAGACCTCCATAAGGATGACAGGTCTAACCCTTGTATTATGTTATGCAGATTTGTAGAGCCCACTATCACTTGGGAGTGTGTCCTGTCATTGGTCAGGTGTGAGTCTAGCCTAACCTAGGGTTCACTGAGAGTACTCAAAAAGCCAGGACTTAAGCTTCTTGCAGAATTCAAGAAGTGAGGAGGAAACTCTCATGTAAAGAAGCAGGTTGTTCCAAACTTTAGGAGAGATGTAAGAGAAGGCCACCAGATCTGTTTTTGTGTATGCATGGGATTTGTGCAAGTAAGAGTCCGGATGAGAGGAGGTGGTTTGTGAAAGCAGACGTGATTATTGAGTTATGCTGGTCCAGTGTTATGTAGTGCCTTGAAGGTGTGGGTGGGTGAGGAGTTTGAATTCTGCTCCTTTGTGAGTGGGGTGCCTGTGGCGCTCCTTTAGATGTGGTGTGCATTGTGGGAGGTCATAGAGGTCATTCCTGTAGTCCAGCTTTCTTGTGAAAAGGGCATGTGGGATGGCTTTATGGGTGCTGATTGGGAGCCATTTGAAAATCTTCCTCAGCATCTCCAGGGTATGGAAGCATACAGAAGGCAGGAAGTTGTGGTCCCCAACAACCTTTTATTTTGCCACTCATGTTGTGCCTCTGCACTATAGAGCCCCCAGCTGGGAACCAAGCACATCAATTTAGCATTTGAGTTTGAGGATAATGAGGTTACTCAGGGAAACTGCTATGGCCTAGATGCTCATCACTCAGCAGCGCAACAAACAACACTTAAGGAAATTACTGTCCATACAGTGCTTTTCCTGAAAATGAAAAATACTTTATTATGCACACCACTTAATATTGCACACAAATTTACAAATCTACACAATATGGCAGATGGAAATGCCTATGGCGACACCATCTAAAAGGCCTTGCAACAGACAGGGAGTGCACACTAAAGAAAGTCCCATAGGTCAGATAAGCATTTATATGTACCCTGTAACCTCTGTGTTGGCGTTCCTCGAATATTCTACACACAAGCAAACCCTAAAACCAACACAGTACACCCTGTGAGCTTAACACCACCTAGTGGGTGCAGTTAATGAACATAAATCCTATTGGCTTTGTCAGGATGCCAACGCGATAGTAAAGACATATTCAAATGCTCAAAAGGCAATAAAATCTAAGTTAAAACATTTCTGAACCCCTTTTTAACATTTAACCATATTGGAATGATATTACTATCAATGAAGTTTTAACTGTTAAGCATAGTAGAACTATGAGTCTTTCATATAACTTCACACTTGCTACCTAGAAACAAGAAGCCCAAGGTGATAAGACTAAGAATCCAGGAGTGCTTTAAAACTTGGGAAGTGTCTTTTGGGAGTCATAGATTCCTCTTTCCTGGAGATTTGGCGTGACAAGTAGAATTTACAAACAAGGCATTGTGGAAAATGACAATGTATATGTACATAAGCGGCGTTCATTTGTGTTCACCCTCGCCACTGTTGATAGTGATGAAGCGAGCTTCAGAAAATATTTTATTCTAACTTGTGGATTCAATTCCCTATAACATGAACTGATCAATTAATGAATTATTGCATGATTTGTTTGATTAATCCAACCTAGATTAAGTTTACACCACCCATGAACACGCGGGAACTAATAACATGTGCTCTTGTTGCATTTGCAAATCTGTTTTGTAACACATGATTAATATTGTTTTGTTTGTCATGTCTGTCCTATTGTCTTTGTCACTATTAATATGTGGCTGATCATTCAAGGCATGTGCTTCATTATATGTGCTTACATGTTTGTCCTATGTTGTGATTGTCTGCCTGTGAAACATTTAATCATCTTTTAATTCTTTCAGATTCATAAAGCTGGACTTAATGAAGAATGGTAGATATTTTATGTGCTGCTTTATTTGTTTGCTTCTGCTAGTTGTCATTTATTAATGGGTTAATCACTAGCAGGGAAGGGTGGGTAACAGAAGGGTTTGTTTTACCTGAATTAATCTCTCTTTTTGTGTTTGTTTAATTATTAGCCTGAATGTGGTTTGAGGCCTAGCCTTAGTTCTGGTTCTGAAGAAAAGCTGGTCGGCCTGTACGTGAGCAGAGTTGGAGCCAAGTGCAGTCATCTTGGAAACTTTCCATGGAACTTTGCTTTTGCATAACCTTTGAAAAAGACTGTGGCTCTAACAAAAGAGACTTATTCATGAACTGCTCTGGATGTTCTTTTCTCAAGGCCGAGGAAATGGCAGGGATGATTTTGCCGAGCTCTGGTGAAAGTCAGAGAAACAACTTTTTAATTTGTTGCAAAGACACTCGGAAGCTGATGTCACTCTATGTCAATGAACAATAGTATGGTGACGCTTACACCCTGGACGAGGTGGTTTTGGTGGTCTGACAGACAGCAACCAATCAGAGTGTTGAACTTTCAGAAAGAATTACATTTTAGTTAGATTAGCAAGCAAATAGGGTATAAAAATTGGCCTCTTGAAGGGATCGGGGCGGACTGTTTCCTGAGGGCGAAGTGCTGTTCGATTTTCCATGGACTTGTAAGCATTCAACTGTTTATTCATTATTTTCCTTTTCAGGTCAGAAAGCTAACTTAGGGTTTAGGGTCATGTTTTCTTTAAATTCATTATTTCATACAATATTGAACTGTCAGATTTTGAGCCAATGATTAATGCAATAAAGCATACTTATTAAAATTAAATGTTTGATATTAATAAAGAACTAATAAAGTTTATGCAATTTTGAGAATTTTAAAATAAACTTTTAAAATGACAAGCTGGTCTTGTTTATTGAAAAGAGTTTAATAACAACATATCAGATCCATTCGCCTCATGTTTCAGCTGCTCTATTGTTTCTTATGGGCCTGGGTTTGATTGGTAAGTGTGGTAGTAGATTGTGACGTCATTTATAAAGAATTTCTGTTGGAGCGCTGGAACAATTTTTGGTAGCAGAGGATGGTTTTATGTGGTTTTTGACATGCATGTTACATATGTGTTGGTATAGTCATAGGATTAATGTTTAACATATGTTGAGATTTTATTTGATTTTGTCAAATGTTATATGTAGTCTTAAGAGTTTTTCAGTAGTATGAAAGACTCTTGGTTATTGCCGGCAAAGGTAGTGTGACTAGAAGAGTTACACAGTGCATTTGTCTGTTTCAAAATTGTGATATAGAATATATCACGTGTTGTGGACGTACAACACAAGTTTAGGGACCTTAGATTGACTGGTTGAATGTATAGTGAGGATTGCCTATGAAATTGTAGCATTAAGCAGAGGGACCTGGTGAGCCTGTTTTAAAGCTTTTTGTGAAAAGAGTAGTAGGATTTATCTAAGCTTGAGAAAAGGGTGAGATAGCGTCGTCTATTCTTATCAACGCCTGACGTTTTCTGTGGTTAGGTTCAAGTCCTGCCAAGAATTCGTGTGTGTATGATCAGGGTTTTCTGTCTGGAAGTGCGTGAATGATTGAGATTTGTTAGAAGGGTAGGGTAAGAATTACTCTATTGGCAATTGAAACTATTCTGTGAGAATAGCGTCGTCTATTCCACGTTAAGGATACTTGAATGTATGTATAAAACTACCTCTTTGTTAGAGAAACAGGCAAATGGTTTGTTTTTATGTAGTTATTAATTGCGTTTTAAAAAGATAATTGGAAAGCGTTTTTGAGCCTTTAAGGTAAAGAATGCGCTATTTTGAAGTATTGTGAGGCGTTGAGCGTTATTCAAATTCATTTTAAAGCATTACACGCTATTTAAATTCATTGAAAAGGGCCCCGATCAAAAATTGTAAGGGAGGGGCTGATTTAGGAGTGAGACCGTGTGAGGAGAGCCTGAAGCTGCAGCAGCTGTGTGCGTCATTACCCGCCGCGCTCTGGTTGGTAGAACTGTCTGGAGCATCATAGAAAAGCTGACCCCTGAATGGCTGAGGCGTTATGTAAAGCTGCATTGTAATTAGTTAGCAGCGTTTCTATATTGTGCTTTATTTTGGCTAATGCGCGTCACTACTGGCTGTCAAGATTTTTTATTTAATATATGTCCCAAAGTTAATCACATAATTGAGGAGCAAGTCCTAGTAGATAAGCTAACTTCATGAACTGATGCCCGATATATAGTGAAGATAGGAAAGAATCACCACTTTGACAACCACGCTGTTATTTTAAAGGAAAGCGTGTCACAAGAGTAGAGCGCTTTGTTAAAAATTACATTTTGTGAGGGAGGGGCTGTTTATTGTGTGAGGAGCGAAGGGGAGAGCTGCCAGCTGCAGCGGCTGTCTACGTCAGCCGCCGCGCTCCCATTGGTGCAAGCGCCGACGTGTCATAGGCAGAGCCGCGCTCTGATTGGGCGAGGCTCCGTGAGTCGCGCTTTGATTGGGCGAGGCTCTGTGATTGTGTGTTGGTCCTGAGGAAGAGCCGCGCACCCATTGGCTGGTGCGCGTCAACACTGCATGCCGAGTTAATTGTATTATGAAAGTGTCCCCGTGTAGTGATTTGATTTTAGAAATAATTAGGTAGTTTGACTGATTTAAGTGGAGGTTTGTTCCATATTAGAGGGTACATCTTAGTGTATCAATTATCTGCATGAACGGAACACCAGTGCGTAGTAAGATTACATTAGAGTATAGAGCTAGACAATTCAAGAGTGTGTTGATTTATTTAAGGGAAAACACATAATTCCTGAAAAGATTCTGCCTTCCTCGTTATAACCGCGCTGTTGTTGAAAAGGGAAGCGTGTCAGCTGTATTGAACGCTTTGGTTTCTTTCCTAACGGTGATATTGTTTTAATGTTTAGAGCGCGAAGGAAGATTGAAGAGCAGTGTAAGTAACGGCAAAGTAGTGACGTGATTGGAGGAGGCATTGAAGGGAGAGCTCTAATTGGCTGAAAGGTCCAGCGAATGTTAGCGAAGCCGTGTTGTGATTGACTGAGGCTTTGGTAACAACGCTGTGATTAGCTGAAGCTCGATAACTCTATATTGGTTCCCTTCATCGCCGCGCTGCTGTTTTAAAGGGAAAAGAATGTTACAGCTGGGGGGCGCTAGAGGGCGCACTTGCTGAATGGCCGCACCTACGTGAGGCTCCAGCTGCCTGGCATAAGGATGCTTCATTTATCCTACTTTCCCTGCACTCACCCACCCGAAAATCCCCACGGAGGGGCGGCGGGCCACTCTCCACACTCGGTGCAAATTTTATGGCTCTACTCCTTTGTGCCCCGGAGTTATGACCTGCGGAGTCCCCCGGCCAGCGTGACCCTTGCGGCGACGGTGCCTGAAGCCGGCGCTTGACCGTGCGCGAGCCCGGGGATCCACACGAGGCAGGTAGGCCTCAAGCACTGAATGAGCGGTGCGACTGAGATTGGCGCTGGGGCCGACAACGGGCGAAAGCTGCGTGATACCGGCGAGACGTCCTGCTTGCAACGCGGGAGAGGAGACGGTGTGAGGCTCCCGTGGGTCTCGCGCTCCTGAGCGCTCCGCAATTGCCGTACTGGGCGCGATGTTTTGGCGCCATTGACGACTGGCTGCACGCACCTGCGGGAGGTCCGGGCCGCCCGGAAACTGACGTCTCGCCTTATACACAGCCTCTGAGACTGCCTTTGCCGGTGTCCTGGTGAGCGGCCAACTCTATTGGACTAACTGCCTCTTATCCTCTAGGCGCTACGCCTCTAGCTGCACTTCCCGCGCTATATCACTGGTGATCTGTCTACTCCTGAACTGCACCTCTTGTCACTGCGAGCCGCCCCGCTGGGGATTGCTGTGCCGCCCCCCAACGTCTGGCGCCTCGGCTGCTGGAGAGGCACTGCTGTGCCACGTAGTGTGGGCTTACTATCTCCCTTTCCAACTCCCCTCCGGCAGCAGTGCAGGTAGCGCGTAGACGCAGCGGGTTCACACAACTCGCTGCCAACATGGGCAAGCCTGACAGTCGCCAACCCAAACTGCAATTTGACAGCGCGGCACAGAAGAAGGCGACGCGGCACACGGGGGACGCAGCGCCACTCAGAAGCCCGATCGCGGAGGCCTCGACATCAGCCCCGCTGACCCCGGATATGGCCACCATACTGCAAGAGATGCGCCAGGGCTTCGCAACGGTGGTCGACAAAGTAGATCGGCTATCATCTAGGATGGAAGGAATAGCCCAGAAGATGGACGTCCATGAAGAACGCATAACTGAGGCAGAACGCAGGATATCGGTGAATGATGACACGACTGCGGCACATGACACTCGCCTTGCCAGGATGGACAATGTACTGAGGGTGATTGCCGCCAAGAACGAGGAGTTGGAGGCGAGGAGCCGGCGGAACAACGTTCGCGTCACGGGCATTCCCGAATCGACAAACACTGGGAAGATGGAGCTTTACATCGAGAAACTACTAACGGCAGCAGTGGGGGCGGACGCGCTCTCGAGTCAATTTATTGTGGAACGCGCACATCGTTCCCTTGGTCCTCAGCCCAAACCCGGAGCCCCACCACGACCCATCATTGCACGCCTGCTAAACTACCGCGATCGAGATGCGGCACTCAGAGCCGCCAGAGCGAACCAGTACCTAACATATGATGGCGTACCCTTCTCCATTTACCCGGACTTTACCCCGGTGGTCCAGGAACAGCGACGGAAATTTCTTGCGGTCAAAAGGAAACTTCGAAACTTGAACATTGACTATGCTCTCCTGTACCCAGCCAAGCTGCGTGTCACACACCACGGTACACAACACTTCTTTCTCAACCCGCAACAGGTTGAAGACTACCTTAAGACTCTGCCCAAAAGGCCCAGGAGATCTGCGGACGCTGAAGACTTAAATGCATCTGACCCCGAGTAGGCAACTACTGGCTCTCTACGGTTACTATTCTTGCATTTCATTGGTTTGTCCTCACTTCCCTCTCTGCTGAGGGGGACTCATTCTTCTCGGCGGTGGCTGCGGCTGCCTCTGGGGTGCCACGGACGGGTGTTGGACTGCAGGCGGTAATGTATGCCAGGCCCCCACCCCCTTACTCCCTCTCTGCTCCGGATGGAGACCCCAAGGGTGGACTTGTACAGAGTGGGATAGCTGGGGGTGGTGGAACGTGCACCTCTGATGACCCCTACTGGGTGTTCCCCAATGACATTTACTTGGGTTCTTGTTTGTTGGTTGCTTTCTAGTATTTTCTTAGTTTGTGGGTGGGGGGCGGGACTAAGGTACTGGCTGGTTGGGGTGGCTTCAGTGGGTGGGGGGTGGTGGACTGTTTATCGGGAGAATCGTACTTGCACTAGGCGAGGTATAGCCTCCGTTAGAGGAGCCGGTGTCATTTGCACTGTATGGTTCCGTACTAAGAACTGTTTGTCCTTTTTCCAGCTACGGCTGGCTGTTGGGGCTGTTGAGGGGGGGTGGGGTGGGGGAAGTGCTGGGAATTTTGTTGGGATTCAGGTTTTAACATGTGCATGATGTGTTCTGAACTCTATTGTCTGCCCTATAGAGGGCTTCTTAGTCATGACTGGGGGATGTGGGGGTGGGATGGATGTGCTGCACGTTGTTTATGGCTGGGGGGTGGCACGAGAGGTGGGGGCGATTCATTGATGTTCCATGCTATTGTCCCGCGGGGTGTCGATGGGCTGGTCCGATTGGCCAATGGCATGTATGTTGCTAAGGATTACCTAGCCGTCTTACACGCTTTACTTCTACAGTTGTTATTTTACACTATTACATGGATGACACGCGCCTAAAAGTGGTCACTTGGAATGTGAGAGGGCTGGGGGACCATAGGAAGAGGAGACAAATATTGAGCTACCTTGATCGCCATAGCGTCCACATCGCTTTCCTCCAGGAAACACATTTTGCACCCCACAAATCATGCGCATTTGGAAATAGGTGGGCCTCTCACTCGGTCTTCGCCAATTACTCCTCGTATGCAAGAGGTACAGCCATTCTAGTTAAGAGATCCACACCATTTCAGCTAGCTGGCTCCAAGGCTGATCCACAGGGGAGGTATTGTTTGTTATGGGGCAGACTGGGGCATATGTCAGTGACGCTAGCATGTTGCTATGGACCCAATTCGGATGACCCGCAATTCTTCACGTCTTTATGGGCTGCGATAGTTGAGACAGGGCCACAACACCTCATATGGGGAGGAGATTTCAACATGACCCTGCACCCCCCTCTGGACAGGTCGCACCCTGCCCCACACCATTATACTAATGGGCGAGAAGTCCTTAGAGCGACCATTGCCGATAACAATCTCATTGATGCCTGGCGCTCACACTGCGGGACAAGAGGGGAGGGTACACACTTTACGGCGCAAGCTAAGTCGTGGGCGCGGCTCGACTATTTCCTCCTAACCTCACAACTCTACACAGCGCTTATACACGCGTCACACCTCCCCAGGACATATTCCGACCACTCCCCCGTTCTTATTACATAGTCCGGTTCTGAGCTTGGCCCCCCAGTAACGGCGTGGCGTATGCAACCCTCTATGTTATTGGACTCGGTATTCCAAGAGGAACTCCGAGATGAATGTTTGGATTTCTTTAAACGCAATAAGGACTCTGTCCAGGACGTTGAGACCATATGGGACGCCTTTAAGGCCACGCTCCGGGGCTTATGTATTTCAAAAGGCTCGGGAGTGCTCAAGAGCATACTGGCTAGATTGCGCTCCATAGAGGATGATCTGCGTAGTGCTGAGAGCCGCCTTAGAGCGAATCCTGATAGTGCAACCCTCGCTACCATTCGTGTAAAATTGTCGGAGTTCTCTGAGGAGGCTGCTCGCGAGGTGAGGTTTAGGAACAAGTACTGGGTGGCCAGGCGATATGGAGAAGGCGAGAGACCTGGGAAGGCTCTGGCAGCGACGGTCAAACTGATGCGATCGCCGACGGTCATACTAGAACTGGAAACGGCTGAGGGGCTGGTGCTCAGGGACACCACCCAAATCCTGAACGAATTTGTGCAACATTATGGTATGCTATACACCTCTAACAAGAATGGAGGGCTCACACTGGACGAGTATCTGGCAGATGTCTCCTTAGGTTGGTTGAGCGATGCGCAGAGACACTTCTTGAGCGCCCCCTTTGAGCTTGATGAGGTCAGAGAGGCTATCATGGGCATGAAATCGGGAAAGGCCACTGGGTTAGATGGCATTCCCATTGAGTTCTACAAAACGTTTATTGACTTCATGGCGCCAGTACTGCGGGAGGTCTATGAGGACGCGCTGGAGGTGGGCCATCTCCCTGCCTCCATGAGAATTGCCCTTATTACGTCACTGCTTAAACCTGGAAAACTCGCCTCTAGCTGCGACTCCTACCGACCGTTGTCCCTGTTAAATTGTGACGTTAAAATTCTCGCGAAACTGATTGCAACACGCATCAGCCTCCTCCTGCCAACTCTGATACTACCTGATCAGGCCGGGTTTGTACCTGGCAGGGCGACGTCACACAATCTCCGCACCTTTTTTTCGGTGTATGACTCCGTACACGAAGACCTCCCAATGGCGGCTATTTTTTTAGACGCCACTAAGGCGTTCGATTCGCTCGAATGGGACTATGTGTTCAAGGTTCTTGAGCGAATGGGCTTCCCGCCTGTGTTTATATCTTGGATTAGATTACTGTATACCCGTCCGGAGGCCAGAGTCCTCATCAATGGGAAATTGTCGTCAGCCTTCCCGATCTCCAGAGGGACGAGGCAAGGTTGTCCCCTGTCCCCCCTTCTTTTTGCCATAGCCACTGAACCTCTAGCTGCTAAACTGAGGCAGCGTCATCAGGATAGTGCACTGCGTTGTTATCAGAGACAGCTACTCGTCTCTATGTATGCAGACGACATCACCCTTTATGTTCGCCACCCTAGCGATAACTTGCATCCCATACTTCGGGAGTTCATACGATTTGGTGCCCTTTCGGGAGTTCAAATTAACTGGAGGAAGTCATGTATCTTCCCTCTTACTGCCTCGACGAGTCAATTTCCGCTGGAGTTCCCACTTGCCTGGAGCACAGGGGATTTCAAATACTTGGGCATACATGTAGAAAAGAGTAGAGAGGAGCTGATTCGTGCCAACTATGGCACTGTAATGGACAAGATAAGTGACAATATATCTAGATGGATCACGCTCCCCCTCTCCATGGCGGGACGTGCCTCATTAGTTAAAATGGTTATACTCCCTCGGCTTTTGTACCTCTTTTTGAACATTCCGTTTCACCCCGGATCTCATTTCTTTCGATTATTACGCTCGGAATTGCTCCATCTAGTATGGGGTGGTAAGACACCCAGACTCAAATGGGAAATTCTAGTCAGACCATTCTCCCAGGGGGGTTTCGGCGTCCCTGACTTTGAGCTTTATTACCGAGCTGCTCAGGCCCACTATGCGTACTTCTGGGTACGCCAGCAGAGGTATATGCCTCAACTGGCAGCCGAACACTGGTTGGCCCACCCGATCCCCATCGAAGGTGCACTCTACTCCCGGATTGATGGTAGGGACAAGACTCCTTCCACGGTATCAAGCACGGTAACGGCATGGCACTCCATTGTTACTAAGCTTGACTTGCACTTCCTCTATGCACCACGGCTGCCGCTATCCTACCACCCGCAGCTTCCGCTCCTGCAAGAGGCTGGATTTCAAAAATTGCTTAGGAAACTAAACGTCAATACATGGGGAGACTTGTATCTGGACGGCGTCTTCCGGACTAGAGATCAGTTTTACGGGAACATACAACCCACACCTCTTGACGTGTTTTATTATGTCAGACTCCGACACGGGCTACAAGCCATCACGCCTGATTTCCCCTGTGAGCCCCCAGTGCTTCCTCCCCTGCAAAACATGCTGCTTCAGGACAACCCTATTAAACTGGTGTCCACACTATATAAATCTGTCCGGGCTAACATGACCTATACTGCTCTGCCCGCTAGGCATAAATGGGAACATGATCTAGCCTTAACTCTCACAGACACCCAATGGGATTTCTGCCTGCAACAAACCGAGCGCATCTCCTCTAACAGCCGTTATAGGATAATTCATTATAAATTCCTGCACAGGCTGTATCACACTCCAGCGCACCTCCACAGGTTCCAGCTTAGGCCTACTGATACATGTGACAGATGTGGGGCCCCAGGGGCTGATTTCCTTCACCTTGCATGGGGGTGTGCCGAAGTGAACATATACTGGACTCAAGTGTTTAAGGCACTATCCAAAATGATACACATGACGATTGATCCGTCCCCATTGGTAGCACTTCTGGGGTATGTTGCACCTCTCCAGGCGGCTCACCGCAAATATGTGGCGCTGGCTATGCTTCTGGCTAAACGCAGGGTGGCCTGTAGATGGGGGAGGGGAAGGGCGCCCAAGTTTAAGGATTGGATGAGTGACATGGTGTACTGCCAGGAACAATTACATACCTATTCCGAGCTACTGCCGCCTACTTCTAGGCCTACTGACATCTGGGCCCCGTTACAATGTTATTTGATAACTGACCCACTCGAGGGTGATAGCAATTGAGGTTGGGATGTAGAGGTACTGAGAGGTTATTTTTTTGATCTCCCATTGAAACTCCTGGACTACCGTATATGGCATGCTGTGTTCGCTACTCCCTTCCCCTGCCCCCCCCTCCTCATTCCCCCCCCCCCCCATCCCCCCTCTTTGTCTCCCCCGGCCTCCCCGTTCCAAAGCTTTCTGTGAGAAACCCCGACCTCCATGACATCCCCCGGGTCTCTAACGGCCTACTACTTCTGATACTGTGACCTGCCTCTCCCTTCACTTGTAGTTGTATGGCTCTGCCGGCCACGTGCCCCTCAGGATTTGGTACGCCCGATGTGCCTGTTCCCCCCCCCCTCCTACATGGGTTCGCATGGACATTGCACATGTTACTGTTCATATAAAGTTTAAGGAATAATTGAAAAATTGCAAGACTCACAGATTTCGATGTAACGACGCTGCATTTGCCGCTTTAATTGTACTGGTTGCCGTGATTGTTATCGCACTCATGCACATCTGTTATGATTTGTATTTATGTATGCATTGATAGCGGCCGGCCTCCGGGTTGTTGGTGAGACGCTGTGTACTCCTGGCAATGCTCAATAAATGTTTTGCACTTAAAAAAAAAAAAAAAGAATGTTACAGCTGATGCATAACTAACATTGCGCGTATTTTGAAAAATAGAGACAGAGTGCTAGGAATTATAAGCCGCAGAGGCTATGTGTTTCAGAAACCGCCACGTTCTGATTAGTGGAAATGTTTAATACGTCTTAATGGAAAACAGTACTATAATTGGCTAAGGTGTGGTTGGGGCTGATGCGTGAGGACACTGCTTGCCGAGTAATTTTTATTAAATGAGTTTACCGATTTGAAATTTAATTTCTGAGTGGTGGTGGTCGGCGATCTTTGTACGATAAGTGTTGGGCTCACTTTGTGAAGGAGGGGCTGAGCTAGGGGGGAGAGAGAGTATAGCATACCATATAAGTAACTGCAACTGCGCAGTGATTGGTTGAGGCAACTTGTGGTCGCGTTGTGATTGGGTAATGCGAGTTTTCACTCCCGAGTCGAGAGTTTTGAATATAAATTAAAAGTGCTTTAATGTAGGTGCACAGAGCTGACAATAATTTTAAGTCAACAAATAAATTATAAAATTAGGAACATTAGGAACTGATCAATAGTGTTAGGGACGAATAGGTGTATTAATAGGTTACCACAGCAACAACAGTGGTATAAATAAAAGTAAAAGATTAATAAAAGCAGAGACAGTAATGATAATAGTTAATAAATAATGGCAACATTAATTTGAAAAATAGCAAAAGCTATCATAATTGTACAAATTTAAGCTGTTGGATTGAGGAGAGGAGCAAAGAGTTGTACAGCATAATTAAATTAATAGGCATCACTGAGTCTTTTGTTAGCTGCTGTGTGATTATTGTATCAAACAAGGTTACAAATAATTTATTGGCAAACATATTAGGAGCCATTGATTATTAAATTAGACAGAGTGTTTTTGGGAGGTTACCTGTGTTTAAGGTGATTATGTAAACAATAGAATTATTTTAAAAATACACAGTTCTGTCCTAAATTTTGATTTATTGATTAGATTACTACCAGTAGTGTTTTTAGTTAGTTTAAATTTTTTACTGCCCAAAATTAATAGTGAGAATTTAAGAAAAAGAGAAAGCAAATTTGGATACAATTATTGTTAAAAGAGTCTAAAGGTTTTTGCAGCCAAACATTTTATTTAAATTAAAGGCAATCAGATTAGGTTTTCTTTTTCCACAGCTGTTGATGCAGAAAGGTGTGTAAGTACAAATAAATACATTTAAAAAAAATTACTGAATCACATTTAGGTGTTTTGTTGTTGCAAAATAAATATTTTATATTGCTGTCTTTGCAAATTAATAATTTTCTTTACAGGTTTATAAAAATTTAGTGATGCAGGTAAATTAGGTGATATATTAAATTGACCAAATTATAAGATTTTTCTACACCTAATAGTGTTAAATTAATTAATTAATTGATCGGCAAACGCTGTGAGGCAAATTAAGAGAGTGCATTTACTTATTGAAATTAATTTTAACAAATTTTAACATGGATAATAATTATTAAAAGAAAGAGAAAAAGATTTCTTGGTATAAGAAAATGAAAAATGTTGTTGCTAAATGTGAGAATAAATTAATGATTCCCAAATTAGCGAAATTAAATAATAAAGTTATCAGAGTAGAAAATAGTAATCAATGTAAAATTGATGTTGTGAATACAGATAAGAACAGAAATTCAAGAAGACCTTCAGAACAGATTAATGTAACGCCAAAAGTCCCAGATCAGATTGATAGAGTGTCAACTCAGACTTGTTCTCAATGTGATGCAACAGAAAAATATGATGAAATGCCAAATACTTCTGAAATTAATATTCCTGATGATGTAAATTCATCAAATGATTTAAAACAGTCCATGAATGATAAGGAAGCAGTGACAATGCCTGTGCTTGAAATTGATAAAACTATTCCCACAGCTTTAACAGTCACATTAAATTCTGAAATTAAAAAATCTTCTGAAAAAATTTATTGTATTGTGCTTGAAATTGAACTAGTAAAGATTACAACACAGCAAGAAAGAGTGATGACTTCAGTTCTAGCAAATGAGAAGTCTGACACTAATCTGATTGAATTGACACAGTCTGATGAGTCAAAATTATGGTCAAAGGAAAAGGAGATTGAAATAAATGAGTTGAATAAACAGCTACAAATACAACGACAGATGATGATTCAGCAGAATGAGATGGCTTCACTGCCATTGCAAAATTTTGTTAATGAGCAAAAAGGCAATATAGATACAGGATTAAATATAGAACAAGAAAACAGTCCACAAGGAATAAATGTACTTCCAGTATCTTGGAATGAATATAATGGTCTTTTAAGTGAAAACATCCAAGTAACAGATACAATTGATCAACAGGTTAAAACATTTACTCCTACAGGTTTACCTATCAGAAATGCAAATTTAATTACAGGATTGACTGATGACATTCAATTGGCAGAAAAGATTGCTGGCTTGAAATGTGCAGCATACAAAAAGAATGATGAACATGCTTTGAGTTCACTAATACTAACATCTATAGTTGAGACATGGCAGAGAGTCAAAGATTTACAAGATGAAGCAAATCATGAGGAGAAAAACACATGGTTGAGAACAGAATGTAGACAGGGAGATGAGGATGAGATTTGGACACACAGAGATGACAGAATAGTTTTACCAAATAGCATGATTGATGACATGGCTAAAATGTACCATAGTTTGGAACATATTGGAAAAGATTTAATGGTCAAGTTGTGTTGCCAGCAAGTGAACAAAGTTAAGAAAACAATTGTGGGAATGATAACAGAAGGACGGAAGAGTGATTCATTCACCAGATTACAAATGGATTTCATTGAGATGGCACTGCATAACAAACTGTGCTACGTTTTTATGATTGTCTGTTTGTTTTCAAGATGGGTTGAAGCATTTCTTACACTACATAATGATGCAATTACTGTTACAAAGTTACCAGATGGTAGAAGAATTGAACAAGAGCTCCAATGTACACATAGACTAGAAATTTCAAGTGTTGCGGAACAAGAGAATGATACTATAAACAGAGATGCAAAAATGTGCCTAGCTACAGGTATAAAATGGACAGATGTCACACCAGATAAAAAGACAGATTTAAGACCACGTGATAATATAATGGACAAGGTCATGAGACAGGCTTTCATACCAGTGAAAAGAATGATGACTATTAATGATAGCATCAATTTGGAGTACTGCAGGAATTTATCAGATGTAGTAACTTCTGTGGCTAATGAAGATGGAACTGAAGTGCAAAGAAGAGAAAAAGAGCAAGCACATGATCTGTTACCAGGTGAAAAGGTCAGGAAAAAGGTTTGTCTAAAAAGAAATTGTCTAGTGTCAAGGTGGCAGAAAGAGAAGCGAGTTAGTCTTGTCACAACAAATGCAATGAAGTGCAAAAGACTGAAGAGGTGGATTGACACTGGTCATACTTTTTGTGTACCTACACTTAAAAGTCCTGATGAGGATAGTGTCACCACTACTGATTCAGATTCTAAAGAAGATTCTGAAAGAAATCCAGATCTTGAAGATCGACAGGTTGGTCGACATCTGGAGAGTTTGATTGGAAAACAAGCCTTGAATAAAGAAGACTTGAAAGTTGTGACTGAAGACTCAGAAAATGATGAAGATCTGCTAGAAAAAGAAGCAGAAGAAGAAAATGATCAGATTGTGATTCAAGACCAGGAGAGTATTGAAAAGCAGAAAAGTAGCTCTGAAAGCAGGAACAAGAATTCTGAAACTGGGAAGTTGAAGGTAATTGAAGAAAAAGAAGAAGATGAATTGCCAAGTACCAGTTACAAATATGACGTTCCTAACGGAGTGAAGCTGCCGAGTAAAGAAGTACCTGAGTCTGAAGTTGAAATTTCTGACACTGAAACTGATGAAATTGATGAAGATTCTCAAATAAGAAAATTGAGAAAAAGAGCTTGGAGAACAGAAAATAATGTAATCAAGTCAAAGAAGAAATTACCAAGAAAGGGTAATAACTGGCCAGAAGAAAATTGAAGCCTAAATTTCAAATTGGTACACAGATCAAAGGAACAGATTGATGAAATATCAAGTCAAAGAGATCCTGAAAAGAAAAGTGAAGCAGGAAAGAAAATGGAAGTGATACCTGTAGTGGAGGTAAATAGTAGCAGTCAGGAAAAGCTTGAAGAAAATAGTGACAATGATTGAAGTACTTACCTGTTAAAATTTTAAGTTTTCTGTTTTTGGCATAAGGCTGAAGAAAGTGTGTTAGGTGACACAAGGTCGAAGAAATTGTGTTAGATGGAAAATATAACCTTTGACATTAGGTCGAAGAAAAACTGTTAGAAGGTTTAAGGGTATATATATATATATATATAAAAAAATTAAAAAAATTGAAAAAGGGGGGTGTTAGAAATTTTAAGAAAATGTAGACATTTTTAAAAAAAAAAAATTTTTTTCCTCTTGCAAACTTAGTGAAAATACTTTCATGTTTTTATAAATAACAATTTAAGATGTTCAATCTTTAAGGGATGTTCTAAGATGTCTCTGATATGTGTGTTCCTAATAATTCTGCTTTAGTTAGTTTTAGTTGTCATTACCTTTTTTGGAATTATCAAGGAGAAGTTTTATAACAAGCAAAGCCTCAGCTAGTCAAGATAAACATAGTGTAATACTGACACCTTTATTAGTTATAGTTGTTTGCAACAATGTTGTTGATGATCAGTTGCATGTTACACAAGAGGAAGAAATACTTGAGGAAAAGAAGAGAATTTATAAAATCAGGAAGGTACAAGAGAGAGAGATAGAACTGGAAGGGTTTTGTTAAACTGAATTTGAGAGTTGTAGGCAAACTGATGAGACAAGTCCTTAGAAATACTAACACAGGTGAAATTGAATCATGTTCATCTTAGATAACATTTTTGCTAAAATGTTTGGGTGTTGTTTGGTGATTTTAAAATCACCAGATGAGGGAGTTGATGAAGCGAGCTTCAGAAAATATTTTATTCTAACTTGTGGATTCAATTCCCTATAACATGAACTAATCAATTAATGAATTATTGCATGATTTGTTTGATTAATCCAACCTAGATTAAGTTTACACCACCCATGAACACGCGGGAACTAATAACATGTGCTCTTGTTGCATTTGCAAGTCTGTTTTGTAACACATGATTAATATTGTTTTGTTTGTCATGTCTGTCCTATTGTCTTTGTCACTATTAATATGTGGCTGATCATTCAAGGCATGTGCTTCATTATATGT
The DNA here is from genome assembly GCF_964261635.1 of Lissotriton helveticus. Lineage (NCBI taxonomy): Eukaryota > Metazoa > Chordata > Amphibia > Caudata > Salamandridae > Lissotriton > Lissotriton helveticus. Next base: position 211,422,454 of record NC_136063.1, on the reverse strand, counting down.
GCTTACATGTTTGTCCTATGTTGTGATTGTCTGTCTGTGAAACATTTAATCATCTTTTAATTCTTTCAGATTCATAAAGCTGGACTTAATGAAGAATGGTAGACATTTTATGTGCTGCTTTATTTGTTTGCTTCTGCTAGTTGTCATTTATTAATGGGTTAATCACTAGCAGGGAAGGGTGGGTAACAGAAGGGTTTGTTTTACCTGAATTAATCTCTCTTTTTGTGTTTGTTTAATTATTAGCCTGAATGTGGTTTGAGGCCTAGCCTTAGTTCTGGTTCTGAAGAAAAGCTGGTCGGCCTGTACGTGAGCAGAGTTGGAGCCAAGTGCAGTCATCTTGGAAACTTTCCATGGAACTTTGCTTTTGCATAACCTTTGAAAAAGACTGTGGCTCTAACAAAAGAGACTTATTCATGAACTGCTCTGGATGTTCTTTTCTCAAGGCCGAGGAAATGGCAGGGATGATTTTGCCGAGCTCTGGTGAAATCAAAAGAAAGGAAGAAACCCCTGCCATTAGTAATGTGGTCCTAGATTAACCTCAAGGAGCACAGGGGGACAGGAAAAGGGTACCTCAAGTGAATCTATAATCTCATCATTCATTCAGTTCGACATATAATAGTAATCCAATTTATATTATTATGCAACTGAGTGGTTCCAAAAGGAAAAAGATTTAAAGTTAGGGTCAGTAGAAGTACTTTTAGGTGTAGAGTCACAGGAGGTGGCGGCGAGAGAGGAACACCAACCATTCTAAATGAACGAATCAAACGGTGAACCCTAATTCCATGGCCAGTAAGGATAGTCAGTTAATACAGAGGTAGGCTCGAGGACAATCACATAGGTCAAAATTCCCAGCATGGTGTATGACAAATGTTAACTATGATTTCTAGGCCACAAAAGGGAATTCGAGATTAGATATTTACCTGTAGTTATTATTGCACTCGGGGGATCGATGGAGACAATCAACTATTTCAGAATCTCCCGGAAAGTATACAGAGTGGAAGTCCTATATTTAAAGAAAACATACAGAGATCTAGGTGCTGGTCGCTACAAAGATGTTTAAGACTATAGCCCGTAGGACCCCATAGAGGTTATATACGGGTTTTCTATCACTAGTCGGTGGAGTATACCTGAGCACAGTCAAATCCAGTAGGTGTCTCAGTGGATCCTTCTCGTACGTGGCGAGTTTGGCGGCTGGTTACTTTTTTAGGCAGGGATATTTAAGATTAGGCGCTTGGCTCAATTAGTCACCGGGTCAGCTGGTAGCACAAACGTGGCTAGGAGCAAAGAGGAATTTTTAGAATATATCAATAAACATGGTTTCGAGTAGCTATGAGACTGTTTCTGGAGCTAAAGTGAGCTGATCACTCGAAGTATGCTAGCTTACCTATGGATTTCGCGATGGAGTCTTGGCGGAGCGAGGAACTCGCTTGGCGGATTCCATCCAAAGGGGGATGTAGAATATCCTAATTAAGAATAAAAGGGAAAGCACGCTATCTCAGAAAATGGAAAATAGTTGTTTATTGTTCAAAGCATGATAGTAATCACGTTACGATAACCGCATAAAGAGGTGACTGCGCTAATATGGGATCATCATAAGTCAAGGTTTAGCGGGGGCGGCACTCTCATTTACCTGTTATTCTATGGGGCGATATCAGTTGTATCGGTCATCCATGGATATATATCGTCCGGGTGCTCGGATCAGCGCTGGATTTTACTCTCGAGGAATTCAATCTAGACGAGCGGAAAGACAGGGATCAAGTGGCATTTAGGCAGGGAATATTTCAGTTTCTTTAAAATATCGCACGAGAAACGTGAAAAAATAAGGAGAGCTGTCGGCATTAGCAAAGAATTACGGGGGAAGACCCGATGGGCGCCCTGTCGTAATAGAAAGCATTTTACCTGAAAGTAAAGAAATATCCCTGAGATCCGGTCGCCTTGCCGAGTAGCCGTCCTATGTGGTCAGATTTATTTTTCTCGTCTTGGCTGTTTTTAACCGGTTACTGAAAACCGATTCAGCTGGATAGCATTAGGGTAGAAAGCGGACTGGTTAGGGAAAGTTCCCTTCGGAGGGTTACGGATCGGGTAAACAAAGATGACAGACTAAGACAGTTTTCTAGCATGGTCATAAACAACCAACCCTGGTCTAAGAAGGCGGTGGAATACACTCAAGGAAGGCAGGTTCTTCTTGAGTTAAGGTTATTAATCAAGCATAAATGTTTTAGACGCTTCCTTGGGGTGGATGTTTTCCTTAAATATAAACGGATAGACACGATTTTATTTAAAGGACATCTGGATTTAAGTCGGTTATACTGAGGGGATATGCAAGCTATCTAGATTTTTGAGGGATTAATAGGGGTGAACCGGTTCCGGGCCAGTACAGGGTTATATACAGAGGCTCATAGAGAAGAATGGCCAGGGAGTGGATATTTTCATATGATAGCTTGGGACAAGGGGCATTCCTCGTTTAATCCTTTCTGGACAGATTGGAGCAGGAAAATCCAGAACACCTCACGTTTTTTTCTCAGTTTGGTGGGGTTGACGCCATTGTAGGGTACAATCTTTTCCAGGATAAACCATTTGAGTTCCTTCTCATGGTGGTTATTGTTGATCCAATGGGTGACCATAGGTGCTGCTGTCCTCCCATTTCTGATGTTAGATTTGTGTTCCCCTATACGCATGCGGCATTCTCTGCCAGTTTCGCCTACATATGGTAGGCCGCACGGACATAAAATCAAGTAGACCACATTAGCCGTGCGACAGTTGGTAAGTTTCTTATTTTTGGCAACAGAGATAACCCGGTTGTTTATGATGACGGAATCCCCCCAAGCTGGTCGGCCTGTACGTGAGCAGAGTTGGAGCCAAGTGCAGTCATCTTGGAAACTTTCCATGGAACTTTGCTTTTGCATAACCTTTGAAAAAGACTGTGGCTCTAACAAAAGAGACTTATTCATGAACTGCTCTGGATGTTCTTTTCTCAAGGCCGAGGAAATGGCAGGGATGATTTTGCAGAGCTCTGGTGAAAGTCAGAGAAACAACTTTTTAATTTGTTGCAAAGACACTCAGAAGCTGATGTCACTCTATGTCAATGAACAATAGTATGGTGACGCTTACACCCTGGACGAGGTGGTTTTGGTGGTCTGACAGACAGCAACCAATCAGAGTGCTGAACTTTCAGAAAGAATTACATTTTAGTTAGATTAGCAAGCAAATAGGGTATAAAAATTGGCCTCTTGAAGGGATCGGGGCGGACTGTTTCCTGAGGGCGAAGTGCTGTTCGATTTTCCATGGACTTGTAAGCATTCAACTGTTTATTCATTATTTTCCTTTTCAGGTCAGAAAGCTAACTTAGGGTTTAGGGTCATGTTTTCTTTAAATTCATTATTTCATACAATATTGAACTGTCAGATTTTGAGCCAATGATTAATGCAATAAAGCATACTTATTAAAATTAAATGTTTGATATTAATAAAGAACTAATAAAGTTTATGCAATTTTGAGAATTTTAAAATAAACTTTTAAAATGACAAGCTGGTCTTGTTTATTGAAAAGAGTTTAATAACAACATATCAGATCCATTCGCCTCATGTTTCAGCTGCTCTATTGTTTCTTATGGGCCTGGTTTTGATTGGTAAGTGTGGTAGTAGATTGTGACGTCATTTATAAAGAATTTCTGTTGGAGCGCTGGAACAATAGTAAAGCGAAAGTCACGAAACAGTGGCCCCACCATCTTGTCCCCTTTTAGGCCCATCACGAACGTAGATAGTAGCCATTTTGTGTCATGACCTCTCTGCCCTCTGCCAATAGCCTGTCTCTCTCTCTCTCTCTCTCTCTCTCCCTCCCCAACCCCGCGAGCATTCCCCCGCGCCCTGACAGCCCCCGGTCTCTCCTATGCAGGCCATAACTGCACCTCTAAACACGACCCTGCCTCCGTGCAGAACCCCTGCCCGATTGCCCGGCTTGATCCCAGGCCACCACCTAGCCCAACAGATGCAGTTTATTGCTTCCTACAGTAGGACCTCACCTCACATCAGAGGAGCGGTGATTAATAAAGGCCTTCACACCCCTAGATCTGACCGACACCCCCGCATTCCTCCCAGGAACACCCTTCCTCTCTTCTGATGACCCCCCCCCGGCTACACCTGGTCTCTCGACCCAGTCCCAAGTCATAAAAACGAGGTCTCGTGGATATACCCCCCCGGCCCCGCATAGCAAAACGTGATCTTATTGCCTGCCCAACCATAGATCAGACTACCCCCCCTGCCCTCGTGTCCTGTTGGAATGTCCGGCTGCAGATTGCAATCACACGTTACATTTGGGAGGGGAAACCAACATCAGAGCGGCCGGTATGGGAATAGGCCTGGAGCTGGGATCCCAAACACGTCCCTTTTGTACTTCAAAGTGTCTTTATTGCCATAAGGAATGTTTGTGCATTATAAACCTGTGTATAAAAGACGGAGCCGTGGAGAAACTAAAGAGAGCACCTCGAGATGATACCCTGTTGTCTGATTCTACGTGTTCTGTTCCGTCGGAAATAAACTCCTTTTTCCCGCTTTCCAGTCTCCAGCGCCTGCCTCTTTGTTTGGTAATCGTGAGTTGGGTGAGAAGCGGCTAACGCCGGGCAAACCTAGAAAAGGGGTAAAACAACTTGATCTGCCTGAACCCTTTTTCATCAATTGGCGTCCCAAACGTGGGGCCCATCAGCGACACGTGGATCCAGTGAGAGAGGTCCCAACGACAGAGTGAACGACTGCAACGATCGGGAAGAGCTCCTGCCCGATAGACCCTTGTCTGGCAGCCGATCATCCGAACTTCACTGGTTCCGAACAGACCTCTCTCGAGTGATCTACGGTCCTGACTGGGAACCATCAGGAGTGCCACAGCAATTACGGAGAATAGAGGACGATCGGGCGCTGGAAACGGAAGACGAGAAACTGTCCATACGGTCCGGGTAAGGTCCTGTAAACACGACAAATTGCGAATTGATTGTTTGATTGTCATTGGAAAATACTAGTATTACACATTTGATTCTCTGTCTACAAACGGGGAAGGATAGGAGTATTCTCCCTTTGCAGATAGTGAAGGGTGGGTAGCGCAGGCTTTTGCCCCCGTTGTAACCCGTCGCGCCTACTTCCCTCTCCATTTGATTGATTGTTATCCAAGCATTTATTGTTTTGGAATTGGTTCTCTTTGGATCATTCTCTATTTGCAAACAAGCACAGAGTCGCCATACTCTGTTTAGTCTTTGCAGATAGTGAAGGATAGGTAACGCAGGCCTTTGCCCCCGTTGTAATCCGTCGTGCCTATTTTTATCCCCCACTGATTGATTGTTTGACCGAACATTGATCGTTCGGAATTGGTTCTCGGAAAGGATCTTCTCTGCCTACAAACAGAGAGGAACAGGAAGATCTCTCTCTTTGTAGATAGTGAAGGGTAGGTAGAGCAGGCTTTTGCCCCCGTTGTAACCTGTCGCGCCTATTTTATTCCTCATTTGATTGATTGATTGTTTGTCCGAACTTGACTGTTTGGAATTGGTTCTCTCTTTGGGTATTCCCTATTTGCGAATACTGTAGAATAGAAATATTCTACCTAGTCTCCGCAAAGTAGTGAAGGATAGGTAGTGCTGACTTTTGTCCCCGTTGTAACCCGTCATGCCTGTCTTCCCCCCATTGCTCAGTAGTTGGTTCAGCCCGGGCCGTTTATTAGAGGTAGACCATCTGGCTCCACCGAAGGACACCCCTAATAAAAAGGACATATATAAAGAAAATGCGGATTAGCCGCTGTATCGTGCTAGCAAATAAAAGAACATAAAACTCATTAGGAAAAACAAAAGAAATTGAGTAAAATCAGTAGGCCACTGATGAGATCTCTTTTCGACCTCACTGAAATGAAAAAATTAGGAACAACCCCACAGGAAATATGAAACTAGTGAGAAGAGCCGAACTCAACGCCGTGATGACTGCGAGACAACTCGGCTCCACCGATCACCCCGCCCAATTAACGACAAACCCTAGGCAAATATTAGAAATATACAACACGATAGCAAAGTAACATATTTGAACAAAATATATTAAACAACTATTTACACGGCAAGCGGCTGCAGCAACAAACCCACAATGCATTTCGCCGTCTGCTTGACGCCGTTCCTGTCCCTCCTTCCCCAAAGTAGCAATGTTGGGCTACTTTGGGCTGCTTTCTAGTAGGGTTTTTGGGCGTCAAGAAAGTCTACAAAAGCCGTCGACGACGGCCTGGGGTGGAGAACCATTACGTGAATAGTCCGGAGGCGACACCACGCGCCAAGGCCTGTCCCCAGGATGAACCAAGGGACCCGTTCCTGGGGCCATCGGCCGGAGAAGGCATGGGCCCGACCCGAGAGGTACTGGTCTTCCCATTCCCTTCCTCTTTCGGCGCCTTGCAGGCCACGAGGGGGGGATGTCTTGCATATGCCTCCGACCCCCCCTCTTCTTCATCGCCTGGTCCGGCCATAACAAATGGCAGCGAGACGCCGTGGGGTGCACTGGGAGGGAGAGGCGGCGCGGACGAGCCTCTCCCGCCTCCCCAGCTGGAGGCCCCTCAGCTGCACCCCCAACGCTCCACGCACCCGGCAAAGGGTTCGTCCACTCTTGCGGTGCAGGAACGCTCCACGTGCCCGGAAAAAGGGTTCGTCCACTCTGGTGGTATAGAGACGCTCCACGCACCCAGCAGGGTCTCGTCCACTGTGGCGGTACTGCGACACCTCACCCGTCAGGCTGGAGTCCGTCTGCTCATTTGACCCAGTGACTGCCGGTAGCTGCAGAACTCCTAAAAATGGCGGTCGACTCTGCAGGAATGATCCTGGCGTGCAAGGATGGCCTGGTCGCTGGCCAGCTAGAAAACGAGTCCCCCGTCCAGAAATGTTCTCCTCAGCTTTGAAGATTCTACGAGAGCTGCAGGGGCCCCAGGCCCCCGATGGGGAACGACTGCCATGATTGCCCACAGAACGACCAAGACGTAGCCACGAGACGTTGGCGCCAGCCTCAGTTTTGAATGACCAAAAATACTGCAGACTACCGATTTGATCAGTTCCGGTAGAACAACAGTATGACCCGGTAGGAAAGATTGTTGCCCCCTCCCTTTTCTTTGATTGATGGTTCATGTCACCGATCCCTTCTGTTGCCCCTTAACGAAGCTTCTGGACTGCCGAAAGAGGTTCTGGTCCGACCACGAGTTGGTGGAGACATTTTGACTATACTTGAACCCGCCTGGCCCCACCCAAAATGGCGCCGGTACAAACGAAAACTCGCAAATTCCCCGTTGTGTTCCGGATGCTCAGACGTGATATCATGAGATATGTATGCAGTTTTTTTTTTTTAAGCACATGGCGGGAGGGGATGAGTATTGCTTGAACATTCGGACAATGAATTGATGTTAAATTCTGACGCATCATTGATTACAGTATTATTGAAAGTTCGAATTTTTCTGACACTGATGGTACTTGTCCACAATGAATTTTCGATATGATTTTATTGCACTTATTGTACCTTGATGAAATAAAACGATCACCGACTCAGTTATGTTTTCCTCAGATAAATATGCCCTCATGTACAGTTCCAGTCTGCTCCGTGGCTGGCCCACGTGGTTGTAGGCCTGCATGTGTACGTCATCATTTTTTTAAAAATAAAGATTTTGTGAAAAACAAATATAGTCGTAGCTCTTGGATTGGTAAGTTCGAATACATAGCCATTGTTTCCGATCTACGTAAAATACAGGCGAAATAAAGCAAGTCGGTTACTGAAAGGTTAAGAAGCAAAGTACCCAGAAATATTGAAAATGTGAATGGTCCAAGTTTGTTGCGTGTGTTTTTTACTTTTGTGCAACATAAGGCAATCGATAAAGGTACCGGTGTTCTGTTTTACTTTGTATGCCACATATCTCAGGGAAATTGTTTCAGATGTCCCTAAACCAGACCCGGTACCACTGTAGACCACCCCGCCTCCTCGAAGGAAAACACGAGTTCACCCCCACCTTACACTGACTGCCCTTTTTTGTTTTGAAGACCCCCCACACAAGATCCGCAATACCACACGTGGGCGATCTATGCAATGTGCAGTCCATCAATGATTACGCCTCCCGCCCTACCAGTCCCTCTGGGCTTAAAACGCCGAGATGGAAGGGACTGTGCCCGGGGAGATAGGTCGAATACGTGGTAAGTAAAGGCCTTTTGGGTTTATGCGCACGGATGTGCCTTAAAACGCTGCCCCCACCCCTTCTTTTTCCCCTTCTAGCTACAGGTCACATTGGAACATCGACTAAAGTATGGAGAAGACCTAAGCAACGCGCCATGGTTCCGCGGGGACAAATGATACGGTATCCATGGGGACTGCCCTTGACGACTTTGGGTGATATGAATGCATGCGTGTATGACCAGATGTGTGTAACTCGACAGGATATACGTTTCACGCGTTGACTGGATAAGAGAGATGTTTTTGTACGATCACAGAAACTTGACTGGTTATTGCAGTATGACAAAAATATGACTCCAACCGGCCCCCGAATAATGCAACCCAGAATGACGTGCACCTACGAGAAGGTTCATACGATAACTAAATTGGGGAAGGTTCGGGGCTATTCCAGGGTGAGGTTTACCCATGTACCCGCCTCCTGGAAGATTAAGAATGTTGTCAATGTTTAAGATTTACCACCTCCTTCTTGCACCCTCATAGACATGAAACTCGAAGCTGCCCATTGTTCCCCCGACTGACACCCTCCGTTGCCTCAGCCTGAATACCCATTTGCTAATAACGATTCAAAGATCCCACCGTAAGTACTAGCCCGACCAGGTTAGTTCCCGAACAATTGACGAAAGTGTAAGTATTCGCAACAGAGACCAACAGCAAAGGACAGCCAGGCGAATTAAATAGGAAACTAAGGATGCGCAGCATGCAGGAGGAAATATCTTTGGCCAAGTAATGTTCTATGTTTTGTCTTGAGTTCTGTATGTAAATACATGTACCCCCCCCCGCCTGAGTTCATGTGTACGTAGTATATGGATTTACGTTGTCCTTCAGTCTGTGTTCCTATATAACATGACCTCTACTGTTTTGTGTTGTGTGCGCACTAAAATGGCCTATTATTGTACACGTTTCTCTCTCTCTCTTTCTTTCTCTCCATGCCATACGTGTACCGAATAGTTCATTTGAAATGCGGACGACTCTCTCTCTGAGGGTCCCCCTGTTCCCCCCTTCCTTTATGTGGTAACGTTGTGCCCCCACCAGCACGAGCCTAATTGGGTTTTCGAACACAAAGGTGTACGGCAAATTGACAGAAGCTAAAACAATTGTAATTTGCCATATTACTACCTCTCCTTTCTGTAAAATAATGGAACTTGAATTGGCTATGAAGGAAAGGACAGGTTAGACGACTGAAGTCCCCTAATCTGGCCTTCTTACAGGAGGACTATATGTCAGTGGCTTTCTGTTCTCAGCTCGTTAGAAACAATGCCCAGATTGCCCCACCCCTCTGCACCCAAGTACGGATGTCCAAACGCCCCCGTTTCTCCCGATTGGCCCCAGCTCCATAACACGAAGTATAACTGATGACCCCGATTAACTGTTGCCCCCCCCCGAGAAAAGGAGAAAAGAATGTTCAGCCACTATCCCCCTCTCTCATGTTGATAGAAGACTGCCAGGGCTAGGGTCAGAAAGCCACATACGTCATGAATGAATGCCAAATAGACTTAGTACAAACTCAGTAGACATGCCTGTATACATGCTCCACAGTGATAACTCCTGACCGTGGTCGATGAAACGTACCCCCAACTACCTAGAACTGGGACGGAACTGAAATGTATAAATGCCTTCTCTTGCCAGTTTTCTAAAACCTGTTTTGTACTCATTCAAGGATACACAGTCACCGGAGGAGAGGGGCTGGACGTGACGCACAGCCTGGCCACTGATCATGAGGCGCGTGTGACCTCGACCCAAGATGGAACCGCAGAGCAACGGGACGCGGGACGATGCACCACTCTCAAACGCAGAAAACGAAGGAATGGAGGGCTGCCTTGAAGCCCTCTACTTGTTGACCCACGCGTGCCAGAAGTCCCCGCCCCTTTGAGCCCGATTGATGGACCTGCCTGCGTATCACCCTTTTGCTCCCTTGGTCCGTCTCAAAGATCCGGTCCCACTCCGCCCTCTCCTCCCTCGATTATCCGACAAAACCCCTTCTATCCTTTCCAAGTGGATTTTGACTCCGAGAAAGAAATGCAGGTGCCCAGCATGAGGCACCCTTAAAAGAGATTAGTTAGGAAACAGGACTGTGGCCTAACGGCAAAGGACAGATCACACCCTGCGACGTGTAAAGAAGGACCCGAGCTGGACCTATAGCTCCACCGCCGGTGCTCAACAGCGCCAACGGAAGAAAACGAACTACCAGAGCCTACCAGTGATGGCTCGCTACGGAACTTTCTACACCCCTTGACTAAAATCGCTTGCATTGGACTAAATTCCTCCCTCAACCACTTTTTGCCTGTAAAATGTTTCATCGGTCACTTTTTAAATACGACAAATGTAAATTTATATGTATTCCACCTCGAATGTCGCATCAACTGCACACGGTTATATGCAAATCCACCAGTATTGACAAATGCTATTCCATTGACAACACACGACTATATGTACACCCCGTCAGCTATGATGAACACACAAATGACTTAACTTATGTTAAAAAGCGGCGACTGTGGAAAATGACAATGCATATGTACATAAGCGGCGTTCATTTGTGTTCACCCTCGCCACTGTTGATAGTAAAGCGAAAGTCACGAAACAGTGGCCCCACCTTCTTGTCCCCTTTTAGGCCCATCACGAACGTAGATAGTAGCCATTTTGTGTCATGACCTCTCTGCCCTCTGCCAATAGCCTGTCTCTCTCTCTCTCTCTCTCTCTCCCACTCCCCAGCCCCGCGAGCATTCCCCCGCGCCCTGACAGCCCCCGGTCTCTCCTATGCAGGCCATAAACGCACCTCTAAACACGACCCTGCCTCCGTGCAGAACCCCTGCCCGATTGCCCGGCTTGATCCCAGGCCACCACCTAGCCCAACAGATGCAGTTTATTGCTTCCAACAGTAGGACCTCACCTCACATCAGAGGAGCGGTGATTAATAAAGGCCTTCACACCCCTAGATCTGACCGACACCCCCGCATTCCTCCCAGGAACACCCTTCCTCTCTTCTGATGACCCCCCCGGCTACACCTGGTCTCTCGACCCAGTCCCAAGTCATAAAAACTAGGTCTCGTGGATATACCCCCCCCGGCCCCGCATAGCAAAACGTGATCTTATCGCCTGCCCAACCTTAGATCAGACTACCCCCCCCCCTGCCCTCGTGTCCTGTTGGAATGTCCGGCTGCAGATTGCAATCACACGTTACATTTGGGAGGGGAAACCAACATCAGAGCGGCCGGTATGGGAATAGGCCTGGAGCTGGGATCCCAAACACGTCCCTTTTGTACTTCAAAGTGTCTTTATTGCCATAAGGAATGTTTGTGCATTATAAACCTGTGTATAAAAGACGGAGCCGTGGAGAAACTAAAGAGAGCACCTCGAGATGATACCCTGTTGTCTGATTCGACGTGTTCTGTTCCGTCGGAAATAAACTCCTTTTTCCCGCTTTCCAGTCTCCAGCGCCTGCCTCTTTGTTTGGTAATCGTGAGTTGGGTGAGAAGCGGCTAACGCCGGGCAAACCTAGAAAAGGGGTAAAACGACTTGATCTGCCTGAACCCTTTTTCATCAGCATCACACCGGGTCTGCCACTCCCCTGGCCGGCACCCAGCGTAAGTGAAAATCATTGATGGTGCCCCGGCTCTATGCATGGGGAGGTGCGGGGGTTTCTATTTACTACAATAAACACATTGTCTCTGTCTGAGTAGTGCCTATAGAGCCATCTGGGCCTCTGTGTGACACTGTACACATTTTATTTTGCTTTTATGTTTTACTAGGTGCCTCTGTCCTGCCTGTAGGACACTGTTGTACATGGCTCTTTAGGCACAAGTGGCACACATTTGTTTGCTGGCACTGGGTTTGTCTTTTCTTCGGTCAGCCACCAGAGACAGAGCCGTGAAGTTGTGTGCTCTCCACTCCCACTGAACATGTGAACGAATATTAGGGGTGACTCCTAACATAGTTCCTGGGGAGCTTTTAGCGTATGGAGTGTAGTTACTCTTTGTGGCACTGCCCCCAGCCCTATATAAGGAAGTGTCTAGCATCTTGTTAGTGCTGTGTATATTCTGTCTTGGAATCTTCTGAACTTATTACAGAACCTTAGGAGCCATGTAACCAGGTACTCTGTGCCTTCTGTTATTTGATGGATGCTTTGAGAAATTATTATTCCATGATTCAAGGAAAGGATTATTCGTTATGAGAACATTGGAATGTTGAGCGCTCCATTGAAAACAATGGACGGCTTCGGGCTTCTAATGGCTGGTAGAAGCCTAGAGCATCAACATTCCAAAGTTTAACAAGGGCCTCACGGAGCCCAAGGGAATTTCAACCCCATCGGGCTCAGTGAGGCCTTTGTTTTACAAATCAGAACATTCTTCCCTCTATGGGTGAAACATTCTAATATTTAAAGCCCTCCATAGTGGGCTCTACCAGCCATTAAAAGTCTGCTCCCTTGTTAAATGCCCTACTGGAGCTGGCCTTTAATGGCCAGTAGAGCCGGCTACATCGGGCTCTAAGACTATATTAGAACAATGGAATGTTGAGAGCTCCGTTGAGGACAATGAAGCAACAGGGGCTTATATAAATTGTGAAAGACCAGCTGCTCTCAATATTACAATGTTCATATACACAGCCTCTGCCTCTCTCTTTCCCCTGCCTCCCCAAAATACATGGATTGGTAAGAGGACAGTGAAAGGCAGAGTCTGTGCTGCAGGACACAAAGGATCATTACCCCCTCCTTTCTCATACCTCACAGTGTCACTGGAGACTCAGAAGGATGGAGGGGGGTATTCTGCTCAGAGCCTGGCTCAGCTAAATGAGGGAAAGCAGTTTAGCTGATCCCAGAAAGAACCAGGGGCTGACACCAGCCTCCTTTCACAGCTCTTACTGTGAATGTTCAACAGCTAACAGTTGTCGCCCTGCATGCTGGTATCTGTTCAACAATCACAGCAACAGCTGTAAGACAAAGGCTTCGGTACCACTGGGGGTTTCAACTCCCTCAGTCTCAGGTACGCCCTTGTTTTTTAATTGAGAATTCTGTGTTCTAATAGCCATATAACCTGCCATAGCAGGATACCTCAGACATTTAAGGCCAACTCTCTTCTTAAAAGCCCTCACCTCCGGCTCCGGCCTTTAAAGCCGGGCATGACGGCACAGGCCTTTAACAGCTGATATAGCCCATTACAATGGGTTACAAGGCTGTAGTGGATCATGCTGTAACACTGTACACTAAGACTTGATTCTCGGGAAGCAATTAAGGACATGTTAGGATTGTTCTGTAATGTATCCCATGGAAGTCTAGAGCATTATTTGCTTCAATATTACTGACTTGCTCTGAGGATTCAGCCACTCCTCTTCTATTCTGGGATTGTATTTGGTTTCAGGTATTGTATAAACATGCTAATTTATTCAAGTATTCATGCCATTTCACGAAGGATATTATTTTTTCAGATGCTTGAGCTGCATGTGAATATGCTACTTATATAACACTGACTAAATTATGGCAACCCTACAAATAAGTATATGCTATTGACTATATTGAATTGTCTTATTATTCTTATCAATCACCTACTCAAATCTCTCCTTACTGTTATTGAGACACTTGCCCCCACTCAAATGCAACTTTGAAGCTAGAGAGTATACAGTTCCACAAGGACATCTTCAAAGTTCTTTTTCAAATCACACAGGGCTTCAGTACACTCCTCAGTAAGCCAAAAATGTCCTTAATCCAGTCCTTTAGGAACAACATGTCTTGACACTTGAAAACAAATGTCTATTTAGCGAGGTCCAGTTGCAGCAACATTGTAGCATGATATCCTAGCAATGGTGGTGAGCACCCTGGGAAACTTATACCTGAAGATCCAATTTGGCTACCATCTCTCTAGAAACACAAGGGGGCATATTAACAAGGCAGGCGAAATGAAATTATCGCCGCTTTTGCAGCCGTTTTCGGCCGCAAAGTGGCGATAATTTCATCGCCCTATTAGCAAGCTGTTGCTAACATCAGTTAGCGACAGCTTTTAGGTGATAGCGAGCGGTTTGGGGCCTACTTTGCATGTCAGCCATATTTATCGCTAATGACATGCAAAGTGGGCGTACCCAGCCTGCTAGCGACTGAAAGCAGTCGCTAACATCATCGCTATCGCCTATTATCTACGCAGGCTTAGCGATTAAAAAATTTGCGCTAAGCGTGAATATCGCTGACAACTATCGCCTGCTCAGACCACTTCTTATCCTGTATATCCAATGGGAGTTAGATATTCAGGTAAAGACCCTATTGGCGTTAATGCCTGAATATCGCTGGATTCCCAGCGATATTCACGTATTCTGCCGCTATCGCCGGAAATTGTATCGCATTGGAGATAAACATTGCTAATAGCACGTTATCTCTGCGATAAAATCTGGCGATGCGCGGCGATAAACAAAATGTCGCTAAGCTTATTTCGCAATAAATATCGCTAGTTGATGATAATATGCCCCTTGGTTCCTTGGTCTATTGGGACAAGCACTGTGTCTTCCCAGTGCGATTGGAGCCTGACTCCAGTTAGCGCTAACATTCTTTAATGACCGCCAAACTTTCCGCCTTAAGGTATTGCTTCCTCACACTCAAACCAAGGAATTTGATTTCCATTTTGTACATAGTTAGTAATTTATTTCTGTAGCACAACCACACCTAAATCAAATAATATCTGAGATTTGAAAAAACAGACCAAGATTCTATTGTAAAAAGACACATTTTTGACATTTGCTTAATTTGAGATGATCATTCTGTATGTACACTGTGTTCCAGAAACCTGCATCCTGTTCTCAGAAAGTGGGAATCCTTGATTGATCTTTCCAGGAAAGGTGCACAGAAATCAAATGATTGTTCACTAGGCAGAGATAACATTGATTAAGGAAGTGTGGAGGTAGTATATTTGGACTCTTGGTCGACTCCCATGGTGTGCCTTGTGTACAATACATAGAACTGTAGCATGTTATGTGTTGGTGAACCAGTAAACACAAATCTGAGTTTATATACTCCCAGAAATGTGTCTTGGTTGCTAGCCACAAATATGCTATACTATATTGAGGCATGATCATAACTGTGGCCATAGCCCTGTGGGTTTTTCTCAATAAACAGCCTGATTGCACATAATACTCAGCTAAAGATGACAAATCATCACCATCAAAAATGTGTGGCAGGAGAAAGATGATTTCTCATCCCATACACCTCATATCTGATGGAGGCCATTGACACACACCTAGTATTTCTATTCTGATGTTCTGAATCAAACAAGCCTTCTACCCAAATATAAGAAACTCAATCTTATCATCACTCAGTTTTAGAAAATACTGGTTTATCCAGTCAATCATTGTAGTGAGGCAGATGTCAGAGTGATCATATTGGGTTGTGCAGATTGACTGATTTGTAGAAAGAACTGTCTTAGGCATATGTAAAGAAGAACTCAAAGCTAGATGTCAAAAATACTTCAAGACTTTATTAAACATTGCACTACAATAGTCACAAAGCAATGCGCGGAGGATGCCCAAAGATACAGTATAGTAGGCTCAGCAGAAGTACTTTAAAGACAGTCTCTGGGTACTTTGAAAGAGAAAGGAAGAAGCCCTCTTTGTTCAAACAAATTCCGCATTGATCACCTCATAAGCAGAATCTAGAAGTTCATAAAGTCAAAATCTGTTGAGAGGTTTAAAAGAATGCTGGAAGTGACTTCTCCATCATCTGTGATCAGGCAATGTTCAGCAGTGACAAATGCAAAAAACAGACTGTAATCTGAAAGGATTCTCTTTAGAAAAACACAGCTTCCTAAGTAAAATTGCTGTTTTTATAAAGAATGCACAGAGCAATAAATTGGGCTATTGGTTGAGGGGGCGTGAAATCCTACTCAAGCAACAACAACAATCCTTATCAGGATGAACCATAAAAGTCAGTAATTTAACCTCTGATCAACCCTGTGGTAGCTTTGCCCAAAATTTGCCAGGCTTAACTTCGAGGCACTGTGTAAAATATTTATGCAGCACATAAACAGTAGTGAAAATAAAACACAGGAAAAATCCCACACCAATTTAGGCAATTCGTATACATTTTAATAAATAAGCTTACACCAATATGAATGAAATCCAACCAGTAGAACCAAAGTTATGAATTTTGTAAGGCTTTAGGTGAAAAATAGGGTCTTAAAGATCAAAGCACCAGCAGCGGGTATCTGGTTGTAAGAGACCGGGGCAAATGCAAAAGTTAAGGCAGACCATGATGCAGCACAATCCAGACATATGAAGTAGTCTTGGCTTACATTTGGACATGGAAGAAATTTTGAAGAAAATTTCCTGAGAAGGTAAAGCTAAACAGGGCAAGGCAGCCAGCGGTATTCAAGGAGGCATCATCGTCAGAAAGCCTCTGGATGGAGTTGCGTTGAAGAATTCTACCTTCGGACTTCCTCACTTTTTTGAAAGTCAACATCTCCAGTGGGATGAAACTGTAGCTAACATGGGCTCCATGAGGCCAATACCTTTGCTGCGAGGTCCCGTTGAACATGATTTGCTGCTCTGGAGAGGAATGTAGAGGAAGCTACCGTGGTGTCAGGTGGATCAGCGAGCAAGTAGGCCCCAGTTTTCTGTCGGTTCTCAGGGGACTTTTTGGTGAACATTTCTGTAAGTCCTAACTTTTAAGGTTGGGCAGGAGGGGCACCTTCAGTACCATCACCATGAGTCTAGGACAGGAGGGGCACCATTTGGGGATCAGTCCTTACTCCTGCAGAGGCCAGGTGCAGGGTTTAAGGTCTCTGGAGCGTGTTATATCCTGTATCTCACACAGGAAGCCAGCTAAAGAGCCCTTGGAGTCAGTCTGGTAGTCCTGTATTTAAACAGCAAGACAGGTCTCAAGCAGCAGGGCAGTCTTTTGGGAAGCAAGACAAACCTCAAGCAACAGGGCAGTCCACTAAGGTGCAAGGCAGGCCTGAAGCAGCAGGGCAGTACTCTAGGGTATAAGGCAGTCTTCTAAATTCTTTCACAGGTCCCGGAGTTGCCTGAAGTGTTAGTCTGAGGGTCAAATATTTATACCTGATGAACTTCCACTTTCAAGGCTCCAAGAAGACTTAGGTCACATAAGAATAATGTAAGGTTTCCTTGTGTGTGTGGTAGGCAAGCCACTTTGAAGTAAACATGGGGGAGGGAACAGCTCTGCCCACATGTAAGCCTTATTGTCCCACTGTATGGGAGGAATACACAAAGCCTAACAGCAGGGTCTTGTGACCCAGGGCTCTGGCAGCAGGCACCAAATGGGTAGGACAAGAAAATGACAACTTTCTTAAAAGCAACATTCTGAGGACTGTGACTTACATTCCAAATTTACCATTAAAGTAACTTTTAAATTATAATTCATTTGAGTCCAAACATGACATTTCTACCTGTTCCCAAGCAAAGGTTAGCACTTACTAAATATAATAAGGTAGCCCGATGTTTTCCTATGCGAGAGGTAGGACTCACAGTAGTGAATTTAGGAGTTTTTCATTATCTGGACATGTAAAACTTAAAAACACAAATCCCACTTTTCAAACATAACGCATCCTACATTGTGGGCTGTCTAGCGCAGCTCGTCATGAGGCACAGTGGAGCTGTGCTCATGACGAGCTGAGCTTGTCATAACCGCGGCAGAACTCCCATACGGGGATAATTCCCCTCCTGTGCGGTGCATTCCATTGAGTGGGCGGAGTCGTGACCAGCTCAGCTCGTCATGAGCACAGCTCCGCTGTGCAGCATGACAAGCTGAGCTCCTCACAACCACCGCAGCGCCGCGCGCGGCCCCATTCCCCCGCACAGGAGGGGAATTAGCCCCGCGGGGAAGGGGTTAAAAAGAAAGGTTTAGGTTTGGCAAAATAGTTAATTTTTACGTGCCAAATTTACAGATTAGAACTGCATTACAGGCTGCAATGGCATGCCTGAGACATGTTTTAAATGGCTACTTTAGAGGGTGACATTATAAGCGGCATAGACCCACTAGTATTGTTTAATTTACAGGCCCTGGGTAAATGTAGTACCATATACGAGATACATATAAGTAAATTAAATATGTCAATCAAGTGTACACCAATTTTACCATCTTTTTAGGAGAGAGCACAAGTGGCAACAAAAACAAATTAAGAAAACAGGAGAAAGAAAGGCAAAATGTTTGAGGTGACCCTTCAGAAATGACCAAGTACAACACACAGTACCATCTCTCTATGGTGATTATAAATCCTGGACCACATTGTACATCTGTATTGGTATGCTGTCAGCTACAGGAGCTGTAATGATGGTGTGTACTCTGAGTAAGAATAATATGTGCTAGAAACTGGGTCTCTACTTGGCAGAGGTTTGCACCCTGTTAAAGTAGGTACATACAACAATCCTTGTGAGAGTAAGCCATTTGCACTACCTAACTTAACCTGTGCTCACACTCCTGAAGCTTGGCACAGAGCAGTCAGGCTAAAATTAGGAGGCAACGTGTAAAGTATATTTGCAACACTTAAATTACAGTAAACATTGAAAACACCACGAGAAGACTCAATATCAGTTTAGAAACATAGAGAATATTTATCTGAATAAAACAAGACCAAAATGACAAAACTCCAATAAGTAGAACTTGAGATATGAATTTTATTTTTAGAGATTAAATCCCAAACCAGTGCTTAGAAGTCAATAGCACTAAGAGGCTACTTTAGGTCGTGCTGGACCAAGGTTAATCCAAAGTTCAGGCCAACCGCGATGGAGGGCAGGCAGGCTGCAGAATCCATGCAGGGTCCGTTGATTGAGCTAGTGTGAAGTTAAAGTTTCGATGCGTCGGTTCTGATTCACACAGTCTTTTTGTTGAGTCATCATCGAGCCTCACAGCCGGGTCATGTGTGATATTCGTGACATGTAGGGATGTCCTCATATCGACACTGCCTTGATGTCGAAGAGCACTGCATCTGTTCCGATTGGTGCAAAGATGACGATGTGTTGATTTTGGAACAAAACAGCTACAGAACCCATTTTTGAGGCCCACGACTGGAGGGGCACTTCAGGCAAGGGAGGACTCAGAGGCCAGAGATGGCAAAATCCAGCACCTGAAGCAGAGTTGAAGGAAGTCTTTGATGGCCCTGAGACTTCAAGAACGGGAGGCAAGCCAGCAAGCTCTTAGAGAAATTTGGGTTTAAGGATGTAGAGAGCAGGTCCAGCCCTTCTCACTCTCAGACAAGAACAACACAGCAAAGCAGTTAGCTGCCCCTCCTACAGCACAGCAGCTGTTCTTTCTGGCATAATGTTCTTGGTTACAGTAAAGTTCTGATTGAGTGGTGTAACAGGTTCCGTACTTATACCCAGTTGTGCTTTTGAAGTGGGGGAGACTTCAAAGAGGTCTTTGAAAATCCCAAGGTCCCTGCTTTTCCTACCCTGGCTCCAGACCCACCACAGGGTGGTATGCATCTGTTTGTGTGGGGACAGTCACAGCCCTATCAGGTGCAAATGTCGCTCCTCACTCCCAATCTACCTCAGGAAGGCCCATCAGCCTGGTGATGGACCATCAGGATGCAAATGTCACTCCCCAGCTCCCTTGTTGCGTGACTGTCCAGAGGGAATGCACAAAGCCCAGCTATCACCCAACCCTGACATGTATTCAGAGACAGGTAAGCGGAATGATTACAGTAAGACAATGGCAGCTTTCTAAAAGTGGCATTTTCAGACTTACAATTTAAAATCCGAATCTACCCTCAGTTGTGATTTTAAATTGTGAGTCCAGAGACACCAAACTCCAAATCTCAATTTTTTTCCAATTGGAAATTACACTGAAAGGATGTTTTAAGGCAATCCCAATGTCTATCTACGGAAGAGATAGGCCTAGCAGTTGTGAAAAACAAATATTGCAGGACATGTAACATAGACTTATATGTCATAAAAGGGAAGGTTTGGGCCTGGCATGTAGGTTAACTTGTCAGGTCGAAATAGCAGTTTGAACTGCACACACAGGCTCTGCAGTGGCAGGCCTAAGCCATGTTTGAAGGGCTACTGAAATGGGTGGCACAATCAGTGTTGCAGGCCTACCTTTAGCATTTCATTTATGGGCCCTGGGCACACATAGTGCACTTTAATAGGGACTTATAAGTAAATTAAATATGCCAATTGTACATAAGCCAATACTACCACATTTTAGAGAGAGAGCATATGCACTTTAGCTCTGGTTTGCAGTAGTAAAGTGCCTAGAGTCCTAAAGCCAACACATATTTGGTCAGAAAAAAAGGGATGAGGAAGGTAAAAGGTTTGAAGGTGACCGTGCAGAAAGTATTAGAGCTGAGTAGCAGTAGAGCATGCCATTGCGATTGTAGCTTTGTACTCAGCTTGCCATGCTCCCTGGTGGAGGGTGTTGTATTGAGACCAGATGTCACCTGAGCAACCAGCACTGATCCATGGGATGACAAGCAGCAGGTAATCTTTTACAGATGTAGTAACACTAGACGGACAAATGAATATTGTGAAACAGCAGAGATAAGGCAACACGCTCATGGGGCACAGGAGGGGCAGAAAAGTAACCGAAAATGGAAAACAAACATGTGAGGATGCAAAGTTGAGAGACTAACTTGAATGAGAGCAGAAAGACAATGCTCCCGCAAAATATTGCCACGCACAGATTCATGTTTACAGTGGTTTTAAATAGGCTCTGGTGGTGCTGAGCTGGATGTGACATTCACTAACCCACAGTGGTTAGTGGTCAAGCTGTTTTTAAATGCCACTGTCCCATCTTCCACAAGCTACAAGCCTGTCATACCGGGTGACCTTGAAATCCTTCAGGGAAACTTGATACAATGCCTCTTCTTGCACAAGATCTCATTAGACGAGGCACCATATACATCCTTTCCAGCTTGTTCTGTGATGCAATCCTGACACCCCTATGATGAAGCATGCCACCTACTGCAGGTCAGAGGGGTCTGCATCCTTTTTAAATGAAAACAGAGCTACTTTCTCTGACTAGGAAGCCTATCAGTTGGTAAATCTGTAATCCCACATAGGAGCATCACAATTGTTTGGTTTATAGTATGACCCATCCCTTAGTTTGGGATTCCCAACATTTTTGAGAAACGAGAGCCAACATGTTAAACCAGAAAGGTGCCCTTGTCTCTTCCTGGCCACCCATTTGAGGAGTGTTTCCTTTGGCTAGGATATTTATCCTCTTGTAAGTCCGTGACCTGTACACTTTGGTAACATCAATAGGAAGAGATCTTACTGCCCTCTTCCATCACCATCCTGAATATTTCTAATATCCTGATAATAAAGGCCAGGGTCACACAGAGCTGAGTGCACCTGCTCCGTTCATTGAAGTGCCCATTATTTTAATTCATTTTCTAGACAGCCTCCTTCAATACCCTTTCTAGCCCAGAGGCATTAGAGGATCTGTGTTTAAGTCACTTCCTCGTTCACCCTTCCGTCTAATTTAT
The DNA here is from genome assembly GCF_964261635.1 of Lissotriton helveticus. Taxonomy (NCBI): domain Eukaryota; kingdom Metazoa; phylum Chordata; class Amphibia; order Caudata; family Salamandridae; genus Lissotriton; species Lissotriton helveticus. The sequence goes on along the minus strand of NC_136063.1, from coordinate 211,400,823 downwards.
CCAACATTTTTTTAAGGTATTCCAGGGATTATATCCGCCGCATCACTCTCACTGGCAAACTCTGGAAATCTGAGCCCTCATTCTTCTCTTCCTAATAACCTTGTTATTCCACACCTCAGGCATCTTTATACCTGCCAACCTTAAATTAATTTCCACTGTCTGATCCTAAAGGTGAGAGCCAAGGACAAGGTGGCATTACCCTGGAGCCCCAGCACTGTCAAAGCATCCACACCATCTCTAACCTAAATCAGAAACACAGGTGTAAGGGGCTGCCTTGGATGTCCTGAGAAAATTGCAAAACCAACAGCGGAGACTGCACACATCTGCAGTCTACAGTTTATTAGGGTTTCAAGCTGACTTTAGTGTTCACTAGGTTGAGTGCTTAATTTGTGCCAGTGGTTTCTGGTGCTCAGCACCTGCATTTAATTGTCAACACCAGCACTTATGACAGTCTGTCACAATGCAGTGCTGTCTGGCTCATTTAGAGATGATCACAACAACATTCAATTATTAATTCAGTGTACACTAAAATGACTATTCCCTGCCACCCAGGCCATTCTTGCAGCTTTGGGGACCTGGAATAGTCCTAATCATCACACTTGTAGGAGTGTGATGGTTAGTGGTTGTGTTGTTACTATCACTGGCAGCATGGCGAGGGTAAGGTGTGGTGCAAGCTGCAGTGGCCTCCCGAAGAGAGCTATGGCACTTTTTTTTTTTTTTTTACAATTTAAGCACTGGTTAAGCCTCACCACTGGGTCACCATGTGAGGGATGCAAATATTGTGTGACACGCAGCGTCACCATGTTAGTTTGCGGGTCTACACAGATCTAGCCACCTATAGATCTCAGACAGCAGATCTATACCTTTTGACACATATGTTGCAAATGTTTATGTATCCCACACACCAAGCTTATTCCTGAGTACACAGATGATGATCCATGCACTTCCGTCTGCAGAAATACATCACAGAATGCACAGGTGACACAGGCACCTGGGTAAAGAAGTCACTCATTATCATAGATATGTTCATATTTTTCTCACTATAACTAGAAATGAATGTACATAATATGCATACAAGTTATAAGAACTCTGTAAGACAAATAGGTAGTCAGAAATGTCTGTGGTGCCTTTCTTGGTTCAATATCTCAGTGGCGACCCTCTCTGCTTGATCAGAATTTAAAAAGGTACAATGATTTTGGTTCTTTTATAGTAACTGTGGGTCAGGACCTAAGGAGACAAAAGAGAAAGAGTTAGAAGAGAAAGCATAAAAGACTGAGAAGGCAGGACGTATGGAGAGAGAAATGTATAAGGCAAGGGAACAGGGCGGACGATCAAGGAAAAGGAAGGTGTGTAAATACAGAAGGAGGGAGAGGGAGGAGGATGCCAAGAGGGGTGTTCTGACCAGGGACATAGAGAATGTAAAGGACAGCTAGAACGCTGACAGCCAGCAGGAGGTGGCCAATGGCATTGAGTCAGGATAGCAAGGATGCAGGGCTGCCCCGGGCCCACGAAGGGGGCCCTCCTAAGAGGGCGACGACCCACTTAGTGCCACACGATGGCGCACGAGCCAGCCGCACAGTGTTTTGGGATGCTCAAGGGTCCACATGCGCGCGTCACTTTCGGGCAGGAGGGGGCGGTGGGTGAGGTACTTATACCTCGCCCGCCCACTGGTCGCCCTCTTTGTTCCCCTTCCCTAATGCCGTTTCCTTCCCCACCGCTTACCCAACATACAGGCGGGGGGGTGTTTATCTAACTTATTATTTTGTGTTGCAGGCGGAGTTACAGGGTGATCCAGAGGTTGTAAGGTACAGAGGGGTACCCTCTGCACGAGCACCACAAGAGTACAGAGGCCAAATATTCCCAGGGAAGTCCTCGCATTGGACCCTGGAGGAGCGACGGCGCCCCATTAGTCCTACGGGTGGTTGTGGACCTAAGCAACCGGGGGTTGCCTGCAACGCTCCACCCCCTTTCTGGGGGGCATGACTAAGGAGGTGGACTGGCGGTCCACCGGAGGGAGGGGCTATCCCCTCCCCCAAATCTGGCAAACACCTGTTGGCTAGGGCCATGGTGTAATTTGGCTCATCAGGTGAGCAGGCGGCGAGGTGCCTACCCTGGGATTGCCTGTAAGATAACCCACCATGTTGGCATATATGCAAATAAACCTGCAGTAATTTTCTCCACAAAGAAGTTGTCTTGTCTGTTTATTTCTCTAGGATATTGCTGTGGGAGGGATGGGGAGTGTTGCCGATATTGGCACTATGCGTGGGTGCTGCCCTTCAAACTGCGAGGCCATGTAGCTCATGGGGGTTCAGTGTGTGTCTAGGATAGGCTGTCCCATGGTGGGATTTGTTCAGGGCCCCACACCAGGAAGCCCTGCTCCTAGAAAACATTTTTGCTGCCAATCACATAGGGGGGTAGGTCCCCTGAGGACACCTTCCTGTTTGCGACCGCTTACCACCAATTTGAAATTAGTGGTAAATGTGATTGTTTTGCGACCACACTTGCAGTCACAAAACAATCTTACATCCCCTGGAACTCGTTATTAGGAAGGGACGCCCTTGGCACCTCCCTTCCTAAAAGAAACTTGCAAAACACTAGAAACTCACTGAAAAAAACGAAAGTTAAAGTAACGTTCTAGATTAATCATATTTCACTATATATTTTTTATAAAGTTAGAAGTTCATTGGAAAAAAAAGCAAACGTTAAAGGGATGCTATTGATAGGTGAAAATGTCACTTAAAAATACTGTTTTATGCTTTTTTAAATGCATTTATTTTTTGTAATGTATTTTATTACTATTTTCATTTAAACCATACAGTTTGCTGTCAATACATATGCATACAAATTATGCAAACTATATTAACACATATTTTGAACGACTCTCTCGTGCAAGATCCTTCATATTTCCACCTTGTCAGAGATAGAAATTGAAGCGTGGTATCACTTCATGAAACTTAGCAACGTACATCAGCAATTCTGGTGAGTACACAGCAGCTAACAGATTAAGTAGGGGGGACTTCTCACTTAAAGACAATAGAGGCTCGTAGTAATCACATGCACATTATTCAATAGTGATGAGGGTTACAAAATCAGCTAGGCACTAATAACATGTGCCACATCTACTGCGCCGAGTCGTTCCCCACAGCACCTCCCATTTCCTGAACTAGAAGAAAGGAAGTAAATGATTCAATTAACGGTGTGAGTGTAAACGTTTGACCAATCATCAGTGTGAGTGCCTCATCCACTTTCTTCCAGCAAGTCAGTGTTTGTGGACAAGACCGCGCAAGGAGCACAATATCTGCTCCCTCCATGGTGCACTCTGAACATTGATCATAGTGGCAAAGGTTATAGCGGTATCATTTCACAGGTGTGTGGTAGAGTATCTGCAGGAATATATAATGGATAATGGGCAGTCTACTGATTGATGCTATGTGCTTTATCTTCCGACAGCAGTAAAACAACTACGTGTCTGTGAGGGGGACACCCAGTTCCCAGTACTCCCTAGAGGCCCCCCGTGGTGGTCTCTCCCTATGCGTCGAGCTGTAAAGGAGGGATACTAGGTGTTTAGGCCCATTAGAGGTCAATAGCATGTGTAATGTATCATGGGTGGGGGGTTTCTGTGAGAAGTCAGGGATGGAATCCTTTCTCTCATGTCTCAGTCAAAGCTATAAAAAAAAATCCAGCCACGATTGCTTCCCATCGGCAAATATAATGTCTTGGTCTTTAACTATACCCTCTGTACATAGCTGGATCCTGGGTAGCTGGTGCCGATGTCTGGTAGGTAAGTAGAAGGAGAGGTGGGTGCAGTAGAGGTTTAGGTGCTTTTTTCGCAAGTTTGACCCATGCTGTATTAGTGGATGCAACAGTAGAGTTAGCGGGGGCAGAAGCGGCCGAGTTAGGACCTAGGTAAGCAATAGCTGGGATCAGGGACATGTACCCTGTTCCATTGCTCAGTGTGGCATGTATGGAACTGGCGTGTACCTGTATATAGCTTAGTGCACCTTGTGCACAGAGATAATAAAGCCCCATATCCGGGGCCTCAAAGCCTCCTCTTTCAAATGGCAGCGTGAGAATCTCCCACTTTATGCGGGGCTGCTTACCCACCCAAGTCAGGAGGATCAGCTGCATTTTAGCATGTCAAATGAGTGTGACAGGCTGCCCAAGGTGGGTTATGAGTTTGATGCAACAGATTCTGATGCTTATGAGGGGCTTATTTGGTTTGGCACATTGTAGTAAGCATATATATCATTGTGCTTCCTTTCTGTATATGCATCCCGTGTTGTTGGGACTCTCCACTACACGTGACGATCAAACTACGATCTTTAATAAAGACTCTTTTCAAACTTGATACATTGACCGAATTGCGGCTTGGCCAAGTCCAGGACTGGGAACGACAGACGACCTGAAGAAGACCGGTGTGACCTTTTAAGGCACAGTAAGTCGGTCGAAACATGTTGGCACAAGCAGTATTAGGAGGGGTGTTTTGAGAACCTTATTTCTCTTCCAAACACGACCCATCCTATCTTTCTTTTAATCCTGGTTGTAGAACCTGTGAATAAAGGTTTTTTTGGTATCCCCAACCCAGTTTTAGAGCACTTTCCCTTTAACTGCACTTTTGTCGTATCACTATTCCCAGTCACAGGGTGAGATTTGTAACTTTACCACAGTGTTTGTTACATTTCTTCATGTGTTGTGTCTTGTGATTCTGTACCATTTTTTATTTTTACCCCATCCCTTATGCTCAGCCCTGTGTGTGGCTACACCAGGGCGTATTGTAAGCAGACCCGATGATGAAGCATGTCACACACTTCGGTGTGTGAATGAGGGCAGTTTTTCAAAACAGATGAATTTTTCTCTGTTTTGTATAATTAAACGTGTATTCTAGTCTCCCCACCCCTCTCGTGTGTGTATAAAGAAGTGTCTACCCAGCCAATTGGTGAATGTGAAATGTTAAGAAAGAGATATCAAAATGTTGGTAATATGACCATTTTCATGAGGGAGACGCGTCCCGCCAACTGTAATGGCAGTGATATCCATTGGGTTATACTGTCTGTTACCCTGGTTAGGGTCTTACCTTAGTAAGACCGTAGAAGTTCTTGCCAGACTTGTGTTACCTCTATGACTAGGTAACTCAGAGTCGAAGTACTCTTACATACTTAAGCATAGAGGTAGTCGCATTCCAATGTGTCAAAAGCTTTGGTGGCATCAAGAAAGACCACAATCTCCCAAAAATCTGGGTCTATATGTTACAGTACTGTGAATAAGGTGCACACAATGTGCGACGTGGATCTCCCAGGTATTTAACCTGATTGATCAGGCAAGACAAGCAATGTTATCAAGAGGCTCAGCCTGTTTGCTAGAATCTTAGCCAGTATTTTTGCATCACAATTAATGAGAGACAAGGGGCAATAGAAGTCGCACAGTGTAGCATTTTTGTCCGGTTTAAGCAAGGCAATAATCACAGCCTCTCTAGATTCGTAATAGATTCCTTTCAGCAATGGTGTAAGGATGTCTATATAGGTTTTTGAAAAGTCTGCGGGGAGGTGTGCTGGGCTGGGGGCTGTGCCTGATTTAGCTGCATTATGGCTTCTTTAATCTCATCCTCTTCTATGTTAGCCGATAGCCACCCAATTCCAGATAGACATCAACATCCACTGGGCTCGTACATGACGAGCTGTAAAGTGCACTATAGAAGAAAGAAAATACTTCCAATATATCTGATGTGTCTTGTACTAGGGTATTTCTTCGTTTTGTTCCCCATATTGGTAATGGCAAAACAAGGTCTGCGCACTGTTGATGCTAGTGCGTGCCCTAGACTTTCTCCCTCTCCATGTGTCCTTGCTCAATCATATTTGCTGCAAAAGAGGCATTCATGCTCTGCGGCCTCCTGAAACTCAGTTTGGGGTATTCTGATCTTTCTTGCCACTCCTGGGTTACCTGGGGCACCCAACTGAGTCTCCAATCCTTTACTATTCCTCTCTAAATTTTCCAATGTGGTTCTGAAGGCCCTTAGTATTGCGCCGTTTTTTGACATACACACCCAATTCATAGTAGCCTTAAATGCCTCCCTCACGATGCCCAACCTAGGTACTGGATCTTTGTTTCTGGCAATGAACGAAATTTAGAATTTTGTACCACAACACTTTGCTAAGGGAGAAAGCTGCGAAGGAAGAGTGAGTTTCAGAAGAACCGGGGAGTGGTCTGAGTAGGTACATGCCAGATGTGTGACCTTTCGAACCCAAGGACCTATCCCTCGTGATAATAGCCAGTAGCCCAATCCGAGTAATATGTACCTACCCTAGTTAGCGGGTGCGCCCATCTCCATGCATCGAGTAGCTCCCCCTCCTCAGTGATCCCCTGGACATGTCGGGCTGACCCTCCATGGGATGAAGAGGAAACACGCATCCAGTCCAAGACAGCATCAATGGCTACATTTAAACTGCCCCCCACCGCAAATATGTTGAGCCCACATGAACAGTTAGTCCCCATAGTGTGTCAAAAAAGGAAGGATCATCCACATTCGGAAAATAGCAATTAGCAGTAGGAAGGGAGAAGGAGGCCAGTCTGCTCCACGTCAGCATGTAACATATATAGGGATCACTATAGGAGCCATGAATGACATAGTTTTTGCCCCTCCGCAGCAGCATCAATATGCTTCATGAGTACGAGGAATACATAGTAAATTGTCTGTAGGATGTCCATCTTGCAGCGAAAGTATCGCGCATGAGGTACACAATGTGTGTCACTCGTAATAGGGCTATGTGTATGTTGTGTCTTTATAAATACGCTATTATATGTCTGTGTTTTCATGGGTCCCTCAGCCCTTGCACATTCCACGTGATGCAGTTGATGTTAGGGTGTCGGTGTTCTTCTCTCCTAACGCTTGTTCCAGTCATCTGTAATAGTGCAGTGTTTCATCAACAAGGCTTGTTTTTTAATTCAACAATATAGTGGTGGCATGTTTGTTAATTATGTCAGCAAGTGTATAGGTGAACATGCACAAGTAAACAAGTAAAACAGTCCCCAACTCTCGCACCTTCCAAACTAGGGGCCCAATCCCACAAGGGATGCCAATCCCATCCTGCTTCAATGAATAAAAGATATTACCAAAATTCGAAAGTAGTAGTACATTTGTGGAGGGCTAATCACCCAGAGTGCTGCACAAAAGCCCCTTGTCTGGGCTAGAGTATTCAGGGGTAGAGCATTGTATGCTCCTGGTGCTTAGTCAGTCACTGACATAAGTTTGTCCATAGCCTTAGACGTAGTAAGGCAATAGTATTTATGGCAAGCATGCATATACTAAGTAGATCTCTAAGCTATTGACGTAGTGCCCATTCATTGTTCAGGTCCGTTGACTCAAGTAGCAGTAGCCCAGTCATTCTCCTCAGTTGACCATCTTGTGTAGGCGCATCACAGTAGTCCTGACCTGAGAGCAGAGATGAGGATCTGGGGCTGGACGTCGTTCAATCTCGTAGAGAGCTTGGCGCTTCCTGCCACTTCAGAAACTTTGCAGTTTTTGTTTAATGGGTATGAATTTGCGGAGTGCTTCTTGGACTGCCATTGTGAAGTCTGGGTATATATTAATTGTGTTTCTTTTAAATTGTAGGTCGTGCATGTCTCGGACCAGTCAGAGGGTTGTATACCTGTCTCAATAGCTTAGCAGTCTAGCCATGATTGGTCTGGGGGCAGTCCCTGGAAGCAGTCTTGCCATCAATGCTCTGTGAGCCCGTTCAACAATGAGTAATTTTGGGAAGGCATCCGCTCCAAACATGGTGGTAAGTAATCGCTCCACAAAATCTTCCATTTGGCCTGTATTGGTAGACTTGTGGATTCCAAGTATGCATACGTTATTCCTCCTAGACCTCGTCTCTAGGTCCTAATTTTTAGCCAGAATTATTTTAAGTGCTTTTTCAACATTGAGCATTTGTTCTCCCTGGGCTGTCACAGCATCTCCCTTGCAGATATTCCTTGTTCTGCCTCTGCACTCTGATCATCTTGCCTTTCAAGCTTGTGCATGATGGCGTCCATTCTGGTACCCATGCTATCCATTTAGCTTTCAATGGAAGTAAGGCTTTGGTGCATTGCAATGAGCAGACATTTCACATCCCCGTGTCCTCTGCGTCCTCCACAGAAGCCTGAATAGGCATTTGCCCTGCATTTACACAAAGGACTGCATACCCACTGTAGTTAGTCTGGAGCCAGGGCAGAGGAGGCAGGAAACATAAGCCCTTCAAAGGGAATTCAGAAGCTTCTCCCACCCCAAAGAAGGCACCTGTTGTAAATATTGGACCTCAGACACCAACTATTCAATACACTTATGAACATTTTGAATACTATGCCAGGAAGAAGGACTGCTGTGCCAATGAAAGGACTGTCACTCTGCTGGACTGCTGCCACGAAGGACTACTACCCTGTTGTGCTGACCTGCTGTCCCTTTACTTGAATGAGAAGAACTAGATCTTCAAAATGTACCCAGGACTATCAGAGTGACACCTAGAATACACTGAGCAAATCAAATATTAAAGGTACATTATACTTTGATGAAAATGTCAGCTAAAACATACAGTTTTAAACAAAAAAACACTGAAATTCACCATTTATAGTTATCTCAAGTAACTTTATTCATGCAGTAAATTAACTATACCAGGAATCCACCATTCAGTGTTTTCATCAATGATGTCATTTCAGGGGGAGGAGAACATGGCGGCTAGCAGCTTTGGCTAGTCGGGAGGCTCCGGGAGGCTCAGGTGTCCAGTTGATTGCGTCGTGCGTATGAGCTCTTACATGAAACTATAGGAGGTGAAAGGGAAACCACTGACTTTGCTTATAAGTTGAATTTCTTTTATTCGTGAGATTTTGAGTTGAAACGCTACACGTTCGGCAACGGTTGGGTTCGCGCTGATTTAGAGGCAGACTCAGAGGGGGGACAAGGCTGCAGAGCTGCCGGCGGGTCTTTGCCGAGTACGCTGCTCAGCTTTTCTGCGGTACTTTGCTGTACTCTGTTGAAGTCGGTGGAGGTTTCGCCAGGGGGCTAGGATATCTTTAACCCCGCCAAGCTGCCAAGCTATAAGGTGCAAAGCCCCGACGGGCGGGAGCCGCCACAAACGGCACTCCACATTCACAATCCCGTAATAACAAGCTGAGAGGACATAACATTATTATCCTTGAAGGAGGGGTTGCGTGGTGGGCAAAAGCGGCCTCTGAAGTCTGAAGAGGGAGAAGAGCAGCATCTAGGATTTCGTATCTTGGGAGAGATTTCGGTTTCAAGCAGCAAAGGCTATCTAACCCACAATGCACTAGGGAAGGTCTTCAAAATAACTTGATAAATATTGGGAACACAGGCAAGGCAAGAGGTGCGGCTGGAGAAGCAAAGGAAGAAAACAAGGGAGTGGAGGTGGACTAACGGATATTTCACCACCGGTATTAGCTAAATCCAAGGCTAAATTTTCCAAGAAGACTGGCAGAAAAAATAATTCTAAAGCTCAGAAGGCCGCTATTAAGGTTAAACCACCACCCTCATTAAAGTCTTACTTTAAAGCAATTCCCGCAGTATTGGAACTTAAACCTTCAGTCAGATGTTCTGCATTAGAGTTTCCAGAGGATCTCTATACTCTCAATAGGTATCATCTTTTGGGTCAGGTAGAACAAGATCAAGATTCAGAGCAAGTAGAGTCTTCAAAGATTTCTAGGATGCAGAGTCTAGAGATGGCCGACAATGAGCCTAGGGTGCAAGACAGTATCTTAGAAAGATCCGATAATGACGAGTTAACACCTATCATAATTCTGGGATGGATCCTTCAGTTATATCAGCAAGGGCTATTATTTCTATCTCTTCTGGGGCTGAGGACAAGGCTGCTGAGACTGCGCTCAGCGATCAATCTGTTTTGTTAATGCTTCAGTCTTTGAGCCGCGAGGTAAAAAATGGGTTTGTGGCTTCGCAGAAGAACCAGCAAGAAATAAAACTATTTTGTGAGAAGCTTGAAGAGAAGTTTGATTCCTTAGCGGCTAGAACCACTGAATTAGAGTCCACAGTTTCTGATCTAAAAACACTCGCATTACAACACACGAAGAAAATAGACGGTCTACGACAGCGAGAACAGGGGTACCAGGAGAAAATAGATGTCCCTAGAAAATGCACAAAGGAGAAATAATCTGCGCTTTCTGAAAGTCCCGGAAGGGGCAGAAGGAAGTAACATTAAGGAGTTTGTTGTTAAGCTTATTAAGCAAGCGACTAAAGTCGAACTCTCAGAACAAGATCTGATGAGGGACATTCAACGAGTTCATAGGGATCCGTTTAGGCAAAATCCCAATAAAACTAGACCCAGGAAGATACTAGTTCACTTCCTGACCTATACCTTAAAGGATGAGATACTCAATAAGGCGCTTAAAAGCAGTTCCTTATCAGCTGAAGGAATTACTTTCCAGATTAGGTCAGATGTATCCTCGATCACAGCATCCAGACAGTGGGAGCTTGGCAAATTATTAGATCCCTTTAGGCAACTCGGCGCCACTGCTCAATTGAAATTTCCAGCTTCTCTAAAAATAATGTATAAAAACAAATTGAGAGTTTTTAAAAGGGTTGAGGAGGCAGAAGAGTATCTCCAACTAGTTACAGTGGATAGCAGAGGGGAACCAGGGGAGAGGGACTAAGGGATAAACAAATTAACAATCTGGCTCATTGTTCTCCCAAGATTGGTTCTCGTAAACAGCTGAACTTTCGCTTTCCTTTGTGTTTCCTTTTTTTGTTTTCTTTATTCTTTATTAGTTTCCATTGAAATTTATAGTTCATCCGGATATCTGAGAATGGAGCCTCAAGGCCTTGAGGGAGGCCAAGAAGAAGGAGGGGGGTTCTCCAGGGGAGCATAGGAGGGTTTGGGTTATACAGAGTAGGGGAGGAAAAGGACACTGGGTGGGGAGCATGTGGGAAAAAAAAGAAAAAAAAATGTCCAAATCGCCAAATAGGATACCTTATCGTTTACGCCTACTAAGGAAAATATGTCACAGCTTAGGATAGCCCCGCAGCTATATATGAAGGTTCTGACATGGAATTTAAATGGCTTAAGGGTTAAACACAGAAGACAGAGGGTATTTCAATATTTGAAAGATGCGCCTGAGCATATTTTCATTGTGCAAGAGACCCATTCTACGGAGCATGAGTTAAAGGATATCTGTAGCAGTAAAAAAATGATTCAGCATGTTATAAGCACATCACAGCAAAGTACTATTAAGGGTGTTGCTATTTTGATTAAGTTAAACCCTGCTATTACAGTACTAGCATCAAGAGTCGATAACAAAGGGAGATGGGTTATAGCAAAGATAAAATACCACTCTTATAAATTTACATTAGCAGGATATTATGGGCCGAATTTAGACGATCCGCTCCCTCTCAGAGAACTGTTGGTTGAACTCTTAGACTTTGATGATCCTTTAATTTTAGCAGGGGATTTCAATCTAGTCCTGGATCCACAAATAGATAAATCATATAAACTTAAGACTACGCATAACCCTAAAACAAGATCCCTATTAATAAATGCAATATTTCAGTTCGGCTGGAAGGATATATGGAGGGAGAAATGGGGCACAAAAAGAGAATTCACTTTTCACAATAAGAAGCTGCGCCATAAGTCTAGATTAGATTTTTTTCTAATTTCAGATCAGCTTTGTAAGGTTGCACATGAAGTAAAACATCTAGGAGCACATATCTCAGATCACTCTGCAGTTTCTTTAGTCTTGAAACTATCGGGCTCGCAGAGCAATAAAAGATGGACTATGGATAGGAGTATCCTGTTGGAGGAGGAGGTACTAGAGAAATTGACGTTAGAGTCAAAAGTTTTTTTTGAGAATAATTTGGGGACAGCCACACTTCCCGTTGTTTGGGACTCGTATAAAGCTTTTCTGAGAGGGATAGTATTGGTCATTCAGTCTTCCAGGCATAAAATATAGAGGGCAAAGATTTCTGAGATTGAGTTAAAGATCACCACATTAGAACGCGACCTATCAGATTCAAATTTAGCAGCAGAAGCTAATATTCGTTAAGAATTGTCAGTATGTAAATCACAACTCGTAGAGATTCTAGACGACAGACTTAGAAAGCGATGGCAGGCTAGCTCTCTAGCCCATTTTGAATATGGGTAGCCAGTGGTAAGCTATTAGCTTGGAAGGCTAAAAAGGAGCAAAAAAGGAACACAATTAAAGGAGTTCAGCTGGGCAACACGGGTGCGATCTCAGAAAACATTGCTGATATAGAGGAAGCCTTTTTCAAATATTTTGATCAAGTATATAAGGAAGACTTAGCTCCACAGGATGATTTAATCCATGCATGGCTTGCACAATATGCAGTCCGGCAAATTGATGATCAGGCATCTGAGAATTTAAACAGAGAAATCAGTTTGAAAGAAATATTTGGGGCAATAGAGTCAGCTAAAAGAAGTAAGGCCCCGGGCCCGGATGGGTTACCCGCCGAGCTTTAGAAAGCATTAGCTCCATTAATTTCCCCCGTTCTTCAGATGCTTTTTGCATCTATTTTTGAGGAAGGAGGTAAAATCCCTTCTTCTTGGGATGAGGCTACGGTCGTTCTTGTTCTTAAACCCCTTAAATTGCCCTCACAGTGTGATTCCTACAGACCTATCTCTCTGCTTAATTTGAATTATACATTTTTGGCCAAAATATTAGCAGAGAGATTACATGGGGTAGCTGACAGATTATTACATCCGGATCAAAAGGGATTTGTCAGGGTGTTGTGAATCTATCTAGGACTCTAATTAGATATCCCCGATTCATGCACTTATGCGGTTATAACAAAACATACCCTTATAAAGGCATAAGAATCATGTCCATATCCAGGCATAGCCCATGCAGTCCAAATATAGCATGGCTATTCCCATAGACCCCTAGAAAGCACAACGTGTTCTTTAAACAAACCAGGCCTCCAGCAGCCCGGGAATTCCCCCTGCTTTTGTTTTGATTTGCACAGAACTCCTGGAGTCCAGAAAGAACTGTTAGTTCTTGGTGACATCTTATGTCCAACCTTACGTCAAACACGGCACCTTTCAGGTATAAATATACCAACGTTGCCTTAAGCAAACACACGGTGGTGGCTTGGAGCAGAGCGGCTATCTACTTGCCCGCCGCCCAGCTGATGCGAGAGCCGAAGGAAGCCGACCCTCCCTTGACGCACTGAGAGAGACGCTGTCTTTTCTCCTGCCGAGATATCCAGCTCCGGTGTTTCCAGTCACCCTTGCGGGTTGCTGGGAGATCGAGTTCTGAGACACGCGATACAAGACCTCCTTCATTCTATAACCAAGGTACGGAGTTAACTAAACCCTTAAGAGAATTCTTGATTCAGATTCTTGGCAAAAAACCAACTTAACTTAAACTGCAACTTACTTACTCCTTCCCACGTATTAGGCTTAGGTCAGGTACACCGGGGCACCATTTGAGTACGTTAGACAATGTTTTTATGTATGTATATATTTTATCCGTTTTAAAGTATCATATGGCTAAGAAACCATATCAATGCTTTTACAGTATTATTTCATAATACTACTTTTACTGTACGCACTTTACTTCATGATAAGTATTGCAACTGTGGCAATCCATTTCTCTCGCATGAGAAAGAAGACTGCTCAATAAATAACACCTTTTATTGAAAACGCCCGTCTCTCTATTTCTCTGCACTCTGGTGAAACTAAGTATGCACGATTGACTGAGTAAAATAGTTGTCTATTGTTTTCACACGACTCTAGAGATATACTCTTTATTCTGAGGGAGCAAAGTTGTCATGTTTATGCGGTTGTCAGAAGCTAATCCCTTCTTGTCTATTCAGGGAAGTTAAACACCTCCTTGTTTACTTGAGAAAGTTTCTAGTGACCTCTGAGCTAGCTGGCAAACCTAATTAAGTCTAACATAGTCAGTAGAGACCTAGATGACCTCAGTCCTACGTCTACACTGCTGTTTATGTTATTCCAATGCGCAGAGCCTATAGGGAAAATAGGAACTACACTACAAGGAGGCGGTCCATACAAGACCTGACGCAAGCTTTAGTGGGGGAAATTGATCTTGCTTCCCAATACAAACTTCCGATGGCGATTTTAACACTAGATGCCACTAAGGCATTTGATCGGGTAAATTGAATATACTTGGCTAAAGTTCTGGAAAGGTGCAATTTGGGCAGGAATTTCTGTAGATCCATATCCACATTTTACCATGCCCCAATAGCAAGAGTTTTGATAAATGGTAGTCTTTCAGCACCTATAAAAATCAATAGAGGTACAAGACAGGGGTGTCCTCTTTCACCCCTGCTTTTTGATATATACAAAGAATCACTGGCCGAAAAAATTAGACAAGATCAGCGTATTCCACCATTCAAATATAAGAACTGGGAGAAAAAAGTGTCACTCTATGCTGACGACATGATGCTATATACTTCAGATCCAATTAAAGCGATCCCCCTTATTTACAGTGCTGCCGTTCAGTTTGGGCAAATATCCAGGTACCAGATTAATCAATCTAAATCTGTATGTATGACATGGAATATAACGATGTCAATTCCAATTTCAATTTTAAAACATGAAATAAGATACCTGGGGGTACAAATCACGCAGGATATAGAACAGTTGTCTGACAGAAATTTGGCGAAAATTGAGAGAGAGTCCGCTGAATCCTTGAGAAGTTGGCAACTTCTTCCTCTGACTTTAATTGGGAGAGTCAATATCATTAAGATGATGATGCTCCCCAAATTAATATTCCTATTCCAGAATATACCGTTAGCCTTTAAAGAAGCCAAGCTAAGCAAAATTCAAGCTAAATGGAACTCCTTTGTATGGGCCTAAAAGGGCATAAGGATCGCATGGAAGAAGCTGCGAAGAAAGAAAAGCAAAGGAGGGCTTTGTGCTCCAGATCTGAATTTGTATGCCTGGACTTTGCTAATGAAGGCAGGGATAATGCTATTCGATACTCCAGATAGGTCAGAAACAGGTATTATGTTTCAGACGATGATATCAGAAATTCAAGGAGGGGCTCAGGGTTTCCTGCTGAAGTTCGGGGATCCGCGTTTTTTTAAGAAGGTTCATTTAAAGATGCTGAGA
Source organism: Lissotriton helveticus (assembly GCF_964261635.1). Classification (NCBI taxonomy): domain Eukaryota; kingdom Metazoa; phylum Chordata; class Amphibia; order Caudata; family Salamandridae; genus Lissotriton; species Lissotriton helveticus. The sequence continues at coordinate 211,385,737 of NC_136063.1, read as the reverse complement.
GATATGGCTTACGTCTGGGCTAGGGTAAGAAGATCGCTGAGCATCCCATATTACTCGGCCATGGCTCCAATTTGGGAATCACCTGGCTCTCCAGAGTGGACTAAAGATTCATTGATTACCCCTCTCTTGGAGGCTAATTTAAAATCTTGGGGTCAGCTAATGCCAGAAGGTGTCTTGCTAAGTTGGGATGAGATCTGTATTCTGACGAACAATAACTTATCCAAGTTCAAATATTTACAAATCAAGAGCTGGAGTCAGGCCATTACAGTCGAAATTGGCGTCAAGACAGTGTTGGAGGAACTCCAGCTGAGGAAGACCAGGCAGATAAAAACATCAATTCTGTATTGGACTATTTTGGAAGTGGAAGACGGAGACTTCTCTTTGCCTGCTCAACTATGGGGAGACCAAGTTCCGGATGCTGAGTTGCAGGAATTATGGCAAGTATCCTTTGACCTACTATATACCACACCTCACCCTTCAATTTAAAGCGCAACCATCTTTTTTCTCTTCACAGATTATATTGGTCTCCTGCTAGGCTGGCTAAAATTTTCTAAAGGTCCTACTCCCTGTTGCCCAAAGTGCAAGCAGGAAAAAGCTGACGACCTTCATATGTTTTTAACTTGTCCTGTTCTAAGCGATTTCTGGGCCATGGTAGAAGAAGGTATGAAAAAGCTGTTTAATTTTGATATACAGGTTAGTATATCGCTTGCTTTTTTTGGAATTTGTTGCAATTATGAGGAACTTCCTCAAGACATAAATAAATTGTCCTTATATTTAATTATTTTGGCATGCAGAGAAATATGCAAACTCTGGGTTAAAGATAGTGCTCCTTCATACCTAGATTGGATTAAGGCAATTAAGTATACACTTAACTTAGATAAGGTGGTATGGAAGAGAAGGAAGCATTTTTGGATTCCCTGTATCGAATGGCTGGATAGGATGTAAACGTTCTTGTCCAATGATTATGCCTTTTTGCAGAATGAGTTACGCTAAGATCAGTTCGAGGGCCTGGGAAGATAGATGAACTGATTTGAATTCATCCTCTTTGGTACCTTCTGGTATCCTGTGGGTATCTGCAGAAATTGCATCCATCAAGATCTTCAGAGTTTAAGGAGGGGCCTCTCCGCTGAGTAGTGGGTGGCATGGATCTGTTACTCTGAGAATATCCTTTTGGCGTATGAGGACAAAAAAAAAACTGATGTCATTTCGGATGTTGAATTGATGTTATCAAAGATGTCATAGAACATTTCATGTGTGATGTAATTTGGGGAGTAATTAGCAGCGCATGGCCAGGCTGCACATTTTAGTTACTTTACTGCACAAGTTATAGCTCTTATGAGTACTACAACTGGTGACTTCCAATGATTGTTTTAAGTATAAAATGATATGGGGGCGCTAGAGAGTCGGAGAGCATGATGGCTGCATGTATGTGAGACCCATTCAGTTCGGAGCCTCTATCTGTAAAAATCTTGCTCCAGATATGTTCATCGAGTACTATCTCAATTCCTAAGACACCACTGCTCCCCGAACTATTCAAATTGACGTACTCCCCTGAACCTCAACCAGGTGTTGTTGGAGACTCTTTCATGTTGTTCTTTAGAATTTGGGAAGGGTACAGGCTATGCAATGTTTTATGGCTTGTGTTAGGTATTGAGTACGATAATAATGTAAAAAATCATTGTACAAATTCACTTCACTGTGCTAAAACAATTGTGCACAATGAAAGGAAAATAATAATCCCTGGAAAGAAAGCACTACTCAGAAACACAACAGTTTTTTGGTTAGAGGTCATCTGGGTCTGAATCAAACATCATCTCAACATTACGATATGTCTGCCAGCAACAAGGAAGCCATACTGTTTTTTTTGGAATTTGTTGCAATTATGAGGAACTTCCTCAAGACATAAATAAATTGTCCTTATATTTAATTATTTTGGCATGCAGAGAAATATGCAAACTCTGGGTTAAAGATAGTGCTCCTTCATACCTAGATTGGATTAAGGCAATTAAGTATACACTTAACTTAGATAAGGTGGTATGGAAGAGAAGGAAGCATTTTTGGATTCCCTGTATCGAATGGCTGGATAGGATGTAAACGTTCTTGTCCAATGATTATGCCTTTTTGCAGAATGAGTTACGCTAAGATCAGTTCGAGGGCCTGGGAAGATAGATGAACTGATTTGAATTCATCCTCTTTGGTACCTTCTGGTATCCTGTGGGTATCTGCAGAAATTGCATCCATCAAGATCTTCAGAGTTTAAGGAGGGGCCTCTCCGCTGAGTAGTGGGTGGCATGGATCTGTTACTCTGAGAATATCCTTTTGGCGTATGAGGACAAAAAAAAAACTGATGTCATTTCGGATGTTGAATTGATGTTATCAAAGATGTCATAGAACATTTCATGTGTGATGTAATTTGGGGAGTAATTAGCAGCGCATGGCCAGGCTGCACATTTTAGTTACTTTACTGCACAAGTTATAGCTCTTATGAGTACTACAACTGGTGACTTCCAATGATTGTTTTAAGTATAAAATGATATGGGGGCGCTAGAGAGTCGGAGAGCATGATGGCTGCATGTATGTGAGACCCATTCAGTTCGGAGCCTCTATCTGTAAAAATCTTGCTCCAGATATGTTCATCGAGTACTATCTCAATTCCTAAGACACCACTGCTCCCCGAACTATTCAAATTGACGTACTCCCCTGAACCTCAACCAGGTGTTGTTGGAGACTCTTTCATGTTGTTCTTTAGAATTTGGGAAGGGTACAGGCTATGCAATGTTTTATGGCTTGTGTTAGGTATTGAGTACGATAATAATGTAAAAAATCATTGTACAAATTCACTTCACTGTGCTAAAACAATTGTGCACAATGAAAGGAAAATAATAATCCCTGGAAAGAAAGCACTACTCAGAAACACAACAGTTTTTTGGTTAGAGGTCATCTGGGTCTGAATCAAACATCATCTCAACATTACGATATGTCTGCCAGCAACAAGGAAGCCATACTGTTGGACTAGGCCCTTTCTGAAGGGTCATCCCTGGACATTTACCTTCCTCCTGTATTTTGTCTGACCTGTTTTTGTTGGTTTTATGACTCTGGACACTTTTTCACTGCTGATCAGTGCTAAAGTATATATGCTCTCCCTATTATAAATTGATGTATGGATTAGTAATTCCATGATTGGTTGGTTTGGTTTATTTGTCAGATCCTAGTACAGTGCACTGAGTGTGCCCAGGGCATGTAAACTTAATGCTGCTGATGGGTTTGCAGCACTGGTTGTGCCACCCACAGAAGCAGCATGTGAAAATGTGTCTCAGGTCTGTCATTACAGAGCCTGTGTGCAGGCTGGTACTGCCATGTTGACGGGACAAGTGCACCCACTTGCCAGTCCCTAAACCTTCCCTTTTCTGCATATTAGTCACCCCCTATGTTGGGCCCAAGGGCAGGGTGCATTGTAGGTAAAAGGTAGGACAAGCCTTGATGTGTGTGGCATGTCCTAATTGGGAATTAAAGCCATTCTAGTTTTTCACAATTGCAAGGCTACCTGTTCTCCATAGGCAAAAATGGGCAGTTTGATTATTACTGCTTATAATCCTAACTGACTCAGGGAACTAGGTAGATATTCGAGTTTAGTATGCCTGAACTCAGAATGATAAAATGCATCTTTTAATGAAGTTGGTTTTAACATTCTGTGTTTGAAAATACCACTTTTAGAAAGTAGGTATTTTCTTGTCTAACTATCCAAGCCTGCCTCTGCTAGGTTGTGTATTCCTTGTCTGGAGTTTAAGTGACAGGGATTAGGGGTTTCCAGGAGACAGGGTGAGTCAGCACAGGGCTGAATAGAGAGATCTGCATGCAGATGGGAGGGAGGAGTTGCACCTGGGACCTGAATAGGGCTGTCTCTTCTCTCCACAATTGTGGCTCCACCTCCTGTGGAGCATCTGATGTCCCTTGCCAGCACTGTGAAAGGAAAGAAGGAGTCTTGTCAACAAAGTGCTCCAGGACTGACCAGAACTGGTTTGGACTAGGCAAAGGCCTCTCTGCCTACAGAGAACAAAGGGAAAAGGAGTATAAAAGGGGGGGGCAGACCCCAGAACTTTAGATCACTTTTGGGAAACAAGAAGAATCCTTTGTTGAGGAGAGGAACCAGAGAGACTGAGAAGAGACTATCCCTAAGTGTGAGAGACTGGCCTGCAGTGGTTCCCTGACTGCCAAAGAGAGGAGAAAGGACGTTGTGCTAATTTCATTCAACTTGTGAAGAATCTCCAAGGGCTTGAGATGGTCCTAGGACCGGTTTCGGGCTTTAAGCCCTCATAAGCCAGGATAGTTTGACTCCAGTGTCATGGAGAGCACGGGACCCACGTCTGGCATACCCGTCCTACTCAGGGTGACAAATGCAAAAAGAACAATTGATGGACACAATGCAGAATAATGTCATACATTCACCCCAGTACAGAAATCTGGGCCTAAATCCATCATTTTTTTGCTCACAATGCCATTCCAGTTTGGACCCAGCCGTATGCAAATCAGCCTTGACCCTGCACCCAATGGGAACAGTCCAGCCGAACTGCCAGGCCAGGTCCTCCCTGGATTGGAAACAAGCATCGTAGGACCAGTTTCAGGCTTTCAGTGCCTCATCAGCCAGGATAGCTAAAAGTGGCATTTTCGGAATTGAGGCTTAAAATTCGACCTTACCATTTTAAATTAAAAATGCTTTAAAAACCAAACTCAACTTTCCTCCCTGCTTCCAATTGAAAGGACCAGTACAAAAGGGGGTGGTGATGGACGGAGCATCTGAACCAATCAAACACTCACACCCAGTCAAAAGATCTGGGTTTGATCCATCACCGTTCTTTAGCCCACTCTGCCACCCCAGTTCAGACATGGCTATATGCAAATCAGTCTGACCCTGTGCCTCATGGGAAAAGTCCAGCCCGAACTGCCAAGGCATGCCTTCCCTAGACCGGAAACAAGCTTCCGAGGACTGGTTTCTGGGATTCCAACCATCTTCAGCCCGGCTTGCTTGAATCCAGTGGCAAAGTGAGCAAGGGACTCACGTCTGAGCATACCCTGCCACACTTATGGCGGCCAAAATCGGTACAAAAGGGGGCGGTGATGGACGGAGCATCTGAACCAATCAAACACTCACACCCAGTCAAAAGATCTGGGTTTGATCCATCACCGTTCTTTAGCCCACTCTGCCACCCCAGTTCAGACATGGCTATATGCAAATCAGTCTGACCCTGTGCCTCATGGGAACAGTCCAGACCGAACTGCCAAGCCATGCCTTCCCTGGACCGGAAACAAGCTTCCGAGGACCGTTTTCTGGCATTCCAGCCGTCTTCAGCCCGGCTTGCTTGAATCCAGTGGCAAAGTGAGCAAGGGACTCACGTCTGAGCATACCCTGCCGCACTTATGGCGGCCAAAATCGGTACATTCTTCTTCCAATTGAAAGGAGTCACTTATTAAATGTAATAAGTCACCTAACATTATACACAGGCTGCAATGGCAGGCCTGATGTGCTTAAAAGGCTGCTTAAGTGGATGGCACGGATCACTGACATAATATCGACGACACAAATATCGAGATACACAAATATCGAGTCAAAAATATCGATTGACAAAATATCGACTCCCTATCTTCAAACAGGTAAGTACCAAAATATCGACTCCAAAATATCGACTTACAAAAATATAGACTGTCAAAATATCGATTTTTTAAAATGTCTTAAAATGAAGTTAAAACTAATATAGTAATACATATATTTAATATAAACTTAGAAATAATTATTAAAAAAATATAATTTTAATAAATAATTTATATAATTAAAAAAATTATATCACCAAAAATTACACACACACATATATATATATATATATATATATATATATATATATATATATATATATATATATTTAAACATATTATTAAATAAACATATATAACATTTTAGAAAATGTTTAAAATTTATTGTTACAACTATAGTGAGTTCAACATTAGCAAAAGTGTTGGATAGCGTAGAGGTAAAATTTACTACTCCCACTCCAGTGGGTGCAACAGTAGGGAAAGCGCTGGATAGCGTAGAGGTTAAAATTACTATTCCCACTCCAGGGATGTATGACGTTACAACGCATACTTTTACAACGCCTACCATTACAACAAAACTTTTACAACGCAAAAACTTTTACAACGCATACATTTACAACACAAGATTTTACAACGCATATACCTTTACAACGCATACCATTACAACATAAGTATTGGTAAGTATATAATAATTTTTTGAATATAAATTAATAAAAAATATTATAATATAATTTAATATAATTTAATTTTATTAAATAAATGTAATTTAAATGTAATTTTACTTTATTTTTACAAAGTACCCCTGTACCCCAAAAACCCCAAACTGACCTTGAACCCTAAAAATACCCCTTTACCCCAAAAACTGAAAACTGACCCTGAACCCTAAAAATACCCCTTTACCCAAAAACTGAAAACTGACCCTGAACCCTAAAAATACCCCTTTACCCAAAAACTGAAAACTGACCCTGAACCCTAAAAATACCCCTTTACCCAAAAACTGAAAACTGACCCTGAACCCTAAAAATACCCCTTTACCTACAAACTGAAAACTGACCCTGAACCCTAAAAATACCCCTTTACCCCAAAAACTGAAAACTGACCCTGAACCCTAAAAATACCCCTTTACCCAAAAACTGAAAACTGACCCTGAACCCTAAAAATACCCCTTTACCCAAAAACTGAAAACTGACCCTGAACCCTAAAATTAAAATATTTATCAATTAATCAATTATAATTAATTACCAATTATATTTTAATTAATTACCAATTAATAATTAATTAACAATTAATTCTAAATTATTATCAATAAATAAATTAACATATTTAATTAATTATAATTAAATTACTTCCCACCCTATTCCCCTATAAACCCACAACCCGCTACAGAAAATAAATTACTAAAATTAAAATATTTATCAATTAATCAATTATAATTAATTACCAATTATATTTTAATTAATTACCAATTAATAATTAATTAACAATTAATTCTAAATATATATCAATAAATAAATTAACATATTTAATTAATTAGAATTAAATTACTTCCCACCCTATTCCCCTATAAACCCACAACCCGCTACAGACTTATATTACACAAAAAATAAAAATTATTATTAACTTACCTTAAATTCGATATTTTTGTTGTCTATATTATGTCTAGTCGATATTATGTCCATTCTATATTTTTGATTCGATATTATGTCCATTCTATTCGATATTAATTTTCTCTAGTCGATATTTTTGTTGTCTATATTATGTCTAGTCGATATTATGTCCATTCTATATTTTTTACTCGATATTCTGTCCAGTCGAAATAATTGACTCGATATTATGACTGTACACCGGATGGCACAATCAGTGCTGCAAGCCCATTTGAAGTATTTTGGTTATGGGCCCGGGTGCATTTAATACCACTTACTAGGGACTTACAAGTAAATTAAATGCACTAATTGGTTGTAAGCCAATTTGACCATGTTTAAGGAAGTGAGAACACGCACTTTAGCTCTGGTTAGCAGTGGTAAAGTGAACAGAGTCCTAATACCAACAAAAGTGAGATCAGCAAAAAGGGGGAAATAAGGTAAAATGTTTGAAGAAAGACCACCCTGGGTCTGACAGGTCTAGCCATGCCTGTTTTGTCACATCACCAAGCACTGTTTTATTACATCGATTTGAGGAATATTCTTTGGATACCAGTGGGAAAGCATATACAATTTATAACACTCTGCTTTGCCTAGTATTCCTTTGCTAATGTACGGCCTGATATGTGAGGGATCTCATTCAACCCAACATTTCACACAGTACCCTAAGATCTGATAATGTAAAAATAGCACAAGTGCTTTCACGTGCTAACAGTTTAGCTACAGTAATCTGCACAGACTGTCAGCCTACTCAGAACAGCAAAGTCTTGAGTTTTTCCACAAATGTACTTAATTTGGGCTTTGGCACAGACGCAGTGAGTGGCAAGGTATTCCAGAGTATGGATGCCAAATATCTGAAGGAGCGGCCTGCCTGTCTTACTTGTTTGATTATGGGAACTTGTGCTATTTATTTTTACATAAGTGCTTGGCACTCAATAGCCTCTTGATGAGGTGTGAAAACAACTCCTGGAGCAGATCAAAGGTTTTAGGTGTGGAGAGGTGTTCTGTTCCTCTGGCAGGATAACCATCTGGCCTGTGAACAAAAACATGATTAACTACTAGAGTCCTATCCTGTCACAGTCATATGTTTTCTGACACCTGGGCAGGGTCCTTTCTTTACCCCCCCTCCTCCCCCCCCAGTCAGGCAGGCACCGATTGCAGTTGGAGAGGAGCTGCTCCCAGAACTGGTTTAAAATGACAACAGAGGAGGGGTTGCTCATTTCCTTCGCCACATCTCTGGGATAAGCATATAGGCTCTGCACAAGGGTAGAAGGATTTAACCATTTTGGATTTGGGAAGCGAAGAGCATTGTGTGATTGTTTTCAGTAGAACTCAGAAACTGCTTCAAAGGTGGGTATGGTTACCCCAGGAATATTGTCCCTGTTGGCTTGTTGGTTAAGGAGGAGCCAAGAGTTATACACACCCACATGCTAGTGTCATGTATAAATGTGGCATCCCCTGGGCATCCTTTTTAGAACATTACTGGAACTGTGGAAAACAGAAGAAGGATTGCACCTGCGGTTGAAACCCGTGAGGCCGGACATGCTCCCACTTGTAACTAGGACATAGAAGTTGACTCCAGTATTAATTTGGCTGAACCTCCTGCTAAGGCTGCAGGAATGCACCAAGCTACAAGCATCCTTTTCCTACAGCTGCCCAGCTGACCAGTTCCAACTGGACCTGCCATAGAACCTGCTGCTGGACTCTGCTGAAGTGAGTCCTAACCCCCAAATGTTTTTCCTGAAGTACTAGCTCCTTGGCTGTGTCTGTTTGGACTTCTCATATTTTATCTAGAGCTTTCATAATTCACATCTGTGATTCTTTTATTGGATTCTTGTTGCTTTGTTGTCATTTTATTTATTGAAATGTCCTCTTTTATTCTAATTTGGTTTGGTATTTTTATTGCATTGTATTTTGACGTCATAACTGTTTGGATACTGCACAGATACTTTACACATTACCCTGAGTTAAACCAGTCTGCTCAGTGTCATACCTACAAAGGGGTTGAGCTCAGCTTAATTTAGTGACACTGGGGGAATCACCCTATAAAAGACAGCAATTGTTACTCAAGGTGGGTAATCACCGCCCCTAAATATTAAACCATTTTGTTTCACAAGGAACATGTTCCTGAAATGATTTCTGTACACAGGAAGTTGTTAAAATATGGAACATCCTGCCTGTGATCAGCTGTCTTCCTGCTGCAGTCAAAATATACCAATGAAATCAAAAAGTTGCCATTCTCCTTGTTGTTGGTGATTGTGGTAATCCTCATGTACTGAAGTGAACTCCGTGTTTCCCTTAACACAAGAATCCCACCTCCTCTTCATCCAAATCCACCACATGGGACTTCTGGTCCCTGGACATGCAAACAAAATCTTGTTGACTGCACAACGTTCGTTTTGTAGGATTCTGCACATACAGATTCTGTGTTTGTGTTTGGCATGTGCTTGTTTGTTTGTATTTGTGTATTGCTTTCAGGTTCAAATGATCTAAATTGCGTAGGCCAGTCTGGGTCTCCGGATTCCAATATTGATTCAGTGGGGGGCCTTGGATTCAAATACATGGGAGTCCACAGTATTCAAAAGGCTAAGAACACTTCCATATACGAATCAGGTGTGAGAACAATAAAGCTTCCCTTTTCCCCTTCCACTGACACGTGAACACATATTTTTCTGAATCTGTACACTAAACTGTTCTCTCACTCAACCTTGGCCTATATATCAGTCAATTACATTCTTCTTTCAATCCATCTCTTTCACAAATGTTCCCTCACATAAACCTAACCTGCCTAAGCAACAAATGTATCTTTCTAATTGGTGGTTCAGACGTGTTTCTGTTAGATGGCACTCTCATAAACAGCCATGCTGTATTGTGTGGGCAATATCTCTTTGCTAGTAGTGTATCAAGTGTGCCTCTCTGACGACCTGCTTTTCTCCAAGTCCTGACATCTTATATATTAATACCTACTTATCTCCAAGTCTAGACATCTTTTTAAGATCTGCTTCTCGCCAAGTCATGTCTTCTTATATAGGACCTGCTTCTCTCCAAGTCTTGACTTCTTTTTTATATAGGACCTGCTTCTCTCCAAGTCTTTACTTCTGATATAAGATCTGTTTCTCTCCAAGTCTTGGTTTCTTTCGTAAATAAGAGCTGTTTCTCTCTAAGTCCTGATTTCTTATATAAGATCTGCTTCTCTCCAGGTCCTGACATCTTATAATAGACCTGCTCCAGGTCCTGACTTATTATATCAGACCTGCTTCTCTCCAAGTCTTGACTTCTTAGTTATCTAAGACCTGCTTCTCTCCAAGTCTTTACTTCTGATATAAGATCTGTTTCTCTCCAAGTCTTGGTTTCTTTCGTAAATAAGAGCTGTTTCTCTCTAACTCCTGATTTCTTATATAAGATCTGCTTCTCTCCAGGTCCTGACATCTTATAATAGACCTGCTCCAGTTCCTGACTTCTTATATCAGACCTGCTTCTCTCCAAGTCTTGACTTCTTTTTTATCTAAGACCTGCTTCTCTCCAAGTCTTTACTTCTGATATAAGATCTGTTTCTCTCCAAGTCTTGGTTTCTTTCGTAAATAAGAGCTGTTTCTCTCTAACTCCTGATTTCTTATATACGATCTGCTTCTCTCCAGGCCCAGACTTCTTATATCAGACCTGCTTCTCTCTAAGTTTTGACTTATTTTATTATATAAGACCTGCTTCTCTCCAAGTCTTGACTTCTTATATAAGAACTGTTACTCTCCAAGTCTTGACTTATTTCTTATATAGAACCTGCTTCTCTCCAAGTTTTGACTTCTTATATGAGATCTGTTTCTCTCCAAGTATTGGGATCTTTCTTTTATAAGATGTGCTACTCTCCAGGCAGTACCGGCAGGACTGTTCCCATGAGGCACAGGGTCAGAATGATTTGCATATGGATAAGTCAGAACTGGGGTGGTGGAGCGAGCTAAAGAATAATGATGGATTAAACCCAGATCAGTTGACTAGAGGTGAGTGTTTGATTTGCTCAAACGCTCCATCCATCATCCCCTTTGGTATCGCTTTGTTCACCCTAAGTTGGCAGGGTATGCCCAGACGTGGGTCCCTTCCTCACTTTGCCACTGGATTCAACATAGCCTGGCTGATGAGGGTTATGAACCCAAAACTTGTCCTAGGATGCTTGTTTCCTGTCCAGGGAAGACATGGCTTGGTAGTTCGGGCTGAACTGTTCCCATGAGGCACAGGGTCAGACTGATTTGCATATGGAAATGTCAGAGCTGGGGTGGTGGAGTGAGCTAAAGAATGATGATGGATTAAACCCAGATCAGTTGACTGGGGGTGAGTATTTGATTTTCTCAAACGCTCTGTCCATCATCCCCTTTGTTATCGCTTTGCTTGCCCTACGTTGGCAGTGTATGCCCAGACGTGGGTCCTTTGCTCACTTTGTCACTGGATTCAACATAGCCCGGCTGATAAGGTTTATGAACCCAACCGGTCCCAGGATGCTTGTTTCCGGTCCAGGGAAGACCGGCTTGGCAGTTCGGGCTGGACTGTTCCCATGAGGCACAGGGTAAGACTGATTTGCATATGGCCATGTCAGAACTGGGGTGGTGGAGAGAGCTAAAGAATGATGATGGATTAAACCCAGATCAGTTGACTGAGGGTGAGTGTTTGATTTGCTCAAACTCTCCGTCCGTCATCCCCTTTGGTATCGCTCTATTCGCCCTAAGTTGGCAGGGTATGCCCAGACGTGGGTACCTTGATCACTTTGCCACTGGATTCAAGATAGCCTGGCTGATGAGGGTTATGAACCTGAAACTGGTCCCAGGATGCTTGTTTCCAGTCCAGGGAAGACACGGCTTGGCAGTTCGGGCTAGACTATTCCCATGAGGTACAGGATCAGACTGATTTGCATATGGCCATGTCAGAACTGGGGTGGTGGAGTGAGCTAAAGAATAATGATGGATTACACCCAGAACAGTTGACTGGGGGTGAGTGTTTGATTTGCTCAAACGCTCCGTCCATCATCCCCTTTGGTATCAGTCTCCAAGTCCTGACATCTTATATATGACCTGCTTCTCTCCAAATCTTGACTTCTTATATGGCAAATAGCTCTTCTCATCCCAGCCATAATGAATTGCAATTACATTTTTTTGTTTATTTCCATTAGTTGAATCTTGACCTGTTTATGTGATACATATCTCATTACTACCCATATTTTCCAATTGTGGCTCTCCTTAGTCAGGCTAACTTCTTGTTCTAATTTTGTGGTCCTCCCTAACTTAGGGAGAGAACCAAACAGATGCCTTGAACAGAGAGAGCACATTATGCTGAACGATTCGGTGGTGGTCCCATCATCCTAGGACCACCCCAAGCACAGTTATGGGCAAAAATACTATCCCAACTAAAGGCCCTGCAAAGCATTATGGGACGAGATTCTAGAGTGCAGTGATTATTATAGTATCTGTTGGAAAGTGGATTATTGGTAGGGGCAAATGTAGGTCTGCCACTGGCAATAAGGCCACTAACACATGATAGGACTCAGCATAGGTCTTAGAAAATGATTCCTATACTCACCCCTTGGTAATGTGGCTGCGTGCACAGGTTTAACTTCAAAGACAGGTATGTAAAGCGTTTAAAAACACCAATTCAGTAAATAAATAATACACAACACATAATAAAAATCCAACACCAATGTATAAAAATAGGAAATATTTTTATCTTTAAAATGACACCAAAATGACAAATATCCAATGTAGGGAACCGGAGATATGAATTTTCAAATATTTAGCATTATATAGCACTTAGAAGCATATAGCACCTTATTGGGATATCTGGTCGCGTTAGACCGGCTCAAATTCAAAGTTTCAGGGCGATCACGATAGAGCCCAGAGTGGGTAACACTCGCGGTAGGTCCTGGTCAGAGTTTTTACCTTCAGACTTAGAAACGTTTCTGGAGCTTTTCTTCCCAGGGTCCCTCGAAGCTCTCAGCCAGTCCGGATTCAGTGAGGGTTCGCCGGATAGCCTTGCGATGATCTCCCGGTCAATCTTATTGAAGTCCGACCTCCGGAGCGTTACAGCAGAGCAAACCCAGGATCCAGGCCGACACGCAGTTTTAGGCAGGCAGCTTGGTTTTCGGGTGGCTCCCAGTCACCTTTTATTCGTTCGGACTTAACAACTTTTACAGAGCTTTTTCTCGTGGGGTCCCTCGATGCTCTTCACCAGGCCGCATTCGGTGAGGGTTCGCCGGCCTTGGATTTCTTCTACACCCGGTCAAAATCTGGAAGATGGACCTACGGAGCTTTTAGCGGGACAAACCTGGATGGCTTGGCCGTCTCGCGGTTGAATGCAGGCAGCTTGGCTGTCCAGGTTGAGTCGAGTCCCTCCATGGAGCTTTCTTTCAAAGTTGCTCCAAAGTTCTCCAAACTTCTTGAACTTCTTCCTGAAGTTCTGCAAGGGGTCCCAAAGTGTCTCAAACTCACTCCAAGGGTCTGGAAGCTCGAAGATGGTCCTTGAAAGTTGAGGACTTCAGTTCCCACAATCCACTTGGACAAAACCCTTACAAATCCACTGGTGTTCTCCAGGTTAGGTTGAGGATCCTTGGTGGTGATGGTCCAGGTGAGCTCTGTTAACCTGTAGCTTGCAGGGAGTCCACTCTTTAGTTCTTTTGCAGCAAAGTATTTGCAGCTGTAGTTTCAACCGGTGCAGTCTTCAGAGAACAGGCCATAGAACTTTGCACCCCAACTTCTCAGCATGGCAACGTCTTGCTTCCTTAAGTTTCAAGCAGCAGATCTGAGAGGCTCTGCCTCTCTCAAATACTTATTCCAAGCTCTCTGGGTCAAGCAGGATGTCACTGCTGACAATTGGGAGCAGGGCAACTCCCCAATAATATGACCACATCCTGTAGAGTGTGGCATTATTTTGTTCCAGAGTGCACCCAATCCTCTAAATTCATAATGGCTGATTTTCCAGCAGGGAGATAAGAACTGGATAAACACACCCTTAGGTTGGCTTACTTTCTATAAACTCTTCCCCTTGCATCTGTGCATACCTTACATCAGCCTAACTCTGGCTGAGGTGAAAAGTTTAGAGTTGTAAATGATACTAAGGCCTCCTCTTCTCTTTGAAGACCATGGTTTATGACTCCTCCCACTGCCCTGGCATTCCTGTGTAGCAGCACACTGCCCTCCTCGCAGAGCTGGTTAACCCTAGGGGCTCTTTATCACCTCTTCAAGGCAGACTGGCTAATCCACTTAACTCTGACCAATCTGGACAGACCACTGGAAGGCTGAATCTGGACTTACAAATAAGAAAGTCTTATAACTTCTTGTTTGTACACTTTAGGAGAAATTCAACCCTATCATATTATTGAGGTTATTAATACCATTCAGGGAAGTCTTTAATGATACTTCTAGCCCTCTCCTATCAAGAGTTATTAGTTAATAACTACTTCCCATGTTAACCTATGTAGCAAGGTGTTAGATTTTGGGGTCTCTAGTTGGCACAGGTAGGTACTTGTGACAAATAGGGACCCTTGCCTCTAGTCAGGGTAAGGGGGTACACTCCTAAAATAACCCCTGCTCACCCCCTTGGTAGCTTGGCACGAGCAGACAGGCTTATCTCAGAGGCAGAGTGTAAAGCATTTGTGACCACATACAGTAACCCAGTTACAACACTACAAATGGACACCACACAGCTTTTATATAAAAAAGAAGTATACTTTATATAGATTTAACACAAGACCATTAAACGACAAAAATCCACAATACTGTACTTTAAGATGATAGTTTAAGCTTAGTCAAGTTCAGATCTTAAGATGCAACACTTTGCGTCAATGTACCTTACGATGCGTTGCACTTACACAACAAGTAATGTTGCAGTGATGGAAATGGGGCAAAGTTCCAGTGTAAAGAAATAAAGACGTGAAGATCTTCCAGATGCGGCACGCTTCTCCGATGATGCGAGAAGTCTCGATTCGATGCGTCAACTGCAGCGGCGACTGCAACAGCTTCAGCTGCGACACTCTTCTGCGATGTTTGCGAGAAGCCACCGCATGATACAACAATTACAGCGGCGACATTCTTGTTCAGAAATGCGACGGCAGCAGCTTCGACGGTGGCGCGCTTCTCTGGAGATGCGAGGTGCTTTCCTCATTGCATTGCAATACGACAGCTACAGCAGCAACACCCTTGTTCAGAAATGCGATGGCAGCAGCAGTGACAGCGACACGCTTCTTCCTCGTTGCGAGACACTTCTCTCGATGCGATGCAATACGACAGCTCCTGCAGCGACACCCTTGTTCAGAAGTGCAACGGCAGCAGTAGCGACGGCGACACACTTCTTCCTCGTTGAGTCGCGCTTCCAGCTCCTTGCGACACGCAGTCACTCAGACGGCCCAAAACAGCAGCAGGTACTTCCAAAGAACTCTGGGGTGTAGTCTGTTGTCCCTGAGACTTCAGCAGGAGGCAAGCTCTTTAAGTTGAAAGCAAAGTACACAAAGTTAATTTTTCCTTCCTTTGGCAGTCAGGCAACTACTGTAGGCCAATCCCCCAAGCAGTGCTTCAGTTTAGGGATAGTCTCTCCTCAGTTTCTTCAGGTTCCTTTCCTCAGTAAAGGTTTCTTCTTGTAGTCCAAAAGTGATCTAATTTCTTGGGATCAGGGTCCCAATATTTATACCCCAAAATCCTTTGTCCTCTGAAGGCAGAGGGGCCTTTGCCCAGTCCAAACCAGTTCTGGAGTACCTTGTTTACAGGACTCCTTCTTTCCTTTTACAGGGCAGAAACATCAGACGCCCCACAGGAGGTGGAGCCAGCATTGTGGAGGGAAAGCACAGCCTTGGAGCACTTTGTTGACATGATTCCTTCTCTCCTTTCACAGTGCAGGGCAGAGACATCAGACGCACCACAGGGGGTGGAGCCAGTACTCTGGGGGGCAGGCACTGTCCTATTCAGGTCCCAGGTGCAACTCCTCCCTCCCATCTAGATGCAGATCTCTCTATTCCCCACTGGGCTGACTCATTCTGTCTCTTGGAATCCCCCAACCCTGTCATTCAAAAACACCAGACAAGGAATACACAATTTAGCAGAGGCAGGCTTGGATAATTAGACAAAAAAATACCTACTTTCTAAAAGTGGTATTTTCAAACACAGAAAGTTAAAACCAGCTTCACTAAAAGATGTATTTTATCATTCTGAGTTCAGGCATACAAACTTGAATTTCTACCATGTTCCCCGAGTCAGTTTGGATTATAAAATGTAATAATCTAACTGCCCATCCTGGCCTATGGAGAACAGGTAGCCTTGCAATAGTGAAAAACGAAAATGCTAGGTAGTTTTAATCACCCTGCCCTAATATTTAATAGGGTCTGATTGAGGAGGTCATGCCAACCATAGGGGTACCCCAACCCTTAGTGTACCCTAGTGTATGCAAGTGTTTTAACTGTATTCTAAATGTGTCTCTTTCAGCATAGCACTGGCCCTGGGCCTCGTTAGGCAGAGCCCAGGGTCAGTCAGAGTCAGTTACTATCAGTACCATTCAGCAAAAGTTGGGGGGTGCCCAGTGCACAGGATGACTTTGCAACAGTATCCAATATCAAAACATTCCTCAAGTGGCAGTGGCTCTCCGGGCTCAGCTGAGAGCTAATACTATAATATTCACTGCACTCTAGAATCTCATCCTATAATGCTTTTCGGGGCCTTTGGTTGGGATAGTATTTTTGCCCCTAACTGTGCTTGGGGTGGTCCTAGGAGGATGGGACCACCACTGAATCTTTCAGCATGATGTGCTCTTTGTGTTCCAAGCATCTGCTTGGTTTTCTCCCTAGTTTAAGGAGGGCGCCAAAATCATCATCTCTTATTGCTAGATATTTTTCAAAGCTCACTTTTGTGAATAGGTTATATGCTTTTTAGCATGTAAAGTTATTTTATCAAAAGGTTGTGGGTGCAGTAGGTAACTCCGGTACGTGGCAGAGTGGAGTTTTGCATGAATTCCTTGTTTTCAATAAAATGCATACACCTCAAAACGGAGACCCCTTCATTGGATGTTCGTAAGTAAAACACATTAGTCTTTCCCTACACTATCGCTAACGTGGCATAGTCTATCCCTACACTATCGCTAACATGACATCACTACTTTTCACAGGCAAGTTCTGAAACCGTGTCAGCAAGTGATGGCTTCCTAAGAAGGTCATTCATTTTCAATGGGTCAGGTATTCACTTTCAATTGGTCAGGTAGCATGAAGCTACAGAGCTCGGTCTAAGATGTTGTCTCTCCACAAGGCAGAAGTCCCCTGACTCTGTCCATAGCTCTAATACAAAGGGTGTACAAAACATCCCATAAGTCTTTGCAACATCCCCCTTCCACGCAAGACACCTCCTCGTAGGTAA
Organism: Lissotriton helveticus; assembly: GCF_964261635.1. Lineage (NCBI taxonomy): Eukaryota > Metazoa > Chordata > Amphibia > Caudata > Salamandridae > Lissotriton > Lissotriton helveticus. Next base: position 211,368,141 of record NC_136063.1, on the reverse strand, counting down.
CTTTCCACGTGGCAGCGATGCTGCTAGGCCTTAGTTCTTTTACCTTGATTCCCAGGCTAAAGAACACTATACCACATTATCAGCATCGCCGGAGAAGTGTGGCTCACGGTTTAGAGGAGGCAGACCCTGAAGCAGAGGTCAGACCCGGGACCAGGGTTCAATTCCCGACGCGGCAGGGTCTTGAGCCCAAATGTCCACGGACTTGATAATTCTCGCTTCGGTGCCTACTCGAATCACGGGTTCACACTCTGCAACTCTGGGCAATAGCTTGCTTAATCTCCACTACGGCCCCCTGCGGCGGGATGCCTGGCTTACACCTTGGGGATGCCCAGTACGGGTTATCTCACAGGGAAAAAGCCAGGACGGGTTCCCAAAGCAAGCGCCTTGAGACCTTGCGGTGATAAGGCGCTATATAACAACCTTTGACATTTGACATTTGACAATGTGTCTTCTCCTCCCTAAGCCTAACTCCTAAAACAAAGACATTATTCAAACTAACAAAGATGCATTTCTCCATCTGCAATGGGAAACGTGAGAAGGGACAAGTTCTGCAGACACATGAATTCTTCTGGCAAATATAACTTGAGCGCATCAGGGAGAAATACACATTAGGCCTACAGAACTCGGCCAACATAAGAAACAGCATGTAATTTCATAAAGTGCACATATACATGATCATTGTTACTGAGAACATTAAGTCAATGCGTTACATAAGCATACTAATTATAACGTTCATTAGTCACCTGTAGAATCCTTCGCATTAAGGCTCTCATCAGTTCCAATGACAGTTCAAGCTCTGACCCGCACACAACAGTGCCCAGCTTCCTAGTCAAACAATTGTCTTTTTACAAACTATATTAGAAAGAAATGTTTCTCCCACATGTCATATACCAATACCTTACAAACCATTGTATTTTTATCCAGAAAATGATTCTCCAGTCAGAATGCTACACGTGTCCACATTAACTGCAGTTGTATTCCGATCAAACACACCTCCTCTTCTCACAAGACGGACTGGCTAATGGTCCTTCTAGTTTGAAAATGAAATTAAATAGGTGTCCCATGAATGTTTTCCGAGTTTCTTCTCGAAAATTGCAAATCTTCTTGTTGAAATAGGTCTGAAATGTAAGAAAAGTTATCAAAAATAAAGGTTTTGACAAAACATATACTTTATAAAAAAAAATGTTTTGCTTACATTACCCCTACACTCGACTTCCTAGGAAACACCGCAGAGAAGCTGCTGCATCCTCTGTCAGACATGTTATCAGAGACATTCAGTACAAGCTTCAGAAAAGCAGGAAAGATTGTCGTATTTGAAGTCTTGAACAAAACCATATAAGCAAACATTGGCAAACCCAATAGTTCTGAGGTTGGTGGCTGATCTTACGGTTTTGCCAATGGTTATTTTATCTGTGAATGGTTGTAATGTGTCACTGGAACCAAGCTGCACCTGCTGATGAGCCCATAATAGAGCAAAACCGGTCCTGGGTTGCTTGTGTTCCGGTTCAGGGAGGACCTGGCAGCTCTGGCTGGTCTTTTCCTATTAGAGATGGGTCAAGAATGATTTGTATTTGGCTTGTTCCAAACTGAGCAGGCATGATGGGCGAAGTAACGATGGGCTGGGATGCGGCCTGAATATTTACCAGTGGCTTTATATCAATCCAAGCATTCCATCCATCACTTTTTTAATACTTTGGGCCTCATTTATGAGCCCTTGTGTCACTTTTATGCCGCCGGTGCGTCACTTTTTGTGACGCACCAGTGGCGTAAAAAATGCCCCATGTCGCGCAATATTTACAAAGTGACGCATCTAGGTAGATGCGTCACTTTGTAAACCCCTGCGCCACATTATACCTGCGCCAGGTATAATGTATGCAAGGGGGGCGTATTGACACAAGAAAGGGTCGTAGAAGTGACGCAGTGAAATCTTTGAGATTTCACTGCGTCACTTCTAGGTCGCCGTTGCGTCAAAATCTTGCGCCTGCCTCACAGCAGGCGTAAGACTGACGCAGGCCCTTTCACATGGGGCTTGCACATGTGAAAGGACGCATTGCTGGAGTTGCGTCACTTTTGTGACACTCTCCAGCAATTCGTCACTTTTGCGCTTACAGGTACGTCAGAAATACTCACGTATCTGTAACTCCTTGCACAATGCTGCGTCATAATGTAAATATGACGCATCATTGGTGTCGCAAGGAGGGCGCAATTAAAAGTGACGGATCGCTGTTTTCACGCAGCGATGCGTCACTTTTCATAAATGAGGCCCTAAGATTTTAGTATGAAGGTGCGCATTGTCTACTAACAAGCATTGTCTAAAAGCCAAAAATGTATACATGTATTTTTTTGATGTAAATTCTTACATTACACCATTAACCATTGGCCTGGAAGGGGAATAGTTAATGTGTGGATGTCCACATTGGACAGTAACACAGTGCCGTCACTCACTCAGATAAGCCAATGTCTAAAGGCTGACCCTGTGCCCCATGCTGCTGTGGGAGGAAACAAAATGTGAACAATTCTACAACAGAACAGTGGACGAGGAGGGTTGACTAATGTCCCCTGTAAGTATGTGTAGCACACACATTTTTATTAAAATACTAAAAGGTCGCAGATTATACCAAACCTAATCAATCAGTTCTGTCTATGGTGGGCTGTGATATATAGGCCGCTAGTTCGAATCCCTCCACAGACTGACTTAACCTTCCATTCTTCCGGTGACGTAAGTTGAGGACCATTACTTTGGTTATAGATTCACTTGTAAATCACAGCTCTTAGAATTGGCTGGCATGGTAAAAAATAAAAAAAGTTGTATAAAACACGCTTTCTTTTTAATTTAGTTAATTCGGTCGTCACTATTGATGACAGCAGGTTTGGAAAAAGAAGCGTTGTCGACACGTTTTAACCAGGCAGAGCGAAGCATGTGTGTCGCCCTCTATCGTAAAAATGCTTCCCTGTCTTGGAACTTAAGTTAGGACGACAACAATCCTTGACGATATACAAAGTGATAGCAAATGCAACGATCACATGTATTCTATTTCCTCCTCAGCCCAGCCTGCGTTTGCTTTATTCATGACAGTAGTGAGACACCTGGTGGTTGGTATCTCTAACAGCAGATTTCAGGAACTATTGGAATAAGGTCCGTGTTCGCACGTGCATTTTCTGTTCAGTGAATGTGGAGCGTTTCTTTTCACTAATGTGAGTGGGGTCCAGTGATTGTTATTGATCGGCCTGTTTAAAAGCCATGAGTCTGACGCTGCCTTAAGAAATTAATACAGTGAAAAAACAGTTTGTTGTAACCCCCGAAGAAATTGCATTTTATATTGAAGCTTGCTATGTCGGAAATAATAATTTATTAAGTGATAATTGACCCCCCCCAATAAATAAATAAACAATGTAGTTATAATTAGATTAAAGTTTCCATAAGAAGGGCGTTGTATTTGTTTTCTTAATAATTTTATGGCAGTCTGACAAATCTACATGAAACTTTCTCATAAAAATAGTTCATCCATCTAAGCTCCTTTCTGGAGATTTATGAGGTGATCTGTCAAGTGAGGGCTGGAAAAAATGGGGATCCAAATCATCGTTTTACCATTGTTAATTCTGATTGGAAATTTTATTGAAGTTATAAAAAAGAAAGGGCTCAATGGAATAACATCGAATTTAGCAGAAGGGTACATCTTTAATCATTTTTCAGAGTGTATCTCTTTAGCCTTTTTTGAGGCAAACATAAATACATATCTGAATTTTCAATGTTTGAATTAAAAAATGGTGTCAAAAAGCATAAAGCACCGATCATGAATCAAAGTTAAAAGTTAAGGCCGACCAAAATGGATCACTGTGGGAATATAAGGACCAGGTTCACCCCGTGGAAAGTTTACCTTCTGACTTAAAAACTTTTATGGAAAAAACGTGTTTGTTGATTGCTGCAAACTGGATCCGTAGCAGGGCTCAAGGATGGCAAGTTGCTGCATCCTGGGGTCCCAGTGTGGTCATCGACAAAGGAGGTAAATCTCTGAGTAGGTGAACTCCAAAATCCATGCTCTAGAAATTATTTTGCAGTTCCTAGCCATGTTCTGCTAGAATGTGAATCTTGCAAGGCAAAGCTATGATTTGGAATCGTCTCAGTTGGCACCTAGCTGAAATTGTAGCGGCTCACTGTCAAAACCACAAAAAACTTTGGACGATTCCTACCTGTTTTCAGTTGCCCTCTTTGGTATTTGCAACAATACCAAGTCACAAATTACTATCATGCAGCATGACCCGATATGGCCACTAACTGACAGGAACGATAAGGCCTGGTTACTTCCAAATGTACCTTCCTTAATGTTTCAACATTATGCACCTGAGGAGTAATCAGGGTTAACTTTTTTCAGACCTTATAATCATAACCAGAAATGCATTATTAGCCCAGGAGCGAAGAGAATCAATATATCACTCTGAAATTAGGAGAGGGGCTCCAGTCTGCTTTTCAGGTTACTACCCATAAGGGATATACCCCATATATGACAAGAAAATGAAATAAATGCTCTATCAATTGGTCATCGATGAAGAGATGTATTGAAACAAATTCTGGTACAAAACTGGGTAACTACAAAAATCCAGAGAGATCTGTTCTAAAGCCCATTGGACTTAAGAGGCAAGTGCAAGTGGTCTGTGTATACAATAGAACACAAGCTTTAGGCCTATTGCAGCCTGTTTGCTCGGTTTTAGGACACCTCCCCAAAAAGCTCATAGACTCCTAAAGAGTAATGGACACAGGGCCGGCAATAGGCATGGGCAGTGTGGGCAGCTGCCCAGGGCCTTGTGCTCAGCTCAGGCACATGGGGGCCCCTTTCTGTGTGAAAGGTCACAATTTCCTAGTCAGCCCACCTGCTCCTTCAGGGCCCCCTTCCCAAAGCAATCACTCTGCTAATGTGTTTTCAAGTGAGGTGTCTCGACTTCGCTGCTCACGCCGTGGGGTCATTCATAGAGGTGCAGTGGTGGTAGTGGGAAAGACTGGGTATAGGAGGTGACAGCAGCAAGGCCAGCAATTATGCCGCCTCACAGGCTAAAGGGCGGGGCAGCACCTCTGATAAAAACCTGTCTGCCCTTTGCGTATTCCGTTTACCCGGCGACAGAAGGCTCTTTTGTTTTACAGAATACCCGGACATTAACAATTAAGGAGAGGGGGCTGAGGGAGGAGGGAGCATCCAGATCAAACTGGCAGAGCACACGAGCGCAGTGTTTAGCAAAGTGTCTTGCTACTGCTTTGAGGCCCAGGGGAGGTGTTTCTCTATCCCATGTGCCTCGAAGCACTGGATCAGACTACAGGGTCATCTGTGGGGGGCCCTTTCACTGGGACTTGCTTGTGAAGCACAGGGCAGGTGGGCCTCACAGCATTCAATTAGGCTGCAAGGTCCTGGTGTGGGGCCCCCTTTGCAAGACTTTGTATCCACTATGTAGTGCTGGGAAGCCCAGGGCAGGTGGGCCCTGTCCTTGGCCTCGCAGCGCTATACTGTGAGATCACTACATTTTATTCCACAGAGGGACTAGTATGTTAGCTTCCCAGACCAGGCACCAGTGCTAAAATTAGAGGGCTAGAGAGGTTAATGCAGCTAAGTGCAAAAAACCTGATAACCACCCAATTCCCCAGCAGGGAGCTCTGTGGCCCCTCTTTTCATGATTGTAGCAGATTAACTGCTCCATGACACACTTTGAGTCCCCCGGTCCACTTATGTCCCAGGGGCTGTGATTTAGTAATTTCTTGTCCATATAATCACTTGTAGGAGATTTCATAGATACAGTTTTGACAGCCCATGGCGAGTGCTGCTCCTGGGTCTTGTTTAACAGGGCAGTGAGGGTGCGATGCTGGGGTAGACAGGAAGGATCTACTGTAGCTAGACAAGGTTTCTCGTTGTGGAAGAGTGCGACACGCTGTCAGCCAGCAGCCACGAAACCTCGCTACCTGCCTTTTCAAATGTAGAAATAGCAAGCAACTTCCTTGATATGATAAGTAATCAAGCACTGATTGAGTCAACTTAATCAGTGCCCGTCCATTGCTCCGGACCTCATTGAGGTACTATTCTGTTCTGTTTAACTTTTAGCGCCCTGCAAGTAGAAGGCATGCGACTGGCATAAACATGCCCAGCAGGACAAGATATTGCAAAGATTTATTTTCTATAGTCAAGTTTCTTTTATTTTGCCAAGTCTTCTTTTCTTCATTTGCACTCATGCTTTCTTTTGTTATTGCTTGTGGACCCTGATCTCAAAAGATAAGGATTTTTTTATTGCAAAGCACAACATTGTTTCTTTCTTATGTGTATTTTCTGAAATTATGCTTTGACACGTAATTGTGCAGTACACCCCAATCCGCCCCACTCCAATCCACCCCACCTCACCCCACACCAATCCACTCCACTTAATACAATCCACACCAAACCAATCCACCCCACTCCACCACATTCCAATCCTCCCAACCCAATCTGCCCCACTCCAATTTACCCCACTTCAATCCACCCCACTTCAATCCAGAACAATCTGCCCCACTCCAATTTACCCCACTCCAATCCAAAACAATCTGTCCCACTCCAATTCAAAACAATCTGTACAACTCCAATCCAAAACAATCTGCCCCACTCCAATTTACCCCACTCCAATCCAAAACAATCTGCCCCACTCCAATCCAAAACAATCTGTCCCACTCCAATTTACCCCACTCCAATCCAAAACACTCTGCCCCACTCCAATTTACCCTACTCCAATCCAACACAATCTGTCCCACTTCAATTTACCCCACTCCGATACAACACAATGTGCCCCACTCCAATTTACCCCACTCCAATCCAAAACAATCTGCCCTACTCCAATTTACCCCACTCCAATCCAAAACAATCTGCCCCAATCCAATTTATCCTGCTACAATTCAAAACAATCTGCCCCTCTCCAATTTACCCCGCTCCAATCCTTAACAATCTGCCTCACTCCAATCCACAACAATCTGCCCCACTCCAATCCAAAACAATCTGCCCGACTCCAGTCCAAAACAATCTGCCCCACTCCAATTTACCCCACTCCAATCCACAACAATCTGTCCCACTCCAATTTACCCCATTCCAATCCACAACAATCTGCCCCTCTCCAATTTACCCCACTCCAATCCACAACAATCGGCCCCACTCCAATCCACTCCTATCCAATCTGCCACACTCCAAGCCGCCACACGCCCATCCGCCACACTCCAATCCTCCCCACCTCATTACATTACACCCCACTCCAGTTCAGTCCACCCCACTCCTGTGCACAACACAACACTCCACTCCAATCCACCCCACCCCATTTAAATCCACCCCTCTCCAGTCCACCCCACCCCACCCCATCCCACTCCTGTTCACTCCACTCCACCCCACCCCATTTTAATCCACCCCACTCCAATCCACCCCAATCAGTCCACCCCACTGCAGTCCATTCCACCCCAATCTGCTCCAATCCACCTCACTCTATCCAATCTAATCCACCCCACCCCAGTTCAATCCACCCCACAAAATCCAATCCCTCCAGCCCACCACATTTCAATTCACCCCAATCCAGTCCAATCCACCCCACTACACCAGTCCAATCCACCTCCTCCCGTACAGTCCAATCCACTCCCTCCAGTCCACTCAAATTCACCCCACTCCAAACCACCCTACTCTAATCCAATCCACCCAAGCCAATCCACCCTACCCCAAAACAAACCAATTCACCCTGCTCCAATCCACCTCAATTCAATCCTACTCACCCAATTTCAATCCACCCCTCTACAATCCAATCAAGTCCATCCACTCCTATCAAATTCACTCCACTCAATCAAACTCACTCCACTCAATCAAACTCACTCTACAGTCCAATCCACCCCATCTTCCCCACTCCACCCGATTCCAACCCAACCCACTCCACTCTACGGCACTCCACTCTATCGTACTACACTATACGACACTGCACTCTTCCACTGAACCACTGAACTCTACTCCCCTCTACTCAAATGTATGACACTGTACTTCCCCCTACTCCACACTGCAACACTATACTCCAACAAATCCACTCTATGACACTCTACTCACACCACTCCACTCAATGGCACTCTGTGCCACTAACTTTTAACCATGCTGAACAGCAGCCACGCTAGTGTACAGCAAGCCACATACACATTGTCAAAGCTAATTGCTCTTATAGGCGAGACCTATTGGCTTTGCCAGTGCTTGTTAATGGTGATGTTATTCTGAGCCTTTGCCTAGAATATTTACCAAGAAAAGATTCACACAACACTTTGGGTATTAACACAGTGGTGAAAAGCGCAATACCTATGTGGTGGTGTGCTAAATGCATTTTTTAGCTGTCATTTGAATTACCACTACCATATAAAAGTGTTTCATTCCACTTTTTCTAAGGAGTTGCTATTATACTATTTAATGACGCTCAGATAATGGACCCTGGAAGGATGATTGTGCATCACATAGATTCAAACTACTGATCTGTAGTTATACAGCCAGGATGCAACTCACTCAACTATTCTGCTACCATCTGTGAAGAAACAGAGGCCTTTGCTTGCCTCCTCTCCAGGCTTTGTTGGTCAACTGATTTGCTATCCAATCCAATTACTCAATTATTAGCGACCACACACAAGAATCCAGGCCTCTCGCCATCACCTCCGCCTCCTCTCGGTCTACTTCCCCGATTCCAGGATGCATCCCGCTCCCAGCCTCCTGATGGCCAATCACAAAGCTACAATGCAGTGTTGTGATTGGTCTGAGCACCATGGATCGGCGCTCAGACAGAGAATGGGAGGCTGGGCATGTTCTCCATGCAGGCTGTAATGCAGCCTGCAAAGAGAACTTGCAAAGTGCGCATTAATGTTAGGCCGGCCCCAATGGCCTGCCAAACGTTCATGTACACGGTAGGGAGTGCAAACCACTCCTCCAGTCCCCTGCTTTGTCAGCTGAGCAGCCACGCCCGTCCCTCCCGCAAAGCTGCAGCAATAATGAAAAAATTAAATAATAACTTAGCTATTATAATTTTATTTTTCCTTAAGTGACACTGCTTAAAAGCAGTGGGGCGACCCTCCTCCACCACTGGATGTCGGTTTTCTATGATGTCACTTCTTGTGATGTCACATGCAAATTAGAGGGGCCTCGCATCTTCCATTTCGCCCAGGGCCCCACAATTCCTATGACCGGCCCTGAATGGACATCATACTTGCTGGATGTTAGAGCACCCCAATTTCCTCTCCAGTAACAAAGGAGTCCCAGTGATATGTATTGTAGGATAGAAGGCACATAGAAAAAGTTTGTCCCATGAAAATAAACACTGAACCCATGAATATAGGCTATGCCCAGGCTCTATTATGGGGAATCGAAGACAGCAGCAGCTCCTCCTCTAAGGCAGAGGAGTCCCGCCCCACTGCATTTTGAGCAAGGGATAAAGGAAAAATAAAATGATAAGAACACTGTTAGAAGTATTTTATTTTTCCATTTTCAGGTAGGTGTACAGCGCGGTGCTTGGCTATCGTCACAGCCAGCGAGGGGAGGTGTGGTAGGCACTTAAGTGCGCATGATGGTTTGGCCGGCCTTCTTCGGCCAGCCAAAGAGTTATGTGCACTTTGCATGTTCCCCAGCAGGCTGCTATACACAGCCTGATGAGGAGCATGCACAAGCTCCCACTTCTGTTTGAGCACCGAACCATTGAGCTCAGACCAATCCCAATGCTGCATTGCAGCATTGTGCTTGGTTTAGGCGACCATGGGTATACTTCTGGCTTCAAGCAGGAACAGGAGAGGACTAGATGACATAAGGCGGCAGTCCGGCAGCTAGATAAGTAACTTTCCTATTTATTTTTCTATCCCCCGACAGACCAGTGCTACTTGGTGGCAGCCACCACTGAGCGAAGACCTATCCTTTCAATACCCTGTAACAATTCACCCATAGAATGCTCCATAAGTCCAGACTTTGTGCAACTCCAGAAATATAGGAAAGAGCCAGCCATCAGGATTACTTGTCCTCTTGGCGACTGTAAGCATTAACCCAACATGCCCATACTCTTCAGCCACACTATACTAGCCAGAGTCAGGATGATGCCAACTCTCCTGAAGATTCATATTAGATACTGACAACTTCAAATTCCATTGTTACAAGAACCACAGACCACCCAGGGGCATATTTACAAAGGCATTGTGCCACCAGAGTGTCACTTTTTATGGTGCTCCGGTGGCGCAATGCCCTGCTCCACATTTACAATGCAGTGCTAAGCCATTGTGTGTGGCTTAACACCGCATTGTATATATCGTACCCTTGTATGCATTTTTCTGCATCAAAGGGGTGTGTAATGGTTGTCGCTGTAGGCATTCCACCATAACAACAAAAGAGTGAGTAGAGAGGGCGAGACAGCACAAGGAATACCTCTTATTTAAAGGAACCCTCACTCACCAACGTAGTTGGTGACATGCCTCATCATGGCCTCCCTGGTGTGCTACGACGCCTGAATTACAGCGGAGCGGGTAATGGTGAGATAATGTCAGGGCAGCAGTGAAATAATGCAGTTTAAAAGATGTAAGGTTTAATCCAAAGTAATTGTATTGGTGGAAAACCAGATATTTAGCTTAGCTTAGCTAATCACACTTCATAAGCAGAAACAAGTCGACCACCCACCATACTTAGACCAATTCGGATGCGCCTGGTCAATCTAGCCAGACAGCTCACTTGTTTTTAATGATATCTGGTTTTCCACCATTAAAATTACTTTGGGATTCAACCAGGCATCTTTTACCTGCATTATTTCACTGCTGCACTGACTCTATTTCACCAATACCTGGTCCGCTGTAATTCAGGCGTCGTAGCACACCAGGGAGGCACTCGGCCTCTCTGGTGGGAACCTAATGATGAAGCATGTCACCTAGAAGGTTCTTTTAAATAAGAGGTATTCCTCATGCTCACCCTCTCTACTCACTCGTTTGTTGTAATTGAACTTATACATTGGGGGACTAAGAGTGATTATCCCTCTCTCTCCCGTTGTTATTATATATTCCACCACAACACCCATTGCATTTTGACACTGTTACAGACTTACAAGGATCTGTAAATCTGCGGCAGCACCCAAAACTAGCGTCATTGAAAAGCAGGAGTTAGAGTGGCGCAACAAGGAGAAATACTTTGATTTCTCCTTGTTTTTGCTCTTTCTGTGTGTGCTGCATTCTGCAGTACACATAGAAGGAGCAAATCACCTTTAATGATTGTTTATATGCAGGAAGGTGGCCCTTCCTACACATAAACAATCATCCCTGCAAAGCAATCACCCTTGCACCATGGTGCAAAGGTTTCTGTGTTGGCGCACGGTAGCTTTTTTAGCGCCTGCGCAAGGGTAAACACTGGGGTGCACCGTATTCTTGTCAATACGGTGCATCGCTGTGTTTTTTTAAATGACGCAGCATGGTGCTGCTAAATTGCTTGAAGTACCATGCTGCCTCATTTCTTTGTAAGTATGGCCCCCCGCCCTGTAGAAAACTAGCAGACTGAAGTTACATTCTCTATGACTGATTGCAAAAACTTGTTCACAAAGGGATGTACCCTACTATAAAGCAACGTTCCAATTGGACAATATCTACGTTGCTTCAGTTACGATTTCATTTTATTTCATGTCTAACGTGTGGGCTAACACCCAATAAAAAAGGGTTTTTTTTGTAAAAAGGGCTCTTACCCACATCATCATTGTGGCATGCATCTTCATTGAATACTCATCTGGAATGTGAGGGGAGTGCATCCAGGTGGGCTCAATCTTGATTAAGGGAGCTCCTGGATATTATTATGCCATAGTAAGGGGTTAAAAGTGCCTATAGGAATACTCTATCATAAGTCATTTAATCTTAAGGTCCAATGGCAAGATTAGAGACATAAGAGGAAGCTTTGTGTGTGTAACTGCTCCTACATTCGTAGGTCTACCGTTAAGGATGACTTTCCGAATAGGCAAAACATTAGCTAAGCTGAAACTGGCTGGTTAAAACATAGATGAGAACCCCACAGAACCTTCTAGAGATTACAAAGAGAGGCCCCACTGGAATTTCAGAACTTCTGAAGACCCTATTCTTGCCCAAGGCTGATATAATATGCTGAATGAGGCTGAAGCCACAAAGGTAGGTGCTTATTTCCTGAAAGAAAAGGTTTAATTTATAGGGTGCCCCTCCTAAAAATAAATTATTCATTGTCTCTCATTTGTTATCACCTGCATTACAGTTTCATACGTACATTTTGGGGTTGTCATTTAGGATGGAGAAAACATAACAATATTTCATAGATTTGATTGGCTATTGTATATAGGCAAATATGCGCATGTTAGAAAGTATTACCAAACCAGCCTACAGTTCCTGCTCTATGATCCTACTACAATTTCACTACAAGACAGAAGAGGGACCCTGGACACAGATACTCAGAGAGGCTGGCAGGGAAAATGCAAATACAAGAACAAGACCTCTCTCAGGCAATTTCTTTGAACATTGGTAATATATCCTAAATAAATTGAAATAAGTACATTGCCCCACACACAGAATTATTTAGTAAAATATATCGTTTCTTTAATTATTTTACATAGATTCCTTATAGATCAAAACAATCCACAGATAGATAATCATCATATATAAATTAATACGTTAAATATGTAACCCACTAAGCCAATTTATACATCAGTCACGCATCTCAAAACATTCCGCTCATTCACACCACTCAAATACCACACAGTCTCACCAATTTGGACCAACTCAACAACATATACAATAAAAAAAAAAAGTTAACACACTATGATGGCATACAGTAAATATGCACAGAAAAGAAGAAAATAAATTTCTTTTTAGCAGAGACCATACGGACGCAGACTATTTGGACCGCCGTGACGGACTAAGTGCGAAATTAAGGAGGACAGAAGTTTACCCTCCCCTGGTTTAAGCCTGATCTGAAGAGGCCTAACCACACTGTGGAACCTATCTATGACGATTTCGTTTATTCCCCGTCTGAATATATTTCTATTTGGACGTTGTGCCACTCTATGAACCAAGGACGGTTTCCCTGAGCGACCTGGTAGAAAGTGACTCAAAAATGGGAAGATCTCCCAGAAAGTTTTATTAATCTTTTCCTTACATCATTTATGGTGAGCTCTACCAAGATTGAGTTCCACATACTGGGCTACCTTCTTCAGTGGAAGTACATTTAGGTACCAAGTTAACAGAAATTTAGGTAAAAGGCATGAATCATATATGATGTTCCATCCCTTTTTTCATAGACACCAGGACACACAGATATAATTCAAAATAATAACCTGGCAAAACCCAACAGTATAGACAGAGAGCATCCTTTTGAATTCCTAAGGTCCGAGAGAGGCTGTGAATATAGAGATGCAAAACACACAAGATGATGGACGGAATGTTGCACAATGGCAAAACATTCACCCCCAGTCACAGATCTGGGTTTAATCCATAGTTTTTTTGCTCACCGAGCCACCCCAGTTCAGACATGGCCATTTTGCAAATCAGTCTTGAACCTGTGCCTCATGTGAACAGTCCAGACAGAACTGCCAAGCCATGTCTTCCCTGGACCGGAATCAAGCATTCTAGGACCGGTTTCTGGCTATCAGCCTTCATCAGCCAGGATAGCTTGACTCCAGTGGCCTACTGAGCACGGGACCCACGTCTGGGCATACCCTTCCCACATAGGGTGAACAGCAAAACACACAAGATGATGGATGGAATGTTGCACAATGGCAAAACATAGCCATGTCTGAACTGGGGTGGTGTGGAGTGCAAAAAAACGATGGATTTAGGCCCAGATCTCTGTACTGGGGTGAATGTATGACATCGTCCGGCATTCTGTCCATCAACTGTTGTTTTTGCGTGAATATAGAGATAGCAAATATCTTAGACCCCTCAATATTCCAGCCATCTAGAGCACATGAACTGATCCTATTGTACAAATCTGGTAGTATCTGATTTTGTTTTGATTTCCGTCAACTTAACAGCACTTCTCAGTTTTGTGCATAACCCAGTACATTGGTAGATGAGATGGTGGACAGGCTGGGCACAGCCTTTTACCTGTCCACCATTGATTTAAGAAAGGGGTATTGACAAATATGATTCATGCCAGAGAAGTGAAATAACTACCTTTTTTAACCCTTCAGGTGTTTTCGATTCCCCGTACTGTTTTCTAAACTACATGGGGCCCGGATACCTTTCAATAACTTAAGGTTCATGTGTGAACTTCAGGTCTTGCATATCCACAGGCCTGGTTAGATGACATTATGGTTTACAGGCCAGGCTATGGGACATATATAGGAGCAGTCTCTCAAGTAGTGTCAAACCCTGGATTACATGTTAATACACACAAACAGTGTCAACGCCAATAGGTATCACTTGGGAAACTAAGAGGCAGACCTATTTGGTTTGCCATTGTTTCTTTCCCTCAAAACCTTTATAATGGATATAATCGGTGTGTTGCCAATGGTAGGTGACATCTACAAAGGAGCCTCCCCAGGTGCCAGAGTGGACTAGGAAAATACAAATGCCCTTCCCACTGACACCCCTCCAACTGGCTTTCTTCAACAAACACCTTTTTCTGGTGTTTCATTCCAGTTCTCTCAATCCTCACTTATTTTCTGCATTGAAAGCAAGTATGTGTTCGAATCCTGTTCAGAACAGACCTGATTTGACAGTACAGCTGTCACCAGACAACAACATAAAAGCTTCCAGAGTGCCCCTGAGAGGGGTGCTTAGGCTCCACCCACCTGTTGATTTCCCTGACTACAAGTGATAGAAGCAAAGCTGTGTGCTATTGACAAGAAGGCTTGTATTGCACTTGTTGGCTTATGGTGGTAAGCCAATGATCACGGCTATAAGCCTGGTCACTTTATTATAGAAAGTTTGGATAAAGGCAGTAGGCCTGACATATTTATAATGAAAAGAGTTAGGATCTGGTTTTCCTTTGCGGGTGGAATGCAGAATGTTCTTCATTCCCCTAGAGGGTGTTAAGAATGTTTGCATTTGAACAGGGAGAGGCAGTTGTTGTGAGCCTTCTTCCCTGCCAGCCACTTATAAAGATGTTCCTGAAATAAAAACAATGTCGTTCTTACTTCGTCTTGGAGGCATCTTTGCATAAAGCATATGTTAATATTAGGCCAGTTAAGAGTGAATTTTCATTATTATGTATGAAAGCCTGCAGAGAGGTTTTTTGTTCCACAGAGTTTCACAGATTATTGTAGTATCCAAGGTTTTTTTCTGTTAATTGCCTCTTTGGCAGTAGTGAATAATTGCTAGGCCCTCTATATTTTACTTGGCCAACTGCAATTTTGCAAAGCTCTGTAAGTTAATGACTAATCGTTGCCTTGTGGGAAAGCTTACATTCACACCAGCAGGCACACGTTGCTATTGTGATAAGCTATAGGGCTGATTGAGATAAATGGAAATGTTATGTTTGATGCTTTTGTCATAATTTCTCCTAGTAGGCAGACCAGAACAAAGACAGTAGGCCTAGTTTTGTTTACTGTGAAAACCATTTGTTAAAGTCAGTAAGATTTTAACAACGAGGTGTTATCAAAGTCTGTGCACAAACTACCCTTCAAAACAGAAACTTCCATTTACTTTTTATTTCGAATTTTTCTTTATCCACGCATCATCACAGTATATTTCGGTACATCAGATATATTAAAAAGCAATGAAACCTAACCAAGCAATGCTTTCATTCGCTCTCTAATATCTTGAACTTTTGGCAAAGAGGACTCAATTTGATGCAATGCATTATCATCTTTTAAATGTCCATTACACATCCCAACATATGCTCTTCTCTAAATATCCACAAATTCTTCACATTCTTAGACTACTGAGTTCTCAACCTTCAAAAGGATAAAGGATAATTATTGCCTATGTTTACTCCCTAACAATATTGCTGATATATCTTGATGTAGCCACATTGATTTCAAATAATTATATAGATTTTATTTCCGCATTTCTGGGCCCTATTTTATGTTGTCTCAATGTTTCCCCCATAGTCCCATATCAGGCACAATGCTTCGGTTATTTTCAACCTGAGCAAAAACATTTTTTACTCCATTTCTCTCTTCTCATATCTGGAGTTCCATCACGTTCTGCTCTTAAATTAGCCAGCCGACAGTTTTTTTTTTACATTTGGGTGGATCAAAATATGGGTCTCTGTAATAAAGAGAATAACAGGATGCAAATGTAAATGAAATTAAATCATGGATTGGGATTATTGCGGAGAATTTTCAGATTATAAATAATAGACATATATACATATAGAAGTTGGTTCAGCCCTCTTCTTCTATTGGACTCTTGGCTTGTCATTTACACTCTGGTACTACGCATTGCATCATACTAAATGAAGTAGTTGTTCAACCCATCTCAATCATTGACTCTCGTGCTCTGCTGAATAATGGCATTTTTTGATCAGATGTGAACATCCACACGTAAATAAATGTGATACAATGTCAAGATTGGTAGGCCAGTCATTTAGTTTAAAATGTTCTCCTTTCATACTTCCCATTTCATTTACTTGCTTCTCCTCTTTTTATTTTCATTTCTATTAAGGGGACACCACAGCTTTCCAGGCAGTGGTAAGTGGCCACTTATGTGCCACTCATTTCAACTGCAATGCACTACCTCCACCATTGCCACTTTCTTGAAACCAGATGACAAATATGGAATACTGTTATCCATAGTGCATCATTGTTTCCCATTTGAAGATGATCAGCGCATTGGTTCTAAAAATGGCAGCTGTGCTAAAACTTTAAAACAAAGATTAAGTACAATACCTCTGTGTTAGACCTGACATCCTTGGCATGGCATTCCTCCAAACCTTTTGCCTTCACTCCCTTCTTTGCTATGTTTTTGTTATTATTAGGACTACCTGCCATGCCTCTGGAGTGAGTCCTGAGCCCCAATCAGTGCCCCCTACACCCTGAATCATTGGCTGGACTCAGTGTGAACTCCTCCTGAATTAAAGGTGGAGCTACACACGTTTTGAACTCCTCCAACTGCACAGTGACCTCTTCAGGCCAAGAATCAACTGCTGTGATGACTGTCAACGCAAACCTCCAGCGAGACCTGCTCTTTTCAAGAAAAAAAAACATATTCAATGACCAACAATGCAAGAAATGCATTTCGTGTTAACAGTGACCATCTGTGATGGTCAACCAACACAAAACTCCAGTGAAAACCGACTCTTCGCACTAGAGTAATGACTCTCCGCGACGCTCGACCTGCTCCTCACACCGACAGCCTCCTCCTCATAGCCCCTGCATGCGTGAACTGGACTCTTCATTCATACTATGATAAGGTAACTCTTCATCAGGACTAAGCGGCTTCCTGTATTTGACCCGCACTCCATCATGGTCTGCGTGAACGTAAGACGTTCCCTTAATGCAGCACGAGATAACCGCGAGTGGTGATTTGTGTTTATTGGCACTATTTTTATCTAAAACTTAAAAAACCCATGTCTCTATTTCTACTGATTGGAATCTTGTCATTTTAGTGTCATTGTATTTATTAAAATTGACTCTATTCTTCTAAATTGGTTTGAGATTTTCTTGTATTTTGTTTTCACTTTATTACTGTTTGAGCGCTGCATGAATGCTTTACACATTGCCTTTAAGTTAAGCCTGACTGCTTTTGTGCTGGGCTAAAAGAGGGTTAAGCACAGGTTTATTTAGTGACATCTATGGTTCATCCTGACAAGGATTGTGGTTATTATATCATTAGGGCTTCCAGTTCACTCAACTAATATCCCAATTTCTTACACACTGCAAGATGGATACCGGCTGCTATGTTTCGTTTTGTTATTACAAGTATGTGCCCACAGTGTTTGGATGGCAGCATGTTTTATTTTTTCCACTTGTACATGTTATTGCAAATGTTATTGAGTTTGTGTGTGTTGTAGTTGTGCGAAAGAGTGAATGCAAGAATGTCAGTGAGTGGATGGACGGATAGATGAATGAATGAATAGATGAGTTGCAGAATTCATCTAAATGGCTTATTGAGTGCCTCAACTCATTAATGACACAATAGGCACTACATTCATAAGCCAGACTTATTGGCATTGCAGCCCTTGGTTTTTGTCTTTTTCACAACTGTTTCATCTTCAAATGAACCCTTTCATGTGTTGGCTGCCAAGTAAAATATTCCAACCAAATCTGAATGGCCCAATCGCCCATTAGATTTGATAAGCTGTAAACTGCCTTCCAGAAAAACGTAATACTCTACGATGGAACATGCATTCATTAATATGAAATTAGCTATTGATGCTTTGGAACATATTTATGAAAAGTTAATACAACACCACATGACTGCATATAAAGTTGCTGCTTTGCATTGTGTGAAAGGGAGAGAGAAGAAATACTACATATTTACAAAAATACAGGATATTTCTGCTCTCTGCTTGCCCTGGTGCACTGTGTGCAAACTAGCGCCAGAGAAGGCACCCTTGCACTTCTCTGCAAGGGTGCCTGCATTACTGACTGGATTGGTTTTTGCAGGAAGAGACATCTTCCTACACAAAAACAATTGTTAGGGGCATTTTCCTCTTTTTATTTGTGACGTGGAATACATCACGCCTAGAAAGAGGAAGTAACAAGGAGAAATAAAGATATTTCCCCTTGTTACGCCTCACAGGGGACAGCGTAGCATTTTGATGCATTCTGAGGTTTACTCGTTTTAGTAAACCTGGGAATCCGCCAATTTCCATGGGTGAGTGCACAGGAATGCACATTCCTCACCCATAGAACACCTCCCAGATGTTGTGGCATGCAACGCAGAACAAGATGGTGCCTGGATTTACGTTTTTTTACAAAGTCACACAAATCACTCCTTGCATGGCTTAGTAAATTCCAGTCGTGCAGGACAATGTAAGTCCTCATTAGATCTGGGCCTCTGTGTTAATATCTCCTGGGCCATTGATTTCTTTGTCACCAATTGTGCCAAACTGACTTTCTTCAATGGATCCTGTTTTCTTCTTTGTCAAATTAACATCAGCTTAAAGCAGAGGCCAGTGACAGGGTGGTGTTGATTTCAGTGCCACCGTTTACACACTTAACTCAGGATGAGAATATAGAGACAGATATACCCTCACCTGCTGGAAGCCTTTCACAATAGACTGTCTGATGCCTGGCCATGCACCTAACCACATAAGGAGAGGGAATCAATGCACAATGTTTAGAATGGTTGAGTTTTGATGAAGATAATAGACTGAAAATATAAGATGTCACCAAGAGAAGGTAGAGAGACCAGAAGCAAGAGGATGGTGATGCTGCTGCACAGGGCATGAGAAGGCAAATATAGTTGCTGAATCCAAGAGCCTGCAAAAAAGCTTGAGGAACCCAAAACGGGAAAAATTAAAAAGAAAGAAGAGGAGGATTTTAAGCAGCCCGGCAGCTCATAATCCAGGAACTGGCCCAGTGTCTGGAAGGAGCCAGGCATTGCATTTTCTCAAGCTCTGACTCTAAGGTGAGGCTGCTGACTGTGGCAACTGCGCTGGGGCTGGTGTGGTGACAGGCATCTAACCTCTATTCCTTTTAGTATAAGGAACCCCAACCAGGAATCCATGTGCACAAATAAAAGAGTAACCTCTATACCTTTCAGTATAACAGCCCCTAACCAGGAATCCCTGTGCACAAAGAAAGGAGAAGAAAGGGGGAAACAATTACTGATGACACTTAATCCATCTAATATACATACATGAAAGATACTCTGTGGTGAAGGGTCAGATAACACCAGTTAAGGGTATAGAATAGATACTCTTTATATACTCAAACGAATGCTGCTTTGCATTTGACATCACCTCTGACCCACCATGAGACTGACTGTTATATCTTTATCTTGGTCAAACTCTATACTAAATGATCCCCAAACTAACTCTAAGACACTGTGTGCTTTCCATTCAGAACACTTACAGTCTAGTTATAGTTTTGAAGCTAGTTTCTGGAATTAGGGGATTCACATTTATTTTTAGCAAAGACAACTGGTACCACGATTTGCTGAGTTTCTTGGCAATGAAGAGATCTTTGCTCAGAGTAAACCTAAGAGATTTTCACGTTAGTCATCAACTGGATGCAGAAGCTGCCAAGGGGCATGTCAGATAGCCAAGCTTGAGTCTGTCACCCTTTGTTATTTCTAGCAAACATGAGCAGTTCAATCAGTACTGCTGAAAGATTTAGATAGGTGCTAAACATTTGGTTTTGGATTAGCTGGAGGGATATAGGGGATACGTATTGTGAGGAGATTGAGTTTTGTATCAGTGCATTGTTGAATCTTGAAGTTGTTGTTAAGTATGGATGCTAGAGTCTCCAAGTTGAGGATAAAAATGACAGGGAAAATATAGATCGGTGGGGCACTAGACAGAAGACAGGTGTTGATGGTGGATTGTGAAGTGGGAGGTGAACCACTGCAGGTCTTTGTCAGAGCAATCTCTGCATGATTCTATGGTGTGGATCAATGCTTGGTACTTGATTGCTCCAAAAGTTAAAAACTTGAAAAGTGGTCAATCGGGACACAAGGCTTATTTGTCACTGAAGAAGAGGGCATCATCGACGACTTGAAAAGTGTTTCTCTCTCAGAAGCAATATGGTCTCAAGCCAGATAGGTAATCCAATAAGGAGGATTTTGTTTTTGAACACATCCTGTAATTGAGTGGAGTCTGCATTCTAAATTATTTTTCTCTTGAAAGGTTGGCGAGGAGGTAGTTTGTTACATCTTTTACTTCCAGGGTAAGTTTCCTGAGAAGGGGTAGGATTAGACATGTCTTGGGAACATTTGATAAATCAACTAGGTTGAGGGAGTTGGAGACAATTTTGAGGAGAGGCTGGGGTGTTACTTTAAGAAACATGAGGATGGTGTAATGTTGTTTTTGGTAGACTTGGTCTTTTGAGAGTTAAGTATGTCTGGGCGTCCACTGTGCCAAAGGAGGTGAAAGACTTTAGAGCGGCTCAATGCTGGACACTTTTGAAGAGAGATTCATCACTGTCAGTTGCTTTGCAGATGATATCTATGTAGAAAGTGGCTTAAAAGCATCTTAAAAGCATTGACCTTAAAAGCATCAAGTCCAAATGCAGGAGAGCCGAACAATTATGGAGAACTGATTATAGTAAGAGCATAAGCTGGCATATAACCTGGCCTTTGAATACTATAAGGAAGCTATTATAAAAGCCAAAACAGCTTATTTTACAACTACAATTAGAGTAGCAAAGAACTCCTCTAAGGAGCTTTTTCATTCATTCCAAGCACTATCCAAACGTCAGCAGACCAATCAGTTCAGGCCCGATTAAGCCTTCTGTAACAATATGGCGGACTTTTTTCAAACGAAGGTTCAATTAATATACGATGACCTACTGATGACAGCCCCCGACACTGTAAAACCTAATAGGCCCCCTTTAGAGGACAATGCTTTTTAGAATCAACTAACCAGCTTTATGACTCTCACCCTAGAGAAAGTGAACAACATTCTCCTAACAACAAAATCTGGATCGGCCAACAATCCCTGCCCCCCTGCCATATTACATCTGACATCAGAAAAGATTAGTCTCCATTTAACTCCGCTCTTAAACACTGTATTAAAAACAGGGAGTTTTTGCCGGTGTTTGAAAAAAAGCCTTTATCAGGCCGATCCTGAAAAAGCCCACATTGGACCCGACTGAGGTAAAATATTATAGACCAATATCTTGTCTGCCAATAGCAGCCAAAATTCTTGAAAAAGCAGTAACTAGTGAGCTAACCCAACATCATAACTCCCACAATCAGCTAGACCCCAGTCAGCATGGCTTTCAACCACGTCATTCAACAGAGTCGGCTCTGATAATGACTACGGATGAGATTCGCAGACCGGTGGATGGGGTCAGCAGAGCTGTCTTTATTCTATTAGACCTATCAGCAGCATTTGACATTGTGAACCAGAGATGTTACTGCGGCGGCTGGAGGCCGTGGGGATTAGGGAATTGGCTCTGGCCCTCCTCTCCTTATTTCTTGTGTCAAGGGAGCAGAGAATACATTGGGACAATCTACAATCGGATGTTTTCCATCTCCTGTGCGGGGTACCACAGGGATCGGCGCTATCAGCAACCCTTTTTAACATCTACGTTACTCTATTGGCTAGACTTATCAGAGAGCATGGTTTCATGTTGGTCTCATACGCAGATGTTATGTTATGTTATGTTATACTAGTTTTATAGAGCGCACAGCTACTAAAAGTATTCCGGCGCTGCTACCAAAGAAGCCTACCACAGAACCGGCTGTAGACTCAGTATGTCAGGAGGGAGAAAAAGGCATCAGAACAACAGCGTTTTCAGTTTCTTCTTAAAAACTGCCGGGTCAGAAACCATCCTGAGGGCAAGAGGGAGCTCATTCCAGGCTAAGCCAGCTTTACGAGTGAAGGAACAGCTGCCCAGCCGATGGCGTTTAAACCGGGGAGTCTGTATAAGGAATTTTTCCGAAGAACGCAATTGTCTAGAGGGCGTGTAAAAGACAAAGCGCTTCTGAAGGTAGAGTGGGCCCAGCCCATACAAGGCCCGTTGAACAATGGACAGCATTTTAAATTTAAACCGAGACTCAACTGGGAGACAGTGTAGGAGGCGAAGATGGGCCTGCACACACTGCCTGGGAGAAAGTCCCAGCAGAAGTCTAGCTGCCGCATTTTGTACTACCTGCAGCTTCCAGGTAAGATACCCCGGACAACCCACCAGGAGAGCATTAGAATAGTTGAGCCGGGAGAGAATAAGTGCCCGGACAACCGTTTCTTTGGCACCGGCTGGCAGGAGAGGGAGAAAGTTTCGCAGCGTGTTTAAGATGCCAAAGCAGGTCCCTGTAAGTTTCTTAACGTGAGTCGCAAAATTAAGGTTTTCCTCAAATCAGACCCCTAGATTTTTTGCTAGACCCTTGGCAGACTGGGGGGGCGGAAAGTCAGATGGCCAGAGGGTGACTCTAAAATCCGCAGGGAACCGGCCAAACAGGAGCACCTCCGATTTCTCTTCATTGCACTTGAGTTGTGCATTGGACAGCCAATGGAACACCGAAGAGAGACACCGCTGCACGGAGCTGACCGAGTCCTCACCCCTGTTCCAGGTGAACAATAACTGCGTATCATCCGCATAAGCCATCACCTCAGATAGTCATATCTGTATCTTAACACCCGGAGACTACAGCCATTTGCTTCCATATTTGTCTCACCGGTATCATGAGCTGGATGAGTCAAAAATTCTTAAAATTAATACGGATAAAATGGATATAATGGAATTTGGCAATGGCCCATCGCTGTGGAACAAAACTTGGTGGCCAACTGTAGCGGGTGAGTGCCCTTGCCCGACATCTAAGGCCAGGAATCTAGGAGTGATCCTAGACAATCAGCAAACCTTCTCTGGTCAATTCAATCGGTTAACGTCCATCTGTTTCTTCCTATGGAAGATTTTACCTTTCATACCACAGGAACTTAGGAAAACTGTTGTGGTAGCCCTCATTCTTTCAAAAATAGATTATTGCAATGCACTCTTTATGGGCATTGATAAGGCGTAGTTGACTAAATTACAGTCCCTACAAAATGCAGCGGCACAATTACTATTAAACATTCCTAAAGGACACCCCACCTCTGCTAGTATTAGGTCACTACATAGGCTTCCGATTCAGCAGAGGGTGCAATTTAAGGCCATTTGTTTGGTGCATAAGGCACTATATGGAGGTGGGGCTGTAGACATGCAGAAACTGTTTGTTTGGTATGTACCTACTAGAAATCTTAGATCCACAAATTTGGGTCTTATACAAGTACCCAAAGTCCACAGAGCTAGATGGGGAGGTAGGACCCTATCACATTGTGCAGCCACACAGTGAATTAAGATGCAGGTGGCTATGAGGTTGCAGTCAAACAGGCAATCTTTTAGGAAAGTGCTTACATCTTGGCTGTTTCCCTCTAACTAGGCCTAGGATCGAACAGAGCAGCTCCCTACTTACACTTTACTAGCACCAAGACGCCGCGGCAATCAAGAGCTTTACAAATATATTTTATCTTATCTTTATTTTATCTTTTCTTTCAGTGAGGAGGGATCTGCATGAGGAGTTTAGTGCTTTAAGCTGGTTGAAGTGATTGGGACATTAGTCTGTCACCATTTTGTTCTTGCCTATAATCTAATATGCTGGTTTTCTGAATATTCCTCGGTGCACTGTGGTGCTGATTCTTTTGTAGAGGACTAGGTTATCAGTGGTTCATTGAAAATACTGAAGAGTGTGTTATCATATAATGTTGACAGGTGAGAGATTGATATGTTGATGAATTCTTTTATGGGTTATGTCTATTAGGAAGTCTTTAAAGGACCAGAATGTTACTCTTCTTTTTGATTGACCTTGACGTGCTGGGTTGGTGTGAGGGATGGGGAAGTGGATAAAGAAATGGTGTGTCCATTCTAGGAGTACAATTTTGACCATCCCTGCTATAGTAATGGACCTAATAGACCTAATATATGGTGGCTATGTTCTACATATTGTCAGCATCCTTTACATTATTGCGATCTCAATAGGAGCCCTGGGTACAACTTTGATATGGTGGCTTCTCATGGCGTCTGTTTCAAATCCTGATATCAGGTGGGCATCCCTGCAGTTAGATGCTACTGGCATAGTGTTAGAACCTAGAAAATTACCTTGTGGGAGAGCAAACTATGAAATCCAACAAAATTAATAATTCAGTGTCTTGTTCCCTAGGCTTGCCAGCAACAGCAATGGCACAAATGTGACAGGCTCCCTTAGAAAAGCATAAAGAAGCCAATCAATAACATTCCTACATCAATTTGAAACAAGTACATTTAATACAAAATGACACAAAGTGCTCAAAATTTGAGGAAGGAAAAGAGAGATCTGCATTTATATGCTTTTAACTCAAAACATTTAAGAAACTGCAGCTTGTCTATGGTTATGATTAATCTTGACCTAGGTATGATTTCAGGCCAACAGAAATGGAGGAGGGGGATGGGTAAAAATAGCAAGTCACTACGATCAAGATATTCGCCTTCTGATTCAGGGCCTGATTTAGATCTTGGCAGACAGGTTACTCCGTCACAACAGTGAAGGATATCCTGCCTGGCGAAATATAAATCCCAATATATCCTATGGGATTTATATTTCAGCAGACGGGATATCTGTCACCATTGTGACGGAGTAACCCATCTGCCAAGATCTAAATCAAGCCCTTAGTAATATATTCTGGAAGTCCACATCCAACAGTGGAGTAAGGTGGGATGTTGAGGACGACAAAGTCTCATAAAGTTGGATACTTAGGGGCATATTTATCAAAAGTTCATGCAACGCAAGGCAGCAAGCCCCCTTGCTGCGCTGCATGAAAGGGAAAGGGCAGGAATGCATCTTATGTAACATTATACGGCTCGTTCCTGTCCTTTCCTTCCTCTGGCGCCCTTTTGACTGCCTAGTGCCAACGCAGGCATCCTTGCACCATGGTTCAATGGTGCCTGCGTTGTAAACACCTTAATCAACTAGAACAATCCTCTGAGTAATTTTTGTCTTGCCACGTACTGTAGGATGCAGCACACATAGAAAATACAACCAAAGTGGAGAAATCAAGATAGTTCTCCTCAATAGGACTCACCTGGGTAGGCGTGGTATATTGACACATTCCCAGGTCTACCGCCAATGGCACATCTAGGAATGCACCAAAATCCATAGGTTGATGTAGGGGAGCATCTATACTGCACCCATGGGTTGCCTACCTGGGGCACAGTAATAAAACACAGTGATTTGAACTCCAGATTTAGCAAGTCATGCAGGGCCAAACAAGATGAACTTGTGTGGCTTGATAAATTTAACTTAGGTTTTATGTCACCCTTGGCCCCCTAGTGTGGCGCAAGAGTGATGCATAATACTTGATAAATATGCCCCTTAGTTTTTAGAGTCCTTTATAAGGTCTGAATTTGGGTACCAAAAGGATCAAGCATGACAAAGTTTACAAATGTATCCACTAATTCTTCTCATCACCAAGATAACTGTGCCACCTTTTCCTGCTCTCACACAAAGCACTGAATCCATGTTGTGGGGAAAGTCTGAGCTACTTACCACACTCTGTCAGTATTACACTTGGTAAATACTTTTACTCTGGAGTCAGGTATCTCCTGGGGGATAGTAAATGGTGCACGGACATAATATTGAGTTTTTGATTACGAACTACAGAAACATCGAGTTGTAAAAACACTAAACACCAAAAACAACATTGAGCCACTCTAAAGTCTTTAGCCTCCTTTGGCACAGTGGGCGCCCAGACATACTCAACTCTCAAAAGACCAAGTCTACCAAAAACAACATTACACCATCCTGACGTTTCTTCAAGATAACACCCCAACCTCTCCTCAAAATTGTCTTCAACTCCCTCAACCTAGTTGATTTATCAGATGTTCCCAAGACATGTCAAATCCTACCCCTTCTCAGTTGTAAATATTGAAGGGACAGAATATCGACATCAAGAATATTGGTGACCAGAATATCGACCTAAAGGTAAGAAATATTGTTTTTGCTAATATCAAAGTCAGTAATATCATTTGCAAATATATTGTTGTTAATAGTATCAATGTTTATATTAGTATTATGTATTTTAGTATGTATTGTATGTGTGTGTGTTATATATTTTTTGTTATGTATTGTATTTTTTTTAAATATATGCATTACATTTTTAGAAGTTAGTCATTTTTTTTAAGTAAATTTTGCCTTTTAGTACCATAGCGGGTTGTGAGTTTATAGGGGAATAGGGTGGGAAGTTATTTAATTATAGTAAATTAAATAATAATTTAAGAAATTATTAATTATTTTTAATACAATTTAGCATTTTAGTTCTGTAGCACGTTGTGTGTTTATAGGGGAATAGGGTGGGATGTAATTTATTTATAATAAAGTAATTATTCATTTTGATTTATTGTGATTCATAATTAATTTATTGTTAAATACATATTATTGGTAATTAATTTTTATTAAATGATAATTACATTAATTGTGTTATTTTAGTTTAGGAGTGGGTTGTGGGTTTATAGGGGAATAGGGTGGGAAGTAATTTATTATAATTAAGTAATTATTAATTTGGGTTTATTGGTTTTGATTAATTGATTGTTAATTATTAGTTGGTAATTAATTTGTATTAATTGATAATTATATTACTTGTGTTAATTTATTTTAGGAGTGGGTTATTGGGGAATAGGGTGAGACGTAATTTAATGTGATTAAAGTAATTATTAATTTTAATTTATTGGCATTCATAATTAATTTATTGTCATTCATTCAAAAACTTTATTTCGGTTTGTTTATGAACCATAAAAGTAATTTATTGTTTATTAATTGGTTATTTAGTTTAAAAAATATTTAATTGTTAAGCATGTTCATTTTAACCCTCTGCTATCCAACACTTTCCCTACTGTTGCACGCTCTGGAGTTGAAATAGTAATTTTCACCCCTACGCTATCCAACATTTTCCCTACTGTTGCACTCTCTGGAATGGGAATAGTAATTTTTACCACTTCGCTATCCAACACTTTCCCTACTGTTGCACTCTCTGGAGTTGGAATAGTAATTTTAACCCCTATGCTATCCAACACTTTCCCTACTGTTACACTCTCTGGAGTGGGAATAGACATTTTATTCCCTCCACTATCCAATATTTTCTCTACTGTTTTTGTTAATATAGTGTATCATTTATTTTTAAAAGATTAAAAATATTGTCATTTTTTAATTTGTAATATGCGTTTTTTGATATTTTTATTTATATTATTGTTGTATGTGTATATAAGTATTTATAATCCATAACATGTTTTTTAACAATTTATAAGTTATTAAAATAATTATTTATAAATTATATTAATATTGTTCTCACTCGGCGACTCAAACAGCCTAATTCTTAGAGACCTCAACCAATGTTGGAATGATGTAAACAACTCTCTAATTCAATCCCCTGCTCAGAAGAAACGCACAATAAAGGAGCAACCTCAGATGCCATTATCGCTCAACGTGACGCAGTTACGATTGACCCCATCCTCCCCGTGGACTGGTCCGACCACCACAACATCCTATTCCACATCAACCAAAAGTCTCTGGTCCCAATTCATAGAACTAACTTAAGACAAAATGCTAAACTTACTTTCATTTTGGTATTCACAGAAGGCACTTACTCATTTTGGTATTCACAGAAGGCACTTACTCATTTCGGTATTCACAGAAGTTAGGAGTCCTAACTTCAGGACTCCTAAATGCCTTCAGTGAATACCTAAAGTCTTAAAGTTAGGATTTTTCTCAGTTTAGGAATAGTAAAGTTAGGACTCCTAACTTTAGGACTCCTAAACTGAGAAAAATCCTAACTTTAAGACTTTCGGTATTCACAGAAGGCATTTAGGATTCTTAAAGTTAGGACTTCTAACTTTAGGACTCCTAAACTGAGAAAAATCCTAACTTTAAGACTTTCCGTATTCACAGAAGGCATTTAGGAGTCCTAAATTTAGGACTCCTAACTTCTGTGAATACCGAAATGAGTATGTTCCTTCTGTGAATACCAAAATGAGTAAGTGCCTTCTGTGAATAGCAAAATGGTAGTAAGTTTGGGATTTTGTCTTAAATTCTGAGAATCGGGCCCTCTATTTCTGTCCCCCTTGCAAGACCCCCCAAATAGTCTAGAAATTGAACTCAGATTCCCCTAGCCGACCTGGAAGAAAGGATATATATGCTTGATTCTCTCCAGCGCCTCTGATCCCATCACCACAACTGAACACACCTCGCACTACAACTCAAATATGACGTCCATTCTGGATCAAATAGCCACTCTGAAATTGAAAAAAAAAAGAGGGCTATTCCATTGAGATCATGGTTTAACACAGACATCAACTCCGAAAGGAGACAACTAAGAGCCACAGAGAGACTCTGGAGAAGCAACCCTTCCGCTATCCTCCATGAGACACTCAAAGCTGCTCGCAGGAAGTAAAAAAAACACATCCAGAACGAAAAAACCTTGTTTTTCTACACCGCGCTGGACAACGCAAAAAACAGGCCGAGGGAGCTCTCTAACATCATTAGACAACAAACCACTAAGCCTGTTACCTACTCAGTGCAGGCTCGAACCGGCCACGCGACGGGTCGGCGCTCTGGACTCTATTATGAGTACGAATCACGCATGGCACTCTTTGGCCAGGAGCCATGACTGCACACTGCTGTACTCCCCCCTGGTCCCGATTGAATGGGCCTTGTGGCTTCCACCGCTGAGAGAAAAAGGAGTCACGCGCGCCCTCAATCAGCTAGGCATACTCAAGCTGGGGGACCTGTTCAGGGACGGGAAGGTGGTCACCTGGGAACAGGTGGATCTACCCCAGATCACTACGACGCTGCTGCACCGTTTCAATCTGCATAGAGTCCGCGCAGCGCTGCAGGTGCTGCTGGGGCCGGATATGGAGGAACCCGCAGAATTACCAGAACTGTCTTACGTCATTAAAACACAATCGAGCGGCAAGATGATAACGCGACTGTACAGGATGGGGCAGTGTCACCGAAAGCGAGAACCCTCGAAAGCCCGACAGGCGTGGCAGCGAGACTTACAGGTGGAGATAAGCGACGAAATGTGGCAATATTGCTGTCAGAACACGAAACGGGTGTCGCTGAATGCTAGACATAGGCTAGTGCAGTTTAAATTTTTACAGAGAGTATATTACACTCCGGAACGCTTGCACAGGTATGGGCTACGGCAGACGCCGGAATGTGAGCGCTGCAGTGCGTCAGTGGCGGACTTCGTGCACTTGGCCTGGAACTGCCCCGGGATAAACGCCTTCTGGGAAGAAGTCTTCCTTGAGTTGGAGCGGATTCTGGAAAGGGACCTCCCGGTGGACCCGGCATTGGCTCTGCTGGGGAATACCAGAGCCTTACCCCCAGCTACACGTCGCCTGGCTGGCATAGGGTTACTTCTGGCCCGGAGAGCGATAGCAATGAAGTGGATGCGGGGCCCGCTTCCAACAAAAAAAGAATGGGAAAGGGCTCTGTTGTACAGTTGTACACAATCCCAACTGTATAGTGAATTACTGCCGCCGGTGAGCAGACCACGGAACTTCTGGGACCAGTACCTGACATACGTCTCGAACAGGAACGCCGCGGTGGAGGATCGGGAGGAGAAGGAGGAGCGGCGGGAGGGGGAGGGGGACACTGGGGACTGAGCTATCTCGGGTTACATGGAGGCACCGGGAGGGAGGGACGCCAGGGTAATGCAGACAACAGAGACCTAGGACACATAGGTGCATGCATGTGGGATCCTCCAGGTCAGGAACACAGAGTGAATGAATGACTGGTGGGGTGGAATGGGGGCGAGAGGATGTGACTGAGGCTAGTGACACATACATTTGAGTAGGCATTAGCACACGGGGAGAGGCACACTGGCAGTTGAGGGGGGAGGGAAGGGTGGTTGTGGACAAGTTGGGTTAGGGGAGTTAGACTTTGAACACGTAGCTGACAGCGCGCACTGAAAGAGACTATCAATACAGCGCTAGAGAAAGCTGTAGCTACCCTCCTGTGGTGCTGGGGGGTATCGATTTGGGACCTTGGCGTCAATACATTAAACTGTTGTACTGGTATTTGAAACCCAGGTAACTGGAACGGGTGACGCCGGTATTACTTTTAGCATAATTTCTGGAACAATGGAGCAACAACTTGTATTGATGTGATTCTAGATTGCTGCCGGCCCCAGGGTTGTAGGCGAAAGCTGTGTGCACGCATTGATAGCGAATAAAAGTTTATAATAACCAAAAAAAAAAAAAACACCTACTCAGTGCAGGCATCCAAAGAGCCCTGCAACAACTTTGCCAACTTCTTTGAGGACAAGACCAACAATATTAAGCTCTCATTGGACATCAACATCACCCCCCCCCCCCCCCCCCCAGCAAGAGCACCTCACCTGGGACCAATGAGAACGCATCCAAGCCTCCTATTAAAGCCTGGAAATCTTTCATCCCCATACATGAAGCAGAAATAGTTAAACTGATCTCCACATCCGATCCCTCCTCCCACGCTCTAGGTCCTCTTCCTCCACAACTGACCAAAAAGCCGAAACTCTCCCTTGCCCCGCTCTGGTGCAAGATCATAAACAGCTCTCTGAGAACGGGAGTTGTTCTAGACTGCCTCAAAGTCGGTCAAGTCATGCCACTGCTGCAAAAACCTGGTCTAGACACAAAAGATCTGAATAATTTCAGACCGGTTTCTAACTTTCCTCTTCTATCCAAAACCTTGGCAAGATGCGTGCTCCTTCAACTAACTCAGCACATGGATAGCATCAACCTTCTCTATTCCCAC
Source organism: Lissotriton helveticus (assembly GCF_964261635.1). Lineage (NCBI taxonomy): Eukaryota > Metazoa > Chordata > Amphibia > Caudata > Salamandridae > Lissotriton > Lissotriton helveticus. The sequence continues at coordinate 211,336,814 of NC_136063.1, read as the reverse complement.
CAATCAGGTTTCAGAAAAGGCTGAAGCACTGAAACCGCGATCCTCATCGTCATTGATGATATCCACAAATCACTTGATGCGGGCCAATGTTGCTTTCTCATTCTCCTAGACCTTTCGGCAGCTTTAGACACGGTCAACCACAAACATCTCAATAAGTTGCTTCAAGAAAGGGTAGGTCTAGATGTGGTGGTCCTACACTGGTTCTCCTACTTCCTTCACATCCGCACCCAAAGAATAAAAATCAAAAACTTTGCGTCCGACCTACATCCTGTCAGCAGGGGAGTCCCCCAAGGTTCAGTGCTCTCCCCGCAACTTTTCAACATTTACATGGAACCCCTCACAACCCTTCTCAGAAATACCAACATTCCCTTCCATCTGTATGCAGATGACACACAGATCTTTCTGGAAAGCATAGAAGTCCAACACTGGCTTTCAAGTAACCACCTAAAACTCAATCAGGACAAAAGTGAAATACTCCTCATCTCTAACAAAGAGGAGAACCCGCAAATTACGGAATGGCTAAAAGCGATTGATGCGCTTGACAGTAACTTCACCCTGGCGGACTTTGTAAAACCACTAGGTATCACTCTAGACCCGAACTTGGACATGACCAAACACATTAAGAACTCCGCCAAGAGCGCCTTCCTTAACCTGAAGCTACTGAACAAAATAAAACCTTTCATCCCACCAAAGGACCTCAAACAAGCCACCCAAGTATTGGTGTTGTCTAGATTAGACTATGGGATAACAGCCCTCTCAGATATATCAAAGTCACACCTTGCTCCCCTCAAAACAACTCTCAACGCAGCAGCCAGAATGGTTACAGGAGAGAAGGAACTCAACCACTTCTCCCCGGCACTCAGAGAACTAAAATCGCTCCCAGTTGACATGCGTGCTAGTTTCAGAACAGCCTGCCTCACGCACAAAGCCCTTCACACAAGCAAACCTGAATACCTGGCTTCCAAACTCAAAAAGCTGGTCAGACCAGGACTCTTAGGAGCTCAAACACACTTCTACTCATCCCACAAACAAAAAACCACGGCCCGGTCCTTCGTGGGTAAAGCGCCCAATATCTGGAACTCTGTTCCCCCCCACATCAGAACTATCCCCTACTTTACAAAATTCAAAGGATAGCTCAAAAACCTTTTCCTAGATTTTCCCTAGCGAAGGGACAGGAGCGGCAGAAGAGCTGAGTGCATTACTCCCTGGAAGAGGAGCTTTGCCCAAGACTATGTCACTCGTCGAAGGCATTCCAAGTCTTCAATGCCCCTTGGTTACACAACCCGCTGAAACTCTCCATCCATGTTCTATACTATTACTGTATTTTGTGATATTTTGCAGTATGACTGTTGTAAAGCACTCTGATACCCTCGGGTCTGGCCAGCGCTATATAAAACTTCAGAATAAATAATAAATAAATAATTATTAAGTAAGTATATATTATATTTTATATGTATACGCTTAATTTATTTTTACATTATATGGACTAGTCATAATTTGTAAACATTTAAATCATTGTTTAACTATGTTTCTTTTAATTATATGTATTATTTACTTTATTTTACTTAATTTTTTTAACATGAAACAAAAAACAATATTTTTAACAACAATATTTTTGACAACGATATTTTTTTTCGGATATATTTTGTACTTACCATAATGTAGATAGAACTTCAATATTCTGAACATCGATATTCTTGTGTAGATATTTCTGTAGCTCGATATTCTGACTGTCGATATTCTGTGATCCTTTTTTTCCTGACCCCCCAATTAATTTCCCAGGTTTGTCCTACTGAAGTCAATCAGGGAAAATTGTGACGGTATAATAATTATCATACACCTCACTATTTTGATCCTTGCCCTTGCAAACACCTGTTTATGCAGGGATTGTATTTGGCCTTGAACTTGCAATCAGTGCCTTTGCCACGTTTTTTCCTTAAAATCCTCCAGCAGGAAAGGTTGATTGGTGAAGGGTTCCATGAAGGAATACCATCTCAATGAGGTATCAAAGAAGCCTTTTTCATCACAGCAAAAATCTGCAAGTGAGGCAAAACAATACATCTTGCCTTCTGCAGCCATACCTTTCTTGTGTATCTTTGGTACCTTGTCTTAAGTCCTCCTGACTTTAGGGGTGTACTATGTCCCAACATTTAAGGATGCTGGAAGAAGTTCTTCCATGTCAATCATGAAGTTTTCAAATTGTTAGCAGAAGCATCTAGAGCCCTGAACACAATTCAGCAGTGGGGAAGGCAAGTTCAACCACTCACACCAGCAAAGGCTCCAGCAAAGGCTAGCTCACTTCCAACTAGAAGCCTTTTTTATCATTTTATCTCCCTGAGGTTATGCTACAGGCGAGTGGGGAGGGCAGCTGGTCTGGCTGAGAGTCACATGTAGCCCTTGTGTTCAAGAGAAAGCAGGTTCAGTCCTCTTCAAAGTAGACATAGCAGCAGACATTCCTCCTCTTGTGTTCTTTTCAATGTAAGAAATATATTTCAGTTCTTAGAACTTAGCTGATAGTTTATATTGAGGGATACCAGAGCTATAAAACATTCACTACAAAAAGATATGTATGTTTGTAGTGGTACTTCTATGGCACACATCTATGTGAGAGGCAACAGGGCACTGAACAGAGGGGGAGTGCCAGAGGAATGATACACCATAGGTAACAAGGGCAGGTCACAATAGTTCCTATTGTGTGGACTGAGTGATATGATATAGCTTGAGTATATAAATCCAAGAGAGACATTTAAATAATGGATTAGATGACTGGCTTATTTACTCTTGCAATCCATGAATACATATTTTGTTATGCATGGCTCTCACTGAAAGACATTATTGTGAGTCCCACTTTCTAAATGTGATAATTCATTGCTGTGACAGTAGCAATGGTTCATTAAAGATCTCATAACTCACTGGTGCTTCCTCATAACAGAATGTCAGGCTGCTCAGGGTGGTCTCTGTGAGATCAGGGCTGGAATGCAGGAGGCACAGCTTCTGAAGGGGAGCGAAGGGAAGGCTTAGAGAGTGGTGGTGGGTTGGTGATAGGAGCTGTTTTTTCCCGGGTTTGGACCGGGAGAAGAGAACATGTTATGTATGCTCCCCCTCCCACCCCCGCCCCCGACACCCCATTACTCCTTTGCCCCTGCATAGCAGTTGAAAGCAGGGGTACATCATTTGAGGGGAGAGGGCTGACATACATAACATTAAATTGTAGATGGATAAAAAGTAACTTACAGGGAAGTCTTTCACCTTCGGGTTCTCACTTCGGGGTAATGAGTGACATCATAGGCAATTCGAGCTTTGCTCTTGTCATCAATGTCATGTCACTAAAAACACCTCAGGGAGAAACATCCATGTAATTCCCTGTTACCCATTAATATTTCTATGTGTAACAAAGAAGAGGTTACACATCTGTCATCCACTCCATATAATACAAATGCACACAACTCAATGAATGAGCAATTATATAAACTATTGCCGTATACACTGTCTCCAAGGCCTTTCTTTCTTTTATACTCTTTGTTAAAAGCCTTTATTGGTTTTATAAACAGCAAGAATGCACAAAAAGACAACACAGACACAATCATTTAGATCATACCAGTGTATGTATTTAAAAAAATGGCAGATGTTGTTGTTGTGATAAGCAATATTAGTAAATAATCAGAAATGCAATAGTGATTTGTAAAGTATATGACTAATGAAGATGAGTTATTAATGTGTATTATTCGACTGAGTTCACATATTTGTAAATAAATATGAAGGTTTTGCTATTTTCTATAAAGAAGGCTATCCTTGTGTTCCAAAACGTATAATGTACGTCTACTTTACCTGTTTGCAAAGGAGAAGTGTGCTAAATTTATTTAGGATTGAAGAGTCACTGATTGTTGGTGTTTGAATTTCCTGCTTCCCTTTCTTCTGTGCCCAGTCGTATTCCTCCTACTTAGGAAAAATACGAAATACTTTGGTAAGACAATGCTCTGAACAACAACATAAATTTTTCTTTTCAGTCTCTCTTGTCTCCTTTTCTGAGGGAATGTAGAGCTTGAAGATCACCTGCAGGTTTTAAAGTATGTACCTTGTGTGGATGTTCCTTATGGATGACAACAATCATGAGGAATAGTACGCTAAACAACACTTGCATACAAAATGCGAATATAGGGCAAATGCAAAAGTTCTGATTCCATATAAAAGCACAAATGCATAGAATTTAAGCGCTGCATATTTCTTATAGTTTTTGCCAGAAGAGTGCCAGTTTCACACGAAAAATACTTTTCAAATGTGACTTATGTAGCTTATCAGAAACCCTGTGTTGAATACCCAGGGTGAGAATGTAATTGTGCCTTGTATCAAATGCCACTTCTACTGCGACAGACGGACTACACATATTATACCGTGCTTTTATATTTTTCATTACAGTGAAATGTGTGCTCACTCAGCAAATAGACTGGGAACATTATTCTTCATCTGGGCATCTAGAATGATTCATAGCCATTCTCCGACTCAGTGGTCTTTCTTCCATGGTCTTAGCTTCTCTAGCTCCAGCATTAGTACCTCTTCTGCCGCTCATTTTCTTGACTATACAGTCTGAATTCACTTCCAGGCGAGCCTTCCCATCACAGCTCTCACCTACTGTTTTCCGTTGGGCATCATTCAAACTCAGTCCAATAAACCTCATTGGTTTACACTTGCCTGGGTCATCCTCGCGATCTTTGGTGCTTTTCATTCGGAATCGTCCACTGGCGGTGCTGGGGGGGAGGTCGGGCTGAGAGGTGCTTGCTGTTAAGAATGGGGCCTGAAGGATGGGACCCTTGACTTTAGGAACGCCTGGCTTAAATGGAACACTAGGGACCATCTCATTGGCTTGCTTCCTGGCTACGACATACACGTCGTCATCCTTCAGAGAGGGCGCACTCATGGAGAGTTGCTTGGTGTCCTTCAGTGAGCACGTCACCCGTCTCTTCTCAATCAGTGCCTTTTCTGTCAGTCGCATCTCGTGTAAAATGGCCAGTTCCATTTGAGGCAGGTTTTTGACCCTCTTGGCACGGGGTTCATTGTTCCTATTGATGACACCCGGGAGTGATAATTTTTCTGAAGCCTTCTTGGCCTCGGCTTGCAGCGTCATTATCTTCTGAAGCTGGGCGTTTTTCACTTCCAAAGGGATCTCGAGTGGCGCGAGTTTCACGGGTCGCTTTAACTCCACACTGCCCGTGGTTTTCACCTCAGTTGAGGAGGCAGGCGTCTGTCTGGCAGTCAGGCCACTGGTTTGTTTGCCAGTTCCAGGCACGTGCTCTTCCTGGCTGTTGTTATTCTGTAAACAGCCGGCATTGACCTTAGAATCAGGGTCTCTACATGTTTTTTCTGTTATCTTAAGAGGATGTTTCATGTTTATAAATTGATTGGGATGCACTTCGTCGACCTCAACGGTGCTGCTCTTGAATTTTGAGAGAAGAGTCTTTTCTGCTTCTGGGAGTCGCTGTAAAAAAGCAAACAAAAAAGAGAAACATTACTGGTGCTCTGTAGTCGTCGCACTTTTTTCAGTTCTAATAATTTTAAATGATGTTAAATTTTGCTGAAGAGATGGGCATTCGTTTTCAGCAAGATTAAATATGCATTTGATATATAATACATTGCTAAAAAAAACTTCAGAGAAAGTAGATTTATACACAATGTTCTGATTGTTAAATATAAAAATGGCATAGAAGTCATGGATTTTTTTTAAATAAATACTTTATAAATAAACTTAGAAAACAAAATTGCAAAACTCGGGGGTGCAGTATTGTGAGAAACAGAACATAAATGATGAATCCACTTCATGGAAAGTACGGAAGGAATAGTGCCAGTTATAACAGAATATTAAATCGTGTAGTAATTATTGACGGGGCGAAGCTGCCAGTGCATCAGGTGCAGTGGTACCAGGGCCCAGTTAGGTTAGGGACCCACTTCGGCGAATTAGTAGCTATTTTACTCTCAAAACTGGGGATGGAGTTCCAGTTTCCTTCCTTGTAGAGAGCCCATTCACTCCTTGTTAGGCCACTGAATAATGTCCACTTATAGAAGGTGAAAGGAATGCTCGCAAGCAGAATCCATTCCATTTGCTTAGTATCCAGGGTAAAAAAAATGCTGGCAGGTAGTGCAATTGATAAAAACATCACCACAAACGATTCCCATTAGTGAAAGAGAACTGCTCAGAAATTATGGCATTTACAGCCTTTTAGACAAGACATCCTCAGGGTGGTCTTCCCTCAGAATTGTTGCCTTTTACCACTTGTTCTTGCTGATTCTCTCTGTTGGCCGTAGAACTCTGAGCACTCTACCACTGCTAACCAGTGCTAAAATGCATGAGCTTCTCTCCAAAACATGATGACATTGGTATATACCGGATTGGCATAATTGTTGTACAGGTAGGTCTCTTTTAAATTGGTATACCATATATCCAGGGCCTGCACTTTAAATGCTAATATTGGGCTGCACCACTGATTGTGTCACCAACAGAAGTAGCCTTTAAAACATGTCTTAGGCCTGTCACTGCATTGCCTGTGTGTGCAGTTTACTGCCAGTCTGACTTGGCATTTAAAACTACTTACTCAGCCTTAAACTCTCCTTTTATCACATATAGTTCACTCCTAAGGTAGGCCTTAAGTAACCCTAAGGGCAGGGTGCCATGTAAGAAAAAGGTAGGATATGTGTTTTGCATGTCCTGGTTGTGATAAACAGCCTATTTTGTTTTTCACTATTGTGAGGCCTACTCCTGTTATGGGTTAGCATTGGGAACTCCTTAATACACTTTTAAGCTACAATTCCTGATCACACCGGAGTAGCTTTTTCATATTTCATATGTTTGGAATAGTAACTATAAATCTAACATGCTGGTGAAGTTGGATTGTTTTGTAAACAAAGTAGGGTCCTTGTAGGTAATTAGTCCAGTAGCCAGTAGTGTAGATTATGTAGGTTTATTCGGTTTCAGGTAAGATGGTGCAGCCCCACCGGAAACAGCATCCTGCTGCTCATCCTCACTCATTCCAACTGACCACTCATCCAAACCATGCACTCATGAACATTCTATTACATCACACTCACACAGGCTGAGCAGCAAGGAACTAGGAGACTCAGGATATAACACATGTAACAATACATTTTTGGGGGAATGCCACTTTTAGAAAGGGGACATTTCTCTGCACTTACTGTTCTCTGTGCCTGACAACCTGCCTTCTATACACGCCTGGGGTGGGTAATAGCTAAACTTTGTGCATTCCATCTAGGCAGCCACAACACAGGAAGGATAGGTGTGTCTGAATACCCATCAACATACATCTTTATCTGATGACCTTGCCTGGGCAGGATCGAAGGGAGGAGCTAACCCTTCATTTGAATAGGCAGTGTCCTGTCCCCACACAAGGGACTGATTAGTCCCACAGGTAGTTTGGCAGACTGGACTGAAAGCGAGAGTTGCTTTGATGTCACCCCACATCAAAGGAACTTTTGGGTATAAGGACTGGGTCTCTGACCCTATTTAATCAGACACTACTGGACTTGTAGCTGAAGTTCTGCCAGAAAAACTGCTGCGCTGCTTTAAGGACTCAACTGGACTGCTGATCTGGAAGACCTGCTTTTCTGTTTCTTGCCCTGCTGCCTGCTGCTGTCTGACTCTGCTGAAGGAGAGCTGGACTCTGCCTTCATTCCAAGTGATCTCCAAGGGCTTGTTGGCTTGTCTCCTATTGCTTGAGACTCAGTAATGTCAAAGTCTCTACCCCTGCACCTGTGCCTGGCTCACTTGAAGTAGCCAAGATACTTGCAACATGAATTTCAATGCATGATCTGCCTGTATGTAGCAGAACTGACACATCAAACCCAGTTGCAGGAGTAAAATCGGCACATTGCCTCGGAATCAGCGTTTTGCCTCCAGAGTTTGACGCATCGGACAGCTCATTGCCGCCACAGCAGCTTGGTGAGATCGATGCATCCCCTAGACTGCATGACAGAATCTGGAGCATTGCTCGATGCCTCACAACTATAGCACCTGTCTGCGGAAATGGCGCATCACCTTCACTGTGTGGACAGGATCGACTCATCCTGCATCTGTGGGCCTCGACATTGACACATCTCCCTTTTTGCGCCCAGAAAAGGTACTTTGTTCACTGGGGTCTGAGTGGGTCCTGTTGCTGGCCGGTACTACATCGCAGTTGGCCCGACTTTGCCCTGGTCCAGTGCAACCTAAAGTATCTTTTGATAGCGCTACTTGCTTTTAAGGACTTAACTGCACTTATTCCTTTTAAATTTATTATCTCAAATTTCATGCATTGAGTTTTTGTCATTTTGCTCTTGTTTTGTTCAGAATATAATACTCTATTTTTCAAAAACTGTGTGGTCTTTTTGTGGTGTATTTTTGTGTTACTGTGTGTGTGTTGCACAAATACTTATGCATTGCCTCTCTAGATAACCCTGACTGCTCTGTGCCAAGCTACCAGAGATTGAGCACAGATTATCTTTTAGTGTGTATCTAGCTTACCATGACTAGAGTGTTGGTTCCTGCCTGGCTTGAGTGCATACCTCAGCCAAACAGGAATCCCATTTCTAACACTGCCAAGGAATGCTGAGCTGGTTTTAAAATGGGTGAAACTTCATTAACAGCTTCTTGTTTATGTTTACCCAGTAAACACTCAGATCACGAGGCAGGAGTGCTTAACAATGTAGGGGTCCTATCCTTGCCCTTTTGGACATGGCCTTCTTACAGGAATTTACCCCCCAACATTTAGATTTTTACTCCTAGCCTTTGCCGACTCGCTCCACATAACCATAGGAACTGGGCACCTTCCTACTGTATTGCAGAGGGAAGGTGCGTGCACCCACCTCACCTGCATTGGGCAGGTGGTGTGTATGTGATGGGTTTAGGTGCTATACCGCCGTCCCACCTGTGGCTGGTACGGCACTGGCTAGTAATGGGACGTAGCAGTGTGCGTGTCACCCACCAGATAGCCTGTTAACAAAGTATTGGACCTGTCATTGCCAGCCTGTGGGGAGCCATTGTGCCCCTGCCTAGGTTGGCATCACTTACGCCTCTGTCAACCCTGAGTGGGACATCTCATACCACAAGGGCACCTTACCAGGCAAAACCTGACAGGAGCGGGGGGTGGTAGGCTGAAGGGTGGGTGGGGACATGTGGATGCTCCCTGTCCAGGTAGTGAGGAGCCTCCTACAGGGAGCTTCCCCTGCCTTGAATTTCGGCTCTTCCCATTAGATACTCCTGGGGTCTTGCTGATTCTCTTGTGTGACCACAGGGCCCTGAGCGCGTCCTCACTGTCAAGGCTGTGGAGAGGTATGTGTGCCTTCCTACACAGGCTAGGTAGAGGCGCTGACCTGGGATTCAGAAACGTAGGCCCGTCTGCTAATGCAGACCTGGGAGTAGTTACTTGTATCTGAAAGGTGTCAATTATGCTTCTGTGTGTGCACTGACCCGTAAGCTGTTCTGAATACATGTCCAGCCTGCTGTGGCAGGCTTGAGGCTGCGTCCTGACACCTATGGCATTGTAGATAGGTGACCAGGTTGCCTGGTGAGTGCATATCTGTATCAATGGTGTTCTAACACCCGGGCCAGGCCTGCCGAGGGGCTGGTTCTCATGGTGCTATTGGCAAGGCGCCCTGCCTCTCGACACAGGCAAGGTGTGCGCAATCGCATCCATAAGGGGGAAGGGGTCAACCCAAGTCCAACAGGTCCAGGCAGGGTGGTGAGCTCGCTTCTCAGGTGCCAGGGCAAGCTCATGGCCCGTCCGCCGACCAATGTGTGCACATTGGCGGCAATTGTGATTAGACTCATGAACAACCTGCCAGCTCAGGTCGCTGTATGTGTGCACCTGTACCTATGTTACCTGTGAATGCATGTGCTGCTTGCCATTGCAGGCTTGTGCATATTGATTAAACCTGTATCCAGTCTGCTGGTGCAGACTCAGGTGGGCACACTTTCACCCCTGAAGCTGGGGACTATGTGTCCAGACTGCCACTGCAGGCCATGTGTGCAATAGAGTACGTGCGCCCAGGTAGTGAGGAATACCTGTGTGTGTTTTCATTACCTCAATAGGCTTGCTCTTCCCAAAAATTAACGTGAGGATGTGGTTGACATCACTTCGGGCTGAATAGTGGATTGCAGTGGAGAAGCCTCATGATGTTTCCTATCAATGGATTCCTCATGCCAAATACTTTCCAATGGTAAAGGGTTTTTTGGCATAACTCACATATAAATGTCACCTATAGAATATGGATATTTCTATACTCTAAGCATCTTGTGTGCCGGGATGCCTAGCTCCGCTGGACACAAGGAGACGGATGAGCACATCTGTGCATTCCCAATGTGGCAGCCATAAACCATGGGCATCCCATAAGAACGGCAGACTTCTGTCATTTGAGGGCAGAATGGGATAGATTGGAGAGAGAGATTTTGACATTTAGCCTCGAGGAGCCGGATCATGGCCCCACTAAAGATTAAGATCTGGATTCCAGGAGCCCATGGGAGACAGGCCTACAATTTACAGGAGACATCTGTGGTTCAGAGGGAGACCCCTTGAACCACCCCAAACTTCAAATACACATGACAGTATAACTACTGGAGCTATCATTCAGAAAAGGGTATTACGTGGGACCGGAGAACCCGGACTGCGTGGTGCACATTGCCGAAGGACTCTGTTGTGCACATGGAGGATAACTGTCCATGTAGGGGACCGTGTGCCACTGGCTGATCAAAGCAGAGTCACCAGAGAAGGTTTGTCATCATCTGCAAGTGACAACCCAGCTGTTGTGCAAATTGGGTTTTTCGATAAACGTGTCCTTGTTTTACAATGGAGCAGTCGTTCCAGTCCTGAAGGTCCTACGCCTGCTTGGTCTGTTTGCTACCTGCATTCTGTTGGTCAACCATGCTCTGGAACCATCTCTATCGCACCTTTTTTCAATAAAGTTAGGACTTCCTCCTGCAGGAGAAGAAGATGGTCCTCCGAGCAAAACCCTTGGAAAGGAGGGTAATTTGGAGGGAGTTCCCAAAAGCGAAGGGCATACCCATTCTCCACAAGATTGAGAACCCAAAGGTCTGTAGTGACCGATTCCCAATCTTGCAGAAAATGAGTAAGCCGACCCCGACAGTACCAGCATGATCCAGAATGGAGGATCTAGGGCTGCTTTGCTGAGGTAAGAGGAGGGGAGGTAGAGGAAGAGGAGGAGGAGGGCTGAGGGCCTCGTGGGCGACCTCTGTTTCTGCCCCTATAGGATTTATATATGGTGTTCTGCTGCTGCTGTTGCTGTTGAGGCTGTCTCTATGTCTGAAAGGACGACCTTCCAAAGCTTCTAAACTTCCTATAAGAAAAACCTCTAGGCTGTGTCTGCAGACCCAGAGACTTGGCTGTAGCCTTGCTTTCTTTAAATGTCTCCAAAGCTGCATCTGCCTTTTCTCCAAAAAGTCTAGAACCATCAAAGGGGAGGTCCAAAAATGCTTTCTGGACATCTTGCGAAAATTCCGAAGACTGAAGCCAGGCACTCCTCCTAGATGCAACCGAAGACCCGATTATCCTGGCTACAGAGTCCGCTGTATCGAGGCCACTCTGGATCACCTGTCTTGCAGCCACCTGCGTGTCAGACAATACCTCATCAAAGTTCTTTCTGTCCTCCTCCGATAGCTTTGGAGCCAGCTGCTTAGCAGAATCCATTAAGGCATGAATGAATGTACCTGCCCAAAAGGCAAGTAGCATTGGTGGACTTAAGTGTCATAGAAGCAGATGAAAACACCTTTTTAGCAGCCTGATCCAGTCTCTTAGACTCTCTGTCACCCGGAGTCTGTGGAAAAGCTCCAGCTGACCTCTTTGAACAGGCGGCTTGAATAACTAAGCTCTCAGGTGCAGGATGTGAGTTTAAAAACTCTGGATCTCCAGGAGCCATCCTGTATCTTCTGGCAACTGACCTTGAAACTGCCGGAGCCGAAAAAGGTTTTTGCCAAACCTCCACAATTGGCTCAGTGATAGCCTCATTGAATGGAAGTAAAGGTTCATTTACTGCAGAAGGAGAATGAAGTACCTCTGTCAGAATGTTGGGAGATGTAGATCCAAAAGATCAGCAGCCTTTCATATTACAGAGTAGTAGGGAATTACATCTTTAGAGGGAACCTCTGAAGGAGGAGAGAGTTGCCATTCTGGTGATAACTCCAAACCACTTGCCACCCTCAAATCCTCAAAAAAGTCATCAGACTCCTGAAGCTCACCTTCCTCCATCTCATCCTCCCTATATTGCTACTCCTCCAGCAATCTTTGAGCCTCCCATCTCAACCTTATCTTCAGGACCGGCGCCAACGGAGTCGTACACGGATCCAATGGATTCGGAACTGGCGTCGAACCCAGATCCAGAGGCACATTCAAAGTCAACAGAGGTCGAGCTGATGGCACCGGAGAAGGTGGAATCTACGTAGGCGTCGGGGCCGGCTTCGAGGTCCTCTGCACCGGGACATGCCAGGACGGAGCCGCAGGAAGAAAAGGCATAAAGGGAGCTGGTGCATATGCTTGAGGATCTCCGAAGTTAAATGCCATGGGACCGATGGTACCCGAAGGTGCACCAGAGGGGTACATTGCCCTCGCAAAGACACCATACATGGCATTTAGATAATGCAATGGGTCATGCCCTGGACCAGGAAAAGGAGGGTACTCGCCTGGAATACGCTCAGGCATAGGCTTCACTGGACTCGGGCCTGCCGGCGCCGACGGTGGAGCCTCTTCTCCTGGTGCCGGAGAATGCTCCGGAGATGGAGATAGAGAAGGATTCGGCGCCGGTGAAGCCACAGGAGATGTCGCTTTCTCTGGAGAAGGAGATACATAGTCCTCACGATGTCGATGGACTTTCAAAGCTGACGATTGAGTTTCTTCCTTTACCAAACTGCGTCGAGAGCCGTGCCTCTTCTTCTTTTTATGCTTCTTGGACTTTGAAGCATGGCCCGACGTCGACTTCGAATCCGACCTCGATCTAGATCTAGACATCGATCTCCTCCAGCCTCTCTTTTCCTTACGCATCTTTGCCATAAACAGCTTGGCTTCCCTTTCTTTTAGAGCCTTCGTATTCATCATCCTGCAGGAAACACAATCCTCAACGTCATGGTCCGATGACAAACACCATACTCAATCGTCGTGTGGATCTGTTATGGACATGTGTCCAACGCACTCCCTGCAGGGCTTGAAACCTGATTTTCTCGAAGACATCCTCGAAAAGAGAACAGGTTACAATTTAGAAAACACAAAGTTGCAAACTACGGAGAGTCCCCAAAAACCGTTGCGTCGACGGCGCTGAAAAAAGGGAACTGACGTCATCACGCCGACAAGGCTCTATTATGGACCCGGTGACGTCAGCGAGGTCGCGAGCCGAGCCGTGCCTCTCTGACGTTGTCCACGTCCTCATCGGCATGGAGAGCTACAAAAGTTTCCATATGTTGCTGGCGCAGGGGATATTCGCAAGGTGAGTAATCCACTGGCAGATGTGTCCATCAGAAGCACAATGATACAAGTTGCAGCAGACCAGCCCAGTCACACTCACACAAGAACAAGTTCAGCACAACTACATAACGTAGAATGAGGCACCCAAATCTGAGGGTCGCAACTTGTGAATCAGACACACGCAATGTATATGCAGTCAGCATGCTGCATGAGAGAAATGCAGCACAATTGACAAAACAGGCACTATGGGGTCCCGCAACTGGTGAATCTGCTCACCACCAACTAGATGCTCATGATTTTTAGGGTTTGGTAGCTGATGTGGGCACTTGAGAGGGCACCGCTCTTGAGGTATCACAGGTAGATGGTGTTGGTCCCTCGTGAGAGATTTATGATGTCCCTGAGATTTCCAGGAGAACAGGAGGCACACAGATGGACCGTTGGAGAGCATACTTTAGGGCACCACACTTCAGGAGGTCTAGGCCAGCCACTATTCATAAAGGGCACACGGTCCCCTACATGGGCAGTTATCCTCCATGTTCACAACAGAGTCCTTCGGCAATGTGCACCACGCAGTCCGGGTTCTCCCGGCCCGCGTATCACCCTTTGCTAGAAGTAAAAACGAACTATCGCGATGTGATCTGTCAACAAGCAGGGAGGAGTGGGGTCGCATTGTCTCTGCAGAGAGGATCTGCGTCTCTGGTTCTGGGTTCAGGACCATCAGATGTGTCTGATGACAAATCATCTGGCCGGAGTTCTGAACGTACATGCGGACAGTCTCAGTCGGCAGTTCTCAGCCGACCACGAGGGGAGGCTTCATCCAGAGGTGGTTCGTCACGTCTTCCGGACATGGGGAACTCCTCGGGTGGACCTGTTTGCCACTCACGAGAATGCTCACTGCCCGTCATTCTGCAGTCTCTAGTTTCTGAAGCAGGGAGCTTTGGGAGACGCGTTTCAGTTGAGTTGGGGCTCACAACTCCTTTACGCGTTTCCTCCCATACCCTTGATTCCTCCTGTTCTGAGGAAGATTCGCCAAGACCAGGCCCAAGGTATATTGATTGCCCCGGATTGGCCAAGAAGGGTGTGGTACACAGATCTTCTCCACCTCTCCTCGTGCCCTCCGCTCCGTCTCCCTCTCAGGGCAGATCTCCTCTCGCAGTCGCAGGGGCAGGTTCTACACCCCCACCTTACACCTTCATGCCTGGAGATTGAACGGGGCAACCTGAATTCTTTTTCTCTTCCATCTGACGTGGTGGACGTTATTTTGTCCGCCAGACGTCTCTCCACCAAGTCTATCTATTCCTATAGGTGGTCCAAATTTGTTCATTGGTGTGGGAAGAGGTCTATTGACCCTTTGAGTGCTCATTTATCTGACATTCATCAGTTTGCTCTATCTCTGGTCCAGCAGGGTTTTGCTGTGGCTACTGTAAAGGGCTATTTATCGGCTTTGTCGGCGTTCCTTTGCTTGCCGGATAAGCCGTCTTTATTTAAGTCACCTATTTTGTTACGTTTCATTAAGGGCCTTACCAACAAATTTCCGCCCACTCCTTTTATTGTGCCTCAATGGGACTTAAATCTTGTTTTAACCTACTTGATGGGTTCTCCCCTTGAACCCTTGCACAAGCGTCCCTTAAGACCACTGTCTTTCAAGACTGTTTTTCTGGTTGCAATTACCTCAGCACGGAGGGTAAGTGAGCTTCAAGCTCTGATTTCGAAACCCCCATTCTTGACCATTCATGCTGAAAGAATGGTGCTCAGGACCAGGGCTGATTTTCTGCCTAAGGTGGTAACTCCTTTCCATCTGGGGCAGTCCATTACCCTTCCTACCTTCTATCCTCCCCCTCACCCTTCCAAGGAGGAGAAGCGGCTTCACCATCTGGTCCCTAAGAGGGTGGTGAGTTTTTACCTCGATAGGACTAAAGACTATCGTGTGGACGACAAGCTCTTTGTGGGTTTTGCTGGCTGCAGAAAAGGAAGAGCAGTGCACAAGCGCACACTTTCCAGATGGATTATCTTGTACATCAAGATCTGTTACTCCTTGGCTGGTAAGAAACCTCCAGAAGGTATAAGAGCTCACTCTGCTAGGGAAAAGTCTTCTACATCTGCTTTGTCTAGAGGTGTTCCTGTAGAGGACATTTGTAGAGCGGCAACTTGGGCCTCCCTCCACACTTTCGCGAAGCATTACTGCTTAGATTCCGAAGTGAGGAGGGATGGTCATTTTGTGCGTTCTGTCCTACAGGATTTCTTGGTATAAAAGAGTGGACACCCTACTCCACGGTGGGGACTGCTGTGTGATTCTATTCACAGGGTGAGATGTGACGTCGTCCACGTCCTCGCCGGCGTGAAGAGCTACAAAAGTTTTCCGAATGTTGCCCCGCAGGGGATATTCACAAGGTGAGGAATCCACAGGCAGATACTGTATCCACCAGAAAAAGCGTTACCGAAGGTAAGTAACTTGTTCATTGGGCATTGTGCCTAATTTCCTGGGAGTTACAGAATTTGCAACTCTTCATTGTGTAGGAGTGGAATTGCCTGGTCCAACCTATCTCAACGTCCACTGGCCATTGTGCCTCATTTCCAAGTAAGTATGAAATTTGCACCTCTTAGTGTTTGAAGTCCTGAAGTGTCTGGTGCGATTCCTATCAATACGCATCAGATGCTGTTCCTGGATTGCCTGGGCACAACCCTGATCATCGTGTACCATTTGAGGTGCCTCCTACCATCAAGGGGCTACTCTGTGATACTCTCCATTCATCAGACTAACTGCCTCTCCACACCTGGCCCGTCCCAAATCCATCTTGGCGCCAGGTAGTAGCAAGGGAGATTGACTGGGTTGAAGGAGCGCTTCCAAAGTGGGTCAAGAGAATGCGTGACTCCTTTGTGTTTTGAGACCTGTGGGTGAACTTCTTGAGAGGCTGCTAAACCCCCCTTGTTTTTATGTCTGCCTGTTAATTAAAACTGCTACTTATCTCGACCTGGTTCCAGAGGATCCCAACTAAGTGAGACTTTGGCTGCCTGTGGTCCAGTGTCAGGGAGGCGGGTCTAGTTATCTTCCATCCGGGGATATTAGACCATTGAATGAACCGGAGGGTGGAGGGGGGCTGGGGGCACAGAGTCTGCAGGGTGTAATCCATTGACCTGTTGGGTATCAGTGGCACTGCATTAGCATGCTGGGTGCATATTTTTTAGGAATATTCTGTACGGACTGGCTGATTCCTGTCGCACCATGAAGCGGTGTGGAGTGAGCGTGTGTGGGAGGGGGTGATCATGTATGGACGACCTGTGATTCACGACACTGGCCGGCGGTGCCATTTTATATGTTGATTTCAACACATTTGACCTTGGGTGTACCCGTGGGGCTACGGCCCATGGTGCTACTAAAAAGTGTTCTATTTTTGTGCATGTACATATTTTTTGTATTGTGCACCCCATAAGGGTGCTCTCTCTCTCTCTATTTGAGGGGGGTTAGATTAGGAACTGTCCACAGTTTGCATACTATTGATATCGTAACAATACAAGTGGGCCTAGTACTGCTAGTAATATTTCCTAATGTGTTTTGTGCCCAAACGTATCTGATAGTTATATCACAATGACTATATATGTGTTGAATACAAACATTCTTCCATACATCATATTTGAAGTTTCTTTTTTGATGCTCGGTGTTTTTATCACCTGTGGCTGCTGTGCCTTTGCTTTATACACTGCCTCTGAACTAAGGCTGACTGCTCAGTGCCAAGCTGCCCAAGGGTAAGCACAGCTTATGCAGCAAGTGTAATCACCTGCCCTTGATGGGAGCGGTAGGTTCAGCCTGGCTGTGGGCACACCTTCAGTCAACCAGACAGTGCCTGTTCCAACACCCCCACATTTAGAATGTATTTATGGACCACCCAGTCAGAAAATTAAATCTGGTGTTGTTTGTTAAATTACTAACTGCTGTAAAAATGTATTCTGCTGGCTGTATTTTTCACTAAATACTAGTTTTTACTCCTAGCAGTATTTATGATCGCATTACCTTCATTCCCATGACTGTCAGGCAATATCATGGGAGTAATTTTTCCAAAGCATCAATCACAGTCGAGATGTATTTCTCCACCGGTGGTCAATCCTATGTAACTGTGGCATGGTGTTTTAAAAATGTTGGCACATTCTTCCTATATTAGTAAATGATATAAAAATGTTGACATCTTACATTTAGGCAGCATACAAACTAGCTAAACCATATTCCTTACTCCCTTCCATTTTTTTTACCTCATGTATGAGTTACTTCATGTACAAAAACTGCGTTATGGCTTCTGCCAGCCGGATCGGCCCTTCCTCCGATGCTCTCCCACCAGTGTCTCCCTGTGACTATGCCTCTTCTATGCAGCCCCAGTGACTATAAGTCTACATGCAATGGGGAGGAGAAGTTTCTGAAAGGACTGTGCCAAGATCACCACCACTGTTTGGAAAGTAAATGGGACAGGGAGTAGAGGAGTACAAATATATGTTGGTAAATGTGTGTTACTATGTGCCCTTGTATGTGTGTGTACATGTCTACCTCCTTCCATGCAGGAGAGTGGGTATGCGCAGCAGGCATGTGTATATGTTCATTTGAAGATGGGTGCTCTGGCATTTTGGTTATACCTGAAATATTAGTGGCCCATTCCTGACATGTAGGCCCTGATTATGAGCTAGAAATTACATACTAATGCCCTTTGCATAGAGGAGTTTATGTAGGGATCAGAATTCCAAGTTGTATGATGTGAGAAACTGGGTTACTGGTTGAGGGGGGGGTGAAACTCTATTCAAGCAGCAACCACAATCCATGTCAGGGTGACCACAAGCAAACTCCAAATAAACCTGTGCTGAATTCTCTGGTAGCTTGGCACAGAGCAGTCAGGCCTAACTTAAAGGCAATGTTTAAAGTATTTATGCAGCACTTTAAACAGTAATAAAGTGAAAACACAACACAAGAAAGATCACACACCAATTTAGAAAAATAGAATACATTTTAATAAATAG
This sequence comes from Lissotriton helveticus, assembly GCF_964261635.1. Taxonomy (NCBI): domain Eukaryota; kingdom Metazoa; phylum Chordata; class Amphibia; order Caudata; family Salamandridae; genus Lissotriton; species Lissotriton helveticus. Next base: position 211,318,368 of record NC_136063.1, on the reverse strand, counting down.
AACAAGACACATCAAAAATCCAATCAGTAGAACCGGAGATATGCAATTTGAAAGATTTCAGTGAAAATATCACCAAAAAGCACACAGCCCAAATTGTGGCTATCTAGCTGCGCCGGACCGGGACAAAGTCACAAGTTCATGCCGACCACAATTGTTGGACTTGGCCCTTTCTGCAGGGTCATCCCCAAATGTTTTCTCTTCACCTTCCTGTTTTCGGAACCCATTTTTGTTGGCTTTTAAGACTGTGGACACTTTACTTCTATTTAAGTTTTACATGTCCTAGTAGTGAAATACTCTTAAATTTGTTTTTCATTACTGCAACACCTAACTCTTGCACAGGACAATATTGGAGTTTTGGTATTACATGTAATAAGCTGTAATTTCCAATTGGTAAAGGGTAATCAGTTCATGTTTGGTGTCTTTGGAATTGTAATGAAAAATCCTAAATTATGGTGAAGTTGTATTTTAAATTACAAATTTGAAAATGGCACCTTAAGAAAGTTGGCATTTTCCAGCACTGTCTCAACCACACACACAACATTTGTGCTTCGCATGGGGTTTCACTTGTTTTCCTAGTTTCTGAGTGTTTTGGTTTTAAGTATCATACACATGCATGTAATATCACAAGTCAGCCTTATTACACTGGTACCAGTTTCCCTTGTTGTTTCTTCATAGCCTATAAATGGTCTTGGTTTTGACTTCATTTCCTTGTGTGCTGCTACTAATGTCTCTTTGGGGATACAATTTGTATAAAAAAGAACACTTGAATACATATATTGTTTTTTAGTTACCCCTGAGGAAGGGTGCATGCCACCCGAAATGCATCGGGATTGATTCAAGAAACTGTTGCCATCGCACTTTTTGAATGGATTTGGTTTATAAAAGAGATTTAACACATAATTGATTTGCTTTGCATCCACATGAGCCTCTTTTGAAAGTTGTGTGTTACTTATGAGTAGAATAAATCCATGTGTTCAAATTTAGCCCACAGGCCTTTTTGTTTGAGCACTCTGTTTCCAGGCAACCATCGGTTACCTGGGTCTTTGCATTTTCCTGCCTTAGCCATTTAGTGCCTGCAGCCTGTCACTGGGTCACATGAGTTGGTATAGTTGATAGTTGGGCTTTGTGTATTCCTCCTAGAGAGCTTAGGAGTGCCTGGATGGACCATTACTGGCATGATCGGAGGGAGGAGCTGGGCACAGCTCTACTTACACTTGATTAGGCTGTGTCATGCCTCCATACAAAGGGCTGCATACCTCCTGTAGTTAGTCTGGAGCCAGGCCAAGTAAGGCAGGGCACCTGTGCACTTTAAAGATATGCCTCTAGAAGCTCCTCTCCACTTCAATGGCACACCTTGGTATACATTTTGGACTTCAGACACCTTTGGCCATATTTATTAAAGGTTGGGTCACTTATGCTCCATGCAATGGTGTGCAAAAGCGATGGAACCCATGAAATGTGATTTATCAAGCCAAGCAAGGCCACCTTGCAAGGCCCTGAGTATCTTGCTATATCAAGAGTAATGCAACACAGCGCAAATCAATGCGTTGTGTTGCTCTGCTACAAGAAGGCATTCCATGTGTGGTGTGTGGTATGTTACTACACAAAACCTATGGATTGTTACCCAAACCCAGATTTACCATAAGTGGTAGACCTAGAAATGTGCTAAAACTGCTATGCCTCCCCAAGTGAGGTGTAACAAGGAGAAATATATTTATTTCTCCTCGTTTCTTTCTCTATCTATGTGTACTGCATCATGCAGCACACATAGAAAGAGGAAAATGCCTCAGAGAATTATTTTTGTGCAGAAAGGAGGGCCTTCCTGCACAAACATAATCCTGCTAACAATGCAGGCACCCTTGCGTCATGGTGCAAGGGTGCCTGCGTTGGCGCTAGGCAGCACATTATGTGCTAGCACTGAGGAAAGGCAGGAATGCACCGTACAATGTTATGTACGGTACATGTCTGCGCCTTCCCTATCACGCAGTGCAGCGAGGTGACTTGCTGCACTGCATGATATGATGTTAAATATGCCCCCTCTGGACCTGTGGGTACTCTGCCAAGAAGAAGGACTGCTGTGCTGTTGAGGACTGCTGCTATGCAGGACTGCCACTTTGCTGCTGGACTGCCACTCAACTGGACTGCTGCTCTGAAGGATAGTTGCTCTGTAGCCTTGCTGTGCTGACTTGCTGCACTCTCACCTGGTTGAGAAGGATTGGACCTGCAACCCTGAACCCAGGACCCCAGAGTGACTCCAGGGCTAGTTGGCTGGCCTCCTGATCACAAGCCTTAGGGACCCAACAGGCATCCAACAACCATGAACCCATCACCAGTACTCTGACATTAGCGAGTCCTGCTCCCAAGTGGTGCCACCCCAGTTTAACGTTGTTGGAGCATTCTGTCCCTGAGTCTCTAGTCATGAGGCCAGCCAACTAGCCCTTGAAGTCACTTTAGAGACCTGGGTTCAACAGATGCAGGCCCAGTCCTTCTCACTCACGCAAGAAAGTAGCAGGCAGCAGGCCAGCAGTCCTTCAGAGCTGCAGTCCAGCAGACTAACAGTCTTTTCAGCAGCACAGCAGTCCTTTTTCCTGGAAAAGTATTTACACGTCTAGATGTGTACTGAAGAGTTGGTGCTTGGGGTCCAATAATTTTCCTGGGGCTTTTCTTTAAAGTGGGGGAAGCGTCCAGAGGTTTACCTTTGAAGTCCACAAGCTTCCTCCATCCCTTGGCCTAACTCCAGACTAACTATAGGAGGTATGCTGCTTTTTTTCTGGAGGTGTGATACAGACTTTTAATGTGTAAGTAGTGCTTCACACAGCTCTGGCCTCCCATCCTGACAATGATGGCCCATCCAGGCATGTACTACGCTCTGTGTTATGTGTATCTGTCCAAGAGGAATACACAAAGACCAACTGTCAGCTACACATAGTCATGTAACCTAAATGCAGGCACTGAATGACTAAGGCAGTAAAATGCCACCTTTCTTTAGTTGGTATATTCAAAATTGCTGTTTAAAACCTGACTTCGACATGAGAGAGGATTTTTCATTACAATGCTAAAGTCATCAGACATGAACTGGTTACCTGCTCCCATTTGGAAATATCACTTATTAAATATAATAAGGTAACTCATATACCATCCGATGGGAGAGGAGGGCCTTGCAGGAGTGAAATTTTTTTCATACCAGGACATATAAAACAACAAAGTACATGTCCACATTTTTATATACGCTGCAACCTGCCCTCTGTGCTATCAAGGTCCTACATTGGGTGTGACTTATGTTTTACAGACAAGGGCTTAGGACTAGAAAAAGGTTTATTTTGCCAGGTCGAAATGGCAATTTAGAACTGCACATACAGACTGCAGTGGCATGCCTGAGACGTGTTTAAAGGGCTACACAAGTGGGCGGCACAATCAGTGCTGCAGGCCCACTATTAACTTTCATTTACAGGCCCTTGGCCCAGGTAGTGCCACTTTACTAGGGACTTACAAGTAAATAAATATGCTAATTGGGAACATGTAAATTTGACTATGTTCTGAGGAGAAAGCATAGGCACTCTAGCCCTGGTTAGCTGAGGTAAAGTGCGCAGAGTCCTAAGGCCAATAAAAATGAATTCAGCAAAAATAGAAGGCATGAAGGCAAAATGTTTGGGGATGATCCTGCAAATAGGGGCAAGTCGAACATGTGAAAATTGTCACACAGCTACTGTTTTCGTCCACCTACAATGATCAAATAGCGAACAAGTCTTGACACATTGAGGATATTCCTGCCAACTGTCTTACAATTTCTGGCATAACTGTGCCCATTCTTATCATGTTGCAGATGTTGTCTACTGGGAGCTTTGACACAAAGGTTTACATCCTTGACTTATCATGGCTATTCAAGGCATAAATGTAAAGTTATCAGCAAATAATTCCAATAAATCCCGGATAGGTTGAAGCAGTTTAATCAACAGGGCACAGTACTGCTTGCTCAGAAATCCAAAGCAGAATGACATACAGAATCATTCCAAATGAAGTAATAACTAACAGAAGGGCATGCTCTCATTTGAAAATATAAGAAGATTTAAAGGAGCAGGAGAATAAAAAGGGAAATATACAGTTAAACAATGTAGCACATCTCTCCCCTTAGAAAACTTACATAGACTATGAATTTATCACATTTAGAAACTCGTTTTACATTCCATACTTTTCCATCTTGGGTAACCACACTGTTGCGATTCACCTTAACAATTTTAATAGGTTTACCAAATTTCATCTCACCTTTGGGAACCAAACCAGGTCTTCTAATCATCACCCACTTTCCAACTTTAAAGTACGGTACTTTCACTTTCATCCGTAAATCATAAAACAATTTAACTCTATCTTGTTTTTGCCTCACAGGATAGGCAACATCCTCTTGTTTTATTTCTTCAGAATAAGTTACAGGTTTTCTACCTTTGAGCAAATGGAAGGGAGAAACTTCAGTCGTCGAGTGGGGAGTTATACGATATAACCATAATTTTTCTCTCAATTTATCCTTCCAAGATGAACCAAAATTCTGTGCCCATAAAATATCTTGTTTAAACACTCTGTTGTACCTTTCAACTTGGCCGTTTCCTTATGGTTCATATAATGATGTGGTGACATGCTTAATATTACAAAACTTAAGAAAATCTGTCATTTCATGAGATTTCAATTGTACCTCATTATCCGAAATTAGTACTTCTGGGAAACCCTCTCTGGCAGAGACTTCTTTTAAAAATTTGATCACACTTTCAGTGGTGGCGTGTGGAATCAATTTCACCTCAGTCCATTTAGAATGGTAATCTACCATTACCATAGCAAATATGCAATCTTGAGGTAAAGAATTAAAGGGCCCTGCAATGTCTAAGCCCACCTTTTGCCATGGAAAATCCGGCCATTTGACGGAAATAAGTGGAGCAGGATCACATCTGAGCATTTTTTCACTACTCTCACACTCGGGGCATTCTCTGACTATTCTGTCAACAAATCTATCTAAATATGGCCACCAAAAAATTGATCTTATGAGTCTCTTCATGGAGGACATCCCCAAATGACTTTCATGACTCGTGGATAACATTTGATTACAAAGCGATAAAGGCGGAATACATTTTCCTTTCCTGAGTGAAAAATCACCTTCAATAACCAGTTCATCAGAAATTTAGCAAAAAGTAAAGAGTTCCACACAAAACTCATTTTTAGGGGGCCAACCATTTCTTGTAAAATTGACAACTTGTTTCTTGAAGATTGGGTAATATGCACCAAGCTTACCAACCACTCTAATCCACCTGTGTGCTTTTGAGAAGATTCATCAGAGTAAATGTGTTTATAAAGCACACAATAATTGTCCATATAACAGCCGATATTAAGAATTATGCGCGGTCGTGCGCCTCGACGAATTGAAGGAAAAACAGGTAAACCTAAGATGGCGGTGAAGCATGTGACGAGGCGCGTAAGGGTTACGGTGCGCGATGAGATGAAATCCATCGTAGCTTGAAACACTCCAATACACGCAGGAATGCGTGTTGAAAACGGTGTATCCAAGAAAACGAAATCCACACAATGATGCCGGTCAGCAAGGGGCACGCGTTAAGAACTCCGCACGGACTGAAGAAAACGGTGAGATTCAAAGGATGCAAATCTTGAAAAAAATGTCCAAATTTGTCAAAATTGTTTTTCTCAATGTAGGCATATGAGGAAAAATCCGTAAAAAGTTGGTAATGAAGTACAAACAATACTCTCCAAGAGTAATGTAGCAAAGTAAATCCTTGTAGATTCTAGGTAAAATTGGAGAAAATCCCAAAGTAAATGTACTGCTCCTGTGCCCCAAAGAAGTAGCAAGTACAGGTCCCTCATCGCCAATGTAAAGTTCTCAGTAAATAATTCCAATAAATTCAGGATAGGTTGAAGCAGTTTAATGAACAAGGCACAGTACTGCTTGCTCAGGAAATCCAAAGCAGAACGACATACAGAATCATTCCAAATGAAGTAATAACTAACAGCAGGGCATGCTCTTATTTGAAAATATACAAAGGAGATGTACAGGAACAGGAGAATAAAAAGGGAAATATACATTTAAACAATGTAACAATAATTCTGTCTGTCCTTGGCATATTGGTAGTGAAAATTCCTGCCAAGTTAATGAACATGATGATGGGGATAAACTAGCATGAAAGACAGGATCTGTACCTTGTGTAACAGAAGTACATGAGAGTGTTTCATGACAGTGACAAGCTGATGTCTGGAGCCAAAGGCTGCATTGGCCCTAAATGAACACATGCCTTTTAACATAAAAACAAAAGTTTGAATCCAGTATAAAATATTTGTACTTAATGGAGACATTTTTATAGTTTTAGAAAGTGACAAATGATATTTTGGGCATAATGATTGCCTTGCAAAATTATGTTTAAAAAAAATCTTTATTCATTTTTATAACCTAATACAATGAAATAAAAATCATCAGGCAAAAAGTACAGGAACATTTGGCAATCACATTAGCACTGCACATTAACAAAAGTACATCATGATTTATATAGACACTTGGGAGAGAAAAAGCATAAAAAAGCCAATGAAACATATGTCACCCTTAGCAATGACAAGGTTTACATATCCTGAGAAAGACAATATGCAGCAAGCAACCACCCAAATCATATGATGACATTAAAGAGGATTACTGAGAGTAGGTCCCTCCGGTACACCTGTTTCTTTACCTGTCCAGTATTGTTGAAATGGGCCCCAATAAGAATGTAGTTTGGATTGGGGAGGAAGAAGTTCGCCATATGAGTCAAATTGGGTATTGCAGTAGATCATATCGCTCATCCACTCATCAATTGTAGGGATTGGGCATCTGCCCCAATGCATGATAATCCGTCTCTTCACTATAAGTATCACCATTGCCACCAACCATCTTAGGGTTTTGTCAATTGGTTTGGCATAGCCCAGGAGAGCAATGAGCAGGTCAGGGAATGGAGTAAGGCCAGTGATGTAATTGATTATCTGAAATATCTTGCCCCAAAACTCCGATATATGAGGGCAAGACCAGGCCTGGTGCATAAAGTCTGAAATTGGCTCCTTGCATCGAGAACAGGAAGCAGACTCACGCAAACCATATCTGTGTAGACGTTCTGGAGTGTGATATGCTCTCTTAATGTATTTAAAATGTATTAGTCGATGCCTACCATTCATTGAGATCTTCTTGGTCATCTCGAAGCAATATTGCCATTCTTTGTCCTCAAAAAACCAGGCCCAAGTCCCTCGGCCAGACATATCTAGGTTCTGAGAACTGCACCGATCTGTTTTCTTGTGTTGTGTTATATATTGTGGAAATCAATTTTCGGGGTGAAGGGGTCTTGATAACATAAGAGAGAGCATGGACCTCAGGAGGCTCCTGTAGGGAACTGCCCAAGAGGAGTTTCAGAGCATGCTGAAGTCTTAGATACTGGAACCGCACTAACAAAGTGGGAGAAAGGCCATCCGCTGTCAGCTGTTCCCAGTTACAGAGTTCCCCCCCTCAAATAAGGCACCTACAACAGTGATGTTGACTTTGCTCATGGCCTGGAGACCCCACTGTCAATGCTAGAAAGAAGCCAGGAGCACCATTCCAAAGGGGTCAAGGGAGAGTACAAAATGGCGCCAGCTTGTCCGTTTAATAGGCTGTGCCAGGCATGGAGGGGGGATTTAATAGAATCAAGGGTACTGTGTCTATGTGTCGGATTCTTGAAGAGTGCCTCTGGAAGAGTATCTGGATCAGAGGCTATTCTCCCGCTATATATGTGAGGAGGAGCAATAGGGCAATGCAGCCAGGCAGAACCGTGGGAACATTGTGCAGCTCTATAGTATGGGTCAAGATCTGGAACATTGAGACTGCCCAGAGAATACGGAAGAGTGAGAACACCCCATTTTACATGAGGTTTGCTTACAGGCCCAGGCCACCTGTATCATGAGGGACCTTAGTTTAGTGAGCATATGTTGTGGGAGGACCATAGGTATATTCTGAAACAGGAACAATAGTCTGGGTAGGACAACTATCTTCATCAAGGAAACACAACCTAGTAGTGATAGTGGTAAATGCGTCCTTCTAGTCACATCCTCTTCCAATCTGTCCAGTACTTTCCCATAATTATCAATAAACACTACTTCTGGGTCTGTGTATATTTGGATCCCTAGATAATAAACAGATTATGTAGTCCATTTTAGGGGATTTGCATCATAGGAGAGGAAGTGGATGCGGTCAGGGGAAATATCAAGGACTTATTCCAATTAATGCTACGCCCGGACAGCTGCCCAAAGTGAACCCCTTCATTCAATACGGGAGTACGGTGAGAAGAGGGGTATCTAACATAAACTAGAAGGTCATCAGCATATGCTGAGACTATCAACTGATAACCCGGGAACTGTATCCCCCTATGACTGTGGTATTCCCTAAGGGTGCATAGTAGTGGTTCAGACACCAAAGCGTCCATGAGAGGGGATAATGGGCAACCTTGACGAGTGCCCCTAGTTAAAGTTATCAAAGCTGTCATAAGGTTCCTCAGCCTAATTCTAGCACATGGGGCTCCGTAAATAATAATAATAAGTTGTAAATAGACTTGGGCGACACCCAACCGACTGAGTACCTTTTCCATAAAAAGGCACTCGACAGAATCAAAGACTTTCTCTGAGTCAAGGGACACAGCAACTGCATTAATTTTAGGGTTGATGTGCTGTATAGCAGCACAAATCGTATAGAGGTTAGATGTCAATCTGCGGCCAGGAATAATTCCAGCTGTCAAGCTGCGGCCAGCAATGAATCCAGCCTGCACGGCTCCTACTAGGGCCGGAAGTAGTGGAGAAATGCCAATGGCCAGCATCTTGGCGAATAATTTTGTGTCAATATTTAAAAGGGACAAGGGCCTATATGATGAACAATGATTGAAGGTTTTGCCCAGCTTGAGGAGGGTAACAATTAAAGTCTCACGCATAGAAGGGGGCTTATATTTACTCTCCGCCATCTCTTCGAATAGGGTGACCCGGTGAGGAATTAAGAGATCTTGAAACGCTTCATAAAAGGCAACAGTCAACCAGTCAGAACCTGGGGCAGACCCACTTTTCATTGAAGACAGGGTGACCCTAATCTCCCGGGGGTCCAATGGAGGCCATAAGATGGTACCTTTGAGAATCTGTAAGCCAAGCAAGACGGATCAATAGCTGAATCGTCAGGGGGGATGGAGACCTGTAAAGCTCTGCATAATATCTGCTGAATCTGTCCGCAATGCCTTGTGAATCATATATCATACTACCATCTTCGCACTTAATTTCAACTATGGAATTAGTATCCCGTGGGGGACGCTACAATTTAGCTAAAAGGGCTCCAGGGCGCTCGGCCTCCCTATAAACGCGGGCTGCAGAGTACTTGCCTAAGTGCTTGACCGCACTCTCAGCTGTATCTTGGAATTCCCCCAAGCTGTTCTTTAATATCCTTTAGCATCTCTGTGTGGCCAGTCCGCTGATGTTCTAATTCCAAAGCAGCAATATAAGCCTCTAATTTTGCAAGTCTGTTCTGAATGGACCTAAGAACCCAGGGATGCTTAGCAATCGTTTCACCACGGATGAGGACTTTACAAGTTTCCCAAATAGTTGTGATAACAGGCACAGAGCCAATATTCACACTAAAGAAGTTTACAATAGCTGTGGCCGCATCTGAGCGGAACATCTGGTCTAAGAGGAAATATGGCCGGAACCTCCATATGAATGGTGCATGTTTAAATGTAGGGACCGTCAATATTGACTGGACGGGAGAATGGTTGGCTTAAGTTCTGGGAAGTGGTTCACAGTTTGAGACCAAAGGGTCCAGGCTTCCGGAAACCAACCAATAATCGATCCTAGTGTGAGTGTCATGAGGTGCAGACTAGTAAGTATACCCAGGAGTGGCTACCAGATGCTGCCCTGTAATGTCTGGAAGCCCCAGCTGCTCCATGAGTGTCAGTATGGCACTAGCTGCTGCAGGGGGTTTCATGGGGAGGCCACGCGATCTGTCTTTATTGAGGTTGAGTATACAATTAAAATCTCCCCCCCACATTTGCGGTAAATCATTAGTGCTAAGCAAGCATGCGGTTAGGCCTTGGAAAAACCGAGGTCAGTCGTAACTGGGACCTTAAATATTCACTAACTGAGCACTGAATCCCTCTGCCTGTAAACAGGCTATAATAAATCTACCATTGGGGTCAACCTCTTCTTCATGCAAGGACAGGCCAGAACCAGGGTTGACTCAAGTGAGGACCCCCCTAGCATTTGAAGTGAAACCAGCAGCTGAAAACAGACCCTGCAAGCGCCGTTTTGAAAGCATCTTATTTTGTGGACCCAAATGGGTTTCTTGTATCATTGCTATGTCTAGGTGGTGTCTTTTGAGCATGGCGATGACTTTCCATAGCTTACAGTGGTCGTTAAGGCTCCGGACATTCCATGTCCAGAATTTGAGTACCTTAGTCGTCATATGCAGTATACGTGTAAAATGTACATTACTTGTTCATTCTCAGTGTCATACCACAATGCAAATAGCATAAAGAAGATCAAACAGCTGTGATTTGCCTGAAATACACTGATGAAGCTTAACCCCTTCCTCCCACCTCCTACGCTATGTTGAACCCAACAAGGCATAGTCAAACCCACAACCCCCCCACCACCCAAAAATACGAAAAATCCCCACAAAAGATACATTTCGTAACTAAATCAAACCCAGGCAACAATGCTGAGTTACACGCGAGGGCAGATGTTGCCTATAACACATTTCTATATAGGAATCAGAGCCTGTACAACAATATGCGCCTCCAATACTGTCAGTTCAATAAAACATCACTTTAGACACAAAGCAAAACGATGCCCCCACACCTCCCCATAGGAAGCCATTGTTCACCAACCTCTACATCCCATTCCTGAACCGAAGAGACCAAAATGAAGGGGCACACTGCAGTTCCCAACTTGAATAGAAACATATTAGAGTTACTGTTCTTCCGGATTACGATTGTCGTCAGACACCGAGAGGCGAGAACTTAGAGAGCCCCCCCACAACTGTCGACGGTATCCAATCTAGAAGCCTGTTTGTCCAGCCTCTCTGACATCCTGTCCATCCTGAAGGAAAGTGCATCTATCCTACCGTCTATTTTCGTTAGGCTGGGTTGCCTGGCCTGGAGGATCTGCTTTAGGTTGGAGTCAGCAGCAGTGTCACCCATTTCTGAACCAGATTCACATGCGGTATTCTCAGCATCTTGGTGTCTAGGGGTTTTGCGTGGTTCAAGTTGCAATTTGGATTGCGATTTCTCTGTGCGGCCCATGATAGTCTGACGTCGCCCCCAAGCCTAGTAGTGGGTGATGGTAAGATAACGTGTCAAATAACTGTGACCTTGTTATGTTATGTTATGTTATGTTATGGTGTGTTATGTTATGTTATGTTACTGCAACATATGTAACGCTACAGCTGCCCCAGCAAAGGGGCGACCCGGCGCTGAATCCAAGGAAGACTGACCGGCGGATGACACGACCGGCGGATGAAAAAAGACACGGACTATGGAGCAGGAAAGACCCTGCAAATGATAAAGAAACCAGGGGCTGTAGGCCACAGCGCCGTGAGCAAAGAGGTGGAAATGAAGTACTCCGTTAGGTCCCAGGGCCAGAGTATCAAAGTCAATGTGCGCTCCCAATCATGCATAGCCCAACTCAACTGTAGCCGGGGGGGAAGATGGGCAGGCTCACAGAAGATGACCAGATAATGGGCACAGCAGGAGCATCCAGCCGACAGACCCCAATTTTGTGCGTGCTTGCCTGGTCAATAACTCCAGTGGGGTTGCAGTGCCTGCACAGAGAAGAAAGCTGGAGAACAGTGCCACATCAGAAGCACCAGCCGCTGGGAGAAAGGGGGACTGCCAGGGTAGCCCAGGAGATGCAAACCAGGCAAAGGCCTTCACCAGGATGGGGCAGGAATCCAAAGTGCTAACACCACCCCAGCCCCGCCCTAGAGCGTGATCCACTGTGCATGTGGGGATCCCAAACTGACGTGAATCCAACTGGTGCCACAGGGTAGCCCCAGAAAAGCACCCCAACAGTACACTGAAGCAGGCAGAAGGAGCAGAGGGGAGCGGCCGCAACAGATCTCCCAAAAGGAGATCAGGAAAGGGAGCTAAGTTCTATAACTAGTGCTGTTTGTGGCTTGAGCCTATGGGTTTGGTGTAACTCATCTGATGTCTGATTTTGTGAATTCTATTTAATTGAGCAGGAGCATTGCTATAATCAGCAGTATGATTTATCTATATCTGCAGCCCGAGGTCTGTGATTTTGATATTAGTGCAACTTTAGAATGTTCTTACTCCCCCTTCTAAATTGGATCACAATACTAACATATGACCCACACTCAACATGGATGAATGAAGTAGCAAAAGATGCTGTATACATTTTAAAAAATGATAGACCACATGAAATTGCATAATCAGATTTTTTTAATTACCTTTTGACAGATAAAGCTCTTTAGCTAACATATACAAAAAAAATCTGAAAACCCACTGTTTTAGCCACGGTTTCAAAAATATCTTTGGGAGGGTAATCCCCTCCATCTGGAAAGGGCAAAACAGACAACTATTGGAAGGTTTTATTGGTGCCTCTTCGAAAGCCCTGGATTCTAAGCAAATGTATGCAAAATCTTTGCTGCAAAAATCAGTGTTTGATTTTATTTCTTGGCTCCTGCATGAGTTGAACGGATAATGAACTCACATACTTTGCTTTCTAGATTCAATTTAATACCAGTATTTATGTCACACCACTTACATAATGTACCAGACCGAAATCTCTTTCACTTGTACCATCTTTGGATCTGAGTTTCTCTTATTAAACTGATTATTCTGTCTCTACATTTCTACCTTCTGCCTCGATTTTCCCATATATGATATCTGTTAGAAATGGGGATCCTGGTTGGCTAAGCTAAGAACCTAAGCCAGCCAGAACCCACCACTCTAGTCAAGGCAACTAGTTACACCCCAACTATAACCTGTGCTCACCCTCCGGTAGCTTGGAACAGAGGAGGCAGGCAGACTTATCATAAGAGGCAATGTAAATACTGGGCATATGATGCAAATCCTAAAATAGTACTCATTATCCAGACAAGGCCAGAATCAAATTGACATACATTTTAACATCAGGTCATGTTACACAGCAGACATGCACCTAAGTCACAGTGGGCAAACATGGATCCAGGGACACCTGCACTCCTAATAGCAGGGTTGTGGTAATCACTATAGGCCTATGAACAACATGTAGGACACAGGAGCACCTGGCCGCCTATTACATGTAATGAAGTATTTAACAGGCTTTATGAATGCAGCAACTTTCCAGTGGCAATTGAGGCCTCCATTGGAAGTTTCACCCCTTCCTGCTAACGTGATCAATTGCACAACGCTCCCTTTCAATCCAACCCTGGCTCCATATGTCAGTAGGGGGAAAATAAGCCCTTTGTGTGTGGGCAGGACACAACCTATACAAAGGTATAGTGTGAACGACCTCTCCCTCTCCCAGCCCAGGAACCTTCCTGTATTGTGGCTGTCTGTAAAGTATGCACAAAGTGTACCTGTCACCCAGGTCAGACATGGTCTGGAGTAAGGTGGCAAAGCACAACAGCATAGAAATGCCCACTTTCTAAAAGTGGCATGTCTAAAATAGTAATGTAAAATCCAACTACAACATTGAGCAGGATGTATCACTCCCATTCTAAAAATACCAATCATAGCAACTTCGCTCCTTCCAGACCAGGAAATACCACTGAAGTATATATAAGGGAATTTCCAATGCTAGCCTATAAGAGGAGTAGACCTCTCAACAGTGAGAAACAAAGTAGGCTTTTTGTCACTACCAGGGCACGCCACACGGAAAGGCACATGTCCTACCTTTTACTTACAAAGCACCCTGCCACAAGGCTTCCTGGGGCCTATCTTAGGGGTGACCTATGTGTAATAAAAGGGGAGTTTAAGATTTGGCCAGTAGTTTTAAATGCCAAGTCAAAGTGGCAGTAAACTTCAAAGGCAGGCCCTGCCATGGCAGGCCTGAGATAGGTTTGAAAGGATACATCTGTGGATGGCACAAGCAGTGCTGTAGCCCCACAAGTAGCATTTAATTTACAGGCCCTGGGCATATGGTATACCCCTTTACGAGAGATGTATACGTAAATCAAATTTGCCAACCAGGTGTAAACCAATCCTACATTGTTTAGAGGAGTGAGCACATGCACGTTAACACTGATTAGCAGTGGTAAAGTGCTTAGAGTCCTAAAGCCAGCAAACAGAAGGTCAGAAAAATAGGTAGAGGAAGGCAAAACGTTTGGGGATAGGCCTGCAAAAATGGCCAGGTCCAACATACCCCCTTACAGCCTAAAGCCAGGGTAGACTAATCAATGCAGTGATAGGCTCCCCTGCTTAGGGCGATAGAACATGGATTCTGGCACTCCCCAGTTCTAGGCCTCTCTGAACCCAGTTGGATCCCTCTGTCTATACTCTCAGGGCACACTAAACTAACCCATGGGGGATCCTTCTCCTCACCTGTGGACCCCATCTGTGAAGCGCCTAACTTTAAGTTGTTCACAGATGCATCCCAGTAGGAAGACAGTACCACCATGCCCAACAAAGTGATGTGGCCCAATCCATCCCTTGGGTCTGTTTTCTGTCCCCAACCCAGGGAAAGTTCTGTCTTTAGAGACAGGCCCAAGCCATCCAGGGATCTCTGTCCCCAGTGGTTTCTCAGAGTGAGGGCGGTAGCCCCAGGTGTATTGCATCCTTTCTCCACTCCACCTCCCACCAATTCAGAGGTGATATCCTGAGACAGGTCCTCCAACATTGCATCCTCTCTCCACTCCACCTCCCTCCAGTTCAGAAGTGATATCCTGACACAGGCCCTCCAGCCCAGAGTCTGTACTCTTAGGCTGGACAGAAGTCAGGAGCTGGTCCTTCCTTCCTCTACCCCTCCTTCTGGGGTTCCATATCCTCCTTTTGGTAGTGATACCCCCAGAATCCAGAACTGTCAGAACATTTGTGGCAGCCATCCTTCCAGGAGTGGTACCCACAGAAGAAAAAACTGTAGGGACGCTTGTGGTAGCCACCCCTTCCCCACCTCAGTCCCTAACTCAGGGTCTGCACATTTGAGCTGGACAGGAGTTAGATGAGAGTCCTTCCTCCCCCTCGAACTCTTCCATCTCGACTTCTGCACCCTCCTTTGAGGAGTGTTACTATCAGACACTAGAGCTGGATGGACTCTGGTATCAGTCACCCTCCCAAGTTCTCCTGACACTATTGGGTCACCCTCAGTGGATGGTCTCTGGGTACAGATTAACCTCCCCTCCTGGTGCCCCCACAAGGTACTATACAGGTTCTAGGAGTGGGGATTGGGCATCATGAGCCTCTGCCCACCCACACCTCTCCCCCTACTCTGAGAAAGGACATGGGAGGGAACCTCTACCCATCCCACTACACTGGGACCTTTCTGTGTTACTGCGACCCTCCCCCACCCTCAGTTGGGGGAACATGAGCCACTCTCTTTAGGATCACTCCCAAATGCCTTTCCAGATCCTCTGGCTCTCACCCAGAGGTCTGCATACTTTGTACTTTGAAGGTTCCCTACGGAAAGAGAACTTAGACTCCAACAGGTGTTGGCATAGCCCTGTAAAACAACAAGGAAACATGTGCTCTCTGATAATCAGATTGTTCAGCCCTTCAGCAGTATTTACTGTTGTACCCTTACCCATGCATTCAGTACAAATTCCTCTCAAGACTGGTGAGACAGCTTCCTCCTGCCCCTGAACCTCAACCTTTACTCTTGAGGGGTGAATCCATACTTGCTTCTCAGGGTGTCTTTCATGGGTGTGCACCTATGCCTGTCACTATCTTCTAGGACCAGTAGGGCATCCCTCCCCTCATCATAAATATAACTCCCCAGGACAGTTCCCCAATCCTCCTCAGGGATCATGCACACTATCAGAGCTCTCGCATACTCCTACAACCATTGTTGCATGCCCTCCCTCTCCTTGAAGCTAGGAACCAAGTCTGAGGGTATGTGTGTGGAATTTGTAACACTGGACTCAATATTGCTGCCCTCACTGGACTTTAATTTCAGCACGTATAAGTCCAGAACTCTCAAACTCCCCTCATGGGCCAATTTCCTTTCCTCAAGACCAAGTTTTTCTCTAGCAAAAGCCCTTTTAGCCTCCACCATTCCTGTCTCAGCTAAGGCTTTTTCAGCCTCTGCCCTTCTCTCCTCTACAGCCAGCTGGGTCAGCTGTAACCTCAGGGCCCTCGTAGCCTTTCTATCTTTGCTCCTCAGGGGACAGGGTGTGGGAGATGACACTGTTCCTGGCACTAGTAAATCAAAGAGGCAAACAAGTGTAAACCAATCATACCTTGTTTAGAAGTGCGAGCACATGCACTTTAGCACTGCTTAGCAGTGGTAAAGTGCCCAGAGTCCTAAAGCCAATAAAAAGAAGGTCAGAAAAATATGCAGAAGAAGGCAAAATGTTTGGGGATAACCTTACAAAAAGGTCCATGTGCAACAGTACCCATTTTTATGCAAATCTATGCCTAGAACATTAGTTGCCAACCATGCTATCCTATTAGTGCTCACTAACAGGTATCCAGTTCAACAGAATACTCTTGATTTACTGTTATTGTACATAAACCTGCATTACTTACAAATACAATGCTCACTATTGATATCCACTTCAAGTATACACTTTTTATTTTAAACTTGTTGTATATAAACATATGACTTTCCAATATCTACTCCCATTACCACTATGTTCCATTGTGCTTATCTATCGTTTTCGTTCTGTATCTTGTTTAAGGGACACGGTAGCGATATAGCCGATCTCCTTTACACAGTATGCAATAAGTAGCAAGTCAACTGTGGATTATATCTAATACACTCTTCTATTTATGTAAAACAAAATGAATGTATCAATCACAGTAGACAAATAAAAGAAGGGTCAAAAACAAATCGCACTTTCTCATTGTCAGAACAAGAGCACTAAAGTAATGATTTTTGAGTCCCTATAGTTCATTCATTCATTAATAACTTTATTCGGTTATTATCATAAGAACAACCATAAAAGTACAGTAAAATACAATCAATAAAGACTACAATTAAAGATTAAAAGGTAAGGCATCAGCCAATCGTTACTTAGAGAAAGATTTCCATTTTCCAATATGATTTCCGCAATCTTAAAGCATTTCTAAAAAATTTAGAAATGGATGCAACTATAAAAATGGTATCTAATTTCTGTACTGCTAAAAAAGCTGGGCGGCACCGCTTTACTTCCATTTCTTTCAATATCGGAACAATCAGCCTCTTCCTTGGAAGTACATACAATTTACAGAAAAATAAAATATGAATGTCTGATTGTTCTGATGAGTCATCACAGGGGCATTTGATCATATGTCTTGACCAGGTATTCATCTCAGGGAAACTGAAAGCTCTAAAAAGAATGTTTAACCTGAATCGGGTTAATAAGAACCTTTCGCGGTCAATCATGCATAAAGTTATGTATGGTTGTAATTTGCTGGAGGTCATTATTAGTTGGTGAGCTATTACTGTCTTTTTTTTCAATTCCTCTGCAGTTCTTATCTCCTCCAGGTACTTCATGCATTGATTTTTCAGCTCTTTCCTGGGGATATGATACATTGAGAGTGGGTCATCGTAATATTTTTGACAGCCCAATTTTGTTAAAAAGTTTTTTACAAAGGACAACCATTCTATCTTGCGTGCATGCTCTAAGCTTATTGCGTCCTTTAAAATAGTGCGGTTCAAAGCACAATCCTCAATGGTCCACAACCTATGCCACAGAAGTATAGGTTGGACCTTGATGGTGTCTTCTATATATGATTGTCCAACTTCCGTATGACAGATGTAGGTTGAGACACTCTCGGGCACTGCTAAGAGATATCTCAGGAACATGTTTTCCACTAGCTGGATGCATTTTACGTTAGCATAACCCCATATACCAGCGCCGTACACAGCAATTGCTATATAGGTGGCGTTATAGATTTTTAAAAGTTCCCTAATTGCCTTTTTTCCCATTTTTTTGGTAAAGTTTTTTAAAGCCATTATGGCTTTACAAAACATGAGTCTTCTTGCACTCACTGCACTTGTCTACATACCTTTTTCGTTGAACAGTATGCCTAAGTAGGGAAAGGTGGGGGTGAAATCCAGGGGACTAGAATTGATGTAGATAGTTTTTTTCCGTTTGTTAGCCCCTGGGCCACAGTTCCTACAGAACGTTTTTGTGGTATTCATTTTCAGATCCAGATTGGACATATAGGTGTTAAAAGAGGTCATCATCCTTTGCAGTGCAAGGGGCGTCCTTGCCATTATGACCGCATCATCAGCATACAGGAGTGCAGGGATTGATCTTTTAGCTGCCCTAGGCATATCCCTGCACTCCTGAAGCAAGGTTTTTTCTAGGTCATTAATATAAAATAGGAATAAAAATGGGGCAAGGACGTACCCCTGACGCACCCCTCTCCCTATACCAAACGATCTGGTGCATTCTCCGTTTCTACCGTAACGCACTGATGCCGTAGCACCTGAATAAAGGTCCTTAAGAAAATGAATTATTTTTTCCTCCACCCCCAGATTTTCTAATATCAGCCACAGTTTACTATGTGTAACGCAGTCAAATGCTGACGTAAGGTCAACAAAAGCGAAAAGATGCGTTCACTCCTGGCCCTGGTATATTTTTCTTGTAAGATGAATAAATTAAGGCCCTGGTCTACGGTTCCTACGCCCTTCCTGAACCCATATTGAAGGTTGCTAATAATGGAGTTTTCGTCTGCCCAACTTTGTAACCTACTTAAAATCACTCCATCAAAGATTTTTATGGATGAAACAAGTAGTGACATTGGTCGATACCATGCACAACATTGCCTATCTCTCTTTTTAAAAATGGGGACAATAATAGATGTAAACCATGATGGATTTAAGCCTTTCTCGGTGGTTGCATTAAATAACTGCACTCAAATAGGCCCCCACAAATCCATATTATTTTTAAATAGGTCAGCTGGTACACCATCTGGCCCCGCAGCTTTCCCACTCCTGGTTGCTTTTAGGCTTAGGTTCACCTCTTCCACGGTGATATCCAAGTTGGAAGTCAAGATCTTTCTCTGTCCCATTTGTGCTACTTTCATTATAGGTTGTGTTTGCTGAGCTCCAGATGGTATACTATAGAGTTGGGTATAATGATTTACCCATTCCTCTTCTGGGATCGCTATTTCAATTCGTGCCGTGTTGTTATCGACAAAAAATGGTGCGTTAACCACTTTCCAAAAAGCGGCTGTGTCCTTGCTCTGAGAGGCCTCACATAGCGAATCCCAGGCATCCCTTTTTAGGTCAGATTTCTTTTTCTTTAACGTCTCATTATAAACTTTCCAGAGATCCCTAACCAGTAAATGGTCCCGGGGCACAACGTTTAATGTGTGCTTAAGTCTAGAGTGGGCCTTTGTGCAGGCGGAATCGAACCAACTCACAAATTTTTCTTTACGATTTTTCAATTCCACCCTATAGTTATCAGAGAGAGGCTGGGATCAACCAATCATATAGTCCTCCTTGTCTTTAGCGACATTTCCTTGAGGAAGAGGTTTGCAAATCCTTCAGGTTTGATAATTTTGGTGGTCACTACATCAAGGTTTCAGTCTCCAGTCATCTAACAAGTATATCAGACCATCCTCACGACAAATTGTTAAGTTTTATACAGTTGTGTAGAACTTTGTAAAGCAGCGTAGCCTAAAAACGTAGACGTCATCAGTAAAACGCATATTGAAATATAATGATAAAAACCAATGAATGAATACCAATCAATGAAGTACACCGTTAGTGAAACCAGGATGTGATTCAGGAATTGGTTCTTGATCTTTTTTCCAGAACAAATGTGTGTATTACTGTCATATTCCAGACAGTTAAGGTTTCCTTTCATCATTAATTAAAACATTTTCTGTTGTGGTACCCAAAACACACTGTTTCAATGCACGTGGGTGTAATTGCACATAATAACTAATTATTTCATAGGTGCTTGTCAAGAACTTGATGTAGAGGTTGATCTTTTATCATTCATAGAGAAAGAGTACCAGCTATCCACGGCCATACGGTGCCTGGCCAACATTAGCAGAGAAATTCCACAAAGATTCTACAAAGAAGAGAGGCTACAGACTTTATGTGTTCTGTGTCCCGCACAATATGATCAGGTGCCCTCAAGAGTGAACCTAGAACTGCTCTCTCTATTAAAGATAGATTCAGACCTATGTTTGATCGCTTTGGCCAAGCACAAATGCCATTCTTGGAGGTCTTTAACATCGTTTGGTGTAACACACCTCACACAATAGGAGACAAAGAACTTTAAGATATAATGTAACTTTTCATAAAAAGACTTAAACTATGCTAACTTAATTACCCCAAAAATTACTTGAAAAAGGAATAAAAGAAAGATGTAGAAAATCTATCCTTCGAGGGTTAATGAGCCCCTGCCTCCTATTGGTAAACTAAAATGTCAAAAAGCAAAAATATAAATGTTATATTTGTGTTAAGAATATCCCTAACTATTAACTTCCACTTAACTAGGAAAGACAAACATTCAGCACCAAACATATTTTTAATGAAATGCTTAAAGGGAAAATGGAGCCTCCACCATTTTCTACTGAAGCATAGTGAAAGGACCTTTTAATATTTCACAGTCCTGCAGCACATCACTTCAGGCGGATATATAATACTGGATTACTAAAATCAGAGAATACAGGGAAGAAACATTTTTAATTTAATACAAGCAGGAGAACTGGGACAGCATGAAGAAGTGTCCAGCTTCACCCATTCAGTATAACACACTCAGACTGTAGAATTATTTCACACAATTCCCAAGCCCTTTGGCATGTATGCTGCAAGTGGTGAGTCAACCTGCAGACCCTAAAAAGTTCTCAGTATTTTTATTTTTTCTTGGAGTAGTAATTCCAGACCAACATGACAAATTGGATGGAGATCCATGGTGACCAAAGCCATGGTTGCCTTGTGAGATTTTCTGCATGCTTGATTGTGAATAAAGAGTAACTGAATAAAACTGCATGCAGTTCCAAAGGCAAGTGGTGTGTCATTCCAAGCCATATTTTATATCAAGGTAGCCCAATCTGTCCAGTATTTAAAGGATGGATCCATATGAGGATGAAGGTGATGACAGGAGGAAAGGTGGCCAGTGAGCAGGCGCATAACCTGACAATCCAATTAATGCTTCCCTCCTCTGTTTCATCTGCGAGTTAGATGAAGGCAGATGTTCCAGTTAGATAAAGTCAAATACTCCTTCAAAGGCACACATGTGCATAGACCACAAGCATTGATTTTCTCTTGGTTACCTTGAATAGTCCCAAACACAACAAAAACACCCTATCGCTACCCGGACATTGTACCTTTAGGATTGTGGTTTTCTGATTAGCTTGCCAAAACCCAAGGTTTGGGGTCTTTGGTCATTCCAGTAACTATTGATCATGCCAGTAACTACTGAAGTCTGCATCCTGGGCTTATGACCTATGGATCCTTTTTACAATACTATTATTTTCTATGTGCTTTGAATTCGACACCCGGTGAGCCTTTCTATTTCTGCTATTTATCAGTGGAATTTCCCACTCGGCTTTGCTGAGCCCCAACAATTCAAATGGGATCTTTCTCTACTGAAGATACCTTTCCAGTGTAGACCTTGTCTATTTGCCAGTTTGCCACCTCGAAATGTCTGCATTTTATAAAACTTTCTACCAACTTTTATCTGGTGTTCAGTAAATGTTCAGTCTTGAGTGATGTGCTCCCTTCCTGACTGCATCTGATTATTACATTTCCATCCAGGTGATTCCATATGCTCACTTGAATTTTCTGCCATAATCTTCCTGCTTCCATTCATCATTTGAATTTATGTGTTTTAATTATACAGAGTCTTGCTCTTCTTCAAAACTTTTACTGGCATGTAGTGGTCTGCCTGGGCCCACTTTTGTGTCACCTTTTAGCAGACGATATCCATCGTGTTCCAGCTCAATTGTTGTGTGTCATATTCCACATTGTCGCCATTCACTTCCCAAGCTTGCTTCTCATTATTGGCCATGTTGGGTGAACCACCTCTCTTTCACCATCGCAGATTACAGCTTTTTGCTCATTCTCTCTTTTATACTTTTATTTTTGCGTTCTTTAAGCAGCTACTTTTTCTGCTTGATGTCTTACTTTTGCTTGTGTGCTTAAACTGTAGTTTTCTTTTTACTTTCCTCAACAGGAATGCCTAATGTTTTTTGTTGTTCTTTTCAGTGAAACTGATAAATTGCATTCCTGTCTTTCAAGACTTCTTCAATCTTCACCAGCATTAGGGTCATCCTCAATTCAACCTCATTAAGTGTCACACGACTCTGGTGGTCTTTCATGTTGCCTTGCAAGAGCACAGCTAGAGAAGCTTGTTATTTTTGGGGTCCTTGTCCTGTACTTCCTCGCTCTCCGACCAGATGGCGCCTTGCACCAACAGTTCATTAATGTCTTACTACTTGCAAATATTGGGGAATATCTTTACCCTGAAATGGTGCCACAGTAGCAGAGAATGGTGCTTACGTGATGGTCTGTACACTCCAAGCATTCAGAAGGGAAAATGGACCTGGGGTTATATTAGTTGCCTTTGCCTTTGTACACTCAAGCTGATATTGAAGGCTTTCTGAAATGTGAATACTGACAGATATACACACTTTAGAACATTTACAATGCGTTGATCTACAACACATTTTCATAATCAGTTGCAGACTCCCAAGTTTCCAGAAAAAAGTAAGGCATCAGACAATTAAGACTGAAAGCCTGGGTTTGAAGCTCCAGTTTGCAGGCATTATATCAGATATAGATCTACCTTTGCTCTTCTTTTGAAAAATGTGCTTGTCCAAACTTCTTCCCAAACTGCACATAGTAAGGGTCTCAATGCCCTCTCCATGGGTCATTATTAAGACCCCATATCTTACACACATGGATGATACACAGCACTTCACTGGTATTGTTACATCCTTGTCTCAGATGTATGAAGTTTGCGGTTTTGAGATAAATCTGAATCATATTTTCATACATTCCTCTAGAATGTAGTAAAAAAATGCTATATCCACTGTCAGGACTGATGTATGATGTTAATTTGAGTTTTTAGTCAAGCCCTATCCTTTCGTGGCTGGTTACTTCATATGTGAATATTTAATTGTTGAATGAAATGAGCAATTAGTTATGATAAAGTTAAATGCCTTCAAAAGGGGGAGGGGGAATTTTTTTGAAAATGCATTTGGTAAAATGCAAACCTTCTTAGCCCCTTAAGTACAAGTACCAAATACCATCATTCAGCTATCACTCAGGTAAAACAATCTGAAGTGTCAATCATGGTGAACAAGCAGAACGGAATGAACCTGTCTCACCTTTGGATTTTGTGAATAGAAAACTACAAAAAATAATCAAAGTTTACCACTTAACTGCATTACGTTCTAAACTCTTGAAAACGTTTTTTACTTCTGGTAGGTCTGCACCATAATAGTCAGGCTTGCACAGAGAGATGAATCAATTAGCATTAATGACGTTTTGATAATCGTTGTTCTCTAGTAATATTGATTTTAAGCTTTAAACATTCTTGAATAAAGGAGCATGGTGCAATGATAACGTGGCCAGTCACAAAGAACCTATGCATGAACATGCAGATATTATATTCTTATTGTATATTTAACAAGGTATATATAAAGAAAGGCTTTTTGTCCTTGTTTTGATTTCAAATAGCTGGCTGAGGGTTACAGGCAGGGGTCCTTTAGTTAATATTTCAGGTAAAATTAGGGATGGGCAAAATTCAAGTTACACCAATAATAACGCGATTATGCATTCTTAGATAAATTGGAGCATTTGGGGGAAAAAATTCCTACCACAAGAGCACTTTTAGCAAATGTGAGTGGGTGCTGGCTAGTTGTGGTCTATAGCATTTAGCTCTATTTTTAAGCGCAAAATACATGTTCGCAAGGATGACTTTGTGACTGTGTTTATTTATACTTGTGCACGTAAATATATATATATATATATATATATATATATATATGCACATATAAATATATATTTAATTATAACTGGTGAGTTTCAGTAGTTTTTAGAGTTTAAAACGTTATATTGACACTGAAATTTTCACCTAACTATAACATTAATATAACTTGGGCATTGTGTGTGTGTGTGTATTAGGCCTGGACGTAATTTGCAGGGTTCTGCTATTTGGAACTATGCAAAGTGACCAAAAAATTCTCCCATGCAACACGGAGTCCATAAGCAGCGGAGTGCATTAGATTGGGCTGTTCGCAAAGGTTTTTAGTGGCAGGTGTTTTTCCTACACTGGAAAATCAGCGAGAATAGCACCATGTGGAGCGCAAAAGGGCAAACTTGAATTCTGAGGATTAACTGTCCTGGTATTTGGGAGAATAGATCACCCCAAGATTGTCTTGCAAATTGTTGATAATGCCATTTGGGCACATTCCCCCCTATTTGCCTTTTTCGACTATGTTTTTCTTCTTTAATGTACATAGTAGGATATAAAATATGAATTTATCAGATGAGAAATTTGCTCCTGAAAAGTCTCCTGTATGATGCTTCTGTACATATTTTAAAGTTTTTAATTCACGTACACATGTGTTGGTTACTTGTTCTAAGATACTGGTTGGGCCCTCAATATTGTTTATAATTTCCCTTCCCCTTTCTGTTTAGGTGGTGTTACAGTCTGGAGGCGGTATTATCAGAACAACTATCATGTATAGCGGCTAAAATGCTGATTAAGAAGAATAATTTATGCCCACTTGGGCAAAGTATGAATTGTGCCTTTCATTGAGTTAAGGTCTCTTAGGCTACAAATCGTGATTTTGACATGAATATTAACCCACTTGGGAATTTCTGAATTTTGAGCACTTATTTATGTATGTTATTTGTCTAGGATGACAGTTTAAGATTTGATTTTGAGAATGGTAGTTGTGTCTCTACCCTAAGAGGCGAGTAAAATATATGATTCATTCAGGAAAAGCGTAGTCTACCTGATTAATTTTGCTGGATATAGATTTATTCCTTGGGCTTGGAATTATCTATACTTTTAAATTTTACGATCACAAACGTCCAGTAATACCTAAACTCAATGTATACATCAAGTTGCTTACATTGAGCATGCCAGACCTGTTTATTATATTCGCCACTCTATTATGGATCTTTTAGGGGATATAAAATGAACTAATTAATGTTTAGTTTGGCACCCGATATGTCCTTGTGATGGGCGGTTGGATGAGAATGAAACTATTCACACAATTGTTTGCTCAAAATGAACAATGAATTAATTCTTATTAGAAACAGTCTAATTTGTTAGCGATATAGCAATAATTCATACGTTCTTGTTTTAATATGCAAACAATGAAGGTTATCCTGATTACATATGTCGATTTTTCAAAACTACTACAAGATGGCTGACAGTTTTTTTGGCCATTTGTCCACTTACTATGTCA
This sequence comes from Lissotriton helveticus, assembly GCF_964261635.1. Lineage (NCBI taxonomy): Eukaryota > Metazoa > Chordata > Amphibia > Caudata > Salamandridae > Lissotriton > Lissotriton helveticus. The sequence goes on along the minus strand of NC_136063.1, from coordinate 211,292,827 downwards.
CTGAACTTCACGCTGCACGTAATTGTGTTTTTATTTTTTTAATTTTACTTTTATTGCAAACAAGTCAGATAACAGCATGAAATAAAAGCAAACAACAGTTTGAGACGAGTTTAACATTTTGGGAAACAAAATTGCTGTAAGTAAGTAATGACTTATTTTTGTCCATTAATTCCTTCTTGTGTCCATTGATATATTGGAGCCCAGATTTTTCTTCCCATTTGTTTCTTTTTCCATCCTTTTGTTTCATAGATTGCAGATTCTAGATTGAATTTGGCTAAAAGCCGAGATCTCCACATGGAGAAGGAAGGAGTATCTGCGCTGATCCATTCTTGTGTGATACATGCTCGGTATACAGACATCATAATAAAGATCAAGGATTGATGTTTCTTTCCTACAGTATCAGTTGATAGTCCAAATAACACCAACTCCGGGGTAAATTTAGTATATATCCAAATATAATCTGCATAAATGTCTGCATTTCTAAAAATAATATTGTAAGTTTGGGGCAAGAAAAAAACATATGGATAGTATCTGCTCCTATCAAGGAACATCGGTTACAAGAAATACCAGTTGTGGCGCCCCATTTCATTACCTTGGCTGGAGTGTAATACAAATCAAACAATATCATGTAATGTTGAGTACGTGACCTACCGGTAATTAGCACAGAATTAGCTAGCTCAATTGATTCTTCAAACAGTACATTTTTTCCTATTTTTGCTTCCCATTTTTGTTGTATCAAAAGTAAATCATCCAAAAGAAAAGTCAACAAAAGATCATAAAAATAACCAATTTTCCTTTTCTTAAAGAGAGTCTCAATCAGTGGAATCTTTTGTAAAGCTTGTGGTTCTCGAGATAGTGTAGATTGTAAAAAACTATGTATCTGTAGATATTTAAAGTAGTCAAATCTCGTAAGATTAAATTTAGTTTGAAGTTCATCAAAAGAAGATATACGATTCTTCGTCCAAAGATCACTCAAATGTACAATACCATTGTCACACCATTTATGCATAATAGCATCTCTAAATATAGGAGGAAAACAGTGTGCTGAATTTAATGGAGTATATCTTGATATTTTTGGAAGGCCTATATGTTTTCTAAGAATTTTCCATGCTTTATACGCTGCACTTACGATCTTAAATTTTATTTTCTTGTAGTAACTGGGTTCGATTAATCTTAAAAAAAGCCCTCTCGCTTTAATACCTAAGGAGAATTCATAAATCGAAGGGGTATGTGCTAATGAGATCGGGGCTTTGTTTCCAATAATTAAAGGAGATATATATTGTAATACCGCCGCTAGATAATAAAACAAAAGATGTGGTGTAGCCCATCCTCCTCTTTCCTTTGGTAGAATCATTTTTTTTATAGGCCCTTCGAATGCCCTTATAACCCCATAAGAATTTCCCTATAATTTTTTCCGTTTGTTTAAAGAATTCTAACGGAATTTTGGTAAGATCAGCATTTTTAATATATTGTTCCTTCCATATAATGATAAATGTTAATGATCAATACGTTGTAATGTCGAATTGGCCTTTTTTAATGCTGGATTAAAATTTATTTTAGGTATGTTAATAATTGGAGTAGTTAACTTGATACCTAAGTATATCGCTTCGGTAACTATATTCATTCGAGGTGGAGGATTTTGACTTACACAGAGTATTTGTGTTTTAGAGAGATTTAACTTATATCCTGAACCAAATTCTACTGCCATTTCCTCTATCCTGTTAAAAGCCTTTACTATGTCCTTAGTTACGACTACCACATCGTCTGCGTATGCCAATGCTCTATACTTCACTCCCGCTACCTCTACTGGATATATCTCATCATCCTGGTTTAGTTTATTCAAGAACATATCTATATAGATAGCAAAAAGAAGTGGAGAAGTTGGACAACCCTGACGTGTTCCACGTTGGATAGAGAAAGAGGGAGATTTATTCAAGCCCAGTCTGACTCTAGATGTAGGATTTTGATATAAAGCCTTCAAAGCCACAAGGCTTTATACATAATTGTGAATGTCTGTTTAAATGTCGGTTTGTTAAAATACAAAGTTACCAGTGAGCAAGGCGGTTCCCGCCGAAAAGCGTAGGGTTTGCTTTTTTTGGCTTAAGGCACTTTAAATAAATCTATTTGAGAATTCTGAAATTGGTATCTATGTTGGAAGGAGTGCATGCTTGCTTGGTTGCATGGTGAGTTTCATATATATATATATATATATATATATATATATATATATATATATATATATATATTCACTGAAAAACATAGGTTTTAGGGGTGTTATAGTTAGCTACACATTTCACTTGTATAAAACCATTGAAATTCCCCCGTTATAGTTAGTTGTACTAACTATAACTCGCGCGCCCGCAATCCACTGCTGATGATGTCACATATTACATCATTCATGACATGGTCAGTGACATCAACTCGGATAAAACCGAGGTGATGGTGTTCGGGAAACTCACGCCTGCATGGTCCTCTTTATGGTGGCCGCAAGATCTTGGCCCCCCGCCCAATCCTGTCACCAAGGTTAGAAATCTTGGTGTTATCTTTGATAATAAACTTTCATTTAATCATCAAGCCAACTCTATAGTTTATGCTTCTTTTTTCGTACTTAAAATGATAAGAAAAATCCAGCCCTATCTCCCACTAAACACCATAAATACCTTGGGGCCGATTCACGGAACTAACTTAAGACAAAATCCTAAACTTACTACTTTTGGTAGTCACAGAAGTTAGGATTTTGTCTTAAGTTTGTCTTAAGACAAACTTAAGACAGACTTAAGATATACTTGAGACAAAATCCTAACTTAAGTCTGTCTTAAGTTTGTCTTAAGACAGACTTAAGACAAAATCCTAACTTCTGTGAATACCAAATGTAGTAAGTTAAGGATTTTGTCTTAAGTTAGTTCTGTGAATCGGGCCCCTAGATTTCTACCTTACTAAAGTCCCGAGTCGACTACTGCAATGCACTCATGCTTAACGCCCAAGAACAAGTAGTCAACAAACTTCAGCTGGTCCAAAATGCGGCCGCATGACTCGTCACAGGTATACCAAAATTCAAGCCAATCTCCAATACCATCCGTAATCTCCACTGAATGGATTTTCACCAAACTTGGCAAAATTGTAGGGACTGGTAGCCCGATGTGCCTTTGCTATGTCTCAAGATATGTGCTCCAGAAGATTTTGAGTAATTTGGGTTAAAAAAAACAATATATATCTATAGCAGCTTACCCGTGAGCTTACCCGTGCGCTTACGGTACGCGCACGTACGCGTACCGTACGCGTACCTCTAGTGCGCGAGCTGCATTCTGATTGGCTGCAAATGTCTGTCAACACTCCAAAACAGAAACTGTTGGCAGCCATCTTGTGCCTCGGTAGACTGAGGCACAGGAAAGCAGAAAAACAAACGTGTAGAACTGGAAAGCAGAAAAACAAACGTGTAGAACTCAAAAAGGGGGCAGGGTAGAAGCACCCTGACCCCCTAGGCCTGCTCAGGGGGTCCCACAAGGATCCACAAGGCAAAAAAAAACATTTTTTTTTTTTAAAAGTCACGGGGTATGTTTTTTTTTTGCCTTGGGCAGGCCTAGGGGGTCAGGGTGCTTCTACTCTGGCCCCTTTGCGAGTTTCACAACTTTGTTTCACTGCTTTCTTGTGCCTTGGTTCTAACAAGGCACAAGATGGCTGCCAACACTTCCTGGTTTTGAGTGTTGACAGACAGTGGCAGCCAATCAGCATGCCTTCCCGAGAAAGCTGCATGGTCATTGGCTGTCAACACTTCGAACCAGGAGGTGTTGGCATCCATCTTGTGCTAGTGTTGACAGACAGTGACAGTCAATCGGCATGCCTTCCCGAGAAAGCTGTATGTTCATTGGCTGTCAACACTTCTAACCAGGAAGTGTTGGCATCCATCTGGGGTCTTAGTAGACTGAGGCACAAGAAAGCAGAAAAATAAAAATGTGTAGAACAAAAAAAGGGGGCAGGGTAGAAACACCCTGACCCCCTAGGGCTGCTCAGGTGGTCCCACTAGGATATTAATATATTTAAACGTTATCCGCTAATAGAATTAGCATTTATAGTTAGAAATTAGCATTTAAAAAACCTTTGAAATTCACTGAAAGAACCATAGGTTTCAGGCCTTATATAGTTAGGAATTAGCATTAAAAAAACTTTTGAATATATAAAAACGTTATCCGCTAATAGAATTAGAATTTAAAAACCTTGTGAATTCAATGAAAAAACCATAGGTTTCAGGCCTGATATAGTTAGGAATTAGCATTTAAAAAAACCTTTGAAATTCACTGAAAAAACCATAGGTTTCAGGCCTTATATAGTTAGGAATTAGCATTTAAAAAACCTTGCAAATTCACTGAAAAAACCATAGGTTTCAGGCCTTATATAGTTAGGAATTAGCATTTAAAAAACCTTTGAAATTCACTGAAAAAACCATAGGTTTCAGGAGTTATATAGTTAGGAATTAGCTTTTACAAAACCTTTGAAATCCACTCAAAAAACTATGGGGCATAATATCAAGGGGCTTTATCTCCGCTTTTTTGGCTTTAAAAGCCAAGAAAGCGGAGATAAAATTATCTCCCTATTACCAAGCTGTCGCTAACACCAGTTAGCGACAGCTAATAGGAGATAGTGACCATCTTGGGCCCCGCTTTGCATGTCAGTGATATTTATCACTAATGACATGCAAAGTGGGCGTGCCAAGATGTTAGCGACTGAAAACAGTTGCTAACATCGCTATCTCCTATTACCAACTTTTGGAGATATTCGCGCTAAGCGCGAATATATCCAAAAGCTAACACTTGCCCAGGAGCAGTTCTTAGCCATGTTATCCTATGGGAGGTGGATAACATGGCTAAGACCATTTGCTCGATAATGCATGAATATCGCGGACTTTTCAGCGATATTCATGCATTGCGGCCGTTTTTTATCGCATTTGCGATAAACCTTGCTAATAGCAAGGTTTATCTGCGATAAAAATCGCCGATTTGCGGCGATAATTTTTGTCTCTAAATAAGTTAGAGACAAAAATTATCTCTATTGGTTGGTAATATGCCCCTATAAGTTTTAGTGGTGTTAAAGTTAGCTGGACATTTTACTCATACAAAACCATTGAAATTGCTCCTACATAGTTAGTTGTACTAACTATATTTCGCGCACCCGCAATCCACTGCTGATGATGTCACATATTAGATCATTCATGACATGGTCAGTGACATCACTGATGACATCTCAAATGACATCACTGAAGACATCACTGATGACATCATCCACGTGACATTCACATACACCTTTTCATACAGTATTACAATTTTTCATCACTCTTTGTAAAATACAGAGTATCATATTTAAATCCATTGTCACAGCAATACAAGTATCTAAAAATCCACTCAGTGATTCATAGATGTATACACACATCTAATCACTTACCTATGGATTCACTCATACATGCTGTCAATGAACAATAGAACACTATCAAAAATACTTATACATCTATGTTGACATTAAACAACAGAACGCATCCTATTCACATATGAATTCATCCTACTCACTTATGCAAACAATGGATCATACTTACATATTTACTTAGCAAAACACTTATACAAACACCACTTCTTCTATTCATTTAGATAGTAAGTCATACTTAGTGAATTATAAGATCATTATTACAAGTATACAGTTATCCATACAGTCACTCACACAATCATTGTGTCTTATGTATACTTATTTATATACAACAACTGACACATACACTGCCTTTTATTTTTCTAGTTTGTTGGACCTGTACCTTTGAGAAATATATTTGCTCATCACCACACCCATGAAGAGATTCCCTCACCCAAACTGCTAGAACATGTAGTTTTAACTTCATATATCTACTGAATCAACTATTCACACATCTTTGGACAGTCACACACCCCCCACCGAACCACACACACTTTCACACTCCCATACAAATACTCAGTTAACTAATCAATAACTAATATAGACTTTCACATAGCTAGTAACCAACTGTAGAATCAGTTTACACAACAACTGACAAAGTGATACAGATATTCAGACAGTTTAGTCACTATCCACTATATTTAGTGAGACATTATAAATTGGTCAAGTAAACAGTCAATTACACTGCTACTAAATCCTCCATCCAAATATTTATTTATATATATCCACTCATTCTTCAATGTAAATTGCTATATATATAATGCATATTTAAATAACGAAGCAAACCACATTCACTGGATGATGTCATCAGTGATGTCATTTGAGATGTCATCAGTGATGTCACTGACCATGTCATGAATGATCTAATATGTGACATCATCAGCAGTGGATTGCGGGTGCGCGAAATATAGTTAGTACAACTAACTATATAGGAGCAATTTCAATGGTTTTGTATGAGTTAAATGTCCAGCTAACTTTAACACCACTAAAACTTATAGTTTTTTGAGTGAATTACAAAGGTTTTGTAAAACCTAATTCCTAACTATATAACTCCTGAAACCTACGGTTTTTTCAGTGAATATATATATATATATATATATATATATATATATATATATATATATATATATATATATATATATATATATGTATGTATGGCAGATTTACAAAGGCTTTCTGTAAGCTGAAACGCGTCTCTTCTCCTACCTCATGGGTTGAAGGTGTCCTGAAAAAATAAATCAATGGCGTACCCTGACAGCCTCATGTCCATGCCTTCTTCCAGGGACTTGTCTTTGGGCGCTGGATGGCACAACTTACCTCCTGTTTGTGGCTCTCCTTCATGGGCAAACTTGTGTTATGGATGTTTAACGGCTGATCCCGGTCGTAGGAGAGCCCTGAAACTGCAAAGTTGACCTGCTGGAGTCAAAGGACGATCAGCGCCGGGGACAGGATGCCATTTCATGAGAGACTATTGGTTCAGCTAAGTGAGCAAAGGTATTTATTTTAAGGCAGAATTTCTTTGCGTGGCAGGAACTCACTGGAGTTTTATTTTTGCACTACAATTACCAGCAGGCTCAGTGCGAACCTCCGCCCACATGGCAGCTGATCTGCATTAAGAATATCACTGCTGCATCACGCTAAGTGCCACACACTGCCTCTGAAGAAATGCACAGAAGCATGAAATGCGTCAGGCAGCATATATATATATATATATGTGTGTATATATATATATATATGTGTGTATATATATATATATATATATATATATATATATATATATATATATATATATATATATATATATATATATATATATATATATATATCCTTCACCACTTCCGGTTACCACCATTTTACTTTATACACTTTTTTTCATTTTTTCACACTAGCATAACAATGGCAGTTGACTGTCACGTCAAGTCAAGTCAAAAATGTATATAGCGCGCTACTCACCCAGAGGGTCTCAAGGCGCTTGAGGGAGAGGGGTTAGCTATTGATCGAACAGCCAGGTCTTGAGTTGCTTTCTGAATGAGAGGTGGTTCTGTGTAAGACAGAGGTGGGTGAGGAGGGAGTTCCAGGTCTTGGCCGCCAAGTAGGAGAAGGACCTTCCTCCCATGGTGGCTTTTCGGATGCGTGGAATCGCGGCGAGGGCTTGGTTGGACGATCGTAGTTGGCGAGTGGGGGTGTAGAAGGATAGGCGAGTGTTGAGGTATCTGGGTCCTTGGTCGTGGAGGGCCTTGTGTGCGTGGGTGAGGAGACGGAATGTGATTCTCTTGTTGACGGGGAGCCAGTGTGGGTCTCTCAGGTGACCGGATATGTGGTTGTGGCGAGGAATGTCTAGGATGAGTCTAGCGGAGGCGTTCTGAATACGTTAAAGTCTTTTCTGGAGTTTGGCTGTGTTTCCGGCGTAGAGGGTGTTTCCGTAAACCAGTCAGCTGGTGACGAGTGCTTGGGTGACCGTCTTCCTTGTTTCGGTGGGGATCCATCGGAAGATCTTTCGGAGCATGCGTAGGATGTTAAAACATGATGCTGAGACGGCGTTGACTTGTCTGGTCATCGAGAGGGAGGAGTCTAGGATGAATCCCAGGTTGCGAGCATGGTCCGTTGGTTTGGGTGCGCTGCCCAGGGCCGGGGGCCACCATGAGTCGTCCCAGGCGGAGGGGGATGATCCTAGGATGAGGACTTCCATCTTGTCTGAGTTCAGTTTTAGACGGCTGTTCTTCATCCACTCGGCTACGTCTTTCATCCCTTCGTGAAGGTTGGTTTTAGCGGTGGTTGGGTCCCTGGTGAGGGAGAGGATTAGTTGGGTGTCGTCTGCATAGGAGATGATGTTGAGGTTGTGATGGCGTGCGATGGATGCGAGGGGACTCATGTAGACGTTGAAGAGGGTGGGGCTGAGCGATGATCCTTGTGGTACGCCGCATATGACTTCGGTGGCCTCTGATCTGAAAGGGGGGAGGCGAACTCTCTGGGTTCTTCCGGTGAGGAACGAGATGATCCAATCCAAGGCCTTATCTTGTATCCCGACGTTCCTGAGGCGTTGTACTAGGGTGCGGTGGCAGACCGTATCGAACGCTGCGGAGAGGTCCAGGAGGATGAGGGCTACTGTTTCCCCATTGTCGAGCAGTGCCTGGATGTCGTCTGTGGCTGCGATGAGGGCGGTCTCGGTGCTGTGATTGGCTCGGAAACCGGACTGTGAGGGTTCGAGGGAATTGTTGGACTCGAGGAAGGCGGCGAGCTGACTGTTGACGGTCTTTTCTATGACTTTGGCGGGGAATGGGAGGAGCGAGATGGGGCGGTAGTTCTTAAGCTCGGTGGGGTCTGCTGTAGGTATTTTCAGGAGGGCACTGGGTTCGCCATGTTTCCAGCTCTCCGGGAAAGTAGCGGTGTTGAAGGAGCAATTGATGATGTCCCGTAGTTGGGGGGCGATGATGGAGTCGGCCTTGTTGAAGATGTGATGAGGGCAAGGGTCGGTTGGCGATCCGGAGTGGATGGAATTCATCAAGCAGATGGTGTCTTCTGTGCTGATCGGGACCATGAGTGGAGGGTGGTGGTGGGGGGCTTCGGTTCAGTGGTGAGGGGAGTGGACTGGTCGCTGAAGCTGTTATGAATGTCTGCGATCTTGCTGTGGAAGAACGAGGCTAGAGAGTCGCAGAGGTCTTGCGAGGGAGTGATGTCGTTGTTGTCGGCGTTGGGATTGGTGAGCTCTTTGACAATGCTGAAGAGTTCCTTGCTGTTGTGGGCGTTGTTGTCTAGTCGATCCTTGAATGCTGATTATTTGGTGGTGCGGATCAGTTGGTGGTGTTTGCGGGCGGCGTCCTTGAGGGCGGTCATGTTGTCTGTCGTTGGGTATCTTCTCCAGGCTTTCTCGAGGGTGGAGCAGTTCTTTTTAGAGTCCTTGAGGTCGTCGTTGAACCAAGAGGCTTTTTTTTTGCCTCCTGGCTTGTTGGGAGGGTTTTTCAAGGGTGCTAGTTTGTCAGCGCAGTGGGTGATCCATTGTGCGAGATTGATGGCTGCTTGATTAGGGTCCGTTGGTCTGGCGGGAGGGTTTTGGTTCAGAGATGTGGTGAGCTGGTCGGTGGTGATTTTGTTCCAGCTTCTGCGAGGAACTTGTTTCGGGTGGTGGTGGGTCGTGTTCTTTCTGAAGTTGAAGTGGACGCAGCTGTGGTCTGTCCAGTGGAGACCTGTGGCGTGATTGAAGGAAATGTGCTTGCTGGAGGAGAAGATTGGATCAAGTGTGTGTCCGGCAAGATGGGCTGTTTGTTACATACAAGTTAACCAACTTTATAATGCCATACTTTTCATGTATCTGGGGTGGATCTCTTTTATATTTCACAAAACCATTATAAAATTTGGCTTAAGCGTTAACCATGTGGTCACCTGCTGCCACCAGGATCACACTTAATGGAATTATAATTCTCATAGTGCTTATATTCAGTAATTCTGTATGGATATGTCAACCATTGTATAGATAAAAATACACAAATTCCCAACACCTGTCATTTTATAAAAATTCCATCCACCTACAATAATAGGATTGCATTTTGGGTTGGTATATAAAGAGCAAGTGCTTTGTGGAAATGTACTCAAGAATAAAGTACATTTAATTACAACTACTCAAGATAGCAGCATGTTGTCATTTTCTTTACTCCTGCAGAATCCCAATATACCATTTGGTGCACAGACCAGACAAGAATGCTAATTTTGGTTCTGCTGATTTTAAACAGTCGCATAAAAGTATATTTGTGCAAAGCTACGGAAAAAAAATAAAGTGTCAGTGCACCTAAGTATCATAGCAGCATACTCTAATTCCGCAATAATGTGCAAATCATGCAAAATTGTGCACATTTTGTAACTAAAAATGCATGTGCATTGAATTTTACCACTGTTTCCTCTCGGGATGAAATGTCTGGAACAGGCATTCCTATGCTGCTAGTGAAAATTGCGCAGATAATCTCCAAGATATACTAAAGTGCAAGTGCCTATTGAATTTGCAGATTCCTTCCTTCCCCATATAGCATTTTTCATCTAAATATTGTCAATACCTAGTTAGCTATTGTTTGTATAAATTACATCCCTCAGATCCAAGTACTTATTAAAAAAATCCTAATCTGTAGATACCGTCACTAATAAATATCTTTAAAAAGTTATGTTATGTATAACATTTGTGAACTGGCCCAACTAGAGTTCATACTTTATCGTATTCATCTATCTTGCCCTAAAGATAATTCCTAGAGAAATGTCTAAAATCTTAAAGAAAAGAGGAGAATTTACATAACTGGGCATCATTCCTTTTTTCCGAACATGCATTTCTACGTCACTGTTTAGCCCATTTGGAGCTTTACAGTCAAACATCAGAATATACATCGATTCCAATTTTCTCAAATTTGCTTTTTTGTTCCCACCTCTTCTTCTTCTCGGGACTGAATGCACTAGATAAAATGACAAGTCTTCCGCTCTGCCCCATGAACCTCATTTATATGCCTTGCAACTCGGTAGGATTGATCTTTGATCTTTATTATTTACTGCCCTTAGATGTTGCAAAATTCTTATGTGTAACCTTTGTTTTTTTCAGTGAATTTCTAAGGTTTTTTTTTCAGTCTATTTCGTAACTATAGTGAAAACCAAAGGTTACAGGGACACTATAGTTACCAAATAGAATTAAAAAAAACTTTATATAAATATATATATATATTTTTTTTTCTCTAAGAAAAGCAAAGCTTAAAGTAACATTGTGGTTAGGTGAACATTTACAGACATGTGTGTGTGTGTGTGTAAAGTCATGTATATATAAATCAGTAAAGAGAACCATGCAATAATTTCATTTTATTGTATCAGTATACCATTTGAGATCTGAAAAGTTGCCTTTAGTACATGAGCTGGTAAACAACCTTTACAACGCAACTTTTACCACGCAGTGCCTTTACAACGCAACTTTTACAACGCAAACCATTACAACGCATTGCGCTGGGGGGCGCTCTAGGATAGGGAATAGGTTTAATGTACTATCCAACACCTTCCCTACTATCCACGGGGACTGGAGCTGGAATAGTAAATTAAACAATTCACTATCCAGCGCCTAAAAGCACTATGCGTTGTAAAGGTATTCGTTGTAAATACCGCGTTGTAAAGGAATGCGATGTAAAAGCATGCGTTGTAATGTCATACATCCACATGAGCTTCTTGTTTTATGTGCTTTAGTTTAAAGACTATGATACTGAAGTAGATGTGCTTGTTGAACATGTTGTAGCCTCCTCAGAATCTGCCCAAAACAACATCACCCTTGCATGATCAGTTTTGTCCTAGATCATCATGGAAGGCTCGGTACAAGCAGATAAGGCATATGATAACCCTTACCATAATATATAGGTGAAATAGGAGTCAGAGTATGTAATTAAAGTCGGAGAGGCTCCCTGAAAATAATATTGTAGTGATGATGTTGATTTTCAACATTTGTAAAACATAGGTCTGGCAAAAGAAATTATTTAAAAGAAAGTGGCAAAGCGTGTTGTTAAGCCAAGAAGGCTAACAACACGCTTCGTCATTTTAGAAACGCAGGGCTGCACCATATTTACTAGAATATGGTGCAGCCATGCCTTTTTGCCCAGCGCTAGTGGTAAATTAGGCTGCCTAGTGCCAACAGAGACACCCTTGCACCATAGTGTACCATAATGCAAGGGTGCCAGTGTTGAGGGGAATCTTGTTTATGTGCCGGAAGGTCCCCTTTCCTGCACATGAACAAACTTCTAATCTTTAAATGCCGTTTGGTAACTTCTATATGTGCTGCTTAATGCAGCATACATAGAAGTTGCAAAACAGCATCTTTTCAAATTATTGTTTATGTGCAAGAAGAGGGACCTTACTGCGCATAAACAATCATTGGTATTTTGCTGTTTCTATGTGTGCTGCCCAAGTCAGCACACATCGAAACAGCAAAAACGAGGAGGAAAAAAGCATTTGTCCTCGGTTCGCCTGTTAAGACCAGGTTTTCCATGGTCTCAATTTTGGCGCTGCCTCCTAAGTACGCTGCAGTTGAAAATAGGGGGCTGCGTCAAAATCAATGGGTGTTACAGTGGAATGCCCACCGAAACATCCATTGCCCTTCCCTTTCATGCTAAACACTGTGTGAAAGGGTGCTGCCTTATTTACCGGACAGTGTTAAGCCACGTTAAGTGGCTAAACGCTGCCTTGTAAATAATCCAAGGCCCCTATCACCATCACAACATCACTGAAAGTAACATTGTGGTGGCGATAGGGGCTTGTAAATATGCCCCTAGGTTTTAAAAAGGAAATTTATTAAGGAATTTTCAAATGTAAAATTAAGGTACAATAATTCAAAAACGTCTGTGATCCAGGTAACTTACTAATTGTTAAACTGTGTTTATCCTAGAGTGTTTACTCTAAATATCCTTGAAGGAGGAAAGGAGATCAATTAATTGCCTGCATTACATCCTTCCTAGAGTGCAAAGCAAATATATAGTAGGAATGGTAAGTGAAAAGACTCACAAGGGGAAGCCATCACATTTGATGTCCCTGCTCCAGCCGTATTAATGTAAGTGCTATTCTAAAAACTGAATTCGGTATTCATTGGCTGTATGTGCTGGTGATCAACAGAGCCAATCCAAATGGCCATTCAATCAGTTATTCTATACATATATAAATACCCCAGAGAGAAAGACCAAAGACAACTGTATTTATAAATCAAAATCTTTGTTTAGATGATTATTATAAATAAAAAATATTCAATAAATCATCTAGAATGTTCTTGTCCTTTGCGACTTTTGCTGGCTTGGAAAAGGTACGTCAGGATCAATTGTTGGTTAGACTGAAATTTTTCCCAGGTCCTCTGATGCTTTCTGGGAAAACCCCATTATTTTATAATGGTCATGAACAGAGGTTTCTTTTTTGGGGTCTCTATAATGTTGCTCCATTGTCTGAGCATATATATTCTCACTCTCTCAATGGGATGTATCCAATGTACACACTGCATATTCAATGTACACACTACACCTTTGTTCAAAATTGATGACATCTATGAGGCAAATTCAATGAATTTCTTCATAGTAGTCTCCTTGTTGCAAAACGTAAAGCAGGAGGGCTATTTTGAGCCCTTCATTTTCTGTAAGTCAACATGTTTCTGCCATTATTTAGCTTCACTGGGTCTTCCACATTCTTCAGGACTGGGGTTCCCTACTGGGTTTTATGACCCAACTACTACTATATTTTGACAGTATGCACATAGGATAAGCAGAGATTTACTTTTGTTATCTCCTCATCTAAATGCCTTGAAAATAAATATGTTATCAAGGAAATATATGTGAATTTATGTGGAATAATAAAATGGCATTGTTAACTCAAGAAGCCCTTTCAGTATGTAAGTGTATACTTCTACCACGGTTTAAATTTGAACATTGCAAAGTTGGACCTTACTTGATAAAGGCACTAGGAGAGCTGACTTACTTAATGTCATCTTTTGAACTGTAATACTTGATGTTTGATAGTAGCAGTACTGAGGAATGGCTTGAAAATTGGTATGGCTCAATCTCTGCCCATGTGCTAGATTTGTACCGCAGTTGTGGCTTTAGAGCCCATTTGATATGTGCCTTTTATTGACCTTGTACAGCTTTAGATAAAACTAGGCTGATTCACAAAAGCAAATTGAATGTAGCTTTTCTATGCCTCCTAGTAATCTCCAAATGGATTCCAGAAGGTGTATATGCATTTGTATGTATGGATTCCTCTGCTATGAATGTGCACATTTTTCACACCATTAATTCCCCTCAATGGCTTGGACATGGGTGCTCCAAAGTTCAGTTTGCCTTGGAGATTTGAAAACACCCATGTTTGTTGGCATTTCAAAACTCCTGTCTGTCTTATTTCCAACCTGCAACTAATCACATATTTACTCCTACAAAGGGCTAAAGTTCCAGATCATTCCAGGTGGGAAGCGGAGTGGTTGACATCCTTATTTGGAAGGCATTAAGAGCAAGGGCTTTCGCCACAGGAATACATGTTTTCTTCGCAGTGGGTGCAGGAGGCTCCAATGCACTGTGCAGAACTCCCCGCTAGGGACAGTTCTCTACAGGTGAAATTAAAGCCTTTGAGTCACATGACATTTTTAAAAGTACGCTTAGAGGCCTTCACCTGGTTTAGGGAAAGTCAGTGCAGTGAGGTGCTGTTAGCAGCCCCTCACTGCTCACAGAAACAGCTGCAATCCAAATCCAAATAAATTAACACCATCATGGGGCATTCCTAAACAAACCGTTGAGGCAATGCCAGGCTAAGATTAGAAACTCATTATTTGTTGGCTGCAAATGAACATCTGGACCTATCTGGATTTTCAGGACATTTAAATCTAGTTCTTTGAACAATATTCCGCCCCCCTCTTTTACAGACTCCAGCTCCACCAGTCATTTCAGAGACCCTCTCATGTGTGCACAGAATTCAAGTACTACTTACAGTGTGCTTAATTTGTGAAAAAAGAAGTGCTGGGGCCTTTGTCAGGACGCCACTGCAGCTTGCACCACCCATTGCCACAGTCAACTCTGCCAATCACAGTACCAACACAATTACTAACAATTACACTCCTTCCAGTGTGGCGATTCAGACTACATCAGCCCCTCCAAAGTTATAAGAATGGCTTGGTGGTGGGAAACAGTATTTACAATGCAGACAGAACTACACAGTGCCATTACAACGCAGGCACTACAACGCTACCACACGTTCCATTACAACACAAGTTGTTACAACGACTTGCTTTAGGGAACGCATTGTTGGATTTTAAATCCAACACCTTCCCTGCTATTGCACAGACTGGAGTTGGAAGAGTAAAATATACTATTCCAAAGTCCAGCGCTTCCCTAAAGCAAGTCGCGTTGTAATGCAAAGTGTGGTAACAACCCGTTTGTTGTATTGCCCGCATTCTAAAGGCATGCGTTTTAAAAGCATGCATAAGTACGTCAAACATCCCTTTGTTTCAGCTAATAATCACTTTTAAGGTATATTGAATTGATAAACAAGTGTTGTGCTCGTCACTAAATGAAATAAAGAGCACTACCATGTAGCAGACCAACATAAGTGTGGGTTCGGAGTTAACTGTCAGGGCCTAGCACCCGAAACCCCCAACTCAAATTAAGCACTGACGTTTTATAT
Organism: Lissotriton helveticus; assembly: GCF_964261635.1. Classification (NCBI taxonomy): domain Eukaryota; kingdom Metazoa; phylum Chordata; class Amphibia; order Caudata; family Salamandridae; genus Lissotriton; species Lissotriton helveticus. Next base: position 211,277,224 of record NC_136063.1, on the reverse strand, counting down.
GCCATACATTCAAGACTCACCCCCTGCCTCAGCCCCTACAGACAATTCTCATCTAATTCCCTTCCCATGTCTGTCTCCCAGGCATATATACACATATCACACAGCACCAAGCTCATTTATTTCATTGCCTGTAGTTCTTTGTGCATGTTTTAGTCCTACAGCCGGTTACACAAAGTTAAACCTGTATTACAAAGGGGTGAGTCATACTCCAATAATGTCATGCATGTTTCATTCCTAGTCATGAAGGCATACCCACCCTGATCCCGTGCAAATGACAGACACAAGTTATTCCCCTACATCCCTCAGCAATGTCCGTGGTGTATCCCTCCCTAGAGGTCATAACATTTTATCACCCCCTCCTGGAACTCCTTGTGTCAGCCGCGACAGGCACCTTCTAAATGAAACACCCCTCATATTAGTGTACCGAATTGTATCAATGAATATACCCATCTAAATGTGAGTGTACCTAGGATATAGTCTCTATCACCAGTGTTTAGTAATAATTCCAGTGCACAAGCCACCCCACACATGAACACCTTTGTAAAGATGTTAAGTTCAACCCCCACTCCAATGTAAAGAAATGATAGCCCCCCCAACAAAAGGAGCATAAAATGTCCTTTCTATATTGCCCTCTTAGAAGGACACAGAGATATACCAACATTGACTGCATTATTTTCCTTGAATCAACCTTCACTATTCTCGCCAGACAAAAAAGGTCTCTTAGAGAGCCATTATAGAAATATATTACCCAGCGGCAGCCACTCCGTTAGAGCGAGGAGCGCCACCCCTCTTGCCACCACCAGCAAATAAAATGATAATAAAACGGGCTTTAAACCTGTTTTCGCATTGTTTTATTTTAATCCGTGTCCAGGACTCTGACGAGTCATGGGAGCGGTTCCAGGGGATGATACTGCTGGTGGGGAAGTGGTGGTCACTCCCTTCAATGTGCATGCGGTGTTTGGCCAGCCATCTCAGGCTGGCTAAACCATCATGCACACTGAAGGTCTCTCCAGCCCCAGGAGAGAGCAGGCACTGGCTCCCAGTCTGCCTGGGAGTGCAAGTTGTTGGCGCTCAGGCCAATCCAGACACTGCTTTCATGCAGCGTCAGGATTGGCCACAATGAATTCTGAGAGCCTGTGCCCAGAAGCAGGAATAGCGTGACACAGTGGGAGAGTGCGCCGGCGTTAAGTTTAGCTTAGTTTTTGTTTTTAAATTGTCCCTGAACCCTCCCCATCCCTTCTCCGACCCGGCCGCCCGCCACTTTGACAGGGGAAGGGCTGCTACTGATATTACCTCCCTCCTCTGACTCAAACTGTTCCCACTTAGCTTCTGATATATCTACACAAATATCATTAAACCAACAGTGGTACCTAGGGAACTATATACTGTATTACCTGTAGGTTCCATAGGGTATTTCCACTTGCTGACCGCCACTAAAGGTCAGCTACCCAATGACCAAGAATGAGGAACATGTTTTACATTAGAGAGGAAACATACATAAATGAGAATTGGGAAATTCATTTTTTATGAGTCAATCGAATGCACACTAATAATCAGAATGCTCCTGTGTACCTATGTGTGGGTATATATATACAGAGATTGAGGTCAGTTAAGCCTGGAATCTGTGACCACGGCTTGAAAGCTGTACATCCCGCAATTGTTCAACCCTTGGATATACAAGATGATCATAGGTTCCAGGTACAGCCGATGAGTAAAGAGCTGTTGACAGCCGAGGGGGAAAGAAAGCTCCGCCCTGATGTGTCACTAACTCTTTACCGCATGGGGTTACTGACTGGCACCAGTTAGAGGATAGTCTCTGATGCAACTGTGCAGCACTCAATGCAGTGATATTGCTTTTTATTAATAGGAACTTACAGATCCTTGTACACTTACTCACAGCTACTAACCACAAATATATGATGTCAATATGCAGCGTAGTTACAAAAAGGGGGTGGTGATGGACAGAGTATCTGAGTTAATCAGAACACTCCTACCCAGTCAACAGATCAGGGCTTGATCCATCACCGTTTTTTAGCTCACTGCACCATCCCAGTTCAGAACCTGGCTATATGCAAATTAGTCCGTCCCTGGCCCAGTGCATCATGGGAACAGGGCAGACCAAACTACCAAGCCAATTCTTACACTGGAAAGGAAACAAGCTTCCGGGGACCGGTTTCTGGCATTACAGCCGTCTTCGGCCCGGCTTGCTTGAATCCTGATGGTGCAATGAGCAAGGGACTCATGTCTGAGCATACCCTTCCACACTCATGGTGGCCAAAATAATTACAAAAAGGGGGTGGTGATGGACAGAGTATCTGAGTTAATCAGAACACTCCTACCCAGTCAACAGATCAGGGCTTGATCCATCACCGTTTTTTAGCTCACTGCACCATCCCAGTTCAGAACCTGGCTATATGCAAATTAGTCCGTCCCTGGCCCAGTGCATCATGGGAACAGGGCAGACCAAACTACCAAGCCAATTCTTCACTGGAAAGGAAACAAGCTTCCGGGGACCGGTTTCTGGCATTACAGCCGTCTTCGGCCCGGCTTGCTTGAATCCTGATGGTGCAATGAGCAAGGGACTCATGTCTGAGCATACCCTTCCACACTCATGGTGGCCAAAATAATTACAAAAAGGGGGTGGTGATGGACAGAGTATCTGAGTTAATCAGAACACTCCTACCCAGTCAACAGATCAGGGCTTGATCCATCACCGTTTGTTAGCTCACTGCACCATCCCAGTTCAGAACCTGGCTATATGCAAATTAGTCCGTCCCTGGCCCAGTGCATCATGGGAACAGGGCAGACCAAACTACCAAGCCAATTCTTCACTGGAAAGGAAACAAGCTTCCGGGGACCGGTTTCTGGCATTACAGCCGTCTTCGGCCTGGCTTGCTTGAATCCTGATGGTACAATGAGCAAGGGACTCATGTCTGAGCATACCCTTCCACACTCATGGTGGCCAAAATAATTACAAAAAGGGGGTGGTGATGGACAGAGTATCTGAGTTAATCAGAACACTCCTACCCAGTCAACAGATCAGGGCTTGATCCATCACCGTTTTTTAGCTCACTGCACCATCCCAGTTCAGAACCTGGCTATATGCAAATTAGTCCGTCCCTGGCCCAGTGCATCATGGGAACAGGGCAGACCAAACTACCAAGCCAATTCTTCACTGGAAAGGAAACAAGCTTCCGGGGACCGGTTTCTGGCATTACAGCCATCTTCGGCCCGGCTTGCTTGAATCCTGATGGTGCAATGAGCAAGGGACTCATGTCTGAGCATACCCTTCCACACTCATGGTGGCCAAAATAATTACAAAAAGGGGGTGGTGATGGACAGAGTATCTGAGTTAATCAGAACACTCCTACCCAGTCAACAGATCAGGGCTTGATCCATCACCGTTTTTTAGCTCACTGCACCATCCCAGTTCAGAACCTGGCTATATGCAAATTAGTCCGTCCCTGGCCCAGTGCATCATGGGAACAGGGCAGACCAAACTACCAAGCCAATTCTTCACTGGAAAGGAAACAAGCTTCCGGGGACCGGTTTCTGGCATTACAGCCGTCTTCGGCCCGGCTTGCTTGAATCCTGATGGTGCAATGAGCAAGGGACTCATGTATGAGCATACCCTTCCACACTCATGGTGGCCAAAATAATTACAAAAAGGGGGTGGTGATGGACAGAGTATCTGAGTTAATCAGAACACTCCTACCCAGTCAACAGATCAGGGCTTGATCCATCACCGTTTTTTAGCTCACTGCACCATCCCAGTTCAGAACCTGGCTATATGCAAATTAGTCCGTCCCTGGCCCAGTGCATCATGGGAACAGGGCAGACCAAACTACCAAGCCAATTCTTCACTGGAAAGGAAACAAGCTTCCGGGGACCGGTTTCTGGCATTACAGCCATCTTCGGCCCGGCTTGCTTGAATCCTGATGGTGCAATGAGCAAGGGACTCATGTCTGAGCATACCCTTCCACACTCATGGTGGCCAAAATAATTACAAAAAGGGGGTGGTGATGGACAGAGTATCTGAGTTAATCAGAACACTCCTACCCAGTCAACAGATCAGGGCTTGATCCATCACCGTTTTTTAGCTCACTGCACCATTCCAGTTCAGAACCTGGCTATATGCAAATTAGTCCGTCCCTGGCCCAGTGCATCATGGGAACAGGGCAGACCAAACTACCAAGCCAATTCTTCACTGGAAAGGAAACAAGCTTCCGGGGACCGGTTTCTGGCATTACAGCCGTCTTCGGCCCGGCTTGCTTGAATCCTGATGGTGCAATGAGCAAGGGACTCATGTCTGAGCATACCCTTCCACACTCATGGTGGCCAAAATAATTACAAAAAGGGGGTGGTGATGGACAGAGTATCTGAGTTAATCAGAACACTCCTACCCAGTCAACAGATCAGGGCTTGATCCATCACCGTTTTTTAGCTCACTGCACCATCCCAGTTCAGAACCTGGCTATATGCAAATTAGTCCGTCCCTGGCCCAGTGCATCATGGGAACAGGGCAGACCAAACTACCAAGCCAATTCTTCACTGGAAAGGAAACAAGCTTCCGGGGACCGGTTTCTGGCATTACAGCCGTCTTCGGCCCGGCTTGCTTGAATCCTGATGGTGCAATGAGCAAGGGACTCATGTCTGAGCATACCCTTCCACACTCATGGTGGCCAAAATAATTACAAAAAGGGGGTGGTGATGGACAGAGTATCTGAGTTAATCAGAACACTCCTACCCAGTCAACAGATCAGGGCGTGATCCATCACCGTTTTTTAGCTCACTGCACCATCCCAGTTCAGAACCTGGCTATATGCAAATTAGTCCGTCCCTGGCCCAGTGCATCATGGGAACAGGGCAGACCAAACTACCAAGCCAATTCTTCACTGGAAAGGAAACAAGCTTCCGGGGACCGGTTTCTGGCATTACAGCCATCTTCGGCCCGGCTTGCTTGAATCCTGATGGTGCAATGAGCAAGGGACTCATGTCTGAGCATACCCTTCCACACTCATGGTTGCCAAAATAATTACAAAAAGGGGGTGGTGATGGACAGAGTATCTGAGTTAATCAGAACACTCCTACCCAGTCAACAGATCAGGGCTTGATCCATCACCGTTTTTTAGCTCACTGCACCATCCCAGTTCAGAACCTGGCTATATGCAAATTAGTCCGTCCCTGGCCCAGTGCATCATGGGAACAGGGCAGACCAAACTACCAAGCCAATTCTTCACTGGAAAGGAAACAAGCTTCCGGGGACCGGTTTCTGGCATTACAGCCGTCTTCGGCCCGGCTTGCTTGAATCCTGATGGTGCAATGAGCAAGGGACTCATGTCTGAGCATACCCTTCCACACTCATGGTGGCCAAAATAATTACAAAAAGGGGGTGGTGATGGACAGAGTATCTGAGTTAATCAGAACACTCCTACCCAGTCAACAGATCAGGGCTTGATCCATCACCGTTTTTTAGCTCACTGCACCATCCCAGTTCAGAACCTGGCTATATGCAAATTAGTCCGTCCCTGGCCCAGTGCATCATGGGAACAGGGCAGACCAAACTACCAAGCCAATTCTTCACTGGAAAGGAAACAAGCTTCCGGGGACCGGTTTCTGGCATTACAGCCGTCTTCGGCCCGGCTTGCTTGAATCCTGATGGTGCAATGAGCAAGGGACTCATGTATGAGCATACCCTTCCACACTCATGGTGGCCAAAATAATTACAAAAAGGGGGTGGTGATGGACAGAGTATCTGAGTTAATCAGAACACTCCTACCCAGTCAACAGATCAGGGCTTGATCCATCACCGTTTTTTAGCTCACTGCACCATCCCAGTTCAGAACCTGGCTATATGCAAATTAGTCCGTCCCTGGCCCAGTGCATCATGGGAACAGGGCAGACCAAACTACCAAGCCAATTCTTCACTGGAAAGGAAACAAGCTTCCGGGGACCGGTTTCTGGCATTACAGCCGTCTTCGGCCCGGCTTGCTTGAATCCTGATGGTGCAATGAGCAAGGGACTCATGTCTGAGCATACCCTTCCACACTCATGGTGGCCAAAATAATTACAAAAAGGGGGTGGTGATGGACAGAGTATCTGAGTTAATCAGAACACTCCTACCCAGTCAACAGATCAGGGCTTGATCCATCACCGTTTTTTAGCTCACTGCACCATCCCAGTTCAGAACCTGGCTATATGCAAATTAGTCCGTCCCTGGCCCAGTGCATCATGGGAACAGGGCAGACCAAACTACCAAGCCAATTCTTCACTGGAAAGGAAACAAGCTTCCGGGGACCGGTTTCTGGCATTACAGCCGTCTTCGGCCCGGCTTGCTTGAATCCTGATGGTGCAATGAGCAAGGGACTCATGTCTGAGCATACCCTTCCACACTCATGGTGGCCAAAATAATTACAAAAAGGGGGTGGTGATGGACAGAGTATCTGAGTTAATCAGAACACTCCTACCCAGTCAACAGATCAGGGCTTGATCCATCACCGTTTTTTAGCTCACTGCACCATTCCAGTTCAGAACCTGGCTATATGCAAATTAGTCCGTCCCTGGCCCAGTGCATCATGGGAACAGGGCAGACCAAACTACCAAGCCAATTCTTCACTGGAAAGGAAACAAGCTTCCGGGGACCGGTTTCTGGCATTACAGCCGTCTTCGGCCCGGCTTGCTTGAATCCTGATGGTGCAATGAGCAAGGGACTCATGTCTGAGCATACCCTTCCACACTCATGGTGGCCAAAATAATTACAAAAAGGGGGTGGTGATGGACAGAGTATCTGAGTTAATCAGAACACTCCTACCCAGTCAACAGATCAGGGCTTGATCCATCACCGTTTTTTAGCTCACTGCACCATCCCAGTTCAGAACCTGGCTATATGCAAATTAGTCCGTCCCTGGCCCAGTGCATCATGGGAACAGGGCAGACCAAACTACCAAGCCAATTCTTCACTGGAAAGGAAACAAGCTTCCGGGGACCGGTTTCTGGCATTACAGCCGTCTTCGGCCCGGCTTGCTTGAATCCTGATGGTGCAATGAGCAAGGGACTCATGTCTGAGCATACCCTTCCACACTCATGGTGGCCAAAATAATTACAAAAAGGGGGTGGTGATGGACAGAGTATCTGAGTTAATCAGAACACTCCTACCCAGTCAACAGATCAGGGCGTGATCCATCACCGTTTTTTAGCTCACTGCACCATCCCAGTTCAGAACCTGGCTATATGCAAATTAGTCCGTCCCTGGCCCAGTGCATCATGGGAACAGGGCAGACCAAACTACCAAGCCAATTCTTCACTGGAAAGGAAACAAGCTTCCGGGGACCGGTTTCTGGCATTACAGCCATCTTCGGCCCGGCTTGCTTGAATCCTGATGGTGTAATGAGCAAGGGACTCATGTCTGAGCATACCCTTCCACACTCATGGTTGCCAAAATAATTACAAAAAGGGGGTGGTGATGGACAGAGTATCTGAGTTAATCAGAACACTCCTACCCAGTCAACAGATCAGGGCTTGATCCATCACCGTTTTTTAGCTCACTGCACCATCCCAGTTCAGAACCTGGCTATATGCAAATTAGTCCGTCCCTGGCCCAGTGCATCATGGGAACAGGGCAGACCAAACTACCAAGCCAATTCTTCACTGGAAAGGAAACAAGCTTCCGGGGACCGGTTTCTGGCATTACAGCCGTCTTCGGCCCGGCTTGCTTGAATCCTGATGGTGCAATGAGCAAGGGACTCATGTCTGAGCATACCCTTCCACACTCATGGTGGCCAAAATAATTACAAAAAGGGGGTGGTGATGGACAGAGTATCTGAGTTAATCAGAACACTCCTACCCAGTCAACAGATCAGGGCTTGATCCATCACCGTTTTTTAGCTCACTGCACCATCCCAGTTCAGAACCTGGCTATATGCAAATTAGTCCGTCCCTGGCCCAGTGCATCATGGGAACAGGGCAGACCAAACTACCAAGCCAATTCTTCACTGGAAAGGAAACAAGCTTCCGGGGACCGGTTTCTGGCATTACAGCCGTCTTCGGCCCGGCTTGCTTGAATCCTGATGGTGCAATGAGCAAGGGACTCATGTATGAGCATACCCTTCCACACTCATGGTGGCCAAAATAATTACAAAAAGGGGGTGGTGATGGACAGAGTATCTGAGTTAATCAGAACACTCCTACCCAGTCAACAGATCAGGGCTTGATCCATCACCGTTTTTTAGCTCACTGCACCATCCCAGTTCAGAACCTGGCTATATGCAAATTAGTCCGTCCCTGGCCCAGTGCATCATGGGAACAGGGCAGACCAAACTACCAAGCCAATTCTTCACTGGAAAGGAAACAAGCTTCCGGGGACCGGTTTCTGGCATTACAGCCGTCTTCGGCCCGGCTTGCTTGAATCCTGATGGTGCAATGAGCAAGGGACTCATGTCTGAGCATACCCTTCCACACTCATGGTGGCCAAAATAATTACAAAAAGGGGGTGGTGATGGACAGAGTATCTGAGTTAATCAGAACACTCCTACCCAGTCAACAGATCAGGGCTTGATCCATCACCATTTTTTAGCTCACTGCACCATCCCAGTTCAGAACCTGGCTATATGCAAATTAGTCCGTCCCTGGCCCAGTGCATCATGGGAACAGGGCAGACCAAACTACCAAGCCAATTCTTCACTGGAAAGGAAACAAGCTTCCGGGGACCGGTTTCTGGCATTACAGCCGTCTTCGGCCCGGCTTGCTTGAATCCTGATGGTGCAATGAGCAAGGGACTCATGTCTGAGCATACCCTTCCACACTCATGGTGGCCAAAATAATTACAAAAAGGGGGTGGTGATGGACAGAGTATCTGAGTTAATCAGAACACTCCTACCCAGTCAACAGATCAGGGCTTGATCCATCACCGTTTTTTAGCTCACTGCACCATCCCAGTTCAGAACCTGGCTATATGCAAATTAGTCCGTCCCTGGCCCAGTGCATCATGGGAACAGGGCAGACCAAACTACCAAGCCAATTCTTCACTGGAAAGGAAACAAGCTTCCGGGGACCGGTTTCTGGCATTACAGCCGTCTTCGGCCCGGCTTGCTTGAATCCTGATGGTGCAATGAGCAAGGGACTCATGTCTGAGCATACCCTTCCACACTCATGGTGGCCAAAATAATTACAAAAAGGGGGTGGTGATGGACAGAGTATCTGAGTTAATCAGAACACTCCTACCCAGTCAACAGATCAGGGCTTGATCCATCACCGTTTTTTAGCTCACTGCACCATCCCAGTTCAGAACCTGGCTATATGCAAATTAGTCCGTCCCTGGCCCAGTGCATCATGGGAACAGGGCAGACCAAACTACCAAGCCAATTCTTCACTGGAAAGGAAACAAGCTTCCGGGGACCGGTTTCTGGCATTACAGCCGTCTTCGGCCCGGCTTGCTTGAATCCTGATGGTGCAATGAGCAAGGGACTCATGTCTGAGCATACCCTTCCACACTCATGGTGGCCACCACCCCCTTTTCTGAATCATTTTGTCCACCCTAAGCGTGGAAGGGTATACTCAGATGTGAGTCCCTTGCTCATTGCACCATCAGGATTCAAGCAAGCCGGGCCGAAGACGGCTGTAATGCCAGAAACCGGTCCCCGGAAGCTTGTTTCCTTCCCAGTGTAAGAATTGGCTTTTGTAGTCTGGTCTGCCCTGTTCCCATGATGCACTGGGCCAGGGACAGACTAATTTGCATACAGCCAGGTTCTGAAACTGGGATGGTGCAATGAGCTAAAAAACGGTGTTGGATTTAGCCCTGATCTCTTGACTGGGTGAGAGTACTCTGCTTAATTCAGAGACTCTGTCCATCACCACCCCTTGTTGTAAATATTTTTGTCCACCCTAAGCGTGGAAGGGTATACTCAGATGTGAGTCCCTTGCTCATTGCACCATCAGGATTCAAGCAAGCCGGGCCGAAGACGGCTGTAATGCCAGAAACCGGTCCCCGGAAGCTTGTTTCCTTCCCAGTGTAAGAATTGGCTTTTGTAGTCTGGTCTGCCCAGTTCCCATGATGCACTGGGCCAGGGACAGACTAATTTGCATACAGGCAGGTTCTGAAACTGGGATGGTGCAATGAGCTAAAAAACGGTGTTGGATCTAGCCCTGATCTCTTGACTGGGTGAGAGTACTCTGCTTAACTCAGAGACTCTGTCCATCACCACCCCTTGTTGTAAATATTTTTGTCCACCCTAAGCGTGGAAGGGTATACTCAGATGTGAGTCCCTTGCTCATTGCACCATCAGGATTCAAGCAAGCCGGGCCGAAGACGGCTGTAATGCCAGAAACCGGTCCCCGGAAGCTTGTTTCCTTCCCAGTGTAAGAATTGGCTTTTGTAGTCTGGTCTGCCCTGTTCCCATGATGCACTGGGCCAGGGACAGACTAATTTGCATACAGCCAGGTTCTGAAACTGGGATGGTGCAATGAGCTAAAAAACGGTGTTGGATCTAGCCCTGATCTCTTGACTGGGTGAGAGTACTCTGCTTAATTCAGAGACTCTGTCCATCACCACCCCTTGTTGTAAATATTTTTGTCCACCCTAAGCGTGGAAGTGTATACTCAGATGTGAGTCCCTTGCTCATTGCACCATCAGGATTCAAGCAAGCCGGGCCGAAGACGGCTGTAATGCCAGAAACCGGTCCCCGGAAGCTTGTTTCCTTCCCAGTGTAAGAATTGGCTTTTGTAGTCTGGTCTGCCCTGTTCCCATGATGCACTGGGCCAGGGACAGACTAATTTGCATACAGCCAGGTTCTGAAACTGGGATGGTGCAATGAGCTAAAAAACGGTGTTGGATCTAGCCCTGATCTCTTGACTGGGTGAGAGTACTCTGCTTAATTCAGAGACTCTGTCCATCACCACCCCTTGTTGTAAATATTTTTGTCCACCCTAAGCGTGGAAGGGTATACTCAGATGTGAGTCCCTTGCTCATTGCACCATCAGGATTCAAGCAAGCCGGGCCGAAGACGGCTGTAATGCCAGAAACTGGTCCCCGGAAGCTTGTTTCCTTCCCAGTGTAAGAATTGGCTTTTGTAGTCTGGTCTGCCCTGTTCCCATGATGCACTGGGCCAGGGACAGACTAATTTGCATACAGCCAGGTTCTGAAACTGGGATGGTGCAATGAGCTAAAAAACGGTGTTGGATCTAGCCCTGATCTCTTGACTGGGTGAGAGTACTCTGCTTAATTCAGAGACTCTGTCCATCACCACCCCTTGTTGTAAATATTTTTGTCCACCCTAAGTGTGGAAGGGTATACTCAGATGTGAGTCCCTTGCTCATTGCACCATCAGGAATCAAGCAAGCCGGGCCGAAGACGGCTGTAATGCCAGAAACCGGTCCCCGGAAGCTTGTTTCCTTCCCAGTGTAAGAATTGGCTTTTGTAGTCTGGTCTGCCCTGTTCCCATGATGCACTGGGCCAGGGACAGACTAATTTGCATACAGCCAGGTTCTGAAACTGGGATGGTGCAATGAGCTAAAAAACGGTGTTGGATCTAGCCCTGATCTCTTGACTGGGTGAGAGTACTCTGCTTAATTCAGAGACTCTGTCCATCACCACCCCTTGTTGTAAATATTTTTGTCCACCCTAAGTGTGGAAGGGTATACTCAGATGTGAGTCCCTTGCTCATTGCACCATCAGGAATCAAGCAAGCCGGGCCGAAGACGGCTGTAATGCCAGAAACCGGTCCCCGGAAGCTTGTTTCCTTCCCAGTGTAAGAATTGGCTTTTGTAGTCTGGTCTGCCCTGTTCCCATGATGCACTGGGCCAGGGACAGACTAATTTGCATACAGCCAGGTTCTGAAACTGGGATGGTGCAATGAGCTAAAAAACGGTGTTGGATCTAGCCCTGATCTCTTGACTGGGTGAGAGTACTCTGCTTAATTCAGAGACTCTGTCCATCACCACCCCTTGTTGTAAATATTTTTGTCCACCCTAAGCGTGGAAGGGTATACTCAGATGTGAGTCCCTTGCTCATTGCACCATCAGGATTCAAGCAAGCCGGGCCGAAGACGGCTGTAATGCCAGAAACCGGTCCCCGGAAGCTTGTTTCCTTCCCAGTGTAAGAATTGGCTTTTGTAGTCTGGTCTGCCCTGTTCCCATGATGCACTGGGCCAGGGACAGACTAATTTGCATACAGCCAGGTTCTGAAACTGGGATGGTGCAATGAGCTAAAAAACGGTGTTGGATCTAGCCCTGATCTCTTGACTGGGTGAGAGTACTCTGCTTAATTCAGAGACTCTGTCCATCACCACCCCTTGTTGTAAATATGCAGCGTAGGGCTTTCTACCAGAATACTGAGAGTTTAATATTTAACTGGCAATATAGAAAGTGCCACAATTTCGGGTAGAAGTAGTACCAAAAATATGTTTTATTAATGCATAGGAAAATAATAAATTCACTCCAACATATCTCAGGTACAGAAATCCTGGAATGGAATGGGATGACATTTCAGGTTACATGGCAATTTAAAACTAAGCCCAGGCGTAGCAATACTACGCGGAGGTCCATGGAGTTGGGAACAAACTCCGCTATGCTCCGCCACCCACATCCACCCCCTATTAAAAATGAATTATACATTATTTAAAACAAAAAAATAAACACTTACCTGTACAGCTGCATCCCCGGGCTGCCCTCTTCCTCGCCATCTCTCTCCTACTTGGGTCGATCATCTTGCGAAAACTGCGCATGACATGGGATGAATATATATTCATCGCATTCCTTCTCTGAATGAAACAGCAGGGCCGACACACCACGGAATCGTCTGGTATTTATTGATTCAAATTAAAACAGGTTGCCAAGTAACGCGCTTCGGCCGCAAGAGCAGCCTTTTTCCAACTTTAAATATATATATTCACAGAAAAAAGGGACATTATAGTTAGGAAATGGAATAAAAATAAGCCATAGAAATTCACGGAAAAAAAACAAAGGTTACAGAAAATTTATATTGAGGCTCAGGTTTCACACGTGCAAAACCAGTGAAATTCAGCAGTTATAGTTAGCTGAGCTAACTATACCTTGTGCCTCTGCAATGCACTGCTTATGACCTCGCACATTACATCACTCATGACATGGTCAGTGACATCACTGATTATATCGCTCATGACATCTCACATGACATCACTGATGACGTCATCCGGTGACTGTGAGTGCTTTTAAAAAGTTTATCGGTGTTAAATATATGTACCAGGATGTATTCGTAAACCAGTGGTCACACACACCCTCACCCACAAAGACACTCATACACCCATACAGGTACATAGACAACCAATAAATCACCCTTACAGCCACTCACGTACCCAGTCAAGAAACCCATACTGCCACTTAGACACCAACTGACAGACTAATACAGACATTTGCACAGCCTAGTCACTAACCCATACATTCCCTGAGACATCTAAACACTCACTTATACAGTCAGTCACGCACACACTGAATCATCCAAACAGGCACTCATACATCCACTGATTCACCAATACACTTTGGTATATATAATTATCCTGTACTTCATCCCAAAGATTCATAAGGACGCGAAGAGACCCCCAGGTAGGCCGATAATTTCAGCCAGAAACAGTATATTTGAGCGAACCTCGGTGTAAATAGACTTCTTTCTCCAGCCTCATGTGCAATCTCTGAAATCATATATTCGAGATACTGGTGATTTTATACAAAAAATGTTTAATTTCATATGGTGTGAAGATTTTTTGCTAATTACCCTGGACGTTACATCCTTATATAGATCGATCAGACACAGAGATGGCCTTAGAGCCGTAGGCTATTATTTGGCGTGCAGGGGGCCCGAACACAACGAGCACACAAAAATGTTGTTAAACATGATTGAGAACTGTTTAACTAACAATATTTTCATGTTTCAGAACAACTATTATCAACAGGAAAGAGGCGTTGCCATGGGAGCCAGCTTCTCCCCCAGCTATGCTTGTTTGCATATGGGCTGGTGGGAGGAGCTGGTTCTCATGGCAAAACACAAGGTCACTGTAGCCCAGCACATCACGGCCTGGTGGAGATTTATAGATGATCTTTTCATAGTCTGGCAGGGCACAACAGAGGAGGCTGAGAAATGTATTGAGGACATTAACATAAATGACCTCAATTTAAATTTCAGTGCCTGCATTAGCGACAACAAGGTCAACTTTCTTGACATGGAAATATTCATTGAGGAGGGCAAGCTTGAAACCCGGGTACATCGAAAACCAACTGCAGGGAATGCTGTTCTGCATGCGAGTAGTTCCCATGCTGGGCACTTAATCCAAAGTATCCCATATGGGGAACTACTATGATTGAAGCGTATATGTAGTAATGAACAAACCCTGCAATTAGCCCAGGAACAGTGCCTAATGAGATTCTCACAGAGAGGCTATACCAAACATTTTTTAGACATGGCCCTCTCTAAAAGTAACCTGATTAATAGGGAGGAATTGGTAACATCCAAATCTGATGGTACAAGCAAGAATAAACAAGAGGACACTTTTAGATTCATTTTGAGATTTAACAAACAGGAAGGTGCAGTTCGGAACATAATTGAGAATAACTGGCACCTGGTTAAGCAGGATCCTATCATAGGCAAAACAGTTCCCAAAAACCCGGCAATAACATACCGCCGTGGAAAATCCATGAGGGACACTCTAGTTAAAAATGACCCTTGTGGACCACCAATTAAAAACACATGGCTATCACAACGTCCTGTAAGGCATGCCAACATGGTTTATCGATGACAAAATATAGAACACCATTCAGTGAGAAAGAGATAGTTATCGATAAGGTTTTAAATTGTAAGACAGACCATGTGATTTACATACTTGAGTGTCCCTGCAATTTGAAATATGTTGGAAGCACAGTATTACAAGGCCATAAAAGAGTGTTACAGCACTTAATCGCAATTAAAAATAACGACCCCTCATATCCAGTGGCGGGCCACTTCAATGAAATACATAAGGGGGACCCACAAGACCTACGTTATTATTTAATTGATTCTGTCCCCATCTTCAAGAGAGGTGGAGATGGGATTAAGGCTTTACGTAAGCTAGAGATGCAGTACATTCTCAATTTAGACACTAAACACCCTGGTGGCTTGAATGCCACCAAGGAATTATGGTCTAGCCTTGAACTTTAATAATTGTCTATGTTGCATTAAGATCTATCTCAGTACAGAATTAAATTATGATGTGTTGGGGATGTAAAGGTAATGACGTTGACAGCTGCATGGGTGCTAGATTTTATACATTTTAACTTTATAGGTATATTGTGTTATATTTATAGTGATGTTTATGTATTTATATAATTAAATTTTATAATCAGAGACATATATTTATATACATTACATATTTTTCCAATACATATATATATTTATATTTATATACGCTTTTATACAGATATTTAATGAAATTGTATAACTATCTATGCACGGTTTACCGATGCCTGACAAGTCACACAAACCTAGCCTTTAGCCCTGAGTTGAATCTAGACAAGATGATAAAGCTTTTAAAAATTCCATATGAAATGAACAAACTGTATTTATATGTTTTTTTAAATGTATATACAGCAAATGTATATATTTGGGTAGATGCACAGCTGTGGGTAAGACAGTATTTGTTGAGGTTATGTATTTTTGGTGGTGCTCCTAGAGGTGACGACGAGGGTCCACCGTCGTCTCATAAAATGCATAGATGTGGGGTTGGACGGAGTCCAATCTCATCCCTTTAGGGCACACAGATAATGGTCTTTCCCGTAGGGGAAATAATTCCTTGACACACTTCAGAATGAGTTGAATATATAGTTCATTTAATGTTCTTATTTTTCTTCCATTTTATCTTTTTTTGTAACTTTATCACATTTTCCATGTGGATAACATTCCACTATGTTTCAGGCAATGTCTTTCAATGATATCCAATGCATTTCGGGCATTTCTCTCATGCCCTTCATCAGGGAATCGACACTACAAAATGAAATATGATATTGTTTGAACATTCGGAAAAGTAACACAAGAATAAACATGGTCATACATAAACTTCTAATATAACCTGGTTCGTATGTGCGGTATGCTGCTTTGACTCGTATCATGGTTTAATTCTATGGTTTGTTATTTGTCGTGATATGGGTAATTCTGATAGTTATTGCCAACAGTGTGTAAACACGGGCTAAACTGCTAGAGTTAAAATAAGAAGAAGAAACAAAAGACCGCAGTTCACTTACGAGCCTTTCCTTTAACTGTTGCGGTGGTATCTGTGGGGGAATTTATAAAGATACGCAGTTAGCGTGTTATCAAGCGTTAACCTCAAAAGAGTGTTGACAGTGGGCCAGGCGGCCCTACCGCTATTGCAAACTAACCTGATAAATTTGAAAAACATCTTCGGAATTGAATCTTCAATGGCGGGAGAACCGGCAAGCACCAGCAGTGATTGCTATGTTGAAAAACCTCCGATCACGTGACCATAGACGTGGTGGAAAGACTATAGGTTTACGGACGGTGTAATTATCGGGCAGATAGCTACCCAAAAGTGGAAGGTTGGCGGAGGGTAGGTGGGGTTATTGTGAGAATTATCAGTAATAAAACTGAGAGAAAAAATTGTAAGAATAAACGGACAAAAGGATTGTAACTGAAACAAAATACTGGTGAGATTCGAACCTGTAAAGGATCGTGATGGTAATATCGGAGCTCTATGGGTAGAGCTAAAGTAAACGCGAGTCAAATGGTGTGTAAAATTGTGTCTGATGTTGGGTGAAAATTGCACATTCTATACACAGTACAGTCATAGAGTACAGTATTTACAAATAACATGCCAGTTCGATTCTATCATTTAAACCAGCTGGTTTCTGGGTAGACAATCTGTAAATCCAAAAGTTCTCTCTCTTCAGAAGGTGTTTGGTGTTGTCTCTCCCTTCTGTTTTTTGAGCAGTCTCCAGTACAATGTACTTAATTTGGGAAATGTTATGGTTTGCTTCAATAAAGTGCGCTGATAATGCTGATTTCGTGTTTTTCAATCTTATATTAGACTTGTGTTCCGTTAGTCGCACTTTAATTCGTCGTTCTGTTTTCCCAATGTACATTTTGCCACATGGGCATCATATGCCATAAATCAAGTTGCTGGTATCACACGTTGCATTTACCTTCAGTTTTATTGAATGGCCTTTCATAGGGTGGTTAATGGTGTTTCCTCGTATGATGCTGTTGCAGTTGCCGCAATGTAGGCAGGGTTTAGTTCCAGTGTATATGATGGTTTCCAGAGGCTTGTTTTGCAAGAGTTCACCAATGTTCCTAGCTCTAGTAAATGCAAAGAGTGGTGGATCTTTAAACGTTTGTTTGAAATCCGGTTCCACATTCAAAATGGACCAATGTTTTAATATCACGTTTTTGAATTTTTTACTTGCTGTGGAGAATTTCGAAACTGCCACAATGCGGTTTTCTGTAGATTTATTTTTGGGTGTTAGCAATGTTGTTCTGTCCATTTTTGCAATCCTGGTTGCAGTGTTTGCCATTAGTGTTGGAGGGTACCCTCTATTGATAAATTTCTTGGTGGTTTCCTCAAGTCTGTTATTAAGAGTATGTTCCTCTGAGGTGATTCTTTTTACTCTGGCCAGCTGTGAGAAAGGTAAATTTCTTATTAGATTTGGCTCATGAAAACTTGAATATGCTAGCATGTTGTTTCTGTCTGTAGGTTTAACATAAAGATCTGTAAGAAATCCCTGTGGGGTTACTGTGATTTTCACGTCCAAAAAGTTCACTGAGGTATTTGACATATCCCAGGTAAGTTGTATTCGTGGATCTATGTTGTTGAACTCAGTCAGTTGTGTTGATAGTAGTTGTTCTGTGTTTGTCCAGATGATGAAAAAATCATCTATATACCTTATGATCATCTTCAGGTTGTCCATCCATGCATGTTTTGTTAAGATATGTTGTTTCTCATACCATTGCATGAAAATGTTGGCATACGCTGGCGCCGCAGAGTTGCCCATTGCCATCCCGGTCAGTTGTTGGTACCATGAATCATTAACCTTAAAGTAACTTTGATATAGGGTGAAGTACATCAATTCCATTAAAAAGATCTGAAAGTCGTGATCCAATTCTGTGTTCATAAGTGCTATTTCCATAGCTTCAATTCCCATGTTATGGGGTATGTTGGTATAAAGACTCCGTACATCTGCCGTGCAGAGTATGATATGTTCTTGTGGATCCACTTGTACTTGTTGTAGTTTCAACAAAAAGTGAGTGGTGTCCTTTACAAAGGTCTGCATAGTTTGTACTGTTGGTTGGAGATATTTATCCAGTAGTTGACCAATTGGTTCATGGAGGCTCCCACATGTTGATACTATGGGTCTCATTGGTGGATCCATTGTGTTTTTATGTATTTTTGGTACCATCCGTAGGGTTGGACTCTTCGGGTTAGAGGTTTTTAGAAAATTTCTAGTCCTATCCGTGATAGTTCCTTGTTCGTGAGCCCTTTCAACGATTTGCCATAATGTTTTGGAGTATTCATGTGTGGGATTATGATCCAATTTGCAGTACGTGTTTGTGTCGCTGATATGTTCCATCACTTTGTTATCATACATGGTTCTGTTCATAATCACAATTGCCCCTCCTTTGTCAGCTTTTGTGAATGTGATCTTTTCGTTGGATGCAAGTCTCTTTAAGGTATCCAGGTCTTTTTGTGTAATATTTCTCTTCTTGGGTTGGATGTGTTTGAACTTGTTTAAATCCTGTTTGACCAGGTTCTCAAAAAGATCTAATGTTTTGTGACTTATGGGTGCTTGAAAGGTACTTGATGGTCTTAGCCCTAACAGTTGGTCCTTCTCTTGTGGTGGTTGGTCTGGTAAGATATTGTCAAAGAAATGCCTGAGTCTTAGTTTGCGCATTAATTTGAAAAAACTGACTTCCAATTCCAGGTGATCTGTAGTTGTCGTTGGTACGTAGGATGTTCCTTTTTGGAGTAATGCCAATTCATATGTGTTAAAATGTTGATCACTATTGTTGATCACTAGTTGTTCTATGTCAGATTCTTTTTGGGTCTCTTCTCTTTCTCTTTCTCCCTTTCTTTGAGTGTACCTGTGGTGCTCCGGGTATTCGGTGGGTCTCTTTCCTTTTCCTTTTCTTTTGCTTCTCCTGGGTCTCCTTTTTGAGCTTGGCCCTGTTCTAAAAAAGGACTGGTGTCCATTGTAGCGCTGGTAGTAGGGCGTTCGGCTGTGTCTTTGTCTTGTGGTTGTTGTTGGGTAGGTTGTGCCCTTTGTGTTTTTTGGCTTGTGTCACTGCCAGTAGATGAAGTATCGGTGTTGGATTGGTAAGGACGATTCCTTCTTTTCTGGGCATAAATGTCTGCCCATGTGTAGACTTCACCGAGTCTGTAATCCAGTGTATCCCTCTTAAATTTACGAATTTTGCGTTCATTGATCTCTTTAGAATGACGGTCTATTTGAATTTTTATGTCGTCCAAGGTTGTTTGCAGTTCCTCTTCGCTCAACATTTTCGATAGTTCTGTGGATACTTCTTGGATTTCTTGACTCAAATCCTCTAATATCGTGGACAGTTCCTGTATAATAAGTAGAATCAAATCAAGTGAGCATTTATTTAGGATTTCGTACCAACGTTCCTGAAATTTCTTTGAGTGCTTGCAAAGGGATGGTTTCAGTGCGATTCTGAGGCCGCGAGGTATTCGTTGGTTGCGGTGGTACTTTATAAGTGTACTGGCATGTAATTGTTGGTTAGTTTTCCTTTTTGAAAGGTACAGTAACTGTCTGATGTTTTGCTCTTTAGACCGGGCTGTGGTGTCCTGTGCAAGTTCCTCCCTGATGAGAGAGTAAATTTGATCGACATCTTTAGCTTGAAAAGCAAAGGTAGAGGCTCGGGCCTCAGTGCTTTTCGATATATCTTCATAGTTTCTCATTTTATAACCGTTTTTTTGAACTGATCAATGCGTGCTATCTGTCCCGGGGGACACCGAACATATGGAACAATTGTATATATTTGGGTAGATGCACAGCTGTGGTTAAGACAGTATTTGTTGAGGTTATGTATTTTTGGTGGTGCTCCTAGAGGTGACGACGAGGGTCCACCGTCGTCTCATAAAATGCATAGATGTGGGGTTGGACGGAGTCCAATCTCATCCCTTTAGGGCACACAGATAATGGTCTTTCCCGCAAGCAAATGTGACATATTTTAGAAAATCAACTATAGGTCTCTTTTCCCTTTCAATATCTCCCTTTGCTTACTTTTTCTCCTTTTAGATGGTTAAAACGATATTGAAATTAGAACATCAACAGCACAACTACTACCTGCTTTCGATTAACTCACATTTTTTAGATACATATTTTTTTACAATAGGGTTCACACAATTGGTAATATAATAAAACTATTTAGTTATAGTTCACATACGTTCTTTTTCTTGGGTAAAGTCTTTTTTATCATTGGTTGAACTCTATAGCAATGCTCAACTGAAGAGCAGCAGAAGATGAATGAACCGCACAATCAGATTTTGTTTGTTTGTAAATATACCATGATGAATTTCTGTTAAAAACAACAATTTACTTCTGTTTTTATGTGGGAATGTAATTATATATGCTGTGGAAAATGACTAAAATTAGGTATATATAAACGGCGTTCATTTATGTTCACCCCAGCCACTGTTGAAAGTAAAGTGAAAATCGTGAAACAGTGGCCACGCCATTTTGTCCCTTTTAGGCCCCATCATGCACGTAAGTGGCAGCCTTTTTGTGTGTCGAGGCCTCTCTGCCCACTGCCAATAGCCTGCACGTCTCTCCCCCTCGCTCCCCGTCCTCGCAAGCATTCCCCCGCGCCCCGACAGCCCCCGGTCTCTCCTGCTTGGGCCATAAACTCACCTCTAATGCGACCCTGTCTCCAAGCCACATCCCGTGCTGAACCCCCTCGCTCTTTCATCTCATTCAAAGAACAGGCCATTTTGATAACCTCTTCCTCCCTGCCCGATTGTCCGGCCTGATCCCAGGCCATCACCTAGCCCAACAGATGCAGTTTATTGCCCCCTACAGTAGGACCTCGCCTCACATCAAAGGAGCGGGGATTAATCAATGCTTTCGCACCCCGAAGATCCGACTGATCACACACATCCCCGTTCCCAGCGGAATGTCCAGCTGCGCGATAACCACCACATGCTGAGATCGGGGTGGGAACTCTACTGTAGATGTGTGTGGGAATGGGCCTGGACCGGGGATTCCGAGGATGTCTTTTCTGTCCTTCAAAGAAACATTACGGATGCAGTGTATGTAGTAAAGCCATAAACCTGTGTATAAGAGGCCAGGCCTCAGAGATGCGGTTAGAGCACCTCGAGAAGATACCCTGTTGTCTGATTTGACGTGTTCTGCTCCGTCGGAATAAACTCCTGTTTCCTGCCTTCCTGCCTCCAGCGCCTGCCTCTTTGTTTGGTAATATCGGATGGTATGAGAGGCGGCTAACGCCGGGCAAACACTGAAGGTTCTTGGTCGACATCGGCTCTACCTTTTCACAATGCAAGTATTTATGAGATGCCATGTGTACATAAATTGTATAGCGGTTTGGGGTAAACAGAAATCAAGCATTTAAGCATCAATTTTGTTCAGTGAGCAACGAAAACCAATGTCAAACTGGAAAAATTACAATTCCTGATATTATAAAGTTTAAAAATTTTTTTGCACTGGCACTTTAAGGGTTGTATGTCACATGATACAAGCATTTATAAAATGAAAAAAACGGTAAAAATATTTCAACCAATGGCTGGACCATGAGCGTGTCATGTGATAAAGTCCCCTGTGAGGGACGAAAAGCGTCATGGCTGCCGCTGCACCGCAGAAGGATCACCAATACATTTTGCAGCCGATTTAGCCTATGTGGTCCACACTCTTTCTTTCAAGGTAGAGGTGAAAATCAGGGAGATTTACCTGCTATATATATATATATATTATATATATATTTAACACTCATAAACAGTCACTGGATGATGTCATCAGTAATGCCATCAGTGATGTCATTTGAGTTGTCATGAGTGATGTCATGAGTGATGTCACAAGTGATGTCACTGACCATGTCATGAGTGATGTAACATGTGAGGTCATAAGCAGTGCATTGTGGGGGTGTGAGTGAGTAGCTCACTAACTAAACTGGCTGAATTTCTCCTGTTTTGTCCGAGGGACATCTGAGCCTACTATAACGTCTCTGTAACCTTTGTTTTTTTCAGTGAATTTCTATGTTTTTTTAAAATTCTATTTTCTAACTATAATGTCCTTGTAACCTATGTTTTGGGGGGATGATGTCCACTTTAATCCTGAGGCCCTCAGAGGCAAGGGGACCTGCTCCCCCGACCAGCAGTGCGCCGAGAGGCGCATTTGCAGAGTTTTGGAGAAAGGGTGCATGGCCTCCGACCACCTCTCAGCAATCTCACTGTGTGGGGCTTACTTGAGGTAAAAGGACGTCTTGTTGACCCCTAAGTACCCCCTGCAGCCAAGGAGACTTAATTCCCAAACCAGCACATGCCATGAGGCGCATTTGCAGAGTGGTGGAGAAAGAGGGCCGGGCCTCCGCTGAGTTGCCAGCTTTTTAAAAATAAGAAATAAATTCTACTCCATTCCATTCCATTACAAAAAGCTTGATTCGATCAATCATGTCATAAAAGCAGATCACAGTAAAAACAGAATCATTTCCAGTTGTAAAATACATTAGTTACAAAAGGAGCAATAAAACATAAAAATGTTGTGCAACAAAGTTAGTCAAAGTTAAAATTCATTATAAATTTTAAAAAGTAATACATATTATAAAAATATAAATCATTAGAGACGTTGCATTTCAAATAGATATGTGGGAGGTAAATAAAC
Organism: Lissotriton helveticus; assembly: GCF_964261635.1. Classification (NCBI taxonomy): domain Eukaryota; kingdom Metazoa; phylum Chordata; class Amphibia; order Caudata; family Salamandridae; genus Lissotriton; species Lissotriton helveticus. The sequence goes on along the minus strand of NC_136063.1, from coordinate 211,254,370 downwards.
ACACACCTTTCTTCAGCGGTGTAAGGCTCAAGTACAAATGCAGGCCAGTAATTTATGAAGTTACAGAGAAAGTGCATGATCTAATTACCCACATCCTTCTCAAAAACTTGACTACTGCAATTGTGAAACACAGGAAAGTGTTATTGTGTAATACCTTCAAAGCGATGCTACATGCTCTGGTACCCAAAACCCTACAAATTGGGGTCAACCACGCTTTGCGAGGGCCTCATAAGCCGGACAGACAAATTAGACGTGGGCATACCTCACAAAATTGACATTTGCTAGTACCTGCACTAACCCATTTTGCCATAAATGTTGTTAGAGGCAAAACTCCCACTCTGAATTGGAAGTACAATTTCTGGTCAATGGGTTTAGTTATAATGTCCCAATACTGCTCCAACCAAGGCCATGGTTTAACTGCTAGGAAATCCCCCGTTAGGGATGAGATATCCCTTTTAATATAGCTGTTGTGGTATACCTGATCCCAATATCTTTCTTTTATAATCTCTTTTGAGGGGAATTGGGAGCTCATTGGGTTTTCCCAAAAATTTGACATGCCCATATTTAGTAGAAAAGCTCTTAATTTGTGTAGCCAGCTGATCTTACACCAGATTCTGTGCAAATACAGGATGGGGTTCAGTCTGGCGAGGTCAGCCAATGCTTTCCTGCCTAGGTCTTGCAGCATTGGTAGCATCAGGGTACTTTGGGAGAAGTAGTAATATTTTGCAAAAACCTGTTTTCAGCAATAGTTGAGAGGCAGATTCTCAAAACCCCAAAGTTCTGCCCCGTATAACACTGATCACTACTTTAATGTTATAAATGTGTAGGACCGGACTTACAGGTTTGGTCAGGGAGGCATTGAACTCCGTATGTAGGGTATCTGACAATTGTCGATGCTTCAAAGTGTCGATCTAGAAACCAAATCTCATGTCTTTTTCAGGATTACCCCCAGATAAGTGAAAGCGCTGACTTGTTCCAATGGTCGACTATCCAAGAGTATGCCTCCTTTAAAAGATCTGTGTTGGTTGAAGTTCATAAACTTGGTTTTTGCTCCAATAATTTTCAAGCCCCTTGAAGTACAAAACTTTTTTTAAAGATGTTGACCTCGCTGAAGAACACTCTGGGTTTTGGAAATAATTAGCGTATCATCAGCGAACATTAAGATGGGAATTTTGATGCCTCAGAGGACGGAGCATCAGTGTGGATCAATGTTAAGAACTTGACAATGCTGTTAATAAAAAGTGAGAAAAAAGTGGGGGCCAAGACACATCCTTGGCGCACTCCCTTCTCTACAGGAAAGCATTTGGTGACATTTCCCTGCTTGCTCCAGCGAATTTGGGCAAAACTATCCTCATGGAGGCGAGCTATGATGGAGAGTAGTTCCGGCGGCATCCCCAGCTGCCTGTAACACGACCCAGAGCTGCAGCCGCAGCCCGTGGAGGGAGTGCGGTGGGGCAGGGAGGCGGTGCGGGGTAGGGAAACGGGTGGGGGTGGTAAACAACGGAATACGGATAATTGCAGGTAAGTAAACAATTTAATAAATAAAACGAATTTCGTAGCGCACCCTGCATCGGAAAATGCAATGCAGCGTGCGCAACGAAATTCGTTTTATTTATTAAATTGTTCACTTACATGCAATTATCCATATTCCGTTGTTTACCACCCCCACCCTGCCCCTCCCCTGCACCGCCTCCCTGCCCCACCGAACTCCCTCCATGGGCCGCGGCTGCAGAGCTGGCTCTGGGAGTCCAGGTCAAATGCTGACTTAAGGTCAACAAAAGCAGCATACATGTTGAACTTGCATAAGACCACAGTCCACCAGTGTATTAGCCTGAACCTAAACACCAGGTCAATCGTGCTAACGTGATCCTGAAAACCCACCTGTAAGGGAGTGAGAATGTCCTGATCCTAGTTCCAATCTTGGACCTTTCCAAGCACCAATCGAGCAAGCAACTCTTGAAAGGAGTCAATTAGGCTTATGGGCCTGCAGTTTCCTTGAAGGGTTTTGTCACCTTGTTTGTACACATGAATATTCTCAGCTCCCTTCCAGGAATCGGCTACAGGAGCTCCGAGGGCGGTCGCATTTACCAATAACATGATATACCTATTCCAATTTATCTATTCTCGGCGCTCTACCCCCAGTAATTGCACAAAACGCTGCATTACCACCAGCTGGGGCAAAGAACTTACAAGAATAGTATTTATGAGGAGGCACTGGAACGTTAATCTCATCAGAACCAGTTGTGTATTGTGATCCAAAATGGCAAAACCATTAATCCTGCGCTACATAATTCAGTTGGTGTGGTCGATGTCCGCCCCTACCGCATTTAACCAAGTTGTTTTTGGCACATGCCAATCTGGGGTCTTGCCACCTGTTTTTGTCCCATTTCTTTTTTGCTTTCTCCTGGGCCCTCCTATACTTTGTTCTTGCAGACCGTACGCTACTAGGCTCTTTTGATCTGATTGCATCTCCAATATGTCTCCGGGCCACTTTGCATTCATCATTGTACCATTGCACGCTTTCTTTTGTGGGGTGCTCTTGGCCCTATACTCTTTGATAAAAAGGGGTCGCAATTTAGAGAAGAGTTTATTATGAGAAGTGGTGGCAGCCACAAGGGAAGCAGGGCAAGAGGGGAGGGCCTCTAATTCAGCTATTGTGTGCTCAGTTTCCATGGCAATGGAAGCTAAAATGTCTGGTTACTCTAGGGCCATTGCCCATTTAAGGCGTCTCATGTCATTAGTAGGTACCTGATCGCGAGTGATGAGCTGGTTATCTGGTTGAGAATGTTCCTCTTGGGCCAGTAATTCAAAGGTAGAACTTAGTAGGTTGTGATCGCTCTCCAAGCGATCACGCACCACCATGTCCGGGAGGGCGTGCCATAACTTTAGGCTCGTTAACAAATAGTCGATACGACTCGTGTAGCGGCCGTTGTTAAAGGTATTCACCCTATGTCTGTCGGAAGGAGTTCATCCGATGGCCGCCCGTTGGCCCTTTCACAAGCAGATGGCTTCGATTTGGATTACCAAATTTGTCCACCATTTAACGGGTGTTAACTCGAGGCTTGGAATTCCCCACTCCTCCCTCGCGAGGTCTTGGTTCTCACTGCCAAGGGCCTCAATGGTCGAATTAATGTCCCCACCTCTATCACTGGGGAATCCCTAGAGAAATAATCTATGAGGTCATCAAGGATTGTAAAGACTTCTGTTCACTTCCCCCCCCCCGCTAAGCCCCTTTGATTAGATAGTATAGATGTCAATGTTCCTGTGAGGTGTCTCCATCAGCTGAATGGCAAGAATGTCATTACACTACTTCGGGAGCTCATGAGTCTTATAGCTGATAGCCTGCCTAACCCAGATGGTAAGCCCCCCTGAAGGCCGACCTTTGCCTCTACCTATGCCAGGATGTAATAGTTTAAGAACCCTAGATGAAAAAGAGGGTCTACCAGCCAAGTTTCTTGGAGAGGGTCAGATGTCATGCTCTTCAATAAAGGTGGGCCACTCTGGGGATGAGACCCTAGACCTTAATCCAGCTATGTTCCAGGACATTAACCTTAGACTAGGAGTTGTGTGACGTGTCTCAATGTGGTCAAAACACCTTTGAACTAGTTCTGCTATATTCTCCAGCCTACCCTCAGCCAGGGGAACTATTGTGGTTGTTTTACTCTGTACTGGGTTTGGTGGGACTAGAGTAAGTGGAGTAACAATCTCACTGGTAGGTGGTCACTTAGTATGTTCATCGGAGGCGCCAGCGAGTGAAGAGGACCTTCAATCTATCTACCTGAGTTGTGAGGAACTCGTAAGTACAGCTAGTTCAGGGGGATTGAATTTGAATCAGATGTCAGAGCATGTATATTTTTGGGTGTGAATATCAAAGTTTACAATATTTTCTGCCAGGTGGTGATGTGGGAGTTTCAGGGCAATGTAATCCAGGGGGGCTTCGGGGATGTATATCAATTGGCCCTAAGAATGTCATCCGTGATTACGGACCGACAGCCCCTTACATGATGGATCCACTGAGTACACTTATTACAAAGTGAGTCCTCATCTTCTCTATATGAGTTGCCTCAGCATTTAGGGACATTTGTCATGTACATAACATTATTCATGCCTGGTATATTGGTGGTCTCATAAGATGCCCCCAGTCCAGTAGGTCCTATATGACCGAGGATAGTAGGGGGCAAAGGTACAAAGGAGGGCTGTGTTAGTTCCTATTTATAGGCCTTTTTTGAGCTCCCTATCAGATTGGATACAACCCGTGCTAGTACTGCTTGTTAGTGGATTTGTGACTGAGTTGCTTACGCCATGTGGGGCCTGTGCATTACTATAGGAAGCGTGGTTTCTATCATGACCCGTATCCCGCAATGTACATTAGCTGCTTGTGGGCTGATCTCTCAGCGAGGATTTAACCTGCTGAATGACTGAGTGAACCTTGTTTAGAGAATCAGTTAAATTACGAACTGAGGTCTTAAGAGCATGGATTTCACTCATTAAGTCAATTAGCTGCATGGACACGGACCTTTGTGAGGAGCCTGCAGGGGGCCTACTGATTTGCCCAGCTTAGGAACCTTTCCCTCTTTCATTATGAATAGCCTCACCTGTTATCACTTGCTCCTCTACAATGCAATTCGTGTTGCTCTCCATACCCTCCCTGTAATCCTGGATCCCTACTATTGGGGGGCTAGGCACTACCTCTAAGTGCTCAATCAGAGTACCAAATCTGTTGGACAAGGGAAGACAGCTAGGGCATCTTGGGGGGTAGGTGAGGGGGTGCCTTCAGCGATTGGGCTTGCAGGACGGGGCCCAAGGTATCAGGGGACCGGTTCCTGTTGGCAGACTTTTTAAACATTTCTGGGATACGCCTGATGGAAGTCAAATTTCCCACAGCCTGCACGATGCGGCTGCCTGATAGAGGATCGTTAGGGGTACTAGGGGGACTCTCCGGTCCCTGGGAGTGGAGTGCTCTGCTCTAGCCTGGATAGCCTCTTATTTAAGTGGCCGTACTTTTCAGGTCTTCTCTGCCTCTGCCTCCTCTATAATTTGTCCGTCGGCGCACGGCGTCCCACAGGGGTCTATACTTAGTCCTTTACTATTTAATATTTATGTGAGACCCCTGGCCACTATTGTGGAGGAAGCCGGTCTCACTTTATATTCCTACGCTGATGACACTCAAATTATTTTTTCTCTCTCTAACAAGAAGTGCAATGAAATTTCAGCTTTGAAAGTAGGTCTAACTCGAGTCTCCGAGTGGATGAAGAGCAATTTCCTGAAATTAAACGGTGACAAGACCGAGGTTGTGATACTGCGCAAGGGAAAGGAACTATGGGGCCCCCACCACTGGCACAACGATATGGGACCTACCCCTCAGCCCGCTACTGTAGTACGCAATCTCGGGTTTCTCATTGATGATAAACTCACAATGAGACAGCAGGCCGTGAAGGTGGCCTCTATTTGTTTTGCCACTTTGAGATGGCTTCAAAAAATCTTGTGGATGCTGCCCACTTCTACACAGAGAACCGTAGTCCAGGCATTGGTTGTTTCACGCCTGGATTATGGTAATGTTCTCTATCTTGGAGCCGATCTGACAACGATAAAGAAACTTCAAGTAGTCCAGAATATGGCCGCCCGGCTCCTTCGCAATGTCCCTTGGAGAACATCCGCCTCTCTTCCACTTCGTGACCTTCACTGGCTCAAAATTCCGAGCCGAATTAAATTCAAAGTCCTTTGTCACGTTTTTAAGATCAAACAAGGCTCAGCCCCCAAATATCTTCAGGGCCTAGTTCAGGCCTACAAGCCGAGTCGTAATCTGCGATCTTCAGGGAATGGTGACTTTTCCGTTCCCAGATTTAGGCTAGCAAAAATGGGAGGCCGCTCTTTTTCCCACCTAGGTCCTAAATTCTGGAATGCCCTACCTGTGACCTTGAAGACAGAAACCAATCTTTTTCGTTTTCGTAAGGGACTTAAAACTTGGCTTTTTCAGCAGTGATTAGAGGCTACTTACCAGTAAATTCAGTCTGTTAGTTCTTCTTCTTTAGTCTGTCCCTTGGCGCCGGGAAACCCACTGCGGGTAGCTGCGTGCATTATAAGTTTAAATAAATAAATAAATATCAAGAAGACCCTTGCATTCAATTATTAAATTATCTATCTGTCCAGTACACCACCCCCTGCTTCTTGGGTTGTTAATGGGCCTTTCTTTTTGCCATTATTCACTAGGCAAGGAAGCAAGCTAAAAGTTAGTGGTCCAAAATTGCATCAATGATGAACAGCCACATAATTTATAAGTTATAGAGCCAAGTCCTTGGATTTAAGGCATCACTATACACATATGTTGGACTTGGCCATCCCATTTCTAACAACATATAAATGAAAAAGGTCAGTACCGGTACAGGCACTTTGGTCCTGTGGCCCTAGCCAGAACGGTGAAACAGGACTTCGAAAATGGAAAGTTAGGGCCAAGGTGGGTGGCACTGCCCTGTCTCTTCCTGTTGCTGACGAGTGCAGGACAGGCCTGCCCTTGGCCCGGGCTTCACCTGAGCACGTCCCGCCCAGCGGGAGATAAGACTGCGCTAAATGTGCAAGAAGTCCACGCCTCTCCCCTGTCAGCTGCTGCGGGTGAACGGGGCTTGGAGCACTCTGGGACCTGGTGTCCCACCAGAGTGTTGGTGCAGGCAGCAGCAGAACATGCCAAAACAAGCAGTGTCTACACTTCAGGAAGATGCGTCGTGTTGCCCCATTCCCTGTACCATTTTCGGTCCCAAGGAGGAACCCATCCCCCGAGGCCTGCCCCTTTTAAAAATGTTTTTAAAAAAAAGGGGTCGATTTAGGGCCTGGGGGCCCAATACTTGGAGCTCAGCCTTTCATTTATTTTTTTATATAATTCAAATAGAGTGGTCTGAGCGGCACATCTCGTGGGCCATTTTTGGCCCTGGGTCCTAACCTCTTTTTAAAAAATGTATTAAAAAAAAGGGAGGGGGCCATGCATCCCCACTCCTGGGCTCATTCCCAGGGGCACAGCCTGTAGTGTGGGTGCCCTGATCCCACCGAGGGCACGCACATTTAAAACGTTGAGGACTGCGGGGGCCTGAAGGCCCACGTGATCCCTGGCAGCTACCTGCCTTTTGGGGGAACCAACATTGCTTTGGGACCCAGGGAACTGTGTCTGTTTCCCTGCTCACTTCACAACAGCATAGCACTTGTTTGCTCTAGTTTGGCAGGAGCAAAGTACAATGTCCCGGGGGAGGGCACCCCTGGACATTGCTGGAGCGGGCCCTGGGGGTGGTAGTCCCCAGGGCCATGTAGGCCCTCTCCTTTGTGAATTAAGCCCTGGGAAGGTGGTGGTCCCTGAAACCGGGGATCTACTACAGAGACCCTTAATTATTATATTTGTGTCCCGGGGAGGTGGGGGTCCCCGAGGCTGCATTGGAGGCCCTACGACCTCCCCCACATTTATTTAATTATCAGTGTGCACTTGGGAGGTTCCTGTCCCTGGTACACCGGTGGGCCCAGTGGGCCCTCGTTTACATTGCTCATTGCCCTGGGGAGGTGGCGGCCCTGGGGCAGCGGGTGGTCGAGCAGCCCCCCCCCACATTGACATCACTCATTGCCCCAGGGGCAATTAAACAGTGTGTCTCAGGGGAGTGGCAGTCCCTGGGGCAGCGGGGAGCTGAGCGCCCCTCCCCTATTTTCACTATGTACTACCCCAGGGAGGTGGCTGTTCCCGGGACTTGACATTAAGCTTGTGAAGGGTGTCAGAGAAATATCTCAATAATATACTAGGAGACTAAACCAGCAGGCCAGAGGTGCTGGTGGTGGGTGTGATCTGGGCACACACAGGCTTGTCCTTGGCAAGCCTTCGGTGCACCGTTGGTGTGTCTGCTGTGTGTGTCCATGCACAAATGCTTTGCAGCATCTGTAATTAAGGGCACCATGGTCTGATAGGGAAGGTTCACCAGAGAAACTTTAGATCACTAAGCACTGGTTGCACTCTGACAGTAGGAGATATAAATAAATGAGAGAGGAGTTAAAAACAAAACCGGAGCCCAGCAGCTCCTGCGCCCCCTCCATCGCCTAGGGTTCAACAAGGCAACAATATAAGTTAAAATAAACGGGAGAAAAGCCAAGTCATAAACATAAAAGAAAGACTCTTTGGAGGATGCTCATGGGACACAGGCACCCCAGTTAAATAAATACAAGTAAGCACAAGCAATAGTAAAAGCAGGTAATGACAACATCAGTGAGAGCAGGTAATACACCCAGATACTTCCTGGGTCCGTGCCGGCTCGCTGTAGCCTCAGTTGTAAAAGGCACCATGTTCGGGTAGGGGGGCCACCAGAAATACACTATGGTACTAAACACTAGTTGTGCCTTGACTGTGACAGATGTAAACAAAAAATTCACAGCAGCGATGGTGGGTCCAGACAAGATTCCCGTAAAGCTTCTTCAGAGCAATCCGGAAGGGTGGAATAAGTTCCTAATCTCCCTCTTTACCTACTGCTGTGACGCCAGCTACATCTCAAACTCATGGACAGGAAGTATCTTTATTCCTCTGCTAAAAAAAGGCTCCTGCTTCTCTCCTTGCAGTTATCATCAAACCACACTCCTGGACGTAACTTGGAAAGTCTTTGCAGCACGTATCTTAGATCATCTAAAAGACTGGGCCTTCACCAAGGATGCCATTCCTATGGTCCAAGCCGGCTTTCGGTCAAAACATTCTGTGACTGACAATATTGGAATTTTACAATTATTGATACATACTTAATGAGTAAGTCGCAGGTGGTCTATACTATGTGTGTAGACTTTTCATCAGCGTTCAACAGGCTACCCTGTGGAGCAAATTAATGAACATGGGGATTCCAGATTCCTTTTTAAGGCTAATAGTTGCCCTACACTCTTCAACGTGGTGCAGAGTTCAAATGGAAGGGGAGGGTGTGTGGTCAAAGGACTGACCCACAAGATACCCACCTTGAATGGCTTGAAGCAGCTTCATCCAATATATACACTTGAATGTACGCTAACGATGTGGTCATTTTTCACCTTACATCAATTGGATTATCGCATAGCATAGATGCCCTTTTTAGATATACTGAAGTTTTTTTGTTTTATAGTAAATCTCTCCAAAATAAAAATGGTACCGTTCAGGGGAGAAGAAAAACCATATCCACTTTGACTGGCAATTGAGTGGGAAATCCATAGAGGTAGCAAAAGTGTATACCTACTTGGGGAGAGTACTCTAACAGTCACTTGAAATCACTTCCCATCTCCAGCATATGGAACTTAAGGTGTCAGCCCATATAAACACCCTGAAGCGGTTTTAAGCTTCCTCCCGAGACATTTTTATTCCCTCCACGAAATCTAAAATTCCCCCTACCTTGTTATATGCATTTGAATATAATCCCATATACAAATGGCATAATCTGAATATGAAAGAAGGGAAAATACTAAGCAAAATACCTTCCCAGATGTATAAAGTATGGCATGTGGAAAAGGCTCTTTAAGAACCCCCCCTCTGCCCCCTCTACCCCCTCCTCCCCGTAAAGCATAAATCTTTCAAGGTCAGATCAAGTCGCATTAAATTTTAATAAAAATGTCATGACAGCTCTAGAACACTTTCAATGCACCACGACACTCCTACAGTCTTGGTCACCAGCACTTTTGAAGTTTTCCTGGATAACATGACTCTATGACTATGTTTGGACGTAGACATGGCATATTACTCTCAATGATCACACTATAGGCCTATCGTGGCTACTCTAGAGTATAAGACCTACCAGAAGCATTTGAGATACACTCTAAAACAGAGTGTTAAACGTTGCATTATTATGCTTCGTCTACAGATCTTACCATTAAATGCGAATTCAAAACACTGGAGCAACACATGTGATAAAACAGGATTATGCAAAGTATGTAGAGGAGGAGTCCAAGATGTAGTCTATGTGCTCTGCCCTAACAAAGTACTGGTAGAAACTAGACACCGTTTTTAAAACCCTTGGGGGCAGATTTACTACAAAGTAACGCAGCATGGTGCAGCAAGTCATTTTGCGCTGCTGCGTTAGTTTGGAAAGCACAGAGATGCAACATATTTACAAGAATATGTTGAATGTTTGTGCTTCCTCTGTGCTGGTGCACAAACTGCAGCCATGCGCCGGTGCAGGCACCCTTGCACCATAGTGCAAGGATGCCTGCGTCGTGAGCAGATTGTTTTTGTGCAGGAAGGGACACCTTCCTGCACAAAAACAATCACAAGAGGCTTTTTCCTCTTTCAATGCATGCTGTAGAATGCAGCACGCATTGATAGAGGAAAAAACGAGGAGAATTGTTTTAATAAATAAAACGAATTTCGTAGTGCGCACTGCATTGCATTTTGTGATGCAGGGCTAGCTACGAAATTCGTTTTATTTATTACATTGTTTACTTAGCTCCAATTATCCATATTCCGGTTTTTAGCTCCCCCCACCCTGCCAGTACCCCGCCCCACCTTCCTGCCCCATCGTAACTCCCTCCACGGGTCGCGGCTGTATAGTAGCTGACAGCAGCGGAAAAAGGGTAGCGCTTGGGCAGCCCTCCCGGCCTAACATGACCGCATTACCATGAGACACGCCTAGGTCATTGCGAACATCATGATCTGTATTCGTTCATGACCAAAAATCTGTACCAGGTATACAGATCTCCAAGCAACTGGGGCACACAGGGCAGGGATGCACTCCCGTCACCATGCAGGGGACTTTTATGTCCAAACATACATTAAAATATAATGAATAGGCAGGTTCATTTCTTTACTAATAACTGATGGACCTCCCCCTATCCTATGCATTGAGGTCAAGATGGTGTTTAAATGTTCGCTTCAATGAGGGTTCTTGGAATTTCATACCAAATTTATTGAACTCGGGGGTACTTTCTTGTGCCCATCAACCAGTGTTTTAGCAGCACCTTTAGTGATGCAAAGGATTTGGTTGAAGAAGATTAGAAACCGTCAAAATGTATTATCATTTGTAAATGCAATGCTTCGTACGGTGTTCCTATTTTATGTTGGGTTTTCTTTTCAGTTTTATAACCACTTCACACCTGTAAACGTGCATGTGCTGGTTGTGCTAATGCAGCAACCAACAAAGTGAGAGACATATTGAGTCAGATAGGCCCTACTTCTAGGATTTTTCTCTGTGGTAAATAAATTATTTTACTGCTGGTCCAGCGCTTGTAAAAATAGCTCAATAAATAATGAGACTTTTTGCAGAATGATGCTGTTGACAGAGGCCTTCCTTTGTTGCCCTCCGCCAGCAGCAGTTGCGTCGAAGCAAGTTTGTCTGAAAGAATCAAGTGCTTAAAAACAAAAGACCGTACTTTCTGTAATTGGGGCCGAGCTGCGGTCCTGGCAGGTAGTGCGTCGGCACTATCAGCACATTTGTCACTCCTGGGACTCGCCGGGCCTGCTGCTCCGAGGAGGAAGGCGTGCAATCACAAGAAAGCCATCGAAGGCATCAAGGCACTGTATCATCCGCAGGTGGACCGCACACACGTCCTGTGAAGCTCAGTCCATAATTGGCAAAGTTTGCGTCATCTGGCGGGATTGCTCTGTCAGCGCTGTGGAACACCGATCGAACGTTCTAGAAACGTCACAGGGATCAGCAAAGCTGCGCACGTGGAACTGTGAGGGAAAGGAAAGGCAGGCAGTGGGGACATCCTGAACATTGGTAGGTGGTGTCCTCGGGGCGTTGGAGCGCCGCCTCACTACTTAGTGCCCACACCGTCATCCGCTCCCCTTGCATTTTGTACATTTACCCATAATGATTACACAGGACACATTGTTATGGGTAAGTAAGTAAGTAAGTAAGTAAAGGGGGTTTTGTCATGCGCAAACTTAGCCCAGTGGGCGTCAAGGCGCCTAAGAACTGCTGCAGGTTTATTTTCATACAACCAAGAGTATGATGTTTTAGTGGGTTATCTTACCGGTGATCCAGGGCAGGAAGCCCCTTGCTGCCCGCCAGCCTTCTGAGCCAGCTGGCACAGTGGGTCGACGCCCGGACAGTGCAGCCTTTACTGATTCCCTTACGGATCACGTGACATGTCTTATACTCCCGCCCCTTTCAAGGCGGAGCGTGGTATGGCACACCCCCGGTTGGTTAGGCCCCCCAACCGCCTGAAGGACTAACGGGGCGCCGTCGCGGTTTTCCTGGAACCTCCCAGCGGCTCCAGGTCTTTGGCTCAGGCACCCTTACTGTGCCAGGCAGAGGTACCCTTACTGTACCGTTCTGCCGCAGAGGTACCCTTACTGTACCAGTCTGCCTCCAGATCGCCCTGTAACTCCGCCACAGCTCTGGAGGAGGCTACCGTCGATGACAGAGCCCCCCACCTCTGTGTTCCATACTTGCAACCCACAGCTTCAATGGCATCCTGCACATCCAGGAGAAACATCCATCCCGACTTTGCCATATTGACCAGACAACTTCATGGTTATGTTCAAATTATCCCTGGCGCCCTAGCAATGGGGTCACAGCAGGCATATGGCATAGTGCAAGGTGTCCCTGCACTATTCGTCAAGTGCCAACTTGCAGATGGTCGGACCCTGTTGTCCACCTGTGACCCTGGGTACTTATGCCAGTAATAGTGTCGGACTACCAGATAGTGGGTCACTGGTTGTCTTACGAGCGATGGGCGTGAGCATCCATTGCTTGGGACTGTCCTGCCATGGGATAAGTGACTAAAAAGGCTCACCTCTCTAGGCATGTCAATAATTGCCTCCACCTGCGCTTAACGCTATTTTGAGCCTTAATTAGACAATCACCGATCCCGTACGTAGTACTTATTACCTATGTCTCGCGCCCAGTCACCCCTTTTGTGCATTCGTTGGACCCCGGGCAGCTATTTACCCTGCACCCTATCCAGTGAAAAAAGTTGGGCAACCGGAACATGCCCACCGGGTAAGAAAATTCCGCCTAAGGCACCCCACTTTCGAACCTGTATAACCCTAATTAGATCTGAACCTGAATAGCTACCACATCGCTTCTTTGCCTATCCACTGAAAGCTAAAATGCCCTGCCATGTCTGCCCAGGTCTCAACTGCCCTGCATGAAATTCCCATCCTTTAGATGCGCTGAGAGTGACATTAAGACTAAGAATGGCGCTTTATTGCTGGTCACTAAAATGAGGATAAGGGAGACCCAACATAATTACTCCCATTCAACCAGCAAGAAACTCTATGAAGACCATGGTTGGGGCAGCCTTTGTGAGATAATCCTGATCATGGATCGTGCATGCGCAAGCCAGACATATACGCAATATTCCGGGCACCAGTCTACCCCTGTGGTTACTCCTGTCACCTAGGAGCTGATGCCAGCAGCTGCCTATAGTACATGGGCACACTTGGGGCTAATGCCATGGTAATTTGCGCAAACGCTACGCTTAACACTGCTTCCATTCTCCCTTACAAGCAATCAAAACCTGGTTGCCCCCTAGTGCCCCTAAACCAGAACGCATATGGGCTCCCAGCAATTTTACTCGTTACACCCGATGTGGGGCTCAAACCCACAACCCTCACTGGGGTCAAGCCAAGTATTACTTCCAAGGGGCGTACCTGCGCACCCTCAAACAGGGACAGTAGTGACTTCTGGGGAGAACATGGGTGCACCAGACCCTCGCTCAATGCCCCCCCTGTGTGCATGCCCGTATGCCTGTTAATAGTTCTGGTGGCCCCCCATGAAAGTCGGGCGGTCCTCCAGCGCGGTTTCCTGCACGTGAGACATAAAACATCTATTAGAAGCCCTGCCCCCCTTGAGATACCAATATACTCTGAATGAGGCAGTGGCCCTAAATGCCCCCTACGTTACCAAGGCCTAGCCTGTTTGTTAGTTATGAGAACTAGCTTGCCCATATTACATTCTCAGAAGGAGTTGGGTGTGGCGCGCACTTGTGTACTGGCAGGGGTAGTAGAGTAGTATCGTGTCTTGAAATTACGTCCATTATTCAGATGCTTAAGCCTGATAATGACCATTGCACTTTGGTGTGTGTGATTTAGTATCACATCCTAACTCGACCCCTTACCATTCTACCCAGGAACCTTCCTCATCCCAGGCCTCCAAACTGAACTCCAAGTTCCCCTCCTTTAAGGGCACTTCCAAATACAATTAATGCCCTTTCCATTATCTCCAGAAGGCCTTTTTATTATAGCAAGTTCAATTCTCCATGACCCTGGAAGTGTCTTCCCATAGTGTTCTTGTGGTTAGAGAGTCTGCCATTTGATGCAGTATCATCTTTCTACCTGTTTTTGGTACTCTTTGTAACCTGTATGTCACCTTTTTCCCGAAACACACTGTTTGCTACCTCTTACATCGTGTTTGCTACTGGTACTTGGACAAGTGCCACCTCCGGGTAAAGTCTGCACTTATATAAGGCATAAGTGGGAGGCACTGGCTGCCGACAAGGCCCAGGAGAGTGACCTTCAAACTAGCTGTAAGCTGACTCACATGACACCCAGTCATCCCCCAGGAAGCTCGCGTCCTGTGAGAATGGGGATTCTTTCCATTCAACAGCGTCCAACAAGACGGCATGCCTGGGGCTGAGTGATACGACAGGTTCTCATCCCATACATATCACAACTCCGCTGAACTAAAGGCGTGATAAAAACTTTGCTCAATGGCTTGCCCAATGACCTAACAGTTTAGGCCCCAATGAAAAACTTAGGATGAAACACAAACTACCACAGCCCCTTCAACGACGAATCAACAGGTAGGACAAGCAGAAACAATTTTAACGACCTTTCCTATGGAACAATTGGGTAAAATCTGACTCCGCAGGTGAAGGTCGTGTGTTAGAAAGGTGAAAGATACACCCTACCGGCATCCCTTCGACATGTATGTGCTCAATACCTTGTCTGTATTTTGGCCCCCCGGTGAATGAATCCATGACCATGCTAATACCATTTCCTTTGGTTAAATGGGAGGCAGCCACTGAGCTCGGACAGCCAGTGTCTGAACCGTTTGTGCTCTCCCCCTACTCAGTGAAGGTGGAACCTATGTGCTGGACTCTAGATGTAACTCGTAATCTCCAAGCACTCTTCTACATGCCTGGCTCCGGGAAGGCGTTTCCAAGAACATGTCTTTACCCAGAAAATAAATTGCAATTAAGTATGTAACCTCTTCACAAGTGCCTACCAGGTAACACGTGGATGCGTAGCCCAGAATAAGCACTGTATTATGTAACGTGCCACTATTTACCGGGGCAAGGAAGGACCAACCCTGTGTTATGACTGAACCAAATTAAACAGCGGTGCGCTCTGTCCTGAGAGGCAGGGTGCAGTTTATACATTACACATTCCGGCACATGCGCGTTACGCGCTTTGTCCAGAATTACCTAATTGGACGCGACCCTTAGGCCCGAAACCTGGTTCTAGCACCCACGTCGGGAGAGAAGTAAGGTGCTGTTAAATGAGCAGTAATTCGTTACCTATTCAGGCACATGCAAGGTAAGTGAGTTGACCAAAGTCACTGAATGTGAACGCAATCCTGCGACAAGAAACCACTATTAAAGCCTGGTTCTAGCACCCGCATCAGGAGCGCGATCTCGGCCCAGAAGTAAGGAGCGCTTAAATGAGCATTAATTTATTACCTATTGAAGGCACATGCAAGGTAGGTGAGTTGACCAAAGTCACTGCATGTGCACGCGATCCTGCGACAAGAAACCATAATTAAGCAGCACGAACTCAGCACAAACTAATTGATTTAACCAACCTCACTGCATGTGAATGCGATCCTGCGACAAGAAACGACTATTTAAGCCGCGCCACTAGTTATCCAGCGTGCACTCAGCACGAACGAAGTGATTTGGCCAAAATCCCTGCCACTGAACGCGGCCCAGAGGCAAGAAACCACTAGTTATCCAGCGCGAACTCAACCCAAAAGAATGGGGCAAGTCATGAGTAGGAATATCAATACCCATGATCACCTTGTGACAATGAGAAGGAAGGCTGTGTTATAAAATTAACTGCTTCCATCTGTGTTGTGTTCCTAAGATTACAAACAGAGGTTGCCGAATCCGGTCCAGAGTGATTTATGTAGCGCCAGCTATGTTCCATGAGGCCAGGGGAAATTAAGTGATTAGCCCAGAAGCACAAATGTTTCGCGTCATTACCGAGACTCGAACCCAGGTTCCCAGGTCCGAGATCGAGCGCCCTAGCCAGTATTATACCTCTACTTGTACTTTGTACGCTTTTGTAACCTGCACACATATCACTTTTTCCCCCTGTAATGTACCGTTTGCTACCTCTTGTCTTTCGGTTGCTCACAAGTGTCACTTTTACCTCATGTAAATTAACGTTTGCTTTGTAATTTGTTCCCCTCCTCATGTATCATTACTGTTCCTATTGTGAAGCGCTCTGACACCATCGGGTAAGTCTGCGCAATACAAAATCGCATGAATGAATAAATAAAATGGCCACACAAGAATTCACAATATGTCAGCCTATATTTCAGAGTGGGCGGTGGCCTCTCGTTGGAATATCACTGGGTACTGTGTGGCCTCAAACCAACCCGAAGGGGGGGGTGGGTCTACGGGCAATGTCTCTGCTTCAACGCACACCCAACCAAAACACCTACAAATAGACTCAACAAACTGATGCCAGGCTACGCATGTGCAAGCAGGCCTTGTGCATCACATGCAAGGAGGGGCAGACGCACAAAAACACACTATCACCCACGTTGTGCCACAGTGCACAGCTGCCAGGAGAAACGGAACGCCACAAATGGATAGTACTCCTGTCCATGCGAACATGCAAATGAGCAGTTGTACCACGCATTACGGTAACTGAGAGGCAACCTTGAATTTATAGGCAGAGGTATGACCCATTTAACCATACCGAAAAACAGTTTTTTACTATCGTGGGACACATGTGAAGCCCACAATCGTAAAACCGGCCAACTAATTCATTTCGACCAATCTCAATCTATCTATTCATCCTTTCAAATCTGAGCCGTACGCGATACATTACATATCAATACACCCCTTCATACACATAAACGTATATCAATGTTAACATGTAGCTACAAAGATTGCTTCTGTCTCGATGCCTCACGCATTGTATACAGCAGACCCGGTGAGATAGGAAAAAGAATCAACTTTCGACACAGA
Source organism: Lissotriton helveticus (assembly GCF_964261635.1). Taxonomy (NCBI): domain Eukaryota; kingdom Metazoa; phylum Chordata; class Amphibia; order Caudata; family Salamandridae; genus Lissotriton; species Lissotriton helveticus. The sequence goes on along the minus strand of NC_136063.1, from coordinate 211,237,258 downwards.
ACATTCCTCAACACAGATCTGCACGAAGACCTGAGCGTGATTGCGTAGCTTCCAAACCAATACAGCACAACGGGCCTCGAAATACTATGGCCTAATGATACTATTCACCGTTTGTAAATACGGACACCTGTAACAAAGATGCGCACGTAATAGGCTTACACATCGCGCTAAAATATGCAATAGCCACGTGTTAAAATTGAATAAGACACTCGCTTCGTGGAAAAATGTAACATTTGCACAATGCTAATCTTCATCCCATGCACGGTTATTTGCATTCAGAACCTGTTGGAAAGAGGCGCATGTGATGAGTCCACGCCCGAGTTCGATATGGGGACAATAGCATAAATAAAATAACACTTGTGGCAATGTGGAAATGTGAACATTGCTTCCAAATACAAATTATAATTGTGAGGACATCTTTCACAGCACTGACTGAAGGCGCCCGGTGGTCACAGCTCAAGATTCGTAGAAAGGCCTCTACAGGTTCTCTGCACACCAGTCGCCCTGTTGTCCCCCACAGAGCATTCAACTTCCAACTCCGGACAAGTGACAAATTACAAGTGTTCGCTTGGTGCACAAACAACTTTACAAATGGGGCATTGTTAACTTGTTCTCACTTTAAAGTCATACTTATAAGCATTGGACACGTGGAAATGCAAGCCTCGGGAGGTCTGTTCTCCGAGCTGTGTGTTAGGAGGGCAATACTCAAAAAGCAAATAAGCAATGCCAAAGGCCCAAGTTGATTTGCTTAAACCCCACTTACCAACTCATGGTGGTGCTCACGTGACCCGACCTGAGCAACATACCCTCAACGCATCACAGCCTGGGCGGAGGTACGTAGATACGCCTGATATGCCAAGTCTCCCTCATCTACCGTCCCCTTCCGACAAGAGAACTTCACATACAAGCACCAGCCTCAATACACACCCCTCCGGAGGCACCATGGGAACAACTGATCCGCTGAGAATCATACGATGCATTAAACAAGAATAGCCGGGTGCCTCGTAAACATTCATCTGTAATTACTGTCTGGCCAGGCACTAGGCTGTAAGGACACACAGCGTCATACATAATGCACACCGTGTCTTATATTCTCTAATTTCCACCCGACTACATGTCCCAGGATTACTTAAGCAAAGGTTGCAGCTCAAGGACTAGCCTTACTTGTCCCTGGCACCATGGGAACAAGTGATCAGCTCTGAATCACGGGATGGAGCGCTGGCGCCGAAACCCAACTCACTATTTTAAAGTAGAGAACACCGGAAGTGCGTGCGTCGCCTTTAAGATCGGATAGGCCAATTCAACCAATTAGTATGCCCGCCTGGCTGCAACCAACCAGCTCTCTCGTGCCCCCACGACACTCTAAAGAATGAACTTCTACCGCCATTTAAATAATGCAAGAAGCGCGGCTATTCCCGACGCAAGCTCATCTCTGGTAAACTTGAGGCATTCCTTGTCCCGCATGCGACTGTCCCTGACACAAATGGGGGCCCGTGGACCGACAGGGCAGTGGGAAACCTTCCACACCGCTCTATTCCCTCTGCTAAAACCACTCTATTGCTCAACTGCACGGGAGATCAGGCAGGGCTCACCCAACTGCCCCCATCGCCAAGGCAGAGAAACTCGGCCCAAGTGCAACCACCAAGGCCGTGCAAATCCGGGCCGCTCCCCCATGTAACCCAAGGTATGGGGGACGAGGGGAGGAGGCTGGTAATGCCCCGTCACTCACCACACAACCGAGACAGACCAGGGACACGACGGCTTAAAACCGCAGCAGCTCCTCGGCACGACCACCTAGGCCTGTAAAAGACGAGGAGGACGACGAACGACCCAGCGAGGCAGGCTGGCGCAGGACGACAGGCACCAAGGCCGGACAGCAGCAGCCGCCAGGGCAGACCGACCGCAAAGAGGTCGTGTACTGGGCGCAGGGGCCCTAATACCCGGCCCATCCCCAATGAGCCCCCCCGGATGCACGTCACTGGTGCACCCAGCAGAGGAGGGGCTGGAGAACGGTTGAGCCTCACCCTTTAGTGTGTTATCTAGGAAACCTGAATCGATATTCCTATTTTATGCCCTTGTCCGGTTATAATCAATAATGTCCATACAACGGCATAATAATCATATCCATAATTCAGTCGTAGCACGTGCTCTCACATTAAGCAAGGCTACTTCTCCGGCCCCCTAGTAAGCACACCAAGTTCTCTAAACAAAACCAAGCCTCCAGCAACCTGGGAAATCCCCCTTGCCTTTTTTTTTTTTTTTTTTTTAAACCTTTATTGTACAGAAAGCGCTCACAGATACGGGCCTACAACCCATCGGGCCGGCCACCACAATAAAAGAAACATAGCAGGCAATACAGAAGCTCCCACAGGACATCACAGCAATCCATATGAGAAGCAAAGGCAAGAAGCCACCGAGCAACCATCACGTACAGGATGAGAGAAGGTTGATTTTATAATAGAAGAAAGGGTGTCTCAGAATAAGGGCAATCCGTAAAGTCCAGAGGGCCGTGGTGGGCCGCGAACAAGCAGCAGTATCGAACACAGGAAAAGTCAAAAAGAACAGGTACATTTTGGCAAAGGCAGAACGTGAGTCCCACAGTAATAAGCAATTGCAACCGCTGCCCAGCGCCCTCCCACCACTACGAAAACACACAATAATACACAGAACTAAAAATAGGCTTGCAAAACAAAGAGCCCTCTGCCACAACAACCCGGGGGAGGAAAGAAAAAAAGGGGCAGAGGGGAAAAAAAAGGGGGGGGAAAAGACATAGGAAAAAAAGGGGGAGAAGTAAGAACGCAGCATCACTGCACGCGCCCCACGGCTAACGAAGCACTCAAGAATAGATCAGCACATGGAACCAGTGGTAACAGGAGGAATGAATGCGTAGTAAACTGTGACGGCAGGAATACCAGAAGGCCCATGCTTGTAAAAACACCCCAGGGGGCCACATGCCGACACCGCGTCTCGAAAAAAGGGGATACATAAGAGCCATAGAACCAAAAAAAAAAAAAAAAAGGAATGAGGGGAAAACACAATACAACAGACCCCCCCCACCCCGCACATCCCACCCTGCACCCCTGCAGAAGGCTATGGCCTACCCCCCGGCAGCGTGCCTGTCACCCTAATCAGAACCCGAAATATAGAAGAGATAAAAGTAAGCAAGAACCACAAAGACAAAAAAAAAGAAGGGAAAACAGGGAAGTAGCAACGGGAGAGGAGCCATATAATCAAAACCCCATCAGCTCCCACCCTCCCGTCCGAAAATACTCAGAACCCACGGGAAGATAATAAGCACAAGGATAAGCTCCAGGAACATGAAGGAGAATCGAACATAGTCATACAGTTACAAACGGATCATCCGACCATAACGCAAGATAACAGGCCACCGAGGCAAGTTCATCTCAACCCTGTCCTTGTTTATCCCAAGCTGTAGTCGTCCAACGCACAAGGAACCAGATCATGTGGAACAGGAGGTGAATAACAGGGAGTCCGATCGGCAATCCACACAAGTCATATCGATTGCGACCCGGATGAACAGGAAAGGACGGCAACCACCTCAGGCAATGCAAACACAGTTCCGACGACAATATGAGGGAAGCCGATCCGGCGGAGCAATGACAGGATCTTCGTTCGGCCATTCGAGTCAAAAAGGGAAAGGGAGATCCAACAAGGCCGGTCCGGACGGGACCCGGCCGGCGGACCCCCTGTACAGGGGGGAGCACAGGATGAAGGAGGGCAGCGGACATCCGTACACCCACACCAACGGCAGCCGCCGGGCCCACGACCTCCAGGAAAGTTCCAGCAGCACACAACAGAGATGAAGCCGCACACACCGGGGGGGGCTCAGCAGGCCCGGCAAAATGATCCTCCTCCAGGTCAACGATAGGCGCGGCCATGGGAGCACTCCAGGAGCGCAAGGCGGCGAGGATGTCGCCAAGCGTAGGCTCACCTTTACGGTATTCAGCAAACGTGCCATGCGGCGGACCAGCGTCGCCAGTCTCGGCCAGTCCGAGAGACATGGGGTCGGCCGCCATCTTAGAAGCCCGGCGGGGCCGCGGCAAACTCCGACCCCCGTCCGGACACCAGCGGGGCAAACAGGATACAGCCGACCACCAGCAGAGGCACCACCAGAGCAGGAAGGGGGGCCACCAGAAGAAGGCGGGTCGCCGGCTCCCCACACGCTACCGGCTCCGTTCTCCGAGTCCGGGCGGAGGGACTCAAAATGGCCGGACCGGAGAACAAAGGGGAGACGGGCCACATACACGGTCAACCCCGTCCATGGAAGGCAGCGCCCCAACACCAGGCCGCAGGACCGCCGGATCAGGCCCGGATAGCCGTAATCGGTCTAATTGCACATCGGCCTCTCCGACCGAACCCACACCGCCACCAAGGGCCGGCCACAGCGCTCCGCCCCGCCCGGGCGCCGCCAAGGAGTGTCAGGCCCGCTCGCTCCGGAGGCCCCGAAGCAGACAAGGGTGCAGCCCAGGATCCGCGGCACCCAGGAACAAACGGATCAAACGGTAAGTGCCCGTGAAATGTCGTAGTTCCATAGACTATCAAAGAATACTTCCCGGGGCAGGATAAAACACAGGATAGACGTTCCAGACAGGAAAGCGAACGGAGCCGAGCTAAAACGCGGCCATCTCGGACGCGAGCTTGGCTCCTCCCTTGCCTTTGTTTTGATTTCGTCCTAGAACTCCAGTAAAGCACTGTAAGAACGGCCAGTTCTTAGTGACATCTTTATTGACGTCTTATGTCCAACCTTACGTCAAACCCAGGCACCTTTCGGGTATAAATATACCAACGTTGCCTTAAGCAAACACACAGTGGTAATTCTGGAGCAGAGCAGCTATCTACTTCCGAAAGCGCAGCTGATGCGAGAGCCCACGGACGCTGCCCCTCCTCCTTGAACCGCTGAGAAAGACGCTGTCTTTTCTCCTGCCGAGAAATCCAGCTCCGGCGTTTCCAGCCTACCCTTGCGGGTTGCTGGGATATCGAGTCCTGAGAGAGAGATACCAGACCTCCTGCTTTCTATTACCCAGGTACGGAACTGACTAAACACTTACAGAGAATTCTTGAGTCAGATTCTTGGCAAAACAAACTTAACTTAAACTGCTGTTTACTTACTCCTTCCCACGTATTAGGCTTAGGTCAGGTACACCGGGGTAGGCGTATTTAGAAGCACCAGTTGAGTACGATTAGTCAATGTATATATGTATGTATATATTTTATCTATTTTAAAGTATCATATGGCTTAGAAACCATATCAATGCTTTTACAGTATTATTTTATACTTCTCCTTTTACTGTACGCACTTTACTTTACCATGAGCATTACAATCGTGGCAATTCATTTCTCTTGTATGAGGAAGAAGACTGCTCAATAAATAACACCTTTTATTGAAAACGCCCGTCTCTCTTTTCTCTGCATTCTGGTGAAACTAAGTATGCACATCTTGACTGAGTGAAATAGCTGTCTTTTGTTTTCACACGACTCTAGAGATACACTCTTATTCAGGGAGAGCAAAGTTATCATGTTTTATGGTTGTCAGAAGCTAATCCCTTCTTGTCTATCCAGGGAGGTTAAACTCCTCCTCGTTTATTCAAGAAAGTTTCTAGTGACCTCTGAGCTAGCTGGCAAACCTTAAGTCTAATATAGTCAGAAGAGACCTAGATAACCTCAGTCCTACGTCTACACTGCTGAATATATTATTCCAATGCGCAGAGCCTATTGGGAATATAGCAACTACACTACATGGCGCCCAACGTTTGGTAAGGCGATAAATCTAAAGCAAGACGTTAGAGTAACTCAGTCGTGCGTTTTCACACAGAGCCCTTTTTTCCCGTAAATACTCCAAAAGACGTCTGGAGTGGGTAAAAGGTTAAAATCCGCCTGAACTTAGTAGGAAGAGATTTCTATGTATAGTTTTGGTTTAGTCAACGTTGAAGGATACAGTGTTCCAAAAATATTGTGCACCTAATCTTTGTTTCCTTGAAACCTGATCTGCAACAAAAACCTTTCTGTCAGTAAAATGGCAGAAAGTGAAGAAGAAAGGGAGACAGCTAGAATAGCAGCTCAACTCCTAGAGGATGACACTAGTCTCCTGCAGACCGACCCGAATGCTATACTCATTCCGATCAACATAAGAAAAACTATAACTCTTAAACTTATAGAGAATGGACTAACATCGAGAGGTGGTATAGTCATATTCGTAATAGAAGCACATGAATATCGGCAGACAGAGGTATTCTATTCATGGATAAACTTTCCAGCAGCAAAAGCTGTCACACACGAATTCCACTATTACAAAATAGAGGAACCTCCGGATGAATACACTCCTTTCGAGGAGGTGGAAATCCCATTAAAATACCAAGAGCACCTGCTCTGGTTTAAAGGCGCCCTAAAACATAATAATCACATCACCAGGCTCGGTCCACTAGGTAGACGAGGAGCAACGTGGCCGGTTCTAGCCAGCTACACACCACATCCAGACATTGAAAAAATGTCAATACCAGAACTTTTAGCACAGCTAAAACAACTGATTAAAATTCATAGACAATTAGTCCAATATGTAATGCAGACTTCAACAGTCCAACCAGCTATTAACATTCCACAGCTGACCCCTCATCAGGGGAATACAAATAAAATAACACCACAGAACATACAATCATGTCTGGGCAAAGTACCCATAAAACGGGAACAAATTCCATTCTGGTTAGCACAAAAAATCACTCAAATAGAGGCGGTATTTCCGGATACTACCCCTACTGAGAAACACAGAATCCTGACTATCTGCCTTCCAATGGGGATCGCACCACATGTGGAGGACTGTGACACTTGGGGCACAGTCTTTGCTTCCATTTACACAAAAACACATGGTGTTCCGTCCATGAATGAATGAATTAATGAACTGAGTTTTATCATGCGCAAACTTTGCCCAATGGGCGTCAAGGCGCCTAATTCAAATAATACAGCTCGCAGATCAAACCAGCAATCTCTCATTGGTAGGCTTTAATAAAGTACAACGTCTTAAGGGCCTTTTTAAACAGATCAATTGAGGGTAGAGATTTGACCTCAGTTGGAAGAGAATTCCAAAGCTTAGGAGCAGCAGCAGAAAAGGCTCTCGCTCCCCATCTGGCTAGCCTTGTACGGGGCACTACCAGTTGAAATAACCCAGCAGATCGAAGAGATCTGGTTGGGATATAGCGGGTAAGCAGAGACCCAAGTGCATCGTCCGTGCCAGCCGCAAGAGCTCTGTATGTAAGACATAGAATCTTAAAAAAGACTCTATGCTGAACAGGGAGCCAATGAAGATCTCTCCTAGCAGTCGTCGCTGAAGATGCCAAGGGAAGGGCCAGAACAAAATGCGCTGCAGCATTCTGCACGATTTGCAGTCGATGGATAAGGCCCCTGTTGGACTCCACATACAGGGAGTTGCAATAATCGAGCCTGGAGCCAACAAGAGCGACTGCAATCTGCTTACGAGCCTGGAGAGAAAGATAGTTACGGATCCTATTTAGGATCCTGATAACACCCCAGCAAGTGGCCACGGTCCTATTTACTTGGAGCGTCATGGAGAGTGAGGTGTCAAAGACCACACCGAGATTTCTGGCTGATTGGGAGGGAGTGGGGCAGATGCCAAGAGATGAAGGCCACCAATCGCTCGACCAAACATCTTGGTCTTTCCCAAAGACCAAGACCTCTGTCTTGTCGCCATTTAGCTTTAGGGAATTGATGATCATCCAATCTGCCACATGCTGCATGCATGACCTAAAGCTAATGGCAGATGTATGGACAGAGGAATGAGCCAGTGACACCATGATCTGGGTGTCATCAGGGTAGGACACCACCTCCATCCCCTGCGATCTTACTAGTCTAGCAAGGGGGGCCACATAGATGTTAAATAGGGTCGGACTAAGGGCCGACCCCTGTGGCACCCCACATTGCAATGACTTGGCAGGGGAGAGGAAATTTCCAAGCTTTACTCTCTGTTCTCTACCAAGGAGAAAGGAGTTAAGAAGATTCAAGGCCGGCCCAGTAACCCCTGCCTCCCTAAGCCGAGATGTTAAAATGGCGGGAGACAGGGTATCGAACGCGGCTGTGAGATCTAATAGGACAAGTACTGTAGTTTGGCCACTATCCACTTTGCGTCGGATGTTATCTACTACAACAGTGAGTGCGGATTCGGTACTGTGATGCTTTCTGAATCCGTGCTGTGTGTTATCAAGAAACTCACTGGTCTCAAGAAAAGTGGAGAGGTGAGAGTTGAGGTGTGCCTCCAATATCTTTGCAGGGGTCTGGAGCAGAGACATTGGCCTGAAGTTTTTAAGAAGGCCAGGATCCAAAGACGGTTTCTTGAGGAGAGGCTTCACAATAGCCTTATTCCACACTGATGGAAAGGAACCCTGGACAATAGCCTTATTCATAACTTCCAACATGGGCGGAAGAATGCTGTTTCTGCACTCCTTCAGTATTTTTAGCGGTAAAGGATCCATTGGGGAGGAGGATTTAGTCCTATCAAGTAGGAGGTTCAGTCCTTCCAAAGACAATAAAGGAAATTGCATAAATAGTTTGGAAGGGCCTTCACCCAAAGTGTCCAGACTGGCTATGGCAGAGGGAATATCCTTATCCAAGGAGTGGCATTGGGCTTCTAAAGCGATGTAAATGTCCGAGATTTTACTATGAAAGAAGTTGGACATGATATTACAAAGATCCTGAGAACTAACTACAGGATCAGGGAGTTGGAGAGAGCATAGTGAATCAGCAATTTAAAAAAGTTCCCTGGATGAGGTTAGGGAACCTGTCAGATTGGAAAAGTACTCCTGCTTCTCCACTACAACACTCTGTTTATAGTCCCGTAAAGCGGACTTATGAACCTCTCGGTCTTTCGGATCCCAGGATTTCCTCCAGCTTCTCTCGCTGCTCCTAAACCCCTGCCTTAAGAGTCTCAGATGTTCAGAGAACCAGGGTGCAGTGGGTTTCCGCCGAGCTACATATCGAAGGGAGGCGGGGCAAGCTTTTCCACAGCATTAGTGATAGAGTCCGTAAGTTCTTGGGCTGCCTCATCCTTCAAGGAGAAAGACTCCGAGATCCGAATATGAGAAGCAATAGTGTCATCGGTAATATTTCTAAAGTTTCTCCTAGGAGTAAATGAAGTAGCGACATGATTGGCTAAGGGTGGGGCAGGAAGAACAAGTTCAAGCGGTACTGCAAAATGATCTGTCCAGACCAACGGCAGAGGCGGGCCAGTAGATAACCTAGAATCACTAGAAAATACCCCATCAAGAATATGGCCAGCCTTGTGTGTTGGGCTACTCACCAACTGAACAAGGTCACAGGCTCCAAGTACCTCAATTAATGTCAGGGTATCCTTCGAGCTGATTTCATCAAGATGGAAATTGAAATCACCCAAGATGGAAAGATAGGATTTTCCAAAATAAGGTTCTAGGATTCTGAGTAGATCTGAAGAAAAACTCGCCCTAGGGCCGGGTGGCCTGTATATGAGTATCCCAGTGAAAGAGACAGATGGAGCACACAAAATGCAAAAATAGAGTGCCTCAAAGCGATCTCCAGGCATTGATAAAGATTTAACAGTGCAAGAAAAAGAAGATTTGAAAAGAATGGCAATTCCTCCACCTCTACGCAGTGGTCTATCCTGCCTATGGAGAGAATAGTCATCAGGAATGGCCAAGAGTAAATCGTGACCGGAGGAATCCGAAGCCCAGGTCTCCGTGATAAAAACCCAGTCCGGCTGTCTTTCTTCAACAAATTCGTGGAAGGCAACATTGTGCTTGATCAACGATCGCGCATTAATTAGGAAACCGGTTTTAGGCAACGAAACAGAAAGGCATCCCGAGCACGAATGGGATCTTATAGGACTGGGAACAGGGCAGCGAAAGGAAACCTTACATGTCATGCATCGCTGGGAATGTAGGATTCCTTCAGGAGAAAAGCGGTGAGAGCATCGCTGCTCTGATGGTCTAAAAGCCATGAGTTCCGACATGGAGTATTGCCTAGGTACCTCATAGGGTGGAGGGGGGGAGCCCACCGAGTCCAGCCCGCCCTGCAGCACGTCCTCAGCGCGGACGGGCGCAGACGGGCTGAACTCAGGCGTAACTCCGGCGGAAGTCCGGCGATCCCGCTGCACGTAGGCATGGCTGCTATTTAAGCTGGTCGAGCCTCCTAAATGAGGACTAGACCGCGATGTGGCTCACCCCTCACCTAATATGGCCGCCAACGAGACAATGGCGAGGGACCCGCGAAATGCGGTGCTTTTTCCAAATTACCGTGCAAGTAAGGATGACAGCATGCAGGTAAGCGGGGCGGCAATGTTAAAAATAGGGGAAAAATAGTACTAACCAAAAAAGCAACATGGCGGTAATACCCGATGTGCTAAGACAGATTCAAAATGAATACGGTCCAGAACCTGCTTTAACTCTGGGTATGAAATTACTAAAAGACTTCAAGCAGGTCTCGGCTATATTATTAGCCAACATAAAAGGGGAAGCAGCATCTGTGGCGATCCGCCAGAAATTGAAAGAAACAGATATAGCAGAACAACCATTTGAACTTGCCATAATCATAGAAAAATCCTATGAAGAACTAGGAAGAGATAGTTTGGGTGGGAAACCAGTAAAACCCCAACTAACTGAAAATCCTGAAAAAATATTTATTAAAAATAATCTAAACACTCCAAAAAAGAGCTGGGATGGAAATAAACAATCCACTCCCAAAGAAAAAAGATTCCATTCCAGAGGAAGGTCTCCTCGGCGGAGAGAAAGATCTCCGGACCAAGGACACAAGTCTCCCCAGAGGGAGCCCTCTGAGAAAAGATACAACTTTAGGAATAGGGATAATCTAAAGAAACCTGATAGATATCAAGATATTGATACACGTCCCTCCCGATCTTTTCAGACTTCCTCGCAGAAATCGGAAAGAAGAGGACGGTCAGAACAAAGGGAAGAGCACGTCAAGTCCAAAGACAAGGAACCTGCTCATCAAAGTAAAAAATTACAATTTCCAAGAAAGAAGGTAGCCAGCATTAAAATAGTCAAACATGCCGAGGATACTGAGGACACAGCTGAAAAACGGAGAGTGGGCCCAGACAGTGCTAGACAGCGCAGCAGAAGTGACCATAGCTCACAAGATCCTGATGAATCATCTGGAGACAGTGGACACGAATGAATACATTCAAGTGGAAACTGCAGACAGCAGAGTTAGCAAACCTCATAAAATATACGAGATAACATTACGTACAGAGGGAGATAAGACTAGGAAAGTAAGGGGTCTATTTTGGGATAACCTTTCCAAAGGCTATGACATCCTTTTAGCTGAAAAAGACTGGCCACCAGAGTTTGTCAGGGAGTGCCCTCATGGCGAAGAAATGATTATGCCTGCCTTCTCAAATCACATTCCAATTCATAAAAAACATACACTTGCAAGAAAGTGGGCAGTAGCCCAAGCTCCTGCATTATATAAAAATCATGTAGAATGGGATGAGGACTCTCCTCCTCACAAAATCCAATTAAAATGTCAACCAACTGCACAAAGGCAGTACCCAATTAAGCAAGAAGCTAAAAAACAGGTCAGAGAAATCTTAGATCAACTTGAATACCAGGGGGTGATTGAAACATGCACCTCACAAATGAACAATCCTTTGTTTCCTGTCTCCAAGCCAGACGATTCATATCGTCTAGTTTTGGACTACAGACACCTTAACTCATGTTGCAAGACATTTGCAGTACAAAACTCACACAGTGCAGCACTAATGAATAACATCGTGCACAAAAAATACAAAACAACATTAGACATCTCTAATGGTAATGGATTCTTTTGTCAAAACATTGCACCTGAAAGCAGGTATTTGAACGCTTTCTCAATAATGGGCTCGCAGAAAAATTTCTGTCGACTCCCACAGGGGTTCAAGAATAGCCCAGGGTTATTCTCAGCAAGAGTAACAGAGTTACTACAAATGTATGATGATGAGGCATTATCTTATGTCGATGACATCTATCTGACAGATGATGACTTGGATACTCACTTGAAAAGAGTGAACACCATAATACTTGGGTTCGTAGCAAAGGGTTACAAATTCAACTTTAAAAAGTCACGAATTGCCCATCTGACTGTCCTGTTTTTAGGATATGAATTATCAAGTGAAGGCAAGAGCCTAGCAGACCACTTCTTAGAAAAGTGCGCTGTACTCCAAGCACCAAAAACGCTGAGGAAAGTCCTAAGGGAGGCTTACAAAGTGGTCCTCCGAGGGGAGGCAATCGCAGTGATAGCAGGTTATAAACGGGATTCGAGGCACGAACTCGCGGAACTAGAACTGGCATTTCACAACGCAAACACTACTCACATGTCGGACCCCACCCCAGAAACTACGCACCTTCTACAACTCCGCCAACAGCAATACCAGGCCCACCTCAAAACGACCGTTAAAGGCTATATCGCAAACACAGCACATAGAATATATGACGTGGGTGATAAGGCCGGGAAAATGTTGGCATGGTTAGACAGGAGAGGGGGCAGTAGCAGAGGTATACAGAGACTTTACACTCACGGCGGTCAGCTGCAGACACACCCTGAACAAATAGTATGCACCCTGGCACGTCACTTCCAGGAGATCTATACCCCGGACCGGGATGTCACTGCGCAGACAGCGGCAACCTCACTTGAACACATTACCATCCCCAGACTCCCGCAGGAAGCACCGCAGGAACTAGAGACTGATCTGTCAGAAGAAGAGATTCAACTGGCGATACATGCACTGCAATCCGGCAAGGCGTTGGGTCCCAATGGGCTGCCCGTGGAATGGTACAAAGCAATGGCCTCAACACTGAGTAGACCACTGCTAGATATGTATACCGAAAGCCTTGAGAAAGCGGAATTACCGCTTGATCAACGTACAGCCACGATTGTGGCCATTCCGAAGCCAAATAAGCCACCGACTGCCAGCACCTCGTATCGCCCTATCTCCCTGCTAAACGTAGAAGCTAAAATCCTGGCGAAACTCCTGGCTTGCCGCCTGACGCAACACTTACACACACTGATACACCCTGATCAGTCGGGCTTTATGCCTCACAGAAGTACAGCATTGAATCTCAGAAGGGTCCATGGGGTTATGGCACGGGCACACCTACTCTCTGAACAGGCAGTGATCCTCTCCCTTGATGCCAAAATGGCATTCGATCTCGTAGAATGGGAATATTTATTTGAAGTGCTTGCACGTATGGGCTTTGGTCCAAAGTATATTGCATTGGTGAGACTTTTATACACATCACCAGTGGCACAAGTAGTGGCTAACGGCCGCATTTCACCGCCATTCCCACTGAGACGTGGGACCAGACAAGGATGCCCGTTATCGCCCCTTCTCTTTGCCCTAGTACTGGAGCCACTAGCGATCCTGCTTAGAGAGACACCGCTGTTTCGGGGTATCAAATGGGAGGGGGGTTGGGAAGATAAGATCTCCCTGTACGCAGACGATATGCTCGTCTATATGGTTGACCCTGACGCCGGGATCCCTGCCTTATTGCGTCTCTGTAACTCACACGGGAAGGCGTCAGGTTACACCCTGAACTGGTCCAAGTCGGTGGTATACGTGCTCAAAGGCCCAGAACCGTTGTTGCAGGAGGATTGCCCTCTGACACTGACGACAACCTCCTTTAAATACTTAGGTGTCGTAATCACGGGCGACGCCACAGATTATTTTGAAAAAAATTTAAAGCCACCACTAGATCGCCTGCGTGCGGACGTCAAACACTGGGCGACCTTACCCTTGACCCTCCTTGGGCGAGCGGCCCTATATAAAATGATGGCGCTCCCTAGATTCCTTTATGTACTTGAAAATACCCCGTATATGGTTCCGCCACACTATTTCAAACACATAACGGCCCTAGTCACCAGTCTGCTCTGGAGCAATGGCCAGGCGCATATCGCACATGATAAACTGGTGAAAAGTTGGTACGAGGGGGGGATTGCGCTACCAAATGTACAGTTATACTACTGGGCGGCCCAACTCAAAATTATTAACCACTGGATCCACACCCCACGAACGGACCCGGCTTACAGGGCGGACTGGTCTCAACTGGAGACGGATTGCATGCTCTCAGTTTTGTATAACAAGTCGCAAGTTAAAAAACTGGTGGGCCCAACACACCACACAGCGGCCCTGTGGCACATAGCGCAGACACGTATGGGATGGAAAGGGAAAATCACCAAAATGACACCACTGTGGGATGTGAAAGCCCTAGGTAACCTTAGGTCATGCAAAGGGTTCGCGCAGTGGGACTACATAGGGATCTCCACGGTAGGGGACCTGTGGGACAAAGGCACGGTGGTGGCGCTTTCCCACCTACAACAGCAATACGGTCTAGGCCCCACCGAGACGTTCAGATATGTACAGATACGTCATGCACTGCTCCAAGCGATCCCGGCTGACACCGTACTGCCAGAATCCTCGCCACTAGAGGACAGATTATTAACAGACTTTATGCAGCAAAGTGCGACCTCCCTCACGTATAAAAAACTGGTAAATAATCTGGATGACCCTACACTTAAACTTAAAGAGAGGTGGGTGGAGGAGATAGGCGAGTTAGATGAATCAGAATGGAATGCAGCACTTGCCTCCCCAAAGGAAGTAGGTATTTCGGCAAAATTCAGATTAGTGCAACTCAAAATTCTGCACCGCACTTACTACACTAGAACACTACTTCACAGGATACAAAGGGCAACACATCCCTTCTGCCTGAGGGGTTGCGGGGAGGAGGGAACGCTATTCCACACACTGTGGGATTGCCCACTGATTCAGGAATTCTGGAAGCAGGTTATGCGCACTGTCTCACAGACCCTCAAGATCTCCATCCTACCTGAACCCCGTAAGTGCCTATTGAATATCTGGGACCCCACTGACCTGGATAGGTACGGATTGATATGGGCCACACTAGCAATAACAGTGGCTAAGCGAGACATTGCGCAAAAATGGGGGGCTCCGGACCTGCCTACTGCAGCTAGATGGACTAGAAATATGGACCTGCTGATGGTGGTGGAAAGAGCGGTGTATGTGCTCAGGGCTTGCCCCCGTAAATGGAACAAGGTCTGGACCCATTGGAATGTTTACAGGGGGGGACTCTGTGAACCCTTGCCAGAAGAAGAAGACCTAGAATCCGAAGAGGAGGATGAGTGAGGGGATGGGCGGTGGGGTGGTGGGTGCCTGTTTACGACACAATGATGCACCGTTATGGCTTTATCATGGACCAAAAAAGTAGCCATAGAGGGTGATGTTGGTTAACTATGGACGTATGTGGCAAACTGGACAATGATGACACGGGTTAAGTTTACTCTTCTTTGTTTTTGAATTGTACTCTTCACATATTACGGTTTGTGTTATGAAGGGACGGGGGCTACACCTTATATAATGTGAGACAGTATGCTGAGTTTCATCACTTGTACCAAGACAACTGATAGCTACCAACCAAGTCGTGGTTGGGATACCATTCGCATGCATGGGACTCTACACTGAATAAGCTGCCCTAAAGTAACATATTTACATGGAAATTGTTATTGTTTCTGGACTACCATATTGTACATGCACCTTCTGCCTTCATATTAATAAATATTTTTAAAAAAACCAAAAAAAAAACCGCTGAGGAACTTACAATCAATACTAGGTTTCCTGAATTTCGGAAGAACTTACATTCTAAATTATGCAGAGAGGGTTAAACCTCTCTATGAATTAATAAAACCTGATTTTAAACCAATCAATTGGACTCAAAAACACACAGAAATTTTGAGATCTTTGCAAACAGACATGTTAGCAAAAACAAATTGCAAACTCGCGATAATACACGCAACCTTGTAATCCGAGTCATCCCAGGAAGATGCGGATTCACGTACTTGACCTCTAATGAGGGAGAAAAGGTACCAATAGCATACAAATCACACTTGTACTCACAGGCTGAAAAAACATTCAGTCTTGCGAAAAATGTTGTAAATGCGGTTCAAACAGCTGTAGCAAAAGAAAAAGCCCAGGCCCAAGGCAGACGAATTACTGTTTTAACAGCAGAATCAGCCTTCGAGGCATTAACAAGCCCATGTAATTTAACTACCGTGGCATTAGATCCAAAATGGATACAATGGGAAAATTCTCTTGCTACAGAAAAAGTGAAATACTATTTTGACCCGGAAATGAAAAAATTGAAATATCTAACATATGAAAAAGAATATCCTCTGCCTAACAACATTTTGCCCATACAACTTTACGCCTGCATAATATACACAAACAGTTATGCAGAACCCTCGGTTTGGGGACAACAAGCTTATAACGCTACGTGCGAGGTTGTCAAATGCCGGTGGCGCGGAGGTAAATTGATGCCACTGGTAACAATGTCACAATCTGTAAAAGACAATTCAGGTCAACAAACTGAATTAATAGCTTTAAAAATGGCGCTCGACATTGGCGATCGCGAATTCCCGACACTAATAGTGTGCGATTCGCATTCATGCGTCAAATCATACAATAATGACTTGCAGAAATGGGTTCAAAACGGTTACAAAGATGACACAGGTGCCACAATAAAGCAAAAATCGCTTTGGGAACAAGTAGTTCTTATAAAGAAAGAACTACAAAAGACTCACGTGATACATACACTGAGTCATCAGCGTGATGGCGTTCACGCTGCAGGGAATTCATTGGCTGAGACAGCCACAGCGGAAGCAACTAAGCCGGCTTCCGTAGCCACAAAAAAGCGTTCAGAAAAATACATAGACGGGGAAACCGTGCTGGCGGTAAAAACGTCCTCAAAAGGCGACTGTGCAGCATTACCCGTGAACTATCGACTCAATTATACATACATAATTGATGCAAACTCCGTTCCTTTTGCTCGAATCCCTGGAGTGGGGGATAGAGTAATTCCAAACACGAACAGGAGAGTCTTGCTAATAGCAGACGCACACATGGGTGAAGGTCTAGGGCACCGAAAGATCAAGGAATCACTGACAGAATTACAATCAGAATACTGGTGGCTGGGAATGAGCGTGGATAATCACAAATTTGCAAAAAATTGCGAAAACTGCAACAGAGATCGCAGTGGCGAACCGGCCGAAATAGTGCCAGAACACCTAATAGAAAGCATAAGGCGATCTATTCGCATGATTAAACAGGAAACATGCATCCCTATGTATATTATTTAAGACTAGATTCACTTAAAATGTAGACACCAGCACTCGGCTGACGCCAGAACTGTTATAAAAGATTTGCGAGTCTATATCGGCATATACGCTATTGGCATGCTACATTCTGATCATGGTCCTGCTTTTAGCTCACGAGCTTATAAGGAGGCCATGACCAGCATGGGCATTGCATTGCGGTATTCTTGTCCCTTCCATCCTGAGGGAAACGGGATTGTGGAAAGAAAAAACCGAGACATAAAGCAATCTATAACGGCGAGGGTATTAGGTACGGGTACTGGGTGGGTCCAACATTTAACAAGTGTCCAACGCAGTCTTAACAATCTGCCAAGAAATTCTCTAAAAGGTTTCAGTCCGTATGTACTATTGTTCGGGACTAGAATGCATATTCAGGACCTCGATAGTCAGACTTAAGTGGTAGAAGAAAAATGCTTTGATATCAAAGATCGTTTGGCTATTTTACAGGACTTAAATGAAACAAGAAAAGGCCTGAGCAACGTAAAGCTAAAACACCAGCCAACAGCCACTGAAGAGAAACCACCTGTCCCAGCAAGGCCTGTCTGGATTCCAAAGATTGGGGATCTGGTCAGAGAGAAGATCGCGGTGAAGAAGGAATTTGGGCCTTCTTACAGAAAAGCAGTACCTGTCTTAGCTGTCAACGGAACAAGATCAGTTGTACTACCGCCCCTTGCTGGTAAAAAGGAGAACCGAGTTGTATCCATCGACCTGGTAAAACCACAATCATGTGGCCGATAATAAGTAGTAGGCCCAGTGGACTCCCAAGAAATAGCAGAAGACCAAATCTTGCTACAATCCAAGAGGTTCAAACTGAGAGACTAATCACATTTGATAAACCTGCAGTGATTAAAAAAGGAATATGCAATAATGCCATGGAACTTGTGCCTCTTGAAACCCAAATTGCAACAGTTCATCGAGAAACGCCTGTCTACAACGATGTAGCCACAGACTATGCTAATGAAACAAAGAAAATTGCAAAAGCAAATAAAAATCCGGAAGCAATTCCAACAATTGACAGAACTGCATCTGGCTACTTCATCAATTTCGATGACTTTTCTGAGGATCCAAGCGAGCCTGAAGAACAGCCAACAACTGAATCTTTTAAAAACAAAGTAACAGAACTCTTTCATCAACTCAAAGAAACCTATCTTATTTCTCCATGGATTGAATTTTGGATTGTGTTAGGTGTACTTTTCCTCCTGCTTTGGCTCATCATGGTTCTTTGTTTGGGAAAATTCATTGAGGGAAAATACAGTACAATGGACACAGCAGGTCAGATCATCAACTTGGTCCTAAAACCACACAAGTCATCGCACATCGAGAAAAGAGAACTATCATCTGTGAATGTTACAGCCAATCCAATACCCGGTGGGGTAGCTTGGGACAAAACAGATTACAATATTTATGGCCCGGTCGAGCTCCTGAAGTATCCACACCAGTTTAAGATTTCATTGAGTGACTTTGTAAAACCGAGCACATTCTCTGATGATTGGGACTTTGAAAGTATTAATGATATGATGTCAGATTTAGTAATGTCAGCAAAATTTCAGAACATGATTACTTGCAGGGTTCATCTAATTATGACGAATTGTACTGCTACAACCACTTTGCGCATCACTATTTGCATAAATCTGCTCAACCTAGAAATTTTTTAAATTATAATCAATGGGAACATTGTGCAACCCCACCAACAGGCAGTTCAAAAACATTTTATGAGAATTTCCCATACTTCTCAGGATTTAACACAAGTGAAGCAGAAGCCTTTTATTTCAAAATGTTAAATAAGACAGGAATGAAAACAATGCTGACAAACACTAAATTAATCTATTCAGAAGCATTTTATGAAAACAATACTACATTTGGTTTTGATTTTTGGAAAAACAATATTGAAACAAAAACCATCTGGGGTACCAAAGACTGCCAGGTCCAAGGTATAGAATCTTTATTTAGAGCCTGCATGATCCCAGAACAAATTATATTCTTGAATGATACCATTCAATAGACAACCTGTCTTGGCGTAGCCAAAATTAAAGACTTGAACAAACCGTCTATTCCAAAGCCAACACCTGACTACACTACAGATGGTGAGATAGACGTATCCCATATTTTTAACCAAAACAGAACACATCCTGATTGGAAAAAATGGTTGATCTGGCCCACAGACACAAATAACTGTCAAGATAGATTCCTGAACAAAATACAGGGGTTCAAATTGACCAGGCCAGACCCTAGATACTCTCAGAGACAACATCCAGGGATAGTTACAACAAACAGTGTAGGAAAACTCTGCCTCGAATGGCTACACACATCCACACTGGCAGAAATTAAGCAACACTTGACTTTACTTAAAGACGGTGCTGACTTGCGTGATTTCATAATGGGACCACGCAAACAACGTCAAAAACGTTTCATAGCGGCCGGTATATATGCAGCTTACAACGAAGCTTGGAAAATAATGCAAGTTGAAACAGCAGAAACAATACGGGAAATTGACCGTATTAATTTGGAAAAATCACTTTCTGTTGTGGACAATGGGTTAATGACTCTGTCTTCCAGAATATATTCACTGGACAGTATTGTATCATCTGCTATAGATATAATAGAGCAGGACTTGCTAATGTTACAACATGGTCAGTCCCAATTACGTTCTATTGTACAGCTTGGCTGGACGTTACAAAATCTACGTTCAGGCTACGTGCCTTGGCGTTTAATCAACACAACGTCATTATTCTCTATCTTTAACCTTACTGATACACAAATCAGCTTGGCTCAGAAAGGAGCAGAATATACAATTCTGAGCATTGAAAAACTAGAGAGATTACCATTGACAATGTCAGAACGACCTGTCATTGAATGGATAATACACAGAATAATAACTATTCCGATAACAACTTTCAAATTTAAATTCTGTCAAGAATATATACCAGCAGGCCAGTATGAAAGGTTGGATAAAGGGTACATTAAGTCATCATGGAAATTACCTTACACACACACATGTTATAGTGAAAAGGAACAGAATGTATTTCTCAGTGGTAATAATTGTAAAAGATCACTAAGTGGTATACTTCTGTGTCAAGGTATTAACCTGCATGGGGCCTGTGAGAAGACTTCAAATAACCTTTCATGTCACCAGCATGGCACACCTGCAACTCGAATAGAGCCATTCTTTAGACGGCTTTCTAACGGGAGCTATATTCTAATAGTGGACCACAGATGTTGTGGCATGGTGCCAGGAAAAGCTTATCTAGTTAGCGTTAGTTCCATTGTCACTTGCTGTATGCAAGTATTGTTTCCAAACAGCACTCCAGACAGGGAGGAAAACATTTGGCCATTTTTGAATATCTCTTCTATTTGAATTGATACTTTAAGCAGAATAAAGTCTGTCCTTTTGCAGACAACTGTGCCCTTGACGTCATTAAAAGAAACGTATGATCTGCAAGTCGCAAGGACAACGGCAGAGATACATAGCCTTTTATCAGCAAATTGCCCCCTACATTTCGCAGAAATGTTAAGCCAAATCCTAAATATGTCCGATACTGGAGGTATCCCACATGTATTTAAGACAATTTTTTCGGGACTGTTAACACCCTTCACAACAGTTCTGGGCATTTTTCCTAATTTTGTCCATTCTGTCTTTGGTGGCCTACCACTACTGTTGGGACTCGTAGCAGGCATTTTATTTTTGATTCTCCTGCTTCGTTATGGCAAGCCAAAACGCAGACAAGACTGCAGCAACAATGGAAGAAACGATCCTAGCTATACGCTATCGGGACCGCATAACTAAAGTCCTTGGATTAGCCCTGCTAAGAGATCTGAATATGACCTGGTTTCTTTCATTCAGACCCATCTGGTAGAATTGTATCTTACCTGTGCTTCGATGTATGCTATGCGGAGAAGAATGCGTGTTGGACGTCTGTCTTACACTACAATCAAAAGTACCATTGGATACAGATACTTTGCTAAGTCCTGTAACGGCTCATGCATCGTGTTGTCCCCAGCGGTTACCCATCCTGATGACGGCATTCGTTGAGACTTCACCACTGCGATTAAAGGTTAGTGAAGTACGAGATGAGAGCAACATCACCCAGGTACGACCTTCTGGGAGCACTGCTGATACTGTCATCGATGATAGCAATCATGCTCACGACTACACAGTTGCGGCATTTTCCAACTTGGTCGAACTTTCACCTGAAGCGGTAAACCACTTTTTTGAAAGTCTGTCTGAAATGATGTTTTCCCCCGAACAAAAAGAATAACTTTAAAGCAAACTAGTACACAGCGTTCCCTGAACTCTGAATTCGGCCTTCGGCTTTGATAAACAAAGCTACTGAACATATTTGGAACTATTTTTTTTTCATCTCTCCTCTGAAAGCGAAATTATTTTTTTTCCCGATTCCAAAATATTTACCTTTTTTTTTTGGCACATGTACTCTGCTTGAAGTAGAACTATTCTTAGAGAACAGAGCTTCTATTTTAGGACCTCTAAAGACAATATATCACGTCTAGCACATTTACAGCAACTGTATTTATATGTGATGGAATGGTCTCGCACCTTTTTTCTGTATTAAGAGCCATTTCATGTGTAAATTTCGCAAATCATTCATGCTGATATATATATGCATACTTTTTTTAAGAATGATTACACTGCTTGAAACGCGTACAGTACCTATAATCATTTTCATGTATTTCGCATACACCATTTCGAATGCAAAAATGTATTTTGGGGTGGGTTGGTATACAAGTGCACCTTTTATGTTTACTATTGCTTAAATTTTAGTAATGATGGACATTAATTCGTGGAGTGGGTGTAGTGTGTTATCTAGGAAACCTGAATCGATATTCCTATTTTATGCCCTTGTCCGGTTATAATCAATAATGTCCATACAACGGCATAATAATCATATCCATAATTCAGTCGTAGCACATGCTGTCACATTAAGCAAGGCTACTTCTTGCCCCCTAGTAAGCACACCGAGTTCTCTAAACAAAACCAAGCCTCCAGCAACCTGGGAAATCCCCCTTGCCTTTGTTTTGATTTCGTCCTAGAACTCCAGTAAAGCACTGTAAGAACGGCCAGTTCTTAGTGACATCTTTATTGACGTCTTATGTCCAACCTTACGTCAAACCCAGGCACCTTTCAGGTATAAATATACCAACGTTGCCTTAAGCAAACACACGGTGGTAATTCTGGAGCAGAGCAGCTATCTACTTCCGAAAGCCCAGCTGATGCGAGAGCCCACAGACGCTGCCCCTCCTCCTTGACGCGCTGAGAAAGACGCTGTCTTTTCTCCTGCCGAGAAATCCAGCTCCGGCGTTTCCAGCCTACCCTTGCGTGTTGCTGGGATATCGAGTCCTGAGAGAGAGATACCAGACCTCCTGCTTTCTCCAGGTACGGAACTGACTAAACCCTTACAGAGAATTCTTGAGTCAGATTCTTGGCAAAACAAACTTAACTTAAACTGCTACTTACTTACTCCTTCCCACGTATTAGGCTTAGGTCAGGTACACCGGGGTAGGCGTATTTAGAAGCACCAGTTGAGTACGATTAGTCAATGTATATATGTATGTATATATTTTATCTATTTTAAAGTATCATATGGCTTAGAAACCATATCAATGCTTTTACAGTATTATTTTATACTTCTCCTTTTACTGTACGCACTTTACTTTACCATGAGCATTACAATCGTGGCAATTCATTTCTCTTGTATGAGGAAGAAGACTGCTCAATAAATAACACCTTTTATTGAAAACGCCCGTCTCTCTTTTCTCTGCATTATGGTGAAACTAAGTACGCACATCTTGAGTGAGTGAAATAGCTGTCTTTTGTTTTCACACGACTCTAGAGATACACTCTTATTCAGGGAGAGCAAAGTTGTCATGTTTTATGGTTGTCAGAAGCTAATCCCTTCTTGTCTATCCAGGGAGGTTAAACTCCTCCTCGTTTATTCGAGAACGTTTCTAGTGACCTCTGAGCTAGCTGGCAAACCTTAAGTCTAATATAGTCCATAGAGACCTAGATAACCTCAGTCCTACGTCTACACTGCTGAATATATTATTCCAATGCGCAGGGCCTATTGGGAATATAGGAACTACACTACAACCCTCCACGAGGTTCTCAGACTAATAGGCACTAATGGGGCTGCCCTGCTGATGTCCCCCTGCTGGGGACGCGGGCAGCGGCATTCTCGCAGTGCGAGAAGCAGAAAATGCAATGGTATTTTAAATACCATTTTATTTCCTGCTTCTCGCGCTGCAAGAAAGGAGACTGCACTGGGTATGCCTGGTTGGGGGCAGGCAGGAACGTATGCCTGGTTGGGGGCTCGGGGAGGAGTGGCTTGCACCACTCTGAGTGCCCTGACTGCTTGGCCGGCCCTGGGGCCGACCAAAGCAGTCATGCACACACTGCATTTTCTCTATGTAGGCTGCAAAAATGGCGTCCCTACCGGTGCCCGGCTGGGCGCTGCCCGGGACTCAGCGCCAATCGCAACCCTGCCATTGCAACATTGTGATTGGCTTACAGTAGGGGAGGGAGCAGCAGCATGCCTGTTCCTGAACTTCCTGTTCAGAAGGCAGGAGCGGACCCGAGCCCAGGAGCAGAGGCGGCGGCGCGGTGCGGCATGGATCTGACAGGTACATTTTCTTTTCATTGTAAGCCCCCCCGTGACTACTGGGAGCCGGCCGGACTGCTTATACCAGACTCCCCTGCGTGCAGAGCTGCTCCGGCGTTACACTACTCTCGGACCTTTGAGTGTTGTGGTTACATGCGAGATTAGAACAGCCTTTTACCTCTCTGCTCTGCTGCTCCAGGACCAGACTACTCACTGGAGCTTAGTGTTGTGGTCGGTTACACACACGGGTTCCAGTGTTATACAAGTCAGAGAAGTTTATAATGTTGGCAATACATGCGGGAGCCCTACTCTTTTGCTTTGTGAGTCTATGACACCTTTGGGAGGGCGTCTGTTGTGCTTGCAGGGTTGGTTCAAGACGCTTTGGAGGCTGCCTGACCTACCAATGAGGTCGTATTTAACGCATTGAGGTGCAGTGTGCACCTCCATGGAAAACGTCCCAGGAGGGCTACAAGACAGCCTTACTATGGTGACACCGGAGCAGGCAGCAAAGGGCACCACACCCCTCTGAAGCAGACAGTTGTAGATGTGGCTGTCTGGTTGATGGGGAACCGTCACTGGTAAAAACACATGTATGCATGTGGCACAGTAAAATCCTTGCACAGTTCTTGAACCCTAGAGTTGTGGCTGAAATTGCCAGGCCTGTTGCAATACCTGATAACATTTTGTTTGCTGCGCTGCCTAAAGCAGGCTCGCAATGCCTACAAGGCTGAAAGGGTTTGAGCACCTTAAACCACCCCCCCTCCCATCTTCCACCCCCCACCCCCGTCGTGTGTCTCAGCCCAGGCTGCTGCAGCTTGAGCTGCTGGCTGGGCAGTGTCTGGATTCTTATCTCCGCACTCGAGTTTTCCACAGGTCTTTGAAAGACTATTTGCATACTTACATACCTTTGTAAACTGGTTACCAAGGCATCATTTTTTTCTTGTTCCAGTACCCCTGGGCCCCACTCCGCCTATTCCATACATTTGTATTTTGTTGTTTAAAGAGCCTGCAAAGGCCTCATCTTAACACTAAATAGGGTTTTAAATAAAATTGCATGTATTAATTTGCAATGTGGCTTTTCTGTCTTTGTTCCCTTTAATTATCAGTCATGAATCATTCAGGCAGCCATAGAACACAATTAAAAATGCTTTCTATTTACATTTGCTGTTCAAAGTATACACAAATAAGTGCTGAAAATAGGCTTTAGGTAACTGCCTGTTTTTGTAATTTCTGGGACATCAATATAATGAGCTGGTAACCCTAATCACAAGACTGGAAGTTTGTTGCAGAATGAGCACAATATTTATTTCCTCCACTCTCGATCCCTGAACAGGGCCAGACTGGGATCATAAACCGGCATTGTCAATTGAGTCGGACTGGCCACGAGGGAGGATGCAGAGGGATGGGGGAGGGGGTGCAGGTGGAAAACACTGCAGCTGCTTTTGGTGCAGGGGGCCGATATTGCAGCACTGCTGCAAAACCAGGCGCCCTATACCAATAACGGCCCCCACTGGTCCGAAACCACCTCGGCCCTTCCGTCCCACCGAGGAAACTCCTGGTGCCCGCTACGCCAGTCTGGCCCTGTCACTGAATAATGCCATATTAGCAATAGTTTAACTTATTTCTGAAACCCTACGCCAGTATTCAATAACATGCTTCAAGTGTCTGGGAATGCACCCTGCATTCAGACAATCCACTCCTCATTCTCACCCTTCGCTTTCACACTCACCCTGCACTCACAGCAATCACCCTGCACTCACAATGACCTCACTGAACTTATGCCACTTGCCATAAACTCACACCGTTCTCCCTCCACTTACCCTGTGGTCATATGAGCACACTGCTCACTCTGCCCTCACAGTGATCACTCTGCACTCACAATGCACTTGCGCTGTTCACCCAGTACCTCACCCTGTAGTCACACAAGCACACTACCCACCATGCACTTACAGCGCTCACCCTGCACTCACAGCGATCACTCTGCGCTCAGAATGACCATACAGCACTTATGCCACTCTCCATGAACTCACACCATTCTCCCACCACTTACCCTGTGGTCACATGAGCACACTGCTCACTCTGCACTCACTATGCACTAGCGCTGTTCACCCTGTACCTCACACTCCAGTCACATAAGCACACTACTCACCCTGCACTCAGGGGACACTTCACTCACCTGTCCCCCTCACTGCTCACTCTGCAATCTCACTCGAACAAGCCCATCACTAACCATACAATAATTCGTCCAGCTCCTCACTTACATCTGCACCCAAATTTATATGGGCACCTCACTCACCCTGCAGTCACTTGTCTCACACTGTTGCATCACTCACTGTGCACCCACATGGGCACTCCTGTCACCCACAGAACGCAGAGGGTTAAGCTACAAAGAACGTGTACCATGCAGATCACAGAACTGAGTCTGAGTAAACTACGAGTAGCCCTATAAAAAATATGAAATGTTTGTCAGAAGGGGGCTATAGAGAGATGAGGTGCATTGTTGGTGAGTGGTAGTGAGGGAATTCTTGGAGAAGGAGGAAGGGAAAGGTGCATCAGAAAAGACGGTTGCACCCTGTGCGACCTGTGCTAGGGCCAGCCCTGGCTGGGAGTCTTAGCCCCCTTCCCTGAGGTTCGGGTCTAGTTGTGTCCCTGGCCTACAGTGTCTAGTGTCCAGTGTCGCTCCCGACTTGCTGACGTCAGCGCTGCCCGTGCACGCATTTGCTGGACACGGAAACAGGAAGTTGGAGGACGGAACTCGTGCAGTTGGGATCCTGCCATCAGAAGAGCTGTCTGGACCTCATTGGAGCTCCTGCACAAGCATTTGAAAGACAATGTGGCACATTCTACAGTTTTACACTACCTGAAAGAGTTAAAAATGTATTTGTACTTTAATAAAGAAGTTATTCTTTTTACATCTGGGGAATGCATCATGAGTATAGCACATTGTTCAAGGGTGACAGATTTTCCTGGAATAAAAAATCTAATTAGGTCCTTCATTCTAGCGTGCCTCGTGCATTCAAGGAACTTCTCTGCCTCTGCTTCTGAACCGTTCTATCGTGTTAGCCCCCCTCACTCTTATCACAACCTAGATTCTGTAATCTAGTCTCCCACTCACCAATTCCACCTACATCACACCTTTCTATCTACAGCATCTTAAGTGTTCCTGGTAATTAAAACAACCAAACAGAAATAACCCCCAGAGAAGGCTGCAGCAATGAACATTGAATGTTTTGACACTGCACGAACAGTGGCCAAGTATTTCAAATGTTCATTGTGTTTTACATCTCATGCTTACAAATTACTGTTCATCGCAGTTCCATGAATTATATTGTAAATGAGAGTTACATCGCTGGAAATACATTTTTTGCACAGTACCTTTGTGCTTGATAAACCATTCTTTTATTGAATCGCCAATTAATCACCTGTCACTATTTTATATATTGTTTCTACAATGTTTGTGCTGATTCCAGTATCAATTGTGCTTTTGTGAAAGTAAGAAACTTTGTCAATGTGGTGCCATCTTCACCCACTTCCAGGGAGGTCCCCTTTAAGTCACATATATTGGACTTTTGTGGTAAATCTATAGGTTAAAATGAAAAACCTAAACACTTCAAAATAGAAACACAGATAAAGTAAATCAAATCATCACACCAATTAACATTGGGGAAACACTCGTTCAAATCCTTATTCGACTGCAAACAGGAGTTTGCGTGTGGTTCTATGTTCCAACCAGTGCAAATTGTATAAGCAAAGACTGCACATTTTCAGTTTACGCATCTCTGGTGGGGGGTCACTAAGCATTAAGGGTCAGATGAGCAACCGTTTTTAGCGGTTGCAAATGGAAAATCGGGCCGTTTGTGACCACTAAAAAGGTTTGTAGCATGTACAAACTCTATTTTGAGACTCAGTAATGTATTAATGACTCGCAAAAGAGGGCTTGTGAGTCACTAGTAGGAAAGGGCGAGCCAAGGGCGTCCCTTCCCAATAGCGAGTCACACTGGTACGTATGATTGTTTTGCGACCGCTAGTGCAGTTGCAAAACAATCGCAGTTACCACCTACTTCAAGTAGGTGGTAAGCCAGTCGGAAATGGGAAGGGATCCCCAGGGTACCGCTTCCCCTTTGTGAATGTATGCAAAAGTATTTTTCAAGAGCAGGCAGTGGTGCCAAGGACCACTCCCTTCCTTAAAAAATTTAAAGAAAACGTTTTTTTTTCTCTTTAAAACGCATTCCGTTTTTCTGTAAGGAAAACATGCTGCATTTGAAATAAAATGTTGCTTTATTTAAAAAGCAATCACAGAAATTATGGTCTTCTGTCTCCAGCAGGCTCTCATCCCTGTGATTGTAGACCATTCCCAATGCCTCCTGAGGCAGGCCATTTGCGACCCCATTGGGAATCGTTAAATGTGTCTGAGACATATTAGTACATTTCATTTTGACAGTCGCAAATTCCGAGTCGCACAGCGGAATGGTCGTACCTCGTACCTCGGACACTAGGATCTGAAATTTTGAATGGTGAGGTAATTGCACACTGTATTGTTATTTACAGGATGCACAGTTACCATTAGAATGTGTCCTGATAAAAAACAGAAAGTGTTTCAGTTCTAAAAAGGAAAAGACAGATTCTTTCATCAATGCTAAAAAGATAACCTGGCAGCCATCAGTAACGTTGCTACGGTGTCATTCCTTCTAGGTACATTGGCACAAAGAAAAGCATTCACTTGGCACTCACTCTTTGCCCCAACAGCTCTTCTTTTGTCGCGATCATTTCCTTCCCTGTCTCTGTTGATGGGCTCAGTTTCCGTCCTGTCGTTCAGGTGCAGTGCCTGAGTCTGAAAAGGCTGCGTTGCTTGTATTCGCTTGGGATCAGTGAGAGCTTATACATTCAGCATCACTCCAGGATAAGTAATGGGGGATTAAGGTGATTGCTTGTGAAGGCACTTAGGGAAATTGGTCCAAAATAGCTGCGCGCAGCTAGAATCAAGCCATAAAACCTCTCCTCTCAAATCCCCTGCCAGTTTTACCTGGCCTGCCTGCTTCTGATCACCTTCTGATTATTGGTTCGTTTGTGGTAGACAAATTGCCCAATTGAATAGGTGTCTAAGAGTAAAACGGAATGTGTCATTTATGGATCAGTGGAGGGTTGCCTTTTAAACTCGGATTGTCAGCATCGCTCCCTTTGTCTACATTTTAGTTCTTAGCAGTTTGTATAGGGAGGTGCATGCGTGTGTGTGTGCGCGTGTGTGTGTTTGTTATTCACCTGTTACAGTAGCTGCTCCATGTATACACTCCTCCATAAACATCGTAAGACTTATACAGTCATCTCAGGTCGTTTCGCTAATTGAATGATTTTTGACATAACTGATAATACTGCATCTTCAATCACCAATGCCACTATTGATAACATTATTGATGACTTTAGGACCAACTGGAGTTTTTCATAAAAACACAATGCTATTTTTATTTGGCTGCCTTAATTAACTTCCTCTCCATTTAAAGTTTCCGATGTCATATCTCATTAGACAGCTTCACTGTGTAGGTCCAGTAAAAATGTAGACTGCTACCCTTGGCTGCAAGTGATCTTATGTGTGCTATAGTTAAGTGCAGACAATAATCAGAGACATGCACCATTAGATGGCTTTCTATTTTTCTTTCAATATGAAAAACTCTCTGTTGCCCATACTGCTCGGTCCCTTCTTCATCACCCTAAATTTATCTGGAAATACCTGCCTTGATTGCCAAAGAAGGGCATTTGAATTTGTCTGAAATTGTTGCAAATAACAGAAGTAAACTACAGAACTGATCTACTGTTTCCCACAACAGTCGCAGCTGGGTGAGGGCGTGACCAAGGCAGGGGCCCACGATGGCGCATCTCGCCTGGGCTCCCGAGCCAGGGAATCCTATGCCTCCTACTACTGCTACCTAGCCGTGCTGCAGGTAATGAGGGCAACCACGGCTGGGGGTACAGGACAGGAGACTGCACAGAGCCAAGAGGAGACACCCTGGTGGGTGGGGAACAGATATGCGCGGATCCATGGTGCAGTCAAGATGGTGGCCCTTGGGATGTCAAGTGAACCTGCTGCTGTCAGCTGGGCTTGAGCGATTTGGTGCAGCCTCTGGCCCAAATTTAGACTGGGGCTGTGAGGTGCATTGGTTCAGAGACATTACCCCACCAGTCTGGAGGTCCTCGGTGGGGGTCGTGGAGGAGCGCCCCCACCCCCCTCTAAATTCTAACTGCCCCCTAGAAAGAGTATTTTGCCGAGGCAGAGGAGGGTCCATCCGGTCGCTGAGTGCGGTGGCCCCTCGATGGCATCCTCCTGCAACAATTCCCAGAAGACTTCTACAATTAAAGAGATCTTGATCACTGCTAAGCCCGAAGAAACTGGTAGCCCAATGGAGAGCATGGGGGTGACACCAGAGCAGGACACTACTACGTCAATAAAGCTCACCTCACCTGCCACGAAGGAGGGAATCCAGACACTCTTCTAAAAAATCAGGAAGGATATTGCGGCCATTCGCACCACCTTCACCATGGCCCTCACAAAGCTCGACCAGTCAGTGAAGGGATTGTAGACCAGTATAGACACGATGGACGAGGCGGTGATGCAGTGGGATCAGGAGCAGGATGAACTATCCAAAAGGATCAATGCATTTGAAAATCATCAGCAACCCCTATCTGATGGCTTGGAAGACTATGAAAACTACTCCAGCCGTGATAATATTCAGATCTGGGGCAAGAGAGCTACCATCCAGAATTCCGAGCTCGAAGGCCATGTATGAGCCCTGTTCCGCCATATCCTTCCCAACCCTACAGACAAGGATCTCCCCCTAGATTGCACATATCAGGTCTTTTCCTCATGGCAGCAGCTAAACCATCTTACTCCAAATGTTCTAACCAGGGTCCACTTCTATCGGGTCAAGGAAGCAATACTGAAAGCAGCCAGGATCTTGGACTCTATAACATTTCAGGCTGATATGGTCTCACTGTTCCAAGACATCTCTATTCAAACTTTAGCTAAATGATGCCCCTTCAGAGAAGTCCTGCACTATCTGTGGTGAAAGAAAATCCTCTACTATGGGGTTTTCCGTTGCATCTGATCGTCACCATTGACAATTAGCAGGTTGCGGCACAGATGCTGAATGACGCTAATGTTTTGCTGCATATGCCCCCCTCTGCCTCAGACAACGGAGGCCCACGAAGGCTCTGGGTTCACCAAATGCAATCA
The DNA here is from genome assembly GCF_964261635.1 of Lissotriton helveticus. Classification (NCBI taxonomy): domain Eukaryota; kingdom Metazoa; phylum Chordata; class Amphibia; order Caudata; family Salamandridae; genus Lissotriton; species Lissotriton helveticus. The sequence continues at coordinate 211,206,214 of NC_136063.1, read as the reverse complement.
GATGGTGTACAACACCACGGAAAATGAGCCAGAGAGCACTCAAGTCAACCGCACAATGGCATGCTTAACAAGTGAATTTGCCCTCAGTGGACAGTGACTTATGATGAGGCTGTCATTTTTTGCATAGCCGGGGCAAACTAGCAAATTGACTGTGGGCCACGCTTAACTGCCCTCCTCTTGCTGGAGCTGGTGAGCCATGCATGGTGGCCAGCTTGATGGCTGCTTCTGTCAGGGACCCAGCAGACACCCAATGATTTCCTTTGCTCTGCTATTGAAGTGGGAGGGCGGGCGCCAGAACTGTCTCAGGAGTAGCCCCTTCTTCCTAGGCTCGGAAATCCCTTTCAGTCATTAGGTGATTGTTTTTACTTATTTAGAATGCCAGTCCTGTCTTTTTGGTTGATTTTCCCTTTTATGAGGTTGTTACACATCCCATGTTTTTTCCAAGGTATATGCATATGCCTTTAGCAAACATTGTGGGAATGAGCTTTTTTAGGGGCTCACCAGTGCAGGGGTTCACCCTTATCTGTCCACTGGTCCTTAAACCAACAAAATAGAGACTGGCATGGAAGCTGGAATATCAAATAACAAGTTTATTAATCACTCATGAGTGGGACTACATCAATACAACACCCTCGGGTACTGTATGAGGTAGTACAAGGAATACAGAAACCAAGGGCCTTTTATACCCAGTTTATTGCACAGTAAGCATGGAGACTCAAATAGAAGGTACAGGCTTACACAGGAATAGCTATCGACTAACATGGGCAGATAGAAACCCCTTTGTCAGCAGAGTGGGAGGAGAGACAAAACTGCTTACATCAGTTGGAATAGCCTGACAGTTACATTCTAAGACAGGTACATTCTAGCAACTACAGGCCTTTCTGAGCATACACAGTACTCTGGCTCAGACCTGAAGGAGTTAACTACAGTTGATGACTTAAGCAAAGCAGAATAGAGAGGCACGCAACAGTGAAGACGGCAGAATTACATGGCTAACAAAATGGAAGCCACAACTTAAAATGGCTTCAGCTCAGGCTTTCACCAATTTCTGCGATTTCCTCAACATGACAGGGTTGCTGTGCACTTTGTAGGGGGTGGGGGGTTCGCTGGCCAAACCTGATCCATGCCCCCACATATATATTGATGTTGGCACTGTTGAGACCTTGGTCCCCCTCTTGCTAGAATATGCACCAACTCAATATAATCTCACAAATTATACAGGGGCTAAACTCCACAAAAAACACAAAGACACTACTAAAATGGCTCCACACTAAGGAGGTGAATGTAACTGTGATGCAAGAGACACGTCTCCTACAGCCGGACACCAGATGGCTTCTTTCCTACTGGTACCCACTTCAATTGCACAATAAAACTAAGGGAGTGGTCTTCTTGTTCAGACGTGGCCTATCCATCATTCTGGATTCCACATATGTGAATAAAGAGAGTAGGGCGCTCAGCATGAGAGCCCATATGGACACATTCCTCTTCACTTTCTTCCACATTTATGGACCCAATAGACACAAGAACGAGTTCTATCATTCACTACTACCACAAATAGCACACTTTGTAATGAGTGACCTAGGTATCAGAGGAGACTTTAATGCAATCCTGAACCCAGAGGTTGACCAATCAGTCGTAGTCTACAACCCACACATGGTTCCTCCATCTGTAACCAAAGGGATGTTAGATTTACACTCAGTGGACATACGGAGACTACCCACAGAGTGGGGGGAGAGAGATTGCACCTTGTATTCCAATGTGCATACATGGATTGAACTATTTCTCACCTCTTTGTCCCTTCAGTTGTGCATTCTCTCAAACACTATTGGTCCCCGACCTTTGATAGAGTGTGGGCTCACCTGCTCGAGGTTTTACCATACTCACTTGGGCCCATAAAACATACACAACTTTTATTCAGTTAAACCTATGCTTAATCAGAGATTTGAATTTAACCTTTTAAGACCTATACCTTGACTTACCAATCCTAGTCACCCGTTCCCAGGGCCCTAAGGGATCAAGGGAGTTAGCAAGAAAATAGGTAGTAAATAAACATTTGCACTCATAAAATAAGCACAGACTCGGGAAAGATTTAAACGCTTGATCTAAATAATTTCTTAAATGTCAGAGTCCATACTAAATCAGTCAGAGCTTGATCAATTAGAAAGAATAAAATCAAAGCAAAATGATGCGGAAATATTATGAGACTTTCTTTAAGCATTGAAACATAGGAAGGGTAAGAAGAGGGAAACAGCACAATGACATACCCACATAACTTTATATTTACCTAGAATGGTGTGAAGACCAACCCCGGCCACGGGCTGGGATAAAGGACAGGACTCCCGATAGTGCAGGTGCCAACAGGATAGAACAGGTGCAGACCAGAATCAGGATAACTACGGACCAAATTGGATCAGGACAGGACCACCGCAGATCAGGCCCGGGACCCACAGCTAAAGTGCAACGCCAGCGTCACACCCCTCTCTGCAGCTAACAGTCGGACCCCGATTGGGTTATCGAACCTTCTCCCACAGAACCCCGATTGGGTTATCAAACTCCTTCCCAGAACCCCGATTGGGTTATTGAATCTTCTGACAGAGTGCTCCGCCAGCACCTCTGCTCCCGAATCTTCTGACTGAGTGCTCCGCCAGCACCTCTGTTCTCGATCCCCTATTGAGTGCTTTGGGTCAGTGACAGGTCAGCTATTTGGACAAGTCGGACAATCTAGCTAGCTAAGCCTTAGTTATACCATTTTTCAGGGCAGTGTACCACCCTCCAATGTTGCAAATGTGTGTATTCCCTCAATTTGATTGGTCAAAGGACAACAGAGGTCATCACACCATACCAGAATGAAGTCATTTCATTCAAATATTAAAATTAATGTTCCCTCCCATAATTTTATTTTCCTATGCACTTTTATTCCACCAGGCAGTGAATGTATCAATAAGAATTACAATGTAATATAACAATTTGTTCAGCTTCCTTCCAAAGGGTCAGAAGGTAAGGTTCCCATGAGCATCTTTTAGCAAGTCAGGAGTTGGCCCGTGTTCAATGCCATGACTTGTGGACTCTTGAAAACGTAGAGCATGCGCATTTGCGGGACCCAAGATGGAGCAACATTGTACTTGATTGGTCCAAACACGAGCTAATAGCAAAGTCAAAGAAGAACAATTTTAAAACAAAGAATAAAAGAATGCACTGTATACCACTTATCTCTACTCTATTCCCATTACTTTATTTTAACTACAGCGTTAGCATTTAGGCAGTACGAAATTTTTTGTAAAAGCAGCAATGCAAGCGTTAGCGCATGAGAACATAGAGCAGCCATCTTTAGTTCTAGTGCGCAGAAGCAAAGATTTACCACCAAGCTTAAGAATATGTCATGTCACGTGAGTATGACAGATGCATGCGCAGAAAAATTCCCGCGTTGCGGTGGCCATTTTAATGCATTTGCGTTACTGTTTAGTAAAAGCACATAGACAAGCTTCCCTTAGATGCTTCAAATGTTGTGTGGTGCATTGTTAGTAAGACAAAACATGTTGGTTAATACATTACTTATTATTTTGAGAGGGTTGAGTCCAAGCAAGTCGCTTTACGTGCGAAACCTTGCTCCATCACCTTGTCCGATCATGCCACAGTGTTCATCCTGCTAGACATGAGCACTCTTTCTCCACAATAGCCTCCCTCATCGTACGTCAATGAAATTGCTTTTCTGGAACCGACATTGAGAGACGTGATAACAGACTCTATTGAGCACTATTTTAAAGGAAATGGTACTGAGGATGTGGCATATGCCAACTTGTGGGATGCAGCCAAGGCGGTACTATGGGAGGAGTTGATAAAGCACACATCCACTTTTTCAGAATTGATGGAAGCCAAAAAACCAGACCTAGCGGATCACCTAGCCAAGCTCAAGGCCCAACACAAAACTACGGATTCCCCTAGAGTCTATAGGGAGTTGCGGCATGTGTGTATGATTCAAGCAGTTATATATGTCTGACACAGCTTAGTAGCTGCTCTATATTAAGCAAATATATTGCCATAAAGGAGACAAGCCTAATATGCTATTGTCCTATAAGCTGCAATTGAAACAAATGAGGAACCATATTTGCTCGATTACAGATGAGTACGGCAATATTTACATAAATACGGACAAAATCCTTGAGCAATTTACGTATTTTTACTCCACACTTTAACTGGCCAAACCCCCTCCACCGACACTCAGAATGGTTGCCTGCTGGCCTTAAACTTCCCCAACATAGATGTCACATTCATTCAGGAGTTGCAGGACCCCATCACTCCAGAAGATGTGAGGGCAGTAATACTACAACTGAAAACCAATAGAGCCTGAAGGGTTTTTGGTGTCATTTAACAAAATGAACTGTGAGCTAATCGCAGATCCTTAGTCTTGGGTCTCTATCTCCTTCATGCAGACCAAAAGGGTGACACCAACTATGTGGTAATCAACGGTAACCCTACTGCTGAAACCACGCAAGGATTCATACGTCCTATCAGCCCATTGCATTAATTAACTTCGATGTAAAAATCTTCACCACTATCCTGGTTTCCCAGCTACATGCGGTCTGGCTAATGCCGCTCTCCAGATGTCAGGCAGGATTCATAAGGAATAGAGAGGCTAGGGATAATGTTTGAACTGCAGTAAATGTTATAGACATGGTGGAGCGTGTGCACACAACTGTTCTTCTAATGCTTGATGTGGAGAAGACTTTTATTTGTGTTGACTTGCAGTTCCTCCGGGCAGTCATTTCGAGGAGCGGACTGGGCCCCCATATGATGGTTTGCCTGCTGGCAAATTACATAGCACCAAGGTCTTAGCTCAAGATGAATGGGACTCTCCCAGCCCCAATATCACTACACTGAGGCACCAGACAAGGGTGTCCTCTGTCACCATTTCTCTTTGCCCTCACCATGGATCCCCTCATATACCATTTAGAATCTAATCCAGAGATTGTAGGGATGGAGGTAAATAGTGAGCAGTATAAGCTAACGCTCTTCCAAAAGTTTCCATAATCACCTGCCACTGCAGGAATGTCAGGTTTTCGGGTGAGGCAGTGTGTGCTAGCTCGGAATTAGGCCGCCAGTCTCTGATGGTGAGGACGGACTCAGTCCCTAAATTCTGAAGCTCTGTTGTCCTCATACACAGCCCTTCCTTTTCTAGTGGGGAAACGTATAGCAGAATGTCTTATCGCTTACTGATTGCCTTGGGTTTTTTGTGGGACACCTCTTCCTTGTGTTACATGGGAATCACGCTCACAAATTCTAATCACCTTTTATATACTTGTAATATCCCACTTGTGCTGGAAGTGCTCTGCAAAGACTTATATAGATGGGGGAAGCTTGAGATTACATTGTTTGGCTGCATTAATAGTTTCAAAAGGAACTACAACCCCCGTTTGCTTTATGTCACTCACACCTTGCCCTTGTGGATAACCACTGATACTATACTTCAAACTCAGAAACAGCTACTACAGTTTGAATGGCACAATTCTGTTCCGAGAGTGCCAAGGCAGACTCTCTACAGGCACACTGCAGACAGGGTTTGAGGTTCTCCATCATAGAATATTATATTCATGCTGCCCAACTCTAGTCTGCCTTGGATTGCAACAGTTTTCCCTACACAAAACCCTTGATTCACCTTGAGCAGGGCTGTTCCCCCATTTCCTTGAACCGAGTCATACGGTTGAGACCCCAGGATTATTTACCAGCCCTTTATGTGCCCCTTTACACTACGGCCACACACCTGAAGCAATGGGACAAAGTAAACCTACAATGTATATCACACGGAACCAGCATTTTCAGCGTTCATGATGGCTACTACCTTCCATTCGTGCAGGGGGGTGCCCCCACTTCTGGGCGCCATGTCATTACAGATGGGGCCACACTAGAAAGGCATGCAGGTAGAAAACCTTTCCAGCTATCTGATGCAAATGAGTTCCGCCTTACCCATCTTCTTCACTGTGCAAACACAGAAATGGTTAGGGAAAGGGGAGGCAGGGCTAAAACACCCTTTAAGCAAGTGTTTGCCCAAGGGCATCCAAAGAAGGGTGTTACTCACATATACACAATCCATGGTGGCCTATCACAGCCATGTAACTACACATAACAATCACATTGGGAGGATGATATAGGGACACGCAGTGACTTTGAATGTTGACAGTGAGGACATCTATTTCCCTTGAACACAGGGCTATTGCCTACAATGTTCTCAATAGGTGGGACTTTACCCCAGTATTCATCTATGCTGTGATGGGGGCTTCGAACCTTAGCTGGATGGCCTATTGGGAGCGGAACACATATTTTCATACGTGGTGGCAGTGTGAGCGGGAAAAGCAGTTCTTCTGGAGTGAGGTGCTCCAACAGATTCACCTGATTTGCTCAGTTATTTCACCACTGGATCCACTGGTGCTTCTGTTGGGCAGGGTAGGGGGAACTCAGTCTATCCCTATACGACTTCTATGTGCTGATTACCCATCCTCTTTCTTCTGGAAGCGTGCCTCACAATAGCCCTCTTCTGGAAGAACCCCATCCCTCTGGGCCTCACACTGGTGTACCACGTTTTGGCATATGTATTCTATGGAAAGTCAAACTGTGCTTCTTAATGATAGGATGTTTACATCTGGCAGGATTTGGCTACTGTTTAAAACTTATGTCAAAAGAGATAGGGCCCAATTGACTCCTGCGGCCATAATGCCAGACATCCTGCAGTATATTTGCCTGGGAGTGTTTTCGTCTTCGGAGTGCACATAAGACAAAGGGGCCGATCAACTTGCCTGACTTGTGCTTGATGACATGTGTATACAGTAAGATGATACATATGTTTGTAATCATTGTACTTCATTCTTGTGACATTGTATTCATCGATGGTGCACTGAAGTTGTTACAATTCAATGTTGTGACACCCCGGATGTCCCTTACAAAAACCCCCCAAAGTAAAGTGTTTAAAAAACAAACAATAAAAGTCGCAGGTGCAGAGTGGGTGTCAATGGGAGGTCAGCAACCTCTGACTGCGGTGGTGGTAGGTATGAGATCTCTGAATTGAAGGATGAACTTGGAGATTTCCATGTTTGATTATATATACGGTTATAGTGGCACTCGCAGAGACTTGACAGCTCTTATTTAATTCTGTGCTTTGGTCAGATAAGCCTTACGAGAGAAAGTGTATATGAGTTTCTTTCATATGCCAACTAATGATCAGCATTGATGAACAAATGATGAGCATTGATTATTGTACACTGCTGGATTACCAAGCAATAGAAAAAACCTAAAGTGATGATTGGTTCTTTGAGTGATCCATCATGACACAAATCACAGGCAATTTCATGCCTGTTCTTTGTACTTATTATAGACAAGTATCTTCTGACTACAATCTAGATCCTCAAAATTGCTGAGAGAACATCTATTATGAATTTTTTTGGGATCTAAGCCAGTGGCTTCTTTGGCACTTCCATGTATCTTCTGAAGAAAAAAAAGTAAGGAGCAAACCTGTAATGTTATGTTATATAGAGTTTTATTAAGCGCTCAGCTACTCGAAACAAATGTCCCGGCGCTATCAGACCCAGCACAACACAACCTTCACAGCAGAGGGGGATTAATGGCAAAATAGCCACGTCTTAAGCTCCTTTCTAAAAGACAATAGGATCACGCATTTTCTTAGTGACAGTGGCAGTGCATTCCAGGCACGGGGTGCCAGGTATCCTAAAGAGCGACCCCCGATGCGAGCGCACCTAACTGCCGGGACGGAAGTCAGTGAAAGGGATGCAGAGCGAAGTGCTCTAGATGGAACATGAATTCCCAAACGCTTCCTTAGGTAGCCAGCCCCAGTGCCATGGAGAGCCTTGAAAGCCATGGTCAGCGTCTTGATGAAGGGAGGAGGAGTGTGGCTCACTGATTAGAGCGGCAGACCCTGATGCAGAGGTCTGGCCCGGGACCAGGGTTCAATTCCCGACGCGGCAGGGTCCTGAGCCCAAAATGTCCACGGACTCAATAATTCTCGCCTCGGTGCCTATTCTAATCATGGGGTCCCACGCTGCAACTCTGGGCAATAGTTGCTTAATCTCCACTACGGCGGCCCACCCGCTGCGGGATGCTTGGCTTTCACCCTGGGGATACCCAGTAGGGGTTATCTCACAGGGAAAAGCCAGGACGGGTTCCCAAGGCAAGCGCCTTGATGCCTTCGGGTGATACGTGCGCTATATAAGTCGCAATACATACATACATACAACTAGATGCGTTTCCGTATCGGAAGCCAATGAAGGGACTTCAGCAGACCCGTGACGTGGGCCCTCCGACCGAGGCCGAAGATTGCACGAGCGGCCGAGTTCTGCACCACCTGCAGCCGTGAGAGAAGATAAACAGGGAGGCCGAGGTAGAGCACATTGGCGTAATCAAGCCTGGATCCTACCAAGGCTTGCACTGTACTTTTACTGTGGGCAATGGACAGGCGAGGAAGAAATTTCCTAAGCATTCTCAGTATCCTGAAACATTGGCCCACCAGGCCCAGAATCTGTGGTTTGAGGGACAGGCCGGTGTCCATCTTGACTCCCAGATTCTTTGCCATTCCCGTCCCCGCAAAGGGAGGATGGATATCAGCCGGCCACCAGAACTTCCAACATGGGTCCGGCGGATACCCGAAGAAGAGGACCTCAGATTTGTCTGGGTTGCATTTCAGCTGGTTTACATGAAACCTGCCGAACACGGCACCCAAGCAGTTCTTAATAAGCTCTCCGTCAAAGTCCCTATTCTTGCTACAGGTGAAGAGAAGCTGGGTGTCATCGGCGTATGAGACAATCTGGGCACCACAGGCCTCGGCCAGCACCGCCAAAGGGGACATATAGATATTAAAAAGGGTGGGACTTAGAATCGACCCCTGGGGGACTCCCACCTCCAATGGCGGAACAGCGGCCAAGTACGGCGGGGCCCAGACTGTCTGTTGCCGATTCGAGAGGAAGGACTCAAACCACCTAAGCACCGTTCCCCTTAGCCCAATCTCCAAGAGTCTAGCCAAGAGACGGTCATGGGGAACGGTGTCAAAGGCTGCCGACAGATCAAACAACACCAACAGTGCCTTTCCTCCCTTGTCCAGTACCTCCTTGATCGCTTCCGACACCTCGAGCAGTGCAGTCTCCATGCTCATGTTGGCCCGAAAACCGGACTGCGTAGGATGAATCAAAGGGAGTGCCAGGAAACTAAAGTTGAGTTGATTTAGTGTGCTGAGGCATGTAAGTTAGAAATCAGTGAGGATACAGCCTGCCAAATAGAGGTTTGCAAGCAAGATAACAAATCATTTGTGTTAGCATGTTGGGCTGAGGGTGGTCTTCCCCCAAACCTTTTTCCTTTTATCCTCCATTTTTGCTGATCTCGGTTTTGCTGGTGTTAGGACTCTGTGCACTTTACCACTCTTAACCAGTGCTAAAGTGCATGTGCTTACTGCTTACAACTGGTAACATTGGCTTATCTCTAATTGGCTTATTTAATTTACTTGTAAGTCCCTAGTAAAGTGGCACTACCTTTGCCCAGGGCATGTAAATTAAATGCTTCTGGTGGGTTTGCAGCATTGATTGTGCCACCCACTTACGTAGCATTTTAAGCATGTCAGGTCCTCCATTGCAGCCTGTCGGTGCAGTTTTAAACTGCCATTTCAACCTGGCAAAAGAAACCTTTTGCTAGGCCCAAACATTCCTTTATAATACATATAAATCACTCCTAGGTTAGGCCCTGGAAAGAGAGAGCAGGGTGTAGTGTATTTAAATTGTTGGACAATGACTTTTAAGTTTTACATGTCCTGGTAGTGAACAACTCTTAAATTTGTTTTTCACTACTACAAGGCCTACCTCTCCTATAGGATAACATTGGAGTTTCCTAATTCCATTTAAAAAGCTGTAACTTCCAAATGGTAATAGGTAGCCAGTTCATTTATGTGTCTTTGGAATTGTAATTAAAAGTCCTTTCTTACGATAAAGTCTGATTTTGAATTACAATTTTGAAAATACCACTTTTAGAAAGTTAGCATTTTCCTGACTTAGCCATTTAGTGCCTGCAGCCTGTCTCTGGGGCACATGACTGGGTGTAGCTGACAGTTGAGCTTTGTGTATTCCTCCTACACAGCAAAACACACTAGAAAGCTTAGGTGTGCCTGGATGGACAATCACTATCAGGATGGGAGAGCGGAGCTGGGCACAGGCCTACTTACACTTGAAAAGGCTGTATCCTACCTCCACACAAATGGCTTCATATCCCCTCTAGTTAGTCTGGAGCCAGGGCAGTGGAGGCAGGAAACCTGTGCACTTATTTATTTATTTATTTATTTGCTTGTTGAGCGCCTGAGTCAATTCCCGAAGGGATATCTCTGCGCTGTTGCTTGAAGCTGGACAGTGTATTATATGATTCACGCTGTGAGGAAGTATGAGTATATTATGGCTGGGTAAAGAGATGAGTTTTAAGTTTTTTCCTGAAAAGTTCCAGATTACTGATCAGTTTGAGCTCAGTGGGTAGGGATTTCCAAAGAATAGGTCCTTTATAAGACAGTGCTCTGCCGCCTTGTCTAGCTCTTCTTATTTTTGGGACCTGTAGCAGCTGATGATTGCTTGAACGTAGTGTACGTCCGGGAGTGTATGGGATAAATTTATCTTTTAGGTATTTGGGGCTGGTTCCATACAGGCATTTATGTATCATACTACAGATTTTAAATTTGATGCGCTGTTTTATTGGCAACCAGTGGAGTTGGCAAAGCAGAGGACGGGAGGGTGTTCTGGGTGGGGCATTGAGAGCCAGCCTTGCTGCCGTATTTTGGACAACCTGAAGTTTATCCAGCTGTTCCTCATTTGCTGATAGGTATAGTCCGTTGCAATAATCCATTCTGCTTATTATAAGAGTTTGTATGAGAGTTTTTCTGTGATTGTCTGGCAGAAATGGAAAGACGCGCCGCAGTAACCCTACTACGTGGAGGCACGCGCCTGCCACTTGAGTGGTGTGCTCCTTGAGCAGGAGCGCCTGATCTAATTTGACGCCAAGGTTTTTTGCTGTTGGTTTAGGGTCAGGGACAGGGCCTAGCTCCAAGGGCCACCATTCTGGGGACCATAGAAGAGTCGCCCCCCCCAAACAGCATTACCTCGGTTTTGGACACATTGCATTGGAGGAAATTCTGGGCCATCCAATGCGCCACAGCTCTCATCCCATCAGCAAAAGTTGACTGAATTGCTGGTGTAAGGGTTTGAAAGGGAAACAGGAGCTGGTTGTCATCAGCGTATGACACCGGAGTGAATCCATAAGATCTTATTAGGTTTGCTAAGGGGGCCACATAAATGTTAAAGAGTGTGGGGCTGAGGCACGAGCCCTGTGGCACTCCCTTAGTCAACACTCTAGAGGTTGAAGAATGGGAGCCCAGTTTGACACTTTGCATGCGGCCAGAGAGAAAGCTTTGCAGCCATGATAGAGCCATTCCTCCTACCCCCACGTCACTCAGTCTTTCGAGAAGAAGTTCATGTGATACCGTGTCAAAGTGGAAACCTCTAAAAGCATCTCCCACTTCAAAGGATGCACCTGGTTTAAATATTGAACCTCAGACAAAGCTCCTGGACTGTGGGGGACTTTGCCAGGAAGAAACACTGCTGTGCTGCGAAAGAACTGCCACCCTGCTGGACTGCTGCCCTGAAAGACTACTACCTGCTGTGCAGTCCTGTTGCCTGCTTCCCCCTTACCTGGGTGAGAAGGACTGGACCTGTCAACTGAACCCAAGACTACCAGAGTGACTCCAAGAGCTAGTCTCTTGTAACCAGCACCTGGACTCTACAACTGTGAGACCGTATCTGCCAAGTGGTGCCACACCAGTCCTTGAGCCTTGGTCGTAGGTCTTAAGGTGCTATGTCAGACCATCTTTGGATACAGTAGAATGAACGCTTCATCTCTCCTGCATGGCTCAGGCGTGAACAGAACCAACGCATCGTCTTTACTGTGAGGTTTTTCGATCTTGCAGCCACATTGGAAACGTCGTAGCATAAGACATCCCCGACATAGGCCCTTGCATTGCAAGCTTCTCGTCAACACCAACCTCACTTAGGAATTTGCATCTCAAGCCCCGCAGTCTCTACAGAACCAACCAGTGTGCAAATCATCCTCAACACAGGACTACACATCGCAAGCTTTCCCTGCCGACAGCCTCCTCCATGATGACGCTGGACCTCCCATCAAAGCCTTGCACTTCTCTGGAACCGATGCACCATCTTGGTGTATCCGTGACGTAGGACCTAGCAACGCTAAGCAACCAGGATTTAAGGTGCTCTTGTTCAGTATACCTGACTTGGTCCCTGTATCCGGCCCGTGTGCACAGGGACTGTGGTAATCAGGCTCCAGTGCATGTGCTCTGACCCCTAAAATTTCAAAATTGTGTGTACTCCTCATTGACATGCTCATCCTAACTATAATGGCCATATGTACGAAAGTTAGTGTTTGTGATTACCAACTAGTGATTTTGTCGAAATCCCTATTTGAATAACCCCAAATAAGATATTCATAGGAGATTATTCCACTAATATCATTTTTTACAAATATTCATTCGCAAGGAATTTTATTATTTGAAAATGGCACAGATGCGATTTCCAAATAAGAAATCGACATTAGGAAAAGTCGCATTCTGGATGCAGAATGATGTAAGAACCTGGAATTTTAGAAATAGAGGCTGTGGCCACAGCTCAGAGGCCTAGAAAGGTGCTGGAAGGAAATAATTCTTCTGTCTGACCTCTGGCAGTGGAAATCTAATTTCTGAAGGTTACCATGTCCAAAGAAGATGGGGACAAGGAATATAACATCATGAAGCTCAAAATATAATAGAAAGAGCTGGAGCTATTAACAGAAGAATGTGTGGCCCACATGAACCAGGTTTTTGGGAACACATCATTTTCCGTTCCTGAGGCCTAGAAAACAAAAATTTGGAACAGCATCCTGGTGCTGGGCCCTCCAAACATCCTTCCACGCCATTGGAGTCACTGATTGAGGGGATATTTAAACCGGAAACAGTGGTGGGAGTGTCAGATATTGGCACCTCCAATCCTGCAGGCTCCAGCCAAGGTAAGTTCCTGTTAATTCCTTCCCATAACATATTAGTCCTCAAGTTCAACATCTTAGCTAACAAAACACCATGGAGATTTGTGCTGTACTTGCAATGCATTATGGGAGTTGTAGTATACTTTCCATGCCGCAAACACATAAATCAAATTTTCAACAATATTACGCAAACTTATTGACCATTTATTTACAATAACTATATACAAACATTTTCACAGATCACACCCAGGACATGTCTAAAACCACTGAGACTGATGAAGCAATTGACACACGCACACCTGGAAATGGAGGACAGAACCATTGCTAGTCCTATGCCATAACTCTACTCTAACTAACAGACTTTGAGGAAGGTGACGAGGAGCTATTACAAAGCAGGAACACCACTTTATCAGTGTGCAGGACACACAGGCACCTTAGAGTAACGGCAACCAACAAATCACAATGTTAATGTTTTGGATGACATGGCGGACAGTTCTCCATTGTTTGGTGGCCTAGAGAAATCCATCACCACAGTACAGCACCTGCAAGCCAACCAGATAAAAACTGTTAATAGGCATCTGCAAAGCATGTCAAGGTCAATGCTGCAATTGCAGAAAGGACAAGATCGGTGGATTGCTGCCATGGAGTAGGAGCAATGTCTGCAAAGATGCAGGCACAAGCAGCACATGTCATGGTTTGATGCTTTAACCAATCTAATAATCGATTGGCCATACCCACAACCACTCTTGCCAGAAGAACTGTCAATATCTACATTGACATGAGGCACTGCTACCAAGATGTCACATGCAGGATAGTCCAAGTGACCACAGCTCTGGAAAGCATACAGACACATAACCTGCCTGTCCCCAACATTTTCCTGCCACCTGAAAGTGAAGACGGCACTAGCCTCAGTGCCACATCTGTGCCAAATGAATACTGTACTAGGTGACCACGCTTAGACACATCTAAAACAGATATAGCCCCACCTCCACTGTCCTGCCGAGAAGGCGACTGATAAAAGCTCTGAAACAGGTTAGGCTTTGGAAAGAGCTTTATTGATGCAACCATCAACAGCAGATTACAGCAACTGACTATCTAGGAGAAATCATAACATTCTTGTGATGATGTCAAGAAGGCAAGGTTGGTGAAGTTCTATTAAAGGGACAGCATCAGCAACCACAACACATCCCCTTACCAACAATATAAAAAGAAAGGATAAATATAAAACTATACTTAAAACATTGCTGTATCATTAAATTTCAATAGATTACAAAATCATCAAATTTCTGAGGAAGATGTGAAGTTCTCCATATTTAAAACATTACTGAACATTAAATTTCAATACATTACAAAATCATCAAATTTCTGAGGAAGATGTGAAGTTCTTCCAGAAACAGTTCTTTGAAAACAGGGAGAGGAAGTAATATTAGGAGTGCAAGAAGAACTGGGACTGCCAGTGTAATGGAATTTAGCAGCATCGTACTTGGCCAATCTAGACATATTCCAAGTACAACCATTGTCTAAGGTGACAACATTCTTCTTGATGGAAATAATGGTGAAAGGACCAGTGAAGTTTGAAGTACCTTTAAGACCACACTTGGATTTTTTCACTAGAACATTATCACCAATATTCCACTTCCTAAATTTTACATGCATTTTAGTGTCGTAGCGTTGTTTATACTTCTGCTGATAATTTCTCAACGCTCCTCTCCTTCTCACCTCTCTTTCAATACTGTCATCATGACTTTTTTCAGGAAGCCATGTGGGATTGAGTTTGGAATAAGCTAATCTACCTCTCAAAGCCTCGAAAGGTGATCTTTGCATGACAGCATTGGGAGTTGTGCGGTGTGCCCACCACGTTTCCCTTAATACATTGCTAAAAGAGACTTTGGATTCTAAAGCCCTTTGTGCACAATTCTTCACTACTCTATTCATTCTTTCTGTGAGACCATTAGCTTGTGGAGAATAGAGAGCTGTCTTTTGATGGATGATGCCTAGGTCTTTTAAGAAATCATCCATCTCTCTGGAGGTGAACTGTACCCCATTGTCAGTGAGTAGTATTTTGGGAATACCCTCTGATCCAAATACCTCCTTCAAAAATTCAATTACAGTTCTAGAATTTACCACGCCCATGCATTTGGAAACGACCCATTTAGAAGTGAAATCAACTAGTAACACAACAAACCTTTCATGTGCAGGCATAAGTTCAAACGGACCCGCAATGTCCAGGCCCAATTTGGTCCACACAGCAACAGGCACTTCAATTGGTGACAAAGGAGATTGATTAGTGGTGCGTGATTTGTCATTGACAGCACACAAATGACAATTCTTGACAACAGTTTCCACCATGCTATCCATACCGGGCCACCAGTACCTTTCTCTAATGTGAGCTTTCGTGAGATTTCTGCCCAAATGTCCTTCATGAGCTATGTTTATGATTCTCTCTCTCAATTCAGTTGGAGGTACCACTCTGTCACCTCTCATCAAATTATCCTGAATGAACGTTAAATCATCCCTCACTGGCCATAAAGGCTTCAAAACTTCTTCAAGAGCATCATGATTAGGCCAACCATTTCTAATTATATCCTTAAGTAGTTGAAAAGTTGTGTCATTAGCCATGCTCTGTGACCATTCCTCTCTGGAGATGCTAGACTCCAAAATCCAATTCACATAAATTCCTTCAGAGACACAATCCCTCACTATAGGAAGACGGGAGAGACAATCAGCAGGCTTATTACTTGATCCAGGAATGTACTGTACTTTAAAGTTAAATTCTTGCAATCCCTCACTCCATCTTTTCAATCTAGGTGTCATATGGTCATTTTGATGACACGAAAAGATTTGTACTAATGGTCGATGATCAGACTTCACGAGAAATGGGATTCCCCACAAATAGAATTTGAAATGGAGAACAGACCAATATACTGCCAACGCTTCTCTCTCAATACAAGAGTAATTAAATTCTGCTTCTCTCAAGGCCCTTGAAGCGAAAGCAATAACAACCTCTTCACCATTCACTACTTGTGAAAGTACTGCACCCAATCCTCTTAGACTGGCGTCAGTTGTGAGGATGGTCTTGAGTTTCGAGTCAAAATGACCCAAAGTAGGCATCTTTCCAATCTCTCCCTTCACCAACTCAAATGCTCTCTCACATTCCGCAGACCAAGAGAAATGTACATTCTTCTTTAAAAGAGATCTGATAGGTTCAACAAGAGTGGCAAAACCTTTAACAAACTTCGAATAAAATTCTGCCATCCCTAAAAACGACTTGACTTGATCCTTGTCCACGGGAGTTGGTGCTCCTACTATGCTCTCAGCTAACTCTAGTTTAGGCTGAATCCCAGTTCCAGAAATGACATGTCCCAAATATGTAACTGACTTTAAGCCAATGCGACATTTTTCCTTCTTAACAGTAAGTCCACTTTCTCCCAACTTGCTTAAAACTGATCTTAGCACTCTGTCATGTTCACTTTCATTAACACCATACAATAAGATATCGTCCTGAAAGAACATGACATTTGAAAGGTGTCCCAGAACCATCTTCATCACTCTTTGAAAACATGCAGCAGCTGAAGCTAAACCGAAAGGCATTCGCAAAAATCGGTAAGCTCCTAATGGCGTGACAAAGGACGTAAGATGTCTACTATCCTTATGTAATACAACTTGATGGTAAGCCGAAGAGAGATCAAGTACGCTAAAAATTTTCGCACCCTTCAAGGTACTAATGCTCTCAGTTATGTTGGGTAATGGTTGTCTATCCACCCAGATCCACTCATTCAATCCACGTAAATCCACACACATCCTAATTGATTTTCCCCCATCCTTTGGTGCTAAAACCACAGGACTCAACCATTCTGAAGATTCTATTTCTTCAATCACGCCCAAATTCAACAATTTCTCAATCTCACATTTGAGTGGCTCAAGCATCATGTTAGGTACTTTCCTCACTTTGTGTACACATGGTCTGGCAGATTTTTTGAGAATAATTCTATGCTCAAAACCTTTTAAACATCCCAAGGTATCTGTAAAGACTCTCGGATAATCAGTGAAATACATTTCAGAACTAGAAATATAATCTATCTGAGGAGGAGTGGCATTATGTAAGTGTGCAGCAAGAAATTCTTCCTTCAGCATGACTTGATTCTTTGGATCTTTTGCTCCTGGATCTAGAATGATTCCCAAATCATGCTGATGTCTCCAACCCAAAAGGTTGTCACCCCTGACAGCAACATAAACTTTACCAGAAATGCATCTTCCTCTGAAAGAAATGTTAGCCACAGTGTAACCCAAAACTTCAATCCTTGATTTGTTGTAACTCAGGGGAGAGATATCAGATGGTAAAAGTTTAACCTTTCCTAACCCCACTTCCTCATCCCAAATTTTGTTTCCAATTAAGGTAAAAGGTGAACCTGAGTCAGCCATAAGCTTGAATACGAATTTGTCAATGGCAATATCACAGAATGGCATATATATGTGTTCAACATCAACCATTCCTTCACTAACACTAGAAACAACGACTGTTCGTATGATATCAGAATTTGGTTCGCTGTTTTCTCTCCTTTTTCCAGACTTGCACACACGTGCATAGTGTCCCTTGATACCACAATTGTTACAAATACTGTCTTTAGCAAAACATTGAGGGAAGTTGGAAGTATGGAAGGAACTTCCACACCTAAAACAACGCATTTTTTGGTTAGGAAAGGAACGTTGCTGACGAGAATCCTGTTCTCTGGAGTTATTGGATTCTCTTGAAAAAGAAGGGCGTGTTTCAGAAAAACTTTTTTGTAAAGTTGGATTCTTTTGAAAAGGTTTGCTCTTAAGCCCAGCACTAACTTTGGTAACATCCTGGCATTCAGATAATTCTTCTTCTGCTAACATATGTACAGAGTCAGGAACTTTCTTTTTATGATCACTAACGGTTTGACTCTCATCTTCTTTATTTTTTCTTATCTCCTTGACCCATGTAGAGGTGTTTTCCATACCTTCTACTATATCTAGCGCATCTTTTAGTGTGGGATTTCTCGATAATAATTTTTCTTGCACTCTGGAACTGTTCGTGCACCGAACAAGTTGATCTCTGACAAGAGATTCAGAAAGGTCACCAAAATCACAAGTGCGAGAAAGTGTTTTAAGGGCAGCAACATATGTTCCCACACGCTCACGGGCCCCTTGGACTCGAGTAAAGAATCTATGTCGTTCTAACACAACATTAATTCTAGGACCAAAATACTGTTCCAACATAGTCATAGACATTTCAAAAATGTCTGCAGGTTCACCATCCGCCCCACCTATGGGTATAGTGTCCATACTATCATATGTGTGTCTGCCTTCAACACCTAAATTATGTAGTAAAATAGCTTGTTTTCTGAAAGCTGAAAATTTTTCTCCACCAATGGCAACTAAATAGGAGTCAAACAAGTTCCTCCATCTTTTCCAAGGAAGAATGGGTTCTCCCTCTTCGGAAAGAAAAGGAGGTGGCTGCGACATGCTGGATGTTGTAGCCATTATGAAAACAACCAACAGAAAGGTAATTAATTATGAATATTAAAGCAACTGATTGAAGCAATTAGTAATATAAACGAGAAAAAATTATATTTTGTGTATGTTCTAAACGTTTCTTAATCAGAATACTTCTTCTATAGTTAAGATATGACTGTCTATGTTTTAAATGAAAGCAGACAAATTTTGAAGGATATGTGCTTAGAAATTGTCTCAGCAGCGAAGAGTAGAAGTTTTCTTACTTCAAAGTGGTAGCGCGTTTGTCACATTAATGTGATGCTGGGTATCACAATTGCGTTGGATAATTCAAAGAAAATATGCGCTGCCGTGCGCATCGGCGTGGTTGTTAGACGTCGTTGTCACAACACAAGTCCAAGGAAAGAAAATGCGCTGCCGTGCGCATCGGCGTGGTTGCTAGGGAGAATCCAAGATGGCCGCTGCGTGATGATGTCACGCGTCAGTAAGCTGGCGTGTAGTCTGACTTGTAGGCGCGTAGGGTGACGCTTGCACAATGGTAGTCGTTCTCGTTCTTGGGAGTCAGTGAGGAGAGAACGAGGTGCACGCTCGCCTGGGGTCGCTGGAGAGCTGAAGAGCGAGGAAAGGAATGAAGCACTCGCGCGATGATGAGCGCGGTGATGGCTCTGCTCTGGCTCTGTTGTGTTCAAATAACAACAGGTAACGGTCGCTTCAAGGCGTTGTCAATGTCTGTACCTGTATGTTGACTTTCCTCATTTTGGCTGTATCTTGACCAAACGAGTGGGATTCACAGCACAGTTAGACCAAGTGAACGCAGTAGTCCAAAAAAACGTTGTAGTCCAAAAACGGAGGGAAAGAAGGATAACTGTTCAATCCAGAGTGTACAGTTTCCGCAGTAAATCCAGTTCCAAAGAGTTATAAATCCCGTTTGTTGGGTCCAGATTGTAGTCCAACACAAATTCACAATCCAATCCAATCCATAGCACAGTTTGTCCAATGTAGTCCAATGTAGAAAACGAGGTTTTCTGAAGAAAATCCCAGCATTAAGTTAAAATTGAAATTCCAAGGGTAGGGGAATTGATGGTTGCAGGTGCTTGTCCCCAATCAAGCCTTGACCCTCGTCGCCAGTGATAAAAGCTCTGAAACAGGTTAGGCTTTGGAAAGAGCTTTATTGATGCAACCATCAACAGCAGATTACAGCAACTGACTATCTAGGAGAAATCATAACATTCTTGTGATGATGTCAAGAAGGCAAGGTTGGTGAAGTTCTATTAAAGGGACAGCATCAGCAACCACAACAGCGACCAACTCCAGAGGCCACAAAATGAGACTTTTGTAGAAACTCAGATGTATGAGACCACTTTGTTACGTTTGTGTTTTCAAACTTTGTTTCTTTGTTAAAAAAAAAAAGAAAATCCTATACGGATACTGTTCATGATGAAAAATTAGATTGTTATAACCTGAATAAAAGGAGAGCTTTCTGTCATGCACAAAACACTACTATCATCTGTGTTTTCTATTTCTTATATGTGGTCTTTGTTCTTACCTTAAAAATAGTTGTTGGTGATCGCTGAGCGTCGAGCTTGACCATCTGCTGCATGGGTCTCATCTTGCTGAATCAATAGTGGTGGTAGGTTGTCATCTGAGTCTGATTCTGGCTCTAAGTTGATGTTGTGCAGACCCTTCTACATTGCTATGTTGTGGAAAATGGCACATGTGGTAATGATTTTACAACAGGTCTCTGGTCTGTAGAGAAAAGCGCCACCAGTTTTGTGGAGACATCTGAATTGAGTATTACAAACATACTTTCAATTATAGATCGCATTGTCTTATATGCCCTGGTGTACTGCCTTTCACTTCTGATTCTTGGATGCAAGTTGGTGTCAGTCTCCAAGGGTGAAAGGCTTTCACACTGTCTCCTTAGAAGGACAGACTATTAGGTCATTTTACAAACACACTGTGTAGGACGCTGTATGGATTGGGTTTGCAATTCTCTTACCAAGAAAAAGGCCATCACCAAAATCGCCCTGAGACATACGCTTATTTATTCCACTGTGGCTAGACATAGAGGAGTAATGTGTGCTGCTTTGGAATCTGACTACAAGGTCAGTTATGATGCATGAGGCATCACACACAAACTGTACATTCAGTAAATGGGTGTTTTTTCTGTTTCTATAAATGAATTCATTTGCATACGGGACATATCACAATAAATGTGTCCCATCAACACAACCAATTACATTGGGAAACTGTGCTACCCCGTAAAACATTAGTTTGGTATGGTATAAATATTGGGGAGTATTTGAAAAATAAATATGAAACCTGTGGAAAGCCCTAGAAAATAATTTTGTGACACTCCCCCTACCACTGCTATGACTCCTGGTAACATATATACATTGTTGATAATTGTATTTCCAAAATGGCCATTTAGCGTCTATTCACAATTACGAAATCCTTTTTACACAGTGTTAGTGATTTGCTATTTGGAAGTCCCAATTTGCGATACCCTATTTAGGAATTTCTACGTGATGGAAATCGCAAATTGCACCAATGAAAAGGCTATTCGTGCATACCGAAATGGCATTTTGCATTTCCTAAAGGCCTTAAATTGCAAATCACTCCATTAGAAAATGCCAAATGCCTTCATACATATGGGCCTAAGTCCCCTGTATATGGTACAAAGTGTGCGCTGCGAATGAAAGTTAAATGTAAATAGTGTGTGTTAGAAATGGGATCTCTGGTTGGCTAAGGCTTGCACCAAAGCCAGGCAGAGACCACCACTCTAGTCAGGGCAAGGGAGTTACACGCCAAAGATAACCCCTGCTCACCCCCTTGGTAGCTTGGCACGAGCAGTCAGGCTTATCCCGGTAGCCATGTGTAAAGCATTTGCGCACTCACACAGCAACAACATCCCAGGCACACTGCAAAAGGAACTTCACACAAGGTTATATCAAAAATTGCCTTTGTATTCTCATAACACAATAGAATAGTAAACACCTAATATACATGGTACCACCTAGCGCTAGGTCATATTTACAAGGGATTGTTTACACCTGACAGGGCCCACTGGACCACTATCAGAACCATCACAAAGCAAACTTAGTAAAAGTAATACATCTCATAACTGTACAACCAGTAACCACTGGTAATCCCTTTACTTAGCATTAGCCTGTACCATAAACTACATTTTGCCGAGTATCACATTAGGCGCGAACTACATTCTGCGACAACCTCACCCGCATAAACACATTATGCAATCATCTCATAAGTCTAAACGCATTAGACCCTAACATCCTAAGCATAACTCACATTAGGGGCATAAATCTCACAGTAGAATATAATCTCACTAGCAAAAACCATAATATGCAAACCTCATAATCAATAAAAACCACATTTAAAGGTATAAAACAGGGTGCGTAAATCATACTACATGAAACACATTTCCTAGCACCATATAGATCACATTAGGGCCTAGCGCTCTATAAACCCAACAGTCCCTCTGGCCAACTGGCCATCTCAAAACGGGCTCAAATGCCCTATGTCCAAAGGTCAGGGCGCGCTGCCAAGGCAGCGGAAGTCCAGGGTAATCTTTTTGCTTTAAAGAACTCTCACCCACCAAGGGTAACCTTTGGTGGCATGCTTAATCATGGCGTTCCCTCTGTTTCTGTTGTGTAGTGAGTGGTGGTAGGGTTACTCTTTAAAAATACCTGCCCAGTAGCCCTAACGTTGTAAGCTGGGCACCATCCGGTATAAATAAAAATGGGAAAAGTTAAGAAATGCTGGGCATCTAGTTACCCCCTACTTCCTCTTGGGGTCAACATGTTTCTGCCACTTATGCTCCCAAATGCTTGTGGATTTCCTCAGGACTAATTATACTACCACAATCCACACCTATTCCAAAAAGATTATTTTCGCCTCAGGTCAACCTGAGGGTTTTTAGATTAATCCAGTCCATTTGAGCTCTATAGTTTGTGTGAAGTTCTGTGTCAGAGGAGGGTTAGCCTATGCCCTACAGCACCTCTTCACTCCTCTTAATTTGTTTATGTATACAAAGTACCATCATCAAGGTTAGATGCTTTCCTGTGCACGGGTGGGTTTGGACAGTAGCTGGATATAAAAACGGGACTGCCTCTAGAATTCCAGTGGGCCTGCACCAGAATTGTCATTTGGGGGTGTAACTCCTCTCTTTCTCCGCCAGTTCCTTGACCTGCCAGACTTGGAGGCAGTGGCATAGCGAACCCCTCCTCCACACACACACTTAAACAGTTTAAGCAGGGGCTACTTGTGTGGCCCAGGGCCTCGTGAACTGTGTCCCATTGATACATCTATTAATTGCTTCTTGGTTTATTCTGTCTGCAGGTTTGCAGTAAA
This sequence comes from Lissotriton helveticus, assembly GCF_964261635.1. NCBI lineage: Eukaryota > Metazoa > Chordata > Amphibia > Caudata > Salamandridae > Lissotriton > Lissotriton helveticus. The sequence continues at coordinate 211,183,312 of NC_136063.1, read as the reverse complement.
AAAATCTCATAAATAGTACTGTTAGGCAATAACTTGAGAGAGGGGTGTGTGATGTGAACTAACAGGGAGTACAGAAATACAGAAAGAGAAATGATAAAATTAGGAAACCACAGACAGAGGGACAGTTATAAAAAGAAAGCAGGAGAAAGGAAATAATGAAAAATTGAGGATGAAAGACAAAAGAGGGAGAGACTGAAATTGGAAAGAAAGCATGGGAGGTTAAAGGAAGGATGGAATTAACTAAACGTGAAAAGAATAAGGATGAAAAGTTGGAAAGAAGGATGAAGGAATGGTCAAACAAGTAATGAATGGAAGAGTGAAAGAATGGATGGAAGAGTAAAAGTACCAAGGGGTTAAAGAGAGAATGGGGAAGAGTGAAAGGATGGATTGGTGATAGCATGGATGGATACGTGGATATAATGGCTGGTGGATGCATGAAATAATGACTTTTTTGAAAGGTTGAAAGGATGAATGGATGTATGGAAAAACAGGTGAATGAATGACGAGATGGAAGACTGTATGAATAGATGGAAGGAGGGTGAAAGGGTGAAGAGAGTTCTCCTGAAGAAGGATTGCTTTGCTTGACTTGCGTGCTTGGTGTGTGATTAGATGTCTTGTCCAAGTGGAGGAAGTTTTAATTGTCTGGCTACTCCCTTGCAATTAGGGGTCGATGTAGTGTCACTAGAATGCCTGGGTCATGAGATATCCATGTTCACTGTTTCCGAAGGTTAACTACGGCCTGAGTGAGATTTACTTTTAAACGCCAAAATCTTGTTTTCTGATATGGCAGGTTGCATCTTTTATACTCTGTGATGTTTTCTGATGTGTCTAGTACTGATCCCGAGAAGCTAGTCCTCACAAACAGCCGTTTTAACGTTACTGTTTGGACTAATATTGCAGACAGCAGAGTGAATGTCTTATGCCCTATTGCTTGAAAGGAATTAAAATCCATGGCATTCGCCACTTTGATTGGACTATTGCAGCTCTCCTCACATATGCACAGGACAGAGCGATCCCAGTGAAGAAAAAAAACATGTTCCTAAGAAAAAATATATCCCTATGGAAATGTTGCACTTAGGCTTTACCTTGTGATTCTCCAAATCTGTGGTGAACCACCATGGAGATGCCTGGTCCATTCTTTTAATTTTAATGTTAACCTAGTGTTTATGGTTCTCTACAGGGGCAACTCAAATCACGTATTATATTATTACATACGCAGGATACGTAACAAGGTGACAAAAGTGTGCATTATGAGTCCCCAAAACAAGTGGCTACCTCTGCTCTACCACTGTTTAAAATTCTGTGTTCTCCGGCAGAAACCTGTGAGGTCACTCATCTCCACACATGCAACAGAAGCATGGGACACAAAACATCTCTCTTGTATGACAACACACTCAACGCGATACAGGTACAAGGGGGGCTTGTTGCAGAGGCATTTTAGGAGTACATAACGCTTTACACTTGTAGCATTCTTTAACGTACTCTTATATGCTTTTGTGAACTAGCCTTAAACCATCTATAATGATAATATTCAGGGAATATTCATATACAATTAGGACAGAAAGGACACAAAGGACTCTTCACCATTTGCCTTTTTTTTACTGATAGGTAGTTGCACTTTTTGGGCTGTTTAAGAAAAGAAATGTCAAAGAGTACTAGTGTAGAACTGCCTGGAGTACTCTTAGATATTTTTGTGAATCATTCGTACTGTTTCAAAATGAGAGGCAAAAACACCGCTGCGGCCTATCCTTACAGGCTGAGGGGCATGCCTCCAACTTTTTCCAAGCAATAAGAGTGTCAGGCTGAACAAAGGCCAGCATGACAGACACTCTTCTTGTTCAGGTCTGGCAGGCAGGAGCTAGACATGCCTTAAATGTGCAGGCTCCCATATGCCTGAGCTGAACTTTGCCAGGCTGAGGATTTCACAGCCCTGTGGACGGGACCTCCTCAGCCTGGCAAAAGTGATTTGAGGCCCTTGTCATGAGGCGGAGCGTCACTGATTGCCTCGGACCTGGACACTTTAGTTTTAAGCCTTGAGGTACCCAGGGCTGAGTGTCAATCAGTGATCCCTCGTCACAGAGTGGGGTGGGGTCAGCACTCTCATTGACAGTATCCCATTCTGTGTTGGGGTTGGGACTGCTGCCGTCCTAAGGTCAGTCAATTGGGGAAGGCAGCAGTCCCAACCCTCCTCAAAGCTCTTGGAGAGCTGCAGTTAAAGTAAGTTTTATGGGGGGTTTTTTGGTGCGTGAGTGGATCTATGAATGTATGTGTAATTGTTAGTAAGTGTTGTGAATGGGTGTGTGTGCATGTGTGAATGCATGGGTGTGCGTGAGGTGCGTGTGTGCCTCCCACCCACCCCCTCCCTGCTAAAATTACTGGTCTCCACTGAAAAACACTAGAACAAATAACCAACAGATCCTAGCATAACAAAAAATCTAACAAGCACTAAATCATTAAGCCCTGATAAGCGCAAAATGACAGAACTTTTGGACACTGTTTGCTCTACTTCTTGCGAATCAACCTTTTTATCTATCCTCCATCAATTTAAATACCTTAGGCTAAGCAAAGCATTGGCCACATTATCTGTTAAAAAATATTGACCTATTATGCTGTGTGATATTTTCCTGATCACTGAACGCATCAATTCATCTAGAGTTCCCTTCTAATGTTGTCCCTTTCCTCTACACCGCACGCTTATTCAGTTTTAGGACTTATGCCGATTAATTTTGGAGGTTAGGCGGGGGTTCCTCCTTTGTATAACAGGCCCTTTCCACTGTGCCATTCTCTCATGAGTGACATAAACTGCACATTTTGTTATGAAAACCCGCCTCAGCTAAAACAGTTTTCTTCTCTCTTAATATAAATTGGACACCATTGTCTCTCAAACCTTTCCAGGCTTCTTAAATTCCACCTTCGGAAGAAGTATATTATTCAAAGAAATTCTTGTCACTCATCTTGCATGTACTGCATTGGGGAACCTTACTTTATACAAGTAACTAGATAATACCTGTTGCCAAACACGCGTGGCAGGCAAAGTCACAGTCCTTGTCAATAAACACGGTGCAATGGCTGCCCATGCTTCTTTCTGATTGGCCCACTCTCCAGCAGCACATGGGTCTGCCACAGGTGGCAGGCATGATGACATGAGTTCCGCCCACCCCTAAACAGAGCCTCAGTTAAAAACATCTATCAACGTTGACAGTAGGTACGAGTTCCGTCGGCACGTTGTTTATTCATTCGGACAGATATGTAAACAGAGCTGGTTTTAGATGCAAGGACATCGCTGCAATCAGTAGACTTTTGCTATGAAGCTAAGGGTGTCACAATTGGGCCAACCCTTGTCCCTAACACAGCTAATCTATTTATGGCCAACTATGAACATACATATATCTGTGCAACCTATTCAGTGAACACTTAACTCTCTGCCTGTGTGCAGTCCTCAAGTGAGGCTTGTGTTTTTGTCCCTCTGCTTTTCTCTGAAATTCATTAGATATGCTTGAAGGTTTAATTCCCTTTTTTCTTCCATTGTTTTCCAGTCAGAGCCCAGAGAACATATTTTTACCACCTACGGAGTTTCATTCTGTTTGACTCGTTCTACAGTTAAGCCTTGATTCCAGCAATTCGTGAACATTATAATCTACCTAAACCCTAAACATTGCAGAGTTTCAATTTATTTATCGTGTTTTTCTTTTTGTCCTGTAGTACTTTGAAGAATTGTACCAGTAAGCTCCTTGACTGATTGGCTTTGCACACACCACTTTTTGCTGCTGCACTCCATGGGTCCCTAGTGACCTTGCTCATCCTTGTTTTTATCAAGGATACAGCTGCGTTACCCCAATGGGTTTAGTAAGCATTCTGATCACAGTCAAGTCATAATGGCTGCTACCCATACTGTAGAGTTTCCACTGCCACTCTCCTTTCATCACCGCAGGTTGCTACTCCTATATGTCACAGACTTTTGTCGGGAAGAAGCACATTCCCATGCCCTTTAGGTTGAATTGAAATGTTAACATGGTTACAGTGTAAAAGCCAATTATTCTTGACATAACACAATAACTGATTAAGACACAGAGGGCCAGATGTACGACCCTTGTAAATTGCACCTCGCAATTTGCGCTCGATTGCGAGTCACAAATCGCGAAGCACAGTTTCCAATGTACTACAGTGTCAGAGACACTGATTGCTATTCCCAACGGGGTCACAAAATGCGCGGCTGATGAATAATAATGAACCACTCCCAATTTGTAACCCCATTGGGAATGGCTGGTCCTCCCAGGGATTGTGGCCTGCTGGCTCAGCAGACCACCATGTCTGGGACTGCTTGTCAATAAAGCAGTTTTTTTTTTAAAATGCAGCCTGTTTTCCTTAAAGGAAAACGAGATGCATTTAAAGTAAATAAATGAAAAGTTTTTGTGTAATTGTTTAAGGGCAGGCAATGGTCCCTTGGACCACTGCGTACCCTTACAAAATATTTCAGAGCCAGTCACAAAGGGGACTGCATTACCACCCTCTTGAAGAGGTAATTGGTGAGTGTTTTGTGACCTCAATATTGGTCGCAAAACATTGGTACATGGCTTGTGACTCGCTATTAGGAAGGAACCGCCCCTTCCTAATAGCAAGTCGCAAAACACTATTTTGCGAGTCGCCACATATTTGCGAGTCACAAAATAGTGTTTGTACATGGCCTTATCAAAATTAGCATGCACAAATGGGTCCCAAACCTGTTTGTGCATGCTAATTCTCGTCGTACATCAGGCCTAGAAACTCTAATGTGCATTTTGCACATGTCTAAAAAAACAACCCTGAAACTGAGAAAAGTGGAAGTACTAGCACCAAAAAAGTGTGCTTGCATTTGTAGAAAGAGAAGAATCAAAACACGATAAGTTTAACATGCTTATTGAGGAGTCGTGCGCTCCGTGACCCAAGATGCCCACCTGACGTCAGAGCTCCGCTCCGCAGCGGACATCACAGCTTTCATTACGGCGGTAATTTAGCTGTTTTCTATATAATGGGGGCATCTTCTTGAATCAAATTCCATCCTCCACATGAGGCTACCTCCATTATCTGCCATGCTTTAGGAATAAGACATATGTTCTTCAGGTAACTCTTTCTGATTTTTAGCGGCCGCCATTTTGAATTTTATTTTTTCAGTATTCTCCTCACATTTTTGTAATAATGCCCCTGGAATTATCAATTTCTACTCTTTTTTGCTTATTACATTGAAACATTCTTGGCTAATGCTTATTTGTTCGTTGGAAGACCCACATACTCACTACAAATTTGTTCTTCTGTGGAGTGTGTTTATTGGAATATTTTGGGCTATTGGACATGCCTGCTTTCTTGATTCCTGTTTAATTTTCTCATGGGTAGAGGCAAAAAGCTATTGCACTCCTCTAAATGTTTTACATCCAGCGAATCATTGTCGTCCCTGCTTACTATGCGCTCTCCTATAATTCCTCTCAGCCTTCTGAGGAACTACTACAAACAGCGCAATCTCGCCCCACAGCTGTGTCGATTATAGTGTCCAAATCACAACCACCCTCGACCACCGTCAAGAGAATCAAACATGATCCTCCTTCTCCTCCAAAATCTCTTTCTCTGGTCTCTCTGGAAATGGTCCTGGAGGATATTTGCACTTTAAGACCATTTGTTTAAGAAACAAACTCTCACCTGCAGATTTTAAATGACAAATGGTCACCTTTTGGTGGTTGAACAACAAATTAGCTATGTACAGGACTCACCCTCCAGAATTTCTTCATTGGAAAGGGAGGTCCTGCAACTAAGGAAATTGGCTGAAGACCTTGAAAATAGAAATCGTCGCAACAACCTTCGCCTGTATGGTCTTCCTGAAGGCCTTGAGGGGGACTATCCGGTTACATTCTTCCCACATTCCTCCCACAGCTCTTGGGCCTTCCTACTTCAACCAAATTAAATATTCAAAGAGCGCACAGAATGTATCCATGCTTGTCCTCTTCATCCGCTCTATCTAAACCTCGTGGTGTAAACTTCTTGTTTCTACAATTCACAGATCTTCTATACGTTTGAACGTGGTTAAGTACAAGAAGCAACTAAATTGGCAGGGCACAAAATTATTTATTTCTCAAGAAGTTTCTTCAGCTACCACCAAGCGGTAAAAGGAATTTTGGGATCTTCGCCCTGCTCTTTGCTCCTTGGGGGCCCACTATGGCTTATTTAATCCGGGCCTCTTTAAAGTTACCTTTTTTAAACAAAACATCTACATTTGAGGACATTCCAGATCTCAGAAAATGTATTCACTCTCATTCTCCTTCTTCGATGGAGATTGCTGGTTCTCCTCCCCAAACTGGACTTCAATGATTCTTCTGTAATGTTCAACCTGTATTTGCTTTTGATTTTACTGTAATAGGTTGCACTGCCTTTTTGTTCCTTTTCATTGACATGAATTTTGATTCTTTTTCAGTTTTTTTTAGGATCCTAATATTGTACCTACCTCGTGTTCCTGTCCCGTTATCTGTTTTTATTTACTTCCAGGTGTGGTTCGCTGTTGTCCGTTCACACTTCTGACCTTTTCTTTTGTGTTTCCCCACAAAGGTATGTATTACAGTTGTCAACTGACGTGTTCTGTCTTTTCTTACTCATACTTCTTTTTTCCTTTGCCTCTTTCCTCCTAAGATATCCTTATTCTATGTTCTGACGTTGCCTAATAGTTTCCTTATGCTCTTCCATTGTTAATTCCATTGTTTTATGTGTATGGTTCTTGTTTTTCATTCAGAGTTGTTACATGGAATGTAAAAGGTTTCATTAATCCTATAAAGAGGAAGATAATTCTTTCACATTTAGTCTCTTACAATCCTGATTTATTTGTGTTACAAGAATCACATTTATCAGAAGCTGAGGCCCTTAAGCGTAATTGGGTCGGTTCTGATCTAATTTCTCCTTCCAGTACAAAGAAGAATGGTGTTATTATTTTAGTTCATAAAACATAATAATATTCTGTTATTTCACAAGAAATTGATGCTGAAGGCAGATGGACTTTAGTTAAATTACTTATTAATAATATTTCTTTAACTGTTCTTAACGTCTATGTTCTGACCCAACCAGATTTCACTTTCTGGCATGCTATTACTAATAAATGTATGCAATATAAGGATGAATTTTTTATCCTTGGAGGTGACTGTAACCAGGTTATTGACCCTTTTATTGATCGCAAATTACATGTAGGATTCATTCCACATAAATCTCATAAACAGTTTCATAGCACAATTACACAGACTCATCTTGTAGATGCTTGGAGACTTTGTCACCCGGACTAATCATAATTTTACTTTTTCTGTCCTGCACATGGTTCCCTATACCGATTAGATTATATCTTCCTTTCTAAATCTTTAGCTCAAAATCTCATTTTATCTTCGATCAAACCCATTTCAATTTCAGACCATGCTCCAGTGATTGATGATTTTGTTCTGCTCCGTTTCCAACCCAAATCTTCTAGGTAGCGAGTTAATAATTTTCTTTTACAGGATCCAGTATACTAATCTTCCTTCACTTCCTTTGTGGAAGAATTATTTTCTTTGAATTGAGGTCCTTCCATGTCTCCTGCTTTACTGTGGAATACCTTTAAAGCCACTGCCCATGGTTTTATTATTGATTTTGTAGCTAAGAAAAAGAAACACAATCTCACTCAGCATAAGGCTCCATCAACCAATATTAAGCGCCTAGAACATCAATTTTACACTTCCTCATCTAACTCTATCTTGCAGGAGCTTGTTTGTGCTACATTAGAGTTTAATAAGATCTTTACTGATAACGCTTCTTCTATTCTTCTTTGCAGTAGTGCCCGACATTATGGAGGTTGTAATATTTGGATCACTTTTAGCTAATTATCTCAAATCTAGGAAGGAGAGAAACCTGATAGATACTATACATTTAGCTGATGGGAAACATCTTTTTAAAGACCAAGAACTCCTAGGTGAATCACCCTATCTCCCTGATAAATGTGGATTATAAAATATTTACTAAGCTCTTGGCACTGCGTCTCAAAACATTATTACCTCATTTAATTGGTCTAGAACAATGTGGATTTGTCAAGGGCAGATTAACTTCTGAAAATACTCAATTATTCTTTAATGTTCTAAATAAAGCATCTACTTTATCTGATTCTCTAGTTGCGAAATCTATTGATGCAGAAAAAGCTTTTGATAGAGTGGAATGGTCTTTTTTATTCAAATCTCTTCGTTGGCATGGTTTCGGCTCTAAATTCATTTCCTCGGTTTCTTTACTTTATATGGCAGTGACTGCCTCCACTATAGTCAACAGTCTAGTTTCAAACCGTTTCTCACTTCATAGGGGTGTTAGACAGGGTTGCCCTCCATCTCCTCTTCTTTTTATTTATTTCTTTTATTTAGCTCCACCTCCCTCGCAGCACCACCATTAAGTGAGGCCTGCCCCTGCACTCTTGAGTGTTTAGAGCTCGAGGCCCTCCTCCACTCATTTTTCACTCGTTTTTCTACCCTCTTTTTTATCTCCTTTCTATTCCCTTTTCCTTTACTCCTCCTTTTCCCTCCTTTCCTGCCCGCTTTCTCTGCTGCTGCTCCCAGCTGTCCAGCCCTCTCTGACCCCTACTTAATGGCGGCCGCTGCAGGGTCAGGCGAGCAAGACCACTGACCCATTGTCAGTGAAATTGCTCCCCCTTCCTCGCAGCTCCACCATTAACTGAGGTCTGCCCCTACACTTTCGAGTGTTTGGTGCTCTAGACCCTCCTCCACCCACAGGTTTTCCTGCATCTCATCCCTGGTGGTCCAGTGGACCTCTATCTCCTTTCTCTCGCTCTATTTTTCACTTGTTTTTCATTCGTTTTTTCACTTTGTTTTTCTACCCTCTTTTTTCTCCTTTCTGCACTTTTCTGCATTACTGCTCCTTTCTAGGAACACGGACCCAGCACAACCCGACCACAAGAACACACCTGTACCGAAGACCTTGCAATGCATCCTCCTCAACATCCGATCCCTCCACAAACATGTCATTGAAATCTGGGAGCTCCTCGACAGCACCACCCCGAACGTTGCGTTCATCACCGAAACCTGGACCAACACCACCTCGGGGCCAGACATCGCCATTGCCATTCCCAAGGATACAAGATCTCCAGGTAGGACCGGCCGACCCACCCTGGAGGAGGAATCGCCATTGTCCACAAATCCACCCTCCGCCTGATGGAAGACCTTCACTTCAAGATAACAGCCCTACCACCACCCTCCGAGGAATCCTTATCTACCGACCTTCTGGCCCATGCGGACCATTCACCAACTCCATCACGAACATCATCTCCCCGCATGCCATCGCATCCACCAACTACACCCTGCTGGGAGACCTCAACCTCCACCTCAACAACCAACTGGACCCCAACACCACATCTTGGACAACCTCCACAACATTGGAATCCGACAAAATGTGACCGAACCAATGCACTAAGCAGGACACACTCTCGACCCCCTCTTCACAACAGGAAACTCCATCACATTCAGCCACACCACCGAACTCCCGTGGACTGACCACTGATGCGTCCACTTCACCTTCAGAACACCCACCATCCACAGACACCAGCAGCTGCTCCCACAAACAAACTGGACCAGAATCACTGACGACCAGCTCACCTCCTCCCTCAGCAACTCCACCCCAACCATTGTGGGAAACAATGACCCCAACACCGCAGCCCGAACATTGCACGGCTGGATCTCCAACAGCGCCAACACCAATGCCCCCTCAAGAAAAGCAACAACACCAACGCCAAGAAAGCCAGATGGTTTACCACTGATCTTCAATAGTCCAGATGCACTTGCAACCGCCTCTAAAAGGCCTGAAGGAACACCAAATCCACAGAAGCACACAACTTCAGAGCCGCTACCAACGCCCACCACCAACTCACCAGAAAAACAAAAAAAAAGAGATTGAAGACAGAATCTCCACACATGCACACAACAGCAAAGAACTTTTCAATATCATCAAGGGGTTCTCCCAACCCACCTGCGAGTCGATGGACATCCCTCCCTCACAAGACCTCTGCAACAAACTCAGCAACTTCTCTCACCACAAAATCAAGAGCATCTATGACAACTACGGCAAAGACAACCAACACACTAAACCCCCGCCAACCATCCACGACACCCTGAAAGCAGCGATTGACAACTGGACAGCCCACACCACCGAAGACACACTGAAGACAATGAAGTCACTCCACTCCGGGGACTCCATGGACTCCTGCCCCCACCACATCTTCAACAGAGCCGCCGACACCATCGCACCCATACTCCGCCACACCATCAACTGCTCCCTGGCGGATACCACTGACCTCAAACACTACAGATCCATCTCCCTGCTCCCGTTCCTAGCGAAAGTCTTTGAGAAAGTCATCAACAGCCAACTCGCCACATTCATCAAAGAGCACAACATCATCGACCCCTCCAAATTCGGTTTCAGAAAAAAACACAGTACGGAATCCACCCTCCTCACCACAACAGACAACATCAACCCCCTACTGGACAAAGGTGAAACAGTAGCCCTCATCCTCCTCAAATTCTCAGCGACATTTGACACAGCCTCTCAACGCACCCTAATATGCAGACTGCTTGAAGCAGGGATCCACGACAAGGCCCTTGAATGGATCCACTCCTTCCTCTCCCACAGAACCCAGCGGGTCAGACACCCCCTTTTCTCTTGGGCCCTATACCAACCACCTGTGGAGTTCCTCAGGGGTCCTCCCTCAGTCCTATGTTCTTCAATGTCTACATGGCTCCACTCGCAAGCATCGTTAAAACCTACGGACTCAACATCGTGTCATACGCAGGTGACACCCAACTCATCCACTCCCTATCCAACTAACCCAACACCGCCAGACACAACTTTTGAGAAGGCATGAAAGCCGTCGCCATATGGATGAAATATAGCTGCCTACAACTAAACACCAACAAGACAGAAGTACTCATCATGGGCCCAAACCCTGATGCCTGGAATGACACCTGGTAGTCCCCCGCCCTCGGAAACCCGCCCACCCCCACGGACCACGCATACAACCTGGGAATCATCCTGGACTCAGAGCTAAAAATTGACTGACAGATCAACTCTGTCTCGTCCTCCTGCTTCCACACCCTCCGCCTCCTACGTGAGACCTTCAAATGGATCCCCCTCGAACACAGAAAGACCGTCACTCACACCCTGGTCACCACCAGCAGACTCGACTACGGCAATGCACTCTACGCGGGAATAAACAAAAACGTCAGCCACAAGCTACAAAACATTCAGATTGCCGCCGCAAGACTGGTCCTCAACCTGCCAATACACTGCCACATCTCCTAGTACCTACGCACACTTCACTGGCTCCCCATCGAGACCAGAGCCTCTTTCAAGATCCTCACCCACACACACAAGGCCTTTCACGACACCAGGCCAGCGTACCTGAACAGCCGACTCAATTTCCATGCACCCAAAGGACCCTATGATCAGACCAGCTCTCCTACACCGTGGTCGCCCGCACCAGAAAGACCAGATCGGAGGGCGGCTCCTCCTTCCTCGCGGCCCGAGCCTGCAATGCCCTTCCACTCCACCTCCAACAGACAACATCGCTTCCCATCTTCGCAAGAAACCTCAAAACCTGGCTCTTCAATAGACCCCCTCCTTGATCGACTGCAACCTTCACCCTCCCCTACCCCAGTGCCTTGAGACCCTTACGGGTGAGTAGTCACGCTTAACAAATGCCTGATTGATTGATTGATTGATTATTCTTTCCCTTGAACCCTTTCTAGCCCGCATTTGCAATAATACTTCTATCTCTGGTTTCTTATATGGAGATCAACACATGAAGCTCTCTGCTAACTCAGATGACACTTTACTCTTTATTTGTAAACCAGATTCTTCCTATAACTAAATTTTTCTCTAAACATCACTTTAACCCAACTGGATTCCATTGGAATAGTTCCAAAATTAAATATCTAGGGCTATGGTTTACCAACTCTATCTTGGAGTTGATTAAAATAAATATGAAGGAAGTTCTCAAACAGATCTCCATTCTTCTTACCTCCTGAAATCCTCTTTTTCTTTCTTGGTGGGGACGTCTAGACTCTATTAAGATGATGATTACTCCTATTATGCTTTATATTCTTTCAATGATTCCAGTTCATATTCCTTCTATTTAAAAAAAAAACTTGACTCTCTTCTCTCCAAATGTCTATGGAACAATACAAAATCCAGAATCTCTCTATCTCACCTTAGATAATGAAAACTCATAGGTGGGGTACATTTTCCAAACTTTAGATTTGATCATAAAGCATTTTGCCTTAGACAAGCTTCTTACTGGCTTCAAGCAAATACTTCCTCTTTCACTCCTTTATAGTCAAGTATCGAGCGCTGTCTTTGTTCCCCTTTTTCTTTCCTGGAGGTTCTGGCTTTTACTGCCAAAACTAATCTCACTTCTCTTCCACTATTCAAACACACTTGCTCATTACTGAGGCCTTCCTGTCAACCATAGAATATTTCGAGGAATACGTTTTTAAGCTCTCCTATTTGGCATAACCATTTTCTTACCATTAATAATAGACATATATTTTGGGGTTTCTGGAGATCTAGAGGTGACATCTGGATTCAGGATATCTTTGATGGTACTTCTCTTTCTTCTTTTCCCCAATTCCAAACCAACTTCAACTGTCCTTGTTCGTTCCTACACAAGTTCTCATTCCTTACAGAAGCTATTTCAGAAGCTTTTTACTCTCTTCCTTCTGAGAATTCCCTATCTATTCAAGAACAACTTCTTTAATTTCTATCAGTGTCCCAAAGGGCCTCCCTCATGTACAAATATCTCAATTCTACTGCCCCAGAACGTTCTAAGCCTAAAATGGAACTTGCCTGACAGACTAATTTCGGTTGTGATTGGCGCACTGACTTTTGTAGCAAGATATGGTCTCGATCAATGAAAATATCTAGATCTGCCTCTACTACTCAATTTATGTTCTTTCTCTATCACAGACTTTTTTTTACTCCCATTTCTATTGCCAATTTTACACACTCTAATAACAAATCTTGCTGCTCCTTTGACCATCCCTTAGCTGACCTTTATCACATTCTGTTTTCATGTCCTCCTCAAATTTGGCCTCGGATTTTACATTTTTTAAATCTGAACATTCCCCGATTGAATGCCCTCTTGTTCATGGGTAGTTTATCATATTCACTTGATTTATCACCTCATGCACGTGCGCTGTTTGACCTTATGTGAGCTTTATCTTTTCAACAAATGACACTTAATTGGAAATGCTCAAATACGCTCACAGTCAAATCCTGGTGGAATACTGTATGCCATTATCATAGATTGGACACTGCTTTTGCCTCCCGTTGTAACCCTCAGATAAATAGAGATCTATTTTGGTTACCCAAGTCTGTTTATTTAAATAACATCTCTATCTCTCAGATCTCTCATAACCGGACAGAACATTTTCAACCTCCATGAGTTTTTCTTTCTTTGCCTTCTTTCTTCTGTTTTATTACCCTTCATATGATAAATGTTCATGGAAAATAGGTTAACTGTATTTATTCTAATGAGTATTTTTTTGCCAGCTTTATCTTTAATTGTAAAGCTTATCTTATATCTCCCTTTTCCCTTCCTTCCCCCTTTCCCTTTCCCTTGTATTTCCTAAAATTGAAAACTGCTTTCTGCTATGTTTTTGGTATGTTCTTGATCACATACGTCTATTATTAGATATTGTTATATTCTGCCCTATGTTGTATGATGAAGCTATCTCAATAAAGCTTCTAAAACTTAACATGTTTATTAATTGAATATTATACCAAAATAGTTATGAAGAGTATTGATGAGAATGCTTCCTTTGACAAAATAGTGCAATTCTCAACGGTGTGACTTAGCATCTCTATTGCTTTCATTTTAATGCATCATGAGAAGAGAAAGTGGGCAAAATTCATATGCAATATATTACCTGAATGATATTTTCAATATAAATGCTTGATATAATTAGAGTCTTAAATACACTAAAACAAAAATATTCTAATGATTTTTAAGAATAGTTTACATTTATCTACTTTGAAAATTGTAGTAGTAGGCAACACTCAAGTTTAGGCATTTCGATGCAATAATCGTTGACAATGTTACAATTATTGCTCTATATGAAATGCTGGATTTATTTCATTATGTTGGAATCTGATTATGAGTGTCTTTTACTAAATATGAAATGCTAATTTTAAATGTATTGATTGCCTTTTTTCCATTAAGCTGCATTATTTCATAACCTGGTGTAATGGATCTTGTTACTTTTCCTTAAATGATGCTTTATCAGTTCTGTTTAGGTAATATTCTTTAATCAATAAGGCACTTTTCCAGTATTCATTGTGAGTGAATTGGGCCTTTTGGCTAAATCCATGTAGAGCAACTAAGAATATAACTCTTCGTCAACTAGCCTGTGAGGACAGAATGGACAGTCATTTCTCATGAGCAGCATTTGAATTTGAATTTGAACAAGAACTTAATTAAGCGCACTGCGGCCAAGCGGCTTCCTGGCGCTGGAGGGTTGAGCCAGACTCATGAGGGGGGCGCGGGAGAACTAGCAAGGGAATGCTTGGGAAAACAGGAAGGTTTTAAGAGCTTTGCGGAAGTGGGTATAGATAGGAATAGAGCGAATGAACAGAGGGAGACTATTCCAGAACTGGGGGGCCAGGACCGAAAATCGGGTGCCTCCCGTTTTGGAATTGCGGAAGCGGGGGACATGAAGAAGGTAAAGGGAGGAAGAACGGAGGGTACAGCTGGGGACGAGAGGAGTGATGAGAGACCCAATAAAGAGTGGAGCAGAATGGGTATGCGCGCGAAAGGCCAAGCAGGCCAGTTTGAAAATAGATCTGGAATGCACAGGAAGCCAATGAAGAGACTTGAGTGCAGGGGTGATGTGGGAGGATTTGGGAAGGCGGAGAATGAGACGGGCAGCCTGATTTTGAATGGCCTGGAGACGGCGGGTTTCGTAGGCAGGTATGCCCACGTATAGGCCGTTCCCATAGTCAAGGCGAGAGGTGATAAGGGCCATGACTATGGTCTTAAGGGCATCCGCCGAGAAATACCGGGAGATCTTCCGGATAAGGCGGAGGGACATGAAACAAGAGGACACTACGGAGCTAACTTGGGCATGCATAGTCAGATCATGGCTGACCTTGATGCCCAAGGTCCGGACAGAAGAGACCGGTGAGGGGGGAAACCAAAGGAGGGGGGCCAATAAACCGCGGACCAGGGATTAGAAGGGCCACCCGTGAGGACAAGCTCCGTATTGTCCGGATTGAGCTTCAAATGATTGGAGCTCATCCATTCAGATATAAAAACTAAGGTGGAACAAAACTTAGAAAGCGACACAGAGGGGGAAGAAAGATCGAAGACGAGCTGGAGGTCATCCGCATAGTTGTATACAGAGACCCCCAGCTCGAGAAGAGAAATAATAAGAGGGTAGATATACAGATTGAAAAGGAGGGGAGAAAGTGAGGAACCCTGGGGGACCCCACAGGTAATCAAACGGGGAGGGGCCGAGAAGCCTGATAGATGGACCGCTTGGGTCCTGTCCTGAAGAAAGGACGCAAGCCAGGAAAAGGCAGCGCCCCGGATGCCAGCTGCGCTGACACGGCCAAGAAGGATAGAATGATCGACCGTGTCAAAAGCAGCGGACAAATCGAGGAGGACCAAGGCCTGGGGAAGGTTGATATCTGCTTTCCCTTTAAGTTCGTCCAGGACTGCGATGATCACTGACTCCGTGGAGTGGCCTGGGCGAAAGCCTGCCTGATGGGAGGCCAGGAGGAGGTTCTCCTTGATATAGTTGGACAGGCAAGATGTAATGTGGCTTTCAAGGATTTTGCCCAAGTAAGGGAGAAGAGAAATAGGCCTGAAATTAGAAGGGAGAGTGGGGTTCAAACCAGTTTTTTTAAGGATAGGAAAAACTATAGCAGATTTAAAGGATGAAGGAACAGAGCCCAGAGCTAAGGAAGCATTAAGAAGAGCAAGAGGGGGAACGGGACAGCTGGTGAAAAGAATTTTAAGAATCCGTGCAGGAGCACAGTCAGCCGGAGAGACAGACTTAACTTTTATAAGTAGTTTAAGAAAGCAGTCCAAGGAGATAGGGGGGAAGTGGTCCAAGGAGGAGGGGGGCAAAGGGAGGGGACAGGGAGAGCCAGCTTGGGGTACTGTGGGGATGTTGGCCTTGATGTTAATAATCTTATCAATGAAATAATCATTGAGTGAAGAGCAAAGGAACTGAGAAGGAGCAGGGCTGGCATTAGTGCGGTCAGAGGTAGCTAGGTTGTGGACCAGGGAGAAGATTTCTCGGGATTTATTGGCAGAGAGAGCGACTTTTTCGGTGAAATATTTTGTTTTGGCCGCGAGAATTGCTCTTTTATAGTTGTTCAGGAGAAGTTTATATTTAGCGCGAAGATTGGGGCAGTAGTTCCGTCTCCAATGGCGCTCCGACCGCCTGAGATCAAGTTTGAGAGCTTTGAGCTCCTTAGTGAACCATTTGTGCGCAACGTAAGGGCGAGCGGATTTGATTTTTTTAAGCGGAGCGACCTGATCGCAGGAAGAGGAAAGCCAGGCACTGATGGTATCTGCCTGCAAGTCCAGAGGAAGGTCGGAAAGATCCGGAGCTGAAGAGGTCAAGGAGAACGAAAGGCAGTTGAGGTCAGTGTCCTTCCAGCTACGAGCCAGAATATTTTTGGGTAGAGGCAGCTTATCTACCGAGGCCGTATAAATGAGAAATGAGATGATGGAATGGTCGGACCAAATACAGGGGAGTATAGAAGGGGGTGAGATGTCACAGCAAGACGACCAGATTTGGTCCAGGATGTGACCCTGGATATGGGTAGGGGCCATGACGTGGGATGAGAAATTCAAGCTCTGTAGAGTGGCAGAGAAGTCTTTAGAAGACAGGTCTTCCCTGGGGTCGCCTGCCCAAAAGTTGAAATCGCCAAGTAGAATAACCGTGGAGTTGTTGACACAAGTGTGGCCAGAAGATCCTGTAAAGCCGCTACAAATAAAGGCATAGTTTGGGGGGGGGGCGGTTCATAAGGACAATGGTAAGAGGTATGGGAAGATTGAGAGAGCGGGCCACTAAGTAGTCCACATTAGGTATGGGGGGGTGAGCAAGAAGTTGGAATTTCAAGGTGGAACGAATAATCATTGCCACACCTTCCCCAGCCTTGCCAGCCGGGCGATCTGCCCGGAGGGCGTAGTGGGTATCTGGAAGAATAGCCAGAAGGTCCGGGAGGGAATCGGCGGAAAACCAAGTTTCGGTTAGAAAGAGATAGTCTGGGGAGTCGGTGTTCAGTAGATTAAAAAGCATTACAAAATATGCTTGAGTATCAAAACCTGGTGAATGGAAGAATGGTCCAATGATGATCAGACCATTGTAGGGTGATAACTAATGTCATAAATAGACATTTTGGAGAATAAAAAGTGACTCTCTAAAGGAGAAGGGGACCCTTACTGCTTTTGGGACTTCTGCTGCTGCTGCTTTTATCAGATGGATTGTAATCCTTCATTGCCTGTTTGATTATCTTTCTTTGCCCTATGCCTTTTTCACTTTGCTATTGAACTTGCCTGGTGTACTATTTGGAGCTGTCTGGTGAGAGACTAGACCCCCTGCCCATGGACTTTTACTTAATGGACTTTAACTTGATCCCTTAGCCCTTTATGTGAGAACTCTATTGAAACATCCTTCTACCTTTGTTGGTGGTATGAATCTGCTACCTCAACCATCCTCTTTATGAATTCTTTATTTAGCAGGTAGAGCATATTCGATTCGAATAACTTTATTGCGTTTATTTATACCCATAAAAGTACAAACAATTTCTCCAATTACAGATACAGGGTGGGTTTTAACAAAGATGTTTGTTACATACGTAATCAATTCGGGCGTGGTACATCAATACTAATGCAAAAACATAATTAAAAGGTTAAAATAGGATAAATATAGAAAAACTTTGAAAATTAAATCATATTTACAATTCTAAAATTCTAAATGCAACAGGTTGGTCACCCAATCTCATAATAAAAGTAGAAAAAAGTAAAAAAAAAATACTAATTCTCTCCCACTTAAATAGGGAATTAGTACTCAATAAATCCATTAACAATGGGCAGTGCCATCCCATACTGGAGACATATACTATTTTAGTAGATTTCTACAGATTAGCCACATGGAAAATAGGAACTTTGCTATTGTGACCACATAAAGCGGGTTGGAATTAGTTCTTAAAATCCTAAAGAAGTCAAGATAATTCCTGGTTCCCAAATTCCTACACAATTGGATGAACCATTTCCGTCTAGCGAGTTTACATGCCCCACAGAAGAGAACTACATGCACTGCTGTTTCCTTCCCTTCTCGACATCCGGGGCATAAACATCTTGGGACTCCAGCCCACTTACTGGTTGAAGCAAAAAGAGATAGAGTACCATATCTGAACTGGAGAAAGAGCTTTTTCGCTAAAATTGGCTGGATGGAGTCTACCACCTGCTCGAATTCGTAGTGGCACTTACAATCAAGGAATTCAGATGTGAGACTTGTTGTTTTGACTGAACCTTAAAACTTCCATCAGTTTGTGCTCCTTAACTGCAGTTTTCGGTTTTTGATATCAATGAACATGAAACATCCGGTTTAGTCCAGAGGTTTTCCATACCTATTACACTAAGAGAGTTCCTGACAAAAGCTAGCCACGGTATACTGCCCGCCCCGAATAATTTCATTACCGCTCTCAATTCTTCCCTATAACTGGCCAACTCAGGAGTACACCACAACCGCCGCCAATATAGCAGCGGACGAGTTGCGATTACATCAGAAATTGGGAGAATATTTAGGTCCATCCTGAGTGGCACTAAGGGTGTCGATTTTGGAAGCGTCAAAATTTGTCTAATGAAGTTATTTTCAGTTAGAGCTAGGGAGCTGCTAGATTAACATTAGCCATCAGATCAATTGAATCCTTCTGGAACTTGTCCGAGAAGGCAGCAAGTGTGATCTTTTTCAGGGTTCTACACGCTTTTAAGTTTGTCTTACTAGACAGTTCCAGTGTACAGCCATTTATGGCAAATTTCACCATGTAATGGTCAGTCCACAGTAGTGGAGTGGGGAGGTCTGTCCAAATATTGGGGGAGTTAGTGAATAAAAGGTCCAGTGTGTGTCCAGCTTGATGGGTAGGACCCATGATCTTTTGACTCAGATTAAGTGTTCTCATGGAAGAGATTAATCTTTCTGCCTCCACATCTGACTGATTGTCAGCATGGTAGGTAAAATCACCCAATAGCAAAAACCTGTCCGCAGTCAGTACGTGGGGAGCCATGGTTTCTAATAGGGTATTAACAAACTCTCCTTTCTTCCCAGGGGGTCGGTATAGCAGAGCCCCTTTCCACACCTCTTTTCCAAACCCACTCATTTTAAAAACTATGGCGCAGATTTATGAAGGCCTTGCGCTGCCGGTGCGTCACTTTTAACATGGGAAAAAGTGACGCACCGGCGGCGCAGGGCCTTCATAAATCTGCCCCTATAATTTCTGTATCATCAATCACCATGCTTTCTATAATGCGAACATTCATATTCTCCTTTGCTGCAATCAATAATCCTCCGCCTCTTGCTCCAGTTCTATCTGACCTAACTATTACATATTGTTGAGGGAAAGCTACATGAAGGTCAGGGATAGCGTGCTCATGCAGCCAAGTCTCTGATATAAAGCATAGGTCAGGGGTTTCCGCATCAAGGAGGCTCCATATTTCAAGTGCATGCCTTGGAATTGATCTCGCATTGAAATATATAGCCGTCAGTTTCCCCAGAGCTGTACTGGTAAAATCAGCATAAGATTTAGTCCGTCTCTCCACAAGTGGTTCTACATTAAGGGAGCAAGGGGCCTCCCGGATATCTGCTAGTAATGCCTCCGACACCGAGGCAAGGGGAGTGTTTAGATCTAAAAGTTCCTTCCTTGCATACCTAATGGATGTCATTTTCAGCAGGGAGAAGTACACGGGAGGAGGATACCTACAAGAGGCAATAGTGTTGTGGCAGCTGGCAGCGTTCTGGCGCGGAAGGGCACAGACGGGCTTCGGTGTGCCGCAGGCGCGCCGCTGCGCGCATCTGCGCCTTCCTCCCAGCTAAGTAGGGATAGGAGGCCGGAAGACTAGAGCGCTAACAGTCTCTTCCGCTGGTGCTACCGGAAGTGAGTATTTGCCTGATGTGACCCTCCGCTCAACCGGCACACGCCGTGCCGGACCGGGGTCTAGGCAAGGATGCAGTTGTCAGGTACAATTACGAGGTTCAGTTTGCTGGTACACCTTTTTAAAATTATAATTGTTGCGACACAAATTATACAACTAAGAACATAAGCTTTAAAAATACAGTGCACAATTCGTTCTGAGCACGCAGTTTACACATAATTGAATCCCCTCTGGGAAATAACAGCCTTTACCAAAACAGCATTACCCTCTAGATCATTGTGCCGCTGCGCGTGTCCGCGCCTTCCTCCTAGCTAAGTAGGGATAGGGCGCCGGAAGACTAGAGCGCTAACAGTCTCTTCCGCTAGTGCTACCGGAAGTGAGTATTTGCCTAATGCGACCCTCCGCTCAAACGGCACACGCAGTGGCGGACCGGGGTCTAGGCAAGGATGCAGTTGTCATGTACAATTACGAGGTTCAGTTTGCTGGTACACCTTTTTTAAAATTATAATTGTTGCGACGCAAATTATACAACTAAGAACATAAGCTTTAAAAATACAGTGCACAATTCGTTCTGAGCACGCAGTTTACACGTAATTGAATCCCCTCTGGGAAATAACAGCCTTTACCAAAACAGCATTACCCTCTAGATCAGGGTGCCGCTGTGTGCGTCCGCGCCTTCCTCCCAGCTAAGTAGGGATAGGGGGCCGGAAGACTAGAGCGCTAACAGTCTCTTCCGCTGGTGCTACCGGAAGTGAGTAATTGCCTAATGCGACCCTCCGCTCAAACGGCACATGCCGTGGCGGAACGGGGTCTAGGCAAGGATGCAGTTGCCAGGTACAATTACGAGGTTCAGTTTGCTGGTACACCTTTTTAAAATTATAATTGTTGTGACGCAAATTATACAACTAAGAACATAAGCTTTAAGAATACAGTGCACAATTCGTTCTGAGCACGCAGTTTACACGTAATTGAATCCCCTCTGGGAAATAACAGCCTTTACCAAAACAGCATTACCCTCTAGATCAGGGTGCCGCTGCCTCTAGATCAGGGTGCCGCTGCACTACACTTGAATGCTTACATCACAATTCTACAGAGTCTTTCAGGAGCCACAAGGGATCCATCATTACAAACTCACACGACGCAACACCTCCCCCTCTGGAGAATAAACATCTTAAATCTTTTACAGAACATATATAGACAATCATAGCTCTTCAATGAGTCTTCATGGCGCTTGGATCACACATCCCTATTGTGTCTTCCGTAACTGGGGACGAGCAGTAGATGTGCCCATGTTCTGCACTTGTCCTTTGAGACCCAGTCTGTACATTGACATCAGTGCCTGACGAGCGATGAACCACATGTTGAAAATGCAAGGAATCTTGTGTAATTGGCTTCCCAGCGTATTGGGCAAGATAGAGTAAAGTACATTTTATTGTTTAGTTAATTAAACCCATAACAATTTATATAGTTGAACACAAGCTTCATAGTTGATATGAGACTTAATAAACACTTCCTCTAACATTAATTCATCATACCTGAGGAACATAGCGGCAGCAGGCGAGCTGCCGCGGTACTCCGCTCCGAGCCCCGGCAGAGTGTGAGATCCAACGGTTACGGGACAAGATGGACATCGGAAAATGATGTGAATCTACCTGATACACTTGGTCAATTATAAGCTTTTTACCTGTGGAGTTTCTTGATGCGTTAGCGTTTTGAGTGACTTTTTCCTCCGTGCCGTTACCCTCAGTACTTGGGCGGTGGCACTCCCGTGTCAATGTGTTTTGCCTCGGGGGCGTGGTGCAAGCTGACCCAGCGGTTCTTCGAGCCAGCACCATGGCGGTTTCACAGAGCGAGAGGCCGACAGGCTTGCGGCTGTAGAATCAGGCCGCCCTGGAGCTCTGCCGAGGTAGGCGGCAGCGGAGTCTCTGGAGAGACTCTCGTGTCAGCGCTGTTAGCTCTGTTACCTCCAACAACACCATACCGACGGTGGCGGTGGAATCAGCAGAATCAGAAGAAGTAGCAGAAGCATGCAACAGTGACTGCAGAGCCAGGGGGGGTGTCTGGATGTGCCGTTTCAGCGCTGGAAGAGGAGGTGAAGGGGAAAGAGGAAGGGGGCAGTTAGCTGGGGTTCAAGCTACAGCAGTAGCTCCTTTGATCCCCTTTACTGCAGTACTATCTACATGTAAAGGAGCACAGAGTAAAGGTACTAATAAAGCAAAATACATCCGTAAGAAGAAGGGTGGGGGAGTGGGCTATCAGCGGTCCAGATCTCTCAAACACTTTCTGAGCAGGAGCTAGGGGTCCCTTCCCAAGACACCACAATAATATCAGGGGGTCACACATCGAGTAAGACTTTCTCATATCTTTTAACTGAGGTTAAGGAGAAGCGTTCACATAGGGGAATTAAGGCTATCAAACCCGTGCCCTCTTCTAGTTCTAGGATAACGCCTTCACTACGCTCATTTTTCAAAGTTGTCCCGCAGGTACTGGATCTGGGTCAAGATCAACCCCCCTGTGTTTGCGACTTCTCCGCTATCTCGGTCACCCCCGGTCCACTCAGTACCCCTACACAGTTAAGTCTCCCAGAAGTTTTCAGTGCCTCACCCCCACCAGGATTTATGTCAACTCCTGAATCATATCCTCTACTAGTAGCAGCCGCCTTAGACATTATACCAGTCTCTGTACCAGCTATCTTTTCAACTTCAAACATGGAGGAGGCCTTGTTGATCCCCCCCGGCCGAGGTGGTGAGTGTAACATCTTTCCGTAATGAACAAGATAACCATGTTATGTTACCATCATCTTTGACTGGGCAAAGTGTCTCTAAGGAAGAGGCTACATTGGTCTCTCCAGTTAATGTGCACCCTCCGTTAGTAAAGAGGGTCCTTCCAACTTATCAGTTGTTGATCTCATTACTGACTCATGCTCCAGGAGTGGAATAGAACAAGACCAAGTAGGTCATGGGGGGGAAACTCTTGAGATGCAGATAAATCTTGATAGCTCTCTACAAACAATCTCCGATACCCCGCCCACTACAGAAGATACGTCAGTAGCTAGTGGTCATATTCTCCCTATCTCTGATCCCTCTTCTAGTATCTCAATGGCTTCACTGCAGCTTATGTTTTCCACCTTGTCGGCTGACATTAAAAGAGGGTTTGAAGAGTCCGCATTAAATCAGAGGGAGATTAGAAATTACTGTGAGTCACTTGAAAGTAAAATTGATGGTCTCACTGCGAGAACGGAGGCTCTGGAAGAGACTGTTGGTGGGCTAGCCATGCCTCTAGATAATGCTAAAGAGGATATATCGAAACTTAAGAAGGAGGACTTGGCAATAGCGGAAAGAATGAAAACCCTGGAAAACAATGCAAGGTGCTGTAACATTAGAATCCTGAACATACCAGAGGACAGCAAGGGCTCGGATGTTAAAGGCTTTATCATTCCGCTTTTAAAGCAGTCCCTCAACCTTGATCTGTCCGAAGAGGAGCTAGCTAAAGATATCCAAAGGATACATAGAGACCCCTTTAGGCGTAACCCCCAAAGGACTAAGCCAAGGAAGTTTTTGGTGAACTTCCATACTTACGCTCTAAAAGAGCAGATCCTTAAACTAGCTTTAAGGCAAAAATCTTTAACAGGCAAAGGGTTCACTTTCCAGATACGATCTGACCTATGTAGGACCACCTTGGAAAAGCAGTGGGAATAGGGGAGGAGGATGAAAGCATTTCGGGGCCTGGGTGCAACAGTTCAAATGGGCTTTCCCGCTGCTCTGAAGATCATGTTTTACAACAAGATGTTTAATGTTCGCTCAGTTCAGGCGGCTGATGAGCTGTTGTTGTCTTTAGGGGGGAAAAAGGGGGCCTCTGGTTAGAAAAGAGAAGTAACTTGAATTTGAATTTAACTACACAGGTCCCGTATCACTGGTCAGTTATCTGTTCTGTTTCTCCCTCCCCCTCCTTAGCCTTTTGGCTTTAGTCCTAGGTCTCTTAGTTATTGTGCTCCTTTAGCCACCTAGTTCTCTAACTCTCTAGTGAGAATGATTATGTCAGGTTGATATGAGGGTCTAAAGAAAAAGGGCCAATTGATATAATACAAAACAATAAGGAACTTCACAAGTTAGGGCTATCTAACTAAATGTAAAATGTATAATGATTATTAAAAAAAAATACAGGATTATAAATAAAAAAAAACACTTTTAGAACTCACTCTGCAGGGGCTTGGGTAGGGGAAGGGGTAACATCAGCCAGACCTGATCTGGTCAGATAGTACAAGGGTTCCTCATGGGAGGGGGGGGGGTAGGTTGGAGCACTGGGGTGTAAGGGGTTGGGTAAATAAACACAAAATTTCCTCATTTAGGGTTCGGTTTCTGGTCATTTTTTTTTTTATAAAACATGGGTAGTTAACTTAAATATGGCAGGAGTTAGTGTTGATTCTCTTCTCTTAGCTAGATTTAGCGGATCTACGGGTAAGGCAGGATTTTTGACTTATGAGTAATCTTAGGATCCTCTCCTGGAATGTAAATGGCTTGCGCACCAAGCCAAGAGCAAATAAGATCATACAATACTTGCGAGATTCGGATGCGCAGGTCATTATACCCCAGGAGACACATTTAATTGAGGCTGAGATGCTCGAATTGGTCAAGAAAAATAGGTGGATTAACGTTTCTGTATCTTCCTCCCAAACACTGAACATAAGGGGTGTGACTACTCTTTTCAAAAAACCCATAAATACAAGAGTTATTTTGCAGAAGGTGGACTCCGGAGGGAGATGGGTAATTACTACTGTAGACATATGTGGAGCTCGTTTGACTTTAGTAGGTTACCATGGGCCCAATCGGGATGATCCATCAGTTCTTGAACTATTATTTTCTCACCTTTTGCACTTCCCAGAGCCCAGAATCGACTTCATTTTAATTAGTCATAATTTGGTAGACTCTGTAAAGAACATCAGTTATTTGCCCTCGCATCTGTCCGACCACTCTTTAGTATCTTTGAATCTCTATGGAGTAATTACATCTTCTTCTAGATCTTGGTCTTTAGACCAATCCCTTCTCTCGTCTCCAGATGATGCTTCATCTATTAAATCTGAAACCCGTGAGTTTATGCAAGTAAATATCGGCTCAGCGGAACCTTGCATAGTATGGGATGCTTACAAGTGCTTTCTTAGAGGTGTAATTAAGAACAAGGTTGTGTTCCGAAGGAGGCAATACACTCAAGAAATAGTATCCAATGAAACTGACCTACTTGCAGCACAAGCTGAATCAGATACCAGATATAATGCTCCTAATCACGATCTTTCATTGCTACACAAAAACTTGCTTGCCCTAAAAGAGAAACTGGCTTCCGTCCTGAATCAGCGTATCCTCCAGAAATGGGAGGCAAGCAAGTTATCCCATTTCGAATATGGGGATGGGGCTGGAAAATTACTGGCCTGGAAGTCCAAAATTGACCAGGCACGCAACATCATAGACTCTGTAATAACCAGCAAAGGCACCCTCTCTTCAGACTCAGAAATTAGAACAGCTTTTAAGGATTTCTTTAAAAACATATATCAGGAGGATAGGAACATCACTACTGACAGTGTAGATAGCTGGTTAGAAGGTGTCTCCCTACCATCATTATCTTCTGAACGAAGTGCCTTCTTGGATAGGGAGATTACTGAGGATGAGGTGGTGTTGGCTATTCAGGGCAGCAAGGGAGGCAAGGCTGAAGGCCCAGATGGCTTGCCAGCTGAGATCTATACAAATCTGGTGGTAGAAATATCTCCCTTCCTTGCTGCCCTGTTTAATCAAATACTGCAGAAGGGGGCCTTTCCACCTACATCTTGGAATGGCGCATCTATCACGCTTATTCTGAAACCTAGTAAACCTCCTACTAACTGTGGTTCGTACCGTCCCATATAAATCTTGAATGCAGATTATAAAATCTTTGCATCACTTTTAGCAAGCAGGCTGGGCCAGGTTGCCCCAGATATTTTACATCCCAACCAGAAAGGCTTTGTTAGGGGTTGCCAACTTTACGAAATTACTTACTATCTTATAGGCGCCATAGAAATAGTGATTAAGGACTCCATTCCATTGGCTATCCTCACGTTGGATGCCACCAAGGACTTCGACAGGGTCAATTGGACATTCCTTTTGGGGGCCTTGACCAAATTCAGCGTGGATGAGGGCTTCCGTAGAGCGGTGGAGTTGCTGTACTATAGTCCAACTGCCTCTGTACTGGTAAATGGGGCACTGTCTGAACCCTTTGCAGTTACAAGAGGCACACAACAGGGCTGCCCTCTATCCCCTCTGCTATTTGACCTCGATATCGAGCCCTTTGCGCAGAAATTAAGAGAGGATGATACCATCAAGCCCTTTATCTATGGAGAGTGGGAAAAGAGGGTGGCCCTCTACGCTGACGATGTCATGATAATGACATCAGAAATCAGCACCGCGTTCCCTGCAGCCATTAAGTTAGCCTTGGAATTCGAGGAAGTGTCAGGATATGAGGTAAATGCCTCAAAGACTGAGATTATGGTTTGGAACGACGATGCGAGCGGTCTCAATGAACAATTAAGTGCAAGTTTGCGCTATTTAGGGCTAAACTTCGTTAAAGATATTACTCAGATTGCCCCCTTGAATTTTGCAGTAATCGCAAAAGAATGTCGAAAGCTAATGAGATCTTGGCAACACCTCCCCCTGTCTTTGTTGGGTAGAGTGAATCTGGTAAAAATGTCTATTGTGCCGAAGGTTTCTTTTTTATTCAATACAATTCCAGAAGCACCAGTTGAGTACGATTAGTCAATGTATATATGTATGTATCTATTTTATCCATTTTAAAGTATCATATGGCTAAGAAACCATATCAATGCTTTTACAGTATTATTTCATAATCCTGCTTTTACTGTATGCACTTTACTTAACTATAAGTATTGCAATTGTAGCAATTCATTTCTCTTGTATGAGGAAAGAGACTGCTCAATAAATAACACCTTTTATTGAAAACGCCCGTCTCTCTTTTTCTCTGCAATCTGGTGAAACTAAGTACGCACTTATAGACTGAGTGAAATAGCTGTCTTTTGTTTTCACACGACTCTAGAGATATACTCTTATTCAGGGAGAGCAAAGTTGTCATGTTTTATGGTTGGCAGAAACTAAATCCCTTCTTGTCTATCCAGGGAGGTTAAACTCCTCCCCGCCTATTCGAGAAAGTTTCTAGTGAACTCTGAGCTAGCTGGCAAGGCAAAAAACTTAAGTCTAATATAGTCAGTAGAGACCTAGTTAACCTCAGTCCTACGTCTACACTACTGAAGATATTATTCCAATGCGCAGAGCCTATTGGGACTATAGGAACTACACTACATGGCGCCCAACGTTTGGTAAGGCGATAAATCTAACGCAAGACGTTAGAGTAACTCAGTCATGCTTTTTCACACAGACCCTTTCTCCCGTAAATACTCCAAAGACGTCTGGAGTGGGTCAAAGGTTAAAATGCGCCGGAACTTAGTAGGAAGAGATTTCTATGTATAGTTTTTGGTTTATTCAACGTTGAAGGATACAGTGTTCCAAAATATTGTGCACCCAATCTTTGTTTCCTTGAAACTTGATCTGCAACAAAAATCCTTCCTGTCAGTAAAAAATCAGACGGCGAAGAAGAAAGGGAGACAGCTAGTATAGCAGCTCAACTCCTAGCGGATGACACAAGTCTCCTGCAGACTGACCCGGATGCAATACTCATCCCGGTCAACATAAGAAAAACTATAACTCTTACACTTATAGAAAATGGACTAACATCGAGAGGTGGTATAGTCGTATTCGTAATTGAGGCACATGAATATCGGCAGACAGAGGTATTCTATTCATGGATAAACTTTCCAGCAGCAAACGCTGTCACACGTGAGTTCCACTTTTACAAAATAGAGGAACCTCCGGATGAGTACACTCCTTTCGAGGAGGTGGAAATCCCATTTAAATACCAAGAGCACCTGCTCTGGTTTAAAGGCGCCCTAAAACATAATAATCACATCACCAGGCTCGGTCCACTAGGTAGACCAGGAGCAACGTGGCCGGTTCTAGCCAGCTACACACCACATTCAGACATTGAAAAAATGTCAATACCAGAACTTCTAGTCCAACTAAAAATACTAATTAAAATGCATAGACAATTAGTCCAATATGTAATGCGGACTTCAACAGTCCAACCAGCTATTAATATTCCACAGCTGACCCCTCATCAGGGGAACACAAATAAAATCACACCACAGAACATACAGTCATGTCTAGGTAAAGTACCCATAAAACGGGAACAAATTCCATTCTGGTTAGCACAAAAAAGCACTCAAATAGAGGCAGTATTTCCGGATACTACCCCTACTGAGAAACACAGAAATCTGACTATCTGACTATCTGTCTTCCAATGGGGATCGCACCACATTTACACAAAAACACATGGTATTCCGTCCATGGCGGTAATACCCGATGTACTAAGACAGATTCAAAATGAATACGGTCCAGAACCTGCTTTAACTCTGGGTATGAAATTACTGAAAGACTTCAAGCAGGTCTCAGCTATATTATTAGCTAACATAAAAGGAGAAGCAGCATCTGTGGCGATCCGCCAGAAATTGAAAGAAACAGATATAGCAGAACAGCCATTTGAACTTGCCAGAATCATAGAAAAATCCTATGAGGAACTAGGAAGAGATAGTTTGGGTGGGAAACCAGTAAAACCCCAACTAACTGAAAATCCTGAAAAGATATTTATTAAAAATAATCTAAATACTCCAAAAAAGAGCTGGGATGGAAATAAACAATCTACTCCCAAAGAAAAAAGATTCCAGTCCAGAGGAAGGTCTCCTCGGCGGAGAGAAAGATCTCTGGACCAAGGACACAAGTCTCCCCAGAGGGAGCCCTCTGAGAAAAGATACAACCTTAGAAATAGGGATAATTTGAAGAAACCTGATAGATATCAAGATATTGATACACGTCCCTCTCGATCTTTTCAGACTTCCTCGCAGAAATCGGAAAGAAGAGGACGGTCAGAGCACAGGGAAGAGCACGTCAAGTCCAAAGACAAGGAACCTGCTCATCAAAGTAAAAAATTACAATTTCCCAAAAAGAAGGTAGCCAGTATTAAAGTAATCAAACATGCCGAGGATCCTGAGGACACAGCTGAAAAACGGAGAGTGGGCTCAGACAATGCTAGACAGCGCAGCAGAAGTGAGCATAGCTCGCAAGATCCTGATGAATCATCTGGAGACAGTGGACACGAATAAATACATTCAGGTGGAAACTGCAGATACCAGAGTTAGCAAACCTCATAAAATATACAAAATAACATTACGTATAGAGGGAGATAAGACTAGGAAAATAAAGGGTCTATTTTGGGATAATCTCTCCAAAGGATATGACATCCTTTTAGCTGAAAAAGACTGGCCACCAGAGTTTGTTAGGGAGTGCCCTCATGGCGAAGAAATGATTATGCCTGCCTTCTCAAATCACATTCCAATTCATAACAAATATACACTTGCAAGAAAGTGGCAGTGGCCCTAGCTCCTGCATTATATAGAAATCATGTAGGATGGGATGAGGACTCCCCTCCTCACAAAATCCAGATAAAAAGTCAACCAACTGCACAGAGGCAGTACCCAATTAAGCAAGAAGCTAAAAAACAGGTCAGGGAGATCTTAGATCAACTTGAATACCAGGGGGTGATTGAAACTTGCACCTCACAAATGAACAATCCTTTGTTTCCTGTCTCCAAGCCAGACGATTCATATCGTCTAGTTTTGGACTACAGACATCTAAACTCATGTTGCAAAACTTTTGCAGTACAAAACTCACACAGTGCAGCACTAATGAATAACATCATGCGCAAAAAATACAAAACAACATTAGACATCTCTAATGGATTCTTTTGTCAAAACATAGCACCTGAAAGCAGATATTTGACCGCTTTCTCAATAATGGGCTCGCAGAAAAAATTCTGTCGACTCCAACAGGGGTTCAAGAACAGCCCTGGATTATTCTCAGCAAGAGTAACAGAGTTACTACAAATGTATGATGATGAGGCATTATCTTATGTCGATGACATCTATCTAACAGATGATGACTTGGATACTCACTTGAAAAGAGTGAACACCATAATACTTGGGTTCGCAGCAGAGGGTTACAAATTCAACTTTAAAAAGTCACGAATTGCCCATATAACTGTCCTGTTTTTAGGATATGAATTATCAAGTGAAGGCAAAAGCCTGGCAGACAATTTCTTAGTGAAATGTGCTGTAATCCAAGCACCAAGAACGCTGAAAAACTTACAATCAATTCTAGGTTTCCTGAAATTCGGAAGAACTTACATTCTAAATTATGCAGAGAGGGTTAAACCTCTCTATGAACTAATCAAACCAGATTTTAAAACTATCAATTGGACTCAAAAACACACAGACATTTTGAGATCATTGCAAACAGACATGTTAGCTAAAACAAAATTGCAAACACGCGATAACACACGCAACCTTGTAATCCGAGTCATCCCACGAAGATGCGGATTCACGTACCTAACCTCTAATGAGGGAGAAACGGTACCAATAGCATACAAATCACATTTGTACACAGAAGCTGAAAAAAACATTCAGTATTAAGGAAAACATTGTACATGTGGTTCAAACAGCTGTAGCAAAAGAAAGAGACCAAGCCCAAGGCAGACGGATTACTGTTATAACAGCAGAATCAGCCTTTGAGGCATTAACAAGCCCATGTAATTTAACTACCGTGGCATTAAATCCAAAATGGATACAATGGGAAAATTCTCTTGCTACAGACAAAGTGAAATACTATTTTGGCCCGAACATGAAAAGATTAAAAAATCTAGAATATGAAAGAGAATATCCTCTGCCAATCGACATTCTGCCCATACAACAGTACGCCTGTGTAATATATACAGACGGATATGCACAACCCTCAGTATGGGGAAAACAAGCCTATAACGCCACATGCGAGATTGTTAAAAACGTGTGGCGCGGAGGTAAATTGAGACCTCTGATAACAATGTCACAATCTGTAAAAAACTATTCAGATCAACAAACTGAACTAATAGCTTTGAAAATGGCACTAGATAATGCTGATCGCGAATTCCCGACACTAATAGTGTGCGATTCGCATTACTGCGTCAAATCATGCAATAACAACTTGCAGAAATGGGTTCAAAACGGTTACAAAGATGACAAAGGTGCCACAATCAAGCAAAAATCGCTTTGGGAACAAGTAGTTCTTTTACAAAAAGAACTACAGAAGACTCACGCGATACATTCACTGAGTCATGAACGTGATGGCGTTCACGTTACAGGGAATTCATTGGCTGAGACAGCCACAGCGGAAGCAATAAAACCGGCTTCCGTAGCTACAAAAAAGCGTTCAGAGAAATACATAGACGGGGAAACGATGCTGGCGGTAAAAACTTCATCAAAAGGCGACTGTGCAGCACTACCGGTCAACTATCCACTCAATTATACATACATAATCGATGCAAACTCCGTTCCTTTTGCTCAAATCCCTGGAGTGGGGGATAGGGTAATTCCAAACACGAACAGGAGAGTCTTGTTAATAGCAGACGCACATATGGGTGAGGGTCTAAGACACCTTAAGATTAAGGAATCTCTTAAAGAATTACAATCAATATACTGGTGGTCAGGAATGAGCCTGCAACATCACAAATTCGCAATAAACTGCCCAGACTGCAACAGAGATCGCAGTGGCGAACCGGACGGTGTATTACCATGGCCCTTCGCTTAGATAGGACAATGCTATCTATATGCAAAACCCAAGTATGAATAATGCGTCATATTAACGTATAGAGACTAGTTTCACTTAAAATGTAGACCCCAGCTCTCGGCTGACGTCTGAACTGTTATAAAAGATTCGCGAGTCTATAGCGGCATAGACGCAATTGGCATGCTACATTCTGACCAGGGTCCTGCTTTTAGCTCTCGAGCTTATAAGGAGGCCATGACCAGCATGGGCATTGCATTGCGGTAATCTTATCACTTCCTTCCTGAGGGAAACGGGATGGTGGAAAGAAAAACCCGAGACATAAAGCAATCTATAACGGCAAAGGTATTAGGTTAGGGTGTTGGGTGGGTCAAACATTTAATAAGTGTCCAACGT
Source organism: Lissotriton helveticus (assembly GCF_964261635.1). Taxonomy (NCBI): domain Eukaryota; kingdom Metazoa; phylum Chordata; class Amphibia; order Caudata; family Salamandridae; genus Lissotriton; species Lissotriton helveticus. Next base: position 211,150,984 of record NC_136063.1, on the reverse strand, counting down.
AGTCTTAACAATCTGCCAAGAAATTCTCTGAAAGGTTTCAGTCCGTACGAACTATTGTTCAGGACTAGAATGCATATCCAAGACCTCGATAGTCAGACTTCAGTGGTAGAAGGAAAATGCTTTGATATCAAAGATCGTTTGGCTATTTTACAGGACTTAAATGAAACAAGAAAAGACCTGAGCAACATAAAGTTGAAACAACAACCAACAGCCACTGAAGAGAAACCACCTGTCCCAGCAAGGCCTGTCTGGATTCCAAAGATTGGGGATCTGGTCAGAGAGAAAATCGCGGTGAAGAAGGAATTTGGGCCTTCATACAGAAAAGCAGTACCTGTCTTAGCTGTCAACGGAACAAGATCAGTTGTACTACCGCCCCTTGCTGGTAAAAAGGAGAACCGAGTTGTATCCATCGACCTGGTTAAACCACAATCATGTGGCCAATAATAAGTAGTAGGCCAAGTGGACTCCCAAGAAATAGCAGAACACCAAAGTTTGCTACAATACAAGAGGTTCAAACTGAGAGACTAATCACATTTGATAAACCTACAGTGAATCAACAAGGACAATGCAACAAAGCCATGGAACTTATGCCTCTTAAAACCCAAATTGCAACAATTCGTCAAGAAACACCTGCCTACAACGATGTAGCCACAGACTATGCTAATGAAACGAAGAGAATTCCAAAAGAAAATAAAAATCCAGAAGCAATTCCAACAATTGACAGAACTGCATCAGGCTACTTCATCAATTTCGATAACTTTTCTGAGGATCCAAGCGAACCTGAGGAACAGCCAACAACAACAAAGACTTTTAAAGACAAAGCAAAAGAACTCTTTCATCAACTCAAAGAAACGGATGTATGACGTTATAACGCATACTTTTACAACGCCTACCTTTACAACGAAATTTTTACAACGCAAAAACTATTACAACGCATACATTTACAACGCAATTTTTTACAACGCATATACTTTTACAACGCATACCATTACAACGTAAGTATTGGTAAGTATATAATATTTTTTTTAATGTAATATAAGTAAAATTAATATAATTTAATTTACTTTAATTTCATTTAATTAATTTATTTAAAAAAACATTTTTTACCCTGTACCCCAAAAACCCAAAACTGACCCATAACCCTAAAAATACCCCTTTACCCAAAAACCCCAAACTGACCCTGAACCCTAAAAATACCCATTTACCCAAAAACCCAAAACTGACCCTGAACCCTAAAAATACCCCTTTACCCAAAAACCCAAAACTGACCCTGAACCCTAAAAATACCCCTTTACCCAAAAACCCAAAACGGACCCTGAACCCTAAAAATACCCCTATACCCAAAAACCCAAAACTGACCCTGAACCCTAAAAATACCCCTTTACCCAAAAACCCCAAACTGACCCTGAACCCTAAAAATAACCCTTTACCCAAAAACCCAAACCTAGCCCTGAACCCTAAAAATACCACTTTACCCAAAAAACCAAACATATAACATTTTAAATATAATTATATACTTACCAATACTTACGTTGTAATGGTATGCGTTGTAAAAGTATCTGCGTTGTAAAAACATGAGTTGTAAATGTATGCGTTGTAATAGTTTTTGCGTTGTAAAAGTTTCGTTGTAATGGTAGTGCGTTGTAAAAGTTGCGTTGTAAACGTTGCATACCCAAAGAAACATATTTGATTTCTCCATGGATTGAATTTTGGGTGGTGCTAGGTGTACTTTTCCTCCTGCTTTGGCTCATCATGGTACTATGCTTGGGACAATTCATTGAGGGAACATATATTACAATGGACACAGCAAGTCAGAACATCAACTTGGTCCTAAAGCCACACAAGTCTTCACACATCGAGAAAAGAGAACTTTCTTCAGTAAATTTCACAGCCAATCCGATACCCGGTGGGGTAGCTTGGGACAAAACTGATTATGAAATATATGGCCCGGTCGAGCTTTTGAAGTATCCACATTAATTTAAGGTTTCATTAAGTGACTTTGTAAAACCGAGCACATTCTCTGATGATTGGGACTTTGAAAGTATTAATGATATGATGTCAGACCTAGTTATGTCAGCAAAATTTACAGAACATGATTATTTACAGGGTTCATCTAATTATGACCAGATGTACTGTTACAATCACTATGCTAACCATTATTTGCATAAATCTGCTCAACCTAGAAATGTTTTAATTTAAATCAATGGGAACACTGTGCAACTCCACCAAAAGGCAGTTCAAAATCATTTTATGAGAAATTCCCATACTTCTCAGGGTTTAACACAAGTGATGCAGAAACGTTTTATTTCAAACTGTTAAATAAGACAGGAATGAAAACCATGCTGACAAATACAAAATTAATCGATTCAGAAACATTTTTTGAAAAAATGTATACATTTGGTTTTGATTATTGGAAAAATAACATTGAAACAAAAACCATCTGGGGTACCAGAGATTGGCAGGTCCAAGGTATAGAATAATTATTTAGAGCCTGCATGATCCCAGAACAAATTATATTTTTGAATGACACAATTCAACAAACAACCTGTCTTGGCCTAGCCAAAATTAAAGACTTTCACTTAAACAAACCGTCTATTCCAAAGCCAACACCTGACAGTAATAGCACTACAGATGTTGAGATAGACGTATCCCATATTTTAAACCAAAACAGAACAAATCCTAATTGGAAAAAATGGTTGATCTGGCCCACAGACACAAATAACTGTCAAGATAGATTCCTGAACAAAATACAGGGGTTCAAATTGACCAGGCAAGACCCTAGATACTCCCAGAGACAACATCCAGGGATAATCACAACATACAGTGTAGGAAAACTCTGCCTCGAATGGCTACAGACATCCACACTGGCAGAAATTAAGCAACACTTGACTTTACTTAAAGAAGGTGCTGACTTGCGTGATTTCATACAGGGACCACGCAAACAGCGTCAAAAACGTTTCATAGCGGCCTCTATATATGCAGCCTATAACGAAGCTTGGAAAGAAACTCAAATTGAAACAGCAGAAAAAATACGTGAAATTGACCATATCAATTTGGAAAAATCACTTTCTGTTGTGGACAATGGGTTAATGACTCTGTCTTCCAGAATATATTCACTGGACAGTATTGTATCATGTGCAATTGATATAATAGAACAGGACTTACTAATGTTACAACACGGTCAGTCTCAATTACGTTCTATTGTACAGCTTGGCTGGACGTTACAAAATCTGCGTTCAGGCTACGTGCCCTGGAGTTTAATCAACACAACGTCATTATTCTCTATCTTTAACCTTACTGATACACAAATCAGCTTGGCACAAAAAGGAGCAGAATATACAATTCTGAGGATTGAAAAACTCGAAAGATTACCATTGACAATGTCAGAACGACCTGTCATTGAATGGATAATACACGGAATAATAACTATTCCGATAACAACTTTCCAATTTCGATACTGCCAAAAGTATATACAGGCAGGCCAGTATGAAAGGTTGGGTAAAGGATACATTAAGTCATCATGGAAATTACCTTACACACATACATGTTATAGTGAAAAAGGACAGAGTGTATTTCTTAGTGGTAATAATTGTGAAAAATCACTAAGTGGTATACTTCTGTGTCAGGGTATAAATCTACATGGGACCTGTGAGGGGACTTCAAATAACCTTTCATGCCACCAGCTTGGCACACCTGCAACTCGAATAGAGACATTCTTTAGACGGCTTTCTAACGGGAGCTACATTCTAATAGTGGACCACAGATGTTGTGGCTTGGTGCCAGGAAAAGCTTATCTCGTAAGCGTTTCGTCCATGGTCACTTGTTGTATGCAAGTATTGTAACCGAACGACACTCCAGACAGGGAGGGAAAAATTTGGCCCAGTTTAAAAATCTCTTCTATTCGAATTGATACTTTAAGCAGAATGAAGTCTGTTCTTCTACAGACGCCTGTGCCCTTGACGTCATCGAAAGAAACGTATGATCTCCAAGTTGCAAAGACAACGACAGAGATACATGCATTATTATCAACAAATTGCCCCTTACATTTCTCGGAAATGCTAAGCCAAATCTTTAACATGTCAGATACGAATGGGATCCCACATGTATTTAAGACGATTTTTTCGGGACTATGGACACCGTTCAAAGCAGTCCTGGGCATCTTTCCTAATTGTGTCCATTCAATCTTTGGCGGCCTTCCACTCCTGTTGGGACTCGTAGCAGGCATTTTATTTTTGATACTCCTGCTTCGTTATGGCAAGCCATGACACAGACAAGACTCCAGCAACAATGGAAGAAACGATCCTAGCTATACGCTATCGGGACCGCATAACTAAAGTCCTTGGATTAGCCCGGCTAAGAGATCTGAATATTACCTGGTTTTTTTCATTCAGACCCATCTGGCAGAATTGTATCTTACCTGTGCTACGATGTATGCTGTGCGGAGAAGAATGCGTGTTGGACATCTGTCTCACACTACAATCAGAAGTACCATTGGATACAGATACTTTGCTAAGTCCCGTAAAGGCTCATGCATCATGTTGTCCCCAGCGGTTACCTATCCTGATGACGGCATTCATGGAAACTTCACCACTGCGATTTAAGGGTAGTGAAGTACAAGATGAGAGCAGCATCAACCAGGTACAACCTTCTGTGAGCAGTGCTGATCCTGTCATCATTGAAAGCAATCATGCTCACGACTGCATGGTAGCGACATTTTCCAACTTGGTCGAACTTTCACCTGAAGCGGTAAACTGCTTTTTTGAAAGTCTGTCTGAAATGATGTTCTCCCCCGAACAAAAAGAATAACTTTTAAGCAAACGAGCACACAGCGTTCCCTGAACTCTGAATTTGGCCTTCAGCTTTGAAAAACAAAAGCTACTGGAAATATTTGGAACAGTTTTTTCTTCTTCCCCTGAAAAACGAAATTATTTTTCCCCCGATTCCAAAATATTTACTTTTTTTTGGCACTCATCCTCTGCTTAAAGTAGAACTATTCTTAGAGAACAGAGCTTCTATTTTTAGGAATTCTAGAGACAATATATTACCTCAGCCTCTAGCATATTTACAAATAACTGTATTTATATGTGATGAAGTGGTCTCGCACTTTTTTTTCTGTATTAAGAGCGATTTCATGTGTAATTTCGCAAAATCATTCCGCTGATATATGCATCCTATTTAATGAATGATTACTCTGCTTGAAATACTGTACCTGTACTCATTTTTCGTGTATTTCGCATATGCCATTTCAAATGCAAAAAATTTATTTTGGGGTGGATCGGTATACACATGCACCGTTAGATATGTTTACTATTGCATAGTTTTAGTAATTATGGACATGAATTCGTGGAGTGGGTGTAGTGTGTTTATCTGTGTACCTGAATCGATATTCCTATTCTTTGCCCTTGTCCGGTTATAAATCAATAATATCCCTACAACGGCATAGAAACCCTTTTCATAATTTCAGTCATAGCGCATGCTGTCACATTAAGCAAGCCTATTCCTCCAGCCCCCTAGAAAGCACACCGAGTTCTTAAACAAATCCAAGCCTCCAGCAACCTGGGAAATCCCCGCTGCCTTTGTTTTGATTTCGTCCAAGAACTCATGTAAAAAACTCTAAGAACGACCAGTTCTTAGTGACATCTTTATTGACGTCTTATGTCCAGCCTTACGTCAAACCCGGCACCTTTCAGGTATAAATATACCAACGTTGCCTTAAGCAAACACACGGTGGTAATCCTGGAGCAGAGCAGCTATCTACTTCCGAAGAGCCCAGCTGATGCGAGAGCCTACGGACGCTGCCCCTCCTCCCTGACACGCTGAGAAAGACGCTGTCTTTTCTCCTGCCGAGAAATCCAGCCTCCGGCATTTCCAGCCCACCCTTGCGGGTGACTGGGATATCGAGTCTTGAGAGAGAGATACCAGCCCTCCTGCCTTCTAATACCCAGGTACTGAACTGACTAAACCCTTACAGAGAATTATTGAGTCAGATTCTTGGCAAAACAAACTTAACTTAAACTGCTACTTTCTTACTCCTTCCCACGTATTAGGCTTAGGTCAGGTACACCGGGGTAGGCGTAGTTAGAAGCACCAGTTGAGTACGATTAGTCAATGTATATATGTATGTATCTATTTTATCAATTTTAAAGTATCATATGGCTAAGAAACCATATCAATGCTTTTACAGTATTATTTCATAATCCTGCTTTTACTGTATGCACTTTACTTAACTATAAGTATTGCAATTGTAGCAATTCATTTCTCTTGTATGAGGAAAGAGACTGCTCAATAAATAACACCTTTTATTGAAAACGCCCGTCTCTCTTTTTCTCTGCAATCTGGTGAAACTAAGTACGCACTTATTGACTGAGTGAAATAGCTGTCTTTTGTTTTCAAACGACTCTAGAGATATACTCTTATTCAGGGAGAGCAAAGTTGTCATGTTTTATGGTTGTCAGAAACTAAATCCCTTCTTGTCTATCCAGGGAGGTTAAACTCCTCCCCGCCTATTCGAGAAAGTTTCTAGTGAACTCTGAGCTAGCTGGCAAAAAACTTAAGTCTAATATAGTCAGTAGAGACCTAGTTAACCTCAGTCCTACGTCTACACTACTGAAGATATTATTCCAATGCGCAGAGCCTATTGGGACTATAGGAACTACACTACAGAGCTGTGAAGGTGTCGGTCAATCTGGTTACCTGTTTAAGTTTGGTGTTCCCAAATTTAAAAAAAAAGGTAAAATAGAAGGTGCTGCATGGCCTGGCAAGAACCTGGGCAAAGATGAGATCTACAATTAACTTGGGGTATTATTCGAGCAGATCTCCAATATGGCAGTTACCCTTGGCTCCAGGCTGGGCGTGTGACACACTAGTACTCCCGTTAAGAGAGGCTGGAATATCAGTCTGGGGAGACTTGTTCCTTGAAGGGACCTTGCTTCCTTGGGAATATTGATTAAACAAGGTGGGGCCCAACTTGTCTAGATTTAAATACTTGCAAATATCGAGTTAGGCTCAAGCTGTTACCACCCAAACTACACGCCAAATTATCTTGCCATTAGGGGGAGGTTGTGAACTCGAATCTCTTCTGTTAGATAAACCGTCAGCAAAAAAAGAGATCTCTTTGTGGTACAATTCAATATTGGAGGAGATCGACGGCAACTTCCACCTTCCAGAGCTATTGTGGGGAGAATCGATGCCAGGCTTGAATGTGAAAGATCTGTGGTTAATGTCCTGCAAAGTACTCTGGGACTTAGTTAAACCAGCCTGGCTTCGTAGAAACCATCTTTTCACCCTACATAGGGCATACTATTCCCCACAGAGGTTGTCCAAGTTTTCTCTGGGGGGTCCTGTGGTTTGTGCAAGGTGTGGTTTAAAAGAGGCCCCGGATACGCACGTGTTCTTTGATTGCCCTCACCTGGCGCCTTTTTGGGACTCAATCAGCAGCAAACTTTCATCTTCTCTGGGCTTTAAAGTAGTGATCGACCTTCGCATTGTCATCTTTGGAGTCGGGGACCAGACTCGTAGTCCAGCCAAAAACCTACTGTTCTATTCTATTCTGGCGGCCCGCAGAGAAATCTGCAAGCATTGGAAGGATGCATCCACCCCTACATTTCACGACTGGTGCAATTCAATCCTTCAAATCTCGAAACTAGACCTCGCCAGGGCTGGGAAACAAGACAAAAGAGCTTTTTGGCATTTGTTGGATTGGCCACATTGTCCCTTTTTTTTTTTTTTCCCCAGGTCCGATGATTACGTAGCCATGGTTTATTCTCTTTGCAATGCCCGATTCTCGGTTGGCATCAGCTATGATAGTAACTGGCTCAATGGGTGTCATCTGCCATTTGGGTAACAATGTGTTTTTATTGGTGTGAGCCAGTCGTCGTTGTTGGGAACTTGTTACCATCTCCCGCTCGCCTTCCCTGCCAGTTTTGACTGAGGCAACACGACTGTTCTCTCTATTCCTCCCTACCTTCTTTGGTTGCCTGGCAGCTAGAAACCATGAACGTGAATGAGGACAAAAAAAACAAAACAAAACAAAAAAAAATTAATTCATCATACCCAAATGATCAGGAAAATGTTAATAATTTAAAAGCGTAAAGTGCATATGTCTAGAAAGAGCTGGAAAATGCAGGCTATATTCTTAAATTAAGACATGATAAGGACTTCATCTAAAAACATATTCAATGTACAAAATGAGTAAGATAAACACAAACTTAGTTCTTGAGTAGAGACATAATAAACACTACATCTAAAAATTGATTCAAAGGGAAAAAACGGCAAGTAACTTCATATTGTAAGAGCGTGAAGTGCATTGTGATGGCTAGAGATATCACTCAGGCTTCATTCTTAAACTGAAGCATGATAAATAGTTCATATAAAAGTTGATGAAATGTGCAAAAGCAGCAAGATAAACACTGACTTCATTCTAGAATTGAGACATATTAAATACTACATCTAAAAATTGATTAAATGTGCAAAAAAGGGCCAGTAACTCCTCATATTGTAAAAGCGTAAAATGCATTGTGCTGGCTAGGGCTATCATGTTAGGCCTTCCCCTTTTTTACTTGTCCAGTAATCCAGATAGCTAGCTAGATGGTGTTAAAAGTGCAAAAGTAGAAAGAAAGGTGCAAAGTGCCATATGGGAGAATCCTGAGAATTAGATGTTGATCGTCAACAAGTCATGCTAATCAATAACTTTATAGGGATCCTTCAGAAATTTCAAAAGTCTAGCGGTTAAGTGGACATGTGTCCGACACTGCCTGATTCCTAATATACGAGATACAGGAGTTAACCAATAATGCCTCAAGTCATTCAATTTGTTACACCCACAAACTACCTGCAACAATGGTTCGAGTTTGTAATTACACAGCCTACAGTTAAAGGCCTCTGTACTGTTCAGACATCCATAGTTGTAGGCCTTTAGGGGTATAATGCCACATCTGATTAGGTCTTTTTCAGATCAAGAATCATGGGGCAAGATAAATGGGAGGCCCTCCCGTTAGACTGATAGAGGGAAAGGCACAGTTTCACATGGGCCTTTGCTGATATGTCATGCCTATCATCATCTGCGGATCTCAGCCTTGCATTTTATATTAGCAACTTGGCGCATAATTTTGGTGGAAGATTCAGATTAATAATTTCTTGAGCGCCCGTGCCATTATTTTAATTTGTTGCATATGTTTTCCATACAAGCTTTCTATTCTGCGTGCTTGACCAAATAAGCCATCTCAGCGAGCCAGGCTGTGCAGCCTTAACCATGAAGTAATAATTTAAGAATTGCGATTCTCCTATTAACATGACCAAAGAATCTGGATTTCATTAAAAACATGGAGGTTAACATTATGCATGATCTTTTAATGCAGTCACAAGCAGCCGCACTACATCATAAATAAAACAGTTCTAGAATGGAATGAACAGATGGTATGAAAGGCATGTGCACCAAACAGACAGCCTCTTTTAAATGTGGAGGAAAAACAAAAAAGTTCCAAAAGGTTCAGTATCAACTTGTTCTTGAGAATGAAGAATCCAAAGAATCCAGCAAGCAGTAACGAAGAGGTGAGGAGGAAAAATGGATGATGAGAGGAATCCATTAAAACAAATTGTCTGAAAGGAAGGAGGAACATGTTAAGGATTGGAAGTAGCAGAGCATGGAAATATCAGAGCATGGTAGAATAAAACAATAATCAAACTATGCAAAGAGAAGACCGTCCAAGGGAGGGACGGATGGGATAATGTTAGCCTCCATGTCTTTAATGAAATACAGATTCTCTGGTCATGTTAATAGGAGAATCACAATTTCATTACAAGACCGGAGGCTACATTACTCATGTTGGTAGCCATCAAGGACAACATCAGACATGTGCTCGATAGGTGCTTGATAGGTTTGCAGTAATGTCGAGCAAATGTGAATGCCTTGGACCAGTCCGCTGCTTTGAGAATATCATCCAACTTACCACCAGACCAGAAGGACCTACTGGCCATAGCACCTCTAATAGAGTGGGCTTGGAATTTAGATAAGTCAACGCCAGCTAGGTTCATAGCAGGCTTGACCCATCTGGCAACGGAGGCAGAGCTAATTGGTTTGAATGGTTTGACAAAGTAAATAAGCAGTTGATTAGCGTCATGAGGGTGAAGATCATTAATTCTTCTATCATATTCCTTCATACAGTCTGCAACACAAACACAAAGTGTCATCCAGCACTGGGTCATGTCCAGCCAGGGGCCACAACTGTCTTTAAAGATTAAGGAGCCATATGAAAATGTTAAAATGAACTTGGAACCAAATAACTCGACAAACTGCAGATAGATCAGGCCCTCTCATTTGTTTTAGCAGTTTCTGAAAGTTGATAATCATTGCAGCCGACATGCCTTTCATCGCCTCAAGCTGCACATGGTGCGAGCCATGTTGGTTAAAGTAGACATCAAGGTATTTAAAGCTGGCTACCCGCTCAGTAGTCGCCAGATCCAAGGTGAATTTGGTTTCTTGACTTTCTTCCTCCCGTACACCATTATTTTTGTCTTCGAGGCATTGATAAGATCTTGTTTTCATTGCAGTAGAGAAACAAGGCATTCAATGGTCTTAGCAGACCAACAGTGGTGTGATAAAATAAGATAGTATTGCCTGCATAGTGCAAACATTGTAGAGGAGAGCCCTCAAATTTAAGTGGAAATACATTCACACCAGCCAAGGCATTTAATACATATCCAGCCGCCTTACATAATAACTTGCATTCTACATTAGGGGACCCTCCAAAACTGGGAAATGTGAGAATAGTAAGTCTGCAATATGCCGACGACATTGTTCTGCTATCTCAAATGCCCCGTGGCCTCCAACGACTGATAAACCAACTAGCAGAATACAAAGCTTCAAATCAATTAGACATAACCTTAAAAAACAAAGGTTATGTGTTTTTCGAGTCCACACAAAAAGACACCAAAACTCACTTGGACGATCAACAGCAACTGCTTGGACCAGAGGGAACATATAAATATCTGGGAGTAACTTTGGATTCCATCTTAGTTACATACAATACCTAGAACAGAGGAAAATAAAAGCAAAACAGCGATTATTTGCATTCAAAACCTTGCAAAAAAAAGCTCAGTGACTATTTGATGACCCATTTATTAAAGGTCGTGGCAGCAATATTTTTACCCTCAATCACGTACAGTTCAGAACTCCTAACCACAAAGGACGAAATAATTCTGACCATCGCCCAAACCAGTCTCTTCAAAAATCTATTTAAAATTCCGCGCCACATTTCTGAAGCCCAGAATAGATTAGAATTTGGGTTAAAATACCAGATCCCGTCAAGACAAGGAGCGCTGGTAAAATACTACTGGAGAATGCGGGCAGCAGAGGAAGAGTATCTGGCACATTACTGCTGGCTCGAGGTTGAAAGGCAACCCAGATTGAGTAACTCGGTTTATCCTTCTTTAAAGCAATAGATTGAAGCTTTAAAGTTACAGGAAGCTTGGCATACAGTAGCATCCTACCCGGAGTTCAAACAAATAGTCAAAAAACCGATCAGTCAAATATCTCAAGAAAAGGACAAAGGCTCATTGACCACGAAAATCAATGAATGGATTGTGTTGCCAACATACAAAATGTTAAAGCCTCAATTATACCTGTCGGAACATTTTGCAAATCGCATGAAGCAGCAACTGACCTTACTGAGACTGGGAGTTTATTTAACTAAAGATCTAATCCCAAAATGGAAACGGACCTGGCCTTCAATGGACTGCCGCCTTTGTGGACAAGGAGCCGAATCATTGCTACACCTATTTTATATTTGTCCGGCCTTATTATCCATACGGAAAGAACTTTTGCGGCCAATAATGAAAAGAGAACAAATAAGGACTTGTCGATCCGCCGTTATAAAATGTCTAGGAGACTCGACAGTACAATTGACATGTAAAGCAATAAAGTTTTCGAGTTTAGCTGCAAAGGAACTAGAAGATAGAGACAGAGAACTTGAACCGGCAAAGCATGTAAAGTGATAAAGTGTAGTTAATCAGTCCGCAGCCTACATAAGAACTACGTATCTTATAGCTTGACTCACTATTACAAGACTGAAGGAACCAATTGTACTCTGTTTTTTTTTTTTTAAAAAAAAGGTTTTTTATCGCAAATTTTAAAGAGAATTTATTAATTAATCTGTATCTTACACATTAATTTTACGTGTTTTAGCGGTTATGCCGCTCTTTTTATGATTTAAATGAAATCAAATAAAGTAATTTCTATCTATCTACCAGCCAGGGCATTGTTTAGGTCAGCAAGATAAATGTTAAATAATAGGGGAGTCAATATGCATCCCAGTTTCAACCCCTGATTAGTTCAAATCATTTGAATAACTCTATTGGCAGAGACGTTGACTCTCACCCAGGTCTTAGAGTATAGGCTCATGAAAGATTGCAACAGTGTGGCTGGAATGCCCCGACTATGGAGCTTCTGCCGAATTCTCGATCTGTCTACTTTATCAAAGGCAGTTTTGTAATCAATAAAGGCTTCATAAAGTGTTGGCACTTGTTTTTTGTTTACTACCTCAATCAGGGAAGAGAAAATCACTAGGTTATCTTCCATGCTGCAGCCTTGTCTGAAACCTGATTGTGTGCTCAGTATTAATGCGATCGCTGTAGCCCATTCTTCAAGGTCTGAATTGAGCGCTTTCGCAAAGCATTTCCCATCTACATCAAGCAGAGCAATTAGTCTGAAGTTGGCTGGTTGATTAGCTGGACTTTTTTTGTGTATCCGGGATAAGATGGATCGGCTCCAGCTGTCGGGCACCTCTTTTGTTATAGTACTTTGCTTGAATAGTGGGCATAGAAGATTAATCCACTCTTCTTGTACAACTTAGAATATGCTAGCTGGTAGACTATTAGGCCCAGGGGTGCCCATTGAGCTTAGGGAGATGATGATTGATATTATTTTTGTTGATCTACCATTGTGCCCGTGTGCCCGTGGGCAACCAGGGTGTCCAGGCCTCTTCAGGATGGCTTTCTGTGTTTGTAACATATAAGCTCCGAACTTTGGCAGACAGTTCGGCACCGCCATGCAGGCGGTGGCGTTCCGTCCGCCATCTGTGCCCGTCTACCACCAATTTCCCCCCCCTCCATATTACAATCGGGGGGGGGGGACCGCAGCGGACAGAAACACCGTCTGCCGCTTTTCCACCCCGGTCGCTTTGCGGCCGGGGCGGGAAAGGATTCATATGGCTGGCGGTATCTTCCAGACACCGCCAGCCATATTACGATGGCCGGATGCAGATACCTTTCCGTGGCGGCATTAAAGGCATACGGGCTTTGCTTTGGGGGCACGTTGCGGGCCCCCAGGGTGAAGGGGGGTAGGAGGTGCACATGGGGGTTACCTATGGTACCCCCCTACGTTTCACAGTACAACATGGCAGGCACCGCGCAGTGCCTGTCATGTTGTGCTGTGAAACGCATGTTGTGCTGTGAAACGCACAACATGCATTTTTTACATTGCGGCGGACGGTGCTTTCAGCACAGTTGGCTGCAATGTTAAAAATGTGGGATGCACCCGCTACTGTGGCGGGTGCATCCTAAATCGGTGCCCGGTACCACCGCCCTTGTGGCGGACGGTCCCTGCCCCAGACAGGATGGCGGACTGACTTTGTCCATCCGCCATCCTAATCGACCCCATAGTTTATTCAGTAGCTGCTGATACGGAAGGCTGTACTTTCAAACTGTTCCCGTTAGACCTCCGCTGTACCAGCCTCTAAAATGTATAGTGATTTCTTAATTACAAAGCCTCATAAAACTTCACTCGCTGTTTTTCCCATAGCTTTGATTTGTATGCCTTTCTTATTTTTCCTATTTCACCATTAAGTGCTCCCAAGTTAATAATGGTCCTGTTCCTTCTCAATTGATTGTGCCTCTTCTCAGTCGATTGTTCACCGTTTGAGCATTTCTTAGCTTATGTGGAAGAGTGCAGAAACTGGCGTTCATCAGGTGGACATGACAATTTTGTGGGAAAAGAGAATTGGTTTTACAACTTCGCTGTTAGGGGGTGCCATTACAGTGGGGATGAGACTTGGCCAGGTAGGTCTGCCTTGAGTTTCTTGAATGCATCAACTTTTTCAGCTGTTAAGTTACAGTTCCATTTAATTCTACAGAGAGAGCTGTCATCTTCTTGGTTATCTATCACTTTAGCCATGGGCCATCTAGACATGCTCATAGAGAGGGAGCAGACTAGCATTGCGTGATAACTAATCAGGCCTTGAACCACTTGAAAGCAGCTCACTTGGTTAAAGTTCAGAGCAAATACCCAAACGTAGTCTATTAATGTTATGTTATGTTATGTTATGTTAATATATTATTTATTAAGCGCTCGTACGCCCAGGGGCTTCATGGCGCTATCGGAAGGAACACAACACAAGATACAAGCAAAATACAGCTCAACAATAGGCCTGGATGAACAGCCAGGTTTTGAGAGAGTGTCTAGAACTGAGAAGGTCTCCACTCATTTTCAGATGCAAAGGAAGCGAATTCCAGAAGGTGGCTGCAAGATGGTCAAAACAGCCGCCACCAAGACGTTTCCTTTTAAAAGATGGAACGACCAATAACATTTTTTGAGCTGAGCGAAGATTTAGTGATGGATTGTATCTAGCAACAAGGTCTTTTATAAACTTCGGGCCTGTATTTTGTAAGGTTTTAAAAATAATACACCCAGTTTTAAATGCAATTCGCTGTGCTACGGGTAACCAGTGCAATTGTTTCAGACCAGGTCTGATAGATTGCCACTTTGTAAGTCCAAGAATAAGTCTAGCGGCTTGATTCTGGACCAACTGAAGTCTTTTTTGCACGCCCGCTGGGAGTCCTAAGTAGAGGCTATTTGAAAAATCCAGTCGAGACAGGACAAGGGCAATGGTAACCTGGGTAAGGGCAGCCTGCGTAAGAAAGTGGGCTATTTTCCTTATTTTCTTAAGTTGAAAAAAACTGGCAGACACTACAGTACCCACTTGTCTTTTCAAGGAAAGATCCTCACTTAGTGTAACTCCCAAGCTTTTAAGCGAGGACGATCTCACAGGTGGGGCCCCCATGCTAGATGGCCAGAAGCGTGGGCTCCAGCTTAATTCACTTTTCCCAGGCAAGATCAGTTCGGTCTTGCCTGGGTTAAGTTTCAAATGATTAAGACTCATCCATCCCTGAATGTGTGTCATGGTGTTATAAAATTCTACCACGCAATCCTTGGTGTTCAGAGGAAAGATGAGTTGTAGATCGTCCGCGTAGTTATAGATGGTAACTTTAGCATTCCTTAGGGAGTACAACAGTGGGCAAAGGTACAAATTAAACAGTAAAGGTGATAAAGATGAGCCTTGAGGTACTCCACATGAGGTGGAGATGATGGGGGCTGTAAAAGGGCCCAATCTTACTGATTGCGTACGGCCTGTGATAAAGGAGCTAATCCAGCTCAAAGCGACCCCCCTAAGGCCAGCTTGTTCGACACGGTTGACAAGAATGGAATAGTCAACCGTGTCGAACGCTGCCGAATGGTCGAGGCGTACCAGGGCCTGGTGGATGCCTTCATCAGCATTCCGCCTAAGAGTGTTTTGTACCGCCAATATCACAGCTTCCGTTGAATGACACGAACGGAAGCCAGCCTGATTGGGTTCAAGATATTCCGAACGTTCTATGAAATTAGTCACATTTGCAGAGACGTGAGCTTCCAATAATTTGGATGTATAGGGTAGCAAAGATATTGGTCTGTAGTTTAGCGGATCAAGCGGATCTGTTCCTGCTTTCTTGATCAAAGGAATAAGCAAGGCCTTCTTAAGGCAGCTGGGGACTTTGCCCTGTAAGAGTGAATCATTTAGCAGAGGGAGAACGCCCTCTGGTATAGCTGCCCCCACCTCTCTCAAAATGTGCGAAGGACAGGTATCATCAGGTGAGCCAGATTTAACCCTTGCAAAGAGGTCAGACAGAGTCTTTTCATCAATAGGGGGAAAGGTATCTAACGTGAAAGGATTATAATAAACATCATCCAAAGGAGGGGAAGGTAGGGAATTTGAGATGCTCTGTTTTATAGTACTAATTTTATTTAAGAAAAAAGCATTCAGTGAATTACAGAGATCCTGTGTGGGAGTGACCAACGGAGCAGTTCTATCACTACTGCGAAGATCATTCACAATATTAAACAGGTCTTTCGTCTTATTTTAAGAATTCAGAATTTTTGCAGAAAAGTAGTCAGTTTTTTGTTTTAAAATGAGTTTTTGATAATCTTTACGGGCCTTGCAGTAGTTAACTTTGTCTTGTATTAAGTACCCTAATCTCAACTTCCTCTCTTTTTGACGCACTTCCAATTTTAAATTCTTCAAATGTGGAGTAAACCAATTATGTGCGTCATTAGGGCGTGAGCGGGGAAGGTTTATGCAAGGGGCGTAAGCGTCAGCTGCCTGACGTATCCAATTTGAAAAAGCTTCTTCAGTGGCATCGATGTCTTTAATCATTGGAGGGAGGGACGAAGCCAAGGTATCCAAAAAGGCAGATGTATCTATGTCCTTCCATTTTCTAATTTTCCCACCAGTTTGAAATGATTCTTTTGTGCTCTTCTCAATTATAAGTGTGCAGTGAATAAGAAAATGATCTGACCAGATACAAGGAGATGTAGAGGAGATGGAGAGGGGAATATTCTGGGACCATATTTGGTCTAGGCTATGCCTTTTTTCGTGTGTGGGTGAATGAATCTGTTGCATTAAATTCAAGTCTAAAAGTAAGTCCTTAAGTTCTGCTGCCTGAACATCCAATTCAGTAGCATCAAACCAAAAATTAAAATCCCCTAACAACACAATTTTAGCGTGATTAGTTACAAGGGAAGCCAATTGTTCTGCTAATAAAGCAGCAAAAGTGGGCATAGATTGAGGGGGTCGATATATTAGGACCATTAACCGTGTTCCACTGTCGGTTTCCGTTTTAAAAACCATGTTCTCCGAACCAGTGAGAACAAGAGACGGGAGTACGGAAAACTTATAAGTATTATGAATAATGGCAGCAACTCCACCACCTCTTTTATCTGAAGATCTATCAACTTTTAAAATATAATAATCCGAAGGAACAGCCGCCAAAATATCTGGTAGTGAGTCCGAGTTAAGCCAAGTCTCAGTGAGAAACAAAATATCTGGTCTCTCGGATCACAACATTAGAAAGATGTCCAAATGATGTTTGACCATCGACCTCGTGTTCAAATAGATGCATTTAAGCTTGGTCTGTGGTTCTAGTGGGGATTGAAGACGGGTGCGAGAGCCAGAATGGATAACATTGCCGGCTATATGCTTAAACTTGGAAATACCATAAAGGGCGGTGCGCTTGAGGGGGTAATGGCGGGTAAAGGTTATCTAAGGGTCTTAATTGCACCAGATCATGAGAGGAATAGGTGTAAATTTGGCCAGAGGTGTTGGCCCCCGGCCCCAGTCGGCCGCGGACGGGCGCAGACGGGCTTACCTTAGGCGCACCTTCGGCGCGCCATCGTCGCGCCCGCTGCGCCCGTCCGCTGCGCTCCCGGATGCACATTGAGTTTTAAGTCCTGCCTCCCAGAAGAACTAGACCGCTAGCTCCGGTCCAGCCCAACCAAAGATGGCGCCTCGCCTCGCCCTCCACGCAAACGGCACCGTCAGCCGCGGTGGAACGGGGCGGGGTACAGGTAAAAATACACAACAGCAATGATGAACTGTTCTGTGAGATCAATGTGCAGGCTTGAGGATAGTATAGGGTGCTTCAGCAATTTAAAGTTATAAGACCTAGCTGAGTGAGAAGGGTAGCAAACCTCTCCCCTGCAGAGTCCTTCTAGATTTTACCAAGTGTGATTTCAGGAATGAACCAAGCTGTATCTTCATTCTTGCACCAAAATTGATGGCTTAGCTGATTCTTAAAGGAACATGTTGAAGTTTCCAGCAAGTAGCAGCATGGCCTCCAGATATTGCGGTCTTAAAGCTTTAATGATTACAACTTTTGCCACTGTTGTTATTTTCTTTGGTTGTTTTGGATTTATATAGATGAACCATATAATGATTTGTAACTTTTCCCTAAGAGTTTGTTTGATGGGTGATACTAGTTTTATGAATATGTTATCTCCGATGCCGCTTGCCAATACCACTATGCTTGCTGCCAAGGCTTTTTGAATAAGAATTAAGACCCCACCTGAAGGGTGACCACCTTTGAGGGATGATTCAGCTGGTACAAGTAATTCAAGGTGTTCTGGACCTGCTGTTTTGGCTAACTGCCATGTCTCTTGAGGGCAAATTATGTTGTTCATGTTAATGTCCTTAGTTACATCATTTTTGACAGGCAAAGCTCTTGAGTCACAGATATTCCAGGAACCGGACGTTGGGCAGTCACCATGTGTCCTTTGTTCATCACAAAATCAAATGGTTCAGCATCGAAAGGAGCATCAGACTTTAATTTTCTATGCTGGTGAGGTAGTACTCGATCTCCTCTAGTGAACGTAATGTCTTTTGCATATCAATGCTTTTCTACATAGGTCTTCATTTTCCTGTTACTATTCAAGACTTTCATGCAAGTTTCTTCCTCAGTATTTGATCTTATGTTGGTCTATTGAGGTAACTTGCTCGGCATGGCTCTCCCGAACATCAAGGTTGCAGGACTTTTACCTGTGGTCGAGTGAGGGCTAAACGGTAAGCTTGAAAAGTCAAATGTAAGATACTTTTAAGGTCAAGCTTTTTTAGTACAGCACTCCGGACAGCTTTCTTAAGAGTACTCATGAAATATTGGACAAGGCCATTGGCCTGTGTCCAAATCGTAGTGCTCTTCTGATGATGGTTTTCGATGACAGGCAGTTGCACAAATGACAGGCCTTTAAATTTTTTTCAACTGTCTATAGGGGGCTGGTAACAAGACTCATCTGTAATAATGTTGTTCAGTTTCAGCATGCAGCTATCTTGACTCGTGGCATTTACAATTTGTTCCAGTGAAATGGCAGCTGGGGTGTTTGGTTTCAAAATGAAATTTATGAAAGCTTCATTTGTCTTGGAATGGGTGTCAGGGCATTGTAGAGGTACTCGTGAGAAGCAGTCAACAGGGTTCTGATCTTTGCCTGGAGAATGCAAAGTGGTGTAGGTGTATCCTTGCAATCGCAGACCTCAGCGTTCAATGCAAGGAGTCATTTTTGCCTCTGCATTGCCAGAGATAGTCAACAGTGTTTGATGACCTGTCATAAGTATGTAGGGTTTCCCATACAAGAATAAGTGGAAATGTTCACAAGCCCACACCACTGCTAAGCTTTCTTTCTCAGGTTGTGAATAAGACCGTTCAGTTTTACACAAACTTTGAATTGCGTATGCCAAAATACGTCTTTGAGCATTTGGGTATCTGCTGTGCAAGGATGGTGCCTAATCTGACGGGAATAGCATCAACAACAACTTCAGTATGCACCTTTGGATCAAAGTATGCCATTTCAGTAGTGTTCCCAATTAGCGTAATTGATTATCATGAAGTTTTGCTCACATTCATGTGACCAATGAAATAAAAAAAAAATTGTCAAGTGTTTTAATTCAGCACTCACGGTGGCCTCATTTATGAAAAGTGACGCATCGCTGCGTGAAAACAGCGATGCGTCACTTTTCACTGCGCCCTCCTTGCGAGACCAATGATGCGTCATATTTACACTATGACGCATCATGGCGCAAGGAGTTACAGATACGTCAGTATTTCTGACGTATCTGTAAGCGCAAAAGTCACACATTGCTGGAATGTGTCACAAAAGTGACGCAACTCCAGCAATGCGTCCTTTCATATGGGGAAAGCCCCATGTGAAAGAGCTTGCATCAGTCTTACGCCTGCTGTGAGGCAGGCGCAAGATTTTGACGCAACAGTGTCCTAAAAGTGACGCAGTGAAATCTCATAGATTTCACTGCGTCACTATTACGAGGCTTTTTGCGGGGGAACGCCCCCTCTGCATACATTATACCTGACGCAGGTATAATGTATCGCAGGGGTTTACAAAGTGACGCATCTGCTTGGATGCATCACTTTGTAAATAGTGCGCAACAGGAGGCATGTTTTACGCCGCCGATGCGTCACAAAAAGTGACGCATCGGAAGCGCAAAACTGACGCAAGGCCTCATAAATGAGACCCCTTGTATATATCTAGAGCAGTAGCTGGCCATGCCAAGGAATGAACATAACATGGAAACATTTTGTAAGACTGGCAGTTAACAGCGCTTGCACTTTTGCTGGATTTCTCATGCATTTAAGTTAAACCGGCATCAGCGAGCAACTGACACACTTGCGTGAGAGCTTTGTCATGCTTCTTCTTCCGTGTAGCTCTGTAAAACAATATGTCATCACTATAATTGAAAGCATTCATAACAGGCTGTTTGATAAGTCAAATGACATCTTGGAATAGCTCCACAGCTGATGACACACCAAAACGTAGTCTTGTGTAACGGAACAGACCAACATGTGTAGAAAAGGTTGTAATGTACCTGCAATTTTCCTTGAGTTCCAGCTAATGATATCCTTTACTAGTATTTAGGCGAGAGAATACCTTCACACTATTCAATTGGGTTATGTCAGCAGTGTGCCAACCTGACTGTTGTTATCTTTCAATTACCTTGTTCGCTGGATGCATTTTCATGCAGATGCGTGCAGCTCCTTCACTTTCGTTTTTGGGTACTACCACTATGGGAGAAATTCATGAAATTGGACAAGTAGAATACTCAATGATATCATGTTTGAAATAATAAGGGTTCAAGTTCTTTTTCAACAGATTCCTGTAAGTGAAAGGCTATTCGTCTATGTCTTTGAGCAATCAAACCAACATCCTCATTCTTGAACTTTCATAGTCTTGAGTTTTCCCAACCCATGAAACAATAAATGGAATTGACTTAATATTTCATGATGAATATTCATTGTATAGTTCACGGATATCAATCCCATATCAGCCGCTACGCTGAAGCTGAGTAAACAGGCGTTTGGCGCCGTACCCTGAAGTACATGAATGGGTGCTTGTACTTTTGCTTTCTTATGCTTCATCATTGCTAGAAATGAACCTCGTCTTTCTAGTGCCATTGATGCAGTCCATGTATACACTTTAGTTTTCGATGGCGTAGGTCAGGGCAATGGAGACAGTTTCGCATTGAACAACCATTGACGTTTAGTTTGATTTTCAGACAGTGTTTGAATGACTTTGATGCTTTCTCATGTCGACTTCTCATGGATCTGTATCTTTCCTCACATGTGGTCAGTCGAACATACACCAGTTTCTATGAGTTAAACATCGACATGGCACAACCATCTTCTTCACTTTAACTTGACCTTGATACAGAAGCACTGCTTGACGAAGATTTAGATGTCGATCAACATTGCTTGGAGTCGATTTGGTCATTTGGCTTTATGGGTGTGCATCGAACGTCACTTCTGGAATGTTCAGGTGGCCATTTTGTTAGGGGCAGAAAGTCTGGCATGTCTACAGGCCCATGTCCATGGAGTGCCAGACCGCTTCCCTCAGAAAAAGTACACAAAACATTCTCTGGTTTCTAGTTCGCTTTGCACCCAACCGCAGGGAAATCTTAGAGGTAAACACTCTCTGTATGCCCCAGGAATGGCAGAAAATCTGTTGTGCCTACGAGGAAGGTAGGTAATACAGGCCAATGCCAGCAATTGCCCCCAAAACATCAGTACAACTTTCCTTGGTACCTAGTGGCCGTTCTGCCCCATGGAGAGATTGGGGTAAACACCCCTTATCTGCACCCACAATATGCAGAAGACTGTTGTGCCCAGAGTATGGAGAGCGAAGAGCCTAGTGTGAGCACCACGCAGGGATTCACTAGCGAGAGAATAGACTGCAAAAGGCACACTGTCTACTTTCCAATTCTGCTTTTCCTGTGTTGATTGGTGCTCAAGGGTAGAGCTATACTCTGGCACCAATTAAAAGTGAAAGCAGGTTGCACCATTAGCTCGGTCTGCTTTCACTTTTAAAGTGTTGTGCACTGGCATTACAGAAATACAAACCAAAATTAAACTTTGAGTCTGGAAGCATCAAACTAAACCGGAAGGAAACTATCCCCTAATAACCTGACTTTGATTATTGAAATGAAAAATAATCTGATCTTCAAAACAGAGGACCTGTGGACATCCTCAATGCAGTGGCGTTAGTGTGGAGGATGTCAACGGGTCATCCACCCCATTTAAGTGGTGAACAAGTAAAGTAGCAAAAGCACAGCAAAAATAATTGATGATCATAACTTCCTTTTGTTATTACACATAAATAAACAACAGACATAATAATCACAAGTATAGAAAATACCATTCATGAATTAATGGTAACTAATTTACATATATTATAACAAATGAAAATCTCCATGGAAATTTGTGCACGTTGGTAAGTGGGGGGTTGGGTTCAGCTCATCTTCAGCCCATACGGATCTGATTCAGTCTCTACCTGCATTCTCAACATTTGCAGATACCATTCCTCACTCTGGAGCAATGGAGACTATTAGGTGATAGTGCTCCTCAACAGGGGATGTACACATCAAGACGGCTGTCTGTGTTTTGCAGTATTAAGAATAGGGTTGTCAGAATTCTCCGTGTTGACAGGGCAATATATTTTCACTCCTAAGCTTTAGTTTAACAAATCTTTAAATTCCGTGAGGTGCACTCATTTGCTTTCAACCCAAAAAGTTTGAGTAAAATACATGAAAGCACTGATTTCCAAATAAAAAACTGACAAAAGGAGTCCTGATTGTCCATTGATCCTATTGTAGAGTTAAAATGACAAGGGCCACAGAGCACTGGTTGTCAATACCTTTGTGAGGTTGTGGAAAAGTAAATTTTGCCATGTTCTGTGTCCCTACGTGTCATCCATCATATGTTATGTGTGCATGATTAAATATGCATATGCATTCCCTATGTTCGATTAATGACGCAATTACAGTTGTGTCCATCTCTAGTATGCCAGTTTCCAGTTCTCGTGAATACTATGAATATCAGGCCTATGTAAAGTTACGTTGCCACGTTTCTCAGTGTGCACGTTATTCCATTGTAAAGTCCCCGTTTCTAGGCTTCAGAAGGGCCTGGACACCAGATTCAGCTCCTGTCTCCTGTCTCCTGAAGCCTCGCTGAGGAGCGATACAGCCCCCACCTGTATCCTCGACCCTTCACTTACTTCCTGCCTCGCAGTGCCCGGTTCAGCCTGGCTCTGCCTCTGAGTCTGCCAAGAGTATGTTATGATTCCAGTTATCAGTTCAGTCCTCCTTCTCTGCATTCCTAAAGCTACTGAATCGCATCAATAGTTTCCGTCATAGTCTAGCTTTTACGTCTCCATGTAAGAGAAATACTGCATTTAAATGGTCATTTAATATTCTTCATCACGCACTACATATAGAATAATGCATGCTCCAGTCTTAGAGTCCGTTAGCCTCTCCCCTCCTGACTCTTAGTTCATATCAACATGTTCTCTAAACATCAGATACTAGATACTGTTTAGGTACATGTCGCCCTGACTCTCCAGACTTCAGTCTCTGCTCCTAGCACAGAGTTCGAAGCCCCCAGCTTCTCCTAGTGATACGTCATTGCCAGTTTGCGCGCACCATCAGGTTAGAGGTCCCGGCTCCTCAGGTAGCCCCCTCCATGGTTTCCGCCCCATTCATGACATATTCTGTTACGTTTGCATCACATGTCTATGTATACGCCTCTGTTACACCCACTTTCACCCTTATCTTTCGCGACTGCTATTGACCACACCCACTGCTCCGCCTATCGTATGTACTGTAATGCAACTGTTTTAGTATATATGATCGTGTATTGTTATTAAATGTGAGCGCGCTCATCCCAGATCCAGCCCCAGCAGCTGCTGGGCCCTGCCATCCTATTCCTATGCAGGTTGTCCTGTTCCTGTCCTTTATGCTGTAATAAACCTGCAAACTCCTACTACCTCGAATCTTGACTCTTATTTATTGAGCTATCTGTTATTGCTATGCCTAGTAAAACCTAGATCCGGTATTATTTATTTATATACCACATAATGGCGCCCGAAGAGGGACTTGCCCTTTCCCCACGCGCCGGTGAAGCCACGCCGGCCCCCTGACCCTCTGCAGCCGTGACGGAACCATACCGTGCACGTGCAGATATTTCTGCTCCAAGTATCCCTCAGGCCCACGGAGGAGGCGGAGGAGGCGGTCCAGCATCCAGACGAGGCGGTGGAGGAACGCGGCGAGTCCCGACCAGAGCCCAAGCCGAGAGTCCAAGGTCCGAGGTATCCGGAGGCCCACCCGTAACAGAAGACCGAAGTTCGTCCGTCCGACGTCGAAGCAGTCCAGTCCAGTCCGAGGCCTTCCGTTCTTGCTGCCCGGTGAGTACCGTTACTGGGGTAGTATCTAGACAGGGTCAATCTGATTGACTCTGGTCCGTGGGTTGGTGGTACACAGACCCACAAACGAAGTGTCCACTTTGGTGGATGCGGGTCCTGACGTGTCTCTGTATGAGACCGGTAAGTTTCGTACTGTTTCAGCAGTGCATCTAGTTTCTGTTCCAGTCAGTTCTGTTCCCGAGAAAATTCATGTATTCTGTGTTCCGTATTCCAGGTAGTATTCTGTTCGAACTGTTATTTTAAATGTTCTTCATGTATTTTAATGTCGTGGTATGAATGGGGAATAAGTATCGTGTTCATTGTGTATTGTATTGTGTCTAGATTACAGTCCAGTCATGCCCTTGTTTTCTAAGTTACGTCAGTTAAAAACTAGAAAGGGTCTGCTGGAAGCAGCAGTTCCAGTTCCGCCTAGGGACAGTCCAGGTCATTTTATGTATCAGAAGCATGGCATAAGTGCCATATTATATCTAGATTTATGGGTAGAGTATACCAAACAGTTAGAAGAAAAGTATAGATGGCCCGTATCGGGTACATGGGATGCCGAGTGCATCATGCGAGTAGAAGAAGCATTATGGAAAAAGAAAGCCAGACAGTCACAGAAAGATGCCATCGAGTTATGGCGCAAAGAAGCTCATAAAAGAACGGAAAAAGAAATCAGAAAGTCAGAATTAAGTAGAGAATCCTTGGAACGAGCCCAAGAAAGGGAATTAATCGAGATTGGTGAACGAGTTAAAACCGAACAGTCAGACAGACAGAGGCATGCTCTTATTAAGGGTATGTATCCTCTTCTTGCCGAGGGCCTGCCAAAAGCGACCCCGGAGGCATCCAGTAACTTTCCGCCACCATTAGTTCCGACCAAGCTGCGTCACAAACCGACCGCAGCTGATATTTTCATCTCGTCCTATTTGGACGACACAGTCCCAGAATATGCAAATCCTGTTCGCGCTCCGCCAGTCCCTGTAAATCAGGCACTTCCCGTTCCTCCAGACACCGGGGTACCCCTCGCAGTACCTGTTACGGTCCCCCCGGTCCAGCCCGCCATACCAGTTCAGCCCGCATTTCAATTTCCTGCCACACTAGTACGAAGAGGATCAGTCGACGATTCTAGTTTAGGGGCCGCAGGAGGAGGTACTCCTCAAACCCCGCCGCCACATAAGCGTTTAACGTCAGCCGAATTACATGCACAAGCGTCACAGCGTACGCCCAGGTATCAGTCTGTTGCAGAAATAAGAAAAGCCCTTAACGAATGTGGCTATGATCCAGTCCCAGGCGAGGATAGTATGGTTTTATATTCATTACGCGTAAGAAAAGTGACCGAGTATCTAGTCACCCTACCAGATATGAAAGAAGATCTAGACAGAATATATCGTTTCATCCGTACCGGGAATGATCCAGAAAGTATTAGTGATGTCATGTGCCAAAGAAAAGCTGAAGTCCAGCTCATGCTATTAAAGTTTCTGATTAATTGTCTAATACGAGAACAAGATTATCCGACCAAAGATCAAGCCGAAATGAGAACCCTGACAAAGTGGAGTGATAATATAGCCGAGGGTAAGCACAAGACCATCGGTGCTATAGAGAGTATGTATAAGAAGATTCGTAAAGAAATAATAAGGATACACGAACAACGTAAAGCAGCACAAGTAAGCGAGAAAGAAAGTAACTCTGATACTGAAGAGGTAGAGGACGAGAATCCCGACAGAATAGCGTATGTAGGAAAATCTAGATTTCCAGATCGCCATTTACGCCTAGAACACAAGTCTATTTTTCATCATCCAGCACCAGAACAAGGTTCTCTAGAACAAGTATTTCAAGCTACCGATCACATTCTGAAATCACGAATCGGTTATAGTGAGTTAAGTACTATGCATGAACAAGAACTGGTCCGATCAGCAGTCCGATGGATTACTGATTCTACCACTTTTCCAGACGAAATAGTGGCACAAATGTTTCTGAAAATGCCCCCAGCCGAGCAACGACTGGCGGGTATGTATATGATCCAGCACCTCATTACATTGTATGAGGGTCAACATTCTGATCCAGGTCCGTTACACGATGTCCTGAATGAGTTACTCCAGTATAAATGGAAAGGTTTAGGTACCGATTTAATTAGTGTCATTCTAGAACAGCGCCACAAATATAGAACGTTTCTGAACCCGCATTTTGTTCATGTCTCACCCCCAGAAAGTAAACCATTTTACATGGACAGACAGAATCCGTTACGAGAAGTCCACCCAGTTAGAGGAACGGGTGGCGAACTAGAACGAGTGTTTGTTTACACTCCGATTACAAAGATGGAACTCCTAGAGATGAAAAAATTAATCCCCTGTCATGATAAAGATCCAGCAGGGTTCCATCGAGAATTAAAAGACATGCTCCGTATGGGAGAATACACGTATCCAGATATAATTAAAATGTTAAAGGTTCTGTTGCCCGCAGGGGTGTATGAAAAGCTCAAGGAAAAAGAATGGGAGGTGGGAGAGAAAAAGATCGATTGGGCAGTTCTAGAAGCTGAAGATAAGGCACGAGTACCAGGTACCGGTCTTGGAGCGAAATGTAAAGAATTACCTGAATTATTGATTCAAGTTTTACCCAGATTGTTAACAACGAGAAAGGAAGACTGGGATGCAATCTCAGCCTGTAAACAGAAACAAGACGAAGATATTAGTGATTATTATTCCAGATTTGAGAAATGTTTTAGCATCAACAGTGGCCTCAAGACAAGTAGTGAGTCATACCCTCATCTTTTTGTTACTAAATTAGTCGAGAATTCAAGCCCACAAATTAAAAATCGATTTTTGAAAGTCGAAAGTACCTGGCAAGCTAATACCCCGTCCCAGATGTTACAGATGCTCCAATACCACCAGAATAGAATCAGAGAAGAGCAAGAACACGAGAGAAAGCGTATGAAAGACACGAAAATGAAAGTACTAGTTGCACAATCCGTTCCTCAAGACAGTCAGAAGAGGGGTCCGAATCAAGCCAGTCATCCTGCAGCTCCCGTTAAAGGAAACTGCAATTATTGTAAACAGCCAGGTCATTTTATAAACGAGTGTGCAGTTCTGAAACACAACATAGCTACCGGTAAGACTAAAGAAAGACCACGTCCGCCTAGACAAGAACAAGTTTCACAGACTCCTCAGCCACAGAATGCACCACAGACAGTTACAGCTCCGCAGCCCATCGCTGCAACACAGCATGTTACACAGCAAATGTATCAGTATGCACAGTCTGAGTATCCAGAGTATCAGCCATATTCATGAAACAGCCTAGAGAGGGAGGTAGGCTTGCCTCTCATCGAGATACCTGTAGATCAAGAAGGTCCCTATGTTCACAGTCAAGTATTAGGGAAAGACAGAAAGTTTTTGATTGATACAGGGGCAAGTAGGACCACAATTAGCCACGCCGAAGTTCCAGGGGCTCCGCTCTCAGGCTCAAGAAATGTTTCCCTTGGATTTTCAGGAAAACCTATCGTAAATGAGATATCAAAGCCAGTTACTCTAGAAGTAGGACCATTGTCCCGCACTACTGATCTGTTACTTACTAAGTCATGTCCAGAAAATCTGTTAGGCATTAAAACACTGAAAGAATTAGGTGCAGTTATATGCTGTTCCCCAGAGGGAATACGATTGTTCCTACGTGACTTCAAGGGTCACTATGTATTACGAGATTTTGATCCCAGATTGTCTAATGTTCCGCAGCATTTATGGGCGCAAGGTCCAACTGATGTTGGTTATATGCAAATCACACCCCATCGTGTGACTCTCAAGCCAGGTGTAGTGTTACCACGAATCAGACAGTACAGATTGCCACCTGAGGCTGTAGCAGCCTTATCCAAAATTATTGACGAGCTCATCGCTCAAGGAGTGGTTGTAGAAACTGACTCCAATGTATGCAATTCTCCGATCATTCCAGTCATGAAACGTACTGATCCAAATGCACCCCCAGTATATCGATTAGTGATTGACCTACGAGAACTTAATAAATGTATTACTCCCCAGTACCCAGTTGTCCCAGATATCTCTTCCCTATTGACAGCCATTGATTCCGAAGCTTCATTCTTTACTGTAATCGACCTCAAGAACGCGTTTTTCAGTGTTCCCATTCATCCAGACAGCCAGTTTCTTTTCGGATTTTGTTTAAATGGAAGGAGCTATATGTTCACACGCGCTCCTCAAGGTTTCACAGAAAGTCCTAGTATTTACAGTCAAGCACTTAAGAGACAACTAGACAACATTCACATGCCAACTGACACTGCCCTGCTCCAGTATGTTGATGATCTACTGATCACAGCCCGTTCTGAACGTGACTGCGAGCGAGCGTCACTGACGGTTCTGTATTTCCTAGCCGAGATGGGACACAAGGTGTCCCCTTCGAAGCTTCAATTCTGTGTCCAGCAAGTGGTCTACTTAGGACACTTACTGTCCAAGAGGGGTAGGCAGTTGACACCAGACCGTATTCAGTTAATAGCGAGTCTTCCTCAGCCCAAGACCCAGAAGGAGGTACGTGCTTTTATCGGCCTCACTTCTTATTGCAGACAATGGATTCCTCAGTATGCATTTCTAGCTAAGCCACTGATACAGTTAACGACACAGGAGGCAGCCGTATCGACTGTCCTCCCTTGGACATCTGAACACACACTTAGTTTCAATGAGTTAAAGAAAGCCCTATGTCAAGCTCCAGTTCTAGCAACACCGAACTACAGTAAGCCTTTTACACTTTTCGTCACTGAACGCGAAGGTACAGCATTATCTGTTCTCACACAAGATCAAGCAGGACAATACAAGCCATGTGCTTATTTTTCGAGCACATTAGATCCTGTAGCCCAGGCTCTGCCTGCGTGCCTCAAGTCAGTTGCAGCCACAGCACTAGCTATCAGACAAAGTGATTCCATAGTATTAGGACACTCCCTGACAGTACAGGTTCCACACTCCGTGGAAGTTCTTTTAAACCGAACACAGACTCAGCACTTGACAATTGCACGTTTAACAGGTTATGAATTGACACTGTTTCAGCCACACATAGAAATCAGACGCTGCAATATTTTAAATCCTGCTACACTGTTACCATCAGTTACTTCGAATTCTGCCACACACGAGTGTGTGGAAATAGTTAACATCATGACAAAGCCAAGACAAGATTTGACAGATATTCCATTTCCAGATCCAGACCTGACACTTTATGTGGATGGTTCATGTATGAGAACAAGTACAGGAGAACTAGTCGCCGCGTATGCAGTGACTACTGACACTGAAGTTATTGAAACACACCGTATTGACACCCTGTCCGCTCAAGCAGCAGAGCTAGTTGCTCTGACACAAGCCTGCATACACGCCAAGAACCGGAAAGTTAATGTTTACACAGATTCACGCTACGCATTTGGAGTCGTACACGACTTTGGAGTGCTCTGGCAGGAGAGAGGTTTCATGACGTCTCATGGAACCAAGATTCAGCATGGTCTCCTTATTCAAGCTCTGTTAGATGCCATACATTTACCGTCGTCCATTGCTATCATGAAATGCAAAGCACATACGAAAGTTACTGACACCATTTCCCAAGGTAATGATCTAGCAGATCGCACAGCCAAGCTTACAGCTCAGACACCAGACATTCCAGTAAATAAGACACCGACACACACTCCAGATCCGACTACATGTATGACAGTCAAAGACCCTACTCAAGATGTCATAGATATCCAGTTACATGCTACTCCCGATGAAATCAAGAAATGGTCTGAACAAGGAGGGGTACAGACAGATCAGGGATGGGTGACGAAGGGAAAAGCCACATGGTTTCTCCCCGACTCTATGGTTCAAGTCATTATCAATACCGCACATAGTCCAGCACATTTAGGAGAAAAAGCTATGTTAGACAGTATCCAGAACATTTGGTTCAACAAGCATTTACGAGCTGCAGCCAAACAGAAAGTCCGTACCTGTATGATATGTTGCCAGTTTAATCCAGGTAAAAGTGTCCCGGTGGAACAAGGGGGATTCCAACCTCCTGACCACCCTTTTGAAGTCCTCCAGATGGATTATATTCAGATGGAGCGATGTCGAGGTTTCAAGTATGTCCTTGTAGTTGTATGCGCTTTGTCCAGGTGGACAGAAGCATATCCAGTTCCAGATTACACAGCCGCGACTACTGCCAAGCAGTTGGTTCGTGAGTTCTTCCCCCGTTATGGACTCCCTAGGGTCGTATATTCTGATAACGGCCAGCCATTCTCCTCAGAGTTAATGAAGCATGTTTCCCTTTTGTTAGGGTACCAGTGGAAGTTCCATTGTGTACGTCACCCAGAAGCAGCCGGTCTCGTAGAGAGACATAACCAGACTTTGAAAATCCGTATCGCAAAAGTTTGTCAAGAGAAAGGTGTGGACTGGCTAGTGGCTCTGCCAGTTGCTCTATTCTACATGCGCATGGTCGCACATTCCAGATCAGGTCTGTCCCCGTATGAGGTCGTTTTCGGCCGCCCCCCTAACATGTGGGGTACTCCTAGACCCCGAAGTATTACCGATGTTTCAAGTAATATGCTGACAGATTACCTAGCTTCCTTGATGTCTGCCCTCAACTCTTGTCGTTCACAGGTTGCCGCCGCATTTCCAGACAATACCGAGGTGGCACCGCATGAAATCGTTCCAGGATCCATGGTCTTGGTTCGCAATTTTGACCGCTCAAGTCCGCTAGAGCCTCGCTGGAAGGAGCCCCGACAGGTCCTCCTCGCCACCCGTACAGCCGTGAAGTTGGAGGGACGCAAAGGCTGGGTGCACCTTTCGCACGTAAAGAAATTTTATGGACTGAAACCCGTCTCAAAGAACATTTCCCAGGATTTGAAGGATTGCCAAAGTACCATTCTCAAGGACTGTCCCGCAAAGAACAATGATACTGCACCCTCCCCGTTAGAGAAAACTCCGCAACAGGAGTATAAGTTGAAACTCCGGTCTAGTAAAATAAGTCAGCCAGTTTGATTGTCTAAGTCCTCCCCTAGGTGAAACGGTTAGACTGTTTCTGACATGTATAAAATAGACCCCCATAGTGAGAGAGTTAGTCAAAACTCAATTCGATGTATCGTTTTTCTATGTTTCATATTATTTCTCAGTATTATGATTTCCTGCACCAGTTATGCATTTTACCTGTATTTTCCAGTTTCTCATGTAAATAAGTCTTCCAATGCTACAGTAGAGCACACGTTTAGTGATCTACCTCCTCATGAACTCTCTTACCGCCTCGCTATGCGTAATAATTCCTTTATCCGCATGTTACATTATTCACACCAGACCAGCAATGCCACTGATTGTTGGGTGTGTGGTCGACTCCCCCCTTTCCAGACACCGAAGGGAGTTCTGCCACTCTTTCCTTATCCATTTTCACATAATGGTTCGTGTGGAGCATGGTCCACGTTAACGTCATCCTCAACAGATATGTCTTTTCTTAACAGTACATGTTTTCCAGACAAGCAAGGTCTTCCCCACAGAACAGGGTTAGATCTAGAAAATGAAGTGTACAATTTAGGTAATTATTCTTCGAATTTCATGGTCCTGAATGTTCAGTCTGATACTACTCCAGACTTACCTGCTATTTCAGTACTACCAGTCAAAGGCGAATTATGTGTTAGAAATAATGGTTCCGTACATGTAGGACATAGCGCTTGTACTACTATTGTCAAGTATAGTGACAGTGGGAAATCTATTTTCAAAGCTTCACGCCATTCTTATTTTATTTGTGGTCAAACTGCATATATTCGTCTGCCCCTCGATTGGGAGGGAACCTGTTACATTGCCTTCCTACTGCCACCAGTTTTCCTAGCCCCATCTGATTATCATAGAAATACACATCTAGTACACATTAGACATAGAAGGGAGTCCCCCATTGTCGATTATACTGAAACTGCCCTAGAACAGTATACAGATTTCAACAGAGGTTTCTTTTTCTTTATAGGACCTATCCAGAATAGTAAGCTAATCCGTAGGTTAACCAGAACCCTTGAAGCTGTAGTCAATGAGACTGCCTCTGCTCTAGGTAACTTAACCGAAGAGCAATCTGCTATGAGATTTGTCGTGCTCCAGAATCGTCTCGTCCTTGACGTCATACTAGCCGATAGGGGCGGGGCCTGTAGAGTCATCGGATCTAGTTGCTGCATTTTCATTCCAAATAACGCGCCGTCTGTTTATTCAGCTATAACCAGACTCCATAAAATTGCCCATCTGTTACACCAAGATCCAGGCACCTGGACATGGTCCGGTTGGTTCTGGAATATAATTTCCGCCTGGGGATGGAAAGTCTTGTCCTTTCTAGGTATTGCAGTAGCGATCATATTCAGCTGCTGCCTCTGTATACAATGTGGCCCTGCGATTTGCGGCATTTGTGCTACATCATGTATTCCTAGTCCCAAGTCCCGTTCTAGATCCCGTTCCAGGATAATTCGAGACGAGCAAATGATACTGTATGAAATGATAGATGGTATCATGAATATTGATGTTTCCTGATGGAAACGTAGTGACAAGGAGGGAATGTGGAAAAGTAAATTTTGCCATGTTCTGTGTCCCTACGTGTCATCCATCATATGTTATGTGTGCATGATTAAATATGCATATGCATTCCCTATGTTCGATTAATGACGCAATTACAGTTGTGTCCATCTCTAGTATGCCAGTTTCCAGTTCTCGTGAATACTATGAATATCAGGCCTATGTAAAGTTACGTTGCCACGTTTCTCAGTGTGCACGTTATTCCATTGTAAAGTCCCCGTTTCTAGGCTTCAG
This sequence comes from Lissotriton helveticus, assembly GCF_964261635.1. Taxonomy (NCBI): domain Eukaryota; kingdom Metazoa; phylum Chordata; class Amphibia; order Caudata; family Salamandridae; genus Lissotriton; species Lissotriton helveticus. The sequence continues at coordinate 211,117,891 of NC_136063.1, read as the reverse complement.
AAGGGCCTGGACACCAGATTCAGCTCCTGTCTCCTGTCTCCTGAAGCCTCGCTGAGGAGCGATACAGCCCCCACCTGTATCCTCGACCCTTCACTTACTTCCTGCCTCGCAGTGCCCGGTTCAGCCTGGCTCTGCCTCTGAGTCTGCCAAGAGTATGTTATGATTCCAGTTATCAGTTCAGTCCTCCTTCTCTGCATTCCTAAAGCTACTGAATCGCATCAATAGTTTCCGTCATAGTCTAGCTTTTACGTCTCCATGTAAGAGAAATACTGCATTTAAATGGTCATTTAATATTCTTCATCACGCACTACATATAGAATAATGCATGCTCCAGTCTTAGAGTCCGTTAGCCTCTCCCCTCCTGACTCTTAGTTCATATCAACATGTTCTCTAAACATCAGATACTAGATACTGTTTAGGTACATGTCGCCCTGACTCTCCAGACTTCAGTCTCTGCTCCTAGCACAGAGTTCGAAGCCCCCAGCTTCTCCTAGTGATACGTCATTGCCAGTTTGCGCGCACCATCAGGTTAGAGGTCCCGGCTCCTCAGGTAGCCCCCTCCATGGTTTCCGCCCCATTCATGACATATTCTGTTACGTTTGCATCACATGTCTATGTATACGCCTCTGTTACACCCACTTTCACCCTTATCTTTCGCGACTGCTATTGACCACACCCACTGCTCCGCCTATCGTATGTACTGTAATGCAACTGTTTTAGTATATATGATCGTGTATTGTTATTAAATGTGAGCGCGCTCATCCCAGATCCAGCCCCAGCAGCTGCTGGGCCCTGCCATCCTATTCCTATGCAGGTTGTCCTGTTCCTGTCCTTTATGCTGTAATAAACCTGCAAACTCCTACTACCTCGAATCTTGACTCTTATTTATTGAGCTATCTGTTATTGCTATGCCTAGTAAAACCTAGATCCGGTATTATTTATTTATATACCACAAGGTGGAGATATAAAAAAAACCCTTTCTTACCTGCATTGAACTCCAGGAATCACTCTGCCATCTTGCCTCATCACTGACGTGCCTGTGGGGAGAGAGAGTGACACAGGGTTAAACCGGGTGGGACCTGGGGAGGGTCACCAAGATTAACAAAAGACAACTCTATCTTGGAACTGGTGGGCGGGGCCCTAATAGCTGTGACCAAATCTGGACGGAATGAAGCAGGGGATAAAAACGCCCAGGCCAGCAGAACTGGGCAGAGAAGAGATGGCGAGGAGCTCCATGAAAGAAAGGGATCCTGCCGCAGTACACGAGAAGAGAGGGAAGAGGGACCAGACCCAGAGAAGGCGTCACCAGCAGTATTGAAGAGTCCCAGGAGACGTGGACAAAAGGGTGGTGAACCCCACCGGAGGACTCTGATTGGCTTACTGCAACTCAGGAGAGTTGCATCATTTGAGGTGAGTGACTTGAGGAAGGTAGTGCAATGCAATATGGGGTGGGAAGACTTGTGATGTATGTGCACTATCAGCTCCCTTTCCTCCTCCACCGTCTAGAACTTGGCCTAATGCCTTAAGATACGCAAGACATCAGTACTAAGAACATAAAGGGCACTTATGTTTTTCATTTAAATCACACTTGTTTTGTTTCATGTGGAGGAACTTGAGGAATGAGCACTACTGTTTTATTTTATACGTCCACTCATGCAAGGCATTACAGCTTGCTCAGCAAGTGACATTGTGAGTAAAGCTGAGGGGGATAATCAGCGGCCTTTTTGTGAGGAGTCTATTCTGATTCAAAGGGGGACTAAGAACTCAAGGAAACCATAAAGGAGATACCCCGATATACTCTGAACAAAGTTAGAGAAAGGGGAGGTTTCACACCTAGTGGGATCAGACATGGTAATCCCTGCACTGAGTGATATCACAGGTGAGGTGAGTGGTTAGAAAACAGAGGGAGAAAATATGAACCTTATACTTACAGCTCTTTCTTTTCTTCAGGGTCCTGGTGGCACCATGCTTTTGGGGCACCTAGAGAGAAAAAGAGAGAGCCCAGCTTTAGCTCCATCTGCCGAAGGAAGACACTGTTAACTGTAGATCCACACTAAAGCAAAACAATTTACCAACCTACCTCCGTGAAGTAATATGATATCAAAATTCAGAAAGCTATGCAGCCTCTGCATAGTTATATCTGCCAACTCTCTTGCAACCCTCTTTCACAATAGTGATATTTTATATAACAACTTAGGGCCCGATTTTGATCTTGTTTGGAAAGCATACTGACCAAATCGGTTCCGGAATGCTCTCTGTACAACCCGGATCGGGAGAGTCTTACCTACCGAGTATGATGCATCCATATGCATCCGGATACGATACGGTCAGACTCCCTTTGACTTCAATGGGAGCCTGTGTTCCGAACATGAACACATGAAGAAAGAGGTGGCTAGGGAAAATCGTGCACCCTGTGGTGGCCACCCCATGCTGCTTGCCACACTGTGCATGGTTGGGAAGTGGGGACCCATGGGTACCCCCACGGGCCAGATTCGGAGGGCCCCCAAAGACCGATTCTGGCAGCCTGTGAGTTCCGGGCAAACTGAATCGGAAAGGCTGTACGAATAAGTCATCGTACTCGCTCGTTCGGAAACAGAGTCCTTAGAGCTGTACAAATAAGCTCTGGAAAGGCTTAACCTGTCTGAATGCCTTTTGGAACCGATTCGGTCAGCCCTAACGGGTTCCCGGCATCGTAGTTGGTTATTTGGAATTGGGAACGAGTTGGTCGGAAACAAGGGCACCGTATCTGATTTGGCAAACCCAAATTCGATTTGGAGCTCCTGCGACTGACATTGGAATCGACTCCTTAGTATTGAGAGGTAAACTGTAAATCTAAATCAGTATTTGTCTAGTATAATAGGCCTTTGTTAGATTTGTCAGCCTTAGGGGGGTTTCCCCCAAACCTTTTGCCTCACCTCCTCCATTTTTTTACTGCACTTATTTTTGTTCGCCTTCAAGTCCTGTGCACTATACCACTACTAACTAGCGCTAAAGTACTTTTGCTCTCTCGCCTAAAGTATGGCTACATTGGCTTATACCCAATTGGCATATTTAATTTACTTATGACTGTCTTGTAGAGTGGTATATCATATACCCAGGGCTGGTAAATTAAATGATAGCACTTGTAGCACTTATTGTGCCACCCACTTAATTAGCACCTTAAAAAATGTCTCAGGTCTGCCATTGCAGCCTGAATGCAGTTTTACACTGCTGTGTTGGCCTAGCATCAAACCCCCCTTCCAAGCATTCAACTTATCTTTTATTACATAGAAGAAACCCCTAAAGTAGGCCCTAGGCAGCCCATCGGGCAGGGTGCTATCGATTGAAATTGTTGGACATTTACTTTTAAAGTTTGCATGTCCTGGTAGTGAAAAACTTCTACATTTGTTTGCCATTACTGTGAGGCCTACACCTCCTGTAGGATATCACCGGGGATTCCTTATTACATTTAACAAGCTGTCATTTTGAATTGGAAGCAGGTAGCAACGTAATCTTTGATGCCCTTTGGAATTGTGTGAAAGGCCCCATTCAATGGTAAAGTCTGTTTTTTTTCACAATTTTAAAAACACCACTTTTAGAAAGTTGGTATTTTTCTGTCCTTAATCCTTTTGTGTCTGCAGCCTGGCCTGGGCTACATGAGTGGGTGTAATTGACAGCTTTTGTGAATTCCTCCTAGTCACACAACAGAGGAAATAGGTGTGCCTGAATGGACCATCTGCTGTAGGACATGGGGTGGAGGTGAGCACAGCCCACCTACAACAGATTAGGTTTTGCTATGCCTTTATACAAAGGGCCTAATGACACCGCATTATCACTGTAGCCAGCTTGGAGCCAGGGCAAGAGAGGCAGGAAATTACATAAACTTTAAAGCCACTGTCTAGAAGCTTCTCCCACCTTCCAGAACCAGGGCACCAGGATATAAAAGTAGGACCTCAGACATCAACTCTTCAATACTCTTGTGGAACTGTGTATACTTTGTTAGGGAGAAGGACTGCTGTGCAGCTGAAAGAACTGCTAGTCTGCTGAACTGCTGCTTTAAAGGACTGCTGTCCTGCTGGATTGCTGCCCTGTTGTCCTACTGGTCTGCTGCTTTCTTCCTGGGTTCAAGGACTGATTATTCTGTCTCAGGACCTCCAGATTGACTCACAAGGGCAAGTTTGCTTGCTACAGGGACACAAAAGGCTTCCTCTATTTTGAACCTGCATCAGAACCCATACAGTGAGTCTTGACCCTCTATGTGGTGTCCCTCCAGCCCTGGGCCCTTGGAAGTGGTGCTAAAGTGGCCAAGATAGGCAAAATCCCAAAGTGGGAACATAACATTTTTGGCAAAAAAATGCTCCGAGGACCAACCAGCTTGCCTGTCCGCCCAAGGTGCATCACCAATTGGATTGACTTTGCAGCTTCCCCTGCATATTTCTTCTCTGTCGCACCAAATCCTAATCAGCTGTCCTTTACCAAAGGGGTATCTCACCTTGTGGAATTGTCTTTGGCTGCAGTCCTCTGCCTCGTCTAGCTAGAGATTTTCAATTTCCATTTCGGAGACTAAGTCCAAATATAGATATTTTCACAGCGGCTTCGACTCAAGGTTATCCGAAAATGTTGCTTCCTCCTTGGACATCTACTGCAGCCTTGCCCCCACTGAACCCCACCATCTCAGAACATTCTCTTCAGAAATTTCCCCAAGTCTGAAGGTAAGCTCTGACCGTGCCCAATCCACTTCTTGTATCTGAACAGCACTCCATCACAGTCTGCCGTAATTTTTTACTATGGCCCGGTCTCACACATCTAGAAGTCCACGATTGGTGCTTAGATCCTTTAGGCGCTAGTTTTAAGTAAACATTTTATCAATTCATATCCCTGGTAATTCTGATTGGATTTTTATTGTTATGGAGTTCAATAATTTATTAAAATGTACTCTATTTTTCTAAATTGGTTTGGAATTTTTCTTCTCATGTGTTTTCACTCTATTACTGTTAGAGGCAATGTGTAACTTATTTATCCAGCACACAAAGTTAAGCCTGACTGTTTTTTTGTTCCAGGCCACCCAGAGTCAAGTACAGGTTCATTTAGTGTCTTTTTATGGTCCATCCTGCAAGGGGTTGTGGCTGTTGTTTGACCAGGGCAAACACCCCAGTCAACCAACAACCCAATTTCCCACAGACTTCTTGTCCATTTCATTTCACAATAGCAGTATTCTTCATGGCCATTCCTTCTCCTGGTGCGCTATTCACTGCTGAGGCTGGCTCAGTGTTTCAGGTTGTATCAGTTTCTGAAATTGCACATATTGAACAAAAATGTTGTACTTGACATTATTGCACCTCCATAAACAGACCAATGCAAAACGTGTTCACACTCTTATTTTTGCCACACATTTGCTCTGAACATTGCAGAATCTAAAGTCTCCCCTTCAAATGAAAGAGATGGGGACTTCTTTGCCAGCCCCACTGCCCCTTACACACCGTTCAGCCACAATCAATAATATTTTTTAGAAGTGCCACCAATTGGGATTCAGGCGGAGACCACCTAATGTTTTTCCACCTATTTACATGGGCCTTGAGATATTTTTCATTGTAAATTGAAATGCACTGCCACTGATAGGTGTTTTGCAGTTTATGGAAAATATGACCCGAGATTAGGATTCTTAGATCCTCAGGTTTAATGTCCACTTCATGAAACCTGGGGGATGGAAACCCATGAACATGTCTTGCAGGGAGGTTTAAAGAACGCCTATTAGATTGAAATGCAGAGAGAGACCTTTGAAAAATGTGTGACTACAGGGCTCCATGAGGCCAACAGTTACTAAAGTGAGGGACCTCTTGAACACTGATTCAGAAGCAATTACTTCACTCACCAGCTAAAACATTACAAGGGGATTGAATGTGTGAGTCCTCTTCATGTATATTGGAAATCAGAGACTCATTATAGGAAAACATAGGGATCCCAGCCCCGATGACAGTCCTGGTCGTATACATGCCACCGATAGAGCTGAAATATGTTGACCTGCGGGATGCAGGAGCAATAAGTCTCTCTTATTGCATCCCTAGTTTTGTTGTTATCATCTCTTCACCACCCCAGTATTTAAGAGATATTATCTTTGAAGTAGGTGATCTTGTCTCTTGGTTTACCCCTGCAAGTACCCTCAATACAACTTAGGGCCTGCCCGCCAAAAGAGAATTATTTGATGAGTTTGGGATGACGGACGATGAAGCATAAAACACCCAGTTGGGTATGTGAGGTCATCCCCTAAATTTTTAGGAACTTTCAAATGGTCTTGCATTGGTCGACACAAGGGACATTTGCATTGTATGAGGATAAGGTTTTGTCCAGAATTCAGTAATATAGAGGCTCCAATATTTGGCTTCCATAATGCTACATTTGTTCTGTGTGGTATGCGTAACAATGAACCACCTGTGCATTATATGAGGATGGTGCATTTTGGGCAACAATTGATCCTGTGAAACTTATAAGATAATGTGTTTGTAAGTGTGGTCCAAACTCCTTTCACCAAACATGTTCAAAGACAGGAATCCACGCAGTGGACATATTTTAAAACTTTATTGAAATCAACTTTCTAATTTAGTCCAGTTAGTAAGTATAGATGTTACTTTGAAAAAAAAACTAAATAATGGCAAAAATGCAACTAATAAATGGAATTTTAAAAAGAATTGTAACAGCTGACAGAATTTCATAAATTCATTCAAAAAAGTTGCAGCCACGTGTTTTGGCATTTTACGTGGTATCAGAACAATCCTGAAATTTTTTGATGCTCCCATCAGGCAACTTATCATTCAGGCCACCATACTGTCCTGGCTGGACTACGCCAGCTCTCTCCTGCTGGGGGCAAACCAGGCAGAAATCATCCGGATGCAGCGCATACAGAACGCTGTGGCTAGGGCCTTGGTTGGCCTACCTAGGTTTTGTTCAGCGAAGGAAACCATCCGGAAGCTGCACTGGCTCCCAATGGCCCAAAGGATACAATTCAAGACACTGTGCCTGTCCTTTAAAATCCTCAAACAGGACACTCCTAAAATCCTTGAGAACCTGTTGACCCCCTATGTCCCTTCACGCTCTTTGAGGTCTAAAGGACAAGGCCTGGTCACGGTACCGCGTTTTAAACGCTGTAGAGCTGGAGGGCGCTCCTTCCGCTATTTAGCAGCAAAACTCTGGAACTCATTACCAGTCCATATCCGTGCTCTTAATGACCTTCTGTTGTTTAGGAGGGTGCTCAAGGCGCACCTTTTTCCATCCCGGATCTAACTTCTGCTACTACCCTTGCTACTGTTTTTGCTGCCCTTTACCTTCGCTGGTAGCTGGCTTCTCTGCTGGTCAAAGCGCCGGGACGCCCCTTTGCTGGGGCAGCTGCGCGCTATAGAAGTTTAATTAACATAACATTAACATAACAATTGAAAGGGAATCAGTCACTATTTTGCCAGCACGCATTTATATACATGTGCACTCAAATACCTGAATATATGAAATACAGTGGGGGTACATAAGACAAAAAAACAAAAGGACAACTTCACCACGTTTTAGTCATATGTTTATGAAAATCAACCTCAGAATGCTCGGCAGACACGGTCACGATTTCCTCCCTTTCTTCTGTTGCCTTGATGCACTCTCCCCTTCTCTGTAAGTAGCACTTGGTTTTTTCACAATGCCTGTGATTTCAGTGATATGACGTCAATGAGCAGCTCTCCCACTGTGACAATTGACCCAGCACATCTGTCCTGGCTAAGCCACTGCTTCAACCATAGGTTCTTTGATTCCACAGAAAATGGATTGAAAAAGAACAGGAGGCTACCAAGTCTGACTGGTCCCTTATCACTCATCGGATCATAGCTACACCCTTAAAGCACTCATTGAAATTTATTATATAGTGCAATATATAACTGATTACATAATGCACAAATACATTAAAATATGAGCACTTAATTTGCATGTGAACTCTAACACAGCTCCTTTACAGGTAAATGCTAGTCCCCTACACTCAGAACAGTGGACACGAAGAAGAAGTGGCATGTGTTATGCCCATATTACAGTGCTTGTAATAAGACAGCCTCTGTTATCCTGCCGCTCTGCCCTGACTGTCATAACTAATACCACTGAACTGCCTCGACACCGCAGATTAGGTCTGAACCGCATTATCACAGCTTGCTTGCTGAGTGTGCCAGGCCTATTGTGAACTGGGTCACTGATGATGCAATTGTGTTTTATGGAACATCCACACTGTCCACGATTACAAAAAATGATCTAAGAACCGTGGGATGAATTTCAAATATTCCCCATTGCCAGTGCAGTTTTAGAACAGAATTAGGATTGCATCGATTGTGGTTGTGTAGATTTTTAAAAGCGCAAGAACAATGTTTGGAAATACTCACGCATTACAAAATGCATTATTGCACCTACTGCTTACTCTAATGGAGTGATTACAGGTCCGGACTGGGAACTTCAATCAGCACTGGCAAAAATGACAAATTCAGCCCCCATTTACACCAAGGGAGTCCTCCCCTCACAGTAGATCTCTAAATCCTGATACTCCCCAAGCAGGATGATTATTATCTACAATTGATTCCTCCAGAATAAACAACAAATCGCCAGGTACACACATTGCATATAGCTGCAATGTTAGTTTTCCAGAGACTTACATAACGAGTTGCTTCAGTCCAGGATTTAACATTGCATTCTGGGACTTGAAGTATGGGTGTTTTACCGGATTAACAAGGCTACATGTTACAGAATGAAGAGACTTATGCAGTATCAAAACTCCACTCAGCAGAAGGAGCACCAGCTAAAAACAAATATTACAACAGGTGCAAACTTTTCTCATTAAAGCCCGTCCTTCCCAATCTAAGCAAATTGTTTTCATTTACAGTTGCTGTTGTGGCGACATTCACACACGCTGGTGAATTAAACAAAGGTTCCCGGCACGTAAAAGCCGCAGAGAAGAGAAATGCTTCACTCCAAAAATAAAGGGAATTACACTTCAATATAATGCCTGCTACTTCTGTCAAGAGCAACACTCACAGATACGTACTGTGGTCCCGCTTAAAATGTCACGTGTGCTGCCATTGCAATAAGCGTGAGGACGAGGTGTGTGTAGGTAGCCATGCGGCCTACCCCAAGTGTCTGTTTGGGTAGCTAAGCGCATGACAGTAATAGCATGCTCTGGGAGTGCATGACCTGGGCAGTTTTAACTGCCTTGCATTTGCTTCTCCGACCTCTTTGTTGATGTCTGATGTGCGCAATCTGTTAATGTTTGATGTCTGATGTGCGCAATCTGTTAATGTAGTCAGTAGCCAATGTGGCTGGTATTTGGTCGGAAGTACAGACGTGTTCATGACAAGCGCATTCACCCTAAAACCAGCTCCAAAAAATGTCAAACTGGCAACATTCAACATTGCAAGCTGCTGCGGGGCAGCGTAACTGCACCACCACTTCCGTGGAGTGAAACCGGCCTCCTGGGGACTGAAGCTGGCCTCCTGGGGATTGAACCCGGCCTCCAAGGCGCCAGCTTGCCCGCTTGCCCAGCTCGCCAATCCAACCATACTCTGAGGACCCCCAAGGTGATTGAAATCACTTGTGGCAGAAAATGAAAATGTCTGCGTTCTGAGTGTGTGGGTGGGGTGAACGTGTGTGGTGTGGGTTGGGGATGGGATTGTTACTAGTGAATTTTAATTTTGACATACCAAGAGCCTTAAAAATAATATCCTGAAACGCAAACAGGAGCAGTAGTCTATATGCCACGGAAGCGGAGGCTCATTTGTTCAGAGACAGGCTGTGTCTTGTGAAGGGGGCACCCACCGGCTCCCAGAACAGCTCTCATTTCTGAGATGTTTTTGTTTCCACACCTCAGATTCCTGCCTAAAGCTCTGTGTCAAGCTTTGCTCTGCCATTTGGGAAGCTGTGCCCGAAGATAATGCTCTGTTCTCTCCGCACACCCTTCCTACTCTTGAAATTATGTAGCGCCCACACATGACACCATGTCGCCGTGTGGCGGCTTCACCGGCACTCTGGGGAGCTGAGAGAAGGAACACCTCGCTTGGAGCCTCCTGCCTTTACGGTCCTTTCCTTTCTGAGCTAAAAGCGTTCAAACAAATAAATATTTGCAATTCCATAAGTCTCGCATTTAAATGATCATTCATTGTCCCTGCTTCGAAAGTGAAAGCAGGCATGGCGCCCTGAATTTAAGCAAAGCACATCATCATGCCTAATGCAGGAGAAGATCAATAAAGAAAAAAAGAACACTTACTGTGTAACAACCAAGTAAAGGGGCCAGTAGCCATGGGAGGATGCAAATGACGACATGGCTGTACTAAGGAGGGACTAACAAGCCTACTAAGGATTCAAACGCCAGCATTTACGAAGGACAAAGACACAAGCCAATGAAAAATATGGTCGGGGCTTCTCCTTCGTGCTCTACCTACTACAGATTGCCAGAGCAGCACTGGTTCAGTCTCGACCTAAAAAGGAAAAGGGGACAACAGCTGTTGGAAGCTGCATTGAATATTTGAAGCTAAAACTGGGCTTTGCAACACTACACTCAGCATTTGAAACTCCTGGGCATAAGAAGGCTGTTTTGAACATAGGGAGGCATTTTAGGCTAAAACCTGGACATTGTGACACAGCACTAAACATCTGAGGCCAGGGTGGGACTGGGGCAGAAAATAGGTCTGCTCATCGATTAAAATTGTCCTATATTGACAAATTGCATATGTAAGGACATTTCTTTTTGCTAGGTCATCCTCACTTTTGCTAGATTTTGTTGCTAGTTTTTGTACTGTTCAACACTGGGGCACTCGCGTCCAGAACACAGTGCATGCTCACTGACCCTTGAAACATGTAAAAATTGGTTATACTCCTAATTGATATACCTAAATTACCTAATAATCCCTTGCATATGATACAAGGTGTACTCAGGCCTGTAAGTTAAATGTCAGTTGTGGACTGCAGCACCCATTGTATCACCCACTATAGTGACAGTGCAAACATGATTGCAGACCTACTGTTGTCTGTCTGTACAGTTTCGAAACTGCAAATTCGACTAGCCAAATAACCCCTTTTGACAGGCATAAATCCGTTATCAAATATTAATGTCACCCCTAAATAGACCATTCTGACCATGAGCAAATGTGCATGGTATTTAAAAGTAGGAGAAGTAATATTTTAATGTTTAAACGTCCTTACAGGGATAAGTTCTCGATAGTTATTTTCACTGTAGTAGGATTAGCTGTTCGATAGGAAACAACAATATATACAATATTACATTGAAAAATGTTCCAATATTAAATGTAATAATGTTATCTCTGCCTAGGAAACCACTGCAACGTTTATTCTTGTACTTTTTAAAATATTAATTACAAACCCAATTCTCTGGTAAAGTCTGAATTGTATTAAATATTTTAGAGAATATTTTAGAATGTTAAAGTTTCCCTGCCTTACACCCCTAAAAGCCCATTTGAATGAGCTTGCAACTGTCACCCTGGTGCATAATAGCCCTTTGAAGCAGTGTGATCTTGCTCTCAGAATTGAGGCAAAGGCCTTACGTGTGAGGTGATGTTCTGTTGCTCTGGCAGAATGACCAAGTGGCCTGAGCCCAGGAACTTAATTAACTTCAAAAAGACCTATCACGTCACAGAGGAGGCAGCTTATACCTTGGCATGGACATGTATTTGTCCCACTAGTCAGCCAGGCACCAATTCATGTGGGAGAGTAACTACCCCTGAACTGGTTTTGAGTGACCACAGAAGAGGGGTTGCTTATTTTCCAGGCTACAGCTCTGAATTGGGGGAAGGAGTTATGCACTTGAGAAGAACGTTTCTACCATCTTAGTTTTAGGTAGAGAGGTACACTGTGAGATTGTTTGCAGAAGAACACAAAGGAAGTGCTGCAAACGTTGGTAGGGTTACCTCTCGGAACTTTTTTCCTACTGATTAGGAAGAGGCCAAGACTCCATTCCCCCACAAACTAGTGTCGGACCTAAATATAGCATGCCTGGACACCCTCTTCAAAACACTACTGTCCCTGTGGAAGATAGAAGAAGGACTGCATTTGCTGCTGAGACTTTTGGGCAGACCTGGAAGGCTGCACCTGCTCCCACTTGCACCCAGGGCAAAGAAGTGGACTCAAAGGGTCAGTGGGCTGACCTCCTGTTAAGTTACAGGGACACAACAAGCTGCTAGAAGCCATTTTCCTGAAGCGTCCAGCTGACAAGTCCCAACTGGCATTGCCATGGAGCCTTTTGGTGGCCTCTGCTGGAGTGAGTCTTGCACCCTTATGCGCTGTTCCTGAGCTCCTGGGTCCCTTGACTGTGGCTAACTTGATTTCATAGAAATTGTTTTGACTTGAGGACCTCCGGTGGATTGGCACAAAATTGCCAAGCCAATCCACCCAAAATGCATTGCTGCTAGTCTAAAGAAACAGGTTTGACCCATTCAGAGCTTCTCCTTAGCAGCAACTCTGACTCAATGAGATTTGCCAAAAAGGTATCTGCCTTGTGAAGCCCTCTCCAGATACACCCTGCAGCCTTGCCCCACTGCTGGAGGATTCCAAGTTCCAAAACAGAGACGAAGGGGCTGATTTATTTATTGATGGGCAGAGTAAGTATATTGTCATGGCGGAGTACTTTACTCCTACTACGGCAAGGGTATTCCACCTGCCGTATTTAGAACCCTCCACTGCCCCTGCTGACATCGCTTGCCTTTTCAGGAACTTCCATCATGGCGGTTCCTGGAAATGCATTGTAAGTTTGACATACTAAGAGGATAAAACAGCTGACTGGGTTAAACCTAGTTGGTGTATCTGACCCGTGCTCCGCCGTGGTCTGCATGAAATTGCACCTGGGTCCTCGTCTACAACATCCATTTACTGCCATCGGTGTTTTGTGATTTTTGATGCTTTGTTTACTTAAAACTTTAAAAATTTACGTCTCGGGTTCCTCTTATTGTATATTTGTCATTTTGGTGTCATTATGCTCATTAAACTTTCCTATATTGTTCTAAAATGGAATGAAAAGTTTATTGTGTTGTATTTTCAACTTTTTCCATGTTGCGATACTTCTGAAATATTTACACATTTTCTTAAGTTAAGCCTATCTGCTCTGTGCCATAGCTAACTGGACATGAGTTCAGCTTTACATTTTTGCAAACCATAACTGGCTCTAACAAGATAGTCCACCACTAGAAGTAAGGACACTAACATCTACCAAATTAATAATTAACTGTCTCACAATATTTATGCAGGAACTCCAATGGATAAAAAAAGTACTACAAAACGAAGCAACCAAATTCTGCTTTAATTAAAAGAAATCAGATATGTCTCTATCCTTCATGGGCCTTTTTACTGGCTTCAAGTTGCGCTGAGAGTAAATTAAAACTCCTTCGTGACTCTAATGCAGGGAAGAGCAGTGACCCTGAATATTTACATGCTTCATTTTAAAAAGCTGATATCAAAAGAATCAAACAAGTGTTCTTTTCCTTCCTCAAACTACCCAGAACTATCTCTCATCCCTTAAGGAATAGGGCCCCCAATTTGTGCAAAGAAAATACAGAGGAAAGTTGCAAATGAAGTGAGCTGATCCTGAGCAACCATCAGCATGGATTTGTCATTGTTGGGCTTGAGGTTAGGGTTGTCGTATGAACTTTTACTTGAATCTGCAACAGAAGAAACAAGTGTTATGTTACAATCCTGCACTATACAAACAATTGAAATAGATATATATGGTAGCTGAAAGAATAACTCAAAGCAAACACTGAAAAAACGGATGCCTATTGGAAGATCATGTGCTTCTGTCCTGAACATGCAAAAATAACTCACTAGGGGCCAGATGTAGGTGAGGGACATTTACGGACTCATAAATACCGAATTTTACCGATTCGGTATTCATGAATCGGTAAATATGAAGCTGGGAGATGTAGGTATTTTTTAAAATAGAAATACCGAATCGGTAACATTCGGTATTTACAGATTCAGTAAATACCGAATTGGTATTTCCTATTGATTCCTATGGGCTGTGAAGCCCATAGGAATCAATGGGAAATACCGATTCTGTATTTACCGAATCGGTAAATACCGAATGTTGCAAGGGTGCAGGGGGTGTCACTTTGACACCCTCTAGCACCCGAAGTAAAGGCATGTGTGACATGTGGCACACATACATGCCCTTAAGGCATGTCTGTGTGTCACATTGCACAGTGTGCATGCACAGATGTGCATGCACACCTGGATTCGGTATTTTACCACACAATAGGATTGTGTGGTAAAATACCGACTCTTAAGGGCCTGTGACACTCTCAGGAGTGTCACCTACATTTGGATTTACCGAATCGGTAAAATTACCGATTCGGTATTTTACGGAATCAGTAAATTTACCGATTCTGTAAAATAATGGCCCATACATGCCAATTCCTAAATACCGGTCGGTAACGGCCAAAATCGGCCATTACCGACTGGTATTTGGGCTCCTACATCTGGCCCTAGATTATTATATACCAAGTAAGCCACTTATTATCCGTATTCCTAATGGTTCAGCAATAATTATTGCACCAATAAAATCCAAAACCCTGGTGTTAGACCTATCTGCCTTATGGTGGACTTCCCTTAACGTTTTTCCCTTTGCTCCCCTATTTTTCTGAATTTGTTTTTGCTGGCTTTAGGACTCTGTGGACTTTAAGACTGCTCTTGCTAACCAGTGCTAAAGTACTTGTGCTCACTCCGTAAAACATGGTAAAATTGGCTTACACCCAATTGACACATTTAATTTACTTATAAGTCCCTGGTAAAGTGCTACACCATTTACTAAGAGCCTTTAAATGTAATGCTACTAGTAGGCCTGCAGCACTTATTGTGCCACCCACTTAAGTAGCCCTTAAAACATGTCCAAGGACTGCCATTGCCGCCTAAATGCAGTTTTATATGGCCAGTTTGACTTGGCCCTAGACAGCCCATGGGGAAGGGTGCATTGTATTAAAAGGTTGGGCATGTACTTTTAAGTTCTACATATCCTGGTAGTGAAAACCTCATAAATTAGTTTTCCACTACAGTGAGGCTTACCTGTCCCATAATATGACAAGTGTTATCTTTTGATGAGGAGCGGAAACAAAATTAATGTTTGTTATCTAAGAAATTATAATTTAAAAGCATCTTTAGTGGCTAAGATGGATTTTAAGTCACCGTTCTGAAAATGTCCCTTTTACAAAGTTGGCCATTTCCCTACCCTAGCTATTTTGGGAATCTAGCCTGTTCCTGCGTCACATGACTAGGTGTATTTGGCTGTTGGACTTTGTTTATTACTCCCAGACAGCCACACAATAGAGGGATTAGCTGTGCCTGGAAGGGACTTCACTGGCAGGATGGGGGGTGGGGCGTGGATGGGCACAGCCCCACTTGTAAATCAATAGACTGTGCCCTGCTTTCAAAGAACTTCACACTGCCCCATTGTAAATACAGTCAGGCTGGAGCCAGGGCAGGGGAGGCAGGAAACTTCTAGCACATGAAAGGGAAAACTCTAAACAATTCTACTTCAAAGAAGGCATCAGGTATAAAAAAGACCCTCAGACTCCCTCTTTATTTCACTTTCTACATCATGTGGAAGGACTCCCATAGGACTGTCCGCTGCTGTGGCCTGCTGTGCACTTAAGAAGACTGCTTTGCTGCACCTGGAAGGACTGCTAGACTGCCTGAAGCTTGCAGAGAACCCTCAGAACTCTGCCCTGCTGCTTGAGCACTGTTCCACCACTTGAACGTAAGATACTTGAGGAACTCCCAAGGGCTAGTTGTCTGTATTCTTGATTTGAGCCTCAGTGACAGAAAAGGCTACAACCATCTTGAACCTGCACCTGGACCGAACCTGAGGAGTCCTGACCCTTCAAGTGGTTCCTCTCCTGTCCTGGACCCTTTGAAGGCATGCTAAAGGTGCCCAGATAGCCAAAATCCAAAACTTGGCACATAGAATTTTTTAGACTAAAATGTGCGCTGAGAACCGTGAGGAGACCAGGGCCTACCTGCTCGTCAATCCACCCAAGGTGTATCACCGGTCAGCCTGATTTTGCGGCAACTACCGCTACATTGTTCTCTCAAGCAGCAAATTCTGTTCAACGGTCTGTTGAGGAAGAGAGCCTCATGGAGCCCTGGTCGACTACAGCTTGCAGCTTCGTTTCACTAGAGATTTTTGAGTTCCAAATATAAACTAAGTTCAGACGTGGAATTTTCATCACAACTTTGTCCAGCGGGTAACTGACAACAACACCTACCTCCTCCTCGGACACCTCCTGCAGGCTTGCCCTGCCCAACCTAACTTTCTCAGACAATCTTTGCTGAAATTCCGAAGGTAAGCGCTAACAGGGTCCAATCCACTTCTTGTATCTCACCCGCGCCCGGCCATATTTTTCGCTTGGATTTTCGTTTTGGTGTCAATTAATTTATCATAATTTTCTGTATTTGTGTAGATGGGTGTGGAATTTTTCTTGTGTTATGTTTTCAGTTTATTATTGTTTGTGTGCTGCATGAATACTTTACACATTGTCTCTAAATTAAACCTGAATGCTTTTTTGCCAAGCTGCCAGAGAGTTAAGCACAGGTTGCTTTATTGACTTTTGTCGTTCACCCTGGCTGGGATTGTGTCTGTTGACTGAACAGGAACACTCCACTCAACCAACAACCCATTTTCTCAAACTTGGGTATTAGAATTTATCAGGTGTTGTCATTATAATCTCTTCCAAGTTTAGTCCTGCGCCATGGATGCTTTCCACAATTAAAGCCTTAAATCCCAATATTTACCAGGAACATTTACAAGGCACGTGGCAATATGTACCCAGGAAAATTTGCTAGGGGGAAGACTTTACCAAACCTGGTTATCACTTGATGTGATAATCCCACCCAACTCATAATTCTGCCTCTGCATTTAAATGGTTTGTACAATTGTCAGAATTGTGTAGTCCTTTTGTTATCAGTACCTTAAAGTCCCAGAATCATGCAAAACAACAAACATGAAAGTTACAAATATATATTATCTTGACAATAAATTAATGCAATTTGGCCTAGAAAAGCTTTGCTCTGAATGTTACAGATTTGGTCTCTTTAGCACTGGCCAGGCCCCTAACTTTCCCACCCGTGAAGATGTTGGTGGCCTCTGTGATTGCAGGCTATAGCTATGTCACGTAAAGAACAACTACAGGAAGGAATGCCCCGCATACGGCGTCTCCAGGAGAAGACCACAGCCAAGAGATTCAGCAATAGTCAGTAAAGTGTTAAGTAGAGGAAAGGAGTATACCAAAAATTGAAATCCCAGAAGAAACTGAAAACTGCAACAGGCACATCCAAATTCCCCAGTTACCAGCCATGTGATAGTGGTGAAGAAGCAGGCTTAGTGGATAAGAAGGTTTACACACCTACAGCCTCAATGAACAAAAAATATCCTCGGAGTCAATGGACTTCCAGAAAGACTTTTGAGGGTCTTGAGAAACACTAAGTCAAGGTAAATTCGAAAAAAAACAGGAAAAAAGTTATTCACCATAATAACTTTTCACGAAATATTGCAAATCTCCCTTAGTGCGCCACAGACTTTGAACTACTTACGCGTACGTATCAGGAAAAAAGCGCTCCAGTGTCTGGAAATAGTACTCCATCCAAGAGGCGGATTACTGCGACTCCTCTGCCTTGACCTTCCTGTCACCCTTGGGGACTCACTTTAAGTTCAGAATTTAATTTCACCTTGTCTTTTGGCATTTCCCCATCAGTCATCATTTCGGGATTTGTCATAATCTCCATTGGTATCTTGTGGCCAAGTGTAAGGGGCCTCATTTATGAGGCTGTGCGTCACTTTTTCGCCGCCGGTGCGTCACTATTTGTGACACACCAGTGGAGTAAAAAATGCGCCTCGTTGCGCCATATTTACAAAGTGATGCATCTAGGTAGATGCGTCACTTTGTAAACCCCTGCGCCACATTATACCTGCGCCAGGTATAATGTATGCAGGGAGGGGCGTTTTGACGCAAGAAAGGGTCATGGAAGTGACGCAGTGAAATCTATAAGATTTTACTGCGCCACTTCTAGGACAAAAATGCGTCAATTTCTTACGCCTGCCTAACAGCAGGCGTAAAACTGATGCAGGCCCTTTCACATGGGGCTTGCCCCATGTGAAAGGACACATTGCTGGAGTTGCGTCACTTTTGTGACACACTCCAGCAATGCGTCACTTTTGCACCATACAGATACGTCAGAAATACTGACGTATCTGTACCTCCTTGCGCCATGATGCGTCATACTGTAAATATGACTCATCATTGGTGTCGCAAGGACGGCGCAGTGAAAAGTGACGCATCACTGTTTTCATGCAGCGATGCGTCACTTTTCATAAATGAGGCCCCAGGTATTTAATCAATCAAGGGCTTGTAAAGTGCTGCTACTCACTTGTGAGAGTCTCAAGGCACTGGGGTAGAGAAGGGCTGCTGGTCGGACTGGGAGTAGGATCATTCAGAACCTTATCCCTTTGCCACAAAGTTGTTATTAGTCAAGGCCTCAAGTTCCCACATTAACCTTTCTCTTCGGGTTCCTCCCAAACCTATGAGGTGTATTACAGTTAGGTCTCTTATAATTCCTCACATTTATATAAGTAACAGGTTTGGGGATGGGGGATGGGGGAGGCGTCAATCCTTTTCTTTCCAAGCATTCGAATGATGCTATGCATTTCCAAGGGATGTACGACATTACAACGCATGCTTTAACATCGCATGCTTTTACAACTCGAGTTTTACAACGCATACCATTACAACGCATAGCGCTTTGGGGTGCTGGATAGTGAATAGTTTAATTTACTATTCCAACTCCAGTCCCCGTGGACACTAGGGAAGGTGTTGGACAGTAAATTAAACTTATTCCCTATCCTAGAGCGCCCCCCAGGGCAATGCGTTGTAATGGTTTGCGTTGTAAAAGCTGTGATGTAAAAGCATTGCGTGGTAAAAGTTGCGTTGTAAGTGATGTTTCCCATTTCCAAGTAAGCTCTACACAACTACCAATCATCTCACATTTCGGAGAACGGGTGGCTCTTTTATTTCCTCACAGCGCCAGTAGACTCACATGGGTATTTGTGCACTACACTAATATTAAATAACCAAATGAACTTTCCGTGGGAGATACTTCTATCCACCTGCAGTCAGGACCACAGCAAAATCAGAGGTCCCGGTGGATCTGCCTGCTTTCTCCAAGATGTCACAGTGAACTCGGGGTCGGATGTGCTAATCCTTTTCTCAGAACAGCATGTGCTAATTGCACACCCACTGGTCTGAGAAGAAAGTGTCTCTTAATTTGAGTGATGCTATAATCAGTTGCATTGCAAAAGGTACATTCGAAGGAAGTTGCCAAATCTCCTGCCTGATGAATAATAAAGAGGCAGGAGGCATTTTGCATCCACCTTCTAATGCCATTTCAAATCAACATTTAATTTTATAAAGCAGTATTTGTCCCTCAAAGTGATTGAGGCTGATTTGTTTTTTTAAAGGTTCACTTGGAAGAAAATGACACTGGGGAGACTGTAGTGGTTCCTTGGCCCACTGTCTGTTCCCACTCCAAAGGCACTCATCCTAATTCCCAAAGGGAAAGATGTGCCAGAGGGACAACTTCCCTTGTGCAAGTCGCTTACGACCCCGAGTTGGGTGTCGGTAATTGACCAATGTTTGTGATTGCAGATGAAGTCTCAAACCTTTGCTGCATTGTATTGTGACTCAGTGGTGGTGTCATGGCTCGCGAGTGGCGGGGCGGGGGAGGGAGTCCCGGGGGATGGGGGAAGTCACATGAGGGGGTTAGAGTGCGCAGTATAAAAATATAAAAACGTTCCTTGCCGCCGGTCCCGCATCTCTGCTCCCTCCTGCTCTCCTTGTCTTTGAACAGGAAGCACGGTAAGGCCTCACTGACCAACCACAATGCGGCAGTGTTGTGATTGGTAAGCACGCAAACTCCCCTGACCAATCACAACGCTGCAATGCAGCGTTGTGCTTGGTCTGAGCCAACGGGGTGGGGAGAACAGGGAAAGTGCACATTACTGGTTTGGACGGCTCGAGAGGGCTTACCAAACAGTCATTGCGCACTTAGGAGTGGCCAAACCACTCTTCCCCTGCCCTGCTCCTAGAGCAGAGCAGCCCCGCCCAACCCGCCAGCAAAGCAGCACGAAGAATAGAATAATAATAATGAAAAGTTATTATCATTTTATGTTTCGTGCTTTGCACTGCTCAAAAGCTAAACTAAAGATTGGAAGGTGACTTAGAGAAATAATGGCTTGGGTTAATTCAACAGTGGAGACTGCTCTGGGGCTGTAGTAGTGGTGTGAGGAGGGGGAGTTGCTGGGGGGTTAAAAAAGAAAAGAAAAAAATAAAATATCTCTTATGTTGTATCTTTGTCCATTTCTGTATTTTTACAGTTTTCCAGCCTGCTATTGTAGAGCAGAAACTCATTCTTATTTTATGACTGAAAATATACAATGAAACCTTATGGGTAAGAGCAGGCTGACATGCCTCATGCTGGTATGAGTGGGCACTGACCTGAGGCTGCTGTATAGCCTTGGAGTCTTTACAAAATGGGATCTGATATCAAACCTAAACAACATCGGGGATCGATGTAAAGCAAAGCCGTTTGTGCAGTCGCGAGGCAGATTTGGCTTAGCAAACTCTCAAATCTATAGATACCTACAACTCAGGCATGCTTTGGCAGCTTATATGACTTGTGATCTTAATTTTCAGGACTGTTCCCATTGGAAACAAGGTGCTGGCAGAGCATGCGAGTGATAAAGCTGTCTTACTCATTTATGGAACACAGATTAACAACACAGTGTGACAGGGATCTGGGTAGCCTAAAAGATCGAGTGAGATGAAAACTTCCAGTGTCTCAGAGAAGTTGCAGTTTGGGCACAATTCAGAATGGTACTCATTAGATAATTAGTTAGTCTGTCTGTCTATCTATCCCTCCTAAACTCAACTTAAGCACTTTGGAAAGCCTAATAGTGAATTCTGTCTAAGGAAATTCATCTAGAGTGGTAGCTTTCTTTATACCGTCTGGGCATGTCCCACACTGGCAGCATTCTGGGATACTTGCCTGGGTGACCAAGACGACCGTGGAAGGTGGAACAAACGTATCACTACTGGGTATATGGAGTGATGCCACAATTACCAACTCTGTTGAACAATACTGCAACTGTTGTTGCTTGCAGATATGAACGCAGACTCTGAGGAAGTTAAGAGCGAAAAGGCCATCTAGCATGAACTGGATGCATGTGAGAGAGCACAAGTTTGGGAAAATTTTTTTTTATAAGTGCACCATATTTACAAGCACGTAGTTAGTTTAAACATGTTTACACACGAGTGTTTTATATTTAGAAGTGAAATACACAGAGTGTCTTATGTTCGGTAGTGAAGTGTATAGAATGTTTAAGTAGAGTAACAATAATCATAACTGTGTGAGATTAATGTAGAAATGTTGGAATGAAAATGAAAACCTCATGTTCTCATGTTAAAGGAATCATGTTAGAGTTGAATAGAACTCTAAAAATCCAGTATATTGTGTAGGCCTTAGGGCAATTCACAGCAAATCTAAACGTGCTGCTAAAATAATGTGAGATGGAGTTAACCTGGTTCTTCCACAAATGTATTATCGAATTAAGTTTAAAATATATGCTTTATAGATGTGTTATTTTAGAAACGTATGCTAGTTAACAATGTTGCTGTTTAAATCAAGTTAATGTTTTAAGAGTGCAGGGACCTGCTTCATGTAAATCAAGTAGGCCTGAACTGATAATGTCATATCGTTTGAACTGCCATGTGCTCGTTAGGGAAGAAGTCGAGAGGTGTCCAGCACCGAGCTTTGAGTGTGTTTTACGACCTAAAGATATGGTGGAGTCTGGAATTTGAGGCCCACTGCAGGACGAACTGTATGCAGGTGCGAGGGTCCTAATCAGCTCGAATGAAAGGGACTTTGTTCAGTGGCGCTTGGCGCAGGCCTGTAGGAGTCTCCAGGAATTTCAGGGGGTATCGGCGCACTGGAGAAGAAGCCTGGGAACCAAGGTCAACTTTAACGAGGGTCTTGAAGAGTACCATCATGGAGTTTACCGCGCAAAGATGTACCACGTGAGGGGCGTCCCAAGGGGCGTTCCTATCCGAAATGTGATTTGGTATTAGGGAAAGAGACCCGGGAGGAGAGCAGGGCAGATGATTTGGGAGCCTAAGGAAGCGGATGGGTAGGCAGATAGGCTGATCAGGAGAGACCCATTATCAGAGAAGAGACAAAGAGAAGTGAGTGATCTTCTTAGGAAGTCATCACGGCTGACACCTAGAGGGGTAAAGATCTTGTTAAGTAGGGATGTCACTTAGTATAGTGTAGGGACAGACTAACCTTAATTTTCTTTTCTGTAATGACTTTGAGGTTGCAACTTGTATCCATTTTGGCAACGCTTATGTTATTGGAAGTTGTACTCATTATTCTGTTTTTCAGACTCAGACTATTCAAAAAGTTCATGTTCATAGTGATACCAATTTATCTTCTGAATCTCATTTTGAGAAGTTTGTATCTTCAGTTATCTTTGACTTTATATTAAATCTTTGAAACTTAAATTTTGGTCAGTGGTCATTTAGAGTGGTGTAAGTTCTTAAATTGATTGACTTATTGTTAGATTACCTTTTACTCAATGACAGGTACCAACGATTCAGTCGACTTAGTTTGGGATCTGGTAAGGTAACTAGTAACCAGTAATCCCGCGTTAACAGTTGGTAGCAGAGTGAGGATGGTTATCTTCTTGAGGAAGGTAATCTAGAGAGGTTAGTTTACCCCAAGGCCCCTAGACGTCGAGAGACGAGCAGCGGAAGAATCGTGTGCCGAAAGGTGCAGACGGTGCGAGAAAAGCAGCAGTATCGGAGGAGAGTGAGTATAAAAAGGGTCATGGGTGAACAGATTGCGGTGTTTTGTGTTGTATTTGTATTGTAATGTCTTGCGGAGTTGAATGCCTGTAGTGTGAATGAGAGAAGGTCGTGAGCGCGCGCAACCTGGTAAGCTGGTTACCTGGTAAACGGGTGAACTGGTGAAATCTTAAGTTCAGGCCAGAGCTTAAGTGGTTTTGGGTGTATCGAACATCCAGGGTAGTTGTCGACCATAGTACGGAGGTCACGAGGTACCATTGACCGCCGTGGATCCAAGATAGGGGGAGAGTAAGAGTGAGTGTATGAGTAACGGACGCTGGTCGAAAGTTACTGCGTGTGAGTAACCTATCGGAGAAGGCGATTGTCTGGAAGTAAACGGAAAGACATTTCGCCAAGTTAAGGTGACAACTACAGAGAAAGACTGTGGGCGTACAGTCAAGAAAGGTGATCGCTTGGACGGAAGTAATCATTTTTTCAGAGTATGAATGGGACGCGTGCATGACCGAGGAGACGAGCTGAGAAAGGAGGGGAACTGCTGCGAAGGGGGACGGGTGACGTCGGCTAGAGCCGCGCTGTGATTGAGCGGTTGGTGTGACGTTAGCTAGAGCCGCGCTCTGGTTGGGCGGCTAGAGTGACGTCGGAGGAAAGTCGCGTACTGATAGGCCAGTTAGTGAGAACGGGGCTGAGATTGGTGGAATATCATCAGGAAGTAAACGAACGCGGAGAAAGAGCGAAATCATGAAGTGTTTTAAGTGTTTGAAAGGGATTTTTAAAAGAAAAAGAAGTGAACATTATTACGGGGAAGAGGCTCCGCCGGAGGGTACGCCAGCTCATTATATGGCAATGAATGTTGGGCTGCATACGATATTATGGATTGGGGCTTGGAATAAGCTTACGGAAGGGAATGAGGAAATGCAGTTCCCGAGGTACGGGACGTTTAAGTTAGAGGTGTTACATCGGCTAAAAGCAACCATGTCCTCATTGAAACCCTCGCCCAGACCAACACAGTTTGAGGCCCTTAATGCATGGATTAGGGCTGCACACGACAGAAATTTGAACAGGCGTCAACAAAGACTGACGCGATCGGTAAGAGCAGTGCGAGATTCTAAATGGGATGAGGAAGCAAAGCGGTGGAGGGTACAGGTTATTGAGGTGGAAAAAATGTATCCGATGAGGGAGGTGGCAGGAGGAGGAGGAAACCTCATGGAAGAAGACGAGGAAAGCGAGTCGGAGGACAATCTGATAAACAGATTGTTAATGGATAGACCACCTCCGAGAGTGGGGGTGATAGAAGATAGAGGGCTCGCAAGGGAAGATGGGAATGCCATTGAGGGGTATACACCACTCCCTATATCGGAATGGACACCTACCAAAGGTGGGGAGACACCTCAACCCAGCACAGTACAGAGTGTAGTGGGAAGGTGTGGTGCAGAAAACGCCAGCCACCGAAAGGGTTGAGTCCTTTGGATTGCCAGATGCTCTTCAAGTGCCTGTTACCATAGGACCTATAGTATCGATCTATAACCCAGAGAGAGATAGAGAGGAAGAACAGAGGCAATTGGATAGAGAAAGGATCGAGATGGAAAGGAGGAATAACGTGACAAATGCTTGGAAGCAATTGCCAGGTTCGGTAACGTGGAACACCCCATTAGATACATCTGTAGGTCCCAACACAGGACAGGGAGGTCAGAGAGGACCGATGGACCTAAGGGGACCGCGGCCAAAGTCCTATACAGAATTAAGAGCTGATTTGAGGGAATGGGATGGGTCCGCAGTAGCCCCGAGTAATAGGTCAAGAACAGAACCAGAATGGGAAAGCAGGGGTAATGGGACTGTATCTCATTGTGGGGCCAGCGAAAGTAGTCAGGGGCGGGAAGGCCAAAGTCAGGAGAATAGAGGAGTTACACGTCCTACGGAGGAGAGGGAACAGCAGGAGCAAAAAAGTAGGAGTGTAGAGTGTGAGGAGATGTCCCGTCTCTGGGAGAAAGGAGGAGATGAAATGGTACGAGCTTTTCAGAATAGATTTAGGTGCCTTCATCATGTACTCGGAGAAGATGTTCAACATTGGAGAAAGGAGAACAGCGATAGGTCCCGCCACGCCTCGAATAATCAGGAATCACAGGGAAGTAGGGAAGAAAGAGGGAGTAATGGAACATCTTACCCTGCATCCCGTGAAACTAGCCAGGATGGGGAGAGAGGGGCTATGAGGCGTGAAGGAGTGTTTCACCACCCACCCCGAGAAGATGGAAAGGCATGGGACCTAGAGAGATGGGAACAGGGGAGGACTCCCTATAACTCACCAGTACCTAAACGTAGATCTCGGAGCTGGGATGGGAGAGATGTGGATGGAGGAGCTAAATTGAGTGTCTTGAAAACTGAAATTAAGGCAAAGAGGCTCGATGTTACTAGTTTAAAATCAGATGTTGATGAGATAATAGATGGAACATTGCCTTTGGAAAGGATAGAATTGTATGAACAGGATGAGTTATTGTTCATGGCAAAGGATATTACTAGGAAAGCTAGAGCGTTTCATGAGAAACTGACTGATTTGGCAGACAGGTATGCCGTGGATTTATCTAGGACAAGGGCATTACAGAGTAACCACAGATTACAGTACGCAGACCAGGATCTAGATGAGAAGAGAACTACTGGATTAAAAACACACATAAGAGAGCTGGTATCAGGGATAAGAGTGTGGAGAGAATTGGACAAATGGGAAGAAAGGTGGTCGAAAAAGGGCACAGTTAGACGAAGTGCAAATGTGATGACCCCCGAGGGAAGGGTAATGCACATGGAGGCATTCCCTTTGCGAGAAATATCAAACGGAAATTATGTACATGTGCCCTGGAGTAGAGGAGACTTAGCTGCATTTACCAACTCATTTCCGAAGTTAAGGGACAATCCAGTAGAGTGGTATAAGCAGGTAGAAAGGTTTGTCAAGATCTCGAAAGTATTGTGGATCGATTTGAACACGTTGTTTGACATCGTGGTCCCATCTGATTTGTGGACCCCGTGCAAGACTAGTGTTGAATGGCCAAATACTGAACCAGTGAGGGATGCTCGGACTAATGGACCGTCCGAGATTGTCATGCGAAAATATGAAAGGGTAATAGCATGGCTGAAAGATAAGGTACCACCACAGGATATAGAATGGGTGAAAATAGACCGAACAAGGCAGGAACCCAAGGAGACAGTTCACGAGTTTTATGAAAGATTATTGAAAACATTCAAGCAATACAGTGGACTCGATGTAATGGATCCCAAAGATATAGGGCAGTTTGTGTCAAAGTTTGTCTTGGGGTTGAGACCTGATATTTGTTTGATGATACAGCAACATTTAATCTGTTGGCAGAACAAACCACTAGATGAGATTTTACGTTATGCAAGATACTGTAGCGACGAGATAGATTCTAAAGCCAAGAATCTAAAGGAGAAATTGATGGTGGTGCAAATGCAGTCCGCTGGGAAGGGGGGCCAGCAGAAGCAGGGGATGGGACGAAAACCAAACGGTCAGAACAAAGATAATGAAGAAGGGCAGAGACCTAGGATAGACTTTGCCACTTTAAAGAAAACGACGAAGTGCCATCAGTGTCACCAGGTGGGGCATTGGCGACGCGAGTGTCCCTTTAACCCTGAAAATGGAGAGCTAGAAGTAGAAGAGCAGGTTCAAGAAGTCCCAACTCCAAAGGTGACAGTTCCAGGCAGCAAGGTGGCCAAAGGGGGGACTTCGGCTCCACGGGCCCAGTTCCCACAGCCACCGAAGGTAGCGACAGGGGGAAAGGTCTTTAAACAAATGCCTCTATTCATCGAGGAAGAAAAGTGTTATTACATTGATCCATTGACAGGACAACGTGTGAGCAGTGAAGAGGACTGTACCCTCGGGGCAGTCCTAGAGGTGGATCAGAGAGGGCCATTTGTTGAGGCAGAGGTGGCAGGGTGTCCCACTACGTTCTTGGTGGATACTGGGGCTACCCGATCGACTCTGAGATCGGCGGTGGTTCCAGACTTGCCGATGTCAGGGGAAGCAATTCAAGTGGTAGGAGTCGCGAACAAAAGGCTGACTAGTCCCTTGACAGAACCAGTGTCTGTGAAGATAGGAAACCATATGAACGAGCATCAGTTTGTGGTTTGTGACTCGAGTCCGGTATGTCTGTTAGGAAGGGATTTGTTGTGCAAATTGAACTGCACCATATACTGCACCCCGCAAGGAGTGGAGGTACAGACTACCGACGATGATGCTACCTTTAAGGTGGCCAATTCAAAATCCTGTGTAGAACTATATCCTACTCTGACAGTAGAAGATCTTCCCCAAGACTTACGAGATGCAGTGGCGTCAGAGGTATGGGATTTCACAGGAGAAGAAATAGGATTGATTAAAGGGGTAGAACCGGTAAAAATACTGGTAAAACCAAATGCTGAGTTTCCAAGAACGCCTCAATACAAATTGTCCCAGGAAACGATTGCGGGGATAAAACCTGTGATCGAGTCAATGATACAACAGGGAATACTGAAAGAAATCGTGGGTAGTCCTTGTAACTCCCCGATTATGGGTTTACAGAAACCTAGCGGAAAATTCAGGATAGTGCAGGATTTACGAAAGATTAACAACATAGTCGTTTCATGTTGTCCCGTGGTACCGAATCCTTCAGTGATACTGTTTCAAATACCATGTCAAGCAGAATGGTTCACAGTGATAGATCTTTGCCAGGCTTTCTTTTCAATCCCATTGGATGAAGAGAGCAGGTATCTTTTTGCTTTTAAAATGGAAGATCGCGTTTTAACATGGTGTCGAATCCCACAAGGATTCACAGACAGCCCATCCATCTTCAATCAGTTGTTGAAAAAGAATCTCGAAAATCTAGTACTGCCCCAGAACTCGGTTCTGGTCCAGTACATAGATGACCTACTTGTTGCGTCAGAGACAGAGGAGGCCTGTAAAGCAGACTCAATTGCCTTACTGAACCATTTAGCCGAAAATGGACATAAGGTATCTCCGAGCAAGTTGCAGTATTGTCTGACAGAAGTACAGTATTTAGGGCACCGGTTAGAGAAAGGAAAACGTAAGGTGTCACCAGAGAGGATTGAGGCGATAATGAAGATGAATGCGCCTACAACACAGAGAGAAGTTAGAATGTTCCTAGGAATGGTGGGTTACTGCCGACAGTGGATAGTTAACTTTTCACTGAAAGCGAAACCCTTACAGAAACTGACGCACAAGGAGGTGAGTGATCCGGTACCATGGGACGAAGAATGCTTGGTGGCGTTCTTGCAGCTGAGAGACGATTTGTGTCGTGCTCCGGCTCTGGGAATGCCCGATTACGAGAAGTCATTTTCACTCTATTGCTGTGAGAGAGAGGGATGTGCTTTGTCAGTCTTGGCACAGACCCACGGAAATGCCCGTAGACCAGTTGCATATTTCTCGGCTACATTAGATCCAGTAGCCGCAGCGTTGCCCGGATGTCTCAAATCCGTTGCTGCAACGGGTGTCAGCATTGAAAGGAGCGAGAGTATTGTGATGGGACATCCAGTGGTGGTGTATGTACCACATTCAGTTGAATTGCTAATGACCAGGACGAAGACGCAGCATCTGACCAATAGTAGGCTCTCGCGCTACGAGCAAGTTATTCTTGCCGCAGAGAACGTGACTCTCAGGAGATGCTCTGTCTTGAATCCTGCTACTTTAATGCCATTACCTACTGTAATAGAAGGCGAAGGATGTGAAGACCACGATTGCCTTGATGTGACTGAACTATGCACGAAACCCAGACCAGATATTGTGGATGAGCCGTTGTCTGACCCCAATGAAATTTATTTTGTTGATGGCTCATGTTTAAGAGACGATACTGGTCGGTTGAGAGCAGCTTATGCTGTTTGTACCATTACTGGAGTTGTGGAAGCCGCTTGCCTGGAAGGAGTACATTCCGCACAGGTAGCAGAAATCATTGCCCTAACTCGTGCCTGCATAGCAGGAAACGGAAAGAGAGTCACCATATACACTGACAGCCAATATGGTTTCGGTGTGGTTCATGATTTCGGGCAGTTGTGGTCTCAGAGGGGTTACATGACCTCCTCTGGTTCGCCCATTCGAAACGGAGAATTTGTGAGATTGTTGTTAGAAGCATTACAAGGTCCAGTTGACATTGCAATCGTAAAGTGTGTGGCTCATACTAAGAATACAGATTTTGTGTCACAAGGCAACAGATACGCTGATGAAGTCGCACGTTATTGTGCGGAACAAGATTATTCATTTTCAAAAGTGGAAATAGATGGTGCTGAAGAAAAGACTGAATTAAGCATGATGTTAGAAACTGTAGACACTTGGGAGGATTTAAGAATGATGCAGGAGAACGCACCTGAAACAGAGAAAAAGGCATGGGAAATAGCAGGTTGCGTGCGAAGCGAAATGGATTTTTGGGTTTCAGCAGATGGGAGGGCTGTGTTACCTGAAGAATTAGCAAATCCCATGGCGAGAGAAATACATGGTCCAGTACATCTAGGAAGGGATGCTATGATGAGAGTGTTTAGGCAAACTTGGTATTGCCCTAAATTTAGAATAGCAGCAGAATCAGTATGTAAGCGATGTGTTACCTGCCAACAACTGAACGTAGGCAAACGAACACCAGTCACACTGAGTCACATTGGGAGGTCGGGGGGGCCTTTCAATAGAATGCAACTAGATTTCATCGAAATGCCAAGAGTTAATCGCCTTCGGTATGTGTTGGTGATTGTATGCGTATTTTCCAGATGGGTTGAAGCGTACCCTACACGTAGGTGCGATACACTCACAGTGGCTAAATTATTGCTCAGGGAGTTGATACCGCGCTTCGGGGTGCCTGCCTCTTTGGAATCGGACAGAGGAAAACATTTTAACAGCGAAATAGTGAAGATGTTGTGCTCCACACTGAATATCGATCAAAAGCTGCATTGTAGTTATCAACCAGAAGCTTCAGGAATTGTGGAACAAGTGAACGGCACTTTGAAGAATAGATTGGCTAAAGTAGTGGCATCCACATCTTTGAGTTGGCCAGATGCTCTTCCTTTAGTGCTTATGAGCATGCGCAGCACCCCTGACAGGAGGACAGGTCTCTCTCCACACGAGATTCTGATGGGGAGGGCCATGAGACTTCCCACAGTTCCAACTGCTGCCCTATTGAATATTACAGATGATCTGATCTTGGATTATTGTAAAGGACTGTCTGACGCCATCCATTCTGTGTCCCTTCAGGTGCATGCGGCTGAAGTTCCAGCATCGAGGAACCTGTGTCATGACCTGAACCCAGGGGACTGGGTGTTGGTTAAAAAACACGTCCGGAAGAACTGCCTAGATGTTCGCTGGCGTGGGCCCTTTCAGGTAATCCTGATCACGAACACCGCGGTGAAGTGCGGGGGGCTACCAAATTGGATCCATGCATCCCATACTCGAAGAGTTCCAGCACCTCTAGAAGAAACAGCTCCTATCCCAGACGAAAGCCCAGAAGTGGAAGAAGAGTCGCAAGAAGGGATCGAAGCAGCTGAGGGGGTGTCGGAAGAAGTTGGGAACGCATCGGATTTAGAAGAAGAGCGAAGGCAGGACGGCAGTGAGACTGAAGACGCAACTGAAGGAGAGAGCAGCAGTGAATACGAAACAGACACGGATCGGTACCAAAGTGATCAAGAACCGAGTGTGAGGACGAGATATAGGAGAACAAGGTGTGAGGCTGCCACTTGGCCGAGAAGAGACAGGAGGCTAAGTTTGAGGTCGGCCCAGGAAGAAACACTTGTTCCTATATCCGAAGACTCGGATCACGAGGAAGATACCCAAGAGGGAACCGAGGAGGGCCCTAGAAGATCAAGGAGGGTGCGAGTGCCTAGTAGAAGATACTCTACTCCTGATTGGACCTACCTCGTTGCAGATGTCGGTGGGGCACAGAACCGGGGGGGTCAGGGAAGTGAACCTGATCAGAACTGACCCAATCATCACTGTACAAATTCTGTTCCTGCTACCGGGAGCGGAGACTGAAAGGTTGCTGACACTCAACATCGTCTATCCTCCTCTCCTAAGCGGAATAAGAAAATTGATTTTAGAAACAGTTGAATTTCCAGTTTGCTGTTCACGATATCCAGTGTTGGAGGGAACTCTCCTTCGGTTAGAAATGCTTGAGCAAGTAGTGGAAGCTCTTGGAATGCTCATTGTTTTGGACTAACACTCTGATTGCAAAAAGACTTTTTGAAAGGACTTTGAAAAATTACTGCAAGATAACCTAGCGCCGAGTGGAAGAAGAAAATTGGTAGGGGTTTCCTTTTAGCGGATGGAGAAGGGCTAGGGTTGTCTGTTTTCTACAGGATTTAAAATGTTTTGCGGAGTAAATTGTCGGCTTCCAAGTGTTCCAAAGAGGGACAAGATGTCAAAGAAAGACTTTGTACAGAGAGAAGAAGAAGCGAATGCTGGAAGAAAGTCAAGAACTACACTGTTTGAGAACATGGAGGCTGGCAACCCGAACCGCAGGGCAAAATGTATAGTTGGCACATTGTTGGGAGTGGTGATTTCCCTGATAGTTTTAGTGGTTACTGTCTCATACATAGTGGGACACGAGAGAGATGCAACTGCAGTCAAGGAGGTCAAGGGAGTGTCAACACCGAGAACCACTATTGTTAATGATAAGGGAAACATCAATGATAAAGACAAAGCGTTGTTAGATGCAGAAATAAAAAGGTTACACACAGATGAGTCACAGGGAAATTACAGGTCAAATGCCTATGCTAAATTGCTTTATGAATACGTCGATGTCATGGAGGTGAAGAATTGCTACGTTTGTATGCAATTACCAGCTTCGGTAGAGGAGGGTATCAGATACCATCATCTTCCATTGACATATGGAATCACATGCAGTTTGTTGTTGAGCATATTTTATGGACGAGAAGGATTTGAGTATTATTTCTCGAATTTCGACTCAACATTGCCAGAGGTCCCGAATTTCAAGCATTTGAACAAGTGGGACTACTACAAAAGCGAAGACAGATTACACAAATGGTTTATTCCATGGAAAACGTTAGATACTTCACATGCTCGAAGAAACAATCTGACTTGTCAAGTGTCAGAAATTGAGAAAAAGTTTATAGGGCAGGTAGATACTAGATACAGGAGGCAGAAGATTCTGAAGGCCTCAGGACAATGGGAAACAGATTGGACCAAGGAGGAAAGGGCACATCAAAGAAAGGGTAGTATTGGTCCAATTGCTTTAGATAAGGAGAAACGGGGGAAACTGTGCATCCACAGGAGTTACTCCTATTATGAGAATTTTTATGTAGGTCAAGTCAATTGTGAACATGCCTTTCAACTGGAGTATTACTCTAAGGATTTTTTGAAAGGGATGCAAGCAATTCCAAATGTATATTTTGTATGTGGAAGAAATGCCTATGTGAAGCTACCAGATAATTGGTATGGATCATGCTATCTGGCTGTTGTCTTCCCTAAAATATATCATGTTGAGAATTTAGAAACGACAAAGAAAGAAATACCAACTAGGTGGAAGAGAGGGCTGGGTGCAGCAGAAATAGTTGGAGATGTACTCGGTGCTGCATTCCCTATCTTAGGACTGATATTGAATGACATTAAGATCAGGAGGTTAGCTACAGTCGTAGATAGGCTATCTGCCAGTACTGCTAGATCATTGATGCTGATAGAAGGTGAGATGCAATCGATTAGGGCAATGGTTCTTCAGAACCGACTTGCTTTAGACGTTCTGTTAGCTAAAGAGGGAGGAGTCTGTAAGGCTTTGAAGGTCCAGGAGTGCTGCACTTACATTCCAGACAATTCAAAACCTCTAGAGAAGTACATACGAAACATCACTGCCATACACTACGAAATCGAGGATCTGACAAAGATAAACGTGTGGGAAAAAGTAGGTCATGGAATGGGTAAAGTTGGAGGTTGGTTTGCAAACTTAGGAAAGGGTATCGTTTGGTACATACTGAAACCCATCATCATAATTGTGATTTGTGTAATCACTTTGTGGGGATTGGTGCGTTTGTATCAGTGGTATAGAGCAAATAGGTTACAGAGAACTATGAGGAAACAGGAGGAAAAGTTGACAGCGATGCAGGACACCCAATACAGGAGTCTAAAGGCATTAGAGACAATGAAAAGAGGTGGCACTGCCACGACTTCACTTTGAAGGGTTCTACATTTTGTAATGGTGTCTTGATGGTGATGACCCCTGAAGGTCATCAAAGGGGGGATTGAGAGAGCACAAGTTTGGGAAAAAAAAAATGTATAAGTGCACCATATTTACAAGCACGTAGTTAGTTTAAACATGTTTACACACGAGTGTTTTATATTTAGAAGTGAAATACACAGAGTGTCTTATGTTCGGTAGTGAAGTGTATAGAATGTTTAAGTAGAGTAACAATAATCATAACTGTGTGAGATTAATGTAGAAATGTTGGAATGAAAATGAAAACCTCATGTTCTCATGTTAAAGGAATCATGTTAGAGTTGAATAGAACTCTAAAAATCCAGTATATTGTGTAGGCCTTAGGGCAATTCACAGCAAATCTAAACGTGCTGCTAAAATAATGTGAGATGGAGTTAACCTGGTTCTTCCACAAATGTATTATCGAATTAAGTTTAAAATATATGCTTTATAGATGTGTTATTTTAGAAACGTATGCTAGTTAAGAATGTTGCTGTTTAAATCAAGTTAATGTTTTAAGAGTGCAGGGACCTGCTTCATGTAAATCAAGTAGGCCTGAACTGATAATGTCATATCGTTTGAACTGCCATGTGCTCGTTAGGAAAGAAGTCGAGAGGTGTCCAGCACCGAGCTTTGAGTGTGTTTTACGACCTAAAGATATGGTGGAGTCTGGAATTTGAGGCCCACTGCAGGACGAACTGTATGCAGGTGCGAGGGTCCTAATCAGCTCGAATGAAAGGGACTTTGTTCAGTGGCGCTTGGCGCAGGCCTGTAGGAGTCTCCAGGAATTTCAGGGGGTATCGGCGCACTGGAGAAGAAGCCTGGGAACCAAGGTCAACTTTAACGAGGGTCTTGAAGAGTACCATCATGGAGTTTACCGCGCAAAGATGTACCACGTGAGGGGCGTCCCAAGGGGCGTTCCTATCCGAAATGTGATTTGGTATTAGGGAAAGAGACCCGGGAGGAGAGCAGGGCAGATGATTTGGGAGCCTAAGGAAGCGGATGGGTAGGCAGATAGGCTGATCAGGAGAGACCCATTATCAGAGAAGAGACAAAGAGAAGTGAGTGATCTTCTTAGGAAGTCATCACGGCTGACACCTAGAGGGGTAAAGATCTTGTTAAGTAGGGATGTCACTTAGTATAGTGTAGGGACAGACTAACCTTAATTTTCTTTTCTGTAATGACTTTGAGGTTGCAACTTGTATCCATTTTGGCAACGCTTATGTTATTGGAAGTTGTACTCATTATTCTGTTTTTCAGACTCAGACTATTCAAAAAGTTCATGTTCATAGTGATACCAATTTATCTTCTGAATCTCATTTTGAGAAGTTTGTATCTTCAGTTATCTTTGACTTTATATTAAATCTTTGAAACTTAAATTTTGGTCAGTGGTCATTTAGAGTGGTGTAAGTTCTTAAATTGATTGACTTATTGTTAGATTACCTTTTACTCAATGACAGGTACCAACGATTCAGTCGACTTAGTTTGGGATCTGGTAAGGTAACTAGTAACCAGTAATCCCGCGTTAACACATGTCTGCCGAAAAATATGATTATTAAGGTAGAGAGTGTCCTTGTAAATACAAAATGATCTCGGGAGAAAAGGAAAACTATTTTGGATAGCCTGTGAGCTACCTCCTGACAGTGCAAATTCCATTTATCTCTTGAGATCAAATACAATATTAGCTATGTTTGAGAGACGGTATGCACCACACCTTGAAGAGATGGTATGACCACACTTGAAGATACGGTATGTACTACACCTTGAAGAGAATGTATGACCACACTTGAAGAGACGGTATGCACCATACTTCGAAGAGACGACATACAACACACCTTGAAGTGACGGTATACAACACACCTTGAATAGATGGTATGCACTACACCTTTAAGAGACGATATACAACACACCTTGAAGAGACGGTATGCACTACACCTTTAAGAGACGGTATGACCACACTTGAAGAGACGGTATACAACACACCTTGAATAGACGGTATGCACTACACCTTTAAGAGACGATATACAACACACCTTGAAGAGACGGTATGCACTACACCTTTAAGAGACGGTATGACCACACTTGAAGAGACGGTATGCACTACACCTTGAAGAGAACGTATGACCACACGTGAAGAGACGGTATGCACCATACCTTGAAGAGACGACATACAACACACCTTGAAGTGACGGTATACAACACACCTTGAATAGATGGTATGCACTACACCTTTAAGAGACGATATACAACACACCTTGAAGAGACGGTATGCACTACACCTTTAAGAGACGGTATGACCACACTTGAAGAGACGGCATACAACACACCTTGAAGTGATGGTATACTACCCACCTTGAAGAGACGTTATGACCACACTTGAAGAGACAGTATGCACCACACTTGAAGAGACGGTATGCACCACACCTTGAAGAGCCGATCTGGCCACACTTGAAGAGACGGTATGCAACACACCTTAAAGAGACAGTATACAACACACCTTGAAGAGACCGTGTGCACCACACCTTGAAGAGATGGTATGCAACACACCTTGAAGAGACCGTATGCACCACACTTTGAAGAGATGGTATGCAACACCCCTTGAAGAGTCGGTATACAGCATATACAACATACCTTGAAGAAGCGGTATACACCACACCTTGAAAAGACGGCATGCACCACACCTTGAAAAGATGGTATGCATCTCACCTTGAAGAGATGGTATGCATGACACCTTGAAGAGACGGTATGTAACACACCTTGAAGAGATGGTATACAACACAACTTGAAGAGAGGGTATGCACCACATCTTGAAGAGATGGTATGCACCACACCTTGAAGAGACGGTATGCACCACACCTTGAAGAGATGGTATGCACCACACTTTGAAGCAATGGTATGCACCACACCTTGAAGAGATGGTATACAACACACCTTGAAGAGACGGTATGCATCACCTTGAAGAGATGGTATGCGCCACACTTTGAAGCGACGGTATGCACCACACCTTGAAGAGATAGTATAGAACACACCTTGAAGAGATGGTACCCACTACACCTGGAAGAGACGGAATACAACATATATAACACACCTTGAAGAGGAAATATGCACCACAGCTTGAAGAGATGATGTACAACACACCTTGAAGAGACAGTATGCACCACACCTTGAAGAGACGTTATATAACATATACAATACTCCTTGAAGAGGCAGTATGC
This sequence comes from Lissotriton helveticus, assembly GCF_964261635.1. Lineage (NCBI taxonomy): Eukaryota > Metazoa > Chordata > Amphibia > Caudata > Salamandridae > Lissotriton > Lissotriton helveticus. The sequence goes on along the minus strand of NC_136063.1, from coordinate 211,081,612 downwards.
ACCTCACCTTGAAGAGATGGTATGCACCACACCTTGAAGAGACGCCATACAACAGACAGTGAAGAGCCTGTATGCAACACCTATGTGTAAGGATGTCATGCTTTTTATGGAGTGTCTTTTATGCCAGAAACAACATTCTGCTGGAGGGTATGAATACGCTAGATGGATAAGGAAAGCATGACTCGAGATCCATGTAGGCAAACTGAATTGTTCTGGCCTTTGGAAACATCCAATCAGTATTTTATTAGTAACATGATCTATTATAAGTGTGTGGAAATAGGATGGTATAGCGGACCCACTATTAAGGTCCTTATCCTCCTGTATTCCTTCACTATTATTGATTATTTATAAGTATTTTAATAAGCGTGAACCATTAAAGGGTATCGATGAATTTTAGATCGGCATTCATTGTAAAGTTGTTTTAGGGGAAAAATCACTAAGAATGTATTATAACTTGATAATGCTTGATATTTTTATTAATGCTTATTTACCTGTGTAATATGAAATGAGACTTGATAACGTACTGTACTATGTATATATATATATATATATATATATATATATATATATATATATATATATATATATATATGTGCATTTTTATATTTGTTGTGCTTTTATGGTCATATACATTTGACCGAATTAAGATGATTGACTTGACTTGACTGTATACAACATACTTTGAAGAGATGGTATGCAACACACGATGAAGAGACGGTATGCACCACACCTTAAAGAGACAGCATACAACATACAGTGAAGACCCGGTATGCAACACCTTGAAGAGACTGTTAGCATCACACCTTGAAGAGACAGTATGCACCACACCGTGGAGAGACAGTATACAACACACTTTGAGGAGATGACATGCAACACACCATGAAGAGAGAGTATACAACACACCAGGAAGATACGGTATGCACCACACCTCGAAGAGCCGGTATACAACACACCGTGAAGAGATGTTATACAACACACCATGAAGTGACGGTATACAACACACTATGAAGAGACAGTATACATCACACCATGAAGAGATGGTATACAAACACCGTAAAGAGAAGGTATACAGAACACTGTGAAGAGACGGTATGCAACACATCATGAAGAGACGGTATGCAACACACCATGTAGAGATGGTATACAAACACCGTAAAGAGAAGGTATACAGAACACCTTGAAGAAACGGTATACAACACACCATGAGGAGACGGTATGCAACACCTTGAAGAGAATGTATACAACACACTGGGAAAAGACAGTATACAACACACCGTGAAAAGACGGTATACACCACACCTTGATGAGATGCCATGCAGCAGGGTTTGTCTTAGCAGCTAATAACTCGCACAACAAAAACAGAAACCACTATAATAAATGGCAATTGTTCTATCATAAGAATGTGCTGCCCATTACCTTTGTGCTCAAATTATCTGTGTACTGTTTGAATTGCAGTGCTTACTTGCCATAATTATGCTGTAAACTTGGAACACAATTAACAAAGTGTTTCTTAAAAAAGAAAATTTACAAGAAAGGGGCAGGTGAAAAAAACTGAAAGGTAAACAGATCCCAGAATCTAACAGACTCAACTGTACATGCCTGGTGTTCGATGTAATGAGCTGGTAATATAGTTGACAATGCAGAACATTCTCATGCACACAATTTCACAGGATCTTTATACAAAGCTATGGCTCAAAAACCTACATATTAATATATATATAACTTACCAAAGTTAGAGGTTTTAAAATTCTCATATAATAAACGAAACAAAATAAAGGATTCCATCACAAATTGTACCAGCGGAGTCCAATAATGGAAAAACGATCCCAAAGTAGTTACAACACTGCATTTAGAGGATGTCAAAATAGAGCGTGTCAACATTCATGTGATCCATTCAAATTCATTGAGAAACAACTTGCAAATATTCCGAAGACTGGAACTACTAGGGTGCACATTCTAGTTGATAAAATGTTAGCATCATGGGGCAATTTACTACCCATAGATGCAATATATTTATACAGAGAGAAGTGCATGTTCTGTGAATTCAAGACACGAAAGTTGTATTTTGAGCACAGGTTGAGGCACAAAAGTAGGATATGAAGTGGGTGTATTGCCCAAATGTAGGTGGGATTTAAGACCTTTGTTATTGAGTTACGTGATATGACTTTACATTCACATTTTGTTTAACATTCGATCAATATTGTCGCCACAAAGTGGTCTAGTGATCACATCGATCACTTGGATTTGAGATCAATTTCTCTGTGGCCTGCAGATTTGTAGTGCTGCACTACAGGTGAATTCATGGTGCTATTTTTGATCAAATTTCTGTGTTGCGTAATGGTAGCTTTAATCAGCTTTGTAGTTTGTCCTAAGTATATGAAACCATCCAGGCACCAATTAGCAAATGCAGCATTGGTGGAATGGAAGGTAGGATGTGGTTGCAAAGTATGCACAACCCTTGTCATTTAAGCTCTTTCGTATTGAATGTGGGGTCCGAAACAGAGCAGTTTCCTCGTGTCAAATGTCCATTGACGGATGGAAACCAAACATTTGGAAATGGATGAATCATTAAATGTCCATGTGCCAGCTCAGAAGATGCTGATTCTGATGTTTTTTCCTCTCAAAAGAAGATAACAGAAGGTTCCATCAATAAATCAGGATTTATAAAGAGTGGCAATTCAACAGTGAGGGTCTCAAGGTGCTGGAGTTGCTAGCTGCTTTGCTGTGCTCTGTTCATTTGAACAACCATGTCTTGAGACCTTTTCTGAATTCCCAGAGCGATGCAGCATTCCAGAGGTGCAGGGGAAGGTCACGCTGGAGTTTAGCCACTAGGTGAGAGAAGGAGCGTCCTCTGCTGTTGGATCGGCGACTCCAGGGGGTGTCTGTAAGGAAAAGGGTGGCAGATCGCAGGTGTCTGGATGGTTGGTGGAAGATCATTAATTTGTTGATGTATGCTGGTCCTTCGTCATGCAGGACTTTTTAAGAATGGGTCAGTATCTTGAACTGGCATCTCTTCAGGATCTGGAGCAAGTGTAACTTCTTGAGGAGCGGGTTGATTTGAGTCCATCAAGGATGAGCCTTGTCACTGCATGTTGTATTGTCTGTAGTCTCTTCAGGAGGCCTGCAGTGATTCCTGTGTAAAAAGCATTGCCTTAGTCCAGCATGCTGGTGATGAAGGCTTGAGTGACGGTCTTTCTGGTGTCAAGTAGGAGCCACCTGAAGATCTTTTGGAGCATGCGTAGGGTGCAGATGCAAACAGGCGAGACTGCGTTTACCTGGTTGTGAATAGATAACTTGCTGTCCAAAATGATGCTGATGTTGCGAGCATGATATGTTTGGATGATGGAAGGGCCAATTTCAGCAGGCCCGATGTTTCAATGTCAGATTTTGTAATTCCATAATTGCGAATTTTACCGGTTCGATATTATGGAATTGCAAAATGCAATGTGCGTAGGTTTCGCAATAATAATTGCGATTCCTACATATTCATTATTTGCGACTTGCAAATTGCGAGTCGCAAATAAGGAATGGCTTCCCATTCATTCCTATGGGCCTAGAGGCCCATAGGAATGAATGGGAATTGCATTTACATTTTGCGAGTACCCAATACTCGCAAATTGCACATGTAATTTTAAGGGTGCAAGAGTGCGAAATGGACACCCTGTTGCACCCCTGGAATATGCACGTGTGCACATGTGGCGCACATACATGCCCTAAGGGCATGTATGTATGCCACATGGCACTTTGAAAAATGCAAAAAAGTGAATTTTTCATGGAATTCGCATATTACCACCAACTTGAAGTTGGTGGTAATTTGCGATTCCTTAAAGGCAGGTCACACATTTTTTGGGCTTCCTGCATTTCATTTAAGGAATCACAAATTGTGATTCCTTAAATGCATTTGCAAAATAGGTTCTTAAAGTGAGGTATGAGGCAATCCATTTGATGGTGTCTCTCTGGATTCCCATCCTGTGGAGTCTTTTGATCAAGAAGTGGTGGGGAAATGTGTTGAAGGCGGCTGACAGGTCCAGGAGGATGAGAGCTGCTGTTTGCCATGGTCTAGGAGGGCCCTGATGTCATCGTTGGCTGCTATCAGGGCTGTTTAGGTGCTGTGGTTGGCTAGAAATCAGGATTGAGAGGGGTCCAGGAGGTTGTGGTGTTTCAAGAGTTTGGTGAGTTGCTGGTTGATTGCCTTTTCAAGAACCTTCACCGGAAAGGGTAACAGGGAGATGGGTCAGTAGTTCTTTGCATCTGCTGGGTCTGGGATGGTTTCTTCAGGAGGGGCTCACCTCAGTATGTTTCCAGTCCTCAGAGAAGGAGTCTATGGTGATGGAGGTGTTCAGGACTTTCTTCAGCCTGTCACCAATCGTCATGCTATAGAGGTTGAAGATGCAGTGGGGACATGGGTCTGTGGGTCCTCCAGAGTGTACGAAGGTCATAATGGAGATTGTGGCTTGACTTATGAGTGGGTCCCAACGAGTGAGCAGGTGATTGGGGTTTGTGTTTATGGATGTGAGTAGGCTGATACTGTCTGCAGAGGAGATTGGGGTTTGAAGTTCTTGTGGATGGCTAAGATATTGTTGTGGAAGAAGTCTGCCAGGATGTCACACAGTTCTTGGGAGGGAGTGATGTCATTCCGGGTAGCTGTGGGGTTGGAGAACTCATTCACGCTGATGAAGAGCTCCTTGCTGTGGTTTGTGCTGGCTTCTATGTGGCCTGCTACAGCGTTTTATTTTTGTTTCTCTCAGGAGGCGATGGTGCTGTTGAGTGCTGTTTTGATGGTGGTAAGGTCTTCTGTGTATCCACTAGTATGTCACTTCCTTTCTAGTTGCGTTTGGAGGAATTCAAAACAAGTCCTCCATTAGGTAGAATTGGACAGTGTTTACTGCCGATTTTGAGGACACTATTAGGGATAGACCATATGTGGTGATGCTTGTAATGCGTTCCATCCTTTTCAGGGTACAGTGTCAATAATTATTTACAAAGACAAAAGTAAGCGTTTGTGTTGCACTTTGACCAGTCTGTGGGAATAGCCTGCTTCAATACTTTTTACACATATGGTTTTCGCATCTTGGAAATAGTCTTGTTTCCATTTGCAATTCTTTCGAATGAGAACAAATCGTCCAAATAGTAACAAAACTTTAAGAACTCTTGGATGATTCCTCTCATACTATTAGTGTTCCTGTCCTTCCTATGGGGTTAGGAAATTGCCATCTGCTGCTTGAATCCTTCGTTCAAGAAATGTGGAAGAGTTGTTACTGAGATTACTTGTGAATCAGGCCTGAATGTGCAAAATTGAGCCAAATACCAAATGTCATAAGCGGCTTTTAATCTCCATGCCATATAAAAAAAAAAAAAAAAAACAATATGTAATTTCCAAACAGTTATGCCAGCTGTGGACAACCACATGCAAATGAGGCTCTCAGTATGGCAAGCATAAATTATTGTGCAAGAGTGGGCTCCATCGTATTAGAGATGGCCCTGTGTTGGGGAGAGGACCAAAGGACATAGGTGCACAAGATGCTAGGGGTCGAGTAGTTGTTACTAGGGAGGGACACAACCAGTCCCAGCAATGTGACGGAGGATGGCCCCTGACGCTGTGTCTGTGTTTCCTGATGCACAAAAAACGCAAAGATATGCAGACATATGTACACTGATACAGAACAGAAGCACAAATCTACACTCTATCTCTCAGCGGCAACAAAGAAAATTGCTGTCATTTTCCTGTCTCCTTCACTCCTGTTCTGGCTTCTCTTCTGCCTCCTGCAGCAGGTCTTCCCATTGCTTCGCTCTGGCTCCTGTTGCCTACATTCCAGGTCCTGCGCTCTTATGGCCCAATGCTCCAGGCTTGCAAAATTGGCAGTGGCATGAGGTAATCAAAAAACAAAGATGGCATGAACCCCAGTGTGTGATCCCAGTTCACTAATTAGCAAAACATGGGACCGGGATGTGTTGACATCCCTGCTGTCGCTACCTACTGCACTCAAAGTTTATTACCAATTCCAAGAATGGGACGAGGATGGGTCACTCACATTATGTGACATGATTCATCATTTGCCACCACGTCCCACCCTGGTAAGATGGTACTACCTGGGCCACCAGTCAGCTGTTCGAAGGGGCCTGGTAGGATACAAGTGGGTTCTCTACCTTGACAAACGTGTGACTACAGGAGAGACCCACCCCCAAACAGACCATGCAGCAATTAGTTCAACAGAACTATTTTATTCCTGACTGGAAGACCATATGTGAGAGGTAGGTCCTTTCCATATACATATTCTTTCTCTGTGGTTACTCTGCACTGACTACTTGCAGTATAGGAACTCATAGATACAGCCCTGATGAATGCCATAGGCGAATAGGCTAATGGAAGGCAGAAACATGTTGGCATGAATATTTATACAGAGACGCATATCGGTCATTACACCTATATGGCCTCCTGTAGTTACATCTTTGGTAACTTTCTAATATACCTAGGATACCACCTGAATAAAGTTCACTTTTGTGGTCTATCCTAAGGTGTTTTTAATGAGTCAACTGGATCACAGTATTATCGAGAAAAGATAAGTAATACCTAAGAACTCCCTCAGGTAAGCCTTAGCCTGAGGACGAGTCCTCCCTGGTAGTACCATCCTACTGCTGTGGGACGAGGTGGCAAATGATGAAGCATGTCACATTACATGAGTGAGCCATTCTCGTCCAGCTCTTGGGATTGCCAATAAACTAGGAGTTAAGTAGGTAGCGGTAGCGGGGATGCCAACACATCCCTTATTCATGTTTCGCTAAACAGCGATCTGGGAAGCGCTGTGTTGTCACCTGAACTTTGTGTTTTGATTAGCTACTAAGGGCAGATATGAGCCCACTAATGCCCTGTATCTCTCCTCTTGTGAGGTATAATGGCATGAGGTACCCTGCAAGGAGATAGGCTATGAACTGTCAATCACATTACGAGTGTGAGCATGCGTATATGACATTGGCTGCTCTCTCTTCAATGGACATGAATGCACTAGAATATAAACAACACAAATGCAGTGCGTCTGTGGTGGCGTCACTAAAAGTAAAGAACCCACACTTGCCATGACTGAGGGCGAGGAAAGCAAAGGTCACCCGGATCTCCATTTTACCTGTGAGGGGACCTGCATAGCAGCACGCTGGGCACAACAAGTAAATAAGCCGGATTTCCAACCCTCTCCTCTCCACTCCCAGTAACAGCTCTACCTCTCGCTAGCTGTGTACTGAGATGCCGCCATGCCCTCCATGTCTTGCTTGCTATATTGTCTGCTTGTTGTGGTCCTTGTCTGTTCTCGCCTTTCGGGGTGTAGGAATGTTTCCTGGCCTGTATGCCTGAGTGGTAGGTACAGTGTGCATAAAGCTATTACCTCTCAAAGGTGTTGCATGCCACTACCATGTTCGTGGTATTTTGTTATCCCATGCTGAAATAGTATAATCCCTACGACTTGTTTTAGAACTGCTGTCATACCATGTTAAACAGGAATCGTCACAAACTTGTAGCATAAGCTCAAACTTTTTCTTTCAATACTGTACGAAGGTTGCTCCGTGCTAGAGACTGCCACGGGATAACAAAGGCAAACAAATGAATTGCATTTAAATCCATGGGTGGAATTCTAAGTATTCATTGGGGGGAATCCAGGAGATATATTGATTTTGTTGTGTCACCTCTAAATGCTACTCTGCTTGAACTAACCTTCTTGGCACATACAGGAGAAAAACAAAAGAACATACAAGCCTGACCTTTTAAAAGGAAGCGCTCCCAACCCAATTAAATCTTTGATCTGCTACACTTTGTACTCTCTGGCATTTTACTTCAACTGCTTTTGTGGTTATGTTTAGTCTCTCAGATGTAATATTTGACTCATCTCAAGAGAACAGTTCTGTGCCTTGGACTGCAGCCATTATGCACATTACTTTAAATACTGTCTTCATATAAATGAATAAGTGGTATAAATATTGAACATTGGAAGGAATTCTAATGTCATTTTTAACGAGGTGAGTATCATCAAGTGAATATGTTTTTTATTCTTCCATTAAAACTTAGAGGCACATTTATATTTTATTATAATAAAAATATGACCAATAGAAAAGGTAACAGAAATAGGCCCACTGGGTTTAGCACACTCTGCTGGGTGGTGTGTGCTGAGTCTGTCCAGATGCAACCTCAATGATGGGAACAAGGCCATTATCCACAATTGTAGATAGGCCTATTTCCACAAATAGAAATAGTGTTTCTTAAGCACGAGTAGCACTGTAAAAATTCCAGTTGTGTAGAATAGAAAAGCACAGTGCCACACAATCATTGTAAGCGCGTCTCCCTGTACAACAAATTCAAGCTCTCTTACACAGAAATTCTAGTATTGAAATGATCCGCCATTCATTTGGGTGGATGGCCAAAAGCTAGCTGCAGTACTGTGTGAGCATGTTGACGTGGATGTTAAAGGACGAAATAGTGTATTAATGAGTGATGTTGTGTAGATGTTAAGACTAGTCCCAGCATGCATTCTACATTTGAGATATTGGTGAGGCCTGGAGTGTTCTCCTGCCATGGTGCCTCCACTTTGGGCAGTTGGCAAAGATGGTGAACACCTGGGCTGAACACGGGTGTTTGGGTATGTTTTGCGGGGGCTTTGCATTACCTTCCATCTATATATGCTACTTAAACTTTATGGATGGGCGGAACTCGCAGAGTTTCACTTTGCAAAATTGTGTGAGATTACATGAAAGCCCAACGAGATTCCGTGGAGTTCCACGAACAGGCGGAATGAAGCACATTGGCTGCTCATGCTGATTTTTTAGCTCAGGGAGCATGTTCTGCTCTGAAAAATCAGGCCAAACAACACCAAGCAGCATGCCTGAGGGCGCTGCTTCTTGAGTTGATTTTGCTGCTGCTCGAGTAGATTTTCTACTTGAGCAGCAGCTTTCTGACTGCGACCGCCCGCGTCGAGGCAATCTTGTCGGGTGCCCTCCTATCGATTCAAAATCACGCTAGGGAACGCCAAATCTTGCTCGCCATCTTACCATTGGCGAGCCATGCATGAAGAAAAAATTCCACCAAGTGGCAGTTGGCAGAATTGGGTTAGAATTGTCCAACACTCCTCTCACTACGCCGGCAGAGCAGAATTAATCGCCCACCCCTAGTAGATGATGTTACCTCTTTAACTAACAAGTGGATAGGAGTACTCACCCCTGCGCAGGGTTGTCCAGGGTGCGACGCTAGTGTAGAGTCTGATTTGCATGTTTTGTTATTCTGCCCTCTATATAAAAAGGCTAGAGTTAAATGGATTGTCCAATTATGTAAGAACTTGGGCCTTAGGAACTATCTCGAGGTGTTTAGACTTTTAAAATATGATACTTCCTTTTCGATGGCATTTGTCACTTCCAGGTTTCTATATTCTATGTGGTGTACTAGGAGTGCAAAGATCAAATCAACTAGAAAAGGGAGATGCATTGTATCTGCCTTCCCCTTATAGACCTGAAACGTGGGATGTCTATCGGTTCTACCTGTTGGCCAAAGTCTAAGCTTATATTATTGTATTCACCTGACTATTTACATGCACTGCTTGTAGGTTTCCACTTCATTTTTAGCACATTTTATCCCAGGGTTTTAAATTCCACAATTAACTTGTTCAAGATTTAATTGTGATTTTTTTTTATTTAATGTCGCTTTTCATCCCTGTTGGTCATGGAATATCCAGAATTTTGTCTTTTATTGAAGTTTTTGTATTGCTTTTATGGCCGTAAGGCCCATAATAAGTTTTCTTGACTGACTGACTGACTGGCTACCTCTTTATTTCAACAAATAGATTAAAAAGAATTTACTAGTACCTAACATGTTTACTTCCAGTTTATCTACATATTACATTGACAACGAGGATAGACACCAGCCCCAACATCCATACTATGGGGCTCATTAGGATGGAGGATTTTCCGCATCCTCTGGGCCGACAGAAGCCACCGCCGGCCCGGAGGATGCGGAAAATCCTCTGCGGACCCACCAAAGACCCACCGCCACATTAGGATGGCTGGTGGGTCCTGGTTTCAGTCCGCCGCTTTTCCGCCACGGTTGACTTACAACCGCGGCGGAAAAGCTGTAACATGGCTGGCGGTGCCTATCAGACACCGCCAGCCATATTAGGATAGTGTAAAAGAGATGCTTTTCCACGGCGGCTTTTCCATCGTGGAAAAGCATACGGACTTTGACTTCGGGGGCCCGTTGCGGGCCCCCTGGGTGAAGGGGGTGTGGAGGGTGCAATCTGAATAATGGCACATAAAAGGATTGTACTGGGCCTTGGGTTTTATTTATTTATTTATTTATTTGTGCGATTTTATATAGCGCGAACTTTACCCGAAGGTGTCAGAGCGCTTTACATAAGAACCAGTTGAAAACATAAGGACTTAGGATTACAAGCGTTACATAAAGGATACAAACAGAAAAAATTGCAAATGTACAAGAGGTAAAGTCACACAAGGAGGAGATACAAATGGATATACTCTAAGAGTCACATAGGAATGGTAGATAGTACAAAGGTCTGCTGCATATACTAGTGATTAGAGTTATCTCTATCTACATAGGGAAGGGATACACATGGATATACTCTAAGAGTCATATAGGAATGGTAGAGAGCACAGCGGACTACTGCATATACTAGTGATTAGAGTTATCTCTATATACATAGGGAAGGGATAAGACTGGATATACTCGAAGAGTCACATAGGAATGGTAGAGAGCATAGCGGACTACTGCATATTCTAGTGATTAGAGTTATCTCTATATACATAGGGAGGGGATATGACTGGATATACTCTAAGAGTCACATAGGAATGGTAGATAGTACAAAGGTCTACAACATATACGAGCGATTAGAGTTATCTCTATATACACAGGGAAGGGATACACATGGATATACTCTAAGAGTCACATAGGAGACTAGTCGTTAGAGTTATCTCTATATACATAGGGAAGGGATACACATAGATATACTCTAAAAGTCACATAGGAGACTAGTCGTTAGAGTTATCTCTATATACATAGGGAAGGGATACACATGGATATACTCTAACAGTCACATAGGAGACTAGTCGTTAGAGGTATCTCTATATACATAGGGAAGGGATAAGACTGGAAATACTCTAAGGGTCACATAGGAATGGTAGAGAGTACAAAGGTCTACTGCATATACTAGTGATTAGAGTTATCTCTAGAAACATAGGGAAGGGATATGACTGGATATACTCTAAGAGTCACATAGGAATGGTAGATGATACAAAGGTCTACTGCATATACTAGTGATTAGAGTTATTTCTATATACAAAAAAGCAGAGTTCCATAAGTGTGGATGTAGTCACAGCACAAAGGGAGGGCAGGAGGGATGCAAGGGTATGGAGAGAAGGCAAAGCAGAAACGGGAAGAAACAATTGAGGATCATCAACGGGGAAAAGGGTAAAGGACGAGGGAATGGATGGAGGGTCAGAGTCCAGAGAAAACTGTCCGCAATCAGCAGCAAAATGGCAGCCAGGACAGAACAAAAAGTAAAGAAGTCCAGGAGAGAAGGTGGGAGCCCAGGTGGGAGATGAAGCTGGAGGCCAGTCGCAGGTGCGTCTCGATCTTGGAGAGCTTGCGGTCAGCCGCCTCGGTGGGGGTGCGGGTGCGCAAGGTGGTGAAGGCCGTGTTGGCGCTGTTGGTGCGGTCGCGCGTTGGCCGTGTGGCGCTGGCACGGCAGCCGGTGGGTTGTGTGTGGATTCAACCGCCCTGGAAAATGTGTGGGAATCGGCGGCGGGCCGGCAGGGGGGCAAGCAGTGTGGACTCCGGGAGCAATGCAGCCTTGCACGGCACATTCACAACACTGGTGCCATGCGGGGGGGATGGGTGAGTGAACCGGAGATCCGGCCCGTGCTGTAGGACCGCAGGGCATTCCGGTAATGGCAGTGGCCCCAAATCGGCAGCAGGTCGGGAGGCAGGCCAGAAAATCCGAGAGACGGCCACAGGATTAACAGGTGGCCAAGGGAGAGGTTAGGGCGAGCCAGTGGAAGCGGCGATCGCCATCTGAAGGTCGCCGCCGGACGCCATCTTGGAGTCAGGCAGGCGCTGGGAGGATTCCCTCAGTGGGGGTCGCCGCCAAAGTGAAGCTGGATAATATGTCCCGTCAGCTGCTGCGAAAATCGGCGAAAGTCTCGGCAGGCCGGGGGAGCGCAGGTCGCAATCCTACCTCCCAGCGGCGGCCGCAGTCGGTGGAGTCCACGGCGAGGTGCCGCCCACCATTTTGAGCGCCACCGCACTCTCTTCGCCTCAGTGAGATCGAACTTGTCCGCCAACTCAGGAGCGATCACTGTTGCTCCGCAAATGCCCCACTCGCTCTGCTTCAGGTGGGGAAAATGAGCGATCAAAAAGAAGGGCTGTAGCAGCCTAGAGCCGGGTTAGAGCAGCTCGTGGACCGGGAGCCGAGACGATCCACGTCGGCTCAGCTCCCGGCTCCTCCTCCCCTTCTGGACGTGACACTCCTTGGGTGTGTTTTTACTGATTGTTCACATATAAAGTAATGAGAGAAGCAGACTGAAATCAGCCGTGTGCCATTAGCTGATAGGCTGATTAATTCCGAAGATGACAGTCAGTCAGTTATAGATAAAGTCAATATTTGTAGTCTAAATTTTTTGGTAAACCTCAGAGCCATCAGCTTTTATAGATGACCACATCCACTTACATACATGCACTGAGTCAGTAACTGGTACTATCAGAAACAACCTTTGCTCTGACGATTGACGTTATATTTTGAACACTGGGATGTTTTACGTACATTAAGGGGGAGGAGGGCGGCTGAGCCTCAGAGCAGCATGGAAGCTGGCCACAACTAGGCCACAGAAACGTGCACATGGTGGCGACCATCTGTTGGCCCATGAGATGACAGAAGCAGTACTACCAAGAAGTCTGGTGAGTATCATTGCTGGCACATCCCACCTCATCCTACTGCTTCTTTCTGTTTAGAGGCCTGAGCTGAGCCCAGCAGCTGAATCCAACCCGCAGTGGCTGCATCCCAGAGAAGGCATTGACAGAGGCCTCCGATGGACAGGCGTCCTGGTTGACCCAACAATCTGGAATTGCTGAAAGAACTGCAAGCAGAGGCCTCGTGAGAACCCAACAGAAGCTGGACAGTGTCCATCCTCACATATAAGAAAAGGTAGGCGGAAGGGTGAGGTGGCCTGAATTGGAGTGCCCCACCAGGTGGCTTAGCAGCTGCCACCAGTGTCAGGGCATTTAACATTTAGAGAGAGTGGGGCTGCACTTACAGTGCTGAGTGAGCCTCACAAGGTGATTCTTGGAGCTCCATGGAGAGATGGAGGGTAGCCCGGTGGACTACATGGCATGTGAGCAGTGCTCATAGTTGCATGGACATCGCGTGGCCCCAACAGAGTGCAGCAACCCACCTTTTGTGTCCAGTAGCTAAACCGTGCAGCCTCTGACACGGGAGAAGATGGGGTAAATGCCCTGTTCAGCTTAATTGCTGTTAAGGACCGGGTGGGGACATTGGAAGTTGTCACCCCAAAGGACTAGGGGTGTAGAGTAGTTCCTATATTCCCAATAGACTTTGCTCATTGGAATAATATATCCTATAGATTTGACGTAGGACTTATGTCGACTAGGTCTCTTTCGAATATACTAAACTTAATTGTGAGTGCCAGCCAGCTCAGAGGTCACTAGAAACTTTCTTGAATTCAAAAGAAGGGATTAGTTTCTGACAACCGCATAAACATGACAACTTTGTTTCCTCAAGAATAAATGTATCTTCAGAGTCGTGGAAACAATAGATAAATATTTTACTCAGTCAATTGTGCATGCTTCGTTTCATCAGTGGTGCAGAGAAATAGACAGATGGGCGATTTCAATAAAAGGATTTATTGAACAGTCTTCTTTCTCATGCATGTAAAGTGAACTGCTACAATCGTAATGCAGGCTGCAAAGCATAAGGCGTACAGCGAGAATAGAATTATAAAATAATACTATAAAAGCATTGTATGGTTTCTAAACCATATATAAATACATACATAAATAACAAAGGCTAAAAGTACTCAATTGGTGCTTCTAAAATATGCCTTCCCCAATGTTCCTAACCTGAGTCTAGTACGAGGGAAGAAGTAAGTGTGTTATAGCATAGGTTTAATTTTCTTTGCCAGAATCTATCCAATATTTCTCTTATGGTCTAATCAGCTTCATACCTTAGTTTAGATTGAAGGAGGTCTGGTATCTCTGTCTCGGGACTCAATTCCCCAACACCCCGCTAGGGTTGCTTGGAAACACTGGAGCTGGATTCTCAGCGAGAGAAAGGACAGCTTCTCGATCAGTGCGTCAGCTGGAGGGACGGCTTCCTTCGGCACTTACTGTAGCTTGCTGCGTCGGGCAAGTAGATAGTCGAACTGCTCCAAACCACCGTGTCTTGCTAGAGCAAGTGAAGACATATTTATACCTTGAAGGTGCCTAGTTTGACGTAAAGTCGGGCATAATAACGTCAGTAAAGAACCCCAAAGGAATGGTGGTTCTTTGTAAACTCCATGAGTTCTTGGACAAATCAATATTCAAGCAAGGGGAGGTCCCTGACTGCTTAAGCCGATTTTCCAAGAAATCGTTGTGACGTTTTGGTGGTTGTATGATGTTACAATGAATTCCCTTGCAACGCATGCCTTTACCACGCATGCGTTACAACGGAATTCCTTTCCCACGCATCTCCTTTACCACGAAAATGCCTTTAACACGCATATTTTTACAACGTTTTTCGTTGTGAAACTATGCATGTTATTGACATTTTTATGTTAAAGGATATCTCCTATCACTGTAAATTAACCCTTATATTTTTCCCCTTTGAAACCACCCCCTCATTCCTCCTTACCTCTCCACGTCCTCTCCACTCCAAGCCCTTCCGAGGTGACGTTTCACGTCGTTTAGAGGAAACGGAAATGTCTTTCCTTTTCCTCTAACGACGCCGATTGCCTCCACAATTGTTCCTCTTGCTTAATCAGGTGTGTTTCTTTTTTTGGGGGGGAGACCCCCCAACTCCCCTTTATTTAACCTACGTTTTTATTGTGGTGGGGGGGAGACCCCCCAACCCCCCCCCCCGTTTTTTGGTTTCCTTTTGCACACATGCCTTTACTACGTATCTCGTAGTAAAGGTATGCGTGGTAAAGGCTTTCCGTGGAACCACGCATGCGTTGTAATGCATGCGTGGTTACGGTTACTCGTGGAAACGGCCGCGTTGTACTGGCCGTTTCCCGTTTTGGTAGGAAGTTGCCATGCCTTTATTTGGACTGCATGGGCCATGTCTAAATATGGGTGTGATTTCTATGCCTATATTAGGGCAATGTGAATTGTACCTATACAAGGGCATAAATCAGGAAATTTCGCTCGGATCCTAAAACACCATACAACAGGGGGGACAACTCCAACTGAAGCTGGAGAAATACAGCCAGCACAAAAGAGCAGAGGGAACTAACCGGTAGGTGTATGAATGTATGCAACACAGACACACGAGCAGCAAACAGGTTCAGCACTAGGGATGATGCTGCACTGTGCGTGTTTGACACCCACAGCATGACTGAACCAGCACTACATGCAACAGACGCAGTTGGCAGTAAGGGGGTAAAGGCTGGCATCTGGGTACCGTTGGCAGTAGCGACAGGAGTAAGTAACACACTTTTAAAGGTGAGACAACAAGGTCAGCCTGGGCCCTGGCAGGAGTCACTTTTTATCCACCCATGTGGGCTTGGTGAGCTCATTCCACTCACTTTGCTCAAAGTTTACTCCAGTTGAAGTGCAAATCAGCAAATGCTGATGCACATAGGGCTGGAATACTTTCTGCAAGTAACTGGCAGAAGCCTTCCTTGGGACATTAGGACCGTGCGCTGTGGGGGACTGCACAGTAGTAAAGCCTAAACAAGCCATAAATGTAACTGGTCCAAGTTCTCCAGAATTGCAGTTTGGCAAGATCAAAACACAAGTGACTGTGACTCCAGCTGAAAGACAAATTGGACTAAATCTTGAAGGCAATAATAGACATGAGAATGTTATTAGAAAACAGAATAGACTCTGTCGCACTGGAGATAGCCCTGCTGAGCGAGAACCAGTAGAGACTAGCAGAAAGGGTAACTGGTAGAGACATGAACTATTGGCTAGTATTGCTGCTGGCTTTGGAACCTGGGGACCCAATCCGGAATCCTGGTCTCTTTGCTTGACTCCACCTCGTGTGATTCTGGGTACATCACTTAATCTTCCAGTGCCTAAAAATGTGAAGTGTAACATAAGAAGTGCATTTGTGTAATCCCCGCTTGATGTACACAGTCTTGTAGATCATCTCCCATTCACCAAAATTAAGCCTAGGAAATGGCGGAAGTGAAATTGGAAATGGTGGACATGTCATGTTCATCAAATATAGAGCCCGAGATGTTAAATGCTGATCCCAACACAACTACCTGAGGGTCGTGGGCCTCCATGAGGGGACGGATGGAGGAGATGTAGAGTCATTCCCTGGGTAGGCTGGGTCAAAGAATCCCTCTCCCTGCACTGTCTGTTTTCAAATTCTTCAAATTAGAGAGGGCCCCCAGAGTTCCAGACCAACCCCCAAACTCGGAGGCCCACCCAGGATACTTGTAGCCAAACTGCTAAGCTACAGAGACAGATACTTGATTCTAGGCAAGGCCCGCTCTGTACGCCCAATCACACAGGATAACCCTAAAGTGTTTATATTTCAAGACTGCACTGCAACAATGCAGCAACAACAGAGCTCTTTCTGTGCAGCTAAAGCAAAGCTGTGCAAAATGGAACTAAAATACATGCTTCTTTTTCCTGCAAAGCTAAAGGTTATAGCAGATATGCTTTACTGACCCATTTAATGCATGTGACTGGGTGCAGAAAAGAGAGCCAACGTTGGGCTATACTGGCCATCATGGACGCAAGCCAGAGCAACAAAAGTGGAGTGTCAAAGCAAGCAGCAGTGGCCTGCAAATGCTCATTTCAGACTGTGGAAGCACTGAGGAAGTTATAAGGCAATCTAGCATGCATCACCTCTGAAGGAGCAGTCCCTGAGAAAAGGCTGATGTCAGGCAGCAAAGCAGAGTAGACAAACAATAAACTCCCTCAAATAACGCCCTGAATGGTGGAAAATCTTGTGTAATTGAATAATTTGACACCCTCTCACACTCCACCCAATGTAGTGTAATTGGACGATAAGACTCACAACTGCAGCAAATTCACTGAATATTACAGTAACTACGCTTACATGCTTGAAGGAGTCTCAATACTGAACTAAATGGGGCGGGGGGGCAGCATGGGGAAAGGTGGAGGCCGAGCATGACACAGCAGCACTTGAAGCTGGTATACATTTTGCTCTAACAGCGAATGGCCACCTTAGATAGTTGGACATTACCATTTACTCAATGCAATGCACATCTTCACAATGCTGGGTATGCTGTATACATACACTCTGGACCTCATTTATAAAGCCCCTTGTGGCACAAGAACATCACTTTCTTGACGTTGAACGTCACTTTCTTGACATTCCAGTGTGCAATGGGCCCCAGCATATTTACAAGGCCACATAAAGCCTCTTTACGTGGCTTTTCATGGCCTTGTAAATATGATCCCCTTTCACGCAGAACACTGTGTGAAAGGGGTGTTCTATGGGTGTTGCTGTGGGTGTTCCCACGCAACACCCATGGAATCTGAAGCATTCTCAGATTTACGAAAACTCATAAACCCAGAAAAGAGGAGTCCTAACTTTACTACTACTAAACTGAGAAAAATCCTGATTTTACGACTTTCGGTATTCACAGAAGGCATTTAGGAGTCCTAAAGTTAGGAGTCCTAACTTTACTACTACTAAACTGAGAACAATCCTGATTTTAAGACTTTCGGTATTTGCAGAAGGCATTTAGGAGTCCTAAAGTTAGGAGTCCTAACTTTACTACTCCTAAACTGAGAAAAATCCTAATTTTAAGACTTTGGTATTCACAGAAGGCATTTAGGAGTCCTAAAGTTAGGAGTCCTAACTTCTGTGAATACTGAAATGAGTAAGTGCCTTCTGTGAATACCAAAATGAGTAAGTGCCTTCTGTGAATACCAAAATGGTAGTAAGTTAAGGATTTTGTCTTAAGTTAGTTCTGTGAATCGGGCCCGATATTTGTAAAACCACAGCTTTGATGGGTGGCCCTAACTGCAAAATACCTGGTGACTGACAACTATGTCAGGCAGCAATCCATTCCTACAGTGGGGCTATAAATCTGCTAAGATCTCCACCTGGTGCCTACAGACGCTAAGGTTGGAAGACACTGCAATTAGAACTACTCTGACAGATGAGATTACATAATTCTTCATCACCAAAGACTGGTTTGTAGATGATCCTTTCTTAATATTAGAAACATATAAAGTATATGCACATGGTACATGTGTAAAAATGCAACAGGAATGAGGAATGTTCTAGGGGACCACCAAAATAGGCGGGAGGCAGGTCAGCAAACACTAATTTGGGAGCCTGTTTGATTACAAGGAATATATAGCACTCCGGTATATTGGCGCCAACAACATGGGTCATCTGTTGACTAGGTTGACCCTCTTAATCGCACTACAAACAATACTGCAATCAGACGTTCTATGGTCGCATAGTGTAAAAAAAGTCTGACATTAATTAAAAGTTTGCTTTAGTTTATAGAGGGATGTATGTGTCACATGTATTGCTAGAGGCAAACAATTGCACAGTAGTATATGTGTGACCCACCTCTGTACAGATTGATGCCAGCTCAAGGAGAAGATCTCGAGTGTCTGATAACCCTGGATAAACTTGAGACTGCAAATGCCCGGGTAGAATGTCATGCAATGGCAGTCTTCCCATAGAATTTTCACAAAGTCTTCCAGTAGCAGCTGATCAAACGGTCACTGGAGATGATGTACCTGTCAGATTTACCCAAGAGACTACCTTCGTAAAGCAGTGGAAGGCCATCTGGGACCCCTTAGAAACTGTTTCATATCATCCGTTGTCAATGCTGAATCTTGTCTGCAAAATAGAAGGGACGGTACTGGTGAATAGTATAATACAGTTCCGTCCACACTTGGTACTCTGTCACCAGAGTGAGTTTATACCAGGTCGAAACACCACTCCTTACATGATGTCATAAGCAGCATCCTTCTGCAGTCAAGGTATGCATCCATGGCTTCCCAGGATATGAAGAATGCCTTTGTTAGCTAGGAGAGGGGCTTTCTCAGGTAGTGCTCCAACATATTGGTTTCAGGTGGCAAATAACAGAATTAGTACATATGCTTTACTCAAACCCCACAGCCTATATTAAGACAGATAAAGAAATATTAGGTGCAAGGCCAGTCAGTGTGGTATGACGCATAGATGCCCATTCACTCTGGTGCTATTTGCACAGGCTATGAGCCACTAGTTAGTGAAATGCACCAGTGGTGGCTCCTTCATAATGGGCAAGGGGGCAATGCCATACTAATAGTGAGTTCATCAAGTCTCTAAACATGAACTTGAAACTGACCGGCACTATTGATAACAAAAAAAGTCTATTTCCTTGATTTGCAAATTAGAGTGAGTGATAGACGTTCCCACACTTAGATCTTACATAAACCAGCAGGACAAAATAGTGCCCTAAGTACTGCGAACGCACATACAAACAAAATCAAAAATGTAGTATTTTGTATGAGGAACTAATATGACTAAAAACAAATTGCAGCACAATGGAAGACTTTGAAAGAGAGAACAAACTTTGTTAGACACATTTCACCCAAAGTAAATATCCTTTTTAGTTCTAGAGATGGCAACAACAAAGTAAGCAGGCAGTATTGGAAAGACCCTGTAACTGCAAAACATAAAATACATCAATTGAATACAAAAAAAACATTTGTAGTTCAATCAGGACTACAGTCTTAACTCATATAAGACTAGAAAACTGAATGGCAAACAACGGGCATTTGGAAAAGTGATGATACTATGAAAGTGCAATTGTGTCCCGGGTCAACCTAACATATTGACACTCTTGTTCCCTCAAATGTGAAGTAATTCAGAGACAAACACAGACAAGATAAACTTCAGATTGGCTGAACAAGTCTTAAAGGATTTAATTTGTGCAAGAAATGTGAGAGAGCGCCATGTCATTTTGAAAATTGTAGGGGTGCACCATATCTCCCGCAGTCAGCACCCGCTTATTTAAAGGGTATACTAATGTGTGTTTTTAGAGATATAACAGTAGGCTGGGAATTAGTATAATGTGTAATCGATGAATTCATAACGATGCAAATTAGTGTAGAGCCTTAACAGGAGTGTAATGCTTTATGTGAGGTAGAAATGCTATTAAATGTGTGTATTGTAGGGTTAATAAACGTGCCATATTAAGAGTTGCACGTGTAGGAGATAGAATGTGATGTTTTAATGTAGAGAAAAACTTACCTTTAGAGATGAAATGTAATGATGTCTTTGTAATGAATTAAGGTGCATTGCTTATGATGTAGAATATTTAGAAATGCATTTAAACGCGTAAAGGCCTGGGTCACGAAGAAAAGCCAGAAGAGGCCTAACTGTAATTTCTTTAGTTAGCATTGGTTATTCTTGTGAAATGGTTGCTGGTTGGGAAGGGTGATGTTCCCAGCAAATATTGAATTGTAACTTTGGATGTGCACAAGGTTGCTTCTCATGTATTTCAATTGCAGGTGCAAGGCCATGGAGCTTGTTAGGTAGAAAGATCCATTGTTTGGAAGGTAGGCCGCTAGGAGTGAGGACGAGAAGGTGCCAGAGGAATGTTCATCTGCAACATTTGGCGAGAAGGTGCCTGGGATCCAAGGACACCTCAACGGACGGACCTCAACGGACGCTGGATGGAAGGATGCCATGCTGGAAAAATCCGAAGACCAACACCTGCCTAGAGGGGCGTGCCTTAGGCGTATCTACGATTTTGGGAGTTTTGTATTAGGGACAGACCCCGAGGGTGGAGAGCAGGTCTCATCAGGACATTGCTAGAGCAGGATGTAGGCAATCTTAGACAATGTTGAGGGAACTTAGGGCAAAGTGGGGTGTAGGAAGGAGCATCTTAGAATGAGCTCAGTAGTTAGTCTACTTATTTGAGAAACGTGAATCCACTTCTTAGGGAGTCTTCACGGCTGACACCTTTACTCTTGCCTGAAGGGAGTTGTTAAGTAGGGATGTCATCTTAGAGTTAGTGTAGGGACAGACTAACCTTTCCTTTCCTTTTGTAAATGCAGTCCAGACTTCAAATAGGGACGGTAATTGGATGCCTGATGCTCCTAGAATTTACTTTGCTTTTCATTCTGAGTCGTCTGAGACTCCTTCGTAGGATTATGTTTGTATTAGTGCCAGTTTATTTCTTTAACCTCTTGTTAAGGTGCTTGTATGTCCAATCATTTTTGGCTTTTTATTTAATTCATAACTTCAGTTTATAGTCAGTGGTTCTTTAAATTGAATTTGATTGTCGATTTGCAAAGCTGTTTAATTATGAGTTTGGAAACCTCCCCTCTACACTTCTTAGCAGATAAAAAGGTCCAGTCGACCTGTATTGGGATTCTGGAGAATTGATAAGGTAAAAATCTAGATAAGAATCCCAGCCCCTTCAGTTTCAAAGAATTTAGAAGAAGTCATCACTTGCCAAACAGATTTCACCATCTATCCTATTGAATGCCCTTGCCAAAAAGATGCCATTGAACCAGTTAAAGAAATATGTTTTCAGTATGAATGTGCAATCAAAAATAATCATGAAACTGTTACACACAAAAAGAGGCATAAGGATTCCAATGCTGTGAACGCTATCAAAGTAAAAAATATGCCAAAGCCTTCAAACACTGCTATACCGTTAACTAACCTAAACGATGTGCTCACTCTGTTTTGTGATCTCACTAAGTGGTGCAGAATATATAGAATGAGAACAGAAAGATGGTTTCGCATAGAGTGGCCTTTCGAGACTGATGAAAACAGTGTGGGGAGTAAAGAACTACAGTCCACATGAACACTGCAGGAATAAACCTATACTAGAGATGTGATAGGTGACATGCACCTCAAACGGGAAATACTATAAATACTGCTTCTATGTCATGAATCTGCCTACCCCTTCATGTAATACACATGCCCTCTAGACACATGTAGTATTCTCCTTATTAAAACCCGCCCCTGTCCCGTGCGCCCCGCACGCTTCATTGTCAGTATGGTTAGGTGTTTTATACATTTGTGCTTCGTGCCTTTTAACATTTGTATTTATGATCAACCATGCCTTTAACTTTTCTTCAGATTTGAGCCTTACGCTGGTTTTGTGGCCTGATCTCATTGTGTGCCTTATATTTCAGAGGTTTGGACTTTGCGCTAGCTAAATCTGAGACCTTGTGCTTTGAAGGTCTTGTCATTCTCTCCCCGCATCCCTCGCACGCACATTTTGGTGCGTATCCAAGGAAGATTGAAGACTCCGTCTTCACGCACGTTCTTGTGCGTAACAGGGAGCGGCTGGGTGCGGTCCAGTATTTAAACCGCACCCAGCCTTCTAGAAGGCGCTTTGCCTTCGGATTTCGTCCAGTGAAGGTCGCGTCTAGTGGCAGCTCAGTTTGGAACTTACCTGATGGCATTTCGGTTCCGGCTGGACTCCAAATCTGCTCATCTTCGAGGCGGTTCTTCTTTTACACCGGAACAAGAATCCTGAAAGACAAAGAGTTTGAAAGCTAAGTACTTTAAATATTTAAAGGCGCCCTTCGCAAGAAAGGTCAACAATAATTTTTGGAACTCTAAACTAGCAGAAGAAGATGCAAAGAAGAGACTTTGGACATTTCTGATTTAAGTTGGTTATAGCATTTCGGATTTTGAGGAACATTTGTTTACAAGATAAATGTATGTAATACGCTGTGAAATAATCTAGATTTCTAGGGTAAGAGTGAATCTTAGTTTTTGAGCCTAAAGAAAGGTGATGTGAAGAAAGACATTTAGGATATCGTGTTTTTTGGTCTGTGCTTATCTTTTATTGATCAAAAGGAAAATACAAGAACCCCAAGACAAAGAAGCAAGAAGTTATTTTCAAGTAAGTGATAGGAATTAGTTAGGATACTTTGCGAAGAGACATTTAAAGAATTAAAAGTAATCCTTCCTTTTATTTTTTAGCTTACAACAACCTGACTATACAAGCTGACCAACTATCCTAGAGGACGTCTGACGACTTCATCATCACAACTTCCAAAAGAAATACTGGACGAATGCCAACACTATACTGATCGCAGGTAGGGGAATATCTGAACACCCAGACTGACTTTGGTTTCAAATAAAGTTAGTTAGAATAGCTAAAAAGGCCACAGAATAGTTAGGAGAATTCCTCGTAGATTTGATTATTAAAGTCTTTTTGTGCTTGTTGCTTCGCAGGTCGACAGCAAGAACAAAATTCTACACTTCAACGTCCAGTACCGGCCTTCCTCCCTAATTCCTAGTTTAAACCTTGCTGTTAACAATTAGGACCAGTAAGTTTTAGTTAGTGATTTGGGAAGTTGGTCCCTTGCGTCTCTGCGAAATCATCTGCGTCATCCAAGAGGGCTTCAACCAAGGACAAGGTAAGGGACGACGTGGATTGGTTTGACATTCTACTCCAGTAGTGGTGCAGATTATTCATGCTATGTGAGTGGGGGCTCGCTGAGAGAGTGCTGCGGGGTGGTGGGTGGGGAGGGTCAGGTCAGGGCGAGGGGTATTGGAATCCAACATACGACGGACAGGAGTAAGGTAAGTAATTAAATAAATAAAACTATTTACCTTGAGCGCGCTGCATCGCCAACTCCACTACCCCCCACCCTGCCCCTCCACCCGCTCACCCCACAGCACTCCCTCGGCGATCCGCCACTGTCTATGTGACTTGTTTGGTCTGCTGAAGGAGCCACGTCTTGCTCTTCAGGGTGGTAGGGGTGCTTTGCACTGGCCCTATTTGTACGCTCCTTCATTCTTCTGTATTCTGGGTGATAGGCGATGGCATGTTCTCATTTGAGAGGCGATTGTGGAAGAATTGGTGGTTACAGTTTTCAAACGCCATCTTGGGATTTGACAGCCAACTGTGGTTTCACAAGTGAGCTTATTCAGCAAAAAATGTGCACATCTCATTTCATATGTTTATGATGTTTAATAGATGCCATTTTTAACTGGGTCTCTATGAATCCTTGGAACTGGTTCGCCCCCTGTGAGGCAAGGCACACTATTATTTTGGGTAGGTATCTCAATCATCTAAAAAGAATCCTAGGTTGGAAGGAATTTATAATCATTGAGTAACACTCTCTTCATATTACAGCATCTAACTGAAGAAGTTCATAGAATCATATTGAACTGTCACAGTATATATACATATAGATCCTCTGAATCAAAGTTGAAGATTGTTTTCTTTTACAGGTAACAGATGGTGAGAGGGAATAGATTATTTCAATGTGGTTGTGTGGTCAGAATAATTGTATATGTTTTCTTGTATTGCAGGTCTCCTTCCCTTCCTTCACTCACTGAATCACCTTAACATTCTGTGCTATAATAGCAACCAGAATTAAGGCTATCACCGGGGTTTGATCAATTTACCAATGAGCCAACCCTGAGGGATTCAATTACAAGACTGTTACAGAAACATACCAGGAAAGCAACATTTCAAGCTAGCATGCAATGGTAATGCAGACTTGCATAGCTATTTTGGCATAGACACTGTAAATATGAACATACGAGGAGGCAACAGAACAATTTAACACAGCAAACCGGAATCTAAATGCAGTATACAATTAGAGACAATTTAGCCAAGAGGCTTAAATTGAGCTGAGGAAAATACTCTAAACCTGAATAGTGATCTTCATTAAAGACTGTAACCAAGATGCATTTTAACTTTGCTCTGACTGGTATTATGTTTTAGGTCGTCCACAACACATTGATGTTTTTTCACTCCAAACATGCGCAATGCATTGTTTGGCTATGTGTATAGCTCGCTATGTTCCTCCCCCCTTTTTTCTAATTTCTGTTCCTCATTTTGCTCCCCATTTTTATGCAAACTTGGGCCTAGATTTGAATTTTGTGCTGGGTTTGCACCACAAAAACATGATGCAAACCGGCGCATGTTGTTTTCTTTTTAATTTATAGAAAGTTGCCTGAAAGTAACACAGAGCAGCGCAAAGCACTGCTTTGCCTTACTATGTGTCAAGAGGGCATTCCATGGGTGTTACAAGGGTGTTCCCATGGAACCACTCATAGTTTTTGATGCAAAGCACTATCTACTAACAATAGTAGACTTATTTTTGTGCCAATAAATAGTGCCACTTTGAAGCAGGCATTAAGAGGAGCAATGCTTTTGTTTCTTCTCATTTTTCCCACTTCTCATGTGTGCTTCACTGTGCAAATAAATCCGAGGTGGGAAAAGTTTTAAAGTTTACCTAGGCATAGAATTTTGTACTGGAAGGGTAGCATTTGCATGGGTTGTTCACACAAAATCATTGATGGTTTATAACAGTAATCCTCAATGCTGTCACTTCACTGATTGGATACTGTGGGACCCCTTCACAAAAGCATTTATCAGTATGTAAATTAGTATTACAGAGTCCTCCTTTTGTAGTCTTACATGCTTTATTAAGCCCCAAAACATCGAACTGCCTATTAGCACAAGTGTTGGGGGCCCAGTCCTTTCTGTTTGTACTAATTGCATTAGAGTAATTTTTGAACGTTCCCATTCCTATTTTATTCCAATTTTAGAAGTTTTGGGTCCATTCACAAAGGCAAGTAGGAGTACACAAAATAGTACTACAAGAGCACTACTTTACGTTTTCCTAAAAGCCTTTCTGAATAGGCCCCTAACTATTATATTGAGCACTTTTTTCTGTCTCATATTTATTTTGTTGTACTTTTACTAATAAGGTGATATGCATACCTTTTATTCATTTTTGTTTCGCCTGCACAGCGCTTGTGTTGTGCTTGTGAAATCGTTTGTATTAAATATATCTTAAAAAGGGCTTGCATCCTGCCCCCTTGCTTTCTATGCTTTTAATTGGTTCCTGTGCTTGCCACTTACTTTTCCTCTATTTCTCTTGGTTGAAGCACACTGTTTCCTGTGTTTTTCGTGTTGGTCCTCTCCTGTGTGTGATGACCAGGGCAGAGATGCCGGACATTAGGACCCTGTGGGTCACAGGGCGGTGACCAGGTTACCGGACACCACTTCCTGTGGGTGGACAGGAAAGGGGCATTAGGCTGCAGGATGAGGACGAGGACAGATGTGTGATGGCAGACTGAGAAGCAAGTATAATAAAGAAGAATCTGTTCACATACCACATCGTGTCCAGAGTGATTATTGATCGTCGGGGATCTGACAACTGGCGACGAGGCGGATCGAGTCCCTGCGTGCAGAAACACAGAAGTCGCGATTTTACAGCCAGGAGCCAACCCTGGATCGCGTTGCAGCCAAGAAGAAGAGGGAAGAGTGAAGCGCCGTCCAGCATTCAGAGGCGACGTGGGAGCCCACCCCAACCGCCGCAAAAGAAACGAGCAAGAAAACTGGTAAGCGCTAAGCGCTAGCGCGAAGAGCGCGCGAAGTTTAAAGGAGCCCAGAGCCAGCGCGAGAGTCTCGGCGGCCATATTGGGGCCAGGCGCAGGAGCCAATCAAACGAAGACTCAGGGCGGCGGCCATTTTGAAGTCAGGCGGTGCCCGGATTGGCCTAGAAGTCTCGCGAGAGTCTCGGCGGCCATCTTAAAGTCAGGCGCGAGAGCCAATAAGAAAGCAGGAAAGCTTGGGCGGCCATTTTAAAGGCAGGCAACATCGAAAAACAGAAGGTGAGGCGCCGAATACAAAGAAAAGAAGGAATAAACGCAGACAAAGGCAATAACAAAGGGGACAAACTGAAATAAAGTGAAAAGAAAAAAGAGAGAAAGACTGTCTGGAATAGAAAGTAATAAGAAAAGGAAACAATAACAAGGGGGACAAAGTATCACCCCACAAAGAAGAATAATAAGGAAGGAACACGCAGACAAAGGCAATAACAAAGGGGACAAACAGAAATAAAGTGAAAAAAAAAAGAAAGAAAGACTGTCTGGAATAGAAAGTAATAAGAAAAGGAAACAATAACAAGGGGGACAAAGTATCACCCCTCAAAGAAGAATAATAAGGAAGGAACATACGAGATATCAAGAAATAAATAAGTGTCAAAAGAGTAAAAATGCCAGACACGAAATCGCAGAGTCAGAGTGCACTATTCCGCAGACCAGTGCCTTTCGTTGTATCGGAACCACAGGTGGGCATCCGGTGGGAAAAGTGGATCACAAAATTTGAACGATACCTGAAGGCGACTGATGTTGTAACTGAGAAGAAGCTGGATCTACTGCTAAACTTCGTGGGGGATGAGGTGGAAGACCTCCTCATAACACTCCCACAAAGTGAGTTAGAAACCTATGACAAGTTGAAAACGTGTCTAACGGCTAAGTTTGACCCGCAAAGAAATGTTGATTTCGAGAGATATTCGTTCCACATGGCATACCAGCAGCCAGAAGAGTCAATGGATGATTTCGCAACGAGGCTAAGAAAACTGGTAGCATATTGTGAATTTGAAAAGTATGACAATGAACAGGCACTTCGTCTCAAAATGATAGAAGGCTGCAGAGACACGGAATTTCGCACCAGATTACTGAAAGAACCGATCACCTTGGAGAAAATACTTGACCTAGCGAGGGCAGAAGCAAGAGCGACTGCACAAGCGAAACAGATGGATCGAAAGGGCGAACAGATACATCGAATTACAGACACAGGCAAAAAAGGGAACTGGAAAGGAGGACACAAGGAACGGGCGCCGAAGAAACAAAGTTCCCAATGCTATAGATGCGGCCTGGAATTTCCCCACCGAGGACCATGCCCAGCATTTGGTCAAACATGCAGAAAATGTAACAGAAGCAACCACTTTGCCACCATGTGCCAAGGTGGCCAATTCAAAAGTGACCGTGGCAGACCAGGAAAACCAAGACAATCAACAACAAAACATGTAAGACACATGGACGCGACGGAGAGGAGCTCGTCGGGGGGATCAGAAGAAGAGGAGGAAGAGATAACAAGCAAAGTAGAACGCCTATATCTCATGACCACGGATGAAGGGCATGGAGAAGAACATATCAGGCTAATAGACAGGAAGTCAATAAAGAAGACAGATTGGGTAACCATTGATGTAGGGTCACACCAAACAAAGTTTGTACTAGACAGCGGAGCTACGTGCAACATCATGTGTGCCTCTGAATATGACAAGATGAAGAAGAAGCCGCCGCTACAACCATCAAGTGTAAGAGTATTCACATGGGGCGCACAACATCCTGTAACAAACATGGGAAAGTTCACGGACACCATGACACACAACGGCAAAACCGTCGTAGAAGAAATACACGTGTTACGAGGAGACATTCCAGCACCATGCCTACTAAGCAACGTAACAGCAAAAATAATGGGACTACTGAAAATGATGTATCACATGTCGGGAAAAGAGAGCATACTACAGGAGTTCCCGAAGCTAACAGACGGCCTAGGGAAACTTGAAGGAAAGCAAATAACACTACACATAAACGAGGCTGTCAGGCCAGTTGCACAGCATCACCGAAGGGTGCCAATACATTTACAACCCCAAGTAGAGGAGGAAATAAAGGTGCTACTGGCCCAAGACATCATCGAGCCGGCGGAAGGACCAACGCCATGGGTGTCCCCAATAGTGGCTGTACCAAAGAAAGACACTACACAGATAAGGATCTGTGTGGACATGAGAATACCGAATACAGCCATCGAGAGAGAAAGGCACCCAGGGCCACATCTGGATGACATGATAAGCTGCCTGACAGGGATGAGAAAATTTTCAAAACTAGACCTGTGCAAGGGATATCACCAACTGGAACTAGATGAGCAATCACGATACATAACGACCTTCTCAACGCACCTTGGACTGTTTCGGTACAAAAGACTGAGTTTTGGAATATCCTCAGCAGCAGAAATATTCCAAGAAACAATCAGGCAGATAATAAGACCGATAACGAACAGTCTAAATTACAGCGACGACATCCTGGTTTTTGGGAAGTCGGACGGGGAGCATGACACGGCACTGAGGGCAGTATGTTCACGGCTGGTAGAGGTGGGCCTGACAGTAAACGAGAAGAAATGCGAGCTGGGGAGAGAAGAACTGGTGTTTTTTGGACACATATTTTCACAAAAAGGAATGAGACCTGACAAGAGTAAAATCGACACGCTCGAAAAAGCGAGTGAACCTAAAGATGTTGCTGACGTGCGCTCGTTCCTTGGCCTTGCCAGCTACTGCGCGAGGTACATAAAGGACTTTGCAACGGTGAGCGCACCCTTGAGAGAACTGACAAAACAAGGGCAGCCATTTGAATGGACCACAGAGTGCACAAAAGCGTTTGAAGAGATAAGAGCGTCAGTGACAGCAGTTGACCACTTAGCATATTTTGACCCGAACCTATGCACGGAACTAACAGTTGACGCCAGCCCAGTAGGTTTGGGTGCAATACTAGCACAACACAAACCAGGAAAAGAGTCACCTCGACAAGTAGTAGCATACGGAAGCAAAAGCTTGTCAGATGTTGAGAGAGCCTACTCTCAACCAGAGAAAGAGAGCCTGGCAGTGGTATGGGCATGTGAGCACTACCACATGTTCATATATGGAAAACCGTTCACAATAGTGACAGACCACCAAGCGTTAGTGACCATCTATGGCAACCCAAAAGCGAAAATACCGCCGAGAATAGAAAGGTGGGGAATAAGGTTGATGGACTACAACTTTAAGATAATACACAAGCCAGGCAAAGATCAAAATCCAGCAGACTATATGTCGCGACACCCGCTCCCGCACCGGAGCAATAGCACCACAATGGCAGAAGAATACCTCAACTTCATAGTGAAACAAAGCACCCCAGCGTCAATAACAAGTGAAGAACTGGAACTGGAGACAAAAAGAGATCCGACAATGAAGACAATAGGAACAATAGTGAGGCTACAAAGATGGAGACATATTAATAACAACACCATCACAGAAGAAGGAGTTGATAAAGAAGAACTATTGGCGTTCAAAAAGATAGGCGAAGAATTGTCGGAGACAGAGAACGGAGTTCTGATGAGAGGTTCAAGAGTTGTAATACCACTTCGCCTAAGAAAAAGAACAGTCAAAATAGCACACGAGTCACACAGAGGAATAGTAGCGACAAAGAAGATGCTGAGAGAAAGAGTGTGGTTCCCAGGACTAGACAGCATGGTAGAAGAAGAAGTGGCACAGTGCTACACCTGTCAAATAACGGGACCATCCAGCAAGCCTGTACCGCTGAGGATGTCGGAATTACCATTGGCAGTATGGACTGAATTAGCGGCAGACTTCTATGGGCCACTAGAGACTGGAAGATACCTGCTGGTAGTCATTGACGAGTTTTCAAGATTCCCGGTAGTAAGGGAAGTGGCATCGACATCAGCAAATGCCACCTTACCAGTGCTGGATGACATATTTGCTGCCTGGGGCTCACCACAAACACTGAAAACAGACAATGGCCCTCCATTTTCGGGAGAAGAATTCCGCAGGTTCATGGAATACCTGGGGATCAAACACAGGAAAATAACACCACTGTGGCCCCAAGCCAACGGAATGGCAGAAAGATTCATGGGGACCATCAAAAGGGCCATCCAAAGAGCAAAAGTGACACAGATCTCCATTGGACAAGCGCTGTGTCAGGTGCTACGAGACTATAGAAACACCCCCCACAGCACCACGGGCAAATGCCCAGCAGAACTGGTGCTAGGAAGAACAAGCAAGACGAGGCTACCACAGAGAGAAGTAACAGCAGACACCAACAGACAAGAAATCGCAAAAAGAGACAGCAAAGAAAAAAAGAAAATGAAAGAATACGCTGACAAAAAGAGACATGCAGCGGAACACCAACTAAAAGAAGGGGACATAGTAATAGTGAAGCAAACCCAGCACAGAAAATCAGACAGCCCTTTTTCAAAAGAGCCGCTGGTAATAACTGGAGTAAAAGGGTCAATGGTGACCGCAGCGTCAGACAATCGGACTGTAACAAGAAACAGTTCGCATTTCAAGGAGCTAAAAATGGAAAAAGAAGAAAGAGCAATAACAACGGCGGAAGCGGAAGAAAGAGAACAAGGAACGAACGGAGAAGTGACAACACACAATGAAGAAGGTGGAGGACCAGAGCAGAGCGGAGAACAAAGACCAAGAAGAGAGTGCAAAAAGACAAAGAGACTATTAGAAGAAATGTAGAGAGTCTCTCTATCTCTCTCTCTCTCTCTCTCTCTCTCTCTCTATCTCTATCTATCTCTCTCTCTCTCTCTCTCTCTCTCTCTCTCTCTCTCTCTCTCTCTCTCTCTCGCTATCTCTCTTTCTCCTTCTATATCTATATCTCTCTCCCGAACTGCAGCACAGGCAGTTGCAGTGTGGATAAGGATTTGTACATGGGGAAAAGCATTTGTTGTAACAAAGGGGGAGATGTGATGACCAGGGCAGAGATGCCGGACATTAGGACCCTGTGGGTCACAGGGCGGTGACCAGGTTACCGGACACCACTTCCTGTGGGTGGACAGGAAAGGGGCATTAGGCTGCAGGATGAGGACGAGGACAGATGTGTGATGGCAGACTGAGAAGCAAGTATAATAAAGAAGAATCTGTTCACATACCACATCGTGTCCAGAGTGATTATTGATCGTCGGGGATCTGACACTGTGCTTCTCTTATCAATTTCACATTGCTGAAGTACTGTTTTCATCCGCTTTCTGGGACTATTTTTTATAGGTTCTTACGTGTACAACATGCATCTTGAGCGTCCATTTACAGCATGAGGTTGCACACATTTCAAGCTCTCAACACACCCTCCCCCCACAAACTACATGTGCCTCAATAGTATTTTCTCTTATTAATATTATTAGCTTTGTCATGCTGACAGCCTTATGGCCGTCTCTCAGGACATTGCCTTTTTACCTTGTTCCTAGTAACTCTATCGGAGTGCACCTCTTGGCAGTCGCCTCCCTTCTCAGTATTGTTGTTTGCTCCGCCCCCTTGTCACCCTCTGTTGTCTTGCTGCCCACTCCCCTGTTGTTCATATCCCCTGTTTCTGCCAGAAAGAGATGTCCAAGTGCTAGGTTCCATTTCAGATCTCTGTGGTTTGTTCCTCACTCGCAAGCTTTGTCTTTTCGTTCTTGCTGCACATGCAATAGTGCTTGCTTACCATGTGGTAAATAGTTCAGTGAGTCACTTCTCCGCCCTAGAAAATAGCATTGCAGCATCCTACTCCGCACCTTGTTGTGTGGTGATGAGGATGAACTGAGGACGTGGCCACCACCTAATTGCCAGTGCCGGTCCCATACCGGAGCTCCCTAGCCTTAACCTGAATTGCACTGGTGCAGTCAGTCCTGAGAACGCTCAGAGGCGGTGATGCTAAGGTTTGATCTGCAAAGTTGCATCCACTAGCCCACTGTGGCTGAGCTAAGACCTTTGCAAAAGGTAACAAGCCATAAAACCAGATTGAAAAGATAGCAGATCATAATTCTTAACTCAAAACTCGAAACAGTCACAAACTAAAGGGAGCATTAACATTTGTTCTGTGCCGGCCCCCACACTCTTGAATATATTTACTTCTACATCTATTACATTTTGAAAGAAACAACCTACAAAGGGACTAAGTAGCCTTGAAATGAGTCGGATTTTCAATGTACTGTTCTGTTGTACATACACGTTAGGAGGGGGTTCGGTTTCCTTCCGAGGTTGTGATTCCACAAGGCAAAATATTTTTTCAGATTTGAAGCAAAACACATTTACATGTTTTCACTTGAATCGGTATATATATTTGTTATTAAGCAAAATGTCAGGTGTAACTGGATTTGATGTAAAACATATTTCACATTCTTGGTTTATTTTATATAATTAAGAGTTGAAGTAGGAAACTTCCTGGTACCCTGCAAGAAGTGCAGCTGCCATTTCATGCACATCATGACATCTTACAGCATTGCAGAATTCCCGCCCTTCCGAATGTGCACTGTACTCCCTACAGCATGGCACTGTTGTCAAATTTAGCATCAACATAATCGCTTTCTACAGAAATGTTCCATTCCAGATTTTGCGAGAGTGTCATGTTAAATAACCGAACCCCAGATTTTTTTTGTGCCTTTCTCGTATGCCAGGTCACCATCCCAGATCTTTATTGTCTGCACCGTCACAACAATATCTCTGCATTATTTCAGCTGTGCGTGCACTGTTGCCTTCTGAAAAAGGCAGTCCCCAATGTTACCACTTTATTGCGTGCATTGCCTCTTGCTATTATGCTGCAACACTGTAGCATTCATGCCCTAAATTAACCTCTTACAGCAGCGCTATAGTCTTCCCTTTCTCCGCCTCTAAGCACTGCATCCGCAATAATGCATTATGCCAACAACTCAATGTCTGGACTGCCACTCTGCTGTGTGCACTGTCCTCTCTACGTACCCGCATCAATATCTGCACTGTGACCTCCAGCAGCAGAATACCTTTCTGCTCCAGCCATTGAAGATTGCATAGGGGTTGTGGCTTGGATGCCGAAAGAAATGGCCGCACCGTGGTGAGCTCCAACGCGGTGTGGGAGACTTTCTTTCCGTATCCCGGCTAGACCTCGCAATTGTACTCGAAATGTGAGACATCATCTCATGAAGCTGCCAGCACCTGTTTTCTACCCTGGGGAACTTCCTTGTGGTAAGCTGGAAACCGCATTTTTCATTTGTTTGTACCATCGCGTTTCCCTCAGGGATTGCGACCGGCTTTTGTTTTTGCCGTGAGGATGTTTTTCCCGCAGCAGTAATTAATAAGAGGCTTTTTAAGCCATGAAATCACCACGTTTTTGCTGGATATCTAGTGGAGTTACACTTTCCATATCTCCTCAGTGGTCTTGAGATATTTTATATTATTTTTGGAGTTTGGTCTGGAATTTCTTAAATCTTGCCTCATCAAGTCTTCCTTGTGACTGGAATTTTTCAACATAAAGTGTATCCTATCATTTCTGCTGTTCTGCTGTGTATTTTCATCACACTGGCTGCGTGTTCCCTCTATTTCTGCTTTGTGTATCGGGAGAATGAAACCTACTCGTTGTTCTATCAACAGCTCTCCTTCATCTGTGGTTGATTTGAACCATTTTTATGTTCTTCAAGATAACATGGTTGATTCAGGGGAAGGTGCAACAACAAATCTCCTAACTTCAAGTATTGTACTTCCTAGTTCCCAAATTGCATCTAAAATATTGAGCACATCTGCCCTCTCATCTGAGAAAAGGGTTCAAAAAGATCCGCCTTCATAATCCCTACCTCCTCCTTTAATCTGTATGGAAATAATCCTTGAGGAAATTCGGGCACTTAAAACTTACATGGAAGAGACTAATATTCGCCTTCAACAACTAGATGATAAATGGTCACACATGTAGAGAAAGGCCGTTCAATTAGAAATCAAAGTGGACTCTTTTCAATCGGTTGCCAATCAAGTCCCTTCTATGCAATCTCAGATCTTGCATCTTCAAAAATGATTGAGAACCTTGAAAATCGCAACAGAAACAAAAATCTACGTTTCTATGGCTTAGTGGAAGGACTTGAAGGCTTTAATGCTCTCTCCTTTTTCCAAACATTTCTTCCAAAACTTCTGGATCTTTATGAATCTCTACCTTTGAACATTCAAAGATTCCATTCCAGGTCATACTCCACAGTCTGTATCTTCATTAAATAAACCAAGAGGAGTCATTTTGTATTTTTTAGAATACACAGACTTGTTGAAGGTCCGGCAAGCAGTCAAGGTCAAAGGTAGAATCCCCTGGCACTGCCCTAACCTTTTCTTTTCCCAAGACTATGCCAAGGCAACAGAGGACTGATGAAATACATTTTAGGATATCAGGCCAGCACTATGAGACATCAATGCCAGATTCGGTCATATTCATCCCTGTCTGTTTAAAGTTACTTATAAGAACAAGACCATGACCTATGAAGACCCCTGCCTTCTTCAACGATTTTTTGATAATTGTAGGCTGGAAGATATGGAAATTACTAGACCTACTGTTTAACATGTTTCTGAATTTTTTTTTGATATCTAATACTGCTCTGTTTATATGTTTTATATGTTTTACGTGTTGTTTTTGTTAACATTTCTATAACTTGTTTCTCCTTTAGTCTCAAGTACTGCCTTTGTCATAAGTGATGATACACCTCCATCCTCCCGTACTGTTCTCGAGAGCTCTAGTCATTATACCGTTTCCCTTATGTAGCGTTCCACTCTCAAATTTTGTGTGTTCTTTCTGGTATGCCAGTTTTTATATTTTATATATTGGTTTTGTCTCCCTCTCCCATTTCTGCTTCATCACGTTTCTTTCTTCTTCTTCTATTTTCTCTCTTAGGACGATTGTTATCAAGTTCTTGTTTATCTCTAGTTAGCCTATTCAATGTTCCTTTGTATAGCAGCTCTTCTTTTTCTATCTTTCTATCCTCTAGTCACCTTTTCTTTCATTCTTTTTCCCTGAATTTAGTGTTTGCCTCATATGCAGTTTACTTTGATAAGTTGTTACACTTTCAGGATTATGCTGTAATGTCTTTGGTTTCCATTGTTTTCAAAGAATGCTAATAATTTCTATTTCTGACTGTTTGTATTCTCTGAATGGATTATTGTATTATAGATGGCTTTAAGATTTATCGCATGGAATGTTAAAGGTTTAGGGTCCCCTAAAAATGTCAAAGGGTTTTGTGTCACATTGTCAACTTAAAAGGTAATATTGTTCTCTTGCAACAAATACATATTTCAGACAAAGAAGTGACAAAACCTAAAAGACAACGGGTTGGTAATGTTTTTGCTTCCCCGGGCTCAGGGAAACCTAATGGGTTTGCTATTTTATGTCATAAGCGCCTGACAATACAAATTCTCTCCCAAGATGTCGACCATGAAGGTAGATGGGTTTCAGTTTCGTAAGTTATTGATAAAATTCCTTTCACTATTTTTAATCTTTATGCACCTATTAATCCGGCTAGCTCCTTTTGGCCAGGAGTGTTGTCTAAACTGATGACTTATACTGATGATTATTTGTTGGTGGGTGTTGTATTTGGGCCTTTTTGGCAGGTTCACCCCTAAACTTTTTGCCTTTAGCCTCTGGCATAGTAGTAGTGATTTTAGGCCTCTGTGCACTTTAGCATTGTGGCCCAGTGTAAAGTGTGTGCGCACTCTGAGTGCGTGTGGTGAGAGTGGCCTGCCCTCCTATAGGAATGCATGGGGGATATGTGTGTCCATGGTAGTTCCTGATATGTGGGGAGTGCAGAGTGGAGTTTAGTATGTGAGAACTTGTGACAATAAATGCTGCGCAATGGTGTGAGCAGATTTATTGTGTCTAGTGGAGAAGTGCCACTTTTAGAAGTTGGCATTCTTGTGTGCTGTGAGATGTGAATTGCCTGTCTGGCTTGTGAGTGACAGGGGCTGGCTGGTGTGGTTGGCTCCAGGAGCCAGGATGAGTCTGCCCAGTGGTGAATAGGGAAATCTGCATGTAGATAGGAGGGAGGAGTTGCACCTGGGACCTGAATAGGGCTGTGCCTTCCCTCCACAATGCTGACTCCACCTCCTGTGGTACGTCTGATGTCCCTGGCCTGCCTTGTGAAAGGGAGACAGGAGATGGGCAAAACAAAGTGCTCCTGAACCAGTTGTATCCGGTTCTTCCCTTGCCTACACTCTTAGACAAAGGATTTAGCTGTAAAATAGAGGGGCTGTGACCCCATGAAGGCGTGCTGTTCCTGTTCTTGCAGGGCGTGCTGTTGCTGGGGCCGGTGGGAGGTTGCCAGGAGGGCTTGCCTCCCTGGGCCCTGCCTTGCCCCTTTTTATCTTTAAGGGCATTTTGTTGCCGGGACTTATTTCTAATCTCTACAGGACCTTGCTGCATCTTTTAGCTCAATGGGAGTGCTCTACCTTTATTTCTTAAAGGCGTGTATTTTAATTCTCCTAAGCAGGAGCAAGATATCTCAGCAGCGTCGCGCAGCTTGGGGAGAGAGAGCGAATCTCCCGACTAGGGATTCCCCCTTGATGCCCTGAGAGCGGGTGCTCACCCCGCCGTTCGATCGTGCTTTTGGGTGCCCACCCAGCTTATTAGCTTTAATTAGGAGGGAGCCTACCCCTCATTGTCCACCAACATTTTATTAGTGAAGCGGGAACACACCCTGCATTTCACTGCCCCAGCCCTGAGCCGCCAAGAACTGGAAGTCAGGCGATGGGTTGCCTGATGTGGGGCGGGACTTCCGCTTTCAAAGGAAGTCCCGTGTCTGCCGCTGGTGAAGGACAGAGTGAGAGAATCTAGGCGGGAGCCCACCCCGCGCTGGACCAGTGCCCCGAGTGAAGAGGAAGAGCAGCGCGGAGCTCCCGTGAGGAAGGGAAGTCCCGCGGCGTGCTTGCCCGGCGGATGCAAGTCCCTGGTTCCAGGAGGGGGCCCGGGTGAAGAGTGATGCCGCCTCCCGAGAGGTGCATCCCCGCATAGCCCGGTGAGTAGGGAGGGTGGGAGCGCGATGCACAGAGTCTGGGCGGCCCCCGCCTGATAGGGGGCTGCTCCAACGTGGGCCATGTAATTTTCAGAGCGTACGTGGCTCCAACGTTGTGCGCCTATTTGTTTGAAGGGACCAGAGGGACCCGTGCTTTTCCCCTTCCGCTTTGGGCCAGGTGGACAGTGGCACCCCCTCCTGCTAGGGGGACTGATTAGTCCTAGAGCCTGCGTGGCTCCGTTTGGCCTCATTATACTTAAAACCTAGGTGGCTCCAACAAAGGGGGGCCTATTTATTTCAAGCGGCAGAGGGGCCTGTGTTCGCCCCCACCAGGGGCCCCTGAGGGCCACAGGGGTTGGGGGCATTATTTGTGTACAGAGCCTCGTGTGGCTCCAACGTGTTGCATAAACTACTTTCAGAGCCCCGTGTAGCTCCAGCGAAGGGAGCACATTTGTTTAAAGGGCCATTGCGAGCCCATGCCCCATTTTCCTATTTCCAGCTGCCCAGCAAGTAGTGGACAACTGCACCGTTTAGGCCTTACTTTTTTTTAGTGGACATGTTTTTGAATGCAGGAGTGAGACACACTCCGTCGCCCCCATCTTGACCTGCACAGCTGCGCAGCACTTAGTGCCAGGTGCTACGTGTAGGCCTTCTTTTGAGATTCCCAGCTGCCCAGAAAGTAGTAGGCAGCTGCAACGTTTAGGTTTGCGCAAAGTGCGCACCTCTGACTGTCGCTGCATTGGCAGTGCGCCCTGACTTTGGACAGAGGGCATTTGAGCCCCTTAAAGATGGCCAGTTGGCCAAGGGGTCTGTTAGATTTATAGGGCGCCAGGCCCTAGTGAGCTTTTTATAGGTGCTAGGAAATGTAATTTATCTAGTATGTTTTGTGCACCTTGATTTATATTTGTAGATGTGCTTTTATGATTATTAGGTTTTACCTACTGTCTTCTTTTTTATTTGATTCTCTATTGAGGTCTAGGTTTGATTTATTCCCTACTGCAGGTTATGTTACTAAGTTTATTTCCTAATGCAAGTTATGTTTTGGAGATTATGGTCTACTATATTTAGACTTATGAGGTTGATTCAGAATAGAGTTCTCGCCTTATTTGATGCTATACATGTTATGATTTATGTTACAGTTTGACGCTGGGTATGTTGTCTGCCAGTGATTACTGGATGTGATCTCAGTTCCTGATATATTCTTACTTTTACTATTCTTTACTAAGTGATGAGTCTGACAGTGGCCCAAGTGTCCCTGTCATGTGTAAATAATCCCCTGTAAATATTGCCCGTGCCAGTTAGCACAGTGTATATTGTGTGAATACCATCTAATGTGTTTTATAATAATACAAAAGCTATTTTTATATATAACCTTGTGTGGAGTTTCTTTTGTGGTGTGCCTAGTATGTTGTTACTGTGTGTGTTGTGCAAATGCTTTACACATCGCCTCCGGGATAAGCCTAACTGCTCGTGCCAAGCTACCAATCCAACATTTCAGGAGTACAATTACTTTTCTGCAGTTCACTTTTCACAATCACAGATAGATTGTATGTTTATTTCTAATGCTCTTGCTCAACACATTATTAACTCTGATATAGGATCCATATTGATCTCCGACCATGCAACAGTAACCTTGGATTTAGATATCCTACCACCCCCTGGGAGAACTAAACAATGGAGATTTAATAATTCTCTTCTCCTAGATTTGAAATTTACATGTACCTTTGAACAATTTGCTAACACATTTTTCAAAGAAAATGAATCCCCTTACCTATCTCCCCAAATTATTTGGGATTATTTTAAAGCTGCTTCTAGAGATTTTATATTACCTTTGTTTCCTAGAAATGGAAATTTGCTTCCAATACATTTAAACTAATTAACTCACACATTAAGAAACTGAAATATTCTTTTTATAATGCTTACTCTGAACATATCTTAAATGATTTAGTGTCTGCTACATTTGGGTTTAATACACTTTCTACAGAAAGGGCCTACTCCTACCTACTAAAATCCAATGCAAAATATTACGGGGGTCAAAATAAAGCAGGAAAACTTTTTGCCAATTATCCTAAAATCAAAAAAGAACGTTCAAAAATTGATTCTATTTTAACTGCCACTAACCAAAGTATACATAAAAACGAAGATATCCTTTTGGAATTTACAAAATGTTATCAGGCCATTTATACCCGAGAATCTCAGTCTAATTCCCAAGATATTCTTCATTATTTATCATGCTTCCCCTTGCCTTCACACCATGATATTGACTTTTCTATATTGGAGAAGGTTATTGTAATCCAAGATATTTCCAATTTCATGTGTTTTATTAAACGTGACAAAGCTCCCGGACCTGATAGTTTCACCATTGAATTCTATTGACACTTTTCCTCAATGCTGTTACCTAAATTACATCAACTTTTCCTCTATTTTATATCCTCTCATACTTCGGGTGGCTTTTCTCAAGAGACTTTGATATGTCTCATTCCCAAGGATAATAAAGACCACAGATTGCGATAATATTATCGCCCTATCTCTCTAATCAATCTAGATGATACCATTTTTGCAAAAATATTAGCTTTTCACTTAGATAAATTACTTCCCCAATTGATTGGAAGAGTACAATGTGATTTTATGAAAGGTAGACATCTTTCGGATAATACTCGACAATTTTTTAATGTGCTTAGTAAATCCAAATCTTATAACTTTTCTATGGCAGCTAGTTCTTTGGATGCGGTAAAAGAGTTTGATAGGGTTAGTTTGTCTTTCATCCTCTCTATGCTTTCCTGGTTTGGTTTTGGTCCTAACTTTAATAATTATGTTTCTTTGTTGTTTTCTTCCCCTAAGTCATCTATTTTTGTTATTGGCCTTATGTCTCCTTTTTACCCTCTTTATAGAGGCATTCGTCAAGGTTGTCCGCTCTCCCCTTTATCATTTATACTTGCTTTGGAACCGTTTTTAATAAAAATGTGTCCTAATTCATAGATTACGTTTTTCACTTATAGAGACGCTCAAATTAAACTTCCCATTTATGCCGATGATATTTTGCTTTTGATCTCTCACCCGCAATCATCCCTACCAGCTTTTTTATTAGAAGTAGATAATTTTGCGCTTGTCTCGGGAAATAAATTAAATGTAGATAAATGTGAAATCCTTCCTCTTATTATGTTATGTTGCCGTGCTGATTTCAGTTTATCTTCTTTTCATTCGAATCCAGATAGGTTCAAATATCTAGGTTTGTGGTTCTCTGATACCATTAAAGATGATATAATTTTAATTTTAAAATGTTACGCACTGCCATTCCTGTGCATACACCTCATTGGAACCCTTTATTTGTATTCTGGTGGGGGCACCTCAATACTATAAAAATGATGCTAGTACCTATTATACTGTTCTATATTTCAAATATGCAGGTTAATATTTCAGTCACAATTTAAAAAAATATATTCTGTTTTATCTAACTTTTTATGGAATAATAAAAAAAAACAAGATGCCGCTTGTTAACCTTAAAAAACAAAACATATGGGGGGGGGGAGTTAATTTTCCAGATTTCCATAAGTATCACTTAGCCTTTTGTCTCAAACAAACAGTGCTTTTATTACAAGAACATTATTCTACACTCTCTCCTTTATGGACAGACCTTGAGAAATCATCTAAGCACCCTTTTATTTCCTGATGGAGTGTTTGTCTTTCACTTCTAGACTCTTATCCTTATCTCTTCTGATTTGTAAGAGCACATGCAAAATTGTATCTCCTATTTTTATCTCTTATAAAGCTCCTAAAGATCATTTTTTACACTCATCAATTTGGTACAATACCTCTATTAAAATAAATAATAGAATAATTTACTGGAAGGATTGGTACTCCAGAGATTTTAAATGAAAACATCAATTCTTTCTAGATGGTACCTGCTTGCCATTTCGAGAAGTACAATTGCTTTTTTCCTTTCCAGATTCGTATTAACTCAAATACAGCTTACTTATCTGGGCAACCCAATCCTCTTATAACAAACTTTCTCTTGATCAGGCAACCTCTTCTTCACCTCCTCCTTTTCATAACTTATCTGATATATTGCCTTCCACATCTCAACTATATAAACATCTTACATTGGTTCTGGAAGACACAGATAAAACAGAAATAGAGAATCTTTGGGAAATCGATTTGCAAACTACTTTTTCCATTCCAATTTGGCATAAAATCTATGCTAAAATAAGAAAATCTTCTAGAGCGGCTAATGCAATTGAAACTTTATTTTTCATTTATAACTGCCTTTTGATAACCCCTGGTACCTTGCACAAAATTGACCCTGCTGTCCCTTTTAACTGTTGGTCTTGTTCTCAACCCTCGGCAGATCTTAAACACATGCTCTTTGAATACCCTCTTATTTATGAATTTTGGTTGAGGGTCTGGCGACAGATAAATACTGTTTTTAACAAGCAAGCCCCATTTTAATCAAATAATATTTTTCTAGGTAGTATTTCCGATTATTGGGCTTCCTAACCCAAGGATTTTTATATAATATATTTACTTCGACATGTTACTTTTCAACAAATTATGAAATCTTGAAAAGATACTTCTCAGGTATCCTTTCGGGTATGGTGGTATGGAGTTTGTTACAATCACAGGCATGATAGAGCATATGTTTATCCAGTTGCACTTGCTATTAAAAGGGATCTCTCATGCTTACCTTTAACTTCTTTTGTAAATACTCTGCCGGTAAGTCACAGTTACATAATCCTAGAATTGAAGAAGTACCTAAACCTCCATGAATTGTTCTCTCGTAATAACATTTAATTTATTGGTTTTATACCTTTTAGATTTTTATTATAGATTGTTTTCATGTTGACATAGAAATGATACATTTCTTACTGATGGTGTTATGTATTTTATATTTCTGATGATATGCTTAATGAGATTTTGTTTCTTTGTATTCTAATTGCATAATTAGTCCAATACATTTTATTTTCAAATGTAAAAAAAT
This sequence comes from Lissotriton helveticus, assembly GCF_964261635.1. Taxonomy (NCBI): domain Eukaryota; kingdom Metazoa; phylum Chordata; class Amphibia; order Caudata; family Salamandridae; genus Lissotriton; species Lissotriton helveticus. The sequence goes on along the minus strand of NC_136063.1, from coordinate 211,039,119 downwards.
TGAAGAACGCACAACATTGTATGCAACACACCACATGGTTCAGCGATTTTCCTCTCAAACCACAACAATGCTGCATGCGATTTATTACTTCATACAGCTCTGGACAGTGCCATCCATTCAGCGTGTGTGGTAGCCACGTCTGAAATGCACAATGTTCACTCTTTAGTGTGTGCACCTTGTCTAATACTATTCTTTATCTCCAGACTGTGGAGTGTCACTTTTGCTGAAAAGTGACGTTCTCGACCTTTACATGCACACTTACACCACTACTGCAATCCATCTTGACATGCCAGCCATACAGTGTGAGCACAGTTGTGTACACAGTCCTCTCCTACAGTACTGCACAATTTCAGACATTCAGTAACGTCCTATCAACTTTAGCAGCAATGTGACTTTCTAGACTTTCACTGTATGCACAACTGCCTCCTACAACACTGCACCATTCAGACTTTTAAAGTCTTCACTGTTCCTTTGAGCAGCAGGGTTAGTACAGGCTTGCATAAGGTCTCAAGTGGCCCAGTATGTGAAAATTCATGGGTTGTAATACTGCCTATAGTGATTTTTAGTGGGTTGGACCATTCGCAAGGATTCCACCATTAACATTTTATGTGTTTAACGTAACTCCGCAAGTGGCTAAGGGTATGTTGTGACTTGGGGCCCTTGCTCGCTTGCCACAGAATGCAAGCTATCCGTCAGTGACTTGGGTTCAAGGATGAAACTGGTCTGGGATTGCTTGTGTTCCATTCATGCAGGTGCATAACCATGCATTTCAGGATGAACTGCTCCCATGAAGAGCGTGGTCACTACTGATTTGCATATGGTAGGTCTTTGTCTAGAGAGGCAGAGACAAGATGGGTTGGAATGCTGCTCAGAGCGAGTGGTTTAGACTGCTCACAAATATTTCCCATCACTTTTTGTATGTAAGAACAAACATAGCACCCCAGCGTTCGTGGCCTGTAGTGTGTGTAAATCTACCTCCTATTTGGATGTCTCCAGTGCATGCTCTGACACCTACTACATCGTTCAAGCATTCCAATCCTAGACTGTGCTCACTGTCACCTATTTTACTGCACCCTTCGAGATATTCAATGTGCACTGCCAGCTAAACAGCACTGTGAGTCATCCATGTGCACACTGCCACCTCCTATTTCTTTGTAGAATCAGAGATGTTCAGTGAGCACACTGCCATCTGCTGAGATCTGCAGCACGTTGCATTTGTGGCTTTGAAGAGGTGTATGCTTTAGTGCATAGACTGCCACCCACTTCTGCATCACAGCATTCCAGGCTTACAGTGTGTGTATGACTACATAATACTTCACAGATCATGCTGATTGACCTATTGCATTCCAGGCTTACACTTTGTGCATCACCACATCTTATTTGACCGTACAGTGTTTGATTTACAGTGCACCACCCCAAAAGCATTACAGACGTTCAGTGCACACTCTGCCACTTCCTACTTCCTATCTCATTGTACCAATCCAGAGTTTCAGTGTGGGCACCTCCAGCCAAGGAGGAACTTGAGCATTTAAAGTCTTCAGTTTGCACAGAGGGACCTCTTCTTCACTGCATCTTTTTGAGAGATCCCTTGTGCATGCTACCATGCATGTCACCAGCATAGCATTCCTATACTGCATACTTCAATGATATTAGTGTGTGCACTGGTGAGCAACAACATTGCAGAGCAGTACTGTGGATCTGAAGTGAGCACACTGTCACCTCAAATCTCATTGACCTGCATTTAGTGCACAGTGTCACTGGCTTTTTTTATTGCGCAAATCGAAATTCCAGTGTCTGCATGTCCAACGCCCACCACTGCAGCACAGCATTCCAAGAGCACTGGTGCAACTTTACAAACAGTCCAATTTACGAGGAATGCACCGGTCAGAGTTCAATTATCACTCGTTACAGTATATGCTGTTATATCTACAGGCATGCTTTGTGACTCTACCTCTTTTGTTGCATCAGAAGTGCGATCCGGCCACTTTCAAAAGGCTCATCACTTGAAGTGCCTGACATGTGCTCGCATGACTGATAGAGTCTCCAGTATACAAAAAATGGGTCTCTGTGGAGGGGAGAGGGAACAGATGTGCGTTTAGACCTTTACACTGTCTTTGCAAATACTGTCCACGGCCGAGCGGCTTCCAGTCTGAAACTGGAGAACTGTTCACAGCAACATGATACCAATAGCTGTGAAGCCACCACAACCGCACGTGCTCTAACCCTCGCAGATGTGCAAGCACTTCATGGGCCCTGCCGCCGTTCCTTCTTTCCCAGCAATTACGTACACCAAGACCTTTGTGGTGTTAGAACGCACTTGTCGAGATGGCATTGGTCACCAACATGCTAATTTTTGGTTTATCCTGGACTACATTGTAAGGCATTTTGAACAGGTTAGGCAGTGTACATCATATTCTTTGTTGCATATTAATAACCTTAACTTGCCTAACTCTGCAATGCATACAACAATGTCTCAAAATGGTGACAATTATACGTCAGTTACATATAGCACAATTAATAGCTGAGGATTAAATAAAAAAAGGGGGGAAAACCAAGGAGACAAATTTCTGTATTCATTGTTCTGTATTGATTATTTTTGTATTCATTATCATTTACTAGCTTACCCGTCGCGCGTTGCTGCGATCTCCGAAGAAAGGAAATTCAAGGAAACTCGTTATGATAACATTCAATTTACAATGTGTGATTTTTATTGAAACTTCTTCATTTTAATATGGAAAACATTTCAAAGTGTCGTTTTAATTCTATTTATTTATTCGAGTGCTTGTGGATACACGATTTTTTGTTTTTCCTTCTTGTGCGTACATCAGTATTCGAAAGATTATGAGGGCCCTGGGGGTCCAATATTTTAAAAAAAATGTATGCCAGAAACCTTTGCGGGAGTGTACTCAACAACTTCCCAAAGTTTCCTGGCGATCGGATGAATGCTGTTTTAATTCTATTTATTTATTCGAGTGCTTGTGGATACACGATTTGTTGTTTTTCCGTCTGGTGCGTACATCAGTATTCGAAAGATTATGAGGGCCCTGGTGGGCCGATATTTAAAAAACATTTATGCCAGAAACCTTCGCGGGAGTGTACTCAACAACTTCCCAAAGTTTCATGGCGATCGGATGAATGGTGTAGTAATGCATAAAGGACAAACAGACAGACAGACATACATTCATTTTTATATATATAGATTGTTTAGGTATCCTGACTATGTACATTTTTATCTTCACTTGTTCCTCTTTGTGCCCATTCCTATCGCTGTACGTACTTCCTCACGTGTCACTTGTACTGTCGCAATCCTTCACGGGCACTTATGCCCAGTATCCCACAGGTTGCATATCATTCAATGTAACACAGTGCAACCCTTCCACATGTATGAAGCTTAATATGTCAAATATGTACATTTACTAAAAATACAATTTATTGTACAAAAGAAATGTGTCCCCTTTGTTTTCTCCCCTTTTTTAATTAAATTCCCAGCAATTAATTGTGCTATATGAAACTGACCTATAATTTTCACCCTTTTGACACATTGTTGTATGTTATAGATGCTAGCCCTAGTCTCCTTAGGGTTTTTGGGCTACCTCCTGTAGTCTGATACTAATTCCGCAATGCATCATCCTTTCAGTCATGATGTCTCTTCAAGGTTGTCATGAATCACATCCCAATTGTTGTGACAGCTGTACTTCTGTCACTTACTTGGTACAGCGGGTGACGGCTCTGAGGCTTCAATTTGCTACCGAATGTCTGGCATTCATGACCCCATGGTCAGGCCTGGGCTGCAAGTGTTGTGTTGCCCAGCGGTGACCATTTTGTCTGCCCTCAAGTGTCCCTGCCGTGAGGCATCCCAAGGACCTTGTTCGGGCAATTGCACTTGTCTCAAGAGTCCCAGCCATAAGGCATCCATAGGACCTTGTTCGGGCAATTGCCCTTTTCTGTCCTCAGGTGAACGTATTTCTTGTTAAACCTCTTGAACCTTGCCACACTGGAGGTGGTTTACCGATCGCCGACAGCTCCCCCCACGACTAGTAGAATCAGCCGCTTGAGTATACCTACCACATTCAGGAGGAGCACGTTGCTCACTCCAATGGACATATGTACCCTGTCATCTATGTAATCCCTGGGTAAGCCACCCGAGGTGAGGGCACTTGACTCTTGGTTGGGCCCCCACGCCCTTTGACCTTGTGGTGCACCCAGGGGGCCCCCGCAAATTGGTCACTTTAAACCACGCTGCCAGTCTGCACCCTGCATTTCCCAGGCTTAACTGGCACCCTCTCTTATTACCGTCCCCCGTTAGTAGTTTGTCGCTGGTCCATCACCAGTCTTGTTGCGCCTGCACCCCCTGCGTGCTATCTAACAGACTGCTGTCTAAGGTCCTATGGACAGATGAACCCTGTCACCTGTGTACTCCCTGGGGAAACAACCAGAGGTGGGGGCTGCTTCTCCCGGTCGTCTTTTAGGGCGTGCTTGCGACCAGGCCCTTCTTCCTTGATTGGGCCCTTTAAACCCAAACTCCCTGGGCACTCGCTGGCCTTTTCCTTGGCAGGCTCTCATGCTCTACTGCTGCCATGACCTTTGTCTGCCACCCACGGCGGGGGGTTAGACACTTTCCCTCTAGGGTCGGCTGCGCCTCCTGGTCGGCATTAAATCTCAACCCTGTCTGAATTTAACCTTATCGCTGTGGCGGCTATTTCGCCGCGGCGCTAAGGGGGCGGGGGGCGCCGTACAGCACGCCCATGCTGGTGACGGAACTGCTCCGTCACCAGCCGCGGTTGTGCTGTGCTCATGACGGAGCGGTTCCGTCATGGCCCCGCCCGCTTAATAGAACGCGTCGCGCAGGCGCGAAATCAGGGCCGCGCAGGCCCGTCGGGCGGGCCATGACGGAACCGCTCCGTCATCAGCACAGCACCACCGTGGCCGATGACGGAGCGGATCAGGGGGCATCGCAACAGGTGAACAGTCCCAAGTCAAAGTGAAAACTAGTTCAAAGTACAGTGCACACTGGCTGTTAATGCGAAATGTTCTGCACGGGGAGTAGGGAACCTGGCAGCCTAGTGGGTGGCGTCTCTGCTACAGTGTTTGTGAGAAACCTTTCTCATGCTGCACTGCACTCCCCTTCCATGGTCCCCCCAGCCGCTAACACTGCACGCCTGACTCTGACCCCCCAGAGTACCAGACAACACAGGGTAATGCACCTCAGCTGAAGTGTCTATAGAAAGCCCGTCTTACACTGCACTCCGCACGCTGACTCTCCACTTCTTACTCTAATGCTGCACTCCTCCCTCGCACCACACAGCTCAGGTCCGGTCCTTTTTAGGTCTTGCCCTGGCAAAAGAGCGCGAAGCGCGTTCTCGCCGCGAGACCTATAGTCGTCAGCTTAGCTTACAACGAGGCAAGAGGAGACAAGAGATGGGTACGCGCAGCCGGCCGGAATTGGATCAGGTCGCGCACGCGTTTACCATCTCCTGTCTCCTTTAGCCTCCAACACACACAGGCACACCTCCCCCTGCTTTCACACATGCACGCGCACACACACACACACACAGAGACACACACATACGAGCGCACCTACACGCACACACACACACGAGCGCACACATACAGAGACACACACCACACCTCCCCCCCACCACCGCCGCTGCCCCCACACACACACAAGCGCACACACGCACACATACAGAGACACCCCGTCCCCCCAACAACTAACCCCACTCACGGCATCGGCGCCATTCCGGACTCTGCAGCCTCCGCGGGCCTCTCCTTTGGGCATGGGAGCCCCACGTCACCACTGCTCCTCTCTGGGCCAGCCACTCCATGGGCGCGGGCTTCAGAAGACGGAAGTCCCGCCCCACAACAGGTTTCGGTTTCGCTCACGTCTTGTTGATTCTGCAGAATTCAAACTGGAAACCGAGCGAGGGGGAGATTAAAGAGAGAGTCGGTGGAAGGGGGCGCTCCGCAGAGAAGGGGAGATGGGGGCTGCTGCTTCGGATGGAGGAGATCTAGAGAGCTGAGGCTGTCTCAGGGCGGTGCAAGACTGTCTCACGGGGAGAGTGCCGGGCAGTCTCTGGGTTCTTTGGAGAGGAGAAGGAAGTACACTGCTGGCCTGACTGCAGGACCACAGCTGAGGCGGTGAAGAACCGGGCCTTTGGGCCTGGCGGCGCAGGGCACGCCTGAAATCTTCGAGTTCACCTGCCTTGTTGCACAGAGACACGGAATACTCTGTTGGCGTAGAAAACCAAGTTTATTAGCTGCAGCTAAGCACAGTTGTCCCAGAAGTACACCAAGTAGGTTCTCAGGAGACTGCCACTTTACTCCGTGGCTCACAAGCTTTTATCGTCAAAATACATCTGTACAAACATACACCCAATGCACAAAGTTTTAGCCAATCAGAAGAGTTTGAAAACAAGGTGTTTTGCAACCAGAATGTTCTCTGCTTACATGTTGTGTGTTATCCAGCCCCCAAAGTTAATCAATACTGGTACCCATGGTTCAGTGTAGCAATGACAGGACATGTCTGTATGCTTCAAAAGAAAGGTTGTGAAATAGGAAAACACAGGGAGAGAATAGCGAAGGCCAGAAGATAAGATATGGCGAGAGAAGCATACAAAAGGCTAACAGATAGTTGATACAGGGATTAGGTAGTCCAGACAAGGATTAGTTAGGACGGCTGGTGTCTGAGATTGGTTTAAAAACAAGGACGGGTTTTTTTTTCGAAATGTTGCAGTCCAAAGGGCAGAGACACTTCGTTCATCGAGCAGCCTGTGTAAAGGCAACTCAAAATGGCGGTGAATGTAAGATGGAGTCTAAATTAAAGAACCTCAGACCCTCCTTTTGCCATTACGCAGGCAATATACAAAGACTCACGCTAATCTGAATCAATGTCGATGGTCATAAGGTCGTCAAGCTGTTGCTGCAACATTATCTTCGTATTCTCCGTTTTCTGTGACATGGGTCTTGGGACACACATAGTAGCACAAAGACCACAGATTGCGGGGTCAAATTGCAAACAAAGGCAACACGAAAAGATGATGGCCAAAAATACTCCAACGAAAGTCAATACCTTCCATCCCCATGTGGACAGTAGTCCCCAAAACCATCCCATCAAAGACCAATTTCCTTCGTCCTGGTGGATAGACTCAGCAATGTGGTGTAATTTAGAGATGGCCTGGTATACTGTAGGGGAGTTGTCAGGTATGTAAATGCAACAACTGGATCCGATCAATTTACAGACTCCACCACGATCTGCAAGAATGATGTCTAACACCATTCTGTTTTGTAATGTCATAAGGCGATCCGCCTGAAGCTCAGCAGTGATATTACTCAGTGCTCCGACAGTTTAATTTATTGTTGCTTCAACTACTCGAATGAGAGGCCTGATATTTCTACTATTGGCCAAAGGGCCACAAAATGGGAGAAATCCTTTAAGGAAGTCGCCTCCTTCTTGTCCTACTGTGTCTTCCAAAGCAATAACCCCTCTACCGTACCTTGTCTTGTGATGTCCCGAAGGAGCTGTATATGTTGGAGGGAGGAGAAAAGCCATATAACAAGTTCCTGAGAAATCGGCTGGTAACCATGTATAGGCTCTGTCATGGCAAACGAAATATGTTCCTTGAGACGCTACCAGTGGTGGAGACGTTCGGGATGTATAGATATTTGTAATGTTACAAGTGCTCTTTCCCAATTGAGCCTTAGGACTTTGACCATTTGCTTGGAGACATAGGTGACCTTGGTGGGGTACAGTATATATAGGTGGGGATCTTTTCCTTTTAGCTCTGTCTGTAAGACTAGTGACGTAATGTGTCACATTCCAGTCAATGTACACTTGTCGTTCGTCAGTGGGGAATTCATTACATTTCTTATAATGTTTCGAGATAGCCACTATTCCTTTTATTAGTGCGTTATGACTAACGTCAATTCCATCCCTATACGGACCAACAGGATGTCGATGTTGGTTCTCATAGGCATTGGCAAACATAGAGGTGTAAGCCCAAGCAGATCCTTTTAGGGAGAAGGGTAGAACTAAATATGGCATTCCTTTTTCTGTATTATGGGGTAAAAGTCCACATACCCAGCAGTCGGTGGTATTGATCATCAATTGATGCTGGTGTAACAATTGAATGAAGGAATAGTTGAAATACTCCATTCTCCTAATTTGCTCATGCTCTGGTAGCGTATGAAATTGGTGTGGGGAAGCAGTAGTGCGAAAAGGTATGGGCTGGGATGTAGATATAGGTACAGATGTTGGCTGTAAAGTGTGAATAACCCAACCCACACAAGCTAATACAACACATAGCAAAGTTAAAACACATAGTACTACGCCACATCTATTAAATAATAATTTACAATATTTCTTCATTATATTTCTTTCATCATTTTTTTTCAGCATAGCAGAATCCATCTTCTAGATGTAGCTCATGGCAGTCTTCCTTTTTCACTTAGCCGTGATTATTAGCCGTCCTATGACACTGCAAGTCCCGCAGACCTATTGCCACGACTCGGGTCACTAACTAAGGCTCTTACCACGACCCTGCAACCTAATTAGATGGTCAATGTCACAAAAAGCACAAAAAGTTCCCTAATTGTCCTTAGTTGCTCTAGATCTGAAATTGTATCTAGTTTTGTTCGGTACAGTCTGATCCTGGAAAAGTGTCTCTGGATTAGTTGTGTTCAATCTCAGATGTGGTGGGATAGCTTCTTGCAAAACGTCATCATCTTCTTTCTCAGACTGAGTCCATCCTAGGTGTGCATCACCAAAAGGTACAAACCGGGGGACTCTCTCTCCTTCACAATCACCTATACCTTCGCTGACCCACTGATTGAAAGGCAAAGGCAAGGGCGCCTTTTTGCAGTGCACACCATGGATCCAGTTCTTTTTCCCAACAATTTTCACGGCTGTACATGTCGTCAGCAGGATCTGCCTCGGCTCCCGCCAGCGAGGCTCCAAATTCCTCTTCCTTTGGAAGTTTTTCAGACACACCCCGTCGCCAGGTTGGAGGGTGTGCCCAGGATCCGAGGAAGCCTGCGGCAAGGTGTCTTGTACCTGCTGATGGAGAACACACAATTTAGTGGGTGAGGTCATGCAAATAGTCAATTAACATTGGGTATTCTATGTCAGAGTACTTCTTGGGTCTAGGGACACCCCAGACATTAGCCGGGCGTCCGAACATGATCTCATATGGGCTAAGTCCCACACGAGAATGAACAGTTGTTCGAGTTGACAAGAGGGCTAAAGGTAAAGCATCGGGCCAGGCAAGACCCGTGCTGGACTTGTATCTTCGCAAGTTTAAGCTTGAGAGTGTCATTATAGCACTCTACCAAACCCGCTGACTGAGGGTGGTTTGCCGCATGGAACTTCTGCTTAATACCAAGACCTGCACATACTTTCTGCATGATTTGACCCACGAATTCACTTCCCTTGTCACTCCAGACAATTCGAGGTAAACCAAACCTCGGGAAGTATTCTTTCAGAAGGACCTTCGCTGTAGACAAGGCAGTATTATCCTTTAGGGGGTAGGCCCCTATCCATCTAGAAAAGGCACACACCACCACAAGGACATACTTTAGGTTATTGCATCTCTCCATATGAATGTAGTCTATCTGCAATACCTCAAAAGGATACATTGGGGGAGCAAAATGGCCTGCTGGGGTTGGTGTCCCTCTTCCTGGGTTGTGCATCAAACAAACAATGCAATGTTTAACAAGATTGTCAGCACATTTAGGAATCTCTGCATTCTGCCATACCGGAGCCAAAAGCTTGCATATTCCTTTCGCACTGATGTGGGATGGACCATGCGCCATAGTCACTACTGGAAGTACATAGGCGTCTGGTAACAGCCAACGTTGGTGTTCCGACAATTCTATCCAACACCTCGTCGCATCCAACATTCCCGTACTATCTCTCCACTTACTCAATTATTTTTCTGTAGCCTCTTCCTGAATCATTTTCACACTTTCTATTGTGTCCTCACACATTCCTCCTTGACTGACCCATCTAGCAGGTCCAGCAACATACATATGACTCGTCACATCTCTTGCTGTCTCTTTCGTTATCTGATCCGCAAAAGCGTTTCCTTTACCCACATCATCAGTGATCCTCTTATGCGCACTACACTTCACAATTGCTATCTGAGTGGGTAAAGCAAGTGATTCCAAAAGGTCATTCACTAACTGACCATGCTGTATTTTAGTACCATGTGAGGTAATGAATCCTCTTTCCCTCCAAAGGCGGCCAAAACTGTGGGCCACCCCAAATGCATATTGGCTGTCGGTGAACACATTCACTCTCTTCCCTTTTAGCCAATACACAAGCTCTCGTCAGAGCTATCAATTCAGCTGCTTGGGCTGAATTCTGCCTAATGCGTGCTGTCTCCACAATTGTATACAAAGTGGTAACAGCATAGGCTGCAGTCGTTTCACCATTGGGGAGCTTAAAACATGAACCATCCACCCATAGGATCCCAGCCGGGTCCAGGAGCGGCGTATCTTTTAAATCAATCTCACCTTTTGTCTCCTCTGTACCGCGAAAACAATCATGTTGTTCTTGAATATCTTTCTCTACTGGGATTGGTAACAATGTAGCTGGATTTAGGGTATTGCATCCCTTGATGTGCACGTGACTAGCCAAGAGCGTCAACTCATAACCCGATAAACGGGCGCTCGTAAGATGCTGAGTTTTTGTCCTGTTTAGAAGTGTATCCACTGCATGTGGCACCATAACAATAAGTGTATTGTCTAGCACCAATCCAGCAGATTGGTGAATAGAAACTGCTGCTGCTGCTGTAGCTTTCAGACAACTAGGTAATGCTTTAGCTACAGGGTCTAACGTAGCCGAAAAATAAGCACACGGGCGTTGCTTGTTACCAAATTGTTGTGTCAAAACTGACAACGCGCAACCTTCTCTCTCGTGCACATAAAGTGTGAATGGTTTGCTGTAATCCGGAGTACCCAACACAGGAGCAGAACACAAGGAATTACGCAAAGCAGTAAAACTTTTCTGGCATTCCTCTGTCCAAGGGAGAGGTTGGGGTGTATCTTTAAGGGTAAGTGCCAACAAAGGTTTTGCTAACAAAGAAAAATGCGGAATCCATTGTCTGCAGTAAAAGGTAATGCCCAAAAAGGCACGCACCTCTCTCTGTGTGCATGGTACAGACATTTGTGCAATTGCTTGGATTCTTTCTGGGGTCAATCACCATCCCTCCTTCGACAAGAGATGACCTAAGTAGGTAACATCTTGGAAACAATATTGTAATTTAGAGGGCGAAACCTTATGATGAAGGTCAGACAAGTGATGCAACAGTGAAACAGTAACTCGTTTACAAACGTTCCCAGAATCAGCAGCAACCAACAGATCATCTACGTACTGAATAAGGGTGGCACCTGAAGGCAAAGTGAAAGCATCAAGCTGAGTTTTCAAAGCCTGACTATAAATGGAGGGACTTTCACAATAGCCTTGAGGTGCACGCTTGAACCGAAAACTGCGGCCTCCCAAAGAGAAACCAAAAATATCCCTACTTTCCTCAGCAATGGGAATGCTAAAGAAAGCATTCTTAAGGTCAATGAACGAAAACCAGGCAGCCGAAGCAGGTATCATCGTCAATAAAGCAGTGATATCTGGGACGACAGGAAACTGGGGTACAACAATCTTGTTGACCTCCCGGAGATCGATCACAAAACGATAAACAGGTGGCGTTTAAGGACAGGCAAAACAGGACTATTGCACACATTTCCTCGAGTCTCTTCAACCACAACTTTCTCAACCAAATCATAGATGATAGCCATCAGTGCTCTCTCACTATCACTCGAAATTCTGTACTGAGGAATGCGAGGTAACCTAACATTAGACTTGAGGGTGACAACATAGGGTGGAATCTGCAAGAGACCAACATCATTGGGGCCTGCAGCCCAAAGAGTATCAGGCAGGGAACGTAATTCAGAAGGGAGTTGGTCTCTAGACAAATATGTCGGGGAGGTCAATCTCTTACCTAAAGTAAGATGTACACCAGAAGGAGAACAATGCAGGGTCGCATACAGTCTTTTTAACAAATCCAAACCCAACAAATTCTCACCACAACCAGTTGTTAAAATAAGCGGAGCCTCCAAATCATAAGGACCATTGAAGATAGGCAAAGGACAAGAAACTGGATTACGAACTGGGGCGCCAGAAAATCCTACAGAAACATTTGTTAAGCCAGACAAAGTTGCCCCAGGGAGTTTAGAGTGGATGATAGAACTCTTCGTTGCACCAGTATCTAAGAGAAATGGCTCTGACACACCAAGTGCAACTACATCAACATAAGGCCCATTTTGGTCCACTGGAACTGAAATGACTCCCTCACTTTGTCTATGGCTGTCCTAGCTGGAGTTAAAATCCTGATTCTCATCCTCCATATAATAATCGTCATTATAATAATGGGCAGACTGAGCATTTTGCTGATCAAAATAATTCATGGAATTTTGAGGCGGAAAGGAACGTTGATCCTGGGACATTGTACTTCGCCCCCTCCCCCTAGGTGTTGACTGGAAGCCACCTCGGCCTCGCAGCCTAGGCGTACCCCCAGCACGCTGCAATAAAATCGGACAATTATTCTTGAAGTGACCTTCTTCCTTACAATAGGCACATTGATTAGGACGCAGTGGAGGCCATGGAACAAAGGGCTCAGGTTTCTGAAACACCTTCTGAAACTGGGGAGTCGGCTGAAACTGGCGCTGAGCAGGACGAGGATAAGCCTGTTGCAAAAGAACCTTCGTCTTTAAATCTTTAGTCTTTTTATCCAATTTGTCCTTCTCCTCCTTATCCCTATTTTCGTAATATTGGGCAGTAGCCAATATCTGGGCTGAAGAAGTAACAGCGCATGAACTTTCGGAATCCTTTAATGTATTAGAGAGCTCGGTAAGCAATTTAAATACAAATTTATCCACGAACAATCGCTGTCCCCCCTCTGTGCTCATATCCTGACCACTGTGATCAAGAAACGTTTCCTCAAAACGAGTAAAGGAGTCGGAGACACTCTCATCCTTCTTCTGCTTACAGGCAGCTAACTTATCCCAATTAACTCACAGAGCGGGCATCATAGTTTTCATTAAGGTGATTATTCTACCAGGAAGTTCTGCAACTAAATTATCGGGTTTAGCACCACCCACTTGGAGTCTATCAGCAGCCAGTATAGCATTCCAATCACCTCCTAATTCTTGGGCGTGGTCCTCTTTCCGAATCCCAGCCCACAATGGTTGTGGGACAACATTTCCCATCAACATATCTATGTCAGACAAATTCATAATACAAGCATCAACAGTCTGAGATAATTCTTTGTAGTAACCAGCAGGGTTTTTACGGGGGTCAGGTAAAGACTGTTTAAGGGCCAACACATCAGATCTCTTACAAGGTACATGTACCCATATACGTTGGAAGTGAGCTGGTATAGGCTGATTACCATCCTGGGCTGCAACCGCTTCTCTCCACAATGGAGGAACCTCTCGCATAGGGTAGTGTTTCAGTTTGCGCCTAACAGAAGGATCAGGTTCAGACAAAGACCGGGAAAAGAACATTGATCTAAAAGTGATAAGTGTCCGTACAGCATTCTCAACCTCAGGGCCCACAATGATTCCTTTATCAAAATCAGTCCTAATATCCAGCTAACCCTTGGGAGCTAAACCCAATCCTGTAGCCTCCCATTCCTGACCTAAAATGCGACACATGGCGTCAAAAACAGATCTCTGTGTAGGGGCATCCCACTGCTCAAACGTTTCCATGATATCTTGCACGGTATACTCGGGACCCTGCATGATCCATCTGCGAGCAAGGAGATCTAACGCATCTTGTTCTCGTGAATCAGGAAGTAAACTACGGGTCTGCCTACGGGGAAGAACAGGAGTCAGACTTACTGACCCAAAGAGAGGAGAAAAGAGACCAGAAACAGCCTCAACCATCCGCTGACGGACAGAAGGGGAAGTTGGCAGAAAAACAGGAGATAAGGTTTGAGACGGAGCAGGAGAAGAGGCAACAGGTAGAACGGAGGTCGAGGGCAAAGGAGACTGAGGCAAAGAAGTCGGAGGCAGAGGAGCTGCAAGCAAGGGAGCTGGAGGCAAAGGAAATGGTGGGAGTGGTAGTGTCAGAAAGGGCTGTGATGGAGGTGCAGGAGCTTGAGCTGGTGGGAGAATAACAGGTTGCTGGACGGGTAACAAAAGCGAGGGTGCATTAGCACCTTGTACATAGGGCGGGGGCGATCTTAACAAGTGAGACATTAAAGGATCCTTCTCAAGATCAGCATCGGGATTTGGGGAAGAAGTTGGCAGCACCGGGTAACATTTGTCAATCGCCATGCGATGTTGCCTATCTGAGATCTCCATCGCATGATCTATTTCATTATCTTTAAACTGTTGGCCAGCCTGTATAACAGACATGCCTCTTTCTTTCCTATCTCTTTTTGCCTGTTTAATTTCTTTCTGTTTGGCTTCCTTGCGCCAAAGGTGAAAAGAGTCAAACATAGCCGGCCGGGCTTTTCTTTTAAACAAAGTAGCTTCTAAATTGTCTAAAATATCAGGCTCAAAACTACCATTATGTGGCCACTGTAAAATACCATCTTTCTTCGTATAGCGGACCCACACTCCATTAAAGGTGATGGGGCCTACACCATGTTTAGAGTTAAGCTCATAAGTAGGAGTTCCAGCCGGAGGAATTGGACAAGAGTCCTCCAGTCGGGAGTCCATATCGCAACAAAAACAACACAATTTTTTAAACTTACTGAAACGAGGCATTGTGACTTCACTGGCTTCCTATAAACAACAAGGGTCTTAATCAAAACAGCACAAACGTACTCACCCCTTGGCTTCTAAAATTGCAATTGTCGAATCTAAGAACCCAAAAACAAAGAAGTGGGAGCTACCCACCAGTACTTAACCAAATGTCTTCTCACGCCAACAGAGGTCCGTCTAACGTCTCGCAATACCAGTCATCATCAAAAAAAAAAGGACCAAGGCAGGACGGCAGTCAGGGCAGCAGTCACCAGCAGCTGCTGGAAAGGAGAAGCCACACTTCAAAAGACCATCGGTCCACTTTTCGACATACAGGGGTCGCTGGTGTGGGGGCGCCTCCTCTGGAATTTTCCTGCGGGGTTCCTCACAATCCTTGGGCTCAACCGCTACCTCTGAAGCCGCCCCACGTTGGGCTGCCAATTGAAGAACCGGGCCTTTGGGCCTGGCGGCGCAGGGCACGCCTGAAATCTTTGAGTTCACCTGCTTTGTTGCAAAGAGACACGGAATACTCAAAAGAAAGGTTGTGAAATAGGAAAACACAGGGAGAGAATAGTGAAGGCCAGAAGATAAGATATGGCGAGAGAAGAATACTAAAGGCTAACAGATAGTTGATACAGGGATTAGGTAGTCCAGACAAGGATTAATTAGGCCGGCTGGTGTCTGAGATTGGTTTAAAAACAAGGACGGGGGGGTTTCGACACGTTGCAGTCTAAAGAGCAGAGACACTTCGTTCATCGAGCAGCCTGTGTAACGGCAACACAAAATGGTGGCGAATGTAAGATGGAGTCTAAATTAAAGAACCTCAGCGGTCGCCGAGGATCACACAGCTGCAAAGGGAGCGCCGAGAGCGCAATCCGGGTTTCAGTGGTTCCTGCATCCATGGCCAATACCTGGTGCCACGGAAACATCACCCGCTCGAAGGCCGAAGACCTCCTTTCCAAGACGGCAGCTTCCTGGTGTGCGTCAGTGAGTCCATCAGCAGGGCCTACGCGCTGTGCGTGCTGTGAGTATACTCCACCTCGCCGCTTCCACCCACACAGGTCTCAGCAGGTGCAACCCTTCCAGGAACAGCCTGTCAGGAAAACTGTCAGACGCTTTCCCCACAGGAACCGTTACAGACTGTCACACAATGTCAGACAGACCGCAAGACACTCTCGCCACAGAGACCGACTGTCGCTGTGTCAGCAAACCTAACTATGAGACCCTCTCACCACAGAGATAGACTGCTAGGCTCATCCTACCGAGACTCCCCCACCTCTCCAACCGGTAGATGTGGACTGTCAAACAGATTGAGAGACCGACTCTCAACACAGAGATGGCCCGAGGGACGGACAGACGCACACTCACACATGCTTTGTCAGCGAGATAGCTTCAGAAAGCCAAGATGGACTGTGAGACATTCTGTGGTGATCTGTATTGTTATCATTTCATTACTCTATCTTGTGATGTCATCCATTGGGGTTCCATGTACTGAAGATTCCTCCCCAGTGTTCCCTGTGTGGCAGTTGCAGCTGCTGTGTCTTTCCCTCAAGCTGGACGGCTCTCTTCTCCTGAATAAATCCCAAACTATAATCTCCTGCCTCAGCCTCATCTTTACATTGGCGATGGAGGATGGTCAGCTGTTCCTCAGCTGTCGTTTCAACTTTCAAAACAACTTCATTTCGCAAAGCGCTGTGAATTTCAGGACATTTTCTTTATTTACGATCTGCATTCATGTGAGTACATTTACGAACTATTTTTACCCCTGTACTCGTTGAGAGCCGTCGCAGCCACAAGACTCTTTTCTTTTCAACTGACTTCGCTACCTTTTTCTGCCAATTAAGCTTCCCTATGCGCTACCAAGCTGCGCGTCATCCTGCTGTGTGTAATCAACTTTATCCCCTACGCTTGGCCTCACGGTTTCTACCAGCTGACTCTCACAAGACCCTTCAGTTTTTTTTTCCAAGATCTTCATACCTTTACTTCTGCTTCTCCCGCGCTGCGTGTGCTTCTCCAACGCTGCGTGTGCCCCCAGCCTTTGTTCTTTCTCCTTCGAGCTGCGATACAGAATGATGACGTGGTAGAATCCTCACAACCAAGCGTCATCTCGCATCACGCACGCCAGTCACGCTGGTCGCCTTAACAACCGTCAAGACGTTCTCTCTATCACCGCCTTCTTCCTGCTTCTCAACGTCACAAAGGCTTCACCGCTTTCTCAGCATCACAAAGGTTCCAATTGCTGTGCCCAAGCCTTCATTGCCTCTGCCGTGCTCCTCAGCTTCTACACGTCACAAAGGCTTCAAGTCTTCGTTCTCTCTGCAGTGCACAGCTAACCAGTCATTGAGTCTTTGTACTTTTACCTTCGCTGATGCACACAGCCTTTGATGTTTCACTTCATTTATTCATTACGTTGATGATGTGACCACGCTGATGTGCACAGCTCAAGCACACAGCAGATCAAGCACACAGCAAACCATTCTTTTCCTCTCACGCTGATGTGCTCAGCTTTTACATACAATAAAAAGAAATAAATACAAACTACGTTTTCGCGCTGATGCGCACAGCCTATACTTACGTTACGTTACCAACGCTTACACGCTGACGTGCACAGCATCTGCACACTAAAGTGCACAGCATCTGCATGCTGATGTGCACAGCATTTGCACGTTGATGTGCACAACATTTACTCACATCAAAATATTTGAATTTTTTTTTTTTTTACACATTTTCATTGTTATTTACAAAGTTCTAGTCTGAAGTCATATTTACAATAGTTACTTTTATTCTATATATACATATTTTTTATTTCATCGTATTAAAACCTTCCAATACAAAAGGAAAAAATAGAAGATCTCACAATGCAAAGTGTTTCTCCTCCAGCTCCATTTCTTCAGACTCCTGGAGATCCTCCTCTTGAATGGAAGCTTTGGTTGAGATCCTTCATGGCCTACCTAGGTGCAATTGATGGCCTCAGATATCGTGCAGAAAGAAAAAAGAATCTAATGTACTATCATCTCGGTGTAGAAGGCCAAAACGTTTTTGACCATCTACCTCCTTATGTTCCACCGTCTGGTGAAGCTCCAGATGAATTTGACATAGCTATAGCCAAATTGGACAAGTACTTTGTCAAGACTAAAAACATGGTCGTACATCGTTACAAATTTTTCACCAGGGTTCAAAAACCCGAAGAAAGTATTGACACTTTTGTTACTGCCCTAAAAATACTTGCTTCCAAATGCGAATTCGACAATTTCACCTCTCAACTTATTAGGGATCAACTTATTGCTCGCTGTTCCTGTAAACAAATTCAAGGGAAACTATTGTCCTGCAAAGATCCTTCTCTGGATAAAGCTATTGATATAGCCAAGAGTATTGAGACATCCTTAGAGGATTCTAAACAATTGGAAGTTTCTCTCTCCAATACTTCTATTTCTAGTGCAGTTTCTTCTAAAACACCTGCTCCTATTAAGACTCCCAATTTTATTCCTCGTGACTCACGTGGTTATTTTAGAAGAATGGGAAATACTAGTACCAGAAGACCATTTATGCCCGGTAGACAATTCAGCCAAAGTACTTTTTGTTTTAGATGTGGTTCCTCTTACCATGTTTCCAACTTTAAGAATTGTCCGGCCGCCAACCAACAATGCACTCAATGTGGTAAAAATGGTCATTTCTCAAGGGTCTGCATGAGAGGTAGAAGAGGTAGTGTGCGATGTGTCTTGAATGAATATGATTCCTCCCCTGATTTAAACCCCCTTGAACAGTCAACTGAATATTCAGAATGTGATGTAACCACTCAGGAGTATGTAGTTGTTGTAAAAGACAATGACAATGTCAGTCGCACCTTTCATGTTCCTGATCCTGAAGTTGACACTATCATTGAAAAACATCATGTCCAACTACTTGTAGACACCGGTGCTCGCATCACTATTGTTTCCCATGACAAATATTCTAATTTTTGGCAAGATAAGTGTCTACTTCCCCCTGATATTCTCACTGTGGCTTTTGAAGGAAGCAAAATTAATCTTTTAGGTTATTTCTGGGCTGAAATTTCCATCTTTGGCAAATCTATCAAAGGGAAGGTTTATGTTGCCAAACGTGGCATCAATGTCCTAGGTCTCATACATCAGGCAGAATTTGGTATCACTATTAAACCTGGTTTACTCAACCCTGTATTTATAGAAGGATGCAATCTTCCTTGTTCTACGTCTTCATCTTCTGTTCCTGTATGCAACATTGTGAATAGCAAATTGTGGGAGCGCAAATATGAAAAAGTCTTTGAAGATCGTCTTGGTAAGATCACCAATTTCCAGCATTTTATCAAAGTCAAGGAGTGCATTACTCCGGTCAAGCACAAACTCAGAAATGTCCCACTCAGTATCAGAGAAGATTTATCAAAACATCTAAAATCACTATGCAAACAAGAAATTATTGAAAAGGTAGAATCCACATTATGGCTTTCTCCTATTGTTCTTGCTAGGAAACGGTCCCTTGACCTTCGAATGTGTGTGGATTTGCGCAGTCTTAATGAGGCCATCTGGGTCGATGGTTTTCCCCTTCCTCGCATTGAGGATTTGATAGCAAGGGTTAGATCATCTACTTGGTTTTCCAAACTCGATTTAAAAGCGGCCTACCACCAGATTGAGTTACATCCTCTCTCACGACATCTCACCGCTTTTGTAACACCAGATGGTGTATTCCAATTTCGTCGCCTTCCCTTTGGGTTGGCTTCTGCCGCCGCTGTTTTCCAGCGTATCATGTCTGAAATGTTTGAAGAACTCTCTAATGTAGTCGTCTTCCAAGATGATATTCTTATATTTACCCAAACTGAGAGTGAACATGACAAAGTCATTGACCAAGTTTTTGACATCCTGGAACGAAGAGGTATAACTCTACAAAAGAGTAAGTGTGTTTTCAAAACCAGAGAAGTAGAATATCTTGGTCATACCATTTCCGAAAATGGCATCAAGCCCAGATCAGGTCTGGTCAAAAGCATCATTGAAGCTCCTGCTCCTTCCAACAAAGAACAACTTTTATCCTTCCTTGGTCTCTGTGAGTTTTACTCGAAATTCATGAGAGATTATGCCAAGACCACTGAATGTTTTAGACTTTTACTTAAAAAAGGTGCCACCTTCAGCTGGTCTGATGAGTGTGAAAAGGGTTTTCAGCTCATTAAAAAACATATTACTAATGCTCCTGCTCTTCAACCTTTTAATGGTAATAGAGAAACTGTAGTCACTGTCGATGCCTGTGAATATGGCTTAGGAGCTGTTCTCTCACAACTGGCTTACGGTAAGGAATTTACCGTGGGATTTGCTTCCAGGACTCTCCGTCCTGTTGAAAGGAAATACTCAGTAATAGAGAAAGAACTGCTAGCTTGCGTTTGGAGTGTTGAGAAATTCAAATCTTACTTATGGGGTAGACCATTCATTCTTCAAACTGACCATCGACCTCTTGTCGACATTTTATCAGGCAGAAATGTCAATCGCACAACTGCACGATTGGCTAGACTTTCCACTAAATTATTGGAATTTAACTTCAAAGCCATCTACATACCTGGTGGAAAAAATAAACGAGCAGACTGTCTGTCCAGGTTGCCTGTACAAGAACCTGATGAAAATGATTGGGAAACTGAAATTGAGGAATGTTTTGTGGCCAACATTTCCCAAAATTCCATTTCTTTCGCTGAAAATGATTGGATCGAAGCTGTTGAAAATGATGCTGTTCTCAAGGATGTAATTTCGTTCATACAAAAAGGTTGGCCCAAAGAAAAATCTCTATCTCCCGAACTTCAAATCTATTGGAAAATTAACTCAGAACTTTCTTTGGAAAATGGCAAAATTGTTAGGGGTGATAAATTCATTCCTCCTTCTGTTTATCGTGAGAAAATCATTGCTGATGCACATTCTGGGCATCTAGGGGCCACCATTACCAAGAGAAATGTCAGATCGAATTTTTGGTGGCCAAAAATGGACAATCAAATTGTGGAGGCCATCAAACTTTGTACACGTTGCAATACCAGTGACAAGGTTCTTATCTTAGAAGGTGTTTGTGATTCTATTGTTCCCCCACCCGTTAGAGCTTGGCAAAAAATTGGTTTGGACTTTCTAGGTCTATTTCATGTTCTTCCCAATACTTCCAAATACTTCCTGGTCCTTGTTGATCATCTTTCTAGGTGGGTCGAAGTTGAACCTATCAATGTTCCCAACTCTAAGAGTGTCATTGATTGTTTAAGCAAAATCTTCCTGAGGGAGGGTTGTCCGGAAGAAATTCTCACCGACAACGGGGTGCAATTTATTTCTAAGGAAATGGGTGTTTTTCTGAATAATTGCTGTATTAAACATACCAGAACTCCGTTGTATCATCCCCAGAGTAATGGCAAAACCGAGAGGTTTAATAGAGTTATTGTTGAATGTGTGCAAGCTGCTTTCAGGTCAAATAACTGTATCTTCCAAGCTGTAAAAGATCTTATATGGTCTTATCGGATTACCCCCCATGTTGCCACGGGCTTCTCTCCTTTTGAACTGATGAGAGGGAGGAAAGCTTGCTCCCAGGCTTTCCCCTTTTGGATGGTCAAAAGTCTCCACCGGGGCTGTGATTTGGAAAAGGTGTGGGAATGTGCTAATAAAAAATCTTCCAGTTCACTGCCTTGCAATGTGGATTTAAGTAAGAAGTCTTCTCACAGTATTCGTGCTGGCGATTGGGTCAGGATTAAAAATCCTGTCACAGTTAAGAAAGGTTTTTCAAAATTTCTTGATTCTCAACAAGTTGTAGAAGTTCGCAAGAATGCTGTCAAATTGTCAAATGGCAATTGGTGGAGCACTTCTCGTGTTGCCAGAGATCCTTCCCGTGCAACTGCTCTTCCATCCAATGTCAATGTTAGTAATGGCTTAAAGAAAAGTTCAAATGTAAATGTTGGTAATGGTTTAAGGAAAAGCTCAAGAGCAACTGTTAGGCCTAACAAATTTCGTGATTTTATCTGATTTGTTTCATTGTAATTTTCACTGTGTTTTCAGGATTGTTTTTTTTTTAAAAAGAGGGGAGGTGTGTGGTGATCTGTATTGTTATCATTTCATTACTCTATCTTGTGATGTCATCCATTGGGGTTCCATGTACTGAAGATTCCTCCCCAGTGTTCCCTGTGTGGCAGTTGCAGCTGCTGTGTCTTTCCCTCAAGCTGGACGGCTCTCTTCTCCTGAATAAATCCCAAACTATAATCTCCTGCCTCAGCCTCATCTTTACACATTCTCATCAGATTATCACAGTGAGCCTCACTAAAATAAGACACAGAAACCTAGAATGAAAGGCTCCCTCCGAGAGGTAGAGACAGTGAGACACTCCTACCATAGAGAGGCAGAGACACTCTGTGAAACCGACTGTGACGCACTCTCATCACAGAGACAGACTGCAAGTCACCATCCCTCACCACCATCTATCGACAGGTGGCGAGGTAGGCTGTATGACACTCTCAACACAGCGAGACACCGACAGACAAGCGCAAACGGACCTAGACAGACTGTGAGGGCAGTGTTTACAGTGACACCCTGCCACACACAGAGGCCTAGAATATGAGGCCCCCTCTGACATTTAGAGACAGACTGTTAAACAGACCGAGAGATATTCTCACCAAAGAAACACACTGCAAGACACCTTCTTGCACACCGAGGCTTAGTCTGCGTGACAGCTGCAGAAAGCAGAGATGGGAAGAGAGACATATTGTGAGTCACCCTACAAAGACAGACAGCAAAAGTGCTAGATGGGGGGCCAAGGAGGGCTCCCCCTCCTGTGTGTGGGGGTGGGGGGAAGGGCTCCAGTTTCATTACGCCACTGCTCAGTACCTGCTTATTTAAAGCTCTATATTGAACCAGCCTTTCCTAGGACATATGGGCCCACATGCATCATTGTGTCTTTTTGCATTTCTTAATTTGCGAAAAATAAGGAATCGCAAATTAAGAAATGCAAAATGATATGCATCAATATTTTCGGTATTCTTGTGGGATTCGGTAAAAATCGCATTTTTTACCGAATCCCAAAGAAATACCGATTTCTTAACTTAATTTTCGCAATTTCCATTGATTCCTATGGGCCAAAAGGCCCATAGGAGTCAATGGAAATTGCGAGTGGCACTTAGAAAATTTCATGGGTGCAGGGGGGGGTCCAAAGGACCCCCCCATGCACCCCTGAAATGTACTTTTCAGCATAAGTTACATACACACATGTCCTAAGGACATGTGTGTGTGTAACTTTACAGTTTAAAAAATGCATTTTTGTGCATATTTAATCAATTTCGCAATTTACCACGAAGTTGAACTTCGTGGTAATTTGCACTTCCAATTTTTAAAAAAGCATATTTTTCTATAATGATGCATAGCATTTAAGAAATCGCACAATTGCGATTTCTTAAATGCTAATGCAATTTTAGAAATCGTAAAAAAGATGCGACTTCTAAAATGGCATGATGCATCCCAACAAGCACTTTTGCATTCGCAAACGGCCGATTTTAAGGAATCGCACCGTCTGCGACTGCAAAAATGCTTGATGCATGTGGGCCATGGTCTACTGAAATAATTCACTGACAGACCCTGATCCTAACACTAATATCTAGAATAGCTCTTCAAAGGACAGGGCTAGCTAGATACTTGAAACTTTTACTACTGATCCCTTTTACTGTACAACAATCCCAGGTTGTTCTATGTAAGTGCTATATTTTTTGAGGTAATAGCCATAACAATGCCTTTTATTTAGTTTTTTTTAAATAAACGAAAATAAAAGGCATTATTATTTGCAATGTTGATAGCTCAAACTTGTTTTACCTGTTGCCTGCCCAAGATCAGGAAGCAGGCATACCGAACCGGCACCTCCTCACCACTTCTTGTCAGCCAATAGCGACCCCCATGCCCAGCATACACAGAGAACTACACTGCTATGGCACAGCACTACCAACTGCCTGCCTTCCTGCCCCTACACTGTTACCCCGCGGTGCAGCCACAGGACAGTGGCTACATTGCCCGTGTCTGCCCCGCAACACGTTGTTCCTGCCATGGAGGTTTCCCACAGCCGGGTGCAGTTAATAAGTACAGGGACCCAAAGATATGGGGCATCACAGAAAAAGAACGGACGTGGTACAGGTAGGCTTTTTTTCATTTATTTATTAGTTTTCACTTTAATGTAGCGCAAACTTTACCCGCAGGTATCGGAGCGCTTTAAATCAGCATGCTTATAACAAGCATGACGAGCACTCTATATTACTGGCAACTTTGCTTAGCATAAGCAACAGCTAACCATTCACAAACAATGTTCATATACCAATTGCAAATTAAAAAAAAAAAATGTATGCAAAGCATTGTCATTTACAATGCCAGTAACTCAAACTTTAATGCTGCGAGACCTATTGCATTGTAAATGCTTGTTTACACACTGCACACCTACCTCACGCTGCTATCTTGCCTCTAATGCTGCAGTCTTTCCTCTCGCACTGAATGCCTCCTTCACACACTGGACCCCTGCCTCTAATGCTGCCCTCTTTACTCTCACACTACAGGTCTCCATCATACACTGCACTCCTGCCTCTAGTACAGCACACTCCACTATCACATCGCACAATTACTCACCAAGCTAAATCTTAACAACAACAAAAATTAATATGAATCAGATAGGCGAAACCTATTGCATTTACCAATGCTTGTTGTAAATCCATTTGGTTTTACAACTGTATTTAGTTCTTGAGTTGAAGTGATTGCACATTTTATTTTTAGTTTATGTTAATCTGCAATAAACTTAATGATGATGGTGATAATACGCCTTAGAATTCCGTGGCATGGCTCTGATTTATGATTAGATTCCTGTGGTCTTAAGAAACTTTTTTCTTCAGATAAGCCTAAAGGTATCTATCATATGACATTCCTGTGTTATCTTCCCGTTGTGTCTCCCACTGGTTTCACTTTGAGACATGTTCTTGTTTACTCTTCTCCTGCCAGGCAGTTCTGAACCAGCTGTGTCTAGACCCTTTCTCTCTCGCCCTCGGAGGCAGAATTCACTGAGTGCTGCCAGTTTTCTCTTTGATGCTGGATCACAGTCACAGAAGCATTCAGTAGAAGCTTTCCTTACTGCCCCCCTTGCTTCTTGTGCCAGATCCCTGCTGCTGAATCATTGTTTTGTCCTGGGGAGGCGGAGTTGGCTGCAGGCACATGGTTGGAATCCCGTTGTTCACAGGGAGACATTTCCCATTGTTCTTTTCCCAAAGAGTGCACAGCAGCTACTTTTAAATATGTTTATCTTTGTTGTGCTCAGACCACACATCTCTGTTTTCAAACTCCGCTCTGGCTGGCATAGTTGTACATGAGCCTCATTTGAAGCTGCTCATGGCAGCAGTCACATCCCCTGCGTTACTGTTTGCAATTCCTCTGCATTTCATTAAAATACCTGGGCATCCAATATGTTTACTGGACTTTAATAAGTAAGCTGTTGTTTGATGTTGGTGATTGCTGTTGTCGCTTGTTTGTTACTGGTATCAAGAACTGTGAATTAATATGCTGGCAGCCAATGGCAGTTCATCAGGTATCAAAGCTCGTATGATGTCATTTTCTGTGTTGTCACTGAGGTTATAGAACTGTGATGGAACTTACAATTCACAGATGGTTTTGAGAAAATGAATAGCAACTACTGGTACTAACACGGGTATTACTATCACTGGTGTTATCAGATTCTCCCAGGTGTAAAGTGTCCATGATGTAGTGTGTGTATAGCTCCGCTTGTATCCAGGTGACCCCACTGCTCTCTTTATCTTTGGACCTTCTGTAATGTCCACACTGCAGAAAGCAAAGCTTTAGATGACGGATACATCTTACTAAACAGCTATAGTTATACAAGTCATCTTTAATGCAAATATAAACACATTATCACAATATGAAACACTCCTGATACACATGGTTAAATACAAATGACCACTTTTTATATAGCTTATAATAACAGGATTAACCTATATTGGGGGCTTCCCCTATTCCCACAGATAAGGGAACTTAAAGTATATTAAGATAACTTGGGTTGAGGAGCACAGGAAAGGTCTCCTTGTTCTCTAGCGAGTAACTTAACCACCAACTACACTTGTTCTTATTTAGTTTAAAAAAGATAGTATTTGAGGAGCCCCAGAGTTGTTCCATAAGTAGCACGCTACACGTGGGCTTTGAGTGTCACTGTGATGGACAACAGTGTGAGAAGCGTTGTGCACCAGTTCACAAAGAGTCATGCGGGGAGCTGGAGGCTTATGGGAAGGCAGAAAGGGACACAGGCAGGGGCCTTGGGAGGGGAGCTGATCTCTCTTTTACATGGTCCAGGCAGCACATGCAAAGTGGTTGACCAAGAAGAAGAGAAAAATGCGATGTTTATTCAGGTGTGCAGAAGGAAATGCAAATCTCCCCCAAAATATAAACATGATTAGCATGGAACCCAAATCAATCTGATCAGACACTGGTTGCTACATGTCTGTTATGACGGCGAAGGACTACTAGACATTCGATCCAGTGCCAAAACTGACTACTACCCAATCCAAGGTGCATCCAAGGATCTTTTGGTGGACAATAAAGTTGATCTTCTGTTTATTACAGAAAGATGACTGGACGAGTTTTCTAATCCCATAGTTGTGTTGGCCATTCCGACCGGCTACAGAATCTCTGGATTAGATAGGAAAAAAGGGAGAGGGGGTGGGGTGGCCATCAAACATAGAGACAAGTGGACCCTCCAACAGGAGGTTCCAGCACCTTGGGGGGATTGTGAAGCATTGGACTTTACTATTAATGTTTCGCCTCATTTTACATTAGGTGGATGCTTGATCTATAGACCCCCTGGTCTGGCAAGTGCTTTCCTGAAAGCACTCAGGACGCCATTGTTCCCCGAACACTCCACTTTGCCCGTTACATTCTCCTTGGCGATCTAAATATTCACCTCGACCAGGTAGCTTCGAGTGACACTCTTGAGCTATTAGATATATTGTCCTTTGGTCAGCTCACTCAATGGGTTGGCCTCCCAATGTACTTAAGGGACCCTACTCTAGACCCCATCTGCTCGAATTTCTCTATCTCGGTCGAAACCCCTATTCTGATTCCCTGGTCAGATCACTTTCTGACACACTTTTCCTGGGAAACATTAGATGGCAACATCTCTCCCCGGTCTGAGCGTGAGCCGGCTTTTGCTAGAATTGACCCACTGAAATTTAGCCAGGCCTTGGCGGCCTCTAGACCCCTTCCCGCCGGCTACTTTGTTGGAGAGCTTGCTGGTTTCACAAGCTGGATTACTAATACTATGAATTGTATATCCCCCACCACCCTTCAAAGGGTGAGATTCCCCCTCTAACCCTTGGTTCACTCCCACCTTGAGGACACTGAAGCAGGAGTGTGAGAACCTGGAGAGAGCCTGGCGTAAGGAATTCTGACCTGGGGAAAAATTAATGCTGAGAAATAAACAAAAAACCTACTACATGGCGATAGTCCAGGCCAAACGCCTTTACTATGGGACTATAATTGATGCACCTAAGAATAACTCTAAGGACATTTTTTCCATAGTTCAGAGTTTTCTGGCTCCCAAAGCACAATTAAGTACGATTCCATCTTCTGCCTCCTGGTGTGAAGACCTCTCCACTTTTTTTATGGAGAAAATCCACACCATACAGGCATCTTTTAACTCTTGCAAGAAGAACTCAGACACACCCCTGGTTGGAGGGGCCCGTGGGACACCTCCCCTCCACTCACTGGTTGCATTTGATCCCACCGACCTACCCAGCTCACTCAAAATTTGAAAGGGTTTGAAATCAGGATCCCCTTTGGACCCATGTGCTGCCAGACTTCTGGCTGCTGTTGCGGATACTGTTAATTTAGAAGTTAATAGACTCATTAACATGTCCCTCCTTAAAGCTCTTGTCCAGCCAACTAGGAAGAAGGTCAAGATTCTTCTTTTATTAAAAATCCATCACTTGACCCCTATGCCCGGTGAGCTACCGTCCGATCTCCCTTTTGCCCAGTATGGCTACGGTATGCGAAAAAGTGTTCACTAGACAGCTGACTGACTTCGTTGAAAGTTCAGTCCTTCTTCATCCAGCTCAGTCCGGTTTCAGGGCCTCTTTTAGTACTGAATCATCCCTGGTGGAAATCTCTGAAGCCATCAGAGACTGTTTGGATCTTGCTTGACCTCTCGTTGGCATTTGATACTGTTCCCCATTCATTGCTGCTCATGCGTCTGGCTGAGATAGGCGTATCAGGAACTGCTTGGAGCCGGCTCAAATCCTTCTTGGAGGGTCAGACGCAACAGGTGTAGCTCTCACCATTTTCTTCCTCACCGAAGAAATTGACAACAGTGGTTCCTTAGGGTTCTTCTCTGAGTCCTCTTCTTGTTAATATTTATGTGACTCCTCTGGTTCAGCTGGCTGAGGACCTAGGTGCAAAGATTATTGCTTACGCCGACGACACCCAGCCTCTGTTTGCATGGGGAAAAAATGAGTGTTCTCCCTCTGCCGCTAAACATTGCTTGACCACAGTATTTCATTGGTTGTCTGCCGCAGAACTCAAATGCAATGAGGAGAAATCGGAAATTCTCCTGTTTGGAAAGTTCCCCCCCTGGTTTAGGGAAACACTCTGGCTGTCTGATTCCGTGCTTCCTGCTTCATTAGGGAATCTCGTTAAGAACTTAGGGGTTTGGTTCGAGGAGAACCTCTTATTCTCGACCCAGATAAAAAAGCTGTCAGGGACGTGCTTTGGGTTTTTTTAAATTCTCAGGAAATTCCTCCCCCGTCTCCCCCGGGCGGCCAAGGAGACAGTTACCTGAGCCCTCATACTTTCTCATTTGGATTACGCTAATTCTCAATACATGGGTGCCCAAAGTTACTTACTAAATAAACTGCGAGTGGTGCAGAACGCGGCTGCCAGACTTCTCCTGAACATCCCTGCCAGATGCAGTGTGAGACATCATCTCCGTGCTCTACACTGGCTGCCCGTAGCAGAGCGGGTTAAATTAAAGTCCTTAGTTATAGCCCATCGTGCTATGCATGCAATACGGCGAAGCTACCTTCAGATACGCTTCTCCTTTTAGAATCCCGCTAGACACCTCCGCTCTACTTCCCAACTCCAGGCCCCAATTCCGCGCCTTTATTTGCAAAGGGTGGGGGGTAGCTCTCTAGCTGTGAAAGCTGCGCTAGCTTAGAATGCGCTGCCTTTTGCTCTCCGCTGCATTCAGGATTTCATTCACTTTAAAAAAGAAGTTGGAAACGTTCCTCTTTCCCTAAATCTGGCTCTTCTTTCTATTGCTCAAGGTTCGCACTGGGACAGTCTTGAAGTATCTGCCCGTGTTATAAATGGAAATACCATACCATAAACTAACATACTTCCTGATGTTTGCATGTTCATGGCCACTATTACATCTGCCTACAATTCTAGCAATGCAAAGATGTTTGACACTTGCATTAATGGTGGCACATTAGTCATCTGCAGCACAGCTGAGCTTTAAATTAAATCCTGTGAGCCGCAAAAAGTTCTTCCAAGTCATATCATGTCTGGGAGGCAAAAGCATCAAACTTCAGAGAGACCCATCGACCTGAGAACATTTCCAAACTGGAGGATTCATTTTTCTGACTGAAATCATGCGGGCACTGAGGTCATAACGCTTAGGACTGCTGGCATCATAAAGAAGGAGATCCATTTGGTTCTCAGCCTTAGTTATCTCACGTCAATCCAGACAACCAGAAGAGGTTGAAATTTGTGTGGACATGCAGTAACCCAGTTGAGCCGCAAAAGGAGACAGACATATTACCATTACCAACACCATCAACTACTTAATGACAGCAGTAAAAAGATTGACATGGTTCTTTGTGGTTGACCTCAATGTTGATTGCCACCAATTACTTTTAAATGAGTCCTCAAGGTACTTTACAATCTTCTCTGCATCTCTAGTGCAAGATGCATCTAAACTTTGGTATTTCAAGTGTTATGGACTTTTTCCAGAACTGCACACAAGAAGTAATATCAGGCCTCCTAGGTGGTATACATGTAACAATACCTTGGTTCATGCAATTTTCATTAATCATCATCACACTCACTTATGTACCGTTCTCACTCAGATATCAGAAAATGGACAGACTCTGCATTATCATAAAAATGTATGTCTAAAACCAGACATTGAGCTTTTATGGTATTCCACCACTGATACAGGGATTGTTCCTGCTCCACAGAAGGTCCACAATGTTAAAATCGCAGCACCTCCTCAAAGTGTCTATGATGTCCGTGAGGTTGAATGGAGTAAACCTCGAGCAGGTTGAAACCATGACCTACTTAGGGGTTACCCTTGATAGCCGTCTGAGATGGAAGGACCAGATTAATATACAGCAGCTAAAACTTGCTAGGCTGACTGGTTGCCTTATTAAAGAGCAAAAGGAATCAATTACAAAGCGGGTTCTTCCGGCCCTCAAGATCTATGACGTTAAAATCTCCACCGCCATTTTATATGGCGCGGATCTTTGGGGTCACATGGACTCACTTAATTTGTTTAAAACTCAATGTAGATTCCTTCGTAATTTAGTAGGCCTCCCACAGTCGACACCTTCGATCCCCCTCTGCCTGGACCTTGGTTCCCTACCGATTAATGAGATGGCTAGATTCAGGCTGGTGGCACTGTGGAGACGGATCTGGACTTCTCCGGATCTATCACAATTTGCAAAGGAACTGGCAGAAGTTAGGTCTATTACGGGTTCAGGGAAAATCCCTTGGCTCTCTGCCGTTAAAACTATTCTTAATGATATGGGCTTGGAACACCTTTGGATATCCCCTCAATCTAATGTCTTCCCTTCCAAAGATGAGTTCAAATCCCTGTATTGGGCCATGACCCGCTTTAAGAGAGTTCTGCTTTCTAGCAAAAATAGCCTCACAGGCAGGTTCTTATCATTCAAACTTGACCTGTCACGAGAGCCTTATTGGGACATAATAACCCGACCGTTAGACAAGAAGCTGTATCATCAGTTTAGGGTGGGTTCTTTGCCTTTGAACCCTTTTTTAAACAAATGGTCTACAGGGTCATCGCCCCATTGTACATGTTGTCCAGGTCATATTGAATCGGAAGGACATTTTTTGTTTGCTTGCCCTAGGTACGCTGCACCCCGAAAGAAATGGCTAAAACCCTTGTTTCAAAAACTACCTTTTAAAACATCGAAGGAAGCAATATGGGTGCTTAGGACCAACACCTCCGAACTCTTTGTAGTAAGTCTGGCAAAATATTTGGGATGGGCTTGGCTCTTAAAGCTAAAAAAAACATCATGCCTTAGCGGCTAATTAATATTTGACTTAGTTGTTTCATCTGCACCCCTCGTATTTTGTTATGGAGGGGCCCACTGATAATGAATTTGAACTGTAAATGTCTTTTTCTAACTTAAATTCATCCTTTTACAAAATATTCAGGTTCTGCAAAAATCGAAATTTAATCTTGTTTTATCCATTTGTCTTAAATGTTTTTTATCTGCATATTTTTGTTAGTTATTTAAATTCTTCTTTATTGTTCTCTTCTTTTTGGGTGTTTGTGTTTAAATTGTAATTGAAGGAGTTAATAATTTCCTTTTTGTATTTTAACGTGTCTTTTATGATTTGTTAAAAATCGAAATAAAGACTTTAAACCTGAAACCTGTCTATGATGTCCACGGTTTTCTAGGGATGGTGTCATACAACAGTCTTCTTCCAGAGTGTATACAAAGAAATTTGTACAAGAAAGAACACAAATAAGATTAGTAGGTCCTTTGTTAGTGTTTGTCTTTTAATCGTGTTTTTCTTCAGAATATGCAAACAAGCACAGCCAACGCGTTTTGCCTTATCGCAGGCTTCTGCTGGGCTGCAAACACGCAAGGATCACAGATGTGAGTACTTGGAGTAGCTGGTAATAGCATTTCCTAAATACTCATTTCGCATATAGGAATTGCTTTGAACATGTACTTAGGAGATCGCAAACAGGAAATTCCTATTTGCGATTTCCCATTTGGGGAATCAAAAATGTGATATCTACTGGGTAGAAATCACATTTTGTGATTCCCTATCTGCCTTTGTACATATGGAAAGGCTAAATCCTTTCGTACATCTGACCCATAATCTTGACTAGTCAAACTGATAGCTGCTTGGCAATACTCCCATGCTACCATTTGAGGTTATAGTTACAATGGATGTGGCACTTTTCTATGGCCTTTTCTTTCAACAATGGACTTTTTTTTTGTGGAGTAACACTCCCCCATTAACCTGTTGGCTGCTGCCGTCGGCCACTGGCCGACGCGACCGCGCCCGTTTTTTAAGACGGCCCCACTGCCGCAAAAAAGCGGAAGCAGCCAACGGGTTAAATAGAACGTTTTTTCATACACCATCCCACCCTGAAAATACAAACGACTCTCCCTATTAGAAGATGACTTTTGTGCGTGCTGCTAGATTAAAAAACACACATAAAGTGTTTGTCCAAGCATTACAAATTAAAACTGTGTGGTGTTACAAGCCTTTGTCATGCCCTTTTTAATATACTTTCCTAATGTAGCTTCCTTGTGCCCCTAAACTCACCTGACCATGCAAAATGGGCCTTCCTGATAAAGTAAACGTATCTCCAAACACAAAGTCTAATTCTGGGAAACTGGTTTCTATTTTGTTTGTGGAAATCCTATTTTTGCACTCTACGTCATATATAGACATACAAATATTTGTGTATAGGTCCCTGAAAGATTCTACAAATGGCTACTACATCTTTAGGAAGGCATTATTTAGACACAAAGACACAACACAGAAAACTGCCTGCTGACCAGCAAACCACTCATACCTTCAGAAAGAGATTGGCAAGAAAATCTGTTCTATGTACTCAGTAATTGTAGCAGAGACCATCTGTATGCTCAATAGTCGTTTATCTCAAAATGAAAGAACCTTCACATGCCATTTTGCCCTCTAGTGCTACAATTTGTTTGACCAAGTCAATAAAACCATCAATACTGAATTAGCAACAAATTACATTTTTCAAATCAATTCTGTCTATCCTATGATATACAGTAGGTAACAAGAGCCTTTCATTTAATCAAAGATGGTCATTAAAGGTGTAATGATCACAGAGGCTTTAAAAGGCATGTATATCCCTGCCGGCTACCATACCACCCCAGTGTCCCGCATAGGTATTTCATACTAGTCCGTTCTGATAGCAGCTCTCCGTTAGCACCATTTGCTCTGATTTTAAAAAATAAACCACTTGCTTAACCCTCTGGCTGCGGGGCACATTCCCCTGCTGTGCTGGGGGGAGGGGCGGCACGCACAGCGCCCCGGTGCTCATGACGAGCCCAGCTCGTCATGAGCCACGGTTCTCGTGTGCTCATGATGAGCTGAGCTCATCACGACCACCCCCGTTTAATGGAACGTTCAGCACAGCAGGGGAATTAGCCCCGCGTGTGAGCGTTCCACGGCTCATGACGAGTTGAGCTCGTCATGAGCATGGGAGGGGTCAAATGTCTCACTGAAAATGTTCTATAATTAAAGACATTTTTAGTTATATTTGTGAAAACGGGTCAATTAAAGATCACAGAAATTCAGCAAACATTGGGGCATATTATCTAGGAAGTCACAGGGAGAGGTGCTAGCCTCCTTTGCTTAACGTCTCTAATTGCCACTTCGGACGTGCCAGGCTACAACATATTACCAAGGATATGGTGAAAGCCTGGCGTTTCCCCCTGCGATGGTGCTAAATCTCATGATTTAACGCCAACGAAGGTACCCTTGCACCATAGTGCAAGGGTGTCTGCGAGCAGTGAGGTTTGTTTATGTACAGGCAGGTGTCCCTTCCTGTACATAAACAAACCTTAAAATGCAATTTTGGAACTTACATGTGTGCAGCTTCATGCAGCACACATGTAAGTTACAAAATGACATTTCAAAAAAAATTTTGTTTATGTGGACACCTCCCTGTACATAAACAAACCTTGGCATTTTTCTTTTTCCAAGTATGCTGCACAAGGCAGCACACATGGAAAAAGCAAAAACGAGGAGAAATGCTTAATTACTCCTCGTTTCGCCACCTAAGACCAGGATTTTCCTGGTCTTCAGTTCGGGGCTTCCACCTATTATCGACTCTCTTGATAATAGGTGGCAGCGTCGAAGTGAATGGGTGTTGCGGTGGAACGCCCACCGCAACACCCAGTGCAAGCCCCTTTCAAGCTAATTTTATAATGAAAGGGGCCACATTACCAAGACAGCGTTAAGCAACTTAACGTGGCTTTCAGCCACGTTATGTGGTTTAATGCTACCTTGGTAATAGGGCGCTGACCATATCGCCACCACAACGTCACAAAAAGTGACGTTGTTGTGGCGATAGGGGCTTGGTAATATGCCCCATATTTCTCTATTTCAGCGCACATAAGACTATGTTCAAGGCAGGAGTGCTAGAGCGGCCATTGTAATTCTTTTCACCGGTCCAAGATGGCGCCTACTCTAAGTTGCTGAACTTGGTAGCTGTAGACAATCATCCTCATCGGCTTTTGACGAAAAGATTGTGTTATTCGGTGCAAATCATTTTCACTTACGCTGTATTAGTTATTGGTCAAATTATTTTTACTCAAGTAATTTATAAGGTTTGTAAATTGAACCCTACACCGTCTAGCACAGTCTGAGTTAACAGCTACCAATCCCCACCTTTTTATGTGCCTGACCCGCAAAGCTCTTTGTACAAAAAACATCAACCTGCAAGATTTTTTTATGCAAATTCATATTTGCGAGTCTCAAAACGTAAATTAACACTTAGGCAGGTGATTATTTGGAGATACCTATGAGTGTAATAAATATTTTCCCTCCGATGGTGGGTGGGGGTTTCATGGGATTAAAACAGTGGGATGTTTGTAGAGGCCCACACATGTGACCACCTGTGCATTTTGACAAACACTTTCTGGGCCGATTTCCATCCTGGACTTAATCAAAAAATTACTTCTGCCAAAGGCACAAGTAAATCCAAACACAGGTTGGGAAGGGAGAGAATGCACCAACAATGGCAGGGTTGTAATAAAGCGGCCTCTACAAGTAGCCATGTGGAGTTAAACAAAACGAAGTCAAATGTACACCATGTATACTCACTGAGGGACAATCAGCCTGATTCATCAAGCTAAATTGCACTCGCAAAGGGCAAGATTCTCAGAATCTTGCCTTTTGCGAGTGCAATTTTTGCATTTGGGATTCATCATCCCAAATGCAAAATTCGCTATTTAAGAATTCGCACATTTGCGAAGAATTGAATTTAAGGAATCTCTATTTGAGATTCCTTAAATGCAATTCATGAAGCATTTTAAAATTGCGAAAATGCAATTTTGGGCCGCTATTTACCGAGAGGTCAGACCTCTCGGTAAATAGCAAAAACTTAGAAAAATGCTTTTAAAAGCATTTTTCTAAGTTGCATGTTGCACACACACATGTCCTTTGGACATGTGTGTGCGCAACACCTGTTTCAATTTGCATTTAAGGGGTGCTACAGGGTGTCCTATGGACACCCCTGGCACCCTTTAAACCGCTATCTTATTTGCGAGTAGCAAATTGCTAATCGCAAATAAGGAATACTCCCCATTCATTCCTATGGGCCTTTTGGACCATAGGAATGAATGGGGAGTTATTCCTTATTTGCGATTAGCAATTTGCTACTCGCAAATAAGGAATGTGTAGGAATCGCTATTTATTTAGCAATTCCTACATGAATACCGTTTTGCGAGTCCTTAATAGTGATTCGCTATGAATCGCTATTAGGGGCTCGCAAAACGGCCCGTTGAAGAATAAGGCTGAATGTCTTGCTTTGAGTGTGACTTGAAATTTGTAAAGGAATTTCAGAACAAATCCTTCAAGACATGCACCTTTCTATGAGTACTCCTGGTATTCTCTGTGCATTTTGTACAAGTGACAAACTTATTCAAATGCAGGCATAAACCCACGTGAGTAAACATCATATTTTTTTAAGAATCATCTCTCCCTAGGTACTTGGACATTATTTAAGGGGTCACCAGGGGTCGCAGCTTCAATCCCTGCCTTGCCACTTGTAAACACTGGCATTGCCTTGCGAGCCCTGACCTTAGAGGTGGAAAATTCAGTGCTAAGAACACAGTGGTAGCTCCGCATTCCTTTCTTTCAGCCCGTTATCTTAATACTAATAGTGAATACTATTGTCTTGTTCACTAATAGTGTAATAAAAAATGGAGCTCAACTTAGGTGGCAGCTGTGGTAAGTAATACAAAAGGGGATGATGGACGGAGCATTTGAACAAATTAAACACTCACCCCCAGTCAACTGATCTGGGTTTAATCCATCACCATTCTTTAGTTCACTCAGCCACCCCAGATCAGACATGGCTATATGCAAATCAGTCTGACCCTGTGCCTCATGGGAACAGTACAGCCCGAACTGCCAAGCCATGTCTTCCCTGGACCGGAAACAAGCATCCTGGGACCGGTTTCGGATTCATAGTCCTGATCAGCCAGGCTATCTTGAATCCAGTGGCCAAGTGAACAAGGGACTCACGTCTGAGCATACCCTGCCACACTTAGGGCGAACAAAGCGATACAAAAGGGGATGATGGACGGAGCATTTGAACAAATCAAACACTCACTCCCAGTCAACTGATCTGGGTTTAATCCATTCCATTCTTTAGTTCACTCAGCCACCCCAGATCAGACATGGCTATATGCAAATCAGTCTGACCCTGTGCCTCATGGGAACAGTACAGCCCGAACTGCCAAGCCATGTCTTCCCTGGACCGGAAACAAGCATCCTGGGACCGGTTTCGGATTCATAATCCTCATCAGCCAGGCTATCTTGAATCCAGTGGCCAAGTGAACAAGGGACTCACGTCTGAGCATACCCTGCCACACTTAGGGCGAACAAAGCGATACAAAAGGGGATGATGGACGGATCATTTGAACAGATCAAACACTCACCCCCAGTCAACTGATCTGGGTTTAATCCATCACCATTCTTTAGTTCACTCAGCCACCCCAGATCAGACATGGCTATATGCAAATCAGTCTGACCCTGTGCCTCATGGGAACAGTACAGCCTGAACTGCCAAGCCATGTCTTCCCTGGACCGGAAACAAGCATCCTGGGACCGGTTTCGGATTCATAATCCTCATCAGCCAGGCTATCTTGAATCCAGTGGCCAAGTGAACAAGGGACTCACGTCTGAGCATACCCTGCCACACTTAGGGCGAACAAAGCGATACAAAAGGGGATGATGGACGGAGCATTTGAACAAATCAAACACTCACCCCCAGTCAACTGATCTAGGTTTAATCCATCACCATTCTTTAGTTCACTCAGCCACCCCAGATCAGACATGGCTATATGCAAATCAGTCTGACCCTGTGCCTCATGGGAACAGTACAGCCCGAACTGCCAAGCCATGTCTTCCCTGGACCGGAAACAAGCATCCTGGGACCGGTTTCGGATTCATAATCCTCATCAGCCAGGCTATCTTGAATCCAGTGGCCAAGTGAACAAGGGACTCACGTCTGAGCATACCCTGCCACACTTAGGGCGAACAAAGCGATACAAAAGGGGATGATGGACGGAGCATTTGAACAATTCAAACACTCACCCCCAGTCAACTGATCTGGGTATAATCCATCACCATTCTTTAGTTCACTCAGCCACCCCAGATCAGACATGGCTATATGCAAATCAGTCTGACCCTGTGCCTCATGGGAACAGTACAGCCCGAACTGCCAAGCCATGTCTTCCCTGGACCGGAAACAAGCATCCTAGGACCGGTTTCGGATTCATAATCCTCATCAGCCAGGCTATCTTGAATCCAGTGGCCAAGTGAACAAGGGACTCACGTTCGAGCATACCCTGCCACACTTAGGGCGAACAAAGCGATACAAAAGGGGATGATGGACAGAGCATTTGAACAATTCAAACACTCACCCCCAGTCAACTGATCTGGGTATAATCCATCACCATTCTTTAGTTCACTCAGCCACCCCAGATCAGACATGGCTATATGCAAATCAGTCTGACCCTGTGCCTCATGGGAACAGTACAGCCCGAACTGCCAAGCCATGTCTTCCCTGGACCGGAAACAAGCATCCTGGGACCGGTTTCGGATTCATAATCCTCATCAGCCAGGCTATCTTGAATCCAGTGGCCAAGTGAACAAGGGACTCACGTCTGAGCATACCCTGCCACAATTAGGGCGAACAAAGCGATACAAAGACGGCTGTAATGCCAGAAACCGGTCCTCGGAAGCTTGTTTCCGGTCCAGGGAAGGCATGGCTTGGCAGTTCGGGCTGGACTGTTCCCATGAGGCACAGGGTTAGACTGATTTGCATATAGCAATGTCTGAACTGGGGTGGCAGAGTGGGCTAAAGAACGGTGATGGATTAAACCCAGATCTTTTGACTGGGTGTGAGTGTTTGATTGGTTCAGATGCTCCGTCCATTACCACCCCCTTTTGTACAGCTGTGGTAATTAAAACATGTTTTAAATGTATGTTTTGTGAGCGCTTGTGGGTGAGATTGTGTTTTATTTAAAAGTGTGTGTAGGAATGAGCATGTGTCTGTATGTATCAGCGTTGAGTGTGTGTGAGTGAAAGTGAGTGAGAATCACCTGACAGGGAGTGAGTCAGATTGTGGCCAAGATTTTCTTTTATGTAATGCAGTCCAATACTGCCCCAAAGATACTGAGCTGCCTTGTGTCAAAGGGAGAGGGAAACAATGCACCATATCTAATAAGATATGGTGCATTGTTTCTTTCCCTGTGCACTAGTGCACTTTTGACAGACATGCTCCAATGCAGACACACTTGCCCCATAGTGCAAGGATGTGTGTGTCCTCGGAAGCAAATGTTTGTATTAGGAGGGGTACTAGAAAGGACACCCCCCAGTACAAAACCTATGCAAAACCTATGCTCCAGTACATAAACTATGCTTGAAGGCTTTTCCCACTTTGCAGTGTGCTGTACAGGGCAGCACACTTGCAAAGTTAGAAACATGATGAGAAACAAACCATTTCTCCTCATAATGCCTGCCCCAAGAAGTCCTAACATGTTGGTGCACATGTCTCTCTACCAATGTTTGCAGATAGAGTCTTGCATCAAATCCCATGGGTGGATGCATGACAAAGCCCAATCAACATCCAATGGAACCCCACTTGACCTAAAAGAAAGTAAAGCAGTGCATAGCACAATTTTGCATTTCTTTAGGAAACTATTCAATGCAAATCAGGATTTGTCTTGATAGTAAATCCCACTCTTACACTTTGCACCGGTGTGTGTCAACAAGATGCAAAACATTATTAAACCTGTGCCCAGGTGTCAGTAAGTATGAGTGAGTTGGAGTGTAATTAACAGTGAATGCAAGTGAGTGAGAATTAATAATAAATATGCATGAGTGTAATGTTATGTTATGTTATGTTAATAACTTTTATTCGGCGCACAGCTGCCCCAGCGAAGGGGCGTCCTGGCGCCTGTCCAGATACCACAACACAACAGATCAGAGCCGGGGAAAGAGGAGATCAATTGCCAGAAGCGAACAGGTGGGTTTTAATAGCGCGCCTGAAAAGAATAAGACTATCCAGGGCACGGATGTGTAATGAGATGTAACAGAGATGTTAGGGTCATGAGACATACCTACCTATAAAAGAAACAAGGACAGGGTCATACGATTTTACTTCCTGTGATGTCATTAAGGTCAAAGGGTATGTGATGTCACTTCCACTACCCCTGGCGTCAACGCCCATTCCTACGTCCTGATTTCTGTAATGTCCCTTTTTAACATACATCCCTGGTTCTGCCCAAAATGCTCCTCGGCTTGCTGGGTCTGGGTCAGATCAAATGCCTAAAATTAAAGAGACGCATAATAATTAGTTCCCCAGGCTCAATAATCTAACCTTCTTGAGCCAAATACGTTCGATAAAGGATAAAGTATTTACTGCTCCTTTCAGGCAGATTCAGCAGAATAATGATGCCAGCTTCCTAAAGGTGAAAGCTTGAGTCCGCCCAGTAATTAATGCCGGGAAGCTGAATCAGCTTAGACACAATTTTATAGGATTTCAATAGGATCACCACTTATTGGTCACGTGGTCAGGCTTTCTCAAGAGAATGGAAGTACCGCAAGTGTAATGCGACATAAACAACATCAGGGGAATGAATACACTGCATAGTGCTCTTTTGGGCTTCATTACGGAAAGGGCTGCAAGCAAAGCAGCTGGCAGTACAAAAGAGGTAAACAATACCATAGCGGCAAAATCTACCTTCTTGGATTACCTTCAGAAGTAAAATGTACAGAAGTTGTTAATGCTACCGGTGTGAATTATGGGTGTAGGGGAAAATCAACGTAAAAATGCCACTTACCTTAAAAAGTATGATGAGCTCTGAGAAATAGAGCCCAAACCAGAAGCGTTAACTGGTGCACACTTTGAACGTGGTCGCTGCAAATTCAAATAGTGATTTATTCAACATGCTGTGATATTTCTCTCAAAATCAAACCATAGGCATTTTTACCAGTCTCTTTTTAGCTGCAGTAGGCAGAGCAGAGAGGTAGAAATCACCTGTAAGACTGGCTTTGTTTTACAGGTAGTGCCTAATTTGTGCCAGTTTTTGCAGGTGGTGGCCACCAACGCTCATTTTGGAGAGCTAGGATTTATTTAGCATCATTCTACGTTGTCCCAAGAGAGAGAAAAGTAAAAAATGTATAAACAAAGAGGTAAAGAAAGGTAGGAAAGCGGATACATAGGGTGAACGCATAGATGAAATTCAACCTACATGTGTGAGGTAAAGAGACCTTGGGGGTTATTCACAAGGAAGTGGCGGAGAGAGACGTTAGCCTTCTTGGCTTAACGCCTCTCTCTGCAACTTCGGAAAAGCAAGGCTGCACCATATTCACAAGGACATGGTGAAGCCTTGCTTTTCCCCCTGCGATGGTGCTAAGTTTCACAACTCGGCGCCAACGCAGGCTCCCTTGCACCAGAGTGCAAGGGTGTCTGCAAGCAGGGAGGTTTGTTAATGCACAGGAAGGTGTCCCTTCCTGCACAAAAATAAACCTAAAATGTGGGTTCGTAACTTACATGTGAGCTGCTTCATGCAGCACACATGTAAGTTACAAAACGGCATTTAAAAAAAAAGTTTGTTCATGTACAGGAACAAACCATAAACAAACCATGGCATTTTGTATTTTTCATGTGTGCTGCACAAGGCAGCACACACTGAAAATGCAAAACAAGGAGAAATAAAGCATTTCTCCTCGAATTGCCAACTTGAGACCAAGGTTTTCCTGGTCTTAAGTTTCGCGTTAGCTCCTATTTATGCTGCCCTTGTGAATGGGGACAGCGTAAATATCAATAGGTGTTGCGATGGAACGCCCACTGCAACACACACTGCACGCCCCTTTCACGCTAAACACAGAATGAAAGGGGTCCTATTCATAAGGCAGCGTTAAGCCACATTAAGTGACTTAACGCTGCCTTGTGAATAAGGCGAGGCCCCTATCGCCACCACTACGTCACTGAAAGTGATGTTCCTGTGGTGATAGGGGCTTGTGAATATGCCCCCTAAATAACAGAGCACTCCTACCAAAGGAATACTGCCTAGCATAGAACATAGACACTTCGATAAGAAGGCTTTTCATTGCCTGTTTTTTTACTCGCTCCTAGTACCTCCTGAACAAGATTTGACACGAGAAAATGCTGTGTATTGTAATACTGTATAAGTGATTGCACCACGAAAAATGTTGTAAAGTGCTCTGATACCTTCGGGTCTGACTAGCGCTATATAAAACTCTTAAATAAATAAATAAAGTGTAACTGGTAGAATCAAAAACTAGGGCTCTGACCTGCTGACAACGAATGCCCGGTTACTCTCCGGTAATATTCATGACTCTGAGTCCTGATCTTCCTGTTCCATTCCTGAACCCTTCCATCCATCCCTGTTTTTGTTTTCAGGTGATTGTTTTGTGTTTGTTTTTCTTCTCTCGGTTTCTTTGGTATTCTCAGGATGTCTTTGTGACACACTTCCGCCTTTATGCACACCGACTAGGTGGCGCCATATTTGGGGAAGTGGTAAAGCTCTGCTAGGTATAGGGTTTAGGTGGAGCAGATGAGCTGCTCACTGTTAAGGAATGTGACGGGAAGACGGATGAGGAGGTAATGAAGGGTGAGATATTTAATGCACTTACAAGGTGCGGTAAACACCTATGTCAATATTCCGATACCTGGGCAAACTGGGAAAGCACCCACCCACTCGTAATCAGGACCTAGGAAAGCTTGGTGTACAGCAACCCTGTCACTCTGTGGTACTGGAAATGGGTTCCTGAGTAATTCTCGGCACTGTAAGCAGGGCGTAGTTTGTGATTACAAACTATTTACAGGAGAGGGATTTTGAGGTCACCTAAAGATGTAGAAGGTGATGGATACAGAATGAGGTTAGCACATTGCAATGCAGGATTATAGCTTCTATGTCGGATTGTAGCACACAATAATGTACAGAAGTTGTAAATACTACCGGTGTCGACGGTCATCGGTGTAGGGGTAAATCAAGGTAAAAATGCCATTTGCCTTAAAAAATATGATGAGCTCTGATAAATAGAGCCCAAACCAGAAGCGTTAAGTGACGCACACTTTGAACGTGGTCGCTGCAAAATCAAATAGTGACTTATCCAACATGCTGTGATATTTCTCTCAAAATCAAACTTTAAGCAGTTTTACCAGTCTCTTTTTGGCTGCAGTAGGCAGAGCAGAGTGGTAGAAATCACCTGTAAGACTGGCTAGGTTCATAAGTGCATGTACTTACAGGTAGTGCATAATTTGTGCCAGTTTTTGCAGGTGGAGGTCACCAACTCTCATTTTGGAGAGCTAGGATTTATTTAGCATCATTCTACGTTGTCCCAAGAGAGAGAAAAGTAAAAAATGTATAAACAAAGAGGAAGAGAAAGGTAAGAAAACAGACATAGGCGGAACGCATAGATTAGATTTAACCTACATGTTTGAGGTAAAGAGACCTTGGGGGATATTCACAAGAAAGTGGCGGAGAGAGGCGTTAGCCTTCTTGGCTTAACGCCTCTCTCTGCCACTTCGGAAAAGCAAGGCTGCACCATATTCACAAGGACATGGTGAAGCCTTGCTTTTCCCCCTGCGATGGTGCTAAGTTTCACAACTTGGCGCCAACGCAGGCACCCTTGCACCACAGTGCAAGGGTGTCTGCCAGCAGGGAGGTTTGTTTATGTACAGGAAGGTGTCCCTTCCTACATAAATAAACCTAAAATGCCAGTTTGTAACTTACATGTGAGCTGCTTCATGCAGCACACATGTAAGTTACAAAATGGCATTTTAAAAAAATGTTTGTTTATATACAGGAACAAACCATAAACAAACTATGATATTTTGCATTTTCCATGTGTGCTGCGCAAGGCAGACTTTTTGTCTGGAGTTGTGGAGTTTGTCCTCTCCGGGTAGCGTGCCCAGTGTTGTAAGGACACAGTCACATTTCTCACACTCCACACTACAAGCGTATTACAGGCCAGCCTGGAAGACTGTGGAAGGTGGTCCACTGGTAGCTGTGTAGGCTAAAGAAAGTGAAGTCACAGATTATCACCTCGAGAGCAAGGTGAAAAGAGTCAGGACATTTAGGAAGGACAACAACATTCAGGAAAAGCCAGATCATTTTAAAAGGAACCAGAAAGTTCTAGACACTTATGGATCAGTAAGAGCTGGGAGGATTTTTGTACCAGCCACAGCACTACACTTTGCCTGGCAAGAACAATTTGAGTTCTTCATTCTAGTAGCAAAGTTCACACCATTTGCGTTCCCTGCAAGTTTTTTTTGTGTTCCTCCCATTCAAATTCTTCTGTTAGTTAGGGCAGCTCAAGTTCAACCTTTCCTCCACAGATACTGAGATTTGAGTGCTATCTTGCTGGAATTTCTCCTCCAACTTCAAATACTCCAAGTTATCCTGGCCCCTGTGTTGGCTGTGTTGACTTCTGTTTCTGTTAGTGTCAAACATATGGAATGATAAACAAAAACATTATCTTAAAGGAATATTAAATAAAAGGGTGATGAAGATATGCAAGATTTTGACTCTTTTTTTTAAAACCTATTTTAAAGCGTTTACAGAACATAGGTACATCATATAGATTTGCTGTTCTCCCTCCACCTCACCCTAGCTCGGAGCATATCAGTAGAATCATTCTAGGCCCCATTGCGTCCTGTAATCTCCACACAGTGGTCAGTACTGCAACATGTGGGACCTACTGGCCCATAAGACCTGCCGTGAGAGGAAAATGGAACCAGTATCATATTCAAAAACAAAAGAAAAGGGAGAAAAATGCAAGGGGCACTAATGTAAAGCATAAGAACCAACTAGCCCTGGTGAAAATAGATGTGCTACAATATGCTTGCCTCAAAAGGTATGTGGGTTGTGGTATATGGGCAGAGAGTAGTGTTGTTCCTCAATTTCCCAGGCTATCTCACCAGCACGTCGAGTAGGTGGTGCATTACGCTGGGTGGGGCATCTTTAGGTGACTTATTCTCTCACCCTTCTCGCACCTTAGTTGTCTGTTCTTCCCCAAACACGGTAAATCCTGCCGTATGAGTGCCCAGGACTCCATCCATGCATGAGGATGCAGTCCTCTGTACACCTCCCGCCATAGCACCTATCCCTCACTGCTCACTTACTTACGTAGCTCTGCCAACCAGTTCTGAAGTCCCATTGGGGTCTTCCACCCCAATCAATCTGAGTCTATAAATCTATATGGGACGGAGGAGGCTACCCAGTAGGCATATCCACATCCTAGGTGTAGTTGCCAGTGGGTGTTCTATTGGTATCTGTATTACCTCAATTACTGAGCGCCAGTCTGGGGAGAGATGTGGGCAATTCCAGACCATGTGGAGGAAGTTGACATCCTTCTCTCCACATCTGTGGCAATTTGCATGCACCTGTGGTTTCATTAAATTTACTCTCATGGGTGTAAGGTATGCTCTGGGTAGGTAGTAATACTG
The DNA here is from genome assembly GCF_964261635.1 of Lissotriton helveticus. NCBI lineage: Eukaryota > Metazoa > Chordata > Amphibia > Caudata > Salamandridae > Lissotriton > Lissotriton helveticus. Next base: position 210,994,392 of record NC_136063.1, on the reverse strand, counting down.
TATGAGTTTGAAGCACATATTGTTAGGTGTCTTTGGGGTGTGTTGTAATATAGTGGTCCAGTCCTAGTCACTGATAGGAGATACCAAAACCATTTCCCCGTGTTTACAAAGAGACAGGAGGTCTGCTTCAGCCAGTCTTAATTATGCCCTGTAGGTCAATGGCTTGGTTATTCCTATTCTATATCTCACAAATACATTGCAGGCCCTATGAATCATGGTTTCAGCCAGGCCAACGTGTCACAGCTATTTCAACGCATCTGTGAGTGCCCCATGTAAAAATAAATGGCTCCCTAGGAACTCATAACTGTCTTGCAGACCTTCAAAGGCTGACAGCGTGCTAGCTTCTCCCAGAGTCCACTCCAATTGTCACTATGCAGGATATCCAGTAACATCGTTAGTGGAAGTCCCTAGCATAAGGTGCTTGTGTATTTGTGCGTTGAAGGGATGTTGCCAGTCATAGCCCCATGACACTGTTAGGATTTCCTCCTTTCTCAGCTGTGGCAAGCCTCCCGGTGCCAAAAATAAATGTGCTAGTGTTTTCTCTGGTGGAGCGCCTGGGTTATTGACCTGGGTCTCTGCCCAGTAATTCTCCCTCCAACACGCAGCCCACCGTGATTGAGCTGCCAGGTAATACAATTCAAAATTGGTCACTGTTAAGTCACACTCCACCACAGGGAGCCAGAGATTCATCAGTGCTATCCACCTCCTGCCCCATATGAGCTGTGTAACCAGTGTGTCAGTAACGTGGAAGACATACTAGATATTCCTATGAGTTGGGTGGTGAAGAAATACAGAAGTCTGGGGAGAACTACCATTCAAATGTGGGCTACCTTGCCCATAGTGGACAAGGGGATTGTGAGGCCTCTGCAGCCAGGATGTTTCTGTCCAGAAGTTGGTCCACTGTGTGACATATACAGACCTCGAGATATTTGATCACTGTGGATGACCACCGCAGTGTGCCCCTCAGGAATCCTGGGGTGTTCCTCTCTCCTGTGGGCACCAGCAGGAATATGCTGGATTTGTCCCAGTTGATCTGTAAGCCATAAATGGTACCCTATTTTTGTTCTATTATATCAAAGCCCATGATAATGGGCCCCCTGCCGGAGAACATTAGCCAAGGGTTCCAGCACTACTGAGAAGAGCAGAGGTGACAGGGTAACCTGCTCACTCTATAAATGCCAGAGATGACCATACCGGTTTTCACGCTACTGTTATCTGGGTGTAGAGTAACCTATTCCACCCAATGAAACTGCTGCCCAGCCCCATTCCTGCCATTGCCACATAGAGAAAGCCCCAAGACAGGGAGTAGAAAGCCTTCTTGATATCAACGGGCAAAGCTATGGCTGATTTAACAAGTTTCTCAGAGCAGTCTAACCCTGTAGTAGATGCATAATTTTGTGGACAGTGTTGCAAGTGGGGATAAATCCAGATTGGTCAGTATATACACAACCTGGGGCCATATTACGGAAATGCTACGGGGGTGCAACGGATGATAGCACCCGCTTTGCCCCCCCCTGGGTTTTTTCATATTACAGAAGGGTCGGCAGGTGCTTTTGCGGCCTCTTCTGTAATACAGATAGCGCTGGTGCTCATATAGCGGCAGTGATATCACCCGAGGGCTAGCCCTCATTTGCATGGGGTGTGGCCCGCACCCTATTATAGAAGCGGGCCCAAAGGAAAATAACCTGTAAGGAGGACTTCATCCAGCAACCAGAAGTGCAACAGAGTGGTGGACACAGGGAACATGGCCTCTGAAGTCCTGTCAGGAATCCCACTGTATGGGGCTTACTGGATGTAACAGGAGGGCGTATTGGGCCCCAAGGACCCTAAGCATCCAAAAGGACTTCATCCCAGTGAGAAATTGCCCTCTTTCTGCAAGTTTGCCCCTGCTTTTTGCTGAAATGCTTTTGTACTTTGACTGAGTTTGCCCTGGGCTCCTTCCAATCACGTTATGTTATGTTATGTTAGACAGTTCTTTTATAGCGCGTGGCTTCTCCAAAGGAGTGTCCCGGCGCTTTATATTACATGACCTGAAGGAAACAGACAAAAACATAACAATAAAAGTTGAGAAGGAAGGCTCACGAAGTACAGAAACTAAACCAGGAAAACCCTAGCGGGCAAAGAGCCATGTCTTAAGGCCCTTCCTAAATGCCAGCAAGTTAGACGTAGAGCGCAGGGTCAAAGGTAGGGAGTTCCACAGCTGCGGAGCTAGCAGCCTGAACGAGCGCCCACCAATGCGGGCTTTTTTTACTCGGGGCACCACAGCCAGGAAGAGGGACTCCGATCTCAAGGAACGTGCTGGATGGTAAAAAGAGAGCCTCCTTTGTAGATATTGCGCTCCCGAGGCATGTAAAGCCTTGTGGGCCAATGTCATGGCCTTGAATGCTATCCGCTTCCGGATAGGTAACCAATGGAGCGACTGCAATAGGCTAGAGGCCCTGGCCCGCCTGTGGAGGCCGAAGATGGCACGAGCAGCCGTATTCTGGGCCACCTGCAGGCGTTGCAAGAGGTACTCCGGCAGGCCCAAATATAGGATGTTCGAGTAGTCCAATCTTGAGCCGATTAAGGCCTGAACTGTCGTCCTCCTGTGCTCCTCAGAGAGCAAAGGGAAGAACTTCCGAAGCATTGTGAGGATGCCAAAGCAAGATCCTGTAAGAGCCAGAACCTGGGATTTAAGCGTCAGCCCGTTATCGATTTTAACTCCCAAGTTCTTGGCTGACTGGGACGAATGAGCTGGGGGGGACATGTCGGCGGGCCACCACCCATGCCAATCCGGATCAGATGGGCAGCCGAAGAAGAGTATCTCAGATTTATCTGAGTTGCACTTGAGGCTGTTTAGCTGGAACCATTTGAAAACAGCCCCAAGGCACTCCCGGATACTCTCTCCATCGAAATCTTCTCCCTTCCGGCAGGTGAAGAGAAGCTGGGTATCATCGGCATAGGATACGATCTGGGCCCCGAAGGATTCCACCAGTGTCGCCAAAGGGGTCATAAAGATGTTAAATAGAGTCGGGCTCAACACGGAGCCCTGAGGGACTCCGACTCTCAGTGGCGACATCTCGGCGGAGCCAGGGGAGGCCCAGACCGTTTGTCGGCGGTCGGCTAGAAATGAACGAAACCAACTGAACACTGTCCCCCTCAGACCGATTTCATGGAGTCTTGCGAGGAGACCCTCATGGGGGACGGTGTCGAAGGCCGCCGACAAATCAAGCATGACCAACATAGCTTTGCCTCCAGAATCCAGCGCCTCCTTAATGGCCTCCGAAACCTCCAACAGCGCCGTCTCGGTGCTTAAATTGGGGCGGAAGCCAGATTGAGAGGCATGTAATAGCTCGTGAGACTCCAAAAAATTGGAGAGCACACCATGTACATGCTTCTCCAAGATCTTAGCCAGCGCAGGAAGAAGCGAGATGGGCCTATAATTGGCAGGGACTTCCGGGGCAAGGCTCGGTTTCTTAAGAAGGGGGATGACCATAGCCTGCTTCCATGTCTGCGGAATTACCCCCTGACTCAGGGAAAGGTTCAAAAGTGGGTTGGCCAGAGGATTGACAATAGCTGCCATTTTAGCTAGGAATTTGGCCGGGCAAGGATCAAGGGGTGAGCCAGATTTGAGATTCGTCATGAGTGTCAGCGAAGAAGGTATCGACAGTGACGGGAAAACAGCCAAGACTGGGCCTGATGTAATGGGATGGACTGACCCATCCGGGAGGCTCGGATAAACATCAACCGGCCTAGTGGGAAAGGAGTCCTGTATCAACCTGATTTTAGTAGTGAAAAAGTTGGCAAGGGTGGCAGCCCATGTCTCAGAGGGGGCGGCCTGAGCTGAGTTAGGGCGCTGGGTCGTAAATTCCCTAACAATCGAGAAAATCTCCTTACAGGAGTTAGCTGCATCCTCGATTCTCCTAGCAAAGTAGCATTTTTTCTCCTGGAGAATTTCCCGATGGTAGGCTTTGACCATGGATCTATAGGCGAGCCTCGCCTCAACCTCGTACTGAGACCGCCACGCCCTTTCGGCAACTTTACACTGCCTACGGGAGTGTGCCAGCACTTCCGTGAACCAGGGGGCCGAGATCCGTTTCAGAGTGGTACGGGGGGAGTCATAGGGGCTAAGTCATTCAACCTATCTGTAAACCACATCTGCAGGGTTTCAAGATCTTTATCCAGATCACCAGTAAAGGAGACGGGATGGTCCAGTAAGGCCTGGGCCAGCATCTCCGGGGTCCCCCGATGATACGCCCTTGAAGCTGTTCCCTGATGTCTCATAGTAGTAATTGCTGGTTTCTTTATGCCTAGAATATAGAAGTAGGCTAGCCGATGGTCGGACCATAATACGGGCAACACTGCTGTCACTTCCACCGGGATGGTAGAAAAAACCTGATCCAGAGTGTGGCCTTTATCGTGAGTTGGTCCAAAGAGATAGGGGAACAGGCCTAAAGGAGCCGTGATATCAATCATTTTAGATGTATCCGGGTCAGAGCTGTCTTCCATATGGAAATTGAAATCTCCGGCCAGTACACAGTGCTCCGCTCTTACGGTCAGTGTCGAAATTATCGACTGAAGCTCCTCAAAGAAGAATCCTGCTGGGCCAGGGGGCCTATAGACTACGAGCTCCTTAAAAGATTGTTGGGGTGACAGGGATATGGAGAACTCCAGGGATTCAGCGCCCGTGATGGCCTCCGTGTGGATGATAGAACACGTGAAGGCTTTTTGCACCCACGTACCCAGAACCTATGTTTTCTCCCTAAAACTGCATTGAAAACAAAACCCAATTGGCACTCCCTGGCCAAAGGCCAGTCCCTGGTAAATGGTACCACAGGTATCCAGGGTTCTGTGACAAGGGAAGCCCTCTAAGGGCCGCAGCACTTATTGTGCCACCGTTAGAGGCCCTGTACATGTCGACATGGCACACATCCCTCTGTGCCATGCCTACAAATCAATGCCCTGGCATAGATCAGCCACCCCCCTAGATGGGTGTACTATACCAGGGGTGAGGGTACAGGTGCATGAGCCCTGTACCCCTACAATGTCTAAGCCAATTCGTAGACATTGTAAGTGCAGTAATGCCATTAAGAGTATATGGTGCTGGGAGTTTGTCATTACAAACTCCACAGTACCATAATGGCTTTACTGAAAACTGAGAAGTTTGGTATCAAACTTCTCAGCACATTAAAACCACACTGATGCCAGTGTGGGATTTAAAGAAAAAAGCACACAGAGGGCATCTTAGAGATGCCCCCTGAAAAACAACCTACCACTAGTGTCCAGGCTGAGTGGCTGCTCCCTAGCTGCTACCATCAGACACGTTTCTGGATTCCTGGGTCGAGAGCCTGCTGCTCTCGGAGGTCTGAAACATCCTGGGATGAGGTGCTAAGCCTCCTTTCCCAGGATGGGAAGGGTCCATGATGGGGAAGCTTCAAAGACTTGCCACCTTTGTGAGCTTCTCCAGACCTGTTGCTGCTTTCAGGAACTGGCCCCAACCGGTTCTGACCCCCACTTTGGACAGGATAATTGGCTGGAAAAACAAGTGAGGAAGAGAGGTGTGCCCACCTTTGCCAGCCCCACCCCTCAGGTGGGGATGCGAGGTGAAGCACGACTCTCAGTCCCTTCTTCTTTCAGATGGGGGGACCCAGCCAACCAGAGTGAGGCATATGCCCCCCCCCCCCCCCCACTGGAGAGTGCCATAATAGGGGGTGTACAAAGCAAAAAGAAGGACGTGATGGACGGAGTGCTGAAACTTTTCAGACACACCCCCAGTCACAGATCTGGGTTGAAACCATCATCATTCTTTAGCTCAATTCGCTAATGTAGCACTGAACTCAACAAATAAAAATCAATTCCTGTCTCTCTAATCCTACCCCTGTCTCACTGGGTATCCCTCAGGGCTCAATTCTCCCCCCCTCTCTCTTCAAACTCTTTATGGAACCCCTTACTATCATTTTCAAACAAGCCGGGATCAACTACCACCTTTATTCGGAAGAAACTCAACTCTACTGCAAAATCAAATCACATTCTGATGTACTTCATCTAAACAATACTCTGAGCAAGATTCAGTCCTGGTTTTACTCCAATCATCTTAAACTGAACCAGAACAAAACGGAAATTATTCTTTTCTCCCCCAAAAGCAACCGTGTCCCCATCCAAGGCTGGATCTCTGACCTTAACACACTCAACTGTCCGCTCACCCTATCTAACTCGGCCAAATCCCTTGGTTTCATTCTGGATAAAAATCTTGCACTGAAAGACCGTATAACTAAAACCGCCAAAGAAGCATTAATCACTCTCAGACAACTCAAGAAACTCAAACCCTTCATCCCTCAAGTCGACTTCAAAAAAGTCGTCCAATCGCTAGTCCTCTCCAAACTTGACCACGGAAACGTTATTCTCACTGGAACCCCTAAAGTTCAACTGGCCCCCCTTGGAGCAGTGCTTGTCTTGGCTGCTAGGCTCATTACCGACTACAAACGTTATGACCACATCTCGCCAGCCCTTAAATCACATAATTGGCTCTCCATTGAAGGAAGATGCATCTACAAGACTGTCTGCATCACCCACAAAGCTGCTCACTTTCAATCTCCGACCTACATAACGAACAAACTCAAAAATAAGGGCTGTTCCAGACTATTGAGAAGCTCCTTGTCTCTCCTACTTGTTCCCCCTTTACTAAAAAAGAAATCCACCCAGACCCTCTCCTTCACTGGTAATGCTCCAAGTATATGGAATGCCCTCCAGAGGTACCTGATCTGCAACCCCTCCTACCTCGGCTTCAAAAGAGAACTTAAAGGTCATCTCCCCAACAAATACTGGAGTCTTTAATCCCCTCTGATCCTCTGATCCTGCACTCCTTCTATCTCCTGTCTTGGTTATCTTTCTGCTTACCTGTTTGCCCTATCGTTACCCCCTTACTCTCCTTGGCCTTCGATGTCCCTGGTCTCTCATGTTATCCTCTCCAGTCTAACTTCTGCGGAGTTGCTGCTTGTTGACACTCTCCCCTGGGCTTTGGCCATTTGTTATGGTCCCCTCCTCACCTACCCTCTGCCTTCTACCACTACAATTTGTTTTTTCTCGTGGCTTCAAGCTAGTTTTGAAAAATTTGTGAAGATTCATCTAACAAGGCCAAAGTTATTGGCAAATCAAAAAACGCTCTTCCAATGGAAAATAGGGGGCATATATTAACAAGAAATTGAGCCCCGCTGTTTTCATGCAGCAGAACGTCATTTATTTTTTACTGCAGCCGTACACCAATTCCTAACGCCATTCTAGCACCATATGTACAATGCGGTGCTACTTGTCGCTAGGAAAAGTTACAAGCCCAAAATATTGATGCTCAAGTGTCAAGTCAAAAATACACCTTATTGTGTAAAAAAAAGTGCTGGTAGACCAACTAATGGCAAGAACAATCACATTAGAGGCATATCTGCATCTAGTGTGAAAAAAACATACAAAATCGCCACTAAGGAGGGGAAAACAACCTGAATGAAGAATGGAGCATACAGGAACCAGCACAGCACAGGACAACAACTCCCTCAACTCCACTAACAGCCAAGATGACCAGCCAGAGTCCAAGGGGAAGAGGCAGAGCAAATGCAGGTTCAGTCAGGTGGAGGTGACGGAGCATCAGTACCAGCTCTTTGCCAGCTCTACAGTGTCATTGAGGACCAAAAAGGATATATGGCAGTCAACATAGTGAACAAGGTGAACTGCATCGGTGAAGTGAAGAGGATAGTGATGTACTGCAAGAAGCGTTGGCACGACGCCAAGCGCATAACCAGTCGAGGCACCTATGTCTCAGCATTCTCTCACACTGTGTGCAGATCAAACGGTAGCCACCTAGGTACTCTATGCAAACAAATATTCATAATTGAAGACTCAGGTGTGTTTTGCACAAATGATTGCATAGGGCAGTGTTGCAAGTGTTACAGTTATCATATATATATATATATATATATATATATATATATCTATCGATACATGCTCGCTTTTTCAAAAGAAAGCAGACGGCACTCCAAACTGGTGGTATTTTGGTGGATTTATTAGCAGACCCCCTACCCCATAAGAAGACAAACGCGTTTCGCCGTAAAACGGCTTCCTCAGTGTCCAATATATATATATCTCAAACAAAGATTTCCACAAGTTCTCACGCACACCAGCCGGTAATGCTAGAAAAACGGGAAACGGACACCAGAAGTTCGTGGTGAAGCAGGTCTTGAATTTATTGCAGCTTCAGGTAAGACGCGTTTCGAATAACGAGGTATTCTATATATATATATACTAGCAGCCCGTCCCGACCTTGTCCGGGTGCAACAGGCTTCCCCGACCCCCGCCCACCCCGACATTGTGCAGCAGCCCGGGCCCCCGCCCGGCCCGTCCCCCGCCTGCCCCAACCCCCGCCTGCCCAGACCCCCGCCTGCCCCGACATGGGTCCCCTTACCTGAGCCGCCGCTCCTCTCGCCTGTCCGCTGCTCACACCGCCGCTGGCCTATCCGCTGTGTCCGCTGCTCGCACCGCCGCTGGCCTGTCCGCTGCTCCTCACGTCACCGCTCCTCCCCCGCGTCATGTCCGCCGCTCCTCGTCGCGCTCTTGGACGCCGCTCCTCCCCGCGCTCCTGACGTGAGCACGCACGTCTCGGCCGGCGCTACTTCGGAGGGACTACTTTTTTTTTACTGTAAAGTTTTTAAATAACGTTTTTTATTTTTATTTATATAGCCTATAACCATCTACACACCCTGACGATTCCAACGGTGTATCGGGTATGTGGATTGGCGCTGTGGTTCCCGAGTTTACCCACCTCAAAGGCTGAAAGTTTTTCCTTGATTATAGTAGTATAGATATATTTTTTTGAAATCAAACTTTAGTCATTATATCCAGTTACAGAACATGAAAAAGAAAAAAGGATTTTTTGAGAATCGTTTTTTTAAATAGCAGGATCACATACATGTACAGGATGATGACATTGATTGCATAGTATTATATCGCAACTTAACCTTATACCATAATTGTAGTCCCGACTCCTTGGTACCCAACTGGACAGTGTACACCCTGCTATGGTATCTCTTGCCATCCTGCTATTACAAGAATAGTACTATATTCCTGGACCAAGATTTAGCTGGTGATATACATTTTTATTAACTCCCCTCCCTGCCCCCTGCTGACAGGCCGACAGGATGCGTTGGATATTTCAATCTGTAAGGTTGAACCTAAGAAGAAACTTACAACCTTAATTTTTTTTATCTGTGCCTAGTGAAATAGGGTCTTCATGGGATGAAGGCTAATATAATGAAAGGAGGTCTGGACCACGGCAAATATCATCTCTAGGGTGCTAGTAAGAAGTCTCACATTTGAGCAGGAACCTGATGGTGGAGTATAGTGAGTGACACTTGCAAAAAGGCGTCAGTCGCTTTAAAGGTTTCCAGAAAATAATCCCAGCTCATTGCAATTGGTTCCTTTCTAAGGCCACTTTTTTCCTCTCTGCAAATAGCTACTCTCTCCGCTGATCCCCATTTTTCCATTTCTTCCTTCCAACTGAGTAATGAAGGGGCCACAGGAGACTTCCATCTTCTAGTAACCCCATGCTTAGCAAGCAGTAGGGCCAGATCTACAAATCTGGCTTGTACCTTATATTCTTTGCGTCTTCTATATAATCCTAACATACTTGTGTAGGACTTGGCCCTTTTTGGCTAAAGTTCCCTAAACTTTTTGCTTTCCCCCTAGACCTTTTATGGTCTCGCCTACGCAGCGCGCATGCGCTTTATAGGCAAAAATACCTTTTCCAATCGCCTTGGCTTTTCAGCCAAAAAAACGTGCACGTGTTACATTGCCACCAATGGCAACGTGTGCACGTGAGGCAATCTACTTGCCAGAGCGCGCGCCGACATATGGCAGCAATTATCACTCCCGCAAGTGCAGGCCCCCTCCTCACCCCTGCTGCCTGCGCCTCCTCCTGCTGCAGACTGGCTCTAGTGAGAGGTGGAACTAAAACTCGTTGGTCAGCCCTGGGAAGAGCCGAAGACTCCTGCCCCAGGATATTGTTTTATGTCTGAGCTCCACCTGTCCACAGCCTTCTCTTGTTCAGTCAGCTATTTCCAGCCTCACACCCTCTCTGTCTCTTGCATTCATTTCCCTTCAGTCTTTCTCTCACATTCAGCATTTTTTTCCTCCTTGAGGATTCATTTAGAATTAAAATATAGAGGTAAATGCCAGATTGTATTTGCCAGTATTTCACAAATGTTTCTGAACTATCACCCAATTCTGCAAAAGGAAATTACACAAATTCCGCACAAACCCTAATCCGAAGTCCTACCCCAATTAAGCAGCCCCTCCAGTGGCAAATCTGGGGTGCCAATGTCATCCATGGGTTTTTAATTACTGGCCTGGAAACCATGCACAGAGTGGAAGTACCAGGCTGAACATCTGCTTGCATTTTTGTTCTCCCTTTGGGCACCCCAGAGAAGACGGAACAGCGGAAATCACACCACCCAATAAACAACACCTTATTTGTTAACCTGCCTTATGAAGCGATGAACGCTCAAAGTCATAGGAAACATTACAAAATGGCTCCCCAGTCCCATATTGCAGCCCATTCCCCATCAGCACAGGAGACTCTGGGCATCATTTAGTCACTGGTGGGCCAGCAGACACTGTATTATTGATTTAATTACCTTATTGTGGCTACGCCATATGTCTATAAGGTCCCAGCCCTGTACCCAGTTCTGTAGATTGGTGTATTTATTGGGCCCCAGCCACAGGAGGGTGGGATCTGTCTAGAAAAGTATCTGCCTCCACATTAAGATCACCTCCGAGTATCCAGCCAACTTCCGACCAATCAGCCAACGCTGTATCGACTTGGGCATAAAAAGGTTTCTGATCTGAATTTGGGGCATACAAGCTTCCCAGCACTATAGGGTTGTCTAATGTACCCCGGATCAGGACATATTTGCCCTCATTATCTATATGCTTTTCTTGTATTAAGAATGAGACCCCAGCTCGTAACCAGATGGCTGCCCCCGGGGCGAATACGGAATAAGTTGTATTATTCAATTACCCTCTCCATTTATTCTGAAGCTTGGTGGCTTCCATAGCAGTTAGGTGAATTTCCTGTAAAACACCATTTGTGCTTTTTGGCGGATCAATTGTGCATGTACTCTATGCCGTTTATGAGGTGATCCCATTCCTCTAATGTTCCATGTAAAACATGTATAATTTGCCGTACCTGTTCTAGCCATCTATATGTATGGAAATAAGCCAAACAGTATAAAATATTTGTGAATTTCAGCCTGTCAGCGTCCCGATTAAACACCCCAATACACCGTCCAACTGCGGAACTTGGTTCGACCAAACATTAATAACAATACTTAAAAACACAAAATACTGAACATTTGCAACTGCATTGGGGGCCATGGCTAAAAGTAACTCTGGGGAGCTGTTGACACTCCAAAAGGTAACTTCACTTAAACAAAAAAGAAGGGGGGGTATCGCCAAATCCCGACCCCGGGGCCCCACCACCCACACACCAAGTCAACGTTCAAGTCTCTGGGAGTATGGCAGAGAGGAGACACCGCCCCCATTTAGAAAAGCAGTATAGTTCTTTTGTCATGTAGGGAGTTCACGAAGTGCCCATAGAACAATTTTACCTCCTCTGGCAGGAGAACCTGATTATTTCTCCCATCTGTATAGATATAACTTACAAACTGCATCCCAGGAAGTCCGCCGTTGTGGTATAGCCATATTCCTGTTAGTCGTTCTTACTGTAGATCTTTAATTGAGGAGTGTATTCCCAGTATGGGAGGACAGCGAAGAAAACAGCATTGGGCTTTGGTTCGGCTCCGATTGAGCAGCATCTCCAGTTGATGACTCGTCATCTGTGACTATTCTTGTATCTCTAAAGGTAGCAGCAGAGATAATGGCCCTTCTCTGTACCTCCAGTGCTTGTGCTGGAGCCGTGTCTTCATCATATTGCTTGGGTTTTGATAGTTGTCACTGCGATTGTCGCCTCCTGGTTTGTGTCTCCTCTGATCGCCAATGCTCAGAATTGATAGGCAAATCTGGTAAGGTGTGTTCAATCCATTTCCATGCTTCCGTTGGGAAATCACAGAAATTACTTTTTTGCTCATCTATAATTTTGAATTTTGCCGGATATAAAAGGGCATATTTCAAATTTATAGCCTGTAAGTGTTGTTTAATTCCATGATATTGCGCCCTTTGTTTCTGCACTTGAAGTGTATAGTCAGGGAAAAATGAAATGCGTACATTGTCTTTCATGATTGGTGCTTTTTCCCTTGCAACTTGTAGAATCTGATCACAGGCTCTGTAATTGAATACTCTAGCCACGACAGGGCGAGGCGGCATGCCCGGTATTCTTCTCCGTGTAGGAACCCTGTGGGCTCTTTCGATGCAGAGGTTATTGGTCAGACGTCCCGGAGGCATAAGAGATTTGAGCCAGGCTTCTATGTAGAGCATTGCATTTTGACCCTCTGAGTTCTCTGGTAGGCGAATAATGCACATGTTAATTCAACGTGACCTTCTCTCTGCATGTTCTAACCATTCCTGTAGATTTACAAGTTGATGTTGCATTTTTTCCAGCTCATTTGAGTGTTCCTTTTGGGAGCAGTTCCTGCACTGCTATATTGTTGGCAGCCACCTTTTCAGCAGGTTTCTTGTGGTCATCTTGAATTATCGCAACATCGGCCATGAGGGAGCCCAGTTGCTGCCCCATCAGTGCACATGACTGTCAGATTTCTTGCAGAATGAGATCCAGTTTGTCCGACTGCGAGGCCCTCCGCCATGGGAGGTACCATCAGCGTGGGTGTAGTGTTCGAGGCTGCACTGAGGTCTTATGTATCCTGATTTCTGCCCTTCGTGTGTCCCATTTTGCCACTGGTACAGTATCAGAATTTGATATGTAATGATGGGGTTTGTGTAATTCTAAGAATTATAGTCCATACCGCCTCGTCTTTGCGATTAATATTGACTACCCCCAAGAAGACATGTAAATGTAAATATGTAAATGTAAATGTAGTTGAGCTTATATAGCGCACAGCTACCCGCAGTGGGTTTCCCGGCGCTTGCTTAGGGAACCCGTCCTGGTATTCCCCTGTGAGATAGCAGGGTATCCACAAGGTGAATGTCAGGCATCCCGCCGCGAGGGGCCATTGTGGAGATTAAGCAAGCTATTGCCCAGAGTCGCAGAGTGTGAACCCGTGAGTCGAGGAGGCACCGGGGCGAGAATTATCGAGTCCGTGGAATTTTTAGCCCAAGACCCGCCGAGGCGGGGAATTGAACCCTGGTCCAGGACCGATCTCAGCTTCCGGGTCTGCTGCCTCTAACCCCTGAGCCACACTTCTCCAAGACATCGATTAATCCGGTTCAGGCTGCATCTGTGGTTTAATATTTGGCTTCAGTTATAGTCTTCCTTGGCCCTTCTAGATAAATGTTATAATTGTATCTGGACTCGTTTAAGAACCCTTCTGGAGTGTCGGTCTTGGTGCAGCGGTCTGCCGCCCAGGGACGGAGAATATCCATTCACCGATTGATGTGCATCTCTGCCACAAGGGTCAAGCGAAAGTAGTACACTCACTGCTATTTCCTGACTTGTGCTAGCACCTCTCGGTCTATGGTATGGCCGCAAGACAGGCCCCCATGATGAGTAGCCCCCTGAGTGCTGTCTCCACTGCACAGTCCCAAGTCAGGCCTCCGCTGTCGACTCAAGGCACCAATCATCTTTACCACAAACAGATAGCAAGATTTATGTCACAGGCCAGTCCTAGTATTTATGTCAGCTAATGACTTGCTGCGCTTTGGGTCCTGAGCGATGCCACCCCACTGCACTGGAGGGGTAGGGGGGAAGCAATTTACCAAGACAGACCCCCACAAGACAGAGCCCCTTTCGACGTTTAGCTCCAAAGATTTATTGATGGGTAATATGCCTAATGCGAACTCCAAGTCCGTAGGCGAGAGGTTTGATTATTTCCCCCACCAAGGAGTGCTGTTCCAGCGCATCTCTGGCAATTCAGTGAGTGCCCCCACCCTGCAGTGGGTGTCCAGGGTATTCAAGGGCAGTTAGTTCACAGCCAGTCACAAAGTACAACTCAAAAGAGTCAACAAGGGCTAGTAATTAGTGGATTTTGCCTTACTTTCATGTGTGCTCCAAAAGGGCTTCAATGTCCACTCTCTGGAGTTGTTAATAGCATACATGATTGGGCATGATGCAGAGCGACCCTCTCTCAGTCTGTAACTCGTAGGAGCTGCAGTACCAGAAGAGGCCAGGGATATTCCCCTAGTATGAATTTCCTTGGGATCAGTGTTCTGTTCCATATGTTGGTTGCCCCGTGGATGCCACCCCAGGCCTGGTCTCCAGCAACACAGTCTTGCACCTTCATTCCTCCAGATCCAGCGCCTCCCCTGCTCTCGCGCCCCATGCAGTTCCACCAATATCAGCTTTAATCAGCTGTTTGCCGCACTCCCCAAGGACACCCGCCAATGCTGTAGCAGGTCATTCGCCCAGCAGCCCACTCCACCAAAGGAACTGCTGCCTCAGGAGCCACTCAGCAGGGCAGTCCCTCTGGAATCTCCCAGGCTCAGGCACCACCCAGTGGAGCATGCCCTGGCTCACCTTATTTTGGATCTGGGTGGGCTCCTGACAGGGTGTATGTGTTATCTTCTACTTCCTCAGGATCAGCGTGTAGATACAATAGGCCCCCTTCAGATCTATCCAAACCCAGCGTGCTATATCAGCCTTGGGCTAAGGAAGGATCAGATGAGGGCTGAGGAAAAAAAAACGGGAAGGGAAGGAAGGGGACAGCAGGGAGGGAGAGCTGCAAGATAAAGAACAGGAGATTGGAACCTTTTCTATGAACAAAGAACAGCTCTATCAGATAAGAACGATGTACAATCTCCCTACCTTGGTTAAATAAAGATAAGCAACTATGCTCAGAAGATGACTCTCTTCTACAGCTAACGGGACTGGTCGTCCTAACGAAAACTTCTCTTCTGCAACACACAAGATTAGAAAAACAAGTAAATACCCATATACTGTATACCCTACCACCTATCATGTGAATAGCTAGTACTTCACCTACCCTTCTTCCTTTCCCTTCAGTTCCAAACGTGGGATTCTAGTGCCTTAATTAGACTCTAAAGAAGGTGGGAGGGGGGGTTACATCACCCAAATGACAATAAGAAAAGTAGTACCTTTTAGCACGGTTTCTAGTATCAGAACCTCCAAAAAGACGTGAGCAGGATGCCTGGTTGATTTCACCAGGACGGCTCCTTGTAACGAACCCAGGACACTCAAACCCTCTGCAATAGCCGTGGAAAGAAGGCTCGCCAACAGAGGGTTTGTTACGATATGAATGGACAAAATAAACACAATGAGAACCCCTTCCGCAGTAGCCGGTGCAAGAAGGCTCTCCAACGGAAGAGGGATCGGAATAGAGATGTCACAGCTCCGTTTCCGCATGAGCCGTTGAAAGAAGGCTCGCCAACGGAACGGATAACTTTCCTGACACACCGTCGCTTAAAGGTTCCCTTCCGCAAGAGCCGAGGAAAGAAGGCTCGCCAACGGAGGGAACGGCAACGGAGAGTGCCAGGCTGAAACTCACTAAAGACTGTACGAAATGAGCGGTTACTTCACCGCCCGCCTTACAGCGCACCGCAGCCTCTGCACGCCAGGGAGCTTTCAAAAGCAGGAACACAGTCTAGGAACAAGAGCAGCACTCGAACGAGGAACCAAGTTGATCGAGTAACCACCGGGTCAAAATCCAGGATATCCGACACCGGGCCAAGGAAGTGGTGACTTATATACCCCGCCTCCTGCCGCTATGCATTCTGGGCATTGTAGTTCTCATGCCCCAATGTTTACTCTGTGAGGCGCGATGTGGACCATAACAGTACATCCCCCCTCACCTAGAGCGCCGAACAGGACCTGGACGCAATGGATGCAACCTATGGAAATCGTCCACCAGACGGGGGGCATGGACCCCGGACGCCGGCTCCCAAGAGTTCTCCTCGGGCCAGTAGCCCTTCCAGGCCACCAGATAGCTCAAACCTCTGCCACGCCACCTGGAGTCCAGGATACCGCTCACTTCGTACTCCACCCCATCCGGGACAACCAAAGGAGGAGGCAGCCGTCGCACAACAACAGCCGCTGGCTTCAGCAGAGACACGTGAAACACAGGATGGATACGGAGATGTTGTGGCAGTTTCAGTTTCATTGCCACCGGATTGATGCATTTCACTATAGGAAAGGGTCCAATGTAACGAGGATTGAACGCACTGTACCGTTTGAACCTGAAGTTCCGGGTCGACAGCCACACCCTGTCCCCCACCCGGTAGAGCGGACCAGGACGACGTCTTTTGTCAGCCGAGGTTTTATACGCCACCTTGGTCGCCTTCAGATCGTCCTTAACTCTCGTCAGTATGCCCTTCGTCTGCGCAATCCTCCTAGCCGCTTCAGGCACCGTAGCATCCTGAACAGGCTGCAAGAAGGGAAGGAATCTCGGATGGTGGCCATACGTGCAATAGAAAGGGGAAACCTTGATGGCCGAATGAGTGGCGTTGTTGTATGCAACCTCGGCCAGCCACAGGTATTCCACCCAATTGTCTTTTCCTTGTGATACAAAACATCTTAAATACTGTTTTAACGTCTGGTTCAGACGCTCGGTCTGCCCGTCAGTTTGTGGGTGGAAACTCGTGGACAGAGCCGTCTCTATATGCAGTGAAGAGCACCAGGACTTCCAGAATCTGGCGGTGAATTGGGAGCCACGGTCCGAGACAATGACAGCAGGCAAACCGTGTAAACGCACCACATGCACCATGAGTAACTGTGCCAGCTGTCCTGCTGTTGGGACCTGAGGGCAGGCGATGAAGTGGCCCATTTTAGTCAAGAAATCGATGACCACTAATACTGCAGTACAACCTTGATCTCTGGGCAACCCTACCACAAAATCCAATGAAATGCGCTCCCATGGCACTGAGGGGGTAGGCATGGGACAAAGGAGACCAGCAGGACGCCTATGATCCGCTTTAACTGTGGCACAAACAGTACAGGACGATATCCATCTTTTTACATCAGCTTTCACAGACGGCCACCAACATTTGCGGGTGATCAGGTCAACAGTTTTCACCACCCCCATGTGACCAGCACTAGGCGAGGCATGACACCAAGAATACATCTGTTTTCGGAGAGGTTCTGTAGGGATCAACAGTCGTCCCTGCTTGACAGGGAATCCGTCCCTCAATTGCCATTCCGGATGTACCTGCAACCATCCTTTCCACTTCTCGGACTCGAAACCCCTGCGTACTCCCTGCAAAAAGGCATCAGGTTGGATGGCCCCTATCACCCTTGCAGGATTCACAATGGAGGAGTCTATTCCCTTTATGGGGGTCTGTAAGGAGAACTGGCGTGTGAGCGCATCCGCCTTTCGATTGTCCACTCCTGGACGGAAGGTGATGGTAAAATTGAATTCCGAGAAGAAGAGCATCCAACGGAGCTGCCGTGGAGACAAATGTCTTGCAGCAGCCATGAATTGTAAGTTCCTGTGGTCTGAATAGACCGTCACCTTATGTATAGCACCCATCAGAAAGTGACGCCATTCAGTGAAGGCGATCTTAATAGCATAAAGCTCTTTTTCAGCTATACAATAGTTACGTTCCGCCCCGTTGAGTTTCCGGGACATGTATGCCACCGGATGCAAAAGGTGCGTCTGTTGGTTCCTTTGAGACAGAACCGCCCCTATAGCCACCTCGGAAGCGTCTGCTTCAACGATAAATGGCAATTCGGGATTTGGGTGCACCAACACAGGTGCGGACACAAACGCCTGTTTCAAGTTTAAGAATGCCTCCTGTGCTTCTTCATCCCACACGAATCCCTGATCCTTGCGTAGTAACCTGGTAAGGGGTGCCACCACACCTGAGAACTTATCGATGAAGCGGCGGTAAAAGTTGGCAAAACCCAGGAAGCATTGTACATCCTTAACATTCCTAGGCGCTGGCCAATCACGCACCGCCTGAATCTTCCTCTCGGACATTTCCTGACCCTGAGGGCTCAGCATGACCCCCAGAAACTCCACAGTAGACACATGAAAGTCGCACTTCGTCAGTTTACAATACAATCGATGTCTACGCAGAATGTCCAAAACGGCTTTCACGTGGAGGACATGCAGCGCCTCTGTTTCTGAATAAATAAGAATGTCATCAATGTACACAATGACGTACCGATCGAGAATCTCCCGCAGCACGTCATTGAGAAAAAATTGAAACGCCGCAGGGGCGTTGCACAAGCCAAACGGCATGGCCAGGTATTCAAATAGACCATACCTGGTCTTAAAAGCCGTTTTCCATTCGTCTCCCGACCTCATCCTCACTAAATGGTAGGCCCCTTTTAAATCCAATTTAGTGAATATCCTTGCTTTCTTCACTTGTTCTAGCAATACATTAATCAGAGGTAACGGGTATCTGTTCTTGATGGTTATCTCGTTGAGGGCCCTAAAATCCACACATGCCCTCAATTCCCCATTCGCTTTCGGAATGAAGAAAAGAGGGGAAGCAGCAGGCGATTTGGAAGGACGTATGAATCCCAAAGCCAACAGCTTGTCCAGATATTGTCTCAGATGGAGGTTTTCGGGTTCGGTCAAGGCGTACAGGCGTCCTGATGGTACCACTGCCCCAGGCATCAAATCAATCTGACAGTCGTACTGTCTATGTGGGGGTAGTTCTTCCGCCAACACCTCGTCAAACACCTCTCGGTACTCGCTATAGACTTCTGGTAAGATCACCTCCTTTTCGGCCGCCGTGGCCACATACTCGCTATTAGCAAGGGAGAAAGAGGGGCTCTGGGTGTTCCTGAAACAGTGTTCCCTGCAATACTCCGAATTCATGTATACAGTGTTAGTACCCCAATTGATTTCAGGGTTATGTCTCTGCAACCAGGGCAAACCTATGATAACACCATACTGAGGAGCTTGTATGATGCTGAAAGTGACCATCTCATAATGCTTCCCATATCTCATTTCCGTTTCAGCTGTTCGATAACATACAGGACCCAAGTCCAGTCTTCTACCGTCAACAGCATAAACCGCATTACAAGTCTCAGTTGGAAAAAGAGGAATCCCAATCCTCTCTGCCACCGCCTTATCCATAAATACTCCCGTGGCCCCTGAATCCACCATAGCACAAGTAGCGACTTCTACCATGCTAATCATAAGTATGATATTAATAAACAAATGATGTGTCCCTGTTTCGTTATGACCCATGGAAGGGATACAAACTGGACTCCAAGGAACCCCTTCACTCACCCTAGAGTCCGTCAGTTTTCCGCCGGTTTTTCCGACGCCACGGATACCCCTTTGCCCATACGATACCTGGGGAACTTGGGTTTTACTGGACACTCCCGGACGTAATGTCCTTTTTTCCCGCAATATAAGCAGAGACCCTGTTTGCGTCTCTGTTCTTTTTCCACAGGGGTAAGGGCAGCTCGTACAGCCCCTATATCCATTGGTTCTACATGGGGAGTGAGAGGATTCTCTGATGTTCTAGTAGTGCCAGATACTGGGATGGTTCTGGACTTGGTCTTGGAATCCCCCTTTCGGTTCTTGAGTCTGTGATCCAGGCGTAACACCAGATTTATTAAATCCTCACAGGACGAAGGCTGAGGATCAATTTGGGCAATGATATCCTTCATTTCCTCAGTTAACCCTAAGTGAAAAAGTGATGCCTGCTTGGCCTCGGGCCACTTGGTCTCCGTAACCAACCTCCGAAATGAATTGAGGTAGGTTAAGATATCTTGATTTCCCTGTCGGAGTTCCATTAACTCCTTATCCGCCGTATAATCATCCGCCCGCCTATCAAACACTTTGACAAACTCCTCCCTGAATGCCTCCCAGTCGTGTATCAAAGGATCATCACGCTGAATCAGAGGGACCGCCCATTGAGCCGCATCCCCCACTAGGTACGAAATCACAAATGCCACCTTGGACTGGTTTGTGGGAAAGGAGCGTGGTTTGCATGTAAAATGCATCATGACTTGTGTCAGAAACACTTGTACCGTACCGGCATCCCCTTTAAACCGTTCTGGGTTGGCGAGTGGAACACTGGTCGGTATTTCAATTACTACAGGACTGGGAGGGTTGGACCCAGATGCCCCTGCATTAAAGGGATTTCTCTGAAGGGTGTCTAACCGATTACGTAACTCGGTGGTTTCCTGTCTGGAGGAAAGCAGCTCGTTCTGTACCGTAATCAACGCAGCCAACACATCATCAAGGGTGGCCATATCTACACACTGAACGGGAGGACGTATAACCGTGGGTCGGATATTCTGTTATCTTCTACTTCCTCAGGATCAGCGTGTAGATATAATAGGCCCCCTTCAGATCTATCCAAACCCAGCGTGCTATATCAGCCTTGGGCTAAGGAAGGATCAGATGAGGGCTGAGGAAAAAAAAACGGGAAGGGAAGGAAGGGGACAGCAGGGAGGGAGAGCTGCAAGATAAAGAACAGGAGATTGGAACCTTTTCTATGAACAAAGAACAGCTCTATCAGATAAGAACGATGTACAATCTCCCTACCTTGGTTAAATAAAGATAAGCAACTATGCTCAGAAGATGACTCTCTTCTACAGCTAACGGGACTGGTCGTCCTAACGAAAACTTCTCTTCTGCAACACACAAGATTAGAAAAACAAGTAAATACCCATATACTGTATACCCTACCACCTATCATGTGAATAGCTAGTACTTCACCTACCCTTCTTCCTTTCCCTTCAGTTCCAAACGTGGGATTCTAGTGCCATAATTAGACTCCAAAGAAGGTGGGAGGGGGGGTTACATCACCCAAATGACAATAAGAAAAGTAGTACCTTTTAGCACGGTTTCTAGTATCAGAACCTCCAAAAAGACGTGAGCAGGATGCCTGGTTGATTTCACCAGGACGGCTCCTTGTAACGAACCCAGGACACTCAAACCCTCTGCAATAGCCGTGGAAAGAAGGCTCGCCAACAGAGGGTTTGTTACGATATGAATGGACAAAATAAACACAATGAGAACCCCTTCCGCAGTAGCCGGTGCAAGAAGGCTCTCCAACGGAAGAGGGATCGGAATAGAGATGTCACAGCTCCGTTTCCGCATGAGCCGTTGAAAGAAGGCTCGCCAACGGAACGGATAACTTTCCTGACACACCGTCGCTTAAAGGTTCCCTTCCGCAAGAGCCGAGGAAAGAAGGCTCGCCAACGGAGGGAACGGCAACGGAGAGTGCCAGGCTGAAACTCACTAAAGACTGTACGAAATGAGCGGTTACTTCACCGCCCGCCTTACAGCGCACCGCAGCCTCTGCACGCCAGGGAGCTTTCAAAAGCAGGAACACAGTCTAGGAACAAAAGCAGCACTCGAACGAGGAACCAAGTTGATCGAGTAACCACCGGGTCAAAATCCAGGATATCCGACACCGGGCCAAGGAAGTGGTGACTTATATACCCCGCCTCCTGCCGCTATGCATTCTGGGCATTGTAGTTCTCATGCCCCAATGTTTACTCTGTGAGGCGCGATGTCGACCATAACAGTATGTATGTATGTATGTATTGCGACTTATATAGCGCACGTATCACCCGAAGGTATCAAGGCTCTTGCTTAGGGAACCCGTCCTGGTATTCCCCTGTGAGATACCCCGGCAGGGTATCCACAAGGTGAAAGCCAGGCATCCCGCCGCGAGGGGCCGTAGTGGAGATTAAGCAAGCTATTGCCCAGAGTCGCAGAGTGTGATCCCGTGAGTCAAGTAGGCACCGGAGCGAGAATTGTCGAGTCCGTGGAATTTTTGAGCCCGAGACCCGCCGAGGCGGGGAATCGAACCCTGGCCCACGGCCGATCTCAGCATCCGGGTCTGCCGCCTCTAACCACTGAGCCACGCTTCTCCTCCAGAGTGGTAAACTCCCTCTGTTTCCGGGATGATCGGAGAAAGAATCAGGACATGTGCTGGCCCACTCTGCGGGCTGGGATCAGTGCGCAGACCTCAGGAGAGGTCTGGGGCAGCTATTTTCCTCCCAGTTCAAGGCGGTGCGCACCTTCTACGAGTCACGGTCATCCGCTAGAACAGCAACACCACGGTAGATATTATTGGTCCTCTGCACCTCCGCTGCCCCTCACAGTCCACTTGAGGTACATATGCCACCTCCATCAGTGTTTAGTGGCACAGTAGAAGGGGCCCGGACTGGTAGCTCATCGATTATGTGGCCGCCATGCTTGGCGGTTAGCCACACACCTCAGTTCGACTATAGTTCGACTATATTAACACACATTGTAAGAGCAGCCATGTGCATTGTTGTCTAGATACAGCACTTTCCAGTAGTAACTCCATGTGCTGGGGTACATATAGCAGAGATGCGCCACTGCTGGAATCCTTGCACCACAGTTGAATTGGCACCTGTATACGTCAGATGGTTTGAATCCGTGTATGACCCCATTCTGCGGCACTCCGACAAGAGGGATGGATGATTATATCAATCCACACAACAGGGCAACACCCTCGTCACATCATAGCCGACTCAAGTGATTAACCCATCCCGGCACCCCCGTAAATATACGAAAGCATTACGAACTACACTTAATCGGAACTTAGCTACCGGATAGCATTGTTTTTAGTCGCCGGACAAATCCAACGATTATACTGCTGGATATTATACCCACAACGAGGGAGACAGATTCCGTGCGAGTTTTTCAATCTCTACACTCAGCCAATAGAATTTAGACATATCAAAAGCTACAGTACACCATCGACGATACTTAATAGAAATTATATGTGCAATAGCCGGCTACCTGATGAAGGCACGTATGCCGAAACGCGCGTAGTTGACATCTGCCTCACTGCCTCCATCAACTTTACGTCTATCGTATATGATTTGTGTACAATATTGTTGGTCTGATGAAATAATCTATTTGTACCAAAGAGAGAGTAAGGGTATTTTTTAGGTACCTACTCCTGAAACCCCTGGGTTAATTTTTGCAAAAACAATGACAGGAGTAGTCACCAAGTCATAAAGCACTAATAGTCTCAAAGCAGAGAAGAAATGAATGAGAAACAAAGAAAAAATAAGTTTTTTTCTTTTTTAAGAAACCCCTCACTCGATGTCCATGAGGCACATTTAGTACCCAATTTAAGTTCTTACACAGAATGCTGTACATAGAACGACAACCGTGAGTACGCGGTATTTACACTGTAGGGTCTGAGAAGAGTGCACCTTAGCGTGTGCAGACCTCTCGTCCCTCCCATCCTGGTCCTGAAGAAAACCTATAATTACAAGAGGTTGAAACATGTCAACCACCTTTTAAATCACTTCTAGATACCATATGGCCAATAGCACCATGAGCAGTATCTCACTAGTTTTTAATTTGGTTACACGGACTCCAGAATAAAATTTCTGAAGGAGTATCTGATGTATACTTTTTAATCACTTCACCAATTCTTTATTTTCACCCCTCACTACACACAAAATAACCAGCTCCGCTGCAATTGCCTAAGTGGCACTCGGCTACTTGGGTGGGCCCCGATGATGAAGCATGTCACCGACCAGGTCGGTGAGTGAGGGGTTTCTTAAAAAAGAAAAAACTTCTTTTTCTTTGTTTCTCATTCATTTCTTCTCTGCTTTGAGACTATTAGTGTTTTATGACTTGGTGACTACACCTGTCATTATTTTTGCACTGATGAAATAATCTTCATGAAATGCTTATAATGAAAATGATATCTTAAATGAATATATGATCTATGAAGCCAATCATGAGCTATATATAAAATAAGAAAATACATTTGGTTTGATACATAATTTTGTGTGTACACATTTGTGAGAATAGGGTGGTATTTTCTTGTGTGTTGTCTTGCTTTAGAGGTATTTATATCAAATAGGTCCGTGTTTCAACTCAGCATTTAGCTATAATTTTTCTTAACTATACCCGTAGAAGTCCTACCCAGCTGATTGTGCACCAGCAGAAAGGAAAGAACAGGGATGTGTTCTACTGACCTACACACAGAACAAACCAGCACTTCCCTATTCACACAGTTTTGGCCAGCATTATCCTTTCTTGTGCTGTGCAGCACATTAACAGATGTACTTCAGTGATGCCCCTCCATCACAACTGGGTCAATGCACATCAAGCAAGGCTAGTTATACATAGCATACAAATGGTATCTCACAGGATCAACTACACACCTGTGGGATGGGGGATCTGAATGCTATAGCTAGTATCTACATGTAGGGATGTGAACATTGTCACTCCAAAACTCAGCTAGAGGAAACTAGCTAGTTCACAGCTGTCATTCCATTCATGCTCAGACTACACATTGGTTAGCTGCCATGGCAGTGTCCATCTGAACACCTCTCCTCAACTCAGAAAAGACTGGGTGTGGGGATAAATGCAACCTATGTACACCCGTTGAACAGGGGCCATAGGTAAAGTCAAAATAGGAAGGGCATCAATGCATACAGATTAGTTGTGCCAACATGCATCCTTTCACAAATGAATGGAAGGGCTATATACAGTGGAGTATGTGTCATCAATGTGCACACCCCCACCCTGCTGCAAAAAGTTCAGCTGTGTACCAACACAGCCATCCTTGCATCCTCGTTCAAACCTGTCTGTCTTGCTGCTTGCCTGTTTCATTATTGCCAGTACAGGGGAAAACACAAGGGGAGGGCACACTCATTATGCCCATGGTGCTGTCCTGCATATGTGCAATTATGCTGAGATCGTGGCTAAAGCGCCTGCTGCACCATGTTTATCAGAATGTTGTGAAAAATCCCCTCAGTAGGTAATTCTCACCATCTCCAAAAGTTCTATCATCTGGGGTGCGGCATGCCACATGTCACCTTGTAACAGCTTGCAATATCAGCCTGTTGGAGGTAGCCACACATGATGTAAGTGTTGTAGGTACAGGATAATCCACTTATGATCATGGCCCCATCACTTTTTGGCATTAAGTCGACTGCCCGGTCCTTTTTCTGAAACAGCCAAATGGGTGAATGCACACATACAAGTGTGTGGAACAAATCTATGATTTGTCTGCCACACTGCAGATGACCAACTCTGCACATGATGAAATGGGTTGAACGTCCATGATTCCTTTATTACTACTAGGACAGGCCTCACCCACTCAGAGCTGGCACACAGTGGCAATGATCATAATCCAGAGCTCCTAACATTTAATATTTATAGACATT
Source organism: Lissotriton helveticus (assembly GCF_964261635.1). Classification (NCBI taxonomy): domain Eukaryota; kingdom Metazoa; phylum Chordata; class Amphibia; order Caudata; family Salamandridae; genus Lissotriton; species Lissotriton helveticus. Next base: position 210,969,203 of record NC_136063.1, on the reverse strand, counting down.
TCTGTCTGCCATCCACAACCTAGTGTAGCAGGTGTTTTGTTAGGATTTTTCGAGTGTGCCTGGTTACTCCAATTGGAGTGTGCCCACCCTAGAATCTCCCACCCAAAGCCTCATGAACCTGCCCTAAACTTACTGTCTCTGTTTTGCCTGAAGAAAGATGTTTTCATTTTTTTCATGTCCCATGTTTCACAGGAGAAAGGTAAGTGTCATGTCATGCACTTTGAATGTCAACTGCTTAAAAACATGTCAAAATGTAACAGACAGCAAAAATAATATTTAACCTTTCTATTGCAGAGAATGAACCTTTACCTCCTGGTCAGCATCCTGTCCCAGACATCTCGGATGATGACAATGATGATGATGACAACCTACCAACCATCAAACACGACACCCTCTAAGAGCCACCATCTCCAGACCAGGGGAGGGTGAGCAGCATTATGGCATCTCCACATACCCCACCAAACAACCAACAGGCACCACCTACAACCACAACCACACCCCTGGACTCTGAGGACCCACAGATCACCCTCCAATGGACTGTGGTAGGAGTCCAGCAGGAGTTTGCAGATCAGGTGCAGGCTGAGATGGAGACCATGGCAGCTACACGAGTGGGTGTCCGTGGCTGTCTCAGTCCCAACAGGGACAACTCTGCTGCCATCAGAAGCACCTGCCATCCACTCCGTGGCCTCCAACAGTCCCTGGCTGGCATCGCTGGTACAATGAGGCAGAAGCATCAGCAACTGCCCTGCCAAAGTGGCACCAGTGAGGTGGCCAAAGAGCTGGGGACAATCTGAAATATCTGGAAGATCATGGAGTGGAAGCAGGGCACTCACATGGCTGCCCTCGGATTCCTACCACTGCAACATTGCTGCTGTGTTAGAGAACCTGCAGATCCTACTCTGCAGTGATGCCTCATGTTGTGGCACAGAGGAAAGCTACTGCGCGCACAGCATCTACAAATGACGTGTCTGGGCCTCCCACACCTGCCACAACTACAAAACCAACCTCACTGGAGACACCACACACATCAGAGGAGGAAGATGTGGACAGTACCTCTTTTCAAAGAAAACGTATGTGGTAGCATTCATCTGAGTCAAATGTTCAGTTTCTAATTAGCCCAGTGCTCACCAACATGCCTGGGTACATATTCTATCACTGCCTCATCTAGAATTTGCCCTGTTCATCTTGGACATTTGTGGTCTGCCAAGGTGGCCTATCCTCCCCACTGACTCTGCGGTCCTCCTCCTGACTGATAATTTTCAAATCCTCAACATGAGCCATGGTATGTTCCCCAAAAGGACTCTGTCTGGGCATCCACTGGCTCTATACATCCTTTGGGGTTGTCATCCTGTGAATTGGCCCTGTGTGACCAAATAAAATTTGCACATGTAAATAAATGCAAATATAATCACTAGTTGTGTGTTGTCTGTCACTACGAGTCAGGACAAGCTTGAACATTGGATAATCTGTGTGATAACTACATCAAATACTGTGAAAAGGGATATCATTGTGTCTGCTGACTCTGGAACATTGCTAGGTTGTGAGAGTTCAAATAATGTTTGAAGCACCAAATGAGTGATTTGCATTGAATGCATATTCAAGGTGGCCACAATAATGTGCAACTGGTGTCGTGCAGCCAGTGTGAAGGGTGATAACATTCAGCCAACAAGTCACATATCTATCCATGGTAACTAGTGAAATATACCTCATTGTGTTGTAAAGTACATCAGCAAGTGTATCTGGTTGTGAGGCAGCGGTCAGTGTATCAGCCCACATACCAACTGTATGTGCTGAAGACAAAGGTAACACCATCCCTCAAAGACATGTTGCATTTGAAACACACAATAATCGTGTATGTGCCAACATAATTAGTATTCTATCATCATGCATTGAGAAAAGCCACATACCGTCGCCAACATTGTTTGAATGTCAGATCTTGTGTATTAATGGACAGTATGACAAATCCTTGTCCACAAATCAGGAAACCACTCACACATGGTGTTGAATACTACAAGCTAAGATTACCGAAAATATCCAGCCTCAGCTGAGCTCATCCTATCTACCTACGCTAAAAACCTATCCTAATCTACACTGCACTACCTTATCCTATCTATGCCTATCACTACCCTAACTTAGCTTATCCTAACCTCCACACTTAACACATTTTAAACATCCCCCCCTTAAGTCACCTCTTAAGTCACATCTTAAGACAGGACATATCTAACTATACCTAAACATAAACTTCCTAAATATGTAACCTAAAAATACAATTTATACTGTGGGCGTTTTTTAATGGGGGTATTTTGATATATTTTTTAAATATATAACACACATTAAACCCCCCCAATGAACAACCCAAAGTAATCCCACATACACAACTACAAAAGCCACCCTTATGAAACACCTATGTACACTATCTTAACACTGTACTAAAACGCTAATCTAAACTATCCTACCCACTACTACAACAACAAGGATGCCTCTCAAACAGGCTGGAACAGGTGGATGGGACATGCTGTGTTCTAATGTTTGCCCTGCCCCACTGCTTGCTTTATGCCCTGTAGCATGGACAGAGCGATACAAAAGGGGATGATGGACGGAGCGTTTGAGCAAATCAAACACTCACCCCCAGTCAACTGATCTGGGTTTAATCCATCACCATTCTTTAGCCCACTCTGCCACCCCAGTTCAGACATGGCAATATGCAAATCAGTCTGACCCTGTGCCTCATGGGAACAGTCCAGCCCGAACTGCCAAGCCATGTCTTCCCTGGACCAGAAACAAGCATCCTGGGACCAGTTTCGGATTCATAATCCTCATCAGCCAAGCTATCTTGAATCCAGTGACCAAGTGAGCAAGGGACTCACGTCTGAGCATGCCCTGCCACACTTAGGGCGAACAAAGCGATACAAAAGGGGATGATGGACGGAGCGTTTGAGCAAATCAAACACTCACCCCCAGTCAACTGATCTGGGTTTAAGCCATCACCATTCTTTAGCCCACTCAGCCACCCCAGTTCAGACATGGCCATATGCAAATCAGTCTGACCCTGTGCCTCATGGGAACAGTCCAGCCCGAACTGCCAAGCCATGTCTTCCCTGGACCGGAAACAAGCATCCTGGGACCGGTTTCGGATTCATAATCCTCATCAGCCAGGCTATCTTGAATCCAGTGGCCAAGTGAGCAAGGGACTCACGTCTGAGCATACCCTGCCACACTTAGGACGAACAAAGCGATACAAAAGGGGATGATGGACAGAGCATTTGAGCAAATCAAACACTCACCCCCAGTCAACTGATCTGGGTTTAATCCATCACCATTCTATAGCTCACTCAGCCACCCCAGTTCAGACATGGCCATATGCAAATCAGTCTGACCCTGTGCCTCATGGGAACAGTCCAGCCCGAACTGCCAAGCCATGTCTTACCTGGACCGGAAACAAGCATCCTGGGACCGGTTTCGGATTCATAATCCTCATCAGCCAGGCTATCTTGAATCCAGTGGCCAAGTGAGCCAGGGACTCACGTCTAAGCATACCCTGCCACACTTAGGGCGAACAAAGCGATACAAAAGGGGATGATGGACGGAGCTTTTGAGCAAATCAAACACTCACCCCCAGACAACTGATCTGGGTTTAATCCACCACCATTCTTTAGCCCACTCAGCCACCCCAGTTCAGACATGGCCATATGCAAATCAGTCTGACCCTGTGCCTCATGGGAACAGTCCAGCCCGAACTGCCAAGCCATATCTTCCCTGGACCGGAAACAAGCATCCTGGGACCGGTTTCGGATTCATAATCCTCATCAGCCAGGCTATCTTGAATCCAGTGGCCAAGTGAGCAAGGGACTCACGTCTGAGCATACCCTGCCACACTTAGGGCGAACAAAGCGATACAAAAGGGGATGATGGACGGAGCGTTTGAGCAAATCAAACACTCACCCCCAGTCAACTGATCTGGGTTTAATCCATCACCATTCTTTAGCCCACTCAGCCACCCCAGTGTTTGATTGGTTCAGATGCTCCTTCCATCACCACCCCCTTTTGTACCGCTTTGGCCGCCATAAGTGTGGCAGGGTATGCTTAGACGTGAGTCCCTTGCTCACTTTGCCACTGGATTGCCGCTGTAATGCCAGGAACCGGTCCTTGGAAGCTTGTTTCCGGTCCAGGGAAGGCATGGCTTGGCAGCTCGGGCTGGACTGTTCCCATGAGGCACAGGGTCAGATTGATTTGCATATAGCCATGTCTGAACTGGGGTGGAAGAGTGGGCTAAAGAACGGTGATGGATCAAACCCAGATCTTTTGACTGGGTGTGAGTGTTTGATTGGTTCAGATGCTCCTTCCATCACCACCCCCTTTTGTACCGCTTTGGCCGCCATAAGTGTGGCAGGGTATGCTCAGACGTGAGTCCCTTGCTCACTTTGCCACTGGATTCAAGCAAGCCGGGCTGAAGACGGCTGTAATGCCAGAAACCGGTCCTCGGAAGCTTGTTTCCGGTCCAGGGAAGGCATGGCTTGGCAGTTCGGGCTGGACTGTTCCCATGAGGCACAGGGTCAGACTGATTTGCATATAGCCATGTTTGAACTGGGGTGGCAGAGTGTGCTAAAGAACGGTGATGGATCAAACCCAGATCTTTTGACTGGGTGTGAGTGTTTGATTGGTTCAGATGCTCCTTCCATCACCACCCCCTTTTGTACCGCTTTGGCCGCCATAAGTGTGGCAGGGTATGCTCAGACGTGAGTCCCTTGCTCACTTTGCCACTGGATTCAAGCAAGCTGGGCTGAAGATGGTTGTAATGCCAGAAACCGGTCCTCGGAAGCTTGTTTCCGGTCCAGGGAAGGCATGGCTTGGCAGTTCGGGCTGGACTGTTCCCATGAGGCACAGGGTCAGACTGATTTGCATATAGCCATGTCTGAACTGGGGTGGCAGAGTGGGCTAAAGAACGGTGATGGATCAAACCCAGATCTTTTGACTGGGTGTGAGTGTTTTATTGGTTCAGATGCTCCTTCCATCACCACCCCCTTTTGTACCGCTTTGGCCACCATAAGTGTTGCAGGGTATGCTCAGACGTGAGACCCTTGCTCGCTTTGCCACTGGATTCAAGCAAGCTGGGCTGAAGACGGCTGTAATGCCAGAAACCGGTCCTCGGAAGCTTGTTTCCCGTCCAGGGAAGGCATGGCTTGGCAGTTCGGGCTGGACTGTTCCCATGAGGCACAGGGTCAGACTGATTTGCATATAGCCATGTCTGAACTGGGGTGGCAGAGTGGGATAAAGAACGGTGATGGATCAAACCCAGATCTTTTGACTGGGTGTGAGTGTTTGATTGGTTCAGATGCTCCTTCCATCACCACCCCCTTTTGTACCACTGTAGCAGGGACAGGGCCTGGTCCACCTTGTTTTCCACCATTGTCTGAGACTTCCTTCCTTATGTCTGCCTCAAAAGTTCCCTGCACTCCTGTGGGCTGTTGTGTAGGTGGCACTGTCTGTGATGGTCCACTCTGAGATGAGCTGGGAGTCAGTGCCTGTAATGGTCCTGCTGTAGCTTGGGAATGGCTGGGCACACTTCCTCTGCTGATATTTGGTGGTCCCCCTAGGGAACACAGACCAATGTCCTTACGCCTTTTCGGTCTGGTACCAACGCTTCATGGCCCAGTATGATTTTGCTACACATTTGATGTGCTGGTAGTGCACCCTTCTCTTCAGGAAAGTTTACTGTTCCTCTGGGGTCATGTTGTCTGTCGAAAAAGTTTACGTCAAATGTCAGCCATAGGCTGACTATGTTCACATTACAAGATAGGAACTCTCATATGTCTAATTATAGCTCAGTCAGTTGCGTCACCAGCCCACATACAGTTTGCTGCTTTGATTAACTACACACATACCTACATCTAGCATATCTGATGCAGATGTGCCTATTTGCAAAGTTAACATTGAGTACCAACACAGGCAGAGGTGATAATGACCATCTCCATATAGGGTATGTTTTGAAACATGCTTGTTTCTATATCCATGTATTGATACACAATTTGACAATGACTGTGGATTGGTATACCTTGGGCATCCTGCAGTGGCTGCCATGCCAAAGCCATGTTACACCATCAGATGTGACGTCTTCACACCGCATTACTTGCATCAAAATGTTTTGGAATTAATGGGACATTGAACCATTTTGGTACACTTTTCTTCCTATACAGATAACCTCATAAGCATGACATGTTCCTATAGATGCAGGGAATTGACACAACATCCTACATTGGTAAGGGTACAATTACATATTTGACATGATAACACTCTATGGTGGTCCATAACAATACTGTATGCATGTACGCATTTATTCGACATGTTCAGATGACATGCATACTATAGCAATCACACTCTATTCATCATAAATTGTACAACAATTACCCCATACATTGACATTGTCAGACACTTGGAAAAATGCACTTCTTACACACGACTTTCATCTTGTCATTCCAAGATAGGCAACTTTTCGTGATCAATATGTGTTAGATGGTGTAACACATGCAACACGTTGCCACATCTATCCATTACCTATTCCACCTCTTCAAGAAATCAAATTGTGAGTTGGTTGCACAATAAATCAGGCAATCCACTACACATCTGACACGAAACTCACTCCTTACAACACACTTATTACACAGATGAAGGTACTCACCGGTAAAGTTTGGGTTGCTGAAGTTGGCCATTTCAGCATCAGTATGGGGGGCTTGGGTCCAGCTTCAAGACATAACATGTACAGAACATTGTTACACTGTTTTACATATATATGGAAAACAAGTACACCACAGTACATATGCTAGAATATTGGCCATGTGGCCTATCAGGTTGTAAGTGGGCGGATTACACAGTTTACATGCCTGGATGATAAACATTTGTTGGAAGGGCTCAGTCATACATACATGCAAATATCTTTGACATGCATCTTTTGCACATTTAGCACATCCTCCTAGCAGATAGGCATCACAATCTAACTACACATGTACCTGACTTGGATAATGCTGTGCACCTGCACAATTCACATACATACACAGCTAATGGTTTATGGTGGCTCTCGAGCACACAAACACCTTTAAATAGTTAGCCTACATATATTTCCACTAATATGTATCGGTCCACAAAGTAACGTGTGTAGCCTACATGTCAGTGCTACTCAGTTCAACATTGTTTTCAGGCATCCCTAAGACTAGTAAAACAGATAACAAATAGGGATTAGCTAAACAAAGTAAGTCATGACAGACATCAAACAGACTAGCCAACTCCGAGGAGTTATGCCAAGAAGCATCAAAGGCACATCTCTATGTTAATCCTTCACAAGACAAGCTCAGCCATAGGATACCTTGACAAGTTGTAAGACGGGAAATGACAGTTGTGCAAGGGCCTTTTACAACAGTCCCTTTATGTATGAAATTGGTACTGTAATGCACAATGTAAACTGGAAATGACACATGCCTGCAGCAGAACTCACTTCTTTGGAGCCCATTTGCAATACCAGCCATGTAATCACATGAAGTTTCAGGACATGATTGGAAATGCATATTAACTCCATGATTCCTAGGAATGCATTTCTCTCAATTATGGTAATAGTGACACTAGTGATGGTCACTCTGTATCACAGAAACCACTGGTGCAAATAAAGTTCATGCACTATAGCCATGGTATATGTCCATTTTGAAATTGTGCAAGACCATTTATTGTGAAACATCATAGTGACCCATACTTAATGGTCCCTAAATTGTATATCATATTAGACACTATACTTTGCATTAAAAATATATGTACTTACATGTTGATCCACCAAATGCAATGCCCACATACTGCAGCAGGTCGGACTCACTGCCCACAACATCTGCCCAGCGATGTTTGAGTTGTGGGGTCTCCTGGTCCACAACATGTACCTGCAGCACCTGCTGATGGATGTTCTCCCATCTGGTCTTGTGATCCTTCACAGGGTACCACTGACTATTTCATCCACAAGCTTACCGCATATTTAGCAGGTAGTGCATCACGAGGCACAAAAAAGTTCCCAACTCCTGGGAGTTCATGGGCCTACAGCGCTTCAGGCCTGGCATTATCCCATCAACTTATAATTATTCTAAAGTTAACTAAACCCCAGTAAACACCCTAAAACCCCAGATACCAAACTACCCCAAAAAAAGAAACACCCAAGTCTTAACAATACACTTGACAATAAAATACACACAAATGGACAAAATATACACAACAGGGACAGCCAACACAAGGCACGGCTCCACAAACTCCAAAGTAACTCCCCTGCTCTAAACACACCACCACTCCCAAGCACAGACAGATAAACTGTGAGTGATTGTGAAAGTGAAAGTAACTTTACAGTTCATAGTTTACTGCATGCAGTATATATTACATCACTTCCTTTGCTCCATTACTTTCTTTCCTGTGTGGATGCAGGATGTTTTCAGGCTATGCATGGTATTTTTTTACGCTAGCGAACTTAAACTCTATTGCACTAGAGGGCTTGCTATGCTTAACACAGTAGATACTACGCGTCTCCAAGGGAGCGTATTTTTGTTGGTATGATGCGGGTCGCTTATGGGTCTAGTGTGTTTTTTAATGTAAGAAAAAACTATGAAATTGTTGTCTTATTATGTGTATTTCATGTTCCAATTGACAGTGAATGTTGTATTCAATGTGATATGTGTGATGTACTGTTGCCACTGTTAGCTCATGTGTGTAATGTATGTAAATAAGCATACACATGAGTGAGACCATCAACTTGACAACATTTTTTTTTTAAGATTAAGTTTTCTATGAGTCAGGTTTGAGGACACGACTCAGGGTATAAGGGAAGCGCTATCATAAGGATTTAAATGACCTCATACTGTAGTGTAGTTCCTATCATCCCAATAGGCTCTGCGCATTGGAATAATATCTTCAATAGTATAGACCTAGGGCAGAGGTTAACTAGGTCTTCTACCGACGATATTAGACTTAAAGTTTTGTGTTTGCCAGCTAGCTCAGAGTTCACTAGAAACTTTCTCGAATAGGCAAGGAGAATTTTAACCTCCCTGGATAGACAAGAAGGGATTTAGTTTCTGACAACCATAGAACATGACAACTTTGCTCGCCCCTAATCAAGAGTGTATCTCTAGAGTCGTGTGAAAACAAAAGACAACTTATTTTGCTCAGTCAGTTCAGTGCATTCTTAGTTTCACCAGATTGTAGAGAAAAGGAAGAGACGGGCGTGTTCAATAAAAGATGGTATTTATTGATCAGTCTCTTTTCACGTACAAGAGAAATGGATCGCTATTATTGCAATACTTATAGTTAAGTAAAGTGCATACAGTAAAGACAGAATTATAAAATAATACTGAAAAAGCATTGATATGGTTTCTGAGCCATATGATACTTTAAAATGGATAAAATAGATACATACATATATACATTTGACTAATCGTACTCAACTGGTGCTTCTAACCACGCCTACCCCAGTGTACCTGACCTAAGCCTAATACGTGGGCGGGAGTAGATAAGTAGCAGTTTAAGTTAAGTTTGTTTTGCCAAGGGACTGACTCAAGAATTCTCTGCAAGGGGTTATTCAGTTCTGTACCTGAGATCTAGAATGGTGGAAGGCTGGTATCTCTTATCCCATGTCTTGATATTCCAGCTGCCTGCGAGGGCTGCTTGGAAGCACCGGAGCTGGATTGCTCGGCAGGAGAAAGGCAGCGTCTCTCTCAGCGCGTCAGGAAGGCGGGGCAGCGCCTGTGGGCTTCGCTCTCTGCTGGGCTCCTCGGCAAGTCTCGCTGCTCCAATCTCGTCACCACCGCGTGTGTTTGCTTAAGGCAATGTCGGTAATATTTATACCTTAAAGGTGCCGAGATTGACGTAAGGATGGACATATATACGTCAATAAGGATGTCATACGAACGGGTTCGTTCGCACATTCTTTTACTGAAGTTCTCGGTGAAATCAAAACAATGGCTACGGGAATTTCCCAGGTCGCTGTAGGTTTGATTTGTTTTGAGAACTCCGTATTCCTTATCAGGGGCTGGAGGAATATCGCTTGTCTAATTAGATGGCATGCGTTATGACCTAATCAGATAACGCGCTTCTGTGCCGTGGTGTGGCTTAATCAGATAACGGTTTTTGCACTGTTGGATGGCTGCTAGTTAATTATTAACCAAACCAGGGCCAGGAATAGGGGAATCGATACAGTACCTATAGAAATACATCACACCCACTCCACGTAGACTATGTCCATATTTACAAATCTAGGCATAGTGAAACTAGTAGCGTTTGTGTATACCGTACCACCCCAAAATACATTCATATGCATTCTGAAAATTTGGAATTATGAAATATACGAAACAAAATCACATGTACTGTATGCATAAGCAGTATAATAATGCTAAACATATAACGCATATTTCAAACTCAGCATGAATAAATGCGAAAACTACACATGAAATGGCTCTTAATACAGAAGAAAAGTGCGAGACCATTTCATCACAATCATAAAATTTTGTATGAAAATGCTAGAGGGTAGCTAATGTCTCTTGACTACCTAAAATAGAAATTCAGTTTCCTAAGAATAATGTCTACTTTAAGCAGAAGATAAGTGTCCCAAAAAATTGTAAATATTTTGGAATTGAGGGAGGTGAGAGGAAAAAAAGTGTTCCATTTCATTGCTCTACTTTTAAAGTTGAAGGCCAAATTCAAGTCTGCAGGGAACTCCGTGTACTAGCTCGCTCAAAGTCATTCCTTCTGCTCTGGTGAAAACATCATATCATTTAGACTGTTGAAAAAACTGTCAACAGCTTCTTGCGAAAGTTCCACTAAGTCTGTAAAAGTTGTTACCATGCATTCATGAGCATGATTGCCTTCATTGATGTTTTGATCAGCATAGCTGACTGAAGGTCGTACCTGATCGATGCTGCTTTCATCTCGTACTTCACTACCCCTCAATCATAGTGGTGAAGTCTCCACGAATGCCGTCATCAGGATAGGTAGCCGCTGGGGGCAGCACAATGCATGAGCCGTTACCGGACCCAACAAGGTTTCTGCGTCCAATGGCACATCCGATTGTAGTGTCAAACAGGTGTCCAACACGCATTCTTCGCCGCATAGCAAGCACCTTAATACAGGCATAACACAACGTTGCCACATTGGTCTGAATGAAAGAAACCAAGTCATGTTCAAGTCCCGTAGCCGTGCTAGTCCAAGGACTCTAGTTATGCGGTCCCGGTAGCCAATGGCTAGGATCGTTTCTTCCCTTGTCGCAGGTGTTTTGTCTGTGACATGGTTTGCCATAGCGAAATAACAGGATCAAAAATAGGATGCCTGCCACTAGTCCCAAAAGGAGAGGAAGTCCGCCAAAGATGGAATGGACAAAGTCTGGAAAAATACCCAGGATGGCTTTGAATGGTGTCAAAATTCCTGAAAACACTGTCTTAAATACACTTGAGACACCACTGGTATCAGAAATATTTAAGATTTCGTTCAGTATTTCTGCGAAATGTATGGGGGAATTTGTTGATAACAATAAATGAATCTCTGCCGTTGTCCTTGCAACTTGGAGATCATACGTTTCTTTTGAAGACGTTAGCCTGGTCGGCGTCTGTAGGAGCACTGTCTTCATTCTGCTTAAAGTATCAATTCTAATAGAAGCAATTTTCTAATCGGGCCATAACCTTGCCTCCCTGTCTGGGGAATCGTTCGGGAACAATACCCGTTCACAGCACATGACCTTCCTAGTCACGGTTATGAGATAAGGTTTTCCGGGCAGCAAACTACAACATCTGCGATCTACTATTAGAATGTAACTCCCGTTCGAGAGTCTCCTAAAGAATGGTTCTATTTGTGTTGCAGGTGTGCCTAGCTGGTAACATGAAAGGTTATTTGAAGTCCCTTCACAGGCTCCATGTAAGCTAATACCCTGACACAGAAGTGTACCGCTTAGTGATCTTGCACAATTATCGCCACTAAGAAACACTTTCTGGCCTTTATTACTGACACATTCGTGTGTATAGGGCAAGTTCCATGTTGACTTAATGTACCCTTTACCCAACCTTTCATGCTGGCCTGCCTGTATATATTTTTGGCAGTATTGAAACTGGAAAGTAGTTATCGGAATATTTATTATTCCATGTATTATCCATTCAATGACAGGTCATTCTGACATTGTCAATGGTAATCTCTCAAGTTTTTCAATGCTCAGAATTGTATAGTCAGCACCCTCCTGTGCCAAACTGATTTGTTTATCAGTAAGGTTAAAGATGTAAAATAATGACGTTGTGTTGATTAAACGCCAAGGCACATAGCATGAACGCAGATTTTGTAACGTCCAGCCAAGCTGTACAATAGAACGCAACTGGGACTGACCGTGTTGTAACAACAGTAAGTCTTGCGATATTATATCGATTGCTGAAGACACAATGCTGTCCAGAGAATATATTCTGGAGGACAGAGTCATTAACCCATTGTCCACCACAGAAAGTGATTTTTCCAAATTAATACGGTCAATTTCCCGTATTTTCTCGGCTGTCTCAATTTGAGTTTCTTTCCAGGCTTCGTTATAAGCTGCATATATAGAGGCCGCTATGAAACGTTTTTGACGCTGTTTGCGTGGTCCCATAATGAAATCACGCAAGTCAGCACCTTCTGTAAGTAAAGTTAGGTGTTGCTTAATTTCTGCCAGTGTGGACGTTTGCAGCCATTGAAGGCAGAGCTTGCCCACGCTGTAGGTGGTTACTATCCCTGGATGTTGTCTTTGGGAATATCTAGGGTCTGGCCTGGTCAATGTGAACCCCTGTATTTTGTTCAGGAATCTGTCTTGACAGTTATTTGTATCTGTGGGCCAGATCAACCATTGTTTCCATTCAGGATGTGGTTTTGGTTTAGTATATGGTTTACGTCTATCTCAACATCTATAGAGCTATTATCGTTCACTGTTGGCTTTGGAATAGACGGTTTGTTCAAATCTTTGATTTTGGCTAAGCCAAGACAGGTAGTTTGTTGAATAGTGTCATTCAAAAATATAATTTGTTCTGGGATCATACAGGCTCTAAACAATGATTCTATACCTTGTACTTGCCAATCTCTTGTACCCCAAACAGTTTTTGCTTCAATATTAATGTTCCAGAAATCAAAACCAAATGTATTCATTCGCTCAAAAAATGAATCTGAATATATCAATTTTGTGTTTGTAAGCATGGTCTTCATACCTGTCTTATTTGACAATTTGAAATAAAATGTTTCTGCATTACTTGTGTTAAACCCTGAAAAGTATGAATATTTATCATAAAATGTTTTCGAGCTACTTTTTGGAGGAGTAGCACAATGTTCCCATTGGTTATAATTTAAAACATTTCTAGGTTGTGCAGATTTGTGTAGATAATGGTTACCATAGTGGTTGTAGCAGAACATTTGATCATAATTAGACGAACCCTGCAAATAATCATGTTCTGTAAATTTAGCAGACATCACAAGATCAGACATCATATCATTAATACTTTCAAAGTCCCAATCATCAGCAAATGTGCTTGGTTTTACAAAGTCACTCAATGAGATCTTGAATTGGTGTGGATACTTCAGGATTTCAACCGGACCATAGATTTCATAATCAGTTTTGTCCCATGCTACACCGCCTGGTATAGGATTGGCTGTGAAGTTCACTGAAGAAAGTTCTCTTTTCTTGACGTGTGAAGATGTGTGTGGTTTAAGGACCAAGTTGATTTTCTGGCTTGCTGTGTCCATTTTAGCATATTTTCCTTCAATGAAATGTCCCAAGCATAGTACCATGATGAGCCAAAGTATGAGGATAAATGCACCTAAGGCCACCCAAAATTCAATCCATGGGGAAATCAGATAGGTTTCTTTCAGCTGTTGAAAAAGTTCCTTAGCTTTATCTTTAAAAGTTTTTGTTGATGGCTGTTTCTTAGATTCACTCAGATCTTCAGATGAATCATCGAAGTTGATGAAGTAGCCGGATGCTGTTCTGTCAATTGTTCCAATTGCTTCTGGATTACTTTTTGTTCTAGAAGTTTCCTTTGTTTTATCAGCATACTCATATGTTACTTCATTGTAGGTTGGTGTGTCTCGACTAAATGTTTTTATTTGGGTTTTTAGAGGTTCAAGTTCCATTGCTTTGTTGCATATTCCTTGTTGATGTTCTGTGGGCATTTCGAATGTGATTATCCTCTTAGTTTGAACCTCTGGATTTGTAGCAAACATCGGTGTTCTACTACTTCTTGGGAGTCCACTTGGCCTACTGTTTGTTATCGGCCACATGATTGTGGTTTTACAAAGTCGATGGATACAACTCTGTTCTCCTTTTTGCCAGCAAGGGGCGGTAGTACTACTGATCTTGTCCCGTTGATAGACAAGACAGGAACTGCTTTCCTGTAAGAAGGCCCAAATTCCTTCTTTACCGCGATCTTCTCCCTGACTAGATCCCCGACTTTTGGAATCCAGACAGGTCTTGCTGGGACAGGTGGTTTCTCTTCAGTGGTTGTTGGCTGTTGTTTCAACTTTATGTTGCTCAGGTCTTTTCTTGTTTCATTTAAGTCCTGCAAAATAGCCAAACGATCTTTGATGTCAAAGTATTTATCTTTAACCACTGAAGTCTGACTGTCAAGATCTTGGATCATCATTCTAGTCCCGAACAGTAGTTCGTAGGGACTGAATCCCCTCAGAGAATCTCTTGGCAGGTTATTTAGACTACGTTGGACACTTATTAGATGTGTGACCCACCCAGCTCCCGAACCTAATACCTTTTCCATTATAGATAGCTTTATGCCTTGGTTTTTTCTTTACACCATCCCGTATCCCTCAGGAAGGAAGTGAGAAGAGTCCCGCTATGCAATGCTCATTTGGCCATGCTTCCCCATAAGCTTCAGGGCTAAAGGGAAATTTATTAGTCAAAACGTAGCATGCTCCTAGCGTATATGCCATTATAGACTCGCAAATCTTTTTATAACAGTCCAGACGTCAGCCGAGCGCTGGGGTCTACATTATAAGTGAAAGTTAGTCTTTTTATGTTAATCTGACGCTTTTTTTTGTTGTTGTTGGTTTTATTGACTATTGTCTAGCCCGTCTGGAGTGAAACGCCATGGTAATACACCGTTTCTCTCGCCGCTGCGATCTCTGTTGCAGTCTGGGCAGTTTTTTACAAAAATGTGGTGATGCAGGCTCATGCCTGGCCACCAGTACACTGAGGTGACTAAGACCCTCACCCATGTGTGCGTCCGCTATTAACAAGCTTCTCCTTTCCGTGTTTGGAATTACTCTATCCCCCACTCCAGGGATTCGAGCAAAAGGAACGGAGTTTGCATCGATTATGTATGTATAGTTGAGTGGGTAATTGATCGGTAGCGCTGAGCAGTCGCCCTTTGATGACGTTTTCACCGCCAGCACTGTTTCACCGTCAATGTTTTTTACTGTACGGTTTTTTGTAGCTACGGAAGCCGGTTTAGTTGCTCCCGCTGTGGCTGTCTCAGCCAATGAATTCCCTGCAACGTGAACGCCATCACGCTGATGACTCACTGAATGTATCACGTGAGTTTTTGGTAGTTCTTTCTTTAAAAGAACTACTTGTTCCCAAAGCGATTTCTGCTTTATTGTGGCACCTGTGTCATCTTTGTAACCATTCAGAATCCATTTCTGCAAATCGTTATTGTATGATTTGACGCAGTAATGCGAATCGGACACTATAAGTGTCGGGAATTCGCGATCGGCATTATCTAGCGCCATTTTCAATGCTATTATTTCAGTCTGTTGTTCTGAATTAGTTTCTACTGAGTGTGTTTTTATTAATAGAGGTCTCAGTTTTCTTCCACGCCATACTTCTTTTGTAATTTCACATGTGGGGTTGTACGCTTGTTCTCCCCACCCAGGTGGTTGAGCATGGCCGTCTGTATAAATTACACAGGCGTACTGTTGTAAGGGCAGAATGTTGATTGGCAGAGGGTATTGTCTCTCATATTCTAGATATTTTAATTCTTTCAGTTCTGGATCAAAATAGTATTTTATCTTGTCCGTAGCAATTGAATTTACCCATTGCATCCATTCTGGATTCAATGCTGTAGTCGGTAAATTACATGGGGTTGTTAATGCCTCAAAGGCTGATTCTGCTGTTCTGACTGTAATACGTCTACCGTCAGCTTTGTCTTTTTCTCTTGCTACAGCCGTTTGAACCGCATGAACAATGTTTTCTTTTATGCTGAACGTTTTTTCAGCTTCTGTGTACAAGTGTGATTTGTATGCAATTGGTACCTTTTCTCCCTCATTAGAGGTCAGGTATGTGAATCCGCATCTTCCTGGGATGACTCGAATCACAAGGTTGTGTGTGTTATCACGTGTTTGTAATTTTGTTTTAATTAACATGTCTGTTTGTAAAGATCTCAACATTTCTGCGTGTTTTTGAGTCCAATTGATTCTTTTAAAATATGGTTTTATTAGATCATAAAGGGGTTTGACCCTTTCTGCGTAATTTATAATGTAAGTTCTTCCGAAATTTAGGAAGCCTAGAATTGATTGTAGGTTTTTTAGTGTTCTAGGTGCTTGGATTACAGCACATTTCTCTAGGAAATTGTCAGCCAGGCCTTTGCCTTCACTTGATAGTTCATATCCTAAAAACAGGACTGTTAGATGGGCAATTCTTGATTTTTTAAAGTTGAATTTTTAACCCTCTGCTGCAAACCCAAGTATTATGGTGTTCACTCTCTTCAAGTGAGTATCCAAGTCATCGTCTGTTAGATAGATGTCGTCGACATAAGATAATGCCTCGTCATCATATGTTTGTAGTAATTCTGTTACTCTCGCTGAGAATAATCCTGGGCTGTTCTTGAACCCCTGAGGCAAACGACAGAATTTTTTTTGCGCGCCATTTATTGAGAACGCGGTCAAATATCTGCTTTCTGGTGCTATATTCTGACAAAAGAATCCATTAGAGATGTCTAATGTTGTTTTGTATTTTTTGCACACTATGTTATTCATTAGTGCAGCACTATGTGAGTGTTGTACTGCAAAGTTTTTGCAACATGAGTTAAGATGTCTGTAATCCAAAACAAGACGATATGAATTGTCTGGTTTGGAGACAGGAAACAAAGGATTATTCATTTGTGAGGTGCAAGTTTCAATCACCCCCTGGTATTCAAGTTGATCTAGGATCTCTTTCACCTGTTTTTTAGCTTCTTGCTTAATTGGGTACTGCCACTGTGCAGTAGGTTGTGATTTTAACTGGATTTTGTGAGGAGGAGAATCCTCATCCCATCCCACATGATTTTATATAGGGCAGGTGCTTGAGCTACTGCCCACTTTCTTGCAAGTGTATATTTTTTATGAATTGGAATATGATTTGAGAAGGCAGGCATAATTATTTCTTCGCCATGTGGGCACTCCCTGACAAACTCGGGTGGCCAGTCTCGGTCAGCTAGAAGGATGTCATAGCCCTTGGAGAGATTATCCCAAAATAGACCCCTTATTTTTCTAGTCTTATCCCCCTCTATACGCAATGTTATTTCATATATTTTATGAGGTTTGCTAACTCTGGTATCTGCAGTTTCCACTTGAATGTATTCATTCGTGTCCACTGTCTCCAGATGATTCATAAGGACTTTGCGAGCTATGCTCACTTCTGCTGCGCTGTCTAGCATTGTCTGAGCCCATTCTCCGTTTTTCAGCTGTGTCCTCAGTATTCTCGGCATTGTTGATTACTTTAATACTGGCTACCTTCTTTTTTTGAAATTGTAATTTTTTATTCAGATGAGCAGGTTCCTTGTCCTTGGACTTGACGTGCTCTTCCCTGTGTTCTGATCGTCCTTTTCTTTCCGATTTCTGCGAGGAAGTCTGAAAAGATTGAGAGGGACGTGTATCAATGTCTTGATATCTATCAGGTTTTTTTATATTATCCCTATTTCTAAGGTTGTATTTTTTTCACAGAGGGCTCCCTCTGGGGAGACTTGCATCCTTGGTCCGGAGATCTTTCTCTCCGCCGAGGAGACCTTCCTCTGGACTGGAATCTTTTTTCTTTAGGATTGGATTGTTTATTTCCATCCCAGCTCTTTTTTTGAGTGTTTAGATTATTTTTAATAAATATCTTTTCAGGACTTTCAATTAGTTGGGGTTTCACCGGTATTCCACCCAAACTATCTCTTCCTAGTTCTTCATAGGATTTTTCTATGATTCTGGCAATTTCAGATGGTTGGTCTGCTATATTTGTCTCTTTTAACCTCTGGCGGATCGCCACATGTGCTGCTTCTCCCTTTATGTTGGCTAGTAATATTGCCGAGACCTGCTTGAAGTCTTTCAGTAATTTCATACCGAGAGTTAAAGCGGGTTCTGGACCATATTCATCTTGAATTTGTTTTAGCACATCTGGAATTACTGACATGGATGGTACACCATGTGTTTTTGTGTAAATGGAAGCAAAGACTGTTCCCCAAGTGTCACAGTCCTCCACGTGTGGTGCGATTCCCATTGGAAGACAGATAGTCAGAATCCTGTGTTTCTCAACAGAGGTGGTATCTGGGAACACAGCCTCTATTTGAGTGATTTTTTGTGCTAACCAGAATGGAATTTGTTCCCGTTTTGCGGGTACTTTACCTAGACAGGACTGTATGTTCTGTGGTGTAATTTTATTTGTGTTCCCCTGAGTAGGGGTCAGCTGTGGAATTTTAATTGCTGGTTGGACTGTTGAAGTCCGCATTACATATTGGACTAATTGTCTATGTATTTTAATTAGTTGTTTTAGCTGTGCTAAAAGATCTGGTGCAGGCATTTCTTCAATGTCTGGATGTGGTGTGTATCCGGCTAGGACCGGCCACGTTGCTCCTGGTCTACCTAGTGGACCGAGCCTGGTGATGTGATTATTATGTTTTAGGGCGCCATTAAACAAGAGCAGGTGCTCTTGGTATTTGAGTGGTATTTCCACCTCCTCGAAAGGAGTGTACTCATTCGGAGGTTCCTCTATTTTGTAATAGTGGAAGTCCTTTGTTACAGCGTTTGCTGCTGGAAAGTTTATCCATGAATAGAATACCTCCGTCTGCCGATATTCGTGTGCCTCAATTACGAATATGACTGTACCACCTCTCGGTGTCAGCCCATTTTCTATAAGTTTTAAAGTTATAGTTTTTCTTATGTTGACCGGGATTAGTATTGCGTCCGGGTCTTGCAGTAGGAGACTATTGTCAGCTGCTAGGAGTTCAGCTGCTATTCTAGCTGTCTCTCTTCCTTCTTCAGTGTCTGACATTTTACTGTTAGGAAGGTAATTTTGTTTGTTTGCAGATCAGTTTTCTATGGAAACAAAGATTAGATGCACAATATTTTGGAACAGTGTTATCCTTCAACGTTGAATAAACCAAGAACCATACATAGGAGTCTCCTCCTACGAAGTTTGGCGGATATGACCTTTCACCCACTCCAGACGTCTTTGGAGTATTATGGGAAAAAAGGGGCTCTGTGTGAAAAAGCACGACTGAGTTACTCTAATGTCTTGCGTTAGTTTTATCGCCTATCCAAACCGTTGGGCGCCATGTAGTGTAGTTCCTATCATCCCAATAGGCTCTGCGCATTAGAATAATATCTTCAATAGTATAGACCTAGGGCAGAGGTTAACTAGGTCTTCTACCGACGATATTAGACTTAAAGTTTTGTGTTTGCCAGCTAGCTCAGAGTTCACTAGAAACTTTCTCGAATAGGCAAGGAGGATTTTAACCTCCCTGGGTAGACAAGAAGGGATTTAGTTTCTGACAACCATAGAACATGACAACTTTGCTCTCCCCTAATCAAGAGTGTATCTCTAGAGTCGTGTGAAAACAAAAGACAACTTATTTTGCTCAGTCAGTTCAGTGCATTCTTAGTTTCACCAGATTGTAGAGAAAAGGAAGAGACGGGCGTGTTCAATAAAAGATGGTATTTATTGATCAGTCTCTTTTCTCGTACAAGAGAAATGGATCGCTATTATTGCAATACTTATAGTTAAGTAAAGTGCATACAGTAAAGACAGAATTATAAAATAATACTGAAAAAGCATTGATATGGTTTCTGAGCCATATGATACTTTAAAATGGATAAAATAGATACATACATATATACATTTGACTAATCGTACTCAACTGGTGCTTCTAACCACGCCTACCCCAGTGTACCTGACCTAAGCCTAATACGTGGGCGGGAGTAGATAAGTAGCAGTTTAAGTTAAGTTTGTTTTGCCAAGGGACTGACTCAAGAATTCTCTGCAAGGGGTTATTCAGTTCTGTACCTGAGATCTAGAATGGTGGAGGGCTGGTATCTCTTATCCCAGGTCTTGATATTCCAGCTGCCTGCGAGGGCTGCTTGGAAGCGCCGGAGCTGGATTTCTTGGCAGGAGAAAGGCAGCGTCTCTCTCAGCACGTCAGGAAGGCGGGGCAGCGCCTGTGGGCTTCGCTCTCTGCTGGGCTCCTCGGCAAGTCTCGCTGCTCCAATCTCGTCACCACCGCGTGTGTTTGCTTAAGGCAATGTCGGTAATATTTATACCTTAAAGGTGCCGAGATTGACGTAAGGATGGACATATATACGTTAATAAGGATGTCATACGAACGGGTTCGTTCGCACATTCTTTTACTGAAGTTCTCGGTGAAATCAAAACAATGGCTACGGGAATTTCCCAGGTCGCTGTAGGTTTGATTTGTTTTGAGAACTCCGTATTCCTTATCAGGGGTTGGAGGAATATCGCTTGTCTAATTAGATGGCATGCGTTATGACCTAATCAGATAACGCGCTTCTGTGCCGTGGTGTGCCTTAATCAGATAACGGTTTTTGCACCGTTGGATGGCTGCTAGTTAATTATTAACCAAACCAGGGCCAGTAATAGGGGAATCGATACAGTACCTATAGAAATACATCACAATACTCAGGTGGACTTACGTCCCGCACCACGCACTTGGATTAAAGATTCAACATTGTGTACAATAAAGAGTGCGCAGTCCTACCTAAAGGCTACAAGTGATGATATTATCCCTCATGCCTTGTTTCTGATGCTGATGTTGCAGGTTGCAAAGGCTCCTCTTCTTCCTCCCCATCATCCGGCATTTCACGCTCCACATTGTCCTCTGGCAACAGCCCATTTGTCCTGGCACATATGTTGTACAGGATGTAGCACACCAATATGATCTTACAGAACATGGGTGGGAGTATAGTAATCAACCCCAGAGGCATCAAGGCAGCAGGACCATGACTCGAGAGCACTAAAAGTCCGCTCCACAATAAACCTGGTGCTGTCAGAGCTTGGTTGTATGCCATCTTTGCTTGGTTTTGGAGTTACTTCACCGGTGTCATTACTCATGGCATCAGTGCATACCCTTGGTCAGCTGAAATAAAAAAAGGTGTTACATCAGACAGCACTCATGATGATGGTGAGTGCTACATTATTCACTATTGTGGACTGTGTCCAGCTTTCTACATTCACCTTGCATACGTCATGTACATGCAATGACAATGTGTTCCGTACATACAAGTTACAGTTGGTAATGGCAGACACAGAACAACACAGACAAGTGTTGTGTCCTCTGTGTTGCCTCCATTTCCTGACATTCAGCTGCGTGGTAAAGCATTGTAGGTGTTGATTAGCCACCAATGGCAGTAGATTCTTTGACACTGATTAGGCAATTGTCTTACAATCTTTTTTGTGTTCCTGTATGGGTACTATAGCAAACCCTATACCATTCCTTTTCAGATTTCATGACATAAGGCCATGGTTGTTGGAGTATTTTCCTTCTGGCATATCCTTTATACATTTGGTTGGCTGGGTCACCCCATCTGCAAGAAGGCGAGGACTGAGAGTTGTGCTTCTCCTTGCCTCCCCCACCTGAGGGGTGCAGTTAGCAACGGTGGGCACACCTCTCTTCCTCACTTCGTTTTCCCACTGTTTTTCCCACCAAAAGTGGAGGTCAAAACCAGTGGAGATCAGTTGCTGGAAGCAGCAAAAGGCCTGAGGAAGCTCACAAAGGCAGCAAGCCTTTGAAGCTTCCCCTTAGTGTACCCTGCACCTCGTCCCAGAATGTGCAATGTTTCAGGCCCCCGATAGCAGCAGGCTCTCAACCCCAGCATCCGGAAACATGTCTGGTGGTTGGCAGCTAGGGAGCAGCCACTCAGCCTGGACACTAGTGTTAGGTAATTTTGCAGGGGGCATCTCTAAGATGCCCTCTGTCTGCATTTTCCATTAAATCCCAACCTGGCATCAATGGTGCGCCAACATGTTTGGTTTCCGTGGAAGTGTCAATGTTGTATATTCTGAGGAAACTAAAAGTGATCCTGTGTGCGAAGTTGTTAGCTGGCTTACTGACTTTGTGATGGTTATTAAGGAGGACTCTGAGTATTGTGTTGATCCAGTAGTAGATGTGTTGGTGGATGGGAGGTGTTTGCAACTGCTGGTGGATTCGGGGGCACGTATGACTATGATTACTGACAATTTGTTTGAGAGTACATGGGGGAACAGACCTCTTAATGCCCCTGATAGAAGTCCTGTCTCCTATGAAGGGAGAAGAATTGATTTTTATTAAATCACAACATTGTTTCTAAAATGGAGTATATTAGCCATCCATGGTACCGCTCCAACTTATCTTACTGACAAAAGGTAAACAAATGGAAAGAAAAATGCACCATAAACAAATACCAAGAAAGGCAACGGGCATTTGTGTTTTAAAGACGAGAACCCTCACTCACCCTAGGGTGACATGCTTCATCATTGGGTCCCTCTTGCACACAGTGCCCGCAAGATGCACAGTGTGGGCTACAACTCTCCCAAGGAGAGGAGCATGAGGTGTTGTCTTCTCCAATGTGACGTGTGAGTGAAGGGCAGAGTGCTCAATAATAAGTGTGTATTAAAACCACCTAATCTGGGAAAAAAACTTTATTTGGTATCCCCAATTGATGGACTTAAAAAAACAGTGTAACTTTGGGGATAAAATATTCCATAATTGATTAGGTCAACATGTTTCTGCTTATTGTTGTAAATTCTAGCATTCTTCAGGACCAATGTCTCGTCACTCTGCAACAATCGTGAATGAAATACAAAAAAACCATACTTATTTATTGGTTTGGAAGGTTACAAAACCAGCTTCAATATGACTCGCCTTCTGTAACACAAAAACACAGTCTCAAGGTCTTAATCAACTCAGTCAAATGGTGCCCATGTGCAAGTGAAAAAAGTGAAAAAAGGTGCCAAAAAACCAAGTGACATGACACCCACTATCTTAATCAAAAGGAGGGAGGGAGATCAATGGATCAACGGACACTAGTTACCACTAGAGTGGAAGGTCCAGTTACAGCATGTGTCCGTGAGTGGTCTTCACTAACAAAACGGGGGGCTGAACTCGACGGAGATGGGTAGGTGACCATACACGGACACGGGCAGAATGAGCCAAATCTGAAGGCTCACCCCGATGTACTGACCCGCCGACCACTCATGTGGTATTTAGCCCTTAACCCTTAGGCATAGGACTTCCCATTGAGGTAAACTGCATACCTATACCACACCATATACATGACACTAGCATGTTATTGAGTTATATTTTCTTCTTTACTTTTCACGTTCTAAGGTCCTGATGAATCGCAGGATACTAATCCAATTGCGAGAAACATGTTGACCACTTATTGTTTTTCAGAGCTCTACATAGGTCACTCTACCTAACGAGGTGACACTGAGTGAGCTCGTTTTCACGATTTTAACTGCAATAGGGGGATCACCAGAATAAAATAGTTTCCGGTACCTCTTACTGCATTTTAACCTTCACCCTGGGCGCAGTTGCCTCTCCGCCCACACACCCACACTTCACCATAGGGCAGTTGGATACAAAAGATCTCCGCCAAAGTGCCCCTCTTTGAGGTGTGCCCGTCGGGGATTGCACCGCCCCCCCGACGAGGAGCAACCGCCGATGATGAAGCATGACATCCTTCGGGGTGTGTGAGGCAAATACATCCAACAAAAGGGATGCCCACAGGTGTTACATATACACCTCTGGTCACGCCAGTTCTTGCACAGCCCTCTGTAGTCTTCCTATTCTCTTCCCACTCCTTGCAGGAACAGTTCAGCCCCCCGTTTTGTTAGTGATGACACCCACTATCACACAATTTATGTGAAAAGGTCTCACCATTAGCAGGACAAATCTCTGCTTCCTACCTCGTCTTTAAAATACAAATGCCCGTTGCCTTTCTTGGTATTTGTTTATGGTGCATTTTTCTTTCCATTTGTATTCCATCTGGTTACCTTTTGTAAGTAAGAAAAGTAATAAAAGAAGAATTGATTTGACAGGTTTCTTTGTGACCTCCCTAGTTTTTAAGGACAGACACATCCAAGGGAAGGTTTACGTGGCCAAGAAGTGTCCTAACATTCTTGGTTGGTATCACCAGGGGTTGTTTGGAACAACACTTAAGCCGGGGACACTTGAACAAGTTTCGGTGGTGGGTGAACAATCTGATGGAGAGAGTTTAGTGTCTTGGTCCATGAAATTTCCAAACAGTTTTTGGAGACAATCTTGGATGCATTAAAGGGTTCAAACACTTTATCAAAGTCAAGGAAGGGGCTCTCCCTATCAAACACAAATTATGTAATGTACCTTTCAGTATCAGGGATGACCTGTCTTTGGAACTTAAGAAAATGTGTGAGTCAGAAGTCATTGAGCCTATGGAGTCCTCCCTCTGGCTGTCTCCTTTGGTGGTGGCGCGCAAAAAGAATGGGACTCTCAGGGTATGCATTGACTTGCGCAGCCTGAAGAGGGAGATATGGGTAGACTCACATCCCCTTCCCCGTATCGATAACATCCTTTCGAAATTTGTTGGCACCAAGGACTTCTCCGCGATTGATCTAGCCTCGGCATACCAGCAAGTCGAGTTGTATCCGGTCTATAAACACTTGACAGATTTTGTGTCACCTGTTGGCACCTTGCACTTCTGAAGGATGCCGTTTGGGCTTGCTTCGGCAGCCTCAGTTTTCCAGGGTGTGATGGAGAAGGTTTTGGAGGGTGTCACGGATATGGTTGTCTTCCAAGACGACATTTTGATCACCAGAAAGAGGAAGGAGTTGCATGACAAAAACCTTGCAAAATTCTTGGAGAGATTGGTGGGTAAGCGGGTATCGGAAAAACATGGCGGACTGAAGACGCCGCGGAGCAGCAGCAGCTAGTTGGAGCTCCCTACTTACCCTACCCAACTTGAGTGGCTAAAGTTAAAGCGACTTCTGGTGAAATGAACCAGGAAATGTGCTTTCATCAGTAGCCTAACTGATTACTCGGGGGTCTGAACACATTTTTTTTGGACTCTGTCGGACTTTGTCTAAATCTGAGAGAGGTTCAAGCTGTGTGTTGCCAAACCGCTTAGCTGTCTCCGTGGCCTTCGGAAAACAGATGCAGAGGCTGCTGCTGACTTACCTATTGATCGCCCGGCATTCCATCCCGCGGCTGGTCGGTGGTTCGGCGCTCAGCTGGTTTGGCCTCCGGCTGCTATTGGAACCAAAGCCGAGCACAGAAGCGGAGGGCTTGGCGCAGGACTCCGGATGACGGATGGTGCCCAAGAATGTTCCGAGGGCTACACGGGCTAACAAATATATCACTTCGGAGGCGGCGGCAGCTACAACTTTGGAAATGACCCCAGCTCTTAACAATGCTGTAATATCAAACGCCGCTGCTCAGACACCGAAAATAGGCTACTGCAAACGAGGTGGCTTTATCTCCTAGAGGGTTGACTTCTTTATCCATATCGGGTAAGCAAGTACTTTGACCTCCTGTATTGGTTGTACCCACCTCTACTGCCACTATTGCTACTACTACTACCACTACTAGTACCGAGACTGCTAAAACCAATATAGGGGAGAAGGAAGGTGTAATAAAATATGTTCCTCTCACTGAAGCTATCTTTTCTGGGGCTTCTGGGGCTGTAAAGTTAGGGGGGGGATAGTCTGATACTGGACTCCTCTGACTCTTCCGTGGGGGGTATTTCTCCCACGACTGGGACATGTGATGACTTACCGATTCTAAGCATTGAAGAAGCTGATCACTCTATTGGTTGCTTACAAACAGAGGGGGAAGGAGCAATCGGGGAAGAAATCTGAAACGATGAATATGAGGATCTTACAGAGACCGGTTCCCCGCTGGACACTGCTAAATATTTGATAGGTAGGAGAGACAAGGCTAAATCTAAGTCAAAAACTAAGAGCAGGAAAGGGAAAGTACTTGATTTAGCCGGTACTCCCCCCCTAATTTCCGTCCCCCGTACTTGGAAGCCCCCTACTTGTGGAGAAAAGCCCACTTAGAAAATGGATTCAAGCTAAGGGGCTGGTGAAGAGCATGACTTTGAGACTGTCTGGTACAAGCCCGCCTGAACATGATGTTACTCAGGCCTCTGCTTTGTTATCGAAGATCTTTCACCTACCGACGGCATATCTCACCCGCCCTCTATAGATACTGTCTCTATGGTAGCATCCCCGGAAATTGCTCTTGGAGCAACATGTCCTGTACCGATCTCATCTACTGAGGAAATCTTTTCAGATATTACAACGTTTAATGTTACTAACCCCCCGCCAGTATAATTTCTTCAACGCTATCTGTTTTACCACCTTCTCTGACGTCGCATATTCCAACTAATACCACTGGACTAACATCCACAGGAGAACAAGGAACTGTTAATTCATCTCTTGATATTATTCTGCAAACTCTAACTAGTCATAGGAAATATGCTCATGAACATTTTTTGCAGTTACGAGATGATAATACCAAGTTGCAGAATTGTTTACAGGAAATTACTCTTAAGATGGGGAATGTCCCAGGAAATGGAAGACTTACAGCATCGGGTGGTTAAAATAGAAGAGGGATTGGCCCGAACAGAAATTGTTGTCAGCCAACATGATTCTCAGCTTTTATCTTTACAATTAAAAGTCGAAGATTTGGAAAATCGACAAAGGCGATCCAATCTGAGACTTTTTGGTATTCCGGAAGGAATCGAGGGGGCTGACCCTAGGGCATTCGTTGTAAGTCTATTTCAGAAGGCCTTCACAGACTTATCTGATTGAGATTGGGATTCCCAACTTCAGAGAGTCCATAGGTTACAACTTGTTCAGAGGAACAAGCAAAGTAAATTTCCTCTGCCATTCCTTACTTATTTTGGAAATTTCCTGTTGAGACAGGCAGTATCAATGAAAGCTAGGTCGAATTCACCTGTCACAGTAGGAAACCTGTCCTTCTTTGTAAGATCGGATCTTAGCAAGGCTACTATGGACAGACGGTGCAATTGTGTAAGTTTATTGATCCATTTAAATCTCTTGGCGGACAAGCATTCCTACAGGAGCCTGCTCGCCTAAAAATTATTAAGGGGGGACACATATTTTTTCACCAACGTAAGGGAAGCCGAGAATCCACTAACTACACTTGCTTCAATTTAGACAGTAAGAAAAGTTAGACCTTTAATTTTATTCTTTTTCCTCTCTTATGTACAATTTTTTTTATCTTGTTGGTGAACACTTTTTTGACGCTTCTTAGTTGGGTAGGGAGTAGGTTGAGCCATATGCTGCTTCTCAGGGTAGAAGCCAATTCAGCGGCAGCAGTTTTTTGGGGGGTGCTCCCTCTTGAGGGAGGTGAGGGGGCAGGGGGAGGGGGGTAGTGGGGGGGTGGGTGGGGAGATGGGGTTTTCTCTTGGAAAAACCAACTCAGGAAGAAGATTTTTTTTAATTGGTCGAGAGAAGTTTACTTGATTTATTTTTACAGAATGAAAAGATTTATTTAAATTCTCCTTTAAAATGCTACTACTAAGATGTTTAACATGGAATGTTGCAGGCCTTAATAATAAAAGGAAAAGACGCCTGGTCCGGGAAGAGCTAGCACTGTACAACCCGCATTTTGTTTTTTTGTCTGAGACACACATTGCTTATAAAGATAGAAAGGTTTTGGGCAGCTTGGGTATGAGGTTATAATATGTTCTACCTTCAATGCCTCTATAAGGGGGGGTCGCCATCCTCAAAGATAAATGCTTTAAGACAGAAATGTGTAAAACTGTATGTGATAAGAATGGACGATGGGCTATAGTGCAATTATTAATTGAAAAATGTAAATTTGTTTTTTGTGTGGTTTACGTGGAATTCCGATGATGCCTTTATTTTTGATCAACTGAATATGGAATTGCTGGAGTGGGAAGGAGAACTTGTCATCATGTGCGATTTTAATTGCATAATGAATCACCAACTTGACACCCCTAGGCGTGATGCTTTTCAACGTATGCGTAAAACTCAGGCGGCCATCTTAGAAATAGGACGGATCCACAATATTAAAGATGTTCGGCGTAGTATTCATCCTAATGTGCACCGCTATACATATTATTCTGCCCCTCATAGACTTTGCTCCCGCATTGATATGGCCTGGGCATCGGATAATCTTGTGAATACTAGCTCTATAGAACTTTGCCCACGAGTCACATCAGAACACAATTCTATTTTATTTTCATTTAACATTGGACACAATCACACAGCTCTCCGGTCGTTTTCTTTCCCCAGGCATCTGTTTACAAATATTTTGTTTATCTCTCAACTTAAGTTACATATTCTAGATTTTATTAAACTCAATCTTAATTCCAACTCATGTATTATTGTTTGGGATGCCTGTAAGGCTAGTATCCGGGGTTTCACTCAGCAATTTCTTTTTCGACAAAATTCTGAGCGCTGTAAAACAGATAAAACATTGATTAATAATATTCTTTCAGTTGAACTTCTGCTGGCTGATGCTCTTCGCTTACGCTCTTCTAATGAGTTGGAACTAGGATTACAGCTAGGGGGATTAAAAGCTGCTCTTAAAACAATCTTTTGGGAAAAACGTAGTATAAAACTACACAAATTCCATATCACCAACTATGAGAGTGGAGACAAAATTGGGAAACTCCTAGCTTATAAAGTAGCGGATGAGAGAGCTAGCACTCTGATTAAAAACTTGAGTGGCCCAAATAACATCATATATGATCAACCACTACAGATATTAGAACAATTTGCAATGTTCTATAAGAAATTATATACTCCAGAAAGCTGTCCTACATCGGCTAATATTCAGGATTATTTGGATCGCACTATTTTAGGAAAATCAGATCTCCCCGAGCTTGATCAACTGTCCGATCATATTAGTCAGCTAGAGATCAGACAGGCGATCTTCTCTTTACCATCGGGAAAAGCGACCGGGGAAGATGCGATACCTGTTGAAGTTTATAAAATATGTGGTGATGAGTTAGTATCTCTCTTCGAACAAGTCATTAATTCTATTGGGGTTAATGGGAGAGCCCCGTGTGCTTGGAACATTGTCAAACTGGTCTTTTTTCTGAAAAAGGGCAAACCGGCTGAGGAATGTGGCTCATACCGCCCCATCTCACTGATTAATGCTGATGCCAAGGTGTTTGCCAAAGGGCTAGCCAATCGGTTGGCCCCTTTTATACCTAAAATAGTCAACCCACAACAACACGGGTTTGTAATGGGTAGAGATACCACCGCTCACATCAATATGGCCAATACTGCCTTTGATATAGCAGAGACAGAATCCACCCCACTCGGTATGATCTTGCTTGATGCAGAGAAGGCCTTTGACCGAGTGGGGTGGGATTATCTCTGGCTAGTGATGACTAACTTTGGCTTTAGCGGTAAATTTTTGAGCTGGGCTCGGTCTTTATATGATAACCCTACCGCGAAAGTTAGTTATGCGGGCTTGACATCAGCTTCTTTCTCTATATCTCGGGGCACCCGTCAGGGGTGTCCCTTGTCACCGCTTTTGTTTGCCCTGTCGATGGAACCATTTCTTCACGCATCACAGCTACAATCATGTATTATCCCTTTTAGTTTGGGCCCTCACTCATTGAAAATAATGGCATATGCCGATGACATCGCCATTTATTCTACTGATGTTACAAAGGCTGTACAGGGAATTACCAATGAGGCTAGCAGATTTGGAGATGTCTCCGGGTACAATATAAATCTAAATAAAACTCAAATAATTGTTAATTATAAACCAGCGGCGGCAACATTAGGACTATGTCAGACGGCCACTTACTTGGGGGTAAAAATTCCTGCTAAAATTAGGGAAATAGTAACAATTAACTACGACGCTTTAGTTAAAGCCACCGCAATATCATTAAAAAAATGGCATAAACTCCCTTTGAATATCATGGGTAGGATCAATTTGATTAGAATAAAAATATTACCTACATTTCTTTATTTATTCCTTCTATTCCTCTTGCACTTAGCAATTCTTTTTTTAGGAAACTGGACGGAATATTTAGTAGTTTTATTAGGGGATATCGTAAAGCCCGCCGGCCCATGGTGTTGCTCAAAGGTGCATTTGACAACGGGGGGTTAAACTTTCCGGATTTTAAGTTATATTTTTGGGCAACTTTTCTGGGACGTCTACGGGGTCTACTTAACACAGATAATCAACTTTACTTTTTTACTTGTATGTTAAATTCGGACTCTAATACGTTTTTGTTAAGGGTTAATGATCCCAATTATTTCAACAGGGTCAAATTTAAGACTGCCAAGGACTTGGGTAAAATTTGGCGTAATATTTTGGTTTTTTGCCATACTTCTTTTTACTATCCTAAACTTTGGTTGTGGGGGAGCCCTGGACTTCCAGGAATTTTTAATGATGGCGCGACAAATATTTGGCTTGCACATGGTATAAAGACACTTGGGGATTTATATGGTACGCAAGGCTTTTTGAGTTTTGAGACACTTAAAATTTTATATAAGGGCACAGAATCAATGAGGTTTAAATATATACAAATATATGATTTTTTTATTCGTAATATGAAACTTTTTGATATATCGGATTCGGATATCTGGGACTGTCTGTATTCTAATAAGAATAAATCTTTAATTAGTATCGGCTATAAATGTCTGAATACTTACAAAGTCAGTGACTGTTCTAAACTAGTGGAAAAATGGAGCAAAATGTTGGGGAATAACATCACCCCCACTATGATTAATTTATCTCTTCGTAATATTAATAATTCCGTTTCCTCCTCTAGTTTAAGACTTCAGCAATTTAAGACCACCTGTATGCTCTATCATACTCCAGAAAGGATATTAAAATGGTCTGCGAATGTTTCATATAGTGACCGAACTAAATGCCCCAAGTGTGCTCTTGCTGCTGCGGACTTGGAACATATGCTATTTTCATGTCCTATGTTATCTGAATTTTGGATGGCTTTGGACAAGATAATGAAACAAAAATTTATTTTTTCACCTCTTCTTACATCGTCTTTAGTTTTCCTTGACATTAATACTACCCATGTTCCGCAACAAACTACAATCACTACCACACTATCATGTGCTGAATTAACAATTGCCCGCGCCTGGATTTCGCCCAGTCACCCACATATTATAGAATGGTGGTTATTGTTTAATGAAATTTACTCTATGGAACATGCTTTGGCTAGACTTAGAGGTACACAGTCTTTAATGAAATTTGATAAGACTTGGGATTCATTCATTATGTGAAGGTTATTTTGTGTTTAAACTGTGTTTAAATTGTGCTGGTTCCTGCAACATTGTATATATATATATATTTATTTACGTTATCATTGTTAATTGTATGGTCTGATTTTGTTACCAATGTGATTTTCATTCTGTTTCTTTGTTTTTCCTCTCTCGTATAATGTTTGGTTTTGTTTAATAACATGTATCTTTCTCCTCTGAGTTGCGAATAAAAAAAAAATATAAAAAAAAAGAAGGGTAAGGGGATTGTGGCTAACAAGCTCAAGTATGTTTTTGGCGTTGAGTCGGTTGAATATCTGGGGCACCCCATCTCTGGGAAAGGTATTGTGCCAAGAGAGGGACTCATCGAGGCCATTTCCAATGCCACATGTTCCACCTCTAAGGAACAAGTTTCCTCATTTTTGGGTTTTTGAATTCTACACTAAGGTGTCGATTCCGATCCGGTAAAATCCCCATCCGTACGAATCGTATCCGGAGCCGTTTCCGTACGACTCGTACGGACGCCGTACGACCGGACGATTCCGATCGGCCGACCAGGACGCGATTCGTACGGTACATGTCGATTCGTACGGAAAAGCGCATGATCACCTACACACCGTACGGCGCGTACCCCCCATGATCGCAGGGGTAGCGCCGTACCCCTGTGATCATGCGGGGTACGTGCCGTACACCCAGCGTACATGGGGTACGTGCCGTACACCCACCGTACATGGGGTACGGTGCGTACCCCATGTACGCTGGGTGTACGGCACGTACCCCGCATGATCACTGGGGTACGGCGCATACCCCTGCGATCATGGGGGGTACGTGCCGTACCCGGGGGGGGGCGTTCCGTACCTGTTTCGGCGCGAACTCTGCGTTTACGACTGTTTTCGGCTCCCGTAGGAAAAGGGTTGTACGGTGCGTACCCGACACGGATCGTACTTGCTGGGTCGTAAAAACCAGCCGCGAACCGTAGCGATGTCATGTACAGCGGGTTCCGAGTGAGACTCGTACGGATATTTTAGTCGTACGGAGTCCTGTACGACTCCTACGGACTTTGGCTCCTGGTACGGATCGTACTTCGTCGTACGTACGGGGACGTTTACGCGTACGATTCGTACGGGGAAAAATGCTCCGTACGACGATTCGGAGCGCATTTTACCGGATCGGAATCGACCCCTAAATGTTTCTTTGGGACGACTCTTGTCAGGAAGAGTTTTCACAGATTAAAAAAGAGTTAGGGTCATGTAACATTCTTACCTCCTTTGACCCTCTCTTTCGATGTACAGTGTCTGTGGATGCTAGTTTAGATGGTTTCGGTGGCAGGATCTCTCAAGTCAAGGAAGGTAGAGAGTACACTGTAGGTTTCGCCTCCAGAGAGTTACGCCCGAGTGAAAAAAAATTACTCTGTTATAGAGAGACAATTGCTGGTGTGTTGTTGGGGTGTTGAGCTTTTCAAATGCTTTTTGTGGGGAAAGAAGTCTATGCTTCTTACTGATCATAAGCCCCTTATTCCCATCCTTGAGGGTAAGATTGTCAAAGACCACACTCCCAGAATTGCTAGGTTGATTGCTGCAGTACAATTTTGGGGTGGCACACATCCCTGGTGGGCAAAACACAAAATCTGATTATCTTTCGAGATCTCCTCTGCCCTTAGAAAAACATGACCGTGATGAATGTGCAGATGAAGAGTGCCTGATTGCTGCAGTCGATGCCTGTTTGTGGGTTGTTTCACTAAACGTGATTGGTTTTGTGGAATGGAATCTGATGCTGTACTTGAAAGGGTCAAGGAATTTATTGTGTCAAGTTGGCGCAAGGAAAAACATCTAGACAGCGACCTACATCCTTTTGCCAAGGTCCCTGATGAGCTTACTTTGGAGGATTGAGAGATGATCATGCGGGAGATAAGTTTGACTCTCCTGAGTCTCTCAAAGGTCACATCATCGACTATAGCCACGAGGGACACCTTGAGCTGACGAATACTAAAATGGTCCCTGATTGAAGTTAGCCATTGATTTCGTGGGACCCTTCAATGTGCTGCCCAATAAATACAAGCTTGCACTGATGGTTGCCGACTATTTCAGCAAGTGGTGGGAGGTACATTTCATGACAGATCCGAATTCTCATGCGGTCATCAGGTTTCTTTAGTCTTTTGCCAGAGAGGGTTTCCCCAAGGAGATTGTATCCAACAATGGGGTACAGTTTACGTCCAAAAAGATGTCTGATTTTCTGTCCCAGTGTGGTATCATCCACAGGCGTGTGGCTTTATATCATCCACAGGCCAATGGTTTCATTGAGTGCACCAACCTTATTCTGGTTGATTGTGTTCAGTGGGCTGTTTCATCCAGAGTTGACATTAAGGAAGTATTTTGTGGGCACATCGCACTACCCCGAGTGCCATCACAGGATCTAGTCCCTTCGCTTTACTTAGGGGTAGACAAGGTTCTTTTCACATGTGTCCTGCTTGGATGAAGAAGTGGGGTTTGCTGTCAAGGTGCTGGGAGACACAGGGAGACAGTGACAGCCAGTCACTACCTGCGGTCCCGATATAAGGAGTTGGTGGCATGCTGCCACAGTCTGCTGTTCCTGATACTGTCAACTTTAAGTCTTCTATCTCTGTGGGGGATTGGGTGAGGATTAAACCTCCTATCAATGTTCCCAAAGGTCTGTCAAAGTTTGGTCCTCCTCTTAACGAGGATGCTACTTCGCGTTTTGCTGTAAGGGTCAATGGAAAAAATGGTGGAACCTGTCCGGGATTTACAAGATTCCTATGAAGATTGTGATATATTTGGGTCTGGAATCGGAGAACAATAATCTGGCCCAATCGCTTCAAAAAAATAAACCTACTGTTAAGGAGAGTACACGGAGGTCTTCCCAGCCTTCCCAGGTCGTGAAACCCTCTCTGAAATATGTTCCTCGTCTGTTTTTTCTCATACCCTGATTGAATTTGTATTGGTGGACACCTTATACATTTATTTCTTCCTCACTGACAGTTATCTATGAAGGTACATCCTTTGTCTCTCACTTTTCCCTGCTCCCTGGTTTGCCTTTTCCACACCACCTCTTCTGTGCTCTCAATTTTCATTTGCCTTCGACTGTTTTGTTTTCCTCTCTGTATCAATGGAAAGAGAGATGTTGTAGTAGTTTTCCTTAAGCATGGTGTCCATTCATTTTGTATTGCCTACGATGTCACTGTCATGACCATGGAATGCCATGGTTTGAATCCCAGGAGTTTGTCAGTTCCTAGAAGCTGTGGAGACGAACAGTCAATAAAGTATGTGCTCTTACACTTACATGCTTGGTGTAATCACTTCACTTGGTTTTTCTGTCGGTTCTCCCGCCCAAAGTGGAGGTCAGAACCTGCGGGGACCAGTTGCTGGAAGCAGCAAAAGGCCTGGGGAAGCTCACAAGTGCGGCAAGCTTTTGAAGCTTCCCTTTCGTGGACCATGCCCAACCTGGGGGAGAAGGCTTGCCACCTAATCCCAGGATGTGCATTGTTTCAGGCCCCTGAGAGCAGCAGGCTCTTGACCCAGGGGTCCAGAAATATGTCTGATGGTGGCAGCTGGGGAGCAGCCAATCAGCCTGGACACTAATGTAAGGTAATTTTTCAGAGGGCATCTCTAAGATGCACTCTGTGCGCATTTTTCATTAAATCCCACACTGGCATCAGTGTGGGTTTAAAGCAATGAGAAGTTTGATTCCAAACTTTTCTGTTTCCAGTTAAGCCATTATGGTAATGTGGAGTTTGCAATGACTAACTCCCAGCACAATATAATCTTAATGGCATTACTGCACTTACAATGTCTAAGAATTGGCTTGGACACTGTAGGGGTACAGGGCTCATGCACCTGTACCCTCACCACCGGTATAGTGCACCGAGCTAGAGAGGTGGCTGATCTATACCAGGGCAGTGGGTTGTAGTCATGGCAAACAGGGATGTGTGTCCTGCTTACTCATCACTTTGTTCTGCACCAAAACATGCAGCCTGCAAAGGCTGTGTATGAGTGTGTAGGTACAGGGCCTCTAAGGCTGGCCAATAAGTGCTGCAGCCCTTAGAGGCCTTCCCTGGTCACAGTGCCCTGGGTACCTGCGGTGCAATTTACTAGGGGCTGACCTGTGGTCAGAGAGTGTCAATTGAGTTTGGTCTTCAATGCAGTTTTAGGGAAAGAACATAGGCCCTGGGTAACTGATTGGCAGGAGCCCAGGGCACACTCAGTCTAAGTACAGCAGCAGTTCAGCAACAAATGGGGGTAACCATGCAGAAAGAGGGCACTTTCTCACATATCCTCATTTAGTTTTTATCCTCTCACTTCCGTTAAGAAGGCTGGTAAAGAGCTTTGTGGATGAGACATGATAAGAAGAATATTGCCTTTATTTACTGAGAATGTTAACAGTTTGTCTCCATATTACCATCCATTAATGTCCCAATTCATACGGATTTTAGACAGGAATAGTTATAGGGCAAAATCAAACAATTAGGGAGTGAGAGGACAGATTTGTTGAACACCTCAGCAAAGTGAAACTGGTAAGGATATGAGACCATTGACAGTAATTGAGGCCTTGGAAGAGGAATATAGCAAAGAAACTAGATAAATGAATTTAGGACCAAAACTTAACCAAGAAAAAGCGGACATAGTCAAAAGCCTTTTCTTCATCTAAAGAAATAGCTGCCAATGAACACTTATAAGATCCTGATTACCTTAAACATAGCCTAGTATTGTTAGAAATATGTTGCCCTTTAATGACTCCAGGTTGTTCCCGCCCACTTAATTTAGGGCGTAAAGGGTCATGATAAAGGGCAATTGGTCTGCAGTTTTTAATTAATTTTGGGTCTTTATTTTCTTCGGGGATAAGACAGATTAAGGAATCTTGAAAGGAACCCCTGGCATAATTAGAGGATTCAAAGCAAGTAAAAAGAAAATGTAATTTAGGTATTAGAATCTAAGAAAAATGAATGTGAAATTCTATAGGGAATCCATCAGGACCTGGGGCTCGCTCCTTTTTGATGGAATGCATAGCAGTGAGTATGTCATGAATGAGAATTTCACCATCCAGTGAAGAAAAGTCAATATCTGAATTAGGAGTTGACTTGATAGAAGATAAATATTGTAGAATATCTTTCTGCTAATCACGTAAACTGGGAGTGTAATGAATGAAATAGTAATTAGTAAATTCTGCCAAGATAGCTTAATTTTTATGAACAGTGCGAGCACGCAAAATAGATTCTACTTTGATGTGATCTTTTTTCATTTTTGGATAATTAGTAAGACGTTTTGCAGCTTTATTTTTTACTCCGTAGTACTTAGCGCTGGATTTAAGGAGGTATGAAGTAGCATCTTTCATTGAGATCTCATCAAAAGAAAATTTGGTTTGAAACTATTAATCCAAACATGCTTTTGATTTAGAAGCATGTTCTAATTGTTTAATATGTTTCATTGTCTGAAGCAGTGTCTTAGAGGAAGTCTCCTTCTTGTGAGCTACAAAAGAAATATGAACATTTTGTGGCAGTTTCTAAAGTATCCCAGATAATCTGAGGGAAATGCCAGGCTTCTCATTAACTTGAAAACATTAATTCATAAAGCCTTCAAAATGGTGTGTGAAATTAAGATCTAGGAGAAGAGAATTATTGAATCTCCACCACTTTTACCATGGGCAACAAGGACAAGATCTAAATCTAATGTAAAAAGAGTAAGATTCCCGGCATCCTCGGACAGATGTTGGAGAGGTTGTGGCCTCTTGGGGGACTTCCGCCACATCTGGTGGGACTGCCCGAACATTCGCCCTTTTTGGACGGAACTTTTGGCCCATATTAAAGACATCCCGGGGTACCCGATCTCGGACTCCATGGCCCATGTTCTGCTAGGTCTTCGTGACCCGCAGTTAGAACATCAAACTAAAGCGGATAAACGAATCCTGTGGTTATGCCTGGGAGCAGCTAAACTCACGTTGGCAGCAGCGTGGAAGAAACCGCAGGCCCCGGCCTTGTCACTGTGGCACTCGAGACTGTGGGGACTGCTGAGCATGGAAAGAATGGCGGACATCTTCCTGGGCAATTTTAAGAATTTTATGTTCCGATGGGGCCCCTTGGTTCGCTTCTTGTCCCGAGGCTTACCGTCTGCGGTATGCCCGCCCACGCTACGTGCCCTTCACCTCTTCCAGGTCTAATCGACCTGTAGAAATATTGCAATCGGTTGTGTCTGTGTGAGTGTGTAGCCACCACCGGGGGGGTGGGAAGGGAGGGAGGGAGGGGGGGCCCATTTCACCAAGAAGTTTTGTTATTGGTTGCGACTTCGCTCTCGTAATGGGGTTGTTAGCACTTTTTCCTCTACTGGGTGCATGGCCAAGCAGGCGCCTCCGCCTGGAACTCTATGTCGAACGCTGGACTCGTCACTGGACTTTGCTATACTGCCATGTGCCCACCCTTGCACTCCCCCATTTGTGTTCTTTGAGAGTATATATGGCGTCCCCTGTGAGGGACTTATGGCAGGCATGTCGCTTGTGTTCTCTTTCCTACTTTGTCTCCACTCTTTTTTTTTCTCCTCTTTCCTAAAAACTTCTAAATAAAAATTTTACAAAGAAAAAAAAGAGTAAGATTTGAACTCAATATGGAACCAATTTCTGAATTCAATCCCGTATTGGGAGAAGTTCACAGGGGAGAAATTTTTTTATTCTTGTAAGACAGGATTACAAAGTCACCAAGTGTTTATTAGAGATCTTTTTTTTATAGTAGAGGTGAACTGTGAATGCGTGAATGATGGGATAAAATTGGTTTTGGAATTGTGGTCAATAAAGGGGTCCATAACAAGGTGACAGTCCCCACCAAAAATTAAATATTTTTTGGTAAATGTAATTAATTAAAATAAAATATCAGGTCGAAAATATCTATTGAAATGTGTTGGGGCATGAACATTGAAAATTGTCACAGGTGTTTTATTGATAGTTATGGAAGGAGAAACCCACCTGCCCATCGAATTCAAGTCTTCGGAGAAGACTTGAACATCTAAAGATTTATTGCAGAGTATTACCACTTCATTACGTTTTTCTGTACCTGTCGGAAGATAAATTAGAGCAAATCCAATGCCTTTTACATTTTCTAACTTCTTTCTCTGATACATGTGTTTCTGATAGCAAAACAATGTCACCTTTCAGTTTAATATTTCATGAAATAATTCCTAAAGCCATATAAGATAATGAAGAAACATAGAGTATATTGTACATAACAATGCCAATCAAAAAACAATTACAATGTACATTGATTAAATATTTTAAAGAAAAGGCAATGATGAGGGAGAATAGAAGGATATGAGAAGGAAAGTTGAATGGTTTAATAAGGAAAGAGAGAGTAAATATAGAGATAAAAAAGAGATAACAGAAAAAGAAGAAAAAAGACAGCAAGCTTAATTAAGAAAATAATAAAAGGGACATGCCAGAAACCAGGGAGGCCAACAAAAGAGGGGAGACCAAACCACACAAAACGGTATCAATGTATTTCTCAAGACATAAGATGGATGTCTAAAAGGGGAATAGAGACATATTAGCAAAAAACTGTGGGAGAAACTGATTAAGTTACATAACCTTCAGTT
The DNA here is from genome assembly GCF_964261635.1 of Lissotriton helveticus. NCBI lineage: Eukaryota > Metazoa > Chordata > Amphibia > Caudata > Salamandridae > Lissotriton > Lissotriton helveticus. The sequence goes on along the minus strand of NC_136063.1, from coordinate 210,930,158 downwards.
AATGGACTATATCAAGTTAAATTGTCATGAAGCATATAACAGAAAATATATAAAAGCAGTCAAATCATGTGACATTAAATTTGGAAGTCTCCATCGCTTTTCCTATGCAACCATCAATAAACGTTTGTAGAAGAGAAGGATCTTCACATGTTTTAGTCTTGTTATTGAAAGTCACTTTGAATAAACAATGATGGAAGAGACCAAGGGCCCGATGTAGGTAAATCTTTTTTACCACTTCTTAAATACCGATTCATACCGAATCGGTATTTAAGAAGTGGTAAAAAAGAGGAGGGCAGATGTAGGTAATTAATTACCGAATCAGAAGGAATTGGTATTTACCGATTCGATAAATACCGAATCGGTAATGCCCATTGATTCCTATGGGCATTGAAGCCCATAGGAATCAATGGGCATTACCGAATCGGTATTTACCACCTCGGTAAATACCGAATTTTGCAAGGGTGCATGGGGTGTCACTTTGACACCCTCTGGCACCCCCATTACAGTCATGGGTGCCATGTGGCACACAGACATGCCCTAAGGGCATGTCTGTGTGCCACATGGCACAGGTGTGCGTTCACAGATGTGCATGCACACCTGGATTCGGTATTTCACCACCCAATTGGATTGAGTGGTAAAATACCGACTCCTAAAGGCCTGTGGCACGATTTGCAGTGCCACCTACATGTGAGATTTACCGAATCGGTAAAATTACCGATTCGGTATTTTACAGAATCGGTAAATTTACCGATTCGGTAAATTTACCGATTCTGTAAAAAAGGTCCCCTACATCTCAATGACCCATTTACCGGTCGGTAACGGCTGAATTCGGCCGTTACCGACCGGTAATGGTCACCTACATCGGGCCCCAAATCTGCCATTTAGAGAGAGGAGTGCTGATCGCATCTCATGAAATTTCTTCTGTCTCTCAGCTTTAACTTTGGCAAAGTCTTGAGAAAAGAACAAATTGGATCCAGACCATGAGACACACCCTTTAGCTTTGGCTGCTTTGACGATTTTGAGGTCAACATACTCTAAAAAGAAAATGCTAACTCTGCATTTCTGCAAAGACAATGAATTGGAAAAATGGCCAAGTCTTGGTGTCCATTGCAAATTTAATAGAGAGGAAGTAGGAAGATGCAAAGCCTTCGGGAGAAATTATTGAAAGACAGATACAGGGTCCGAGCCTCCCAACCCTTCAGCCAGACCATAAATGCGAAGGTTATTTATTCTGTTATGATTCTCCAAGTCCTCAGCATGTTTCTTCAAGTATGACACTTCAGATTGCAACGCATTTACAGCCTGAGCAGTGTCTTGGAGGTCATCAACCCTTTGTTCCACTTGACCAACCATAAGCATCCATTAATCATCCAAAAGTTGAAGCTGTATATTGGTTTCCTCCATGTAGGATTTAAGCGTGCATGTTTTCTAAAGCAGAAGTTCCATTGAAAATGTAGCAGTAGACTTTATAGGGGATGGAGAGTTTTTTTTAACTATTTCATTAGTTGGAAAATTAGAGGTCAAAAGAAGTTTGCAGGGCATTTTATTAGCAGATGCGGAAGTGGTAACACTCGAAATAGAGGAGGATGAAGAGGAATCCTGGCAGGCACCCACAGTATCTTCCATATTCTGCAGAAACGAAAAAGGGCCCGATTCACAAAAGTAATCTGAGACAAAATCCTAAACTTTACGACTTTTGGTAGCTTCAAAATGCATTTAGTAGTAGTAAAGTTAGGATTTTGTCTTAAGTTTGTCTTAAGTTTTGTTCTTAAGTTAAACTTAAGTTAAACTTAAGTTAGGATTTTGTCTTAAGACCAAAACGTAAGACAAACTTAAGACAAAATCCTAACTTAAGTTTATCTTAGGTTCAACTTAAGTTAGGATTTTGTCTTAAGTCCAAAACCTAAGACAAACTTAAGACAAAATCCTAAATTAAAATTAAATTAAACATAAATTAAACTGAAGTTAGGATTTTGTCTTAAGACCAAAACTTAAGACAAATTTAAGCCAACATCCTAACTTTACTACTCCTAAATGCCTTTTGTGAATACCAAAAGTCGCAAAGTTAGGACTACTTTTGTGAATTGGGCCCAAAGCGTTTGAGGTATAGGTTTTGGAAATATGAGTAGAGACAGGTGGCATGATTTTGAAAAGTTTTATCTTTCTAGTCTTCCCTATAAGGTTTTAGGTATTTAAATTAACAATATGGGTGCAGTAGTTGCTCATAAATAGAAAGGAAAATGTGCTTAGACAGGCACTCATTGCAATAAGGGGTCAAAAAAAGTGAACAAAAGAAAAATGCCAGAGTTATCCTATTTTCCAAGGTGGCCAAAACTGTCAACAATGGCAGAGTCCTCCCTTTATATTTGTCAAAGAGGTGGCATTAAACTGTGAGGAAGTAGAAATGCAAGCAGAATGAAATGTGTCTCTCAATAAAGAAAACAAAATGGTGGGTGCTACCTTCTTGTCAGCTTTCTGGACGATTATTGCAAAAAAGTTCAGCTAAATATGTAAGGAGCAGTCCTTGTAACATTTCAGCTGGTGCAGTATGTGTTCCCCCAGCATGATCCGAGGAGCCAGCAGAAATGTATGGTCCTGGAAGTTAGTTGCCTTGTTTCCATGCCATGGCATGGCGGCAGCAGATATCCCTAAATGGCAGCCAAGCCACGCCCAATGTATTTTCTTTTTTATCAGATATTTTTAATCTATTCTAAGTGTTCCTTGAAATCTACACTACAAAAATCAGAATGTCCTTAAAACAAAAAGATGCTTTTAGACTTCATTTGTCATTAAAATAAATGGGCTGTAAATACCAAGGTAAGAACAAAATGGAACACTCTTTAGTGACTATTTTTGCATGGATTATTGTAAGCAAAACATGCCTGATGCTTTTTCTCCTTCAATTATTCCTCATTTCTCAGAACGTGCTTATTTTCATCCCAAAGCTAGAGCTTCATATTACAGTCAAAGGTACATTTTTAAGATTCATATATGCAACATAGACTGCATCTCTGGTACCTTTAAAAGGAGGTGGGGTACAATACTTATATACTTTTTGACCTGCTGTCCATATGTCCCAAACCTAGGGTGGGTCATGATGCTCTTGTTCACACTACAAGGGTAATAAAATGCATGTTAGTCTCTTGTCGATCTATATGCATAGTATGTGCCATGCTGGATGGTCATGTTCAGAAGTTTAAAAAAAGGTGTTTTACCATAACACAAGAGGTTACATTATTGCTTTAAGATGAAATTACACTGAGTAGACCTAGTGACTAATAGCAGAGTTGTTTTCAGCTGTGTTTTCTCATGTCTGTCCTATAATATGACAGTAGTGAAGAATGTGCATTTATTACACATAGAACATGTTGTAGCCCATATTAATTTTCACTACCATGCCATAATTATATCTAGATAACACGAGGAAAAAGGCAGATTACTTTGTACATGTTAACAGAGTCCAGGGACTATATTACCCATGTTACCAAAAATGTATTTTGTTTTATATTGAATATTTATTTTGGGCCAGTAAGCTTAATAAATCTGTTACCTTTAATGTGCAGCTAACTGATCACTGATTGGAATTCAAAAGTTTAATTGTTTGTACCTTTTATGAATAAATCATTGATAATACAATAGACAATGGTTAGAGCCAGTGGATTTACGAGATTTTGAATTTGTGGCATTTGGAGCATATATGCAGATTTACTGCTCAAATACAGCAAAATCACTGTTAATGGCATCCGGCGTTCTCTGCTTACAAGAAACATGGTCATTAGCAATGGCCGGTTTCCAAGGGATCCAGCAAGTAGCAAAGAAAAAAAACATCTCTCGGATGCATTCTGGAGGCTTGTCAATATACCTAAATCTGAACATGAAAATAATAATACATTTGATTCCAACTCAAGATGAGTTGCTCCAAGCACTTGTATTGTAGAGCTCCAAGACATGTGCATCCCAAATTAAGATCATCCTGATCAACGTCTACTTTAACAGCTTTGGGCTCAGTACAAGCCACAAGACTGAGCCAACTAAGCGACAGTTTGGATCAAATTCCTTGCGATCATGTTATTCATGAAATATTAATCTGTGGTGACTTTAATCTAAAACACCTAGGATCATTCAACACCATCTGTTCACCTTTAAATTCCTTAAGTACTCAACTAAATAAAACCTTAAGCAAACATGAACTCAGGTCCACAAAGTTCATAGCCAACAAAACCTTTAGGGGGATAAGCACTACAGATTACGTGTTTGCCTCTGAAAAACTCATGAACCACCTTCTGAGCTTCAAAGTGCATCATTCAAATGATAGCGAATACCTTCCTCTTTGTACAATCTTTATTCTTCACCAACCTAAACGCAAGGGCCATAAGGTTCTGGGAACCTCGCAACGAAGAATCAGTACATCTACCTCGGAGAATAAAATTGGGCCACGTCAATCCACGGAAACTAGCATCATGAAAAGTCGTCACTGGACAGTCTCTATAGGCCCAAAGTGGCGAATTTGTAATCAACAAAATTGGACACTTGTAACACTGCTCAACCTTTGGTTCAGTGCAAATAAGGAAACCCTCAGAGAAGTCAATGTATGATTGAAAATTGCGGTATATTTGTTTCATCCGCCCCACATTGACATTCACGCAGTTATCATAGGGTTATTCCTATTAGTGTGTACTGCTCGCCTCATATAGAGGCACCTCAAGTCTCGAGTGCAGTGTCCAGAGACAGAAGGACTTTCCCCAAAAAATGGTTTAAAAATGAAAATGAGCACCAGAAATGTTTTTATTATAGGGCAAACTTTCATTAGTTAAAAAATAGTGAATACTCAGTTATTGGCCGAGTTACTAGGCCGTGTAGTATTGCTGGGTTAGGGTTGTCAAAGTGGCGAATGCCTATTAACTCACTGGGCATCTATAACTAGAGGCATCCACGAATCAATGAATTTGATGGAATCAATGAGGTGGGAGAATGACGATTCTCCAATTAATATGAAGAGAGAATCTTGATTTCATTAAAGACATACGGAGGCTACCATTATGCAAATACTTTCATTTGCTGCCCAAACATGCAGCCCTTTAAAGAATATCATTACATCACAATAAAATAGAACTTTAACGACATAATAACTCTGTTGAGCAGGCTCCTATCTTCCTCTTTTGTTCGCTGCTTTGACACAGATAAGTACTATTTTTTCTAGCATACCATCTTGACTTTATTTATAGAAATTTTTTATGTTTTAGATGTATTTTATTGCTCTACTATTATTAGATAACTAATGTTTACTTATTTATTTTAATTTATCGTAGAGTCTGCTTTAATATTGTTTAATTTAACATCATTGTAGATAACATTCCCCAGTCCAATTTATGGTCGGGTTTAGCCTTTCGTTCCTGTTTACCTTATGAGATCGGGAGAAATTAAATAATGGTAAGTATTTTCTAACATTGACTTGTGTAACTGATTTGAGAACTTTCTAAGCATCGAGTGAAAACCTCTCGAGTGAGGACCCCTAAGAGATTAGAAGCGCTTCTCTTGTTCATAACAAAAAAAAAGAGAAAATTGAAGGAAAAGACGGAAACGCTGACATATTTATTTGATTTCCCGCGTCTCTTAGCAACATAGAGACGCAGGTACGTGCCAGCTTGACGACGGGCCTTGCGCATGCCCATTATGCTCCCTTGAAGCCTCACGCATCTCCTAGCAACTAGCTGGGGGACACAGAAATGTAGAACATCCTCGCGCGAACATCCTCGCGCTTTAATACGCGGAGATTTGTTAGAATACTGTCCTGGTCTCCATAGTTACACCTTTCTCGAGAGTGTAACGGAGACGGAGAGTACAGACCTTTTACAGAGCCTAAATCGGAAAGCTAACCGAAAAAGAATAATATTTACAGATTTAATACTGGAAGAAGATTGCCATCTACTGGCTTCTAACAGAATCGGCACAGGAGTTTCTCCTTTTAAGATAAGTGAAGAACTCGCTATTACAAAGAAAGTCTTTTCCTGAAATTATTCTAAGGATACTTCCTTTATAATTAACCCTTGAGAAGGTTATTTAAACTTAAAATCTATCTGGAGTACAATTTTATTATAATTTACCTTAGTCGTCATGGAAGACAACACCAATGATGCAAATGTTTCCCCTAAGGAACCTTTGCCTGACAACATTAGAAACCTCTTTAGAGAGGAATTTAGATCTTCTATTAGAGAGGCTGTCGACGCTGCTCTCGCAAACAGAAAGAGAGTTTCACCTACGGAGGAGAATTACTTCTCACTCTCAGATGGGGAATCTCCTTCAACATCTGCAGGGCAGAAAAAAGGAAAAGTACTCCAAAAGAGAAATTATTCTATTGAAGCATCCAACAATGCATACGAGATTGGTGGCCCTCGCCCCACAAGAGTTATTGGTGCTCCTTGCAGCACAATAAATAGACCTCAATTACTTGAGGCAGGAAGAAGAGGTGTCCCTAGCGGCACAATGGTTGTATGACAATCCATCGGAAACAAAGACCGCGCTGGAGTTTTCATCGCGGTCATAACATCTCAACGGCAGTCACAATCGGCAATTTCCACATCGCAAGTTGTTGCGACGCAAATGCGGGCATTTAATTGGTTAGCGTGTCACATCGGCGACTTTACATCGCGCGACATGACAACGCGATGTTTGAGCCCACACACTACAGCCCAGCACGAATATACACACACAAAACAATAAAACAACGAAATGTGTTTCTCTTTGAACGGTTGAGGTGTTGTGGGCTGGGTCCACTTCTAGAAAGAGTGCATACTTGGTCGGGGTAGTCAAAGAACCATTTGTCTATGTTCTGTGTAGTATTTTTAATTTACAGAGTTTGCTAAATAATTGCTACATGTTGATGTAATGATATGGCAATCAATAGATTTATGAGAGTAATACATTTATTGAAGATACTAAGCAGAATAAAAAAATGTGTTTAAAAAATGTTAAATAAAACATCTTTTCCACAAAGCATGTATATTGTGTAGTTCTTCAGTGCGTCATAACACACAGTACTATTTCGACATAATAGAAGAAACCCCGGTCGAGTGGTATTTTTGTCTTGCTTAATTGTTTTTTCTCCTTATCCCAGAACTAGAATTAGATTTATAGGGGGTACCTTCTCCGTTTGTGTGGATATTGTACAATACTGCCATGTCCGCGTGGTTTAAAAGCATCCCTTCAAGAAGCCGTTTCAAAGTAAGCATGAGATTGTTTCGAAAAACTGTTTTTATAAGGCTAACCTATCTCCTGGTGTTAAAAGTCGAAACTAACAATGAACTAAAGATTAGGTAAAAAAGCAGATGGTATTTTTTCACACTGAGCGCCCTACGATCAGAGGTTTTCTGCTTTGTTGCTGGGACGGATGTACTTCTCGTGTACAGTACTAAATAGCCATTTGTAGGATCTGAGGTATGCTGCTTCATTAAATATTGATGAAACGTCATTCTGCTTGCGAGTCCAATTGAGGTGGCTGTGAATAAGGGAATCGAAGCTTGTAAGGGACAGGCCATCATTACATTCGTATTATGCCAGAATACCTACATTTGTTCAAGGCTGTGTCCCTTACAGAGGCGGGTGCTGCAATAAAAAAAAAGCATTGGCAAAGCTAACAGGTCACACCTTTTGGACCTCACGGCTTTGCCAATGATGTTTGTCGATGCTCTTCAGCCCACGCCCCAACCTACTATTAAATTTATGTGGCAACTTCCGTTGGTAACAGGTCATCACAAATGTGGTAACTGTAAGGTGTGCGGCATGACAATTGAACCGAACAATTTCACCTACAACAACTGCTCAACTGATTTGAAAACCCGACTCCAAAGGCACGTATATTGCAACACTGCAGCAGGATCAGATGCAGTACAGCAGGGGCACCCCTAGTCAAACATTGGACCCCCCCCCCCAATCCATCAGATGGCTAGTGATTGAAGAAGTCAAACTGGGCATAAGGGAAGGTGACGTTGGCTCCATACTGCATGTTCGTGAATGTAAATGGATGGATTTGTTCAAGTCTGTCCACAATAGCCTTAACAAAATGGATGTAACTTATGCCCAACTCTATGTGTTGAATGGTGACTAGAACATGCAAAATACACCCTCTTATACACACATACCACTAGGGAGATTACATACCATTAAAACGTTTTTTTAACCACACCCCTTCTCAAATTGATATGCCCATTCTTTATCTAGATAGTCCATTGGTGTGCATCTCAAATATCACTATCCTTTATATACCTGTGAATATTATGTCTATCTAACATGCAGTACATATCCTTAAAAGTTTTTTTAGCCACACCCCTTCTCAGATTGACAGGCCCATTCGTCATCCAGCTTATACGCCAGTCGATTGGTGTACATCTCAAATGACACTATCTCCTGGGTGCTTCTATATACAGGTGAACAATAATATGTGTATCTAACATGCAGTACAACCACTTTGGCATGAGACATGATCATTTCACTTTATATGGCGATTTAACCCAATTTTCCGATATGTGTTCTGACTCTGTAAAGTGCTCACAAAAATGTTTTAGGAACTGTCTACATTCCAATAATGCCGTAATATGTTTTTGTGTATCAACATTTATTGACAATAATGTGCGCTGCGCTTTTGCAGACAGAAAGGTTTGACGTGATTTAAAGGGCCATGTGTTTCATCATGACTTCACTGAGTCATCACACCCAGGCAATCAGTCGTACAACTTTCCTTTCAGAATAAATGTGCCGAGCGTGCTCTCCGCCTCCCTTGTATTTAACCGATGGGTTTGACAGGGACACGTTGTTAGCCCGTTTTTACTAGTCTCAGCACGTCTCAAGCCCATTTAGCCCATTTTCGTTTGCGATGTAATGGCATTCTAACATCGCATGCGTTGTAATTGCATGCGATGTTAATGCCATTGCGCCGTTGTACCATGCGGACTAATAGGCTGCGATGTGAACGACCATGCGATCGCACCGCGATGTATTTACATCGATGTAATGGGTGTTTCCCGGCACAATAGAAGGCGGTACCCTCTACGGGACAAATGATTTTAATGATTATTTTGAAAGTCAACCAAAAGACTATTTTAATTTTGACAAATTTATTTTTGATCCTCAAGATTCCTTTGAAGATATTGACGAAGATCTAGAAACTCCTTCTACTTCTACCTCAGTCAAAGACCCATTTGGTGTGGAAATGTTTAATCCCACTACAATCCGTCATCCCCGTAGCACCGAATGGTGGCCTATGGATCATGTTGGTAAATATCTATCACAATGGGTTAGAAAACCCCTTGATATCAATACCCGCAATCTTTTAAGGAACGAATGCCCTCGTCCCTCTTCGGAGGACAAGATTTGTAATACACTGAAGCTCACAAGGGCATTTAAGGCTGCCAACATTTCTAAAGAGTTTATGTGGAGTGATTGTTCTAAAAAGGACCATCTCCCACCGGTTTCTAAGTTGTTCAGACGAGCACCCCAACCACAGTTGCTCGCATCTGATTCTAGGATAAAATCTGGTACATTTCCAAATATAGCTTTTCCATTCCAAGCTTGGAGGTTGTTTAACCACCAATGCAGGTCTTCTCGAGCGTCTTCTGAAAGGGGAAGGGAATCTTCGTACCAGAGACCCTTCCTCAGGCCTTGAGCTTTTAATCTCTGCAAGCCCCTGTAATGAAGTGGGCCCGGAGAAATTGCCTTTATAGAGGATGAAAGGAGACCCAAAACCCTGGCTAGGTCTTTCTGATGGATAATATCTTTTGAAAGGACGTAGGAAACGTGTTTCCTGATCTTGGTAACCTTTTGGTGGGGAAGGATCAGGTTGGATAGAATAGTATTGACTTTGAAACCCAAGAATTCTATTTCTTGAGTTGGGGTTAAAATAGATTTTTCCAAATTTATGATAAAACCCAAGTCCCGAAGGAGGTTCATAGTGATATCTAAGTGTTCCAAAATTTCTGTCTTGTCTTGAGACATGATGAGGATATCGTCTAAATAAATTATAAGACGAATCCCCCTTTCCCTTAGGTAACTGATCACCGGACGAAGAACCTTGGTGAAACACCAAGGGGCTGAAGATAGGCCGAAGGGGAGACATTGGAACTGATAGAGAATTCCTTTCCAAGTAAATCGGATATATTTGCTACATTCCTCGTGCATGGGAATGGTGAAATAGGCATCTTTCAGATCCAATTTCACTAGCCAGTCTTTGCTCTGAAGAATGTCCCTCAAAAGATGGATACCCTCCATCTTGAAATGTCTGTAGATTAGAAAATTGTTTAAATTTTTTTAATTTATAACAGGTCGCCAACCCTTGTCTTTCTTTTTGACTAGAAAGATAGAAAGCTTTTCGTTACCTCTGAAAGTGGAATTTTTATAATAGCTCCTTTCTCTAACATTTGGGAGATCTCTGTCTCTATTAGTTTCGAATTTTCCTTGTCTAAAATGAGTTCTCTGGGAGCTCTTTCCTGCAAGGGTTCTTCCAAAAATTCTATTTTGAATCCCACAACAGTCTCCAAAACCCATGGATCTTGAGTGACTCGAAGCCAATTCTTTTCGAAGTGTCTCAATCTTCCTGCCACCTTTAAGGGGACAGAAGGGGTTGTCCTTACCGTAGTTTCCTTGATTGGATGATCGAGGTCTGCCACCACGGGATCTTGAGCCCCTTCCTCTTTGTGGATAGAAGTTTGAGTTTCCACGGAAAACTCTATAGGGGCGATAGCCTCTGTTGTCTTGATAAAACTGGGACCGGAATGAGGTGCGGCTGACAGATTGTCCCCTTCTGTCAGCCCTTCCAAAAAGTGAACGAGTTCCAAAGACTCTACGCATATCTGACTGTGCCCTACTAAAGGCATTAAAGGTGGAGACATACTTCCCGAGTGTTTTAACAAAGTTGTCTCCGAATAGGAGCCCTTTTGTGTTGGACATATCTTCACTAGCTGAGAGATCAGCTAGTTTCGGGTTCATCCTTAGGAGAACAGCCTTTCTACGTTCAGTGATTAAATTCGCGTTAGCATTGCCAAAAAGGCAAATAGCACTTTGTGACCATCCTCGAAGCACACCGATGTCTATAGGTGAATCATTAGCTTTATATTCCTCGGTCATATCCAGAATTTTAGAGAGTGGTCCCATTACATCAAGTAGCTTATCTTGCGCTTGTTTAAGACATCTTTCGATTCCTTTTCTAGGATCCCTTCCAGATTTGAACAGAAAGGTGATTAGATCAGGATCAAGGTTAGGTGTATTACAAATCTTGCCCTCCGAAGAGGGACGAGGGCATTCGTTCCTTAAAAATTGCGGGTATTGATATCAAGGGGTTTTCTAACCCATTGTGATAGATATTTACCAACATGATCCATAGGCCACCATTCGGTGCTACGGGGATGAAGGATTGTAGTGGGATTAAACATTTCCCCACCAAATGGGTCTTTGACTGAGGTAGAAGTAGAAGGAGTTTCTAGATCTTCGTCAATATCTTCAAAGGAATCTTGAGGATCAAAAATAAATTCGTCAAAATTATCATAGTCTGTTGGTTGACTTTCAAAATAATCATTAAAATCAATTGTCCCGTAGAGGGTACTGCCTTCTATTGTGCCGCTAGGGACACCTCTTCTCCCTGCCTCAAGTAATTGAGGTCTATCTATTGTGCTGCAAGGAGCACCAATAACTCTTGTGGCGCGAGGGCCACCAATCTCGTATGCATTGTTGGATGCTTCAATAGAATAATTTCTCTTTTGGAGTACTTTTCCTTTTTTCTGCCCTGCAGATGTTGAAGGAGATTCCCCATCCGAGAGTGAGAAGTAATTCTCCTCCGTAGGTGAAACTCTCTTTCTCTTTGCGAGAGCAGCGTCGACAGCCTCTCTAATAGAAGATCTAAATTCCTCTCTAAAGATGTTTCTAATGTTGTCAGGCAAAGGTTCCTTAGGGGAAACATTTGCATCATTGGTGTTGTCTTCCATGACGACTAAGGTAAATTATAATAAAATTGTACTCCAGATAGATTTTAAGTTTAAATAACCTTCTCAAGGGTTAATTATAAAGGAAGTATCCTTAGAATAATTTCAGGAAAAGACTTTCTTTGTAATAGCGAGTTCTTCACTTATCTTAAAAGTAAGCATGTGCGGAAAATCCGTTACGTCCGCGGATTTTTCGGATTTGTGGGGAATCCGCAATCCGCGGATTTTGCGGATTTCCCACAAAATCCGAAAAAAAAAATCCGCGGACGTAACGGGTTCAAAAGTTGAACCCCCACTCATGTAACTATTTTACAATGGTGCCAGCAAGCTGCCAGCGCCGTTGTAAAATAGTTACAAAGTTAGCTTGCACAGGAACCACTAGATAAAACGAAGCAGGTGCTGCTTTATTTTATCTAAGTGCTTCCTGTGCAAGCTAACTTTGTAACTATTTTACAACGGCGCTGGCAGCTTGCTGGCACCATTGTAAAATACTACAGCAGCTCACTCAAGGGACCCCTGCGCCCTTCGGGGCGATTGCATAGTAACACACACATGGTCGCTCGAACTAGTTGATGCTCAAATTCAGTGACTCATTCATTAGCCCAAAAACAATTGTGAGCGTCGTCGAGGCTGGACAGGTGTGCCTTCTTCCCAAATCTACCGTGGAAAATCAGCTGTGATGCTGGATAGACTTTGCATCCTTGACTTTCACGAGCGCAATACCCATGAGTAGGCACATTGTGTTCGCACGGGTTTCTGCACGTTCGCGAGTGTTTTGTACAATAAAACCCTCGCGAACTTGCAGAAACCCGTGCGCACACAAAAACAAAAAAATACGCTAGGATCCGCGGATTTTGCGTATTTTCGAAATACGCAAATACGCAAATACGCAAATACGCGGATTGCCGATACGCAAAATCCGCTCATGCTTACTTAAAAGGAGAAACTCCTGTGCCGATTCTGTTAGAAGCCAGTAGATGGCGATCTTCTTCCAGTATTAAATCCGTAAATATTATTCTTTTTCGGTTAGCTTTCCGATTTAGGCTCTGTAAAAGGTCTGTACTCTCCGTCTCCGTTACACTCTCGAGAAAGGTGTAACTATGGAGACCAGGACAGTATTCGAACAAATCTCCGCGTATTAAAGCGCGAGGATGTTCTACATTTCTGCGTCCCCCAGCTAGTTGCTTGGAGACGCGTGAGGCTTCAAGGGGTTCTCTGCCCGAAATACTTAAAGCTGCAGATTGGTCTAATGCAAGTACCTTCTCAAAGTTCTACTTGAGACCGATAGAACATGTTAGCGGGGCAGCTTTGCATGGCTTTAAACATGCATAATGGTAGCCTCCGGTCTTGTAATGAAATGACGATTCTCCAATTAATATGAAGAGAGAATCTTGATTTCATTAAAGACATACGGAGGCAACATTATCCCACCCTCCTCTCCCTGAGAGGTTTGGGTTGATTGATGTCAAATGTTTTTCTTTTTATATCTGAAAAATGTGATTATTGTCTGTTGCCTTTTTTACCATATGGCATTTTCTTGTTCCTTCTCAGATAACAATCTTAAGGAATAACTTTTTGATGAAATTTCTTCACTGTTCTCCTGTGTCATCGCAGCCCACGAGGAAGATAGGAGCCTGCTCAACAGAGTTGTTATGTTGTTAAAGTTCTATTTTATTGTGATGTAATGATATTCTTTAAAGGGCTGCATGTTTGGGCAGCAAATAAAAGTATTTACATAATGTTAGCCTCCGTATGTCTTTAATGAAATCAAGATTCTCTCTTCATATTAATTGGAGAATCGTCATTCCCGCACAGGCCGTGGGCGACATCAGTCAAAATCCTCTAATAAAAATCAATATATATTGACTAGCTCACAGCTCATTCGAAAATTGACGAAGGCACGCAAGAAAACCCACAACGAACAAGCCGATGCTGCACTGCAATTGGAACTTCAAGGCGCAAGAAAACAACATAAGCAACTGATATGGCAGGAAAAATACCAGCAGAGGGAAAAGGTTTGGCAATATGTTTACTTGATAATGAGCAAGCATAACCAGGACGATTTATGGAGGCATGTCAAAAACAAAACATGCCAGGAAGTTATAAGGAGTAATGTCATCAATGAAGCCATGTGGTCTTTGCATGTACAAAAGCTATCCGTAGTCGATCAACCAAGAGTTTTCCCACTCGAACTTTCAGAACCCGCTCAAAGGGCTGTGTCCCCATATATACGATCAATTGCATTCAAAAAGTACAACGTAAAACACGAGCTTCAGGTGCACCTGGCCTAAATGACCTCCCAGCCCAACTGTTTAAAGAAGATTTAGCACTATGGCCTGCAATACTTTCCCCATTGTTTACCTTCTGCTCCAAGCTCCATCAAGTGCACGACAGCTGGAGAGGTTCAATACTGTATCCAATTTTTAAAAAGGGCGATAGACAGAACCCCATCAACTACCGCCTGATAGCCTTATTCGTTATTGAGGCCAAGATCTATGCAGCTGCACTTCTGAAGGATCTAGAGACTTGGGCAACAACAAAAGCAATAATTCCTTCCTGTCAACAGGCCTTAGACCCAACTGCTCCACACTGGATAACATAATTACTCTATCCTATCTTGCCCACCAGGTAAATAGTCTGAAATCCTCAGCTCTTTACGCAAGGGTATGTCCTCACTCCAATGTTGTTTAACTTATACACTGCGGACATGTCCCAAGCACTTAACAACTCTAATTTAATCCCTCCAAAAATAGGCAAAACCGAGATCACAATACTGCAGTGCGCGGATGACATTGTTCTGCTCGACAATACAAAAATAGGAATCCAGAGAGCATTAAACTCTCTTCTCTTATATAACATAGCAACAAGATGATAGCAAATGCCTCCAAAACAAAGGTGTTATCCTTCGGAAGGACATGAAAACACACAAGCTCCAACTGGTCTCTGGGTCCCTTAAAAATCTCACTAGCCAAATCCTATAACTACCTGGGCACAAGATTCTCTGAAAATTGTGCACCTACAACACACATGCACCAGTTAAAGGATAAGGCAGCATTAATAACAACTAGACTCTGCCAATTACACACAGCCTTTGAAAGCCTCACCTCAGCCTCAATCAGAAAAGTGCTCAGCGCCGTATTACCACCTGCAATCACTTATGGCAGCGAGGCCTTTCCAGGCCAACTCATAAAAATTGTCAAAAAAGTACATCTGAAAGTCCACAAAAGAATGTTCAAATTGACTTATTACTCCTGGGGACCTCTGGTGAGACTCAAATTTAGCCTGGAGGACATTGAATGGTCTAGCATGGGGTCCTTTCTAAAGTATTACCATAGATGCACCACGGCGACGCCAGGCACCTTGAAATTCAAAATATATTCAAATATAAAAATAACCCATGGTCTACTTATGTAACAATGGCTGCAGCTACTCTTTAAATCAACTGGACCATTCTAAACACCTTAGCACTCATGCACACTGCAGTAAAAAGCATATTGGAAAACCAGATTAAATTCCTCTCAAAGACTGCAGACATGGAAAATATTAAATCCACACTGCCGCAAGGCCCGGATTGGCAATAGCAGGCACCGAGCAATCCCCCAGTGCACCGCACAGGTGGGGGCCGGTTTTGGGCCCCTGGCGCCGTTTTTGTTACAGGGTCGTTTTTGCAGCATATCTGCAAAATCGGCCCTGTAATAAAATCGGTCGAAAACTGGCCCCGGCAAAGAGCTCGGCAGCATCTTCAGCCCCCCCAGTGGGGAGGGGAGCCGGCCGAGCACTTTGCCAGAGCCGGTTGTGGTTCCCAGTCCGGCCAGGACTGCCGCTAAGGGCCCTGGCAGCATCATACAACAACGACAGCCAAGTTGGCCTTTAGGCACAATCTTATCTTAATTGCACGATCTGGAAAGCTTGCCTAACCCAAATTTTGGCAGTAAAGATGCTGGCATTACAAATTAAAGACTTCAACCTTAATTGGCCATTGCTCTCCAAGATTGTCAAGTGCAAACTTTGCGTCTACAAATCTGAAGATTTTTCACACTTACTTTGCTGCTGTCCGACGTTGCTCGATTCCCGGCGAACACTATTAAAGCCACTTTTTTTAATTCATGCATAAAAACATGCAACAGTGCAATTAACTGGATCTTTTGGCAAGAATAAGAAAATTCTTTGAAGGAGTGCAGGACCTGCTTAAAAATACACAGCAAAGCATAAAGATGACCGCATATTGATAACTCTTAGTTCCTACCCCACGGACATTAGGTATTGCAACGTCTGACCACTTTGTAATTGAGTTTTAACATTTGTTATGTATTTTATCCAATTTGTATTGGATTTAAACTATTTTTACTTCTTTCACATAAAATTCAAACTGGTTTACCTATAATAGATTTTAAATAGCCAAATTACCCTAAACTTAACCAAAGCCGCCTGTACACCTTGAGTTTGATCTTTGGGCACTATGTGCCAGTTACACTAGAAGGTATTGCAAGGACTCACCGGGTTCTTGTGTCCTTTGTATAACATGTTTTTTAAATGTTTTATATTGTCACAGTTTTAAGTAATCTACACAATAAACTTTGTACTGTATTGTATTGTACAGATGTACTGCATTTGCATATAATTTCCCATGATAGGCAGATTTTAACAAAATAAATGTTGTTTCGAGCTCAAATGGAGGAAAATAATACAGCCAGACACTGTGATGTATCATTTTTGCTTTTCCCTCATAATTATGTGGCAACATGGCAACTTATGTAGCCCATCCATTTGAGTTAGAACTCATTTTTGTGAGTTGTACAAAATATGCTCATTGTGAGGCAAATATTGTGAGTCCATAATTATGTGATAAAGGCTGCGGCCACAAAATTAACTACCCTCGCTATTGTCCATTGTTTTAATAGAAATGTGTTCATGCAAGTTAAATCTATTTACCCCCAAATTAGCATGCAATGCACACATATATATATAATGGGAACCTTTTCATTTGGTCATATATTGCTTTTTCAGGGTTTTGTTGTCATTTACAAACCTCACAGTAATCTATCTTTTGGTTTATGGCACACTTTTACCTTGTTATGTTAATTTTAGTGTAGTATCTGGTGCATCCTCTTCTGATGGTCCAAGGGCAGTGTACTGACAAATGAATGTCAGAAGACAATTGTAACTACCAATTATTTGCTGACTCGCATTGCTGGTTTTTGAACTCTACACAATGGGACATTGCTGTCCAGGTCCCTCTATGTGCCTGGACTCCTAAAACATGGCAGAAATGTCTAATCTCCAAATTTACCTTTACAATAAGGCTATAGTATATGGTGTAGGAAAATACATCAATGACATGGAAAGTTAAATGTCATTTATGAACATATTGTGTTATCCACTAGTGACAAAGAAAACATGGCTTGAGGCCTACCTGTGTAACAAGCCTCCGGCAGCTATTAAAATTGCAGGTGAACCTGTTTTAAAGGAAAGAACCCTGCTTTTAAATAATAACCGTCACAACTTTTCATGTTCATTAAAAATTCAATGGTGAAGTCGGATTTTTAATAAATATTTTGGAAAATTGACTTTTCAAAAGTTACTCTTTATATGCCTGAGCTGCTAACTTTGGGTAAGCTTGCTGACAGATGGACCTTACTGTGCTTTCAGAGCAGGAACAGTGGATTGTTTTTTTATTATCTTTATCAAAGTTGTTTTTGTGCCTGACATTTAATTACTACACATGTGATGTGTCCAAATGTGCCTCTTGTTGCTAACACAGTCTGAAAGGTATTTGCGCTGATATTAAATTCGATGATGGGGGCGGCAGAAGAGCAGGAACAGTGGATTAAGCCTTTTAACAGGAAGCCCTAGTGTGAGGTATGTGACATATACTAGCTCTGGAAGGATAGCTAGATAAGATCCAGGAACTTAATTAACTTGAAAGGGACTACCCTGAGACCTGCACATTCATAATTAAGTGTAAAGGGATACCTAGGGAAGAGAAGCCTTTTCTTTCATAGTCCCTCTGTAGCCAGTTTGACACCAGCCCAGTGCGTAGGAGAATTTGTCTCAGAACCACTTTTGTTGTAGCTGAAGAGGAGAGTCTTCTCATCTGCCTAAACATACTCCTGGCTGGCACACAAGCTCCCTTAAGGGGCAGAAATATTGTGCCATGTTGAATTTGTCCCGAAATAGTGCACTGTGGGATAGTGAAAAGTAAGCCAAACTGGATGTGTCGTAAAAGTGGAAAGGGTTACCCACAGGAACTATTTCCTCTTTAGTCAGGGGTGTCCAGGAGTCCCCACCACTCAGTGAAACCTACAAAGCTGTATCTTAGCTCACAGCTCAACAGGACAATTTCTGGACCTTCAGAAGGACAGAAGAGTACAGGGACATCAAAGCCGCAAGAGGCCTTTTTGCTGGATTGACCAGTTTCAACTGAAAGCGGGCTAGACCCTACTGATAGCCTCTGCTAAAGTGAGCCCTGGCCCCTAAAAGCTGCCAAGAGATCTTGTGAGCCTTAGAAGTGACCCAGAGGACTACCTCAGAAACTCTGAAAAGTTGGGACTTAAAAAATGTTTGGAATTCAATGACCTCCAGAGCCGCAAATGTGTTTGATTTCGATGGGACTACATTGGATTCAGCTTCCGCTTCAGGATTGCTGCACTGTGGAGTATTGTGAGATAGAAGTCTTTACTGGGCAAAGGTGCACAAGGTATCTGCCCTGTGTGAGGACTTTCTCAGACGTGAAATTCAAGTTTCTCCAAATCTACGTTTTTCCTGCCACTATTGATGGCTTAGTTGAGACCTTATCCAGCGATTATCTGACTTTGAGAGGTCATCGGCAGACACAGCCTTCAACCTTTCCATGCTGCTTGATTTTGACTTCCATTTCGGAGTCTAAGTCAGAAGGCAAAATCATTGACAGGGACAAACTCGCTAGGTGTATGCAATCCCTGATCCATCGCGGTCAGCCTAAAATTGTGCTAAGCTCAGTTCATATGTAAAGAGTGACTATCGATTGTCGCTTTACTTTTTCTTGGTGCATTTTGCCTTAAATCTTTGAAAAATTCATGTCTCTGTTTCCCATTATTGGATTTTGGTCTTTTTGGTATAATCTTATTTATTCAATTTGTCTTTATTGTGCTAAGTTGGTTGTGGGATTTTTATTGTGTTTTGAATTTTTAACTGCTATATACTTTATACATTTTCTTAAGTAGAGCTCTTTGCTATAGCTACCAGAATGTTGTCCCCA
The DNA here is from genome assembly GCF_964261635.1 of Lissotriton helveticus. Lineage (NCBI taxonomy): Eukaryota > Metazoa > Chordata > Amphibia > Caudata > Salamandridae > Lissotriton > Lissotriton helveticus. The sequence continues at coordinate 210,910,955 of NC_136063.1, read as the reverse complement.
TGTTTAAATTAATAAAACAGACTTTTATCCTCGCTAGGTGGCGGTTTTATTTCTTGTGGCAGACTAGCATTAACCCCAATTGATAATCCACTTTCTTATAGCAACAACTGTATTTTATTTCTTGGACAGCCTTGGAAAGCATGAAAGTCCCGAAAAACTGTCCCTGATGCGCCTGAAGAGAATTCATATTTTTTTTTACTGGTGGCATTTTCTGCCATAGAGGTGGCTGTAGTAATGAACACACGGAAGATCATAACGTTATATGTGTTAGAATGCACACCCATGCTCTGTGCCTCTCAAAGATTAATTGAAACCTTCTGTTACAGATGCCCATTTCACCACTAGAATCTACATTTTAGTCCAGACTTGTCGTCGCCTAATGTTGGAAGCTCAGCACATGATCCATGAAAGCAAGTACTCCATGAAAATAAATGACACAGCTAAGAAAGGAATATCCTGCTGCATTCGGTATTATGGAACGTGCATGGTGTTTGGATGGATAACATGCACTGCAGAGTTTATTCTGGTCTATGAGCCAGTCATATGTTATTTTTCCTTTTGTTACTTAACAGCGCTTGGACTTTATAGGATGTTCTGTACCGGCTATTTATATAAATGTGTCACTTTCTTCCACAAAAAAATAATCTCTTATCACAGAAGGTTTTGATTAATATTAAAATATTCATCATGTTCCATTAGCGCATAATGTCTTGACAAATGATTAGTCAGTCTCAGATTTGCCTGAAGTATGAAAAGGAGAAAGAGCAAATTGTCTTTAAATGTAGTCATCCTGCCAAGTGACTTTTAATACAGTCCTAATAATTATATTCTTCATGAGCTTTTCCACTTTTACCATAATTATGACACTACACAGCTAATTAAAACTCGTTCAGCAGTGATGTTTATGCTGAACAATCTAAGAAATCATAGGATTAAAAAAAAATCAAACAAAATAAAAACATTATAGTCAGGTTTTAAGTTTCAAATTGTATTAAAACACATCAACCCATGGCCCATATTCCATCTAAAAGTGAACACACCAACATATAAAACATAAACTCAGGAGCAAACAAACAAATGAAAGAAAGTCTGTTGCGTACTGTGAGAAAATAAGTTGTAGGGGGGTGAAACCCTACTCAAGCAGCATCCACAACCCTTGTCAAGGTGAACCATAAAAAGTCACTAAATGAACCTGTGCCCAACCCTCTGGTAGTTTGGCACAAAGGCTGGCAGGCTTAATTTAGAAGCAAAATGTAAGGTATTTATGCAGCACACAAACAGCAATCAAATGAAAACACAACACAAGAGAAATCCAACACCGATTTAGAAAAATAGAGTAAAATGTATTAGATTATTTGATACCAAAAGGACAAGACATCAGTCAGGAGAGTCAGAGTTATGCAAGTTTTTAAACTTTCGAAAATAAAAAGTACTGGAAAGCACAAAGCGCCAGCTGTGGTTTTCTGGTTCTGCCGGACTGGGGCAAAGTCACAAGTTTAGGTCTACCGTGATGCAGCGCAGGCAGGATATGCTCGCTGTGAGTTGTACCTTATGTCCTTGATGTGGGGCATTGCTCCACGCAGTTCCGAGGAGCAATGCAGGGTCCTGCTTTGAGATATGCGGTGAGGTCCACGTCGCATAGCGTTGGTTCCAATGAAGAGGAGCTGCAAGTGCTGTGTCGAGCTGCAACGTGCTGAGCCAATTCTAATGATAATGAGACCACAGCTGGGCTGGCAGAGCACCTTTATCCCCACTTCTAAGGGTTCATTACCAGGGAGGCACCACTTGAGGGCTTGGTACTCACAGCAGACAGAGTCCAGCCACAGTGTTCAAGGATTTTGGAGCATGTTCTGACTTTATAGCTCAGAGCAGGAGGTTAGTCAATGAGCCCTTGGAGTCATTCTGGCAGTACTGGATTCAAGGTGCATTTTCAGTCCTTCTTCCTCTGGCATCAGAGCAGCAGAAAATACTTTTACCCCAACCAAGCCGCCAACCACCTCACGAGGTGGATCAGCAACTGCGCAGACGACCTCGCTCCGCTGAAACCCCCCCCCCCCGCCAGACCCGGCTCCAAGAAAGCATCCTGGTTCACCGACGAACTCAAGAGCTCCAAGAAGAACTGCCGAGCACTCGAGAAAGCCTGGCGCAGACAACATGCTCGCCACTCGAAAACATCACCAACTGATCCACGCCACCAAGAAAACCACATTCAAGGACCGACTGGACAACAACGCCCACAACAGCAAGGAACTCTTCAACATCGTCAAAGAGCTCTCGAACCCTAGCGCCGGAAACAACAACATCACTCCCTCGCAAGACCTCGCTCGCCTTGTTCTTCCACTGCAAGATCGCAGACATACACAACAGCTTCAGCACACAGCCGATGCACCCTACGACCGCACCAACGCCCCCCACCACCACCCTCCGCGCCTGGACCCCGATCAACACCGAAGACACCATCCGCACGATGAACTCCATCCACTCCGGATCTCCAACAGACCCCTGTCCTCACCACGTCTTCAACAAGGCCGACTCCGTCATCACACCCCACCTACGGGACATCATCAACGCCTCCTTCGACACCGCCACCTTCCCAGAGAGCTGGAAGCACGCCGAACTCAGCGCCCTACTGAAGAAACCATCTGCCGACCCCACCGACCTCAAAAACTACTGCCCCATCTCGCTTCTTCCTTTTCCTGCCAAAGTCATCGAGAAGACCGTCAACAAACAGCTGGCCGCCTTCCTCGAGACGAATGGATCCCTCGACCACTCGCAGTCCGGCTTCCGGGCCAACCACAGCACCGAGACCGCCCTCATCGCAGCCACCGACGACATCCGAACTCTGCTCGACAACAGAGAAACAGCGGCCCTCATCCTCCTGGACCTCTCCGCGGCGTTCGACACGGTCTGCCACCGCACCCTAGTTCAGCGCCTCAACAACATCGGAATCCAGGAGAAGGCACTGGAATGGATCATCTCCTTCCTCGCCGGAAGAACACAGAGAGTCCGCCTCCCCCGTTCAGATCAGAGGCCACCGAAGTCATCTGCGGCGTACCACAAGGATCATCACTCAGCCCCACACTGTTCAACATCTACATGAGCCCCCTTGCAGCCATCGCATGCCAACACAACCTCAACATCATCTCTTTTACGCCGACGACACCCAGCTGATCCTCTCCCTCACCAACGACCCCGCCACCGCCAGAACCAACCTACACGAAGGGATGAAAGACGTAGCCGAGTGGATGATGAACAGCAGCCTGAAACTGAACTCAGATAAGACGGAAGTCCTCATCCTGGGATCTTCGCCCTCCGCCTGGGACGACTCCTGGTGGCCCCCTGCCCTGGGTAGCGCACCCAAACCAACAGACCACGCACGCAACCTGGGCTTCATCCTGGACTCCTCCCTCTCCATGACCAGACAAGTCAACGCCGTCTCCTCGTCATGCTTCAACATCCTGCGCATGCTACGTAAGATCTTCCGGTGGATCCCCACCGAAACCAGGAAGACGGTCACCCAGGCCCTCGTCACAGCCGACTGGACTACGGCAACTACCTCTACGCCGGAACCACAGCTAAGCTCCAGAGAAGACTCCAGCGCATTCAGAACACCTCAGCACCCCTCATAATGGACGTTCCCCGACACATCCACATCTCCACACACCTGAGAAACCTGCACTGGCTCCCCGTCAGCAAGAGAATCACGTTCTGACTCCTCACCCATGCACACAAAGCTCTCCACAACCAAGGCCCAAGATACCTCAACAAACGCCTGACCTTCTACACTCCCACCCGCCAGCTTCGATCGACCAGCCACGCCCTCGCGGCCGTCCCCCGCATCCGAAGAGCCACAACGGGAGGAAGATCCTTCTCCTACCTGGCGGCCAAGACGTGGAACTCCCTCCCCATCCACCTCCGACTGACCCAAGACCACCTCGCCTTCAGGAAGCAACTCAAGACCTGGCTGGTCGAGCAGTAGCAGACCCCTCTCCCCCAAGCGCCTTGAGACCCTCTGGGTGAGTAGCGCGCTATACAAATGCTTGATTAATTGATTGATAATGAGACCACAGCTGGGCTGGCAGAGCACCTTTATCCCCACTTCTAAGAGTTCATTACCAGGGAGGCACCACTTGAGGGCTTGGTACTCACAGCAGAGAGAGTCCAGCCACAGTGTTCAAGGATTTTGGAGCATGTTCTGACTTTATAGCTCAGAGCAGGAGGTTAGTCAATGAGCCCTTGGAGTCATTCTGGCAGTACTGGATTCAAGGTGCATTTTCAGTCCTTCTTCCTCTGGCATCAGAGCAGCAGAAAATACTTTTTTCAGCATAGCAGCAATGCAGCAGAGCAGTCCTTCCACTGAGTATTCCACAAGTCCAGACATTATCTGAAGACGAGTCTGAGGGTCCCCTTTTATACCTGTTGCCCAATTTGAAGTGGGAGAGCTTCTGGATTTTCCCCTACAGAGGTGTCTGAAAATTCCTGCCTTTCTGCCCTGGTCCCAGGCTGTCATGGGGCACAATAGGCTAGTGCTAAGTCGTTTTTGCGTGAGCTGGGCCAGTGCTTTTGGACTGCAAGTGTGGTAGGTGACAGCTCCACCACATATTCCTGCCAGAGATGGCTCATCTTGCCAATACCCACAACCTGTATCGTGATTCTATCTGAGAGGAATACATAAAAGACCTACTGCCAACCACACTTAGGGGCTCATTAGGATGGCGGTTTTTCCGCATCCTCTGGGCCGGCGGAATCCACCGCCGGCCCGGAGGATGCGGAAAAACCGCAGCGGACCCACCAAAGACCCACCGCCACATTAGGATGGCTGGTGGGTCCTGGTTTCCGTCCGCAGCTTTTCCGCCGCGGTTGGCTTACAACCGCGGCGGAAAAGCTGTAATATGGTGACGGTGTCTCTCAGACACCGTCAACCATATTAGGATGCACAGAAAGAAATGCTTTTACACGGCGGATATTCCGCCGTGTAAAAGCATACGGAGCTTCACTGCGGGGGCCCGTTGCGGGGGCCCTGGGTGAAGGGGGGGTGGGGGGTGCACATGGGGGGTACCTATGGTACCCCCCTGCATATGTATGCAGCAAGCGGCAGGCACCGCGCGGTGCCTGCTGCTTGCTGCATACATATGCAATGTATGCTTTTTTAACATTGCGGCGGGTGCAGCTTGAAGCTGCACCCGCCGCAATGTTAAATATCCAGGATGTGACCGCCAGGGTGGCGGTCACATCCTAATTTGCACGGAGGGACCGCCGCTGCCCATGCGGACGGTCCCTCCTACTCTAGGGTGGCGGACGGACGCAAGTCCGTCCGCCATCCTAATGAGCCCCCTAGTCTTTGACCCAGGAACAGCCTGCAGATTACAAAGAGTTAGGACAAGAAAATGCTAACTTTCTAAAAGTGGCAGTTTTAGAATTGTGACTTCAAATCGCTATACCATTAAAGAGGGTTTAAAATATCAATTCTTTAGACACCAAACATGGCTTTCCTACTTGCTTCCAATCAAACGTTATCACTTATTTTATGTAAAAATGTAACCCAATGCTATCTTATGGGAGAGGTGGGACTCATAGTATAAAAAACAACTTTGGTGGTTTTTCACTACCAGAATATGTAAAACTTAAAAGCGGATGTCCAACTTTTTGTCACAATGCACCCTGCCTCACGGGCTGACTAGGCCCTACTTTAGGGGTGCCTCATACGTAACAAAAAGGAAGTTTTAGGCCTGGTAAAAGGGTTAATTTAGCAAGCCAAATTGGTACTTTAAAACTGCCATCAGGTGGCATTGGCAGGCCTTGGACATGCTATAAGGGGCTACTTTGAGCACAATAAGTTCTCCAGGCCCACTAGTAGCATTTAATTCACCAGTCCTGGTAATATAGTCTACCACTCTACAAGTGACCTGTAAGTAAATTAAATATGCCAATCAGGTGTGAGCCAATTTTACCATGTTGTAGGGAGTGAGCACAAGCACTGTATGTGGTAAAGTCCAAAGGCCAACAAAACAAAGTTGGTGAAGGGTAAAAGTTCAGGGAGGACCACCCTATGGCTGACAGGTCTACCATGTACTGTATTTATTGCCCAAAAAAATATTTTATGGCTTTCGAAAGGCAAATGTGATATCTAGGTTAAAACATTTAATTAATCTAGCTACATGGAAAAAATTTTCCCTTGGATGCCTATTTGAATCCAAATGGGGCTGTATAATAGAAAGATATGAAAAATGTAGTGGTTCGCCGCAGACCTATTGGAATATTTGTCGTTTTCTAACCGAGGGATGTATAATTCATCCACAATAAACAATATTCAAAACAGTTGCCCAAGAATATTCAAATGAATATGGAAGTACTTAATATATTTATTTTAACAACGAGAATCCAAATAAATGAATTAAAGAGTGCTCAAATGGTGATCACAATGCATATGTACAAATGCATAAGAAGATGAATGACTCTGGTCTCCAAAAGGTATTTTGTACAGGGGGGGTCAATAGGGACTATGTATCATTTGTTGTTGATGGCGTTTCAACCTTGAGATTACAATGAGGTCATCATCAGTAAAATTAAATGTTAGCTGAGCACAGAGTCTATATCATAGAGTGGGTACTGGTGGCGTAGGTATTTTGTATGGGGTCAATAGATTCTGTGTATTGTCTGTTGTTGATGGCATTTTGACTCTGGGTTTAATATGAGATCATTATCAGAACAACAAGGTGTTAGCTGAGCACAGAATCTGCATCATAGTGAGGACACTGGGGGGCGTAAGAGCTGTGTGTATCAGCTCTTTTCACCCAAGTTAACTTTGGTATTACCAGAATGGACAGCAGACGCTTATTGTACCATTCTGTAATAAAGCTCATACCTGTGCTAAATGTGCATGATCCAAACGGCATGCATGCTCATTTGAATGCTGTTGTGTCCCCATGCAAATAAGGGAATTTGTTGTCTTGGTGCCAGCAGTGTAAAACAGATGTGGGTGCAGAGGTAAACAGACTGTCCAGAGGCAGAGGAAGTAGAGCACAGCTAGTGGGCTCCTAAGGGCACCAATTGGAATGGCCCAAGACTCCTCAGACATCTCCTTGCAAGCTGGTGCCATCACTCACTGTGCATGCCTGCAAAGGGTACCTTAGAAATTCAGACCAGGTTGCCACCTGCATAGTGAAAATCATAACGGCTTGTTCAACCAGTGTATTCGCTGGTCTGTGCGTAGGCAGCTTTTGGTGCACCACAGCTCGAAAATGGGGAGTTGCACCAATTATGTAATACTAGCCCTGGAATAAATTTGATTTCCCCCACATCTACATCACTGAAGGCACAGAACACTAACATTATATTGGATGTTAAATATTCCCAATTAATTATTTCGAGTCAAGTGAATCTAGAACACTTCACATCAAAAAGTGTAAAGATATGGACGGAGTTCTATGACTTCACCCAAACACACTTTTTCACAATCCACAAAACAGGTGTAATAGTAGAACACATGGAAAACCTCCCAGGTGCATTTTTCCAGGCATTGTATTGCATCTTTCATGCAACATTTTAAGTGTCTGGTAAATATATATTTAAAGTGACTTCGTTGAACTAATTTCAACTTTAAATTATAAGAATACTTTTGCGGGTCTCTCTCCAGATTTCTTATTAAAAACAACAAAAAAAAAGTTATTTAATAAAAATGCAACCTAATAAGCTCTAAGAATGTATAGAGAAGCACAGCTGCAGTGGTTTAGATTGGGCTTTTGCACTTTCATCCTCTTTAATTTAGCTCTAATCATGGCTGGTTAGTTGTTTGTGATATGTTCGATAAAATATTACTTTACGTTAAAACAAGGCTAGAAATTCTTTGAAAAAAACAAATGTTACCATGATGTCTAGTTAGGTGTTGTAATAAGATCTGAGTTTATATTAAAACAAACCTTCAAAATACACCGAAAAAAACAGAGGATCAAGGGACGTTATAGCTAGGTGAATATTTTAGCGATCAGTGATGTCATCAATGATATCATAGAACATGTCATGAGTTATGTAATATGTAAGGTCATAAGCAGATATGGCGGGTTGCAAATTATAGTTAGCACTGATAACTTTAACTGCTGAATTTCCGTGGTTTTTTGAGGTTAAAGCTTTATGTTGTATCTAAAAGTTTAACCGAACTATAATGACAAACTCTGGAACCAAAGCTGGCTGGCAAGACGACTTCACACCAGTGTGAAGCCGGCCAGGAGGCTCCAGGCCTGATCATGCTGCAATGGGCCTTCCGCAGACCACGTTCACCAGAGACACAGCTGAAGGAGCCTCATGCACCCCGCAGGAGGCAGGTGAGAGACGTGCGAGCTGTAGGAGACCAACTAATTATCAGTGGATTGAAATGCTGCCTTGACCGTGTTCCACAATATCCAGAAACATGGTAAGGAAACAACCCTCACCATAAGAACAACATCCTTGAGGATGGGCTAAGCAGCAGGAAGGCTGCTGCGGCCCTTTATACCATCTATCTTAACCCGTTACCTGCTCTGAACGTTCCGCGCTAGTGCGGAACGTTCTATTGCGCGGGCGTGGCCACGACGTCCAACAGACGTGCGCAGCACTACCGAGGTAGTGCACGCGACTTCCGTTGGACGTCACCAGCAGCAATGGGGTTGATAGACATCTTTCAGAATCTATCCTGGATTACTGGACGTCCTTTCAATTACAACAAACACCCCTTTATCCTTTGTGTTTTTTCAATGATTAATTATTATGTAGGCTGAAATATGACTCTATGAACTGTCTTTGCACTATTTTGGATAACTTGAAAATGAATATTGCTTGTGTAGCGACTGGGATAAATTTGACTAAGAAAGTTTGGTTTTAAGAAAGTACGTTCCAAAATAGTGCAGTAGTTTACTTTTCAATTTTGACTTTTTACTGAGCTTGAAGATTATTGTGTTTGAGTGTACATCTTCTGTAACTCAAAAATATTTAAAAACTATCTAAAACCCAGGAATCGCTTTGGATTTTTATGTTTTCAATCACATTCTGCTTTGGCGTCTGGCTTTGGGCTGGGCTCGCTCATCAAAAATCTACTCCTATCATTTATGTGGGTTGGGCATAAAGACTTTGCTCAATATTCGTGTGTTTTCCCATCTCTGGGAGAAGGACAGAGTATTTATTAGAAGTGTTAAAGATGCTTTAACGTTGCCTATGTCTACTTTCAGATGATATTCGTTTTAAGACTGTCACATTTTTATATTGAGTGTTCAGAGAACTTTTATTCATCTAAACGTGTGGTGACTAATTTGTTTGTATATTTTCTTATGGCCTCTGTATTTAAAATCATGTTGTAATGTAGTCTTTTCTGTTTTGTATTTCTTTTTTAAAGTATTGTAAGCACAGCATTATGTTTGCAGTTCTCTAAAAAAAGAATTGAATTACTAAACTGGCTATAACCTTGTCAGCATAAACATTCCCATATTCCTTTATAAACAAGGTTGTATTGGGCTGATTTAAACATAATCACTGGTGGTATATTTTTAATTAGTTTACTTGAAAGGCGTGGCAGCGGTTTTGAGAGTAACTATTTGTTGCAGTAGGAAAGTCACAACAAAGGCGGAATGTAAGTCATTTACTAGACATTATGGGCCAGATTTATCATTATTTCACTCAGCCCAATGCAACAAGCCACATTGCACCGTATTTATCATTATACGGTGTATTTCTGTCCTTTCTTTGTGCTGGCACACAAAGTGCTGCCTAGCGTCAGCGCAGTCAAGGGTGCCTGCGATGCTGGCAGAAATGCTTCTGTGCTGGAAGGGATTACTCTAGGTTTATCAAGACAAGCAGGGCCGCTGTCCAAGGGGGAAACATGGCGGCCGCTCAGAACACGGTCGCGGAGGCTCCCAGGAAGGAGAGGCAAGAATATCGGGTATTTTATGGAGGAAGATGCCGAAAAGAGACGCTAAGGTTGCATGAGCATTTGGGAAAGTCAGTATGTGAGAAAATCCTGGTAGCGCGGCAAAATCGGGAAAACTTACCGCGATCGGTAAACTGAGAGCCTGAGATGCGGTGCGGGTAGGGAGAACGTCGTGAGTGAAGAGCGAATCGAGTTCGGAATACTTTGTTAGCTGAACTCTTGGAACTGCTAGTCTGGTCTTAGTGGCATTTGGAGGCAGAGGATAGCTACAAGCATGGTCTGGGACTGCCGGCCACCTCCCCGCTTAACACACTGACTGAGTTACCTGATTCAACCAGTCAACACATGGGGTCTTTGGAAGTCAGGGGGTACAGGGCCCCCCCTGGCCGTATTTATTAAAATATAAAAACAAATCAAAATTTTAATAAAATAAACATTTCTGACAATTATTAAAAGATGCACATTTCAGAACATTAGATTGACATCCGTTTCGACATGGTATGATGGGCTAACCTTAACAAATATCTAGTACAGCGTGTTTCCTAACCGAATCTAACATCCTGAAAATTAAAAATGCATTCTAATAATTAAGTCGTACGGCAAGGTCGTCAACCGGTGTCAGATCCTTTTACAGCTGCGCTTTCACGTTCGAAATGCGCATGCGCAACCCAGGGCACGTTTCACCCACGTGCGCTCCCTGAACTCCATTTAACCATAACAGGAGGGCCCAGACACTCGCGCACCTTAGTGACGTCATAGTGTTGTGAGGGGTGGCTACCAGCCTGAGGAAAGTGTAGACTCCCTCCCCCGCACCCTTTAAAATACTGGATATCATATCCTGCCCCTGAAGTTCTGAGAGAGGCCAATGGCCCCTCCCGACGGGCGCCCCCTTTCGTGAATGGGCCCGCCCCCCCGTAAGGACCTTAAAATGCTGCTCACCGATTAATGACCTTACCGCCAGACACACATAATAAATACGACATTGCTATACTAAGAGGGAAAAAGGCCTAAGGAGAAAATTGGTTAATACACAGCAAAGCACAAAACATATACATAATATAGATATTCCTGTAAGCGGGAAAAAAAGGCCTAAGGATCAAATTAGTTAAAAATATCACAGCAACGCACAAAACATTTACATCTGTTCATTCCTCCAGTAAACGGGAAAAAAGGCCTACTGGATCGAGCATATTATTCCTATAATCCGACACATTGCTAAACATTATACCTACCATTGGCTGGCCCCAAGGTCTGCTAAAAAAGGGGATGGAGGGCGGGGAAAATTAACAGCCCCACGGTGGGGCGAGGAGCGAGCCTGGGAGCGCGGGCACAAAGAGGCCGCTTCCCGCGCTCCCCAGGCTCTTAACCCCTTCGCCGCCGCGGCCCCGCCCCCTCACCCCGGAAGTGCACAACTACTTCCGGGGCGAGGGCGGGGGCAAGCGACCACGAAAGGAACGGGGTGTGGGAGGGGCCGGGCCCCGCCATGCCTGCGTGGGGGCCGATTGGCCCCCCCTTCTCTCATGGTCTGGGACTGCCGGCCACCTCCCCCCTTAACACACTGACTGAGTTACCTGATTCAACCAGTCAACACATGGGGTCTTTGAAAGTCAGGGGGTACAGGGCCCCCCCCTGGCCGTATTTATTAAAATATAAAAACAAATCAAAATTTTTATAAAATAAACATTTCTGACAATTATTAAAAGATGCACATTTCAGAACATTAGATTGACATCCGTTTCGACATGGTATGATGGGCTAACCTTAACAAATATCTAGTACAGCGTGTTTCCTAACCGAATCTAACATCCTGAAAATTAAAAATGCATTCTAATAATTAAGTCGTACAGCAAGGTCGCCAACCGGTGTCAGATCCTTTTACAGCTGCGCTTTCACGTTCGAAATACGCATGCGCAACCCAGGGCACGTTTCACCTACGTGTGCTCCCTGAACTCCATTTAACCATAACAGGAGGGCCCAGACACTCGCGCACCTTAGTGACGTCATAGTGTTGTGAGGGGTGGCTACCAGCCTGAGGAAAGCGTAGACTCCCTCCCCCGCACCTTTTAAAATACTGGATATCATATCCTGCCCCTGAAGTTCTGAGAGAGGCCAATGACCCCTCCCGACGGGCGGCCCCTTTCGTGAATGGGCCCGCCCCCCCGTAAGGACCTTAAAATGCTGCTCACCGATTAATGACCTTACCGCCACAGGCCAGGTAGTTGACCGACTATCTGGCCCCCCCCAAACCGCCTACACTGAAAGGTCATATCTTCCTAATCCAAAAACCCTCTACCCCTGCTATTTTGTTCCCTATCCATAGGGCATTCCCTGACTCTGTCCCCTGGACCCCCCACCCTGTGAGTAGAGCCTCTAATAAACGTCAACTCCTCATTATCAGCCGACTGTTAATCTACTTGGTCCCTCTCAGATGATCCCCTGTGGGATATTCTGCAATTAATGTGTATGAAATAATTTCTCAATCCAAGTGTTGATCCTCTTTACCGAGTGATTCTTCACCGAGTGACTCTGCGCACTCCCCAAGTCCACCCCCCCATTTCCTGCAGTCTGGGAAACAACTGAGCCCCCCTATGGTGCAGTCTGTGTTTTATATTTTGCTAACTAGCTAGCTAGTGCAATTATCCCTTCCACCAGAACCCCCTTTGCCCAAATTAAAAAACCCCAATTGTTGTTACCCGCTGTCAGATATTAACTGAGGGTGTTGGGCGTGCCTATCGGGTACTTCACCTTCCCGCTCTGGACGGACAGACCCCATCTTTGGTGTCTCCGTAGTTGCTGTGACCGGGGGTATCCTGGTACTTTACCAATTGGTAACCTTATGCATATGCCATGCTGACACTGGTGGCCCTGCGAGCACAGGCGCCGTTACTGTAGAAATACAATTTCCTGTTTCAGGAAAAATTACCGCCATTTTGTGTGAGGCAACATCCCGCTCCATTACTGCGGCCAGCCCAATCAAGGGTTTACACACCATAAACAATCAACTCTGTGCTGGCACCTCCTGCGTCTTTTGATCGCTCGCCCATCACACTTGCGTTGTTGCTTGTCATCCTCTACCTGACGTAAGCATCCCTTGGGCTGTCCACCTGTAGCAGCTGTTGTGATGTGGAGCACTCCAGATATCCACCATGTACCCGGCCATACATAAATGGAAAAGATAAACACAAACCATTAGTGTTTCTGGCGATAACTGCTGTACACGTGCTAGTCTTACATTGCCATCACTTGCTAAGTTTGAGATACGATTAGCGTCAGATGCATACTCATAAACACTTCCGACTAAGTGTTAAGCATAGTGAACTGATCTGGGGTTTTTAGAAGATTCAGATATCAGGGGCGCACTACCTCAATTTCTACGTTACGGTGTGTGGTATGGATGATTGTTGTGTAGTGCGTGAAGAGCAGGCGGAAAACACCCTTAACCGTCTGAAAAAGTCAAAGACTCAACAACATTACAAAGCTGTGCTCTCGCAACTACATTAAGGTGTCACAGAGAAAAAAAAAAAAAAGTACAATGACCAATGTGATTCAATGAACAGAAGCAGATTCTTTCGTGTGTTTCTTGTCACAGCAAGATGATGGTTTATTTGTATCCAGACTTGAGGAATATCACAGTTAGCCGACACGTGTTTCGTCGTGTATAGTTGAGTCAACACGACTCTTCAGGGCTTAAGACTCAACTCCAAACGTATGGGTTGAGACTAGTCTGGACCTCGTGGTTGTGTTCTGTGTAGGTAGATAAGAGAGAGAAACTATGTCATTAAGAATCAAAATTGTGACTGAGTAGGAATGGTGTATCCAGTGGAGTCACGTGCAAGATACACTTTTTGCTGCTAAATTCCGCCCTATTGGGTAGGTCAGCGTCTTCGAATATTAGCGCTCTGAATGCGGGTGCGTATCAGGCAGTAACCGGGAGGGGATCCATCTGTATAAGTGCTGCAGAAAACGGGTTCGTTTTCTCTTTGGCGGTGAGCCGTGGTGCGGTATCCCTCCTCTGTTGGTTCCCGGTCGTCGTGTACGGACCTCATTGGTCATTGTACTTTTTTTTTTTTCTCTGTGACACCTTAATGTAGTTGCGAGAGCACAGCTTTGTAAGTGTTAAGCATAGCCTCAGTTTGTGTCCCCTGTAGCGTGACTGGATTAGTGTTACGAAGAGTGCCCTGTAAAATGGCCTTCATTAACGAACACTACCCAGTGTGCAGTGCAGTGACACAAAGCGTGGAGTCCCCAGTGAATACCATAGCGCCCTCATGACTCCTTAAGGATGATTAGGATATCAGTTTAAAAGGAACAGTCTGTTTGCCAATGCTGCATCCAAGTCTTTAAGCATAGGATTAGCACCCACCCAACCACAACTTGATGAGATATACGTATTCTAAGTATCGAACCCCTCGCGCCTGACTGTTGGCTTCGACCGTGGCTGACAATGGTAATGCGTAATATAACTAAGGGGCAACCATAACCTATATATATTATTGTTATGATACCAAACTGAGCCTCATTCCCTTAACAAGTTGCATGTAACAGGTGGCCCTCCAGCTGCCACACATGATTTTCCAATCAATTCATAGTATACCGCCACCTCTCGTAAATCATGATGCAAGATTAGTTTCAACAGATCAGGGTTTAATGTGTTACCATTCATTAACCCATTCTGCCTCCCCCAGTTCAGCCCTGGTCATATGCAAATCTGTCCGACCCTCCTGCCCATATAAGAGCACCAGCAGTATCAGAGATGGGATTTAGGCATGGTCACGACCTTCCTCTTTAGATCCACTCTACTATAGTGAGTCCCTTGCGTGCTATATGTCCTCTGAGAAAATTACCTGAAACTAACAGGCATACTATGGAATGGCAATTTCCTGGCTGACATTTGGTACGGCTGACTTACTTAGGCAATAAAACAGGGGGGGAAGAATTTAGTGCCAAATGCTGTTAAGTAGACACGCAAGTGCACACAGGTGACCCAGAACTAGTATTGTCAATATTCCCGATAGATATATCCCTTACGTAGCCACTTTACCATGTTACCGTTGGTAAGTAGCATTACCTTGGTCCGGGGGCGTCAAAGGTTTTTTACCACTGTAACCAGGCTTAAATCGCACTGTGCCTGGTAACTTGTGCTACACATTTCATAGCTTTGTCCTGTCATCGAATCGAGGCCTACCACCTAGGCAAGTACGCACGCAAGTGTAACTTGAATCAGCAAGCCCACCGGTCACCCCGAACTAGTATTGTCGATTACGTAGACCACTCTGCCATGTTACCGTTGTAAGTAGCATTAGCTTGGTCTGGGGGCGGATACCCAGGTGAAGCGGACACACAATATTGTTTACTAAGATCACTCCTGTTGAACCAGCCAGGATCTATTATTTTATGAACAGTGAGGACGTTCTGAAACAACAAAAAATCCCCGCACCCAGAAAGAAATATTGTGGGGTGGCGGGGTCAGTGCAAGGAGGGTGTTAAACAGGGATCAGATTACAGTGCCCGCCCAGCAATTATGGTTACATTGTCTATTTACCAAATAAATAGCAACCACGACTGTCTTGTCGCTGAGTCAGAAAGGAAAAACAAGGGCACAGTAATTGTCATCCTAATGTCACAGCATTTAACCCCATGTGGGCAGCTTTTCATGCTCCTTGCACTCAACCAATCTGACAAATGATCGTTTAAAGTGTTCTTGCCGAAATGTAGGTATACAATGGGCAGCATCTCTGAGATTAGAATTAACATATTAAATGCATTTAGATACAGTGCATCTCAATATAACACATTTTAAAGCGTGTTGATTATCCTGCAAATCTGTCATGGATACCGCCCTCCTGGGCCTACATTGGACATTCTTGATTTAAAGAAAGAGATAAAGATCCTCCAATTTCAGCAGGCAATTATTTGTGGCCCTGAACCATCCTTTTGATTAACTTGTGAGCTAAAAGCCCCACTGCCTTATTGCTATCCCCAGTAGCAGGAGGTCACCCTGGCCAACTATTTACTGAACCAACTTGCTTGTAAACAGGTGTGATAGGATGTGGGATAGTACTTTACCTACCCACACTATTCTACTTAAAAGTCCCACTGCCTTATTGCTATCCCCAGTAGCAGGTGGTCACCCTGGTCAACAATTTACTGGACCAACTTGCTTGTAAACAGGTGTGATAGGATGTGGGATAGTACTTTTCCTGCCCCACTATTCTACTTAAATGAAAATTCGTGAACATCAGAGGCTGGCAGTTGCTGGTAAATTGAGCCCAAAACCCGCCAAGACGGGGAATTGACTCCTGGTCCCTGGCTAGACCTCTGCATCAGGGTCTGCCACTCTAACCATTTGAGCCACACTTCTCCACCAAACTGGAGCCAAACAGTACTTGATATAAACGTGTAAACATTAATACATCCACTTTGGGCATTCGAAATTGAACTGGACTGATCACGTCACTTCTAGCATCAAATATTATTCCACTGTGGCTCTTTATACAGAAAGGAGTTGAGCCTATCATTTTTCTTCAGCTTTCGTTGGCTATCCACCACTACCTATATAATAGCAAAATGAACTGTTTAGAGGAATTCTGAGAACTTTTGATTTGGCGCCACTGAACCCTTCAACTCATGCGCTGTTGTCTGCAAGCTACCAGTACTCGTAACTGCCTGTTCAGTAGCAAAATATAGCAATATTAGGTGTTTAGCGGGGTTCCTATAACTTTGGGCCCCTGTGTCACTGCACCTGTTGCACCATTGAGAGCATGAACCTATTGCTAAAGCAACTGCATGTTAGCTCGCCTCTGCCTGACAGTTCTGCCTGCGCATGAACATGATGTTTGTGCGGCGCACCGGGCCCTTCCCGCGACAATTCGGTTTTAAAGAATTATAAGTGCAGTGGCATCATTAACACCAGGGATCGTTACCAAAGTGACTAATATTTACTTATGCGTTTTTATATGGCGCTGTTCTTCAACCACAGGTGTCAGGGCGCTTCACAACAGAACCAGTTACATTACACAAGGACTTCAGAGCACATGGAGTTATATAAGGTGCCAAACAGATACACGAGTCAAAAACACAAAAGGAAATCGTTACAGAGGGGTAGCCACCCCCCTCTGGCCCCCTCCCCCACAAGCCAGTGAGCCCCCAGAGTAATGTGTTCCCACATGGAGTAATGTTTTCCCTCCAGTGTGCAGCGCCCATTACAACATTTTCTAGGGCTGCTCTGCGTGCCCAGCCCCGCCTGCGGTGGGGGCTGCTGTGAGAACGGCCTGACTCATGGCTGGCGGTGGAAAAACAATGTTTAAAACGTCAGACATAGCAATCTGAAATCCTGGCAGCTATGGCTTTATATAGCGCGAACATGCATCCTGGATCAGAGCGCCTTACATTACATACAGACACCTTCATTTTTGGATATTACGTTATTTTTGCACTGACTCTCAGGATGTTTAGCGTCGATACCGAGGCTCAAACCCGCATCCCCGGTTCGTATAGCGTGAACCTGAATTCTGAATCAGAGCGCCTTACATAGCACCAGTTACATTACATCTTTCCCTTTCATTTCCCGTCCCCCAGGTGACCTATAAGAGGACTGTTCGGGCTTTATTATGATGCCTGGTACTTGTTAAAATTGTGTTAATTACCTTACCGACCTAAATATTTTTCAAGACGTGGCATTCACCAGTTACAATACTTCTTTATTTTTCATTTCAAGTCTCCCATGTGATCTATAAGAGGACTGTTACGGAGCAAATTACTTTCACAAGAGGCTATAAGGAAATATATATAGGCTGAGGTCCGAGTAAAAAAGCGGAGGGGGTTAACTGCGGCCTTAACCTAGTGCCTTTTAAAGACCCTCATTCTGTCATACACGTTTCTTGTATGAGAAGAAAGGAAAGACACGTGACTCCTCTTACCCTATAAAATAATGATACAGTGGGGGGAAGGGTTAAGAGATTACCGGCCCGAAGGCTTCATACCCGGAAACAAATATGTAAAACGGGAAATCAATGCCAGCAATCCCCGTACGTGACTCTAGGCGCCGGCGGGAAAATTAAGCTTGTTAGGTCCCTTCGCTCAGAATCACATGGTGCGGGGCAATCGGGGCAGTAAACACGAGCATTGCAATCCCAATCAAGCCAGTCACCAGCCAACAGTGCACCCAACACATGTTTGGACGCCACACACGAACACCCAAGTTCCACTGGAATCAAAGCATCCCAGCACGACAAGGGCATCGGCACTGCAACAATCCCGCTCTATGCCCAAGAAGACAAACGGGCCCACAGAATAACATTTTCCCGCACACACTAAGAACTTAACTTTGCCATGGCCAAATTGCTCCTTTATCTTCGAGCTGCTGCTCCCCCTCGGACCGGAGACCTGAAAGCGGATTCACCCGCAGCTTCGGGCCACTTCACCCTCGCGCTCCACGATTCACCCGCAGCTTCGGATTGTCCGCTCCTTCCCAGGATCTAGCTCCTCCGCCATTCCGGCTGACCGTCGCCGCATCCCTAGGAGACCGCACACCTGCAGAGGGGGACAAAAGGAAAAAGAAATTACGGGCCGCTGGGGGCCCGGGTGCTGCAGCATGTTCCGTAGGGCAAAACCAACTGCCATTTGTCCGCCCCGATGAACGTCGCTCCACGTTGTCCGCTCTTTCCCCAGGATGTAGCTCCTCCGCCATTCCGCACTGCCGGCACCAGCTGACTTGTAATAGGCGACTGCAAACCTGCAGAAGGAGTGGGGGTGGGTGCGAGGAGCGAGCCTGGGAGCGCGGGCACAAAGAGGCCGCTTCCCGCGCTCCCCAGGCTCTTGACCCCTTCGCCGCCGCGGCCCCGCCCCCTCACCCCGGAAGTGCACAACTACTTCCGGGGCGAGGGCGGGGGCAAGCGACCACGAAAGGAACGGGGTGTGGGAGGGGCCGGGCCCCGCCATGCCTGCGTGGGGGCCGATTGGCCCCCCCTTCTCTGAAGCACGGCAGTGTGGCTGGAGAGGCTGGAGAGGCGATATTGGTGATATTGATACTGAGAAGGCAGGCTAAAGGAAAATCGAAAGTGGATACTACAAAACCTGTGATTCAGGACCCCGTGTGGCTCGAGAACTTGGCAGGGGCCGGAGGGCACTAACTCGGAGAGTGAGCCACGGAAGACTGCAAAAAGAGAGTTTAAAAGTGAGTAGAGGCAGTACTGATTTAGGGGGTACGGAGGAGGTGAGGGAGAAGAAGGGGGCTGCATGTGAACAGAGTGGGCGGAGAGAGGGGTGTGTAGGGAGAATAGGCAGAGAAAACTTGGAAGGCAAGAAATTAGCATTAAGCTCCACAGTAAAAAGGTGTCAGGGCCTCAAACGAAGAGAGGCGAAAAGGGGAGGTCCAGGCAGCAGCTGGCTTCTTTCCTGTAGGGGAGGTAGGAGTGGTAAAACCCCCACAGAAAAGATATCACTTGAGAAGTGGTAAACAGGGTGGTCGTATGTGGGGGGGGGGGGGGCGGCCCCTATCGCGTAACCCAAGTGAAATAGGAAAGACAACAACCTCACCTACAGAGGTGGGTGGTAATTATCCCAGAGAGTGGGTGACCCCCAAAAGTAAGACCCCTAAAAAGAAAAATCGTAGGACACAGAAAGCACAGTCTCAAGCCTCTAACCGTAAGATAACCCCGTCCCTTAGAACCTTTTTTAAGGTGGTTCCAAAAACAGTACTGTTAAAAAATCCAACGTTAGCCTCGCCCAAAGTGGTCTCAAAAGAGGAAAATATTTTAAGTGTTAATAAGTACCAGATTCTGGCGGCGATTTCGGAATCTCAAGAAAGGGTGGCTATACAAAGAGAACGAGGACAATCAGGAGTTGGAGAGGGGGGTCCTTCTGAAATAATGGACCTACAATTGAGCCAATGTCATCCCCTGATACAGCTGGAAACATCTCCACAGCAGGTTTTGTCGCCTCAGATCTTAAACCAAGATGGAGCACAAACAGTAGGGACACAAATGGCCACCACTAATATTGGAGGGGGAGATACAATGCAATCAGGAGTTATGCAGGAAGGAGACCAATCTCACCCATTACCTTTGATACAGGCCCATCGGATGTGTGACCCTATGCTACAATAGCAGCCTCTGCCTCTATCTCAGCCCCTGGCGCTCGCACAGCCCCTACAGCCCCTACCTCTGCCATTGCTGCCATTACCGCATCCGCAGCCTCACTCTCAACCTCTACTACAGTCTCAGTCTGCGTCATCGACTGTATCACAGGATAATAATAATAATAATAATAATCCACATTTGTAAAGCGCACAATCACCCGTAAGGGTCTCTAGGCGCTGGGGGCCGTCGGGAAGATTAAGCGAGCTATTGCCCAGAGTCACATGGTGCTGGGCTAACCTGCCGCCGGAGCCGGGGATCGAACCCTGATCCCCAGATTCCAGCGTCAGTCGCCCTTGCCGCGGCGCCACACCTCTCCCTCCGCGGTGCCACACCTCTCCCTAGGATAATATACAATCAGTAGTAGAGTTAATTCAGTTACTAACGACCGAAGTACGAAGCAGATTTGAAATATCTGAGCAGAACCAGAAGGAGATTAGGTCGGTTTGTGATAACTTGGGAAGGAAGTTGGATGAGGTGACCACCAGGACCGCACAGTGGAAGTGGAAGTGAAAGAACTAACTTCTCAAACAATAAGCTAACACAAGGGAAATTACTGACCTTAGAGGGGGTGAGAGGCTATTGAAAGAAAAAATTTAATTGTTAGAAAACAATCAAAGGTGGTGTAATCTGAGGATTTTAAAGATCCCAGAGGGAGCAGAGGGAGAAGACGTTAAGTCTTTTGTGGTGCATTTGTTGAAAGAAGGATTGCAAGGGACATGGATGGAAGAAGAATTAACGAAAGATATACAGAGGGTGCACAGAGACCCTTACAGGAGGATTTTGAACAAAAGAAAACCGAGGAAAATATTGGTGAACTTCCACATATATAATTTGAAAGAAGAAATCCTTCTGAAAGCACTAAAATTAAGACTTTTGACAGTGGATGGAAATGACTTTGAGATTAGATCAGACATCTCACAAATTACCGCAAACAGGCAATGGGAATTAAGAAAACTGATTGAGCCATTTAAGAGCCTGGGAGCAACGGTACAGTTTAAGTTTCCCGCCAGCCTGCGTGTTATGTATAACAATAAAATGCAGAACTTCCGCAGAGTTGAAGATGCAGAACGTTTTTTAGAATCAATCTCTGAGACAGCTGGCAGGTAGAATATGGGATGGGGATAATCTCCAATCCTGATATCTCCAAAGCTACAAATAGCTCGTAAAATATAGATAATGTAGCATAGAAAAAGATAACTTTTTGGAAGCATGTTTTAGGTAATAGGGGCACGATTGTTAATAGAAGTAAATCTCCCGCCGCCCAAGGCTTTTTAGCCATTAAGGAAGAAGAGGTGGGTTTCCCGAGGGGAGGGGGGTGGGGTACACGGGTAGACGTTAGTGCACGGGTGTGGGAGCATGGGGAAAAAAAGATTTAAAAAAAGTTTGTCCTCTATATACATCGTACACCAGGTTGTAATGGAGCCAAAGAGAACAGAATGGTAGATAGTCAGAAGTCGCGAATGGAATTTTTATCTTGGAACGTAAATGGCCTAAGAGGATCGCATAGGCAGGAGAGGATTCTGCAGTACTTGAAGGATGCACCAGCTCAAATTATTTTGTTACAAGAGACGCACCTAACTTGCAAGGAGATGAAAGAGCTATTCGAGAAAAGGAAATGGGTGCAAAGTCTGATATGTACGGAACAGCAACTTACAATAAGAGGGGTGGCGATTTTGATAAAAGCAAACGCCCAAGTTGAACTAATGGAAAGCAGAGTAGACAGGACAGCCAGATGGACAATTGTGAAGATAAAATGTTATTAGCAGCTATATACAGTGGTTGGATATTATGGACCCAATATTGATGACCCTCTGCCGTTTGGTCAGTTGGTTTCAGAGTTATTGGATTTTCCCGACCCGGTCATAATGGCAGGAGATCTCAATGTGATCTTTGATGGTAATTTAGATCGGTCCACTAAAAGTAGGAGTAAGACGCATAACAAGTCGAAGTCATTAATAAATCAACACAATTAAATCTTTAGGATGGTGTGACATCTGGAGAGAAAAGAAGGGGTCGTTAAAGAGTTTAACATTTAATAACAAAAAATACGGCCATCAGTCTAGAATAGACTTCTTTCTAGTGAACCAAAGCATAAAACATCAAGTTGGAGATGTAAACCACGTGGGCGCGGATAAGTCAGACCACTCTGCCATAACGCTAACGCTGTTTCCTCAGGACACGGGGGTACAACAGCGATGGACTATTGATCGCACCATATTGGTGGATGATACGTTAATGCAGTGGCGGGTGGTGACATTTGAAAGTGGTTAGGCG
Organism: Lissotriton helveticus; assembly: GCF_964261635.1. Taxonomy (NCBI): domain Eukaryota; kingdom Metazoa; phylum Chordata; class Amphibia; order Caudata; family Salamandridae; genus Lissotriton; species Lissotriton helveticus. Next base: position 210,888,647 of record NC_136063.1, on the reverse strand, counting down.
TAAAAATTCTGGATGAGTGGCTGGTGGCGAGTAAGCATAGCGAGCGCGCCTCAGGGTCATAAAGAGGGTTAGTTCAGGGGAGTTCTCCCCATGGGAATTTTATTTAAAAAAGAGTGGGCAAGCGGTGCATTCTCAAGCAAATTTGAGAAAGCAAGAAGGTTACTGAAGCATTTTTGAAAGTGTAGTTATGCAGTGGTGTCAGTTTGTGAATGTGACATGAAGTACCACATAATCCATCTTATGATGCATAATCGGCAGATTTGAACAAAAAACGAATTTGTTTCTAGCTCAAACAGATCAAAAGTAACGAAAAACATGGCAGAATGTGTTCGTTCTTTTGAAAGGGGAAAGCCCATCTCAAATTTTGACTTGTCATCTTTCAGCTGCTTATTACTGTATGTGGGTGGTGGTAAACTGGTACTAATAAAGTGAACGCTTTCCCCAGGCAGTTACCATATGTAAAGACCCCGAGTTCACACACACTGCACTTCAAAAATTAAATAAAAACACTGCCTGCTTTCCTGCACTGGGCAGATAAAACCAGTGACACTAGCACCTCTCACAGGGCCACCATGATCCTGCTATCCACGTGCACCCCTTCACCCCCACTCTTGTGATATGTGTAAACTATATGTACACGACTACTCCATGATATGGCTACTGGGCCAGGCAGAGAGCGGCCCAGCCCCACAGTGGGTATGAAACACTGTGGGACAGTGGCAGCATGCCTGGCCTGTCTGCTGGTGTACATGGGTGGGTGCCATTAAACTATATTAAACCGCCTCCATTGTGCGCCTGCCAAAATGTATGCATTACCTGCGACAATAAAAGCCAGGCCACAAGCCTCGGGTAATCCTTGCAAACGCCCACTTTAAACATCACACAACACAACACCACAGGAGCTGACCCCTCTCTCATCTTGTTCACAGACCCTTTGGGAAGTTTTAGCTGCGGAGTGTGTCATGATCATCACATGAAGAATTCACCAATAAGCACACACTGCTGGGCCCAGAAATAGCTTCATTGTTTTGCTCTGAATGGGGGTTGTTTAAAAAGTGACACCGTTGGGAAAAACAATTAGCAAAGCTATCAGAATCGTGACGGTCGATATATTCCCGCAGCAACAGATCTTGTAGTACAATTAACCATAACATGCTATGCACACTGGGGCGCTCTCCTCTGGGGGGCATTAATCAGCACAATGGCACAGGCGCACCTTTTAACCGCATGCGTGCGGCCGTTTTTCCCGCTGTGCGCTGGAATTTCATAATCACCATGTTGAGTGACGAGTTCACCTTGTCATCCGCACAGGGTAGGTAATGCTGATGACGAGCTGAGCTCGTCATCAGCATGGAAGGGGTTAAAGACCGTGAGATTTTAAATGACCCACAGCAAATGTCAGGGGTGCCCGAGCTATTTTACACCACAACATTGTGTTATCCCGAGTCCCGACAATCTTATTACTGAAATCTACTGGGCTTCCACGGTAGTAATTCATTGCTGGCAGGGGTCGTTGCGAAGGGTGCAGGGTCTCAGAGATTACTGACGTCTGGTGGCCAGCCGGGGGAAAAAAAGAGACAAATGTGATTTGAAATTCAATTTGCATTTTTTACACCTATAGGGCTTAGATGAAGAGACTATGTTGGTCTACGCAGTGAAACAAGTACGTGTAAAGACATTTTCCACATATTTTGCTCCTGATTCTGATGTAACCCAAAGGCTCCTACCCGTTTCTCGCAAGATAAAGGTGGGTCTCCGAAAATGCCACGGTTTTTAAGATTTGAAGAGAAGACGTGTTCTTTTTCATTGTGTGCAATCTTATCGCAGCAATAATACATTATATTTTGGCTGCTTACTTATGACCTTTTTTCCATGAACCATGGACGGATCTGTCGAAGGAAAGAATATCGACCGTCGCCGGACCCAGATTCTTCAAAGGCTAGAATAGCCGCTGTGCTGCCACTGCCTGCTAGCTATGAAGAACGATCATGCGCCATGTTCGAAACATAAATAACTGAATGTGTCACTGTTAAATGAAATATAAAAACGTACGTTTTCTCATACTGTTGAGACCGCCATCCGTCAGCGCCGCATCCTGGGACCTTCGACCTTGGCGCCTTCGCGGAAACCGTTACCCCCCCCTCCGTCCTCAGCCAATCCTGGCGCTGGAGCAGCGCCAGGATTGACACAGGGCATGGTTGCTTTCTGCCCGCCTGCCCATTAGGAGAGCGAGGTTTCGCTCTTCTAATGGGTATGCGAGCAGGCTCAATTGCACATGCGTGGGCAAGGCTGAAAAATGTGCCTCCGTCCCCACTCATGCGCACCTGTGTGCTGCTGCCTGCCCCAGACAATGCCTTATGCCTGTCAGTCAACATGACACAGGACCGCCCACCCCCTTCAGACTCTGAAGGGGGTGGGCGGTCCTGATTCATGCTGACTGACAGGCATTGTCCCTCGGCGTTTTGAACTTAAGTAAACTGAGAGTTTACTTAAGTTCAGAGCAGTACGCCGAGGGAGCTGCGGGTGCGGGCGGGGGGGGCAACGCCCCAACGCCCCTAATGGACGCACCGCCACTGCGTTAATGGAAAGACTGAGTTGGGAATCCCAAGAATTTTTTGATAACAATCTGGGAAGTGCTCCCTTAGGTATAGTTTGGGACACTTATAAAGCCTTTTAAGAGGGAGAATTACGTCGGCTCAGGTATATAAAAATAGGCAGAGGAAGGGTGAAATTCAAGACCTAGAAAGAAAGATTCAGACTCTGGAATATAAGATACACAATAATGAGATAGGATGTGAGGAGGGTAAAGCTTCTATCCAGACTCATAAATTAAATCTAGTAGCCGTGCTAGAAAAGAGGTTACAAGATAGATGGCGCGCTGGTAAACTGGCTCATTTTAACTATGGGAAGGGGTAAGGCAAGCTTTTAGCTTGGAAGATAAAAAGCGACCAGGCAAAAAGCTACATAAAGGAGCTAAATTATGAGACAGCAGGAGGCCCAATACAAGTGGGGGATAGTATGGAGGACATAATACAAAAATATTTTAAGCAAGTATATACAGAAGACCTGAGTACAACAGGGGCCGAGATATTAGAATGGCTACATCAAGAGCTCCCACTTGAAATATCAGAGCTTCAGAAGGAGGGTATCAATGAGGAGTTAACGGAGGAAGAAATTGAGAAGGCCATTAAACTAGGGAAATCAAATAAAGTGGTGGGCCCCGATGGCCTCCCTTCGGAATTATATAAAAAATTTGAGAAAGTCTTAGCTCCGGTTTTTAAGAAACTTTTTTCTGCTATATTTGAAGAGGGAGAGGAGATCCTTCCCTCATGGAACAAAGCCACTGTCACGCTTATACTAAAACCAGACAAACCACCAGACTGTTGCGACTCGTATAGGCCTATCTTGCTTTTAAATTAGATTATAAGATCTACTCAAAAATACTAGCGGATCGGCTAAATGGGGTGGTGGGAGCACTCTTGCATGAGGATCAAAAGGGGTTTGTGAGAGGGAGAAGTACTAAAGACCTTACGTATAACCTCATAGGTACCATCGACCTAGCCTCGGTGGACAAATTGCCTTTAGCAGTTATTCCCGTTGATGCAACCAATGCTTTCGATCACGTGAACTGGCGATATTTGGAGGAAATTTTGAGGTTATCTAATCTAGGAGGGAATTTCTGAAGGGCCATAATGCAATTATATACAGCCCCATATGCAAAAATATTAGTTAATGGAAGATTATCTAAGAAGTTTAACATCCGTACGGGGACAAGACAAGTGTGCCCGCTATCCCCACTACTCTTTAATTTATATATTGAGCCCCTAGCGGAAAAGATTAAGAAGCATGATAAAATCATTCCTTTTAAAGCAAGAGGTTGGGAAAAGAAAGTGGGCCTATACGCCGATGACCTAGTGGTGTATACATCAAGTTTGGATTCAGCCTTGCCAGTGGTGTATGAGCTTGCTGCCGGTTTTGGAAGGATTTCTGGTTACGAAATAAATCAGCGTAAAACTGTTATAATGGTTTGGAATATTGATACATGGGTAGAATGTGTGTAAAGGAGGACATGAGATACCTGGGTATAAAAATAGTGCAGAATATAGAGCAAATCCCTGAAACTAACTTCTATAAGGTCAGTAAAGAAATTGGGAAATTGCTGTTGGGCTGGTCACACCTCCCATTATCAATTTATGGAAGAGTAAATACCATTAAAATGACCATCCTTCCAAAAATCACTTTTCTGTTCCAACATATTCCGATAGCCTTTAAGGAAGAATGGCTCAAAAAGGCTCAGTCCAAAATCTCCAGCTTTATATGGTCCTCTAAAGGAGTGCGTATCTCCTGGAAGAAACTTAGAAGGCAAAATGAGAAAGGAGGACTTAAGTTGCTGGATCTTTCCTACTATGCATAAGTGTTTTTGTTAAATGGGGGGAAAAGTTTGTTTCAAGCTCAAGAGGAGTCGGATATGGGCAAAATGTATAAAGCTATGCTAAAAAACGTAAAAGGGGGAGACACTGACTTTATACATAAATATGGGGACCCTCGCTACTTAGATTTAATTAAAAACTCTGCAGGGTTTAGCTATAACCTGGTATAAAGTTAGGAGGGAATTAAAGATCAACTATTATAGCTGTTGGGCGTCAATCTTCGATTCGCCAGGATCCACGGAATGGACTATGGACAGTTTGGCACTGCCATTAAAAGAAGCGGGAATACTGCTCGGGGCTCGGTGATGAAAAATAATGCTTTAATTTCTTGGGAGGAGGCCCAAATACTAACGCAGGTTCGTTTATCAAGATTGAACTATCTCCAAATGTTGAGTTGGAGTCGCACTGTGGGACTTGGGGCAGGACAGGATAATAAACTGGAATCATCCCTGGCGGCTGGAGTAAACCTGAAAAAAGAGGTGGCACAAGGATATTGGCTGTTGGTGGAGCTGAGTGATGGTCATTTTAACCTGCCGAAAGAACTGTGGGAGAAGAGCATGCCTTGGGGAGCAGTTGGAAGATCTATGGCAAGTATCTTGTACTACTTTATACTCCACACTAACGCCTGCAAATTTTTGTCTCCACAGGGTTTATTGGATGCCACACAAATTATCCAAAATTGGGAATGGCACAGTGCCAAAATGTCCTAAATGTGGTAAACTGAAAGGCGATGATATCCATATGTTTTACGACTGTCCAATGATCCAGGAATTGTGGTTGGAAGTGAGTAATACAATCTCTATTATACTTGGAGAGACGCTCCAGCTAAGCATATCTTTGATTTTTTTCGGGGTCCCTGTTAATTATGCATCACAGATAAAAAATACAAATAAATTGATTTTTCTCCTCATTCTACTTGCCCGTAGGGAAATATGTAAAAATTGGGTGAAAGTGGTGCCTCCCAGCAAAATAGAATGGTTGGCCTCTATACAACATACTAATGTTTTAGACAGATCTTCAATAAGTAAGAGAAATAACTTCTGGGTTCCATATGAGAAATGGGTTGAATCTATAAAAGTCCGATGATTAGGCCTCTATACTACATTGCCAAATACTCTGAGGGTGGCATACAAGGGCCGAAAAGAATAAGCTACCGATGGGTGAATAAGGAGGGCAAGGTGTGTAGTGTTACAACCCAATATACTGTTGATGGGGTAGTTTCAATGCTTTCTCGATTGGGACTTGAGACCCAAAGCTCTGGTATACTTGGGCAATAAGGACAACAAAATGTTTTTTTACAAAAAAAAGACAGCAGGGCCTTACAAGGCAGCATTGTGTGGCTTGATAAATCTTACTTAGGTTTTGTGTCACCTTTGCACCCCCTTACAGGCTGAAAGGATGACACAACCTTTATAAATCTGTCCCTATGAGTGTCCCTTTAGCTAAAGTGTAAGGTACAGGCAGCCAGTATATGGTGCCATTTGCCAGTACATGACCAAATGTATGCAAGGAGTTACCAGTGGACCTACAGAGAAAACTAGCCCATGGGATAATGTTGAGGAGGTGGTTTTAAGTGGCCAAATCCTAGAACATCAGAATTTGTTATGAAATGTATCGACTCATCACTTGTGCCTTTTTGTATCACAGGAAAGTGAGAATGATGGGACATGACAGAGATTCTTCTCTTCTGTTATCCATGATGAAAGGCAAAGCTCTGTGGCCACACCTCAGGTTGAAATGCAGCCCAGGACATGTTCAGTAGAGCACTGTGCTGCTTGGACATGTGGTGTGATTGGCTCTCAGAACATCTTGTCTCTAATTCCTACCAAGGTGTCTTGTGGGTAGGATGCCTGGCCATCCTCTAATGCAAATGCCAGTGCCGATCAGAGGCACTGCTACTGTCATAGTGCCCTCAGAGAAATAAGGGTTTTAGGCTTGCATTCTTGAAGTGAAAGCAAGTCACTAAAGAGCTGCTGTCTCCTGCCCTATGAATGGTAACCAAAAGCAACGGCCTCTTTGTACGCATGGCAGTGTTCATGATAGCTCCAGGCTGCATTGCTTGACAACTAGTAATGGTCTTGAGCTCATCAACCAGCGTACTTTTCCGGACTGCTAGGTACCCTTCTTAGTGTTTCTCCCTGAAGAGACATATTATAATAAGGTTATAGCCCGTCTACCTTGGACTATACCTGTCTGTAAAAGTCCTTTCACTCGTTAAAAGCTCTCACCTGTATCGTAGCTGCATCACTCATGAAAGGGCCTTTAGCAAATAGTATACTCCTCTGCAGCAGGTTTGATAAGAGGTAAAGTACCCTCTGCCAAACCTTGTATGGCTATTGCAAGTCACAGAGAATTTTCATAACCATATAGCAGAACGAGAACAAAAGCAGGGCATACTTTATCCAATATAATACATGGTCACACCATCACCTTTCCCACAAACCACTTAAAACCTTGGTGCATAGCTCTTTCAGAAAGAGAGAACGTTTGCAAACAAGAAGAGTAAAAATAGAACCTCTAGTGCACAATTAAACACATCAAACACCTGTTAGTTATTTGTTCGAAAAAGATTTTAGAAACAGCTCAATACAAGTCAGTTTTCAAATAAAAGATGCAGTAACTCATAATGTGTAGAAACATACAGAAATATTCTAACTTTTCTATAATTTTCTAAGGAACGCTTTCTGCCTGTCACTGTGGGCTAGAAAAATAGAGCAGCAGAAAAAAAGCAGCTAACAGCTTTTCTGTGACCTGACCTGCCCGCCCTGACAGCAAGCATTGTGAAGTCAGAACCTGACTGCAATACCTTATTACAGCCCAGAATTAACGTATTTTCTTTATAATTGGTGACTGAGAGCGTTACTAGTCACGGATTATATAAAAATTTGAGTTATGCGTTTATATAGGAATTGCAGAATCCCATGTATTATAATGCCATATTAACACATTTTTAATATGAGCTGTGCAGCACCTCTTGTGTATTTTGAAGAGGATCGGGAAGCAGAGTGAAAGTGCAGGAAAAAACACCAATTCCCTCCTTGTATTGTGAACCAGGTGTGTATCACAGGCCCCTGCAGCCCATGCGGGCGGGGTTCCCCAACCCTCTAGAGCAGAGCTTTCCAAACTCTGTGTCACGACACATTAATGTGTCGCCTGCCATGTGTGGGTGTGTCGCACATCGATGCATAGACGCGGTCTACTCATCATGCAGGACGGTACATGAAAACAACTCCTGGAAGACGGGATACATGCGAGTTCAGGGAATTTTGTTAGACACTCTTGTTACATGCACAGATACACAAATGAGTTCCCACACACGTTCCTGGTGCGCATGAGTGGCATTCATACTGAATATATAAAAATCCAGAGTTCAGAGCAGTGAATCTTACAAATATTTAAAGATGCAACAGTTAAGTTTTGCAAAAGTTGCTCTTTATTGTGCACCACAGTAATGAATTGAATATTATGTAATTATTTGCCCAGTTCATTCACAAATGCTCTCGTAGTGTCACATCATGTAGGTTCCTTAGGGTAGTTTCAAACGTATTAACAGAAAGCCATTGAGTGCATCTTCAGACCTTTCTGATTGTTTGGGGGAGTTGCCAGAAAAGGGATTCTTCGCAGTTGTCATTAGTGCTGAAACTGACTTTTAGTTGCTGCCTTCTTGTAAAAAACACACAAACTTTCAAAAACGCATTCACAGACACATGCTGACACGTGCCGGCATTCACAACTGAACACAATGTCACACAATTGGAGATGCGTTCACATATCACACAATGACACAGACACACAAAAGCACAAATTTCACTTGCACATACAAAACGTTCATATTTACAAAAACACAAATCAGAAGGCACACTTATTTGCATACACACAATCAGACCCATACTCTGATATACAAACACACGAGCACACACCAACAGACACCAGCAGCTGAGAGCGCAAAGTTAACCATGTTTGAGACATCCAGTGTTATTATGAACGCGCCATCTGCTCTCTTCCAGTGCTTATTTTGTAAAAAAAGAAGAAAAAAAATACGTGCCAGTCCCTCATCAGGAGGCTATCGCAGCCTGATCCACCAATTGCCCCTGCCAAGCCGGGTCTGGTGGCTTAGTGGACTAGTGCATCTACTGCGGCGGCCTGTGTTCGACCTCATGGTCAGAAGTTCAAATCCCCGGCTGGTCCACTCAGCCATTCATCCATCTGAGGTCGATAAAATGGGTTTCGTTGGGTTAAAAATCTGTTATTCAGCGCCTTGAGACACACGGGTGATAAGTGCGCTTTACAAATACATGTGTTATGTTATGTTTTATGTTATGTCAGATCTGCCATTGATACTACCTTTACAACTACAAACAATCACACGCCTATAGGTGTGACAATTCAAACTATTCAATGCCCCAGGTATACATCCATTACAACGCATTTTTTACCACGCAGTACCATCACCACGCATCTTTTACCACGCAAATACTTTTACCACGCATTCTATTACCATGAATACCATTACAACGCATGTATTATTACAACGCATGTATTTTACAACGCATTTTAATACTCGAGTATTAATTTTGCTGAAAAATGCAGTGTTTTTTAAAAATAAGTTTATTATAATTAAATCAATAATAATGTATTAAATGAGTAATAATATTTGTTAAGTATTTTTGAAATTGGAATAATAAGTAATATTTGAATTAGGATATTCCTAATTTTTTATGTAATGCAGTGTTTATTTAAAATTATTTAATAATTGAGTAATATTATTTGTTATGTATTTTGGATCACTAAATATTTATATGTATATATATATATATTTATATTATTTATATATATATATATATATAATATAAAATAAAATATTAAAACATTAAATTATTAAATAATTGAGTATTAATTTAAATATTAATAAAAATGTATATATAACATAAATCAAAATAATATTAATTTAAATACGCGAGTATTAATTTAAATATTAATATTAATTTTAATATTAGAGTATTAATTTAGCTGAAAAATGTAGTGTTTTTCAAAAATACATTTCTTTGTAATTAAATTAGTATTAATTTAAATATTAATAATAATAATAATTTTAATACCCGAGTATTAATTTTGCAGAAAAATAAAAATTTTATTTAATTTTTCATAAATGTCTAAAATTTTATAAAATTACTTGAAAATGTAAGTAATTATTTATCTATATTTATTGTAAATGTATTGTAAATTTAACATTAATAAATTACTCAAAAGCATATTGAAAGTTTTGGTTCCCACGGTTTAACACTGTTTTCTATGGTAAGATTTGTCCTTCATTTATTTCTATGACATTGCATATGGGTCCCGCGATGCAGATTTAGGATGATTTAAAGAAGAGGATAGACTGAGAAAAAATAGTAAAAGAAGCAAGAAAACCGGTAAGGAGAGAATACAGTTAATATATAGACAGTGTAGATAATTAATTAAATACTGGATAAATAAATTAATTCAAACAACCGAGTCAGAAATTTAATTTGAAATTTTATTAATCATAAATATATTTTTATATTAAAGTAGATTTTTTATTACATTTATTACATATTTTATGTTTATTTTGCAGTACATGTATATTTATTAAAAAATACAATAAAGAAATAATAATCTTTATAAAAAGTAGTCCCTTTTCTTTCGTTGTATGCATTCATGACGTCATAACGTTCACGTGTGCGTAAGCGGCCATTTTGAAGATCATCGTTGGAGGAAGCAGCAGGAAGCTGATCTGCGTTCAGGTAGGAAACTTTTAAGGTTTTATTAAACTGTAAAATCTTTAAAAAGGGACACATTTATTGTAAGGGAAGAATAAGTTGAGGTTGCTCTTAAAAAAAATGTTTTAACGAACTTAAAAATGCATGTCGCTAATCATATATCGAGAATATGTCTAAGTCGGGTTCCATGTTGAAATATATCGATTTGTATATTTCATTACAAAAAAGGTACATTACTTTTTAAATATGTAAAAAGATGTTTACGTTCATGCTTAATGTATATGCTTCATATTTAAGCAGCATGTCTTTGTGTTGAAATGTTTGTTTAAAAAAAGCATTTTTGAATGTTCCGAAATGTAATGGAAAATAAAACAGATAGAAAATGAAGGTTAATTTATCGTTTAAAAAAGCTTCTATGGGAAAGAATGATTGATTTATTTTTGATTCAGGCAAATGGATTGGCTTTTTTGTTTATATTTTTGGAAAACGGAGAAAAAAAATTAGCGAACTTTGTTGGAATTTGGAGGATTTTGGTGATTAAAGTTGGTAGACAGAAAGTAATGTTTCTATCTCTTGGTTTTATTTTGGTCAGCGATTCTGATTGATTCATTGGAAAATTGTAATTATTAGAATGAGATTGAAATTTTCGATTACGTGTATGTGAACTTTGAACTGATTTTGAATACTTATTCATTTAAGAAAATATTTGTAAAATATTATGCATTTTAAAAATTTTGCAGTGAGATAATATTTTACAAAATTATGCAAGTCTATCTTTTTTTTGAATGATATGGAGTGCTATGTTTCTCAATTATTTAGTAAAATGTTGTTTCGAAAAAATATTTATATCAACATTTGCAAAAATTACAAAACACAAAGTTTTTGCTAAGTATGAAAAAAATGTCTCTATAAATTTCGAAAAAAGTAGTTTCAGATATTTAAAATTAATAATTCATAAAAAATATAAAAAAAATTTAATTTTTTAAATCCATTTGCCAATAAAAGAGGGTCGTTGTAGAAGCTTTAATAAAACAATAATAATAGATGCAGTAAAGTAGAGAAGAGTTTAGAGTATGTATCAATAATGCTTTTTTTAAAAATCCAGAATGGGCAAAAAAATAATATTATACTTTTTACAAATTGGTTTTTTCACCAATTACTAGAAAAACACTCAAATATATTGTATTATAGAGTGTTAAAAAAAAAAAGAGGAACCGCGACTTATTTTTTGAAAAAAATCTTTTTAAATTAAAAAAAAGGCCAAATTTAAATTTAATGAGGAATTAATTTTAGGGCAAAGCAGGAAAGTAATGTAATGGATAAAACTAAAATGAGAGAATGTTAGCAAGATTTTCCAGGTAATCCAAAGCCACGCACAACGAAAATTGTTGCAATACTGCCAATAGTCGTTCAGACATTTCCTTTGTTTTTTGAGTAATTCGTGAGTTTAGTTTACCTGTAAGAGTTTGAGAAATTCTCATTTCTTGGAAACTTTGCTCCTTCTTCAAAGTTTCCAAAAAAGAGTAGAAATTTGGGTGGTGTTTGCCAATTACATGATTGAAGGAGTTATGCCATCCCTCTATGGCATTATTTGTTTTAGCCTCTCCCTGTAAGCAACTCGAATAACAGTTCCACCACTCCACATGAAAACGTGGCTTCCTCCTGCGACCCGATCTGCTTAGGTGTCCAATCCATGTGTCTTCCATATAATTTTGAATAGGTGCCAATATTTCTTCATTTCTTAAATAATACTCTGATTCTATAATGGCAGTGTAGTATTCGTCTACACTTTCGGGAGGGACAAAACAAAGAGCAGTTAATTTTTTTATTTCAACTTGTAGTTTGCTGTTTGATGAATATTCTGTAACAAGGGGTGTTTTTTGTACTTTACGCCAGAATGCCTGGGAAAAATGGAAAAAACACCCCTGAATTTGGGTATCCGTGTACATTTTGGAGATCACATTGATCATGCTCAATTCAAAATCGATAATTATTTTCCTAGGACTTTGGTGAGTTTTGGATTTAATAACAGATAAAAATTCTGTGTATGTTGCAGAAGTTTTATCAGGCAGCAAACTATATACTAAGGGGATTACACTATTGTTAATTTTAGCATGTATTGTATAAATTTGGGTGAATGGATGGGGTGTGCTTTTAAACGTCCCATCCATCATCCAAATTTCACTGCTTTCTAGTTTTACAAGGTTACGGGGAGTACTAAATATTAATATACGTTTCTGAGGGTTTTCATTGTCGTGTAAAAGGAAAGATTCATCAGAAAAAGATATTGTAAGCTCATGAGGTATAACTATGTCTGAAAAGGTATGTGGTGTATTAGTTTGGGTATTACTTGCCTGCTTTTGACGTTGAATTATTCTACGCAAATTGTGGATGGTAGGCATATTACTTGCTATATGTGTAGGGACATGTTGAGCAACCTCTCTTAAAATTGTTCCTGTAGAATCATTGGAGGTGCTTGCCATTACTTTCATCTCATTTACCGTTTCTCGTACATCAACCTCCGTTGCAGAGGCAGAGTGGTTATGGTCAGTTGTTCTAACAATAATATCAACAACCGTTACCGCTCTGCCACTGCAACGGGTTGAAAAGTAATTCACGCACCTCCAATGATTCCTTGTTAATCTTATTCTTTCCCTACAATAAATGTATCCTCCATTATTTAATAGTCGGTTTCCTTTTCGGGACATAATAAAATTTGCTGTTGGATGAGTAGTCATGTTCTAGAGGGGGAAAAAAAAAGGTTTTATGAATTTTTGGGCATTTATAAAAATTATAATTATTTTTACAACATTTAGCTTTCATACTACAGCATTTTATGAGAAGTATGAATGGTGAGTAATACCTTTAGAGATTGTTGTTAATTTAAAAATGCATTATTTACTCAGGGTTAGAATACTTACTAAATCATTTTTAAGATTCAAGACTTTCTTAAATGTTGCACTTTGTCAGAAATGGAATAGTATCTAATACATATACACCTTTAAGCACTTTAATTACTGAATTACTTACTTGGAGTACTAATAGTAATTAATACCCTTACACTATCCAGCACTTTTCTACTGCGGTACTTACCTGGTGTTGGAATAGTAATTAATACCCTTACTCTATCCAGCACTTTCCCTAAAGCAGCACTTATCTGATGTTGAAATAGTAATTAATACCTTTACACTTTTCAGCTCTTTCTCTACTGCAGCACTTAAATGGTTTTGGAATAGTAATTAATACCCTTACACTATCAAGCACTTTCCCTACTGCAGCACTTACCTGGTGTTGGAATAGTAATTAATACCCTTACACTATCCAGCAGTTTTCCTAATGCAGCACTTACTTGGAGTTGGAATAGTAATTAATACTCATGACTATCCAGCACTTTCCTTACGGCAGCACTTACCTGGTGTTGGAATAGTAATTAATACCCTTGCACTATCCAGCACTTTACCTACTGCAGCACTTACCTGGTGTTGGAATAGTAATTAATACCCTTACACTATCCAGCACTTTCCTTACTGCAGCACTTAACTGGTTTTGGAATAATAATTAATATCCTAACACTATCCAGTACTTTCCCTACTGCAGCACTTACCTGGTGTTGGATTAATAATTAATACCCTTACACTATCCAGCACTTTCCCTACTGCAGCACTTAACTGGTGTTGGAATAGTAATTAATATCCTTACACTATCCAGCCCTTTCTTTACTGTAGCACTTTCCTGGAGTTGGAATAGTAATTAATACCATTACACTATTCAGCACTTTCCTTAATGCAGCACTTACCAGGAGTTGGATTAGTAATTAATAACCTTACACTATCCAGCACTTTAACTACAATAGCACTTTATAAATTTAATTACCTTATTGGTAGTTGCTTGTTTCTGATGACAAATGACTTTAGATTGTTCAGTTGTTTGATGTTTTCTTGCCTTGTCGGTTTATATATAGAGCTATTTCTGTAATATAAGGGCGAGAAATGTTGATTATTATTATTGTTTTTTTGAATTGATGTTATAAACATTGTGTGTGTTAATTTGAAACAGAAAACTAATTATTCATTGCAATTGAAAAACTTTTAACAGTACCTATGTAGAAAATTGAGATGTTTGCACTATCCGGCACTTCCTCTACTGCAGCACTTACCTGGAGTTGGAATAGTAATTAATACCCTTACACTATCCAGCACTTTACCTACTGCAGCACTTACCTGGAGTTGGAATAGTAATTAATACCCTTACACTATCCAGCACTTTACCTACTGCAGCACTTACCTGGAGTTGGAATAGTAATTAATACCCTTACACTATCCAGCACTTTCCCTACTGCAGCACTTAACTGGTGTTGGAATAGTAATTGATACCCTTGCACTATCCAGCACTTTCCCTACTGTAGCACTTAACTGGTGTTGGAATAGTAATTAATACCCTTACAGTATCCAGCACTTTTTTTACTGCAGCACTTACCTGGTGTTGGATTAGTAATTAATACCCTTACACTATCCAGCACTTTCCCTAATGTAGCACTTAACTGGTTTTGGAATAGTAATTAATTATCCTTACAATATCCAGCACTTTCCTTACTGTAGCACTTTCCTAGAGTTGGAATAGTAATTAATACCCTTACACTATTCAGCACTTTCCCTAATGCAGCACTTACCTGGAGTTGGATTAGTAATTAATACCCTTACACTATTCAACACTTTCCTTACTGTAGCACTTACCTGGAGTTGGATTAATAATTAATACCCTTACACTATCCAGCACTTTAACTACAATAGCACTTTTTAAATTTAATTACCTTATTGGTAGTTGCTTGTTTCTGATGACAAATGTGTTTAGATTGTTCAGTTGTTTGATGATTTCTTGGTTTGTCGGTTTATATATAGAGCTATTTCTGTAATATAAGGGCGAGAAATGTTGATTATTATTATTGTGTTTTTTTGAATTGATGTTATAAACATTGTGTGTGTTAATTTGAAACAGAAAACTAATTATTCATTGCAATTCAAAACCTTTTAACAGTACATATGTAGAAAATTGAGATGTTTGCACTATCCGGCACTTCCTCTACTGCAGCACTTACATGGAGTTGGAATTTTAATTAATACCCTTACACTATCCAGCACTTTCTCTACTGTAGCACTTACCTGGAGTTGGAATAGTAATTAATACCCTTACACTATCCAGCACTTTACCTACTGCAGCACTTACATGGTGTTGAAATAGTAATTATTACCCTTACACTATTCAGCACTTTCCCTACTGTAGCACTTACCTGGAGTTGGAATAGTAATTAATACCCTTACACTATCCAGCACTTTCCCTATTGCAGCACTTACCTGGTGTTGGAATAGTAGTTAATATCCTTACACTATCCAGCACTTTCCCTACTGTAGCACTTACCTGGTGTTGGAATAGTTATTAATACCCTTACACTATCCAGCACTTTACCTACTGCAGCACTTACCTGGAGTTGGAATAGTAATTAATACCCTTACACTATCCAGCACTTTCCCTACTGCAGCACTTACCTGGTGTTGGAATAGTTATTAATACCCTTACACTATCCAGCACTTTACCTACTGCAGCACTTACCTGGAGTTGGAATAGTAATTAATACCCTTACACTCTCCAGCACTTTACCTACTGCAGCACTTACCTGGAGTTGGAATAGTAATTAATACCCTTACACTATCCAGCACTTTCCCTACTGCAGCACTTAACTGGTGTTGGAATAGTAATTAATACCCTTGCACTATCCAGCACTTTCCCTACTGTAGCACTTAACTGGTGTTGGAATAGTAATTAATACCCTTACAGTATCCAGCACTTTTCTTACTGCAGCACTTACCTGGTGTTGGATTAGTAATTAATACCCTTACACTATCCAGCACTTTCCCTACTGTAGCACTTAACTAGTTTTGGAATAGTAATTAATTATCCTTACAATATCCAGCACTTTCCTTACTGTAGCACTTTCCTAGAGTTGGAATAGTAATTAATACCCTTACACTATTCAGCACTTTCCCTAATGCAGCACTTACCTGGAGTTGGATTAGTAATTAATACCCTTACACTATTCAACACTTTCCTTACTGTAGCACTTACCTGGAGTTGGATTAATAATTAATACCCTTACACTATCCAGCACTTTAACTACAATAGCACTTTTTAAATGTAATTACCTTATTGGTAGTTGCTTGTTTCTGATGACAAATGTGTTTAGATTGTTCAGTTGTTTGATGTTTTCTTGGTTTGTCGGTTTATATATAGAGCTATTTCTGTAATATAAGGGCGAGAAATGTTGATTATTATTAATGTGTTTTTTTGAATTGATGTTATAAACATTGTGTGTGTTAATTTGAAACAGAAAACTAATTATTCATTGCAATTGAAACACTTTTAACAGTACATATGTAGAAAATTGAGATGTTTGCACTATCCGGCACTTCCTCTACTGCAGCACTTACATGGAGTTGGAATTTTGAATTAATACCCTTACACTATCCAGCACTTTCTCTACTGTAGCACTTACCTGGAGTTGGAATAGTAATTAATACCCTTACACTATCCAGCACTTTACCTACTGCAGCACTTACATGGTGTTGAAATAGTAATTATTACCCTTACACTATTCAGCACTTTCCCTACTGTAGCACTTACCTGGAGTTGGAATAGTAATTAATACCCTTACACTATCCAGCACTTTCCCTATTGCAGCACTTACCTGGTGTTGGAATAGTAGTTAATATCCTTACACTATCCAGCACTTTCCCTACTGTAGCACTTAACTGGAGTTGGAATAGTAATTAATACCCTTACACTATCCAGCACTTTCCCTACTGCAGCACTTACCTGGTGTTGGATTAGTAATTAATACCCTTACACTATCCAGCACTTTCCCTACTGCAGCACTTACCTGGAGTTGGAATAGTAATTAATACCCTTACACTATCCAGCACTTTCCCTACTGCAGCACTTACCTGGTGTTGGAATAGTTATTAATACCCTTACACTATCCAGCACTTTCCCTACTGTAGCACTTACCTGGAGTTGGAATAGTAATTAATACCCTTACACTATCAATCACTTTCTCTACTGCAGCACTTACCTGGTGTTGGATTAGTTATTAATACCCTTACACTATCCAGCACTTTCCCTACTGTAGCACTTAACTGGAGTTGGAATAGTAATTAATACCCTTACACTATCCAGCACTTGGCCTACTGCAGCACTTACCTGGAGTTGGAATAGTAATTAATACCCTTACACTCTCCAGCACTTTACCTACTGCAGCACTTACCTGGAGTTGGAATAGTAATTAATACCCTTACACTATCCAGCACTTTCCCTACTGCAGCACTTAACTGGTGTTGGAATAGTAATTAATACCCTTGCACTATCCAGCACTTTCCCTACTGTAGCACTTAACTGGTGTTGGAATAGTAATTAATACCCTTACAGTATCCAGCACTTTTCTTACTGCAGCACTTACCTGGTGTTGGATTAGTAATTAATACCCTTACACTATCCAGCACTTTCCCTACTGTAGCACTTAACTAGTTTTGGAATAGTAATTAATTATCCTTACAATATCCAGCACTTTCCTTACTGTAGCACTTTCCTAGAGTTGGAATAGTAATTAATACCCTTACACTATTCAGCACTTTCCCTAATGCAGCACTTACCTGGAGTTGGATTAGTAATTAATACCCTTACACTATTCAACACTTTCCTTACTGTAGCACTTACCTGGAGTTGGATTAATAATTAATACCCTTACACTATCCAGCACTTTAACTACAATAGCACTTTTTAAATTTAATTACCTTATTGGTAGTTGCTTGTTTCTGATGACAAATGTGTTTAGATTGTTCAGTTGTTTGATGTTTTCTTGGTTTGTCGGTTTATATATAGAGCTATTTCTGTAATATAAGGGCGAGAAATGTTGATTATTATTATTGTGTTTTTTTGAATTGATGTTATAAACATTGTGTGTGTTAATTTGAAACAGAAAACTAATTATTCATTGCAATTGAAAAACTTTTAACAGTACATATGTAGAAAATTGAGATGTTTGCACTATCCGGCACTTCCTCTACTGCAGCACTTACATGGAGTTGGAATTTTAATTATTACCCTTACACTATCCAGCACTTTCTCTACTGTAGCACTTACCTGGAGTTGGAATAGTAATTAATACCCTTACACTATCCAGCACTTTACCTACTGCAGCACTTACATGGTGTTGAAATAGTAATTATTACCCTTACACTATTCAGCACTTTCCCTACTGCAGCACTCACCTGGAGTTGGAATAGTAATTAATACCCTTACACTATCCAGCACTTTCCCTATTGCAGCACTTACCTGGTGTTGGAATAGTAGTTAATATCCTTACACTATCCAGCACTTTCCCTACTGTAGCACTTAACTGGAGTTGGAATAGTAATTAATACCCTTACACTATCCAGCACTTTCCCTACTGCAGCACTTACCTGGTGTTGGAATAGTAATTAATACCCTTACACTATCCAGCACTTTCCCTACTGCAGCACTTACCTGGAGTTGGAATAGTAATTAATACCCTTACACTATCCAGCACTTTCCCTACTGCAGCACTTACCTGGTGTTGGAATAGTTATTAATACCCTTACACTATCCAGCACTTTCCCTACTGTAGCACTTACCTGGAGTTGGAATAGTAATTAATACCCTTACACTATCCATCACTTTCTCTACTGCAGCACTTACCTGGTGTTGGATTAGTTATTAATACCCTTACACTATCCAGCACTTTCTCTACTGTAGCACTTAACTGGAGTTGGAATAGTAATTAATACCCTTACACTATCCAGCACTTGGCCTACTGCAGCACTTATCTGGTGTTGGAATAGTAATTAATACCCTTACACTATCCAGCACTTTCCCTACTGCAGCACTTACCTGGAGTTGGAATAGTAATTAATACCCTTACACTATCCAGCACTTTCCCTACTGCAGCACTTACCTGGTGTTGGAATAGTTATTAATACCCTTACACTATCCAGCACTTTCCCTACTGTAGCACTTACCTGGAGTTGGAATAGTAATTAATACCCTTACACTATCCAGCACTTTCTCTACTGCAGCACTTCCCTGGTGTTGGATTAGTTATTAATACCCTTACACTATCCAGCACTTTCCCTACTGTAGCACTTAACTGGAGTTGGAATAGTAATTAATACCCTTACACTATCCATCACTTTCCCTACTGCAGCACTTACCTGGTGTTGGAATAGTAATTAATACCCTTACACTATCCAGCACTTTCCCTACTGCAGCACTTACCTGGAGTTGGAATAGTAATTAATACCCTTACACTATCCAGCACTTTCCCTACTGCAGCACTTAACTGGTTTTGGAATAGTAATTAATTATCCTTACAATATCCAGCACTTTCCTTAATGTAGCACTTATCTGGAGTTGGAATAGTAATTAATACCCTTACACTATCCAGCATTTTCCCTATTGCAGCACTTACCTGGTGTTGGAATAGTAATTAATACCTTTACACTATCCAGCACTTTCCCTACTGCAGCACTTATTTGGAGTTGGAATAGTAATTAATACATTTACACTACCCAGCACTTTACCTACTGCAGCAGTTAACTGGTGTTGGAATAGTAATTTATTCTTTTACACTATCTAGCACTTTCTCTACTGCAGCACTTAACTGGTTTTGGAATAGTAATTAATACCCTTACACTATCCAGCACTTTCCCTACTGCACCACTTACCTGGAGTTGGAATAGTAATTAATACATTTACACTATTCAGCACTTTCACTACAATAGCACTTTATGAAATTATTTACCTTATTGGTAGCTGCTTGTTTTTGTTGGAAAATGTGGTGAGATTGTTCTAAACTTTGATGTTTCCTTGGGTTGTTAGTTTATATATAGTTCTCTTTTTCTAAAATAAGTGAGAGAAATGTTGATTATTATTATTATTATGTTTATTGCAAGTACAGTACAGGTAACAGCAGTGCCAGCTTCACTCACGCATAAGATAGAAAAGCACAGAGACCTGCAGTGCAAGCTTCCCTCACGTATGAAGTAGGTTCAGTATAGGCAGCAACAGTGCAAGCTTCTCTGACGCATGGAGCAGGTACAGCACAGGCAGAAACAGTGTAAGCTTCTAACACACATAGAATAGGTACAGCATAGGCATCAACAGTGCAAGCTTCTCTCACGCATGGTGCAGGTACAGCATAGGCAGAAACAGTGTAAGCTTCTAACACACATAGAATAGGTACAGCATAGGCATCAACAGTGCAAGCTTCTCTCACGCATGGTGCAGGTACAGCATAGGCAGAAACAGTGTAAGCTTCTAACACACATAGAATAGGTACAGCACAGGCATCAACAGTGCAAGCTTCTGTCACGCATGGTGCAGGTACAGCACAGGCAGCAACAGTGCATGCTTCCAACACTTATAGAATAGGTACAGTATAGGTAACAACAGTGCAAGCTTCCTTCACCTATGGAGTAGGTTTAGCACAGGTAGCAGCAGTGCAAGCTTCCCTCACACACGGAGCAGGTATAGCAAAGGGAACAGCAGTGGAAGATTCTTTCACACATACAATAGTTATAGTATAGGCAATAGCAGTGTAAGCTTACTTCACACAGAGAATAGGTACAACACAGGCAGCATACTACTTTTACTCTTACAGTATTGTAAATAATATGGATAATTACACTCTTACAGCATCGATACTATTTTCTCTATTATACTGCCTTAAAATATTACTATGCTATCCATAATATTGTCTCCTCTAATTTAATTAAACTTCAACACAATAATATATATTTTCATTTACCTTATAAGGTGATGACCTTGAAATTCTCGATGTTTCTAAATAGTACTTTTTTTGGTCAAATAATTTCACCTGATGGAAATTTGAATAATATCTTTATTAATAATGTTATTTGTCTTTGACAAGAATCGAAATTAAGTATAATTATGTTTCATTTTTACCTTGAAGTTTGTTTTAGCACAGTTTGGTAGCTATAGTTCTTTGCGCAAATGTTTTCAATTGTTCGACTATTTGAAAAAAAAGTTGAGGAAAAATAATTAACCGTTAAAATATTAACATAAATTTTTTGTGACTTAATTAAATATTTTTTGAAATTATTTTATATCGCTTTCTTAAATATCCAGTTATTTATAAATTAATTAATAATATAATATTAAAAATATACATTTATATTAATAATATATATATATATATATAAACATTTTTAATTTGGGGTTATATCAATATTTAATTATATGAATATGTTGTTATTTATTTTATTTACTTACTTTTAAATCGCAAAATTATACTCTACAGATTTGATTTCGCTTTTGAAGAGGTGATAAGGTCAGAGAGTCAGGTTTGGCGTCTGCTCACTCTGGTAGTTGCGGATCAACTGGTCTTAAAATGGTGTCTGTCTCGTATTTATATGTTTAGGGTTAATGTTTTTTTTTTTTTACATAGACACAGCGCCGAAAAGGAAAAATTAAAAGTAATCTTTTTCTGTGTAAACATATAGTTTTTAATTTTATTAATAGAAACTTAAATTGGGTTATTTCTGCCGTTTTGGCATCCATTTTGTAAGTAGTGTTATGATTTCATTGTCATTGAAATTGATGTAGGACTAATATTTGATTAACTTACTTAAAATGGCGATTGCTTTTCAAAACGTAAACAATGAAATATAATGACTTTATTATAATTCTTTTTCATAAATCGTAATAATTAAATAAGCACATTGAATGTATTTCGTTTCTTTTTTTTTAAAGTAAGTATAATTAAAAATTGTAATTTTGGATTACTGAATATTTATAATTATTTAATGTATTTAAAAAATTAAATTAAATTAAATGTAAAAAAAATTCAAATACTGGAGTATTACGTTTAATACTCGAGTATTAATTTTAATACTCGAGTATTACTTTTAGTAAAATAACAAATATTTTGATTATTCCGTTGTAGTTTTTTTAACATTTTTTAAAACACTTCCCCACCCAAAACCCCTATTTTCCCTGCATCCCGTTCCAGTATTTAGTGTACAAAAAAAAATTATAATTATATTCCATTTGCGTTGTAATGGTATGCGTATTAATGGTATTCGTTGTAATAGTACATTTCTATTTAATATACTATACTGCGTTCTAATGGTACTCGTGGTAATATCATGCGTTGTAATAGTATTTGCGTGGTAATAAATGCGTGGTAAAAGTATGCGTGGTAAAAGTATGCGTGGTAACATCATATATCCAATGCCCCAAAGCTATAAGAATTGCTTATATGGGAGGAATTAGTAATTTTTTTCGTGAGATATGTTGCGTCCCTATACATTTCATTATTTACAATTTCTATGGCAGGTATTTGTCCTCATCTCTTATATGCAGCTAATATAACCTCTGTTTTGCTAGTAAAACTGAATAACTGTGTCACAAACTGATGCATGTCTAAAAAGTGTGTCTCCAACATGAAAAGTTTGGAAAGCACTGCTCTAGAAGGCCCCCAACCACTGAAAGGGCCCCATTCAGCCCAATGTCAAAACTTATCTGTATGAGATATGGGAGACTCAGGGGTTCCCAGTGACAATATTTAGGGGGGGCATCATTTTTCATTATGCCAAAGTTTGGAATATCATAGAGGGAGAAGCATGGAATGTGCTTAGAGGCCTCTATAAATATTGTCTCATGTACTCCGTTGTTCCTGTAGACAGTTGTGATATTACTCGTCCTCTAAATCCGATTTACTTGTTTTTTTTCCCTTCTCAAAATTTTACCAGTTTTTTCGTGGTAAAAATGAATCCTGCTGAATGTTGGAAAGCACATTCACGTACTAACTGCATTGCCAACCTCGCACACAATTATTTTGGGAGGGGGGGTTTATATGGCGTAAACTCAAACCGAAGGTATGAAATCACTTTACATGAGCACCAGTTGCATTACAGATGGACACATTCATTTTTGCTAGGCACTGGGAGATCAAGTGATTTGCCCAGAATCACAGAATGTAGAGCTTCCACACCGAGACTCAAACCCAGTTTCTCAGCTTCGAGGTTGACCGCTCAAGACATAAGGGGCCCATTATGATGTCGGGCGGATTGCCTCCACCAGGCTGGCGGTGGCCACCGCCGGCCTGGCGGAGGCAATCCGCCCGACAACAATGCCTGGATCCCCCCCGCCATATTAGGATGGCGGGGGGACAGCGGCTGACGGAAAGACCGTCCGCCGCTTTACCGCCGTGGTCGCCTTGCGACCGCGGCGGTGATGGAATAATATGGTGGCGGTGTCCAATGGACACCGCCAGCCATATTACGATGGCTTAAATTAGGGGCCTTTCCGCGGCGGCCATGCCGCCATGGAAAGGCAGGCGGTGATTGCTGCGGGGCCCCCTGTGGGCCCCCAGAGTCACGGCCAAAGGGGGGTGGCACACGGGGGGGTACCTGTGGTACCCCCCTGCATTTGCATAATCGCAGCGGCAGGCAGCGCGCGGTGCCTGCCGCTTCGATTACGCAAATGCGTGCATTTGTGTTTAACATTGTGGCGGGCGGTGCAGTGAGCACTGGCCGCCACAATGTTAACTTGAGGAATGCCAATGTCGGGACCCCCGCCCTTCAGGCGGGCGGTCCCGATCTCCGTTAGGGTGGCGGGCGGACAAAGTCCGCCCGCCATCCTAATGGACCCCTAGGTTTCTTCCTCTCCCCATAATGCTTGTCCCTCTCAATCCATAATACCTATACCTCTTTACATTCAGTGTTACTGCCTGGCTCTGCAGTCAATGAAAGAGTCAGGTATTCATTTATGATCTTATACATTAATGATACATAGAAGAATGTTGACTCAGGTGTTGCAGTCAATAACGTTTGTTAATTACCATGCCAAGCTGCAGACAAGGGCACGTAGGAAGGGAGATGCAATTAACACTTTATTGCCCTACATGTGTGGACCATAAGGCTAGTACCACCCCCAACTACTCACCTCACCTAAATTAGGGAGTGCTGTGGGAGCATGAGCAGCCTCTCACATGAATGTTTGGGTAATAAGTTGCCTCTGTCCATGAGTGATTCCTCTGCTTCTCCTCTAGGAGCTGTGGGCTCATGCACTGCTGTTGGAGTTCCACCCCTTTATTTGGCCCAGTCAGCTAATGAAAATTAAAAATATTTAAATCAACATTTTGTGTTTTTTTTTTTCCATATCAGAAAAATCAAGGGGAGGGTGCTAATTTTGACAGTGGAGCACCGTTATCCCGAAAGCCAATCAGAGTTCATCCTTTGCTAGCCATAACTACCCTTATAGGCCTTCTCTGTAAGCACTCTGTGGCTTCCAGCTCACCACTCCTCTAGGTGCACTGCCTCTTTTTTGCTCTGGAGGGACTGTTTAGTGGGGTAGCTACCTGTGCTTCTGCTGTTGAAATGCGCCAGGGCCCAGAGGAAGGAGGGGATCCCTACAACACCCCCTTGAACCCTGAGAGGGCATCCACAAGCATATGCACTGGGCACGGGGCTTGCAGAATCCCCCAAAATAACCACGCTGGTTCCAAAGGTGCAAGAGCAGTAACCATTACTTTAAATGTAGTTTTTATCTTGTCGCAATTGCTGTGAGATCAAAGACATAGTTCAAATGTCTGTCCAGTCTTCTGACAAATTGCTGCTTATTCTTTTAACAGGGAGGCTGGTGTTTAATGTTCTTTCTTTTACTGCAAAGAGTGAGCATTTTGTAAAATGAACTATATGACAATCTTGCTAGTGCAAAAGAAAAGGCAATATTTAAAACCTATACATGAGCGTACAAATATTTCAAAATAAACAAACAGTTAGGAAAGCTCAAATGAAGTATTTTATTTCTAGTTCTGAAGTGCAATCAAAATAAAGATTGTAATAGGATCAAAACAAATCAAGACATGGGCAATGCTCATTTGCAACACTTGTTCTTTGTGTGGTGCTTGGATGTTTCAGAATCCCTATGAGTTCAGTGATGTAACATTGGTGGCAGCATGCCCAGCCTAAAATTGGTCTAGCATCTCTGCCTACTAGGGCCACAGGACCTCTAACAGTGCTGGGAGTTTGCTGTTAGCCCCATCCCATTCGCTCAGCTGCAGGAGTCAGACTGGGAGCAGCAGAATAAACGGAGGCAGCTGCAGAGTCGCTGTGAAGGCTTAATTGCGTGTACACTGAATGGCAGAGCAGTGTCCAAGCTAAATTTTGTAAATGCAAAGTGCACCAGTAGGGAAAGCAATGGATCCCAAAACAATAAAAAACAAAACCATAAAAAATGTTAGTACATTTAATTTCCAATATTAACATAATTAATATATACATTTAAATATATTATTATGAAGAAAGATAATATACAAATGACACATTATTTAACATTATAAAATCCAAAACACACACCTACAATTAATTACACAATTACATTTAATATTTACGTATTAATTAATGAAAATTTATTTATTAATTTGTAATAATTAATCAATAAAAATGTATTACTTATCACCTTTCACACCATTTACACATATAAACACCAAAACACACACCTAAAATTATTTACACAATTACAAATAATATTCACTAATTAATTAATGGTAATTAATTTAAAAGAATTTAAAAATGAATCAATAATTGTTTTTATTACTTACCAGCCTTCACACAATTTACACATATAAACACCACAACACACACCTAAAATAATTAAACAATTACCTAATTATCTATTGACTAATTGAAATTAATTAACAACTAATTATTAAACTAATATTTTTTAAGTTTGAATTTATTGAAGGTAAGAGAGGCAAAGATAGAAAGTGAAAAAACAATAAAAAATTACAATCCACTAATAAGCATGTTATACAGTGAAAAATAAATAAAAACATTATACAGCATCATGAAAGAGGTCAAGGTAAGCAATTATACAATAAATAGAGAGATAATGAAAACCAAAATAAGTAGAAGCAGGTAAGAATGTACATTCAATAACAATATCAGTAATAACTATAATAATAATAGCAAAAAGGCATTGGGAGAAAATCACTGTGGTTTACGAACTTCAGCATTTGCATTATGGGAAGAATGGGAAGAGGAAGTAACCAGGGATAAATAATTGGTCAGAGGGAGCCATAAAAGATCGCGTTTGACTGAAAGGGAAATGGGAGTAACAAAATTAGTATCAAGCCTATGATGGAAGCAAACTGCATTCCACCAAGCACGAAAAGTGACATCATTAGCTTGTTTCCAGTGAGAGTTGATGAGGTGAAAAGCAATAGCAATCAAGAGGTCCAGTAAGGCATAGTGTTGTGAGGGTTCAGGATAAATGGGAGATAGGGAGCCTAGAAAAATATTGATAAGTGAGAAGGAGAAGTGAAATTTAAAAATCTTTTGAATTTGAGTCCAAACCAGATTCCAAAAACGGGAGATGGAAGGGCAATCTAATAACATGTGTTTCAAATCTGCAGATGGGCAAGAGCAAGACCAACAAGTGGCAGGAGTGTCAGGGGAAAAAGTTGATAAAGTTAACGGTGTAAATAAAGTGCGGTTATAAATAAAATATAAAGTTTGGGTAGTATTACCCGCTCTAGAGGTTTTATGTATTTTAGACCAAATTTTATCCCATAAAGGGATGGACCAGTCCTGCAAGAGATCCTTTTCCCAAGCCAATTCAACCTTGGATTTTCCTCTATCTAGCACAGATTGGAAGGACTTATTAAACTAATATTAATTAATCAAGCAACACATTACCTATTGAATACATTTTATAACATTTAATTACTTCCCACCCTATAAACCCACAATCCACTACAGAACTAAAAACGCAGAATTAAACTTACAATACATTAATAACTAGTAAAACTCTAAAACATATAATAAAATGACAAACAATTCACACTAAAATACATAAAATTATTAATAAATCGATATTTTTGTAAACTATAATTTTGTAAACAATATTTATTACAAAGAAATGTATGTAATTGATATTACTTACCTGTCAGTCGATATTCTTGTCAACTATATTTTTGTTGTCGATATTTCTTCCCAACGATATTTTTGGGGTGATATTTCTGTCCCACGTTATTTTTGCAGCGATATTTCTACACTGCACCATTTAACCAACCCATATCTTGAATAATAAGGTGTTGTTCCCCAGAGCAAAATACGGAGAGCAGGGGAACTCGAGTAACTGTTTACTATACACAGTACTGTAAAAGAGGCGGGCGACGAAAATTAACAGGGAGAGCTGAGCCATGAGTCTGTTTTGACTCAAAGACCACGCGCAGAGCCATGGGATCATTTGGCATGGAAATCATGCAATAAATATTATGTAAAATGTGATAAAGTGCCTTCAAAATTCTAAAAAATATATTTATTTGACACGTTTTCACCTTAGTACATCAGATTATATCACAGCATTGAAAGTCATTTATTAAAAGTGATGTTGTTAAACAAGAGCTCATTCAGTCCCCTTCGTGGCGACAATATTATTAGTGAAATGAGAGGAGGGTCATGTCATGTGCACCATATATGCTTGCTTTATTCTTATTTTACACAGAACATTTTTAGCTCATTAAGTCAAGCACAAGAGAGATTTTTGTACAGTGCACACATCCTCACATATTTCTAAGTTTTTTTTTTCACATGCGATAACAAAAAATAGGAGGCACAATAAAATAAAATATTTGTTCAAGTGGCCAAGCCTCGAACCCCAGCATTTCTGGTTTCACATTGTGTAATTCAGCCAATAGATTGGTATCCCTTTCTTGCTCCTGTTTGACATACATGTTTAATGCTTTGTCTTTCATTCTTGGTGCATGAGATTTTAGTGTGGGTGGCAGGCAGAAGCTCAGTTTGGGATCGAGGGCTCAAAAGGACCTCGAGCTGAAACAGAGCCTGGGCTCTGGCTCAAGACTTCAGTAGCTCACCCACTTCTATATGGGTATTCTGTGCTTGAAACAAGCCTGGCAAGTGGTTGTGGCTCACATTGGCAGGTGGTGTAAATTAATATCATTCCTCCCACCAACCCACCATTCTCGCCACACAAGCAATTTGCGCTGGGTATTAATGGCGTAGTAGGGGTGCCATAAGCCCTAATTTAAGCAAGGAAATTGGGTATCCCCCGTCTCCAGTGAAGTCACTAACTGGTGTGAAGTGGGCCCTCGCACAGGTAGGCCCCAGTGCCATTCCACCTGCTGCACTATGGATAGCTACTCCCCAGTTGGGCATGCTGCAGTGATGATTGGTAAATCTGTAGTCTATCTAAGAAACTCACATGCCTGCCATGCTAGGTATTTTCCTCTATAACGTCTCCCCTTTTGTCAAATTGTACAATTCATGCCCCATTAGTTTGAACTGGATTCCAGGTCTAATGGACAATAGCTCATTACCATCCAGGTTGCAGAAAGGCACGCCGGGTTGCTCTTTCGATTTCCTCCACAATTCTCATCTTCAGTCCAAAACCTATATCCTTGCAGTCAAAAATATCTTAAATGGACTGCTGCTTCTGGTACAGACATCAGCAGCAGTAATTTCAACCAGCAGTGCCAATTTAAAGTACCCATTAAAACAAGGTTGCCAGCTGTTAGTGCCTATCATTAGTGTGAGATAAGTGGATGCTGCTTTCCATGCCAGCTAGCAATTTCTTCAGCTTTCCCTTTCTTTCGGAAATGCAGAAAACATGATTTTCCTACTGTATGCAGCATTTAAATAGGTTCTTTTTCTGCTAGTTTTTTTAACACATTTTGGCCTGCATCTAAGCATATTAGTAGAAGTTGAATGACTTAATAATATGTGGAAGTCTGCCATCCCTCAGTAAAGCACTGCCTAACTTGTTGGTTTTAGTATAGTTTTGTCATCTTTCTCAAAAGTCATAGAAATATTACACCACTGGTTTATTAAAGAGTTGCAGTTTGGTTTTGACTACTCAGGACGTCTTTTCACAAATACAATTTTGAGTATTTAATGTAGTATGCTTTCCGTACTCTTTTACATTCTTTTACATGCCTTTGTGAATAAATCCCAAATTATCTAAAACTGGATTAAAGCGCGAATAGACAGAGAACAGTCTTACACGTTTAGTTCAAGTAGGAAATACTATGGGGCATATTTATGAGTTCTGGCGCATCTCTGCAAATCAGCAGGGATGCGCCAGAACTGATGCGTCACGCAATTCCCTCCTTGCGGCACCACAGATGCGCCGCATTTACAATGCGGCGCACCATGGTGCAAGGAAGGGCAGATGCGTGACGCATCTTGTGGTGTACTGGCGGCGCATTGCTGGAGTAGCAACGCAACTCCTGCAATGTACAGAGGCCACCCATACATAACGTGGTGCGTCACTCCTTACGCCTGCTTCAAGCAGGCGTAAGGATTTGACGCAGCAGCGTCGTAAAACTGACTCAGTGAAATCTTGTAGATTTCACTGCGTCAGTTTTACGGGGCTTTCCTACGAGGGAACGCCCACCCTGCGACAGAACGCCCACATGAAACCTGACGCAGGTTTCATGTGGCGCAGGGCTTTACAACGCGACGCATCTGCCTAGATGCGTCACGTTGTAAATAGGTCACAGGGATGTGCCACATTTTTGCGCCGTTGCGTGACGCAACGGCGGCGTAAACGTGGCGCAAGTCCGACATAAATCTGCCCCTATGCATTTTTTTTTTACTAGCAATTAGACGTGTTCAGGCCGGATCACAAAGGCATGTAAGAGTACGTAAAAGTGCACTTCTGTAGCGCTATTTCCAGCACACAGAATGGTATTGTGAAGCCAGGGAGTGCAGCCTCCATCAATAGATCATAAAGTGTTTTTAAAATATCAACTAAGACTAGCTTTTCTTCCAATATCTTGATCCTAAAAATACAGTCACTCCCTGATTACATTTATGGAAAAATATGTATATAGGTCATTTCTAAACAGCTGTGAGAATCTATCTGCATGTTACTGCATATTCTAAATCACCAAACTTGCTCTGATATCCGATTTTTCGGGATGGTTTTAAGGCTAATTCGGTGATTAGGTTAGTCGTGTTTTAATATTTAGATACTTTTAAAAAAATATAATTCTTATGAGGTTTAAATGTAGCTAATGTATTTATGGTTTTCATTTGGTTTTTGTTCGTGAATGTTACTGAGGTCTGTATTTTGGTGTGCATTTTTGTGCTTCAGTTTTTAATGACTTGATTGTGTAATATTACTTTATTACATTCTATGTAGTATAAGGATTATGTTGATTCTAAGGATTGGGGATTTTATATTTGTGTATCTATAGTTATTTTATCATACCGTTTACATTTAGATTTTTTTAGAAGGATAGTCCATCTCAACCCACAATTTGTATTCCCTTTTCCCATTGTCTGTTGGTTTGGTGCAAGGCCAAAACTTTACCATCCCAATTTATACTCTTTCCTCAATGTTTGTGGCCCTCGTGTTACTAAAGTAAATATTACCCCCAAAATATAAGCACTTTCACTAATATTTGCAGGACTGAAGTAAGAACAGTCCCCGCACAATTGGAACAGCTTACCACCATGCGATCAAAAATAAAAATAAAGAAAATGCACACCCCGAAAGCTTTGTGGGGCTCAAGTTGAAATAGTAAATGTTACCCCCAACTCCAAATGTATGCACATTTCTCAAAGCTTATTGGGTTAAAGTTAGAAAAGTATATTTGGCCACCCAAATGTATGCATTTCCACTTGTTTGTGAGCCTGGAGTTAGCATAGTAAACCTTAAATCTCCCTCTCCACTTTGTCATTGTGCACTTTCAGTTTGCGGAACTGGAGCTGGAATAGTAAATCCTAATCCCCAATGTATGTACTTACCCCTATGACTCTTAGGGCGAACGCACAAGTTCAGTAAATAAATCTGGATTCAACCACTTGTATCTATGGCACAGAGCAATAATTTAATTTAAGGCAAAGTGTGTAAAGTATTCAGTAGCACCAAATAAACTATCAAACAATCAATCAATCAATCAAGCGGTAATTATTTAGCACAGCTTGTCATCCAAAAGGGTATCCAGGCTCTGTGCTGCGGGTGTCTGGTCTTGAGTCCCTTCCTGAAGTGGGTTACTGAGGGTGAAGTAACAGGTGGAGGGGAAGGGTGTTCCAGGACTTGGCAGCGAAAAGGGAGAAGGGGCGTCCTCCAGAGCAGCAGTGGCAGATGCGTGGTAACTGTGTGATATCAGTGCGAGGGTGAGGTGAGCAGAGAAACGGTTCCTGGGAGGTCAGAGGAAATTAAGGCAGCAGTCCTTGGTCATGGATGGCTTTGTAGGCATGGGTCAGAAGCTCCAATTGGCATCTTTTCTGAATGGGGATCCAGGTGCTGGGTTTTGTAGATCCTTTTGGGAAAGTTGAGGATCAGTCTGGCTGCTGTGTTCTGGATCAGCTGGAGTCTTTTCATGAGTTTGGTGGGGGTGCCTGCATGGAGTGCGTTGCCGTGGTCCAGCCGGCAGGTGATGAGGGCTTGTCACACCGTTTTCCTGGTGCTGATGGGGAGCCACTTGAAGACCTTGCAGAGCATGCAGAAAGTGTGGAAGCAGGCTGAGGAGACAGCATTGATCTGACGTTTCATGGAGAGTTCACTGTCAAAGTTGATGCCAAGGCTACGGGCATGGTCTTTAGGGCTGGGACTGACTTTCAATGGCCATGACAAGTCATTCCAGAGGAAAGTATGTCTGCGGAAGATCAGAACTTTAGTTTTGTTCGTGTTGAGCTTCAGGCAGTTGTTCCTCAACCAGGCTGAAACATTCTTCAAACAAAAAGTTGCAGAAGTTGGTCTTCGTCGAGGTGGGGTCTGCTGATAGCAAGAGGATCATCGGCATAGAAGATGATATTGATGTCATGGGTTCTGCAATGTCTGTGAGTGGTGTCATGTAGATGTTGAAGAGGGTTGGACTGAGTGATGAGCCTTGAGGGATGTCACAGATGATGTGCCTGGGCTGTGGGGTGAAGAGAGGGAGACATATTCTCTGGGTACCCCCTTGATAAAGACATCATTCATCTGAGCATGTCATCTGTGATTCGATCTGGCGCAAATGATCAAAGAGTGTTAGTTGGGAGACGGTGTTGAAGGCTGCAGAGAGGTCGAGAAGGATCAGGGCGGCTGATCCTCTTCTCTCGAGTAGGGTGCAGATGTCATCTGTTGCAGCAATTAAGGCTGTCTTGGTGCTGTGATTGGCTCTGAAACCTGATTGGGAAGGGTCCAACAGGTTGTTTCTCTCCAGGTGATCGATGAGTTGGAGGGTGATGTCCTTCTCCAGTGCTTTGGTGGGAAAAGGGAGTAGTGAGATGGGCCAGTGGGTCTGGAGCTCACTAGGGTCTACAGAGGTTTTCTTGACGAGGGTGTCTCAGAGTTCCTGTGAGAAGGGGATTGAGTTTGTGGTGGCTGATGGGAAAGTTAACGTCTTCGCAATGGTGAAGAGTTCCTTGGATTGGGTAGTGCTGGTCTCGATCCGGAGTGTCAGGGTCTCATTTTTGTGACATTGAGCTTGTAGTGGTAGTTGTTGGGGCTGCCTTGAAGGTGGCTTGGTTGATGTTGTTTCTACTGGTGCACCATCTTCTTTCCAGTTGTTTACAACTGTGTTTAGCCGTGCCAGGTAGTACCAGCTGGATCATTTAGTGGATGTGTGTGTATTGGCTGGTTTGGTTGGGGGGACTTGGTCGGCAGTGCTGGTGACCCAGGTGTTTAAGTTCTCAACTGGCTGGTTCAGGTTAGTGATGATGTTGGGCTGTGTGACATTTAAGGCATTAATCTATTGGTGCTGAGTGAACTTGGTCCAGCTGCAGAAGGAAGCGCTGTGGCAGCTGGGGATGGTGCAGGAAGTGTACGATCGAGAGGTCCGACAAGGTGAGTTCTGTAGTGTGGCTATATCTGATTCTGTAGCTGGGCATGAAGATAGTGTCCAATGTGTGTCCTTCATTGTGCGTGGGGTCTGTGACCAGCTGCTTTAGGCTGATGTTGTCCAATCTTTCCAGGCGGTTGGTGGAGTTGATGTCAGTGGGGTCGACCAGGTGGAATTTGAGGTCTCCCAGGAAGACGTAGTGTTCAGTTTCAAAGACGAGCAGGATGATGAATTCAGCAATGTCGTCGCTGCGGCTGGTTTTTCGTCTGGCAGTCTGTAGGCGAGGGTGCCTTTGATGGTGGTTTTGTCATTGGTGAGGAGCTGAAAAGTTCATGTGTTCCATGATAGGCAAGGTTTCATCATCAGCAGCGGTGCAGGTGTTCAATTCTTTGTGTACGATGGCGATACCACCTCTGTGTTTGTTGATGCAGTCACGGTGCTTCATCTTGTAGCCAATGAGTGTTCCCATGGCGACATCAGGGGGCAAAGGGGGGGGGGGGTGAGCCAGATCTCTGTAATGAAGGTCACGTCTGGGGTGAGGGTGGAGAGGGTGTCCCAGACTTCAGCAACGTCCGTGCACAGTGATCAGGCATTGATCAGGAGGCATCTGAGTTGTTCCGGGGAGGTTACAGCCAACGAGGCTGTCGTTGCACTAGTTACTGCGATGTTGGTTGGTCCTGGGGTGGAGGTGAACCGGCATCAGATGTGGGTGAAAGGTCCCGCTGCACAGTGAGGAGATACAAGGCAGCAGTTATTGTTGCATCCGGGGTCCAGGGCACGGAGGTCTGCGGTGAAGTATCAGTGGGCGTGCAGAGGGCCAGGTTCAGGGCTTGGTCAGGTGCGGATGGGCACAGACGGGCTGGCTATTGGCACACCATCAGTGCACCAGCGTCCCATCTGCACATCGGCCTACATAAGTAGTCCTGGGATGTGGGTGGGGATGGCCGGGGGATCGGAGACCTTGGGGCGGGAAACCCAGTGGGGCGTGAAAAATGGTGGGATCAGGCAGGAGTGGAGCTAGAGGGCGAGCAGTCGGCAAATACAAGCGAGACGCAAAGACTGAGGCAATCAGTAAGCTGACCCAAAGACGAAGGTAAACTGAAAAACAAAGTAGCTAAGACTAAATTAACCCACCCAATACTACTAGTAAACCAAACCAGTGAAATAGTGACACAATCCAATCTGAGCCTATGGGGAGGGATTATCTAATGACCCATGCTGCGGGGTTGAACTGGCGGCTGTCAGGAGGAGTGGCAGTTGCTCTATCAGGGAGCCAGGTGACTGAGGCAAATGTAATAAAAAAATGGCACTTAACAACTAAAATCAAGTAAGGGGAACCATGACCATGAATTTTTAAAAGTTTAAAGTCAAAAAGAAAGTTAAAGCAACATTCATAAGTCATTGTCCATGGTTGACTGGGACGGTGGCATGATTTCACGCTCACTACAATGGAGTGGAGGTTGGATACCCTAATCAGATCATCCTGGTTAAAGATTTTACCTTCTGACGGGGCAGGGCTGCAGACTGGATGCAGTGAAGTGCTCTTAAAGTTCAGTAAGGTTCCACTGAAGCTGTTTGTTTTGACATGAAAAGATCAGAGTGGGAAAATTAAAATTTCAAGCTGCTGAAGTACTCTTGTCTTTTTTTTGTGCCTTTTGCTAGACCAAAATTCAACTTAGGACCTCAGAGACAGCATTTAGGAGCCAGAACTCACTCCTTAGGAGCCACCGACAGGGTCCAGTCCAGGTACAGTTGCTGCTGTTCAGCTTGGCACTTCAGGTGAAAGGCCTCTTAACACTTGTCATGTCACTGTAGCCACACAGGTATGCCAGCTGACCCTTGGAGTCCACTTCTGAATCCTGGGCACTACTGGGGGTAGGTCCAGACCTCGCATCTCCACACAGGTCTTGAACTCTTCTATTTTTCATCATGTCCAAATGAGTTCAGTGGTACTGCTTTTGTAGTATTCACTAGAATGTGGGTGGGCTCACTCCTGGACACTCCCTAACCAATGAGAAGAAGTTCCTAGGGGCAACCCTTCCGAGTGTTGCAGCACATCCAGTTTGACGTACTGCAAACTATGCAAGATGCACTATTCAGAGTAAAATCCAGCTCGTCACCTCCCTCCTCTCCTTAGAAGATGCTGGTGTACTTTCAGGGGTATCTTTAAGGAAATGAACAGTCCCCTTCTCCTGAACTACATCGAACTGGGTCTGCGAACGGCTCTCCCTCTCACTGCGCTGGTAACAAGTTGGCTAAGGATGATCCAAGAAAACGAAGGCTTCTCTTCTCCAAGTCCCTTTTTCAATTAACTATGAATTGGCAGGCTTCACCCTGGTCCCTTTCAAGTTAAGTAAAGTTCTTGGACCCTTCCTAGCTGCCCTTCCTGAGCTGATAGAATACCAGGCAAAAAAGGATTTAAATGATCGTTCACCATCTCGCCCATCAGACATGCCTACACTACCAACTTGGATGATTTAAACCTGGCCTGTCAGACAGCACAAGATAAATACAAGTGACTCCCTTTCCAATCTCATCCATACCATCAATATGGTACAGCATGTTATGTTATGTTACATTGATTTGTATAATGCACTAATCATGTGAGAGGGTATGCAGACGCTTGGGCAGGTGTGTAGGTTTGTGGTCCCCAAGGTGCTTATACGAAGGTTCAGGTCTTCAGCTGCTTGCAGAATTCAAGAAGTGAAGAGAAGGTTCTGATGTGTTGAAGGAGGTTGTTCCATGTTAGAACGTAGCATGTC
The DNA here is from genome assembly GCF_964261635.1 of Lissotriton helveticus. NCBI lineage: Eukaryota > Metazoa > Chordata > Amphibia > Caudata > Salamandridae > Lissotriton > Lissotriton helveticus. Next base: position 210,852,826 of record NC_136063.1, on the reverse strand, counting down.
ACACATGCTACACTTTTGAAAGGCCACATCCTCAGCCTTGTCTTCTCAACATCAACAACAATCCAATGCAGGCCACCGATTCTCCTAGACTGGCCCAACCACATTGCCATCCCTATCTCCCTGCCAACAAACCAAGGTCAACAAAAAAAAGAAGACAAAACCTTCAGATCCATCAAAGGATACTATGTAGACAACCCAATGATTGAACTCCTCTCTCACCCTTTCAGTTCTAGTTCCATTGTGGGCAGGAAAGAAAATAGTTGATAAACAGAACTCCCAATAGTCTGTTGGTACTGAAGTCCTTCTGCACAACACATGCCAACAGCATCACTGAAGTCACAGCATAAGTAGAATGCTGTCAAAACAAGCCAGCATCGCATTAACCCTCTGATAGACCCACCTATTCCTCATTCCACAGGAAAATCTTTTACCATCCAACTCTTATTCAGTAAACAAAATACAAAAAATCTGGCAGCATATTAAAACACCAATCCTGCTTCATTTCGTATGTTGAATCTCTTAGAATCCTTCAGCGGTCATCTGTCATAGCCATATCGTTCCCAGTTTTTACTAACAATCTTGACTCCCTCAAAACCACTTTGATTGAAAATAACGTTTCACATTCATCCTTCATCAAAGTTCTATATGAGGATGCTTTATTACCTTTACTGACCATTTTCAATGCCTCCCTCGCTCAAGGATTCATACCAGAAGTTCTGAAGACAGGTCCAATGATTCCACTTCTAAATAAACCTACACTAGAACTTGATTACCTAGTCAGCTACAGGCATCACTTACCTACTAATCATCTGCATGGTCATTCAAAAAGCACTCTATGTTCAATTCACAGATCACATCAATGATAACCTCAACCTGCATGACTACCAGTCTAGCTTAAGATCAAGCTGCAGCACAGAGACTGCTACCGTATACATAGTAGAACACGCCCTTGAGCACAGATGAAGAGGACCCCTCCTTCCTGAAACTGTTGGAGCATACAATCAACCATCTTAAACCTCACTTGCACCCTGGAGTCTCAGATGGGATTCACCGGTTTTCTCACAGGGGGTCCTCCAGGTCACAAAAGATCCCAATCACTCATGGAGTCCCGCTAGTATTCCATACTGACTAATCATTTTCAACTATTTGTACTGTACTTTGGAACGCTATAATACACACATTTGCGCAATTGACAACCAGTCACTATCATTTGCTTGTACTGGTCATTTTTAACTGCTTGGTGTGCTCCTCACAGATAACAGCATCAAGATTCACCAATATATTGAGGATACTCTACTTGAAACTCTCCTCTGATTCAGGCATCCAATGTCTCAAACACTGCTTACACATCCTCTAGACCTGGATGTCCAGAGCTTACCTGAAGCTCAACTTAGTAGAGACAGAATTCCTGTTATTTTCCAAGAACAGTGAAAAAGAAACAGCACAAGCCAGACTCAATCTCAATGACTTGAACCTTGCTGGCTCCAAAATCACTTAGATTCATCTGGACACCAACCTTACGCTCAGGGAACATATTCACAAAAAGAAAAGACAGCCTCTTATCAGCTCTCTCTTCTAAAGAAAGTCAAAAAGTTTGTTCCTGACCACAATATTAAAACTTCTGTTCAAGCCGTCATACTATTGCATCTGCATGGTGGCTATAGCATGCTTCATAGCCTCCCACACTGCTTACTGGTACCCCTTTAGGGAATCCCACCTGCTGCCGCATGGCTTATCACATTTCTAAAAATTGATAATATCATCCCCATCCTGCTGGAACTCTATTGGCTCGGGTTTCCAGTCTGCCACTTCTCCAGAACCAGCTGCATCACTTACAAAGCCATCCCTACAGAAAGCATGCTTATTTTGAAGGAAAGCTCACCATCTCTTGTGGTTTTAGTATACCCATAGCCAGCACGCCATCAGAGTGCAGACTAAGAGGTTTACAAAAGAAAAAAACAAAGCAGAAAACCTTTTCCATCTATGTACCCTGAATCTGAAAGAACATCCTCATATTAATCATGGCCATCCCCAATTTAAGAAAAGGTTGAAGGCTCACTTCTTTAAAGAACACCACATCACAATGTACTAACTGTCTACAACCTTATTTCCTCTCTTATTATGCATTGTCTGTAGCTTGTCTTTGCCCATATAGAGTGCTTGGCTGCCTTCTGGTTTGGTTTGCACTGTACAAATACCATATATATATATATTCACTGAAAAAACCATAGGTTATAGACCATATATAGTTAGGAATTTGCATTTAAAAAACCTTATTTTACTCACACAAAACCATTGAAATTCCATATATAGTTAGTTGCACTAACTATATATCGCGCACCCGCAATCCACTGCTGATGATGTCACATATTACATCATTCATGACATGGTCAGTGACATCACTGATGACATCTCAAATGACATCACTGATGACATCACTGATGACATCTCAAATGACATCACTGATGACATCACTGATGACATCATCCAGTGACTGTGTGTTTCTGTAAAGTTTAAATATGTTTGATTTATTGAAGAATGAGTGGATGTATAAGTGTCTGGATGAAGGATTTAGTAGGTGCGTGACTGACTGTATGAGTTAGTGAATAAATGTGTTGTACTAAATGCATGGGTTAGTGACTAAACTGTCTGAATATGTGCATCAGTATGTCTGTTGTGATGTAAACTGCTGCATGTGTTGATCATTAGCTATACGAGAGGTTATATGTGTTGTTGATTGGTTGCCCAAGTATTTGTATGGGAGATTGAGTTTGTGTGGGGGTGGCTGGGAGGTGTGTGACTCTGTGCATAGATGTGTGAGCAGTTGATTCACTAGGTGTATGAGTTCAAGAGTGCATGTGGAAACAGCCACATGGGCGGTTGACTGTGTGCATGAGTGTATTGATGAGTGAATGGATATCTCAATGCTACATGTCATAGTAAGTATATATGTAAAACACAGTACATGTGAGAGTTGGCATATGTAAATAACTGTGCATGAGAGCCACTGAATGTGTGAGTGGCTGTATGGATCATTGTGAACTTGTATCAGGGATTGTATAAGAGAGTAAATATGTGTTAGTATATGTTTGAATAAGTCATGTGTATATCTGTATAGTTGAGGGAATGGAGGTGAGATTGTTTCTTTGCATGACTGACTAGGTGTGTGAGTAACTCCATGGACGAGTGACAGTGTGTGAGTGTCTGTATACACTGAGTGTATCTAAGGTTATATTAGAGTCTGAAGAGGTTTATCGTATTAGCACAAGAATGATGTCAAATGAGATGTCATCAGTGATGTCATCAGTGATGTCATTTGAGATGTCATCAGTGATGTCATCAGTGATGTCACTGACCATGTCATGAATGATGTAATATGTGACATCATCAGCAGTGGATTGCGGGTGCGCGATATATAGTTAGTGCAACTAACTATATATGGAATTTCAATGGTTTTGTGTGAGTAAAATAAGGTTTTTTAAATGCTAATTCCTAACTATATATGGTCTATAACCTATGGTTTTTTCAGTGAATTTTAATGGTTTTGTAATAGCAAATATCATAAGCTGTCGAATGTCAAGTACATGGTAAGTAAAAACATTTTCGTGTTTATGCACACTGATCTGCTTTGAATGCTGCCCCCCCCCCCTCATTTCTATTAGGAGTACTCTCTCTTTGCAGATAGTGAAGGTTAGTTAACGCAGGCCTTTGCCCCCGTTGTAATCCGTCGTGCCTGCTTCTCTCTCCATTTGATTGATTGTTATCCAAGCATTTACTGTTTTAGAATTGGTTCTCTTTGGTTCATTCTCTATTTACAAACAAGCACAGAGTCGCAATACTCTGTTTAGTCTTTGCAGATAGTGAACAATCGTGTAAAAAAACAAAAGGAATCGAGCAAAATCAGTAGGCCACTAATGGGATCTCTTTTTGACCTCGCTAAAATAGATACATTAGGAGCAACCCCTCATGAGAAATACGAAACTAGTGAGATGAACTGAGCTCCACACCATGATGGCTGCAAGACAGCTCGGCTCCGCCACCCACCCCGCCCAAAATAACGATAAACTCTATGCAAATATTACAAATATATACAACACACCAGCAAAGTAACAGGGTAAAACATTTTATTAAATAACTATTTACATAACTATTTTATACTTTTTGTTGCCCGATCCGGCTAGCTCAATCGATCGAGCATGAAACTCATGCACTCTGATAGTTCAAAGTTTTGAGGAGTGCTTGTAACACTGTCTGAAGCCTATTTGCACTTGCTACAGCTTCACTATTCTCAATGTAAGTGGGGGCTGTTTGCGGACGTGACTGCATTTGAAAACAATGTGATGCGGTGCCACCCTGAACCGCTTGACGGAGGCCCCCGAGGGACGGTGTGATGGCGCGGACTCGGAGGGGGCGCTTGGCTCCGGCCCCCTCCCCAAGTCGTGTTGCCCTGGTGTGGCCTGAGATCGCCCCCGACATAGGTGGCCGGCTCCCGGGGTCAAGCGGAACTTTTTGCCTTTTGGTGACTCTTCCATTTTTGACCTTGTCCCACAATCCGTTTCACCTAAAGACACGCTGTAGTGGGGCGCCCCTTTACCGTTTCAGTTGCCATTCCGCCCGCTTTTGCTACACTGTGCCTCTTCCGCTATTCAGCTGTTTACCGCCCGCTCTTTCGACTACAGCGTCTCGCTCACCATGTACTTGAGTTGCTCCCGCTCTTGCGGTGCAGCGATAGGCGGCTGCCACAGGACTCTCAAAATGGCGGCCGGCTCTTCAGATTTGGGCGTGGTCCACTAAAATGGCCCTGCGACACCTTGGAACTCGGACGCTTGTCTGCTAGAGCTTGGGCTCCATTCTCGAAAGCGTCCCCTCAGCCTTGAAGATTCTACAAAAGTCTTGGGGGCCCCGACTCCCGCAGGCTTCTGGTGGGGAGCGGCTGCCATGATTGCTCGTGGAATGGCCACGACGGAGCTACGAGATGGTGGTGCTCTCATGCTGACGCCAGCTTCAGTCTGAAACATCCAGAAACACTGTAGACTACCAATTCGATCAGTTCCGGTAGCGCCCCAACGTGACCCGGTAGAGAAGAACTTGCCCTCCCCTCTTTGACTGATGGTTCTTGTTGCCTGTTCCTTCTGTTGTCATTTAACAGAACTATTTAGCCTGCTGAAAGGGGTTGTGTTCCGACCGCTGGTTGGTGGAGACATTTTGACTATATTCTGGACCTGCGTTGTCGCGTAATGCGTCATATGACGCGCCGCGTAAGCGCATCCGGAAGTGCTCCGGTGCGCGAAGCGCAGCTTCCCGGAAGCGTTCCGGGGCGCGGCGCGCAGCGCGTAACGTAAGCATAACAGGTCATGTGACTTGTTAATAAAACTTTTCACTGGTTCATTTTACTTTTCTTATTCTAATGATGAAAGGCTTGGTCATATGACCTAAAAATTACGCTTTTTATTACTTTCGAACATTATTTTTTCTTAAACATATGTTATATTGTTCCAGGCTAATGTACTTTCCCGGAAAATTTACAACTGTCCTGCAAGTAAAATATATTCCTTTTTCGAGAAAAAGGGCGTTTCTTCGTCCCATGACGGAGCCGTTGAGCAAAAGAGGCTCGGCCTGCTGTCTTAGTCGCCGATACGCCTGAATATCAGATTCTTATCGATCACTTTATGTTGCAGGAGTAGAAAACACAACAGCCCTTGACCATTTATCTTTACTGCGTTCCTGCGTATTATACCTTTTACCCTTCATGTAATTGGACTGCTTTATTTCACTTGCCTTTTACTGATTCTAAAACAGTGACTATTATTAAAAACTTTACCAATGTAAATACTACTACCATGTTTTCTTTTAAAAACCTTTATTGTGAAAATGTCAGTATACAAATACGGGCCTATAACCACGTGGGCCGGCCACGGAGCAAACTGTAATCGTATATGATGAGTAGACATTTACATTGTAGAGGAACGTAACGGGCAGGCCATTAGGTTGCAAGAACTAAGGTGTCTAACAGTTGCGGAATCGGTGGACGTACATTTTATAATTAAAATACGACAGGGCCAGTTACAATAAAATTATCTAGATATACATTTGCGGGCAAGTACCATGGGTGACGTTAATTCGAACTTTCAATAGTACAGTAATCAATAACACATCAGAACTTAATATCAATAGGAATGTCGAAATATTCAATCAATTCTCGTCCCCGCCCGCCATGTGCTTCAAAACTGCATACGTATCTCGTGATATCAAGGTTCTGCAACCAGTACACAACAAGGAGTTACGAGTCCCATTTATTCCGGCGCCATTTTGGGCGAGGACGGGCAGGTCCAGGATATAGTCAAAATGTCTCCACCAACCATCGACTATGATGATGTTCATATGCTGTATTTATTAGAGTAACACTCATCTGTCCACATGAAATTAATTTGCCACAATATAAACATGTCATTTTAATCTTTCCAAAGTTCTTCTAAATATTTGGGACCGTTTCCCTTGCCTCTGATGCTGTCAGTGCCACTTCTTTGGTGAATGTACTGGCAGGTCGGGGGTTCTCCTCCAAATCTCTCTTTTGTGCAGCACTATAATTAATCGGTGCCACCTCTCCATATGACGATGCATGGTATAGTTACCATAACTATATTTTTTTTCGGTTCCTCTGGAGAGTACATCGTGGCAGATGAGGCAGGTAACGTACCGGGCATTTACCTTTTTTGCATGTAGAGGAAAGGAAAAAAAATTCGAGCGTCCGAGTTCTAAGGTGTCCCAGGGCCATTTTAGTGGACCAGGCCCAAATCCAAAGAACAGGCCGCCATTTTGAGAGTCCTGTTGCAGCCGCCTGTCGCTGTAGCATCAAGCGCGGCCGAAACTCAGCTGAATGGCAACTTAAACGGTAAAGGGGCACCCCACTACAGCAGACGAGCCTCCACCTGGGGAGGCCCGTTCACGCCGCCTCCCCCCCCCTTCGGGCACCCCACGCCGTTATTCGGAGCAGCATTGTAGGATGGCCACACCAGTGCGGCAACTTGCTAGACACCACCTCGGTGCCAACCGAATCTCAGCGCCTTGTGGTGTCTTCCATTCCGAAAACATTGTTATGCTGCCTTCGGCCTATTCGCCGCAAGTGCGCACGCAACTCAGCTGCATAGCGAGTGAAACACCAAGGGGCGCCCCACTGCAGCCGAGGAACCTTCATCTTGGGGGCGACGCACAGCATCACATTGCTTTCCAATGCAGTCAGATCCTCAAACAACCCCCACTGACTGACGCGAACTCACAGGCCAACGGAGCGCCCCACGCCGACTTTCGGCGCAGCATTGTAGGATGGCCACACCAGTGCGGCAACTTGCTGGACCCCACCTCGGTGCCATCCGGATCTTGGCGCGTTGCGCTGCCTTTCGCCCTATTCACACATCGGTCCGCTACTGACGCCACCTCACAGGCCAACGGGGCGCCCCACGCCGACTTTCGGCGCAGCATTGTAGGATGGCCACACCAGTGCAGCAACTTGCTGGACACCACCTCGGTGCCATCCGGATCTTGGCGCGTTCTGCTGCCTTCGGCCTATTCGCACATCGGTCCGCTACTGACGCCGCCTCACAGGCCAACGGGGCACCCCACGCCGACTTTCGGCGCAGCATTGTAGGATGGCCACACCAGTGCGGCAACTTGCTGGACCCCACCTCGGTGCCCTCCGGATCTTGGCGCGTTGTGCTGCCTTCGGCCTATTCGCACATCGGTCCGCTACTGACGCGAACTCACAGGCCAACGGGGCGCCCCACGCCGACTTTCGGCGCAGCATTGTAGGATGGCCACACCAGTGCGGCAACTTGCTGGACACCACCTCGGTGCCATCCGGATCTTGGCGCGTTGTGCTGCCTTCGGCCTATTCGCACATCGGTCCGCTACTGACGCCGCCTCACGTGCCAATGGATTTTCTACGCTTTTTATACCCTATGCCGCATAACAGGTCATGTGACTTGTTTATAAAACTTTTCATTGGTTCATTTTACTTTTGGTTTCCTAATGATGGAAGGCTTGATCATATGACCTAAAAATAACACTTTTCATTGGATGTAAACTTTTTTTTTTTACCAAACGATGAAAGACCCACCTTGTTTCTGGATGTTTCAGACTGAAGCTGGTGTCAGCATGAAAGCACCACCATCTCGTGGCTCCGTCGTGGTCATTCCGCGAGCAATCATGGCAGCCGCTCCCCACCGGAAGCCTGCAGGAGTCGGGGGCCCCCAAGACTTTTATAGAATCCTCAAGGCTGAGGGGACGCTTTCGAAAATGGGGTCCAAGACCTAGCAGACAAGCGTCCGATTTCCAAGGTGTCCCAGGGCCATTTCAGTGGACCAGGCCCAAAAAGGAAAGAGCCTGCCGCCATTTTGAGAGTCCTGTGGCAGCCGCCTATCGCTGCACCGCAAGAGTGGGCGCAACTCAGCTGAATGGCGGATTTTGGCACAGTGTAGCAAAAGCGGGCGGAATGGCAACTGAAACGGTAAAGGGGCGCCCCACTACAGCAGACGAACCTCCACCTGGGGAGGCCCGTTCACGCCGCCTCACCCCCCCCCCCCGGGGCGCCCCACGCCGTGCCCAAAAAGGAAAGAGCCTGCCGCCATTTTGAGAGTTCTGTGGCAGCCGCCTATCGCTGCACCGCAAGAGTGGGCGCAACTCAGCTGAATGGCGGATTTTGGCACAGTGTACCAAAAGCGGGCGGAATGGCAACTGAAACGGTAAAGGGGCGCCCCACTACAGCAGACGAGCCTCCACCTGGGGAGGCCCGTTCACGCCGCCTCTAATGTGACACATAATTGTAAAAACTTTGATGTACAAAGAGGCATCCCTGGAATCTTCCGCTTCAGGCTCGGTCCCCTCCCCAATCACAATACAGGATGGTTTTCAGATAGTAGGAACGCGTGTGGTGTGACGGATCTCATCGGGTGGGGGCCTTGATCCACTGTAACTCCTTTGAAGAGGGGTGATTCTTTACAGCTGGGGCCATAAACTACATCTGCAGGGCTACCTGATAGCCTGGGACCGGCCTGGACAATCGGACACAGAGGAAGAGGAGTGTCAGAGGGTGCGGTAGTGAATAGGGCGAAAGGGAGGTGTCGGGCGGGCACAGGGTGTGATTCTCAGGGAAGAGCAGCGCAGATGGGGGGAGGTTTATTGCCCATGCATAAGACAGAGAGCGGGGGTGACCAGTGCCTGGGGGAGATGCTTGCGAGGGTGGGGAGCCATGCTAAGGATCGACAGCGTGCAGAGAGTGGGTCTGGTCAAGGCATCTAAAATGGCTGCCGTGCACGACAAAAGTGTGGCATTTGAAAAAAGGCAAGATGGCGCAGACAATGTTTATCAACACTTCCTGATTTCCTTCGAATCGAACGTTAACAGACGTTATCTCTCCCACACTACCGGTCCCCCTGGGCTTAAACGCCGAGATGGTAGGGACTGCATCCCGTGGACATAGGCCGAGACGTCACTCAGCAGAAAAAAAAGAAAAAAAAAAGTCTATAAACATACAATAAGTTAAAAGTCAATCATTCTTGTTTCCTTGTAGTACGCTCCCCAGTCCGCTTCCCGTTACGCGAACCGGGCGCACCCCACCCAAAAAAAACGTTGTTTTTTTTTTTTGCCCCGCGGAGCCCTTTTAAAGCCTTCACATCAAACCTAGGGGGTCAGGGAGGATCTACTATGCCCCCTATGGTCATTTGCCCCTTCGCTTTGGCCTCCTCTTGTCTCTCGATCCTACCGAGAGACAAGATGGCGGCCGCTCCGTACTGTTTGGAATGTTTACAGACACCGGAGAGCCAATCAGCTTCGCTTCGCAAAGCTCCGTAACGCGAAAAGTACGCGAAACGGAGCGCTACCCGGTACGCTGTCACAGATATATATCTTTTTTTGATAGTTAATTTCTCAAAATCCACTGCAGCACATATATTGAGACCCAGCAAAGGCACATCGGGCTACCGGTCCCTACAATTTTGCCAAGTTTCATGCAAATCCATTCAGCCGTTCGATTTATTTATTTATTTATTTTTTTGCCCCGCGGGGCCCTTTTAAAACCTCCACATCAAACCTAGGGGGTCAGGGAGGATCTACTATGCCCCCTTATGGTCATTTGCCCCTTCGCTTTGGCCTCCTCTTGTCTCTCGATCCTACCGAGAGACAAGATGGCGGCCGCTCCGTACTGTTTGGAATGTTTACAGACACCGGAGAGCCAATCAGCTTCGCTTCGCAAAGCTCCGTAACGCGAAAAGTACGCGAAGCGGAGCGCTGCCCTGAGCGCTGTTACAGATATATATCTTTTTTTGAACGTTAATTTCTCAAAATCCACTGGAGCACATATATTAAGACCTAGCAAAGGCACATCGGGCTACCAGTCCCTACAATTTTGCCAAGTTTCGTGCAAATCCATTCAGCCGTTCGGGCTAAAAGTGAGGCCAACCGCCCTATGGAAATTAACATGGGAAAAACGCGTTTTGGGACCCCCCTTGTTTCTCAGCCCCCCCTTGACGAACCCCCCCCGAATTTTCAGGGGTTGCTCTGAAACAAAATGTTCCATTTTCCAGAAAATTTCAGCCAATTCCGTCCACAAACGCCAAAGTTATTAGACATAGAATTTTCAAAAATCCCATAGAGAAAAAATCCTAACTATATATACCTACTGGCGACCGCCAGTAGGTAATATATATATATATATATATATATATATATATATATATATATATATATATCGTTACCAATCCCTCTTCCAGCAGAAAAAGGGGTCTGACACAGCCAAGGCAGATCCACAATTGCTTTATTCTTCACCAACAAAAGCGCAATATCCTTAAATGCGAAACTTCAGGCAGACGCGTTTCAGCGTTACCGCTTTCTTCAGTGCCAGTTTCAAATTGTAGGCAGTTTCACCTGGGGTTCTTTCAGATGTTCACATCATCACTCCTTCGCGGTGATAGTACGGCCCCTTTTCCCTCTCCTTAAGGGTGTATTACCTCCATTGCGTGCGCTACTCTGCCCTGCTGTTCAACACACAGCGCTGGTTCTAGTTAGGAAGCCAATTCAGTGATTAGCGTGTCCGACACACAGTGGTGTCCCGACAAAGGTTAGCCAGTTCACAGCACAATATGCACAGCAGGGTTTCGTCGATGTGATCCACACTGTGAGTTCATGGGAAATGTCTAAACCATCCCTCCCCTCGGCAAACATTGTTTCACACAGTTGTGTTTGGCAGCCAGGGGGGGCTCTGCGTTCTGCACTTTTATGCTCTACCACACTTTCGCTGATCCAACGCGGTGCACCAAATCGGGAGGGGGTGTCAGTAGAACGGTGTCAGCATACCGTTCGTAACATATATTTGTAGTCAAGTCAATAATCTTTATTTCGTCGCAATTGCATCATAAAAGATATACAATTAAAATTCATTTAAAATACAATTTTGTAATATTCAAAAACACCAGTAGGGTATGGGGTGTCTACTCAGAATTACATTACATTATCAGTTCAGTTCATCCCGGTATACATCATCTTATTTAGTCATGGTATTACGGTCAAGAAAGTCACATTTTGAATAAATATAGAATTAAAAGTAATCAACATATTTACAAGCTAAAAAAACAATTACATTTGTAACCACCATGGCATAATAATTACAAATTACAATGAAATGGTAAAAATAATAATACATGGTTGGTATACCCGACCATAAAGTTGGGTACTCGGTCATCCTTTGCTTGTGGCATATGTAACGATCATGATAATATTAGTTTTAAGAGGGCTTCATGAAGTTATATGGTTAGAAATGAAGACCCGTTTTTAATCTAATAAAATTAGCAGCAAGAAGAAATCTGCTGATGCCAAACACAACTACTTGACTGGTGTCTGTTTTTAAGATTCTACCAGCCTCCTTATAGGAATTCAAACCAATAATGCGACATAGCGGCACTATCCACTTTTTCCTTGACTTCGCATAACTGGGGCAGAAAAATAATATATGTAAGACATCTTCCCTTGCATTGTTAGAGCATAGAGTGCAAACATCACTGTTTGTCTTCACCCAACTTTTCTCAAGGGCTTTAGTTCTCAATATTCCATACCTGTATTTTATATACAAGGTTTTAGCTAGTGGCGGCTGTACCTCATCCTAAAATATCTGAAAGTGTGCCACATCTTTAACCATTAAAACATTTTCAGTTAAGGGGCCATGGATTTTTATGTATGCAGAATCATAGCTTATATAGGACCAGAAAGACATTTTGACAATTTTTCTTGAACCCACACTCATCGATTCTGGCTCGTTCCAAAAATGGGCTAGTCCTAGTTTAACTAACCATGATCTTACATGCTTTAACCAGTAAATTTTGCTGCCACTATCTAGATCCATGACTTCTTTCAACCCGTTTTTATATTCGTTCAGTTCGGGGGTTGTCCATGATCTGACCCACAGCAATATTGGTCTCAGCATTGCATGTTGGTCAGTACGTTTAATATTCAGATCCAAAAATAGTGGTGTCAGCGGGGTGTTAATGGGCACTTTTAATAATCCCCTAAAAAACTTGTTCTGAAGGGTTTCAAAGGTTTTCCTACATGCTGGTCCCCATAATTCTGCTCCATATAGTACTGCTGATTGGACCTTATACCTAAAGATCTCTAAAGCTGGGGTAACTGCCTTATTCAGACATTTAATATGTCTTTTTAAAATTGGGAGGCAGTTTTGTTTGAACACTATTTTAGTTGTTTCTAGCTGCGGTCTCCATGCTAGTAGTGAATCAATTAATACACCTAAATATGTAAAATTCTGCTCATGATCTAATTTATGACCATTTAGCATTAGGTGTTTTCTAAAAACTTTTGTGCGGGCTCAGTGCCAAATATTTTGTTTTTTTATGTTAATTTCTAACCCTTTAAGATTGCAATATGACTGGAACCTTTCTAATAAATTCTGGAGACCCCGTGGTGTTTGTGAAATAAGGATGGTATCGGCTGCAAAAAGGAGGGACGGAACCCGTTCACCCCCCAATCTAGGTGAATCATTGTCACACTTCTCCATATAGGACGGGATGTCATTAACAAAGAGGGAGAAGAGTGTAGGAGCCAGCACGCATCCCTGGCGTACTCCCCTTTTTATAGGGATAGATTGTGAAATTTCCCCGTTTGGGCCCCACCTAACCTTAGCGTAATTCTCCTTGTGCAGACCCTTCACCAAATTTAACAAATCCCCTGGGAGTCCCTGGCATTTCAAGGATTCCCATAGTAGATCTCGGGGGATAAGGTCAAATGCTGCTCGTAGGTCAACAAATGCCACATACAAGTGGCCTTTGCGAATAATGACATATTTCCAGTACAAGCAGCATAGCCTTAGTACCTGATCTATGGTTTTTCTCTGAAGCCCGCCTGATATTTTGTTAAAACTGATTCTTGTTCCAACCATGTATTAATACGGTTTAATATGTGCCTGGCATATATTTTTTGGGTTATATCTAAAAGACTTATGGGGCGATAGTTAGCTGGATCGCTTCTGTGCCCCTTTTTAAAAATTGTGATAATTTCAGCGCCTTTCCATGTGTCCGGGATTGGTTCACCAGCCGCAACTATGTTGCACAGATGATTTAAATATGGTGCCCATACAGCCAAGTCGTGCTTAAAGAGGTCACCTGGGATTTTGTCAAGTCCAGGGGCTTTCCCCTGTTTGACCGAGTTAATAGCTAGCTCTGTCTCCTGTAAGTTAAAGACTACCTGTGGGTGTACATCATCTACAACAGGTAGAACTCCCTCTTCCTGCACTACTCCCCCAGGCCCTTTCGCTGCGTAAAGGTTCGTAAAGTGGTTTATCCACGTTGCCTCATCTAGGAAAACCTCCCTCGAGCCTTTCTCCCTTTTATTTCCCTTAGCTACTATTTCCCAGAATAACTTCTGGTCCTTTGTCTTAGCCGCTGACAACATACTGGACCAGAGTTCTTCGTCCCAGGAAGACTTTGCTTTTGCCAGTACTTTGTTATATACTTTCCTTTTTTCTTTTACTTCTAGAGCACCTTTTGTTTTAAGTGCATCAATTAGTATGGATTTTGCGACACAACACTCTTTACTAAACCAGGGGTTGCCAGCAGGCACTGCATTCACTACACCAGTCCCTTTTTTTTGTTTTTTTGTCATAAGTTCTAATAGTTTATTAAAAAAGGCTTTGTGCAGTCTAATAAATTCACCTGATTCGCATTCAACAGGGTTATATGAGTAAAATGTATTTGCAAGGGAACAATAAATATTAACCAATAACTCTTCTTTTCCCAAGATGTATGCCCTTTTCACAGACCGTCTATTATTACTAAGAATAATGTTGTCTATCGTGGGTGGTTGTATTTGGCTTTGACCTCCCTCGCTTACTTCCGACCCCTTTAATAAACTCTGTAAGAGGCTAGTTTCAAGGGGGCGGTGATCGCTGTCAAATCTTTCCTTCACCTTCAAGTCTTTTATATATGGCCATAGATCGACTAATTTCGCTCATCCCCTGAGGCGGAAAGCCGGGGGCGCTATTCCCTTTCCTTTTTTGCGCTTTGCACTTTGTTGGTTGTGTTGCTTTTAAAAACTGTATATATTTTATTGGTACTATTTTAAAAACCACATCGGTGCATTTACTAAGAAGGCGAGACTTACATCGCCGGAGGGTCCCTGCACGCCTCTCCCCACCGGATCAGCCGATCTTGACGCTGACGCCGGCACGGAGAGGGACAGCCGCCATCTTGGGACAGGCAGGGTAGCGGTCCAGTTCTGGCCGCCTCCCGCCCTCCCGTGTTTATTTAAGGCGTACTTGTGGAGCTGTCAGCCAGACTAATTTCGCTCATCCCCTGAGGCGGAAAGCCGGGGGCGCTATTCCCTTTCCTTTTTTGCGCTTTGCACTTTGTTGGTTGTGTTGCTTTTAAAAACTGTATATATTTTATTGGTACTATTTTAAAAACCACATCGGTGCATTTACTAAGAAGGCGAGACTTACATCGCCGGAGGGTCCCTGCACGCCTCTCCCCACCGGATCAGCCAATCTTGACGCTGACGCCGGCACGGAGAGGGACAGCCGCCATCTTGGGACAGGCAGGGTAGCGGTCCAGTTCTGGCCGCCTCCCGCCCTCCCGTGTTTATTTAAGGCGTACTTGTGGAGCTGTCAGCCAGACTAATTTCGCTCATCCCCTGAGGCGGAAAGCCGGGGGCGCTATTCCCTTTCCTTTTTTGCGCTTTGCACTTTGTTGGTTGTGTTGCTTTTAAAAACTGTATATATTTTATTGGTACTATTTTAAAAACCACATCGGTGCATTTACTAAGAAGGCGAGACTTACATCGCCGGAGGGTCCCTGCACGCCTCTCCCCACCGGATCAGCCGATCTTGACGCTGACGCCGGCACGGAGAGGGACAGCCGCCATCTTGGGACAGGCAGGGTAGCGGTCCAGTTCTGGCCGCCTCCCACCCTCCTCATGTATATAAACAATTGGACTTCCCGTCCGCGCAGCGGGCGGGCGCAGCGGGCGCGCCTAAGGCAAGCCCGTCTGCGCCCGTCCGCGCCTGGCCCGTGCCTAGTGCCGGTCCCCCTGCCCGTCGTTTAGGGGCTCCTAGCGTAACTTGGTCCAAAACAGCATTATTACAACTGCGCCCGAGTGTGTGTACTCTGACTCCCTTATGCTGCCCTAGCCAATTAGAGGATTCCTCGTTTGAATGCCCGCTATGTGCATTTAGATTGCTACCAGCTAGAAAACGTGTTTCTCAATATGGTAATATAAGTAAGCGGCATACTCAAGCGCCAACGCTTAAAATTGCGTTGCTTAACTGTCGTACGCTGCCACGCCATGCTGGTGAGATCTGGTCATCCCTTACTTCGGACGCTTGGGATGTACTGTTTCTCACTGAGACGTGGCTGAAGGATTCCTCGAACCCTGATATTCTTTTGGCCACGCCTCCTGACTACCTTTTCAAAGGTTGTCATCGTGAAGGTGGCCAAATGGGTGGGGGTATTGCTATTATAGCCAAGGCCCATCTCAAATTGACGACTACTAAACTCGGAAACATTGGAAAAATTGAAGCCATGCACTTTACTTTGGCAGATTCCGCGGCCGTCATTCTAGCCGGGATCCTGGTATATAATCCACCTACTGCCTCGTCTGGTTCTCTTATGTCGCTTGTACATTTGATTGCAGACCTGTCCCTTAAACACTCAAACTTTATTGTGCTTGGTGATTTTAATTTACACGTGGATGATCCACTATGTTATCCGGCCACCCAGTTTTTGGATACTTTGAAGGGTCTAAATTTATCTCAACTAGTTCAGGGCCCAACGCATAAAGCAGGCCATACTCTGGATTTAATTTTTTCAAGGCACCTGGACATCATGCTTCACCCACCTCTCCCGCTTACCTGGTCGGACCACTACCTCTTGCCTTTTGATCTTACCCTTACCTTGGCGCCCTTACCTATCGCACTCAATAAGGAGTACGGGAGAAAATGGCACAAAGTTACCTGTGCCACTCTGAGTCCTCTTCTGCTCTATGGCGATGAACCCTTGTCCTGTAACACTGTTGATGAAAGGGTGTCTAAGCTTAATGCAACCTTGCTGAGCGCCATAGATGCTATCGCGCCCCTCCAATCTATCACGTCTGCTAGATCTCGTCCTTCATCACCCTGGTTCTCATCGACTCTTAGGGAGGAGAAGAGCCGTTGTAAAAAACTTGAACGTCTATGGCGTAAAAACTATGATTCAGAGGCCAAATCTATTTACAAAGCCGCTTTGAGAAAATTTCTTTCCTTAAAACGGTCGGCAATGAGAGACTTTTTCTCTCTCCAAATTGAGAAATCTAGGAATTCCTCCAAATCCCTTTTTAAAATTGTAAAGGATTTTTCGCATCCTGCTGCCTTATCTTCCCAGATCCCGGCTAGCCAGGTACTATGTAATGGTCTCTCTGAATACTTTCAGGAGAAGATCGTGACCATCAGGTCTTCCTTCCCCGCAGAGGGAATTTCACCAGCCCCTAGTGAGATAGACGGGGACAATCCTCTCCTTGAATCTTTCAAGGAGATGACTATTGAGTCTTCTCAGAGATTAATTACCCAATGCAAATCTGGTTCCCCTCTTGACCTGATTCCGGCTACAATGATGGGTATTCTAGCCCCTATATTGATTGAGCCCCTCCTTGATATCTGGAATTGCTCTCTTGGTTCAGGCCAGTTCCCCTCTATATGGAAGGAGGCCATGCTGGTCCCGATCCTCAAAAAGGCGAATTCAGATCCTGGCCTTTTCTCAAACTACCGGCCCATTTCCCTCCTCCCTCAGTCAGCTAAGATCTTGGAGAAAGCAGTTCAACTGCAATTGGCTGAATTTCTGGAGACTAATATGCTCCTCCATGATTCTCAGTCGGGATTCAGAGCAGGCTTCAGTACGGAGACGGCTCTTCTTGAAGTCTCCGAAACTGTCAGAGAGTGTGTGGATAGGGGCGAGGAGGCCATGTTGGTCCTCCTCGACCTATCCGCCGCCTTTGATACGGTTTCCCATACGATCTTATTGGATCGCCTGAGCCAGGTGGGCATAGGAGGCATTGTGTTGACCTGGATCAGCTCCTTCTTGAAGGATCGTTCTCAGAGGGTTTTTTTGAGGCCTTTTACATCGGCTGGGAAACCCCTTCTCTGTGGTGTCCCCCAGGGCTCGGCCTTGAGCCCTTTGTTATTTAATGTGTATCTTGCCCCTCTGGCCAAGGTGGTAGAATCTTGGGGAGTCAGAGTGATCTCCTACGCTGATGATACCCAGCTGGTGTTTTCTTTTAGGGATCACTCTGACACCTCTTTTGCCAACTTTCGTCAGTGTCTAAATAACATCTGCAACTGGATGACCACCAACCACCTCAGGCTTAATACTGATAAAACGGAGGTAATGTTTTTTAATCAGAAAACGACTATTCCCTCCAGCCTGTGGTGGCCAATGGTCCTTGACCCCCCCCCCCCCCGATACCAGCTATCACAGTTCGCAATCTGGGTTTCCAGTTTGACAATACCCTCTCCTGTGCTCCTCACATTAACAAAACTACCTCTGCTTGTTTTGCGAAATTGGGTATGATTAAAAAGATTCTGCCATACCTCCCATTGAATGCTCGTAGAACTGTGGTTCAGTCATTAATTACGTCTCACTTAGACTATGCCAACAGTCTCTACGCAGGTGCCCCTTTGTACCAGATTGAACGTCTACAAATCGTGCAGAATGCCGCGGCTAGATTGATTGGTAATATTCCTTATCGACAATCCATAGCATCCTATCGTAAACAACTGCATTGGCTCCCTATCACAAAACGTATCCACTTTAAGATACTGATACTTGCTTTTCGAGCCTTGAACAACCTCGGCCCAGGCTATCTGAAAAAACGGCTTGTTCTTTCACATTCTGTGAGATCCTTACGATCTAATAGTCTACGTCTCCTGGTTGTCCCACGCTTCCGCCTATCTAGAGTAGGCGGTAGAGCATTTGGAGTAGCAGCAGCCAGACTGTGGAACAATCTCCCCTTGGAGCTAGGATTTGTCTCCACTGAATCCATCTTTCGCCGCAAACTAAAGACTTGGTTGTTCTCCTCTTGATTTTTTGTTCTTTTTCCTTTTTCTCTGGGCTCATTAGTTGTTAGCGCCGGGACACCCCCTCGGGGGTAGCCGTGCGCTCTATAAAATCCAAAATAAATAAATAAATAAATAAAAATAAATCAAATGAAACAATAACATAATCTATTTTACTTTCACATGTACCCCTCATGAAGGTGGGTGCTTTCGGGCTATCAGATGGCAGGCGCCCATTGCATGCCCTCAGTCCTTGACTTGTGAGTAACCTTGTGATCTGAAGAGCTAGGGTGGTCCCAGCAGGCGCCCCATTACTAACTAAAGAAGGTATTCCATTAGCAGCATCCTCTTCTTCATACAATTTATACATGCCTATAATAGGTTCAAAATTACAGTTCATGTCCCCACATAAAATTACACTTGCTTCTGGGCCCAAAGTGTCCATAAGGATTTCTAATTTATCAATGCATGGTGACTCCTTATAGGATGGACATGGTCTATTGTAGACATTAATAAGGTATATCACCCTTTTATCATCAGTGGTAATTTCCAGGCCAAGTAGATCCAAAGACTCAATATTTAGATGTTTTATGCCGATGTTAATAGATACACTGGCCCGTCCTCCGGTTGATGGAACCGCGTCTATCTGATATGTTTTATATCCAACTCTGTGTATTTGGTTTGTAGCCCAAGTTTCCTGCAAAACGCAGATATCAAAGGTATTCATGTAATTGTTCTATTCAGGGTCACTTGTTTTTGTACTCACTCCTGCTACATTCCATGAGACTAATTTAACTAAACTCAACCCTTCATTTGTGCCACTACTACTCGATGGTGGAGGTGTAGTTGGGCTTCTAATTGCCCCTATTCGAGAACTGTCATACCTGCCCACTACTGGTAGGTCTGTACAGACTGTTCCTGTCTTTAAGACTGTGACCTCTTCTACTATACCTTCACTTGGGGGCTGGTCTGTAGTGACAGTGATCCACATTTGGTCAACTGCCTGATTTGTACTAGGACATACTACTCCATTAGTGTCCCTAATTCCTACCTCTTTTAAATCGGGTACTCTAGGATATTCGGGTACCTGTTCTACAGTCCCTTGACGTGGTGGCAGTAAAAGAGGAGGGGGAGGTGTATCTTGCAGTCAATCAACTGCATCTAAGCAATTGAAGCGATTGTTGGTGGAAATATAATCTAGGTGTTTAGCCAGCCTCCACCACGTGGCCCCCTACCATTTCGCTGCACCATTGTCCAACCATCTGCCCTAGATGAAAAGTGGCCTGGTGGGTAGAAATAAGTCAGCTGAAAAGGACGAATAGTGGTGCCTAAACTAGGGTACCTCCAGTTGCAGATATGTTTCACTACTCTAGGATTGTCAAAATTTATTATTATACAGTCCCCATTTATATTTTTTGCCAAATGCCCCACCCAGGGTACTCGCCTGATATTAAGGATTCTACCCATCATATACGAGGGTAGTGGTCTAATAACATCCAACCATTGGACCACCCTGTTCCATAAGGATCCAGAGGTTTCTACCTCATGTTTGCCCAATTCCAGCACTCCAGCCAGAATAACCACAAATGGGCAAACCTCTGGGGGGAGATTAATGGTCTTTGTAGTACTTTCTGTGCTATAATTTTTGCCATTACTATCCTGTGGTACACTATTTTTAGTTGGCTTACTTATTTTAGGTTCCATTACATCCTTCTCTTTCGCTGTCTCAGGAATCCCCTCAGTAATTTTTGGTACTGGTGGGTCCTTCGGTACCACTGATGCCTCTGCAGTTTTAGTGACCTTGGCCTTCGGTAGCATATGAAATGCACTAGGGTTGACATTTTTTGGGGAGGATTCGGCAATTCCCTCAATATCCCTCTCTATCCGTTTTAGATAGGTCTCTACCTTACTCAACCTCTCCTCAAGTGGACGTAATAAGAGTTTTAATGTGTCAAAAATAATGTTTGACTCAATATTCACAATTCCTTCCCTAACCCCTGTAGTTAAGTGGCCCCCTGTCGGTTGAATCGTATCCCCATTGTCTAATGCATCATGCTCCATGTTTGTACAATCACTGATGACAGGTATTTCCATGATACCAGGGCTTGTTGCGGTATTTTTAGAACCCTTTTTTTTTCCCCTTACTTCCACCATGTAAAATTGGTGGTCCCGATTTCACCTTGGCAATAGTCCCTGTATTAGCTCCTTTCTGTTGTCTTGTGTTATGCACTTTGACAACATTGGGGACAGTGGGCAATTCATTTGGTGAAAATAAGAGTGATTCTGAAACAGTAGAGGAGCTCCCATCTGTAACATGTAGTGTATCACTGTTAGTTTCCTGCAATGGGATGATTTCTAAGATTGGTGAAACATTAACTCCCCCATTAGATACAACTCTGCCCGAGGAAGCAGGAGTTTGTGCATTGGCTATTTGGCCTAGTGAAGATCGTCTTGCAAAGGCCAGTTCCTGGGAAACCCGTCTCTCCATGATTACAATACTTTCATCGACAACAGAGTTCATCTTTTTAATAAATTGGTCCATTGCCCCAGTGAATGCAACAGTGTCAGTTTTCCTTTTAACCTCCTTTGGTGGCATTGTTCATGGGCCAGTCAGAAATTGGGAATTTAAATAAATAAAAAGAAATTAAATCCACAGTACTCACGAAACAAAGATTTTTGGAGTATTAGTGGGGTGGCCCGTCCCGGCCTCTGCCGGTCTTGAGCGGGCTTAAACGGGCCCGCCCTTGGCCCGGGCTTCGCCCGGCGTCCCGCGAAGCAGGCCTCTGCACCCGCTTTATGCACCTCCTGGTGCGGGCGCGTCGTCAGCGGTGCGCACCGCCGCTTAGCCTGCCGGGAGTTGTTGTCCCGGGGCGGCGGCGCGTAGATTGATGCAGCTGACTCTCGGCCGGTGGCGGCGTGGATTCTACTTCTCTCTGTGGCCCCCGGTGACTCTTGGCAGTGGCGGCGTCCCAAAAGCTGGTTACGGTAGGTTACACCCCCTCCACCGGCCTCTGCGCCGGCTTTATGCACCTCCTGGTGCGGGCGCGTCATCAGCGGTGCGCGCCGCCGCTTAGCCTGCCGGGAGTTGTTGTACCGGGACGGCGGAGCGTAGATTGATGCTGCTGACTCTCTGCCGGTGGCGGCGTGGATTCTACTTCTCTCTGTGGCCCCCGGTGACTCTTGGCAGTGGCGGCGTCCCAAAAGCTGGTTACGGTAGGTTACACCCCCTCCGCCGGCCTCTGCGCCGGCTTTATGCACCTCCTGGTGAGGGCGCGTCGTCAGCGGTGCGCGCCGCCGCTTAGCCTGCCGGGAGTTGTAGTCCCGGGGCGGCGGCGCGTAGATTGATGCTGCTGACTCTCTGCCGGTGGCGGCGTGGATTCTACTTCTCTCTGTGGCCCCCGGTGACTCTTGGCAGTGGCGGCATCCCAAAAGCTGGTTACGGTAGGTTACACCCCCTCCGCCGGCCTCTGCGCCGGCTTTATGCACCTCCTGGTGCGGGCGCGTCATCAGCGGTGCGCGCCGCCGCTTAGCCTGCCGGGAGTTGTTGTCCCGGGGCGGCGGCGCGTAGATTGATGCTGCTGACTCTCTGCCGGTGGTGGCGTGGATTCTACTTCTCTCTGTGGCCCCCGGTGACTCTTGGCAGTGGCGGCGTCCCAAAAGCTGGTTACGGTAGGTTACACCCCCTCCGCCGGCCTCTGCGCCGGCTTTATGCACCTCCTGGTGCGGGCGCGTCGTCAGCGGTGCGCGCCGCCGCTTAGCCTGCCGGGAGTTGTTGTCCCGGGCGGCGGCGCGTAGATTGATGCTGCTGACTCTCGGCCGGTGGCGGCGTGGATTCTACTTCTCTCTGTGGCCCCCGGTGACTCTTGGCAGTGGCGGCGTCCCAAAAGCTGGTTACGGTAGGTTACACCCCCTCCGCCGGCCTCTGCGCCGGCTTTATGCACCTCCTGGTGCGGGCGCGTTGTCAGCGGTGCGCGCCGCTGCTTAGCCTGCCGGGAGTTGTTGTCCCGGGGCGGCGGCGCGTAGATTGATGCTGCTGACTCTCGGCCGGTGGCGGCGTGGATTCTACTTCTCTCTGTGGCCCCCGGTGACTCTTGGCGGCGTCCCAAAAGCTGGTTACGGTAGGTTACAGCCCCTCCGCCGGCCTCTGCGCCGGCTTTATGCACCTCCTGGTGCGGGCGCGTCATCAGCGCTGCGCGCTGCCGCTTAGCCTGCCGGGAGTTGTTGTCCCGGGGCGGCGGCGCGTAGATTGATGCTGCTGACTCTCGGACGGTGGCACCATGGATTCTACTTCTCTCTGTGGCCCCCGGTGACTCTTGGCAGTGGCGGCGGCCCAAAAGCTGGTTACGGCAGTCGCCAGTAGGTTGCTATAGTTAGGACCTAGTTTCCATAGAAAAGCATTTTTTTTTTGCTAATATCTTTGGCAACGTTTGATGAATCTTCACAAACTTTTCAAAACTTATGGGCACTCCGGTCAGCTCCTGAAAGTTTTTGGGGTGATTCGTCAAGCTGGTGCCGAGAAGAAAAGGGGGTCCCAAAACACGTTTTCTCCATTTTAATTTCCATGGAAAACTTTTATCACAGCTACAGCACAAACTGATGAACGGAATTACACAGAATTTGGCAGAGAGGTAGCTCTTTGTCCACAGAGCACTCTTTGCTTTAAATAGTGTAAATCCCTTGAGTAGTTCCTGAGAAATTCAAAAATAAATAAAATATATATCTGGTGACAGCGGTGGATCCGCAAATCCTCCCGATTAGGAGCTTGTCTCTGATTGCCTGCCAACACTCCAAGCTAAGAAGTGTTGGCAGCCATATTGTGATTCGGTTGATCCGAGTCACAACCAAAAAAGGTAAAAAATGATAAAATAGAAGGAAAGGGGGCAGGGTAGAAACACCCTGACCCCCCTAGGCCTCGTCTGGGGGTCCCAGGGACCAAGCCAAAAAAGCACTTTTTGTGTATATTAAAATTAAATTATTTTTTTAACACTAAGCATAGTCTCCCACGCATCGTTGCTTTTAAGCCCCCCGGTGGGCCAGGGCAATGTGTAATTGGTACAAAAGGGGGTGGTGATGGACGGAACATCTGAACCAATCAAACACTCACACCCAGTCAACAGATTTGGGTTTAATCCATCACCGTTCATTAGCCCACTCTGCCACCCCAGTTCAGACATGGCCATATACAAATCAGTCTGACCCTTTGCCTCATGGGAACAGTCCAGCCCGAACTGCCAAGCCATGCCTTCCCTGGACCGGAAACAAGCTTCCTAGGACCGGTTTCTGGCATCACAGCCATCTTCAGCCAGGCTTGCTTGAATCCAGTGGCAAAGTGAGCAAGGAACTCACGCCTGAGCATACCCTGCCAACTTGTGGCGAACAAAGCTGTACAAAGGGGAGTGGTGATGGATGGAGCATCTGAACCAATCAACCACTCAAACCCAGCCAACAGATCTGGGTTTAATCCATCACCGTTCTTTAGCCCACTCTGCCACCCCAGTTCAGACATGGCCATATACCAATAAGTCTGACCCTGTGCCTCATGGGAACAGTCCAGCCCGAACTGCCAAGCCATGCCTTCCCTGGACTGGAAACAAGCTTCCTAGGACCGGTTTCTGGCATCACAGCCGTCTTCAGCCAGGCTTGCTTGAATCCAGTGGCCAAGTGAGCAAGGGACTCACGTCTGAGCATACCCTGCCAACTTATGGCGAACAAAGCGGTACAAAAGGGGGTGGTGATGGACGGAGCATCTGAACCAATCAAACACTCACACCCAGTCAACAGATCTGGGTTTAATCCATCACCGTTCTTTAGCCCACACTGCCACCCCAGTTCAGACATGGCCATATGTACCGCTTTGTTCCCTTATCCTACACATTGGACACCCCTATGGTAGGCCCTTGGTCCCCCCTGGGCAGGGTGCAGTGTATTTGAAAGGTAGGACATGTACTAGTGTGGGTAACATGTCCTGATAGTGAAATACTGTCTATTTCGTTTTTCACTATTGAAAGGCTATCTTGCCCATTGAACAGCATGGGGTATGCTGTGTAACATGTTTACCTGTACATGTTTACCTTCATACCTTCCCATAGTAGCAAGACAGACATTTGAAATCTGGCATCCCTGAACTCAGAATTTAATAACACATCTTTTAGGAAGGATGGTTTGGAAATTCTGTGTTTGAATATAGCACTTTTAGAAGGTGGCTATTTTCTTGTTCGCTCTTTCTCTGTGCCTCTGCCTGTGGATTGACTGGTTTGAGAGTGACAGGTGCTGGGGCGGCACCAGGAGTCTGTGTAAGTCAGCACTAGGCTGACTAGACCTATCTGCATTTGGAGTGGTGGGAGGAGTACCACATGAGCCTGAATGGGGCTGTGCCTGCCTTCCCCAATGCTGGCTCCACCTCCTGTGGTGCATCTGATAACCCTAGCCCACACTGACAAAGGACGAAGTTGTGCACTGGCAGGGTGCACCCAGAACTGGTTTGGACTGGGTCCAGGAATTTTTGTCATTTTGGTCTTGTTTAATTTAGATAAAGATATTTTATTTTTCTAAACTGGTGTGGTGTCCATTTGTGGTGTTACCCTGTGGTACTATGGGTGTTGGTTGCTAATACTTTACCCATTGCCTTGGGGATAAGCCTGTCTGCATGTGCCATGCTACCAAGGGGGTAAGTAGGGGTTATCTACAGTGTGTTTCCCCCCTACCCTGACTAGAAGCAAGGGTCCCTATTTGGTCAAAGGTACCAACCTCTGCCAACTAGCGACCCCCATTTCTAACAGGGAAAATTAGCCCACCAGGTACCTCCAGTAAGCCCCACACAGGGAGATTGCTGAAAAATTGTCCAAGGCCACACCCCTTTTTACACCATCTTTCAGTAAACCCATTATCTGCAGCTTACTGGAGGTATCAGGTAGGCTAGTTGGCCCCTAAGGACCACCAGCAGCAATGGGGACTTTAATCCCCATCCAAGAGATCGCCAGGGAGTGCGTTTGCAGAGTGGTGGGCAAAGGGGATGAGGCCTGCTATGAGTACTTACCAATGCTGCTGTGTGGGACTTACTAGAGGTTGTAGGAGGGGTAGTTGGCCCCCAAGGTTGTCCTTGGGGGCCAACTACCCCTCCTGTTACCTCCAATATGATCAACACAGTGGGAATACTAAGAGGTCGTCAGAAGTCACGCCCCCCTTTCTCCACCACTCTGCAAAAGCGCCTCCTGGCAGACTATGGGTTGGGGGATGAAGTTTACTTTACTCCTGAGGTACTTTGGGGGTCAAGAAGCCCTCCTGGTACTGTAAATCCTACGTAGTGGAATTCCTGAGCACGGGTCGGAGGCCCATCCCCCTTTCTGCACCACTCTGCAAACGTGACTACTACCTTATAGTTAGAAATTAGCATTTAAAAAACCTTTGAAATTATTTGAAAAACCATAGGTTTCAGGGACGTTATAGTTAGTAATTAGCTTTTAAAAAACCTTTGAAATTCACTGAAAAAAACAGAGGTTTCAGGGAAGTTATAGTCAGTAATTAGCATTTAAAAACCTTTGAAATTCACTGAAAAAAATCATATGTTTCAGGGACGGTATAGTTAGAAATTAACATTTAAAAATTTTTTGAAATTCACAGAAAAAGCATAGGTTTCAGGGCTGTTATAGCTAGTTGGACATTTCACTCGTACAAAACCAGAGAAATTTAGTTGAGCTAACTATAACTCACACCCTGCAATGCACTGCTGATGACGTCACGTATTACATCACTCATGACATCATGAAGACATCACTGATGACTTCATCCACTTAATATTTGATGCAACTCCTCACAACCTAATATAATCTTTCATACACCCACTCTGAAATACAGACTACCATTCTCAAAACCATAGACACACCAATAACAGTTAGTATATAACCTCACTGATTCATAGGTCTACACACATCCACTCACTCACTGATATAGTCACTCATGCACGCAGTCGCTCATCAATACAGCCTCTAATAGATGTACTCATACACCCATACAGACACTCACATACTGCCACTCATCCACAGAGATACTCACACATCTAGTCAGTCACCCAAAGACTCAATCACACTGCCATTTACTCACCATTACAGTTATACACACACAATCTCACTTATTCAGATACTAACACATACTTACTCTCTTATACCATCAATGACACAAGCACACAGTCATCCATGAAGCCACTCTTACAACCCATCACTCTCACATATAGTCAATGATATACTCCAACACTCACATATACTGCCTTTCACATATGTACTTACTCACACATATACCACTGAGACATCCATTCACTCACCAAGACAGCCATATGCAGACTCACTCCCCCATACAGCCCCTCACTGACGCACTCGTGAACCCATACACCCATTGAATCACCCACTCACACATCCATGTGGGGAGTTACAAACACAGACAATCAGGCACCCATACAGGTACTCAGAGAACCAATCATTAACCCATATAGACACTCATGTAGCTACTCACTGACTCATGCAGCGACTTACACACCAACTGACAGACTGATACAGACATTCACACAGATTAGTCACTCGCCCATGCATTCACTACAACACGTTTAATCACTCACTTATACAGTCAGTCACATACCCAGTAAATCATCCATTCAGACACTCATACACCCACTCATTCTTCAATACACCTTTGCGTATCTATATATAACATTCTTAAACTTTTAAATATCACCTAGTCTCTGATGATTTCATCAGTGATGTAATTTGAGATGTCATGAGTGATGTCACTGACCATGTTATGAGTGCTGTAATATATGACATCATCAACAGTGTATTGCGGGGGCGCGAGTTATAGTTAGCTCAACTAACTGTAACGGCCGAATTTCTCTGATTTTTTAAGAATGTATGTCATTACATCGCATACCAATACAGCGCGTGCCATTACAACGTGAGTATTACTAAGCAATGTCAATGACAACAACACGCTATTGCATCGCAAACTTTTACCACAACTATGATTTTACCATGCATGTCATTACAATGCAAAAGCATGCGTGGTAAAGCTGTACGCGAGGTAAAAGTTTGCAAGGTAAGTGACCCTACCCTAAACACTAATATAGTACCCCTGTACAACCTTCCCCCGACCGCCAGTCCAATCTCTACAATAACACTACACTACCCTGCACGACACCCCCTACACTACCCTAAAACACTACACTACACATACACTACAACACTACCCTAAACCCTAAAACACTACACTACACAAACACTACAACACTACCCTAAACCCTAAAACATTGCACTACACAAACACAACAACACTACCCTAAATCCTAAAACACAACACTACTCAAACACTACAACACTACCCTAAACCCTAAAACACTGCACTAACACTACAGCACTACCCTAAACCCTGAAACACTACACTACTCAAACACTACAACACTACCGTAAACCCTAAACACTATACTACACAAACACTACAACACTACCCTAAACCCTAAAACACTACACTACACAAACACTACAACACAACCTTAAACCCTAAAACACAACTCTACACAAACACTACAACACTACTCTAAACCCTAAAACACTGCACTATAAAAACACTACAACACTACCCTAAACCCTAAAACACTACAGTACACAAACACTACAACACTACCAAAAGCACTAAACCACTACATAAACAATACAACACTACCCTAAACCCTAAAACACTACACTACAACACTACCCTAAACCACTACACTACACAAACACTACAACTCTACCCTAAACCCTAAAACACTACACAAACACTACCAGACTACCACAAATCATAAAACACTAGTCAAACACTACAACACTAAAACACTACGCTACAACACTACCCTAAACCCTACTCAAACACAAGAACACTACCTGCAACCCTAAAACACTACACTATAAAAACACATACCCTAAACTCAAAACATAACACTAACACTACCCCACTACCCTAAACCCTAAAACACTACACTACACAAACACTACAACACTAACACTAAAACACTACCCTAAACCCTAAAACACAACACTAACACTACAACACTACCCGTAACCCTAAAACACTACACTACACAAACATTACAACACTAAAACAGAAGTAACCCCCACCCCAAGCGCAAACTCCCTTACCTTTCTTTCCTTGTGGTTCCTCTCCAGCATCTCCGCCTCTGCTCCTGGTTCCTGCTGCCAGCATCGTCTGAGGGGCAGTGCAAGTCGTTGTTAGGAAACAGTCCCAGTTTCCTCACAACGACGTGGATAGCCATTACATCGCATGCGTTGTAAAAGCGCATGCAATGTTATAGTATGCGCACTAATGGATACGCGTAGTTACTTCCATTGTGTTGTAACGCATGCGATGTAATGGCTATGCGTGGTGAAAACCGCATTGTGATTGCTGTTTCCCGTTTTGTACGAGTGAAATGTCCACCTAACTATAACGTCCCTGAAACCTGTGGGCTTTTCAGTGGAATATATACTGCACGGAGGAGCGTGGACAAGTACATCCATGTTTTCCAGGTCCAGGTGATCGTGATCAGTGTGGTTGAAGGCGTCTTGGGGACCCGGGACAGGAATTCATTTTCCACAACAACTTTCACCACAGATCCCAACAGCGCTCTTTAGGCATTCCAGCACCTAAGGAGGGATATATAAGAGCGGAGCAGAGTGACTTACCTGGCATGCCGTGAGAGGTGCATGCTGGGATTCGTAGTTTTGCTGATGCAGCTGCGGGTCCGTTTGTGACTCTAACTCCGTCCATCTGGATGACGACCTCATAGTAGAGTGACTGGTACTATTTAAAGGGAACTGCTGTGTGAGCTGTGTTAGAGCAGGCATTTGAAAAAGGCACAGTCCGAAACGGGTCATGCCAACGCTCTCTCATGCAAAATAAAACCCTTTCCCGGATTCCCCACTGTGTCTCTCCTGTTCTTTCAATCCAGGAAAGTTTTGTGGCATATATATATATAAATATATATATATATAATTATAAAGGAAGAACTTTCAGGCTTTGAGGCGGGTAAACTCGGGAACCACAGCGCCAATCCACACACCCGATACATCGTTGGAATCCTCAGGGTGTGCAGATGGACATAGGCTACATAAATAAAAAAAAAATACGTTATTAAAAAATATAAGTTAAAAAAAAAGTAGTCCCTTGAAAGTAGTGCCGGCCGCGACGTGCGTGCTGATGTCAGGAGCGACGTACACGCGAGGAGCGGCGTACAGGAGCGGCGGAGTTCAGCGCAGGGAGGAGCACTGACGAGGAGCAGAGATCAGCGCGGGGCAGTGACGAGGAGCCGCGGACATCAGCGCGGGGAGCAGCAGACATGACCGGCGGACAGGCGGTGAGGATCGGCGGCCAGACAGTGAGGAGCTGCGGCGGGGAGGAGCAGTCGTCAGCAAAGCAAACGTGAGGGAGGAGCGGCAGCAGGGAGGAGCGGTGAGCGAGCCACAGGTACTGGAGGAAAATGCGGCATTACAGGAGGAAAAAGTTACGTAGGCAGGTTAACAGGAGCAAAAAGAAATGTGTGCAGGTACAAAGTTGAGCGGGGAGCAAAAACGTGTGCAGGTGACAAAACGGGGCATTACAGGAGGAAAAGTGGCGTGGGCAGGTTAACAGGAGCAAAAAGAAACGTGTGCAGGTGACAAAAACGTACAAAGTTGAGCGGGGAGCAATAAACGTGTGCAGGTGACAAAACGGGGCATTACAGGAGGAAAAAGTGACATGGGCAGGTTAACAGGAGCAAAAAGAAACATGTGCAGGTGACAAAAGCGTACAAAGTTGAGCAGGTACCAAACGGGGCATTACAGCAGGAAAAAGTGACGTGAGCAGTGACGTGGGCAGGTTACACAACATCAGGGCGGGCGGGGGCCCTGAGCCATGATTGCTCCCGGACAAGGTCGGGACGGGCTGCTAGTATATATATATATATATATATATATATATTCACTGAAAAAACCATAGGTTTCAGGCCTTATATAGTTAGGAATTAGCATTTAAAAAAACCTTTGAAATTCACTGGAAAAACCATAGGTTTCAGGAGTTATATAGTTAGGAATTAGCTTTTACAAAACCTTTGAAATTCACTCAAAAAACTATAAGTTTTAGTGGTGTTATAGTTAGCTGGACATTTTACTCATACAAAACCATTGAAATTGCTCCTATATAGTTAGTTGTACTAAGTATATATCGCGCACCCGCAATCCACTGCTGATGATGTCACATATTACATCATTCATGACATGGTCAGTGACATCACTGATGACATCTCAAATGACAGAGATACTCACACACGGCGTCGCGCCCCGGATCACTACCGGATGCGCTAACGCGGCGCGTCATATGACGCATTACGCGACAACGCAGGTCCAGAATATAGTCAAAATGTCTCCACCAACCAGCGGTCGGAACACAACCCCTTTCAGCAGGCTAAATAGTTCTGTTAAATGACAACAGAAGGGACAGGCAACAAGAACCATCAGTCAAAGAGGGGAGGGCTAGTTCTTCTCTACCGGGTCACGTTGGGGCGCTACCGGAACTGATCGAATTGGTAGTCTACAGTGTTTCTGGATGTTTCAGACTGAAACTGGCGTTAGCATGAGAGCACCACCATTTCGTAGCTCCGTCGTGGCCATTCCACGAGCAATAATGCTAGCCGCTCCCCACCAGAAGCCTGCGGGAGTCGGGGGCCCCCAAGACTTTTGTAGAATCTTCAAGGCTGAGGGGACGCTTTCGAGAATGGAGCCCAATCTCTAGCAGACAAGCGTCCGAGTTCCAAGGTGTCGCAGGGCAATTTTAGTGGACCACGCCCAAATCTGAAGAGCCGGCCGCCATTTTGAGAGTACTGTGGCAGCCGCCTATCGCTGCACCGCAAGAGCGGGAGCAACTCAACTACATGGTAAGCGAGACGCTGTAGTCGCAAGAGCGGGCGGTAAACAGCTGAATAGCGGAAGAGGCACAGTGTAGCAAAAGCGGGCGGAATGGCAACTGAAATGGTAAAGGGGCGCCCCAATACAGCGTGTCTTTAGGTGAAACGGATTGTGGGACAAGGTCAAGAATGGAAGAGTTACCAAAAGGCAAAAAGTTCCGCTTGATCCCGGGAGCCGGCCACCTATGTCGGGGGCGATCTCAGGCTACACCAGGAGAACACGACTTGGGGAGGGAGCCGGAGCCAAGCACCCCCTCCGAGTCCGCGCCATCACACCGTCCCTCGGGGGCCTCCGTCAAGCGGTTCAGGGTGGCACCGCATCACATTGTTCACAAATGCAGTCACGTCCTCAAACAGCCCCCACTTTACTTTGAGAATAGTGAAGCTGAAGCAAGTGCAAATAGGCTTCAGACAGTGTTACAAGCACTCCTCAAAACTTTGAACCATCAGAGTGCATGAGTTTCATGCTCGATCGATTGAGCTAGCCGGATCGGGCAACAAAAAGTATAAAATAGTTATGTAAATAGTTGTTTAATAAAATGTTTTACCCTGTTACTTTGCTGGTGTGTTGTATATATTTGTAATATTTGCATAGAGTTTATCGTTATTTTGGGCGGGGTGGGTGGCGGAGCCGAGCTGTATTGCAGCCATCATGGTGTGGAGTTCAGTTCATCTCACTAGTTTCGTGTTTGTCATGAGGGGTTGTTCCTAATGTTTCTATTTTAGCGAGGTCAAAAAGAGATCCCGTAGTGGCCTACTGATTTTGCTCGATTCCTTTTGTTTTTTTACACGATTTTTCGCTATCTGCAAAGACGAAACAGAGTATTGCGACTCTGTGCTTGTTTGTAAATAGAGAATGAACCAAAGAGAACCAATTCTAAAACAGTAAATGCTTGGATAACAATCAATCAAATGGAGAGAGAAGCAGGCACGACGGATTACAACGGGGGCAAAGGCCTGCGTTAACTACCTTTCACTATCTGCAAAGAGAGAGTACTCCTAATAGAAATGAGGGGGGGGGCAGCATTCAAAGCAGATCAGTGTGCATAAACACGAAAATGTTTTTTCTTACCACGTACTTGACATTCGACAGCTTATGATATTTGCTATTAAAAAATTAGCATTTACAAAACCTTGAAAATTCACTGAAACAACCATAGGTTATAGACCATATATAGTTAGGAATTAGCATTTAAAAAACCTTATTTTACTCACACAAAACCATTGAAATTCCATATATAGTTAGTTGTACTAACTATATATCGCGCACCCGCAATCCACTGCTGATCATGTCACATATTACATCATTCATGACATGGTCAGTGACATCACTGATGACATCACTGATGACATCTCAAATGCTAATTCCTAACTATATATGGTCTATAACCTATGGTTTTTTCAGTGAATATATATATATAGTAGGTATATATAGTTAGGATTGATTTCCATAGGGAGATCGCAACATTCTATTGGGAATAACTTTGGCGCCGGTTGAGGAATCTGCCTGAATCTTTCAGCAACTTTGCCTCGCTGCACTCCGGTCCTTCCCTGAAAGTTTGGGGGGGATTCGTCAAGCAGGGGCCAAGATAAAAGGGGGGTCCCAAAACGTGTTTTCCCCATGGTCATTTCCATAGGGCGGTCTGTCGCACTTTTAGCTCGAACGGCAGAATGGATTTTCACCAAACTTGGCAAAATTGTAGGGACTGGTAGCCCGATGTGCCTTTGCTATGTCTCAAGATATGTGCTCCAGAGGATTTTGAGTAATTTAGGTTCAAAAAAATTTATATATCTATGGCCGCGCCCCGGTACGCGCACCGGGGAGCGCTCCGGGCACGCCACGCGATTTGCGCACGGGAAGCTGATTGGTTCTCGGGTGTCTGTAAACATTCGAAACAGTCCGCAGCGGCCGCCATCTTGTGTCTTGGTAGGATTGAGACACAAGAGGTGGCAAAAATCAAAGGGGGAAATGACCAAAAGGGGGCAGGGTAGACCCCCCCTGACCCCCTAGGTTTGTTGTGGGGGCCATTAAAGGGTCCCGCGGGGCAAAACAACATTTTTTTTTTTCGTTTTTCGCGGGGGGAGCGCCCGGTACGCGCACCGGGGAGCGTACCGGGGAGCGTACCATGGGGAAAAATAGTGAAAAAAATTATATAATCATAATATTAAATAATAAAATAATCATTTTGAGTGATTACAGGTAGGGTAGCTCTGAAAAGAGCTTTTGGTTCTGTGGCTGTTTTAGGTACCTACAAGTACGTCCCACACACACCCACACACACACAACCCCACACCTCCACACCCACACACTCCCCACACACACCTCACACACGCAAACCTCCACCCACACCCAAACACCCCACACACCCACACCGACACCTTACACATCCACACCCACACATCCCACACACACTCACTCACACACACACCTCACCCCCCAACACACACACACGCACACACAGATACCTCACAGACACACCTCACACATCCCACACACACACCTCTCCCCACACACACACACACACGCACACCTCACAGACACACCCACACATCCCACACATCCTACACACATACCCCCCACACCCACACACACTCCACACACACCTCACACACCCACACCCCCACCTACACCCAAACACCCCACACACCCACACACACACCTTACACATCCACATCCCAACCCACACCCACATACCCCACACACCTACACACACCTATACACCTCATCCCCCCTCAGACACACACACACACCTCACAGACACACCCCACACATCTCCGACACACACCTCCCCCACATACACACACCTCTGACACACACCTCACACACACACACCACACACACCTCACACACACACACACACACACTCCTCTCACACACACACCCACACACACCCCCCACCCCCTCACACACACCCCACACACACACCCACACATCCTACACACATACCCCCCCACACACACCCCACACCCACCCCCCCACACACACACACCACACACACACTCATTTTTTTTCTTTTTTTTTGAGGGGGTGCCCCACACACATACCCCGACACACACACACCCCACACCCACCCCCCCACACACACCCCCCACCATACCTCATACACCCACACCTCCATCCACACCCAAACACCCCACACACCCACACCCACACACACACCATACACCCCCACACCCCCACCTACACCCACACACCCCACACACCCACACACACCTCACCCCCCCCCACACACACACACACCTCACAGACACACCCCACACATCCTCCACACACACCTCACCCCCCCCACACACACACACCTCTGACACACACCCCCACACACACACACAGACACACACACACACCCCACACACACACCTTACACACACACACACCCACACCCACATTCCGCACCCCCACACACACCCACACACACCCCCACACACACACACCCCCACACACACACACCCCACACACACACATCCTACACACACACACCCCACACACATACCCCCCCACACACACCCCACCCCCACCCCCCCCACACACACACCACTCACACACACACTCATTATTTTTTTCTTCTTTTTTTGAGGGGGTGCGCGCCCTGGTACACGTATCGGTACATGTACCGGTACGCGTACCCTGGAGAAAAAAAGAAAGACAGTTTTTTAAAAATGTAGCATTTTTATATAAATTGGAGGTAGTTCTGAAAAGAACTGTTTTTTTATTCTTATTGTTGTTTTATATTTTTAATTGTTTTTTGTACCCCGCAACTTTTTAAAAAAAAAAAAAAAAATTTTTTGCCTTGGGGGTCCTTGTGGGACCCCCTGAGCAGGCCTAGGAGGTCAGGGTGTTTCTACTCTGGCCCCTTTGCGAGTTTCACACCTTTGTTTCACTGCTTTCTTGTGCCTTGGTTCGAACAAGGCACAAGATGGCTGCCAGGGACACCCAGTATGCAAGGGGAATTAGTTCCCCCTCTTCAAACATGCACGGGGGCTGCGTTGCAGAGAGGTGTAAAAAAGGGTGTGGCCTCATTACACCTCCATGCAATGCAGCCATCTGGCGCATACTGGAGGCTCCTGGTGGGCTAGTTGGCCCCCAGGGACCCCCATTATGCAAGGGGAATTAGTTCCCCCTCTGCAAACGTGCCAGGCGGCTGCGTTGCAGAGAGGTGTAACAAGGGGCATAGCCTCATTACACCTCTGCAATGCAGCCCCCTGGCGCATACTGGAGGTTCCAGGTGGGCTAGTTGGCCCCCAGGGGCCCCCAGTATGCAGGGGGAATGAGTTCCCCCTCTTCAAATATATATAAAGATATATTACCTACTGGCGGTCGCCAGTAGGTATATATAGTTAGGATTTTTTCTCTATGGGATTTTTGAAAATTCTATGTCCAATAACTTTGGCGTTTGTGGACGGAATTGGCTGAAATTTTCAGGAAAATGGAACATTTTGTTTCTGAGCAGCCACTGAAATTTTGGGGGGGTCGTCAAGGGGGGGCCGAGAAAAAAGGGGGGTCCCAAAACGCGTTTTTCCCATGTTAATTTCCATAGGGCGGTTGGCCTCACTTTTAGCCCGAACGGCTGAATGGATTTGCACAAAACTTGGCAAAATTGTAGGGACTGGTAGCCCGATGTGCCTTTGCTAGGTCTCAATATATGTGCTCCAGTGGATTTTGAGAAATTAACGTTCAAAAAATATATATATCTGTAAGCGCGCTCCGGGCAGCGCCCCGGTTCGCGTACCTGACGCGTAACGGAACTTCGCGAAGCTGATTGGCTCTCCGGTGTCTGTCAACATTCTAAACAGTCCGGAGCGGCCGCCATCTTGTCTCTCGGTATGATCGAGAGACAAGAGGAGGCCAAAACAAAGGGGGAAATGACCATAAGGGGGCATAGTAGATCCTCCCTGACCCCCTAGGTTTGATGTGGAGGCTTTAAAAGGGGAGCGCCCAGTACGCGCACCGGGAAGCGGTCCAGGGAGCGTACTATAAGGAAAAAAGAATGATAGACTATGATATTTTGAAATATTGTATGTTTATTGATTGTTCTTTTTGTTGTTTTTTTTATTTATTTTTATTTAAGTAGCAGTATTAATGATTATTAAATATAAATGTATTTTTGGAATTGTGCACAGTATACTATAAGTATGAATTTACATTATAATCAATTTGGTACTAGTTTATGAATTACATATAAAAATGATTAAAGACAAACTATTTTTTAATATTAAATATAATTTTATTTTTCGGATTGTTTTTCAAAATTTAATAGAACGTCTAACATTTGACTGTCCGATATGTCCTCTTGTTGAGTGAACATAACTTCCCACATTTGACCGTCATCATAATGAAGTAAACAATCCACAGATTCTACACATTGTAGAAGTTCATGGTCTCGTGATTCATCCATGAATTCCAAGTCAATGGGTTCAATTATTTTCTCATTGTTCATGTCTAGGACAATTTCAAAGGAAACGTTCTGTTCTCCTTGCATTTTTGTGCTGAAATTTGAATAAAAAATAAATATATCAGTAGAGATAGGGCACTGTTGGGTTTAAGTTCAGACAGGTACTTTTGAGGCATGAAGTAGTACTATTAAAAAGTGCCTGTGAAAAAGCCTATGTAAATTCATAATTATACCACAGAAACCTAAATCAATCCATAATTATAATAAACAAGCCTTTCTCAATGTCTAACTCTTACAGAGGGATAGTATATAACTATCTGAAAATGTTTTCAAATTTATAAAATAATATCTTACCTTTTAAAAACAAGTTTAAGTTGTGAGTGAAAATGATCTTGCAATGTAGTTCAGGAAGTAGTAGTCAAAATGGCTGTGTTTTTCTCTCTTTTTTTATATATATTCAGGTATATAACCAATCAAATGTCAGGTAAAAAAAGTAGAAAATGAAAGTAACATTTTAATTGGTTGTCAATTCCAACACTTCAGATGTGTTTTGTGAAGTAATTTACCTCAGAGTATTTAGAGAGGTCTACAGGCTAAATGGCTAAATGGTATTCCAACCAAATTTGTGAAAATGGTAGGGATTGGTATGTAGTATGAGTTAATCTATATTTGGTGACATTGTCTCCAGGGTTTTTTCTGTAAATTACTCTCCCACCTTTTTTAATGGAGCGATTCCCGGTGCGCACCCCGGTACGCGAACCGGCAGCGTTACGGGAGTCCACCATTTTGTGTTTCGGTCGAATTAAGATACAAGATGGAGGGCAAATAATGTTCAGAATGGGTAGAAGGGGGCACGGTAGACGTATCTTGACCCCCTAGGTTTTCTGAGGGTGGCTGAGGAGGCCCATATGTGCGAAAAAAACAATTTTTTAAAAAAAATTCGCACGGTTAGCGTCCGGTGCGCGTACCGGGTAGCGCTCCGGGGAGCGTACTTTTTTGAAAATTAGTGAAAAAAGTTAGAGTAAAATAATAATTGTGAGTGATCAGATGTAGGGTAGCTCTGAAAAGAGCTTTTGGGTCCTGTGGCTGATGTAGGTACCTACAAGTAGGTAGCAATGCACAGTCTTAAATTGAGGATGAAAATTCTGTTCCCCTCATTTGAGAAGTGAACTCCATCTCCTCTGTAGATATCTTGCATGTAGTAACGCAAGTTATTGTTGTACATGGAGCCCATTCCATGGTCTCTCATGTAAGCTGAAACAGACTTATTTACATGCTTCCTCGATTTCTCAATTTGTGGACAAAATTGGTTCGACCACCTCCATTTCTGTCTTTGGCATATATTTCAATATACCAAGGCAGTTTGAGGAAAAAGTGCCATCAATTGCTCAAAGGTGTCCTTTAAAAGCATTTCCAGACCTACCCCAGTCAAAGTGCCCAAGTCATTACCTCCACAGTGCACAATTAACAGGTCAGGTTTTGGCAAATGCAAAAAGGTTTTCACCAATGGTATCAATTGGTGACATTTTAATCCTCTGTGGGCAATCCACTTGATTTCCACATTTTGTAAATTGAGGTTAGGTAAATTTCTGTTATCAGCATACCTTTGAGCCCAGTAGATGTAACTATGTCCAACAATCCAGACAGAAAACATGGTGAGAGGAGGTTCTGCTGCAGTCAGATGAAGTGTGGCAATGAAATGGCACTTGAAAAAATAAGAGTTTAAAATGAAAAAAACTGTGGAGTTTCTGTGTTAATGAAGCAGTAGCAGTGATTGGTGGATTTTGATTGCTGAAAACAGAAAGTTAGGGTGCATGGATGAGTTCTTTGAAAGATGTAATTTGAATGGTCAAGAAAAAATCATTTTATGAAAGATTGCACTGGATATGCAGGTGTACTGAGAGTTCAGAGTTCAATTGAAACATTGTTGTGTGAACTTGCAAACATCAGAGGTCTTTCAGGAGGTGGTTGTTATGCAAAAAAGGCAGAAAGGGCAGAGGGGGGAAGGGTGTTGATTTGAAAAAAGTGAGGGAAGAGTTTTGATTGGGTGACATGAGAGATATGTGTGATGAATTACAGCTTTCCTGTGCTTTTTATGGCTGCAGACTCTGGAGTGCATACCTTTTGCTCTGCTAAAGACAAATTGGTGTGTTTCTGAGACTGTTTTGAAACTCATAAAGTATTTGCTAAGGTGAGAAAAGATTCATTTAAATTAGATAGAGAATAGTATGGTTTAGGGAGAAAATTATGAAGAAAGTTGTGTATTTAAAATGTTCCTTTGTGTCAAGTGTTTTACAAATAGATTTTGTTTCTTTGTGTTACATAGCCATGTTAAAAGTGACGCAAAAATAGTGCAAGGGTCTTACAAAAATGCTTTCATGTGTCTTAGGGTATTTTAACTCACTTCCCCATGAATGTATGAATATAATTGCTTTACAAGATGTGTTTAAAAACGTTTTTTGAAATCAATTAGGTTTCTTGATATGTACTGCTAGAGTTTCATAGGTTGCTTGGGGCATATTTTCAAGGCTTTTGAGTTCCTTTGATGTAATTTTTCCCATTTTAAATTAAGACCTTTCCCCGTGGTGCAAGGTCCTTGTAAATATGCCCCCATCTGTGCTTGGCAAATTTAGATTTTAATTCTTTGACTAACATAGCCATGTTAAAAGTGACCCAAAAATGTTGCAAGGGCCTTAAAAAAAACGCTTTCATGTGTCTCAGGCCATTTTAAGTCATTTCCCCTTGAATGTAGGTATATAATTGATTTAGATGATGTGTTTAAAAACGATTTTTGAAAACAATTAGGTTTCTTGATATGTACTGCTAGAGCTTCATAGGTTGCTTGGGGCATATTTATAAGGCCTTTGAGTCTCTCTGATGTTATTTTTCCCATTTTAATTTAAGACCTTTCCCTGTGGTGCAAGGTCCTTGTAAATACAACCCCATCTGTGCTTGGCAAATTTAGATCTTGATTATTTGACTTACATAGCCATGTTAAAAGTGATCCAAAAATGGAGCAAGGGCTTAAAAAAACGCTTTCATGTGTCTTAGGGCATTTTAAGTCACTTCCCGATGAATGTAGGTATATAATTGATTTAGATGATGTGTTTTAAAATGTTTTTTGACATCAATTAGGTTTCTGGATATGTAGTGCTAGAGTTTCATAGGTTGCTTGGGGCATATTTATAAGGCATTTGATGTTATTTTTCCCATTTTAATTTAAGACCTTTCCCCGTGGTGCAAGTTCCTTGTAAATATGCCCCCATCTGTGCTTGGCAAATTTAGATTTTAATTCTTTGACTAACATAGCCATGTTAAAAACGACCCAAAAATGGTGCAAGGGCCTTAAAAAAACGCTTTCATGTGTCTTAGGCCATTTTAAGTCATTTCCCCTTGAATGTAGGTATATAATTGATTTAGATGATGTGTTTAAAAACGATTTTTGAAACCAATTAGGTTTCTTGATATGTAGTGCTAGAGTTTCATAGGTTGCTTGGGGTATATTTAAAAGGCATTTGAGTCCCTTTGATGTTATTTTTCCCATTTTAATTAAAGACATTTCCCCGTGGTGGAAGGTCCTTGTAAATACACCTCCATGTGTGCTTGGCAAATTTAGATTTTGATTATTTGACTTACATAGCCATGTTCCATATAGTTCTCACCTTCTGCGTAGTCTTTGATATGCTAGACTCCATCTGCACTATGAGATACCTAAGCAAAGGAAACACAGGTGATGTGATTGTGAAATGAGGAAAAGAAACTCCACATTTTTCAATTACATCACCTGTGTTTCCTAAGTTTACGAATGACATTGTGCAGATGAGGTTTAGGCCTGTCCACGGACACAGAAGAGGTCTGGCCTTTGTTCAAGAGTGAAGTGGACATGACTTACTTCATTGGTAGGCCTTCACATGTATTATCTCCTCTGTACTCTTCAACAAGCGTAAATTTCATCTGCAACCCTGAGTAGGCCTCACCTTAAACAAACCTCTGGATAGGCCACACCTTATCGTCATCCTGAATCAATCATTTAAAATGTTAGGGACAGATTTATGATAGGTGTATGCCTCTTTTGCGTCACTGTGCGTCACTTTTGTGACGCAGCGGCGGTGCAAAAGATTTGCTATGTGGCGACATATTTACAACTTGATGCATCTAGGCAGATGTGTCATGCTGTAAAGTCCCGTGCCACATGAAACCGATGCAGCAGTGATGCAAAAGATGCACCATGTTGCAAGACAGGCCTCACTTCATCTCCAACAAGATAAGAAGCTGAATCTTCTGTAAATGTCAAAATTGTTGTATACACTGCTGAACTTCTGTGTACTCTTTGATATGCTAGACTCCATCTGCACTATGAGATACCTAAGCAAAGGAAACACAGGTGATGTGATTGTGAAATGAGGAAAAGAAACTCCACATTTTTCAATTACATCACCTGTGTTTCCTAAGTTTACGAATGACATTGTGCAGATGAGGTTTAGGCCTGTCCACGGACACAGAAGAGGTCTGGCCTTTGTTCAAGAGTGAAGTGGACATGACTTACTTCATTGGTAGGCCTTCACATGTATTATCTCCTCTGTACTCTTCAACAAGCGTAAATTTCATCTGCAACCCTGAGTAGGCCTCACCTTAAACAAACCTCTGGATAGGCCACACCTTATCGTCATCCTGAATCAATCATTTAAAATGTTAGGGACAGATTTATGATAGGTGTATGCCTCTTTTGCGTCACTGTGCGTCACTTTTGTGACGCAGCGGCGGTGCAAAAGATTTGCTATGTGGTGACATATTTACAACTTGATGCATCTAGGCAGATGTGTCATGCTGTAAAGTCCTGTGCCACATGAAACCGATACAGCAGTGATGCAAAAGATGCACCATGTTGCAAGACAGGCCTCACTTAATCTCCAACAAGATAAGAAGCTGAATCTTCTGTAAATGTCAAAATTGTTGTGTACACTGCTGAACTTCTGTGTACTCTTTGATATGCAAGACTCCATCTGCACTATGAGATACCTAAGCAAAGGAAACACAGGTGATGTGATTGTGAAATGAGGAAAAGAAACTCCACATTTTTCAATTACATCACCTGTGTTTTCTAACTTTACGAATGACATTGTGCAGATGAGCTTTAGGCCTGTCCACGGACACAGAAGAGGTCTGGCCTTTGTTCAAGAGTGAAGTGGACATGACTCACTTCATTGGTAGGCCTGGATATGTATTATCTCCTCTGTATTCTTCAACAAGCCTAAATTTCATCTGCAACCCTGAGTAGGCCTCACCTCAAACAAACCTCTGAATAGGCCACACCTTATCGTCATCCTGAATCAATCATTTAAAATGTTAGGGACAGATTTATGATAGGTGTGTGCCTCTTTTGCGCCGCTGTGCGTCACTTTTGTGATGCAGCGGCGGTGCAAAAGATTTGCTATGTTGTGACATATTTACAACTTGATGCATCTAGGCAGATGTGTCATGCTGTAAAGTCCTGTGCCACATGAAACCTGCGTCAGTTTTCATATAGGTGTTTTGTTGCAGGGTATGCATTTATTTGCATGAAAGCCCTGTAAAACTAACACAGTGAAATTTAGAAGATTTCACTGAGTCAGCTTTATAGCATTGCTGAATCAAATCCTTACGCCTGTTTGAAACAGGCATAAGGAGTGATGCACCATGCAATGTGAGGCTTCCTCCTGTGCATTGCAGTAGACATGTCGCGCTTACGACGTGATTCCTGCAATGTGCTGCTTTTGCAGCACAGATGCGTGACACATCTGTGCTGTTTTTGCTCAATGGTGCTCCACATTGTAAATGCGGCACACCATGGGTGTCAGAGCAGCGGTGCACATTAACTGGTGCATCCGTGGGGATGCGCCAGTTAACATAAATCTGCCCCTTTACATTTAAGTATGAGCAGGGGACACAGAGTCGGTGAGGCTTATCCAAGGTTAAGAAGAGATGAGTCCTGTTCACTGAAAACTTGGACATAGGCCTCACCTCCTCAGCATCGCTGGACATGGCTAAATAATAGCTGCAAAATGTTACTCTTGTTAAACAATTTTACTATTATAATCTCTGAGATTTGTCTCTTACTCTGCAACATCTCATTGTTGTTCTCTTTCTTTAAAGATAACGACAACATCAACCATGAGTGATAATGAGCAATCAGTTGATCTCGACCTTATCATTGAACTTGTAATTGAAACGTCAGTGGAAGTAGATCCCTTGGATGATTTAAATCCTGAGGATGATGAAGAACATGATGAGGATGCCGATTTGTCAGAATTGTATGACATAGGGTGGGAAGCTGACCTGCTTGAGCCTATGGAACTATTAACATTTATTTTTAAAATTTACTTGAAATGAAAAGTAAAAATGTAAACCGTTTCATTTAAAATTAAACACAACTTCAAAAACAGGTTATGTGTAGTGTCTTTAATGAAATAGTAAAATATGCTCATAAAATTAGATCAGATTCACATATAAAACAGCACAGGTAAAATGTAGAAGCATTCCATTTCTTTGCTACTATTTGTGATTTCTAAATTTGCCAATGCACTAAAAATTATTCTATGTAAAAATGACAAGTAGTGTGTTAAATTTTTGATGACTGTTATTGATTTACTGTTTGCTAATGGTGGTTAATAACATTTTTTATTATATTTTACCACAGATTCAACTGCAGATCATTTCAAAATTAAAGAATGCCTTCGAAGGACAGAAGGCGAAAGGCTACCAAACATCAAAGACAGCAGCTTAAAAAATTATTGCAGCAGACCTCTACAATAAAAACTTGTCAAGTCACCAAGAAAGGTCCGGGTAAGATAAAGAAATCATTCATAAGAAACATTTGTACAAAAAAAAGTAGTACTACAGAAAATGTTTTAGTCCAGAAAAAGAGAAGCAATTTAAACGGAAAGGGAAGGCCAATCAAAAATGTTACTGCTAGAGCAGGAGATAACTCTGTGCATGGTAGTAGAAGGAAAAATCAGTTTAGAGACATTCGTAGACGAATGTTCCGCAACGGGATAATTGGCAATTTGTCAAAAAATATTAAGAAAGGTCAACCGAAAGTGTTTTTTTATAAGAGAAAAAAAAAATTGAGAAAGTTATTGATCAGGCACTTGAAATTAAGCGAAAGTTATTTATTTTGATAATCAATAGAATTAGGAAGCTAAACAAGGCAATTTATGATTTCAAAACAAATAGTAGATGGAAGAGAACAGTTAATCGTAGTAATTTTTGTGAAGTTTTTTCAGGAGAATGGATGCATAGTTCAAGTTGTGAGGCAGTTTTTTAATGAGGAGAGTTATTTCCAGGATAATGATTTGGTGCATGCAGTTGACACCAGTGGTCGAGCTTATGAGGTGAAAGATGGTTGTCCAGTTGAAAAAGAAAAACTTGTGACAACAGAGGCAGAAGAGGTGTTAGGTAATGAGGTTTTAGGAAGACGTCCTAAGGGACCTGTGTACACCTGGAAGTGTAGTAGTATTTGCAGTGTGCGACAGGATTCCATCAATTTGCTTTGTGATTTTGTACGGACATTTAATAAGAAAAGTTTGAAGCAGAAAATGAAGTTGTTGCAAGAATTAGATCCTTGCAGAGTGAGAGAAGTGACAGGTTTGCATGGTTATTCACTGGCTTGTCTTTCCAGGAGAGTATTCAGGATGCTAGCAGTGCATCATAATAAAGTGAGGAAATTAGTTAGAATGTTGTATTATGCTAAGAGTACAGCAGTTATGCTTAAACAATTATGCACTGCTCTTTTGCATGGTTCTGAAATAGATGTGAAGAATATTTGTGAAGAAATTGAGTTTTGTTACTTTGGAAGTAAAGAGGAGAATGTTGAAA
Source organism: Lissotriton helveticus (assembly GCF_964261635.1). NCBI lineage: Eukaryota > Metazoa > Chordata > Amphibia > Caudata > Salamandridae > Lissotriton > Lissotriton helveticus. The sequence continues at coordinate 210,808,050 of NC_136063.1, read as the reverse complement.
TTGACCCAAAAGAAGAGGGTAATGTGGAAGATAGTGTACAGGTTTCCAGTACAGATAATTTTCAGAAGGAAATTGCCACATTTCAGGTGAAATCAAGTGAGAAGCCTAATTTCACTTGTGTGTGTTGTCGACGCACTTATTATAAGAATCAGACTAAGTTAGTGGATTTATATGCAAAAAGTGAAAGGGAAAATAATAGTGAATGGAAGGATTTCGCAACATACTTGATGGCAGAAAATTGTTTTGATTTGGGATTGGATCAACGTGTGTGTACTTATTGTTGTAACAAATTAAATCAAAACCGGATGCCTGCTAGAGCGGTTCATAATAATCTGGAATTGGTTGAGATTCCTTCTGAATTGAAGGATTTAAATACTTATGAATCTATTTTGATTCAAAGTATCCATCCCTTTCAGGCTATTGTAAGAATGGAGCCAAAGGCAGGGAAATTGCCTCCATCAGATTTACAGAGAAGATTAAAGGGAAGAGTTGTTTATTTGCCTCTAGATTTGAAGAAAAACATTAATACAATTGGAGTAGAAAAAGTGGAAGAGGAACCTCTGGTTATCTTAGTTAATGGGGTTCCGACAAAGAGTAAGAAAATATGGCAAGATTTAGTGGATGTTAGGAAAGTCAAAAAGGCAACATTGTATTTGAAAAAAAACAATAAGTACTATAAGAATGTATATGTTGCAGAAGAGGAAGTAAGTGAAGAAGAGGATAGCGATTTGTGTGCTGGTCAAATTGAGAAAGTAGAACCCACTAAAAGTGAAGAAATATATGAACATTATAGTGTTCATCCTTTGCATTCCAAGGAAGTCATGGGGAATGCTATTGAGTTGTTTCAAATGAAACAAGCCAAAGGGAGTCCCATTAGTGTTTGGGAGGAAAGTTTGGAAGGTCGGTATTTCCCACAGCTATTTCCAACAGGTCAAGGAGGAAGATATGATGAGCGAACTCATCAAATTCCTGCTTCTGAATACCGGACTTTACGATTGTATGCAGAAGATCCTAGGTTTCGACAATGCATTCCCTATTTGTTTCATCTCCTGTTTGAAAGCGATCTGTCTGGACTGTCATATGCAGTGAACCACATCTTGAAAAGTGGTGTACAGCTGCAAAATATCTCGGCAAGTGACTTTATGGATAAAGTCAATGTGCAAGACAGTATTTTGGATTCTCACCTGATTAATCTCATGGCGTGTCAGCGTGGTACTAATGAGTACTGGTACCGTCAACATGGTGATTTAAAATGTATGCTGAGGAACTTAGGAACTCCCACATGGTTCCTCACTCTCAGCTGTGCCGAGTATGGCTGGGAAGACTTACTTGAATTTCTACGAGAGGCAAATGGAAACATTGAAAATATCGAATTCAAGACACCCGGAGAACTGTGCTCTTTGGATCCAGTGAATGTATGCAGGTACTTCAATCATAGATTTGAAGCTATGATGTCTTTCATCATGAACAAGAGAAATCCACCTCTTGGAGAGGTGTTGGATTTCTTCTGGAGAAAGGAGTACCAAGCAAGAGGTGCTCCTCATATACATATGCTGCTGTGGATCAAGGATGCACCTAAATTTGGAACAGATCCAGAAGACTTAGTGATGAGTTTCATAGAACAGTATTCTACATGTGCTGTTCCAAACGCAAAGGAGGACAAAAGCCTAAGAGAACAAGTTCTACGCTTCCAAAGCCATCGTTGCGGAAAGTACTGTCGTCGTAAATTCAGAAACAAGGACAAGTTCTACACCAAATGTCGTTTCGCCTTTCCACGACCGGTGATTTCTAAAGGAAGAGTGAACAGTTTGATGTCTTCGCTGCGACATAATGTGATGAATAAATCACCTAAAAACACATACAATTTGAAAAGGAACGAAGAGTCCAAGTATATCAACGACTACAACCCAGTGATTTTGTCCATGTGGAATGCTAACATGGATATACAGTTCGTGGCTGATAACTGTATGGCTGTGGCTCGGTATGTGACATCTTACATCACCAAAAAAGAAAAGACAGAATTGAAGGATATGTGGGAGGACATTTCCCATGAAAAGAGCCTCAGTAAGAAGTTGTACAGTTTCAGTCTGAAGATGTTGTCACATCGAGAAATCGGAGCTTACGAATGTTCTGACCGGTTGTCTTCAGCAAGTCTCTATGCCAAATCCAGGAGTATCGTTTGGGCGAGTCTTGGTCTTGCTGCAACGCGTAATCGAGTTCTGAAACCTGTGCGGGAAATTGAGTATTTGGCGGAAAAGGAGCCAAACAGTACTGATATTTTGAAGACCAACATGTTGGATACATATTATCCAAATAGAAGCAGACACCTCGAGAATGTTTGTCTGTATGAGGTTCTACAAAATTACATATTCAAGAGGAACATCAAAGAAGATATTGATAAAGGAGTGTATGCTGTAATTGGAAGTGAGGGATGTCTCGTCAAGCAAAGAAAATGCCACTTGGTAAACCATCGAAAATTGAGTGGCGAATCTCCTGAAAAAAAAGAGTTTTTCTATTTAGCACTTTTGCAACTTTTCAAGCCTTGGCGTGCAGAAGAGGAACTGCTTGGAGATTTCCTCTGTTACGAAGACTCTTTCAATGCCGCCAAGGAGACCATAGAATGTCCTGTTTTTGTCAAATATGTAGAAATGTTGAATGCGGAAATCGAGCAGGAAGCAACGATTGCAGCCGAGATTGCTAGAGACAGTTCTCAGGACAGTCAGAGTTCTGTTTCATTGAGTCAGGATCCACTAGGAGGACCAGTTATCGGAAATGAAGCAGCCACTGCCATGATTGAAGTGGAAAGAGCCATGGCACATGCTCAGGAGGATGCGGTTAACTTAGAAGACTTGGAAAGAAAACTCAACGTTGAGCAGAGGAAAATATATGACGAAGTTACCAACCAAATTGATCATGGATTAAGTCATGAGAAGAAAGAGTGCTCATGTACGTCGTTGAAACCTGTCCGACTGTACGTGAGTGGAGAAGCGGGAACTGGAAAAAGTTTCCTCATTAAAACAATTTCATGTTATTTGCAGAAAAGGACTGAGTCATCACTGTCTTGTGTTGTCACCGCTCCAACTGGACTGGCAGCACATAACATTAAAGGTATTACTTTGCATCGTCTACTGATGCTGCCAGTGGAGCATGATAACAAATTACAATACCACAAGTTATCTGGAGATGGGAAGCACCCCTTAGATCGGATACATCGCATTCGCGATGACTTTGCATCGCGGCCATTACATCGTTCCCGTCATCACATCGCATGTCATCAGGGCGCATGCAAGTACATCGCATTAGCTAATACATCGTAAACGATGACATCGAATTAGGTTCAAATGGGAAGCGCTGAAGCAGCGCATATGACAGTGACAATATGAAGCGCGGGTGAAGAATGTTTATTTAGCGCATATGAACAATGTTTATTTAATGTTTATTTCCGTAATAATATGAATATATGCATATGAAGCGTTTATTTAAGCAACAACTCACATTTGACAAATATGAAGCGCAGATGAACAATGTTTATTTAGCGCATATGAACATATGAAGTGCATATGTGAACAATGTTTATTTAATGTTTATTTCCGTAATGTTTTACTCATGTTTAGACAATGACAATATGAAGCGCAGATGAACAATGTTTATTTAATGTTTATTTCCGTCGCAGTGACACTGCGACTACAGGTGGACTAACGGAAACATAGACAGACTTTGGTGCTGACAGACACGGTTCGCGACGGCAATGATTTTTGTAATGTTTATTTAAGTATTTTATTTTACTTATGACACTGTGCCGGCAATGATTTTAGTAATGTTTATTTAAGTATTTTAATTTACTTATGACACTGCAACAACAGATTGTACTAATGGTGGTGACAATGTTTATTTAGGTTATATTACGAAGAATGCTTCTTTTTTTACAAAACTTTGATGGCAAGTGTATTTAGCACGTACATTTAAGGGGATGGGTGGGTGGGATGGGTGGATGGATGGATGGATGGATGGATGGATGGATGGATGGATGGATGGATGGATGCATGGCTGGATGGTTGGGTGGATGGGTGGGATGGGTCGGTGGGTGGGATGGGTGGATGGATGTGTGGATGGATGGATGGATGGATGCATGGCTGGATGGATGGATGGATGGGTGGGTGGGATGGTTGGATGGATGGATGGCTGGGTGAGTGGATGGATGGATGGATGGCTGGGTGGGATGGGTGGGCGGATGGATGGATGGATGGATGGGTGGGATGGGTGGATGGATGGATGGCTGGGTGAGTGGATGGATGGATGGATGGCTGGGTGAGTGAATGGATGGATGGATGGCTGGGTGGGATGGGTGGGTGGATGGATGGATGGATGGGTGGGATGGGTGGATGGATGGATGGCTGGGTGAGTGGATGGATGGATGGCTGGGTGAGTGAATGGATGGATGGATGGATGGGTGGATGGATGGATGGATGGCTGGGTGAGTGGATGGATAGATGGATGGATGGATGGGTGGGTGGGATGGGTGGAACACCCCTTCCCCCGGTGTTTCCGCCGCCCCCTCCCCTTCCCTCTCCCCAGCAGCCCACGGGGGAGTGAACCAGCTAAGAAATGCATCAAACAGAAAAAAATACAATGTATTTGTATATCTGATATTTTGGGAGGGGGGCTATCTGATTGCCTTGCATTTTAGTACAGCTGTGATTTGAATTGCAAAGTTCTTTCAAGACAATTGGTGATTAAGAAAAATGAAGAACGCATTCTTGAAATTCGTGAAGCCAGACACCCCACACACTTTGTTCTGCCTCCTGGAATTTCCAAAGACTGCTGAATAACCATTTCATATTTTAGTTGATGGAGAGGGCAGTGGGAAGTGTTTTCATATATTGTCCGAAATCACATTGTCACCCGCCCCCCCTTTAGTCCCAGCTAAATAAAAAAAAAGTAACAGAGTAACGATCCCATGCATTTTCCTGTTCTTAAAATATTAAAAACAACCTGCTCATATTAAAGCGTTGCACTAAAAACGTCGAAAAGCATTGTTGTGAGACCCTTTTGTGCCTCGAAAAGTTGTATGATAGGCGCTGGGGCTCCTCTGTAGGATAGAAGAGAGAATGTGTGTGTCTAGGGTCCTCATTTAAATGTAACATTTAACCCCTGAAGTGCTTTTGAGAAGCTTTACCGCGTGTTATGTCATAGGTCACCTGTGTAGCGCCTGCGCCGCCTCAATGCGCTGCTGTACAAAAAAAGCACTTCAAAGAGAGGGGCAGGCATGCTTTCCTATGAGGGTGCCAGCTTACCCTGGATGCTATAAACAAAGAGGGCGTTCGATTAAAACACTGCTCCAGCACGATTAATCTAAATTTTTTCAGCGCCATTAAATCTGATTTTCCAGCACATATCAGGAAACCCCTGATACAGTGGAGGCGGTTTTAATAAAAAAACAAGTAAAATAAAAATCAGGAAACCACATTAGAGGATTAAGAAGTTCCCCACAAAATATATATTTAAATGTATGTGGCTGGAGAAAAATGTACATATTAAAAGGAGTATGATCTTTTGCGTCAAATTATGCAAGCAGAAATGCTACAGGGCAGTTTTCTCTGCTTCTGGCCCCCTTTCCTAGTGCCTGCTTTAATCGCTCACACTCATTTGGCGCTGCATAGACATTTGAATTTGGTGGAACCCGCTTTTACCAAAATTAATCTGCATTTGCTTTTTAAATACATACGATAAGTAAGGGTCGTATGCATTCGCCTGTCCTTGAATTATTAATAATGACCTGGCGATAATAAAGTGTCACAATAAAAGTGGTGAAAAGCAATATTGTGAAACCCTTTGTGCCTCGAAGCGTTCTATTATAGGCGCTTGAATGCCTATGATTACTTCGCAAAACAAAAACAAAACAAAGAGTTGGAAAAAAGGCTTATATTTAAAAACACGTTATCAATTGTGTTCTGATATAATACAGAGAGCGATCTAATAAAGCACTGTGTGGCTTGGTGTGATAAATAGAATATCAATTTTAGATGTCATTTCACAACTGGAACACACGTATATTATTGAAATGATCCCATTCGCAATGCACGTGTCATACGTCTATGTACTGAAATATTTTCCATGTACTAATTCCAGAGCTTATTTTATTGCATGAGCTGAAAATAGTACAGAGTGCATTGCACACGTGTTACTTTAATGGCACGGTCAAACAAAATGTGTACAGGCTATAAAGCTTTCTATGACACCCCTCACCTTCACCCCTTCCATTCAACTGTAAAAAGTCTCTTCCGCGTTTTCCACAGGAAATGCCACACCTCCCTATCTTCAAATGTTCCCTATAAACAATTGTCACTCTCTCCTACTAAATCACTCCCATTTGTATGCAAGTTAAATATTTATTATATAAGAAAACTCATTTTCTATGGTTGTTAAAAAGTAAAGCGCACTTAACACCCATTAGAGGTGAAGCACTAGATACAATAAATAAATCATAATCATGAGGATTGTGCCTTTTTGAGAATGTGGTGTTTCAGGGGTGCGCAGTGGCCACCAAATATGAATTGTTGACTTGCATTACTCTGTGGGGAGTATGTTTTGGTGCCTGGAGGGTTTTTCTTTAGATGAGCTATAAAATTGATTCTAAGACAATTTAGTTTTTTTTGTCCAGTTGAACAGTGCCCCTATTCTGTGTTCTAACAACTAATCGACGTAAAAAAATAAGATTTCCAAATGCCAGGGGCTCCACAAATGAATCCACGCAAGAGCTCTTCATTAATCATTCATTCATTTCTCCTATTTGGCCTGACAGGTACTACGAGACGGGCAAGGACACGAAAAACAGGGGGGGCAGAGGGCACGAGAAACGAGGGAAAGGCACAACGATTGAAACTCAGGGCAAAAGGCCACAAAAAACGAGGCAGACCGAGGACACCAAAAACGAGGCGAACAGAGAGCAGAAGGACACGAAAAAGAGGGGGAAGAGAGGACAGAAGGGCACGAGAAACGAGTCAAAGGCACAAAAAACATGGGGGGAACAATTTAAACAGAGGGCAGAAGACTTACTTATTCCAAAGTATGTCACAGGGTCACAGGCACAAATAGCTGCAGACGCGGTGGGCAATACTATATATACCCCCACCCCCCCACAAACCCATTGGGCGAATTTTTTTTTAACTGTAGGCTAACACATCGCGTTGTCATGTCGCGCGATGTTAAATCGCTGATGTGACACGCGATCCAATGAAATTGCCGCATTTGCGGCGCAAATGCTTGCGACGAAATAATGGCCGGTGTAACGGCCGATGCGATGTAGTGGCCGCGATCTAAAGTGCCGCGATGCCATTGCGCGCGATGGTTCGTCATACAACCTCTGGAGATGCTTCTTGTGAAGTTTCAAGAGTCTTGAAGAAAATGAAACTTCTTATCATTGACGAAGTAAGCATGGTTTCCAATGTCATGCTTGCCTTTGTGCATTTGAGAATGCAAGAAGTTCTCAAAACAGAGTATGATGTGTTATTTGGTGGCAAACACATCATTGTTTTCCGTGATCTTCTGCAGCTGACACCAGTGAAAGGACAACCTGTGTTCAAAATGCTCACGCTTGAAGATACCAGGAAGTGCCTAGGGAGCATTGGCAATATCAATATAAGGTTAAACTTCAATTATGCTGAACTGCATGAAAATATGCGTCAGGCGAAGGATGAAGATTACAAGAATATTCTACAAGATGTTAGAATCGGAAAAGTGACCAGCATGGGAAAGAAGCTTTACATGCACGATTACTGTCAAATTTGTATCCAGAACAAGACGTTGTGCCTGAGAATATTTTTCAGAAAATTACTGAGAAGAAATCTGGAATATGTTTGATGCCAACTCTTGCAGAATGTGCCATCTTCAACAACAAAATGTTGTATTTAGAAAACCAAGATATTGTGAAACTGGAAGCTATTGACAGAGTAGAGCATATGGGATCAACAATTATTTTGTCTGAGAATTTGAAATCAAAATTGGATTCATTAGAGAAGAGTATATCTAAAACCGCGGGTTTTGAAAAGACTCTGAATGTGTGCTTAAATTGCCGTATCATTTTAAGAAGGAATTTACATGTTGAAAGAGGTCTGGTAAATGGATCAATGGGTAATGTTGTTGATTTTGTGAAATACAGAAATAGGGATGAATTGAATTTTTAAAAATTAAATTTGATGGCATTGACGAAGTACAGCTAATTGGTCGTTGCTCTGCTAGGTTTTTGCTTGTGAAAGACTTATATGTTCGCCGTAAGCAGTTTCCTGTTTGCTTGGCATATGCGGTGACAATCCATAAATCACAAGGTTTGAGTGTAGACAGTGCATTGGTGAATATTGGCAGTTCTGTGTTCAAGGAGGGTATGGCATATGTGGCATTGTCACGAGTCAGAACTTTATCGGGATTGTACTTGATTGAGTGTGATGTCACAAACATTTGTGCGGATCTAGACTGTGTTAAGGAATACAATAGGTTAAGAAGAGAGTATGCGCCACATTTGCCTCAATATCCTTTGTTTGAGAAACGTGTGGTAGGCCGGAAACGAAGAAATGTGACCAATAGTAGGGAGGTTGTAGCAAAAAGACGAAAAGTCGATGAACCAGAAATTATAAGCAGAAAGGAAAATGATTTTGTTGAAGATGTTGTTGGTTTTCAATTTGAAAACAGTTCTGGTGTCAACTGCTATGCTAATGTAGTGGTTAATGTTTTGTTTTCTCTAGAAACTTTAAAACAAGAGATTGTGGTCAATTCGGAGCAGAGATTTTGCAGTTTGTTGAATTCTGTGTTAGAGAAATGTAGCACTGATAGAACCAAAATAGAAAGTGTGTCTGAAATTCGAAATCTGTTAGACAGATGTTCAGGTCAAACACAATTCTCTCAAAATATTCAGCAAGATTGTCAGGAGTTTTTAATGTATATGCTTGATGTATTGCATGATGAAGGTGTAGATGTAGATCACCTGTTTGGGCTTTCTTATCAATGGCAGCATGACTGCGAGAACTGTAGGGTATCAAGTACTACTAGTGTAGACTCAGAAAAATGTATATATTTAACTTTGCCAGACAGTAAATCAGTGTCCTTTAATAAGCTAGTAAAAGCAGCTGATCACAACATGGAGTGTAGCCAATGTAAGTCTGAAATGTTGTCAACATTATTTATACGAACATATGGCCAGTATGTTATTTTAATGTTCCAACGATGTAGGCCTGATGGAACAAAATTGACAACTTTGATTAAAAATGTTGTGGCTTCACAGTTGTCAATATCAGGAAGGACTTTTGTAACTGCAGCAATTATATATCATGACGGTCCTTCAATAACATCAGGACATTACACAGCTTATTTAAAGTCTAGAAATGGCTGGTCATTCTGCAATGATTCTGTTTTAACTTTTTTAAAAAAATTGCCTTTTGACCTTAAAAATTCTTACCTGGTGTTTTTAAAACCACAATTTTAGGGAAGGAATCTCAGGATTTGCTCTGAGGAATTTCAAGAGGTTCTAATGGCTCCTACACAATTTGGCCTTGAGGATAAGTGTAGTACAGGGTCAAAAGTTATTTTTGAGTTTTAAATAGTTCCTGGAAAAAAAGAAGGTTTTCTTACAGAAAGTGGTGGGCACGGATTAGTTAAAGGACAACAGAGTATTTCCCAAAGCAAACGGTGTTCTTACCATAACACTTGACGTCATGGAAAAATATCTGCACTTTGAATGAGTTCAGAAAAACTGTTTCTTTTTATAAGCTAATTCAAGCAGCCAATAAAAACATGGAGTAGAGGTAATGTAAATCTGCAATGCTGTCTAGATTATTTGTCCAAACTTTTGGTTATAATGTCATTTTAAAATTCCAACTATATAAACCTGATGAAAGTAAGTCTTCAACTTTAATTACAAATGTTGTGGCTACACAGTCGTTTATTTTAGGAAGAACATTTTTAACTGCAGCTATTATATGACATGATGGTCCTTTCACAAGATCCGCTTATTACACAGCTTATTGAAAATGTAAAAAAAGCTGCTGTTTCGTAAATGATTCCTATTTGACTACGATACAATGTTGCCTTTTTACTTAAACATATTCTTACTTTCTGTTTTCAGAAAAGAGAATTTAGGGTAGGTAACTGGTCTATAATGATTCTAGGGGTTGATATAATTTTATCTACTGTTTTAAATTGCTTTGTGATTAAAAGTGATGTAGAGAATTAAATAATTGTTAGTCATAGAGGTAGTGTAAGTCTGCTTCATAGTAAGCAGTATCAGTGTCATAGGAAATGTGGAACATAAGTGAGCAAGAAGGGTAAGATATTACTAGTCCAGGATTGTGAAAGTGATCTTGAACGTTTTCTTTCTCAAAGTTGCGGAAATACAAAATGACGGGATTTGCTTAGAAGAATTCCAAGAGTTATAAATGGCTCTTACACGATTTGGCCTTGTGGAAACGTGTGGTAGAGAGCAAGAAGTCATTTATTGTATGTAACATATTTTTCAAAACGATGGAGGTTTTCTTTCAGAAAGTGGCGGGCTGAAAATAATAGCAGCACAACAGAGTGTAAGCTGTTCATAGGACATCATTCGACGTCATGGAAAGGAAGTTAATTTTAAGGAGTTCTGATTTCTGATTTGTCATGTTGTATGTTTTTTTTAAAAACAATCATTTTGATTGTGTTTTTTTCCCCCCGCTGTTATATGATGAATACCTTCAAGTCACTGTTTTTAGTGAAATTTGATAAATTCTGAGAACAGCAAAAATAAACCATTTAACATGTATAATTAATTCTGTACTTTTTGTATTTATGATATACATTTAGAAATGTGTAGTAGACATGAAGAAGCTGAGGCTTCTGTAAGTGTCAAAGTTGTTGCATACAGTGCTCACATTCTACGTAGTCTTTCATATGATAGACTACATTTCCACAATGAGATACCTAAGCAAAGAAAACACAGGTGATGTGATTGTGAAATGAGGAAAAGAAACTCCACATTTTTCAATTACATTACCTGTGTTTCCTAACATTACGAATCACGTGCAGATGAGGTTTAGGCCTGTCCAGAGAGATAGAGGAGGTCTGGCCTTTGTTCAAGAGTGCAGTGGACATGACTCACTTCGTTGGTAGGCCTGCACATGTATTATCTCCTCTGTACTTTTCAAGAAGCTAAATTTCATCTGCAAAACTGAGTAGGACTCACCTGAAAGAAATCTGTGGATAGGCTACACCTTATCAGCATCTAGAAACAATCATTTAAAATGTTAAGGGCAGTTTTATGAAGGCTGTGTGCCTCTTTTGCGCCGCTGTTCCGTCACTTTTGTGTAAAAGATGCTCCATGTTGCAAGATAGGCCTCAGTTCATTTCCAGCAAGATACCGTCACTTTAAAATGTATATAATTAGGACTGTGTAGGGGGCATGCAGAAGCTGAGGCTTCAGTAAGTGTCAAAGTTGTTGCATGCAGTGCATACTCTTTCATATGCTGGACTACATCTGCACAATGAGATACCTAACCAAAGGAAACACAAGTGATGTGATTGTGAAATGAGCAAAAGAAATCGCACGTTTTTCAAATACATTACCTGTGTTTCCTAACATTACGAATCACATTGTGCAGATGAAGTTTAGGCTTGTCCAGGGAAACAGAGGAGGTCTGAACTTTATTGGTAGGCCTGCACATGTATTATCTCCTCTGTACTCTTCAACAAGCCTAAATTTCATCTGCAACCCTGAGTAGGCCTCACCTGAAACAAACGTCTGGATAGGACACACCTTATTGCCATCCTGAAATAATCATTTAAAATGTTAGGAACAGTTTTATGATGATTGTGCTCCTCTTTTGCGCTGCCATTGCGTCACTTTTGTGAGACAACAGCAGTGCAAAAGATGCACCATGTTCCAAGATAGGCCTCACTTCATCTGCATCAAGATACTGTTAGTTTAAAATGTATATCTTTAGGACTGTGTAGGGGGCCTGGAGAAGCAGAGGCTTCTGTAAGTGTCAAAGTTGTTGAAAAACTGTTTGTCCTTCAATCTTTTCCCTTGTCTTTTCTAATTTTTAAATACATGTTTTAATATTTTTCAAATGTTTGTTCTCTCTTTCACAGATTGAAAGTATAAAAATAACAAGTGACTAAGTTAACGACAATTATAAGGTAAATGTTTTGTACTCTTTTCGTTACATTTCTATCACATTTAACTACTATTAGTTCCACTGCTTCATTTCTTTAACCCTCACTTTCCTGCCTTTGCTACTTCCCTCATTCCTTTCTCTATTACTTACTTACTCTACTCCTTCCACTCCTTTTCTCAGTCCCTCTCTTCTCATAGTTCCTCACTCTTGTTCACTCACTCCGTCTCTATTACTCTTAGTGTCTCTGACTGATCACTCTTTCACTACTTGTTCATTATGCTTTCTCTGTGTAGTTGAAGCACACTAAGGGGCATATTATGAACACAGCCAATAAAATTATTGCTGCTTTTATCAGCAGAAAACTGCTGCAAAAGCGGCTTTAGCGACACATTTCTGCCAATAAAAGCTGCGAAACTTTTATTGCCTATGTTGATAATATGCCCCTATGTTATTTACATTTCTTTGCTGTTTCAATTATTCCTTTTCTGTTACTTCTTCTTTTCTGCTTTCTGTTTTTTCTCTCTGTTATTCCACATGTTTTAATCTTATTTTGAACATTCACTCACATTCTCTAAGAAACTCTTCTTTGTTATTCTTCTACTCTCCTTTTTTTCTTTCACTTCCTTATCTATTTTGTTTTTCACAATTATACCCTCTTCCATCTTTTCTTCGGTAAATAGATCTATTAAACAGTATCTCTGGTTTAGTCCCTATAGCTGTCTTTCTTTTAACATTACTCTCTGTTTACTTCCCTTATACTTACTCTTCTTATTTTTAAAAAAATGTTTTGGTTCGCTCCCGGTTCGCGTACCGGGGAGCGAACCGGGAAGCGAACCAAAAGAAATAGAGGTTGCCAGAGTGCTAAACATTCTAGCAATTTTTTTATAAAGGGGAGGTAGTTCTGAAAAGAACTTTTTTTTAAATGTTTTTGTTGTTTTATATTTTTTTATTTTTCTGAACATTTTTTGTTTTTTTTGTATTTTTTGAACAATTTTATGTTTTTTTTGGTTTTATGGGGGGGAAACAACGAAAAACAGGCATTAGAAAGGGCTCAACAGGAGCAAAAAAAAAATTATTTTTTGGGGCGTTTTGAGCACTTGTGGTTTTCATATGCTCTGTTTATCAAATTGATACTCATATTTGCACATGAGAGTAAGTTACCACAATAAAGACACACTATCTTCATGTGCACAAAATTTTCTTGAATGTTTGGCACTGTTTCCCGTGCCTCTGGCCCCGACAGAGTTACCTGTGCCGATGTACTGGCCACAGGAGTTGGCGGGTTGTCTTGGAGGTCACGCATCTCTGCCATGCTGTAATTCAGTGGATGCCACCTCTGCATATGACGGTGCATAGTATAGTTGCCGAAACTATACTTTTTATTTGTGCCTCTAGATAAATCTTCTTTGCATATGAGGCATGTCACATAGCGAGCATTCACTTTTTTTTTGTCCTTGAGGAAAAGAAAAAAACTGCCAAATAAATCTATTTTTGTGGTGAGATATCCGGGACTCCTCACGTAAAAACTGTCTTGGCTATACTTCCTCTTCCTCTTCTTCATCCTCTTCCTCCTCTGTGTTGGGAAGGAACTGTGGAGGTGGTCCTCTCTTCCTTGGTGGTGGTGGTGGTGGTGGGGGTGCACCAGCTGCAGCTACTACTGAAGCCATTTTCTACTAAGCAAAATAGGTCTTCCTTTCACAAAGTTGAAAGTCAGAGTGAGAAAAAAGGTGAGGGCTTTCATCATTTTGGAAAAAAAATAGTTCTAAACCAATGAAAAGTGTTATTTTTAGGTCACATGACCTAGCCTTACATCATTAGGAAACCAAAAGTGAAATGAACCAATGAAAAGTTTTATTAACAAGTCACATGACCTGTTACGCTTACGTTACGCGCTGCGGGCCGTGCCCCGGATCGCTTCCGGGGAGCTGCGCTTCGCGCCTCGGTTCGCGTACCGGAGCACTTCCGGGTGCGCTAACGCGGCACGTCATAAGACGCATTACGCGACAACGCGATACGTCGCGCTTCCGCGACGCGTCACGATGTTGATTTCTAACGCGGCAGTTCCGCAAACGGAACGTTTACCGGTTCGCGTACCGAGTCGCGGCACCAAATTGAGCTAACGGGAAGCTACCCGGTTCGCGGACCGGGAGCGAACCAAAACATGATAATACATTTTTTTTTATTAATAAACATATAAAACATATTTTTTGATTTAAAGAAGAATACATTTTAAAGCTTTTGATATTTGCTATTAAAAAACCATTGAAATTCACAGAAAAAACCATAGGTTATAGACCATATATAGTTAGGAATTAGCATTTACAAAACCTTGAAAATTCACTGAAAAAACCATAGGTTATAGACCATATATAGTTAGGAATTACCATTTAAAAAACCTTTTTTTTACTCACACAAAACCATTGAAATTCCATATATAGTTAGTTGTACTAACTATATATCGCGCACCCGCAATCCACTGCTGATCATGTCACATATTACATCATTCATGACATGGTCAGTGACATCACTGATGACATCACTGATGACATCTCAAATGACATCACTGATGACATCACTGATGACATCTCAAATGACATCACTGATGACATCACTGATGACATCTCAAATGGCATCATTGATGATATCACTGATGACATCACTGATGACATCATTGATGACATCTCAAATGACTATTTAAGGGACAAGGCGCAGTGAAAGCTGACTTAACAGATGATATTGTTATGACCAACGACACAAGGCGACTAAGATGGGCTGAGTGCTTGGACGACCCAAATATTATTAATGAGATGGAGGTTCTGGTAAAGGAAGCAACTGTTGAAATACAGGGACAGACATCACAAGTAGATTATGACACTAGGGTAGTTCAGATTCATTCGACCCTTTTTTTTAAACTAAGTAAATTTTTTAGTATTCAAACGAAGAAACATTCTGGCAAAGGTAGACTGAAACCCGAGTCATGGTATGACAAAAATTGTAGGGCAGCGTATAAATCTTTAGCCTCAGCAGTACGATCGACTGACAGAGAGATCATACAAGGAGCAAGGAAATATTATAAAAGGACGCAACTTGAAGCAAAGAAAGCTTGGGATAATAAATATTGGGAGGAATTATTGGAAGCTAGTAAATTAAAAGATATGACGGCATTCTGGCACTTGGTAAGGTGGGGTAAAGGGAACCAAAAACCAGTGCCTGAAAATCTTGTCCCTCCTGAACGATGGATAAAGTATTTCAGGACTCAGTTTGCCAATGACAATTGCTCCCAATCAACTGCTTTGGATTCAATTATCCGTCCATTATCTACTAGTACACTTTTGTTTACTATGAAAGATGTTGACAACGCCCTCAATTTAATCCCCAAAGGTAGAGCCCCGGGCCTTGACAAAATTCCAGCTGATCTCTTTTTGCACAACAGAGAAGTCTGGTCCCGTACATTACATTGTTGGCAAATGCCATCGCAAAAGGCACTGCTTTGCCGGATACGTGGCGGGGAGCAGAAATCATACCTATCTATAAAAAGGGGGACCGTACTGACCCAGCTAATTATAGGCCTATAAGCCTTATAGCTTGCATCCAGAAAGTTGTGGCCAGAATGTTACTTCTCAGGATTCAGAACTGGATAGAGGAATCGGGGGTCATGTCCAAGCTTCAGGCTGGCTTCCGACCAGCCACCAGTACAGTGGATCAAGTTTTTAGGTTTTCCACAATTTATTGGAAATGGGCGATTTTGGGGGGCGGCTCACTTTACGCAGCCTTTGTCGATTTAAAGGCTGCTTTTGACCTCGTCCCACGAGACAGGCTATGGCGTGCCCTTTACGATCAAGGCATGCCCCCAGAACTGCTTACAGTTCTGATCAAACTACATGACGACAATTATGCGCAGGTGAGATGGGGTACCCAGAGTCAGGTGACTGATAGATTTCCAACGGCAAGAGGCGTCCGGCAAGGATGTGTATTGGCACCCACATTATTCACCTTATACATCAACCGGGTAATTGAATACTATAAAGACTCCCATATAGACGCTCCTAAACAGAATGGTATCACGGGTCCTTTGTTAATGTTCGCCGATGATACTCTCCTAGTATCAAAAACCCAGGAGGGGCTACAGAAATCAATTGGCTGTTTCGAAAAATTCTGTACTGACCATGGGTTATCTGTAAATGTATCTAAGACTAAATTCATGGTCATGAATCAGAATAAGAACGTAAGGGGTAGAGTTTTTATGAATGGGGAACCCCTAGAACAGACGAACAGTTTCAGCTATCTGGGCATAATACTAGGTTCTAGGCTTCAGTGGAAACCACACATGTCACATCTAAACACCAAGCATGCTCAGCTGACTGGTGTTTTAATTAGAGAATTTAAGTCCTCAGCTACCAAACCACTGGCCCCAGTACTTAAAATCTATGACACAAAAATCAGATCATCTATGTTATATGGAGCTGAACTTTGGGGGGTCTCTGACATTACGAACTTGCAAATGTCACATAACAAATTTCTTCGCTGTATAACAGGGCTCCCACATTCCACACCTCTTGTACCACTACGTTTGGATTTGGGGTGCAATAGTATACAGGACATCTGCAGATACAGACCTCTTGCATATTGGAGGAGACTGTGAGTGACACCTGAACTTTCTCACTATGCGTTAGCTCTGCTGGAAACACGCAACATGGACACAGGGGGCAACATTTTATGGTTTAGGAAGGTTAAATCTTTACTTAAGGCCATAGGTATGAGGGAGCTATGGGTTAACCCCCAGGAGAGCATATTCCCTTCAAAAACTAAGCTAAGGGAAGCTTATTGGGCGATGGTATCACAGGAGGTGTTTCAGTCACATACTGATCCTACGCTTACCAGGGTTTTCCTGGAGCTGAAACATTCTCCTTTGTATGAGAGATATTGGGATTTAATCACATCGCCTTTTGATAGGAAATTATTTCATCAATTTAGGGTTGGGACCCTTCCCCTCAACCAAGTTACCAGTAAATGGTCTACAAGCAAAAATGATCATTTGTGCCCCTTTTGTATATCACACACTGAAAGTATAGCTCATGTCCTGTTTGAATGCCCAGAGTATAAAGCTCCACGTCTTAAATGGATACGGTCAACCTGTATCCAAAAGGGGATTCAGACTGGGACAGCAGCTCTGAGGATTTTCCAGACAGATTGTTCTGATGTCTTTGTGATTGCACTAGCAAAATTCCTAAAGTGGATGTGGCTAATCCGCAGTACCAAAATGAAAGCATTGTAGCTCATATAATCCTATTACGGTATGAATTGTCGAAATTCTTTTAACTATTTTTTTTAAATACTTTTATCCAAACATACTATTTATGTTTTTACTGGTCAAGATGAAATACCCTGCTTGTGGAACTAACAATCTGTAATTTCTAAAGATGTCTTTCCTGTAAATATTAATGTCTGGAAATGTATTTTTTAAATGTTTGTGTCTTTTATGACTCAAAAGTCGAAATAAAGACTAATTGAATTGAATTGACATCACCGATGACATCACTGATGACATCACTGATCACATCTCAAAAGACATCACTGATGACATCACTGATGACATTAGTCATGTGATAATACGATGAATCTCTTCAGACTCTAATAAAAACTTAGATACACTCAGTGTAAACAGACACTCACAGACTGTCACTCATCCATGGAGTTACTCACACACCTAGTCAGTCATGCAAAGAATCAATCTCACATCCATTTCCTCAACTATACAGTATACACACCTTACTTATTCAAACATATACTAACACATATTTACTCTCTTATACAATCCCTGATACAAGTTCACAATGATCCATACAGCCACTCACACATTCACTGGCTCTTATGCATAGTTATTTATATATGTCAACTCTCACATGTACTGTGTTTTACATATGTACTTACTTTGACATGTAGCACTTAGATATCCATTCACTCACCAATACACTCATGCACACAGTCAACCGCCCATACAGCTGTTTCCACATGCACTTTTGAACCCATACATCTAGTGAATCAACTGCTCACACATCTATGCACAGAGTTATACACCTCCCAGCCACCCACACACACACTCAGTCTCCCATACAAATACTTAGGCAATCAACCAATAACCCATATAGTTACTCATATAGCTACTGATCAACACATGCAGCAGTTTACAGAACAACAGACATAATGATGCACAAATTAAAACAGTTAAGTCACTAACCCATGCACTCAATGAGACACATTTAATCAGTCACTCATACAGTCAGTCATGCACCTAATAAATCCTTCATCCAGACACTTATAAATCCACTCATTCTTCAATATGTAAGACATATTTTAACTTTACAGAAACATACAGTCACTGGATGGTGTCATCAGTGATGTCATCAGTGATGTCATTTGAGATGTCATCAGTGATGTCATCAGTGATGTCACTGACCATGTCATGAATGATGTAATATGTGACATGATCAGCAGTGGATTGCTAGTGCGCGATATATAGTTAGTACAACTAACTATATATGGAATTTCAATGGTTTTGTGTGAGTAAAAAAAAGGTTTTTTAAATGCTAATTCCTAACTATATATGATCTATAACCTATGGTTTTTTCAGTGAATATATATATATATATATATATATATATATATATATATAACATTTCTATGGCAAAATGAAACCCCTCATTTTGTTCATTTTCAAATTAAATGTATTAAGTGTTACCACTTTATTCCAATCAAGATGACTTCAGGCGTGCCATACTTTTGTCATAAGTAAGACTGTTAGCGTTCTAGTTGTTCTTTAGAACACTCTGGGACATTCTGTCATTGGGCTATAGTTGGGCTACATCTGGCTGATATTTGGGCTACATTTGGGCTCTTTTGTCTATGGTGGCCATCTTGGGAGACTGCATATCAGAAATTTTTTAATGAAATATAAGAGGATTTGAGAAGTCACTCAAAATGTGCCCTCATTTTTCTTTCTTCAGCACTAATCATGATTTCTATGGCAAAATGAACCCCCTCATTTTGTTCCTTTGCAAATTAAATGTTTTAAGTGTTCACACTTTATTCCAATCAAGATGACTTCAGGTGTGCCATACTTTTGTCATAAGTAAGACTGTTAGCGCTCTAGTTGTTCTTTAGAACACTCTGGGACATTCTGTCTTCGGGCTATAGTTGGGCTACATCTGGCTGATATTTGGGCTACATTTGTTTTTTTTGTCTCTGGTGGCCATCTTTGGGCTACATTGGGCTACATTGGGCTACATTGGGCTACATTTGGGCTCTAACATATATATAGCCCAATGTAGCCCAATATATCTTTTTTCAAAGTTAATTTTCGTAAAAACCACTGAAGCACATATCTTAAGACATAGCAAAGGCACATCGGGCTACCAGTCCCTACAATTTTGCCAAGTTTGGTGAAAATCCATTCAGCCGTTCGAGCTAAAAGTGCGACAGACCGCCCTATCGAAATTAACATGGGGAAAACACGTTTTGGGACCCCCCTTTTATCTCAGCCCCCGCTTGACAAATCTCCTCCAAACTTTCAGGGACGGACCGGAGCGCCGCGAGGCAAAGTTGCTGAAAAAATCCGGCAGATTCCTCAACCGGCGCCAAAGTTATTCCCAATAGAATGTTGCGATTTCCCTATGGAAATCAATCCTAACTATATATACCTACTGGCGACCGCCAGTAGGTAATATATATATATATATTTATATATATATTCACTGAAAAAAACATAGGTTTCACACCAGTTATAGTTAGGAATCAGCATTTAAAAAACCTATTAAATTCACTGAAAAAACCATAGGTTTCACACCAGTTATAGTTAGCTGGAAGTTTTACTCGCATAAAACCATTGAAATTTCCACGTTATAGTTAGTTATAACTTGCGCGTGCAATGCGCTGCTGATGACGTCACATATTACATCACTCATGACATGATCAGAGATCACTCATGACATCACTGATGACACCATCCAGTGAATGTGTGTCTTTTTGAAAAATAAATATGTTTTATATATGTATATGTAAAAGTTGATGGAAGAATAATGTTTAAATAAGTGTTTACATGGATTTGTTATTTTTTAAAATTGATTGGTTAACTGCCTTATTAAGTGTATCTTAGTGAATACATATATTAGTGAGTAATGTTTAAATATTTAAATATATGTATTAGTGTTTCACTTTGTGTATAAGTGGCTGCATGGGTTGGTGAATAGTTACATGTGTATGTATATGGGTTATTAGATGTTTTTCTTAGTATCAGTATGAGTGTTTGTGTGGTTTGGTGGGGGTATTACTTAGCACATAGATTCATGAATGACTGACTCTCTCTTTGTATGTGTTTTGAAGACACCATATGTGCAGGACTGTATGGGTGGATGAGTGTGTATATGTGTGTGTTAGTGAGTAAATGACTGTCTCACTAGTGTCTTTATCAGTAAGTACATATGTTTTAATCTAGTATATGTGAATATTGATGTATATAAGTGAGTATATGTGAGAGTAAGAGAATGTAAGAGTTCCTGTTTAAATAAGTATGTGTTTCTATAAGTGATTGTTTAAGAGAGTAAGTATGTGTAAGTTTCATTAGAAGTAAGGTGGTAGTTTGTGTATAGCTGTATATGCAAATAAATGGATGCTCAATAGTTTACTTGCATGTGTGAGTATGTGTGAGAGTAACTTTTGGATGACTGTCGGTGTGTAACAGGATGTATCACAACATATGATGAGTGAGTATATGTATGAGTGACTACATAGAACTGTTGGTGAATGAGTGGATGTGTATATAGATAGTGGAATTACTTAATTGGTTGTTGTAACTGATATGGGTATCTCAATTTTTTTGAAAAATGTAGTTTCTATTTTATAATATATGTTCAAGGGTTACATTACAGTGAAAGGAGATGGGTCACTCTGTCACTAGGATGGTGTCATCAGTGATGTCATGAGTGATGTCACTGACCATGTCATGAGTGATGTAATATGTGACGTCATCAGCAGTGCATTGCACGCGCAAGTTATAGTGAGTCCAACTAACTATAACGTGGGAATTTCAATGGTTTTATGCGAGTAAAACTTCCAGCTAACTATAACTGGTATGAAACCTATGGTTTTTTCAGTGAATTTAATAGGTTTATTAAATGCTAATTCCTAACTATAACTGGTGTGAAACCTATGGTTTTTTCAGTGAATTTAATAGGTTTTTTAAATGCTAATTCCTAACTATAACTGGTGTGAAACCTATGGTTTTTTCAGTGAATTTCATAGGTTTTTTAATAGCAAATATCTATATGTATGAAAGTAATAATTTTTATAACAAATTTTAAATTGTGTAAATATATATATTTTTTTTTATTGTTTGTCCCGGTACGCGCCCCGGGGCGCTCCCGGGGCACGTACCGGTGAACGTACGGGTGAGCGCAATGCTACGGAGCGCCCCGGGCGCGTACCGGGGAGCGTCCCGAGAGCGCTTTTCCCGCGAACGAAAACAACATCATGACGTTTCGCGTAGTCGCGTGACGCGCCGCGTAAGCGTGACGTATCGCGTAACCGCGTGATGCGCTCTTTCGGCGCGCTGCGTAAACGCACCCGGAAGCGCTCCGTGGCACAACCCGGAGCGTGAAACGTAAGCGCTCCGGAGCGCGTAGAGTAAGCGCGTCGGGACATGTGACCTGAAAATAACACATTTCATTGGTTCTCAACTTTTTTTTTCTCCAAATGATGAAAGCCTCCTCCCTATTTCCTCATTCTTACTTTCTTCTTTCAGAAAGCAAGAGCTATTTGTGAGCAGAGAAATGGCTTCAGTAGTAGCTGCAGCTGGTGCACCCCCACCACCACCACCACCACCCAGAAAGGAAGGTCCACCACCCCAAATCCTTCCAGGAGTTGAAGAAGAGGAGGAAGAAGATGATGAGGAGGAACAGCCTAGGATATTCTTGCGGGAAGAACCTAGGGAAAGGCATGTGAAAGTGCATTATATATGGCAGTACTTCTCCATCCCTGCTGGGCAAAAAAAAGTGAATGCCCCACATGTCACCTGTTTAATTTGCAACCAAGTCCTCTCCAGGGGCAACCCAAATAAAAATTATTCCTTTGGGAATTATACGATGATCCGCCACATGGAGAGGTGGCATCCTAACAATTTGGCACAGGCTGAGGTACAAGACATGCTTCAGAAGAACAGAGATCGTCAGGCCAGCACCTCTACAGGTGAATTTTCGGTTGCAGCACCAGAAGGGCGCGAAACAGTGCCAAACATACAAAAAAAGTTTGGTGTTTTAAAGATGGTCTGCATTTTTTGTGGAAAGACCCTCTGCTACGGGCAACTAAGTATTTCCCTCATTAATGATGCTGTAGACAACCACCACTGCAGCAAGAAAAGAAAGCAGTAGCTTTTTTTTTTTTTTGCTCATGTCGAGCCACTGTTAATTCCCAGTTTTTTGTTTCTTCCCTAAAAAAATATAAAATAGTTCATAAAAACCAAAAAAAACAAAAAAAATTCAGAAACAAAAAATATATAAAAAAAAAAAAAAAAAAAAAAAGTTCTTATCAGAACTACCTCACATTTATAAAATTAAACCAATATTTTTAAAGGATCTCTGTCAATTTTTTCTCCTTAGGGAACGCGTACCGGGGTGCGCCCCCCCCCCAAAAAAAAAATAAAAAAATTTAATGAAACAGTTAGCATGAGGAAAGGACACAAACAGAGTTATGTTAAGAGAAAAAGAGCTACAAGATGACCACAGAGGGATTGTTTATTACATAGTAAAAAATTAGAGAAGGTGTAATTGGATGAAAGTGAAAAAAGTAAAATGGCTAAAGGAGCGAATGAAAGGAAGAGAGAGGAAGAACACTAAAGTAGAGATAGTGTGAGACTGTGATTCGCTGTTAAAAGAAAAAGAAAGGACAGTAAAAAATGGAGAATGAAGGGTAGTGGCTGAATCACGATAAATAAAGAACAATGAGGAAAAGTGAGGAAAAGTGAGAAAAGACCAGGTAGTATAAGTAAAGAGAGGTGAAAGAGGGAGAAAAATTGAATTACGAAAACACATGTGGAGTGACAAAGAGAAAGGACAAAGAGAGTAAAGGAAACAGTACCTGAATGGGCTTGAGTAAAATAGCAAAACAAGATAAGTAATGCAGTGTGTGTGACTTATAGGGAGTCAGTGGGTGTAGGTTGTAGTGTGGGTGTGTAAGGTGTGTCTGTGGGTGTGGCTGTGTGGAGTGTTTCGGTGTGGGTGGAGGTGAGGGTGTGTGAAATATGTGTGAGGAGTGTATGAGTGTGGGGTGTATATGTGTTCGATGTATGTGTGTGTATGGAATGTGTGTGTGTGTGTTTCAGGAGTGTGTGTGGGGGGACTTTTTGTGTTTATGAGGTGTGTGTGGGGTGTATGTTACAGGTGTGTGTATGTGTTGGAAGGGGGATGAGGTGTATGTGTAGGAGTAAGGTAAATAATTAAGAAAAAGAGAATGAGTGAAGAAGCAAAGGAAGGGATTAGAGGGTAAGTAAAGTAAAGAAAAGGGATTGAAAGAAGTTCAATATGAGATGGGAAATCGGAAAAGGGGAGTAAACATGTAGAATAAGAATAAGTGAGTGAAACAGAGTAAAGACACAGGAGTGTGGTAGATTAGGAAAATGTTAGTGAGCTTAAAGCAAAGGGTGATCACAAACTACATTTGTTTAGTCATACTTACCATATAATAAATACATTTTTAACTACACTTTGTATCTGTGAAAGAGAGAAGAAAAAATAAGTTATAATTAGTAAAATATGTATTTTAAATTAAAAGATCCAAATGAAGAGGTTAAAAATCATAACGCTCTATTTAGAAATAAAGTTAGAGTGAAGAACACAGAAAGGGAAATAAACTAAGGTAGAAGGACAAAAAGAGGGGAAAAGAAATAGAAGGAGAGCAAATTACAAAGAGTAAGGCATATAGATTCACTGAGAAAAAGAGAGAGAAGAACAGAGAAATGAAATGAAGGTAAGAAAGATACTAAAACAATGTGAGTTACCAAAACTAAATCAGGAAACAGTAGTAAGTAAAAAGATAATGACTGAGACAGAAAGCAGTCTAATTAAGGATGCATTTAGAAGAATGAGGAATACAAGATAACTGAGAGTAAATGAAGAACAGTCAAGGAGTGAAAGGATGAAGGGAGACAGGATAATATACAACGATTGAGGAAAATGGACTGAGAAAGTTATAAGGTAGACACACTAAGAGAAAAAGTGAGTCAGGTGGAGTACAATGAGTGAGAAAAGGAAATGAGTAAGTGAGCAAAAAGAAGGAAAGAAAGGAGAAGACGACTAAAACAGTGGTACTGAGAAAAAATAATTTGGTGATGAAAGTAAAGAGAAGGACATTGAAAGAAAAGAAATGAGGGATAGTAATGGAACCAGAGTAAAAGAAATGGGATGAAGAACGATGAGAAAGGAGCAGTGAAGTTGTTGTAAAAGAAGTGATAGAAGGTAGATAAACACAAGTGAATATAACACAAGTAGAGTGAGGCACTGAGGACATAGAAGTAGTGAACGAAAAACAGAGAGAAGAGGTCAAAAGTAAGAAGCAAACAAAGATAAGCTAAGGAGAGTGGGTGATTTATAGTGATAGAGTGCAATAATACTGCTGAGTGAGTAAACAGGAATTACTAAAAGAACAAAGGAGGAAAATACGGAAAAGGAAAGTAAAGCAGAGAGACTCAAAGCTGAAAAGTTATGCAAGCGAGAGAGGCGATGCAGACAGTTGAAATGAGAATGAGGGGTTGTCAAAGAAGTGGAGTAAAGGAACGGGGTTACAGAGAGTGAGAGAAAGACATTATAAGTGAGTAAAAAGAGCTGAAAGAGGATGGAAAAAGGAAAGTAAATGTCAGAGAATGGGAATACAATTTAATTTACACAATCCAAAGTATAAAATAACTTGTACAACATGTTACAAAGTTTATTTTTGCTGTTCTCAGAATATATTGAATTTCACTTAAAAGAGTGAGTTCAAATTACTCATCATATGACAGCGGGAAAAAAACCACAATCTAAAAGATTGTGTTTAAAAAAAAACCTTAGATAATGACAAATGTACGCTAAAGTTAGATTAACTTACTTTTCCTTGAGGCCAAATACTGTATCATGGTGGTCCTTTTCTCGTTGGAAAGTACTTTGCAGTTCACTTAAAAATCCATTTCATCGACTTCCTAGAAGAAAAGCTCCAAGAACATCTGAAATATTTTCAATATTTTCATATACTCCTTTTTTCAGTCATGACTCTTTACTCATTCCTGCACCTTTCCATTTGGCCAAATAGTGTCAGATGTATGAGTATATGTTCAAATTAATTCTAAGGCACTCTGAAATGATCTTTTTCCCGACGTTCTGAAAGAAAGGCTCTACAACATTTTCACAATATTTAATTATTTGTATAACCATCTCTGACTCACTCATGTTCATCATTTTGTATAATACTAACTTCACTTATTATGAGATCCAATTACAGTACCTATATGACAAGTCAATTTTTTATATTGCCTGGAACACTTTTACTCAGAATATATTTTTAAACAGCAAAATAACCTTTATGAACTACTCCCGTCTTCATATGCCAATTACTTTTACCTACATTTTGGCTGTAAAAACACTAGGTATGAATTTATAAAGCCAAAAGGCAAACGTTGTTTGAAAGTCAAATGAGTGTCGTTACATTGGGTCCAACCTTTAGAAGTTTTTAAATAGCATGTGTAATGTCCTGATGTTGTAGAAGGACCATCGTGAAAAATAATAGCTACAGTTGCAAAGGTTCTTCCTGATATCGATAACTGTGAAGCCACGAAATTTTTAATAGAAGTTGTCAATTTAGTTCCATCAGGTCTACATCGTTGGAACATTAAAATGACATAGTGACCATAATTTTGTAGAAATAATGTGGACAGCATTGTAGACTTACATTGGGTACACACCATATTGTGATCAGCTGCTTTAACTAGATTATTAAAAGGCACTGATTTGCAGTCTGGTAAAGTCAAATATATAAATCTTTCAGAGTCTATTCTAGTAGTACTTGGTGAAGCACAGTTATCACAGTCATGTTGCCATTGATAAGAAAGATTAAAAAGATTTGTTATATCTACTCCTTTATCTTCCAACACATCAAACATATACATTAAAAATTCCTGACAATCCTGCTGAATTATCTGTGAAAATTGATTTTGACCTGAACATATGTCTACAAGATTCCTAATTTCTGAAACACTTTCTATTTTTCCTCTATCACTACTACATTTCTCTAACACAAAATTCAATAAACAGCACAATGTTTGTTCTCGATTTTCGACAATCTGTTTTTGTAAATTTTGAAGAAAAAAAACAACATTAACTACTACATTAGCATAGCAGTTGACACCAGAACTGTTTTCAAACTGAAATCCAACAACATCTTCAACAGAATCATTTTTCTTTCTGCTTACAATTACAGTTTCATCTATTTTTTGTCTTTTTGCTACTACCTTACTGCAATTACTCTCATTTCTTCTTTTTCGGCCTACCACACGTTTTTCAATCAGAGGATATTGAGGCAAATGTGGAGCATACTCTCTTCTTAACCTATTGTATTCTTTAACACAATCTAGATCAGCACAAATCTTTGTTTCATCACACTCAATCAAGTACAATCCTGGTAAAGTTCTCACTCGTGATAATGCCACATATGCCATACCCTCTTTAAACACAGAACTTCCAATGTTCACCAACGCACTATCTACACTTAAACCTTGAGATTTATGAATTGTCACTGCATATGCCAAACAAACAGGAAACTGTTTTCGGCGAACATATAAGTCTTTCACAAGCAAACATCTAGCTGAACAACGACAAATTTGTTCTATTTCGTCAATGCCATCAAATTTAATTTTTAAAATTTAAATTCCATCTCTATTTTTGTAATTCACAAAACCAACAACATGACCCATTGATCCATTTACCAGACCTCTTTCAACATTTAAATTCCTTCTCAAAATAATACGACAATTTAAACACACATTCAGAGTCTTTTCAATACCAGCAGTTTTAGATATAGTCTTCTCCAATGAATCCAATTTTGATTTCAAATTTTCTGACAAAATATTTGTTGCTCCCATATGCTCTATTTTATCTATAGCTTCCAGTTTCACTATCTCTTCATTTTCTAACTTCAGCATTTTGTTGTTGAACATGGAACATTATTTCAGAGTAGGCATCAAACATATGGCAGATTTCTTCTCGTTAATTTTCTTAAAAATATTCTCTGGAAGAATGTTTTCATTTGAGTACAAATTAGAAATTAACCGTCCATGTAAAGCTTCTTTCCCTTGCTGACTTATTTTTCCTACTCTTACATCTTGTAAAATATTTTTATAATCTTCATCCTTTGCCTGCCGCATATTTTGAAGCAGTTCTGCATATTTGAAGTTTAACCATATATTAACGTTTCCAATGCTTCCTAGGCACTTCCTGGTATCTTCATGTGTGAGCATTTTGAACACAGGTTGTCCTTTCACTGGAGTCAACTGCAGAAGATCTCCAAAAACAATAATATGTTTTCCTCCAAATAAAACATCATAGTCTGTTCTAAGAATTTCTTGCATTCTCAAATGCACAAAAGCAAGCATTATATTTGACACCATGCTTACTTCATCAATGATAAGAAGTTTCATTTTCTTCAGGACTCTCGAAACTTCGGAACACGCATCTCCAGATAGCTTGTGATATTGCAATTTATTATCATGCTCCACTGGCAGCATCAGTAAACGATGTAAAGTAATCCCTTTAATATTATGTGCTGCCAGCCCAGTTGGAGCGGTAACAACACAAGACAGCGGTGATTCAGTCCTTTTCTGCAGATAAGATGCAATTGCTTTAATCAGAAAACTTTTTCCAGTTCCCGCTTCTCCACTCACATACAGTCGGACAGGCTTAAATGATGTACATGAGCACTCTTTCTTCTCATGACTCAATCCATGTTCAACCTGTTCTATGACTTCGTCATATATCAGTTTCTGCTCAAGGTTTAATTGTTTCACCAAATCTTCTAAATTAATTACATCCTCTTGAGCTTGCTCCATAGCTCTTTCCACTTCATCCATGGCAGTGGCAGCTTCATTTTGGATAATTGGTCCTCCTAGTGGATCCTGACTCAATGAAGCAGAACTCTGACTGCCTTGAGAACTATCTCTCGCAATCTCTGCAGCAATTGTTGATTCTTGCTCTATTTCGTCATTCAACATTTGCAGATAATTTCGAAAAACAGGACATTCTATTGTATCCTTCGTAGCATTAAAAGAGTCTTCATAACAGAGAAAATCTCCAAGTAGTTCCTCTTCTTCTCGCCATGGTTTAAAGAGTTGCAAAAGAGCCAAATAGTAAAATTCTCTTTTGTCTGGATTTTGACAACTCAATTTTCGATGATTAATCAAATGACCTTTTTTCTGTTTCACTAGACATCCTTCACATCCAATGATTCCATATATTCCATTATTGATATCTTCTCTGATGTTCCTCTTATAAATATATCTTTGCAGAACTTCATAGAGACAAACGTTCTCAAGGTGAGGACTTCTATTTGGA
Organism: Lissotriton helveticus; assembly: GCF_964261635.1. NCBI lineage: Eukaryota > Metazoa > Chordata > Amphibia > Caudata > Salamandridae > Lissotriton > Lissotriton helveticus. The sequence continues at coordinate 210,779,294 of NC_136063.1, read as the reverse complement.
TAGTATGTATCCAACATGTTTGTCTTCAAAATATCTGTACTTTCTGGTTCTTTCTCCGCCAAATACTCTATCTCTTGTACAGATTTCAAAGCTCGATTTCGTGTTGCAGCAAGACCTAGACTCACCCAAATGATGGTTCTAGATTTGGCATAGAGACTTGCTGATGACAATCGATCAGAACATTCATATGCTCCAATTTCTCGATGCGACAACATCTTCAGACTGTAACTGTACAATTTCTTGCTTAGGCTCTTTTCATGTGAAATGTCCTCCCACATTTCCTTCAGTTCTGTCTTTTCTTTTTTTGTGATGTAAGACGTCACATATCGAGCCACAGCAATAGAGTGGTCAGCAGCGAATTGAATATCCATGTTAGCATTCCAAATGGACAAAATCACTGGGTTGTAGTCGTTGATGTACTTGGACTCTTCGTTTCTTTTTAAATTGTATGTATTTTTTGCTGATTTTCTCGTCACAGTATGTCGCAGAGAAGACATCAAATTATTTACTCTTCCTTTAGAAATCACTGGTCGTGGAAAAGCGAAACGACATTTTGTGTAGAACTTGTCCTTGTTTCTGAATTTTCGACGACAGTACTTTCCACAACGATGGGATTGAAAGCGTAAAACTTGTTGCCTTAAATTGTTTTCTTCGGTAGTTTTCGGAACAGCACATGTTGAATACTTTTCAATGAAGCTAATCACTGTCTCATCTGAATCTGTTCCAAATTTCGGTGCATCTTTAATCCATAACAACATATGTATGTGAGGAGCACCTCTCGCTTGATACTCCTTTCTCCAAAAGAAATCCAAAACCTCTCCAAGGGGAGGATTTTTTTTGTTGGTAATAAAAGACATCATAGCTTCAAATCTATGATTGAAATATCGGCATACATTCACTGGATCCAAAGAACACAGTTCTCCAGGTGTTTTGAATTCTATATTTTGTATATTAGCATTGGCCTCTCGTAGAAATTGAAGTAAGTCCTCCCATGCATACTCGGCACAGCTAAGAGTGAGGAACCATGTAGGAGCTCCTAAGTTTCTTAGCATACATTTCAATTCCCCATGGCGACGGTACCAATACTCGTTTGTACCATGCTGACATGCCATGAGATTGATTAGATGAGATTCTAAAATATTATCTTGCAGATTCACTTTCACCATAAGGTCCCTCGCCGAAACATTTTGCAGATGTGCTCCACTTTTCAGAATATGGTTTACTGCATAAGAAAGCCCAGACAAGTCACTTTCATACAGTAGATGAAACAAATAGGGAATGCATTGACGAAACCTTGCATCTTCAGCATATAATCTTACAGTTCGATATTCAGATGCAGGAATTTGAAGTGGTCGATCGTCATATCGTCCACCTCGACCTGTAGGAAATAGCTGTGGAAAACAACGAGCTTCCAAACTTTCTTCCCATACACTAATGGGACTTCCTTTTGCTGCTTTCATTTGAAACAATTCAATTGCATTCCCCATTACTTCTTTGGAATGCAAAGGATGAACAGTATAATGTTCATATATTTCTTCACTTCTAGACACATCAACTTTTTCAATTTGGCCGCCTGAACAATCACTGTCTTCATCTGCAGCTGTTTCCTCTGCTGCAACACATACATCTTTGTAGTACTCATTGTTTTTGACTAAATACAACGTTGCCTTTTTGACTTTCCTAACATCCACTAAATCTTGCCAGATTTTTTTACTCTTTGTTGGAACCCCATTAACTAGAATAACTAAAGGTTCCTCTTCTACGTTTTCTATACCAATTGTATCAATATTTTTTTTCAAATCTAGGGCCAAATAAACAACTCTTCCCTTTAATCCTCTCTGCAAATCTGTAGGAGGCAATATCCCTATCTTAGGCTCCATGCGAACAATTGCCTGAAAAGGATGGACACATTGAATCAAAATAGACTCATATGTATTTAAATCCATCAATTGACGGGGAATGTCTACTAACTCCAGATTATTATGAACAGCTCTAGCAGGCATTCTGTTTTGATTTAATTTATCATAACAATATTTACAAATACGCTGATCAGAACTCAAATCAAAACAATTCTCCACCCACAAATAAGTTGCTAAATCTTTCCACTCATAATTATCCATCTTTTCACTTTTTGCATATAAATCAACTAACCTAGTCTGAATCTTATAATGAGTCCGTCGACAACACACACAAGTAAAATTCGGCCTTTCACTTGATTTCACCTTAAACCTGGTAATTTCCTGCTCAAACTTTTCTGTATTTAAAATCTGTACATTGTCTTCCACATTACCTTGAATTGCTGTCTCAATTTCTACACTGTCCTCTTTTTCACGAAAATAACAAATCTCAATTTCTTCACAAATCTTCTTCACATCTAATTCAGTTCCATGCAAAAGAACACTGTTTAATTGTTTAAGCTTAAGTGCGGGACTTTTTGCATAATACAACATACTCACTAATTTCCTCATTTTGGTATGATGCACTGCTAACATTCTAAAATGATGAAAAACACTCTGACAGACTTTTCTAGAAAGACAAGCCAGTGAATGGCCTTGCAAACCTGTGATTCCTCTCACTCTGCAAGGATCTAAGTCTTGTAACAACTTCACTTTCTGCTTTATACTTTTCTTACTATATGTACGTAATAAATTACAAAACAAATCAATTGATTCCTGTTGCACACTACAAATACTACTACACTTCCAAGTGTACACTGGACCCTTAGTACGTCTCCCTAAAACTTCATCAGTTAACACCTCTTCTAGTTCTCTAGGCACAAGTTTCTCTTTTTCAATTGGACAACCGTCTTTCACTTCATACGCTCGACCACTGGTGTCAACTGCATGCACTAAATCATTATCCTGAAAGTAACTCTCCTCATTAAAAAATGGCTCACAACTTGAACTGTGCATCCATTCTCCCGAAAAAACTTTACAAAAATTAGTCCGATTAATTACTCTTTTCCATCTACTGTTTGATTTGAAAACATCAATTGTCTTGTTAAGTGTCCTAATTCTTTTGATTATTAAAATAAATAATTTTTTCTTAACTTCAAAAGCCTGATCAACAATCTTCTCTACATTTTTCTTTTTCTTATAAAAAGCAGCTCTCTGTTTACCTTTCCTAATGTTTTTTAACAAATTTAAAACCACCCTATTGCGAAACATTCGTTTACGAATGTCTCTAAACTGATTCTGCCTTCTATTCCTATACATATTATTCTCTCCTGCTCCAGTTGTAGGATTCTTTGAGGTTCTCTCCTTCCTTTTCAAATTTACTACGTCATTCTCTTTTTCTACATGCTGTCCATTTTTTTTTTAAAGTACATATGTTATGTAAGAAAGACTTAGTTGTCTTACCAGGAGCTTGGATCCTGTTTTTTGAAGTATTTGTTGTGGAAGAGTGCTGTAATTCCATTGCTGTTTTTGATTTTTGGTTGTTACATCCTTTTCTTTTCCTTTCCCTAGTGGGCATGTTTGCTTACTCTTAAAATGTGGATTTCAATCTGTGTTAAATAAAAAAAAGCACATTATAGACCACTATTATCAAACAACAAAGCAATGACAAAAAGCAAACAATCTATACAGGGTTACAGATCAGGTGAGGATTCTCCAGGGGTGCACAAAAGGTGAGGCCTGTATTGAAGAGTATAGTGGAAGACAGCTCTGTCCACAAGTACAAAGAAGATGAGACCTATGTCTAAGTCCACTGCACTCTTATACACAGGCTTCACCACCTATGCTTCCCAAGAAAGTATTGAGTTATATAGTTATATAGAATTGTATTTTGTAAAATTGTGAAGCTCCATGTGAAAGCGTTTGCCTCAGTCTTATTCCTGTTGTGAGACAGGTGCAAGATTTTGCCTCAGTCTTATTCCTGCTGTGAGGCAGATGATTGTAAATAGGATCTGTGCTGTGTTTCCTAAATGTGATGTCAAAAACGATTTTGGGGAAAATAAATGGTTTTTACATTTTTGAGTATAATGTGGCACAAAGGTTTAAAAAGTGACGCATCTACCTACATGCGTCAATTTTTAAATATGGGGAAAAAAGGTACATGTTTGGGCTTTCCTGGGGAGCCTAGGTGGTGAGGCTTGTATCTAAGAGTGCAGTGGACTAGGCTTCCTGAAGCATATCCCTGTCTGCATTCTTAGACACAGGTGTCAATTTGACTCTTTACAATGATGTTACCTGTGTTTTAAATCAGTGTAGGAAGCATATTGAGTTTGTTTGCATAGAGGAATTGTATTTTGTAAAATTGCGAAGCTCCATGTGAAAGCGTTTGCCTCAGTCTTATCCCTGTTGTGAGGCAGGTGCAAGATTTTGTCTCAGTCTTATCCCTGCTGTGAGGCAGATGATTGTACATAGGATCTGTGCTGTGTTTCCTAAATGTGATGTCAAAAACGATTTTGGAGAAAATGAATGGTTTTTACATTTTTTAGTATAATGTGGCGCAGAGGTTTAAAAAGTGACGCATCTACCTACATGCGTCAATTTTCAAATATGGGGCAAAAAGGTACATGTTTGGGCTTTCCTGGGGAGCGTAGGTGGTGAGGCTTGTGTCTAAGAGTGCAGTTGACTAGGCTTCATGAAGCCTATCTCTGCTGCATTCTTAGACACAGGTGTCAATTTGACTCTTTACAATGATGTTACCTGTGTTAAGTCAGTGTAGGAAGCATCTTTGTTTGCATAGAGGAAATGTATTTTGTAAAATAGTGAGGATTCAGTAATGACATGGAATGGTTGTACATAGGAACTGTGCTGTGTTTCCTAAATGTGATGTCAAAAACGATTTTGGGGAAAATAAATGGCTTTGACATTTTTTAGTATAATGTGGCGCAGAGATTTAAAAAGTGACGCATCTACCTACATGCGTCACTTTTTAAATATGGCGCAAAAGGGTACATGTTTTATGCTGCTGATGCGTCACAAAAAGTGACGCATCAGCAGTGCAAAACTGATGCAGGGCCTCATAAATGAGGTTCTTTTTTTTTGCACACTACTCCAGTTCACTCCTCTCCATTGCACTCTTGGACACAAACCTCACCTTTTGTGCTCCCCTGGACAGTCTTCAGCACAGTATAGATCCTATGTACAATCATCTGCCTCACAGCAGGGATAAGGCTGAGACAAAATCTTGCACCTGCCTCACAACAGGGATAAGACTGAGGCAAACGCTTTCACATGGAGCTTCACAATTTTACAAAATACAATACCTCTATGCAAACAAACTCAATATGCTTCCTACACTGAGTTAAAACACAGGTAACATCATTGTAAAGAGTCAAATTGACACCTGTATCTAAGAATGCAGACAGGGATATGCTTCATGAAGCCTAGTCCACTGCACTCTTAGATACAAGCCTCACCACCTAGGCTCCCCAGGAAAGCCCAAACATGTACCTTTTTTCCCCATATTTAAAAAGTGACGCATGTAGGTAGATGCGTCACTTTTTAAACCTCTGCGCCACATTATACTCAAAAATGTAAAAAGCATTCATTTTCTCCAAAATCGTTTTTGACATCACATTTAAGAAACACAGCACAGATCCTATGTACAATCATCTGCCTCACAGCAGGGATAAGACTGAGACAAAATCTTGCACCTGCCTCACAACAGGGATAAGACTGAGGCAAACAATTTCACATGGAGCTTCACAATTTTACAAAATACAATTCCTCTATGCAAACAAACTCAATATGCTTCCTACACTGAGTTAAAACACAGGTAACATCTTTGTAAAGAGTCAAATTGACACCTGTGTCTAAAATTGCAGCAGAGATAGGCTTCATGAAGCCTAGTCCACTGCACTCTTAGACACAAGCCTCACCACCTACGCTCCCCAGGAAAGTCCAAACATGTACCTTTTTGCCCCATATTTAAAAATTTACGCATGTAGCTAGATGCGTCACTTTTTAAACCTCTGCGCCACATTATACTCAAAAATGTAAAAACTATTTATTTTCCCCAAAATCGTTTTTGACATCACATTTAGGAAACACAGCACAGATCCTATTTACAATCATCTGCCTCACAGCAGGGATAAGACTGAGGCAAAATCTTGCACCTGCCTCACAACAGGAATAAGACTGAGGCAAACGCTTTCACATGGAGCTTCACAATTTTACAAAATACAATTCCTCTATGCAAACAAACTCAATATGCTTCCTACACTGATTTAAAACACTGGTAACATCATTGTAAAGAGTCAAATTGACACCTGTGTCTAAGAATGCAGACAGGTATATGCTTCATGAAGCCTAGTCCACTGCACTCTTAGATACAAGCCTCACCACCTAGACTCCCCAGGAAAGCCCAAACATGTACCTTTTTCCCCATATTTAAAAAGTGACGCATGTAGGTAGATGCGTCACTTTTTAAACCTTTGCGCCACATTATACTCAAAAATGTAAAAACCATTCATTTTCCCCAAAATAGCACAGATCCTATGTACAAACATCTGCCTCACAACAGGGATAAGACTGAGGCAAAAGCTTTCACATGGAGCTTCACAATTGTACAAAATACAATTCCTCTATGCAAACAAACTCAATATGCTTCCTACACTGAGTTAACACAGGTAACATCATTGTAAAGAGTCAAATGTATTTCTTTAAACATGCACACATTCTTTATTCCTTTTAAAAAATGTAAAAACCATTCATTTTTCCCAAAATCGTTTTTGACATCACATTTACAAAACACAGCACAGGTCCTATGTAGTAGCATTCCATGTCACGACTAAAACTTCACAATTTTACAAAATACAATTACTCTATGCAGTAAAAACTTTTTACCAAGCATTATCAAAAAGCATGACACAAAGCAACATTAAAAAACCACAATTTGCTTCCAAATCTTCTCCATAGAGTATACAAGTCTCTATGTATATTAAATGAATCATACCTCACCTTTACAAATATTTTAGGAGATTGAGAACAGTTTCAGATACACACACCAATATTTCTTTAGCAGAGCAAAAGGTATGTTCTCCAGGCACTGCAAACCATAAAGGTACAGAAAACCTCTAATTCTACACACATATTGCTCATGGTAACCAATCAAATCTCTTCCCTCTGTATTTTCAAACCAACACCCTTCCCCCCCTCAGCCCTTTCTACCTGTTACCATAGCAACTCCCTCCTCACTGAGCTCCCAGGGTTAAAAGTTTATTCTACAATGTTACAAATCACCTCATCAAGGATGTTTGACCTGCGAATACACCAGCTTTTCTGGTGCAAGGTTTCTTTAAATGACTTTTTTTAATCATTCAAATTACTTCTTACACAGAACACAACCATGCACCCTAACTTTCAGTTTTCAATGATCTCATTCTACCAATCATTTCTTGTGATTCAAGAGCACAGAAACTCCACAGGTTTTTTTTTGCAAACTCCTATTGTTCCAACTGCCATTTCTTTTCCACACTTCATCTGACTGCATCAGAATCTCCTCTCACCATGTTTTCTGTCTGGATTATTGGACATAGCTATATCCACTGGGCTCAAAGGTATGCAGCAACCAGAAATGTTCACAACCTTGACTTACCAAATGTGAAGATTAAATGGATTGGCCAGAGAGGATTGAAATGTCACCAATTGATACCATTGGTGAAAACATTTTTGCATTTGCCACACCCTGACCTTTTAATTGTGCACTGTGGAGGAAATGACGGGCACTTTGACTGGGGTAGGTCTGGAAATGCTTTTAAAGGACACCTTTGATCAATTGATGGCACTTTTTCCTCAAACTGCCTTGGTATATTCCAATATATGCCAAAGACAGAAATGGAAGTGGTCCAATCAATTTTGTCCACAATTTGAGAAAGCACGGAAACATGTGAATAAATCTGTTTCTGCTTACATGAGAGACTATGGAATGGGTTCAATATACAATAATAACTTGCGTTACAACATGCAAGATATCTACAGGGGAGATGGTGTGCACTTTTCAGATGAGGGGAATAGAATATTCCTCCTGAATTTAAGACTGTGCATTGGTACCTACTTGTAGGTACCTAAATCAGCCACAGAATATTCCTCCTGAATTTAAGACTGTGCATTGGTACCTACTTGTAGGTACCTAAATCAGCCACAGAACCCAAAAGCCCTTTTCAGGGCTACCTTATCGCTGATCACTCCAAATGATTATCTTTTTCTAACTTTTTTCACTATTTTTCACCATAGTACGCTCCCCGGTACGCTTCCCGGTGCGCGTACCGGGCGCTTCCCCCGCGAAAAATATATATATATATTTTTTTTTGCCTATTTGGGCCTCCTAAGACCCCCTCAGAAAACCTAGAGGGTCAAGGAGTGCCTACGATGCCCCCTTATACCCATTCCCAACGTTATTTGTCCTCCATTTTCTGTCTTAAATCTACCGAAAACAAAATGGAGGACTGCCGTAGCGCTGCCGGTACGCGTACCCGGGCGCCGCCGGGAAGCGCTCTAACAAAATGTTAAAAGTTAATTTACATAAAAACCACTGGAGACACTTTCACCAAATATAGAATAGCTCATACTACATACCAATCCCTACCATTTTCCCAAATTCAATGGAATTCCATTGAGCCATTTAGCCTGTAGACCTCTCTAAATACCCTGAGGTAAATTACTTCACAAAAACACATCTGAAGTGTTAAAATTGACAACCAATTAAAATGTTACTTTCATTTTCTATTTTTTTTTCCTGACATTTGATTGGTTATGTACATGAATATAAATGAAAAATTAGAGGGAAACACGGCCATTTTGACTACAACTACCTGAGGTACATCTTGAAAGGATTTTCGCATTTTGTCTTCTTCACCTCTCTGTAAAGTAAGTTGATAATTTGTAAGGGGCACTTTAAGTTAGTTTTTTAAAAACGTTTTCTGATAGTTATTTACTGTCCCTCTGCTATAGTTATAGATAGAGATAGGCTCCTCTGTTATATTTATAGATTGACTTAGGCTTCTCTGCTATAATTATGAATTTACTTACGTTTCTTCACAGGCACTTTTTTATAGTTCTACTTCCTGCCTGTTACCATACATTGCCCAAAGTTAACTTCACTGTTAAAAAATCAAAACTACCTGTCTGAACTTAAACAGTGCCATATTTCTACTGATTTTTTTAAATGCAAATTTCAGCACAAAAATGGAAGGAGAACAGAACGTTTCCTTTGAAATTGTCCTAGAGATGAGCAATGAGGAAATCATTGAACCCAGTGACTTGGAATTCATGGATGAATCACGGGACCATGAACTTCTACAATGTGTAGAATCTGTGGATTTGTTAATTCAATATGAGGACGTTTCTGACAGTCAAATGTTGGAAGTTATGTTCACCAAAAAGAGGACATTTCGGACAGTCAAATGTTAGACGTTCTATCAAATTTTGAAAATGAATCTCAAAAATAAATTTATATTTAATAATTCTAAAATTGTTTGAGACATTATTCATTTTTATATGTAATTCTTAAACTACTACCAAATTGATTATAATGTAAAGTCAGACTTATAGTATACGGTGCAACTTTTTTGTTTTACATAGTAATTTTGCTCATAGATACTTCCTTTCTCCCACTATATTATCTCCAATGTGTATTTGACATCTCTTTTTCATCTCCTGCCTCCATGTTCTTTATGCTTTCCTGACAGACTATGGTATGGATTCCATATACCACAATAACTTCTATAACAACATGCAAATTATCTACAGAGTAAACGGTGTACATTGAATTTAAGACTCTGCATTGGTACCTACATGTTGGTACTTAAATCACCCACACAACACAAAAACTCTATTCAGAGATACCCTACCTCTAAGCACTTTAAATTATTATTTTAGTGTTTCACTGAGTTTTCCCCATGTGTGGGGGTGGGGGAGGTGTGTGTGGGGGATGTGCGGGGTGTGTCTGTGAGGTGTGTATGTGTGTGTGTGTGTGTGTCTGGGGAGGATGAGGTGTATATGTGTGTGGGGTATGTGGGTGTGGGTGGGGATGTGGGTGTGTAAGGTGTGTGTGTGGGTGTGGGTGTGTGGGGTGTTTGGGTGTAGGTGGAAGTGTGGGTGTGTGAGGTGTGTGTGGGGTGTGTGTGGGTGTGGGGGGTATGTGTGTAGGATGTGTGTGTATGTGTGGGATGTGTGGATGTGTCTGTGAGGTGTGCGTGTGTGTGTGGGGGGAGGTGTGTGGGATGTGTGAGGTGTGTCTGTGAGGTATCTGTGTGTGCGTGTGTGTGTGTTGGGGGGTGAGGTGTGTGTGTGTGTGTCTGGGTGTGTGGGATGTGTGGTTGTGGGTGTGGATGTGTAAGGTGTTGGTGTGGGGGTGGGGGTGTGGGGTGTTTGGGTGTGGGTGGAGGTGTGCGTGTGTGAGGTGTGTGTGGGGAGTGTGTGGGTGTGGGGGTGTGGGGTTGTGTGCGTGTGGGTGTGTGTGGGACTTACTTGTAGGTACCTAAAACAGCCACAGAACCCAAAAGCTCTTTTCAGAGCTACCCTACCTGTAATCACTCAAAATGATTATTTTACACTATAATTTTCACTATTTTTCACCAAAGTACGCTCCCCGGTACGCTCCCCGGTGCGCGTACCGGGCGCTCCCCCCGCGAAAATAAAAAAAAAATTTACATTTTTTTTTTACCCGAGGGACCCTTTTATGGCCCCCACATCAAACCTAGGGGGTCAGGGGGTGTGTATCCTGCCCCCTTTTGGTCATTTCCCCCTTTGTTTTTTGCCACCTCTTGTGTCTCGATCCTACCGAGACACAAGATGGCGGCCGCTGCTGACTGTTTTGAATGTTTACCGACAACCGAGAGCCAATCAGCTTCCTGTGCGCAAGTCGCGTGGCGCGCCCGGAGCGCTCCCCGGTACGCGCACCGGGGCGCGCTTACAGATATATACATTTTTTTTAACCTAAATTACTCAAAATCCTCTGGAGCACATATCTTGAGACATAGCAAAGGCACATCGGGCTACCAGTCCCTACAATTTTGCCAAGTTTGGTGAAAATCCATTCAGCCGTTCGAGCTAAAACTGCGACAGACCGCCCTATGGAAATTAACATGGGGAAAACACGTTTTGGGACCCCCTTTTATCTTGGCCCCCGCTTGACGAATCCCCCCCAACCTTTCAGGGAAGGAGCGGAGAACCGCGAGGCAAAGGTGCTGAAAAATTCAGGCTGATTCCTCAACCGGCGCCAAAGTTATTCCAAATAGAATGTTGCGATTTCCCTATGGAAATCGATCCTAACTATAACTACCTACTGGCGACCGCCAGTAGGTAATATATATATATATATACATATATATATATATATGTATATATATATATATATATACAGCAGATTACTCTGGGTAGTTCTCAAGTTTAGGTAGAAAGCAACTCCAGTATAGAGCACTCTCAACACGAGGGACACTCTAAATTGGTCTCAGCTCAAATGTCTGCTTTTCGATCAAAGTCTTTAAGCGTAAGATTGGCCCAGTGCCATCCACGCAGAGATAGAAAGGGACAAAGTATTTTCCCATTTCTACAGCAAATTATTCAAGCATAGGATGCGCACATTGCTATCTATGCCGAGCTATAAAATGGCCAAAGCCTTTTACCCCTCCAGGCACAGTATTACAGCTTTGGATTGGTAAAATACCATTCAAGCCAATCTGAAATGAATAAAAGCAACACCTGACACATGTTTTGCTCTCATTAGAGCGCCTCAGAGAGGTATATCTTTTTCCAGACACAAGGAAGCACCCAGTATAGGTAAAAAACAAACCCTTTCAGGCATTGAGTGCCGCATACATTCTGCAAAAAAAGGAACAGAGAACTCTATATCGAGGCGCCATTAAAAATCCTAATTCTTGAGCATATCACGTTGTGGTGTGTCCTGATAGTGTGTTATTCCCGTTGAGGGGTATTAATTTCGTGGTGTCTGTATGGCGGGCCCTGGGGCTGTGTGGGGGGTAGAAGCCCCCCCACATATTCTTTTTTATTATTAGAGCCACTAGGAGGTGGTGGTCCCCGGGGCTGCAGGGTGGTTACGAGGCCCCCTGAATTGAATGGATAATCCCCGGGGAGGTTGCAGTCCTCGGGCCGCGGGGGCCAGCAGAGGCCCCCTCATCTATTTTAGTCTTTGCCCCTGGGACCTGGCCCACTCGGGGGCTTAAAAAAAACAAAGCACGGGAGCCCACACTTAGTTTTTTCTTTTTCGGCCGGATTCGCGGGTCTAACGTGAATCGCAACAATTTTTTTTAAATAAAGCTTCTCTTGGCCAGGGGGGGTCCTTGCCCTGAACAGGCCCAGTGGGTCAGGGTGTTTCTACTCTGACCCCTTTTCTTCATTTTTAACGTTTTGTGACCTTATTTTCTTGTGACTCAATTCAACTGAGTCACAAGATGGCTTCCAACAATTCCTGGTTTTAAGTGTTGGCAGCCAAACAGATTGTAGGCTCAAGATCGGAAGGGTTCACAAATCCACCACAGCCACAGTTGTATATCTGAGAAATGTTTAAAAGTCTAAGGATCTACTGAACGTATTTACACTATTTAACAAAAAGAGTGCTCTCTGAACAAAGAGCTACCTTTTTTTACAAATTTGTTGTAATTCCGTTAAGCAGTTTGGGCTGTAAACGTGTCTAAAGTTTTTGATGGAAATTAACATGGACAAAACATGTTTTGGGACCTCCCCTTTTTCTCAGCACCCGCTTGACAAATTACCCCGATATTTTTAACAGATCAGCTTCAGTGAGTGGGCCATTGGTTTTAAAAATCTTGCGAAGATTCGCCAAACGGCGCTAAATATATTGGCAAAAGAAAAAATGCTTTTTGGCTAGAAACAAGGTCTTAACAATAACTACCTACTGGCGACCACCATTTAATTATTGTGAACTTTTCAAAGTGTAATTAGTGCAACTGAATGGACGGTCTATGTGTTTCAACATACAGCCTTCTACTGAACCAATACATGCCTTACATTCAGGTCTTCCTGCCAAAAGGCCAAAGCAATTGTTTCTGATTCAGAAGCAGCTTTCACACCTCATTAAGGGGCTGCTGTTTTTGTATATGAATTTAGGACCCTAGTGTAACTTTCCCGATTCATGCCAATATAAAGGTATAAATCACCCTATCCTTATATAGGCATAGAAATCATAACCATATTTAGACTAAGCCTATGCAGTCCAAATACGGCATGGCCACTTCCACTAGTTCTGAAAATCCACAACGATTTCTTGGAAAAACCCTCCTTCAGCCATCAGGGACTTCCCCTTGCTTGAATATTGATTTATCCAAGAAATCCGGAGTTTTGAAATAACTGAGTCTTTGATGATGTTATTATGTCAAACCTTAAGTCAAACTAGGCACCTTCAAGGTATAAATATGCCCACACTTGCCCAGGCAAACACACGGTGGTTTGGAGTAGTTTGACTATCTACCTACACGACACAGCTCTCCGCAGCAAGTGCCGAAGGAAGCCGACCCTCCAGCAGACGCACTGAGAGAGACACTGTCTTTTCTCTTGCCGAGAGATCCAGCTCCAGTGTTTCCAAGCTACCCTAGCGGGTTGTTGGGAAATCGAGTCCTCAGAGAGAGATACCAGACCGCCTTCATTCTAAAACCAAGGTACGAAGCTGATTAGACCCTTAGAGAAATCTTGGATAGATTCTTGGCAAAAGAATACTGAAACTAAGCTACACCTCACTTACTTCTTCCCTTGTACTAGACCTAGGTTAGGTCCACCGGGGTAGGCGTATTTTAGAAGCACCAGTTGAGTACTTTTAGTCTTTATTTATTAATGTATGTATTCTATGCATTTTATGGCTTAGAAACCTTATCATGCTTTTACAGTATTATTTAATAATACTCTTCGTACTGTACGCATTGTACTTTGCAACCAGTATTTCGATTGTAGCAGTTCATTTCTCCTGCATGAGACAGAAGACTGTTCAATAAATACTTTTTATTGAAAACTCCCATCTCTCTAAATTCTCTGCACCTATGGTGAAACGAAGCATGCACGATTGACTGAGTGAAAAATCTATCTATTGTTTCCGCGACTCTAGGGATACATTTCTTATTCTTGGGAAGTAAAGTTGTCATGTTTATGCGGTTGTCAGAAACTAATCCCTTCTTGTTTATTCGAAAAAGTTTCTAGTGACCTCTGAGCTAGCTGGCACTCACAATTAAGTCTAATATATTCGGTAGAGACCTAGTTGACCTCAGTCCTACGTCAAATCTATAGTATATATGATTCCAATGCGCAGAGCCTATTGGGAATATAGGAACTACACTACACTGTCAGACTAATGCTGTTAGGTAGACAAAGTGCAACTTTTCAAAATGCCCTTTTCATAAAATGTATTAAAAATCTGACTTCACCAGTGAATTTAATTTGTATTACAAATACATGTAGTAGGTCAATCATTCTGGTAGTGTGTCCCAAACCAGAGATAGCAATGTTATGATTTTATTCTTAACTTTAGTTTTGTTTTTCTTGCTCTCAGCTACAGCTTTTACAATGAAAATAGCTTTTGGCTACTAGTTACTGTAGGAACATGTCAAATCCAAACTCATGCATGTATCCCATTAAAATACTAGATACCCTACACAGGCTTACATAGTGGTGACTTATTCAGTATTAAAAAATAGGTTATTTCCCGTCAACAGGTTCACCTGCAGGTTTATAAGCTGGAGCAGTCAGGCTACATGTTGAATTAAAACAGGAATTTTCACAATGCCACTCTCTTCTTTTTCTTCATTGTTTGTGGAACTGGAGTTAGATTAGTAAATTGATCCTTGCCTTGCTCCTGCACCCCACCCACAAATATATGTACATTTCTCAATTTTTGTGGAGCTGGCCATAGAATTGTAAATCTAAATCATCAAACTATTTATGCAGTTTCCCAAAGGTTGGTGGTATTAAAGGTATATTAATGGTTCCACCGCCCAAATTTATGTACACTACCCAATGTTTGTGTGTCTTTGAATTACAGTAGTAACTCTTTCCCTAACACTCACTTATGTACTTTCCCCAGTATTTTTGGAACTTGTGTTAGCATATTAAATCACTCCAAATGTGGACACTGTCTGCAATGTTTGTTGGATTTAAACAATATATGCAATTTCCCCATTTATGGTGAGATTGGAGTTAAAATAGTGAATCTTAATACCCCAACTGATGCAATTTCTCCCATGTTTGTGATAATGGGAAAAACATTAGAGAATCATACTTACACTGTTTACTTTCCCCAATGTTTTTGGGCCTTAGAGTAAATCTCACAGCCCCAATATATGCTTTTTCCTCATCGTTTGTGGGAAGTTAGAGGAGTCCATTTTATTTTATTACCAAATGTATGCATATTTCCCAGAGTAATAGTAAATGAAACCCGGAACTTGCCCCTCACTTCATGCACTTTTCTTATAGGATGTGGGATTGGAGTTAGAATATAATATTGGCTCCATTCACATGTGTGAACTTTCCCCAATCTCTGGGGGACCGGAGGTAGAATTGTGAATCTCATGTTATCCCCATTTGGTGTATTTGTACCAATATAGTAAATTATACACTTTCCCCAAGGTTTGCCAGACTGTAGTTAGAATAATAAATTTGACAGCCCCTAATTTAGGTTAGAATAGAATCCTTTTTCCCTTCCAAGTATATGCACGTTTCCCAATTTATGCAGGAGTGGAGTTAGAACACTATATTTGTCTAACTCAAAGTCATGTACTTTGCAGGTTATAACAGTTATTGTGTCCTTCTTCCCCAGTTAAGGTCCTTTTTGCAATGTTTTAGGGACGGGAATAAATTAACAAATTTCACCCGCAATTTATGCACTCTCACCATTTTTATGGAATTGAAGTTAGGTATATTTGCCATCCTCAGTGTGTATGCACTTTTCCAAATCATTGTGGGGAAATTATATGCATTTGCTCTTCAATTTATCATCGCTCACTTTGTTTATGTGGTTGAAGTTAGAATAGTGAATCTGATAACCCCAATGTATTGTTTTACCTTATTTTTTGTGGTACTGAAGTTGGAATCCTACATTTACCCCCACCTCTCACTGTTATGCACTTTCCCCAAAGTTTGTGGGCTTGGAGTTAGAATATTATTTTTGCCCCTCCCAAATGTATGCACCTTTTCTAATGTTATGGATTTTCATTTAGAATAGCAAATCACACCCCTGTTTGAATTCATGAGTATGAAATTAGGATGCAAAATGTTCTCCATCTCCCCACGTTAGCCTTCTGAGACTGCAATAGTAGACCCACCCCCCAAGTGTATGCACTTTCACCATTATTTGTGGGACTACAGTTAGAAAATTAATTTGCACTTCCCAAAGAAATCACTTTCCTCAATGTTTGTGGGATTGGAAATAGAAAAGAGTATTTACAACCCATAAAACACATGCACTTTCCCCAATATATGTTGTGCAGAAGTTCAAATAATTAATTTTACTACACAGTTCATGATCTTTCTCTAATGTTTTTCAGACTGTAGTTGAATAGTAAACCTTATCCCGCCCCTAATGTATGCACTTTCCCCAGTGCATGTGCGACTGGAGTTAGAATAGTAAATCTAATAGCCCAAATGTTGTTTGTAGGACCGAAGTTAGAATTAAATATTTTATCACCCCACCACATGTAGTCATGTTCCTCAATTTTGTGGAGCCAGATTTAGAATAGTAAATCTTACAGTCTTGCCTCCCTATTCATCAATGTATGCCCATGTTCCAAAGTCTCTCCGATTTTGAACTAGAATGTAATACTTGACCCGCTCACATTTATACATTTTCCCAAATGTTTGTGAGACTGATGTTAGTACAGCAAATCTCCCCAATGTTTGTGAGATTAGAGAATATGTGGTTGAATAGTACCCAACGTGTATTTATGTATTGCTTCAAATGCTGTCACCTAAAAAGTAGATTATGTAATTTTAATTGCAGTTTACATATTTTTATTTTCGAAAAAAAATGTTTATATTTTACAACTTATGAATTAAATAATGCAATTAGTAAAATATTTAATGTGAATATACAGAACAATCAGTCATGCAATTGTTAGGGAAATAATAAAATAGTTTTAAAAATTGTAATATGTCGAAGAAAATTCAATTATAATGTCTTTATAATAAAATATTGATGATACAAAGTAGACAAACATATTGAAACTTTTTTTGTTAGTAACATATTTCTCCAAAAACATTTTTGAATATCAATTAACGGTGAAAATGCATTTATGCGTGTATATATATATATATATACGTGTGTGTATTACAAATTATTATTGAAGTATTTTCATACTTACAAATATAATACTGCGCTTAATAAACATAGCAGTAATAAAATAAATGAAAGCCACGTATACCTTTTATCACTACATATTAAATAAAAAAATTATAACTGGTAGTGAGGGTTGGATGTTTTTTGTAGTTAATATTTTAGAAAGATTTATATATACATTAAATTAATGTATTCAATTAAATGTTGTATCTAATTATTTAATACAAACGTATTTTACTGAGCTATTATATTTTATTTTAGCAGTACTAGGTTAGATGTATATGTATATACATTTCCATTTAAATATTTCTATCTTTTTTTAAAGAATAATACATTTATTTCTATATTTTCCTATATGGAGCTACAACTACATATGAAAAGTTGCTAGTAGCAACTGTACTTAGAACGCTCCATCTCCTGATTTGAGGGGGTGGAGACAGATGTCTACACCTTGGAATAAATCTACACTCGGAAGCAAAAACACTTGGAATTTCAAATTTCCTTCTAAGAGTAAGAGAAAAAGCGAAATATTTTTAATTGGGCTATGGCAAAGAGTAGCAAATATGTACAGTATTCCAAACAAGTCCAAGGTAGATGATGCAGAACGTAATGGCTTCAAATGTGTAACTAATAAGAGGTACTTGATTGAAAAAACACAAAGCCAAAGAAAGTATATACATAAATGTACGGTGAGCAAATAGGGGCAAGCCAGCTATCTGCAATGTTTTCCGACTGATGCAACGTTCAGTGCTTGTTCCTAATTATATGAAAGCGCATTTTATATAAATAGGTGGACTCAGATGAAAGCAGCACATATTACATTACGAATTCAAAGCGAACAAAAATAATCAGAGAAAAGTTTTTTACCCATAAGTAGTGAGTCACCTTGCCTTTCCTGAACCTGTTTCTTTGCTGTTGAAGGGGTTGGATATGATCCATATTTTGAGATTTCACAGCAAGAAGGTGAACCGGCCTGGGTGCCCTGCTGCATTTTTAATAAAACTTTGATTCATTTTTACATCAGAAAACGGAAGGGTCGGTTTCAGTTCTGTACATGATTAATGAGACGACCTCCTAGAGATAAGAAGAACATTATTGGAAGAGGCGCCCCATGTATAAGCAGTTTCAAGGTTATTCTGGACTGCATGGTTTGAGGACTTGGCAAAGTGTGCTCACAGCAAAAAAAGTCATAGCAAGGTTGTGTTATTTGTGGTTAAAATAGAACACTTCAGCAAACATACAAAAAGACATAAAAAGTATATTTCAATTGGACGTATAAGAAACCAGTTTTGTGTTTCTGAGGCATGACTTGGTAGTAATTTAAATTACAATTGGATTCTGGTATATAATGAATTACAGTGTGTGGCTCGACTTGCTATCAGGTCACACTGAACTTCATAATAAGTTGTTCCACTTTTAGGTACTTAAGAGTGGTCGATGATGAAGACCACGTGTTCAATAATGCATTATTCAGCCATGTCTGGTAGAATGAATGAATTACACTTCTATTATTTGTTGCTACTCTTGTATTACCCAAATCAGCCTCGTGATACACTTCAGAGCGTTATGAAATCAAGCTGAATACAGTTGCACCATGAAAAACTCTGAATACAAATAAACTAAATATACTATGAGTAAAATAATTATTTCCCTATAAATTGTTGTAATGTATGTAGTTGGTGCAGGTGAGTTCTGACATCACAAAGTGTAAGGAACACAATAATTACCTTGTTAGTCACCTGTAATAAGTTAGTGAGTAGTGATATTTAATGTGAAAGTGAGGGAGAAACAGGAAAAAACATACCTTCACAGTGGTTTTATGCAATGTGTCACATGTTAGGATAGTACTGGCTTTTGATTCTACCTGGAAGCGCGTTGCATTGCGGGACATGTGGTTTCGTTTTTTAATAATAGCTATACAAATAGCTGAATGCAAAGTGATATCAGTTAAAGTCTCAGGTATAGGGCAAGACACCGCAGATATCTGTGATGTAATTAAAGCACTGAGACTGATCTTAGTTGATGAAGTTCGTTGGAAACCTGAAATAGCCTTATGAAAGTTTGGTAAGGCTCTACGCTTAGCTGATAAGAGTTTCCAAAAGATGCAGACAAATACATGCATGTATGAGTAAATCATTTCGTATTTGTTTGGGTGAAATATGCACAGCCTTCTCAGGATGAGGGGACAATGACAAAGGACCTAGCAGGTATTTATGTATCTGTAAATTGAAGTATCTTTATTTGACATCTTTTTCCATTTGGATTTCTTTTGCTAGATCTCGTGGTTTTGTATTTTAGCACAAGTAATTTAATGTATTGCATGTACAAGATGCACCTCGATGTTTGCCACAGCTTAAACTTCTAAACCAGTCTAAAGCGATGGAGAAATCTATAACAGTAACGTAGGTGACCATTTCATCTCAATAGTAATGCAGTGATTCATACACATTTGAAGTACTCTTCTGTTGCACAGTTGTATTGTAATGTTCTAACCAATGGATGTTAGCGCTGGCTTGCACCTCCTAAATTGGTTCTTCTTAAGAAATGGGACTACAAATTTTCAGGACATAGGCTGATAATAATTACAAAAGAATAAAAATGCAGTAGAGTCTGTGTGGAAGTTTCATAGCAAGGGAAACTGCAAAATTCTGCCATGTCATATTGCTCCAGTGCTAACAACAACAGCCATCTAATGTTGCCGAGCCGATACCTGGTCAAAACCAACCTCTCTCAGGTAGAGGGTACCCGGTTCAGATATGCCTTTGGCCCTGCCTAAGTTTGAAAAAGAACACAGGGGGTCATTACGATGGCGGGGGGACCTGAGTCCGCCCGCCATTGTGATGAAAATCCGGACCGCCCGCCGTGCCTGCGGAGGTCCCCGACACCCAATTAGGATGCAACCGCCACCATGGTGCTGACTGCAGTACCCACAGCAATGTTAAGAATGCATGTTGTGCATATCACTGTATATCACTGGCCTACATGGCAGGCACCACACAGTGTCTTCCACTTGGTGCAGTGAAATATAGCGGGGTACCATGGGCCTGCAACGGGCCCCCAAATCTATTCCCCACCAGCCTTTCAATGGCGGTTTACCCACCATGGAAAGGCTGACTGAAGCCAGCATCCTAATTTGGCGGACTGTGCCTGCAAGGCACCGCCGCCATTTTATGCATGCAGACCTCTCAGCCAGGCAATCGGGACGATTGCCTGTGGCGATTCCATGGCAGACGGTCTTTACGTCCACCATGCTTGCAGTCTGGATCCCCCCACCACCGTAATGGTGCGGGGGAAAAATTGCGCTCGGATGGTGGAAGGCGCGCCACCGCACAGCTGGTGGTGGCGGGTCTTCTGCCATCATAATGACAGCCATAATCTTGTAGGGAAGGTTCCAAAACATTACTGCTTACCTTGTATTGACTCTTGCAGCCGAAAAATTCCTAACAAGCCAGCCTTTGTCCTCTTTACTCAATTTAGCCGGCTCAAGAAAAATAGAAGGTCTATTTAAGTAAACAAAGGTAGAATTGGCGTAATGAAGCCAGGAAATCATGTGACAAGAAGTCCTCAGTGTTCCCTTTGTTGAGGGACACATGCTCACTAGTGTAGAACGAGGTGCAAAGTATTAATGGTGCCAATTTTATATGGTCCTCAAGATATTTCAGACAGAACTCTTGATTGTGCGCTGCATACAGGGATACCCAGGATTCGTCTTAAAATGCTGTGAGAGGCTGGCTCAGTATATGATGTATACTTATGTAATTGGACACCTTGCACTTATCCAGACAAGCCTGGTGGTGATTTTAGTGGTCTTAGACAACCTTATAAAGCCCTCTAATTAGTAGCTGTGGAGAGCAGCCTCAGGCGTAATCCAGAAGGAGTGTAAAGTAGCTTGTTTTACCAGGACATAATCTTTTAGGTATAGATTAAATGAAAAAGAACCACACAGTGTTTTTTTAAAAATATGTATTTATTAGAACACTCACTAACAAGCACAGATATCTCCTAGTTGGATATATACACAATGCACCCAACACTTTGTAATAGAAACAGGTAAGTAGCACAGAATACACAGTGGTCCCCCAGGGCACACCAAACCACATACTAAAATAGTGGTATGCGAATCATGACTCAAGTCAAGACAATACTCAGAGGATGTAGAAGTGCCCAAGCAACCATCCAAGGTGAGTATCTAGGAGCCCCACAGAGGTTGTGTGCAATGTAGGAACAGGACTGCATTCTCCGTACAAATCAACTTGTAAGTCGCAGTTGCAATTTTAAAGAAGAAGGACCCTTCCTAATGGACCCTGAAGAAACCTAGTGGAAGACAGAACGTTGGAGAGCCACCCCGCCCGTGGATACCTCAGGAACAAGGATACCTGCCTCAGGGGAGCCAGGTGCATGGGTGTGAAGTGCCGTAGGAAACGTCTGTTGAACCCAATGTAGGCCTTCAGGAGGATGCCGCTTGTGGAGAAGGAGAAAGTGTCTGGTGGAACACAGAGGTGGATTCAAGTTGAGAAGTACCTGAAAGCAGAGGGGACAAAGTCTATGCCACTTGGAGGTGACCAGGAGGCACAGAAGATAAATGCCCAACGATTTTGGGTGCCTTAGAAGAGTTGAGAGTGCCCTTGGAGTTGCAGCTGTGAGGACCAGCCAATGCTTTAGAAGACTAGGAACTGTTCATACGCTGTCCCACGTCGGATGTCGAGAGTTGAGAGGTCAAGAAGGCTTGGCAACTGCGAACAATGTGGAAAGGTTAAGAAGGTACACTGTCGGGACCAGCAAGGTCCAGGAGACACACCACAAGTAGGGGAATAAGGATAGGCTCTGAGTAATGAGGGAGCGCACAGAATTCAAAGGTGATCCTCAATAGGACCGTCAGGCCAGAGACACTGGAGTCACAACAGGACCACAAGAAACTCACCTAAGGAGCAGGCCCACGATGCAAGTGATGTGTTGAGGACAAAGATTTTGGTCACTGGATAGGCTTGATGTTGGGGCTACTTGGAGCCCGATGGTCTTGGTGGAAGGAAGTCAACAAGCCTTTGCAACGGCAGGTCAACGTGGTGCACAGGGGTTCAGGTCCTGTGGCTCCAAGGAAGGATACTGGCCTCAAACTTGATGAGAGGACAGGGCAGGCCTTGAGGGATGCAAAGAACCACACCTGTGTTGCTGATTCTTTCAGAGTCCATGGGAGCTCAGGGTCATAATACCAGTCAGCTTAGTTGCGGTGCCTGCAGATGTAGGGAAGTGACTCCTTCACTTCAAGGGAGATTTCTTCAGGTGTCTTGGATGCCCACATGCCTTGGAAGGTTTCCTGTATGGAGCAAAGGCACAGACATTGCAGCAGACAAGCAAGGCGAAGAGATAAGGAGCAGCAGGAGTCTTCCCGGATGCAGCCTGGATGGCCAGAGCGAAGTTCAGCGAAGTCCAGAGTGCCCAGACGGTCGATGCTGAAGTGGTATCTAAATTGTGTCATGTCCCACTACGAATCTAGGGACCCACCCTCAGGAAAGCCCTAAGGAAAGGGTTAAGACGATTCAGGGTTCCTTCCCAGGGGAGGGGTGGGACAGTTAGGAGGATACTACCATGTACTTTGTCCAGTTTCAAGCCAAAACGGGAGGCATCGGCTCCCTGAACTGGTTT
Source organism: Lissotriton helveticus (assembly GCF_964261635.1). NCBI lineage: Eukaryota > Metazoa > Chordata > Amphibia > Caudata > Salamandridae > Lissotriton > Lissotriton helveticus. The sequence continues at coordinate 210,756,404 of NC_136063.1, read as the reverse complement.
GAAGTGGACTATGCAAGGAGGGCACCAAATGTGCCCTTCAAGCAGACTGGGTGGCGCTAGCAAGTGCTCCCACCCAGCCCCAATACACTAAACCCTGTCTGGGAGGTGGTCACACCTCCCTGTGACAGGATACCTATTGTTCTGCCTTCCCCTGCTCGAGCTTGGCTCAGCAGCAGGAGGACAGAATCGTGTCTCTGATTGGTAGCAGCCGATTTGTGCTGTTAGGGTCTAGAAAACTGGTACCAGGAGCACTAAGGGCCTAATGGAGGGTTTTTACAGTGCTTGGAATCAGACTTCCTACACTGTATACGGTGTGTGGGGTACGATTCCAACATGTTTGATACCAAACATGACAGGGTTCGTTACAGCCAGTTTCGAGATGGTCTGTCATGTTGAGGAATAGGTAGTAGGGCTGGGAGCACACACACAGCACAGTATGCACAAATCTGACATGTATATATCTAAAGACCCACATCTCCCATAATCCTGTGGGACTGTTCACGTGGACTCTACATTCACGGTCCTATTTAAGCTCTGCCTCCCTGATGCCCGGTGCTTGTCAATTAGGTTAATTGGCCAGGACCGTTGGAGCGAAGACATGCCTCTACCAGCCTTGGGAAGGAAGTATTCCTTTGTGTTACTTATCAACAGTCCCCTGTCACACCTTCATTGGGCTCACCTTACCTCCACAGCTAAACGCACAGGAGCGCGTCCTAGAGCCGTTGCTGAGTTCGCCTCGTCATCAGAGCACAACACGCTGGAGCGCATCATCGTGCTTTCATTGGGCTCACTTTGTTTTTCTTGACGATGTGCTGGAGCGTGTCTTTGAGCCTTTTGAGGGGCTCATCTTATCTTTGGCATCAACGCACTGAAGCGCGCTTATGAGCCACTACTCGGCTCTAATATGAAGCTTCATTTTGTTTAAAGATGCATTTCCAAAATTCTTTTGGGAAGAGCTGAAGTCTGACTAATGAGTTGTTGAGAGGCTCAGATCTTCCAGGTTGGCTTCAGTTGTCACAGGCACCCTTTCAAGACACAGCACAGTCAAGAGTAGTTGAGAGGCTCAGGAAGGAATGTGCCATACTTCATTTTTACCAACTAAAGAACACAGGAGAGCGTGCCTATCCAGTTTCCCTTGTATTGCCGTTTCCTTGGGATCACACTGCAGTGGACAAAGCGTCCTTCTGTCTGAAGAGAACCTACCCAGCTAAGTACACCTTTCTATTTATGTCTTCTGGGAAGCTGTATTACCAAAGGAAGAAGAACTTATTTACTTTTATGATTTATTTTTGGATTTTGTATTCTGTATAGTAGAACGACTGCGGTTAGCTGTAAAGTAAGTGCTAATACATAGTCTTATTGTGTTTACTCCTTCTACATACTGTGGTTGCTATATATATGTTGTGCTTGTGTTTTGCTACAGGGAACACAGGACTAGACAGCAGGAGTGACAAGAATATGAGTAAACCCTACAACTCTACGCATCTCCCCCATAGTGTGATTTCACAGCCGCATCATTATTGTTTCCTTTAAAACGTTTTTCCCTTTCCCGTCATGATGTTGTCTGCTGGGCGATGTTTACGTACTCACAGTTGACATCATGTTGGAGACAGGGTCAAGCCGCATCAATTATCACTCCCGCTGTATCTGTCTTTGAAGGTTAGTGGCTAACGTTGGTCTGACATGGTCATCGTTTAATGATGCAGTGCCCCTCTAAATGTTATATGGCTGTCTCACTTATAACTCGGGAGAAAGACTCCGAAGGCTGTCGGTGTTTCCTGCTCATACAGAGGCACCCTCACACTTAGAACCAAGCATTCTGCCTTCAGGATTGAAGAGGCCTGCTGTAGGGGTGAATTATAGGTTTTAAGTGTAGTGACCGTAGATATAGGGAACATCTATCTGTCGTAACACAGGCTTCAATGGCAGGCCTGTAGTGACAGCTTGAATGGTCTCCCAAATGTGGCATAATACATGCTGCAGCCTATTTAGGACCCCTGGGATACCTATGCCCTGGGTACCTTAGTACCATATATCAGGGACGTATACGGGTACCCCAGTATCCATTCTTGGATGTATCCAAGTACTTACCATAACAATTTGAGGGAGAAAATAGAAAGACTAGGTCCCTGATTAGTAGGATCCCAGTCAGACTAGTCAGAAGAAGCATGGGACCAGGCAAAAAGTGGGGGAAACCATATAAGCAGATACCACTGTCCTACAAACCCTATTTCCTCCATCTGCTAATTTTGAATCATTGCTGTAACTGCATATATATTATACAAGTTAATATAGGAATACATTTCCTTTTATAAATTTCCAGTAGAAGTCAAATGGATTTACTTCCTAAGTTCAAGGGTAAACTAAAAAGAGAGCCACAACTTGAGTAAAACGCAATATCCCTGCAGACAATTATGAATCCCAGGGTTTTGAGTGATCAAATGTTACCTCCAAATGAGGGAACTCATATATTTTCTAGTTGTTTCTCTATGTTCAACAGACACGTTTTACATGTTTTGGGCCTGCAAGCCATAATAAACATTTTTGAGTTGGTAGTTTCCAGCTTCCGCTTCTCCATAAAATCAACAAAAGAGTCTAAAAGTACAATATGTCCATATTTCTTGCTAAAAGGAAAGAATCTTACGCATAAAGGAGGGCTGGCTTATTTTTACCTACAGACATATCCCTCCCTTTCTTAGTAAGAACAATATTTAAGCTGTTAATATATAACAAAAATATGATAGGGGCTAAAACACAAACCTAGTCTACACTATACCATAAGGCAAGCAGGTCATTGCATTCCCCTTTTTCTGACATGACATGAAAAGACTGATTTGCATATGGCTTGGTCCAAACTGTAATGGCATGGTGAGGGAAAAAAACGATTGTTGTGTTGATGCATTCCATGCTTGGGAGGCATCTGCATCATTGCAGGAATGTGGTTACATCACGGGGAGAATGTAGGGTGGGCATTCTTGGATGAGCAGTTGGAGATGCCGCCAATGACTTAATGTGATGCCATGCAGAGTTGGTAATAAAGTACTATTCGGATTATACTCTTGCGATTAGAGTATACTTTACATGCTGGAGACGAGGGACAACTCTGCTGAAACCATGCGAGAGATTTGAGGAAGAGAATTCAATGGAAGAGCATTTGAAGTAATGAAATAAAAGAGAAAAGAGAAAGGAACAAATAATAAGGTGAGCCATGACTGTGAAAATTTATCGATGCGTAAAGAACAATCGAAGTTGAAGAGTGAAAGCATATTTTAAAAGGAAAAGAATTAACTTACTGAGAGGAAACTAGCGCGAGCAGTGGTACGCAAGGCAGAGGCTGTGACTTGACTGTAGCTGAAGCATCAGCATGTGAGGCACAAGTTAGTAGAAAGCGAGGAGTACTAACACGCCTCTGGAACGCAAAGCATTATGCCATAAAGTCATACGCAGGCAGCCATTTTAAGGAGGATAAATTGAATTGTCATGGCAACAGGCAAATCGCATTGTGAACGAAAGGCTCGGCAGCGTGAGTGGTTGAAGCGTGTTACTTTTATCGCTTCACTGGATTAAAGGCAACGGTGAGTGCGGTATATTCAAAGTGTAACTATTTAAGTAAACAAGCAGTAAACGAGCTTATAGGCGGCATATTATCTTGGTGAGTGCAACTACAAGAAGTGAAGGAAGCGCATTACTAACAACGTTTCAATTAATTGAGCACAGAGGTGTGCAACAATAGGAAAACAAGAGGCACGTTGAGATTCGCAATTTGAGGATTATTTATCCTATGCGTGGGTAAGGATTAACAGGCAAATTTGTAATGCATGTTGCATATCGGTGATATGCACACCTATTGAAAATAAAAACTATTTTTGTTTTTGGTATTAAAGGATTAATGAGGAAAGACAATTGTTATTAGCACACAGAAGAGTTTTAGGAGGCACAACATTTTTATTTATGGATTGGTTTTTTAAATAATTTTTTTATTTTTTTTTTGCAAAGTTGATGATTATAAAAGTCAGAGAAGAATAAATTAAAAAAAAAAAGAAGACATGTGTGCAGCTCAAACCTTCGCATTAACACCGCCAATACCATTTATACTGGAACCAGGAGAACCACGCATCAAGTGGCAAGAGTGGAAAGCTTATTTTATTAATTATATGGTTACTATAAACAATGATAACATGACACCAGAAATTAAGAAAGGCATATTATTGCATTCACTTGGACCGGAATGCATTAAGCAATATCATCAAATGCAAAAGAAAGAAAGAGGGGATGATGAAGTTTATGTATATGCAAACACATTAGAAGATTTGGAAAAGTACTATGCACCAACTGTTTGTGTTGCCATTGATAGATATAAGTTTCTTTTCAGGAGGAAACAAGACCAGAATGAAAAGATTGATGATTATTTGAGTGCGTTAAGAAAAAACGCTGAACGTTGTCGATTTGGAACATTGGAAGAGGAATTGATTAGAGATCAAATTATTATGTTGACAAATAATAAGAGAGTACAAGAAAGATTGTGGACGATGGGTGATGGCACATTGAATAAAGTACTTGCAGTAGAGAGGAAAGCAGAAGTATCGGTGAGGTGTGCTAAAGCAGCATTGGACGAGGAAAAAGGGAAAGAGAAGGAGGAAGTTTGTGTAGTGAGGAAAGGGGGCAAACCGAGTGTTAAGAGTTTTGAGAAAGACAATAACTAAAGAAGTTAAAATTGAGAAGAAATATAATAATCCTGTACGAAAAGAAGGTCAGGGAAGTTTGGCTTGTTACAGATGTGGAAGCTATACTCATTTAGCCAATAGCAATTTATGTAGAGCAAGGGATCAACAATGTGCTGTTTGTGGTTTGATAGGGCACTTTGCAAGAGCATGCAATAGGAAAGACAAAACAACGAGAGTTAAGTATGTCACTGGAAAGGAAAAGAGTAGTGACATTGAGGAAGGGTCGTCACAAGAAGATGACGAGATATTTATGATTGAAGATATTATTCTTGATGTAAAGAGTAAGGTAGAAAGTAAACCATCGTGTGAAGTAGTAGTGGCTGGGGTGAAGGTGGTGTTAGTAGCGGACTCAGGTTCGCCGTACACTATTGTAAATCTGAATATGTGGAAAGACAAGTTTATAAAATAAATTGGAAAAGAACTAAATGCTTGTGACGTAAATCCCACAAGTTTTACTGGAGAGAGTATACCTATGGTAGGGTGCAGAGATGTTACATTTGAGTTCAAATGGAAGAGAGAAGATGGGAGGATGTATGTTGCAGAACATGGTCCTAGTGTTCTAGGCTGGAAAGACCAAGGAAGTTTGAAAATAATTTTAAATCCTAATAGCAAGGAACAGGTTCTTGTACTTAATGATGAGGATGATTTGAGTAAGAAAATAAGTGAACATTTTATGGATGTATTCTCAGGAAAGAAGTGTTGAGTCTGGATTTGTTAACAGAGGAGGAAAGATCGTACCACCTAAGGGGTTGACAAAAAGAATAATTGGGTTATGCCACAAAGGGTATTTTGGCATTGTAAGGCCAAAGAAAAGAGTAAAAGGTTCATATTGGTGGCCAGGAATAGACATTGAGGTTGAGAGGATTGTAAGAGGATGTGAAGAGTGTGCAGATTCTGATAAACGTTTAAAAACTTTAAAACCACAGTTCATACCAGTTGAGTGCCCTGAAATGGTGTGGGATTTGTTGGCAATGGATTTTGTGGGTCCAGTGCAAACTAGGAAAGGGGAGAATAAGTATATTATTGCCCTAATAGATTATTTTAGCAAATGGGTCGAACTGGAGGTTGTCGAAAGAGCTGATGCCGATACTGTGGTAGCATTTTTAAATGAAGTCTTCTTAAAAGAAGGTTTACCAAAAAGAATAATAACTGATAATGGCACTGATTTTACAGCCCAGAAAGTAGAGGATTTTCTAAAAAAGGAATGGTATCTTTCATGCTAAAACATCTGTATACTATCCTTCAGGTAATTGTGCCATGCAACGATTTAATCGTGTTATCAAGGGCACTATTCAGATTGCTTGTGAAAATAGGAAGAATTGGGAGGTTGAAATAAAAAAAATGATTTGGGGTTATAGGTTGACGCCATCTCTCACAGGTCATAGTCCTTTTGTGTTAATGAGGGGAAGAGAGCCATTCACTAAAGATAACATAGGGTGGATGGATAGTACAAGACATATTGATTGGTTACCAGAAATTGTAAAGGGAAACATGATTAAAGCACAACAAGTATATAATAAGAAATATGATAATAAAAATGTAACAAGAATGGAAGATTTACACGTTGGAGATTGGGTGAAAACGAGGAAATGTGGAAAGGTAGCTAAAGGGGAAAGCGTATTTTCAAAACCGTTAAAAGTAGGGGAATGTTTAAACAATTCTGCGAGATTAAGTGACAATCGGGTGTGGCATATGAGTCGTATTACCAAATGTAGAAATCTTGAAAAAGCAGAAAAGGGGGATGTTGGGGGAATTACTAAGGAGGTTCCTACTGACATGTTTGGAAATTGGTTGTGGGAGGATGATATTGAAGATTGTTTTGTGTTAGAACAAACCGAGCAACAACAGGATGATATTGATACAGTTCCGGGATTAGAAGAACACACTGGCTCTGAGGGAGCAGAGGAACAGAGTGATACAGAGCCAAGAAGGGTAGGAAGAATGGGAAGAGTCCTTCATACACCTCAGAAACTCAAGGATTTTGTTTCATCATAATTATCATATTCGTAGGAATGTACATTGTATATAGTTTTCTATAACACAAATCGGTTCCAGCACACTCATAACAGATAGGTCACACAAATATATATACAAGAAAAGTGTGCTTTCAATGAAGTCTTTTCACAAGTTGTTTGCACACGGGATGAAGAAAAAGTATCACAGTCCAGTCGTTTTGTATCTTGTTCCACAAGGGATTCTCTATATTGTTCACAAAAAAACTTCTTCCATCTTAAACATAGCCAACGCGTTTCGTCTCTCTATGAGACTTCTTCAGGGCTATACAAAGACAAAGAAATATACACACACTTATTTATAAGAATGAAACATAAAATATAATGTTTAAGAGCATTAATGTGTACATACAGTTGTTGAAAACACTTGTTTGCAAAAAGCAAAAGAAAAAATGTTTCCACATTTCCTAAATATTTACAGACTAAAAACACTATGTGTGCATCACATTTTTAAGGCAGGACAGAGCCTTATTTTATGATAAACTAATTTAGCATCACAAAAATAGATGTACAGCACAAAATTCCTATTTACAGTTAAAAAGACACATTAAATATGCGTAGAGATCATTGCACTGAGGTGGGCTCAATATCACAGTGCCCACTTTTCACATCCCAAACATTGACACCCATTCAATAATAGTGCCAAGGTCATCTATTATTCCATACACCAATTATAGTTTATGAGAAAGTAAATGATACCTTCATATCTTAAGTTGTGGCCTATGTGTACTGATTGAAGATTCGTAATCACAAAAGGCATTTTGTACGTAAGATGGTACTTCACATAAGCTCTGAAATAAAAAAGATTTTTTTCTTTGTTTCAGTGATATAATATTCTACTCAGAAAAAAAGAAAGTAAAAACTTTCTAGAGATCAAGACCAAAGAGGAACAAGAGATCAGTTACTTAACAGCAGTATATTGATTACGTTATTTTTTTATTTTTTTCAAGTCCATAGTGGTGCTGCTAACAGGGAAAAGGAAGCCAAGAAAAAACCCTGATTGTTAAAACTATGGAAAGCAGTACTTCAGTATGAGAAGGTAGCCTATCAGCTCTATAATACACAGAAATGAAGTCATACGATCCATTTTAGGCTATAATAACAAATGACATTGTACATGTAACATTAAAGCCTTATATGGCACAGATGCGAGAAGTCTCATGCAACCAAGGCTTTTACGTGCTCAGAAAGATCTCTTCAAATGTGATGTGAGACATCAAATATAAAATATTCTGTGAACTGTAGCTACTCAATAGTGTATTTGGAGTTATGTAGGCTATAGTCAGTTAGGTGAGTACATCGTGTGTATATAGTTTTGTTTAGTTTTTGTATATAGGAGGGGGATGTGTTGTGTTGATGCATTCCATGCAGGAATGTGGTTACATCACGGGGAGAATGTAGGGTGGGCATTCTTGTATGAGCAGTTGGAGATGCCGCCAATGATTTAATGTGATGCCATGCAGAGTTGTTAATAAAGTACTATTCGAATTATACTCTTGCGATCAGAGTATACTTTACAACAATCGATTTAGGCCCAGATCTTTGTACTGAGGTGAATGTATGACATTGTTCTGCATTCTGTCCATCAATAGTTCTTTTTGCATTTGTCACCCCGAGTGGGATGGGTATGCTCAGACGTGGGTCCCATGCTCTCCATGCCACTAGAATCAAGCTATCCTGGGTGAAGAAGGGTGAAACCCCAAAACCAGTCCTGGGATGCTTGTTTCCAGTCCAGGGAGGAACTGGCCTGGCAGTTCAGGCTGGACTGTTCCTTTTGGGCACAGGGTCAAGACTGATTTGCATATGGCTGGGTCCAAACTGTAATGGCATGATGAGCAAAAAAACGATGGATTTAGGCCCAGATCTCTGTACTGAGGTGAATGTATGCCATTGTTCTGCATAATGTCCATCAATAGTTCTTTTTGCATTTGTCACCCAGAGTGGGATGGGTATGCTAAGACACAGGTCTCGTGCTCTCCATGCCACAGGAATCAAGCTATCCTGGATGAAGAGGGGTGAAACCCCGAAACCGGTCCTAGGATGCTTGTTTCCAGTCCAGCGAGGAACTGGCTTGGCAGTTCAGGCTGGACTGTTCTCATTGGGCACAGGGTCAAGACTGATTTGCATATGGCTGGTTCCAAACTGTAATGGCATGGTGAGCAAAAAAACTATGGATTGAGGCCCAGGTCTCTGTACTGGGGTGAATGTATGACATTTTTCTGCATTCTGTCCATCAATAGTTATTTTTGCTTGAAAAGATCGAAATGCAGGGCTCTGAGGATGTCTGCCAGCACTCCCCTTTAAGACTCAGCGAATCTACAACTTTAACCAGGGTACACTGTCATAGGCGCAAAAGTGGTCCAAGAAGGCAATATGTAATAGACAACGTTTTGCAATTTTATGTTTGCTTATTAGCAAGTGCAAGTTAAGACATTGCTCAAGTGTTCCAATGCCTGTCCTTAACCCATACTGGTCCTCAGAAAGGATGTTGTGTACCGAGGTCCAGATCATTAGCTTGTAAAGGACTAGCCTCCCTTCTATTACTAGAGATTAATCTGCCAGAGATATTGGACAATGGCGTTTGAGGCCCTGACAATTACCCTTTTTACAAACCGGGACTTTTGTAGCTGTGATCCAGGAACTTAGGTATGCCTGTTTTACAGCTTGAATTCCTATTTTTTGTCAGCCAGTATGCCCAAAAATCCACGTTATCATTACTTAGGTCCATAAGGAAACTATCGGGCCCAGTGCCTTATTGGATAGACTCTTGTTAATTGCAACCCTCGCCTCTTCCAGGGATAATGTAATATGAAGTGGAAAAGATGGCTTTTCTGCATGTGAGCGGTCATTATCTCTATCCAGGGCCCTTTAGATCCTTGCAAAATAAGTTACCCATTTTATAGGTCCAATGTCAGATTCCAGGTTTTTCTTTGGTGTTTTGGAAAAAAAGTTTGAATTGATGATCTTCATGGGTTTATTTTAGCTCACATGCACCAATCTGCCCCTCTCTGGTTCCAGCCCGCAGGTCAGATCTCCATTTTTAAATTCCAATTGTATTTCTTTCTGTAGGAGATTATGTGTTCCCTATTCTTTGGAGAGATTATCATGGCATTGGGAAGCTCTTTGTTGGCACTTTTATAGAACCTACCCAACAAAGCAACCTCCCTTTCTCTGTAAGTTCCTATCGGTTTGAAGAGCAGAGATCTAGTATTATCACTTTTTTGTTTTCCAAAGCATTCTGCAACAAGTGAAGGACAAATCTCTTAGGAAAGACAGCAATTTACAAGGCACCAGTTTCTTTTATTCAGCATATATAATATCTGACCCTTTTTGGTGGTTTTCCATATCAACTTTCTCCCTTTTGTCTTTAGCTCAATGTAAAAGGCAATTCCCTATTATCACCCTTCTCCTTCCAGTTCTGACTGCCAAATACATTGATATTAAATTTTGTTCACTATATATCCGTGCATGTGTGAACCAATCCGATAAGTTCATTACACCCCTTGTAGCAAAAATGTAGTCAATGGTGGAACAATATGCTCTTACCGTAAATATTGCAATGCAAATTATATTATTCAGGCAATTCTAAAACATTGCAAATGTCATAAACCATCTACCTGGAACCCAGATGATTCCAATGGAGTGGCGAGGGTTAGTTCTCAAACCCTCCTGAGACTTGCTCTCGGTTTACAGGAGGAGACACTGCTCGGGTGGCAAATCCCAGTGGGAAGGAGGTTGGGATGGAGAGAGTGTGTAGAGTCAAAGACGCTGTGGCTCGTCTACTCAACAGCAACCCTGCACCAGGCATTCACATCAGTCTGATGAATGGTACCGGCAGATATGGTACCTATAAACACACAAATAATAAGGCTTTAGTTTAGTACTAACTCTATCTCATAAGGTATCACCTCACCAAAGCTTTTCAAATCTCAACCAACCTTTAGTATTGATGTTGTTTTGTTTTCATTTAGATTGTCCATTGAGGCTCCTTTTTCAAAATGTTCAAAACAAAAAATTCAATCCACAAGCAAATTTGGAAGGGGTTAACCTTTCTGGAAGAGCCCTGTCAAGAGTATGTACAAGTTGAACAAAACACTGGTTACCTTTGTTTGCAGCATAATGTTGCGACTGAGTTCTTTGTGCAGTAAAAACTCTGTTAATGCATCTCTCCTTTTCTTCTTGCTCTTTTTTCCATACCAGTGCAAGAGTATTGCAGGATGTTGCTTGCAATGAGATCAAAGCGCGAGGATCAAGGGAGCAGCCAAGACAGAGTCCTGGAAGCCAAGAAACAGGTTAAGTGACAGGTGAAGAGGGTAAGCGAAGGGGGGGGGGGGTGTGGCCGGTCTTTAAATAAGACTGCTTTAGAACGTTCATAAAGGTCATATTGTAATTGTTTGTAACAAGGAACAGGTGCGGATAATTAACTTGATGAGGCTGCCTTCTAGAAGGTGCTTTAGAATGTTCACAAAGGATGCGTTCTTATTGCTTTAAGCAAGGAACAGGTGCAGATGGTTAATTTGATGAGGCTGGCTTCTAGAAGGTGTTTTAGAATGTTCATAAAGGTTGTGTTCTAATTGCTTATAGCAAGGAACAGGTTCAGGGGATTAATTTGATAAGGGCTCGCTTCCAGAAGGTTCACGTTGAGGTCATCTATAGCAGTTGCTTGTTGCTTGTTCTGGTGGATTTTCTTGATGTTTCCATGGCGCCTGAAACCTGACTTTGCATATGCATGGTAAAACATTTGTAAAAGCTGTTAAGCTTTTTCAAACAAACTGTGGAACACCAGCTACAACTAGCTATTACCAACAGCATGTAATATGGTCAAATGTCAGGGTACAAGACATTTGTTAATTCATAAGTGTTGGGAGGAATGATATGAGTCATGCTGGTGTATTGTTATAGTCAAGAGAAGTGAATTGTGGCAGGAATCCTAACAGCAAAGATCACGATAAAAAACAAAAATGACTAACAAAGAAGCCTTGGTTCCTGTACCCTGTAAACTCCATGATATTGGGGAAAAGGTTTTAACTTATTTTTAGCAGGGCTTCTAGTGGGCCGATGTATTCATTAACTACCCTTCTTATTGCAAAGAGTGATTTGTAGTTTTGTTGCATATGTAAGTTTAGAATTGCATCATTAATTCTGTAGTGGCTTACTACGGGGCATATTATCAAGGATGGCATTACAATTATCGCCGGTTTAGCGGCAGAAAACTGCAGCTAAAGCAGTGATGGGCTTGATTATATGCCCTTGAGAATTCCAATCGGACTCCATGTTCTGGTGTGAACATGGGAATATTCTCCAGGGCATATTGTTAACCCCTTCGCTGCTAAACCTTTTCCCCTCCTGTGCTAAGCCTTTTTTTGGCGATTTGGGGTAGTGCGCGCTTAGGCCCCTGTAACTTTTTGACCACATAAGGTATCCACGCCAAATTTGGGTCCTTTTCTTCCAACATCATGTGGATTCAAAAGGTGCCCAGGGTTTGTGGATTCCCTTGGAGGGGTCCCAGAAATTAACCAAAATATAGTGATTTTTTTGTTTTTTTCAGAAAAATGGGAAAAACGTGCTGCAAATGAAAGCCTCTGGGTTTTTCCCTGCAAATGTTATCAAAAAAGGGTTTGTGGGGCTGAAATCTCCATTTTCTCAGCTTTTAGGGAATAACAGTCTTTTGTCAGAGAACCAACATTTTTCACACAGTTTTGGCATTTTTCTGGGACATAGCATATTTTTGCTATTTTTAGAGCTTTCCACCTCCTTCCAGTTAATGGTAGAAATGAGTATGAAAGCAATAATGGATCCTGGAAAGCTATACATTTCCCAAACGTAGACAAAATTCTGAATTCAAAAAGGGGTCATTTTTCTAAATCCTTGAAGGTTTCTTCATAGAAACTAACAGTTAAATATTGGAATAATTGAAAATTTGTTGAACAAAACAGCCTTTTGTCTCAACGTTTTCACCTATAACTTCTTGTAATTTTTACAGCTCTTGGAAAGCAATATACCGTTACTTCCGTTAGCCCTTCCTGGTTGTGGGGATATATAGGAATCGTAGTTTCACCAAGAACCCGACCAACCCAGAGCCAAAAACTGAGCAGCAACTTGCAATGGTATTTTTTTGTTTACTGGGTATAGAGCACTTTTCTTGGAAAATATATACATGGAAAAATCTGTATGAAAGACACCTATGTATTTATGATTTGGGTATAAATTAGAGAGTTTAGAAACAGTATATAATTGCACATTTTCAAAATTGGGAATACTCATACTAGCATGAGAATTATTGGTCATTTTTTAAAAAGATTTTTTTTTAACACAATGTCTTTCATTGGGAAGGGAGAAATGCATGAAAACTCAATTGGTAATAACAGTTGATTTACAAATCTGAAGTACCCTAAGTCTCCCGATAAAAACGGTACCTCACTTGTGTGGGTCAGCCTTGTGCCTGCAACAGGAAACGGCGCAAAATGCAACGTGTTCACACCTCAATTTTGCAGTTAAAAATTGACCCTTTTATGGCAAAGTGCTTAGCTATAGTTTTTGCACCCTAGCTCTGCCGGCACCTAAGGAAACCTAGCAAACCTATACATTTTTGAAAACTAGACACCCAGGGAAATTCAGGATGGGGTGACTCGACTGCCTACCGCCAGGTTCTGTTACCCAGAATCCCTTGCAAATCTAGGAAATTGACAAAAAAAATGCATTTTCCTCACATTTCTGTGGTGGAAAGTTCTGGAATCTGCGAGGATCAACAAATTTCCACCCACCCAGCGTTTTCCTGGGTCTCCCAAAAAAAATGGTACCTCACTTGCCTGGGTCTGCCTAGTGCCTGCGACAGTAAACAGAGCAAAACGCAACGTGGTTGCACCTCAATTTCGCAGTGAAATCGTGGCCTTTTGGGCAAAGAGACTACCTTTTGTTTTTGAACCCTAGCTCTGCCGGCACCTAGGGAAACCTAGCAAACCTATACATTTTTGAAAACTAGACACCCAGGGGAATTCAGGATGGGGTGACTCGACTGCCTACCACCAGGTTCTGTTACCCAGAATCCCTTGCAGAGCTAAGAAATTGACAAAAAAACAAATTTTCCTCACATTTCTGTGGTGGAAAGTTCTGGAATCTGCGTGGATCAACAAATTTCCACGCACTCAGCGTTCCCCCGGGTCTCCCGAAAAAAATGGTACCTCACTTGCCTGGGTCTGCCTAGTGCCTGCGACAGGAAACAGCGCAAAATGCAACGTGGTTGCACCTCCATTTCGCAGTGAAATCGTGCCCATTTTGGGCAAAGAGACAACCTTTTGTTTTTGAACCCTAGCTCTGCCGGCACCTAGGGAAACCTAGCAAACCTATACATTTGTGAAAACTAGACACCCAGGGGAATTCAGGATGGGGTGACTCGACTGCCTACCACCAGGTTCTGTTATCCAGAATCCCTTGCAAAGCTAAGAAATTGACAAAAAAAACGCATTTTCCTCATATATCAACAAATTTCCACCCACCCAGCATTCCCCTGGGTCTCCCACACATTTCTGAAAAGTAGACACCGGGGGCTTCCAAGGAGGTATGGCTTGCGTGGATCCTCCAATGTTTCTTTACCCAGAAACCCTTGCAAATCTCGATTATAGCTGAAAAAAATTAGATTTTTCACACATTTTTGTATGGGAAAGCGTGGCATCACTGGGCTCACACAAATTTCCTCCCACCCAGCATTCCCCCAGGTCTCCCGATAAAAATGGTACCTCACTTCCGTGGGTAGGCATAGTGGCTGCAACAGAAAAAGGTCCAAATCGTACGGTGGTGAATTTAAAATACCCTATAGCAAAACTACCTTGATTTTTGGGGGGGGGCACCTGAGTTTTTGACCCGGGGCTCGGCGGCCATCTTTGGAAACTACCAAACCCAAACAGTTATGAAAACTAGACACCTGGGGGAGTCCAGGGAGGTATGGCATGCGTGGGTCCCCCAATGTTTTCCTACCCAGAATTCCTTGCAAACCTTAAAGTTAGGTAAAAAATCACTTTTCCAAACTTTTTTGCATGGGATCCCCATTCTGGCAAAAATGTCCTACCACCCAGTGTTGCCCTTGTTCTCCCGAGTAAAATGATACCTCACTTGTGTGGGTGCCCCAAAGCAGAACAGTCTAAAATGAATTTTTAAAAAATTTAGTATTTAGCTTTGACAAAATAAGCACCCCACCTTAGTCACAGGCCTTTGGCCCACCCACACAAGTGAGGTATCATTTCACTCGAGAGATCAAGGGGAACGCTGGGCGGTAGGACATTTGTGCCGGCAGGGAGATCCCACCCAAAAATGTATGGAAAAGTGGTTTTTTTAACCTAAATTTAAGGTTTGCAGGGATTTCTGGGCAGGAAAAAATTGGGGGACCCACGCATGCCATACCTCCCTGGACTCCCACGGGTGTCTAGTTTTCAGAACTGTTTGGGTTTGGTAGTTTCCAAAGAGGCCCGCCAAGCCCCGGGCCAAAAACTCATGGGAACCCCCTTGCAAAACCAAATTGTCTTGAATGAATTAAGTTTTCAATTTGAGAGCGTGCGATTCTTGAGACTATATTGCATGGAAATTGTGACAGACAATTTCAAGTTTGCAGGAGATTGTGGATAAAAAACAACAAAAGAATTCACCAGAAAGACATGACCATATACTTCCATGGGTTAACAATAATATCTAAATTTAGTAAGTTATTTATAGCTATAATGTACACCTTAACAGAGTTACTCAAAAGTCAAACATTCAAGCACGGCTATCTATTCCTCAAATACACACACATACAGGTTGGATTTGGCACGAGGGCGAGTGATGGTTCAGTACATAACATTTTATTAACAAGATATTTCAAAAAAATGAAATGCTCTGTCAATAAATAAATGCATAAAAACCGAACCAGTGACTCGCAACTCGTGAGCTGTAAAGCCACGACAAGGCACCAACCGTTTTACAGGCCATTCATGCACCTTTCATACCGGATATAAACCAGAACATGGACACCATCCAGAAGGAAAAGCAACACATTACAACAATCACAATAAGGGACAAGGTACACCCTACTGCAGAAAGAGAAAAAAGACAAATATTACTGCACAGCCATCTAATCCGCAAGCACACACACATACTGGTTGGATTTGGAACGAGGGTGAGTGATGATTCAGTACATACAATTGTATTCGCAAGTAATTTCACAAAAATGAAATACACTGCGTATAATTGAAAGTATGATGAACTGAACCACTGACTCACAGCTCGTGAGCTGTAAAGCCACGTCAAGGCACCAACCTCTTTACAGGCCATTCATACACCTTTCATACGTGTGACACATACAAAACATTCACACCGCCAGCCGCGGACCCATCACATTTCAACACTCACACCAACAGACAGCGCCATTCAAGGGACCATCACTTTCACACGCCCACATTTCTGACACTGCAACCACACAAAATGATGGACTGCGTGGAGTGTCACTCAACTAGCAGTGTATGTAGTGACCAACAGAAAGTAACTACTCACACACTGCCAGCCGAGCGCCAGTCCACCCACACCACCATCCAAGCACCAGACCATGCACACCGCCAGCCAAACACCACTCAGCGCATACCGACAGCCAAGCATAACTCCACGCACACCGCAAGCCAAGCGCCACTCCACACACACCGCCAGCCAAGCACCACTCCGTGCACAGACAGCCAAGCGCCACTCCACGCACACCACCAGCCAAGCGCCACTCCACACACACCGCCAGCCAAGCACCACCCCACACACACCGCCAGCCAAGCACCACTCCGTGCACAGACAGCCAAGTACCGCTCCACGCACACCATCCAGCCAAGCGCCACTCCACACACACCGCCAGCCAAGAACCACTCCACACACACCACCAGCCAAGCGCCACTCCACACACACCGCCAGCCAAGCACCACTCCGTGCACAGACAGCCAAGTACCACTCCACGCACACCATCCAGCCAAGCGCCACTCCACACACACCACCAGCCAAGCACCACTCCACACACACCACCAGCCAAGCACCACTCCACGCACACCGCAAGCCAAGCGCCACTCCATACACACCGCCAGCCAAACACCACTCCGTGCACAGACAGCCAAGTACCACTCCACGCACATCACCAGCCAAGCGCCACTCCACACACACTGCCAGCCAAGCACCACTCCGTGCACAGACAGCCAAGTACCACTCAACGCACACCATCCAGCCAAGCGCCACTCCACACACACCGCCAGCCAAGCACCACTCCGTGCACAGACAGCCAAGTACCATTTCACGCACACCATCCAACCAAGTGCCACTCCACACACACCGCCAGCCAAGCACCTAACCATGCACTCCGCCAGCCAAACAAAAATCCACACACACCACCCGCAAAACACCAATCCATGCACTCTGCCAGCCAGGCACCAGCCACGCACACCACCAGCCAAGCGCCAGTCCACGCACACCGCCATCCAAGCACCAGCCTGCACACACCACAAACACATTTAGAATTCTTTTTTTCAAAATAACACTAAACAAATGGAAATACCTACAAATCAGCTAACACAAATTCTAAAACTAAATTGCACTAATGCCAATCCTTGAAACAAACTAAAATTTTTTACAGAATACAGACCAGGCAATTCACTTTACAGCTCATTAAAACTCCCAAAACTTCTTTTGCGCGTGGTAAGATTTAAAACAAGCTGACACACACAATCCAGGCTTAGAAGAACAGTCAGGGCAGTACATATGAGACTCCTTCCACACGCCTCTTCACCAACAGACTCTGCATCTTTTAGTCGGAAAGTCTCTTGCGGTAGTGGGAGGAATGTATTCAGCAAAGTGGCGATCTTTCAATCTAGCCACATCCTCCACCACTCCAAATCTAGGAACACTTGTCTGCTCCACTAGTACAAGGCTGCCTATTATAGACTCCTGAAACTTAACAAAAGTCATCTTCGACTCAGGACAAGACTTCTGGAACACAACAAAAGCATTAAAGAATGCCAAGTGGAAAAGATGGATAGCCAACATCTTGTACCAAATGTAAGCCTTTCGAAGAGCAGCATAAGGTTCCAACCTCTGATCTACTCTGTCAACACCTCCCATGTACTTATTGTAAGCTAAAATGCACACAGGTTTGCGCACTTCAGCACCCTGACTCCAAACAGGCACAGGTACAGTACTTTCATCATGGATAGTAGTCAGCATGTACACATCTCTCTTGTCTGAAAACTTCACAGCTAGAAGCTCCCCACATCGCAATGCACTAGACTGTCCCCGCTCAAGCCTTTTGCAGACAAGTTCCTTTGGGAAACCTTTACGGTTACAGCGCATTGTGCCACAAGCAACAGTGCCCACTTTGGCCAACTCCTTGAGCAACCGCACACCAGTGTAGAAGTTATCTACATATAAATGGTGGCCTTTGTTAAATAATCCTCTACCAAGTTCCCACACAATTTTCTCAGTCACTCCAAAACTGGAAGGACAACCAGGAGGGTTAATGCTGGACTCCTTACCAGTGTACACCTTGAAATTGTAGACATATCCAGTCTCACTGTCACACAGCATATACAGTTTGATTCCATAGCGTGCCCTCTTACTAGGAATGTATTGCCTAAAAACCAAGCGGCCCTTGAACAATAGCAAAGACTCATCCACTGCAATTTCTTTACCAGGAGCAAAGATCTCAGAAAAACGATCAACAAAGTGATCAAGGACAGGCCGAATTTTAAACAGAGGGTCACAATCAGGGTGATCGCGTGGCAACGCTAAACCATTATCAACAAAATGCATCATCCGAAGAAGAAGCATATACCGATCATGACTTATGACTGCTGGAAATATAGCTGTTGCCATCAAGGGACTAGTGGACCAATATGAAGACATTGATGGCTTCCTTATCAAGCCCATCAAAAAAGTTAATCCCAAAAACTTCTTCATCTCTTCAACATTTGTGGGAGTCCACTGGGTAGCTCTAGAATGGGGCTTAAGGCTGGCACTGTTGTCCCTCAAAAACTGCATACAAATTAGTTTGCTCAACAATCTCTTGCAAAAACACATCGTCAAAGAACAACTGAAAAAAATGTATTGGCAAAATATTCTCAGTATTCACTCTACACCCAGGAACACCAGTGAACTCTGGCAATGCCGGCTGCACCATGCCAGGGGGAACCCAGAGGCCATCCCTATCAACGGGGGGAGAAGCCACCCAGCCTACAGCCCAGAAGCCTCTTGCTGTTGTACACCAATGGGAAGCCTAACAGCCACAGATACTTCTGGCTGCACAACACCAACAGAAAACCTAGCATCCCCAGAGGGCTCTTGCTGCACTACACCAACGGGAAGCCTAGCAGCCTGAGATGCTTCTTGCTGCACTACACCACCGGGAAACCAAGCAGGCCCAGATGCCTCTTGCCGCTCTACACCAATGGGAAGCCTAACAGCCCCAGATGCCTCTTGCTGCACTACACCAACAGGAAGACTAACAGCACCAGATGCCTCTTGCTGCACTACACCAACAGGAAGACGAACAGCCCCAGATGCCTCTTGCTGCACTACACCAACAGGAAGACGAACAGCCCCAGATGCCTCTTGGCGCACCACAGCAATGTGAAGCCTTTTGGACGCAGGCTGCAGCCCACATGTCTCTTGCCGACATAAAAAAAAGGGAAACCTTGCGGCCCTAGGCAGCAGCCCAGATGCCTCTTGGCCCACTACTGGCACATCAATGTCCTCCTCTACCATTGGCACTTCATCAGCACTAGACGAAGATTAATCATCCGATGATTCCATGCGAAGAGAAAACTCACTGCCTGAATCTTCTCCCCCTACCTCTGGGTCCGAATCGGAGTCAGTCTCTGAACCATGGTCAGAGGAAGACTCAAAAAGCAAACCAAGAACCTGCTGAGCAGTAATCCTGCGACTAGCCATTATCCTTACAAAGCAAGAAGACTGCACACACAAGTGAACAACAACCTACACTGTGCAAAGTAAGGAGTAAACAAGGTAAGGCTTACACACAAAGATCAATACAATCCAAAACAATTTCACTCTTACAAAATATAGCTACACTCACCAGCACCTACTCTGCGGAAACACAGCAAAAAGAAAAGATATCCCACTAGAAAGAGAAAAAAAATTACACATTAGAAAACAAAGTGCACATCAAGCACTAATGCAGAAAAAAAAACACAGAGCCACACAAACTGCTATAAGTACACCTTTTTCAAAAAGACAATCATCTAGGGAAAGTAGTACAAAATACATTCACTTACCAAGCACATGCAACTTCACAAGCTGCAAAACCAGCAGTAACAGAACCGCAACCTACAACAATCCAAACGGCAAAAGCCTGGAACAAGACAAAAATAGAGAAGAAAAAAAAATTACTACCAAATTTCACAAACAATATAACAATTAAAAAAACAACACACAAATTTGCCCCCCAAATATACATTCACCCAGATGGGCCATCAAATAGGACTTAGACCAATTGGGATTAGGTGAGGGTTTCCATGAAGATACTGGTTAGTTTTTTGAAAGTTTTTTACTGCCTGACCCCTTTGGTGCCAGTCGGTCTTTTGGTCCTAACAATACCCCCCTCACACGGAGGCACTAAGAACAAAAAAAGACCAACTAGCACCAAGGGAGGCGGCCAGTAAAAACTACCAAAAATATAACCAACATTGGAAGCAAGCCTTGCCCAAGGGCTCACTTCCACACCCTACAAAACTCAATTCCTAGGGCCTAGTGGGCCAAAAAACAGAAAAGAAAAGGGCCAATTCGCCCCCAGGGGGGAGGTGAAGCAGAAAAACAAACCTAAAACAAGTTCGCGCTAAGAAGCAAACCTTGCCCAAGGGGTTGCCGCCATTACAAAAAAAAACAATCTCTGGTGCCTAGTGGCATTTTCTGCCCCCCCTGGGGCAGAAAATACATAAAAAATTAAGCCCCCTCCAAGAAGTGACCATTGCACAAGGGGTCAATACTAACCTTGCAAAAAAAATAACCCTGGAGCTAGTGGCGATTTTCTGCCCCCCCTGGAGGCAAAACGGCCAAAAAAACGGGCCAATTTGCCACAAGGGGGGGGCAGAAAATCTAAACCATAAACATTTGCCACAAGGAAGCAACCCTTGCCCAAGGGGTTACTTCCAAAACCTAAACAATGCCCAAATACAAATCCCTGGTGCTAGTGGTGAATTTCTGCCCCCCCCGGGGGCAAAACGGCCTTAAAAACGGGCCAATTTGCCCCCGGGGGGGGCAGAAAATATAAAAGAAATTCACAGCCCACCTGGAAGCGACCCTTGCCCAAGGGGTCGCTTCCTAAAATCTAAATTAAAATTCCCTGGTGCTAGTGGGGATTTTCTGCCCCCCCCCGGGGGCAAAACGGCCCAAAAAACGGGCCGATTTGCCCCCAGGGGGGACAGAAAATCAAAAACATAAAATATGGCCGCCAGGAAGCGACCCTTACCCAAGGGGTCGCTTCCAAAATAAACACATTGCCTTAAAAAAAATACCCTGGTGCTAGTGGGGAATTTCTGCCCCCTGGGGGCAAAACGGCCGAAAAAACGGGCCGATTTGCCCCCAGGGGGGGCAGAAAAACTAAAAGATAATATCAGGCCACCTGGAAGCGACCCTTCCCCAAGGGGTGTCTTCCTGTAAACTAAATTTAAATCCCTAGTGCTAGTGGTGGACATTTCCGCCGCATGATCGCGATGCTGTGCACGATCGTGAGGCAGAAATGCCCTGCAAAGAGACATCAGGGGAGAGGAAAATCTCTTTCCTCTCCCCTGATGCCTCTTTGCGGCCCCAAACCCCCCCAAGCACGAGAAACCTACCTCTTCCCTCGGCGCGCAGGAAGCAAATGGCTTCCCGAGCGCCTGGGAATCTCTGATGATGTCAGCGCGCGCTGTGCGCGCTGATGTCATCAGGGATTCCCATGGGGAGGGGCGGGGGGGCAGCGGAAACTCTTCCGCTGCCATCCCCGAGCACGAAACAAAGATTGAAGAACCTCGAGGGGGGCTCATGACGAGCTGGGCTCGTCATCAGCGCACGACCGGTGTGCACCATGACTGCTTCATCAACACATTCTCTATTGCTGTCGGAAACAGTTGTGGTACCTTGGAAAATGTAGTTTGGGCTGATATTTTCTATCGATATGAGAAATTGTGGAAAAAAAAAGGCAAAATTACACGAAATCTGCCAAAATTATGTAAATTTCTATTTGGAATTTTGTGCATGTAAATTGAATTAGAAAGCATAACATTCATTCAGTAGTCCTGCACAGTACCAGTTAGGGTAACTGAAATTTGCTGAATTTTACCCTGAAGTTATGCATCGGCCTAGGAAAACAGAGCAATGCTGCATAACAGGACCCAAACCTACACATATTTATGGCATTTTAAATTATGTTTTTATATTTTATCCTGTGCTACTCTAGCACTATCTGAAAAGAGCCTCCTAAACTTTGTGCTGACAACACGGGTCAGGTAATAAATGATTTGCAGCTCCTGTGCGTGGCTATGTTGTAGTAATTCTAATTATATTCTGCACTTTTAGCACAGGCAAAGCATTTTTCGACTTACAGTATGGGTCTGGCACATTTCTAGTTTCTGTAACACTGTCGTTAAGGAGGTGGTTGCGCGTTTCCCCGGGAGTTAGCACCAAATATGTGCAAGCAGGTGTGAATTCAATTTCTCCTTACGACTTGATTACAAGTACCTCGATTAATTGCGATATGTGTGGTATCCAGGTCGGCAGA
Source organism: Lissotriton helveticus (assembly GCF_964261635.1). NCBI lineage: Eukaryota > Metazoa > Chordata > Amphibia > Caudata > Salamandridae > Lissotriton > Lissotriton helveticus. Next base: position 210,733,902 of record NC_136063.1, on the reverse strand, counting down.
CCAAAACTACCAATATTTATTAGGGGAAAAGTCCAGTAAAATACCAGGATATGCAGATGTTGGTATGGCAAGTAACTAACTGTGCATGTTGTACCTCTTTTTCATGGGTGATATGTGTAGTTCGAGTACTTTATCACATCCGATACATTACAATCGCCAGAGTATTGTGATTTATCATATAAAATAAATAATGGCCCAACACTGGGCACTAATTATCAGGCCCTTAGCGCTGTCTGGATGACAATACCTGAATACCATATTATTTTAAAAGGCCCTTCAACCTCATATGGTATATTCAGTTTCCATCCAATGCCCTGAATGTTTCTATCTGTGTAAATAGACTTTAGTGGTGACTTGCAGTGTCTTACCCACTTACTGTCCACAGAAGGAATCTTTATTTCTTGGTATCCCAGTTCACAAGGATACTCATGCTCCTGCAAAGGCCTCCAGGTGGAATTCAGCAATCACCATCGTTCACCCTGCAGTCATAGTCACTTACTACTTCCATCCTTCCTTCATGAGAAAATGCCATGTTTACTTTCCTGCAGGGCCTCCAAGTATATGGGTGCCCTGAGCCCTCACCTTGTACCCGAGGCTTTATTGTATTTGTAGTTTTTCCAGTAAAATTGACAGACTTCCTATAGGAAAGATGGTCCTACAATAACTAACCAATTGGTTAGTTTAATGCACGTTATTCTATTACTGGAGAAACTACTCCAGGGTATATCATGTTTAATGCATGTCACGTGTATTTCGGAGTTTTCCACCAATATTGCGATTAACATTTTATAGTAAGGTTTTAAGTATATTGGTAAAACATTTGTTCATAGTTGTCAAAATAGTCTATCAGTACATTTTACATTTTAATGGAATTGTCATTCCTCAAAACATAATACAGGAAACAGGATGTAAATATAAAGTGACCTAACCTTAAATATAGCATTCTAAAATCTTTTCCTTTATACTACGTATCAAATCAATCCTGGAATCATATGTGAATTCGTGATAGTCGCTAATTTGATCTAAATATGGACATAAACCTCAGTGAGTAAAGTTCTTACTATGTTGGGTGTTGCGCCCTTACAAGGAAGGGGTGTAGCATGGAAGCAAGTGTGTGTCAGAGTCATCATGTGTGAATTCGTGATAGTCGCTAATTTGATATAAGTATGGGCATAAACCTCATTGAGTGAAAATCTGACTATTTTGGGTGTTGGGCCCTTAAAATCTGTGCACTACAAGGAAGGGTGTGTAGCATGGAAGCAAGTGTGCGTCAGAGTCAATATATTACTTTGACTTATACAGAACTACAGGGAGCATCTACACGAATCAGGCCAGCCAATAACAGACACATCTGGAAAGGTGTGTTTCAGCATTGGTCTGTATGGCAATAATTTATGCTGTAATCCCAGAGCCTCGGAGGTTGTTCCGAGACTTGGCTACCTAGCAGGGGCGTAACACAGGCCCCCGCGGAGCGGGGGGGCCACCCAGCTCCAAGGGCCCCCTCGGGCCCCCTCGGGCCCCCCTCACTAAGTTTCAGTGGATCCTCAAGTCTGTGTGCGCAGGCGCACCATTTAATTCATGATTGAAGTTCAATCATGAATTAAATGGTGCGCACGGAGGCGTCCTCCCCATTATTTAAATGGGGCGGTGCAGTTTTGGTACAGAGGCCTCTAATTGTTTGGTAATGGTGCTGCGCATGCGCACGCCCGGGCCCCGGCGGGGTGAGTCCACAAGGAACTTTCACCTCTTGGCCCGCGCGGGATGGTGAATTCAACTGTGGAAGAAGAGTCAGACTAAAAGTGAAATGAAGCAACAGCGGGCCTGGGGGGGCCCTGGCCTGGAATTGCTGCTGATTCACAGGTAAGACAGATAGAAGAAAACTTAGTAGAGGATTGCCAACGCCTGTTCCTTCCCAAAAATGACAAACTCTTCCGATATGAGAACCACTTTAACTTATTCCAAGAGCGAGTGGGCGGGTCTGATTGTCTGCTGGCTAACTCATATATATCTCAGAGTGTTTGTGGCTGACTTTCCTACTTTGCCTCTGATGTCCGCTGCCTGGTGATGCTCCAGCTGCCAAGTGTTATTGTCTGTCTACTCTCTCGTCTCGCAGCAACCCACCTTTTACTCACTGAGTCTTGCTTCTGGCTCTGAAGAAGCAGCAGGAGGAGGGAGGGGCGGCAGAGAGACATTCGGAGGACCGAGAAGGCAGCTGAGAGGCCACCCGATGAGGGAGGGGCAGGAAAGAGGCCCCCATCGGAGGAGAGGGCAGCTGATGAGAGAGGTAAGGCATCAGAGAGTCCAGTTGAGGAGGGGAGGGCCTCCAGCCAGGGTCAGGTGAAAGTAAGAGCAGCAGAGAGGCCACTGGAGGGCCGATAGGTCAGCTGAGAGAGGCCATTTGACAAGGTACAGGGAGCAGGTCAGCAATGAGAGGCCAGCTAATAGGAAGAAGCAACAGCGAAGCAAATGTGAACCAAGAGGCCAGCCATAGTTGCCAAGGTTTCAGATTGCTATATGTGACATTTTCATAATTCCAATGCAATTATGAGTGACATTTTCAACGACTATGAGTGACACTTTCTTGCAATCAAAATTAAGCAATTTAGACAACGGAAACATTAATATCAGAAATGATACCCACTGGAGCAACGAGAAACTCCAAGAAGATTTTAAAATTTCAACAAAGCATCAGGAATGGAAGAGCACTTAGATCAGAATGTGCAAGGCACACTCCCCCAGATTCATCAAGGTCCCGATTTGCGAGTCCTTAATAGCGATTATTAAGGAATCGCTATTAAGGACTTGCCAATCGAGATTCATGGAGAAATCGCAAAATAATGCAGGGGTGTCGAAAGGATACCCTGTTGCACCCCTGAAATTACATTGGACGCAGGTGTTACGCAGACACATGTCCCAAGGACATGTGTGTGTGTAACATACAACTTAGAAAAATGCATTTAAGTGCATTTTTCTAAGTTTCCGCTATTTACCACGAGGTTTGACTTCACGGTAAATAGCGGCCAAAAATTGCGAATTCGCTATTTTTAAATGTTTCATGAATTGCATTTAAGGACTCTCAAATAGAGATTCCTTAAATGCAATTCATCGCAATTTTGCGATTTTGCTATTGCTGATTTTTGCATTTGGGATGATGAATCCCAAATGCAAAAATTGCGCTCGCAAAGGGCCAGATTCTCAGAATCTGGCCCTTTGCGAGCGCAATTTTCAATGATGAATCTGGCTGTCTGCTTCTAAGGACGTCATGACACTGACTGACCCCTGGCATCTCCAGTCCTCCCTGAGTTCTGAGGCACTCCCTAAGTGGAGAGAGCGAGAGAGTGGAGAGAGAGTAGAGAGAGTGGAGAGAGAGTAGAGAGATTGGAGAGAGAGTAGAGAGAGAGAAGGGAGAGAGAAGGGCGAGTAGAGAGAGAGAGTGGGGAGAGAGTGGAAAGAGAGTAGAGAGAGTGAGAGGCAGTGGAGAGAGAGTATAGAGAGTGAGAGGCAGTGGAGAGACAGTGGAGAGAGAGAGAGTGGAGAGAGAGAGTGGAGAGAGAGAGGAGAGACAGAGGAGAGAGAGAGGAGAGAGAGACAGTGGAGAGAGAGTGGAGAGACTGGAGGGAGAGACTGTGGAGGGAGAGACTGTGGAGGGAGAGACTGTGGAGGGAGAGACTGTGGAGGGAGAGACTGTGGAGGGAGAGACTGTGGAGGGAGAGACTGGAGAGAGAGACTGTGGAGAGAGAGACAGTGGAGATAGAGTGGACAGAGTTGAGAGAGAGAATGGAGAGAGAGAGATAGAGTGGAGAGAGAGTAGAGACTGACTGACTCAGAGTCTTAATACTGACTGACGGAGAGACTGACTGGCTGGGAAACTGACAGAGAGAGAGAGACTGACTGACTGAGAGAGACTGACTGACTGACAGAAAGAGAGAGATAGATAGACTGACAGAGAGAGAGAGAGACTGACTGATAGAGAGACTGAATGACAGAGAGAGAGAGCCTGACTGACTGAGAGAGACAGAGAGAGAGAGACTGTGATGGAATTGGGGTCAAAGTGTGTATGAAGCTATGCAATGCCTCTTAAGATTGCTATTGTCTACTTATAAAAATGTATTATTAAAATTCGCTCTTTGTAGTTACATCTGCTTTTGAAATACTGCATTGTCGCACTGTCTAATGTTTTAAAACGGAAACAAGAAGGAGCATCTGTTCTTTTACTAAAGAAAATATCTCGAGCTGCGAAAGTGCTCGATTTAATATCACGACGGGCCCCCACTTCTCCCTATCTGGCCTCTATATCTACCGCCCCCCCCCGGACCTGCTTCTAAATTTACTGAAGCTCTCCTTGAAGTGGCAAGCTCCTTAGTGGTGAGCTCGGCCAATTTTACCATACTAGGAGACCTGAATCTCCATTTCGAGCTGAACCAAGATTCCATCATTAAAAACCTCCTAGCTGACCTATCAGCCTTACAACTATATTCTTTGATCCAGGCCGCCACCCACTCGGCCGGGCATACTTTAGACCCTGTTTTTACTAACATCCTGGAGACTTTGATAGAGGCACCCAAACCCATGGGACGGACAGACCATTACCTAATCATGTTCACCATACTGATCACAGAAACATTCAAGAAGGCCGAACCTACTCGTCACCTAAAAAGATCGTGGCACAAACTCTCAACCAGTGACCTGCACTCCGCTCTTGTAGAATTCTGGCATGAAGCACATATGGATATCAACACTACATATGCTGCCTTCCATGACTGGATCACGAAGGGACTAGATGCCCTCATCCCTCTCAAATAGTCTAAGGGACGTAACTCCCCTTCCAACCCATGGTATAACAACACCTTAAAATCCATGCGGAAGGAATGCAAGAAAGCCGAGAGAGTCTGGAGACGAGAATACAATGATAGTGACAAAGCTATCTACCGGGGTAAACAAAAACTCTACCACAAAGTCATCTGCTCCACGCGTGCAAACTATGGAACAGCCTTCCTCTGTATATTCGCTCATTGGGAAATTTGACTGCTTTCCGAAAAGCCATCAAAACCCATCTGTTCCCCTTTCCCTTGCTCTCCTAGCCATTTCCCCTCTCTTCCTCCACTGGAGCTGATGTGGTCTTCTTAGCGCCGGGACGCCTCTTTGCTGGGGCAGCTGTCGCGCTCTACCAAATAGTAATATAACATAACATAACATAGCAGTGGAGGCACTTTTGTCAAAACTGAACGATGAGTAGGCCCGATGTATATCATGACAGGAGTCTACATCAGGAAACCCACCTAAAATTGGCCAAACTTACCCGGCCTACTGATGGCAGGGACCCTGTAATGAATGGACCACCACCTATGATAGCCTGCTGGCAGACTAAGCCCAACCTTTAAGTCCACCGTCCAGTGTTAATTATAACTGCTGTAAAGGTGACAGTGGCGTAACAATCGCCCCGCATCACCTGCAGTATGGCGGGTCGCTGGCCTGAGAGCTCTAGACTGGCACGGAGGATGGGAGGGGGGCCCCCTCCATGTAGTTTGCAGGGGGGCCCCCTCAAGTTTCGTTACGCCACTGCTACCTAGACTCAAATGGTCTTCCCAACACTTCATAATGATTAGAGCTTTGTTGCTAGAATGTAATGTTCTACTAGGATGATACAAATATATCCCGAATGTTGCTTAAATAATAGTATTTCCATATTTATATGTAAGCCACAACCATCTGATTCGAACCATAATAGGTAACTAACACAAGACTCTCAAAACTGGTTATGCCTGGGTAACCCAAAATTTCACCTGCACAGATGTCAGCTTCTAAAATAGTGAACAAGAGTTAGACCTGACAGCCTTAGGGTGATCTTTGCCCAACGTTTTGCCTGCCTCCCTCCCTCCATTTTCAGACCAGCTTAGGGCTCTGTGCACTTTACCACAACTGACCAGTGCTAACGGGCATGTGCTCTCTCCTTTAAAAATTTTAATATTGGCTTAACCCCAATTGGAATATTTAATTTACTCATAAGTCCCTGATAAATTACCCTACATGTGCCCAGGGCCTGTAAATCAAATGCTGCTAGTGGGCCTGCAGCACTTATTGTGCCACCTACTAAAGTAGCCCTTTAAACATGTCTCAGGCCTGCCATTGTGCAGCCTGTGTATGCAGTTTTAAAGTGCCATTTCGAACTGGCAAGCTTAACCTCTTTCCAAGACTAAACGTTTTATACATACAGGTCATCCCTAAGGTAGGCCCTGTATGACCCACAGGCCCGGGTGCAATGTATTTAAATGGCAGGGCATGTACTTCTAAGTTTTACATGTCCTGAGACTGAAAAACTCTCAATTTAGTTTTTCACTACTGAAAGGCCTATCCCTCCAATAGGATAACATTTAGATAGTTGTATTACATCTTTTAAGTGTAATTCTCAATTGTGAAGAGATAGACTTTTCAAGTGTGTTGTCACTATACCCACAATGTTAAACTCACAGATTATGGTGAAGATGCATTTTAAATTACAGTGTAGCAAATGCCACTTTTAGAAAGTTGCCGTTTACTTACTGTAACCATTCTGTACCTGCTGCATGTCTCTAAATATACATCTGGGGTGGGTGACAGCTGGGCTTTGTGCAATCTCTACAGACAGCCACAAACAAAGTGAGCTTCCGTGTCAGTAGTACAATGGTGGGCTGAAAACATGGACTTAAACTTTGCCTAGAGTAATTATTAGTGGCATGTAATCTATCCATCACTTTTTGCATTTTTCTTTCAATTATACTTGAACCAATGACTAAGGTTAGGAGAGCATCTCGTGGACCTATAAAATAAAAGGAAAGCTTTAAAATCAGTCTATCTAAAATATTCAAAGGGTCAGGAAATTGCCACTCTAACACACATTAGACAATTTACTCATATCTGAAAAATTTGGAATTATCTAGGATGGCCAGGCACATACGCATTTCTTTACATTAATTGTAAATTTCAAAATCAAGGAACGTCAGTAATTGAACTGCTCCTATTGAGTCTATGCTAGACTCCCTAAACATTCCAGTTGATAGAATACTTTTAATATTCAGCATATGAAATGTAATGGAGGAAAAGTCATACCGTCTAGACTGGTTTCTTGAAGCATTGGTTACATTGATCAACTCAGTTTCTCAGTGACCTATAATGATTTAGCAAATCCCTCCAGATAATAGAAACATAATAAAGTATTTGTAATTCATTCTAGACATTGTATCAATGCCGTATTATACCTGCAAAATGAATTGCATGATACTTTCAAGCAATTTACAAGAGTACAAAAAAAAACTAAAACCAAGTACCTGTTTTCTTTTCACCCTTAGCTCAAAGATTCTCAACGTCTTTGTAATTCATTCAAGAGGTTGTAGTACTGCTGCATTATAATATTATTTAGTTAACCTGCATAATGAATCTCAAGATACTTCCAAGCAATTTACAAGAGTTGAGAAAAGACCTAAAACCAAGTACCTGACATCCAGCTAATGCCTGGGAGGTCCAGTTGAGAAAAAAAAATGTTGCTCCATGCCAAAATCTTTTTTCCTGAAACAAGTTACCGATGCTCTAATGAACGAAGATAAATATTTTTTTTTCATACTTCATGCAGGGCATTATGACACATTCCTTGTATTATCTTTTGTTTTATTTTTAGTCCTCATTCAACATAGATTATAACTCTAATATCTCCTTCTGTGAACACCTTGCCACATAAGATCAATTATACCAAGGTATAAAAATCCCATTAACTTCTCCTTAGATTTCTGCCCTGGCCTTCCAGACCGAATTGCAGGGCACACAAGAGAAGAAGACATCAGCTAAAGGAATAATCATTGAACCTCCACTACAACACATTGTTTCCAAAACATTTTTATCTCTTTGACTCCAACTATTGTAGTGCTGGGGCCCAGAATTAATTTCTTCTTCTCACTACTGCTTGCTCTATCTAATTTGATGGCATATTTAATAGATTTTACCCAATCAAATTCCGTCAGTGGAAGGTTACTAATCCAATTTTTACAAATCTCCCTCCGGGCCAGGGGAAATAAATACAAATATATATTTTTTTATATGGTTAGTCAGACGCTCATGTTGTAGTAGCACATCAAAGAATATGAGAGGCAAGCTTACCTGAAATGCCATATCGAGAATTGTTATAAGGAAAGGTACCGCTGTTTGCCGCACCAGCTGTTCCACTGCGGCAAATGATAAGTAGTAAATTTGAGAATTGTTGACATACATCTCCTCATATCACCCCAGAATTTTGGGATCCCAGACAATCCATGAACATATGAATATCCTCAACTTTCTCTTGACTGCATTTTGCACATCTTGGTATTCTTCCATTACTAATAATTTTAGAGGGGTCCAATATGCCCTATGCAGACAAAAGAAATCGTTTCTCTTAAATTGCAGCATAGAGAGTAGAGTAAAGGGTAGTAAAAGATACTTGACATATATCTTCTGGCTGCATCCCTGGCAAGTAACTTTCACACAGATATTCTGGTCTGAAGGCACTGTCCAATAAATCCACGAGTGGCCAATACCATCTAGCCACTTCCATCTTGGGCCCCATGGATCAAACTGGTTTCTAAATTGTTTGATGTCCCTACATCTGCCTCTTTTGTCTGAGGACAGATTTTTACTTGCTGGTATTTGAACCTCAAGACTTTGTTATTGAAGGTTTCAGCTAGTTAATCCAGGAATCCCTCTCTCCCTCCTTCACCAAATGTTCCCATCTCACTAGACCCGCCTTCTCTAGAGGAACTGCCCAGGTATCCTTAGTCCATTCAGGGGAACCTGGTGCATCCCATATAATTGATAGCCTGCTATAAATATGTAAGTTTAGTCACCTTTCTAATCCAGAACCACAATGTGGCCGTGCTCTGCAGGACCTTAAAATGCACCTTTTTGTAGTATTTTGGAACTCCAAATGTACGCATGAAACCCTGCTCTCCTTCTCTTATATCCAATAGCATGACTCTAAACATTCTGCCAATGTCTGAGCTAGCTTGCTCCCGTAGTAACATCTTTCCATTCTTCAATAGAAAGGCCCAGGCATAATATCACAGGTCCGGTAAGGATAAACCTCCTATGTTTAGGCAATCCGGGGGCCTTTTGAGGCCCAAATGAAGCTGCTGATATTACCCTGCATTTTTGCCAGCCACTCGTTATTAAAGGTTGAGGAAATGGCCTGGAATAGAAAGTTGAATTTAGGGACAATAGACATTTTTACAAGGTTTACCTTCCCTAACATGGTTAGCGGTAAGTGATACCAGCTCCTCATCAGATTTACAAGCTTCCTTCATTACTTTTAAGAAGTTTACCTCCGGAAGGGCCATAATATCCTGTGTGATTTTCATGCCTAAATATCTAATTTCTTTTTTACATATGCCTGATTTCCTCTCCAGATTCCAGGCCATAACCTCTGTTTTAGCATTGTTTGCTGTGTAGCCTGCAATCAGTCTAAATTTCAGAGTTTGGTTGTTTATTACAGGGACTGCCACCTGCAAGTCTGCGGTGTATACCATGAGATCATCTATATATAAGGCAAACTTTTTTTCCTGACCCTTATAGCTAAAAGGGGGCATCATTCCTGATCTTTGTTGCCAGTGGTTCAATATACAAGTTGAAAAGGAGGGGTGATAGAGGGCAGCACTGTCTAGTTCCCCTTAAAATCTTAAAAGGTATAGAGTGATTCCCATTCACCAGGACTCTGGCACACAGTGTTTGGTATATCTTGGCAGCTCCCTACAACAACTTTCAGCTAGATTGTAAAACTTTAACAGTGTATGTAGATAGGCCCAGTTTACCCTGTCGAAAGCCTCAGTAGCATCTAAGGTAATAACTGCCAGGGGTACTTCATATGTAGTGGCTATATTGACTGCACCTAACAGATTAAAAGTCAGCTCATGTATTCCTCTTCCTCTAACAAAACCTTTCTGATCTTCATGCAGGGGGTCCCCCACCATTCCGTTTAATCTCTCTACCCAAATTTTAGAAACTAATTTATAAACGCTATTTAATAAAGAAAAGGGGCTATATGAGTTACATATCTTTGGGGACTTTCCTGTTTTAAGAACCAACGTCACTATGGACTCATTCCAGGAAACAGGTTTTTCTGCATCATTCTGAAAGATGTGAGAAAACAGCTTAGTCACAAACAGCAGTAGGACGACCTCTAATAACTTATTTATTTCTGTCGGCAGCCCATCTGATCCTGATGCTTTACCCATCTTCCCCACCCTAATTGCAGTCTTAACTTTTATTGATGTTAAATCTCTATTTAACGCCTAAGTGTTGTCCTCCCTGATACTGGGTGGGGTGAACCTGGTACAGCCATGTCTTAACCTCTTTCTTTGTAAGTACTAGCCCTTCCTGATATAATTCCCCAAAATAGTTCTGGAAAGCTTCCTAGATTTCCTCATGTCTTGTGAGGAGTCTACCAGAGTAATTGCAACTGACTTCTTTAATGGTGCTCCTCACTTGCTACATCTTGGCTTTCCAGCTAGCAATTTACTGCAACTCTCTCCATACTCGAAATGCGAGATTCTATTCGCCTGCCACCTCTTTCTTAGCCTATCTTCCACTACTTCTTTAAGTTCCGTATTTAACATTTGAAGAGAGACTTGTAGACTTGCTTTTTCACTATTGTCGACAGTATCTACCATCTCCCATTCCTGAACCTGTATTAGGGTTTCCAATTTCCCTACCTCTGCCATATACTTTTTTATTTTAAATGCTATCATACTAATTATTTTCCCCCTTAAAAAGGCCTTATATGCATCCCACACAACTCCCACTGGTGCGCTATCTATATTGATAGTAAGACATTCCGTAGTCTCAAGCCTAAGCACCTTAATAGCTGCCTCCTCCTTCAAGAAAGTGCTGTCCATTGTCCACCTTCTTTGAGCTAATCTGGAGGACAGAGACATGACTAGTGAAACCGCAGAATAATCTGACAGGTGGGCCCCTACATGATTGATATCTTGCGCAAATACTTTCAACCTCTGGTCGATGAAAAAATATTAAATTCTAGACTGGTGCCCATATTTTTTGTTGTTATAGGTGAAAACTTTTCTGACCCCCCATCTTCTCTCTCCATATATCACATATTCCAAGATGTTTCATGGAGATTTCAATTTGAGACAGCATTTTACTATTGCCACTTGACCTACTGTTGCCCGAACAATCCAGTGCCTTATCTAAGATCACATTAAAATCATCAGCTAAAATGAAAGGGTCAGGGAAGTTTAATAACTTTGTCAACATCTCTCTGAATGGCCCTACATCATCAATGTTCAGGTCATAGTAACCCACTAATGCGAGCTTCTGATAATGGATCTTTAATTTCACAATGAGCCATCTGCCTGCTCTATCTCCTGTTGTCAGATCTGTCAGAAACAAGTACTCAAATCCAAACCTTCCACAGGAGCCGAATAACTGAAGATCCCCGAGGAATATTTCCCAACTCCCCAATGCCCCTGAACCAGAATCTCTCCAATGTCAGAAACAGGGGGGAAAGGGGAATGGGATAGAAAGAGAGACTGCCACACTGGTATGTTCTATGGACTTCGTCCTAGCTGACACCAGTCGGTACCAGTAAGAGCAAGCACAAATTACTACAGTTTGGTAAACCGTTAAACACTCAGTAATAATTGATATGCAGCATAACTTTCTTTTACAGCAGGGTACCTTTTCATGTGTGGAATTTTACCTCTCTCTTATAAGAAGTTGTATTTGAAATAACAGTAGATTAATTTAGTAGTTGACCTTGTATTCAGGAATTCAATTGTAACAAAAGATGTTTTTTCTTTCTTTCAGAAACGATGTTCTCTTCGATGCTGAAGTTGCACAGAGGACTGGAGGTAAGTACAAAAATATATATATATATATTTCTGCATACTTGTAGAACATTGTAGAACTGAATGTGCACCCAACTCAAAGGTATTACAAGAAACAATATTTCTTTCAGTGTCTCTTAAATATTGCCTCAGGGAATGTCAGTCGACAAATAGTTCATTATATCCTTTTAGCAGCAACTAACTTTAAAGTTCCAGGATACACGACAAATTGTCTTTCAGAAACACCCTATTTCATAAGGCAAAACTTGGAAAGTTCCTTGTAATTAATACTTTGTGAAAATATAGCAGACACTAAACGCTGTGGACGTCTCAACGCTCATAGTGTTGCTGAGAAAAACTTAAATGCATAATTTTAAAAGGATACAATGCTTCGCTGTGACTCTGTGAAGGATTGCCGCTCAGTGAAAATAACAAACACCTCACCATGGAATGATGAAGCTTAATACAGCGAGCGAAATCCCTCACGGAAACTTAGAAATGAGTCTCTGGAAGCAAAAACTGAATTCTCGGTTGACAAACCAGAACAAATTCTTTCTTCACGGGAATACAGGAAGACGCGGTCGTCCGTCGAGAAACTTCTGTTGAAGTGCGCCGATAATCAGGAGCGCGTGCAGCTTGCAGCTGAGCTGTCATAAGAGGGCAAAGAACTAGAACGCTAACTAATCAGGAACCCGCCATATTAGAAATCGTGAAAGATGAAAGCGAGGCACTAACTCTGTGTCAGCATAGCCTGTGCCACCAATTGACTCCACGTAATGGGGGAATGTGACAAATGGAAGAACCGCTTTAATTTAAGAATGGGACCACACCTCTGGGACTTGTGGGGCATTTGACCAATCCTGACACCTATACTGTCCTATATAGTAATATATGATTTTCTTTAACCAATAAGTTCACTCCCTTTATATTAAAATTATGTCTATTACAGACAACCTTCTGGATTCATCCCCTAGTACCAAATAATTCTAGGAATTCACCTTCAATTAAATGACTTTCTTGGTTAAATAATAATATGAGCTGAAGCATCTTTTAGATACTGCAGAATCCTTTCCCTCCTCCCTTTCCTTCCTAGAGAGTTAACATTCCAGGATAATATTTCTACCTGGACTCTCTGGTTGTCCACCATTTTCTACTCATTGAGAATTCTGAATTTGGATTATCTGTTGATGCTCTTGAGAGATATCTACATTAGTAAGAACATCAGAAAATGCCCTAACGCTCCCCACCCACTGACTCTATCTCTAATCTTATCTACAACCCTCCTTGCCTCCCCCCCCCCCCGGAGAACCCTCCTTCTATTCTCATGGCCTAAGGCCTATGGGGCCGCTGAGTCAAGACTAAACCAAAATAAAAGAAAAAATGTGAGGTACTTTAGCTATGCCACCAGGATTGTGAGACTCATATATCAGGGCAGCACTGCAGATGCCGGTAGGGAATGAAAAGGACAAATTGTATCTGGAGTGTCTGGAGTGGGGAGGTGTAGTACCAGTATCCTTCTGTCAAACAAAGCAGGAGAGTGTATCAAGGCATACAAGATATGAGCTTAGAAGTGCTGTAATAGAGGTGCACACACAGGCTGATCTCAATTCTCATAAAAAATACTGCAGGGGTTCTACACTGAGTTATTGGACCAGCTGCCCTCAAATGAATTAACGCTGAGGGGGAACTCGATGTGTAGAAGGGGGATGGGGTGAGAGCCAGAAACAGAAGCTGAAGATCATCTGTCACTCTGGACCTTTTTCAAAGTCATGACGAAGACCCTGATACTGAAAAAAAAGGGCCAGAGGAAAACCCAAAGGAGGTTCAATCGACACAGGGAAGTGAGGTCGATGATATTCCTCCTTTAGTACTAAAATGGCAAATGTAGGAGAAGTAGACTTTCTAAGTCCTAACAGATTTCAGGTTCTAGCTACATTTGAAAAAAAGGCAATTGAACCAGAGGCTAATGATGCTAATGCATTGGGGGCAGCGCTAGGGAAGAGCGAGGCGGAGACAACAGCAGAAAGCCTACTCCCTCAGGGGATATATTGACAGCACAGGGGCCGGTCAGCACTACAGTCCCAGTAGTTGAGGCGGGAGCTACAACTTCTGACCAGGCATCAACTCGGTCAGTTGGTGACCTGATTTAGATTTTAACCACAGAAATCAGGAGTAGATTCGAGACGTCGGAGCTAAACCAGAAGGATATACGAACAGCCTGTGACAAGCTCGATAAGAAGTTCAATGATCTAGCAGGCAGGACCCAGGTATTGGAATCTGCAGTCAAGGAGTTAACACTGTTAGTCGCTGCGAATAAAGAATTCATTAGACTCTTCAAAGAAAGTGGATATGGAATGCAAGAAAAGCTGGAGTCCCTGGAGAAAAATCAGAGAAGGAACAACCTGCATCTGCTGGAAATTCTGGAAGGACAGAAGCAAAAATCTGAAAAACATTTGTTGTACGATTGATTAAGATTCTAATTTAAAAAATATATATTTGTTTGCATTGCACCCTTTTTTTAATGAATTTCTTGTTTTATCTTGTGTTGCTCTTAGGAAGAGTATTGTTTGCACAAGTGACTTAGCCAAGTGTTTTCAATTTCTTGAAGATATTGACCCCAAGTTTGATTTAAATATCACTTAATATGGGAACCAACCAGCCCTGCGAGGTTTAGACCATCTGCCATACCATGTCTAGTGATGACAATTGGGTCTACCACTAATAGGAAACTCATAAGTGGGTGGAACTGCCCATAACTTTACAAACATCAGGGAGAACCCTATTTTCTTTAATGTATACCCACAGGCATTTGTCACTATGTGTCAGACTCCCGGGGCACTCCCATTACAGAGGAGCCTGCAGATGATTGAGTGGTGATCTCTGTAATGCACATTGTGAGGATGGATTTTTTGTGCCTTTACACAGTGAAGACAATGTGCCTTCATTTGGCTAGATGCGGCCTGTACAAATGTGTGACTATCTGTCTGTGCACCATATTGCAGGCGCAGCCACATGAGCAAAACAAAAACCTTAAAGAAGTAGGTATGCCAAGTGTATACTTTGAATGGGGTCACAGTTGTCCCCAGGGGGCTTTTAGTGCCTTGTTACTTGGCACTCCTCCATGCAGCATTTTCAGAAAGTTATTTCATATGGCAGAGAAACAAAAATTTTAAAAAACTGAGTGCATGGTCCCTGAGCAACAGCCCCAATCCCTACCTGTGCTTAACCATGGGTAATTTGGAAGAAGAAGCAGTCAGGCTTAACTTAGAGGCAATATGTAAAGTATTTATGCAGCACAAAAACAGTAATAAATTGAAAACACAACACAAGAAAAATCCCAAAACAATTTATAAACATTTTGTAAATTCTACTGAATTATTTCACACCAAAACAACAAAAATCCAATCAGTAGAACTAGAGTTATGAATTTTCAAAGTTTAAGGTTCAAAATAACACCTAAAAAGCGCAGGACCAGGTCAAAGTCGAAAGTTAAGACCGACAGCAATGAAGAGCGGTTCGAATACAAGAAGTGGATTAAGGGGGAAGAGCCTAGTGATGAGGAGCTTGGCGGCAGCCCTGTAGAGTTCCCTGCTAGTGGGAACAGGTTATGACACCATCCGCAGGCAGACATCACTGGGCACCCACCACAGGACTTGCCCACCATGGTCTGAAGGCACCTGCGACTTCTCTACGGCAATGGGGATGCATCTTGGATGCCTCTGTTGCCGAGCCAGGGCTGCGAGAGATACATGAGGAAGCCTGCCACCAAGGAGTGGGATGGAGTTGCTGTGAGGCTCCCTGTTTGCAGGGCACTGATCACAGGCCACTGCCTTGCCCGTGGGGTACCTCGCTGAAGGCACACTACCGGCCTTGCCTGCTGGTTTTGAAGGAAACCTGGGTCTTCGCTGATGGTGATGGAGATGTGGTCTGGAGGCCTCAGCTGCCATGACTACGCCACAGGTGACGCATGTCAGAGCTTCAGGTTGTTTGGCTCGCATCTCGGTGATGACCATGCTGGTCGGTGCCCCAACCACTCTGCATAGATGGGTTTGGTGGCCTCCTACCATCGGCCCTTTGCCCTCTGGGTGTGAGCAGGCATTGGGTCCTGGACCTGAGGGTAATGCGGGCGAACCAGTGGAAGACACGACATCTGGACACAACACATGCGGAATAATCCAGGGTGCAGAGGACATGCCCTATCATTGGAACTGGCATTTACCTCCTTGGTTTTCTTTGGACATCACAGGAGCGTGGTGATGACTGTGGCCCCTGGAATGAGTTACTGCCCGCTCTGGAGAGAAAGGGTGCAGTGGCCATCTTGAATTGGAATGTGGTAGTCCTTCTGTCCATCGCCATAGTCTTCTTCCACCAGGCTCTGTCTCCCTACAGCACATAGAATCGCCTTATGCCTCAGTGAACCACGACCCCTCACTGAGGACTGTTGGACCTTAGCTTGATGCATATGTTGGGTGAGCTGTTGCTGGCAGGGTTGGGGTGGCCAGACTGGTTGTTTGACTAGGGGCACCAGAACTTCCTCTCCATTGCTGTGCCTGGCATTGGTCACTGAGAGTGTGTTGCCTCTCCTAACTCAGTTCCAAGTTACTGCCCGCTTCCTTGGACCCAGCACTGGGTGTATCCCTGCTGTGCGGGGCCCCACTGACTCACAGAGGGCCTGATCAGCCAGTGTGGTGTGTGGTAGAGTCTTGTTTTGCCAATCACTGGAGTTGGCCTCACATAGCCTACTGGAAGGATTGCCGGCATTCTGCTCTAGGCCCTCTGATTGGAGACTCGTACTCGTCATACCTGACTTTCCGGGACTCCAAGGCTGCACCTGCGGTGTCCCCTTCTGCTGTCCTCTAGTGGGTGCTCTGATAAGACCCTCCCATGGCTGCTTTGGCTTTCCAATAACAGTTCTGCTCACCTCCCCCAGAGATCGACATTCGCACATGTCTAAGTTAAAACTTACGTATCAACTCCTTTTCTCTGAGACTGTCTTAAGGTTGAAGCCTGCCGTTAAAACTCAGGATGGGAGCCATGTCCGAATACTCACCATCTCTGCTATGGTCAGTCCTGGACACCTTACTTCGCAAGCTCTCCGACATCAAGAACTCCATGGGTTCCATTAGCGCTGCAGTCACGCAAACTGCTATGGACCTTCTCTTGCTCCAATCGGACATCTCCTCCTTCAAGCATGAGTTTAACGTTATGGAAACACGCCTCACAGAGGTGGAGATGTGCATTGATAGAATTCTGGAGTGATGCGCACAGGTGGTTTTGCTGAGGAGGAATGTGATCGACTTGGAAGACAGAAGTGGACGAGACAATATATGCAATCAATTTCAAAGCTTTATTCGACAGCATGTCATAAAAGCAGAAAAAACATTATAAATACTACATAGCAAAAAAATTACAATGTTAAAAAGTTATTAAATCTTTATAGCTGTCATTTATAAAGTTAAAAAAATATATATATAAAAAAATATATTTTAAAACAGCTAAAATTATATATAAAACAAGATCAATCATATGATTTTAGATGTCTTAGAGTTCTTTAGCTAACTTCTAGAGAGTTTAAAGTGCAAGTGCGTATGATCCAAGCCCACCTTAGAAATTTAGCAACGGCAATCGCTATACAGGGTGAACAGTCTGTCTCTAATATTCTTAGAGCCTCAATATACCTCCGGGTGCCCAAGTTGATACACGTTGGTTTTAGCCACTTATGACGAGGGCTTGTGTAAAGGGGACATACAAACAACATATGGGCTATATTCTCAATCAAATCTTTACAGTTATGGCATTTGTCATCCCGGATTGCAGACCATTTATAGCTGAAAGCTTTTACAGGTAGAGTTCCAGTTCTAAACTGGAAATACAGCTTTCGGTCAAACGGACCCTCTATATTATCCCAATAAGCCTCACAGAGTGGGCGAGGTTTGAAATCAAGGAAGCGTCCTGTTAGATTAGTGTTTGCACAGGTACTATGGGCGGACATTCAAATCATTTCCCAATACTTTCTTTTCAGAATTATTTTTGATGGGAACCTTGAGACGTCTGGATCTTCCCATAGGTCGTCAAGCTCCAACTTTCTTAATAGGCCCCTTATCTCTTTAAGCCATTGGATAGAATGAAAGCAATCTGCCCTAATGATATCCTTTAGTGCAAGGGCATAGTGAGCTAATTCTGGAGTTGTCCAGATACGCCTCCAATATAGTAGAGACCGTAACCGTGCTATGTCCTCAATTTTTTTCCTGCCAAGATCATATAAAAGCGGAATGGTGGGAGTACTTTGGGGGACCCACACTAAACAGCGTAGAAATTTATTCTCTGCAGTTGTTAGTTGGTTCAAATAATTCAATCCCCAAAGTTCTGAACCATACAAAGAGGCACTTATAACCTTCATGTTGTAAATCTCTAGGACAGGTGTAATTGGCTTGGTGAAAGAAGCTTTATGCTTTGTGGCTAAGGCACCCGCAAGCTGGTGAAATTTTAGAACAGCCATGTCAATATGACTTTTCCAGCCCATGTTACTCTGGAGAGATATTCCTAGATACGTAAATGCCTCTACCTGCTCCAGTGGAGTTCCATTAAAGTTAATTGTACCTTTGAAGGTTTTACGCTGATTCAGGGACATGAACTTGGTTTTTGAGGTGTTTATCTCAAGTCCACGCAGTTGACAAAATTCTCTAAACGCATTCACAGGTTTCTGGAGCCCACTCAGGGTCCGGGGAACAATCAGCGTGTCGTCCGCAAACATGAGAACAGGCATGCGGGCCCCAGCTAGAACAGGGGCATCAGTGGGGGAACGGTTAAGACGATCCACTATGCCGTTGATGTATAAAGAAAACAGCGTGGGTGCCAGTACACACCCCTGCCGAACACCACGCTCGACAGGAAATGAGTCGTCACCTCACCCTGTGCCCCCCATCTGATTCTGGCATAGTTGTTCTCATGCAGGCGGACAAGGAGAGTCAATAGTTCCGGGGATATCCCTGCTTCAGCGAGAACCCTCCAGAGTTTGGAACGGGGGACTAAATCGAAAGCCGATTTCAGGTCTACAAAGACCGCATAAAGTGTCCCCTTGGTTAAGGCCACATTCCTCCAGTAAACTGCTATAAAGTAAAAGACCTGGTCAATTGAACTAGTACATGGCCGAAAGCCAGCTTGGTATGGGGACAGAATGTTGTGTTCTTCTATCCATGTTTGCAATTTGTTTTGCACTAGACGACCTACAAGTTTTTGGGCTGAGTCTATAAGACTGATAGGTCTATAGTTACTGGGTAGAGATTTGTCACCCTTTTTAAAAACCGGAATTATTTCAGCGCCTTTCCATGAAGGTGGGATTGGCGCACCCCTAGCCACAGAGTTAGCTAAACACTCGAAGTACTGGCACCAAGATGATCTATCACTTAAAAACACGTCAGCGGGGATGCCATCCATACCTGAGGCTCTTCCCCCGGTCACGCAGTCTAACGCTACACTGGCATCTTTAGTTGTAAAAAGCTGACTTTGATAAAAAATAGTTGGGGGTAGTGGACAGTCTTCTTCAGCTCGGTTACGAGCTTATTGTGGTCTGAAGAAATCTACCCATTGTTGTTTGGCAACATTGTTTTGGGGGGGTTCAGCTACACCTCCTCTATCCCACTTCACAATGGCCCAAAATTGTTTTGAATCCTTTGCTCCACAGGCTGATTTCAGATCACGCCATTGTTCCTCATCCCACTGTTTCTTTGCTACTTTCTGGTCTAGCCTATAAGTCTCCCTTTCCTTTCTCACTCCTGAGGGATTCCTACACCTTATTTCTGCACTCAAGTTTTGGCGGGCTAATTTACAGGCGTTGTTATACCACCCCTCCTTGGGTTGTTTTTTGTTTCCCCTGTCCAGTTTTATGGTTTTCCTAAAAATCAATTGGAGTTTTGCGAAAAAGTGGATATGGGCCTCAAACATTATTTGGGGAAAGTCTAGCTTACTAATGTGAGTATTGAAATTAACCACTTCTTCAACAACCATGTTTTTAAGGACCTCCAATTTCTCAGGGTTCTCTATAAAACTACCCCATTTAATGTGACGCATGTTGTTGGAGGCAACGATATCCAGGGTGACTTTTCCACACCGGTTTCTATTCTCTTGTCCCCTTCTGTGCTTGGTATTCCATGCAAAGTAGATTGTGGTCACTTTCCATCCTATTATTAACAGTCATGTCTATCAGACTGTGCCATCCTCTTATATCCACCAGAAAGTAATCTATGCGACTAGAATGCCTGCCATTGTCAAATGTATTTTCTCCCGGGCAGTCGGACGGAGTACGCCCATTTGCTGCTCTAAGCCCTCTCACTAAGCATAAGGCCTTAAGCTGTATTGCTACGGCTGTCCATCTTCTTACAGCAGGTAATTCGAGCTGGGGGACACCCCATTTACAGTCCTCCTCAGCAGCAAGAAACTGATCCTCTTGCCCAAGAGGTTCAAAAGTAGTATTAAAATCTCCACCTACTATAGTAGACAACTGTGTTGGGAGGGCCTCAAGCTGGTGGTCAAGAGCAGAGATTACCTCAGATGTTTGTCCCCCTGTTGTCCCCCTTGCATAAATATTGTAAATAGCCACCCCCTGTCCATTTGCCCATGTGATTTTTACTGACAGGATGTCGTTCGATGGGGGACTAGTTTGTTGCACCTTACAGCATAAGGTTTGTCGAACCCAAGTTATCAAACCTCCAGCAGGTCGACCTTTAGATTTCTTGGTGGCAGGGGCGTGAAAATTAAGGAACCCCAAGCGATGAACTGGAACCATTGACCAGGATTCCTGGAAGAGGATGATGTCATACTGGTCAACAAAACGGCACCATTCTGGAGATGTCAACTTATTGTCAATTTCAGCAAGGTTCCACAATATATGCATTACAGGCTTGCCAGAGAAAAAGGAGGGTGATGTATGCCCCAGTCCTCTGTGACTTTCCGCCAAACTCCTTGATCAGTCATTTATTCCGAAACTGGAGATTCAGTGGGCTCACAGGGTCCTCTCTTGCACCTCCCCCTCCTCCAAATAGAGAACCCGGCCCATCCTGGTGTGTCTCCTGAGACACCAACAGGCAAGACAGAATATCTTGGTGATGAAGAAACACAGCCCTTACCACTGTTTAGAATAATCAAATCTTCACCTCGAGCGACTTCGTCCAGAACACCACTCTTATGCGGAATTGATTACGGGCCCTGCTGCCTTACAATCGGAAGCGAGAAATACAGTATGGTTTTCTGGAACCGGCCGTGATACCAATAGCAGTGGAGGGCAGAACCCAGGAGTATAATGATCCTGAGGGCCAGGAAGCGCACCAGAAGCTGTAGAGAGTCACACAATGTTGATCATCAGACAGAGGCAAATATTCAAACAAGAAACATGGCAGTCAGAGGGAAAAATGCCTTATCGCCACCGGAGCATCACTCTTTTTGATGCTCCGGTGGTGAAGTGACGCTTTCAATAGTAAATGTCAGCAAAGTAAATATTCACAAAGACTTTGTGAAGCAAACCGTAAGGTTACACAGGCAGTTTACCGATTTATGTCCAAGAATTAACAATGCTGGGTATAATATGGTATTTTTGATCCCTCGGTTGTGCGGATATTTAAAAATGATTTCTCGAAACTATTTACCACTCCTGCAGATCTCATTACCTACTTAGACTTACATGCCCAGTCGCTTGGACTCTCAGACATCTGTTAGTACTTGATGCCTTTTGCCTCATATTTATTGCGCGTTTTTCTCTTTTGAGGAATTAACTTCTTGGATTGTACCATTGTTGTTACAATGCTTCATTTAGTGTGTAGCCCCCTCAGGAATTTCTATATTTTGTCTGTTCTATACGTTTTGTTCGTCATTTTATATGTGCTACTTATTTGAGAATGTATTACAGACAGGGCATTATACCACGATTCTTATAACATAGCACTCACACACTTTTATGTCTATTTGCTATACTTTGTAAGTTGTCACCTTAAATGTAAACATTTTACAACATTCATTAAAAAGGAAAATACAAGATTATCTTTACACATGTGAAGTTGATATCGGTTTTTCACACAAAACACAAGTCAATGACAATATATTAACATATATGACTAAAACCTGGGTTCATACAACTTTTATTTTTTTGCAGAGTTTTATAAAGCACGAACTTGACCCGAAAGTATCGGGTATCAGAGCGCTTTACAAATGTACCAGTTGCATTACATGAGATCACATTCATTTTTGTTAGGCACTGGGAGGTTAAGTCATTTGCCCAGAATCACAGGATGTTGAGCGTCCTTTCTGAGTCTCAAACCTGCTTCCCCAGATTTGAGGGTTGACCGCCCTGGCCATTTGCCAACTCCTCTCCCCAACTCCTCTCCTCAACTCTCATTTCTTATCCAGCACAGAAAAGGAAAAATAGTGTAGCTATTCTTTTTTTTCTCGCAAATTACAGTTCACAAATCTGAATCGCAAAAATGAAGGGTGTTATGATTCTCCTCATATCGAGGTTGATTAATGCCCTCTTCATTTACTTAATATTTATGCACCAAATCATGATGATCCCAACTTTTGGACGTCAATATCCTCAGAGATCTTTAACTTTGGATATGTACCTCTTAATACAATTAGTTTTTTCAACTTAATACTGGACCCATGCTGGAGACAATTTCTACAGTTACATTTCATCCTTCCAATCCTATACCTCACTCAAAACATTTCTATCTAATGCTAAACTAATTGATTACTGGCATCTTAATTACCCCACTATAAAATACCTTACTTTCTTTTCTAATTCAAATTCTACATACTCTCATATTGATTTATTTATTTTCTTTAAGATATTTATGCCAAATGATTTTAGATCTCAAAATTGAACAAATAATTAGTTCTGTTCATGCTTTAATCCCATTTTCTTTAAACTTAATGGATATTTCTAAGTCCTTCCCTAGGTGGAGAATGAATACTGATATTGTTATCTCTGATACCAACAGGGCAAAATCATTAGCTGACATTTCTGACTATTTCCAATATAATAATTCCACAGACACTACTAAGCAATATTCATAGGGGTGCCATTAAAGACATTAAAAAGTATTTTAGAGGAGCCACTATCTCAGTAAAGATACATGAGAACAAAGTATTACATTCCAAATTAACTGAATTGGACCACAAAATTGCTAAAACTGAGACAAATTTTGTATCCTCATTTTATATCATATACAAAATACAATTGCAGAATCTTCATACTAGATATGATACTCTATTGACCAAAACAGCAACCCTTTTTATTTCTACACAAAAAAGTTTAATTTCCTTGCCAATAAAACTAATCATATTTTTGCTAATTACTTATGAATTGAAACATATAGAAATCAGATACCTGCTATAAAAAGCTTTGGTAAGCAGTTCAGTTCAAATAACTTTATCTGATTCTTTAGAATCATAAAAGTTTACAAAAATACACAATAAAAACATATAAGAACACTTAAAAAGGTTTCCACATGTTCCCTTCCATATATTTTGGTATACCAGTAAATATTTAATCGACTTTTAAAATCATCCTACCCCTCCCCTAACTAAGGGGCACATTACGATCACGGACGGACTTGCGTCCGTCTGCGAGCCCTGAGTAGGAGGGAACGTCCGCATGTGCTGCGGCGTTCCCTTCTGTGCAATTAGGATGTGACCGCCACCCTGGCGGTCACATCCTCTATTTTTAACATTGCGGCAGGTGCGCCTTCAAGCTGCACCCGCCGCAATGTTAAAAACGCATGCATTTCATTTACATGCACAAAGCGGCAGGCACCGCGCGGTGCCTGCCGCTTTCTGCATGTAAATGCAGGGGGGTACCATAGGTACCCCCCATGTGCACACCCATCCCCCTTCACCCAGGGGGCCTGCAACGGGCCCCCAAAGTGAAAGTCCGTATGCTTTTCCACGGCGGAAAAGCCGCCGTGGAAAAGCATCTCTTTTACACCATCCTAATATGGCTGGCGGTGTCTGATAAACACCGCCAGCCATGTTACAGCTTTTCCGCCGCGGTTGGAAGGCGAATGCGGCGGAAAAGCTGTGGACGGAATGCCAGACCCACCAGCCATCCTAATGTGGCGGTGGGTCTTTCGAGGCTCAGCAGCGGTTTTCCCGCATTCTCCGGGCCGGCGGTGGCATCCGCCGGTCCGGAGGATGCGGAAAAACCGCGATCATAATCGGCCCCATAGTTTGTACATTTGACTAGTACTAATAAATACCTACCAAAATGTGCATTCTTTTTCACAATTCATAACGTTTTCTGATTAAGAATGCAATTCTAATAAAACTAAGTACAGCACTTGAGATTACAGCTGTAGATCATGACCTCAAAGCCTACCTGGTAGGAACAGGGCCAAACAGTTTTCAGTACAGGCTTAATAAAGCGGGCTCTTGGGTCTGCATAAAGTAAGCAAAACAACATAAGATACATTGTGCTCTGTCTGGCCTGATTGTTACAAGGACAAGGGGCTAGTCTCTCACACCAGCCAGCCTGTTTAGGATAGGCGTATAAAAAGTGCAGAGTACCCAACCAAAATATAGTCAACAAAAATCGTGATTGTACATGTAAGGTAAAAGACAGATAAAATTGCTAATGTCTTAACACCCCTCCATCCAACATACCCCGGTCCTGATTAGACAAGCTTAATTCAATACAGTATGCATTTTTAATGAGTATTTTGATATTAGGTTGGATGGTATCTGGGTTGTTATAATATTCATCTAGGCCAGTTTTATAGAAGGTATCCTAAACATAACATAGCCAATGAAGATGGTACATTACCGACTATTACCGCCTTAAAAACATTGAGCAACAGGGTTGCCCACAATTGGAGATTCCTTTTAGGCAAATCTAAGGGAACTCCGTCTGGACCTGGCGCTTTTAGAGATATGCCCTTCGCTATTGCATCTTCAACCTCACTCAAGAATAGTGTTAAGCTTAGTTCATATGCTGTTGATGGATCAATAACTGTCTTGTCCCTTTGCTATTCTATTAATATGCCCCGTGGATTAAATAATTCTAGAAAATGAGCTTCCCAAGCTTCAGCTGTTATGGTTGAGTCAATACTCCTGTCATCATTAAGAAGAGTGGGCGATTTATGATCTCCCAAAAACTCTTTGAGTCCTTGAGTGTGGAGGCTCTCACTAGGTCCTCCCAGGCTGTTCTTCTTAAATCGTTTTTCCTTCGGTTGATAGCTTTTTTATAGGTCTGTCTTGCTGTCTTTATCAGAGCAGTATTCCAAAGGGCCATTTGCAGGGCTTTCTTAAGTTCTCTTTGCGCCTTTGAGCACTCTGCATTAAACCACCTAATTTCCGGCAAGTCTCGTTTCCTAATTGGCTTATTTAATTTTTGGGCCACATCTACACAGATTGATTCAAATGACTGAATGACTATGTCTGGGGGGGGGATCAAAGGTTAGGCAGGTCATGAAATTACTTTGATTTTCTTTAGTAATGGCCTCCTCAAATTTCTTTGAGTCTATTGAATTCCATTTCAGCCTTACCCCTTGATTGTGGTTGTACATTATCTGATGCTCATCCCCCTAGCATTCTGTGCTGTGACATACATAGAAAGAGTAAGGGGATTATGGTCACTGACGGGATGTGGTTCAATGGCAAAACTATCTACAAGCCAGGTGTATTTGCTAGTAATTAGCATAAAGTCAATTGTACTCACACTACCTCCCCCTGATAGGTTGGAAACTGAACAGGGGGATTACTATCCAAAGAGTTCAACATACAAAGGTAGTTTACCAGAATAATAGTGTTTAATGCATCGCCTTGTGTGTGCCATGTCAACTACACCACATACTCTGTGAACTGTATTGGCAAGTGGTACAGTTAAATCCCCGCCCAAATAATGCACAAGGGTTGTACTTCGCACCCATATTGTCAATCTCATCTTTAAGTATATTAATGACCTTAGTATTATTTGGATCGAAAATATTATAGTGCTAGTTAATTAATAAAATTATAGTATAAGTTAAATTAAAAATTAAGAAAAGCTGGTACCAGTAGGAATTTATTATATTTTCTCTTTATTGAGTCATACTTAAGCGAGATGAGAGTCACTAAACCTCCCTTAGCTCTCTCTGCAGCTGATGGAGTTGCATGAGTATTTAATGAGCAACTGTGTATACTGGAGAGATGCATGTACGTAGGGATGAGAGCTCCACGCTGATGACGAGCTTCCTGTCTAAGATGCTATGCATTTGGTTCTGCAATAAAAACGGTTTAACAAAAAAAAAATGAGTATTTAATGAGCAATATCCATCGATAGTGACAGACCCGGCTCCAAGTTTCCTGAAGACAGATAATGTCAGATGTCTTTACATATTGCAACCAAACCTCGTCTGTTAGTTTTGAAGAAATACCAGCAGTGTTCCATGATATAAACCTAAAAGGCTGTGTGATAGAATTCTTGGCTCTTGGAACCTCATAAACACTATCACTATCATTGGGGTTCGGGTCTCTAGGTACCTCTTTGATGTTATCATTGACAATTGCAACATTCAGATCAATTTTCACGTCCAACCCCGTAGTTCCTACATACACAATGCTCAAATACAGGGGGTACTGTAGGCTGTTATCAAAGCAGTTTAAAGATGGGATGACAGCTATACAGCCTATTTCCCCAGTAACAGTCTCTGAAGTACTAACCGGTATATCAATTTCCCCTATATTGTTCCGGGCTGGGGCCAGTCAATCTATTTCCAAGAGATCCCTCAATTCTTCAAAACAGTTGGTATAGAGCCATGGAGGAGGAGGGAGATGCGGTGTTGCCCCTACAAGTTTACCTTCTCCATTATTATTCCACCCAGCTCCTGGTGGCTGGTAAAAGAACCCCAAGGGCAAGACAGACATCCCCCTCACACCCTCAAAACAGTTCTCCTTCCTACTTAGTATAGTCCTAACTAACCCTGGAGATCTAAAAGTCAACACAATACAATCTCCCTGAAATGATTTGTTTGATTTTCCCACCCAACCTATGCGGGGGATAATTTTGAATTCGGAAAATAAATGCCTACTATCAATGCCCGTCCTAGTACTCAAAAAATTAACCAATTTATTCCTCAGTGTTGACCAATGCTCAATGTCTCGAGACAGTAGTATTGAAACATTGGCCAACTCCACAGTATAAGGTGTTGCCTCTGGAGGTAAATGTAAATTAGAGTGCAGGGGGCTAGTAGGTCTTTCTCCAAAGAACTGCCCCTCTATTGCTGCTGCATTTTGGGGTCCGTCTATTAAGTTAATGTCAGACTTACCTTTTCAGATGTTTCTTGATATATCTGCAATCTGGCCTTGCACATGGGTCAGTCCTTCAGTCCGACGTGATGTGTCAGTGCCATTTTTAAGGTGATGTATGACCCTTCAGTAAGAGGGGTCAGCCTGGCTTGCTGGTCTAGGGGCAGGTTCGAGGTGCTGCATGTTACCACTCTTAACCAAACCACCGGCCATATTTTGTCCACTGGTTAGAGAAGCTACAGAGGTAATAAACACAGGTTTAACCAAACTGTTGATCCTACCCTCGATATCAATTAACTTTTTAAAAATAGGATCTAAGTGGGCTCAGATTACAAGTTCCAATTTTTTCATAAACGAGTCTTCCATCTCCAACTCTTGAGTAAGAGGAGCTCCCAGTATTGCAACATTACCCAATTACTCCTGATACCTACGGGTTTACAGAAGGAAAAACTCTGTTTAGTTTGCTTTTTAGGTTTGTTTGAAACATGCCCCTTTCTTTTTTTTGGAGGAGGTGCATTATTAATTCCATGGTTAATTTTTGCTTTTTGACCTTGTGTAAACACGCACGGTCTCAGTGTAGTATCAGTTTTATCAGCTGAATCATCAATATTTTCACCCGGTGACTGTATAGTAACAATTTGCAAGGGACCCATTTCCAGGTTAGGTTGTGACATAGAAGTGACAAGGGCAACAGGAGTAGCAGGGGCAATTTGTTGCTGAAAATTTTGTGGGTCCAAGGACAGTCTACATTCTGTCAACTCAATTTCATGCATGAGGGCCGACTCAGCCCTCAACAGAAAGGCGTCCAGTGTCCCAGCTACCAATTGCCCATTTCCTGATTTTTGTCTATTCATAATGTACGACCTCGACACTAATGTATATATGTATTAATATGAGCAGTATAAACAATGTCAGAATCAGTACCACAGTACCACAATAGAATGTCACAGTACCTTAGGGCCAGATGTTAATAACGTGGCCCAGCCCAGTCTCTGTCAGACTATGGCGGGCTAAAACGGGCCTGTCTTGGTCTAGTGTTCACCGGGGCCGAGTCCGAGCACGCCCCTGCGTGAGTCCCGTGCTGCGGAACCACATTGTGCTTTTGTCTCCACCCCTCCGGGGGGGGAGAAAAGTGCAGGTGAGCTAGGGGGTCCAGGGACAGCTGCCGATTTTCAATGCCAGTACTCGCTGTCTCCCGTGCTGCGGGACGGCGTTGGGCTTTTGTCTCTGCCCCTCCAGGGCCAGGGGGGAAAGTGCTTGTGTGCTAGGGCGTACAGGGACAGCTGCCGATTTTCAATGCCGGTGCTCACAGCCTCCCACGCTGCGGGACCGCTTTGGGCTTTTGTCTCCGACCCTCCGGGGGCTGGGGAAAAGTGCTGGCGTGCTAGGTGGTCCAGGGACAGCTGCCGATTTTTAAGGTCGGTGCTCACGGTCTCCCGCGCTGCGGGACCGCGTTGAGCTGTTGTCTCCACCCCTCCAGGGGCCGGGGGAAAAGTGCTGGAGTGCTAGGGGGTCCAGGGACAGCTGCCGATTTACAATGCCAGTGCTCGCGGTGTTCGCGGTCTCCTGCGCTGCGGGACCGCGTTGGGCTTTTGTCTCCTTCCCTCCAGGGGCCGGGGGAAAAGTGCTGGTGTGCTTAGGTAATCAATTACTTTTTTCAGGTAGTGAAATAGTTCATACTTTCAACTTTTTCATTCAAATCTCTGCAGCAAACTCATTCCTATACATCACAGCTTTCCAAACTTTTCATGTTGGTGACACACCTTTTAGACAATCTTCATCTTGCGACACGGCAATGCGAGCGAAGCGAGCAAGCCCGAACCACCTAACTGTGCTAAATTTACCACAGGTAGGCCAAAAATCCGATATCACTCCCACGGTAGTTCAGATGTTACCTAAAAAGGCTTAATTTGTGCAGGTGGTTGCAGGTGTGAGTCACATGTGCTCCTTCTTTTGCACCAGTGCCCATATCATAAAGATGTGTACTCGGGGAGGGGACAGCTGTGCGCCAGTTTCCATGCATTTACACATTCTAAAATACTTGCATTTAACTCCGAATTTCTCCAAGTTGCGCTACAGACAGAATAGCTTGGAGGCACTCACCTCTTAGCTGTGCTACATGCACTGTCCCAGAGAAATTCCGAGTTAAATGTACGCGGTTTAGAAATTCAGGACCTGCGGCTGCTCCTAAGGAAAAAATGTGGGGCCCTCCTAACTCAAATATCTGGTTCCCCTTATTGGATATTGTCATTTTGTTGTGATGTTGTTTATTAAATTTTGACTCTAGGTTTCTCATTCTTTTTTTGGATTTTTATTGTGTTGCAGTTTTACTTTATTCTTGTTTTGGTGCTGCTTAAATACTTCATACACTGCCCTAAATTAAGGCCGTCTGCTCTGCGCCATTGAGGCAGGTTCATGTTTTGACTTTGAGGGGTCGCCCTCTCAAAGACTTATGATAATTCCATGAGGTTGCTAGTGACTCACCCCAAATAAACAATTTTTTGCAATAGGTACATATGCACACATACATGCAAAATAAGATGGGAACATTTTAAGCCTATACATATATTTACTGTTGCAGATTGATATGTGGCTCCAATGTGCAACCCCCCCCCAATAAAATTTACATTTAGAGACGCCTCTGTTAAATACTGATAAAAGGAGCAAATAAATATGGATAAACATGTGGGAATGTTGATAACCTCTCTACAAGGAGACCTATTTTAATACATTGCAGGCCTTTTGTCTGTGCCTGATTCTTAGAGCCTTGAGATGCTGTTGTGTGTGGTTTGTGTAACTGCTTCTGAAGAAAACCCAATTTCGCTATGTGTACAAACAAAGGTGCACCGCTTGCACGGGTGGACACACAATAGAACATGCGCCTGTCCTGGGTTACACAACCCCAGTGTCACATTCTGGGGTCCCCATGCTGGCATCCTATTTCCCAAGTGCTTCGCTTTTACACGAGTCACCCTCCTTTAAGGGGCTGCATTGTGATCGCGTTTATCAGAAATGTAAACCTGCTTTCTTGCTCGGAGTCAGATCCATTAATCCGGTCGCACTCGCCCTTTTAAAGTACATAAATGTGATTTTGAGGCAGTTTAGTGTTTACATTTAATAAGTAATAACATTAAGAACACATTCTATGTGTCACTCGTTCCCTAAGTTGTACTACCGTGAATACTAGCCATTATGAGTACTTATCTTATTGGTACTCGTATTAAACGTGCCTCAAAGGATGATGAGCTAAGTCAGCCCTGCTATCATTCGAACCTGTGATTTACCAGTCCATGCAGATTTCTGCAGCGGGCTATTAACCCACTGAGTTGTCTCGCCGGCACCAAGACAAAGCCTAGCAAATATCGAGAAGAAACAGCTTTGGGGGTTACCTTCAGCTCAGGCGCCTGTCATCAAAAGGTGGAACAAATCAAGCGGAAAACAAACGACACCTCCAACATTGGCACCATATTAGTTCAGCCCAGGATACAATTTAATGGCAACAGTTTGTAAAATTCGAAATTTGCCTTGCCGAGCACCTGGGATGGGGGCTGCAGAGACTGCTCCGTGGACTGCAGATTCGACATTCAACGCGTGTCGCAAAGGGAAATGAGGCCACGCTCGCCTAGCACCTCTCCTTCCTCCACGTACTGCACCACTGAACACAAACTCCAAGACGGTGTTCGTCCTAATCTGCCCGCAATGTCATCTTCGCGTGACACAGTACCGTGTCGCGCCACAGAGTTTGGAAAGCTCTGCTATACATGATGATACATTTAAGGTTCTTACTCCAGTGCAATCTATGATCATTGTCACAGATTGATAGAGATTCTCTTGATGCACCTTTTACAACTGAAGAAGTGTATAGTGCGTTAAATCCTCACACTGCAAAGATCTCCTGGACCTAATGGGATTCCGGCAGAATTGTCATTGACTCCACAATTGCCCCCTATCCTATGAGCTTTATTTTAAGATTTTACGTATACTGCTTCTGTTGCTTGATCTTTCAAATACGCAACGAGTATTGTCCTTCCTAAATCATATACAGATCACTTATTGGTCTCCAATTCCTTCCTTATTTCTCTAAGTAATCAAGATTGTAAAATGTATGCAAAAATATTAGTCTCTAAACCTTCTCTGATATTATCCCGCATTATTTGCCAAAATCAAACAGGTTTCCCTATAGTCAGATTGTAATCACATTATGGTAGATTGCTTTGTCATACTCTTAACTCTTTAAGTCGGATTAAGTCACTTAAAGATGTATTGACTTTAGATGCTGAGAGCATTTTTATTAAGGTTAACGGCACATTTGTATTCAGATCCATGCATGAATTTGATTTTAGTACTTCTTTCCTGTCAATTGTCAATGCATTATATTGTACTTCTGTAGCAAAAATATATGTAACTTGTATTAATGCCTCCTCTTTTCCACTATTTAAAGGTACTTGGCAAGGATATGCTTTAACACCTTTAATATTTTACTAGCCATTGATTTGTCTTCTTTAAAATTCTGTTGCAAATAATCGCATGGTTCTTAAAGTCTCTGCTGATGTAGAGTATGCATTAATATATATTAGTGACCACACCCACATAATAGTAGTTATATTAAATCTTATTAATGGTTATGCACTAGTATCAGGATTTATGTTACATATATTAATACAGCTGGTCTTTTCACCTCAATACATTTTGTACAGCAGGTATGGTGCATGGTACTGATATTGTATGAAACAAAACTGGTTTCAAATACATTAGCATATATTTTCAGAATGCTATGGAACATAGAGTTTATTTCAATTATAAGAAGCTCTTAACAAAAACTCAAAACATGTGAGGAGTTAGCCTATCTGAATTGGTCATGATGTGGGAGAATTGAAGCTCTTAAAATTGTGATTTCCCCACAAATACTACATGCATTATCAATGTTTCCTATTTCTCTTCAAATGCTTAAATACCATTTTTAATAATTTTATTTGGAATAAAAAAATTCTAAGGATATTTATAAAACATTACAATCCCATTACATGGAGGATTTGGTATTACTGAATTAAAAAAATATCATTATTTCTCCGTAATTGATCAAAGCGCCTACTGGTTCTGGAATCCTGTATATTACTCAAATGGGTTTCAATTGAGAAACATATTTTGGCTCTATTCCCTTTACCAGCAATTCTCACTACTTACAACAAAAAAATGAAGGCCCCGATTCTCAGCATATAACCAAAATTGCATTATCTGATCTTGATGCATTATTTAGCAACAAAAGTATATATTAAAAAAAAATATCCTTGTGGTATATATTTCCCATTTGAAAAACTTTAATCGGTTTTTCAAGCGAAAGAACCATAAAAGCAACAATATCACAGTTAATATAATACACAATTAAAACATAGTATAGTCCTTGTGGTATAAACATACAATTAAATTAAATCCACCTATATATTGATGACAATGCTGGACTAATGCTGTTATTCTCAACATTTCAGATAATTGTCGGCATACCATGTTTTTATCTTTTGTTGAACTACAATCTCAGTTTAATATTCCATCTTCTGAATATGATAGATATTTTAAATTATTTAATGTCATTCTTAATGCTTTTAATTGAAATAATTCTCACTCTCACTGTTCGGATGTTGGACTTTTCCCTAGTCACAATATTCATTTCCACTAACACACCTTTTATAATTCTGTGTTACACTGTATTCTTACACTACAAAGGGGGGAAAACATTTGGCTATACAATTTTTCACGTTGGATGCCATCATACATCTGCAAAGCTAACTTGTTCATATTAAATAAATGTTATTCGACTCCACTTAAATATTTAATTAATTGATGCACCAGTCTGTTGGCATTGTAATAGGGAGGTTGGTACTCTGAACCACATGTCATTTGAATGTCCTCTAGTTTTTACATTTTAGACGGATCTGTGCGGGAAAATCTAAAATAATTTAATTGTGATGTTTCCTCACTGTGTGAAGTTATTATAGTTACATCTTCTCCTTTTTCAATTTCTTTATTGTACATGTTTATGAGCCTTTTTGAACTTTTAATGTCGTCTGCTAACAAATCCATTACTAAGAACTGGAACTCTGCTAATGTTTTATCTGTTCATGCTTGGTGGTAATGGATAATATATAAGATAAGTGGTATTGACATATCTTTTAATAGCAATAATATGATGCTTTCAGTTAGATCTTTAATTTTGCAAACCCTATATGTATATATTGCTTATTGTTTATTTGTTTATCTTCTATGAGCTTAGTAACTAGAACATGTAAGCAGCCATATGCACACGTAAATATGATGGAAATGTGCTTTAACATCAGGGAAAAAGTTTATTTTAAAACTACTTGTGAATATCCAATCCATGAAAGGTGATCACTATTTTTGTAAGCTGACCACCCAGAAAATTCCACAATATGGCACTAGCCCAATGCATACAATTGTGGTAACTCTACTGTAATGGCAGAAGTGCCATACTGCTAAGTATATATTTTCCAAATATAAAGTATCACAAGTCCAGGTTCTGTGAAGTACAAAGTAGAATTCATGGTTGGAAAGTGCAAGTTTTGCTAAAGTATGAACTTCTGCACATCTGATCCAAACTGCTAAAAATCTACTTGAATTTCTGATCCTGACTGTACATTTACATAACTTGTTTAAAACAGAACTCTGCAACAGTGTTTTAGTTCAAGATGCCAGTCCAAAACTTACAAGCAGAGTGGGATCCTACTGATACGAGGCCCAGCAACTATTTATCACGGATGTATGACGTTACAACGCATACTTTTACAACGACTACCATTACAACGAATTTTTTACAACGCAAAAACTTTTACAACGCATACCATTACAACGCAGGATTTTAAAACGCAAGTACCTTTACAACGCATACCATTACAACGTAAATATTGGTAAGTATATAATATTTTTTTTAATTTAAATTAATTTAAATTATTAAAATATAATTAATTTTTATTTAATTACATTTAATTAATTTAATTTAAATATAATTTTATTTTATTTTTACAAACTAACCCTGTACCCCAAAAACCCAAAACTGTCCCTGAACCCTAAAAATACCCCTTTGCCCAAAAACCCAAAACTGACCCTGAATCCTAAAAATACCCCTTTACCCAAAAACTGAAAACTGACCCTGAACCCTAAAATACCCCTTTACCCAAAAACTGAAAACTGACCCTGAACCCTAAAAATACCCCTTTACCCAAAAACTGAAAACTGACCCTGAACCCTAAAAATACCCCTTTACTCAAAAACTGAAAACTGACCCTGAACCCTAAAAATACCCCTTTACCCAAAAACTGAAAACTGACCCTGAACCCTAAAAATACCCCTTTACTCAAAAACTGAAAACTGACCCTGAACCCTAAAAATACCCCTTTACCCAAAAACTGAAAACTGACCCTGAACCCTAAAAATACCCCTTTTCCAAAAAAACCAAACATATAATATTTTAAAAATATGTATATACTTCCCAATACTTACGTTGTAATGGTATGCGTTGTAAAGGCACTTGCGTTGTAAAATCCTGCGTTGTAATGGTATGCGTTGTAAAAGTTTTTGCGTTGTAAAACTTTCGTTGTAATGGTAGTTCGTTGTAAAAGTTGCGTTGTAAAGGTTGTTTCCCATTTATCACACATTCCCTGTGTGCTTGTCTGTATGGAGCAGCCGGCATGGAAGATGGAAAGGCAAATGCTTCCTTTAACGGGAAACCAACTTCTTTTGCTCGAGTTGTGTTCTTGCTAAAACATTTGGAACTCATATGGAGCACAGCTGAAGCTGACTGTTTCTCCCATCAGGGATGTAAAGATACAGGCAGCATGTCACTATAGAAGTTTGCAAGTTAGAAACTGAGATCTGAGAGTATTCTAGAATTTTTCAACCTAAGTATGTATGTGAGCTATGCATGTTTTGCATGCCTTGTGAGAATGTCAAATGTATCAGTCGATTTGGGTAAGAACACACCGGATACACATTTATATAGCACACTCTATAAAGTGGCTTTTTTGACAATTTCTAATAAGCATAATTGATATTGTCAACCTTAGAAAATGAAGGATCAAAGTTAGAGCTTAATTCTGTAAGATTTCTGTTAGAAATTAGGTTGTTGGTTGAGAGGGATGTAAGTCCTTCTCAAGCACCTGCCATAATTCTTTTCAGAGTGAACTACTACAGTCAGTAAATTAACCTGTGCTTAACCCTCTGGTAGCTGGGCACAAAAGCAGTCAGGCTTAACTTAGACTCATTGTGCAGTACTTAAACAGTAATAAAGTGAAAACACAACACAAGAAAACCCTTCACTAATTTAGTAAGTTTTATAAATTGATTGACACCAAAACTTAAAAAAATCTAATCAGTAGAACTGGAGCTATGTCATTTCCAAGCTTTAGGTGAGTATTGCGCTTAAAATCACATGGCACTATTCGCTGTTATCGGGTCAGGAGGAAAGTCACAAGTTCAGGATGACCACAATGGAGCACAGGTGAGATACAGGGACAAGATTAGTCCCACTGAAAAAGTTGCCTCCTCAAAGTCCAGCGTAAAGAGTCTAGTTCACGGTGGATGAGGTTGCAAGGTACTGGGAGAGCATTCTAGATGGTCATCGCTGTAGCACAAAGAGCAAACCTGGAATTGCGGATGGTCGTCTCTGTAGCATGAAGATAATGTCAGGTGGCAAAAAAGGACATTACTGGAGATTCATGCTGGCGGTCACTGTGGACTGTCGTCACTGTAGCACGAAGTGCAGATATCATATTGCTGGTTATTGCTGCCTGTCTCTGTAGCATGAAGAATCAGGATCATTGAAGCTTCATGTAGTGAGTTGGTTGGGTGGCAAGATCTCAGCAGGAACAAGCCTGTTTGCAGTTGCACAGAGCCCAAACCTTCCATATTTCTCCTTTGTGTATACTCTGATGCCAACCAAGGGCCCCAGATTCTAGGAGGCACCACTTGGAGATCAGGAACTCACTCTTGCAGAGGGCAGCAGGCCTCAGGCAAGGCCAGCTGCAGATTCAGGCAGGTCCAGTTGCAGCAGGTCAACTTTTGGAGTTTGTTCATGATATCAGCCAACTGACCCTTGGAGTCTGAGGTGGTCAAGATGAAAGGAGAAGGTCCAGTATTTCTTCTCAGACAGCAGGAAAGGCCTCAAACAGCAGGGCAGTCTTGTTGGTGCAGCAGGGCAGCCCTTTTTCGGTAATATACACAGGTCCAAGTCTAAAGAGTTGATAAGTAGGTCCAATATTTATTCCTAGTCTCCAGCTTTTAAGTGAGAGAAACTTCTAGATTTCCTCCCCACATCTGGTTCTGGAATTTTCTTCCTTCCCCTGCCCTGGCTCTGAGGGGTCTGGGATGACAATAAACTAGTGTGAAGTCCTTTGTGAGTGCTCTGAGATGGCTGTTTTGAAGTGCAAGTGTGGTAGGTGACAGCTACTCCCCTACTAAGAGGGCCGGGTGGCCCACCTTGCCAAAACGCAGACCCGCATTGTGATACTGTCTGGGAGGAAAACACAATGGCAAACTGCAAACTACTAGTCATGTAACCCCGGATGCAGGTACCAAATGGCTAGGACAAGAAATGCCAAGTTTCTAAAAAAGGGCATTTTCAGAATTGTGACTTAAAATCTGACTTTACCATTAAAGCCATTAAAGAGGGTTTTAATTTGCAATTCCTTAGAAAACAAACATGACATTTCAGGGAGAGGGAGGCCGTGCAGCACTAAAAAACTAATTTAAGATTTTTTCACTACTAGGACATATAAAACTTGAAAGTAAAGGTCCAACTTTTTAAATATAATGCACCTTGCCCTATGGACTGTGTAGGGCCTACCCTAGGGTTGGTTGATATCTATTAAGAAGGAAGTTTTAGGCCTGGCTAAAAGGTTTGTTTTGCCAGGTCGATATGACAGTTTAAAGTACATGGCAGACCTGATACCTGTTTACAAGGGATCCTTAAGTTGGTGGTACAATAAGTGCTGCAGTCCCACTAGTAGCATGTGTTTACAGGCCCATGTACATGTAGTACCACTTTTTCCTAGGGACGCACAAGTTAATTAAATGTGCCCTTTTGGGGGGAAGCTAATTTTACCATGTTTTGCACAGTGAGCACAAGTATTTTAGTAATGGTTAGAAGTGGTAAGTGCACAGTCCTAGGGCCAAAAACTAAAATTAATTCAGGAAAATAGGATGGAAAAGGGTAAGAAGTTTGGGGATGACCCTGCAGAGAAGGTCAGTCCAACACGACTCCCCTCCAGCCATTGATGGGCTTCCCTGCTCACGCTGTAGAACATGGTCAATGACCCTCTACTGCAGAGGTTCTGTGTCCACCTGAACTCAGTTGAATCCCTCTATCTATCTAAACTCTCCTGAGCTGCTGAACTGACTCAAGGAGTACCCTTCCCGTCACCTGTCGACCCCATCTGTGAAGCATCTACACCTAATTTGCTCACAGAGGCATCCCAGTAGGCAGACAGTACCATAATTGCCAGCAAACTGGTGTGGCCCATTCCACTCCTTTGATCAGACTTCTGTCCCCAACCCAGGGAAAACTCTACCCATAAGGACAGCAACAAACAAAGGCCACCGACAGCTGTTAGTGTCAAGGGCCAGGCTAAAGGTCATCCACTGCATGGTAGAGGCTTCGAGCATGGATCTTGGGCAGGTCTCATTTCCAGCCTTGGGGCTGGCAATGAGTTCCCTAACTGCTATTTAGTTACCCCAGGCCTCTGAGGTTACTCAGAATGGGGCGTAACAACCCCTGGTGTTGGGTACCCAACTTCTACTCTCCCTCCGACCAGTCCAGTGGTAGCCTGAGACTGGTTCTTCAACCCAGGTCCTGTACCTTGAGGCTGAACAGGGGTTTCCATCCTCAGGTCCCCCATCCGTGTCTCTGTACCCTCTTGAATGGTGCTCCCAGAAACATCAGCTATTAGGGCACCTGAGCATCCCACACTCTCAGCTCCTCCAAAAGTGGAGGCACCTCATTCCCCAGAATGCTGCCAATGGGCATTTGGGGACTAACTATGACCCTCCTCTGAGTCACCTCTGCATCCCATTCCAGTGACGCCAGAGCCATGATTCAGAAGTCCTGCCCATGGGCCTGAGTCACTCTGCACTCTGGCTGGCACCAGTATCTCTCAGAGCTATGGCAGTGATATTATTTACTGTGACCTAGTAGAAGTGACAACTCCCTCCCTTAAGGATCACAGGTTCACCCTCTTAGTCCATCTCTCCACTAAGAGAGACTAGAGCATGTTGTGTCTCCTAACCCAGGGGACTACTTCCTCCTACGGCCATATTGCCCACCCCTGTAGAGTCCCCACCAGCGAGTAGCTTCGTAGATAGAGTTCCCCAGCTTGTGTCTCCAACCTTATTCTGGGACCTGTCTAGGTCTCTTTGGATATTGCCCTTACTCTGCTGGGTGAAAACTGTACCAACCTTCTTGGGGTCACTGCCAGGTACAATCTTAGACACTCTGGTACTAAACGAGAGGTGTGGCTTCTTTGTAAGCTCCCAGGTGTCACTGTGCTAACTATCCACTAGGTATTGGTTTAGGTCTGAAAAATAATTGCTGAACATGTGCTCCCTGGCAAATAAATTGTACAGCCCTTGGTAACTGCTCACACCACTGCATTTCATAACACCATCTAGTTCCTAACAAAAGTAATCCACATAATCCATCCAGTACTTCTGGGGCAACTTCTGGCTGTCCCTAAATATTTGCCTGTACCTTTAAGGTGTGAGACCATGTTTCCTGGTAAGAGTGTCCTTCATGAGTTCATCCTGGCTAACAGTGCATCCGTCCCAAGTTTCAAACTTACACCTTTCATGTTTTATAGAGCTGTCAGAAAGACACCCATTACACAGTCAACCATTTTCTTATCAAATCTTTTTCATTAGGTTATTTTTGTAGCAAAAGCTGGTACATTAAGACAAAAAATGCTCAGCAGTAGGCAACACAGCAGCAAACTGAATAGTAAGGCTCACCTGCCAGCAGAGTGGCCAATATTGTCTGCCTTCATCAAAACAAATGAGAAAAAGCCCAACACAAAAACAATAACAGCTGCAAGGCATCCACAGGCAGTGCTATGTCCAACAGTGAATCAAAGAAAAAGAGAAAGGAAAGAAGAGATATTATGCACCGCTCATCTCAAAGCCACCTCCTACCCCCTCAAAATTAAACAATCTTTAGCAGGCAAATGCTCTGCAACTTTTTTTTGCCAGGGTTGTAATTTGTGACCTGCTAGTGAAAAAGAATCTTTGGAGCAAGATCATTATCCTACTTAACTATTCATATATAAAGCATAGGTCTGTCATCTATATGTTGCAACTATGAGATAAAGAAGGCATATTAAGCTTCTATGTTGTTTAATGATGTTTCAAGCATGTGATCAGAGATGACATGCATATTTCTCCAACAAGTGCATTAACCACCAGAGTGTTTATACCACTATTGCACTTCAAATAGTGATGGAAAATCGTAGATTGCTTTAACAGGTAGCTTGACATCTTCGCTGGTGTGAAAGGGGTGTTAAGAAGTGTCACTACTGAGCTCTCTATTTCTATCCTCTGTACCCTGGATAAAAATCTAGAAATCACCAAATTATATATGTCAATGAGCATCACCAGAAAGAGGAGGACCAGGAGGGTCAGGAAGTTCATTATGCAGGAATAATAAGTGAACCAAAACAAGTAAGACCAAAAGGACAAGGAGGCCAATACAATAGGCGAGGGCTAACAAGAACAAGACCAGGACCACCAAGACCAATTGGACAAGGGCCAGTTGCCAGTGTCAGGAAGAAGAGGATGACCAGGATGGTGGTGGGGTGATCAAAAGCATGGGGGCTACCACCAGGAGGGTCATCATCAGGAGGATTATGACTAAGAGGGCCAATTGAAGGACCATGATCAGAGGCTGACTGATCACATATAGGCCAGGACCTAAAGGATGAGGACCATGGCCCACATGATCAAACCAAGGGTGAACAAGAAAAGAATGTCCAGGAGAATGACTATGACCAGAAGCGCCAGGACAAGGTGAATCAAGAGGACAAGAGGCATGGGATGTATGTCAGTACAACGCGATCTTTTAGATCGCTGCACTTTACAACGCGGTTTCTACAACGCAAGTCGGTTCAACGACTTGCGTTGGAGGGCGCGGATTGAGGATTATTATAATTTTATATTCCAACACCAGCCCACGTCCTAGTAGGGAAGGTGTTGGCATATAAAATTACAATATTCCTTAACCAACAGTGCCATCCAGCGCAAGTCGTAGTAACGACTTGCGTTGTAATGGCAGCGTGGTAAAGGTAGTGCGGTGTAAACACCTCGTTGTAAACGATGTTTCCCAGATGCATGAGGATCATGGACAGAAGGATGGCCAAAAGCAATAAATGCAAAAGAACGAAGATGAGGTAATAACCAAAGTAAACCAGACAAGGATACAGCCTACACAACAACCCTGAAAAGACATTTGAACTTTCTTAGATGATAGGATCACCAGACTATGTGTTGCTATTGTACTTTAACAAAAATAAAAACATGTTAGGAGCTTTGTATAGCGCAAACCAGACCCAAAGATATTGGGTATCAGTGCACTTTACACCAGTTTCTTTACATGAGGATACAGGCATAGTGAGATTAAGTGATTTGCCCAGAATCACATGATGTTGAGCTTGGTTGCCGAGACTCGAACCTGGTTCCCCAGCTTCGACTTTGACCACTCTAGCCATAAGGCTACATCCTCTCTCCTCTCCATTTGATAGCATTACTGTGCCTACAGAGCTTTCGAACATCCCACCATCCAATAATATTGATACTCACTGTGACAAAATGGGTGATTATTTGGAGAGCTTGTGAGTTCGACCCAAGTAATAAATCCCATAATCCTGTAAGGCCAACTACACAGTTTCAATAATTTAAACTTGAGTTTTGCCCTTGAAGCTATGGCACTGGGCAGTCTGGCATTTTTAGGAAAAGTATCATTGGACAACCAAAGCCTCATAGACCATCCTAACCAGAAATTCCCTAAGTGACTCAGTGTTCTGCCCTCCTCCGGAGATTGGGTGTCCTCAGCCACAATAATTATAAGCAGCAAAGAGTTGGAGAGATGCTAACTGACTGTTGTCCAGTACACATATTATTGTTGAGTCTTCTCTTTCTGGTATCAGAGAACTCCATGATTATGTCATCGCACACTGCAGATACACATGCATCCTATCATATTTACTGAATCTCTTCAATTTTGTATAACCAAAATTATATATTAGACAGGATTGAAACACTGAATATAAGTCATGAAACTGCATAAATGTTGACAAACCCTGAAGAAGCGCACTATGGCAATAGTGAAATGCATTGGCTGAACTTTGATATATATTTTGTATGTTGAATTATAAATAAATGACCTTATTTGGAATGGAGAAGTGCGTTGGATTTTCTTTGATACCAGGCAGAGGAGACTAAACAATACTATATGAACTGTACTGCGTAAAACTCAGTTAGTGTCTCTCCTCCTCTTTGTCATTTAACTGTTATTTTGGAAGTCAAGATCCTTTAGAGGGGCAAGGTTGAAAGCTTTATCTGTCACATTTCTCTTGAATCCGAGCTAGCCTCTGGATGAGATCCAGCTGCTTACATTGATTTTGGTAAACTAAATGCTCAGAGTGGGAGCTGATTACATTTTGCGGCCACTGATGTCCTCTTATCAGACAGCTACTTTTTGCACCTTCACCTAGTCAAGATTTCTACCTTCATATTAAGTCTTTTTGATGGAGCTCAAAATCTTCCAGTGGGGCATGCTAGAAGCTGTACCAGATGAAGTTGCATCCAAATCAGACACATTTGCCATGAGATCCCACAGAAACTCCCATGGTCAGATTTTTTGGAGTAGTTCCTTTTAGCATCTTGTAAGGCTCCAAGGATATCAGGGACAGCACATAAGGGCCAGGACACACTCCAGCAGAGTTCCAACTGTTCACACCAAGAAAAAGGCCTCTTCAGCTTGTTATGTCACTGTTACCACACAGGAGATCAGTCAACTGGCCCTTGGAGTCCACTTCTCAGTCCTCAGTATGAGTGGGAGCAGGTACAGCTCTTCAGATCTCCTCGAAGGTTAGCAGCAGCAGGTTCAGTCTTCTTCTGTTTTGCTATTGGTGCAGAAAGTGGACAAAAAGTACTAAAGCACACTCGAAAGTCCAGTGGTCATTGTAGACAGAAAGTAATAAAGTACTCAAGAAACCAAGTATATGTTGTGGCGCACTTAAGATACTACAGGACCCCGTAGCGTGCTGCTTATCACGCCAGTCTTTAAATTACACCGACGATTTAATTCTGTTGAGCTCAAAACTTTAGCGGCTTTTGGCACTATTTTGCTTAGACTCAATAGGATTATATTACAGATTGTAGTGAGACACATTTAATTTGTAATGCTAAACTGAGTTTTAAATGATTAATACCTTGACTCAGTCTTGAAAAAGTCAATTTGGCTAAACGCATGTCGGCTGTTACTTGTCTTTGATGCCATGCTTTGTTCTACAAGGACTGTGAAATATACGGAGAAGAATAAACACAAACAACATTCACCTGGATTCTAGAGTACTTTATTACTTTCTTTTTCCAGTGACCACTGGACTTTCTAGTGTGCTTCGGTACTTCTTGTCCACAAACCTGTTGGTCTGGGACTCTGTGTCAGGTTAGCTATCTCACCCTAGGTGGCACGTACCAGGAAATCACCAACCTACAAGCTTTTCCCTCTATGTTACATAACAGGTCCCTGATTGTAAACAGCATTTGGATGTGCAAACGCTGTGGCATTGCCATCACCTGTTTTGTTTTATAGGTCCAGGAAGTGTTCTGAGGAGCTGTGGATGAGGTGCTGCTTTTGTTCAATTCACTAGTCAGTGGGTGGGAGCGGCTTCTGGACACTCTCTGACCAATGGGCATAACATTTCCAATGGAAAACTTTCCCACGTTTGCAGCATACCCTGTTTGCCTCACTGCAATATATCCCACAGAGCACCGTTTTCAGTTAAAATCTACATGGAACATTATTTCTGCACATAGAGATTGTGGCACACCTTGGGGTGCGTTTAAGGTAATGAGCAGTTCCCTCCCTCTCAACCACCCTAAACTGGGTCTGTGGCTATCACTGTCCTCCATTGAAACTAAAGCCAGGAGGCCAAAGTCTGTATTACAGTAAAAACTCCAGCGCATCCAAAA
Organism: Lissotriton helveticus; assembly: GCF_964261635.1. NCBI lineage: Eukaryota > Metazoa > Chordata > Amphibia > Caudata > Salamandridae > Lissotriton > Lissotriton helveticus. The sequence continues at coordinate 210,690,547 of NC_136063.1, read as the reverse complement.
CGCATCAGCGAGACTCATATTAGACATCCCGCGCCAAGATCACATCACCGGACACCTAAAAGACCTCCACTGGCTTCCCGTCAACAAAAGAATTACTTTCCGCCTTCTCACCCACGCACACAAGGCCCTTTATAATCTAGGACCCGAATGCCTCAACACTCGACTGTCCTTCTACAAACCCACCCGCCAACTAAGATCATCCAATCAAGCCCTCGCCGCAGTCCCGCACATCCGAAAATCCACCATGGGTGGCAGATCCTTCTCCTTCCTGGCTGCCAAGACCTGGAACTCACTCCCCACCCACCTCCGCCTTACTCAGAACCACATCTCCTTCAGAAAAGAACTGAAAACCTGGCTATTCGACAAATAATGATCCCCTCCCTCTAGCGCCTTGAGACCCTTTGGGTGAGTAGTGCGCTATATAAATGCCCGAACTTGAACTTGAACTTGAATCTCAGACTGATCCTTAGGTACTGAAGTATCACAAAGCACTGGTAATCATGTAATTAAATAATACAATCAATATTGTTACAGTGTTTTGCCAGCTTCACCACACCGTCTTTAAGCCCCCCCCTATTATGAATAGAATCATATGTATTAGATATTCCTTAACTTGACAAAGAGCCTGAAGTATAGTGAACCTAATGAGGATGGCACTTGTCAGAAAAGAGGACACTATTCAGGAGGTCTTCACAATAAGGAAGGATGTAGAACGGGAGGGCTTGGTAATGATGTATGCTGTGTAGCAGGGGGGATTCATAATGAGGAAGGTTGTTGAGTGAGATCTGCATTTGACAACACACAGGTCAAATCAAATGAGGAGGAACGGCAGAAAGTTCCAAATCATCGAGGGATTGCGTAAAATAAATAAAGTGCAGCACATCTAAAGGAATAACTTTTTAAACATGAAACAGTGTGCATTTACTAAGCAGACCAGGGCCGGACTGGCCGTAGCAGGCACCGGGCATTTTCCCGGTTGGCCGGACAGATGAGGGCTGGTTTTTGACCACTGGGGGCCGTATTTGTTATTGGGGGACTGTTTTGCAGCCCGTTGTTACAAAAAGCAGCAGCTTAGCACCAGCAGTGTTTTCACCAGCACCAACCCCCATTCCCCCCCATAGCAGGTTCGAGTTGATTGCCAGGGCTGATTTGCATTCCCAGTCCAGTCTTGAAGCGGAACCAGAAGCAATGTACCTTTTGTGTCAACAGCCCGACCCCAGCAGCCTGTGACCCAGACTCCAATGCTTTAATACATTTCATTTAGTGTACAATAATTGCAGGACATGATGCTCTCTACTCAGAGGCAGCTGCCATGTAGGATGTTACCCTTGTCTCACCAGTCAGTCAGTCAGTCAGTCAAATGCACTTTATTCGATTCGTTAAAATCATAAAAGCAATAAAACATTTATGTACAATTAAAAGACACTTATTTTATACATATACACAATCATTGCAAAATCATTAATGATACATATTGAGGACAGGTGCGGATCTATACGTTTTATAGATATTTCAGTGTTATTGCAAGCTTAGCTGTACAGAATCCCTCAGTGGGCATTTTTTTGATTTCATTCTATGAGCCGCCACTAAAAAACTGGCCACACAGAAGATAACATGAATACTACATAAGGACTGTAAATAAACTAAGGCAGGCCTATCCTGGATAAAACCTGCCTCTCTTAGTAGAGGTGCCAAATATTTCTTCCTCGGTGCCATATACAGGCTGCAAAACATGATAAAATGCATAGAATCCTGTAAAGAAAATTCGTCACAGCTACATGAAGGGCCACTTTCCGGTTTACACCATGAATGGTAAGTGCCTAGGGAGTAATGTATTAAATTACATCTAAATTTAGTTAACAAAAACCTATGAAAGGGCTTAGTTACGATTCTAAGGTAGGGCTCGAGGGAAGGCGAACTTAGTAACAGATAATGTTGTCTGACCGTTGGTTTCGTCAGTTCCTGCTCTTCCCGAGCTACTCTTGCCACAGCCAAAAAGTTATTTTTAGTCCAGGTTATGTCCTCCCGCCTAATGCTGGATGGGGCATTATATAAATCCGGACGTCCTAACCGTGCAAAAGTATGTCTTACATATTCTAGCCAGGGAATTTTCATTGCATGGTCTAGTGACACAACATCTGTCAAGATGGAGTGGTTAAGTGTTAACTCGTCATTAAGCCATGTCTTTAACCAGAATAGTAGGGGGGCCATCCTGATTCTATCAGTGACATAGTCAAGTCCCACCTCCCCGTGAATTGAAAATGTTGGTGTGGACTGAGGGGTAGATAACAAGCGTCTCAAGAACTTATTTTCTGCTTTTTGTATCAGTTCTTGTGACACATAACCCCATAGTGGGGAACCATACATGACTATGTAAATACATTTAGAATCATACATTTTTAGTAGAGCATCCATGGCCTAGCACCCAGCCTTTTTGAAAAACTCAGCAAGGCTGAGGTAGCTCTCACCATTGATAGACTTTTAGCCTTTATTTGTGGGCCCCACATGCCCTTCTCATCAAAAATTACTCCCAGGTAGGGAAAAGATTCCACCCTCGACACAGCTTCCCCCCTTACAGAAAAAGGATATGGTTTTCCTCTTCTTTCTGTGACGGCCCACCACCATGGTATGTGACTTGTTCGCATTGATCTTTAGATCTAACTGGTCCATAAAGGTACCAAAAGAATCAAGCAAACGCTGGAGACCCACCCCTGTGCGTGCTATTAGGACAGCGTCGTCCGCGTATAGGAGGGCCGGAATCTTCGTTTCTCCTATACGCGGAACATCTCCCTCCACTGCCTCTAGATGTTTGCCCAGGCCATTTATGTATATGGTGAAAAGGAGGGGGGCCAAGATGCAGCCCTGATGCACTCCTCTTAGCTATTTGAAATGAGTTGTACATCTCCCTTCCTTCGTAACCCTCACTTGGGCGAAGAGTTCCTGGTGTAAAGAAGCCAAAAAATAGACAAGTGGTTTGTCCACCCCCATCTGCACTAGAACTTCCCACAGTTTTGACCTGTTCACAAGGTCAAAAGCCGAGGAGAGGTCCATGAAAGCTAGAAACAAGGACCCCTCCTGGGCAACTGTATACTTAGATATTATCAAGTGCAGATTAGAGCACTGGTCCACCGTGCCCCTTTTTTCTCTAAAGCCATATTGAGTATTTATTAGGCCCCACACCTTTCGATGTTATCCCTAAGTTTGTATAATAGGACTCTGCCTAAGATCTTAATTGCAGAGTCTAAAAGGGAAATTGGCCTGTAACACCCTGGGTCCTCCCGCTGGCCTTTTTTAAAGATTGGCACGATGATAGAGGCGGACCAAGTGCTGGGGAAGACTTTACCATTTGCGGCTACAAACACATTTGTTAGAACCCCCACCCATAGTTTTGGGGAGTATCTGTAAAAGTCAGCAGGGACGCAGTCCGGCCCTGGGTCCTTCTTTTTAGAGGTCTCCACAATTGCTTTCTCCACATCCTCGGGTGAAAAGGACAAGGGAGCGCGCTCACCCTTCTCCCACAGATTGTCCGAGGCAGCAGTTTCGCTATTCCCATATTCCTCCCCGAAATGCCTCACCCACTTATCATCGGGAATGATACATTCAGTGACTGTGTTGTCCCCCTCTGAGAAAAATGGGTGGTTAACTATGGCCCAAAACTGTGAGCTATCGTGCAGAACCTCACAGGAAAGTAGATCTTCCCAGGCCTTCTTTTTTATGTCATTTTCCCTCCCATTTACAGTGGCCTTATACTCCTTTCTTAAACTGGCCACCACTGCCCTATCTCTCGGGGTTGATTTTAGGGCTGTCATAAGTGCCTTATGGGCTTTGGAACACTTGGCATCAAACCAACGATACTGTTTAGTCCCGCCCTGTAGAGGTTTAGCCGTTAAAGCTCCAGCAACATGGGAGCATATAGATTCAAAGGCCTTCATTACCTCAAGGGGAGTAGCCTTTGGTCCTGGCAGATAGCCATGTGTGTTTCAATTGTGGGCAATAAGTGGTCCATAAAATTTCCAGGAACTACTTTAGTCCAATTTATCCATCTCCCTTTGTCCACGGGGCGTAAGGTGTGACCAATGGCCGAGGAGCAGGGCTTATCTTCCCGGTGGACTCCCCATTGCATGATTAACTGGACCGGGTTATGGTCGCTATGGATTGAGTCTAGGGCTTTATAGGACAACACTCTATGTAGTAAGCCTGAGGTCGCAAAGAAGTAATCTAAGATGGAACCAGGACCAGTGCCTTTGTATGTAATGGTTCTGGTCCCTCCCTCACTAATGCAGGGTTCATATAGGTTCCATCTAGCAAGAAGTTCCTCAAGAACCTCCCCTGCCTTTGTATGCTCGAAGTGGGGTGTCGCTATGCCCATTTGGCCCTCCTGATCGCCTAGAAAGCACAATTCACTGCAAGGGTGTACGTTAAAATCACCTAATAAGATTATCTCGAAATTAGTGTAATTCATTTGACTGTACGTGGTAATACATTGCTGCAGATCAGCTACATGATCATTTCCCCTATCCCTGTCCCACGAATTGTAAAAATTAATTAAAAGAGTTTTACTACTGGATGGGGCGGTCCATTCAACAATTAGAATGTTCGATGAAATACTCGGGGCCTTTTTAAATGTGCCTTTGAGATTAAGCGAGAACAAAAAGGCAAGACCACCCTTTGCCCTACCAGCGGAGCTAGGAGTGGCCGGAATAGAATAGGATGAGTAGCCATCTAGCCAGAAGTTGGGTGATATATCCCACGTTTCTTGGCATGCTATAATATCATGGCTACTTACAAAATCAATCCATGACGAATCAGCCCTCTTTGTTCTAATCCCGGCTACATTCCATGTTATCAATTTACAGACTATTGCTTTACCTGGGTTTTGAATCTCTAGGGTGGCTGACTGAGATGGGGGTGATTGTCAATCAATTTCTTCGATGTCGGAAAGGGGCGAAAAGTGGTTACTCACTATTACCCCTCCTCCGTCCTTACGAATGTGTGTCTGTAACAAGTTTGGGGCAGTCTGTGTTCCCAAGTTCCCTCTGGTATGGTGCTCTGTAAGTCTCTCTGGTCTGACCCCAGCTCCAGCTGATAACTGGCTTCTTCTAGGTGACCCCGGGTATTCAGTGCAGTGATGTGTGGTGGGAGGTGGGTAAAAGAACCCCAGGAGGACTGGTCTCATGTGAACTGCCCCCTCTAAGTCGGAACCATCCCAGAAGAGTTTGTTGGCCTGATCCGGGCTATCAAAGTTGACTACTACACAATCCCCCTGCACTAACTTGGGACATTTCCCAATCCAACCCACCCTGTTGGCGAATATGACCCTGTCTGCTATATGAGTCCCACCACTGCTACCTTCTGCACACCATGACCTAGCCTTTCTTAATAGGTCAGTAGCAGTTTCCACCGTGCCCTCTGCTAGAGTGGGTACGCCAATGAAAATAGCTACTAGTGGGGCTGCCTCCGGGGGTAGATTTAGTTGCAGCTTACTTCCCCTAACCTGCCGATTGAAAGCAGGTTTGCTTGAGCAGGTATAAGCATTGGTAATGACCTCTATGTTCCCCAATAAGGGACCCCCCTTATGGGTTTTTTGTTGTTGAGTAAATTGGTAAATCGTGCCCCGTCAGACACGGTGTTCTCCCTAGTGAGGAGCGGGTGGGGGTCCAGAGTTCTTTTAGACATATCAATAGCAGTGTTAATAACAGGGGCAACAGTATCACCTTTAAGTAAGATTGGCACAGATGAAAGATCCTTAACGATTTTATCTATTAAAGAACATTTCTTTAAAAGACTGGAAAGGCAAGTGTTCAATGTGTCCACTATGTCTTTAGCAATATCTGCAATCAAGGGCTCAATCCTCGCGCAAAAAAGCGCCTCCAACTGTTCACCCACACTTAGATCAGTCCCAGCGTGCGAAGTTGTACTAGCCATTGCTTTCTTCCTCTTTACGGAGTCCCTTTTGGGGCATTGGGCCAAGGTCGGATCCCTCTGGGTTGGTGGCGGTAATGAGATATTAGTAGATGCAAGGTAATCCAATGATACCACCACAGGTTTATTATTTGTGACAACCACCTCAGGTTCTAGGGGGATAACAAGTCCTCTGTCATAGTCAACAAGTTATGCCACCGTAGATGATGGGGAGGACGAGTGACCCAGTTCATGTTCGGCACTCGCAATTTCCTTAGTTAACACCCCCACAGCCGAAGAGAGATATGAAATAATCGACTCAGAGTGTCTCGGCACCTTGGCCCTCTTACCCCCCTCCTCCGCAGTAACAATGTTCTTGCGCTTACCCATAGATGGATGTCAGGGGGATGGCCCTGCCCTGCCTCTTTCTGCCTCTGATGGCCACAGATGGCCCGCCCTCTGCCCGGGCTCAGCCCGGCGTCGCCCGCGCGCGTCCCACGGCGCGGAGGGCTATGCCGGCTTAAGTACGCCTCCTGGCACTGCTGGCTGAGTGTGTTGGCGTCTCGCCGCTGGGGCTGCCGGGAGTTGTGGTCCCGGGGCGGCGACGACGCTGGTGGCTGACTCCAAATGACTCTCGGCAGTGGCGGCGTCCGGGGCAACAGGTAAGCCCCCCAAGTTGGTTATGACCCCCGCTCCACCGAGGGCTGTGCCGGCTTAAGTACGCCTCCTGGCGCTGCTGGCTGCGTGTGTTGGTGTAGCGCCTCTGGGGCTGCCGGGAGTTGTGGTCCTGGGGTGGCGACGACGCTGGTGGCTGACTCCAAATGACTCTCGGCAGTGGCGGCGTCCAGGGCAACAGGTAAGCCCCCCAAATTGGTTATGACCCCCCTCACCAGTCACATTGGCCCTTCTAATCCCACCGTAGGAGCATGGACAAAAGAAGGCTGGTTCCAAGGACAATTCTGAGCCACCATAACCTTCTTAAGCAATAAGGTAATAAAGCTAGGCCTGGCAAATATGAGAATTCGGGTTGAATTCTACTTCAAATTCTGAACACCTGTTGATGAAAACCATTGCTGGAGGGGCCACAGCATTACTTTGGCTTGCTGAATGCAAAACAGTTTGGTCGCTACGGGCCAGATGTATGGCCATTTCTTTTTGGACAGATGTACGACCATTCCGTTTTGCGGGTCGCAAATTGCGATTTTTTGCCGCTCACAATTTGCTGCTCGCAAAACGGAATGTGCTAATGTGTCTCAGATACATTTAGCAATTCCCATTGGGGTTGCAAATTACCTGCCTCTTCAATATTCATGAGGCAGGTTGCAGTTTGCGATCCATTGGGAATGGGAAGTAACACAGGGATGGTGGTCTGCTGGAGACTAAAGACCACCATGCCTGTTTTTGCTTTTTAAATAAAACAACTTTTTTTTCAAATGCATCCTGTTTTCGTTAAAGGAAAAGGGGATGGATTTGAAAGAAAATAATGAAAAGTTCTCTTTCATTTTTTAAGGGCAGACAGTGGTCCGTGGGAAGACTGCTTGGTATGAAAAAACTATTTTGGCTGATAAAACACAAAGGGTGAAGGAGTCCCCTTGGGACCCCTTCACCCTTTCTGACTGGCTTTGACATTTAAATTGGTGGTTACTGCAAATGATTTGCAACCATATTTGCTGTCACAAAACATTCATACATTCCCCTGCGATGCGCTATTAGGAAGGGACACTTGCAAACCCGATTTTGCGAGTCAGTAATAGGTTACAACTCACAAAATAGGTTTTGTACATGCTGCAACCCTTTTTAGCAGTCGCAAACAGCCCGATTTTCCATTTGCGACTGCTAAAAACAGTCGCATATTTTGCCCCTAATGTACTTTTTTGGGCATAAAAAAAGAATAAGTACATAGGAGAGTTAGTACCTTCTACATTCCATTGTTGATATTGCTCCAATGTCTGAAAAATATAAAAAATTGATTCTTGGACCTGGCACTCTTTGCAGGGTCTCCCAAATTTTTGACTTCCTCTGCCTTTTCTTTGCTGCACTGGCTTTTGTTGACTAGTAGGATCCTGTGCACTGTTTCCCTGCTAACTAGTGGTAAAGTGTGTTTGTACTGCCCATTGAAAACATGGTAAACCTTAACGACTCATTTAGTTTACTCATGAGATCCCTAGTATATGGTACTACATGTACCCAGGGCCTGTAAATTAGATGCTAACAGTGGGCAGCAGCACTGTTTGTGCTACCCGCTAAAGTAGAACTGCAAAACCCGACACAGGGCTGACAATGCAGCCTGTAGTGCAGTTTTCAACCGCCATTTTGATCCAGCAAAACCAACCATTTGCCAGGCCTAAATGTTTTTATTACTTATAATTCCCAGTGCTTGAAATGGGCTGGTACTGTCCAAAATTGGGTACCAGCAGTTTTTTTATTTTGAGATGAAGAATTAGCATAAGCAGATTCCACTGTACAGACTGGGCTTGAATAATTTTCTTGTGACATAGTAGGAGACATAAAAATAGTTTCCTCTGTGTCGTGTAAAAGGTACAAAAGAAGATCAAATGAATAAGGGATTGATGGGTGAAATTATTACAGGGACAACATGGCAGAGTGGGGAAACCAGGTACCACGCTGTGGGAGTGCCAATAAAAAGTGCACTGTGCCCAACATGAAATTGGGCAAGTAAAATTACTGTTCATGATTGGCTATCCACAGTATCTATCCCAAATGTAGTGGTTATCACCAAGTGATAAAGAGTGGATTTCATTTGTAGCAAATTGGAGTATCTGGTGGCATTTCCTGGTGACATTTCTATGTTTTTGAAAAAGAGCTTTAATAGGTTTCTTGGAGTTATTATCTATTTCCCATGGAAAATACAAAAAGTTTGAAATTCCAAGTTCTAGAAAAGATTCCTTGACATAGGCCACCCAGGGGATGGAATCCACACGACCTTGTATTAAGCAGTCCTCTATCAATAGGCAGGAAACTTTTGTTAAAGGAGAAAGCCAGATCTTTGCCTTTAACAATAAAGGTGAAATATTAATCAGGTCTTTCAAATAAACAAGGCTTGTTTCTTAATGGTCAATTAAATCCACAGAGAGGCTTGAAGGGGGGTGTTTGGGAAACGTATCCAGGGAATTGGGATGGCTTAGCTCGATCTTAACCTCCAGGAGAGAGTTTCTCCATTTTGAAAAATAGTGCTTTCTAGGACAAGATTATGCCACACTTTGGAGGAAGTTGTCATGCATGAGGGTGGTACCCAGCACCCCACCTAGGGTGCCCCCTGCTTGTCACCCAAGAATCCTAGATAAATATGGGAGAGCTGCTGAGTAACTTAGATCCCTGCCTGGAACTACAAGAAGAAGGACTGCCCTGCTGGAACCCTGGCACCAAGAGGATTGCACTCGGAATGACTGCACCTGATGCACTCTTTTGAACTACAGCCCTAAGGACTGTGCCTTGCTTTGAAAAGTGAAGAAGTGGATTACTTGAAAGCAACAGGGTAAAAGAGCTCCACCTGCATAATGCCCAGCATGAAGAAACCAGCTTACCACCTTCAGCTGGACTCTGAAAGATTTGACCAGGTGCATTATGGGAGATGTAGTCCCAATAACCAAAGGAGCAGCTCAGAGAATCTGGAACCTTGGATTGGTGTTGTTCACACGTTGGCACCCCTTAAGGACCTTCTGAAAGAAGATCCAGAAGTTAGGAGACGTTTAGAGAATTATTGTCAAACAACTCCATAAGGTGACTGACTTGTCAACAAGAGTCAAGCTGGCAAAGTCAAACCGCAACTCAGCCTGAGATTCAGGTTTGCCCTGCTGAAGCTCCGGAGCTTTTCATTAATGAGACTTCCAGGAGGTGACCGAGACATTATGCTGAGCCAAGCCGTTGTCGTCGAACCCAAAGCTAGCCTGAGGAGGAGCCTCGCTAAGCTTCGAGAGAAAAAGCTCCACAAAAGTGACCTACTCAGAAGCGAAAAACTTGATCGGGCACTACCGCTAAGTGTATTCGACCTGTGACCATCGAGGTAAGCCTCAAACTTTGACTTTGTCCTTGTCAAGCACGACCAGATGTTCCAAAGTGGCATTTTTGGCTTTTAAACACTAGAAAGTGTTTATTCTTTAAAAATTCATATCTCTGGTTCCCTACATTGGATATTTGTCATACTGGCATCATTTGAATCATACAAATATTTTCTGTTTTTATAAATTGGTGTTAGATTTTTATTGATTGTTATGTCTTACTTATTTAATGTATTGGTATTTTTAGATGCTTTACACACTAGTCTCCTAAGTTAAGCTTACCTGCTCGCAGCCACCTACCAAGGTTTGAGCAAGTGAATATTTTATTGAGACTTTAACGGACCTTATATTGTGGTTTTGACCTTATTAGTAGGTACCTACTAATAAACCAAATTCCAACACATAGAAAGAGGAAAACTCCTCTTAGGATTGTTTCTGTGCCCCTTCCTGAATAAAAAACAATCCTGCGTGGTGCAAGGGTGCCTACATTGGTGTTAGGCGACCACAATGGTGCCAGCTCAGGGAGAAAGGACAGGAATGCACCATATTGTATCAATACAGTGCATTCCTGCCCTTTCACTTTGACGTAGGGCAGTGCAGTAAGGTGACTTGCTGCGCTGCCCTACGCCAAATTCCCATAAATGAGGGCCATAGGGCCAGATGTATTAAAAAAAGCATTTTTATGATTCCCAAATAGCAATTTGAGAATTGCAAAATGCTATGTATGTAGGAATCTGTAACATTTTTACGATTCCTTAATATTACCTAAGAGCAATTCGCTAAATAGCCAATCGCTATTAGGTGATATGACTCCAGTCATTCCTATGTGCCTACAGGCCCCTGGATGTGAAAGGTTTTGCCTTAGCTAATTTGCGGTGACCTAATTGGTAATCGCAAATTAGTGAATGCAAAGCCAAGGGTGCCCGAAGGCCTAAGGCCCCCCTAAAGCACCACAAAAAAAGAAAGTATGCACATGTAAAGCACACACATGTCCTAAGGGTATGTGTGCGCTACATGGCACTTTGAAAAATGCATTGTTGTGCATTTTTCAAACTTTGCACAAGGTTACCATCAACTTGAAGTTGATCGGTAATTAGCATTTCCTAAATGCACAGTTCGCATTTAGGAAATAGTTTTTACATGTGTATTAGGGATGCACAAATTGCGATTCCCTATTTGCATTCACAATTTAGGTAATTGCAAAATATTGCGATTACGTAAATTGCAAATCCAAAAGCCTTTCATACATGAGGAAAGGCCATTTGCATTCACGAACAGCCGAATTTTGCGAAAATGCAAAATGCTTTCATACATCTGGTCCATAGTCTGTAATACATGTGTCCATATCGTCCACCAAGGCTGTAGGTTGCCTACTGAAGAAATTAAAATAGAAATTAATTAATAGAATGTCCAAGGACCCTCGAGTAGACAAAGATATGGTTTGGCAAGAGGGGATTGACCTTAGTTCTTCCTCTGTGATGTTCTTACTGTTTACAGCTCTCAGAACCCCCAGTTTGTCCAGTACAAATGTTCTTAGGGGCTTTCTAATTACAGAAATGGTCAGCGCCAATGCCTGCAACTAAGCCTGGGCGTAAAATACTTTCCGCTCGCGGATTTTGCGGATTTTCGGCAAATTCGCAATCCGCGAACTCTCGAGAATTTGCCGAAAATTCGCAAATCCGCGCGAAGCGGATTTTTTGCTTGGTCGCACTTGCCAACTAGAATACTATACAATTTTGCGGCGCGCAGTGTTCACTTACCGTCATGCAGCGTTTGCAGAGTTGTTTTTCTCCATGTTTGCGTGTGCTGCGCCATTTTGGATCTTGCTGCGGGATCCCGCGGGAGTTTGTCGACGTCATCGCGGCTTGCCACCTTGCACAGCGAGAGTTTGGCAACGCGAGTACGTCATAAAGGTCCGTGATCACGCATCGCGGGAGTCAACACGTGCGAACATGTAGATGCAGCGGGCAGCGACAATCTCGCCATTGCGAGATTGCAAAATTTGCAATTTCGCACAAGAAGTCCACCAGCAGGCAGCATAAACCTTGAAAATTATGATTTTTATCAGAATAACTCCTCAGGTTGACATTTGCCTGCACTTTTTTTTTGCAAGGAGTCCATTCTGGGGGGGGGGGGTGGGAGGAAGGAAGTGCCCCACAGTCTCCAACTACCTGTTCCTGTCCAGCAGGCTCCTCCCAGTGCTTTCTTCATGTGCTGGTCACTTTGTTTTGGATCTTGACCTGGAAGGATTACTTTTTGTGGATGCTGCTGGATATTTGGAAAAGCACTCAGCAGGTGCAAAAGTTCAATCTTATCATTAGTAACCATTCCCTGTAGTGCTTCCTGAGGGGCCCCTTCAGAGTTCAGTTGCCTACTTGCAACTATTCTATGACCCTGCTCTGACCCTCACAGCAGGCTCAGAGAATAGCTACAAGTATACAACAAAGGTCCTGTTAAAAAAATTACACTGCAACAGAAAGCAATTACAGATAAGGAAGCAGGTGCCAGCCTGGAAGTTCAAATTCAGTGACACATTAATCAGCCCCTAATTCATTCATATCAGTTGAGGCAGGGCAGCTGTGCTTTTCCCCCCATAATCTACAGTGATGAACTAGAGGGTGGCATGGGTGAGCCAGAGGGTGGCATGGGTGAGCCAGAGGGTGGCAGTGGTGAAACAGAGGGTGGCAGTGGTGAAACAGAGGGTGCTGTGATGAACCAGACGTAGAAACAACATGGTCGCGACCGTTGCTACCCGACAAGTAAGTTCGCGTTTGCGAACTGGTAAAACACCCTTGCGAAATGGCAGAAACACTTACGAACACAAAAAAAAAGGAATCCGCAAAATTCGCGAGAGTTCGCGGATTTTGCGGATTGCGAATCCGTAAATACGCAATTCGCGGATTGCCAATTCGCAAAATCCGCCCATGCTTGCCTGTAACAGGATAGCAAAAGGATCCTTACAGTAAACATGGGCCTGGAAAACTATTCCAAGATTTATTTGTAGGCAATCGAGATGCTACCCCACACTCGTCTCTGCAGTATGTAGAGCAGAGACTTAGACAACACAAGTAATTTTTGGGTGTGCAATAACACAGAATACTGGAGAAAAGATGGATTGAAGGAGAAAAAGAACACAGATCCACCATGACACCCATGATGTCATCACAGGCAGATTTTTAATGTAATTAAACAGTACAGGCTGGGGTTTCCAAAGCTCAGGAAGTCTACCTAACAGTTTTGTTCATATACCAAATTCACTCTTGTTATACCCCTAATGCCACCTTCCGACCAGAATAGATATTCCTTAACCTGACAGTGAAGCAGGAGCTTGGTGAACCTAAGGATGAAGGCATTTGTCTGCGACAAGCACCTTCTATAAGACAGCTTCATAATGATGAAGGCCTGAGAGCAGGAGGGCCTTATAATGGGGAAACCTGTAAAACTAGATTTATTTTCAGAACAGACAACATCAAATGATGAGAAACGGCAGGAAACACAGAGGTACAGACGGACCAAATTATGGAAGAAAGTAAACAAAGTGAAGGACGTGAGCAAGGTGAATGAGAATTAGATGAAAATGGATGCAGACACAGCCCTGCAATGTTGACAGGCACCATCGAAGGAAGAACGCGTCTTTTTAGCACTTTTGTGATCCTGATCTGGAAGGGTCCTCACAACCTCATCTGACCCGGAAGCATTATACCCTGTGCTGCAATGACCTGACACCTAAGCTGCCCATGACTCGGATACCAAAGCCTCCATGAACCCCTTTCACTATACACTGATCCTGTGACCAGACCTGCAAGGTCAGGCTTCCCTTGTTCCCTCTTCCTTTGTCCTGCCGGCCCATTGGTCCACTGAGTCCTGAGTCAATGTCCGGCCACAATCATTTAGAAACACTCCTGTTGCAAACATAAACAACAAATCTTCAATAACTCTTCATTTAAAGGAATTTTGGACGAGAGTAGCAGTGAAGCCAATTCTGAAGCAGGCTACTTTAAATCCTTAGGAAATTAATATTTTTATGTTTAGTCCTGTTGAAGCACTATTTATTCTATCAGTTATCTTAAAATGCAGACTGTTTGCTACTAATTATGTGAATCAGAGCATAAGAACTAATACATTTTTCCTTGTTGCCCATTTCTTTAGGGCAGATGTTGTCAGAAATAATGTTTACGCTGTCATTAGCTCTATTTCTCAGCGTGCCACCCCTAAAGATACTGCCTCATATACCACGCTAGAATGGAAATAGGTAATTCTGTGACTTCCTTTATCTTTTAGAAAGTGAGCTCAATATAGCACTATTTTTAAAAAGATAATAGTAATTGAAAGCATTTACTTTGGCTAAGTAGGTTAGGCATTTTAAACCAAATAAACAGTCTTGCCTATTCATTTGTGTACTCTTCATCTCAATAACACATTTCTATTAAACGAAATTGGACAGAAAACAGAAAAACAAACCAATGAACTGTAAAATAAAAAGCATGTTCTTGCCAACTTTAAATCTTTGCATTCACCACCTGAACTGAATTCTGAAAACGATGTTTTCTCATTATCAGTGAGGCCAGCTCAGGAATGTTAAGTTGGTTGGCAAGGAAATTAGAAACACAGATGGCCCGATCCACAAACATGTGTGAACCAGTACATTGAATATTCAAACTGCATCATGGAGTGTTTTTTATAAATTGTTGGTGATTCTCAAAAGCAAAAAGGCACCCGCATGGACATCTCTGAAAATCATAGATTTCCGGGAGTGTTCCTGGTCCTACAAACATACCTTACTGAATTTCTACATAGTGGACAATCAAAAGAAGTGTGCATGGAAAAAGTGTGAAAGTCTTTTAGGGCATTTGGCACAAAGGCACTTTGCATTTCCTAATGGAAATGCAAAATGCCTTTTTGGTATACACAAAAGGTATTTGAGGTGGTACAGAATGCAATTTCTATCTAGTAGAATTCGCATTTAGATAATCGCTCAACAGGAAATTGCTAATAGGGATTTCCGAATAGAGAATCGCAAACTGTATCTACAAAGTATTTCCTTATTGCAAATATCCGCACAATGGCCATTTAGGACATGGAGTTACCATCAATGTGTATCAGGTGGTAACCAGGTGCAAACTATAAAAAGGCACTGGAAATGCATATGATTCTTTCAGAATGATGGCCCTCTATGTTTTGGTGAGGAGGATGGGGATTTTTATTGGTAGGCAGAGAAGAAGTATGAGACAGAAGAGGATATTTCGGGTGAGGGTCACCATGTTAGAGCAGACAGAGGAGGACATTTTTTAGAAGTTCTGACTCAGTACAGGGGTAATCCAGGACCTACTTCCTGAATTACCACCTCAGCTCCAGACCCCAGCACTGAAGAGCAATGCAATCCTACCACATGTACAGGTTTTAAGCTTCCTACACCTCTTAGCTTCTGGTAGTTACCAGGGAGTTGTAGCAGTGGCAGGGGGTGTCACAAATTGCCTTTTCCAGGTTCTTTTGCCGGTTTCTGACAGAGTTGTTAGCAAAGTTAACGAATACATATATTTCCCACATACCAAAATTCAACATTACTGGGTAGCACAGTTCCCCAATGTCATTGGCTGTGTTGATGGCACACATATTGCCATATGTTCACCCTCAGCAAATGAATTTATATACAGAAACAGGAAAACCTCATACTCAATCAGTATGCAGGTAGTGTGTAATGCCTCCTGTATCATAACATACTTTGTAACCAGATTTCCAGGCAGCACCCATGACTCATTCATGTTCCGACACAGTGGAATGCAAAACCGACTGGCAAGGGTGAATTTGGTGATTTCTTTTACTAGGTAAGAGAATTGCTAACTCAATTAATAGAGTAGCCAGAACTGTTTGTGTAATGAGAACTAATGGTTTTCCTTCTCATGCGCTTAAGGAGACAGTCTATAGGCCTTACTTACCTGGATACTCACACCATACCTGACTCCAAGGGCAAAAAGTGAAAGGCAGTACAACAGGGTACACAGGACAACGTGCTCCATCATTGAGAGGACCTTTGGGATACTGAACTCCACGTTTCGCTGCCTCCACATAAGATTATTGCCACATGTCCCATGCTACACAATATCACCATGAAGAAGGGGCTGCAGACCATCACCATTGAGGACGAATCTGACTCAGATGATGCATTACCATCACTATAGGTGCAGCAGGATGAGATATGTGTAGCAGTGAGTCGTGCATGTTGCACAGAGATCACCAACAACTATTTTTGAGATAAGAATGATTACAACATTCTAAGAAATGGACATCACACATGATTGTAATGCATGGTGTATAACTGAATGATCATCTTTTATTCAGGTTGTGACAATAATGTGTCTGCCCTAAATCAACAGTGTCCATTGCAGATGTAACACTGTGTCAACTAGGCAACTAACTATGTAATTGCAAACAAAACACAGAAGGCTCATGACTTGGAGTGCTCAGTGGATTCACTTCTTCCGGCCTTTGCAGTTGGGTTCCTTCTTAGCAACACTGGCCTTTGGAAGTGAGGACACATTAGGCCCAGAAGTGTTTTGGCATGTACACCTTGTACTGCATGCCTCCTGCATAGATGTATAAAGAATAAAGGGGGTGGTATGCACACCGTTACTTTTCACTGTTAGTCCTGTTATATTCCAATGATCATCAGAAGGTTGCGTGCGTTTACTGGGCATGTGTATTGCCCTGTGGTACACTGTAATCAAATGATGCTGTGGGGAGCGAGATAGTGGAGAGAGTGCAATGAATTTGCTGAAGAGGTGGTTTGAAACAGGCAGATACATGTTAAAAGGAAGAGGTTGGGTAACAGACGTGGATGTGGGATGATACATTTATCATGGTACAGATCAGGGGCGGAAGGTCATTTTATAGGGAACACTTCAGGGGCGGAAGGGAATTGATTGTGGTTATGGGGTTGAAGTTTTATTTATTTTCATTTGTTTGAAAGCAACAGGCACATGGGAAAGGGGTTTTGTGTTTGCATGTTCTTTTACATGGAATAATGGTAATAAGTCAAATTTTTTTAATGTTACACAAAGGATAATGTAGTAACGGTGCGTTTTCTCTAAAATTGTTCAATTGCAGTTACCCCTGACGAAGGGCTTGTGTAAGCCCGAAATGCATTGGGTTGAATAAAGAAAGGCTGCCTTGAACAAACCATGTGTGTTGAGCGAGTTCTTGAAGAGGTCCGGATGGGCCCATCTAGAATTGGAGAAGCAGTCAAAATGCATGACACCATACATGTTGATTAGAAAAGGTAAGCACAAAGACTTTTGAATATAACATGGAGGAAACATGGATTTTAAAAGGAGAACATTTAAGTGAAATTATGAGCAAATGTAAATGTAAATGTAAATGTACATGTATTTATATAGCGCAAATCACCGACCCGGTATCTAAGCGCTTGCTTAGGGAACCCGTCCTGGTATTCCCCTGTGAGATACCCCGGCAGGGTATCCACAAGGTGAAAGCCAGGCATCCTGCCGCGAGGGGCCGTAGTGGAGATTAAGAAATCTATTGCCCAGAGTCGTAGAGTGTGACCCCATGAGTTGAGTAGGCACCGGAGCGAGAATTGTCGAGTCCGTGGAATTGTTTTGAGCCCGAGACCCGCCGAGGCGGGGAATCGAACCCTGGTCCACGGCCGATCTCAGCTTCCGGGTCTGCCGCCTCTAACCACTGAGCCACGCTTCTCCACGGATCATGCATACATCATGCACGCTTCTCCAAGGATCATGCATCCATTTTCGCAGTGCGACTGGGAGTGGAGCGTAATTCCGCTCCCCACAGCATTGTTTAATTACAGTGTACCACAGAGCAATACACATGCCCAGTAAACGCACGCAACCTTCTGATGATCGTTGGAATATAACAGGACTAACAGTGAAAAGTAACGGTGTGCATACCACCCCCTTTATTCATTCAATGAACAATTGCCCTTATGTTGGTTTTGCACCCGGAAGAATTGAAAACTTTGGTGAAGTTTATGAACACCACATCTATGGCGATACAGCATGTTCTTAAGAACAACAGTTTTAACATTAAGGCAATTGTGGTTTGGGAGTGTAGACACAGACTGTTTATGCTTGTGTAATATTTGGAATTATAGTCACATTTATCACATATGATAAATCAGGTTAACTGTTATTAAGTTTTCATTATAACGTTGGTGATTAAGGTGCAGGGACTCAGTGGGTTATGGGAATTGAAGTTTATTAGGACTTGGGATGAGGTTTGCGTCAGGTCATTAATTATTTTACACGTTGGGGGAGGAGATCTGGTTGCTGGCAAGTGGCTTTAAATGGTGGATTGGCGTGGAGGGGAGAACATTGCTGCGGAGGAGGATGATGAGAGGGAAGAGGAATGCCGTTTGGGCAGGTATGTGTACAGTTTGTGCTGAGGTGGTCGGAATGAGTGGCGCAAGTGTCAGTATCGCAAGCTTAATGCGTGGAAACTGGAAGTAACAGGAGCGTGAGATTAGCGCTATGAATGTTTGCGGTAAACGAGCGTGGTGAGTTTGATTGATTATGTGAATGAAGGAAGTCATATGAAAGCGTTAATACGTGAGAAGCCAATTAAGTGGATGGGTGGGAGCTGGAAGTGTGGTGAGCATGATTGATTGTTAGGTGGTTGAAGCGAGAGAGTGGAGAGAGTGCGATGAATTGGCTGAAGACAATGTTTTATACAGGCAGATACATGTTAAAAGGAAGAGGTTAGGTAACAGACGTGAATGTGGAATGATACATTTATCATGGTACAGGTCAGGGACGGAAGGTGATTATATAGGGCACACTTCAGGGGCGGAAGGGGATTGATTGTGGTTATGGGGTTGAAGTTTTATTTATTTTCGTTTGTTTGAAAGCAACACGCACATGGGAAAGGGGTTTTGTGTTTGCATGTTTTTTTAAATGCAATAACGGTAATAAGTTGAATTTTTTTAATGTTACACAAAGGATAATGTAGTAACGGTGCGTTTTCTCTAAAATTGTTAAATTGCAGTTACCCCTGACGAAGGGCTTGTGTAAGCCTGGAATGCATTGGGTTGAATAAAGAAAGGCTGCCTTGAACAAACCAAACCATGCGTTTTGAGCGAGTTCTTGTAGACGTCCGGATGGGCACATCTAGAATTTGAGAAACAGTCAAAATGCATGACACCATACATGTGGATTAAAAAAGAAAAGCACAAAGATTTTTGAATATAACAAGGAGGAAACATGGATTTAAAAGGAGAACATTTAAGTGAAATCATAAGCAGGATCATGCATCCATTTTCGCAGTGTGACTGGGAGTGAAGCGTAATTGCGCTCCCCACAGCATCCTGCATAGATGTGCCACTGAGGCTAGAGCCATCTTCACTCTCAGGTGGTAGGAAAATATTGGGAACACAGGGTTATGGGTCTGTATATTTTCAAGGACTGTGGTCACTTGAACAAGCCCACATGTAATATCCTGACAGCAGTGTCCTATGTCAGTCTGTATATTTACAGTTCTCCTTGCTAGAGTTGTTGTGGCTACTGCCAATCAGTTTATGAAATGGCTGAAGGCATCAAAGCGTATCAGGTACTGCCTGTGCCTCTGTCGCTGTACACGGGGCTCCTTCTCCATGGACCGAATCCACTATTCTTGCCCTTTTTGAAATTGCTACAACAAGCCTGACATTCGTAGCAGTTGGCAATTGACAGTCCTGATTTGTTTGGTTTGCAGGCACTGTACAGAGATGATGGACTTCTCCAGGTCATCAAACACTGGAGAACTCTCTGCCAGGTCATCTGACACATTGTCATTGTGGATTGTTGCTGGTTGGTCTCTACGCTGTCTGTGTGTCCTGCCCACAGATGTTGTTGTTATCCTGCTTTGGGATTGTCTGTCATCACCATCCACAAAGTCTGGCAGTGATGCAATGGTTGATCTCTTAGCAGTAAGAGTTGGAGTGATGGGCAACGGAGCTGCTAATGCGCTGTCTTCCATTTCCACGTGTGTCAGTAGCTTCTTCAGCCTCAATTGATTCTGACACTTCCTAGGTGAGATCTGTGGAAATGCATGCATATAGTTAGTGTAAATAAATGAATAGTGTCTGTTCACTACATTGGTGTAACTGTGCCTAATGTGTTTGTGAAATGTTAGTGATGTACAGATATGTGTGGTGTAGTCATCAGCACACAGTACAGCATGCAACTTTGGTGTACTACAACTCCCACGATGCATTGCCAAGGTAGGTCAAGTATGTCGATAGTGTTATTTATGCTGTGATGTTTTATTTGGAGAAGTGCAGACAGTTTGATATGTTAAGTATGTAAAGGGGAGTGAACTTAATCTGGCTGGTGTATGGAGGATTGGAGGTGTCTGACTCCCACCACACTTTCTGGTTCCAGTGCCCCCTTGATGAGTGTCACCTTTGGAGTGGGAGAGGGTGTTTGGAGGTTCCACTTTTGTGCATGATCTCAGATCATACCAGCATTTCCTGATCCCAGATATGATCCTCTGGCTCACACCAAGGGAGTTCACCTTCTCCAAGGTGCAGTTCCATAACTTGGTCTTCTGGGATTCTGGAACAGTAAATGATGCTGGTCAAAGCATTCCACACATTTCTCTGTTAGAAGCTACAACTCCTTTCCAAATATTTGACCTTTCTCTCACTGCTACCAGAATGCTTGTACTCATCTTCCTTGGACCAGGTGTTGTACATTGGAACTTCCAAAAACCAGTTCAGGTAGTGAGCCAGGAGCACTCCTTCCTTACAGCACCATGCTAGGCTCCAGTGTTTTGGATTCATCCTGTATTTGTAAACTTCCTGGTCTGCTATCATCATTCTGCTTCCAAAATGCGACATTTCCTAATTAGCGAATTCTTATTAGGAAATTGCGATTTTGCCATTTCATAAATAGCGATTTCCTATTTGCAAATGCGAATCTGTAGAAATCAATATTTGATTAATCCACTATTACTTACATCTCCTTCTGCATTTCGTAATTGCGATTTCCACTGATTTAGTATTTTGAAATCGCAAAAGGTAAGTTTCGTACATGTGCAGGCACATGCATCAAAGGATTTTGCGATCGCAAACGGTGTGAATCGCAAAAATCGTCCGTTTGTGATCGCAAAATCTGGTTTTGGAATGCATGAAGGGTCAAGGCCCTCGCAATTTAAGAATTCGCAAATATTTGCGAATTCTTAAATTGCGATTGCATTAAAGGAATCGCATTTTGCGATTCCTTAAATGCAATGCATGAAACTTGAAAAAATTGCGATTTCGCAATTAAGGGGAGCAAATTACCATGAGGTTGAACCTCATGGTAATTTGTGAAAACTTTGAAAAATGCACTTTTGTGCATTTTTCAAAGTTTCATGTTGTGCACACACATGCCCTAAGGGCATGTGTGTGCACAACATATGTGCACAGATTAATTTCAGGGGTGCAACAGGGTGTCCTTTGGACACCCCTGCACCCTTGAAATCGCATTCTCAATTTGCGATTCGCTAATTGCTAATCGCAAATTGAGAATGTCTTCCCATTCATTCCTATGGGCCTCTAGGCTCATAGGAATGAATGGGGAGGTATTCCTTAATTGCGACTCGCAATTTGCGAGTCGCAATTAAGGAATATTAAGAAATTGCAATTTATTTAGCGATTTCTTGATGCATTGCATTTTGCAATTCCTTAATTGCGATTCCTTATTTTTCTCAATTGCTAATCGCAAATTGAGAATGTCTTCCCATTCATTCCTATGGGCCTCTAGGCCCATAGGAATGAATGGGGAGGTATTTCTTAATTGCGACTCGCAATTTGCGAGTCGCAATTAGGGAATATTAAGAAATCGCAATTTATTTAGCGATTTCTTGATGCATGGCATTTTGCAATTCCTTAATTGCGATTCCTTATTTTTCGCAATTAAGGAATCGCAAAATGCAATATTGATGCATGTGCCCTTTGTTCAAAATGTGGAAAACATTTCTACTGTGGAAATAAACTATTCCACTTCACTCCTGTGAAATATAGGAGGTAGCATTTCCTTTACGACTTTAGATAAGAACTTACTCCACTTACAAGACCAGTTTTACATACAGATTCAGGGAGGGAAACCTGCAAACTATTCGGGAATACCCAAAGAGGTATGTGTTTGTAAGGTCTATTACTGTTACCTTGGAGGCATTACTTCGAGTGACATTACATCAAAGGTAAGTACATCAGTATATTTGTTATATTGCATATAAATACATCTGAAATATTTACCTCACATCCTTCTTGTTTAGGTTTTTATATATGTATTATTTAATAATTGTTTCATTTCTTATAATTAAATTTCATTTACTATCATAATAAATACATTCTACAATTTCCATACACACATATAAAAATATGCCCACACATATATAAAAATGTAATTTCCATGAAACTCACACTAAAATCCCTTACCTTATATATGTGTTTATATACACAGATTGAATTGCATTGAATTAAGTTCTTATATAGCGCAACTGCCACCCTACGGGTATCCTGGCGCTCAAACTTAAATAGACCAACCTAAACACAGACCGGTATGCCAACGGGGAGCTGGGCTAGGGATCGGTCCTAGGAAAGAGCCAAGTTCTCAGGCTCTTTCTGAACTCAGCCAGAGAGTTGGCTTGTCTGATATTCTGGGGCAGCTCGTTCCATAAGTGAGCGGCTGCCACACTGAAAACCTTCCCCCCCATCTGGGAGCACCTAGATCTGGTGGTCGTCAGCAAATTTGCACTAGAGGAGCGGAGCAGCCTTTTGGGATTGTACCAGGTGCACTTCTCTTGCAGTGGGACAAGGCCCAAGTCATGTACTGCTCTGTAAGCAATACAGAGTGATTTAAAATTAACCCTTTCTTTAATAGGCAACCAGTGAAGGTCTCTCAAAGCCAACAATGTGGAAGACCTTCGTTGCCTATTTAACACCATCTTTGCCACCATAGACTGGACTCGCTGCAACCCCTGGAAGATGTATTGCGGCGCTCCCAAATACAGGGAGTTGCAGTAGTCCAGCCTACTCAGTACTATGTTCCTCACTACAAGGGAGCGCAAGTCTTTAGGGAGTAGTGGAAGGATCTGTCGTAGCATGCGCATTAAAGAAAGGCACACGCTAACAGTTTTGTTGGCCTGCGACTCCATTTGGAGATTACCGTCCACCAGAACTTCCAGATTGCGCACAGTTTTGACTGGAACCAGAGGCTCCTCCTCAGGAGTGAGCCTGAACTCCAGAGGTAAATGTTGGGACAGTCTGGCCGTGGGGCTGTATACCACCTCCGTTCCCCCTGTTAAATTGTAGAGAGTTTCTCCTAAGCCATCCATCAGTCTGACGCATGCACTCCTGGAATGTATCCATGGATACTGCTTGCTTCCCCTCCAGGGAAAACACCAGTTGAGTGTCATCAGCGTAGGTGACCAGGTCAATGCCAAAAGAATTAATAATGGGGAACAGAGGCTGTAAGTAGATATAAAAAAGAATGGGACTGATTTCAGAGCCCTGCGGTACACCCTGATGTACTGGAGACTTACTGGAGGTGAAAGGTGTCATAGTCACCATCTGCTGTCTTCCCGATAGGTAGGACCGTAGCCATTGTAAGGCCCGTCCTGACACCCCTATCCTCTCCACCAGTACTGCGTGGCTCACGGTATCAAATGCGACTGACATATCTAGTAATACTAGGATGGTATCATTCCCATTGTCAGCACGCATCCGTAGGTTGTCTAATACGGTAGCCAAAGCGGTCTCGGTATCGTGACCTGGGAGAAACCCAAATTGATCCCTATCCAACAGATGGTTATCTTCCAGATAGCATGAGAGACGTTTGCTAACTGCTAGCAGCATTTTCCAATAATTGGATATGGCAAAAGGGAGATGGGTCTAAAATTCGCTGGAGTCTTAGGGTCTAGCAAGGTTTTTTTCAACAGAGGTCTCACTACTGCCTGCTTGCACGCCTCTGAGACTATTCCTACTTCCAGGGATTGGTTGCAGATCTGTTCCAGCCAATGAAAGGTTTCCTGACCGATAGTATTCCAGATATTGTGTGCAAGAGGGTCAAGTGAGGACTGGAGCCGGAGGACACACTATTAGCCAGATTGTTAAAGGAGTCATCCGTGGGGACTAGAAATTTGTCCAGGGAGGTTTTCACCCGGACCACTTCATCCGGCCTCTGGATAAAATTGTCCTAGTCGCTGGTATTATTAGGATGAAGATCTCCGACAATGTTAGCAATTTTGTCTTTAAAATGAGCAGCAATCTCCTCGCAAAGTTCTTGCGAAGCCGCTACCCTATTGCTCATACAAGTTGGATTGGAGAGGTCCTTGAAGATTTTAAAAAGAGCTTTAGTGCTGTTAGGAGCTTGTAAGATAGAGTTGGCATAAAAGTCTGATTTGGATATAGCAATAGCCTCCTTATATTTAGCCTGAACTAATTTCAGGTCTTTCTTATCTGGGTCTGAATAAGTCTTCCTCCATTTTCTCTTGGCTTTTTTGCATGACATGCGCAGTGATTTCAATTCCTCATTGTACCAGAGGGCTGAGGTTTTCTTCCTATTTTTAAGGCTTTTTACTGGGATTATTGGGTCCAGAGTACTGGCTATGTGATTACAGAATATTTGATCATTCTCCTCTACAGAAATGGAGGGGGTAAAAGGTTTAAATTTGTGAAGATCTGCGAAGTCTTATTTTTTCCTAATTTGGCCCACTCTCTTCCCCTTCTATATGTCACCGGGCAGTCATCATTATTCACAGAACTGAGAACCTTGATGTTAAGTGGACTAGGTAGTGATCAGTCCAACTTTGTGGCAATATGTCTATCACCTCTGTTTCAGTCTGTGTGGCAAACAATAGATCCAGAATGTGCCCCCCTTGATGAGTGGGTTGCTGAACCAGTTGGTGTAGATTGAGGTTCAAGCAAGTGTTCCTCAAATCTCTCAAATGACTGAGCAGACTTCCGATGTCCCATTAATGAAAGTCTCCCATTATAACCCTTCTAGAATGGGTTTGGTTCAGATTAGTAATAATGTCTGAAAGTACTCGGAAGTGGGTGTCTTGCCCTGGGGGTCTATAACAGATCATTCCCACAAGTAGCCTACCTTTGGCCACCTGCAATGAAAAACCCAGAATTTCAATTCCTTTTACATCGTCTATCTCTAGCGGCGCAAAGTTTAATTTCTCCTTAAAGATTACCCCAACCCCTCCTCCCCTCCCCACAGGCCTTGGTTTATAAAAAATGTTGTATCCCTCGGGGCAGGCAAATCCCATTTCTACAGAGGAGTCGGGTCTAGTCCAAGTCTCAGTTAAGAAGAGGACATCCAGATCCATATCTTCTATCATACAGAATACCTCCAGATGATGTTTTACTAAGAATCTGCTATTGATCATCCCACAGTTCAAGAGCTTTTTATCACGGCCGACTACAGATGGGCAGTGATAGTGTCCCCTATCTTCCCTCTTACCTATTTTAAGCAACTGTTCCCTTGAATATGTTGTCCGACCTTGTTCTCTATTGGAACATGCAGCGTGGCTGGCGCTGAGCGTGTCCGGAGCGCGTACGGGCGCAGACGGGCTTGCCTCTGGCATGCCCGCTGCGCGCTTGCATAGCCCAGCCTAAATAGGCGGGCGAATGCAGTCAGCCAGCCACTAGAGTGCGATCGAAAATGGCGCTCACTAGGGGATAGCTGATCCCCACATCCACGATGGTGCTGGTTACAGATCGGGAGCCTCGAGGGGGCTAGAATTCCGCTAAGCAGAGGGTGAATTGAGGTTTTTATGTGCAAGTAAGTGGGCTTTTAAAACGATTGCAAATACCACCAAATCAAGAATAACATTTTTTTTTTTAAGTTTGAAAAAACAACTTGCCGATTTTCATGAGTAGCAGTACCCTACCCCAGCTTCCCCACAAACAAGTGGTCAGCGTGAAGTCGGACAATTGAAGTCTAGTTCGCTGCGCGCTTGCATAGCCAGTCCTAAATATGTGTGTGTGTGTGTGTTTTTATGTGTGTGTGTGTGTGTATATGTATATATGACATTTTTATATGTGTTTATGGAAATTGTAGAATTAATTTATTATGATAGTAAATTAAAATGTAATTAATATAAATGTATATGTATCATGCATAGTTGTACTTTTTTTTATTAATCTTCTATTTTTGCTGCTCTTGGTTTTTTTTTGGGACCTTTGGACTCTGCACACTTTACTGCTACTAATAAATGCTAAAAAGAATGTGATCACTCCCTAAAACAAGGTAACATTGGCATATACCCAATTGTAAGTTCCAAATACAGTGGTACTATGTGTACCCAGGGCCTGTAAATGAAATACTATTAGTGGACTTTCAGAACTTGTTGTGCCACCAACATAAGTATCCTTTTAAATATGTCTCAGGTCTGTCATTGCAGCAAGTGTGCACAGTTTAAGCCGCAATTTTGACCTGGCAAATTAAACCTTTTGTAAGACGTAAACCTTATTTTTAATACATATGTCACCCTTAGGGCAGGCCCTAAACAGCCAATAGGGCAGGGTGCAGTGTATTTAAACAATGGCATGTATTTCAAACTTTTACATGTCCTGGTAGCAAAAAACTCACAAATTGATTTTTCACTATGGCAAGGCTGACAGCTCCCATAGAACAGCATTGGGTTGCATGATTACATTTAATAAGTGATAACTGTCAATTGGGAGCAAGTTGGAAAATCGAGTTTGGTGTCTGATGAATTATAATTTAAAACCCTCAACAATTATAAAGTTGGATTTTAAGTCGCAATTCTGAAAATGCCACTTTTAGAAACTGCATTTTCTTGTCCAAAACATTTGGGGCCTGATGTAGGTAATCCCAGATTACCGATTCTTAAATACCGAATCATACCGATTCGGTATTTAAGAACTGGCAATGAGGATGTAGGTAATTTTACCGAATTAATTACCGAATCGGTATGATGATTCGGTAATTAATGAATCGGTATTTACCGATTCTGTAATTACCATTGATTCCTATGGGCCTTGAGGCCCATAGGAATCAATGTCAATTACCGAATCTGTAAATACCGATTCGGTAAAATTACCGAATTTGCAAGGGGGACAGGGTGTCACTTTGACACCTTGTTGCACCCCTGATTCTGGCTTATGTGCCATGTGGCACACATACATGCCCTAAGGGCAAATTTACCGATTCGGTAATTTACAGACTCGGTAAATTAACCGATTCTGTAAATATACCGAATCGGTAAATTTAAGGCCCCCTACATCTCAATCACCAAATACCGGTCGGCAACGGCCGAAATCGGCCGTTACCGACCGGTATTTGGTGACCTACATCTGGCCCTTGATGTCTGCAGTCTGTTTCCTGGATCACATGGCTAGGTGTACCTGGCAGTTGGTCTTCATATATTCCACCCAGACAGGTAGACAAAGGAGAAGGAGGTGTTGGCAGGACTTCTTGATGGGGGAGGAGCTGTCCCCTACCATAATTGCACATCACAAAGCCTCTGCCTGAGAACACTCACAAAGGGTTTGACATGAGTCTTTTGCGTCCCAGACAAGCTGAGGCTGGGGCAGGAAGACAGGAAATTCCAAACACCTCTGTGAGTGGTGCCTCCAGAACCTTCTCCTACTTCAAAGTTGGTACCAGGTATAAAGATTGGACCCACAGACCCAACTCTTTAGTACACCTCTGGACATGTGGAAGACTCAATCAATCCGGGGTTTGTATAGTGCGGCTACGGGAGACATCCTTTACAACGTAACTGTTACAACGAAGTACCTTTACGACGCAACCATTACAACGCAACTTTTACAACGACTTGCGCTGGGCGGCGCTCTAGGATAGGGAATAGTTTCCAACACCTTCCCTACTATCCACGGGGACTGGAGTTGGAATAGTAAGTTAAACTATTCACTATCCAGCGCCCCCCAACGCAAGTTGTTGTAAAAGTTGCGTTGTAAAACTTGCGTCGTAAAGGCATGCGTTGTAATAGCATGCGTTGTAACATCATACATCCGCGGCTACTCACACGTGAGGGCTCTGCAAGCAAGGCTGCCACTCTGATGCCCTGCTGCCTAAGTGAAATGGACGAGACTTGTATGTTGGACCAAGGGCCACCAGAATGAATACAAGGGCAAGTTGTCTGGCCTCCTGATCAAAGTCTCAGGGACAGAAAAGGCTCCAACCACCTTGTGCCCAGTGCCTGGACTCAGTTTGGTGTGAGTTTTGCCTCCTAAGTGTGCCACCCTCGCCTGGGGCCTTGGGAGTGGTCCTGAAAATGCTCTGCCAGCCCAGCTTCAGGCCTGTGAGCAGAATTGAGGCAGCACAATGCATCTCCTCTTAGCAGCATTAGAAGTGCCACATGGCACAGGTGTACATGCACAGATGTGCATGTACTGGCCGGTGGCACTGTTTTCAGTGCCACCTACATCACAAACTTGAGATTTGGTAAATTTACTGATTCGGTAATTTACAGACTCGGTAAATTTACCGATTCTGTAAATATACCGAATCGGTAAATTTAAGGCCCCCTACATCTCAATCTCCAAATACCGGTCGGCAACGGCCGAAATCGGCCGTTACCGACCGGTATTTGGTGACCTACATCTGGCCCTTGATGTCTGCAGTCTGTTTCCTGGATCACATGGCTAGGTGTACCTGGCAGTTGGTCTTCATATATTCCACCCAGACAGGTAGACAAAGGAGAAGGAGGTGTTGGCAGGACTTCTTGATGGGGGAGGAGCTGTCCCCTACCATAATTGCACATCACAAAGCCTCTGCCTGAGAACATTCACAAAGGGTTTGACATGAGTCTTTTGCGTCCCAGACAAGCTGAGGCTGGGGCAGGAAGACAGGAAATTCCAAACACCTCTGTGAGTGGTGCCTCCAGAACCTTCTCCTACTTCAAAGTTGGTACCAGGTATAAATATTGGACCCACAGACCCAACTCTTTAGTACACCTCTGGACATGTGGAAGACTCAATCAATCAGCGGTTTGTATAGTGCGGCTAGGGGAGACATCCTTTACAACGCAACTGTTACAACGAAGTACCTTTACGACGCAACCATTACAACGCAACTTTTACAACGACTTGCGCTGGGGGGCGCTCTAGGATAGGGAATAGTTACCAACACATTCCCTACTATCCACGGGGACTGGAGTTGGAATAGTAAATTAAACTATTCACTATCCAGCGCCCCCCAATGCGTTGTAACATCATACATCCGCGGCTACTCACACGTGAGGGCTCTGCAAGCAAGACTGCCACTCTGATGCCCTGCTGCCTAAGTGAAATGGACGAGACTTGTATGTTGGACCAAGGGCCACCAGAATGACTACAAGGGCAAGTTGTCTGGCCTCCTGATCAAAGTCTCAGGGACAGAAAAGGCTCCAACCACCTTGAGCCCAGTGCCTGGACTCAGTTTGGTGTGAGTTTTGCCTCCTAAGTGTGCCACCCTCGTCTGGGGCCTTGAGAGTGGTCCTGAAAATGCTCTGCCAGCCCAGCTGCAGGCCTGTGAGCAGAATTGAGGCAGCACAATGCATCTCCTCTTAGCAGCATTAGAAGTGCCACTATGCGATACATCCTCAATGCAGGGCCTCGCATTGCAGCCCGCAGCTTTCACAGAAATGCTGCTGCATGACAATACCTCAGTGCAGGACTATGCATAGCAAGTCCCTTGTTGTTTGCAACCTCAACAAGGAGACAGGACAGCACCACGCAGCCCGCAAACCATCCAAACCACCACTGTGCAATGCATCTTCGATGCAGGACTTTGTATCACAGCCCCACAGCTTTTTTGGAACAAGCTCTTTCTGATGCATCCTCAACGTGGGATCTTGCAATGCTCCACAACCAGCATTTAATGTACTTTGTTCAGGTAGCCTAACTTGTTCCCTGTATCCAGCACACACTCCAGCGCAGTCTGTCTGAACCTGTGACTTTGTCCCACTCTGGTAAACCAGAGAACCACACTTGGTGCTTTGTTCTTTTAGGCACTAGTTTCACCCACATTCTTAAAATTGCATATCCCTGGTTCTACCAATTGGATTATTGTTGTCTCAGTCTCAAATAATTTATAAACTTTTACTCTATTTTCCTAAATTGCTATGAGATTTTTCTTGTGTTGTGTTCTCACTTTACTACCATTCACAGTGCTGCATCAATACATTACACATTACCTGACTGCTTTGTGCCAAGCTACTATTTGGTTAAGCACAAAATAATTTGGGGTTTGCTGTGTCTTCATGCTGACAAGAGTAGAGGTTGCTGCTTGAGTAGAGTTTCACCTCCCTCACCAGTAACCCAATGTCCTATGTGTGCAATATTAAGTATTACTGTTTGATACGATTAGATAATACATTAAAAAGTACTTTAACATATTTAAATTATCATGTTAAATTGTGTATTATATATATTAAAAATTAATATTATAATTAATCAACATTTTTATAACAGCAACAGTGCCTAGGGGGAGTGACGTATATAAATAATTGCAGTTTTGCAAGATGTTTTTCATGCCAAAGACTCATCTGTCATTAGATTAACAGAGGAAGAAGTATCTCTGCAACATGCGTACATTGAATTTGTTTTCTGCCTTTTCTTCTTTTCTTGAATTTTCAAGCACATCTGCGGACAAGAACAGCCTTTTTGTCACTTTACCAGCATGAGATGTCAAGTTGTAATTAAAAAAGTATCACAAACTTTCCTGTATTAGTGTCCTTCCATTCTTCCACATTTTTCCAAAACAGAATAACTCTTTTTAGGCAGCAAAGATATTCTTTTCTTTTTTTCTTTTTATTCATTGTGACTGCCATTTTGTTTGTGTCATCTTTAGTCACATGAAAACTGCATGATAGAACTGCATTCATTTGATTTCATCAATCGATTGTGCTTAGAACAGAATTGAGTGTATTCCATTGTTACGTTAAGTTCAATTCAGGTAAAATATCTTGAATATAGCTGATAATGGTGCATAACATTTATTCTGATGGTTTACATGTTAATCTATTCACTCAAATCCTCCATAATAGATGCTGAGGTTCAAGGAGGGGCAGTGAATATGGCGTTCTGGATGACATCAAAGGCAATAACCTAATATTTTTCTTAAATTCTTTTTTCACATGCTGTTCAAGTTCAAGTTCAAGTTCAGGAATTTGTATAGCGCACTACTCACCCAGAGGGTCTCAAGGCGCTAGAGGGAGGGTGGGTGCATTACTTATCGAATAGCCAGGTTTTTAGTTGCTTTCTGAATGAGAGGTGGTTTTGTGTAAGACGGAGGTGAGTGGGGAGAGAATTCCAGGTTTTGGCCGCTAAGTAGGAGAAGGATCTTCCTCCCATGGTGGATCTTTGGATGCGTGGAATTGCGGCGAGGGCTTGATTGGATGATCGTAGTTGGCGGGTGGGTGTGTAGAAGGACAGTCGTGTGTTGAGGCATTCGGGTCCTAGGTCGTAGAGGGCCTTGTGTGCGTGGGTGAGGAGGCGGAACGTTATTCTCTTGCTGTTAAGCTCACCGGATCAAATCAATATCAATATTCAAAAGGTTCATCAACTGGGAATCCATTTTTAAGAGTTGATACCAAGCCTAGAGGAATTATTGTCTCTTCTTGGACTATACCAATCTGATGAAGATTATTATGGCCTCAACAAATATTAACCAGTTGTTCTGGTCAGGTCAAAAATCTTTTTGTATAAGATGTCTCTAGAGCTACAGCTGCTTTTTTAGATGTCAGACCTGGCTTGAGAATCTTAAATACTAGATGTGGCCTTCAGAGTTACTCATAAAGACAAAACCATTACTCTTCTGACCCTGTCATGTTCAGAGCATATATTTTTAAATAATAGGCAGGTGAGATAATTTCCACCAAAGGTGCTTCTTCACTCTAAATTATGTGCTGATCTTTATTATGTGTATGACATTTTAGAATGGACCTAACTGATCTACTTATCTTTCCTGCCTAAATAGTTATTTTTTTACCAACCACTGTCTACCTTTGCTGAAACCAATAACCTCTATTCTCCATTCCAGTCCAGTATTTGTTTTCATTTGAGTAGAGAAGCCGCCAGATAAGACATTGATGAAATCCTGGAGCAGTGGCGGCCCCTCTGCTGAGGCGGAGAAGCATTGCCCCACTGCTTTTACCAGTGGAAATGAAGAAACTATAAAATGATAACTGGATGTTATTAACATTTAATTTGTTCCTGCGTCTTTGCGGGCAGGGCTGATCTGCTCTCAGAGCAGGGGAAGGAGTGGTGGAACTCTGTAAAGTGCACATGACTGTTTCACCGGCCCTCTTTGGCCAGCCAAACAGTCATGTGCACTTTGCATGTTCTCCATGCAGGCTGTATTGCAGCCTGCATGGAGAACATGCCCAGGCCCCCATTTCTCATCTGAGTGCTGAACCACTGCTGAACCACTGCTAAACCACTGCGCTCAGACCAATCAAAATGCTACATTGCCGTATTGTGACTGGTCAGGGGAGCCTGGCTTCTTCCTCTTCCAGCTGGAGCCGGGGACTGGACAATGAGGGATGACGCGGAGAGCGGCAAGGATGTAAGTTTTCTTTTTTTATCTTTACTCCTCGCCTGCCTCTCCACCCCTGATCCATGCCAGCGTCTACTGTCCTGGAGAAAATTGGTTAAGCTGTCCTCATCCTATCAGATCTCTCTGGAGCTTTCAATGTAGTGCCACACACAATACTGATTATTCGCCTTGCCCAATTCAATGTTGAAGAACTGTCTCTCAAAGACTCTTGTCTTTTCTCTCAGACCACTTAACCGCAGTGACCACAACTCCCTATCTTCTTTCATATGTGTCAATTGTGGGGTACCTCAGTACTAGACTTTGAGCCTTACCCTCTCTAACCTCTATTTTGTTTCTCTCATTACCTGTATCAGCTCCTTACAAATGCGTTTTTATGCCTACGGTGACAATTCTCACTTGATCCTTCAACTAAACAGTAATTTGTCTCTCTGTGAACTGCAATTCATTGACTATGTGCACAGTGTAGAGGCTAGATTGAATGCAAACACCCTCTGTTTAAACTCTGATAAAACTGAGGTGCTTGGTTTCACACTTGAACTCTATCTACATTGACAAACTCTTCACCACCTGCTTCTCTCTTTTTCTGAGAATTTTATGGAACATCCTCACTTCATTTCCTGAACATGTCTGTGAATCCTTAATCCAGACCCAAGTGCTATCCCATATGGACTATGGTAATGCTTTCCGTTTAGTTCTACCATTGTTTACTGTTGATGGAGCGAGAGGGAAAACAAAAATGTTTGTATACCCCTCGTAAAGTCTCTTCCCCATAACAGTAATATGTATTAATCGTGTGGTTTTGAAAATAACCAACATAGAATAGAATGCGCACACACAATTACACGTGGGATACTAATTTGCTTGGGTTGCGAATTATAACTTATTAATTAAGTGAAGTTGTTAAATTAATCCTGTGCGCAAATGTCATAAACTAACCAAAATCCATGTGTATATGCTTTTTGTATGTCAAATTGTGGCACAAATGATGGAGAATGGCAAGTAAATTATGCTTATTTGTGGATAAATTTTCTAGGTAATAACTAACTGGGTTACCTTAGAATGGGGGAGGTAAACAGTAGGACTATACGTCAAAAATTACAGCTTAATTGGATTTGTTTCTATAATAGTTCCGATTATGGCCCATGCGGCGTAATTGAAAGATGGAGGTTTTCAAGACTCCGAGACTGTGATGATTTACGCATGCGCAACTGTGCTCAAGAGAAGTGCAAGCAGCTTGTGCCTGTATAGCGTGGGTCAAGGTCAGCCTGGATTTTCGAGCTAGTGCCAACAATTTGCATGTCCGCATCGTGAGCATGGGAAACCATTGCGAAATAACAATTTAAAGGACACAAGTGAAAAAACTGTCAAAGAACAATTGAGATTTTTTTTTTTATTATAATAATGCCTTGGCGGAAATATGGACAATGAGGAGATGAGGTTATGATCGTCCACCCCTTGATTTGACCAAGGAGAATGAATGAGGACCCTAAAAGTTTCAAATCTTAGATAGATAAGTTAGGGTGAAACGGTATAAAAGAGGATGCTTGGAAGTAAGAACAAAAGCTTGCTTTTGATTTTATTTCGCACCATAACATGCTGGTCGATTGACAAACTTTTGATATTTGTGCAAAAACTTTGACATTTTTCTGGACTTTCACTTTTGAATGGGTGTGGAGTCTTGATGGGAGGTGAACTTCAAGAAAGAATAGAGAGGTGGTTCTTGGGAATTACGCTATCCTTGTTCTGATGTCCGTGTCCTGAAATCTTAGTAATATGTCTTCAACTTATTTTTCTGAACTGTTATGCTAATTAACATAAATGTTTGAATTTAACTTCTCTTTCTCCCTAGGTTATTAAATGTTTTAAATGATTATTAAAATAGAGCGAATAAAGTAAGGTCATGCTAGGAGATTTAAGCTAAAAAATAAAAATTAAATAAATGGAGAATTAAGCTGGTCTTGTTATCCATTAGTTAACTTTTTCTAGCAGATCCTTTGACAATAATGGTGGGTTTTTTAAATTTTTCTTAAGAATAAAACCATGGTAATATCGATAAACTGCGGATGTATATAGTGTATAAAATTTAGTATGAAATATGACACTCCCCTATAATCCAGCAGCTCTTTTCTAGTCTTCACCAATCCTGGGAGCAGGGTGAATACGTGTATAAATGACTCGTGGTGTTATGGGCCCCACTGACAAGTAATGTGTGAATAGCTCCTAAGAAGTATGGTGATGGTTTGCAGGTTTTGTCTGGGGCCGCGCTGGATCACTGTTAACAGGTTCTAATGTATTGAGGGTGCACCTGCCCTCCTTATGTTTGGATTTAAAAGAAGATCTTGACTCTCATTATATTAGGTCTTTACATTGGCTCCCAGGCAGCACCAGGTGAAATTTCATTTAACCTTGTGTCTTCTTGCATAATTTCTATCATTTTATGTTATGACTTTTATGTGAAATGCCTTAGATTACACCACAACTTCACATTGAGCAATTGAGACATGTTCAGGTAAAAATCCTATTGTGAGAGCATGCAAAGAATGCTAATGATCCAAACTAACATCATGCATGATTTTTCACCATTTTAATATGAAAATGCATGCTTGTACGAAAAAATAGATGCAAGGACGCATTTTGTTCTTAAAAATAGTGCATAATTCTAAAGCTATAATTTTGAGTAATAACACATATAACTTTGCAGGCCTTTTGCATACTGTCTGTAAAGAAAGTTAGGTGAATTTCACCAAAGCCAACTCCCAATCTCTAAGGGATGCATTTTGAAGACCCTATGCCTCTGTCACAAACTTTTTCTCCTCTTTCCCTCACACATCTCTCCAGTCAGATTTCGTTCAGCTAACCATCTCTACAGTCCCTTCATTACAAAATGTGCTTAAGAGGTCGATCTTTCTCAGGGGTAAACCAAATACCTCTATACAGAATAGGTCCATGCCAGAGAATTTGTGATCCAAGTGTTCTAGTATAATGAGTATAATGTAGCGCAAAAGAAATAAATGGTTATGTCAAAGGCTGTAGGCCAAATGTTTTATAGGTGAAAATCTTTTGTCAGAAAAGCCAAACGGTTTGGCGTTATGGATAGCGACAAGTAAATGTTTTAATATGCCATGTTAAAGTGTAAGGTTTTCAAGGGACAATGTATTGCCAAATGCTGTAGGTCATATGTTTTATTTAGGGAAAAATGTGACAAAGTTTGTAAATATCTCTGTCTCATTTTTTTGCTCTAAGCATATATAGGGCATTGCTTTTTAGGAGTAGGGCTTGCTCGCACACAACTTGCCTCGCAACAGGTAATGGATACAGATTTGAGTCAGGAGTTTGGTTAACCACAGTGAACTTGCCCTTTGTGATTGTGGAAGGAATGTTCAGGAGAAGTCCCAAATTGTAATTTGAGTGGCAATCCTTTAAATATTTATAAGAACTGGGCAAAAATGTAATGAGTGATGTGAGTTGTAGAGGTCTGAATTTCCATTCCACAGCACTTCCCTGAGGCAGCTTTGGACTTCTACACCTCGCCACCCTGAGAGTTAAACACTCAAAGGAGTATTTTGTTCCTACTTTGACAGTCCATGTATGGAGACCTCTGAACACCAGAGATGAAAGACCTCTGCAAGACCCCTGTTGGTCCAGTTCAGGCCCTGTTACTTCTGAATGCCTTTGTCCTGGAAGCTCTCAAATCAGAATTCTCACATATATAGACTTACTCCATGTGGTTCCTCAAGTGGAAACACTTGTTCTGATTCACAAATGCAAACTTAGGGCCTGTTTATGACATTGGTGGTGCAGCGCCGGTACTGCCCTGCCTCTGCACTGCCAAAGCCATGGTCAGGCCTTCCATCAGACTAGGAATTTGCTCCTGTCTGGCTTTGTTTTTGATGTTGCAATGGCAGTGCTTTGAAAATGGGTACCGCAATAGGAACGCCAAAAACAGTTCATTCTGCGCAGGAACTGGGGTGTAGGCACACTGGGGGGCACATGTTGTGCCCCCCTTGTGTGCATTCCAGGCGCAGAGGCACAATGGGGCCCTGTAGCACCCCCTTTATTTCCTCCCCACCATGGTTTTCATGGAGGAGGAACCACCATGAAAACCGTGATTTAGAGAAAAATTTTAATATGTTTGGCAGGACCACCATTGTCCCGCCAAGCATATTAATGCCTCTACCCCACCACACCACTGCCAAAAAATGTCAGTCCCTGCAGGATGCACCAGTGTAATGGAGGTCCAACCACCCTAATTGTAATAAGGTGGTTGGGAGACCCTCACTGGCGCGCACCCGTGGACAGCCAGGCTCGTAATCAAGGCCGTACACGTTTGTGTAAGTGTACACTTTTTGGGGTATTCACAGGCTGCAAGTTTATTTTTACTAATAGCAATTTTACGACTGTGGAGACTCAGCACATAAAAAGATAGGAGAAGCACATATTTTTATGTGCAGAGTCTTCACAGTCATAAAATTACTATCAGTAAAAATAAACTTGAGAATATTTAAACAAAACAGATCAAATCCGTAATAATATTGAGTCAATAACGGTGAGCAACTCTACATTCTCTTCAGATGAGGATATAAGACGAGCTTTTAGAGAGTTCTTTCAGGTGATCTATCATGAGGATAAGAACATCAACCCAGAGATAATTAAGGACTGGTTGAGTAAAATCTCCCTCCCTGCCTTTTACTTGAGCAGCGTACATTCCTTGATAGTGAGATATCAGAGGAAGAGGTCAGGTTAGCCATTCGAAGTGGCAAGAAGGGGAAAGCGGCAGGTCCCGACGGGCTACCAGCTGAAATTTTTAAAGTTTTAGAACAGGTAATAACTTCACTCCTTACCACCTTATTCAATCAAATCCTACGGGATGGCCTGCGCCCCCCTGTGTCCTGGGACAGTGCATCTATTACTCTGATCCTGAAACCTGGGAAGCCAGCCTCTTGTTGTGGGTCTTATAGACCGATCTCAATCTTAAATGTAGACTATAAAATCTTGCAAGGAGGCTGGCTGCGGTGGCCCCTGATGTTCTACATCAAGATCAGAAGGGCTTTGTTAAGGGGCGCCAACTTTACGAGTTAACATACGACCTAATAGGTGCCATTGATGTGACGTCAGCTGAGTCCCTTCCCTTGGTTGCTCTAACATTGGATGCTACCAAAGCCTTCGACAGGGTAAATGGGATATACCTGTCGGAGGCCTTGGCTAAATTTAACATCGGGGGAGGCTTTCGGCGAGCCATCGACTTATTGTATCAGAGTCCCACCGCTCGTGTCCTGGTCAATGGCGCATTATCGGACCCCTTTAATATCACGAGGGGGACGCGACAGGGCTGCCTGCTCACCCCTCTCCTATTTGACTTATATATTGAGCCCCTTGCTCAACGCTTGAGGGATGATATCAATATTAAACCTTTTGTCTATAGGGGATGGGAGAGGAAAGTAGACCTCTACGCGGACGATGTGCTTTTTTTCTCCTCAGATGCACACACTGCACTTCCTGCAGTACTTAATGCTGCTCACGAATTTGGGGAAGTTTCTGGGTATGAGGTGAATGCCACAAAAACTGAGATAATAGTCTGGAATGATGATCAATGTGATATTAGTATACAGCCAGGGTCAACCATGCGTTATCTTGGTCTCAATATAATGAAGGACATCAATCAATTAGTAGCATCCAATTTTTCAGCTGTCACAAAGGTTTGTCGTAAGCTTATGCGATCTTGGGCACAACTTCCACTATCTCTGTTAGGGAGAGTCAACTTGATAAAAATGACTATTTTACCTAAAATTTCTTTTTTATTTAATACCATCCCTCTTTATTTTGATCCCTCTTTAATAGCTAAGTTACAGGCAGATATCACTTCCTTTATTTGGAATAAGCATCTCCCAAGGATTGCTTGGACGTATCTTAGGAGGCGTCGGGAGAAGGGCGGGCTGGCTTCTCCGGACCTGCAGATGTATGCTTGGGCATTCCAACTTTCCCATTCCCGAATGCTTCTAAAGATGCCTGTAGATTTTGGAGTAGGATCTTTGTTCTCAGCTTTCCTTAAAGGGGAAGGCCTAAGCCAGTCAGGCTTTTTGTTTAAATTTGGCAACCCAAAGTTCTTTAAGAAGATCAAATTGAAGATCTTGCAGGGGTTTGTAAAAACCTGGGCCAAATTAAGGGTAGCCATAAAAACGTGTTAATTTGGCAGTAGGACTCCCCTTTGGGGCCTTCCTGAGAGCCTGTCTTGTTGAGCGATAGCTTAGTTCTCCCACTAAAGGAAGCAGGGCTGGAGGTTTGAGGGGACCTATTTATGCAAGGGAGCCTACTCTTGTGGGAGTGTCTGAGAGGCAGGATTGGCCCCAACCTTGCAAGGTTTAAATACATGCAAATGGCCAGCTGCACTCACTCCTTTCTCACCCGGCCCTCCCTGGGAAATAGGTTCCCTATTGGAGGTCACAGTCAATTAGTATCCCTTCTGGTAGACAATCCACCGGACAAAAAGGAAATTTCCCAATGGTATAACCTGATCCTGGAAGAAGTGGATGGTGAATTTCAGCTACCGGATTTGCTTTGGGGATCTACCATGTTAGGCCACAATGTGCAGGACTTGTGGAGTACTTCGTGTAAAGTTTTGTGGGACATTGTCAAGCCAGCATGGTTGCGTAGGAATCATCTGTTTACGCTCCATAGAGTATACTATTCCCCTCTTAGACTTTCAAAGTTCTCACAAGGGAACCCTGTAGTTTGTGCAAAGTGTGGGTTGGCTGCTGCATCGGATGCCCACATGTTCTTCAAATGCCCCCGCTTGGTCCCTTTTTGGGATGCTATAAGCAATACTCTTTCTGCATCATTGGACGTGCAAGTAGTCCTTGACCTTCCTCTTGTCATCTTTGGGATCCTGAACGGGGTACAGGGGCAGGCAAAGAACCTCCTGTTTTATTCCAACCTACTTGCCTGAAGGGAGATTTGCAGAAAATGGAAAGACCCTACATCTCCTACTTTTATTGACTGGCAGACCTCAGTTTTGCAAGTCTCCAGATTAGATCTAGTAAGAACTGGCAATCAAGCTAAGAGAGCATTTTGGCATTTATTGGTCTTGGTCCATTGAGTTGGCCGGGGTTTTTTCCCGGTCCAATGATTACACACCTGTGTTTCCATTCAACCTGCAAAGCCCTGAATCAGCTGGAAGTCTGGGAATGAATGGTTATACTTCCACCTGTATCTCACTAACTTGAGGTTTACCTTTTTGTTTTTCTGGTTTCACCGGTGTTCGTCTCTGAGGAAACGGCATGTCTGAGGGATGTTGGCAGTTCAGTTCAACTAATCCCTGCTAGTTTTATAAACGGAGACAGATTGTCGTATTCCCGACTGCGGCCACACCTGAAGCTATGGTGGTAAATGAGGACCAAAAAAAAACAAAAAAAAGAAAAAAATTGAATATTTTAAAAATCGTATACTTCACAAAAGTGTAAGTTTAGGTGTGTGAATCAGGCCCATTGTGCCTTTCTACAATGCACCTCAGGGGATATCAACATTGAATGTAGCTCTTAACTGCTGATTGTATGAGTACTGTGTCGTGTTTGAGGAGCATGAGTTGTGAAATTATTCTAACATTACATACAACGGGCCATAATATCTACCCAACGATAATAACTCTTCTATTTAGTTTGGACGTTGATTGCAATGATGAGCAACAGTGGACCACTCATTTCACTATCATTCCAGAGCGGAAGATAATCTACACACAGAGGACTGCGCTTTCCTCTCTCGCCTATTGATGTTCAGAGAAGTACTGATTTATCGTAATGCATTAAATGAGTGTTATTACCTACATGTCAACGTTAATAGTCCTACCTTTGTGCATTAATTTGCAATAGAAATGTGTCAAGGTAAGTACAAAGAGAAGCAAAAATGCCTTTTGCAGTAGAACCTAGCTTTTGAATGCAGCCCTTTAATCATGTTTA
The DNA here is from genome assembly GCF_964261635.1 of Lissotriton helveticus. Taxonomy (NCBI): domain Eukaryota; kingdom Metazoa; phylum Chordata; class Amphibia; order Caudata; family Salamandridae; genus Lissotriton; species Lissotriton helveticus. Next base: position 210,650,149 of record NC_136063.1, on the reverse strand, counting down.
ATACGTTTCATGTGTTGTTTTCAGATCCTTTCAAGGGAAAAATGTACGTGGGTGGGCAAGACTGCACGCTCTACTTCAAAATATCAAAATCACAACAATAAAATCGGGGAGTCAAGGAGGAGATCGTGGATATTTTTTCTAATTGCTTGGTGGTTTTGTAACAGATGATAATATTTTGTTTGTGTGCATGCAGCACATGTGCCAGGGAATTTCACTATTATTTATTTGAAAAGTTTTATATAGCGCTGGTTAGACCTGGAGGTATCGGAGCGCTTTACATGAGACAGGGCATTGCTTCAGAACATTGTTACATAGTTACATCAGTTACAGTTACCAGTATATGCTTAGGAGAAAAACGTGAGCTTACACAATATTATAAGATATTAGCATGTAGCATATCCAGGACAAACGTCAGATGGGGAATGGAAGGTAGTGGGGGAAAGGTAAACTGGGGAGAGGAAAACAGACAGAGTCAGGTAGATCTGAAGGGGGAAAGTACTCCAAGGGGAACAAAGCAATCAAGGCAGTCGAGGATAGAGACAAATAAAACCGGTAAGAACCGTGAAATACAATGTTCGATGTCCGGCTGGGTAGGTGACGGCTGAGGAGGTGACCCAGAGCCAGGATCTGCTATAGCTGGATAAGACAGCTTCACCCGACAACGTCCAAGGGTACTCGGACTTCGCTGTCAGTACAGTTATAGTGTCAGCCCGTGGGGCATCGGCATAGTTTCATAGAAGGCCATTCAGTCGCCATTATAGGGTCAGGCGGGACGAGGGGAAGGCGACATCTGGGACTTGTCTGATGTGATTCAGAACTGCTGTTAGTCGCCATCTTAAGAACAGGCAGGTTGTCAGGTAGGCTGTAAAGTGATCATTCAAGCTACAAGGGGCTATTGTACAAGAACAATGCTCTAGAGCCCGCTAGAAATTTTGGGGTCAGGCTCGGCGAATACCGCTTACAAGTAGAAGCCAGGTTTTTATAGGGGATTATTTATTGACATCCATGCCCAGGTTGTGGCAAATCACACTTTCTTCATAATTTGCCTCGTTTGAGTAGTGATGATGCTTGTCTTCCTTTTAGGTTATTACCAAGATGGCTGCCATATGTGATCCACTGTCACATTTGACCTGTGGTACTGTGTTTCCATTTACAAGTAGAGGCTTAAAAGTCCCAGCATGCAAAGTAATGTTGGCTGAAATGTCATAACTGACTGACACTGACGCCCCAGCATGCTCCAATACGAGCAGAGCTACAACGCTGATAAGGCAGAGGGGTCATTTAGAGCTTGGCAGTGGCCGTCCATCCTGCAAGTGCAAAAGAGTCTATGGCCTCTGCCCCCCTTGCAGAGGACCACTCACCATGTTTAGAGAGACCCACCATGCAGTTGGGGGTCTCTGTGCCTTCAGTGGGGCTGCCACTGTGGAGTCTCAACTGAAGACTGTAATTCCAAGCTGGCGCCATGTTAGTTGTATCCGCTTGCCAACATTTTATGTTTATGAATCCAAATAACACACTCCAACAGCAGGGCTTTAATTTCAGAAAAAAAAATCAATGGCTCTGATGCACAGGTAGGGTTCATTTTCACTTTGCGTTTCATTTTCAGTTTTGGTTTTCATTTCATTCATTTACCGTACCTCCATTTCTCACTTGTTGGGCCTTGTACGGAACAGTTCTTCCACCCTAAATAGGAGAGTGAACGGTTACTGTGACCTGATGGCACATTGATGGACAATGGGCAATGTGATATTACTGGAGCTAACTGAGGACCTGCCATTGTAAACCCAGAACTCCCCCTGCTTTATATACAGCTTGGGAACCATAAGTTTGTTGGGGCAGACGCTCTACACATCCTCCTGAAAATGTAGGTGACTCTGAGTCCTGACATTAAAGTGAAAAATTATAGTTTTTTTAATAGTTTATTGCAGTTTATTCCTCAATCAGGGCCTGCTCACACCCTGGTCAGGATTCTTCATCTTCAAATATGCCCCATCTAATATCTATCATCACAAATCAGGTTCATTGCAAATCACACGCATTAAACGTTCCCTTTCTCATCATCAGAACAGCTGGACCTATCTCCTTTAATAACTATGGAAACACGTAATACTCTCAAAAATGTACAGCACTTGGGCCTTCTTCTACCACCAAAAACTGCAGAGACAGCAGATGTTCTGTAATGGACGGTGGTCATTTGCAACACTACGAAGAAGGAATATTTGTGAAGCTTGGCTGACCTCACTGCTGCAGCATCCCAGCAGATTGATCAGTATATTAGCACCGATGCATGTCTGCACTTCTTCTTTACCAGTACCTCAATGTTCCACGAATATGAGAGGAAAGTTTGGTCTCAAATTGGATAAACCCACCCAATTGCTAAAGTACTAAAATTACACTTGATAGAAGAGTCTGCAGATCTTACATTTGGGATTCTTTGGGAAAGCATCACTTTGCCTTATATGTTCATTACCAGCCTCCACCCACCGTTATTGAGCCCTTAATCCATGTAAATCATTTTTAGTTTGCAATAGCTGCTGAATTCATAGTCATTTTATGTTTTGTTATTGGGCAACATAGTGTGTTACAATTATTGTACATTTTGATAGTATACTTCCAGTTCATAAATCCACGTAGACATTTGACTTGTTTATGCTAAGGAAATTAGCATAAGGCTAATAGCTTGAGGCTTTAACATGAATATGTAAAAAAAGAGACCTACCGTAAGGCCAGAAACCTTTATCATTCGGCCTGCACGAGAGCCAAAGCCTGTTATGTAAGAGAGACTAATAATACTGCTGCTAACAAAGCACGGACTCTCTTTAATACAGTCAAGGAATTAGCTGGAGCAAATTCAACGGCTGCTGCACGCCCTCTTACCACCCAAAAATGTCAAGACCTTGCCACCTATTTTGTGGAAAAGATCGAGACCATTATTGCCAATATTAACCCTCCGTTGAGGGACGGCAGAGAAGTTCCACTACCAGTTAGATCAGTAGGATGCCGGCTTGAGTTCTGGCCACTTATGACTCTGGAAACCTTGAAATCCTTAGTTATCTCTATCAAGTCAGGCTCTCCTTGTGACCCTCTTCCTATTAACATTCTGAGCCAACTTGATGACCCTGCTCTGAAGATCATCTCTGAGACATTAAATGCCTCTATTCACCTGGCAAAAGTCCCTGCGTCCTGGAAGCACGCTATGGTCAGCCCTTTGTTGAAGAAGCCTTCTGCAGATCCTGAGGTGCTGGCCAACTATCGCCCCATCTCCCTGCTGCCTGCTTTCTCAAAAGTTTTGGAGAAACACATTCACGGTGTACTTACCACATTTACGGAGAATAACAACTTACTCCACTTCTCCCAGTCGGGTTTTAGGACTGGTCACTCAACCGAGTCCGCCCTCCTGGGTGTCACCGAGAAGATCAGGGGGCTCCTGGATGAGGGGCAAACGGTTGCACTTGTCCTGCTTGATCTAAGTGCAGCCTTCGACACCATCTCACACGACGGACTGCTTGCCAGGTTGAGTGAGGATGGTGTCGGAGGAGCAGCGCTGGACTGGATTAAATCCTATTTGTGCAACCGGACGTTTCAGATCTCGTCTTCACAGGCTCAGTCTGACACCTTTGTTTCACCCCATGGCGTGCCACAGGGCTCAATTTTGAGTCCGCTATTTTTTAATCTGTATCTCCGCCCTCTCGCCGATCTAGCAGAGCGAGCTGGTCTAGAACTCATGACCTATGCGGATGATTCGCAGATTATTTTTTCTCTTACCAATTCGGATCCTGCATCTCCCTCTGTGTTGAAACTAGGTCTTCATGAAGTTTTCAGCTGGATGTCAACGAACCAGCTGGAGCTTAATGGGGAGAAAACGGAGATCCTTCTCTTAGGAAAAAACAGAGACCTTTGGCAGGATACTCACTGGCCGCCATCCCTGGGCGTTTTTCCCACTCCAGCCACCCATGTCAGAAATTTAGGGGTGCACATCGATGACACACTATCGATGAAACAGCAGGTCAACAAAGTAGCCGGTACTTGCTTTACTATCCTCAAATGGCTGCGGAAAATTATCTGGATGCTGCCCGTTGACACCCAGAAGACCGTAGTCAATGCCCTTATTACATTCCGGATTGATTACGGTAACATCCTTTACCTGGGGTCTAACTTAGCCGTGATTAGACGGCTCCAGCTAGTCCAGAATTCCGCAGCCAGGTTGCTGTGTAAAATCCCCAGGAGAGCAAGGATTTCTAAGCACCTTAAGGACCTGCACTGGCTCAGGGTGGAGAACCGGGTGCGGTTCAAAGCCCTGAGCTATATGTTCAAAATAAAGGCAGGAACCGCACCAAAGTACTTGCAAAAGTTAGTTAGGCCCTACTTTCCTGCACGTGATCTCCGTTCCTCAAATGGAGCGAACTTTGTGGTACCCAGATTTAAACTGGCCAGAATGGGAGGGAGATCCTTTTCCTATCTGGGACCTGTCCTCTGGAACTCCCTTCCCCCAGCTCTACGAAAGGAGGAAAATTTTGCCAGCTTTAAGAAAAGCGTTAAAACCTGGCTTTTTAATAAATAATTGTGGTCTCTGGCCGTTTTGCTTTCTGTGTTGATTGGCTTTTAGTCCTGGCGCCGGGAAACCCTTTGTGGGTATCTGCGCGCATTACAAATGCAAAAAATAAATAAATAAATATGTTATTTCTCCCACATGACATAAGGACTAACAAGGGGTATTTAAAACAAAATACTATTTCAGTGGCATAAATTAGCTGTTCAGAACCCTCTCGGAGAGACAGCATGTCTTTAATTCATTCCAGGATAACAACAGAAGTGCATCAAGACCATCAGGGCCACTACCTCATAATAATCCTTCCAAAGAGACTCAATTTAGCCTTCCCCAGGAGACAGGCCTTCCACAGGAAAGTAGATGAAGTTCAGATATGCATGTGTGATGACTATCTTAATACTGAACACTTACCATGGAAAACCTTGAATGCAAAAATTAGCTTTAAGGATCCTTAAACCTTTACCATTTGATATGTTGTGTGCAATATTATTAAACTTCTGTGTCGTCATATTCACTGCAGTGTTATAGATTACTTTGATAATATTCTGGCCTATATGCTGCACTAAGGGCACGATTAGGATTGCGGTGAATCCTCATCCTCCAGGCCGGTAGAAGCCACCGCCGGCCCGGAGGATGCGGATTCACCGCTGCGGTGCCTTCAAAGACCCCCCGCCAGATTAGGATGGCTGGGGGGTCATCAGCGGACGGGAAGACCGTCCGCCGCTTTTCCGCCGCGGTCGCCTTCCGACCATGGCAGAAAAGCGCGAATATGGTGGCGGTGTCTAACAGACACCGCCAGCCATATTAGGATGCGTGTTCAGACATGCTTTTCCACTGCGTTTTGTCCGCTGTGGAAAAGCATGTGGTCCTTTGCATCTGGGGGCACGCAGGGGCCCCCAGAGAGAAGGGGGAGGGGGCTGGGGGTGCACATCGGGGGTACCTATGGTACCCCCCTGCAGTTCCATGCACAAAGCAGCAGGCACCGCGCGGTGCCTGCCGCTTTGTGCATGTAACTGCAAAACATGCATTTTTAACCTTGCGGCGGGTGCTGCTTCAAGCAGCACCCGCGGCAAGGCGGTCACATCCTAATTGCACCGGAGGGACCGCCGCTGCCCCTGCGGATGGTCCCTCCACCTCAGGGGTGGCGGACGGACGCAGGTCCATCCGCCATCCTAATAGGCCCCTAAATTTGGATTAGACTAAAGCCTTAGAAGTAAGGGTAAGTATTTCTTATCTGTATATACTTTAGGTAAAAAGTTGTGAGAACTTACTACAATAAATCAAAATGTGTGACAGTCTCTGACAGGTTAGATTGAGAGAGATGCATGGGCTAACACTTGTCTGCTCCTTACTGCCAAAGCGGAAAGCTGATATTTATTTACCATGCACTTGCCTGAGGGCTAAGAAGAATCTATTAGGTTGCAGTCACAAAATACTGTGAAATATGACAGCCCAGCCGAGAAGTAATTTGTTGATCAAAGAGAGAGACATTTGAATTTTACTCTATTATTTAGATTTAGCCAAAATAAGCCACTCCTGATGATGGAGATATTGTCAGGAACATCAGTATGCATTACTTGAGGTCGGAGTAGGAGATGATTTGTCATGGTGGTCAATCAAGGTAAATTGATATAGACGCTAGGTACATTTGTTGTTTCCTTACATTTAGACATTTAGAACTTTCATATCTTCAATATTATTTCACATATTTAATTTTGAATGCAGATTTAAGTAAAGTTCTATAAAGATGAAAGTTAAAATGGTGAGCGTCTGGTGTAATGTTCCCAAACCAAGATGGCATCCAGATAGTAAGAGTCACATTCCAAAAGAGAAAGAATGGGAATTAGACTGTGCCAGACATCTTTTAACTCTAGAATATCAAGCCAATTTCCATGGAGAATCTTGGTTCTCAATTTACGTTTTTATCTGCTTACATCTCACTATTTCGAAGAGACCGAATTGTGGTATGATAATCTTGGAAATTAGTCTTTGTGGTATCAGGTGAATTTCTCCAGCCAAACCGATTATTGTTGTACTTAGACATTTCTTTAAAGGTGGTATTGTTTCATGGCTGACTCTATTGATCTAAATGTATGTACTTCTCTGTGGAACGATAATCTGCCATTTCTTCTAAAGACTTTGAACCACTTAATTGATCTTGTTGTCTGAACATATTATAAACTGCATTTAATGTTATTCATTGTAGTTAAAGCATTAGTTTCTGTTTTCGTAGATCATCACATAGTGAAAGATTTAGACTTTAGACTAACATTTCATTTAATATCTTGCAGGTTAACCAGTTATATATACAAGTACATGCAGATAGTTAGCTTGCAAATTCAAAATATTCAAGAGTGCTACCATTTTGTATTTGGAAACAGATGCCTGTGGTTGACTGCAAGGCCTTTTTAGAGGCATGGAAGTTGAGGCCAAAGTTTGTCTTCTACTGGGGGCTGGATCCATATGTGTTTGAGGGCAGAACCTGACTGCAGACCAGACCCTGCCTCCAACTCCTGTTATGCACAGCAGAAAGTAATTTTAATGTTCAACATCAAAACCTAAAAAGTCTGATAATCAGCATTTATTGTCTGCTACACAAACCATATGTAACCTCTCACATGGATGGTTTGTGAATCATTATATTCATTAACCCTGGTGGTGAACTCCACTCCGCTGGCGGAGTTTGCAGAGTTTTCTGCACTGCAAGTTACGCAGAGATCGCAGAGTTCCAAAAAACGCCGCTTTGTGTTGCGGAGCAGAGTTTTTTCCTCACCCGCGTTCCTCAATGTCAAGTTGGTGACCACGAGCGAGGGAAATCAACCTCTCGGTGAGATTTTTCCTCGTTTGCGATCGTCAACATCAAGTTAGCGAGTGCAAGCATGGAAAATCAACATCCCGGCGAGATTTCTCAACGCAGGGGGTTCAGGTTTCTCATTGCTCGTGTTGAAAAACTGCCAATTTGCATTGAGAAAGCTGCCGCCTGAGTAAAAATCTACTTGAGCGGCAGAAAAGGAAAGCAGGGACCGCTTACACTGTGCAGGGTGCCGTTCACAATGATTGCACAGTGCGGACAAGCATCCGGCACTGTGCAATCACTGCGAACAGCATTGGTTTGTTGAAAATATTCCACTGGTACAAGATGGAGTGGCGGTACAGGTGTAATGCATTCAACTTCATTGTCATGGCTCTATGTGCCTTATGCCTTAGGGGAGAGGATGTAGCCTTACGGCTAGAGGAGTTGACCTCGAAGCTGGGGGACCGAGTTTGAATCTTGGCAACCACGCTCAACATCCTGGGATTCTGGGCAAATCACTTAATCTCCCTGTGCCTAACAAAAATGAATATGTTCTTCTGTTTTGAAACTGGTGCTCATGTAAAGCGTTCTGATACCCGATTGCTCAGGTCTAGTTCTCACTTTACAAAATGAAAATAAAATAAATACCCAAGAACTGTAAATGAAATTTTATCAGTGGACCTGCAACACTTACAGTGCCACCCACCGAAGTAGCACCTTAAAACATGTACCAGGCCTGCCACTGCAGCCTGAATGCAGTTTTAAATTGCCATGTCGACCCGGCAAGAACACCTCCTTGCCATACCTTAAACTGCCCTTTTATTACATAGAAGTCACCCCCTCCAGGGTAGGCCCAAGGTAGCACATAGGGCAGAGTGCAATATAATTAGAAGGTTGGACATGATCTTTAAGGTTTATATTTCCAGGCAGTGAAAAGCTCCTGAATTTGTTTTCACTACTGTGAGGCCAACCTCTCCCATAGGATATATTGGAGATTCCTTATTACATTTAACAAGCTGTAATTTCCAATTAGGAGCATTTAGCTATGTCATCTTTGGTGTCATAGGAATTGTAATGAATTCCTTCCCTACTGTCATACAATAGAGGGATTAGGTGTGCCTTAATAGCCATCTACTGGCAGGATGGGGTGTGGAGCTGAGCCTAGCCCCACTTGCAACTGACTAGGGAGTGCTTCACCTTCACACAAATGACCTATCACCTTCATATTGTCGCTGCAGCCAACTTGGAGCCAGGGCAGGAGAGTCGGGTAATTCCCTGCACTGCAAAGCCACTGTCTAGAAACGTCTCCCACTTTCAAGAAGGAGGGCACCAGTGTATACAAATACCAACCATTGACTGTTCGGTTCACTCCAGGACCTGAGGAAGGACTCTCAGTAGACTACCTGCTGTTGTAACCTGCTGTGCACTCTGCAAGACTGCCTTCCTGTATCGAGATGGGCTGCTTTGCTGCCTGGTGCCTACCTTGAAGTCTAAGAGGCCATCCCTGCTTCTGAGCCCTCCATCTCTACCTGAAACCCAGAACTTCCAAAATTACCCCAAAGGCCAGTTTACATTTGCGCCTGTTCAGAAGCAGGGGGACATAAAAGGCTCCTGCCCCCTTGAGCCAGCACCTGGACCCCTCATGTGTGAGTTGGTGTCCCATAAGTCCTGGACTCTTGGTTGTGGTGCTAGAGGTACCAAGATAGCCAGATCCCAAAACTGAGGACTTTTAAATTGTTTGGCCAAATACTGCTCTAAGAACCACCAGGAGGAGACTGGGTTCAACCTTCTTGGACCATCAGCCTGTGGTGCATCACTGGTCGAATTGACTTAGGTGGCTTCTTCCACTAAGTTCTTATCTCAGGCACTAAAACCTGTTCAGCTGTCATTCGGCCTTGTGGTATTGTCTTCAACCGCAGCTGTCTGCCTCATCCCACTTTAGATTTTAACTTCCAAAAAAGTGGCTAAGTTTGAGCATAGAAATCTACACTGTGGCTTTGACCCAAGGGTAACGGGCAACAATGCTCCCTCCTCAGACACTATCTGCAGTCTTGACCCAGTGAACTTTACCTTCTCAGAGCATTTTCTCAAAAGTTCTTCTAAGTGCAAGGACAAGTGCTGACTGAGCCTAATGCACTCCTCAAATCCGAACCATGCTACATCGTAGTCAGCCATATTTTTCGACTTTGACCGTGTCACGAGTGATTAGATATCTTTTGGGCACTATTTTTTACAAAACATTTAAAAAATCATAACTTTAGTTCTACTGATTGTATTTTTGTCGTTTTGCTGTGTAATGATTTATTAAAATGTACTCTGTTTTTCTAAATTGATGTGGAATTTTTCATGTGTTTTGTTTTCACTTTATTACTGTTTTTTTGTTGCATCAAAACTTCCCACATTGCCTCTTTATAGAGCGTGACTTATTTTTATACACAGCTACCCAGGTTTAAGCACTGGTTAATTTAATGACCTTTTGTGGTTCACCCAGCAAGGGATTGTGGCTGTTGCTTGACCAGGTTACACACTCCAATCAACCAGCACCCACACTTCTCACAATAACAGATACACAAAGAAAGTATCCTATTTTCATGCCAAAGTTAAGGTATTAATTACTGTAATAGGTGATGGTTAGTGATCTATATGGGTAATTTGAAATCAATGCAAGTAGAGTTGGGCCTAAATTAAAAACAACCCACGACCAATTAAATTAAACTGCTAAATAGTTAAAAATTAAAAGCAAGACTCTGGAGAGAATTGGCACTCTGGAAAATTCTGCCAGCACTCCTAGACATGTTAATATGCCTACATACAGACACCTGGATGCTGATAAAACTGGGCGATGGCACACATCTGTGAAGGCGCATTTCTACCACCAAAGGGCTCAAACAAGGATGTTCAATCTCTACATGGCAGACTTGACATAGACCCTTAACAAAAGCAATGCGCATGCTCCAAGGATGGGTGGCAAGGCTCTATCTAGTATCCTATATGCTGATTATGTGGCTCTGGTAAGCCATAGACAACTGGGTATGAAACACCTCTTGAATACACGGCAGGGATGTGCAGCAGACAACTCCCGAGAAGTAACATTTGAGAAAACCAAAACAATGACCATAAGAAGGAGAAGTGAAAAACATAATGTGTGGTACATGGGTAACACCCAAATTTAGAATGCAGCCACAAATGTCTAGGGGCAACTATCGATAACGGGGGCCAATTTGCTAGCCAGCTTGAGATGATTAGAAGTAAAGCAATGGCTCTAGCAAAAACCTCGAGGCACTTAAAAACCAAGCTGGCCCTATACTCTCCTCTCCAGGTTGCTCATTATAAAAATCTGCTCACCATCACATATGGTAATGAAGCCCTGAGAGGAAGAGACTCTAAACCCCTGGACAGCACATTAGTCAAGGCCTACAAAATCATGTTTAATATACGGATTCATGCCTCTGCACCACAGATCCGTCTGGAGTTCGGCCTTACCAAACAACATCTAGTAGGACAGGGGGCCTATATATCCTCCTGGCACAAAATCAAAAACGTCCCCAAAACACCTAAATCACCTTCTCTAGCAAGAGCTCCAGCAGAGAATGATATCACCGGCCAGAAAATTCTTACAGGAATCCCTTGCAAACACTGGACTCTGCAAACTCTGGTAAGCCCCAACTACCCATGCAGTCTTTAAAAAGGTGTTGCGGAAGGCTATTAGGAGCCTCTCCCTAATGGAAGATAAAGCCACTTTCTCAGCAAGAATACATGCCTGGATGACAATTATTGGCTATAAATCACTTAGCCCACAGCAAAACATCAGCCTGGGATATCCCAGAAATACCAAGGAAATATTTTTTAAGCATCGTGCTGGTAAAACCCCCCAGCTATCCTGCACCTTTCACTATGGCTGAGGGAGCAAATGCCATTGTGCTGTGGCTTGTTCAGCAATGGAAACAAGGACATGGGACACCTGATCTGCACCTCTATTAGCCTGAAGGAGGAGAGGTCTCGCCTGTTTAAACATCAGTTCAATCTTCGTGGGATCTGTACGCAGAGACAGGCTATGATGGCTTGTTTCAAACCAGAGGACCAGCAGTTAAACTGCAAGCTTGTACTTTTTAGCACTGGTAGAAAACAAACTGTTAAGAGAAAGCACAGACACAGCTTCCGGAACGCCCTGGGCCGCTAATACTTAATTCCAAAAACAACTACTCTCTGGACCAGAATGCCAGAATGAAGGATTGTGGGAATCAAAAAGACTCCAACCAAGATTGCCGCTGCTTAGGACTACAGTCTTCAACAGTTTACCATTTTTTTAAATGCTCTTTTAACACCACTGGGCAGATATCAAACTTCTGTCCTCATCGAGGTGCCACGTGTATCTCTTTCTTTGCTTATTTGCACAGAAAAGCTCACACATCAATGAGCACAACAGTCAAAGGCTGATGAGGACACTTATTAGCTTATTTTGTAACTATGTATTTATTAATCGTTTATTTGAATTTTACAATGCCCTAGTATCTTGTCTGCTTTTTAAAGTTGAGTGGTGTTATTGTTGCATACATTGTGATGGTTTTAATTAACTATATACAATAAAGATGACTTACTTAAAAGCAGTTATCAATTAAAATGGTGAAAAAAGGAAATTCAATCATGCAACTAACTACTAATACTAATAAAAGATCCATTGGTACTGGAAAGCATCACTCTGATTAAAGCTACAAATTGAAATGCTGCAACACCCTCCAAAAATAAAGACCCTACATTTACAAACATTTTAATACACACAAAAATAAGTAACAATTATGTAAATATAAAACAATAATTCAAAAACACAACAGTATTTCAAAATCATAGTAGAACAAAGACACAATTCATTGTAAGTATAATAAATAAAAAGACGCATGACCTCAAAAAAGAATTTATACAATTTTTTAATCAAAGCTAGCCAATAAAACAGATACCAAAGGCATAATCATAATAGGCAAAACATTTCTGTTTCTCAATAGTCCAATTAAAAAAAACAATGATGAAAAGAAGTAAAATAACATCCATTTCAAAAAGACAGAACAAATCACCCCAATGAAAAAAAGAAACACCAAAAAGGTAAGTAAATAATGTAAAACATATTCTAAAAAGGCTATAGATTTTTTCAAATAAATTTAATATACATTAAATTACATTTTGTAATAATTCTGAAATATACAGATATGATGTTGGAAAAGGAAACCTATATCAAATCACAAATGAGGATATTACTCTTAGTTTGGAGGGGATACACCTATGGCAAAGAAAGCAGGACACAGTGGAAATGCACTACATGTTACTCCAACTCTTGCCACAGCACGGTTACCACCAAAGAAGATATTGTTGAAAGTGTAGGAGAACACAATAATCCTCCAAACGTAACTGAAATTCAGCTCAGGAACATCCTGCAGAAACACGTATAAGCTCACAAAACAACTATACCCAAAAATAAACTTCCCCACATTCCTGAAGAAGCAATTGGGCAACTACCTCCCATAGAAAATCTAAAAAGTTTAATCAATAAAACAAAGAGGATTGCTAGGGACTCAAGAGCACAAAGAACATATGAAGAAATACAACTCCTACAACATTTAAGAATAACTAATAGTGCCCAATATTTCCTACTACATGGCAATAAAAATAACAACAACATTATTAATTTGCTAATCCTAACAAAATGCAGTACATGGATGATGAACGGGGTATTTAAATCATGCCCACCACCATTTAAGCACATATAAAATATACATTGACAATACCATAGCACAAATGTCCCTCTGGTATTTGCCCTAGTGCAAGAAAAGAGCACCCTCTAATGAACCATTAACAGTAATCAAACTATAAACAAATATTTTAAGTACCTAAAACACTCATTGATTCTGAGCAAGCTATGATTTCCACAATTGTAAATGTTTACCCAAATACATCAATGAAGGGCTGCTACTATATTTTTACCGAAAGTAAATGGTGGAATGTAGACTATGGCACATTGTGGAATTTGCATATACAGTAAAAAAAAATAATAATAGCATTGGCCAATGTCCCTGTCAAAGAAGTAACCAAACACTACAACATTTGTAGATTCCCCATACTACCTAAAAAATGTAAACAAAGCCTCAACACTAATTGACCTAGTTTGAAAAGATTTAGAATGATTGCCTGCACCAATTTGAATGCAGGTGGCAACCCAAATATCACATTCCATTGTCCAATGTCTAGGATAGCAAAAAGTAGCAATGCAGTGGAAGAGTGGCACAATTCCTTCCAAGAAACATTTTGGAAGAAACCATTTCCAGAAATGCTCAAAAAAGAACAAAGCTACCAAAAACAAAGACAAGAACAATCCCTAATCAACTAGAAACTAAACGTTTCCAAACAAAGTGAATAAACAAATAACATGCTAACAAGCAATGCGTGATAGCTAACAACCAACGCCTATGCTAGCTTGAAACAATAGCCAGAATATGATTTATGTTAATCCCCAAGTGTTAAATCAAACTAAAAACTGATTTAAAAAAATCTAACAAAAGCCAAAATATTTTATAAAAAATAATTCTTAAACAATCTCTATCACTCTGAACAAATTCATAACACAAATGAACACTATTTCAGAATGAAAACATATAATAGCTATTATTTATTAAGTAATAAATATTACTTATAAAGGATACTTTCTGACAATAACAAAAGAAACATAAACAAATAAAGAAACATATAGAACACATAGGGCCTTATTATGACTATGGAGGTCCATCCGACCGCCATAGCCATGGTGGCAGTACAGGCACCGCCAGACCGGGGGTCGGATAGCCACAATATGAATAGGGTGTTCCGTCCACATTGCCACCACCGCACCCGCCAGGGTCAGAGAGTCCTTGAGGCTGAAATTTTCTTGCCGAGGCCCCTGCAGCTCCTCCAAGCATATTACAAGTTTCCTCTTCACCACGATTTTCATGGCGGTGAGCCCACCTTGAAAAGTGTGGCAGAGAGGAAGCAAAGGGGATGCATGCAGAGGGTGCCCCCCTGTCTGCAACCACAGTTCCTGCAGGGCATGAAATTGACAGTCCACGCCCTGCAGGAACCTGCAATAGCGTTCCCATTGCAGTGCTTATTAGGGCTCGAGCCTTTAAACACGCACAACCATGGGACAGCTTTCGCAGGACTGCCTGACCTGGATTCCAGTCGGAATCCGGCAGGTAATCTACTCTTGGATTTGCAGTGCGGGAGCAGGGTGCTGGTGTGGCAGCTCGCTCCCACACCGCCAAAGTCATAACAAGGACCATAGATAAATAAAAGACGTAACATATAATTGCAAAAAAAGTATATGAACTACCAAAACACAATGAATAATTCCCATTGAACAAATAAATAAGAGAGTTAATCATGATTTTGTAGCAGAAGTCCTCTGAAGACAATATGATTAAAAAACGATGACAAAACCCCACACTAACTACAGCCTACAAAGCAAATCAACATACAAAAATGTACCTTACAAACAAATTACCACCGCCCCCCCACCCCCGCCAGGGGAAATTAATTTTAGTAAATTGATTAAAATCAAACTTCCCATTTCCAGATTACAGGAAGAAGGAACCTGCAGAGTCACCGCCACCTAAAAATGACTAAACCAGACTGCAAAATAAAACAAGTAGTAAAAAAAAGCGGAATAATGCCCTATTACTTACCGGTAATCTTCATTACTCCTGGTCCCGTTGTCCTCGTACCATTCCTTAACAAAGTGGAGATGACCATTTCCACAACAGAAAAAAAAGCAGGAGAATGCTGGCATACCTAAACCCACCGCCTCCTACTGGGAATACATAAGCTGTGCTATCCCAGCATTCAGCCTGAAACACCAAGCCACCTACCGGAAGCCCGGCGGTCCGGGAAGAGGGAGGGGTGTAAGGAATGGGATGAGGACAATGGGATCAGGAGTAATGAAGATTACCGGTAAGTAATAGGGCGTTACCTCCCGGTCCCACCAGTCCTTGTCCCATTCCTTAACAGAGTGGAGAATACCAAAGGAAACAACCTGGCCTTCCGGACTCCCACCAACACCAGGGACACCACACCGAAAGTGACACCCAACAAAAGCAAAAGGGAGCCCACAAGAAAAAAGAAAAACACAGGCAGGAGCACACAGCCAGCAATGTCCCCAACAAAGCCAACAGAGCCGAAACCCCAAAACGAGCAGGGTAAGACCAGGAATACCCCAAAACAAGGAGCCCATACAAGGAGCCACAACCCAAGGGGCAGACAACCGACACCAGGAACCCCCCCACCAGCCACAGAGGAGGAGAACCCACAAGAAAGGACCTGGAGCAGATAGGAAGAACAGCGAACGAGGCCACCACAGAAGAAAACCCAGCGCAAGGAGCCAGGGACGCAACAAGAGGGACACAAGTACCCTAGGTAAAGCCAGCAGGAGGCCCAGCACCCAGAGCCAAGCCCCAAGGGAACCCCCAGAGGGGCCGAAACAACCGCCCCCCCAGAACAACAATCAGAAGGGGGTCCAGAAAAAGCGGAAGCGCCCACACATCACAACAAAGCCAGGGAAGGCAATCCACCAGGGAGAAAAAAGCCAAGGGCGAATCCCACAGCATCAGGCACCACCAGGCAGCCGCCTAACCTGGGCCAAACAACATGTTTGTGGCTGATGACTTCCCGTCTAGCTGGAAATGGGCCTCGATCCTTCCTTTGTTGAAGAAACCAAATTTAGACATGACCGATCTTAATAATTACCGCCCTATCTCCAGACTACCGCTACCGGCCAAACTAATAGAAAGAGCCATTAATAGTCAGCTTAGCGCATTTTTAGGGACCACACAATCCCTCGATCCATCTCAACATGGTTTTAGAGCAGGCTACAGTACCGTATCTGCGTTAATCAAATCGACTGAGAAGAAGGAAAGTGATGGATGTTGGGGCAGAGCATCCCTGGTCCTGTTGGATTTGTCTGCGGCCTTCGATACGGTCCATCACATGATTTTAGTGGACCGTTTGGAGAACTGCGGGATACAAGGAAAAGCCCTTGCCATCTTGAAAGCTTTCCTTACTAATAGGGTCCAGGTTGTGGCACGGGGGAGTTCGAATCTAAACCTTTTGTGCTACCCTGTGGGGTTCCCCAGGGATCCTCCTTGAGCCCCACCCTTTTCAATGTTTATGTTTCCTCACTGGCCCCAGTTATTCGATCCCATGGGTTTGAACTTAACATCTTACGTGGATGATACGCAGATTGTGGTGTCCTTGCTACCAGGTAAAGAGGAAGGTGTAGCCAGTAAATTCCAGGAGTGTATGTCAGCGGTTAGTAACTGGATGGCCAGGAACTGTTTAAAATTAAATTCGGCCAAAACCGAAGTTTTACTTTTCGGCTCCAGCGATAACTTTTGGAGTCCAAACTGGTGGCCTGAAGAGATGGGTATTCCCCCCACTCCAGTCACAAAGGTCAAGAACTTAGGGGTTCTGATCGACGATCAGCTTACCTTTCGGCCCCAAGTTAATGCAATGACGTCATCCATCCACTTTACATTGAAAATAATCCGTAAGATCCTTCCTTTTCTACCAGATGGGTGTAAGAAAACAGTGGTGACCGCCCTGGTTTTATCCCGCCTGGATTATTGCAACAGCCAATTTCTTGATGCTCAACAGGGGCTTCTCAACAAATTACAGGCCTTGCAAAATGCAGCAGCTCGACTCATCACAGGCTTACCTAAGTTTGCATCTGTTTCCCAGGAATTGGTGAAGCTGCATTGGCTCCCAGTGCGGAAGCGGATCTCTTTCAAAGCCTGTGCATAGTCTTCAAGGCCCTTCGAGGTCTCGGCCCATCGTTCTTAAAACAGTACTTCCAATGGTACATGTCGGGAAGACATCTTAGGTCATCTAACATGGGGCTGATCGTGACCCCCCTGGATAAGGAAAGCGCGCTGGGCAGGCAGGAGCTTTGTCTTGGGGGCAGCCAGGGCTTGGAACACTCTGCCTTTGGCTCTTGGACAGATTACAGACTTGATGGCCTTTCGTAAAGGTTTGAAAACATTACATTAAACTTCAGGCTTAGGCGAGGGGAGCTTTCATTCCAGCGCCAGGACACCGTTTGGTAACAGTGCGCTCTATAAATGTTATAAATAAATAAATAAACCAGGCCAAACCCGGCTGAATGCCTGGGAGCAGACAAGAGCAGGCCCATGCAGGATGGCACAGCCAAAGGCAGAGAAAGACCACCCGCCAACCTGAACAGAGCAGGAGCAAAGAAAGAGAGAGCGCCCCCAGAGGAAGGATGAAAGCGTCCCTCCATCGAACAAACCTACAACAACTGAACCAAAAAAGCTAAGGGGAAGGAAGGAGAGACTGAACAAGCCACACCAAAAGCAAGAGACCAAGGAATGACACAATCTATCACAGGACCAACCCCAACACACCAGGGGAAGCCCTCAGCAGAGCCTCAAAGACCAAAGAGGACAGAACCTGAAAAGAACGCAGGCACCGACCCAGAGGACCAACCAAGGACAGGCGCCAACCGAGCAACCAGGAAGAGAGGGTGCAGCAACCACGAGCAAGCCCACCCCTGCAACGCCGACAGCACCGGCAAAAGAGAGCCTAGAGGCAACAAAACCCCAGAGGCAGCCCAGGCCATGGGGCAGGAATGGCCAGCATCCAACCCCAGCGGAGACACCGGACAGCGGCAGAAAGGCCGCCACACCCAGTGAAGAATCCGGGGCCCAGGGACAGGCCAACAGGCCAGGCCCGAGGCACACACCCCGAAAGCAAGAGACACCGGGACACAAACCCTGCACCCCGCCCAAAGAAGGGCAGGGAGGGACCTGAAGTGCAAACACCCCAGACAAATGCAACCAATAATAGAATCTAGCCCACAGACGGGCAAAGGAAGGACCACAGCAGACCCCGTACAAGACCAGGGCACAACACTAAGAGAGACAACAGCAGAGGGCCAAACACAGAACTGGGGAAGACCAAACCCCAGAACAGGGAAGGAAGAAACCCCCACTGAACCAAGAGCCGACGCACTGGCCAGAAAGACATAGGAGGACACCAAGGAACCACCCAAGGCAAAACCCAAGAGCAGCAGCAGAAGGGAAAAACAGGAGAGAAAAACAGGGAGGCCCACAGCTCAGCTCCGCAGGCGCCTCCATCTCCCAGCTTGTAGCTGCCATTTCACTCTTAAGCTCCAAGATTTCCACGTTTCCTTACACCTCTACTCCTTTGGAAAACCCTCAACTTCCCATGAGATGCACCTCGCCCCCTCACCCCAATACAGCCAAGCTCAACCTGTTGTCTGCAAACTTTGTTAACTCACACAAGCCCTTGAAGACCACCCTTCCCCAACCTGCATCCCCTAGTAGCCCTACTATCTACACTATTCCGACCATCTCCTCTGTCAGAACTAGGCATCCTCCTAAACCCTCTCAAGCACCCCCACATAAGTACAATATCCCGATCACCCTTCAGAGCCCAAGTGTCCCCGTCACCAAAACAGTCTTGACAGAGCAGCGATGTCTGCGCCACAACTGCAGATCTGCAGTAAAACGCAAACTTGAAATCTCCGATGCCATCACCCTTCACAATATTGACAAGTTCTTCCTCACAGAGACCTGGTTCAATGATACCTCTCACTCTATGTTTGATCTCCTATTACCCACAGGATATTCTATATTTAGAAATGACAGAATTGACAACGTTGGGGGAGGTGTTGCAGTCATCTTTAGAAACTCCTTTCAACTTAAGGCTTCTCCACACCTTTGAATGCCTTTCTCTTGAGCTTCAATTGCACCACCGCTCACCCCTCAGATTCCATGTCCTTTACCGCCCGCCTGGTAGTGGCCCTTCGTTTATGGAGGAACTCACTGACTTCATCAGCGACCAATACTCGCAAAGTGACAATCAGACCTTCGTGGGTGACTTCAATCTTCACTGGGGCTTACCGCAAGACTCTTCTGCGAACTCGCTGGCCACCCTCCTTTCTGCAAACGATCTTATCCAACACTACAGAATCAACACACTCTAAGGGCTCAATACTGTACCTTGTTATTTCTAAAGCAGGCATGCTCTCTATCACTACCCCTATTCATGTAGACTGGTCTGACCACCTCCTCATCCCATTCTCTCATCACCTATCACACTCTTGGCCAACCTAAGAGGGCTACCTCCTGGTTCCGTGACACTAAAAACATTGACATCGGTTCCCTCTGTGAATCAGCTCTGCTATCACTTCCAAGGCTAGACCCGAACCTAGATGTTGACGAACTCACCTCCCAATGCCTAACAGTCCTTGCAGTCGAAATCAACAACATCGCTCTACTCAAAAGCAAAAAGATAAGGCCCACTCCCTCAGCACCTTCGTTCAACAAATCCCTCTATGAAGAAAGGAAGCATCTAAGATTCCTGGAGAAACAATGGAGGCAAGTGCCCTTCACCGATAATTTGGCCACGCTTCTTTCAGCAAGATCCAAGTACCACAAGCACATCTTCCTTGGGAAAGCGTCGCACTTCAAAACCCTCCTTGACTCAGCCAAAAATAGACCCAAAAAACTTTTCGATCTCATCAAGATTCCTAACTGCTCTCCCCCAACCTCCAAGTCTGAGGATTCTACATAGAAAGCAGCGGATTTCGCTATATTCTTCGACGAAAAAGGGAAATCCCTTATGGATCAGGTCGCTCATCCTACCCGTCCAGAGGAGCTCAAATCCTCAGCCATTTGGCAGAACGTTGACCCCATCTCTGAAGATGCCCTTCTCAAATGCATCCTCGAAACAAAGCCCTCCAACCATTCCCTGGACCCCATTCCCAGTGCCATTGCCATTGACTTCTATACCCATTCCCTTTCCTATTGGACCACTCTGGTCAACCTCTCCCTCTGTCAAGGCTCCCTTCCTGTCTCCCTCAAAACTGGGCAGGTCACCCCTCTTCTTAAAAAACCCACGACTGATGCGAATGACCTCAACAACTTCTGCCCCATCACTAACCTACCCTTTCTTGCGAAGATCACAGAAAGATGTGTAGCGAAACAACTCTCTCGTCATATCAAGGACAATGATCTTCTTGACAATTGTCAGTCTGGCTTCATCCAAAACTGCAGCACTGAAACAGCCCTACTGCAAGTGGTTGATGGCCCGGGGAGGATACTCGATTCAGGGGGGTCCTGTCTTCTAATTCTCCTTGACCTTTCTGCAGCCTTTGCACTGTCAATAACAACACTCTCCTCAACACTCTGCAACAGAGAATGGGCATGAAGGGCACTGTGCTTAAATGGTTTGCGTCCTTCCTCTCTGATAGATCCCAAATGATCAAAATAGCGAACAGTCTTTCATTTTCTTTGGCGGTAGGTCAAGGTGTTCCTGAAGGCTCTATACTTTCACCCACATTGTTCAATTTCTATTTAGAACCACTGGGAAATCTCCTAAGTAAATCCGGGATCCACTATCATCTCTATGCAGACGACACTCAAATCTACCTCAAGGTTGCCTCCACTCACGATCTCGCCATCCTAAACTCTACTCTCGACTCCATTCAAAACTGGATGTCAACTCATCAACTGATTCTGAATCCCTCCAAAACTGAATTCCTCCTCCTCTCCTCCTCACTCTCTCCTCCCCCGGTTCAATCCTGGATGGATCAGATGAATCTACTTAACAATAAACCCATCATTGTCGACAGCGCAAAATCCCTTGGTGACATACTCGACAAAAAACTCACTCTAATCCCCCACATCAACTCCACTGAAAAGTCTGCTCGATACCAGCTGTGACTTCTTTGGGGAATTTGTCGCTTTTTCCCAGAGCAGGACCTTAAAACCCTGGTGCAATCGCTGGTACTCTCCAGACTGGACTACTGCAACTCTCTTCTTACTGGCCTCCCCAAATCCCACTTGTCCCCCCTGAAATCTGTTCTCCTTTCAGCAGTTCGTTTCATTTATGGGGCCAAAATAGGCGACCACATCACACCGATGGTATCCACCCTTCGCTGGTTTCCCATTGAGGCTAGAGCTATCCACAAGACTGCCTGTATCACCCACAAAGCCTTGCACTCCTCCTCTCCTGACTACCTGGCGAATAAACTGAAACTCTCTGGAGGCTCTAGACCATCTCGTAATGTGGAAAATTTACTACTTGAACCTCCCACCTTCAAGAAGGAAAGATCGATGGCCCGATCCTTTTCAGGCAACGCGGTGAGAATCTGGAACTCACTTCCGCCCCAGCTCCGGACCACCACCTCCTCCCAGGCCTTCATAACGGACCTCAAAGTTCTCCTCCTCCAAAGACACCTCCAAAATGAATTTACGCCTTCTCTATTATCTGAAGGAAGACCTCCCTTTACTGAAAATTCTATTCTCCATGACTATGGAAGTGCCTTCCCAGTGTGTCCTTGCGGTTGGAGTGTTTGTCATTTATTGCAGTATTATCCTTGTACCTGTGTTTGGTACTCTTTTGTAACATGCACACGCTACCTTTCTCTTGTAACACACTGTTTGCTACCTCTCACATTATGTTTGCTTTAGATATTTGCACAAGTGCCACCATTGCCTACATGACGTTTGTTCTTGTGCTTGAGTGTCTACCATATATTGCAGTGTTATACCTCTAATTGTACTTTGTTTTCTCTTGTAACCTGCACACATGTCACTTTTTCCTCCTGTAATGCACCGTTTGCTACCTCATGTATTTTCTTTGCTCACAATTGTCACTTTTGCCTCTTGTATTTAATGTTTGCTTTTGTAATTTGTTCAATTGTTCAATTGTAATTTTCTCCTCGTGTATCATTGCTGTTCCTATTGTGAAGCGCTCTGACGCCTTCGGGTAAATTCCGCACTATATAAAATGCATAAATAAATAAATAAAGAACAGACAGGCTAGCCAGACAGGAGGCCCCCAACACAGCGCCGCCAGGGTATGGAAGGAGAGGCATAGGGCCAACCGACCCAACCCTAAAACCCCCAACCAAGAAGGGGTACAGGGAAAAGCACAGGAGCCAGCCACAGCCAGGCCACACAGGGAGGCGAAGCAGCAGGAAGACAGGGAGGGAGCCCGGCAGCCCACACATGTCAACCAACACAATGGTACAGCGCAACAGCCAGGCACAAAGGAGGGGTCCCAGGAAAAGGACAGAGGCCCGCCCAGGACCCAGGAACACCGGGCACAGGACCACTGACCACCAGGAGGCCGAAAGACCCCCACCGAAACAAGGTCCCAAGGCACCAGAGAAAGAGTGGCCAGAAAAAGACCTAGACCGGTACCCAATGGCGACCCGAAGTGACTAAGGCCCCTACAGCCAAAAGCCGGACACAACGAAGCAGAGACGGCACCAGCAGCCCACCTACATAGGCAAACGAGTGTCCAAACACGGGGACAGCAAGGCAAAAACCCAACAGAGGCAAAGCCCAGGGCCCAACAACATACCAGAAGACCCCAGGCACCACCAAAACCAAAGGAGAGGTGCCCGGAGAACCCAAAGGAACACAACCCCCCACAGAGGGGAGTTTGATCAGAAAGAAAAAGGGAAGACCAAACTCTGGCCGACCCAAGAACCGCAGAACCAACAAAAGAGCAAGGACCAGAGACAACACAGGTCCAAAACCAAGCCTGCCCCGGAGTGAAAAAGGCCCAAGTCCAAACAACATGCCCCAAGGGGAAAGCCACAGCCCCAGAGTCAAGAAAAAGCCAGCTGGAAACCACAAGGCCGACAAAGAGGAGCGGGAAAGCCACAATATGGCCCACACACCAGGGGAGGCCGACACCAGACCCAAAACCGGCAGCCCCACCAACACACCCACCGGCCATGGACAGGACCAGGCATGGCAAGGAAGACACCCAGACAGGCAGCACCCAGCAAGACCCCGCTCAAACACCAAGAGGAGCGGAGAACAAGAACCGGCAGGGCGGAAAGGCCGCAGATCAGGCGGAACCACAAGGACCAGACTGGCAAACAGGGAGGGGCACAGGAGCTCTGCGCCTGAAAAACCAAGGAGCCACAACACCCAGCCACCACAGGCGGCAAACGAACCGGCAGCCGAGAGGCAAAGAACCCCCAAAAGTAGACCAGGCCACAAAAAGAAACACAAGAGGGGAGAAGGAAACCACAACAGGAAATCCAACCCCCACCAGCCAGCCAAGTGTAACACAACCCAGCACTAGGCAAAAGGCAAACACCAGCATATTCCAAGAGGCACACCAGGGTACCACCAGCAGAGTCCTGGAGCCAGCAGCGAACCAAGGCCAAGGACCCCACCAGGACAGAGGGAGGGCACAGCACCCCCAAATCCCCCGGGCAACAATGGAACCCAAGAAACAGGGAAGCTGGAAACCCCAAGGGCCTGCCGCAGGATGCAAGAAGCGACCCAGCCACAGAGGAGCAAGAAAAACCAAAAGAAAAAACGCCAGGGGTAGGAGCACCACAAACTGCCAACCCAGGGAGTAGGCAGAAACACAAAACCCAGCAACCGGGAGGCAGGGAAACCCAAACAACAGGGTCCCAGAACAGGAAGGCAACCACAACAAGTCACCCACCACCGGGGCTGGGGAACAGCCAACCCACCGCCGGCCCCGAGCAGCCACCCCCAGTGAAGGGAAACCGGAACCCCTCAACCAAGAGAGAGAGAGAGAAACCAACAAAGACCCACACACTAACCAACGGGACACACAAAGGGCAATAGCCACAGTGACCCCATAGAAAGGGCCAAGAAGAAGCAAGGCACCCCCAAGCAGGGGCCAGGCAATCCTCCGAGGCAATAACAAAGGAATGCACAGCAACCGTAAGTCCCAGGCTGGCACCCATAAAGGCACGAACCAGGGCCGAACCAGGTGCCAGTAGGGAGGAAAGGCCGCTGGCCAGTAAAACACATACTGCGAAGCACACAGCTCCTGGTATGCATAGGCGGGAAACCTACCAGAAGCCCACTATGCCCAACTCCGCTCAACACCGCCCAGCAGACAAGGGCAGGAACCAACAGGGCATGAAGGCAGCAGGCCTGCAAAAGGAGCCGAGGAAACAGCACGCCACCAGGATGAGACTGCGCACTGGAAGAAAAGCACCACCAGAGCACATCGAGACTGAAGAACTGTCCCAAGCACCCGGGACCACCCATGACAGGACACCGCCAGGGACCCAGGGTGCACAAAGGGCAACGCCACCAGGCAGGCAGCCCCAGACGTCCAACACAGCATCCAGTGATGCCCCACCAGCCGCAGACGGCACAGACTGACCTGCAAAAAGAGGTGAGACCATGCAGGAAACAGCACAGGAATGCAGAATAGCACAGTATAGAATGAAAAAGAAACCGCTACACAGTACTCACCATAGGGGCAGTCAATCACCACCACACACTGACGGACCCCCAACCACCAACCTAGATGCCGTCCACCAACTAGCACTGAGCAAAGGTGAGCCAAGGAAAACCAGGAGCAACTGGCACTCCCAGGCGGCCATGCAGCGTCCGGGGAGGAAAAGGCTGAAATGCAGCCCCAATCGTCATCCAGGAAAGCCAGGGGCACCTCCAAGACCAACCAAGGCCAAGGACCCCACCAGGACAGAGGGAGGGCACAGCACCCCCAAATCTCCCGCGCAACAATGGAACCCAAGAAACGGGGAAGCTGGAAACCCCAAGGGCCTGCCACAGAATGCAAGAAGCGACCCAGCCACAGAGGAGCAAGAAAAACCAAAAGAAAAAACGCAGGGGTAGGAGCACCACAAACTGCCAACCCAGGCAGTAGGCAGAAACACAAAACCCAGCAACTGGTAGGCAGGGAAACCCAAAGGACAGGGTCCCAGAACAGGAAGGCAACCACAACATGTCACCCACCACCGGGGCAGGGGAACAGCCAACCCACCCCTGGCCCCGAGCAGCCACCGCCAGTGAAGGGAAACCGGAACCCCTCAACCAAGAGAGAGAGAGAGAAACCAACAAAGACCCACACACTAACCAACGGGACACACAAAGGGCAATAGCCACAGTGACCCCACAGAAGGTGCAAAGAAGAAGCAAGGCACCCCCAAGCAGGGGCCAGGCAATAACAAAGGAATGCACAGCAACCATAAGTCCCAGGAAAAGTCACAGGAAAAGGACAGAAGGCCCGCCCAGGACCCAGGAACACCGGGCACAGGACCACTGACCACCAGGAGGCCGAAAGACCCCCACCGATACAAGGTGCCAAGGCACCAGAGAAAGAGCGGCCAGAAAAAGACCTAGACAGGTACCCAATGGTGACCCGAAGTGACTAAGGCCCCCACAGCCAAAAGCCGGACACAACGAAGCAGAGACGGCACCAGCAGTCCACCCACATAGGCAAACGAGTGTCCAAACATGGGGACAGCAAGGCGAAAACCCAACAGAGGCAAAGCCCAGGGCCCAACAACATACCAGAAGACAACAGGCACCAACAAAACCAAAGGAGAGGTGCCAGAAGAACCCAAAGGAACACAATCCCCCACAGAGGGGAGTTTGATCAGAAAGAAAAAGGGAAGACCAAACTGTGGCCGACCCAAGAACCGCAGAGCCAACAAAAGAGCAAGGACCAGAGACACCACAGGTCCAAAACCAAGCCTGCCCCGGAGTGAGAAAGGCCCAAGTCCAAACAACAGGCCCCAAGGGGAAAGCCACAGCCCCAGAGTCAAGGAGAAGCCAGCTGGAAACCACAAGCGCGACAAGGACGAGCGGGAAAGCCACAATATGGCCCACACACCAGGGGAGGCCAACACCAGACCCAAAACCGGCCGCCCCACCAACACACCCACCAGCCATGGACAGGACCGGGCATGGCAAGGAAGACACCCAGACAGGCAGCCCCCAGCAAGACCCCGCTCAAACACCAAGAGGAGCGGAGAACAAGAACCGGCAGGGCGGAAAGGCCGCAGATCAGGCGGAACCACAAGGACCAGACTGGCAAACAGGGAGGGGCACAGGAGCTCTGCGCCTGAAAAACCAAGGAGCCACTCAGGCAAAAGCCAAGGAAGACCCACAACACCCAGCCACCACAGGCGGCAAAGGAACCGGCAGCCGAGAGGCAAAGGACCCCCAAAAGTGGACCAGGCCACAAAAAGAAGCACAAGAGGGGAGAAGGAACCCACAGCAGGAAATCCAACCCCCACCACCCAGCCAAGTGTAACACAACCCAGCACAGGCAACAGGCAAACACCAGCATATTCCAAGAGGCACACCAGGGTACCACCAGCAGAGTCCTGGAGCCAACAGCCAACCAAGGCCAAGGACCCCACCAGGACAGAGGGAGGGCACAGCATCCCCAAATCCCCCGGGCAACAATGGAACCCAAAAAACGGGGAAGCTGGAAACCCCAAGGGCCTGCCGCAGGATGCAAGAAGTGACCCAGCCACAGAGGAGCAAGAAAAACCAAAAGAAAAAACGCCAGGGGTAGGAGCACCACAAACTGCCAAGCCAGGTAGTAGGCAGAAACACAAAACCCAGCAACCGGGAGGCAGGGAAACCCAAAGGACAGGGTCCCAGAATAGGAAGGCAACCACAACAAGTCACCCACCACCGGGGCAGTGGAACAGCCAACCCAACCCCGGCCCCGAGCAGCCACCCCCAGTGAAGGGAAACCGGAATCCCTCAACCAAGAGAGAGAGAGAGAAACCAACAAAGACCTGCACACTAACCAACGGGACACACAAAGGGCAATAGCCACAGTGACCCCACGGAAGGGGCCAAGAAGAAGCAAGGCACCCCCAAGCAGGTGCCAGGCAATCACCCCAGGCAATAACAAAGGAATGCACAGCAACCGTAAGCCCCAGGCTGGCACCCATAAAGGCACGAACCAGGGCCGAACCAGGTGCCAGCAGGGAGGAAAGGCCGCTGGCCAGTAAAACACATACTGCGAAGCACACAGCGCCTGGTATGCATAGGCGGGAACCCAACCAGAAGCCCACTATGCCCGACCCCGCTCAACGCCGCCCAGCAGACAAGGGCAGGAACCAACAGGGCATGAAGGCAGCAGGCCTGCAAAAGGAGCCCAGGAAACAGCACCCACCAGGATGAGACTGCGCACTGGAAGAAAAGCACCACCAGAGCACATCGAGACCGAAGAACTGTCCCAAGCACCCGGGACAACCCAGGCCATGACCCCGCCAGGGACCCAGGGTGCACAAAGGGCAACGCCACCAGGCAGGCAGCCCCAGACTTCCAACACAGCGTCCAGTGATACCCCACTAGCCGCAGACGGCACATACTGACCTGCAAAATGAGGGGAGACCATGCAGGAAACAGCACAGGAATGCAGAATAGTACAGTATAGCATGAAAAAGAGACCGCTACGCAAGTACTCACCATAGGGGCAGTCAATCACCACCACACACTGACGGACCCCCAACCACCAACCTAGATGCCGTCCACCAACTAGCGCTGAGCAAAGGTGAGCCGAGGAAAACCAGGAGCAACTGGCACTCCCAGGTGGCCAAGCAGCTTCCGGGGAGGAAAAGGCTGCAATGCAGCCCCAATCGTCATCCAGGAAAGCCAGGGGCACCTCCAAGACCGGCCCGAGGCAGCCCAATCATCAGCAGCAGCGCATCTCCCTGACCAGCCCAGCCACAGGAAGACGCGGCCTTCAACCCGGAACAGACCGGGAGGACGGGTACCCCAGCCACAAAGGACCGGCCGATAACCACACGACTCCAGGCAAGCCCAGCAGGCCAGGAGACCACAGAAGAGGACGCCGAGGACAGCCCCACAGCCTGACAAGACATCCAAGAAGACTACAGCCCAGGTAAGTACCAGCAAATCCACGTACCATTCTGTCGGAAGACAGAGAACAGGCTGAATGCTGGGATAGTACAGCTTATGTACTCCCAATGGGAGGGGTGGATTTAGATATCCCAGCATTCTCCTGCTCTTTTTTTCTGTCGTAGAGATGGTCATCTCCACTTTGTCAAGGAATGGGACAATGACTGGAGGGTCCAGGAGGTAATGGCATTGAAAAAAATAAGTTCTTACTCTGCATACCAACGAAATACATAAATTCATATATAGAGTCTATTTTCTAACACTGAACAAAATGTTTACATATTTTAAGTATATGTAAATATGCTATTCTCACCACACATGGAAAAGAGGAGGGTTATCTGAGTCAGAATGAATTTCTCTACTTAAAAGTGAGCTGACTTTCTGTTGTGTTTTTCTTTTTGCAGAACATTTTACCACCTGTACTGCAGTTCATAATTAAACGGCTCTGCAGTTGGAAGTGGAAAAACTCAGTGGGCTGAGTGGGTAAGACTTCACAGGTCAAAACTTGGCATGCTCCTGAGGCGTGAGCCGGGAGCAAGGTGGATGACTGATCCGCTTGTTGCTTAATTTTGCACATTTCATCGACTGTTGCTACAAAACTGTTGCTATTGTTCTTTTAAATTATCAGTAGGTGAGGGGCAGGCTGATTTTAAAGACTCTGCGCCCTGGATACTCACAGGTCAGGAGGCAGGGACGTGGGAACTTCCGACGAGACGCTCACCTGGATGGCCGCCATCTTGAAGTGGGCCAGGGCTGAGCGGTTTAGTCTTTCCCCTTCCCTGGACCTTAAAAGGCGGGCTGGCACGAGCGCGCGACCTGACTGCTCCTGAGGCGTGAGCCGGGAGCAAGGTGAATGACTGATCCGCCTGTTGCTTAATTTTGCTTAATTTTGCACATTTCATCGACTGCTGCTACATTTTTAACCTGTTGCTATTGTTCTTTTAAATTATCAGTAGCTAAGGGGCAGGCTGACCTTAAAGACTCTGCGCCCTGGATACTCACAGGTCAGGAGGCAGGGACGTGGGAACTGCGACGAGACGCTAGCCTGGTCGGCCGCCATCTTGAAGCCGGTCAGGGCTGAGCAGTCTAGTCTTTCTCCTTCCCTGGACCTTAAAAGGCGGGCTGGCACGCCAGATCTGCGCCCAGCACCACAATCCCTGGTCGAGGTGCCACGAACACGGTATGCCACCTTATCTATGAGCGGGATACACTGTGGGCCTTAGGAGCTGAAGCTAGAACGTCAGGCTGTATACACCAAGAATTCCGAAATAACCCGCATTCGGCTCTACTTCGTTGCCCCAGTTGTCACACAGCCCTTCCCATGGTCTCTTGGCTGCCCATTAGTGCCATTACCAACATAGATAGTAGTGAGGTGAAGGGTGAGCCTGTTGATGTGAAATGTATGTTGTTGAATGCCAGATCCCTAGTCAAACATAGTATTGAACTTGCGGACCTGATACAGGAAATCGGTGTTAAGATAGCATTTATCACTGAATCATGGACGGATGCAGCCTCGGGCCCTGACATTGTTAAAGCCACTCCACCCAATTATGGCTGTCATGTCCAGAACAGACCGGGAAAGAGAGGTGGCGGCCTGGCGATCATCTACCATGATTCTGTAAAAGGTAATTTTCAGCCAGTAACCGTTGATTCTGGCGAATCACTTGTTTTTAAATTCACCCTCTCCCATCATCAATCCCTCAGAGGCTGTTTACTTTACAGACCCCCTGGGACTAAAGCCCCATTCTTAGCGGTACTTGGAAGTCTTTTAGAGGAAGCAGTCTGTGCTAATACCTTTACAGTTTTAGGGGATTTTAATTTCCACCTTGACTGCAGCTCAGATCCAGACACTCGGGAGCTTATGGAGTTAATGGATGGGATGGATCTGAAGCAATTGGAGGCAGGGCCTACCCATAGGGCTGGACACACCTTGGATGGAGTTTTTTCTAACCATCCTAATTTAGGTGTCATGGCTACGCGTCCGGTCCCTTGGTCTGACCATGCCGCTATCTGTTTTAACATTGCTATGGCTCTACCCCCGAGATCGAGACAGGCCAAGAAACCAGTCAGGACCATCAGGAAATGGAAAAACATAGAAGGCAAGTCTCTAGACGAGCTATTGACATCCACGATGGTACCCCTCTCAGTGGATGCAGAGGAGGCGGCCACCATTTATACTAACTGGGTGGATAAGGCCTGTAGGCAGCTAGCAACACCCAAACTTTGTCATTCCACTCCCACGTCACTATCGGCTCCTTGGTTCTCAGAGGAGATCAGGGAGCATAACATTATTTGCAAGAAACTAGAATGGATATGGAGGAAAAACTCTTGTGAGGCCGACAAAAAAGATATAAATTGGAACTAGCTGTATATAAAGATCTGATAGGGAAAGCAAAGAGTACCTTTTTCTCCAATCGCATTAGGGAGGCAAGAAACTCCCCTAAGGAACTCTACCAAACTGTTCTTACCCTGGCAGCCCCAAAACCAGCGGCTGTACCCCCTAGTCAGGAACTATGTGAAGATCTGGCGAAATTTTTCCAAAATAAAGTGGAGACCATTTTCAACTCTCTGGATGGTCAAACTAAGAGTAACCCCTTAGAGGATAATCCTGAACTGGTAGAGACCAATTCCCAGGAAAGCAGGCTCTTGCGCTTCTCCCCGGGTAAATGAGGAGGAGGTAAGGAAGCGGCTGCTGAGGCTAAAATCAGGTTCCCCTCATGATCCCTGTCCTTCTACCATAGCAAAGCTAGCTATAGAACCGATAGCCTCTGTGCTCACACCATTATTTAATAATATGCTGGAAAGCGGGGAATTTCCATCCTGCTGGAAACAGGCATCAATCCTCCCTCTTTCAAAAAAAACAAATCTGGATATTGCGATTTGAACAGCTATCGACCTATCGCCAGACTGCCGTTACCGGCCAAGATTATAGAGGGAATAATGAATTCTCAGTTAAGCTCGTTTCTTGGCGCTGTGCAAGCTCTGGACCCATCTCAACATGGTTTCAGGGTGGGGCACAGCACGGAATCGGCTCTAATTAAATCTGCGGAAGACATTAGGAAAGTGATGGACGCCGGAGGAAAATCCGCACTGATCCTTTTGGACCTGTCTGCGGCCTTTGATACGGCCACCACATGATACTGGTGGGCCGGTTGAGGGCCGCGGGTATTCAGGGCAAAGCATTAAGATCTTGAAAGCCTTCCTCTCCAACAGGAGTCAGGTGGTGACCTTGGATGACCAAGAAACCAGTCCGTTCATACTCCCTTGCAGGGTGCCCCAGGGCTCATCACGGAGTCCAAGGCTTTTTAATATTTATGTGTCCACCCTAGCACCTGTGATCAGAGCCTTTGGTTTTAACTTAACATCATATGCAGACGACACACAGATTGTGGTGTCCCTGCTACCGGGAGGAGAGGAAGGCACGGCCAGCAGGTTCAAAGAATGCATGCTTGCAGTCAGTGATTGGATGGCAGGGAATTGCCTAAAACTGAACTCGGTCAAGACCGAGGTTCTCCCCTTCGGGGCTAGAGAGAATTTCTGGTCCCCAAGATGGTGGCCGGAAGAATTGGGCATCCCTCCCTCACCTGTTGCCAAGGATAAGAACCTTGGGGTTCTGATGGACGATAAATTGTCCTTTAGGCCTCAAGTAAATGCACTGTCCTCAGCCACCTTTTTTGTTCTTAAGACTCTACGCAAGATCCTGCCCTTTCTTCCAGATGAGCATAGAAAAACAGTAGTGTCTGGATTGATCCTGTCTAGGCTAGATTACTGTAACGGCCTACTGCTCAATGCTCAACAGGGGCTTCTAAATGAATTACAAATTCTGCAAAACGCAGCAGCTCGCCTGATCACGGGCATTCCCAAATTTGCCATGAGCTGGTGAAATTACACTGGCTGACTGTGCGCAAGCGGATTGCATTCAAAGCATTATGCTTAGTCTTCAAGGCACTTAAAGGGCTGGGTCCGCAGTGTATGACCCAGTACTTTCAGTGGTACAAACCTGCAAGATCACTGAGATCAACTGACCAGGGGCTGATAGTGATCCCAAGAATTAAGAAAGCCCGATGGGGAGGCAGAAGCTTCTCCTTGGGAGCAGCAAAGGCTTGGAACGCCTTGCCAGCGGACCTCAGATAGATTACAGACTTGATGTCCTTTCGGAAGGTCTTGAAAACATGGTTATTTAGACAATAAGCTTTGCTGCTAGTCTTAGGAGTGGTCAACCAGCGCCAGGACACCGTCTGGTAACAGTGCGCTTTATAAATGTCGAAAGTAAATAAATAAAATAAGTATTTTTCTGGTGTTTGCCCCATTGTGTGTGAAATATCTGCCAATATCCCAGACCTACTGTTCTGTACACTTAACCTAAAATCCACAAGAATTCTGATTCAGTCCCAGGTGGACCTATTATCTCTCAGTATGGTTTGGTTCTGGAACCCATAGGACAAATGTGTGACATTTTTATTAAGTCATTGTGCGACTTGCTGATTAATAAGTATCGTACTATATGTTTTATAATTTCTCTTTCACACTTGGCTCTAATTTAAAACTTCTTTTTGTTGACAGTCAATACTTTCTACAGTTCAAAGGCATATTAATGGGAGTTACATTTGCTCCCAACCTTGCTTTTCAGCTTATGGACAATGTTAAATCTGCCACAAATCTTTCCTTGACTAATACCTTCAAGCAATACATCTCTTTGGAAACAATATATAAACAATATCTTCGTGATTTGGAAGGGAACACATACTTTCCCATTTGCTTTTTTACAATGATAACCATAAATTTAGTACAGTAGCCTACACTTCACCATGCTTTGTGATAAGTTTCAGATAGAGTTTCTAGACCTTATGGTTAGGGCACAAAATCATCATCTAAATGCCACCCTCTTTAGAAAACCTTCTGAGACGAATACTCTACTATCATATTGGGATTCCTTACCCTATGGATAATGACTAGTAATCAGATGCAACTGTAAATTGAAGACAGATTTATTTCAGGAAGCGAATGTCCTTTTGCAGAAACTTTTATAACATAATGACCCTTGCTGTCTGGTGCACCATTCCATGAAGGGAGTATGGTACTGCCCAAAGAAAGAAATCATCACACTCGGTGAGAAGAAAAAATACTAACATAATTATTATTGTCACCATGTCTCTCCAGCCTCTAATTCTGTCTACAAATGTATTAGTAACATTGGAAAATAGTGTGTTCCGTAACATGAATCTTGAACCCACTTTGTTTGTTTTTAGGAAAGGATACAACGTATAAAACTATTTGATGAGAGTGGTTCTCCTGTCTACTAGTCCCCCTAAAAAATGTAAATGATGTTTAGGCCTGACACTGCTTACATGTCACTTCTGAGGTGACCCACATAGCGCCTATCACCAGAAATTGGAAACCTAAGACTTTTGTTTCAGCTAATTAGCATGTCACTTAACAATTCTCTAACTGCAATACCAATAACGTAATATAGGTCTTATTTTTCCTATATGATCTTCTTCATTTAGGACACACCACCCAGAATATCCTCCTACAAATGTGTCAGCATAGGAGTAGGCTCACGTGCAGGGTCCCCAAAGCTCCACTGGTTTCTCAATTTAAAGAGAAATATAAATCAGAAGAGGACCATAGCCACAGTAATCTCCCTAACAAGAGGATTTGGACATATCTCATGTCTTCTGAACAACAATGAATTGAAATACATCCTAGGCAACACCCGCAAGTGCAGACATATTTTAGCGTACTGAGACAGGCATAATATACAATGTGCCATGCTGCAGGAGACCCACCTTGACCCTGCTGCCTCACCATAATTCGCAGCCCGTTGGGCAGCACATCGCTGCTTCTCTTCATATTCCACGTATGCTTGAGGCACCACAATACTGATCAAGCACACTCTCCCATACACCGCTATAGGTTCACACACAGATCCGTCAGGATGCTATTGCATTTTATGGGGGCGACTGGCCTCCCAATCCATAACATTCGTCAGCTGCTGCGGCCCCAATAATGATAACCCTGAATTCTTTCATATCCTGTGGGGAAAAATCCCATACATTGGCTCTGTGCATGTGGTCTGGGGGGAGGCTTGGACCGATCGCACCCACAGCCACACCATTATTCAAATGCCCAGCGCTACTTCAAGAACATCACTGTGGACCATGAGTTGATCGATGCTTGGCGTAGTCTTCAACCCGATGACAGAGAAGGCGCCTGATATTCTACAGTACACTCCTCATGGTCACGCATCGATGGGTGGATCCTGTCCAGGGGTCTGAAATCTTGGCTAACCCAAGCTAAACACTTGCTGCGCACGTACTCCAACCACTCACCTGTGCTAATAACTCTCACTCCCCCTTATGTGGATTCACCATACAGGTCTTGGCGCTTACCCACACATGCACTGTTAGATCCCGTCTTTAAGACTGAACTAGAACAGGAGATAGAAGACTTCTTCCCCCAAAACATACAGTCAGTAACACAATATGCCATGTGTGGGGGGCGTTCAAAGTAACTATCCGCAGAATATGTATCACCATGGAGGAGGGATTTTAAAAGACATTCAGTCCACTCTCTACAAACTAGAAAAATATCTAAAACACCTAGATGTCCCGATGCTGAAGACACCCTCTCCAGACTTGCAGGTGAAGATGAAGGAGATAGTGACTGAATATTAAGAAACAGCAGAAAGAGAGTGCAAATTTAGAGACAGTACGGAGAGGGAGAAAGACCGGGGAAAGCGCTTGCAGCGATGACCCGACCACCTAGATTTTCAAATACGATACTTAAAGTACTCGACAAGGAGGGCCAAATGATTAGAAACACCCTCGACATCTCAGCCTTATTTCAATAATTCTACAGTACATTATATAAATCCCACAGACGCAACCTAGAGACTTTGCCCCCTTCTTTGACGATACTGCAATAGGTTGGCCTGGCGATGCTCACAATGTGAGTTTCTCCTAGCAGACTTTGAGGATGACGAGAGCTGCGATCATGCAACTACAATCTGGCCAAGCCCCCGGCCCTGACAGGCTCATTGCCGAATTTTATAAAACATTCAGCTCCACCCTCAACCCCATTTTCTGACAGGTTTATGAAGAGGCTAGGGATACAGGGACCCTTCTCCAGACAATGCAGGAAGCGCTTATTATTTCCCTCCAAAAACCTGGCAGGCGAGCGGATCAGTGTGACTCTTACAGACCGCTCTCCCTCATTAATGTCAACGCTAAAATCCTGGCCAATAAAGAACCGCATCAGCCCCCTCATGACTGCCCTGGCAGGGGGACGTCACACAACCTCTGGACCTTATTTGCCATCCTACAGGACATTTACCATGAAGGAAACGCGATAGCAGTCTTTTCAGATGCGACCAAAGCTTTTGATTCCCTGGAATGGGACTATCTGACCTTTGTACTAAGACAGATGGGATTCCCCATGCCCTTCCTGGCTTGGATCCAACTGCTCTATACCAATACTCAGGCTAGCATACTAATTAATGGCACCCGCTCTCCTGCTTTCAACATTGTGAGGGGAACAAGGCCAGGGTGCCCTTTGTCGCCTCTCCTCTTTGCTCTCGCTATAGGGCCACTAGCAGCTAAACTACACCAGCACTATCAAGACTATGCTCTCATCTATCTCGAGCGGCGACTTCTAATCTCATTAGATGCTGACGATCTCACCCTCTACCTCCGCAACCCGGAAGATAGTCTAAACCCGCTACTACGTGTACTCATACACTTTGGGAGATTGTCTGGAATTAACATAAACTGGAGTGAATCATTTCCTCTTACTGCTGTAACTGCGAAATTTGATCCAGATAACCCCCTCGCTTGGTGTTAAGATGCAGTCACATACCTAGGTATCGTGGTGACAAGAGATAGAGAGGAGTTAATGAGAGCCAACTATTCGGGTGGGTGCTGGATCTCCTGATGGACAAGATCACTAGATGGATAGCCATGCCAATCTCAATGGCAGGAAGGGCATCATTAATAAAAGTGGTAATCCTCCCTAAATTATTGTACTTATTTATCAATATTCCATAACTCCCAGTGGATACTTTTTTAAAACCCTGAAATCTCAACTGATCTGACTTATCTGGGGAGGGAAACAGCCAAGACTAAAATGGGGTTCCCTCACTCACCCATTTGTTGCCAGAGGGTTTGAAATTCTAGACATGGAATTATAGTTTAGATGCGCACAGGCCCACTACGCTGAGTACTTGATGGACCCACCATCCTGCAGTTGGAAAATGGACACATGGCCCCAACACCCTACTCGGCTTACCTACGCTCGCCCACCACCCATAAACGCAATGCTTCGACCGCAGTTGAATGCATGAACAGCGCTGGGGGAGACATGGTCCGCCGCCTCAAACTTGCCAAATTGTATTCCCCCTGCTGCCTCTCCAAGGCAGATTAGACCTTCCTGTTACACAGGAGGGACATTGCCGGCATATGCTCCGGAAATTCTCAGACTTGACCTGGGGAGATTTATACAAAAACTGGAAATTTCACACCTGAGAGGAATTTTTCAGAGATAGCTCACCCACATCTCTAGAACTCTTTTTTATGTCAGGCTGCAGCAAGACATTAAGTCCCCTACCCCAGACTTCCCACATGAACCTTACACCATGGGCCCATTACACGCCCTGCTCCAGAAGGCCACTCCCACACATGTGGTATCTATGCTATATCGGACCACCCAAACAGACAGCTCACACGAAGCCCCTGCTGCGCGGGCACACAAGGAGGAGGACTTAGGTCTCTCCTTCCTTAACAGACGGACAATGGGCTTACTGTTGCCAACAGACTGGGAAAATATCTGCTAACAGCAGTCTATGAATTTGCCACTATAAATATTTGCACCGCCTTTACTATACGCCTGCAAAACTTTAGCGTTTCCCCTTGAGGGATACCGACAGCTGCGATAGATGTGGGATGGAGGGAGCTGACTTTCTTCATCTAGCTTGGGACTATGCCGCTGCCCGGAGGTACTGAACGATAGTATTAGAGGCGCTTGATCAGATGACCGGACTGCACATACCTGACGCCCCACTTATTTCATTGTTAGGTTCCACCAGAGACCTCGATGTCCCCTTCAGGAGGTACATGTCATTGGCGCTCTAGAGTGGTGTGCAGATAGGGGAGAGGGCAAGCACACAAATTTAAAGAATGGTTAAATGACCTCATATTTTCTCAAGAACAACTGAATACATATGCAGAGTTGTTGCCGCCATCATCCCACCCGCGATACATTTGGGACCCTTTGAAGCTATACCTACTGGCACAATCAGAAACTGCTGAAGCCAATAGGTAGTGGAGGCGGGAAATGACTGATTACTGAATCCCGAGGGTGGCGTACAGAGGTTCGTAGGGTCTTTGGTTTATCGAAAGCACAGATCTGTAACAACTTGATGTGGTTGGGTACTATAAACTGTAAGAAAAGGCATCATGTCATTGTTATGTTGGGTTTCACAAGTGTGGCAGAGAATGTACTTGCTATGTCGTGTGAGTAGTTTTCACATGTTCTGTTTTTCCCTCTGTATAATCAAACCAAATAAAACAGATTTTAAAAAAATGATAATAAAAATGTTTTATTATCATTATATTTTTGTTGGTGGCCTCTGCTGGCTTTCAGCAGGGGTTGACACTCCTCCACCATAACAGGAGCCGCCCCTGCCTGATGTTTGAGGCCAGCTGGCCAGCTGGCATTTTGCCATTCCATGAAGATTTTCCTGCTGTATAATATAATATTGTTTAGGGGTCTGCTACCTTCACAGTGATTTTCTCCGTTACTTAGGTATCTTTTAACATTTGTGAGCAATTAACACTTACATAGACTTTTTATGCTAGAATATTTTGCTGATGAGAAATGCATTATTATCAACATCCATTTTTCTTGTGCGCCCATGAAACAAGCAGCAATTTACACATGAATAAACTATTATGTAATGTAAATGCAAGGCGCCACCCCCCTTAAGGGCGTGGCGCCGTTAGTGGCTGCCAAAGGGCCGTTCCGATAAGGAATCATTTCCGGGTCATCCGACCCGGAACTGAAAGTAAAGGGGGCGAATGGAAGCGCGTCCTACTAGTGCCCCGGATGCAGTCATAGGGCGCGAGGCTTAAAAGCCAGCGACCATCTTAGGGACCCCCTCTTTGTCTGCTGACCGCCCAGGAGTCGGACGTAGCAGGAAGAAGTCAAGGGCCGTCGCGTGATTCCCGAGGGTCAATCCGACTCGTTCTGGGGCAGGTGAGTGGGCCTCGCAGTGTGTTTGGTGGAAGATTGCCGGGGCGAGTCATGTGGCGTGAATGCTTCATGGCGATTGATGTGTGAGCGCGGGGGGGGCTGGAATTGCCTTCCGAGTGTGTGAGCCGCCGCGCGTGTGGTCCGGTAGGCGGTGTGTGTGTGGACATGCCGCGGGTGAGCCGGGGAGGCAAGAGTGCGGAGGAGGGGTGGTGTCGGTTGTAAGCGGGCAGACCCAACGCGATCGCGCCCCCCCCTGATGGCAGCGGAAGTAACGCGGGAGGTGGGGGGCGAAGTGCCTGACCAGACAAGCGGAAGCGGGTACTGGCGTTCAGGAGCTGGCTTGATTTGGGAAAGACGCGCGCCTCTCCCTGTGTTGTGCCTCTAAAGATGAAAACATTTTTAAAATGGTGATCAGTTGCACGATTGTTTTCGGTGCGTCAAAACGCCTTCCTTACCTGTGTGCATATGAGGCAGCGAGCGCTGGTTAGAGGGTCGGGGCAGGCAGAGGAGTAGAGCGGCATAATGCTCGCAGGAGTAAAGGTGGATATGCGGTATGCGCTATTGGGCGAGACACTCCTTCCTCTCCCCCGGGTCGAAATGCAAACTCGGCATTATGACAAATAACGCTAGAAGCATAGTGAATGCATCTACTCCTTGTAAATTGAGTGAGATGCAGTAGTAGCCGGGATAAGGCGGTAATACAGTGAATGGATTATTAGATTCATTTGAGGGTATTGAATTTGATTTACTGTCCTAGCAGTGAAGGTGGTGGTACTCATATTATGTAATTTTTGGCATCTTCGAGTACAGGGAATATCTGGCTTAAAATTCACAAGAGTGCCCTATTGATGACAATCCATAGTGATACAGGGCTGCTGGGCCATAAAAACGGCACACAAGGCTAAAATGGAATTGGCACTATAGTATGTTAATTGGATATCAAGTCACACGTATATAAGTAATGCATAAGCTTTTAAGGACATAATTGAACGTCATGGGCGAAGTACCAGCGATAGCATATGGACGGGGTATTTCAGGGTGGTGGCGAATCCAGATGCATGTTGTCAATTAAGTGGTATTAACACAATTCTCTTTTTTAAGTGCAGAATGCCGCCAAAACGGCCAACGAAGGGGAAAAGGGCCCCAGCCAGGAAAGATGACTACCTTGCGCTCACAGAGATCATGGAGTTTACAAAAGAGAAAGGCGTGGACTGGGCTTTAAAGACTATGAGAGAAGGGGCTAAAGCGGATGATAAAGCTCAAGAGGAAAGAGGGAGAGGCAAGAGAACGCGGCGTACGCCGAAAAGTTTAAAGAGGCGGTGAAAGACAAGCGGCCCAGGGCGGCCGAGCCCCAACCAGCATCACCAGGTGAAAAGGAGGTGCTAGAGACAATTGATTTGAGCCCGGTCACAGATAAGGACAATGACGCTCCTGAGGGACACCAGGTTATTGCTAGGGCAATGCAAATAGGAGGGGCGCCCGTCGCTAATGCGGAGGCGCCCTGCTCTCAGGTTACTTTACCGCCAGTAGTGGCGCAACCGGGTAGCGGGGTGTCACAAGTTTGGGTACAATCCGGAGGAGTAGCACAATTACCGGGGATGCAGTTATATGGTTCACATGGGCAGGCAATCAGTAATGGCCCGGTAAACTCGATGATCCCCACCTCAACATACCCGGGAAGTGGGGGGCCTATATTGATGAGCGCCTACCCGAATGTGGGGTGTCTACCACAGGCCCCAACAGCTAACACCGCCGTTAATTTGTCTGGGTCACCTAGTACTCAGATACAAGAGGGGGCTGGGGTGCAGACGGCAGGTCACCCAATGTTAGCATACAGCCCTTTAATGTTCGGTTCCGCATCACTGACCTTATTGCCATCCACGGGGATCACCTGGCACGTACCCGCAGACATCAAGGAAAGGATACTTAAGGGCGAATACGTTGATGTGTTCGATCTCATTAATGCAGGGGTGGCCTCAGGGAAAGCTAGAGGAGGGAAAGAAGGTGAATACAACCAAAAGAAGGTCTGGGTAGACTGGTCCATGAAGAATTGGATCACGGGATTTGCCATTTATGCCGCAATTATGCTGGAAAAATACCCTGGGTTGGGCCCTCAAATGATGAGTTAAATATCCCTAATACATGGGGCGGCAGCTGAGTTTCCAGGCCTGGGATGGGTAAAACATGATAACAAGTTCAGACAAATGAAAGCAGTCCACCCAGGGATAGCATGGGATCAACGAGAGATAAATCTATGGCACACAGTGTTTTATTCTTCCCCTTCAACGTCCAAGACCAGTCTCCCTGCTCAGAGCCAGTCCTTTCGGAGTGACAAGGGGGTTGGTGATAAAAAACAGGCCTGCTGGCAGTTTAACAAAAATGAGTGCACCAGGGGGATCTCGTGTAGGTTTAAACATTGTTGTTCCTACTGTGGGGGACCATCTCACCCAGAAACCAGATGTTTCAAGAAAGCAGGAAACCCAAAAGAGCAGTCTGTCCATACCATTCCAAAAGGGAAGCCACCTAAAACATCTGACAAGTATAAGTATAAGTATAAGTATAAACCGTTTTGTAACGCGCTCTGTTACTGGTGAGTATCCTGGCGCGGGGGAAAAAGACAGACCGGCAGAGAACAAGACATCGGGGGATCCTCCTAGACTGCGCTCTTGAATAGGTGAGTTTTCAGGTGTTTTTTAAACGCAGCCACTGTCGGCGTGGAGCGTAGATGGAGAGGGAGGGCATTCCAAGCCCGAGCCACCACAACGGCCAGCGACTGGCCGCCCAGTCTGACACGTTTAAAGCGGGGAAGGGACAGTTTAAACAGAAAGGCGGATCTCAGGGTACGTGCCGGGATGTACCTTGTGAATCTCTTTCTCAAGTACGATGGGCCCTGGTCATGAATTGCACGAAACGCCAACACCAAAGATTTATACAGAATGCGTTGCGCTACGGGAAGCCAGTGAAGCAAGCGCAGCTCAGTGCGAACGCTCTTCCACCTGGGGATGTTAAATAGTAGGCGTACAGCCGCATTCTGAATAATTTGGAGGCGTTTGACCAGGTATGCCGGAATGCCACTAAACAGCGCATTCGCGTAATCGAGACGAGCCAGTATGAGCGCTCTGGCAACCGACTCTCTGGCCTCCCTAGGGAGCAAGGGGAAAAATTTACGGAGCATTTTCAGAGTGGCAAAACAGGTGCCTGTAAGTTTTTTGATGTGATGCTCAAATCTGAGATCCTCCGTAAACCAAATACCCAGATTTTTTGCTGGTCTCCCCATTTCTATTGGGCAAGGAATATTAGAAGGCCAAAGTGTGCTCTTAAATGAGGGGGGGAAGGAGCCATAAAAGAGCACTTCGGACTTGTCCTCATTGCACTTCAGCTGGGCCTGTGTTAGCCAGCGAAATACCGAGGACAGACACTGATGGACTGTAGACGTGTCCAGATTGTCGTCTGGCCAGGTAAACAACAATTGGGTGTCATCAGCATACCCTAAGATTTTAGCCCCAAACTGTTCAGCTAGGTATACCAAAGGTGTAATGTACACATTGAACAGTAAGGGGCTAAGTGTGGACCCCTGCGGGACCCCTGTAAGCAAAGGCTTTTGCTCAGAGGCATGCGGAGGCATCCAGACCTGCTGGGTCCTATCAGATAAAAAAGAGGACAGCCATTCCAGCACCACTCCCCCGATACCTATGGCAGACAGCCGACCGAGAAGGAGATCATAGGGAACAGTATCGAAAGCGGCAGAGAGGTCCAATAAAATTAGGACCGCTCTGCCACCTCCGTCTAGACATTCCCGAATTGCCTCGGTCATCTCCACCAGGGCCGTCTCAGTGCTATAAGCAGCCCTAAAGCCCGATTGGGCAGGGTGGAGGGCATTCGGTGTTTCGACGAAGCTCCCCACTTGTTGAAGAACTACCTTCTCACAGATTTTTGTGAGAGCAGGTAGAAGGGAGATGGGTCGGTAGTTTCCCGGAACCGACACATCCAGTCCTGGTTTCTTCAGGAGTGGGAGGAGTTTGGCGTGTTTCCAAACCCGGGGAACTGCACCTGCGGCCAGGGAGAGGTTCACCATCTGCGTGATCTCACTGCAGACTGTAACCGCCACCTCCGAGAGCACTCGGGCAGGGCACGGGTCGGCAGGAGAGCCCGATTTTAGGGACTGGAGAAGATGGAGAACATCCCCCTCCGCAACTTGTACGAA
Source organism: Lissotriton helveticus (assembly GCF_964261635.1). Taxonomy (NCBI): domain Eukaryota; kingdom Metazoa; phylum Chordata; class Amphibia; order Caudata; family Salamandridae; genus Lissotriton; species Lissotriton helveticus. Next base: position 210,607,598 of record NC_136063.1, on the reverse strand, counting down.
GGTGGTAAGTTGGTGCCCAGAAGATGAGGGAGAGGGTGAACAGGGGCCAGCTACAGAGCAGTCGGCAGGAAGTGCCTCTAAAAGGCCCTGCTGAATCTTCGCTATTTTAGTTATAAAAAAAGTGGACAACTCCTCGCACCATTGCGCAGAGGACGGGAGGGGCATAGCTTCCGCAACAGGGGACACAAAGCTTTTAACAATCGCAAAGATCTCTCTGCTGTTGTTATTGGCCTTGTTAATACGCCCGGCATAATAGTTACCTTTTGCATCCCTAATGGCTGCATAGTAGTCTTTTTGAGCAAGCCGTAGGGCGGACTTAGCCTCGGGGCTGTACTCTCTCCTCCATAAACGTTCTAATTTTTTGCAGCCCTGTTTCATCTCTCTTAGTTCAGGGGAAAACCAGGGTTGGGAGGGCGAGCGTCTGGCTCCCAACTCCCATTAAACGTCATGTTTTGACACACCTCCTTAGTAAGGATGACAAACTAGAGGAGGCTCAGTTCCTGCTTAATGGTTTTACGTTAGGTTTCCATATCCTGTCCTCAGCCTCCCCCACCAGCGTCCCGCCTCGCAATCAGAGTTCAGTGCTTCAGAATATGGAAGCAGCCCAAAACAAGATCATGAAAGAAGTTGCTTTGGGGCGGGTCGCGGGTCCTTTCAAAAATCTCCCTAACCCTGATCTGGTCTGCTCACCCCTGGGTTTAGTTCCTAAAAAAGAGGAGGGTAAATTCCGCCTTATACACAATCTATCAAGCCCCCCAGGGTTATCTGTCAATGACAAACTGGATCCAGATCTCTGCACAGTGCGCTACACAACGTTCGACACAGCAATTGGAAAACTGCAGGCTTTGGGTGAAGGAGCATTAATGGCCAAGGCTGATATCGAGTCAGCGTTTAGGCTACTCCCTGTTCACCCGGAGGACACCAAGTTCTTGGGATTCACTTTCAAAGACAATTATTTCATAGATCTGTGCATGCCCATGGGATGCTCTATTGCTTGTGCAGTTTTCGAGACTTTTGCCAGGTTCTTAGAATGGGCGGTGGAGCAATTCCTGACCTCAGACAAATCCCATGCAGTGGTACACTATTTGGATGATTTTCTATTCCTGGGCCCTAAGGGTTCTCAGTCATGCAGGAAGGCCCTGCTGGGCTTCCAGCACCTGGCTGAAGCCCTGGGGGTACCATTAGCAGCCGAAAAAACAGAAGGCCCTACTACATGTTTGACATTTCTGGGCATTGAAATCAATACCAGAGAAGATGTGTGCAGGTTACCAAGATCAAAAGTGGATGCCTTTAAGGCTGCGATTGATGGCTGCTTGAAAGCAAAGAAAGTTACGCTACACCAGTTACAAGTCTTGGTAGGGCAGCTGAACTTCGCCTTGAGGGTCATACCAATGGGCAGGGCGTTCTCCAGGAGTATAGCAAGGGCAATGTCTGGGCTTCGTGCAAAGCACCACAGCGTTAGACTCTCAGCTGACGTGAGGAGGGACTTGATGATTTGGAAGTGTTTCTTACAGGAATTCAATGGCACGGTGTTGTGGTGGACAGCGAGCACCTCAAATGCTGACCTTGAATTGTTCACTGATGCAGCAGGGAGTATTGGTTTTGGAGCAATTTTGGGCCCTAAGTGGTGCATGCAGTATTGGCCAGAGGAATGGGTACAACAAGGTCTGACGCGTAACGTCACTTTCCTAGAACTGTTCCCCATTGTGGTGGCGTTACTTTTGTGGGGAGATATGCTCGCAAACAGACACATTGTATTCTGGTCAGACGGCATGTCAGTAGTGATGGTGATCAATAACCAGAGAGCAACCTGCATATGGGTGCTGCGTATGCTAAAGGAACTAATATTGCAATGTTTGCGTCACAATGTCCATTTCTCTGCAAGGCATGTCTATGGGGTTGAGAACCAGGCGGCTGATGCGTTATCTCGTTTTAAGTTGACAGAATTCCGTGTGCTTTGGCCACAAGCAGAGAAGACAATGACAACATTCCCAGCGGAGCTATGGAAGTTTGGTGCCCCACAGCCTCCGAGTTGATAGCTGCATCCTTGCCCCCCAAGACTAAGAGTATGTATCAGAAGTCTTGGGAATGTTATCAGTTATACTTAAGGGGAGCGGGCCTAGTGGATGCTTTTGTACCCCTGAGCGTATTAGGCTTTATAGTACATCAGAAGGGGAGTGGGAAATCAGTGGCATTTATGAAGAGACAATTATCAGCTCTGGCATTCTATGCGGGTTTGAAAGGGGTTGCAGATCCAACGAAGGACCAGAGGGTGAGGAGAGCCGTGAAGGGGTGGGAGCGTTTAACACCGGGTGTGAAGGACTCCAGAAGGCCCATAGATGTGGGGAAGTTGGTTAAGATTTTAGAGACCCTGCCGCTCGTTTGTTTTTTCCCTTACGAGACACAACTATTTAGGGTGGCCTACGTGTTAGCTTTTTGTGGAGCGCTGCGGATTTCTGAACTACTCCCGGCCTCTAAGACAGATAGGGATGGAGGTATAAGGTGTACAGACATAATCGAGTCAGAAAATGTCCTGAGACTCAGGGTTCGAAGGTCTAAAACGGCAAAGGGGCTTGGTTACAATTGGGCAGAGTAGAGGGGGAGTCTTACTGCCCAGTTAGGTTGATGAGGGAGTTCATGCAAGCCAGGCCTCAAGGGGCCGACGATAGAGTGTTGCTCCACAAGAATGGTTTACCCCTCACCAGATTCCAGTTCACAAGGGTAGTAAAAATGACCTTGTCAAAGATGGGTGTTGACCCTTCCGACTTCACATCCCATTCCTTTTGTATCGGTGCAGCAACCACAGCCGCTAGCCTGGGGTTGCCGGAATAGACTATTAGGAGACTAGGACGTTGGAAGTCAGCATGCTATGAACGTTATGTGCGTCCGCAATTAGTTTAAAAGTCATCCTCACGACCTCCCCCTCCCTACTGTCAAAGGCTGTTCTTACCATTTCTTTCGATATTTACTCTAGGTACCACCTCCCAGAGAACCCAAATATGTTGGTGCGGCCACTCCTTCATTCGCAGGGCGGGGGTGATCTTCAAGGAGACACTCGACAGAAGGGCGCACATGGCACAAGGATGGGACCATCATTGGGTAGGGATAGGTGGGCAGCACTTAGCGGACGTCCCGAATGATCTGAGGGCGGCTTTGGCCAGAGGCATGCCCTATCCCGATGTATTCGTGTTGCACTGTGGAGGCAACGACATGATTCCGGTCGGAAGGAGAGGGGTGAAAGAGTGGTTGTTTACTACACTAGCAGCAGTCAAGAATATTTTGCCTAAGGCCATCTTATTATGGTCTGAAGTCATCCCGAGGCAGATATGGTCGCAGGGCGCACCCCCGAAGGCAGTAAATAAATCGGTAAAAAGGCTGAACCAGTCAGTGGCAGAAATTCTGCAGAAATCTAGCATTCGAACCATTCGTCACAAGCTGATACAAACGTCCAAGCCGGAGCTATATGCGAAGGATGGAGTGCACCTATCAGAGGCGGGCACAGAAATATTTATACAAACGGTCTTAGGAGCCATTTCCGAAGCTCTGGAGGGCGGGGGGGGGAGGACGAGTCCGCCAGTAAGCGCCTCGCCCTGTGGCGGGGTCCCGGACAAGAATATCACGGGAACTTCTTTGGGCAGTGACAGTTTTTACCTCTGAACAGGTTTCTAAATCATCATGGGCTCCGGGCTGGCGGGAGAGTTGGGGCTGACCTGCTGGTGGCCCTGGCTTCTCTAGCCCTACCCTGGAAGCCGCTGGTTGCCACAAGTGGTGGCAGATTATTCACCTGCGTCTCTGTTGACCGGAAGGGGGTTAACTTAAGGAGAGCAGGCTATCTTGGTTGTGGCCTGCTGGCGCAACCCGAGGGTAAACCAAAAGCCCATTGGAGGATGGGCTGTAAAAGAGTGAATATGTTTATAAGTGTGAGTATCTTAATACTGTGATGTGAAAAATAATTTTGACTTTAAAATAAAGAAATGGAGGTCAATGAAGTAATTGACCAGTTAACTTGTTTTAATAAACATGCACACTGCAGAAAATCAAACAAGGCTCCGGAGTTTAATTGGTGAAGGGGCCTCTTAATGCGTTGGGGGGAGAGTGCACTTTGTATGCCATCTATGCAAGGCGCCACCTCCCTTAAGGGCGTGGCGCCGTTAGTGGCAGCCAAAGGGCCGTTCCGATAAGGAATCACTTCCGGGTCATCCGACCCGGAAGTGAAAGTAAAGGGGGCGAATGGAAGCGCGTCCTACTAGTGCCCCGGATGCAGTCATAGGGCGCGAGGCTTAAAAGCCAGCGACCATCTTAGGGACCCCCTCTTTGTCTGCTGACCGCCCAGGAGTCGGACGTAGCAGGAAGAAGTCAACCACCCACCCACCCCAAAAGCAGGGCTCCGGGCAGGGCAGTAGCGGGGTCCCGGACAAGAATATCATGGGAACTTCTTTGGGCAGTGACAGTTTTTACCTCTGAACAGGTTTCTAAATCATCATGGGCTCCGGGCTGGCGGGAGAGTTGGGGTTGACCTGCTGGTGGCCCTGGCTTCTCTAGCCCTACCCTGGAAGCCGCCGGTTGCCACAAGTGGTGGCAGATTATTCACCTGCGGCTCTGTTGACCGGAAGGGGGTTAACTTAAGGAGAGCAGGCTATCTTGGTTGTGGCCTGCTGGCGCAACCCGAGGGTAAACCAAAAGCCCATTGGAGGATGGGCTGTAAAAGAGTGAATATGTTTATAAGTGTGCGTATCTTAATACTGTGATGTGAAAAATAATTTTGACTTTAAAATAAAGAAATGGAGGTCAATGAAGTAATTGACCAGTTAACTTGTTTTAATAAACATGCACACTGCAGAAAATCAAACAAAGCTCCGGAGTTTAATTGGTGAAGGGGCCTCTTAATGCGTTGGGGGGAGAGTGCACTTTGTATGCCATCTATACAGCACTGATAAAAGAAAAATTAATATATTTACCTATGAATGCAATAAATTATAAATGTCAAGTTCGGAGTAAGTTCTCACAAGGTTAGCATACCTTCTCATTGCACCATAAGGATTATTTTGTGAATGCAATGAAGTAAAACCACATTTGCAATTTTGAAGAAGGAGCCTATATCATTAATTTCTTCTTAAGATTTGCTATTAGTATGTTTTAAAGATTCATCCCCGCAAGGCAGGCATCCACAAATTCTTGCCACATGGATGCTAACGTGTGTGTTTGTGTGTGTGTGTGTGTGTGTGTGTGCTTGTGTGTGTGTGTGTGTGTGTGCGTGTGTGTGTCTGTGTGTGTGTACTGCCACTGTGTGTGTCTGTGTACATTTAAGTTCAGGTTTTAATAGAGCTGACATGGCCCTCTGCATTTAAAGAAATATGTAAAATGGATTTAATCTGAATTCAGTGACTATTATAAAATGTATAGTAAAACGCAACGGTTTCAAGTGGAAACCCAGTGAAAGGTCTCGTGATTTCGTGCTGCTTATTAAAGTACTTATTATTTATCATGGCAATGCAATGCATAGTATGTTTTTATATAAACTCTAAGTTTGAGAAGAACATAATCTACATCTATCAATTTGTTTGGATAGAACGTGTGTTGCCAATGTGTGCATTCTCTCTCTCTTCCTTTCTTATTAAAGCAGGATAGGCACGGGGATTCTGGAAGACCAGTATTTATTGCATTACCTTGTTATTTTAGTAGTGGGACAAAGTATCAAACAATGCATATGTGACCAGTGTTGTTTTAAACATCTGCATTACTCTATATTCTTTTCCCAAATTGCCATGGCAGGCTGCTCTTGCCACATAAAATAAAGAAGAGTGGATTTGAGTGTCTTTCAGCATACAGCAGAAGGCTAGCTAGCTGACCTCACAAAGCACTAAACAAGGTCAATGTTCATGGTAGACCAGGACCCAAGTGTGATTTCAGGTTGACTGTGGTGAAGCGGTAGTAGGCTAAACCTAACAGGTCACACTAATCAAAGTGTTTTACTCGGAACATCTTTGCTTTTCTGGTTCTCAAAATCCTTCAGACAGGCATAGAATGATGATGACTCCAACACGGGTCTCCTGAATCTAGATACATTGTTGTATAGTGCCCACTTAACCCATTAACTGCTGTCCCCCTCCAATGCTGATCCCTGTTTTGGCTATTTGGGGTAGTTTGTACTTAGGACTTCATAACTTTATTCGACATAAGCTATCTATGCCAAATTTGCATCCTTTTTTCCACCATCCTGGGGATTCTGAAGGTAAAAACAACAGTTGATGGACAGAATGCAGAACAATGTCATACAATTGCCCCAGTACAGAGATCTGGGCCTAAATCCATCGTTTTTTTACTCACCACACCACCCCAGTTCAGACATGGCCATATGCAAATCAGCCTTGACTCTGTGCCTCATGGGAACAGTCCAGCCCGAACTGTCAAGTCATGTCTTTCCTGGACCGGAATGAAGCATCCTAGGACCGGTTTCTGGCTATCAGCCATCTTCAGCCAAGATTGCTTGACTCCAGTGGCGTGGAGAGCACAGGACTCACGTCTGAGCATACCCGTCCCACTCGGGGTGACAAATGGAAAAACAACAGTACAGAGATCTGGGCCTAAATCCAAAGGTACCCAGGGTTGGTGGATTCTCCTGGAGGACACCGAGAAAGTAGCCAAAATACAGCAAAAGTTTGTTTTTGTTTTGGTAAATCTTTTTAAAAAGTACTGTGAAGAAAGCGTCTGTTTTTTTCCCCTGCAAATGCTATCAACAAAGGGTTTGCTGTGCTAAAGTCACCATCTTCCCAGTGTTCAGGAACAGGTAGACATTTGTCCGAAAACCAAAGGTTTCTTCACAGTTTGGGCATTTTAGTGGGACTAAGGGCCAGATGTAGGTAGGCAAATATAGGTCGGTAACGGCCGAAATTCAGTAATTTCAGCCGTTACCGACCGGTATTTGGAAAATGAGATGTAGGTGGGCATTTTACTGATTCGGTAATTTACCGAATCGGTATTTTAAGGAATCGGTAAATTACCGATTCCTTAAAATACAGAATCTGTAAATTACTGATTTTGCTATGTAGGGAGCACTCAAATGAGTGCTTTTCCCCTTTTCGGATCCGTTATTTACCACCAACTACAAGTTGGTGGTAAATAATGAAAACCTTGGAAAAAGCATTTTTTTTTGCTTTTCCAACAGTGCCATGTTGCAGACATACATGCCCTTAGGGCATGTATGTCTGCAACATGTGCACCCATACACAATTGAGGGGTGCAACAGGGTGTCGAAGTGACACCCTGCCACCCTTCAATGTTTACCCCTTTTACTGAATCGGTAAATACCAATTCGGTAATTGGCCATCATTCCTATGGGCCTCCAGGACCATAGGAATGAATGGCAATTTCCGAATCGATATTTACCGATTCCGTAACTACCGAAACTTACCGATTCGGTAATTTTTTCTGTAAAATTACCTACATCCCACTTGCCTGTTCTTAAATACCGAATCGGTAATCTGGGATTACCTACGTTGGGCCCACAGTCTTTTTTTCAAATTGTTTGCGATTTCAACCTCCTTCGAGATAGTGGTAGAAATTGACATGAAACCAATAATGGATCCCGAAAAGTTATACATTTCTGGAAAGAAGATAACTCTGTCTTGTGTTCTAATCTGTTTTACAAGTGTTTTTGTCTTTTGGGCACGTCCCCCTTATAAATATTGTACAGTTGAAATATTATTACATATATATGCCTTCCTTTGTATTTTTGCAGCTGAAGAATCCCGTGAAGGCAATGCACGGGTTTTATGTGTATTTTCTATTTAAGGAATTTTTGTAACATGTGCAGAGTGTTTGATGCAGAGGTTGAGTGACTCGTGGTTGCTGTGGCTGTAAAGTTTGGAGTCATGTGAGGAAAGGGAGCCTGAGCCATTAAAGAACTCATAAATTAAAAAAATAAAAAATAAAATAAAAAAGAAGATAAACTTCTGAATTCAGCAAGGGGTCAGTTGTGTAGATTCTTCAAAGTTTTCCTATAGAAAATAACAGTTGAAATAAAAGAAAATTAAAAATAGGTTGAGAAAATCAACCATTTCTTCCTGCGTTTTCACCTGTAACTTCTTCTAAGTATGGCAGATGTTTAAAAGCAATATACTGTTACGTTCACTAAATCCTTATGGTTGCGAAGGTATATAGGACTTGCATGTTCACCAATAGCCAATAACTGAGATGCACCTTGCAATGGTTTTTCATTGTGTACCAGGTAGACAGCAATTCACTTTCTAAAATATGAAGAGTGAAAAATCAGTATAGAGGGAAACTATGTATTTCATCAAACATGAGCTTCGATTGGATTTCCATAGAGCATATTATCAAGCCCATTATTGCCACTTTATCGGCAGTTTCCTGCCGATAAAGCGGCGACAATTTTATCGCCCAGGCTTGATAATATGGCCCTATGTATTTCCAACATAGGAGCAACAAAATGGGGTAGATTTACAAGAAAGTGACGCATCTGTAGAGATGGGTCACTTTCCCTGCCCTACCCTGAGAAACCCTTGTGCAAGGATTGACAGATGCGTCAGAAATTCTGACGCATCTGTACGGGCAAAAGTCCTGCATTGTTGGACTTGTGTTGCAAGCACGACGCAACTCCAGCAATGCATTTTGAGGCCTAGTCCCACTACACTGCGTCACTCCTTACCCCTGCTTCAAGCAGGCGTAAGATTTTGATGCAGTGGCTTCCTTGAAGTGACGCAGTGAAATCTTGTAGATTTTACAAACCTTTCAAGCGTGGGAACGCCTACCCTGCACACGTTATACCTGACACAGATATAATGTGATGCAGGGACTCAACGTGCCGCATCTCCTTAGATGCGTGACATTGTAAATTGGCTGAATTTTTTACACCGCTGCTGCATCACAAAAGTGATGTAATGGCGGCGCAAAAGTGTTGCAAGGGGCTTTTAAATCTGCACAACTCCGAATATGCGGGTACCTATACTTGCATGTGAATTAGAGGGCATTTTTGAAATTTCTTCTTTTTTACACACTGTCTTACATTTGGAAGACAGAAATGCATAGAAAGTCAGTTGGTAATACCACTTTTTCTACTTTTCTGTGTTCCCCTAAGTCTCCTGATAAAAATGGTACCTCACTTGCGTGACAGGAAACGCCCCAAAACTTACATTGGAGACTGCAATATTATTGATTACAAAAAGACCTTGTTTTGCAGGGGGTTCACTTGCATTTTTGATACCGACTTGGCGGGCCTCTAGGGAAACCTACCAATCCCAGACATTCCTGAAAAATAGACACCAGTGGGAGTCCAGGGAGGTGTGACTTGCTTTGATCCCCTAACTCACCCCAGCCCCACGCAGCCCCCCTCCAATAGTAATAATAAAAAAACAAGGGCAGGCCTCGAGAGATGGGGTCCCCGAGACCAAAAGAGGGCCAGGGAAGGGGTGGCCACGCGTCCACTGCCCAAATAACAGTTGAAATAAAAGAAAATTAAAAGTAAGTTGAAAAGATCAGCCATTGCTTCCTGCGTTTTTACCTGAAACTTCTTTTAAGTATGGCAGATGTTTAAAAGCAATATAATCTTACGTTCACTAAACCCTTCTGGTTGGGAGGGTATATAGGACTTGCATGTTGACCAAGAAATGAGGAGCCCATGGCCAATAACTGAGATGCACCTTGCAATGGTTTTTCATTGTGTACCGGGGAGACAGCAATTCACTTTCTAAAATATGAAGAGTGAAAAATAGGTATCGAGGGAAACTATGTATTTCCGAAATAGGAGCAACAAAAGGGGGCAGATTTACAAGAAAGTGACGCACCTGTAGAGATGGGTCACTTTTCTGCGCCACCCTGAGAAACCCTTGTGCACCATGGTGCAAGGATTGACAGATGCGTCAGAAATTCTGACGCATCTGTAGGGGCGAAAGTCATGCAATGTTGGAGTTGTGTTGCAAGCACTACTCAACTCCAGCAATGCATTTTGAGGCCTAGTCCCACTACACTGCGTCACTCCTTACGCCTGCTTCAAGCAGGCGTAAGATTTTGACGCAGTGGCGTCCTTGAAGTGACGCAGTGAAATCTTGTAGATTTTACTGCATCACTTTTACAAATCTTTCATGCGTGGGAACGCCTACCCTGCATACATTATACCTGACGCAGGTATGATGTGACGCAGGGCCTTACAAAGTGCTGCATCTCCTTAAATACGTGACGTGGTAAATTGGCTGAATTTTTTACGCTGCTGCTGCATCACAAAAGTGATGTAACGGCGGTGCAAAAGTGTTGCAAGGGGCTTTTAAATCTGCACAACTCCGAATATGCGGGTACCTATATTTGCATGTGAATTAGAGGGCATTTTTGAATTGACTTATTTTTTAGACACAAGGGAGAGGTGTGGCGCCGCGGCCAGGGCGACTGACGTTGGAATCTGGGGATCACGGTTCGATCCCCGGCTCCGGCGGCAGGTCAGCCCAGCACCATGTGACTCTGGGCAATAGCTTGCTTAATCTTCCCGACGGCCCCCAGCGCCTAGAGACCCTTACGGGTGATTGTGCGCTTTACAAATGTGGATTATTAGACACTGTCTTAAATTTGGAAGACAGAAATGCATAGAAAGTCAAATGGTAATAACACTTGTTCTACTTTTCTGTGTTCCCCTAAGTCTCCTGATAAAAATGGTACCTCACTTGTGTGGGTAGGCCCGTGACAGGAAACAGCCCAAAACTTACATTGGAGACTGCAATATTATTGATTACAAAAGACCTTGTTTTGCAGGGGATTCACTTGCATTTTTGATGCCAGCTTGGTGGTCCTCTAGGGAAACCTTCCAATCCCAGACATTCCTGAAAAATAGACACCAGTGGGAGTCCAGAAAGGTGTGACTTGCTTCGATCCCCTAACTCACTCCAGCCCCACGCAGCCCCCCTCCAATAGTAATACTAAAAAAACAAGGGCAGGCCTTGAGAGATGGGGTCCCCGAGGCCAAAAGAGGGCCAGGGAAGGGGTGGCCACGCGATCCACTGCCCAAATAACAGTTGAAATAAAAGAAAATTAAAAATAAGTTGAAAAGATCAGTCATTTCTTCCTGCGTTTTCACCTGTAACTTCTTCTAAGTATGGCAGATGTTTTAAAGCAATATACTGTTACTTTCACTAAACCCTTCTGGTGGGTGCGAGGGTATATAGGACTTGCATGTTGACCAAGAAACGAGGAGCCCATAGCCAATAACTGAGATGCACCTTGCAATGGTTTTTCATTGTGTACCGGGTAGACAGCAATTCACTTTCTAAAATATGAAGAGTGAAAAATAGGTATCGAGGGAAACTATGTATTTCCAAAATAGAAGCCACAAAAGGGGGCAGATTTACAAGTAAGTGACGCATTTGTAGAGATGGGTCACTTTCCCTGCGCCACCCTGAGAAAACATTGTGTACCATGGTGCACGGATTGATAGATGCGTCAGAAATTCTGACGCATCTGTAGGGGCAAAAGTCACGCATTGTTGGAGTTGTGTTGCAAGCGCGACGCAACTCCAGCAATTCATTTTGAGGCCTAGTCCCAGTACACTTCCTCACTCCTTACGCCTGCTTCAAGCAGGCGTAGGATTTTGACGCAGTGGCGTCCTTGAAGTGATCAGTGAAATCTTGTAGATTTTACTCCATCACTTTTACAAACCTTTCATGCGTGGGAACGCCTATCCTGCATACCTTATACCTGACGCAGGTATAATGTGACCCAGGGCCTTACAACGTGCAGCATCACCCTAGATGCTTGACGTTGTAAATTGGCTGAATTTTTTACGCCGCTGCTGCATCACAAAAGTGATGTAACGGCAGCGCAAAAGAGTTGCAAGGGGCTTGTAAATCTGCACAACTCCAAGTATGTGGGTACCTATACTTGCATGTGAATTAGAGGGCATTTTTGGAATTACTTCTTTTTTACACAGTTGGTGATACTACTTGTTGTAATTTTCTGTGTTCCCCTAAGTCTCCTAATAAAAATGGTACCTCACTTGTGTGGGTAGGCCTGTGACAGGAAATGGACCAAAACTTACATTGGAGACTGTAATATTATTGATTACAAAAAGACCCTGTTTTGCGGGGGATTCGCCTGCATTTTTGATACAGGCTTGGCGGGCTTCTAGGGAAACCTACTAATCCCTGACATTCCTGAAAAATAGACACCAGTGGGTGTCCAGGGAGGTGTCACTTGCTTTAATCCCCTAACTCACCGAGCCCCACGCAGCCCCCCTCCAATAGTAATAATAAAAAAATAAGGGCAGGCCTCGAGAGATGGGGTCCCTAAGGCCAACAGAGGGCCAGGGAAGGGGTGGCCACGCGGTCCACTGCCCATTTGTTTTTTAAGTAAAACAAATGGCTAAGGCCCTCGGCGATGGGATCACCAGGGACCAAAAAAGAGTAGGAGAAGGGGGGCCACACAGCGCCCCTTCTAAAAATATGAAAAGTATAGAAAAACTGGTATCTCGTCAGAGGGCCTACCCCCTCCCTGTACTACTCTGCAAACGCTCCTCTTGGCACGTTCTGGGTTGGGGATTTGAGTCCCCTCGCATCTTAAGGGTCCTTAGGTGCCAACTAACCCACCAGGTACCTCCAGTAAGCTCCACACAGTGGAATTCTGAGAGGTGGGATGAGGCCACGCTCCTTTTTACACCACTCTGCAAACACACACCTTGGTGCACTGCTGGTGGGGCGATGAGGTCCTCTTGTGTCCTGAGGACCTCAGGACTGAAGTGGACTTCAGCCCCCAAGCAGCAGTGCACCAGGCGGCATGTTTGCAGAGTGGTTCAAAAAGGGGGCATGGTCTCAGGCCACTTTCAGCAATCCAGCTGTGTGGGGCTTACTGGAGGTAACAGGAGGACTAGTTGGACCCCAGAGACCTCAGAAGGTAAGGAGACTTCCTCCCCCAACCAAATGCGTGCCAGAGCTGGCAGGCAAGTGTTCCATGGTGGTTGAAGGCCTTTTGCAATCCTGGAATAGTCACCTGTTACTTATTGCTAAATGTGGGTATTACATTAGTACTAATGGTGTGTAAACCACTGTTGCTTCTTCCTATGCCTCTCTTGCCTCTTTCTGCATTTCTGTTGCTTCTTTCTGCACCTTTCTTTTTCTGCACTTCTTTTGCCTCGTTCTGGTCATCTCTTTCACTTTCTGCACCTCTCTTGTCTCTTTCTGCACCTCTCTTGTCTCTTTCTGCACCTGTATTGTCTCTTTCTGCACCTCACTTGCTTCTTTCTGTACCCCTCTTGCTGCACCCTTTCCCCCTCTTTCTACACCTCTTTTGCCTCTTTCTGTACCCGTGTTACTTCTTTTTGCACATCTCTTGCCTTTTTCTGCACCCCTCTCGCCTCTTTGTGCCCACTGTTGCTTCTTTCTGCCCTTCTCTTGCTTCTTTCTCTACCTCTGTTGCTTCTTTCTGTACCCTTTTGCCTCTTTCTGTACCCTTCTTCCCTCTTTATACATCTATCTTGCCTGTTTCTAAACCTCTCTTCCCTCTTTCTGCACCCCTCTTGCCTCTCCGTGCACACCTGTTCCTTCTTTCTGCACTTCTGCTCCCTCTTTCTACACCCCTCTGGACTCTTTTCTGTTGGTTCTTTTGCACTGCTCTTGCTTCTGTCTGCAGCCCTGTTTTCTCTCTCTGCACCACTTTTCCCTGTTTCTGCATCTTTCTTTCCTCTTTCTGAAGTTATCTTGAATCTTTCTGCAAATCTGTTGCTACTTTCTGCACCCCTGTTATCTCTTTCTGCATTCGTCTGCCCTCTTTCTGTACCTCTCTTGCTTCTTTCAGGACTTCTCTTGCTTCTTTCTGCGTATCTCTTGCCTGTTTCTGCACTTCTGTTGCTTCTATCTGTACTTCTCTTCCTTCTTTCTTCACCTCTGTTGCTTCTTTCTGACCCCCTCTTGCCTTTTTTTGTACCCTTCTTCCCTCTTTGTGCAGCTCTCTTGCCTCTTTCTATACATCTGTTCCTTCTTTATGCACCTTTCTTACACATTTCTGCACCCCTCTTGCCTCTGTCTGCACCCCTGTTCTCTCTTTCTGCACCCCTTTTGCCTGTTTCTGAAACTTTTATGCCTCTTTCTGCAGTACTCTTGCCTCCTTTTGCACCTCTGTTGCTTCTTTCTGCACTTCTTTTGCCTCTTTCTGGACTTATCTTGCTTGTTTTTGCACCTCACGTGTGTGTTTATGCAGCCCTGTTGCCTCTTTCTGCACCCCTCTTCCCTCTTTCTGCACCAGTCTTGCCTCTTTCTGCACCCCTGTTCCCTCTTTCTATAAATTTCCTGCACCTTTCTGCACCTCTCTTGCTTCTTTTTGCACCCCTCTTGCTTCTTTATGCACCCTTCTTCCCTTTTTTGCATCCATCTTACCTCTTTCTGTAGTCCTCGCTTGCCTCTTTCTGCACCTCACATGCCTCTTTCTGCACTTCTATTGCTTCTCTCTGCACCTCTATTCCTTCTTTCAGTAATTCTCTTGCCTCTTTCTGCACTTCTCTTGCTTGTTTCTGCACCTCTTTTGCATCTTTCTGCACCTCTATTGCCTCTTTCTGCACCTCACTTGCGTCTTTCTGCACCCTTCTTGCTTTTTCTGCACCCCTCTTCACTCTTTCTGCACCTCTCTTACATATTTCTGCACCCCTGTTCCCTCCTTCTGCACCTTTCCTGCCACTTTCTGCACAACTATTTATGTAACTCTTTTGCTTCTTTCTTCACTTTTCTTGCATCTTTCTGCACCCTTCGTGAGTCTTTCAGCACCTCTGTTGCTTCTTTCCGTACTTCTTTTCCTTCCTTCTGTACCCCTCCTGCCTCTTTCTGTACCCGTCTTGCCTTTGTGCAGCTCTCCTAACTCTTTCTGCACCCCTTGTCTCTTTTTGTAACTCTGTTGATTCTTCCTCTACTGCTCTTGCTGCTATCTTCACCTCTTTTGCAAATTTCTGCATCCATCTTGCCTCTTTCTGCATCCCTCTTCCCTATTTCTCCACCTCTTGCTTCTTTCTGCACTTCTCATGCTTCTTTCTGCACTGATCTTGCTTCTCTCTGCACCTCTCTGGTAAACATCTGTATCCCTTTTATCTCTTTCTGCACCCCTGTTCCCTCTTTCTGCACCTTTCTTGCCTGTTTTTGTACCTCTCTTGCCTCTTTCGGCACCTCTGTTGCTTCTTTCTGCACTTCTCTTGTCTCGTTCTGCACCCCTCTTGCCACTTTCTGTACTCCTCTTACCTTTTTCTGCAGTTTTCTTGCCTTTTTCTGCACATGTTTTGCTTCTTTATGCACCGTGTTGTCTCTTTCTGTACTTTTCTCCCCTCTTTCTGTACCTTTCTTGCTCCTTTCTGAACTTCTCTTGCCTTTTTCTGTACCTCTCTTGCTTGTTTCTGTACTTCTCTGGCTTGTTTCCGCACCTCTCTTGCGTCTTTCTACAACTCTCTTTCCTATATCTACATCTCACTTCCTTCTTTCTGCACGCCTCTTCCTGCACTCCTCTTCCCTTTTTTTGCACCTCGTGCCTCTTTCTGCACCCCTGTTCCCTCTTTCTGCACTTTTCCTGCCTGTTTCTGCACCTCTCTTGCCTCTTTCTGTACCTCAGTTGCTTCTTTCTGTACTTCTCATGCCTCTTTCTGCACCGTTCGCGCCACTTTCATAACCTCCTTTGCTTCTTTCTGTACTTGTCTTCTTTCTTTCTGCACACCACCTGCCTCTTTCTGTACCCCTCTTGCCTCTTTGTGTACCTCTCCTACCTCTTTGCGCACCTCTCTTGCCTCTTTTTGCACCTGTGCTGATTCTTTCTGCACTGCTCTCTTGCTTCTTTCTCCACTTTTCTTGCTTCTTTCTGTACCTCTCTTGCTTCTTTCTGCAACATTCTTCCCTTTTTATGCACCCCTCTTGCACCTTTCTGCAGTTTTCTTGCCGTTTTCTGCACGTCTGTTGCCTCTTTATCATCCCACTTGCCCCTCTCTGCACTTCTCTTGCTTCTTTCTACACCTCTGTTGCTTCTTTCAGCAATTTTATTGGCTCTTTCTGTACTTCTCGTGCTTGTTTCTGCACCTCTCTTGGGTCTTTCTGCACCTCTATTGCCTCTATCTGCATCTCACTTGCTTCTTTCTGCATCTCTCTTGCCTCTTTCTGCATCCCTTTTCCCTCTCTCTGCACCTCGCTTACCCCTTTCTGCACCCCTGTTGCTTCTTTCTGCACCTTTCCTGCCTGTTTCTGCACCTTTCTTGGCTCTTTCTGCACTTCTCTTCTCTCTTTATGCACCCCTCCTGCCTCTTTCTGTATACCTCTTGCCTCTTTATACAGCTCTCCTGCCTCTCTCTGCACCACTCTTGTCTCTTTTTGTACCTCTCCTACCCCTTTCTGCATACCTCTTCTCTCTTTCTCTACCTCTCTTGCTTCTTTCTGCACCTCTCTTGCCTCTTTCTGCACCCTTCTTCCCTCTTTCTGCACCTCTCTTTTCCCTTTCTGCATCTCTCTTGCGTCTTTCTGCACACACAGGGCTACCTTTAAACTGGCCTAGGCTCAGCAGTGCACACATGCAAGTACAGAAAAGGGCTGCTGGCCTGTAAACTGCAATGCCCTATTGTATGCTAGCGACTGTGAGTTTTTTTTAATCCCGCTGCCCTATTATGTATTAGGGCCTTACAAGGGAGGTCATGCCAATCACAGGGGTATCCCAAACCATAGTTTACCCTACTGTATGTAGGTGTTTTCACTGTATTCTATGTGTCTTTCAGCATAGCACTTACTCTGGGCCTGGTTAGTCAGAGTCAGTTACCACCAGTACCCGTCAGCAAAAAGTTGGGGGCTCAAGATGACTTTGCAACAAGGCCTCCTTCTGAACCTCTGTTGGGTTTTTCCTGCATATCTCCTGCTTCTTTTTGCGCATTTCTTCCTCTTTCTGCACATGTCCTACCTCTGTAGGTATAGTTAGAAATGAGTCTTTGAAAAACCTTTGCAATTCACTGAAAAAATCACAGGGTTCAGGGACATTATAGTTAAGAATTAGCATTTAAAAAACCTTAGAAATTCACTGAAAAAAACCATAGGTTTAAAGGACGTTATAGTTAGTTGGAGATTTCATTCGTACAGAACCATAGAGATTTGGCCGTTATAGTTAGTAGACCTAACTATAACTCGCGCCCCCAATGCACTGCTGATGATGTCACATATTACATCACTTATGACATGCTCAGTGAAATCACTCATGACATCACTAATGATATCTCAAATGACATCACTGATGACATCATCCATGTGATCATCTGATGCACCTCCTCATACCCTAATAAAACCTTTCATACACCCACTCTAAAATACAGACCACCAACATCGAAACCATAGACAGACCAATAGCAGTTAGTACATACCTGCCCAGTGATTCATAGGTCTACACACACATCCACCCACTAACCCATACAGTCACTCATTCACACAGTCATTCATCTATACAGCCACTGATATATCCATGCATACACCCATATAGACACTCACACACTGCCAGCCACCCAAAGAGTTACCCATACACCTGGTCAGTCATGCAAGGAAACTATCACACACCCATTTTCTTGCTTATACAGTCATACACACACCACCACACTTATTTATACAGATACTAACACATACTTACTCTCTTAAACAATAACTCATAGAATCACAACTCATCAATACAGATACTCTTGCAATCACTCACTCTCATATATAGTCATTTATATGCTCCAACACTCATATATACCGCTTTAAAACATTTGTAGTTATTCACACATGCGCCACCTATTTTAATGTTCCTCCGCGAACTATACTCAGATGCAACTGCCAAAGTTAGATACGGCACGGAGGGAGAACTAACAAAGTCGTTCAGAGTGGACCGTGGGGTAAGGCAGGGCTGTGTCCTGGCCCCGTTTTTATTCAATCTGTACACAAATGGCCTGGAAAAGGCAATGTTGACGGGTAGCTGGGACCTCCCTACAATAAAAAAACGCCCAATCCCGGTCTTAATCTATGCGGACGACGCAGTAATTCTGGCTCGCACTCCCATGGAACTACAGCGTGCTGTTATTAGGTACGTGTAAGAGTAACAGGAGGGGACCCATAAACCAGGTTGGGATGGGTATATAATGTAAAAAGAAACAATTCCCAACAGGTATTATTTAAGAGACAATTTACACAATGTATGCAATTAGCATTACCAGTAGTAACCAACAAGGAGTCACTCGAGTTCTTTGAAAAGGTATTATTCACCAATAAATATTGGTGAATAATACCTTTTCAAAGAACTCGAGTGACTCCTTGTTGGTTACTACTGGTAATGCTAATTGCATACTTTGTGTAAATTGTCTCTTAAATAATACCTGTTGGGAATTGTTTCTTTTTACGTTATTAGGTACAGCACACACATGGCTAGCCTCGACCTAAAGATTAATATCAAGAAAACCTTTGTTATGGCTGCAGGATCGAGGATTCATAACATCAAGCCAGTGTTTTTACAGACTCAGAAAAGATTGAGAACACTCCCACGTACCCTTATCTGGGAATAATATTTGATCAGAAAAGCTCTTGGAAGCCCGCCATAGAATCCAGGAAACTCTCCTTTATTAGGACAACTGCTGCATTGGTTAAGTTCGCGAATAAACTGGGCAGGCGCCCTACAGTAGAACTATTAGAAATTTACAGAGCCAAGTGCACATCAAGTACACTCTACGGGGCAGGTGTTTGGGGGCACGTGAAAATAGATGAGGTGCAAAAGGTGGAAAAAACATCTTCCTACGCTTCCTTCTGGCAGTACCGCAGGGTACATCCACATATGCTTGCCACTTGGAATTGGGCATTCCCTATTTATCAGACTTGATTCGGATTCAACCCCTTCTCCTGTGGCATCGCATTTGGTCAGCATGTGAGACGACCCTCTGCAGGGAAATTATAGAGGATTACATCTCCCTTGATAGTTCACAAAAGATTAACTGGATTGCTTATATCAGAAAATTCTTTAGCGACCTAGGCATGACCCAATACTTTCAATCTCCCACCACAATAGCTGTAATCCCCCGTAAGAAGTTTAAAAAGATCTGTCTGGCACACCTAGAATCCCTCCAACTTGTCAGTGAAGTCCCGAAAGTTACGACCCAGCACTCACTCCTGATCCAAACTACACCTAAGGTCCAGCCCTATTTAACATTCAACTTCACGGGCTATGAGAGATTCCTACTAACCAGGTTCAGACTAGACAGCTTTCACCATCTGGTTACCTTTCCTCATATTAACATCTGGAAAAAACCTCTTCAAGCTTGTCATTGTGATGACAGCTCACCCCAATCAACAATTCATATCACACTCTTCTGTAAATTCTATCAGGAACTGAGGCATCATTGGCTTCTGCCAATCCTCAAGATCATGGGCCTGCGTAGGTGCCGCCCGGCTTACCTTGCTCTTCAATTCCTAGATGTTGAATTCTTTGCTAGAGGGGTAGCGATTTTTCTGAAGCTAGTCATCAAACACAGGCAAAATCTGGGCTGAACTAGGACTGTATACCCGCCTTAACTAGCTTCGTTTTAATGACTGTCAGTATTGTAATTTCTTTACATGGTATAAACTTTTAGAAATTTTTAAACCTCTATTTTTTTTTTCTCTTTTCTGTTTAAATAGCTTGACTCCGGGTGAAACTGTATTTAATATGTAATCGAAATTATTTGATATACACCATGAAATTTTTAACTTTTGTAGTTTGTCTACCCTTGTTTTTATAACTTGACTTTTAAAATGAAGAAGAATACCATTGATAAATGTCTTTTTACATGATTTGTATTGTGCTTTTATGGTTGTTTCTCATACACCCGAATAAAGCTTGATTTGATTTGATTTGATTTTATTTGTCTATATTGTTCTTTTGAACAACAACACTGTCTGACTATTCTACTGACAAAAGGATTTTCTTAAATTCTAATTCTTTTCTTTTCGGAAAAGTGACTGACAAGCAGGTCTGTAAGCCGCTCTCTCTTCAAAAGGACGATATTTTATTTAATTAGATTTTTATTGCAAGGCCTTAAATCATGCCAGCATTTGAAAAGGGGGGGCCCTCGGCCCCCCCGCACGCATGGCGGCGCGGCGACCGTCGCCCCCCCTTTCCCCTTGGTGGTCATTCGGCGGTGGGGGCGTGCCCTGGGGGTGCGGCCCACCGCCGATTGGCCGGCGGCCCTCCTGACCCGGATCCAATTTAGTGGGTCCGGGTCAGGGGGGGGCGGGCGATAGGAGGGGCCGACCGGCCCCTCGGGAATAAGAGGTGGGGAGCGCCCAGGAGACCCCCTTGTCCCTGGACGCTCCCCCGCTGAACGTTGTGCCCCGCGTTCGGGGCTTCTTTGTTTTCTTAAACTTTTTCGTTTCTTTTTCAGGCATTGGACGTTTAAGGGAGCTGTGTCGGGCCAGCGTCGTGTGGGCGGAGAGGCTTTGCTCGGGCTCCAGATCAGCAACACGGGAGAAGCCGCGTAGGGAGAGGCGGTGGTGATTCAGGGACATTGCCGTGCCGTTGGCGGATTAGGCTGTGAGGACCGGGGATACGGCGCAAGTGCGTCCAGCGGCCGAGGAAGTGTGGTGCGGGCCCGTCGAGGCACCGTGAGGTATCGTGCGGGGGCGGGGGGTCTTCGAGAGGCGCGCCAAGGAAGCGCTTGAGCAGCTACAGACTCGTACCAATTGTGGGGAGGTAAACGCCGGTAGTTGTGTCCCGAGCGGGCACATTTTGGCGCGCAATCCTTAAAGGAACGGTATTCGTGTCCCGAGCGGGCAAATTTTGGCGCGCATTTTTCTAGGAACGGCGATTAAGGCTGGTTGAGATAAAGCGAGAGCTCTCAGCGAGCTGCGCGTGCAACCGAGGGAAGTGGAGCCTGGGTGGGAGACCCCTTCTAAAAGCGTATATTTCTGGAGGGGAGGCATACGTAGTAACAATTATTTAAAGTGTGTTAACGATTGCTTTACATTTATTATTGCTTAAAGTTTGGCCCACAACGGTGCACAAAAGTATACAATTGTGAAAAACTAGGTGACATTTCTTAAACTGTTTTTTGTCACGACTTTACTGCATTTGATGGTTAGCACTCTGTTGTTCATAACATTGCACAAAGTGGGCAGTGGAGGTTAATAAGTGCAGTTCCTTGTCCTAATTGTCCTTACCTTTGAGCGAGAGTTAATTTTTGAATACCGCAGTGCAATATCATGCAAATGACCAATTTAACTGAGTGTGAAGTTAACAAATGATATTGAACGATTGTTTTCTTTGCATGACTATGGTGAAGGGATAAAACCAAGTGCACCTGGATTGTGGGAACTAGGGTAAGATTGTGTAACTGAAAGCAAAGTAATTGTGACTTCATTATTATGTTTTGAATTGGGAGTGATGGTCAATGCAGATTTAATAACTGGGTGTGGGTCTCTGGTTACTGAGCGAAACGAACCTCAGTAGGGACAGTCTAAAAAGGGTTGACAAAGGGGGTTCAGGCCTCCATCTTATTTGAACTGAGTGTTCCTGAAATTTGCCCCTGTTTTGCCACACGGTGTTAATGCGTTTTTCTATTCCAGGCTTTTAGCGACATTATTGGTCCAATCCATCCTTCAGAGAGGACGTAAGGAGAGTGAACGCGCAGCCTGGTGGAGGACGTGATCACAGACCGTTATCGCCGGCGAGTGCACGGGACTGGTCGGTAAGAGGGGTACGGGGGGCTGGCATTCATCGCTCCTGGTGGCCGCCGGGTGGGTCTACATTAGGTTTATTCACCCCTTACATAAGCGGACAAGCCGCTAGTGTTGCGGTCGCCGTTGCATGGTGCTGAAAGCCCCCTGGTGACCCTCCATCTGAAAGGTACAAATAGTTGACCTGTTGTAATTCAAGAGAGTAGGCTGCGGTTGTTTGGGGTAGCATCATGCCAGGTCCGCGGGGTGGAAAAAGGGGGTCCAACATGGAGGCTATGATGCGGGCCATGATGCGGGAGATGAGTGAAATTAAGCAACAGCTAGGAAAAGTTAATGAGCTGGAAGCACGGTTTAATGAGAGAGATGGTGAGGCCCCGGGCCCATCCGGTAGGCCGATCCGCAAGAGGGTGGCACCAGTGCCAAGGGGGGATTTTGTCACCCCACCCGGGAAACCTAGGTCCAAGAGATCCAGGGACGCTGCCCCCATCCCAGGGCCAATAGAACCGGTACCTGCCGCGCCGCCGGCGGTCGTCCCGCCCCCGCAGATACCTATCCCTACACCCCTTGCCCGCATGGTGCCGGTGCCGACAGGTCAACCAGTAGACGCTGGGCCTGCTCCGATACCGGTGCCCACAATCCCGGGCACAGGCGTGCCACACCCGGCACCCGCCCTGCCAGCTTCACCAGTACCACCGGGCATAACCCCAGTGGTACCTGTTGTCCCGGGGGGTAATGTAGAGTCCATGCCCCCTGAATTGTTATCCCAGATAACGGCCTTGATGCCGTGGCTCCAAAAAGGGGGAGCTTTCCCGAATTCTGCAGATCATGCAGCAGAGGCGGCGAAGTTTGTGGAAAAGATCAGATCGGCAGCGGTCGCCGACAGTGTTGCCTTGCCAATATCTTCTCCCCTTGCAGGTCCAAGTGTTCCCCAGCTGGACGGAGCTAAAGGGCAGCCGCCCCCGGTGCCCGCACTTGGTAAGGAAGTGGCATTGCCGCTCTTGGGGGACGGTGTTCTACCTTCCAGGAGCGAGAATTTGGCTCAGCATGTGTCATTAGCTGTGAAAGAGATGATTTGGGCGGATAAATACGTGTACATTTATTCTTTGTTGTTAGATAATAGGGAAATGGAGCAGGCAAAAGCACTAAAAGAGTGGATGCTTCCAAGCGAATGGAGGGCGCAGTGTACTAGGTTTAGGGTTGAGGAAACTCTCAACAACTGGATGAAAGCATGGGCTGTATTCACTGCAATTAAAGCTGAGCGTCCTCCGGATTTACAGGCAGCATTGGCATGCTACTCCAGCAGGATTGTGGGGTGGAGTGAACAGTACTCGGGGGAGGCATGGAAGGGGTATGATGTCAATTTCAGGAAGGCATTGGAATTCAATAGATCATTGCCATGGGACACGGTAGATTCCATGGCGTGGCACAAACAGTTCTCTGATACCGCACCTCCCCCTCAGTTCAGTGCAGTCAAGGTGTTCACTAGGCCACAACAGCCCTTTCGGCCCCCCCAAACGAGTGAGGTACCTGGGAAGTTTAGGGCGAGTGGGCCAGAGAAAAAAGGGGTGTGCTGGGATTTTAATAGGCGCACCTGCACAAGGGCCGCGTGTAAGTTTAGACATGCATGTTCCTCCTGTGGGCACCCCTCTCATCCAGAAACTTCCTGTAGGTCCAAGCAGGGAAACACAGGTCAGAGGGGTAGGGGAAAGCCACTATAAGGTAGACAGGCTAGGCCCCCCCACTCCAGTGGATGTGGTGGCAATGATTCCATGGTTGAACAGATACCCGGACCACACATCAGCCACCCTACTCCAGGAAGGTTTTTCTAAGGGCTTCAGGATCCCGGCCGCGGGTTACACAGGTAGCGCGCACTGTAGAAACCAATTGTCAGTCAAGCATAATCCGGCGGTGGTGGCCGCCAAAATTGACAAGGAGCTATCATTAGGCAGGATAGCTGGCCCTTTTGCTGAAGTGCCAGTCCCCAATTTTGTGTGTTCTCCACTAGGAGTTGTCCCCAAAAAAGAGAGAGGGCAATTCAGATTGATCCATAACCTGTCAGCGCCCAGGGGAACGTCACTGAATGATGCCATTGACGAGGGTATCTGTAGTGTTAAATACGCCTCTTTTGATCAGGCTGTTAACCTATTACAGACCACGGGACCCGGGGCGCTGATGGCGAAATCAGACATAGAATCAGCCTTTCGTCTCCTTCCAGTCCACCCAGCGGATCAGCATCTGTTAGGTTTCACTTTTGGGGATATGTTTTACATGGACAAATGCATGCCTATGGGTTGTTCTATATCTTGCGCCTACTTTGAGATGTTTAGTTCCTTTCTTGAATGGGCCATGAGACAAGTGACGGGCCATCAGCGGGTCATGCATTATTTAGATGATTTCCTCTTCCTGGGTACAGCGGGATCTCAGGAGTGTGCACGGGCATTGCGGGAATTTTGCGTGCTCATGCGGGCTTTTGGTGTCCCCCTTGCGCCCGGGAAGACTGTTGGCCCGACCACCTGCTTAGAATTTCTTGGCATTGAGATTGACTCAATGGAGGGATGTTTTAGATTACCTAGGGACAAAGTGGACAAATTCAAGTCAGCACTCCATTTATGCCTCCGCAAGGAGAAGGTCACTCTGCAGCAACTACAGGAGGTGGTAGGCCAATTGAATTTCGCACTAAGAATCATCCCCATGGCTCGCCCTTTCTCTCGCTCCATCGCTCACGCGATGAAGGGGCTGAGGGAAAAGCACCACCGCACTCGCTTATCGGCTGAAATTCACCAGGATATGCTTATTTGGATGGCATTCCTGGAGGATTTTAACGGTAGGGTGGTCTGGCCCGGCCCGCTCACAACATCAGCCGAGTTGGGCCTATGGACTGATGCGGCCGGTAGTGTGGGCTTTGGCGCCATCCTAGGGAACAGGTGGGTCGCTCAACAGTGGCCAGAAGAATGGAAGGCATGGGGTCTGACCAGCAACATTGGCTTCCTCGAACTCTTCCCAATATGGGTGGCACTGATGGTCTGGCCCGAACACCTATGTAACCAATCAGTGGTGTTTTGGTCAGATAACATGACAGTGGTAGAATGTATCAACCAGCAGGGGGCGCGGTGTCCTTTCATACTTCGTCTGGTCAAAGAAATTGTTCTGCGATGCCTTAAGCTGAATGCTAATTTTAGGGCCAAACATGTCCCTGGTGTGCTAAACAATGCAGCTGACTCCCTCTCTCGCTTCAAAATGCAGGTTTTCAGGGAGCATCTCCCCACAGCAGACCCCTCGCCAGCACACTTCCCAGCAGTACTTTGGCAGATTGGTGCCCCAGATTACAGGACCTCGTGGTCGCTAGCCTAGCTCCCAGGACCAGGACGGCTTACGAAGGGGCGTTTCTGTCTTACTGTTCTTTTTTGGGGCAACAGTGGGAAGCGCTTTGGGCGGAGGAGGATGGCTTTGCAGCCTATTTAGAATGGATGCATAAGGAGGGGCGCTCGGTGGCAGCTGCGAACAGACATAGGGCAGCGGTGTCATTCTTCGCTCAAGCTAGGGGCTTCCGGGATCCCACTAATACCTTTATGATACGTAAGGCTTTAAGGGGATGGCGCCGTATTCAGGGACATCAGAAGGATAAGAGGAAGCCCATTGGATTGGCCCGGCTGACAGCCTTACTGGGCACGCTGGAGACTGTTTGTAGCTCGGAGTGGGAGGTGCTTCTTTTTAGGGCAGCATTCTCTTTGGCATTCTATGGGGCGCTGAGAATTAGCGAACTCGTGGCAGGTTCCAAGTCAGACCTACTGGGCGGCTTGCAAAAGGCTAGTGTGACGATAAGGGAGGACACCATGTGGGTGATTGTCCAGAAGTCAAAGACCGACCAGGAGGCTAAGGGTCACACCATTGTTCTGCAACGAGCCCCCGCCAACCCGTGCTGCCCGGTGAGGCACGTGGAATTACTCCACGGAATGTTGGTAGGCTCAGCGGGCAGGGCATTGCTCTGTCACGCTGATGGGAGCCCCTTGACCAGGTATCAGTTCAGGAAAGTATTGGAGATGGGGGTTAGGAAAGCAGGTCTTGACCCTAAAGAGTTTGGCTCTCATTCCTTCAGGATTGGGGCAGCAACTGAGGCGGTGGCGGGGGGCCTCCCAGTGGAAAGAGTGAAGACAATTGGGAGATGGTCTTCAGAATGCTATAAACGTTATGTTCGGATTGACATGCTATGATTACATGTCACTCACGCTTGGTTTCTTTCCGCTCTCTTACAGTTTCTCAGACCTGTTACGCAGGGGAGGAATTTGTCGTCGGGCACCGGCAACATTCATCAGCACGGAGCGGCGACCAGGAGATAAGGAAGAACAATGTCTGGATTGTTGGTCATTCATATGTGAAGCGAGCAGAATGTGTCTTTCTGTCAGGTGACAAGAGGAAAAGGGCGGCACAACTAGGGTTGGACATCACGTTCTTTGGCAGAGGGGGGTTGTGTCTTCACGTGTTTAGGGGATTCTTCCAAGGGCTTTTAGCACGCCAGCAGTCTCCACCGTCAGTGGTGATACTTCACCTTGGGGAGAATGATTTGGCAACACTGGGCAGGCGCATTCTGATTGAGGAGATTATTTCAACGGCGGGTTGGATGGCTAGGACCTGCCCCGGGTGCACACTAGTATGGTCACAACTCATACCTCGATTACAGTGGCGGGGGGGACATTCGGTCAAGGCGTTGAATCACTCGGTAAAGAGGATCAACACACGGTTGGATAGGTTGTTTCGAGCCCCCTTGTTACAGTCAATACCTCATGGGTGCATCTGGGGTGACAAGTATTACTTGAAGGACGGAGTTCATTTAACAGAGGAGGGTAATGTCCTATGGTCTGACAATATCTGGGCCTGGCTAGAGGGTTTTGAAAGTAGGAGGGTGTCCTTAGGCAGGGGCTAGAGGGGGGAGGCCAGATCGTCGGTTAACAATGCTCGCCTGTGGCGGTAAGGTCATTATCGGTGAGCACATATTTGAGGTCTGAGGGGGCGGGCATCATCCTATGGAGGTTCCCGCCCAGGGGGAGGGGCCTGCGGGCCACTCCCAGAACTCCAGGGGCAAGGTAATAGGCAAAGGAGCGCGGGTAGGAGTAGTTCACGCTTTCCTTAGGCTGGTAGCCACCCCGCGCGCGTGGACTCATGACGCCACCGGCGCAGAGTAAGGGCCCTCCTTTAGTGGGTAAATGGAGTTTAGGGCGTAGACCGGGCAATTCCCGGGGTAACACTGCGCATGCGCACTTCTATGGGGGAGGCGCAGCTTGTAGGACCTGACACCGGTAGTGACCCTGCCATATGGCCAGAAATGTACAAAAATCAAGTTTAGGATGTTTAGTCTAAGTTAGGAAACAACATGTATTAGAGTTTTGTTAAGGTCAGGCTCTCAAACTTGTTGATAAGAATTATGTAACTAAATGTCCTGCTGATTTTTGTATTCATTGTTGATTATGCAATTAAAACCTTTTTTAATTTCATACTTTAATAAATACGGCCGGGCGACTAGCGCCCGCCTTCCAAAAAGTAAAGACGTCTCGTGTCCACGTTCCTGGGTGTTGGGGTGCCGGATTGGGGGGGAGGCGGCAGCTAGTCGCTGACCATGTTGATTTTTCAATACACTCTATACATTGATATATTAATTATTTCGAAATGCGCATGGGCCTTTAGAGAGGCGCACGGGTAAGGACATTGCTTCTTCACAACAGGACATCTTGGGTGGCTATAGTTCTTTACATTTAGCTTCCCTGAAAGGACATCTACACAGTTTGAGGGGGCTCTGTTTACTGACCTCAAAAGGATGTTTGAATGACGGGAAAGTGAGGCCACGCATAAACATTCTAAAAGATAAAGTAAACACAGAGCGGCCGCGAAGAGGCACAGCTTCCTGTGAAGTGGTGCGGGAAAATTTTCCGTGTGGAACTGTTCAGACGCTGCAAGGGCGCTTGTTTTAAGTGTGTGCTCTCGAGCCAAAGTTGTAAACCTGATTGATTCGTTTTCGCTGTCTGAAGTTTTTGACACGTCATTGTTTGTCTTTAATGTGATTTGCGGACTTTAAGACACACCTGTGCCCCAAGCCCTGTATCCCCTTGCCCGGGCCTCTGCAGGCAGTTCACAGGGGTGCCTTAGTCTTCTAACAGTGATCCCAGAAGGAGCCCCTGTGGAGGGGAGGGGGGCAAACAACCCGAAACATAATATAGATGTCTGGCAGCGGGACTTGGCAGCCGCGCTTCCGACCACAAGATGGAAATGTGAGCAGATACCGGGTGATGTCACTGGCTTCTTCAGGTGCCTTTTCCCCATGCCTTGACTTCTTGAGTGGTGCAGACATGTGATGCGTGGGGTGTCTGGACCTGTGGGCTACTATAGGGACAGGGTGCACTGCTGCTAATTCCAGATGCTGAGCCAACGTAGATTCTATCTGATCCTGGCTGCTGCCGACGCTCACAGTGTCTTGCCTTTGTTCTTAAGCACCTCTTTGACTGAACATCCCGGCCCTGTGGGTGTAAGGTACACCAATGAATGCTTCAGTTTTTATAACGGAGTCTGCTGTGTTTTATTCCCCCGCTAAATTGATGAAAGGAGACGGCACACCGGCCGTGTTTCCTGTGTCATCTGTTTATTTGTTTATTTTGTATTTTTGTTTATTTGGATTTGGATTTGTAGAGCGCCTTATCACCCAGGGGTCTCTAAGCGCTTAGCAGAGGGTGGACACAGTGCTGTTAGGGGAGCAGGTTAGATGGTACCCCATGCCTCCTGAAACAGTACGGTTTTTAGCTTTTTCCTGAATGGTAGCAGACTTGTTTCTTTGCGCAAGCTCTCTGGCAGTTTATTCCATGCACTGGGAATTGTATAGGAGAAAGTATGAATGAATGAATGAATGAATGAAAATATTTGTAAAGCGCGCGATGGCCAAACGGCTTCCTGGCGCTGAGAGCTCTAAAGAACCGGACAGACAGGGCCAGGAGGTTAGCGGGGGTAGGCCAGGGCAAAGAGGAAAGTTTTTAGCGCTTTACGGAAATGAGAAAAAATAGGAATCGAACGCATAGAGAGAGGGAGGGAGTTCCAGAACCGGGGAGCAAGAACAGAAAAACGGGTTCCACCAGTGCGAGATTTACGAAAGCGGGGAACAGTGAGAAGGGCAGAAGACGATGAACGAAGAGTGCGGGCAGGGGTGTGAAGGGAGATCAGAGAATTGATGAAAGCCGGTCCAGAGTGGTCAAGGGCCCGGTAAACGAGGCACCCCAATTTAAACAGGGATCTCTGCAAGATGGGCAACCAGTGAAGGGATTTAAGGACGGGGGTGATGTGATGGGTTTTGGGCAAGTGAAAAATAAGACGGGCAGCCTGATTCTGGATAGCTTGTAGGCGGCGGGTTTCATAGGCAGGAATGCCAGCGAACAAGCTATTACCATAATCGAGGCGGGAAGTGATGAGGGCAGAAATAATAATCTTAAGGGAGTCAAGAGAGAAAAAGCGAGAGATTTTCCGGATCATCCGGAGGGAAAGAAAACAGGAGGACACCACGGCACTGACCTGGCCATGCATGGACAGGTCCTGTCTGACCTTGATGCCCAGAGTTTTAACAGAGGGAACGGGGGTGGGGGAAGGGCCAAGAATGGGAGGCCAGAAAGCAGAGGACCAAGGGCTGGATGAGCCGCCAATCAGAACAAGCTCAGTCTTATCTGGATTAAGCTTGAGGTGGTTGGCGCTCATCCACCCAGAAATAAAAGCCATGGTGGAGTGAAAAAAGGATAGAGCGTGAGAAGAGGAGGAAAGGTCAAAAACGAGCTGGAGGTCATCAGCGTAGTTATACACAGAGACCCCCAGCTCAAGAAGGGAGGAAATAAGAGGGTGAATGTAGAGATTGAAAAGAAGGGGAGAGAGGGAAGACCCTTGGGGGACTCCACAGGGCACCGGGAGGGGGGAAGCAGAAAAGCCGGGAAGATGGACAGCTTGAGAGCGACCCGTCAGAAAGGAGGTAATCCAAGAGAGGACAGTACCTCGTATGCCCGCTGCGCTGACACGGTCCAAAAGAATATTATGGTCGACCGTGTCAAACGCAGCGGACAAATCGAGGAGGATTAAAGCCTGGGGAGAATTGACGTCGGCCTTGGCTTTAAGCTCGTCAAGGACGGCTAACACCACGGTTTCGGTCGAGTGACCTGCGCGGAAACCAGCTTGGTGGGATGCCAGAAGCTGGTTCCGTTCAACAAAAGCAGAAAGACAAGAGGTAACATAAGATTCAAGAATTTTAGCGAGATAGGGGAGAAGAGAGATAGGTCTGAAGTTAGAAGGAAGAGAGGAGTCGAGACCAGGTTTTTTAAGAATTGGAGAAACAATAGCAGATTTAAAAGAAGAAGGGACCAATCCGGTGGAAAGAGAGGCATTGAGAAGAGAGAGAGGGGTGTCAGGACAAGAGGAAAAAAGGGTTTTGAGGATGCGGGCAGGAGCACAATCAGTGGGGGAGCCAGACTTAATTTTAGAAAGCAAAGTTAAGAAGGTGTCCAAAGAGAGGGGAGGAAAAGAAGAAAAAAAAGATTTAGGCGCAGAGAGGACAGAGTGAAGAGGGGTAAAAGGAGTGACCAGGATGTTAGATTTAATATTAACAATCTTCTCGATAAAGAAATCGTTAAGAGAAGAGCAGAGGGCCTGAGAGGGAATGAAGTGAGGGCAGGCCCGATCAGAGGTGGCCAAGTTCTTAACCAAGGAAAAAATTTCTTTGGATTTGTTAGCCGCGAGCGCCACTTGTTCGGAGAAGTATTTTGTCTTGGCGATCAAGATGGCCTTCTTATACTCTCTATGAAGTAGTTTGTATTTGGCCTTATCGTCCGGGCAGTAGCCACGGCGCCAAAGGCGCTCTGAGCGTCTAAGCTCTAATTTGAGAATCTTAAGCTCCGGGCTAAACCAACGATGAGCCTCATGAGGGCGTAAGGACTTGACTAACTTGAGGGGGGCTACTAGGTCACATGCGGAGGAAAGCCAGTTGTCAACTGCAACAGCCTGAGAGTCAGGGGAGATGTCAGTTAGATCTGGGGAGGAAGAAGCAAGGGAGTGAGAGAGGGAGGCCAAGTCAACATGGTTCCAGCTACGGGTGAAGACGTTCTTGGGACGACGGGGCTGGTGAGGGGGACCGGTAGTGATAGAAAAGGAGATGAGGGAGTGATCAGACCATGGGCATGGGAGGATGCTGGGAGAGGAAACTATGTCCTGAGATGACCAGACTTGGTCCAGGGTGTGGCCAAGATTGTGGGTAGGGACCAAAACATGTGACTTCAGATTGAGGCAAAGGAGAGTGGCAGTGAAGTCCTTGGATGCTGAGTCCTCCCTGGGGTCGCCAGGCCAGTAGTTAAAATCCCCCAGCAGGAGTACAGAGGAATTATTCACTACCAACGTGGCGAGGAGTTCCTGCAGGGAGGCCACAAATAGGGGCATGTTCAAGGGAGGGCGGTAAACAAGGACAACAGTGAGAGGTGCAGGCAGGTTGGAGGAGCGGGCAACTAAGAAGTCCACTCCAGCAATGGGTGCTTGGGGGAGAAGCTGAAATTGAATAGTGGAACGGACAATCATGGCAACACCCCCCCCGATTTTGTCTGCGGGGCGATCGGCCCGGAGGACATAGTAGGAATGGGGGAGGATGGCAAGGATGTCAGGAAGGGAAGCCTCCGAAAACCAAGTTTCCGTTAGGAACAGGAAATCTGGGGAGTCTGTGGTAAGAAGGTTGAACAGGTCAAGCTGGTGTTTGCCTGCCGAGCGAGTATTGAGGAGGTAGGCAGAGACAGTGTGAGGGGGAGATAAGTGACTAATAGGGAGGGAGTCGATATCCGACATAGGCAAGGGAATGATGAGGTGTGGCAACACAACAAGGTCTGAGTGCGGAAGATAAATATCTAGTGCAACAAGGTGCTGCATAAGAGTGTGAGGAAGAGGCACCTTAGTGAAACAAGCAAGGAGCTGTGCAGACGTATATGACAATAGAGGGGCAGGGGGTGTGGCCCCTGGTCCCGGCCTGTCGCCCTCCTAGAGAGGATAGTTTGAACCGTGGGCAGACCAGCAGTGCAGCATCTACCGATCGTAAATTCCTGCTGTTGGCGTACGGAGCAAGACGTTCCTTAATGTATTTAGGGGCTTGCCCGTACAGGGCCTTATGCGTAATGCAAAGGCCCTTGAACTTGGCCCGCTGTTTCACCGGCAGACAATGGAGTTTGTGAAGAAGGGGGTGGCATGGGTCCTTCTTGGTTTATTGAAGATAAGCCTGGCAGCGTCGTTCATGACTATCTGGAGTCTGTTCATCAGTTTTTGAGGGGTACCGACATACAGAGCGTTGCCGTAGTCCAGACGTGCCAGGATTAGAGCTGATACTGCTCTCCTGAGCGTGTCCACCGTCAGAATGGGGGACAGTTTACGCAATTGTCTCATTAGGCCCACACATGTGCCCACTATAGCTGAGACCTGGGCTGACATAGTAAGATCTGTGACACCTTCAACCGCACGTAGTGCTGCCAGATGCATGGATGTCTGAACGCACCCTGGTTTTTTTTGTATAGTGCCTCACTTCTTCTATTTCTAAGGACTGTAAGCAATGGCTGTTGTCATTACACTTTTTAATATTGCTCAATTGGCCTTGGACAACATTAAATGCTAGTTGAATTGGTAGGGGTTCAAAGTTCAAAGTCCTGTCCCGGGCAAGTTAATAGCTGTGATGTAATCAGATCTCTGTGGCCAGCAGCACTGAATTCTGGGATTTAGAGTTTCACGTTTACCTGGGCTTTACAAATGCATTAAAATGCAATAGGTCTCGCCTTTTATTAAGTTAAAGCCATTTGCTTTGCTGTTATGTTATGTTATGTTATGTTATGTTAATTGGGTTCTTCTATAGCGCAACGGCTACTCACAAAGGAGTGTCCCGGCGCTTTGGCGAAGAGGACCTTTATTGGAAAGAAAACATAACTGGGAGTAAAAGACTTCACAATTCCTAGCTAAACAACCAGGTTTTTAATGCTTTTCTAAAAGACATCAGACTGGGGGCCTGTCTCAGATCAAAAGGCAATTCATTCCAGGCACATGGAGCCAGGTAGTGAAACGAGCGCCCCCCTTGACGAGTGCGTTTGATGGATGGGACGCACAATTTGAGCAGGGAGGCAGAGCGAAGAGCTCTGCTCGGTTTGTACAGAGCGAGCCGTTTACTAATATACCTGGGGCCCAGGTCGTGAAGAGCCTTATAAGTTAGAGTCAGGCTCTTGAACAGCACCCTTTTGGCTATAGGGAGCCAGTGCAATTCCTTAAGCAGGTTAGAAGTACTCGCTCGTCTAGGAAGACCATAAATGGCCCGTGCAGCTGAATTTTGCACAACCTGAAGTCTCCTTACCAAGTATTTAGGAAGACCTAAATAAAGGGCATTTACATAGTCCAAGCGAGACCCTACCAGTGCTTGAACGATAACCCTGCGATGATTCACGGAAATCAAAGGAAGAAATTTCCTGAGCATCCTCAGGATACCGAAGCATTTCCCTGCAAGACTGGCTATTTGGGGTCCAAAAGTCAACTCATTGTCCACAATGATACCAAGATTTTTAACCCTGGTACTAGCATTGGTAGGAGGGAAAAGATCCTGAGGCCACCAACTTTTCCAATTTGGTTCAGAGACACACCCAAAAAAAAGCAGCTCCGATTTATCGGAGTTGCATTTCAGGCCGTGTCTCTTGAACCAATCAAAGACTGCTTCTAAACAGCCTCTGATACGTGCCCCATCAAACATCTCATTCTTGTTCTGGTGAACAAGAGCTGGGTGTCATCAGCGTAAGACACGATCTGAGCGCCAAACGACTCCGCAACCTCTGCAAGGGGGGCCATAAAGATGTTAAAAAGCAGGGGGCTAAGAATAGACCCCTGAGGGACCCCCACTTCCAGGACTGACATAGCTGCGGAGTGAGGTGGCGCCCAGATCGTTTGCCGGCGGTTGGCTAGAAATGACCTAAGCCAGTTCCACACCGTCCCCCTAAGACCACAATCCCAGAGTCGAATTAGGAGAGTGTCATGGGGAACGGTGTCAAACGCCGCCGACAAGTCTAGCATAACCAACATGGCCTTGCCTCCCGAGTCTAAGACCTCTCTAATGGCGGTGGTGACTTCCAGTAAAGCGGTTTCTGTGCTGTAATTCGCACGAAACCCAGATTGAGTACTGTGCAACATGTTGTTATTCTCGATGAAATCTGAGATGGATCGGTGCACATGCCTTTCCGCCACCTTTGCCAGAGCAGGGAGGAGAGAAATAGGCCTATAGTTGGCGTGTATGATGGGATCCAAAGTTGGTTTTTTAATTAGTGGAAGAATAAGCGCACTCTTCCAAGCCTGTGGAACAATGCCAGAAGAAAAAGAGGAATTTAGCATGGAGTTGATAGGACTATTTAGCACAGAGGCTATTTTATTAAGACAAGAGACCGGGCAGGGATCTAAAGGTGAGCCCGATTTCAAGCCTGTCAAGTAGTCTAATGAAGCGGCAAGGCTTAACTGCGGAAATTCCCAGAGAGTGGGATTCACAGAAGAAATAGCATCCGGATCAACTACCCGAAACTGCTTAGAAAAAGTTGCAAGGTCGGCTTGAATGGTAATTATTTTGTCAACAAAATAATGAGCTAATTCATTCAGCCAAGATTTGGAATGAACCTGGGCAGACTTGGCCAGCGACGGAGAGGTGAAGTCTCTGACAATATTAAAAAGCTCCTTACAGGAGTTATCCGACTCATCTATCCGACGTTCAAAGTAGGTTTTTTTTTCGCTCCAAATCATCTTATGGTAAGATCTGGTCAGGTCTTTAAATTTTTCTCTCTCACGAAGGTTATAATCTTTTCTCCAGATTCTTTCTGCTCTCTTGCAGCTTTGACGGGCTTCTTTAAGCTTGGTTGAAAACCAAGGAGCAGAGGCACGTTTATTTCCAGGTTTGGCAACTTTCTCAGGCACCAGATCCGCCAGTATAGTTGTAAGCCACTCAGTATAGAGGGGTAAGTCAACTTCTACACTGCCGGACAGAGTGCAAGGCGAACGTGCCGAAGCCTGGAGTAACGCTTCACTAGATAATAGATGAAAAGGTCTGGACATACGCTTAGTACATGTCACAGGGTTCAATCTAGCAGGAGAAAAACTCGAAAGACTGTACAATACCATTAGCAAAACAGATGGCTTTAACTTAATCAAAGGTGAGACCTCTTGAATTTTCAACGATTGTTCTTTCTAGTGTTGGTAATGCGGAACGACTTCTCCTCTAGAGGCAGCAAGAGAGTGAGTCTGAGGTATGCCCTTCAAAAGTGCCACATGTACCCGCTTGTGGCACAAAGGGGAACACAAATCATCCTTTTGCCTGCATTGCCACACTTGATTACAAGCTTAAGTGTCACATTGATTACTCTGTATTACATGGGAACTTATAGTCCCTGTATTCTACAGCAGGGGGTACTTTAGCCCATATATGACAGTGTGAGATGTGTTTGCTGCTGCCATTCATTCAATAAATTTCAATTCACATGTGCATGTGTGGCTCAAAGTGCGGCACTGGGGATTTGTAATGTGGTAAAAACAAACACCAAAAAAGTCATATAATCACAATTCATCTTTCAGAGGCCTAATACACATATTGCAGAAACTCAACTTCCACTGTCTGAAAAGTTTTCTGTCCCCCGCAGGCAAATTCGCACCAAACTGCCTCTGTAGCCACCCCAGTCCTGGAAGAATGTGTACCATAATTTCCATCCCTCTCACCCAGTATGGACAACGCCTTTCTCAGCATTCCCAAATGGTTGGAGGCTTTCGACCTAGATCTGGTAGGATAACAAAACACCTCCTCAAAAACTGCTCCGGGCCACTTCAAATAATCCTTCAAAGCGTCCACTGGTCAGTGGTCACACATCACTACTCTCTGCCCTTTTCAAATCAACAGCACCCTCCTTCCTCATCCTCTCTGGTCTTTCTTAGATCATCGCAACCAAATTCTCAAACTGTCCACCTCTTTCCAACACAAATCCAAGGAGCCCTTCTTAAAAAGTAACTCCAACACCCAATCCCAACACAAGAAAAACCTCATAAAACAAATGCATGACCAATTTAAAAATGCCTGTTTCAAACCTAACATAACAAGGAGGTAAAACCTGAATTGACTGCTGCAACAATTCAAACATAGGCAGTTGATGTAGCTTATCTCACAAAGCTCTCATTCTTGCC
Organism: Lissotriton helveticus; assembly: GCF_964261635.1. Lineage (NCBI taxonomy): Eukaryota > Metazoa > Chordata > Amphibia > Caudata > Salamandridae > Lissotriton > Lissotriton helveticus. Next base: position 210,571,713 of record NC_136063.1, on the reverse strand, counting down.
TAAACCGCCCGGACTCTTCCCTCAAGCTAGCCTGCCACCAGATCATACCCCCACCATAAGTTGCAATCGACAGACATTCCTGCAAGCTTACCAGCTATAGTGTCCAAGGAAAAAAAAACCACAGCCAATGAAACTTAAAACAAGATGCAATAAATAATCCCTTCAGAAAACAGCTCCCTCGACATCATCATTCCTTATTTTCCCAAAACACTCCTGATTATCATTCCAGCATTGCACAGAACATCTTCTCATGGGCGATTCAACAGACTGCTCACTCCCAGAGCCCAAATCTCCAGTGGTAGCTCGGCCTTCCTGCCTTCCGTTCCAAAATAAACCTATGCAGTAACCATTACACTCTCAAGTCCCTCTCCCCCTCTCTAGTCATCAACCATCTTAAATCAGCCAATTCCATGCACCAGACTCCCAATACCATTACTAGAGGAAAAACCTCAAGAAAATGAATGCCTCATGGCTAAACCAAATCTCCTGCAAGAGGTACTACCTACCCAGACCACTCTACATCTAAAATTCAGAAGACCCAATAACTTATTCATCTTACAAATTCCAGCGTCTTACCTCAAATATTTCTTCCTTCAGCAACAGAGTCTTCCGGACTTTCAGCCTTGGCATCATAGCCATGACCCTACCCTCCCCCCAACCCCTTGTCAAGTTCCATTCCTAGAGTTGACTTTCAGTCTTCTTGGGGCTAAAAGATTTTCCAACTCTTCGTCAATAGCTATAAAATGCTCACAATCCTCAAACAGGCACCAGACCCCTACGGCCAACAAACATAAGATCACCAAGGTAGAGTATCAGTAACATGTCAACACTAAAAAAACAATACCCACTACAAACAAGCATGGCCAAAGTCAATAGGTCTCACTTTTGGTGCCTATTGGCGTTGCCAACGGTTTAGCAATATTTTACTGTATTTTCATTACATATCTTAAAATAAAGAAATTAACATTTGTAAACTTTCTTTTCTTTGGTGCAATTTTGTATTGCAATTGACTTTACTGTGTATTGGCAAAGCTAAGAGGTCTTAGCTCTAAAAGCATGAGTTGTGGGGTTTTCCAGTGCATGTACTGCACATGCAAGCTGAGTTGATAATGGATGTTGGGTTCTGGTTGTAGGAAGGTGTTCATAATCAAGCATTATTAAGAGCTCTAGAGCTGAGACTAAAGGCAATGGAGTCAGCTTGCCATAAAGTGTTCAGGTTACATGATCATTCAACCTTTGGCCTCTCTTCAGTGTGCACATAGTGATGGTCACATTTGCATCATTTGTAATTACCAATCCTAATTATTTACAACAAAATCATTGTTGTTACTCATTTATATCAAACTGCTAACAAAAACGCACTAAGCCAATAGGTTTTGCTTGTTTTAGGCATATGTTTGCATTTGTGTGAAATGCCTACATGCAACAGCAGACACCTCACAGAGAGGCACCTGAATGCTGGTTAGTCAGCATGCTGTGTGAAGCTCAGAATTGTAGTTCACATGAAATAAGCCACATCCTAATTACTAAAGCCACTCCCACTTAAAGAAATGTGGTCTTGAAAAAGGCCTTTCCTGCAGACAGCTAAAAGCTGCCTTTTTAGGTGAGAACTACAAATTGTGTAGTTGCATTGCTGTGGAGTCCTTGGGATCCAATCTAAAACTTGTGGAGCAGAAAGAAGGAGTAACCGCTTTACTACTCTCTGGCACTTGAATCACTCTGCAGTATCTCTGGGAGACAGAAGAACAGCTGATGCTGTGAGTCAGAGGTGAGAGTTGTGCACTTCAATGAAAGAAAACCCAGGACCTGAACTCCAGTATTGTGACACCACAGGCTATGATTGCAGGGGTATGCAGACAAAATATTGATATTTAAATATCGATATACAATTATATTGAAGTTTAAATATTGAAGGGACATAATATAGAAGGTAAGTAATATTGATAGATTTAATATCGATATTAGTAATATCGAAGTTTGAAATATCAATGTCAGTAATATCGATGTTACTAATTTCGATGTTACTAATATCGATTTTTTTATTATTTTTGTGTATATTATTATGTATTTATTATGTTTTTAATTTATTTTTATGTAATTTAATTAAATGTTGTATTTTAGTATTGTAGCGGGTTGTGGGTTTATAGGGGAATAGAGTGGGAAGTAATTTAATTATGTTAAATTAATTATTAATTAGTAGGAATTATAAATTAATTTTAATTAATTGGTAATTAATTTTAATTAATTCTTAATTAATTTTAATTATTGATTACTTGATAAATATGTTCTGTAGCGGGTTGTGGGTTTATAGGGGAATAGGGTGGGAAGTAATTTATTTATGTTAAATTAATTATAAATTAGTAGGAATTATCAATTAATTTAAATTAATTGGTAATTATTTTTAATTAATTGGCAATTAATTTTAATTAATTGATTAATTGATAAATATGTTCTGTAGCGGGTTGTGGGTTTATAGGAGAATAGGGTGGGAAATAATTTAATCATGTTTAAATTGATTATTAATTAGTAAGAATTATAAATTAAATATAATAATTGATAAATATTTTTAATTAATTTGTAATTAATTTTAATTAATTGATTAATTGATAATTATGTTCTGTAGCGGGTTGTGGGTTTATAGGGGAATAGGGTGGGAAGTAATTTAAATGTAATTAAGTAATAATGTTCTTTAATTAATTGTTGTGTTAATTATATAATTGTTAATTAATTATTAATTGGTAATTAAATATTATATGGTATTTTTATTTTTTTTTTGGTTAAAAATATTTTGCTAATCATGTTTTTAATAATTATGTATTGGTATTTGTAAATGGTTTATATTTATTTAATAGTTAATATTTTATTATTTAAAAAATTAATTTATTTATAAGTTTGTTATTTTTACCCCTACGGTTTCCAACACTTTCCCTACTGTTCCACTCTCTGGAGTTGGAATAGTAATTGTTACCCCTACGCTATCCAACACTTTCCCTACTGTTGCACTCTCTGGAATGGGAATAGTAATTGTTACCCCTACGCTATCCAACCCTTTCCCTACTGTTGCACTCTCCAGAGTGGGAATAGTAATTTTTACCTCTACGCTATTCAACACTTTTCCTACTGTTGGACTCTCTGGAGTGGGAATAGCAATTTTTACCCCTACGCTATCCAACACTTTCCCTACTGTTGCACTCTCTGGAGTGGGAATAGTAATTTTTACCCCTACGCTATCCAACACTTTCCCTACTGTTGCACTCTCTGGAGTGGGAATAGTAATTGTTACCCCTATGCTATCCAACACTTTCCCTATTGTTGCACTCTCTGGAGTTGGAATAGTAATTGTTACCCCTACGCTATCCAACACTTTCCCTACTGTTGCACTCTCTGAAGTTAAAATAGTAATTGTTACCCCTACTCTATCCAACACTTTCCCTACTGTTGCACTCTCTGGAGTGGGAATAGTAATTTTTACCCCTACGCTATCCAACACTTTCCCTACTGTTGCACTATCCGGAGTGGGAATAGTAATTTTTACCCCTACGCTATCCAACACTTTTCCTACTGTTGCACTCTCTGGAGTGGGAATAGTAATTATTACCCCTACGCTATCCAACACTTTCCCTACTGTTGCACTCTCTGGAGTGGGAATAGTAATTATTACCCCTACGCTATCCAACACTTTCCCTACTGTTGCACTCTCTGGAGTTGGAATAGTAATTGTTACCCCTATGCTATCCAACACTTTCCCTATTGTTGCACTCTCTGGAGTTGGAATAGTAATTGTTACCCCTACGCTATCCAACACTTTCCCTACTGTTGCACTCTCTGAAGTTGGAATCGTAATTTTTACCCCTACGCTATCCAACACTTTCCCTACTGTTGCACTCTCTGGAGTGGGAATAGTAATTTTTACCCCTACGCTATCCAACACTTTCCCTACTGTTGCACTATCTGGAGTGGGAATAGTAATTTTTACCCCTACGCTATCCAACACTTTCCCTACTGTTGCACTCTCTGGAGTGGGAATAGTAATTGTTACCCTTATACTATCCAACACTTTCCCTACTGTTGCACTCTCTGGAGTTGGAATAGTAATTGTTGGCCCAACGCTATCCAACACTTTCCCTACTGTTCCACTCTCTGGAGTGGGAATAGTAATTTTTACCTCTACGCTATCCAACACTTTCCCTACTGTTGCACTTTCTGGAGTGGGAATAGTAATTCTTACCCCTACGCTATCCAACACTTTCCCTACTGTTGCACTCTCTGGAGTGGGAATAGTAATTTTTCCCGTACGCTATCCAAAATGCATTTAATTTTTTTTATTAGTTTAACATTGTTAATAATTGTTATTTATATTATTATTTTATGTATATAAATTTATTTGTAATTTATTATATTTTCATTTATTTATAAGTTATTAAAATAACTATTTTAGAGTTATTATTGATGAAGTATATACTATGTATTATATCTTTATTATTATTATTTTTTAATCACATTATTTATTAATTTTAAATATTATAATATATTTTTAACTATGTTTATTACATTTATAAGTATTATTTAGTTTTTTTATTAAAATAAATCGATATTTTCTAAAAAACAATATTTTTGACATCGATATATTTTTTTCGATATTTTTGTACTTACCTTGTTAGAGATAGGATCTCGATATTATTGTCCTCGATATTTTTGTTGCGATATTTTGGTAGGTAGATATTTTTGTAGTCGATATTTTGTCATAAATTCGATTGCAGGTCCCTGGGATCTTGGTGTCACCATGTCCAGTGTCAGACCAGTTTGACTCTGGCAGAAGGAACAGCTTGAAAGAGTGAGTGTGTGGGACATTTTTTGGTCCTTGGTGAAGTGTATCTAAATGTTGTGCCAGTTATTTCAGCCCTGGCAAAGCAGATCTAAATATCCTCAGCATCTCTGGGAGTCAAACACAAATAGAGAATCACAGATGAGAGACAGCAATGTGGTACATGGGGGCGACGGTTGGAATCACAGAGGACAAGGGGGTATGAAAGCAGCAGGGAGGAGGGGAAGCAACTTATGGGGCAGTGGGGAAGCAATATGGGGATGCGGGTGGGAGACAAACTAACGGAGAAAGAGCAATGTGAAGGAGGGGAAGAAAAGTAAATTGACGAGAGAATAATGAGAGTGGGTGGGGAAAACCACAGGGACTGGAGAGAAAGTATAAAAGGAAGCTCAGAGTGGGGCAGAGAAGCACAGTAGGGAGGCAGCAGGAAAACACAAGCCCTCTTGTGGAGTGCTCAAACAAAAAGAAAAATTAGCACCTGAAAAATGAGCAGTGGGAAGTCACAAGTAATAAGTCTATGCTCCAGGGGAGGGACAAACACAAGAAGGGAAAGCCCACATAAGCGAACAAGTGAGAAGCAAATGAGAGTGAAAATTAAGCCTGTCAATGGTAAGCAATGGGCAGACTCTAAGGCAACTATAAGCTAATAAACAGCACACATACTGTATAGTAGATGAGACCTAAAAAGTGCTGAAAGATTTGAGTAAAAATCAAGAAATTGGGTTCACCATTAACACCGCCCTGTATGACCTCTTCAAATTGCGTAACCACCAGTAAAAGATCATCACGGTGAACTGGCAGACTACGAAATTCAGGCTTAATGTTGCACTTCACCAACTCAGCCCCCTCCCCACACTTTCTCACTAGCTTTTTTGCATCTTCAGTGCTGATATAGTGCACAGTTGCACTTTCCTGAACATTAAAGGCATTAACTGACACCCTCTCCAGCCATGACAAATGATGAACCAAGTGATGTTCCGCTTAGGCTTTTTTAGGGACGACACCTAACAGGGAAAGCAGGTCTGACAAAAGCCATTCAAACAATGGGTATATCACAACAAGAGACACAAAGAGGCATGTAAACTAGGTAGGTAGGTATAGGGTACATGGAATTTAGTGCCACCTCTGACAATGGCAAATGGCATAAGAAATGAAGGGGGCGATTATGATGTCCGGTGGATGCAACAGGACAGACCGACCTCCGTGTGGTGGTCCCAACCGCCTTATTAGGATGCAACCAAACACTCTTCGGTTGCATTCTGACATTTCTCTATGGGAGCATGCATTAGGCCGTAACCAGCCATTATATATGCTTCCATAGGAAAATTGGAGGTGTTGTTCATCTCTGCACCACGGGGTGCAGGGATTAACAGGGAGACACCATAGGTGCCTGCTTGGCCCCCAACCAGAGCCAACATACACCAGGGGCCCTGCTGGGGGCCCACAAACCCTCTTTCTAAATGCCAGAAGCCGTGCATCGTAAACCCAAGAAGGAAAGGTCCGCACTTTGGGATTACAAGCCGGTTTCAATTCCGACGGGCTGATACATAATCAGCTGGATGGAATTGAAACCGACGAGGCTTTCCGACCTCCATCGTAATAGGCCTCTGCATTTTAATACCTCACCCACTATTGACTTTGGCATGCTTCATTGTTGGTGTATACCTCATACTAAGGTAGGTAGATACCACCTACATAGACTACTGTGTTTAGGAGTTCAAGGATATTTCCCCACTGGACAAACACAGAGATCCAGATCAAATAAAAATATTTAAAGATATATCCAAAAGTATATCTTTTTATTAGGTGGGTTACCTTGACATGATTGCAAAATGTTAAGCCTTGGATGACTCTTGGCAATGATGCTTCAAGCATCTGTGTTTTCTTAGCAGTGGGTGTAGTGACACTAAATTCCATGTACCATTTAGATACCTATGTACCCAGTGTGTATAGAAACAAAGAATGGGCCCACTTTCCTGCCATAGTGAACTTCGTTTGCAACTTCTCTGCCACAACATGTTTCAGTTCCTCAGCTGATTTCAAGTTATAAGCCCACAGTTGTTCTCAAGATCCTAGATAGCCCAATAAGAGTCCCTCCAGAAATCCTAATTCCGATCCTAGGGCCACTTCTTTGTCAGAACAATGTCCGCTCTACCAGTGTTGGGGCCCTTCGTAAAATACTGAGATTGCTGCCTCCTCCCTCCGGGTGACCTCCACTGCCCTCCTCCCCACCCCTGCCTCGGGACCTGGCCCAAAAATTGCATAGGAGAATCATTCCCTCTGCACTTTAAGTATTGGTATATATAATGGCAGAATTGCCCAGAGCAAAACCCGTTGTTGAACCCCCAGTAAGCCCCTGCAGCATTCCTGGATTTCTGCCAACCCAAGAGGGGTGAAGCAACTGTGAGAGGGCCAGTATCAAAAGGTAATCTGATGGCCACATGAGCAACCAGCTTAGGGCGTGTTGCTTCCATTCATTGCAGTATCGGCTCTGTGTCAACTTCACCCCACAGTTATCTGAGTTAACACTCAACCTAGCCCTGAACTCTTACCTGTACTGCGCCAACCACCCAACTGGGCTTTTCTGATCACGTCGATGTATTTAAATAATCACAGGATCCGTCTACATATTTCTCAAAATAAACATTGGCATACATAAAAAAGTGGATGTCCAAGCCTCACCCAAATTCCCACTCCTCCTCCTTTTCACTGCACCTTTCCACAACACCATTCCCAACTCCAAAATATATTTGTTCTCTGCCACCTTCCTCCCAAACCGACCACAATTTCCCCATACCTTGCTGTAGTCTTTTCCTCTTGCAACTGTTGATCATCTCTACCTGTTATCTGTGGTAGTTATCTTCTCCATCCAGCACTCCATCGCTTTCTTGCCTATCTCTGCACTTCACACCTCATAGACACCGATACTGCCCTCTACTTTAACAACTCCACTTGGTACCCTGGTACCCTGACTCCTTTGGCCACTTAATACCACTCATACCAACAATCTCACCAAGATCACCTTCCTCCAATTGATCAGTCATGATAATCCAAAACCAACTCCTCCTACACATCATTTAACTCTCGCAAACCATATGTGCCTGGTTGCTCTTCATCCACCACACCTCCATCGTAAAACAACCATTCAGAAGCATTGTTTGGAAATTCCACTGAGGGCAGATCAAGCTCCCTTGGTGTAGGTAGTGCCACAAAAGACCACCTCCTTTTTTCTTGCTGACATGTATGAACTGCTATCAGGCGAGCCATGACTATATCTTTTCACAAGCCTCAGCTGCCAGAATTATGTGTGCCCCAACTACTTGTCGCCCATGCCCAAAGAAGCACCAATCTTGTTGGGCCCCTCCATGTACCTTATTCCCCAATTATTTGCCAATAACTTTTCTTAAAAACTACGGGCCTAAACCCCTTTCACATTTTCCTTTAAGGTCAGCTAAAATCATTTTGTCCATACTTTCAACCCCAGCCTGCACCTCATCTTGCACCATATTGCCTCTGACAATAACCTACACTGCGTGCCACTCTTTGTGACCCTTCTGCATTCTCAATACCCACCCACCGAGGCAGTGCTGTAGCCAACAACTCCAAACCAGTGTCTTTTGACACCTCTTCTGCTGAAAAAATCATTTATTTTCATTTCCTCCACCTAAATCCTTGTTCCACCATTCCCAGCAGAGCCCACTGCATCACTCCATGTGGCTATGCAGTTTAACTAGCACAGGCTAGCTGGCTATACCACTCAGGCATCTCAACCTGCCTGCCCATTACTCTCACCTCACCGTTCATCATTGGAGATGGTGCTAAGGAGCAGCCAGGACCTCATGCTCAGAAGAGCTAGACCCCTAACCAGCCCACCACCTGCCTCCAGCATGCAATCATAAATCTGTCCAATATGAGCTGCTGCATGTACTGACCTCCCCATGCTGACAGCCTGTCATTGATAGGTACCGCAACACTGTCAGGCATTACAGATAATCCAGTGTCTGAGTTGGGAGCTGCAGCAAGCAGTGAATCCCAATATGCTTTCATTCTCCTTACTGCCCGCCCCCGCTCTGGGAGCTCTGGGCCCATGCTTCCTCAAAAACCCAGGGCTTCAACAGATTCTCCTTCACAGCTTCACATAGAGTGTTCAATGCTTCCCTAACCTCTTCGCTCAACTACATATCACAACATACCCCAAGAGTACCCTCAGACTAAACTAAAACACCCAAAGCACTACCATGCTCTCAAAACCCAGGCCCACATTTGCCATTCTTGGACAATCAGTAGCCCCCTCCTCAGTAACCAACTGCCTACTGGGAAGCTTGATAATTTTACCAGCTAACTGTCAGCACCAAATTTGAAAACTCATTGAAATAGCTCTCTGATCTGAAAATACTATCGCAATCCTTCCTGACCACAGGTTGAATGAGTCAGCAGAGGCTGGACTCCTGATCTTCAGCTCCAGAAATGACCTAAACCCTATCCCCACCCTTACCCTTCCCCTGACCTATCCTTGCCCCCTTCACAGTGGCCAGTGCCGCAGACTCATAGAAACCAAGGGGAGACAGACCTCTGGTCCTTGCTCACCCAGGGCACCCCCATTCTGCTTTAGGTTGTTTTTTTGTAGTAATGCAAAGTAATCCAACTATCACATTGTACCCACATTTCTATTGCTTACTCACAGTGGTTAACACTGATAGCAATTACACATTGCACCACATTAAAAATGACAAAGGCCCTAAATGCAATGTACTTCTGCTATGTCCTTCTGTTTTTGTCCATCTTACCCTGGACCAAGATAAATGAAGAAAAATGAGCCCTCATCTCCCAAAAATGAGTAGTGTATCAATAGCCAAACCTTTGACAAATCAGGCCTAGTTGATATTTTATCTACAAACTCTTCGGTAATACCAACTGCCCTTGGGATTGGAAAAAGACCGGCCTGACAGTACTCTTAGTTGTAAAGTCTTAGGCCCTCATTTAAAGTCTAACTAAGTGAGAGACTCGCCTTAAATTGGCACAGTTCTACACCAGACCTGCAGTTCTCCTTCTTCACCCAAGGTGGGAAAAAAACTGATCAACCTCTGATGTAGCCCCTGTTAGCTCTTATGACAGCCAATCAACAACAAATGCCCAGCTGCCACAGTTGACAATCATTCAATCAATCAATCAGAGGGTTTACCGCGCACCAAATCCACCCAAGAGGGTCTCAAGGCACGGTGGGAGGGGTGCAGTGGCGGTGCAGATGAAGAGTCAGGTCTTGAGGCTTTTCCTGAAGGTGTGCAGAGTAGGGTAGCGTCTGATGTGGACTGGGAGCTCGTTCCAGACTCTGGCTGCGGTGTATAGGAAAGGCTCTTCCACCCGCTCTGGTTCTGCAGATGCGGGGGCTTTCTGCTAGGGCTAGGTCAGGGGAGCGGAGGCTCCTTTTGAGTACGTGGAAGGAAACTTTTTCTTTGAGGTTTTTGGGTCCAGTGTTGTGGAGGGAGTTGTAGGTGTGGGTGTGTAGCTTGAAGGTGACTCTCTTTTCGAAGGAGAGCCAGTGGAGGTCTCGCAGGTGTTGGCTGATGTGCTCATGTCGTGGGGTGCCGAGGATGAGTCTGGCTGCGGTGCTCTGGATGGTCTGGAGTTTTTGTAGCAGGGATTTGTTGATTCCAGTGTAGAGGGCCATTCTGTAGACCAGTCTGCTTGTTATGAGTGCATAGGTGACCGTCTTTCTACATTCGGGAGGATCCACTTGAAGTTCTTGCAGAGGATGCGGAGGGTGTTGTAGCAGGAGGAGGCGACGGCATTGATCTGTCAGATCATGGTGAGGTAGGAGTTGAGTTCGATGCTGAGATTCGGTGTTGTCCATGGGGTGGGGGGTGTCCAAGGGCGGAGGACCACCAGGAGTTGTCCCAAGCTGAGGTGGAGGGTCCAAAGATGAGGATCAGACAGCTGCTGCTCATCCAAGCTGCAACGTCTTTCATTCCTTCTTAGAAGCTGAGTCTGGTGATTTTGGGGTCTTTCATGAAGGAGAGGATGAGCTGGGTGTCGTGGGCGTAGGATACCAAGCTGAGTCCATCCTGTCTTGACGTTGGAGGCGAGGGGGGCCATGTGAATTTTGAAGAGCGTGGGACTGAGCGAAGATCCTTGTGGTACTCCGCAGGTGATCTCTGTTGGTTCAGATAGGAAAGGCGGGAGTCTGATCATTTGGGTTCTGCCGGCGAGAAAGGAGCGGAGCCAGTCAAGGGTGGTTTCCTAGACTCCTGCTTTGTGGAGTCTGGCTGCAAGAGTGTGGTGGAAGACGGTGTTGAAGGCTGCAGAGAGGCTGAGTAGGATGAGGGCTGCAGTGTGGCCTTGGTCTTGGAGCATGCGGATGTTGTCTGTGGCGGTGAAGAGGGCGGTCTCAGTGCTGTGGTTGCTGCAGAATCCGGACTGGAAGGGTTCAAGGATGGAGTTCTCTTTGATGAACTTTGTCAGCTGGGCGTTGACGATCTTCTCTGTGACTTTGGCTGTGAAGGGAAGGAGAGAGATGGGTTGGTAATTCTACAGGTCAGTGGGGTCCGCAGAGGGTATTTTGAGGAGGGGCTTGACTTCTGTGTGCTTCCATTTGTCGGGGAAAGTGCTGGTTTCGAAGGAGGCATTGATGGTGCGTTGTAGCCCGGGCACTATGGTGGCTATGCAGAATATGTGTGGGGGCAGCAGTCCATGGGGGCTCCTGAGTGAGTGCTCTTCATGGTCGTGGTGATATCTTCCGTGGTGACCGGGGTCCAGGTGGTAAAGGTGGGCCAGCTGTCGTTGCTGGAGGGACGGGTTGTTTCTGGGGTCTATCGCTTAAGTTGTCATACAGGGCCTTGTTTTTCAGGTGGAAGTAGGAGCTGAGCTTGTTGTAGAGGTCCTCGGAGGGAGTGACATCTGTGGCTTTGCTGGGGGGTTTGGTGAATTGATGAATGATGTTGAAGAGTTCCTTTGAGTTGCTGGACTTGGAGAGAATTTTGTTCCGGATGAAAGTCTTCTTCGTAGATTTTATGCGTTGGTGGTATTCTGTCATGGCGTTCTTGTATGTGGTCAGGGCATCCGTGGTTTTGCTGTTTCTCCATCTTTTTTCAAGATGTCTGCAGGAGCGTCTGGCTTCTTGGAGGTTGGTGGTGAACCAGGTGGCCTTCAGGGGGCGTTGTTTGTCAGTGGTGCAGAGGCGTACGTGTTTGTCTGCGCAGTTGGCGATGTAGTTACTTGGCTGTCGAGATGGCGTCGGTCGAGGCAGGTGGTCATGGATGAGGGTGGAGTTGAGGAGTTCCTCAGTGACTTTGCTCCAGTTTCTATGCAGCGAGTGAGGAGTGGGTTTGAGAGCGGTGGTGGTGCTGAAAGAGAAGTGTATGCAGTGGTGGTCCTTCCAGACAGACTGCGTGGTGTGGCTGAAGCAGATGTTGTACCCGCCTGCGAAGATGGGGTCGAGGGGTGTCCTGCCTTGTGGGTAGGGGTGGTGGCAAGCTGTTTCAGTCCGATATTGGCGAGGTTGCCCCAGAGGGTGGTAGAGTCAGGGTTGCTGAGGTTGTCAAGATGGAAGTTCAGGTCTAAACTGAGAATATAGTCCATGGAGGCAATGGCATGTGGTGCGATGAGGTCAGCAATGGTAGTGGCGAACGAGGCGCGAGGCCGGGGGTCTGTAGGCGAGAGTGACACGAAGGTGAATATTTCTTGTGACTCACCCACCTTCTCTTCTTCACCTGCACTGGCCTCAATGCGTTTTAATGGTTTTCTTTGCAATGTAAGGTCATTACAAACATACGCTATTGAAATCTGGGATTTGCTGTCCTCAGTAGCACCTGAGATTGGTTTCTTCACTGGTTGAACTCTATTATTTTACCTGTCATTGGGCTTTCACTCCCAGATAGTTACTGCATGTTAAAACTTGACTGGGAGGGCAGGACAAGTGGTGTAATCGCCATCCTTTTTAAAGACACAGTGAAAGTCTTGCTTACAGAGACCTTACTGGTGGACTGGGTGGATATATGTGCTTTTAGGTTAAGCTCTCCCCTAAAGAATGCTCCAGTATATCTCCCCTAGACCTAAAAGAGATTTCAGTCAACACCTCACTGAATTTATTGCTACCTATGTTCTAGCATCCCAACAATTTCTCTTAACTTTCATGGGGAAGATCTCTAAATTATGGCGGCAGCTCAGCGACTTTCTGACCTAACTACGCAAGGCCAAGACTAGACAGTCAGAGGACCTACGCATATTGCCGGCCACACCCTCGATTTAATCTTATCAAACTTCTTCCCTATCTTTTGAGGCTCCTTTACCCCATCTATGAACTAATCATTTCTTGATTTGTGTTGAGATGTTAACAACAATTGTGACTGCACTCACAAAGAAGGCCACGAAAGACTTGGTGAGACAAAGGTGCAAAGTCGCTCCAGACTCCTTCATTAAAGAGTTTGATTTTAAGGTTATGACTGCAGATACATGTGTAGATTAAGTGTTATCAGGCTATCACTCAGGTTTAAACTCAGTGTTTGACAAAAATTAGCCCCTCTTAATACTTGTTCTATAGATAAATAAGGCACTCATGCACCGTGGTATACACCGGAATGCATACTTAGAAGGCCTTGTATAAAAAAACTTGAGAGACAGTGGCACCAGTCCAATAATTGTACAGATAAAGAGGCTTATAAAGCATCCTTAACAATGTATTATTGTAACATAAAAACGTTTATAAGTCTCATATCTCTCTTCAAATCAGTCAGGCAGTTAACTCCTCAAAAGAATTATTCAAAGTACTAAATACTTTCATAAACCCTCATGCTTGTTCATCAATTATTCAGCTGTCACAAGCTCTATGTAATTCCTTGCCAATCACTTTGAAGAGAAAATAAATCTGATTGACAAAACTGTACTTATACCAGATGAGCAGGAAAGCTTGGAATCTAACTTCAGTTTGCTGCCTTACAATAGTGCTTTCACCTTAGGCAATCATATAAGATATTCTCTAAATGTTTACACTCCATCTCTGTTTGTGCTTTTGGACTAATGATATGGTGTACCATCCTAAGTTGCTTCTTAGGCTGCAGGCGATAGGAATCCCTGTCATGGCTCTACAGTAGTTTGCTGATTTTTATCTGGTCCAGTCTATCAATTTGGTTCCTTATAAATCATGTACCCTAGAACTAGACAAGGGGGTGCCCCAAAACTCTTGTCTTAGCCCCACATTATTTAACATCTATGTGGCCGCCCTTGCCAAAAACATCAGATCATTTAGATTCAGACCTCTTTCGTAACCTGATTTCACACAGCTTATATTCTGTTTTGATAACGATCTGAATAATACGGAAGCTCGATTTTCAGCCGGGGTGCAAGCCATTGTGGCCTGGATGACAGAAACTGTGTACAGCTGAATACCAGCAAAATCGAGAATATGCTGTGGTGCATCCCTGCAAATCAGGGATGCGCCAGGAAACTTGCGACACACATCACAATCCTTGTGCCACCACGAATGCGCTGCATTTACAATGTGGCGCATCATGGCCCAAGTAAATGCAGATGCATGTTGCATCTGCCATCGTAACGTTGGCGCAGTGCTGTGGTTGTGTCACGGGCGCGATGCAACTCCAGCACTGTGCCAACCCGGCCAACTTGCACATGGTGCGTCGCACCTTACGCCTGCTTCAAGCAGGTGCAAGGTTTTGATGTAGGGAGTCGTAAAAGTGACTAAGTGAAATCTGGTAGATTTCCCTCAGGCACTTTTCCGAGGTGAAACCCCCACTCCCCCCACCCCCCCACCCCTGCGCCGGAATGCCCACCTGATGCAGGTTTCATGTGGTGCAGGGCTGTACAATGTGACATGTCTCCCTAGATGCGTCACATTGTAAATCCCCCACAGCATGGCGCTAGCTTTACGCCGCCGCTGTGTCACAGAAGTGCGCACGGCAACAAGCGCAAAAGTGGCGCACGGGGCTTGTAAATCTGCCACGGTGTTTGCAGGGCTGAACAGCTTTGGACTTCTGACTGGTGGCCTTCAGAATGAGGTTCAGTGTAAATTCCTAGATTGGCTTCAAAAACATCAGCATTTGCCAAGATCAGTCGCTTACCCTGAAAGAACAGGTTTTGGCTACCACGGACACCTGTTTTATGCGATGTGACTTCGGCAAAGAGATTTTCCTCTACTCCCACATTCTGTGAGAAAAACTCTGGTCCAAGCGCTGGTTATTAGCTGCCTGGACTACTGTTATGCCCCACTGGCTTCTACTAATGAGACACTACTCACTAAACGTCAAGTTGTCCAAAATATGGCAGCTCGTATAGTTCAGAACCTTCCATCCGGGACTACCCCTGCTTCATTTCTGCGCTCGCTTCACTGGCTTCCTGTTTGCAAAAGAATCATTTTTAAAACCTGTTGTTTGACACACAAATCTTTGAACGGCAAAGACTCTAGCTATCTTTCTGCATCTTATTCCTGACCAGACAGGTAGACTCCTGAGATCAACTGATTACAGTCCTTCTGATCAGAAAATCGCACTCAGAAGGTAGATTTTTCTCTTATCGTGCCCCGTGGACTGGATTGAGCTCCCTCCTCCACATGAGCGCAAATGTACTGATCACCTTAAATTCTGAGCTGTTTTTAGTCCAATAGTTTTGTTTATATGCCTACATTCTGAACTGCGCGAAGTCATCTGTCAGTGTTAACTAAAACAGAAAGATGGCATCGCAATATAAACGGTCCCACGGTGTTCGACAATACTAGTATAATAATAAACTTTATTGCGTGATTTAAAAATAAACCATTGCAAGTACAAAACATTTAAGAGGTTCAAGATTGCATTTAGAATGTTGAGTTCATTAAAAGTCAGTAGTATGTATAGATGATAACAAGTGAAACTTCCATTTAAAAAGTCATATTCTTAAAAGCCAGCAACAGCAAGTAAAATTTGGCAGCATTATTCCAATGGGGTGTCGCAAACTCTGGGCAGCTCAGTAAGTTTTTTTGCAGCGCGCTCCATGAATCTTACTAGGGCACAATTTAATTTAGTGTTCCTAGGGTCGAAACAGGCCAAAACTGCTGCTCTACAGCTTCTAATCATGTTTCTATTCCAGTGATGCTTGAGTAGGGCCCGTCTCTCTGTCAATAGTAGAGGGCATAGGCATATGATGTGTATGATGTCTTCATTTTGCATCCCACAAAGTCGGCATTGAACTTTTCCATGTTCTCTTTTCCATTTTGACCAATGAGTCAACAGGTTAATAGCTCCCAGTCTCAGTTTTAAAAAACTTAGTTTCATCCGAGCACTAAACAATATAGTAAGGTACGGCTGTGGAATTAGCGAGGCATAAGATTGAAGGGTCATCCACCCATGGCTTCTTTTTGCAAGGCTGGCTTTGTCTTCCACTATTGATAATTGTTTAGTGCTGATTTTCGCTAGCCTTTTAAATTCCATCTGACTTGCTTGCAAGTTCCAGAGGTCATTTAGGCACAGGGTTTTTAAGCCTTTTGACCAGTATTCATGTCCTGCTCGCCATGAGTTGTTATCAATGCTGGCCCACAAATGGTATCCTAAACTTCCCTCCTTTGATAACCTCAATTTGTGACAGCACACGAGGAAAGACATGGCTCTGGCCAATCGTTGTTTGCAGATGCCAAGTTCCAACCTAATTTGTGCCGGTGATGTATGGTTTGGTAAGTTGAACACAGACCTGTAGATCTTAGTAATTATTTTATCCAGGTGGTCACTGTCCAATCCTTTTAAAGCTTCGCTGCCGTAAGTTAAGGTAGGAATGATTTTTGCCTGAGCCACTTGTAGAGTGGGTGCAAGAGTAGGGCCTTGTAGTTTCTTTTGAATTAGTCCGATTGCATAAGCAAGTGCCGTACCCTTCCTTTTTTGCTCTTCTAGGTGGGATTTGTATTTTCCGTTGTTGTTGAAAGTGACTCCAAGGTACCTTTGGCAGTTTGATTCGACAATGCTTCCATTGTTCAAAGCCCATGACAGTTTCTTAACTTTCCTTGATTGCACAGCTAAAATTTTCGTCTTCCTGTTGTTGATTCGAAGCTCATTGTCGTTTGAGTAGTCGGAAGTAGCATCCAGAAGTCTTTGCATTCCGATCTTTGTTTTACTTAACAGTACCACATCATCTGCATATAGTAGATTTGTCAGCGGCAAGCCAGATAGTTTGGGAGCGTGGGAGTTGACCTTATTAAGGGCTTCAGGGAGGTCAGCTAAGAATAGATTAAAAAGTGTCGGGGCCAAGACACAACCCTGTTTGAGGCCTTTTTCCGTCGGAATCGGGCCAGACAGTCTTGAGCCGTCCCCGATCTTAATTCTAACCCATGTGTCCTGGTGTAGGAGTTGTATGGCTCTTAGAAGGGCCTCAGGAATGTTGAGTCTGGACAGCTTCTGCCAGAGTTTACTTCTGTTGACATTGTCAAAAGCCGCTTGGTAGTCAATAAACCCCATATAAAGTGAACAAGAGCAGAATTTCGCTTGGTCAATTAAGCATGATAGGGTCATGAGGTTGACTGAGGTACCGGTGTTTATTGTGAAACCTGTTTGATTCGGAGGAATTATAGAGTTTTCATCAGCCCATGCCCTAAGTGAGTTGAGCAGCACTCCCGCAAAATACTTTGCTTCGTTGTCAATGAGTGCGATGAGACGGTAATTCCCTGGGGATTTTTTGTCCCCGCCTTTGAAGATTGGTGCAAGGATGGATCCACGCCAGGAGGGCGGTATGGTGTTGTTTTGCAGACATGTGTTAAAAAGGGGGCTTAGTTTCGCAGCCCAGAAAGTTGCATCTTCCTTGAACAGAGCTTGAGGAATTCCACCTGGACCAGGCGCGCCATCCTTGTGTCCCTTTTTTATTATTTTTTCAATTTCGTCCTTCTGGACTGTCGCAAAATTGACGTGGCTTTGGGTCGAGTGACGTTCTTTTGTTGGTGTCATTTTATGACCTAGCTTATTTAGGGAGTTTGAAGTGTTCAGGAGAGGTTCCAGGACAATCTCTGTTTGTGATAATGTGTCCATGGGAGGGAGATTTGGATGGTTAATGAGCAGTTCCTGGTCATTAAAGTGGGAAAAGAGAAATTCAACCCACTCTATTTCAAGAATGCTCGAGGAAGCAACTTTGGATGTGCGCCCAGATGCGCTATTGATTGTGCGCCAAAACCTGGCAGAGTTGTTTGTTTTAATGTCATGCTGCAGTTTGACCCAAAACAGGTTCCATTGGCTTGTGCGTAGTTCACGTTTCGCTTCCTTGAGGTGGTTACGGGCCTCTCTCAATTTTATTATTTTAATGGGATCCATTGGATCAGCTTTTAAAGCCCGCCATAAGCGATTCATCGATCTTGTTGCAGATAGTATTTCAGAATTTGAGCGCGGCGTATACTTTTGATCAGTTTGACTTGTGTATTTTGTTGGTTTGGCGAATCTGTCAGTAAGTTCGGTAGCAAATGTTGACCAGTTGGCACATATATTGTCCAGGCACGTTTGGCGCTCAATTATTTGTTTGGCCTCTGCTGATATGAGTTGAAGATCCTTAAAGGAGCATTTGATGCGTTTGAGGTTGATTGTAAGGCTCTCAGATGGCATGTCCCTTACCTTTTTGTGTTGTGTGAGGCAAGTCCTCAGAATAATTTCTTGCGGGCAGTGATCACTTTCTGTTCTGTTTCCAAGACAGTATCCTGCTACTTGGTGGAGGAATGAGATGCTGACGAAGGTATAGTCAATTAATGAAGTGCCTTTTTTCGATAGATATGAGAATCGAGGTGGCTTGTCGGCAGGATAACGCCCATTTAAGGCTCTTAAGCCCAGATTTTCAAGGTTACCTTGTAGAGAACTTCCATGTGGATCATCCTTGTGCCAACCAGGCTTGGCTTGTGGTGGAATCACCCAGATGCTATCATGTGATTTAGTGACCTCATTTTTTTGGAGGACTGACATTAACCACATGTTAAAGTCACCAGTGAGTAGGATTTCTGAGTTTAGAAAACCTGTTTGCACTCTTACTACTGACGCTGTTACTTCGTCTACAAAGGATTTCCTGGATGCTGTGTTTGGGCGGACGTAGGCATTCATGAAGATTAACCTCCAATTTTGGCCATTGTTCAAAGTAAGAGAGATTCCCACACATTGGAGGCGATTTGATGAGCCCGGCAGGTCCCAGGAGGTGACTGCATTTTTTGTCGATATATAGACTGCAAGACCGCCACTCCCTCTTCCTGGACGATTCAGTTTGTGCGCTGGAATATGGTGGGTTTTAAAGCCTTCTAGGTGCTGCGGTGCCGTAAGCCATGTCTCTTGTAGTAAGAGTATGTCGAAACCCCGAAAGTAGGAAATGGTAGCGTTGTCCTCGAGTTTGCTCGTAAGGCCATTTATATTCCATGAACAGATTGTTAAAGGAATCTTTTCGTGGCAGTCCACCCTGCTGGGATGTCAACGTAAAAGGCGGGTTGTATTCAGGGCGCCGGCCAGCCATGACCATGAACCCACCTTGTCCTGATTCCTATTTATTGTGATCCCGTCTTCTTTTGCTTTCCTCATTGGGTGGACAGAAGTGGGAGTTTTGTTGCATGCACCCCTGAGGACGGAGTAAACTGTACCCCTCCCTACACTTCTATGTTCAACACCACAGCTTCCCTGTAGAACGTATGGATAGCCCTCTTCCCTGCCCGGTTGTATCAGTATTCCCCATTGCTTGAAGGTGTCGATTTGCCCTAGAATTTTGTTCATTGCCTCTGCGGTTCTCCAGGTGATCTTTGTGGGTTCGTTTAATTGGCCTTGACATGGTGCAATGAATTCTACCGATATTATGTCTTGAGTGGTAATTTCGTCTGACAAACCTGACGCTTGTATCAGCTTTAAGATGTTACCCCGGTTTAGGATATCATGGCTGCCTTTAGACTTATATTCTGGATAGAAGAGGGTAGAGAGGTTGTCCCCACTCCGAACTGTGCTATTTGGCCTGGGAATTGCCTCTGTTTTGTCCATGATTGGCAATTGCGCAATTTTTATCGAAGGACCCGTAAAAGGGATCTCGTTGCGCACAGTATCAGGCCTTTCATTGTTTGCCTGACCAAAGTTCCAGTTTTCACTTGCTGGGAGTGCGCCCTGTTGGTAGTTGACACGCTTTACTGTATCTTCCTGCTTTAAAATGGGGCCTCCAGGCGGCCTTGTCGCGAGACTCGGAGTATGATTCACATCTGTTTCATTCTGCGTGATGTGTGTGTTAGGGGGAGCCGAGTTGGTAGTGGTTTTTTGTTCTTTTGCTTCAATGAGCAAGCATTTTCCCGGGGGGACCGTTGGTGGTTTCTTTACTGTTGGCGAGCTGGAAATGAGGCTCTTCCTTTTGTCACAATCCTGGTTAATTAGTTGTGCTTCCGTTGTTATTCCTGGGTCAGAGGGATTTCCTTGCTCATCGTCTCCGGAGACACCAGGACGTCTAAGGCTGTTGAACATCGGGTAGAGGTTTAGGACGTGTTTGCTCCTTCTCATTTTATTACGTCCTTTCCGCTTCCTCTGTCTTGTTCAATTGGGGAGAGAGGAGTGGAACTAACTCTACTAGTGACCTGGGGAGATTGCTTTCCTCTCGTGCCGCCACCTTGCACCGTATTCTCTTCAGGTCGTGGGGAGATGACAGCTTCTTCCTCACTTAGCCTTGAATTAGAAACTGTTTTGGATTGACGAGCTTCGCTTGGATTACCGGCATCTGGATCGCTGCCATTCCCAGAGATAGGTGTAGCTTTTGCTATTTCTTTTAAGTCTGCTACAAGCTTTTCCATTATGCCTGGAAGCGAACAAAGTTTCTCCACTATTGGTGAGCAATCACATCCTTGCTGCGGGCGATCTACAGTTTCCTGGGCCCGTCTAATCAGGCTGTTTAGATTTGAGATCCTTTCGTCGATTTTTGCAACATATACGGCAAGTGTATTTAGAAGGCTGATTTGAATGTCCATTTTATCAGCCTGGTAGAACATTGCGTCTGCTGACTTTTGAAGGATATCAAGGGCGGTAGCCCATGCTTTTTCTTGTGAGGGGACCTCGCTTTTGTCCTGCCTTGGAGTTGCTGGTGGCTTGGGAGGGCCAGGATTTGAGTTCCCATAGGAATTCAACATATTTGCCCATTCCGTCGAATCGAGGTAGGAAAGCTCCTTCATGACACCCTCAGCATCTTCTGTGTTCGTTACGATTTCAGTGTGCACTGGCTCAGATTTGCACACACGGTATAGGTCCTGTTGGTTGCAACCACCCCCCCCGAGGGAGGTGCCTGGTTTTTCCGTCGTAAAGGCGGTGTTAATGCCCTTGATGAAATGAAGCGCAGATTCTCCGTTTTGACTGCACGGGATGCTGAAGCTGGCTTCAGGAAGCATTTGGTTAAAGTTTCCCAAAATGCTGTTTTTTTCTACCGCTGGTTCTATATCGATTTCCTTTGTGTTGAGGCCAACGCTGGATATGGATAAAGCGAGTCTGGATGGAGCAGATTTGTGGCGACACGCTCTCAGTCTTGGGGGAGTCTTCCTTACTGGGCTCCACCTGAGCATATAAATGCGTTTATTTTGTCTGATGTCCCTTCCTTAGTTTGAAGATATCACTTTCTGTCGTCACATAAAGACAATCTACTTCACTCCCAAGCACACATTACGTGTTGAAATGGTTTCCCCGCTTTTATTCTTTTGGTTTCAGCCACAGGCTGTGGCTGAAACCAAAAGAATAGAAGCCTGAAAAAGAAAGGACCAAAAGAAATTGTCTATATTTTATTTTTGAAATTATTGTGTTTTTACGTTAACCGAGAAACCATTTCAACACGTAACGTGTGCTTGGGAGTGAAGTAGATTGTATATAGAGCTTAGGCTTTGTTTTGTGGAGTTTAGTGGTTCTCCACACCTTTGAGCACCGTTGATACACTTTCTCCTAAAGTTACAATTTGTGCAATTCCACCAAGAGGCGCCGAAATCCCTATACTAAACACCACGCATCTTAGGACTTAGGGCCATATGTATCAACATTCCGTTTTGCGATTCATAAATACCGATTTTTAAGGAATCGCTATTTAGAAATCGCAAAATGGTATGTATGTAGGAAATCGCTTCTTTTAGCGATTCCTTAAAATTCCTTAATTGCGATTAGCAAATTGCTAATCGCAATTAAGGAATAATTACCCATTCATTTCTATGGGCCAGGAGGCCCATAGGAATGAAGGGGAAATTTGCGATTCGCAATTTGCTAATCGCAAATTGTGATTATATTCAAGGGTGCAGGGGTGTCTCAAGAACACTCTGCTGCACCCCTGAAAATAAAATGTGTGCGCATATGGCGCACATACATGCCCTAAGGGCATGTATGAGCGTCACATGGCACCTTTTGATGTTTAAAAAAATGCTTTTTTAAAAGAATTTGCAACTTACCATCAACTAGAAGTTGGTGGTAATTTGCGATTCCTTAATGGCATTTTGGAATGTTTTTTTCCTTGATACATTGCATTTAAGGAATCGCAAAATTTGCAATTCCTTAAATGCAATCGCAATCGCAAAATAAGGAATGTCAAATTTAGCGATTCCTTATTTTGCACCAAAAATGTTTCATACATACCATTTAACGAAAATGGGTTCGCAAATGCCAGAATTCTGCGAATTTCGGCGTTTGCGAACCTATTTTGCTTTGATACATATGGCCCCAAGTCACATAAAGACACTATACTACCATTTATCACCAACAAATATTAAGCACATGTGAAAGAGAATTTAGGAGGAGAGAGAGAATATTTCACTTTCATGTGTAACAACCAATTGTTCAATCTGCCCCATTGGTATGTCTGCTTCGCTCGTGTCACTGTTAATAACAAGTGTGTCACCTCCGCTCTATCTGTTATTGGTATCTCCCCATAAAAATATTCTTAACATTTCTTTACATTATTGGAACCTATAATGTTTTTTGTATATTAATTTATCACATGCTGCAATTTCATGTACGTCCTCTGTAATCTTTTTCCAGTGCCACAAAATTCCCATCTTTGCCTCTGCTAATACAGTGGATAACCACCATTTTGTATGAAAAGGTAACGGAGAAAGATCTGTGGTAACATGCAAGATAGCTTTTCAGGCATTAAGGTCTGTTGTCGTACATAGTTCTACTTTCATGGTGTCCCAAATTTGTTTTCAGTACCCATTCACTTTTGAAGAATTCCACAGAATGTGCACTAGATCACCTCCCTTATTTGACATCTCCATCACTGAGTCTGGGTCAAGTTTGGCCTTCAATAATTAAACTGGAATCCAGTGCCAACGCAAAATAATCTTTAAATAACTATATTTCAGGCGAGCATCCCTCAGACCCCTATCATGTTCTAATATAGTCTCCTACTCCTTATCTTAAAAGTATGTCTGTGAGCATGTTTCTTACCACGCTCAGAGTGCATTTAGGTTCCCCGTGAGAAGATATTGTCAATCGAAATTGAATAGATGCCTGATATTGTTTCCACATATTCTCTCCATGGTAGCAAATTGGGAAGTATAGGGGATCTCGTCAAAGATACGGAATAGTTACATAGCTTCTGTTTGAAGCGTATGACAATTGAGCATATCTCTACGGTTGCATTTGTGGGTGTTGTATTCCTGCATGAGTGCTGCTTGTCATCAACATATTGCATCTTGCATTCTTTCGATTTTGATCATCTAACCCCTTCCACACCTATCCGA
Source organism: Lissotriton helveticus (assembly GCF_964261635.1). Lineage (NCBI taxonomy): Eukaryota > Metazoa > Chordata > Amphibia > Caudata > Salamandridae > Lissotriton > Lissotriton helveticus. The sequence goes on along the minus strand of NC_136063.1, from coordinate 210,548,230 downwards.
ACATCCCTATTCTGCCACATTGGTGCTTTAGAATGTAGGTGCCATGGGGTTATTATCAGCTTGTGTGCAGTGTTTAATTTGTAAAATATTAAGTGCAAGGGCTCTGGCCAGGAGGCCACTGCAGCTTGCACCGCCCATCACCCCTGTCATCGCTGAAAAAACAACTACTATCCATCTGTCTCGCATGTAAATGAGACAGTTCGGTTATTCCAGGTCCCCAAAGCTAAAGGAATGGCTGGGGAGGCAGGCATTAGTAATTTTTTAATGCATATTCTTTTCCAAAGCAACTGTTATACAGCTCATCTGTAAATTACATGAGCAGCACCACTTTGTGGCTGTTCTAAGTGTGGTATTGACAATTAGGTGCCGGTGCCGAGCACCGGGAACAAAATGAAGTGCCGGTGCTCAGCACCGGAAAGCTCTGGCTCAAATTAAGCACTGCTTGTGCACTTTCTGTCATGCATATTGGGAGGAGTGTGTTGTGGAATTATCATTCAATGTTCAGTGAGGGTGGTGTTTGAAGTGGTAGCATGTCATTTTCAGCTTTTAAGTATAGGTCTTTGCCCTCCCCATACGTGTCCCTGCTATATCCTGCAAGAGGGGTCTAAGGAGGTGCTGTGTTTGTTTCATTGGAAAAGTCTGCACTATTGAGTGTGGTCCTACCAATGCAGATTTTCTGTGCCCACAGGCTCCATGTCAGAGAATGCCATGTAGGCTGCAAACAAAATGGCAGTCTGCAAGGCATTCAGTTTTGCTGAAAGTGTATCTGCTTCACATTGGATACATTTTCAGCTACAGAGATCCCTGACGACAGGGTGGGAATCTATACAATGATCTCTATATTGGAAGATGGCGATACAATGCCTGCTTTAATGGACAGATATAACTTTGGCAGTCTCAGTGGCAGCCGGCAGGGATTGGGGGAGGGAGGTGTTGAGGGGGGAAATTAGAGGAGGTAAACATTTTAAAAAACGTACCTGATTACTGGGTCTCTACTCTGCCATCCCTCTGTTGTCTCTCCAGCCGGAACAGGGAAGGAGGCAGCACCCGGCTCCCAGGCTCCCCATAACCAATCACAACGGTGCAATGCATGGATCGGTGCTCAGCCAGGGAATGGGGCCTAGGCATGTTCTCAATGCAGGCTGTAATGCAGCCTGCATTGAGAACAGGGAAAGTGTGCATGAATGTTTGGTCGGCCCAAGAAGGCCAGCCAAACATTCATGGGCCGGTTGGGAGTCCAAACCACACCTCTCCTGCCCTGCTCTGCAAGCAAAGCAGCCTCGCCCGCCGACAAACCTGCCACAGCAGGAAAACATAAAACGATAATAACAAGTTATTATAATTTTATGTTTTCTTTCTTTCACTGCTGCAAGCAGTGGGGTGGCGCTACTCTGCCTTAGCGGAGAAACGCCACTGGGCAGTCTGCCTCCGCACTTTACCCTTTCCAGAAATGTTTCAACTATCACTAAACCACACAGCATATTGTGGCACTTACTGAATGAGTACCCTTGGAACCCCACTCAACCCAAGCCCAGTGACGTATCTTACTGAGGGAAAAAAGCGGTGTATATTTCACATCAAGGAAGCCAACAATGAGAAGTGCCTCCAAGGACCTCAAGTGGAACCACAGCTGCATTGACTCACCTTGAATCACAGTAGTACTGTCCATCACATTCCAGACAAGAGGTGAACCCCTATCAAAGTTACTCTACCCATTGGGGGTGCATAGCAAATTGACCTTGTCCCTATGCCCATCCAATTAAAAAAAGGAAAAGAGGGGCCTAAAAAAACAAAATGTAAATCAAAAAGTTAAATCAATAGGTTCTTTTCAAAGGTTGTTTTCCTTCACTAAAATGGCCAAAACTCATATCTGATATACAATAGCCCTACTCAACTGGATGTATATTATTTTATTTAGGCAGTTTTCTATAGCAAAGGCTTTCCTACATTTTCTAAAGTACATTAAAAAGAATATTGAATACTTGATGCACAAGTTGGGCCAAGGGATAAACAGAATAAAGTTATGTTATAAGTAGACGTTCGGACCAGACTGTCAGTGATGTTTTGGCTTCAAAAAAGTATTTAAGCCTTCCTTTATAATTGAGTGTTAATTTAAAATACAGCAATGCATCAGCCGATGTCCGTGCATGTAACAGCGGTGGGGCTGTGGGGCCGCATGAGGGGGTGGGAGATTTTTAGGGACGATGTGGAGGGAAAATCAAATAAATAATTAAATTGTTAATTTTCCCTTAGCATCCATCCTCCACGCAGCCCCACTGCCCCACCGCTGTTACCCGTACGGACCGCAGCTTCAATGCATCAATGGAGTTTCTTCCACAATACTATCCTGCTAGTGTGGAAAATCCCACGGACTAGTGGCCATATCACTTAAAACAAGCACTGTAAGACTTGGTCTCTGCTACAGTTTGGCCTTACGTGATAGTCTTATGTAGTTGAAGGGTTGAAGCAACGCTTTTTTACCACCTCACATGGTGGTAAATAGCTGCTTGCCATGGGAACTTTAAAGAGTTATGCTTCTTTCACCTGAATATCTGGCAGCATTTGTTGACATATCTAAATCAAGCAAAACGTAGCAAAATAACATAAACAAACCAAGATAACAACTCTTTAAAACATAACAAGGCACATCACAACAAAACAGTGTTGCCGACCACTGGAACACCTTAGAGAGGCAATTTGCAATAGCCTCCCCATCTAGCTCCTCTCTTTTTTCACAGGAGAAGAGAAGCTGGGTGTCATCTGCATAAACGATTACTTTAGAACCCTGAGACTCTGCCAGTACTGTCAGAGGTGTAAACACTAACCACATTAAACAGAGTGGGGCTTAAAGTTGAACTCTGAGGAACCTGAACTGTCAGTGCATGTGCTTTGGATGAAAACGGCGGCAACAAAACTTCTCGGCTTCTATCATCCAGAAAGGAGGTAAGCCAAATCAGGGCCATGTTCTTAATCCAAAAACCGTTGATGAGTCCAGCATAATCAGGATGGCTTTGCCTCCCATGTCCATAGTGCCTCCAACATACTCAGCTACTAGCAGCAATGCTATATCCGTACTGAAGTGGGGCCTAAAACATTACTGACTGGAATGTAAAAGCTTGTTCTCCTCCATGAATTGCGACTATTGTCTTTTTACATACTTTTCCAATATTTTGGAGAAAGCAGGGAGCAGAGAGATAGGTCTATAATTAGCCAGCAGTTTCGGGTCAGCTGTAGATTTTTTTAAGTAAAGGTAACACTTTAGCAGTTTTCCAGTGTTGGGATCTTTCAAGATAATAGAGAGGTGTTTAATACGTCTAATAATCTATTTGCAGTAGGATTAATAACCTGGGCAACCTTAACCAGTATTGCTGGAGGGCAGGGGTCGGTGGGAGAGCCCGACTTCAGGCTCTCAATGGCTGCAAAGGAATCCTCAAGAGGGCAAAAACTAGCCAAAGTGGGACTTTCCATAGTACAAATAGAAATATTGATTGAAGAAGGTTTTGATCAGATTGCACATCTTTAAGAAGATCTGCCTGAATGGTGGCGATCTTGTCATGAAAGAATAATTCAAGTTCCTCACACCGATTTTGTACACTTGTACCCAGGACAAAACAGGTGGCATTTCGACGATGCCTGAGAATCTAAGACTTAGAATATTTGGACTACTAGACCTCCAGAGACCTTAGACAGACCATCCCAGTCTATCTGACCAGGTTGCCTTCTCACTGGGATACGAAAACACGCTTCTCCCGCTCAGAGCTTCTCTGCAGTAGCAAATCTGATTCAGGTGAATCAGCAGCCGCTCGTGAAAATGTATCTTGCTTTTTGAACTCGACATTGGATACAATAGCAGTCATGCCCCCCTGAACAATTTCAAGTTCCAAAATAATGACTAAGGGCCTCATTTAGATCTTGGAGGGACTCCCATCATCCCTCCGTGGTGAAGGTTACAAGTACTCCATCGAGCGGACGGAGTCCCACCCACCGTACTGAGATGTGGGCTGGCTGAACCGCCGTCAGCATCAACAGACACTTTACCGATGCATAGGTGGCGCACCTCTGTCAACACGGCGGACTCCTTGGCTGCCGAACAATACTCTGTCACTGTCAGGCCCGCTAGTTTGTGCCGAGCATTTTTACATTTCCCCATTGTGCTGCTGTTGTCCTAGCGCCGGGTTCCTGACAAAGTGAGCCCCTGGTGGAGTGGAGACTGGTAACTGCTACATGTTGATGTGTCACTACACATATATGTTGTGTTTACACAACAATAATAGTTTTTTTAAGTATTAATACAGGTGTGTTCAGTTTACCTTGATAAGTTGTATAATGAATATTAATGCATTACACATGTGAATTTTTTTTTGCATGAAAGAGATCTGCAGAAATACATGCGTGGAAAGGAAAAGTTAACATTTGATTATTAGTAAGACAAGTGAAAAAGAAGCTTACCTTAGATCCCGGCAACAACGGAGTTGATTAGAGTTGTGGTCAAATGGTAGCTGCAAAGCAAACACCTGGACAATGGGGTACAAGACTCAAATGGAAGTGCCAAACAGAAAAAAGGTAAGTATCTACCTCATTTCCTTTGATTCTGCCAACTCAATTTTGGAGGTTTGCCCGCCACAGTTTCCTCGAAGGAAAGGCACATCATGATTGGGCTGGCAGTAATCTTGGCTGGACTCCCTCTGACTCCTGCTTATGCCTATTAAGTGGCTGATGTAGCAGGACAAATATGGCAGAGTCAGGGGCACTCGGACAGACTTAAGTCCTCAATTTGCCAACATCTAAATAGACCAGGTGCACCGCCAAGAAGGCGGGCGGTAAACAGTCAGAAAATTGATGGCGGCACCAGATCCGCCAAGGTCTAAATCAGTCCCTAAATCTGGAGCTAAATATCTTGAGCAAAAGATTATACCATAGCTATCCTACTGATGAGAGGACTTCCCTTAGTGCAAAATGTGAATTTCTCCCTCTTGAGAGCTATTCACGTCAAAACCCACAGCTTGGATGGGTCCTCGTCCAATGCCTATCCACCTTATGAAGACTTCCACAGATACAGCCAGCAGCTTTTGACTTCCAAAAAAAAGCAGGCTTGGTGTGCTTGTGTTCCACGTCAGGGAATAATAAATAATAATAAACCCACATTTGTAAAGCGCACAATCACCCGTAAGGGTCTCTAGGCGCTGGGGGCCGTCGGGAAGATTAAGCAAGCTATTGCCCAGAGTCACATGGTGCTGGGCTAATCTGCCGCCGGTGCCGGGGATCGAACCGCGATCCCCAGATTCCGGAGTCAGTCGCCCTGGCCGCGGCGCCACACCTCTTCCAGACATTGACCTGGCAGTTCGGGGTGGACTGTTCCTATTAGAACAGGTTCAAGACTGGTTTGCATATGACTGGGTTTAAAGTGAAGCTGCATGCTGGGCAAAAGAACGATGGGTTGGAATCCTTCCCTAATGGACTGCTAGTGATTAACCTATAAAACCCAACCTATCATACCTTACCTACCTACTGAATAAAACCTAAGAAACATAACCTCTCTTATCTACCATAACTACATACCTACTGTACTAACCTATCTCTTATACCTGACTATTATACATAATGTAACATATCTACCATTCCTACCTATCATAACTTGTCTACCATACATGGCCTACTATATTAACCCATCTACCATATCTAAGCTACTATACCTACCTTAGCACACCTACATGTGTTATCTAACCTATCACACATGCCTATCTAATATAACAAACCTACCTTCCATTCCTAACATACAATGCCTATTCTATCCTCCCCCCTGTATTCCTTCTTACCTCAGTTCTGAGGTGCAGATTTTGTGAAAAAAGGGCAAGGTGTGCCAATGGGACATCTAATATTGACATAAGGTACTACAGAAATCACTTGTGTCTAATTCAAGTGGCCTATCATAACAGCCTATAATACTGCAACCAGCTTTAAAAAACATGCCATTTGAAGCTTCTCTTGACCATGAAAATGTGAATCCCATTTCTTCTTCCAAACAATCCATTTGCATATATATGGTAGGAAGACAACCCACCTCCCACTGCCCATAGGGGACAGGATGCGCTGTGGCTTTCTTGACTTCCCTCAAATCTACTCAGGTGGGTATAATGACCTCCTCCTGTTTGGGCTCGATTCTATACCTCCCCTGGTAGTTGCGTTAGTGCTGCACATATAACGCAAAAGCAGCACGCACCAGACTGAGAAGGTTCTTTTAAAAAAAAAAAAAATTTGTGAGATTCTTAAGTGCCATGCTTAATCATGATACAGAAAATAAAGTTCATATTATGGTTTTCACAGTATAAACTATACAAACGTGTCTAAACTTTTAGTCAAAGTTGTTCCCCCCATATTTTATCAAATTTTCTCATCCCCCGATTCTTAATGCATACATTTGTTCGCTTTTCTTGACTCTTTTCATTTTCTGCAGCCATTCCTGAATACAAGGAACCTGAACTGAACGCCAATTCTGCAAAAGCAAAGATCTGGCCACTGCCATTACAATATACATTAATTTAGCCAACTGATCAGGTAGGGCAAGATCTAAATCAATACCATGAAGCATTAATTTAGCATTCAGAGGAGTTACAATCTTCAGATAATCGTGAAAATATGAAAAGATATCGTCCCAAAATGGCTTAATTTTGGAGCAATAAACAATAATATGAGACCAATTGGCCGGGGCATAATACAAACATCTGAAACAATTAGCAGAAGTATTAGGATACATTTGAAATATCGCTGCAGGAGTACGATATAATAACCATTTTCCAAAGTATAGCATTCTACGCCAATTGGCTCCTTTTAATACAGTAAAATTGAATTTATTTATACTCCTCCATGTACTCAAAGTTAACACATGATTCTCTTGGTTTATCCATTTATCAATCGCTTTTGAATTAGTGCCGGTTTCCCGGCTCTGCGCTATGCGTGTTTTCCACGCCCCAGGTTTCCTTGGCTGATCGTCGAAAAAGATATCATTGGTCAATTGGGTTGGGAAGCTAATTTGTTCGAAATCTAATTGCTCCAATATTGAGAAGGTTCTTGTCTAAGATACAAATTTGGAATGTATGAAAACAAAACTGCAGTTTGGTAGCATGTTACTGAATCGCAATTTTGGTTAGTGACTAGGGTATTTTGAAGGGGCGTTTCTTCCAAAGTCCAAATCGTAATGGTGTGTAATAAAGTTTTGCAACCGTATTCCGGTTGCAAAATATAAATAATTTACCGACTACAGAAGTGTAGTGGTAATGCATTAGGAGGCCCCTTTCCATTTGTGAATGTAAAAAAAGTTTGTTTAAGATTAGATAGTGGTCCTTTTAATGAAAATGGGTTGTATATAAAAAAATAGGCTGTTTTATTTAACAGCAATCACAGACATGGTGGTCTTACTGAGAGTCGTTTAACCCGTTCGTGCTCCCCAGTGCTGTGAACGGCCAACGGCCGTCGCAGCCCCGCCCACTCATTAGAACGCCCGCACCGCGGCAGAATTGCCACTGCGGTTAAGACATTAATAAGGGCCTTATAGGTATCTGGGAGAACCCCATACATTTCTCTCTATGGCCCTTGATGTTACAAGAGTCACGACATGTGTTACAGGGGTTAAGTAAAGTTGTGGCCTGGCCTCTGGAGGCATCTAAGGACCAGCCAGGGTAGCCTACATTAACATAAAAATACAGTTGTGTTCATACATCTTTTTCATGCAAAACCATCAAATTGTGGCAGCCTACAGATCAGAGCAATTCATTCAGCAAATTGTATAGCAGGGACTATTCAGTCTCCTAGCTGGCTTCCGAATGCCTTCAGCAGGATCTAAAACGGCATATCCTTTTCATGTACTTAATGGTCCCATATTTCTTAAGTGACAGCATCCCACGGTTTTAGTGGGTATAGAAATGTCACTGTGTGCCTTGACCTAGAATCACAGCACCAGGGCTGATTGTTTACCACGTTTTATTACAGATGTGAGCACATCCAGGCTGGTATAGCTGCATGCCTGCTGAAAGGTACCCTAACCTCCTCCACAGACGTGGATTAACAGTGTGATATACTGCTGCAGGTCTTACAGTATGATGAGTCTTTTCATCCAGAGAATATTTCTGCTGCAATAAATCAGCTCCTCGCATTGATAAGTGGATGCTCTTTGGAAATCGCTTTGAAAGAAAAAAATCAGTGGTTTGAAAAATGCTGGGCACATGTACTCTTATCCTTCATCGCGAGTGCAGGGGCGGGCAAATGGGTAGTTTCATAAAATACAAACGCATAATAAAATTAAAATGTATTTACCGTGGTTGCTGCAGCCCCCCCCCTTGCTCCGGTCTTCTTCCCTTGCGACTCCAGGGCTCAAGTTAACTCTCTTAACCAATCCTGACTCTGCCCTTCTGTTGCTAAACAGCCTCAGCGCAGTGTCAGGATTGGTGGGAGCAGCCTCTATGGGCGCTCACAAGATCACTGCAGGCTTTTGCTTTCTCTAACCCAGTTGTCTTAAGACAGCTGGGTTAGAGAGGTTAAAAGTGTGCAAGTGTGAATGGCCAGCAAGATGGCCAGCCAAAAAGACATGCGCACTTTAAACAAGTGCAAAGGTAGCCCACCCTCCTCCCTGCTGCCATTCAGTAGGCCCCGCCCATCCTAACACTCCATTTGAGACGGGGTGACGAAAAACAAAAGGGTAAGGAATTAACTTCATTACTATTTAATTTTTCATCTCAGGGGATATTTTAGTGGGGTGATGCTCCTTCACTATAACAGAGGAGCCGCCCTTAGTCACGTCACGCTGCTGTACCCCTTTCACCTTCTGAACACCTTCTACTTCCTCCTAGTCCAGTGTCATGGCTTACAATCCAATTGGCTGTGGCTGCTGTTTATACACAGTGCAGAAGGTTAAAGGTAGATTGTGTTTCTTTTTTGTCTCTTGATATGGGAGGAGAACCCCCAGGGTAGGGTTTTGTGCTATTTTTCCTGGTCACCTAAGTAAAAACATAGGGGCATATTAGCAAGAACCTCGTTAAAATTATCGCAGTTGTAACGGCAGGAAACTGATGCGAAAACGCCGATAATGGGCTTGCTAATATGCGTTAGAGAATTCCAATAGAAGCCCAGGTTAGATGTGCAGGACATCTAACCTGGGCTTCTTTTTTTTTTTTTTTTCTTCTTTTTTTTTGGTCCTCATTTCCCACCATGGTTTACTTGTTAAAGTCAACAGAGAGTGACACACTGCCACAGTAAAACTGGAGGGGCAACTTACTATTAGATCAGCTTCACCCATCAGTAGTGTCACTACCTCCAGGACCCTCGAGCAAGAAACCATTAAGGAGCAAAATTGCTGCAATCGTACACCGACAACCAGAACCGGTCCGGTATACATAAGTGCACCAGAATAGGGAGAAAAAAAAAATTACCAAAGCAGCATAATCATTGGACCATGGGGGAGAAAAAAAAACATCATCAAGTTCACTGTTGGACCCACTTCAAGAGGTGCCAAAAGGCTCTTTTATCTTGATTACCTGATCTCACCAAGTCCAACTTCGACACCTGTAATACAGATGCCCGCCAGTCCAGAAAGGAGGGTGGTGTCGAATCCTTACATTTTTAACAAATTTCCCTCCTGGCCAACAAGATGGAGTAGAAAAGGAGATCTTTAGCCGGACCTCTAACCTCATCCGTGACCCCAAATATTGCGAGAACAGGATTTATCAAAACTTGGAAACCCAAAGAGGTCATGAGTGAAGCACTTATGGAATCCCAAAAGGAAGACAAAAAGGGACAGTCAAAAAACATGTGTAGGTCCGAGGCAGCCATTACACCACATCTAGCACACGCCACAGGTGAATCCTTAGAAAATGTTGATGGCCTCTGTGATGAGTAGTAGGACCTATGGGGAGTGAAGAGGTGATTCCTTCGGAGCCAGGCTGGCTTGACAATGTCCCACAGTACCTTGAAGGAAGTAAGCCAAAGATTTTCCATATCATAGTCCATGAAGGAGGACCCCCACAGTTTCTCAGGCAGTTGGAATTCGCCATCGATCTCATCTATCATTAAGTTATACCATAACGAGACCTCCTTTTGGGCTGGAGTTTCTAACCTGGGCTTCTATTGGAATTCTATAACCAATATTAGCAAGCCCATTATCACCATTTTAGCGGCAGTTTCCTGCCGCTAAAACAGCGATAATTTTAACGAGGTTCTTGCTAATATGCCTCAAAGTTTTAGTGTAGCAATAGGAGTATTTTACGTGGGCATTGTTGCTTATAAAAAAGAACCAGGTAGAGCAATGCTGAACTAAATAGTTTGCTGTGGTTAAAAATGAATCACCGACTTTTAAAGAATGTAGTTTAATTTTGCAAAGTGACCTATCCTCTAATTAGTCACTTTCCAAAGTCACCATTTACCGGGGTTACAGAACCAACTGTTAATATGGGTTATATGACAGAGGAACGCATGACTCAATCACGGGTGCCTTTGCAATTATTTCCTAACCACAAATCTGTCTAAACCACGCATGCCTTTACCATGCTTGGTAAAGATTACCACTACCATGCACCCCTCCCTACCGTAAGCCCTAAGCCCTAAAATCCTATCCCCCTACCTAGACACCCAACCTGAGTACTAAAACCTGCCGGCCCTGCCCTTAAAACTACTCCTACCCCTACCAAAAACTACCCCAGCCCCCCCACCCTGAGCCCTAAAACCTACCCCTGCAATGTCCTTAAAACTACCCCTACCACTGCCCTGAACTCTAAAACCCTACCCTCCCTTAAATAAACTGCCCCTCCACCCCTTCCCTCAGCCTTAAGCAATCCCCCATGCCTTGAAAACTGTTCCTTCCCCTTTCCCTGAGCCCTAAAACTTGACCCCTGCCCTAAACTCCCCCCCACGACCCCAGCCCAACTTACCTCGACGCAAACCAGTCCTTCCTGCAGCTATCCTTCCGGTTCCTCTCCCCGCCCACTTAGACAGCTAGAACGGCAACTGCCTTAACCACACATATGCGTGGGTAAGGCATATGCATAGTTAAGGCAAATGCTGTTCAGCTTGGGGGGAAACGGTACGCGTACTTAAGGTCATTTTAAATGGGTAAATGGGCATTAATTAAGCAGATCACAGGGATGGTGGTCTGCAAGTGACAGTAGAGCACCATCCTTGTGTTTGTGTTCCAAATTAGAAACTTTTATTTAAATCAGCCCATGTTCCTTGACATAACCAGAGTTGCTTTAAAACAATAAACTTTTCCTATTTGGGAAAACATCAGAGAGCAGGAAGTGTTCCCCTGCACTACTGTCTACTTCACCTGAGTTGGGGCGGTTCCTCTACTAGGGTGGAGGAGCGTCGCTGCACTGCTTTCTTGCAGTGTGTAAAGCAGAAACGAAAAATGGTAATAACTTTTTAGTTATTACCATTTTATGTTTGGTTGCGGGCGGGTGGTTGGGGCTGCTCTGAGAGCAGGGTAGGGGAGGAGTGGTGTGTCTGCCCACTTCAGAGTGTGCAAAGACTGTTTAGTTAGCCACCTGGGGCCACCCAAACCAGGAACGCACTCTGCCCTTCTCCATGCAGGCTTCAATGCAGCCTACATGGAGAGAATGGCCTCCCCATAAGCCCTTGGTTGGGTGGCTTCCTAACCAATCATAACGCTGCTTGCAACGTTGTGAATGGCTTGGGGAGGGAGGGAGCTTGACTGCCTCTGCTTCTTGATCCTAGAGAGCAGAGAAGACGCGGGACCTGGCCTGCGGAAATTATATATATATATATATATATATATATATATATATATATATATATATATATATATATATATATATAGATGCCCGCCAGTCGAGAAAGGAGGGTGGTGTCGAATCCTTCCATTTTTTACAAATTTCCCTCCTGGCCAACAAGATGGAGTAGAAAAGGAGATCTTTAGCCGGACCTCTAACCTCATCCATGACCCCAAATATTGCGAGAACAGGATTTATCAGAACTTGGAAACCCAAAGAGGTCGTGAGTGAAGCATTTATGGAATCCCAAAAGGAAGACAAAAAGGGACAGTCAAAAAACATGTGTAGGTCCGAGGCAGCCATTACACCACATCTAGCACACGCTATATATATATATGTATGTATTTACATTTGTAAAAAAACATGCGACCTCCCCGCGCGACCACCTACCCGCAATCCGTGAGTCATGCCAGCTGCGACTGCATCTGAGGCTCCCAACAGAATGCTTAACGGGGAAGAGGACCTATAGTAAATCAGTGCCCATCTCCTTAAAGGTGCTGGTATCTGTTCAATGGTTTGCAACCAAAATTCTGCTCGTAAAGTGTTCATACATTACACAATGCATCTTTATTTGGAAGGCACACCCACTTTACTTCATTGCTAATTAGTATGGGTCGATAAAACCTTTGTGGATTTTGTATATATATATATAAGAAAAGGACATATTGTGATACCTAATCCAGTGATTTTGGTATTGCTTGTTTGCGATTGCACAATTCTTTCTACCCATAGCAGTCTTATTCACTAAAACAATTAATAAAACTATGGTGTGCCAAGGCCAGTTTAGCACAAGTTTCAAATTCTTGTCAATTCCAGATCAATTTTGCAATCATAACTGCTATGTGAGAGTAACACCAAACCCTTCATAGCAAGACGGAAGGAAAACGGTACAATGATTAACTCATGATATTCCAATTCCTGCAATCGTTTCAAAATGGCAACTGTGTCCAGATTTATAAGCCATCAAGCAATTAACCTGCCATTAATCAGACTAATCGTGAAAACATACGTTTGTAAATATTGAGAGTTGATGCCAATATGAATAACAATCCATTTATGCATAAAAAGCAAATTGCATCTTTATTGATGAACTCTCCCATTCTGAAGTCCACATCAACCCGACTCAGAAATAAGTGGTTATACAGGTCCTGAGACCCAGGCCTGAGGTTGCTGATTGACAGATCACAGGTGGGGTAGCATGTAGCCAGCATACAAATGCATGAACAGCAAATCCCAGATCAATCCCACGGATAGGCGCAGCAACATCACAATGGTCCAGGGAGATGGGCCCCAATATCACGTATCATTTCAGCCAGAGGGGCGACATACAGACTGGAAGGAGTGGGGCTCAATGACGACCCCTGAGGGACTCTGCATGGGAGACTAAGGCCTAGATGTAGGTAATTCCCATTTACAGACTCTTAAATACAGAATTTTACCGATTTGGTATTTAAGAGTCTGTAAATGGGAAGGGGGCAGATTTAGGTAATTCCGAATTCAGGAATACCGAATCTGTAAGATTCGGTATACCGAATCGGTATTGCCCATTGATTCCTATGGGCAATACCGATTCGGTAAATACCGAATCCTGCAAGGGTGCCCCTCTAGCACCCCAAGTACAGGCTTGTGTGACATGTGGCACACATACCAGATGTGCATGCACACTTGAATTCAGTATTTTACCACACAATAGGATTGTGTGGTAAAATACCGACTCTTAAGGGCCTGTGGCACTCTTAGGAGTGTCAGCTACATATGGATTTACCGATTCGGTAAATATACCGAATCGGTATTTTACTGAATCGGTATATTTACCGAATTGGTAAAATTACCGATTCTTAAAATAACATGCCCCTACATCTGAAAACCCTAATACCGGTCAGAAACGGCCGAAATCGGCCGTTTCCGACCGGTATTAGGGCTCCTACATCTGGCCTTAAATGTCTAGTTTTAGAGCCACAGCAGCTAACAACTTGCACCTTATTGGTGAGGAAGCAATGGCAGATTAAGGGCTTTACCACTGACACCTGCCTGATGAAGATGCTGTACCTGATGCCTGAGTGAGAAGTAGTCAAAGGCTGCTGCCAAATCTAGCAGCACCAAGACAGCTGACCCACCCTGATCCACATGACACCTGATACTATCAGTAGTGCAAACAAGTGTGGCTTCTGTGCTACGGCCACTTCTGAAACCATTCTGTAAGGGATCAAGAATGTAACGTGTCAATGAGCTTTATTAATATCTGATTAAGATGTTTCTCCAAATGTTTGACAGGTGTGGGCTGAAGTGAAATAGGGTGAATGTTTTTCATGTCATCAGAGTCAACATAGGAATTTTCTTTTAAGTAGAATAGTAGTGGATTCCTTCCAAAGTTGTGGGAAAATATCTGAATCTATGGCATGAGTGAATACTCTCTGTAGAGTCTTAGAAATGCAATCAACCGGCCAACTGCAGAATTTTAGGTAGACAAGGGTCCACAAGGGTCCCTGACTTAAGGCAAATTAGTAGCTCCTTAGTTTTCTGCTCAGAAATAGGAGGGAAGACAGAGAGCTTAGTTGACTCAGTTAAGATGCCCATTGATTACATTGAGAAACTGTGTTCAACAGAAGAAGGAAATTCAGAGTAGATCTTAAGATTTTTATCTCTGAAATAGATGGCCAATCTATTCTAAAATTATTGTGAAGGGTCAGTGAGGCCAGATATTGACAGCTGAGATAGTTCTTTGGCAGCTCGAAAGAGTTCATTAGATGAGTTACCTGCCATTCTAATTTTCTCTGTGGAAAACGTGGATTTAGCAAGGTCGATGGCTCATTTATATTGATTATAAGAACCTTGTGCCCCATTTTATCAATAGGATTGTTATGCAATTGCTATTTCCATTCTGGTCTATGAAAAGTCTGTTGCAACTTTTTAAGGCCGTCTGTGTACCAGGATGCAGAAGGTATGGATCTGATGCAATGCCTACTTGTGAAAGGTCCAACAATATAAAGGGCGGACCCAATCTAAATCTGAAAGCCTCCCACAGAAAAAACAGGCATTCTTGAGGAATCCAAAAAGTGAGGAAGAGGCTCTTTTGTGTAGCCATAGGTCATTCCATGCTTTGGGAGTGATGTAGGAGAAGGCTTGACCACTGGATCTGGTTTTCTGTGTTCATGGGATTTGCCCAAGCAGGAGCCAGACGAGCTGAGGTGTTTGGAAGATTTGTTGAAGCAGATGTGATAGTTTTGATATGCTGGGTTCATGTTATGAAGTGCCTTGACAGTGTAGATGAGGAGTTTTAATTATGCTTTTTTGATGATGGGGGGTCAGTAGAGCTCCTTTAGGTGTGGTGTGATGTGAGTGCAGCTTGGGAGATTGAGAGGGATTCTGGCTGCTGAGTTCTGAACTCTCAGCTGCGTTTTGGTGAATGTTTTGTTGATCGCGTCATAGAGGGTTTTCTCTTTGTCCAGTTTGCTTGTGGCCAAGGCCTGCATGACAGTTTTCTGGGTGATGATTGGGAATCATTTGAAAATCTTCTTCAGCAGTTCCAGGGTATAATATCATGAGGAGCTGACGGCATCGACATAGACTGTCATGTCAAGTTTTCTAGCAATAATAATCCTGAGTTTCTTGGCATGGGTTGTGAGGGTGGTTGTCAGTCCTAGCGTGGAAGAGTACCACGGTGATGTGCTGTTCCCAAAGATCACAATTTCAGTCTTCTTAGAGTTCCGCTATAGCCAGTTGGTCTTCATCCAGTGTGTGATTTCAGTCATGCAAGCATTGAACTTGATCTGGGTACTGGGTATCTTATCCATTAGAGCCATGCTGATGTCATATGTGGTGGCGATGAGGGAAGTTTCTGTCTAGTGGTTGTGTCCGAAATCAGATTGAGTGGTGTTGAATAGTTAGTGGTTTTGAGGTATTAGGTGAGTGTCTATCAATGGTTTTCTGTAAGACCCTGGCTGCGAATGGTAGCGGTGAGAGTCTGTAGTTGGCGAATGTTGAAGGGTCCACAGAGGCTTTCAACAGCAATGGGAGGAGAGTTGCATGTTTCCAAGCATGTGGGCTGATCGCAGAAGAGGTGCTGACATTCAGAATGGGTGTGAGCATGGCGCTGAAGGGTTACAGGCCTCTGAAGCAGGCATAGTGGGGGCAGGGGTCTGATGAGACCCCTCAGTGGATAGACCTCATGGTCTTGGCAGTTTCTTCTCGGGTGATAACGGGACATGTTGTTAGCACTGGATCTTTTGATAAGATCAGGAGGTGTATGGTGATATCTGTCAGGTCTGGTTGCAGTCTGAAGTTGCTGTAAATAGCTGTGATTTTCTTGCTGAAAAATTGAGAGATTGTTACAGAGGGCCTGTGAGGGAGTGATCAAAGAGGATGCTGCCAATGGTGAGGTGAAATCTTTCACAATGGTGAAGATTTGTGTTGGTGCTGGCATCAATGTGCTCCATCAGAGTTGTGCATTTGATAGTCCGGATCATTTGGCGGTAGCGTCTTAGGGCACATTTGATCATCCTCCTACCTGCATTATCCTGGCTCATTCTCCATTTGTGCTCTAATTATTTGCAGTGGCGTTTCATCAGTATGAGTTCCTCTATGTACCACCTGGCCCGAGGTCTGTATCTTGTTGTATTGCTGTGTTTGAGGGGGGACAGGGAGTCAGAACTGTTGAATTTCTTGATGGTTTTGTGGAGGATATTTCTGTGTTTAGGTTGGTGGGATGGTGTTCCAGTCTCTGTCTGTGATGTTTTTCCAGGTTCGCGGGCTGGGCTGGTGTTGAACTGGGATAGGGATTCTGAACTTGACAAGGATGTGGTCAGTCACATGAGAAATGTATGTGTGGGAAGCTTAGGCTGGCAAAGTTCTAAAGGCGGATGCAGCTGTTTTAAGCGTCTTGCATAATCCAGCGAATCCAGTGAGCTCTGGTCAACTGTGGTAGCTTTCACTGTTTGAATATAGTATGGGTGATTGTTTATCGAACAGTAAATGTTCATCAGTAGACAAAATGTAGCTTCGAAAGATGAAACATTGAACTATAATAAAACATTGTGAGTATCTTAATTTATTTTTCCTGTGTATATAGCACACAGTGATATCTTCAATGTGCTTAGTGAATACATGAGCTTGTGTTCAAGATTTCGGAAAAATGAAAGTCTGATGCTGTTCAGCAGATTGACAGCCTCTTTGCTGTCACAAAACCCACCGAGCCACCTTACCAGGTGTACACATACATTAAATACACTATGTTTTTCTTTAACTCCTCACAGATCGTGTGGGACTTTGTAAAGAAGTGTTGTGTCATCTTTGCATTGGAGAACATTGGGATTTTTGCAGCTGCATTTCTAAGTAAGTGTTCAGTGAGTGGGAGTCACTACAGAGCAGGTCCCTTTATCCATCACATTACCCTAATAATTAAACTGTCAGCCACGGATGTCAGCCTTTGGAAAAAAACTGCCAGCAGAAAAGCAAACACTAGTAAAATACCGATGACTATTCCCGGTGCTAAGCCTGTAATCTTTTTTAGGTTGATCATTATGTTTGCATAAGCCATTGCTCAGAAGTTATCGTGTACTTATCTACATTTTACGTTTTAAGGATGAGAAAAGGTTATTTAACCGCTGCATATTAATCAGAAGGGTAATTGCCACTTGAATCCTGTTAACGATGCAGCGATGTATGCCTATATTTTGTTTCTGAGATATTTTAATTCAGCATTTGAAGGTTTACGAGAGCCTGGTCTTATTCAGCTTGGAAGTGAAGTTTAAATCCTTTCTGCTGTACCCTGCCTAGGCTGAGGCAAAGTAAAAATGATTTCGTTTGTGTACTGCCTATGCTTAAACTGATGTGGAGATTAAATCATATAAATATTGACTGCTGTACCATGCCTATGCTGATGCAAAGTTTACGTCATTTCTGCTGTGCCTTGCTTAAGTCGATGTGAAGATTAAATCATATAAATATTGGCTGCTGTACCACGCCTATGCTGAGGCAAAGTTTAAGTCCTTTCTGTTTTGCCCTGCTTATGCTGGAACGAAGTTTAAATCCTTTCTGATTTGCCCTGATTGTGCTGGAGAGAAGTTTAAATCATTTCTGCTGTGCCCTGGTTATGCGGGGGGAGTTTATGTCTATTCTGCTGACTTTGTCTATGTTTAGGCAAAGCTAAATCCTTTCTGCTGTACCCTGACTATGCTGAGGCAAAGCTTAAATCCTTTCTGCTGGGCCCTGCCTATGCTGAGGTAAAGTTAAAATTATTTCTGTCGAGCCCTGCCTATGCTGGAACAAAGTGTAAATCCTTTGTGCTGTGTCCTGCCTATGCTGGAGCGAAGTTTAAATCCTTTCTGCTGTGCCCTGCCTATGCTGGAACACATTCTAAATCCTTTGTGCTGGGTCCTGCCTATGCTGGAGTGAAGTTTAAATCCTTTCTGCTGTGCCCTGCCTATGCGGGGGGGGGGGGGGGGGGGGGAGTTCGTATCCATTTTGCTGTACCTTGCCTATGCTTAACAAGTTAAATCCTTTCTGCTGTACCCTGACTATGCTGAGGCGAAGCTTACATCCTTTCTGCTGGGCCCTGTCTATGCTGAGGCGAAGCTTAAATCCTTTCTGCTATACCCTGACTATGCTTAGGCGAAGTTTAAATCCTTTTTAGCTGTGATCTGCCTACGCTGCGACGAAGTTTAAATCCTTTCAGCTATACCCTGCTTATTTTGAGGCCCAGATTTACTATGCACTTGTGCAAAATTTGTGAAAGTTCATGCAAGCATAACACCAAAATCAGCTAGTTAGGCAGATATCTATACTTACATTACTGCATATACATAGCAGGGCGTCTGTGTGTGCTCGAGCGTGGCATGTGCACTTGTGACACGCTAGCGTTATGTTGTGACACAAACTGGAGGATTGACGGGGCATATCAACAAGGGCCTGATCTCCGTTTTTTTGGCTTTAAAAGCCAAACAAGCGGAGATAAAACTATTGCCCTATTTACAAGTGTGTGCTAACATGCATTAGCGCATGTTAGCACCCGTTTTCCCGACACCTCGCTTTGCATCTCTAATGAGATGCAAAGTGGGCGTCACTGGGCAGTACTGCTTGTAAATTATCGCTGATGTGCACATTGTGATATTTACAAGGAGACCCACGCATTTTAGCAGATGTTAGTCTGCTAAAAGGCTGACTTACCTATACTTTACATTGGGGTGGATTATGCTGATACGACCACAGGGTCGTATCAGCAAGGTCATCGCCGTTTTCCATGGAACATCGCTGAAAAACAAGCGGTGTTCCATGGAAAACACCGCTATCGCTGGAATAATTATCGCCATTGTGCTATGGGTTGTTAATACAGCGCTAGCATGGCGATAATTTCCAGCGATAAAAAATCTCACGCTAAGCTCGGCCAGCGATAATTATCGCTGCCGCTTGATAATATGCCCCGACGTTGGGACAGGGGTGCGAGATTTCCTCGTGTTTGGTGTTGTGGTTCAAGTGCGGTGTGCACATCATTCCTGGCACGGGGTTGTTATGCTTGAAAACATGTGGGTAAATATTTGTACGGGTATATTGTTGATTACCAGCATTCATGCTCTCGACTAAGTTGTGTCCTCATGGTCTGCCAAACAAATAAAGTTGTGTTTTCAATTATCACCTCAATGTGGATCCGTGTGTTGCCAGTAGGACTAAGGGTCAGGAACAAAGCTAGCACCCTTTGGATTAGCTTCGAAGGCAGATCTACTAAAACAGATTGCCCTGGTATTTGGTGAAACGCTACTGCCAAGGACTACAAAGCGCAAACAAAGGACACGTTAGTCAGGACGTGATATTTCCAATCTGAACATGTAATTTCAGTGAAATAACATATTTTAAGTGGCTTGCTAATGGGCTGCTTTCATCTCAGTAACATTTGTATTGGAGTGTGCACTTTGAGTACAGGTCACATGTGAGGCACAGTTGGTCTGCTTTCATACTGTACAGGAAAGCATAGCTTTGTTTCTGAAATGCCTTTTTTATGGTGAGTGTGGCCAATGACATGATCAAAGTATGACTATGATATGGCACTTCATATATTTTGCACAATTTGAGCTCCGCTGCAGATTTTCAGCAATCACTGCACAAAGTTTAATAAATCCGGGACAAGTATTACCACTGAATTTAACAAACTTAGCCATACTACTAAGTAACACATTTAAACGATGAATTTTCAACAGTTCACACTTACTGTTACCAATGTCTCTCTAGATAAGTGTGATAGACCCACATGAGCAATTAGCACTTCTTTCCATACACGCTCCACTGTGAAAGTGGGGCACAAGTATGCCGTTAATCCTATCTTAGTGCAATTATGCTTGCTTATATCACAAAAGGCATTTTGAGCTATGTAAGAAAGTAAATTATTAATTGGGGTGGATGGAAGCCCGCCACAAGTAACAAAGTGGCTAACCTGTTAGGTCTAGTCAAAGGTTTCAATGATTTAAACTTGAGCTCAGCCTCTAGTAGCCAAAGCACAGAGCAGACAGGCTTAACCTAAAGTAATAGTGTAAAGCATCTAGAAATAGCGCACAATGATAATTCCACTTAAATTGATAGAAGTATTGAAAAATTTAAAAAGCAAAATTACACTAAAAAGACAACAATCCAATAGGGGGAACTGGAGATATTATTTTGTAATAGTTAAGCGAAGAAGGGCCAAGAGAAAGAAAAGAGCTAGTAACGAAAGTAAAGAGCTAATGTAGGTCAATGGTCAAGATCAACCAGAACCAATTGCAGTTTCAGGCCTCCCCAATGGAGCATTGGTTCAAATACACTTTGGGCCTGTTTCACAAAAGTAAACATACACTTCTGTGTAAGTTTACAATTGTCTTTCTATTCACAAAGGGAAATTACTAGTAGCATCTTTACTGTCGAATCTACTCACATATAAAGATAGGACAATTCTACATTTTTATCTGTGGAGACTCCACAGTCGAAAAGATACTACTAGTAAAATACCTATATCAATGTCAAATAATCGTAAACATACACAAAAGTGTAAGTTTATCTTTGTGAATTAGGCACCAAGTGAATTTATTCCTGGTAAAAATCTGGAAGTGAAAAAGTTGGATAAAGCTTCCAAGTCCCACTTCAGAAAGGGACGTTTTGGCAGATGTACATAGGTTTGGCTTTACGATGACCAAATAGCGAATTTTTGATATTCGCTATTTTGTAATTGCAAACACCCAGGTACTAATGTGTCTTTAACACATTTTGTGATTGCCAGTGGGTCACAGATAGACCTACCACATTTATATTCATGAGGTAGGTCTCGGTTTGCCACCCATAGCTAAAATCATATGGATGGTGGCCTGCTGGGGTCAGCAGACAACCATGCCTCTGATTGCATTTAAATACAGCAATGTTTTTTTTTTAAATGCACTACATTTTCCTTAAAGAAAAACAAGATGGGTTTCAAAAAGCAAAATTAAAAGTTTTCTTTTCAGTTTTCAAGAGCATGCCATTTTCCCTGTGACCACTGCTTGCTCTTAAAAAATGTTTTTACAAACATTTGCAAAGGCGAAGGGGTCCTTAGGGGACCCCTTCCCACTTGGGAATGGGTTACCACCTACTTGAAGTAGGTGGTAGAATGTCGCCCCTGATGCGAACTTCATCACAGAGACCTGGTTCATCCCCACATCTGCCCAAAACATCACCACAGCAACCTCCAGCTGCTACAAGATTAAACACTGAGACTGCACCAACAGACACGGTGGAGGTATTGCTATCATACACAAGGAATCAATCACTTGCACGTTCACCAACGATGACACCATGTTGACTATGGAACACATGAATTTCCAGCTCCATGCTGACACCAAAACCACCATCAAAGGCACACTCACATACAGTCCCCCAGGATTAGAAACAGGCATCTTTCGTGTCAGAACACTACATCTTCCTAGGAGACCTGGAAGATCCCACCAACCCCAACACCACAGACCTTGTGGAAAGATAGGACAACATTGGGCTCAAGCAAATTGTCATCGAACCTACACACAAAGCAGGACACATGCTAGATCCAATATTCACGTCAAGCAGCAGAATCAGATACAGCCACACCTCAGAACTCACCTGAGCATCCACTCAATCGTACACATTACCCTCACTGGTCCACCATACACCTCCCCCAAATGACACAGCAGAAATAGACTAATGCCCTCTGCACCGCTCCGCCCAACATCACCACCAATCTGGACCAGACAGTAGAGAATTTCAATGCCTGGATCACCATCGCTGCAAAACAAGTCGCCCGCACCAAACCACCAAAAAAATACACAGACCCACCAAGCAAGCCAGCTGGTACACCCCAGAACTCAGCACATCAAAACGCAGGAATAATCAACTGGAAATAAGATGGCAAACCAGCAAGAATAATACCAACCAAGCTGCCTACAAATCAACCCTCAACAACTACCACCATCTCAAAGCAGCAAAAAAGGATGCTCTGACACACTGGATCGAAACCAGCGCCAGCCAAACCTAGGAACTTTTCACCATCATTAGAGAATTCACCTGCCCTTCAGCCACTGAAAACTCGATCCCTCCTTCACAACAACTCTGCGGTTCCTGAGTCGACCACTTCTACAACAAGATATCAAAAATATATAGAAATTTAGACCCCCAACCCTCTGACCTCTTCTACAACCCAACAACCATGACCACCAACCCCCCACTTACAACTTGGAAACCACTTGGAAACAACTCAGCACACCTACAACTACCACCCTGATGAACTCCATCCACTCAGTAGCACCCACCGACCCATCGCCCCACTGACTATTCAACCTCGGCAGCAACAAGATCTGTCACCAGCTCTCCACCATCCTCAACACCTCCATATTGACAGCCACCTTTCCCGATGCATGGAATCACACGGAGGTCAGACTCCTCCTCAAGAAACCTTTGGCAGACCCCAGAGAGCTCCAGAACTACTGTCCCATCGCCTTGCTCTCTTTCTATGCCAAAGTCCTGGAGAAGGCCATCAACTTCCAACTCACAGATCATCTGTAAAGAAACAAACTGCTGAACCCTTCCAATTGAACTTCAGCACCAACCACAGCACCAAACCTGTGCCGATCGCAGTATCAGATGACATCCAAGCTCTACTTGACAGAGGAGAATCAGCTGCCCTCATCCTCCTTGATTTCTCCACAGCTTTCAATACCGTCTCCCACTGTTGCATTTGATTTTAGATTCCGAATGAATTACCAGATTCATGCCCTTATATATGTACAATTTGTGTTGCCCATATATAGGCATAGAAATCCAGTCCTTATTTAGGCATAGCCCATGCAGCCCAAATACAGGCATGGCTATTTCCATCCGTTCATCTACGTCACAACGATTTCTTGGAAAACCAGACTCTTAAGCCGTTAGGGACTTCTCTTTGCTTGAATATTGATTTCTCCAAGAACTCATTTATTATGCATGAACAACTATTCCTTAGGGGTTCATTCATGATGTTCATATGCCCGACTTTACATCAAAGCTGGCATTCCTAAACATCTTCAAGGTATAAATATACCTTCACTTGCTATGGCAATGTACGGTGTGGTTCGGTGCATTTCGGCTACCTACTTGCACGACGCAGCTCGCTACAGCATGTGCCGAAAGAAGCCAACTCTCCACCTGACACACTGATCAGATGCTGTCATCTTCTGCCGAGAAATCCAGCTCCAGTGTTTCTGACTCCCTTTGCGGGGTGTTGGGAAATCGAGTCCGTGAAAGAGATAACAACCTCTCTCATTCTAAGGTATGGAGCTGATTAGAACCTAGAGAAACCTTTGACAATTCTTGGCAAAAACTAAACCTATGCTAAAGACAACACTTACTTCTTCCCTCCTACTAATCCTAGGTTAGGTACATTGGGGTAGACGTATTTTAGAAGCACCAGTTGAGTATTTTAGCTTGTGTTATTTATGTATCTTTTGTTATATGTCATAGCACTAGACAAGGCTATTACAGTATTATTTTTTTTACTGTTTACGCTGTACGCATTATACTTTGCATTCTGTCTAACGATTGTAGCAGTTCACCTTTCTTGCATGAGAAAGAAGACTGTTCAATAAACCCCTTTTTATTGAAACGCCCATCTCTCTTTTTCTCTGCAACTCTGTAGAATCAAAGCATGCACGATTGACTGAGTGAAATAGTTATCTGTTGTTTTATTCTTGGGGAAACAAAGTTGTCATGTTTATGCGGTTGTCAGAAGCTAATCCCATCTTCTGTATTCGAGAAAGTTTCTAGTGACCTCTGAGCTAGCTGGCACACACAATTAAGTTTAGTATACTCGATAGAGACTTACTGACCTCAGTCCTATGTCAAATCTATAGTGTATATTGTTCCAATGTGCAGAACCTATTGGGAATATAGGAACTACACTACACCACCACATACTTATCAAGCAACTATGCCAGAATGGAATCGCAGACGCGCACAGATGGATGGCATCTTTCCTCACAGGTCGCACCCAGAGAGTCCACCTCCCTCCCTTCACCTCACAACCCAAGCACACCATCTGCGGAGTTCCCTAAGGCTCATCCCTCAGCCCTACATTCTTCACATCTACATGGCACCACTCGCAGACAACACCAGATCTCACGAAATCAACATCATCTCCTACGCAGACGACACTGAGCTCGTCCTCTCACTCTCAGCAAACCCTATCTTGACAAAAACCAACTTCCACAACTGCATGAAGAACGTTGCAACATGGATGAAAGACAACTGCCTTTACTTTCACCTTGTATTAACATGCATCAAATTGGACAGTACACATTACCTACATATACATTATGACACATACACAACATATACCTGTGTTTTACGAAAATGATATGTGGTACTTTCCTGTCTTGACACCAGCAGGACCTCACTTTGTCATGACTCTGCCACCAGGAGACTGCCAGCACAAGTTGCACATCTAAATCGGCTTGGCCCAACGGCTGTGGAGTACCGTCAGCGAGCAGAGAAGACTGCGGAAGCTGGCTATAGCCCCAAAAACTAAATTTGGTGGTTGGACCGCTATGGACTTGACGGAGTACTTGGGGCCACCGCCGTGGCACGATTGTGGTAATACCAGCAAGATTTAAATCAGGCCCTAGGGTGTGGTTTGTGTTAGGTAAATGTTTTCACAAACTATCCATAATTGTTACTGTTGTGAACATGCATTCCCATAAACATAGGTTTGTGTTAGCTGGTGCAGCAATTGAGTCAAGATTGGATTATTGAAATTGTCTGCATTCCAGTTTAATACCTTGCATGGAGGGTAAAGTGCGCCTGTCAGACTTTTTTCTGGTCTGGGTAGATGAGGGAATTTAAAACAGGCTACACAGTCACCAAATGTGTTACCAGTATAAGACAGAATTCATTATAAATCGGGTGGCTGGATGTTTAAATGTGTAAATAACTTAGGGGTTGTCAGAGAAAAATGAACCACTTTTATACCTTTTGGGAGGTAAGCATGAGCTTGCTCTGCAAACCAACGACATACTCATAGGAGTGTGAGAAATGTGCATAATTTCCTTTTGAATAAGCGAGCAAGTGGATTATTAGTTGAGGTGGTTAGTAGTCCCCACAAGTAATAGTATCACTATTCTTGTCATGTCCAGGAAAGGTTTCAGTAATTTAAATCTGAGCTCAACTCCCTCTAGCTGTGACACTGAGCAGACAGACTCACCTTAAGAAAATATGTAAAACATCTAGAGATACCAAGATTTTGAAAACACAACAAAAGAAAATTCCCACATAAGTTTCTAAAAATTGATAATATTTTCTTGAGCAAAATGACAGCAAAACTACAAGAATCCAATAAGGGGAACCAGAGACATGAGCATGTAAAATTTTACATAGGAATAGTGGAAAAAAGTGTAAAGCACCAACTGTGGGCAGCTGGTCACACTAGACTGGGACAATGGTAAGATTTGAGGCCAACTACAATGGAGTGTGGGTTGGATACGAGGGCTAGGTTGGTCACGATCAGAAAAGTCAACTTCATGCTTTTGAAAAATTTCTAGAAAGTAGATTCCTCAGCTGGGCAAGGCGGCAGAAAGGATCTGAAGATGGGCTCAGTGAAGCAGTCGACGAAGGTAGGAAAAACTCTGAGCGAGAAAAGTATGGCTTTCATGCACAGGGAGTCATCTGCATTGATCAGATGCTGCTCAGTGTCGGGTCTGGTGAAGGTTTTTACACACAGACTTAGAATTGTTGCCTGAACATGACAAAGACAAGAGGCGTTTGGTAAAAAAGGAAGAGTTGTTTCAGTTAAACACTGCGGCCGGGAGTACAGCATACAGAAACAGGTCTGAAGACTCACTCAAAGTACGGACGTTTTGAGGGTCTTTACATACATTTCTTGGAGTATCATAAAACAGATCATAGATACTGTTTAGGGAGAGGAATGTGGGCCTAGTCAGGGAGTCATAAATTACTCCCACCTGATGACAAATGTAGATGGGTCTCGACCTTGCGTGGACCCAATGAGACCCAGTGGGCAACGTGTCCTGATATCTGGCATGGGGAGCGTGTGATCACTGTATGTGCTGTGTCCTGATTGGCTGAGGGTTCCTAACTTCATGTGGCATCTCAGTTTATGATGTTTTGGGAATGCGCCCCTCGGGCTATGTGCATTTTATAGGGGCCAATCTCCCCAAACCATTGTGGTGTTGGTGCCTTTCTGTGGGACTAATCTGGAGTTTTCCTGTTCGTTCATTTGTTCTGCTGGTTACGTGCCACCCCACCTGTGATCTGTCAATCAGTTGCCTCAGGCCTAAGTTGTAGGGCCTGCCCTACATATTTCTGACTCGGGTTGAAGGACAGGTCATCTCAGATGATTTCGAAAACATTGATTCTATTACGTTTTTATGCACACATGTATCATTGTGTACATCGACATCAATATTAACAGAGTCTTTTCTGGAAGTCGGAGTTCTTTAGCGGGGCAAGACTGCATACTGTAATCGAAGGGGGTTTGACATCAGATGCCAGTTGATGTTGGGCGCGCTGAATCTGATTTGCGGCTGTGGTGAAAATCATAGCGGGAGCTATGGTGAACTAAGGTCCACCGGCAATGCACCCTCAGCGTAATGGCTTGGCAGTTTTGTCCCATTCTTCTGTTAGGTTTTCCAGGCAAAAAATCTTGAAAACCTTTCAAAGCCCAAGGTGTTAGATTTATGCAAGAGGAGTGCACTCTGATAGCAGCCATGGGTAACAGGACCTTAACCCGTTTACGGCGGCCGTGATTTTGCGGAAGTGTGGCCCTTCCGCAAAACGGGCGGGACCGCGTCGCCCATTGGCTGACGGGCAGCACTGGGGAGGTAGTGCTGCCGTCGGACAATGGCCGAAGACAGCACGGAATGGGTTAAAAACAACAATTGAGGGCCAGGAATCACTCCAAAAGAAGCCACCAGTAAGGTCCAGGGCAGGTCCAGTTGTAACTGGTCAGCTGAGCTCTTCCAAGAAAGAGGTCTTCATGCTGCTTTTGTGTGCTTGTAGGTTAACACGAGGTCAGCCATTCATGGAATCTAATAATTTGTCCTGGGTACAAGTGTGAGGAGATCCAGCCATTATAACTTTCTTCATAGGTCTCAGCAGCTGATGAAGTCTGTCTAATGTCTTCCTCAGGTCCAGTAGTGTTCGAAAGAGGCTACCTAGGTTTGCCACATTAATGCCTTGAACTAGCCTGTGAGTGAAGGGGGGCTACCTTAAACCAAGATGGCAGATGCTCTTTCCATTTTGCAGAGCATCTGTGTCAGCTCCAGATTTGTGGCCTCGTATATGATCAACCCTTCCTCTGTGATCAATCAAAGCCAGTTCTGGGGGCAGCTCCTCTCTCACTGGGATTGGTGCCTGGCTATCGAACAAGACAAAAGAGGGCTCAGACCCATGTGTTAGCTTCACCTGCCTGTGACAAGGTAGGCCTTTTTGAAGATAATTAAGTTTAGTTATGTTATGGTATGTTGAATTGTATATCACACTAATCACCTGAGTGGGTATCCAGGTGCTTGGGTAAGGTGTGTAGGTGTGTGGTCCATAGGTTCTTATATGAAGACTCAGCTCTTCAGCTTCTTGCGGAACTCAGATATATTAAGGTTGGTTGTTTAATGTCTGGGTGCGATGTAGGAGAATAAATAACCTCCAGTATTGCTTATATAAATACAAGGAGTGTGTGCGAGTAAGAGTGAGGCAGAGCATACATGTCTGGTGGGTTTGTGAAAGTGTATGTGGCTGTTCAGGTATTCTGGTCCTGTGTTGTGTAGGGCTTTGCATGTGTGCAGGAGAAGTTTGAATTGGCTGCACTTCTGAATGGGGATCCACTGAAGCTTCCTGAGGTGCGGTGTGGTGTAGGTACAGCATGGGAGGTCGAGTATGAGTTTTGTGGTGGTGTTCTGGATGGTCTGGAGTCTGTGTAGGAGTTGTGTGGAGATTCCGGCATGAAGAGTGTTGCAGTAGTCCAGCCTGCTGGTG
The DNA here is from genome assembly GCF_964261635.1 of Lissotriton helveticus. Taxonomy (NCBI): domain Eukaryota; kingdom Metazoa; phylum Chordata; class Amphibia; order Caudata; family Salamandridae; genus Lissotriton; species Lissotriton helveticus. The sequence continues at coordinate 210,519,977 of NC_136063.1, read as the reverse complement.
ATGAGTCCTTGCTTGGCTGTCTACCCGGTGCTCTGAGGCATCCATTTGAAGATCTTTTGCAGCATGTGTAGGATGCGGAAACAGGTGGTGCACACTGCATTGACTATTGCCAGCATGTTGAGCTTGTCATCTAGGATGATCCCTAGATTTCTTGCATGGTCTGTGGGTGTGGGCGTTGGTCCTAGATCCGTAGGCCACCAGATGGAATCCCATGGAGAAGACTTGTTGCTGAAGACCAGCACTTCTGATATGTCAGAGTTGAGCTTCAGGCAGTTTGTATCCAGTCTGCTACTGTGATCATGTGGTTCTGGTGGTATTTATCTTACCTGTCAGGGAGATGGTGAGTTGGGTGCCCTCTGCTTAGCTGATGACGGTGATGTCTTGTGATCGGATGATGTCAGTGAGCTGTGTCATGTATATTTTTAAATTGGAGGAATGACCCCTGTGAGACCCACAAATATCAGTTTTTTGGTCTCTGATGTGAAGGTTGGCAGCCAGACCCTTTGGATTCTTCCTGTGAGGAAGGAAAATATCCATTTGAGAGCAGATCTTTGCAGGCCAGTCTTGAAGAGACTTCTGGTGAGGGTGTTGTGGAAGACATTGCCAAAGGCCATGCATAAATCAAGCAGGATAAAGGACGTTATTTCTCCACGGTCCAAGATGTTTTGAATGTTGCGAGTTGCTTGTTGATGGCCTTCTCAATCACTTTGGCTTGATTTGACGGATGTGATGGAGGTGTTGATGATGGGGTAAGGGTGGTGCTGATTGGTGATGTTGGCACTGTCCAGATGCCCATCCTGTTAGAGGAATGGAACACCTCCTCACACTCCTGGCCTTTGTCTCAGCTCTGTGAGCAAGTTCACACCACATCAAGAAGCTACTCGGCTTCTGAGTGACAGTTGGTAGCTCAGGCAAATGGGCTATTAGAAGTTTTAGGAAGACAAAAGGTGATTTTTTTGAATATCATTTTGAAAAATATTTAGTGCAAATCCAACTTTAGCAATGAATTATATTAGTGCTGGGCTTAGTTTGCGAAGTAGCGCTTCGCGAAGCTACACAATGTGCACTTTGTACTACGCGAGCTACGCGTAGCACTACGCGAACTGCGTAGTAGCATGTTCGTACTGTGCAAGATGCCGTTTTCAATTATTGCACAATGCGGAGAAGCATCCGGCACTGTGTAATCATTGAAAAAAGCATCTTGCACAGTGCGTGCTGTAGTTTTCTGCCGCTCAAGGAGATTTTTCCTCGAGCGGCAGCTTTCTCAACGCGGACTGGTCGTTGCTCATCGTGATCGGTCGAGAGCATACGCGACCACTCACAATGAGAAACCAGACCTCCCCGCTTTAAGAATCTCGCAGGGAGGTTTATTTTCCCCGCTCGCGATCAAAAACTTGATGTCGCTGATTGCGAACGAGGAAAAAGTATTGCCAGGATGTCATTTTGCTTGCTCGCGGTCACCAACTTGAAGTTGAGGACCGCAAGCAAGCTAAAAATGACCACTGCACTACGCTAAGCTACGCTACGCGTGTTCACACTGTGCTACGTGCAGTTTGCGTAGTGCGAAGTTGCACAAACTTCGCAAACTATGCGAGCGTAGCGTAGTGCTTTGCCCAGGCCTAATTTATATTAGTAACCCATATCTTAAAAACTCCAAGAATTAACTTTTTAGCAGGTTTTAAGATGGCGATTAAATTATTTAATTTTAACATCAACTCTCATTGTTTCCTAACAGCTAATCCTGCTGCAATGAAAATTGCTTTTGGGGCCTTGTTACTGTAAGAACATGCTGTACATTGAACTTTTGCATAACTTACTTTTAAATTTCATACACCTTGCCTTTTGGGCATTAATGCTTTCTTAGTGGTGACATATTATTATTTAAAATGAGGGTTTGGGCCTGCGAAAACGGTTTATTTTGACAGGTCTGACTTGCAGTTTAAACCTGCTCAGCCAGATTACTCTTGGCAGGCCTGCAGTCATGTCTAAATATCTACATAGTACTGTACAATTGCATATTCTCAGTTCTACTGATTGAATTCTTGTGGTTCTGTTCTCATTCCATTTATTAACACATACTCTATCTTTCTAAATGTATTTGGGATGTTTTTTTGTATTGTTTTTTCACATTTATTACTGTTTGTGTGCTGAATGAATACTTTAAACATAACTCTAAGTTAAGCCTGACACATTTGTGCCAAGCTACAGAATTGTTGAGCACAGGTTAATTTAGTGACTCTTGTGGTTCATCCTGACAAGGATTATACTTATTGCTTGAGTAGGGCTTCCACCCCGTCATCCCATAATCTGATTTCTTACATTGGTTTTCAGTGATGGGATCCAATATTTGTATTTGTGCAGTTTTAAGTGTGAAATTGAGTGGAGGCTTTGAGAGGTATATGGGCAACGTCCAACCCCAATTAGGTAAAAGATTGTACGCAAAGTTCCCATTTGATATCCACCAAATTAAATCTTTTATATTGAGATGAAAATCAGTTAATCGTACTGATGAAGATACTAATTGCACTCTATGCGCTTTAAATGCTAAAGAAATTGTGTACATACTTTTTTCTTATGTCGGATATATTATATTCCTGGAAGGAAATGGATACAACCAATTTGCTGCAACATAGGATTTAGCAAACATTTAGAGGTGGTGAGAGTCCTAAAAACAGATACTTCTCAGCAGGGCCGACTGGGAACCAAAATCGGCCCTGGCAAAGTGCTCGGCCACCCCCCCCCCCCCCCTCCCCGGGGGGTTGTGGGTGCCATCAAGCTCTTTCCCAGGCCCGGTTTTCAGCCGATTTTGTTACAGGGACGATTTTGCTGCAAAAACGGCACTGTAACAAAAACGGCCCCCAGGGGCCCCAAACTGGCCCCCCGCCCATGCATCGCACCAGGGGATTGCCCGGTGCCCGCTACAGCCAGTCCGGCCCTGCTTCTTAGCCTACGGTTTTTGGCCTCGGCAGATACCTTTTAGCAGTAGGACTTGCACGGAAAAAGAGGGGTCTGAAATTATATATCTATTGTTGTAAAAGGTTTTAATTGGTTTTATGAGCTAACAATCATGTCAAGTGAACAACTTTGTACTATGGAAATGTTGTACTCATGTATATATAAATAACACTGTATAAATGATTGAGATGTAAATGTGCTTTTTATGGTTTTTAACTGAAATAAAGGTATGAAATGTTATGACTTTTGTGGTTCAGCCTGACAAAGATTGTAGTTGTTACTTGAGGGGGTTTCCACACCCTCTACCAAGAACCTGTTTTCTTACATTGTAATTCAGTGGTAGGATCAAATACTTGTGTTTGTGCAGTGCCACTTTGATTTTGTGCATAACTAAAATCCCATATAACTAATTTGACATCAGATTCAACCTCTTTTTAAATTCTCCTTTGTTTCCGATTTGGTCAGGTTTTCCTTTTTCCAAATGTAAGTCTTCCTTTTCAAACTTTTGCTAGAATGGAGTTGGAGCTGAACAACATTGACAACTTCAACAATGTAGAGCAGCAGAGGCTTTGCACGGAGAGAGGACTCAATGTGGGAAAAAGGCCACCAAGTTGACCTTCAGACAGCTCTCAGGGCCTTTAAGGTGGAAGTCATGAGGATGTAGGCCACACCAGAGGAGCAAGAGGACGATGACCCTGAGAATGGGATGGTGGATTTGGAGGATGAGGAAGATGGGGAAAATGGACTGGCCACAGGCCCTGAGCGGCAGCGGCAGGAGGATGAGGGCCACTTGCCCAGAGGAGTGCGATCCCCTGCATGGGCATGGAGCTGTAGAGTCAGGCTTTAAGCACATCCCCTGTGACACCCAGAATATGTTCTTTCACTTATTTAGTAGAATGTGGTAATAGTCAAAACTGATAAACTAATTGATAAAGGCTACAAGATGACTTCCAAAATAATAATTTACTCACAACGTTTCATTATCTAATACCGAGCGGACATAGTGTTACAAATTGATTAGCTAATGCCAGAGTAGAAGGTTAAGCAGAAAACTCCGAATGATCACACTTTGTAAATGTCAACAAGGGCAACCCATTATAACACAGTTGTAGGACTAGTTCAATTAAACGTCTGGTTTGGTCGATCAGAATTCATCCACAAACAATTAATGGTGTTTCCTCATTTTAGAGTAGCAACAAACAACTGATTTCGAAATGAATGCCTTTTAATTGAACATATTATTCACAGAACTAAGGTGCTCAGAGCTCAAAGAGTAACAAAAACCAGGGTGATGGAGGAATGCTTAAATTAATCTCTGCCACTATCGACCACTCAGGGCTTTATTCCAGTCCATTGTTTTCAATCAGCATGCCATTCTAGGCAGAGGCCCACATTATACAATGCAGTAGTGATCCTGCAGCTCATGGGAACAGTCCATCCCAAACCTGCAGGCAAGGACGCCTCCATGGGGGAATTAGACCAAATCCAGAGTGGTTTGGCCTATCTGGCCCTCGTACAGCTTGTTTGCTGCACTCACATTCGTCAAACCTAAGAGCCAAATAGTGAATACGTAGCAAGGATAATGATACTGAATGAAGCCAAACTAGGCAATCATATTATTTTACAAATGTAGGGGCATATTATCAAGGGAGTTATCTCTGCTTTTTTGGCTTTAAAAGCCAAGAAAGCGGAGATAAAATTATCTCCCTATCAGCAACAGGGTGCTAACACGCAAATACACATGTTAGCACCCTTCTTCTCTACGCTTCCCCTTGCATCTCTAATGAGATGCAAAGGGGGCGTTCCAGAGAAAAATAATAGGAGAAATGTTGTTAAGCGACATTTCTCCTATTATCAAGGATTTCGCTAACGCTGTTAGTGATAAAAAAAGCAGCGCTAACCGCGGTTAGCACTGCTTTTTTACACCTGGTATTTTCCTGACTTACCCATGATATCCTATGGAAGGTGGATATCATGGCTCAGTTTGTGAGCCCCTATCATCAAGCTAACGCCAAACTACGAGAGATTATCGTTGGTTTTCCAGCGATAATCTCTCATTTTGCAGTTAGCGCGAGGATTTTTATCACTTCTGAGATAAACCTTGCTAATAGCAAGTTATCTCTGCGATAATTTCCGGCGATGCTTAGCGTTAAAAAATTTGTTGCTAAGCCTCGCTAGCGATGGTAATATGCCTCGTAGTTATTCTCCCTAGGCTGAATGCATTACTGGATGCGTAAACTCAGGCTTTAGTTGCGGGGTCATCATCAGGACACCCTGAGAGTTCGAAGCATTGGACATTTACATTGGAGAAAGCCAAAAGCCCTTTTTTGAAAACAACAGGGAAATAGGCTTTGAGTGATCTGTTTAGGAACAAAACAGTAGTGTCCCCAGTACAGAATTCTATTCACTGAAGTGCAGGATTTAGAGACAAGAGACTGAATTTTCATGGGTCAGTGGACAAATGCAAAAGAGAGGCCTCGGTAGTGCCCATGGCAAAAAAAGCTGCGCCCAAGTACAACTCACACAATTGTGTTTCGGAGTCAGAAATTCTGTGAACTTGTTGCATCTAAATGTGATATACTACTTCTACTAACAGTACTGCTACAGCTAACACCACTACAGACACAGCTGTTACTACTACTGCTCCTAACACACGAATACTACTACTCACATTGCCACTATTGACACTTCTACAATTACTAATACACTAATTCCAACACTGCTGCTACTGGTAATATTACTACTAGACACACGACTACTACTATAGACACTGCCACTTCTACTAACGAACTGCTACTACTGCTGCTACTACTACTGATATTGCTACTACTATTAATACACTACTACTACTGACACTGCTACTACTACTGAAACTGCTATTACTATTGCCACTGTTACTTCTAACAGTGCTGCAACCTAATTTTACTGTATTACTCCTACTGAATCTGTTACTAAGATTCCTACTGCTAACACACTATTATTACTACTGATAATAAGTAGAAAGAGAAGTGAAAAGAAGAGGAAGGGAAGAGAAAAACACTTTTATTTAACAGTTGCCTACGGACGATTTGTTTCATCTGCTGCTCACATCCCTATCATTTACATGTAATATATTCCATTTTGAAGCGTTGTTTAGGATATGATAGCGGGAGAGATAAAGGTGGTATTTGCACCACATGAACTTGGTGCAAACTCCCACCTCTATATCAATTTAGCAACATACCAATAACAGTGAAGCTCGATTTTGCCCCACGGTAACGACAAAGAAGTATAAAGTTGCAAACCGTAAAGGTTTATAACCAAGTTTTAACATTACAATGAAATAAACCTAATCAGAACATTCACAAATTGATAATCACCTGAATACAGCTTAAGGAAATATAGTCCAAGCATGTTAAATAGCAAATTTTAGAACAAGTTACTAAAAGTCAGCGAATACAAAGTTAGATGCGTTCCTGTTAGAAATTGGATTCCTGGTTGACTGGGGTGGAAGCCCAGCTCAAATAGTAACCACAATTCTAGTCAGGGTAATTCACAAACACACCCTAAAATAACTTGTGCTTACCTTCTGGTAGCTTAGCACAGAGCAGTAAGGCTTAACTTATGAGGCAATGCGTAAAGTATTTGTGCAACACTTCAAACAGTAAAACAGTGAAAACACCACACAAAAAGATTCTACACCAGGTCAGAAAAATACCTCTTAATTGAATAAATAAGACCAAAATGACAAAAATCCAATCAGTAGAACTTGAGATTCGAATTTTACAGGGACAAAGTCAAATGTTCGGGCCGACCGCAATGGAGTGCAGTCCGGATAAGAGAACCCAGTGAAGCCTGCTGAATAAAAGTACCGTAATCCTGGTTGTGTAGACGAAAATGCAAGGAGTAGCCAAGCGATATGTCTCTGTTGATCCCACAACTGAGGCGATGCATTGATTTTCTCTATGCAACAACGGCGATGCATCGGTTCTGGAGGCAATGCGCCGATTCCGAGATGTGGCTTTTCCAAAGGCAATATGCCATGTTTCTCTGTACAGTAGAGATGATGCATCTATCTTCTCCATGCAGTGCAGGTGATGAGTTGGTTTTGAAGCTGCAGTTCTGATGTTGATGCGCTGGTTTAGAGGGCGATGCGCCGGTCCTGTTCCTGCAACGGCGGCAATGCATCAATTCTGCTCTCGCAGCAGAGGATGCGTCGGGTCCCCTGATTGAGCAGGATGGTTGGAAGTCTGATATGTCCCTGAGACTTCAGAACAGGTGGCCAGTCAGCTAGTCCTAGGAGTCGCCCTGGGTTCAAGTGATGCAGAGCCAGTCTTTATCACCCAGGCAAGAGGGAGCAGCAGACAGCAGGGCAACTCAGCATGGCAGCAGCTCTTCCAGAACAGCAGTCCAGCAGAGTGGCTGACCTTCAGCACATCAGGTTCTCTTCCTGAGAGAGTGGTTACAAGTCCAGACTTGTTCTGAAGTGGTGGCGTAAGAGGTCCAGTACTTATAGCCTTTGAGGTGGGGCAGACTTCAAAGAAGGGTTTTTGAAGTGCACAGAGGTCTTCCCTTTCTGCCCCAGCTCCAGACTCACTACAGCGGGGGTATGTAGCCTTTTGTTTGTGGACAGGACACAGCCTATTCATGATTAAGTGAGGCTCTGCTCAGCTCGTCCCTCCCAGAATGGGCCATAGAGTTACACCTAATCTCCCTTTGTGTGTGACTGTCTGGGGGAGTACACAGAGCCCATCTCTCACCAACCCCTGACAAGTGATCAGAGAACGGCAGAAGGTACCGAATGGCTAAAGTAAGAAAAGTTCAGCTTTCTAAAAGTGACCTTTTCGGAATTGCAATTTAAAATCTGACTTCACCATGAGTTGTGATTTTAAGTTCTGATTTATAAGCAAATTAAACCAGCCAATTGGGTATGAGCCAATGTTACCATGTTTAGAGGCGAGACCACATGCAGTACTGGTTAGCAGTGGTAAAGTGCTCAGAGACCGAAAGCTAACAAAAACAAGGTCAGATAAAGAGGATGAGGAAGACAAAAGGTTTGGGATGATCCTGCAGAGAGGGCAATTTCCAACAGTTTCATTCCCATTAAGGGAAACTCCCTGAAACTAAACTAGGTTTGTGTGAGAAATGTGGTTGCTCTTGGAAGTACCTCCATGAGCAGAACATAAGGACTATTTGGTCTAAGGAGATGATAAGGAATGTCAACCTGCAAAGGTGGACAGGGACAATTATAATAAACTGAGGTCTGAGCTATGCAATTAAAACTTGCAATCACCACTAAAAGATACAGTACGCGAGTTCCCACAGAAGAGGAACCAATCAAATCTAAATGATCATAGTGAGCTCTATGTCAGCCTCTCTCCTATAGTGATGGTAACAGGCAGCCCCAGTCCCACGGCTTTGAAGATATCAAACAAATGGAGGACTTTAGTTCCTGCAGCTCCTTTCTTTCTCTGGGGGAAATAGTTAGTTTTGAGAAACAGCCTTCAAACAAAGATTCAATAACAATAGTTCACAACTAGCAAGAATATGGTAGTGCTTGGTGCCTGGTGAGAGAAAGATTATGCACCGAGAACACAACATTCAATTAAAGGGGAGTTGTTCATTCTGAGGCCTACCACAACTCATGCCATCTTAACCACTTGGATGCTAAGGTACCTGATATTCTCCCATGTAATTTCCATTGAAATCAATGGAAACTCCATGACGAGCTGAGCTCGTCATGAGCGTCGAAGGGGTTAATATAAGTATACTCTAGCTACAATTAATTGTGCAAGTGAAACTTACTTGTTATTGCCAATCTAAATGTAAAATATCATGTGCACATAATGAAAGCGTTGATTACATGTATTATATAATAATATGCTCTTAAATTCAAACATTGGGGACATGCATGTTTTCAGAGGACCACATATAGGGGCCGATTATGATGGCGGATTTCCCGCATCCACCGGGCCGGCGGAAGCCACCGCCGGCCCGCAGGATGCGGGAAATCCGCCGGGGAGCCCTGCAAGACCCACCGCCATATTAGGATGGCTGGTGGGTCTTCCTATCTGTCCGCCGCCTTTCCGCCGCGGGCGGATTGCGCCCGCGGCAGAAAAGCATTAACATGGCTGGCGGTGTCTATCAGACACCGCCAGCGATATTAGGATGACAGCGGAAAGATGCCTTTACACGGCGGCATTTCCGCCGTGTAAAGGCATACGGATTTGTGTTTGGGGGCCCGTTGCGGGCCCCCAGGGGTGAAGGGGGCTGGGGGGTGCACATGGGGGGTACCTATGGTACCCCCCTGCATTTGCCTGCACAAAGCGGCAGGCACCGCGAGGTGCCTGCTGCTTTGTGCATGCAAATGCACAACTTACTTTTTTAACATTGCGGCGGGTGGTGCTTCAAGCAGCACCCGTCGCAATGATGAAAATACAGGATGTGACCGCCAGGGTGGCGGTCACATCCTAATTAGCACGGAGGGACCGCCGCTGCCCCTGCGGACGGTCCCTCCTCCTCTAGGGTGGCGGACGGACGCAAGTCCGTCCGCCATCCTAATGAGCCCCATAGTTCTTACGGTTCATCATTCCACCAAACGCTGTGCATATTGTTTTATTAGAATTCATAAGACTCCTGCAATGGTTTGCATCTGGAAAGTAATGATAAGCAGTTTGCAAAACAACATCAACTCTTCAATAAGCATTTTTGTCAGCGTTGACATGTGTACATTCTACTTTCGGGATTCATTTGCCTCCCAACCTCACAATCAGTGAAATTCGTCAAAAATAAATATTTCATATCCACGGGCACAGGGCTCTGAAAAGCTAAGTAAGTCACAAAAGATATATATGAAGAAGGAACTATTTGTGGTGAATCTCAGTTATTTATGTAGGCTCACACATTGTCAAAGATGTTATGTTTCTTAATTAAAAACTTTTGTAAATGCCTGCTGTATTCACATGCTTTCATTTCATCGTCACACCGTATCCTGTGAATAGAAGTGGCAACCTCATGCTATATCAACATTTCAGGACATGCCTGAAATTATTAAAGCGAACTTGGAAACTATCCAAACTGATTAATCCTAAATCATCACCTGCTATTAATTCGAGCACCCTTAGCAAGAACCCTCATGGCGTACTGGCCTCTAATAATGCCTAGTACGATGAAAGGCACAGTGGAAAACATTTTTGTCACCTGAATTGACTGATTTTCTGTGATGATGACAAACACTGCAAAAAGGAGGCACTTTATACACGATGGCCCATCCATCAGTACCGCATCAGAGGGACTGACACACCTCCTCCACTCACGACCCACTAACCAGAGTGGTTAATGTTATGGCTCACCCGGAAGCAAACACCTACAAGAGATACTTTCGTTTTACTTTGGTTCTAGTCAGCAGCAGTGAATGCTGTGCTTAACTGGAAGGCCCAAAGCGAGGGTGGGATCTCAGCTAGTTGCCGTCCACCAAGCACTTCAGAGCAACAACGTGCTCTGTTACTTCCCCCGTTAGGCCGTGGACCACTATACTGGGGGTCTCCTGCTGCCCACTAAAGGTCTACTAGGGCGCCACTCTATTTTGTCTGGCCATTACCCAATAAATTTGGAGCCAGGCTTCTAGTAGTGCACCACTCATTCACTTAGGTCCTGAAGAAGTGCCACATGACTCGTTAGGAGCGACAAGGGCACAAAACATGTCAACCCATTTCACAGAGATAGCCTTCTAGGAACATTACTTCCACATAGTGCATCCACACACTTTTAAATAAGCTGGAACTACCTTAACCAATAAACCTTTTTGAATAGGACTGCTCCAGACTTATTTTAATCCACTACCTGTACACTACACTTCTGCCCCTCACCCGCACGTACCCTACGACTTTTTCCAAAAAGATCTCCGCCAAAGAGCCCCATTTACGGTGAGCCCGTGGGCATTGCAGTGCCGGCCCGATGAGGAGCAAAGCCCAATGATGAAGCATGACATCCTTTGGGGTGTGTGAGGGCATCACGAAGAAAGATCTGTTTTTCCTGTCCCCTTAGGAACTGCATACCTCTTGTGGTACAGGTAAATAGAAGCCCTGTATGCAGGACCTATATAAATAACGGCTCCTAGTCCCAAAACCCTTCTTTTTGACGCAACTGGAAGATATGTCATATCTAGGAGGTGAACTTCCATTTACGGATTCTGAAAAGGGGAGGCTGAATTACGTTATATCAAAGTTGGTGGAACAGTAGAGCTGTGCAAACAGTCGCGTCACCTCTCCACCAAAGCTCGCGCTGCCCGCCCACCAGATTATGACTTATTCATAATCTGGCGGGCAAGCCACGTGGCAGTTCCCCCTGCGGTGCACTTTAAAAGGTAGCAATGCCTTTTAAAAAGGCACTGCAAAGGGAACCCCTCACAAGGTTCCTGCACACCATGGACTCGTAAATCCATGGTGTGCAGGAACCTATGTGCATGCACACTGGGTGGCACTTGTTATGCCCCCTTGTGTGCATCCACATATTTCTGAGGCACTATAGGGCCCCTTTGTTTCCTATCCGCCATGCTTTTCTTTGCAGTTGCAATGCTATGAAAAACCTGGCTGAGAGGAAACTCGTAATATGCTTGGCAGGACCGTGGCAGTTCCATCAAGCAGATTGTGGCCTCTAGTCGCCATTCCTACATCAGGGAACAGTGGTTCCCTGGCAGAGCCAGCAGTCCTAGTGCGGTCTGACTGCCTTAGTTGTAATCGGGAGGTCTGTCTGCGGGTGAGGCTGTGGTTGGTTCCACCGCCGCCGCACCATCACGATTCTGGTAGTTCAAAGACTGCCAGAATCATAATCTGGCCCTTTCTGTGCAGGTGTTATTAAAAAAAAAACAGTAATCGATTGTATGACTGATTAGTAGTTAGAGATGGCCAAGATACAGCATAACAGGAGAAGGGAGACAGTCTGGATACACCATGGATGTTGGACTGACTACGAGGTCTAGTCCTTGACACCAAACACTGCAAAAGCTGGAAGTATGAGTATGGTGCCTGGAGGGAACATGATGGAAGGGGTGGAGGAGTGGATAAGGCAAACGGAAGGAAATGTTTTGTAATCATTTTAAAACAAATGTACTTAAAATCAAGCAGAGCTGCAATGAGTAAGACTCGCTCTGGGGGTTGTTACAAAAATCATTAGGAGTTTAATTGATACCCTTGATCTCCCTCTACTTAAGAAGCTTAATAAAGTGCTAAATGTGAAAATGTGTTGGTTTTTCAAAGGGATCATCCAGGATTATAAAATTTTCTTGTGAAGAAAGATATTGTATTTGATGTCACAGGGCCCTATTCAGACATTGCACTATGTCGTTTGTGTAGCACTACTACAATAGTACTACTCAAGAACTACAAAATGCTGCTCACAAACCTATGTGCGCCGATCTCTGCCAATGCCTCTATTCTATCCAGAGATCTCCTGACTATCAAGGTCACCATAGACGCTTAGGTTTTAGTATACAATATGGGAGGGTCAGAGAGATTAGCTGGAAAATGGAGAATACTTTAAAAAAATTCTGAGGGATTTATGGAGGGGAAAGGTGGGGTAAGAAAGGGTTTTGGGAGAGACAAACTGCACATTTAAAGTTACTCCAGCCAAAAAGAACCTAAAATAGCAGAAAATGTCCTCCAGCTCAGCTTTAGTGGGCCAAACACAGATACAACTTTTGAAAATAATGAAGCCACCAAATGCCTACAGCAATATATTAGAAAATAAAGGACATTTACATTTTATAAGACACAAATAATTTCTAAAACAGTGTTTGAAAAACTCTGGGTCATGGCACACTGGTCGGTCACAAGACTATTTTTGGTGGACCATTGAAATTCCAAGCAATAAATAAAGAAGCTGTTAAATTTAGAATGTATCTTGTAGCATTTCCTCAAAGACAGAAGTCAAATGTCAGGCTATGTCTTCTGACAAATTGACGCTTATATTTTTTACATGGGGATTGGTGCATACAAACTCCTTTGACTTTGCAGGCTGAGAAAGAAAAGGAAAGTTAATTATGTGACAATCTTGCTGGTGAAAAGGAAAGGTTGTCATTTTTTGTAACACAAAACAAAATGTAAATACCTATAAATAAACTGTACACATTTAGCGGTTTGGAAAGCAAAAATGAAGCACAAGAGAGATGGAAACACATATGTTATTAGGATCAAAGCAAATCAAGATAATTTAATTGGTGATACACAAATTATAAATATTTACAGAAACCCGATTTCACACGTTATCATTTGTGTTCACTATAGTTTTATCAGTAAGACTGTATGTCTGTGCACATTTAGTGGCAATTTCATTGGAAAATGTACTGTCTGTAAATGATAGTACACTACCACACAATGCTTTAGGTAGATTAAAAAATCGGCCACCTCATGTCCATTAAAAGCTAGGTAAGTCGTGAAAGTTTGTCATTCTGAAAATTGTGTCATCGTTCTAAAAAGTCTACACCGACCAATCACACTCAGACCGGCCAAATAAGAAATAAACTCACACCCTAAACAACGTTTTCTGCCATCACTTTGTCAGCAAAAGTGTTTGTTGCCTTGGCTTTCATTTTGAGGAATAATTATTTAAAGGGGGTAGAGAGGGTTTAGAGGCAGAGGAGCAACATTTTTGGGATGGCCAGGGAAGCAGTCTTTGCCCGGTCCTAGACAAGGTTGAAAAGTGGGAACAGAAGCTTAATCTCCTTACAGCCCGCTCCCAGGCAATCCGTGCCCATGTCAGAATACTAGCTGCTCCCCATTTCATAGCCATGGATCTTTCCAAATGGTCAGTTTTAACTAAGCCTAGAAAATCTCAATTACCTCAGAGTTGGCGGAGTAATACCAGTATATTCACATTACTTTTGTGACACAAAAATATCAAAGACTATGTGACCACAATACAGTACAATCGCCGTCACACAATACAGTACATCACCCCCGAGACTTGAACTACCCTGCCCCTCCGCCTCCAAAATAGCATCCTCCCTGGCAGCCTTCAGAAAGAAACTCACGACTTAGATTTTCAATGACGACAGGGCACCCTCAGCACCCAGATACCCCTAGTGGTGACAGTGCTGTGCTATACCAATGCTGACTGATTGGCACAATAGGCTACACATAAGTACACAAACCATTATTGAAAACACTAATGGGATCCTTAAGTCATGACTCATGATTCAGATGTCTTGTCGGTGTTGGGGTTGCTGGTGAACCCTCAAAGTTGTTGCAATACTGTTTTTTTCTGTTGCATGTTGCACAATGGCACCATGCATTGGGACTTAAATATAAATCTTGACCCTGATCTACACTCACATCCAGGTACCTAGGGTGGGGTATGGAATACAGGTCAAAGTATACACATACGGGATTGACTAGTTAACTCATTTCTTTTCTTGAGTTGCTAGTTTGGTTGCTGCATTTATGTGGTTGAACAGTCTCTTGTCAATGATCATTGGTCGGCTACCACATTGTCCATATGCACCATCCTGAGACTAATCTATTTAGTTTACATAATCTCATAAACAATTGTGCTACGCTCTAGTTTCAAATTCTATACCATTCAAACACTTTTCAATAACACAGCTGTGTATAAGCTGTCACATAGTACACTCATGCTTCAGAAGATACATACTCAAAAAAACTATTTTTGGCACAACAATTACATACTCAAACAATCTTGGGTACAATTTTTTTGATCTACATTTATTTGGGGTCCTCAACAAGCAAGGGTCTCCTTCCTCCATGGAGAGGTTTCTCTACCACATGAAGAGGGCTCCCACCTGCATACGGAGTTTCCATCCTGCATGCAGATATTTCTGTAATGGGGGGGGGGTATGGGGATCTCTGCTTAGCACAAGAGGAAATTGCATACAGAAACAGAAAGTCAGCCATGTTCGGTCTTTCACCACAATAGCATTCTCCTCAATCCTCCTGCTCCTTTCTTTATTAAAACCCTCAACATAGCTAAGGGACAAGATGAAAGGCCCCCCATGAAGAATGGGAGATTATTTGTTGTGGGGGGTCCTTGGAGTAGCCCTTAAATCTATAAGGGTCCTGAGAACCAGCTCAGCAATGCAGCATGTACACAAATTAAGAGAGACATCAACGCTCACTGCACATTCAATGGGGAAGTTATGCCACAAATGCTGGGAAAACCTTCTATGCTGGGCCCGCAATTAAGGCCCAGGACATTCTGGATTGGTATTCTCAACGGATCACTGAAATAATATCGAGGGACAGAATATCGACCAACAAAAATATCGTTGAGACAAAATATCGAGTTTCTATCTACAAACAGGTAAGTACAAAAATATCGAGTTAAAAATATCGTTTACAAAAATATAGTTGTAAAAAATATCGACTTTAATAAAAACAATGTTTAATTACATTAATATAAAAAATTAATTACTAAAATATATTTAACAATACTTAAAATAACTTTGAATATTTAAATAATTAATGAAAGTAAAAAAATAATATTTTTTAATCATATTTCTTAAAACATATATATATATATATAGTAACAAAATTTAATTAAATAATAG
The DNA here is from genome assembly GCF_964261635.1 of Lissotriton helveticus. Lineage (NCBI taxonomy): Eukaryota > Metazoa > Chordata > Amphibia > Caudata > Salamandridae > Lissotriton > Lissotriton helveticus. Next base: position 210,504,481 of record NC_136063.1, on the reverse strand, counting down.
CCAATATTATTAACGTACAAATACAAAAGAGTAGAAATTACTATTCCCACTCCAGTGGGTGCAACAGTAGGGAAAGCGTTGGATAGCGTAGGGGTTAAAATTACTATTCCCACTCCAAAGAGTGCAACAGTGGATATATGACGTTACAACGCAACTTTTACAACGCACTACCATTACAACGTAAGTATTGGTAAGTATATAATAATTGTTTTAGTTTAAATTATTTAAAATTAATTTAATATAATTTAATTTAATTTCATTTCATTAAATTAATTTAATGTAAATTTAATTTTACTTTATTTTTACACTGTACCCCTGTACCCCAAAAACCCAAAACTGACCCTGAACCCTAAAAAAACCCTTTACCCCAAAACTGACCCTGAACCCTAAAAATACCCCTTTACCCAAAAACTAAAAACTGACCCTGAACCCTAAAAATACCCCTTTACCCAAAAACTAAAAACTGACCCTGAACCCTAAAAATACCCCTTTACCCAAAAACTAAAAACTGACCCTGAACCCTAAAAATACCCCTTTACCCTAAAACTAAAAACTGACCCTGAACCCTAAAAATACCCCTTTACCCAAAAACTAAAAACTGACCCTGAACCCTAAAAATACCCCTTTACCCAAAAACTAAAAACTGACCCTGAACCCTAAAAATACCCCTTTACCCAAAAACTAAAAACTGACCCTGAACCCTGAAAATACCCCTTTACCCAAAAACAAAAAACTGACCCTGAACCCTAAAAATACCCCTTTAATTTAACATAATTAGCAAGTAATCAATTAAATTAAATTAATTACCAATTACATTTTAATTAATTAAAAAATATGTTTTAATTAACAATTAATTAAATATTACTACCAATAATTAAATTTACATATTTAATTAATTATAATTAAATTACTTCCCACCCTATTCCCCTATAAACCCACAACCCGCTACAGGAAATAAATTATTTAAATTTACACAATTAGCAATTGATCAATTAAATTAAATTAATTACCAATTAAATTTTAAATAATTAACAAATATTATTTAATTACCAATTAATTAATTATTACTACCAATTAATACATTTACATATTTAATTAATTATAATTAAATTACTTCCCACCCTATTCCCCTATAAACCCACAACCCGCTACAGAATAAAATTACACAATAATAAAAAAAAATCATTAATTAAAAATAATTATAACATAAAATGACACTTTTCACACATATTATAACATAAAAAACACTATAAATAATTAAATATTATTTAAAAAAACGATATTTTTTACTATCTAGATTATATACTTGGATATTTTCACTTTCTATATTATTTACATAACGATATTTTGGAGTCGATATTATGTCTGTGCACCATTCTCAACAACATTCTAGGTACACCTCACTGTACTGGAAGGTCTTGCGTGCAGGCTGCCTGACCCTTCACACTCAATTGGAAGAGATTGAACAGCAGACAGGCCGTAAGTGTATTATTTGTAGATTCACTTAAGAGCACATACGTTTTGAGAGTGGTGTTCAGTCGGAGCTGTGTTCTAACATTCCATGTTTTATTTAACCTGTTATTTCTGCGTTTTGAAAGGAATGCAAATGTATGAATACTAACATACATGTAGTTATGATTTACTAATCCTCCTACTTGGACATATTGGAAATTATTTTCAAGTTTAATGTTTTGTGAAAATATAAAAGTTTAAACAGGATCTGTTACATTTTCATTTTGGTAAAATGTGTTTATGTTAGCTGACATTGACTACCTTTACTTTTTCAATTGCAAAATATATAAATATGCACAATAAATAGATAAAGTCAATATATCACAGAAAATGAATAATAAGACAGAATCCTTTAGAATGCTTTGTTGCCTTTGAGATAAACAATGTGCTCAGATAAACAATGTACTAAAGATGTTGCAAAACAGCTTATACAAATTTGATTACAGAATAATGCAAAACAAAAACAAAATAACCCTCTTTGTATAAACATGTCTCTTCTTTGAATGCCTTAGTCCAAATATGTTTTCAAAATTATCATTCTTACTATTTGGAAGAACTTAGCATTTGTCTATAAACATTGATTTGCTATAAGCATGGTAAAATCTGCATAATGCCAGTTTTTACATTTAAGGTTATATCATCCCATTCAAATAAAGTGAATTTAATATTCAGTATAGAGTATATAGAGTATATGAATTCAAAATGTCAGTCTTTTTTCCACATCCTTTTCAGTGGACTGGGCTTGCCAAAGGTCCCCGGTGCAGAACCCTTGGCAAAAAAGAGAGATGGGCAGAGAGGTATCTACCACAATCGAGAAGGAGGTAGCCCACACATGCAGGGAGAGTGTGCCAGCCCAGAGATAAATGCAACCTGTCATAAAAAGACTCTAGAAGGAGGCTATAGAGACAATGGTGGTTTGAGGAACCCACCAGCTAGGAAGAAGCAGATATTCAGGCTTGCCCAAGACCAACCAGTGGTTCCCAAAGTGCCAACCCCACGAACAGCACGACCTATACAGACTCTCTCCTTAACTCCAGAGACCCCCATACCATCAACTCCAACCCCTCCACAGAGAACATCTGATCCTCCTGTCCAGAACAGCAGCAGCAGCTGAGGTGCACTTTAGGCCCTAACATCCCACAGTCTTCCTGGGTAGCCCACCTCTACCTCCAGATTATGTGTCCTTGGCAGGTCTCAAGGAGATCCTGAGGCCACTTGGGAGGATCAGGGAGAAATTTCTTTGGATATCTGGGACTTAGGGCCCCATTAGGATGTCGGGCGGATTGCCTCCGCCAGGGTGGCGGTGGCCACCGCCACCCTGGCGGAGGCAATCCACCCGACATCCTTCCCTGCATTCCCCCCCCGCCATATTACGATGGCGGAGGGGACCACAGCGGTGGGAAACACCGCCCGCCTGTTTTCCGCCCCGGTCGCCTGGCGGCCGGGGCGGATAAGTGATAACATGGTGGCGGTGTCTATCAGACACCGCCAGCCATATTAGAATAGGCATCTGACAATGCCTTTCCGTGGCGGCAATGCCGCCACGGAAAGGCAGGCGGACTTCACTCTGGGGGCCCCCTGCGGGCCCCCAGAGTGCAGCACAGTAGGGGGGTGCACACAGGGGGGTACCTATGGTACCCCCCTGCATTTGCATAATGAAAGCGGCAGGCACCGCGCGGTGCCTGCCGCTTTCGTCATGCAAATGCTGCGAAGCATTTTCAGCATTGTGGCGGGCGGTGCAAAGTGCACCGCCCGCCTTAATGATGGGAATACAGGATGCGCCCGCCACTGTGGCGGGCGCATCCTAATGCTGCCAACGGGACCCCGCCCTCATGGCGGCCGGTCCCTAGTACCGTGAGGATGGCGGGCGGGCAAAGTCCGCCCGCCATCCTAATGGGGCCCTTAGTTGGAGAGGTCCGGATACTGCCTCCAAGAGATGGTCATGGAAAAGCTCCAAACTTTGTGGCTTCAGGACCTTCTTGATAGGAGGATTAACAGTGTACCTGCCTTCCTAACCCACTTCACCTGCTATTGTCCCATCCGCTACCACTGTGTTTTCTTCTTCTCCAGGGGAGCCTGGTCCTGCCAACATCCATATGGAAGGAGTACTTTACCAGTTTTGTGGTGAAAAAATAAAGATTGCCAGGAACTTTTGCCCCCAAGCCAGGAACATGAGTCAGATGACCCCTGAACTTTGAGTTTTAGATCAAAATGTATTTTATTTTTGTGGACTGATTTTTTTTAATCTTTTTGGAATTTTTTAACATGTCCCCTTTGTAGATTTTTTATTATTTGCCCACCCCCTCCAAGTTTGCATTTACCCTCAGAAGAAAGTCTACATTTTATTTAATTTTACTCTGAATTACAGTTTATATTTTTCCCCAAAATTATATTTTGAAATAACTCATATTTTTTAATTATCTATGAAAATGTAAAAAAATTTAACATATTTTCAGAATAATGCATTGCATGTCTGGCCAAAGAAATCAATAGTTATTTAGAAGATGCCTTCAATAACCATAATGACATGTTTATATGAAACATTTCATAGATGATAGATCAACATATTTTTTTTAAAAAGGTATCTAGTGATTTATTTTTCCAAAAGGCTTTCAGTGAGGGTCGTTAGGGATGGAGTTGAGAAATTTCCTAAACAAAAATTATTTTTGGAGGTTTATCCTACTACTCCAACTATGTAATTATAGTGGTGAGAATGTATGGGAATGTTCTTGTCTTCTGGTGGGTGGAGCTAGTGGTGTTGAAGGTGGTAGTGGTGTGGAATGTGGAGAGTTGTTGAAGGTTGAGATGGTTCAGGTGGTTGTGGCTGAGGTGTGATTTAGGCAGGTGGTGTGTCCTTTCTAAGTTGCAGTGCCTCCATTCAATCTTGTGAATGCATTGGTTGTGGCGAACAGCACTGGTATATATATTGTATGTTACCTCTGACATTATCATTGCCAATGCATGTTGCCTTGCACTATATTTCCTAAAAGTTTGAAGATGGTCTTGGTGCATCTGTGCCATGTTGTGGTAAATTGTTGCAAGGTTGTCCAAGGCAAGACGAGAAGGCAAGAGGACCAGAGATGCAACTTTATGGGAGGAGTGTCTAGGAGATTGCAATGGTGAACATGTTATTTGAAGGTCATGTGGAGGGGAGTCTTGCATTGGTGGAGCAAGCATTTATGGCTTCCTAGCTAATAACTAAGGTCCGACAATCCTAAGAACTTTTTTTTTAGAGTGTCATGAAGTGGCCTACTTGGAGATGTTGGAAGTGTCCTCCTCTTCCTCCTCATCCAGTTCCTCCTTGACCATCTCTTGCTCCTTCTCGTCTTCTTCTATGGAGCAGTGTGGGCCCCCTTAATTGTTGAATGACCACTGAGATAGTTGATTGGAAGAGGATGGGATTCTCTCCTTGGTTTGCCTGTTGTCGTCCTCTTGTAGATGACTCAGCTTATTTGTCCACCGCAATGTACCCAGTAGGTGCAGGACGTATATGTAAAGAGCTGAAATACATCAAATATGGTTGTGCCTAAAGTTCTACCAAATACTTTAATTGACATTGTTGTGAAATTTAAAAATAAATTGTGCCATGAAAACATGAAGAAACCTTTGAAATTAAGGGCTGAATCATGCATTGAACTATCGATCAATCAATCAATCAGTGCATTTATAGAGCACGCTATTCACCCGTGAGGGTCTCAAGGCGCTGAAGGGAGGGAGGGAGGGAGGAGTCGCTACTGCTCGAAAAGCCAAGTCTTGAGGTGTTTTCTGAAGGTGAGATGGTCCTGGGTCATTCGTAGGTGCGCGGGGAGGGAGATCCATGTTTTGGCTGCCAGGTAGGAGAAGGATCTTCTTCCGGTGGTGGTTCTGTGGATTCGTGGGACGGTGGCGAGGGCGAGGCTGGCGGATCGGAGCTGGCGGGTGGGGATGTAGAACGAGAGGCGGTTGTTGAGGTATTCGGGGCCCTTGTTGTGTAGCGCTTTGTGTGCGTGGTGAGGAGCCTGAACGTGCTCCTCTTGCAGACTGGGAGCCAGTGTAGGTTTCTCAGGTGGGCGGATATGGGGCTGTGTCGAAGGATGTTGAGGATGAGTCGTGCGGAGGCGTTCTGTATGCGTTGGAGTCGAGTCTGAAGTTTGGCTGTGGTTCCTGCGTATAGGGCGTTTCCGTAGTCAGACGGCTGCTGACGAGGGCCTGGGTGACGGTTTTCCTGGTTTCGGTGGGGATCCATCTGAAGATTTTTCGGAGCATGCGCAGGATGGTGAAGCGCGATGATGAGACGGCGTTGACTTGCTTGGTCATCGTGAGGGAGGAGTCCAGGATGACTCCCAGGTTGCGTGCGTGGTCCGTGGGTGTTGGCGCGGAGTCCAGCGCTGTGGAACACCAGCAGTCGTCCCAGGTGGATGGAGATTGTCCGAGGATGAGGACCTCCGTTTTGTCTGAGTTCAGCTTTAGGCGACTGAGCTTCATCCATTCTGCGACGTCTTTCATTCCTTCCTGGAGGTTGGTTCTGGCGTTGTCTGGGTTTTTGGTTAGGGAGAGTATCAGTTGGGTGTCATCGGCGTAGGAGATGATGTTGATGTTGTGTTTGCGTGCGATGGCGGCGAGGGGGCTCATGTAGATATTGAAGAGGGTCGGGCTGAGCGAGGAGCCTTGGGGTACTCCGCAGATGATCTCGGTGGCTGCTGAGCGGAAGGGAGGGAGGCGGACTCTCTGGGTTCTGTCGGAGAGGAGCGAGGTGATCCAGTCCAGGGCATTTCCTTGGATCCCAGTGTTGAGGCGGCGGGTTGTTAGGGTGCGGTGGCATACGGTGTCAAAGGCTGCCGAGAAGTCTAGGAGGATGAGGGCGGTTGTTTCTCCGTTGTCCATCAGGGTCCTGATGTCGTCGGTGGCTGCGATGAGGGCGGTCTCGGTGCTGTGGTTGGCTCGAAATCCGGACTAGGACGGGTTGAGCGAGTTGTTTGCCTCGAGGAAAGCGGTCAGCTGTTTGTTGACGGTCTTCTCGATGACTTTAGCCGGGAAGGGAAGGAGAGAGATGGGACGGAAGTTCTTGCGGTCTTTGGGGTCCGCCGTGGGTTTCTTCAGAAGGGCGCTGATTTCTGCGTGCTTCCAGCTCTCAGGGAAGGTGGCTGACGTGAGGGAGTTGTTTATGACGTTCCAGAGGTGGGGTGCGATGATGGTGTCGGCTTTGTTGAAGATATGATGGGGTCAACTTCCCAGCTTGACCCACAGATAATTGAATTTGGGATGACTACCATGGGGTCAGATGCAGAACCAGTATCATTGAAGTTGAAGTTGCCAAGATAACTCCTGAAACAGCATCTCTAGATGGAAGAAATATGTTAAATTAATATTCTTGATTTATAAAAGAGATATTTACCACAAATGCTGACACACAAAAGAGTACCCCCCAAAAATATGATTTAAGGTAAGGAAATGGTGGAAAAAATACAGTAATCAATAATAACACTTACCGCTTAGCCTATTTACATTCATCAATGGCAAATGAATTTACAGATTTGCTTCATTTTATATAGTTTATTTTTGGACATTTTTTTTAAACTTGTCTTTAATAATGACTTTGCACTGAATCACATTCCAAATCTGTCATATATATGTTACAGCACGTCAGTGATATACTATTAAGAACCAATTACTACTTTCCACATCATTAGACTATTTGTATATTACATGCAGTGGTACATTTTTTAAGCTTTTTACAACAATATATAGCGATATGCACTCCTTTTTTTTTTAACAATTTAACTTATTTCAACAAATTATATCTGGTGCTGACCCATATCTTGACTAGCTCCTAGTCAAGTTGATAAAAATGAAAAATATCCACAGAAACCTGTGGTATGGGAAGCACTATACACTCGTTCACAATAACGTGATTAGTTTTTCGTATTATTCATCCATATGTTCAATTCAACATAAACATCACAAATTAAACAGCCTCTGTTTCATCAAAGGTTCAGAACTTAATGTGTTCACAGTCTTATTGTTCAAAATGAAAGCCTTAACCCATTCAAAAGTAAATGCTCATGAAACAATAATCGTATTTCTTTTCTTCAGAGATGATTTTATTCTTCTTGTTCATCAATGAATACGACAATCTATATTCTTCAAACAACTCTCCATGATTCAACAAATGATGACATATCCCAATGCATTTCGGTATGCACCTTCGTCAGGGGAATGCACTATAAATAACAAAAAATTCTTTTTCATGTATATATCCAATACATACTCTATTTACAATCACACATACAGTAGTTTCATAATTTTTACACTTAAATAGCAACCAGAAGATCTCCTCATGTGATTTGAACATCTGATGTGTATTTAAAAATCATGCTCACAAAAGTTCACCTGTCACCGTCTAAATCAAACCGAAAACATGCTGTGCAACCCAAGGTTACCACCACCTCGTGCTTACTAATGTCCAAAACTAACCAAAAATAACCTCATCATGTGTATCACCTAAAAATACAAAACTCCTACCTTTGTTAAACCAATCAAGCAAAAAAGTCGACCACCATCGGGGTCCGTGCTATTCTTTTGCTAAAAAAACAGGATACAGGATTTTCATTTTTATCAACTTGACTAGGAGCTAGTCAAGATATGGGTCAGCACCAGATCTAATTTGTTGAAATAAGTTAAATTGTTAAAAAAAAGGAGTGCATATCGCTATATATTGTTGTAAATATTGTACCGCTTTAGCTCCATTTGCGACTTGCACCCACGTACAAAGATGGATTTTGATGAAATAGCGCAGATGACAAAGAATCAGGCAGATGTAAAAGGATACACAGCAGAGGAAGCCGAGAGCATTTACACCCTGATTAAAGAAACCAGAGATCTAAAAACCAAGCCAGGTACTACAGTACAATTAGTAAAGCAACTACAGTACACTTTACGCAAAGAAATCAACCAGAGGCTTCATGCCACAACCTTGATATAATATCATAGGGTTAAACGTATCCCTAGGGGACTTCGAATTTCACTGAGACCAATGTTGTTTAAATTTAACAAACCGTTCCTAGCAAGATGATTTGCGATATTGAATAAATGTTCACTTGATCTAGTACTTCTTATAGTTGAAGAGTTGTCTAATGTTTTGAAGGAGCTAGAGGTAGAAATTAACGACATGAAAACTGAATTGTCCACACGCATGTCTGTTGAGGATATGGATACGACTCTGAAAGAAATTACTGATAAACTAGATGAACATACAATTGAGGAAATTCAAGCGGGATACATTGGACTATAAGCTGGATGAGGTTTACAGCTGGGCCGATAATTATGCACAAAGGAGGGCTTTTAGAAAGCCGACAGAGAATACATCAGAGGAGAGTTTAGCCACAGACCAAGACACTTTACCTACACGTCCCTCAGTAGAAGCAACAACAGCAGGTGCACATGCAGAGAGCAGGACAAGCAACCAGGGTAGGCAGCCTTTTTTAGAGGGGGGGCACAGTTCCAATCACCCACCGGATGCACAACACACACAAAGTGGCATAAGCGAACAAGGAGGGGACAAAGGAAAAAAGCAAGACGCAGTAAGACGCAACCCAAAGAGGACCTAATTATGAATATCTCAGACACTGTGCTAACCTCCACACAAATAGCAGTTTTGAACAAGGGCATGTCGTTTGTGCCGACATACCGAAGCAATGATCTCGAGACTGAAGTTTCCTTTTTTAAATTCATGAGGAAGTTGAGACTTAGATGGTTTTTTCATCAAATAATCACAGAGAATCCAGAACCTTTGACAGATACGCCAGCAACTAAAAAATTCAAACCCAAAAGCACATTCATGTCACCTATGACGCATAAAGCTTTAGATCTTTTTGAGACACTAGTAAAGAAAGATTTAGCTGAATTAAAATATCACAGACAAACTAAAAGAAATCTGACTAGACAAGAAACGTTGGCACTTAATGAATTGGCCTCGAATAAGACACTAACCATAGTATCCGCAGACAAAGGCGGAGCACTAGTAGTGCTCAATACTGCCTATTACCATCAGAAAGTAGATCAACATGTGAAAGACACCAACACCTATATACAGTTAGAGATGGACCCTACAATGGAGTTCCAGAAAATTCTATCTGAAATCTTGAAAAGAGCCATTGAACTGGGTAGGATTGATGAACAAACAAAAAGATATTTGACTACAGAACATCCACACAGGCCATATATATATATGTTGCCTAAGATGCACAAAGACCCGGCAGACCCACCATTTCGACCCATTGTGGCGGGATGTGGGTCATTACATGAACCAGTGGGGAGATATTTAGATCATTTTATGCAACCTTTGGTGCAACAATGGTCGACTTTTGTACAAGATACAACAGACTGTTTGCGGAAATTACAAAGTGTGCCTATTGTAGACAATGAGGAAGTGTGGTTGTGCACGGTTGATGTCTCAGCCTTGTACACCTCAATCCCACATATGGAAGGTTTGGAGGCAGCAGAGTGGATGTTGTTGAGACATGAGTATGAGGAGGGGCACAACATTTTTCTGCTTGAATTATTGCAATTTTGTCTATACCATGGGTACTTTGAATGGCAGAACTGTTTCTTTTTACAAAATACGGGTACCTCAATGGGGTTTACCGGGGCACCAACATATGCCAATATGTTTATGTCCAAATTTGAAGATGAGCATATACTACAGAACGAGAATTGGCAACATCATCTAGCATTATACCTCAGGTATATCGATGATATACTAGTTGTATGGAAGGGTTCAGAAGAAAAGTTACGATCACAACTCCATGAATTGAATAACTGTCATGCCTTTATCAAATTTACTTACACCATCAGTTCGGAACAAATAAGCTATCTCGACATTATGATCAAAAGAAAGGGGAATACATTAGTGACAAGTGTATTCAAGAAGCCAACGGACAGAAATAATGCCTTACATTTCGATAGCTTTCATTCAGAATCACTGAAAAGACACCTACCACTGTCACAATTCATCAGGGCAAGAAGGATTTGTTTAGATGAGAAGCAAGGGTTTGAGACTATTACCAGAATGCGCACAGAGTACCAGACAAGGGGGTATCCAGACAATATCCTTGATCAAGCTGAGATTAGAGCAAAAACTATGCCTAGATCCGCTATGTTGGAAAAAAGAGAAAGGAGTAAAAATAAGAGGGAAGTCTACGTGCTCAAATTTTCCACAGCCACAGCGGCCATAAAAAAATGTGTAAAGAAACGTTGGGAAATAATTGAGCAAGAACCTGATTTTAAACAGGTATTTTTAGACAAACCTCTATTTGCACATTCAAGGTCCAGGAACATTAAGGAATTTCTCAAGGATCGTAAGCTTGAAAACTCAGATGTAGGCCAGAAAGGTATGAGGAAGTGTTTAAACTGTGGGCATTGTGGGAATGTATTGGTAGGCAATTCTTTTTCTCACCCTCAAACAGGCAAAAACATCACTCTGAGACACACGTCAGATTGCAACTCGAGTGTTCTAATATATGCAATCAAATGTCCATGTGGTTTGGTCTATGTTGGACGTACTAGCAGGAAGGTGAAGGTTCGGATGACCGAACATAAAAGTATGATACGCACTAAGAACATGAAATCGTGTTTGGCTGCACATTGGCATGAGAAGGGACATTCAATACCACAATTGAAATTTACTGTACTAGAAAGATTGGTGGAACAACCACATGTTGACACAAACAGAATGTTGGCACAAAGAGAAACATAGTGGATTAAGTCCCTTAGGACGCTGACACCCTATGGACTCAATGATAAGATTGAAATGATTTGTTTTCTGTAATATTGTAATATTTAGCTGTACTTAACATGCTTGTTTTTATATGTTATTCAGGTGGTATTTATATTCACGCTCGCAAAACCTCACGTTTTTTGTTATGAGTATCTTTTACAAATATTGATTTATATAATTTTTGGTAGCGAGAGTTCGTTTCTCTTGGAATTATGAGTTCAGATTTATTTCATTTTCCAATTGGAAAGAAATAGTTTACTCGCGTTTCACGCGAGCAGTAATTACATGGGGGCCATTTTGGATGAGGTCGTTTACACTGGGAGTCCGTTTTTGATGTTCACAGCGTTATGACGTCAGACGCCATATTCTGGCGTTTTTGCACAGCGTTCGGTATAGCGGGAAAGCGGTAGGAGAGATACAACCACAGAGTAACGCGGAGCGTTTTAACATACAGATTGAGGTAAGATGACGGTACATCCAGTCAGTAATATGGTATCTAGTAATGTAACCCGCCTAGATACTAAGGAGTATTCTCCCTGATTGTGTTACAGAGTACGAATCGACTTGATTGAAATAGTGCCACAGTGATCAAAATAGCGCCGCAGTGATTTATGGTTGGGGTCTTCGCGACCAAGTAAGTACCGGCTTGACTTGAAACAGCGAGGAATGAAGCAATATATTCAAAGTACTAAGGGTTGTATCCTGTTTTTTTAGCAAAAGAATAGCGCGGACCCCGATGGTGGTCGACTTTTTTGCTTGATTGGTTTAACAAAGGTAGGAGTTTTGTATTTTTAGGTGATACACATGATGAGGTTATTTTTGGTTAGTTTTGGACATTAGTAAGCACGAGGTGGTGGTAACCTTGGGTTGCACAGCATGTTTTCGGTTTGATTTAGACGGTGACAGGTGAACTTTTGTGAGCATGATTTTTGAATACACATCAGATGTTCAAATCACATGAGGAGATCTTCTGGTTGCTATTTAAGTGTAAAAATTATGAAACTACTGTATGTGTGATTGTAAATAGAGTATGTATTGGATATATACATGAAAAATAATTTTTTGTTATTTATAGTGCATTCCCCTGACGAAGGTGCATACCGAAATGCATTGGGATATGTCATCATTTGTTGAATCATGGAGAGTTGTTTGAAGAATATAGATTGTCGTATTCATTGATGAACAAGAAGAATAAAATCATCTCTGAAGAAAAGAAATACGATTATTGTTTCATGAGCATTTACTTTTGAATGGGTTAAGGCTTTCATTTTGAACAATAAGACTGTGAACACATTAAGTTCTGAACCTTTGATGAAACAGAGGCTGTTTAATTTGTGATGTTTATGTTGAATTGAACATATGGATGAATAATACGAAAAACTAATCACGTTATTGTGAACGAGTGTATAGTGCTTCCCATACCACAGGTTTCTGTGGATATTTTACATTTTTTAAGCTTATCATAACTCTTGACAGCGTGTTCAAGATCCTTCACTTACCCAGTGGATACTGTAACAAGCATTGCTAATCATATTTTTTATTAAAGAAACAAATTAAAGGAGACAATGAGTAAACTAAGAAACAAGAGAAACCTTTGGCAGTGACTGGCGGCAGTGCCCAACCCACGTTATCTAGGGTCTGACCTTCAGGAAACAATTTTTCTTATTCTCAATTTCGCATAAACCTTTTCATAAATGCGTGCTTAAAACTGATACAAAGATTTATCAACAGTACTCCATTAACATCTTTTGTGTCAGTGTGGGCCAATGACTGACACCAGCACACACATCCTGGTGCATCTGTCTGCATTGTGCTGACACCGGGGAGAGCTGAAAGGGATCCTCAAGTGCAATCGCCAAAGGATATAAATATTTTTTTCAAAAAGGGCAGCGACGTCTATCCCTGTCCCTCTCATGCCCATCTGTGACATCAGCATGCTGACATTACAAACCCCCACAGAAGTGCAGAAAAGCAGAAGCAAGAGAGCTGCTCTCATCTCAATTGGGGTTTTCTCTGCTCAGGATGCCTCCACAAGTTTGTGGGAGGCATGTTGGAAAGGGCAGAAGTTTAAGGTTTGGAAGAGATTCTTAGAGCAACAAACTTGTGAGAGACATGCAAGTCAACCAACCCAGGATACCCTTGGGTGTCTAGTTTTCAAATGTTTACAGGTCTGCTAGGTTTCCATGGGAGCCAGCTGAGCTAGGGTCCAAAATGTACAGCTATACACCTGGCAAAAAAGGGCCAGCTTTGAGTGTAATGCGTCCATTTTGTGTTGTAGGCCGTTTCCTGCCTCGGTACATTGCCTACTCAACAAGTGAGTTACAATTTTTATCGGGAAACTCGTGGGAATGCTGTGTGGAAGGAAGTTTGGGCTCCCCACAGATTCCAGAACTTTCCATCATGGAAATGTTAGGAACATGTTTGAGGTTTCCAAAGGATTTTGGCTAAAAACACCTGGTGACAGCCATGCAAGTCACCCCATCCTAGATACCCCAAGGTGTCTATTTCACAGGGTTGTTTGGTTTCCCAGGGTGCCAGCTGAGCTAGGGCCTGAAATCTACAGCAACCCATTTTACAAAAAAGGGCCAGTTTTGATTTGAAAAACGTGATGCATCAATGTTTTGTTTTGGCCCGTTTCCTATCACGGTAGACCTACCCAACAATTGAGGTGCCATTTTTATCAGAAGACTTGTGGAGCATAGAATAGTAGAACATTTGTTATTACCAATTGGATTGCACTGCATTTGTACGTTTCAAATATAAGCCAGTGTATAAGAAAGAAAACACCCTCTAAATCATATGCTATTATGGGTACAAAGATCCACTGCTCCTAAACTCCATATATTATGCCCATTTCAGAACTCCATATACGTTTTCTTGATACCTATTTTTCACTCTGCTTATTTCACTATATGAATTGTACTCAATGAAAAACCATTGCACCCTGTGCAGCTCAGTTGTTGGGTGCTTGGAGAACCTACAAACCCTATAAATCCCTGCAACCAGAAGGGTCTAGCAGACATAATGGAATATTGATTTCGTAAACTGGCCATCTTGACAAAAAGTTACAGTTGAAAATATTGTCACAAATGGGCGTTTTTTCCTACTCATTTTCAATATATCTTCATTTCAAAAGTTATTTTCCTTTCGAAACCTTGAGGGATCTATACATATGACCCCTTGCTGAATTCAAGATGTTGTCTGCTTTTCAGATTTATATAGTTTTGTTTGTTCACCCATGGGTTTCACATTAGCTTCTACCACAAGCAGGAAGTAGGTTGAAAGCTCACAAAATAGTACAAATGGGCTACCTCGTTGAAAAATGCCAAAACTGTGGTAGATAATTAGTTTTTTGTTTCTCAAAAACGAAACATTCAGCCATATTTGGCCTTTTTTCTCGGTACCCTCTAGGGGAATCCATAAACCCTGGGTACCTTTAGAATCTCCTGGATGTTGGAACAAAGGACACAAAGTTAGAGTGGATACCTTCCATGGGGAAAAAAGTTATGGAGCCCTAAGTGCAAACTACACCAAATAGCCAAAAAAGCGCTCAGCCTTCAAGGGGCTTGGGGAAGTGGGGGAGGACCAGCAGGTAATTGGTTCAATACAAAAATCACAACGATTTAGTATGCAACAATGTAACATAGATGCACCTCACTCATTAATCACTATACATCACTCATACCACACTCCCAACCACTCCATATATACAAGTCATACAAACTCCCAGAACAGAAAGTCTTGAATCAACAGCAAAGGAGACCATTCTTCTTTAGTCTTCTATTGGTGCAACATGAACTGGCTACGGTCGGAAAATTGATTGTTGATTGTACCAACATTGGAGATAAATACATGAAAGAAAAACAATCAACACATTTTAACATGTTATATTTAAAAAATATGGAAAATAAGTCAGTGAAAGAATTAATGATGGGACACAGTTAAGTTCAGAGGTTCCCAGACACCCCTGACCAACAGAGGGTAGGGGACATAACTGTTGCTGCCAGGTAGTCCTCTACCTGATGTAATCGATGTTGATGTTCACAGGGTGGACACCAGTGGCTGTTGTGTGACAGAAGTTGACACGAGAGAGAGAGGTGATTAAACCATCCTAAATCCTACATGAATATACATGCAACTATCCTGTCAGTAACAAATATAGAGCATAGACACAAATCCAAAAGAACTTACTTGTTTCAACCACACATGTGCTCTGTAGAGCATTGCTAGGAGAAGAAGAAGATGTAACAGCACGAATGAGAAGAATGGAAGTAAAAGAAATGTAAACAAAACATCTAGCTGTTTGTAGGGATGGTTTAGAAAGTGTTTTGTGGGCCATTTATTAACCCTGGGCGAAGTACCATGCTACGCTTGCGTAGAATGCAAAGTTTACGCAACTTTGCACTATGTGAATTGCACGTAGCACAGTGCAAACATGCGTAGCGTAGTGCAGCGGTCAGTTTTTGCTTGCTCGCAGTCCTCAACGTCAAGTTGGCAACCACGAGTGAGCAAAATTACATCCCGGCGAGACTTTTTCCTCGGTGGCGATCAGCAACATCAAGTTGCAGATCGCGAGCGTGGAAAATAAACCTCCCGGCGAGATTCTCAACACGGGGAGGTCAAGTTTCTCATTGCGAGTGGTCGTGTATGCTCGCGACGGCTCGTGATGAGAAACTACCAGTCCTCGTTGAGAAAGGTGCTGCTCGAGTAGAAATCTACTCGAGCAGCAGAAAACGACCTCTTGTACTGTGCAAGATGTGGTTTGCACTGATTGCACAGTGTGGATAAGCATCCGGCACTGTGCAATCAGTGCGAACATTTTGCACAGTGCACTACGCAGTTCGCGTAGCTCGTGTAGACGAAGTGCTCTTCGCATAGCTACGCGTAGCGCTACTGCGTGAACTACGCCCAAGGTTAGCTTTAATGTGATTTTTGTGCCTAACAATCCAGATATGGTGGGAGGACAAAAATGAATGCGAAATTGTGGGATTTTTTTTTGTGAGAAAGAGAATCTTACTAAAGAGGCAGCACATATAGCAGGTGGGAGTGCATTGTGGAGAGTGCAGCCTTCTCGATGGGATCCGGGTGCCACTGCTGAAACAGCATGTGCCAGCTAAATCCTGGCAAACTTCTCCCTCTGTTTTCATCTTCCCCCTCTTTATTAATATCTAAGAATTGTTGTGTTTTAAATACGGTTCTGTGAGCTGCACTATTGCTATTTTGTACATATTTTACCTGATTGCCGCCCGCACTGGTCCATCTCGGCTGAGTGCCGTTTGTATGGAGGGCGTAGCCTAATCACTCAGTACTTCACTTCCGGTCGGGGGCGGGACTTCCCACCCGATCCCCTTGATAGCTCAGATGTGTTTGCGACCACGCAGTGGATGCGCGCAGCGGGCGCGCCGCTGGTGAACCGCTTCTGCGCCCGTCCGCGCCCGAACAGGCCCATGGGCCAGAACCCCTGATCGTACAGGGACGCAAGAGGGGATTATATACTCAAGAGAAGAGTTACTCAAGCTAGCCAAACCTACAGACACATTATGTAGACATAGCATAAACATTGATTATATGAAAGCGAAATGCGAGCACTGCGACACGCTACTAACTCCTAGGCTGAGTAAGAACAATGGAAAGTTGCACCTAGCTCTACTAAACTGCCGGTCCCTAACCAAACATAAATATGAGATTCATGACATGCTTAGGGACAAGGCATTGGACGTTCTCTTCCTGATCGAGACATGGCTGAACGAAAACCTCACTCCAGATGTCTTGGATGCAATTCCCCATGAATATATGCTAGTAAGGCAGGACTGCATAGGGAAATCAGGTGGCGGTATCGCCATAATATATAAATCAATGCTGCAGTGTGAGATAAAAAAAGCAGACCTTGAAAACTGCGAAGCTTTTTTATTCACCCTATCAGCAATGGACGACAATACCTTGGTGGGTTTGCTAATCTATTGTCCACCAGGTTCACCATCTCAATTCATTAAAGTCTTAGTAGAGAAGATAGTACACCCAGCTCTACACCATAAAAATGTTGTGGTATTAGGTGACCTTAATATACATTTCGATAATAAACATATCTCAGAAGTGAATACAATATGGGAGGACTTATTGACACTTAACCTAAAACTAAAAGTAGAAACCCAAATCCATCAAGGAGGTCACATCTTGGACCCCATGTTCTCTAACATCACAGAGATAAAGGTAGCTACTTCATGGCCAGTACCCTGGTCAGACCACTACCTTATCGAATTCACTGTACCCTTTCATAAGAAGAAATCAGAACAACAGCCTAAGAAAATCACTAGCAGAAAGTGGAACAAATTTAACCCCTCCACCCTCACCATAGCACTGATGGAGAAAAAGCTTACCCTAGACAAGGACATTAACCTCGCCAAGAGGAATCTTGAATCATGGATCACTGAAGCACTAGACAAGGTAGCACCGTTGAGTACTAGGATCCCCAGAAGACAAATGGCAACGGCATCTTGGTTTAACAACGAATTAAAATTGGCCCAAAACAAATTTTAAAACTTGAGGGAAGCTGGAGGAAGGAATATTGTAGTACATCTAAAAACAACTACAAAAAGGAACTAAAACACTACCATGCATTAATTAGGAAAACTAGGTGTACCTTCTATATAGAGAGAATCCAAAAGGCGAACAACTCCTCCAAGGAAATGTTCAGTATTCTCAAGACCCTTAGAACATAGGAATCCAGAGTGGACTTTCGTGCCTATACTGAGAGCTGTAAAAAGGTGTCAGATTTTTTCACAAATAAAGTCACAGGTTTATATGATACTTTTCTGGCAGAAGCACAACTAGGAACAGGCCTAACCTGTGTCAGTCAGAGTTTGCAGGGCAGACACTGGACGAACTTAAGATCCCGGACATAGAGGAACTGACAGCCATAGCAAAAGGTATCAAATTGGGATCTCTGCTGGACCGAGCTAGAGCAAAAATAATGATGGAGGGTGCTACGGTAATTATGCCTTATGTCTCGGAGCTTGTCCTGCGCTCCTTCCGAACTGGCATCGTTCCCATTAAATGGAAACAGGCTATTGTCAAGCCACTAAAAAAAAACATCATTGGATCAAACAGTACTAGAAACTCTACGCCCAATCTCTCTACTACCGTTTGTTTCGAAAATAGCAGAAAAGATAACAAACAAACAGCTAGTAGACCATATGAGTAGGACCAATATCCTGCATCCATCTCAATCAGGATTTAGGAGAGCTCATTCCACGGAGTCTGCGTTACTTTTGGCCTCAGAAACCCTGAGAAAGTATGCAGACGAAGGACAAACGGCCACCCTGATTTTATTACTTCTCAGTGCGGCGTTTGGTACCATCTCCCATAATTTGCTCCTCTACAGGTTAGAGACGTGTGGCGTCAAAAAGATGGCACTAAGAGGGTTGACCTCTTTCCTTTCAGCACAAATCTTCCAAGTCACACAACAAAAATGTGTATCTGACAGCATCTCTTAGCCTCAGGGGGTCCCACAGGACTTTATTTAACATTGTGTGGGACCATTGGCAGAAAGAGTAGAGAAATATAATGTGTCCATTGTCTCCTTTGCTGACGATAGAGAACTATTCGTGCTGCTCTCACAGAATAAGGACCAAGCAGCTTTACACTTCTCAGAATGCCTAAAGGAACTAGCAGATTGGATGTCTAACCACTGCTCAAGTTAAATGGGAATACAACTGAGGTACTGATAGTTGGTAGAACACCTTCCATCTGGTCGACTGCATGGTGGCCCGACACATTAGGCCAACTACCTACCCCGAAATCAACAGTGAGAAACCTCGAAGTCTAGTTTGACTCAGAGTTGACATTTGAGAATCAAATACAAAAGATAGCGGCGAATTGTTTCGGGACCATGAAAACGCTGTGGAAAGCACTAGATTTCCTACCACCAAATGTGAGGAAAAGCATTGTACATTCGAAAATAACATCTCAATTGGACTACGGGAATGTCCTGTACCTTGGAACTACTAAAAAGGGTCTGTCTAGATTACAGAGAGTGCAAAACGCGGTGGCACGCTTGGTACTGGGCCTACTGAGAAGATCCAACACTAAGAAAACTTTGGAAGCCCTTCACTGGTTTCCTGTGGAAAAAATGGTAGTGTTTAAGACGATGTGCCACTGCCACCGCATTTTCCAAATGAAAGGACCCACATATCTGCATTCTCTAATCACCAAATATTCACCAGGACGCAGCTTAAGATCATCAGAAAAGACTCTGGTGACTGTACCTAGAATCCTCAGAGCCAGAATGGGGGAGCGTTCATTTAGGCATCACGCAGTGAGAATCTGGAACAGCCTCCCGAAGAACTTAAGAATTGAATCATGAGAAAATTCCATAGGCAGCTAAAGACCTGGCTGTTTACACATCCTATCCAAAGTTAAGACCCGTAATGACCACTCACCTTTACTGACCTGGCATGTCGTAATCTATTCTCTCAGAGATAGCTTTCAGCACGGGGACACACCGATGGTGTAGCCATGCGCTCTATAAATGAATTAAATAAATAAATAAATACATCTTGCCCTAAGGCTGCCTTCTGTGTTCCACTGGAGATTAATGAAAGCAACAAATGTAGTTGTATGTAGTGTTTTAATATAAATCTAACTCCAAAGATTGTCCACTCCTCAAGGAAATTTCTATTCCTCTTTAAAAGCAGTGTATGCATCCTTGAAGCAGAATGTGGTGGCTGCAGGAGCTGAAAGATGAAGAGGAAAAAAGCATAGGTTATGGTGTGGGTAGTATTTATGTTGTTAGAAGGGAATTGTTGCCACATGTGTACGATTTGCTTTAGGTGTGAAGGTCTTGGCCAAGTGTGTGAAAGTTGAAGTGCAGTTGTCTCCTGCTGTTAATTACTTTCATGCCAACTCTTCCCTTAGGGAGGATGGAGATTTGTAAGTCTTACACTTTGTAGCAAAATTACACTTGGAAATGGTGAATGGTTAAAAGTAGTAAAGTTACTACAACGAGTGTGAATACATTTACACGTGGAACCGCCTTTACGACGCGGCTGTTACACCGCGTGCCATTACAACGCGGTTTTTTCAACGCAAGTCGTTACCACGACTTGCGCTGGAGGGCACTGCAGGACAAGGAATTTTTTAATTTACTATCCAACACCTTCCCTACTGTACGTAGGCTGGTGTTAGAATAGTAAATTAAAAAATTCCTAAGTCCGCACCCCTCCAACGCAAGTCGTGGTAACGACTTGCGTTGAAAAAAACGCGTTGTAACGGCACGCGGTGTGAAAGCACGCGTTGTAAAGCCGTACAACCCATTTACACATGAGAGCATCTACACTTCTAAACTTTCCTTTAGGAATAGGCCACAGAATCTTTGTTCCCAGATTACCTTTAATTGGATGGCAGCAATGACTGGAAGGGTTTATATAGCAGGGACATTATACACATAGCAATTCATTGTAAGGAGCTCAGGGTGTCTGCTCCTCTTGTCTGTTTACAAATTGGTGGAAGGTGCTTTCTTCCATTTCTCCTGTTGTGTATTGTAGTCTATAAAGGACATTAATGTGGCCTTTTCACCATTTTATTCCACCATTTTCTCAAGCGTTATTGAATAGGAGCCGATGAAATGCATACAACTATTAAATACATATCATTTTGATCCTGGTGTATTATATATACCAAATATAATATAGTAAATATCACATGATATGAGCTCTTTTTTCCTAATGGGTGTTGGGGAAACTATAGGTAGGGTATAACAATAGTACTGCACAGTGCAAATGCTTTTACTCCACAAGAGTGTGGAATTTTGTCCTTTTAGTAATCTGTTTGGGAGGTGCTGCTTGAGGTCAGGATGGAAGAGAATACTCAAGAGATAATGGAACTGAAGGAATTCAGCAAAAGTTGTTTAAAAATAGGAAAGATAATATGCACTGAATCACGCACCCTGTGCAATTTAACAGAAGCTTTAAGAACAGAAACAATTGTATCTATTGTGCTCACATTAAAGCATGTTTTAAAAGTCATCTCAGGATAGCAAGAGCTTTAAAGGAGTAGCCTGTGCCTTACTGCTTTTTGGGACTTGGAATTAATCACCTGGTATTTTGTGTGTACCCATAACTAATTTTATTTGATTTCGGTCAGGAATTCTATAGCAGAAAAGGGGGTGGAAGGAGCTCTATAATGGAGATTAGCCTGTGAACTATATCAGCAGATATTTTGTACATCATTAGATTCAGTGAAATACCAAAAAGAATGGTGTACAGTTAAGGTAAAGTATGGGCATTGTAGTGTCGTGTATATTAACAATGAGGGAACCCTTTTGGCGCATGATGGACTCCGTAGAACTGTGACATAAGGGTTAGAGTGTAGTGAAGTAAATGCAAGCTTAGAATGTGGAGTTTGCTGTTACACGGAGAAGAATAGAGATTTACAAGAAACTGACGGATCTACATGGATGCATCAGATTCCTTGCGCCAGTGCCAAATGTCCTCGCGCCACCATGGATGTGCTGTATTTACAGTACAGTGCTCCATGGCACAAGGATTAACAGATGCGTCAGAAATACTGACATATCTTTTGGCACAAAAGTGACGCATTGTTGGAGTTGCTCATGAAAGTGACGCAACTCCAGCAATGTGCCTCAACATATAGGTGAGTCCCATACAAAAAGCCCTGCATTATTCCTTACGCCTGGTCCGAGCAGGCGCAGGGATTTTGACGCAGTGAAGACATGGAGTGACGCAGCGAAATGTTGTAAATTTCACTGCGTCAGTTCTACATGACTTTTTGTGTGAGTGGCGTAGTGAGCACGGGACTCACGTCTGGGCATACACTTCCCACATAGGGTCAACATCTGGGTTTAATCCATCATTATTTTGCTCACCAAGCCACCCCAGTTCAGACATGGCCATATGCAAATCAATCTTGGCCCCGTGCCTCATGGGAACAGTCCAGCCCGAACTGCCAAGCCATGTCTTCCCTGGACCGGAGTCAAGCACCCCAGGACCGTTTTTTGGCCGACTGCCGTCCTCAGCCAGGATAGCTTGACTCCAGTGGCTTGGTGAGCAAAATAACGATGGATTAAACCCAGATCTGTGACTGGGGGTGAATGTTTTGCTGTTCACCCTATTTGGGAAGGGTATGAGACGTGGGTCTCTTGCTCACTACGCCACTTGAGTCAATCTATCCTGGCTGAAGATGGCTGATAGCCAGACACCGGTCCTAGGATGCTTGATTCGGTCCAGGGAATACATGGCTTGGCAGTTCGGTCTGGACTGTTCCCATGAGGCACAGGGTCAATACTGATTTGTGACTGGGGGTGAATGTTTTGCCATTGTGCTGACGTATTTCAAAATTAATCAATGGAGCTATACCTACCAATAGCCCCCATGAATTGTCTTACCAAATAATCAATCAGTTGGCAGCGAAGAAAAGTCAATCGTTTATTAGACAACCAATACTCTATAGAGGATCCCCTCCGACGTGACCCAGCCAGTGCGTGGAGAAGACTGCCGATTCACACTCAATACATGGCATATATACTTTCATTGCGTTACATGAGATCACCGTACATGGAAAATTACTGGTAGGCACAGTAGTTTAAAGGAAAGACCATATATAGCACACAAAGCTCATTTAGAAGTCTGCTTCTGCTATTATTGGGGAGGGTCAGGAGGGGTGACTCCCTTTCTTCTCGGTGCCTGGGAGCACGAGTAGGGCACCTCCAGGAATACGCTTATCACCTCTGAAACCAGATGGGACCTTGGGTCTCAGAACAAGAAAGAATAGTATGAATTCAGCTGTCGGTGTAACTCAACCAACAGGGCCTACTCGCCTGCTGGGGGGTGACACGTGACCACGGTTCAAGTCTAATACATGTACGGACAAAATGGAGTCTGTTTGGTTCTCAGTTTGTGTACGAAAGAAATATGATGCGAAAGCGAAAGGAAGTTCCTGCATTGAAATAACTAATTAACATATTTTATAATATGCATGTGAATATAGATACATAGTGCTAACACAAAAGACTAATATGAATATAGATCGATTTTATCCCTCAGTGCAACATTCCGTCCATCATCTTGTGTGTTTTGCTGTTCACCCTTTGTGGGAAGGGTATGCCCAGATGTGGGTCCCTTGCTCACTACGCCACTGGAGTCAAGCTATTCTGGCTGAAGACGGATGATAGCCAGAAACCGGTCCTAGGATGCTTGATTCCGGTCCAGGGAAGACATGGCTTGGCAGTTCGTTCTGGACTGTTCATTGAGACACAGGGTCAAGACTGATTTGCATATGGCCATGTCTGAACTGGGGTGGCTTGGTGAGCAAAATAACGATGGATTAAACCCAGATCTGTGACTGGGGGTGAATGTTTTGCCATTGTGCAACATTCCGTCCGTCATCTTGTGTGTTTTTCTCTTTAATAAGGTGGCCAAGGATGCAGCCTAGAGGTGTTTCAGTAATCAAGCCCCCTGCTTTTTTCTACTCCTGACCATAAAAAGCTAAACCTTAGCACCAGAACCTGGGCTGCTATGGGAATTCACAAGGACATATTATCAAGCCCATTATCGCCGCTTTAGCGGCAGTTTCCGGCTGATAAAGCGGCGATAATTCTATTGTCTGTTTTTGATAACATGCCCCTCTGTTCTCACCCACTGACATGCCTACTCGCTTAGTCATATAACTTATCTCACTTGATAACTCGCCACTGGAAATCTTTTGTACTGGTAAAAGGGATGTGCTATCTGGTGTTTGTTCCTGCATCAGTAGTATGTTCATTCATACAGTTTATAGACCATTAGCACCATCATACCAGCCACAGTCTGCCAGACAGAGCTACACTATAGGTTCTGCTGACTTAGGGCCATATTCTGGCGGCTCGAGAATCTCCGGACTCTGGCGGCGCAGCAGTGGTGGTCCAGCCAACTACACACCCACGGTCTGACTGTCCAAATACAACTTTGGCAGACGGACCGTCATTGCACCGCCGTAACTACTGTTCCCTGGGAGTGGCGTGGCTGTCAGGGGCTCAGCAATATGCATATTACTATTTTTTGGACCGCCAGCGGTGTCATGGAGGTCTTTATTCCATGAAATGCTGAAGGCCCTGAGACAAAAGGGGCCCTACTTGGCCCCCTGTTGCTCAAGTGCATGGG
The DNA here is from genome assembly GCF_964261635.1 of Lissotriton helveticus. Taxonomy (NCBI): domain Eukaryota; kingdom Metazoa; phylum Chordata; class Amphibia; order Caudata; family Salamandridae; genus Lissotriton; species Lissotriton helveticus. The sequence continues at coordinate 210,480,061 of NC_136063.1, read as the reverse complement.
AAATATGCAGGAGGGTACAACATGTGACCCCCTGTGTGCATGCACCCCAGTTTGTGCATGACAAATACTTTACAGTCCATGCTGTACAGGAACTGGTTGTGGCATTCCCATTGCTATGTCCATTTTCAGAGGCACCTTCATGGGACTGCCAAAAAAGAACCACCAGACATGAGGAAACACGGTCAACTCCTTCACCACCAAACTCCCAATCAGGTCCTTAGTGGCAATCACCACAGTGGCTCTCAGTCACCCGATCCAAAACTTAGAAGTGCAAGCGACTACTATAGCAGCTTTAATAACACCTTCAATGCTATGGAGATTTTTCTCCTACGCTGAAGATCCTTATTTCCCATTATTCATGACAAGGTCAGCTCGTCATAAGCACACGTTCAGTGTACTGCATGACGAGCTGACCTTGTCATTAGCATTGAAGAGGTTAAGCTGGCAGTGATCAGACAGACTGCTATGTGATGCACAGTACTCATCTGTAACTGGGCAGATAGGCGGGAACTAAGAAGATGATCATGACCTTCACCATGTGCACTGCTAAAGCAAAATTTTATGAACACAATTTAGCAGTTTAGGCCTGGAGATTATCTCACTGTCCCACTTACTTCTGAGACGAGCCTGAGCCAACGGCAATTGGTGGGCCGTGGCTGCAGTGACTCTTGGACTCCAGCGGCAATGCCGGGCAGCATTCTGGTTCAGCTGCACAGTTAAGAGTTGAAACCCATTCCAGGCCTGATAAACTACTCAGGTCTGGTCCGGTCATGGGATTTTACTACGATGTAAGAATAGCAGCTGCGTTGCCATGATTGCCAGCAGAGCACCAAAGGTTCAAGTCAGCCGCCTGTGGAGTTGAGTCTGGGAGGACGGTCAGTCATAATATCTCATCACGATTAACATGGGGGCTGCTGTCCAACAGGGATGAGCTGTGCAGCGCTGCCATTGCCAACAGCAGACAAAACTTCAATGATCACTCAACTGCTGCCCACTTTTTAAAATTGTGTCTCACAAACTGAGGTCATGACTTCACCTGGCAAGCACTGACTCTTGACATAATGCTGCGCTGCGGTGTTGGGTGTCATTATGTGTAACATTGTAGCAGAGTGCAGCTAGAGCTGCAAGCAGCTGAGCCAGCCTCCTTAGCCTGCCAGGAGCAGCGCGAACTGTGCACTGCCACAGCTTTGAGCCAGTCAGTCAGTATGGTGCAGGGATGTGGACCACCACACTAAAAAGCGGTGGTGCACATCCCTGCATCCGCTGCGTGATACTTGGCAGGCCTGCTCCTTATTGTGCAGAACTCCAAAGAAATGATGAACTCCTCTTGCTATCCAACCTGTATCTGTTTTTTCCTCTAGTTCAGTAAAATTGTAGAACCCGACTCTTTGTATCTGTTATGCAATATGTATCCTCCATTTTTGTAACTAATTTGGCACTCCTCATTCTATTCTCTGTCCCCTGCCAAAATATTTCTTCTTTCACCAAATAAATATTCAGGGCTTGATTTAAATCTTGGCAGGTGGGTTACTCTATCACAACGGTGACGGACAATCCGTCAGCCAAACTATATATCCTATCGGACATATTGGGAGTTCACCCCTCCGCTAAGATCTAAATCAGGCCCACAATGTTTTTTATTTTTCTCCTTCTGCCACACCCTTCCACACCATGCTCCTTTTACCTTAGAGAATCTCCATACATTGGAGCATATCAAAGTCCTTTCGAGCTACTTACCTCTCACTGTCCTTTTGCTATTGAAAAGCAGTCGGTTTTAATCCTAATCCTTTCTCCTATTTCTATTTTTCTTTTAGCCATTAGCTCCTGTGCAACTCCCTGCCCCTCTCCCACCCACTCTGTAATAAACATTCTTTCACACCCAATTACAATCAAGATATACATTCTTTCTTCTTGTGGAAATGGGCAGCCAAACCAATTAAAATGTGTAGCTCAAAAAGATAGAATAGTGCCAGTTTATGGATGACTGCATACAATCCATGCTCTACTGCATAAACAGTTTGCTAAGAATGTGGGTTCAGGAATATGGGTGACCCTCCTTCTGTACCCACTGCATAAAGTCTGACCTTTGACATAAAAGAACATGCTCTCCCTATGGCTCACTGCATCACACTTCAGAAAGCATCAACCTGTCTGCAATTTTGGTCCTCTATGCCCTCTATTAACTGGGGCTGGTACACTGCACACCACTGCAAAAGAGCTGTGGCTCTGCCCTCATAATCTCATTCACCATTTGCTACTGTTCATTATCAATGAACTGGGGTGATTCTCTTTTTGATATAATGGTGATGCCAATGGTTTGCCTTGCAGATTCCTTGGTTGTGCATCAAAAGCAATTGCTTGATGTTTTTGAGTTAATTTCTAGTTGGTGCGGTGGGTGTTGCTTATCTGTTGATGAGGTTCAGGTGTGCATAATTTCAGACTTTCTGTAATGGTAGCTTGCCACCTTCTACAGTGGCCTCTGCCGCCAGCCTTGCCTGATGTAATGGTTTCACCTCTATATCATGGTGCCCTGGGAACTTTTACCCCTTTAGCCATGAAGTAGCCAGAAGTCCCCACCCCCCATCCCAAGCTGTCCCTGGGCGTAAAGGTGGCATCACCAGTAACCTCCTCAGAACTCTCTTGGACCTGTGAAGAATCAGAAGATGGGTTGCCCTGCTGTCTAAAGCACCTGAAGGAAGACTGGACCAGCTTGCCTTGAACACAGGACTCCACAAGTGACTCCAAGGTTTAGTTAGCTGACTTCCTGTTTGGGTTAAATGGACACAACAAGCTTCCAGAGGGCTTTTCACTGCAACTGCCCTGCTGACTAGTACCAACTGGTCCAGCCTCAGACCCTGAGGCTGGCCTCTGCTGGAGTTAGTCTTAATCCCCCAAGTGGTGCCCTTCCTCAGGTCCTGGACCCTGATCTGGTGTTAGAGTGTACTCCTCCTGTCCACACAGTACACAGCAAAAGCTGCGACACAGAAACTTTTTAAACAACTTTCTGCCCCAGACCACCGGAGACTGTGCTTACCTTCGAAGCTCCAGTCATCATAGTTGAAGCACCAGTTGGCCTCAACTTGCTGTTTTGCCCGGCTGAGATCTGACTTCATGAAAAGTTTCTAAGTCCAAATGTCGAGGGCTACATTGGGACAGATGTTGAGCAGCATCCCATCTGTCAAAGCCTCCTGGGCATGGCCTTCGAACTTTGCACGCACTGAGCTTTCTCACCTTTGTCGATAATCACATCAGTACCCCTCTCTTTAGCACCCGGCCATCACTGAACCCCACTTCTGAGCCTGCTTGCAGCATGCCCCACCAAAAAAAAGTTCCATGTCAGAAGGTAAACTTTATTACTGATTGTTTGCTGCATAAATACTTCACACATTGGCTCTAAGTTAATCATGACTGCTTTGTGCCAAGCTACCAGACGGTTAAGCTCATGTTCATTTACTAACTTTAGTGGTTCACCCTGACACAACAATTGTGATTATTACTCAGTATTCAGAAGGACCCCTTCCATAGTGTGAGATAATCACATTAAACAGTGATAAAGTACAGTGTAGGAGGAGGAAGCACTACTATAGACCCTCACAGCATGGTTTTCCTGTGGTTCAGTGATTTCCCTAATGACTGGAAGAATATGTCTGATAAATAGTATATTGTACTTAATTTATAGCCTGGCTACATTATAGTGGTAAAAACAAAAACGACATACACTACAATTCCTCACTCACTTGGACTGAAATTTCTCCTACCAGCAGCAGTTATATTTGAGAAAGTAGGAGGCCCTGTTGGCTTGATGATCTACTTGCATCATCAATTTCATTTTGTTTCTTCTTGGGGTGGAGTGTGGGCATGTTTACATACCAACCGCATTCCCTTGAACTATGATTTTTTTTTATGACTGTTACAATTGTTGTTTGTGAGAAAATCTAAGGATTCCTCTATCATTTCTTTTCTTTCGGTGACCCATCATGGGACTTAAGGTGTTTCTTTCCATAATGTATAATCATTGAGTGTATTTTAGAGTAAACCCGAACAAGGCTTTTTTGTTTTTTATTTTAGGATTGACGATTTGAGGGCATCATCCTTTTCGTATTTTTAGTTTCTTCCTTCGTCATTTACGACTTTTCTGCAAATTGTCAGCCTTTTTTAATAAACGGGTATTATATTACTGTTTTCCCTATTTAAAGCTCTTGATTTTATTTTTCTCAAATGTATGGACTCGTACTGCCCATTTTTCTAGGCAGCTTCTAATTTCCATGCAGGTTCTGTCTTTCAACCTCCTAACTCTTCTTGTTTTGGCTTCTGCTTCCACTATCCTATGACTGTTCTATCTCTATTATTGAAAGCTTTTTTTGATATTGTGCATCAGACAAGTAGATTGAATAGTATTTGGTGGTATTCAATACCACTGTGCAGCCCATTGTGGGGCAGGTTGTCTTAGTCCCACACCAGGTTGTCTTATTCCCACATTTTCGTTTGTTGCTGTTTTTAGGAGAATAATACGCAAACCTTTAATGTCTGTATATTGAAAGCCCCACAATGCTACTCGTGCTTGCCCGGGCTAATATAACCCATAGATTTGGGCTGTGGGCCCATTCCTCTGCTTGGCTTCAAGAATCACTCTACATTTCCCTGGTGACTCCAGAGTCAATACATTGAACTTGTCTTGAGAGGATTTCGCAGGTTAGATGGTGGAGATATGGTGTCCACAGTCGATCAAATAATGTAATTTGGTCCTGAAGGGTGTATATGACACATTTGTGCATTGCATGCAAAATAGGTTCTAAATTCACTTGTCTTTAGTGGATATCTCTCCTGATTACCAGTGACTGATGACACATATCTTATTGGTAGACAGGGTTTTGACCCTCCATCTATGCCCGCGTGAGAGGATTTTATCCTTGTCTGAAGTACTGTGTAGTATGGCTAGTTTGGCAGAAGGCATGATGGGGCACACTCCCTGCCAACAGTCCTATAGATGAGGGCATGTCCAATATGAAGCAGATCACAAGTAGATCCTTGCATCTCTAGCACAAGTCGACCATGATCAATCTGACTTTGACCAGTTTAGCAGTTTAGCCGAAGTTTAGTATGAATAATGCAATATTTTGTAGTACAGATATTTTGAGTGAGTCTCACGTAACTCCTTGTCGTGTGTGTTGAGAAGAGATTCTCAATCTTCCTCTGCATACTTCACTTCTAGTACCATTGTCAATGATTTCTAGTTTCTCTCAATAATGTTGCTGAGTGTAAGGAAGATATGAGAGTAGTATATAATCCCAACATCATGCCATTATATTTATTCCATTAGTGGAGTATTGGGGATTCTATGAGTGTAAGGGACCTGTATCCCATTGTGCCAGTCAGTCAATGCTGGTTGTATGGTACGTGAAAGTCACGCTTTCAAATACATTTGAGATATACTAGATGAGATCCACATTTGCCATTCAAAGGGACAATCTCCAATCAGTAATCCTGGATTGTGCCTACCGGTGCTCCAGTATGCATGGGGTTGGTGTACCTTCAGTTTATGTGATGATGTCTGTGTTTCCAACATTGCCTTAACTGTGAGAGAGGTACTCATTCCCTTTTCCTGTACAGAACCTAGAGGTTGGCTAGGTTGTGCAGGTAACATTTGTCAGGGACAACTCACATAATGGGAATTTGACAGGTGGGTTTTAGAAAGGATGGCTGAGATAACTGGTGTCTTAAGTGATATGAGTGGGAAATCTAAGAGTTCTGGCTGTTGTTGTAGTTTTGGAAGTATGAATCTGGGTTCCCCCCAAATCAGACAAATTCCTTTATGTTATGAGTTATCAACTTCAAAGTGGATGTTGAAATTCCAGAAAGTCTTTACATCTTGGGTAAATACTATTTTATTTACCTGTGCTCTTCCCAATAAGGATAAATGTTGCTATGGCTATCAGGCAAAACTATTCCTGATTTAAGTATAGGAGGTTACAAGTTTTCTAGTGCCATGTTGTCTAGGTCATTAACAAGCATGCTCAGTATTCCAGCTTACTCATGAACCTTTTGAATCAATTGTCATCTACAGATGCTCTTGTTGTGCATGGAATGGGAGAGCATGTTATGCTCGTCCCAGTTAATTTTGTACACAAAAAACATGCAAACAGTTTCAATGAGTGTAAGAAAATGCTTCTTTTTGTATGGTCATCCCCATTGTTTCATCATCATTTGTTTAACTGATGCATTTTCCATGAGCCCTCTAACATGTTGAAATTGACTATACTCTGATTGGTCTATTTACCCTGCCTATAAGTCCCAAGTATATGGTACAAATGTATACCCAGGGCCTGTAAGTTAAATGTCACTTTTGGACTGCAGCACATATTGAGCCACCACTAAAGTGGCAATGCACAGTATGTCTCTAGGCGTTCCCCTGCAGACTGGGTGTGCAGTTTGAAGACTGCCAATTCAACCTGGTAAAATAAAAGTTTTGATTGCTCTAAAGCTTCCTTGTGAATATGTACAAGTCACCCCTGAGGTATGCCTTGAATGCCCCTAGTTCAGGGTACATGGAATTTAAAAAGTAGGACATTTATATTTTGTGTTTTACAAGTCCTGGCAGTGACCCAAGTGTAAAGTGTGGGATGTACAAGGGGAATGCACCATTTGAGGGAACGAAGGCTGGGGTGTGCCTGGATTGCCACAAGCCCGGTCATAAAAGGGAGACTCTGTTTGTTCTAACATACTCCCCACTGGTGGGTATTCAGAAGGGATTGCTAGTGTAGGAATTGTGATGGAAGTTTTCCTGGGGGAAACTAGGAGTTTGACTGAAGCCACCTTAAAATCCATGGGTGGGGTAGATTTTGATGCCCGGGCCACTTCACCTCCCAGCATGCTGAAGTACAGACAATGGCCTATCATCAATAGGACCAAAGTAGAAGCTCTGAGGGACACAGGACCCAGCAAGACCGCACTGGTTGACCGGCTGCTTACTCCGGAACAGATTATCTCAAACATGCAAACAGTTTCAATGAGTGTAAGAAAATGCTTCTTTCTGTATGGTCATCCCCATTTTTTCATCATCATTTGTTTAACTGATGCATTTTCCATTAGCCCTCCAACATGTTGAAATTGCCTATACTCTGATTGGTCTATTTACCCTGCCTATAAGTCCCAAGTATATGGTACAAATGTATACGCAGGGCCTGTAAGTTAAATGTCACTAGTGGACTGCAGCACATATTGAGCCACCACTAAAGTGGCAATGCACAGCATGTCTCTAGGCGTGCCCCTGCAGACTGGGTGTGCAGTTTGAAGACTGCAAATTCAACCTGGTAAAATAAATGTTTTGATTGCTCTAAAGCTTCCTTGTGAATATGCACAAGTCACCCCTGAGGTATGCCTTGAATGCCCCTAGTTTAGGGTACAATGAATTTAAAAAGTAGGACATATATATTTTATGTTTTAAAAGTCCTGGCAGTGACCCAAGTGGAAAGTATGGGATGTACAAGGGGAATGCACCATTTGAGTGAATGAAGGCTGGGGTGTGCCTGGATTGCCACAAGCCCGGTCATAAAAGGGAGACTCTGTTTGTTCTAACAAACTCCCCACTGGTGGGTATTCAGAAGGGATTGCTAGTGTAGGAATTGTGATGGAAGTTTTCCATGGGGAAACTAGGAATTAGACTGAAGCCACCTTAAAATCCATGGGTGGGGTAGATGTTGATGCCCTGGCCACTTCACCTTCCAGCATGCTGAAGTACAGACACTGGCCTATCATCAATAGGACCAAAGTAGAAGCTCTGAGGGACACAGGACCCAGCAAGACTGCACTGGTAGACTGGCTGCTTACTCCGGAACAGATTATCTCATATACTCTCCATAGTGTAGGCAACACTGACAAGGAGGTAAAGTTTCGTCATAAAACAGTGGTCATTTTTGAGGGGGAAGGGTTAATGGACTGAAGGAGGTGCCTATGAGCCCAGCCATTCCACTGGAATATCTGTTAGCAGACCACTGAAATGTCTGTTAGCAAACAACCTGAAATCTCTTATTGGCAGAAGTGGAAAGGAAGACTCATGCAGAAATGCTGGGTCTTGCTGAATGGGTTATGTGGCTACAAGAGCCCAGACCACCTGTCAGAGAATTCAAGGGAGCCTTGAGTCTGGAACACTGGCCAAGATCCCCAGACCAAGAGGAAGAGCAAGAGGCATGGAAAACCAGCCTCACACCCTCCCACAACCCAGAAGAAATGGGAAGGGCGCACTCTGAGAGACTTTCCAGTGCTCTCTGAGTTGCATGGTGCAGAGGGACCCTCCAGGGAGAGAGTACCCAACTCCTGAACACTTTTGGCTCCAGGCAAAAGTTCTGTGGCAGTGGGGTACCAGAGGAACTCACAGGATCTACTCGAAGGAGGGTGTCCTGTACAGTGATGCTAGGTACCCAAAACCCGGTGCAACCAGGTGATTGGTGGTTCTCCAACAGTACAGGGCCTTCCTCTGAAACCTTGCCCATTATATCTCCTCTGGTTCCCCTCAGTGGATTTGTGTCATAATGGTATGTTTTTGCTCAATAAAATATTCTCTATTATTCTACATTGGACTGGGATTTTGTATTGTGTTGTGAATTGAACATTCAGTTTTTTTGCTTCTAAATACTTTACATATTTTCTTAAGTTAAGCACGTCTGACCTGTGTCATACCTACCAGGGGTGGAACTCAGGTTTAAATTACTGAAACAGTTTCTGGACCTAACAAGATTACTGCTATTATTACTTGGGGTGGACTAACACCCACCCCAACTAATAGTCGACTGTCTCACAATCAATGACATAAATTCAGGTATAGCTGTATCATCACCCCTTCAGGGAGAACAGTATGTCAATTGTGTATAGCATGACCTTGAAGTGCCCTGCCATGGCATATATCCTTCTGATAGTATCACAGCTGTCAGGGCTTCTAGGGAAATAAGTAAGAACAGGGATGAAATGAGGCAACTCTTTCTTTCCCCTCTATGAATGTAGAGTAATTCTGACATACAGCCACTGCATTCAGTGGGCTCTGTTGGTTCTGCATAGAGCTATTTTACCTTGCCTATAAAATGCTGTTCCGATACCAGCATTTCCCAGTATTCTGCATAGGAATCACCATTCAAAAGTGCCAAATCTTTTTCTGTGTCTAGAGAGGGCCTATTGTGTCATCTAGATCTTCTTTAATGTACTATAAGATATTAGCTAGCAGTTAAATGTGACTTCTGGTAGGAAACCCACCTGTGAGCCATGGCTCAGGTTCAGTATACATTTGTTGAGGCTGTTCTCTAACATGTTCATAAGTTCACATTGCTGTTGGGGTACTGGCTGTTATCCCGCATGACCATACTCTGCAGCCCGAACAATCAGTAGGCCATCTGACAGCCGCCACGCAACTCCGCCCTGGTGTTAATCTTATCCACACTTCCTTAGACCTTACTGGACATTTGGAGCTGAGACCTCCGTGATGGTCATGCAGGTGCCCCCCCCTCCCCCTCACCTATGATTCTCCCAATCTTTGGGCCTTTTACTCTGCGATCTGTTGATCCCTGTCAGTTTCGGTTATATCCCTCTTAGGAATGCCTCTTTCACTTTTGATTTGGTCTCTGCGGTGTATGAGACGGATGTATGACGTTACAACACATACTTTTACCACGCATACCTTTACAACGCGGTATTTGTGAACAGTGTGCCATGAAGAAGGTGAGACCCAGATTGGGGTCTATCACCAAAACGCGCGTTGGTGCTGGAACTCTCCATTGGCAATAACATGTACCCCTGGTTATCTTTTCCCCAATGATGAATTGTTTCTTCAAAATATGAAGTACTGTATTAACTGAATAAGCTGCATTTGTGTTGATCTATGTATTGCATTTTTTCACTGTATTGATCTTGTACAGCACCAAGTTAAGTGATTTTGTGTGTTTATCATATTTGTGGGTACATGTTGTTGGCATATACATCCTTTGGTTACTTAACAGTGAACTCTGATTTTGTAGGACATTTGAGTATGTTTCCGTTTGTCTGAATGACTGTGTGTGTGTGTGAGTGGGATGTGCTTGGACCTGTTACTTATTTTCATTATGATCTGATCATAACCAGAAAAACAAATGTATAAATAAACTATTTTTGATATGGTAGATATATAAAGTGTTGTGCATCAATTTACGTGAGGCCAGTGTGTTCAGACGTATGCTTTAATATCAGTGACTATTAACACTATATGATTTTGTACAAAGGTAGAGGATCTCCTATTTGAATGATTCGCTGGTTTTCCCCTGTCTCCTCTGCCTGTTATTTGCCTCAGGGGCCCCCTGTTCGTATGAGTGGATGTTCATACGTATTGTTCTATCCATCTTAATTAGGGAGCTAGGTCTGTAGTTTGAGCAACGTAGGTAGTGGCTTTATTGTTTTGTTAATAAAGTTATGATTACCCATTTGAATTTGGGACTGAGTCTGCCTGTTTCTTCTTAAATACATCACAAAGGACTGATTATATCTGGGTTTAAGTCATTCTGGTTTTCTCCTTGTTCGTAGTAGTGCCAATGAAGCCACATTAAAGCATGTTCTGCTTTGTTCGTAAATAGTATTTGAAGTACGGGGATTGATTCTGTTGAGGACACCAGAGGCTGGAATCTAAATACCAATGTACATGAAAAGATGCCTCTGTGACCATAAATTTGAATATATATTTCAAGACCTAGGCTTACATTTATTACCTACGCCGATTTTCTATACATCAACACAATACTTATATCAATTTGACAAATGTGGTAGATAGACATCACCTACATCTCTCTACTTATGTGGCAATGATCAGCACAACACATGAAAAATGCAGTCTGTGCCTTTTCAAGGATGGACTTTACTTCATATTTTCAAACTTTAAAAAAAAAAAAAAGACAGAGTGTACAAATCATTATACATTACTTTTTTCTGATGTAATACAAACTGTCCTATACATCCATTTATCATGAAGGTTATACAAATATCGAAAACCAGTGTAAAACAAATATCAATAAACTTTTTTCATGTGTTGTGCTCATTATTGCCACATAAGTAGAGAAGTGTAGGTGATGTCTATCTACCACATTTGTCAAATTGATATAAGTATTGTGTTCATTTATTGAAAATCGGCGTAGGTAATAAATTTAAGCCTAGGTCTTGAAATATGCATTCAAATTCAAATTTATGGTCACAGAGGCATCTTTTCATGTACATTGTTTGTAAATAGGACATTAAGGTAATATCTGCATTCTAAGTTCTCAGTTCTGGTGTTGGCTGAGCGTTGTATTCAGTTTTTAGTTCCCTGACATCTTTCTCTAGTGAAGTTTGGAAGAATGTTTCATTATGTTTGAGCAATGCTGAGTCTCATGTTATCTCTTGGTCTTCCCTCGGGCCCATAATGTTTACCTTTAGCATTGTGTCTGCCGATACAGCCTCTTGACCATGATTGGGTCTAATGTTGTGTTCCAGTCACCTCCAATAATTCATAGATCCAATTTCTATGAGAATATAAGAGAAGGTGGCTAGAAGAAAACTCTTTGTTTTAGTTTACTCACCACTAGTATTTGATTTGATTGATTTGATTTGATTTTACATTTTATAAAGCGCAGCGTATGTTCAAGAGCTTCTTGGTGCTAAGATAGTCCGGAAGGTTAGAGAACCAACTAGATCCCATTTTTAATGCCTAAGTTTTCAGCTGGTTTCTGAACATCATCAAGGAGTTGCTGTTTTTAATCTGTAAGGGAAGGGAGTTCCATACCTTAGCCGTGCCGACGACAAAGTTCCTCCGCCCCCAGGGCAACTGCCGGTACCTTGGAACTACCAGTAGGTGGGACTGTGCTGATCTTAAATTTCTGGAAGGTACGTATTTCCTGAGATGTGTTCTGAGAAAATGGGGTCCTTTTCCCTGTAATGCCTTAAAGGCAAGACACTGCGACTTAAATATTATTCTCTTACCCACCGGCAACCAGTGGAGATCCTTCAGTCGGTTAGTTATTGGTTTATATATTGTGTAAGCACATTTTATCAAAGAACATACTTCCAAAAGGGGTCAGGTTGATGTAGCCTAGGAGGACAATGGTTGCAAGTGTCTTGTACAGGGTCATCTAAATGTCTTATTATGTTACTGCCCACCACTCTCCCTATCCAAACTCTCTTCAATGTGTCTGATTCTGTGGGAGATAAATGTACTTCATATATGAGTAAGATATCTGTTTTTTGTTTCTGAGGTATGATAATATTTATTTCTCTTGATATACTGAGTCATTCCATTAACATTGAGGGCATTAGTGATAGCGGTTTCCCACAAGACAACGCTGATGGGTGGTCTAACCTTTATGTTAGGTGCAGGTGTTCTTTTACTTGTGCGTGTTGCTGAGGAAGAGGTGAAGAAGAAGGATGGGAAAAAAACTCTTCTGGTAGGGATGGCCTGAAGGAGCATTCTGAAACATGTATGTCATAGTCAAAGGTCATGGGTGTGAGGAGGTCTCCGAGGAGAGTGGAAATGAAGGATGTGGGAAGGATATGGAAGCACTGTGGGGAGAGTATGCGAGGATGTTGACTTCAAAGTCAACATATTTTCTCCTGGAGCCTGATTTGTGAGACGGATAGATGAATGTATAAAAAACAAACATGGGAGAGGAGGAAAGGGGGATGGAGGGAAAACATTAAGGAGCGAAAGAGGCATATGGATGATAAGGATCTAATCCCCGAAAAAATGCACTAGTATTAAACATTAACAATTGCCTAAATTTAAACATCCCATCAAACCTTTCCACTCTGCTACCCAAAAACAAGCTGAAGCATTAGATAAGGACACAAGCACATTTCAGCTGGGTAATCCTTGGGAAGTAAGATGAATCATATCACTAATGAGGTGACAATGGGTATGTGAACAAGAAATATGAAGGGAAGGCCCTCTCATTACCTACTTCGTCTGTCTTCCCCGTCCCAAGACTTACCATGGAGCACTTCCCTTCTAGTAAATAGAATTCTCCGAAGCTTAAAGCAAGCGAATTATGCCGCAACCAATATGGCTGCTTGGGAAATGATCAAGCCATGATCTACTAAAGAGGGGATAGAATGGCGTCACTTCCTATTTTTCTTCTGTGTCGGAGGCCAAACCTTTGTTTAGTATTGTGTGCAAGGGCCTGCTGCTATAGCCGCTGCAGTTCATTATTTGGGTGGCATATGCATATGTTTCCAAGCGCGCACACATCAGGCTGTTAGGCATACTACTTCCTGTGTGGAGCAATTAGGAGGTAGTCGCTACCTTGAGTACTCCTTCTCGCCAGCTCACTGGTCTGCCTTTCCCACTTTTCATTGTGGTGGCAGCCTGTATTAATTCTCGCTTGTGTCTAAGTTGCTATACAACCTGAGAACACAGAGGTGCTGCCAGCTCGGCTCCCTGCAGTAATTTAGGCTGCTCGTTTTCTGCCTCAATCACGCCTGCTTATCTTGGCTGGGGTGATGGAGGGAAAACAAGTGGTTAAACAAAGACATCATGCAGAATCCAGTCCAGATGAGGAGAGCTCTGCTCCGCTTCCACCAGTTCATAAGGACTCTGCTATGGACATCGACCTTTTGAAGTCCATGATCAATAATGCTGTGGAGAGTTCTTTCACAACCTCAGAGGGTCACCTTTCAGCAAAGTTCCATAGTACTTCTCCTCACACAGACTAAGGCATCGATTAATCTGATGATGAGGAGAGAAGAGGTATAATCAACAACGGCTTTGAATTTAAGGAGGTTCTATTCCATTTGAAGGACAATGTGCCGTTTCTGGCTGTGCCATACCAACCTGAGTTCTTCTCTCAACATAGAAAAAAAGAGCCAGTTGCGCTGCCCATTCATAAAGTAGTTCGAGCGTTGTTATCCAGGGCATGGAGGGAAGTGGAGAAATCATATTTTCATAAGTTCCTTGCAAGAACCCTCTTCAGAGGTTCCAGGAAGAATTCATACCCAATGTAAAAGTTGACTCACTGAAACGGCTCACTAGCTTCGAGGGGCACTATCATTTCAGATGACGCCTCCTCGTTGGATCAAATGGACAAGAAGGTGGACAGTGCAATGGAGAGGGTATAGTCTGCCACTAATTTTGCAATGAGGAAAGGGCGTATACTACTTATTTATTCCAGTCCCTCCTCCAGGACTTCCAAGCTCTGACTGAAGAGCTGAAGCAAGAGGAAGATGTTACAGCACATTTGTCGATTATAGAGCAACTGTTAAGATTCCTATCTGATATAACTTTTCATTCCTTGTCTGCTGCTGCAGACATTGCAGGTTCCATCATCTCTGCTAAGCGAACTTATGACGTTATTCTGCAAACTATTACACCGCATACCATCACTCCGCATTTCTTACAACGCGGGTGCAATTACTCTGCAAAACAATCACTGCGCACATTTTTACCCCGCAAATGACTTCACTACGCATGCCATTATAAGGCAAGTGCATGCGTGGTGAAGGCATAAACTTAGTAAAAGTACTTACCATATATATATATACATATATATATATTTCTCGTCTTTACTTGAGCATTCGTTGCCCCTTCCTGAGAGTTGCGTCGTCGAAAGGACTCCTCGAGTCAAGTCTTCAATATTCAACAAAAGATTGGGTCCTGAGTGAGATCTATGTACACAAACCTACATTCACTTTTAGGAAGGCCCACTCCATGAAGTCAGACCTTGTAAAAACCAGCCCTGAAACTATCAATAAAGATAACTGGTTATCCGCCCGTAATGGTTTCTTTAAATGTGCGTCTTGCAGAGCCTGCAAATTTGGTTCCAACACTACCACATACACAACCGCATTCTCAGATCGGCCCATTAAAATCAAAGGGCATTTCACATGCAAGACTGAGTATGTTGTTTATATTCTAACATGTGTATGTGGTTTAAGATATGTTGGAAGTACTAAGCTTCCAGCACAGGCTAGGATCCTGCAACATCTACGGGCCATAATGAACTCGGACCCTAACTACCCCGTAGCTAGACATATAAAAGCAGAACATGGGAACAACCTTAATGTTCTCACATATTTTGTCATTGATCATGTTCCTAGCAGCAAAAGAGGGGGAGATAGGGAGAAAAAACTCCACAGACTGTAAACCAGTTACATTATAGAGCTGGACAGCAAGAGCCCGAAGGGCCTGAATACATGTGATGATTTGTACCATTTTCTTTAAATATCCCAAATGTTTGGAACTCTGATAATAACTTTTTAGCAATGGAACATACATTATTATCCATGGATTTAGCAGTGAAGTATGAAGCACTTTATCTCCTGATGTAGTGCAATAAATAGGAAAACCTTTTATGCTTTATACATGGGTTTTAAACTGATTATGTATCTATACTTCTTATATGGTGTTCCTTGGATTAGGAGTTACAGTGTTTCAAATGTAACTAATAACACTACTAATGAGAGCAAAAGGTACTTCTCTGGATAATAATTTGTTAAAAAATAACGGTATATTAATTGAATGGTACTAAAATCGTCTATAGGAAGGATTTGTGATAACTGTTTTTAGAAAGTGACCAATCTGAACTTAAATATTGTAACAATGTTTAGTATTGCAACAGTGTATTTGTACAGATATAAAAGTAAATCCGAATTAATGTATAGAACTGCCCTTTTGTCCCTCACAAATCCCTCTTTTTAAACACAAAAGATGAATTCGATATTGTGGTAATGATAATTATACACTTCCTGCTGAAAGAACAACAATGTTATCATTACAGAATATGTTTTTATATTTTGCACTTTTGAGCACATGTGCACAGTACAGGTGAAGTAATTGGTCAGAATTACATTAATGAAAACTAAAACTAACACAAGCAAAAAGCCTGTTAATATGTAGCGTTCTTAAACGCGCAGGGTCACTCATGAAAATAATTGAGTACTCTCATTTATTAGAAACCTGATATATGCGATTGTTATTGACACTATATATCCCTCGGTTTGGGAATGACTAAATATTATTTTCAACGCTAACGAGGTGAAAATACGCAACAGTATCAGTTTTAAATAAGTTGAAATGAATGCTGACATAATGGAGACAAAATGGGCGTTCAGAATTGTGATGTATAGTATGTTTTCTGTTTTCATGTATTTGCAATGACCAATCACGCAGCACTTTACAATTGAAATAATGGAGGGAACCTTACAATCACCACCAGCGAGCAAGGCGTCAGGTACGCCGAAACGCGTTTGGTTAGGCACGTTAATGCACTTTATATAACTGGAAAAATAAAGAATCTCAGCGGCTGCTGAATTTGAAAAGAGTCCGTCTCTATTGTTTTTTGTGGACACCATATGGATGCTGGCGTTGGGAGTGGAATCAGGATATATATACATATATATATATATATATATATATATATATATATATATATATATATATATATATATATATATATATATATATATATATATATATATATATATTGCGTCTTTACTCGAGCATTCGTTGCCCCTTCCTGAGAGTTGCGTCGTCTAAAGGACTCCTCGAGTCAAGTCTTCAATATTATTATAGTTTTATTTTCCTGCCGCTACCAAACGCATTTCACCTGCTCCGCAGTCTTGTTTACTGGTAAAAAAGCCAAAGGCGCGGGGCCATTTTAAAGTGCATTACGTGACTGATAATAAAACTACAGAAGTAGTCTGAGTGACAACAGACTCGTAGTTTTTCACAATTCATACGGAGACAGCACAATAACGTTTTTCAATTATCAATTGCATTAAATTCATTCTAATGACCCTTAGGTGATTTACTAAATAGACAAATAAACAAATGACATTGTTACGCCAAATTCTTGAATACGTCCATTTAAAATATGCAGAATCCAAAAGAGTGCACACATATTAAAATGCACTTAAGCCACACCGTTATGTTTTCTGCCAACATTCTAAGCAACTAACATTTTGGCTTCACTCTCTCAACTGTTACAGATTGATCACAGCAGTTGCATTGCATCACGCTCTAGTGAGCTTTCTTGTAAATATTCCGCTTATCTTTCATAAATCAAGCCCAAGTGGGCTAGCACCCACTACATAGTGTGTCTCAACATCTACCACATACATCATTAGTCTGATATAATTCAGTGCAAAAACTAAAAAGTAAAAGTTAAAAACATTCTCAAGTGATTTCATTGCTGACGCTAGTTACTCCCTATTCTTCTACAAATGTGTATGTAGGTCTTCTTCCATGTTCAGGCCCCCTGGTTGTTTGCAATTGAGTTCAATGATATAACGGGACTTCAGTTTCCTCAGCTCCTTTGTCCTGTTACCTCCCCTCACATTCTTTTTCACTGAATCAATTACATAGTAGGACAAAGCCTTCGTATCTTTACCATGGGTCTGTTCAAAGTGTCGGCAACTGGATATGCTCTATCTCCATTTTTGATGGCCCTTAAATGTTGTAAAACACGGTGTGCACCTCTAGGATAGTGCTTCCTACGTACCGCAGGCCACATGGGCACTGCAGCACGTAGATTGCATAATCCATTTTACATGAAACGATTCTTATCATGCGCAGACTTAGCCCAATGGGCGTCAAGGCGCCTAAATAAATATGGGAGCTAAGACCTCTCAACAGCAGCATTCTCTCATTGGTAGGCACTCTTGAAAAAATAGGTTTTGAGGGCCTTTTTCAATAGCTCTAATGAGGGGAGAATTTTTATTTCGATAGGGATGGAATTCCAGAGCTGAGGGGCACCCACGGAGAAAGCTTTGGCTCCCCATCTAGTGAGTTTTACACGAGGCACAACAAGCAGACACAGTCCCGCAGAGCGGAGACCTCTTGTAGGAACGTAACGCGTAATAAGAGAGCCAATAGCACTCGAGGAACCTTCTGTCAGCGCTCTGTAGGTCAGACACAGAATTTTAAAAGAGATTCTGTGCTGGACAGGAAGCCAGTGAAGGTCCTTCCTAGCTGCAGTGGCAGAAGAGGTTTTCGGAAGAGCCAGAACCAAACGCGCTGCAGCATTCTGAACAATCTGCAGGCGGTGTAAAAGACTCTTATTGACTTGCATATACAGAGAGTTGCAGTAGTCTAGCCTCGAGCCCACTAGGGCGACTGCGACCTGTTTGCGCGCCTGGGGGGAGAGATACCCGCGAATTCTGTTCAGTACCCTAATCACACCCCAGCAGGTGGCCACGGTCCTGTTGACTTGAAGGGATAGAGAGAGCGAGGTGTCAAAAATTACACCAAGGTTTCTGGCAGATTGGGAGGGAGTGGGGCAGATGCCAAGAGAAGGAGGCCACCACTCACTCGACCAAGCATCTTGGTCCTTCCCAAAAATCAACACCTCCGTCTTTTCGCCGTTCAGTTTTAGGGAATTTATAGTCATCCAGTCTGCCACATACTGCATGCATACCCTAAAACTGGCGGCAGATGTCCTGACGGAGGAGTGAGCCAGTGATACCATAATCTGGGTGTCGTCTGCGTAGGACACCACCTCCATCCCCTGAGATCTAACTAGTCTTGCCAGGGGCGCCACATAGATGTTGAACAGGGTCGGACTTAAGGCCGACCCTTGTGGCACCCCACACTGCAAAGACTTAGCAGGGGAGAGGTAGTTCCCAAGCATCACTCTCTGTTCCCTTTCCAACAGAAAGGAATTGAGGAGACTCAGGGCCGTCCCCGTGACATCAGCTTCCCTAAGCCGAGATGTAAGAATGGCAGGGGATAGGGTGTCGAACGCGGCCGTGAGGTCCAACAAAACCAATACAGTAGTTTGGCCAGAGTCCACTTTGCGTCAGATGTTATCGACCACACACGTAAGGTCGGACTCAGTGCTGTGGTGTTTTCTGAAACCATGCTGCGTGTTATCAAGGTATTCAGAAGAATCAAGAAAGAGAGACAAATGAAGATTCAGATGCGCCTCAAGCATCTTAGCAGGAGCAGGGAGAAGGGAGATCGGCCTAAAGTTTTTCAGAAGGGCCGGATCGAGGGAAGGTTTCTTAAGAAGAGGTTTCACAGTCGCCTTCTTCCATACCGAAGGAAAAGAGCCCTGGGTGATAGCCTTATTCATAGTCTCAAGCATAGGAGGAAGAAGGCTTTTTCTACACTCTTTCAGTTTTTTCAGAGGTAGAGGATCCAGGGGGGAAGCAGATTTAGTCCTGTCAAGTAACAGGTTCAGTCCTTCAAGGGATAGGGATGGAAATTCCATAAGTAAGTGGGAAGGATCTCTACCTAAAGAATCCAAACTGGAGATGACAGGCGGGATAGTTTGATCCAAAGCATGACATTGAGCTTCCAAAGAGACATGTATGTCAAAGATTTTGCTATGAAAGAAGTCAGAAATACTATTGCAGAGTTCTTGAGAACTAACTACGGGATCTGGAAGTTGCAGGGAGCATAAGGTGTCAGCCATTTTAAAGAGCTCCCTGGAAGAGGAAAGAGAGCTGGTAAGATTGGAGAAATACTCCTGCTTCTCTATAACCACTCTTCGTTTGTATTCCCGTAGTGCAGACTTGTGAGCCTCTCGATCATTAAGATCCCACGATTTCCTCCAGATTCTCTCACTGCTCCTACATCCTTGCCTCAAGAGTCTTAACTGATCAGAAAACCAAGGTGCCGTAGGCTTTTGGCGGGCTACATAGCGCAGAGATGGGGGGGCAAGTTTTTCCACAGCATTAGAGATGGAGTCCATCAGATCTTGAGCTGCATCAGCTGCATCTTTTAAAGATAGAAATTCAGGGGTGGAAGCAAGGGGGGCAAGAGCCTCATCTGAGATATTCCTAAAATTTCTCCTCAAGGTAAATGGCGAGGTTACTAAATTGGTAGAGCCTAAAACAGGAAGAGAAAGTTCAAATGGCACGGCATAGTGATCAGTCCAGACTAACGGTAACGGGGGACCAGTAGAGAGCCTGGTACCATTGGAAAATACCCCGTCAAGTATATGCCCAGCCTGATGAGTGGAACTATTGACAAGCTGGACAAAATCACATGCTCCAAGTGACTCAACCAATGATATAGTGTCCTTAGAATTAGCCTCATCAAAGTGAAAATTAAAATCGCCCAAAATGGTGAAGGCTGCTTTTCCGAAGTAGGGTTCCAAAATTGTCAATAATTCTAATGAGAAACTGGCTCTAGGACCCGGGGGCCTATATACCAGAATCCCAGTGAAAGAAACCGAAGGGGAAAAGGTAATACAGAAATATAATGCTTCAAAACGATCAGAGGACTTAGATAGAGGTTTGATCAGACAAGAAAAGGAGGATTTAAAAAGAATGGCAATACCTCCTCCTCTACGCCAGGATCTGTCCTGCCTATGAAGAGAATAACCGTCAGGAATGGCCATAGTCAGGTCATGCCCTGAGGTATCTGAGGCCCAGGTCTCGGTAATGAACACACAGTCCGGCTGAAGGTTGTCCACGAAGTCGTGGAAGGCGACATTATGCCTAATAAGAGATCGCGCATTAATTAAAAATCCAGATCTCCTGGACGTATCCTGCAGTTTACACAGAGGATGTGGTGTAGCCGAACCAGTACCGGAAAATACATGAATATTTTCCTCTTATATTCACCATCTTGTTAGTCAAACCTAATCTGTACTGATCAGTATTGACCCCATGAGTGCACGCCTTACATTTATTTATATATATTTAAAGCAAAGTGTGTCACTATGGCAACTTATGGAGCTGGGGTGTGGGTTTTTTTGACAATAATCCCATACAAATAGTTGAAAATGCGTTCACAAGGTATATCCTCTCTGCTCCTCCTAGTACATCCACCTTTATTTGCCATGAGGAGTTAGCTCTTCGTCATATAACAGACTTGGTAAAATTAGAGCCCATTCTTCTGTGGCATAGAGTCTGGTGTAAGGACCAGACACGGTTACACAGGGAGATCTTAAAAGATACTTTAAGACTAGAAGGGGCCCTTGTAATCCCATGGATTACATTTGTACATTATTTTATGAATGAACTAGGTCACCCTGATTATTTTTTAACTCTGTCTTCGATGATGGAGATCTCGAGAAAGGCTTTAAAAAATGAGGGCATCCAGTTCTTAGAAGCCAAAAGATTGTACAGAGAATCTGCAGCAAAAATAACCGTGAGGCATCATCAATTATTACATACTACTATAGAGATGGAGCCCTATTTATCTTTTGTAAAAGGAACTTTTGACAGATTTCTCCTAACTAGGCTAAGAATGGGTATCATCCATAGATTGATGACATTCCCGAAAATGAATGACTGGTCTCGCACTCTAATACTGGGCCCTTGCGATAACACCTCCGACCAATCCACCATGCATTTAGTCCTGTTTTGCAAATTTTATTTAGAGCAAACGAAAGCTTGGATTATTCCTTTCTTAAAAAAAACTTGGGCTCAGGCAGTGCCGCCAAGCCATGCGTCTACTCTAATTACTAGAGAATGAGCATATAGCATGGAGGGTAGCTCAGTTTTTAAAAGCTGCACTTTATATAAGGAAAAGTATTTTATTGGAATAGTAATGTATGTATCATGTTTCTCTTAATAATTGCAAATTCCCAGTACTACTTTTTACGTGTAAATAGTATATTTTTGTATTTTTAATATTTTGTGCTTTTATGACTTTTAAATAGCAGCCGAATAAAGCTTTCCTTGACTTCTCTTGACTTGATCAGTGTGCAATGTGTCAGAATGACTCTGCCCTGATATCGCCGCTGACGTTTAAGCAGCTGCCATTTTAATAAAAAATAATATTACACTAAAGCCAATGTGTCTCAACGCCATTTGAAGATAGTTACATCTGTGAGATGTAATGGACTGACACCCACAAGGATGGGCCACCCTGCTGCCCAAATTCTAAATCCAGCTGAACTTCAGTAGCTTGTGGCTGAAAGGGGTGGTCTAAAATATCCAGTTTAGGTATGTGTTGAATGTGTATGTGTGTGTTGTGTATTGCATGCAGTAAGATATAGCAGCACTTAATAACACAGACCACATAATAAAATGTAGTTAATATATACATCCTATGTTATCTCGTAGGTTAATCTTACGGGTGTCTTTTTTTTCTTATTATTAATAAAACATTTACATCAGCTGAATTCAGAGCTGTATCGTCTGATTGTAGACATCTTATGAGTGCTTGTCTACAGGTTCGTATTCCGCTGGAATTAAAATGTCACTTAAGTAAGGTTCTTTTTCAGCTTTACGTTTTGGGCATATACATTGCAAATTAATAATGTTCTCTTATCCTGTTTTACATAAGTGACAAGGCATCAGTTCCATTGTTCGAAGCCAAGGTATTACATGACATAAACCCGGGTAATGGCCAAAACGTGTTTTTAAAACTTTCACTTTTGTATACCCATTCATTAGTGTCCATGAATGCTATCTTTTTGCAAGAGAGTCTTGATCTTTATACAGCAATAGATGCTTTGTTGTTTTATTCATAACTTTTTTTAAATGAATCTGTAGTTATTGGCATGTCCCTGATCATGTGCGCTGAATATTCATCTAAAGCGGCGTCTAAATATTTCCAGAATTGAGACTTCTGATTTATTTGTATTTCCTGCCATGACAAATTGGATATTTGATTTACATTATCCATTTTAATTATTTTCTAGACTTGGCTTAGCATTGCTTTTTAATTATCGTCCCCTTTCATGCAGGTATCTGGGTGAAAGAGGATGCAATGAGGTTGCACAGCAAAACCCATTGTTTTTTTATGGTGCTAGGGCCGGACTGGAAACCAAAAGCAGCCTGGCAATTTTGTTAGACTAGACCCTCCAGGTGGGTTGGGGGGAAGAGGAGGGTGCCTGCTGCTTTTGCTACTGGGGGGCTATATTGGAGCACCACTGCAAAACCGACCTCCAGTACCAAACCCTGCCCCACAGCTGCAAAACCTTCCCCCTCTCTTCCAGACTTCCAAGGAAATGCCAGATGCCGTTATGGCCAGTCTGGCCCATTACTCTGCCCCAGATTTACAAGGATCTGTAGATCTGAGGCAGCGCCAAAAACTAACACCACTGAATAGCAGGCATTAAATTGGCACAACAAGGAGAAATACTTTTATTTCTCTTTGTTTTTGCTCTTTCAATGTGTGCTGCAGCACACATAGAAAGAGCAAATTGCCTTTAAAGATTGTTTATGTGCAGGAAGGTGTCCCTTCATGCACATAAATAATCATCCCTGCAACGAAGGCACCCTTGCACCATGGTGCAAGGGTGAGTGCATTGCAGGGATTCATCCCTGCAATGCAGCCTCCCTTGCACCATGGCGCAAGAGTGGCTGTTGGTGCTTCGCAACTTTTTTTGCCCTAGCCCAAGGGCAAACATAGGGTTGTGCTATATTCTTGTAAATAGGAAGCTTGAAGGAAGTGCCCAATTAGGGCCTCCAGGGTCACTTGTGACCACCTCAGCCTTCCATACAAATGAAGAGTCGGTCGGACAGGAGAAAATACAAACCAAAAACATTTATGGAAAGTACACTTGAGTGGAGTCCGGTCTGACAAGCCTCCTTAGATAGCGGCAGAGATACTGACTTCAGTCAACATGGTAAAGGCATATAGTACATTTCCAATACCCCTGAAGACATACCCAGACTGCAATCTTTCAGTCTGGTAGCTTGTGAACAAAAGAGATACAGAAAGATGAGTTACAATCCTGAGACCAGGCACACATTATCATGCATTCAAGGTTACTCTGCCTGCCCTCATGGCTCTGAGCAGTGGGAGCAGGCCTATCTAGTCAGAAAGGTATGCAATAATATGAACAGTCTATTCATTAGCACAGCAAAACTCAACCTTGAGGAAATACACATACAGAGAACACATTGGCAGCTGCTTTTTGATGAGGCAGACACAAAGTGAGACAAAAGTTAGTTTCAATCATTGCTCAAAATGGCGGCTAAATACAAAATGGTGCAGCAAATGCTAACTTTGATCGTACAGTGCATAGGGAATTCAGCAAAAGCATTTTTCCAGTCCAACAGATCCTCCTGTTAGCATTCAATAACACATTTTGCTACTATCTAACAGCAAATAACTCCCTATATAACAAAAGGACTACCCATTGCCAACTAATACATGTGTTATCAAATCTCAAAAATACCTTTCTCTATTAACATGAGATCTTGTATATCCTGCATCATCATGGCTGTTGTCTTAGTGTCAGATACTAAAACTAAGGGTGGGCGTAGTGGGCGTAGTGGGGCTTCGTGAAGCTACGCAAAGTGGGCAAAACACTACGCCCACCCACGCACTTCGCGTAGCCCCACTACGCGCCACCCGCCTCCCTCCCGCCCTCCCTAAATGCTTACAATAATTTATGAAATAATTATAAAACCACTTACCTTGTCCTGCCGCGTCCCCGGGGCTCCCGCTCGTCATTGCGCCGCCGGCGCGCGCATCATGGATGCTAATGCGCATGCGCGGGCGGCCGCGCATGCGCATTTCTCATGAGAAATGCGCATGCGCGGCCGTCCGCGCATGCGCATTAGCATCCAGGACGCGCGCGGCGGCGGCGCAATGACGAGCGGGAGCCCCGGGGACGCGGCAGGACAAGGTAAGTGGTTTTATAGTTATTTCATAAATTATTGTAAGCATTTAGGGAGGGCGGGAGGGAGGCGGGTGGCGGGCAACTTCGCTACGCCCACAAAGTGGGCGTAGTGTTGCCTGCTTCGCCTACTTTGCAAAGGGCGAAGTAGGCAACACTACGCCCACTTCGTGGGCGTAGCAAAGTTGCCCGCCCACCCTTAACTAAAACCTTTGGTTTGGGCGTTAGAGTCTGCAAAGTGGTATCTGTCTGATCATTATCTTTGTGTTAATAACCCTTCTAACTCGGGGCAGGTGTGCACTCCTATGCTGTAGTCGATGATCCTTACGGTAATTGGATGGTGCTATATACACTGGGGAAAGAAGGAAAGAGAGGTAACATGTACCTGACCATTCCCTTGGAAGCCAGACAGAAGCTTGAGACCCCCAAACAAAGTAAACATTATGTGGTGGAAGCAAAGGGCGGCTACTAATCGTACTCAATGTATAGGTGTACTTGCAATTTCTCTCCCATACCTTTACCTCCCCTATTCCCTGACTACTGACACTGGTATCTCCTCTTCCTGAGTAATATTACGTATTTGGAATAATCATTGGCATTGAACCCTTGAAAATCCAACATTTCATTTCGAACCCATGTTTCGTTCTTTACCTTCTCATATATATTCATACAAGCTGATGGGGACAGCGTACCTGATTTCCCTTGATGGAAACATATATATTCAAAAACTGTGTGAGAATCAGCAGATGTCATATTCATGGCAGAAGAATGAAAGTGATAATGCACAATAGTAAGCAGTTCAAACCATCCCTCACAGCTACCAAGGTAAGAGGATGGCATCAATAACAGGATATCACTCTAATGTGTAACTGAAGGAGTAAACCACAGATCCAACAATTAGTAACATTAGACACATCATGGGCCTGATGCAACATTTGCAAAAATACATAGTTTTGCGATGTTCCCCTTTGTGAGGGCCAAAGCGATGAACATGTGCTCGGGGGGGACAGGTGTTGTACCCACCAGAAAATGCACTGGGTATTTCTCTTCCAAGAACCATGCTGCTCCAAGTACTGTTATTAAGAAAATCACAACGATCACTATGAAAACTATTTTGCTCTTTGTGGACCAGGCAGACCAACTAGACACATCCCGCTGCAAACGCGGTTCTGTAAATGGCTGTTCCTCCTGAATAATGGGTCAGCCAAACGGGTACATTATGAAATCAAGAGGAAGGAATGCAAGAAAAACCAAGGGCAAAAGGCAAATGTTCTCAGCGTCCGTTTGTTCATCAATGTTGGCGCTGTTGAGCACCAGCGGTGGAGCTGTCGGACCAGCTCTTGAGGAAAATACCACTTTGTACAGGATAAAGTACCCCCCTCCAGGGGAGCACTTTTGAACTATCCTGTCCAGTGTCCAAAAAATGCACCAATATCACCTCTCCCTATGCTACTGTTGCCTGACTTATCGAGTTCATCCCTGCTAATCTAATTTTTCCTTTGGTGCACTGTTCCTCTGTGGGGGGCGCAAATTGTACCTAACTGCTCCAGACACAGAAGGGTCAGGAATAAGGGGTTCAGACACAGAAGGGCCAATGGACTGGGACTCAAGCTCAGATGGGCCAGCAGGACGGGACTCCTGTATGGCTCTGACCTCAAGAGGCATTGCCGCATTCAACACTGTATTATTCTCATCCTCCGTTTGGGCCCACATTAGTTGGGTATCTGAAAAAGGGACAAAGCGGGGCACCTGCTCCCTCTCTGAACCTCCAATTCCATCAAGGAGCTATTGGTCATAAGGCAGAGGAAGAGGCACTTTTGAGCAATGCTGGCTGTGTATCCAATTGTTTCAGCCGGCGACCTTGATGGCAGTGCAGGTAGCAAGGAGCACCTGGACTGGTCCCTTTCACCTCAGCTCCAAGGCCTTCTCCTCTGGACATTGGATGTCAAGATGAAATCTCCAGGCCGAATATCATGCCTAGGCCCCTCAGGTGCTGGCGGAAGTATATTGTGAATCTGTTGGTGAATAGAACACAGGCTTTTAGTTAACTCATACAAATAATCCACCAATAGAGGATATTCAATCTCGCAGAACCTTTGAGGTCACAGGACACCCCAAACATTTGCCGGGCACCCAAACACGACCTCGTAAGGTGACAGTCCTGTTCTAGAGTGAGCTGTCATTCTTGTAGACAAGAGGTCTAATGATAAAGCATCTGGCCACTGCAACCCCGTTCTCCCTTGAATTTTTGCCAGTTTCAGTTTGAGAGTGCCATTGTACTTCTCAATCAAACCTGCTGACTGGGGGTGATTTGCAGCATGGAATTTCTGTTTGATATGTAGACCCTCACTCATTAACTGGTTGACCTTTTGCATTGAAGTGACTTCCGTTATCACTTCAAATCAAAGGGGGCAAGACGAAACGAGGGACGAACTCCTTTAGGAATGCTTTTGCAGTCAATATGGCTGTATTCTCTTTGGTGGGGTACGCCTCAACCCATTTACTGAATGCACAACCACTAACACATACTTCAGATTGTTAACTCGGTCCATCTCTACATAATCAAGCTGGAGGACCTCCAAAGGGAAAGTGGGGTTGAAAAATTACCAGGTGGCCTAGGGGTACCCTTTCCAGGATTGTGCATCATACACACCATACAATATTTAACTAAATGAGCAGCTGTCTATGGGATATTGTCATTTTGCCATACAGGGTCTCTCAACTTACAAATACCTTTAGCAACAATATGAGCTGCCCCGTGCAACATGGTGACTACAGGAAGAACATATGGATCTGGTAACATCCATCTCTGTTTTCCTGACTTATCAGTCCAACACCCATCCTCATCCAAACGTGCTGTTCTTTCCTGCAATATCGCTAGAACCTCAATAGTTGTCTCACTTTGTATCTCCTTGACATTTTCCAGCGTGTCCTTAAACATGGTAACCTCGAGCACCCACCTAGCGGGACCTGCTACAAACATCCTTCTCATCTTTGTTTGAGCTGACTCCTTAGCTGTCTGATCTGCAAAGGAATTTCCTTTGCCCACACTATCAGTTATTTTCTTGTGTGTACTGCACTTCACTATCGCTAATTTCTTGGGGAGGGTCAAAGCTGACAAAAATATCTATCAGGGGGCCATCCTGGAACCTCATCCCATGGCAAGTGAAAAACCCTCTTTCTGCCCACAGCCGCCCAAAATTATGGGCGACTTCGAAGGCATACTGACTGTTATTATAGATGTTGACAGCCAGTCCCTCACTCAACTCACAAGCTTGAATACGGGCAACAGCTCTGCAGCTTGGGCTGACTGATAGGGAACTCATGATGTCTCAACTACAGTGTGCAGTGTTGTTATTGCATATGCAGCTGTTGTAGTGCCATCTCGTAACTTGAAACAAGAGCCATCGACATATAGTTCCCCTTGGGGGTCAGATAAGGGAACATCAGTCAGGTCTACCCGTCTTTTCGTCTCTTCCTATATCCAGAAGATGCAATCGTGTATGTCAATTTCCTCACTTTCAGAAGGGAGGGGTAGCAGCGTGGCTGGGCTCAGAGCGGCACATCTTTTGATCTTAAGATGGGGGCAAAGAAAGTTAGCTCACAACCAGTCAGACGTGCACTGGTGAGGTGCTGCATCTTGGTTTTATTCAAAAGGGTATCCACAGCATGAGGAACTATGACCGTGAGGTCAGTATCAAGTTCGAGCCCAGCCAATTGCCTTATTGAGACAGCCACAGCTGTGACCGCTCTTAGACAGCTCGAGAGGGCTCTGACAACAGGATCAAGCATAGCAGAAAACTAAGCACACAGTCGTTTCTTACCTCCAAAGGCCTGTGTTAACACAGAAAGCACACAATCAGCCTTTTTGTGTACGTACAGCACAAACGGCTTCCCATAGTCAGGTGCAGAGCAAAGCGCAACTTTCAATTGCTCAAAAGACTGCTGATATTCAAGCATCCAGGGCAAGGGTTCATGCACATCTTTAGTAATCAAAGCAAGTAGGGGTTTGATTAGTAGGGAAAAATTTGGGATCCAGTGGAAACTGTAGGAAGTAATGCCAATAAAAGCGTGCACATCCTTTTGAGATTGAGGGATAGGCAATTTGACAATGGTGATGATGCGCTCAGGAGTCAATCTCCTACCCTCATTTGACAGTAGGTGGCCAAAATAGGTGACCACCTGTTGACAATATTGAAATTTGGAAATGGACACTTTATGTCCATGATGTGCCAAATGCAATAACAATTTAACTGTGATGTCTTTACAACCATTTCAGTGTCAGAAGCATGAGAAGATCATCGATGTACTGGAGCAACACATTACTTAAGGGAAGTGTGAGGGAATCTAATTGGCTTTTAAAGCTTGACTATATATTCTAGGGCTCTCAGTATAGCCCTGAGGTGCGCGACAGAATCTAAAGCTTCTTCCAGCCGGTGTAAAACCAAACAAGTGCCTACTGTCTGGGTGATTCAGAATACTTAAGAAGGCATTTTTCAGATCAATGACAGAAAAAAATTTAACAGAGGTAGGAATCATCATCAGACAGGCAGTAATGTCAGAGGCCACAGGAAACTGAAGAACCACTATTTTGTTAACTTTGCGCAAGACAATCACAAAATGATAAACATCTGGATGGTCATCAGAGGAACCCGAAGGAGCCCTTTTAAGAATGGGAAGAATAGGGCTATTGCATCAATTCGCAATCATCTCTTCAACAGCCCCTGACTTAATCAAGTCCTGTACAATTTGCAACAAGACTTGTTCCCCGGCCTGCGGTAACTTATACTGAGGAATAGGGGGCAAGATGGCATTGTCTTTTATTTTGATGGAAACCAGGGGTATCTGCAATAGTCCTACGTCCGTGCCAACCGTTGCCCACAACATGGGCGGCCGTCTTTGAATTCAGCAGGTAGTGGTGCATCCTTGGACAGACACTGCTTAGCGTTAACCACATTAGCACCCATTGTCATGTAAACGCCTTCAGTGGAACAATGAAGTGTTGCATGCAACATCTCACAACCAGTTCACCGGAAAAGCCTACTGAAACATTATTTTGGTCAGACAGAACTGCCCTGAGGACCAGTGAAAGAGAAATGGAGCTATGCATTGCACCTGTATCCACCAGAAATTCCTTAGTTGAGCCATGCAAATCCGCAGTAACATAAGGACTGCACTGATCTACAGGTATCAGGACTAGTCCCTCACCCTGACTAACTATGAGACATCCCTGTCACCTCATCCATGTCATAATCATCTATATAATATTGTCCACCCCTAGTGTCGTCAAAGTAGTTACCACCCGACCTATTCTGTGAGGCCGCGGCATGTTGAGCTCCGTCCTGTCAATCAGCTCCATGACCCCGTCCACAAGAACCTCGTCCTCTAGGGGCCGTGACTTTCTGCAACAACACTGGACACTCGCAACGCCAGTGTCCTTCCTCTTTACAATATGCATACTGAGTTGGCCCTATAGGCCTAGTAATCCGGCTAGTACACGGAAGCTGCCTGCCTGAACCACCACGTCCACTGCCATGCCCTCTAGAGGCCTGCTGCAACAACACCTTCGTCTTCAACTCCTCATGCTTTTTCTCCACCTTTTCTTTCTCCTCATTTTCCCTGTGCTCATAATACTGTGCCATACTCAGTATTACAAAAGGGGCGGAGGTAGTCCAAATGCTCTCCGAAGCCTGCAACCGAGTCGCGATCTCAGGAAGCAAATTGGTAACAAATCTATTAAAGAACAATCGGACACCCCCTCCACCGACAAATCCTGCTAAAATCCAAAAAAATCACCTTCATAACGAGTGAAAGACTCAGACACACTCTCATCGTTCTTCTGGCGACATGCCGTTAACTTGTCCCAATCTACCCTTATCAGTGGAATAAGAGAGTGTATAAACGTAATAACACGACCAGGTAAAGCTAGTATCTCAACCTTAGGCTTCTCACCAGGCTTCCTTTCTTGGTCCCATGCTTTAATCTGATCTACGATATCACCCAATTCCACAACGTGGTCCTGTGTGCGCACTTGCCTCCAGATATCAACGGGCACCAGTAAACCAAAGAACATTGCAATATCTGCAAGCGTCATCACTGTCGATGAAGCAGCCTCAGTTAGTTCCTTATAATATGCAGTGGGATTTTTCCTAGAGTCAGGTAGCTGAGTCTTAAGGGACAAAACCTCACTCCTTTTCCATGGAGTATAAACCCATTGTTCTTGGAACCGGGCTTCTACCCTTAGTAACGCCCTCAAGCTGGTCCCGTTGCTCTGACATTTCAGGGTTATATATGGGGTGCACTTCCCTAATTGGAAACTGAGACACCATCTTCGGGCTCTTCTCAAGCAGCGTACTCCGATAAGCAACCAGCGTTGCAACATTACCAATAACCTGACCAGGTGCCATATCGGCTATGTAGACATGATCCTTAATATCGTAGATAATATGCGGAGCTGCCTCATTGAAACACTGCTCCCAAAGCCTAATCAAAGTAACCAGCATGTTTTTAAGGGCATGCTGCTGTCCAAAAGGGTCATAATCTTTCATCACATCCCACACATCCCCCACACTGTAAATGGGGTTACAAGCCCACAGAGCTGTTTGATTAGTCACCATCTTTTTCTCGGCTTTCCCCACATCAGATCGTATCAACGCAGGTCCTAACCAGTCCTTGAATATCGTCCAGTCTCTGTCCTCGGGGCACCTACTAGTGTCTCAATATTCTGTCAAATCGGGGGATAGGGGAAAACAATGGGAGTGATAGAGTTACCGGGCAATAACCTCGCTACTGGCTGGGTTGTGTGCGTAAGAGCTGGGGAGAGGAATGCCGAAGCAATAGGTGTTGCTGGAATGCTAACAGTCATAGTTGCCACAGACGGCGGAGACGGAGCAAGGACAGGAGGTGCCATGGCCAATGCAGACAAAGCACAGTAGCAGAGACAGAGACAACAGAAAGAGAAGAACTCGGTAACTGGGGCTGCGGGAGAAGTACAGGGTATACCCTCTGGGGGCATACAGAGGCGGAGGTAGAAGATCCAGCAATTCCTCCGCAAAAGCAGCATTCTCGTCTCGGGCAACGTAAGACTTATTAACTTGTAATCGAAACTTCCTATCAGCACACTCTATTCCTTTTTCTATGTTCTCCCTATCATGCGCTATAGCTTTCTGAGTCAATGTGTGCACTCTCCCCTTCCGGGCTTTTTCTTTTTCTGTATAGCCTCCTCCTGCCACGTTCTGAGGGAATCAAACATCGACTACCTACACCTTCTGGCAAACAATTTTTCTTGCAGGAAATTAATTTTCTGTTCATCAAAAGTGCCTGTCAACGGCCACTGCAACTTGGCCTTTTACCTCGTATATTTGTGCCATAGTGCACTAAACATAATAGGGCCAATGCAATCCAAATTTGGAGTGCCTTTCAGAGGCGCTGGCTGACTTTTCTCCAATGGAGCATCAGTAGAACAACAACAGCTCAAACAAAGCAATTTTCTACAACAAGGCATTTTTTTTTTAGGAAAACAAGTTCACTACTTATGCCTAGCATATATTTGCAAATATCTTTACCTAGGTCAGTCCTCAGACCTCATCAAATACAAATCAAAGTGGTACCATGTTCATAAAGAACTCAAACAAATTCAAGCACTTGTCCAAAGATGGTCCTTAGACAGTGCCAGATACAAACCAAAATGGCGCCATATCCACAAAGATCCAAAGCAAACTCACCTGGTGCACACAGGTCAACCAAAGTTATTCTCCACTGCTCACTCTTCAGACCACAAGGTCAGATCCAAGGGTTTCGCCGTTCAGGACCCCAGTCATGTTGATTACTAGATGAGGCAGTGCCCAGTCAGACAGATGGGGCAGCTGCGAGTTCAAGACTCTCTCATGGAGGGATCCCCAGTCCGCCTGTCTGACCCGATGTGGCCCAACCTCCTCACCCGTCTGCAGGCAAGGATGGGTCCCTGACCCGATGGGGTACCTGTTCTGGTGCCAAATGAAGAATGTGACCCAATTAGGGCCACCCGGGTGACTCACGACCACCTCTCAGGCTTCCATACAAATGAAGAGTAGGTCAGATAGTAGAGAATACAAACCAAAGACATTTATTGAAGGTACAGCCTCCTTAGATTGCGGCAGAGGGACTGACTTCAGACAACATGGTAAGGCATAAAGTACATTTCCAATACCCCTAAAGACACACACAGACTGGAATCTTCCAGTCTGGTAGCTGGTGAACAAAAGAGATACAGAAAGATGAGTTACAATTAACCCCGGGCAGTGAACTCAAGTTGGCGAGCGCGAGCGAGGAAAATCCACATCCCCGGCACGATTTTTCCTCGTTCGCGATTGTCATCATCAAGTTGGCGAGCCTGAGCGTAGAAAATAAACCTCCCGGTGAGATTTCTGAATGCTGGCGGAGGGGGGGGTCAGGTTTCTCACTGCCGCTGGAGTAAAAACCTACTCGAGCGGCAGAAAAGGTAAGCTTGCGCTGTCCATGCTATTCACAATGATTGCACAGTGCGGACAAGCATCCGGCACTGTGTAATGACTGCGAACAGCATTCCGCCGCTTGCGGAGCTCCGCGTAGCGTGGCTGAGGTTTTTTTTCCACTTCGCAGAGTTGCGCATAGCGCAACTCTGTGAACTTCCCCCAGGGTTAGTTACATTCCTGAGACAGGGCACACATTATCTTGCATTAAAGGTTACTCTGCCTGCCCTCACCACTCTGAGCTGTGGGAGCAGGTCTATCTAGTCAGAAAGGTATGCAATAATATGAACAGTCTATTCATTTGGCATACTGCAACCTCACCTACCATTAGTACGCCTCCACTTTGCCTAGCACATCACGTCCACGAGATGTTTGGGGCCCTCTTAAACAATACACTAGGATAGCACACTCACAACCTGCCACTCGGGTGGAAGATGGGGTGGTGCCTGTGGGTATAGGCTGATTTGCTGATACCTGCATGATACATACAGAGCGGGATATGTCAAGTATGAATAGGAATGATTTTAGTATTGTGAACTGACCGAGTCACAGATAACAGCACTGTACACTGTGGTTTATAAGAACGTATAATATGTAACTGGTAATCTATGGATACTGACTTTTTATCAATAAGTGGAGATTATTGTCATGCATTGAACAAATCTGTACTGTAATAATTTGCATTGCACTGGAGCTGGTGACCTATATTGTTGTATATCATGAAACTGATAAATAAAGTTTTTTAAAAACAGTCTATTCATTAGCACAGCAAAACTCAATCTTGAAGAAAGACACGTACAGACATTGGCAGCTGTTAATCGATGAGGCAGACAACGAAGCGAGACAAAAGTTAGTTTTGATCATTACTCAAAATGGCAGCTAAATACAAAATGGTGCAGCGAATGCTAACTTTAATCGTACAGTGCATAGGGAATTCAACAAAACCATTTTTCCAATACAACACGCTTCCCTGCATTTTTTAAATGATGCAGTGCAGCACTGCTAAATTTTTCACAGCCCCGCGCCATGCTGCAGCACCACTTCCTAGTACATATACTTACCCCTCAGTACCTGGCAGTAACCTGCTTATTTAAATCACTTTTAGTTGCAGGTAAACTCTTCACTGCTCCACTCATGTTCTGTCTACAGCATGGGCACGGTCTGCAGGGGATGGGTTTATCACAGGAGAATTGTCGAGAAAGCACAGCTGCACACAGATCTGGTCTTTCTGCAATAACTCGGTGATGATCTTAGTGAGGACACGAAGGAGCAAATGATGCTGGTCACCCATTTTGGAAAATCTATGACAGGCTGTCGGGAGGAGGGCAACTTTCCTACCTGCCATAAAACCTTGTTTGTACCCAGCATGTTGGTTAACCCTTTAAAGTGCTGTTTTGTTGTAAGCTGTAACATACTAGACAGGAAGAAATGTGATCCAGCGCATGCACCAATCACATTATGCTTTTTACCTTTTCAAAACCATGGGGCATATTATCAAGAACTGCGATAAAATTATCGCCGCTTTAGCGGCAGGAAACTGCCGCTAAAGCGGCGATAATGGGCTTCATAATATGTCCTTGTGAATTCCCATAGCAGCCCAGGTTCTGATGTTAACCTGGGCTGCTATGGGAATTCACAAGGGCATATTATCAAGCCCATTATCGCCGTTTTAGCTGCAGTTTCCTGCCGCTAAAGTGGCGATAATTTTACCGCAGTTCTTGATAAAATGCCCCCATGTTTTGCTTACTACAGCTGGAGTCAAAAATTACACTGCCCTTCTCTTCATCCTGTTCAGAATCAACGTTTATTTACCTCAATACGAGGCCATATTTTTGAAGTGCTCGTAACGTGTAAAGAAAGTTGCCTTTATAGTTAGGTTTCATTTTGCGATATGTACCCTGATCGGGTGAGAGCAGGCAGGCCAAGCTAGTGTGCCAGGATTCACTTAGATAATCTCATGATAACTTGGTGCATTTCATTTCTCAGCTCATTCCTCCTCCTTTTCTCTCATCTTTTTGAGTTTATCTTGTCCATCTTTCTATGCCAGGCTTATCATGTTTCTACCCTTCTCTCCTTACTTACCTCTCTGCATGCTACTATTTTATGTTCTTCATTTCACCCTTCTTCCCTTTCCGCTATGTCTCTGCCTTTATATCCCCGCACTTTCACAGAATAATTTTCTTCCTGCCCACTTCTTTATTTATCACTCTTCCCCCCTCTATGCACTTTCTCTCTGTTCTTCACACGTTCTCTATTAGTGCATTGGTTCCCCCTTTCTCACTCCACTCCCTCACCTTCTCTCCCATTCATTTCTTTCCAATTCTGCTCCTCATGCTTCCATTCTCCTCACAAATTTCTACATTCTTAAGCCTTTCATTTGCCGTCTTATTTTCCTCTTCTTCGGCTCGCTCATCCTTTCTCTCAGTTTTTTATCCTCCTCATCCTTCCTTTTTACTAATCCTGTTCTTCATTTTCTGTCATTTTCTGTCATTGTTCTGTCATTTTCCTTTCCATCTCCTCTCTTCTCATTCTTCTTTCGTCATCTCATTTTCAATTATCATCTCTTGTTTAAAGCCTTCAACCACCGTTCTCTCTCCTCTTTATCCTTGCTATTCCGCCCTTTCACCCCGTTGCTTGCTTCCGTCCATTCTTTTTTCTTCTTGTCCCCTCTGCCCTATTATCCTTTTCTCACACTGCATCCTCTTTCTCTCCCTTCTTTCTATCCCTTTCCCCTTTCTCTATGTACTTCTTTCTCTTCTTTCTCTTTTCTTTTAATGGCACAATGTAAAGATGTTATCTTTACTGTTGTTCCGTGTGCCAGCGCACACGGGACATTACTTGTGCATTCTATATTCTCTGCTGGAATGTCTGCTTTTGATTTGTCTGCAGTTGCTGCTGAGAGAGCTATGCATCGACATCAATAAAGAAGAGCTCTACTCTTACTTGGTATCTTCTTCTTTTCACTGGCGACGATCGTGTTCGGTGCTAGCTGCCTCTCAAGTGTTGCTGGACGTTCCGGACTGGTGTTCCGTGGCGAGGCAACTGCGACGTTGAATTGCGTTCTCCAGAGCTTCCGTTTTCAAGTGGACTTTTCTGCCTGCTGTGATCTTGCCTGCCTATCGTGAGTTCCTCGCCCGAGGATTTGAACTCCTTTTCTTTCCTTTCTCCGCTTTGGCACAGTAAATGAACTTTTGAAACAAATAGGAGCTTAGAGGGTAAAGCTAATCATAGGTCGCCCTCCACTCACAATGCACCTCGTACAAAAAAGACCTAGACCTTGTAGGCACTTATGAATTCATCCTTTTTGGGTATACCGTATGTTGCACAATTATTACAAAACGTACTCCCCATCCATTAGTTATTAGGGTAGTCGGTATATCCTGGTAATGTGCCTCCTTTAACAATCGCCCATTCCCTAAGAGTAAAAAACCCAGTTGCGAGACAACAAAAACACACACACCTTAGTGTCTAACTGTAACACAAGAAAAACGAAAAAAGTGTGTGAGAGCGAGATGGCACCTCATGGGCGCACCACCAACGGGAACCTGGTAGGTACTCACCAGGATTGCCCTGTTCTCATCATTGGCACCATCAAGCTCAGAAAAAAGAAAATGTGTCCAAGAAACACAAAAAGAAAGTATTTTGTGAAGATATGCAGTGAAAGAAGACCACAAGACAACCAATAAAGTGTCAAACAACATGTAAAACACACGGCATTACAGATATGCAATTTTATTCTGTCTCTTGTGTTGGGTGTGGAATCTAAAAAAGTGAGTGTGGTTACTAACTATCCAACCAACACCACTTTACTTGCCGACATGTTTCATTGCCATCGAAATTTTTGGCAATTTCTTCAGGGCGTCATACATATTAAAGCGACTGCATAAGGACAAACTAGTCTTTGCAACTGAAAAACAAAAATGAATATAAAAAACACCTTTGTAACGACCTGCCAAATGAACGTCCACTGCCTCAACCCAAAAGCATATAACTTAAACTTAATTACCCTCACTCGGCCATCTGCACTCTTACCAGCTGGGAGGGTAGTGACCTCATGGAACTGCAACCCCGAATGTGGGTCGTTGATCCTTCCCCTTCAATTTGCTGTGAGGGAAAAGATACAGTGTACGTGCTTAACTCGTGTGTTTCTGTCTCCTTGTGAAAAACGAGTAATCGACCTCATGCTATACCCAAGCATTCCAATGGGCTGTCAGCCAACAAATCTCTACCTGTCTTTTTCAGTCTCTTTCAGTGACATGCCACCCAAATAACTTAAAAAACTACCCAGGTTTTAGCTACTTACTAAAATGGTGGAAGGTATCTCGCGTAAACTCGACATTCGTGTTGTTCCAAATGAATACTTGTTGTATTTATATTGGTAGAAGTAAAAGAGGCCAACAATTTGGAGTATACCGGACCTCTATATAATCGATATCCCTGTCAGTCTAGAGACAGAGGAATATCAAACCTATTATCAAGTTTACTTTTCGCATTTTAAATTGGTGAAAAAACCTCATTATCTCCCCGCATTATAGTATATTGTCACCTAACTCGGTCGAAATGACTCGGACGATAATAAAGCGTGCCCAGCCAGCAACGCGAAGTTATAAACCGCCCCGGAGCCCTTACTCCTTACCGCTATGGTGGAAGGTGACTGGCGTCAAATCAGCCCATACCTATCTCGAACAGATCCCTGTTCTATAAACATTAGTTTGATGGCGTGTTCTCGCGATATGACGCAGCCGCAATTTTGGATCGGGCATGGGTTCCTTTACAGTCAATGATGTTACCCATTGCGGGATGAAGTCTCGCGGGATCTCGATGTAAATACTTTTTAAGTCAAAACTTTCTCAATCAAACTTTATCAATCATTACAGCATGGGCCAATGATTTACTAATTTATTTCTGATGATATCGCATAAAGAGATTTTTTATATATATCATATCCCACAAAAACACTTTTTTAAGTCAAAACTTTCTCATTCAAACTTTATCAATCAGTACAGCATGGGACAATGGTTTACTAATGTATATCTGATGATATTGCATAAAGAGATTTTTTTATATATATCTCATATCCCACAAAAAGACAGATGTCAACTTACATCAATTTTTCATAGAATAGTCCAAATACCCACTAAAGGCGTCCTCTCTTTTTGGTGTAGCTATACATACCATCACTGCATATGCGGCATTTCATAGCAACTATAGCACCCGGCAGCTTCGTGGAAGGGGCTAGTCACTGAATTCCACGTGGTTGCGATGGCAGGTATACATTGCAAGAACCAATGCACCCATGCCATCACTATCATGGGCATAGGTGGAAACCATTACTAACATAGATATTAATAAAACCGGATTACATGTAAAGTGAGGGATTGCGAGTGAGTACCCATTCAAATGCCAAAGAACTATCATTCTGTCTGATTCAATGTAATTTATTCTATTCCAGTAAATCATTTAACCCAAATTTTTCACTCTTTTCTTGAAAGATCCATTTGGCCTCTCTTGTAATTAGCAATCGCTCCACTGTGCGTGCATCTCCTGTCACTTTTTCTAACACTAGCCATTTGAATGAATGTTTATTACTGTGGCAGTGGTGCACCAATTTTGTAGTTAGTTTACCAGATTTTATGGTGCTCAGATGCTCCTGAATGCGGGTTTTTATTTTACGTGTGGTAAGGCCTATATAATGTAGTCCACACTCACAGTCCAGCCTGTATACCACATTGGTGGTGTTACAGTTACTGAACTGTCTCAAATGCCATTCCTTGCCTGATTTCAAAGTGACGCTGGTGACCTTGGAGGTAAGCGGGCAAACGGAACAAGTGCCACACGGATGGTGACCTATGGGCCGTGTCCTGCTGTTATCTTTAGAGATTTGTGTGCGTGTATGCACCAATTTGTCCTTCAAGTTACTAGACTGTCTGAAGGCGAATCTGGGAGGGGGAATTTTGAAGTCTTTATTAGACAGGATAGCCCAGTGCTTGCGTATCGACTGCCTTATTTTAGTAGCTAAGGGATCGAACGTCAAAACTACAGGAAGACATTCTCTTTTTTCTTTTTGATTGACCTCCAGTAAGGCACTTCTGGGGGTATTCAGAGCTCTCTTCTTTGCATGGTTTTGCTGGGTAGTCCCTTTTCAAAAGTTTAGCACACAGGACCTGTGCTTGTTCATTGAACACTTCCGTGGTGGAACAGTTTCTACGGTAACGGAGAAACTGGCCCACGGGCAGGTTGTCTCTGAGGGCCCGTGGGTGGTACGAATGGTAGGACAACAGCGAGTTCCTGTCCATGGGTTTTCCGTGAACACTTGTGCTCAAGTTGTTACCGCTGGCTTTGATGTCTAAGTCTAGGTACACAGCAGAGTCCCGGCTGTAGGACCAAGTGAACCGGAGACTTTGATCTTGACAATTAAGCCAGTTGAGAAATTCCAACAATCTGGTTTCCTCTCCAGTCCAGATACAGAGCACATGGTCTCTGAAGGAATTGGTGGCTGGGTAGACGATGTGCTCTTCGAACTAACCTACATATATACAGGCCAAGCTGGGCGCCATAGTAGCCCCCATGGAGGTCCCTGTGGTCTGTAAAAACAACTTGCCCTTATAGCAAAAGAAATTTCGTGTCAGCGCTATTTCGATGCATTGCAATACAAAAGTTTGCGGAGCATCATAGAACCATTCCTGCTCCCCCAGGGCCCTGGCTGCTGCCACCAGCGTGGCATCCTGGGGGATACAGGATTATAAAGACTCGATATCGATAGTCACCAATATTTCTTGTGTGGAGTCAAAAGTCATCCCACTGATCACATTCAAAATATCCATCGTATCTTTTACAAAAGATTTTTGGGTGACGACGTACTCACGCAGGAAGTAGTCTGCGAATTGTGAGAGGGGTTCGAGGATAGATTGTATGCCCGATACAATCGGCCTGCCCGGCGTAGGCCGGGCAGGCTTATGTATTTTCGGTAAGATATAGAACACAGGAGTCCTGGGGTTTGTGTTCACCAAGAACTCTGCTTCTTTTGTGGAAATCCATTTCCTCTCTCTTGCTTCGCCCACCATTTCTTTAATGAGGTTAAGCAGTTCAGGTGTGGGGTCTTTCGTCAAAGGCTGGTAGTTTGCACGGACATTGAGTAGACGTACTACTACTGCCTCATAGTCCCGGGTGTTAAGCACAACTACCGCACCCCCTTTGTCCGCACTTTTTATCGTTATTATCAAGTTGTTTTGCAAGGTTTTAACTGCTTCCCAGTCAGATCTAGACATGTTTTTATACCTCATGTTTCTCTCTTGTGATTCAAGATCTTCAATGTCTTGTAAAACTTTAGACTCGAAGACCACGATCTCAGGGCCCACAGCTGCACTAGAAGGTGTGAAAGTGGAAGGTTTTCGTAGATTTGTAATAAAACCCCCTTGCATCTCCTGTGGTTGTTTAGCAAAGTATTTCTTAAGCTTAATTTTCCGAACTGTCTCAAAAAACTCCACCCTACGTTTGAAGGGGTCATGTGTGGGTGTGGGAACGAACCCTAAACCTTTGTTAAGGACTCGTTCTTCATTCTCTGACAAAATATGGCCCGAAAAATTTACCACAATGTTATTTATAGGGGTTGTCTGCCTCTGCTCCTGGTTAATTTCAGGGAATAGGTTTGCCATTGGGGGGGTCGATTGCCTCGTCCTCTTCCTCTTCCTGGTTGCCCAGTTCCCCTGCTGGCCCCTTGTCCCTGTTCTAAAAAAGAACGCAGCAAAGTTCCCAATTCTGCGTTACTCTGTGGTTGCGGAGTGAACCTCACTCTATTCCCCTGAGGCCTATCTTGTTCATCTTCACTAGACGTATTGTCGAATGACCAATTCGCTGGGGTACATTTCTGTTGTTGTTGTTGTCTACTCCCCCACCCTCTACGTTGACCTGTCTGATTGATTTGCTCAGGTCCTGACTGATAATGTGAGTCAGTTACGTATGGGAAAGCCCATTCATGTGAATATCTCTGTAGATTTCTCTGGAGACCTTTAATTTTTTTGATTTATCATATAGCTCTTATATTCAGTTAGGTCTTCTTGTATTTTACTAAGATGTTCTTAGGCATTTGTGAGGGTGTTATCCCGCTTAATGCTCTCCTTCAAGAGTTCTTCACTCAGTCTCTGAGCTGTGCTAATAATAAGAAGTAGCCAATCCCTGGTGCATTTATTGGCTATGTAACTCCAGTCTAGCCTGAATTTTTTATCGTCCAAGAAAATTCTTGGTTCTATTCTTACCAGAACGCTGGCAGGGGAAGCTCCTGCTGTGTAGTATTCTGACATCAATGCCCCATGTAGGGCTACTCTAACTTGCTTCTTCTTTAAATTGCTAAGTTTCTCCCACTCTTCTCTCACAGAGGTGTTACCTAATAATGGAGTATCTGAAAAAAGTTAGGGGGCCGCTAGGATAGCGGCTATCTGGTCGTCTGTGAAAGCCAGACAGTTCTTATCCATAGTCTGGCTAAATGGAAAACAAAAGTTATATGCGATGGGAAGAGGGGGCACGCAGGGACCAGGCAGAAACAACAAGTGTAAAAGTTAAATGACTGTCATCTGCTATTTTGGCGCTGCTATTTCTCCCATGCTCTCGAGCGCAAACGCGTGAGCATTCATTTGTCAGCATTCTTTTGCACGCTCCATTCTTGACGCTACTGGTGCATTGATAATGTCACGTCAGCCTTCTTCCTTGCGTGCGTTCCAGCCTGCGTTGCACCCCATTGATGTGTTGCCATGGAATTCATTTAGCGTTTCTCAGTGGGCACACGTTCAGTCTTCTCACCGCTTGAGTGTATAATCCTGTGAGTCTTCCACAAAGTATGAAATATAAAGGGGAACATCAAACAAATTGTTTTTAATTATTTTTCACAGTTGATTCAAAACCGTCATGGAGCATTTTTTTTTTTTAGCGGCAGTTTAGTTCCTCATGAGACAGTTCCTAATAGCAGATTGTGACATTCTCAAGTAGCGGATTGGTTATTCACTGAAACTGGGCAAGGAAAGCAGAGCAAAGTATTACATGACACTTGATTTAATAACGTCATACCTGTGCAAGGAAAGTCAATTTTAAAATAAAGAACTGGTTTATTATTGTTTTATTTTACTTGTGGTAGCAACTCACCCACGCTAATGGAGAAAGTTAATTCACCACCTCCCTTTTTACAGTCTCCTGGCCCACCTCCAATGATTTGGAAGCAGTGGAAAGCAACTTTTGAAGCCTACATTAATGCTATAGATGGTGACATCTTCACCTCTAAAAAAAAGAGAGCGTTGCCTGTTTACAATTTAGGAGCTGAAGGCAGATCTATTCTTGAGACTCTACCTCTAGAGGAAGTGAGAGTATCTAATGGTTCTCGAGAAGATGGTGATGCATTGGTGAGTGACGAATATGCATCCCTCATAAAAACTTTGGATAAAAGGTTCAATCCAAAGCGCAACATAGTTTTAGAATGTCACAAATGTTTGCAACGTGCACAGATGCCTGGTGAATCCATCGACGATTTTGTTGCTGCATTAAGGATTTTGGCTGTGAATTGCAATTATAGAGAGTTTAGAGATGAAATTATTCGAGACCAATTAGTTGAACGAACTTGTGATAAAAAGGTGCGAGAGAAGCTTTTGTCCTCTGATGACCCGGATTTGGAGCCTGCATTGACTCTTGCCAAGTCTGTTGAACATTCCCAGTTTTGCATGAAGGAACTTAGTACGCCTACCACGACAACACCTGTGTCATCCAAGGTTAATTTGGTAACATCCAAGCTTCCTCCAAAACCTGTCAAAGCTTCTGTTCCAAGATTTTCAAGAAGCTCTAACTATACGCTACCTGGTGCAATCATCAACAAACCCAAGAATGATGCTCAAGCTTTGTTGTGTCATCGCTGTGGTAGCAGGTCGCATCTGGGAAATTTCAAGTTTTGTTTTGCTATTAATCAGTCTTGTTTTAAGTGTGGAAGGATGGGTCATCTTGCACGAATGTGCAAAATTGGTTTTTCTCAAAAGTCACCGTCACAAAGTGTGAAGAATATAGAATGTGAAAGTGCCCAGGATGTTGAATGTGAAAATGATGATAATTGTTATGAGTTGTTAATGTTATCAGATTCTCCTATGGAAGCGGAAGTTATTGTAGAGATTGCATCTCTTAATCAACCCCACAGGAAGAAATCCCCTACTTGCGCTATACTCTTGAACAACAAATCGGTCACATTTCTGGTGGATTCTGGTTCCCTGTTTACCTTGATCAATGTCAAGGATTTTGGTAGTTTGGGTGACATCTCTTTAGTGTCATCATCAATTAAGATGTTTGCTTATGGTGGAAAAAGGGTTGAAGTTTTGGGTAAGTTCAAAAACAAACTTGAATTCAAGGGTGAGTGCACGCCATGTATAATTTATGTTGTCAAAGAAGAAGCCAATTTGTTGGGATGGCACGAACAAGGTGAACTGAACATTATTCTGGACCCTAATCATCCTGACATGGTCCTGTCTAGGTATGAAGCCAAACAATATTACGGTTCATTAGCACTTCCTGAGTCTGTACATGTTGTGACGACTATGAATGAGAATGAATGGGTTCGTGCTTATACGGAGGTGTTTAGCGACAATCTTGGTAAGCTTAAGGGTTTCCAACATCGGATAGTTTTAAAAGATGGGGCAATACCCGTTGCTCACAAAGTTTGCAAGGTACCTTTGAGTATGCGTGGTGAATTGAAAGGGGAATTAGATAGATTGTGTTCTTTGGGTGTCATCGAACCAATTGAAGGGTCAGAATGGTTAAGTCCCATTGTTTTGGCACGAAAGGCGTATAAATCTCTTAGGATGTGTGTTGACTTACGCGATTTAAATGCATGTATTTGGATAGATCGCGAACCACTCCCTAACATCAATGAGATGTTGTCAACTCTGGAAGGTGCCAAATACTTTACCACTCTGGATATATTCTCCGCCTACCATCAGATTGAATTAAGTAAAGATTCGAGACATCTCACTTCATTTGTGACTCCTGAAGGGGCGTTCCGCTATCTTAGGATGCCATTCGGTTTGGCGTCGGCTTCTGCAGTGTTCCAACGTCTTATGGGCAGTCCATTTAAGGACACTGCAGGAGTCGCCTTCTTTCAGGATGATATCCTTATACATGGTAAGACGGCGCAGGAACATAATGATAGAGTAAGGAAGGTGTTGGATATTGTGAAGCTGTAGGGTTTGACTTTAAGAAAAGATCAATGTATATTTTTTAGAGATGGTGTGGATTATCTAGGTCACCATATTTCAGCCAAAGGTGTAGAGCCTAAAATGAAATTTTTGGATGCCGTCCGTAATGCGCCTGAACCAAAAAATAAAGATCAACTGCGTTCCTTTCTAGGTCTAGTTGAATACTATGCGAAATTTGTTCCAAATTTTGCTGATAAGACTGTTTCTTTACGTAATCTATTAAAAAAAAGCCAAGTA
Organism: Lissotriton helveticus; assembly: GCF_964261635.1. NCBI lineage: Eukaryota > Metazoa > Chordata > Amphibia > Caudata > Salamandridae > Lissotriton > Lissotriton helveticus. The sequence continues at coordinate 210,435,616 of NC_136063.1, read as the reverse complement.
TGAATGGTCTGAACAGTGCGCGAATGATTTCAACTTGTTGAAGACCGTAATTGTACTGGCACGCCCTCTCAAATCGTTTGATTTGAATGACCAATGCATTGTTTTTCTTTTTTTTTGTTGTTGTCCTCATTAGCCACTTAATCATTCCAGGGACGCTCCAGCTGCAGAAACACCATCACCTCTGTACCATCAAGAAACCAGAAAATGGTATCATAACCTCCAGAAAGGCGGGCCTGATGTCTATGCGAGAAAGAGGCCCACACATACTATCTCCATTCGAGCCCATTATCGGCTGATAGTCCAGTAGCATTATGGCATGGGGGGCCTCCCATTGGACATGGATACTTAGGCTTAATCATCGGACCCGGGGAAGAAGAAAAAAAAAAACAGGTACTCTAGCTGTCCCGTCTCCACTCAACTAATAAGTTCCAGAATCTCACAGTATGGGGGCTACAGGCTCTGGCTAAATCTACTTTCGATGTTGCATAAAGTGAAGACAACCACTCTGCATGGGCCGGCGAATTAATGTTAACCCAATTTTTGCATATTTGTCTTCTTGCTAGTAGAATAGCATAATATAGAAATTCTCTTTCTAGCCCCTTGATGTTAATATTTAGCCCGAAGATGATTAAAGACCATGAGAAAGGGATAGAGATTCTGAGAATTGATTCAAGTGATATCTTGATTTCTTGCCAGTATGTAGTGATGTTCGGACACTCCCAAAACATATGTAAATCTGAGGCTGCTGGGAGGAGGCATTTACTACAACACTTCCCTGGTTGGAACTTAGAGAGCTTTTTGGGGGAATAATACGCTCTATGTAATGTAAATAGTTGGTTGCGCCTCAACCAGGCAGGTTTTATAATTTTGTAGAGAAGGCTAAAGGATTCTATCCATTTCTCTTCTGCCTGTGGTTCTCCCTCTCCTCCCCATAGTTTTAACGGAAGGTTAAATTCGCCCTCTACTTCTTCGATGATGTTCCAATAGTAAAAAGCCATCTCTTTACCTCCATATGGTTTCTCAACTAGGTTTTTTTCTAGCGAGCTGTATCCTCCAATTTTGACCTTTTTCTTTATTTGAGTTCGCAACCAACTGGACAGTTGTATAAAAATAAACCAGGATAGTGGTGAGGTTACCCTGTCTGAGAATATTTCCCATTCCATTAAGGATCCTCCTGCCACTAACTCTCCCCATCATTTTATTCCTGCTTCCATTAACACGGTTTTGACAGTCTCAGTATGTTGCGAGGAGAATCCTGTAAAATCCCAGAGAAGTGCGTGATTGGAAAAGTATGCTATACCAGCCTTAGATTTAATTTGAATCCATTCTTTTAGGGAGCTATATAATGTCTTTAGCCTAACTTTTTTGAAGAGTTTCTGATGGCCAAACTTAAATAAGAATCCGTCCAATGGAAGATCGGAGCCCAGTAGCATTGCTTTGAACATACGGCCATTTGAGTTATCTAGCGGGATCTTTAATAGCATCCTAGAGTGGGTCAAATGAAAAGCCCAAGCATAGTATTCTAGGTCTGGCGAGGCGAGACCTCCCTTTTCTCTCCTCCTTCTCAGCTTCTTCCATGCCAGCCTGGTTGACTTATAGCACCAAATAAATGAATTGATGTTTTGTTGTCATTTAAAGAGTTGCTTGGTATCGAATATTAATGGGATAATATTAAAGATAAATCTGTATTTGGGGAGGATGGTCATTTTCTCTAAGCTAGTTCTCCCATAAATGGTAAAAGGGAGAAAAGACCAAGATTTCATCAGTGCCTTGGATTCACGGGAAATCCGATCCAGATTAGTCTAGGTCAAAAGGTTTAAGTCTTTTGTGATTTTGATCCCCAGATAGCGGATTGAAGGTTTCACTGGAAGTTGAACATTTATTATGTTCCAAGCCATTATATCTGTTTTTCCGGCATTTATTTCATAGCCTGAAAATTTTCCAAATTCCTCAGCTCTTTTAATTACTGTAGGAAATGCCTGGGCCTGGTCCGTTGTGTAAATGAGACTGTCATCGGCATATAATCCGACTTTCTCCTCCCATCCAGAAAAGGAAAAAGGCAGAATATTAATGTCCTCTCTTATAATCTGAGCAAATGGTTCAACATAAATGTTAAATAAAAGAGGGGAAAGAGGACACCCCTGTCTTGTCCCTCTGCTAATTTCAAAGGAATTTGTGCGAGTACCATTAATTAACAGGCTGGCTCTCGGGTTTTTATATAATAAACCTACCACTCTACAGAATTTAGGGCCAAATTGAAACTTTTCCATGACTGCAGTTAGATAGGACCAATTGACCCTATCGAATGCTTTTGTTGCATCGAGTTTCATAATAGCGAGAGGCAAAGCAAAGGTTGAGGCAATATCTATCCCTCTGACTAGATCGTAAGTTAAGTCAGCCAATTGTCGGCCCCTGATAAACCCCTTTTGATCTTGATGGATAATTGTTCCAATCTCGCTTCCCAAACGTGCAGCCAAAACTGTTGAAAAGATCTTATAGTCGTTGTTGAGAAGCGAGATTGGACGGTATGATCCACAATCTGCAGGGTCCTTACCTGTTTTTAGGATTAAAGCAATATTTGGCTCTCCCCAGGAACTAGGTGGTGTCTCCCCCCTAATTAAGATATTATTAAAGAGATTGTTGTTACTGATGCCAGTAATGTTGGACTGGGAGCTGTCTTGATGCAGAAGAGAGCTAACAATAGTGAAGAAGTAATTGCTTTTGCTTCCAGAACACAGAGAGGTGCAGAAGGCACTTATTCCACCATTGAAAAGGAGGCATTGGCTCTATGGTGGGGTGTACAATACTGCAGGAACTTTTTGTGTGGTAATCATGTAACTCTTAAAACTGACCATAAGCCTTTAGTGGATTTTTTTACTACCAAGGGTGGTGGTAGGGCTACACCTCGCATTGCCTAATGGCAATACAGACTTGCCGAATGTAATTATCATTTGGAGTATGTTCCTGGTATAAAAAATAATCTTGCTGACTGCTTATCTAGGTTACCCCTTTCTCACACCAATCATGGGGAGGAACCTGATCAATTTGAAATGGTGTGTGCTGTGGGTTCTATATCTGACACTGGTGCTGCTTTATCAGAAACTGATTGGAAGCATGCTATTTCTGATGATGAGAATTTGTGCAAGGTAATAGATTTTTTGTCTCAGGGTTGGCCTAATGACAAATCGTTATCTCCTGAGTTAGTTCCGTTTAGAAGAGTTTGTGATGAACTGTCTTTAGTTAATGGTATTTTACGCCGAGGCATTCTTCTTGTTGTTCCTACTTCACTTTGCAAATCTGTGCTTGACTTGGCTCATGTGGGGCATTTAGGTATTCGTGCCATGAAGTGGAGAGTACGTGAGGATTGTCTGGTGGCCTGATGTTGATCGGGCCATCGAGCATTGCGTTAGGGATTGTGGTGCATGTGTGCTTAGTGACAAAACTCAAGTTACTTGCCCATCTTCTGTCAATCCCGTTTCTGTGAAGGAAATACCTTGGAACAAGTTAGCCTTTGATGTGGCTGGTCCATTCAATGATTTGGGCAATACTCCTAAGTATGCTTTAATTCTAGTTGACTACATGTCAAAATGGCCTGAAGTGAAGTTTGTGGAGGGTATCTATTCTGCCACTATCATCAATTTTCTTACTGAAGTTTTTCTGCGGGAGGGTTTCCCAGAGGAATTGGTTTCTGATAATGGTACCCAATTAGTTTCTGGTGAGATGGAGAGTTATTTTAAAAGCCATGGGATCAAACATGTGCTCACTTCTTTATATCATCCATGTAGCAATGGTTTGGTTGAACGCCTGAATCGTGTTATTAAAGATCAGTTGCAACTAGCCTCCATAAACGGTCTTCATTGGAGACACGTGATTTCTGACATGTTGTGGGCTATGAGGGTCACGCCTCATGTCAGCACAGGTATTTCACCTTTCACCTTGCTCAGGGGTAGAGTAGCTGGTTCCAAGCAAAATAAAGATTGGATGTTGAGAAAAGACATTGATGTTACCAAGATTGGGAGTGTAGCTGATGTTAGGAGTGCTGCTCAGGCAAAATATGCTCAGAAAAGTGTCGGAACGTCTCCAGTATGTCAGGGTGATTGGGTAAGAATTAAGAAACCTGTGTTTGTACGCAAAGGACAGACCAAGTTCTCCCCTCCTGTACAAGTCAAAGAGGTGAAAGATCAGGTTGTTGTTCTTGACAATGGGAACATTTGGAATAAGTCGTGCATTTCAATTGTACCCAAATCCAAGGTTGAGTTTGTTAGAAATAAATTTGGTTTGGATCCCCTTGATTCCTCCTGTGTTAGGAATCCAATTACTTCTGCAACCACCTCTACTTACAGCTCTGGTTTTCTGCGGAGGTCGTCAAGATCTAAATCTATGCCAATCAAGTATCATGACTTTATTGTATCTTAAAATTGTTATCTTATCTGTACATTCTCCTTGTTTTTTTTTTTGTTTTTCCTTCTTCTTGTTCTTTCTTCTCTTTTGTTATTTTAGTTATGGATGGGGGAAGGGTTGGTTTAAGGAATCTTTGCATTTTGTTAATTTGTGTTAGGTTGTATTTTCTCTTTGGAATATTGTATTTCTTTGTTTGCTATGTAGGAAGGGGGATGTGTAAAGATGTTATCTTTACTGTTGTTCCGTGTGCCAGCGTGCACAGGACATTACTTGTGCATTCTATATTCTCTGCTGGAATGTCTGCTTTGATTTGTCGGCAGTTGCTGCCGAGAGAGCTACGCATCGACATCAATAAAGAAGAGCTCTATTCTTACTTGGTATCTTCTTCTTTTCACACAAGCAAATGACGATAAAGCTACTGCGCTTGTGTGAAGAAGGCTGAAGACCATGTACAGTTTGAGAGAAATGAAAAGACTGGAAAAGGTACACCCAGTTGCCCACATGCATTAGGAAGAAATGGTTCTGGAAAAAGCCAAGGTTAAGGCTGGTAAATAAACAATGGGTAGATAATAGTGAAACTAGATAGGTCTTGCAGTCGTTGTCTGCTATCATGTTTCTATATGCACAATGAACTATATCTATGAGTTTAGACTAGCCCTCACAATTCACAGTGATATTCTCAGAATCATAGCCTGCACCATAAACGTATCTGGTTGTATGGTAATTTACTGTGATGTCATAGACATGTGATGTAATTTTCTGTGATGGTATTGCCATGCAAACTAATATGTTTGGAATCTGAAAAACCCTCCATCTTTTGGTTGTAGAATGTTGACAAATACACTATAGACACACTGTGAGCTGCCTCATGGCACCCCATGGCATGCTATGCGTGGATCAAGACAGCCCATGGTCAGATCAAGATAAAAAGGCATGTTAAATGTCATTAGTCACACCTTGCAGATTTTCTATAACTAATTGCCTATCAAATGTCTTCTTACTTTCACTGTTTCTGAAAATATAATGTATATCAATGGGTGCAAATTAGTTGAAAATGGATAAAAAAAGTATTTGGAAACAGGAGCTCACAAAATATGGTAGCAGAGGGTGTCCAGAATCCTTAAAATGTCCCTGTATAGGGGTTAAAGGTTGTCAATGTTCATGTCGTCAAACCAGATTTGTACTATTTCTTGTTTGCTATTTTTAAAAACCAGGAACTCTCTTGTTTAAGTTGAGCTTCGGGCCTGAATGATTTACCAGCAGTGTTTGAAGGAATGATATCTGAAGCATAGGAAACTTTCAAGTAGATTGGTGAGTCTTGATGTTTTGATGTTCTTATCTATCAGTAGATTATGCTGCAGCCTGTAGAGTTTGTACATGACAGTGGACAATATGGATCCTAGGGTACTCCACAGGTTACAGGGATCTTTGAGGACCCGGAGGTGCCCATGTGAACAAAGTGATGTTGTTGGAAAGATAGGAGGCGAAACATTGAAGGATGAATCCTATTTAAGACTTCAGGGTGCATATGAGGGTGGGATGGTCGAATGTGCTGAAGACCCCTGACAGAGCCAGCAATAGCATTTGTGGTCAGAAAGACATGGTCTACAATGTGTAAGGTACTTGTCTCCATGCTGCAGCGATAATTTTGAGGAGAAGGTTAGCATCAATGTGATCTTAGAGTTAAACATAGACTATTTTTCAATTACCTAGCCAATAAATGGTAGGTGAGCATTGGGCCAATAGTTGACGACGTGTTCAGGGTCTAGTGTAAGAGTCTGTAGGGTCCTGGCTTGATTGGAGAGCTTCTGAGAAGCTGCCTTGAGTGAGGAAGGCATTGACAATGGTAAGATGAGTTGACAGAGCATCCCCAAATAGAGCATTGGTGATATTAATGAGAAGTGGGTTTCATAGAGTTGAGTATGTTGGTAAAATATGCAATAGATACAGGTTTAAAAGATGCCCATTGTGGGATTTGATGGGAATAGTTGGTTGTAAAAAAACGAAGCAGGCTTGGTGTTGTTGTTGATGTGCTGTTGAAGCTGCTGGATTTTTCACTAAAACCAAGGTTGATAGTATTGCAGTTTTCTGTGGGGTGAGGATTAGGAGGGTCTAGCAGGCAGGTGATGTAGTGTCTGACTGTCTTGAAAAACATTCTGCTTCTGTTGGTGACTGCTAGAACTGGGGGTCTCTAGTTGGCTGAGGTAGGTACCTTAGTACAAAAAAAGGACCCTTGCTTCCACATCAGGGAAAGGAAGGACACCTCAGATAGCTCCTGCTCACCCCCTTGGTAGCTTGGCACGAGCAGTCAGGCTTATCTCCAAGGTGAATATGTAAAGTATTTGCAACCATGCTCTCAGCGACCTAATGATGACAATCCAAATGGACTTCACATGAGTTTCATAAACAACATCTATATGTTTATAAAAGAAAATATATACGATGAGACCACACTATAAAAATCCAACAAATGGGTATTTGTAATATTTCACCTTGCCGTTTATTAGGCCAGCAAGCCCTTGTAGGTTCTTGCAGTATTAATGAGCAATTCTCACTGATCCAATGCAGTCGTAATGCAATGCCATGCAGTTCGTAATGCAAGAATCAGGCACTTCGTAATGTCAAAATAATGCAGTTTGTTTTGCAACAATCAGGCAATTCTTAATGCCAAATTAATGCAATTCGTAATGCAATAATCAGGCAGTTTGTTACTCAAAAATAATGCAATGCGTAATGCAACAATCGGGCAGTTTGTAATGCAAAAATAATGCAATACGTAATACAGCAATCAGGCAGTTCCTAATGCAAAAATAATGCAATGCGTAACGCAACAATCAGGCAGTTCGTTATGCAAAAATAATGCAACAATCAGGCAATTCGTAATGCAAAAAATATTCAATGCATAATGCAACAATCAGGCAGTTCGTAATGCCACCAATAATGTACTCTGCCACCGTTCACGGTGCTCTGAACGGTCTCGATGCCACTCCTACTGACTCGCAGTCAGCCACTGCCAAAATATGCCTCCAACATGGGTATGGTGTAAAACAAAGTGCAGCTCCACACTCCGGCTCCGGTACTGCCACTCCTCAGCAAGTACGGGCCGCGATTCGGGTTTCAAGGGAGGCTTGTGCTGCAAAGAGAGGAATGTCAGAGAGCGTGGCTCTTGTAGCTCGCACCCCGCCCCAGGCGCAACAGGCACGCTCGCTGAGCATTACCTGGGGGGGTAAGATCTCACTCTCCTCTACTCTCTTCGCGGCTTAGGCCCCGTTGCGACTTCGTTGATCTTGGACAGTGGAACATAGACCCACAATGTGATGGTTCAAGGTCTCTCTTTTGCAAAGGCAGGCTCGGGCCGGCAGTGGTGAATCCTCACAGCTCCTCTGGGGATGCCGGTCTGGGCCGATGGCAATGACGATTGCAGCACTTGTGGTCACGCTGTTGATCAACTCAGAAAACACAACTGCTCCGGGACACACCGTCACAGGGCAATTTCTCACGAAGGTCTAAGCTGCAACAGAGCACACGCACATAATGTCGCTGAGACTCACTTGAGCCCCAGGTGTACATGATCACAGGACTATCCTCAAGAAGCTCTCAGGCTGCACAAAGCACACACACACATCATCGCTGAGACTCACTTGGACACCGTGTGCACACGATCACAGGACAATCCTCACAAAGGACTCAGGCTGCGCGTAGCACATGCACATAGCATCGCTGAGACTCACTTGGACTCCGGGTGCACACGATTACAGGACAATCCTCATGAAGGTCTCAGGCTGCATAGAGCACACGCACACAGCACCGCTGAGACTCACTTGGACTCCAGGTGCCCAAAATCACAGGGCAATTCTTCTAAGGTCTCAGGCTGCAAAGGCACACACACACAGCACCGCTGAGACACCTTTGGAAACCTTTATGCTTCTGTGTTTCCACAACAGGAAGCTAGCTCTCCTCGGGCCCTTGGGGACAAGATACTTCAGGACACAGCACACAGCAAAGTCCTATCAAGCAGGGGAGACACAACACACAGCAAAGTCCCTTAGCCTCTCCTTGGTTAAATCAGCAAACTGGAGGCCAGCCCCAGAACACACGGCAAGGGTCACTCCTTTCCTTCAGTCTCTTCAGCTGTGTCTTCCCTGGTAGAGGTTCCTCTTGACCACAAAGTAGTTTCAATTCTTTTCAGTCTTGATCAGTTCCATTCCAACAGTCAGGGGTTTCAGCTCTCATAGTTATACCCCTAAATGTCTCTGAAGTCTTTGTGTTCAGGGGGCATTGACCCCTGTCCAAACCAGTTCTGGGTGTCTCCCTGCCAGGGGTACCTTCTTCTTTGATAGTGGGGGTCTGGATCCTCTATCACTTAGCAGGAGATGGAGCCATTGTTTTATGGCAGCAGCCCAGGCCTCTTCACCTCCAGGGACTACTCTTCCCCCTATACTCCAGATGCAGGTCAACCTGTTGCTGTCCCACCTCCTCCCCTGGGTCAAGACATTCCCCAGAGCTTATCACATTCAAATTCAGACAGTCAATCCACAACCAGGCAGAGACACACAGAAATGTTAGAACACAAAAGAACAGCCACTTCTAAAAGAGTGGTTTCTAAACACACAATTCAAAAACCGCCTTCACAAAAAGATGTGTTATTAAATTGTGAGTGCAGGGACACTAAACTTCACCTCTCCATCTTAAGCCTATGGTGAGATAGGCTGAAAACATATTACACAGCCTTCCCCATTCTGGCCTACGGTCATGATCGCCTTGCAACAGTGAAAAACTAAATGGAGAGTATTTCACTGTGAGGACATGGTACACACCTCAGTACATGTCCTACCTTTCACATACACTGCACCCTGCCCAGGGAGGTACTTTGGACCTACCACAGGGGTGTCTGATGTACATAAAAAGGGAAAGGTAAGGCCTGGCAAGTTGGTGCACTTGTCAGTACAACATGGCAGTTTAACAAACTGTGCGCAGGCACTGCAGTGGCAGGCCTAGGTTCTCTCTTTGGGCTACTTGTGTGGGTGGCACAATTAGTGCTGCAGGCCCACTAGTAGCATTTGCATTACAAGCGCTGGTACACATAGTGCACTTTACTAGGGACTTTACTAGTAAGGCAAACATACCAGTCATGTACAACCAATTACCATTACGCTTTACACAGGGAGCACTTGCACTTTGACACTGATCAGCAGTGTCAAAGTGCCCAAAGCCTGTAAGTTGGCAACACCAAGTCAGAAAAAAGGTCTAAGGGGAAGGCAAACAGTTTAGGGAACTTAAAAAGGGCCAAGTCCAACAGTGACTTCATTGATAGTTTTGGTATCATACTTAGCTTAGGCTGAGGCACTGTGTGCATGTTGTGCAGAGGGACTTCAGTAGGTCATAAGGAGCCAAGCAACAAAATATGATGGGTCACTAGATTGTGCTTAATATGTGGCTCCAGATCCTCCAAGAAAGATTACACATTGATTATTTTGTTCTATACGGTATTCTTTTCAGATCAGTAGAGCAAATGGAAATCCTCTTCGGTGGTATAATAGTTAATTCTCCATTATTGTGAGAACTGGCCCCTTGACATTCTTCACCCTTTAAACAAATCAAAGATGCAATGTAAATCGCTAGATGACAAGTGCATGTTGTGTGCTCATGTCAGGCCATCTAAGAAGGAAAATGGTGGCTCGATTTCCTTGGATTAGATTTTGTGGGCTGCGGTCAATGTGACGTGTTGGGGACTAATAATTAGGGATGAGCATAAATCTTGTAATTCAGTTTAGCATAATAACATGACCAAATTCAGGGAGATTATGCTTGAATTACAAAAGAAAAGTTATTCTGCATTTTGCCCTAAGAAACAGTGCTAAATGCAGCAGAACATAAAAATATCATGTGTAAGCAGCTGCTCGCTCTCACTAAATGTGCTGTTGTGTTAGGATTTCTTCCCCCAAATTACTCTTAATTACACCAGGTGGAGTCATTGCATAATTATTGGTAATTCGGCATCAAAGAGTAAGAAAATGTTCTCTAGGTCTATGATGTTATTTTTCGGAAATCCCTTCCTGATGATAGTTTTGTTCATTTGATGTACTGTTTTATGCATGTAATGATCTGTAACTTTTGAAAACTCCAATAAATAAATATTGCAAAAAATCAAGTAGGCATTTGACCATACTTGTGTTTGTTGTGAGGTTTGCTAATAGGCCGTGTTCCTAGTGTCTGTCCTGACTATCTGAGGTGCTAAACATAGATCTTTGGTTGAAAGGAGAAAGTCACCCTTTGAAGTTATTCAGTGTTGAGACTGTTACCTCATTAATATTTTAATGGGAATCTAGATTTGTCATCTTCTTTGGGAGTGGACCCTGTGTTGAATATGTCTCCAATTGTCCACTTTTAGGAAGCAGACACTGTTTGTTCCCCCTGAAGGTTTTTCATACACTTTACATGCTTTACATTGATTTCTGCAGCTTATATTATGGGGTATGCTACCTTCCCTCACAACATTTTATTTCTATGGCAGATGCTTTCACTGTCACTGTCACTTAATATTATTCAGGTCTTCAGGTCCCGTAAATGCTTTATGTTTGTCATATATTATCAGTCACATTCTTGAAGATTCTGGTCGACCATATTAAATATCCTGTTGCTGTGTTAAAGGGGTCATAGTGCAAGGAATTAATTTCTTCCTCATTAAGGTTGTTTCCTGTGAAAAGTCTCCCTATATGAAAACCTAATGTGTGCCATATAGGAGGAGGCTGTTCTCTTTTTATGCTGCACCTTTTACCTGGCAGATGTTCCGGTGCTGTCAGAAACAGACATTAGTTGTTTTCAGATGATTGCAGGCCATCTGGGAACATTCTAGGTGCCCATTCAAATTCTAATGGTGGGTTGAAGCTTTCCTTAGGAAGTACCAGTGTGAAATAGGCTAGAAGACTGGTACATCATCAGACTCTAGGCCTTCTGGATACCCAGCAGGTAGGCATTGTTCCTACAGCTGTTGTCTTCCAGATTAGAGTCCTTTTTGCCACCGTGTCCATAGTTCTTGTACAACCTTTAAATGATTTTCATTGTGGTCAAGGTGGCTTTCATAGTTGCTGTGCTCCTTTCCGTGGGATTCAACCCAAGACTGGACAAAAGTCAAGCCTGTTCTTAGTCATTTAGCTTCTTTAGCTGTTGTAAATGTGTCTTGTTTAATGGAGCCCTTTGTCACTTTAATCACAGTCAGCTCTTTCAGTAGGATATCCATGTTGACTTCTGACATTTTTCCTGGGGGAAGAGGGAGTTTGCTTCTTATTCTCAAAGCCAACCCCTTTGTTCCCCACTTGATCCTCCATGCTCATTGTCGTGCTTTCTAGCGTTACCCTATTGTCCATACATAACAAACGTACGAGGGGAAGAGGACAATCTTGGGTCAGGCAAAGATTGATTACATTCCATGAGGACCATGTTGCTAATACAAGGTAGGCTCAGGCCAAGAGATAACATACTTTCATTCCCCATGTGTCCACTGCTTATGTTCCTCTCACTTGAATGTGGTACTTCAGCTCGTACCAGCATTTAAAAAAAACATGTGTCCATAATATCTTTGATTTGAAAATGTATTGAGTTCTGCCTTCTTCAACAATGGGCTCTTTTGCAGGTTCTTCTTCTTTGAAGCCCTTAGCAAGTTGTTCCTTGCCTCTGCTTTTTTGGTCAGCTACTGGAGCTTTATTTTCTGCGACAATCTTCTGTTTGTCAGAATTGTCCAGTTGGTGCTTATGCCGTAGATTTATGCGAATGAATGCCACCTATTGGCCGAGTGTTGGCTCAGCAACACACCAAACTGTGTCCGTCTATCCGAGCTGAGTAGGCACAATAGCAGCGCAGTTGCCTCTTGGTAAAAGGAAAATCCAACTGGTTGGTTAAGCATTTGAGGTCACTTCCACCGTTATTTCCCCCCCCCTCTGTACCTTCTAACTGGGGCGCTACGGTGGGCTACAATGAACCTGCGGGGGAGAGCAGTGGACTAAGTGGTTATGGACAATGCAACAATTTCCGTGATACAAGCTTTTCCGTGTTTCAGCACGTCAGTGCTTCCAATGATTTGCACGATGTGGCGGGCAAGAGCGCGGCAGAATAAGTGTCAGTCTGTAGGCAAGGCAACTGCATGTGCAGTTACATCACTCATTGATCTTGAATGCGTGGGGGTGCAGAATAATGCCGTCATTGGCCAGTCCCAACACCCTTTTGTATTTTTTCATGACACCTATCACTGGTGCCTAAGCCTCCCTTATCAATCAACCCTCGGTGGACAAGGGGGCATGGCTAGCAGCCGATGAGAGCGGACGCAGCCTAGTGAGGCTCCCGACCCTCGGCACGTTTATCTGTCTTACATCCGGAACCAGACGTGGGATCCCCGCGAATATCGGGTCGATCCCACGGTAATCATCTGTGCCTGCTCCGATCGCGTGGCTAGCCGGCAGACCACTCGCAACGAGCGCTACTGGCCGCGGAGTGCCCGAGATGACGGAGCACAAAATGGCGGAGTAGAGGCGGCTGAAGACGGCGGACTGTCGTCGGCTCTGACCGGGAGCCTCACTGTGCGGAGTCTGCGGACCGGTGAGTGAGGGATTGCACTCGACTGCCACCCCGGTGGAGCCGGACCTTGAGGGCGCTGGTGCGGGGCCCGGACGGCCTGGAGGAAATCCGGCCCAGTGCGACCCGAAAATTTACGCCCCGGCTTGAGGGCCTACAACCCCCTGGAGGAGGCGTGTCAGCGCTTGAAGGAGCGGCGAGGACAGCACCGCGAGCAGGCGGGAAGCGGACCGGAGAGCCCGCGACGTCTGAAGGACTTCGCCGTTGGCCTGCAGAGCTACGACCTTACGGCCCGTACCCACGGAGGTGAGAGAGAAGTGGGGAAGGCGCACGGAGCTTACCCGGGGTGCCGACTGACTCGACTCTGAGGTGGCTGGTGGGGGACCCGGACATCCACAGCGGGGCAATATCCAACCGGGAGCGGGGCCGTATGCCCCGGATCTAGACCCGGCTGCCCGGCGGGTGCACGCCAATCCCGGGGGCCGCCGGAGCGGGAGTCGGGGCCCTGCATCGGCCCAGAGGTGCGCTCTGCCCATCGCTGAGCGACTGGTGTGGGACATCGGGAGTGGAGAGCGCTGACAAGCGAGAGCCCTGCCGCTCTCGGGAACATTGCACCCGGACCCAGGCCTTGGGGCCTCCAAACAACGGAGAGGTGACATCCGACTAGCGCTCCCTCCACAGGCCTGTGTGGCGCCTTGGTGGCAGGCGGCAAAGAGGTGCAACTGCTCCGATCCCGGAGCGACAATTCGATTCCCTGGCTTTGGGGTCTGCTCCCCCCAGAGCATGCGGGAGAGCGGTCGGAGGCCCATTGCAGCAGCCGGCGAAGCAAACGACCGCGGAGTGCAGCCTCCTGACGGAGAAGTGGCCCAGGCGACTGCTTAAAGAGCCCGGCCCGGGCAAGGACAAGGGCCTGAACACAGCTGAGCATCATCACTGGGGAGAGCGGCCACGAACACCCCTACTGCTCCCCTGAGGGAGGAACACACCGCCGCAGCGACAAGGCCCCTGCAGCTCGACAATCACCACCAACAGGGGGGCCCTGGCCACGCGGAACGAGGGACGCCACTGCCTGGACGGCGCCCCCTCCTACCTAGGAATACGAATCGACCATCTGCTGAGTGAACTACCTACCTCAGGCTGCCCAGGCAGGGTAAGCTGGTACGTCAGAGGCGTGATGGGGAAACCGCGGGGACCAAAACGAGATGGAGCCCCGTCCACAGAGGCTTCAGAGGACGCACAGCAGCCCCAATCGGAGTTACAGCTGATGCAAGACAAGATCCTCGAAGCTATTGCAGCCACGAAGGATTCTCTACACTGGGACATTGCTCAGGTGTCGACAGGCCTGGGGCTCCTGAGGGCTGACCATGGGAAACTAGCCGATAGGGTCAAAGAAGCGGAGGTCACTCTGAAAGACATTGTGCCGGGACATAAAGCAATGGAAGGGAGACTCACGGAAGCTTTGGACCGCATCCAAACACTAGAGAGGAGGGCGGAAGACGCGGAAAATCGCAGCCGACGGAACAATGTACGCTTAGTGGGCCTTCCGGAGAAAAAAGAAGGGACGGACATGATGGGTTACTTAGACAATTGGCTGCGGACAGTGGTGGCCCCGGAGGGCCTATCCCCCTTCTTCACGTTAGAGCGGGCACACCGTGTACCAGCCAGGCCCCCGAAACCGGGTCTACCCCCACGACCGGTGGTGATCAAACTGCTCCACTACAGAGACAGAGACTGGCTTTTGCAACGAGCAAGGGAGGCGGGGCCCTTCCAGGTAGATAACAGTAAAGTCACGCTGTTCCTGGATTACACCTTTGAAACTCAAAAACTACGTGCCTCGTTCCTGTCCATTAAAAAAGAACTGCGCACGGAGGGACTGCAGTACTCGCTTTTATTCCCGGCAAGGCTCCGAATATTAGTAGATGGAAAATCTTTATTCTTCACAACGTCGGCGGAGGCATGGTCCTGGTGGGACACTTACAAGGCTGGGACGGATGGGGCCCGCTTCGGAGCTGAGGAGGAGTTCCAGCAGAGCTCGGTGCGGCGATCCAAGAGACTCCGGAAACGTGGACAGCACCGGAAAAAGCAGACGGAATCTCAGACAGAAGAGGAACGGAAAGCGGCGCTGCAAGCGGTGAAGGAGGTCTCGGGCGTGGCATCGACGCCGACGGAAAGAGAATCGATCTCGGAGGAATTGAGAACGGGATCGGAAACTGAACTGCCAGAAGTGGACAGCACAAGGGGCCCGAAAGTCACACCACAAACTGCAGAAGAAATCTTCGGCAGCTGAAACTAGGACATTGGGGGGCTGCTGCGACAGTCTAACTAATATGTCGCGCGCGACCACTTGAGCAGGCGGCCGTGAGACTGGACTAACGTGAGTTTAGATGCATATTGAGGGGCGGGGGAACAGGGAAGGCAACTGACAGTAGCGGAAGCTAGTACACGCACCCAGAGGCCCATAAGGCCGCCGCAGTACAGACTGCGGAGTAAGAAGTTTTGAGAGCACGTTGCTCACTTGTTTGGATGGGGGTAACTCTTTTGCAGTTAGGTCCTGTTCTGGGGGGGAGGGAGCCTAGAGAAGTTGGGGTAACTCAGGGCATGGCATGGGGGGAGGAGGGAGGGTCTGAGCTGGGGGGGAACGGAGCTCAGAGAGAGGGGGGAGCGAGGTTGTTTGGGACGGGTGGGGCTGGTGTCATACCTAGCGACTGGCAGCTGTTGGAAGTAGACCTAGACCGACTACACCGAGATAATGGATAGTGTGGGGTCGTTAAAGTGTGTGACCTGGAACGTGCGGGGTCTGAATTCCATGACAAAGAGACACAAGATACGGAGAGAACACGGCCCAACCGCCCCGAGCTCCAAGATAAGGTATGTGCAGCGCGAGAGGCGGTGGCGGTGGAGGTAGAGCGCCTACGTAGCTTTGATTACAAAACTTATTTGACTAAAGCTCTTGCTGAGGGGGATAGGACAGGGGCACTCCTAGCCTGGCTGGCCAACCCCAGTAGGGGCCATACCCCGATACTGTCCCTGAAAGGGTTGGGTGGAGAAGTGTACAACACCCAACCAGACATAGTGAATTGCTTTAGAGCGTATTATGAAAGGCTGTACAGGAGGGGCTTGGGGAATCGAATCGAGGCGATAGAGGCCTTGTTAACCGAGATCCAGTTGCCTCAACTAGAGAGGGAACAAACTGAAGCCATCTGAGGCCCGATCGGCCTAACGGAAATTAGAGGGGCCATTAAGAGAATGGCGCGTAATAAAACACCAGGAATGGACGGACTGCCTATCGAGTTTTACGGGAAATATATAGATTTACTAGCCCCAAGACTACAAATAATATATAATGAGGCCAAGGAGAAGGGCGAGTTACCCCAATCGATGCGCGAGGCGATCATGATTCCCCTGATAAAACCACGCAGAGATAGCACAGATCCGGCTTCATACCGACCGTTATCAATGCTGACGACGGACTATAAAATCTTAAGCACAATCCTAGCCACTAGACTGGTAGCCCATATGCAGGGTCTGATCCATAGAGAACAATCGGGTTTTATTCCTACTAGGAACACGTCACACAACATTCGTAGGCTGCTTAGGCTAATAGCGGATCCTCCGCCGACCGCAAGAGCCCCTATGGTGCTGTCGATCGACATAGAAAAGGCCTTCGATAGTCTAGAGTGGGACTACCTGTACACGGTGATGCAAAGCTTTGGCCTAGGCGAAGGTTACATACAATGGACGATGGTGCTCTATGCATCGGCGGGCGCGAGGGTGAGAGTGGGGGCTTTGATTTCGGATCGTTATGAGGTGAACAGGGGAACTAGACAAGGGTGTGCACTTTCTCCCCTATTATTTGCTCTTGCGATTGAGCCGTTAGCAACACTGGCTAGAAGAGATGACTATTACCGCGGATTGAAGGTTGGAGGGACCCACCACTTTATATCATTGTACGCGGACGATCTTCTTCTCTTCCTAGATAATGCAGAAGAGGCGGTGGAGGGCGCGGAGGACCTGCTGGCGCGATTCGGGGGCATCTCTGGCTTAAACGTGAACTGGGCGAAAACTTGCCTCTTTCCCCTCCGGAAGGCGGAGAAGTGTCCATTGACCCGCCCCGACCTACGTTGGGAACCTAACTGTCTGCACTATCTCGGGGTATATATCTACCACGAGCCCGCAGACCTATTGGACGGTAATATAGGCCGATGTATCCGAGCGCTGCAGGGCAACATGACCTTCTGGGCCACCCTCCCTCTAGCCATGACGGGCCAGGTGTCCCTACTCAAAATGATCGCCCTCCCACGATTGTTGTATTTTTTTAGGACCCTTCCTTTATGGATACCAGGAGACATTTTTAAACGCCTAAAGTCTCGGATAGTGTCCTTCCTGTGGGGAACGGGCAGGCGGAGAATAGCATTGGCAACTCTGACTCGCCCAAAGAATGAGGGAGGATTGGTGATCCCGGACTTCGAGCTCTATTACCTGGCAGCACAACTGCAGTTCTTCACGCAGGAGGTGGCAAGGGTATATAGGGGTCCGGAACAAGAGAGGGACGTTGGCACCCCCGCCATGTGCTGGCGTATATAACCCTACAACAGAAGCTAATACTCAGAGGGCTATCCCATGAAGAACGGACGCTGCGGCTATGTTGGAACCGCATGCAAAAACAAGCCGGTCCTGGGCACCCGTATGCACCCGAGATTCCAATAGGTATGATAACAGCGCTACCTCATGGTGGAGACTGGTCGAACCTCCAAATTTGGGAGGAGGCTGGTCTACAGATGGTGGGAGACCTTTATACCGACGGAGTGCTGACACCATACCAGATTCTGCAGGAGCAATACGATCTCCCAAGAGGAGACTATTTACTACACGCGGCCGTGGTGAGGGCTATACAGGCACACTGGGGGGAGGGACTAGTTGAACCCACAACGTCACCGGCGTGCCAATACACAATGATGGCAGCAGGGACTTTCAAGGCAGTTACGTGTCTTTACTCCAGAATGCACACGGAGAATATACAACCTCTTACGCGCCTCAAAACTCAGTGGGAGGCTGACCTACAGAAAGAAATCCCAGATACAATGTGGTCCCAATTGGTTCAAAGAGCCAGGAAAAGCACCAGAAATGCCCGCTTCCAACTGATACATCTTTACATACTCCATAGGGCATACCTCACCCCGAATAAAATAGCGCAATACTTTGGCACAGAGGATGCTGCATGCCCCAGATGTGCGCTACTAGGTGCAGACTTATTACACATGCTGAGGGGTTGTCCACAGTTGCAAGAATACTGGAGGGGAGTGGGGGACACCCTGAACGAGGTAACAGATAGAGAACTACAATATGACGGTGCGGTTGCACTCTTACACTGGTTTCCACACACACGCAAAACCAAACTATCAAGTACATTTATAGACATGGGCCTACTTATAGCAAAGAGGGAGCTCACCAAGGGGTGGAAATCAAAGGCAGCGCCGACACACTGGAAATGGTTGAATGAATTTCTGAAATGGGCGGCAGCAGAGAGCACAATTAGGTACCAACTGGCCCAACGCAAGTCAGATGAGAAAGCCCAGGAAGCAGCCCTAGCATGGGAAATCCTGGTCCAAGCACTTAGGGACAGTGCAGTGGAGAGTGAAGAGGAGGACGAGGCTGTAGACCCAGGGGCCCCAGGGGAGGCGGTTCCAGTCCCAGCGCTCACACCGGACACACACACCCATTAGTCGACTTAAGACTCCTGAGACCACCTACATAATTGAGTATACTAACGCCAGGCGCAGACACCAGGGGGGGGGGGGGGGAGGGAGGGTGAAACAACCCAGTTATAACAGAGGGCTCAGCAAACGTCTGCTGGATGATGGGGGGAGAATGTTGAGAAAAGTTAAAAGTGGAGAGCGGTGGACCGATGGGACTAAATGCACCTAGAGATTAGAAGGGTGTTCTTCATGATAGAGACGCCGCCCGGCCTCCGGGATGCGGGTTGTGAGGCTGTGTACGCAATGACCGGAAAGAGCGAAGGAATTTAAGGTCCTGCGAAAACTCCTTGCAAATGTATTGTATTACTGGCATTGAACTCTGCAATAAAAATTGTTTTACAAAAAAAAAACCTCGGTGGACAAAAAGACTGAATGTCAGAGGGGGCAAATTGCTATTTTAGGGGGCGCCCTCCACTTAAAATCATTCCTTGGTTCGAGTGGGTGGATGCTGCACAGTGACAACCCTTCTGCAGTTATCCCTGAGGAGGGATCAACTAGGGAGACTGTTGGAAAATAGAACATGTCTCCCCCACTTAAATTATCACTGTGTCCTACAGGGTGGATCCTGCAAGGAGACAACCCTTCTGCAGTCATCCCTGAGCAGTATTCAACTAGGGCGGCATACTGTCAGAAAGCAGAACAAGTCTCCCCTTTCCAATGTACCTCTCCCATTTAGATCAGTGCTCCGGGCTCTGAGCTGTGCCCCTGAACACCAGTTACACTGAAAGTAACCAGCACCCTCAGGCCACAGCTCCTTCAATCTGCACAAACTATGGGATTAGCTAGTATGGCAGCTACACGTCATTGTCAACAAAGGAAATGCAAAGACTGTGAGAGAAACTCTTTCCTTGGAGTGCAAGGTAGAGGCCATACAAGGGAATACCTACGGTTCAAACACATTGGGATTTCCTGTCCTTACTTTAGGATCGGACGCTCATGTTCCTTGTCTTACAGAGGCACCACAGAGACCATAAACATTATGTTCCAAGCACTAACTTGTTTATGACAAAATTACTTAGATTTGTATTTTTGGGAGACATGGAGAAAAACAACCAAGGTTTCAGAGTAGCTGGCACCAGTGGCCCTATCAGATAAAGATTGTGGAAAAAAGTTACTGTTAAGTCCAAATACATGTAGACAAATTGTATATGTACTAGTTTATTGTCTGGAGCTCGTAGAAGTCCTTCCAGCTTCTCCGCACAGGCTTCCTCTAATGACCAGTACATTCCTATTACAATCATAACAATTCTAACATAGAATTCCCCCCAGTTGCTAGGCAATACTTCAGGTAGCAACACAACAGTTACAATGAGGGATTTGAATAGAAACATATAGATAGACATGTAACCTTTACCTAACATTCCGAGACCGGGCCATGTTAATCAATGCCAAGCTGTTCATTGTGATTGATTTGTCCTTGACATATTATCAGGTTTTGCTGGTGGAAGATACTAAGCCTTTGACATCATTCTTAACACTGCAGAGTCATTCAAGTTTATATTGATGCCTTTAGGGGTGGGGTCTGTTTCCAGAGATACGAGGAAGGTTCGAGGAAGGTTATGTATTGTGTGTCACATAATGTTCTTTCAGGACAACATTCTAGTACATGGGAGGATTGTTGACTACACAAGGCAACTTTACGTCATGCTTTTCCGGTCAGGTTTCTTCCTGCCTACATTAACTGCAACATGTTATTTTTTAATGCAATTATTACTTAGGGGTCTATTTGGATGGCGCACAGATCACCCTGCCGGGTCGGCGGTAGCCACCCTTGGCCCGGCGGGGGCGATCCGCCCACCATCCACGCCTGAATGACTCCCCATCATACAGACGGATGAGCCCCGGGATGCTACCGTGCCACCCCGAGACGCACCCACGGACCCTTCATCTGCCAGTCCTGCAAGTTCACCTGCATCCGGACCTGCCTCGCACCAGCACCCGCCAAGACGAACACCAGCACCAACCACCTGAAGTGCATCCTGCTCAACACCCGCTCAGTCCACAGACACGCCATCGAACTCTGGAACCTCATCGACACCACAGCACCAGACGTTGCCTTCCTCACGGAGACCTGGATGAACGCCTCTTCAGCTCCCGACATCGCCATCGCCATCCCAGAGGGCTACAAGATCACCCGGAGGGACCGCACTGCCAACCAGATAGGAGGAGGCATCGCCATCATCCACAGGGACACCATCCGCATCACGACCAGCACAGACGACATCCTGACCACCGCCGAACACCTACACTTCCAGATCCACACCGACCCGAAGACCACCCTCAGAGGCACCCTGATCTACCGACCCCCTGGACCACGCACACGATTCAGCGAGGACATCGCCGACTTCGTCAGCCCGCATGCCCTCCCCTCCGCTGACTACATCCTCCTGGGGGACATCAACTTCCACCTGGAGAACAACAACGACCGCAACACCACCACCCTGCTGGACAACCTCGCCAACCTCGGACTCAAGCAGCTGGTGACCACCCCCACCCACCTCGCCGGACACACACTCGACGCCGTCTTCTCATCCAGCAAAGACATCACCTTCAGCCACGCCACTGGACTCCACTGGACGGACCACAGCTGCGTCCACTTCACCTTCAGAAGAACGACGATCCACCACCACCAGCAACAGGTTGCCCGAAGAAGCTGGAGCAAGATCACAGCCGACCAGCTCGCCGCTGCCCTGAGCCAGCACCCTCCCGCCAGCTCAGCGAACCCCAGCCAGGCCGCCGACAACCTCACGAAGTGGATCAGCAACTGCGCGGACGTACTCGCCCCACTGAAGACCCCGCCCAGCAGACCCGGCAGCAAGAAGGCCCCATGGTTCACCGACGAACTCAAGAGCTCCAAGAAGAACTGCCGAGCCCTCGAGAAAGCCTGGAGAAGGGAGCCAACACCGGACAACATGACCACCCTCAAGCTTGCCACCCGGAAGCACCACCAGCTGATCCGCGACACCAAGGAAACTGCATTCAAGGACCGACTGGACAACAACGCACACAACTGCAAGGAACTCTTCAACATCGTGAAAGAGCTCTCCAACCCCAACGCCGGAAACAACGACATCACCCCATCGCAAGAACTCTGCAACTCCCTCGCCTCCTACTTCCACAACAAGATCGCGGACATACACAACAGCTTCAACACCCAACCGACGAACGCCACGCCCGACTCAACCGAACCACCGCCCCCCACCACCACCCTCCGCGCCTGGACTCCTATCAGCACCGAAGACACCGTCCGCACGATGAACTCCATCCACTCCGGATCTCCGACCGACCCTTGCCCTCACCACGTCTTCAACAAGGCCGACGCTGTCATCGCACCCCACCTGCGGGACATCATCAACACCTCATTCGACACCGCCACCTTCCCTGAGAGCTGGAAGCACGCCGAACTCAGCGCTCTACTCAAGAAACCAACAGCGGACCCCACCGAACTGAAGAATTACCGCCCCATCTCGCTCCTCCCGTTTCCAGCCAAAGTCATCGAGAAGACCGTCAACAAGCAGCTGGCCGCCTTCCTTGAGACGAACGGATCCCTCGACCCCTCACAGTCTGGCTTCCGAGCCAACCACAGCACCGAGACCGCCCTCATCGCTGCCACCGATGACATCCGAACCCTGATGGATAACGGAGAAACAGCGGCGCTCATCCTCCTAGACCTCTCCGCGGCCTTCGACACCGTCTGCCACCGCACCCTAGTGCAGCGCCTCTACGACGTCGGAATCCAGGAGAAGGCACTGGAATGGATCATCTCCTTCCTCGACGGAAGAACCCAGAGAGTCCGCCTACCTCCGTACAAATCAAAGGCCACCGAAGTCATCTGCGGCGTACCCCAAGGATCCTCGCTGAGCCCAACCCTCTTCAACGTCTACATGAGCCCCCTCGCGGCCATCGCACGCCAACACAACCTGAACATCATCTCCTACGCCGACGATACCCAGCTGATCCTCTCCCTTACCAACGACCCCGCCGCCGCCAGAGCCAACCTCCACGAAGGAATGAAAGAAGTAGCCGAGTGGATGTCGACCAGCCGCCTGAAGCTGAACTCGGACAAGACGGAAGTCCTCATCCTGGGATCCTCGCCCTCCACCTGGGACGACTCCTGGTGGCCCCCCGCCCTGGGAACTGCACCCAAACCGACAGACCACGCACGCAACCTGGGCTTCATCCTGGACTCCTCCCTCTCCATGACCAAGCAAGTCAACGCAGTCTCCTCGTCGTGCTTCAACATCCTGCGCATGCTACGGAAAATCTTCCGGTGGATCCCCACCGAGACCAGGAAGACTGTCACCCAGGCCCTCGTCACCAGCCGACTGGACTACGGCAACGCCCTCTACGCCGGAACCACTGCCAAGCTCCAGAAGAGACTCCAACGGATCCAGAACGCCTCAGCCAGACTCATCCTCGACATCCCACGACACAGCCACATCTCCGGACACCTAAGAGACCTGCACTGGCTCCCGGTCAACAAGAGAATCACCTTCCGTCTCCTCACCCACGCACACAAAGCCCTACACGATCAAGGCCCGAGCTACCTCAACAACCGCATCAACTTCTACGCTCCCAAACGACACCTCCGATCAGCCAGTCACGCCCTCGCCGCCGTCCCCCGCATCCGAAGAACGACAACAGGAGGAAGGTCCTTCTCCTACCTGGCTGCCAAGACCTGGAACTCCCTCCCGACCGACCTGCGCCTGACCCAAGACCACCTCGCCTTCAGGAAGAAGCTCAAGACCTGGCTGTTCGGGCAGTAGCAGCACCCCCCCCCCTAGCGCCTTGAGACCCTCCGGGTAAGTAGAGCGCTCTATAAATGTCTATGATTGATTGATTGATCATAGTAGGATGGCTGGGGGGTCCACGGCAGATGAGCAGACCATCCGCCGCTTTTCCGCCCATCGACGAGTCGACTGGGCCGAAAAGGGGCTCAATATGGTGGCGGTGTCTGCAAGACACCGCCATCCATATTAACATGCCAGTGGAGAGCAGCCTTTCATACCTATGGTACCCCCTCCATTGGCATGGACAAGGTGGCAGGCACCATGCCTGTCACTTCGTGCATGCCAATGAGCACGCTCGCCACAATGCTGGGAATGGGGGATGCCACAGTGGCTGTGGCATCCTAATTACAGGTGCAGGAGTGCCGATCCCCTGACGGACGGTCCCATATACTGTTACGGTCCGCCCGCCATCGAAATAGATACCTGCTTTATTCAAAAAATGCTAATTATAAATGATATTAAAAATGTTGTTTTTTAAAACCAACAAAGTAGTTTTGCAACTTCTCAAGGAAGAATTTGCATGTGAGGAGGAGGCTAAAACCCCTATTTCTGATAAAGTTCAATCTGTGTCTCTTGAGATGCTAGTCGATGGGATAACGAGTGAATGAACTAACTAGCAAGTGCAGTGGGCTTAAAACAGCCACTCAAGAATGTGTTGCAAGAAAGAGTTTGGTTCATAACACCCAAATTCTACCTTTTAGGTGCTTTAATTACACTTGACGGAATCAAAACAAAGCTAGCATTTCACAAACCATTGGAATCTTTTGTATGAAGGAATGCAGAGGTAGCCTGTCTTGAGGTCATGTCTGAGTCGTTGTGGACAATAAATCTTTCCTTGAAAGAAGCCATTGTCCTCTTCACTCTGTCCAGGAGCTCAATACACATCCCCTTTGTGAAGAAGGGTAACTATGATCCTACAGCAAAAATGATTAATTAACTACACACAAAGCCTGAATAGTAAAATAGATGGGCATATTTACAAGCCCCTATCGCCACTGGAACATCACTTTTTACGACGTACAAGTGGCACTAGGGCCGTCACCTTATTTACAAGGCATCGTTAAGCCACTTAAAATGGCATAAAGCTGCCTTGTAAATAAGGCCCCCTTTCATGCTATGCTTAGCTTGAAAGGGGGGGGGCAATGGGAGTTGCTATGGGCGTTCCACCGCAACACCCATGAATTCTGACGCTGCACCCTATTTACAAGGGTAGCGTAAATAGGAGGCAGCACCAGAATTAAGACCAGGAAAACCTGGTCTTACCCTGGTGCAACGAGGAGAAATGTTTCATTTCTACCGTTTTTGCTGTTTTTATGTGTGCTGCCTTGTGCAGCACACATGAAAACAGCAAAAGGCCAATGATCGTTTATGCACAGGAAGGTCCCCCTACCTTCACATAAACAATCATCCCCTACACACTGACACCCTTGCACTAAGGTGCAAGGGTGCCTGTGTTGGTGCTAGACTACTAAGGGTAGTGCCAGCACAGGGGGAAACGCAGGGCAGCACCATACTCTTGTAAATATGGTGCAGCCATGCGTTTCTGAAGTGACAGAGTGAGACATTAAGCCAGGAAGGCTAATGTGTCACTCCGGCACTTCCCTTGTAAATGTGCCCCAGAAACTGTAAGAAATCGGGTTAATGTTTGAGGGGGATGAAGCCCTTCTCAAGCAGCAACCAAAATCCTAGTCAAGGTGAAGTCACAAGCAAATTACAAATTAACCTGTGCTCTACCCTCTGGTGGCTTGGCATAAAGCAGTTATGCATAACTAGAGGCAGTGTGTAAAGTATTTGTGCAACACTTCAAAAAGCAATAAAATGAAAATACAATACAAGAAAATCCCACACACTAATTTAGAAAAATAGAGCATATGTAAATAAATAAATCAAGAATAAAACAACAAAACCTCCAATCAGTAGGAACAGTAATATGCAAGTTTAAAGACTTTCCTGATAATAATGCTAAAAACACCAAGCACCAACTGAGGTTATTTGGTTGCTCTGGACTGGGACAAAGTCAGATGTAAGGCTGACCGAGTGGCTACAGGGACCCACTTAAGACTGCTGAACACAGTACCTTATCCTGGTTGCGAACAGATGCTTCTGCTTGTATGGAGATGCACTACGCAGCAGCAGTTCCAATGGGTTGCGTTGGGTGAGGCGATGTCCTTGCATGGAGATGCGTTGCGCAGCAGTGGCTCAGACGGGCTGTGATTGGCGATGCAAAGTCCTTGCATCAGGGAAGTCCACGCAGTGGATGGCGATGCGTCAAGCAGCAAAGGTGATGCACCAGTTCTGCGGGAGGAGCAACGCAGACGAGATGTGTTGGTTCTGCTGAATCCACAGATCGGCCTGCAGAGTACCGTCAAGCTACTACCAAGGGTCCAGGACTGGGGTGTAGCCACTTGGGAGTGCAGACTCACAGATAGCAGAGTTCAGGTGTTGGCGCACCTCTGTACACAGTCGTCACCTCAATCACCACACTACAATAATTAACTCTCCACTGTACTGTTGCACTGGGTTCTGACCCTTCAGTAAGCCCAGATTGTTAGCTTTTTTGATCACTCGATTTTGGACTTTGACTGTGAATGAGTCTCACTACCAGTGTTTTACCCACGGTAATCACCGGGCAAACGGACTGCGCATGCTAACTGCCAGTGTCCGAGTTTTTAAGATATGGCTAATGCAATGTAGCAAGGGTAAGGAGAACTTGGCTGGTTACACGTGAACATGCATGCATGCAGACACATTGACACAATTATGTGGGCTGCGCATTGGAGACTTCTGTGGTTCACATCCCTGTAGGATTAGGTATTCATCTGGAATAGGCCTTATAAGGGTAGTGTACACTAATAGGGAATGTCAGTGTGCTTTACTGTTTTGCCTGTAGTGGCACAGCATGAGACACACAGGGAGAGAACTACATTAGAGTGTAGTTTCTTCTTGGCCTACAGAGACCATGGACATCTTGAATTTGAGTGTAACGTGCGGGAAAACCAAATATGTAACTCCCAAAATGATAACTGTACACCTTATGCATCATCCTGAGTTTTCTTATTTCCCTGACTCAGCTTAGGATCAAAGCCCAGGCGTTGTGCCATCCTGCTGTGTCCAGTTTATTACATTTTCTCCAGCAGCAGGAATTAAGGGTGACCTACACAACATGAGCAATTAGCAGTACTGCTACCAGCTCCAGAGAAGGAAAGGGGGGATTCACTCCATCAATCACCCAGCTGTTACACTGTACCAGGGATGGGACTACCCAAGCCCACTGAAAAAAGGAGAGTGCCTAGGCAACTGGATCTAACCGAGAGGGGGCATCTCTTTGAAATCCTGGCCGTGATGTCAGTGAGGGGTGGAGCTTAGACTCCAGTAGCTGACGTGACCAGTGGCTCCTGGATGACGCCATCTTGTACTGTCAGCTAATACTGTGCAGAAGGTTTGGGACAGGGGTGGAGAGGTAATCAAGCACCCTAGGATTTGCCTGGGGTGCCTGTTTTCTGGAACCTTCCTCTCCCCTTTCAAAAGGGTTGCACATGGAGAAGGCTCTCTCTTACCTGAGGATTTTTCTATGCTTCGCTGATGGATCCTGGGACCACTATGGAGATTTGTAAAGAAGAACCCCCTGATTCACAGTCAGGACCAAAGATTCTGCCCAGTTAATCCCAGGACGTGTGGGTCTGTCGTCCTACCCCTGCTTGACGGGGCTCAGAGCACGGGTAGGACGACAGCTAGTTGCTATGCCACCCGCCTGATCGAGCAACAAAGTGCTCTGTCATTTTGACCCCATTGGGACTATTCCT
Organism: Lissotriton helveticus; assembly: GCF_964261635.1. NCBI lineage: Eukaryota > Metazoa > Chordata > Amphibia > Caudata > Salamandridae > Lissotriton > Lissotriton helveticus. The sequence continues at coordinate 210,408,298 of NC_136063.1, read as the reverse complement.
TTAATGTCTGGGTCTCAAAAGTCCAGGCTATACGCCATGACTCCAGGCAGTACCATTGGTTATACAATGATGCACTGCACCAGTGCTGCGGTGGTGTAAGAGTCAAGAGTACCTTCTCTCTCACTTTTTATTACACCAGTTCTGATGAATTGCCGTTATACCCGCTAGGGGCTGTAAGGCAAGAAACATGTTGACCACCATCACTAGACAGACCCTGTAGGATCATTACTCCCAGTCAGGGCTCACTCAATTTTAGTTAGGCTAGTACACCATCAGAACAAAATTCATTACTTAGGACAGTACCAGACCTATTTTATTCCACACCACTCACTCACTACCTTGTCCACATACCCTCACACACCCAATGGCTTCATAAAAAAGATCTCTGGCAAAGAGCCCCTTCACGGGTGCCCTTCGGGCTTTGCAGCGCCAGCCCAACGAGGAGCAAAATACCCTATGATGAAGCATGACATCCTTCAGGGTGTGTGAGGGCAATCCATAAAAGTCCTGATCTCTTATTGACTCACCTTCACTTTAATATCGACCTACCATAATATCGATGTTTTAATATCGAAGGGACAGAATATAGAAGGTAAGTAATATCGATTTTTTTAATATTGAAGGGACAGAATTTCGGAGGTAAATAATATCGATTTTGTTAATATCGATGTAAGTAATATCAATGTTACTAATATCAATGTTAGTAATATTGATGTTACTAATATCGATTTTTATGTTATGTTATGTTATGTTATTAAAATTTCTAGAGCGCACAGCTGCCCCAGCAAAGGGGCGTCCTGGCGCTTTGACAGATGCTATAACATAACACACTAAAAAGATTAGCCAGAAACTGGAAAGAGGAAAGTTTTAATGGCCTGCCTGAAGGCAAACATATCCTCAAGAGCACGAATGTGGACTGGTAGCGAGTTCCATAGGCCAGCCGCTAGAACCCTAAAAGAACGGCCACCCATCCTGCTCAACCTGAAGCGTGGGCAGACAGCCAAATGGAGACCCTCCGATCTTAAAGATCTCGATGGCACATAGGGTGTAAGCAGAGTAACAAGTGCCGGTGGCGAAGAAGTTTTCAAAATTTTGAAGGCCAGACACAGCGCCTTGAACTTGATTCGCTGTCTGACCGGGAGCCAATGCAAGGCCATGATGGTGCCCGACACCGAACAGTGTCTGGGAAGGCCCACAATGGCTCGTGCCGCGGCATTTTGTACTCTTTGGAGCCTAGAGGCCTCCGCTTGATTCACCCCTAACAACAGTGAGCTACCGTAGTCCAGCGAGTGCAACGATTTTTATGCATATTATTATGTATTTAATAAGTTTAAAAAAAAATGTAATTTAAGTAAATTTTGTATTTTAGTACCTGAGCGGGTTGTGCGTTTAAAGGAAAATAGGGTGGGAAGTAATTTAATTATACTTAATTAATTATTCATTTTTTATGAATTATAAATTAATTTTAATTAAGTAGTAATTAATTTTTATTATTTGGTAATTTATTTCAATTAATTGATTAATTGATAATTATGTTCTGTAGCGGGTTATGGGTTTATAGGGGAATAGGGTGGGAAGTAATTTAAATGTAATTAAGTATTAATTTATTTTCATTAATTGTTTTTGCTAATTATACTATTGGTTATTAATTATCAATTGGTAATTAATTTTTATTAGTTGGTAATTAATTTGAATTAATTGATAATTATGTTAAGTGTATTAATTTATTATTGCCGTTTGTTGTGTTTTAATAGGGAAATAGTGTGTAAAGTAATTGATGTTTCTATTGTGTGTAAAGTAATTGATATGTAATTAAGTAGTTATTACAATTATAGTTGGGTATTGATAACTAATTTTTTGGATATTAATTATTAATTGGTAATTGTTGTTTTAGTAATTATTTATTGGTATTTGTAAATGGTTTAGATTAATTTAATAAATAATTTATGTATAAGTATGTTATTTTTAACTTCTACGCTATCCAACACTTTCCCCACTGTTGCACTTTCTGGAGTGGGAATAGTAATTTTTACCCCTACGCTATCCAACACTTTCCCTACTGTTTCACTCTCTGGAGTTGGACTAGTTATTTTTACCCCTACCCTATCCAACACTTTCCCTACTGTTGCACTCTCTGGAGTGGGAATAGTAATTTTTACCCTTACGCTACCCAACACTTTCCCTACTGTTGCACTCTCTGGAATGGGAATAGTAATTTTTATCCCTACGCTAGCCAACACTTTCCCTACTGTTGCACTCTCTGGAGTTGGAATAGTAATTTTTACCCCTACGCTATCCAACACTTTCCCTACTGTTGCACTCTCTGGAGTTGGAATAGTAATTTTTACCCCTACACTATCCAAAACTTTCTCTACTGTTGCACTCTCTGGAGTTGGAATAGTAATTTTTACCGCTACGCTATCCAACACTTTCCCTACTGTTGCACTCCCTGGAGTTGGAATAGTAATTTTTACCCCTACGCTATTCAACACTTTCCCTACTGTTGCACTCTCTGGAGTTGGAATAGTAATTATTACCCTACGCTATCCAACACTTTCCCTACTGTTGCACTCTTTGGAGTTGAAATAGTAATTTTTACTCCTACGCTATCCGACACTTACCCTACTGTTACACTCTCTGGAGTGGGAATAGTACTTTTTACCCCTACGCTATCCGACACTTTCCCTACTGTTGCTCTCTCTGGAGTGGGAATAGTATTTTTTACCCCTACGCTATCCAACACTTTCCCTACTGTTGCACACTCTGGAGTGGGAATAGTAATTTTTACTCCCACGCTATCCAACACTTTCCCTACTGTTGCATTCCCTGGAGTGGGAATAGTAATTTTTACCCCTACGCTATCCAACACTTTCCCTACTGTTGCACTCTCTGGAGTTGGAATAGTAATTTTTACCCCTAGGCTATCCAACACTTTCCCTACTGTTGCACTCCCTGCAGTGGGAATAGTCATTTTTACCCCTACGCTATCCAACACTTTCCCTACTGTTGTTTTTTTGGGCATTGGAATAGTATTTTATTCCCTCTGTTACTTAATATTTTTTGTATTGTTTTAGTTAATGTAGTATATCATTAATTTTTAAAATATTAAAAGTAAATTAATTTTTTTAATTTGTTTTGCATAATTATTACATTTTTATTTATGTTATTATTTTAGGTGTATAGATGAATTTGTAAGTTATAATATTTTTAATTATTTATAAGTTATTACAATAAATATTAAAACTGATGATTAAGTATATTATATATTATATGTATATGTTTAATACATGTGTTATTAAATGATGTATATTACTTGTTAATTTTAAATGATATAAACTAAGTTTTACTATGTTTATTATATTTGTAAGTATTTTTTGATTCATTTTACATATTTTTTTAATTTAAAAAAACCGATATATTTTTTAAAGATGATATTTTTAACATCAATATTTTTTTCCCGATATTTTTGTACTTACCTTGTTGTAAATAGGATGTCGATATTGTTGACATCGATATTATTGCTCCGATATTTTTGTATTTCTATATTTTTTGTTTCAATATTTTGTCAGACATTCCCAACAAAGCAACAACACAGCAAAGGGGCAGTACTCCTCCTGGAAGCTCTTCTAGCTCTTGTCCTTGGCAGTTTCCTTGATCCAGCGAGTTCTAAAATGTTGGGAGCTGGGCCCCAATATTTATACTCAAAATCCCTTTCTTCTCTCAGGCAGAGAGTGTCTGCGCTTAGTCCAAACCAGTTCTGTCCTCTCTGATCCAGCTTCCTGGCAGGAGGTGGAGACATCATTGAGTATGGCAGACCAGGCCCATCAGGTGAAAAGAAATCTCCTCTCCCTCCTCTAAATGCAGGCCAGGTCTATTCAGCCCAGCCCCTACTCATACAGACACTCTGGAGCCACTGCACCTCCACAGCCCCTGTCACTCCAAAGCCAGAGAGGTAATGCACATCCGAGCAGAGGCACACTGGATGGCTAAGCAAGAGAATACCTACATTCTTAAAATGTTATTTTCAAACAAAGAATGTAAAAATCACCATCACTAAAAGATGCTTTTCAAAATTCTGAGTACAAGCATACTAAACTTTATTTTCCCATCGTGTTCCCAGGGGTAGTTATCCTTATAAGATGTTATAAGCAAACTCCCCATTCTATCCTATGAGGGGAAATAGTGGAAAACAAAAGTAGCAGTATTTCATTATCAGGACATACCACACACACCATGGCATGTCCCACCTTTTCACATACACTGCACCCTGCCCACAGGGGTCCCTTGGGCCTACCTTAGAGGTGACTAACATGTAAGAAGAGGAAAGGTTGGGGCCTAGAAACTGGGTGCACTTGCCAGGTCGACATGGCAGTTACAAACTGCGCACAGACTCTGCAGTGGCAAGTCTGAGTAACCTTTACAGGGCTACTTCTGTGGGTGGCACAATCAGTGCTGCAGGTCCACTAGTAGCATTTGATTTACAGGCCCAGCAACTCTCAGTGCACTTTACTAGGGACTTACCAGTAAATAAAATATGCAAATCATGGAAACACCAATCCATAAAACACTTTCCCACAGGAGCACTTGCAGTTTAACACTGAACAGCAGTGAAATAGTGCGCTGAGACACTAAACCAGCAAAAACAGAGTCAAAATCGGGAGGTCAAAAAGCAAAAAGACATGGGAAACAAGCCAAAAGATGCCAAGTAACAGACATTATCTATGGTTTGTTCCATATGCCAATGTATATTTGTAAAGTACTGGTTAGTATTTAGTGGTGTGTGTGTAATAAATGTACTTTTCCTTTTTCTAAAGAAAATGTACTGACTGGACAATAATGTATTGAGTGTTATTACTGCATTCCCAGTGAGGAAAATTGTGACGCAACTAATAGCCCGAATCCCAACATGTACCAAACAATGTGTTCTGGCAAATAATATAATTTTTAAAGTTAAAGTGTTACAGTTAAAATTAAAGTGTTTTAATTACTGAAATGATTTCACATGCTATCCCTTAGGTAATAACCAAGGATATAGCTAGTGCATGGAGAAGAGGCACATTATAGTTATTATAGTGTGGTGAGTGAGGTGACAAGTCTGTGTACGGATGTGCACGAGTGGTAATAATTTAAAGGGGGGCATAACTATAAATATGAACTATGAGTAGGACTCATAGTAATGCAAAAGTCTTACACAAATTATAATTTCAACAGGTAAGTATACGTTTTTTTTATTGATGTGTTGGTTAAGGTGTGTTTGGCACAAATATGATGGAAATAAGTGGTGCAGATATCATGAAATTAATAGATAACTGTAATTTTCGAATTTCTAATGTTTGTTGAGTTTAATTTAGCTTTGTATAACAAATACAAATATAGTTTTCCAGCTGTAACATATGTTTAACCCTTGTTTTTTAGTGACAATTTTGTAATATTTACCTAGTTTACTTCAGTGGAGTGGAGTGTTATTAAGTGGAGTGAGGCACAATATAATGGTGGATAGTGTTGTAAAGTGTACTCTGTTACAGTATATAGCGGTATAGTGGAGAGGAGTAAAGTGGACGCGGTATAGTCAAGTAGCATGTAATGCAATAGCATACAGAGGAATGGCGTGTAGTGGAGTTGCATACAATGAAGTGGCGTACAGGTAACAATAGAGTGGGGTATATTTGAGTGTCATAGAGTGTAGTGATGTACAGTGCAGTTGTATACAATGGGATAGCACACACTGGAGTGTCGTAAAAGTGGATTTACATTTTATAAATATTGTAGAGGGTTATTTGCATACACTGTAGTGGCGTACATTGGAGTTCTATAGACTGGAGTGTAGTACAGCATAGGGGCATATATTGGAATATCTTGTGTTCTAAAATAGCATACAGTGGAGTGTGATACAGTAGAGTGGCATAAACTAAAATACCCTACACTGCAGTGGAGTACACTGGAGTGCCATACAGTGGAGTCGGGTACCATTGAGTGGTTGACAGTAGGCTTACATAACGTGGAGAGTGGTAAAGTTTAGTTCTGTAAAGTTAAAGTGTGTAATATTGGGGTGACATTTACTAGAGCCGTACAGTGTAGTCGTACTGAGTGATATATCATAAACTACATTGGGGTACAGTGTAATACAGGACAGTGCAATAGCGTAAAGTGGAGTAGAAGAAACTGTAGTGTGATACAGTAATGTACAGTATCATTTAGTAACGTTTAGTGTAATAATGTTTACTTTAGCAATGTGAACTGTTCAGACATACAGTAGTGTGCCATATTAAGGAGTAGCATCCAGTAGATTATTGCACAACTCAATAGGATTCATTATAGAAGCATAGACTGTAGACACATTCAGTGATGTGTGGTTCAGCGGAGTGCCGCCGAATTTAGTATTGTAAGGTGATATAACATACAGTCAATTGTGGTACAGTCTAGTAGCCTGCAGTACATTTCAGTACAAGGGAGTGGCTTACTGTGTAGTAGCTGATATTGGAATAGCATGCACCTCAGTAGTGTACCATCAAGTGGGGCATAGTGGAATAGCATCTACTGGAGTATCGTAAAATGTAGTTGGGATACAATGAAGCGGTACATTTTAAGGGGGGCATAGTAAACTAGCATACATGAAAGTGTAATAAAATACAGTAGGGAACAGTATAATAGGCTAGAATATAGTGGTGTATGTTGCAATAGCGTACATTGCAGTTGGGTGGAGGAGAGTGGAGGAAGGTACAGTGGATTAGCATAGAATGTAGTGGCATATACTGTAGTGTTGTATAACGGAGTAGTATACTGTAAATAACGTACAGTGGTATGGCGCAAATCACTGTGTTCCAATTAAAGCAAATGTTGTCAAAAGATGGCAATATATTATCTCATAGACACATATATATTTTATTATGTAAGTCTTGCCTGGGTACCAAAAGTGTTTAAATTCAATGTATTTGATCTATTTATTTTTCTTTTGCATATTGTGATATCCTTAATTTGAATTTTGTTAAAACTTGGTTGGAATTTGTTATTATGGTGACCAAATGCTTATTTTGGATAGTGCAGGTAAGCAGTGTGACAATTTTATACGTTTTAAATCATTTTAACTTTGCAAGCTGTTTATGTTGTGTTTTTTTCACATATGGGTGTATTTTGCTGTACTACTATGGTATATAGTGATGCAAAATCATTAGTTGATTGACTAATGACTGCCTTTACAAAAATTAAAAGCAGGCATGTGTTTTTAGGTACAGTTTGTCTGTGTTCTTTGTTATGCATGCCGATATAGGTAAGTACTTGGTTTGGTATTTTTGCACTATCTATTAACACTTTACTAAAGTGGCAATATGTAGTGCAAAATATTTACAAGTTTTTATAAATAGGCAGTAGCATGTTACTACCACAGTACCATAAAAAATAATTTTCTGTGGTTACCATTTTTCTTTCTAACTTTCTATATATTTTTGATGGCCTCTGCAGGGAACAATGTTTATTCTTAAAGTAATGTGTTAATTTTTAGTAATAGAGGGGTTGGGCGTGCGCAGGTGATGAAGTCCAAAGAGTCAATGTTTGAATTTCCAAATAAGTCTTTATTTTCAATTAGTTAGTTCTCACAGAATTGGAGATTTTACAGAAAGCCAACACGTTTTGTTCTCATGATGAACACTTTGTCAGGGCTCAGTAGGCGAGTATCATTCCTTTGATGTACAGAGTAAATGGTGAGAATTCCATAATCCACAGGTATCCTAGGTAAATTTGGCCCAGCTCCAACATGTCCTTTCGTGTAGGATTCGAATAAACGAATCTCAAGTTACGAGTTCTCCTGCCAGAATGAGCTCATTCTGGTAGGAGAACTCGTAACTTGAGATTTACTACATAGACCAACTGAGGCTCTATGATATCCTGTGTGTTTCCAGAATAACTACCTGGAACACCGATTTGGTTAAAGGATCGTTTATTCCAATCCTACACAAAAGGACATATTGGAGCTAGGCCAAATTTACCTAGTAAGCCGTCAGTTGTGGTCCGAATCACATCGCAATTAAGCCCATGGTGGCTTATAGCGTGTTTCAAAATGTTTATAACTTGTTTATATTTTTTTATTTCTACATAATTTAAAAACAAAATATATATATATTCATATATATTCTCAGAGCTCCAAAGTTGCCCGCAGGCAAGGCAGCACACTCCAGCAGCTTGTCACGAGCATATTCCTCGCAGCAATTGTAAGGGTAAAAGCTACACTCTGTCCTTCTTTGATTACAGTCCGTGTGTCGCATAATGAAGCCTATATATATATATATATACGTATATATATATATATCTTCAAATCTTCAGGTTCTTAGATTTCGCGACGGAAGTCACAGCACCACAACAGTAAGATCATTTAATTTAGTTTATTTTAAGTACACCATGTGCAAAAAGTGCAAAAATGGACGGCCTACGCGTTTCGACTGCAATCAGTCTTCAACTGGACCATAGAGTCCTGACTGTCTAGAACATTTTTTAAAAGTGCTCAGAGCTCAAACCGTCATTTGTTTCCATAGTTAAAAACAACTAGACTGCCGACTTCATTCACAATTTTAGGCACCAACTGATCGCAATTTTTTTACCATTTTTTTACATAACTTTGGCTTCGTTTGCTTTTCTTTACCATACATGTAAAGTACTTTTTTTTCTATTTTATGCATGTAACCACATTAATAAAATGCAAAGTGCCAATTCAATTCACAAGGAAGGGTAGGGATATCTTGGGGAGGAAGAGTAAAAAAGTGTATAAAAAACTGTACATTTTTTAAGAGAAAGAGGAGTAGGGAAAAAGGGGGGAGGAGGGGCAGAGCAGAGGAAGAGAGCAAAAATGACCGATTCCTAAACAGGATTTAAAGTCACTGAAATTCATTAATACTTTCATTTTAGTCTTTATGATGTAATCCTATATTCTTCTTTTGCTCATTTCAAAGGATGTGTCTGTGAAGTACTATATCATTTCCCTTGAAAGTTCCTGTCAGAGCCCCAATTGTATGTCATATTTACATTCATTTTCCCTTATGTACAGTTTTAGTTCATATCTTCCATCTTCCCTTCTTGGTCCCTATCTTTGTTGTTCTGTTTTTCTTTCTTTCCTTATGTACATATAATACTGTTTTCTTGACAATGAAGTTTGATTTCACAATTTGAGAAGGTTTCTCTTCTTTTACATTATTTACATCTTATTTACACAGAGATGAGTGTCCAGATTCTGATTAATGTTTTATTTTATTTACATTGTCCAGTTTTTAGAGGTGTACATGTAGTTCGGCGTCCAGATTGTGTCCATGTGGATATTCTGTGCCCATTTCAAGGATCATTCGGCTTTCCATTCTCTGCAATTTCAAGGTTAGATCCCCCCCTGTTTCAGATTTTTTCACAAGTCTGATCCCAGAGTATGTTAATTGAGAGCAATCTCTTTGGTGATATTCATTGAAATGTTTCGCCATAGGGTAGTTTGGATCCTTGTTCTTTATGGCACGTAGATGTTGGAGAATACGCAACTTTAGTTTGTTAATTGTGCTCCCCACATAGTATTTTTCACACGGACACTTGAGTCTATAGATTAAATGTTTTGACTCACAGGTGATGTGATCCATGATTTCTTCAATCTTTCCTTTCCTTAATTTATACTCCATGATGTTTTGAGCATGTTCACAGGCCTTACATTTCACACACTTCCAAAATCCTGGGGTGCTCAGCCACGATGTTTTTTTGTTGTTTTTCTGTTGTTTGAGCTCCAGATGACTTTGAGTTAGGATGTCCCTTAAAGAGGATGTTTTTCTATAGGTGATACTGGGGTATGATGTTAAGTGTTCACATAGGGTTTCATCCAACAAAAGGATCTCCCAGTTTCTCTTAAACACACCCTTTAACACCTGACTCTGATTGTTGAAATCCAAAATGAGACGCGTTTTATTCTCTGAGTCTTCTTTTTGTACAGTTTTGGTTCCTGAATCCGGCAATCTATGTTCTTGTTGTTCCACTGGAATTAGAAGATCAGATCTATTCTTCATATTCATTCGGGATTTCGCTGTTAATAGAACTTCCATATGATAACCTCTTTCCAGGAATCGGCCGAACATCCTATCAATTTCCACTGTTACATCCTCTTCTTCCGAGCAGTTTCTCTTCGCCCTCAACATTTCGCCGTATGGTATGCTCCATTTTAATTGGGGAGGATGACCACTGTTTGCGTGGAGGATGCTGTTGCAGGACGTCGGTTTCCGATGCATTTTGATGCATAATTTGTTGTTTCTTACACCAACTTCCACATCTAAAAATATGATGTTCGTATTACTGATTGTTGATGTGAAGTGCAGATTGTAGTTATTTGTCTCGAGGGAATTGATGAAGTTCGGTAGTTCAGTTTGATTTCCGTCCCAAATGACGAATAGGTCGTCGATAAATCGACACCAAGTTTTTTAAAAAAAATTTTTTTTGTTTTCTTCCAGTAAAATCCCAGTTTCCCATGCAGCCATCAATAAGTTCGCATATGTTGGGCAAAAGATGTACCCATTGCTGTCCCCTGCTTCTGCAGGTATAAATTGCCTTGGAACGGGAAAACATTATGTCTCAGACAGTAAGTCAGCATCTCAATTAACATTGCGGAATGTTTCAGAAAGTTCACCGATCTTTGGTTGAGAAATTCCTGAACAGCATCTATTCCATCCTGATGTCTTATGGATGTGTACAATGATGTACAACGATGAGACATCTATTGTTGCCATTAGATATCCCTTATTCCATGCTATGCCGTTCAATTTATTCAGAAAATCCATGGTATCACGTAGATACGAAGGTAGTGCGGTCACATTGTTCATTAAAAAGATATCTATGAATCTTGATGTGGTCTCCAACAATGACCTAATTGAGCTCACAATGGGTCTGCCGGGTGGCTTATTAAGAGACTTGTGTACTTTCGGCAGAAAGTAAATGGTGGCCGTAATTGGATTGTCTGTTTTTAAATAGATATATTCATCAAAATCTATCCAGCCTCTTTCTTTCCAGCCGGTTAATAGAGTATGATATTCCTCTGTCCATCGTTCAATAGGGTTCTCTTTCAAGAGTTCATAGTGATCTGTATTTCCTAGTTGCCGCTTTGCTTCTTCTACAAAGTCTGTAACGTTTTGGACCACGATGTTGCCCCCCTTGTCAGAGGCTTTGATTATTATTGAGGGGTCATTCTTCTGTTCGGTTATTGCTTGATATTCCTTTGGTGTGAGGTTCCAATTTTTTCCTTTTGCATTGGTATTCTTGTTTCGACTTTTATTTTGATGTTTATTATCAGCCAATCCTGCTGCAATTTTCGTTATTTCCTCTACCATGATCTCCTGGAATAAGTCAATTTTATTTCCAGGTTGTAAGTGTGGACAAAATCTAGATTGCTTTTTAAGTCCACTCTCTCCTCCCTTGTTCGTGGTTATTCCCATTTCGTTGCCGAATTCAACGTCAGATGTTATTGAACTTCGGTTATCTACTGCACATGTTGTCTCATCAATTCCCATTGTGGTTAATGCTTCTAAAGCTGGGAGATCTCTTTGGGTGATTGTTGTTGGATCTGTAGTTTCTTTTTGGTAATTTTCTCTTGTGGGCTTCTTTTCTAAGAAGTATTTTTTAAGTTTAATTTTTCTGCAGAATTTATAGAGGTCTATTCAAGCATTTGCAATATCCCTCTCTTTGTTTGGGCAGTAGGATAGCCCCCTGTTTAATAGCTTCAATTGAGATTCTGTTAAAGGTCTGTCCGATATGTTAATGACCAGGTTTTTATCAAGTTTCGCTCCACTTTTTTTGAGCATTATTTTTGTTTCCCTTTTCCTCTCTTTGACTTTACTTCTTCTGCTCCTTCTGGTAATTTTGGCTGTCCTCTCCCCCACACGTGGCCTCTCCCTCTTCCTCTGTGTCGCGTTATCATTTGCGCTAACTGCATCTCCCCACAAAAATCCAAAGGCATTGAGCTTGCATCTTCATCAGCTGAACTGATTTCTGAGCTGTCTACATTATCTATTTTTGTTGCCATCGTGGTTGTTCCTGCACATTTGTCCATCACCACCCTACTTCTTAGTGTGTCATATTTATGGGCAAATGTATATATATATATATATATAGGTTGTGACACCGACGAAGGCTTTTTGCCGAAACGTTTGTTGTGCTAAATAAACTGCACGCTGTTTAAAGTAACTCCCCGGAGTGCTGCTCTTTCTTCTTTTCAAACACGAAGAAGTTTTTTCGAGCGTTATATATATATATATATATATATATATATATATATATATATATATATATATTATATATATATATATATATATATATATATATATATATATATATATATATGTATTTATAAATATACATCCATTTATTAATTGTTTTCCCTACCTATTTTCACATTAACAAAGTGTTAATAGGTGTAGGGAAAATAACAAACCACATTGCAAAGCCTAATGCAGAACACAGTGAAACTAGAGCAGAAAATAACATGGCAGCCTTTAACTTTTGTATAGGTAGTCATTAGCCAAAAAATGCAATATACCTCGGTATTACTGTAGTACTACCACGCCCACAGATATATCTAGGTTTAAAACACTTAGAGCTTAAAGCTTAACAAATACATACTCTAATTGCTCTACAGATTGCTCTGCGCACCATAATAGATCATCTAGACTAATTTCATAAAACTTCAACTGATGGTTTTCGTCTAAATGTCTATGTGTAATGCATTGGATTTTACAGCTGTTTAGCACGCCACCTTTATTCTTTGCACCCCATTAACCAAACCCTGCAAACCTGTCCCTAGTTCGACAATTAAACGGGGGCAATAGGCGTGCAAAGTTTCGCAGACAATCGTCAAACAGGTACAAAGTTATTAAGGGACAAACATGTAAAAAAAACTATCTCTGGGCACCCTAACTATAACTACAGAGTGGCTAGCGCCACTTTGTCACAAACACACACACGCACACATACATATGTATCAATCTATCTAAATATAAATATGATTGGCAAAGACTCCTGCGTAGTCGAAACGCGTCTCTCGTGATCCTGGGTTGAGGGTGACCTTATCCATTAAAAATAAGCCTTAATCCTACACTCCTGCGTCCGTGCCTTCTTCGTTGGATTTGTTGTCTGAGGAAGCTGGATTGTTGTGTCTATATATATATATATATATATATATATATATATATATATATATATATAAATATATGTATATATGTACATATATATATACTCGCTCCGTTTCTTCACCTACTGGCAACCTCAGCACTCTTCTTTGATGGGTGCAAGTAACATGGAGGTGGATCCATGTAAAATATCAAGGTTCCTGTCTTTCAGTAAGACAGACAGCACTCACGGGGTACACTATAAAGATTTAATTGCGAGGGCACGTTTCGGCATATCTGCCTTCTTCCATCTCGATTTAACAACTGGCTGCAACTATGTGTCAGTACCTTTAAAATCACAACTCAGTTCCCATTGAGCGCAGCAGGTGAGAGGAGGAAGGGGATTGGTCAATCCTATATCAATGTCTTTTTACCTCCGTGATTTTACAGGAAATTAAGGTAGGCTTCAGGACTTTTATCAAAATTATCTGGCATTAATGGCTTCATAAAACATTGCATGTTGTTATACATAATGGGCACTCCCAATGATTTGCGTTCCCCCCTTGTCTACCACCAATGTCCAAAGTACCTCCATTTGTTGTTCAAATCATTGCTTGAGAGACCCCTCGTCGAACCATACTGCTACATGGCAGTCGGCACTGGAGGCGGCAGATTTCCTTATCTCCACAAGTCTATATGACCAGCGATTATAATGGCGCTGTACCACGGCATACAGTATGGTGGTGCAAGTTGCCTGTATAACATACTCGCTCCGTTTCTCCACCTTCTGGCAACCCCAGCACTCTACTTCGATGGGTGCAGGTAACATGGAGGTGGATCCATGTAAAATATCAAGGCTCCTGTCTTCTAGTAAGACACACAGCACTCATGGCGTACACTTTAAAGAGGTAATTGCGAGGACGCGTTTTGGCATATCTGCCTTCTTCCAGCTCGCTTTAACAACCGGCAGCAACTACGTGTCAGGACTTTTAAAATCACAACTCAGTTCCCATTGGGCGCAGCAGGTGAAGGGAGGAAGGGGCTTGGTCAATCCCATGTCAATGTCTATTTACCTCTGTGATTTTATGGGAAATTATGGTATGCTTCAGGAGTTTTATCAACATTATCCGGCCTTGATGGCGTCATAAAACATTGCATGTTGTTACGCATAACGGGTACTCCCAAATATAGATTTGCGTTCTCCCCTTGTCTGCCACCAATGTCCAAAGCACCTTCACTTGTTGTTCAAATCACTGCTTGAGAGACCCCTCGTCTAACCTTACTGCTACATAGCAGGCGGCGCTGGAGCCGGCAGATTTCCGTATCTCCACAAGTCTATATGACTAGCGATTATATTGGCGCTGCTACCACGGAATACAGTATGATGGTGCAAGTTGCCTGTATAACATACTCGCTACTTCTGGCAACCTCAGCACTCTTCTTAGAGGGGTGAAAGTAACATGGAGGTGGATCCATGTAAAATATCAAGGCTCCTGTCTTCCAGTAAGACAGACAGCACTCACGGGGTTCGACGACATATGGTTCGATAAGGGGTCTCTCAAGCAGTGATTTGAACAACAAGTGAAGGTACTTTGGACATTGGTGGCAGACAAGGGGAGAAGGCAAATCTTTGGGACTGCCTATTATGCGGAACAACATGCAATGTTTTATGAAGTCATCAAGGCCGGATAATGTCTATAAAACTCCTGAGGCATACCATAATTTCCCTCAAAATGATGGAGGTAATAATACAGTAAAATGGGATTGACCAAACCTCATGTGACCACTTTAACAAAGCTGTGATCCCGTCAATTTCCTGCAGGTCCTTGGCATCACGTGGTGTGGTAATGATTGCAACAGATGTAGGAATGTCTCTATTGGTAACCTGTACAACCGTGCTACATCATGCTTCCATGCAACCTCAAACACATCAATCATTGTCCTCTCTCAGAAAGGTTTGTTGATGGTCTAGGTTTTACGGAACTCCTAAAGTTATGTTTATGACCTGCAGTAAATATCCCTGCGATACTGGGGTTACTTCAAGGTTATATATACGTAATTGGCTGATATCCCTCTGGGGTGGTGAACATGATTTTTCAACATACACCATATTCCAGCATGCAAGTGAAATATGGGAGGGGTTGATGGTACCTAGAGAGTTTGAGTATTCATAACTGTTAGAATCTTTAGTTGGCACAGGTAGGTACTTGTGACAAATAGGGACCCTGGCCTCCAGTCAGGGTAAGGGGGATACACTCTTTAGATAACCCCTGCTCACCCCCTTGGTAGCTTGGCACGAGCAGACAGACTTATCAAAGGCAAAGTGTAAAGTATGTGTACCAACACTCACAGTAATACAGTGAAAACACTACAGATGGACTCCACACCAGTTTAGAAAAATAGAAGTATTTAATCTAAACTAAACAAGACCAAAATGACAAAAATCCAACATACACAGTTCAGGTATATGATTTAAAAAGAGTTCTTACGGTTGCGTTAAAATAATCCACAGTTGCGTCACGTTTTAGCCAAAAGTACCTTTAGATGTGACAAAAGTTCCAAGGGAAAGCTGCAGAGTTGAAAAACAAGCGATGCGTCACTCCTGAGACCCTGGGGAGGCGATGTGACAACCCCGCTGGATGCAGCGGACGTGTTGCAGTGACTACGGTCTGTATGGGGAGGGATGCGATATCTTGTATGGATTCCGGTGCACAGGTTTCGTAGAAAGCGTCTCTCAAAGGTACGATGCGACGATCTTCGGAACGGCGACGATCTCAGGTGCGGCCGCGATGCGCAGCAGCGATCTTCTCCTCTCACGGCCCCTCGATGCGATGGCTCTGTGACGACTCTCGCAGCGACATGATGCGGTCCGCAAGAAATCGGTGCAACAATCTCACCCAGTGATGACAGGCTCTGCGACGATACTCGCAGCGATGGTACTCCTCCCGCACCGGAGCAATGCGTTCTGCAAGCGAAGGATGCGTCGGTTCTGGCAGCGGCAACAGGCGTTGCTACGATCTCGATCTTCGCGGCGGCAGAAATTTCATCGCAATGATGGGGATGTGCTCCGCGTGCTACGCGTGAAACTTTGTAGATTGTCTTTAGTTTCTTCTTATCCAGCGTCCCAACAACAGGTACAACTTCCAGAGGCACCACAACTGGCCCAAGCACTCTAGGAAGGACAGAACTCTCTCAGTAGAGTTCAGGGGGGGGGCTGGGGGTGAAGTCCTTTTGTTCCTGGGACTTTTTAACAGGGAGCCAGCTCTACTCAGGCCCTTGGAGGTCTCTTCAAGCAAGGGGACACAGCACAAAGCAAAGTCCTTCCCCTCTCCTTGGCAGAAAAGCAACTGTAGGTCAGCCCACTAACACACAGCAGGACAGTCCTTCCTCTTCAGTCTTCCAGCTTTCTCCTTGGCATATGTTCCTTCAAGATTCCAGGATGATCTCATTTTCTGTAGTCTGGGGTCCTGTACTTATACCCCAATACATTTTTGTTCCCTAGGTGCAGAAGGGAGCCCGGTCCAAACTAGTTCTGGAGCACTCCTTCTTTCCTTTCACAATGCAAAGCAGAAACATCAGAGGCCCCACAGGAGGTAGAGCCAGAACTGTGGAGGGAAAGCACAGCCCTGGAGCACTTTGTTGACATGATTCCTTGTCTCCCCTCACAGTACAGGGCAGAGACATCAGACGCACCACAGGGGGTACAGCCAGCACTGTGGGGGCAGGCACAGTCCTATTCAGGTCCCAGGTGCAACTCCTCCCTCCCACCTAGATGCATATCTCTCTATTCACCACTGGGCGGACTCACTCTGTCTCCTGCTATCCCCCAGCCCTGTCACTCACAAACCAGACAGTCAATTCACAAACAGGCCAAGGCACACAGAAAGGTGGGTCAAGAGATTAGCCACTTTCTAAAAATGCTGATCTCAAACACAGGATTTAAAAACCATCTGTCCTAAAAGATGTGTTATTAAATTCTGAGTTCAGGGATACCAGACTTTAATTTTCTTTCTTGCTCCTATGGGAATTTATGCAGGTAAACATTATACACAGCATTCCCCATTATAGCCTATGGGCAAGATAGCCCTCTCAGTAGTGAAAAACGAAAATGGCTGTAATTCACTACCAGAGCATGTCACACACACACTATTACGTGCTCTACCTTTCATATACACTGCACCTTGCCCAGGGGGTACCTAGGGCCCTCTATAGGGGTGTCCAATGTGTACAGAAAGGGAAGGGTTAGGCCTGGCCAGTGTGGACACTGGTCAGGGCAGCATGGCAGTTAGCAACTGCACATAGGCACTGCGGTGGCAGGTCTGAGACACCATTTTAGGGATACTCATGTGGGTGGCACAATCAGTGCTGCAGGCCCACTAGTAGCATTTGAATCACCAGCACTGGCCCACTCAGTGCATTTTACTAGGGACTTCCTGGTAAAACAAATATGCCAATAATGGACAACCAATCACAGTATCAATTTATACAGAGAGCATATGCACTTTAGCACTGATCAGCAGTGGTAAAGTGCCCCGAGTCCTAGTGCCAACAACCACGGGTCAGGAAAAATAAATGAGGAAGAAGCAAAGAAAGTTTGAGGATGACCCTGCGAAAAGGGTCATTTCCAACAATAACCATCGCAGCCACTTTGTTAATCCTTCATGAATATTGGCATGAAGCAAGAACGCTGAGTTAAATCTTTCTTTTTCTAGTTTAAATATTATTTATAACTGAATCATTTTGTTGTGTTTTCATTGTAGTTATCTATCAAGATCTCCCTTTCCTATTTGCTTGGATTTATGATTTGCAAGAATCCTTATCAATTGCAGCCTTGTATTTTTATATCAATATTTTGAGAGGAGAGACAGAGCAGCAGTTACTCCCAGTGATCCAGTTCACTGATCAAATACAAGCTTAATGTCTACTGAAGAGAAATATGCACCTTTCCCTTTGCCTCAAGGAGTCTTAATCGTAATGATGCAATATCTACCATTGGCCAGTTGTCGAATAATGTACTCTAAGTCCCAAGTCCAACATGTTCAATAGAATGAGTATAGTGCTATCAGACTACTGAGTAGGCTGAATCAAGATAATATTAAAAACACTTTCCCTTGATATTTAAACACTGAGATGAGGTGATGTGCTGCAGAATTTTTACCAGGGTCCTTTTTTCTACATTAGAATAGTGCACTTCCACGAGTCCAACACAGTTTCTTCAAGAAGGGCCTGATTATAGAGTGTAGTTTAAATCAGCCCATCTTGAATTCATTTTTAAGAATGAATTTGAGGTACCATCCGGAGTAATAAAAATGTGAATGATACAACAAAAAGCGGCGCATGCAGGTAAGAGCGGTGGGGTGGGGAGGGGGTCAACAAACCACGAAGAGGGAAAATTTAATTTAAAAATAAAGAAAAACACTTACCTTGCACCTTATGCAGCGAGAACAAGGTAGGTGGTTTTCTTTTTTTATTTCATTTTCCCTAGTTGCCTGTCTACTCCCTCCCCACCTCGCTCTTCCATCCCACTGCTCTTACCTGCATGGGCTGCTCCTGGACACAACAGACTGATGAAGTCTGGCTGAAAACCCATATAAGTCCCTTAGGGCCTGATTTAGATTTTGGCGGTCTTACCGTTGTCCCGCTGCAGCAGCGGTCTCAAGTACTCCGTCACGCTGGCGGGGCTCCACCTGTATTTAAATGTGAAGGTAAAGCAGAAGAGCTCTGCAGCTGTGGTCTTCTCTGCTGGCACTAAATACTCTGCCGCCATCAGGGCAGCGGGATTGTGCAGAGTCGATTTAGATGTTCCTGTTGTGCTGGCAGTGTTCCCGCTGTACTGGCGCTGTCCTGGCGGCAGAGTCCTGGTAGAGTGATGTGCAGGTGGGCGTGTAGACAGGTGAGTACAACTTATTTGTATGTAAATACACATGTGTCATTATTGCATGAAATGGAATGTAGACAATGTGTTATGTACCTTTGTATTACATATTGCATGCCACACACACAACAAGTAGCTTACCTGAGATATCGGTGACAACGGAGTTGTGTGGCATCATGCTGGAGTCAGAGAAGCAAAGGAGGGACCAGGACAATGGTGCACCAGATGGATTCTGAAGAGGGACCCTGAAAAAGATGAGTTTTCACCTATTTTCCTTGACTTGCGCATAGCGGTGACCCCGAGAGAAAAAGATTGATGGGAAGACCTGCCATATTCTGGATGGCAGGAAAGTGGGTGGGATTCCCTCCCAAAGCTGCTTCTGTCTTTTCCGCTTTCGACATACAAGCAGGCGTCTCGGCGGAGTTGTCATAAATGCAACAGTCTTCTCTCCAGTGCTCAGCCAACATCTAAATTGGAATGCCAAGTGGGTGGGCGGGAATACCGCCAAAATAGTGACGGCAGGACCAATCCTGCCAACATCTAAATCAGGCCCTAAGTTATATACATAATCTTAGTAAATTCCAAAGGTCTTGGTAAAAAAAGCAGCATAAAATAACTAATTGTTCTGGCATTGGGTTCCAGCTGCTTGGTTATGCTAACACTTTTTTGTAATGTTTTGTAATGTAAATCTTTCTTACAAATCGATGTAGAAAAGTTGAAAAGACAAATAAATAGACTTGCAAAAAAAGATAGAGAGGCTTACAAAAACAGATCAATAAAGAGGGTTGCATAGATATAGTGTTGCATAGTTAAATAGATAGATAGCCAGCTAGATAGAGAGAGGGAGAGAGAGAGAGCGATAGATAGATAGATAGATAGATAGATAGATAGATAGATAGATAGATAGATAGATAGATAGATAGATAGATAGATAGATAGATAGATAGATAGATAGATAGATAGATAGCTAGATAGCTAGATAATCAGGGGTGTAGCTTATTCAGTGACATTCAGGGGAGGGGTGAATTTCTCAACTAAAAAAGTAGTGAGTTGCAGGGGAGAGGGTTGAGATGACTGGAGTTAGAGATGACTGTTTCCATGAGAAACATGGTTCCTACTGTATGGATTAGGTGGCCTTCTGTCTAGAGTGCCATTGTTGGTGAAAAACAATGGATTTGAATACTTCCCCGAACGTTTGCTACTGGTTAGATTCTCAATCCTAAAAATGCACCTGTTAAAACCACCTAGTGAAATGAAAACTAGAAAAATTGACACAGACAAAGCAGACCCAACTCAGGGGACCCCAGGCCCAACTACCGAATCAAGAATGCATTTTGAGGGGTGTTACACCCCAAACACCTATGCTGAAACCATGCCCCTGCTCCTCCCTTCTGAGCTGTGGCCATGAGGTGCTCCCTGGGACTTTATGACTCTGTTCACATAGAGCACAGAGGCCTGAAGTCCCTGCCATGGGATTCTTTATTTTAAATGTATTTTCCCTGCACATACTCTTCTTCGTCTCTTATACAAGAAGCTTTGATTGTAGAGTTTTCAAATTGGGGCATGTTGGCATAGCTCCACGTTTCGAGTCCTGCCTTTTACAAATCATTTTATCAAGTGAATGATGACCCCATGTACTAAGCTCGAGTTGCAAATGAAAGAGGCTGCTCAAGCAAATTAACCCGTTCTGTGCTAGTGACTGAACCACTCCGTCACGAGCCACGGGCGCGCTGTTCTCATGACCGAGTGGTTCAGTCATGCCACGGTCGCTCCGCCCTGCGCGGGTGAATTAATGAGCGGGCGGGCCGTAACAGAACCACTCCGTCATGAGCACAGCGCGCCCGTGGCTCATGACAGAGTGGTTCCGTCACAAGCATGGCGGTTAATTTTGGCAATCTGAGCCATGGCTGTGGATTGGTTCTAAGAGCCTGTACACGAGCCAAGCCATAAAAGCATTTGGCAACAATCAACTCAATGACAATGTCGCTAGTGAACTAAAAGGTAAGTCAGTAGTCATGTAAACTCTAAAAATGGCCTAGATTCTTATTATAGAGGGAGCAACTTTACAGTCTATTATTCAAACAAAGAAGGTGATTGTACAGTGTACATCCTTAACTCGAGTATTGAAAAGTGTGATCATGTGTGATAATAATGAAAAAGGAGGTTCTGTGAAATAAACGATTTTCCATGTATCACACACTTTGTATATGCAGATAAGCCTGTATCGATTCTAGGTTACCTGGTTTCACATTTTGGAATTCAGCCACCAGATAGGTATGTCTGTCTGATTCCCTCTCTCTCCTGTTTACATCAAAGATCACTGTTTTGTCTTTCATTCTTAGCTCGCAAGGAGAAGAACCAACACAGAGATTGCAGATCCAGCTCAGGACCCCCATGCAGACTCAACTAGCAAATTAATAATGTAATTATATGTTGAGTGTCTCACCCGAAACTCCCCCCAGATGCTATGACCTTGAATACAAGAAATATAAGAGTTAAATGCCTATTTAAGAAGGACATACAAGAGCACTGAAAGCACATCAGAAAAAACCATGCAAGCACGACCTAGAGACTAAGGGGTCCGTTATGATATCGGGCGGATTGCCTCCGCCAGGCTGGCGGTAGCCACCGCCATCCTGGCAGAGGCAATCCGCCCGATATCATCACCAGATTTCCCCCCCGCCATATTAGGATGGCGGGGGGACCACGGCGGACGGAAAGACCATCCGCCGCTTTTCCTCCCCGGTCACCTTGCGTCCGGGGCGGAAAAGGAATAATATGGTGGCGGTGTCTAACAGACACCGCCAGCCATATTATGATGTCTGGTTTGTAGTGCCTTTCCGCGGCGGCGATGCCGCCACGGAAAGGCATGCAGTCTTCACTCTGGGGGCCCCCCTGTGGGCCCCCAGAGTGAAGTACAGGTGGGGGTGCACATGGGGGGGGTACCTGTGGTACCCCCCTTCATTGTCATTTACAAAGCGGCAGGCACCGCGCGGTGCCTGCCGCTTTGTAAATGACAATGTGAAAGTGCATTTTCAGCATTGTGGCGGGCGGTGCAGAGAGCACCGCCCACCACAATGCTGAAAATACAGGATGTGCCCGTCACTGTGGCGGGCACATCCTAATAGCACCCCCGGGACCCCCGCCCTTATGGCGGGCGGTCCCGATTTACGATGGGATGACGGGCGGGCAAAGTCCGCCCGTCATCCTAATGAGGCCCTTAATGTGCTTATAAATATAGCTGTGGTCCTCAATAACATACCAGAGTGCAGTTGTAACTGCACTTCATTGCTTGCATATTACAAGATGATAACTTTATAAAGACCAGTTGCAAATGGACATGATCTGGTATGCTGTGAAATAACGGCAGTAAGATAAACAAAAGCTACTCCTAAAAGAATTTACAGAAGCATTAGCAAGAGACAGGAACTGATAAAGTTGGAATGTGCCTTGTGCTCAAATCAAAAGCACTTGCACTGAAGTGAACTACATTGTGTACGGGTGTGCTCCTTGAGAAAGAGCAACGTGCAGTCACTCAAAGTGAAGTTAACCAGTGGCTGAAGTAGGCTGACCCATTACCCCAAGCTGCATGCTGTATCGTGTGGAAGCAAAATATGAATGACACAACAGGTCAATCAATGAAGAGATTTGACTGAAAACCACTTTAAGTAAGTATAGTATACATATAATTTATGTAAAATCAAAAGGTCTTGGCTAATGCCTGACCTAACAAATTGTATCCACTCCTTGTCCTGCATGATTGAATGCCGATCAGGCTCCAAACTTTCCAAGCCTTTGGCAGCCAATCACCAAAAGCTGTGGCTGACATTTTTCTGAATTAAAATATATTTCCTATTAAATCTGTTTTGCATGTCCATTTTATAGTTTTAATAATGTTATTCGGAGCCTATTTAATTGGTTTAAAGGCTACCGTTATTCTTCAATACTGTGTCCATTTTATGAAGCATGTAACCTTTTCCAAATTCATTTTCTAGATATACCTGTCACCATCAATCCCTCCTAAGTGTCAACTTGTTCTTATTACCATTAGTTACCAGACACTCATGATCATTAATAATGCTTACTAGCAAATGAGCTGTTCATGCAGAAGAGCAGACAACAGTGTTTTCAAGATAAGTCTCCATTTAAAACACGTTTTCACCCTCTTGGATTAAATATAACAATCAAAGTGTATGTTCTTTTCCAGGACTGGACTGGCCATAGCAGGCATCAGGCGTTTCAATGGGAGGCTGGAAGGGTGGGGGGCAATTTCCCAGCAGTGGGGGCTGGTTTTGTTTCTGGGGGCAGTTTTTCAGCAGTGCTGCAATATCAAATCCCCTGGGGGGCTGGTCCGAAAACATTTCAAGGGCTGCTTTGGGTTCCCAGTCCAGCCCTTATCTTTTCATATTTTCAGCAGCATGAAATTCATATCCTTCATTCCGTCCACATGCCACCAGGTGACCAAATGTAAACTGACCTATTTCCAAGATCAGAGTTTTATGATCGCTATTACTTTGCTAATAACCGCAATATTAACAATTTCGTACTTATTACTTAATTGAAATGCATTGGGTCTTAGGATCAGAATTTAAGAGTGATGTGTGAGCTACAAAGAATATAGGAAGGTTTGAGGAGAGAAACCGCTCTCAGTCCCTTTCGGAAGAGATTGAAAACTTTGTTATTTGAATAAGCTTCTGGAAGAGATTGATTTTCTCAATTTAATAATATTTAGTGCAACACAGTATCATAACCCTTACATAAGCACCAAGAGACTGGTGGGATTCATGCGCTATACAAGTGTTATTAATATTAATACAGAGAGGCATGGGATCCTACTCCAAACGCTGAATGGTGCAACTTAATTGCCCTAAGTAAATATGATGGCTCTCATTCCTCAGCAGCTCTCAGGGCTGACTTGTGTTGTGTTACTATTAATCTTTGGTCTCCACTGCTGATGTAAGAACTAAGGGGCATATCAGCAAGGAACAGCGAAGAATACCACAAAGCGTGCTTAGCGATTTGTTATTCACTGCAGTGTATGTCTGGAATTCATCGCCCTGGTAGCGTGTTATCAACAATGCGTTGCTCCAGGGTGATAAAAACTCCAGAGATAGTGGGGGAAATTACCGTTTTGCAGGGAACATCGCTGGTTTTCCAGCGATGTTCCCTGCAAAAGGGCGGCAACCTTACCGATTCGACCCTGTGGTCGTAGCAGCATAATCCAACCCCTATGTTAGGGATGGGTAAATTAGGGGGCAGATTTACAAGCCACTTGCGCCAATTTTGCGGCACTTTTCCCCATGTTAAAAATGACGCAAAAGTGGCGCAAGGGGCTTGTAAATCTGCCCCTAGGATTTTAGCAGACATTAGTTTTTGGAGAAAACAGCAGTTTTCTCCAAAAACTAACGTCTGCTAAAATGCTGGGGCAGCCTTGTAATATCGCGATGTGCACATCAGCGATATTTTCAAGGCTGTACTGCCCAGTGACGCCCACGTTGCATCTCATTAGAGATGCAAACAGAGGCGTCGGTAAAAAGGGTCCTAACATGCAATTAGTGAAGCTGGCTCGGCAGGGATCAGCACATACCCAACAGGCCGGAAGTTGGAGCAGCCACCAAATTCTGAGAAGTGGGGCTTTTTTCAGGTACCTGTAGGTAAGCGTGGGTACTTTTACTAGACCAGTTGAATGTAGTTTTCAAAGACAAGTTGAAAGCGGGCTGTTCTCTGAGAGCTGAGAGGACAGAGATTTATCTGATTAGATGCTCGTGCCTGGCAGAGATCGTCGCTAAAGTTGTTGCAATTTAAACTGAGTTTCTCTTGCATATGACATTAAAGTAGTCTATTTAATCAGAGACATAACCCCATACCTGATAGATTCAAATTGCAGAATACTTTCATGTCATCATACAGGGCTGCTATGTCATAAGAACAATCACAGTCTCAGCAAAGCTAACACTGCTTAAGCACAATATAACACTAACAGTAATTTTAATGTTAGTGGGTCCATTATTGTGCTGCTCTCGTACTTGGCAGAAGAGGTTTCAGCTAGGCAATTCCAAGCTAAAGCACAACCATTATTCCACTTAATTTTGATGAACCATTCAGGTTGTTTAAATGGGCTTAGGTATTTAATGTGTTTTTTAATAGAAGCTTTCAATTGTTTGGACACTTTCTGTTTCAACAAGTACCTTGAAATCTCAGAACCTAGAAAGTTCCATTGAGTTCTAAGTCTACCTTCATTAAAAAAAATAAAAATGAAAAACTCCAAGTTCATTGTCACGTTAGAGTGAACTGATGAATAGTTGTCTATATGTCACTCTAGGAACCAGCTTCACTGTGCTGTTCACTGTAATACAGACCCTACGTTTGGTGGGCATTTTTTATTTAACAAACTGAGAAGATGGATGGTGCTTGATTTTTAGAAAAACTGAGTGAAAGTTCAACAGCGTGGAGGTGACACAGGAGGAGCGGAGGAGAATGGGAAAAGCTACACTTGATGATGAGAGCAACATGGGTGTGGGAGAAGTAGCTCTCGAATTACAGAACACAGAGAGTGGTGGAGGTATTTGGCAGGGACAGTGAAGAACACGAGTAAGAGAGCTGGACAACACATGCACTCTCATAGAGTGCTTAATAAAAAGAAAATAGTAGTTTCCCAAAAGTGAACCATGGAGGGATACAAGTAAAGGTTATAAAGAGGACATGCTCCAGGGGAGGGTCAAACTCAAGAAGGGGAAGGCCAGCCAGCAAATAAGAAGCAAGCAAACGAGAGAGACAATAAAACCGACCAATGGAAAGCACATTGCAAGTTTTTTGTAAGCCCACGACAGGTCGTTCCCAACCAGAGTGCACTGTCTGGTAGGTTAGACCTAGACAAATGTGGTGTTAGCAGGGCTCAAACGTTAAGTCATGGGAACACTGGAGGGTTCTTGCTCCAAAACATACCTCCATCTTCCTGCTACTAATACATTTTTCTTGCAGCTGCGTCATTGTTGGCCGCGTTCCTCGGCTTCAGCAGCTAAGGATCAAGAACAACGAACTTTGCGTGTATTGTCATTAGATTCGACAACGCGAGAGTGGCCTCAGCAGCGGGCTGTGAAGTTCATTTCCCTTGAATGGATACTTAACCGTTTTTTTTTACAGGTGGTTGTTATGGCAACCTGTAGCTTGCTATTGCTTTGAATTTCAGAAAAGATTAGGCTCTGCCACCCGCCTTTATGAGCATTCTTAAAATGCGAGGACCTCAATTAACTTTTCTGTTTGCCGGAGCCGCGGAGCTGTCATGCCTGTTGCCAGTCAGGTTTAAATTCCATCGTTAAACACACATAGATTAAAGGGCAAGCCTCCTAGTTCCACATGCGGGACATATTATTAAAATGTTCGTTGCAGAAATGCTTTTTATTTGATTCCATGTCTGTATATTGTTTCCACTGTAAGCACCTAAAAATAACTGTCATTCAAAGACACATCAAGAGACATCCTTCTAATCGCCTCAAATCTTAGGAAAGAAACCAGAACCATCACGAATAAACTTTAGCCCGGAAGTACAGTACAGAGCAGGCGTGGCGTTATGTACAAACAGCCACCATGGTGTTGTTCCACAGCCACTACATTACACATTGCCTTTCTTACTCATGACTTGGGGCCTAGATGTAGGTAATGAAAATTTACCGATTCTACAATACCGAATTTTACCGATTCAGTATTTTAGAATCGGTAAATGCAATGTAGATAATAATTTGGCAAGTATTACCGAGTATTTACCGAATCGGTATTTATCGATTCGGTAATTCCCATTCATTCCTATTGGCCTGCAGGCCCATAGGAATGAATGTGAATAACCGAATCGGTATATACCGATTCGGTAAAATAGGGAAACATTCAAGGGTGGCAGGGTGGCACATTGACACCCTGTTGCACCCCTGAAAAGTGCTTGTGTGCACATGTAGCACACATACATGCCCTTCTGCCACATGGCACTGTTGAAAAAGCACAGATTTGCATTTTCAAAGGTATTCGTCATTTACCACCAACTAATAGTTGGTGGGAAATAACGAATCCTTACAGCACATAAGCACTCTTAAAACACCTACGCTTCAACACCCTACGCATGCTCCGCAAGATCTTCCACTGGATCCCGACCGAAACCAGGAAGACGGTCACCCAGGCACTCGTCACCAGCCAACTGGACTACGGAAACACCCTCTACGCCGGAACCACAGCCAAGCTACAGAAAAGACTCCAACGCATCCAGAACGCCTCCGCCCGACTCATCCTGGACATCCCCCGACGCAGCCACATCTCCGGCCACCTGAGGGACCTGCACTGGCTCCCCGTCAGCAAGAGGATCAAGTTCAGGCTCCTCACCCACGCACACAAGTCTCTCCACAACCTGGGCCCCAAGTACCCTCAACGACCGCCTGACCTTCTACACGCCCACCCGTCAGCTACGTTCTACTAGCCTCGCCCTCGCCGCCGTACCACGCATCCGAAGAGCCAACGCCAGAGGCAAATCCTTCTCCTACCTGGAGGCCAAGACATGGAACTCCCTCCCCATCCAGCTTCGGCTGACCCAGGACCATCTCGCCTTCAAGAGACAACTCAAGACCTGGCTGTTCGAGCAATAGCAGACCCCTACCCCCTAGCGCCTTGAGACCCATCCACGTGAGTAGTGCGCTATACAAATGGTATGATTTATTGATTGATTGATTGATTGATTGATTGATTAAAAGTGCTTCCTACATGCCATTTACCGATTCGGTAGATACCGAATCGGTAAATAATGATTCGGTAAATACCGAATCGGTAAATACCGATTCGGTATTTACCGAATCATCCCCTACATCAGAAAAGGCTCAATACCGGTCGGTAAGCCTGAAATTTACAGAATTTCCGGTTTACCAACCGGTAATAGGCCACCTACATCGGGCCCTAAGTTACAAGAAATCCAGACAGGGCTCTGAAGCTGTAGTTAGCAATGAAGCTCTTAAACCAGCTGGAAGGCTCTCTCTCTCTCAACTATAGGTGGCGACGTACAACGCAACAAGAACTAGAACAACACACCAGCACATCAAATCTGTGCCAAAGCCAAATAGTGCAGAACATTCACCCAAAACTCAGGGAGCACGAGCTTTGGGATATAAATGGCAACAGTAAGTGTCATCTCAAAATACCAGTGACCCTTTATAAGCCAGTCCATCCGCAATCTTGGAATGTCAGTGTCATTTGTTTGTTTGTGATCCCCTGGAATGAAAGAGGTCCAAGTTCATTCAGAACAGTGGTCTCTGGCATCATAGCCATTGTCCTTCCTCCAAGTGGCATGTCTCTATTTTCCCCATGAAGAATGCATGCATGTTTTTACATGATGTAGAACCCATGTGAATAGCATATGTTTTTAAGGACGCAAAGTGTGATCTGTCACAACAAATCTTCTGTTTGAGGACCAATAAAATGCACTTCGAAACATATATAAGTCCCCATGGAGCTTCTGTAAATCAAAACTGACTTTATTAAAAGTGGAATTGATTTTCTGTTAAACAGAAACCTAAAGCCATTGCCAAAGTCAGTGGGTGTGCCCTTGGAAATAATTCTGTGTCTGAGAGTATTCATGCTAGTGGAGTCCTTCTCATTGTTTCACAGGTTAAGTATGTGTGACAATTTCTGTACCCTTGCATCTACAATTTCTGACATATAGGATGTGAGACTTCCAGCAAATGTCACCTTTCTTGAGCAAATGATGGTTTTGAGATACCATGCATGTATGCCATGTGTCATTGAGTCAATATGAATACATAATGCACTCTCACCTCCGTACATTACATACTATAGCGCAGGGCATAGTCATCCATGTAAGAACAAGGCCTGCATGCAAGCCATTGGGTCCTGGAAGAATCACAACTCTCTACAGCTCAACACCCACAATAGTGAAGTATTGATCTTCTATAAATCTTGAAACTCTTAGCTTGTGCCTGCACTTGGGGGCAAGAAGATCCTTGTCCCACCTCGTACCAGAGTGTTATCAGCACATAATCTTGGAACCATTTTGACACATTAAGGACTTTCTTCATTGTGTGTGTTCGTTCTTCTAGTGATGGAAATAATTCTTCTCCTTCCAGTACACTTTAGCAAAACAGTGGTCCAGATGTTCATTCTTTATATAACAGACTATTGTAAATCTTTGTCCATTGTCTATGCAACTAGGTTGCAGAGCATCCAACCACAGCAGCCAGTTTAATTCTTATAATGTAATTAACAAATCTGTAAATGACAGATTAGAGAACCTAACCAAAGGGAAGGGCTTCCGCTAAATGTGTGAAACTACACCACGAATCTAAGAAGAGACATTCTTTTCATGAGTCCCCTCACTCACCAACGGTTGCCCCTAGATGACATGCTTCATCATTGGGGCCATCCCAGACATCTACTGTCTGGGGCATCCTGCAACATGCGAAGCTACGAAGAAGCACTTTTTGTGAAAAAATGTGTAGTGCAGTGTTTGGGGGAGTGGTGATGCTAAAAATACTTCACTAGTGAGTGATTAATTTATTCCTACTCCTAGTTAGTATGGATAAAAAGGGGTCAATAGTAGGGAGGAAGTGTAACTGTTATGTGTATACTATCCCTAGTATTTGGTCGACATGTTTCGAGTTGTCCCATAAACCTCTTCTTCAGGATCACATGGGGACCAGCCCCATGCGTACCACTCCGTGAGAAAAACAATCCTATACTAAAGGAATATTATACTAAAGAACAGATGCACACCTAATGTGTGAGCACCACAATTAAACCATACAGTTGAAATCAGACTCGTAGTATTCTGTTTTGGCAACGCTGTGCTTCATGGACGGCCAGTGTGGAGGGGCTTGTAGTAACCTTGGCTCAGCACTCCTCCGTCAATGACACCTACTCGTACCCGGGCGGTAATACTACAAGTCTGATTTAAACCGCATTTCTTCATCTTGCTGTGAGTGTCTTCATGAAACCGTCTATGGTCAGCAGGAAGAGAATAGGCGAGATAAAACAACCCTGGAGGACTCCGATCCTCACTTGGATGGCTTCATTGAGTTCTCTTCCATGGACTATATTGCCGGCCATTCTTTCGTAAGAGTTCCTGATGATTCTTATGAGGTTATCTGGCACACCATAGCGGTGGAGAAGTTTCCAATGGGTCTGTTTGTCCATAATGTTGTACGCCTTCTCATAGTTGATGAAGTTGACATAGAGGGGGAGTTTAATTCAATCGACTGCTCAATGATGATGCGCAGTGTTGAAATCTGGTCTGTACAAGATCTATCTTTGTGGAAGCCAGCTAGCTGATCTCGCATCCGAGCGTCGACTTGTTCCTTCATTCTGTTCAGGATGACTCTGTTGAACACTTAGCCTGGGCTTGATAGAAGAGATATCCCTCTGCTGTTTGCGCAGTTACTCAGGTCACCTTTCTTGGGGATCTTGATGAGATATCCTTCCTTCCAGTCTGATGACACCTTTTCCTCTTCCCAGATCCTTCCTAACATTGGGTAGAGCATCTCTACTGATGTTTCAATGTCTCCCTTCAGTGCCTCTGCAAGGATTTTGATGGGTCCAGCTGCCTTGCCATTTCTCATAAAATTGAAGGTACAGATCACTTTATTTCCTTAATTATAGGTTTTTCTTTTTAAAATGTAATCTTTTTAACAGGGTAGAAGCAATTACATTTTCAGCACACATGTCCTCTGTGGAATAGCTGTTGGCCAGGGTAAATTTTTAACAATGTTGAAGAAGTTGTATTAGTGATTGTGACATTGATTTTTTTTGCGTTACCATATGATGATGCCCTAATAATCTTATCTCTTAAATTGAGCTGAAACATAATCAGTTCATCAACTCCTGTCTGAAATAATATGAACTGGTATTTGTTGTGCTCCATGACGTGTCAGCATGGTGACCTGATACAATGGCAGGCCATCTTTTTATAACACGTACTGCAGTTGAGCGTAGCAAAAACTATTTTAGCCCACTCACATGGCTTAGGACTAACCACCAGGCCTCAGATCTCAGCTGTGTTAAAGATACTAGCCGTTCATCATTAAAAACTCGAGGGAACACCAGGAGCAGATGGTGTTTCCTACTTTGTGCATATGGTGGTGCTAGATTCTAGAAATGGGTTCATATGACTATGGCACAAAGACAAATGTTGTACATGTAACTTACACAGAGTATTACTTTTGAACATATAAGAATGAAAATATCCTGACTTGCTCAAAAACACATATTTGCAATGTAAACAATGAAACCATGAGATATGCAAACACTTTAAAGAACCTCACTTAAGCCAAACTTAGGGGCCTATTACGATTGCGGTTTTTCCGCATCCTCCGGGCCGGCGGAAGCCACCGCCAGCCCGGAGGATAGGGAAAAAATGCAGCGGACCCACCAAAGACCCACCGCCACATTAGGATGGCTGGTGGGTCCTGGTTTCCGTCCGCAGCTTTTCTGTCGTGGTTGGCTTACAACCGCGGCGGAAGAGCTCTAATATGGTGCCGGTGTCTCTCAGACACCGTCAGCCATATTAGGATGGGCTGTAAAAAATGCTTTTCCGCGGTGGGTTTTCCGCCGTGGAAAAGCATGTGTAACTTCACTGCGGGGGGGCGTTGCGGGCCCCCTGGGTGAAGGTGGGGTGGGGGGTGCACATGGGGGGTACCTATGGTACCCCCCTGCATTTGTATGCAGAAATCGGCAGGCACCGCACGGTGCCTGCCGCTTTCTGCATACAAATGCAATGTATGCATTTTTACCATTGCGGCGGGTGCAGCTTGAAGCCGCACCCGCCGCAATGGTAAAAATAGAGGATGTGACCGCCAGGGTGGCGGTCACATCCTAATTGCACTGGAGGGAACTTCGCATGCCATGCGGAGGTTCCCTCCTCCTCTATGGTCGCGGGCGGACTGAAGTCCGTCCGCGATCATAATGGGCCCCTTGATGTGTGTAAATAGAGGAATGTGCACCTGTACTGGATGGAGTTCATAGCTGCCCATACAGAAATAATGTATTACATATCTTCATATTGCAGAAATTAAGGTTTCCAAAACCAACATAGGGTATAGCATGGTGAAGGGGATTTTCCCTAATTTACAAAAGGTATTTATCACAAAACACATTTTTTGTGGTGTTTGATTTAGTTGATATGTGAACAAACATGATACAGCTTAGCCATTATGAAATACGTGGCAAGTTGGTGTTGTTGTCAATATCTGGAATGTGACATGTAGGTCTTTATATGCTTTGTGATAAACTGAAACAAACCATTTATTACATCTGAGTGTGGGAAGAAGCTGTGCACATGCTTCTGTAGACACAAGTGCGAGTCTGTATTATGTGGAAAGAAAAATATTATTGGTAATGTCTGATATGCCCAGCTGCTAAAAACTTTGCCTTCAGAAGCAGGAGCACCATTGTGCAACCTCTTCTGGCTTTGTAGCGGTATCTGGGTTCTTCCAGAAAGTGTGCCACATAGTCAATTTGATAATACAGTGAATGTTATGATTTCTTAAGCCCCATGTGGAACAGGATTTATTTTCCCTTGCACATAACATGTTGGCCTGGTCAGTGAGTTTGCAGAGTTTTCCACACTCCGTGATCTGCAGAGCATGTGGTGTTCTGAAGAACTCTGCTCTGCATAGCAGAGCAGAGGTTTTTTCCATGCTTGTGCTACCCAATGTCAAGTTGGCGAGTGCGAGATTTCTTCAACACGGGCGGCCGGATTTCTCAATGCTGGTAGTCGTGGATGGTGGCGACCTCATGTATTGAGAAACCTTCTGTTCGCATTGAGAAAGCTTCTGCTCGAGTAGGAAAAATACGTGAATGGCAGAAAAGAAGTAGTGCCTTCTTGCTCTGCACATGGTGCAGTAATAATGAATAAGTGAACACACTGCGCCAAGTATGCCTGTCTGTCCTACCATATTCTTTTCTATATCTGTTTTCACACAAGGGGTGTAATGTACGAATTTTCCAATCACAATAAGTGTTTGCAAATTGTGCACCAATTTCTTGCGAATGGAAATACATTTTGGGAACTAACCTTTGTGCTAATAGGTCAGTTTGCAATTTTTTTTATCCAACTATGCTTTTACAATCTTCATATTTTTTGGGTTCATTTACTAAATCCAAATACCCTTCTGACTGTTGTATTTGTTTGCACGTTACTTGTAAAATATATGTTTGTATAATTTCCAAACACAAATGCAACATCCTTAGTATCATGGCGGTTCTTCCTGGTTACTTAGAGCCCGATGTGCACACAGGTGTAGAGTACAGAAATGCAAAATTGCTAACTTAACCAAATCGCAATCTGGGATTTGGGATTCCTTATGTAACATAGGCATAGATGCATCAAGCGAAATTGTGATCGCAATCGCTGCGAAACAGCAATAGCGATTGCAAAATCCACTTTCGCAATGCATCAAATTGAAAAGCAACAATCTGCGAATTCGCAAAACAAAGAATCACTAAACCCGCCCAAACCCCAGTGCGATTCCTTAAAAGCGATTCCCCACATAATCTGCGAATTTGAAAGCGAATTCGCAGTCAAATAGCGAATTCGCAAACAAATCGCTATCCACATGCATCAGCAATCGCAAATAGCGAAAACACGATAATTCGCAATATACGAGTCACAATTTAAGGAGAACCCAAAGCAGGTGGTAACCATAAAGTAAAATTGGCAAAAAAAAAAAAAAGTAGGAGATAACAAACAGGTGTTGGCTAAATTAAACACACTTAAGAAGACTAATCAGGAGCATGAGGAAAGTCACAATGGCAGGTCTATACATCGTGGCAAGGCGGCTGAGGCTCCAGGCTGCAGCCCAGAACAGACGCAGGATCCATGAACGCATTCTGCGGATTACACTACTGCGACAGTATGAAGAGGAGATCTACTCCAAATACAGGCTCAATGGGGCAATGATTAAGAAGCTCATCAGAGACCTTGACCCCCTGATGCAGCACCCAACACAGAGGACTAATGCCGTGTCCACTCATGTCCAGGTCCTGTACTGCCTGCACCTCCTGGCCTCCTGCAGCTTCCAGGGGATAGTCGCAGTTGCAGAGGGTATATCCCAGAGTACACTTTCACGCTGCCTACAGAGATTCCTGGACACCATGCTTAGCCGGATACATCACTACATCACCTTCCCAATAACCCAACAGGACTTAATGCAATCTAAACTGGACTTCTATCATACCGCCCATTTCCCCCATGTAATTGGCTGCATCGACTGCACCTACATACACATCTGTCCACCCGCAGAGACCGAATACAAGTACCGGAACCGCAGGTCATATCACTCCCTCAACATTCAGGTGGTCTGCAATGCGAAGACCATCATTACAGACATTGTGGCACAATACCCAGGGAGCACGCATGATTTGTTTATCTTCCGGCACAGCGGCATACACACCCGCTTGGCCAGGGGTGATTTTGGCCAGGGACATATCCTAGGTAAGTACACATGCCCACATACAGTATGTTAAGACCATGTTGCTGCGCATAACAGGCACTGACCCTCTGCTCCTCCCTTCAGGTGACAGCACCTACGCCCTCCATGAATACCTCCTCACCCCATACCTCAACCCAGCAACACCACAGGAACGGAGGTACAGTGGTGCGCATATATACACCAGAAATGTGATAGAGCAAACATTTGGCATGTTAAAGAGTAGATTCCGCATCCTCTACAAGACTGGCGGGGCCCTCAAATACCGGCCCGAGATCTGCTGCAGCATCGTGGCATTGTGCGCTAATTCTTCACAATATTGCCACCAAGCGGAGAATACCTGTTGAGGTGTCTGGTAGTGAGTCAGAGGGGGACAACCTGCCACCTGTACATGTGCATCATGCAAACGGGGGGAATCCTGCAGAAGGTCACAGGCGCCGCACACACATCACACAGAACTATTTCTAGTGCATCCATACCCCTCACACAACACTGCACTCATGCCAGCCACATCAAAGATTGACATGAGTATGATTTGTTGTCAAAATAAAGCTTGTGTTTATTTCACACAGTCTCAATGTGCTTCCATCAGCAACAAATAAGGGTACGGCATTTAAACAAGGTCATGTACCCTGAGTTGATGTGCATGGTTGCCTCACCACGGCACAGCCTGAAATGTAATGGAACTAGCACCTCCTGCTGCATGCACCCTGTCGCCTCTCACCCTGTCATGTATTCCTATAGGTTCTGAATCGATCCCCCTATTCCTGACCCTATTCTGGTTAAACTAACTATCAAGTTAACTAACAGTCAGCCCATGAGGCAAGAAAAGCCCCCATGATGCAGATACCGTTATCTGACGCAGTTACACTACGGCACAGGAACGTGTTATCTGATTAGGTCATAACGCTTGAGATCTAATTAGACAAGCGACATTCCTCCAGCCCCTGATAAGGCATACGACGTTCTCATAACAAATCAAACCTATGACAACCTGGAAAATCCGTGCGGCCATTGTTTTGATTTCACAGAGAACTTCAGTAAAAGAATGTGCTAACGAGCAAGTCGTATGACATCTTTATTGACGTATCTATGTCCATCCTTACGTCAATCTCGGCACCTTTAAGGTATAAATATTGCCGATCTTGCCCTATGCAAACACACGCGTGGTGACGAGACGGAGCAGCCATACTTGCCGAAGCCCAGAAGCAGAGCAGACCCCGCTGGCAGCAGCCCCACCTTCCTGACGCGCTGAGAGACGCGCTGCTATCTCCTACCGAGAGACCCAGCACCGGCGTTTTCGGGCAGCCCTCGCAGGCAGCCTGGAATATCGAGAGCAGAGAAAGAGATACCATTCCTCATTCATCCTAACTTCCAGGTACAGAACTGAATAACCCCTCACAGAGAATTCTTTAGTTATTCACTTGGCAAAAACAAACTTAACTTAAACTGTAACTTTCTATTCCCGCCCACGCATTAGACTTAGGTCAGGTACACGGGGTAGGCGTATTTAGAAACACCAGTTGAGTACGTTTAGTCAAATGTATATGTGTATGTAAATATATTTTAATCATTTTAAACATCATATGGCTCAGAAACCATATCAATGTTTTTACAGTATTATTTTATACTATTGCTTTTAATGTATGCACTTTACTTAACTATAAGTATTGCAATAATATCGATCCATTTCTCTTGTACGAGAAAAGAGTCTGATCAATAAATAACACCTTTTTATTGAACACGCCCGTCTCTTCCTTTTCTCTACAATCTGATGAGACTAAGAATGCACGTACTGACTGAGTAAAATAATTGCCTTGTGCTCACACGACTCTGGAGATACACTCTTGATTAGGGGAGAGCAAAGTTGTCATGTTCTATGGTTGTCAGAAACTAAATCCCTTCTTGTCTAATCAGGGGAGTTAATTCTTTCCTGAACATTCGAGAAAGTTTCTAGCGAACTCTGAGCTACGCTGGCAAACCCAAAACTTAAGTCTAGTATCGACAGTAGTAGACCTAGTTAACGTCTGGCCTAGGCCTTTACTGCTGTAGGTATTATTCCAATGCGCAGAGCCTATTGGGAAGATAGGAACTACACTACATGGCGCCCAACGCGTTTGGAAAGGGCGATAAAACTAACGTAAGACATTTAGAGTAACTCAGTCGTGC
Organism: Lissotriton helveticus; assembly: GCF_964261635.1. Lineage (NCBI taxonomy): Eukaryota > Metazoa > Chordata > Amphibia > Caudata > Salamandridae > Lissotriton > Lissotriton helveticus. The sequence goes on along the minus strand of NC_136063.1, from coordinate 210,371,678 downwards.
TTTCTCACTCAGACCCCTTTTCCCAAATACTCCAAAGACGTCTGGAGTGGGTGAAAGGTAATATCCTCCAAAACCTCGCAGGAGGGAACTCCTATGTAAGGTTCTTGGTATAGTCAACGTTGAAGGATACACTGTTCCAAAATATTGTGCATCTAATCTTTGTTCCATAAGAAACCTGATCTGCAAACAAACATAATACCATCCTGTCGGTAAAATGGGAGACAGTGATGAAGAAAGAGAGGCAGTTAGATTAGCAGCTGAAATAGTAGCAGCTGATACTGCAGCACTAGATGCGGACGGGGATATAATACTCATCCCGGTCGCCAAAAGGAAATCTATAACCTTAAAACTTATAGAAAATGGACTGACACCTAGAGGTGGCACAGTCATATTCGTAATTGAGGCACACGAATATCGGCAGACAGAGGTATACTATACATGGATACATTTTCCAGCAGCAAATGCTGTAACAAAGTACTTCCACTATTACAAAATAGAGGTTCCACCCGACATTTACACTCCTTTCGAGGAGGTGGAAGTACCACTCAAATTCCAAGAGCATTTGCTCTTATTTGATGGCGCCCTAATACATAACAATCACATTACAAGGCTCGGTCCTTTAGGTAGACCAGGAGCAACGTGGCCGGTCTTAGCCGGATACACACCACACCCAGACATCGAAGGAATGTCTACTGGAGAGCTGTTAATACAGCTAAAACAATTACTAAAAATTCATAGACAATTAGTCCAGTATGTAATGCGGACTTCAACAATTCAGCCAGCAATTAAACTTCCACAGCTGACCCCTCACCAGGGGAACACAAATAAAATCACACCACAGAACATCCAATCCTGCCTAGGTAAAGTTCCGGCTAAACGAGAACAAATACCATTCTGGTTGGCACAGAAAATCACCCAAATAGAGGCGGTGTTTCCTGACACCACCCCATTAGAAAAACACAGGATTCTGACTATATGTCTCCCAATGGGAATCGCACAACACATAGAGGACTGTGACACTTGGGGTACAGTCTTTGCTTCAATCTACACAAAAACGCACGGTGTTCCATCCATTTCGGTAATACCAGATGTGCTAAAACAAATTCAAGATGAATACGGTCCAGAACCAGCTTTAACTCTTGATATGAAATTACTGAAAGACTTCAAGCAGGTCTCGGCTATATTATTAGCCAATATAAAAGGTGAAGCAGCAAACGTGGCGATCCGCCAGAGGTTAAAAGAGACAGATATAGCAGACCAACCAGCTGAAATTGCCAGAATCATAGAGAAATCCTATGAAGAACTAGGTAGAGATAGTTTAGGTGGAATACCAGTAAAACCGCAACTGACTGAAAATCCAGAAAAAATATTTTTTAATAATAATTCACCAAAAAAGAACTGGGATGGAAACAAACAATCCAATCCAAAAGAAAAGAAATTCCAGTCCCGAGGAAGGTCTCCTAGGCGAAGGGAGAAATCTCCGAACCAGAGACACAGGTCACCCCAGAGTGACCCCTCTGGGAAAAGATATAACCTTAGAAATAGGGATAATATTAAAAAACCTGATAGATATCAAGACATTGATACACGTCCCTCTCAATCTTTTCAGACTTCCTCGCAGAAATCGGAAAGAAGAGGACGATCAGAACAAAGAGAAGAGCACGCCAAGTCCAAAGACAAGGAACCTGCTCAACAAAAAAAGAAATTACAATTTCCAAAAAAGAAGGTAGCCAGTATCAAGGTAGTTAACAATGCCGAGAATACTGAGGACACAACTGAAAAACGGAGAGTGGGCTCAGACAATGCTAGACAGCGCAGCAGAAGTGAGCATAGCTCGCAAAGTCCTTATGAATCATCTGGAGACAGTGGACACGAATGAATATCTTCAAGTGGAAACTGCAGACACCAGAGTTAGCAAACCCCACAAGATATACGAGATAACATTACGTATAGAGGGAGATAAGACTAGGAAAATAAGGGGACTATTTTGGGATAACCTCTCCAAGGGTTATGACATCCTTCTAGCTGAAAAAGACTGGCCACCAGAGTTTGTCAGGGAGTGCCCTCATGGCGAAGAAGTAATTATGCCTGCCTTCTCGAATCAAATCCCGATTCATAAAAAATACACACTTGCTAGAAAGTGGGCAGTGGCCTTAGCACCTGCTTTATATAAAATCATGTAGGATGGGATGAGGATTCTCCTCCTCACAAAATCCAGTTAAAATCACAACCTACTGCACAAAGGCAGTACCCAATTAAGCAAGAAGCTAAAAAACAGGTAAATGAAATACTAGATCAGCTAGAATACCAGGGGGTGATTGAAACTTGCACCTCACAAATGAACAACCCTTTGTTTCCGGTCTCCAAACCAGACAATTCATATCGTCTAGTTTTGGATTACCGACACCTTAACACATGTTGCAAAACCTTTGCAGTGCAAAACTCACACAGTGCTGCACTAATGAATAACATAGTGCGCAAAAAATACAAAACAACCTTGGACATCTCCAATGGATTCTTTTGTCAAAACATAGCACCAGAGAGCAGATCTTTAACTGCATTCTCAGTAAATGGCACTCAAAAGCAATTCTGTCGGTTAGCCCAGGGGTACAAGAACAGCCCGGGGGTATTCTCAGCGAGAGTAACAGAATTACTACAGCTATATGATGATGAAGCATTATCTTATGTCGATGACATTTACTTAACAGATGATGACTTGGATACTCACTTGAAAAGAGTGAACATAATAATACTTGGGTTCGCAGCAGAGGGTTACAAATTCAACTTTAAAAAGTCCAGAATTGCCCATCTGACAGTCCTGTTCTTAGGATATGAGTTATCAAGTGAAGGTAAAAGCCTGGCAGACAATTTCCTAGAGAAATGTGCCGTAATCCAAGCTCCTAAAACACTAAAAAACCTACAGACAATTCTAGGCTTCCTAAATTTCGGAAGAACATACATTGCAAATTACGCAGAAAGGGTCAAACCCCTTTATGATCTAATTAAACCAGACTTTAAAAGATCCAATTGGACTCAAACACACACAGAGATTTTGAGATCCTTACAAACAGACATGCTAATTAAAACAAAATTAGAAACACGTGATAACACACGCAATCTTGTGATTCGAGTCATCCCAGGGAGATGCGGATTCACATACCTGACCTCTAATGAGGGAGAAAAGGTACCAATTGCATTCAAATCACACTTGTACACAGAAGCTGAACAGAAATTCAGTAATACAGAAAAAATCATTTGTGCAGTTCAAACCGCAATAGCTAGAGAAAAAGACATAGCTGACGGTAGACATATAACAGTAAGAACAGCAGAATCAGCCTTTGAGGCACTAACAACACCGTGTAATTTACCAACAACAACATTGAATCCGGAATGGATACAATGGGTGAATTCAATCACAACGGACAAAGTATACTACTACTTTGATCCAGAACTAGAAGAATTAAAAAATCTAAAATATGAAAAGACGTATCCTCTGCCAATCGACATTCTGCCTCTACGACATTACGCCTGTGTAATCTATACAGACGGACATGCTCAACCCTCCGTTTGGGGAGAACAAGCATACAACCCCACATGTGAGATTACAAAAGAAGTGTGGCGCGGAGGTAAACTAAGACCTCTATTAACAAAAACACACTCAGTTGAAACTAATTCAGAACAACAAACTGAAATAATAGCATTGAAAATGGCGCTAGATAATGCGGATCGCGAATTCCCGACACTTATAGTGTCAGATTCATATTACTGTGTCAAATCATATAACAGCGGTTTGCAGACATGGATTCAAAATGGTTACAAAGATGACACAGATGCACCAATAAAGCAGAAACTGCTCTGGGAACAAATAGCTCTTTTACAAAAAGAACTACCAAAGACTCACGTGACTCACTCACTGAGTCATCAGCGTGATGGCGTTCACGTTGTAGGGAATTCATTGGCTGAGACAGCCACAGTGGCAGCCACTAAACCGGCTCCCGTAGATCGAAAAAAGCATACATTAAAATACATTGACGGTGAAACAGTGCTGGCGGTGAAAACGTCATCAAAAGGCGACTGCTCAGCGTTACCGATCAACTATCCACTCAATTATACATACATAATCGATGCAAACTCCGTCCCTTTTGCTCGAATCCCTGGAGTGGGGGATAGAGTGATTCCAAACATGGACAGGAGAAGCTTGTTAATCGCAGACGCACATATGGGCGAGGGTCTCAGACACCTCAAACTGAAAGATTCTCTGGAAGAATTACAATCACAGTACTGGTGGCCAGGCATGAGCCTGCACTACACCATGTTTGTAAAAAACTGCCCAAACTGCAACAGAGATCGCAGTGGGGAGAGAAACAGTTTAATACCTCGTCGTATCAAGGCAGATAATATGACCAATAAAAAGCAGGGCTTGCGATTAACATATACAGGCTAGTTTCCACTTCTAATGTAGATCACCAGCACTCGGCTGACGTCCGGACTGTTATACAAAGATTTGCGAGTCTAAATGGCATATACGCTAAGAGCATGCTACGTTCGACCATTGTTTTCACTCAAGCCCACCAGCCTGGGGGGAAACATGGCCGAATGAGCACAGTCCAGCGGGAATCTTCTCACTTCCTTCCTGAGGGTACGGGATGGTGTAAAGAAAAAACCAAGGCATAAAGCAATCTATAGCGGAAAGGAAATTAGGTTCGGGAGCTGGGTGGGTCAAACATCTAATAAGTGTCCAACGTAGTCTAAATAACTTGCCAAGAAATTCTCTGAAGGGATTCAGTCCGTACGAATTATTATTTGGAACTAGAATGATTATCTCTGACCTCGATAGTCAGACTTCAGTGGTTAAAGAAAAAAGCTTTGATGTCAAAGACCGTTTGGCTATTTTGCAGGACTTAAACAAAACAAGAAAAGACCTGAGCAACATACAGTTGAAACAACAGCCAACAACCACTGAAGAATCACCACCTGTCCCAGCAAGACCTGTCTGGATTCCAAAAGTCGGGGATCTAGTCAGGGAGAAGATCGCGGTAAAGAAGGAATTTGGGCCTTCTTACAGAAAAGCAGTTCCTGTCTTGTCTGTCAACGGGACAAGATCAGTTGTACTACCGCCACTTGCTGGTAAAAAGGAGAACCGAGTTGTATCCATCGACCTGGTAAAACCACAACATGTGGCCGATAACAAACAGTAGGCCAAGTGGACTCCCAATAAGTAGCAGAACACCAAGGTTTGCTACCAGTACAGAGGTCCTAACGAAGAGGCTCATCACATTCGAAACGCCTACAGAAGAACAACAAGGACTATGCAACAATGCAATAGAACTCAGACCTCTGAAAACCCAAATAAAAACATTTAGCAGAGACACACCAATCTATAATGAAGTACCAAGTGAAAATGCAAGCAACAAAAATCCTGAAGCAATTGGAACAATTGACAGAACTGCATCCGGCTACTTCATCAACTTCGATGATTCCTCTGAAAGCCTCAGTGAATCAAAGACACAGCCATCATCAAAATCCTTTAAAGACAAAGCTAAGGAACTTTTGAACCAACTGAAAGAAACATATCTGATTTCTCCATGGATTGAATTTTGGGTGGGTTTTGGTGCATTTATCCTCATACTTTGGCTCATCATGGTATTAACTTTGGGATGCTTCATTGAGGGAAAATATGCTAAAATGGACACAGCAAGTCAGAACATCAACTTGGTCCTCAAACCACACACATCTTCACACGCCGAGAAAAGAGAACTTTCTTCAGCCAACTTCACAGCCAATCCTATACCTGGTGGGGTAGCCTGGGACAACACTGACTATGAAATTTATGGTCCGGTCGAGATCCTGAAATATCCACACCAAATCAAGATCTCCTTGAGTGACTTTGCAAAACCAAACTCATTTGCTGATGATTGGGACTTCGAAAGCATTAATAACATGATGTCTGACTTAGTAATGTCTGCTAAATTTACAAAACATGATTATTTGCAAGGTTCTACAAATTATGATAGTATGTATTGCTATAACCACTATGGTAACCATTTTTTACATAAATCTGCACAACCTAGAAATGATTTAAACTATAATCAATGGGAACATTGTGCAACACCTCCAAAAGGGAGCTCAAGAACCGTTTACGACAAATATTCATATTTTTCAGGTTTTAACACAAGTAATGCTGAAACATTCTATTTTAAATTGTCAAACAAGACAGGGATGAAAACCATGATAACCAACACAAAGTTGATATATTCAGATTCATTCTTCGAAGAAATGAATACTTTTGGATTTGATTATTGGGACAAAAATGTTGATTTGAAAAGTGTTTGGGGTACAAAAGAATGGCAAGTACAGGGTTTAGAAGCTTTGTTTAGAGCTTGCATGATCCCAGAACAAATGATATTTTTAAATGACACTGTTCAACAAACCACCTGTCTTGGCCTAGCCAAAATCAAAGATTTAAATAAACCGTCTATTCCAAAGCCAACAATGTTTAGCAATAGCTCTGATACGGATGAAGAGATAGACGTAAACCATATATTAAACCAAAACAGAACACATCCTGATTGGAAACAATGGTTGATCTGGCCCACAGGATTCCTGAATAAAACACAGGGGTTCAAAATGACCAGGCCAGACCCTAGATATCCCCAAAGACATCACCCAGGGATAATAACAACCTACAGTGTGGGCAAATTATGCCTTCAGTGGCTACAAACTTCCACACTGCCTGAAATTAAGCAACACCTAACTTTACTTACTGATGGTGCTGACTTGCGTGATTTCATAATGGGACCACGCAAACAGCGTCAAAAGCGTTTCATAGCAGCCTCTGTATATGCAGCATACAATGAGGCCTGGAAGGTTAATCAAATTGAAACAGCAGAGAGAATACGGGAAATTGACCGTATCAATTTGGAAAAATCACTTTCTGTAGTGGACAATGGGTTAATGACTCTGTCCTCCAGAATTTTTTCATTGGACAGCATTGTGTCTTCAGCAATCGATATATTATCACAAGACTTACTGTTATTACAACATGGTCAGTCACAATTGCGTTCTATTGTACAGCTTGGCTGGACGTTACAAAATCTGCGTTCAGGCTATGTGCCTTGGCGTTTAATCAACACAACGTCACTATTCCAAATCTTTAACCTTACTGATAGACAAATCGGTATGGCGCAAAAGGGTGCTGATTATACAATCTTGAGCATTGAAAAACTAGAAAGATTACCAATGACAGTGAATGGATAATCCACGGAATCATAAATATTCCAATCTCAACCTTCAGGTTTCAATACTGCCAAAAATATATACAGGCTGGCATGTACGAGAAATTGGGGAAGGGGTACCTTAAACAACTTGGAACCTGCCCTATTCACATGCATGTGTCAGTAATAAAGGACAGAAAGTGTTTCTTAGTGGCAACAATTGTGCCATGTCACTAAGCGGCACGCTTCTGTGTAACGGAATTAGTTTGCATGGAGCCTGTGAAGGGAATTCATACAACCTTTCATGTCACCAGCAAGGCGCACCTGCAACTGAAATAGAACCATTCTTTCAAAGACTCTATAATGGGAGTTACATTCTTATTGTAGACCGCAAATGTTGTAGTCTTATGCCCGGGACTCCTTATCTAGTCACTACGACTGCGAAGGTCAAGTGCTGTGGACGTTCTTTGTTCCCCAGCTCCTTTCCAGACAGGGAGGCAAGGGCATGGCCCAGTTTGAAAATTACTTCTATTCGAATAGATACTTTAAGCAGAATGAAAACAGTGCTTCTTCAGACGCCTACAAGGCTCACGTCATCAAAAGAAACGTATGATCTACAAGTCGCAAGGACGACTGCAGAGATACATACATTATTATCGACTAATTCCCCCGTACATTTCGCGGAAATCCTGAGCGAAATCTTAAATATTTCTGATACCACTGGGGTCTCAAAGGTATTTAAGACAGTATTTTCGATGGCATTAACACCATTCAAAGCCATACTGGGTATTTTTCCAGATTTCGTCCATTCGATTTTTGGCGGACTTCCCCTGATCCTGGGACTAATTGCAGGAATCCTATTCTTAGTCCTTATTTTTCGTTATGGCAACCCATGTCACAGATCAAACTCTCGCGACAATGGAAGATACAATCCTAGCCATTGGATACCGGGACCGGATATCAAAAATCCTGGGACTCTCCCGGCTTAGAGACCTGAACATGACTTGGTTTCTATCATTTCGACCAATGTGGCAAAGATGTGTTTTACCTGTATTAAGGTGTCTGCTATGCGGAGAAGAATGCGTGTTAGACACCTGTCTGACGCTACAATGGGATGCGCCAGTGGATGCAGATACATTGTTGGTTCCTACCAAGGTTCACGCTTTGTGCTGCCCTCAAAGGCTGCCAATCCTGATGACGGCATTCGTGGAATCTTCACCACTACGATTGAAGAGTAGTGAAATTCAAGATGAAAGCAGCATCGATCAGGTACGACCTTCTGTCAGCAATGCGAATCAGAATGTCAATGGAGGCAATCATGCGCACGAATGCATGGTTACACCTATTTCCGACTTAGTGGAACTTTCCCATGAAGCTGTTGACAGTTTTTTCGAAAGCCTTAATGATATGATGTTCTCTCCAGAACAGAAATAGAGACTTTTGAGCAAGCTCGCACACGGCGTTCCCTGAATTCGGCCTTCAACTTTAAAAATAAAGTCACATGAACAATTTTTCCCACCAGTTCACGGACAACAATTTTTTAGCAGCCCCAAATTATTTTTTACAAAATTTTCGGGACACTTATCTTCTGCTTAAAGTAAGAAACTATTCCTAGAGAACTAAGATTTCTATTTTTAGATACTTTATAAACTTTAGTTGCCCGCTGGTATGTTCACAAATATTTTATTATGTGATGAAATGGTCTCGAACTTTCTTTCTGTATAGCCATATTAAGAGCCATTTCATGTGTATTTCTCATATACCAAATAAGCAATAATGTCTACAAATGCGTGTTTACTTTAGAGTTTAATTCATAGCTTAAGTGCATACAATATATATGACTGCAATTTTTCAGTATATTTGAAAATTTCAAAATGCATTAATGTATTTTGGGGTGGTGAGGTATACACTATACTCTATAGTATGTTGTACTATGTTATACTATGCATAGATTAGTAAATATGACCATAGTTAGCGTGGAGTGGGTGTCATGTATTCCTATAGGTTCTGAATCGATCCCCCTATTCCTGACCCTATTCTGGTTAAACTAACTATCAAGTTAACTAACAGTCAGCCCATGAGGCAAGAAAAGCCCCCATGATGCAGATACCGTTATCTGATGCAGTCACACTACGGCACAGGAACGTGTTATCTGATTAGGTCATAACGCTTGAGATCTAATTAGACAAGCGACATTCCTCCAGCCCCTGATAAGGCATACGACGTTCTCATAACAAATCAAACCTATGACAACCTGGAAAATCCGTGCGGCCATTGTTTTGATTTCACAGAGAACTTCAGTAAAAGAATGTGCTAACGAGCAAGTCGTATGACATCTTTATTGACGTATCTATGTCCATCCTTACGTCAATCTCGGCACCTTTAAGGTATAAATATTGCCGATCTTGCCCTATGCAAACACACTCGTGGTGACAAGACGGAGCAGCCATACTTGCCGAAGCCCAGAAGCAGAGCAGACCCCGCTGGCAGCAGCCCCGCCTTCCTGACGCGCTGAGAGACGCGCTGCTATCTCCTAACGAGAGACCCAGCACCGGCGTTTTCGGGCAGCCCTCGCAGGCAGCCTGGAATATCGAGAGCAGAGAAAGAGATACCATTCCTCATTCATCCTAACTTCCAGGTACAGAACTGAATAACCCCTCACAGAGAATTCTTTAGTTATTCACTTGGCAAAAACAAACTTAACTTAAACTGTAACTTTCTATTCCCGCCCACGCATTAGACTTAGGTCAGGTACACGGGGTAGGCGTATTTAGAAACACCAGTTGAGTACGTTTAGTCAAATGTATATGTGTATGTAAATATATTTTAATCATTTTAAACATCATATGGCTCAGAAACCAAATCAATGTTTTTACAGTATTATTTTATACTATTGCTTTTAATGTTTGCACTTTACTTAACTATAAGTATTGCAATAATATCGATCCATTTCTCTTGTACGAGAAAAGAGACTGATCAATAAATAACACCTTTTTATTGAACACGCCCATCTCTTCCTTTTCTCTACAGTCTGATGAGACTAAGAATGCACGTACTGACTGAGTAAAATAATTGCCTTGTGCTCACACGACTCTGGAGATACACTCTTGATTAGGGGAGAGCAAAGTTGTCATGTTCTATGGTTGTCAGAAACTAAATCCCTTCTTGTCTAATCAGGGGAGTTAATTCTTTCCTGAACATTCGAGAAAGTTTCTAGCGAACTCTGAGCTACGCTGGCAAACCCAAAACTTAAGTCTAGTATCGACAGTAGTAGACCTAGTTAACGTCTGGCCTAGGCCTTTACTGCTGTAGGTATTATTCCAATGCGCAGAGCCTATTGGGAAGATAGGAACTACACTACAACCCTCCACGTTAGGCTGGTTCTGTTGGCATGCAGTGTTGGGCCGGGCACTGCACCTCCTGTCTGTTTGTACCGGCACTGACAGGCTGCTGGGTCTATATGCCTCTTCGCTGGCATCATCCCCCCCTTGAATTGCTATGGTCTGCTGCCTGTTGGTGCTCCACAGCGTTGGTGACCTGCTCCAGGACCCTCACTATGCCAGCACAGCATTGGACCATCTGGATTTGCATGGCCAATGATCTTCTCAAGAGCTGGGATGTGGCATTCCCGATCAGGTGATTTGAACAGGTGTAGGCTGACAGCCGTGTGAGCAGCTGCCTGTGGCGTCTGCGGGTGACGTCCTGCTGCGCTACCATCAGCTGGTTGCTTTCCCTCACCGCTGTGGTCAGTTCCTACACACTCTCTGTGAGGAGACTGATGTTGCATGCTGTTTTGTACAGCTGCAGCTGCACTGCTGCCATGTGCTGATCCGGTTTGCAGTGCACACGCAGTATCTGAGCCTCAATGCCCTGGCCCACGTTGTATGCGTGTTGCTCCATGGCTGCTGTGGTGGGCACGGATCGCTGCTGCCTTGACCTGCTGCTGGCGTGGGCCCGCACACTTGCTGTGGCTTGTGTGTGCCTCCTGGGCGGGGGTGAGATCTGCTCCACTTCCTTTTGTGTCGAGACATGCTGTTGTGCTCCGGCTCTAGCTGCAAGGGTGGCCCTGCGTCTCGCTGCAGGTGCAGGCTGCCTCTCCCCCTCCATCTACTCAGGTGTCTACGCGATGTGGAGGATGTCATTGTCGGACGTGTCAGTATCCGCAGCACCTGTGATGTGGATGAGTGCATGATTACTGGTATGATTAAGGCACCTGGGATGTTGCAACATGCATGCAGGCTCGCTATTGATTAATGTCTGCATTCCCTGGCTGGCTTTAGGGGACTGTGCATCTTTACTAATCTGGCACTGTTTGGCTATCAAGGCACCTTTACACACTACAGGTTCCACAATGCATTTGGCCGTTTGGGAGGAGCAGGGACTGGAATACTGTGGTCACAAATATGGATTGCACAGGAGGAATGGGCATTGTTAGGGTACGGGGTTGCAGTAGCATGCCTCTTACCTTGAGATTGTTGTGTGGTGCGGGATGTGTCCAGTTGGGTGACACCCACGCAGGCTTCAGGGTGTATGGTGTCCTCCACTAGGTCCTCCATGGGGGTGTTTTCAGGGACTGTGGAGTGCCCCCCTCCAGTAGCCAATCTCTCCCCCAGTCTCTCAGCTATTCACTATTTGGTATGGCCTCTGAGGTCGTACCACCTCTTTTTTAAATCATCGATGGGCCGGTGGGTGACTCCCACCGTGTTCACCTTTGCCTTGATGTGCACAGAGATGCGCCTCTTGGTTGCCTCGGGCATCTTCCAGGACAGCTTCCCGAACAGTTGGTCATGGTCTCTGCTCACTCCTTCAATGAGGTACTCAAGTTCTTCCTCACTGAACTTGATTTTGCACTTGCGTGCTTTTTCACTTGGTCCTGCAGCTTCCTGGCACATTGCGGTGTGATTTCCACTCCTGTATGGGCACTGCAGGGTGTGGCTCCTGGAGCTCAGTTCTCTGCCTCCTCCTGTATCCAGCTCTGTGCTCTGAATGATGCATGGAGCAGGCTACTTCCTGGTAGTGATGTCATCATTGTGCTCCAAATGCGACTTCACATTTTTGCGATCTCGCAATGTGCGAGATCGCTATTAGCGAAATCGGTATTTGCGATTTCGCAATTAGGGTTTTGGAAACAGCCGTTTTTTTTATTTTTGATAGGTTTCTGTGAAGTAACATTTGGCGATTGCACCAGGGTGCGAATCGCAAATATTTAGCCATTTTGATGTTGCATCCCATTCTGCGAATTCTTAATAGCGATTCTTTATATTTGTCGCTATTTGTAATTCACAGAATGGATGCTTGATGCATCTATCGGATAGTGCTGTTTCTTCAATTAGTGAATCAGTGTTATTCGCATTCACATATTTGAGATTTCCTATTACTGATGTGGTAAATTGCAAATCGGCCTTTATGAGTGAGAAACTGTGAAAGTTGCATTTGAGAAAGTACTGTCACACGTGCGCTCTAGAGTACTCTGTAGCAGAGAGGATGACAAGGGGTTTGTCCTGAGTTTACTGTTTTCAGTTCTAATACTTTTTGGACCACTTTTGTGCCACCATGGCCCAAGTGGAACCTGTTAAGGCTATTGGAGCACATACAAGAAAACTAAAATTCAGTGAGAGGGAGCTGCTCACTAAAGAATGTGTTTTATGCGATGATTAACTTTTTTCCAAGATCCTATTTCAAGTTCCAGATAGCCAAAAGAAAAGAATCTGACAGACCGTCCAAGAAAACATAAATTCAGTAAGAGTAATGTCGCGTACAATCGTGGATAAGAGGAAGTGGTGCTAAGATCTGCGATCAAGAACAAGAGAAAAGACTTGCTGAGGCATATGGAACAAGAGGCAGCCCATCAACCCAGCCACCATCAACACCTCTGGAAGACCTCATTGAAACTACTTTTGTGCCTGAAAGTATTGCAGCATTTCAGGTATTCATACATCTGCCCCATCCACTGCTTCAAAGGTAAGTCCTAAAATAGTAATTTTAATTTTGTATAAGAGACTAGTTAGATATATACATATTTAACAGAATGGCATTAGGAAATTAAGTCCAAAGCAAGCTTTCAGATGCATTGTGGGAGATGTAGTAAACATTCTATAGTGCAGTTTCTCTAATAACATCAGAGTTTCTTAACAATTAACAACACATTTAAATATGTTCAGGAAAGCACTTGTAATGAATATGCTGATGTAAAGTTTGTAAAACACAAAAAAGTTTAGCTTTTAATTTTAGCATAGGACGCATCTTTTTAATATATGAATGATGTACCATCCACAAAAGGGCAAGATTACAAGTAAGTGGCATCTCCAGATAGAGGAAGCCAATAAAACCACAACAACACCAACACCACCTGTGCCATCCAGACATAGACCAGAAGTCTCTCCACTGCCAGATTTCCTACAAGAGTCAGAGGTGCAAACAATATCCATGGAGATAACACAGCTTGATGTACAGGTGCAGGGGGTTTCTTTAGCACCGTCTCAGTACATCCAGACTGAGACATTCTCGCCTTCAACCTGTACAAATGTTGCAGATACATCACATGTTTTTGTTGGCTTAGAGGGCTCGATTTTGACAGTACAGCACCTACAAAATAAAAAAGAAAAGCTGTCAATTTACAGTATTTAAAAGATGGATTAGATATGTTCAATTACACTGTTGAAAAAAAAATGATTGCTAACATTTTTAAAAAAACTAACAGAGGCTGTTACTGCCTATGTACGGTTTTAGAGCAAGAACATGTAAATAATATTTGCGCGCATCATTAGCTTATAGTCGATTAGATGGGTTCATGAGATCTGTTACCCAGCAGTCACATGCTACTGCCACTTTATCAAGGCACATTGTGAACATGCTGGTAGCAGTGGTGTAACAAAGGCCCCTGCAGTGTGGTGGAGCCCCGAACGGAAGGGGCCCTGTTGGACCTGGGCCTCTTGGCAGGGTCATCCCTGAACTTTTTGCCTTCCTCCAATATTCTCTCTGACCTGTTTTTGTTGGTTTAATGACTCTGGGCACTTTACCACTGCTGACCAGTGCTAAAGTGCATATGCTCTCCCTACTGTAAAGTGTATCTGTGATTGATGTCCATGATTGGTTCATTGGATTTACTGTCAGTCCCTAGTAAAGTGCACTAGGAGTGCCAGGGCTTGTAAATACCAATACTGCTAGTGGGCCTGCAGCGCTGGTTGCGCCACCCACAGAAGCAGCCTTAAAATGTATCTAGGGTCTGCCATTGCAGAATCTGCGTGCAGTCTGGTACTGTCATGCTGGCTGGGCAAGTGCACACACTTGACAGCCCCTAAACCTTCCCTTAACTTCATATTAGTCACCCCTATGGTAGGCCCAAGGGCAGGGTGCATTGTAAGTGTAAGGTAGGACATGCTCTGGTGTGTGTGGCATGTCCTAATAGTGAATTACTGCCAAATTCGTTTTTCACTATTGTAAGGCTACCAGTTCCCTTTAGGCCAGATGGGCTGATGGAATTATTACACTCTATAATCCCAGCAGGCTCAGGGAACATGGTAGAAATTAATGTTTAGTATGCCTGAACTCAGAATAATAAAATACTTCTTTTAGTAAAGTTTATTTTAATATCCTGTGTTTGCAAATGCTACTTTTAGAAAGCTAGCATTTGCTTGTCTAACCATTTCAGCCCGCCTCTGCTTTTGTGTGTATCTGACTGTCTGAGTTGTGTGAGTGACAGGGCTGGGAGTTGACAGGTTGTGAATAGCAGGATGACACCTTAGTGGGTGGTGGGAGTTTCCCCTGAATGATGCATCAGGCTGTGCTCTGCCCCCACAATGCTGGCTCCGCCCTCCTGGGGAGCGACTGATGACTCAGCCTGCACCTGGCCCAGGAAGGACCAAAGCTTGTCAACAAAGTGCTCAGGCTGCCCCTGTCCTCACAATGCCGGCTCCGCCCCCCTGGGGAGCGGCTGATGTGCCTGCCCTCACACTGAATGCAGAAGCAGAAGTACCCACCACAAGTGCTCAGGAGCGGAGAGCAGTTATGCAGAGGCCCCCCTGGCCAGTGAGAACAAAAGAAACTGTGTATAAAAGTAGGAGCCCTGCTCCTTGTAAATCAGAATCCTGTTTTACCACAAAGAACCTCTGCCCGAATAGAAGGAGAAGAAGACGCTGGAAGGACTGGCCTGCTGCTTGCCTTGCTGAGGAAGGAGAGGAGAAGACTTTGCTAAAAGACTTTGCTGACTTGTGCTTGAAACTTTTCTCCAAGGGCTTGATTGAGCTTGCCCCCTGAACTGAACCCCAGGACCAGTGGGTTCTCCTGTGCTTTGGCTCGTCCCCTGCCTGAGGCCGAGTATTTCCTCCCGCCGGAGGTGAAGTCTGCCCCCTCTAGCCCCCTCCTAGGGCCGTGGTACTCGGGAGCCAGCCTGCCCTCTTGCCCTTGAGAGCCTCGCTCCACCCGGAGTCGCTCTCTGCCCCAGGGCTAAGGCCGGCCGCTCCTCTACCCCTGCCTGCTTCACGGAGCCCTTGAGGAGACTTCAGCCCCTCCCGCCGGAATCCCGGGGACTCGAGCAGCCTGTGCCCGGGCATCTGATTGCACCCGGCTGCCCTCCTTGCTCTGCCCCCCCCCAGGAGAGGCCGCACCGCACTGTGAAGGGTGCCTTGCCTCCCGGAGATCCTCGCTGTCAGAAGGGACCCCTCTGCACTGACAATTCCTGAAAGAAAGCATTCCTGAAGGTGCCTTGGCCCCAGAGGCTCCTCTCACCCCTCCCTGCTCCTCACTGCAGCCGGGAGCCCCCACCTCTGGAAAAGGCCCAGGGTTTTTCAAGCCCCTCTCTGGTCTCCATTCCAAGCATACCGCGAGATGCGTGAGAGTTGGTAGGGGCAGAGTCAGTTTCACCCTTGAAGGCAGGAGAGGCGCTGCAAGGCGCTCCGAAGGCCAGGGAGGCGCTGCAAGGCGCTCCGAAGGCCCGGGGAGGGTCCCAAAGCCCCAGAGCAGAGAGAGGCTATCCTTTGAAAGGAAAGAACACTGAGAGAACTGTGAAATTAGGAGATTTATAACAAAAGCGCCTTAACAGACAAATCTCCATTTTTGAACTGCAACTAAGGAGAAAAGGAACTATTTTCTTGAAGTGAAACCATTGAAGTATTTTTGAACAAACAACCATTGAAAGCTACAACTGAGAACCTTTGCCTATTTACAACCTGTGGTGCAACAAAAACGTTATTTGGTCTTGTGATAAGTCTGTTGAGTTACATATATATATTTTTACATAAAGAAGCGTATTTTTATATATATTTACAGCCTGGTGTCCATTTGTGGGGGGATTGGTACATTTTACTGTGTGTGTGATTACAAATGCTTAACTGAATAACGCCTGAAGAATAGCCTTGGCTGCTCACGCCACGCACCTAGAGGGTGAGCAAGGGTAATTCTAAGGGGTCATCCTTTGCCCTGACTTGGAAGAGAGGGTCCCTGCTTGTCACAAGTGCATACTTGCGCCAACCAGAGACCCCCAATTCTAACATTGGACGCAGCGGTGAGGATTTGCGAATTTGCATTTGTAGTTGACATACAGTGAATTGCTGATCACCACATAGCGAGAGCAGACCTATAACGCAGCCACAGGTTTCCATTTCTATAATTTTGCTGGGAGATCTCCATGTGCTTTTGAAGACGTCATGCCTGGTCCAGTGAGGATGGAAAAGGCAGCAACCAGATGCCTGTCACCAGAGGAGTTGGCAGACAGGGCCGCAGACAGGGCACATGCAATGGAGATGGCAAAGTTAGCTGGACAAATAGAATTGGAAATGCAAAAATTGGCAATGGAAGCGCAAACACGCCAAAGAGCTCACTACTTGAGGATGAGAGAACTTGATTTAGAGCTTGAAGCCAGGAGGGCTTCAGCTCAACATCCAGAGATTTGTGTAGCTGGCGGATTGAGCGTTGCTGAGTTGGAGGTGGAGTCCAGCTCAGATGGTGGCAGCAACATTCAGGTATCTAGTGCTGACAGCATAGCGCGCGCACCTAGAGGTATGGCACCTGACTTGGAGGGGGTTAACATACACCAGGAGGTTCAAGGGCATGAGGTAGCTCCACTAGTGCGCAGCGTCCCTGAAGGGAATAGGGTAGCTGGCGTAGGAGTTCATGGTCCTAGTGGTGGGAGGGGTTCCCCCATGGTTGAGGTCCTGGTGGGTGAGTGTAAGGACCGCCCAGAAGAGTGTGGGTTGTGTGACAGAGACAGTCCGCTACTGTCTGGCCAGTCTCAGAAGAATGGTGTGGAGTATGTGTGTGAGGCGCTGGATGGTGAGGTGAAGGATAGTTTGGTTAACCCTGCTAGGGGGCTGTTTAATCCAATTGTGGGAGAGCATACTTTAAGTCCCAGTTTTCCAGAGCTATGCCAACACCTGTTTGATTGTGAGTTCCCTGACCCCAGGGAGCTCACATTGGAGGCAGACCTTGTGGTGGATTCCAGAGGGTCTGGAGAAGTATTGGGGTGTGATCCTGTGGGGAGTGGCTCAGGTATCTTCCAGCCCAGAGTGGTGGAAGTGGCGCAGAGTAGCCCAGCTAGGTCCTGTAGTAGTGAGAGGGGTGTAGGGCCTCACGTCCTGTCCTTAAGGGGAAGGAGTGAGAATGGGTTTTGTCCCGGTAGTGCCCAACCTCAGTCTCAGAGCCTGGATGGTTCTTTAAGGGAACACCAGGTGGGGAGCCTAGGCTGTCCGGATGAGTCACCCTCTGAGGGGGATCCCCCAGTGGCTAGAGAACGTGGAGGCTCTGTAAACAGGGCTCCAGTAGTTCTGGTGACTGGCAGTACCGCTCCAGTTGGGAGGGTGCAGAGGTCCAGAAAGAGGGGCGAGAGGGGGAAAGAGTCCCCAGTGGAAGAACCAGTGGGTCAGGGGCCAGCCAGCAGGGCTGCGTCCCCAGTGAATGACCAGGGGGACACCACTTCTGTCCTGGGGGATCTTCCCACACTGTCAGAGGGACAGGGGTTGGGAGATCTGCGCCAGGTAGACTGCCGCACGGCACATGAGCTATGTGCCACCATCAGGGGGGGCATGCGTGCTCCCCGGGAAGTCCTGGTGCGCCAGGCAAGTGTTCAACTGCAGGGTTGGGTCCCTGAGTTGGAGAGTCAGGATCAGGTGTTGTCTGACCTGAAGGGTGGGACCACTGTAATCAGTGTCCTGGCCCATGTCGCTTCTAGGGGTACCACTCCGGTTGGGAGTGGGCAGTACTCTGGAAGGGGGTGCAGAGGGAGGGAGTCCTTGCCTCTGACCCCGGTGAAGTTTGAGGGTTTAGACCCTAGGATAGAGGGCCAGGTGCAGGGTGTCCCCCCTGACCTGGTGCCCCAGTTGCAGGATAGCACCCCTGAACTGGTGGGCGAATTGTGCAGGTCACCTGCCACAGGTGCCCTGACAATTCTGGAAGGGGGTACCACTCCAGGTGGGAGGGTACAGAGCCCCAAGGAGGAGGACAGGGTGTGGGAGAGGCCACCCCCGTGTTGGGTCCAGCCGCTAGGTACAGGCCTGGGGCTGGTGGGTCAGTGGCAGGATGACATACCTGACCTGACAGGAGGGAGAGTGGACAAAGGGTGCCAAGCACCTGGGGCTACCGCCCCCCGCTCTCTGAGGCCACAGAGGTTTGGGAGCCCTGAGAGGCATGAGGCCTGGGTCTCAGCCCTGACTACTGTCAGTGGCCACTGTGATTTGATGACTATCTGTTGGGACACACCTGTGAGACAGTTAAGGCAAGAGGCTGCACAGGTGGTGTCCACAGAGGAAGAAAAGGGTGCCCCCTGGATTAGTTGGGTGGACCCTGAGAGTATGGACAGAGGATTTGAAATAGGTTCAGATTGGCGTAGAACTGGAATGTGCCCCTGCTGTTGCGGGCCAGGTCCAGGTTCTATCGCCCAAAGCAGGGAAGCCCATCACAGGGGTGATTGGTCTACCCTGCGTTTTGGCTGGAAGGGGGTTGTGTTGGACCTGGGCCTCTTGGCAGGGTCATCCCTGAACTTTTTGCCTTCCTCCAATATTCTCTCTGACCTGTTTTTGTTGGTTTAATGACTCTGGGCACTTTACCACTGCTGACCAGTGCTAAAGTGCATATGCTCTCCCTACTGTAAAGTGTATCTGTGATTGATGTCCATGATTGGTTCATTGGATTTACTGTCAGTCCCTAGTAAAGTGCACTAGGAGTGCCAGGGCTTGTAAATACCAATACTGCTAGTGGGCCTGCAGCGCTGGTTGCGCCACCCACAGAAGCAGCCTTAAAATGTATCTAGGGTCTGCCATTGCAGAATCTGCGTGCAGTCTGGTACTGTCATGCTGGCTGGGCAAGTGCACACACTTGACAGCCCCTAAACCTTCCCTTAACTTCATATTAGTCACCCCTATGGTAGGCCCAAGGGCAGGGTGCATTGTAAGTGTAAGGTAGGACATGCTCTGGTGTGTGTGGCATGTCCTAATAGTGAATTACTGCCAAATTCGTTTTTCACTATTGTAAGGCTACCAGTTCCCTTTAGGCCAGATGGGCTGCTGGAATTATTACACTCTATAATCCCAGCAGGCTCAGGGAACATGGTAGAAATTAATGTTTAGTATGCCTGAACTCAGAATAATAAAATACTTCTTTTAGTAAAGTTTATTTTAATATCCTGTGTTTGCAAATGCTACTTTTAGAAAGCTAGCATTTGCTTGTCTAACCATTTCAGCCCGCCTCTGCTTTTGTGTGTATCTGACTGTCTGAGTTGTGTGAGTGACAGGGCTGGGAGTTGACAGGTTGTGAATAGCAGGATGACACCTTAGTGGGTGGTGGGAGTTTCCCCTGAATGATGCATCAGGCTGTGCTCTGCCCCCACAATGCTGGCTCCGCCCTCCTGGGGAGCGACTGATGACTCAGCCTGCACCTGGCCCAGGAAGGACCAAAGCTTGTCAACAAAGTGCTCAGGCTGCCCCTGTCCTCACAATGCCGGCTCCGCCCCCCTGGGGAGCGGCTGATGTGCCTGCCCTCACACTGAATGCAGAAGCAGAAGTACCCACCACAAGTGCTCAGGAGCTGAGAGCAGTTATGCAGAGGCCCCCCTGGCCAGTGAGAACAAAAGAAACTGTGTATAAAAGTAGGAGCCCTGCTCCTTGTAAATCAGAATCCTGTTTTACCACAAAGAACCTCTGCCCGAATAGAAGGAGAAGAAGACGCTGGAAGGACTGGCCTGCTGCTTGCCTTGCTGAGGAAGGAGAGGAGAAGACTTTGCTAAAAGACTTTGCTGACTTGTGCTTGAAACTTTTCTCCAAGGGCTTGATTGAGCTTGCCCCCTGAACTGAACCCCAGGACCAGTGGGTTCTCCTGTGCTTTGGCTCGTCCCCTGCCTGAGGCCGAGTATTTCCTCCCGCCGGAGGTGAAGTCTGCCCCCTCTAGCCCCCTCCTAGGGCCGTGGTACTCGGGAGCCAGCCTGCCCTCTTGCCCTTGAGAGCCTCGCTCCACCCGGAGTCGCTCTCTGCCCCAGGGCTAAGGCCGGCCGCTCCTCTACCCCTGCCTGCTTCACGGAGCCCTTGAGGAGACTTCAGCCCCTCCCGCCGGAATCCCGGGGACTCGAGCAGCCTGTGCCCGGGCATCTGATTGCACCCGGCTGCCCTGCCTTGCTCTGCCCCCCCCAGGAGAGGCCGCACCGCACTGTGAAGGGTGCCTTGCCTCCCGGAGATCCTCGCTGTCAGAAGGGACCCCTCTGCACTGACAATTCCTGAAAGAAAGCATTCCTGAAGGTGCCTTGGCCCCAGAGGCTCCTCTCACCCCTCCCTGCTCCTCACTGCAGCCGGGAGCCCCCACCTCTGGAAAAGGCCCAGGGTTTTTCAAGCCCCTCTCTGGTCTCCATTCCAAGCATACCGCGAGATGCGTGAGAGTTGGTAGGGGCAGAGTCAGTTTCACCCTTGAAGGCAGGAGAGGCGCTGCAAGGCGCTCCGAAGGCCAGGGAGGCGCTGCAAGGCGCTCCGAAGGCCCGGGGAGGGTCCCAAAGCCCCAGAGCAGAGAGAGGCTATCCTTTGAAAGGAAAGAACACTGAGAGAACTGTGAAATTAGGAGATTTATAACAAAAGCGCCTTAACAGACAAATCTCCATTTTTGAACTGCAACTAAGGAGAAAAGGAACTATTTTCTTGAAGTGAAACCATTGAAGTATTTTTGAACAAACAACCATTGAAAGCTACAACTGAGAACCTTTGCCTATTTACAACCTGTGGTGCAACAAAAACGTTATTTGGTCTTGTGATAAGTCTGTTGAGTTACATATATATATTTTTACATAAAGAAGCGTATTTTTATATATATTTACAGCCTGGTGTCCATTTGTGGGGGGATTGGTACATTTTACTGTGTGTGTGATTACTAATGCTTAACTGAATAACGCCTGAAGAATAGCCTTGGCTGCTCACGCCACGCACCTAGAGGGTGAGCAAGGGTAATTCTAAGGGGTCATCCTTTGCCCTGACTTGGAAGAGAGGGTCCCTGCTTGTCACAAGTGCATACTTGCGCCAACCAGAGACCCCCAATTCTAACAGGCCCCCTCAGCTCAGTATCCTGGCTTGAGAGCACCTGAGTGAGTCCTGAGGGGGGAGGGGGGCTCTAAGTACTTTAAGCCACTGGCGGGTAGGGATGGGGCACTACATTGGGAATGTTTTATATGGTCTTGTGCAAGTCACCAATGCTCTGGAGAAAATGCAAGCTTCACACACCTCTGCTACTGGTGAATTAAGTAGGGGTAAGAGTGAAGAGGCTTCAAGGGTTGGAAAAATCTGTATAGTGAACTTTGAGAGACCCCACTTGCTACAGCAATTGCACCTTAGTAACTCCCAGAGGCTAAGAGGTACAGTGAGCATAAATAATACATGAACATGGATTGCATAGAATTGTGCCTGAGAGAGGTTCGCTCTAGCTGTAGCTTAATGTCAGCTATGAGATGCAAAATATCTGGAGTACTTAGCCTGTGTGTCGCAAATTTTTCGTCCTCTGTCTGTTGGAAAAGAGTAACCCGGACTATTAACATGTGCTGCTGTCTCCTCCTCCTCTGCAAACCAGCCAGTATCCTCCTCCTCGTCCTCACATGCAATGCAGGCCCTATGGAAAATGCTGATGTCTTCTAAAGCGGGTTATACAGGTTGTGTGCGCCTGGGTACCACCTATTTTGAATTGGTAGTAAATTGCACATTCAAAACGAGAATTCTGCGACAAATCTCAATTTGTAAATGATTCGTTTATTGAAATACCAAATCGGTAATAAGAAATTGCAAAATGAAGCTCTCTATTGGGTGTCGCCAAAATACTGATTTCACGGAATTCAATCAGTTCACCAAAATTGCGAAGCGAATACCTTTCGTACATGCAGAAACGGCCTTGGCATTCTCAAACTGCCACATTTTGCGAATCGGACCTTTGGACAACGCAAAAAGCCTTCCTTCGTCTTGCACTTACTGGATTGATCGAAAGGGGATGTGTATAATGGTTCTTTAAAAAAAAAAAAAAGTGGCTTTTGATATATACTCAGTCTATTTTCTAATGACATTTTGTAAAATAATTGTTAATGATGGAAAGAAAAGCAGGTGTTTCCTAGCAACAACTTCGTTTCAGGTCTTCTCATTCACTATATCATACTGTGCAGTTATGCACATTATGACCACAGGAATCTTTAAGATAGTGTATTTTAAATAGCCCAGTGATGATAGGTATCATGATGCACGCACAGCCTCAAAATAAACAGTTATTTTCAGATTGACTTCATCATTCCTTCAAAAAAAGACGCCAGACGCAGATTAGTCTGTTCTGCATTAAGGAAATATTATCTGACACATATACGTACAAATTGATCCTTAAATATCTATCGCACATTATTTATTTGGCTTATATATATATGTTATAAAAATACCATTGGAATATATACCTTTTACGAAGATATATATTAATTAATAACGTCACTCTGTAGCGTAACGTGTCTATTCTCTATTTAACTCTTTAGGAGTGCAAAGAACAGTCTTTCTTCAAACTACGACTATGGGTCGCTCGGGGAGGGGGGGGTTAAAAAAAATGAAAATGAAAAAAAATGTACCTGACCTTGTCCCGCGCCGCCTCTGCTCACTCCCCTCCCCTAAGCCAATCACAACGCTGCAATGGCAGGGTTGTGATTGGTGCGGACAGCGCCCAGCCTGCGCCTGTCGGGAGGCCATTTTCTCTTGTAGGCTGAAAATGTAGAGTGCGCATGACTGGTTTGGTCGGCCCCTGAGACATGACCAAACAGTCAGGGCCCACAACAGGGTGCAAGCCACTCCTCCCGGACCCTCCCACCTGCCCTCCCGCCCCAACCAGGCATTTCCTGCCTTCTGCTTTCTCGCAGAAATTTTATGTTTCTGCTTCTCACACTGCGAGAAAGCAGTAGGGCGATGCTCCTCCGCCCTAATGGAGAAGCCGCCCCTGCTGAAGGCTACGTGAGGCAGCATCCTTAGGCTCCCTCCTAGTGTTGGCGCCATTTGACACAGAATGGCAAAAAACTTTTTCTTAGTGTATAGGAAGCACCCAAGAGGCAAAATTTCATTTCGTTTGGCACACTGAACTCCCTTGCATCATTCATGTGGTGAATTGCTGCCAGCTAAACACTGGCAATCAATTCATCTGAAAAAACATAAAGCAGGTGCAACTTGCACTCAGCTCCTAATCTGAACTAGTGCCTCAACGCACACATGTTTTTAAACCCTTTTAGCATTTTGTGGTCGGTCTAAATGGTTGTGTTTGTTCAGTGCAAAGGAAAGTCTAATACATTTTGTTACCATAGTGAATTTTGTTTAGCTGCATCTTATCTCAACAGCTTGTCACGTTGCTTCATCTGATTCTCTTTATTCCTGGCAGCAAACATATAGTTCGTGATGTTTTTGCTTCCTCGATCAGTCCTATATAATGTTATTTTTCCAGGTTATACATTTTGTAATGAGAAGCAAATGTGGTCAGAAGAGCTCAGAGAAAAGCATCATATCTTCAAGAGCAGGTTTATTCCCTCTTACACTGGCCCTCCCTCCCTTCCATTGTTCACTGGGGACACTATTTTCCCTAAGTCCAGTCCTATTGTCCTGCATCCCTTCCACCAATGCACTTTGCACCTTGTTAAAGGAGAAGAGGTGATAGATAAGTGCACCACTATACCATATAAACATGGCAGTTATAGGAGAGAGAGTCTGGGGATAACATAGCGTGTATTTGTAAAGCGCACGTTTAACCAGCAGGGTATCTTGGCGCTGAATAACAGAAGTTTATTGTTCCTTAACTCAATGGTACTTATTTTATCAACCTCAGAAAGATGAAAGGCAGAGTGGACCTGCCAGGGTTTGAACCTGTGACCGTGAGGTCAACCATAGGCCCCCAACAGTGGACACCTTAGTTCACTAAGCCACCAGATTCTTTGGGCAAATAATTTTATGCATGGTAGATAAATATCATGGTGAAAAGATGCAGATGACTTAAAACTTAACACTGAGGCATACTCTGCTAACAGGTGCAAGTATGGGCTCTCACAGGTCTGTATTTGGTCTGTTACCAAGAGAGGAAGAAAGATCTTCTCAGCATAGAGTACTCATGGGCAGATTTTCTAAAATCTCACACAATGTAGTGCAGCAGGCAAAAAACTGTGATGCATTGTGCGCGAAGCTGAGAGCAGGAGAGTGCTAAATTTACAGAAATATGGCACTCTCCTCCACTCTCAATAGCGCTGGCATTGAAATTAGCTGCTGTGCGCCACAAAAACAGCTTTACCCCAGGGTGCAAGGGTGTCTCTGTGAATTTAGCATAGGTTTTATACTGGAAGGATAGCCTTCAAGTACACAATACTATGCTCAGGCTAACTTTCAACGTTTTCCAACTTAATTTAAAAAGGCAGAATGTCAATTTAGGTTGTTGAAATAGATGTAAATGTACCCAAACTGTGGAATGGGGATAACTTTGACTTTGACAGGGCCTGAAAAATGTAAACATTTATATATACCAAATTGTTTTTTGCTATAGCGCTAGTAAATTTAGAGGGTGTTAAATGGTATGGATATACTTACTTTTGAAGGTAGATGGCAGTGTTTGAAAATGCTTGTGCGTCAGTCTCCTGCCCTCTATGGAGTGTTTATTCACGTCAAAAGGCAGCTTGCCACTGAATACAAAATGGTCGATGGCTGTTTTTATATGTTTTTAGGCGGGTATTCTATAATTCAAAAAATTGGAAAGTATTTTTTAAGGTAAATAAATCG
Organism: Lissotriton helveticus; assembly: GCF_964261635.1. Taxonomy (NCBI): domain Eukaryota; kingdom Metazoa; phylum Chordata; class Amphibia; order Caudata; family Salamandridae; genus Lissotriton; species Lissotriton helveticus. Next base: position 210,346,240 of record NC_136063.1, on the reverse strand, counting down.
TGACTGAATGTATAATTATTTCTTTCTGTGAAAATTAATGCCTTTTTGACCTTCACGGTATGTGACAGCCTTCTTTGTTGGGGACAAGGGTGTTTGTAAATGCTGAATTGAGTGAAAGACGAATGTTTATGTGTTTAAACTGTTAAACTGCTCTATAAAATATCTGTACTATGTTGACACAAGTTCTTTTTTTCTTTTTGGGAAATGTGAAAAAAATCTTTAATGGGTTGCTATATTTTGCATTGTGTTGCTTCATTTTATATTGATGTTATAATAACTTGCCTTGTATTGCATTGGGCTGCGTGGCAGTATTGTGTTTGAAATATTTGCGAAGGGTTGCAATGCTTTGCATATTTTTGCAATATACAAAGTGTTGTGTTCTGTTGCATGGAGATGCAACACGCAAATTGGTTTTATTAATCGAAATGTTTTGAAAATATGTTGTCTCACACCATAATTATATAGTTTCATATACCTATAATGTTATTATTTTTATATCTCTATTTAGTACCATTTGTAGCATTTTTTGTAAATACATGTATTATCATTTTCTATAGTAATAAAAGTGAAATATAGGTGTGCATGGTAACACAATGTGTGGTAAAGGACTGCACCGTTAGAATAATTATAATGTACCCCTATGTATGTTTATGGTCAACATGTGTGGTAATAGTATATGCATGCAAAGACTGAGTGATGCAGGCATGCCTGGTGATGACATGCATTGTTATGTCATACATCACTCTGGGAGGGGAGCAATATGGACCCCTCTACTTTTATTAAAATAAATGCCCCTAGGGATAGGTTATCCAAGGCCAAACAAGGCTCGGGGAGGGGAGCCTTGCGGCCCCTTCCCCTTCATTTTTAATCATGGCCCTTGGGGATAGGGTTCTCATTGCCTAGGAAGGTTCAGGGAGGGGGCGTGCCAACTCCCCTTTAATTAAAAAAACAGCCCTGGGGGATGGGGTCCTAATGCCTAATGAGGCTCTGGGAGGGGGGCCATGTGGCTCCTCATCCTTTAAAATGCATATGGGCCTGGGGATGGGGTCTTCAGAGCGAACAGAGGGCTGGGGAGGGTGGTTATGTGGCCCCCTCCACTTTCAAATAGATATGGCCCTAAGGTTGGGGTCCCCAGGGCCATAATATGTTCAGGGAGTGGGGCCATGTGACCTCCTCCACTTTAAAAAAATGTCCTGGGGATGGGGTCCCCAGAACCAGGCCCTGTGGCCTAACCCCTGCAGCTCACAGATGAAAGCTGTGTGCAGTGTGGTGTTGGCTGCCTTTGGGGGGTGGCCACAGGACCTGGCCTGGCCAATCTCTTTGGCCATCCCCCACAGCATGTGGGGTTAGTTGCTTGTGAGTTTTTGGCCGTAAGCTCTGTGGCCAAACCCCTGCCATGCAGAACCGAAGGCCCTGTGCAGTGCGGAATGACGTTTTCAGGGATTACCCACTGGGCCTGGCCACAGACCAGCCCTTGTGGCCCATCCCCACTACACACGGCTGAAGGGCGTGTGCAGTGTGTAGCTGGCTGCATGTGGTGGGGTTGGCCACAGGGCCTTCAGCCGTGCACGGTGGGGTTTGGATTTACGTATGATAACAAAATATTACTTTTAAACAGAATGGGGGTTGGGAGCACACTGTCTCACAGTCCCAGCACAGTTCGCCCCTTTGCATCCTGGTAAATGCAGTACACAGTTCAAACTTACTTCAAAATTAGCTGGAGTTTTTCACCAAAGTTGGTGCAGACATTGCTGTATATCTCTAGACACGTGTTTCTGGGTTGAGCCCGTCTTCAGTAGAGAGCAGCAGTATTAGAGAGCAATGAAAAATCATCTGGGGTACTGATGACGGATGGTATCCAGAAACACGTGTCTACAGATTTACAGCACTAACCTGCACCAACTTTGGTGGAATACTCCAGTGAAATTTGAAGTAAGCATGTACCATGAACTGCATTGACCAAAATGCTAAGGGGCGAACTGTGCTGGGAGGTGAAGCAATGTGCTCCCACCCCTTCCTGTTTGAAAAGGCTCCCTTGAGCCATTGAGCTGACGAGCTTGTGGCGATGCACCTGTGCGCCTGTGAGAGGTACTGAGACCTGAAAAGATTGTGGCAGCCTGCTCAGCAACCCTAAATAAAATTTGTTTTTATTTGTACTGATGACGGATGGTATCCAGAAACACGTGTCTACAGATTTACAGCACTAACCTGCACCAACACTGGTGGAATACTCCAGTGAAATTTGAAGTAAGCATGTACTATGAACTGCATTGACCAGAATGCTAAGGGGCAAACTGTGCTGGGAGGTGAAGCAGTGTGCTCCCACCCCTTCCTGTTTGAAAAGGCTCCCTGGAGCCACTGAGCTGACGAGCTTGTGGAGATGCACCTGTGCGCCTGTGAGAGGTACTGAGACCTGAAAAGATTGTGGCAGCCTGCTCGGCAACCCCAAATAACATGTGTTTTTATCTGTACTGATGACGGATGGTATCTAGAAACACGAGTCTACAGATTTACAGCACTAACCTGCACCAACTTTGGTGGAATACTTCAGTGAAATTTGAAGTAAGCATGTACCATGAACTGCATTGACCAGAATGCTAAGGGGGCGAACTGTGCTGGGAGGTGAAGCAAAGTGCTCCCACCCCTTCCGGTTACAAAATATTACTTTACTTTAAAAAAAACTCTAGCAATTCACTGAAACAACCAAAGGTTAGAGTAATCTTGTATGATTAGACACCTGGACACCTAATTTGCCACTTGCCTCTGGCCTCCAGTTCCTGCTTGTTCCAGACTGATCGAGTTACACCGCATGTGCCTGGGTTTTCCTGCTTGGGTTTTCCCACTCACTGTTCTTTCCACCAACAGAAGCCCCAGCCACCCCAGGACCTATTTAATGCAGTCCACAGCATGACCGCGCTGTGCACACACACAGCAGGCACACGGCTGGCACTCTATAGGAATGACAAAGGCAAGCCCATCTGTGTCCATCCGCACCTGGACCACGCCCAGCGCCACAACCCCTGACCCTCCTGCCCCCAAAGATACCCAATCTCCGAGCTCTACACCCTTGACCCCAGACGCTGCAATGAACAATGCCACCATTCCAACTCAAATTCCACGGTAGGACCTTTAACATGCACCCACTGCCACTTCACTTGCCACTGCACCACACCAGCCCACTGACCAACCCCACCCCAAACACACCACATACAGCACCTGAACAAAAGCACCAACTTGCATGTGCCCTTCTCAACACATGCTCACTATGCAAGCATTTCACTGAATTATGGGACATCATCAACACCCTCGCGCCCGACATCGTCTTCCTCACTGAGATCTGACTCAACCTCACATCTGTCCCAGACATTACCACAGTGATCCCCAATGGATATAAAATCAATCACTAGGACCTCACTGACATGCCAGGAGGATGAACAGTCATTATCCACAAAGAGACCATACAGTGTACCACCTCGACCAACAACACCACTACCCCCATGGACCATTTCCATTTCAAGCTCCACACAGAAGACAAGACAACTATCAGATTCCCCCTCACATACTGCCCCCAGGCCCAAACTCCAGTTTCTGCAACAGCATGCTGACTTCATTGGGCCCCTAGCCTTAGACTCCAAGGACTGCATCTTCCTCTGTGACCTAAATTTCCACATAGAGGACCCAAAAGACAAAAACACTGCACACCTCCTTGACAGTATGAGCAGCCTGGAATTGACCCAGATCATTCACAACCCCACACACACTGCAAGACACACACTGGACCCAATTTTCACCTCCAGCAACCATGCCAAATACACCCATGTCATAGGACTCACATGGACTGTTCACTTCATCTTCCACTTCCGCATCTCCAGACTCTGCACCACCACACCCAAGATGACCAACACCCTCCACCAGAGGTGGAACAAACTTTCAGAGATCTGCTGAGTGAATGCCCTCATCACCTTCAACGTGACAAACGCCATCAACCTCAAACAGGGAGTGAAAAACCTGGATCACAAATTGTGCAGACAGCATCGTCCCCATCAAGAGCAACATCCAGATAAGTCCTCCAAAATGGCCAGCTGGTACACCCAAGAGCTCAGGAAAGCAAAACGGGACAGCAAACAGTTTGAGAGGAGATGGCCCACCAGCAAGGAAACTTCTGACTTGGCAACCTTCAAGACAATCCTCAACCTCTACCACCACTCGCTGAGAGCAACAAAGAAGACAGCCTTTGTCACACACATCGAAACCAGCACCAACAGCACCAAAGAACTTTTCAATATCATTAAGGAATTCTCCAATCCGGCTGCCAGCGAAAACAACATCATACCCTTTCAGGAGCTTTGCGACAACCATGCCTACTTCTTACACAACAAGATCACAACCATGTACAGAAACTTCAAACCCCAACCCACACCTACGGACTTCCCTGACAGATACGCCATCACTGAAACCGATATAAACCATACACTGACCACCTGGAACATCCTCTCCAGTCAGTACAGTACCTCCACCATGAAATCCATCCCCACTGGAACTCCCACAGACCCATGTCTGCACCACAACTTCAACTTCGGAAACCAAAGGATCGGCCAGTAACTCACTACCCTAATCAACACCTCTGTTACCATTGCAACATTTCTCAACACCTGGAAACACACCAAATCAGACCACTACTCAAAAAAACCTTTTGCTGACCCCAGCAAACTCAAAAACCACCGGCCAATCTCCCTGCTCCCATTCTCAACAAAGGTAGTGGAAAAAACCATCAACAGTCAACTCATTACATACTTGGAGCAGAACCAGCTACTCAACGCCTCCCAATCCAGCATCCACAGCAATCTCAACACCCAAACCACCCTGATCGCAGCCACCAATGACATCCAAACCCTCCTTGACTTAGGATAAACAACAACTTTGATCATCTGTGACCTCTTGGCAGCCTTTGACACTGTATCCCATCACACGCTGATCGAAAACTCCACCACATCGGCATCCAAGGAGACATGCTCAGATGGATCACCTCCTGCCTCATTGAAGGAACCCAGAGGATCCACCTCCCACCGGAACCCAAGGAGGTCACCTGTGGTGTCCCCAAGACTCATCCCTCAGCCCTATGCTCTTCAACACATATATGTCCCTGCTGACCAACATCGTCAGATTCCATTGTCCCGTAGCAACCGTGTGCTTGATGAGCGGCGGGGCGGGTGGGGGCCAATAGGAGGCATAAGGGTTGCGGGTGAAAAACAATATACAAAAAAACTTACCTGCAGCCATCCCCGTCACACCATTCTGCTCTTCAGCTGTCCCTGTTGTGCTCTCCTTCTCTTCACTGCAGGAAGGCACAGGCTATCATAAGGCTCTGAAGCCAATCCAGAAGCTACTGCCACACATAAGAGCAGCTTCAGGATTGGCCTGAGCACCGTCAATTTACACTATAGGACAGACTGTGAGTCTGTGCCTGCTTTCCTCAACCCAGCCTCTTGGCTGGGTTGGCGAGACCTTTCACTGTGCATGATGATTTGACAGGCCTGAGACGGCTGGCCAAACCATCATGCACATGGATGGGAGTGCACCACCACTCCCCTCAGTGCCTGTCACTGCCAGGCCCTGCCCCCAAGACCCGGCAGGACAGGAAAAATATGTTAATTATCGTTTTATTTTTCCTCTCTTGCCGTTTTTTGGTCGGGGGCGACATTCCCCAGCATAGCAGAGGAGCCTCAGCTGCCATGGTCTCATAATTTCCTGTGCAGATGGCACCCAATTCACCCATTCACTCACCAACGATTCCAACATCACCAGAACCAACTTCAACAGATGCATGACAAACATCGGCAACAGGATGAAGAAAATCTGCCTGCAGCTGAACAAAGACAAGACAGTAGTACTGATCTTTGTCAACAGCAGCAGCACATGGAAGGACTCCTGATGGTCATCAGACCTAGGACCTGCACCCACTCCCTTCGACCACGCCAAAAACCTTTGAATCATCATTGACAACAAGCTCACCATGAAATCCCAGATCAACGGTGTCCCCTCCACTTGCTTCCTCACTCTGCGCATGCAACATAAGTTGACTACCCCTACACACGGGACGCACCTTGACACTCTTCACCAGCTGACTGGACTACGGCAACATGCTCTGTGTAGGGATAGTCGCACACCTCCTACAGAGACTTCAGTCTCTACAGAACGCCACAACGACATTCATTCTTGGCCTTCCCTGACAAACCCACATGCCACCCTACCTCAAGCAACTCCACTGGCTCCCCTTACAGAAGAGATGCCAATTCAAGCTGCTGACGCATGCACACCAGGCTCTAGACAACCAAGGACCTGCATACATTAACCACCACCTGAATTTACACCAACCATCAAGAATACTACGCTCTGCCCACCTTTTATTTGCCCATACTCCCCACATCTACAGAAGCAGAAGTGGAGGGAGCTCCTTCTCCCACATTGCAGCAAAGTCCTGGAGCAGCCTACTCACGCACCTCCAGACCATGAACTCACTTCCTTAATTCTGAATGGGCATCAAGACCTGGCTGTTCCAATAAGCCTCTCGGACCTGCAAGCGCCTGGATACCCTATTGGGTGATTACCTGTGCTTTATAAATCTTGACTGAATGATTCATTGATAGTTAGATGACATGTTCAGTAACAAGGCAACATAACATTTTCAACTTTAAAAACCACAGAAATTCACCAGTTACAGTTATCTCAAGTAACTAAAACTCATGCCAGAAGATAACTATAACTTGTGCCCTTCACCATGCAGTGCTAATTACCCCACATATTACATCACTCATAACATCTTCTATGACATAATTGATAATATCACTGCAACATTTGCAGTGCAATTATTGATGAGAAAACTATGCATGGTGGGGCTGAGAGTTACAGTTACCATAGGACACAAGTAATAGCTACTTGATATATCTATAATTGGTGATTTTCTATGGCGTTTAGAGTTTAACCCGATACTTTACATTGCTACTGAACATTTCACTGAACTATAATGTTAATTTATCATTGTTTTGTTGTGAATATATGTATGTGTGTGTGTGTGTTTTTATGCTTGATATTCTGATAGACTCCTCAATACACCTAGGTGTGAGAATCGAGGACATTAATGGCCTTGGCATGGTGGAGGATGATGATAACACTATTTCACATATCATCAGAGTGTAAGAGCACACATCTTCGATATGGAGGCAATAGGCAGCGGAAGAGGTCCAAAGAGTTTTCAGAGGAGTTCATCACACGGATGGATATACGGGCGTTAGACCTGACACCCTTGGCGTGGTTTTCCCCCATCTTTTTGCCTCTGCCTCCCGTATTTTTGTTGATGCTGTGCTGGATTTCGTTTTTGCTGGTTTAGATGCTTTGGACACTCTGCCACTGCTGATCAGTGCCAGAGTGTAAGTGCTCCGTATGTAAATTGTCATATTGATTGGGTATACCTGATTGGCATATTTGTATCACCATGAAGTCCCTAGTAAAGTGCACTGTGTGTGCCAGGGCTGGTGATGACAGATGCTACTAGTGGGCCTGCAGCGCAGATTGCGCCACCCACATGAGTAGCCCTAAAATGGTGTCTCAGACCTGCCAGCGCAGTGCCTGTGTGCAGTCAGTGGACTGCCATGTCCGCCTGGCCAGTGTCCCCACTGGCTGGGCCTAACCCTTCCCTGTGTGTGCACATCAGTCACGCCTATGGAAGGCTCAAGGTACCCCCCTGGGCAGGGTGCAGTGTATGGATGTGGTAGAGCATGTACTAGTGCAGGTCACATGCTCTGGTAGTGAGCAGCAGCCATTTTGTGTGCTCACTGCTGTAAGGTTATCTTGCTCCATAGAATAACATGGGGGAGGCTGGTCCCAATGGATACCAGCCTATCTTCTCATAGGAACAAGATGGGACATAAGTGATTGATATCCCTGAACTCAGAATTTAAAAACACATCTTTTAGTAAAGGTTGTTTTTAAATTCTGTGTTTGAGAATAGTACTTTTAGAAAGTGGCTGTTCTCTTGTCTAACCTTTCTGTGTGCCTGGGCCTGTTTGTGGATTGACTGTCTGGTTTGAGGGTGACAGGGGCTGCAGAGCCCCCAGGAGGTTGTCTGAGTCAGCCTGTGGATGAAAGGCAGCATCTGCTGCCAGGGAAGTGGGAGGAGATAGCACCTGATAGTGAATAGGGCTGTGCCTGCCTGACCACAATGCAGGCTCCACCTCCCGCTGGGCGACTGTCACCTCTGTCCCTGATACTGAAAGAGAGAAGGAAGCCAGGAAACCCCCAGTGCCTCAGTAACACCCAGAACTGGTTTAGACCGGGCTCAGGGCCCACTGGCACAAAGACTTCAAGGAACTTCAAAGACTTTTAGGGGTATACGAGAAGGACCCCTGACAACAGAAAATCAGATTCTACAATCAAGAGGAACCTCTGCTGGAAGAATGACTGCTGAAGAACTGAAGGAAGATTGCCTTGCTGTGTGCTCTAAGGGCTGACCTGTTCTGCTGACCAACTGAAGCTGAGGAGAAGAGGGACTTTGCTGTGTGCTGTGCCCCTGCTTACTTGAACTAAGGAGACTTTGCTGTATGCTGTGCCTTCAACTTGAATCTCCAAGGGCCTGAGAAGAGCTGGCCCCCTGTTTTGCAACCCAGGGACATAAAGGTTGCCCAAGGACTGCAAAACTCTGCTGTGCCCCTGAAGCTGCTGTGTTCTGAAGAGATCGTGAACACTGTTGTTTGGTCGTGTATCGCGCTGGCTGCGCTCTAACCCGAGTGAAAGTGCCGCGCTGACCACGCTTGCCGTGTTACAGAGATCGACGTGTTCATCGACACGTGTTGGGCGAATACCGGAGGTTTGTGGGCCTTCCCAGTGCAGGACGCACTAAAATCAACTGTGTTCCGCTTCACCATCGCGGCCCGGGGTCAATAAACACCCGCCAAAGTGCCCCGTACCTTGCCGGTACCGACGCTGCAAAGATCCAGCCGCTGCTCTCTGATTGGGCGAGAGGGCCGAGCCCCCTCACCATCGCCGCGACGGGATTGGCCCGTGCGCCGTAGCGTCATCGACGAGGCCGTTCTGTGGTTGGTTGGTGGTCCCGCGTCATCAGAGGCTAATCCCGGGAGCCGCACTGCCATAGCCGCGACGTGATTGGCTGGTCCGCGGAGGCCTGAGGAGGAGAAGAGCCGCGCCCGCAGCGAGAAGGAGACCCGTCCTCGAGACCCGTCCTCGCCGCGGAAGCAACGCAAATGCTGGCGGCCCCTGGCCTGGGTCCCGTAGAGCTGTGCTAGCTCCCCCCCGCTCCTTGGAAGTGCTAAGAGCGGGCGGAGAGCAGCAGGGACCGGCCGGGGCTGGGAGTCAGTCCGTTCTGATCGGCACGTTGTACCCAAAGCTTTTGGTGAGGCGCGCTCGCATGGTGTGGGCCCGGTAGAGTGAAGGGCTGATTTTAGAAATAAATCACACGCGGGCATTATTTGGACAGTGCATATTGAGGGCACTTTCGTAGCAGTATCATTTCTACTGATGCTAGAGACTTAAGACTATTTTTCTTTAGATACAAGAAACTTCCTACATTACGGGCAACCATTAAGATTAAGTGCAACATTTACCTAGGAAAGTAATTATCGTATAGTGTTGATTTTTACTGCTGCAAATAGATAAAGATATATTTTTATAAATATACTTACCTGTGTGGTCTCAGTTTGTGGTGGATTGGGGATCATTGTTGTGTCAAGTGCATTTATTATACACATTGCCTTGGGGATAAGCCTGCCTGCTCGCGTCAAGCTACCTAGAGGGGGAGCAGGGGTTATCTACTGTGTGTATTCCTACACCCTGACTAGAAGCAAGGGTCCCTACTTGGTCTAAGGTACTTACCTCTGCCAATTAGAGACCCCCAGATCTAACAACGGGCATTCACGGTTTCAGGTAAACAAGTTGTGCAACTGTAAATAGTTGTACTAGGTGTGAATCCTCCCATGAAATAGGTAGGAAGGGTTTTCAGTGGAATCAGTTGCTGACAACTAGACTAGGTTAGTCAATATGATTCTGAAAATGGTGTAATACAATGGCAGATGAGTAACAAAAAATTATAGGGCCCACTGCAGAATGTGGTGAGGATGATCCCTTGAGTCATCCATATCTCGCAGATATTTATTAGCATTAGGCTGAATGGAACCCCTTGGATGGCTGTCCCCCTGCATCACAGAATCTGCAGGGGTCTACATTATGCCAATGATAATGGTAATGGAAGGACCACAAAAGGACGTTTCGATAAAATGAGCCAGGCGCTGCACTCTACCAAAAAAGTTATTTATTCTGTGTTTGGTGCAACAAGAGAGTCCCACAGTGTTAGGCGAGATGATTTAGAGCCTATGTCAGAGCCCCCTATCACCAGAAGCTATTCTAGAAGTATCCCCCCAGCAGCAATATGGACCAAATGACATCACTGCTCACAGCCCATCCTGTCACTGTTGCTGCTATACTTGTCAGTGCGTGTATCAACGTGACCACTAGAAGGTGGATATTCTCCCACAACTGAATGGGAACCAAAGGCTGACAGCACTTCTTCCCTCCTCCTGCCTACAGGTCATGGGATCCCTGCACCATCTCTGTGCATTCCACTATGACCTCTATTGTATCTTGCCACCCCTTTCATCCTTTTGCATGTTGTAGGCAGTACAGGTGTTTCTACTGACATTCCAAAGGTTTACAATATATGTGTGATAATGTACTGCCGTGGAATTTAGCATGGGTGTAACGTACCTCTAGGGGAAGTGGTGGCAATAATCATTGTGTTGCTAAAAGCAATGGAAGTAGGCTGTTATCCTCTTTTCTGTTGACGCTGAGGTGTCCACGCCCCTGAGCCAGTTCCACCATTCCTGGGTCATTGATAGTGGTGGTGTTGTGGTGGTTTTCTCATTGTGCAGCCCATCCCACGACTGTAAACTCCAGGACATATTTACAAGGGGATACTGCCACGGGAATGTCACATTTTATGATGTTCTGGTGGCGCTATGCCCTGCACCATATTTAGAAAGTGGCGTAAAGCCACTTTTTGTAGCTTCATGCCTTTTTGTAAATATGGTACCCTTTCAGGCAGGTATTTGTGTGAACTGGGCGTGCAATGGTTGTTGCTGTGGGCGTTCCATCGCAGCACTCATTGCTTTTTGCTGCTGCCCCAGATTTACAAGGAGGTGCCAATCTGCGGGAGAGCCAAAAACTAAGGCCATGCAATTGCAAGCGTTAGAACAGGTCAACAAGGAGAAATACTTTTATTTCTCCTCGCTTTTGCTTTTTCTATGTGTGCTGCATTCTGCAGCACACATGGAAAGAGCAATATGCCTTTAATGGTTGTTTATGTGCAGGAAGGTATCCCTTCCTGCTCATAAACAATAATTAAATAATGGCAATTTGCTACTCCTTTGTGTGCAGCACAAATAGAAGTAGAAAATCGCCATTATTGATTGTTTATGTGCAGGAAGGGACACCTTCCTGCACATAACCAGTCAATCCCTGCAACGCAGGCACCTTTGCACTATGGTGCAAGGGTGCCTCCGTTGGTGCTAGGCATCTAATTTTAGCACTAGCACTAGTGAAAACATAGAGGCACACCGTATTGTAGTAAATATGGCGCATCCCTGTGTTTTGGAACTGTCGGAGCGCAGCACTGCCAATTTAGATGCAGCTCTGCACCCTGACATTTTCTTGTACGTATGTCCCTATGTTCCTTCGTTTTCTGTGCCTCTTCCCATCACACCCTTCGTTCTCCCTTGGAGATGCCTCACTCCCACTACAAAACCAAACCTGTGTCTAATACACTGGCTCCTTGTTGTTAAGTTTGTGTGAATAGACATTACACAATATACATCATATAATACCTATACAATAATGTTTTTTGTTTTCGACACTTTAAGAGTTTTACATTTTATCCAGATGTTCTTGTTTTTTTTAACTTATTTTGTTGTTGCACCAGATGGACCGTGGAGCTCTCATTTATGAATCCCAGTCGGGTTTTAAGAAAACAGTATTGTTACTGACAAATTGTTGCGGTGGCAAACTCACACAATTCGCAAGCCGTGCAGCAGAGTGAGGTACATTGTCTGAAAGTCAGCATCTTTCCCAAAAATACCAAAACCCCATGTAGCAGCAACGCACTACGTCTCGCTGCATGTTGTTTCTACCTCAGCCCCAATAGTCTATCTAAATCAGCTTGACAAGCTGCATTCTTTAACTGAGCAGTTATTGAGCCTTTCCATCTGCTATCAATACAAAACGCGGGTGTGGTTTTGAATGTGCCTGCATTGTGTGGTGCATAGAACTGTAGCCCTCTGCTAGGCATGTATTAGAGGGTACATGAACATGGCACTCCACCAAGAACTTGCAGATTTGTATACAGATGCATGCATTTGTGACAAACAGCTTGGAAAATATTGCTCATTGTGTACAGATCTGTATATGTATAATAGTTTATGGCTTGGCTTATGCTTATTAAGTTTAAAGCTTTAATGTTTTTCAGCTCCGTTGTGACCAGTCAGCATTTCATAGAGGCCTCGGTTCCTAAACGCAATAAATCAGCTTCTTCGATCATTACTGCAGTAAACTCTGACAGCACTTAATTTAATATCTTCTTAAAAACAGAAAAAGGCAGAGGGGTTATTGAGGTGCTGGCGAGGAGGCTTTATAACTGCTTTACTTTTCATGTTTATTGCAAAGAAATGCTAATATATAGAGTAACATCGCAGCGTGAGCAAACGGGAAGAGATGACCTCGAATCCAATTATGATAAAGATATTGATTATTTTCTATGGCCGTCTAGAATATATATGGCTGCTATTATGCTTTGGTCACATGTATCTCGCGCCTGTATTTTCTCCTGTTTAGAACATGCAACTGACTCTATTATATGTCTAACAATATTGAGCATAGAGGAACAGCATCCTTCTTTCCTTAGGTTTTAAAAAACAGAAGACCATATATATCAGTGGAAATACATGTAGCTTAATAATACGGTTAAGCTCACAGAATGCTTGGAACAATTACTTTACACAGGAAAATAACTCTCCTTATGGTCAAGAGGCCACTTCCATAGGGTTTGATCTTACTACAAAAAGTTATCTTTTGTTAAAATAAATAAATACAAAATGTGCATGCACAATCATGGCCCTTCCACACACACTCAACAATGGTAATATAAAGCATATTACACTCTGAATGAACACACACACACACACACGCATATATATATATATATATTTTTCACCCAAATTGCTCTCAGCAGCGGGAGGTCACGCGACAGTGCTCGGCCATCCGGCTTCAAAATGCAGCCTGCTTTCATGCTTCAATATTTTCATTATTATCGCCAACGCGTTTCGGGGTGCTTGACCCCTTCTTCCTGGGCAGCTGCAAACATGCATTTGAGGCTCACACTGACGTTTTTTGCAATTGAATTTATTTAAGACAAGCCCCCAGTGGGCGTGTGCTCAATAGAATTAATTCAATGTCTTCTGGGACACTGAGTCCCCAATGTGAGTTTGTTCGTTTTTCTTAAAGTAAGTTCAAATGTTTGTTTGGTATTTACAGCAATATCCTGTCCTTTAGTAGGATGTGACTCACCAAAGCAGGCTCAATCAGCATATCGAGCGCTGTGCTGTTTAAGTCTTGAAAGGTGCAAAACTTCAGCCTCAGCCAGCTGGATGTTCCTTTCTTCCAGCTTGGCGATGGTGCTCCTCCCCACGGACAAGCCGCCGTGTTGTTTTTCACCCAAATTGCTCTCAGCAGCGGGAGGTCACGCGACAGTGCTCGGCCATCCGGCTTCAAAATGCAGCCTGCTTTCATGCTTCAATATTTTCATTATTATCGCCAACACGTTTCGGGGTGCTTGACCCCTTCTTCCTGGGCAGCTGCAAACATGCATTTGAGGCTCACACTGACGTTTTTTGCAATTGAATTTATTTAAGACAAGCCCCCAGTGGGCGTGTGCTCAATAGAATTAATTCAATGTCTTCTGGGACACTGAGTCCCCAATGTGAGTTTGTTTGTTTTTCTTAAAGTAAGTTCAAATGTTTGTTTGGTATTTACAGCAATATCCTGTCCTTTAGTAGGATGTGACTCACCAAAGCAGGCTCAATCAGCATATCGAGCGCTGTGCTGTTTAAGTCTTGAAAGGTGCAAAACTTCAGCCTCAGCCAGCTGGATGTTCCTTTCTTCCAGCTTGGCGATGGTGCTCCTCCCCACGGACGAGCCGCCGTGTTAATGTTTTTCACCCAAATTGCTCTCAGCAGCGGGAGGTCACGCGACAGTGCTCGGCCATCCGGCTTCAAAATGCAGCCTGCTTTCATGCTTCAATATTTTCATTATTATCGCCAACGCGTTTCGGGGTGCTTGACCCCTTCTTCCTGGGCAGCTGCAATGTATATATATATATATATATATACACACACTCATATATATATATATATATCATTACATATTACCTACTGGCGGTCGCCAGTAGGTAGTTATAGTTAGGATCAAGTTTCCATAGTAAGAGCATTTTTTGTTTTGCTTATAACTTTGGCGTCGTTTGATGAATCTTCATGAAATCTTCCAAACTAAATATTTGTTCATATCAGCTCCTATGTTGATTCGTCAAGAGGGGGCAGAAATAAAAGGGGGGTCCCAAAACGTGTTTTCTCCATGCAATTTCCATAGGAAACTTTAGACAAGGCAACAGGTTGAACGGGTGAATGGAATTGCCCCAAATTGGGCAGGGAGAAGGGTCTTGGTCTAGGTAGCACGCTTTTGTTTATTTGGTGTAAATCCGTTCAGTAGTTTTGGAGAAATATCGAAATTTATAGATATCGATATTTGGGAATTCTGCCATCTGATTGGCTGGGGCGATCAGCCCCTTCCCTCGCCTTGTGCTCAATTGCAGCTGCTGCGCTCTGAGGGGTTACTGATCACCTGCCACCACCGGTGTGTCCAAGGACGTGCCGGTGTAAGCTCCGACTCCGGGGTGCCTCTCCAGGGTGGCACAGCAGGTTTACAGTCGGGGACGGAGTCTTGATACCACGATGGAAGGCGTCAAAATGCCCAGGGCATCATCACGGGGTGAGCACCCACTTCGCCCATTTTGGCGCAACCAATTCAGTGTCTGAAAAGGAAGAAATAATATAATGGTGGAAACGTCTGGAGGTAAATAAAGGTTTATTGCAACCTTAATAGAGAACACCAGTTGAGTGCATCCTTCCTTCTTGAAGTACGATGTACCAACTGTTAGTGGTAATCGTGGTTCAAAGAGGAGTTGCCATCGTTCACATACAAAGGAACAGAGCATATGCTAGAAGCATAATGTGCTCGATTAATGCAGTGGCGCAAGCCTGTGTGCATGTACACTTAGTAATCAGATCACTACAGTGTTTCAAAAGCCAACACCACGTGTCTGTAGGGCAGTGCTGCCCACTGGCTCAGGCCTACAGTATGGTCCAGCAGGTCCTTGAATGAGACAGAGATGTGACTGAATGAGGTCAGAGATCACACCATTACGCACGGCAACATCGCTTGTTCGCACCTGCGCACCCAGGCTGATGCCTCCCGCCGCACTGCACTCAATTGCAGCCCCTGTGCACCCAGGACCCACTGTTCACCTGCTGTCATTGTTGTGTGTCCAAACACAACGGGCAGCAGTGTTCACAATTTAGATGTAGCGTTGATTGCCAGGATGGTGTACACCTCTTGGATTTCATTTTTTTTATTGCGCATTGTGATGTGCGAGGTGGATGTGGCCATATCATCTGAGGCAGTGGGGAAGAACTGGGACATGTGGCGTCATCGTTATCCTATTTATACGTACGCAAAGTGGGCTGGGCTTGCCTACGCCATACCAGTGTAGGGGTATGAATAATTGTTCCAGGTACCTGGGCGTTGTTCAGTTCCTGCCTGGCCAGGAAGTGTACTTATGTGGGTTTCTCTTGCAGTTTTGACGTCACAGAATGTGCAATTTACATTACTGTAGCATGTACCGGGAGGGCGGCAACTATTGCTAATGAGATGCTGCTCAAAAACATTGAATGGACAACATCACATGTCGTTGTCAAGCTTGTGGATATGCGAAGACACGCATGTAAATGGTGTGCAGTATTATTGAAAGTGTTGCTAATGCGAAGCGCACACAGGTGAATGTGCTCGGATGGAGGGAGAATCAGCAGTGAGGCTATGTCATACATAGTGATAACGCTCATTACAGTCAAGCAATGAATGTCAAACGTGAATCTGAGTCTCACATAGGAGACATTACTATACTGGTAAAGCATGACAACAGAGCATACAGCAACACCAATGTACACATTACTCTTCACTGTTTGTCACATATGATCTAGGATGTGCACTCTGCCCGTGGCTGATGATACCCCTTCGAGCCACCAACACCCAGGCCGAATGGCAGCACAATAATGTTCACACACACACACACCAGGGGCATCGTGTAACACACATTTGTTTTTTGATGTAACGTTTCAGATGCATGGCCATCACACGTGGAAGGCTAATGTACAGACCATAAATATTGATCAAGATGATCGTTGTATGTTGTGTGTAGTATAAGATATGTGTACACAGCAAAAAAACTTTGCAGAAGGGGTGTGTCTCATCAAACGCTGTAGAGAGAATGACTAAAATGTGTAGGGTCCTCCAACTGTTATAATGGGAAATGTTATGAACTAATTAAATGCTCTTTTTTAAGGTCACATGGCAATCGCGCTGCCAACTCTATTTTTCAGAAACTATATTTATCATAATGTTTATTACAGTTAGAAATATATAAATGTTTAAAATATTTTATATTATCGCTTGCTCTCATATACACTTTAAAGTTATTTAGCTATATGTGACATGAGACATCAAAAAATGAGGGAATGGCATACCCAACGTGACACCATATGCCTATGACGTAACACAGAGCCTGGCAGCATGCACTTGTCGCATAAGCAACGCGCAGTGGGCGTGACCCCATAGGTACATTACGTAACTCATGGCTTGGTACTGCGTACCCGTCGGATACCAAAGTAGCAGCTGACGCGACCTCATACGTGGGACACGGTGCCCCGATCCCGTCGGATATGGATATGGTTTTTGCAGTGAACATATATTTGACCGTGATTTCTATTTTGAAAATTGCCCATATAATTGTTTTTAAAATCCACAATATTTTGTTTTATCAATGCAGAGAGTGAGACCACAGTATTTGACTGTAAATATTTTTACATTGTGTTATATATTGTAAAAATCGATACTATCTTGTGTAATACCTCTGCTGAGTCATTTCAACTCTAGTATTTTGTCCATGTCTACTATCAGCCCGATCAGGTGACGTTGTTACAACTAATTACTGGCACTTTAAATGAGCGTTCTCTACATTTGAATGTTGTCATGTGAGCAAGGCTCTTCGGAGCCGAAACGTCATGCGGCTGAATTTGCACAAATAAATCTTCAGCACTTACTTGGTCTGTGTCCGTGCTATCTCTGTCTCGGTGTAGGTGTTTGTTGCTGGGTGGAGACGCGGTTTACCGGGCTAACGAAAAAGACCGCCTGGTCGAAACGCGTCGCCAATAAACTAATTTTGAACACGGACCCTGGAGTGCGAGTCTTCTGTGTTTCCTGGAAGGCGTACTGTGTGGGGAACCCTTTCTAACATATATATATATATATATATATATATATATATTACCTACTGGCGGTCGCCAGTAGGTAATAGTTAGGATTTTTTCTCTATGGGTTTTTTGAAAATTCTATGTCTAATAACTTTGGCGTTTGTGGACGGAATTGGCTGAAATTTTCAGGAAAATGGCACATTTTGTTTCTGAGCAGCCCTTGAAAATTTGGGGGGGGTTCGTCCAGTGGGGGCCGAGAAAAAACTGGAGGTCACCGTATTCAATTATGCGGATGACCTCCAGTTAATCTTCAATCTATCCCACTCTCCCTCTTCTGCCCTGAATGTCCAAACCACAATGACCCTCATCCAAGACTGGATGAACTGCAGCCACCTCAAACTTAATCCGGACAAGACCGAATTGGTCCTGACCGGAGGTGGCTGCAGTCCCTGGTCTCCTTCTTTCTGGCCCTCTTCCCTTGGTGTCCCTCCACTCCCGGTTCCTAAAGTGAAGACCCTGGGTATCTTTCTAAATCCCCAGCTTACAGTTCTCCCGCAAGTAAATTCTGTGGTTTCTTCATCTTTCTTTTCCCTCAGAGTAATTAGGAAAGTTTCCCGTTTTTTTTTCCCCTCCAGCTTTAAAAATCATTTTGATGGCCATGGTACTGTCCCGTATAGACTATGGCAACATAGTCTATAACGGGGCCCCCGCATACATGGTTCATCGTCTACAGCTTGTGCAGAATCAGGCGGCCCGTCTGATCCATGGCCTTCCCAGATATCATCGGGTTACCCCCCTACTCAAGACCTTGCACTGGCTCCCCATAAGGGAGCGGGCCTTGTTTAAACTTGGCTGCCTTACCTACCAAGCCAGAGCAGGCACTGCTCCCAAGTTTATTTGTTCACTCATTAAGCCATACTGTCCAGGCAGAGAACTCCGCTCGGCCCACTTAGCCCTCCTTACCATCCCTCGCTTTAAAAAGCAGAGGGCGGGCGGAGTGAGATTCGCTGTCCTGGCTCCAACATTTTGGAACTCCCTCCCGATTGCTCTGCGCACCTCACTTTCCTACCCCCTTTTTCGGAAATCTCTCAAAACTTTCTTGTTCAGCCAAGCCTACCCCTAAAACTCCTTACTGCTGCCCCCACTGATCATCACTAGCGCCATGAAACCGTTGGGTATGCGAGCGCTGTATAAATGTTTTTAAATTCAAATAAATTCAAAAAAGGGGGGTCCCAAAACGTGTTTTTAACATTGAGTTTTCCATAGGGCGGTTGGCCTCACTTTTAGCCCGAACGGCTGAATGGATTTGCACGAAACTTGGCAAAATTGTAGGGACTGGTAGCCCGATGTGCCTTTTGTAGGTCTCAATATATGTGCTCCAGTGGATTTTGAGAAATTAACGTTTAAAAAAAGATATATATCTGTAACAGCGGACCGGGCAGCGCTCTGGTTCGCGGACTTTTCGCGCAACGGAGCTTTGTGAAGCGAAGCTGATTGGTTCTCCGGCGTCTGTCAACATTCCAAACAGTCCGTAGCGGCCGCCATCTTGTCTCTCGGTAGGATCGAGAGACAAGAGGAGGCCGAAGCGAAGGGGCAAATGACCATAAGGGGGCATAGTACATTGTCGCTCACCCCCTAGGTTTGATGTGGAGGTTTTAAAAGGGCCCCGCGGGGCAAAAAAAAATAAAAATAATAATAATCGAACAGCTGAATGGATTTGCACGAAACTTGGCAAAATTGTAGGGACTGGTAGCCCGATGTGCCTTTGCTAGATCTCAATATATGTGCTCCAGTGGATTTTGAGAAATTAACGTTCAAAAAAAGGTATATATCTGTAACAGCGCACCGCTTCGCGTACTTTTCGCGTTACGGAGCTTTGCGAAGCGAAGCTGATTGGCTCTCCGGTGTCTGTAAACATTCCAAACAGTCCGTAGCGGCCGCCATCTTGTCTCTCGGTAGGATCGAACAGCGGAATGGATTTGCACGAAACTTGGCAAAATTGTAGGGACTGGTAGCCCGATGTGCCTTTGCTAGGTCTCAATATATGTGCTTCAGTGCATTTTGAGAAATTAACGTTCAGAAACAAGATATATATCTGTAACAGCGCTCCGCTTCGCGGAGATAAAATTATATGTGTATTACCTAGCTGTTGCTAACACCAGTTAGCGACGGCTAGTAGAAGATAGCGACCATCTTGGGCCCCACTTTGCACGTGAGTGATATTTATCACTAATGACATGCAAAGTGGGCATGCCAAGATGTTAGCGACTGGAAACAGTCGCTAACATCGCTATCTCCTATTATCAACTTTTGGAAATATTCGAGATAAGGGCGAATATCTCTAAAAGCTACCACCTGCCCTGAGCAGTTCTTAGCCATGTTATCCAATGGGAGGTGGATAACATGGCTAAGAGCATTAGCTCGGTAATGCATGAATATCGCTGAGTTTTCAGCGATATTAA
Organism: Lissotriton helveticus; assembly: GCF_964261635.1. Lineage (NCBI taxonomy): Eukaryota > Metazoa > Chordata > Amphibia > Caudata > Salamandridae > Lissotriton > Lissotriton helveticus. Next base: position 210,326,142 of record NC_136063.1, on the reverse strand, counting down.
TGCATTGCGGTCGTTTTTTATCGTATTTCCGATAAACCTTGATAATAGCAAGGTTTATCTGCGATAATTTCTGACGGTAAAAAAATCGTTGCTAAGCATCGTTAGGGATAAATATCGCTTAACTTTGGTAATATGCCCCAACGTCTGTTAACGTTCGATTCGAAGGAAATCAGGAAGTGTTGAAAAACATTGTCTGCGCCATCTTGTCTTTTTTCAAATGCCACACTTTTGTCGTGCACGGCAGCCATTTTAGATGCCTTGACCAGACCCACTCTGTGCACGCTGTCGATCCTTAGCATGGCTCCCCACCCTCGCAAACATCTCCCCCAGGCAGTGGTCACCCCCGCTCTCTGTCTTATGCATGGGTAATAAACCTCCCCCATCTGCGCTGCTGTTCCCTGAGAATCACACCCTGTGCCCGCCCGACACCTCCCTTTCGCCCTATTCACTACCGCACCCTCTGACACTCCTTTTCCTCTGTGTCCGATTGTCCAGGCTGGTCCTAGGGTATCAGCTAGCCCTGCAGATGTAGTTTATGGCCACAGCTGTAAAGAATCACCCCTCTTCAAAGGAGTTATAGTAGATCAAGGCCCACACTCGATGAGATTCGTCACAGCAGAAGCGTTGCTATTATCTGAAAACCATCCTGTATTGTGATTGGGGAGGGGACCGAGCCTGAAGCGGAAGATTCCAGGGATGACTGTTTGTACATCAAAGTTTTTACAATTATGTGTCACATTAAAAATATATAGCACTCCGACAAAGTAGTAAGATTATAAAACTTTAATAATTTATAAATATATACAAGAAAACAAAAATAGTAATAACATATAAACATTTTTAGGGAAAAACAACGAAGTAGCGGTCGGCTGTGCGAATAGTCCCAACGCAGCACAACGTCCAGATTTCCGGCGTGGGGCGTCGCGGGGGGTGGGTCATCAGTAGCAAACTGTTGTGCGAATAGTTCCAAGGCAGCAGAACGCGTTGAAATCTAGATGACACGAAAGTGATGTCTAGTAAGTTGCCACCCAGCAAATAACGGCATGGGGCGTCACGGGGGGTGGGTCATCAGTAGCAAACTGTTGCGTGAATAGTTCCAAGGCAGCAGAACGATGGCACCAAGGTGATGTCCAGTAAGTTGCCGCACTGGTTTTGGTATCCTACAATGCTGCTCCGAATAACGGCGTGGAGCGCCCCGGGGGAGGCGGCGTGAACGGGCCTCTCCAGGTGGAGTGTCATCTGTTGTAGTGGGGCGCCCCTTTACCGTTTCAGTTGCCATTCCGTCCGTTTTTGGTCCACTGTGTCAAAAGCCGCAATTCAGCTGAGTTGCGCCCACTCTTGCGGTGCAGCGATAGGCGGCTGTCACAGGACTCTCAAAATGGCGGCAGGCTGTTTCCTTTTTGGGCCTGGTCCACTGAAATGGCCCTGGGACACCTTGGAAATCGGACGCTTGTCTGCTAGGTCTTGGACCTCATTCTCGAAAGCGTCCCCTCCGCCTTGAGAATTCATCAAAAGTTTTGGGGGCTCCGACTCCTGCAGGCTTCTGGTGGGGAGCGGCTGCCATGATTGCTCGCGGAATGACCACGACTGAGCTACGAGATGGTGGTGCTTTCATGCTGACGCCAGCTTCAGTCTGAAACATCCAGAAACAAGGTGGGGCTTTCATCGTTTGGGGAAAAAAAAAAGTTTTCATCCTATGAAAAGTGTTGTTTTTAGGTCACATGATCAAGCCTTCCATCATTAGGAAACCAAAAGTAAAATGAACCAATGAAAAGTTTTATAAACAAGTCACATGACCTGTTATGCGGCATAGGGTGTAACATTAGGAGAAAATACGTTGGCACGTGAGGCGGCGTCAGTAGCGGACCGATGTGCGAATAGGCCGAAGGCAACACAACGCGCCAAGATCTGGATGGCACCGAGGTGGTGTCCAGCAAGTTGCAGCACTGTTGTGGCCATCCTACAATGCTGAAAGTCGGCGTGGGGCGCCCCGTTGGCCTGTGAGTTTGCGTCAGTAGCGGACCGATGTGCGAATAGGCCGAAGGCAGCACAACGCGCCAAGATCCGGATGGCACCGAGGTGGTGTCTAGTAAGTTGTCGCACTGGTGTGGCCATCCAACAATGCTGAAAGTCGGCGTGGGGCGCCCCGTTGGCCTGTGAGTTTGCGTCAGTAGCGGACCGATGTGTGAATAGGCCGAAGGCAGCACAACGCGCCAAGATCCGGATGGCACCGAGGTGGTGTCTAGTAAGTTGCCGCACTGGTGTGGCCATCCTACAATGCTGAAAGTCGGCGTGGGGCGCCCCGTTGGCCTGTGAGTTTGCGTCAGTAGCGGACCGATGTGCGAATAGGTCGAAGGCAGCACAACGCGCCAAGATCCGGATGGCACCGAGGTGGTGTCTAGTAAGTTGTCGCACTTCTGTGGCCATCCTACAATGTTGAAAGTCGGCGTGGGGCGCCCCGTTGGCCTGTGAGATGGCGTCAGTAGCGGACCGATGTGCGAATGGGGCCAAAGGCAGCGCAACAATATTTTCTGATTTGAAGACACCACAAGGCGCTGAGATGCCAAGATCCGGATGGCACCGAGGTGGTGTCTAGCAAGTTGTGGCACTGGTGTGGCCATCGTACAATGGTAAAAGTCGGCGTGGGGCGCCCTGTTGGCCTGTGAGATGGTGTCAGTAGCGGACTGATGTGTGAATGGGGCCAAAGGCAGCGCAACAATATTTTCTACTATATTTTCGGAGTAGAAGACACCACAAGGCGCTGAGATGCCAAGATCCGGATGGCACCGAGGTGATGTGTAAGTTGCGGACGGATGTGCGAATGGGGCCAAAGGCAGCTCAACAATATTTTCTGAAGAGAATACACCACAAGGCGCTGAGATGCCAAGATCCGGATGGCACCGAGGTGATGTCTAAGTTGCGGACCGATGTGCGAATGGGGCCAAAGGTAGCGTAACAAGATTTTCTGTATGGAAGATACCACTAGGCGTTGAGATGCCAAGATTCGGATGGCACCGAGGTGATGTCTAGGAAGTTGTGCCACTGGTGTGGCCATCGTACAATGGTAAAAGTCGGCGTGGGGCGCCCTATTGGCCTGTGAGATGGTGTCAGTAGCGGACTGATGTGCGAATGGGGCCAAAGGCAGCGCAACAATATTTTCTGACTGACACCACAAGGCGCTGAGATGCCAAGATCCGGATGGCATCGAGGTGATGTCTAAGTTGCGGACTGATGTGCGAATGGGGCCAAAGGCAGCGTAACAATATTTTCTGTATGGAAGATACCACTAGGCGTTGAGATGCCAAGATTCGGATGGCACCGAGGTGATGTCTAGCAAGTTGGTGTGGTCATCCTACAATGCTGAAACTCGGCGTGGGTCACCCCATTAGCCTGTGAGATGGCGTCAGTAGCGGACCGATGTGCGAATAGGCCGAAGGCAGCACAACGCGCCAAGATCCGGATGTCACCGTGGTGGTTTCATAGTTGAGAGGCACTTCATCTGCAGTGGGGCGCCGAGATCCGGATGGCACCGAGGTGATGTCTAGCAAGTTGCTGTACTTGTGTGGTCATCCTACAATGCTGAAACTCGGCGTGGGTCGCCCCATTAGCCTGTGAGATAGCTGTTCTTTGGATTTGGGCCTGGTCCACTAAAATGGCCCTGGGACACCTAAGAACTCGAACGCTCGATTTTTTTTTCCTTTCCTGTACATGCAAAAAAAGGTAAATGCCCGGTATGTTACACGCTTCATCTGCCACGATGAACTCTCCAGAGGAACCGAAAAAATATATAGTTGTGGTAACTATACCATGCATCGTCATATGGAGAGTTGGCACCAATTAATTATAGTGCTGCATAAAAGAGAGATTTGGAGGAGAACCCCTGACCTGCTAGTACATTCATCAAAGAAGTGGCACTGAGAGCTTCAGAGGCAAGGGAAACGGTCCCAAATATTTAGAAGAACTTTGGAAAGATTAAAATGACATGTTTAGATTGTGGTAAATTAATTTCATGTGGGCAGATGAGTGTTACTCTAATAAATACAGCATATGAACATCATCATAGTCGATGGTTGGTAGAGACATTTTGACTATATCCTGGACCTGCCCGTCCTCGCCCAAAATGGCGCCGGAATAAATGGGACTCGTAACTCCTTGTTGTGTACTGGTTGCAGAACCTTGAAATCACGAGATACGTATGCAGTTTTGAAGCACATGGCGGGCGGGGACGAGAATTGATTGAATATTTCGACATCCCTATTGATATTAAGTTCTGATGTGTTATTGATTACTGTACTGTTGAAAATTCGAATTAACGTCACCCATGGTACTTGCCCGCAAATGTATATCTAGATAATTTTATTGTAACTGGCCCTGTCGTATTTTAATTATAAAATGTACGTCCACCGATTCCGTAACTGTTAGACACCTTAGTTTTTGCAACCTAATGGCCCGCCCGTTACGTTCCTCTACAGTGTAAATGTCTATTCATCATATACGATTACAGTTTGCTCCGTGGCAGGCCCACGTGGTTATAGGCTCGTATTTGTATAATGAAATTTTCACAATAAAGGTTTTTAAAAGAAAACATGGTAGTAGTGTATACATTGGTAAAGTTTTTTATAATAGTCACTGTTTTAGAATCATTAAAAGGCAAGTGAAATAAAGCAGACCAATTACATGAAGGGTAAAAGGTATAATACGAAGGAACGCAGTAAAGATAAATGGTCAAGGGCTGTTGTGTTTTCTATTCCTGCAACATAAAGTGATCGATAAGAATCTCATATTCAGGCGTATCGGCGACTAAGACAGCAGGTCGACCCTCTTTTGCTCAACGGCTCCGTCATGGGACGAAGAAACGCTCTTTTTCTCGAAAAAAGAATATATTTTACTTGCAGGACAGTTGTAAAATTTCCGGGAAAGTACATTAGCCTGGAACATTATAACATATATTTAAGAGAAAATAATGTTCGGAAGTAATTAAAAGCGTAATTTTTAGGTGATATGACCAAGGCTTTCATCATTAGAATAAGAAAAGTAAAATGAACCAATGAAAAGTTTTATTAACAAGTCACATGACTTGTTATGCTTACGTTACGCGCTGCGCGCCCCGGATGACTTCCGGATGCGCTAACGCGGCGCGTCATATGACGCATTACTCGACAACGCAGGTCCAGAATATAGTCAAAATGTCTCCACCAACCAGCGGTCGAAACACAACCCCTTTCAGCAGGCTAAATAGTTCTGTTAAATGACAACAGAAAGGACAGGCAACAAGAACCATCAGTCAAAGAGGGGAGGGCTAGTTCTTCTCTACCGGGTTACATTGGGGCGCTACCGGAACTGATCGAATTGGTAGTCTACAGTGTTTCTGGATGTTTCAGACCGAAGCTGGGGTTAGCATGAGAGCAGCACCATTTCGTAGCTCCGTTGTGGCCATTCCGCAACCAATCATGGCAGCCGCTCTTTATCGTTATTTTGGGCGGGGTGGGTGGCGGAGCCGAGCTGTTTTGCAGCCATCATTGTGTGGAGTTCAGTTCATCTCACTAGTTTTGTATTTGTCATGAGGGGTTGTTCCTAATGTTTCTATTTTAGCGAGGTCAAAAAGAGATCCCATTAGTGGCCTACTGATTTTGCTCGATTCCTTTTCTTTTTTTTTACACGATTTTTCGTTATCTGCAAAGACTAAACAGAGTATTGCGACTCTGTGTTTGTTTGTAAATAGAGAATGAACCAAAGAGAACTAATTCTAAAACAGTAAATACTTGGATAACAATCAATCAAATGGAGAGAGAAGCAGGCACGACGGATTACAACGGGGGCAAAGGCCTGCGTTAACTACCTTTCACTATCTGCAAAGAGAGAGTACTCCTAATAGAAATGAGGGGGGGGGGGCACCATTCAAAGCAGATCAGTGTGCATAAACACGAAAATGTTTTCACTTACCACGTACTTGACATTCGACAGCTTATGATATTTGCTATTAAAAAACCATTGAAATTCACTGAAAAAACCATAGGTTATAGACCATATATAGTTAGGAATTAGCATTTACAAAACCTTGAAAATTCACTGAAAAAACCATAGGTTATACACCATATATAGTTAGGAATTAGCATTTAAAAAACCTTATTTTACTCACACAAAACCATTGAAATTCCATATATAGTTAGTTGCACTAACTATATATCGCGCACCCGCAATCCACTGCTGATCATGTCACATATTACATCATTCATGACATGGTCAGTGACATCACTGATGACATCACTGATGACATCTCAAATGACATCACTGATGAGATCACTGATGACATCTCATTTGACATCAATGACCACATCACTGATGATATCATTCATGTGACAATACAATGCATCTCCTCACGTTTTAATATAACCTCTGTTTCACCCAGTGTTAAATACAGAGTATAATTTTTGAAACCATTGACACACCAATACTAGTTACTACATACGTACTCACTGATTCCTACGTCTACACACACATTCACTCATTCACCCATACAATCATTCATACATACAATCACTCATCTTTACAACACTATCATATGCACTCATACACCTATACAGACACTTACACTCTGCCACTCATCCATGGAGTTACTCACACACCTAGTCAGTCCTGTAAAGAATCAATCACACTTCCATTTTCTTGTCTATACAGTTAAACATAGAGCACCTTACATTTTCAAACATATACTAACACATACTTACTTTCTTATACAATCATTGATACAAGTACACATTGATCTGCACAGAGTCACACACCTCCCAGCCAGCCACACACACACTCAGTCTCCTATACAAATACTTGGACAATCAGTCAATAACCCATATAGTTAATCATATAGCTACTGATCAACACATGCAGCAGTTTACAGAACAACAGACATAATGATGCACAAATTAAGACAGTTTACTCACTAACCCATGCACTCAGTGAGACACATTTAATCACTCACTCATACATTCAGTCATGCACCTACTAAATCCTTCGTCCAGACACTTATACATCTACTCATTCTTCAATATGTAAAACATATTTAAACTTTACAGAAACACACAGTCACTGGATGATGTCATCAGTGATCTCATCAGTGATGTCATTTGAGATGTCATCAGTGATGTCATCAGTGATGTCACTGACCATGTCATGAATGATGTAATATGTGACATGATCAGCAGTGGATTGCGGGTGCGCGATATATAGTTAGTGCAACTAACTATATATGGAATTTCAATGGTTTTGTGTGAGTAAAATAAGGTTTTTTAAATGCTAATTCCTAACTATATATGGTGTATAACCTATGGTTTTTTCAGTGAATATATATATATATGTTCACTGCAAAAACCAAAGGTTAAAGCCACGTTACAGTTAGGAAAGACAATTTAAAAAAACCTTAGAAAATCACAAAAAACCCAAAGCTTAGTTAGGTTCATATTTTACACACACAAAGCCATATAAATCCAGCAGTCATGGTTAGTAATCTCAAGTAACTATAACTTGCTCCCTAAGGTAACTAAAACCAACACTCCCACCCCCGCCATGCAAAGTTTTCTCATGAATAATTTCACTGTAAATGTTGCTGTGATTTTATCAATGATGCCCTAGAAGATGGCATGAGTGATGTAAGTTGTCGGGTAATTAGCAGTGCATGGTGCAGGCATGAGTTATAGTTACCTTGTGCATGAGTTATGAACCCCGATTCCTCCTTTCTTCTCTATGCCTTCAGTTCACTCACATCAGGGCACTATTGGTAGTCATGCCAGCTTTGTTGGCATTCACTGATGGGCGTTATAACTCCAGCTCCTCTGCCACTTACATGAGGGGGAGGTGTGGCGCAGTAGCCAGAGCAGCTGACTCTGGAGCGCAAGGATCACAGTTTGATCCCCGGCACCAGTGGCAGCTCAGCATCATGTGACTCTGGACAATAGCTCACTTAATGTTCCTGATGGCCCCCACCACCTTGAAACCCTTAAGGGTGTGATATGTTCATGCTTTACAAATAGGAATTACTTTTTTACTTTACCTACGGAAGCTATACCGCCTGCTCCTCTGCTAGTCACCCCTGTGGGCTATAGCATCAGATTCTCTGCCACTAACATGTGAGAGCTATAACTCTCTGCGAGTCATGCTGGGTGCTGTAACATATGCTCCTTTACTAGTAATTTCTAGGTGCTATAACAGCATCTTCTCTGCCAGACACCAATGTCCCACAGTTACGATGATGTCCAATTTAGCTTTGGTTACGTTATGCCAGTGTGTGTGGTTTCTCTCTGCCCATTCATCTCAAAAGAATACACACGCTGGGATGTTTTTAGTTTGGTGAAGGTCAGTGTGTGGGCTGTCCCATTGCCCTTCTTGGCTGTTGTCCTGCGCACTACGCATACTTTAGATCTCTTCATTAATGCCTGATTTGTCTGTGGTTGGTGGGGAATGGTCTGGCTTTTCAAGGGATTGGAGTGATGAAGAGAGTTTTTGCTAGGGATTCCATGGGGTGCTTTAGATGGGCAATATTTTGAGAGAGGCAGCCGATGTCGGATTTCATATTAACTTTCTCTGTACCCCCGAAACCCCCTTCACCACCCTCCACTTTGTGCTTGCTTCAACCCTGGAGTCTAATGCTGAAGGTATTTAACTGTGCACTCTTTGGCTATTTTGGGTACAGGCATCCTACTCACCACTGACCCCTTAACGCTTTCTTATTCTCATGAAGTTTTTGTTGTGGTTGGCAGTTTATAGAGTTTATTTATGCCCTGTAATGTCCACTTTGCATTTAAAATTATTTTTACATGCAAAAAAATACCCATTCTGAGCGCTGTTGAACAGTGAGTGGTTACCAACATGCAAGTGTTTGAAGTGATATCATTGGCGTGAATCTTCCTTCCATTTTTTACTGATTGCCTCATCTGTTTTTGCTGGTTAGATGCTTTGGGCACTGTGCCACTGCTAGTCATTGCCACAGTGCAAGTGCTCCCTATGTTAAATTGATGTATTGATTAGTGACTCCATGATTGGGTTATTTGATTTACTTGTCAGACCCTAGTAGAGTGCACCATGTGGGCCCAGGGATTGTAATTCAAATGCGGCTGGTGGGCTTGCAGCACTGGTTGTGCAACCCACAGAAGCAGCTTGTAAAGTGTGCCTCAGGCCTGCCATTGCAGAGCCTGTGTGCAGTCTGTGACTGCCATGTTGACTTGACAAATGTACCCACTTGCCACTCCCTAAACCTTCCCTTTTCTTCACATCAGACACCCCTAAGGTAAGCCCAAGGGCAGAGTGCATTGTAAGTATAAGGTACGACATGCCCTGGTGTGTGTGGCATATCCTAATAGTGAATTACAGCCACTTTCGTTTGTCACTATTGCAAGGCTACCTTTCCCCATAGACCAGAATGGGCAGTTTGATTATAACATCTTATAATCCTAACTGACATGGTAGAAATTTGAATTTAGTATGCCTGAACTCAGAATGAAAAAACACATCTTTTAGTGAAGTAGGTTTTAACAGCCTGCCTCTGCTAGGTTGTGTATTCCTTGTCTGGAGTTTGAGTGACAGGGGCTGGGGGATCCCAGGAGACAGGGTGAGTCCACACAGGGCTGAATAGAGAGATCTGCATGCAGATGAGTGGGAGGATTGCACCAGGGATCTGAATGGGGCTGTGCCTGCCTTCCACAATGCTGGCTCCACCTCCTGTGGTGTATCTGCTGTCCCTGGCCTACACTGTGAAAGGAAAGAAGGAGTATTGTCAACAAAGTGCTCCAGGACTGACCAGAACTTTTATGGACTCTCTGCCTTAAGAGGACAAAGGATTTGCTAGTATAAATATGGGGACCCTGACCCCAAGATGTTAGATCACTTCTGGGAACAAGACAAAGCTATTGCCAAGGAGAAGAACCAAGGAAGTTGCAGAAATTTGGACTGCCCCCCTGCCAGAGTGCTGTGTTGCTGGGTTGGCCTACTGTGGTTTCTTTAATGCCAAGGAAAGGAGAAGGAACTTTTCAAGAACTTTCATGATCTTGCAGAATATTACTCCAACGGCTTGAACTTGAGCTTGCCTCCTGCTGAAGTCTCAGGAACAAAAGACTTCATCACCAGCTCCCCTCTGAATTCCCTTGCTGGGAATTCTGTCTGCATGTCCCTGGGAGCTGGAAGCACGACACACCGGGAAGAAGCGTGCCGCAGTCGCAACTGTTGCTGTCGCATCGTCAGAGAAGCGAGTCGCCGCCGCAAAGTCGCCATGGCATCACCGGAGAAGTGTGTAGCAGGACCTGTCGCGGCTCCGAAGCTACAGAGGTTGTTGCACGGCCACCGGGCATGCACGCATCATCTTGGCGTTGTCGCATCAAGGGCGCCACCTTATCGCATCTGATCGTTGCATCGCTTTAAGGCGCCATCCTGTTGCATCGCAACCGGAACGTATCATGAGAATCTACGTATCATCTCCTCTCCGGTAAGGACCAAGACTCATCCCCTACTCTGCACGGGCATTGAGGCGCAACACATCGTTGCCCCCGAAGCAAGGAACCGACGCGTCTCCCTTCCTGCGAACCTTTTGTTTGTTTTGCGTTACGCATCCAGGTACTTTTGTGAGAACTTTGTTGCATTCATCATCAACTTGAATTAAGTAACTTCTACCATCTTTAAGTCTATTTTGAGTATAGTATTGTGAATTTTTGTTGTTTGTGGTCTTGTGTTAAGTCTATATAAAGAACACTTATTTTTTATAAAACCTGTGCGGTGTCCATCTGTAGTGTTTTCCCTGTATTACTGTGTGTATTCACAAATGCTTAACACACTGCCTCTGAGATAAATTTGTCTGCTTGGGCCAAGCATCCATGGGGGTGAGCAGGGGTTATCCAGTAGTGTAATCCCCTTTCCCTGACTTAGAAGCAAGGGTCCCTATTTGGTCAAAGGTGTATACCATTGCCAATTAGAGACCCCCAGTTCTAACAGCAAGTATCACAGTTTTGTTTCTGGTATAGACGTTATTTTAAGTTACTGGCATGTGTGCAGCGCCTTTGAGTAATCGTATACAACCATAGCACTTTCTATCACTTCATATAGCTATAATTTTATTTGAGTGTGTCAGTTTGCGCTAGAGCTGTGTGCCCTGGAACCCATGAGTGTAGGTCCATTTTGCGATATTATTTGATGATGTTATTGTTTGCGCTGGGTGTTCCTTAACCGTACCCATTGTATCAGTCACTGTTCCCGTGGGTGGTATGTGTTGTTCCAGATTCTTGTACAGGGTCACGACTGATTTGCACATGGCTTGGTCCAAACTGGAATGGCATGGTGAGCAAAACAACACTGGATTTGGGCCCAGATCTCTGTACTGGGGTGAATGTATGACATTGTTCTGCATTCTGTCGATCAATTTTTTTTGCATTTGTCACCCGAGTGGGACGGGTATGCCCAGATGTGGGTCCTGTGCTCTCCATGCCACTGGAGTCAAGCTATCCTGGCTGATGAGGGCTGAAAGCCCGAAACCAGTCCTAGGATGCTTGTTTCCAGTCCAGGGAGGACCTGGCCTGGCAGTTCGGGCTGGGTTGTTCCCATTGGGCGCAGGGTCAAGACTGATTTGCATATGGCTGGGTCCAAACTGGAATGGGATGGTGAGCCAAAAAACAATGGATTTATGCCCAAGACTCTGTACTGGGGTGAATGTATGACATTCTTCTGCATTCTGTCCATCAATTGTTGTTTTTGTCAGATTCTTGCACGGCACTTACTGACAAGCAATAACCTGTCAGCCTAACTCCATAATTAATATAAGGGAGTGGGTGAGGTTGTTGCTTTATGTGCAAATTGTCCTTTAAATTTCAGTTTGGAAGTGTGATTGTATATAGGTTGTGTTGCCGAGTTGGTGGATATGTTGTGCCAAATCTATCACCACCTCTCTCTTTCCCTCTCCCCCCAAACATATGTCACCAGCCCCAGCGGTGATGTGTTCTGATTTTCTCGCCTGTAATGCCCCCAGTAGCTGCAATGAAGTTTCCAACTAGTTCTGTGTAGTGTTTGCTAGTTCGTTAAACGTCTGCTCTGCCTGAGATGAATTTGCCTGTGGGTGTTGCAGTGGTGTGTATCGTTTAAGTTGTGATGCTGCAATCTGTGGGTGTTGTGTGACAGTTAGTGATTGTCTGTGCTGTTAACACCCGTTCTGGAAAAGACAATGGGGTTTGTGGGTGCCTGGTTGATTTAAGAATTCTCTCTGTCAGTTACAGTGCTCCTTGCGTCCCATTGTTTTTGTGGGAATTAAGGTGTCTGTTTTTGTTTGTTTGGCACTGTTTGTTTTTCCTGTTTTATTAACGCCCAGTCTGCCTATGCAGGTGTCACTTTCCCTAATGAATAAATTTTACATGGTTTCATGGATCCTCCACGACATTGTGGCAAAACTATAAAAAAAAGGTTTTAAAGGTTTTTGGCCTCCGGCAAAGTCCCTGTCAGATCCCTACACCAAGCTTAGGGGTCAGTATTCCTACTCTGACTCGCTGCCTCCTTTTCTTATTTTTTTATTTTTTGTCTTGAGAATCAGTGGAGTCTGAGTCCCAACATGGCTGCCAACACTTCCTGGTTGGAGTCCTGGCAACCTTTTAGATCTCATTTTGAGATCTGTCGGATCCACAGTGGATTTGCGTCCCTAGATATCTACATTTCTTTTTCCTTTAATACCTTCAAAATTACTGAACAAATGTACACCAAATGACACAACAGCTCTTTCTGGACCCAGAGCTAGCTTTCTGCCAAATTTGGTGTAATTCCGTCTAGTGGTTTGGGCTGTGGTCGTGTCTAAAAATCCCAATGGGAAATGGCATGGGGAAAATATGTTTTGGGACCCCCCCTTTTTCTCAACTCCACTTGATGAATCAGCCCAAAACTTTCTACAAAGCAGCTTAAGTGAGTTGCGTACAAGTTTTGAAAATTTTGTGATGATTCTTCAAACGGCCCCAAAGTTATTGTAAAAAAAACAAAGGCTTCACATATGGAAACTAGTTCCTAAATATAACTACCTACTGGCAACCAGCAGTCGGTATAATGTGTGTGTGTGTATATATATATATATATATATATATATATATATATATATATATATATATATATATATATATATATATATATATATATTACCTACTGGCGGTCGCCAGTAGGTAGTTATAGTTAGGATTGGCTACCATAGGAAATCCGCAACATTCTATTGGGAATAACTCTGGCGCCGCTTGAGGTTTTTGTGTGTAATTTTCCAAAATTTTGGACAGCTCCGCTCCGCTCCTTTCCTTTTAAGATTTGGGGGGATTCGTGAAGTGGGGGCTGAGAAAAAAGGGGGGTCCCAAAACGTGTTTTCCCCATGTTAATTTCCATAGGACAGTCTGACAAGTCTACAGCCCGAACCGCTGAACGGAATTACGCCAAACTTGCCAAAATTGTAGGGACTGGTACGCAGATGTGCCTTTGCTATATTTGGTGAAAATTGCTCCAGTGTTGTTTTTGAAAATTAACTTCAAAAACACATGTATATCTATAGGCGCTCTCCGAGAGCTCACAGGTGCGCGTACCGGGGAGCGCACCCGGCGCGCTACGGGTGTGCGCGAGCGGAAAGCTAATTGGCTCTCGGGTGTCTGTCAACATTCTAAACAGTCCAGAGAGTCCGCCATCTTGTGTCTCGATAGAATCGAGACACAAGAGGTGAAAAAGAAAGGGGGATATAATTAAAAGGGGGCAGAGTAAACACATCCTGACCCCCTAGGTTTTCTGAGGGGGGCCTAGAAGGACCCTGAAGGGAAAAAAAACTTTTTTTTTTTTTTTAATTTTCGCGGGGTAAGCGCTGGGTGCGTTCCCAGGTGCGCGCTCCGGTACGCGCACCCTGAGTGCACCACAGGGAAAAACAGTGAAAATAATTATAGTAAAAAAATAAGTTAGAGTGCATAGAGGTAGGGTAGCTCTGAAAAGAGCTGTTGTGTTATGTGGGTGTTTTTTGTACCTACAAGTAGGTACCAATGCAGAGTCTTATATTCAAGAAGAAAACTCTATTCCCCTCATCTGTAAAATGCACACCATCTCTCCTATAGATGTCTTGCATGTTGTAACGCAAGTTGTTGTGGTAAATGGAACCCATACCTAGTCTCTGAGGAAAGAATCTGTGGACAAAATTGGTTGGACCAGTTCCATTTTTGCCTTTGGCATATATTAGGAAATACCAAGGCAGTTTTTGGAAAAAGTGACATCAATTGCCCAAAGATGTCCTTTAAAAGCATTTCCAGACCTACCCCAGTCAAAGTGCCCAGGTCATTGCCACCACAGTGCACATATATGAGGTCAGGGTGTGGTAGATGCATAAAGGATTTTACCAATGGTATCAATTGGTGACTTCTCAATCCTCTCTGTCCAATCCATACAATGTCCACATTTGGTAAATCAAGGTTGTAAATACCTCTGTTAGCTGCGTATTTTTGACTCCAGTGGACAAAGCTATGACCCACAAACCAGACTTTTGGCATCTTGAAGGTAGATGTGCTTGTATTCAGATGAGTTGTGGAAATGAAATGGCAGTTTGAAAGTAGGAGTTATGTAAAAAAGTGGTTGAGATTCAGTGCACTTGAAAAACAAAAAATGATTGGTGCTTCCTTAACATTCTCCACTGAAAACTAGGGTGCATGCTTTTGTTTTTTGAAAGAAGTCATTTCAATGGTTGAAGAAAAGTCATTTCAAGAAACATTGCACATGATTAGCTGGTACAGGGAGTTGTCAAACACCCTTGCTGCTTTTTTTTTTGCAACATAGTATGATGAACTTCTGAACTGTGTGCTGGGTGAGGAGGGAGTTACCATGGTAACAGGGGAATGAGCACTGGGGGGATGGGTGAATGTTATGTGACTTTCAAAGTGTTCAAAAGTACAACCAATTAAAATGTGCAGTTTCCTACTCCACTTCATTAACTCCTTCTCTTACTCCTTCTGTCCTCTTACTTCTACACTCCCCTTCCCTCATTCTCTCTCTGTTAGCCTCATTCTCTCTGTCCCCTTAGTCTCTCACTCCTTTTCTATCACGCTCACTCCCTATAACTCAGCCATACTCCCACACTCACCTTCTTTCAGACCTTCTGCTTTATTTTCTTTCCTCTCTCTTCCCTTCCTTTACTCCTTCACTGTTTTCCCTTCCCTTACTCTCCTTACTCCACTCCACTAATTCCTTGTCTTACTCGCTCTGTCCTCTTACTTCTACACTCCCCTTACCTCATTTTCTCTCTGTTAGCCTCATTCTCTCTGTCCTTTTAGTCTCTCACTTCTCTTCTGTCACACTCACTCCCTATAACTCAGTTATACTCCCACACTCACCTTCTTTGAAACCTTCTCCTTTACTTCCCTTCCTCTCTCTTCCCATCCTTTGCTCCTTCACTCTTTTCCCTTCCCTTATTCCCCTTACTCCACTTCAGTAACTCCTCCTCTCAATCCCTCTGTCCTCTAACTTAGTCACTCCCCTTTCCTCACTCCCTCTCTGTTACCCACATTCTCTCTGTCCTCTTAGTCGATCACTCCTCTTCTATCACGCTCACTCAATATAACTGAGCCATACTCCCACACTCACCTTCTTTCAGACCTTCTCCTTTACTTTCTTTCCTTCACTCCTTCACTGTTTTCCCTTCCTTTACTGTCCTTACTCCACTTCATTAACTCCTTCTCTTACTCCGTCTGTCCTCTTACTTCTACACTCCCCTTACCTCATTCTTTCTCTGTTAGCCTCATTCTCTCCGTCCCTTTAGTTTCTCACTCCTCTTCTGTCACGCTCACTCCCTATAACTCAGCCATACTATCACACTCACCTTCTTTGAAACCTTCTCCTATACTTCCCTTCCTATCTCTTCCCATCCTTTACTCCTTCACTCTTTTCCCTTCTCTTACTCCCCTTACTCCACTTCAGTAACTCCTTCTCTCAATCCCTCTGTCCTCTAACTTACTCACTCCCCTTTTCTCACTCTCTCTCTGTTACCCACATTCTCTCCGTCCTCTTAGTCTCTCACTCCTTTTCTATCACGCTCACTCCCTATAACTGAGCCATACTCCCACACTCACCTTCTTTCAAACCTTCTCCTTCACTTTCCTTCCTCTCACTTCTCTTTCTTTACACCTTAACTGTTTTCCCTTCCCTTACTCTCCTTACTCTACTTCACTAATTCCTTATCTTACTCCGTCTGTCCTCTTACTTCTACACTCCCCTTCTCTCATTCTCTCTCTGTTAGCCTCATTGTCTCCGTCCCTTTAGTCTCTCACTCCTCTTCTATCACGCTCACTCCCTATAATTCAGCCATACTCCCACACTCACCTTCTTTCAGACCTTAACCTTTACTTTCCTTCCTGTCTCTTTCCTTCTTTTGCTCCTTCACTCTTTTCTCTTCCCTTACTCTCCTTACTCCACTTCACTAACTCCTTCTCTTACTCCCTCTGTCCTCTTAGTTCTACACTCCCCTTCCCTCTTTCTCTCTCTGTTAGCCTCATTCTCTCTGACCCCTTAGTCTGTCACTCCTCTTCTATCACGCTCACTCCCTATAACACAGCCACACTCCCTCACTTATGTTTCTTTCCTCCCTCACTCAGGGCCTCATTTATGAGAAATGACGCATCGCTGCGTGAAAGCAGCGATGCGTCACTTCTCAGTGCGCTCTCCTTGCGACATTCCTGATGCGTCATATTTAATGTATGACGCATCATGTCGCAAGGAGTTACGGATACGTCAGTATTTCTGACGTATCTGTAAGCGCAAAAGTGACGCATTGCTGGAGTGTGTCACAAAAGTGACGCAACTCCAGCAATGCATCCTTTCACATGGGGCTTGCATCAGTCTTACGCCTGTTGTGAGGCAGGCGCAAGATTTTGAGGCAACGGCGTCCTAAAAGTGACGCAGTGAAATCTCATAGATTTTACTGCGTCACTTCTACGACCCTTCCTTGCGTCAATACGCCCCCTTTGCACACATTATACCTGGCGCAGGTATAATGTGGCGCAGGGGTTTACAAAGTGACGCATCTACCTAGATGCGTCACTTTGTAAATATTACTCAACAAGGCGCATTATTTACATCACTGGTGCGTCACAAAAAGTGACGCACCGGCGGCGTAAAAGTGGCGCATGGCCTCATAAATGAGGCCCTCAATCTTCTACTTTCTATTTTTCTTTCACTTTCTCTGTCTCTTCAGTCCCTTACTCACCTTGTCTCACACTCACTTGACTTTATCCAGTATGTATCTCCACTCTTTCCTAAACATCACTGCTCTTTTCTTACCCTTCCACACCCCGTTCCTTTACTACATTTTCTTCACTTATCCTCATTCCCCATGATCACTCTCCTTCTCCTCACTCTCCTTCCCCACACTCGCCTTCTTTCAGTCCCCCTACTTCCCTTCCCTTCCCCTCTTGTCCCTTTCTTTGCTTTCTCACTCATTTTCCTCTCCTCTCTCACTGCACTCTACTTCAGTTACTCTTTTTCATTTTTTTAAGAATACAGCTCTTTTTTGTGAATTGGAGGTAGTTCCTAAAATAACTTTTTTTCTTCTTTTTTCGTTTTTTTCTCAACAAAAACAAAAACAGGGAAAAACAAACTGCTCAACAGGAGCAACAAAAAAATCTAAATTAGGGCTGGGGACGGCAGCGGTGGTTCTCTATAGTTCGAACAATGTTCATAATACTTTGTTCACCATAACAAAGTAGTACATCACAATGTTTGCATTTGATTGTGGCTTCATTAAAAACAGGCTGAATATTTAGGATCAGCTGTTCTGGTCGCCCCCTCACCGATACAGTTGCTCCTCCTGTTGAAGTAGAAGCACCATCCCTTGGAGCCTCTTGTGCCAGAGCCCTGACACTCTCCCGTGCATAGTTCTGGGGGTGCCTCCTCTGGACGTGCCGAATCATAGTTGAATTACCAAAACTGTACTTCCTTCTGGGGTCTCCTCGGGAAAGTACAGTATGGCAGATCTTACACTCCACCTTTGGAGCATTTACTTTTTTAAGTCCCTCAGGTATAGAAAGAAATGTCCAAATAAAATGTTCTTTCACCTTCGGCTGAGGAGGCTCTTCATCTATGAAACCATCTGACTCCTCACTGCTGCTGGATGCTCTGGCAGCCATTCTATCCACAAATTGTTAGCACAGAAAAAAAGAGGTCTTGCTATCACCAAAGTGAAAGAAGAAGTGAAGGAAAAGGGTGGGGTTTTCATTAGTTGTAAAAAAAACTGTTAACAACCAATGAAAAGAGTTATTTTAAGGTCACATGACTTGACACGCTTACGCTGCGCGCACCGGAGCGCCTCCAGGGGCGCTTACGCGGCGCGAACGTAGGCGCTTCCGGGGGCGCTTACGCGGCGCGCCTTAGTGACGTTTTGGTAGCTTTACGGAAATGCAAAATCATTTTCATTCGGAAAATCAAAAATACTATTTTTATAAGTATGGTACTGAATGTCTTGCATTATTATTTAGTTTTCATACATATTTTTTTTTACGTACGCAGAAAATAGCGCTTTCGCTGCGCTCTCGGGAGAGCTTACCGGTGCGCGCACCTTGAGCGCTCCAAGACAAAATGAGTGACTGTATGTATGATTGATTGTATGGGTGAATGAGTGGATGTGTGTGTAGACAATCAGTGAGTGTGTATGTAGTAAGTGGTATTGCTGTGTCAATGGTTTCAGGAATGGTAGTCTGTATTCAACACTGGATGTTTAAAAGGTTAGATTAGAGTGTGAGGAGGTGCATTATATTATCACATGGATGATGCCATCAGTGATGTCATCAGTGATGTCATTTGAGATGTCATCAGTGATGTCACTGACCATGTCATGAATGATGTAATATGTGACATTATCAGCAGTGGATTGCAGGCGCGCGAGTTATAGTGAGTCCAACTAACTATAACGTGGGAATTTCAATAGTTTTGTATGAGTAAAATGTTCAGCTAACTATAACTGGTGTGAAACCTATGGTTTTTCAGTGAATTTCAAAGGTTTTTTAAATGCTAATTCCTAACTATAACGATTGTGAAACCTATGTTTTTTTTTGTGAATATATATGTATATATATATATATATATATATGTACACATACATGTGTACCTTAGGTTGGATCAGTCATTGAAAGTGGATGCAAAAAATAGGGGGCCCCAAAAGTTCTCATTGGAGATTTTACACTCTGATACAGAAAAACATGGATGTTATATGTTAGGACATAAGCAGCGCATTGCGGGGGGTGTAAGTTATAGGAATTTCACTGGTTTTCAATGAGGTAGATCTGAACCTAACTTTTTTTTAAATTCTATTTCCTAACTATAATGTCCCTGAAACATACATATATATATATATGTCAAACAAAGTGCCCGAAAGCTTTTGAAAGCGCACTCTTAGCAAGCTGTACCTTCCGGTCATTTTTTCAAAGCATAGGCTGGCGCTGATATAGTTCTGGTTATTTGGAACATCGAACATTGAACGGCCCACTGAGGGCGTGGCATGAAAAGAACCAATTAAAAGAACCAGAACTGCCTACATGAGTCTTCTACAAAGCGACCTCTGATGATTGGCAGCAGCCATGAAACGCGTCAGGTCTATTAAAATAACCAGAACTATATCAGCGCCAGCCTATGCTTTGAAAAAATGACCGGAAGGTACAGCTTGCTAAGAGTGCGCTTTCAAAAGCTTTCGGGCACTTTGTTTGACAATTAATCACGCGGCAGCCCTGTCGCGGAAAGCGCACCGTCCTGACACCCCCAAGGAAGCCGTGTTCGGAACCGGATCCGGACCAATACGGTTGGGCGAACTGCAGCGCAAATGCTCGCTCTGATTTTCTGGGCCCACTATGGGTGAAGATATGCTTAAAAAATCAAGACAAACATGCAGGACCTACTATAGGAAAGATTATGTCTCTGGATGGAACTACCGCAACCAGCATGCAATTTGGAACATCGAACATTGAACGGCCCACTGAGGGCGTGGCATGAAAAGAACCAATTAAAAGAACCAGAACTGCCTACATGAGTCTTCTACAAAGCGACCTCTGATGATTGGCAGCAGCCATGAAACGCGTCAGGTCTATTAAAATAACCAGAACTATATCAGCGCCAGCCTATGCTTTGAAAAAATGACCGGAAGGTACAGCTTGCTAAGAGTGCGCTTTCAAAAGCTTTCGGGCACTTTGTTTGACAATTAATCACGCGGCAGCCCTGTCGCGGAAAGCGCACCGTCCTGACACCCCCAAGGAAGCCGTGTTCGGAACCGGATCCGGACCAATACGGTTGGGCGAACTGCAGCGCAAATGCTCGCTCCGATTTTCTGGGCCCACTATGGGTGGAGATATGCTTAAAAAATCAAGACAAACATGCAGGACCTACTATAGGAAAGATTATGTCTCTGGATGGAACTACCGCAACCAGCATGCAATTTGGAACATCGAACATTGAACGGCCCACTGAGGGCGTGGCATGAAAAGAACCAATTAAAAGAACCAGAACTGCCTACATGAGTCTTCTACAAAGCGACCTCTGATGATTGGCAGCAGCCATGAAACGCGTCAGGTCTATTAAAATAACCAGAACTATATCAGCGCCAGCCTATGCTTTGAAAAAATGACCGGAAGGTACAGCTTGCTAAGAGTGCGCTTTCAAAAGCTTTCGGGCACTTTGTTTGACAATTAATCACGCGGCAGCCCTGTCGCGGAAAGCGCACTGTCCTGACACCCCCAAGGAAGCCGTGTTCGGAACCGGATCCGGACCAATACGGTTGGGCGAACTGCAGCGCAAATGCTCGCTCTGATTTTCTGGGCCCACTATGGGTGAAGATATGCTTAAAAAATCAAGACAAACATGCAGGACCTACTATAGGAAAGATTATGTCTCTGGATGGAACTACCGCAACCAGCATGCAATTTGGAACATCGAACATTGAACGGCCCACTGAGGGCGTGGCATGAAAAGAACCAATTAAAAGAACCAGAACTGCCTACATGAGTCTTCTACAAAGCGACCTCTGATGATTGGCAGCAGCCATGAAACGCGTCAGGTCTATTAAAATAACCAGAACTATATCAGCGCCAGCCTATGCTTTGAAAAAATGACCGGAAGGTACAGCTTGCTAAGAGTGCGCTTTCAAAAGCTTTCGGGCACTTTGTTTGACAATATATATATATATATATACATGTTCCAGAAAGTCGCTATTCACAGCTGCTTCGCGCAGAACAACGAAAAAGAGCGAAACCACCACATACGTGCGGTTTTCAGTGCTTTATTTGTGCCAAAGTTATAGCCTGCAATCCACCATGACGCGTTTCGCCTCCACCAACGAGGCTTGATCACATAGCGTGTCATGGACACAAACAAGGGCATATATAGATCAAATGTTTGAGTGGGTTCAGCTGTGTTAGTAAGAAGCATGAACAGTAAGAAAAGACTTCATGGTTTCAACATCAGTCAAGGGCATAGTGCCCGTAAGGTTCAAATAGTAAGCATAATTTAGAAAATCCCTGGGTTATCACTAAATAGATATATGCATATGATAAAATTCATATATTCACATTTTAGTTAAAAGTCCAAACCCAATCTGAAAATTCATATATATACATTACATTTACATATAAACTATTTACACTATATATAAAGAATAATTTCAATATTATAAAATAGATTAACCTTAATGATATCGTTTTTGACCATGTAAGGAGCCAATCATAGTTCTCACTGTTGTTAACATTTAACCCATGTGGGTGTTAAAACAGAAAAATCACATCAAACACAGACTAAAACCCAATTCATTAGGACCCATACCAAAAAGCCCTCTTTGGGATACTGCAGAAATTTCAAATTAGTCAAATGAAAGTGCAAGTGCTAATATTAAAAACCTACTACAGATTTTAGCAGGCTACAGATTCTGGTCTCGAAACAAAACCCTTCAGAGGAACTCATACTAATATAACTATTTACATGACTAAGGTGCTACAGGAACTGGATATCAGATATTAGAGGCAGGTGTACATATCCTCACTGGCATTCAAACCTCCAGGATTCTTGCTATTGAGCTCTAGAATATATCTCGTCTCCAATAGGCGCAGCTTTGCGTCCCTATTTCCGCCTCTTTTAAGAGGCAAAATTGAATCAACGAGAAAATATTGTAGGCTACTGGGGTCACTATTATGTACAGATTCGAAGTGCCTGGCCACTGGGTAAGTCTGATCCTTTCCGGATATTGCCCTGATATGTTGCAAGATCCGCTTGTGGGCGGGCAAGCGTGTACTGCCCACATATTGAAGCCCACAGGGACACTGCAAAACATATACTACAAACTCGGTCTTGCATGTGAGTCTTTTATTGATGGCAAGTGGTTTTTCCAGGAAGGGACTCGAGAAGTGTGTCTTATTGATCCCATGGCGACAAGCCTTACAGGTTTGGCACTTCTTGAATCCCGTAATGTGATCCATCCAATTTTTGGAGGTTTCTCGACTACTTCTGACTAGTGCATTGGCCATAGTGGGGGATCTACGAAATGTGAGGTTAGGTTTGTTGGATACAAGATCCCCTATAATCGGATCCCCTTTGACCAGATTCCAGTTTTTGTTGAAGATTCTTCTGATTATTGCATGCTGATTACTGTAAGTAACAATAGCTCTAGCTTGTATTTGCTCTTTGTTACTTCCCATCACGTTAGGTCTGACTCGGGGTACTAGGGCTTGTTCTCTTGAGATTGTCTTAGTGCGCTTAATTGCCCCATCTACTACCGCACTACTATACCCCCTATTTAGGAATCTGACTTTGCTGGCTTGCTGGGCCAGGTCACATTCAGTATCAGAACTACATATTCTCCGTAGCCTCAGCATCTCCCCATCGGGGATACTACAGATGAGATGCTCTGGGTGCTGGCTCGTTGCATGGAGCAATGTATTGCCAGCGGTTGATTTTCTATGTAGTTTTGTTTGCAGTGTATGATCTTTGATGTAGACCTCTACATCTAGAAAATTCACAGTTTCTTTGTGAATTTGTGAGGTGAAGTGTAGATTTAAGTTTTTAACATTTAATCCTTTCACAAATTCAGTGGCTTTCTCAGAGGACCCCCTCCAAATCAAAAACAGGTCATCTATATACCTGAGGTATAGCATCACCTTGCTGCACATAGTGTCTCTGTGTTGGCCCATGAGGACCTGCTCCTCCCACAGCCCCATATGCAGGCAAGCGAAGCTGGGGGAGAAGCACGCCCCCATGGCCACCCCTCTCATTTTTTGATATATTTGATTGTTGAATGTAAAAAAGTTTTGTTCTAGGCACAGCCTTAGCATACCAACAATCATCTTATTATGTTGTATACATTCCATGGGGCGTTTATCAAGGTAATGCTCCACTGCCCTCACACCATCACAGTGTTTGATCGACGTTTAAAGAGAGGTAACATCCATAGTCATAAGCAGAAAATCATCATTCCAGTCAATTGAGGCCAGTTTACAAATAAAGTCAGTAGTGTCCCTTACATAAGAGTCTAGTTTCTTCACCCATTCCTGTAGGAAATAGTCAATATAGCGAGAAATATTTTCCGTGGAGCTGTCTATAGCCGAAATAATTGGCCTCCCAGGTGGCATAGAAGCATCCTTGTGCACCTTGGGTAGAAGGTAGAAAGTGGGGCTAACCGGATGATCTTTTTTCAAATATTTGAATTCATCAAAAGAAATTAAACCACTGCTCCGCCACGCCATCAGCTTCGAATTTTGGTCATTCCATGCCGACTTGATTGTGGACAGGTTGCTCTTTCTGTAGCATTCCATATCCCCCAATTGTCGCTCAGCCTCTTTAATGTATTCCTCTCGCTTCCAAAGGACGATGTTTCCCCCTTTGTTGGCTGGTTTCACTATTATTTTATTTTCGGCTTTCGATTTTTTGACCAGATTATGATAACCTTGGTTTCGTCTGTCGATAGCCTTTTTCTTTCTGTTCGAAGTAGTGTATAATTTCTTCAAGTCCTCTATGATGAGGTCATGATAGACATCCAGGTTGTCATGAGTGGATATTGGCAAAAAGGTAGACTTGGGTTTGAATGGTGTAGTACTGATCCCAGTGCCACATGTTTCATTAATTTCAACCCCCAGAACTGTATCCGCACTCTCACGTTGTAGCGTCCATATTTCCTGGAATGCACCCCCCTCACCAGCAGTCAGTAGTGAGGGACTTTTTGTTGTTGCCATTTTATGTTTCTTGTAAGGTTGTAGAAGGTGGAATTTACTCAATTTTAGCTTCCTGACATATCTAAAAGCATCCATTCGTGTGTTTGCATAATTGAAATCCCTAGGTGGACAGTAAGAAAGTCCAAGGGACAGGATAGAGATTTCCTTTGCAGACAATACTACATCAGTCAGGTTGATTATTGAGGGGGCGCTGGCGTCTGCCCTCGTTTTTTGTTCCATCTGCCCCGATTGTTTTTCCTCTCTCCACCTGCTTTTATGGCACTTTCGGCGCTCGAGCCGTTTGCGGTTTGCCCTTTGTTTCCTTGTGAGGCTTTTGGGTGCGAACTTGACCTCAGAGTGTCCCTTCTGTTTGCGCATAGACAGCTCACCTCCTGCGCAGGGGTAAGTTTTGTAAACCCCAATTCTTGTCTTCTTGAGGGACCCTCCTCTGCTTCACTCTCTGCCGCTGAGCTTAAGTCAGTGGAAGATACCGATGTAGACACCGCTTCCCGTGGTTTTTGCCCCATCTTACCAATTCGTGCTTTTATTCCATCATATCTGCGGGCAAACGTAAAAATATCGCCATTCAAATAATCTAATCTGTCCCGTTCAAACTTGAAAGCCTTCCGTTTTTTAATAATGTCTTCTTCTTTAGCAAAGCGAATTTCCATGTCTTCCCTCATTATTTTGATGTTATCATCAATGTCGACTTTTGCCAGTTCCACTTCCAATATTTCAATATCCGTTTGTAATTTTATCCTGTCACTCTCCGCATATTTAACTAGAATCCTCATAAGCCTCGCCGAAGACTCCAAGTTTTCTGTAGCCCACTCCTCCAGCATCAGCGGGTCGGGGCTATCATAACTTGGTGCCGGCATATTACGGAGACCCCTCGGGACCCGTCCCACTTCAAGGTACCGCGAGAGGGACTTATTCTCCCACCATTTCGCCTGTTCCCTCTTGGTGAGTCTTTCCAATTTGCGAAATAAGTCCTTAATCGTCGGGCTCGTATTCTCCTTATCGGATTGTTGTGTGACGGTAGTAGAGTCTCCCCCAGTCGGGGTCTCAAAGACCGACTCTGCAGCCTGCTCCCTGTGTCTCAACACGGCGGCGGACATTGCTAGGTATGGTTAATTAAATAGGGCTTCACTTGAAAACACTGGCGGGAATCGTAGTTCGAAAATATCACACGCACCCGCCAGGCACACTCTCCACTGCGATTTTCATACGCTGCCTTACCCGGAATGGGCTGCCGCACACCTCGATCCTTTTTCGGTGATCTCGGCTCCTTTAGTTCCCGGTAGGCGTGTGCTCACTCGCAGGGACATCCGCGGCTTACTCCTACCGGAGTCAAGTTTCGATTCCGGTTCACGAAATCACAGCTTCCTGCCGCGTTATCGCCCAGGCATCGGAGAGGGGTTTCGCTCGTAACCAGGAAGCTTCCAGGTACTATTAGCTCCAGAAAGTCGCTATTCACAGCTGCTTCGCGCAGAACAACGAAAAAGAGCGAAACCACCACATACGTGCAGTTTTCAGTGCTTTATTTGTGCCAAAGTTATAGCCTGCAATCCACCATGACGCGTTCCGCCTCCACCAACGAGGCTTGATCACATAGCGTGTCATGGACACAAACAAGGGCATATATAGATCAAATGTTTGAGTGGGTTCAGCTGTGTTAGTATGAAGCATGAACAGTAAGAAAAGACTTCGTGGTTTCAACATCAGTCAAGGGCATATATATATATATGTGTGTGTATGTATAGACACACACATATATAAACACACATCACACCAAAAGTACATTTGTATTTGCCATGGTAGCGAAAATAAATAATATGTTGTGTAGAGCAACCGCACTAATAAAAAGACACACATTTACACATTTATTACTACAGTGTAAATGTCAAATGCAAGTTTACCACCACAGTACAGAAATACTGGCATAAGAAAATCACTTTTAACTGTCTCACAAATTGAAAATAACAAATATTTCACACAGGGAAACAACCATTTCAATAGTTATGAGGTCTCTTTATTGGGATTTTAATTTACTGCACAAATGTAATCTCTTTTAGTTTAAATAACTTTTGTGAAAACAAATGTACAAAAAGAAAACGGTATATGTATATGCACAGATTATAATATGCTATTTATTACCATTAGTGAGGGAGAGGTATCATGACCTCCTTGCAGCTGTGCAATCATGGTTGTGTCAATCTTACCATTGAAGGATTTGCCCGAACCTTTCCCAAAGAAAACTCTTCATATAGTTTGGGTTCATGCATATCTGCCAAGTGGGGGCCAAAAATAAAGGAGGGCAAATTGATAATTCCCATTTTAACTCCCAAAGGATTCTTTACTTTTCATATGTAGAGAAATAAGAATTGCAATGTCTTTGCCATATGTGTGGGTAGTGTAAATACACACTGCAGCCCATATACAACACTGGAACAATTTGTGAGCCAACTTAAAATGGCATATTTGGAAGTTAAAACGGTCAATTAGGTGAAAACTATTTTAGAGTACCATTTTAAAGGCATTTCATGTACACTGCACACATCACAGCGTAGTATGATATGGCCCTTGGTGTCTCCCTGATTAACTCTTTAGGCTCACATTTTACTTTCATCCTCATTGAACTGTACTAACAAATCTTATAAGTCATACATGCGGTTTAATGGTTCAATTATGAATTCAGTTTTAGTAATGATTGGACCAGTAATCACAGTTAATGATGGTGTCCGCATTACAAGATTTGTGCTTTAAATATAGTGTGCAAAATGGAGTATGAGAATCATAACCAGAATTACAGATTCCCACTGATAATTGTGCTTTTCCAAGGCAACACCTCATTGTCCGACTTGAAATCAGCCAGTAACACATGTGCCACAGGGTTACTGGTACCCCAGAAGTTAGAGGCATTCATAATGAGGTCCATAACTTTAATAATATTAACAGCATAATCAAATATTGTCTGTTTTCACACCTAGTGCTAGTGGCTTTTAACCTTGAGTTTTCATCCTTTTTCTGAAGGCTATTTTAGCAATTAATATTTTAAACATGTTTGGTATGGAATGGATAATGTATCGATTTATTAAATCTGTACTCTAGTTCACAAAATACCTTGCACAATATGTAAATTGAGAAATACATAGATGCTGGTAGCATTGACATTTCAAACGGCACTGACAAGATCAATTTCACAATGCCATATAATTCCTTATGCTTTTTGTCAGAGATGAAATGTAAACGTTTTACTTAATTCCTTGCGTAATTTTGTCAACTATTTTTTGACAAGGAATATGTTGTAACTCATGTCATCAGTTTTAAAATATCTTATAAAGTCCTAATAAAATTCCCAACTGCCTATTCTGTATCAGTTCTTTACCTGGTTTCGACATCTGGAAGTCTGTGACGCCTACTCATGGGTTCTGCAATTGTTTCCAAAATTAAATATTATCATCAGTTTAATAAAGTACATACACATAAAAGAGCAAACTGTGAAATTGAAAATATTAATATGATCAAGTCACAGAATGCCAAAAAACCACTGATGCTCTGCAATGTCACCCTGGCCAACTCCGTACAATCCCCGGGAATCACTTCAGACCGAAACATGAACAAGCTATCAAGAACACCGCAAAGAGCGCATTCTTCAACCTAAAATTACTCAACAAAATAAAACCCTTCATCCCTCCCAATGACTTTATTCAGCCTACACAATACCTGGTCCTGTCCAGATTGGACTTCGGGAATGCAACCCTTTGGGCACGGCAAAATCTCACTTAGCTCCCCTTAGATCAACTCTAAATGCAGCTGCCAGGATGTTCACTAGAGTAAAGAAATATGACCACATCCCTCCCTCTCTAAGAGAGCTAAAATGGCTCCCAATCAAAATACATTCCAACTTCAGAACTGCTTGTCTCACACACAAAACTCTGCACACTGGTAAACCTGCCTACCTGGCTTCCAAACTCAATAAGGCCGGCCAGACAAGGAATCTCAGGAGTACCAACACTCTACTTCTCATTCCCCTGAAAACTTGCAGACACAAAAACCTTATCACGCTCCTTCTCTGGAAATGCGCCTGGATGATTGGTGGGCTCAAGTGAAGCACTGGTATGCGTGAATAAAAAGAGAGCATTTATTCAGAGTGCAAAGTGATGCCCTTGCTCCATGTTTTAGAAATACAACCACATTTTTTTTAAACTTTATTGAAAGAATTTGCATACATTAAGACAATCTACAAAAAAACAATATCAAGAACATAACAGAATATTATACTTTTATAGAGACAAAGGGGGTCATTAGGATGGCGGATGGACTTTGTCTGCCCGCCACCCTATCGGGAAACGGGACCGCCTGCCATAAGGGCGGGGGTCCCGTGGGGGCAATTAGGATGCCCCCGCAACAGTGTCCGGCGCATCCTGCATTCCTGTCATCGTGGTGGGCTGTGCCCTCAGCACCACCTGCCACAATGCCAGGAAGGCATGTTGCACATGGAACTGCAGGGGAGTACCGTAGGTATCCCCCATGTGCACCCCCATGCCCCCTGGAGTACCTGGGGGCACACAACGGGCCCCGGCAGCCTGTTCCTGCATGCCTTTTCATAGCGGCAATGCCGCTACGGAAAGGCATCTTTCGGCACTCATGTTAATATGGCTGGCAGTGTCGTCTGTTCGCCACAGTCCCCCCGCCATAGTAATATGGTGGGGGAGGGGAATGGGAGGCGGGCGGGGTCGGATCACGGGCGGATCGCCACTGCCATGCGGGCGGTAGCGATCCACCCGTGATCCTAATGGGCCCCATAGTCTGCAGGGATCTTGAACTGTACAGAAAGCACAGAATTATAAATACATAAAAAAAATACAATAACAAATAAAACAAATAATCAACACATAAAGGAGGAGGGGAGGGGTAGCAGAGTTGTGTCGTGGTTAGGGGATGCAGGTGTGTTAGTACTTCATGGTGTAGTTGGGTGATCGTGGAGAGGATTGCCATGTGAGCCTTCAGATGTGTTGAGTCAAATAAGGTATTGGAATGTCATGAGGCTAGTAACTTAGTTTAAGACAGGGGTCGGTAGGTGGGAATGGGTAAATAAATACAACCACATTAAAAAAAATCCCAAACTACACATTTAAATTAAAAGTTCAATTTGTCTGTATTTTTGTAAATTAAATGTTTCATTATTTGCGTATTCGTTAAATTTTATACTCGTTGCTATATTTTTGTGTCTTGTTCTGAGGTTCCAATTTAAGAAAGTGCTTTGTCCTGGTTTTCCGTCTTTCAATTGTGATTCAGTGGGCAGCCAAAGAAGTCAAAATGTTAAGAATCGCTGCTTTAGATAAAAGAACTCAATAGCATAATTAGAGCAGTTTGTTCCACAACGTATTCTATATACTTTATTATTGTGGCACAGCCATCCTTTTCATTTTGGCTCCAATAAAATTCCTCCAGACGTTTCAAGAAGTCTTACATAACCATCTAAATATTATGAGTTTTCTCAGCATCTTAGATATATGTGGCCTCATTTATGAAGCCCTACAGGTACTATTGCGCAGCTGGAACGTCACTTTTTTGATGTTCCGGTGGCGCAATATGCCACTGGCATATCTATAAGGCCACATAAAGGTATGTTACGTGGCTTTTCATGGCCTTATAAATATGTGCCTCTTTCCCGCAGAAAACTGCGTGAAATGGGTGTTCCTTGGGTGTTGCTGGGGGCGTTTCCTATGAGAAATCATAAGTCCGAGGCAGCCCTAAAAAACTCTGCATCCCCGGGGGAGGCGTAAGGGAGGCCCAAGGAGGAGAAATACATTCATTTCTCCTCATTTTTCCTTTTTCTGAGTTCTGCATTCTGCAGCACGCATAGAAAGAGGAAAACGCCTCTTGTGATTGTTTTGTGCAGAAAGATTTCCCTTTCTGCACAGAAATAATCATCCTTGCAACAGAGGCCCCTTGCACCATGATGCAAATGTGCCTGCGTTGGCACACGGCCACCCATTGTGTGCCGGCGCAGGGGAAAAGGACAAGAATGTGCTGTATCTAATGCATACGGCACAATCCTGCCCTTTTATTGTGCCGAAAGGGCAGCGCCGCAGCAAGGCCTGCTGCACTGAAAACCCATAAATGAGGCCCCTACTTTGTTGAAAGAATGACTTTGATCTATTAGCAGACAATAACAAAGAAAAGTTTCACAGCACTACTTTGCATTACTTTAGGCAACTTTTGGAAAGTAAATCCCACCACAACACTTTGCGTGGGGTTGGCATCACTTTATGTCATATCCCCAACGCGAAATCTGGGCGCATGTCTATAAAAGTGGTACTGGTGCATTCCAAAGCACAGTAACATTGCCTCTTATAACATAAGGGCTAATGCAACAAAATGATCTTCAACCATTGTTCAGAGTAGACATGAATTCCTAAGAGTCACTAGTTAGTTGTTAAAACGTGTAGCATATTGTCATAATATATAATTTATATGTTTTGTTGGTAAATTATAGATGAATTTACATAAAACAGAAACACTGATGCCGTTTATTCTAGTTTTATCATTGTACTCTGTGAATCCATTGTGGGTGATTACATTTATCACCAGATGTTCATTTTTTTGGCCTGGCCAAAAAGTCCTTATGTTTGCCTTAAAGTTTGCCAAGTGCTGCTGCCTTCATGGACTTCTACTGTACCTTCGTGTGAATCCTCTCAGTATATTACTACTATTCAACATAATACTTGTCCCGACGCACACCACTAACACAACCTTGCTTGCTGTATACCGTTTTGCACACTTTCCTCGCAGACAATTGCAAAAACAAAGGCGACTCAAGCCTCTTTCTACAGTCTTTCTTTTAGTCACTATATAACATATTTGATGTCTCACTAACAGAATGTTCACCATCTCCTTCAGAAAAGAAAATTTCCTCACACTCCATTGCTCGCTGGATAAATCAGCCACCTCCCTTTCTCCTTTTTGCAAAAACCTATACATACTATATGTATCTTAAGACATTTTGAAAAGTACCCTTAGCATCCACCACCGTCTTCAGTCATTCACCTGCTCCTTTGACCCAGTTTCTAAACACCTTTCATTTTTATTGAGAGTTGCTCTTGCCATGGAAACAAGGCTTGTTCTCAGAGCTTGTGTGTGCATATGGCGAGCAGGCATAAAAATAATGCCTCTGGAAGGGCGAGATTTTGATCGATACCTTATCACTATTGATCTAAACCTCGATCTGGTCGACTGAACCTTTGTTGCCTGTCATTGAGGGAAGAAAGTGCATCTCTTACCAAGTTAGTTCACCCAATAAAGGACCCCGCTCCAAAAGATCACAAACAACTTCTAGCTTTCAAAAGTTTATTGTAAGGTTAGGATAAGCTGCAAATACAGGCATCTCAGAATGAGATTCACGAGATACACAGGTCCAACTACATACATGTGCTCTCTGAAAGCCCTCAGACGAGCAACGGAAATTACCAGCACAAGTTCTAAGAATAATAAAGCTATCAGCATTGACGCATATTGAGATCTCTCCTTCATTTAAGTTGGAGGGAAAACACACAGGTTAGGCTGTCCCTACCCTGCTCTAGATGGTATCCCTACTTAACCAAGTCTCAACCTAACAAAAGGTGTCAGCAGTGAATGACCCCCAAGGGAAGTCACTCACTCTTAGTCTCTTGGTGAAAACCTATAGTTCTCCAGTCATGACCCCTCTCTGCCTACCCATCCGCTCTCTAAAGGGTCCTCAGGCATCTGCTCTAACTCCACCCAGGGGTGCTGTCCCTAATACAAAACAGTCAACAACATTTGAGACGCCCCTCGTGAGACGCCCCTCACGTGGTGTAGCTTCTGGCTTTTTCCATGCTGCTTTGTATTGGGCCTCATACGTTGGAGTTGACCTTGCTTCTCAGACTCTTCTCCGGCCCGCTGATACCCCTTAAAACATTCCGGAACCCTCCTCCATGTCTGGGCCGTCTTCTGAACAGACCTCTATTCATATTATTTATAATTGGATCCCCCCTTTTCTCTTGCAGACAGACATCTGCAGCCAAGATCCCAACTCTCATAGACTTCCAAAAAGTTTCGCAACATTTCTCGGCCCAGACCAGTACGTGTAAATCAATGTTAAAACATTTCAGGCCTACAGCATTTCTCATAATAATTATAGCATTCAACTTCTTCATTAATTAAAGCATGTTAATACTCTTATTCTATTATTCAGTAAACACATCTATAAATCATGGCCCATTAATGCAATGACCAAAACATTAGTGCAATCTATGTCGTGAAAAGAAACACCTTCCCCTCTAGCTCTGGCCCTGAGGCCTACCACATTCTGCGTTTAACCACATGCCATCTTACATTTTAACAGCTACACGACATGGATTCAGGAATAATCACATCTATTAAAATCATATAGTGTCACATATTTCTGTATTAGTTCCACTTCTACTTAAATCTCTACATTAGCTATACATTCAGAATATAATTGCAGATACTACTAGCACTCATGGCATTTCTCCTCATGATTTGTGCTTACTACGGGTAAGTGTGATGCACTCATACATTTAGGTCAGTTTGCGCTCTCTCAGTTCCCCCCTTTGATGACCTCTCGGGGTCATCACTAACATTTAAACTGCAGTTATTGCTAGCATAACTTGTCTCTGCGCTTCCAGAGCCCTCAGACTCCTGTACTGATTATCTTGTATGGCAGCCAATCTCTGCAGCTGCTCTCTTTGGGCCCTTTCTGACCTTTTTGCTCTGTACCATTTGAATACCCTCACCAATCCCCACAATATGATCCCACAGATCAATATTATGATGATAGGTTTTAGTATATACCACACAAAGCTTTTGCCTAGGGTGGAGATCCACCCTCCAGCTTCACTCATTCCGTGGCCCACCTTTTCCCAGACATTTTCTCTACTCAAGTCTTCGATCTCCTTATGAATATCAGTTATGTTCCTAATAACTTTCTCAAGGGGCTTTGAATTGTCTGGAATGTAAGTACAACATTCCTGGACCTTCAAAGCCTTACAGACTCCGCCCTCTTTTGCTAGTAGGACGTCTAACGCAAGACGGTTCTGAAGAACCATAGCCCTTATCGATTGCATCTCTCCTTCTACCAGCATTAAGGACTGAGCAGTGCTGGCAGACAACCTGTCGACGACTGTTGCCAGTCGTCTAATTTTAACATCATTAAGGATTAGTCCCAAAAGAGGGAACACAGCTCCAAAGACATCTCCAACCATTTCTGCCTCTCCTATATCTCTCCTTCCCCTCGATGATGTCTTGCCCTCGATGATCTCTAAGTCTTGTGCATGATATATTTTGGGGAAGACAATTGCTAGGTAACATGATCCATACCAGTTGTCAGGTAGTCTCACGTAGGCATTTCTTCCACATACAAAATACACGTTTGGAATCACTTGCATTCCCTTCAGGAAATCTTTAGTATAGTACTCTATATTGAAAGCATGTTCACAGCTGACTTCTCCCACGTATACATTTTCGTAATACGTTTTGGCTCGGTGTAGACATAGCTTTCCTTTCTGCGTCTTATCTAAAGCTATTGGACCACTACTACCCTTTCTCTTGTGTGCCTTCTCTTCCTCGGTCCAATCTGTTTTCCATTGTCCTGATTTTTTCAAAATCTTTTGTCTCCTGTAACGATCATCCACCTGCCCTATGAACTTCTTCTCGACTTCTGACACTTTGCATGTCAGGTTATTTCTACGGGCATGTGAAGTATCTAAGGTAATCCAAGGAATGAAGAACTTGGCCAATCTGTCTTCACTCTTCCAGTAGTCCCATTTGTTCATCTGCTTATAATTTGGGACTTCTGGCAACACTGAATCATAGTTGGAGAAATAGTATTCAAAACTATCTCTCCCATAAAATATACTAAGCAATAAGCTACATGTAATGCCATATGTCAGCGGGAGGTGATGATATCTAATGCCTTCATCTACAGACGCCGGCAACTGCATGCAGACGTAACAGTCCTTAACCTCCATGGCATCCACGTATTCATATAAGAGTTTAGCATAAGCATTTGACCTAAAGTCTCCTTGGGACTCATCTACGTGTAACCTGCGGGCTTCTGCAGCTAATAACGCTTTCTCTTGAGTGTTTTCCCCTTTCTCACCAGCAACAGTGGGTGTAAGCGTTTCTACAGATTTCACATCAGTTACCTTCGCCTCTTCCTCATGTCCCTTTACATAAGAAATTGTTACCACTAAAGCTATTAATATTATCACTCCTACTATTAGTGTACCTATTATACATTTAGCTCTGCGGTTCTGGGTGCCGGCTTCCATTTCGTCAGACAATATGGCTCTCTCTTATCTTGGCACAAAGTTCTTTTCTTCTCGTTCCTTTACAGTCTCTTTTTACTCCTTTTGTCTTTAGAATCCACACAACTGGAAGCTGACAACCTTCTTCGCAAAGGTCCTTTAACAGTTCAATAAAGACAACCCTAGCCCTTCTCCATCAACTCAAGGGAAGGTCCCTAATATTCTCTGCTTCCTGGGCGCTAGGTAATCTTCTTTTTCTGCTCGCTTTATTTACAAAGTCCTTTAAGCATCTACTATCAGGTTTGTACCTGCAGCTTCGATAGCAAAGTTCAGTATTTCCAAACGAAGATTGTGCTCTTCATGGGCTGTTATCGTTGTACCAAAGTCGGGGAATTGCAATTCTGTGAGAAACATGTGTTTTAACTTGCTGAGGCGGGGAGGTCTGGGGAGCATGAATGTTAGTGACCCTTCTTGTTCGACTCCGGGTACCAACAGTCGTATTTCCACGGTGACGATGGGCTCAGAACTGGACACCACCACCGCTCGGATCCTCCCTGTCTCCTGTTTCAAAGACATTTGTCGCCAGATATGTCCACTCAGGGGTGGAGTATCTTCTGCTAGGCACACGCACTCTTCTTGACCTTCTTCGGTCCGGTGCTTCAGCGCCCTGAGCACCTTCTTCCGGGTCTGAGTCTTCTGATATCGGAGGAAGGGTTATCTCTGGAGTTGACCTCAGGCTAGAGCTCCTTCTTTGCGGCCAATTAGCTTCTCCACGTGCCCTTCTACTCCTTCTCCTTCTTGTCTGTTCTCGCTCTCTGTCAGACCTGTCAGTGTCTGACTCGTACTCCCAGCTACTTTCTCCTTCTGTAGCGTCGTCTGTTTCGCTGTTGTACTGACCGTCCTCAGCTTGGTCAGACTCGTTCCCTGCTTCCGCTGGCACCTCTACAGCTTGGCTAGCCCCCTCTATGGCTTCTCGGTCCTCTGCTGGACGTCTATCCGAGAGAGGAGCTGTTTCTTCCAGAGGTGCTGGAACCCTTCGCGTATGTGACGCGTGGATCCAATTGGGCAGG
This sequence comes from Lissotriton helveticus, assembly GCF_964261635.1. Lineage (NCBI taxonomy): Eukaryota > Metazoa > Chordata > Amphibia > Caudata > Salamandridae > Lissotriton > Lissotriton helveticus. The sequence goes on along the minus strand of NC_136063.1, from coordinate 210,290,589 downwards.
CCTCCCACCTTCACAGCCGTGTTCGCGATCAGGATGATCTGGAAGGGCCCACGCCAACGAACATCCAGGCAGCTTCTTCTCACATGTTTTTTCACCAGGACCCAGTCCCCAGGATACAGGTCATGGCACGGGCCCTGGCACGATGGAACCTCGGCAGCCTGCACCTGAAGGGACACAGAATGAATGGCGTCAGACAGCCCCTTACAATAGTCCAGGATCATATCATCTGTGATATTTAACAGTGCAGTAGTTGGGACAGATGGCAGCCTCATTGCTCTTCCCATTAACACCTCATGTGGTGACAACCCCGTTCTTCTGTCTGGGGTACTACGAAGGCTCATGAGGACCAATGGCAGGGCGTCAGGCCAACTCAGGGTCGTTGAAGAACACACTTTTGCAATTCTGGCTTTGATCGTGCCATTGATCTGCTCCACAATTCCTGAGGCTTCTGGTCGGTAACTGCAATGCAATTTCTGATCTATGTTCAGAGCCGCACAAATCATCTTCACAAGCTCGCTGTTGAAATGCGTTCCCCTATCTGATTCCAAAGAGGCCGGCACCCCGAAGCGCGGAATGAGCTCCCTAAGCAGTAACTTGGCCACTGTGAGGGTGTCGCACCTACGTGTAGGGTATGCCTCAACCCATCTGGAGAATACACAAACAACCACCAGGACATAGCGGAGGCGGTTGCACCTCGGCATTTCAATGAAATCTATCTGCATTCGATTGAATGGACCTCCAGACCTTCCTATGTGGCTCAGTGCAACTGGTGTTCTTTTCCCTACGTTCAGCTGCTGACAGGTCACACAACGCTGGCACACTGCTTCTGCTGCTATTCTAAACTTAGGATTGTACCAGGTCTGTCTAAACACTCTCAGCATAGCATCTCTCCCTAGGTGTACGGGACCATGTATGTGTCTGGCCATTGGGCTCACCATCTCATTGGGCAACACTGCTCTGCCGTCTGCTGAGACCCAAAAATGGGACTCACCCACTACACATCCTGCCTTTTCCCATGTTTCTTTTTCAAAATCAGGAGCATTTTCTTGCATGTTTGTCAGTTCGTCCCAAGTATCAACAGTTTCCAATATCATGGCTAATTCAGTCCTTACATTTATTCCACCCACTTCCACCTCTGTGAAAGAGTACCCTTGTTCCGCGCAATACCGCGCGACTTCGTCGGCATATCTATTGCCTCGCGAGACGAAGTCCACATTTCTGGTATGTGCGGTGCACTTTACAACTGCGATACCTGCTGGACATTGCAACGCCTCTAACAACAGGCGCACAAACTCTCCATTGCGAATGGGAGAGCCTGAAGAGGTCATGAACCCTCTTTGAGACCATAACTGCCCGTAATCATGAACCACCCCATAACCATATTGGCTGTCGGTGTATATGGTGACTCGAATTTGATTGCTTGCCAAGCAAGCACGTGTCAAGGCAATAATCTCGGCTACCTGAGCGGAGTGTACTCCTTCCAGGCACCCAGCTTCCACAACTCCAGTAATTGTACAAACAGCGTAAGCTGCTCTCAACTGCCCAACTTCGTCTCTTACACATGAGCCATCGACAAAGAAAATTTCATCTGGGTCGGTCAGTGGCTCATCTACGATGTCGGGTCTGGGTTTGGTGCATAGTTCAGTCACATCGAGGCAGTCATGGTCTGTACATTCATCATCATCCTCGATATCATTTGGGAGTGGCATCAAGGTGGCAGGGTTCAAAACAGAGCATCTCCTGAGGGTCACATTCTCTGCAGCAAGAATAACTTGCTCATAGCGCGTGAGCCTGCTGTTGGTCAGATGCTGTGTTTTGGTCCTGGTCATCAACAGTTCAACAGAATGGGGCACGCACACCTCTAACGGGTGCCCCATGACGATATTTTCACATCTCTCAATGCTGACACCCGTTGCAGCAACGGATTTGAGACATCCGGGCAACGCTGCGGCTACTGGGTCTAAAGTAGCCGAGAAATAAGCAACTGGTCTACGGGCATTCCCATGGATTTGGACTAACACAGACAACGCGCAACCTTCTCTCTCACAACAGTAAAGCAAAAATGGTTTATTGTAATCAGGCATTCCCAATGCCGGAGCACGACACAGGTCCTCTCGCAGCTGTAAGAATGCCATCAAACAGTCTTTGTCCCATGGTACCGGATCGCTCACCTCCTTATGCGTCAGTTTTTGCAAGGGCTTTGCTTTCAGTGAAAAGTTCGCGATCCACTGTCGGCAATAACCCACCATCCCTAGGAACATCCTGACCTCTCTCTGTGTCTTAGGCGCATTCATTTTCATGATCGCCTCTATCCTGTCTGGTGACACCTTTCGTTTGCCTTTCTCTATTCTGTGTCCCAAGTACTGCACTTCTGTCAGGCAGTACTGCAACTTTCCCGGGGACACCTTGTGCCCATTGGCAGCTAGGTGATTTAACAAAGCAATGGAGTCCTCCCTGCAAGCTTCTTCTGTTTCTGACGCCACGAGGAGGTCGTCTATGTACTGGACCAGAACTGACTTCTGGGGCAGCACTAGACTTTCAAGATTTTTCTTCAAAAGCTGGTTGAAGATCGATGGGCTCTCTGTATACCCCTGAGGAATACGACACCATGTTAGGACGCGACCTTCCAGCTTAAATGCGAAAAGAAAATGGCTTTCTTCGTCCAGAGGGATCGAAAAGAAAGCCTGACAAAGATCAATCACAGTGAACCACTCAGCTTGGAATGGAATCTGAAACAGTATCACTGATGGATTCGGTACCACTGGACAACACGAAACGACTATGTTATTAATCTTTCGGAGGTCCTGCACTATCCGGAATTTCCCATTTGGTTTCTGCAGACCCATAATCGGGGAGTTGCATGGACTACCCACGATTTCTTTCAGTATTCCCTGTTTAATCATGGACTCGATCACGGGTTTTATGCCTGCAATCGTTTCTGGAGTCAATTTATATTGGGGTGTTCTTGGGAACTCAGCATGCGGTTTCACTACAATTTTCACTGGGTCCACCCCTTTGACCAATCCAATCTCTTCCCCAGTGAAATCCCATACTTCTGGTGCCACTGTCTCTCTCAAGTCCCAGGGGAGCTCATCTACTGTCAAAGTAGGGTACAGCTCCACGCATATTCTTGAGTTTGCAACTTTGAAGTCTGCGTCATCATCATTGGTCAATACCTCCACTCCCTGAGGTGTACAGTATATTGTACAATTCAATTTACACAACAGGTCTCTGCCTAGCAGACACACAGGACTTGAATCGCAAACCACAAACTGGTGCTCATCGCTGTACTTCCCTATTTTCACCTGTACCGGTTCTGTCAATTGGCTGGTTATTCTCCTGTTTGCGACCCCCACCACTTGTATGGTCTCTCCAGACATGGGCAGGTCTGGAACTGCAGCTGATCTGATCGTGGATCTAGTGGCTCCTGTGTCCACCAGAAATGTCGTGGGGCACCCTGCTACTTCTGCTTCGACATAGGGTCCCCTCTGGTCCACCTCCAAGGCTGCCCCGAGGGTGCAGTCTTCTCTTTCCACTCTCTGTCCGGTTAATGGGTCCACATAATAGCACTCTTCTCCTTCTACAAACAGGGGCATCTGTCTATAGGTCTTACCCATAGTCCCTACTCGGGGAGGTTGCGGGAACTGGGCTCGGGGAGGAGCCCCCCCCCCTTTGAGCACCTTTCCCTGGTATGGCGTCACCCCTCTTGTAGGCGCGCTCTGGACCTCTTCCTCCTCTACCTCTTGTTCTCCTATCTCCACATTGTAGGGACACTCGCGTTTCCAATGCCCCACCTCGTTACACTGGTGGCACCTAGTCGTTTTCTTCAAGGCAGCTACGTCTATTCTGGGTCTAAAGGTGGAACTCTCCTCATTGCCCTTGTTCTGACTGTACTGCTTCTTTCCTCCTGTACCTGTTCCTTGCTGCTGTTGCTGCTGTCCCCCCTTCCCTGCTGCCTGCATCTGTACCACCATCAATTTTTCTTTTAGTTTCTTAGCCTTGGAGTCTATCTCATCACAGCAGTACCTGGCATATCTCAGTATTTCGTCTAGGGGTTTATTTTGCCAACAAATCAAGTGTTGCTGAATCATTAAACTAATATCCGGTCTCAGTCCCAGGACGAACTTGGACACAAATTGCCCTATGTCTTTTGGATCCATTACATCCAGACCGCTATACTGTTTAAACGCCTTCAGCAATCTCTCGTAATATTCGTGGACTGTCTCTTTGGGTTCCTGTCTAGTCCGGTCTATTCTGACCCAATCTATGTCTTGCATTGGCACTTTCTCTTTCAGCCAAGTCATCACTCTCTCGAATTTTGCCATCACAATCTCGGACGGCCCATTAGTCTTCGCATCTCTCTCCGGCTCCGTTGTGGGCCACTCAGCGCTAACCTTGCATGCTGTCCACAGATCTCCTGGTACTACAATGTCAAACAGCGTGTTCAGATCTATCCATAGGACCTTTGAGATTTTTACAAATCTCTCAACTTGCTTGTACCACTCCACTGGGTTTTCCCGCAATTTGGGGAAGGAGGTGGTAAAAGCAGCTAAATCTCCCCTACTCCAAGGGACATGCACATAGTTCCCATTTGCGACTTCACGCAAAGGGTATGCTCCTATTCCCTGCAGCCTTCCTGGTGTCGTACCAAGCGTGCTTCTCCTGACGGTCCCTTTCTTGGACCACCTCTCTTCCCACTTATCTAGTGCCCTCCATGTCCTTATTCCAGTGATCAGTTCCCTTATGTGCGTTTTCAGCCCGATCGTTCTCCTCTCATCTAGGTCTCGATCTGTGTAATGTAGCCTGTGGTTACCCTGTAATGCTTTGGTTCTTGACAGGTCCACCATATATTTGCCTGCTAGTTCGACTAACTTCTCATGGATTGCTCTCGCCTTTCGAGTGATGTCCTTTGCCATATACAGTATTTCATCCTGCTCATACATTTCCATTCTTTCTAAAGGCAGGGTACCATCTACCATGTCATCCAGGTCTGACCTTAAGCTGGCGACATCGAGTCTCTTGGCTTTTATCTCAGCTCGCAATATGTCTTTCGAAGGGGGCTCACTGGTCTCCCTACCATCCCAACTCCGAGCTCTACGTTTGGGCTCGGGAGAGTTAATGAGTGCTCTCCCTTGCTCCCATCTCTCCAGGTCCCATGCTCGGCCATCCGATCTTGGAAGGTGATGGAACACGGGCCTGTTACCCCCACTCTTGCTCTGCCCACTCTCTCCTTCTTCTCTCCTTTCACCGTACGCCTCTCTGTTATTTTCCCTCTGGTCGCTACTCTCCCTTTGCCTAGTATCGCTCAGTATCCGATACGATCCTTCCTGGTTCCCCATATTCCCTGGGCTGCGCTCGTGTCCGTCATCACAGGGACTATGGTGCGACCTCTCACAACTCCCATTCAGTTCTCTGGTGCCGGGCACACAGTGGGTACACTTAAAGCTGGTTCTGTACTCTTGCGTTCTCCTCTCCCCTTCACTGAGTATTGGGCGCGCCACCCCTCCACTCCCGGGGCCCCCGTTTTCCAGGTCCGTTCTATCTCCACTCCGGGCCCAATGGGTGACTCCCCTACTATCTCTCTCTCTCCAGTCCCACTCCGGGCTGCTCTCCCCAGCCCCGCAGTGAGTCCGAGCTCTGCTGTCCTGACTTTCCCTTTCAGCTTCCGCAGCTATGATGCTCTTGTGAGCCTCCACTGCCTCATCCCACTTCTTCATGTACTCATTTAGTTCTTGAAAGGATTTTCGTCCAGATCCCCTCATATCCACTGGCCATCTAGGGCCCCCAGGATCCCCTCCTGGATCCCCTGCTGTGTGCACCGGGGTGCTCCACTCTCTTGGTATCGGCATCTGACTTGGGAAATTGATCGTATCGTTCCTCCTTGCCGTCTCTGCTCTTTCTCCGTCCTTCCGTACCCGTTCTTCCCCTCTTGCTCTCTCTGGGTCATATATCGATATTATAGGACCTATGGTAACAGGTACCTGTAGTGCATCTGGTAATGCGTAGGATGTGGCGCACTCCGTTTCCGGCGCTCTTTGTACCACAAACCTCCCGACTACCTGTTGCACCTGACTAGGCTGGGACAGCTCTTTCTTTGCCTCAGGATCCCACTCTGAACTGGGAAGCGGTCCATGCTCTCCTGCATTGCCCCCCTTTTCTCTTTCACTATGCTCGACCTCTCCCCCTGCTCTATTATACGGGGGTGGCCTGTCTGTCAATAATCTGTTTATCAGGCTGTCCTCTGTTTCGCTCTCATCATCTTCTTCTAGGGGGCTTTTATTTCCGGGCACCTCTAACACTGGGTACAGTTTATTGACTTCCATGTTATGCACTCTCCATCTTTTAGCATCCGCATCCCATCTGGCATCCTGTACTGCCCTTACCGATCGTTTCACCCTTTCTTGTCGTCTGTTCATATTCTTTACATGCGCTGCCCTAATCCATGCATCAAGGGCTTCAAACTGGGTCGGTCTAGGCAAGGGTCTCATTGAGGTCATGACTGATTTTAATCGATGTAACACCTCTAATCTGAACGTCCCGTACTTCGGGAACGTCAGTTCCTCATTTCCTTCCGTAATCTTACTCCACTCTGTTATCCAAAGGATCGTATGCAGCCCAACATTCACTGCCATGTAACGAGCCGGCGTACCCTCTGGCGGGGCTTCTTCCCCTTCATCCGATCCCCGCCTCTCTTTCTTAAACGCCGCTCTCAGCCATTTAAAACACTTCATAATTATACGCACAATATCCAGCCTCGCTACTCTGTTTACTTCCTGATGACAATCCACCAATCCTAGCGCGGCTTTGCTAACTTGGCCTATCGCAGCGCGGTCTTTCTCCGGTCGGCCAATCACAGCGCGACACTTTCTGACGTCTTTGCTAGCTGGCCTATCACAGCGCGGTCTTTCTCCGGTCGGCCAATCACAGCGCGACACTTCCTGACGTCACTTTTCTCCGCTTCGCAGCAGCACCCCTCCTTTCTCAACTCGTCTCCCGGTCATGCATGCGTCTCATTCATACACCGAAAAATGACTACTTCCGACCAAGCGGTCACTTCCCTCGACTGTACGTCCACAGTCTATATGTAATTGTCAACACAACTGACGAAATGTCTATCGTCTCTCTGATAGGTTGCTTACACACACAGTAACCTCCGACCAGCGTCCGTTACTCACGCACTCACTCTTACGTTCCCCCTATCTCGGTCTTTCGGGTGATCAATGGTACCTCATGACCCCCTTCACACTAGTTGACAATTACTCTGGGTGTCCGATACACCCGAACCACTTAAGCTCTCCTTGAACTTAGGATTTCCACCGGTTGCGCGCGCTCACAACCTGTTCCACAGTCACTCTACAGACATTCAACTCCGCCAGACATTACAACATAGATACAATACAAAAACACCGCAATCTAACACGCATGACCCTTTATACTCACTCTCGACCGATACTGCTGCTTTTTCTGTCTCACGTCATCCGGATCTTCTTCGGCGGGCGCTTCTTCCGATCATCGATCTCTAGGGGCCTTGGGGTAAGCTAACCTGGCCTAGGTCACCGTCCTCAAGAAGGCAACCATCCTCTATAGCTACCAACTGGAAGGGCGAGATTTTGATCGATACCTTATCACTATTGATCTAAACCTCGATCTGGTCGACTGAACCTTTGTTGCCTGTCATTGAGGGAAGAAAGTGCATCTCTTACCAAGTTAGTTCACCCAATAAAGGACCCCGCTCCAAAAGATCACAAACAACTTCTAGCTTTCAAAAGTTTATTGTAAGGTTAGGATAAGCTGCAAATACAGGCATCTCAGAATGAGATTCACGAGATACACAGGTCCAACTACATACATGTGCTCTCTGAAAGCCCTCAGACGAGCAACGGAAATTACCAGCACAAGTTCTAAGAATAATAAAGCTATCAGCATTGACGCATATTGAGATCTCTCCTTCATTTAAGTTGGAGGGAAAACACACAGGTTAGGCTGTCCCTACCCTGCTCTAGATGGTATCCCTACTTAACCAAGTCTCAACCTAACAAAAGGTGTCAGCAGTGAATGACCCCCAAGGGAAGTCACTCACTCTTAGTCTCTTGGTGAAAACCTATAGTTCTCCAGTCATGACCCCTCTCTGCCTACCCATCCGCTCTCTAAAGGGTCCTCAGGCATCTGCTCTAACTCCACCCAGGGGTGCTGTCCCTAATACAAAACAGTCAACAACATTTGAGACGCCCCTCGTGAGACGCCCCTCACGTGGTGTAGCTTCTGGCTTTTTCCATGCTGCTTTGTATTGGGCCTCATACGTTGGAGTTGACCTTGCTTCTCAGACTCTTCTCCGGCCCGCTGATACCCCTTAAAACATTCCGGAACCCTCCTCCATGTCTGGGCCGTCTTCTGAACAGACCTCTATTCATATTATTTATAATTGGATCCCCCCTTTTCTCTTGCAGACAGACATCTGCAGCCAAGATCCCAACTCTCATAGACTTCCAAAAAGTTTCGCAACATTTCTCGGCCCAGACCAGTACGTGTAAATCAATGTTAAAACATTTCAGGCCTACAGCATTTCTCATAATAATTATAGCATTCAACTTCTTCATTAATTAAAGCATGTTAATACTCTTATTCTATTATTCAGTAAACACATCTATAAATCATGGCCCATTAATGCAATGACCAAAACATTAGTGCAATCTATGTCGTGAAAAGAAACACCTTCCCCTCTAGCTCTGGCCCTGAGGCCTACCACATTCTGCGTTTAACCACATGCCATCTTACATTTTAACAGCTACACGACATGGATTCAGGAATAATCACATCTATTAAAATCATATAGTGTCACATATTTCTGTATTAGTTCCACTTCTACTTAAATCTCTACATTAGCTATACATTCAGAATATAATTGCAGATACTACTAGCACTCATGGCATTTCTCCTCATGATTTGTGCTTACTACGGGTAAGTGTGATGCACTCATACATTTAGGTCAGTTTGCGCTCTCTCACCTCTGTGCTCCGAAACTGTTAGACCTTTGCTTTTTTCCCTTTTTCCAACTTAGAGATATAGGCCCTGACTCACCTAGATGTTTCAGTAATTAGCAGGATTTAACCCTGAGAGAGGGACCTGATTTAGGGTTTGGCAGACATGCACTTCGACACAAATGTGATGGATATACATTCAACTTTAATTAGGTCCTAATGCACTCGTAATAAGGCTGAAGAACTTTCTGTCATGTTTGTGATGAAGTAACCGTCCGCCAGACCCTAAATCAGGCCCTTATTCTTGACTTACTGCGAGAAGGTGCCTATTTTTGCATAGTCACTCCCATTCTTTTACACTGCCGATTTTTTTTTTACTTTGTGCTCTGATCCCTAAATCTTGTCAAAATTGATATACACATAATTGACATAGTTTAACCCGTTGGCTGCTTCCGCTTTTTTGCGGCAGTGCGGCCGTTTTAAAAAACAGGCGCGGTCGCGTCGGCCTTTGGCCGACGGCAGCACCAACGAGGTAGTGCTGCCGTCGGCCAATGGCCGACGGCAGCAGCCAACTGGTTAACATTCCTTTCAGCCCACAGTGTATTGTGCCCAAAACACACACATGGCAATGAAAGTTAAATGTCACCTGTGGAATAGAGCACTACTGTACAATCTATTAGTGTGACCTGGCAGCTGCTTCAGTTTAAAACTTTCAGTCCAAAATATGAGGAAAAACTTTTGATATGAAAAAATCTTTAATTTAAATATTAATACGTCAACCCTATGTAGGCCTTGCAGCATACAAGGCAGGGTTCATGGTATTTAAAAGTAGGGCAAACATATAAAGTTAAAATGTCCTTGAAATGACTAGCACTCAAAAGCTGTTTTCACTAAAGCAAGGCTGGTCATATAGGAACACATAAGAAATATTAAATATTTATTTCACTATCTACGGATTGAGACCTCAATTGGAAATTCAATTTTTTAATGCATATTACGGAACTTTCAGAAAGTTACAGTTTTTCTGCCTGCTCATAGAGGCTGATTTGCATTGACTCTTCATCAGTGGTCCACTGAGTGCCTCGGTGAGGTGTGAAAACTGCTCTTAGAGCAGAAAGAGTGGTTTGGGTGTGGGAAGGTGTTTTCTCTTCCCCTGGCAGGAAGATCAGGTAGGGTGTACCTAGGAACTCAATTTACTTCAAAGGGACCTTCCCTGCCACATGCTGATTTTAAGTGACACCTGGAAAGGGCCCCGATTTTGTCCACTGAGTCAGGCAGACACCAAATGTAGTGGGGTTGGGAGAGTTGCCTCCAGAACTGGTTTGAAGAAACGGAAGAGGAGGGCACTGCTTATTATTGTGGCCACACCTCTGGATGGGCACACAGGTACTGCACAAGGGAGAATTTTTTCCCTATCTTGGATTTCAGAATTGAGGGCCACTGTTGGATTGTTTGTAGTAAGGAAAACAAGAACTGCTGCAAAAGAGGTAAGGTATACCCCAAGAAATGTCACCCCATTGATTAAGGAAAAAAGGACAATTAACTGGTCCCATAGACAGTTTCATAACAAAGGCTAACACCTTCATAGATCAGAGTATTTCACTCATAGAACGGAGAGTATCCCAAGACCTCCTGGAGGCCCGACGATCATCACTGGGTCATCTAGCAACCGCTAGAACGCCAATTCCTACTAAAGGTCAAAGACACAGTGAGGGCGGGACTAACAACAGGCAGAGCCTCCCAAATATAGTTGATCTATCGGTGTCACAACTCTTAGATTCTCAACTAATAGCTGACTCTGACTTAGAAAAAACTCCTGACTTAGATCTACACCCTACACCAGAAGAGGTAAGACAGGCAAGAGGGAGGAGGGAGGGAGCTATAAAAAAGAAAAAGAAACATGTAGCGACAAATAAAACACCAATGAGAAATCTAACTCCATCTGCTACAGAGGAAATAGGAAACACACTTAGTCCCCCCCTGCTGGGAAACCAGAGTAGGCACACTGTGAGTATACATCATGATGCTTCACCTACCACGAACTTAGTGATAGTATCTGAGGGCTCCCCAATAAACGAAATTGACTGTAATTACAATCTAGACCTGCTGGAAAAAATTGGAAATCTCCTACATAAATCCCTCTCACCCATTCAAGATACCCTGGCTAAGTTAGAAAAAGCCGTAGTTGAACTCTCAGCGTCGATGAAAGCTAACTCTGCCTCAAATCGTGTACAAGATTCACAAAAAGCACAAAAACCCGGGGCACCAAAACCGGTAAATATAATTCCCGTGGCCCAAGCAAAAAACTCGATACCTGTACCCACCATAGCCCCGAAACCCCCAGCTATAATACCAACTAAGAACAAAGCACCAGACACCTTAGCCTCAACAATCCCACCAGGAAAAAATAGCACCCCCTGTAGTGGCACCATCATAGCCACAAAAAACAAACAACCATCAACCAAACAATCCCAAATATATCGACCGAGGGAAAGACAACAACAGGGCGAAACACGACCAGTAACACGACCAGTAACACTTCCACCAGAAGCGAGTCCCTTTGTTGCTATATTGACTGGTGTACCAGAGCTGACGGACCAAAAATACGAACCAAACTGGTCATTAAAAAACAAGATACAACACTGGCTCAGCATAAATCGTCCACCACCACCCCCTTACTGCTCCACTAGAATTCTGATGATTAGAAGAGCCCCTTGGGTCGGCCATGGCAAAAAAACAATACAGGGGGACTGCGTCCTAATTACCTTTGAGGACCCCAGAATAGTAGAACACATCTGCTCAGGAGAGGATCAAACTTTAAATGGGGGGGGTAGGAATAAAACGTCTTTCCTTCTTTTACCCACCTATACTTCAAGATGCTCCCTCGCAAATAGAGGGACCCTGGTACACAGTAGGCCCTCGTTATCGAGGCAGAGAAAGGGATGAATGGAGAGGGCAAGAACAGTGGAGAAAATATAGAGAACCCCCATGCTGGGACGGCTGGAATGGGTTACCACTAACAAATATGTATAGTGGCCTAGAGTGTGTCGACTGACCATCACAGCCAGAAGAACAGACCTCTAAAATTCCAGATATCCCGCCAAGTTCAGATAACTCTTTAATCCCTGAAGACCTAGCCATTCCCAGCAACCTACAAATAGATAATATCTCCAAAAATAATCCTCCAACCTTGAGCGTGATCTCCTGGAACATCGCGGGATTACGACCAAAGCTGGAGGATGGGACCATCATGCACCATGTACACAGACATCCAATAGTCTGTCTACAGGAGACATGGTCACAATCAGAACTTCACTTGCAGGGGTATAAGACATATTTTTCCCCGGCACTGGTGGGACAAAAGGGCAGACCAAAGGGAGGACTAAATATCTACATAGCTAACTCCATCCAAAACATAAAAATAAATATCATCGAACTGGAGCCTAACTTCCAGATCATTGGTCTCTCTTTACCTAAAAATGAGTTTGTAGTCCTCATCAATTTTTATAACAACCTCGAGGAAATACAGCTCCAGAGAGTTTTGGCCCACCTTCATGGAAAATTAACTACCCTTAGACAGAAACAAGGAGCAAGGGGTGTATTGTCTATAATATGGGCAGGAGATTTCAATCTACATCAATGTACCCAACCAGAGCAAAAATGTCCTGGTATGGTGACAGAGGAAGGTGATTCCCTTATCCATTTTTCTCACAACAATGCGGGTGAAATAATGAATGATCTCCTATCAGATCTGGACCTTCAAATAGCAAACATCCCGGATCATAGAACTAGCTCATTAGAACCGACCTATATAGGAAGAGGTTTCAGCACTACGGTTGATTACATTATAATATCAGCTAGTCTACAACCCAGAGTAAACAGCTTTGAAGTCATACCCAACATCCAAAGTGACCACGCTATTCTTAAAATGGAAATGATTACAAATCATCAACAATCTCTCCCTACGACGATAGCTAGTGCACTGACCCAGGATAATATAAACCTGGGCCAATTGAACGGGTACTCAATAAAGTGGGGGAAGATAAACCCAGAGGAAATCACCAAAGACTTGATAAAATCAGTTTACCCCCAAATTAAGAAATGTTTAGATACACTGACAGAAGAGGAGGAACTCCTTAACAGCTTCGCTCAAATTATGGAAAAAACAAAGTCCCTACTCACAGCAAAACATAAAGCTGGACCACGCCGTCTAAAAGGTTGGTTTAATCAAGAATGTACTCAGGCCCATTCAAAACTCAAAATAGCACTACACAAAGATGAAAGGGATCCTCATACCATATCCGCTTTAAGAAAGGAATACCTTACAGTCAGAAAAAAGTGAAAAGCGGAATTAAAGCAAGCTCTATGGGATGAACTCCATGTTAGTGCACAGGAAAAAAATAGTCAGGCCTTCTGGAGAGTAATAAGAGCCCCTTTTTTGGCTGACGACACAAATCCGAAAATTGAAGTTGCGATAGATGAGTCAGAATGGGTATCACACTTCTCAAAAATCTTCCAAAAACCATCCTCTGAGCAGGAAATTGAAGATGAGAATTCAAAAGCTCTGCTCTACCCTATTCAAATAGACATTGAAATCTCCGAGATCCTTCTGGCCCTGAACTCAAGCAAAAATGGAAAAGCACCAGGCCCGGACGGAGTCCCGGCTGACTTCTTCAAGCATAACACAGACCTTTGGGCCCCGATTATTACCAGGGTGTGTACGGCAGCGGCAAAGAAAGGAATCCTGGAGTCCTGGACAAGGTCCGTCATGGTACCGATATTCAAGAAGGGTAACCGCCAGGACCCCGCGTGCTACCGCCCAATATCTTTGTTGGATTCATTGGGAAAGATGGCAGGTAGGGTGATCCTGGAGCGACTTCAGGACTGGGTGGAGGAGAGAGGCATACTGTCTGAACTACAATTTGGTTGTAGAGAGGGCTTTGGAACCGTGGAGCAAGCCCTAAACCTTTCTGTGAATATTGGAAAACACATACACGCCAAAAAAGATAAACTTTATATGATTTACGTGGACTTATCCGCGGCGTTTGACTGTGTTTCTCACACCAAATTGTGGTCCCTCTTAGCCCAAATGGGGGTAGATCCGCCACTCCTAAATTTTCTAAGGGAAATGTACTCCAAGCCCTCTGCTAGAGTCCGTTTTGGCACAAAGGGAGAGCTGACAACGTCCTTTAGAGTGGAGCGTGGAGTCAGACAAGGATGTGTCCTGGCGCCCTTCCTTTTCTCCCTCTACACCAACAACTTGGAGGTTGAGCTCTTGAAGGGCGCCCGGGACCTCCCACAGGCAAAACAACGCCCGATTCCCGCTCTGCTCTACGCGGACGACGCTGTCCTCCTGGCACGGACTCCCTGTGAAGTCCAAAAGACCCTTAACAGGTATTCTCAGTTTATGGGTACTTTAGACCTTCACATAAACGTGAAAAAGACTTTTGTGATGACGGCAGGTGCTGGGAGAAAACATCTGAAAAACATTACCCTCAATAATCAAAAAATAGACTCTGCAACTGAATATTGCTATCTGGGAATCACAATAGACAATAAATTGTCCTGGAAAAAGGCAGTGGAAGCGAGGAAACACTGCTTTAAAAGAGCGCTAGCGGCATTGGTGACGTTTTCACAAAAACTGGGGAAACGACCGCCCGTGGAACTGTTAGCGATATATAGGGCCAAATGCCAACCAACAGCCCTGTATGGTGCAAGTTTATGGGGTCACACGGACGTCACTTCCTTGCAAATAGCAGAAAATAACTTTTTAAGGTTCCTTCTGATGGCCCCAAAGCGATCCTCAACTTATGCTTGCTACGCCGAACTAGGTGTCCCACATATTGAGGACCTTGCAAAAATTCAACCGCTACTTTTATGGCGCCGTATCTGGACTTCGGAAAAAAATGACCTTACCAAGATGATAGTGGCAGACGCTATGACATTGGACCATGCCCTAAAAATCAAATGGTTAGCCTATATCAGGAACTTTTTCATAGACCTTGGGGCTGAGCAATACTATTCAAATCCCGAAAAAATCAGAGAACTTACAAAGAAACAACTAAAAGCATTAGCCCTGGGACATTTGGAAAACCTGAGATTACAATCTGAAGTAGGCAAACCGTCCGTTCAACACGCGATAATGGTCCAATCTACTTTTCTAATTCAGACCTATCTAAACCTTAATATTGGCACTTTTGACCGCCTCCTACTGACAAGATTTAGACTAAACATGTTTCACAGACTGGTAGCTTTTCCAACAGCAAATGCTTGGGATCCGAATCCACCTTTATGCCCCTGTGATGAAAAGTCAATACAAACTACCTTGCATACTGTCTTGTTTTGCAAGTTTTATTATGAACATCGCAAGGTTTGGTTATTGACTTTATTAAAAGCCTGGGGTCTCAGGAAATGTCGCCCTGCCATGCTGTGTTTACAGCTTTTGGACACTGAAGCTACCTGTTACCATGTCCTTAATTTTCTGAAGTGTATATATAGACACAGAAAAAATCTTTACATTAATTTCCTTAAACAAATTAACGTCTTTATAAGTCAGATGTGGAACTTACTTGTTATATGCAATCACTTTGCACTTTTTTTATAACTGTTTTATTATGTATTATCATGCTTTTATGGATTTCTAATTTTGAAATTCTGAATAAAGAAATATTATTATTATTATTATTATGATTAAGGATGAGCCAGGAGTCTCCCCTACCCATTAGATAGTTCCAGGCTTAAATGTGCCATTCCCAGTACACCCTGCAGAACATTCTGGACATGTTAAAGGATAGAATAAGTCTGCACATTCTTAGACTTGTGGGGAGACCTGAAGGTCTGGGCCTGCTCCCACTTGTACCCAGGACAAAGATGTGGACTCCAGAGGTCAATTGGCCGACTTCCTAAAACTCAAATAGACACTTCTCAATCTTTCAAGCAGAAAACAGCGTACCTTATGGCATACCCCCAGCATATTTCACACTAAAATGTGGATATAAGACTTGCCAAGCAGCTTTTACATGATAAGTGAAGCTGGCTGTTAAAGTGCAGAGAAAAGGTGTGCACAAGTATGCCTGATCCATTTCTAAAGGAATATTTGTCTGGATAGATGAAAAGGTTGTGCTACTAATTGCCTACATATCTGAGTGAGTGTTGAAGTCCAGCTATAGAAGTGCCAAGAGATGTTTAAGTAATTGAGCCAGTGTGTGCCTGTCTGTTTTAGTACATCAAAGGCTCCCTAAAAGTGTATTTAAATGGCCTGACAAATACCTCAGTGCCTGTGTTAGGGAATAGAGGGATCTGTAGGTATGTGTTCAAATGCCTTTCATACTCTTGCATAGATCAGTACATTCTGAGTATGTGCGTGAATATAGAAGTATCGCTGTCACTCAGTGACTGGGTGACAGGCAGGCTGTCTGCTTTGGAAAGTTGTGCTTTACATTAGCATCAGTTACATTGCACAAGGAAACATTCATTTTGATTTTAGACATGGTAGGATTAAGTGATTTGTCCAGAACTCAAGGATGTTGAGCTGTCGATGACACTTGAACCTGGTTCCCCAGTTGCAAAGTTAGCAGCTCTGGCCATAATGCCATATCCTCTCCACTAAGATCAAAATAAATCAAGTGATCAATTGGATGAAAAAAATTATCATAGCAAATAATTTAAAAACGCCTTGTTGCTATTTGAGAATTCAGAAAATGTGTCCTCATTTTAGTTTTTTAGAGCACTAGCCATACTTTCTATGGGAAAAAGACCCCATCATTTCAATATTTTCTAAAATAAATGGTTTAGGTATTATAGTTTTGAATACATCAAGATTACTTCAGGCATGTCACACTAATAAATATAGAATGCTAGCAATCTGTTGTTCATTTAAACACTATGAGGAGGCAGTGGTCACGGGCTCAAACTCTGGCAACTGAGAACAGGGAGGAGGGGGAAGAGGCAGTAAGTTGACCAACCTGTGTAGGCAGCAGGAGCAGTGACAGCACAATGGGCCATGGAGGTTAGGTGAAAGGGGGGGCTGGGGCAACAAACCAACCATGCAGGGCAGGCAAGAAAGGCTGTGGCAATACAACAGATGATTGAGGGCAGAAGGGTGGCAGTACTACCATAAAAGCCACTGGACATGATTCAGGCAGGAGATTCATGATCTTTCTTTATTTTAGCCATCTCTCGACTAAAATCTCCACTTTTCAATGTAAATTAGTAGGGAAAAGCAATTCCCCAGAATTCTTTTTTCGAAATCTCCTTCTTACTGTTTTCGTGGCTGGCGACGATAGAGGGCAGGAGGGAGGTGAGAAGGGATACCAAACTGACCTCACGGGTTTCAGCAGCAAAAACACCACACAGGGCAAGTGGGAGAGCAGTGCAGCACAAGCAAAGCAATAGGGAGGGGACAGGGCCACACACATGGACAATAGAGAGCAAAGAAAAAAGAGGCAAGGGCAGCAAGCTCACCATAATGGGCAGACAGAAGGAGGAGTTGCAGAATGTGATGGGCAGGAGGGAGAGGGTACGGGCATGCCAATGGGCCATGGAAGGTAGGAGGGAGGGGATAGGGGCCTGCACTTGGAAAACGGAGGGCAGGGGGCACAGGGCAGGAGCAGCAAACTGACCATGCAGGGCAGGCGTAATGGGCATTGGTAGCACATCACTCCATGGAGGGCAACAGGGACACTATAATGGCATAGCCACCAACAAAGGAGGGTAGTGGCAGCACAGAAGACAATGCATGACAAGCGGGAGGGTTAGTAGGAGCACAAGCAAGAGGGAGGGGGCAGGTCCATGCACCAAAGGACCATGGAGGGCAGACTAGAGGGAGGGACACAGACAAGAGAGGCCAGGGAAAAGGGTCTCATTACAGACCATGCAGGGTAGGCTGGAGGAACAGTTGCAGCACAACAGAGCTCTGAGGGCAGAAAGAGTGTCAGAAAAATGTACAATGGAGGACAGAGAGAGGGAGAGGGGTATTGAGTTTGGAAAATGGAAGGCAAGGTGGAGGGGGTAGCAGCAGGCAGCAGGCATCTGACCATGCTGGGCAGGCAAGAGGATCAGTAGAATCTCAACGGAGCACTCAGAGTAGATAGAAGGGACAGTGGCTGATCCATTAAACATGGTGGGCAAAAGAGAGGGAGCAGGGATAACAAAATAAGCATGAAGGCTAAGCAGGAGGGCAATGATAGTGCCACAACCTAAGGCAAAGGAGGTCAAGAGGAGTGGGCAGGGACATCAGACTAACTAGAGGGCAGTGGCAGCACATTGGATCTTGCAGGGCAGGAGGAAAGGGGAGAGGGCGGTTGCATGGACTAGGACAATAGGGGCCGGCAGGTGGTGGGTAGGGGCATCAAGCTAACTGTGCAGGTTAGGAACGAAGGGCAGTGGCAGAACAACGGTCACCCAGGTGCTGGATGAGGGGGAAGGGGTATGTACAATGGATGCTGAGGCGGGGTGGGAGTTAGCAACCTTTGATGGGCAGCACTATGGATAGTGGCAGGTGAGACCCTGGATCCAGCACCACCACCGTGCATTACGATGTAAATCTTACTTCATGTTAAAAAAAAAACTAGAAATTCACTGGAAAAAAATCAATGGTTAAAGTGACATTATAGTTAGAAATTGTAAGGATAACTAACTTTACATTTAAGAGAACCTTTGAAATTCACTGAAAAAACAGGTTAAAGGGATGTTATAAATATGTAAAAAATGTCATGTCAAACATACCATTTGGAACTAACAAAACCACTGAAATTCACCACTCATAGGTATGGCAAGTAATTATAACTTCTACCCTAAGGTAATCATAACTTGTGCCCTCACCATGCACTGCTTTTACCCTCACATATTTAATCACTCATGACATATTCATTGACTACATTTATATGATACCTAATCACATCTAAAACCCCATCATCATTGATAATACTCTGGATGACAGGTGCACAAGATATAGGTACTTCAGGGTATGAGTTACCTGAGATAACCATAACTGGTGAAATCCAGGTTTTTTTTTAGTTTCAAATGGTATGTTGTGCGTGACATTTTCCTCTAACTATAGCATCACTTTAACTTTTGTTTTTTTCATTGTTTCAATGAAAAAAATATATATATCTATATTTATATATATATTACCTACTGGCGGTCCCCAGTAGGTAGTTATAGTTAGGACCTAGTTACCTTAGAAAAATTGCAGCATTCTATTCCCAATATATTTGGCGCCGATTGACGAATTTTCGTGAAATTTTCAAAACTCATGGGGCGCTCCGGTCTGCTCCTATTCTGAAAGTTTTGGGGTGATTTGTCAAGCCGGGGCCGAGAAAAAAATGGGGGCCCCAAAACGTGTTTTCTCCATGTTATTTTACATAGGAAACTTTAGACACAGCTACAGCCTGAGCTGCTGAACGGAATTACATCAGATTTGGCAAAAAGGTAGCCCTTGGTTCAGAAAGAGCTCTTTTTTGTAAATCCGTTCAGTAGTTGCTGAGAAAATCAAAGTTAAAAAAAATATCAATATATAGAGAATTAATTCCCCTTCAATACAGAGGGTCCCTGTGGGACAACTAGCCCACAGGGTACCTCCAGTATGGGCCAGGGAGCTGCGTTGCAGAGAGATGTGCAGGGGGCACGCCCCTTTTTACACCTCTCTGCAATGCAGCTCTGTGGCACTTACAGGAGGTACCTACTGGGCTAGTTGGACCCTGGGGACCCTCAGGATTCAAGGGGACTTACAGCCTGATTCATCAAGCTTAATTGCGCTCGCAAAGGGCCAGAGTCTGAGAATCTGGCCATTTGCGAGTGCAATTTTTGCATTTGGGATTCATCATCCCAAATGCAAAATTCGCTATTAAAGAATTCGCATATTTGCGAGGAATTGCATTTAAGGAATCTCTATTTGAGATTCCTTAAATGCAATTCATGAACCATTTTAAAATACCGAAATCGCAATTTTGGGCCGCTATTTACCGCGAGGTCAAACCTCGTGGTAAATAGCGAACACTTAGAAAAATGCATTTAAATGCATTTTTCTAAGTTGCATGTTACACACACAAATGTCCTTTGGACATGTGTGTGCGCAACACCAATGTAGATTACATTTCAGGGGTGCTACAGGGTGTCCTTTGGACACCCCTGGCACCCTTGAAATCGCTATTTATTTGCGATTAGCAAATTGCTATTCGCAAATAAGGAATAACTCCCCATTCATTCCTATGAGCCTTTAGGCCCATAGGAATGAATGGGGAGTTATTCCTTATTTGCGATTAGCAATTTGCTAATCGCAAATAAGGAATGTGTAGGAATCGCATTTCTTTATGCAATTTCTACATGAATCCCGTTTTGCAAGTCCTTAATAGCGATTCCTTATGAATCGCTATTAAAGACTCGCAAAACTGGTCTTTGATGAATCAGGCTGTTAATCTCCCAACTTAAAATAGCCACAGGGCATGTTTACACAGTGGGGAAGGGAGTGGACCGGGCCTGAGGTGACGTGTGCAATCACGCCCTGTGGCGTGTTTTAAGTTGGGGAAATAATTCCCCTTCAATCCTGAGGGCCCCTGGTGGCTAACTAGCCCACCAGGTGCTTCCAGTAACCGCCACTGCGCTGCGTTGCAGAGAGGTGGTCCAGACTGTGCCCCTTTTTACACCTCTCTGCAACGCAGCTCTGTTGCGCTTTCTGGAGATACCTGGTGGGCTAGTTGGACACAAGGGACACTCAGGATTCAAGGGGACTTTGTCCCATAAATTAAAACGGCCACAGGGCGTGTTTGCACACATGTCACCTCAGGCACCCTCCTCCCTTCACCAGCTTACAGACTCGCCCGTGGCGCATTTTAAGAAGTAGTTTTAATCCCCCTGCCCTATTATGTACTAGGGTCTTACAGAGGAGGTCATGGTAATCACAGGGGTAACCCAACGCATAGTGTTCCCTAGTCTATGTAGGTGTTTTCACTGTATTCTAAGTGTCTTTTAGCATAGCACTGGCTCTAGGCCTGGTTAGTCAGATTCAGTTATCATCAGTACCCATCAGAAAAAGTTGTGGTTACAGGAGGACTTTCTGCTCCTCTGTTGGTTCTTTTTGTACATCTCTTCTTCTTCCTGCACTTTTCTTTGTCTTTGTGGACTTCTGTTGCTTCTTTCTGCATTTCTTTTTTCTCTTTCTGTACGTTTTTTCTTATTTCTTCATATGTCCTACCTCTGTAGGCATAGTTAGAAACTAGCATTAAAAAAAACATTGAAATTCACTGAAAAAAACATAGGTTTCAGGCACGTTATAGTTAGAAATTAGCATTTAAAAAACCTTTGAAATTCACTTAAAAAACCATAGGTTTCAGGGGTGTTATAGTTAGTTGGACATTTCACTTGCACAAAACCAGTGAAATTCCCCCTGTTATAGTTAGTTCAGCTAACTATAACTTGCGCGCCCGCAATGCACTGCTGATGACATCACATATTACATCACTCATGACATGGTCAGTGACATCACTCATGACATCACTGATGACATCTCAAATGCTGCCTGAATGTCTGCAGGCAGGGAATGAGATGAAACCTCCACTTCCAGCGGATGGCAGTACCTTGAGGAGCTCCCGCCCGCTGGAACTGGAGTGTTTGCTTTTGCTTGTTGGGAGCTCTCAAAGCTGCTGCCAAGGAAAAGCAAACAGCTATGTCCCGGGTGTGGGTACCCCAGGACATAGCAGGAGTCAGCTCTGGGGTGGCTGTTATAGGTCCATTAATGGCTCCAGGAGGGGGCTGTGCTCCCCCTCCTTTACTTTTCAGGACTGGCCCTGGGGAGGTGGTGTTCCCTGGGGCCCCTCTCCCAATTGTTTAAAAAATATTTGGCACTAGGGAGGTTGTGGTCAGTTGGGCCAGGGAGGTCAGTGGGGCCCCTCTGTTTGTTAATTGGCACAGTAGTGGTCCCCAGGGCTCGGTGGGCCATGTGGCTCCTCTATCAATATTTGATTGCCCTGGGGAGGTGGTAGTCCCCGAGCCTGAGGAGGGGGGCCCGTGCATCTCTTTGCTTCTTAATCAGTGAAGCCCCGAAGAGGTGGTGGTCCTGGGGCCTCCAAGAGCCTCAAGAGGAGGGACTTGTGTGCACTCCTTTTTTTAAACAATGCCCCCGGGACCTGGCCTACCTGGGGCTGTATTAAAAATAAGGGTGGGATCCCTCGCTTGGTTTTTTCCTTTTTGTTTGCCATGGATTCGCTGCTCTGTCACATTTCTGTGGCAAAATTTTTAAAGATGTTGCTTTTATGCTGTGGCTGATTCCCTTTGGGGACCCATGATCATAGCTAAGGTGTCAGGATATTCCGACAGTACCCCTTTTATTTTTTGCCGTTTTTTTGTGGATTCAACTAAAGCCGAGTCCCAAAATGGCTGCTAACACTTCCAAGTTGAAATGTTGGCAGCCAATCAATATTCCACATGGGGACTTTCAGATCCTAGGAGAATCCAAATCCCTATATATACATATTTGTTTTTTTCAAAAAGTCAAAAACTACTGAATAGATTTATACCAAATAACAAAAAGGGTTTTCTCTGGACTGAGAACTACCTTGCTGCCAAATTAGGTGTAATTCCGTCAAGTGGTTCGGGCTATAGTTTTCTTGGCCCCTGCTTGAAAGATCACCCCAAAGCTTTCTATGTGCAACAAGAATTACTGGCACACATTTTTTGGAAATTTTCGTGAAGATTCGGCAAACGGTACCAAAGATATAGGCAAGAAAAAAAAAGCTATTCCTATGGAAACATGGTCCTAACTATAACTACCTACTAACAGTAATAGTAATGGTGAAAAAAGCACACACTAGGAGATGAAGGACGGAGCGCTGAAACTTTTAAGTCACTCACCCCCAGTCACAGATCTGGGTTGAATCCATAATCGTTCTTTAGCTCACTTCGCCACATCAGTTCAGACCCAGATATCTGCAAATTGTCGTAATCAATCAAAGGACATCAGGCACGATGAATGTCTGTTTATTAATCATGAGCCACAGAACAGAGCAGCCTCAGAGATCAACGCAAAACACCAACTGCTTCAGCTGGAATTCCTGGTGCAGAACACCCACGCAGTGAGGTTCTGAACCAGAGACATTCTAAGCAAGTATAGTGTGGTATCTTCTGCCTTAGGGAGATCCTGGTCTTTGTTTTTGCCCTTATCGCCCGCACTACTTCCTGGCAGTGGGCAACGGATAAGAGTTACAGGCCAGTCGCGCTGACTGGCACAGCTCGTGTCAACTGAGTGTAGTGGCGGTGACGTGTTTTCACCCTGTTAGGTGTGTGGCGCCCGCTCTGAGGGGGGAGTACATTTCTTTTTCAAAGCCTTGTTTCAATGCATTAGTACATGCCGGTTGCGTGACTGGTACAGCTCCACAGTAAAAAAAAAGGAAAAGAAGTGCTTGGGCTGTCTAGTGGAACGTAAACAGCTGCTGGTTGTGCTGACTGGCACAGCCTTCCTCTCACAAGCGTTTGTTGTCAGTTACCTCAGACGCATCTTCAACACCGCGGGAAGAGAGACATTGCAGTAGTCTTCACCAGCACCAAATTATTAAGTGTGTGGACAATTTTCAGGGAGGTATCCTGCTTCTCGAGGAGGGCAGTCCCAGAGGAGACTTGGTTGTGTTTCTCGATTTGTGTAGTGAAAGGAGATTGTCAAATTCGATGAGCAAAGCGCGAGAGGAGCTCTGATACTCGCAGGAACAGATCAATGAGTAAATATCGCCACCTAGTGGTTCTCTGTTATTATTCCCACACCTTCATTTCTTCACTTATCTCTGCTACTGGATTTGCTTTTATTCACATCCTGATATTATATCTCTATCCTATGTACACATTTGGCCAAACTAATGAGTATTGTGTAAATTCAGTAGTGCAAGGTACCTTACATGTCTGACTGATCACCTGGGGAAAATATTGCAGGCATCTGTCTCTCTGGAGTCAAATACAATACCTTTTAGTCTTCATGCAGAACGTCACACCACCGTCATTCTTTCTGACCACTCCAGTGGAGCCGGTTTTAAAGTGGAACAAGTGGAAAAAGGTTTTCTAGAATTACGCAGTAGTATGTGGTCCTAATTTGGGGCTTGAAAGGAAAGTGGCTTTACTGATGCACTATCTGGGGGGTTGAAGGGCAAGAGATATTAGAACATCTTCCTGATTTGAATGTCAATGACACAAGAGGTTTGATAGACTCCATCTCGAGCAGAATCAGACGATGGGTAGTGAGCCTCCAAGAGTACATGTTTGAGGTCGAATACGTACCTGGGGTGAGAAACTTTGCAGCTGACTGTCTCTCTCGCCTGGTGAGTGAGGATCATGATGAAGCAGTCGACGTGGAGGATGATAAAGAGATGCAGGTGGAGAACGTCTGCGTCATCACCCAAGGAGCCACTGAAGAAGAACGCTGGAAGGAAGCCTTAAGCACTGACATGCTCCTACAGCGAGTTTGTGGGAAGACGAAGGGTGTTTGGAGGGACCAAGACAAGGGGGAAGAGACTCTTAGACCGTTCTGGATGATCAGAGATGAACTATCCTATTCCTAGGATTGTCTTTTCAGAGGTACAAGGATGGTCCCTCCGGAGAGTTTGAGAGAGAGTTTGGTTAACTTGGCCCATGAGGGGCATTTGAGAGTTACCAAAACCAAACAAAGGTTGCGGCTAGACTACTGGTGGCCCAGCATGGATCTTGAAATCAAGAGGAAAATAAGAGACTATATGCCATGCTCTGCCAGTGACAAGGTTCTACAACAGCACACACCTTCCATGCACTGTTGGCCTCCCCCTGTGGGTCCATGGGTGGATGTGACTTTAGACATTGTGGGTCCCTTGACCGGGGAACATCCCACCCCTTACATTTTGGTACTCATATATCTCTACTCCAGATGGCCAGAAGTTAAATTTGTGTCTGAGATTACCACAAGGGCTGTCAAGTAGGCTTTCTACTAGAAGAGTTTATCAGGGAAGGTGTGCCAAGTAGCCTATTGATGTATAATGGGGTAAAACTCTGCTCAAAAGAAATGAGAGAATTCTTAGAGTGCAATGGGATAGAACACAAGCGGTGCATACTTTATCACCCAGACACTAATGGGCTGGTCGAGCGATTCAACAAGACCATCAAGGAGGGTATCCAACTACCAAGGGCTAGTGGGTTGTGTTGGAAGGATGGGGTCTTGAAACGTTGTGAAGCCTACAGGCTGACAGCTCATCAAACTACTGGCATGACACCATTCGAATTGCTCAAAGATAGAAAACCCAACTTAAGGTTAGTATCATGGTGGATGAAGTGGTATAAAGGTTGGACAGACCACTCTAGAGAGTCACATTGGCGAGATAGAGAACATAAAGCCATGATGATAGGAAGACTAGGTTTGATAGACTACATGCTGTCAAAGACGTGAGATTGCAGGTGGGGGATCTGGTCAAAATCAAGGCACCCACTGGCAGAGAAAAGTGGTAAGAGTTCACTGAGCCTACGAAGATTGTAAAGTTATTCAAGAATGCAGTCAAGACACAAGAAGAGAAGATTTGGAATTTGGGGAGAGTGGTAAGTTAATCTGCTCCCACTATGGAAACCAACAGCACTCTAGCGAGTGGGTGCGGAACCCAGAGTAGGGGCAGTACGCCTGAGCTGGGTTGTCCAAGACTTGCCAACCCCTTTCCCAGGACAAGTTGCAGGAAGGTTTGCCTCCCAAAGCATTTGGAACACTATGTTGATAAATACATTATACCCATTACCCAAATACCCATTCTCTTTCCTCATGTTTGCTGTGTTCTTCTAATGTGTAAGGGAGGGGGATATGTGGTATCCTCTGCAGTGGGGGGGAACCCTGGTCATGCTGCTCTCTACCCCTTCCCTGCGACTGTATTTGTTTTGCACCACTGTGACATGCTGTAGAATGTCACAGTGGCGAACCTTCTGAGGTGTGCTCCCTGCGTGGAGTGTGACAGAAGGGGTTCAGGACGACAGCCGTGGCTGGGGTCCTTTCCTGTACTTCTTCAATAAATCTTTTGTACCCCTGCGTCTCCTGTGTTTCCACCATGAGGGAGGAGTAACAACTCGATTTCACACCTAGGTTACTACATGGGTCTTCCCCCAAAACCAAAATATTTAAATAAAAAAGTACAACAACAAAAAATAAAAGAAAAAAAACTAGGAACAATGAAAACAATGCAAGATAGCAATACAGGACCTGTGGGAAGAAAAACTTAAAACAGGAAAGAGCAAGAACAATTAAATAACTTATACTCTACAACAAAAAGGAATTTTCCTAATTCGAGCCCTACGACTCAGGACCGGCAGGCCCGCACAATCTAAACTCCCTTCAGGACCCTTGCTTCGAACATCCTTACAACGCAAACCACTCTTCACCACAAAACACTTGTTCCACCACTGCCCATTGACAAGTTTAACCAAATTCTCTCTCCACAACTTTGATAGGTGGACTAAATTTGGAAGACCCTTTCCTCACATGGACAGGTTTCTTAACACAGACGTAATCACCCAAACTGATCTTTGCGTTCATAGCACACTTCTTCGAATCAAATCAAGTTTTCTGTTTGTTCTAAGACAACCTCACAAGACTCCTGACACTCTCATCCTTGTTTGCCTTTGACCTATTTGCTCATCCAATTAGGACAAAAAGCAGTGGCAGCCTTCCGACCATGTAAAAGCTCAAAAGGTGAAAACCCAGTGGTTGAATGAGGGGTGGTACGGTAAAACCAAAGCATGCTTCTAACGGATTTAGACATAATAGATTTGTTCGCAATAGCCCGTTGTATTCACTCACCAAGTACCCTATTCGTTCGGTCAACAAGACCATTTGTCTGTGGATGGTGCAGGGTCCTTTTGAGGTGCTTATTACTTGAAGTGAAGTGAAGTGAGGTTGCTCTTGAGGAACCTCAAGAGCAACAAACTTAGCACCATTGTCTGTCACTAAGGACTCATGGAGACCGTCTTTCATAAACACCTCATTCAGGAACTCAACTACAGTTCTTGAACTCACCTCTCTCACAAACTTCAACTCTGGCCACTTTTTTTTTTTAACAAATTTTATTTTCAACAACATAGTATCGGTATACAGCAAGCGTCTTTGCACTGATTACAATCTCTCCCGTGTGTGGCCGGAATCTTACCTCCACACACATTTCAGCATACACTTGAACACTTTTACGTTTCTGGCCAGTGAGCAGCCATCTTCAGGGCACATTGTTGAGCATGAACACTTTAGCTAACACCATTACTAATGTAAGTCTATGAGCTGTGTACTCTCTAAGTGCGAAGGGGAGAGGATACAACCTCAGATGTTAACTGGTCCAACAGTGCTTGTCTTTCGCGCCGTAGCTCTATCGTAGGGAATTGCAAATGTCCCCTCTGTATCTGTTCCACCTCCCCCATTTGTGGTCCCATTTCATAAGGCATCCCCGTCCCTTGAATATTGTTTTCTCTGCAATCATTGCTTCTGTGCAAAGCTGTGTTTTGCGATAGTAAAGCCCATCGAGGCCCAAGCTTGTTTAGCCCAGGAGAGGTCAGTTGCATGCCAAATATTAAGAAGGGAAAGCTGGGGAGATAGCTTAAGGGGCTTATCACATGTTCTCTCAACTTGACAGGTGACTGCGTCCCAGTAGTGCTGTATTTGTGGGCATTCTCATAGAATGTGAAAAAAGTACCTGTTTGGTTACAGTGTCGGAAACAAAGCGGGTTAGGGCACCTCCCCGGTCTGAATAGAAGTTTAGCATTGAAGTAGACTCTATGGAGGATTTTCACCTGGATGAGCCGTAGTCGCATGGGAATGGCTACCTCCCTGGGGGAGGCCAGAGCGTCAAGCCAGTCCTCGTCCTCTATAGTACCCAAGTCTGTCTCCCAGCACCCTTTTAGTTTCTGCAGTGGATCTGCGCGATTGTTGACATGCTTTTAATATGTGAGTGATATTGCCTTGTGGTCCATGGGATCTAGTAGCAACCTGTCCTCCAGGGGGGAAGAGTCAGGGAGAGGGATCTCCTTTGGCAAGGCTGCCGTAATAGCATGGCTAATTTGTAGGTATCTAAATGACTCCGATGGTGCTAATTGATACTTTGTCTGGAGGTCACTAAATGAGGCTATCCTTCCCTTCACCCACATGTCTCCCACTGTAGAAATTCAGACTGTGTCCCATTTATCAAACCCCGGGCATTGACTAAGTCGACCCAGGATCTCAGGCTCCCATAGCGGAGTCGCCTTAGTTATGCGATTATACCAGCCGAGCTTTTGTGTGACTCTGTGCCAAGTCTCATCCGTACGGGCAGTGGGGCCGTGTTAGAACTGGCTATTTCTGGTAGGCTAAGGCTGACGCTAAAGCCAGGCAGAAACCACCATTCTAGTCAGGGCAAAGGAGTCACACGCCAAGATAACCCCTGCTCACACCCTTGGTAGCTTGGCACGAGCAGTGAGGCTAAACTCGGAGGCAATGTGTAAAGCATTTGTGCCAGCACACAGCAGCAACAACATCCTAGGCACACCGCAAAAGGAACTCCACACAAGGTTATATTAAAATAACTTTTGTATTGTCAAAACACATCAGATAGAAATCACACATGTACATAGTGCCAACTGGCACGGGCAATATTCACAAGGGATTATTCACAAGACAGGGCCACATGGGCCACTGTCAGAATCAACACTTTTAGAAATAGAAATACAGTCAGAAATTAGAATAAAAGGATATAAAATCACTGTAGCATGAAATAACAATTATAGATCACAACCTGTAACTACTGGTAAAGGTAGGTACACACTACGCAATACTAATAACCATAGGCCTAGATCACGCATGGACACATAACCTCTCTAGTATAAACTATACTAGGCAAAACACAACCACCTAAGAATAAAATACATTTAGGGGTAGAAGCAAGAACACATTACACATGATGCATCAAAAGCACATTCAGCGGTGTAGGAAAAAGGTAAACACATGATGCATAAAACATTCAGAGGTGTAAGGAAAGAAAACACATGATGCATAAAAATACATTCAGCGGTGTGAGAATAAGGCACATGATGCATCAGAACACATTCAGAGGTGCAAGGACAAGGAAGACACATGATGCATAAACACATTCCGAGGTGCCAAAACACAACTCAATAGCGCAAAAACACATGATGCATAAAAACATTCAGAGGTGTAGGATCAAGGTGCGTAATCATATTAAATGCGTTACATTTCCTAGCACCACATCACATTGCGCAAAACTCACATTAGGCAATTACCATCACATACCAGCCCCCATATAAAAAGGGACTAAAGAGCCCTGTGTCCAGAATGTCAGGGCACGCTGCCACGCAGTGCCAGTCAGGGGTGCGCCACTGGCGCAAAACTTAAACGTTGCAGGTGCCCACTACTTGCTGGGCACCTGGGAACCCTCACAAGACCTAAACGGTGCAGCTGCCCACTAATTGCTGGGCAGCTGTGAAACAAAACTGCGACAGGGTCCTCACTGACCCTTAGGCGCAAACTGCGCCCACTGCTGGAGCCACACAGGCTCTGAAAACACTTGTGTCTCCTTTGTGCAGAACGTTGGAGCCAAACAGGCTCTTAAAACACTTGTGTCCTCCAAGAGCCTCACTGGGCTCTACGATACGCAATACTCCTGAGCCTTTCTGGGGCTCTAAACACAATATGGGCCCTGGAGCCTCGGGGCTCCTAATTAACCAATGCCCCCAGAGCCTTCTCAGGGCTCTACACACGATCTGGGCCTTCATCGGAGTCCCTCCTCGGGGGACCCTAAAGGTCAAAATGCCATTGAGAGCCTCGGGCCCAAAGAAATGCCACTGAGCCTCTCAGGGCTCAGAAACCAATGGAAATACCCCCGGGGCCCTCGTGGGCCAGACAAGAATGCGGGCTCGCTGGGGGAGCAGCCCGCTGCCGGTCGGGGCCGCTCTACCCTCCCTGCGCCCTTCAGGAGAATCAGCCCTTTGAGCCTGGATCGGCTCTCTAAACCAAGACGGCCCCACGAGCCTCGCACTCGAGGGGAGGGGCGGGCACCGGCAATGTGCCCCGACGCCCCTCTCCCTTCACGGACACTCACCGGGTCTCGGCTGCGAGGAGAGCAGCGCGTCTCCTCTCCTGCGGGCGGACTCTTGAACTCCTCTGGGCAGCGCGGGGCTCTCCTTCCAGAACGGAGCCTTGCCTGTCCCTTCCGCCGCCTCAGCTCTTCTCGTCCTGCCCTGCGAAGGCGGGACTTCCGGTTGACACCTTCGGCTTCCGGGTCGTCGCTGGCAGCGCGGCGGCCCGGCGGCTCCTTGCACAATCCTGGGCTGCGGCGGTGAAAACACGGGGCAATGCCGGGTGGGCACCGGCTTCAATTATCAATATAAATCGAGGTGGGCACTCGATTGGGGCAGCAAACCAGCACGCAATCAAACGATGCTGGGTAGGCACCGGCCAAAGCGCTCCCCAGCGCTAGAATCAAATACAGCGCCTCTGAGCGCTAGGGGCAAAGATAAAGCGCTCCTCAGCGCTAGGGGGAAATAACGCGCTCCAAAGCGCTAGCAGGGCAACAAATCAGCGCTCCCAAGCGCTAATAGAAATTTAAAGCGCTCCATGCGCTAAAATAGCAAATCAAGTGCTTCCAAGCGCTACGATAGCAAAATACAGCGCTCCTAGCGCTAAAGGCAGAAATAAAGCGCCACCAGGCACTAGGGGTGAAAGCAAAGCACTCCCAGCGCTAGGGACAAGTAAAGGTCCATATGTCCAGCAAAGTACATCAGATATCCAGGGGCTGGGCAGGGCCCAGGGATTCCCCTGGGCCCAAGCAGCAGCACGCCCCTGGCAGGATTCAAGTCAGAAACAAGAACATTTTGGAAGGGGACACAGCCCCTTTTTATACAGAAAAAAGTCTTTGAAGTCTAAAGGGTGCAGGCAGTGTGAGAACCAGCTAGTACTGGTTATATGGAATTCCTTTCAGTATCAGGGACAGAGGTGACAGTCGCCCAGCGGGGAGGTGGAGCCAGCATTGTGGCAGGCAGGCACAGCCTCATTCACTCCCAGGTGCTATCTCCTCCCACTTCCCTGGCAGCAGATGCAGCCTTTCATCCACGGGCTGACGCAGACAACCTCCTGGGGCTCCCCAGCCCCTGTCATCCTCAAACCAGACAGTCAATCCACAAGCAGGCCCAGGCACTCCTGGGCCAGCCACAGACTACACAAATATGCCAACTTCTAAAAGAGGCACTTCTAGACTAGACACAACCATGCCGCATACACCATTACGCAGCATTCAATCTCACGAGTTCGCACATATCAAACTCGACCCTGCACTCCCCACACATCAGGAACTACCATGGGCATACATATTCCCCATTCATTCCTATGAGAGGGCAGGTCACGCACCACACATACACAGAGAGCTCACACACTTTACACTGTACCACAGTGAAAAAGTGCGCCAAGACCTAAAATCACTAACACCAGGTTCCAGAAACAGGCTAGGAAAAAGCAAAAAGTTTCGGGGTGAACCTGCCAAAAGGGCCAGGTCCAACAGGCCGGTTAACTTTAGTTTCCGGGGATTTGTGAATAGCGCCTCATTATAGCCACCCGTCCCCATGAGCCAACAGTCTGTGCAGAAATTAGGATCATCATGGGGGCCAAACACCCAGCTGTTGATCGCAATCAACTGGGAAGCCAGGTGGTAAAGTGAGAGATCTGGTAATCATATGCCCCGTCGTACCATCCCATCGTGAGCTTGGACAATGCAATGCGCGGAGGTCAGTCTTCCCACAAGAGGCCCCATATAGCGCCATCGATTTCGGCAAAGTAGGAATCTGGAAGAGGATTGGGAGTATGTTGTAACACATAAAGAAAGGGCGGGAGCGCAAGCCTCTTAAACAGGGACGCGCGTCCCTTGAAGGTGAGAGGGAGAGAATGTCAGTGGAGGGCATCAGACTTGAGGCACTGAAGAAGCCTGAGCAGGTTTTGCTCATAAAAGAGACCGACATCTGGGGTGACGAAGATGCCAAGCCCCATGTTGTGACGCGTATCACATAGCCCCTTGGACTGGTGGGGGGATCACCTCATTGCGCATACATCTGGGACTTGGACCAGTTTATCCTATTCCCCGAGTGGGAACCGAAAATATGAAAAATGTGCAACACCCGCCGTATGGATTGCACTGGCATGGCTAGATATAAAAGAATATCGTCAGCGTATAAGGAGATGCGGTCTTCATGGTCCGCTATCCTTTTGAGTCCCCTAATCACTGGGTCTCCTCTAACCCAGACAGCCAAGGGTTCCAATATCAGTGCAAAGAGTAAAGGGGACAGGGGCACCCCTGCCTCGTTCCCCGGTGTAGAGTGAAAGTGGCCGACCGATGGTTATTGACGATGACATGTGCTGTGGGTTGAGTATACAATAACCGAATCCAGAGTATCAGCTTGGGCCCAACCCCCATACGAGCCAACACGGCGAAAAGGAAGTCCCACTCGACGGTATCAAATGCCATGCTGGCATCTAACGATAGCAGGACCGCGTCTCCTTCAATAGTGCTAATCCTACCGAGAGCCCCGTGCACTCTCCGTAGAATTTGGGCCGTATTTCTGCCCGGCATGAACCCAGATTGGTCTGGATAAACTAAGTCCGTGATATAAGGAAGGAGTTGATTGGCCAAAAATTTGGCCAAGATTTTAGCTTCGACTGTCAGAAGGGAAATAGGGCGTTAGGATTTGCAATCTTCAACCGGTTTACTGGGTTTATGGATGACCACAATGGCAGCGTTTTGGACATCTTCCGGAAGGAGTCCCAACTCGAAGCACTCCTGATAGAGGTTCAAAAAGTGAGGGGCCAACAGCATAGCCATGGGTTTAAAAAGCTCGATGGGAAGTCCGTTTGGACCCATTACCTTTCCAGAATGGACACCATGAATAGCCTTTTGAATCTCAGTCACAGTAATATCCACCTCGAGCGCTTTCCTATCTTGTGGGGAGACGCTGCTCACCTCAATCATGGCCAATAGGTCAGCTGACATCGGAGCTTGAGATGTCGGCGAGTTAGTATACACCTCCTCAAAATCCCCTGGCTCGTGAACCCTGTGCCAAGAAGACAGGGAGGGCATTGTGACCTCCTGCAAAAGTAATTGTTTATAGTCCAGTCTCTTGATTTTCAGTCTATGCTGAGTGGCGTGGTCATAGCCACACGCAACCGACTCCTCCAGAGCTAAGATCTCCGCCTCAATCTCAACCACCCTCTTGGATCTCTCATTCCTATGTCCCACCACCAGGGAGAGGGCCCTCCCCTTTATTACTGCTCTAAACGCCCCCCAGAGTATCAATGCCAAGTCGACGGTACCCACATTTTCGGCAAAGTAGTATTCAGTGTCTTTACGTGGAGCATCCTAATATGAGGGATCCTCAACCCCCAGGGCTGTATGTTAAAAGGGCGTCTGACCCTTTGTATTGTAAAAGACGTAAGGACAGGAGAATGATCCGAGATCCCGCGAGCCAGGCATGTGGCACTTGTGAAGGCATAGATATTCTGGGCGTGTGTGAATATGTGAACTATACGAGATTGGCTAGTGTGTGCCCCAGACTGGAACGTGAAGTGTGTGTTCAATGGATTAAGCCACCTCCATATATCAACTACGCCCAGGGCATTAGCGAACTCAAATAATTGCGAGCTCCTCGGTGGGTCCTCCCGCGTCGGAAGACGGTCCTGTGTACCATCCATTGTTGATTTAAAATCGCCCCATAACCAAAATTCCCAAGGGCAGGTCCAACAGTAAGGCACCAATATCATTTTCTGCAACCCTGGAGGGGCATAAACAGAGACCAAATTAAGAACATGTCCCTCCCAGGAGCCCGTGACTGCCGAGTTTCTGCCCTGTACATCAGTCCATGTATTGTGTATTATATATGGACAGTTCTTTCGAAGGAGAATCCCCACTCCCCTGGAGTCCGAGGTGAATCCAGAGTGGGCTTTCAGTCGATAGCCTTTCCTATTCAAGGCTCCACAAGTGTTTCCAATCAGATGAGGCTCCTGCAAAATCACTACGTCAAGTTCCTGTCTTTGTATGTGGTGTAGTACAATACCCTTTTAATTTTGTCCCCAAGACCATTAACATTCCACGTTGCAAACCTAAACGTGAAGTCGGTCACCATCATGTGAGTCAGAGGAAAGAGAGCAAAGCAAGATGTGTCTGCAGGTAGGGGATCCCTCATGTTCCCTACCAACGCATGGTATTGTATTGTGGTCTGCCAAGAGCAAATGGTGTGGAGCTTATTAACACTAGTCATATTGTAACCATGTTGAATTAGGGAGAACCAAGCCTTGTCATCTACCGATACGAAACATAAAAGAACAATAAACAAAAACACACACATATCAATTACAAAATCAAAGACCCACCCCTCATCCCACCCACCCAACCCAACTCTCCCTCCCCTGCCTGCAGGACAGGCA
The DNA here is from genome assembly GCF_964261635.1 of Lissotriton helveticus. NCBI lineage: Eukaryota > Metazoa > Chordata > Amphibia > Caudata > Salamandridae > Lissotriton > Lissotriton helveticus. Next base: position 210,256,188 of record NC_136063.1, on the reverse strand, counting down.
TTGAACCACCAGCTACCCCCAACTTGCAGAGTGCCTGTCGACCACCCTTAACATTCCAGGAAAGTGATACAACCCCATTCCCTAGAGCATCAATGAAGGAAAACAACGCCCACCCTGGCCCATCAACCCCCAAACAGCTATTCAAATCAAAGTCCCAGATCCTGCTGCTATACCCTGGTGACAGCACCAACACTCCCGCAGCCAGAAAACTCTCTATCAATCAATCCCCCCCCTCACCGCCACCATTCATAACTTCCCGTAGACCTGTGGGATCACTTGCCAACAGTTCTCCAACCCTCAAGCCAGTCCCATGACTCCTCCGGGCTGGTGAAGAACCAAGGTTTCCCTCCGACTCAATGCGTACCTCGGCTGGACACAGCAATGCGTACTTATTATCTTGATCCCTAAAAGCTTGCTTCACTTCCAGGAAGCTGCGCCACTGTTTCTGGACCCGCAGAGTGAAGTCGGGAAAGAAGGTGACTTTGCTGTTCTCAATGACTATTGATGGGGCTGCCCTTGCTGTCTGAAAAATAGCATCCCTGTCTCAGTAGTTGAACACCCCTGCCAGGAGAGGTCGGGGTGGTGCCCAGGCCAAGGCCTGCCCCAGGGTACATGGTGCCATTAAAGATAATGGGGTAACCCAGGGTACACAGTGGGCATGTTCAATTGAAAAACATTTAGGGCCATATGTATCATTCCAAATTGCGATCACAAACGCAGAAATTTGCAGAATGGGGAGGTATTCCTTAATTGCAAATTGCAATTTGCGATTCGCAATTAAGGAATATGTAGGATTCGCAAAATTATTTGCAAATCCTACATACATAGCATTTTGCAACTCTCAATTAGCGATTCTCTAAAAATCGCTATTTGAGAATCGCAGAAACAACGTTTCATACATATGGCCCTTAGAGAGGCCCTGTGGCTGAAGTTGCTAGAGGATCAGTTCTTCCACAAAGAGGTCTGCCGATGGCTCCTCCCCCGCTCAGACACTTGGCGCTTGAGAAGCTCGGAATCAGTTTTCAGTTCTTTAGTGGTAACCTCGACAGCTCCAACGTGTTCCGACATTTTCTGCATGTCTGCTCTCATCAGTAGCAATACTGGCTTCAAAGGAGGTGTGCACTGTCATTATTGCTGATAGGTTGTCCTGTAGTGTGGGCTCTGGTTGCTCCCCAGGGGCCTTCGGATTGAACTGATCCCCCTCCTGGTTCCTTTGCCATGCAAATTTGTCACTTTTAGTTGAACAGCGTTGCGGCCACTGCGGCCGGATGCCATCTTGTTAGGTGTGGGCCCCAATCCGTACCGGAGAAGAAATGGTAGGGGGGACCAGCCCCTCTGGCTCCTCGCCGCCGCCAGCTGCGAGTTTTCACCCAAACTGGTCTGTCGCTATTCGCCTACAGGCGTTCCCCCCCCCAACTACGTTTATCAGGGCACAGGTGGCGCAGCAAAGACCAATTGGGGCAACACAAGCGTGTGGGAGAGACCCCTTCATACAATGTACAAATAAAAGAAGCTCCGACCTCAACTGTATAGACCGGGCGTTACAGGAGCTGAACAGTATTGCCCCACAGCGTTCAAAAACAGGTCCACCACTCCGGCGTCGTCAGTTACTGGAGAAATGTGAGACTTTGCAGCATGTGTAGGGGCCCAGGAATGTTAAAGTAGGGCCGGTCCACTGCGGCTGGGAGAGTCTCGCTTTTCCCCCTGGAGGGGCCCCTCAGCCAGAAGAACGATTGTACCTGTATTCAGGCCGCGGGGTGCCGTCGGCCGCTGCTGTTTGGGTTACTGGATACTTGCAGCCTCCAGGGGATTACCGGCAAAGAGGAGTGCAAACCCAGCCACTTAGTGCAGAAGCAGTCGGAAGGCCACAGCCCTCATCGACGGGCAAGAGATTCCAGTCCGGACCTAGTCAGTGACGCTTGGGGCCCACTAACCATGCCTAGAGGCTTGGCAATTCGGTTTGGACTGTTCCCATGAGGCACGGGGTCAAGACTCATTTGCATATAGCTGTGTTTGAACTGAGTTGGCAAAGTGAACTAAAGAATGATGATGAATTCAACCCAGATCTGTCACTGGGGGAGAGTGTTTGAAAAGTTTCAGCGCTCCGTCCTTCATCCCCTTGTGTTTGCTTTGTTCGCCCCTAGTTGGCAAAGTATTCCCAGACATGGGTCCCTGGCTCACTTTGCCACTGGATTCAAGCTAGCCTGCCTGATGATGGCTGTTAACCCGAAACCGGTTCCAGGATGCTTGTTTCTGGTCCAGGGAAGACATGGCTTGGCAGTTCGGTCTGGACTGTTCCCAGGAGGCACAGGGTCAAGACTTATTTGCAAATAGCTGTGTCTGAACTGGGGTGGCGAAGTGAGCTAAAGAACAATGATGAATTCAACCCAGTTCTGTGACTGGTGTGAGTGTCTGAAAAGTTTCAGCGCTCCGTCCATCATCTCCTTGTGTTTGCTGTATTCAGCCTAAGTTGGCAGGGTATGCCCAGACATGGGTCCCGTGCTCACTTTGCCACTGGATTCAAGCTAGCCTGGCTGATGATGGCTGTTAGACCAAAACCGGTCCCAGGATGCTTGTTTCCGATCCCAGAATGCTTGTTTCCAGTCCAGGGAAGTCATGCCTTGGCAGTTCGGTCTGGATTGTTCCCATGAGGCACAGGGTCAAGACTGATTTGCATATAGCTGTGTCTGACCCGCAGTGGCGAAGTGAGCTACAGAACGATGATGGAATCAACCCAGATCTGTGACTGGGGGTGAGTGTCTGAAAAGTTTCTGTGCTCCGCCCATCATCTCCTTGTGTTTACTTCTTTCATTTAACCCCATATGATACTCATGTTTATGTTGTAATGTATGAACATAGCTGCATTGGAATTGAATGGGGATGGACTATCTGCGATTGTCTAGCTTTGTTAAACATGTCCAATACCTCACCATCTCTTAGTTTCCTGGTGAAAAAAGGGTGGGTCCCAAAACATGTTTTTCCCAAGTAAATTCCTATTGAGATTTTAGACATGACCACAGCCCAAACTGCTGAACGGAATTACACCAAATTTGGCAGAAAGTTAGCTGATGGTCCAGAAAGTGACCTTTTTGTAAATTGGCATAAATTATGTTTGCGGGCGGGCCTGATGGGCCCACCTACATTCCAAGTCCCGGGGACCTCCACCTTCCCTGGGAAAGTCATATTAAATTGGCGCAGTGGACCCACGCAGATCGCCACCTTCCCGGGGCACTATCAAATTATGTTCGCAGGCAGTCTCAGTGGGCCCGCCTTTGCCCTGGCGACCGCCACCGCCTCGGTGCAAGTCATATTAAATAAATGCAGGGGGCCTGTGTGGCCCCCCTGCAGCCCTGGGGACTGCCACCTCCCCATTGCAATTTAATGCATAGAAAGCGGCCCATATAGCCTCCCCAAAGCCCCTGGTAGCACCACCTCCCAGGGGCTAAAATAAATGAATGGTGGGGGCCGTCATGGACTGTCGGCTCCCGGCCCGGGAACCACCACCTCCCCAGGACAAGGATTTATGATGGAGGGGGCCCCTTTTGGAGACATATATGGCCATGGGGACTGCCCCCAGGGCCTGATCTTGCAATGGCCCGTGGTGCCCACCCCCGGGACATAGCTGTTTGCTGTGGCTTGGTGGGAGCTTTAACCACTCTTGCTAAGTCACAGCAGAAAACACTTTGCTTCCACCAAGCGATAGCAGTGACAATGCTCTCTGTTGCTGGATGCAGAGTATTCGTCTGTTTCTCTGTCAAGTAAGCAAGAAAACAGACCAATTGCTTTCAGACACAGGGAGCTGCATGTTTAGCTGCTCCCGGTATCTGAAAGCAAGGCCAGATTATACAAGGGGTGAGGAGCCAGCAGGGACTACAGGGGCCTTCAGACTCCCCCGTGGTCCCAGTACAGATTGGGTGCCCTGGCGACCAGAGAAACAAGGCCAGGCCCAAGGGAATGCCGTTCCAAGGGCTGACATCAGCCCGAGGACGGGGACCACACAGCCCCTCCCTATTTCTAAATGGTTAGGCCCCGGAGTACGGGGCACTTGGGGCAAAAATTGGCCGAGTGAGAGAGAAGATGGGTTCCCCAGGACTGTAATCAGCCTAGGGAGTGGTGATGCGCTGTTCCCCCTCCCCAAATAATAAAAATAAAAAAATAAAAAGGACGGGCCTGGGGGAGGGGGTCACTGGGTCGAAATCAGCCTTGACAGGAATGCCAGGCACCCACCCTCGCCTGACAAAAAAAAAATGTTAAACCTGGGTCCCAGGGGATGGGGACCCCAGGGCAGAAATCAGCATGGGAAGGTGGTGGCGCTGCCCCACTTCCCTAATAAGTTTTGTTTTTAAATGCTGGCCCCACGGAGGTCACTGGAGACCCTGCCCCCTTTATCAACCACTGTGCAAAGGGGCCTTCTAGTGCACATCTGGTTGGGGGATGAAGTCCTCTTGGCTAATGAGGGTCCTTGGGAGCCAACAACCCCTCCTTCTACCTACTGTAAGTCCCATACAGCGCGAATGTTGAGAGGTCATTGGAGGCCACACCCACTTTCTCCACTAGTTAGGAAATAGAATTTTAAAAATTCACAAAAAAAACAAAGGTTACAGGGATCTTATAGTTAGGTTCAGATTCCACTCGTAGAAAATCATAGAAATACATCAGTTATAGTTACCTGAGCTAAATATAACGTACGCCTCCACAATGCACTGCTTATGGCCTTACGTATTACATCACCCATGATATGGTCAGTGACATCACTGATGACATCATTGATAACATGTCAAATGACATATTCTGATGAATGAGAGCTGGAACCCTGAAACAGAAGGTTCCTGTGAAACACTGAGGGCTCCTTGTGCATTCGAAGACAGCCAGCTCCAGAGTAAGCTTAAAGTATTGTGCAAATGCCTCCAAAGGAAGACATGACCAAAGGAGCAATGCTTGCCTGCTTAGGTGCTAGATTATTACTTCCCTTCATAGTACCCAGGTTCCTACAATAGGAACTGGAGGTTGGGTTTCAAAACCAATTTATATGAGCATTCTAATGAGTGAACTCCATTTGCCCACAGTAAAGCTCAAACACCAGAGGTCAAATAGCAAAACAAAATCCTAGGGGGTGGGGGGGGGGGGGGGGGTTCTGTGTAGAAATACTTCGCTACGGTCGTCATTCATGTACTGCTGACATTCAATTGTCCTTGGGCCAGTGCTGCCTGCAGTCAAGTATTAAGTTGTTGTTATGACTTAACAATGAAAAAAACTCATCTTCAACCTAATTTTCTAAATTCAGTGTCATGCATACCATTTTATTTCTCTTACCAGGAGCAAACACTTTTTATCTGTTCAAATGTCATCAATGATTAACAAACACAGCACAAGGCAGTGAATAAAAGAATATTGGAATTGTGAATCTCTGTAATCATAAAACCTACAGCTTCATTTTGGCAGGGCAGTGTTTTCTGTAATGGGATCATGGTCTTGAAGAGGGCTGAGTAGTTTGAATAATTGAGAGGCTTACAGAAGAGAATAAATTATATCGGATACATTTTGCGGCTGATGTTAGCAAACAATATTATTGAAGATTTGGAGAAGCATGTGGATTAAAACGATGAAGTGGGAAGATCGATGACATTGAAGAAAGTTGACTGAAAGAGGAACGTATGAAATCACAAATGAAAATAGGTGACAGGAAAGTGAATGCCACAAGGTGGAAAGAAAGTAAAATAGCGAGGGAGGCATACTCACATTCAGATTATACTGGGTATAGAGTGAGAGATTGTGACAGGAAAGTGAATGCCACAAGGTGGAAAGAAAGTAAAATAGCGAGGGAGGCATACTCACAATCAGATTAGACTGGGTATAGAGGGAGAGATTGTGACAGGAAAGTGAATGCCAAAAGGTGGAAAGAAAGTAAAATAGCGAGGGAGGCATACTCACAATCAGATTAGACTGGGTATAGAGGGAGAGATTGTGACAGGAAAGTGAATGCCAGAAGGTGGAAAGAAAGTAAAATAGCGAGGGAGGCATACTCACAATCAGATTAGACTGGGTATAGAGGGAGAGATTGAGTTATGAGATAGATAGTACCAGTGCTGGATTTGAATAGCTTGCCATACATAGGATGACAATTTGTTGACAAATTGTTAATGCTATTAGAACAGGGTGTTCTCCTCACCTGCATGTGAGCAAGCAGCTAGTGATGATATGCACTTGGCATGTCCTGGCCGGGTAGGGGCGCTTCCTCTGCATTTCACAGGAACAATGAGCAGGAAGCTTACTGTTTCAATTTTGGGTGCAGACTGAGCCAAATGATGATTGGCTGACAGCTGGGGTGAGTGTTGAGGGTCATGCCCAAGCACGAAGTCTTTGAGTAGAGGCTTCTGAAGTCTTGGGTCACAAGAAACTTCTGTAACATGCAATTAAAGGCGATCATAGAAGTGAATCTTTGGGCCATAAACACAAAAATGGGATGACAGAGAACTAACGGAGGTGCTGTTAAAATATGTATAGACATGTTTTACCTTTTCAATAAAATGTAAGGGACAAAGCTGGAACTATACCTATAAATATTACTGAAAACTGTATTTGAACAAAAAAAGGTTCTTAAAAAGTATTTGGGTCTGAAGTAAAAAAGAAATACATCATGTATGGCCAATGCAGTTTTTTAAAAGCTATTTGTAAAGCAAAAAAGGAGAACTTAATGCACCTAGTCTGCATCTGTCCTAATCTGCACAATCTTTGATCAATTTTATTTAAAAAGACTTATAGGGCCAGATGTAGGTGGCCCAATACCGGTCGGTAATGGCCGAAATTCGGTAATTTCGGCCATTAGCGACCGGTATTGGGCATTCGGGATGTAGGGAACCAAAAAGTAGCTGAATCGTTAAAGTTTCCGAATCGGTAAAGTTTCCGAATCGGTAACGTTACCAAATCGGTAAATTTACCGAATCGGTAAATTTACAGAATCTGTAAAGTTACCGAATCAGAAACTTTACCGATTCGGTATATTTACAGAATCGGTAAAGTTTCTGAATCGGTAAAGTTACCGAATCAGTAAATTTACCGATTCGGTAAATAAGAAATGGTAAAAATGATTTTCGAGCTGTAGGACCCCTTTTAAATACCGAATTTGCATGAAATTCGGTATTTAAGAGTCGGTATTTACCATGGATTGAAAGCAGGTGGTAACCAGGTGCAGGCCCCAAAATGCACCACTTACACCAGAATGGTGGCAGTCTATGTCATTGCGAGGCGGCTACGGCTCCAGGCAGAAGGAGAGAGGGTCTGGAGGAGGGAGGAGCAGGTGTATAGCCAGAGGATCACCCTATTCCAGCTCACTGAGCCTGAGATCCTACAGAGGTACAGGCTGGCCCCACAAACAATCCTGGACCTCATCAGGGACCTACACCCACTTTTGGACCATCCTACCCCAAGGGCGCACGCCATCCCACCCCATGTGCATGTGCTGTGCAGCCTACACCTGCTTGCATCTGGAAGCTACCAGAGTGTGGTTGCTGCGGTAGGTGGGGTGTCCCAGAGCTGTCTGTCCCGTTTCTTTCAAAAAATCCTTGATGCCATGTTGCCGAGAATGCAGCACTACATTAGCTTCCCTGCTACGCATTCAGAACTGTTAAGGACAAAGACAGACTTCTATCAGATGGCGCAGTTCCCTAACATCATTGGCTGCATTGATGGTACCCACATACCAATATGCCCACCTGCTGCCAGTACATTTATCGGAACCGTAAATCCACCCACACCATAAATGTACAGGTGATCTGTGATGCAAAATACGTGATCACTGACATAGTAGCCAAATTCCCAGGGAGTACCCACGACTCCTACATCTTCCAAAACAGTGGGATCTACGCACGCCTGACTGCGGGGGAATTTGGCAAAGGATACTTGCTAGGTGAGACACTGTGTGAAAATCACTTGAATCGTATTACAGGTGGATGTGTGTAAGCATGTGATTAATGTTAATTTCTTTTTACTAATAGGGGACAGTGCATATGCCCTCCGGTCCTTCATCCTCACACCCTACCTCAACCCAACAACACCAAGTCAGAGGAGATACAACAGGGCACACAAAACAACTAGAAACATTGTGGAGCGCACCTTTGGCATGTGGAAGAGCAGGTTTCGCTGCCTCCATAAAAGTGGAGGGGCCCGCCAGTACACACCAATCACCTGCTGCAAAATGATTGCAGCCTGTGCAATGCTGCACAACCTGGCGGTCAAGAAGGGCACAGAAGTGGAATTCTCAGATTATGAGGACCATGACGACGAGGAAGCAGTGCCCGAGCCACACACATCTGGAGGAGCAATATCAACTGATGGCAGACACAGACGGGAAGAGGTCACACGCAACTATTTTTAAGTAAGTAAGGAGACAAAGACAGGCGTAGTATGCTACAACACTAGTTTAATTTTGTAATGACGTTGGTTTTTTAAAGCACAAAAGTGCAACAGAAAGCATTTAACTGCAATGCTCTCAGTTCAGGTTAACTTCACCATGAACTGTGAAAGTTATTTCCTTGCTCGCTTCCCAGTAACACTAGTAGGTTGTTCAACCTGCTCACTGTCTTGCTGGCCTGTGGCCTCAGCATGGCGCCTGCTCCTCCTAGTTTCAGTTACAATGGTGCTTCCAATGCTGCTCCTGCTCGTGCTCGCCTCACTTACAGGCACATCCAGAGCAGCTGTGTGTGCAGTTTGGGCATTCAACAGCGCCTCAAGAGCACTGGTCATCCTGCCCATGCCCCTAGTGACCTCATTTGTGTTTTGTGTCATGGCCTCCTGCATGTTGGAGCTTCTCCTGCATAACAGGGATGTGGCAGTGGCCAGGCGATTGATGGCTGTACTTTGGACATGTGCACGATGCCTATCCTTGTGCCTTGCAGCAAAATCATTGTCTAGTTTGGTGCATAGTAGCTGCACCGAGTTGTTGATTCCCCGCATCCCTGCTGCCATCTGCTTATTGACCTGAACCAGCTCACTGATGCCCTTTCCTATCTCTCCAATGTTACTATTCAGGGACATCAGCTGTCGTTGGCATGCCTGGATGGCTTTTCCCTGCATCCTTTGTATCCGCACCATGCTCCCCTCCAGACCAAGGAACACACTTGGACCCTCAACTGGTGCATCTGCTGCCCTTTCTTGCACACTGCGGCGTCTTGCAGTACTATGGCCCATCCCTGCACTGGAGTGTGTTGTGCCAGGGCTCACTGCTACAGGCAAGTTCTGTGGTCCGTCACCCTCCATGTCAGCTGCTACGGACTCCAAATCGGGGAGTGGAGCCACGACATGCCTCCTAGCTGGTTGTGATGGGGGTATCACATCATGCTGTGATGCTGGCATTTCTGGTGATGACAGCAGGAGAGGGGACTGAGATCTGCTAGGGGACGCCAGCAGCTCTTGGGCCATTTCTGTGTCTTGGGCAGGTGGATGGCTACTTGATGCAGCTTTGTCCTGTGGTACGTTGGGGGTACTTTGTCCTGCATCCTGACTCTCTTCCCTCTCAGGTGGTGTCCCTTCAGCCTCCTGCGAACGCCTGCGAGACGTTTCACCTGTGGACATATGAGCGTACATTAGCTAAGCGCTACTGTCTCACAGTCACTACAATTAAATAATTATCACATTGGCCATGTTCTGTATGCAGTCATTACATGAACTAGTTGGTTGGTGTGCTGTATGACATGTCCTTACATTTCCTGTCTACATATCGCATCATGCATTGGCCCTGTATATTGCTAGCAGTACTGGACTTGGATTCACTTGCCCACTAAGGGTACAGGTAAGGGTGTTGCTATTGGGGGGAATGCAGTGCATTTGTCTTACCTTTTTTTGCTTGCAGCTCTGGCCGAGCTGTCTACTTCTCCCAGTCCGCAGACGCTGTCTGGTTCTAGGGTTGAGGCCACCATCTCCTCCAGGTCAGTCAGGGGGGGTGCTGGGTTCTTGCCTCCGCCTGTTTTTGATGCCTGCTTGTGTTGTTCGGCCATTTTCTTTTTAGTTTGGCTCCTCAGGTCATAAAAACGTTTTTTAAGGTCCTCTATGTCCCTGGTGGTCACCCCAACGGCATTTACTTTCTCCATAATGTCCCGCCAGATTTTTCTTTTGGCTGATTCAGCCACAGTGAGGGACTGCCTGCCAAACAATTTGTGGTGCACCTTCACCACCTCCTCCACAAGGACCTGCAGCTCCATGCTGCTGGATTTCAGTTTCCTCCTCCTCTCAGGCTGCTCTTTTTCTTGGCTGCTTGTCTTTTTTCACTTTTAAAAGTGCTCAAAACCCTTTCTGATGCTCCTGCACTCTGCTCAGCTCCAATTGCCTTTCCAGAAACTTCTAATTAGTTGCAGCTGCCTGTGTAGCCACTTCCTGGTAGGGAGGGGGAGGGTGGTAGCACCTGATTGGCTGCCTACTTGAGTTTCACTTTTGTTTGCTTTACGATTCGGTATTTACCGAATCGGTATTTACCGATTCGGTAAATACCGATTCGGTAAATACCGATTCGGTAAGTTCCGATTGTCCGATACCGAATTTTACCGAATCGGTATTTTTTACCGATTTTTTTCCTACATCCCATTTTCCGATTCTAAAATACTGATTCGGTAAAATTCGGTATTTTAGAATCGGTAAAATCGATTTACCTACATCTGGCCCACAATGACTTCAGCATTCGATGATTTAGAGATGGCATAACAACGAGCTTCAAGCCAGAAAACCCGCAATTAAATTCCTGACAATGGCCTCCATCTGATATATAATGATATACTAATATATAATTAGGTAATTTGCATGCTGTGACTCAATCAGACCTGGCGGGTGCAGTGATCAACACCAGAAATTAGGAGGATTGCCCTGGGTAGCAACCCTTTTAATCTGATGTGTACTGTACTTGGTTTTAGTGTTTCATAGTCACACTTTTGCATTTTATCCTATTTTAATTCTATATATTTAGTGAATTGTAATAAAAAATATTGTTATGGTCTTAAATAACTGAAACAATAAAACTATTGAATTTAATGTAATTAAATAACGCTATTTGGTGTTGTGCTAAGAGGTTGAGAAATGGTATCAGAAGACTTTGGGGCAGTCAACTTGTGGTCAGGCCATCCCAATCCATAAAATGAAAGGCCAATGAGGCGATCATCACTTTGTCAGGCTTGATGAGGAGTGCTGAGATGAATTAAAAAAATAACAAAGAATGAATCAAGCAAGGAAGTCATCCTGGAAAAATGCCTTCCTGCAGCAAAATCATTATCGCAAAAACATTTCCTTCCTTAAAATATGTGCTAGGTATGGATGTAAATGCACTGTACCATATTTAAGATGCATTTATTGAAGAACATAAGGGCATATTAGCAAGAACCCCATTAAAATTATCGCAGTTTTAGCGGTAGAAAACAGCCTCTAAAACGGCGATAATGGGCTTGCTAATATGCGTTATAGAATTCCAATTGAAGCCCAGGTCAGATATCCTGCACATATAACCTGGGCTTCTACTGGAATTCTAAAACGCATATTAGCAAGCCTATTATCGCTGTTTTAGCGGCAGTTTCCTGCACCTAAAACGGCAATAATTTTAGCGGGGTTCTTGCTAATATACCCCATGTTTTTATATGGATTGTTTTGAGTTTGAGAAAGGTATGCCATCAAATTCATTAGACAATATCATGCTAGGTTTCACAGTTCGCTGAGATGACTCTGCTCCACTTTTTTTTTTAAACTAGTTTTTATTTTTGGACAAATATAGCAGCAATATACAGTACAATCAAATTGCAGACGTGGGGCAAATACTTGCCGCATCATTGAATGTGACCGAGATGCTAAAGGTGCTGCATATCCCTATTAAAGTGAAAAAGGAACAGTGATACAATGATCAAGGAAAAAATAACCATTACAAACTTGGCAGCAATTGGCAGAGCAGTACTTCTCATACATCCTCTAACATCAGGGACCAACGTAGTCCTACATCTATGTCCATCCCATCTCCGCCCCTGAATGGATCAATAATGTATTTAGTAACAAGGTACCAAGGCCTTTCCCTCAAAGCACTTCCCATAGTATGTAACTGGGTGGTGTCCTTGGCCGCAGAGGCGACCACCGCACCGTCAAAGTACAACTATAATCCTCGTCCCCCCTCTGAGACCAGTCAGGTACCCCCGCCACCCTAGCCCAACCGTCAGGGCAATTGGTTGGGTCCGGACTGCTTCACCTTGGTAGCTATGGTACAAGCATCAGGCTTTTTCTCAGAGCAATGTGTGATAGACTCTAGCAGTGACAAAGAACAGTAGAGCCAAGAGACTCCAGGAGAAGATGTGGCACAGCTGCCAGAGCTGTCGACTCAGAGCTGGAGCTATGAGCTCGAACCTCAGTGTCAGCACAACATCCTGTGTCTTTGGGCAACTCACATAATCTCTCTTTGCCCATGGACAGTGCCTGAATACCCTAATGGGTAATAAGTCACGCTATATAAATCTACAAACAACATACTAACATTTCCAAATTAATTAAAAAAAAGAGACAACTTAAAAAAGCTAAATGACACCAAAAGGTAAATATCAGATTCAAAGCACCAAGTACACACATTTTAATATTTGTAAGTAAGAAATGTCCATAGGAACAATGAAGTTATAAAAGTCAATTTTAGTCTGTGTGCATTACCAAATGTGGCGACCAGACGACAGTCTTGCACCAAAGTCAATTACAAAGAAATGTCACCAACAATCTTTTCGGCTTCACAGAGGCTTGGAAGGCTTGTGGAAAACAATGCTTTAAACATTCCTGACACTCTTCTAAGGAACTTCAGTCACGGCTCAAAGGGAGAGCTAGACCTCTGTGTTTCTACTTCATGCTACAGCAAAAGTCCTAACTTCTGGAAGATGCTTAAAAGGTCACTCTTGGTCTTTCCAACACCTCTAAAGCTACCAAGGGTAGCTCCTTGGGTCCAACATTCCCAAAGGGATAGAGAAGTCCACACTAAAGTAGGCAGCTTATATCATTTCTTCATCCTTTTGCGTCTCAGAGGGAGAAGAGGACACCCGGCAAGCGACCCTTGGTAGAACTGGGGAGCAAAACACATCCTTTTCACAGGCATGTCCAGACAGAATCTCTTTTCTTTAAGTTTACACTGGGTCCAGGACTGTTCTACGGAGGTTTTGGAGTGGTGCCATTTTTGTCTGATCCACTAACCAGTCATTGGCGACATTCTCTGCTCCAATTCCTGCAGAAATCCCCCGTCTCAACAAGTCCACCTTAGCAGCAGTTCTTGTTTTCTTGCCGATAAGCTATCTCAGACGATCAAGATGGCAGAAACCTGACTCCTGTGTTCAAAGCTTTCATTCTCCTCCTCGATCCTACACTATGAAAAGCAAGATCCACCCCCTTTAACTACTTTGGAACAGTCCTCTTTACCACCAGGAGCAGGGATGATTTTCCGATAGATTCCCGGTTCAAAGGCTTCATCCCTTAAAGACCACTTTTGACAGAGCATGTCTAAACTCAAGTCTCAGCTTTGGCCATTTTATTATCTGTCCCTTTTGATTTCCTGCTGCTACATTCCTAGATAAGTGCTCAGTATTTTTCTGCTCCCAGCAACTGTCTAATAGTTCTACTGGAAGAGCAGCATTTCACACCTCATCCAGGCTTAATCACCGACAAGAGGGAAGCCCAGTGGAGCTGAATTAATTACAACTGATGCTTCCTCTCTACATCAAGTATGATTTCATAAAGTTGCCTTTCTAGTATAGCTATCAAAAATCTAACTTCACAATTGAGCTAGGGGAATAGAGGGTAGAAATATACCAATCAGTAGGCACAGTAGCAATGGTTGTTCTCAGTGAAGATCAACTCTACTGACATAAATAAAACTATGGAAGCAATGAACAACAGACTCTACACAATGCCTATTTAGCAAATCAGGATGCAACATCGCTCTTTCCTTTTCATTTTCATGCAACATTTTAATCCTAAAAAGATACAAGTATAAATACATATTCAGAATAGATAAGTATGTGTGACAGACAAGGTAAGTAAAACCCGTAAGTAGTATTAAGTAAGATTCATTCTACTCTGAATTATTCATCATCTTCATCCATACATCACCTCCCTTTTCACCTTCATTTCGTTTTCTGATCTACATAAACACATGTTCCCCTCATTCCTTCAAATAAAAACACACCCGTTGAACTTTTTTTTATACATGCCAATCATATCCTGAAACACTTTGATAACTTCCTGACTGTACTTCACTACACATGTCTACATGTCGCGATTATGCTGTTGCACCTTTCCACTAGTCCATTCGTTTTGGGATGATAAAGGACTGGCCTCACATGCATTATACCTCTTTCCTTAAAGAACAATACCATTTATGCTGAAGTGAAGTGGACACCATTGTCCATTATTCTTCCTAGGTGGACCTCCTATTGAAAACCATTCCTCAAAGAAATTCAATACAACTTATATTTTAAGGTCTCTAACACATTTTGCCTCCATCCACCTCATGAAGTAGTTTACTCCAATTATCAAATATCTATGCTTTTCAAATAGTACATTGATGATGCCAAGGAATCCATCCCTATCATATCCCATTCCTTCTCTGCATTCTCCATGGGAACTAGAGGTGGATCAGCAGTAAAAAGATGGTTATCATTCATAGGACAATTATTACATGTTCCCACATAACCATTCCCCTCTCTCGACATACTTGTCTACTAAATGTTGTAGTGTAGTTCCTATATTCTCAATAGGCTCTGTGCATTGGAATAATATATCCTATTGATTTGACGTAGGACTTAGGTCAGTAGGTCTCTATCGAATATACTAAACTTAATTGTGAGTGCCAGCTGGCTCAGAAGTCACTAGAAACTTTCTTGATTCACAAGAAGGGATTTGTTTCTGACAACCGCATAAACATGGCAACTTTGTTTCCCTAGGACTGGAAAATATCTTCAGAGTCGTAGAAACAATAGATAACTATTTTACTCAGTCAATCATGCATGCTTCGTTTCTACAGAGTTGCAGGGAAATAGTAAGACAGGTGTTTTCAATAAAAACATTTATTGAACAGTCATCTTTCTCATGCAAGAGAGCTGAACTGCTACAATCGTTAGACAGAATGCAAAGGATAATGTCGGGCAAGTAGGTCGTCGAACTGCACCGAACCACACAGTGCTTTGCTAAAGCAAGTGAAGGTACATTTATACCTTGAAGGTGTTTAGGAATGCCAGCTTTGACATAAAGTCGGGCATATGAACGTCATGAATGAACTCAAAGCAATAGTTGTTCATGCATAATAATGAGTTTCTTGGAGAAACTAATATCCAGGCTAGGGGAAGTCCCTTCGGCTTCAGAGTCTGGTTTTCCGAGAAATCGTTGTTACGTTTGATGAACGGATGGAATAAGCCGTGCCTGTATTTGGGTAGCATGGTCCATGCCTAAATAAGGGCTTGATTTCTATGCCTATATAAGGGCAACGCGGATTGTACCTTTATAAGGGCTTGAATCGGGAAAATTCATTCGGAATCGAAAATGCCATACAACAATGTCTTCTTTCGATGCTCGCTTTATCGTAGATATTCCCAAATTGCAAGCTAGCTTAAGTCAACCTATTAATCTTCTTTTCTCCAAGAATGTACGCACCTGGCTTATGATGGTCTTCAATCTAAATGATCAACCCATAAGGACGTTTAAAATGACAATACTCCCCACATGCATGCCAACATTTTTTTTTCTGTGACTGAGTATCTCCTTCTCAACGTGCACGATGCAAACCCAGTAGTCACTTTCTAAACTCTCTCTCTCTCTTTGTAAGGACTACCCCTAAGATGTACGCACTAGCATAAACTGTAGCTATTGTTTCCCTTAAAAAACATGCAGCTACATCACAACATGCTTGGCCAAAACATTCCTTAATCTTGTAATCTGTCCACATAAACTCCCCAATTTTCCTCACTAATGATTTAAAATAAGTCATGTTTGCAACATTATCAACAAAACTAGGACTTTGTCATTGCAGCCATGCCAATCAGTCTTTAATACATGGCAATTAATGAGAATCAACTATGACTGCTTAAGTCAACCTATTAATTTTCTTTTCTCCAAGAATGTACGCACCTGGCTTATGATGGTCTTCAATCTAAATGATCAACCCATAAGGACGTTTAAAATGACAATACTCCCCACATGCATGCCAACATTTTTTTTCTGTGACTGAGTATCTCCTTCTCAACGTGCACGATGCAAACCCAGTAGTCACTTTCTAAACTCTCTCTCTCTCTTTGTAAGGACTAACCCTAAGATGTACGCACTAGCATAAACTGTAGCTATTGTTTCCCTTAAAAAACATGCAGCTACATCACAACATGCTTGGCCACACATTCCTTAATCTTGTAATCTGTCCACATAAACTCCCCAATTTTCCTCACTAATGATTTAAAACATTCTGTCATGTTTGCAACATTATCAACAAAACTAGGACTTTGTCATTGCAGCCATGCCAATCAGTCTTCAATACATGGCAATTAATGAGAATCAACTATGACTGCTTTGTTCAAATTTGCTTTATGACTTCTGTGCCTTTGAGGACCTGGTTAGCAGCCCGTTAGGATGATGAGCAACCAGAGGAGAGAGATTGTGGAGGTGGAAGGGGAAAAACACAGCCTAATTGGTGATTTGTTGGAAAATCAGAATCTGCCTGAGGGGACATTCAGGGCAGGGAGCAGTGTTTCCTCCAAACACCTGACTGCAGCTGAATTGAAGGACAGGCAGGAAAACTGGAAGCTCCAGCCAGAGTTGGCTAAACCCAATTGGGATATGGAAAAGCAGAAACTGGAGATAGAAAAAAAGAGAAGCTGGCCTTGGAAAAGGACAGGTTGGCTATGGAGGAAAGAAAAATGCTTTTGGCTCAAGAGGTGAGCTTGAAGGAGTTGTATTTAAAAGCAAAGAGGGATGAATCTAGCACAGATGGTGGCAGCCTTTTGTCAGTAGAATCAGAGAGAAAGGCACACATACACAAAAGTCTGGTTCTGAAGTGAGTGATGACATAGATCGGTTTCAGGCCTATGAAATTGCTTTGCAGATGCACCGGATTCAAGAGAGGAATTGGGTTGCAGGTTTATGGAAGCATTTCACAGGGAAGGGGAGGGACATATTGTTGGCCCTAGGAGCTGAAGACAACACAGGGTACCCTGTCATGAAAGAAGACCAGGTTAGGTGATATGGTCTGACCTCCGAGAAATACAGGGACAAGTTTAGGGCAAATTAGAAACTTGGTCCTCAGACATGGGTTGAGTGTATGAATTTTTTCTGCAGAGCAGGAGATGGTTGGGTGAAGGGAAGTAAGGTATCAGACTATCAGTGGCTGTACAATTTGATTGCACAAGAGCACATGTTTAGTCTATGTTTTCCAGAGTTGCCCAAGCACTTGATTGATAGTAAGCTGACTGACCCCAGGAAGCTTGATAAGGAGGCGGACCTCTGGTTCTTGAGCACCAGTGTTCACATGAAGTTGTATGTGGGAGATTCTACCAAGAACTGTGGTTCAGGCCCCCCAGCAGAAAGAGGGGGAGGTTGAGTGAGACACACACAGGTCCCAGGATTAGGGGGGAGAAAAAGGTCCCCAAGTCCCATCTGACAAAAGTCAGTGAGGTCTTGTGGGCGGGGCCCCAGGGTGCACCATTTTCAAAAACCTCTATTGTGGGTGTTCGTAGCTAGGACACAAGCAGGGGGACTATGTCTGTCCTAAGAAACTCCCCCACTGGTGGTACCTCTGCAGGGGTGGCTAATGTGGCCTTAGGGGGAGGTAGTCCCTAAGGTCAGTTCATAGACCATGCTGTGATCTCCCTTAGTTGTGCCATAAGCTCAGAGGTTGAATTGGTGATCCCAGAGAGTGGGAGTAGTAACTTCCTCCAGGTGACAATGGATGGGGTACAGTAACTGCTCTAAGGGACACCAGGGCTAGCCGGACCATGGTTTTTGGAAAGGCTAGAGTCCCCACAGCATTACAGCAGCCAGGTGTGCCTGGTGAATCTGGCCCATGGGCAGCAATTTGTACGCCCCATGGCCCTGGTGTGGGGTGGGGAGTTGACCGAGAGAAGGTTCATGGTTAGTCACCAGATGCCCATATACTGCATTCTGGGGAATGAGTTGCCCCCAGTGTCAGGGGAACTGGGAGGGACTGCCGCCACTGGTGACTTAACTGTTCAGGTTTCTGGGGGTAAAAATTGAAAGCAGAAGGTACAGGACACCACAGGGGGAGAAAGGGTAAGGGAAATCCCACTTGTGTCTCCTGCTCTGCCTAAGGGTACAGACCCTAGGTTGAGTGACCAGTCTCCGGATACCATCCCTGAACTGGTAGGATGCAAAGTGGGAAAGGAGCGCAAGGCACCTGGGGCTACTGCCTCCCACTTTAAGACGCCACAGAGGCTAGAGACCCCTGGATAGCCTGGGCCTGGCTCTGGACTCTGATTGGTGTCAGTGGCTGCTGTTAATTTTGTCCTTATGGTCAGAGTTTTCCCAGGGCTGGGGTCAAGAGTCAGACCCCAGAGGTGGAATGGGCAACATCACTTTGTTGGCCATGGCGGTACTGTCTGCCTACTGGGACACATCTCGAAGTAAGGCTAGATGCTGCACATATGGTTCCCCGGATGAGAAGAAGTGTTCCCCCTGGGTTAGGTTAGTGGGCCTGGGGAGTATAGACAGAGGGATCCGCCCAGGATCAGAGAGGCATATAACTGGAATGTGCCACTGTAGCAGTGGGCCAGTGTCCTTTTTCTATTGCCCTAAGCAGGGAAGCCCATCAAGGTATTGGTTAGCCTACCCCGGCTTTTGACTGGAAGAGGGTTCTGTTGGACCTGGCCCTTTTTGTAGGGTTATCCCCAAACATTTTGCCCGCTTCCTTCTCTGTTGTGACTTTGTTTCTGCTGATCTTAGGTCTCTGGGCACTTTACCGCTGCGGACCAGTGCTAATGTTTGAGTGCTCTGTGTCTAAAACCTAATAGCATTTGTTTTCTTCATGATTGGCGTATTTGGTTTACTATTACACTGTACTATGTGTGCCCAGGGCCTGTAAGTCAAATGTTACTAGTGGGCTGTAGCATGGATTGTGCCACTCACTTGAGTAGCCCTTCAAACATGTCTCAGGCCTGCCAGCCTAGCACGTTTGTGTGCAGTCTTAGGCTGCCCCGTGGACCTGGCAAGTCCACTTACTTGCCAGGCCCTAAATTTCTCTTGCATTACTTGCAAGGCACTCCTAAGGCAACCCCTAGTTAGCCCCATGGGGATGGTGCAGTGTACTTAATAGGTAAGATATGCACACATGCCTTTTACATGTCCTGTTAGTAAACAACTGCTAAATTTGTTTTCACTATAGCAAGACCTATATCTCTCACAGCTTAGCGTTGTAGCTGCCTTGTAACATCTTACAAGCATATCTGCCAATCAGTAGCAGATATAGATTTGGAGTTTGATGTCTCTGAACCCACAGTTTAAAAGTACCTTTCAGTGCAGTTGGTTTTTAAATTTCAGCTCTGAAAATGCCATTTTCTTAAAGTTGCCATTTTCTTACTTAGCCATTTGGTGCCTGTCCCAAGAATACAGGTCTGGGTTGGATGACAATTAGGCTTTGTGAATTCACTCTAGACAGTCACACAAAGTGAGATGAGGTGTGCCCTACATATCTTGATGGCTCATTACTAGGCTGATGAACCTTCCTGAGCCAACGTGGTGGGAGGAGCTGACACCTGCACCATAATAGGGCCTTGCCTACCCTCAAAGAAAGGAGTCTTCCCTCCATGTAGAGTGTCTGGAGCCAGAGCCAGGAAAGGCAGGCTTTGGTTGTAGACTATAAAGCCCTTTCTTTGAAGTCTTCCAACTTCAAATGCCAAAATGGGTATAGATACTGGACCTCTGACACCATATACTCTGAACACTTCTGGACTGAGGACATTCTGCCAGGAAGAAGAGCTGTTGTGCTGCCAGGAGGGACTGCCACTTTAATGCTTGCTTTGCTGTGTTGGCCTGCTGCTTCTATCCTGGGAGTGAGAGGACTGGAGTTTGCTCTCTACATCCTGCTTCCTTTATTTATTTATTTTATTTATTTTAGTAGTTTTGTATAGCGCTAGCTGGACCAAAGGTAGCAGAGCGCTTCACAGCATATGCAATAATGAACAGACATGAGATACAGGAGATTGGGGGAACATGAGGGTTAGGGCAGACGAGGGACTGTCATATGGCCACAGGTTCATCCGTCCATAATCGGTAATCGAAAAGTTTATACATAGAAGGATTTCTTGAACTGTGTCAGAGGTAGGAACTGATAATCTGATAGTCAAAAAGTTTGTACACAAAGGATTTCTTGAACTGCATCAGAAGGAAGGATCTGATACTCAACCATATGTAATCGGTGATCAAAAGGTATACACCCGTTACGACGCAACTTTTACTCCGCACTACCATTACAACGCGGGCATTACAACGCATGACATTACAACGCATTGCGCTGGGGGGCGCTCTAGGATAAGAGGTAAGTTTAATTTACTATCCAACACCTTCCCTAGGGTCCACGGGGACTGGAGTTAGAATAGTAAATTATACTTACCACTATCCAGCACCCCAAAGCGCTATGCGTTGTAACGGTATTCGTTGTAAATACCGCGTTGTAATGGTACGCGGAGTAAAAGTATGCGTTGTAACGTCATACATCCGATCAAAATTATTATACATAGAAGGATTTCGTGAGCTGCGACCATGTTGTCAGTCTCGGGTATTAGTAAAGATGGAGTATCGGTTGGGTGCCTTACCAGGGTCTATCAGTTCCCTCGAGGGCGGTCGAGGAAGAGGGCTTTGAGTAGGCTCTTGAATTTTGGAAACAAGGGGATTGTTCTGATGTGGGGTGGGATGGATTCCCAAATTTTAGGTGCGTTACCAGCAAACGATTTGGCTGTGGTTCAGTGCTTGCAAGTTTTTGGCGGGATGAGCAGGAGAGAGCTAGAGCTCCTGAGGTTTCTGGACTGGCCTGCCCTTTTGAGCTTGGTGGCCAGATATTCTGGTTTACCTGTATGCAGGGCTTTGTGCGTGAGGCAGGCTGTTCTAAAGCTGGCTCGTAACTCCACTGGGAGCCATCTAAGTTCTCTGAGGGCTGGAGAAATGTGCTCGAACTTCTTAGTTCCGGTGACCATTCTTGCTGCTGCATTGAGTGTAGTCTTCAGGGGGGCAAGGTGGGTTTTTGCTGTCTCCATCTAGGTAGTGATCCCGTAGTCTATTCTGGAGAGGACCAATGCTTGGGTGGCTTGCTGGAGGTCCTTAGGTGGGAGGAAGGGTTTTATTTTGTGTAGTAATTTTAGGTTGAGAAACGCACTTTTTGCGGATCTTGCGATGTGTTTCTTCATGTCCAGTTTAGTGTCTAGGGTGATTCCTAGAGATTTCACCGAGTCTGCCAAGGAGAGGTTACCATTGAGGGCATCAATGGCTTTGAGCCATTCTTTGATTTGTGGGTTATCTTCTTTGTTGGAAATGAGTAGTATTTCTGTTTTTTCTTGGTTCAGTTTCAAGTGATTGGTTGTGAGCCAGAGTTGGACCTCTTTGAGCATGTTGTTTAGTCTCTGGATGTCATCAATTGAGGAGGTTTCGTATATAGCTGCGTGTCATCAGCATATAGATGAAAAGGGATGTTGGATTTTCTGAGTAGACAAGTGAGGGGTTCAATGTATATGTTGAAGAGCTGGGGGGGAGTACAGACCCTTGTGGAACACCTCTGATGACAGGATGGAGGTTGGATTCTACGTTTTTGATTTTTATTCTTTGTGAACGGTTGTGAAGAAAGGAAGCGAACCAGTGAAGGATCGTCTCTTGTAGACCAGCCCTTTCTTGAAGAACTTTTAAGAGCAGGTTGTGGTTTACTGTATTGAATGCAGCCGATAAGTCTAGGAGGATGAGAAGGCAGCATTGATCCGAGTAGAGTGACTTGAGTAGGTCTTCTATGACATTGAGAATTGCTGTTTCAGTGCTGCATCCCTTTCTAAAGCCCGATTGGTGGGGATCTAGTAGTTTGATGTTTTCTAGGTGTTGGGTTAGCTGTGGGAGTATACATCTTTCCATGATTTTGGACAAAAAAGGGAGGTTTGAGACGGGTTTGAAATTGTTCAAATCTTCAGTGTCTAGACCTCGTTTCTTTAATAGTGGTGTGACTTGCCCTATCTTGAGGCAGTCTGGTACGATTCCAGAGCTCAATGAGCTGATGATGATCTTGCACCATATTGGCGCTAGGACTAGCTTCAGGTCTTTGGCCAGGTGAGGTGGTAACTGGTCCAGAGCATGAGTTGAGGGCTTGGCGTTGGAGATTAGATTGACTATCTCTGCTTCCTGGATGGGAATGAATGATGACCACTGTTTTGGAGAATTCACGGAAGTGTTAACAAGGGTTTTGGACATTTTTATCTAACTGAAGGAGATGGGATTTATATCAAGTGCGAGGTCGATCTTGCTGATTTTATCTTTGAAAAAGGTTGCGAAACTGTGGCATCGAGCTTTGGATGCCTGAGTTGAAGGAGGTGTAGGTTTGGAGGTTTGGTTCCTTATGATATTGAAAAGTTCTTTGGGTCGGTTTTTTGCGTTATCTAGTACCGAGCAAAAGAAAGATGACTTTTTGTTCTTTTTTTTTTTTAAATATATTTTTTATTTTTCAATTTACGCACACTTTAAGCACTATACATTTTTCATCATTAATTAAATTTCCATTAATTCATGTCAATCACAGATATACAGTATCCAATACATTTCGTTATCTTAATTATGATTGTATAAAAGAAACGCCATACCCCTAGCAATTTCAGCTTCGGTTTCAACCTATTCTCTCTTTCCATCTCCTTATAGGATCCCATATTCTCAAACCCATCATTTTCCCTCTCCTTCCTTTTCGGGCATATATATTCTTCTCCATATTATGTGCCGCTAATAAATTAGCCAGCCAACACGGCATTGACGGTGGGTTCTTATCCAGCCAGGCCCTAGCTATTGTTAATCTGTATACCGCCATTGCGACAAATATGAACTCCCGCTGTACACCATCCTTATCCATGCCAACCCATAATAAAATCCATAACGGAGTAAGCTTGATTTGGATCCCTAATGCTCTACCCAGAAACCCCTCAATATCTCCGATCAACGTATGGAGTTGCGGGCAAGTGGCAAATATATGTATACTATCAGCTTCAGCGGCATTACACCTAGACCAGGTAGTACCCGTGGTACCTCCCCATTGTGCTATCCTGGCTGGAGTAAAGTAAAGCGAATATATGGTTTTGTAGTGCTGAGATTGAAGGGGGGATGCACACAAAATCATTCGCCCTAAATCTAATAATTCCTGGAACCACCCCATTTCCCCACCTGTTTTCTCCGCCCATCTATCACTATATTTTTCTAAATCATCGGTTTTATCCTTTCCCAGGCTAGCATAAAAAGAGCGGATAGTTCGATCCCCTGCTATTCTTATTTTTTCCAGAATTTCATTCTTGTTAAATCCTGCTGTTCCTCCTTGTTTATTGGCTAAAAAACTCCTGATCTGGAGATACTTAAAGAAATCTCTATTGCTCATACCATATTTATTTCTAAGGTCCGAAAACTGTACCTTCCCCTCCGAGTTCAATACATCGCCAATTTGTACAATACCTCTTTCCGCCCAATCCAACATTATTTGATCTCCAAATATTTCCTGAGGGAAAGACCTGTTTTTATACAATCTAACATATCCATTGTGTCTCCCCAGTTTGTATTTTTTCAGAAAACATTCCATACTTTAACAGAAGCCAAAATTGTCTTAAAACTCGTTCTTTTGAAGTATCCATAGTCTATGCAATTTAAAAAACAATTTCCAACATCCACCCCTACTACAGCTGTATATACATTCGTGGAGAAGCTATTAACTCTTGGGTCACAATCATTTCCACCTATTAACCCCTGCATGTACTGCAAAGCGTCTGCCATATAGTAGGGTCTAAAATCCGAGGCACCCCATCCACCCCTCTCTCTGGGTAGGGACATAAATCTGTAGGCCCTGCGTGTCTTACCCTGCGCCCAGATAAACCTATTACAAATAGCCTCCAGAGTGTTGAACCAGCTGGCCTCAAAAAATAAGGGAATTGATCTAAAAAAGTAAAGAAACTTGGGGAGGATCACCATCTTAATTACGTTGGTGCAGCCCACCAGTGAAAGATGCAGATTGTTCAACCTCTCCAAATCCGCTTTTACTTGCGTCATTAAGGGGGTCATATTGTTTCCCACCACCTGATCCAAATTTGCGGATATTGCCACTCCCAAGTATTTTGCTGACCTAACAACCCTATCATCATTACAGTTCAAATACCAATTCTCAACGATCTGCATTTTGGGCCTGTTCAAGCTGTATCTGGAAACCTGTCCAAAACAGTAAGCCTCTGCTTCCGTTGCCCTAATTGCAGCTATGGGATTAGGTGTCAGGATGGCCACATCATCCGCGTATGCCAATGTTTTAATCCTACAGCCATTTATATTCATTGCCGGTATCCCTGGATTACTTTCTAATCTGCGCAAATAGGGGTCCAAATATAGCGCGAATAATAGGGAAGATGATGGACAACCCTGCCTGGTCCCTCTGCTGATTCTAACAGCTGTCGAGTGTCCCTATTAACTCTAATCTTGGCCGTTGGATTTTTATATAGAGTCTGTATGGCTCTTATAAAGCCTTCCCCTATGCCGCTCCAGCTCATGACCGACCACAAGTAACCCCAGGAGACCCTATCAAACGCTTTCTCAGCGTCTAAAAACAGCACTGCCATAGGGTCTCCTAGGGTACCTACTGCGTCAAAAATAGTTATTACTTGTCTGACATGTTGAGTTGTCCCTTTTCCCGGGATGAACCCATGCTGGGAAGGGCAAACCAAACTTTCGATAACCCTTGATAGTCTTTTAGCAAGCATTTTTGAATATATCTTCACATCCGAGTTCATCAGAGTGATCGGGCGATATGAGCCTGGGGCGGTCGTCGATTTCCCTTTCTTTGCAATTACTATTATGTCGGCCCCTCCCCAAGATTCAGGTATCGATTCCCCCTTCTGTGCCAATAGCATGAAGTCTAACAAATCCCCCATGAGAATTGTTTGAAATGTCTTAAAGAATTCCAACGGAATCTGGTCCGGACCTGCAGCCTTCCCCGAAGGTAGGCTGCCTAGCGCCGAAACAAACTCCTCTAACTGAAATGCAGCTTCTAGTTGAGCCTTGTCATCCAAAGAGAGCTTGGAGGGGAGTACCTCACTCAGAAAACCTTCTATGTCCGTCACACCCCCCCGTGTTATCTGCAGCATAAAGATCTGAATAAAATTGGCTAAATATTTCCCTTATCTGATCTGGTTTTCGAACAGTGTTTCCTTGTGCATCTATGATCTCCTTGATATCTGCTGCTGCTCCTCTCTGCCTAGTCCGAACAGCTAAGATGTGGCCCACCCGTTCACTAAGCTCATACGCGCTCTCCTTTTTGGCCAGATACTTTTCAATTGTTTTCTTAGCGATCCCTTCCAACGCCTCTGCTCTGAGTGCTATACCCTTAAGTAGTATCTGATCTAACGGGGAGTGCTGTCTAATAGCAAGTGCTAGCTCTTCTTCAACTCTCAAGATGTTGTTACACATCTCTTCTGCCTTCAGCTTCTCCTTCCTCTGTCTTGAGAAAACAAAGCTCATTGTCTCCCCTATGACCCCGGCCTTCCCACACTACTCCTGGGGTTGCTGTCTCCCTATTTATATCCCAAAAGCTCTTGATCCAGCTTGCCATGGCTGCTCTATATTACTGGTCCTGTAGCAGCGCCCTTTCAAATGTCCATTGTTTGTCTTTCTTTTGGATCTGACCCAGTTTAACTGTCAATACTAACGGGCTGTGGTCCGATAGAATGCGTGGGTGCCTTTCTATTTTTGACCCTGTTGCCAAACTATTTGAAATTAGAAAATAATCCAGTCTAACCAGTACCTGGTGGGGAGCTGAAAAAAAAGTGCTACCATCTAAATTCGGGTGCCATTTTACCCATGGATCCATCAGAGCATTATTTAGCACCAGGTCTGACAGTGCTCTATATGTTTTTTTCTTTCTACCTAGATATTGGCTCCCGGGTTGCAGAAATGAGCAAACTGGGTCATGCAAATTAAAATCACCACAACACACGATTGGTTCAGGCCATTGTGCCAATTCCACATCCAAATACTGAAAGACATCCGGGTCATCCTCTGTGGACCCATAAACTGAAACCAAGGTAGTTGTCTCCCCTTTAAAGACTACCTCCAGCAGTACCCACCTCCCCCATTGGTCTTCTTTTTTCCTTTTCACTACCGTGTCTTTATTTCTACCCAACACTACCACCCCTCTAGTTTTTGTCCCTTGGTTAGTTTTTGCTAAAACTGCAAACCCCAGTTGTTCCATAAGATATGCCTTGTTACCTTCTATGTGAGTCTCTTGTAAACAAACCAGGTCCAACTGCAAGGTGTTCAGCAGTGCAGCCACTCTATGCCTTTTATTTATTTCATATAGCCCACATACATTTATTTAGGCTATTCTACACGCCATCGGGGTGGATTCTGTAGCCAACGAGTACCCCTACAAATCCACTAGGTATAGAATATGACTGTTGATCCCCTGTATTTTCTTTCGTGTCCTGTATATCTTGTACATACAATACCATATTCCTACCCAAATGTGCTGTGACAAACTCAAATCACCATACTTTCCTGAACCCTTTCTTCCCCCCCTTTACCCTCCCCCGCCCTTCCCTCTCTTTCCCCCCCCCCTCCCCTCTACCCCCCACCCCCTTACAGGCAAATAGGTCGTGAGACCTATGTGTGGCTGCCTCAAATTGTGCAAGTCGCTTTCCTCCCCTGCTTCATTCTATCCAATGCTGTGTTGTGTTGCTCCATTTTCAAAGTTTACCACAGTCAAGGAAAGCAAAAGGAAGAAGAACACTTATCCCCTACTGCTAGTATCAAGGATTCGTCAGTCCTACCCCTGATCCAGCTTTCCGCTTCTTAATCTCATCTAGAAAGTGCTGGGCTTTGATCTCTGAGGTAAAGATCCAGACCTTCCCTTTTATCACTACCTTGAGCCTTGAAGGATATAGGAGATATGCTTCTACCCCTAGGGCCTGAAAGGGTGCTATCATTTGCCTCAGTTTCCATCTACGCTCCACGGTGGTGTGGCAAAAATCGGGTCTAGTACAGAACGTGACACCCTGAAATGACCGCCTACTGTCTGGCCTTGCTTTATCTTTAATCTCTTGCCTTAACAAAAAGTTCCCTATGTTGACAAGGATTGCCCTAGGTAGTGCACTCTGACCTCCTGTAGCCTGCCCTTTCTTTAAGACAAAGGGGAACCGATGTGCCCTCTGCGCCTCTCTTTCCCACTGCCACTGGGATTCTGGAAAGGCCCCCTTTAACAGGTCTACCACAAATTGTCTTACATCCTGCCCTTCTGTCCCTTCTGCCACACCCAAAATTCTAACATTGTTCCGTCTCTGTCTATTCTCAAAGTCTTCCCTCTTCCATCGAAGGTCTTCCGCCATCTTCTCATGTTCAGTTTTGAATGACTGCCAGCTCCCAACATCGTCCTCCAATTTTCCCGTACGTTCTTCCACCTCAGTTACTCTGTCCACCACTTCTTTATACATCTTATTTACTTTCCTAAGAGAGCCTTGAATTTTCTTTGTGGCCTGTCTTGCTCTACGGCTATCCGATCTTGCTTCTGCTTGCATCTGTTTAAGAGTACTGAATAAGATTTCAAAAGAGTCTCTTTGTGGTGGACCCTCAGACGGGGGAGCCCCAGCCGCACCATTATCCTGGTAGACTTGTGATATAGCCGAATAATCCCACACTAGTCTTTCAGGAGGGGAAGGAGACCCAGAGGTACATCTCCTTGATCTTGAGTTTTTTTTTCCTTTGAGTAGACTCTTTTTCAGAGGTGCTGGACCCTGAATCCACATCCTCCTCCTCTGAGCTTCCTGAGGTTATTGGTTCCGTCTCTGAATCCTCATTCACTGAAAAGAAGCACTCCCCCTCTACTGAGCCACCATCTCCCTTTTCTGTTACATGTGTTGTCTTGCTTCTCCCCTGGTTGCTCTTATCGGCCAGACTATCCCTGCTGCCCCATGTACTGTCTGCTTGTCTTTGAGAGTTCATCTCTGTCTCCATCAGTAACAAGGCCCGAGCATATCTGCATTCCCCAAGTCTATGTCTGTAAGAGCCTCATTATTTCCTCTTACTGCATCTTGCGCCGTGTCAAAGCCTGCCGTATGAGCCTCTGTATCCACCTCCAATATCGGGCCTTGAACACGATCAGCCTGCTGCCTGGAAGCCTGCGCCGCTACTGAGCCTCTTCCATGATCCCAGTGTTGCCTGGCAACCAGCTTCTCAGCGTTCACCGACGCTTCCGCAGCATCTTCGAGGACGCTCTCTCCAGCGCTCAGCTGCTCCTGTGTACCAACAGACTGCCCGGAGCCCTTCGCAGAAAAAACTTCTGACAAGGTAGACTGCCGCATCCCTGGGTCTTTATTTTTTAAAGTGTCCGCTCCTTTTAGTATTTTATCCGCTTTTTCGGCTTTGTCCGCTTTCAAGCTCCGAGGTTCCAAAGGATTAACCGGGGCATTACCAGCGATCTCAGCTATCTTCCCGCGGAGCTCTGTCTTTTTCTTTGCCGGGAGGACCGGGACCTTACAATCGCCCCTGTAGCCTTCCCAGCCTTCCCAATGCTCATATCCATGCTCGGTGTAGCCGCCGTTGCTGTTCCCTTGGCTGCCGCTAAATCCAACATCTCTTTTGGCTTATCTTGTTTTGAGGGTCAGGGCGGCATCTTGCAAGCCAGGTCTTGATTCTTATTACCGCCTGCCGCACCTCCCGACCTTAGGAGTTTTCTCTTCAGCGAGCCCCAACTTAGTCTAATCCTGGAAATTTGATTTTTGATATATATATAATCCTTTAGTCCTTGCTGCCACCAATATTCAACAGCCATCTGGGGTCCACAGCACCTTGATCATTCCTTAGTCCATCACAAGCAGGAGAGGGAAAGGTTGCGACTGCTTAGCACAATTCACCAGCGGCCATCTTGCCTCCGAGGTTCTACGAGCACCAGTACCATTGATGCCGCCGCATGACATTTTCAAAGGGGATGACTTTTTGTTCTTAATGTGTTTTTTGTACATCCTGTGTGCTGCTTGGAGTTGATCACGATGGAGGGCTGAGGGATTTTTCCTCCATGTTCTTTCTACGGCTCTAAGTTGTCTTCTTTCGTCGTTGATGTCAGTGGTGAACCATGTTCTGGATGGGATGTTCCTATATTTGTTTAGTTTCAAGGGAGTAATTTGATCCAGGGTAAGCGTCATATTGGCGTTGGAGAGAGAAGTGAGATCGTTGGTTGAGAGGTGGTCAGTGGAGACGGGTAGCAGCAAGCTGATTCTTTCTTCTAGGTCCGCTTGTGGTATTTGGGCTGTGTTCCTGACCCATTTTGGAGGGTCTAGCTTGGAAATTGGATTGGTCAAGATCGACTGGTTGATGTGAAAGAAGACTATGTGATGGTCAGACCAGTCAACAGGGAGTTATGTGGTCGATGGAGATAGCCTTGCTTTCGGCTATAATAGCGTAAAGGATAGCTCCTCTGTGATGAGTTTCTTCTGAGCAGTGTTGGATCAGATTGTTAGCTAGAAGTAGGTTAAGGTTTGGATGAGCGGATTTTTTATTTCATTCCACCTTAGATTGAGGTCACCCAGAATGATGTTGTTAGAGTTGCCTAATGCGCAATGGTCAATCAAGTCAGATAGGTGAACCCCGAATTCTGAAGAGTTGCCTGGGGGTGGTAAAAAAAATGGCAGAGTTTGGGTCTGGTATCCTCAGTTTTGATGTTGACAGAGAGGCATTCAAAGGAGCTGTAAACACAAGAGGAAATTTCTGTGATGGAGCTGTTGTTCTTGTGGATGATTGCTATGCCCCAGCCTCTATTCCCTTGCCTGTCTTTGTTGATCATCGTGAATCCAGGAGGTACTAGTATATCCATGTTAGGGTAGGAGAGGTTGTTGAGCCAGGTTTCTATTATGAATGCTAAGTCTAAGTCATGTGAGAGTATGGCTTCCGCTAGTTCAGATGAATGCTTCTGCAGTTCATGAGCATGCAGTTGATGGGGGGTTGTCCTATTAATTCGTTCAGTTGGACTTTTGGGAGGGGGGCAAGGTGGGAAGGGGGTCTGGGGGCTCTCGAAGGAGGGTGTTTGTTTATGAATCCTGTGATTACTTGGATCGTGGATTTAGGGGAGGAATTCAACGGAGGGTTGTAGGGTGCAGCTGTGTGTAAAATTCCCTGTGGGGAAAGTGAGGTGGTTGTTCTTGTAGGTCGTTCCAAGGAGCTGCTCTTCCCTTTACTGGGGGACCCGGGTTTAGGTCTCGAGGAACGTGAGGCTTGGTGGGGAGTGTTCCCTTACCTAGGTTGGTTTGGGTGAGACTAGCCAGCTTCTAAAGGTGGCTGGGAGGGCTTTCGGGTCAGGGAAAGGATGGATAGAGTTTCATTCAAGCCTCGAATCAGGATTTCTAACTGTGTTTCTAGTAGGGAGAGGCGTTATTATTATTATTATCGTGGAGAAGTGTGGCTCGCTGGTTAGAGGCGGCAGACCCTGGAGCAGAGGTCAGACCCGGGACCAGGGTTCAATTCCCGACGCGGCAGGGTCTTGAGCCCAAATATCCACGGACTCGATAATTCTCGTTTCGGTGCCTACTCGAATCATGGGTTCACACTCTGCAGCTCTGGGCATTAGTCTGCTTAATCTCCACTACGGCCCCCCCGCGGCGGGATGCCTGGCTTTCACCTTGGGGAAGCCAGGACGGGTTCCCAAGGCAAGCGCCGAGATGCCTACGGGTAATCGAGCGCTATATAAGAACGCATAATAATAATAATAATTATTATTATTATATTTAAGTTTATAAAGCGCTCAGCTACCCGTAGGTTTCCCGGCGCTAAAAACCAAAAATCAAAATGAGAGGGGAAGGTCAGAAGGAAGGCTGTTACATGTTGAATAACCAAGTTTTTACCTGTCTGCGAAATCTAAGGTAGCAGGGTTCAGTGCGTAACTGGAGGGGAAGGTAGTTCCAGAGTGAAGGGGCCAGCCAGGCGAAAGAGCGACCTCCCATTCTGGATTTATAGATTCTGGGAACCGAGAATAAGTGCTGATTAGATGATCGCAGAGTGCGGAGGGGACAGTAGTGCTGTACCAAGGAGTTACGATAGGGTGGGGCCAGGCCAGTATTTATTCTGTGCATGATGCAGAGGGCCTTAAATTTTGTGCGGCTTTCAATGCGAAGCCAGTGCAGAGAGCGTAGGGAATTAGAGGTAGGGGATGTATTGGGTAATTTACAGAGCAGTCGCACTGCCATATTCTGGACTGTCTGTAATTTACGAATCACCTCTTTACAGGCTCCCAGGAGAAGGATGTTCCCGTAGTCCAGTCTAGAGGTGATTAAAGCCTGGACCACGGTTTCCTGAGTGTCCTGGGGGAGCATCCAGATGATCTTACGCAACCACTTAATGATAGTAATACAAGTGGAGGAAGTTTTAACCACGTTGTTCTTCATAGATAGCTGGTCGTCAAAAATGACGCCGAGGTTGCTTGCTATTTTAGATGGAGTGGGTAATGTGCCCATTTGAGGGGGCCAGTGTTGGGGTCCCCATAAGGTGGTGTTATGGCCAAACAGAAGAAGTTCTGTTTTCCCCCCGTTCAATTTCAGTTTATTATCAAACATCCAGGCTGCGATGTTACTCAGTCCTGTGCAGAGGGAGGAGGGAGAGGAGTGAGAACCCGAGGAAAGAGAGTAGATGACCTGGGTATCATCGGCGTACGAGTAGATAGTGAGCCCAGCTTGCTCCGCAATAGCTGCCAAAGGTCTGACATACAAATTGAAGAGCAAGGGGCTCAAGATGGAACCCTGTGGGACACCGTACGCCAAAGTATGGGTTAGGGAAGCAGATGAAGAAGAGAAAACTTTAAAGGTGCGGTCCGATAGAAAGCTAACAAACCAGTTGAGGGCTGAGCCGGTGATGCCAGATGATCTAAGGGCGTTGATAAGAATGGGGTGGGAAACCGTATCAAATGCGGCACTCAAGTCAAGCAGAATGAGTGCCACGATTTCCCCCCTATCTACTCGGCATCGAATGTTTTCAGAGACCCTCAGCAGAGTAGATTCTGTCGAGAAACCAGATCTGAAACCGGATTGGGATGGGTGTAAAATTCCCCTTGATTCAACATGGGCTGAAAGTTGAGAGTTGATGTGTTTTTCCAAGATTTTTGAAAAAACCGGAAGAAGTGAAATTGGACGGAAGTTAGATGGAATGTTAGGGTCAGCGTTAGCCTTTTTTAGCAAAGGCACAATCATCGCATGTTTCCATGCAGAGGGTACTTTTGCTTCTGTAAGGGAGGAGTTTAAGAGGTTCATAATGAGTTAGAGGGAAGAAGTGTCCAACATTTTTAATATTTGGGGGGGAAGGGGATCCCGGGGGGAGCCGGATTTAATTTTACTGATAATATCAGAAAGAGTATTGATGTTAAGCGGATCCCATGTGTGAATCAACTGTGAGGCGGGAGGACAGGTATCCCGTGGGAACCTAGAATCACAGGAGGTCGTAAGATTAGGTAGTGTGGAGGGGGTCTGCTGAGCAGGGTTAAGGGGCCTGTCCTCTAAGGTCACTCGATCAGAAGATGAGGTTGGGGCTGGTAGGGAGGGCAGAGAAGGGGGGGGGAAAGGTTTCTCAAAGTCTGAATAAATGGTGTCAATTTTGGCGATAAAAAATTCAGCCAATGAGTTGCACTGTGCAGTATCTAGACATGGTGGTTTAGGTTGACACAAAACGCCTGAGAGCTTTTGTACTACCTTAAAAAGTGCTTTAGGACGATTTTGTGCCTCAAGGATAGTTAAGATGACATGTTCAACTTTTGCAATTTTGCATAAGGAATGGTATTTTGTTATGGCAGCTTTGTAGATTTGCTTGGAGCATAGATCATATTTTATGCGCCATTTGCGCTCATGGTTTTTGCAGATGTCTTTTTCTTTTTTTAAGGCAGCTGTAAACCAGGGCGCAGGCGGGTGGTGAAGGTTATGCTTTTGCATGCGCTGAGGTAGGCATGCATCGGCAGCCTGTGCGAGCCAGACATTTACAGCATCCGCTGCTTCAATACTAGTGACTTCCGTAAGAGGTCGAGAATTCTCAAGACAGGAGTTGAGTTTCTTAAAGTCCAGTTTATTCCAGTTTCTGGATAGTCTAGATTCTGTAGAGTTAGAGGGGGTGATCGGTTGACGGCCAATGGTGACAGTGAAGGTCACCTTATGGTGGTCAGACCATACAATAGGTGAAGGCGCCTCACAGACAATGGCTTCTAAATTAGAAAAAATGGGGTCCAAAAGGTTCCCTGCTTTATGAGTGGGACCAGAATTATGTAAAGTAAAATTTAAAGCAGCCAAATCCTGTAAAAGATTGCTGCTGGTGGGGCAAGAGGGATCATTCAGGTGCAAATTCAGATCACCAATAATAGAGAAGTTAGTAGAATTCTGACTTAGCGGTGCTATGTACTCAGGAAAAGTGGCGGCCCAGGAACTCGCTGGGCCGGGGGGACGATAAATGAGAATCCCAGAAAGAGTGAAGTTGGGAGACAGCGAAAGCTTAAAAAGACCTGCCTCACTGTTTGGTAGTACAAAGTCTTCCCATTTGCAGGAGTACAGTCTATTATAAACTATGGCTATCCCTCCACCATCTTTCATTACTCTGTTTTTAACAACATAAGTGTAATTGTCAGGGAGAGCAGCAGCAATGTCCGGTCCAGAGTAGTCTTTTAGCCAAGTCTGGGTAAGGAATAGGGCTGCAGGTTCCTCCGAGACGAGTAGATCAAAGATTTCTCTCTTATGTTTAACGAGTGATCTACAGTTTAAGCTGATCAGCGTCCGAGTCTGAGGCAGGTCTGTAGCTGTAGATTTAGGGCGTGAAGGAGGAAAGGCAGATGAAGCTATGTTGGTTATGGAGGGAAAGGATGTAAGGGGAAGAAAACAAACTGGGCAGGTGCAGGGGACACAGTGAGGATTCATAGTAGTACAGTGAGCACACTGTGAAGGCCTGAGGCTAAGGAGAACTTCCCTGGAGTAAGTATGAGATAGACCAGAGAGTGTAAGGCCTGGGGTCGTAGCCCCTAGTCCCGGCCCGTCGCGGACGGGCGCAGACGGGCTTGCCTTAGGCGCCCCTTCGGCGCACAAACGGCGCACCCGCTGCGCTCGTCCGCTGCGCTTCCTGAAGTTACACATTTATATATGTGATGGAGGAGGGTTAGGGGGGGCGTGGCCTCGAAGAGGGCGTGGCCAGCGGCCTCGCCGGTGATGGCGGCGGGATGATCTAGGTGGGCGCCAGGTCCCGTGGCAGCGCTAGCTCCGCTGCCCGGTGACAGAGTACATTCAATCAGGTAGGATTGTAATTTAAAAATGCAGAAACACAAGTAAAAATAGAGATCCCAAACTGTTCCTACTCCCGGCTTTCCGCCTCAGGAGAAATGGTTTTAGGGAGCGCTCGTAGTCAATGCTATTTAAATACCAGGGGGTTGTGTCATGTTGTCTATGGAGGGAGGATGGGTGTCTGTAGCAAGATTGGTCTTGGGTGATGGAGGAGGGACCATCGGGTGTGGAAGGATGTCAGGGGTCGCATTGTCCTTGATGAAGGGGGATGGGTCTCTGACTTTATGGTAGTTTGAGGAGGGAAGAGAGTCCTGATCGTGATTATTCTTGTGGAGGGTGCTGCCTGGATAGTTTTTAGTGGGGTTCAAGGGTGTAGGGAGTGATGCCTCAAAGTAGGAGACGAGTCCCGAGTGACGAGGGGACGGAGGGCTGTGAGTGGGCTGAGCTGGAAGGTGGTGTTCCCATCTGGGAGTTGAGAGAGGAGGGGCGGAGGAACATGGATGGACGGGCTGTCTGATAGCCGGGAATGGTGTCTCATGGCAGGTGACGGATCCCGAGTGGCGCGGGGACGGGGGGCTTTGATAGGGCTGATCCGGAGGGTGACATTTCTTCCTGCGAGTAAAGAGAGGGGGTGGGGAGGGGCCTGAGTGAACGTGTTGCCTGAATGTCGGGGGTACGTGGTGAAGGGAGGGATAGAGTTACGCTGGGGGCCTCGAGGTGACGGCTGTCTGATAGTCGGGAGTGGGTGGGAAAAGGAGGGATAGAATTGCGGTGGGGGCCTCGGGTGGATGGCGAGGGAGATATCAGCGCAGCTGAGAGATGGGTCTGAATAGTCTCCTGTTGTGGGAGTCTCTCTGAGTGGGAGGCTGGGGTAGATCCTAATCCTGAGGGGCTCTTTTTAGCGAGGGGAAGAAAGAATCAAAGCTCTCAAGGTGTGCATTTTTGGCCTGTATTAGGACTGTGCCGTTCGTGAAAATGGTTATGGAGATATACCCGCTCTTCAGCTGGAGATTTGGGAGGGAGGTCATTAATTTGCGACTGAGGGGGGTGGTTGTGGTTTTGGAGTGTTGAGATGTGTGTTGGGAGCGGAGTGCCAGAAGTCAGGTCTGTCCGTGTGAAAGATGAGGTCCATTTTAATCTGCCTTCTGGAGAGGCAGTGATAGGTGTCAGCGAATAGAGTCTCTGGATGTTGTCTGAGAAGTCTATGTTTTAAGAGTTTCTTCGCTTTGCTGGAGAGTTTGGGGGGAAAAGTGATTGCGAAGGAGTTCGGACCATGGGGAATCAGGGGGTTTGGAGTTAGTGGGGTGGCAGCAGTATGTGAGCTTGTGGCATTTTAATGTATTGTGAGGGAGTCCGGTTTACTCCAGAAGGTGATGGGGCAGGATGTTGTTGAGGCGTGGAGAGGAAATTCTGGTCAGGTGGGGGGGTGAGGAGGGGGGTTGCTTCTCGAGGGGGGAAGTGGGATTGTCTCTCATGGAGGGTTCTCTCACGTGGGGGAGGGTAGTAAAAGGGAGTAGTAAGGTAGGGGGCGAGTTGAGAGGGGCTTCTCTGGACCTGGGATTGGGCGATGTATTAACTGCCGAAGATTTGTGGTCTGTGTGGTATTGTTGGCGGATTAATAGAATTGTAGCATTGGGGGTTATGCTGGTACTTGAGGGTTTGCCAAGGGTTTGTGTTGACCTTGCGTCCTGTTGGAAGCCTCAGGGCCATCAAATATTTCACCTGTAGCACCTGAGCTTCTCTGCTTGCCAAATCATGCCAAATCCAGTTCTGGGCTCTTGGAAGTGTGTGTCTGTGCTACAAGCGGGAACCGACGTCGAGTGACTTCGTAACCCGAGCCTGTCTGCAACTTTTACAGCCTGCCACTGCCTGCACCGAAGCCGTGTTCCCCGCATGATGCAATGACTTTTTGCTTACAACGCAGGCTCTGACATCGATGCAGTGCCTCCAAAGAATTGCAACTGTGGGAGTCTCGAGCACCACACCACCGATGTCCGTGATGCACCGCTCTGACTTTGGCACCACAGCTGTGGCCCAGTTGTTTGACCGTTATGCCGCACAACCGGAGCCTCACCGCTTGACCTCTGGCTTCATCATTGACTCCCCACAGCAGAAGGGATCTGAGGGTCATCTCGGCAACCACTGCATCAACTCACCTTTGCCCTGCAATGTCCCCAGGCATCAGCTACTCCCTGATACGGTACTGCCGCCAGGAACCGATGCCTCACTTGCTTCAGTGACGCCGCCCCTCCTTCGTGCAACACATTGTCCTCGATTGCTGACGTGCCATTGATCTGCATAGCATTAAGGAACTGACGCTGCACTTTCCTTCTTGATGCCTCACCTCCTTTGCATCTTGCACTGTCTTTGATATCTGGCAGCTAAAAGGTACTGTACTGGGGTCTGTATGACCCCAACAACAGCCCTCGCTCCCCGAGATTGGCCTGACTTTGTGGTGTCGTCAAAGTAAAGCGCTATCATATATCCCCATTGGTGCTATTGTGTAAGAGTCATACTTGATCTAATCTTGAAAAACTTTTATTCTGATTTGAGTATGTTGGATAATTTTTTCTGTTTTTGTCTTGTATTTCTCTGAATAATATTTACTATTTTTCTAAACCGTTGTGTAAATACTTTCCACATTTCCTCTTGGGATAAGCCTGACTGCTCTTGCCAAGCTACCAAAGGGGTGAACATGGGGTATTCTCTGCATGTAACCTTGTTACCCTGACTAGAATGAGGGTCCCTAATTGGACAGGGTGCACACCCCTGCCAGCTAGAGACCCCATCTCTAGCAATATGTGAAAAAATGGATTATTAGTTGGGTTGGATGGTAGGCCACAAAAAGAATTATTGTAACTATTCTTGTTAAGTCCAGTAAATTATTTGGTTAATAAAACATGAGCTCAAACCCTGGTAGCTATGGCACAGAGCAGACATACTTAACTTAAGAAAATGTGTAAAGAGTTTAGAAGTACCTAAACAGTTAAAAAGTTGAAACCACAAAAATCCCGCTCTTTGTTGTCTAGATAGAGAATATTTGAATGAACAAAATGACAACAACATAATAAAAATCAAATAAAGAAAATGGAACTTATGGATTTTTTAATTTGTAATTACATTTGCAAAGAGCCAACTGCAGGCAACTCATCACACTAGACCAGGACAAAGATATGGTTTTAGGCCAATCATGATGGAGCGCAGATTGGATAGGAGAGCCAGGTAGGTTGTGGTCAAAGAGTTACCTTTGGACATAGAAATTTTCTGGAGAAACGGTGGTATGGTTGTAGGTGGGGCAAGCTGTAGACTGTATCGAAGTCAGGGTTCAAGGACAGTGGTTGCTAAAGGGTGGGGGTCCCAGTGCAGTCATTGACAAGGTGGCAAAGATTCGAGCAGGTGAAGTCCAGCGTCCTTGCTCAGTGAGATTCCTACGTCGTTCAGCCTCAATTAAGCTTTGCTCTCGGTGAAGTCCTTTATGTTTAGATTTTGAAACTTTTCTGGAAGTCAGATCTCCTTCAGCAGAGAAAACCAGCAAGTTGTATCCAACCGTCAATTTGATTTCAATGGCTTCAACTTGATGGTGATCCTGGTCTCTCACCAGTACTTCAAAGGAAAAGTTGGCAACAGTATGTAAGTCTCAGCTCTTACAGATTGGGTCGGAGGAGTACACTTTAACAGAAACCAAATGTTCCAGGACCTTCTGCCAATGGAAGCCACATCAGGGGCCAGGTCAAGTCCAGTTGAGACAGGTCACTTGGACTCCGCAGAAAAGTGGGCTTTTGTGCCCCTGTAGGTTAACAGGAGGTGTTATGTTAGTTATGTGTATTTGTAAAGCACTATGTTATGTTTGTTTAAAGTGCACTATCACCCGCAAGGGTCCCGGCATAAGGCAGCCAACTGAACCTTGGAGCCCACTTCTTGGTCCTGGGTACAAGTGGAATTAGGTTCAGCCCTTAGTGTTCTCTACACATATCACAACAGCAAGTGCAGTCCTTTTGTCTTCCACTTGTCCAACAGTATTCTCAGGAGGGTACTGCGGATTCCCCTTTTTTGCCGCATGTTGACCATAACCAAGATGGCTGAAACTTTTCTCCCTTGTACAGGGCTCCTGTACCCACCC
This sequence comes from Lissotriton helveticus, assembly GCF_964261635.1. Taxonomy (NCBI): domain Eukaryota; kingdom Metazoa; phylum Chordata; class Amphibia; order Caudata; family Salamandridae; genus Lissotriton; species Lissotriton helveticus. The sequence continues at coordinate 210,217,602 of NC_136063.1, read as the reverse complement.
TACATGTGTGGCAAGTAAGAGGAGCAAACTCTCCCATGTGGTCACTCAAAACCTGTTCTGGAGGTTGCTCCTTTCCCACTGGGATTGCTATCTAGCTGCCTAGAAGGACACTTGAGGAGGCAGGCCCAGGTGAGAGCTATACCTGCCAGTGATAGGGTAGCCATCCTTGTAAGTTCATTAAGGGTCATATTATCAAGCAAGGGCGATACATTATCGCCACTTTTATCGGCAGGAAACTGCCGCTAAAGCGGCGATAATGGGCTTGATAATATGCCCTTGTGAATTCCCATAGAAACGCAGGTTCTGGTTAATGGCAAATGTGTTACCATACACAGCATTTTAAGTAGGAGATGTCTCTGTATGGAGACTTTAACACAGAGGTCTTCAATCTGTGGGGCGTGGAGTCCTGGGAAGGGGGTCACAGATTCCCCAGCTTCACTTGTTCCTTCAAAAAGACAGTTGCCCTGGGATGGCTAATTTAGATTGTTTTCAGCCTCTTGTCTGAATGAAAGACAAATGTGCCTTATAAGTTAATCTGCAAGTGTAAAGGATGCTTTGGAGCAGTTCTGGCTCTTTGTAATGACAAAGATTTGTTTTTTGAGTGAAAGTGCAAAGAGTTAACAACTAGGCTGGAAAGTTCTTGCTTTTAATTGTAACTGCATGTACACATCGCTTAGTGCACCTAAAGAGATGTTGAAGGGACAGTTATGTAAAAAAGAATTTGCATTAAATACCTCTGGTATTAATAAAATCTACATTTTGAAAGCAACATTTTATCGTTGAACTATTTGCACGTTTTGCAGAATTCTATCTTACCCTGAATGTAATGCAAGTATAAAAAATGTACTTACATATTCGCAGTGCTTTCTGTCACAGGCTGTGACTTCGTTTTACGCTGCCCATTATTTTATATGTAGATACCTGATGGTTAAATACCTAAACAACGTACTGAAAATTTTGGGCTTATTTTTGAGAGGCTTGCGTCGCTGAAGCACCACTTATTTTGAAGCTCCGGTGACGCAAGCGTCTCAACTATACCTATGAGGCAGTGCAAAGTCACCCGGCATGGCTTTGCATTGCCTCATAGATAAGGAGTAAGACATAGCAGCTCAAGTCACGGAGGTGTTCCATGGGCTTAGCGTGGGATTCCCATGCAAAGCTTATGGATTTTGATGCTGCCCCATATTTACAAAATTACGTAAACCTGGGGCAGCTCCAAAAACGGATGCCTCCCCAGAGGAGGTGTAATGAGGAGAAATGTTCTGCAGCTCGCACAGAAATAGGAAAATATTCCTTGGGATTGTTTTGGTGAAGGAAGATGCCCCTTCCCGTACAAAAACAATCCTGCCTATGTTGGTGCTAGGCAGCAATTTGTGCGACAATGCAAGGGAAAAGGACTTGAATGCACCATATTTCATAAATACTGTGCATTCCTGCCCTTTCACATTGGCATAGGGCAGCGCTGCAAGAAGACTTGCTGCTCTGCCCTACGCCAATTCCTCATAAATGAGGCCCTTTGTTTTTAGCTACACCTTTGGCTACACTACTATGCTCTATGACCTTTGGTTTGCTAAACACTGTTTAATATCATTATCCCCCATAACAAGTATTTGCTGTGGTAATTGGGGGCTGTTAGAAATGGGGGCCTCTAGTTGGCAATGGTTTGCACCTTTATCCTAGTAGGGACCCTTCCTTTGAGTCAGGGTAGGAGGGATACACTACTGAAATAACCCCTTGGTAGCTTGGCATGAGTAGTCAGGCTTATTTCAGAGGCAGTGTGTAAAGGATTGGCACATAAACCAACAGTAATACAGTGAAACACTACAAAAGGACACCACACCATTTTAGAAAAAATATCCAGTACTTTATATTATCAAAACAAGACCAAAATGATAACTTTCCAACATACAGTACCTAAAAATATGCACTTTGCAAGAATAACCTTAAAAACGCAGTTCCTTGAAGACTTGTAAACAGTACCTTTTCGTTGCGGCCAATGACATTGGTGCTGGCCGGTCATGACCACCGTTGCGGTTGTGGTGTGAAGCGAAGCGGTGCGTCAGGCGATGCCCTCAAGTCGCTGTGCAGGCAGCAGCTCGATGGCGGTCATCCAGCAGCATCAGTCAGACCAGGGCTGCGGTGCGGAGTGAAGGCGGTGATTGTTGCTCTGCTGAGAGATCATGGTGCAGGTGACATTGCAGGTTGCAGGGAGCTGGCGTCGGTCAGTCCAGACTGCAGTGTGGGGCAGGGCGGTGTGTCTCAAGACTTCCGAGCAGTGCCCCCAAGCCACTGTGCAGTCACGGTTGTCGAAGTCAGCAACAGCACCGGTGAGACCAGGGTGGCAAAGTGAAGCAAGGCGGTGCAGAGTTCTGTGCCTACAGGTCACGGTGCAAGCAGCAGCTCGGCAGCAGCGGATGTCATCAGTGAGACCAGGGTTGTAGTGCGAGATGTGGAGGTGACCTCTGCAGTGCCTTCAGGGCACGGAATCGGTTGCTTTCTCCCCCTCTGTGGCAACTGAAACCACGGTTCCAGAGGCGGCACCCTGAGGTCATTGAAGTAGTTGCGGTCCCTGAGACTTCAGAACAGGAGGCTAGCTCTACTTCAAGCTCTTGGAGATACTCAGCAACAAGTAAAGAAAGTTCAGTCCAGTCCTTTCACTGCCCCAGGCAGAAGCAGCAACTGAAGGCCAACCCAACAAAGCAACAACACAGTAAAGGAGCAGCGCTGGTGTTGGCGGTTATTCCAGCTCTTCTTCTTGGCAGGTTTATTGATTCCAGCATGCTCTAAAGTTCTGGGGTCTGGGGTCCCATATTTATACTCAGTTTCTCTTTGTGCTTTTGGGCAGAAAGTGCCTGTAGCCAGCCCTGACTCATGCAGAAAAGGCAGGACACACCATGACCCTAGCCCCTGTCCCTTTAAAGCCACACTGTCAATCCACAAAACCAGCAGAGGCCACAGAATGGCTAGGCAAGAAAATACCTACTTTCTAAATGTGGTATTTTCAAACACACAACATAATAATCATCTTTACTAAAAGATCAATTTTTATATTCTGAGTACAGGCATACTAAACCACATTTCTCAATTTTGTCCCAATAGGAAGACATGCTTATAAGATGTTATAAGTAAAATCCCCTTCTATCAGAATGGGACAGAGAGCCTTTCCATAGTGAAAAATGAAACACACTGTAAAACACTACCGGGACATGTCACACACACCATTACATGTTCTATCTTTAATATACACAGCACCTTGCCCACAGGGGTACCTTGGGCCTACCTTAGGGGTGACTTACACATAAGAAAAGTGAAGATTAGGGCCTGGCAAATGATTGCACTTGCCTGGCTGACATGGCAGTATCAAACTGCATGCAGTCACTGCAGTGGCAGGTCTGCTAACCCTTTTCAGGGCTGCTTGACTGAGTGGCACAATCAGTACTGCAGGCCCACCTGCATCATTTGATTTACAGGCCCTGGCACCCTAAGTGCACTTTACTAAGGACTTACTAGTAAGTCAAACATGTCAATAATGAAAACACCAATTCATAATACCATTTACAATAGGAGCACTTGCACTCTAACACTGAACAGCAGTGAGAAAGTACACAGTAACACTAAACCAGAAACAAAGAGTTGAAACAAGGTCAGAAAGGAAAAAAACAGGAGAAACATGCCAAAAGATGCTAGGTCTAACAGGGCCATTTATGGTTGTCGGTAGATGTTGATGATGAGGAGTACCAGTTTCTAGAAACCTCGGTCAGAAGGTGGTCATTATGTCCAAAATGTTTTGACAAGGGGGTCTCGGCATCAAAAAGTTTGAAGACCTCTGCTTTAACATATACTTCTTCTAAGACAGCATGTAAAAATAAACTACTGCTTAGGGAGCACAACAGTCGCTTTGTCCTTTAATTATCTTTGCCCTTTCCAAAGTATAGGGGCCAGGTAATGATAATTACAGGAAAGAGATCACACTCTCCATCGTGCCCTCTTCCTTTTGTCTTTAATTATAGCAGATGAAAATCAAAAAGAAAATTCCTATTTTTCCTAGATGTGCATCTATATGGAAAAAAAGCGTTGTCCACCTCATTTGAGGAGCTGTTTTAGACCTGGTTCAGTCCAGATATGCTAAAATATTCCTTGACCAGGCACTGCAACGATGTTGACTATGTATTGGCCAGGCCATAGTCATTCATGTTTGTAATCTTGACTATTGTCCCATTACAGTTCTCACTCAATTGCCCCTAGTTAGGTTCAAGCTCTCTAAGTACACACATTCATGAATACACACAGTAGGAAATTGGGTTATTAGTTGTGCAGGATGTGAGGCCTACATAAGTAATAGGTCCACAACCAAGCACCCCATTGTAATGCTTGACCTTCCTAGTGTAGCGTAGCTCAACAGTGCAAAGTCTACCTAGGGAAGGTGGCGTGAGCAAGTAATCGTCATTCACTGGCACACAATAAAACATTCAATAAATGATTGTCCAGTCAAAGCTTTTTCTTTAGAAATAGGAAATCACATTTATTACACACACACTACTAAATACTATGCATTAATTTATGAATATATACATAAAGCAGATCAAAAATACATTATGAAATCACATTTGACCTGAAAGGGTCATGACCCTCAAAAGCACACTTGATTCCATCTATACCATATATCATAGACAAGGAAAACCAAATATGCCCACAGGGAGCAGGGTCAACATATAAGATATACACATCAGTCCTGTGGGGCTCATTCAAGCTCGAGAACCTTTTTGTTATTTAAAGGAATCCAATAACTAATAACATTAAAAAAAAATTGCATTCAATACATGTTGCGAAACATTGGAGACCAAAAGGAACAACAATTGACTGCTGATGATTTTCTCTCAATTGCATATTTAGCAATTTATATGCAGTAATATGTGAGTAATTAAAACACGTGCAGAAGACGATGAGTGCTCAAGCGTGAAAAACCATATAAAACACAATCACAACAACAGCCCCAGAGATACCACATAAAATGCAACTATAGATCCAGCCTCCAGAAGACACTGCACTCCATATATCATCATATTACACCTTCAGGCCGCATACAATGCAGCATCAGAGCCAGCTTCTAGAGAGCACTGCTCTCCAAATTGAAAAGCAAAAGCTGCAGCCTGATAATGCTTGAAAAACAATATGAGAAAATCCTAGAGGGTCATGGATTTTTTGACCTTGCAAACGAGGGGGCAGCTTTAAAACATTACTTTTTGGGGGCTACTGGAACTCCTACAGCCCTCCACAACACTTTCTAGATTAGTTGGTGGTGTCTTGTAGTCCTGGAGACACCAAAAACGCAAGAAAAACATGTAAATGGGGTGCTCTAGTCTAAGATTTCATGGATGCTATAGAAGAAGCAGATGACAAAAAAGATCATTGAATACTTAAATAATCTTGTAGGGGATGGAGTAAAAAAGATGATAAAGAAAATATCGCAAGCTGGTGAAATACGATACTGTCAAATCAGGATGACGTTGGAGGCTAAGTTCAATCTCATGCCAAATGTCAACTATGAAAGGTACATTTTCAACCAAGCAACCTGGTGAGACGATGGATGAGTTTGTTGAAAGACTTGATACACGTATAAAGCCCTGCAAATCCAATTAATTCAATGATGAAGAAGCCATGCATCTTAGAGTTATTGATGGTTGCCACTTCAACTCATTCTGAGGACGCATGTTGAGAGAAACGTTCCGTTTGGAGAAGTTCTCATGACTGCAAGAGTAGAGGAATGTGCCGATCAACAGGCTGCTGATATGGACACCAGAACAACCCAAAGCGAATTAGCATTGATTATGAAAAGTAAGCAGAAACACAAGGCAGATGCCCACAGAGTCATGTCTCTGGAGAAAATGAAATTATGTTTCCACTGTGGATTCTTTTTTCCACATAAAGGTAAATGTCCTGCTATTGCACAAATATGCATAGGCTGCTGGAAGCAAAACCATTTCGTAATGGTTTGCAAACGAAAGAGAAACTACGTGTGTCACAAAGAGATGAGAAGATAGATACCCGAAAGGTCCAGAAGCATTCTAGCCATGCCCAGAGGACCACACAACAACATCGACTAAGGCAAATATCATGATCAAATTCATAGTGCAACGGTTCATTAATATCATCATCGAGAGACAATGAGGAAAATGGATGTGCGATAATGATGTCAGTCACAGATCAACATTGGCATGTAGAATTGGTAGCTTGCAAGAATAACACAAGTCTGAAAGAATTAGCACATTGTCCTAAAATCATGCTCAAGGTCATGGCCGCCATAAGTGTGGCAGGGTATGCTCAGACGGGAGTCCCTTGCTCACTCTGCCACTGGATTCAAGCAAGCCGGGCTGAAGACGGCTGGAATGCCAGACACCGGTCCTCGGAAGCTTGTTTCCAGTCCAGGGAAGGCATGGCTTGGCAGTTCGGGCTGGACTGTTCCCATGAGGCACAGGGTCAGACTGATTTGCATATAGCCATGTCTGAACTGGAGTGGCAGAGTGGGCTAAAGAACGGTGATGGATCAAACCCAGATCTTTTGACTGGGTGTGAGTGTTTGATTGGTTCAGATGCTCCGTCCATCACCACCCCCTTTTGTACCGCTTTTGGCCGCCATAAGTGTGGCAGGGTATGCTCAGACGTGAGTCCCTTGCTCACTTTGCCACTGGATTCAAGCAAGCTGGGCTGAAGACGGCTGGAATGCCAGAAACCGGTCCTCGGAAGCTTGTTTCCGGTCCAGGGAAGGCATTGCTTGGCAGTTCGGGCTGGACTGTTACCATGAGGCACAGGGTCAGACTGATTTGCATATAGCCATGTCTGAACTGGGGTGGCAGAGTGGGCTAAAGAACGGTGATGGATCAAACCCAGATCTTTTGACTGGGTGTGAGTGTTTGATTGGTTCAGATGCTCCGTCCATCACCACCCCCTTTTGTACCGCTTTTGGCCGCCATAAGTGTGGCAGGGTATGCTCAGACGTGAGTCCCTTGCTCACTTTGCCACTGGATTCAAGCAAGCCGGGCTGAAGACGGCTGGAATGCCAGAAACCGGTCCTCGGAAGCTTGTTTCCGGTCCAGGGAAGGCATGGCTTGGCAGTTCGTGCTGGACTGTTCCCATGAGGCACAGGGTCAGACTGATTTGCATATAGCCATGTCTGAACTGGGGTGGCAGAGTGGGCTAAAGAACGGTGATGGATCAAACCCGGATCTTTTGACTGGGTGTGAGTGTTTGATTGGTTCAGATGCTCCGTCCATCACCACCCCCTTTTTTGTACCGCAAGGTCAATGAGTGCCCTACAACTTTTATTATAGACAATGGCGCATCACAGCAAAAAAGTACAAAGAACTGTCTCCGATATCATGTCTCACACTATCAAGAACCAAGTTGTATACCTGGGCAGCTTCTGTACCCTTGCTGAGTAAGGGATCCTTTGTGGCAACTATGCAGCAGAAGGAAATGACAGTGCACGCACCACTTCTTGTACTCCCAGGTACTTCATCGAGGGCATGCTTATTACGTTTCAACACTGCTGCTGACAAGGGACACATTTCTATTAACTGCAACTTTAATGCCCATTCTGGAAAAGTGAGTCAGTTCCCGACATTCTGTGATTCACTTGGGAAACTTAAGACAATGAAGGTACAGCTTCACATTAATGAAGATATTCACCCCATTGCACAGAAATTCATTTGCATTGCTTTTCACTTACAGGAAGTCCTTGGGAAAGAACTAGAAAAATTGTTAAAGTATGACATCATTGACCACTCTACTGGTCGGACACCGTGGATTACGCCCATTATGGTGGTACCAAAAAAGTACAGTGCAGGGTCAGTGCGTATGTATTAGTGACGACATGCGACAGGACAACAAAGCCATTGAAAGAGAAAGACATCCAGATCCAGAAATTGCGGAGATAATCACACAGCTGAATGGTGCCAAAGTCTTCTGCTGCCGTGATCTGAACAAAGGTTACTATCAACTTTAACTGTACGAAAACTGTAGGCACACTACTACTTTTTAACTCATATTGGTGTGTTCAGAAATAGAAGACTGTGGGGATATTCACAAGGAAGTGGCGGGGAGAGGCGTTTGCCTTCTTGGCTTAACGCCTCTCTCCGCCACTTCAGAAAAGCAAGGCTGCACCATATTCACAAGGACATGGTGCAGTCTTGCTTTTCCCCCTGCAATGGCGCTAAGTTTCACAACTTAGCGGCAACACAGGCACCCTTGCACCAGAGTGCAAGGGTGTCCAAAAGCAGGGAGGTTTATTTATGTACAGGAAGGTGTCCCTTCCTGCACATAAACAAACCTAAAATGCCAGTTTGTAACTTGCATGCACAAGACAGCACGCATGGAAAATGCAAAAACGAGAAAAAATAAAGCATTTCTCCTCGTATCGCCAACTTAAGACCAGGGTTTTCCTGGTGTTAAGTTTGGTGTTAGATCCTATTTACGCTGCCCTTGTGAAAAGGGGGCAGCGTAAATATCAATGGGTGTTGCGGTGGAACTACCACCACAACACCAACTGCACGCCCCTTTCACGCTAAACACAGAGTGAAAGAGTGAAAGGGGGCCTATTCACAAGGCAGCATTAAGCTACGTTAAGTGGCTTAACACTACCTTTTGAATAAGGTGAAGCCCCTATCACCACCACAACGTCACGTCATTGTCTTACGAAAATTGGTGCATTAACACACATGCTGGTGGGGTTGTGTAATAATGCACCAATTTTTGTTAGACAATTAAGCAGTGGCGGAAGATGACATGTGAAAGTGGTGAGGGATAAAAGTTCTGGATGTGTGGCCTGTAGTGACTGAATGTAGTGAGCAAGCCCAACCATCATTAGGGGGAAGGGGTTCAAGGGCTTCTCCCCCGGAAAAACTTTGAAACAATAGTGGGCAAAATGTGCATTTTATAGCAAATTTGAGAAAGCAAGAACATTAAAGCAATTGTGTGTAATAATGGCATCAAGAAAGAGATTTCACATGATAGTGACGTGGGTAGCTGCTTGTTCAGTACTAGTGGATCTAAAAATAGAATGCCAATTGTTGTAACTAGCACTGCACAGGAATAAACAGCAGTGATTGTGCCATGTGTTACTGCAATATTCAAAGCCTAGGGCTTTAGATATTGCAGAAACTATTATTTAACACATGATGACACCCAAAGCAATCAATAAAGTTCTATTTTTAGATGTTCTATAATTGCCAGCGCCTTAACCATCTCTAGCACATTTCAACTCTTACTGGTGTAAGGTCTAAGCCCAGGGTTAGACTCCAACTCACAACCAATCACATATGGAACAAGTGTACATTCTTAATGCAGGCAATAGTCACCCCTTACTACCTTTAGTGTACATCACAGCTCCAAAATTGAACCACCACTCTAAATGACACAGGGGTAATCTTATACTCTGCAGTGGAATTAGTGTCAGGCTAGGTGACAGCCCATACGTACAATGTCCAGTTTACAATTCTAATGCACAGCCCAAACTGTCAGCCTGCCATCAGCTGATAATATTGCTGTAGAATCTAAATCCATATCAGGTGGCTAATACACCAGCTGTCAAATCTGTCCAAACTTTGAGGAGGTCACACGTTTGAATGCCTGAGAGGATAGGTTCATGCCTTAGCATGCCACTACATCCGTGCACAGACATCCAGCTAACACTCACAGGAGACAGCTAACACCACGTGTAAGAAGGACCATTTGTTTTTAACTAGCTACGGTGATATCAGACCGAATCTTGTTGTATGGTAATGCACATTAAATGGATTTTAGAAATGAATCAGCATTCCAAGAACAGGTATCCTTTTAACCCATGAAGATTCTCAAGAGGAGCACCAGTTAGGACTTCAAACCCCTCCTATTTACTGCTTTTTGCTAGATCTAAAATATGAATGTGCCCATACCTCGCAGAGAATGCATTTCACTTAATTTTTAACCCATTTTAGTTACAAACGTTTCTCTTGGTGACTTACACTTAAAACTCATGAAATCAGACGTACCCTCACAGCTAGCACTTATCAATGCAGTGCATTACTTGACTGCTCTTCAGAAGCCATTTTTCCCAGCAACTGATTGCCCAGGTGAGTACCAGTGACAGGAATTTAGAAGTTTATCTCAGCAGGCAGTGCTGCATAGCAGAGGGATCCTTCCCAAATTGCGCCTGCAGGATCATGTGCACATTTTCTAGTCCCCACTTAAGCTGTTTTGCCTCAAACTCTTGGATGAGTTGGGCATGGCGCTGTTCTGGGGTCTCATTAGCAAATTTCTGCCAAAAGCTCCAAGGTCTTGCTAAAGACGTTGAGTTTGCTGCTTATCTGTCTCTCGCATCCGCTGCAATCTTTTAGCTTCACGGTCTGCTGCCGTCAGAACCGGCATGACGGGTGTGGAGAATGAGGTTATCGTGGTGGTGGGAGGTGGGAGGGGTTTAATTAAAGTAAAACTCACATTCCCACCCCACCTCAGCTCCTGGCTCAGACTCCTGCAGTCCCGCGTTTTCCACTCTTAACAGAAAGCCACCCACAGGCAGCCTCTCTCCTCTCCACCAATCGCAATGCTACAATGGCAGTGTTGTGATTGGTGAGGCGGAGAGCGCCCCAGCCGGGCCATTTTCACTATGTAGGCTGCCTGCAGCAGCCTACACAGAGAAAAGGGGGGAGTGCGCATGACTAAGTTGGTCGGACCTGGGCCCAACCAAACAGTCAGTACCCAGAGCAGCAGGCATTCCACTACCCCCCCCCCTCCGCCCTTGAGCAGGATGCCCACCCGCCCTCCCACAACCAGGCACACCAGGCACTTCTGCTTTCTCATAGTGCGAGAAGCAGAAACATAAAATGGTAGTTTTACCATTTTATGTTTCTGCCTTCTTGCACTGTGAAAAAGCAGTGGGGCGACGCCCCATAGAGGAGCCGCCACTGCAATTAAGCATTATAGTTTAAAGAATGTGTCAAGATGTTACAGTTTGTACATGTAGTCGAAATGTTAAAAAATATTAATAGTCGTTTTGAATTTGGATTCGTAGCTTCCCCTGACGAAGGGCTGTCTAGCCCGAAATACATTGGGTTCAAGAGATCCAAGCTGTCTAAGATGAATTGCGTATCCCTACGAGCTACAGAAAAAGGCTTGAAGCATATCTATAGCATTTTATGTGAATGGAAAAAACTAAGAGAAAATTGTGATTAAAATAAGGATCAAAAGGAGTACAATGGATCAAAACGGAGTATTTAATTTACAATGGAATTTGTGGAATACATTCTTATTTTGCTATGCGACTTGTTGATGGAGCGCCAGGCGCTCCACTGTTCATGATATTATACGTATGTGCTGCTGGAGCAGGGTACATCGCCAGTCTGCATACTAAACACTGCCTATGAGTATACTGTAAAAATGAACTGTTAAACAGGAAGGTGTGCATCCTGTCATATTAAACGTATCTTCAATGAATTTGTGTATAATGTTTCCTATTGCTTGCTATCAATTGTTTCTCTAAATATTTATCTTTTTTAATAATGAATGATTAGCTAATGAGTTGTGAATTTTCTGCAATGAGTGTATATAGCCTTGAATAGTCCCTTTTGGCTTTATTAATATGCTGATCATTTTTCAAAAGAGGCAAAGTGACTGGTTAAGGTCGCTCTGACGTTTTTCTGTAGGACCAAATGATGTACATGTGCATAGAATAGCCTGTCTCTCTTCCCAGGTGGAAATCTGCTTGAATAGTAGCAGACGTGTAATATCATTTTACAATTTCTAACTCTGCAGAAGTTGAAAGGGCCTGTGCATAGAGAAGGAGAGAAATATTGGCTAAAATGGATGAGTGTGAATGGAGAGGAGAACATGGTCAGTCCTAAATGTTCTCTGACTATATACAAGACTGCAAGTGTTATACCTATTGTGGTAATTAAATGCATATTCCTGGGTCTCACCTCTTTGTAAACCCAGATCACCTCCCTAAGTGATCTTCGCACTATAACATGGTGCGTGCTTACCTAAGATTATCTAATTGAGCCTTGGAACAATACATAACAACCCATTTTTGGATTTCTAAATATTATTATTTAAAGTCTGGAAATACCAGTCCCCAGTTAAGTTAGGCTGTTGTAAGAGCCTTAGTGGAGCTCTAGGTCTGGACTTATTTCAAACAAATCTTGTACCTAGCCTCTTGATCCAAAAAACAGTCTTTCTGACAACAATGTTGGAAGAGCTAGAAAGAGGTACGAAAACTCTTGATAGAATATTCACATTAATATCTTTATATTGACTTGCCCATGATTGACTAGAATTTGCCAGCATGCCCAAGTTTTCTTTAATGTTGGCTAGCAATGGAGGGGAATTAGCATCATAGAGTATTGATTTGTGAGATATTATCTTAATTCCAATGTACTTATTGTATTTTGTAGCCCATCAGAAGAGAAAACTATCATCAGAGAGAGTTTGGTTTAAAACTTCAGACTTATAAAACAAATTGTAACGTGTGGATGCCTTTCTGTATCTCTGGGAAAGTGATAGAGGCTTCCAGTTGTTCCCTTTCTGCCTCTAGGACTGTAGGCAATTTTATCCAATCTAAATATTCCTCTTGTTGTGTACATAAAAATCTTTCTTTCGTTTATAGCTTTTACAGAATTTTCGAAACTCTTAAATTGTATCATCATTTCTTGTAAGTTCCTGACCTTTAGCAGATTTTACAATAGAAATATGCTCCTATTTCTTTGTTTCTCTCAACCCTTTGTGGTGGAAAGTCTCTACTATATTTTCCACTAAATAGAACTGTTTCTTTAAATGCAAAAGTGAGAGTTCAGCCCTATTAATGTGGAGCACTCTCAATTGACCCACTCAGTTGTATTAGTTTATGACAGTTGATAATTGTGGGATTTGTCTGGGAGGGTTTTTCAGCTTCATTCAATTCCTCTGTTGTATTCAATGGCACCTGAAGATAGCATTGAAGGCCTCCCATTCTCTCAAGGGTGACCCTTCCCCATTGGCAATTAAAATTATCCTTTACTTTTTGGGGAATATCAGCTGTATCTCTAAGTAGGAAAGTAGACATGTGCCAGATGGGTGTTGGTGTGGGAGAAGAGAATCGTTCACAAATATGATGTTTATGCATTGCTTTGTACAATGCTAGTGGTAGACATAATGTCCTGTGGGTGATGCTCACCCATGGGGTTTAAGGCTTATCTCAGAGCTGACTTCGTTAGGAAGTATTTCAGTTTGTTTTGGAAACCGTTCATATCCCTCCCATCTTTGATTTAGATCTTTCCATTTGGCCATTTATTACAAGATTAAAGCCTCTGGTAAGTATTATGTCCCCCTTGGGGAATTCACCCTGTGTATCAACAAATAAGCTGAGAATTGCTAGTTTGAGGTGTGAACTGTCTCTACTGTAAGTGTCTGATCTTTCAGGAAACATTTAGTAAGAATGTACCTTCCATCCTTGTCTCTCTTTGTTTCTAATATTGGGATTGGAAGGTTTTTCTTAGACAGATATGGCAATCCTGCTATCCTTCTCTTTGGCTGGAGAAAAATAAGCTTTGGGGTAATGCTTATGCTTCGTTCTACCTTTGTCTTTAAGTCTATTTATTTCAAACAAATAATATCCAGTTGCAGGTCCTTGGTAGATTTGCATATTGCCTCCATTTTCTGGGGACAGTTAGCCCTCTAACCTTGTATGTTAGAACTTCAACTGCTGGAATCCATAGAAGTAAATTAATCAGGTGCAAGGTCTTTCAGTCTTGTTCCAAAGGGCTGATTTAGTTAACCTGTTGCCATCTTGCAATCAGCAATCCCTTGTCTTTTTCCTTCTCATTCACATTAACCTTAGAAAACTAGACACTATTTAAGCAACCCTCCCTCATACCCTTAGTACAAAAGTGATTCCTAGAATAAACCTGTAGAGCATTACCTTTTTGGAAGTGTCTACCTATATCCTGTAATCTGCAGAGAGTTTCCTAACAAACTGGGAGCTTCTGTCACTGTTGTAACTTAACCTACTATTTCTGGGGGTATGTTTTACACATCTAATTTCCTTTTAATCAGTTCCCCCTCCGACTCCTTACATCCCCAGTGTTGGACTCTGCCCTTTTTGCAGGGTCATCCCAGACCTTTTTGCCTTCCTCCTGTATGTTTTCTGACCTGTTGTTGGTGGTTGTATGACTCTGGGCACTTTAACACTAATGATCACTGCTAAAGCGTATATGCTCTCTTTTGTTTGTAAATTGTGTTGTGGATTGGTGTTTCCAAGATTCGCTATTTGATTTACTTGTCGACCATAGTACAGTGCACTATGTCTGCCCAGGGCCTGTAAATCAAATGCTGCTGGTGGGCTTGCAGCACTGATTGTGCCACCTACAAAAGCAGCTTGTAAAATGTGACTCAAGCCTGCCAATGCAGAGCTGGTGTGCACTCTGGTACTGCCCTGTCCACCTGGCAAGTGCACCCATTTGCCAGGCCCTAACCTTCCCTTTGTTACATGTTAGACACTCCCCAGGTAGGCCCAAGGTACCCCTGTGGGCAGGTTGCATTGTATGTGAAAGGTAGAACATGCCCTGATGTGTGTGGCATGTCCTGATAGTAAAATACTGCCACTTTCGTATTTCATTATTGCAAGGCTATCTGTTCCCATAAGACAGAATGGGGAGTTTGTTTATAACATCTTATAAACATAACTGGCTCTGGGAACAAGGTAGAAAAAGAAGTTTAGCATGCTTGAACTCGGAATGTTAAGGTGTATCTTTTATTCTGTGTTTGAAAATACCACTTTTATAAAGTAGGTATTTTCTTGCCTAACCATCCAGTGTGCCTCTGCTAGGTTTGTGTATTGCATGTCTGGCTTTTGGATGACAGGGGCAGCAGCTTTAGAAGTCTGATGAGTCAAGGCTGGGCTAAATAGGCGTGGTCTGCATTTGGAGTGGTAGGAGGAGTAGCACCTTCACCTGGATAGGGCTATGCCTGCCTTCCACAATGACGCCAATGCTCCACTGTAGTGTGTCTGGAACTAGGGCTAACACTGACAAAGGAGGGTGTTGTGCAGTTGCAAAGTTCCCCAGAGAACTGGGTTTGGCTGGGTACAGACACTCTCTGCCTTCAGAAAACAAAGGATTTTGGTGTATAAAAAGAGGGATCCAGACCCCAGACTTTTAGATCACTTCTGGGAAACAAGAGAAACATTTTCCAAGGAGAAGAGCCGGATAAGCTGAGGAGGAATACTGCCCCAGTGCTGTTTGTTGTCTGGGGTTAGCCTGCAGTGGCTGCTTGCTGCCAAGCAAAGGATAAAAGGACTTTGCTGTTTGCTTTGTCATCTCGAGGAAGATCTCCATGGGCTTGAAACTGAGCTTGCCTCCTATTCTGAAGTCTCAGGGACACAAAGACTTCACCACCAGCTCCCCTGAATTTCCAACCTGCAAAGAGGTGCCTGCTGCTGTTTAGGACCTCTGGAGGTTTGTCGCTGAGAGTTGGAAAAACGATGCAACATCGAAGAAGCATGACGCATCCGTACCTGTTTCCGACGCATCGCCAATGAACCCGTCGCAGCGCCTGTCGCCGCTTGAGAATCGTAGCACAACTCATCGGGTGTAACGATCTCCGAAGTCCGAGATAGCCGCACCGATTCCTACGCAAGCCTTTTGTGTGGCTGCACGAAACCACGTATCGTACCAGATTGACGCATCGCATCAAGGCGCACTAAGAAACAGGCGCATCAACTACCCACGCACTAAGGAGTGGACGCATCAACTCCCCTGTGCTGCCGTAAGGAACCAACGCATCACCTCCCCTCCCTGAGTGTAAGGAACTGACGCTTCACCTTACCTGCTGCCATTTTGTTTGTTTTTCGTGACGCATCTAAGGTACTTTTGAGAAAAGTGTTGCAATTACAACTTGCATTGAACTGAGCTATTTCTACCATTTGAAAGCTTTATTTTTAATACTGTATTGTGAATTTTTGTCATTTGGACTTGTTTTGGTTTAGATAAAGATTGCTTATTTTTCTAAACTGGTGTGGTGTCCTTTTATAATGTTTTCACTGTATTACTGTATGTGTTCACAAATGTTCAAAAATGCTTTACACTATGCAACTAGTGTGTCATTTCTTCATAATCCAATGTAATACCCAAATAATCCCTTCCCACAGTTTGTCTGTAATATGGTGGAAGGTTGAACATCTTAAAAGGGTAACTTGTGACAGATTTTGGAATATGTATTACACATGTCCGTTATAGATAGTCTCCAGCATTTTCTGCTCTGCATACCTCTTCCATGTCATACAAATATTGAAATGTTACCAGTATATCCAAGGGGCAACCTCCCTTCTGGGTTTTCTTCGGGCTGAGCCATCAGGCTCTGTCAAAGAGTATTATGTCATCGTTGTCTCCAGGAGAGATGAGAAAGAGCTATCATTTAGGTGCAATATAAGGGCTTGATTCTTTTGGAATGACTCTAACGTGTAGGTTTTCCTTCCACAATCTGTTTTCCAGGTCTTCAATTTCTGATAGCCCGCTCTTGAGTTGATATTTGGCTACTTTCAGTCTCTGTTCTATGTCCCTTTGGCTGATACTAGTGCCTTTGTATGGGATTCTGCTTATAGGATCCTTGTACCAACTGCATCCAGGTCCTAGCACAATTCATCTATCTTGAACACCAGTGTGAATTTCAATTCATGTATCCTTCTGTCTGTTCCAGCTCTGAAGCCATCTCAGAGATCACTACTTAGTCCTTGAGGGGCATTCTGCAAGTCAGGCTTCAAGATTGACTTGGCTGGGGCTGTTCTCTGAGCCATAGGAGGCCCTAAAGCAGGCATTGTGTTCAAGACTTCCTGGATCTGAGAGGTCGTCCTAAACTAGCGTGTCAACTTTTTTGTGTGCTTTTCTTAGGTGATATTAATTAGCATATATAGACAGTCTTACTTATAGATCAAGGGATTACAATTGGACGAGCTCCAGCTTTTCACCGCAACCCTTTGTGGCTATGTATGCTTATAGCTGCTGCACATGTTTAATATATATCACAGTTTCATGTAGGATCAGAAGGAGTATCACACTGGGGGAAACATCCTTTACAACGCAGTCATTACAACGGCCTACCTTTATAACACAACTGTTACAACACAACCATTACAATGCATGCCATTACAACGCATTTCACTACAACACATGCAATTACAACGCATACCATTACAATGCATGCCACCACAACTCATTATAGGGTAAGTAAAGGAGATTATTTTAGTATTAGAGTGGGTATGGGCTTTGGGGTAAATGGGAATAGTCATTTTTACCCCTACACTATCCAATATTTCCCTACTCCTGCACTCACTGGAGTGAGAATAGTATTTATTTATTTATTTTAGTGTTTTATAGAGCGCAAACTTGACCCATGAGGGTATCAGAGCGCTTTACATGGTATACAAGGTCAACAAACCAACATAAAATGCAGAGATATACAGAACTTATACAAAAGTGTGGCGGGGGCAGGGGTGTTCTTTGTGGGGAAAGGGGATACACGTGAATGATTACAATCATAGTTAGAGACAAAAAAACAGAGGCCCACATATTCTTTGCAGGATAATTAGTGATCAGGGGAGGAGGCAATACACTATCACTACACTATTAGTAATTTTTACCCCTACACTATCCAACACTTACGCTACTGTTGCACTCACTGCAGTGGGAATAGTAACTTTTACCCCTACACTATCCAACACTTACCCTACTGCTGCGTGTTGGACTTGACCCTGCTTGCAGGGTCATCCCAAAATTTTTTGCCTTTCCCTTAGCCCTTTTGCTGTGATGGAGTTGGTGGGTTCAGGAAGTTGGACGTTTTGGCGCTGGTTAGCAGTGCAAAGTGTGTGTGCTTTCTGCCTTACATAGGTATTTAAGGAACCTCCCTCACCTCCTTTAGGGGACTTCTCCCCCATGGTAAGAAATGTATATACCATGTGTGGTGTGAGAGGAAAATAATAAATGCTGTGTAATGGTTTACGCACCTTTATTTTCAACATTGCAGAAATGTAACTTTTAAAATGGATGCCATTTCTGTCTGCTTGTGCCACTTGCCTGAGATGGGTTGGCAGTCTAGTGTTTGAAGTGACAAGGTGCTATACACTTCCCCCAGTGACAGTGAGGCTGGAACTGACAGGGACCTTATATAAGCTTCCAGCTCTTTCTGGTAGGTGGGAGGAGGGGTGTATATGTAGAGCAGTAGAGATGCCATCTGCTCAGACTTAGGGTGTACTGGAATGAGAGGGGACACTCTGCCAGAAGGTACCACCACATGGGCCTGTGGTCTGGCCCCTGAGCCCATCTGTACCCATCTGCTGTCCACAGGACCAGTGAGAGCATTTGCTGGAGTGAAGACTGCTGTGTCAGGAGAAGTGCCACTTTATGGGAGCTGCTGTCCTGTACTGATGTGTGCCCACTGTCTGCTGATCTTGCCCAGCATGGCCTGCCTGCTCTGCTGCCCTAGCACCTCGTGAGTGCCACACTTTGACAGCCTGCACTCCAAAAAGGTGAGGAGTGTGGGTGCTACTCCCATGGGTGGGACCCCGGGAACTGTGAGTCACCTAGCGCCTGGTGAGCGCCATATTTGAAGTGACTAGGCAGCTTTGCCTGCACTCTAGTGCCTGGTGGGCACTGTTTTCCTGATTACCAGAAAAGGTACACTATATTCTGTCCCTGAAGCTTCTAGTGGGACCTAGTGCCTCGCAAGCGCTATATTCAAGGTGCCAGGGTAAGAGGAGCTGACGCCTGCAGCGCTGTGCTGTCAAAGTGCTATATTTCATTTCCCCTGCGTGTGTGCTGCATTTGGGTACTGCCAGAGTGCCATACTGCCATTGACTGTGCTCTGCTTGCTGCCAAGGCGCTACAACTGTGCCCAGGAGAAGAGGAGCATATGTCTGCAGCACCGGGATTCTAAAGCTCTATGAGGGGATCCCGCCTGTGGGATTCCCCTTGCCTGCTTGGTTGACAGTGGGCAGCTGCAACGTATTGGGGGGCAAGGAAAAGAGAGAGAGGAGTGAGAGACACTCCTGCCCTGCCCCAGTGCTTTGCACACTTTGCTTTTGCTGTTTTTGCAGACAGCCCTGACTTTGCAGGATATAGGGCATTTGAGCCCCTGAGAGAGGCCAGTTGGCCTGAGGCCAGTTTCAGAGTGTTGTGCCCCCGATTGGGGAGAAATGTGTTTATGCTGGCGAGGCCTATTGCCCCATATGATTTCTTGCATAATATTGTTGCATGAAGCATTTGTACCTAGGATGACACTAATGTTTTTCCCTCTGGTTTGCAGTGCTGATTTTGGGCCATAGGTAATTTGAGAGCCCCCGATTAGGGGCTCCCCTGGCGCAGTAGCGCCAAAAGCAAATCTGCAACCTTAGGGCAGCTATTCCAAGTGAATTTACATAAAGTGTACCGTTAATGTTGCTTATGCCTAATGCATGTGGTTATATCGATAACGGTTTCTTTCCCCCCTAATACTTACAGGATGTTTGGGGGTTACTAGGGATGCACCATTATGCTAAAGTTCTGTCCTAATGGGCGCAGTGATGAAATGCCTCATGTGTAAGCCCCATTCTAATATGATTAGGTCCCATGTACCGCAGGAGGTGCCTTATGCATCTGGTAATGCCTAAGGTGATGTTGCCTAGTGTTTTTACCCTAATGAATATGCTTCATGCCTACTATGTTTATGCCCACAGGTTGATGCCTAATGCTTTTCCCGCCTAATAGGTTATTCATACTGTTTGTATGCCTAATGCATTAATGAAGGCAATACTTTTACCCTAATGCTACCTTGTGGGAGTCCTGCGTAAAGTGCCTAATCTAAGGTGATTTAATGCTCCCATGGTTTAGACCCCAGCTGAGTATGGTGTGCCTAATGATATGCAGAACATGCTCAACCGTTATGCCAAATGTATTCGTATTTTCAGGTCCACTGTGACGGTAAGCCTAAGGTGTTGATTCAGGCTTTATGCCTGACCACTGTGTGTTTTATGCCTAGAGCTAATGGTTTATTTTCCCCTAAGGCTGCAATGTTGGTGTTCTGCATACTATGCCTAACCTGAGGTTCCCATTCCAGGCTATGGCAATGATGATTTATGCCTGAAGTTAATGCACAATGTGTTTTCATGATTAATGCTACTGTTTTTCCCTAATGCCTACGTGACTGGTTTCATGTTTAGGCCTACCCTGACAAATGTCTAAAATGATTTATGCCAAGTGCGTGTCTACTCACCAGTAGGTACGGTCGATGAAACGTTATTGCTTATGGACTTTCAGTTATCCTTGGACTTGTGATGGTTCTGGCAGCGGGCCAATTGGCACTGTCCTGTTTATAGTCCCCTTGTGAATTATTCCCCGGTGCCGGCTGGCACAGTTTATCTCCACCTGTGATTCCCTTCTGATGTGTTTATTTTACAATACACATACTGTTTTTCACTTAACCTGGTGTGGAGTCTCTTTTTGTAGTGTGCCTTGTGTGTCGCCTGTGTGTGCTGCGCGGATGCTTTACACAATGCCCTGGAGTTTAGCCTGCCCGCTCGACATCATGCTACCCAATTTCTAACACTGCCCTAAAAGTATTGTGCGTTAGGTTGGTATGCGTTGTAATGGCATGCATTGCAATGGTATGCATTGTAATGGTAGTTTTTAAATATGCGTTGTAATGGCATGCGTTGTAAAATCTTGCAATGCAAGGGTAGTTACGATGTAAAGACCGGCTTGTAAAAGCATGCTTTGTAAAAGCATGTGTTGTAACAACATATATTCTCACACTGGCCCACTTTAGGGCACCACAGTAGTTTTGAAAAAGTAAGAAGTGCTTAAATAAGTGTGACATGTGGATTTACTGGGTCGCGTACCTTCCAGTGGGTGCAACAATGGTGAGAGACTCTTGCCTCTGTTGACCCACTTGTCTTCATCTGGCATCATCCTACTCTCTCTTTGACCCATTTCATCCGTGCTAGGAACGCTTTTGCGGACTCAGGTTTACTTTACCATGTGCGCGACAGGCAGTCAAATGTTGTGTAGTCTTTAACAAAGGGTGTGGGCCAGTCAGCTGCTAATTCCCAAATCCACCCCTCACCCCACCAAGGCTTTCCTTGAGCCCCAACACCCAGATCCTTTATCTTTATAGCTTGTGTCTTCAAGCCTACTGCAGGGCATGACTCTGGAGGGAGCCACAGACCACCAGCCCTCCATCTAGACCCAGGCCCATGTCATATAACCGCTACTTTGCCCGGACTCCGGTGGGCAATGTGGCATTAGTGCCTGTATCTTTGGTTAAAGGGACTTGACAAGTTTCCTCTTGCTGGCAACTTTAATGTACCACCAATTATTGTCTATGAGAGCATGCTGTTGGCTTCAGTAATCAAGCTTTTAAGTAAAGGAGCAGGGAAAAACTTGACTCCTGCCCATCATTTACTTTTAAAGGTAATTAACTAGCAAGAAAGATACTCAGAAAGAACAATTGCATAATAATGCAATTTTGGCGCTAGGAATATTTTTCTGTAGAATTGCATTATGATCATAATTCTTGTAGGTAAATTTGATTTAGGCATGATCTTGAAGGTGATGGAAAAGACACTTACATAATGACTAGTAATGGAGGGTTATTACTCATAAAATAAGGAATGGGATGAGTGAGGTGAAGAGGAGGTAATGTACCAGAAAACGACCTTGACAACGCAGTCAAAACACTGCAATACATTTACATTGCTGTTTTTACAATGCAAGTGGTTACAATGACTTGCACGGGAGGGCACTCTACACTAAGGAATAGTGTGATTTACTATTCCAACACCTTCCCTACTGTGAAGAGACTGGAGTTGGAATAGTAAATCACACTTTTCCTAAATCCAGCGCCCTCCAGCGCTGTAATGTACCGCAATCTAAATGATCGCGTTGTATCATCATACATCCAATGTACCGATGCTGATTCATTGCATATTTCACCTAAATATTTCATGATAACAATAATATGTACTCATCAGAAAAAACATGGAAACACATGAACTCAAAGCCTAAATAGTTAATGTACTACAGCTTATATTTATAAGTAGGATGTTTCATCAAGACAGATTGCGCATTTCATTCAAAGAGAATGGTCTGGCATTACTGAAGTCCATCACCCATTCCAATGATTCCTTTGCTTTCTACAACTAAAGGGAGTTCCCTTCTATAAATCTCCTCCCACCCTTTTGTGCCCTTCCATTCCAGCGCTGCAGAGGTGTCTTCAATTTTTTTCTAGGGGCACTGGGTCCCCCTTTCTTATCAGTGGCTGTTCTGCTAAAGCTAGGTAGCCTTTCTATGTATGCATCTTGTTTTAAAAGACCTGAACTGCTTTTGTCACGCGTCTCACCTTAATTTGGTTACCTGGTACTCTGGCCCACAGACCTTCCTTGAACACGGGTGTAGGGTTTGGGAAGTCCCCCTTGTGGACTTGTTTGCACCACAATTTAATTCTCAGATCTTAATCTTTCTCTCAAAACACCCGGACTCATAGGCATTAGGGATGTACCCTCCTTCCAGCCCCTGGCTGAATGTTCTACTCTACTCCTTGCCCCCCTATTCTGGTAATTCCCAGAGTCCCAGCCAGGTTACACAGGAAGCCAGCAAACATGATAGTCATGCTGCCATTTTGGACAAGGGGACCATTGTTCCCCCTCATTCATCACCTAGTAGCGGAGAGAAACTGTATCCTTCAAATGAATCCATCCCCTCTTCCTCCTCCTGTGGAGACCTCAACATGACTAAGACTATTGATTTGGAGATTGAGAGGGAGGGCTACTTGAACAGAAGTCTCCTTCCATTTTCAACTCCTTACAGGTAACTAAGGGGGGTTTCAACAATCGAGAGCATAGTCATCTTTGGGAATTGTTGGACATTTGTTGTTCAGCCAGAGCTAAATCTCCTATTATAGCCCCGAGCCATAAATATTGCAGTTCCCACATGGCCTGTTTATTCTATTTATTTATTTATTTGGTGTTTTCTATAGCGCGAACATGACCCTGAGTAGGGTATCAGAGCGCTTCACATTTGCATAACAATAAACAGGCATTAGTAGTTATACAATGATTTTGAGAAAAACATTAACACTTACTAAACATATATATAATACCCCAAAGATGTTAATGGTAGATTAGAGGTAGCATGCCTATAATCGTGGTGGAACAATGATAGTGGCGAGTCTGGTGAGAGTATGGGAGATATTTACTCATATAAAAAGACTTGGCTTCATTTTTTAAAGCAGAGATTGATGAAATTCTTCTAATGTTAGGGGGAGAGCGTTCCAAATTCTGGGCGCTGCGCCAGAGAATGCTCGGTCATAAGTTCTTTACATGAGGAATCGGGCCGGTTTTAGTAATAGATCTCCGTGGCTCCGGGCGACACGGCATCCTCCTGATAGTGTGATTTTCTGGGCTAGGTACACTGGTGTTTTGTAGTGCATCACTTTGCGGGTAATGCATGCAATTTTTAGTTGTATTCTCTCTTAGTAAGGCAGCCAGTTAAGAGCTTTCAGATGAGGGGTGATGTGTTCGAATTTCCTGGAGCCGGTTATGAGTCTTGTGGCCGCATTGAATAAGGGACTGTCCATAACCACTCTTAGATTGTAATGGGCAGCAGTAACCTCCTTGGTGTCATCTATCCTCCGTTGAAGTTCTTGTCTCATGACTATTCAGGGGTTTCAGTAAATTACTTCCTAGAATTAAGGAATCCTTCCAAGCTTTGAATCTTCCCTTGGTGTTGTCTTACCTCCATACTACCTCATTCGAGCAAACAGAGTGCATGCTGAGACGTTTCTCACCCTCAAGGTGGTATTTTTGGTGGCTATAACCCCTACAAAACAATATGGAAGATAGGAGCATTGGTATGTTGTCACCCCTAATTAGGAATATTTGAGGATCAAGCAGTTCTCTCCATTGATCAGAATTGTGGTAAGGAAATAGCTACTCCAGTTAGAGCACATTCCACTGGGTGGATGGTGGGCGCTTGGGCGCAATAGTATTGATTTGTCTGGAAAGCTGTTGACAGGTAAAATCATAAGACATCAAAAGGGAAGGAGATAACATTTTGTTTCTGTTCCTAAACGATTCTAAGACCAGTGTCATCTTTTTGATTGAAGAGAGTCATGCATGGGCATTCCTCAGAGAGTAAAGAATGTGGCGAGTGAGGTGAAGAAAATGTAATGCCCAAATACTTATCCAGTAGGCTTCATTATGCAGATTCTCCCCCCTCTCCTTTCCTCAGATGAAGTGTGAGGAGATTTATGGGGGGGAGACTACATTCAATTATGAAAAGCAACAAAAACTTTAGAATGGGTGATGGGTTTCAGTAATGGTTACACATTACTAATAGAGAGAGTATTGGGTCGAGTAAGCGAGAATCAGAGTAATGAATATTGCAGACAAGTAATCCCAGCATCATGGAAAATGTTAATTGCACGTATCATTTGAAAGTGTAACCATAGCTAGCGTTAATTCTAAATTTGTATTGCATAGATTTTCCTGCGATAAAGGCCAGGGCACAGCTGAACAATATTTCCCATAGGTGGAGAGGTTGAGAGGTTGAGAGTTTGAGCACGTCCGGAACAATACTAAATACCTCAAATGGACAGCAAGTCTGAGGTTACATTTGTATGCATCTTCTGGCTACTAATTTGGATTGCTGTGCTTAGGGCCACTCATGATTTAAGATTAGCTGTAATTATGAACAAGCCATCTCAAAGACATTGCACGTTTCCCATCTAATATCTTTTTGATAGCTGTAATTAGGATAATGAGCACATATGCTTTAAATTAAGGCAATTGTTCACAAGATCTCTAAATGTATTCTTTGAAACAAGGGTATTAAAAAAAGCAAGCAATAGCACACATCACAAGTTACAATGAATATCAAAATGATGTGAAAAAATGCAGATTGTGATTAAAGAATGTAAAGTCATCACAATGCAACACAAGCAGGAAATGTAGAAGATATCAGTTAGACGGTTCTTCTGTAGGGGCGAGTGAACTTGTAAAATAATTGGCGAAATGAATATTCCTTCATTAAAGCAATTTGAAAGTGACCATTTCATGCCCTCCTGTAATGTAAAGTAGACATTAACATGCACTTAGAGTAGACATCTATATGCACTGTCCCTATCTAAGCTGAATTCCAAGAAATATTAATACTTGCAGACTAGTATGCATTGCAGTCTCACAATGCTTCAAACCCCTGTAAATTCTGTTGTTAAGTTCTGCTTTATTTCTCACGACATTTCTAGCTTTTGCTGCCCTATTAAAAAGGGAAAAAGGAACAATTGATGGACAAAATGCAGAAGAATGTCATACATTCACCCCCGTACAGAGATCTGGGCCTAAATCCATCTTTTTTTTGCTCACCATGCCATGCCAGTTTGGATCCAGCCATATGCAAATCAGTCTTGACCCTGTGCCCAATGGGAACAGTCCCGCCCGAACTGCCTGGCCAGGTCCTCCCTGGACTGGAAACAAGCATCCTATGACCTGTTTCGGGCTTTCAGCCCCCATCAGCCGTGATAGCTTGACTTCAGTGGCATGGAGAGCACGGGACTCACGTCTGAGCATACCCGTCTCACTCAGGGTGACAAATGCAAAAAGAACATATGATTGACAGAATGCAGAACAATGTCATACATTCACCCCAGTACAGATATCTGGGCCTTAATCGTTTTTTGCTCACCATGCCGTTCTAGTTTGGACCCAGCCATATGCAAATCAGTCTTGACCCTGCGCCCAATGGGAACAGTCGGAACTGCCAGGCCAGGTCCTCCCTGGACTGAAGCAAGCATCCTAGGACCAGTTTCGGACGTGCCCTTTATGCCCAGACGTGTGCCCCGTGGTCACTACACCACTGGGTTCAAGCTAGACTGGCTGATGAAGGGTGGTGCCCTGAAACCAGTTCCAGGATGCTTGTTTCTGGTCCAGGGAGGACCTGGTTTGGCTGTTCGGGCTGGCCTGCTCCCACAAGGAACAGGGTAAAGACTGATTTGCATATGGCTGGGTCCAAACTGGGGTGGTGTGGTGAGCAAAAGAATGATGGAATAAACCCAGATCCTTGTAACTGGGGGTGAATGTTTGCTTTGCGGAGAGGTGTGGCGCCGCGGCCAGGGTGACTGATGCTGGACGCTGGGGATCACGGTTCGATCCCCGGCTCCGGCGGCAGGGGTCTGCTCAGCACCATGCGACTCTGGGCAATAGCTCGCTTAATCTTCCTAATGGCCCCCAGTGCCGAGATACCCCTTCGGGGATGATTCGTGTGCTATGCAAGTACTGGATTTACATTTACATTTTACATTGTCCAGCTCTCTGTCCATCAATTGTTTATTTTGCAATTTAAAAGGGTGGCGGAACCCACCTCCTCATTTAACTTCAGTTCATAGTTAGCCTTTGATTGACTATATTTTTCCATTTAGATGATTTGTCACTCACTAAAATGGATATTACAAGAATGAAACGTTTCCTTTGGAAGCGCAAAACCTTTAGAAACAACCATAATAACGCAAAGGAGTTTATAATACCATAAATCCAAGCAACTTCAAAGTCTTGCAATCAGGCTGTTAAGGCACCCCATAAAACCATCCTCAAGGAACAGCACTTCCTCTTTCTTTGTATGAAAGTCTCCAAAACCATAGGTCCATTACCTGCAAATATAAACTCCTATTACAATCCCATTACAATATACCTCAAGGTTCATGCCCAAACATCAACATGCGGAAAACAATCTTGATCAAAATAACACAACCATTTATGTGAAAACTTCTCTGATTATTACAGTGTGTTAACCAAATATGAAAGAAACATACTTATCCGAACACAAGAAGGTGGGAAGGATGACACCGATCTCCTGTAGGGTGGAATAACCTTTGCCTCCTTATCCTTAATAGATTTTCAACTTTTCTTCTTGGTAGCTTTGACATTTTGCATTCTATGTCAGGACCAGAGTCTTCAAATGATTCTTGTTTAAAGCCTATTCACCACCATAGATGCCATGCTTATAATATTGAATCTGAGGACCAGTCTGCTGCCCTCAAGATATCCTCTAACCAGCCTCCCATCGCAAAGGTTTTACAATCCATGGCTCCCATTACAGAATGTGTCCCAAAGGACGCCGTCTCTTTGACTGTTTCTGACATCACCCTGTCAACCCCTCTGACAATTGTGGGAGAAGAAAGCGGCTTTGAGGTTTTTTTCTCAACAAACTCAACAACTGGTGTAGAGCTGCTGGTCTGACTATATCCATGAACATAAGTTTTATTATGACACAGGAAGGACAGGTATTGGACCACCCTGATGCTGGTCTTGGTACTCCATGAGAGCGTAAAGGTAACACTATCAGGTGTAAAAATCCTGGAAGACACAGCCAGCAGTCCCACGAAAAAGTCTGCTTGCAAGAGATCACTCATAAAAGCATTACCAGCTTACCTGTAAGTTCCTTCCGGGAAAGATAAACATTATCCTATCAGGACTCAAATAAGCACAACACTAAAATGATATCCGTCGAGTATCAGCACTGCAGAGGATCAGAGAGGACCACCCCTATCAACAGCTTGCACACCAAAGCATTTTCCCCACCAGAATGCCATGCCATGGCTCAAGACCAGCTGGGATTGCAGTCTTAATTGTATTAATAATAATTTTACAATACACCAGACCCCTCTGCGATAGTTTGGACAAGAAATTCAAAAATTGCAATAAATCTACCCCCCCCAGGGGTTCAGGTTTTTTCGCAAGCACCAACTGGCCCATCTGCACCAAGCAGAGCTATACTGTTCAGAAGTAGAATCTGCCCATGCTCTCCTGATAAAATCTTAGGCATGTTTCAAAAAGCCCAGGAAAGACTGAGCGAGGCATCTAGCACCAGCTGGTGTAAGATGCCCTTGGCGTCTGACAGAAAGGACTCTCGGGAGGACAATCAATCAAAGAATCCATCAAAAGAGCCAGAAGAACCAGAAACCACGCTTGAAATCTCCAAACGGGAGGTATCAGAATTAAGGATAACCCTTGTGATTATTGAAAAGAGAGGGAAAGCATAGACCCATATCTGCCTCCTGCCATACATGAAGGCATATATCACCATAGCTAGGGAAACTGGCTTCCAGCTGAACAAAACATGGAAGCTAGTGGTCCAGGCGAGATGCAAAAAAGTCCACGTCTCAAGGACCCAAGTTGTCCATGATCGCCTTGAATATTGCTAGATCCAACTTCACAGCTCTGAAGTCCTTCATATGCCTTGAATTACAGTCTGCACAGATACTCTGCTCTGGGAACTATTTTCTTGTCCAGACAAAAGTGCTGACAGCTGGACTAGGGCCGAATAAGAGAGGCCTTTCAGTTCTACAAACTTGTAAACCTGATTGACCCAGAAGAATTGCAGGAACCTGCGATGTGTGGAGAAAATCAGGACGGTGGTAAAAGACTGTCCTGCACCCAATGGAGACCCTCCATCTTGAAATGACGGTAGACCAACCATTGGCACCATTTGCGCCGCTCTACTGCCTGACTTTCTTGAGGGAGAAGATAGAGTTGCGGCCACAGCGTGAGCATCCCTCAGTCTGCCGTCACCTCTAATGGCGTCAAACTGTCAAAATTCCGAAGGAGACCGCGAAGAAGCCACAACGGTGTGCAGCGGCCTGCTAAACCACTAACATATTTAGACAAACTCCCTCCCATCTGACAGGGTCAAAATTGTTATTCCAGGGGTCAAAATTGTTTTTCTTTTCTACTCTGATTGGAGCCTAGCTATCTAGGAGGGTCCTGGGATTGTATAGGAGAAGCACGCCTGACAAAAATTCCTTAAGGTCCAACTCCATCTTATGTAGACCCGACTCCATCTTGGCCCATTGAGGTCGCCATCTTCCTTTACCCAGACAATGGGCATTGCCTTATTCCCTGATATGGGCAGAATCATTATCTAGTCTAACTCTAGACACAGATGTCACCCAACCTTATCTTTTTAGGAACTGTGATAGCATCAAGTTCTTTAATTAATTACATAAATGCACCATCTAATGAGCTATCATCTGGGTCAAATTTCTACCCTTCACCATATCAAGGTTAAATGAGAACACACAAAGACATTTAACCAAATAATGTAGACTGAATTGACGTCCTTTTTCCTTATATGTTCATAAGGAAACGTCTGGGATGCATACCTTGATACACATAATCTATGTCAGACATTATGAAACTGGTGCCAGAAATTCCAATTTCTGATACGACTTAGTATATAGGACCTACCCCTCGACGACTTGTCATGAGAAGCCCTTCACCCAGACTATTGCCCCAAATTCTGCCAGAGATGGTCTCACATGCTGTCAGCACACTTTGCAAATACTGCATAATGCCTGAAGCTTATGAAGCCAAGTCCTGGCTACATTACCCAGTCTTTCACATTAAATGTTGTGCATTGTAAAAAGCTCACCTGTGTCACCAATGGGTGGCAAATTATCCCTTGCAGAGGTACGCCAAAGTCACAAATTGCAAAACACTTCTTGGCATCTCCTATTCAGAAGAGGGAGAACTAAAGCTGCCCTTTGTCTGGCAGTTGTTCCTGTTCACTCCCAGACAGCCAAATCCCTGCTAGGTGGTCAGCAAATAAAACACTTATTGGCCTTTCCTGGCCACAGGAGCAGGCCTTTGTGCTTTGAGCCAGGTTTTAAGAGAAGTCTGGCTCTTTCAGCATAATG
The DNA here is from genome assembly GCF_964261635.1 of Lissotriton helveticus. NCBI lineage: Eukaryota > Metazoa > Chordata > Amphibia > Caudata > Salamandridae > Lissotriton > Lissotriton helveticus. The sequence goes on along the minus strand of NC_136063.1, from coordinate 210,187,887 downwards.
TATAAAGTTATAAAGTTTTGCTTAAATTATCAAAATCTGATGTAAATTGGATTTTAAAAATGAAGCAGGAAATAACTTTGAAACATGTTTACAGGCTTTTCCTATGCAGAGAAAGGGAGTTAACAGTTTAATCCCCCCTAAGGTTACATATGGAAAAATGTATCAAGGCCAAAACAGTGAAATAACGTTTGGCTTTTATTTTGCCATGAGAGGACACTCAAGCAATATGTAGTGTGCCTTATTTTTTATATATTGGCACCTGTCCTTGGGCTTAAAACGCATATTGTAGGGGTGACTTATTAAAATATAAAAATAGATATTTCCTACATGGCAAATACATCTTTTCCTGCAAAGTTCCACTGTAGCACAGTTAATTTTCAGTGCAGCCTAGACCACAGTGGTGCTTCTGTAAGACATGTATTTATTTTCACATATGACATTTACATTTTCCTGCCAGAAGGGCACTTTAAGCACTATTTAGAGTGGAAATGTAAGTTAAATAGGCCGACTAGGGAATTCCAATGTGCATATCATAGTTTAGAGGGGAAGCACAGAAGCTTTACAACGGTTTAGTATTTATTTAATTATTAATTTATATCCAAGGTTTTAATATAGCACTACTGGACCCGGGGGTATCAGAGCGCTTTACAAGATAGGTAAACAATTACAACAAAGTAAAACAATGTGCATTAAAAACACGAGTTACATAAAATCGGATAATTGAATGTCCTGGGGATATAGGGGGGATGGAGATCAATGGGGGAGGGAGTGTCGAAGTTCAGAGGGAGAAGGGAGTGTAGAAAAGGGGAGAGGAAGAATGAGAGGCGGGGAAGGGGTTGGGGAGGAGGCGAGAATCATGGAGCAAGGAGTGTAGAGAGTCAGACATCAGTGAGGTTAGTTTCCCCAATATTTGTTGGGAAGGAGTATTTTCAATCTTTTTTTGAAGAGAGGGTAGGAGGGGTTCATCGAAGATCTTTGGGTAGAGAGTTCGAGATCTTGGGGGCATTCCCAGAAAAAGCACGAGATTGGTTTTTTTGTGCTTGAGTCTGAGAGAGATTAGGACAAGGGAGTTGGTGCTCCTCAGGGACCTGGAGCACCCAGCTTTTTGCAGTTTCTCAGCCAGGTAGGTGGGGGTGCTTAAGTGAAGGGCTTTATGCGTGATACATGCAATCTTGTAGGTGTATCTACCTTCTATTGGGAGCCAATTGAGGTTTTTTAGGACCGGAGAGATGTGGTCACATTTTTTACAATCGAAGATAAGTCTGGCGGCAAGGTTGAGGACAGATTTGAACGGTGCTAGGTGGGCTTTAGGGGTGACAGCGAGTGTGGCGTTACCATAGTCAATACGGAAAAGGACAAGCGATTGGACAACGGTTTTAAAGTCGTCTGCTGGTATAAAAGGTTTGAGTTTTTTGAGGTGGTGGAGGGTGAAGAGGGCACCCTTGGCGGCATTTTTGATGTGTGGGATGAGATTCATGTTATGGTCAATGCTGTTGCCTAGGGATTCGACAGTATTCGAGGGGGAGAGGGGGCAGTTGAGAGCTGTAATATCCTTGATCCAGAGATGAATGGGGAGGGAGTTGTTTTTAGGAGTGAAAAGGATGATTTCAGGTTTTTTTGGGTTTAGTTTGAGATGATTAAAATGGAACCAGGCTTGTATTTTATTCAGGGTCTCGTTGAGGTGAAGGATGTCATTGTGAGATTTAATCCTGTATAGCTGGGTGTCATCCGCATAGAGGTGGTAGCATATTTTAGCATGTTTAAGGATGAGGATGAGAGGTTCCATGAATAGGTCAAATAAGGTAGGGGAGAGGATGGAGCCTTGCGGAACACCAAGTGAGATAGGTTGGGGTTTGGAGAGGCAGTGGCTGAGCTTAATTTGTTGGGATCTATTTTGAAGCAATGAGGAGAACCATTTGAGTGCGGTGCCCTCGAGACCGTTTGACTGCATCCTTTTCTGAAAACAGATTGAAATATGTCTAGGAGATTGAATGAGGTGATATGGTTATCTAGTTGGGTCAGGACACATTTTTCCAGGGCTTTTGAGAGGAAAGGTAGGTTAGAGATGGGGCGTAGGTTGTTAAGGTCGTTAGGGTCAGCGGAGGTGTTTTTGACGATGGGTGAGATTTGGCCTAGCTGTAGGGAAGCGGGCACACAGCCCGTGGAAAGAGAGGAATTGATGATGTTGGTCCAAACAGGAGCAATGACATGTTTAAGTTCTTGGACCAGGTGTGCGGGAAGAGGATCTTTAGTGTGAGAGGAGGGTTTGAGCTTAGAGATGATATTGGTGACCGCGGATTCTGAAACAGGGGTAAATTCGCTCCAGGAGGCATGGTTTTTAGCCTGGTGGTGCATGACAGTGGAGACAAGATGGGGGCGACCGTTTAGGGAATTAGGGGGACTTGAGGCGGGGAGGAAGAGGATGAACTAGTGTTAGTGATGTTGTGGGGGGTAGTTGATTGAGGGGAGGGTGGGGAGGAAGAGGGGTGGAGGTGAAGGAGAGTTCAATTGAGTTGACTTTATTAGAGAAGAAGCTGGCGATTTCTTCTCATCGTTCAACTGACGCTAGCATTTTGGGGGGCCAGAGGATGTTTGTTTTTTAACAATGTTAAATAGTTCTCTGGGGCGGTTTCTGGCGTGGTCCAGTTGGGACCGGAGATAGGAGGCTTTTTCATTGAAGATGTGTTTTTTGTACAGGGTTCTGGCCTTTCTGAGGAGGACCAGATTGTCAGAGGAGGGATGGTTCTGCCAGGTCTGTTCTGATTATCTGAGGGCCCGTCTTTCATTATTGAGGTCAGAATTGAACCATCATTTGGGCGGAAAGTTTTTTTGTTGTTTGATTTTGATTGGGGCAATTTGGTTAAGGGCTTCAGTAATAGAATTATTATAATGGTCAGTTAGAAAGAGACTTTTAGAGTGGGAAAGCGATGCTTGGGTAATCAAATCAGACATCTCTTCAGTAAAGGTGATGCAATTACCAGGAGGGTGGTAGATAGTGTGAAACCTAATGGGGGGGGCAAGGAAAGTTGATCTCAGTGCATAGGTACTCAAATGTGGAAGGGTCTTGCACCTGGACTGTTGAGAGATTAGGATCTTCTTTAAAGATTAGGGCAAGGCCACCTCCTATTTGTTCGCTTCTATCTTTCTTAATGATGGAATAACCAGGTGGGATCAGCAGGTCGAGTATAGGAATGGAGTGAGGGTTAACCCAGGTTTCGGTTAGGAATGCTATGTCAATGTTATCGTGGAGAATGGTTTCCGCAATCTCAATCGCATGGCAGGAGGCGGATCGGCAGTTAATCAGCATGCACAAGAGGGGGGAGGTGTTGGGCATTTGGGAGGGGGGACAGGTCTGAGTAGTTGAGAGGGGTCTAGGACATGCTGGAAGTAGGGGAAGTCGGCTAGTACCAACGAGAACTGGGATAGTGGACTGATGGTTAAGGGGATTGGAGGGAAAGGATGAAGATGGGCAGATGAGAGAGCTTGTAAGAGAGTTAACTTCTAGGGCTGTCGTGCAGGTGTCAAGTTGTGAAGGGGGCGTGATGGCATAGAAGGGGGGGATGATTTTGGTAATTTCAGCGAGTTCAGGTAGGGTAGAGCTGTTCAAGGGGAGGGGTGGGCAGGGGGGAATGTCAGTATTGGTAGCAGCGCCAGGAGGAGTGTCGGTGTTGGCAACAGTGTCGGTGTTGGCAACAATGCCAGGTGGGCAGTTAGAAGGGGGGTTGAGGGGAGGGATGTTGGAGTGTATCGAAGAGTGTATAGAAGAAGGGATGGTGTATTGTGAGGGTATCGATATGTGGGCATGAACCAAGGAGTGTGCTTTGGTAAGGAGAGAGACATCATTTCTAAGGGAGGTGAGTTCAGTGGCAAGGGATGATAGGAGAAGTTCAACATTAAGGAGTGATTTGGTAAGAAGTGAGGAGTTAAGTGGCTCTATAGGGTTAATGAAGCTGGAGGGGTAGGAGTGGTCTAAGGGTCTGAGATAGAGGGGAGGACGGGGGGATAGCCTGGGGGAGGGTTGTGATGAGGGTGAGGATCGTCGTTGGGTAAAGTGGGGCACAGGAGATAGACGGGGATGAGGCATGCAGGTTGGGTAGAGCGGGGGCACAGGAGATAGGCGGGGATGAGGCGTTCAGGTTGGGTGGTGGGATTGGAGAACAGGACAGGGAGATCGGGGGTGGCGTTTCTGGTGTCTTTTGTGTTGCATGGGAGAACAGGGGAGTGTGGGAGGGAATAATCTGAGGGGGTCCACAGAGTCCTAATGCCAGCACAATTGAGGGTCCTAAAAAAAGGCAAAAAATCTGGAGTGACCATGCAGAAAAAGCAGGTTTGCTACCGTAACAATTATAACAAATAGTCATTCTTTGACATGGCCATATGATCATGGCCTGTGCTGTATCAGCACAGGGCCAAGTGCTTTGATACACCTGCAGTTTGCAAATTGATTTCATTTTTCCCAATATTTCAACAAGTTGGCAAATTATTTTAGACAGCACGGCTCAGAAACAGAAATCTGCTCATTGTTTCCAAGCAGTTTTGCCTGAAAATCAAGCCCTAACTCAGAAAAATATCAGATTAAATTAATTCACTTTGAAAACTGTGGGGCAAATGTCCTTTTTTTTAGTGCAGCACAGCACAGCAACCAGAATTGCTGCACCCTGTTACAGTAGGGGGATAAAGCACTGCAGAGTTATACCTACTAAGGGGCATATCAACAAGGGCTGTCGTTAAAATTATCTCCGCTTTAGTGTCCGTTTTCGGGCGAAAAGCAGCGATAATTTTATCTCCCTATCAGCATGTACATGCAGTACCACCCATTATCTCTACGCCACGCCTCGCTAATGAGATGCGAGGTAGGCGTTCCAGTGAGAAATACAGCGAAACTAATCGCTAACAAAGGTTCTCCCTATCATCAAGGGAATCGCTAACCCGCTTAGCGACATTGAAAGAAGCGCTAACCGGCTATATCGCCGGTTTCTTCCGCCTGCTAATTTTCCGACTTAGCAATGTTTATCATGGGAGGTGGATTGTTAACCCGTTGAAGGGAGGTTGCTCCCCACACCGCATAGCTCCACTTGACTGCGCCGTGTCCAGGACCCAGCTGCTGCTGAGTTCGAGGCCCACCTCCACCCGCTGGCTACCACCTGCGCCTCATCCCTGGTGGCCAGTAGTAGGCCTTAGGTTTGTCTTACTGCCTGTGTTGTTGCGCTCTGTTTATCGTGCCTTGTAACTACTGCATTGTATTCTTTCACTTGTCTAGCCTTTGCCTGTGATTGTTTATTAAATTCTTTGCTAGTTTTGACTTTGCATGTTCTTGCTTTTTGTATTCTTTGCTCGTTTTGACTTTGCCTGTACTTGTTTTGCCCTCCGCTCCCTCGCCGGTCCCGCTTTCCGCCGCTGCGTCCCTTGTGGCCACCCCCCCCCGCTCCCACTGGTCCGTTCCTCCCTCCCGGCTGCTCCTCCCTCCCACATCCCCTTTTTATGGAGGCCGATGCGTGCCTAAGGCAAGCCCGTCTGCGCCCATCCGTGGCTGAACCGTGCACAGCATTTATGAATCAACAAAGTCCACCTCACGTGGGATCAGTGTTATTCCTGTTGTCACTGGAATACACTAAATGTTTTAAAATACCCCTCACACACCAAAAGGGCCCTTGGTGTCATGCTTCATCATCGGGGTCTTCCCGCCCGGCTGCCGGACGGGGCAGTGCTGCGACACGCGACTACGCTGGAGCACCTTTTTAGATGAAAGTGTTATGTGAGTGAAATGAAGTGAGTGTCAGTGGGGTCAGGGGTGAGATGGATACGTGGTGTTAAAAAATACCTGGCCTGGTGATAAAAAACTCTTTAATAAACACTGGCTGGTATTGTTAAAAAAGAAGGTGATTCGGAAAGAGCAAGCGGGTTAATGTGCTTCCTTTCCTGTGTGGGTCAACATGTTTCGGGGCGCCATGCCCCTTCGTCCAGACCGGGATCAGATCCCCCTGTCACTCACTGATGTCTTTCCACAGTAAAAAGAAGAAAAAGGTGTATGTACAGACTAGTGTGTTGGTACTATGTCTATCAATGTGTATAGGTATTAATTTTATAAATATACACAGCCCTAACTAGACCAGAAATACTGATGTAGTATGCTTAGGGAAGTAGGGAGCAATGCCCCATGAGCCAGCTCTGGACAAAGGGTAATTAAGGGTCCAATCAACCCCTGCACGATTGTGCTTCCTCCTTCGTCTGCGGCTTCCGTGGTTTGTGAACCGTGCACAGCGCCAGAACCCCTGGCCCCATCGAACGCAACAACACCCGACTGAGCTACGATGCCAGCACCCTCCATGCACTCAACACCGGCCGAGAACACATCTGCTACCAGGCCACCCCGAAGCGCACCCAAGGACCCTTCACCTGCTGGAGCTGCAGCTTCACCAGCATCCAGCAGCCAAACCGCCAACCAAGGAACCCAACTACCTCAACTGCATCCTCCTCAACACCCGCTCCGCTCGCAAACACACGGTCGAACTCTGGGACCTTCTCGACTCCACCACTCAGGACGTCACCTTCCTGACAGAGACCTGGCTGAACCCCGCCTCAGCACATGACACCGCCATAGCCACCCCGGCAGGCTACAAGATCACCCGCAGAGACCGTACCAACGGAGTAGGAGGTGGAATCGCCTTCGTCCACAGGAACACTCTCAGAGTCTTGACCAACTCCGACGACACCCTCAGTACAGCCGAACACATGCACTTCCAGATCCACACCGACCCCAACACCACCCTCTGAGGATCCCTCATCTTCAGACCCCCAGGACACCCACCATAGCTCAGCGACTCCATCGCCAACTTCATCAGCACGCACACCCTTGCCTCCACAGACTACATCCTCCTAGGAGACCTGAACTTCCACCCCGAGAACAACAACGACGCCAACTCCACCACCCTGATCGACAACCTCGCCAACCTCTGACTCAACATCGTGACAACACCCACCCACGCCGCCGGCCACACGCTCAACTCCATCTTCACCGCAAGCCCCCACGTCTCCTTCAACCACACCTCCGAACCCCACTGGACGGACCACAACTGCATCCACTTCACCTTCAGGAAGCCCACCACCCACCACCGCACTCAACAGATGCCTTGACGCTGCTGGAGCAAAGTCACCGAAGACCAGCTAACCGCCACCCTCACCTAGAACCCACCCGCCGACTCCACTGATCCTGACACCGCCGCCTGCAACCTCAGACAATGGATCGACGAATGCGCCAACACCCTCGCCCTGCTCAAGTCACCCTCCAACAGCCACACGAGCAAGAAAGCCACCTGGTTTACCGAACACCTCCAGGCCTCCAAACTAACATGCCGCAAATTGGAGAAGAACTGGCTAAGCAAACGATCACCGGACAGCTACATAGCCCACAAGAACGCCACCCGCAGACACCAACAACTCATCAGAGCCGCCAAGAGGGTCTCCTTCAATGACTACCTAGATAACAAGGCACACAACACCAAAGAGCTCTTCAACATCGTAAAGGAACTCTCCAACCCCAGCTCCAACACTAACGACATCCTGCCTTTCCAAGACCTGTGCGACTCACTGGTCACCTACTTCCACCGCAAGATTGCCGGCATCTACGACAGCTTCAGCGCCACAACCACAATGACAACCACCACCCCCAAGACCACCACCCGCACCAACCGCCTGCTCTCCTGGACCAGCGTAAACGCCGAGGACATCAGCAAGACTATGAACACCATCCACTCTGGATCACCATTAGACCCATGCCCTCACCACATCTTCAACAAAGCCAACACAGCCATCGCACCCTATCTCCAGAGAGTAATCAACTTCTCCTTCGTGAGGGCAACCTTCCCTGAGAGCTGGAAGCACGCCGAGATCAACGCCTTACTCAAGAAACCCAAGGCGGACCCCAAGGACCTCAAGAACTTCCGATCCATCTCCCTGCTTCCATTCCTGGCACAGGTCACAGAGAAAATCATCAACAAACAACTGACCCGCTACCTCGAGGAGAACAACTTTCAGGATCCATCCCAGTCCGGTTTCCGCAGCAACCACAGCACCGAAACCGCCCTCATCGCCGCCACCGATGACATCAGGACCCTGCTTGACAACGGAGAAACAGCGGCCCTCATCCTCCTGGACCTGTCAGCCGCCTTCGACACGGGTTGCCACAACACACTACGAACACACTTACACAACACGGGAATCCAAGAGAAGGCCCTGGACTGGACCACATCCTTCCTCTCCGGCAGAACTCAGAGCGTCCGCCTCCCCCCCTTCCGATCCAAGGCTACCGAGATCATCTGCGGCGTACTCCAGGGCTCATCTCTCAGCCTGATGCTGTTCAACATCTACATGGCACCCCTCGCCCACGTCGCCCGACAGCACAACCTCAACATCATCTCCTATGCCGACGACACCCAGCTGATCATCTCCCTCACTAAAGACCATCACACCGCCAAAACCAACTTTCACGAAGGAATGAAGGATGTCGCCGAATGGATGAAGAACAGCCGACTGAAGCTGAACTCAGACAAGATGGAGGTCCTCATCCTCGGCCCCACCCCCTCAGCCTGGGAAGACTCATGGTGGCCGACAACACTGGGAACAGCACCGACTCCCACCAACCACGCACGCAACCTAGGGGTCATCCTCGACTCCACCCTCTCCATGACTAAGCAGGTCAATGCCGTCTCCTCATTCTTCTTCAACACCCTCCGAATGCTCCACAGGATCTTCAAGTGAATCCCTACCGAAATGAGAAAAACAGTCACCCAGGCCCTCATCACCAGCAGGCTGGACTACCGAAACGTCCTCTACCCAGGAACGTCGGCCAAGCTCCTGAAACAGCTGCAACTCATCCAGAACACCTCAGCACGCCTGATCCTCGACAACCCCTGCCACAGCCACATCACACCCACCAGAGAGACCTGCACTGGCTCTCCATCAACAAGAGGGTACCCTTCAAGCTCCTCCTCCACGCACACAAAGCTCTCCACGACACCGGCCCAGCATAACTCAACAGATGACTCACCTTCTATACCCCTACCTGCCAGCTCCGCTCCGCTCCGCCGGCCTCGCCCTCGCCACAGTCCCTCACATCCGAAGAACAACCGCCGGCGGCAGATCCTTCTCCCACCTCATCACCAAGACCTGGAACACCCTCCCCACCAACCTACGGCAGACCCAAGACCTACTGGCCTTCAGAAGACTCCTCAAGACCTGGCTCTTTGATCAATAGCAGCACCGACCCCCATTCCCGCCTCAGTGCTGTGAGACCCTTACAGGTATGTAGTGCACTTTACAAGTGTCTTGAAGTCCACCTCTCCCTATTTACAATGTTTTTCCTAACGCTTTTTTTTATCGCTGGTAATCTGGCGATATCGATGCTTATCGCTGCTAATGCCGGGATTTCTATCGCCTCGGCAATGCTCGTTGCTGATAGTGCGCTAACCGGGCGATAGACAGCGTTAGGATTTTGTACGCTACAAGTGGCCAGCAATAATTATCGCTGCCGCTTGATGATATGCCCCTAAGATACCATGCTGCTGCTCTCTTCCCTAGCACTGGTGCACAATTAGGCTGCCAAGCTCCACACACACAGCTTTGTACTATAGTGAAAAGGTGTGAAAGTGATGTCTAGTATAGGTTTTGTACTGAAAGTGTACCCTTCCACTGCAAAACACTCTCCCAAGATAAAGTTTAACATGTTTCACACATTGGGTGTGTGCTGTTGAGTGGGAGTGCAGCACATATGTAATGTTTGAAAAGTCAGGAGAAATGTTTTTACACAAAGTCCTGTCTACCATAGCAAAGAAAACGGGCTCTGCCACAAACATGGCTTTTAGTGTTAGAACGCCCATGTACCATCCATGAGACACCCCCTCAATACAAAATAGATCAAAGCACTATTTACATGAATGTATAGCAAGTATTTGTATGCTGAAAAGTCAATGGTCAATCAACACTTGGGGCCGGTTTGCATCATTGTTTGTGAGTTTGCACTGCAGCAAAGTGCAGGCGCATATAAACAGGCCCTCAGCTCTACACTGAGCAAGCTCAGACCAACAGCCATGGCCCGTGCAGGTAAGAGCAGTGAGGTCAGGGTGGGGGGGATTTCGACAGATGACAACGAGGGAAAAATATGTATTTATTTAATTTTCCCTCATCGTCGTCTGTCGAAATTCCCCCCACCTGGCCGCACCGCCCACCGCTCCTACCTGGACTGCCGCGGTTGCAGGCCAACATTACACAGCCTCAGATGGTGCAGAAATTGCCTATGCATCAAATTCACGTCGCATTTCAGATGTAAATGTATTTAACTACACGCATGCAGATATGGCATTACTGAGATAAATAGCACATCGTTTTCATTATTTCCAATTTAGCCTCACTTTTATAACTATGAAAATAGTGTCCAGAGAGAGCCACTATAAAGGGCCAATTACATGTCAAAAGAGTGGTATTTGTACTGGAAAAATCACTCACACAATTACGACTTTACTGGGTGCTGGCTTTCTACTCACAAGTTTGTCGCATTCACCCCAACCCAGGAGCATGCAAAATAGATTACGCCACGCACCGAGTTGTGTAGTTGAGCGTGTCTTTATTCTCCAACATTCATTCACACTCTTATCATGATGTCATACTTCCTAGACCGCACCCTAACACCTCCCCCACACCTTACGTTGTTCCTGTCTCCGAGTCTGCCTAGATTCACCAGGGTCCTAGTGCGCATCGCATGGATACGCTTACAACGTGAAACTTTTTATGAATGCACACATGAAATCTCTGGAAAAAAGCTCTATAGCACACATCCTCAGTATTTGTATCAGAACATGGAACTATGTGCTCACCCACAAGTTCCAAGATACAAATGAAAAGAACTTGGATTTTGCTAATTTTAGTTCATTATTTGTAGAAACCATTTGCAAACAAGTTAACAGGAATTTATTTCTAATACGGTAATTCCTGATTCCTGAGACTTTTGTACATCAGGGCGTTTTTGTTCCAAAGTAGTAACACAGAACTCTAAATTAAAGTTTGTGCCACTTTGGGCTGGCACGCTTTTTGCTGTTTATCTGAGCAGTCCAATGCTTTTAACAGTGTCTCAAACAAACTTCTTTCAAGAGTCAAACCGCAAAGCTACGTGGTCTTACTGTTGAAATGTGATTCCTGAGTTTAGGGAGAGGAATTCTTCAAAACGACTTCTGAAATGAGTTTGCAGTTTTTCATTTGTTGAACAAAATATTCCCTGCACATAATGTGCCTGTTATTGCTACTTTCTTTCACCTTCTGTGTAGAGTGGACTGACAGCTCCTCGTGTGAGTGAAGGCAACTGCATTCCAATTAAATGTAACAATAGCCCACTTGTTTCTATTCACAAAGCTTTAGGCCGCCCGTGACCAAGTGTCTTTTTTTCCAATCCAATTGTCAAGTCGCCGCTAAATCTAGCCAAAGTCAAGATGGAGTTACAAAGATGTACTCGCTAATGTTACTCGAGCTGCGACATGCCTGCATGCATCAGTGCCTAAATCAATGAATAAATTTGGAATCTGGAACGGAAGATTGCAAAGATGCTTAGTTAAGCTTGCAGGGCGTCACGCGAGGTACTGCTGAGGCTGTCATTTCCGTTAAAGGCCTTTAGCCTCGAGCCATACAGGAAACTGTTTGAAGGGGGCTGCAGATGAGACAGATCTTCTAACAATTGTTTTTGCATTTGTTTTGATTCCTGTGTCAGTCTGCAGGAGATGGGAGCAGTTGCGCGCGCATCCCGAGGGATATAAATCAAGCACCAATGAAGTACATGTTAAGATGCTTTGTAACAAAGCAACACTTACTTACCTGTCCGAGATCGAATCTACCTGTCCGAAATAAAATGTAAGTGTCCGAAATCAAATCGGAGCTTCAAGTCTTTAATCTAGTCTGAAAATGTACAGGTCTATCATTTTCCATGGCCTACACCCACCTTCATAGTTTAATTGCTTGCTTATAAATAACTTAGCACAGATAGCAAGTTCTGGTGTTGCGCACTTTAATATCAAACATTGGCATTCTGTATTTTTTTATTACTTTCTTACAAAAGAATGCTGCTTATCAGACACTCCAGGTAGCAGTCTTCCCCGTTGCTCGATTGTTTTCTTAGGAGTGGCTACTGCTGAATACACAAGTGCACTGCTGCTTCATCTGAGTGCTACTAAAATCTCGGCTATTTCACTTGAAGTGAGCACTGCAAGTGGCAATTCAAGATGCCCGCCCGTCTCACTAAATATTAGCAGTGCTAACATAAGATAAGAGTTATCGGCTGTCTCGTTTTTCAATAGTTTCAATAGTTGAAGCGCCGTAGTAGTGATATTTTACCTCGTTTTATAGAGTTGGATGGTTGCTTGTCATATGCACTTTAAAAGAATGTGCTGCATTTGGTTGGTGATGTAGCAGCATTTGTCGACATCGCTAAAGTAAACAACAGAACATAATACAATAATCTACATGAAGGAACATAACACAAATAAAACATAACAGGGCAAGTATAACAAAACAGCAAAACGGTGAAAGCAATATAACCACCACAGTACAGTACAGTACAGCAACATCATATTGTAATAACACAGCAAAAAAACAGCACAACACATCCCAACCACAACAAAATGACAAGAAACAACTATGCAAAAACATTCTTGTCACACAGGACCACTTCCAGAAATCTGTTTTTGTAATACCGAAGCAAAAGGTGTTTCATTAAGTCCCTATGTGTTGATTTCTTTGAAACATACAGCGTCCAAAGCCACTGGGCTGCAGAGGCAAATAAATTTTTGATGTAACAGGTACGTGGGTATTTTACCATGTACAGTCTTCAGTAGCATTTAAAGTCATTACCAACGAACAAGATTAAATTCCACGATGTGGGAGATTAACTAATACCTGACAGTGAACTTTTTATATTTCTAAGAATGGCATTTACAAGATGGAGGGTGGGTGCTGACTGCAGAGGACAACAGTAATATTGCATCCTCCACTTCATTTTTCCTACTACTCTCTCAAGACAGTGGTGGCATCATTTTTATAGATGGGGTCAAGCATTTATATATGTACCCCCGTGGGGAGTCTGCAGATCAGTTCTCCCCTGGAAATGATCACTTTAGTTGAATAACTGGAGCCAAGTATCATGATGCCAGGGAAAAACTAAAACTGTACTTACTGCTTAAATTAAATGAGATAACTTCATTGAAAATTGACCACTCTTTTGCTGCCTAGGTGAAGGCTGAAAAACAAACAAAATATGCTAGGACTTCATCTACCACAATGCAATGTGGCCTTACTGATGGCAACTGTATTGAATGTACACCTATGAAATGTTCTGTTTTGGTTAGTTTGAGGGCTACCACAATCTATATTACAGTTAATACTTTACAATACACAGTGGCATTCTCCAACTTTTTGACTCCTTTTTATAAATGTGTACTGTTTATCACATACACTACAGAGTGGTATTCATACTTGTTTGTTTCTTATAAAGGGACACGGATTATCACATAAACCATAGAGCGTTCTATCACATAATTATTTACTTTAAATTAAAATTGCTTGTTAAAAATACACCAAAAAGTGGTATTCTGTTTGTTTGGCAGATATTGTATGAATAACTAATCTTTGTCATTAACCTCTTCAAAGGTACTTTATGATCAAAATAGTCACTAAAACTCAAATAGCAACAATGGCTCGTTGAGAGGTGTGTTACTACTTCTTCTACAGAATGCCAGACTCCAGCTGTCTTCCCTGTGTAACTGTGAATTTTTAAATAGTTTTCAAGAGTTTTTTATTTTATTATTTCTTTAAAAAAAACAGACCATATGCAGATATTGTTGTACTCCATACTTCGTTTACAATAAGATTTTTTTCTTGTGAGTTATAAGATGTCATGCAGACCAGGGAGCAGCGGTTTCCAAAGTATCAATGGTAAGGGTAAGGGGATTAAAAGTGCAGCCAAGCTTGTAGTAGTCTGCCAATTTGAAACTAACCACTTTGTTTTCTCTTCTTTTTAACTCTTTATTCAACTTGTATCAGCCTGTACCTCTCCCACACCGAGCCATTTGGAGTAATAATCATCAGCCTACTCGGTGAATGCACCCAAGTATTCTTGAGTTCAGAGTTTGAACACACCAGCAAGTAGGACTTGTGTGCTTCATTGGTAAAATTAATTCAATTCCCACCTACCTGTGCCCTGGTGAGGAGCTTCCTACCTGCTATCGCTGCAATCGCTACTTGTGGACCCAGTAGATATTGGTTTTCACTTAGTGGGGTTCTCTATCCTTGAAGCCATTGTTTTTACACCATTCTTTAATACTACCACTCTTTCCTCTAAACAGAATTCTGGCTACTGGGCAAGTGTTTGTGTTTTTCAGATTTATAAACTGTCCACAAGCTCTGCCTCCTTATATCGCAAATCCTCCAGCTTGCAGTCTCACACAATAAGGTTCATTGTTCCGCAATCTAGCTACAGGATCCAGCTCTGCAATCTCCAGTTCTTCAAATTCCATTCCAGCAGCTACAATATAGATGCTCCTATTTTCTATGTGGCTCATGAGTTTGTTCCCCTTCTGTAAGCTCCATTGATGAAATCATTATCACTCCAAACTCATACACTTCAAACCTTCAAACCTTGCTAACATCAAATTAACATTCAAGAAAAATATAGGAGAATACTAAGGGACAAATGGAAGAATGGTGAGGATCTTACTGTACCAAAGATCGTCTAACGCATTCACTGTTACATCCTGCCATTCCCAAATTAGACCTGACCTGAGCAACTACTTGCCACTAGAAAACTACTGAATTGGTTGTATCCCCTTGAAAGTCCTTCAGCAATACCCTTGAGAACTTCAGCATTGTGATCAATTATGAAATGAAATCCAAGTAAGAGGGATGATCCAGCTTGCTTAACATTGAGAGTTCTGATTACTTGCCATGGCCAACTCTTGTCAAAATAACTGCACCATCCTGAGTGGCCACCGAATCCCATCACCAGGTGAAACACAAAGGCTGTTTTCATATTGAATTTTAGCACTAGATAGCTGAAACTGGTTAGGATATTACTTGTGTGGGTATAAAGACAAACACCTTGGAAATTTAAATGTTTCATGGTATGGAACCCTATCTTGATGCCATCTATATATGTTAATCACTTTATGACAGGTTTATACTGGTCACGGTCCTTGTGGGTAGCCATGCCAAGTTGTGGAATTCTAGAATACTGACCTCTGATCTAAGTGAGTACAATCTTCAGATAGGTGGAACATTGACATGTTTTATTTATGATGGCCCTTTTTGCAATATTTATTAGATCGATAGATGATAGTGAGCTCCCAATTTTTCTTATACTTGGACTTTTGAGAAACTACATTGCCTAACCCAAGCCCACTAGCATCTACAGTAACAATGCAAACTTCATCTTCTGAAAGGGAAGTGCTGAAGCAGCTAGATCTAAATCATTGACTCTATTAAAATCTTATGTCATTTTCTCAGACCAAATAAACTTATTTTGTTTTTAATAAAATCCACATGTACACAGTATGAGAAGAGAAAGCAGAAACAAATTTCAATAGTAGTCACAAATGCCTAAAATTGAAGACAATTGTTTCTTCAGCTTGGGTAAAGGAACTTTTTGATAGCCTTGAGAAGACCTTCTCTGGGATTTATGCCTTTAACAAGATATAGAATATCTAACACTCTACATCACTTTGTAGAAATGTGCACTTATCTTTATGAAGAGTCATACCTCTGTCTTGTAGAACAGCTAGCACTCTGGAAAGTATGCTATTACATTCATCAATGGTAGTAGCCCAAATTATGCTGTCTTGAAATGCTGCCTCCCCAACCTTATTAGCAAGTAAAGAATCCATAAACATTTGAAATACAGTTGTAGCAGAAGCTAATACAAATACAATTTGTAAATAACAAAATGCCCCAAATGGTGATACAAATGTGGTGAGGTATTTGCAATTATCATCAAGTATGCAGCCCTCGGGTCTAAGGTGGCTAAGAATTTGACTTCTCATTTTCCCAGAAATGTCCTGTATTTATGGGAATGGATGGCAGTTTACTAGAATCTGCTTATAAAGGAACCTTAAATCAGCACATTGTCTTAAACTATTTTAACTAAGACCATAGGGGATATCCACTGTAATGATTCAATTAGTTGAATGACTCTTGCCTTGCACAAATTATCTAATAAAAATAGACATGGTGAGATTCCTCATTTTATGTTTGGTGGTATGGTATTTTTAACCAATTTAATTTTGTGGGAAACAACATTCACTTTACCTAATTTGTTTTTGAAAATACCAGTAAATCGACTTAATATGACCTCAACAGAATGGGGTGTTGTCAAACACAAAAATGGGTGTATCAGTGCCAGGTTTCAGAGTCATACATACATATCTCTGTTGCCTCAATCCTTATAAATGTGTTTTTTGAGGAGAAACATACCTTTTACACAGACACAAATTTTGTTTAAATTAAATGTCAGAAACAAAAGATTCTATCAAGTCGATATTGTTCCTGAAATTTGAAAAAGCCCTAATATCTGACTCAAATAAAGATACTTTAACCTAGTTTTTGTTAAAAAAAAATCTGTAGATGGGACTCGTCACTAGAAATCTCTCACTGAAGGGGACTATAAGGCTCCCAATCACTATGTTTAACTAAATCCAGATTGTTTACAATAACAGATTTTTTATGTTTTATTATTGCAGTTTTAAAGAGTCTCCTTTTCTGAATAAACCTTTTGATCACTAATGATGAGTATCATATTGATATTTATTTCATTATCTTCAACATCAACATCTTGAATGGAATTGTTTGTAAAACCATTGTTACTAACCGATGCGAAATGGCCAATGTTGCCAAATGAGCTTATCTCGTTCTTTTTTTTAAAAAGGGGTATTTTTTCAAATGTAACTTTATTTGTCCTGTCTCAAATTCCTGTCTAACATTAGCGTTTTTAATCATGCTAATATTATTTAATAGGGCATGCGCGCAAGTGCGCCTAAGTATTCTAAAGCCCTTCTCTGTATTAACCACAAGTATACTGCCCCAGTGGGCTCAATAGACACCTGTTATTTACATTTTGTGTTTAACTACTGTTTATAGTATAGTAGGCAGGCGACGGCGTATCCCGTGGTGAAGAGATGGGAACATATATATATATATATATATATATATATATATATTACCTACTGGCGGTCGCCAGTAGGTATATATAGTTAGGATTTTTTCTCTATGGGATTTTTGAAAATTCTATGTCTAATAACTTTGGCGTTTGTGGACGGAATTGGCTGAAATTTTCAGGAAAATGGCACATTTTGTTTCTGAGCAGCGCTTGAAAATTGGGGGGGGGTTCGTCAAGGGGGGGCCGAAAAAAAGGGGGGTCCCAAAACGTGTTTTTAACAATGAGTTTTCCATAGGGCGGTTGGCCTCACTTTTAGCCCGAACGGCTGAATGGATTTGCACGAAACTTGGCAAAATTGTAGGGACTGGTAGCCCGATGTGCCTTTTGTAGGTCTCAATATATGTGCTACAGTGGATTTTGAGAAATTAACGTTTAAAAAAAGATATATATCTGTAACAGCGGACCGGGCTGCGCTCCAGGACGCGTACTTTTCGCGCAACGGAGCTTTGTGAAGCGAAGCTGATTGGTTCTCCGGCGTCTGTCAACATTCCAAACAGTCCGTAGCGGCCGCCATCTTGTCTCTCGGTAGGATCGAGAGACAAGAGGAGGCGAAAGCGAAGGGGCAAATGACCATAAGGGGGAATAGTAGATCCTCGCTGACCCCCTAGGTTTGATGTGGAGGTTTTAAAAGGGCCCCGCGGGGCAAAAAAAAAAATAATAATAATAATCGAACGGCTGAATGGATTTGCACGAAACTTGGTAAAATATTAGGGACTGGTAGCCCGATGTGCCTTTGCTAGGTCTCAATATATGTGCTCCAGTGGATTTTGAGAAATTAACGTTCAAAAAAAGATATATATCTGTAACAGCGCTCCGCTTCGCGTAACGGAGGTTTGCGAAGCTGATTGGTCATTCTGTCACTGGGCTATAGTTGGGCTACATCTGGCTGATATTTGGGCTACATTTGTTTTTTTTCGTCTCTGGCGGCCATCTTTGGGCTACATTGGGCTACATTGGGCTTCATTGGGCTTCATTGGGCTACATTGGGCTACATTTGGGCTCCAACATATATATAGGCCAATGTAGCCCAATATATATTTTTCAAAGTTAATTTTCGTAAAAACCACTGGAGCATATATCTTGAGACATAGCAAAGGCACATCGGGCTACCAGTCCCTACAATTTTGCCAAGTTTCGTGGAAATCCATTCAGCCGTTCGAGCTAAAAGTGAGTCCAACCGCCCTATGGAAATGAAGGAAATGAATGGGTAATTTGTAATTAACAAATAGCTCATCGCAAACTAGGAATGGTAAAGAATCGCTATTTATTCCTTATAGTTCGCTATTTAGGAAATGCAAAAAACTTTGATGATACATATGGCGGTTCATCTCTAACAAGATAAGAAGCATAGGGATAGATTTATGATGACTGGCGCATCACCAGGGATGTGTTAGTCATTCTGTGCCGCTGTTCCGTCACCTATGGTGTGCTGCATTTACAATGCGGCGCATCATGGGGCAAAAACAGCACAGATGCGTGATGTATCTGTGCCGTAAAGGTGGCGCATTGCTGGAGTTGTATCGCAAGTGTGATGAAGCTCCAGCAAGGGTCGGGGGTGCCCCTGTCGCAGGGTTTCTGTTCTCACACAGAACTGTGGACAGAGGATTGGAACCTCGGCGAATTAGGGTGTCCCAAAACTCACCTTAGTAATCAAAAACCCCTTAGCAAGCTAGGTACAGTGTCACATTGGATATAACAAACTCTCAATGTTTAGACAATCCAGAATATGAACTTATAGTACCTCAGGATACGTGGAACTCATGAACAGTCGGTCGTTATATATTTCTTAGAAACCAGAACATGGAGTTAAGAAGAACACATGTGTATTTGAAATGTTTATTTACTAATGCCGTCTTCTCAGGCGTAGTATCTTACATAATACAAGTACACATATTATCAGTAGCAAAATTACCAGCATAGTTACTAGTACATAAAAAGCGAATGGTGACAGTATGTTAACATGCTGTAAATGAATAAGAGTTAGCAACACTTATAAGCAGCCGCGGGCCGTGGAGGGAGTTACGGTGGGGCAGGGAGGCGGGGAGGGGGAGGGGCAGGGTGGAGAGGGCTCCACCCTGCTTCTCCCCCTCCCCGCCTCCCTGCCTCACCGTAACTCCCTCCACGGCCCGCGGCTGCTTATATCTCACCCTCCCTAATACACATATTATATTATTTGCTAAGAAGGTCTCTTTGTGTTGGTTTAGGTCGTGCCCATACTTTAGTGTCTTAGATTTGAAGGAATCACATCAGCATACACCAGCTCTCTCTTCATGTGAACCGCATCAAGTGTTGTGTATGTGTGTTCGGCAAAGCAATATAAAACCCGCCTCATGCCCAGAATTGGCAGAAGTTGCACTTATGATATGAGTATGAAGTCGTGGAGATCAGACCTCATAACAATTCTGTATCGTGTTGTTCTTGAAACTTTAGCACTCGCTGTACAGATATAGTTTAACAAGCAAAGCAGATAGTAGAGCAATAACATATTATTCTCATGTAAACCACGATGAATTACTAGGTTGAAAGCTAAAGCAACAACTAAGTGTCGTGTGCAGAAGTTGCAAAAAAGGAAAAATGGCGTTTAAACCGGTAATGAGCCCATGCTAACTTAACACGGTGTAAAGATATCCAGGACCTAGATGACACCTCCCCATGATCCGGAAACGAACTGAATAAGATAATAGAAGTGCCATCTCATGAGAGCAGATTGCAAGTTTATATGTGGACGGTCCGCAAGGTAAAGCATTAAAAACTAGGAAAATTTAATGCTAAAGAAAAATAAAACAGCCAAGTACTTTATCGAGTCTTAAGCCAATAGGCAAGGTAAATAATAAAAACTTGACAAATAAGTCAATGAATTGTCAATGAAATGCTAGTACTCAGCATATCAAACATGAAAAAGGTCTATGACATAACTGTGTATGCAAAATAAGCTGCAACAGCCTCCAATAGGAAGTCACCGTCTTCATCCGAAAAGAGTTCAGCCATCCAATTTAAAAGTGGAAAAGAACATACGTGCTCTCCCAGCACCGGATCCTCTATCACCATCAGAGGACAGCTCGGTGGGTTTTCAAGAAAGCTGTGTTCCAAGAAAGACTGTGTTGCCGCCAGTAAATTCCAGGGACCAATTAGTCCATGCATCAATGCCACAGCCATAATCCTTTCGCCAGGACAAACCAACTCGTGAGTAATGATAGGAGTCATCAGCTGATTAAAGTCGACGTCAGGAGAAACCGGTCCGCAGAGACACAAATCAATGGCCCAATCGAAATCACAGGTCAGGCAGTGAAATACAGGCTGGACACAGGTGAAGTAGGAGAATCGAAAAGATAATCCATATGCCGTGCTTAATATCGCCAACGGCATTGTGCCATAATATTCTAGCATGCGATTGCGGAACAGTGTCAGCAGCTGCAGGGCGGGAGGTTGCATAGGAGGGACATCCATATTTAAAAATGTAAAAAAGCACAAGAGCGTCCGCTGGTAATGCAAGTAAAAATGGCAATCCACGAAGCAGAGTGGAAAAAATAGAATGAAAGAAAGCAGGGATGACTCCAAAGATTTTCTCAAATGAAGTCACGAGACCACTGGTAACAACTTTAAAAAAGTGCGCCAGGGCCTTTGTGGAGGATGCGTTAAAGATAGTCCGAACCATCTTGCTGAAATGGAAAGGGAAATCTGAATTGAAAAGGGTCTGCACCTCGGTACGGGTGTTCGCTATGTGAAGCACGAAAGTTTCACGGGCCGAACTCAAGGCCACCTCTCTCTGAGACAAAAGAGCTCTTATTCTTGCCATGCCGTTGAAATCTGTTCCCAAGGTTGGTATTTGTGGCGAGATTGAAAACTCCCTATGTTCATGTGTGGGAGGAAATAGAACATTTCTGCAGCAAATAACCCGTTCACTTACTGTTACGATAAAAGGAATACTTTTAATTAACCCAGAACAATCTTCATTATTGAGCATCAAATAACTACCATTTTCCAACAACTTGAACGTGGGGATGATAGCAGGAACTGGCGTGCCTTGCAACACGCAAGCCTAATTTGGTCGGTGTTTGTTGCATGAACCGTGTAACTGTATGTGCCTACACATTAGTGAATGATCTGGCATCTCAGTGCATTCCTCTCCATTCAGATAAACTTCTTGATCATCTTTGAAACATCTGTATGTGTATGGAAGCGACCAGACCTCATGAAGAAAAGCACTACCTAAAGGTTCATAACGACCTATTGGTATATATTTCATACAATTTGAAAACTTATATAAAGCAAAAGGCAGCGTTATTAAACCGTGGATAAGGCACGTTGCCAAAAAACCCGCAATCCTCTGCTGATGATGTCACTGAGCATGTCATGAATGATGTAATATGTGACATCATCAGCAGTGGATTACGGGTAATAGTATCTCTAGTTTACTCCCCTATAGCTGTCTTTCTTTTAACATAAGTGTCTGTTTCCTTCCCTTATACTTACTGTTTTTGGTTCGCTTCCGGTTCGCGTACCGGCGAGCGAACTGGGAAGCGAACTAAGAGAAATAGAGGTTGGCACAGTTCCAAATATTGTACCAATTTTTTAATAACGGGGAGGTAGTTCTGAAAAGAACTTTTTTTTTTATTGTTTTTGTTGTTTTATATTTTTTTTATTATTTTTCGGAACATTTTTTTACTTTTTTTGAATTTTTCTGAACAGTTTTATATTTTTTTGGGTTTTTCTTGGAGGGGGCAATGAAAACGATTCATTGTAAAGGGCTCAACAGGAGCAACAAAACAAAAAAAAAGTATTTATTATTTTGGGCGTTTCGTACAAACTTGCATATGATAGTCAATAGCTCTGTTGATCAGAGTGATGCTTCTTTCTCCATAGCAAATGAATCCATCGCAAAATACGCAGATGTGTTTTACTTCACCAAATCTCATTTGTATATTTGGCACCATCTCCCTGCCCTCTGGTCCCGTTACTTCCGGTACAACAGATCTTCTGGCCATAATAGGGAGATTATCTAGGTCGTTCCGAAACTGTGCAGCACTGTAGTTGTTAGGATGCCACCTAGTCATATGGCGATGCATTGTGTAGTTTCCGAAACTGTATTTTTTCTCGGTTCCTCTGGACAGTCTATCTTGACATATAAGGCAAGTTACGTATCTTGCATTTACTTTTTTCTGACCTTTGGGAATTTTAAAAAATTGCCAAATGAAGTTTTCTTTCCGGTGAGACGTCCTGGGCTCCTCAGGCAAAAACTGCCTCTCTTCGTGCTCGTCGTCCTGTTCCTCTTCTTCCTCTTCTTGTTGAATTATAACTTGAGCAGGTGGTCCACTCTTCCTTGGATGTGGTGGAGGTGGTGGGGAAGCACCAGCTGAAGCTACTAAAGAAGCCATTGCTCAGTGATCACAAAGGGTCTTTCTCTCACAATGATGAAAGTCAGAGTGAGGAAAGAAGGAGGGATTTTCATCATTTGGGAAAAACAAGAGTTCTCAACCAATGAAAAGTATTCATTTTAGATTATATGACCTAGTCTTACATCATTAGGAAACCAAAAGTGAAATGAACCAATGAAAAGTGTTATTACCAAGTCACATGACCTGCTGTGTTTACGTTAAGCGCTTTGCAGGGCCTCCCGGTTTGCTTCCAGAAACCTGCGCTTTGCGACTCGCTTCGCGTACCAGTTCGCTAACGTAGCACGTCATATGACGTATCACGCGACAACGTGAAACGTCATGCGGACGGGAGGCGTCACGATGTTGTTTTCTAACGCGGCAGTTGCGGTAAAGAAACGTTTACCGGCTCGCGGTCTATTTCGCGGCATCAAGGTCAGCTAACGGGAAGCTTCCCGATTCGCGAAGCGGGAACGAAGAAAAAAAAATATTTTAAAAAAAAATTATTCATAAACATATAAAATATATTTTTGGATTTAAAGAAGAATACATTTTACAGCTACAGATATTAGCTGTTAAAAAACCAATGAAATTCACTGAAAAAACCATAGGTTATAGAGCATATATAGTTAGGAATTAGCATTTACAAAACCTTGAAAATTCACTGAAAAAACCATAGGTTATAGACCATATATAGTTAGGAATTAGCATTTACAAAACCTTATTTTACTCACACAAAACCATTGAAATTCCATATATAGTTAGTTGCACTAACTATATATCGCGCACCCGCAATCCACTGCTGATGATGTCACATATTACATCATTCATGACATGGTCAGTGACATCACTGATGACATCACTGATGACATCTCAAATGACATCACTGATGACATCACTGATGACATCTCAAATGACATCACTGATGACATCATGACACACCAATACCAGTTACTACATACGCACTCACTGATTCCTACGTCTACACACACATTCACTCATTCACCCATACAATCACTCATACATACAGTCACTCATTATTACAACACTATCATATGCACTCATACACCTATGCAGACACTCACACACTGCCACTCATCCATGGAGTTACTCACACACCTAGTCAGTCCTGTAAAGAATCAATCACACTTCCATTTCCTCATCTATACAGTTAAACACAGAACACCATACTTCAGTGACATCACTGATGACATCACTGATGACACCTCAAATGACATCACTGATGACATCTCAAATGACATCACTGATGACATCATGACACACCAATACCAGTTACTACATACGCACTCACTGATTCCTACGTGTACACACACATTCACTCATTCACCCATACAATCACTCATACATACAGTCACTCATTATTACAACACTATCATATGCACTCATACACCTAGTCAGTCCTGTGAAGAATTAATCACACTTCGATTTCCTCATCTATACAGTTAAACACAGAACACCATACTTTTTCACACATATACTAACACATACTTACTCTCTTATACAATCACTGATACAAGTACACATTGATATGCACAGAGTCACACACCTCCCAGCCAGCCACACACACACTCAGTCTTCCATACATCCACTCATTCTTCAATATGTAAAACATATTTAAACTTTACAAAAACACACAGACACTAGATGATGTCATTTGAGATGTCATCAGTGATGTCATCAGTGATGTCATTTGAGATGTCATCAGTGATGTCATCAGTGATGTCACTGACCATGTCATGAATGATGTAATATGTGACATCATCAGCAGTGGATTGCGGGTGCGCGATATATAGTTAGTGCAACTAACTATATATGGAATTTCAATGGTTTTGTGTGAGTAAAATAAGGTTTTGTAAATGCTAATTCCTAACTATATATGGTCTATAACCTATGGTTTTTTCAGTGAATTTTCAAAACTAATAAACTGAATTAAAAAAAGTTAAACACACATATATAATAATTAATATATATAGTTAATTTAACACAATTACTTAACTATTATTTTTTTAAATAATTTTAAAATTATATAAACATTTTACAAATAAATATAAATACACATAAACCAACAACATAAAATCTATAAACAAACATTCTATTAAAAAATAAAACGTTAAATTACTTAAAATTCTTTAAACTTAAATTTCCCACTCCAGTCAGTGCAATAGTAGGGAAACTATTGGATAGCGGAGAGATAAAACGTACTATTCCCACTCCACTCAGTGCAACAGTAGGGAAAGTGTTGTATTGCGGCGGGGTAAAATGTATTATTCCCACTCCAGTCAGTTCAAAATTAAAAATAAACATACTGTCAACAAACAAATTAAAAAAGAAATAAATACATACATATGGTAACAATTTAAATACAAATATATTTAATATTAAAAATAAAAACATATTATAATGTTATACAAATTTCACAAATAACTACAAATATGATATTAAATAAAATAAGAAAATACATACCAAACAAATACATATTTTTATTGAGAAATTATTAATGAACAAAATCATTAATTATTAGATAAATTGAGTTTATTTACTTCCTACCCTATAACACCACACAATTCACAACCCACATCTAAATAGAAAATGTACTTACAAAATCAACATAATTAATTAATTAAATCATTAATTAATTACCAATTAAATAAATATTAATAATTAAAAAACAAATTAAAACACATACACATGTATGTGTTTTAATTTGTTTTTTTAATTTCCCACCCTTTACCCCATAATCCACACCTAAAATTTAACAACACATTATAAAGTAAGCAAAATGTATTTACTCCTAACCCTTTACTCCTATAAAACCAAAACCCATGCACATTTTATTTTAACAATTACACTAATTAGTTATCAAGTAGTTAATGTTAATTATCAACTAATTATGAATGCATTTCAAATAAATTACTTCCCAACCTACCCACACTTTACCCCTAGAAACCCCACAACCTGCACCCAAAATTTATTACATAATTTACATATTTAATTTTCAATTAATTAATTTATATTAATTAACAAATAATTATTATTTAATTCAAAATAAATAACTTCCCACCTTTTACCTTTATAAACCCAAACCCCACACCCCCAAACAAAATAATGAAACAATTAACAACATGAAATATCAATTATTTATTATCAACTGGTTATTACTTAATTAAAAATAAATTTCTTCTCTCACTTTAGCCCTACTGGCCCCACATCATGCACCTAAAAAAATTAACAATTAATTAATTAATATTTATTAACAACCAATTAATAATTAATTAAAAACACATTCCTTCCGACCTTATACCCCTATAAACCCCACAACCCACACATAAGTGGGCCGATTCCGATTCGGTAAACCAATTGTATGACCAAATCAAATCCATAGCACTTTCCGTACAACTCGTACAATTCTATCCGATTCACGTAGTACGTTTCGTTTGAAAAATATACGACCGAATCGTTGCGAACCGTACGAAAAGCAAGGGAAAATCCGTATGACACGGACCCTCACAGTAAACCGTACGAATCGTAAACATGCTGTACGACCCGACAAGTAGGATCCGGACCAGGGAATGAGAACGCGATTTGTACGGAAAACGTCGCGTATGAGCGATACGTACGGAGAGCCACACAATCACATCATGGGGTGTACGCACCGTACCCCTACGCACCGTACCCCTGCAATCATGGGGTGTACGCACAATACCCATGCAATCATGGGGTGTACGCACCGTACCCTTATGCACCGTAACCCTGCAATCATGGGGTATACGCACCGTACCCGGGGGGGGGGGGTCAGTTTCGTACGCGGTTCGACTCAAAATCTGCTTTTTCGGGCGTTTGAGCTCCCGTAGAAAAAGAGTCGTACGGAGTGTTGACGAGACGAATCGTACTTGCTGGGTCAGAAAATGCTGCTTCGATCCGTACGGACGTCGCATACTGCGTGTTCTGAATGCGATTCGTACGGATTTTTAAGGCGTATGGTCTTTCGTACGATTCGTACGGAGATCTGCTTTGGGTCCAAATCGTACTTCATCAGACGTAGGGGAATGTTTAAGGGTACGATTCGTACGGGAAACATGCTCCGTAAGGCTATTTGTAAGGGATTTTACCGAATCGGAATCGGCAACAAAATGTACAAAAAAAATAAAAACACAATTAACACCATAAAATCTCAAACAAATAAACATTAATAAATACAAAATAATCATTTGTTATTATTATACGTAAATAACTACCCACCCTATTTCCCTTTAAACCCACAACTCACCACAGATCTAAAACTCAAAATGTAATTAAAATAAAATTGATAACTACTAAAAATGTAACACATATATTAAAAACCATAATCAATGCTTATGCAAAAAAAGACATCACATACATTTAACATAAATACCAAATACATAACACTAATTTAAAAATCTATATTTAAAACAACTATATTTTTGCAAACAATATTAATGACTTCTATATTTTTGAAAACGATATTTCTTACCTTAAATTCAATATTCTTGACCCCGATATTCTTGCTTTCGATATTTCTGTGTCACAATATTTACAACTTGATATTTGTGTAGGTCGACATTTTCAACTCGATATTTTGTCTAAATAGAGATTATCTAGGTACTTGTCTGACTTGACTCTCTAAATATTATTTTAGTCCAGAAAGAATTGGAGGTCCCACAGTGAATTTTCCCTTGGTGAGCCACCCACCAAATGTAAAAGTATACTGGTGTGGAGAAGATCTTTTTATGGTAAAGAATAGGGAACATTTAAAATGGCTATTAAACTTGAAAAAATAATTAACATACTTTCTTGTTAAATATCGATGTAAATGAATGTCATTCATGTATTTTAAATGTAGAACAACAAATTAAATGCTGTATCACTGTTAGCTTGATTTTGAAGTAAAGATGCATTTAATTTAAAAATATTAAATTCAATTAACATTATATTTTTTATTAGAAAGAATCCTACTTAGAGTAAAGTGTTTATATTTATTTATTATGCATTAGAAATTGTAAAAAGTTACATATAGAAATAATTTAGTATAATGCAATAATATATTTAAAAAAACTAAAGCTACTTTTATTTTTTAATTAAAAAAATTATTAAAATATGTTATCATTCAATATTATGTATTTCTTATTATTTCCAAATTTTTTAACACTAAAATAATTTTATATATATCTTTATTAATGTGAACATTATTTTCAATGGGGTTCTATTTTAGGTCCTTGCCTTCATTACTTTCTATGGGAGGATGTTGCAATGACATTGTTGGCCATGTGTTGTGCTATAGGTATGTATGTGTATGTATATACATATGTGTGTATTTGTGTCTGTATATATATCAGCTCAAACCCCGTGAGTGCCTAGTACAGTCCTTTGTTGGATATCTGTGTATCTACACGTGAAATCACCCTCAAGCATCTCAGAGGCACCCACCTTAAGTTCGGCAACATTGCAGGAAGGTTTACTTGTTGTTTTGGAAATATGCAGTGGGCAGAACCGCCACATCAAAGTCAAGTAAGCACATATTCCACCGATATGTATCGGCAGTTCTTGAACTGTAGAGTATATGGCGTAATGGCTTACCCCTACGGATGTGTCACTAAAAGATATATTATTTATGTCTGCCATCTTGGGAAGTGCTGACCAGCGAGGTAAGCTCCTTTTCACATGCTAATTTTCACATTCATCATCCAAGACACAGATCACAGGAAAGGGGCCAGTCCCTTTCCACAATGTAATACGCAGACTTGTCATGCAAGAGAGTTGTCAGTAAACAGGGCACTCCCTCTCCACAACTTACCATGCATAACTGACAGCATGGGAAGAGTTATGATCAGAGAGATACATTTTTCTGAAATCCTACTACAGACAGCTCTCACCCCTGTAAGGTGTGTTAGACGAGAGGTGATTCCCTTCCCAGATACCACTGCGTATCCCTGTTGGTCTACGGAGAGGTGTCAGGAGAGAGGTCCCTCCTTGCCAACACCAGGCTGAATTTCCATCTTGTCTTGCAGGATCATAAAAAAGTATTGATTGAAATTTTTCTAATAATAATAAATGAACTTAAAGTAAATAAATGAGTATCAATGTGTGCTATGTACCAATGTTCATCTTATGCACCTAAAACAAGTGTTTTTTTAAATAAATGTAAGTGATTTATTTTTCTCCACAAATATATATATTCCATTTAATTAATCTAAAGACAATGGGGCTGATTATGATGGCAGGCGGACTTATGTCCGCCCGCCACCCTATTGGAAAATGGAACTACCCGACCGGCTGTCAGTTGGCCGGACAAAGACATTATGATGTAACCTCCACCATGCCGGTGGTAATGCCTATACTTTGCATTGCTGCGGGTGCTGCTGGCGGCAGCACCCGCCGCAATGCAAAATGGGGACACCTGACATATCCCTGCACTACGTGGCAGGCATCATGTGGTGCCTGTCAAAAGGTGCAGGGATATAAAGGGGGGCACCAGGGGTGCCCCAACACGCAAAACAAAGGTCCAGGGGGAAGGGAGCCCTGCTATGTGCCTGCAATGTCCCTTTCAGCCAGCCTTATCATGGCAGGTAAACTGCCATGCAATGGCTAGCAGGGAGGAACATCATAATCCCTATGGCGGTGCCTGGCAGGTGCTTCCACTATTGTAGGGATTATGGCTGCCTAAGAGCCTGTCGCCATCCTTCCACCCACCATTGTAACATGGCAGGCGGAAAACATGCTTACAATGGCGGTGAGACTGCCACCGATAGGCTGTTGGTGGCGGTCTCACCGTAATCATAATCAGGCTCAATGTTACTATTCTGGTCTATATAAATTATATATACCACATCAGGATATATTTAGGGACCGATTCTGGTGCGGTTAGGAAGGCCTCCTAATGGCATTTGCTCCATCTGAATCGGATCGGGATGTTTCTTTCCGACCGATTGAGAAAGGTTTCTGACCAACAAAGTACGTTGCGAATTAGGCGTTAGGAATAGCCCAATCTGAACCCGATGGCATTTGGAATAACTGAGCCATACGGAGCAGAATCATACATCTCTACAGCCGCATTTCCGAACGACCGACTACGATGCTGGATTAAGACAGCCTTTCCCAATCATGCCGTCTGACACAAATCAGCAGTCAAAATCAGATTTCGGGCCCCCCTGCACCTGGTGCATTTCCAATTGGGCACGTGGGAGAACCCATGGGTCCCCCCCTACCAGCCATGCACAGTGTGGCACGCACCAGGTGCCCAATTTTACCCGGCCACCCCTTTCTTCAATGGGAGCCTATGCATTCAGTTGGAACATAGGCTCCCATTGAATCAACGGGAGTCCGACTGAATCGTATCTGGAAGCATCCAGATTCATGGTACACGGTAAGTCGGACTCTCTGGATCCGAGTTGGTCGGAAACCACTTCCAAACCCATGTGGTAGGGAAGATTTCCAAACCACTTCGGAATCAGGCCCTATGTGTAAATGCAAAGTCTATTATAAAACATAGAATCTCACTAGAGGCTTGCAAGAGGAAACCATGATGCACTGCTCCCTCAGACTGCATGAGAGGGATTGCCTTCCTGGCTTTTGTGAGAATCTTGCAAGAGCTTTGGAGAAGGATAAAAAAGGAGCCATAATACAAACAACATAGATCATGAATATTTTAAAAATGTTTTGGTGTTTTACATTTTGTTTAAAATGGTATGACAGAAACATACAACTTTGCATGTTAAACAAACACCAACAGCATCTCCTTAAAAACAAAAAGGAGAAAAAATGTTAATAAAAATAACTACTGCCCAGGAGGGCATTTGTGCTCTTGGATAAATATCTCCCGGGAAAGTTCTGCTTGTCTCTGATGAAAAAATGATTATTGTCCGCTTTTGCACCTAGAACCTGAGCAGTCACAGTTTCTCTGGGAACAAATGATGTTGAAGCCCCTTTAGAGTTGTCTAGCTCCGCATCGCAGGCCAACTCTGCCCATACAAGTCTTTGAGGATGCAGTAACCTCAGATGTCTCCACATCCCTGTGATACTCATGCTACATTGTTTATTTATGCTCCCCTGACTGAACTCTTTGCTGCAAGGCTTACATTCTTTGCAGAAACTTTCTTGACATCTGGTTTCATTTAACAGAATTGCCACACCAAGGATTCCTTTGGTCATGAGATGGCTGAGCTAATGCAGAAGCACCTGGTTGTTCATCTGAATCTGATGAAGAATCTTTGTGAAGAGAGGGAAA
Organism: Lissotriton helveticus; assembly: GCF_964261635.1. NCBI lineage: Eukaryota > Metazoa > Chordata > Amphibia > Caudata > Salamandridae > Lissotriton > Lissotriton helveticus. The sequence goes on along the minus strand of NC_136063.1, from coordinate 210,157,013 downwards.
CAGGAAAGGAGAGCAAGCCAAATGTGTATGGGGCATATTACCAACCAATAGAGATAATTTTTGTCTCTAACTTATTTAGAGACAAAATTTATCGCCGCAAATGGGCGATTTTTATCGCAGATACACCTTGCTATTAGCAAGGTTTATCGCAAATGCGATAAAAAACGGCCGCAATGCATGAATATCGCTGAAAAGTCAGCGATATTCATGCATTATCTAGCAAATGCTCTTAGCCATGTTATCCACCTCCCATTGGATAACATGGCTAAGAACTGCTCCTGGCAAGTGTTAGCTTTTGGAGATATTCGCGCTTAGCGCGAATATCTCCAAAAGTTGGTAATAGGAGATAGCGATGTTAGCAACTGTTTTCAGTCGCTAACATCTTGGCACGCCCACTTTGCATGTCATTAGTGATAAATATCACTGACATGCAAAGCGGGGCCCAAGATGGTCACTATCTCCTATTAGCTATCGCTAACTGGTGTTAGCGACAGCTTGGTAATAGGGAGATAATTTTATCTCCGCTTTCTTGGCTTTTAAAGCCAAAAAAGCGGAGATAAAGCCCCTTGGTAATATGCCCCTATATTCTCACCAAACACCAATATGGAAATACTGCAAAAATGATGGAATCTTCTTCTAAATAAAGACATCCATATGAACCAATCACAATCCTTCCTTAGCTTTCCTGGTCCTCCCACAAGATTCACGTTGGGCATTTCGCAATATCACAGAAATATTATTGCATTATATATTTCATGGAGCAATTCATAATCAACATCTCTAAAGTCTTAATTTATTCAGAATTACAAGGAAAGACTGTTATTAACTTAATTGCAAATGCACAATCTCACAGATAGATCACGAGAGCCAAATGGGAAATACAACACATGCAGAAGAGCTGAGGAGATAGGAAATCTCAACACAAATATTGTTGTGTTATCTGTTTTATACTTAAAAATTTTGCAAATTGTGCACCCTTCCCTGTTAAGTTATAATACAAAAGCAATTCCCTTTCAGAATAACATACACACGCAGGATATATTATTCAGTTATTCTACCATACATACTCTTTTAAAAAGATGTTCTTAAAAGAAAAAAAAAACTAGAAATTCACTGAAAGATACAAAGGTTAAAGTAACTCTATAGCAGGGTGTGCTGAAACAGATCTGTTTTCGTTTTTTAAAAACCTTTCAAAATTTACTGAAAAAAACTAAAATTAAAGTAATATTATAGTTAGGTGCATTTCTCTGTGACATTAAAGTTTTGAACAAAAAAAAATTCACCAGTTACAGTTTGCAGCGCTAACTATAACTTGAGCCCCTGCTATGCACTGCGTATGACCTCACATATGGCATCACTTTGTGGTAAATAAATAATTAATTACCTGATCTATTTTTGACTATAATCAATAAACGGTTAGCTCAATAAATAAGAGTCAAGATACGAGGTAGCTGGAGTATACAGGCTTTAATTAATCATAAAAGGACAGGAACAGGACAGCCTGCATGGGAATAGGATGGCAGCTGCCGGGGGCAGGATCTGGGAGCATAAGGGGTAACTTTTAATAACAGTGCACAATATTTATAGTTAAACAAATACATTGCATTCAATACAGTAGGCGTAGCAGTAGGCGGAGTTTGTAACAGTCGCGAAAGATAAGGCATAAAGTGGGTGTAACAAGAGGTGTGTACAGGGCGTATACATAGACATGTGATGTAAACGTAACAGAATATGTCATAAAAAGGGGCGGAAACATGGAGGGGGCTACCTGAGCAGCTGGGACCTCTAACCTAGTGGTGCGCGTAAACTGGCAATGACGTGTTACCAGGGAGAACGGGGGGCTATGACTTCTGCCCTAGAAGAGGAGACTAAAGTCTGGAGGGTCAGAGCGACATGTACCTAGGCATATCTAGTATCTGGTGTTTATAGTACATGTTGATAGAATCCAAAAGTTATCAGGGCAAAGGCTAACAGACACTAAGACTGGTGCATGCATTATTCTAAATGTATTGCATGTGCGAGGAATATTCTATGAATATTAATACAGTATTTCTCTTACATGGAGACATAAAGGCTAGACCATGACGGAAACTATTGATGTGATTCAGTAGCTTAGGAATGCAGAGAAGGAGGGCTGGACTGATAACTAGAATCATAACATACTCTTGGCAGACTGGGAGGCAGAGCCAGGCCGGGCCGGGCACTGCGAGGCATGAAGTAAGTGAAGGGTCAGGGATACAGGTGGGGGCTGTATCGCTCCTCGGAGAGGGTTCAGGAGACAGGAGCTGAATCTGAGTCCGGGCCCTTTTGAGGCCTAGAAACGGGGATAATTCAATGAATTAACGTGCACACTGTAAAACGTGGCAACGTAGCTTTACATAGGCCTAATATTCGTTGTATTCACAAAGACTGGAAACTGGCATGGACACAACTGTAATTGCGTCTTTAATTGATCAGAGGGGAATACATGCATATCGATCATGCACATATATCATAACATGGGGAACACGTAGGCACATATAACATGGCAAAATTTACTTTTCCACATTCCCTCCTTGTGCCCTACGTTTCCATCAGGAAACATCTATATTCATGATACCATCTATCATTTCGTATAGCATCATTTGCTCATCTCGAATTGTCTTGGAACGGGACTTAGGACTAGGAATACAAGAGGTAGCACAAATGCCGCAAATCGCAGGGCCACATTGTATACAGAGGCAGCAACTGAATATGATCATTACTGCAATACCTAGGAATGACAATACTTTCCATCCCCAATCAGATATGATATCCCAGAGCCAACCGGACCATGTCCAGGTGCCTGGATTCTGGTGTAACTGATGGGCAATTTTATGAAGTCTGGTTATAGCTGAATAAACAGACGGCGCGTTATTAGGAATGAAAATGCAGCAACTAGATCCGATGACTCTACATGCTCCTCCTCTATCGGCCAGTATGACGTCAAGAACGAGACGATTTTGGAGCACGACAAATCTCATAGCAGATTGCTCTTCAGTTAAGTTACCTAAAGCAGAAGTAGTTTCATTCACTACTGCTTCGAGGGTTCTGGTTAACCTACGTATTAACTTACTATTCTGGACAGGGCCTATAAAGAAGAAGAAACCTTTATTAAAATCTTGATATTGTTCTAGAGCAGTTTCAGTTTGATCGACAATTGGGGACTCGATCTCCCTTCTATGTCTGACGTGTACTAGATGTGTGTTTCTGTGATAATCAGATGGGGCTAGAAAAACTGGTGGCAGTAGGAAGGCAATGTAACATGTTCCATCCCAATCGAGGGGCAGACGAATATATGCGGTCTGACCACAAACAAAATAAGAATGACGTGAGGCTTTGAAAATAGATTTCCCACTGGCACTATACTCGACAGTAGTAATACAATCACTATGTCCTACATGTGCGGAACCATTCTTTCTGACACATAATTCGCCTTTGACTGGTAGTACTGAAATAGCAGGCAAATCTGAAGTAGTATCAGACTGAACATTCAGGACCATAAAATTCGAAGAATAATTACCTAAATTATAAACTTCATTTTCTAGATCTAACCCTGTTCTATGGGAGAGACCTTGCTTGTCTGGAAAACATGTTCTGTTCAGAAGGGACATATCATTGGAGGATGACGGTAACGTGGACCATGCTCCACACGAACCATTATGTGAAAACGGATAGGGAAAGAGTGGCAGAACTCCCTTCGGTGTCTGAAAAGGGGGGAGTCGCCCACACACCCAACAATTAGTGGCATTGCTGGTCTGGTGTGAATAGTGTAACATTCGGATGAATGTATTATTACGCATAGCAAGACGATAGGATAACTCGTGAGGAGGCAGATCACTAAATGTGTGCTCTACTGTAGCATTAGAAAACATATTTACATGTGAACTTGGAAAACATAAATGCAATGCATAACTTGTGCAGGTAACCATCAAACTTAGAAACAATAAGAAACTTAGAAAAACGATACATCTGATAGAGTTTTGACTAACTCTCTCACTATGGGGGTCTATCTCATACATGTCAGAAACCTGTCTAACCGTTTCACCCGAGAGGGACTTAGACAATTAAACTGGCTGACTTATTTTACTAGACCGGAGTTTTAACTTATACTCCTGCTGCGGAGTTTTCTCTAACAGAGGAACTTTTAATTCAGATTTAAGTTCTGGTTTCAGGCAGTCTTTAGAAATGGAACAGTCCTTTTCGAATGTCCTTTTACGAAGTCCATGGAATTTCTTGATGTGGGACAGATGGACCCATCCCTTGCGGCCCTCCAACTTCACGGCCGTGCGGGTGGTCAGAAGGACAAGTCGCGGCTCCTTCCAGCGAGGCTCTAGCGGACTTGAACGATCAAAGTTCCTTACAAGGACAAGGTTGCCTGGTACGACCTCATGCGGTTTCACTTCAGTATTGTCCGGAAATGCGGCGGCAACCTGTGAACGACAAGAGTGTAGGGCAGACATCAAGGAAGCTAGGTAATCTGTCAGCATATTACTGGAAACATCTGTAATACTGCGGGGCCTAGGTGTACCCCACATATTTGGGGGGCGGACGAATACGACCTCGTAAGGGGACAGACCTGATCTGGAATGTGCAACCATCCTCATGAAGAATAAAGCAACTGGCAGGGCAACTAGCCAGTCTACACCTTTCTCTTTACATGTCTTAGCAATACGGACTTTCAGAGTTTGATTATGTCTCTCTACGAGACCGGCTGCTTCAGGATGGCGCACACAATGGAACTTCCACTGGTACCCTAACAGAAGGGAAACATGTTTCATTAACTCGGATGAGAATGGCTGGCCGTTATCAGAATACACGACCCTAGGGAGTCCATAACGGGGAAAGAATTCACGAACCAACTGCTTGGCAGTGGTCGCGGCGGTGTAATCTGGGACTGGATATGCTTCTGTCCACCTGGACAAAGCGCATACAACTACGAGGACATACTTGAAACCTCGACATCGCTCCATCTGAATGTAATCCATCTGGAGGACTTCAAAAGGGTGGTCAGGGGGTTGGAATCCACCTTGTTCCACCGGGACACTTTTACCTGGATTGAACTGGCAACATATCATACAGGTACGGACTTTCTGCTTGGCTGCAGCTCGTAAGTGCTTGTTGAACCAAAGGTTCTGGATACTGTCTAACATAGCTTTTTCTCCTAGATGTGCTGGACTATGTGCGGTATTAATAATGACTTGAACCATAGAGTCGGGGAGAAACCATGTGGCTTTTCCCTTCGTCACCCATCCCTGATCTGTCTGGACCCCTCCTTGTTCAGACCATTTCTTGATTTCTTCGGGAGTAGCATGTAACTGTATGTCTATGACATCTTGTGTAGGGTCCTTAACTGTCATACAAGTAGTCTGTTCTGGAGTGGATGTCTGTGTCTTGTTAACTGGAATGTCTGGTGTCTGAGCTGTAAGCTTGGCTGTTCGATCTGCTAGATCATTACCTTGGGAAATAATGTCAGTAATTTTCGTGTGTGCCTTGCACTTCATGATAGCGATAGCTGTCGGTAAATGTATTGCATCTAACAGAGCTTGAATGAGGAGACCATGCTGAATCTTGGTTCCATGAGAAGTCATGAAACCTCTCTCCTGCCAGAGCACTCCGAAGTCGTGTACAACTCCGAATGCGTAACGTGAATCTGTATATATGTTTACTTTCAGGTTCTTGGCACGTATGCAGGCTTGGGTCAGAGCAACTAGCTCTGCTGCTTGAGCAGACAGGATGTCAATACGGTGTTTTTCAATAACTTCAGTTTCAGTAGTCACTGCATACGCGGCTACTAGTTCTCCTGTACTTGTTCTCATACATGAACCATCCACATAAAGTGTGAGGTCGGGATTAGGTAATGGAATGTCTGTCAGGTCTTGTCTTGGCTTAGTCATAGTGTTAATGACTTCCACACAGTTATGTGTGGCAGGATTTGAAGTAACTGACGGTAACAGTGTAGCAGGATTTAGAATGTTGCAGCGTCTGATTTCTATGTGTGGCTGGAACAGTGTCAGTTCATAACCTGTTAAACGTGCAATTGTCAAGTGTTGAGTCTGTGTTCGGTTTAAAAGAACTTCCACGGAATGTGGAACTTGTACTGTCAGGGAGTGTCCTAATACTATGGAATCACTTTGTCTGATAGCTAGAGCTGTGGCTGCAACTGACTTGAGGCACGCAGGCAGAGCCTGGGCTACTGGATCTAGTGTGCTCGAAAAATAAGCACAGGGCTTGTATTGTCCTGCTTGATCTTGTGTGAGAACAGATAATGCAGTACCATCACGTTCTGTGACAAAAAGTGTAAAAGGCTTACTGTAGTTCGGTGTTGCTAGAACAGGTGCTTGGCATAAGGCTTTCTTTAATTCATTAAAAGCAAGTGTATGTTCAGATGTCCAAGGGAGGACAGTCGATACGGCTGCCTCCTGTGTCGTTAACTGTATCAGTGGCTTAGCTAGAAATGCATTCTGAGGAATCCATTGTCTGCAGTAAGAAGTGAGGCCAATAAAAGCTTGTACCTCCTTCTGTGTCTTGGGCTGTGGAAGACTCGCTATTAACTGGATACGATCTGGTGTCAACTGCCTACCCCACTTGGACAGTAAGTGGCCTAAGTAGATCACTTGCTGGACACAGAATTGTAATTTGGAAGGGGACACCTTGTGCCCCATCTCGGCTAGGAAATACAGGACTGTAAGTGACGCATGCTCGCAGTCACGTTCAGAACGGGCTGTGATCAATAGATCATCGACATACTGGAGCAGGGCAGTGTCAGTTGGCATGTGAATATTGTCTAGCTGTCTTTTAAGTGCTTGACTATAAATACTAGGACTTTCTGTGAAACCTTGAGGAGCTCGTGTGAATTTATAGCTTCTTCCATTTAAACAAAAACCAAAAAGGTACTGGCTGTCTGGATGAATGGGAACACTGAAAAATGCGTTCTTGAGGTCGATAACAGTGAAAAATGTAGCTTCGGAATCAATGGCTGTTAATAGGGAAGAAATATCTGGGACTACTGGATACTGGGGTATGATACATTTATTAAGTTCTCGAAGGTCAATCACTAATCGATATACTGGAGGTGCATTTGGATCAGTACGTTTCATGACTGGAATGATAGGAGAATTACATACATTGGAGTCAGTTTCTACAACCACTCCTTGAGCAATAAGCTTGTCAATAATTTTGGATAAGGCTGCTACAGCCTCAGGTGGCAATCTGTACTGTCTGATTCGTGGCAAGACTATACCCTGCTTGAGAGTCACACGATGGGGTGTGATTTGCATAAAACCTACATCAGTGGGACCTTGCGCCCATAAATGCTGCGGTACATTTGACAATCTTGGATCAAAATCACGTAATACATAGTGACCTTTAAAGTCACGCAAAAACAAACGTATTCCTTCTGGAGAGCAGCAAATAACTGCACCTAATTCTTTCAGTGTTTTAATGCCTAACAAATTTTCTGGACATGACTTCGTAAGCAACAAATCAGTAGTTCGGGACAATGGACCAACTTCTAGAGAAACTGGCTTTGAAATCTCGTTCACAATAGGCTTTCCTGAAAATCCAAGGGAAACATTTCTATAGCCTGAGAGCGGAGCCCCTGGAACCTCGTCATGACTGATAGTAGTCCTACTTGCCCCTGTATCAATCAAAAACTTTCTGTCTTTCCCTAATACTTGACTGTGTACATAGGGACCCTCTTGATCTACAGGTATCTCGATGAGAGGCAAGCCTACCTCCCTCTCTAGGCTGTTTCATGAATACTGTTGATACTCTGGATACTCTGACTGAGCATACTGGTACATCTGCTGTGTAACATGCTGTGTTGCAGCGATAGGCTGCGGTGCTGGAACTGTCTGTTGTGCATTCTGTGGTGACTGAGAAATCTGTGAAACTTGTTCTTGTCTAGGCGGACGTGGTCTTTCTTTAGTCTTACCAGTAGCTATGTTGTGTTTCAGAACTGCACACTCGTTTATAAAATGACCTGGCTGTTTACAATAATTGCATGTCCCTTTAACGGGAGCTGCAGGATGACTGGCTTGATTCGGACCCCTCTTCTGACTGTGTTGTGGAACAGATTGTGCAACTAGTACTTTCATTTTCGTGTCTTTCATACGTCTCCTTTCGTGTTCTTGCTCTTCCCTGATTCTATTCTGGTGATACTGGAGCATCTGAAGCATTTGTGACGGGGTACTAGCTTGCCAGGTACTTTCGACTTTCAAAACTCGATTTTTAACTTGTGGACTTGAATTCTCGACTAGTTTAGTAACAAAAAGATGAGGGTATGACTCGCTACCTGTCTTCAAACCACTGTTAATAATAAAACATTTTTCAAATCTGGAATAAAAATCACTAGTGTCTTCATCCTGTTTCTGTTTGCATGCTGAGATTGCATCCCAATCTTCCTTTTTCGTGGCTAGTAACCTTGGCAAAACTTGTATCAATAACTCGGGCAATTCTTTACATTTGTCCCCAAGACCGGTACCTGGTACTCGTATTTTATCTTCAGCTTCTAGAGCTGTCCAATCAATCTTTTTCTCTCCCACCTCCCATTCTTTTTCCTTGAGTTTTTCATATACCCCTGCGGGCAACAGGACCTTTAGCATTTTAATGATATCTGGATACGTGTATTCTCCCATACGGAGCATGTCTTTTAATTCTCGATGGAACCCTGCTGGATCTTTGTCGTGACAGGGAATTAATTTCTTCATCTCTAAGAGTTCCATCTTTGTGATAGGGGTGTAAACAAATACTCGTTGCATTTCACCACCCTCTGTCCTAACTGGGTGTACTTCCCGTAATGGATGCTGTCTATCTATGTAAAATGATTTACTTTCTGGAGGTGAGACGTGAACAAAATGCGGATTCAGAAACGTTCTATATTTGTGGCGCTGTTCTAGAATAACACTAATTAAATCGGTACCTAAACCTTTCCATCTATATTGGAGTAACTCGTTCAGAACATCGTGTAACGGACCTGGGTCAGAATGTTGCCCCTCATACAGTGTAATGAGGTGCTGGATCATATACATACCCACCAGTCGCTGCTCGGCTGGGGGCAGTTTCAGAAACATTTGTGCCACTATTTCGTCTGGAAAAGTGGTAGAATCAGTAGTCCATCGGACTGCTGATCGGGCTAGTTCTTGTTCATGCATAGTACTAAGTTCACTATAACCGATTCGTGATTTCAGAATGTGATCGGTAACTTGAAATACTTGCTCGAGAGAACCTTGTTCTGGTGCTGGAGGAGGAAAGACTTTCTTGTGTTCTAGGCGTGAATGTCGGTCGGGAAGTCTAGATTTACCTACATACGCTATTCTGGTAGGATTCTCGTCGTCTACCTCTTCAGTATCAGAGTCGTCTTCTTTCTCGCTTACTTGTGCTGCTTTGCGTTTCTCGTGCAACCTTATTATTTCCTTACGAATTTTCTTGTACATACTCTCTATACTACTGAGTGTCTTGTGTCTTCCCTCGGCTATATGATCACTCCACTTTGTCAGAACTCTCATTTCGGTCGGATCTTTAGTCGGATAATCTTGTTCCCTTATTAAACAATTAACTAGAAACTTTAATAGCATGAGCTGAGTCTCAGCTTTCCTTAGAGACATGGCTTCGCCAATACTTTCTGGATCATCCCCTGTACGGATGAAACGATATACTCTGTCTAGATCTTCTTTCATATTGGGTAGGGTGTCCAAATACTCGGTCACCCGTCTTACGCGCAATGAATATATAACCATATTATCATCGCCTGGGACTGGATCATAACGGCATTCGGTGAGAGCTCGCTTGATATCTGCAACGGACTGATATTTGGGCGTACGCTGTAACGCACGTTCATGTAACTCGACTAACGTTACACGTTTGTGTTGGGGCGGGGTACGAGGAGGACCTCCATCCGCGGCCCCTATACTAGAATCGTCGACTGATACTCTTCGTGCTGGCAGAGTGACCGATGTAGCGGGAACTTGTACTATGGGCTGGACCGGGGGTACCGTAACAGGTACTGTGACAGGTGCCCCGGTGGCTGGAGGAACAGGAATTACATTATTTACAGGAGCTGGCGGAGCAGGATTTGCATATTCTGGGACTGTGTCGTCCAAATAGGACGAGAGAAAAATATCAGCTGCGGTCTGTTTGTGACGTAGCTTAATTGGAACTAATGGCGGCGGAAAATTACATGGTGCTTCCGGGGTTGCTTTTGGCAAGCCCTCGGCAAGAAGAGGATACATACCCTTAATAAGGGCATTTCTCTGTCTGTCTGACTGTTCGGCTTTAACTCGTTCACCTATTTCGATTAATTCCCTTTCTTGGGCTCTTTCTGAGGATTCCCTACTTAATTCTAACTTTCTGATTTCTTTTTCGGTTCTTTTATGAGATTCTTTGCGCCATAACTCGATGGCATCTTTCTGGGACTGTCTGGATTTCTTTTTCCATAATGCTTCTTCTACTCGCATGATGCACTCGGCATCCCATGTACCTGATACAGGCCATCTATATTTCTCTTCTAGATCTTTAGTATACTCGACCCATAAGTCTAGATATAATATGGCACTTATGCCATGTTTATGATACATAAAATGACCTGGACTGTCCCTAGGCGGGACAGGAACTGCTTCTTCGAGCAGACCTTTTCTGGTTTTTAACTGACGTAATTTCGAGAACAGAGGCATGACTTAGACTGGAATCTGGACACAATACAATACACGATAAACACAATAATAACTTGAAAACAAATCACTCATACCACGACATTGAAAACACATGAAATAACATTTAAAATAACAGTTCGGACAGAATATTACCTGAAATACTGAAAACAGAAACACATGAATTTCTCGAGAACAGAACTGACTAGACTGACTAGATGTACTGCTAAAACAGTACGAAAACTTACCGGTCTCATAAAGAGACACGTCAGGACCCGCATCCACCTAGGTGGACACTTCGTGTTGGATCTGTGTACCCAAACCCACGGACCAGAGACAAATTAATTGACCCTGTCTAGATACTACCCCAGCAACGGTACTCACCGGGCAGCAAGAACGGAAGGCCTCGGACTGGACTGGACTGCTACGACGACGGACGGACGAACTTCGGACTTCAGTTACAGGTGGGCCTCCGGATACCTCGGACCTTGGACTCTCGGCTTGGGCTCTGGTCGGGACTCGCCGCGTTCCTCCACCGCCTCGTCTGGACGCTGGACCGCAACCTCCGTCTCCTCCGTGGGCCTGAGGGATACTTGAAGCAGAAATATCTGCACGTGACCGGTATGGTTCCGTCACGGCTGCAGAGGATCAGGGGGCCTGCGTGGCTTCTCCGGCGCGTGGGGAAAGGGCAAGTCCCTATTCGGGCGCCATTATGTGGTAAATAAATAATTAATTACCTGATCTATTTTTGACTATAATCAATAAACGGTTAGCTCAATAAATAAGAGTCAAGATACGAGGTAGCTGGAGTATACAGGCTTTAATTAATCATAAAAGGACAGGAACAGGACAGCCTGCATGGGAATAGGATGGCAGCTGCCGGGGGCAGGATCTGGGAGCATAAGGGGTAACTTTTAATAACAGTGCACAATATTTATAGTTAAACAAATACATTGCATTCAATACAGTAGGCGTAGCAGTAGGCGGAGTTTGTAACAGTCGCGAAAGATAAGGCATAAAGTGGGTGTAACAAGAGGTGTGTACAGGGCGTATACATAGACATGTGATGTAAACGTAACAGAATATGTCATAAAAAGGGGCGGAAACATGGAGGGGGCTACCTGAGCAGCTGGGACCTCTAACCTAGTGGTGCGCGTAAACTGGCAATGACGTGTTACCAGGGAGAACTGGGGGCTATGACTTCTGCCCTAGAAGAGGAGACTAAAGTCTGGAGGGTCAGAGCGACATGTACCTAGGCATATCTAGTATCTGGTGTTTATAGTACATGTTGATAGAATCCAAAAGTTATCAGGGCAAAGGCTAACAGACACTAAGACTGGTGCATGCATTATTCTAAATGTATTGCATGTGCGAGGAATATTCTATGAATATTAATACAGTATTTCTCTTACATGGAGACATAAAGGCTAGACCATGACGGAAACTATTGATGTGATTCAGTAGCTTAGGAATGCAGAGAAGGAGGGCTGGACTGATAACTAGAATCATAACATACTCTTGGCAGACTGGGAGGCAGAGCCAGGCCGGGCCGGGCACTGCGAGGCATGAAGTAAGTGAAGGGTCAGGGATACAGGTGGGGGCTGTATCGCTCCTCGGAGAGGGTTCAGGAGACAGGAGCTGAATCTGAGTCCGGGCCCTTTTGAGGCCTAGAAACGGGGATAATTCAATGAATTAACGTGCACACTGTAAAACGTGGCAACGTAGCTTTACATAGGCCTAATATTCGTTGTATTCACAAAGACTGGAAACTGGCATACTAGAGATGGACACAACTGTAATTGCGTCTTTAATTGATCAGAGGGGAATACATGCATATCGATCATGCACATATATCATAACATGGGGAACACGTAGGCACATATAACATGGCAAAATTTACTTTTCCACATTCCCTCCTTGTGCCCTACGTTTCCATCAGGAAACATCTATATTCATGATACCATCTATCATTTCGTATAGCATCATTTGCTCATCTCGAATTGTCTTGGAACGGGACTTAGGACTAGGAATACAAGAGGTAGCACAAATGCCGCAAATCGCAGGGCCACATTGTATACAGAGGCAGCAACTGAATATGATCATTACTGCAATACCTAGGAATGACAATACTTTCCATCCCCAATCAGATATGATATCCCAGAGCCAACCGGACCATGTCCAGGTGCCTGGATTCTGGTGTAACTGATGGGCAATTTTATGAAGTCTGGTTATAGCTGAATAAACAGACGGCGCGTTATTAGGAATGAAAATGCAGCAACTAGATCCGATGACTCTACATGCTCCTCCTCTATCGGCCAGTATGACGTCAAGAACGAGGCGATTTTGGAGCACGACAAATCTCATAGCAGATTGCTCTTCAGTTAAGTTACCTAAAGCAGAAGTAGTTTCATTCACTACTGCTTCGAGGGTTCTGGTTAACCTACGTATTAACTTACTATTCTGGACAGGGCCTATAAAGAAGAAGAAACCTTTATTAAAATCTTGATATTGTTCTAGAGCAGTTTCAGTTTGATCGACAATTGGGGACTCGATCTCCCTTCTATGTCTGACGTGTACTAGATGTGTGTTTCTGTGATAATCAGATGGGGCTAGAAAAACTGGTGGCAGTAGGAAGGCAATGTAACATGTTCCATCCCAATCGAGGGGCAGACGAATATATGCGGTCTGACCACAAACAAAATAAGAATGACGTGAGGCTTTGAAAATAGATTTCCCACTGGCACTATACTCGACAGTAGTAATACAATCACTATGTCCTACATGTGCGGAACCATTCTTTCTGACACATAATTCGCCTTTGACTGGTAGTACTGAAATAGCAGGCAAATCTGAAGTAGTATCAGACTGAACATTCAGGACCATAAAATTCGAAGAATAATTACCTAAATTATAAACTTCATTTTCTAGATCTAACCCTGTTCTATGGGAGAGACCTTGCTTGTCTGGAAAACATGTTCTGTTCAGAAGGGACATATCATTGGAGGATGACGGTAACGTGGACCATGCTCCACACGAACCATTATGTGAAAACGGATAGGGAAAGAGTGGCAGAACTCCCTTCGGTGTCTGAAAAGGGGGGAGTCGCCCACACACCCAACAATTAGTGGCATTGCTGGTCTGGTGTGAATAGTGTAACATTCGGATGAATGTATTATTACGCATAGCAAGACGATAGGATAACTCGTGAGGAGGCAGATCACTAAATGTGTGCTCTACTGTAGCATTAGAAAACATATTTACATGTGAACTTGGAAAACATAAATGCAATGCATAACTTGTGCAGGTAACCATCAAACTTAGAAACAATAAGAAACTTAGAAAAACGATACATCTGATAGAGTTTTGACTAACTCTCTCACTAGGGGGGTCTATCTCATACATGTCAGAAACCTGTCTAACCGTTTCACCCGAGAGGGACTTAGACAATTAAACTGGCTGACTTATTTTACTAGACCGGAGTTTTAACTTATACTCCTGCTGCGGAGTTTTCTCTAACAGAGGAACTTTTAATTCAGATTTAAGTTCTGGTTTCAGGCAGTCTTTAGAAATGGAACAGTCCTTTTCGAATGTCCTTTTACGAAGTCCATGGAATTTCTTGATGTGGGACAGATGGACCCATCCCTTGCGGCCCTCCAACTTCACGGCCGTGCGGGTGGTCAGAAGGACAAGTCGCGGCTCCTTCCAGCGAGGCTCTAGCGGACTTGAACGATCAAAGTTCCTTACAAGGACAAGGTTGCCTGGTACGACCTCATGCGGTTTCACTTCAGTATTGTCCGGAAATGCGGCGGCAACCTGTGAACGACAAGAGTGTAGGGCAGACATCAAGGAAGCTAGGTAATCTGTCAGCATATTACTGGAAACATCTGTAATACTGCGGGGCCTAGGTGTACCCCACATATTTGGGGGGCGGACGAATACGACCTCGTAAGGGGACAGACCTGATCTGGAATGTGCAACCATCCTCATGAAGAATAAAGCAACTGGCAGGGCAACTAGCCAGTCTACACCTTTCTCTTTACATGTCTTAGCAATACGGACTTTCAGAGTTTGATTATGTCTCTCTACGAGACCGGCTGCTTCAGGATGGCGCACACAATGGAACTTCCACTGGTACCCTAACAGAAGGGAAACATGTTTCATTAACTCGGATGAGAATGGCTGGCCGTTATCAGAATACACGACCCTAGGGAGTCCATAACGGGGAAAGAATTCACGAACCAACTACTTGGCAGTGGTCGCGGCGGTGTAATCTGGGACTGGATATGCTTCTGTCCACCTGGACAAAGCGCATACAACTACGAGGACATACTTGAAACCTCGACATCGCTCCATCTGAATGTAATCCATCTGGAGGACTTCAAAAGGGTGGTCAGGGGGTTGGAATCCACCTTGTTCCACCGGGACACTTTTACCTGGATTGAACTGGCAACATATCATACAGGTACGGACTTTCTGCTTGGCTGCAGCTCGTAAGTGCTTGTTGAACCAAAGGTTCTGGATACTGTCTAACATAGCTTTTTCTCCTAGATGTGCTGGACTATGTGCGGTATTAATAATGACTTGAACCATAGAGTCGGGGAGAAACCATGTGGCTTTTCCCTTCGTCACCCATCCCTGATCTGTCTGGACCCCTCCTTGTTCAGACCATTTCTTGATTTCTTCGGGAGTAGCATGTAACTGTATGTCTATGACATCTTGTGTAGGGTCCTTAACTGTCATACAAGTAGTCTGTTCTGGAGTGGATGTCTGTGTCTTGTTAACTGGAATGTCTGGTGTCTGAGCTGTAAGCTTGGCTGTTCGATCTGCTAGATCATTACCTTGGGAAATAATGTCAGTAATTTTCGTGTGTGCCTTGCACTTCATGATAGCGATAGCTGTCGGTAAATGTATTGCATCTAACAGAGCTTGAATGAGGAGACCATGCTGAATCTTGGTTCCATGAGAAGTCATGAAACCTCTCTCCTGCCAGAGCACTCCGAAGTCGTGTACAACTCCGAATGCGTAACGTGAATCTGTATATATGTTTACTTTCAGGTTCTTGGCACGTATGCAGGCTTGGGTCAGAGCAACTAGCTCTGCTGCTTGAGCAGACAGGATGTCAATACGGTGTTTTTCAATAACTTCAGTTTCAGTAGTCACTGCATACGCGGCTACTAGTTCTCCTGTACTTGTTCTCATACATGAACCATCCACATAAAGTGTGAGGTCGGGATTAGGTAATGGAATGTCTGTCAGGTCTTGTCTTGGCTTAGTCATAGTGTTAATGACTTCCACACAGTTATGTGTGGCAGGATTTGAAGTAACTGACGGTAACAGTGTAGCAGGATTTAGAATGTTGCAGCGTCTGATTTCTATGTGTGGCTGGAACAGTGTCAGTTCATAACCTGTTAAACGTGCAATTGTCAAGTGTTGAGTCTGTGTTCGGTTTAAAAGAACTTCCACGGAATGTGGAACTTGTACTGTCAGGGAGTGTCCTAATACTATGGAATCACTTTGTCTGATAGCTAGAGCTGTGGCTGCAACTGACTTGAGGCACGCAGGCAGAGCCTGGGCTACTGGATCTAGTGTGCTCGAAAAATAAGCACAGGGCTTGTATTGTCCTGCTTGATCTTGTGTGAGAACAGATAATGCAGTACCATCACGTTCTGTGACAAAAAGTGTAAAAGGCTTACTGTAGTTCGGTGTTGCTAGAACAGGTGCTTGGCATAAGGCTTTCTTTAATTCATTATAAGCAAGTGTATGTTCAGATGTCCAAGGGAGGACAGTCGATACGGCTGCCTCCTGTGTCGTTAACTGTATCAGTGGCTTAGCTAGAAATGCATACTGAGGAATCCATTGTCTGCAGTAAGAAGTGAGGCCAATAAAAGCTCGTACCTCCTTCTGTGTCTTGGGCTGTGGAAGACTCGCTATTAACTGGATACGATCTGGTGTCAACTGCCTACCCCACTTGGACAGTAAGTGGCCTAAGTAGATCACTTGCTGGACACAGAATTGTAATTTGGAAGGGGACACCTTGTGCCCCATCTCGGCTAGGAAATACAGGACTGTAAGTGACGCATGCTCGCAGTCACGTTCAGAACGGGCTGTGATCAATAGATCATCGACATACTGGAGCAGGGCAGTGTCAGTTGGCATGTGAATATTGTCTAGCTGTCTTTTAAGTGCTTGACTATAAATACTAGGACTTTCTGTGAAACCTTGAGGAGCTCGTGTGAATTTATAGCTTCTTCCATTTAAACAAAAACCAAAAAGGTACTGGCTGTCTGGATGAATGGGAACACTGAAAAATGCGTTCTTGAGGTCGATAACAGTGAAAAATGTAGCTTCGGAATCAATGGCTGTTAATAGGGAAGAAATATCTGGGACTACTGGATACTGGGGTATGATACATTTATTAAGTTCTCGAAGGTCAATCACTAATCGATATACTGGAGGTGCATTTGGATCAGTACGTTTCATGACTGGAATGATAGGAGAATTACATACATTGGAGTCAGTTTCTACAACCACTCCTTGAGCAATAAGCTTGTCAATAATTTTGGATAAGGCTGCTACAGCCTCAGGTGGCAATCTGTACTGTCTGATTCGTGGCAAGACTATACCCTGCTTGAGAGTCACACGATGGGGTGTGATTTGCATAAAACCTACATCAGTTGGACCTTGCGCCCATAAATGCTGCGGTACATTTGACAATCTTGGATCAAAATCACGTAATACATAGTGACCTTTAAAGTCACGCAAAAACAAACGTATTCCTTCTGGAGAGCAGCAAATAACTGCACCTAATTCTTTCAGTGTTTTAATGCCTAACAAATTTTCTGGACATGACTTCGTAAGCAACAAATCAGTAGTTCGGGACAATGGACCAACTTCTAGAGAAACTGGCTTTGAAATCTCGTTCACAATAGGCTTTCCTGAAAATCCAAGGGAAACATTTCTATAGCCTGAGAGCGGAGCCCCTGGAACCTCGTCATGACTGATAGTAGTCCTACTTGCCCCTGTATCAATCAAAAACTTTCTGTCTTTCCCTAATACTTGACTGTGTACATAGGGACCCTCTTGATCTACAGGTATCTCGATGAGAGGCAAGCCTACCTCCCTCTCTAGGCTGTTTCATGAATACTGTTGATACTCTGGATACTCTGACTGAGCATACTGGTACATCTGCTGTGTAACATGCTGTGTTGCAGCGATAGGCTGCGGTGCTGGAACTGTCTGTTGTGCATTCTGTGGTGACTGAGAAATCTGTGAAACTTGTTCTTGTCTAGGCGGACGTGGTCTTTCTTTAGTCTTACCAGTAGCTATGTTGTGTTTCAGAACTGCACACTCGTTTATAAAATGACCTGGCTGTTTACAATAATTGCATGTCCCTTTAACGGGAGCTGCAGGATGACTGGCTTGATTCGGACCCCTCTTCTGACTGTCTTGTGGAACAGATTGTGCAACTAGTACTTTCATTTTCGTGTCTTTCATACGTCTCCTTTCGTGTTCTTGCTCTTCCCTGATTCTATTCTGGTGATACTGGAGCATCTGAAGCATTTGTGACGGGGTACTAGCTTGCCAGGTACTTTCGACTTTCAAAACTCGATTTTTAACTTGTGGACTTGAATTCTCGACTAGTTTAGTAACAAAAAGATGAGGGTATGACTCGCTACCTGTCTTCAAACCACTGTTAATAATAAAACATTTTTCAAATCTGGAATAAAAATCACTAGTGTCTTCATCCTGTTTCTGTTTGCATGCTGAGATTGCATCCCAATCTTCCTTTTTCGTGGCTAGTAACCTTGGCAAAACTTGTATCAATAACTCGGGCAATTCTTTACATTTGTCCCCAAGACCGGTACCTGGTACTCGTATTTTATCTTCAGCTTCTAGAGCTGTCCAATCAATCTTTTTCTCTCCCACCTCCCATTCTTTTTCCTTGAGTTTTTCATATACCCCTGCGGGCAACAGGACCTTTAGCATTTTAATGATATCTGGATACGTGTATTCTCCCATACGGAGCATGTCTTTTAATTCTCGATGGAACCCTGCTGGATCTTTGTCGTGACAGGGAATTAATTTCTTCATCTCTAAGAGTTCCATCTTTGTGATAGGGGTGTAAACAAATACTCGTTGCATTTCACCACCCTCTGTCCTAACTGGGTGTACTTCCCGTAATGGATGCTGTCTATCTATGTAAAATGATTTACTTTCTGGAGGTGAGACGTGAACAAAATGCGGATTCAGAAACGTTCTATATTTGTGGCGCTGTTCTAGAATAACACTAATTAAATCGGTACCTAAACCTTTCCATCTATATTGGAGTAACTCGTTCAGAACATCGTGTAACGGACCTGGGTCAGAATGTTGCCCCTCATACAGTGTAATGAGGTGCTGGATCATATACATACCCACCAGTCGCTGCTCGGCTGGGGGCAGTTTCAGAAACATTTGTGCCACTATTTCGTCTGGAAAAGTGGTAGAATCAGTAGTCCATCGGACTGCTGATCGGGCTAGTTCTTGTTCATGCATAGTACTAAGTTCACTATAACCGATTCGTGATTTCAGAATGTGATCGGTAACTTGAAATACTTGCTCGAGAGAACCTTGTTCTGGTGCTGGAGGAGGAAAGACTTTCTTGTGTTCTAGGCGTGAATGTCGGTCGGGAAGTCTAGATTTACCTACATACGCTATTCTGGTAGGATTCTCGTCGTCTACCTCTTCAGTATCAGAGTCGTCTTCTTTCTCGCTTACTTGTGCTGCTTTGCGTTTCTCGTGCAACCTTATTATTTCCTTACGAATTTTCTTGTACATACTCTCTATACTACTGAGTGTCTTGTGTCTTCCCTCGGCTATATGATCACTCCACTTTGTCAGAACTCTCATTTCGGTCGGATCTTTAGTCGGATAATCTTGTTCCCTTATTAAACAATTAACTAGAAACTTTAATAGCATGAGCTGAGTCTCAGCTTTCCTTAGAGACATGGCTTCGCCAATACTTTCTGGATCATCCCCTGTACGGATGAAACGATATACTCTGTCTAGATCTTCTTTCATATTGGGTAGGGTGTCCAAATACTCGGTCACCCGTCTTACGCGCAATGAATATATAACCATATTATCATCGCCTGGGACTGGATCATAACGGCATTCGGTGAGAGCTCGCTTGATATCTGCAACGGACTGATATTTGGGCGTACGCTGTAACGCACGTTCATGTAACTCGACTAACGTTACACGTTTGTGTTGGGGCGGGGTACGAGGAGGACCTCCATCCGCGGCCCCTATACTAGAATCGTCGACTGATACTCTTCGTGCTGGCAGAGTGACCGATGTAGCGGGAACTTGTACTATGGGCTGGACCGGGGGTACCGTAACAGGTACTGTGACAGGTGCCCCGGTGGCTGGAGGAACAGGAATTACATTATTTACAGGAGCTGGCGGAGCAGGATTTGCATATTCTGGGACTGTGTCGTCCAAATAGGACGAGAGAAAAATATCAGCTGCGGTCTGTTTGTGACGTAGCTTAATTGGAACTAATGGCGGCGGAAAATTACATGGTGCTTCCGGGGTTGCTTTTGGCAAGCCCTCGGCAAGAAGAGGATACATACCCTTAATAAGGGCATTTCTCTGTCTGTCTGACTGTTCGGCTTTAACTCGTTCACCTATTTCGATTAATTCCCTTTCTTGGGCTCTTTCTGAGGATTCCCTACTTAATTCTAACTTTCTGATTTCTTTTTCGGTTCTTTTATGAGATTCTTTGCGCCATAACTCGATGGCATCTTTCTGGGACTGTCTGGATTTCTTTTTCCATAATGCTTCTTCTACTCGCATGATGCACTCGGCATCCCATGTACCTGATACAGGCCATCTATATTTCTCTTCTAGATCTTTAGTATACTCGACCCATAAGTCTAGATATAATATGGCACTTATGCCATGTTTATGATACATAAAATGACCTGGACTGTCCCTAGGCGGGACAGGAACTGCTTCTTCGAGCAGACCTTTTCTGGTTTTTAACTGACGTAATTTCGAGAACAGAGGCATGACTTAGACTGGAATCTGGACACAATACAATACACGATAAACACAATAATAACTTGAAAACAAATCACTCATACCACGACATTGAAAACACATGAAATAACATTTAAAATAACAGTTCGGACAGAATATTACCTGAAATACTGAAAACAGAAACACATGAATTTCTCGAGAACAGAACTGACTAGACTGACTAGATGTACTGCTAAAACAGTACGAAAACTTACCGGTCTCATAAAGAGACACGTCAGGACCCGCATCCACCTAGGTGGACACTTCGTGTTGGATCTGTGTACCCAAACCCACGGACCAGAGACAAATTAATTGACCCTGTCTAGATACTACCCCAGCAACGGTACTCACCGGGCAGCAAGAACGGAAGGCCTCGGACTGGACTGGACTGCTACGACGACGGACGGACGAACTTCGGACTTCAGTTACAGGTGGGCCTCCGGATACCTCGGACCTTGGACTCTCGGCTTGGGCTCTGGTCGGGACTCGCCGCGTTCCTCCACCGCCTCGTCTGGACGCTGGACCGCAACCTCCGTCTCCTCCGTGGGCCTGAGGGATACTTGAAGCAGAAATATCTGCACGTGACCGGTATGGTTCCGTCACGGCTGCAGAGGATCAGGGGGCCTGCGTGGCTTCTCCGGCGCGTGGGGAAAGGGCAAGTCCCTATTCGGGCGCCATTATGTGGTAAATAAATAATTAATTACCTGATCTATTTTTGACTATAATCAATAAACGGTTAGCTCAATAAATAAGAGTCAAGATACGAGGTAGCTGGAGTATACAGGCTTTAATTAATCATAAAAGGACAGGAACAGGACAGCCTGCATGGGAATAGGATGGCAGCTGCCGGGGGCAGGATCTGGGAGCATAAGGGGTAACTTTTAATAACAGTGCACAATATTTATAGTTAAACAAATACATTGCATTCAATACAGTAGGCGTAGCAGTAGGCGGAGTTTGTAACAGTCGCGAAAGATAAGGCATAAAGTGGGTGTAACAAGAGGTGTGTACAGGGCGTATACATAGACATGTGATGTAAACGTAACAGAATATGTCATAAAAAGGGGCGGAAACATGGAGGGGGCTACCTGAGCAGCTGGGACCTCTAACCTAGTGGTGCGCGTAAACTGGCAATGACGTGTTACCAGGGAGAACTGGGGGCTATGACTTCTGCCCTAGAAGAGGAGACTAAAGTCTGGAGGGTCAGAGCGACATGTACCTAGGCATATCTAGTATCTGGTGTTTATAGTACATGTTGATAGAATCCAAAAGTTATCAGGGCAAAGGCTAACAGACACTAAGACTGGTGCATGCATTATTCTAAATGTATTGCATGTGCGAGGAATATTCTATGAATATTAATACAGTATTTCTCTTACATGGAGACATAAAGGCTAGACCATGACGGAAACTATTGATGTGATTCAGTAGCTTAGGAATGCAGAGAAGGAGGGCTGGACTGATAACTAGAATCATAACATACTCTTGGCAGACTGGGAGGCAGAGCCAGGCCGGGCCGGGCACTGCGAGGCATGAAGTAAGTGAAGGGTCAGGGATACAGGTGGGGGCTGTATCGCTCCTCGGAGAGGGTTCAGGAGACAGGAGCTGAATCTGAGTCCGGGCCCTTTTGAGGCCTAGAAACGGGGATAATTCAATGAATTAACGTGCACACTGTAAAACGTGGCAACGTAGCTTTACATAGGCCTAATATTCGTTGTATTCACAAAGACTGGAAACTGGCATACTAGAGATGGACACAACTGTAATTGCGTCTTTAATTGATCAGAGGGGAATACATGCATATCGATCATGCACATATATCATAACATGGGGAACACGTAGGCACATATAACATGGCAAAATTTACTTTTCCACATTCCCTCCTTGTGCCCTACGTTTCCATCAGGAAACATCTATATTCATGATACCATCTATCATTTCGTATAGCATCATTTGCTCATCTCGAATTGTCTTGGAACGGGACTTAGGACTAGGAATACAAGAGGTAGCACAAATGCCGCAAATCGCAGGGCCACATTGTATACAGAGGCAGCAACTGAATATGATCATTACTGCAATACCTAGGAATGACAATACTTTCCATCCCCAATCAGATATGATATCCCAGAGCCAACCGGACCATGTCCAGGTGCCTGGATTCTGGTGTAACTGATGGGCAATTTTATGAAGTCTGGTTATAGCTGAATAAACAGACGGCGCGTTATTAGGAATGAAAATGCAGCAACTAGATCCGATGACTCTACATGCTCCTCCTCTATCGGCCAGTATGACGTCAAGAACGAGGCGATTTTGGAGCACGACAAATCTCATAGCAGATTGCTCTTCAGTTAAGTTACCTAAAGCAGAAGTAGTTTCATTCACTACTGCTTCGAGGGTTCTGGTTAACCTACGTATTAACTTACTATTCTGGACAGGGCCTATAAAGAAGAAGAAACCTTTATTAAAATCTTGATATTGTTCTAGAGCAGTTTCAGTTTGATCGACAATTGGGGACTCGATCTCCCTTCTATGTCTGACGTGTACTAGATGTGTGTTTCTGTGATAATCAGATGGGGCTAGAAAAACTGGTGGCAGTAGGAAGGCAATGTAACATGTTCCATCCCAATCGAGGGGCAGACGAATATATGCGGTCTGACCACAAACAAAATAAGAATGACGTGAGGCTTTGAAAATAGATTTCCCACTGGCACTATACTCGACAGTAGTAATACAATCACTATGTCCTACATGTGCGGAACCATTCTTTCTGACACATAATTCGCCTTTGACTGGTAGTACTGAAATAGCAGGCAAATCTGAAGTAGTATCAGACTGAACATTCAGGACCATAAAATTCGAAGAATAATTACCTAAATTATAAACTTCATTTTCTAGATCTAACCCTGTTCTATGGGAGAGACCTTGCTTGTCTGGAAAACATGTTCTGTTCAGAAGGGACATATCATTGGAGGATGACGGTAACGTGGACCATGCTCCACACGAACCATTATGTGAAAACGGATAGGGAAAGAGTGGCAGAACTCCCTTCGGTGTCTGAAAAGGGGGGAGTCGCCCACACACCCAACAATTAGTGGCATTGCTGGTCTGGTGTGAATAGTGTAACATTCGGATGAATGTATTATTACGCATAGCAAGACGATAGGATAACTCGTGAGGAGGCAGATCACTAAATGTGTGCTCTACTGTAGCATTAGAAAACATATTTACATGTGAACTTGGAAAACATAAATGCAATGCATAACTTGTGCAGGTAACCATCAAACTTAGAAACAATAAGAAACTTAGAAAAACGATACATCTGATAGAGTTTTGACTAACTCTCTCACTAGGGGGGTCTATCTCATACATGTCAGAAACCTGTCTAACCGTTTCACCCGAGAGGGACTTAGACAATTAAACTGGCTGACTTATTTTACTAGACCGGAGTTTTAACTTATACTCCTGCTGCGGAGTTTTCTCTAACAGAGGAACTTTTAATTCAGATTTAAGTTCTGGTTTCAGGCAGTCTTTAGAAATGGAACAGTCCTTTTCGAATGTCCTTTTACGAAGTCCATGGAATTTCTTGATGTGGGACAGATGGACCCATCCCTTGCGGCCCTCCAACTTCACGGCCGTGCGGGTGGTCAGAAGGACAAGTCGCGGCTCCTTCCAGCGAGGCTCTAGCGGACTTGAACGATCAAAGTTCCTTACAAGGACAAGGTTGCCTGGTACGACCTCATGCGGTTTCACTTCAGTATTGTCCGGAAATGCGGCGGCAACCTGTGAACGACAAGAGTGTAGGGCAGACATCAAGGAAGCTAGGTAATCTGTCAGCATATTACTGGAAACATCTGTAATACTGCGGGGCCTAGGTGTACCCCACATATTTGGGGGGCGGACGAATACGACCTCGTAAGGGGACAGACCTGATCTGGAATGTGCAACCATCCTCATGAAGAATAAAGCAACTGGCAGGGCAACTAGCCAGTCTACACCTTTCTCTTTACATGTCTTAGCAATACGGACTTTCAGAGTTTGATTATGTCTCTCTACGAGACCGGCTGCTTCAGGATGGCGCACACAATGGAACTTCCACTGGTACCCTAACAGAAGGGAAACATGTTTCATTAACTCGGATGAGAATGGCTGGCCGTTATCAGAATACACGACCCTAGGGAGTCCATAACGGGGAAAGAATTCACGAACCAACTACTTGGCAGTGGTCGCGGCGGTGTAATCTGGGACTGGATATGCTTCTGTCCACCTGGACAAAGCGCATACAACTACGAGGACATACTTGAAACCTCGACATCGCTCCATCTGAATGTAATCCATCTGGAGGACTTCAAAAGGGTGGTCAGGGGGTTGGAATCCACCTTGTTCCACCGGGACACTTTTACCTGGATTGAACTGGCAACATATCATACAGGTACGGACTTTCTGCTTGGCTGCAGCTCGTAAGTGCTTGTTGAACCAAAGGTTCTGGATACTGTCTAACATAGCTTTTTCTCCTAGATGTGCTGGACTATGTGCGGTATTAATAATGACTTGAACCATAGAGTCGGGGAGAAACCATGTGGCTTTTCCCTTCGTCACCCATCCCTGATCTGTCTGGACCCCTCCTTGTTCAGACCATTTCTTGATTTCTTCGGGAGTAGCATGTAACTGTATGTCTATGACATCTTGTGTAGGGTCCTTAACTGTCATACAAGTAGTCTGTTCTGGAGTGGATGTCTGTGTCTTGTTAACTGGAATGTCTGGTGTCTGAGCTGTAAGCTTGGCTGTTCGATCTGCTAGATCATTACCTTGGGAAATAATGTCAGTAATTTTCGTGTGTGCCTTGCACTTCATGATAGCGATAGCTGTCGGTAAATGTATTGCATCTAACAGAGCTTGAATGAGGAGACCATGCTGAATCTTGGTTCCATGAGAAGTCATGAAACCTCTCTCCTGCCAGAGCACTCCGAAGTCGTGTACAACTCCGAATGCGTAACGTGAATCTGTATATATGTTTACTTTCAGGTTCTTGGCACGTATGCAGGCTTGGGTCAGAGCAACTAGCTCTGCTGCTTGAGCAGACAGGATGTCAATACGGTGTTTTTCAATAACTTCAGTTTCAGTAGTCACTGCATACGCGGCTACTAGTTCTCCTGTACTTGTTCTCATACATGAACCATCCACATAAAGTGTGAGGTCGGGATTAGGTAATGGAATGTCTGTCAGGTCTTGTCTTGGCTTAGTCATAGTGTTAATGACTTCCACACAGTTATGTGTGGCAGGATTTGAAGTAACTGACGGTAACAGTGTAGCAGGATTTAGAATGTTGCAGCGTCTGATTTCTATGTGTGGCTGGAACAGTGTCAGTTCATAACCTGTTAAACGTGCAATTGTCAAGTGTTGAGTCTGTGTTCGGTTTAAAAGAACTTCCACGGAATGTGGAACTTGTACTGTCAGGGAGTGTCCTAATACTATGGAATCACTTTGTCTGATAGCTAGAGCTGTGGCTGCAACTGACTTGAGGCACGCAGGCAGAGCCTGGGCTACTGGATCTAGTGTGCTCGAAAAATAAGCACAGGGCTTGTATTGTCCTGCTTGATCTTGTGTGAGAACAGATAATGCAGTACCATCACGTTCTGTGACAAAAAGTGTAAAAGGCTTACTGTAGTTCGGTGTTGCTAGAACAGGTGCTTGGCATAAGGCTTTCTTTAATTCATTATAAGCAAGTGTATGTTCAGATGTCCAAGGGAGGACAGTCGATACGGCTGCCTCCTGTGTCGTTAACTGTATCAGTGGCTTAGCTAGAAATGCATACTGAGGAATCCATTGTCTGCAGTAAGAAGTGAGGCCAATAAAAGCTCGTACCTCCTTCTGTGTCTTGGGCTGTGGAAGACTCGCTATTAACTGGATACGATCTGGTGTCAACTGCCTACCCCACTTGGACAGTAAGTGGCCTAAGTAGATCACTTGCTGGACACAGAATTGTAATTTGGAAGGGGACACCTTGTGCCCCATCTCGGCTAGGAAATACAGGACTGTAAGTGACGCATGCTCGCAGTCACGTTCAGAACGGGCTGTGATCAATAGATCATCGACATACTGGAGCAGGGCAGTGTCAGTTGGCATGTGAATATTGTCTAGCTGTCTTTTAAGTGCTTGACTATAAATACTAGGACTTTCTGTGAAACCTTGAGGAGCTCGTGTGAATTTATAGCTTCTTCCATTTAAACAAAAACCAAAAAGGTACTGGCTGTCTGGATGAATGGGAACACTGAAAAATGCGTTCTTGAGGTCGATAACAGTGAAAAATGTAGCTTCGGAATCAATGGCTGTTAATAGGGAAGAAATATCTGGGACTACTGGATACTGGGGTATGATACATTTATTAAGTTCTCGAAGGTCAATCACTAATCGATATACTGGAGGTGCATTTGGATCAGTACGTTTCATGACTGGAATGATAGGAGAATTACATACATTGGAGTCAGTTTCTACAACCACTCCTTGAGCAATAAGCTTGTCAATAATTTTGGATAAGGCTGCTACAGCCTCAGGTGGCAATCTGTACTGTCTGATTCGTGGCAAGACTATACCCTGCTTGAGAGTCACACGATGGGGTGTGATTTGCATAAAACCTACATCAGTTGGACCTTGCGCCCATAAATGCTGCGGTACATTTGACAATCTTGGATCAAAATCACGTAATACATAGTGACCTTTAAAGTCACGCAAAAACAAACGTATTCCTTCTGGAGAGCAGCAAATAACTGCACCTAATTCTTTCAGTGTTTTAATGCCTAACAAATTTTCTGGACATGACTTCGTAAGCAACAAATCAGTAGTTCGGGACAATGGACCAACTTCTAGAGAAACTGGCTTTGAAATCTCGTTCACAATAGGCTTTCCTGAAAATCCAAGGGAAACATTTCTATAGCCTGAGAGCGGAGCCCCTGGAACCTCGTCATGACTGATAGTAGTCCTACTTGCCCCTGTATCAATCAAAAACTTTCTGTCTTTCCCTAATACTTGACTGTGTACATAGGGACCCTCTTGATCTACAGGTATCTCGATGAGAGGCAAGCCTACCTCCCTCTCTAGGCTGTTTCATGAATACTGTTGATACTCTGGATACTCTGACTGAGCATACTGGTACATCTGCTGTGTAACATGCTGTGTTGCAGCGATAGGCTGCGGTGCTGGAACTGTCTGTTGTGCATTCTGTGGTGACTGAGAAATCTGTGAAACTTGTTCTTGTCTAGGCGGACGTGGTCTTTCTTTAGTCTTACCAGTAGCTATGTTGTGTTTCAGAACTGCACACTCGTTTATAAAATGACCTGGCTGTTTACAATAATTGCATGTCCCTTTAACGGGAGCTGCAGGATGACTGGCTTGATTCGGACCCCTCTTCTGACTGTCTTGTGGAACAGATTGTGCAACTAGTACTTTCATTTTCGTGTCTTTCATACGTCTCCTTTCGTGTTCTTGCTCTTCCCTGATTCTATTCTGGTGATACTGGAGCATCTGAAGCATTTGTGACGGGGTACTAGCTTGCCAGGTACTTTCGACTTTCAAAACTCGATTTTTAACTTGTGGACTTGAATTCTCGACTAGTTTAGTAACAAAAAGATGAGGGTATGACTCGCTACCTGTCTTCAAACCACTGTTAATAATAAAACATTTTTCAAATCTGGAATAAAAATCACTAGTGTCTTCATCCTGTTTCTGTTTGCATGCTGAGATTGCATCCCAATCTTCCTTTTTCGTGGCTAGTAACCTTGGCAAAACTTGTATCAATAACTCGGGCAATTCTTTACATTTGTCCCCAAGACCGGTACCTGGTACTCGTATTTTATCTTCAGCTTCTAGAGCTGTCCAATCAATCTTTTTCTCTCCCACCTCCCATTCTTTTTCCTTGAGTTTTTCATATACCCCTGCGGGCAACAGGACCTTTAGCATTTTAATGATATCTGGATACGTGTATTCTCCCATACGGAGCATGTCTTTTAATTCTCGATGGAACCCTGCTGGATCTTTGTCGTGACAGGGAATTAATTTCTTCATCTCTAAGAGTTCCATCTTTGTGATAGGGGTGTAAACAAATACTCGTTGCATTTCACCACCCTCTGTCCTAACTGGGTGTACTTCCCGTAATGGATGCTGTCTATCTATGTAAAATGATTTACTTTCTGGAGGTGAGACGTGAACAAAATGCGGATTCAGAAACGTTCTATATTTGTGGCGCTGTTCTAGAATAACACTAATTAAATCGGTACCTAAACCTTTCCATCTATATTGGAGTAACTCGTTCAGAACATCGTGTAACGGACCTGGGTCAGAATGTTGCCCCTCATACAGTGTAATGAGGTGCTGGATCATATACATACCCACCAGTCGCTGCTCGGCTGGGGGCAGTTTCAGAAACATTTGTGCCACTATTTCGTCTGGAAAAGTGGTAGAATCAGTAGTCCATCGGACTGCTGATCGGGCTAGTTCTTGTTCATGCATAGTACTAAGTTCACTATAACCGATTCGTGATTTCAGAATGTGATCGGTAACTTGAAATACTTGCTCGAGAGAACCTTGTTCTGGTGCTGGAGGAGGAAAGACTTTCTTGTGTTCTAGGCGTGAATGTCGGTCGGGAAGTCTAGATTTACCTACATACGCTATTCTGGTAGGATTCTCGTCGTCTACCTCTTCAGTATCAGAGTCGTCTTCTTTCTCGCTTACTTGTGCTGCTTTGCGTTTCTCGTGCAACCTTATTATTTCCTTACGAATTTTCTTGTACATACTCTCTATACTACTGAGTGTCTTGTGTCTTCCCTCGGCTATATGATCACTCCACTTTGTCAGAACTCTCATTTCGGTCGGATCTTTAGTCGGATAATCTTGTTCCCTTATTAAACAATTAACTAGAAACTTTAATAGCATGAGCTGAGTCTCAGCTTTCCTTAGAGACATGGCTTCGCCAATACTTTCTGGATCATCCCCTGTACGGATGAAACGATATACTCTGTCTAGATCTTCTTTCATATTGGGTAGGGTGTCCAAATACTCGGTCACCCGTCTTACGCGCAATGAATATATAACCATATTATCATCGCCTGGGACTGGATCATAACGGCATTCGGTGAGAGCTCGCTTGATATCTGCAACGGACTGATATTTGGGCGTACGCTGTAACGCACGTTCATGTAACTCGACTAACGTTACATGTTTGTGTTGGGGCGGGGTACGAGGAGGACCTCCCCCCGCGGCCCCTATACTAGAATCGTCGACTGATACTCTTCGTGCTGGCAGAGTGACCGATGTAGCGGGAACTTGTACTATGGGCTGGACCGGGGGTACCGTAACAGGTACTGTGACAGGTGCCCCGGTGGCTGGAGGAACAGGAATTACATTATTTACAGGAGCTGGCGGAGCAGGATTTGCATATTCTGGGACTGTGTCGTCCAAATAGGACGAGAGAAAAATATCAGCTGCGGTCTGTTTGTGACGTAGCTTAATTGGAACTAATGGCGGCGGAAAATTACATGGTGCTTCCGGGGTTGCTTTTGGCAAGCCCTCGGCAAGAAGAGGATACATACCCTTAATAAGGGCATTTCTCTGTCTGTCTGACTGTTCGGCTTTAACTCGTTCACCTATTTCGATTAATTCCCTTTCTTGGGCTCTTTCTGAGGATTCCCTACTTAATTCTAACTTTCTGATTTCTTTTTCGGTTCTTTTATGAGATTCTTTGCGCCATAACTCGATGGCATCTTTCTGGGACTGTCTGGATTTCTTTTTCCATAATGCTTCTTCTACTCGCATGATGCACTCGGCATCCCATGTACCTGATACAGGCCATCTATATTTCTCTTCTAGATCTTTAGTATACTCGACCCATAAGTCTAGATATAATATGGCACTTATGCCATGTTTATGATACATAAAATGACCTGGACTGTCCCTAGGCGGGACAGGAACTGCTTCTTTGAGCAGACCTTTTCTGGTTTTTAACTGACGTAATTTCGAGAACAGAGGCATGACTTAGACTGGAATCTGGACTCAATACAATACACGATAAACACAATAATAACTTGAAAACAAATCACTCATACCACGACATTGAAAACACATGAAATAACATTTAAAATAACAGTTCGGACAGAATATTACCTGAAATACTGAAAACAGAAACACATGAATTTCTCGAGAACAGAACTGACTAGACTGACTAGATGTACTGCTAAAACAGTACGAAAACTTACCGGTCTCATAAAGAGACACGTCAGGACCCGCATCCACCTAGGTGGACACTTCGTGTTGGATCTGTGTACCCAAACCCACGGACCAGAGACAAATTAATTGACCCTGTCTAGATACTACCCCAGCAACGGTACTCACCGGGCAGCAAGAACGGAAGGCCTCGGACTGGACTGGACTGCTACGACGACGGACGGACGAACTTCGGACTTCAGTTACAGGTGGGCCTCCGGATACCTCGGACCTTGGACTCTCGGCTTGGGCTCTGGTCGGGACTCGCCGCGTTCCTCCACCGCCTCGTCTGGACGCTGGACCGCAACCTCCGTCTCCTCCGTGGGCCTGAGGGATACTTGAAGCAGAAATATCTGCACGTGACCGGTATGGTTCCGTCACAGCTGCAGAGGATCAGGGGGCCTGCGTGGCTTCTCCGGCGCGTGGGGAAAGGGCAAGTCCCTATTCGGGCGCCATTATGTGGTAAATAAATAATTAATTACCTGATCTATTTTTGACTATAATCAATAAACGGTTAGCTCAATAAATAAGAGTCAAGATACGAGGTAGCTGGAGTATACAGGCTTTAATTAATCATAAAAGGACAGGAACAGGACAGCCTGCATGGGAATAGGATGGCAGCTGCCGGGGGCAGGATCTGGGAGCATAAGGGGTAACTTTTAATAACAGTGCACAATATTTATAGTTAAACAAATACATTGCATTCAATACAGTAGGCGTAGCAGTAGGCGGAGTTTGTAACAGTCGCGAAAGATAAGGCATAAAGTGGGTGTAACAAGAGGTGTGTACAGGGCGTATACATAGACATGTGATGTAAACGTAACAGAATATGTCATAAAAAGGGGCGGAAACATGGAGGGGGCTACCTGAGCAGCTGGGACCTCTAACCTAGTGGTGCGCGTAAACTGGCAATGACGTGTTACCAGGGAGAACTGGGGGCTATGACTTCTGCCCTAGAAGAGGAGACTAAAGTCTGGAGGGTCAGAGCGACATGTACCTAGGCATATCTAGTATCTGGTGTTTATAGTACATGTTGATAGAATCCAAAAGTTATCAGGGCAAAGGCTAACAGACACTAAGACTGGTGCATGCATTATTCTAAATGTATTGCATGTGCGAGGAATATTCTATGAATATTAATACAGTATTTCTCTTACATGGAGACATAAAGGCTAGACCATGACGGAAACTATTGATGTGATTCAGTAGCTTAGGAATGCAGAGAAGGAGGGCTGGACTGATAACTAGAATCATAACATACTCTTGGCAGACTGGGAGGCAGAGCCAGGCCAGGCCGGGCACTGCGAGGCATGAAGTAAGTGAAGGGTCAGGGATACAGGTGGGGGCTGTATCGCTCCTCGGAGAGGGTTCAGGAGACAGGAGCTGAATCTGAGTCCGGGCCCTTTTGAGGCCTAGAAACGGGGATAATTCAATGAATTAACGTGCACACTGTAAAACGTGGCAACGTAGCTTTACATAGGCCTAATATTCGTTGTATTCACAAAGACTGGAAACTGGCATACTAGAGATGGACACAACTGTAATTGCGTCTTTAATTGATCAGAGGGGAATACATGCATATCGATCATGCACATATATCATAACATGGGGAACACGTAGGCACATATAACATGGCAAAATTTACTTTTCCACAACTTATGGCATGTTCTACAACATCATTTACGACATCACTAATGACATGTCAGATATCATCCTTTATGGCGTCACTGATTACATTGTTTTATATTTTACATAGTGGCAGGTAAGTACCATATTATTTGACTACTTCATTTTGCACAGCAGGGGTCGTTCTGATGGCTGTGGTTACAAAACACATCTACTCCAAATGCTTCGTATGTGTGTAGAGGTATTGAACACGTTATAAATCTTTGTATTCAAGAGTAACTCTTTGCGCAGGTGACAGTTGATGACTTGTGTTCATTATGTTTCACACAAGATGTATGGTACTGCAGAAAACATTTTCAACAGGATTAAGATTCTACATATTAGATACTTAGGGGCATATTTACAATTCCCCTGCAGCACTTTTAGTCACTGGAGCATCACTATGGTCATGCTTCAGAGGCACAGCATGCCTGCCCATATTTACAAGGCCACGTAAAGTCACCCTGCATGACTTTTCATGGCCTTGTAAAGATTTCACGCATTACTCTGCATAAAAGGGTCATTCCATGGGTGTTGCCGTGGGTGTTCCCACGCAACTCCAATGGAATGTGATGCATTCTCAGATTTCCAAGGTTTCATGAACCTGTGAATGCGTCAGATTCTAATGCCTAGGTGGAGGCATTAAAGTGGTGCAACGAGGAGAAATACTTTGATTTCTCCTTTTCTTTTGCTCTTTCTATGTGTGCTGCATTTTAAAGGAAAATACAATCAAATATTGTTTTTTGTGCAAGGAGGTGTCTCTTCCTGCACAAAAATAATCAGCCCTGCAACCCAGGCACTCCTGCACAATGGTGCAAGGGTGCTTGCATTGGCAATAGACAGTTAATAGTGTGCCAGTTAATTGTGAGAACAACTCATGGATGCATCTTATTGCTGTAAGTAAGATGCATCCCTGCACTTTCCTAATGACAAAGCTCAACGCAGAAAGATGGCTCATTTTCAAGTAAATGTGTTTAGTAAGCAGCCTTGAGTTATTTGATAGAATCATGTTAGCATGACAATTTCTACATAACTTGAAAAGTGTGTGCAACAAGTACTAACCTATAGACAGGTCCATGGTTGGAGTGCTGCTAGCTATAACTGCTGAACTTCAGGGTTTTTTAGGTTCAAAACGTTAATGCTGCCACTGAGAAATTAATATAATTCTAATGCTAATTGAACTTTTGTTTTTTCAGTGAATATTTATATGCCTATGGCTGTCGCCAGTTGGTACTTATAGTTAGGACTTAGTTTATATAGAAAAAGAGGTTTTTGACTTGCTTATAACTTTAGCACCGTTTGACGAATTTTCACAAAATGTTCCCATAAAAGGAGGCATGGTTTTCTAGTTCTGCATGGAAAGATGCAGAGTGATTCGTCAAGCAGGGTCTGTGCAAAAGGGGGAAGAGTGGGGTAAAAATGAAGCGTATCGTATGCAATTTCCTGTAGGGATAATGAACATGACTACAGCCCAAACTACTGGACTGAATCATTCCAAATTTGTCATAGAGGTAGCCCTTGATCCAGAAAGAGACCTGTTTATGATTGGTGTAAATCCGTTCAGTAGTTGTGGAGGTATTAAAAGAAATATTGTGTATCTAAGGGTCCCTCTGTGCATCCCCTGCAGTGGTTTCACTAAGTCATTTGCCACCAGGAATGCCGTGATTGGCTCACCATAACCTGACTGGGAGGTTGCGGTAACCATTTTAAGTATCGGTGAATGGTCTTGGGCACTTAAAGGTTTTCTGTAAAATGATTAAAGGGGGCAGGGTAGAGGTGCCCTGACCCCAGGGTGTGTTAGAGAAACCTATGTTGGGTAAGAAATTGAGCTATATTTGTGTTTTTTCAACTTGGGGAATCCGGGGATCCCCCGCAAGGCTCAGCGCAGCTCACCATGTAAATCTGTGACAGAACTGCGAATCTTGATGCACAATGAAAAAAAAACACTTTCAGACCCATTCAGTCATGACACACCTACACTCTCTACCATGTACAGACCTGCACAGTCAGCTATGCACCCACTCACCGGCACACACAGGCATTAACACACCCACACACAGAGCCATCCAGGCACTCTCAGACCCACATAGGCACTCACCTACCCACTCAGAGACCTACGCAGGCACTCACACATCCACTCACAGTTCTATGCTGGCACTTTCACACCCACTCAAATTCCCACACAGACAGCCACATACCCACTCACAGACCCATGCAGCCACTCATAGATCCACTCACAGACCCAATCTAGGCACTCCGACACCTTCTGACAGACCCACAGCCACTCAAACACCCACCCACATAACCACACAAATCTTCTACCCACCTACTCACAGACCCACCCAGCTGCTCGCACACCCATTCACAGACCCATACAGACAGTCTTATAGCCCACTCACAGACCCACACAGCCACTCACAACCCCACTCCCAGACCCATGCAGGCACTGACAGACCCATTCACAGCCCAACACAGGCACTCACAGTGCCATGCAGTTCCTCACACACCCATTCACAGACCCATATAGGCATTCAGAGAGCCTATCACACCCACATAGGTACTGATACACCCACTTACAGACCCACACAATCACTCATGCACTCACTCACAGACCCACACATGCACTCTCATGCCCACTGTCAGAATCACACAGACACTCACAGACCTACTGACAAGACCACGTAAGAGCTCGCATACCCATTAGGAAATGCATGCAGGCACTGACAGACTTACTCACACACCCACACAGGTACTCACAGACCGATGCAGGCACTCCCACTCCCACTCACAGACCCATGCATCCACTTACACATCTATTTACAGATCAATAGAGGCACTCTCAAACCCCCTCACAGGCCCACACATGCACTCACACACTCACTCATAGTTCTATGCTTGCTCATGCATGCCCACTCAGAGTCCCACACAGACAGTCACAAACCCACTCACTCACAGACCCACACAGATACCCATTCACAGACCTAAGCAGGCACTCATAGATACACTCATATATCCATGCAGGTACTTACTCATCTACTCACATACCCATGCATACACTTACACACCCACTGACAGGCCCACACAAGCACTCACACACCCACTTACAGAGCTTTGCAGGTACTATCAGACCAACTCACAGAGCCACATAGAAACTCACCCACCTACAAACGCACTCACATGCCTATTCAAAGAACCAGACAATTATGCACTCACTCACCATTCCACTCACAAACTCAAACACCAACTCAGAGACTCACTCAGGGCACCCACTCACAGACCCATTCAGATACTCACACACCCACTCAGAGAGTCACACACACACTGGGTGTACAGTTTTACTAATAGGCCAACTTGGCAATTAAAGCCCCTTCCCAAAGCTTAAACTCCCCCTTTTTACATATGTCACCCCTAAGGTAGGCCGTAGGCAATCCATTTGGCAGGGTGCTATGTGCTTAAAAGGTAAGACATGTACTTTGAAGTTTCAGTGAATTACACTCAAACTTACAGACCCATGTGCCCAGTTACACATCCAGTCTCCCACCCATACTGTGACTCACATACCAATGTAGGAAAGCCTAGAGTCACTCAAACAGCCAGTCAGACAGCGAAAGAGGCACTTACACATTCACTCAATCACACAAACAGCACGTATTTATACAGCAGTAACTGAGCCAGTTGGACACATAGTTACATACCCCATCACCCCCTAACACAGCTAGCAAGTCACTCATACATACACTAACTTATAAATGTACTTATACATCCAAAGTGGCAGACTTACACTGCCATTACACACTACTATAACTACATATGTAGCTTTTAATTGCTTATAGTATGTAATTTAATATTATGTATTGTAAAAGTAAATATATTGTGTATTTGTTTTTCAAACATCTACTTGTATTTACAAAGGAAGATTAACAATGCCGATAAAAACAGAAACAAGAAAAAACGGAGGAAACAGTACAATCTGCTTATAACTGACAGTGACAGTGAAAAGGGACATAATGCGGAGAAGGGGGTTAAAAAGAAAAGAGCTGCTGGTAAGAGAACAAAGAAGTTTCTAAAATAGCATGAAAATTTATATAAACGTGCTACTAAAAGCGATGTTTAAAATCAGCTCAGGAAGGAGAAGGAGTAAATGAAATTCAAAAAATCTAATACAAAAACAAATAGTTCAACAAGAACACAGAAACAATTTTAGGAAACAAGAGTGAGAATGTTTTGTAGTTGTGTAATACAGAATTTGGTATGAAACATGAAGCAGTATAAGAGGAGAAGGGAAACAACACACTGAGAGTGTAGTTGATGAAGCATTTGTTGTGAAGCTGAAACTATTTATTTTGATAGCGGAGGAATGCACATGCTCAGGCTCCCGCGCATGCGCAGTTCCCAGAAGAAGGCGCGATGGACACGGATGCGCCGGCGATAAGGTAAGTTTTCTTTTAAATGTTATTTTAGGCTTTGTAATGTAATTTAATACTGCGGGCGGGAGGCGGGCGGGAGGTGGGCGACCAACTTCTGTTACGCCCCCGAGTGTGCGAAGATTTGCCTCGTTTCTCCGCCTACATTGCGAAAGACGGAAGGGGCAAATCTCCGCACATTCCGTGGGCGGAACAGAGATGTCCGCCCACCCCTAGTGTTGAGCCTGCCATGAAAGGCTGGAGGTGGGGAAACCAAAGCAGCCCTAGAGCCCCCATGCCCCTGCCACCATGGGGATGCATTCAGTGCGGCACAACATGTGCCCCCCAGTTTACATGCACCCCAAGTTCCAGCATGTCATGGATTTCACAGTCCATGCTCTGCTGGAACTGCTTTTGCGTTCCCATTGCAGTGGTTTCAGGATCCTGCCATGAGAAAAGCAAAAGAAAAGCCCACCAGGCACGAGTTGATCTAGTAATCTGGCGGATGGACCATGCATGGCTTTGGCGTAGCTGTGCCTGCACAATGCATGTGCAGTGCTGCCAAAGTCAAAATCAGGCCCAAAGTCCTTTGCCATGTCTACAGCAAAATCTTTAACCGTAGGATTAGTACAGTTCCATTCTAGCCGAGCTGTAACTTGACAAAAGGCTTTTACCACTCCAGGCACAGTATGACATCTCTGGATCGGTAAAATACCATCCAAGCAAACCTGGAATTAATTAAAGGAACCCCTGATATGAGTTTTACTATCATTGTTGCTCTTCAGAGAGGTTTAGCTTTGTCCAGACAATTGAAGTGCTGCATGAATTGTGTTAAAATAGAAGCAGAGATCTCTGGGGAAGTTCCTGTATTTAGGTGGCCAGCAGCTCCTGTATAGAACACCCTACAACACCAGCGACACTCGGAATCTGCTCACATCAAATGTCTGTTTTTCTAGCAAAGTTTTTTCTAGGGTTTTGTTTTCAGATATGTATAACTGTTACAAACTGTTGGTTGCCAGCAGGTTGTTATCCACCCCCCCATGGGAATTTTAGACATGACTACCCCTTGGGATGGGCTAGGTGTCAAGACTCCTCCCCTTGGTCATTCTTTTTGGGTCCTTTAGTTAACTCCATCTTTTTATCTTTGTTACTTAGGATCGCATCCATGAGACTTCTTGGGTAACCGATTGTACCCGTATTTATCTATTATCTTGCCCAGCTCTCTGAGGCTGTACAGATTTGAACCTCCCAGATGCTGATGTAACTTCTCTGTAGGAAAATAGGTAAGCATATGTTCTTTAACAACCAAATTATAGAGCCACTTATAAGTGTCTACCTTGTTGTCTTTAATCCATCTATCCAGTGCCTTTACTGAAGAATTGTCATGGACGTTTACTTCCTCAGGAGCAGTACCCTCAAGATGCCCATCTTCTGGCAGCTCTGCCTCTGAGTACAAAAACACCAGAGGATCACAGTGGCCAGATGAGTGGAAGGGAATTAGGGCGGGTACTGCAGGGACGGAGATCTGGAACAACAGCAATCAATAGTTGAGCTCTAATTCTTAGTCCTATCCTATAATTCTAAATATATTACATGCACTAAGAACCACTCTTACCTGAAATAAAACAATCAACAATTTTTTCATAGATACCATATAAAGTCAGAAAGAGTACTTTGAAAACTACTCCAAAATTGCCTTTGAAGATTTTCTATATGATTTGGGCATAGAATCAGAATACCTGTAAATAATGTCAATAAAGTCTTCGAAGATACTTCACAACATCACACGATTAAATACAATCCTGCATATCAAAATTTCAAGGTTCTTTTAAAGTTTTGCATTTCTCATCATGTGCATATTTCTTAAAAACAATCATAGGTGCATATCAATTCCGTCATAACATAATTACCTTTATTTTCGTAATTATCTTTTATCTTCTTATATGTTTCACAAGGTCCATGAATGACTGTCAGCTCAAATTGGTATTCTGAATACTTGGCGCGACTGTTTTTTAAACATCCATTTTTGCTACAATGCTTCTTGAATGCAATCGTGAAATAGCCCAGAAATCAGGCGCGCAACACCCATTGGGCTCACCGGGCTTCAGCCCCCCCCGTCGTCTACTTCAGCCCGGGCTAATTTGACACGCACTGAAATAACTGCGCATCGGAGCCGAGAAAATCATTTTTATGATGCTTTTTGAGAGGCCCAGCAGCCCGAGCCAGCCAGCCTCTTAGTTTCAGGGAACCCCCAGCCCCCACCTCTTGTTTTCCTTTACTGGCACTGAGGTGATATCCATGCCTGAAGGCAGGGATTTCACCTAATCACTTGATGTGTTCAGCATGGGGTGGGAGTGGGAAGATGCACACAGCAGGGGGAAAGGGACGGCCAGTGCAGGTGATGCTTTTCCTTTGTTAATTAATTTCTGCTGGTGTCATAGCCCAGGGTTTGCTGTCTGTGCACTTGTATGGATGTGTATTCCATACAAGTGCACAGACATCACACCATGGGCTATGACGCCAGCAGGAATTAATTTACAAAGGAAAAGCTTCACCTGCACTGGACATCCCTTTCCCCCTGCTGTCTGTGCACTTGTAGGGAATTCACATCCAGGGCGCTAAAACACACGCAGAAGCAGAGGAGGCCCTGGTAAGGAGAAACCAGGAAACATTTGGCCCGCACCTGTCCACACTGTGAGATTTTCGGGAGGGGCTGGATGCCAGGACACAGTGCTGCTGATCAGCCCAACGTCAAAGAGGAGAGTTCCCTCCGAATATGCAAATGTAGTGTAAGGTTGCAGAGTTCATTTTTTGGGGTGCTAGTGGGTAACTTTAGGGTTCAGGGTGGGTGTGGGTTTTAGGGTGCCAGGGAGTAATTTTAGGGTTCAGGGTGGGTTACGGATTGGGGTGCCTGGGGGTAATTTTAGGGTTCTGAGTGGGTATGGGTTTTAGGGTGCAGGGTAGTAATTTTAGGGTTCAGGGTAGTAATGGGTTTTGGTGTGCCAGGGGGTAATTTTAGGGTTCAGGATCGGTATGGGTTTTGGGGGCTAGGGGGTAATTTTAGGGTTCAGGATCGGTATGAGTTTTGGGGGCCAGGAGGGCAATTTAGGGGTTCAGGGTGGGTGTGGGTTTTGGGGTGCCAGGGGTAATTTTACGCTTCAGGGTGAATATGGGTTTTGGGGAACCTGGGGTAATTTTAGGGTTCAGGGTGAGTATGGGTGTTGGTGTGCCAGGGGTAATTTTATGGTTTAGGGTGGTTAAGGGTTTTGGGGCGCTATGGAGTTAATTGTAGGGTTCAGGGTGGGTATGGGTTTTAGCATGTGAGGGGGGAATTTTAGGGTTCAGGGTGGGTGTGGGTTTTTGGATATCAGGGGGGCAATTTTAGCGTTCAGGGTGGGTAGGGGTTTTGGGGTGCCAGCGGGTCATTTTAGGGTTTAGAGTGGTAATGGGTTTTGGGGTGTGAGGGGGGGACATTTTAGGTTTCAGGGTGGGTGTGGAATTTCGGGTGTCAGGGGGCAATTTTAGGGTTCAGGGTGGGTATGGGTTTTGGGGTGCCAGGGGAGAATTTAATGTTCAGCATGGGTATGGGTTTTGGGGTGCCAGGGGTAATTTTAAGGTTCAGGGTGGGTATGGGTTTTGGGGGGGCAAGGGTGTAATTTTAAGGATCAGCGCGGGTATGAGTTTTGGGGCTCCAGGGGTTGATTTTAGGGTTCAGAGTGGTAATGGGTTTTGGGGTGCCAGGGGGTAATTTCAGGGTTCAGGGTGGGTATGGGTTGTGGGGTGCTAGGGGGGTAATTTGGGGGTTCAGGGTGGTAATAGATTTGAGGGGGCAAGGGTGTAATTTTAGGGATCAGTGCGGGTATGGGTTTTGGGGTGCCAGAGGTAATTTTAGGGTTCAGGGTGGGTAAGGGTTTTGGGGGGTGAGGGTGTAATTTTAGGGATCAGCGCGAGTATGCGGTTTGGGGTTCTAGGGGGATGATTTCAGGGTTCAGGGTGGTAATGGGTTTTGGGGTGCGAGGGGGTAATTTTAGGGTTGCATGTTTTCTCCGCTTGACCTGAGCATTAATCAATCCTGATTATCTGCCATTTTAGCCCCACCCCATTGATTAACATTAGCCACGCCCCTTCATTTGCCATGTTAGCCCCCCCCGAAATTAAGACCTAGTTGCGCCCCTGCCAGAAATCCAAGGTTGAACTTGGGAACTGAAGAATAGTCGTCTCTACCTTTAGATGCTGCTACTGATTCAGAGACCGGCCGGAGGAATTTTACCTGGAGCGCCGTACACGAACGCGAGGGATCTTACCGGCAGAGCCGCACTCGAGCGCGAAGCAGGAAGAAACGGCTGCGAGCGATGTAGCTGGAATAATCCTCCGGGCGTGGCTGGGCGTGGCAGCTTTTGTAGCGGGAGCGTGATTACAGTGGCTGTAATGCTGCAACATAGTGAATAACGCGAACTGGGCTAAAAATAAAGGAACGTATACAAAAAATGTTACAGAATGAAAATCAATAAAAAAGGTACTGGTATATACAATTCCTGGATGCTTGCATCCTCCAGTCTTTGGCAATAATGCACACTCCCTCAATATTGTCAACACAGTGTACAATGAGCAAATGAAACTTGCGACCCACCTCAGGTCTTAGCAATGGATATCAGTCCTGCCATTGCGATTCTGATGAGTATCAAAAGTGCACACTGCGCTGTATTAACCACTTTGCTGCCGCGGTAATTCTGCTGCGGCGCTAGGGGGCAGGGGGGGCCGCGCGGCGCCACCATGCTCGTGACGGAACCACTCCATCACGAGCCGCGGTGGCGCTGTGCTTGTGACGGAATGGTTCCGTCACGACCCCGCCCGCTCAATAGAACGCACCGCGCAGGCGCGAAACCAGCGCCGCGCCGTGACGGAACAATTAAGTCACCAGCGCAGCCCCACCGTGGCTCGTGACGGAATGGTTCTGTTATTATTATGTGGTGGGGTTGTGTGACCCCACTGTGTTATAAAGTCACAAATCAGTACTGGGTCCAGTCAGGTTCATTTGATAAACCTTAGCTCAAACCTGGGTAGTTATGGCACTGAGATGTCAGGAGTTTTCAAAGAAACAGGTTTAAAGCATTGAGATGTAAGACAATTGAATAGAGAGAAAATGCAACACAATAAAAACCTGAAACCAATTTGTGAAAATAGATTGTGTTTTTATCCTTAAATAGACAACTCAATGACAAAACTCCACTAGAGAGGTCCAGAGATGTGAAGTATTAAACAAGCAATAACTCACTGTTTTTCACTCAAATGCAACAAACCATTACAATGGACTGCAATAGCAATACACTTTCCAGACTTTTATATAGTTCTAAACTATGATTCTATCATACTTTGTTTTGCCAATTTAAGCAGAGAGCAGTTCAGAGGAAACAATAATGGACGGATAAGGTGGAGTGTTCCTGATGTGAAGGATGCAGGCCGAGGGATGCAGGCTGATGCAGATGCTCAAGGATGCTGAGGATCCTGAGCTGGTCATGGGGGCCTTCCTGAGGCCACCTCTTGGTGGGGTGAATTTGGCCACAGAGGTCAATGTCTCACTGAAGTCCAGCAAAAACTAGTTGCCACTGGTATACTGGTCTAAGGTCACTGTGAAACCAGTAGTTCCCTTTAACTGGTGCTAACTTCCTTGCTAAGCAACAAACTGCACTCCAACAAATATACCGGGTCCTGCAAACTCAGATGTAGCTTTTGAGGGTTGGGACTCGGACTCACAGACTGCACTAATGGCAGGCAGTGTCGCTCAGGTGTTCTTGGCTACCAACTATTTAGGCAACTTCAGCTTTTGTTGCCTTGTAGCTGTAACAGGAAGTCAACCAACTGACACTTGGAGTAACTTCTTCAGTCTGGGGCTTGGGGATGACTTTCTTTGAACAGGGCTTGATAGGCACAGTCCTCTCATTGGTAGCCAGGAGAGCAGCAGGTGTAGTCCAGTGTTTGGTGCTGCCTCTCTTTTCCTGATCTAGAGAAGTTTTGACCTCATGGATGTGGCAACTACTACCCAATGGGCTACCCAGTCCCCTTGTGCCTAGTGGTGACTTCCTGTGAAGTGTGGCATCAAGCTAGCTCAGAGTGCACCATTTTGGCAGAACCCATGTCTTGGCCTGCAGAGCTTCCTAGTCCATCCCAGAGGTTGTCTACCTGTAGACTACACACCATAAAAAAAAGTGGTTTGGCAATGGTTTCCCTCCCTCTATTATGCCAGCCTGTCTCCAATATTTGCCCATTAAAGATGGCTTCACATATAAAGCTGGCCTTTTGGGCTCACACCGTGTTTTGCCTTCCTGCCAAGGAAATGTCACACCTCTTTCAAAAAAGACTATTTGTATTCATTCCTGAGAGGAGTTCACACCTTCCCCTGAGGGCAGAAGGCTGTCACATGGCCAGCAATCGCAAATGGCCATTTGGAAAACTTTGGGCAACACAGTGGCAACTTTCTAAAGTTGAAATTTGTGCAAAAGTTACATTCGATTTGATTTGAGCATCAAGTGGGGTTTTATGCAACAATTATTTTGATACCTTGACGTATTATAACTAGTAGTCCCATTCAGACATTAGCACTGCTAAGATGTCAGCATGTAGCTCTTGACTCATCAATTGGGCTACTAGCCTTTCTTCAGTAAAAACTGCAATTTGGAGCTTTTACTGTCAGGGCAGGTAAAACCACATGTCATACTTTTTAATACAGAGCACCCTGCATTAGGGCTTGGTAGGCCTGCCTTAGGAGTGGCTCATATATAATAGAAAAGGAAGGTTTGGGGTTTGCCATTACTTTAGATGGCAAGTCAAAGTAGCAGTTCAAACCCTGCTCTGCCACTCAGCAATGGTAGGTATGGAGTCATGTCTTGTTCTGTTAAACTTGTGGTGGCACAATAAGTGCTGCAGTGCACATAGGACACTTTAACTTAAAGGCCCAGGGTACCCTTGGTACCATATACTAAGGACTTATAAATAATGTTTTCCAATTGTGAGTGAACCAATCAGACATGCATGTTTTAAGGGTCAGAGCACTGTGCATCTTCAGATTGAAAAAACAGCATCATTTTTCCAAAACAAGAGAGTGATCATGCAAAAAGAGGTATTTTCCTACACATGGTATTACAGATTGTAAAGCCATGTATCTGGCACAAGGTTCTGATCACCAGTGGCAGGAGTAG
The DNA here is from genome assembly GCF_964261635.1 of Lissotriton helveticus. Lineage (NCBI taxonomy): Eukaryota > Metazoa > Chordata > Amphibia > Caudata > Salamandridae > Lissotriton > Lissotriton helveticus. The sequence goes on along the minus strand of NC_136063.1, from coordinate 210,112,769 downwards.
TACCTTCAATAGGAATAGTAGCGGACAGAGGTTGCAGCTCTTGTTATGTTCCGTGTCTAATAATGAAGCTACGTGAGAGGAAACCTCTGCAATTTAACTGTGCCACCTGTATCTGGTACAGCCATCTGACTTTGTAATGAATTGGTGCCCTAAACCAAATCTATAAGGGACTTTGAAAAGATATGACCATTTTGATTGGATGAATGCTTTCTCCCCATCGAGGAAGATAGCAGGAGTCTCTTTGTGCGAGTCATGGGGAGCCCCACAGCAGATGTACAAGCTTGCTGTAGTGATTCTTAGATGAATGTCTAGGCACAAATCTGACCTGTGAGGGGTGTATAAGATTGGGGTTTACCCTACCCAATTTTTTCACCAGAATTCTGCACAGTATTTTGATTTCTACACTTATAAGGGATATGGGTGTGTAGCTCTCACAGTCTAAAGGGTCCTTCCGTTCTTTTGGCAGTAATGTAATGCTAGCCTTGTTTGAGATGGCAGACAGGGAGCTGGAGAAGTCTTCTTCCAAAAGCCTATTGAAGGATTGATACTATCAGGGGTATACAGATGTTAAAAACATTGACAGGGAACCTGTCCTCGCCCAAGGATTTTCAAGAAGGGTAGAGTGGAGATGGCTTCGCTGATCTCCTCTGGCTTAATTTAACCTTCCAGAAGTACCCAGTCTTTCTCGGAAGGAGAGGGCAGATCAAGAGAGTCGAGGAACAGTCCTCATCATCACGATTAATCAAGGGTGAGGCAGAATATAGGGACTCGTAGTGCCATGCAGAGGTCTTAGAGATGTCCTCAGGGTGGGGAAGAAGCATCCCACGTAAGTTGCAGATAACAAGGATTGCCAACTGGGCTTCCCTCCGTTGCAAATGGAAAGCTATCATTTTGCCTGCGTTTGTGCCCAGCTTGTACTGTTTCCATTTGAGTTTCATTAAGGCCCACTCTCCAGGCGAGGTATAATGTTGGTTGATCGCTTATTTGTCTGCTTCTAGCTGGTGGCATATCTGTACAGAGGGGTCCCTATTGCAATCAGCCGTAGATTTCATCACAGCCTACTCCCAGCGTCTTCTTTTTAACAAGGATTTTTATCTTTTAATGGCAGTATCTCGCATAAGATTACCCCACCATGTGGCCTTTACGCCAGCCCAAAGTGTCTTGTGGGAGGTTATTGAGTGAGAATTATCAGCGTGATAGACTTAGACGTGGGAATTCAGAAGGCACTTAACTTTGGGGCTTCTGTAGTGAGCTGTGTTCATTCTCTATTCATTTAATGTAGGTGACGTATGGCACAAGTGGATGGCTTATCGAATCCGACAATGTTCAGCGACCTCTCATGGCAGAATGCCCGATTGGAATTGAAGGAATAACAAGGGGCCTCGGGTAAGGAAATAGTCTATCCTTAAGGACGTATTACGATCCCTTGAGTAAAAGGAGCATTCATTCTTCATAGGATGGGGAGACGCCAGACATCTACGAGACCATGATCACTGAGGACATCTTTCAGAACAGCCTGTCCGGGGCATTATAGATGTTATGGGGTCCCGGACAGTCAAGAAATGGGTCACTGATGATGTTTCATACTCCCCCCAAAAACACCCTTGTGCAGCAAAATTCCATGAATAGACATTGAGGGGGTCATTAGGGTCTCGGGTGGATCGCCACCGCCCGCATGGCTGTGGCGATCCGCCCGAGATCTGTCCCTGCCCTCCACCCATTTCCCCCACCATATTAGTACGGCGGGGGGACCGCGGAGGACGGAAAGACCGTACACTGCTTTTCCGCCCGGTCAACAAGTTGACCCGGCAGAAAAGAGTTTAATATGGTGACGGTGTCTGTTAGACACCGCCAGCCATATTATCATGGGGTGGAAACATTGCAGGCCCCCAGGGACTCTAGGGAGTGGGGGGGGACATAGGGGCTACCTGTGTTACCCCCCTGCAGTTCCATGCACAACATGGTAGGCACCGCGCTGTGCCTGCCATGTTGTGCATGGAAGTGCACAACACGCCTTCCTAGCATTGTGGTGGGCGGTGCTGAGTGCACCGCCTGCCACAATGATAGGAATGCAGGATGCGCGCGCCATTGTGGTGGGTGCATCCTAATGGCCCCCACTGGACCCCCGCTCTTATGGCGGGCGGTCCCATTTCCCATTAGGATGGGGGGTGGACAAAGTCTGCCCGCCATCCTAATGACCCCCTAAATGTTCAAGAGGATGAGAGCTTTGTTTCTGTTAGAGGAATAGACAGACGTGTGCTCCACTCTTTTAATTTTGGCAAATATAATTCTGCCCTTCTGGCCCTTTTAATTTTAAATTCGTTTTTTTCGGAAGGATTTACTAAGAACTATGGCCCCACAACATTTCTTGGTAGTGGTAGGTGGATGGTCAGTGTCACTCAAATTAGTTTGCCAACTGTGGACAACCTTCCCCGCCGAGTACCTCTTCAGCTTGTCGGCCTCCGTCGGAGAGGGGGGTATTTTTTAGACCAGTGCTATATTTGTGTCTTTGTGCTTAAAGTAAGTTGACATTTTTAACTGTTAAGCACAGTAATGGTCAGAGAGAGAAAACATTCTCTGCCATGGATACCCAAGTAGAATGGGGTAAAGGAGCCTGAGTGTGTGGTATTCCTGATAGTCCAAACTAGTGTGTTGGTTTAGAGCTAGTAGTGCTACTCCTTTCCAGGGAGAAGTCCTGGTGCTTAATCAGGAAGAGTGGCTTACAGGCCCTACTGGTTGGAGGGGAATAGAAAGGTACACAGAAGAAAGAGATTGAAGGAAGGACAGTGAATGGGGAATATGAGAAAGGGAAAGGAAGGGAAGTGAACCTAACCTTTCAGCTGCAAGCCTCACTCTGCTGTCTGCCCTCTACGGGAACCCTCAGGTGGGACGCTGGTTTTCTGTACATAAATGCCATTGGGACTTGTGCCTGTTTACTTATTCACATAACAGCAGAGCAGGAATCTCTAAATATGTCCACAGTGTGGGACCCTGAAACAGCTCCTAGGTCAAACAGTGACATACCTCTGACATCAAAGTCCTCCATGATGAAGCCTGGTGAGGGGTACCCAAATAGAAGCAGCTATCATTAGCATATGTACTACTAAGGTCCCTGGTGTTACATCTTTATCGAGGTGAGACCCTCTGTGTCCAATAAGTCTGCAATGACAGGTTCACGAAACTCCGATGTACCAAACTTGCGGGTAATAAGCATCGCCGCCGGGTCAAAAAGCCAAATTCTATATTATGCAGACGAATTTAGAGCCACAGAGCTAGGAATTTCTTGCATTTCAATGCTGTTTCAGGAGCAAATTCTGCAGTAACATGAATTTATTGGCCATCCAAATTAAAAGGACCCTCATGCTTTTTCGCTGCCTGAAAGATGGCCAGCACCTGCATGTGGTGAAGAAGGCATGCAAATATCACTTAGGGTTGAGAGGGAATACTGGACTGATGGGGGAGCAGTCTGTGGACCCTCTGAAATTCCAAGGGCTCTGTGAATTGGACATTCAGAAGACATGGCACCATGGACAACAGGAAGGCTGCTATGTTATTTCCCTCAGTCTCCTCCTGCACCCCCTGAAAGCAAATATATTCTGCCGAGTCTGGTCCTCGAGGTCAATCACCTGTTGGAGATACATAGTTCTGAGACCCAGTCAGGTTTTGTTGGTTCACTTGCCTGTAAAGGTCGTTCGGGCATTGAACAACTGCATCCTAAACGTCCCACGAATCCAAAGGGTCAGATGAAGAGGCAGATCTTTCTCCTATATGACCCCTAAGCTACGGGACGTATGTCTGCTGAGCTTAGAAATTAAATGAAAAATAAATGTTTCAGAAAATGCTTAAAACATGTCTATACCCCCACTAGCTAACTACTGCCTTAAAAGCTAGTGTACGCTGTGACTCGTTCATCGCTTGGAAGCCCTAAGTTAATTATATGCTTTATAAATCTGCATAGCATCCAGGAGCTTGTGTACTGTAGCGAAATTGGTTCTTTAGGGACTTTATTTCCAAGGACAGGTTGTTCACTGTGCCATCAAAGTCAGACATCATGGAGCCCTGTCCATAAGTTTCTTTTAGAATCGTGTTGAGCATCATGTCCTGTTTTTAGGCTGACCTCAGTTTTTAGCCTGCAAGTGCCAATAAGACCCAGAGTTGACATGATCCATGCAGGCCTGACATCGGGAAGTTTGTAGGTTTGTGGCTAGCTAGGGTGTCGAGGGATTTGAGGAGGGTGCCCAGAGAAATGCAAAAAATCCTGAATTAAAAGGAACTATGGAAGCCCTGAAACAGTCAACGGAGTGCTACCCACTCTCAGTGCAGTTTATTAATGACCCAAATGCGGGGGGCAACCCCAGACTCAAACACTCCAGCTGAAATCCTGTGGTTTATAGCGGGAAGGGCTACCTTGCAGAACATCGGGTATGAGCCAGGAAGGGGTCGCGAGCCAAGGGCCACTGGATGCTATACAGTAGCAGACATTACTTTATAAAGTTGGTGAAGTCATGGTGGAGAGAAAAAGAGTGCAACATACTGGCCTTCAACCACACACAATCAAGATGGAACACTTCAGGCCCCGGAGGTCTGAAATGTACGCGGTGGACTTTCTCAAGGTACAAGTCTCTAGTAAGTGAAGTTAAGGAACTGGGCAGCAAGGGGTTAGCAGCAGGTTCACTGTTGGTGGCAGAGGAACTTACCCATCCTACATAAGAATCCCCCAAAAGGTAGGCAAAGTGGATGGGCCTAAGAGACTTTTAATTGTCAGACTTGGGCCTTAACAAGAGAGAGAAATACAATTAAGGGGGAATGGAAGAAGCAAAAAAAGACAAAAACAGCGCCAAAGACAGAAAGCAGGGATGAAAAAGAACCTGGAAGAGGCATGAGGTGAAATCAAGACTATACAGCCGCAATGTTAGTAACCCCAGCATTTGTGAGCTACGGTACTGGCTTATTGGGAAAAATTGGCCTAGGTACGTGGGGGCATATTATCAAGAACTGCGATAAAATTATCGCCACTTTAGCGGCAGGAAACATAGTTCCTTGTGAGTTCCCATAGCAGCCCAGGTTAACACCAGAACCTGGGCTGCTATGGGAATTCACAGGAACATATTATCACGCCCATTATCGCCGTTTTAGCAGCAGTTTCCTGCCGCTAAAGTGGCGATCATTTTATCATATTTCTTATAATATGCCTCGTAGTCTTTTGTAAATTAAGCACTGGACAAGGCTATCGTAAGGCATATGAACTGGTAAAACGAAGGAGCATGGATGCACTATGGGTCATGGGGGCATTCGCATACAGGGTCTGTGTACAACAGAATGAGAGGGACCTGATCTGAACAGCATTTGCAAGCAGCAAGCTGGAATTTGCTGAAGGAACAGAATATAGGGGCATATTACCTAGAAGTGCGTTAATGAACGCACATCGCACATCTTCATATCGCCGGATTTTTTCGCCGTGATAGCGCGCAATTATTAATGTGCATCACGTAGGCGAAATGTAATCTGGCGATAGTCGGCGATATGGCACATTAGCGCATGAAAACAAACATTGTTTTCATGCACTAATGTGTGCATTGATAATATGGGGGGGTGGATTCAGCTTTATGATCCACACCCCCATGTTATCAATGCCTAACACCTGGTCAGAGCAGGCGTTGGGAGACCTGCGATAAACGAGTTTATCGCAGGTCTGCCTCTCCCAACGCCTGCCTTGGTAATAGGGTGTTCCCACCTCCAACCACATTTTACATGTGGTTGGACGTGGGAACGCCCACTTTGCATGTCATTAGCGATGTTTGTCGCCGACATGCAAAGTGGGCTTGAGCCAGGCGTTAGAATGCCCTTGTGGATAGGGCTCTAGAAGTATCGCCGCTTTCTCGGCACAATTTACCGAAAAAGCGGCGATACTTCCCCTTGCTAATATGCCCCATACTTTCCTAAAAACAGGAGTTCTGGCAATGGATAAAAAGCAGCCGAGTCTATCAACTGCACCCACGCCATTCCCTGATACAACAAGAGACACTCAGGTTGGTCACCAAAGTTGCTTTTACTCTTCTAAAATCAGCACGTTTTTAAAGGCACGGTTTTTGGTGGAAGATAGCGACACGAACATTAAAAAAAACACCGAAGGCGCGAGTAAAGAAATTGTAAAAACATGCAAAAAAGAGCAATAATGTAATTTAATTATATTATAGGAAGAACACGGAAGCCTTGAAATGTCATCCAACCCATCAGGTGCCTCGGAAGTAGTAGAGATGCGAAATTCGATCGAGCTGCGCACAATGGGAGCGAAGACACGAGCGGCAGAAACTGTCATTCAATAGATATCATTACTCGACTTACAAACCCGGAGCGTAAGACACAGAATAGGAGCATCAGAAGCTATTAGGATGGAAATGGAGCAGGAGCTGAGAAATGCGGAGGCAGCCAATGAACAGGAAAGAAAGACGAGCGCACTTATGAGTGGACTCGAAATGGAGCCGGCGCGCGCCGGATAGCTATTTAGGAAGCAAACAAAGAGGTGTTATAGAATTCATAAAGATGACCAAATCATGATTCCATTAAGGAGCCCTAGTCAGACTTGGTTTCCAGACGAGATACGTAATGGTACGGGGAAATCAGGCACAAGAGCGGAAGGTACTATTCTGCACAATGCAATGATGTGTAAGAAGGAAAAGGGTATGGAAAGCTAAAAGCTTAAAGAAGGGAGTCAGACATATGTTTTCCCTATTTTCCCATCAATGTGAGAGCTCATACAGGTGTAAATTTACAGTGGCCCAGAAAAGGTTGCGATAATTAACATAAGTGACATTATTTGACACGGAGATGTGCAAAATTTACCTAGTGGAATAAATAGATGGTATTCTGTTTTTTTCTTCAAAAAATTTCCATAACAGGTGGACGCTGGAGATAATTACACAAGAACTCCACGTCCCAGTATTTGCCAATCTTTTTTTACCAGAAATGTTCAACAGGTTTGATATGCTAAAAATGTACTTGCTATATTTCAATTATGCCTGGCATAATCTCCCACATTTTCATGCATTCAAATTATGCTTGTTGCACAAAAAGTATGGGTAAAAAAAAACTACTGCGGGAACAAAGAGAACATACAAAACACGAGGGGGTATATTTATAAGAACTGCTGCTAACTAGTGTTAGCGTTAGTTAGGGCCAATTTTCCTACCGCTATGTATCACCGAACACTGTCGCCTTGGTACCGATGTATTTACAATACATTGCTACATGACGATAGTATCAGCTAGCTGCAGTGAAAACTGGCGCTAACACTAGCATCAATGAGATAAACAATTTGACATTAGGGATAGAAAAGTGACAAAAGGCTAATTAGTGCCATAAAAACTCACGTTAGTCAGCCCAAGTTCACTTTTCTGCCTCTACAGGCAAAAATAGCCGATAAGTCCACCTCCAATAAAAAAATAAAATAAAAACAATGGAATGCAGAATGGAGCAGTCAGGGCCAAGTTCAGCACAGGTAAACCACCGCCCCAAACCTAGGGATGCAGCACTTGTAAAGTGCCATCCTTGCAACACCATGACAGCCGATGCCTGGAAGCATGGACAGTCTCCGGGGCCTGCGTCTGAGACCCGGAGTGGGAGGTGGCGGTGCTGTTGAGCCACTGCAGCCTGGTGGTGGATGTGGGGCAGGTCGGGCCCAAGCCTGTGGGCTGTGGTGATGGACATTGAGGTGTCGGCGATCACCCTTACATGGTGGTAAAGTCTGACAGTTTGCATGGAGACATGTTGTTGACCTTTGTGAGAAGAACGCCTGGCAACCCTTTGAGCTCTGAACGGTAGAGGTACTCCTACACACCAACGTAGGGAGGTCTGCATCGCATAACACACGCCACCACTACACCCTGGTGCACGGAGGGGATTTTTCAATGGTGGGCAGCACATGTCTGTATCACAGGCCAGAGGATGTGGCACTGGCCGCAAGCTGTGGAGGGAGAGGCCCCTGAGCTGCGCCAAACTTGTGTGGCGAGAGCATTGCAACTTCACGCCTAAGGAGGCCCTGTTGCATTACCTGCATCGGGAGGCTCCTCAGCAGACTTTGCGGAGACTGTGGTATCCAGGCGTGTGAAATCCTGCCTGGCTGAGGCTCCTGCTGGCTAAGTCACAGATTTGGAGAGAGTGCAGCGGATTGAACCCCGGTGTCAAGGTCCAGGTGAGGAGAAGGTGGGGCATGTTGCGGAGGAGACCCAGGGGTCGAGTTGGGACCAGGCATAGCACCTGTGGGAGACACACACCATGCCCTGAGCAATCCCTGCGCTGCGGCTGACCTACATCACCAAGCGCACTGCACAAGTCTAGAGGAGAATCCACTAACTGGCTCAAGTCACTGACATCGGCCATTGGCAGCAGTGGGAGCCAGGGTCATGGTGGCCGGTTCTGGCCCAGGCCTTTGGGTAAGCATCTTGATCTGCCGTTACTCGCTGGGGAACACAGAATTTGCTCACTGCTGTTAGATTGGCAGAGGCTGTCAGGATCCACCCTCACGCTTTAGAAGAAGTCCTTGCAGGAGATCCTCACTGCGGCGATTGCTATTGGAGCTACAGCGTTCCGCCATATTGGGAGGTCAGCAGATTGTTCCCATTCTTAATGATGGGCAGCGGTCTAGTTGTCTTTCTTAGAATCGGAGTGTTTCTGCAATGCGCGTGCGCGGCTTGCATGCTGCGCACTTCAACTGACTGATTACCGTGACAGGAGCTTTCCAGCGCTCGCTGTCAAACTTTCAAGAGAAAATTCTTTAGAATACAATGCTGCAGTCTACGGTCTACTTCTAAATGGGAAGTATGAATATGCCTTTGTTTTAGCTATATGAAGAGCGTGTTTTAATCAGGCTTTTCTCCTCAGAGTTTTCGAGAGTGAAATTCCTGTGGCAGTATCTTCGTGGAGAATGAGGAGCAGGTATTCCAGGAGCGTTCTCAGTCAAGAGAGAACCTCACTCGAATGCAAGTAAGCGTATTTAGTAAATTTGTCGAGTCTCTGGCAATGACTGAGAAGCTTCAAGGTCCATAGGCACGGCAAGTTTTGGATTTCTACAGTTGCTTCGAGCATCTAAGAGACTTTCCTATTTTCGTTTTGGAATTCCAGAAATGACACAGACTTGTTAATGACTCACAGACATCCGTGTACTCTAGAGAGGGTCTACAGAGCAAAGTCCAGAGTTTCATAGCGATTTCAGTCAAGAGCCTGTTGTGTAAAAGCAGACTGAACAGAGAAGATTCTTGAAGGTTCAGAAAAGCCCGTCAGTGTAATGAACTGAGAACTGTGAGGAGAATATTTGTAGGTGCACGTGAATACAGGAAGTCGAATAAGTGCGCCAGCCAATTCTTCCAGTTAATCAGATAGACTACAACTTACAGACAAAACACTTAGGAGAGCAGCTAGCTTCCTACATGACACTGGTAAGACTAGGAGTGTAGTAGTGAGAACAAAATCAGAAATAAAATAATATTGTTAAGTAGAGAGGTTAGTTATTGTTTTGCTTTTCAGATAGTCTCCAGTCCCATTCTGAGGAGGAGCCAGTGTTGAAGCCAGTCTCTCTTGTTTGTCTTCCACTTCCCCTTTCCCCCGAAGTTAATTCCAAGGGTAGCGAATATCTTGTTGTCCTTGGTTTTGACTAGTGGGATTCGGGGTAAGAGCTTCTGTTCCTGAGGGGACCGCACCAGTGTATCCTTTTCTGACAGATTGAAGTGCCTACCTCTTAATTGAGGATTTAGGTTCCCTCCTGAGCAGAATGGCGGAAGGTCTTGATTTGAAGGCTCTAAATAATGTGCTAAATAGTATGCAGAAACAATTAAATAGCACTTTAGAAGAAAATAAAGCGTTGAGAGAAGAGGTCAGAAGATCAAGTCAAGAGTCCATTCAAACCCGACAGAGATTAGGGGCCAGATGTAGGTCGCCAAATACCGGTCGGTAACGGCCGAATTCGGCCGTTACCGACCGGTATTTGGCTTTTGAGATGTAGGTGCCTGAAAACAGGCCATTTCGGTAATTTTACCGAATCTGTAAATATACCGGTCGGTAAATTTACCGACCGGTATATTTACAGAATCGGTAAAATCGAGATGTAGGTGGGACTCTTCTGAGTCCCACAAGCCCTACAAAATCGGTATTTTACCATCAAATACAAGTTGATGGTAAAATACCGATTCAGGTGTGCATGCACATGTGTGCATGCACACCTATGCCATATGACAGGCAGACCTGCCCTTAGGGCAGGTATGCCTGCCACATGGCACCTGAACCCGTTTTGGGGGTGCTAGAGGGTGTCAAAGTGACACCCCCTGCACCCTTGTGAAATTCGGTATTTACCGATTCGGTAAATACCGACCGGTAAATGCCCAATCATTCCTATGGGCTTCAAAGCCCATAGGAATGAATGGGCATTTACCGGTCGGTATTTATTGAATCGGTAAATACCGAATTTTACCGATTCGGTAAATGCACATCTGTATTTACCTACATCTCGGTACTTATATTTTACCACTTCTTAAATACCGAATCGGTATGATTCGGTATTTAAGAGGTGGTATAATAATTTTACCTACATCTGGCCCTAGATGATTTAGTGTCAGCAGGTTCAGTATTTCGAGGAAATGCTTCCTCATCCCAACATTCCTCTCCGACAGGCATTTCCACACAGGTTATTCATTCTATCTCACCTATCATTCCATTAGCCTCCCCTGAGAGATATGGTGGAGACCCTATGAAAGCACACATTTTTTTGACGCAGTGTTCATTGCACTTTTTATGTCGACCAGTGATCTTTACAGAAGATCAAGCAAAGGTGGCTTTCATCTTGTCGTATCTGACGGGGGATGCAGCAGCTTGGTCCATGTCTTTAGTCACCAAAAATGATCCCCTCTTATCCAATTATGCGAACTTCAAGGTGGAGTTTGCTCAAATATTTGATCGTCGATCTGCCTCGCAATCCACAGACAATGAATTGCTAGATCTCAAGCAAGGAAATCGGGATTTGGTGGGTTATTTGGCAAGTTTTAACAAGTTGGTGGTGGAAACAAATTGGCCTGAGGAAAAAAGATCTGCAATCTTTTATCGAGGTTTACGGGACGACCTAAAGGATGCCTTAGCCCAAATTTCTCAAAGACCCACTGAAATCTCAGAGCTGATAGATTTAGTTTTACAGTTGGATCATCGATTGAGTGAGCGTCGACATGAAAGAAAGAGAGATTTTCGCCCAATTCCTCCACGGTTCGATCGAGTGAAAAGTGAATCCACAAAGGGCTCTGAAGGAATGTCTACGGAAGAACCAATGCAAATAGGTTCAGTCAGGGGACCCTTAACGAAAGAAGAAAAGGATAGACGGAGGAATTCTCAGTTGTGTTTATAGTGTGGACAGTCTGGGCATTTTGTGAAGGAGTGTCCAAAAAGACCAAAGACCTCGTTGCCAGTAAAAGATTGGCTTTGCCCATAGATGGAGTTGCACGGGTGGAAGCGCTAACTAAGACAACTCAGGGACAGCAACACATAATGAACACGCTTCAGTCCTCAGCCCCTCATTTAACAGCCATGTTTGTGGTTACATTTCGTGACAAGAAAATTGAAGAAGTATCAGTTATGATAGATTCTGGGGCTACTGGGAACTTTTGCGATATTAAGTATGCCCAACAGAATGGAATTCGGTTTGTGAAGAAACAAATTTTTGAGGCAGTTCGTGCTGTTGATGGCACTAACTTATCTTCGGGCCTGATCACTCATGAAACTGAAGTGGTTCTGTTGACAGGATTAAAAGGGTATTCAGAGTTGATAGCCTTCAACTTAATAGATGCACCGCAGTTCCAGTTAATCCTTGGGCTTCCTTGGTTGACTGAGCACAACCCGAGGATAGATTGGAGTAGAAGAACAATTGAGATGGATTCCTCATTTTGCAAAGAAAACTGCTTTGGAATCCAAGAATTAAAAGAAGAAGATTCGCCGGTTAAGAATTTGGCTTCTTGCTCTCCAGTTCAGATTTGCACTTTAAAAACCCAAGAAATTCCAGAAGAGTATCAAGATCTTGCTACAGTTTTTGATAGGAAAGGAGCTGAGAAGTTACCACCTCATCGCCCATATGACTGCAAAATTGAGATTGAACCGGGAGCCATTTTACCTTGTAGTAGAATTTACGCGCTCACAGAGACTGAAAATCGATTTTTGAAGGAGTACCTGGATAAATATTTGGCCAATGGGTTTATTCGCCCCTCCCAATCACCTGTGTCATCTCCTCTTTTCTTCATCCCGAAACGAGATGGTGATCTTCGGGCTTGCATTGATTATAGGGCGTTGAATCAAGTGACTGTCAAGAACCGATATCCTCTTCCTTTGATTTCAGTGTTATTAGATCAAGTAAAAGATGCCAAGGTCTATACCAAACTAGACCTTAGGGGAGCATATCATTTAATTCGAGTGGCTTCAGGAGACGAGTGGAAAACAGCATTTAGAACCAGATATGGATTGTTTGAGTATCGGGTGATGCCTTACGGTCTATGCAACGCTCCCGCTGCCTTTCAGCATTTCGTGAACGATGTGTTGGGTGAATTTTTGGACAGAGTCGCTGTCGTTTATATTGACGACATACTGATTTTTTCCAACAGTGTGGAGGAGCACATTCCCCATGTAAGAGCCATCTTGACCAAATTAATGGAGAACCATCTCTATGTGAAGTTGGAGAAATGTGCTTTCCATGTTACTCGAGTGGAATTTCTGGGATTTGTGTTGTCTCCAGATGGAGTGAGTATGGACGCCACCAAGGTCAAGGCTGTGCAAAATTGGCCTTCTCCAAAATCTGTGAAGGAAGTTCAAAGTTTTTTGGGGTTCTCAAACTTCTATCGGAGATTTATTTCAGATTTTACCCAGAAGGTAGCTCCAATAACTCGATTATTAAAGAAAGGAATTAAATTTGTTTGGGGGGTTGAAGCAGAAGAAGCCTTCCAATTTCTCAAGGATTCATTCAGTCAAGCCCCAATTTTGTTGCAACCAAGAACAGAGGATCCTTTCTATGTGGAGGCTGACACATCGGATGTGGCAATAGGAGGAATTTTGTCACAGAGACATCACACTTCGGGTCAATTGCATCCAGTTGCGTACTACTCTAGAAAATTGAGTCCTCCAGAGAGCAATTATTCCATAGCAGACAAAGAATTGCTGGCTGTGAAGAGTGCATTTGTAGAGTGGCGCCATTATTTAATGGGAGCTAGACACAAGGTTACAGTTTTTACAGACCATCGAAATCTGCAATTCCTCAAATCAGCTCGAACTCTAACAGCTCGACAGTTACGATGGTCATTATTTTTTGCTGATTTTAATTTTGTAATTACCTTCCGACCTGGCAAAAGCAATGCTAAGGCAGATGCCCTGTCTCGCATGGATTCAGCTTCCTTAGAGTCTGAAAGAGAGTTGCACAATATCATTCCAGAGGAAAAAATGATCTTGGTCACTCACACTTCAGAATTGGCGAACAACATGCAAAGGGCCATGACATCTCAGGATATGAAGAATTGGTCTCAAGAAGCAGAATGTCGAGAAATCAAGAATGGTCTTCCATATCAAGATAATAGATTATTTCTTCCAACTCAAGATCTTCAAAAGAAGGCTCTAGAATATTGTCATGATAATTTGCTTGCTGGGCATAAAGGAATTCATAAAACTACAGAATTGGTGTAGAGAAATTTTTGGTGGCCAGACATGAAACCGCAGATACGACAATTTGTGACCACGTGTGAAAGGTGTCTAAGGGGGAAAGCAGACAGAAGGCCTCCCCAAGGGAAGTTAAGACCTTTGCCAACGCCCCCATATCCTTGGCACACGGTGTCCATGGACCTGATTGTGGATTTACCTCCTAGTCAAGGATTCACAACGATTTTGGTGCTTGTAGACATTTTTTCTAAAATGGCGCATTTCTTTCCCCTAAAGAAAATACCCAATGCTCCACTCTTAGCGCAGCTTTTTTCTCAACACATTGTATGCCTGCATGGAATTCCAAAAGTTCTGGTTTCTGATAGGGGCTCACAATTTGTCTCACACTTTTGGAGGGCTTTTACTCAGAAATTAGGAATAGACACGCGATTTTCCACAAGCGTTCATCCAAAAACGGATGGTCAGACAGAGAGAGTGAACCAAGAGCTTGAGCAGTACCTCCGCCTTTACCTGCTGGATCAAGGAATGGAGTGGTCCGAATTGGTGTGGGCTGCAGAGTTTGCTTACAACAATGCGGTTCATTCCTCCACTGGTCACTCCCCTTTCTATGTAAATTACGTTAGACATCCTACTGTAATAATGGAAAAAGAGGAAAGTCCAGTCCCTGCAGTTGAAAAGATTGTTTCTGAGATACAAGAGTCTCTTGTTCAAGTTAAAAAGAATTTAGTTAAGGCAAAGCAATCTTATAAAAGACACGCAGATAAAAAAAGAATAGCAGACCCAGTTTTCCATCCAGGAGATAGGGTTTGGCTCTCCACAAAAAATCTGAAGTTAAAGATAAATCGAAAATTTCAACCTCGGTTTTTAGGTCCCTTTAAGGTAGAGAAAATGTTAAGTCCAGTGACAGTTAAAATACACTTACCTTCTTATCTTAAAGTGCACCCCACCTTTCATGTTTCTCTGCTAAAAAAGAGTCCACCTAATCTAAGAGTACGTTTAGCACCCAACCCAATTCAGGTAGATTCAAAAGAAGAGTTTGAGGTACATAAGATTTTAGATTCTTAAAATTCAAAAGAGGCACACAGTATTATCTGATTGATTGGAAGAACTTTGGTCCTGAAGAGAGATCGTGGGAGCCCTACAAAAACATTCATGCTCCGCGACTAATTCGAGAATTCCACGGGGCCAATCCTACAAAACCCCGGCAGGGGGGAACCTTCTTGGTGGGGGGTACTGTCAGGATCCACCCTCACCGCTTTAGAAGAAGTCCTTGCTGGAGATCCTCACTGCGGTGATTGCTATTGGAGCTACAGCCTTCCGCCATATTGGGAGGTCAGCAGATTGTTCCCATTCTTAATGATGGGCAGCGGTCTAGTTGTCCTTCTTAGAATCGGAGTGTTTCTGCAATGCGCGTGCGCGGCTTGCATGCTGCGCACTTCAACTGACTGATTACCGTGACAGGAGCTTTCCAGCGCTCGCTGTCAAACTTTCAAGAGAAAATTCTTTAGAATACAATGCTGCAGTCTATGGTCTACTTCTAAATGGGAAGTATGAATATGCCTTTGCTTTAGCTATATGAAGAGCGTGTTTTAATCAGGCTTTTCTCCTCAGAGTTTTCGAGAGTGAAATTCCTGTGGCAGTATCTTCGTGGAGAATGAGGAGCAGGTATTCCAGGAGCGTTCTCAGTCAAGAGAGAACCTCACTCGAATGCAAGTAAGCGTATTTAGTAAATTTGTTGAGTCTCTGGCAATGACTGAGAAGCTTCAAGGTCCATAGGCACGGCAAGTTTTGGATTTCTACAGTTGCTTTGAGCCTCTAAGAGACTTTCCTATTTTCGTTTTGGAATTCTAGAAATGACACAGACTTGTTAATGACTCACAGACATCCGTGTACTCTAGAGAGGGTCTACAGAGCAAAGTCCAGAGTTTCATAGCGATTTCAGTCAAGAGCCTGTTGTGTAAAAGCAGACTGAACAGAGAAGATTCTTGAAGGTTCAGAAAAGCCCGTCAGTGTAATGAACTGAGAACTGTGAGGAGAATATTTGTAGGTGCACGTGAATACAGGAGGTCAAATAAGTGCGCCAGCCAATTCTTCCAGTTAATCAGATAGACTACAACTTACAGACAAAACACTTAGGAGAGCAGCTAGCTTCCTACATGACACTGGTAAGACTAGGAGTGTAGTAGTGAGAACTAAATCAGAAATAAAATAATATTGTTAAGTAGGGAGGTTAATTATTGTTTTGCTTTTCAGATAGTCTCCAGTCCCATTCTGAGGAGGAGCCAGTGTTGAAGCCAGTCTCTCTTGTTTGTCTTCCACTTCCCCTTTCCCCCGAAGTTAATTCCAAGGGTAGCGAATATCTTGTTGTCCTTGGTTTTGACTAGTGGGATTCAGGGTAAGAGCTTCTGTTCCTGAGGGGACCGCACCAGTGTATCCTTTTCTGACAGAGGCAACCGGGTGGTGCTGCCTTTCCTCGTCCCCTGTTAGTTTGCTTTTGGGTATACAGGGGACTGTCCCTTAGTGGACTTGCTCTTCCCACAGTGCAGTGCCCTTTGGTAGCTACTGCCCCCATCTTCTGCTGCTGGTTCCCTGACCTAGAGGTCAGGTGTTCAAGTCCCTTCTCCACCAGCAGGCTCCTGCCTACGCCTCATCCCTGGTGGTCAAGTGGTAAAGTACCACTGCTCTGCTGCTTGACTGCCCTTCTGTCCCTCTTTCCTGCTGTACTTTTCCCTCTTTCTGCTCCTCTCCGTTGCTTTTCTACCTTTTTTTTTTCTTTTGCTTCGTTTGGCTTTGTTTTTCCTTTGCTTATTTCAGAGCCTTTGTTCCTCTCCTCTTCCTCATTGCCTCTGCTATCCTCCTTGGCCCGCCACTTCCAATGTCCCTTCCCATGTTCCCTGCTTCGCAGCTGTCCAGCCCCCTGCAGCACTACTCAATGGAGGCTGCTGAGTGGCCATGCACAGTGGGTTGGCCACTGGTGCGCCGAAGGCAAACCTGTCTGTACCTGTCCCCCCCTGGACCGCACCCAGTGCCAGGGCCCTTGCCTCTTAGACACTCCACCGCTACAACGCCAGCCCCCTCCTTGCCTTCAACCCTGAACCCCAGGCCGCCTGCCAACTAACATCACCGAAGAATACTCTTGCACCCTTCGCCTGCCGAAACTGCAAACGCACCTTCTACCACATCAACACACCAGCGCCTCTTGCTGTCCAGCCGACCAACAGCGCACCCGATCTGCTCAACTGCATCCTCCCAACATGCGGTCCCTCCACAAACATGCCACAGAAATCAAGGACCTTATAAGCACCACCTCGTTGGACATCGCCCTCTTCATGAAAACCTTGACCAATCTCTGCTCCGGACCAGACATCGCCATCACAATCCCCAACGGCTACAAAATCACCCACAAGGACCACTCCAACCACTCAGGAGGAGGCATTGCCAACATCTACAAAAGCACACTCCGACTGATCACGCACTCTAATGACCCAACTGCGACCATGGAACAACTCCACTTCCAGATCCGGACCAACACTACCCTCCACGGCAACCTCATCTACGGGCCCCCTCGCCCATGACCCCATTTACTTATGCCATCGTTGACCTCAGCACACCCTAGGCTCTCCCATCCACTGACTACATCCTAGTTGGAGGCCTCAACTTTCACCTGGACAACCCCAGTGACCAGAACACAACCACACTCCTGGAGAACCTCACCAACATCGGACTCAAGCAGCTAGTCACTGCACCAACCCACATAGCCAGACACACGCTCAACCCGTCTTCCCTGCCAGTGGGAACTCCAACTACAGCCACACCACGAACTCTCCTGGAAAGACCATCATTATATACATCACACTTGGGAAACATCCTTTACAACGCAACTTTTACCACGCAGTGCCTTTACGACGCAACTTTTACAACGCAAACCATTACAACGCATTGCACTGGGGGGCGCTCTAGGATAGGGAATAGATTTAATTTACTATCCAACACCTTCCCTAGTGTCCACGGGGACTGGAGTTGGAATAGTAAATTAAACTATTAACTATCCAGCACCCCAAAGCGCTATGCGTTGTAAAGGCATGCGTTGTAAAAACCACGTTGTAAAGGCATGCGTGGTAAAAGCATGCGTTGTAATGTCATACATCCATCACACTTTCCCCACACCCACTATACACCACAGCCATCATCGCCCCTGTCACAGCTGGATCAAAGCCACCAAAGAACTTCTTGTCAACTCCCTCAGCACCACCATCCCGCCAACGCTTACAAACGCCAACTCTGCAGTGCGCTACCTCCACTAAATGCATCGACACCTGCCAGCTCCTCCATGTCAGTGAATCGAGCGGCTGGGGGGCGCTGGTTGATGGGGCAGGTGACAGCAGACACCCTGGATGCCAAACTAGACTCTGTGTTTGCTGCTGAAGAGAAAATAAGTGCCTCCCTTGAACAAGCCTGCACTTCCCTTGAGGGCCGCATTGACAAAATCACAGTTGATTTCACCCTGGAGCATGCAGACCATCGCAAGCTGACTAACAAGGTACACAACATTCAGCTCTAACTGGCCGTGGTCCACCCTATTACCCAGAATGCAGGGTTGCAGGTACAGCAGCTAATGGCATGTGGAAAGTCACTAGAAAGAAGAGCTGAGGATGTGGAGGGCCACTCCTGGCCAAACAACGTGCAGGTGATGGGTCAGCCTGAGGGAACTGAATGAGCCGAGGCAGTGGCATGTACTGAGACATGATTGCTTAATCTACTGCCAGCAGTTGTACTCTCCACATACTTTGTTTTGGAGCGGTCCCATGAAGTGCCGGTGAGCCACACGCTCCTGGGGACAGATCCTATACCCATCCTTTTCCGCCTCCTACAGGGATCGAGACACTATCCTGGGGGAGGTAAGCAAGCTGGTGAGGGTGAAAGTGGATAACACCACAGTTATCATTTTCCCTGACTATGCCACGGGTTGCAGGGGCAGAGGGGCTTGTCTCTAGTTGATAAGCGGTGCCTCCGAGTTGGTCATCAAATACTCCCTCCTCCACCCATTATAGCTACGAGTGATCTCGGCTATTGACACACACATCATTGAGGACGCTGAACAGGTCTGAATCTGGCTGCAATCCACTGCTCGGCAGGTGAAGGCTCTGTGCAACAAACTGTCATTCATGGAGCCAGTCATACTGGGGACGTAGGAGAAGCACACAACTAAAAACCACCCCCAATCTGCAGCAGGTGATACAAGAGAGGTGGAAGGAGCTGTATGCGGCACATACGATGAGCAATCACACTCGGAGACAGGATCCCAACACTTCCCTTGAATGCTCTCCCACACTTCGACGTGGTCATCCATGCGGAGTCCGTGCAGCCCACGGATGTGACTCCCCAGTGTGAAAAGGGCATTCAATGGGTGTTGCTGCGGGCTTTTTCATTCCAAACAGATGGAATCTGAAGCATTCCCAGGGTTACGAGAAACTGTAAAGCTACGGAATCCGTCAGAATCTAACACCACCGAAACGGTGGCTTTTGGGAGGCACTACGAGGAGAAGTGTTTTAATTTCTCCTCTTTTTTTTACTTTTTCTATGTGTGCAGCATTCAGCAGGCTCTTGGTAGGTGTAAGGGTGACTCAGTGCCATAGGGATCGGCCTTTGTTCATGCATTGCTGGAGTTGCGTAATGCTTGCGACACAACTCCAGCAATGGGTGACTTAAGCGCCAACAGATATGTCAGAATTCCTGACGTATCTGTCATTCCTTGCGACATGGAGCTCTGTACAGTGTATATGGCGTATCCATGGTGTCGCAAGGAGGGTACAGTGAAAAGTGTTACATCGCTGTTTTATCTCAGTGAGGCAACACTTTTCACGAATGAAGCCAAGGAATGCGCCCTGTAATATTGATAGTTTGCATTCCTGCCCTTTTGTTTTCTCGTAGGACAGCGCAGCAACATCCCTTGCAGCGCTGACCAGCACCAAAAGCTCTGAAATGATGCCCCAAGTGTTTGCACCAATTTTCAGACCAGCTATTTTTTGGTCGAAAAAAACTGCCTCTAATTGGACTTAGCAGCAGGTTTGCAAAGTGTCGTTAGCAGCACTATTTTCATGGGAACACCTACTTTGCATCTCATTTTCGTTAAGTCCCGCTAACGGAAGTGGTGATCCTGAAAACCCACGTTTACGCTGGAAAAGTACCGCTAACTGCAGTTAGCGGCACTTTGTAAATAGGGCAATGAAAAAAGCCACCGTAACATCAAAAAATTAACGCTACGGCAGCATTAAGCTCTTATAAATATGCCAGAGGTTTGTTGTTCACATCACCATCATTTCTGTGCTTTTCATTAGGCAGAAAATACATTTTCCCGTCCAAAATCGATAAAAGAGCACATTTCAAGCTAAAAAACAACACCAAATGCTGAATTAGAATTTCACACCATTTAGCATAATTGTGTATAATATTTGGCTCATTTCACATTCCACAAGGGTTATTACAGAAAATCTGCTAAGGCCTAAAATGCATCTGGGGAAATTGTGGGAGTGCAGTGTTTCAAGCAAAACTCGGACTCCGGGTACTTGCAGTAACAGAAGTTACTATACATACAGGCATTTGATGGCTAACTCACTATGAGATTCTAAAAGTCACATCATATGAGGCCTATTCAATCTTACTTGATGTACCTTCATCTTCCTGAAAGCAACCTTTCTCACTGCTTGGTAGCGGGTCAGGGTTTCAGCTTCTCCTAAGAAGTTATGGACCAGTGGACATATGTTAAAATACAAGTTAACCAATTATTGTGTCACTGTCCTTATGGTAATCAGAGTAGAGCTATGATTCGGTGTGGAAGTGATACAGCAATAGATGCATCAGTGAGCAGTGTGTGTGAAATGATTTATTCCAAGCCTGAGGTAAGACTATGCCACACAAGTATCTGAGTCTGACAGGTCTGGAGGACTGCCAAGGATGTGATTACTACACAGCCTGTAGTAGCTGGGCATCTACCCTCGTTCACAGTACCTAAAGCCATTCAGGCATCGATTTGCTCTATAGGAAAGTGTGCTTCAGTTGCACTTGGACTGTAACCAGGCTTCTTGCAGTGCTGGAGTGTAATAGCCGGATTGTTACACAAGAAGATTGATACGGTTTATGCCAGATCAAAAGTACCTAATGATTCTAGGTTTTCAAGAGTGAAATAATGGAAAGTATGTGAAAAAGGAGTTATCACATCCGGTTTCCACACATTTCTTTTGCCCCTGAAAATGATCCAATCTGGTTTAACTTCAATGAGACCCTTTGTCTCAATCTATTGTTCTTTTCTGCTCTGTTTATCCCACATACATTGCAGTGTGGCAGCGAAAAATATTCCCATAACAATTCGTTTTGCTTCATCATTGCAAGAGAGGCAACAATAATGATAATCCCATAAGCATGTTATGTTATGTTATGTTATATTTTTGATTAAGCGCAAACAGCTGCCCCAGCAACGAGGCGTCCCGGCGCTAAGAACCATAGAACTACTGAGGATGCAGGGGGGAGGGAGGAGGGAACCTAAGAAGAAGGGAACAGATGGGTTTTGATAGCCTTCCGGAAACCGGACAGATTATCCAGGGAACGGATGTTTAATGGCAAGGAGTTCCAGAGTTTTGCTCCAAGAACTCTGAAGGAACGGTGTACGTTTATAAAGTGTGTCCTGTTCAGGAAATACCTTGACAGATGAAACACCAAGCCTAAATAGTGGTGTTAAACAGCTGTAAAGTGACTGGAAACGAGTTCCAAATCTGTGCAGCAACGATAGTGAAGAATTACTACCCATTCAACTGCACCTGAACGTAGGCACCTTCAGGAAACAAAGCAAGGAGGAATGCGGATGTGAATAAGTGGTAAACAAACAGCAAAGAGTTTAGGACCGGTGGGCAAAATAATCCTGTGGTATTGCCTGACACCTAAAAAGGGCTGGAAACCATTAGACAATGTAATTTGAGCAAGTGAGAAGAAATGGAAACACACCAGAACACCCTCAATTCAGTCTATCTCTGTTGTCTAGATTCATGAAAAGCCAACTATGAAGAAGTTTGGGATGGCCCAACTAGAGAGAATTGCTATAATTTAGACTGAAGACTTGAACAACCTTTCTATGTAGTTCACCAGGGAGGTGATTAGTGACCTTGAGGAGGGTTTGAGAAGCAGGAGGCAGTAGTTCATGAGGAGATGTCCTACAGTGGCTAATATGCTGACTGGGAAACCTGGACACCTGGAAGCTGTTAGACCTGGCATCCCTGGCATGGTTTCACCCTAACCCAATTTCTTACAGAGGCCTATTGTCAAACTACTTTATTAGTATGTTTAGTAGTACTGCAATAGTATTACTACAAAACACAATTCACTTAACCTATGTGTGGAGTTCTAAGCCTCTGCCTCTCCCATCTTTCTGTGTGGTGATCTCTACATCTCTGCCCCGACTGCAAAGATCTCCACACATGTACGCATGCTTTTTTGCCAAAAATATGGGCATGACAGGGGTAGTGGCTTTAAAGTAGAGAATATTAATTGTAACTGATAAGGATTGAGGGAGGAGTAATACAGTGTTTAGGGCTGGACATTCACCAACCCACAAAAGAGTAAGCCGATTCCTATTAACAAACTGTACTTCTAAATTTACTACAGCAAAAATGACACAAAACAGTAGTAAATGTACTCCAGCTCAGGGCAGGAATAAATCCATGTTAGACCTGGCATCCTTGGCATGGTATTCCCACAAACCTTCTGCCTTCACCCCACCTAGTTGCTCAATTTGTTTCTTTTAGATTTAGGAAGCTGTGCACTTTACCACTGCTAACCATGTGCTAAAGTGCTCGCCCCCCAAAACATGGTACAATTGGCATGTACCTGATTAGTGAATCTAATTTACTTGAAAGTCCCTAGTAAATTGTGCTACATGTACCGGGGGCCTGTATATTAAATGCTACTAGTGGGCAGCAGCACTCTTTGTGCAGACCACTAAAGTGGCCTTTTAAACCATATCTCGGGCCTGCCATTGCAACCTGTGTTGCAGTTTTAAATTGTCATTTCGACCTGGCAAAATAAACTTATTTCTAGGCCTAAACATTGCTTTTTAATACTTAAAAGTCAGCCCTAAGGTAGGCTGTAAAGACTCAATGGGCAAGGTGAATTGTATTTTAAAAGTAGGACACATATGATGTTAGAAATTGGGTTTCTGCATGGCTAGGGTATGCACATAAGCTAGGCAGAACCCACCACTCTAGTTAGGGTAAGGGAGTTACACACTCAAGATAACCCCTGCTCACCCCCTTGGTAGCATGGCAGAGCAGTCAGGCTTATCCCAGACGCAATGTGAAAAGCGTTTGCGACACACACACACACACACACACAAGTTGCACATGTCATGAAACACCATACACCATCACTGTACATATTATGCTGGTCCTGAAATGATGCTTGTTATCCTATCATTGTAAGGTCTAAAATGGTATAACCCACAATATCAGGGCATGAAATGCAGCAGTTCGGTTAGGCATGACAGATACATCATCAAACATCACCCAATATAACAAGCTGGACAATAATCATCACATAGATATAACATGCTTATGCTTCCCTTACATGTTATACGGTAATTTCCTGGGCACAATGTAACGCACGAGGTGCTGTTCACTTACTCTACGCCAGTATCAGGAAGTTCCTTAACCTGGGAAGTGGGGGATTCCGTCGAGGTTTTGCCCCGTATTGCAGCAATCAGGCAAACTGCCACAAGGTATGTCAAAAGGCAGCTGCCCGTGATCACGTGGCACAACTGCTACTCAAGCACCGCCCTCCTCCATATTGGAAAAGGTGGCTTGCTTACGTGTTCAGGGTCCTGTACGTCCCCCCCAAGTGCTACAGAATCAATGCCCCCACGATCCCGTAGAGACTAAAGAAAAGGAGGGGTGATACCAGCGGTAGGACCCCGGGGTGAGACCTTGTTTGGTCCCACACCATCAAAACCCAAGTCAAGGCTGCACCCAAAGACTGTCGTGCAGTTGCCAACACACAGCCCTGCACAGACCGAGCACCTCATAGGTTTCCTTCAACCTGGGTGATGGCGTTGGCAGGAGCAGGCCAACTCCGAAGCGTAGCAAGCAGGCCAGCTCAATGAACAGGCTTGTTTCCTGGGCCATGGGTCGGGAATGCGGCACTGCAGGGAGGGTCCCGGGGACTCACAGGACGTCCTCTGGCTGCACTAGGCTGCCCAGGTCGAAGGGGAGCAGCGCTGATGGTATCCCCAGCCCCGCACTGGTTGTGGGAAGAGGAGGGGCCCACCACGTGCTCCTCTTTAATCTAAATCTGAAATCCATGAGTGAAGTGCTTAGCACACATCGGGGCAAGCAGGGAGCAATCCTTGCTGCTCTCTAGTGGAAAAGAATGAGGCTAACCCCGCTTGATAGATAACAGCATAACGCACTCCCTACGCGCGAAGTTTTTTTACAAATGAAGAACTGACCAGCCCTACTTCTGCTCCAGACGGTGCGCAGTCAAAATATGGATTTATTTATATTGACCTACACTAATATCGATTTTTTTAATATCGTTGGGACAGAATATCGATGTCAAGAATATCAGTGACCAGAATATTGACCTTAAGGTAAGTAATATTGTTTTTTTTGTATTGAAGTAAGTAATGTCGAAGTAAGTAATATCGAAGTAAGTAATATTGTTAGCAAAAATGTTGTTGTTAAAAATATCGATATTTATATTAGTGTTATGTATTTTAGTATGTACTTTATATGTATATTTAACATTTTTTGTAATGTATTTTTATTATTTGTAAATATATGTATTACATGTTTAGAAATTAGTAAAAGAAATGAATGTAAATTTTGTGTTTTATTATCATAGCGGGTTGTGGGTTTATAGGGGAATAGGTTGGGAAGTAATTAAATAATTAATTAATTAATTAATATGTTTTTATTTATTGTTATTGATTATTAATTTATTGTTAATTAATTCTTAATTGGTAATTAATGTTTATTACGCGATACATTTATCATTATATTAATTACAATTAAATATTAATTATTTTTATGTATTATTCTTGTTAATTAATTTATTATTAGTTACTTATTAATTGGTAATTACATGTTTTTAATTGATAAATTTTTCATTATGGTAATTATATTTATTTTTTATTTTTGTATTGTTATTGTTAATTAATTTATTATACATCTATTATTAACTGATATTTCATTTTTATGAATTGATTAATTGATAATTAAATTAATTGTGTTATTTTTTATGTGTATCAGGTTGTGTGTTTATGGGGGAATAGGGTGGGAAGTAATTTAATATTACTTAGGTAAATATTAATTTCATTTTATTTGTTTTTAATATAGATTTTTTTGTTTTGTTAATGAAAGATTGTGTTATTTATTTTTACAAAAGTATGTTAATTTAGTTGCCATGCTATCCTACATTTTCCACACTGTTACACTCACTGGAGTGGGAATAGTAATTTTTTCCTTTACGCTATCCAACACTTTCCCTACTGTTGCACTCCCTGGAGTGGGAATAGTAATTTTAACCCGTACACTATCCAACACTTTCCCTACTGTTGCACTCCCTGGAGTGGGAATAATAATTTTAACCCCTATGCTATCAAACACTTTCCCTACTGTTGTAGTCACTGGAGTGGGAATAGTAATTTTAACCCACATTCTATCCAACACTTTCCCTACTTTTGCATTCACTGGAGTGGGAATAGTAATGTTTACCCCTACGCTATCCAACACTTTCCCTACTGTTGCACTCCCTGGAGTGGGAATAGTAATTTTAAGCCCTACGCTATCCAACACTTTCCCTACTGTTGCACTCACTGGAGTGGGAATAGTAATTTTTACCCCTACCTATTTTATGTGTATGGATGTATTTATAATTTATAAGATACTTTTAACAATGTATACGTTAATAAAATAATTATTAAAACATATTAATAAGTAAGTATATGTATTATATATATGTTTCATTTTTTTACATTATATATATTACTTATAATTTTTAAACATTTAGAAATATTTTTAACTGTTTTTTTTTATTATATGTATTATTTACTTTATTTTACATTATATTTTAAACTTAAATAAAAAACTATATTTTTCACAACGATATTTTTTTCGATATTTTTGTACTTACCATAATGTAGATAGGATGTCGATATACTTGACTTCGATATTCTTGCTTCGATATTATTGTATGTCGATATTCTGACCTTCGATATTCTGTCAGTTATTCGATCCAGGCAGGAGCAGCAACTGCAGGCTGACCCACCCTACACACATCAGGGGCAGCGCTCCTCATACAGCTCTCCTTTTAGATGGCAAACATCCTGAACAACGACTCCGGAATAACGAGTTCCGGAGTCATGAAAGCCGAGCAACAACTTGCCCGAGCAATGATTCAGCCTTAAAAACGCACATGCCCGAAGACAGGCTGAGTGTTCAGGCTGGGTGGAGTTTATTGCAGTGTCGATGTATGTGATGCAGTGAACCCAACACTAAACATTGACTCCTGGGTGTGTGCTCTGCATGTTGAGTAAAACCTTCACAAAACTCCACACAGTCAAAATTATTGAACTACAGTTGGCGACTGCCAATAAGTTGATGTCTGTTCGGAACAAGAGCGATGCTCACTGGTAGTATTAACTGACTAGTAGTATTAATGCTGGAGTAATAATGCATGTATTTTTTTTAAGCATTAACGTAATTGTATTTAAAAAACATTTCCTGAGTACGACATTAGTGTTTTTTATTAAATACATTTAGAAATTAAATTGAAGGCCATGACAAAGGTGCAGCAACGTGAAGACTGTTGTGTTTGCACCATCAGTAGTAATATTAGTAATAAAAATAATTGTTTTTGTTCTCAACCGATATGTGTGATAGCTTCAGAAAAACGTTTACCTTTACACCTTGTTCCATATGGTAATTGCTGTTAATGCTGAAATTTCTATTTTTTTCATCAACATGTTACTTTTTACATAAAACTGGTCCCCGTGATACTAATATATTAGTATAATATATGGAGACACGGGGGTGCGGAGTAATGTTTCAGTCTTGGCGCCGGTTCAACATCCTGTGATTCTGGGCAAATCACTTTGTCTCCTTGTGCCTATTAAAAATGAATGTGTCCTCCTCTAATGTAAATGGTGTTCATCTAAAAGCTCTCCAATACCTTCGGGAGGAGTTCGCGCTAAACAAAAATCTGCAAAAAAACAAGGGTATCCCTGAACCTCTAATACATGATTATTTACTCATCTCTGGGGTGCTGTTTGTCAGTGTCAGACACTGAGTGACGCTTGATCTAGGCACAGAACACAGAGGTGACTTTTGAAAACCTTAAGATATACTCCAATAAGGGTTCATTATTCTATAAATCGCCAGAATGGTAATGTATCACACGCATAAAGCATTCCCCCGCTTTGACTAGCTGCTTCTTTTGTGCAAGTGGATCTGTGCACTAATTATGTGAAACCGTTTATATTTCTTCATTTGTGCTTCTTTTTTTCCTGATTCTAGCAAGTTAGGTGGACAGTGCATGGACAGCGCATGACTTCAGATTCTGGTGGTGAGGGCAGTGTGAGAGGTTGGAAGTTATAAGGTTTAGACTGAGGTAGTGGGGGTTCGTGTAAACGGTTGTGAAATGCACTTAACGCTGCCCTGTTATTTAAAAATAGAAAAGGTAGCACAATTTGGGGGCCAGCCATGGAGGTTTTGTGTCAAGTAATCTGGAGGCGAGAGGTGTGACCTCAGATCTGACTGGTTTTATTTTTATCTCTCCTTTACGCTGTCACTGTACACAGGGTGCAATGCTCAACAGGGCACACGATTTATCATGATGTATGTATTTTAATATCTGTGGTCATTTTGGGTGGGTCTAATTAGTTTTTAAGGGGCGGGGGAACTGGGTACTAGATGGAAAGCTTTTTTTTCAACACGCATTCTTTTACCACAAAAAAACGTAAAGGAATGCGTGGTAAAAAAAAGTCGTGGTTTAGACGCGGTCGTGGTTGCGACCTCATTGTTAGGGAAGTCGCGGTTGTGGAACTCGTTGTTCCAACATACAACCCTTTTAGACAGGTCACTTTGGATCCATCAAGGATCTTTTGAAGTCTTTGATTTCCCTGAAACTTCCAACAGGAGGAAAGCACACACAAGCCCTTGGAGATCTTCTCAAGCAGGATGCCACAGCAGGGCTAAAACTGTCAGTCCTTTTCCTCTTTCCACAAATAGAAGCAGCAACTGCAGGCTGGCCCACCCCTCGCATAACACAAAGGGTAAATCTCCCCACACAGCTCTTCAGCTCTTCCTCTTTGCAGGGTCCTCCTGTTTCCAGAAGTAATCTAAAATTCTGGGGGTTTAATTCTAATACTATTCCCCATTTTCTAGTTGTAGTCTCTGTTTCAAAGTCCCAACGCTCAGTACAAACCAGTTCTGTCCATGCTGGTCCAGCTTGACCACAGGAGGTGGAGACAGCATTTTGCAAAGGAGACAAAGCCTATTCACGTGCTAGTGAAAACTCTCTCCCACCACTCTCAATGCAGAAAGATCTATTCATCCTGGCTATGAGTCACCCAGGAAAGGCAGGACACACCGCAACCCCCTTGTGACTGTCTAGAGTGAATGCACATCCCCAGCTCGTGTCACTCTAAAACCAGACTGTGAATACACAAACAGGCGGAGAAACACTGAATGGTAAAGCAAGAAAATGTGCACTTCTTAGAAGTGGCATATTCAAACACACAATTTAAAAACCGCCTTTACTAAAAGGTGTGTTATGACATTCTGAGTTCAAGAAGCCTAAACTCCATTTCTTTATCTTGTCCCAATTGAATGCTACACTTGTAAGATGTACAAGGCAGGTGCCATAATAACCTATAGGACAGACAGCCTTTCAACAGTGAAATTCACAGCAGGACATGCTACACACAACAAAACAGGTCCTACCTGTTACATACGCTGCAACCTGCCCATAAGGGTCACTTGGGCCTACCTGAGGGATGCCTTACATGTAAGAAAAGGGAAGGTTGGGGCATGGCAAGTGGGAGCTCTTGCAGGCACGGCCCGTGCCGGGCGTTATACTGGGGCAGTGATGTCAGGCAGGGGAGGGTCAGGGTGGGGAGTTGTAAAATATGGGATTTGGACCATTAGAAGTAATTACCGATAAAAATAAATAAAACAAATTTCGTTGCCCACGCTGCATCCATTTGGCGATGCAGCGTGGGCAACAAAATGTGTTTTATTTATTTTTATCGGTACTTACCTCTAATGGTCCATATCCCGCATTTTACAACCCCCCACCGTGACCCTCCCCTGCCTGACATCACCGCCCCAGTTTAACGCCCGGCACGGGCCGTGCCTGAGCTCTTGCCAGGTCAACGTAGCAAATAAAACTGCATATGCAGACACTGCAGTGGCAGGTCTGAGACACATTTACAGGACTACCTATATGGGTGGCACAACCAGTGCTGCAGGCAGAGTAGTAGCATTTGATTTACAGGCCATGGGCACACTCAGTGCAATTTACTATGGACCTACCAATGAATCAAATATGCCAATCATGGATAACCAATATAAATCACAATTTACACAGAGAGCATATGAACTTTAGCTCTGATCAGCAGTGGTAAAGTGCCCGGAGTCCTATAGCCAAGAAAAACAGGTTCAGAAAAATAGAAGGCACTGGGCAGATAATTTGGTGAGAAACCTGCAAAACGGGCCAGGTCTAACACATGTGCTTAAGCTATATATCTGCAGACATTAAAAAATTCCTAATGCGTTTTTCACTGCTGTAAAACTTATCTTCCCCTTTGACTAACACTGGGTTACATTATTACATTTAATTAGTGATAACTTCGGATCAGGAGCAAATAGAGATATGCTGTTTACACTCAAATGAATTGTTATTTAACGTCCTATTTAATGGTAAATTTGTATTTGAAGTCACATTTCCGAAAGTGTCACTTTTGTAAAGTAGGCAATTCTCTGCATTTTTTTTAAATGAGACCACTGTTTGGGAAGCATCATGGTGGCCTTCGGATCTAGGTGCTTTACAGAGGCCAGCTCCGAAGGCAAGAAATTTGGCAGTAATTTTTGACACCAAACTAGGGGGTCGATTAGGATGGGGGATGGATTGCCCCCGCCGGACTGGCGGTAGCCACCGCCGGCCCAGCGGGGGCAAGCCGTCCGCCATCCTCACAGAAATGACCCCCCGCCACATTAGGATGGCTGTGGGGTCCGCGGCAGACAGGAAGATCATCCGCCGCTTTTCCGCCGCGGTCACTTTGCGATGCTGGCGGAAAAGGTCTAATATGGTGGCGGTGTCTATCACACACCGCCAGCCATATTAGGATGTGCCTTGTGGAATACCTTTCCGTGGCGGCATTGGCATACAGTCTTTGCTTGGGGGGCCCGTTGCGGGCCCCCATGGTGATGGGGGGTGGGTGCACATGGGGGGTACCTTTGGTACCCCCCTGCATTTCAAAGTACAACATGGCAGGTACCGCGTGGTGCCTGTCATATTGTGCTTTGAAATGCACAACATGCATTTTTGGCATTGCGGCGGATGGTGCTTTCAACACCGCCCATTGCAATGTTAAAAATACGGGATGCACCCGCCACTGTGGCGGGTGCATCCTAATTCGAGTCACGGGACCTCCGCCCTTATGGAGGGACTGTCCCTGCCCACGACAGGATGGCGGACGGACAAAGTCCGTCCGCCATCCTAATGACCCTATAGGTTTCTCAGAATAAATCAGTTCTGTTACCTCAGAAGGAATTTTCATGCTGAAGGTTCTTAGGAAAATTCTACTGTTTATTACAGTTGATCTTCAAAAGACTGTGATGATGACACTCATCTTTTTAAAGATGGACTACTGTAGTACCTTATATTTACCTTATATAAACCTTCCTTATATTTACCTAATATAAACCTGATAAAAAAACTGCAGTCCTTGCAGAACGCGGCAGCAAGAACGTTAATGAAGGTCCCTACATTTGGACCAATCTCTCATCTAATGCACCGCCTACACTGGCTACCGGTGGTAAAGAGGATTACATTTAAGACTCAGCATAATCCATAAGGCCTTCGACAGGGCTGGTCCATTTTAATTTCGTGACTGCTGCTGTTTCACCCTGACAAGGATTGCAATTGTTGCCTGACTGGGGCTCCACCACCCTTGACCAATAACCTAAATTTTTTACAGTTCAGCACTACACATGGTCAACCACTGGTACTGCAACAGCCTCCAATAGAAAATAATGGATCCAACAACTTAAATTAAAACCCTGTAGGAAATAATTTTAAATTAAACCAATTTACTTTTACTATTTAAAAATACAATTATTATTAATTCAATGTTTAAAATAGGCACCAGAGTTCTGGGCGACACTCTTTAATTACACCTATCTGACCGCCACAACCCCCGACTCCTGGAGGGGTTCTATACTGGTTCCAATTCTCAAAAAAGGAGATCGCCTAGAGCCATCGAATTATAGGCTCATTGCCCTGCTCGACTTGGAGGCCAAGGCATATGCTCGCCTACTATTGAATGACTTAGAAAAATGGTCCAAAGAGGGAAACATAATACCCATGCACAAGACTGGTTTCAGGTCTCAAGCATCCACAATGGACAATGTCCTGGCGCTAGCACATCTCTCAGCCCAGGCAACCTCGAAGAACCATCCTCCACTATTTTGTTGCTTTGTGGACTATAGTACAGCCTTCGATAAAGTTGACAGAAAACGCTTATGGTGGAAATGAGAAAAGTGGGGCATACCACCGAATCTTCTGAAGGCAATAAGGTCACTATATGAGGCCACTTGGGTGCGGGTCAAAACAAGTGCCCGAACAGTTTCCCCCAAAATAACCGCAGTAAATGGGCTGAAGCAAGGGTGTGTGCTGGCCCCCATCCTTTTTAACTTATACATGGCGGACCCTGGGGGAGGCCCTAAAAGGAGCCAGCCAAGTAGCCCCCACATTAGGAAGTGTGAGGCTACCAGTTTTACAGTATGCTGACGACACGGCTATAATGGACCATACGAAGATAGGCCTACAAAGAGCATTAACTGCTCTAAACAGTTTCAACATCGCCAATAGCCTGATAGTCAACCAAGGGAAAACCAAGGTCATTATCTTAGGGTCCTATCATCGGAAAAGGCATGCACAGTGGCAACTGGGAAATGCTCAAATAAACTTGGTGGCCTCATACAACTACTTAGGGGTCTGGTTCACGGAACGGGCCGAAGCAAATGTGCATCTAATTTGGCAGGCCTCCAAAGCCAACAAGGTAATACATCTGTTAAGACAACTAAGTCAGAATTTGATCAGCCCATCCGCCAGCCCAATTTTGATAGCCCTAAGAGCAAAGCTCCTTCCTACAAACTGCTATGGTCATCTTGCCTTTCCCGGGAAGCTGGACGCCCTTCTCAACTCAGCCCAAGTTAAGGCATATAAGTCGGTGCTACACATACCAAGGACAGCAAGAAGAACCAGGCTAAGACTGGAGCTTGGCCTAGCAAGGCCAGACTTGATCTGCCAGGGGGAGCTTATAAAGTTGTATCTAAGGACATTAAGATCCCCGGCTAACTCCCTAAAATATCACTTGAGATCCATCTTCGAAGGGCCAGCCTCGATATGGCACTCCAGGCTGGGAAATGCAATCAAAGCTTTGAAGATCTAAGAAGAAAGTATGCAGCGGCAGGACATCCCACTGAATGCTTGGAAGAGAGCTGTTAATAAACAAGTGCATGAAATCTCTTTTGACCTCGATTACAAAACCCTTCGCCGAAGCTCCCATTTGGATTCATTAAATAATTCATACATAGTAGGAAAAGCACAACCATATCTAAGTGAGGCCCTCACAACACAGGTCCGAAGCAAAATTCTATACATGAGGCTGACCATGCTTGGGATAGTAGATTTTAACCCCATAACTTGCAGGCTATGCCCCTACAAGAGGGAATCTTGGTTGCACCTACTCTGCTGCTGTCCTTATCTCAACAATGAACGCCGGCGAATGCTGCGTCCGATCTGCCTCAATCAGAGTATAAAGTCATGCTCTGAAGCATCAACCTTGTGTTTGTCAACTATTAACACAATGACTCTAGCAAGACTGGCGAAATTCGTTCACCAAATCAGGTTAGCCTTAAAAGTCAACAACAAAAGTACTTCAACATACGGGAACCCCGTGGTAAAAGCTGCGGACTAAAGCTGAAGGGATCTCGCTATGCAGACAGAGCCCCACTTGGACGCCCCCTAAAGAAAGAAACGTCCCCTGCACAGACTAACTCCAAGGCACACAAGGTTGGGAAAAGGCCAATCATATGGGACTCAGACAGGGGTGCTGTATATATTATTTTTTTTTACTTCTTTCTGTTTTTAAATAGTTTTTTTTTTATTTAGTACAGAAGTACACATTTTATCAAGCAAAAACGTTTACAATCATTGTTCTTTGTAGTCTCTCCTTTTACTGTAAAGATTTTAATTAATTGTACAGTCAATAAAGACTTCACGATGTAAATAAAACACAGTTATTAGGCTATTAGAAAATATTTAAATACACTTTTTTAAAGGTATTAATGAATACAACTTATGTTGTTTAATTATTACAATAATTTTAATTTACTAAATAAATATTATAGATTGTAAATTGTTGTTTAGTTTTTTTGTTGCTTAAATATAAATGGTGAAGATTCCTATAACTAGGCTTACTTCAATTGCAACAAGCCTGATAATTAAAGGAATAAATATTCTCAACTCCACCACCCATTTCCAACTGAAACACATTTGATACACCAAGGAATCACAGTCAGGTTGACCACACACACCAAATTCCTTTTCAACAATTACTGTATCAGTGAATCTGTTTGCTGTTTTTTTCAGAATGATTATTTGAGGGTGAGGAGAGGCAAGGTGTACAAGCAAGGATGAACATAATTGGTGTGGCCAGAGTAGCTGTCACTGCCAGATACCGGCATCAGCTTCCTGTTGTGACGTTAACCTTGACTTGTTTGCAGCCTGGGAGCAGGTGCTTCATTCACCAACATCCCACCCTCAGGCTAAGTCAAAATAGTGGCCCCTCTTCTTTTCGTGGCCACTGGATCTTTCCAGACGGTCAACTCTGATAGTATTGGAATCTCACAGGCAAGCCTGTCTCAATGCTTACATCAAGTACTAAGATGCATCAACAGAAGAGTTAACCTGTTTATTGCAATGCCACACTCACTGGTGGAAAATAAATCAGTGGCAAAAGAATTCTGTGACTGTGACCACTTTCCTCTTGTGCTATGTGCCTCTGACTGCACCCACATGGTACTTCAGCCATCTCACCACACAGTACACCTTTTCTACAGCAGACACTGCTGGCACTCTCTCAGCATTCAAGCTGTCTCAAGTGCTAGGGGCAGTTTCATTGGTGTGTACACAGCTTTTCCTGGAAGGATACATGACAAATGCATCTTTCGACAGTCCCCTCTTGCACTGCACCTCACTTGGTTGCTGGAGAATTCAGTGACAAGTGGCTCATTGTTAAATATGAACACCTCACATTGGCGACACATGTACATCTGAGGGTGCCATCATTAAAATACGAAATCTCACTGCAACACAGTCACATATTACTCCCATGTCAATATAAGATGGTAGGGAATGAAGAAAGTAAAAAAAAATATTACCTAAATGCTCCCAAGCCAAATCTCTCATATTGGCCGGCTTGCTGCCTGAAGACCTGGAAATAAAAAGAGAACAAGGTCAGAGAAAAGTAAAAATAGAGAAGGGATGAAGACAGGAAAGTGTGGGGTTGGCGAAGGAAGAGGAAAATATTGAGACATTAAAGAAGGAGTATACTTTTCAGAAATCCTTATTCAGCTCTCCCTCCACAATCCAATGCATGTGTCTAGGGATGATGTATTGCACTACACATAAAATAGAGTCCTCTTTTAAAAGATTTAAGGTGTTTTTTGTTGCAACTGATGCTGTGTCTGCTTTTTCTCCTCCACTCTTCTCATCCTAAAGATAGCTAGCCACACTACACCAACAGAGGTACAATAGGGCACACATACACACATGAGCCATTATAAAATACATTTCTGGAAACCTGAAAACGCAATTCAGATGTCTTGCTGCATGAGGGGGGTGCCACAGAATTTGTGAGCAGGATTGCTGTAACCTGCTTCATGTTACTCAAAACAGTCATGTAACAGCGTTTATCCTGATCTACACCCACATCTACATTTTCAGCTGCCTAATGTCAGTCAGGGTGCACACATAGGTATCTGGCCTTTGTGCTATGTTTTTCCTGCCGACAAGCATTTCACCTGCTAGCACTGCACTATGTAAACAACACAAGGGTGCTGGTGACAAAATGGCTGTCTACTTTTTAGTACTTTTTGGTACCGACGAGGGTATGCCGTCTAAGTGCTGAGCATTTCCTTCCACATGTGGAGAGTTCCCTCCTGCATGTGGAATCTTTGCAGTCCACGCTAAAAACTCCACCTACCACATCAAACAGGAACTTAAATACAGTAAGAGGAAGTCATCATTTTAGTCATTCTAAGGCATCCTCACTACCCCAAGAATGAGCCTCATCTGCCCTGCCGCTCTTTGCATTCATCTTATCTGCAACATGGCTGAGGGACTGGATAAGAAGGCTCCCCCACCCATTCGGAGATACTGAATTAGATATAATCAATGAGTGGGTCATCCAAAAGTGCCCTCATGTTTATGGTAGTCTGCAAACTCAGCTGAGTAATGCAGCACGGACCCGTATCAATGGGAAACCATCATACGATGAAGTGGGTGCCCACACCCAGCTAGGATAATTCTACACAAGCAGTGGGAGGACCTTAATCGCTGGGCTTGAAGTATGGCCAAAGTACATTATAAGCTTGTCCTCTGAGCCACATTCTCTGCTTCCCCACATGCCACCATTGTACAGCAGCGCCCTGAGAGCTCCCTGGCCGACCCTCCATGCTCAGCTTGAAGCCTTTGAGCAGTTGAGAGAGGGTAATGTATTTTATAAATATTTACTTAAGTGCAAATGTGTTTTGATAGTGGAGTCCACTCACATGTGAGTCTTGTTATTACCTTCTATATTGTACTTAGCATATGTTTTTTATCCATTAGAAAAGGTTTGACAGTTTTACATTTCTAAAGGGAATGTTTTTGTTGGATTGACTACTCATCATTCGATCATGTCATTATGGAAATGCTTTTAAAATATATATTTAGCCAAAACTTAAAAGTTAAACCCAAACTTTTAATGTTGTGCTTTGTTTAATTGGATCTGGTGGCCCATCGAAGTGATGCATCCACTCCAAGAGCCTGTGTTTGACCTGCTTGACCTCACAGTCAGTTGTTCAAATCCTGGTAGTTCCACTCAGTCTTGCATCTTCCTGAGGTCAATAAAAGGATTATAAGCAGTGATGATCCACTGGTCTTGATCTGCGCAGCAGCAGTGAAGCTTGGGCACCATCTTTGAGGTACCTAGTGAGAGGGATCCAAAGACATTGCATGAGGAAGAGCGCCACGCAGTGGAGGTTCCGAAGGCAATGCACCAGGTCTGATCCACGCAGTAGAGGCATTGTGATGATTCTGGTCAACGCACACAGGTAGGTGAGCAGGAGACACACAAGGCCAGCAAGACATCCCTTGGAGTCACTCTGGGCTCAA
Source organism: Lissotriton helveticus (assembly GCF_964261635.1). NCBI lineage: Eukaryota > Metazoa > Chordata > Amphibia > Caudata > Salamandridae > Lissotriton > Lissotriton helveticus. The sequence continues at coordinate 210,076,394 of NC_136063.1, read as the reverse complement.
GTGATGCAGGTCCGGTCCTTTTCACCCATGTAGGGAATATCAGGCAGCAGGGCAACAAGTTAGGAGTCCAGCAAAGCAGCAGGCCAGCAGAGTGACAGTCCTTCAGCAGCACAGCAGTCCTTCTTCCTGGTGGTATCTTCACAGGTACAGAGATGTACCGAAGTGGTGTTGTTGGGTCCAGTGCTTATACTCCGATGTGCCTATGAAGTGGGAGAGAAAGCAAAAGACACACAGTTGATGGACAGAATGCAGAACAAATCAAAACATTCACCCCCTGTCAAGAGATCTGGGTTAAATCCATCCTTCCTTTGCTCACCATGCCACCCCAATTTAGACCTGTCCATATGCAAATCAGTCTTGACTCTGTGCCTAATGGGACCAGTCCAACCCGAACTTCCAAGCCAGGTCCTCCCTGAACCGGAAACAAGTATCCTAGGACCGGTTTCGGGGTTTCACCCCTAATCAGCCAGGATAGCTTGAATCCAGCGGCACAATGGGAGAGACTTCAAAGACATGCCTTTGAAGACCACAGAATATGCACCTCTTTTGGGTCAATTCCGATCTCTGTTGGAAAGCCTCCAGAAGGGTTCCAGAATGAGCACACCCAATTCGGAGCCTTTGATTCCGACCGAATAGTCTCATGTTCCGTATGATTAATTACGATGCAAAGATCTCGTCCGCTCCGCCCAAATTGTTTCGTAACCCAATCCTGTCAGTCTGACTCGTTCACAGCTGATTCATGCCACGCAATGGAGTCGGCTTCCGAACGAGCGAGTATGATGCACATGTCGGACAACCGTATTTACTTGGCTTTGCTGGGATGTAACAGCTGTGGGAATCGGACTTCGGGCCCCCCTTCACCAGGGGCCATCTGAATCAGTTGCAGAGGGGTACCCATGGGTGCCCCCTTTCCATGCATGCACAAGGTGGTGGCCATCATGGGGTTCCTGCCACAGGTTCACGCTTTTCCCCACCCACCCCTTTTTACAATGGGAGACCGTGTATGCGTGCGGTACATGGGCTCCCATTGAGTTAAATGGGAGTCCAAGCGAACCGAGTCTGTCACCTTATAGGTGTATTGGAATCGGTCGCTTGGACTAGCAGAGCACAAGTCGCAAGGAAAGCCCTCCGGATCCGAGTCGTACTGAGGGCTTTCCTACCGAGATCGTAATCGGGCCCCTTGTGTGTAGACAGGACATAATCTAGACAGGTGTAAGTGACGCTGGGTCCAGCTCCTCCCTCCCATCCTGCCAAGATCACCTAAGCTCCTATTGTGTGTGGCTCTCTAGGGGAATACACAAAGTCCAACTGTCACCCATCCCAGACATGTTCAGATGCAGGAAGCAGGCACCAAATGGCTAAAGTAAGAAGATGACAACTTTCTAAAAGTCGCAAGAAACCGGTGCAGCCCTGATACCCATAACCTGGTGCCAATCAATATCCTAACAGCTGCAATAGGTCTGGAACTTTTTAGTGCAAAACAACAAAGAAATACTGTTTTACATAAATGAAACCATTGAAACTCAGGCACAAGAAAGAGAGGGTACCCATAACAAATATTTCAAAAAAAGTTTGTTATTAAAAATATTCATAAAAACAAATGCTAAATTCTAATACACAAGTGGTTCTCACAAAGTTACACAGGACAAGATGACTACAAAATGCATTATACAGTGTAAACGAAAAAACAAAAGCACAAATTGGTCGGGGAGTGGCACGAGTGCTTTGCTGGATTCATTCGGCAGCACTAATAACGGAAGTATTTTTGAGCTTGGAGGTGACCCAAGGAGTTATGCATAGGTTCTCCCTGATGCCACAGTGAATTTATGTTGTTACAGTTTTATTGTTGGGACCATTGTGATGTATCATTGGCCCTGAGATTTCATGCTTGTTATATAGGTGATTCATATTGCTCAAACTCAATATGTTCATTGCTCCCAACCTTTGTTCCCTGTCCTAATGATGACCTGATAAATTAATAAGGTCAAAATGCATACTTGCATTTTTGTTACTGTTATTATCGGATATTTTTGTTTGAAATGTTCCCTCTTCCATTGTTTTTTGTTTACACTGTATACTATATTTTGTAGTCATTTGTCTTGTGTAATTGTGCGAGCGGCACAACCCTGAAGTGAGCGGGAGTATACAGCTGCAAAATGCAGCTTGTCTCCTTGAAACTATGTGACTACAGGGGCAAGCTCTCCTCTTCTAGAGAAGCCCAGTGGTTACCTAAAATGGGTACCACAATTGTGCTGCATACTTTTTCTTTTTTTTAAACATTTTTTTTATTAAAGTCCAGGCAAAAAAAACAATACAATAAATCCATTACAGCCAATACAATGAACCACAAAGAATACCTTGAGGCAAACAGAAAATGTCCGCAATCTCCCAAATAATGCAAAAGGCAATATGAAGTCAGAAACAAATGCGAAAAAGCCAAAAAAGAATTTTTTCAACTACAAAAATAAATAGAATAAAAATAAATAGAGTAAAATTATCCCGCCTCACAGTCTCAGTCAAAGTAAGAAGCCCATATTTTCACAAATTTTCTAAGACCCCCCACACGTAATGCATAAGAACGTTCACTTTTCCTGACTGCTTTAATTTTGTTAGACCATTCCAGAACGGAAGGAATGACAGTGGTGCGCCACCTTTGCAGTATAAGTGATCTGGCTACAGCCATTGCAATATATAAAAATGTGACCATACAGTGAGAAAGACAAAGGTCAGGATCATCGCAAATTACAACTAACAAATCGCTAACTGCTATTTGGGTGCCACACTCGACTTCCAAACCACAGAAGATATCCTTCCAAAACCTCTGGATCATAGGACATTGTAACATTATATGTGACCAGTTGGCAAAGGGAAAATTGACGCAACAAAAGCAATGTGATGAATGATTGGAATACATTTTTGATAAAGATGCAGGGGTTCGATACAGTTGCCATTTGCTAAAAAATAGCATCCTATGCCAGTTCGCACCTCTAAGCACGTTAAAATTAAGATTATTGATAAATGACCATAAATTAGCTGACTAAGGCTTAGAGCTTTTTCCATGCCCCTGGTTTCCGCGTGAATGGATCTTCTAGAAGTTCTTTAATTAGCTGATGTTGTTCGCTGATCTGAGAAACATCTAATTCAGTGAGGAATTTAAGAAGGATATTATATGACCCTAAAAGAATAATTTAATTGTCTATTAACTGTGTCATTTCGAACATGGTCAGCCATTTTCCGTTCCTCAGAAAATCTAAAATCTTACAAAATCCTAACGATACCCATTTTAAAGTAAGTGCTGAGGATTGTGTGATCCCTGCTAATGGTAAGATATCAGTTAGTAAAGTGGTTGAGTTGAAAACCGGGATAGAATATTTTTTATAAAGTGCCTGACGTTTTTGAAAAACCAATGAATGCACTTATAGCGAACCCGCTTCGGGGATCGAAATATAAACAGTGGTGAATGAATTTGGCTTTCCTTACACATTAAATCCATAAAGCAATTAATAAACAAGTGTGACTGAGGTTGAGATTTGAATCTAGACAAATACTGAACAAAATAAGCATAATAATATTCCCTGAGGTTCTGAAGGGCCAAGCCTACTTGGTCCTGTTCTTCATACAAAGTGCTGAGTGCAATACGTGGTGTTTATTTTCCCAAATAAAAGATGTAAACATAGACTCAACTTGAGAGAAAAAAGCGCTTGACAGGCAACAAGGGATGGTTGAAAACAAGAAATTAAACAGAGGGAGGACAGACATTTTAATCAAGGTGACCCAACCTAAAATAGATAGCTGCAAAGAGTTTCAGCGTGCAAGCAAGACCTGGATTTTCCGCAAGACAGGCAGAAAATGTAGTTGATATAGATCAGAAACTCTTTCAGAAAAAAATATCTTTTAGGAAGGGTATTGGCACAAGCTAGGATATCAGGGTGCAGATCCAAACCTGCACCACCGCATTGTAAAATTTCAGTCTTTATTTTATTAATGCGGTACCCCTCCAAGAGCCTCAAAGTCTTCAAAGACTTGGAAAACTTTGGCCTGAACCTCTATTTATGGCTTGAGGATAAGCATAATGTCATTGGCGTATAATTTCAATTTCGCCATGGAAGGTATAGGGGGTGGATATCAGAGCAGTTTCTTATAGCTATCGCCAGTGGTTCGATAAAAAAAAGCTAACCAAACTGGTGACAAAGGGCACCCTTGCCTTGTGCCCCGCTTTACTGTGACCTGTCCAACCACCGAGTTATTAATAATTACATTAGCTTCCGCCTTATCATACAAATTGCGAATCAGGGCTGTGATCTTGGAGGAAATACCAAAGTGATCTAAAATTTTAAACAAAGTTTCCCAAACAACAATGTCAAAAGCCTTTTCGGCATCTAGCAAGAGAACTAACGCGTGAATATCTTGAGTCTCAAAATAGTCTAACGCCTCCGACAGATAATGGGTATGAGATGCTAGTTGCCTCTCTGCAATAAAACCGTTCTGGTCCAGATGTTTCAATTGTGCCCCATAACTATTGAACCAAAGTGACAACAATTTAGTAACGATTTTATAGTCAGAGTTTAGCAACGTTATCGGCCGGTAGGAGTTCGGATCTGCGCTGTTCTTGCCTTTTTTTGGAAAGCTGACTATATTACCCTGTCTAAAAGACTCTGGTATTTTCCCCCCTTCAAGCATAGAATTCGCCAAATGAAGAAAAATGTCCGCTACTAAACTAAAGAAGACTTTAAAGAATTTGGGCGGAAACCCATCCAGGCCACAGGCCTTCCCGTTTGGTAGACACCCTCCAGCTCTTCCATAGTGAAGTGGTTTGCCATAGATAATTTGTCACCATACAAAAGTGTTGGAGGGCTGTTGTTCTAAAGAAATTCTTTTAACAAGGTCATATCCACGGTCTGATGTTGGCCATAGATTAACTCATAATTGCCGTAGCATTATTTCACCAATTTCAGCTGAGTCGTTTATACTGAAAACAGTTGAGGGGCATTTCAGTGTCTTAATCTGATTTGAGGCAGCTTGTTCCCTGGCCTGCCAAGCTAAGAACCTACCAGTAAAATTGCTTTCCTCGTAGTCTTTATGGCGAAGTTGCTGAAATGAGGCCTTACTCTTAGTATAATAATTGGCACTGAGTGCACGCTTAGCCTGGTCCAGCGGCCGCTGATTAGAGAAAGAGGGATTACTTTAAAAAGCAGAGTAAGACATTTGGATCTTCTGCTCCAGGATTCTCTTATCTGCCTAAACTCTTTTAACCATTTCAGCATCTTTGTCAATAATTAGCCCCCGAACAAAGGCCTTGAGTGTGTCCCATACCACACTCAAAGGGGCAGACGCAATATTTTGTGAAACAAACTCTTTTATCTCAATCCCCATAGAGTTAACCCAATCCTCTTCATTTAAATATTGTTTATTCAACAACCGCCTTTGAGGAGACCTAGGATAATTACCTAAGGATAACTCAAGAACCGGCAAGGCGTGATTAGAGAATCCATTATAAAGAAATCTTTGCTGACTAAAACTCAAACTACGTGAAGCCAAGAAAAAGTCAATATGTGACGAAGAACGAAATCTGCCTGACGAACAAGTATAAAAAGCCATACGCCAAGGATCATGAAGATCCAAGGTTGCCACATAATGTTGCAGGGTTCTGAAAGATTTAGGTTTCAACTGCTTTTTACCCTTCACTGATGAATTTAATTTGGGGTTCATTAAGATGTTAAAATCTCCCCCCACAACCAACACCCCAGAAACCTGAATTAAGGACTGAAAAAGATCCTCATAGGGCTTATGATTGTCCTCAACCGGGGCATAGATACTAACAAATGTTAACGGTCTCTTACTTTGTCCAAAGGAACAAGTGACCCAGCACCAGCGCCCCTGTGGATCTTTGTCAAAATTAACAACCTCTGCTTGAAGTTTTTTGCTTAAATTGTGCTGCATACTTGATAAAGACAAGTGATTTTACTCCCCACATGCGTCTACTTGGTACTGCATGACTGTTCACTCACTGTAGTGTATTCACATTGACACCACAGCTATGATTTGCCATATGTCCTGATGAAAGCCCAGGACATTGCAGGCCAGTGATAGGGGCTGGAACATGTTGACAGCTTATGTAAGGGTTTTAGGACCATAATATCCTAGTGTACCGTCGATATATCATTTTTTAAATCTATACCAACTTTCACCACAAATAAAGGGATGCTTTGATGAGAGTGAGGTATTTTTAATCTTTAATTCCCCTGTAGGATCTTTCAGGTGCTCCCGGAATGTTGGTTTGGCCCACCTTGGCTTTTAGGGTCTGAGGCGGACCCGATGATGAAGCATGCCACTATTAGAGTGGGTGAGGGTCATATAAAAGAAAATAATTATTTTCCTTGGATTTACACCATTGATTGGGACCTTGAGCTGTAAACCAGGAGTTGTCTTTTTCTGGGCATTTGAGTACTTTGATTTTGAGTTTTAGGTTGTTGAGGGAGAACGTTTTATTTTGCCCCCCCCACCCCCCTTGTTGGGGTTTACCAGGGAAACTTGTTCTTTCCATTCAAGGGGCTAAGTCCATTTTTCGGGGTGGGCAACCCCTTTTATGTTTGATTTTACATTTAATCTTCCTACTCCGGTCTCAACCATTTTTGAAAAGTAAAAGGGTAAAATGTACTATACATATTCCCTAAAAATAAATAAGATTAATATTAACACATTTTAAAAATCTCCCACCCTTTTCCCCTAATAAAATCCAATTTCCCACTCAAATAACATAAATACATATATAATAATTAAGAATCTTATGAAAATTATAAATAAAAATATTAGAAAATTTGGTACAAATTACTATAAAAATTGACTAGATATACTAACGCAAAAAGTAAGATACAAACAAAATAAAATACATTTAAAAAAACACATATAAATAAATGATTTTTTTATTTACAATAATACTTTAATGACAATATTTTTGACAATGATGTAAAAAAATCACCTACATTTACATTCTTGTCTTCGATATTATGAAAATTTTGTTCAAACTCCCTATAAGTACACTTTAACGTAAAATTAAGTAGAATGGTGCATCTACTTTAACTAATGGCACATTCCAGTGATCATCATTAGAATTCCCAACTTTCAATCCAGATAGAAATATTGGCTAACATGTCATTCACATGTATTTATCTAATTATTTAATATTTTTTTGTGTACTTGGTGTAGAGCACCAACCATGCCTCTGCCTGGAAGTGTTAAAGAGTTTTTAGTTGGCAAATGATTCCATGCCACTATGATTAGTTGGTCACCCAGGGTCTAAGATCCTAGCTGGTTTATATTCCCCACACAGTACCAAAGCGAAACAGCAAGCCTACACATATACACTTCTGTGCACATGTGACCCACCTCCCCCTCAAGAAAAAACATAAATCCCCCACAGAGAGTCCAATGTTTAGAGTATTAGACTCCAATAGTGTGCACCTCTGTTAAATCTAAAGGTCAAGGGACAATCGATATTTGCCCGGCGGTATCGCCTCTTTAACCCACGAATTATTAATCAATGAAGAGGCAGGCGCTGGAGTCGGGAAGGCAGGAAACAAGGTTTATTCTCTCCGGAGGAGAACACATCAGTTCAGACAGCAGGTATCGTCATGAGGTGCTCTACCCGCATCTCTGAGGCCTGGCCTCTTATACACAGGTTTATTGCTTTATTACATACAACACATTCTTGGCAATGCTTTGATGTACGGAGGGATATCCTCCGAATCTCCCCTTCAGGCCCGTTCCCACACACATTTACAGTTGAAGTCCTCACCCCGGTCACAACAGGTGATGACTACCGCGCAGCTGGACATTCCGCCGATTCATGGAATGTGGGGGTTTGGTCGGATCTCATAGGGTGAGGGCTTTGATCAACTCGGGGGTCCTTTGATGAGGTAAGCTCTCTACTGTACGGGGAGGGGCAAGGAACAGTATCGGCAGAGCTAGGTGTCGGCCTGGGAACGAGGAAGACAAACGGGCACACAGGAAAAGGGGGTTTGTATCAAAAAAGGCCTGGGACCATGAAAGGAAGGAAGGGAGGTGTCGCGCTGGGGACAGGATGGGGTTCTGAGGCAGAGCTGCGCTGAAGAGGGGTTTATGACCCAAGGCATGTGCGAGCGGGGGTTGTCAGAGTGCGGGCTTTGTGAGGGAGGAGGGCTATGCTGGGGGCCAGTGGCATGCAAAAGGGTTGTTCTGATCGAGGCACCTAAAATGGCGGGCGCGCACGACAAAAAGTGTGGCATCAGGGGAAAAAAAGGCAAGATGGCGCAGATAATGTTTACCAGATCGTACTAATTTTCCACAACTCCACCGCTCCCGCTGTCTCCAGAAAGCAGTCTCCAAGACCAAGGTTTGATTTGTCGCAAATGTGGATTGCACCACCAAATTCGGATTCAAAAGTAATTGGGTCAGTCCAATGTTTGTTATTGTTAAGGCTCTTTATTCTTCTTTTGTAATAAAAAACAGCCAAGCAGCCAACGCGTTTTGTGCAGCTTCAGTGGACTTCATCAGGGCTCGTTGTCGACATTCTATTTCCTATGATTGTAAGGAATTGTAATCACGCTGTACAGTTCAGTATGTCTCCCACGTTTGAACTCTTCCCTCCTGTATCCAGGGTTGTTTACTATTTCTCGGCTCCTGTGCCATTCACAATGCCATTTCGGGACGCCAAAAAACCATGTCTTCTCCTGTGTAATTATCATTACCATGTGGTGCCTGGCTCATCGCACATAGATATTTTGGGGGCATCACATGTGCCCCTCCAGACCACACAGTGGAGGCCTAGGGGGGCCAAAGTCACTTTCTGACAGACTTTATGTGTCAGAAAGGTCGACATAGAAAGGCTGTCAGAAAAGGACATCCTTATCCCTCCGCAGGCACCGCCTCATTGTAGGGATTAGGCCTCCGACCGATGCCTCAACGGGATTCTGTAGGAGGCGACAGTGGGTCCATCCAACAACATCGCTCCGACTGCCTTCGTTGTAATCCAGCGGTTAGACCAATGCCTTGGATATTGGATGGACTGCCACCAATGGCCTTTCCAACATCTTAATAAGGCCCTAACTCATTTTATTTAGCTTCTATGTATTATAGTAGGCACCTTGATACTTACTTTAATCATGGGCACAGCTATTATTAATAATAATTGTTAATTTTAAATTATTGTTCACTAATGTTCATGGAACAAAATACATTCTGCTCTAAATGAAGGTATTTATTTCACCATGACGCCAATGAATTTGTGGCTGCTGTAATACTATCTAACTAAGCCACTGATGCCCATGTGTATTCCTGGTCTAGCAGCTACATATGTCAGTAGTAAGAACTTCTGAACCAGTGAACTCTCCTCACTTGTCCATATAGGTATATGTTGTTATTTAAATGAACAAATGTTCATTATCCTCTTCCATGCGTCGGACGGCCCCCAGCTGTCTGACGTCACGGTGGACGTGTGCGTCGGACGGCCAGGGGCTGCACAGCAGGGAAATGTGCACCGCTTAACGAACTGCGCAACAACCTCTTTAGGTTAGTGTGGCACTTCAAAATACAGACTCAAACTTAGAGAATGTAGCAATAGGAAAACCTCCACCATATTTTCCAAATTACAGTATCTTTCCGCAGCATGGAGGGTTTCAGCATGGATTTCCAAAGTCTTATTGTACAGTGGGAGAAAAATTCATTCCAATCTTGCTCATCTAGCTTTGGGAATTAGAATATTTTTGTTAGCTAATATCAAGGACTGTAATGCAACATATTTCTTAAAGTGTGCTTGAGGGAAGACTGATTGAGGGCCCGATTATGATATTGGCGGTGCGGGTGCGGGCCGCCATTCCACCGCTCCACTCCCACAGTACAAAACAGGTCCACCAATCGCCCACCAGATTACGAGTGAAATCGTGGTCTGGCAGGCGGGCGGCATGGCTGTTCTGCAGTGGTGCATACTACTAGAGACAAGGGTCCCTACCACAAAAATATACAAGGCATAAACACAGAACCACAATCAGTGCTGAGTTGATTTATCCAAATGGAAAAGTTTGTGTTTATTCATCATACATAAGGTAAGCAGTACATTAACAATTTAGTGGGTGGCGTAGCAGGGTATGTAAATCAACAGATTTCCAGACCTCAGGCATTCACTTATAAAAGTGATGTTAGCAATACATTTTCTATGTAGTCACAATAAGAAAGGACAGCTCGTCCTCCATACCATTTGTTATACATTCGGAGTCATGGTGTGGGTGTCGACGATGTTTCGATCCCTTTCGATTTGAGACAACTTTCCAATCCAGATCATTATAAAAAGCTTACCTGTGATCCCACGAAAGAAATACAGACACTGATTCATGACATCACTGAGGTAGGCAAGGCAGAAGTGTTCCTCAGCCAGAATGAAAATCTATATCTCAACACCAAGTCACCCAGGACACTGGTCATTTTCACCCTACCTAAGGTACACAAGAACACCGAGGTCCCTCCAGAGCGACCAATTGTATGAGGTTGTGGATCCATCTTACAACCTCTTGGGTGTTATTTAGATTACTTCATCAGAGATTTTGTCCCAAATACACGCTGCTACATAAAGGATAAAGTGTCTATATACATGCTGATAGGGATGCTGAGGAGACTGACCTGTATGAAAACAATCCAGGCCAATAACTGAATCTCCTAGGTCGGGCGAGGTGTAATCTAAAAAGATTGCCCAACCAGTAAATTACTGTGGAACTAAGTGCAGTCAATTGCTCTGTGAAAAAAGAAGGAGGTAGGGAGACGGACCTGTATGTAACCAATCCAGGTTGAAAGATGAATCTCCGAGGTCGGGCGAGAAAAGATCAAAGCAGTAGCCACTCCCGAGGGATCGCTGCTGGCCATCGCTGGCTATGCCCAGAGACAAATATGAGATAGCCAAAAGTTGCACCTGTATGGGTCAAATATGTGTATAGTAGAGTAGTTTTGTCACACACGGGGACCCTAGCACCCACCAAGGATATTCACTGTGACCGCTGTGTTGCGAGATCATAAGCCCTGCCACAGCTCGCCTTCTACTGTCTCAGAGAAGAGGTCTTGGCCAGGTAATTGTCCAAAGTAACCCTACTAGACTCCTAGACTTCCACCTTTTCGCATCTGGTCACCCAACTCGGGTGGGAGTCACTGAAGTGTTTCAAACTATTCAAAAGTTTGCAAAGCTTTTATTGACCATTGCTTGTTTGAGGATGTATTTAAAGTATTTAGTTCTTCTAAAACCTGTATCTCCGGAACCCTATGTTGAATTGTGATTGTGAAGGACTCAAACAATTCATAAAAATATGCCCTATTGTTTAGAAATTTCTTTTTCTTGTTGTGTGGCTTTCTTATTTCGTTGTTTGGTGCTGTTAAATGGTTTAAGCTAAGTTACTTTGTCAAACCTTGCTGCTCTAAGCTACAGCTACCAAGGGTTGACCTTAAGATTTACAAATGAGCCTGACTGAGTCCAAGATAGTTTATACATAAGTCCCCACAGCCATATCATATAATACACCCAAATCCTCACACAACCGCTTCTTCGAGGTTAGAAACCTTGGATTGAGATGTCATTACATCTCAAACAGCCCAGAGAAATATAAAAATGTGCCTTCTTTCTCTTGCCTGTTTGAGTGTCTCTTTCACACCATTGGAATGCAAGCTAGACTATTTTACATCTCCTTTACAGACTGTTGACTTTTTCAATATAATCTCTTGGTTCCATCCTGAACTCCTATTGGATATTTGGTGTAACTTCCTACCTCCTAATGTTTTGATTTTTCTTAAAAGATCTTTGTAAAATTATCAATTTTCAAGAGGAAAATATTAAAACAATTTTTACCTTGTAACATTATAGACATCTAAAATGTATAGGCTAATTGAATGACTTTCAGGAGTGATTCAGCCTCAAAAGAGGAACTGAAACCATACTTGTCTCTTTCCTGGATGACCTAAGATTGTCTTTTGAACTAGTGTAATTGAGTTGGCCTACTTAAACCTTTCTGCAACATTTAACACCAGTGATCGAGACCTTTCAAGTTTTTATTTATGTACAAGTCAGATGAAGTAAGGCTAGTTGAAATTATTCAAACATCAACCATTTGATGCATCATAAAGATACAATGATATACAACAAAGTAAGAGAAGGGTGATCAATGATCACATAAAAAAACAAATAAGATTGAATCTCACTATCTTCTCAGCCAGCAAATACAATGACAGGGATATGAGCTAGGATGACGTTTTTGGCAGTGGAAGACATCTTTAAATGGGAATGAGAGGAAAAAAGAGGCAAAAAGAGGCAGAACATGGAATAGACTACTCATGTCCTTAAGGTGGAGCACAGATGACAACAAAGATAAGAAAACAACTGAATATGTGTGAAATTTGCTGAAATCTTTATACAAGTACAACATTTAAACTAGTGTGTTTTGTTTGATACACTCTTCTCCTTTGAAGGCTCATACTAGATTAATTTCCCCATGACCAATAATTATAAATCCAAGCATTTGTGTCCATTGGGATGCAGGCTATTTTGAGGATCTTCAGGCCCTGTTTGAGTAAGTCATGGGGGCACCACCTTTTCCTTCAACCAATACAATGCCTCGTTTTGCAGATCCTCCATTGGTTTGTGTCTAATGGGTAGTAATTATAATAGTCTCAGTATCCAGTATTCTAGATCAGAACCTCAAGTTGTTTATTCTGGTTCTTTATATTTACTCTTTCTACGTAGCCTGAGGAATGCCACAAAGTGGGTTGTTGGGATTTTGGATTAATCTGAAACTTGGATGTCATTGTCCTTTGAGATTTGACAACTCCTCATATGGAATATGCAACACTAGCAGCTGAAAGGTATGTAAAAGCACTAATTTTGGCAAGAGTAGTAGGCAGGGGGACTGTTTGCTGCTGAGATTGCAAGTCTAAGGGCCCGATTCACAAAAGTAATCTGAGACAAAATCCTAACTTTACGACTTTTGGTATTCACAAAGGGCATTTGGGAGTAGTAAAGTTAGGATTTCTACCAAAAATCATAAAGTTAGGATTTTGTCTCTGTTAAACTTAAGTTTTGGCCTTAAAATCCTAACTTTACGCCTTTTACGACAAAGGGCATTTAGGAGTAGTAAGCTTAGGATTCCTAACTTTACTACGCCTAAATGCCCCTTGTGAATACTGACAGTCATAAAGTTAGGATTTTGTCTCAGTTAAACGTAGGTTTTGGTCTTACAATCCTAACTTTATGACTTTCAGTATTGACAAAGTGCATTTCGGGGTAGTAAAGTTAGGGGGCTCCATTCACAAAAGTAATCGGAGACAAAATCCTAACTTTACGACTGTCGTTATAAACAAAAGGCATTTAGGAGTAGTAAAGTTAGGAATTCTAACTTTACTACTCCTAAATGCCTTTTGTGAATAACAACAAACGTAACGTTAGGAATTAGTCTCAGATTACTGACCACGACGCGATGACCCACCAAGGTAACCCGCTCCGTATCATGTCGTGGAACGTTAATGGCTTACTAGACAGAATCAAACGAACCTCAGTCCTGCGATACGCCCAGAGACACACTCTCGACAATCTCCTACTTCAAGAATCCCATCTCCTAGGCAATCTCTGTCCCTTCCTCTCAAGATACAGCTTCAACAGAGCCTGGCACTCAGGCTTCACATGGGGCTCTCATGGGATTGCTATTCCCTCAAAACGCAATTTCCTTTTTGTACCTTCCCACATCACCAGAGACCCTAAAGGGCATTTTGTCACCCTCTCCGGATCCCTAGGTGAAGAAACCCTTAATGTCCTTTCCATTTACGTACCAAGCGCCGCCATACACAGACCCTACACTGTATATGTGGCATACTCACCTCCATGCCTCCTGGAATGACAATATTTGGAGGGGACATCAAGCCTGTCATGCAACTGGCGCTTGTTGCCACAGGGACTACTTCTCTTGCACGTACCTCCCAAGCCAAACTAGTCACAGACTGAGCCGCAGCCTAGGGTCTTTGCAACATATGGCGAACATGGAACCCACGGGAGACCCACTACACTCAAACTAAAGCAGAGCATCAAGTCACTCTCGCATTGATTTATGCCTGCCACTGAGTGCAGTAAAGTCAGGGACATAGCTATCGTGGTATCTCAGACCATTCACCTTTGCTTCTAACACTGGGTGGTCCACTATTGCTCTCCGCCCGATGTGGAGAATGAACGCATGGTTCCTCCAGGACCGCAAATTTAAAGAAGATATCAAAACTGACATTGAGCAATACTTCCTCACAAACCAGGACTCCATCCCTTCACCGGGCACTCTATGGGTGGCGGGTAAAGCCACAGTTTGCGGGCTCTCTAAGAGTCATCTCAAAGCCAAACGAGTAGCCAAGGACAGCAGACTCACTCTCCTGGAAACCCAAGCGGTTCAGCTGGAGAGAAGTAGCATTACCATGTCGGATTACTCCCAGTTGTGTCAACTGGAGTTAGTGAGGGATGAGATCAGACAAATCTCGCTAGACTCTGCAAAACTCCTTTGAAGGTCCTCAGTTGCCCGAGTCTATGGGTGGGGCCATAAGAATGGAAAACTACTATACAGACTAGCGTCCTACCCCCTAGCAACTCAGATAATTCCAGAGATCCAAGACTCGATGGGACATACTCATCGCTCTCCCAGGGAGATAGCCCAAACCTTTGCAGACTACTACTCAGAACTATACTCTACCCAGCAACCAGAATCTTCATTGGAGGAACTGATCGCCTTAGAGGACCTCCACCTTCCTGCATTGACTGCAGTTGAGTCCGATGGACTGAAAGGTCTTATCACATAAGAGGACATACAGGGAGCCCTCTCACTAGTCACGGCCGGGAAGACTCCGGGCCCAGACGGCTATCTGCATGAATACTATTCCACCTACAGAGACATACTCGACCCTCACCGAGCTGCCATATATGACGAAGCCAGAGAAAAAGCCTCCTTCCCTCCGGAGATGGATACGGCTACCAGAGCTATTATTCCCAAAACACAGCCACCCTTACCAATGTGTGTGGACTACTGCCCCATCTCCTCGATTAATACGGAGATCAAAATATATGCCACAGTCCTAGCTCAATGCCTCAAACCTTACCTCGACAAATTGGTCCACCCTGGCCAATGTGGATTCATGCCGGCGTGGGAAACTAGACACTGCCTGCAACGTCTCCATGTGGCCCTGGCCAACCGTCAGGTACTAACCCCCTACCTAGTGCTTCTCCTAGTTGACTTTGAGAAAGCCTTTGACTCGGTCGACTGGGGTTACCTTGGGGATGTCCTGTGGGTCTTGGTCCTGGGACCCAGGTTTTGTCATATGGTTCATGTCCTGTACTCTAAACCAACTGTACGGGTGCAAGTTAATGGAATACTCTCTGACATTTCCCAGTCGGCAGAGGGACAAGGCAGAGGTGCCCCCTTTTGCCCCTCCTCTTTGCCCTGGTCATGGAGCCCCAGGCCATCTTCGTCCATTCTGACAGTCAGGTTCAGGGCTGGCAGTTGGGAGGATCACATGACAGCAAAATCTCATTATATGCGGATGATGTCCTACTGTTTCTTGCGGACCCAGTCCAATCTGACTCCCGATGCTCACACATATTGCACTCCTTCGAATGGGTCTCTGGTCTGCGTCTGAATTCAGCCAAATCAACTTTGGTCTCTCCACACCTCCACAGGGATTGCATCGACTGGCAGTCCACCATCCCTATCAGGCGGTAATCTTTTGATTACCTAGGTATATGGGTCACTCTATTGCCCGACCTGGCCTGGGCACTCAATGTGACCCCCTTAATCACTAAAACCTAGCAGGACCTGCAGAAATGGCAAAAACTACCATTCAACCCACTAGGGAGGATATGTTTTTTCAAAATGATGATCCTCCCACGGTCCCTTTACTTTATGCAAAATATACCGCACCACATCCCCCGAGCCTGGTTCCAAGGCATAGACAGTCTAATCATAAAATTCCTCTGGAACGGCCGAAGACCCCGTATGGCACTTAGGGACTGCCAGAACCACCTTTTTTTTTTTTTTTTAAAGACCTTTATTGTCCAAAACAAACACAATACACAGCGTCTAGCCAACAACCCCGGGGCAGGCCGCCATCAAGTTGTCAGATACTTTGTTCAATTTTGTACACAGCCCTTCAGCCGCCATCCCTGGGGCGCGGCGGCAGTTCATTATCACTCCTGTGGGTTTGACTACCGCTCAATTCGAATCGTAGAGGTCCATTTTTTTTTTTTTTTGTTTCTTAAAACATTGAACGATTAACCAACTAGCAGTTACCACTTGCGGTCCCCTATGTTCCTGGCTTTGTGAATTGTGCCCCCGTCTAGTCCCGAACAGGCTCCCCCGTACCAGCGCGTGCTTGCCCAATATCTGTGTGCCTTCTGATCCCCCCACCGTGTGCAGTGTTCTCCCCCTTGCCCCCGCTGCCTTATGTCCCCCCCCACACCTCCCAGCTGCATGTGTGTCCTCCCTCCTGTGGAGTGTGGCCTATCTCCTCTCCCCTTACTCTAATGGGTCCTCCTCTCCCTCCTCATCGGAAGTCAGTGATTCCTCCTCTTCCAGTGGGTCACACAGGTCCCCCCTAAATGCATTCCACGGGAGCCATATCTTGTTCCACTTACGCGGACACGCTCTAAGGGTATATATTGTTCTTTCCACCAACATGACCCTGTCCATGGTCGCGCACCACTGTGGTAGCGTTGGGGTGGTGTCCGCCCCCCACTTCTGTGCTATGTCCCTTTTGGCGATCACCATACCCAATGTGGCCCATTGTCGCCCGTGTCTGGTGAGGTCTGTGGGCTCCCATACGTTAAGTAGACATCTCCGAGGGTCCGGAGTCAGGGACACCTCTAAAGTTTGCGAAATGGTCCTCATGATCTGTCTCCAAAACTCCTGAATGCGGGGGCATTCCCATAAAGTGTGGAACAGTGTCCCTTCCTCCCCGCAACCGCGCAGGCAGTACGGGTTTTGTGTTCTGTGGATTGCGTGGAGCAATGTACGTGTGTAGTACACCCTGTGTAAAATTTTCAGTTGTACAAGGCGAAATCTCGCTGATATGCCCACCTCCCTGGGTGCCGCCAATGCCTCATTCCATTCCGACTCGTCCATGTCCCCTACCTCCTCCACCCATTTGGCTTTTAGTGCTACGGTCGGGTCCGTCAGGTTATTGACTAGTTTGCGATACGTGAGGGAGGTTGCTCGCTCCAGCATGAAGTCCGTAAGCAGTCTATCCTCTAAGGGTGAGGCTTCCGGTAGTGTTGTGCCGCCGGGAATGGCGGTTAGTAAAGCATGTCTCACCTGTATGTACCGATATTGCTCCGTAGGCCCCATCTCGTACTGCTGTCGCAGTTGGTCGAAGGGGATCACAGTACCCCCCTCCCATAAGTCTCCCACTGCGGAAATGCCTATGTTGTCCCACGCCGTAAAGCCCTTACTACTCCTCAGATTACCCAGTGCCCTCGAGTCCCATAAAGGGGTCAGTCTTGTGATCGTCCCTTTCCATCCCAGTTTTGCCTGTGCCCTATGCCACAGCGACACAGCGAGCTTTGTGGGTCCGATGAGTGTACGCGCCCTACGCAGGTCATAAAGTGGGGCCAGAATGGTGCTGGTGCCCAGCTGGAGTCTGTCCGCCCGGTATGCCGGGTCGTTCTGGGGAGCATGCAGCCACTGGTTGATGGATTTCAATTGGGCGGCCCAATAATAGAGCTGCAGGTTTGGTAGCGCTATCCCTCCATCATACCACCCCCTATGTAGTTTGGCCTGAGCTATCCGTGCCGGGCGGTTACTCCACATCAGACCTGCAACCACCGCGGCCACCCTCCTGAAATACCTATCGTGGACCGGGTAAGGGGTATTCTCCAGAATGTATAAGAACCGGGGCAGTGACATCATCTTGTAGAGTGCCGCTCTACCCAGCAAAGTCAGCGGTAGCGCCGCCCAGAATTTAACATCCTGTTTAAGGCGCTCAAGGGGTGGCGATAGATTCTTATGGAAGAATTCCGCAGGATCCCTCGTAACATGGACCCCCAGGTATCGGAACGAGGACCCCGCCATTTTGAGAGGGCACCTGTCTCCCAGATCGGGGGACGGGCCCTTCAGTACATACAGCTCCGACTTGGTCCAATTCAGAGTATACCCCGACACCTTCCCCTGCTCGTCACAAATGTGCAGTAATGCCGGCACTCCGCTTTCTGGTTCCGATAAGTACACCAACATGTCGTCTGCGTACAGTGACAGTCTGTCCTCCCAACCCTCAGCCCAAACAATCCCCCTTAGCAATGGGGTGGATCTTATCAGGGTCGCTAGGGGTTCCAATGCTATTGCAAAAAGCAACGGCGAGAGCGGGCAGCCTTGACGAGTGCCTCGTCCTAATCGGAACGTCCGGGAGATATGGCCGCCAGCGACCACGTGCGCCAATGGCTCGGTGTACAGCAGACGAATCCAGGCCACGAATTTCGGTCCGAACCCCATACGCCCCAGGACTTCGAACAGGTACTCCCACTCCACCATATCAAACGCCATTTTGGCGTCCAGTGCCAGGATCACCGCTTTTTCTGTCAGCGTGTCGGCCTTCGCCAGTACGTTATGTACCCTACGTAGGTTGAGAGCGGTGTTTCTGTGGGGCATAAAGCCCGACTGGTCTGGGTGTATTAGGTGGGGCAGGACGGCCATCAACCGAGTGGCGAGGAGTTTGGCCAAGATCTTAAGCTCGGCGTTAAGCAGGGAGATGGGGCGGTAAGACCCGCACTCCTCCGGTACCTTACCGGGCTTGGGGATTGCTATTATGGCCGCCACCCTCTGATCTTCCGGAAGCAGGGCCCGTTCCAGGCTGTCGTGGTACATAGCCAGCAGGGGTCCACTAAGCCCATCCGCTGCGGCCTGGAACCACTCTATCGGGACTCCATTAGGCCCCGTTGCCTTCCCCGGCCTGACTGCGTGGATCGCCCTTTGGACCTCCTCCTTCGTGATAGCCGCTTCTAGTTCCGCCCCCTCCTCCGGGGAGAGCGCGGGTATGGGAATAGTCTCCAGCGCTGCCCTCGCCATATCTGCTGTCACTGTGCCTGCCGGCGTGTACACCCCTTCAAAGTAGTCAGCTAGTGTCTCGACTATTTCCTCAGGGCACGTGCATAACTGCCCTTGTTTATCGCGAATGCGCTGTATTCCTCTGGCGCTGCCTCCCCTCTTGTCTAGCCATGCCAACATTCTCCCCGCCTTGTCCCCTATGTCGTATATTCTATGGGCCGTGTCGGTGATCTGTGACAACGTCTGCAATTTAATATGTTCCCTAATCTTTTGTTGATGCAGGAGAACCGTCTGGGCGGTGTCTGGCGTGGGACCTGCCTCGTGTGTTGCTGTTGCCCCCTGCAGTGCCAGTTCCAATTCCGACCGTTCACGATGTGTCTCCCTCAAGTACCCCGTTATAGTGGCAATGGCCTGACCCCGTAGCACCGTCTTATATGCTTCCCAGAGGGTGGCCGCTGACTCCACTGACTCAGTGTTCTCCCGAAAGTAGTGGGACGTCGTCGTTTTAAGTGTCTTACTAACCTTAGGGATGGCTAGGTATGATGCGTGGATTGGATATATCCTTTTACGCTTCCGTTCCTGCGTGGAGAGCTCGAGTGTGATGGGTGAGTGGTCCGAAATCCCCCTTGGGTGTATCTCAGCAGTGTCAATATGTGGTAAACCCCCACCCAGCGCCATGAAGTAGTCAATCCGCGTCAGACTATTGTGCACCGTGGAATGGTAAGTGTATTGCCTCGCTGCAGGGTGTAAATATCGCCATACGTCGATCAGTCCCAGTGCCGTCATGTACTTCTGCAACTGGGAGGGACCGGCCGCACGTGTCATCACGGGCACTCTATCTGCAGTGGGGTCGAGTATTGCATTGAAGTCTCCCCCTATTATCGTGTCTCCCTCAGGCAGGCCTAGCAAGAATTTACCCAGCTCTGGAAGCATGACCGAGTGTAGTGCCGGAGGGACATACACGGATACCACATTCAGTAGCCTCCCCTCCCATTGGCCCTGGAGCGCCGCAAAACACCCCTGCTCATCCACCTTGGTGCTAAGTGTAATAAACTGCGCCGATTTCTTCAACAAAATGCCCACTCCCCTCGAACCTGTGGAGAATTCTGAATGCGCCACCATCCTATAACCTTTTCTATCAAGCGCCTTTGTCGCAGACCCTGTAAGGTGTGTCTCCTGGAGGAGCACCAAGGCTGGCCCCAGCCTCCTAACCGCATTCAGCACCAACCCTCTTTTGATCTTGTCCCCCAACCCTCGCACATTCCAGGACATGAGCTTGAGCGGCGTTACTCGGGCTCGCTGCGACTCCTCCTCAGCTGCTCGTGTTTGTGTGTCCTGCATTGCGTGTTTTGCTATATGAAGCGCGGGAGCCGGACCCCCGGCCCAGGGTGCGCTCGTTCAGTGCCATACCCAGGGTGTGTATTTGTACCAGTGGAACGTTAGACCTCGCTCGCGGAACTACTATAACATTGAAACAACCCCTACCCCCCACCCTCCTCCCTGCCTCCCTGCCTAACGGACTTACAACCGCCCGCCTCCCCAACTTAGCAGAGTGCTTAACCCGTCCCTTCAACAGTGTACTTGCGCGCTGGGGTGGAGAATCTTCCGGAGCAGGCGACATCCCTGCCCTCCTGTGAGTCCTCCAGGCCCAGCACTCAGGCTTGTCCTCCCGCTAGAGTACATCCGAACGGGCAGTCAGCCAGCGTCTCTTGTAGAATTAGCTTTCCACCCCTCCTTCTGCGCCCTGACTGTCCAACGTCGGCGAGGCATTTCCTCCTTCCCTTCCGGGTGACCGCGATTCAGGAGGCCTGTCGTTCCTGTGTGTCCGGTCCTGTCTCTTCGTGCGACGAGAGTGGTTCGCGGATCTCCAACCCTCCAACCAGTCCTGCGCTGCCTCCGGCGACTCAAAGAACCAGGCCTTGCCCTCTGCTTCCACTCGGAGACGCGCCGGGAAGATCATGGAGTATGGCAGTTCCCTCGCCCTCAGCGCTTTCTTGACCTCCAAGAAGGTCTTCCTTCTGCGTGCCACCTCAGCAGTGTAATCCGGGAAGAAGGCGACGGTCGAGTTTTGAATACGGACAGGTGGGGAAACCCTCGCCGCCTGCAGGATGGCGTCCCGGTCTCGGAAGTTGAAGAGTCTTGCCAGGATAGGCCGAGGGGTCGCCCCCGGCTTGGGCGTTCCACCAGGCACTCTATGGGCCCTCTCCACCGAGAAGAAGCTAGAGAGGCCCTTCGGCTGCAGGTGCTTCGTGATCAGATCTTCCACAAATAGGTCGGTCGCCCCCTTTCCTTCCGACTCCGGCACTCCCAAAATTCGGACGTTGTTCCTCCTCGAGCGCCCTTCCTGATCGTCCATCTTGTCTCTGAGGAATTTGTTTTCGGCCGCCATTTTCTCCATTGCAAGCTGTAATTCCGAGACATCCTCCACCAGGGACTTCGTCACCACCTCCACCTGCTTTACTCTTTCAGACATCTTGTGGAGGTCGGCCCTGATCAGGGTGACTTCCGTAGCAGTGGAGCCCACTGTGGTCTGTACCTGTGCCAGGGCACGCATCACATCCTCCAGCGTCGGCTTCTTCGTGCCCTCCCCTTCTCGGGGCCCGCCCGACGAAGTACGGGATTCCACCGGTGGCTGGGTGCTCTTATCGTAAGCGAATTTGTCCAGTCTTGCCTGAACGGCGTTGCCTTTGGTGCCTCTCCCTGACATGGCTTGTCTCGTGGCCGCCCCACTTCTGGATCGTGTGGACGTCGTGTCTTCAGGCTCCGTCCGCCAGGTGCAGGCGATGGTCCCCCTCCCAGCCTCCACAAATCTATCCGGCCGCAGTTGTCCCGTGGCCACTTGAGGTCAGGATCACTTCAAGGGGGGGAGGCTGCCTGGATCCCGGCGGCGCCCCCGCTCCCAGTCGTCTCTGCGACCCGTCCGCCACTCCAGGCTGCGCTGGATCTCAGTCTCAGCTGCGGGGTGTGCAGCGCCTCCCAAACCAAGTCCTGAACTGCCCCAGTTCACCAGTTATTGGGATGCCCCAGCGTAGGTCCAGTTGCCCCGGTCTCTCGTGGCCGTCCCCACGCTCCTCCTCACCCCTGCAGTCGCCCGCTGGGGGGGGCCGCCACTGGGGGGTACAAACTGTGCGTGTGTCCGTGGCGCGGGATGCCCACTCGTGGCTCCGGCAGACTATCGGCCCCCACCAGGCTCCTCCTGTTTGCGCCGGGTCTCCGCCACCTTGCACCAGGTATATTGCGGGGGGGGAAGGGGTGAGGTCCCAATGCTGCCCCGCACTCCCCACCGTGCGTTGGCCGCCGGCTCTCCTACCTCCGCCCCTGGACGGTCTGGGTACTCGGGCGTCACTGCCTCAGTCCGGCGCCTCCCCAAGATCCTTACGTGGCGCCGGTAAGTCTTCTGCGCCTGTCGCTGGGCGCCGGTGTGCCTCCGCTACCTTCTTCCGCTGCGGCGTTTCCAGGTCCCGGGCACCGACCACTTCCTGCGCCCGAGTCCCGCCGTCGCCTCACTTCCGCCTGGACTGCAGTTCCAGGGCAGGTCGCGGCTCTCCTCCTCGCGCAGGCCTCGCCGCGCCGGACCGTTCACCGTCAGTTCTGGGTGTCCGTCAGCCCTCTAGACACCTCTGCGGGATTCCGCCCGGCTCCGGACCCGGTCAGCCCCACTGGAGTGAAAAAGTAAAACGGATCAGTGCGGCGGATTGACGAGGGAGATCGCCTCACTCACGGAGCTCCGCTGTTAAGCTGCCGCCATGCTCGGCTGCTAGCCACGCCCCCCCAGAACCACCTTTTGATGGAGGTATGGGACTAACAAACCTCTACTTGTACTATCTGGCAACCCGCCTCCTGGTAGTGCACTATTGGTTCAATGGGGGGTGGTTTGACCCGGCCTATAGGACCGGACTTTACGATTTGGGCCTCTCCCAGGTTCAAGCTATGTTATATGGATCCCCCTCCACAGAGACCTCCCCACGGCGACCTGTGCAGTCTTTTTGGCCTAGCATGCCTCCCTACAATTCACTCAATGGCAAAACAAGTTGCTCCAGCAAACACCACTTTGGCAGGGTACATGGCTGTGGGAGGTTGAGGTCCTAGATGGCTTAAGAAGCTGGGACCTCATTGGCATCTCACAACTTGGTGACTTGTGGGTCAGTGATCATATCCGTTCCTCTGCCGACTTGCAGTCTAGATATTCACTTCATCCATCCCAGTTCTACAGATATTTGCAAGTCTGTCACACCTGAGACACACATACAAAATCTAGCACTTCACTGCCAGAACACAGCCCCCTTGAGGCCCAGGTCATGATGGGTAACCTCGGGAGGGGTGGAGTCTCATGCATATATCGCTCCCTAACAAATAACTGTCCCACTTCTCTCAATCATCTGAAAATTAGGTGAGAGGCATGGTTGGGTACATTGGAAAATGAGAACTGGAGAGATGCACTGATGGCACCTAAAACTTTCACTGTTTCATCTAAGCTTCACCTGGTCCAGCTCTATTACATGCACACCTCCTACCTTACCCTCAGCCACCTACAGAGAGCAGGCCTAATTCCAAACCTGACATGCACAAGGTGCGGTACTGACCCTGCAGATTTCTTTCACATAGTATGGACATGCCCGCTCAAAACCCCCTACTAGGCCGCCTTAGAAGCAGAGCTCACGGAGGTACTAGGATGGGATGTCCAGCATAACTCCCTGATCATATTACTAGGTGTCACTGACGGTTGGGTCCAGGGCAGACAAGGCATTCCTGGGAACCGCTCTGGTGGTAGCCAAACGCGACACCGCGGTTGTATGGAAGAATCCCACCCCTCCCACTATAGCCAAATGTGGCCAAGGTGCTGACTGGTGCGTGTCACAGGAACTCTCTTTATACAAAGCCAGAGATTGCCCAGCCAAACACTGAAGAATCTGGGGCAAATGGCTGGGAATGTTAGATTGAATGTCAACTCTATGTCCGAACAAAAATGTATTTTGCTGTACCTGTACTGTGTGCCAAAACCCACATGTTATGATGCTGTCTACAATGATGTACTGTTTGTTTTCAATTTTTCTCACATTCTTTGTAAAATCAATAAAATTGATTATAAAAAAACCTTGATAGATAAGCAGACATTTGAGATGAGCAGATTTAGTGTCCCTGGGGTTGAGGGTACTCTATACAGGAGCTGCCTTTTATCTAAACTTGGGAACTACCCAGAGTTCTCTGCTTTTTTTCGTATAATTTATGTATCACTCTTTGCCTGCAAGGGTATTGTTTTGACTTATTCTGGGTTCTTCCTTCTGTCTGGACAAAGCTAAACCTCTCTGAAGAGCTGACATTTTTTTCTTGCCCCCACCTTATGGCAGTTTCTTCAGGACCAGAG
The DNA here is from genome assembly GCF_964261635.1 of Lissotriton helveticus. Taxonomy (NCBI): domain Eukaryota; kingdom Metazoa; phylum Chordata; class Amphibia; order Caudata; family Salamandridae; genus Lissotriton; species Lissotriton helveticus. The sequence goes on along the minus strand of NC_136063.1, from coordinate 210,051,965 downwards.
GACAAAAACAACCCAGTAAGGATATTTCTTATTGACATGTGAAAAGCAAAAAATTAGACATAGGGCCCGATTACTAGTTTGGCGGACCGGGAGCGGGTCCCCATGCCACCGCCCGCTATAGGACTGCCAAAGCGTGTTCCTGCATGGCATGGACTGCGAAGTCCACGCTGTTCTGGAACTGGGGATGCATGCACACAGGGGGCACAACATGTGCCTCCCCCTGCATGCACCCCCTTGCATGGGGCACATGTTTTTTTTTTAGGTTTCATGGCTGTCAGCAGTTTCATGGAGGAAGAACCTCCATGACACTGCTGCTGGTCCTGAAACTCATTTTATGCATGGCGGTGCCACAGCTGCATGGCCAGCATATGGTGTGGCCCTGACTGCTGCATGCCTGCCAAGGAATGTGGTTCACTGGTTATCGCAGCAGTGCAATGGCGATCTGACTGCCAAAGTTGTAATACAGCAGTCGAACCGCCATTGGGGTGATTGCTTCACCGCCATCATTGTGCCCCCGTAAGTCTGGCGGTCCAGTAATCAGGCCCATAGAGTTTACTATATGGTGGCAGGCATATACCCAGACAAGCATAAAATGCACCAAACATTTAAAAGTCTTATTAGATACCTGAACTAAAGTATGTCCTTTCACAGAGATTCAAAACTCTACGCAGATGCAATGGACTTGAGATAATTGAAGTTGTAACTCATCACAAATGTTCTAAATGTACTTCATGGCTATAAAGCAATTGTAAGAAATATGATAACACCTGTCAAACTGACCCTACAAGAATTTTAGTGATACTAATTGAGCCTTGGTGAAAAAGCTTGCATTATGGGCTTAAAGAGAGAATTTTTTAATGTATCACTTATGATTGGAAACATGGTTTCATGTTTAACAAGGCAATTTTGGAAAAGAGCATACAGGTGTATGGAGTATGGTAAACAAAGGAATGCTGCAGACCCAAAATTAAGGTTGGCTGGGAAAAACATGCTGGGGAAGCATGCCAGACAACACCAATCCTATAGGCCATCGCTAGGGACTTTTCTGTATGTAGAATAATAGCTCCAACTGGGGTGGTAACTGATTAACATAAAATTGATTTCCATTTGTGAATGCACATGCAGGGACAGAAATCTGTTGTAGTTGTGGAACTCCAATTCTGTATTTGCAGGCAATTACAGTAAAAACTGTGACTAGCATAATTAATATTCATTAGGCAGGTTTTTTGGGACTGTCTGTGAATGGCCCATTTTTTATGCTACCTATAAGTTAATGGGTTGCAGAGCAGCTTGCACAACCATTTGCAAAACCAGTCAGTGTGCAAATTGTAGGTCCTGGTTTACGAATGGGAGTTGGTAACATAATGCAGAAGGCTACTATTATGAAAGAAGCCGTCGCTGGCTAAAACTAGACACCGCCGGGATCTACATGCCACCGGTCCGCGCTTAGCTCTTCAACTCATGTAATAAAGACGCTGGGAACCGCGTGCAGCCAGGTTACGCTATTCGACTTTGAAAGCCAGGTCACGCTACTCGACTCAGTGAGAGGGTGCAGATTATGAAATAAAGACGCCGGGAACCGCATGCAGCCGGTTCACGTAAATCGTCATTGAAACAGGCAGTAAAGTTGCCGAAAAAACGTTGGTAGCCGATGCATTTATAATAACAACAGTGCAGAACCCAATACTCCCCATCCAATTCTGGGACGTGTGATCAGCTGTATCCGCCCCTATATCGGTTTTAATTCCAATACTACTAGTTGGTATCAATAGAAACACGATGGTACAGTCCTGAGGAAGACACAGTTGTGTCGAAACGCGTAGACAGGAAACCATCTTTTTATTGTATTATAAATGTACCTGATGAATGTTTAAACCCATGCATATGCTATAATGCTGGAATATTTTATCATGTATCGATACTAATGTACCAAAAACTTTTTATCATTTAATCATGTTTTAGAATAGAAATTAAAATATACAAAATGTGCAAAAACGTTTTCTGATCATTTTTTTCACAATTAGTTTGGGCAAATGCCACTGTTCATGTGCTAGTGTTCATTGAAGATTTGCCTGGGTAGTTTATTCACATAAATTGTTTTACCCTGACCCAGGAAATTGATCCTAATCAGGGGGTCCTTGTTTGTTTCACAGAGCAGGACCGTCGCTGGCTAATGCATGCTATGCTAAATGAAAAAAGTTAAAAGGATCACTAACACGCATGGACCACTTGGAAATCATGCCTACGTCCTATTTTAACAAACACACCCAAACCAAGACTCAATAAATACCATACAATAATAACATTAGCAAGCTACAGTCCAATGACAATAACAAAACATACCTGTACCCATAATAATGGAATATTAAATATAAAAATATATTGAAGTTAAATTTTAAAAAATCATAATTGAAATTTAAAAAAAGTTATTTTCAATAAATTAGTTTTAAAACATACTTTCAGTTTTGTTGTTATGCACCATCCAACCAAAAGTGTATACAAAATATCCAATATTTGAAATTTTTTATAAAAACAAATCAAACCATAAATGGGGAAATTAACTTAGAAAAGGTAAACATTTCCAAGTATCCATGTAAAAAACAAAATACAGGAGTATCCTACTAAACCCAACATTTGTTTTTAAAATAGAAAGGTTTGGAAAGCCAGAAAGTATAAGTATTAAAATATGTGGACATAAAATACTCCACAACACTTTCCTTAAAAAAACTTTTAAAAATTATTGTTAATGCAATACTTCTAGAAAAGGTGGGTAGGACATTTCAAATGAAAATATACAAAAATTAACGAACCAGGTTAGGGAAGCACCAGCCTCCCCAACCTACAAATGAGACCGGGTTTCTTATAAATGCGCGGTGCCTAGTTAAAAACAACTTCGCTTTCAGGGATTTTATCTCGGACAGAAACCCCGCTTGGTCATTTATCACTGAGACCTGGGCCTCCAAATTCTCAGAGCCAGAGCTCCTGAATGCTATCCCTGAGGGCTACTCACTGGCCAGAATTGATAGAGAGAGACGGAGGGGTGGTGGGCTGGGAATTCTACACAGAATCTCCATAAAATGTCGCATTGAGCATCTGCCTTCTGACTCCTTCCAGGCCATATATTTTGCCCTTAACCCCACTCCCACGGTCTCCTTTGTGGGCATCCTGATCTACAGGCCTCCGGGGCCCAGGTCCGCCTTCAGCCTTGACCTGCTAAAAGTGCTGGAACCCTACATGTATAGACCGAACCTGACTATTCTGGGTGACTTTAACTTTCATTTGGAGAATGACACTTCCGCAGACTCTATCCATCTGTTGGATTCCATGGCCTCTTGTGGGCTTACACAAATAGTGACAGGGCCTACTCACTCTGCCGAACACACGTTGGATGGTGTCTTCTCCAACGACCCCAGAATAAGGATAGGGACCCCCCTTCCTCTGTCCTGGTCAGACCATATGGCCGTCCCTTTTGACTTCTCACCCCTTTATCCCTCTGCTGCGCTTGGAGACCCTAGCAGATGGGAATTAAAAAGAAATTACCGGGGGATAAATAATGATTCCCTAGCCCCACTAATGTCCAGCTCTATGCCCATTTCATCTAGGGTCTCCGACACTGCTGCTCTTGACCTCCATAATCAATGTAGGAAAAACAGAAAATTGAATGATACAACCAGGGAGAGGTAACGTATGAAAAGCACAACAATCAATTAAAAAACAAAGGATTGTATTTATTTCTGAGTGTACATATTCATGATAAAAGCATTTTAATTCAAAAACATAAAAACCAAATAATTATGTAAACAATTAATCAAATATAAACAATATATTTATAACACAATTACACAAAAGTTCATAAAACAGTGGCGGACAATTATAGTCATCGACGCGCGTTTCGGCGTATTAAAGAGAACGCCTTCCTCAGGAGCCACCTTAAAATCTGAAAAACATATATAAAATGAATTAAAAACATATAGAGGAGTATCTCGTACTCCTATCATAATCATACTAGTACATGTGCATATAGCTGTGCTTACTTGTCAATATCTCCCTACTTATGCAGCTAACCATTATAGCTACAAAAGGTACAAACTAATTAATTTATATTTGAGCAGTGGTATAGGGTTTACTAAGAGGTCAGGATAGGGTAGTTCAACATGGGATTTTTTGAACCTAGGGCAATTGACTCGTATTGCTCACAATGAGAGATTGAAAAAACATGAGCATGCATACTTGGTTAAATTCATACCTGACCAGAGAGAACACGAGATGAGTGTTCTCTTAGTATTCCTTATTTATATAGGTCAGGATAGGGTAGTTCAACATGGAATTTTTTGAACATAAGGCAATTAACTCGTATTGCTCACAATAAGAGATTGAAAAAACATGAGCATGCATACTTGGTTAAATTCATACCTGACCAGAGAGAACACGAGATAAGTGTTCTCTTAGTATTCCTTATTTATGTATCAAGGCCGGATAGAAATCTGGTCTCTTTGCTTTCCTATCGCCTGGGTGGAATCACATCTCACTCGACGAAACTTGTTATCTAGAGTGGTACAAATACAACTATTGTAGATATAGGCCAGTTTCAAATCCTGTGCCTATGGATTAGTATTGGGTATAATGCGATCAAGCATGGTATTACTTTTCGTATCAAATGATGTTATCGAACTGATGCTGGAATTTGAGCAACACATATACATTGTTCAAAAAGGTGCCCCTATATTATAAAGAGCTCCCATCTGCATTTAATTAATCCTAATGCCTCCATATCTAGGGGGTTCCTTTCTACATAGGAATTATGGTTTGTCCAAATAAAAGATTGACTGTGTATCAGATTATGATTTCTGAGGACTAAACTTTAAAGATTAAATAGCTATAGTTTACCCTAAAATTCAAATCTACATGGTATCTAAGATATCTAGTATATGTATGGTAGGACATATTTTTCTTACCAAGGTTATAGAAGCATCCGTGATTCCAAACACTAAGGGGACCATAGAAAAAGACCCGCTCCCAGTCTTTTGAACGATAAAATAACTCAGCTGCTTGTCTATGTCTGCATGCATTCGATGTGCTAGTGAACAACCATCAAGCGTCAATATGTGGTAAATAAATAAATAATACCTCTATTTTTGAATGGATAAATGAATAACAGATAGCTCAATAAATAAGAGTCAAGATTCGAGGTAGTAGGAGTTTGCAGGTTTAATACAGCATAGAGGACAGGAACAGGACAACCTGCACAGGAACAGGATGGCAAGGCCGGGCAGCTGCCCGGGACAGGATCTGGAATGAGCGCGCTAGCTTTTAATAACAATACACGAACATATATACTAAAACAGTTGCATTACAGTACATAGGATAGGCGGAGCAGTGGGTGTGGTCAATAGCAGTCGCGAAAGATAAGAGTAAAAGTGGGTGTAACAGAGGCGTATACATAGACATGTGATGTAAACGTAACAGAATATGTCATAAATGGGGTGGAGACATGGAGGGGGCTACCTAAGGAGCCGGGACCTCTAACCTAATGGTGCGCGCAAACTGGCAATGACGTGTTACTAGGAGAAGCTGGGGGCTACGAACTCTGTGCTAGGAGCAGAGACTGAAGTCTGGAGAGTCAGGGCGACATGTACCTAAACAGTATCTAGTATCTGATGTTTAGAGAACATGTTGATAGAATCCAAAAGTTATCGGGGTAAAGGCTAACAGACTCTAAGACTGGAGCATGCATTATTCTACATGTAGTGCGTGATGAAGAATATTAAATGACCATTAATACAGTATTTTCTCTTACATGGAGACGTAAAGGCTAGACAATGACGGAAACTATTGATGCAGTTCAGTAGCTTAGGAATGCAGAGAAGGAGGACTGGACTGATAACTAGAATCATAACATATTCTTGGCAGACTCAGAGGCAGAGCCAGGCTGAGCCGGGCACTGTGAGGCAGGAAGTAAGTGAAGGGTCAGGAACACAGGTGGGGGCTGTATCGCTCCTCAGCGAGGGCTCAGGAGACAGGAGCTGAAATCTGGTGTCCAGGCCCTTTTGAGGCCTAGGAACGGGGACTTTACAATGAAATAACGTGCGCACTGAGAAACGTGGCAACGTGACTTTACATAGGCCTGACATTCGTAGTATTCACGAGAACGGGAAACTGGCATACTAGAGATGGACACAACTATAATTGCGTCTTTAATCGAACATGGGGAATACATATGCATATTAATCATGCACACATAACATATGATGGAGGACGCGTAGGGACACAGAACATGACAAAATTTACTTTTCCACATTCCCTCCTTGTCACTACGTTTCCATCAGGAAACATCAATATTCATGATACCATCTATCATTTCATACGATATCATTTGCTCGTCTCGAATTTTCTTGGAACGGGATTTAGAACGGGACTTGGGACTAGGAATACAAGGGGTAGCACAAATGCCGCAAATCGCAGGGCCACATTGTATACAGAGGCAGCAGCTGAATATGATCGCTACTGCAATACCTAGAAAGGACAAGATTTTCCATCCCCAAGCGGAAATTATATTCCAGAACCAACCGGACCATGTCCAGGTGCCTGGATCTTGGTGTAAAAGATGGGCAATTTTATGGAGTCTGGTTATAGCTGAATAAACAGACGGCGCGTTATTTGGAATGAAAATGCAGCAACTAGATCCGATGACTCTACAAGCCCCGCCCCTATCGGCCAGTATGACGTCAAGGACGAGACGATTCTGTAAAACAACAAATCTCATAGCAGATTGCTCTTCGGTTAAATTACCTAGAGCAGAGGCAGTCTCATTTACTACAGCTTCAAGGGTTCTGGTTAACCTACGGATTAGCTTACTATTCTGGATAGGTCCTATAAAGAAGAAGAAACCTCTATTGAAATCTGTATACTGTTCTAGAGCAGTTTCAGTATAATCGACAATTGGGGACTCGATCTCCCTTTTATGTCTAATGTGTACTAGATGTGTGTTTCTATGATAATCAGATGGGGCTAGGAAAACAGGTGGCAGTAGGAAGGCAATGTAACAGGTTCCCTCCCAATCGAGGGGCAGACGAACATATGCGGTTTGACCACAAATAAAATAAGAATGACAGGAAGCTTTGAAAATAGATTTCCTACTGTCACTATACTTGACAATAGTAGTACAATCACTATGTCCTACATGTACGGAACCATAACTTCTAACACATAATTCGCCTTTGACTGGTAGTACTGAAATAGCAGGTAAGTCTGGAGTAGAATCAGACTGAACATTCAGGACCATAAAATTCGAGGAACAATTACCTAAATTATAAACTTCGTTTTCGAGATCTAACCCTGTTCTGTGGGGAAGACCTTGCTTGTCTGGAAAACATGTACTGTTAAGAAAAGACATATCTGTTGAGGATGACGTTAACGTGGACCATGCTCCACACGAACCATTATGTGAAAATGGATAAGGAAAGAGTGGCAGAACTCCCTTCGGTGTCTGGAAAGGGGGGAGTCGACCACACACCCAACAATTAGTGGCATTGCTGGTCTGGTGTGAATAATGTAACATACGGATAAAAGAATTATTACGCATAGCGAGGCGATAAGAGAGTTCATGAGGAGGCAGATCACTAAACGTGTGCTCTACTGTAGCATTGGAAGACTTATTTACATGAGAAACTGGAAAATACAGGTAGAATGCATAACTGGTGCAGGAAATCATAATGCTGAGAAACAATATAAAACTTAGAAAAACGATACATCGGATTGAGTTTTGACTAACTCTCTCACTATGGGGGTCTATTTTATACATGTCAGAAACCGGTCTAACCGTTTCACCTAGGGGAGGACTTAGACAATCAAACTGGCTGACTTATTTTACTAGACCTTAACTTGAGCTTATACTCCTGTTGCGGAGTTTTCTCTAACGGGGAGGATGCGGTATCATTGTCTTTTGCGGGACAGTCCTTAAGAAAAATACTTTGGCAGGTCTTAGAATCCTCGGAAATGTTCTTTGAAACGGGTTTCAATCCATAAAACTTCTTTACATGCGATAGATGCACCCAGCCTTTGCGTCCCTCTAATTTCACGGCTGTACGGGTGGCCAGGAGGACCTGTCGGGGCTCCTTCCAGCGAGGCTCCAGCGGACTTGAACGATCGAAATTACGCACCAGGACCATGGATCCGGGAACGATTTCATGCGGTGCCACCTCGGTATTGTCTGGAAATGCGGCGGCAACCTGTGAACGACAAGAGTTGAGGGCAGACATCAAGGAAGCTAGGTAATCTGTCAGCATATTACTTGAAACATCGGTAATACTTCGGGGTCTAGGTGTACCCCACATGTTAGGGGGGCGGCCGAATACGACCTCATACGGGGACAGACCTGATCTGGAATGTGCGACCATGCGCATATAAAATAAAGCGACTGGCAGAGCTACTAACCAGTCCACACCTTTCTCTTGACATACTTTTGCAATTCGAATTTTCAGGGTCTGATTATGTCTCTCTACGAGACCGGCTGCTTCAGGATGGCGTACACAATGGAACTTCCACTGGTACCCTAACAGAAGGGAAACATGTTTCATCAACTCGGATGAGAATGGCTGGCCGTTGTCTGAATATACGACTCTAGGGAGTCCATAACGGGGGAAGAACTCACGAACCAACTGCTTGGCAGTGGTCGCAGCTGTGTAATCTGGGACTGGATATGCTTCTGTCCACCTGGACAAAGCGCATACAACTACAAGGACATACTTGAAACCTCGACATCGCTCCATCTGAATATAATCCATTTGGAGGACTTCAAAAGGGTGGTCAGGGGGCTGGAATCCACCTTGTTCCACCGGGACACTTTTACCTGGATTGAACTGGCAACATATCATACAGGTACGGACTTTCTGCTTGGCTGCAGCTCGTAAATGCTTGTTAAACCAAATATTCTGGATACTGTCTAACATAGCTTTTTCTCCTAAATGTGCTGGACTATGTGCGGTATTAACAATGACTTGAACCATAGAGTCGGGGAGAAACCATGTGGCTCTACCCTTCGTCACCCATCCTTGATCTGTCTGGACCCCTCCTTGTTCGGACCATTTCTTGATTTCATCGGGAGTAGCATGTAACTGGATATCTATGACATCTTGAGTAGGGTCCTTAACTGTCATACATGTAGTCGGATCTGGAGTATGTGTCTGTGTTGGATTAACTGGAATGTCTGAAGTCTGAGCTGTAAGCTTGGCTGTGCGATCTGCTAGATCATTACCTTGAGAAATGATGTCAGTAACTTTCGTATGTGCTTTGCATTTCATGATAGCAATGGATGTCGGTAAGTGTATAGCATCTAACAGAGCTTGAATAAGGAGACCATGCTGAATCTTGGTTCCATGAGAAGTCATGAAACCTCTCTCCTGCCAGAGCACTCCAAAGTCGTGTACGACTCCAAATGCGTAACGTGAATCTGTGTAAACATTAACTTTCAGGTTCTTAGCGTGTATGCAGGCTTGGGTCAGAGCAACTAGCTCTGCTGCTTGAGCGGACAGAGTGTCAATACGGTGTGTTTCAATAACTTCAGTGTCAGTAGTCACTGCATACGCGGCTACTAGTTCTCCTGTACTTGTTCTCATGCATGAACCATCCACATAAAGTGTCAGGTCGGGATCTGGTAATGGAATATCTGTCAGATCTTGTCTTGGCTTTGTAGTAATATTGACTACTTCCACACAGTCGTGTGTGGCAGGATTCGAATTAACTGATGGTAACAGTGTAGCAGGATTTAAAACGTTGCAGCGTCTGATCTCTATGTGTGGCTGGAACAGTGTCAATTCATAACCTGTTAAACGTGCAATTGTCAAGTGCTGAGTTTGTGTTCGGTTTAAAAGAACTTCTACGGAGTGTGGAACTTGTACTGTCAGGGAGTGTCCTAACACTATGGAATCACTTTGTCTGATAGCTAGTGCTGTGGCTGCAACTGACTTGAGGCACGCAGGCAGAGCCTGGGCTACAGGATCTAATGTGCTCGAAAAATAAGCACAGGGCTTGTATTGTCCTGCTTGGTCTTGTGTAAGAACAGATAATGCTGTACCTTCGCGTTCTGTGACGAAAAGTGTGAAAGGCTTACTGTAGTTCGGTGTAGCTAGAACTGGAGCTTGACATAAAGCTTTCTTTAACTCATTGAAACTAAGTGTATATTCAGATGTCCAAGGGAGGACAGTCGATACGGCTGCCTCCTGGGTCGTTAACTGTATCAGTGACTTAGCTAGAAATGCATACTGAGGAATCCATTGTCTGCAATAAGAAGTAAGGCCGATAAAAGCACGTACCTCCTTCTGGGTCTTGGGCTGAGGAAGACTCGCTATTAACTGGATACGGTCAGGTGTCAACTGCCTACCCCTCTTGGACAGTAAGTGGCCTAAATAGATCACTTGCTGGACACAGAATTGAAGCTTCGAAGGGGACACCTTGTGCCCCATCTCGGCAAGGAAATACAAGACTGTAAGTGATGCTCGTTCGCAAGCATGTTCAGAACGGGCTGTGATCAGTAGATCATCGACATACTGGAGCAGCGCAGTGTCAGTTGGCATGTGAATATTGTCTAGTTGTCTTTTAAGTGCTTGACTGTAAATACTAGGACTTTCTGTGAAACCTTGAGGAGCTCGTGTGAACATATAGCTCCTTCCATTTAAACAAAATCCGAAAAGAAACTGGCTGTCTGGATGAATGGGGACACTGAAAAACGCGTTCTTGAGGTCTATGACTGTAAAAAATGAGGCTTCGGAATCAATGGCTGTCAATAGGGAAGAAATATCTGGGACAACTGGGTACTGAGGAATAATACATTTAATAAGTTCTCGTAGGTCAATCACTAATCGATATACTAGAGGTGCATTTGGATCAGTACGTTTCATGACAGGAATGATCGGAGAATTACATACATTGGAGTCAGTTTCTACAACTACTCCTTGAGCCATGAGCTCGTCAATAATCTTGGATAAGGCTGCTACAGCCTCTGGTGGCAATCTGTACTGTCTGATTCGTGGCAGGACTACACCTGGTTTGAGAGTCACACGATGGGGTGTGATTTGCATATAACCTACATCAGTTGGACCTTGCGCCCATAGATGCTGCGGAACAGTAGACAATCTTGGATCAAAATCTCGTAATACATAGTGACCCTTAAAGTCACGAAGAAACAATCGGATTCCCTCTGGGGAACAGCAAATGACTGCACCTAACTCTTTCAGTGTTTTAATACCTAACAAATTCTCTGGACAGGACTTCGTAAGTAACAGATCAGTAGTGCGGGACAGTGGACCCACTTCTAGGGTAACTGGCTTTGATATTTCATTTACAATAGGTTTTCCTGAAAATCCAAGGGAAACATTTCTAGAGCCTGAGAGCGGAGCCCCTGGAACTTCGGCGTGGCTGATGGTGGTCCTACTTGCCCCTGTATCAATCAGAAACTTTCTGTCTTTCCCTAATACTTGACTATGAACATAGGGACCTTCTTGATCTACAGGTATCTCGAGGAGAGGCAAGCCTACCTCCCTCTCTAGGCTGTTTCATGAATATGGCTGATACTCTGGATACTCGGACTGAGCATACTGGTACATCTGCTGTGTAACATGCTGTGTTGCAGCGATAGGCTGCGGTGCTGTAACTGTCTGGTGTGCATTCTGTGGCTGAGGAGTCTGTGTAACTTGTTCTTGTCTAGGCGGACGTGGTCTTTCTTTAGTCTTACCGGTAGCTATGTTGTGTTTCAGAACTGCACACTCGTTTATAAAATGACCTGGCTGTTTACAATAATTGCAGTTTCCTTTAACGGGAGCTGCAGGATGACTGGCTTGATTCGGACCCCTCTTCTGACTGTCTTGAGGAACAGATTGTGCAACTAGTACTTTCATTTTCGTGTCTTTCATACGCTTTCTCTCGTGTTCTTGCTCTTCTCTGATTCTATTCTGGTGGTACTGGAGCATCTGTAACATTTGGGACGGAGTATTAGCTTGCCAGGTACTTTCGACTTTCAAAACTCGGTTTTTAATTTGTGGACTTGAATTCTCGACTAATTTAGTAACAAAAAGGTGAGGGTATGATTCACTACTTGTCTTGAGGCCACTGTTGATGGTAAAACATTTCTCAAATCTAGAATAAAAATCACTAATATCTTCGTCTTGTTTCTGTTTACAGGCTGAGATTGCATCCCAGTCTTCTTTTCTAGTTGTCAATAATCTAGGCAAAACTTGAATCAATAATTCTGGTAATTCTTTACATTTATCTCCAAGACCGGTACCTGGTACTCGTGCCTTGTCTTCAGCTTCTAGGACTGTCCAATCGATCTTTTTCTCTCCCACCTCCCAATCTTTTTCCTTGAGTTTCTCATATACCCCTGCGGGCAATAGGACTTTTAACATTTTAATAACGTCTGGATACGTATATTCTCCCATACGGAGCATGTCTTTTAATTCTCGGTGGAACCCTGCTGGATCTTTATCATGACAGGGAATTAACTTTTTCATCTCTAAGAGTTCCATCTTTGTGATCGGGGTGTAAACAAACACTCGTTGCATTTCACCACCGTCTGTCTTAACTGGATGTACTTCTCGTAACGGATTCTGTCTGTCTATGTAAAAAGGTTTACTTTCTGGGGGTGAGACATGAACAAAATGCGGGTTCAAGAACGTTCTATATTTGTTCCGCTGTTCTAGAATGACACTAATTAAATCGGTACCTAAACCTTTCCATTTATACTGTAGTAACTCGTTCAGGACATCGTGTAACGGACCTGGATCAGAATGTTGACCCTCATACAAAGTAATGAGGTGCTGGATCATATACATACCCGCCAGTCGTTGCTCGGCTGGGGGCATTTTCAGAAACATTTGTGCCACTATTTCGTCTGGAAAAGTGGTAGAATCAGTAATCCATCGGACTGCTGATCGGACTAGTTCTTGTTCATGCATGGTACTTAACTCGCTATAACCGATTCGTGATTTCAGAATGTGATCGGTAGCTTGAAATACTTGTTCTAGAGAACCTTGTTCTGGTGCTGGATGATGAAAAACTGGCTTGTGTTCTAGACGTAAATGGCGATCTGGAAATCTAGATTTTCCTACATACGCTATTCTGGCGGGATTCTCGTCCTCTACCTCTTCAGTATCAGAGTTACTTTCTTTCTCGCTTACTTGTGCTGCCTTACGTTGATCATGTAACCTTATTATTTCCTTACGAATTCTCTTGTACATACTCTCTATACTATTGATAGTCGTGTGCTTACCCTCGGCTATATTATCACTCCACCTTGTCAGGACTTTCATTTCGGCTCGATCTTTGGTCGGATAATCTTGTTCTCGTATTAAACAATTAATCAGAAACTTTAATATCATGAGCTGAATTTCAACTTTCCTTTGAGACATGACGTCACTAATACTTTCTGGATCATTCCCTGTACGGATGAAACGATATATTTTGTCTAGATCTTCTTTCATATCTGGTAGGGTGACTAGATACTCGGTCACCTTTCTTACGCGTAATGAATATAGAACCATATTATCCTCGCCTGGGACTGGATCATAGCCACATTCGGTAAGGGCTTTTCTTATTTCTGCAACAGACTGATATCTGGGCGTACGCTGTGACGCTTGTGCATGTAATTCGACTAACGTTAAACGCTTGTGTGGCGGCGGGGTTCCAGGGGGACCTCCTCCTGCGGCCCCTAAACTAGAATCGTCGACTGATACTCTTCGTGCTGGCAGAGTGGGAAATTGAAACGCAGGCTGGACTTGTATGGCGGGCTGGACCGGGGGTACCGTAGCAGGTACTCCGGTGACTGGAGGAGCAGGATTTACATTATTTACAGGAGCTGGCGGAACAGGATTTGCATATTCTGGGACTGTGTCGTCCAAATAGGACGAAATGAAAATATCAGCTGCGGTCGGTTTGTGACGCAGCTTGGTCGGAACTAAGGGTAGCGGAAAATTACTGGATGCCTCCGCGGTTGCTTTTGGCAAACCCTCGGCAAGAAGAGGATACATACCCTTAATGAGGGCATGCCTCTGTCTGTCTGACTGTTCGGTTTTAACTCGTTCACCTATCTCGATTAATTCTTTTTCTTGTGCTCGCTCTAAAGATTCTCTACTTAATTCAGACTTTCTGATTTCTTTTTCGGTTCTTTTATGAGATTCTTTGCGCCATAACTCGATGGCATCTTTCTGTGACTGTCTGGCTTTCTTTTTCCATAATGCTTCTTCTACTCGCATGATGCACTCGGCATCCCATGTACCCGATACGGGCCATCTATACTTTTCTTCTAACTGTTTGGTATACTCTACCCATAAATCTAGATATAATATGGCACTTATGCCATGCTTCTGATACATAAAATGACCTGGACTGTCCCTAGGCGGGACAGGAACTGCTGCTTCTAGCAGACCTTTTCTGGTTTTTAACTGACGCAGTTTTGAAAAGAGTGGCATGACTGAACTATAATCTGGACACAATACAATATACAATAAACACGATAATTACTTCACACTCGTACCACGACATTAAAATACATGAATAACATTTAAAATAACAGTTCGAACAGAATACTACCTGGAATACGGAAAACAGAATACATGAATTTTCTCGAGAACAGAACTGACTGGAACAGAAACTAGATGTACTGCTAAAACAGTACGAAACTTACCGGTCTCTTAAAGAGACACGTCAGGACCCGCATCCACCGAAGTGGACACTTCGTTTGTGGGTCTGTGTACCACCAACCCACGGACCAGAGTCAATTAGATTGACCCTGTCTAGATACTACCCCAGCAATGGTACTCACCGGGCAGCAAGAACGGAAGGCCTCAGACTGGACTGGACTGCTTCGACACCGGACGGACGAACTTCGGACTTCTGTTACGGGTGGGCCTCCGGATACCTCGGACCTTGGACTCTCGGCTTGGGCTCTGGTCGGGACTCGCCGCGTTCCTCCACCGCCTCGTCTGGATGCTGGACCGCCACCTCCGTCTCCTCCGTGGGCCTGAGGGATACTTGAAGCAGAAATATCTGCCGGTGCGCAGAAGAGTTCCGTCACGGCTGCAGAGGGTCAGGGGGCACGCGTGGCTTCACCGGCGCGTGGGGAAAGGGCAAGTCCCTGTTCGGGCGCCATTATGTGGTAAATAAATAAATAATACCTCTATTTTTGAATGGATAAATGAATAACAGATAGCTCAATAAATAAGAGTCAAGATTCGAGGTAGTAGGAGTTTGCAGGTTTAATACAGCATAGAGGACAGGAACAGGACAACCTGCACAGGAACAGGATGGCAAGGCCGGGCAGCTGCCCGGGACAGGATCTGGAATGAGCGCGCTAGCTTTTAATAACAATACACAAACATATATACTAAAACAGTTGCATTACAGTACATAGGATAGGCGGAGCAGTGGGTGTGGTCAATAGCAGTCGCGAAAGATAAGAGTAAAAGTGGGTGTAACAGAGGCGTATACATAGACATGTGATGTAAACGTAACAGAATATGTCATAAATGGGGTGGAGACATGGAGGGGGCTACCTAAGGAGCCGGGACCTCTAACCTAATGGTGCGCGCAAACTGGCAATGACGTGTTACTAGGAGAAGCTGGGGGCTACGAACTCTGTGCTAGGAGCAGAGACTGAAGTCTGGAGAGTCAGGGCGACATGTACCTAAACAGTATCTAGTATCTGATGTTTAGAGAACATGTTGATAGAATCCAAAAGTTATCGGGGTAAAGGCTAACAGACTCTAAGACTGGAGCATGCATTATTCTACATGTAGTGCGTGATGAAGAATATTAAATGACCATTAATACAGTATTTTCTCTTACATGGAGACGTAAAGGCTAGACAATGACGGAAACTATTGATGCAGTTCAGTAGCTTAGGAATGCAGAGAAGGAGGACTGGACTGATAACTAGAATCATAACATATTCTTGGCAGACTCAGAGGCAGAGCCAGGCTGAGCCGGGCACTGTGAGGCAGGAAGTAAGTGAAGGGTCAGGAACACAGGTGGGGGCTGTATCGCTCCTCAGCGAGGGCTCAGGAGACAGGAGCTGAAATCTGGTGTCCAGGCCCTTTTGAGGCCTAGGAACGGGGACTTTACAATGAAATAACGTGCGCACTGAGAAACGTGGCAACGTGACTTTACATAGGCCTGACATTCGTAGTATTCACGAGAACGGGAAACTGGCATACTAGAGATGGACACAACTATAATTGCGTCTTTAATCGAACATGGGGAATACATATGCATATTAATCATGCACACATAACATATGATGGAGGACGCGTAGGGACACAGAACATGACAAAATTTACTTTTCCACAAATACTAGAAAGAAGAATGAATAGGAACACTAAATGTCTTTCTGTATACGGATGCTACAAGTTTGGCAAACTGTTGAGGGCTACAGGTATTAATATCTTACCGAGTGTAATGCAGAAAGGAAAGTTATGCCTGGGTACACAAAGAAGCCTTCGTCAGTCCTCGGTACTAAGAATGAAAATCGGACGATAATTGTCAGCAGATACAGGATTGGTTTAAATTGCCAAAGTAATTTCGCGTGTGAAAGCATCGAAACTTACCAAAAATATATATGAAAAACTAGATGATAATACAGAAACAGAGGAACCGCATTCAGGATATTCGCTAGCGTCCCTTAACTAGGTCTTCGATACTGCGGGTAAAAATGAAACAAACCCGCAGTTACTAACAGATAACGGGGTAGTCGGGGGCGCTAGAGGGCGCACTGCGAGATGGCCGACTGCTAAGTCGGCTCCGCCGGACGGGCGCGTCTCATCGGAACCCTTGGCCCCAAATCTGTCCCGATTCCAGCGGAAAACGGCGCAATGGACGGCTGATGGACTCGCCTCCACGCTGTGGCGATATCGGCCGGGAGTAAAACTGCACGCCGAAGAAATCGGCATGACCTCTCACGGAACGGACCGGCTCCCCAAAATGGCGGCGCGCGGCCGAGATGACCGCGGATAAAACCCAGCGATGCCGCCCTTGGACGGCCGCAGGACAAACCTCCCCTCAACGCGCTAGCTGCGGGGCGCTAGAACCAGCGACTTTCAGGTACGAGGCGCCTGTACAATATGCGGTAATCTCGGCGGACAATGTGCGTTCCACGGCGGCCAAAATGGCGGCGGCGGTGAAACGCAAACTCGGAGGCCCTGCGCCAGACGCTGCCAGCTCCCAATATTGATGCACCAACGTGCCACCAGGCGCGGAAACACCACTTTGTGCAGCTACTGCGGCGCATCAGAGGGAGAAACGGCTGGAGGTGAGCTGGGAGGAGCGCGCAGGTTGGAAGCTGCTAGCCACTGCCGACCGCTGCCCTGAAGGCGCGAACTAGACCCGCCAGTGCACGCGAGACCGCCCCACACGGCCAGGGAGGTACAGGGACACGGCGAGCACCCTACATCGTATGCACCGCCACAGGACGCTCCTGCACAGCGCGCTGGGCTGACCTGCACCACTATCGGGCTCAGTGCATGGCCTAATGAGTAGCGCCTCGACGCGGAGGGTGACTGGAACACAGCTACGACGTACGCGGACAACGTCCAAGCCAGCAATCCCAACGAGCCCACCAGTCACTAGCCCAGCTGACCCCCCGGGCAAGATGGGTAAGCCGGACAAGCAGCAGTCGAAGCTGCCCTTTGAAGCAAGGAAGCAAGCGACGAAAACGGGCGCTGCCCAAGACACTGACGGAGACCAGGTACTGGAGGAAGGCGCTGGCATGGAGGCGGTACTAAGGGCTATCCAGCAGAGTCTACACGACATGAATGGCAAGATGGACAGTGTCGTGGCGCGGGTGGACTCTCTATCTAACAAGCTGGTGAATCACGAGGAGAGGCTGGTGGAGGCGGAGCGCAGGATCTCCTCGGTGGAGGATCACTCCAGAGACATCGAAAAAACACACGGCGCCCTTGAGAGGACCCTGGAAACCCTGAAGGCGAAGGTGGAGGACCAGGAAGCGAGGTCCCGCCGCAACAACGTGCGCATCTCGGGCCTGCCGGAATCCACCAACACGGGCAAGATGGAGACGTACGTGGAGGGCATGCTGAAGGACATCTTTGGGGCTGGCAGCTTCTCTGAAGTCTTCCTGATCGAACGTGCCCATCGTTCTCTGGCCCCCACTCCGAAACCAGGAGCTCCGCCTCGCATAATTATCGCCCGGGTACTCAACTACAGGGACAGAGACACTATACTCCGCCTGGCGAGGGAAAGGGGTGCCATTACCCATCAGGGCAACTCGCTGGAGTTTTACCCAGACCACACCATGGCGGTGCAACAGGCCAGGAAGGAGTTTGCTCCAGTAAAGAAGAAACTTCGTGAGCTGGACATTGGATACGCGATGCTGTACCCTGCGAAACTTAAAATCCTGACGGAAGGGAAGCCGGTGGTCCTCACGACGGTGCAAGCCGCACAGGAATACGTCAAGACCCTCACCAAACGTCGGAAAAATCAGGAGACAGCGGGCAGAATGAGCGACAACGACTGACAACGCGATGGCTCAACGTGTGTCTCTCTGGACTGCTTCAGCACTGTTGGCGACACACGACGAACACTACGAATTGGGTGAAGTATAACGTGACACGCCTTGAGACTGGGACTCCCACTGCTGACGGACTATGGATGGGAGTCGTGCATGGCGGTAACGCAGTGAGTACTATGTGGAAACGCTACTGCAGTACCTGCACAGGAGCATTGGGCCTCCACTGACTAATGACAGGTGGCTAGCGTGATGGGCTACCTGCGGCCTTACTTTGTAGCCCCGAGACACTGGCATTGAGGGTGGTTGGCACTACCTATGAGTGTTCCTGTACTTTGGGGGGGGTAAGAAGAATGTTGATGGTCACTAAGTGCCTGCGAGAGATCGGGGATGGGGTGGGGAGGATAGGGTGTAAACATTGACGATGTAATAGTATGCAAATCGCGCCCGTCCACATCCACTATGTGGATGGAGATGTGTGCTTCGGGCGGCACCCCCAGGAGGGTGTTCCCCACGAAAAGTTTACTCACAGTTCTGAAGTTCGGGGGGGAATGGCTTTGGCAAAGTTTGGGTGCTAAAGTGGGAGGTGGGGGGATGGGGAAGCTGATTGTAGCAACTGTGTTTGCACTGTGTCTGAGAAGCATTGCGACCTCTTTTGTTGCCTTAGTTGCGAATGTTAAGAATGCACTGTTTCATAGGTGGCCGCACAGATCACGCGGCGCACATTTTCACCAGACCACATGCTAATGGCGCGCTTTGACACACTCAACTTCATAACATGGAATGTCAGGGGGCTAGGGAACCCGAAAAAGAAAAGGCAAATGTTTGCGTACTTTGACAGGCTTAGGGTCGATGTGGCCTTCTTACAAGAAACTCACATGGCACCCACTTCCACACGCGGGCTGGGGAACAAGTGGGCGGAATCCACCACTGGCTCATACTACTCCTCATACTCCCGTGGCGTCAGCATTCTGATAAAAAAAGGGACTCACTTCAAAATCACCGACACGCACACTGACTCAGGGGGGCGCTATGTAATAGTGGTAGGCGAGACGAGACACCATAAACTGGCTCTTGTGAATGTGTATGGTCCGAACGTGGATGATGCAGGTTTTTTTGAAAGGTTATGGCATATTGTAGCTGGTGTTCAAGCGGACAATGTTCTCTGGGGAGGGGATTTCAACGTCACCCTCAGAGATGGGCTCGACAGGGCAGCGCACACACTTGAACAACACACCAAGGCGAGGGGAATGCTGCTTGACGTAATGTCTGATTTGCACGTCAGTGACCTGTGGAGGATACTACACCCGGGGGAACAGGTAGCCACACACATCAATGCTGCAAACAGGAGCTGGTCCAGACTAGACTTCTGGCTAGCCACACAGGACGTTCTTACCTGGGCGGAACAGATAACGCATCTCCCGAGAACACTGTCGGATCACAGTCCTGTGCTCCTACGGTTACGGATCCCACACTATGTCCCACCGCCCTACACCTGGCGCTTCAACGCGCAGGCCTTGCGAGATCCGCTTTATGTGGATACAGTCCAAAAAGCGATCACCGACTACTTTGAACTCAATGCCTCCACCACAGAGGACCCGTGCCTCCTGTGGGAAGCATTTAAAGCGACAATACGGGGCGTGTGCATTAACACATCTGCTGGTATACTGAAAGACATTCGTCACCAACTTAGCAGGAGGGAGGAGATGCTCCGAGACCTGGAACAGCGCTACACGAACACTGTGGACACGGCACTACTAAGTGACATACAATCAATCCTGCTAGAATACAACACGTTTGCTGATGACGAACTCAAATACATTTTCAAGAGAACAACGGCCAGAAGATATGGGGAAGGAGGTAGGCCGGGCAGGGCCCTAGCAGAGAAGATTTGCTCGGGAAGGGCGCCACAACATATAGCGTCTATACGTACCAAACAAGGCACACGCGCACATGACATGCCAACCATTATGGGCGAATTCAGGGACACCTATGGGGCTCTATATGAGGCCAGACCACAGGTGCCACGGGAGGAGATACTGGAACACATGGCTGACGTAGAGATTGCCTGGTTGGCAGACGGACACAGGGAATATCTAGCCAGGCCCCTCACGACACAAGAAGTCGTTGACACCATCAAAAGACTCCCTAATGGCAAAGCACCGGGCCCAGATGGCTTCGTCATAGAATTCTATAAAACGTACGCTAGCACGCTAGCACCACATCTAGTAAATCTGTACGAGGCCGCTCATGAAGCCCAGACTCTGCCACCGTCCATGCGAGAGGCGTTGATCATCGCCGTACTGAAACCTGGTAAAGACGAAGAACAGTGCGACTCATACCGCCCTCTCTCATTGATAAACGTCGACACCAAGATCCTAGCCAGCATCCTGGCGGACCGACTGAAGCCATTAATGCCGATGTTAATAAGACCAGACCAGGCGGGTTTCATCCCAGACCGGTCGACCACACACAACACTCGCACCCTTTTTGCTCTGGCGCACTACCTGGCCCCGGATATCAAAGCGGTAGCTGTCTTGCTGGACGCGGCTAAGGCATTCGATACGATTGACTGGCCGTTCCTGCACGCAGTCCTCCTCCGGATGGGGTTCCCCCCCTTATTCGTTGGCTGGATTACGATGCTGTACTCGGGCCTGACGGCCCGCATACGGGTAAACAAACATCTATCATCCCCGATTGACATCGGACGTGGCACCAGACAAGGATGCCCCTTATCGCCTATGCTGTTTGCCCTAATACTGGAACCCTTGGCGTGTAAAATAAGACAGCACCACCACTACTCAGCTATTCAGTTACCTACGCGGCCCATACACATTGCCCTGTACGCGGACGACATGGTCTTATATGTGAAGAACCCGGAGACAAATCTTAACCCCCTGATGCGGGAATACATTAAATTCGGCCAATACTCAGGGCTCCACATTAATTGGAGCAAGTCCCTCATACTCCCACTGACTGATGACACCCAGCCCACGCCGCTGGATTATCCCCTGGAATGGCAGGAGGAGCCGACGAAGTACCTAGGCGTCTGGTTCCACAGAGATCCAGAGCTCGTCATCCGCACCAACTACGGGAGGACTGTCTCTGCTTTGGAGGACAAGGTCAAGAGATGGATTAGTCTACCGCTCTCCCTGGCAGACAGACTCGCCATTGTGAAGATGGTGCTCCTGCCCAAATTCTTATATCTTTTTAATAATATACCTATTAAGCCCCCGGCGGAGGTGTTCCGTAATATTAAATCTCTCATGCTTTCCTTAATCTGGGCGGGTAAACAGGCTAGATTAGACCTGCAGACTCTGACGCTCCCTTACGCTAAGGGTGGTTTCACAGTGCCGGACATCTACCTATACTATCAGTGTGCACAGGCGCAATACGCGCATTACTGGTTTCACGAAATTCCTTTTCTGACACACGTGGCTGTGGAGCGTGGAGACGCTGACCCCATCCCACTCACGAGTATCTTAACACACAAACGCCCCAGATTACACGAACATGATATAAACCCTGTGAACACCACGATAGAAGCATGGAGGACACTCAGCAAGATGGCATGCTGCACACCACTCTACGCACCGACACTCCCATTGGCTCACCACCCGGCACTGTCTGTCACGCAAGAACAGGTGGGGATGGATCTTCTTAAACGCGCTGGCATAGACACCCTTGGGGATCTGTACAGAGAAGGGCAATTTGTACAGCTGAACCAGCTCACATACATCCAGAACCCAACTCTGTTGTTTAGCTTCAACTATTATAGGCTTCAGAGGGCGGTGAAGGAACACTATGTGTCGTTTCCAGCGGAACCGCAAGCACTCGCACCACTGACACTCGTGATCAACACCCCCTCAGCTGCACACTTGGTGTCCCGGCTGTACCGCTGCGCGCAATCTAGCAATGGTGGTAACACTACAAGAGCCAGGGAGAAATGGCAAGCGGTACTGGGGGAAGATCTCACGGAAGAGGAATGGGAGGCCTCCTGCATGCTTACGGGGATGCTGACACCTAACGGGAATCTTAGACTGATCCATTACAAATATTTGCACCAGATGTACCACACCCCTGCATGTCTACATAGATATGGTCTGAGGGACAACTCCAATTGCACTAGGTGCGGGCAGGAACATGCGGACTTCATACACTTGGCATGGCACTGCGATGCGGTAACACGATACTGGGACCAGGTGATACGGACACTCAACACTATGTTGGGGGCCCAATTGCCATGTACTGCCAAAGTCTGTCTCCTGGGGTTGGTACCACACTTGCGAGCAAGACGGCGTAAACTTTGTGTGATTGCGTTATTGGTGGCAAAGAGAAGAATATCCCTGCATTGGAATAGTAAGCGAACACCAAAAGTGAAAAACTGGCTGGAGGATTTGGCCTATTGTAGAGACACCTTAGTCACGTATGAGGAAGAGTTGCCTATGGGGTCCCGCCCCAGAGACTTTTGGGAGCCCTTTCAACAATATCTGGTGTCAGTGGCATCTGAAGATAATGAGGGCTGAGCGCTCAACTGCTA
The DNA here is from genome assembly GCF_964261635.1 of Lissotriton helveticus. Classification (NCBI taxonomy): domain Eukaryota; kingdom Metazoa; phylum Chordata; class Amphibia; order Caudata; family Salamandridae; genus Lissotriton; species Lissotriton helveticus. Next base: position 210,028,920 of record NC_136063.1, on the reverse strand, counting down.
AAGACTTATTGCAATTATGAGCTGCACTTGATGGGGCAATGAGGGGGGGAGAATGCTGTGACACAGTGCTTTGAGTTTTACAGGGGGTTATTGCTTTGTTGTTTATAATGTCCCCCCTAGGTTAAGGGGGCTTTTGTCGAAAATACCAGAAAATGTAAGACTGATCAGGCAAATCTACCATGCGGATGCACTGTCGAAACCATCGCCTACACTGCTACCGAACTTGCGCCGCCGGACCTATGGTTGTCGGCTGATGGGCTGTGTATGGATAAGCTGATCATTTACTCTTGCGTGCTTTGTAAAGCCGGCCTTCTGAGGTTGTAGGCGAGATTGACTGTACTATTTCTGTGACAATGCGCAATAAACGTCTTACCCCAAAAAAAAAAAAAAAAAAAAAAGATAACGGGGTAGTGTAATTACAAATGCACTGCCGATGTTAATATCTTACCGAGTGTAATGCAGTATAGGAAAATATGCCTGGGTACTCGAAGAAGCCTCCGTCAGTCTTCGGTACTAGAAACGAAAACCGGACGATAATTATCAGCGGATACAGAAATGATTTAAATTGCAAATGTAATGTCACGGACTGGAAGTGGCACAACTTACCAGATATCACTAAAAAACTAGTAGATAATATAGAAACGAGGGAGCCGCATACTGGATATTCGCTAGCGTCCCTTGGCAATGTCTTCAATACTGCGGGTAAAAATAAATAAAGCAAACCAGCAGTTTACTAACAAATAACTGGATGGTTTAGTTACAAATGCATTCTCAAGTGGAAGTTTCAAAGGGGAGCTGCTCGCTTACCGAATATGCTTGAAGACGAACGGTAACATCAACCCGCGGGCGCCACGTTCGAAGTATCTGTTGGCGTCCCGCAGCCGTTGGAAAAGATGATTAACCAGGCCAGCTGCACACGCCCCTTCTTAAGTGTGCGCCACAGAATTGCCTGTGCTGACGCGTCAAATCGTCGTAGCTTCTGCTTAAAGGGAGAGTCCCAAGATTCAAAATTCGAGGGATGAAACACAATACATATATGAAAGTCCAATTTCGGACTTTACAACGTATGTTGTGCCCACATGGGGGTATAACTCCCGAAATATGAAATCTATATATTAATCCTAAGGCAATGTTATTAAATGGAGAGCCGTAACAAGTGCATGCAATGGCAAGGGAGAGGCAAATGTCACATAATGAACTCCCCAGTTAAGACATCGATGTCAATCCTAATTCTTAAATAAAAAACCGTAACAGGTATATACAGCAGCAAGTGAGGGGCAAGTATCACATAATTGACAGCCCCAAAAAAGAAATGGGCAATTTCAAAGATGTTTACCTGGGAATAGTCATATCCCAATGGTAATAATAAAAGATCTCCTCATATGTAACTTTCCGCATGTGAACCACAGATGTACTTTACATCATGAGCGAAGAACCTATCTGAACTGGGGATTCTAACTATATCAGGGATTATGACACATAAAGAATGAACCTATAGAATACCATGTCCGGAAAACGCCCTATTTGGACTCACGGAATAGATGGTACATATTGACTATTAAAGAGTATTCTGACCATATGCGGGACTATGACACATAGAGAATGAACCTATATTCTATTGGAGACAGATGGCATTCTCCCAGGGAATTTCATTATTTAATCCCCTTTTGTGTGTGTCCAGAACAAAAATCCAAAAAACTTCGCGTTTTTTTCGGATAACGCATCCTCCTTTGCTATCTGGTGTTTTAATCCTTTCCAGGATGCGCCAGTGTGCATCTTCTGGTTTGTGTTGTAAGTCGAGAAAGTGCTTCACTAAAGGCGCGTTCAGTTTCTGGGTTTTGATGGCTGATCTATGTTCTGTGAGTCGTGTTTGGATCGACCTACACGTCTCGCCAACATAGCCCATGCCACACGGGCAACTGATAAAATAAACCACATTTGTGGTTTGACAGTTCCACAAGTCCGTGGCTTTGAAAGTGGAACCATTGTGGGTGAATGTCTCGCCGCCTATGATATTCTTGCAGGATTTGCAAGAGGAGCAAGGAACTGTACCCCGAACTGGTAGATTGGCTAGTAGCGATCTTTGTATCTGATTACCATTGGGTAATTTGGAATTAAACTTAGAATGAACTATTTTATCTTTCAAATTCCTGTTTCTCCTATGTGCAAATAACGGTTTAGTTACAGCAGACGTGGAGGATGGGTTGCAGTTCAAGATATGCCAGTTGGCATTGATGATTTGCCTTATGCGTTCGTTCATGGTCGAATGAGGAGTTACACACACGATTCGATCGTTGACCTGATTTTCTTTAGGGATTAGTAACGCGTCTCGATCGAAGAATCAAGCACGTTTGTATGAATTCCTTATTAGTCTATGCGGGTATCCACGATCACGGAACTTTTTGCGCATAATTGCTGCTTGTTTGTCATAATCCGACAAATTCGAGCAATTCCTGCGGACCCTAAGAAATTGGGAGAAGGGAATACTTTCTCTTTGACACTTCGGGTGGAAACTGCTGAAATGTAGTAGGGTGTTTCGAGCTGTTTTTTTCACAAATAGATCCACCTCCAATTTATTGACATTGACTCAAATTAGAAGATCTAGAAATTCAACTTGGTTCTCATTGTAGTGCGCAGTGAATTTCAAATTACTGTCGGTCAAATTGATCCACTCCAAGAATTCAAGGAGAGTGTCTTTCCCACTGGTCCAGACAAAAAAGATGTCGTCAATATATCTGGACCAATGGGAAATCGACTCAAAAAAGGGTGCTACCTCATTGTCTATGAAGCGTTCCTCGAACCGGGACATATATATGTTGGCTATCGATGGAGCAACTGAGGCCCCCATACTCACACCTCTCAGTTGGCGATAGATATCCTCACCGAATTCAAAGACATTCTCTGTTAAGACAATGAACAAACAGTCTATTAAGAATTTCTTGGGACAAAAGATGTTGTGTTTATCTATAAACCAGTCTGTTGCTCTAATCGCTTCATCTATCGGAATGTTACTATAGAGGGATTCTATGTCAAGGGTTACAAGTATATCCCTCCCTGGTGTGATATCTAGGTTTTCTACTGTATTTATCATATGACAAGTGTCCTTAACGTAAGATTTGATTTTTGGAATATGGGGTCTTAAAAAATGATCAACGAATTTAGAGAGAGATTCTGTGGGGGTGCCGATCGTTGATACTATCGGTCTATACGGAGGGTTCTCTGGGTTCTTATGTATCTTTGGAAGACCATAGATACAGGCAGTTTTGAATTTATTTGTATTTAGAAATTCGTGATCTTTGGTATTGATATCACCATTAGATAGAGCATCATTAGTCAAAGTACTGATTTTTTTGATAATGGTGTTAATAGGATTACACTTAATTTGTAGGTAAGTGGAACTATCACTTAACATTCTCTTCATGTTCTGTTCATAGTCACTCGAGTTAAGGACAACGATGCCTCCTCCCTTATCAGCTCCCTTAATCGTTAATTCTTTATTGTCTGTAAGCTCTTTGAGGGCTCGTGATTCATTCATAGTAAGGTTGTATTTAGGTTTAGGGATATATTCCAAAGTTTTTTCCAATTTTTTCATTACAACCAGCTCAAAAGCCGCCACTTCTGGCCCCAACTGTTCTAATCCAGGAGTAAAAGTGGAGGGTAATGAGATTTCATTCTGTCTCTGTGTTATGGGATCATGCACATTATCCTCTTTGTCTATGAAGAACTTTTTGAGTCTAATTTTCCTGAAAAAGGCAATTATATCTTTATGGAGCTCAAAGGTATTTACAAACGAGTGGGGAACAAAAGATAGACCCTTCGATAGCAGGGCTTCGCTGGAGCCATCTAATTCTTTGGAGGACAAGTTAAAAATGGGAATTACATCCCCTGACCCCAATATTGCCTGTTGCGAGTTTCCCTGATGAACTGAGGTTCTTGTTGTTGATGTTGTTGGTGCTGGACTTGTTGGTGTTGTGTTTGATACAGGTGTTGATTCATTTGGAAGTTCCCTCTGGTTTGTCCCTGATTCTGGAATCTTACCCTGGGGCGACCTCGCCGAGGCCCTCTGTTCGATAAAAAAGGACGTCGCTGTGGTCTGGAGTTGGTGTATGTATTAAAACCACCATCTGATTCATAGTATGTGTTACTAGAGCCTTCACCTTCTGAATCCGAAGAGTCAGTGAAATTATTGATTCTTTGTTGAACATTTCTAGACTCATCAGTATAGTGGTTTTGTTGGTAGAAATCCTTAAGCAGGTAGGGATATGCAACTTCCTCTGAATAAAATCTTTTGTCTTTATTCAGTTTATCTGTCTTACGTTTATTGAGATAATTGCTGAATGATTCTAAATCCTTATTATATTCCTCTATCTTTTTGATAGCATCATCAACTCCAGTCAGTTGTTTCAACTTCTCTTCTAGTTCATCTATTTCTTATTTTATCTCTGAAGCTAGTTCTTTTGATGTTGCCACTAGTAATATCATTAAATCCCGAGAGCAACGATTCGCTATTTGGCTCCATTTTTCTAAAAATGGTCTATGGTGCACGAAAAGACCTGGTATATTCCGTACACGAAGCCCATTGGGGATGATTCCTGTTTTCAAATAGGCCAACATGAATTCCCCATGGGCTTCCATGCGAATAAGTTTCTTTTTAAGATCCAATAGTTTCTTACCTTCATCCTGGCCTCTAATGGATAAATTAGTATTAGTAGTTGGAATTGTTGTACCAACTAGTATTTCGAATTCCTCGTCAGTGAATCCGAAGGTTTTCATATTGGCCATGGCCTCCATAATGCCATCTTGAAGGTCGTTGACACTCTGGCCCCGCTTAAGCAGCATTATTCCGCAAGGAAACGCCCTACAGCACCCTGGTACTCTGACACTCTGAGGTTGCTTAGGCAGGTCTGCAGGAAGCAGGAGAGGCTTTGGAGACTTCACCTCGACCCTCATGAAGAAGATAAATACAAGAGCCTTCTCAAGCAGTATAAAGGCGCGGTGCTGGTGGAAAAGAAATCCCATTTCACCAAAGTAACTACCTCCCTTAGCTCTCCTAGGGAACTATTCAAAATTGTGGATTCCCTGTGTGCCCTTCAATCTCCTGACCCTATTGTTGCCTCACAGGATCTCTGTGACCAAATTTACACCTTTTTTCATGTCAAAATCATGGACATTTACTCGGGTCTTGAAGCCCTCAACCGAGACCAAGGGACCCCCCCCAACTCAGCAGCATCCCCCTTGAATGTGATTCCTGCTAGATCTCAGGGTGGCTATTTTACCAACTTCCCCCTGTTAACCCCAGAGCAACTGAATTTGCACCTGGATGCCCTCAAATCGGGATCTCCTCTTGACCCCTGCCCTCTTAAGATCCTTAAGGAGTGCAGGGACGTCTTACTCCCGCCCCTCCTGGAGGACATCAATCTGGCTATCCATGAGGGTGTCTACCCGAAGCCATGGAAATTGGCTATTGTTAAGCCCCTCCTTAAGAAGCCCACACTAGACCCAGGGACCCTAAAAACAATTTGCCCTATCTCCCTGCTCCCTGCCCCTGCCAAAATGTTAGAAGCCCATCTAAACACCCATCTGAGCGCCTTTTTAGAGCATTCCAGCCTACTTGACCCGTCCCAACACGGTTTTCCGAAAACACACAGCACCGAGTCTGCCACTCACTAATAACATACGCGCTAAGGTCAACAGTGGTCAGGCTACTTTGCTGGTCCTGCTCGACCTAACAGCCGCCTTTGACTCCCTGTCCCCTTCCATCTTGGCCATGCGCCTTAGGGAGATAGGAGTGGACGGACCGGCGCTTAGCCTTTTAACATCTTTCTTGGTCCAGCGCGAACAGAGGGTCAAACTAGGTGACCATCTTTCCCCTGTCAAGCCTGTGCAGTGTGGGGTCCCTCAGGGCTCGTCCCTGAGCCCCACGCTCTTCAATATTTACGTGACACCGTTGGCCAGGCTGGTTAGATCTTTCGGTCTGGAAGTCTTATCATATGCTGACGACACCCAGATCATGGTTTCCATCTCCCAAACCATTAACATCACCGCCCTAAATTTTAGAACCTGCATGGAAGCAGTTGCGAACTGGATGGTGAGAAATTACCTCAAATTAAACGGGGACAAAACAGAGGTGCTCATCTTCGGAGGTAAGCAGGAGATCTGGTCTATGGACTGGTGGCCTCCTGTTCTCGGCGCCTGCCCCACGCCCTCTCAGTCAGCCCGGAATCTAGGTGTAATCTTTGACACCTCGCTTTCCTTTGACAGACAGGTCAGCAGGACTGCTTCAACTTGTTGTGGAGTCCTGCGAATCTTGAGGAAATTGCACACTATCTGTCGATCGAAGCCCGTAAACAGGTCACGGTTGCCCTTATATCCTCTAGACTAGATTATTGCAATGTGTTATATCTAGGAATCAACAAGCAACTCGTTCAGCGCCTCCAAACAGTGCAAAACGCGGCCGCAAGGTTCGTTGTTGACGCGCCAAGGCGTTCATCGGGCTCCTCCATTAGGAAAAATCTGCACTGGCTCCCCATGCAAGCCAGGATTGAGTTTAAGGCCCTCTGCCTCACCCATCGTGCCCTACATGGATCGGGGGCAGAAGACATCAGATCCCTTGTATCTCTCTATGTCCCCGGCAGGGCACTCCGCTCAACAAATAAAAATCTTCTTGCTGTACCCAGAATCTCTAAGGCAAGGTTGGGCGGAGGGCCTTTTTCTCCCTTGTTCCAAGGATTTGGAACTCCCTTCCAGCGGAGCTCAAGGATCAATCCTCCTTTCCCCTCTTTCGGAAGGCCTTGAAGACCTGGCTTTTCAGGGAAGCCTACCTATAGCCAGCGCACCTCCTCCCCCCTCCACACATATCTATCCATCTGCAGCGCCTTGACGCCCACGGGCTAAGTTGGGCTATACGAAGCTCAAATCATTCATTCATTCAACTCAAAGCAGCCATCCAGCTCACTATAATACAGTGATAAAAAATACTATACATTACGCAATTAGAATAAGTTTATGTCACCACTACACTGTGTAACCTAAAGTACATAGTACACCCAGCTAAACTTTCCAATAAACATACACCTTCAACAAACCTATGGCAACAAAGAACAACACACTTCAAATGTTATATGTACATAACTTTTTATTTCCAATAATTTTTCCTACGTTTTTGGTTGGCATGTGTATTAATATGTTAATTCGTTAAAAAGTGCCAACCAATGTACATAAAACCATATTGATTTTTTTTTATTTAAAAAAAGTAAAGATAAATTGTATTTTTAAATACTCTTTGCAAAATTGTACATACAAATTATTGTTTAAATATGTGTATTTCTTACCATAACAAGATAAATAAGTACTTGAAGAGCACTACTACAAATGTGTCAAAGTTTAAAAGTCCTGGAGAGCAAATGTATTATTATATCTCAAGTTTTAGAAAGCAGAAAAATCACCAGAGGCTAATTTACTATTCTAACTCTGGTCCAAGAGTCATTAGGGAAAGAGCAAAAATCATAGCAGAACTGATTTTGTATTTATGCTGCAGTCCAAGAAATTGCAAAAATCATGAGTGTGGGAGCAAGGAGGGGTGGGGATCCAATGTACTATTCTAACTCAAATTCCAGAAACCTTGCAGAGAGTGCAAACATCCTGGTGGGCTAGTCTACTATTTAAACTCCAGTCCCAAATACATTGCTGTAATATCTGTTTCTTCGATAGAAATTTACCTTGAAAAATGAAAAGACAAGAGGCGCTTGGTCAAGCAGGAACAAGTTGATGAAACACAGCGACTGGGAGAGCAGAAACAGAGGCATGTCTGAACACTGTCTTGATGACCAGAGGTTTTGCCGGCATTAAATACAGTTCTTGAAGTACAATAAACCGATTACACATTCTTGTAGAGCACAAAATCCAGACCTGGTCATGAACCATAAATTCAACCATCAGATAAGGGGGCCCGGGTGGCTCTCAACTTTGTGGAGACCTAATGTGATCATTGCGTGGGGAGCTCATGATCTCTGCGTGTAGTGTGCATGCTGTGTTTTGATTGGCCTACCTGCATGTGGCATCTGACTTTGTGGTATTTTGGGGACACTTGCTCCTTTGGCCAAAAATCTTTCATTGGGGCCAATCACCTTGGACCATTTGTGGTGTAGCTACTTATCTATGGGATTGATCTGGGTTTTCCCGTCTGCTCGTTTGTTTTCAGGCTAAGTGTAACCCCACTTGTGACCTATCAATTGTTAGGCTTGGGTTTGGGGTTGCAGAGCCTGTCTTACCGTGTATCTCTGACTAGGGGTTGATGGGAAGGTCATTTCGGGTGGATTTGACAGCAGTAATACAAGTTTACTACATGTCCATATAACATGGCGGTCATTGATATTGCATTTACCAACATTCACATTATTATGCATACATTTGTCGTGGCATACATCGACATCGTATCAACATCGTATTTACCAGAATTGACATTTTTATGTGTACATATATTATGACATACTTTGACATTGCATTCACATGAATTGACATTGTTATGTGTACATACATTATGGCATCTATTGACATTGCATTCACTAATAATGACATTTCTCACTACAGTCCCAGATATCTAAATACCCAGGTTTGCTACGACTCTGTTTGGGTCCCCCCACCCCCTGCTACCTAATGAATCTAATAGAAACATGACACTAACTGGTATATTTTTAAGCTCCTTTACCTGAGAGACTATTTAATAACTAACCCTTAGTCTTTTTGCTACACCTTGGGCAGGTCTAGCCGGAACTAGGTATGGCAGGCCTCTTTCAATATCAATAAAGCACTTTAGGAATTTGAGAGGAATCCTCTTCGTTCTTGAAGCCCACTAAAACGGCCTGTATATGTCATTAATCATCTTATGATTCTGTCAGCCTGGCCAGGATTAGCCTAGATTAGATTTGAGTGGCCATCTTACAGTGCAACACACACCTCACAAATTGGGCTAGCACTACAAGCGTGAAGAAATCAAACAATGCACTTTATTCCTCTGGTTGCCATCACTGATCTCTATATGGCTGATGAGATTGCTCCTTGCATCTCATTTACCTGCCTGCAGCCTATTGCTACATCTAAGTTAAGTTTAGTGGGGACACCCCTCAGCCCTACATTCTTGGTTGTTGGGAAAAACACGTGGTAGGCCATGTAGGATTCACAGCGTGGCTTGCAATCTCATCACCACCATGCGATTTCACAGCATAGCCTATCCTGATGTCAGACCTTTCTGCTAGTAACACCAGCCCTTCCCACAATGAGCCTACCAAAGGAACCCACGTACAAGCTGCTCCACGGTGCTTCCTACTAAACCTCTAATGCAGCAATCTTGCCAAATATTATTACTATCTTAAAGTATATGCAGTGGGGAGAATAGAGCCCCACTTTATTGGTAGTCCATTTTATACTTTAGGATTTTAGAATTGACTTGAAAGATGTAAAGTATAAACAATTTTCAATGTATTAAATTGATAGATGCATGCACAAACTGATTAATTGAGACATTATTTGACTTCATTTTGTCTTAACTGGTTTTATACATTTTTGCTGTAGGAATTATTGTTTTTAGTATCTAGAAATAATAAAAACGTACTGTTGGATATTGTCTTTCTTAGGGGAGTTCCCTAAAACATTTTGCTTTTTCTCCTCTTGTTTTTTGTTGATTCTCTTTTCGTGCCATAGGACTCTGGGTGCTTTCCCACTGTAAAGGGTGCATGCCCTTCCTACTCATGCTAGGAAGTGGTACGTATTTGATTGGTTTAGGTGTTGTACCTGTGAGTACCCTGTAAAAAAATTACACCACATACCCAGGGCAGGTACTGCACTGGCTAATTTTGGGACACAGCACTGATTGTGCCACCCACAAGAGTAGCCTTTCAAACATGTCTCAAGCATGCCATTACAGACCTGTGGGTGTGCAATTACACCTATGCTCAGGTTGGCATGTCCAACTCATTAGCCAACCCTGAGTGGACCTTCCACTACCACTACAGCACCCCTAGGGTGAGCTCTGATGGGTGGAGCAAGTGGTAGGTGAAAGGCAGGGCAGATACACATCCCCATATGTGCTTTCACTACCTATGATGTTTGCTCTTCCCATAGGTTAACAAGGGGGGATGGTTAAAATTACTTCTTGCTGCAACAGTGGCTTACAATGGAGCAGCCTCAGAATGTTTCCTATCATTGAATTCTCAATGACAAACTCTCTTCTGTGATAAATAGGAATTTGTCATTTAAGCCTAGAATTGCGACTTCTGAAAAGTGGGCATTACCCTTCTCTAAAACTCTTTGTTTGCCTTTTAGTTTGTCACCTGTCCACATTGGAGGCTGGGGGAGCACAACTGTGCATTCTCCAGAGACAGCTATAAACATTGGGCATGCAACTGGAATAATTGATCTTTGCCATTTGAGGGCCTGGCTGGATAGATTGGAGGGAGAAGTTTTGACACTTGGCCTCTGGGAAGCCAGATCATGACCCCACTAAAGATTAAGATCTACATTCCTCAGCCTCTTCGCAGACAGAACTAAAATTTAGGGGAGACATCTGTGGTTCAAAGGGAAACCCTCAAGAGACTGCGTGACCCCCTAACCTGTGCTTCACAAAACTGGGCTGGTACCAAAAGGCATAGTGTAGAATCTTTTGATTGAACAACTATCACCTTCAGCCCACTTCTGTGCCATATACTGTGGGTGAACTTCCTGAGTAATGGCCAAAGCGCCAATTGGTGACAGTCCCTAGTAAGCCCTTCTACCTACTCCTACCTTCTTGCCTGGGACCTGACTAAGTGTGATTTGGGTCACGATCAGCCTAATATCAGGGGGGAAAGGTTTGCTTTATCTCCAGCTCATAAGTGTAGGGCAGTCGGGGTTAGCTGAATGGTGGAAAGGGCTTGGACTTCGGGAGCTGCATTTGCATTATCAACTGACCTGCCGGATATCAGTTGTCCCGCATTACATTGCTGTGTGCATGTGTATGAGTGTGCTCCATATGGACCTGCTTGATATCCGTGGCAACGTGGATTCGGGCTAAGTGAGTGTGTGGGATTGTCTTCCTGTTATTTAATTTCACCACAAGGCAGTACTGCTTTACATGTTGATTCTCTGCCAAAAGACTAATACCTGTGACATTGGTTTTTACCCATGTGGCCTTGGCCGATGCTTCTGTTTAAAAGTGTTGTATTTATCTGTGTGTACACATTTCTGATATCGTTGTGATATGGGATGTACCACATAACTTTGGAGTATTGAACTATAACAATTGCCAGGATTGGCCTCGTTGGTGCACTTGCAAGTGATAAATGCACTATTTTGAACTTTTAAAATGGTGAGTGCCTGACCTCATCAATAGAACATTTGGAATCAGATGGGTGCGGCGGAAGTTGACTGCATAGTGGGCGGTAAGCTACTCGACTGACACAGCCATAGGCTAACATTGGTGAAAGCAGCATATGAAGGCCAAAGGCTGTATACGTCTCCGCTCACGATCACGTACGTCGCATAGATACATGTAAGGCGATTGGAAAAAAACTCTTACCTCCTAACTCTACTGCCATCAAGAACACCTCCAGTTTTGCTTCTTTTTGTCACCTCTGGGAGCAACCATGCCAGTATGAGCATGTGAGGGGGCTCCTGCCTTCTCGGCAGATGAGCTGGAGTTTCTGGAACAGGAGGTCCTCTCCTTAATGGCCAGCTTTTTGGCTCACCAGAAGAACAGATGCATGTCTGAAATGCGTAGGAGAGTAGGATCTGTTTACTATGGTTACCCCCACTTTTTGCTGGTGTTTCACTGTTTTTCGACTTTAGTCTGGCTGGGGCCCTGCTATCCAGGACCCCAGCCTAGCTGCTTCCTCTCTAAAGTGATTGCATGTACTTTAGGTACACTGCGGATTGGTTACTGGGTTACCCTTGTGAGTACCTAGTATATGGTACCTTAGGTACTGAGGTCATAGGTAACCCAGAGGCCACCAGGGGCTGAAGCATGTATTATGTCACCCCTGGGAAGCCTTCCAAAATAGTACCACAGGTTTGCTACTGCAGCCTGGGTAAGGTGGTGCATGCACCCCTTACTAAGATATAGGTTACCTATATCTACCTTTAATCACTGACACATATAAACCTATGAGTCACTCCTATGGCAGGCCTTATCAATCCTGAAGGCAGAGTGCTTGGTTTTGTGTGAGAGGGTGCCCATGCATGAGCAGGACCCCTCTGCAGCTTTCGGAATCTATTCTCTGAAGCTGTTATGTGATGCAGCCATACCATATACTCTTAAGTGCATTATAACCTTGCAGTAAATGCTAACTTTGGAATAGCTGCATGGAAACATGTCGTGTTTGGTGTCAAACACTTTGGAATCCTACACCCCCCTCCCTCCCCCACAGTCCTGCTGGCGGGGGAAGAATTCCACCCTTCTAGAGAGAGACGACATGTACGCACTAACCTAACCGGTAGTAGTTTAAAAGAGCCCCAGCATCACAAAATGGATGCTGTAGCCACAAACATGAGTCTGACCTCCAGCTGCTGGAGGAAACTCCGGTAGGGGAGGCCTGGACAATAGGTTTCCTGTCACAGGGAGGTGTAACCACCTCCCAGCCAGGCTTTAGTGTATTGGGGCTGGGTGGGTGCATTCATAAAACGCTTTTCAGACAGTGCTGGGGGCACACTTGGCATCCCTGTGCATACCCCAGTTCAAACCGGTTGCAGGGGCACTCAGCCCCTGGTATGGCGTGAAACTGGACAAAGGAAATGGGTGTAACCACCCCTCTTCCCTGACCCTCCCATTGGTGGGTCCACAGAGCATGTCCAACCCCCTTTCTTAGAATAAGTATGGGAACCCAGTCCTTAGGACTTCAGATTACACCTGGACGAAACTTTTTACACGACTAGAAGACGGATGAATCTCCCTTGGGGTCAAGGAGTGACTCCCCTGTTCAAACAAGCAACAAAGAAGCATCTTGCCGGACTGCATTTACAAGGCTCTTGCCGGATCCCGAAGGATTTGTGACTCAGGACACAGACTTCCAGACTTTTAAGAGGCCGACACGAGATCCCAGCAAAGTTGAGACCTGCAGCCCTCACGAGTAATGTGGAACCGGAACTCCGGGACACCGTGCACAATTGCAAGTGAATCAACTTTCTGAGCTTTCCCGAAGTTGTGCATTGGGGTACTTATAGTCCAAGATTGTGGGCCAACACACCACGAGTGTTCTGTGGGCCCGCTTCTAGCATTTCCGCTTGAGGCTCCTTCACGATCCCTGGTCTGTCAACTGGTGGATCCCCACAAAGGTAACTCTTCTGTTTCTTGGCCTTTTCTGGTTGCTCCAGATGTGTCCTGACTCCCCACCGAGTGGTGAGTCCCTCAGACCTTACTGGTCTGCACCGAAGCCAATCTTTGCTTTTTGCGTGGGTTGCTGTTGCCAAGGCTTGTAGGGTCCAATCCTGATACCAACACCACAGCACTCAACATCCTTTATGATACAGTTAGAATCCAGCTCCTGGTTGTCGTTGACACCTCTTGGTCCATGTGGCTGAAGAGTCAAGCTTCACCTTCTTCACCTCAAATCACCCGACATCGGTGGGCATCTGCTCATTGCCTTCCTGGTCACTGGCTAATGACCCAAACTCTGTCCCCTCTGCTTTCAGGTTCTTCAGATCTCTGATACACCTTTGAATACTCCCGGACACTTTCGACTAGATCACCAGCAGCACTTTGCAGCAGATCACCATTGAAAACGACGACGAAGCCTGACATCAAAAGACACCTTTGCACCCGGCTTCCCTGGGTAAGGTAACTCGAGTACTCCGGTGCTTCCATGGGTATCGACTCTAGAACTGCCTAGTTCTAAAGGGGTTTGCTCCAAGTTCTCTTCCAAGTGTCCTTAATCTTTAAAATTCCAACCACTACTTCCCCATAGAAGTTAATGGTGATTCGCGGCTGTGTTTAGACACTGCACGCGTCCCCAGTGGGTCCCCTGTGACACTTCCTTGGGTGGTTCCTGGTGGTCCCAGCAGTTGTAAAGGCTCTAGGCCTTGTATCTATGTCAGTCGTGGCTCTTATATCACTTTCTTAATATATGGTTTGTTACGCCCCTAGGGCTCAACGTATATGTGCTAATTTACTTTGTGCTAAATAAGTTTACTGAATGCACTTTTGCCTCTAGCCTCATAAAGAGACTAGATGGATGTGTTTAGAATAAATACATATATTTTATATATATACCTGGTGTGGTTCTCCTTTCATTTGGTCATTCATGAGATTATAGACTGGTAAAACAAGCTGATTTACATTCCTTCAAGACTTAGCCTGAAGGCTGCTCTCCCCAGCTACTACTAAGATAGCTTTATATATAGGTTGTCTTTAAACCTACCATCAATAAGGGTTGTTTGGACTGGTGCAAGGTGCCCACTAGAATAGTGGACAGCATATGCCAGGCCAACTTCTCACAAAATGTACATGTGATCCTGTCTAACATTTCTTTTCCATTAGCACAGGTTACAATGTCCCTTTGAGTTACTGAGTGAAGTGTAGTTGCTCATGCCATATATTCTGTTACTTACAGAGGACAATGATGTTGGGGCTTTCTAAGCACTTTACAATGTTAAGGAACAACAACATTAGTAAATGTTGTGTGTTTAAAGCCCAAGATTCTACTTGGTGTGTATGTAGTGATATATCTATGTATATTTGTAAATAACTTGTGATATGTTGAAAACTCATATCCTGGAATTTACAAAACACATTATCTACTCTTTGGGACTGTACATAAAAATATTTTCTGTAGAAGCCAAATGAAAATGATGTGTATCATCCCACAAATCACTCAGTATAGATCAGGGTTTGCCAAACAGTTGTATGGGAGCTAGCAGTAACTCCCAGATGCCCTCAACGTAGCACGCAGCCTTGAGGTCATTTATTTGAGTGGCACATTGTCATTGTTTCATGTAAAAGTTAAGGGAAGGTTGTGTTAATTTGCCATAATGCTCATCAGGCTGCAGATAACTAGGCCTGACAATGAGCAGTGCTCCATCAGAATAATGATCTAGGCTGGGGAAAGGACAAAGAAATGGAGCACTGAGATATATTTGTCATAAACATATATCATTGCCTGGTCAAATTTGGGGTATGCTTCAAAATATGCCCCTGAATGCCCTTAAATGGGCGACAGTTGAAAGGGAGATTCACCTATTTCCTTGAGTTAACACTCCATTTCAATTTACTCTCCTTTCAAAGTGTCCCTAAGTCCAAATTGTAGGCCGCTTACTCCCAGTGGGCAGCATTCACTGTGCCTTAAATATTTATGTTTAGCCTTCAGTAGTACACAATCTTTTGCACTGATCAGAATTAGGTCACATCACAGAATATGTGCGAGCCCCCTGGGCTAGATGGTGGCACAAGCCTAGAATTGTGAGTTTAGGCCATGACATGGGATGAGGGTAGTGAAAAGAAAGGGATGAGGGCATTCAACAGGTCTCTACAAAAGTGTGTATTAAGATAATTGTTTTGGTCAGCATGGGAAAATACACATGTTGTATATCAACTGATGAGTCATGTTAGTGATAGATGTAGAACACTTTTGCAACATCAATACAAACAAAAATTCACAATACCATTGTTTTTCCTTTATTTCTAGTATCCATAGAGGTCAACCTCCATCACAACTGAGTCATTTGGAAGGCCATCATCAGGATGGTGCGGACCCTGGAGGTCTACTAGTGGTGCACCATCCCTTTCCGCAAGAGGTGATAAGACCTACAATGTTGGACCAGAAAGTCAGCCAAAGCCCAGCTCGGCAATCCTCCCAATGTGGGAAGCGCATGCTCAGTACACAGACCCCCTCATGGCCCACATTCTTGTGGTGGCCTATCCTGAGCTTGATGGGTAGTTGAGGGCCCAACAACAGCACACCACTAAGGGGGTAAGTTTTCCACATATAACATGACTAATTGTTTGTTACAGTCAGGATTTTTCACATCAAGAGTAAGGGTGATCCATGTCAAATGCAGAAGAAGAGTTCTTGAAGGTGTAGGTTTTACATAATGTGTATGATGATGTGCTATGTCTATTAATTTGTTGGAAAGAATCCCACCGGATTCCTCTTCACAAACAAAGGACTGTTTTGAGGAGACACATTGCCATCTAAACTCCACATATACATCAGGTTATTTGATGTCAAAAGGGACAGTTGTACCAAAAAGGCGAATAGTCTTTATTGTGTCAGGTGTGATGCTCCTTCACTGTTGTGGATGGTGTAATGCTAGTCCTGTTTTGTGTTATACAGAATACTAGGCACTTATAATACGGTGGATGTATCAAACTTCACATTGGTAAGTTGGGATTCCACACAGACAAGAGTGAGATTGTTATCCAAACTGACAAGTGACATCAGAATCAATGGCTAGGTTTTGGAATCTAAACACATCCCAATTGTTTTTGGCATCAGAAATACTGTTTCATACATGCTAAAAGTGACAGATTAGCATGATGTCTTACTCTTTCACAAATGTATGTCTAAGCCAGCTTGTTTTGGGATAAATAATTGTGAAAGGCATACAATTTGTGTTGAAACACAAGAGGAATCTGTGATAGAGTAACACATACCCAACACCATTTCTCAATGTCCTTTGCCATGTCCAGATTTGAAATCAATGATGGAAAAAAATGTGAAACTTAAAGGGATTTTGGAAGATGGAATGTTGCACCACATATATGTAGTAGTATTACATCGGTAAAACTCAGAATTAGGCCATACTCAAGACTTATTATGAAAATTTTGAAATGCATCAAGGTGTAATATGTTGCATAGTGTGATTTACATTTGAACCTTTGAAGTAATTAATATATATGAATCAGTGTATGTAATGATTACTGTGATGTTCTGCAAAGCTTTGACTACAGTGAAAGCCCGCAAATTCAGTGAAATCATTTCACAATAATACTACAAACTTCAAATAACTAGAGATATTTAGGAGTCAAATGTGAAAATGTTTTTGCTCTGTACTGATGTGTATTAGAAATGTCTCAAGGGCTATGTATTTACTTATCCTATAGAAGTCATTTGCCAATCCACCCAAATATTTGTTTCTTTCCATATACTTTATGGACTTGAAGTACGTGTTACCATTTGGAAATGCCCAAACAAAGGTAAACTGCTTTCAGTTTACGTTAGTATTGGTATACCATTGCAGGATTTCTGACACACATTTATTTAGATTGTACTTATTGAAAATGAACAGCTTGCATATTTTAGGGCCTTGTGAACACACTGTACCAAGGTATTTTTGGTTTATATCCTTTTTGGTGGCATCAGTTAACTATTCTAAACAATAAAGGTCAAACATTAAGAGGTGTGAAACAGTTCCTGGAGATACCAAAACAAAATGAGAGAGGTCCTACTGTGCCAAAGGGACAGGACACCACTTGACACAATGTCTTGAAAAATAGATCCCTTTGGGAATTTACTGATTATCTAGGGACCCGTCTGCAGGTTCAACACACTACAAAAAAGGGGACCTCCCATCCTCCATTTTTTACATTTTGATTAATTGGCTAACACTTGAAGCTCCTATTGGGTGGGTGAGTTTTGATCAGTTGACATTTAGGTTATGTAAATAGAGTAAAAAACTAAGAATGGCATGTTGTATGCAGATAGTTCCTGGAGAGACATAATAATGGATGAGAGACAAGATCATTAATGATATAGGAGCTTTTATAGGGAATTGCAGAACCTTGACCAAATGTTTTCTGGCAATGGTGCCTACATGCATGAGCTTATGCCAATGTAGAACAAAAGTTTGAGAACCTTGAAACAAGGGAACTCTGAAACCTTGGGAACTGTTTGTGATCAAAGATCATGATCCTTTCTGTTTACACAGATTCAATAACACTATTGTATTGGTCATTTCAGCATCATCCAGAGCAGGCAAAGGAGACGTTGCCAATGTAGGCGGGGAAGCAGCTGGCCAATGTGTTTTGGGTGCGGACACCTCCAACCCCGAGGGAATCAGTGGAACAGAGGGTGAGGAGAGTTCAATGGAGGAGTACATCTCCTCAACATCTTCTTCGGAGGACTCCTCCAGTGAGGACTCCTTAGTGGTTGTGGGCCAAACAGGAAGTCAACCACCTACTTCCTTACCCACCCCCCAGAGCACCATCTCCATCCTCCCTCTTACTCCATCTAGTTGGCAAAACCTGCCCCTCTAAAAGGATGTCATCTCGTTTGCTCCAGGTACCAGGCCCCTGCCCTGTCACTGTCTCCCCGGCTGCGCTGCGTTAGGAGACTGTGGACCTCCACCGGAACATCTCTGTATGCCAGACTGCACTACTGAATGCCATCCAGGGGTCTTGGCAGCCAATTGCAACAAATGGTAGCCTACCCGGAAAGCATTCACAGTTCAATGTGTGGCCTACAGAAGTCTTTTAAAGGTCTAGCCTTCTCACTGACCGCAGCCTCCCAACCATCCCAACCTTGTGCCCCACCTCCTGCTTGTCCCCATCCAAATTCCCTATTCCCAGACCTGTCCCAATCACACTCGCACCTTTGCATGCACCCACTCAAACAGACACAAGCAGCACCCCCACACCAAAACACAAACACCACAAAAACACTGGTGCACAACCAAACATACAGACACCATAGTCACCACCACACCCACATGAACTCAACCACACCCAGCACCTCTACAGATACCTCATCCCCCACCACACCACATGAGCCACCTCTCACACAGCCACCACCACACACACATCCACCACCCCATCAACAGCACATCCACAGACATTGCAGCCACCACCGCGACCACAATCACACCCAGCACCTCCACAGCACACCCATGCACACACACACACCTTAGAATACACATCCAAAAAACTCAAACACCCACAATCAATTAAACAATAGACAACTATTAGCAGACACACCCAAACTTGCAAAACATACACATAACCCACAGGCACCTGCACCCTCATCAGACACATGCACATCAGACACTTCCACTCCCGCCTCCTCCCAAACCCAACTCCCTGCCAAACACCCTAACCACATCCAAACCCCAACCCATCCCAAGCAAAGCCTAATCTACACTTTCCACATCCCAAACCACCCTTTTCAAACGCAAGTACACTGTTCCCAAAGCCAGCTCCCCCAACCCAAGGGCACCCCTACCAAGCCTGAGGGCACCTCTCACAACCCCCCCTCACCACCCCCCTATATATGATCTTTGAGATGCCTGCTCGGCCCACAAAATGCCACTTCCAGAGGAGGTTTCCCTTGGCAGGGAATGGGAGGACAGTGCACAATTTTGGTCTTTATGAACTGCCATTTGACTTTAACTATATTTTGAGCCTTATCTCTTTTTGTGTAATAATGTCATACTTTTGATTTCACCAAATAAGCCCTGGCCTTAATTTTTCTTAGCAATTGTTTGATTCCTAAAAATTCTTTTGAAAAACTTGAGGTTCTTATTTTCCTTTCCCATGATGGAAGGTAATACAATATATTTTTTTTAATGCTTACTTTGTTCAGTGCATAGACTGCTTAACGTACTATGTGATGGGCATTTGAATTTAGGTGCAGACATTCATCATAGTAATAGCCACTTGCACCAACTAATTGTTGTTACAAAATGTCTTTGGAGATGTTACTACAGGTGTGTTTGTTTTATCTTGATTACTGATCAGTCCGAACAATTTTGTGACTATTGAAACTTGATACAGTACTTGCACTAGACAAGGGAACATTTTACATAGATGTATATGTTGATTACTTCTAATTTGTGACTGATAATGATTTTAATGTTAATTTCAAAGGTAAAGGTTACACCTTGTCTAGTGCAATTTCTCCATCATGTTACATTGCACTTATCCCTACGATGTGTGTTGCATATGTTTTAAGGTGGGAATTATAGAAATATCTTTAAACACATCTGTATGGTGACTTTTTGATTTTTATTTGGATATCTGTTTTTGTGCAGGAGTCCATTGTTTTGTAGGCAGCTTGCACCAAATCATACATACAATGTGATCATACAGGTGTGTTTAATTAAATTTCTTAAACATCAACATTACAGATATATGCCTTGCATATTGATATGCTATTGTCTGTAAGAGAGATGTATTAATGCATGAGTCTTTTGCAAATGTTAACACACAAGTCAATAGGTAACAGGTAAAAGTGGAGCTTACCGTTGATTGTGTCCACAACAGTGTTGGTTTTGTTCATCATCAAGCAGCAGCGTTAGGGCTTGGAAGATTGGATCGATGGCAGAACAGGAAGTGTGACAGTGAGAAAAGGTGAGTTTCTGTTGTATATCTAAATCCATTCGGCCAGCTCAGGTGTGGAGGTTTACCGTCACAGTCAAGTCAGCGGGAAGGCACATTGTGGTTGGCCCGGCAGGGAACCTAGAGGTCCTCCCTCCGATATCTGCTTTTGCCTATCCCACCATCAATGCGGTTGAGTTTCCCGGCGGTGAAGGCGAGACCAAGGCAATCTTTCATCTATGGACTAAATAACATCTAAATAGAAAGTGCGGCTCACCAACATGTCGGGTGGGAAGACCGCTGTAAAAAGCTACGTTCTCGATCTGCCAAGATCTAAATCAGGCCATGTGCCTAAACTCCATGTGTAGTTTTCTGTACCCCAGAACCCCTTGTTCCCCACCCTTAAATTTGAATCTATGCTGGATTTCATATAGAACTGTTCTGAGTTCTTTCTACTTATGACCTGTATAATTGTTGCTAAAACTGTTGATGGCATATTTCATGTATATTTCAGATTTATTTTTCAGTAAACAACAACTTTTGTTTGTCATTCTTAGGAGAATGGTTTAGCATTGACTATTGAATTTGACCATAATTTTAGCAGCGACAGTTCCAATCGGGAGAACCAAAGTCCATATCAGGACTACTCTGCCCCTGGTTCTAGCAGTTGCCAGGCGTCATGAACAGTATCAAGTAGAACAAGTTTGCACACCAACAATGATTATGCATGTAAGGGCTCCAACAAATACAACCATATTAGTGTTGAGTTCCCTCTATAGCCTTCTGTTTGGGATAAAGTTGGATTTCGCAACCACAGAGATTTTTCATTCAAAACTGTTCACTTTAGACTCTCCTGTCAGGAGCTCTGAATCCCCACCCACATTAACTCGTAGGAATGAGGAACCTCCCCCTATCCCTGCTCTGGGAATAGCTTTCCCTCTTGCCATAAACATGAATTTCTGAACAACCTCTCTTAATGAAGAAAGTTTTCTATCACATGGGTACTTGGAACCTTCATGTGTAAGGGAACGCTGTTGCTAAAGTATTTTGTTATGTCAACTTTTCCAGCTACTCGTGAAGGACTAAGCAGCTGTGAAATCAGTGTTTGCACTAAAACAGTCTTTCTAGCTTTTGAAAAGGCTGTATTGTCCTCTACTGACCAACATTTCATATTTAATTAGAATTTTAATTGCAGCTACTGGGGTGAAGGCACCCATAAGAACTGATTCAATTTTGTTTAGATCACAGACAACACAAGATACACTTTTCAAAATGTACTTTTAGATTACATTTAAAAAATGTAGCTTCACCAGTTAATTAGATTTTGAAACCAAATGTGGAAAATATCTTTCAAACAGGATTCTGTTATTTTATAAACATGTGTTTCCATTCTAAATTTGGCCTTTTCCGGAGAAACCTTTACTTTCTCTGCACCAACACAGTGGCAAAAGGCTTTCTGAATCTTTTCATTGTGGGGGACATACTTTTCTTGAAAATTTAGGGGCATATTTACTAATATTTGGCATCACAAAAAAAACCTCAAACTGCCAGAAATTTTTTATATTGGATTTACTTCCCAGAGCAAACCTTCCTTTGTGCTGGAAATTTACCTATAAGTAACGAAAATCAGCGCTCTGCTTTGTATTACTTTGCATCAAGGGGGCATATCTTTGGGGGAAAATGGGTGTTCCCGTGCATTCAACCATGTTTTTTGATGGACAGTCCAATCTGCTAAAAATGGTAGACAGGGCTTTGCACCAAAAAATACTGTCTCTTTGAGGCAGACACTAAAAAGGAGAAATGTTTTTATTCCTCCAAACTTTTCCTATTTTGCATGTGTTCTGCACTGTACAGCACTCATCCAACGTGAGGAATGTTCGACAATTTGTATAGGCTCAGGGCCTTATTTATGAGACGGTTGCATTACATTTGCACCACGCAACATGGTACACATGTGGCCAAACCTCGAAGTCAGATTTTTTAAAGACACTTTACATGGCTCATAATGGCTTCAAAAATCAGGAGTAATGCAACAGAGTGCAAATCGCTGCGATGCGTTACCATTCCCTGGGTAGGCGTTCCATGGGTGCAGAGTGGGTGTTTCCACACAACTCCCATGGATTTTGACACAGCCCAAGGTTTAAAAGCTCTTGTAAACCTGGGGATGTGCCATAAATGTACACCTTACCACAGTAGGCGTAACAAGGAGAAATATCTCTATTCCTCCTCGATTCTTCCTATTTCCTGCAGCACACATAGGGATACTCCTGCACGGATTATTTAACCTCTTCCATGCTGGTGACGGAACCGCTCCGTCACCAGCCTCGGTCGCGCTGTGCTGGTGACGGAGCGGTTCCGTCACGGCCCGCTCGGCGCACCTGCGCGGCGCTGATTTTGCGCCTGCGCAGGGCGTTCTATTGAGCGGGCGGGACCGTGATGGAACCGCTCCATCACAAGCTCCATCACAGCGTGGCCGAGGCTCGTGACGGAGCAGTTCCGTCACGAACATGGGAGCACTGCGCAGCCCCCTCCGCCCTAGCGCTGCGGCGGAATTGCCGCCGCAGTGAAGGTGTTAAAACAATCCAGCATGCAACACAGGCCCCCTTCCACTATGGGGCAAGGGTGCCTGCATTGATGCTACACTGCCAAAATGGTGCCAGCCAAGGGAAAGGACAGGAATGTGTCATATTGACTTAAATGCGGGGCATTCCTGCCCTTTCATGCAGTGTAGCTCAGCAAGGTGACTTTCTCGATTCTCATTCTTGCAACTGTCCATTCTTTGAAAAAGAATTGCTGGCCAATAGCTCTGGGCAACCCTAACCACAGTTGCATCAGTAATGTTCATGAAGCATTTACTGGCCCCAGTTTTCAATGATCATGACAGTTATGGCAATGTTGTGCTCCTAGTGTTCACAAATGTCTCAAACATACAAACAAATGCTCATTTAGGGCTCCTTAATTGTGCCAAATATTTGTACCTAATTTACATGGAGAAGCAACTAGGCTAGTAAGCTACTCTCCTGGTTTTTGTTCGCCAAAGTACACATACAGCGCAACCGTGTGGCAGGCTGTCATAAGTGCTGGTGTTGACAATTAAGTGCCAGTGTTGAGCACTGTAAACCATCGGCTCAAATTAGGCACTGGGGTTGATCTTCTTGTGATTCTAACTAATAATCTAAACATCAAAGCGTGGCCTAGGTGCACCTGTGCAAATACTGATAGTACAGCCAGTCACACTTGCAATCTGTGTGAATGGTATTACTGTAGTATGTGGGGTTCATAGCTAATAGCGGGGACCTGTTATGCCATTCAAAGGCTAATTTGTGGGCCCATGTTACATGTCTCACTTGGCAGGCTATGGTGGTGTCGACAATTTCCTTGCCCTTATTCTTCCCAACATTCCTAAATAAGTTGTCACGATTCAATCAAAAAAGAGGTTTGGTGAGGCAACATTAGCAGGAAGGAGTGCAGAAGCTGAAGAACAGGAAGGAAAATAAAAGTGGGACCTGGAAAACAGGAGCCAGAAGATGAGGAATTATAAGTAGCAACTGGCAGAGAAATGGTAGTCTCCGTTATAAAGGCGTGGGACAACAATTGGGAATGGAGACAGAGTGAGACCACCTGAGCAAGGATAGGATCTCAAGAACCACTACCTGGGGCTTTAATGACTATACTTCTCCAATACCTAGACCAGAGTCTGGGAAAGGTCAGGAGCCGGTACCCTTAATGTTCCTTAGAAGCTGATTGGAAAAGATAACTTAAAAACAAGGCTTTCTCTATGCCACAGGGACTGGACAGGTGAAGTCCTACTGTGTCAGAAAATCAGGGTTTCTCTTCCACTGCCACATGAGACAATGCTTGAGGAGCACCTGACTAGCTCCTTTTGCTTAGTTTAAAATTGGTGGATAATTTTACTTTGTTATAATACCCTCATACTTAATGAAAATGAGGGAGGCTTCCACATGCCTGAATGAAAATGTGAAGAGACAAAAAAAAACGGTGCACACAGGATTGGAGTTTATAAGATCACAGAACTCAATGTAGCATGGAACCTACCATAATGATAAATTAGCAGGCAGCTACGTTTGGCAAATCACTATAAAACCTTGATTGGGGTCACTTCTTACTGGAACATCTCCTAAGGTGAAGAGAATAAGTTAAAGGTCTCAGAACGAAAAAGTGTCCTCCCAGTTAGTCCAGACCTATCCTCATAGCCGCAACAACAACAGGTTAGGCAGAGCAGATTGTCTCCTGCCAGAATTTTAACTCTTTTAATTGCGTCGCTCACCTGCTCACTCTGTGTTCCCCGGGTCCGTCGCGGCTTGTGCCGATTGCGCGGAGGGTACAAGCACCACCATTTTAGCCCACATTCACTTTGACGCCGAGGTCAGCGCTCTACACCCTGATGCAGTCCCGCCCACTTCCTGTCTCTAAAAAGGAGATGAGCAGAGCGGATGCGCAGCGTACCCAAAACACTAAATCCACAACAACGACATGTTAGGAAAAGCAGATTGTTTCCTGCCAGAATTTAAATTGTTTTAATTGCGCCGCTCACTTGCTCACTCTTTGCCCCTTTGGTCCGCCACTCCTTGTGCCGATTGCGCGGAGGGGGACAAGCACCACCATTTTAGCTCATATTCACTTTGACACCGAGGTCAGTGCTCTACAGGCTGCTGCAGTCCCGCCGACTTCCTGTCTCTCAAAAGGTGGTGCGCAGAACGGACACCTGCAGCAGCCTGCCGCAGTGTGCAAAAGGCAAGCCCGTATACACCCGTCTGCACCTGACAGCCGCCAGCCACTCTGCCCATTTCACCCGCTGATCACCCTCCTCAAGCCCATGATGGCTATGTTTCAGTATACCAGTCAGGGGCTTCACTCATTCAATAAAGTATCCCCCATGATGAAGGTAACATCCTCTTCCAACCGACCACAGGTCTCACGACCCATGAGAACTCTCCACTCAGCAGGCAACCCATACTAGTAAGCTGTAGCACTAAACACTCCCAAATAAATCCTGCAACACCAAAACATAAGCACCTGACAGGCCTGTACTGTAATGCACCTTCCCTTCCAAAGTACGCCTTAGAAATCTGGTCCCTACTGGACTAAGAGAAACCTGACTTCTTCTTCATTGAAGAGACATGGCTCTATTAATCTTCACAACCTCACCTCTCTGTAACCCTCCCTCACGATTACCAGCTGACTAGACTGGATAGAAAAGATAAAAGGTGTGGCGGGATAGCTATTGCCTTCACAGCAAACACTAAAATACACTCCTTGACCTAACTGCAGCCTTCAATACGATTTCTCTGAGTAGACTTGTTGGCAGGCTCCGGGAAATTGGGATAGAGGATTCCGCACTTAATCTGCTATCATCTTTCCTCACGGATCACTCACAAATTGTTAAGATGGGCCAATTTCTGTCTGCCCCCAAACAATTGTTTTGTGGAGTTCCTCAGGGATCCTCATTGAGTCCTACTCTCTTCAATATCTATGTAGCCCCGCTCGCCGCCGTGGTTAGGTCTTTTGGCCTATTAGCCCTTTCCTACGCTGATGACACCTAGATTTTGATTTCCATCAGGGAGAGTGTCTCAGATTCAGCAGTAAATTTCATAAACTCTATGCTGTCGGTGGCTGTATGGATGGTTGAGAACTATCTTAGACTCAATGGGGATATATCTTCGGAGACAAGTTGGACATCTGGTCAGAGGCCTGGTGACCTGTCTCTCTTGAATCTTGCCCCTCACCCTGTCTCAGTGTCAAGAATCTAGGCATCTTTGTAGACTCCTCTTTGTCTCTGAGGTCACAAATAAACAGAACTGTTTCGACCTGTTTTGGTATGATACAAATTCTTAGGAAGATCTTCCGGTTTTTTTACCCTTCCCGCTCGGAAAAAGGCAGTGGTGGCCCTTGTGGTATCCTGGCTGGATTACTGCAATGCCCTGTATTTAGGGATAAACAAGGGACTCCTGCATTGACTCCAATTTGTGCAGAATGCAGCTTCTAGGCTGGTGATGGGTCTCCCTAAATTCCACCCAGTCTCAGCCACCATCAGAAGCCTCCATTGGCTCCCGCGTGGGAGGAGAATTGTGTTCAAAGCCTTATGCTTGGTTCATAAGGCCGTCCATAATAGGGGTTCTGAAGGCATCAACAAAATGTTTCACAGATACATTCCCGGCAAGAACCTGAGATCTGCTAGCAAGAATCGGGTAATAGTTCCCAGGTTCAGGAAAGTGAGGTGGAGGGCCATTCTCGCTGATAGGGGCCAATCTTTCGATTTTGCTTCCTCTCCCAATTTCCACTCTGGAAACACATTCCTCTTTCTGTAAATCCTTGAAGACCTGGCGTTTCACCTGTTCTAACTGTCACCTGCCTTAATGCCCCTGGGCTAAATTTGCGCTTTACAAGTCTCATATTCATTCATTCATTCATTAATTCATTCATTCACTCCGTAGTGTCCTTTCAGACAGAATGGGGCAAAACCTGTATATTCACAATAGAGAGCACCAGCAAGGAGTCCTGGAGAGGTGCACTTCTCTACCGGCCCCCTGGAACCAAAGCCCACTTCTCCAGCAATCTAATAGAGACAAGTGCGCAGCACATCCTGGCCGCTGATAACTTGCTCCTATTAGGGGATTGTACCTATCACGCAGACCTCCTATCTAATCCACACACAAATGATCTTACCACCAGCCTAAACACATTAGGCCTAAACCAACTGGTGAGAGGTCCCACGCACATAGCTGGGCATACCTTATACCTTCTAGTCACAAACTCCCCCCAAGTAAAGATCGATCAACAACTTCCAATCCTATGGTCTGACCACTATGAATTAAGGTTCCATATACATGGCATACCAACTCAACTACATTCTACGAAAGAATCTAAACTAAGTAGGCCCTGGAACAAGATAAATTTAGAGTTCTTTTCTGCACACTTTGTCCCCCGTACCCCTTCGGAGCTGGCATACCCCAACGAGGCAGCCAAATGTCGGCAACTAGCCGTCAGCACGACCCTAGAAACAATCGCTCCTAGGAAAAAAAACAGATGTCCAAACAAACTCTCCCCCTGGTTCACCCCAAACCTAAAAACTGACAAACTCGCCATTAGGAAGGCAGAACGTAAATGGAGGCATACTAAAAATGAAACAGACAGACAGCACTACAAAACAACGCACCGGCATTATATGGATCATATAGCCACAGCTAAAAAGGTTTACTTAGGAAATAGAATAAATCAGGCCTCCAACTCTCACACAGCTATACAAGATCGTGAAGGAATTCTCCAACCCCCTCTCCTGCCAACTAACGCATTACGCTTCCCAGGAGTGGGTGAACTCCCTCTCTTTCTTTTGTATAAATATTTTGATATATGTGAAATTCACAAACTCTTTCCACAACAAACTGATACACCGCCAAAACAGAGACACACTGAGGACCCTCCCTAGAACGCAAACTCTCTCAGAGAATTTCACGCAGTCACAGAGGAAGAAGTATCTTCCACTCTAAGCAGGATTAAATCCAGCTCACCGACCAACCCTGCCTCTTCCCAGATTCTATTTAAAATTGGACCTGCCTTCCAATCTGACCAGAATTTTCAATCTCTCTCTATCGCAATCCACTGTTCCTTCACTCTGGAAAGAGGCCATAGACAGACCCATCCTAAAAAAGCCAACAGCCGACCCTTGACAGCTTTCTAATTATCGAACAATCTCTCTCCTACCCCTGTTTTGGAAAATCCTGTAATAATTGGTCAACAGCCAACTATTTCAACACCTAGAAAGCAATAACTTGCTGGACCCATCTCAACTGGGGTTTCGGGCCTTTCACAGCACCGAAACTGCCTTATTAGAGATGGTCGATAACATCAGGCTCTCTTTTGATGCCAGACAATCTGCCATCCTGATCTTACTTGACCTGTTGGCTGCTTTCTATACCATCTCACATGGCATCCTTTTGGAGTGCTTATGGGAGTTTGGTGTTGAGGGCTCCACACTGAACTGGCTCAGGAGCTACCTGATGGATCGGTCATCCAAGGTCCAAATAGGAGATTTCCTCCAAAAGCCGGTTAATTGACAAGGGAGTCCCTCAGGGATCCATCCTGAGCCCAACACTCTTTAACTTGTATGTGTCTCCCTTAGCCAAGATAATCAAAGCCTATGGCTTTGAAACAGTGTCATACGCTGATGACACTCAATTACTAATCACCCTTGAACCCGATCCCACCAACACTAAACACAGATTCAAGCGTTGCATGACGGCCATAAACAACTGGATGACAAATAACCACCTTTTACTTGATGGTAGTAAAACAGAGATGATGCTCTTTGGTGATGCACAGAAACTATGGACCAACGACTGGTGGCCAACCTCTCTGGGACCTTGCCCCCCTCCCAAGATGGCAGCCTGCAATCTTGGAGTGATAATAGACAACAAACTCTCCATGTCGGACCACATTAATAATGTAGTTCACACCAGCTATGGTCAAATGCACGATCTTAAAAAAATCTTCAAATGGATTCCCTTTCCTCTCACATGCCCCTCACAAGGGACTAATTATTAACCGCTTGGACTACGGAAACGCATTACTAGCATCCATAAATGAAGAGCATCTAACAAAGCTTCAGGTCCTGCGGAACACTGCGGCCAGGCTGGCCCTAAACCTCCCCCTCTCACCCTCGGCCCCCAGTCTGAAGACCCTCCACTGGCTCACCATCAGAAAAAAGATCAATTTCAAACCCTGCTGCCTAGTACACAAAACCTTTAACAATATCTAGCTCCACCAGTAAACAACTCCTAACTGTACCTAAGGTCCGCACAGTAAGGAACAGTGGTAGATCCTTTTCCAGAATTGCTCCTTAAATATGAAACACATTGCCTTTACATCTTCGATTGGAAACCGATTCCAAGAAATTCCACAGATCCCTCAAAACCTGGCTATTTTAGCTCTGTTGCCCCTGCCCTTCTGGTTTTTTTGTGTATCAGCTAGCGCTATGAGACTTTTGGGTGTTATACACGCTCAATAAATACCAAATACATACATACATACATAGCAGAAAGGGGATGCTTGCTCTTTGTTGGAAAGTGGGTTATGAGCAGTGATAAATATGCATCTAACACTAGCAATAAGGCCACTAACAGAGTATAGGGCTCAGTACAGACCGTAATAAATTATTCCCATGCTCACCCCTGGGTAGCTTGGGTGAGGCCAGGCAGTCTTAACTTAGGAGACAGGTATGTAAAGCATTTGAAAACACAAATTCAGTCAATATTTAACACACAACACACAATAAAAGTCCCATACAAAAAATAGATAAAAATGGGAAATATTTTTATCTTTAAAATGACACCAAAATGACAAACATCAAATGTAGGAGATGTGAATTGAACACAATATAGCACTTAAAAAAACCTATACTGCCACTCTAGGACAGCTGGTTGCAATTGGACAGGACAAAGTCAAAGTTTCAGAGTGACTGTGATGGAGCCTTGCTCGAATACCCCTCACAGTAGGCCTCGGTTGACATTTACCCTGGGACTTAAAAAACGTTTCTAGGAGCCTTTTCTGCCTGTGTTTCTCGATGCTCTTCACCAGTCCGGATTCGGTGAGGGTTCGCTGGCTTGCTCTTCAGGGAGCTCCCGGTCAAACTCAATGGGGTCTGGAATCACCTCTGGTATATATCACTAGGGGGACTCGACAGGGTGCCCATGTTCGCCTCTATTATTTGAGATTAAAAGGACAAGATTTAAAATTGCAATTGCAGCATATATAGCATGGAAGTCGATACGTAAAATCATGTTTATAGGTCGTATAGGTTATTATACACCCTTGAATTCTATGGAGATATTTCCTGCAGATTTTTGGGACTCAAAAATGGCTATTTGGAGGGACAAAAGGATTCAACATCTAGTGGACCTATATAGCGAAGGAGTTTTGGCTTCCTTTACTGATCTTGTTGGAAAATATAAGCTGCCCAAAAATGATATTTTTTAAATATCTGCAAATTCGTGACTATCTTGTAAAACATTGCAAACGCACGCCAATAATATCTAACGACTTGATAGAGGCTCTGATTAAAAGAGTTAAGATTGGTGCATTGTACGGCATATTGTTGGAGCCCCAACGGGATGATATCGTGCTGCAGGATACAAAGTGGGGTGAACGTCTTGGGAAGGGTAGTTATATGTTCAATTATCGATAGATATGGCTAATAAAGTCATGCTAACAGCAATTCTAGGCACCCAACACTATAAAACTTTGTTTAATCTTTATTATATGTGAAAATGATGAAGTGGGGGGGGGCTTCATGACGGGAAATGTTTTAGGTGCTTGGCAGAGAAAGCCGACATAGTACATATATTTTTTGATTGTCTAGCTTTAAAACTGTTTATTAGGCATATCTCAGAGTTTTTGTCACAGATCATAGGGGTTAATGTGTGTATTTCTAGAGAGATTATGCTTTTAGGTGTGTGGGAAGGCTCTGATGCCATCCAGAGCCACTACCAGTTTCGATATCTTTTATTTATGGCTGCTGCTGCTGCTGCTAGACTTTGTGTTGCTTCTATGTGGCTTCAATCAGAGGCACCAACATTCGAAATGTGGCGTGCTAAGTTCTTTAATGTTTTTAACCTGGAATATAGTCTATATTAAACAAAATCGATACGGAAGAGACAATTGGGACTTAAAATTTGGCAGCCTATGTTACAAAATATGGGGATGTCGATGTGAAACTCAAGTGTGCTTAATATATTTGTATCTCATTCCTTGTCCTTCTTAGGCTTAAAATTCCTACAATAATGACTTTATGTTGTGACTTTCAAAGAAATGATTTTGTTCCGTTTTTTTTCTGTTCCTTTTCTTTTTTGTAAACTATGTACTGAACAATAAAACTTTAAATAAAAAAAGAGACCAATATGGTACAGCAGGAGTCCATTAATGTGTCTTCCCCTGAACTTTCCATCTATGTTATTCTTGAAACTACAGTGAAAGGAGTTTGAATGGGGCACTAGTTATCTTTAGTGAAGCATGTGCACTGACACCAGGGGCAGGAGCACATTGTACCCAAGCGATGAATGTTGTTTACTACCCCAGTGGGTCACTTTTTCGTAATTACATTGAGGCCAGGGGCATCCTTGTTAGACCACTAAGTTTCAATGGTGTGCCTTGAGACTATATCTTAGGGGTCAGGTAACAGCCCCAGTAAAACTTAAGTGATTCATCGCAGATACTTCCACACTGTGAATAGGATTCCATTCTTTTGCCTGTGGCAGCTACAGATTTCATGATACTATACATAGCATCCTTTACATCGCCTACTGCTGAATTGTAAAAGTGTCTTTATAATTACTCTTCTTAATTCCACATCTAGTTACTTAGACTAACCTAGTGATGTAGCGCCAATAAAATATTTTTAACATGCACTATGATCAGGGACAAAGGAATTATGTGGCAAGGAATTACCAAGTTATGTGGCAGATTTAAATAGATTATGAGGCAAGAAAGGCAAAATATGTGGCATATTGCAGCACATTTTGTGGTAGTATTCTTTCACTACTTTGTGTCATTAGGTCGAGCATTTGAGACCTCTTGTTTATACTTTAGTATATAGTTATATGTGCATGTACTTTGTGGGCTCTGGAGATCAGCCCTAGAACTTTTCTGCCTCCGCTTAGGGACTTTTTTTCTGTTCAACTGCCTCTGTTTAACTGTCTTGATAGAAAACGACCAGCAGAGGTCAGTAAAATACCAGAATTAATGTAGCATTCTCTAGATTCCAATCCATAGAAATCGTCTTCCTTGAGCACCCTTAGACAAAAATATTGTTTTCAAATCTTGTATTTTCAGTGACATGACCACTGAAGGCCCTGATTTTATATTAAAACAGAGCTATGGACAATAATATTTCCTGCTGAAAGGCACTATTTCTCCCATACCTTGCGTGTCACGCAGTTTGGTGCTCACTTTCCCTCCATGTTAAAGAACAGTAGATGTTGCAGCATCCAGGCTAATGTGCTGCATAGCTAAATACATATAAGGTCCCAAAGGCGAGACCGATTGCATTGCAAATGCTTGTTTTTATAATGGTAACACTGTTATTGCACAGCTTTTCCTTCATTAGGATCAGTTTAACACCTAAAAAAGACACAATCCGAAACTGATAAATAGCCTGCTCCTGTGGGTAAACGTGTGCCAGGATTTGCAAATTATGAATGATTATGTGTTTTTTGGTTAAAACCATATAAAAAGAAAAAGGGGGCCAATCGGCCCCCACGCAGGCATGGCGGGGCCCGGCCTCTCCCCTATCCCGGTTCCTTTGTTGTGGCCTGCCCCCCCCGCCCCGGAAGCAGTTGTGCACTTCCGGGGCGAGGGGGCGGGGCCTCGAAGGGGTTAAGAGCCTGGGGAGCGCGGGAAGCGGCCTCTTTGTGCCCGCGCTCCCAGGCTCGCTCCTCGCCCCACCATGGGGTGGTGTAATTTTCTCTTAATTTTTCTCCTTCTGCAGGTTTGCAGTCGCCTATTACAAGTCAGCTGGTGCCGGCAGTGCGGAATGGCGGAGGAGCTACATCCTGGGGAAAGAGCGGACAACGTGGAGCGACGTTCATCGGGGCGGACAACTGGCAGTTGGTTTTGCCCTACGGAACATGCTGCAGCATCCGGGCCCCCAGCGGCCCGTAATTTCTTTTCCTTTTGTCCCCCTCTGCAGGTGTGCAGTCTCCTAGGGATGCGGCGACGGTCAGCCGGAATGGTGGAGGAACTAGATCCTGGGAAGGAGCGGACAATCCGAAGCTGCGGGTGAATCGTGGAGCGCGAGGGTGAAGTGGCCCGAAGCTGCGGGTGAATCCTCTTTCAGGTCTCCGGTCCGAGGGGGAGCAGCAGCTCGAAGATAAAGGAGCAATTTGGCCATGGCAAAGTTAAGTTCTTAATGTGTGCGGGAAAATGTTATTCTGTGGGCCCGTTTGTCTTCTTGGGCATAGAGCGGGATCGTTGCAGTGCCGGTGCCCTTGGAACTTGGGTGTTCGTGTGTGGCGTCCAAACATGTGTTGGGTGCACTGTTGGCTGGTGACTGGCTTGATTGGGATTGCAATGCTCGTGTTTACTGCCCCGATTGCCCCGCACCATGTGATTCTGAGCGAAGGGACCTAACTGGCTTAATTTTCCCGCCGGCGCCTAGAATCACGTACGGGGATTGCTGGCATTGATTTCCCGTTTTACATATTTGTTTTCCGGGTATGAAGCCTTCGGGCCGGTAATCTCTTAACACTTCCCCCCACTGTATCATTATTTTATAGGGTAAGAGGAGTCACGTGGCTTTCCTTTCTTTTTCATACAAGAAACGTGTATGACAGAATGAGGGTCTTTAAAAGGCGCTAGGTTAAGGCCGCAGTTAACCCCCTCCGCTTTTTACTCGGACCTCAGCCTATATATATTTCCTTATAGCCTCTTGTGAAAGTAATTTGCTCCGTAACAGTCCTCTTATAGATCACATGGGAGACTTGAAATGAAAAATAAAGAAGTATTGTAACTGGTGAATGCCACGTCTTGAAAAATATTTAGGTCGGTAAGGTAATTAACACAATTTTAACAAGTACCAGGCATCATAATAAAGCCCGAACAGTCCTCTTATAGGTCACCTGGGGGACGGGAAATGAAAGGGAAAGATGTAATGTAACTGGTGCTATGTAAGGCGCTCTGATTCAGAATTCAGGTTCACGCTATACGAACCGGGGATGCGGGTTTGAGCCTCGGTATCGACGCTAAACATCCTGAGAGTCAGTGCAAAAATAACGTAATATCCAAAAATGAAGGTGTCTTTATGTAATGTAAGGCGCTCTGATCCAGGATGCATGTTCGCGCTATATAAAGCCATAGCTGCCAGGGTTTCAGATTGCTATGTCTGACGTTTTAAACATTGTTTTTACACCGCCCGCCATGAGTCAGGCCGTTATCACAGCAGCCCCCACCGCAGGCGGGGCTGGGCACGCAGAGCAGCCCTAGAAAATGTTGTAATGGGCGCTGCACACTGGAGGGAAAACATTACTCCACGTGGGAACACATTACTCTGGGGGCTCACTGGCTTGTGGGGGAGGGGGCCAGAGGGGGGTGGCTACCCCTCTGTAACGATTTCCTTTTGTGTTTTTGACTCGTGTATCTGTTTGGCATCTTATATAACTCCATGTGCTCTGAAGTCCTTGTGTAATGTAACTGGTTCTGTTGTGAAGCGCCCTGGCACCTGTGGTTGAAGAACAGCGCCATATAAAAACGCATAAGTAAATATTAGTCACTTTGGTAACGATCCCTGGTGTTAATGATGCCAGTCCGGATTTGGGGCTCATAACACTGCACTTATAATTCTTTAAAACCGAATTGTCGCGGGAAGGGCCCGGTGCGCCGCACAAACATCATGTTCATGCGCAGGCAGAACTGTCAGGCAGAGGCGAGCTAACATGCAGTTGCTTTAGCAATAGGTTCATGCTTTCAATGGTGCAACAGGTGCAGTGACACAGGGGCCCAAAGTTATAGGAACCCCGCTAAACACCTAATATTGTTATATTTTGCTACTGAACAGGCAGTTACGAGTACTGGTAGCTTGCAGACAACAGCGCATGAGTTGAAGGGTTCAGTGGCGCCAAATCAAAAGTTCTCAGAATTCCTCTAAACAGTTCATTTTGCTATTATATAGGTAGTGGTTTTCCTATCCGTTCGTATAAGTTAAACAGTTTCTGTACTAAATACGAAATTTAAATTAACCCGACAAGCGTGTCATTCTGCTCTCTTGAGACGCGAGCGTAGCTACTCCTTTCACGGAACATGCGGCGCAGAAGTTTCAGGATGCGGCGCATATTGCACAATAATGTATCCAGAGAACACATAATGTAGTCTTCTGCTGCGACACAACTTCACCGTCTACCACAGCACAGTGGGTTATATAAAGTAAAACAATGGTGAGGTGTCGCCTTTGGAGTGAGCCATCCGGCAGGCAATGATAAACATCTTACATACACTTAAGGCTCAAAGACTGTGATGCAAAAGCACTGCCTATAGCCCTGATGAGAAATGCACAGTGTGATGTTTAATGTCCTCTTCTTCTATCAGTATCCTTACATTGCCAGGATTTCTTACCCTTTAACTATTGAGATCCTGTAGCGCTGGGGTGTGTGATATCACCGAGATTATAATAGAGTGAGTCAAGGAGGACCATTGAGATATTAAGTTCGCCGCCTTCCTCATGCGGGTGTAAGGAGGTGGGCAGATATATGCTATGAGGTTGATCTATGGGCTAGAAACAACACCAGCAGCAAGTCCATCGTTTTGTTTTCTTGCTCCGTCTACTAGATGGGACGGGCCCAGAGCTCAGGATGGCTTTTGTATTGATAGTGGAATGTTGCTCATTCCTATGGTGAGTGCGTCACATGGTTATCTCATGAACATCCAACTCTTCTCTTCTGAACTCTATGCATTACTGAATGCAACGAATATTAGGTGGCGATGACTTCCAGGGCTTGGCCACTGGGACCAGAAAAGTGCGTTCTCAAGTGGATTTCTTATTGAAACCTGAGTGGGAATCTGAGGCGTTACCACTGTTTTGTCTGCATTTCTTACATTTTGTTGTAGTGTTCCTCCTTTTCCGTGAGATGATTTGTAGACGGTTCAGAAGGCCTTAAAAAATTGATCCAGCCAGATCAGGGAGACAAATTATGTGAGCATAGTGTGGGAAGGTTTTCCCGACATACGCTGCCCACTATTCTAGGGGGCACATTGCAGCAGTCCAAACGACCCTTATGGATGGCAGGTTAAAGACAACCTTATTAGAAAGCTATCCTAGTGGTAGCTGTGGAGACCAGCCGTCAGGCTAAGGCTGGTAGGGAGGTAAAGCAGCTCTTTTACCAGTATAAAATCTCACGAGTAAGGAAATGAAAGTTGTACCACACTAGGTGGATATTAAATATAGGTATTTATTCTAAACACATCCCTCTGGTCCCTTTAGGAGGCTATGAGGCAAAGAATTACAGTCAGTAAACTTATTTAACACGCAGTAACTTAGCACAGTATACGTAGTGCCCTAGGGGCGTACCGGACCATATATCAAGGAAGTGGTATACGGATCACGGCAGGCATCCTGACAAGGCTTGCAGCCTTTAGAACGGGGGGGGCCATTAGGAAGAACTCAAAGTAGTGACACATGGGGGCCCACGCGAAGGAAAAGCCTTTATCTCACAGGTCATCTCATATTAGTACTAAGATTCTGGGGATGCTTGCGATCATGTCTGGTTGGCTGGGATGGTATTTACCAGAAGTCAAAGTGGGGAGCTAAAGAGGCTCTTGTGCCAATTTTACAGCCTCGCATAGTTAGGGCTGTGCTAACCCTTTTGGGTAAAGACTTTGATGCTGCACTGTCAAACAGACTGTCCTTTTCACACATAGATCCTATGGTTAGGGCGGTGCGGATCCTATGCTTGAAGATTTAGATGCTGCACTGGCAAGCAGACTGTCCCTTTCAAACCTAGATCCTATCGCCAAAAGACGTGGGTAGAAAACCAGGAATAGGTGGTGATGTCCTGGTCTGCAGCAGAATTTTAGTAACCATGTACGTGCCGTGGCACCGCACTTCACACTGTGTATCGTCCTTAAGGAGTCATGAGGGCGCTATTGTAATCACGGTGGGCCCCATGCACTGGGTCACTGTACTGCACACTGGATATTATTCTCTAATGAAGGTCATTCTACAAGGCACTCTCCGTAACACTAATTCAAACTCACTACATGGGACACAAACTGAGGCTGTGCTGAGCGCTTGCAGTTGGGAGTGTTAATGAGTATGCGTCTGGCGTCTTATCTAAACTTAGCAAGTGATGGCAATGTGAGACTAGCACGTGTACAGCAGTTATCGCCAGAAACACTAATGGTTTGTGTTTATCTTTTTCATTTATGTATGGCCGGGTCCATGGTGGATATCTGGAGTGCTCCACATCACAACAGCTGCAACAGGTGGACAGCCCAAGGGATGCTTACGTCAGGTAGAGGATGGCAAGCAACAACGCAAGTGTGATGGGCGAGCGATCAAAGACGCAGGAGGTGCCAGCACAGGGTTGATTGTTTTGGAGTGTAAACCCTGGATTGGGCTGGCCGCAGTAATGTTGCGGGATGTTGCGTCACATACAAATGGCAGTGTTTTTCCTTAAACAGGAAATTGGATTTCTACAGTAACGGCGCCTGCGCTCGCAGGGCTACCAGTGTCAGCATGGTATATGCATACGGTTACCAAGTGGTAGGGCCAACGATAGGGATGGGGCAGTGCACAAGGGTGTGCATTTGCTAGCCTTGGCAACCCCAGGAATAAATAGGCCAATGCAACGCCTCATCACCCCTGGTCGGGAAGTGGGGACTTCCATAGAAAGTAGTAGACATACACTTAACATTTCTCGGAGCAGGGTGGCCAGGTGTGGGGGGTTATCAGACTTCGCAATACGCCAGTGGGAGGTGTACACTGATAGTACCAGGATACCCCCGGTTACAGCAACTACAGGGACACCAAAGATGGGGTCTGTCCGTCCATAGTGGGGAAGGAGAGGTACCCGATAGGCACGCCCCCACCCTCAGTCATTATCTGACACGCGGGTAACAACGATTGGGGTTTTTAATTGGGCAAAGGGGGTTCTGGTGGAAGGGATAATCGCACTAGCAAGCTAGTTAGCAAAATATAAAACACAGACTGCACCATAGGGGGGTTCAGTTGTTTCCCAGACTGCAGGAAAAGGGGGGGTGGACTTGGGGAGTGCGCAGAGTCACTCGGTGAAGAATCACTCGTTAAAGAGGATCAACACTTGGATTGAGAAATTATTTCATACACCTTAATTGCAGAATATCCCACAGGGGTCATCTGAGAGGGACAATGTAGACTAACAGTCGGCTGATAATGAGGAGTTGACATTTATTGGAGGGGTTGTATCTACTCACAGGGTGGGGGGGTCCAGTTGTCAGAGTCAGGGAATGCCTTATGGATAGGGAACAAACTAGCAGGGGTAGAGGGTCTTTGGATTAGGAAGATATGACCTTTCAGTATAGGCGGTTGGGGGGGGGGCCAGATAGTCGGTCAACTATGCTGGCCTGTGGCGGTAAGGTCATAATCGGTGAGCAGCAATTTAAGGTCCTTAGGGGGGGGCGGTCCCATTCACGAAAGGGGCCGCCCAGCGGAAGGGGCCATTGGTCTCTCCCAGAACTTCAGGGGCAGGATATGATATCCATTACTTAGAAGGATGCGGGGGAGGGAGTCTACGCTTTCCTCAGGCTGGTAGCCACCCCTCACAGACACTCTGACGTCATCAAGGTGCGCGAGTGTACGGGCCCTCCTGTTATGGTTAAATGAAGTTCAGGGAGCGCACATGGGTGAAACGTGCCCTGGGTTGCGCGCGCACGTGGGTGAAACGTGCCCTGGGTTGTGCATGCGCATCTCGAACGTGAGAGCGTAGCTGTAAAAGGATCTGACACCGGTTAGCGACCTTGCCGTACGACTTAAATTATTAGAATGCATTTTATTTTCAGGATGTTAGATTCGGTTAGGAAACGCGCTGTACTAGATATTTGTTAAGGTTAGCCCATCATACCATGGCAAAAATGGATGTAAATCTAATGTTCTGAAATGTGCATTTAATAATTGTCTAAATGTTTATTTTATTAAAATTTTTATTTTGTTTTTATATTTTAATAAATACGGCCGGGGGGGCCCTGACCCCCTGACTTCCAAAGACCCATGTGTTGAATGGTTGAATTAGGTAATGCTGTCAATATGTTAAGGAGGGGGGTGGCCGGCAGTCCCAGACCATGCAGGAAATGCATCTGCCACTGAAAAATTGCAGAATTCTAGATGGCCGAAATATACACGCGATATATTGGTGGTACACTGTGCGCTCTCATGCGAGGAGGCAAAGCATTGGTCGAAGTGAGGTGGGAAAGCTTATTTATTTCACCTGAGGCTTTCATGAAATTGTAAAATTGTTTCTAGAAAGTCAAAGGCCTTGCACAGCGCGGACTGGGAAATCAGTCAGGTGGTACATCGTTTTCTACCAGATGCTAGGTGCTTCTCTGGTAAAAGCGGCAGAAATGTTTTCAGAAAATGCTAAATAGGTGTGGGAAAATGCAAAGCAGAAAAAAAATGATGTTTCACAGAACACAGCTTTAAAAAGTGGAACGCAGGGCGATGTCTTCCGAGTTGGCAGAGAGCTAGCAACAGGAGCAAGATGCAACCCAAAATTAGAGGCAGGTCTATTTACAATTTGCTGCGATGTTTATGCGGCATTCTGAATTTCACTTCCAGCTTCTTGACAGAGTGGCAGCATCTAGATACCTTAAATGCGCAGTAGGTTGAGTTCACGAGCTCTAACAAATTGTACGAAAGCTCTAATGTGTTCAACCGTTCTCAGACTAAAATGAAAGCTTTTAAAGGCGGGATATTTTACTCAGGTTGAAAGATTTATTACAAACGTGACATTATCCAGTTAATCACTGTGTTCTTTCATAAGTGAGTGCTCTCAGGTGGGCACACCAGGACGAGGAATGTAAAGAACGGGATTGCAATATCCTTACTGAATATATAATAAATGCCAACATTTCTATTTTTATTAAGGTTTTAGGCAGAAATATCGCTGGGGAAAATGAGTCATAACTGTCTGCTGCCAATGTTACATAGATGGTACATTTTCAGAAACAATGCAAGAATATCTTCAGGCTTTGCAGAGATGTGACATGTTATTATATACGAGGTATTGAAGTACACCGACGTAAAGTTTGTTGTCATGCCGTCTGTCTGTAACACACGCTTGTGTCAGAAGCAAACTACATGAATGGAAGATGTTGCAGTGCTCTGTCTTAAGGGTAATCAGCATGGGCGGTGCTAGACTCCTGCGTTTGCAGTCCAGGCAAGGGCCAGGCTGGCCGTAGCGGACACGGCGTTTCCCCAGTAGGCTGCTAGGGTGTGGGCCAATTTTATGGCAAGACCGGAGGCTCCTATTATGCTTTCTTATCTTGCATTTATTTCCATAGCAGCCAAGATAAGTGCAAGAACTACAGTTCCCAGAGGGCCAGGCAACAACTGGGCCATGGGAATGAGAGAAAACGAGAGTATAATAACCAATCAGCAGTCACCACATAGATAAGAGTACACACTGACTGCGCAGCTTCCTCTTTTCTTGCTGCTCGCAGTCAGATAAGTGTTCCCTTATCTTTTCTCACAGTTTATTATTGCTATTTGACTATTGTAATTGATAATTCATTTTATAATTGTTGTATTATCTGTCTGCTGACTTGACTCGCGCTCTTGTGCCTCTGGGTTCGCGCTAGTTGCGCGTTTCATTTCTTGTCCGGTTTCTGTTTACCGGCTCCTCTCCCCCTCCTCCCCCCTCCCGCCCTTTTCTTTTGGTTTCTCCCTGCTCCACGGTCCTCGCGCTGCTCGCGCAGACTCTTACCGCTTCTGGAGCTTCTGTCTGGGGCTTCGTTCTGCCACGTCTCCCACCGCTTTCCACAGCGGTTGCTCCTGTGCACCTCGGAGCTCATTTTTCTTCAGCTCATTCTCCCGGTCTCCTCGCTCCGTGTCCTGGAGTCGGCCCGCCCTTGTGCACGCCCTCTTTTACACGCCTACCTCTCTTTCCTCATAGAATTAACCCTTACCTGCCACATTTCTGACATAATGGAACATGACAGTTCTTCAGAGGAGAATCCCTCTAACATTGACAATGGGTCTCTCAAACAGGACCTTCACAGATTTATTAATAATTCTGTCGAACAGGCAGTTGAAGTCTCCATGAAAAGAATGTCAAAGAACATGGAGAACTCTATGGTCAGCATGTTGTCCAAGGTTTTGGCCCAATCTGCGGGGGATAGCAGAAAACGCAAGGTGGAACACTCTGCTTCTGTGCAAAAGTCTAAAAAGGCGTCAGCGTTGGTTAGCGAGTCATACTCGCCCATGGACGAGGACGACGTGCCTCCCAGGCCTCCTGCTAAGGAGGGGTTTGTCGGTTCAGAGGGCAAAAGAAAATTAAAATCCAAGCACACAGAGTCCCCTACTAAGAAATTAGTAATTTCCACCATCTTGGACACTGACGACGATATGCCTGATGCTGACGACTTGTGCGATATCTTTGACGTCACAGACCCCCCTCCCCCCAAACTACCCAAAAATGATTCCTTTAATTTTTATCCAGTATATGACTCGGAGGGTCTCCCTATGTTTGACCCGTCCTCCATCCGTCATCCCAACTCAACTGAATGGCTTCCTTCCCATCACGTTGGTGAATACATTTCTGCCCGTCTACGTCTCCCTCTAGAGGCAGCTGTGCGTTCCAGGTTAAAATCCGAATGTCCCAAACCTGCCCTCCCTGATAAAATCACCCTTGTCCCTTCCATCGATCAACCTCTCCTTACCTTCTTTTCTAAATTTGGTAAGGACCCTCGACGTGGGGTTGACAAGGCATGGTCCACATGCCAGGACAAAATGCTGGACATTGTTGGTCCCTTGGCCCGTATCTTCGACATGGCAGAGTCTGCCCGTCTTGATGGGTCGGAGCTTTCAGCCGATGACATCTCCATGTGGGTACAGCGTGCCTTCTGCCTTTTGGGCAATGCCAACGCATCCATTACCCACGAAAGACGTAAGGGTCTTTTGATCAAGTTGGACCCCAAGTTAGCTAACCTTGCTCCTATGGATCCCGGCTCTAAGGCAAATGGCCTCCTCTTTGGGGAGAACTTGGTTCGCGACATCAGCCGCTTTGTCTCTACCTTTGCCTCTCTTGACAAGGCTCAACAATCTATAAAAAAGACTTTCGCCCCTCGGGTTTTTGGACGGGCCGGACGAGGCAGGGGTCGCTCTTCCGGCCGTCCCTACAATCAAGGCTCCAAAGGTGCTTACGACAACTCCCAAGAATACAGGCCGCAGTTCTATCCACAACGAGGACGTGGTTTCCGCGGCAGAGGGCGCAAAGGTTATCGCAACAACAACAACTCCAATCAACAAGGTAAGCCTTTCTTCTTTCCCTCCTGTTGGAGGTCGGTTAAAACTGTTTCTTCCAAAATGGCAATCCATAAGTGTAGACCCGTGGGTCCTCAACACAGTTCAGGGCTATCTTATAGAATTTTACTCTCCTCCTGTCCAGACCTCTTTCCCTCCTCCTCTAGTGTTTTCAACACACATGGCACACCTCATCTCAACCGAGATAAAGTCCTTATTACAGAAACGAGCCATTCAAATTTTTCCCTACGACTCTACAGGCTTTTTAAGCTCCATTTTTCTAGTCCAAAAGAAAAACAAGAAATTACGCACTGTCATAAACCTAAAATGGTTCAACCACTTTGTGGTGTATCGTCATTTCAAAATGGAGACGATCCTTCATCTGAGGGATACCCTTCGGCCAAACGATTGGATGGTTCGCTTGGATCTCCAAGATGCCTATCTTACAGTTCCTATCCACCAGTCTCACTGGAAGTTCCTTCAATTCCAGTGGTCAGGAGGGACCTACTGTTTCACCTCTCTTCCCTTTGGTCTCTCTTCTGCACCATGGTGCTTCACAAAACTTCTGAAGCCGGTGGTCGCCTTTCTTCGCTCTCTGGGTATCAGACTCATAATATACTTAGACGACATTCTAATCCTAAATTTGGACAAACAGGGTCTCCTTGCAGATCTCCAAACCACTCGATGTCTTCTTTTGGATTTGGGTTTCCTTGTAAACCTCGAGAAGTCTTCTCTGGTCCCCTCTCAGAACATGGAGTTTCTGGGCTTCCTTGTGGACTCGGTAGCGGCGTCTTTACGCCTTCCTCTTTCCAAAATTTCCAAAATCAAGGCAGAGATTGCCTCTGTGCTCCACCTTTCTGTCATCTCCCTCAGATCTTTGGCCAGGATTGTCGGTTTTCTTTCCTCTTCTATTCAAGCGATATTTCCGGGCCCCCTGCATTATCGGGCCCTCCAACGTCTAAAGATCAGGCACCTTCAGCAAGGTTTAGCTTATTAAGACGTCATCGCTCTAGACCAAGAGTCCCGCACAGAACTGCAATGGTGGATAGACCATTTAGATGCGTGGAACGGGCGCACTATCTTCGCCACATCCCCAGATCTTGTTTTAGAATCAGATGCCAGTCTATCGGGTTGGGGCGCCCGCTGTGGTCCAATCTCGACTGGAGGAGCATGGTCAAAAGAGGAGTCCAGACTGCACATAAATTGTTTAGAGATGCTTGCTGGTTCCTTTGCGATCAAAAGTCTTTCCAAAGACAGGATCCGCTGTTCCATACTCTTACGCATGAACAATGTTTCTGCGGTTCGCTACATAAATCATCTAGGCGGAACCAAGTCCAAGCCTCTAGCAGACTTAGCGAAAAGTCTGTGGGAATATTGCCTAGCCCATCATCTCTCCTTGACAGCGGAATATCTTCCAGGCGACCTCAATTCTGTGGCGGATTGGCACTCGAGGTTCCTGCGCGACTCCAGCGACTGGAGGCTTTGTCCCTCCGTCTTCCATTCTCTTTCTCTTTTGTGGGGTCCCTTTTCCATCGATCTCTTTGCTTCTCGCCTCAATTCCCATTTGCCCCAGTTTTTCAGCTGGCGTCCGGACCCCCTAGCTCTAGCCACGGATGCTTTCCTCCAGGATTGGTCTCGTCATCTCAACTATGCCTTTCCTCCTTTCATAATGATCAACAGAGTGCTGGCGCAAGTCCGCCGTCAGGAAACTTCTCTAGTATTGATAGTCCCCTTCTGGCAAGCTCAAATCTGGTTCCCTGTTCTTCTGGAAATGACAATGGATTTTCCTGTACTTCTGCCGTCCTTCGACGATCTTCTTCTCAATCCTCGAGGCAAGCGTCACAGTCTGATCTTGGACAACTCCCTCACTCTGTCGGCTTGGAAAGTTTCCGGCCTTCCCCTTCTAACGTCCTCATTTCACAAGAGGCTGCTCACTTTCTCAACCAAGCCTGGGCTCCAGGCACTTCCAAAGCCTACAAATCCGCCTGGTCTCTTTGGGCACGCTGGTGTCTGGAAAGGTCTCTCGATCCCTTTTCAGCCCCTCTAGCTTTTGTTATCAATTTCTTAGCTTCCCAGGCCAGCGCTGGGAAGGCCTATCGCACTGTCAACCTCTACCGCTCTGCCATTTCCCTCAATCACGCCCAAATTGATGGGAAACCTGTAGGCGCTCATCCTCTGATTTGTCGCCTCCTCAAAGGTGTTCGCTGCTCTAAACCACAGTTGGCTAAGTATACCTCTTTGTGGGATGTTTCTGTTGTGCTTAAACTGTTTTTGAATTGGCCCTCTAATTCTGCTTTGTCTCTCAAAATGTTATCGGCCAAACTGACTATGTTACTTTGCTTGGTGTCTATCAAAAGGGTTTCTGATGTTAAGGCTTTGGATGTTTCTTCTCGCCAATTTTCCCCTACAGGTATGCTGTTCCAGATTCGCAGACGCACGAAGACTAATTTAGACTCTGTTTTTTATCCCTATTTTCCTGATCAACCCCAACTTTGTGTGGGACAGTGTTTGAAAATGTATGAACAAAAGACCGCTGATCTCAGAATGCCCTCTTGTTCTCAACTCCTCATTTCCTTTCGTAAACCCCACCTTCCTGT
This sequence comes from Lissotriton helveticus, assembly GCF_964261635.1. Taxonomy (NCBI): domain Eukaryota; kingdom Metazoa; phylum Chordata; class Amphibia; order Caudata; family Salamandridae; genus Lissotriton; species Lissotriton helveticus. Next base: position 209,984,057 of record NC_136063.1, on the reverse strand, counting down.
TTCCTCCCCTACCCTCACCAGGTGGGTTCGCTGGGTTATGTCCCTTGCCGGTATTGATGTCTCTGTTTTCGGAGCTCATTCGGCTAGAGGAGCCATGGCTTCTAAGGCCTTTTGGACTGACTCCCGCTTAGAGGACATACTGAGATCAGCAGATTGGTCCAATGACAGTATTTTCCGCATGTTTTACTGTAAGCCTATTCATTCTGTTGCTTCTGATGTTATTGATTTGCTTTAAACAAGCATAATAGGAGCCTCCGGTCTTGCCATAAAATGTAGATTTTCCTAGTTATTATGACGGAAAGTCTTAATTTTATTAAAGACACGGAGGCGAGTATTATCCCGCCGCTACACTATTAACATGTGTTCTCCCTCCCAACAGCGAATCCAGCCTTACCGCCTGCCTCATCATAGAAGATCTTCCCTTCAGCGGCTCCGTTCATCTCCTGCTTGGGTTCCCCCTCCGGTCCTTCCAGCTCCTTCTACAGATACTTTCGTTGGACTTTGGCTCTGGATTCCAGTGATTAAGGATTTCTGCTCCTAGACTTTGGCGTTCTTTCTGGTTATGACTATTTTTCCTTTATTTTCTATTGTTATCTGACTGTCTCTCAGCGAAAAGAGGAAGCTGCGCAGTCAGTGTGTACTCTTATCTATGTGGTGACTGCTGATTGGTTATTATACTCTCGTTTTCTCTCATTCCCATGGCCCAGTTGTTGCCTGGCCCTCTGGGAACTGTAGTTCTTGCACTTATCTTGGCTGCTATGGAAATAAATGCAAGATAAGAAAGCATAATACTCGCCTCCGTGTCTTTAATAAAATTAAGACTTTCCGTCATAATAACTAGGAAAATCTACATTTTAGACCACTGGGGGGCGGTTATGTTACTGGGGGCTGGTTTTGAAGCATAGCCGCAATATCGGCCCCCAGCAATAAAAGTGGCACAAAGCTAGCTATCCGCTAGCACCCCCACACCCCGCCCTCCCGGGGTCGGCCAAGCTCTTTGCCAGGGCCAGTTTTGGTTCCCAGTCCGGCCCTGGGGAGGCCTCTGCCCACACAATTCGTGCCACCCTGTGCGGACTGCCTGTTTACCCCTTGCTACGCCACTGGTAATCAGGGGTTTGATTCAGGCCTCTGCAGATCGGGATGGGGCCCAAACCCACAAGGGCCCCCTAACCCTCCATGTGGGTCCCATTCAATGCAAAATCAATATATTTGTAACATGTAAGGTATATGAGGCCATTATTGTAAATGATAAAGTAGATAATGATATCCTGGCCTAAACGACGCACAATATGAAATAAATGAAAATTACATTTGTATAGCGCATAAACTACACTGAGGCCTCGCAGCGCTTTGTCTGAAACAGAAGGATACAGGAATTTCGTGCTAACAGGATGTTCCAAATAGGTGGGTTTTTAGAAGTTTCCTGAAAGCCAGCAGGTTGTTGGTCCTTCTAAGCGAGAGGGGGAGGGCGTTTGCCAGGGCCATGCCCCATCGTACTTCGATAATTGACTATATTATAGGTTCCTATTTGGTTTTTCTCCTCCTTAAGGATTTGATGGAGACAAATAACATTTGGAATGACATAGAATTGTGTTTCTAACTACTAATGGAAACACTGAGACCATATCTTCTGGCAGATTAGCGAGGATGAGATGGTTCATCTAAATGTGATTAACGGAAAGGTATTCTGGAATACATTTAACAAATTGACCCTAACTAGAGTGGTAAAAAGAGCCATAGAGAAAATTCCTGAGCAAGTTTGGATTTGAGTGCATTATTTTGAAGAAGACATGCAAAAATCTGTACGGGACAAAATCCGATTTTTCCAGAGAATACTTGCAACAAACCTAGGGAGCTGTGGTAAAATCCTTATAGGGGTTTGTGTGACTGAGCCCTTTTTGCAGGGTCATCCCTGAATCTTTTGCCTTCCTCCTGTATTTTTTCTGTCCTGGTTGATAGTGGTTTTATGACTCTGAGCACGTTTTCACTGCTGATCAGTGGTAAAGTGAATAGCCGCTCTATTGTAAATTGATGTAATGGATTAGTGATTCCATGAGTGGTTATTTGATTTACTTGCCAGACCCTAGTACAGTACACCATGTGTGCCCCCATCTGTAAATCAAATGCTGCTGGTGGACTTGCAGCACAGATTATGCCACCCACAGAAGCAGCTTGTAAAGTGTGGCTCAGTCCTGCCATTGCAGAGCCTGTGGGCAGTCTGGGACTGCATGCCGACTTGGCAAATGCACCCACTTGCCAGTCCCTAAACCTTCCCTTTTCTACATGTGTCACCCCTAAGGTAGGACCAGGGTACCCCCCTGGGCAGGGTGCATTGTATGTGAAAGGTAGGACATGCCCTGATGTATGTGGCATGTCCTGATAGTGAATTACAGCCTATTTCGTTTTTCACTATTGCAAAGCTACCTGTTCCCATAGGCCAGAATGGGCAGTTTGAATATAACATCTTATAATCCAAACTGACCCAGGGAACTAGGTAGAAATTCAAGTTTCGTATGCCTGAACTCAAAATGTTAAAATACATCTTCTAGAGAAGGTGATTTTTACATACTGTGTTTGAAAATACCACTTTTAGAAAGTAGGTATTTTCTTGCCTAACCATCCAGTATGTCTCTGCTGGGTATTGTATTCAATGTCTGGTATGTGAGTGACAGGGGGCTAGAGAGGGCTTTGGCTCCAGCAGTCTGATGGGTCAAGTCTGGGCTGAATAGGACCTGCATTGAATAGAGAGTGGGGGGGCGGAGATTTCCTTTCACCTACCTGAGCCCTCATAGAATAGAGAGTAGGGGGAGGAGATTTCCTTTCAGGCCAGGTCTGCTTTCAGCAATGCTGTCTACACCTCCTGCCAGGAAGCTGCACAGAACTGGTTTTCGCTGGGCACAGACACCATCTGCCTTCAGAGGACTAAGGATTTTGCAGTTTAAATATTGGAACCCAGACCCCAGAACTTTAGATCACTTCTGGGACTCAAGACAAACCTTTGCCAAGGAGAAGAACCAAGGAAACTGAAGGAGGAGACTGCCCCTGTGCTGTTTTGCTATTTCTGGGGTTGGCTTTTAGTGGTTACTTTTTTGCCAAGGAAAGGGGAAAAGGACTTTTGTGAACTTTTCATAATCTTGAAGAAGAATCTCCAAGGGCTTGAAGTGTGCTTGCCTCCTGCCTGAAGCCTCAGGGATACAAGCCTTCCTCACCAGCTCCCCTGAATTCCCTTGCTGGGAATTCTACCTGCAGAGAGAACAGCCTACTGTTGTTTGGGCCCTCTGATAAGACTGCGTGTGGCTGGGAGCTGGTAGAGTGATGTAACGGCGTGATGCAACGAGGTGAAGCGTGTCTCCATCGCAGTTGTTCGCCGTTGCACCACCGGCAAAGCGTGTCGCATCACCAGAGAAGCGTGTTGCCACCGCAGAGGTCACCGTCACATCACCTGAGAACCCTCCCGTAGGGCCTATTGCGGCTCAGAAGTTACCGAGTTTGCCGCACGGCCGTCGGGCATGCACATATCGCATCCAACGTTGTTGCATCGCATCAAAGACGCCATTTTGTCGCATTGCACCGGATCGTCGCAACGCATCAAGGCGCCATCTTTTCTCACCGTCACCGGGCCAAAGTAAGAAACGAGGCATCAACTCCCCACACAGTAAGGAAGCGACACATCACCTCCCCTGTGCAGCTGTAAGGAACCAACACATCCACTCCCCTGAGTGTAAGGAACGGCGCATCAACTTCCCTGCGCCCCTTTTGTTTGCATTGCGTGACACATCTAGGGTACTTTGAGAGTTAAGTATTGCATTTACCATCTACATGAACTAAGCTATTTTAACATGTTAAAGACTTAATTTTGATTACAGTATTGTGGATTTTTGTCATTTGGTCTTGTGTTAAGTCTAGTACAGATTACTTATTTTTCTAAACTGGTGTGGTGTCCATTTGTAGTGTTTTCACTGTATTACTGTACGTGCTCACAAATGCTTTACACACTGCCTCTGAGATAAGCCTGCCTGCTCGTGACAAGCTACTAACGGGGTGAGCAGGTGTTATTTAGGAGAGTAGCCCCCTTACCCCCTAGAAAAAAGGGTCCCCATTTGGACAAAGGTACCTACCTCTGCCAACTAGAGATCCCCATTTCTAACAGGATTAGTTTTTAAATGAACGTAACAAGATTATGAATTATTTAGGAAGGAGGAGAGCTAGGTGTTTGCTGGTACAAAAAATAAAATAGGCAGATAAGAGGTGGGTAGAAATAATTCTGTTAAACAAAACAATTATAGATCCTCTGGAAGATTATTGGGGAATGTAGTGGCAGTATCTGTAAGCCTAAAGTTATATACCATCCCTAGCGTGGAATGGTGAAACTACATTTCTTCTTTGTATGCCCTGAATAATTTGGAGAACAATTGATGGGCAGTAGTGTGCCTAATTTTGTGCTCAATGATATGGAAAGTTCTTCTCTCCCATATCCATCTAGGTTGCAAGTTAAAGAGATTCTCCTTGGCACTATGCGCACAGCGGCTAGAGGCCCTAAGCAGCTGCCTATTATGATCATAAAGCTAGAGGCTGATTTATGGGATACTTATTTGGCAGCACTGTTTGGATTCAGCTACCTCACCGTGGAGATATCCGATTCATGGAGGGGCAGTATCATACTCTCATTACATAAAAAAGGTCATTCTATCATCCCTAGTAACTATAGGCAAATCACACTCCTAGATCCAACTGGAAACATTTTTGCAAAGTGTGTATTAAACCAGCTACTGGGCTGGACGGAAGAAATGCAAATTGTGCCCCTGGAACAGGCGGGTTTTAGATCAAATTGTTCCACCTTGGATAACATTAACTGAGTTGCATATAATTGTGAAAAATATGTTCAGAAGCAAGGTATGCCAGTCTACTTGGCCTATTTTTCCACCGCCTTCGTGTGCAGGCATAGCCTGTGGAGGGAACTTTGAATTCTGGGTATATCAGAAGGTCTACTAACATTTATGTTAGTCCTGTTCACTTCCATGTAGTGTTATATAATGCTTATTGGTATTTGTGGCCTTACCTCAAAAACTGAAACCAAAAATGGCCTAAAACAAGGTCTCCTCTTTCACTGTACTTTGCTGACCTACCAGAGCTGATGAGTTGCATAGGTGGTGATGCCCCATAGGTAGGGTTTAATCCTATGGGGACACCAGCTTACACGGATGATATTGTTTTACTAGACGTAACACCTACAGGTTTGTAGAAACATTATAACTTCCCATCCATATGTGCTGATAGCCATTATTTGAAAGGCAGCATTAATAAAAGTAAAATCATGAAGTTTCATACAAAGGTCTGTTATCAAATGTTCCCTGATAATTTATCAGCAAGAGAACATACTGCACATTTGATGAACAAGGCACTGACCCATGCTAATGGACTTAAAGCAGTTTCTTGCACCAGAGGGTGAATGCAATTTAGCCATGCATTTACTGTACCTAAGATGAAAATCCCCCCTACACTGTTATACAGTGTGGAAATTATAAAAGTTCAGTATTGGCACTTTATGCATATACCAGAAGGGAAGATTTTGCATACAATTTGTAATTTAATTACAATGGCGCCAATCATGGCACTACGAATTGAAATGGGTTTGGGAAGCACCTTTATAAGGAGACTGGCAGGAATAGTAAATTGGGTATGCCATCTTTTTCATTGGAAGGAGAACCCCTTGAGGAATCTTATAAGTGCTGAATAATTCGTATAGGTCATCGTATACTGATGACATATCTTTGACACGTACTTGAGTACTTTAGTTTAAAATTGGAAGATTTGTGAAACATAAGTTATTTTAAACTTAAAGGTTATTTGTAATATTTTATGAAAAATAGTTCCATGGGATCTGACATTCACTTCTGTGGGAGAATAAAGAGGCTGGGGGAATTGGTATAGACCGAATGTGCCTCGACACCGCAACCTTATCTAAGCTGAAACCTAAAGCATAGTGTCCACTGCTGTATGTTATTTTTTAGGCTGAACTGTCTCCCTCTAACTTGCGTTACAGTTGCTTGAAGTAGAATAAGTTGGGTCCACAGGTTGTTTTATTTATGTAAGAGTGCTGTACAAATGGTAGATCATAATTTATTTGTTTTTCCAGCTTCAAAATCTCCTAGAAGTTGTTTTTTTAAAACCTCTTATGGTATTGAGTCAGCTAGAGCAGAGCAGATTCCCAGATCTTATGCAGCCCAGCTAATGAAATGAAGTGCTACTGATTTTTTACATTGAAATATTAAAAAAAAGTCTTAATTCATTTAGGTTAAATCGTTTAAAAAATTTGTTATAGATGTATTCCTTTTCTATTTAATAAGGTACTAAGTCAGCTAGAGCTGAATCCTAGATGATGCAGGGGACAATTCACAGAACTAACTTAAGACAAAATCCTAAACTTACTACTTTTGGTATTCAAAGAAGTTAGGATTTTGTCTTAAGTTTGTCTTAAGACAAACTTAAGACAGACTTAAGTTAGGATTTTGCCTTAAGTCTGTCTTAAGTCTGTCTTAAGACAAACTTAAGACAAAATCCTAACTTCTGTGAATACCAAAAGTAGTAAGTTTAGGATTTTGTCTTAAGTTAGTTCTGTGAATCGGGCCCACACTGTCCAGTAAATGAAATGATATGCTGTAAAAGTATTTTCTTTTAATGTATTATGTTTTGAATCTTGTATGTTATATCACTGTTGATCTCTTTGCAGATCTAAATCTTGAATCTTGAATATGTTTGAAAGATATGGGAGACTCAGGGGCCAATTATCACATTATGCAGGGGGTCCCATTATGTTATGTTATGTAACTGAGCATAAAAAGCCAGTAAGACCAAAAAAGAATTGGGCTAAGTATATTGTGAAAAATGACAGATACATTTGACTGTCTTTTCATACAAAAGGGACCTGCCAATTAAATTCCTCCTATATTCTGGAAAATTTGAATTGATTTAAATCACTCTTAATATTTTGATTTGAGTAATATATTGTAAGGGGCCTGATTATGATGTCAGTCGGAAACTAATCAGTTCTGACCAACTCGCGGTATGAGGATCCAACTGACCAATTATGATGCTTCTGAACACCATTCGGAAAGTCTCCCATTGACTTCAACGAGAGCCAGTGTTCTGACCGACAACACAGGCTCCCATTGACAAAATGGTTGCAGAAAACCTTGCACCCTGTGGCGGGCACCCCATGGTGCCTGTCACACTGTGCATGGTCCTACAGGAGGACCCTTGGGTAGCCCTAAAGCCCCAACCGGAGGCCTCAGGATGAAGGGGGGCCTGCCAGGGGCCCCCAAAGTCAGTTTCTGACAACCTTTTTGTGTCAGACAGACCGAGTTGGAAAGGCTGTCGGAATCCAACATTGTAATCAGTCAGTAGGAAACGCTGTCCATTGAGCTGTATGAATCAGCTCCGACCGACTCAAAGTTTCCGAATGCCAGTCGGAACCAATTCGGAATGACCGTACAGGTACCTTTCCATCATAATCGATCAGTCGGAAATGTTTCCGACTCGGTCGGAAACATAGGTTTCGAAACGATTTAGGAAAATCTGAATGCCGTTCAGATCTTTTTCGAACAATATCGTAATTAAGCCCTATGTCTTGCAAGACATCTAATTTCCCAGCCGTGTTTTTGACTGCTGTAGACCTTCACATTTCAGATGAAAATAACTTTACAATAATATAAAACTGTGACTTGACATTCACGTAGAAAATGCATAACAAAGTGAACTGTAGAAAAATTGCCTTTCTTAAACGTGCTAATAATTACCATGCAACATTCTATTTTCCAGAAATCTCAAATTTCTACTGTACTTTCAGGACTAGGGCTTATTTTCTTACCTTTACACTTTAAAAAAAATGAATGCTTTCGAAAAATGCTCCTTAAATGCTTGTATTTGACTGCAGAACTCATCATTGCCATGAAACGTGCTGTGTTAAAGAAAATATTTTTCTTTCTTCCTCACACCATATGATTTCCATGTTTTAAACAAATACATTTGCTATATGTTTATAGTTCTCAAGCTTTAACCAGGATATTATATATAGAAAATGTTTCATTTAATAGACTAGCGCATTGAACATTCAATGGAACGCTGAACAGCTCACAGAATAGGGTTGCAAAGGTTCTCGTGAGAACATTCTCTATTAGATCAACTGTAAGAAATGTTAGCAACCTACAGATAACACCATATCGACTCAAGCTTTTACTGTGGTAATCGAGAGAAGAGACGAAACACCATTGGAAGTTCCTTCTCTATTGGCTCATGATGATCTAACACTCATAGTTTGTAACATATGTTTTCATATTTCTATATAATACGTGTTCCTAGCTAGAGAGTCCTGGCTTTGCATTCTATGCACCTTTCCCTGCCATACCCCTTAGCACTTGACTTCTACTCTTGCCTGAATTGCTGTAAGCTACTGCTAACAGTGATTTCCTGTTTCTGTGATTATTGTTAGGAGACTCTCTCTTTCCCTATGCTGATCCTGATTTACTTGTTGCTACTGCAACTGTTTGGGAAACTTGGCTGAGTTTCTAGAACTGCTCTGCATAGGGAATTCGATCTTTTATAGCTTTTAACTTGTCGCTCCAAAGATCTTGTTCTTTTCCAAATGGAACTCTTTATGGGTTTCTGTTAGATTAGATCCTTTTATATTAAGATAGGGACTCTTTCCTTGATGGAACATGCTGTTATTTTTACATGTTGAATCTAACCAAATTTGTCTTGATATTTCTGTAAACAGACTTATCTGACTAACCTAAATAAAAAGATACAAAAAAAATTACTAATCTCTTAATGAGAAATAAAGCATAACATTTTTTACCAAACCTCTCATCGTTGACTAAACTTTAAAATGCTGTTAGTTTATGAATTTGATTTGTACTACATTCTAAAATGGTAGCAAAGATCTGACGAGAGATGAAGTTGAAACTGTTTTTCAAAATGTCCGTGCTAAAAGATCTGGTGGCAGAAGAATAGGTTCACACCCTGAATAGAGCTATAACATATTACCCAAACTCTATTTAAAATTCCAAATTCCTGAATCCAATGTTCAGAACTTGATGATCCCAACTAGACGGTATTCAAAGGCAGTTGCAGTTTTGAAGGTGTAAGTATTAAAAGGACAAATGTGTTGTGGTTGTGATTGAGTTTTACTTTTGGATTAAAAATGTTAGGCTCATTGTAGTCGAAATATCCTGGGATAACATATAACATTTGAAAACTTGTTTGTAGGATTTTGGGTGTAGTGTGTGAGGTACCATCCCCTACACTATTGACATGGAAATGGGAAGTCTGTTGTAATTGATTAACATTTATCAGTGTTAGTGGAACCTAAATGGGCAAATGCCGGAAACTACACTGGTTTGGGGGATTTCGCACTGGTCGAGATTTCACTTGCGGTTGTGGAAAAAATCTTGAATTAAAGTAATACTGTTATTCTTATTAGTAGAGCAAACAAGAAGATGTTTTTAAGTTATTTGTGAAAGTTGTGTGAATATGAAGAAAATTGGAAAGGAGGGTGAACTGCTGTGAGGTTGTACATCTTACAACCTCAATATGAATTTAGGCCTGTGTTTCCGACTTCTGTATTAGGATGCGACTGCCCAAAGGGCGGTCGGAAACATCCATTTCACTATGGCAGCTAGTGCAGTGGGCGGAAAAGGCCCACAGCACAAGCTGCAATAGCAAATTGGATGTTTGGAAACATCGGCGCAGGGATGTTTTGGGGGACCCTTAGATGATCCCTAGGCCCTATAGTGGAGGGCCTGCTAGCCATCCCCAAAGTTAAAAAGGCCAACATAGAAAGGCTGTCGGAAAATTACATCATACTCATGATGGCAGAGACGAAGCTTGCTCCGCCATCATTAGGGAATTCTGGTGTCTTTTCAATGCTCAAGGAGCCCGTCGGAACCTCAGTGGACAGTCCCTCCGCCCGCTACATCGTAATGCACAGGGCGGACCGCAGGGGCAGATGTCAGAAGGACCGCAACCGACCGGTCAGTTGAGGTCCTTCTGACATCATAAACAGCCCGTTAGTGTTGCATACTGACACTGGCCGGTTGGTGTGCTTTCCCGCATGGATTGGATGGTCACATTGTAGTGCCAGGCTGGGATTGGGTCTCCAAAAGTTAATACTGCATTTGGATTGAATACTTAGGGCCTTATTACTAGTTTGGTGGTCCGTGGACCTCTGTCCCGGCAGTGGCATTCCGACCTAGGTGAGCCATCCACCGTATTACTAGTTGGGAGTGTTGCCTGTGCAGAGACTGCCGCTTGACCGCTGGCACCACCCCCGACCACCAGGGTCACGGTCGGGGGAAGGCAGCCTCCATTGGGCAATAGAGAGGGGCACCACCGCCATCAGTAGTATGAATTGGCTTTCCTACGAGCCAAAATCGGCGGTCAGACTGCCACCTAAAGTTTGGCAGAGACAAAGGATGTGGGGTGCATACTAATTCCTTTCCAGTTCTTCCCAGCAGATTTCAAAGTGGATCTCTTTTTCCAGGTCCCCCTATGCAAGAGCATCTTCACCCTGAGGAATACGACCCCGTCTGCGATGAAATACAGGTAAGTGCATTGGTACAATATACCCATTACCGGAACTGCCCACATATAGGGGGGACTCCAGCAATGGGTAAGTGGCATTTAAAATAAAATATATATCATGCATATGTGTGTATCTGACACATATGCAGTCGGAATGTACACACAGGCATCGATATATAATGAAATACAATGCCCACTGCTGCAAGGCCGCCTCAGCCACACCCCCGTCCCCTCTACAAACTATTAAAATGGCAGTCGGACGGCCAAAGGTGCAGCGGTCTCCCAGCGGATGCAGTCCTTCTGCGGTTGGACTGCCAATCTCGTAATTAGACCCTGAGACTTGTGTGAAATAATAGCTGAAATGTAATTGACTCATTGAGATTTGAGGTTTAAGTGACAAAATCAAAACATCCTGGATAATTTGTGTTCTAATTGATTTGTCATTATCAATCAATCAATCTGTAAAGCATGGATACTCACCTATGAGGGTCTCACGGTGCTGGTGAGGTGGTTTGAAGGTGGTGCTGATTACTCAGGTTTTGGGGTTCATTGGAAGAGCCAGGCCTTGAGGTCCTACCTGAACTGGGTCAACAACATGGATTGCTTGAGGTGGAGGGGCAGAGTGTGCCAGGTCTTGGAGGCGAGGTAGGCAAAGAATCTTCCTCTGGTTCTGGTCTTGTGGATTTGTGGGACAAAAGCCAGGGCGAGTTGGATGGAGCAGAGTTGTCTGGCAGGTGTGTGGAAAGTGAGGCAGTGGTTCAGATATTCTGCTCCTGCATCATGGAGACATGTGTGAGGAGCTTGAAGGTGATTCTCTTGTAGATAGGGAACCAGTGGAGTTGTCGGTGGTGTTGTGTCAGGTGACTGTGGCGGGGGATGTCAAGGACCCATCTGACTGAGGCGTTTTGAAAATTCTGTAGTTTCCTGAGCTGTTTCTAGGTCACGCTGGCATAAAGTGAGTTGCTGTAGTCAAGTCTACTGGTGATGAGGGCATGGGTGACTGTCCTTCTGTATTCCGTGGAGAGCCATCTGAAAGTCTTTTGAAGCAGGCGGAGCATGTGGAAACGAGATGAGGATACTGCATTGATTTGGCAGTTCATTGAGAGCAAGGAGTCCAGAATGAAGCAGAGGTTTCATAGGGGTATGAGGGGTTCCTAGAGCGACGGGCCACCAGGAGTCAACCCAAGCTCAGGTGGGTCCCAGGATGAGTAAATCCGAGTTGAGTTTGAGGCAGCTTTCTTGGATCCAGGTAGCAACTGCCTTCATTCCGTTGTGAAAATTGTTTCTGGTGGCTGTGGGTTCGTTGGTGAGGGAGGTGATCAGCTGGGTGCTGTTGGCGTAGGTGACGATGTTGAGTCCATGGCTTCTGATGATGTGTTATGAAATGTTTTAAAGATTTTAAGAATTTGGTGAGAGGGGATGTTACTATTCCTCATGAGGGTACGCCTGCATACATGATGACCACTGAACATGGGTTGAACACCTATCTTTAGCTTCGCTAATGGAGTAGATTTACTGAGAAAAGGGGTGCATTGAGTTTTTATAGATATGGGACATTTCCCATCAGAATTCTTAAGCATTTTTAGGGGAAATTATATGAAATGAAGCCCCCATCTGTACCCATTCAATAGGAAGCATTAGATGCTTGGGAAAAGGTTGCGAGGGAAAAAGAGAGGGAAAAATACCAGAGAAGGACCAATAGAGCAGTTAAAATTATGTAAATGTCCGATGGAACGAGGAACAGTGTAGATGGAGAAAGGTGATTATAGTAGGAACCTGATTGTATGCAGTGACTACACCAGAAGCTGCAAAGAAAAGAAAGGATAAGGATTCCACTAAGAAAGAAGGGGAAGAGTCAGATACTGATTTGGGCAAAGAAATTTTAGAGCAACGGTTAAGTTCCAGATCTCTACTATATGCCAGCCTAGCTGATCAGTGAGAATTAGGTGCTAGTACAAACACAGTGGTAGCTACTGCCCCTCTGGATCAAGCTGTTACACCGGTTGAACAACCCTCACAAATTTTGCACTTTGCACCACTAGTTGTGGCTCACCCACAAGCTATAGTTCCTACTGTGACAAATACAGCTACAGTGCCTAGCAAAGCCCCGACAACTATTGCTAATACACAGATTGCTTCTCAAGTTGTTGTGAGTGCTTCTCCACCAGCTTAGATGAGACCGGACACACAACTTGCATCCACATCTGGATTCGTCCCAACTTCCCAAAATTCACGGATAGTTTTGTAGAAGCCCCCACAAACAATAAAAGCACTGATAGATGGAAGGACCTTACTTAGTCTTTCCAGTCCCAATGACTCCGGGGGACATATTTGTCATGGAGGAAGGACATGTACCAGCTTGGTTTGAGGAGACAGCAGGAAATTAGATGGCAGAGACCACAGATGTACAAGAGCAACCAGATACGGAAAAGTAGAGACCTTTAGATATAGCAAATTTGGAGGTAGAATTGGAGGAAATAATAAGGGGATGTTTGGAATTTGAGCACCTAGAACAATATCAGAGAAATGAATTAATCTACCTGTGTAAGGAGATGACTCATAAATCAGCTTAAGTGCACAATAGAGACCCAGAAATAGCCCATAAATATGAAGCATCTCTCACTAATAATGTATATTTGCACAAAAGCTACAGGGTTCATTTAGATGAACCAGCTGTAGAAATTATAAGAATTACAGGAATGCGTTTGCACAGTGTGGAATTAGTCAAATGTATTCGCAGATAGAAGGATACTGAGAAACCAGAAAACAGATGGGCAAAAAAGTACTAAAAGAAAAGAAGGAAGCAACCATTATAGGAATGCAAGATGAGTCATATGAGGGAGAAGTGACAGTTTACCCACTCTGGGAAATAGTGGGAGGGACTTATGTGCTAGTTCCTTGGAGTCGAGGTGATTTGGCAGCATTTACAAAAACATTCAAAAGCTGAGAGACAAGCCGGTGCAGTGAGAAGCACAAGTAGAAAGGTTTATAAAACTCTCAAAGGTGTTATGGATTGATGTGAATACATTCTTTGACATTATGGTGCCTGCCGATTTATGGACTGAATGTAAGACTGTGGTAAAATGGCCTAAAGAGGAACCAGTAAGGGAGGTAAGGACTAATGCACCATCACCTGTGGTGAAAGAAAGATACAAAGCAATTATCATCTTTATGAAAGACATGGATTGGCTTAAAATTTAAAGAACTGCTCAAGAGCCAAAGGAAACTGCTCATGATCATTATGAGAGATTATTGCAAGTGTTTCTGCAGCACAGTGAATGTGAGTATCCTGAGGAAAAGGATATGGAGATTTTGGTATCCCAGTTTGGTTTAGGGCTGAAGCCAGAAATTTGTTCGCACATAACACAAAGTGTTATCTGCTGGCAGAACAAATCACTCGATGAAATCCTGAGAAATGGAAAACACTGCAGTGATGAGTTAGACATGAAGCAGAAGAGAATAAAGGAGAAGTTTATTTTAGCACAGATGAAGCTGGCTCAGAAAAGTTTTCAGAACCTTTCTTTTGAGGGATATCAAGGAAACATGCACAGAGTTGCTTTGCCCCAGCCTGGGTTTCAGAGAAATCAAGGAGTAATGGATGTGTTGCATAGTAGAGGTAAAGTTGTTCCTGTGGGTACATGTTCTGGTTCAGAAGTTGCTGCTATGAAAAATATTTCTACTTGTCACATCTGTCAAAGAATTAAACATTGAATGAAGGAATGTTGATGTAATCCTGACAATGCTGGAGGAAATGTACACATGCAGTGAGGTATCCACATCTAAAATATGCCTACACAACAGATACAAAAGCCGATGCAGGGACAGGCTCCAATGATGCCAGTTGCACCCACACAAATGCTAAATCCTAGAGTCAATTTGAATCAAATGCCAAAAATGAATACCAATCCAATAAGAATGTCACGCCACAATTCTAAAATCCAAGCAGGAATGCTTTGCAGCAATTCTCTTTTTTTGAAAATGATAGTTCTAGTTCAGTTTCTTCCCAATGATGGTGCCTGAGAGGGGAGGAAGATTGGGTATTTGGAGCAGACTAAGTGGTAGATGCCAAAGTCTGTGGCCACCCCATATTATTTCTCATCAATACAGGTGCTACAGAACACAGTGGAAGTCCCAGCCCATCCTCTCTCTGTGAAAATTATCCAAGTTGTAGTAGCCACAAATAAACAGATCCTAAATCCAGTTTCATAGAAAGACCCAGCAACATTAGACTAATTAAAAGAAAAACACAAATTTGTTGGTTGTGATTCACGTCCTGTAAACCTAATAGGAAGCGATTTACTGAGCAAGTTGAATTGTACTATTTAACATACATCGGAAATTGTGTAGCCTTTCAAACCCATTATGAGGGTATGCATTATAAAATGATTAAACAATAGGCTGAGACAGGAATGTTTCCTTTGCTAACCATTATCAAATTCCCTGAGGATTTAAGGGAAACAGTAAGCACAGAAGTTTTAGATTTTACAGGGAAAGACATCAGACTTATAAAAGGTATAGAACCAGTTCAAATAGCTGTGAAAACAAATGCTGTTTATCCCAGAACACCACCATATCATTTAACACCTTAGCTGCTATGGAACGTTGTGCTCCAGTGCTGGACGTTCCATTGCACAGGTGCAGTTCGAACGTTCAACGGCCGACGGCAGCACTACGGAGGTAGTGGTGCCATCGGTCGTTGGTCGTGCGCAGCACCTAAGGTGTTAACACCAAAAACAGTTGCAGGAATAAACCAGTAATAGATGGCATGCTACACAATGGAATCCTGGGAGAACTAATTGGAATTCCATGTAGCTCTCCAATTATGGGTTTACAGAAGCCCAATAGGGAAATGTGGAATAGTGCAGGATTTAAGAAAGGTAAATGAAATAGTAGTGCCCTGTTGTCCTGTGCTAGCGAATCCAGCCACCATATTATTTCAGATCCTATGTACTTCAGAGTGGTTAACAGTCATTGACTTGTGCCAGGGGTTCTTCTCAGTGACAATGCATGAGGAAAGATAGTTTCTATTTTCCTCTGTGTTCCAGCAGAAAGTATTAACATGGTGTTTTATCCCACAAGGGTATGCAGAGAGTCCATCTATTCCAACCAGATGCTGAAATGAAATATGAAAACTTTGCAAATGTCCTCCAATTCTGCCCTTGCCCAGTACTTAGACAACTAACTTGTGGCATCGGAAACAATAGATGCATGTAAATGTGACACCATCGCACTCTTGAATCAACTGTCTGAGAATGGACACAAAGGGGCCTATTCCGATGGCGGGCGAACCATGACGGTTAACAGGACTGACCACCAGAGGTGCTGCGGTCCTGCCATGGCAAGTATGACGTGATCGCCACCCTGGCAGTTGCATCCAGCACATTTTACATTGCGGCAGGCAGTGCTGTCAGCAGCTCCCACAGCAATGCAAAATATGCATGTTGTGCATTGGCATGCACAACGTGACTGGCACCGCGCGGTGTCTGCCACCTTGTGCATGCCAATGGTGGGGGGTACCATGGGTACCCCCCAAGTGCAGGCATCCACCCCAACCCCCCTGGGGGCCCACACGGGCCCCCAAAGGCATTCTCCACATGCCTTTCCATGGCAGAGTCTCCACCATGGAAAGGCATGTCACCGCAGGCATGCTAATATGGAGCATATTTACTGCTTTTACCACCCAGCCGGCAATCCAACCAGCGGAATATTAATATGGCGGGGGTGAAAACGGATATCTGGCAACTGGGTTGCCCCGCGGTGGCCATCGCCGGCCTGGCGGTTGCGTTCCGCCAGATATCCTAATGGGCCCCTAAGTGTCTCCAGGGAAACTGCAGTACTGTCAAAAAAGAGCCTCAATATCTGGGACACATCATTGTGAAAGGAGCTAAGAAGGTGTCTCCAGAAAAAGTGGAAGTAATCTTACACATTAATCCACCACAAACTCAAAAGGAAATCAGTATGCTTTTGGGAATGGTTGGCTATTGCAGGCGGTGGATACCAAACTTTTCCTTGATGGCCAAAACTCTACTGATAAACAAAGATGTGTCTGATCCGATTCCATGGGACAACAAATGGAGTTGAAAGAGAAATTGTGCCGTGCACCGGCGCTAGGAATGCCTAATTACACAAAATAATTCATATTGTTTTGCAGTGAGAGAGATGGGTGTCCTCTCTCAGTACTGACACAAACTCATGGAGGGGCTTGAAAGCCCATTGCTTGTTTTTCTACTAGCCTTGACGGTGTAGCCGCAGGTCTTCCTGTTTGCCTTAAAGCAGTAGCTGCGGTAAGCATTAGTTTGGAAAAGAGTGAAAACATAGTGATGGGATACCCTTTAACTGTTATGGTCCCACACTTTTGGGCTATTACTAACACGAACAAAGACCCAGTATTTGACCCATAACAGATTGACTAAATATGAGCAAAACATACTTTCTTCAGATAATATTGTCTTGAAAAGGTGCACTATACTGAAAACTTCAAAACTGTTACTGGTAAATGATGATGAAGATTGTGATGAAATGGAACATGATTGCCTAGATGTCATAGAATTATGCACCAAACCCCAATCTTATATTAAGGATGAACCCCTGATTGATGCCGACCAGATATTGTTTGTGGATGGCTCATGCAAGAGAGGAAATTATGGAGCAGTAAGAGTAGCATATGTCATGTGCATTATAAATTTTGTTGGAGAGTCTTCATGGCTTCAGAAGGTTTTGGGCAATTACTTCCTCAGCTGCTCCAATCAAAAACTGAACTTATGTCGAAGACATGTTGGAAGCTGTTCAGCTACCGAGAGGAATTGCTGTGGTAAAATACTTAGCTCATCAAAATGGAAGCAGATATGTTGCCATGGGTAATTGATACGCTGACTCAATTGCCATATGTTGTCTTTTGTTAGCCTGTACATTTAGTGGAAGTTTCACAAGTGCCTCCGAGGAAGGCACATGCAATGTTGATGCAAGTCACTGACACATAGAATGAGCCGAAATGTGTGCAAGAAAATGAGTCAGAATCAAACAGAACAGTTAGGTAAAAGCAGGATGCAAGAAAAATGCTAATTATATTTGGATGTCAGCTGATGGGAGTCCAGTATTTCCAGACAAACTATTATTTTTATTTTCAATGACACAATATTACCATGGATATAGAAGGGATTCAATGGTGATGCTTTTCAGGAAAAGTTGGTATAACCTAACCCTGGGCGTAGTAGGCGTAGTCGCGCTACGTGAAGCTACGCGAAGACGTTCTCGCACTACGCGAGCTTCAGGAGCGTGCGTAGTAGCTTGCTGGTCCCGTTCGCGAGCCGTTTTTCTTGCTCGGGAGCGCGTTGTGCGTGTTCGGAGCGCTGTCTGCGTGTTCGGGGGATTGTAGCGTGCGACCTTACCCATGTGGTGGGCTATGGGCGCGGCCATCTTGTTTTTTCAATTGTCCCACCCGCTCGCGCCCCCTATTTCCTCTTCCGGGTCGCGTATAACGTGTTCGCGTGGTGCACGTCTTGTTTGGGAACACAACTACTTGTTCACGCTGACAAAGTGCGTGTTCGCGTGAAATCGCGCGCGAACTTACCCACGTGGTCGCGATGGGCGCGGCCATCTTGTTTTTCACACTCTATGCTATGGTTCTGGGCCTAGTTTTCTATCCACCTTATATGTGTGCAATCTTTACCTATTTTCACAGTTTTTCTTACTTTTTTTACTTATCATCTATCTCTCTCTGTCCCTAAGTTTATATTTTGCATTTTATTTCTACTTTTTCACCTTTTTTTAAACTTTTCTACTTTTTTATTTTACTCCTACTTCTTCCCCCTAACTTTTTTTCCTTTTGTTCTAACTTTTCTTTTCCACCTCCACTCTAGAACCATGGCAAAGGGGAGCAGCAGAACCGTCTCGAAGGGCAAGGCGCCTGCACCCAAGAGCCGGCTGCCTTGCGGCAGAATGCGACCTTCAGGGGTGAAGGCCCGGAATCTTTTGGGGGAGGCGGAGGTGGCCGCCCTTGTTTTTTTTATCCAGCGCCACCTCCCCTTGACCTTGGCAGCAGGTGGCAGGCCAGGCTCTGGTTACCTCCCAGAGGAGTGTCACCGCCGGTGGGCGAAGGTGCGCCGGGCAGTCAACCGTCGCTCGGATATCCGGCGCACCCACCCACCAGCAGCTGGCCCACAGGTGGGCAGACATTCTGGACAGGGAGCAGGACCTGTTGGACCTGCTAGGTGGTGAGGTCGTGGGGCTTGGTGAGTAGCTAGTAATATTAATATATGAATATATAGTAGTATAAGTATTGTGTATAATTCTTGGACGAATAAGTAACACGATTACTTCTGCGCTTAGTTACATTGCAGATCAATTCTGTCTCAAAATCTTCTGTTACCGTATGACACAGGTGCTGCTCGCTCGCCAATTCTCATACTGGTTTGTATAACTGTGCGCTAGCTTGGGCTGGTGATTATTGATGTTAGAGTTTACTTTAGAGAACTGAAGTTAGTTAATGCTATTACTAGAGTCTAGTCCTTACATTGTCCTTTAGTGAAATAGTGGTGGATGGATAGTAGTAGTTCATATTTTCTTAACGGTCTGCATGACGCGGCGCCTCCTCTGTCACTGAATGCTTAGTTAGTTCTTATTTATCCCACCCCTCCCTAGAACCGGTTTGCAGTTTGTGTACTGAGTGGTAGGCTTAGCAGCAATAGCATTGTCACGTCAGTCAGTAGCAGTTCATATGACGCAAGCAACTAACAATTTCGTGTATGCACAAATTTATGCATGTGTCCTACTCCTCCATCTCATCTATGCATGTTTGCGGGCAAAAATAAAATGGAAATGCAGACTTACGGAACAATTGGCCCGGTTGGAGTCTGCAATAGGTGGTGTAGGTCAGGAGGTACTGGCTTCGTTAGTATATTCTGCAACCGGGAGAGAAAAGAGACAAAGCGAACGCAGAACCACGGTAAGTCATTACCGCGAACGCGAGAATGCTATTGAGTGCGCGAGGAAGAAAAACTACTACGCTACGCTGTCGATTGCGAAGTAGTCGACAGCTTCGCGCTCGCAGGGAAGTGCGAAGTTGCCGAAAATTCGCAAACTCTGCGAACGGAGCGTAGTTCTCCGCCCAGGGTTAGTATAATCCCAGATTTCGAATGTTGACAGAAAATATTTGTCAAAGGTGTATAACATGTCAGCAACTGAATACAGGAAGGAGAACACATGTCACATTAACTTAAAAAGGATGAACGGGTTGTCCCTCAACAGAATGCAGATGTGTTTGCTCAAGATGCCTGTACATAATGGGTGGAGATATATCTTGGTGATTGTGTGTATCTTCTTGCGGTAGGTGAAAGCTTACCCAAGTAGATGAAATGACAGTTTAACGGTAGCAAAGCTGTTAATACGTGAATTAATACCAAGGTTCAGCATGCCGATTTCTCTTGAGTCAGATAGAACACACTTCAATAACGAATGGCCTTGCAAATTGAACAAAGATTACATTGCAGTTACAGCCCAGAAACCTTTGGTTTCGATAAACAAATGGACGGTACCATCAAGCCTAGATTTGCGAAAGTTTGTACTTCAACCTCCCTAAAGTGCCCAGATGCTTCGCCTTTGGCTTTGATGAGCATTCAAAGAGCTCCTGGCAAGAAAATAGGGTTATCACTTTATGAAATATTGATGGGCAGGGCAATAAGACTACCTGCTGAATATCACAGGTGATATCATTTTGGATTATTGCAAAGAATCGGCTGATATGGTTCATTCTGTTTCTCATCACGTTTCAGCGGCCATACGGGACCTGCATCAAGAACAGTGTCATGACCTTAATCCTGGTGATTGGGCCGTGATCAAGAAGCATGTTCAGAAGACTTTCCTTGAACCCAGATAGAAAGGCCCATTCCAGGTAATCCTGACTACAAACACTGTTGCTAAGTGCACTGGAGTTTCAAATTGCATTCATGCTTCACACAACAAAAGACTGAGCACTCCAGATCTATCAGTCTATGATCCTGAATAAAGAGCTGTTGTGGTTTCACCACTAGTTGATGGACCTCTTTGGCCAGCTGCACTGTTGCAAGTCCAACAGCAGGAGGAAAAAAGGGGTGAAGATCAGCCAACAGAAAGACAAATGTAAGTACCTGAAATGACTCAAAGTGACATTGAGATGTCTAACGACACAGAAGCAGAGATTGAATCACAAAGTGAAAGTGCCACTGAAGTGGTACCAAGACAAGAAGAAGATCCAGGCAAAGCAATTAGCACTTACACAAGAAGAGGGAATCAACAAACAAAATGGCCACAAAGCGATGAACATACAAATTTGAGGAGAAGTTCTTCAATAGATCGAATCCCAGAGACTATATATGAGGAGACTGAATATAGTGGCGAAAGTGGTATAGATCCAAATCATCAATTCCTGAGTAGATCAAAAAGAACACGGGTGCCCTGTCGAAAATATTCTACACCTGAATGGTCATACTACACGAGCAGTGCTATGAATGTCACATTGGAAGATTTATGCAGAGTAAATTCTAAAATATTTGAACCTTCCTGAAAATAAAGTATTGGGACTGTTGGTAAAGATTCTGGAAAAAATAACTTAAAGCCAGATGAAAATTGAGGAAAGAAATCTCTGTATTGCGCCTGTTAGACATACATTTTTTTAAGTTCTTGGTTTTAAAGAACATCAACCTAGGTCCAAGTAAAAGCTACTGAAGAATATGGACAGCATTTTAGAAGAACACAGAGTAGGGTTAGGGATTGTCTATTCAGGAAACTAATGGCTGAAAGAAGATTTAACCGCGTCAAAGAAGCTGCTTTCTGAAATTTGCTATAAGCTACTGAAGTTAAGTGTTTGGGTCTGACTCAAATAGAGTGTGTTGCATTAGAAATATGTGTATATATATATAATGGGTTTAGTTTTTGTAATAACTGTAATAATGATCACTACAGTACTGATATGGTTTTCCTTATCGCCAGAGATAGAGCCCAATGCAAGAAACATTACTGATTCACATACTTACAATATTAGAGAGAACACATTTAGCTACTCCTTCTTAAGCTACAAGATAGATGATTATTCAACTAATGTTTACTCTAGATTAGTTCAAGTATAGACTAATGCCATGGGCACAAAGGACTGTTATGTGTGTGCACACTTACCTACTTCACTTTCTGAGGAAGTTACATATTATCATATGCCTTTAACCTATGCTATTTCTTGCAGTATTTTACTCTCTTTAGTTTATAAACATGGACACTTTGAGTATTTCTATTCTAAATACGATTTAGTTCTTTCTAGAGTGCCTCTAATAGAAAGCATGAATTTACACAGGCAAGCAAGAGAGATGGACACAGTTTGGTATTATTTATTTCCGCATACACATATAGATAGTGTAAAAACTTACAAAAATAATTGTTTAATGCAGCCAATAAAGAAAATTTACATAATGGCTTTAGAATAAATATACACTAACATGACGCAAACTGGTCTGGACATGTATGGATTAGTAGCTGTGAATGCACATTCGAATTGACAGGGGGAGCTTGTCAAATTTTAAAAGAGGACGGAAATGCTATTCCAGGAGTTTGTTACATTTGTGGACAGAATGCTTACTTTTTTACTTCCAATTGATTTTCGAAGGTACTCGTTACTTAGCCATACTAATTCCAAAGATGTAACATGTGAAGAGCTTAAATGCATTAACACGAACACCAGCACTCAGACCTAAACAGAATACAAAGACAGGAGCTGGATTAATGGCGGATATCTTTGGAACAGTTATTCCACCTGTGGGAGTCGTCCTAAATTACGAAAAGGTTAGAAAGCTGGCAACAGTTGTCAACAAAATGGCAAATGTCACATCTGGAGCATTTCTTGTAATTAATACAGAATTAGTTGCTATACAGTGCATGGTCTAACAAGACCAACTTGCATTAGACACATTACTCGCACAGAAAGGCGGAATCTGTAAAATGCTTAAATTAACCCCTTGTTGTTCATACATACCAGACAAAAGTAAGGAAATGGAAAGATTTGCAAAGAACATTTTAGGTTGATAACCTCAACTATATGTATTGGAAACACAAAGTCTATTTGAAAAGTTTGGGAAAGGGATAGCTATGATTGGAAATTGGTTTTCCACCGCAGGAAAAGGTATATTAAAGGCCTTTTTAATGCCAATAGTAATAGTGGGGCTTTGCTTAATTTTTCTAAATGTCCTGTTTTTATGCTGAAAATACATATTACAAAAAAGAAAGGAAAGACTGCAAAAGAAATTATATCGAAAGGACATGGGACTGTGAGGCATTATGAAAGATGAAGTCATGAAATCTTTGAAAGTTAGGGTCAAAAGAAAAAGACAAGAATCAACTGACGATGAAAGTGCTCTCTGAACCGGAATCACATGAGAAACGTAGTTATGTGATGATTTAAAAATCATCAGAGGGGAAATTGAGAATATTGAACATTTTATATGAAATTAACCTTCCATTAATGTAAAAATGTGACTTGACATTAACATAGAAAATACATACCAAATTAGACAGAAGAAAAATGTGCCTTTCTTAAATGTGCTAATCCCTTGCTCACTTTGCCACTGGATTCAAGCAAGTCTGGCTGAAGACGGCTGGAATGCCAGAAACCAGTCCTAGGAAGCTTGTTTCCAGTACAGGGAAGGCATGGCTTGGCAGTTCGGGCTGGACTGTTCCCATGAGGCACAAGGTCAGACTGATTTGCATATGGCCATGTCTGAACTGGAGTGGCAGAGTGGATTAAAGAACGGTGATGGATTAATCCCAGATCTGTTGACTGGGTGTGAGTGTTTGATTGGTTCAGATGCTCTGTCCATCACCACCCCCTTTTGTACCACTTTGTTCGCCATAAATTGGCAGGGTATGCTCTGACGTGAGGCCATTGCTCACTTTGCCACTGGATTCAAGCAAGCCAGGCTGAAGATGGCTGGAATGCCAGAAACCGGTCCTAGGAAGCTTGTTTCCGGTCCAGGGAAGGCATGGCTTGGCAGTTCGGGCTGGACTGTTCCCATGAGGCACAGCGTCAGACTGATTTGCATATGGCAATGTATGCACTGGGGTGGCAGAGTGGGCTAAAGAACGGTGATGGATTAAACCCAGATCTGTTGACTGGGTGTGAGTGTTTGATTGGTTCAGATGCTCTGTCCATCACCACCCCCTTTTGTACCGCAAAATTACCTAGCAGCATCATATTTTGCAGAAATCTTTCGGCCTTTCACCTATATGCCTTATTTTCCTTCTTATTTTCTTACCTTTCCCCTTAAAATAAAAGGAACACTTTTGGAAAATGCTCATTAACTGCTAGTATTTGACTGCAGAACTCTTCATTGCTGTGAAATGTGCTGTATTAAAGAAAATGTATTTATTTCTTCATCACATCGTATGCTTTTATCATTTTAAACAAATGCATTTGCTATGTGCTTATAGTTCTCATGATATAATGAGGATATTGCTCATAGAAAATATTTAATTTAATTAATAGACTAGCCCATTGAACACGCAATGGAACACTGTACACCTAACAGAATAAGCTTGTAAAGGTTCTCGTCAGAACCTTCTCTATTAGAGCAACAGTTTAATATTTTAGCAACCTACAGATAACACCATGTTGACATAAGAGTTTACAAAGAGACTAAAGAGGAGAGACGACATACCATCAGACCATCAGAAGATCCTTCGGCATTGGCCCACGATGATCTAACACCCATAGGTTTGTAGCATATGTTTTCATGTTTCTATATAGTATGTGTTCCTAGGTAGAGAGTTATGACTTTGTATTCTATGCACCTTTCCCTGCCATACCCCTTTGCACTTGACTGTGCTACTCTTGCCCGAATTGCTGTAACCTACTGCTAACACTGGTTTTTTGTTTCCTAGCTATTTGTTAGGAGACTCTTTCTCTTTCCCTATGTTGATCCTGATTTAAAGGCTGCTACTACAACTGTTGGGGGGAACTATGCTGAGTTTATAGAACTGCTCTTTATGGAGTGTTCAATCTTTTATAGCTTTTAACTTCTTGCTCCAAAAATCTGACTGTTTCCCAAATGGAACTTTCTATGGGTTCTTGTTAGGTAAGGTCCTTTTAGATTAAGATAGGGAATCTTTCCTTTATGGAACACGCTTTTATTTTTACATGTTGACTAACCAAATTTAATGTGATATTTTTGTAAACAGATTTATCTGACTAACCTAAATAAAAAAGAAGCAACAACTGTTACTAATCTCTTAATGAAAACATAAAGCTTTAAATGTACCGGAATGAACTTTAAAATGCTGTACATTGATGCATTTGATTTGAACTTCATTCTAACATGGTGGCAAAGATCTGTCGACCAAGAGAAAGAGCCCAGAGTTGGAGATCTCTGATGTAATTTAAGGGTTGAACTGTTTATTAATTTTTCAAAATTTCAGTGCCATCAGATCTAAACGCCCACTTCTAAAAGGAGCACCTCTTCACTAGAAGTACCACCGCCTACATTTGCAGCACTGGAGATGACTTGAAGTGCAGGACCTCTCCTGCTACCACACAGGTGTGGTTTTAGAAGCAGTCTTCCAAGAATGTTTAGGTTTAGGAGTGATGCCTTTAGAGAATATTGTATATTTTTATAATACACGTTTGTTTGTACTGTTGGAGAGAATTCTAAGTTTTAAAGCAAATTGTTTAGAGAATTTATTATGTTTATTTATGATGTACTTTGACACCATCCTACTTTTCACACTGGCCACAGCACCCAGCCACGTCCAGTGACCATTAGCTCTCAATCCTACACTAAACCAGATCTGGAATTCTTCCCTGCAACTGGGGATCTTTCCTGGTATCTGGAAACGGGCATTCTTACGGCCTTTGCTGAAGAAACCTAACGTGGATCCAAGTAAGCTGAGCAATTTCGGACCAATGTCCCTCCTGCCAGCCCCTGCAAAAATCTTCAAAAAGGTGGTTCAGAAACGGCTCTCTAATTTTGCAGAAACAAAGAACCTCCTCCATGACTTTTAAAATACAGGGAAAACACATATCGGGTGAACTGCGGCAGCATGGCGTCATACCCGATTATAAGGTTAACGTGTGTATACTCTTTTGACAGGCTGACAGGAAGCAGCATTTGGATTGTACCGCTTGAGTGACAAAGAAGGGGGTCACCGGTCTGCTACAGTCGGGCATTTGACCGATAAATTAATGTTCAGGACTACATCTGTGTTGATTGATTACCGACCAGGGATTGGTTATCCCGGGAGGTTGTACTCATTATGTGTTGTCTGTTTTTTAACTCCGTTCCCCAGGTTACATGTATATGAAATACATGCAGTGTGGTGAATACTGACCCTTGCCCTGATGAAATTGCCAAAATCTTTTAAGGCAATGAAACATGGTGGCCCTCTAAGGAGTTAGAAGGCAACACAGTGTCTTTTAAAGTGAGCAACCTCACGGTATGGAATGAAGAAGTAAAGCCAGTGGAGGTATAGCTCGTTTTTAATTCCAAATAATGTGGTCTTAAGTCACAAGGTCCACCTTATTTTGGGTCAGTACCTATATGCACTAGGGAGATATCTCTTAGCAGTAGCAGCACCGGTATCTTTATCAGTTAAGCATATTTTATTTTCACCAATACAGCACATTTTTCTCTCTTCTTCCTTTTTTTGATTTCGATGTGGTTGTGCTAATGATGAGAACCTGAGCCCACTGGTGAGAATTAACCAGTGGACTCCCATGGTGTTACTTCCGTGAGGCATTCCATATCTTTTCACACAATTTGGGTGTTTTCTTCTCTGTTATACATTGCACCACACAGTAGGGTGTATGAAGAGGGAACAGAATATTAAACTGAACAGGGATTCATGATAAGGGACAGTATATGTACTAACCGCCCAGCTAGCACACGAGGAACAGTGTAGATGGAGAAAGGCGATTATAGTAGGAACCTGATTGTATGCAGTGACTACACCAGAAGCTGCAAAGAAAAGAAAGGATAAGGATTCCACTAAGAAAGAAGGGGAAGAGTCAGATACTGATTCGGGCAAAGAAATTTTAGAGCAAAGGTTAAGTTCCAGATCTCTACTACATGTCAGCCTAGCTGATCAGTAAGAATTAGGTGCTAGTACAAGCACAGTGGTAGCTACTGCCCCTCTGGATCAAGCTGTTACACCGGTTGAACGACCCTCACAAATTTTGCACTTTGCAACACTAGTTGTGGCTCACCCACAAGCTATAGTTCCTACTGTGACAAATACAGCTACAGTGCCTAGCAAAGCCCCGACAACTATTGCTAATACACAGATTGCTTCTCAAGTTGTTGTGAGTGCTTCTCCACCAGCTTAGATGAGACCGGACACACAACTTGCATCCACATCTGGATTCGTCCCAACTTCCCAAAATTCACGGATAGTTTTGTAGAAGCCCCCACAAACAATAAAAGCACTGGTAGATGGAAGGACCTTACTTAGTCTTTACAGTCCCAATGACTCCGGGGGACATATTTGTTATGGAGGAAGGACATTTACCAGCTTGGTTTGAGGAGACAGCAGGAAATTAGATGGCAGAGAACACAAATGTACAAGAGCAACCAGATAGTAGAGACCTTTAGATATATCAAATTTGGAGGTAGAATTGGAGGAAATAATAAGGGGATGTTTGGAATTTGAGCACCTAGAAAAATATCAGAGAAATAAATTAATCTATCTCTGTAAGGAGATGACTCATAAATCAGCTTAAGTGCACAATAGAGACCCAGAAATAGCCCAAAAATATGAAGCATCTCTCACTAATAATGTATATTTGCACAAACGCTACAGGGTTCATTTAGATGAACCAGCTGTAGAAATTATAAGAATTACAGGAATGTGTTTGCACAGTGTGGAATTAGTCAAATGTATTCGCAGATAGAAGGATACTGAGAAACCAGTGAACAGATGGGCAAAAAAGTACTAAAAGAAAAGAAGGAAGCAACCATTATAGGAATGCAAGATGAGTCATATGAGGGAGAAGTGACAGTTTACCCACTCTGAGAAATAGCGGGAGGGACTTATGTGCTAGTTCCTTGGAGTCGAGGTGATTTGGCAGCATTTACAAAAACATTCAAAAGCTGAGAGACAAGCCAGTGCAGTGAGAAGCACAAGTAGAAAGGTTTATAAAACTCTCAAAGGTGTTATGGATTGATGTGAATACATTCTTTGACATTATGGTGCCTGCCGATTTATGGACTGAATGTAAGACTGTGGTATAATGGCCTAAAGGGGAACCAGTAAGGGAGGAAAGGACTAATGCACCATCACCTGTGGTGAAAGAAAGATACAAAGCAATTATCATGTTTATGAAAGACATGGAATGGCTTAAAATTTAAAGAACTGCTCAAGAGCCGAAGGAAACTGCTCATGATCATTATGAGAGAATACTGCAAGTGTTTCTGCAGCACAGTGAACATGAGTATGCTGAGGAAAAGGATATAGAGATTTTGGTATCCCAGTTTGGTTTAGGGCTGAAGCCAGAAATTTGTTCGCACATAACACAAAGTGTTATCTGCTGGCAGAACAAATCACTCGATGAAATCCTGAGAAATGGAAAACACTGCAGTGATGAGTTAGACGTGAAGCAGAAGAGAATAAAGGGGAAGTTTATTTTAGCACAGATGAAGCTGGCTCAGAAAAGGTTTCAGAACCTTTCTTTTGAGGAATATCAAGGAAACATGAACAGAGTTGCTTTGCCCCAGCCTGGGTTTCAGAGAAATCAAGGAGTAATGGATGTGTTGCATAGTAGAGGTAAAGTTGTTCCCGTGGGTAAATGTTCTGGTTCAGAAGTTGCTGCTATGAAAAATATTTCTACTTGTCACATCTGTCAAAGAATTAAACATTGAATGAGGGAATGGTGATATAATCCTGACAATGCTGGAGGAAATGTACACATGCAGCGAGGTATCCACATCTAAAATATGCCTACACAACAGATACAAATGCCGATGCAGGGACAGGCTCCAATGATGCCAGTTGCACCCACACAAATGCTAAATCCTAGAGTCAATTTGAATCAAATGCCAAAAATGAATACCAATCCAATAAGAATGTCACGCCACAATTCTAAAATCCAAGCAGAAATGCATTGCAGCAATTCTCTTTCTTTGAAAATGATAGTTCTAGTTCAGTTTCTTCCCAATGATGGTGCCTGAGAGGGGAGGAAGATTGGGTATTTGGAGCAGACTAAGTGGTAGATGCCAAAGTCTGTGGCCACCCCATATTATTTCTCATCAATACAGGTGCTACAGAACACAGTGGAAGTCCCAGCCCATCCTCTCTCTGTGAACATGATCCAAGTTGTAGTAGCCACAAATAAACAGATCCTAAATCCAGTTTCATAGAAAGACCCAGCAACATTAGACTAATTCAAAGAAAAACACAAATTTGTTGGTTGTGATTCACGTCCTGTAAACCTAATAGGAAGCGATTTACTGAGCAAGTTGAATTGTACTATTTAACATACATCGGAAATTGTGTAGCCTTTCAAACCCATTATGAGGGTATGCATTATAAAATGATTAAACAATAGGCTGAGACAGGAATGTTTCCTTTGCTTACCATTATCAACTTCCCTGAGGATTTGAGGGAAACAGTAAACACAGAAGTTTGAGATTTTACAGGGAAAGACATCAGACTTATAAAAGGTATAGAACCAGTTCAAATAGCTGTGAAAACAAATGCTGTTTATCCCAGAACACCACCATATCATTTAACACCTTAGCTGCTATGGAACGTCCAGCTCCAGTGCTGGACGTTCCATTGCGCAGGTGCAGTTCGAACGTTCAACGGCCGACGGCAGCACTACGGAGGTAGTGGTGCCGTCGGCCGTTGGTCGTGCGCAGCACCTAAGGTGTTACCAAAAACAGTTGCAGGAATAAACCAGTAATAGATGGCATGCTACACAATGGAATCCTGGGAGAACTAATTGGAATTCCATGTAGCTCTCCAATTATGGGTTTACAGAAGCCCTACAGGAAATGTGGAATAGTGCAGGATTTAAGAAAGGTAAATGAAATAGTAGTGCCCTGTTGTCCTGTGCTAGCGAATCCAGCCTCCATATTATTTCAGATCCTATGTACTTCAGAGTGGTTAACAGTCATTGACTTGTGCCAGGGGTTCTTCTCAGTGACAATGCATGAGGAAAGATAGTTTCTATTTTCCTTTGTGTTCCAGCAGAAAGTATTAACATGGTGTTTTATCCCACAAGGGTATGCAGAGAGTCCATCTATTCCAACCAGATGCTGAAATGAAATATGAAAACTTTGCAAATGTCCTCCAATTCTGCCTTTGCCCAGTACTTAGACAACTAACTTGTGGCATCGGAAACAATAGATGCATGTAAATGTGACACCATCGCACTCTTGAATCAACTGTCTGAGAATGGACACAAAGGGGCCTATTCCGATGGCGGGCGAACCATGACGGTAAACAGGACTGACCACCAGAGGTGCGGCGGTCCTGCCATGGCAAGTAGGACGTGATCGCCACCCTGGCAGTTGCATCCAGCACATTTTACATTGCGGCAGGCGGTGCTGTCAGCAGCTCCCACAGCAATGCAAAATATGAATGTTGTGCATTGGCATGCACAACGTGACTGGCACCGCGCGGTGTCTGCCAACTTGTGCATGCCAATGATGGGGGGTACCATGGGTACCCCCCAAGTGCAGGCATCCACCCCAAACCCCATGGGGGCCCACACGGGCCCCCAAAGGCATTCTCCACATGACTTTCCATGGCAGAGTCTCCACCATGGAAAGGCATGTCACCGCAGGCATGCTAATATGGAGCATATTTACTGCTTTTACCACCCAGCCGGCAATCCAACCAGCGGAATAGTAATATGGCGGGGGTGAAAACGGATATCTGGCAACTGGGTTGCCCCGCGGTGGCCATCGCCGGCCTAGCGGTTGCGTTCCGCCAGATAGCCTAATGGGCCCCAAAGTGTCTCCAGGGAAACTGCAGTACTGTCAAAAAAGAGCATCAATATCTGGGACACATCATTGTGAAAGGAGCTAAGAAGGTGTCTCCAGAAAAAGTGGAAGTAATCTTACACATTAATCCACCACAAACTCAAAAGGAAATCAGTATGCTTTTGGGAATGGTTGGCTATTGCAGGCGGTGGATACCAAACTTTTCCTTGATGGCCAAAACTCTACTGATAAACAAAGATGTGTCTGATCCGATTCCATGGGACAACAAATAGAGTTGAAAGAGAAATTGTGCCGTGCACCGGCGCTAGGAATGCCTACTTACACAAAATAATTCATATTGTTTTGCAGTGAGAGAGATGGGTGTCCTCTCTCAGTACTGACACAAACTCATGGAGGGGCTTGAAAGCCCATTGCTTGTTTTTCTACTAGCCTTGACGGTGTAGCCGCAGGTCTTCCTGTTTGCCTTAAAGCAGTAGCTGCGGTAAGCATTAGTTTGGAAAAGAGTGAAAACATAGTGATGGGATAGCCTTTAACTGTTATGGTCCCACACTTTTGGGCTATTACTAACACAAACAAAGACCCAGTATTTGACCCATAACAGATTGACTAAATATGAGCGAAACATACTTTCTTCAGATAATATTGTCTTGAAAAGGCGCACTATACTGAAAACTTCAAAACTGTTACTGGTAAATGATGATGAAGATTGTGATGAAATGGAACATGATTGCCTAGATGTCATAGAATTATGCACCAAACCCCAATCTTGTATTAAGGATGAACCCCTGATTGATGCCGACCAGCTATTGTTTGTGGATGGCTCATGCAAGAGAGGAAATTATGGAGCAGTAAGAGTAGCATATGTCATGTGCATTATAAATTATGTTGGAGAGTCTTCATGGCTTCAGAAGGTTTTGGGCAATTACTTCCTCAGCTGCTTCAATCAAAAACTGAACTTATGTCGAAGACATGTTGGAAGCTGTTCAGCTACCCAGAGGAATTGCTGTGGTAAAATACTTAGCTCATCAAAATGGAAGCAGATATGTTGCCATGGGTAATTGATACGCTGACTCAATTGCTATATGTTGTGCTTTGTTAGCCTGTACATTTAGTGGAAGTTTCACATGTGCCTCCGAGGAAGGCACATGCAATGTTGATGCAAGTCACTGACACATAGAATGAGCCGAAATGTGTGCAAGAAAATGAGTCAGAAGCAAACAGAACAGTTAGGTAAAAGCAGGATGCAAGAAAAATGCTAATTATAATTGGATGTCAGCTGATGGGAGTCCAGTATTTCCAGACAGACTATTATTTTTATTTTCAATGACACAATATTACCATGTATATAGAAGGGATTCAATGGTGATGCTTTTCAGGAAAAGTTGGTATAACCTAACCCTGGGCGTAGTAGGCGTAGTCGCGCTACGTGAAGCTACGCGAAGATGTTCTCGCACTACGCGAGCTTCGCGTAGCTACGCGAGCGTGCGTAGTAGCTTGCTGGTCCTGTTCGCGAGCCGTTTTTCTTGCTCGGGAGCGCGTTGTGCGTGTTCGGGGCGCTGTCTGCATGTTCGGGGGATTGTAGCGTGCGACCTTA
The DNA here is from genome assembly GCF_964261635.1 of Lissotriton helveticus. Lineage (NCBI taxonomy): Eukaryota > Metazoa > Chordata > Amphibia > Caudata > Salamandridae > Lissotriton > Lissotriton helveticus. The sequence continues at coordinate 209,951,933 of NC_136063.1, read as the reverse complement.
CCCATGTGGTGGGCTATGGGCGCGGCCATCTTGTTTTTTCAATTGTCCCGCCCGCTCGCGTCCCCTATTTCCTCTTCCGGGTCACGTATAACGTGTTCGCGCAGTGCACGTCTTGTTCAGGAACACAACTACTTGTTCATTCTGACAAAGTGCGTGCTCGCGTGAAATTGCACGCGAACTTACCCGTGTGGTCGCGATGGGCGCGGCCATCTTGTTTTTCACACTCTATGCTATGGTTCTGGGCCTAGTTTTCTATCCACCTTATATCTGTGCAATCTTTACCTATTTTCACAGTTTTTCTTACTTTTTTTACTTATCATCTATCTCTCTCTGTCCCTAAGTTTATATTTTGCATTTTATTTCTACTTTTTCACCTTTTTTTTAAACTTTTCTACTTTTTTATTTTACTCCTACTGCTTCCCCCTAACTTTTTTTCCTTTTGTTCTAGCTTTTCTTTTCCACCTATACTCCAGAACCATGGCAAAGGGGAGCAGCAGAACCGTCTCGAAGGGCAAGGCACCTGCGCCCAAGAGCCGGCTGCCTTGCGGCAGAATGTGACCTTTTCGGAATCTTTTCGGGGAGGCGGAGGTGGCCGCCCTTGTTTATTTTTATCCAGCGCCACCTCCCCTTGACCTTGGCAGCAGGCGGCAGGCCAGGCTCTGGTTACCTCCCAGAGGAGAATCACCGCCGGTGGGCGAAGTTGCGCCGGGCAGTCTACCGTCACTCGGATATCCGGCGCACCCACCCACCAGCAGCTGACCCACCGGTGGGCAGACATTCTGGACAGGGAGCAGGACCTGTTGGACCTGCTAGGTGTTGAGGTCGTGGGGCTTGGTGAGTAGCTAGTAATATTAATATATGAATATATAGTAGTATAAGTATTGTGTATAATTCTTGGACGAATAAGTAACACAATTACTTGTGTGCTTAGTTACATTGCAGATCAATTCTGTCTCAAAATCTTCTGTTACCGTATGACACAGGTGCTGCTCGCTCGCCACTTCTCTTACTGGTTTGTATAACTGTGCGCTAGCTTGGGCTGGTGAATATTGATGTTAGAGTTTACTTTAGAGAACTGAAGTTAGTTAATGCTATTGCTAGAGTCTAGTCCTTACATTGTCCTTTAGTGAAATAGTGGTGGATGGATAGTATTAGTTCATATTTTCTTAACGGTCTGCATGACGCGGCGCCTCCTCTGTCACTGAATGCTTAGTTAGTTCTTATTTATCCCACCCCTCCCTAGAACCGGTTTGCAGTTTGTGTACTGAGTGGTAGGCTTAGCAGCAATAGCATTGTCACGTCAGTCAGTAGCAGTTCATATGACGCAAGCAACCAACAATTTCGTGTATGCACAAATTTATGCATGTGTCCTACTCCTCCATCTCATCCATCTCATCTATGCATGTTTGCGGGCAAAAATAAAATGGAAATGCAGACTTACTGAACAATTGGCCCGGTTGGATTCTGCAATAGGTGGTGTAGGTCAGGAGGTACTGGCTTCGTTAGTATATTCTGCAACCGGGAGAGAAAAGAGAGAGAGCAAACGCAGAACTACGGTAAGTCATTACCGCGAACGCGAGAATGCTATTGAGCACGCGAGGAAGAAAAACTACTACGCTACGCTGTCGATTGCGAAGTAGTCGACAGCTTCGCGCGTGCAGCGAAGTTGCAGAAAATTCGCTAACTCCGCGAACGGAGCGTAGTTCTCCGCCCAGGGTTAGTATAATCCCAGATTTCGAATGTTGACAGAAAATATTTGTCAAAGGTGTATAACATGTTAGCAACTGAATACAGGAAAGAGAACACATGTCACATTAACTTAAAAGGATGAACAGGTTGTCCCTCAACTGAATGCAGATGTGTTTGCTCAAGATGCCTGTACATAATGGGTGGAGATATATCTTGGTGATTGTGTGTATCTTCTTGCGATAGGTGAAAGCTTACCCAAGTAGATGAAATGACAGTTTAACTGTAGCAAAGCTGTTAATACGTTAATTAATACCAAGGTTCAGCATGCCGCTTTTTCTCGAGTCAGATAGAATACACTTCAATAACGAATGGCCTTGCAGATTGAACAAAGATTACATTGCAGTTACAGCCCAGGAACCTTTGGTTTCGATAAACAAATGGACGGTACCATCAAGCCTAGATTTGCGAAAGTTTGTACTTCAACCTCCCTAAAGTGCCCAGATGCTTCGCCTTTGGCTTTGATGAGCATTCAAAGAGCTCCTGGCAAGAAAATAGGGTTATCACTTTATGAAATATTGATGGGCAGGGCAATAAGACTACCTGCTGAATATCACAGGTGATATCATTTTGGATTATTGCAAAGAATCGGCTGATATGGTTCATTCTGTTTCTCATCACGTTTCAGCTGCCATACGGGACCTGCATCAAGAACAGTGTCATGACCTTAATCCTAGTGATTGGGCCGTGATCAAGAAGCATGTTCAGAAGACTTTCCTTGAACCCAGATGGAAAGGCCCATTCCAGGTAATCCTGACTACAAACACTGTTGCTAAGTGCACTGGAGTTTCAAATTGCATTCATGCTTCACACAACAAAAGACTGAGCACTCCAGATCTATCAGTCTATGATCCTGAATAAAGAGCTGTTGTGGTTTCACCACTAGTTGAGGGACCTCTTTGGCCAGCTGCACTGTTGCCAGTCCAACAGCAGGAGGAAAAAAGGGGTGAAGATCAGCCAACAGAAAGACAAATGTAAGTACCTGAAATGACTCAAAGTGACATTGAGATGTCTAACGACACAGAAGCAGAGATTGAATCACAAAGTGAAAGTGCCACTGAAGTGGTACCAAGACAACAAGAAGATCCAGGCAAAGCAATTAGCACTTACACAAGAAGAGGGAATCAACAAACAAAATGGCCACAAAGCGATGAACATACAAATTTGAGGAGAAGTTCTTCAATAGATCGAATCCCAGAGACTATATATGAGGAGACTGAATATAGTGGCGAAAGTGGTATAGATCCAAATCATCAATTCCTGAGTAGATCAAAAAGAACACGGGTGCCCTGTCGAAAATATTCGACACCTGAATGGTCATACTACACAAGCAGTGCTATGAATGTCACATTGGAAGATTTATGCAGAGTAAATTCTAAAATATTTGAACCTTCCTGAAAATAAAGTATTGGGACTGTTGGTAAAGATTCTGGAAAAAATAACTTAAAGCCAGATGAAAATTGAGGAAAGAAATCTCTGTATTGCGCCTGTTAGACATATATTTTTTAAGTTCTTTGTTTTAAAGAACATCAACCTAGGTCCAAGTAAAAGCTACTGAAGAATATGGACAGCATTTTAGAAGAACACGAGGTACGGTTAGGGATTGTCTATTCAGGAAACTAATGGCTGAAAGAAGATTTAACCGCGTCAAAGAAGCTGCTTTCTGAAATTTGCTATAAGCTACTGAAGTTAAGTGTTTGGGTCTGACTCAAATAGAATGTGTTGCATTAGAAATACGTGTATATATATATAATGGGTTTAGTTTTTGTAATAACTGTAATAATGATCACTACAGTACTGATATGGTTTTCCTTATCGCCAGAGACACAGCCCAATGCAAGAAACATTACTGATTCATATACTTACAATATTAGAGAGAACACATTTAGCTACTCCTTCTTAAGCTACAAGATAGATGATTATTCAACTAATGTTTACTTTAGATTAGTTCAAGTATAGACTAATGCCATGGGCACAAAGGACTGTCATGTGTGTGCACACTTACCTACTTCAGTTTCTGAGGAAGTTACATATTATCATATGCCTTTAACCTATGCTATTTCTTGCAGTATTTTACTCTCTTTAGTTTACAAACATGGACACTTTGAGTATTTCTATTCTAAATACGATTTAGTTCTTTCTAGAGTGCCTCTAATAGAAAGCATGAATTTACACAGGCAAGCAAGAGAGATGGACACAGTTTGGTATTATTTATTTCCTCATACACATATAGATAGTGTATTGTTTAATGCCGCCAATAAAGAAAATTTACATAATGGCTTTAGAAGAAATATACACTAACATGACGCAAACTGGTCTGGACATGTATGGATTAGTAGCTGTGAATGCACATTCAAATTGACAGGGGGAGCTTGTCAAATTTTAAAAGAGGACGGAAATGCTATTCCAGGAGTTTGTTACATTTGTGGACAGAATGCTTACTTTTTTACTTCCAATTGATTTTCTAAGGTACTCGTTACTTAGCCATACTAATTCCAAAGATGTAACATGTGAAGAGCTTAAATGTATTAACACGAACACCAGCACTAAAACCTAAACAGAATACAAAGACAGGAGCTGGATTAATGGCGGATATCTTTGGAACAGTTATTCCACCTGTGGGAGTCGTCCTAGATTACGAAAAGTTTAGAAAGCTGGCAACAGTTGTCAACAAAATGGCAAATGTCACATCTGGAGCATTTTGTGTAATTAATACAGAATTAGTTGCTATACAGTGCATGGTCTTACAAGACCAACTTGCATTAGACACATTAGTTGCACAGAAAGGCGGAATCTGTAAAATGCTTAAATTAACCCCTTGTTGTTCATACATACCTGACAAAAGTAAGGAAATGGAAAGATTTGCAAAGAACATTTTAGGTTGATAACCTCAACTATATGTTTTGGAAACACAAAGTATATTTGAAAAGTTTGGGAAAGGGATAGCTATGATTGGAAATTGGTTTTCCACCGCAGGAAAAGGTATATTGAAGGCCTTTTTAATGCTAATAGTAATAGTGGGGCTTTGCTTAATTTTTCTAAATGCCCTGTTTTTATGCTGACAATACATATTACAAAAAAGAAAGGAAAGACTGCAAAAGAAATTATATCGAAAGGACATGGGACTGTGAGGCATTATGAATGATGAAGTCATGAAATCTTTGAAATTTAGGGTCAAAAGAAAAAGACAAGAATCAACTGACGATGAAAGTGCTCTCTGAACCGGAATCACATAAGAAACGTAGTTATGTGATGATTTAAAAATCATCAGAGGGGAAATTGAGAATATTGAACATTTTATATGAAATTAACCTTACATTAATGTAAAAATGTGACTTGACATTAACGTAAAAAATACATATCAAATTAGACGGAAGAAAAATGTGCCTTTCTTAAATGTGCTAATCCCTTGCTCACTTTGCCACTGGATTCAAGCAAGTCTTGCTGAAGACGGCTGGAATGCCAGAAACCAGTCCTAGGAAGCTTGTTTCCAGTACAGGGAAGGCATGACTTGGCAGTTTGGGCTGGACTGTTCCCATGAGGCACAGGGTTAGACTGATTTGCATATGGCCATGTCTGAACTGGAGTGGCAAGTTGGGCTAAAGAACGGTGATGGATTAAACCCAGATCTGTTGACTGGGTGTGAGTGTTTGAATGGTTCAGATGCTCTGTCCATCACCACCCCCTTTTGTACCGCATTGTTCGCCATAAGTTGGCAGGGTATGCTCTGACGTGAGGCCATTGCTCACTTTGCCACTGGATTCAAGCAAGCCAGGCTGAAGATGGCTGGAATGCCAGAAACCGGTCCTAGGAAGCTTGTTTCCGGTCCAGAGAAGGCATGGCTTGGCAGTTTGGGCTGGACTGTTCCCATGAGGCACAGGGTCAGACTGATTTGCATATGGCCATGTCTGAACTGGGGTGGCAGAGTGGGCTAAAGAACGGTGATGGATTAAACCCAGATCTGTTGACTGGGTGTGAGTATTTGATTGGTTCAGATGCTCTGTCCATCACCACCCCCGCATAAATACCTAGCAGCATCATATTTGCAGAAATCTTTCGGCCTTTCACCTCCATGCCTTATTTTCCTTCTTATTTTCTTACCTTTCCCCTTAAAATAAAAGGAACACTTTTGTAAAATGCTCATTAACTGCTAGTATTTGACTGCAGAACTCTTCATTGCTGCGAAATGTGCTGTATTAAAGAAAATGTATTTATTTCTTCATCACATCGTATGCTTTTATCATTTTAAACAAATGCATTTGCTATGTGCTTATAGTTCTCATGATATAATGAGGATATTGCTCATAGAAAATATTTAATTTAATTAATAGACTAGCCCATTGAACACACAATGGAACACTGTACACCTAACAGAATAAGCTTGTAAAGGTTCTCGTCAGAACCTTCTCTATTAGAGCAACAGTTTAATATTTTAGCAACCTACAGATAACACCATGTTGACATAAGAGTTTACAAATAGACTCAAGAGGAGAGACGACATACCATCAGACCATCAGAAGATCCTTCGGCATTGGCCCAAGATGATCTAACACCCGTAGGTTGTAGCATATGTTTTCATGTTTCTATATACTATGTGTTCCTAGGTAGAGAGGTATGACTTTGTATTCTATGCACCTTTCCCTGCCATACCCCTTTGCACTTGACTGTGCTACTCTTGCCCAAATTGCTATAACCTACTGCTAACACCGTTTTTTTGTTAACTAGCTTTTTGTTAGGAGACTCTTTCTCTTTCCCTATGCTGATCCTGATTTAAAGGCTGCTACTTCAACTGTTGGGGGGTACTATGCTGAGTTTATAGAACTGCTCTTTATGGGGTGTTCGATCTTTTATAGCTTTTAACTTCTTGCTCCAAAAATCTGACTGTTTCCCAAATGGAAATCTCTATGGGTTCTTGTTCGGTAAGGTTCTTTTAGATTAAGATAGGGAATCTTTCCTTTATGGAACACGCTTTTATTTTTACATGTTGACTAACCAAATTTAATGTGATATTTCTGTAAACAGTTTTATCTGACTAACCTAAATAAAAAAAGAAGCAACAACTGTTACTAATCTCTTAATGAAAACATAAAGCTTTAAAAATGTACCGGAATGAACTTTAAAATGCTGTACGTTGATGCATTTGATTTGAACTTCATTCTAACATGGTGGCAAAGATCTGTCGACCATGAGAAAGAGCCCAGAGTTGGAGATCTCTGATGTAATTTAAGGGTTGAACTGTTTATTAATTTTTCAAAATTTCAGTGCCATCAGATCTAAACGCCCACTTCTAAAAGGAGCACCTCTTCACTAGAAGTACCACCGCCTACATTTGCAGCACTGGAGATGACTTGAAGAGTAGGACCTCTCCTGCTACCACACAGGTGTGGTTTTAGAAGCAGTCTTGCAACACCAAGAATGTTTAGGTTTAGGAGTGATGCCTTTAGAGAATATTGTATATTTTTATAATACACGTTTGTTTGTACTGTTGGAGAGAAGTTTTTTAGCAAATTTTTTAGAGAATTTATTACGTTTTTTATGATGTACTTTGACACCATCCTACTTTTCATACTGGCCACAGCACCCAGCCACGTCCAGTGACCATTAGCTCTCAATCCTACACTAAACCAGATCTGGAATTCTTCCCTGCAACTGGGAATCTTTCCTGGTATCTGGAAAGGGGCATTCTTACGGCCTTTGCTGAAGAAACCTAACGTGGATCCAAGTATGCTGAGCAATTTCGGACCAATGTCCCTCCTGCCAGCCCCTGCAAAAATCTTCAAAAAGGTGGTTCAGAAACGGCTCTCTAATTTTGCAGAAACAAAGAACCTCCTCCATGACTTTTAAAATACAGGGAAAACACTAAGCATGGGCGTAAAATCCGTTCCGCTCGCGGATTTTGTGGATTTTCGGTAAATTCGCAATCCGCGAACTCTCGCGAACTTACCGAAAATTCGTAAATCCGTGCGAAGCGGATTTTTTTGCTTGGTCGCACTTGCCAACTAGAATACTATACAATTTCGCGGGAGTAAACACTCGCGAAAACGTAGATGAGGCGGGCAGCGACAATCTCGCAATTGCGAGATTGCAAAATTTGCAATTTCGCACAAGAAATCCACCAGCAGGCAGCATAAACCTTGAAAATTATGATTTTTATTAGAATAACTCCTCAGGTTGACATTTGCCTGCACTTTTGTTTTGCAAGGAGTCCATTTTGGGGGGGGGGAGAGGGAGGAAGGAAGTGCCCCACAGTCTCCAACTTCCTGTTCCTGTCCAGCAGGCTCCTCTCAGTGCTTTCTTCATGTGCTGGTCACTTTGATTTGGATCTTGACCTGGAAGCACTCAGCAGGTGCAAAAGTTCAAACTCATCATTAGTAACCATTCCCTGTAGTGCTTCCTGAGGGGCCCCTCCAGAGTTCAGTTGCCTACTTGCACCTATTCTATGACCCTGCTCTGACCCTCACAGCAGGCTCAGAGAATAGCTACAAGTATACAACAAAGGTCCTGTTAAAAAAATTACACTGCAACAGAAAGCAATTACAGATAAGGAAGCAGGTGCCAGGGATCTTGACCTGGAAGGATTACTTTTTGTGGATGCTGCTGGATATTTGGATTTTTGCTAAACTGAAAGCACTCAGCAGGTGCAAAAGTTCAATCTTATCATTAGTAACCATTCCCTGTAGTGCTTCCTGAGGGGCCCCTCCAGAGTTCAGTTGCCTACTTGCAACTATTCTATGACCCTGCTCTGACCCTCACAGCAGGCTCAGAGAAAGCAATTACAGATAAGGAAGCAGGTTCCAGCCAGGAAGTTCAAATTTAGTAACACATTAATCAGCCCCTAATTCATTTATGTCAGTTGAGGCAGGGCAGGTGTGCTTTTCCACCCATATTCTACAGTGATGAACTAGAGGGTGGCGTGGGTGAGCCAGAGGGTGGCATGGGTGAGCCAGAGGGTGGCAGTGGTGAAACAGAGGGTGGCTGTGATGAACCAGATGTAGAAACAACATGTTCGCGACCGTTGCTACCCGAAAAGTAAGTTCGCGTTTGCGAACTGGTACAAAATCCTTGCGAACTGGCAGAAATCCTTGCGAACACAAAAAAAATAACAAATCCGCAAATTCGCGAGAGTTCGCGGATTTTGCGGATTGCGAATCCGTAAATACGCAATTTCGCGGATTGCCAATTCGCAAAATCCGCCCATGCTTAGAAAACACATATCGGGTGAACTGCGGCAGCATGGCGTCATACCCGATTATAAGGTTAATGTGTGTATACTCTTTTGACAGGCTGACAGGAAGCAGCATTTGGATTGTACCGCTTGAGTGACAAAGAAGGGGGTCACCGGTCTGCTACAGTTGGGCATTTGAACGATAAATTAATGTTCAGGACTACATCTGTGTTGATTGATTAACGACCAGGGATTGGTTATCCCAGGAGGTTGTACTCCTTATGTGTTGTCTGTTTTTAACTCCGTTCCCCAGGTTACATGTATATGAAATACATGCAGTGTGGTGAATACTGACCCTCGCCCTGATGAAATTGCCAAAATCTTTTAAGGCAATGAAACATGTTGGCCCTCTAAGGAGTTAGAAGGCAACACAGTGTCTTTTAAAGTGAGCAACCTCACGGTATGGAATGAAGAAGTAAAGCCAGTGGAGGTATAGCTCCTTTTTAATTCCAAATAATGTGGTCTTAAGTCACAAGGTCCACCTTATTTTGGGTCAGTACCTATATGCACTAGGGAGATATCTCTTAGCAGTAGCAGCACCGGTATCTTTATCAGTTAAGCATATTTTATTTTCACCAATACAGCACATTTTTCTCTCTTCTTCCTTTTTTTGATTTCGATGTGGTTGTGCTAATGACGAGAACCTGAGCCCACTGGTGAGAATTAACCAGTGGACTCCCATGGTGTTACTTCCGTGAGGCATTCCATATCTTTTCACACAATTTGGGTGTTTTCTTCTCTGTTATACATTGCACCACACAGTAGGGTGTATGAAGAGGGAACAGAATATTAAACTGAACAGGGATTCATGATAAGGGACAGTATATGTACTAACCGCCCAGCTAGCACACCAAAGGGTGGGAGCTAGAAGACACATTGAAATCCAAATAGACCTGTTCAAGAAAAAGTGTCAGGTCATACAGTAGTGTTGAACCAGTGAGTGGGAGATTGACCTGATTGCTATAGAACCCTTGTAGCTCCTAGTTGTAGATAGTGCACCTCATTTGTTCCAGTTTAATACTCAAATACAGCAATAAGCAACAGAAAGGTCATTAGACAAGCTTTGGCAAAGGCCTTTCACTACGCAGCAATACATGTCACTGCACTTTTAGTAACTTTAGAACTGTTTGAGCTAGAAACATTTTTTTGGTTAAAAAAAAAATGCCGTAGCCACACATATGCATAATTCCAGTGGCCCTGATTACACCCTAATTTACTTGTAAGTCCCTAGTAAAAAGGTAGCACATGTACCTAGGACCTGCAATTTTAATGCTACTAGTGGGCATGCAGCGTTGACTGTGCCACCCACTTAAGTATCCCTTTAAACCTGTCTCAGGCTTGCCATCAAAACCTGTGAGTGCAGTTTTCAATTACCATTTCAACCTAGCAAAATAAACCTGGTGCAAGGCATAAGCCTTTCTTTTTAATACATATGAGTCACCTCCAGGTTAGGCCCTAAACAGCAAATAGGTCAGGGTGCTGTGTATTGAAGAAGTTGGATATGTACTTTTAAGTTTCACATGTCTTGGTAGTGAAAAACGCCTACATTTTTTTTCATTACTGCAAGGCTTACCTTTCCCATATGTTAATATTTAGTTACCTTATTATATTGAATAACTGCTAACTTTAAATTGGGAACAGGTAAGAAAGTCTAGTTTGAGCTCTAAAGAAATGTATTTAAAAACCCTCTTTAACAATAAAGTTGGATTTTAAGTCACATTTCTGAAAATGCCAGTTTTAGAAAGTTGGTATCTATTGGTGTAAACATTTGCTGTCTGCAGCCTGTATCCATGGTTGCATGACTAGGTATGGATAGCAGTTGGTATTTGTGTACTACTCCTAGACAGTTAAAAATAGGGGGGGATAGGCGTTTGCCATGATGGGCCATCTCTGTCAGGATGATGGGAAGGAGCTGTCACCTACCACACCTACACATTATAAAGACTGCCTCAAAACACTCACAAAGGGTTTCACACTCTGTAGACGTTGGACTCTAGATGCTCCTCCCTCTTCAAAGTGGGCACAGGTATAAATATTGGACCCTCAGGCCCAACTTTTCAGATTACTGCTGGACAGTTTAACTCATTGAAGTTTGCCCTGCTGCCCAAACTCTGCTTTGTTGACCAAGGGTTCCTGTCCCTGTACCATGACTCTGCTGCTGCTGTGAGTTGCCCTGCTGAATCCAGCCTGTTGTGTGTAACCAGAACTTCAGGAACTTTCCCAAGGGTCAGTTGATTGCCCCCTGTTTAAAGCAACATGGACATAACAGGCTTCTGTAACATTAAAGCACCTCCTTGCATCTCAACCAAGCACACCGCAACTCTCAACCAGTACCTGCTCAGAGTAATGCATCTAGTCCTCAGCAGCAATGCATCACAGCGCAAGCCCCCGCAAGCCCCTGCAAGCCCTGGCAGCTTTTTGTAGGATGACGCAAGCTACAGTCAACCGCTTCACAATGACAATGCAAGGCATTGCAAGCTTCCGTTGACAAATTGATCTACTCGGCTGCTGTACAACGCATCTCCACACTGGACCTCTCATCACAGCTCCCCATCAAATTCTCCTCAATGCCATCTTGAGCAGCTCGATGCAAGGACTTTGCACTGCAACACCCAGGCATCAAGGTATTGTTTCAGTAGACTGAACTCAGTCTTGAATGCGGCCCATGGTCCATCCTCGTTTGACTTGGAGCCAGTCCACCATCACCAGATAATCATGGTTGGCGCTTTTTGCTTCTAAGTGCTTGAGTTCTTCAAAATCTTTAAAATTGCATATCCCCAGTTCTACTGATTGAATTTTTGTCATTTTGGTGTCAAATAATGAATTACATTTTACTGTATTTTTTTAAGAGTGTATAATTTTCATTGTGTGGTGCTGTTTCTTTATTACTGTTTGGGTGCTGCATAAATACTTTGCACATTGCTCCTATGTTAAGCCTGACTGTTTTTGTGATACCAGAGGGTTAAGCACAGGTTAATTTGGGTATTGCTAGTGTTTCCCGCTCAAATAGATTCTGGTTGCTGGTTGAGTAGGGTTTTGTTCCCTCAACCAGTCACCCAACCTCTCACATCTTGTGTCCAGTTTCCAAGCACCTGTACCCCACAGAGAACAGCATTTGACTATCCCCACTAGGGTCTAGCCATAGGGCCTGTCATGATATATGACATTGTCTGCATCAAGGCCCCCTTCCCCTAACTTCATTATGCACAGCGCTTGGTCATGCCAACAAGATTCTGGCTTAAATTTTGGCTTTTGGTCGAGATCTGAGCCTAGCCCCTCAGCCCCAAAAGTCTGCTGAACATTGACTTGTAAGAGGTGTCTCTCTCAGCAACATGATAATGCTGTGTCTTGGGATTGCGGATACTTGACAAGCCCCTCATACCGTCCAAACTAACAGACCAAAGGCATCGGAAATTACTCTAGTTATGGTTAAGATGGCTAATGGGAAAAGTACTTTGAATGCTAATAACGTTGACCACATTATCAGAACCTGTATGGAAATTGCCAATGCTGAAGTTGCCAGGGTAAAAATACAAACACCCTCCTGATTGGACTTTTACCTTCTCATGTTCATACTGCCAATGAACACCTTCTTCATTTGAGAAAAACACACAGAGGCATACAGACAGTGTCCCTTAGGACTTTATGTTCCCCATGTGCAGATGATGAGTTAATATACGTGAAGCATGTTGCATACTATATTCCTCCCACTGTGTTGAATGTATGCATATTTGGAGATTATGAAGATTCATAAATATACATATCTGCGCTCCAATTGCTAGTTGGACTGAAAGAATGTCGTATGATGTGAGTTGTATGTGTCCATGACAGTCCATTTACCATAAAGGAATGCTGGAGTCTTGCAGCCATCAAGACCATTTATCCTGTCAACTGCCTTCAGATACTTGAGAATCTGGAACTGAAAATGAAACCTTGAAAAAAGTTACCATCATCAATGACTCCTTATAAATATCTGTTGAAAATGATATCACTTACTAGTTGCTATTACAGAATGCTCCAATTAAAGTCCAAGAATTTTAACACGGATGCCCATTTGGCCTACAACCAATCAGAATGTGTTTAGATGTATTGATGGCACCATAGGCACCTGTTGCCCTATATAGTTAATTAGGTGCCTTATTTTAAGGTGCAAGCTCATTATATCAAACTCTGGTACCAATGAAGTCTTCCATATTTTGAGAGATATGTCTTGCTCGACCTGTTCCGCTGAATCTAGCCGTAAAAAATAGCTATAGGGACACTGAATGTTAAAATTAGATCTTACACACCACTTTGAATGCAAGACTTACATTAATGAAACTGAGTAATAACACTTGTCTCTGATTGCCTGACATTCTCATCCATAATAAATGGAATCTGAACATCAACACAAATTTTGCCATTCCCTTTCTTTAGTTGAGTCGCGATCTTTTCATTCATGATGTGTTTCGATCTGGAACAGTTATGGTTACGTCGCCTTATGTTGGTTTTGTTTTTTATTTATGTATGTCTACATTTCTTAAATAATGTTACTATATTTTCTGAAGCGTCTATGGTATTTATAGTTTTTTTTGTTATGCCAAAGGGCCACAAACATATGTTTTATCACCTCTTTTCTAATGCTCATGGTGCAGAAACCCACAACAATAAAGAGGACCCTGAGCAATTGGAAAAGGGTAAGAGCCCGTTAGCAGATAATAGAGGCCTCCATTAAATATATTTACAAATTGTACTCTATAAATCCCTTCATCAAATGCACCATGCCCCATGGACATTTTCAAGAACTGTTACCATTTAGTGTGATATTAGCACCATACTGCTGAATCCTGACTTTTGGATAGAGATGAATTAATATTTCCCCCTAACCAGAGTTTTGATTGCTGGTGTTATTTAACAGTTACTCTAGTCCCTGGAAAATTTTGGTTGTTTCTCCATTGTTGCCAGGAAGGAAATTGCCAAATTTTGTCCACCTCATAAACCTAAACAATAAATGGTTGATTGATTTAGTATTCCATAATTACCTTTAAGATGTGCACTTCAAATACATTGGGCCAACTTCTAGACCCGAGATCTAGCTGGACCTTAAATCATATCTTTTAAATAAGGAGATATATGCTTCCTCAGCTGATTTATCATTTGTTGTACAAACTAGTCTATTGTTCAAATTTCTATCTTTCGCCGAATAGAAATTGAGATTATTTTGTAAATTCCATTGCCTACTTCTCTACTCCATTTTTTATTTAGTTTCCGTCTTTGCACAATGCTGCAGCTCCCACTCCTCAAAGTCCTTTTACACAATTACGCTATTAACATTTAAGAGTGCCTCACATCCTCCCTACTTACTCTGTGTCCTCATTTTCCCCTATCCTTATCTGCCTTCTGTTTTGCTTGAATTGCCAAATGCTCCCTCTTCATGTAATCACTGATCCTCAATGAGGCCTGTGTCTTGTTAATGCTGCTTAATGTGATGTTTGTGCTAAAATCATTACTACATCAAAGTACTCTTTGATCTTCCTTTAGAAATAAAGATATTTTGTTAGGATTGTATTAACAGTGTGTCCATCTGCCAGAGCTTTTGTCAATATTCTTCTAAAAAATAGATGTGGGCTTCAGTGTAGTAGACTATGTGTACACTGCTAAGCTTAACATTGGGCCCAGCTGCACTCCTTTGGGATAATTGAAAATCTTCAATGTTTTAAGTTCAGGGTATTCAAAAAGTAAATTCACATAAATCAGATTAAACTTGTTTATTCGTTCTTGACAAGTATTTCATCTTTTTCGCTGTTGCATCACAGCTCAATATTTTCATCTGTTTGCATCATAATAGGTATCTCATCCTCGATGTGATGTGTGCTATCCAGACGCTTGCTAAAGTGTATATATCAAAACCCTATGCATTTCGTGCCGGGGCACTTCGTCAGGGGAAATGCATGTAATCTGTAATAAACATGAAAAGTAAAAGAGGTGTACCAATGATCAGGAAGTGGGCCTGCGGATATTTAAGTGTAGCTAAATATGTATGTGGAGTGTTCATGCACAGTTATCGGTAAGGTCGTGTGGTTGTGTGGTTCTGGGTGAGGGTTAATGAAATTTGAATGTGAATAATCGGTTGTTCAAACTTTATCCTGAAAGCGTGAGGTTAGTTTAAGGTGATTCTTAAATCAAAGGTGAACGCTATTATCAGGGAGTGTCCGATATTTCGTGCCCTGCAATTAATACTACTAAAGGCCATTATTATAAGTGCGGTTAAAGCGTACAGTGCCGTTAAGAAATGCGATCATATCAGTGACTCGTTGGTGCAAACATGCTGCTCACGGTCAATGTTCAGCGTAAAAGGTCTAATGGTACTCACGGTGATTAAATAGCCTGCGGTACATGCATTATTCAAGCGTACTGGCGCTCGTGTCTGAAACCATTGGGTTCGGGACGGGGGGTCTTACCGGGTGATAGTGTTGGGTACAGTCAGTCTGTTCACGGCGTAAACTCTCTGCAAATTGCGATGCATGTGCACGGTGTTCTGTTGTGCGTTTCTTTGGGAATAACCCGGAAGTCAAACATGGTAAAGGGCGTGTTAGTAGTGTTTGTGTAAAAATGTTATCATGTACAGCGATTTATAAAAATTAATTGAAGCATTTAAGGCGCGTGTGTAAAGCACGATAATATACTGTCAGTGATGTTTGGAAACCATTATATGATGTTCCTGTGGGTGACATGAGCTATGTGTGGTGGCCATCTTGGAATGATGTAGTATTCTGAGTATGTGCAGGTTAAATCACTGAAAACCATATGGTGACTATATGCTTAAGTGAGATTAACAGACGTTGGAGTAATCTATGGATAAATCAAAATAATTATAGGTAACGGGCTCTAAATATGTATGGGGTTATCAAGTTTCAGGAATGGATCCGTGCTTAAATGAGTGAATATGTACACAAATACTCCTAGTATATGTTTCAGGCAACTAGTAAACATGTCAATCATATGAAAAACAAAATTATAAGAAACAACTATATTCCAGTCGTTCATTTAACCTCATAGGGTTGCATGAGTTCAATTTCTTTATCCAGAACATCTCGCGTTGAAGTAATTTCTTTCTGTTATCAATGCCCTGGTTCACAGAAACAACCTCCAAGACCATGAATCTGATCTGGCTGATGTTATGGTTGTTCATGACAAAGTGTGCGGCCACCGGGGCCGTCACTATTTTGTTCCTGATAGTGCTTTAATGCTCAGTTATACGGGTTTTAATTTTCCTTTCAGTCTTTCCAACGTATGGGAGCCCACAGGGACATTTCAATAGGTATTCCAAATTCTTAGTGTCACAGGTGGCGTTGGTCAAAAGTTTAATTGGTTTCCCTTTAGTTGGATGGTTGAGGGTATTACCACGAATGGTATTGTTACAGTGTCCGCAGTTCATGCATGGGATTGTGCCTGTGTAAATTGTATTTAATTCTCTTGGTTTCAATTCAAGTAGATCGTTCAAATTTCTTGACCTTTGATAGGCGAATAAAGGTTTCCTGAAGATCCCTTTGAAATCTGGTTCATTTTCAGTCATTGACCAATTTTTTAGTATGATTTTCTTGATCAGTTCGCTCCTTGTAGAAAACTTGGATACGAATACCGGTCTGTTTGAATTGATGTTCTTCGTGTGTACTTTGAGTAAATCCAATCTGTTGACCGTTCGTGTTCTCTCCTTTGCTGCATTCAGAATTCTCTCCGGATATCTCCGTTCTCTGATTTTTATCATCATTGTTGATTAATTCTTTTCATATGTCTTATCATCTGATGATATCCTTTTGAGTCTCAAGAGTTGCGAGTATGGTAATTGACGTTTGAGAGACATAGGGTGGCAACTGTCAAATTACAGAGAGTTATTTCTGTCTGTACTTTTTGTGTAAACATCAGTAAAAAACTTGATTGTTCTTTTGTGATATCAAGACATCCAGATATGGGATGGCTCCGGTATTGATTGTGTGGGTGAATTGTATGTGATCGTCGATTCTGTTAATGTATGTTATAAATTACTCAATTTCCGTTGGTGGTCCTTTCCAAATGAGGAAGATGTCGTCTATGTATCGCCAAAACTTATGGATCTTGTCTTGCCATCTGGGGTTGTTGAGAATGTTGTCCAGTTCCAGGCGGTGCATGAAGAGGTTAGCGTAGCTGGGGGCCGCACAATTCCCCATAGATTTTCCAGCTAATTTTTTAAAAAATTCATCATTCCACGAAAAGTAGTTGTGGTATAAAATAAAGTGAAGAAGTTCCAGAAGGACTGAATGAACGACTGGAATATAGTTGTTTTTTATAATTTAGTTTTTCATATTATTGACATGTTTACTACATATACTAGGAGTATTGGTGTACATATTCACTCATTTAAGCACGGATCCATTCCTGAAACTTGAGAACCCCATACATATTTAGAGCCCATTACCTTTAATTCATTTGATTTATCCATAGATTACTCCAATGTCTGTTAATCTCACTTAAGCATATAGTCACCAAATGGTTTTCAGTGATTTAACCTGCACATACTCAGAATACTTCACCATTCCAAGATGGCCACCACACATAGCTCATGTCACCCGCAGTAACATCATATAACGGTTTCCAAACATCACTGACAGTATATTATCGTGCTTTACACACTTGCCTTAAGTGCTTCAATTAATTTTTATAAATCGCTGTACATGATAAAATATTTACACAAACGCTACTAACACACCCTTTACCATGTTTGACTTCTGGGTTATTCCCCTAGAAACACACAACAGAACACCGTGCGCATGCGTCGCGTTTTGCAGAGAGTTTTTACCGTGAACAGACGGACTGTACCCAGCACTATCACCCGGTAAGATCCCCGGTCCCGAACCTAATGGTTTCAGACACGAACGCCAGTACGCTTGAATAATGCATGGACCGCAGACTATTTAATCACAGTGAGCACCATTAGACCTTTTACGCTGAACATTGACCGTGAGCAGCCTGTTTGCACCAACGAGTCACTGATTTGAGCGCATTTCTTAATGGCACTGTACGCTTTAACTGCACTTATAACAATGGCCTTTAGTAGTATTAATTGCAGTGCACGAAATATCCGACACTCCCTGATAATAGCGTTTACCTTTGATTTAAGGATCACCTTAAACTAACCTCACGCTTTCAGGATATTGTTTAAACAACCAAGTATTCACATTCAAATTTCATTAACCCTCACCCAGAACCACACAACCACACGACCTTACCGATAACTGTGCATGAACACTCCACATACATATTTAGCTACTCTTAAACATCCGCAGGCCCACTTCCTGATCGTTGATACACCTCTTTTACTTTTCATGTTTATTACAGATTACATGCATTTCCCCTGATGAAGTGCCCCGGCACGAAATGCATAGGGTTTTAATATATACACTTTAACAAGCGTCTGGATAGCACACATCACATCGAAGATGAGATACCTACTATGATGCAAAAAGATGAAATTATTAAGCTGTGATACAACAGCGAAAAAGATGAAATACTTGTCAAGAACGAATAAACAAGTTTAATCTGATTTATGTGAATTTACGTTTTGAATACCCTAAACTTAAAACATTGAAGATTTGTAATTCTCCCAAAGGAGTGCAGCTGGGCCCACTGTTAAGCTTAGCAGTGTACACATAGTCTATTATCCACAACTCCCCCAGGCCAGAGGGAGTAACCCACCTAGCACCCAAACATCGAATACCGTAAGAAGACACAAGGTTAACAATTATAAAAGGATTAACTTCAGAGTGCCACACAACCCACAATTTGGATTTAATCAACACTGGCTTCAGAGTAGTAAACATTATCTCACCACATGATATTGGCTGACTGATGTATTCATTCAGTCTCCAAGGGAGGCAGGAAAGAATATTGTATATCTCAAAATTACAAGGAATCATCACACTTGTTATTACGTTCAAGCCATGTGGATATAAACTGAAAGCAGTCATGTTGTATTACTCTGAAAAACAAAGTACAAAGGCATTCCATCTTAAATTTAGATTTTGTCAGGATCAAGCACAAGCCTGACCCTAAGGTGGGCTCCTAATAATGGATAGACATAAAGATGGGCATCAAAAATTCTTGAGAGATATTTATTGTGTTCCCAATGGCTTTTCCTCACTTTCTCTAGGGATGAGCATTTTTTCAGTTTCCCAGGGACTTCTCATCACTGCAGTTAGTTCATATATGTATTTTTAAGCTCCTGGAAGCTTTTCCATTCTGCTACCTGGGTCTAAAAATATCTTTTTATAACATCCCTGCTACTTCTCTGCACTGCTGCCAGGGCAACACATTTATTTTCTGTTGTTTAAAGCTCTCACCTCATTACATTTAATATGTGATAGCTTTCAATTTGGAGCAGACTTGATTGGGATAGGAACTGTCACATACCACACTTGCTTATTACAAAGCCTCTGCTTGAGCACACTCACAAAGGGTTTGACACTAGTCAATTGTAAATCTGGACAAACTTGGGCCTGGATAGGGAGGCAGGAAATCCCAAACACCTCTGGGATGGAACTCTTGAGAACCTTCTCCTCCTTCAGAGTGGGCACCAGGTATAAGTGGTTGATATTCGAACCCAACTCGTTTGTACACCTCTGGACCTGTGCAAGACTCAGAAGGACTAATGCGCAGCTCTGTTTGAAGAACTGCTACTCTGTTGCCCTGCCTTCCTGCCGCCTGTGTGAAAGGACTAGACCTGCATCTTGACCCCAGGACCACCAATATTGTCTCCAAGAGCTAGTTGGCTGGCCTCCTCATCAGAGCCCCAGGGACAGAAAAGCCTCTAACCACCTCGCACTCAACACTTGAACTCTGTCTGCTGTTAGTCCTACCTTCCAAGTTCTGCCACCACACACCTGGGC
The DNA here is from genome assembly GCF_964261635.1 of Lissotriton helveticus. NCBI lineage: Eukaryota > Metazoa > Chordata > Amphibia > Caudata > Salamandridae > Lissotriton > Lissotriton helveticus. Next base: position 209,932,061 of record NC_136063.1, on the reverse strand, counting down.
CTTTGGAAGTGGACCTGAATGTGCTCTGCCAGCCAAGCTGTGGCCCTGTAAGCAGACCTGATGCAGCATGGCACAGCTCTTCGTGCCCTGTCGAAAATATTCTACACCTGAATGGTCATACTACACGAGCAGTGCTATGAATGTCACATTGAAATATTTGAACCTTCCGAAAAATAAAGTATTGGGACTGTTGGTAAAGATTCTGAAAAAAATAACTTAAAGCCAGATGAAAATTGAGGAAAGAAATCTCTGTATTGCGCCTCTTATTATTATGTTTCTTATATAGCGCCTGAATCGACCCCCGAAGGGGTATCTCCGCGCTTGCCTTGGGAACCCGTCCTGGCTTTTCCCTGTGAGATAGCCCCTACAGGGCATCCCCAAGGTGAAAGCCAGGCATCCCGCCGCAGGGGGGCCGTTGTGGAGATTAAGCAAGCTTAATGCCCAGAGTTGCAGAGTGTGAACCCATGATTAGGTCAGGCACCGAAGCGAGAATTATCGAGTCCATGGACATTTGAGCTCAAGACCCTGCCGCGTCGGGAATTGAACCCTGGTCCCGGGTCTGGCCTCTGCTTCAGGGTCTGCCTGCTCTAACCAGTGAGCCACACTTCTCCACAGAGACATATATTCTTTAAGTTCTTTGTTTTAAAGAACATCAACCTAGGTCCAAGTAAAAGCTACGAAAAATATGGACAGCATTTTAGAAGAACACAGAGTAGGATCAGGGATTGTCTATTTAGGAAACTAATGGCTGAAAGAAGATTTAACCGGGTCAAAGAAGCTGCTTTCTAAAAGTTGCTATAAGCTACTGAAGTTAAGTGTTTGGGTCTCACTAATACAGAATGTTTTGTATTAGAAATAAGTGTAAATATATTATGGGTTTAGTTTTTGTAATAACTGTAATAATGATCACTACAGTACTGATATGGTTTTACTTAACACCAGAGACAGAGCCCAATGCAAGAAACATTACTGATTCACATACTTACAATATTATAGAGAACCCATTTAGCTACTCCTTCTTAAGCTACAAGATGGATGATTATTCAACTAATGTTTACTCTAGATTAGTTAAAGAATACACTAATGCCATGGGCACAAAGGACCATTCAGTTTCTGAGGAAGTTACATATTATCACAAGCCTTAAACCTATGCTATTTCTTGGAGTATTGAGCTCTCTTTAGTTTACAAACATGGACACTTTGAGTATTTCTATTCTCAATACGATTTAGTTCTTTCTACAGTCCCTCTAATAGAAAGCATGAATTTACACAGGCAAGCAAGAGAGATGGACACAGTTTGATATTATGTATTTCCTCATACACATATAGATAGTGTAAAAACTTACAAAAATAATTGTTTAATGCAGCCAATAAAGAAAATGTACATAATGGTTTTAGCAGAAATATACACTAACATGACACAAACTGGTCTGGACATGTAGGGATTAGTAGCTGTGAATGCACATTCGAATTGACAGGGGGAGCTTGTCAAATTTTAAAAGAGGACGGAAATGCTATTCCAGGAGTTTGTATCATTTGTGGACAGAATGCTTACTTTTTACTTCCAATTGATTGGGAAGGTACTCGTTACTTAGCCATACTAATTCCAAAGATGTAACATGTGAAGAGCTTAAATGCATTAACAGGAACACCAGCACTCAGACCTAAACAGAATACAAAGACAGGAGCCGGATCAATAGGGGATATCTTTGGAACAGTCATTCCACCTTTGGGAGTCGTCTTAAATTATGAAAAGGTTAGAAAGCTGGCAAATGTCACATCTGGAGCTTTGCTTGTAAATAATACAGAATTAGTTGCTATACAGTGCATGGTCTTACAAGACCAACTTGCATTAGACTTTAAATTGGGAGCAGGTAAGAAAGTCTAGTTTGAGCTCTAAAGAAATGTATTTTAAAACCCTCTTTAACAGTAAAGTTGGATTTTAGGTCACATTTCTGAAAATGCCAGTTTTAGAAAGTTGGTATCTATTGGTGTAAACATTTGCTACCTGCAGCCTGTATCCTTTGCTGCCCAGAGCCTCTAGACTCCCCGGTCCACCGCGAGCAGAGCTCGATTGTTGTGGAGAGAGCCTATTGGCTGAGCCAGTGCCAGTAATTTTTCCTAGGAGGAGGTGAGCGTTCTAGCGCTCGAGCCTCCCTCCCTTTAAAACTGAATGCTGGGGGCGACGCCCAGTTAACGCGCGCAGCGGGCGCGCCAGTGGTGCGCCGAAGGCAAGCCGGTCTGCGCCCGTCCGTGCCCGAACGGGACCTGGGTCCATGCATTCTGTCCATATCTCCAAGACTTACACAGCAGAGGAGCTTACATCCCTCCAAGGTAACGAGCCCATCTCTAAACATCTTCTCTGAACCCTTGAGAATAACGGAACATTGCAACCAACACACTTTCCCTTGTCCCTTCCTGTGGGTCCCGCTCTCGCCACTCCCCGCACTGACCCCGATATTCCCCAGTCTACTCCCTCTCTCAGCTGTCATAATAAGGACCATGACTATCTATCTATCTGGTACCTGAACACCCGCTCGCTGGTTAAACACCAGCTGGAGATTTTTTTATCTCTTACATGCCGTTAAACCAGATATACTGCTGCTATCCAAAACTTGGCTTACATCCGAGTCTACCCCAGATATCTTGGCCGCTATCCCTGATAACTATTACATTCTCCAGGCAAATAGGCCTCAGGGGAAAGCGGGGGGCGGAGTTGCTGCCATTATTTCCCATACCTACAAAGCCAATTCCATCACGATGTCTTTAATCCCCTCGGTTGACTTTTTACTATTCAAACTCGATTCCAACAGTCTTCCCCTAACATTTGCCCTTTTTTATCGGCCACCCGGACAGTTACCAAATTTTCACCACCTATTAGCATGGTGGCCGAGCTGGCGATAAATCATGCTAAAATTCTTATTATAGGGGATTTCAACTATTGGCCCCATGCTCAGCATGGAAGTGCACCCTCAATGGAGTTTACGGATCGGTTAACTGGTCTTAACTTCACTCAGCACATCAATGGAGCCACCCATGTCAAGGGTCATATATTGGACCAGGTTTGGTCCCTAAATCTGGATGTGTCAAATCTTCAGATCTCCCCATGCGCCTGGTTGGATCTTTTTTTATTTCCTTTTCTCTACCTAAAACTGCTGTCACTAAATCCTGTACTTCTGATCCCCTCTTGATCCGGAACTGGGGTCGAGTAGATGTCTTTTCTCTCTGTCATTCTTTGGCTGTATCTACCCCTAGCTCATTCGAGCCCTCCGGCTCACCATTCTCAGTTCATGCCCAGGCTGAAAACATCAACACTTGGCTGGCCGAGGCCAGGGACACTTTTGCACCTTTGAAAACACTTAAAAATAAAACGGCCTCATGATGCCCAGCTCTGGTTTACCCAGGACTTGAAAGATAGGAAACTTGCCCTTCGAAAAACCGAGCGCAAGTGGAGATCGGACTATTGTCCTTTAAAGAAAGACGTTTTTCTTACTGCTGTAAAAGATTAGAAATCGGCCGTTCTTGGGGCAAAAAAATGAATACTTCTCCTCAAAAATCCTGAATTCCTCCAATAAATGTAAAGATATTTTCTCTATAGTCAATGAATTAGCAAAACCCGACCGTGTGACCATCAAACCTTTGTGACTCCCGTAACAGTTATATTTTTGACAAGATAATCAAAATTAAAACCAGCATTCCTTAGACCGTTCCAAACTTTAATCTTGGTAACGTTCCTGGGAATTCCTCGTCCCCCCCCTAAATTTCCCCCTGATCACCCAAGAGATGTTCTTTTCTCTTCTTAGTAAAGTTCGATCTGGTTCACCTCTGGACAGCTGTCCTCCCCATATCTCTCGTAAGATTTTTTTTATTCTTCCAGGTGCTCCAATCTCCTTACTTAACAACTCTCTTTTTTAAGAGGTGGTCCCTAATGTCTTTAAATCAGCAGTGATCTCTCACATCCTCAAAAAACCTAGTGCGGACCCTGAGGTCCTGAGTAACCTCTGCCCAATATCGTTGCTCCCTTTTCTGGGCAAAGTCTTAGAGGCCATTGTAGCTAACTGCCACCTTTGTGGAAAGCTCTCAGTTCCTAGATCCCCATCAAGCCGGATTTAGACCCCAACACTCTACTGAGTCCATTATTGTGGCGGTTCATGATGAACTCAGAAAGGGGGCTGACCAAAACATCTCACAGGCCCTGGTGCTCCTGGATTTGTCGGCGGCGTCCGACACCGTCGACCATGCCATCCTCCTCAAACGGGTCGAGAACGCCGGCATCCGGGACACCCCGTTGAGATGGCTTGCATCATTCTTACAAGACCGAAAGCAAGCAGTCCGCCTCTCTACCTTTATGTCTGAGGCTAAAGGCCGCACGTGTTGGGTCCCCCAGGGCTCTTCCCTTTCCCCATTATTATTTAACCTGTACATCTTCCCTCTAATCTCAGAGCTTCAGAAAAGACCAGTGGTCATCTTTAATTATGCGGATGAACTTCAGCTCATCTTCAATATCAATTACTCCCCCTCCTCTATTGAGAATGTTCAGTCGACTATGACGTTCATCAGTAGTTGGATGAATGCTAACCAGCTCAAGCTTAATCCTGATAAGACTGAGCTGGTCCTCAGGAAATCCCTGGAACTCTAATTTGTGGCCATGCTCCCTGGGCTGTCCACCATCTCCGGTCAATTCAGTTAAGAGCCTAGGAGTCACCATCAGAAAGGATCTCTCTATGGGACCACAAATTAAATCAGTGGTGTTGGCTTGCTTTTTACATCTTCTTCGCATCAGGAAAATTAGCAGATTCCTTTCCCATGATGCCCTTGTCCAAGTCACTCTGGGATTAGTTATATCCCGGATTGACTATGCAAATTCAATGTATACCGGTATTCCTGCTTTCCAATCCCATCAACTCCAACTTATTCAGAACCAAGCAGCGAGACTCATCTTCGGACAGCCAAAGTCTAGTCATACTAAGCCTCTCCTTAAGAGCCGTTATTGGACCCCTGTGGCCCAGCGCAGCCTTTTTAAAGCTGGCTATCTGATTCACAAAGCCCTTTCTCTTCAAGACCCGGCTTTTATAGCCTCTCGCATCCACCGCTATACTCCGTCTTGGGCTCTCTGATCCTCAGGTTCAAACCTGTTGTCTACTAGCTCCTTCAAGCGTAAGAAGCATGGGGGATTGAGATTCGCCTCGCAAGCCCCACGCTTCTGGAACGCTCCTCCCCTTGATATCCCTCTCACCCCCTCCTATTCTCTATTCAGGAGGGTGCTGAAGACTTGGCTATTCTCCCAAGCATACAATTCATTTTCTCCCCCTCGCTGCTGTGTCCTTCGCTCGTCCCCGTAAGCACCAAGAAACCGTTGGTGTACGTGCGCTGTATAAATACCTTTTATCATTATCATCATTATCATTATCATCCATGGTTGCATGACTAGGTATGGGTAGCAGTTAGTATTTGTGTACTACTTCTAGACAGTTAAAAATAGGGGGATGGGTGTTGCCAGGATGGGCCATCTCTGTCAGGATGATGGGAAGGAGCTGTCTCCTACCACACCTATACATTATAAAGACTGCCTCAATACACTCACAAAGGGTTTCACACTAACCTTTTGTGCCCCCAGACAAGCTGAGGCCAGGAAAAGAGGGGCACAAAATTCCAGACACCTCTGTAGACGGTGGACTCTAGATGCTCCTCCCTTTTCAAAGTGGGCACAGGTATAAATATTGGACCCTCAGGCCCAACTTTTCAGATTACTTTTGGACATTTTAACTCATTGCAGTTTGCCCTGCTGCCCAAACTCTGCTTTGTTGACCAAGGGTTCCTGTCCCTGTACATTGACTCTGCTGCTGCTGTGAGTTGCCCTGCTGAATCCAGCCTGTTGTGTGTAACCAGAACTTCAGCAAATTTCCCAAGGGTCAGTTTTTTGCCCCCCTATTTAAAGCAACATGGACATAACAGGTTTCTTTAACATTAAAGCACCTCCTTGCATCTCAACCAAGCACACCGCAACTCTCCAGCAGAACCTGCTCAGAACATTGCATCTTGTCCTCAGCAGCAATGCATCACAGGGCAAGCCTCCGCAAGCCCTGGCAGCTTTTTGTAGGATGACGCAAGCTACGGTCAACCGCTTCACAATGACAATGCAAGGCATTGCAAGCTTCCGTTGACAAATTGATCTACTTGGCTGCTGTGCAACGCATCTCCACACTGGACCTCTCATCACAGCTCCCCATTGAATTCTCGAGCAGCTCGATGCAGGGACTTTGCACTGCAACACCCAGGCAACAAGGTATTGTTTCAGTGGACTGAACTCAGTCTTGAATGCGGCACATGGTCCATCCTCGTGTGACTTGGAGCCAGTCCACCATGACCGGATAATCATGGTTGGCACTTTTTGCTTCTCAGTGCTTGAGTTCTTCAAAAAAATTTAAATTGCATATCCCCAGTTCTACTGTTTGAATTTTTGTCATTTTGGTGTCAAATAATGAATTACATTTTACGGTATTTTTTTAAGAGTGTAGAATTTTCATTGTGTGGTGTTGTCACTTCATTGCTGTTTGGGTGCTGCATAAATACTTTGCACATTGCTCCTACGTTAAGCCTGACTGTTTTTGTGATACCAGAGGGTTAAGCACAGGTTAATTTGGGTATTGCTAGTGTTTCCCGCTCAAGTGGATTCTGGTTGCTGGTTCAGTAGGGTTTTATTCCCTCAACCAGTCACCCAACCTCTCACATCTTGTGTCCAGTTTCCCAGCACCTGTACCCCAGAGAGAACAGCATTTGACTATCCCCAGTAGGGTCTGGCCATAGGGCCTGGCATGACATATGACATTGTCTGCATCAAGGCACCCTTCCCCTAACTTCATTATGCACATCGCTTGGTCATGCCAACAAGATTCTGGCTCAGATTGTGGCTTTTGGTCGAGCTCTGAGCCTAGGCCCTCAGCTCCAAAAGTCTGCTGAACATTGCCTTGTAAGAGGTGTCTTTCTCAGCAACATGAGAATGCTGTGTCTTGGGATTGCGGATACTTGACAAGCCCCTCATACCGTCCAAACTAACAGACAAAAGGCATCGGAAATTACTCTAGTTATGGTTAAGATGGCTAATAGGAAAATAGGAAAAGTATTTTGAATGCTAATAACGCGGACCACATTATCGGAACCTGTATGGAAATTGCCAATGCAGAAGTTGCCAGAGATAAAATAAAAACACCCTCCTGGTTGGACTTTTACCTTCTCATGTTCATACTGGCAATGAACACCTTCTTCATTTGAGAAAAACACACAGAGGCATACAGACAGTGTCCCTTAGGACTTTATGTTCCCCATGTGCAGATGGTGAGTTATTATATGTGAAGCATGTTGCATACTATATTCCTCCCACTGTTTTGAATGTATGCATATTTGGAGATTATGAAGTTTCATAAATATACACATCTGCGCTCCAATTACTAGTTGGACTGAAAGAATGTCGTATGATGTGGGTTGTATGTGTCCTTCCCAGTCCATTTACCATAAAGGAATGCTGGAGTTTTGCAGCCATCAAGACCATTTATCATGTCAACTGCCTTCTGATACTTGAGAATCTGGAACAGAAATTAAACACTGGAAAAAGTTACCATTATCAATGACTCCTTATATAGCTGTTGAAAATGATATCACTTACTAATTGCTATTACAGAATGCTCCAATTATAGTCCAAGAATTTTAACACGGATGCCCATTTGGCCTACAACCAATCAGAATGTGTTTAGATGTATTGATGGCACCATAGGCACCTGTTGCCCTATATAGTCAATTAGGTGCCTTATTTTAAGGTGCAGGCTCATTATATCAAACTCTGGTACCAATGAAGTCTTCCATATTTTGAGAGATATGTCTTGCTCGACCTGTTCTGCTGAATCCATTCGTAAAGAATAGCTTTAGGGACACTGAATGTTAAATTTAGTTTTTATACACTACATTGAATGCAAGACTTACATTATTGAAACTGAGTGATAAGACTTGTCTCTGATTGCCTGACATTCTCATCCATAATAAATGGAATCTGAACATAACGCATCTACACAAATTTTGCCATTCCCTTTCCTTAGTTGAGTCGCGATCTTTTCATTCATGATGTGTTTCAATCTGGACCAGTTATGGTTACGTCGCCTTATGTTGGATTTGTTTTTTATTTATGTATGTCTACATTTCTTTAAAAAAGTTACTATATTTTCTGAAGCGTCCATGGTATTTATAGTTTTTTTGTTATGCCAAAGGGCCACAAACATATGTTGTATCACCTCTTTTCTAATGCGCATTGTGCAGAAACCCACAACAATAAAGAGGACACTGAGCAATTGGAAAAGGGTATGAGCCCGTTAGCCGATAATAGAGGCCTCCATTAAATATATTTACAAATTGTACTCTTTAAATCCCTTCATCAAATGCACCATGCCCCATGGACATTTTTTACAACTGTTACCATTTAGTGTGATATTAGCACCATACTGCTGAATCCTGACTTTTGGATAGAGATGTCCAGTTCAAAATGAATTAATATTTCCACATCAACCTGAGTTTTGATAGCTGGTGTTATTTAACAATTACTCTAGTCCCTGGAAAATGTTGGTTGTTTCTCCATTGTTGCCAGGAGGGAAATTGCCAAATTTTGTCCACCTCATAAACCTAAACAATAAATGGTTGATTTAGTATTCCATAATTGCCTTTAAGATGTGCACTTCAAATACATTGGGCCAACTTCTAGACCTGAGATCTGTCTGGACATTAAATCATATCTTTTAAATAAGGAGATATATGCTGCCTCAACTGATTTATCATTTGTTGTACAAACTATTAGGATTTCTCATTAAACATTTTCTATTGTTCAAATTTCAATATTTAAACTTTTATCTTTCGCCGAATAGAAATTGAGATTATTTTGTAAATTCCATTGCCTACTTCTCTTCTCCATTTTTTATTTAGTTTCCGTCTTCTCGCACAATGCTGCAGCTCCCACTCCTCAAAGTCCTTTTACACAATTATGCTATTAACATCTAAGAGTGCCTCACATCCTCCCTACTTACTCTGTGTCCTCATTTTCCCCTATCCTTATCTGCCTTCTGTTTTGCTTGAATTGCCAAATTCTCCCTCTTCATGTAATCACTGATCATCAGTGAGGCCCGTGTCTTGTTAATGCTGCCTAATGTGATGTTTGTGCTAAAATCATTACTACATCAAAGTACTCATTGTTCTTCCTTTAAAAATAAAGATATTTTGTTAGGACTGTATTAACAGTGTGTCCATCTGCCAGAGCTTTTGTCAATATTCTCCTAAAAAATATATGTGGGCTTCAGAGTAGTAAACATGTCTCACCACATGATATTGGCTGACTGATGTATTCATTCAGTCTCCAAGGGAGGCAGGAAAGAATATTGTACATCTCAAAATTACAAGGAATCATCACACTTGTTACCACGCTCAAGCCATGTGGATATAAACTGGGCTCATATAAGCGGGCTCGTTTTTATGTTCGTGATGTACTACTTGAACCCAAAACAAAACAGATCAAAGACCGACTGGTCTGTGTCACTAGACACTCCACCCTCAATAATACTGTCAGACACATCGTGACCACAAATTGCCACATTCTGAACAGCAGTGCAGAAGAACAAGATATAATACCTAAGCCTATGTTCGCACACAGAAGGAACAGGAACATTAAGGACTTAGTCACCCATTCCAGATTTAAAGAAAATCATTCTTTCATTCAGAAAACTGTTGATGGAAGTTCCCCAGTTACTGCACATATACCTGTAACACCTGTGTGGCATGTAAATCGGCCATAGTGGGCCCCCGTTTTACCTATCAAGGTGTCACCATATGCCCTAATCAAATGTCCAACTGTAAGTCTAAGAACATTATCTGTTTACTCCTATGCCCCTGTGGGCTGGGTTATGTCGGTGAGACGGCGAGATCCTTTTGCACCAGACTGACTGAACATCGTTCAGCCATTCGCACGTCCAAGATAAGTGCTCCTTTGGTGAAACACTATCTTGAACATAAGCATAAGCATAAGCCCACAGATATTAGATGGTACATTATAGAAAACTGCAATCAGGCCACTACCACTGATATAGAACACATGCGCAAAAAACGTGAAGTTTTTTGGATTTTCAGTTTGTCTTCATATCCTAAAGGTTTAAATAATGAGATACCATGGGAGAATGCTATTAGATATAATATAAAATAATCGCAAGTCTGTTATCTATGTCCATTCCTGAGCACTCCACTCCGTCCCTGGTCTAGTTGTTTTTAATCCGTCGCACCTGGGTCCCTACCTATGACGTCATTCACTAGCGACGAGGTCGTTGCAATCGGCAGGTTGGCGCCTCTCACGTAAGCTATATAACATGGCATGACGCTGCCATCGGCATCTCTACCGGAACCCCTTTAGACGCCTCGTGTGCTTTAGGCGGAAAGTAAGTTCTCCCGTACCCTCTAGCAGCATTTTCTCCATAGGCGTTAGTGAACTAGGCAACTTGGCTTTTTAAATTCCGTTTACCTCGTTGCCGGTTTTCTTGTAACTTCGAGCGATGTTATTCTCTTTCTGCTATTACAATGTACATGCAATCTTGTTATATTAAGCGCATTTAACTATGTCAAAGAGTATTTCCAAAGAGGGCCCGTTATTCTATATTTTTTCATCAAATCACTTGCTATACTTTTAGGCTGTCTGCCCCCTTATTTCCTATCAGGATTAACAACAGAGAACATTTTTAATGGCAACTTGAAGCAATTCCATCTAAACGTAACTCCCTTTCCCATTTTCTTTTTAGTTATTCTCACTGGGTTTATGTGGCCATCTATGCCCTTGATACCCAGAATACGAAATTAGAACCTACATTCTTTTAAGGTAACAATATATATTTTCTCCCATCTGATTAAGTAAGGGAAATGAAACATATATCTAAAGTTATTTTTATTATTTGCTTGACAGGTTCCTTCGAGGCGATATCATCACTCTACCTACAAAGTATTTAGAATTTTTTACTTTGACATATCAAGCCTATTTTTAGTTCTCTAGCTGCCTAAATTCATTGTTCTTCATAGTCCAACCTTGACCATTTAACAAGGTAAACCCGGTCTTCATGAATTTAGTCTTATACCTAAAAGCTAGTTTCACCATCACTAATTCGACCACCTTGTTCGTATTTTACCATCTTTCCCGCAGGTTTCACTTTGTCTTGGAAGGCGGAGTGTAAGCAATTCTAATCTAACTCAATTCGCTTACACTGTCAGACCGTGAATTAATCTTGGCCCAAACAGTAGCTTACTGATAGGTAATACTGCATGACATGTGAATCTCTGCCACTGCATTTCATCTAGCCTGTTTATTCTCATAGTAATAACATGTCGGTGTTTCCTTATCCCTTCAAGGACTGTGTTCTGTTCATGCATTACACGTAATTTTACTTGCCTCCTGGCATTCCATGCATCTTTCTACGAATTTTTAGGTAAGGGCCCATTAGCCACCCTTAGACTTTTATTTATTATTGCTTTTTGAGTTATGAGGCATGTGAGGCACTTGTCTTGTTTTCATTATATCTACACTAAATTATCACGTTTTAAAGTTTGGTGATTGGATTTCTCTTCTTTTCCTTGGCACCTACCAGTCTCTCAATCTATATGTAGCCTCTACCCACTCAATGTAGCATATGTGTATCATTGCAGTGTACTGGATAAAATATTTACTGTTTATTTAATATGTATATTATTTCATTTTAGAATCTTCAAGTGGTTCTCCCGAAGAAGGCGTGTGTCATGCCGAAATGCGCGTAGAGATTATTAATTAACCCACTTGGTTGTTTTTATGGCTGTATCTGTTTTTATTTATACATGATAATTGATGTAGAATATGATTGTATATGTTGACACTTTTATAATTAACTGTAATATACTTGTGAGTTTTACATTTTTTCATGTTATGTATATTTTATAATAAATGAATAATACTTATTTTTATGTTGTTTTTGTTAAATTTTTCCTGTACACTGCATTAGTCTATATGTGTTGTGCCTAGATTCTTTTGTGCCGCTGTACCTAATATCTTTAAGGACCCCATAGTTGCCTAGGATTTGCTATTTGTATAAATATTGTGCCCTGACCTAGGAACTCGTTACTAGTTTCAGGGGGTCCCTTTCTTTTTTTCCCCCTTTTTTTCCCCCTTTTTTTTTGTCCTCATAACCACCATATAGACAAAGTACCAAAGGAATTAACGGGAAATAGCTGTCTCAGTTTATCTGAAAAACTGGAAGGGATACAAATCTTATAGGGGCCACCACTCCCTCAGCTTTCCACCGTATTCCAAAGAGGCACTGAGTCCTTAATTCGCCAATCTATGGCGAATCTTGGGGTAGTTTTAACAGCCAGGTGGGGGCCGGGCATGAACCGGATATCGGCTGTTCCATTGGTACAAATTATAAAAGTACCTTAGGAAATCAATCATTGGACTCGGGGAAAAAAAAAAAAATCCCGAGTGAATCACTGAAGCCATGAAAATAAATGCCAAAAGGCCCTTTTTCTGTAATTGCCAGCTCTAGCCAGATCAGTGACTGAGGTCTGCAGTACTGAGCTTTGCCAATCTCTAAAGGAGGGAGGTAGAGGGTCTTTCCATTTCCTGCAGATCTCTCTTCTTGCGAGCAGGATGGAACAAAAAATTAAACACCTGAGTGGATATTGTACACCTTCTAAGACTCCAAATATTATTAAAGACAAATCCATTATGACAGGTCTTCCTAAAGATTCTGTAAGGGAATTGCTGATATCCTGCCAGAATGTAGTTAATTCCGGACATTCAAAAAACATATGTGTATCCGAGGCAGCAATCAAACCACATTTAGTACAAGACACTGACTGGCCTGCTGTGAATTTAGAAAGTCTTAAAGGGGAATAATACGCCCTATGCAGGGTAAAAATTTGATTTCTGCGAAGCCAGGACGGCTTGACAATACTCCACAAAAGCTCGAAAGAGGACTTCCAAAGATTTTGTAAATCCAAATCCGTCATAACAGCACCCCATAATGAGTCTGGCAAAACAAAGTCTCGATCTGACTCCTCCAGAATAAAATTAGACCATTTAGATATTTCTTTGCTGGGCCTCTATTTAGTAAGTCAGTAATAAGTGGGCTGTGTCCTCCAAGATTAAACTTATTCTTATGGGCAGGAGATGCTTTATAAGCTACCGTCCAACTGTGAATCTGTATATATTTAAAGCGGGAGAGATTAGGGCCAACCTTGGCTTGCAGATGTTCCCACGAAAATAGATCTCCCTCATAAAAGAGGTCACCCCATACTTCCAAGCCTGCCTCTCTCAGAGGGATTGCTAAGGTGTCATCAAGCCAGGCAGGATTTTCTGGCAAGTCCCACATTGGAGTTTTCTCACAAAAGTAATTTACTTTTATGCATTTCATAATTTCAGCCCATGTTCTAGCAAAACCTTGTAGAGTCTTCAGTTTAATTTTTTTTAAAAACTTAGGATTTCCAAACTTAAAAAGAAAACTAAAATGGTTAATTTTTTCCCCCTCCAACATAGCTGCATATCTCAGACCCCCCCCCCGAGGCCACGGGACCCTTCAATAGCATTCGTGAGTGGGATAATTGAAAGGCCCAAGCGTAAAATTTTAGATCCGGGGCTGTCAAACCACCCTTATCACGTCGCCGTCTTAGTTTTTTCCAGGCGATCCGTGGAAGATCATTGTTCCAGATAAAAGATGAGATATTTGATTGAAATTTGGCTAGGATTTTTGGATCGAAATATAAAGGAATGGTATTAAATAAACAACATTTTTGGAAGAATAGACATTTTGATAAGATTGACCCTACCTATTAATGACAAAGGGGGGTGTGACCAAGATTGGAGAAGCTTACGGCAATCTTTAAATACTGTGGACAAATTAACTTGGACTATTTTATTAATATCTTTTACTATTGTCAAACCTAGATATCGCATTGAAATGCCCGGTAGAAGTTCTGTTGGAGGGTTCACATCATTCCAAACAAGCATTTCAGTTTTGGTTGTGTTAATTTCATAACCAGACACTTGTCCAAAAGCATGAGCCAGTTTCACAATAGCCGGAAGAGCCGTAGCGGCTTCTGATGTTAGGATAAGCACGTCGTCGGCATATAATGCCACCTTCCTCTTCCAGCCTTGATAATAGAAAGGTTTGATGGAAACCTCCTCCCTTAGATATTATGCAAAAGGCTCAATGTAAAAGTCGAAAAGCAAGGGGGAGAGCGGACACCCCTGTCGGGTTCCCCTAGTGATAGAAAAAGGGCTCGATAGATCACCGTTAACGAGAAGAGATGCAGAGGGATTACTGTACAACAGGCTGATTGCCCTACGGAAACTCTCCCCGACGCCAAACTTGACCAAGGCAACCGACAGGTACACCCAATTAACCCTGTCGAAAGCCTTGGTTGCGTCTAGCGTAAGGGCCGCCAATGGAAGATTATTGGATGTTGCGATATCTATAGCTCCGATTAAATCATAAGTCAATTCATATAATTGTCTGCCCTTCAGGAACCCCTTTTGATCCGAATGAAGGACAGAAGGTGCAATATCGGCCAGTCTTGAAGATAGAACTGTGGTAAAGATTTTGTAGTCCACGTTCAGAATGGAAATTGGCCTATACGACCCACACTCTTCCTTAGGCTTACCCGGTTTTAAAATGAGGGTAATAGAGGCGTTATCCCAAGATGATGGAGGGGACATTCCTTCTGAAAGTATTTGGTTAAACAGGTTAGTGAGGAAAGGAGTGATCTCTGAGTCCAAGATCTTGTATAACTCAGCTGGCAGGCCATCGGGTCCCGACGCCTTTTCCTTCTTAGATCTCTTAATAGCAGATATCACCTCACTCTCTGTAATGGGTTTATCCAAATATTGGGATTGTTCAGGAGAAAAAGAGGGTAGAGTAATTTTATTCAACCAACTTTTAGCAGATTCAGACGATATTACTTTGTCCTCTTGATATATTTCCTGAAAGAATTCCCTAAATGCCTTCCTAATTTCATCATCTGAAGAGAGCCTGATGTTTCCTACTTTAATAGATGCAATGTTGTTCCGGACCTGATCTACTTTGGTCTTCCAAGCCAGTAATTTGCCAGCGCCTTCACCATATTCGAAGTGAGCCAGCTTACTGGCCTCCCATCTCTGTTGGACCCTCAGATTTAGAATCGAAGCCAAACTTCCCTTCAGAGCCACCAGTTGATTATGAAGAGGATCTAAAATAGACCTCGAGGCTATACTGTTAAAGTCAATCTCATGTTGAACACGAGCCATATCTGATTCTAAAGAGGAGATCAATTTGTTATAACTCTTCCTCCGAAAGGCAACTTTAGAAACAATCAGCCCTCTCAACGTTGCCTTAAACGAGTCCCAAATAGTTCTATTAGAGGCAGTACCATTATTAGACAAAAAGAAGTTGTGGGTCTCTGACTTTAGATACAAGATATCCTCCTCATTAGTGAGGAAAGAGCGATCAAAGGACCACGTAGTCAGGGGTTTTTTACTACAAAAACCTAACACCAATTTAACCGCAGAATGGTCTGAGAGATGCGAAGGAGTATATTCTATTGTTTTGACAGAATCAACCAATCTTTGAGTAATCAGAATATAGTCAATCCTTGATTTATGGTGATATTTGAAATTCCTATAGGAAACCCCCAGTTGATTGCCCGACCTTTGTCGCCAGACATCCACAAACCCGTGCTGTCTCATAGCATCTAGTAAAAAAGATCTAGTTTTAGACAAAACCATAGATCGATTATTCGGGGACTTGTCCAAGATGGGGTCCAACACAATGTTAAAGTCGCCGGCTAAAATTATAGGTCCAGAAATGGAGAGTAACTGCCAGAAAATTGTTTCCAACGAAGAGGGGTCATCCTGATTCGGACCATAATAGCCGACTATTGTAATTAAAAAGCCAGCCATTAGAACCGAAGCTATGGCCCATCTGCCTGAAGAGTCTACAGCCTGTGAGATTAACTTAGCTTTAACTCCCCTTTTAAAGATAATCGCGACACCTCTTGTATGAGAGGTTTGGGTGGTGGAGACCGAGAAATCAATCCATCTATTCTTCTTAATAAGTGCCGAGAGTTCAGAATGTGTGAGGTGAGTTTCCTGCAACACCATGACCTGCGCATCCGAGTCCTTCAGATATTGCAGAATCTTACTGGCTCGGGGCTTGGTGCGGAGGCCATTGACGTTTCAGGAAAGGAAACCTACATTACTCATCTCCTAACCAATAAAACACAAAGATTAATAGTATACCAGAAAAGATATTTATAGCAATGTTAGATACTTGCGTACAGCAATTATGTGTGAAATATGAATTACCATTCCAAAAGCTTCCATTTAGGTTATTGAGGACTTTTTTAATTTTTTTGCCACCCGTTCGCACTCACCCCCACAGGGAGAGAGCCCCTCCCCCCGTGAAGAACCCTTGCATTATCTAACCGGAACAATGTCCAGTAGATAGTGCCCCACCGGTTGACCACCTGCAAGAAAGTCTAACCGCTAACTATTCAAGTGACTAATAACGAGTGAATAAAAGATTTGAAACAAAGGGGAAAATGAATTGAATCTATGAGGATTTTAACTAGTATAGTGCATAAATAATGCGTATTTATATAGATACATCTGCCTTATGATTTTGATATTGAGAACATGAAAGATTAAATAGCAGGACCTATATTAAGCAATTAGGATTTTGAAGAGAGGGCATCTAATATTAAACCTAGCGAGCCCCTTTGCCCAGATCCATTAATAGCTCATCAGCTGCTTGCACAGACCTAAAGTTATACATCTTATTGTTGTACATTACTTTAAGGGCTGCCGGGAACATAAGCTGGGCTGTTGCGCCTAATTTTCTAAAGGCATCCAAGCGCCTCCCAAATTCCCATTGCTTTTCTAGAGTTATTCGGGAGAGGTCCGATCTTATCAAAAAAGTAAAGCCTTTCCCAGACAAAGACTTTTGTTTTAAAGCCATATTTAGGATGCGTTCTTTTAGGACATAGGTGTGAAAATTGACTAAAAGTTTGCACGGTTTAGATCTCTGTGGATTCAGTTTAAAGGGATCTCTATGTACCCTCTGAATATCAAGTGACAGTTCTGCGGGAGTGTATTCTAGAGACAGTGCTACTTTCAGTAGAGAGACGATATACTGTTTAATATCTGACCCTTCAGATCCTTCCGGAACATTCAAAATACGGATGTTCCCCCCTTCTCGCGTTGTTCTCAAGGGACTCCATCCTCTCACTGAGGGCCAGATCTTCCTTTGTAAGTTTCTTAATATCCTCCTTCACCTGATCCAAATGGACTGAATGAATGCCAACTGTCTCTTCTAACACTCCAGTTCTTATAGTGAGACCTTCGATTTTAGTGTTTCACAATAATTTTTGAACTCTAGTTGATTAGCGGATGACTCCGCGAATCCCTTCCTTATCTCCAAAGTAAGAGCTGAAAACATTTCCAGAACAGAAGCTGCCGTCATCGGGGCTTGAAAGGAAGAGGAAGGGGCGGATGATGAGTTAGTGTCAAGTTGGACAGGGTTAACGGAGTCATCTTCATCTGGACCCCCAGATGCACCTCCCAACCCAGTAAAGTCTAATTCTTCAGCCTCTTCAGAATAAACTGTAATGAGATCTTGAGGTAAACTCAACTCCTGCATAGATGAAGACTGGAGCTGAGATTGTCCTGGCCAGAGGAGCTGCGTGGACAGCGCCAGCTGTCGCTCTGATTCTGGGTCTAGTGATCCCTGTGGGCTTGCTGCTGAATCCGTAGTTTGAGCCATTTCTATTACTTGACCAGGGCACTTTTCAGCTTGGTCTGTCACCCCAGATAATGCCGTATCCGCTAATATGGCAGATTGGCAAGAAGATGAGGAATTGCTCTCAGAGGTAGATGCCATATCTTGATCGTCTAAGCCTTCAGGAAGATGTAAAATCTGTGGAATGGCTTTAAAATAAGAGCGAAGTGAAGGGGTAATTTTTGAACCTGCTGGATGTAATATTTTAGAGTCCTTGGACTTCCCCTTAGTTTTACTCTTCACAATTGGGGTTTTAGGCTTAAATTCAGTGTTCAAAAAAGAGGATGATTTCGTTTTGGATGATGTATTGACACCTTTCACAACTTCTATTCCCCCTTCTGGAACACCACCTTTATTTAGCCCTATTTTCTTTTTACGTTCACGACCTCGACCTCGTTTAGGCTCACCTTTGGGAGTATTTAGTAAGCTGCCTGTAGTCTCAAATGCGCCAGGGATACTTGAAATATTCTTACTTGAGAAAGTATGTATGTGTTCCTCAATATCGGCAGTATCAGTAAAAGAATCAAGTATAGTAGGAATGGTTTCTACCAACGACAAGTCTGTAGGACTTCTACTGGCCAATTCATGCCCAAAAGACCCCTCCACTGCAGCAAAGGTAGCGGAGTCTTGTAAATATTGGGACTGACCTTGTAGTCCTTCCTTAGGGATTAAGATTGTAGTAGCATTAGTGTGAATCTCCAACTCTGTAGCACTTCGAGGAGAGAACAGATTTCTCAGTCTCTTGCCCTTTCTTAGCTCCAGCGCTGCTACAGAAATCCTCGGGCTGGATAATGGAAAAGCTGTTAACTCTGGGTGTTTTTTCGGGGGGGGGGAGAGAAAGGGGCTAAGCAGCTGCTCGCTAAGTGGGCAGTGAAACTGACATACGTTTTATTTTTACACTCCAACCCCCCGCTACACCAACACTCTGAATCAGGCAGATCCCGGAGCTTAGCTCGCCAAAGCCCGACTTGTCTGCATCGGATGAGACCACTTGATACCCCTCACAACACCCGCTACCTCCGTAGCTGTAACCGAATCCGTCTCCGTCTCCAACGCCGCACTAACTTCTGCCGAGGCCGGGACACCATACAGGTAGAAAGTGGACTCCCGCTCTCCGCCGGCTGATCTGAAAAGAACCCACCATTAATGCAGTATAAAATCCGGCGATATATTTTTACCGCAACCAAGAATTCATCCAAGGAACGCTCTCACTTATCCATGAGACGTTCGTACACATCCTCAAGTTCAGACACTCTTCCCCAACAAAGCGGGAGACGATCTTGCAGGGTGACCCACACGGAGCACCGCGGCGGGCTAGCTTGCCGCCGCCATGTCCTTCCAACCCCTTTCTTATATATTCTATAAACTGCTCAGTCATGCCTTATTACTCTGAAAAACAAAGTACAATGACATCGCATCTTACATTTAGATTTAGTCAGGATCAAGCACAAGCTTGACCCAAAGGTGGGCTCCTAAGAATGGATAGACGTCAAGATGGGCATCGCAAATTCTTGAGAGATCGCAGATTTTTATTGTGTTCCCAATGGCTTTTCCTCACTTACTCTAGGGAAGAGCATTTTTTCAGTTTCCCAGTGACTTCTCTTCACTGCAGTTAGTTCATATATGTATGTTTAAGCTCCTGGCAGCTTTTCCATTCTGCTGCCTGGGTCTAAGAATATCTTTTTTTAACATCCCTGCTACTTCTCTGCACTGCTGCCAGGGCAACACATTTATTTTCTGTTGTTTAAAGCTCTCACCTCATTACATTTAATATGTGATAGCTTTCAATTGGGAGCAGACGTGATTGTGGTAGGAACTGTCACATACCACACTTGCTTATTACAAAACCTCTGCTTGAGCACACTCACAAAGGGTTTGACACTAGTCAATTGTAAATCTGGACAAGCTTGGGCCAGGATAGGGAGGCAGGAAATCCCAAACACCTCTGGGGATGGAACTCTTGAGAACCTTCTCCTCCTTCAGAGTGGGCACCAGGTATAAGTAGTTGATATTCGAACCCAACTTGTTTGTGCACCTCTGGACCTGTGCAAGACTCAGTAGGACTAATGTGCAGCTCTATTTGAAGAACTGCTACTCTGTTGCCCTGCCTCCCTGCCGCCTGTGTGAAAGGACTAGACCTGCATCTTGACCCCAGAACCACCAATATTTTCTCCAAGAGCTAGTTGGCTGGCCTCCTTATCAGAGCCACAGGGACAGAAAAGCCTCTAACCACCTTGCACACAACACTTGAACTCTGTCTGCTGTTAGTCCTACCTTCCAAATTCTGCCACCACACTCCTGGACCCTTGGAAGTGAACCTGAATGTGCTCTGCTAGCCAAGCTGTGGCCCTGTAAGCAGACCTGATGCAGCGTGGCACAGCTCTTCGCAGCTGCATCACAACTGCCTCAGGGGGACGCATCCCCGAGGTCAAAGATTGCATCACAGCCTACAGTCTCTTCGGAACAGCCGCTGCACGAAAAATGTTCAATGCAGGCCTTGGCATCGCCAGCCATTTGCCATCAACATTCTTGATGACAACACAGCGCTCTGCATCACAGCTCTGCTGCCTCTGTGGAACCTCTACTGCGTGATGCATCTTTGATGCAGGACTTCGCATAGCAAGCCCCTCATCCACTGCATCACTCCACGATGACTCAAAACTAAGCATCATAACCTTTCAGATCCTCGGAACAGCTACTGTGCAGCGCAACCTCGAGGTGGGATCTTTCAAAGATCCAGAAAAACCAGGATTTAAGGCACTTTGTTCAGCCGGCCTAACTGGGTCTCTAGATCTGGCGCATGCACCATTGCATGATTTAGAAAGAAGGGGACCCCTATATACTAATGATCCATTTGCTATACAAAGGGAAACAACATTATTTTGAGAACGGTCTATAGCCAAGTGAAGGAACTGAAGATACACACCAGTGGGTATAAAAAACATGAATAAAATATAATGATGTAGCCCAACAGTACAAAGACTAACCACCCAATTGATAAATCAAGGATTCATTTTATTATTTATAAATAGTGTGTATAGTTAGGAATAGAGATATGTTCTTATCGGGAAAGAGTGATAGATTCGATGTAAGGACCCCAACTTTAGTCAACAGGGCATAATAAAAATGGTATAACGGCTAGAATGGAGAATTACATTGCTGTTATGGAATCCCTGTCATGTTGAACAATTCTGATATAATGTATTTGCTTTATATAGGGCTACAACGAACAGTTGTGTATTAAATTTACAAAAGGAGACAATCAAGAATTTGAGTCTTGAAAAAGATGGGTGTATAATCAGAGAATACCATCGAAACCATCGAAACGCGTCGACGCAGGGTCTGGCAGGGTCTGGCACAATTCAAGGAAACACCAATTCTAGCAGAATGTTCATGAAATAGATACATCAAGCAGGAGGTGTCAGATTTTCATTTGAATGTGTAATAGTACTTGGCAAGGGGTTATGTCACACTATTGTATTGTCTCTTCTACTTATGCTGGCCATAACTAGAAATTGTGTAAAAAAAAATTTTTAATAACTTTTATTGATTAGGAATTTCTATCACATCGGTACAATAGGTACAGTGATTAGAAACAGTAATTGTTTTTTAACATAGGATTCGTTTCAATGTACAATTGTGCTTTATTGATTATCTTGTATTTTTAACATACTATGTGTAGAATAAATGTACTAATTGAATAAGTATATTGTTTATTTTCTTTTAAAAGTGTTTATTCAACTACTTACCACATTGTATTTTGCCAAGGGAATTGTCTTTCATTAAGGTTTTGTACCTCATTTCCCTTGACTATATCAAGGGGTCCCTCTTATATTCTCTAACTCAAATATTTTATTACATTTTACTCTTTTTCTAAATGTTGTGTTTTAACTTTAATTTTGTTTGAGTGCTGCACAAAACACTTTACATATTTCTTCTAAGTTAAGTCTGACTGCTTTTATGCCAGTCTACCAGAGGGCTAAGCACATGTTTATTTCAGGACTTTTTTGGTTCACCCTAACAAGGATTGCATTTATTAATTGAGCTGGTTCCTCATCACCCCTCAACTAACACCCCAATCTCTAAGTTAGTGTTGTCAGATATGAAACCAAAGCATTAATTTAAATGAAATATTTATTGCCCACAAACGAATTCTAACCTAAATAGGGATTTTATATTAAATATCAGTATTGTTTTTAATTATAACAGCTATTTCTTTATGTGTTGAGGCTGATGGAGACTAACTATGTTCAAGCAGTGGATTTTTCCACAGATATTTAATTTAATTCTCTTCTTGCCCTTTAATTAGCTGTGCCTCTTGTAGTAAAACCAAATTAGCCCTAATTTGCTTTAATCATGCAAAACAGCATCTCTTTGAGCATATTGTTCAAACCATTAGCTTTGAAGAAAACTATCAATATTAAATCCATTCAAAGGAAAAAGACAAAAAGATTAATAATTGAAATAAGTTGTTCCAAAGCACTGAATAACCCATGAAGAAGTAATGACTCTACCACTAGACCCGAGGTAACATTTCTTTCAAAAATAGAATAAACTGTCACTCTGCATTTCCAATGTTAACCATTATGAGCTGGAATCTTCCTTTTTCTGTAAAATTATCCTTCCTGGTCCCCACCATCACTCTCTGTGTGCCCACCCACCCACAACTCACAGTGCAAAACTGCAACCCCTTCTTGGCTCCTCCCATGTTTCTCAGCGGCGCCATGGCTCCAGTGATGAAGCACAGTCATTTGGTAACTTAGTGCATTACTGGGTGTGTCTGTGTTGCTTGAACGTGAAATACCCTGAAAGCAACAAGAAACAAGAGGCGTTTAGCAAAACAGATAAAGTTTGCTTAATTAAAAAGTGCAAAAAACACAGTTGATGGACAGAATGTAGAACAATGTCATACATTCACCCCAGTACAAGGATCTGGGCCTAAATCCATCTTTGTTTGCACTCCACACCACCCTGGGTTAGACACTGGCTATGTGCAAATCAGCTCTGACCCTGTGCCTCATGGGAACAGTCCAGTCCGAACTACCAAGCCATGTCTTTACCAGACCGGAATCAAGCATCCAAGGACCGGTTTCTGGCTATCAGCCTTCATCAGCCTGGATAGCTTGACTCCAGTGGTGTGGAGAGCCTGGGACTCACGTCTGAGCATACCCAGCCAACTCGGGGTGAAAATTGCAAAAAACACAGTTGATGGAGAGAATGTAGAACAATGTCATACATTCACCCCAGTACAAGGATCTGGGCCTAAATCCATCTTTTTTTGCACTCCACACCACCCTGGTTTAGACACTGGCTATATGCAAATCAGCTCTGACCCTGTGCCTCATGGGAACAGTCTAGTCCGAACTATCAAGCCATGTCTTTCCCAGACCGGAATCAAGCATCCAAGGACCGGTTTCTGGCTATCAGCCTGGATAGCTTGACTCCAGTGGTGTGGAGAGCCTGGGACTCACGTCTGAGCATATCCAGCCCACTCGGGGTGAAAATTGCAAAAAACACAGTTGATGGACAGAATGTAGAACAATGTCATACATTCACCCCAGTACAAGGATCTGGGCCTAAATCCATCTTTTTTTGCACTCCACACCACCCTGGGTTAGACACTGGCTATATGCAAATCAGCTCTGACCCTGTGCCTCATGGGAACAGTTCAGTCCCAACTACCAAGCCATGTCTTTCCCAGACCGGAATCAAGCATCCAAGGACCGGTTTCTGGCTATTAGCCTTCATCAGCCTGGATAGCTTGACTCCAGTGGTGTGGAGAGCCTGGGACTCACGCCTGAGCATACCCAGCCCACTCGGGGTGAAAATTGCAAAAAACACAGTTGATGGACAGAATGTAGAACAATGTCATACATTCACCCCAGTACAAGGATCTGGGCCTAAATCCATCTTTTGTTGCACTCCACACCACCCTGGGTTAGACACTGGCTATATGCAAATCAGCTCTGACCCTGTGCCTCATGGGAACAGTCCAGTCCGAACTACCAAGCCATGTCTTTCCCAGTCCGGAATCAAGCATCCAAGGACCGGTTTCTGGCTATCAGCCTTCATCAGCCTGGATAGCTTGACTCCAGTGGTGTGGAGAGCCTGGGACTCACGTCTGAGCATACCCAGCCCACTCGGGGTGAAAATTGCAAAAAACACAGTTGATGGACAGAATGTAGAACAATGTCATACATTCACCCCAGTACAAGGATCTGGGCCTAAATCCATCTTTGTTTGCACTCCACACCACCCTGGGGTAGACACTGGCTACATGCAAATCAGCTCTGACCCTGTGCCTCATGGGAACAGTCCAGTCCGAACTACCAAGCCATGTCTTTCCCAGACCGGAATCAAGCATCCAAGGACCGGTTTCTGGCTATCAGCCTTCATCAGCCTGGATAGCTTGACTCCAGTGGTGTGGAGAGCCTGGGACTCACGTCTGAGCATACCCAGCCCACTCGGGGCGAAAATTGCAAAAAACACAGTTGATGGACAGAATGTAGAACAATGTCATACATTCACCCCAGTACAAGGATCTGGCCCTAAATCCATCTTTTTTTGCACTCGACACCACCCTGGGTTAGACACTGGCTATATGCAAATCAGCTCTGACCCTGTGCCTCATGGGAACAGTCCAGTCCGAACTACCAAGCCATGTCTTTCCCAGACCGGAATCAAGCATCCAAGGACCGGTTTCTGGCTATCAGCCTTTATCAGCCTGGATAGCTTGACTCCAGTGGTGTGGAGAGCCTGGGACTCACGTCTGAGCATACCCAGCCCACTCGGGGTGAAAATTGCAAAAAACACAGTTGATGGACAGAATGTAGAACAATGTCATACATTCACCCCAGTACAAGGATCTGGCCCTAAATCCATCTTTTTTTGCACTCCACACCACCCTGGGTTAGACACTGGCTATATGCAAATCAGCTCTGACCCTGTGCCTCATGGGAACAGTCCAGTCCGAACTACCAAGCCATGTCTTTCCCAGACCGGAATCAAGCATCCAAGGACCGGTTTCTGGCTATCAGCCTTTATCAGCCTGGATAGCTTGACTCCGTTGGTGTGGAGAGCCTGGGACTCACGTCTGAGCATACCCAGCCCACTCGGGGTGAAAATTGCAAAAAACACAGTTGATGGACAGAATGTAGAACAATGTCATACATTCACCCCAGTACAAGGATCTGGGCCTAAATCCATCTTTGTTTGCACTCCACACCACCCTGGGTTAGACACTGGCTATATGCAAATCAGCTCTGATTCTGTGCCTCATGGGAACAGTCCAGTCCGAACTACCAAGCCATGTCTTTCCCAGACCGGAATCAAGCATCCAAGGACCGGTTTCTGGCTATCAGCCTTCATCAGCCTGGATAGCTTGACTCCAGTGGTGTGGAGAGCCTGGGACTCACGTCTGAGCATACCCAGCCCACTCGGGGTGAAAATTGCAAAAAACACAGTTGATGGACAGAATGTAGAACAATGTCATACATTCACCCCAGTACAAGGATCTGGGCCTAAATCCATCTTTTTTTGCACTCCACACCACCCTGGGTTAGACACTGGCTATATGCAAATCAGCTCTGACCCTGTGCCTCATGGGAACATTCCAGTCCGAACTACCAAGCCATGTCTTTCCCAGACCGGAATCAAGCATCCGAGGACCGGTTTCTGGCTATCAGCCTTCCTCAGCCTGGATAGCTTGACTCCAGTGGTGTGGAGAGCCTGGGACTCACGTCTGAGCATACCCAGCCCACTCGGGGTGAAAATTGCAAAAAACACAGTTGATGGACAGAATGTAGAACAATGTCATACATTCACCCCAGTACAAGCATCTGGGCCTAAATCCATCTTTTTTTGCACTCCACACCACCCTGGGTTAGACACTGGCTATATGCAAATCAGCTCTGACCCTGTGCTTCATGGGAACAATCCAGTCCGAACTACCAAGCCATGTCTTTCCCAGACCGGAATCAAGCATCCAAGGACCGGTCTCTGGCTATTAGCCTTCATCAGCCTGGATAGCTTGACTCCAGTGGTGCGGAGAGCCTGGGACTCACGTCTGAGCATACCCAGCCAACTCGGGGTGAAAATTGCAAAAAACACAGTTGATGGAGAGAATGTAGAACAATGTCATACATTCACCCCAGTACAAGGATCTGGGCCTAAATCCATCTTTTTTTGCACTCCACACCACCCTGGGTTAGATACTGGCTATATGCAAATCAGCTCTGACCCTGTGCTTCATGGGAACAATCCAGTCCGAACTACCAAGCCATGTCTTTCCCAGACCGGAATCAAGCATCCAAGGACCGGTCTCTGGCTATTAGCCTTCATCAGCCTGGATAGCTTGACTCCAGTGGTGTGGAGAGCCTGGGACTCACGTCTGAGCATACCCAGCCCACTCGGGGTGAAAATTGCAAAAAAGTGCAGCAGGGGACAGTGATAGGGTCTGTGGACTGTCTCAATTTACAATTGGTCAAACATGGTTTTTATACAGTTCACTGATTGCAATAAAATTGTTTCGGCAATTCTTTTTTATTAAGGAATGTGGACCTCTGTCTCAGGAGAAATAAATGAGCGTATTGGAGGAGTAATCCAGGTGGATGTATGTCATGACAACGTGGGCTTTTACACCGTGCTGCCATTACGACGCATCCATTACAACGCAAGTCGTTACAACGACTTGCGCTGTAGGCGCTGGATTTTGGAATAGTATGATTTACTATTCCAACTCCAGCCTACGCAACAGTAGGGAAGGTGTTGGAATAGTAAATCTACTATTCCTTAGTATCTAGCACCATCCAGCGCAAGTTGTTGTAACGACTTGCCTTGTGATGGCAGCATCGTAATGGCAGCGCGGTGTAAAGCCCGCGTTGTCATGGCTGTCTCCCATCCAGGTGGACCTCGACCTGAAATGGACACAGTGCGGCCAGTGGGTAACCTGTCTAGATGTTTGGCATGGGGAGCACGTGATCACGGCTTGTACTGATTGTGCTGTGTCCTGATTGTCTGTTCCTAACTTGATAGGGCATCTGACTATATGATGATTTGGGAACACGCTTACCCCTCCAGCCATGTGTGCTTTATTAGGGTGAAACTCCCTGGATCATTGTGGTGTCACTGCATCGATTTGCGGGATTGATCTGGGATTTCCTGTTCGCACGTTTGTATGCCGGCAACGTGACACCCCATTGATGATCTGTCAATCAGTGACCTCCACCCTGGGTCTCAGAGCCTGCCTGACTATGTATTTCTGAGTTGGAACGTGCAGATCACAATGGGCAAATTCATTAATAAAGATGTGATTTTTCATTTTTTATATTCACATCGACTTTCTACATAATAACATTTGCTTTGCATTGGGTAGTTTGTCCAAGCTGAGCAGAGAACACACTTGAAACTAGACAAATATGGTCCAGGGACCAACCCCTTCTTTTGATAGGGTGAAAGGAACTCTCTGTGATCCAGCTTTGATAATGTAACTATGGGTTTAATTGAGGATGTACTATTCTATTGCCTCCATGGACCATCTTTCATCAACATGCAGTGAACATTTTGCTTTCAGTTGTTCCAGCATTTCCTTGGTAAGGGATTCCAGATTATTCCTAGCCTCTCCCATGCCCCTTCTGTAAAACCATGACTTAACATAGTCAAGCCGGGGTAATTTACATCCTAAGTCCAGAGTTTTCAGTTCTGAAATGCATTCCTAAATTGTTGTAACTTCTTGGTGGATCAAAGTGTTACCAAATATAAAAAGTGGCATATTTACTAACAAATCATACAGCGCAGCAAGTCACCTTGCTGTGCTATGCTGTCTGCTAGGGAAAGGGCTGGAATGTCATAGTTTACATTGTAGAACGCATTCCTGTCTATTACCTGTGCTTGCGCACAATGTGCTGCCTGGGGCTAATGCAGGCACCCTTGCACCATGGAGCAAGGCTGGCTGCATTGGAAGCAGCATTGTTTTTGTGCAGGAAGGCACACCTTCCTGCACAAAAACAATCCGGAGAGGCATGTACCTCGTTCTACGTAGAAAGAGGAAGTAACAGAGAGAAATAAATATATTTCTCATATTTAGGCCTCACCTGCGGAGGTCAAGCACTTTGATGCATTTCCAGGTTTGCCAGCAATGGAAAATGGAAATGTGCTAAAATCCATGGGTGGATGAGTGGGATCTCCTACACTCCACCCATGGAATGCCTTATCAGGGCAAATAACGCAACGTAGCGATTAGTGCTGCGTTGCATCACTCAAAATGTATCAAGCCAGGCGAAGCCATGCAAGGCAGCCATGCATGGCTTGAGAAATCTAACTTAAGAGGTGCATCAGTCTTGCGTCCTATTGCACGGCAGAAGGTCGACACAACTCTTTGTTAAATACGCCCCTAAAGGTTTAAGATTTCCAACTTGTGTTGTATTTTTTGAGGCCAGGTCCAAACCCAATGGTGTCAATCTGGCACTTTGTGGGAAGCTGGTTTAGGACCTCATAATTCTATTTTCTGCTATAGCTAATTTAGATAGATTTCATTGTGACCAGTTATCTTTGGGCTCTTACTATCGATGCTCTGTGTTGTAATAATAAGTGGCTTCTAGAAACCTGTGTAGACAAAGGCACCTGCTAGCATTCTGTACATTCTTGTAGTCTTTGCTAGAGGCTGCTATTAGTTCCTTGTTTCTATTTGTAATGTCCTCAATCAATTTGGCCTCCGCTTACTTACAACTATTATTGTACCAAAGGCTTTGCTTGTCTTTGCACTTCTGGATTAGAACTGTTTTAAGAAATTGCTCTCTGAGAGAATCAAACATGGTGCGATGAATAGCTGTTATTGGGATCTCATTATGAGGGCTACTTCAATAAGGTTCTACACTGCAGCGAACTATGGAAAAAAGTGAATGTTCCTTCTAAGACATTCCATAATATGTGGCCATCTGACACTCCTCCTTTTATCAGTATTATAGATAAGTAAGACAGGGGCATCCTGTGCTGAAAGATCTATAAACAAAATGCTTATTAAAGTGAGAGAAATGACATTATGGTCACTGTAATCTTTAGCTAACAGCACCATATTGCTCATGTATAGCCATAATCGTAAGTCTAACACTGTGTAGTCAATATTGCTAATAGACTTGGCCCTTTTAAAGGTATGTATAGCTACTCAGTATGATACAGAATGTCTATTGCAAGCCTGAAGCCCATGCAGAAGGAAAGATGATTATTTGAAGGGCCACTGGGGTTGCTTGATTTAAGAAAGGGGCTTTTTGTAGCTTGGGAATATGCCATTCCTTATCCTCCTCTCTCTTTAGTACATGAAGTGCACTTGGAGTCAAAGGTCTCATTGGAATTAAGTATCAGCCCCCATTTTGGTCAGTAAGAAGCTCATTAGATAAAATACTTGCAGATGTACTTTCACTAAATAGGTGACTGGAAATTCTGCGTCAATCCACCACGTTTAAATTCGTGCTCAGACAATGTCCCACTGGGGTGCGTACCCCCATCACTTTTATGGGATACCCCTTTATTTTCAGTGACCCTTGGAAGTGGTTGCCAAACAGGGTGTTGTTTTAGCTTACAAGGAGCAATTGAGCCATTGGCTGGAGAAGTGCATAAGTGAAGATCAGCCCCTCCCTCCATTATCCCTTTTCCCACCATAGTTAGAGCAATATAGTAAGATGGGAGTGGGGTGGTCGCACACTGCCTCACACTCCAGCACTCAGTTCGCCCCGATGTATCATAATAAATGCAGTGCATGATAACACTTTCTTCAATAAGATGGATCGTTTGGTGGCGAGAAATGTTCAACATGGAAGAGATCTGATTTATCACCGAGTCACATTGGAGGGAATACCTAATCCAGTGGATTACCTTACTTTTTAAAGAATACTTGTCCTCCATAGTCATTGGGGGTAACTTTGGGACATTAATCATATACTGCTCCTTGCTGCTTCTCATTGTAGTGCTTTGTTGTTGAATTTCATGCTTTGGCTAATATTAGGATCACAGGCTACGAAATGTTTTTCATCCTGTCAGCATTACATTGAGCTTGCTTAGCGGCGTCATGGCGATGACTCCCACATACCAAGGGTAGCTATCGGAGGGGAACCTTTCAGTGTGAGACGTCCTTCTTTCCCGGCGACACAAATAATCCTATAGGCACCATCTATGCAGACCTGGCCCAGATAAAACTTCCCACCTGAAACTACATTATGGGGAGTTAAGGATCTTCTCTTCCCATCTGTCTGTGGTGCAATGGTAATAGCGGTACCTCCAACCTGAACCTTACCTAAATCCTTGTTTTAGTCATCAAGTCTTGTTGTCTGTCCACTTTAACAGCTAGTTCTAGAACACCGTCTCTCAACTGCTTTTTTAACTGTTTTGTTCCTCATACCACCATAGTATGCAAATAACAGCCTGCCAGCTGTTCTGTACCTCCCTAGGCTTTTGCAATAGTTCAATAGCCATGCGCACATGCCCAGCCAGTGCCCTGTTTACACGAACCACACAGGTGTAATCATAGGACTGATAGAGTTAGATTTTAGGTTCTTATAGTGCCACTCCACTTCTGGAAAGCCTCCCAAATCTTAGAATGTGTATTATTCTCCAAATCAGTATCCATTTTACAAGTACTTTTTACTGCCTGTAGCCTATCCCAATGGGTGGGGCAGCTCCAATCTATTTTTTACAAATTTATCATCTAGCGAGGAGAACTACATAAAAGAGCAGGGCCTGTTTGTCACTAGTAAGGGGCCGACTCAGCTTATCTTCTACTCCCAACATTATTAATAGTAAGCTTATTTTTATGTTAGTAGATAAAATGTAATTTATAGTTTTTTCCACTGTAGGCCAGTACTCCTGTAACGGAGGGCATTCATAAAACATATGTCTGTCGTCGGCACTCAGTACCCCTTATCTGCGACATTTTGGGGGGGCATCTGTTTCGAACTTTGCTAATTTACGTGCTGTCCAATAGAACCTGTTAGCCGTAAAGAAATGAATTCTTTTTAAGTTTGATGGTTTAACTACTTTATAAAGCAGCTTAAAAGAAAGATGCCACAGTTTTTGTGGCTCAGAAATCTGCATCGCATCATCCCATATCTCATAAGGTGCTTTGATTGTTTGCTCCTCGGAAGTCAGTAATGTCTGATACCATCCACTTACTTCCTTCTTCATTTTAGTTTCGTTCTGTAGTTTTTTTCGAACTCCCAAAAACCTTCAGTCTCATGCCTATTCGTCTCCCCTAGGACTACAGCTGAAAATACTTAAACCTTGAAAGGGATCCCCCTGTCTTAATCCAAAGTATTTCCCATGGCACCACCTCATTCATTACCATAAGCTCCCCCCAAAACTCTATTTCTGCCCTCCTAAGTGGGATACTCAATTGGTCTTGCAAGCATTCCGGCGTGACAGTTGAATCCCAGATTGGTGCCTCTCCTGAGTAATATCCAATTCCTAGTATATTCATGATTCTTACCGACAAAATTAGTGCTGCCTTCAACGCCTTTAGTTTTTTGCCCCAAATTTAAACAAAAACCCTTTCCCGCCTCACTCTTTAATCATCTCCTCAAGCAAATCACCCCACACCCTGTGCCCCGGTGTACATAGGACTCTACAATTCTTAAATTGAAATGCAATGCATCAGCTAGTTTGTGCCGCAGTTTCTTCCAGAACATACATGCTCCCCTATCTGGCCGGACAAAACTGCCCAGTTTGTCCTGTATTTTGTTTATTAGGCTGCTCGGGAAGGTGAGAGGTATACAATTAAAAAGAAATGTAAACTTCGGCAATAGAACCAGGTTAACCCTTCCATATAGCGTTAATGAGAGATTTTCCCACCTAATTAATACTTTCTCAATATCCTTAGTAATTCTCTCAAGATTATATTGTGGTATGTCCTGCAATGAATTAAGAACATTGATTCCCAAGTATCTGATCTATTTACTAGGTATCCTGACAAGGTCCCATATTCTTCTGCCAATTGTTCTACTCTTGGGTTTGTGATGGCAGGATCTGCTGTGTAGATAATTATGTCGTCCGCATATAAGGCACATTTTTTTTCAAATGCTCCCACACGAAAAGCCTTAACCTGGTCATCTTGGTGGAGCGCCTAGGCAAATGGATCAATATATATATGGAACAACAAGGGTGAAATGGGGCAGCTCTGTCTTGTCCCTCTGGTAATCATAAAACTCTTAGTGAGAGATCCATTTAAAAAAACTCCTTGCCGTGGATCGATAATATAGTGTGTTTAATGTACTTAAAAAAAGGGCCCAAACCCCATAATGTCCAGAACTACCCACTGATACTCCCAGCAAACTTGGTTGAACGCCTTGGCGGCATCCAATGTGGCTCTCGCCAAAGGAGCAGATCTCTCTGCAGCTATATCAATACACCCTATTAATTGCTGGGTCAGCTAACACATTTGTCTCCCAGGAATAAACCCCTTTTGATCTTCATTTACCAGCTGAGATATTACTCTAGATAGCCTCCCTGCTAAAATACTGACAAAGATCTTATAGTCAGCATTCAGCTGGGATATCAGCCGATAAGATTCCGCCTTAAATGGGTCCTTAGTAGGTTTTATATCAGAACTATGGAAGCCTCCCTCCGAGATTTTGGGACCTGCGTATCCCTTCTATAGATCATGTTAAACAGACTTTCCCAGACCAGTAATATTTCTTCTGTTGCCATTTTATGTACTTCCGATGGGACAGCGTTGAGTCCTGCCACCTTCCCATTTTTAAATATGTTAAGGGCTCCCTTTATCTATTCTTGTGTGATTGGGGCTTCCATCATTTCTTTTCCTTCTTCATTCATTACCGGCAGGTCAAGTGAACTAAGACAGCTACTTAACTTTGCAGAGTTAGGGGTGATATTTTCTGTATAAAGCTGGGAAAACAATGCTACTGTATGTTCCTGCATAGTTTCCCAGCTATCCAGCTTCTCTCCTACATCACTTTTTAGCTCCTTTATATCGTTCCTTGATCTCTCCACCCTAGCTTTACAAGCAAGCAAAGCTCCTGCTTTCTCTCCACATTCAAATTCCTTTATATTCACTGCTTGCCATCTTTCCTTACACTTTCATTCTATTCTAATTTTAAATTCTATTTGTACATCTTCTAACCTCCTTTCAATCTTCTCCTTTTCCTCCCCCACGCTTATAGAGTACAGAGCCTCCTCTAAAAATCCAATCTCCTTTTCCAAATTCTCTAGTTCTATCCGTTCTTCCAGATTTTTTACAAAGGTGAGGCTTTTGAAGATGCCCTGGATATACGTCTTGAAGGCATCCCATACAACTCCAGGGGAGGTAGAATCTTTGTTATTGACAAAATACTTGGTTACTGCTTCCTTCAGAGCTATCTCCACACCCTCTTCCAAAAGCAAGGTGCGCTTTAGGGTACATCTCTTAGGTGGCTGTGGTCCTGATGCTTGTAAGGTTACCATTACCGGTGAGTGATCTGAGATATGAGCAGGGAGATGTTTGATCTTTCTAATATTCATTACAAAAGATCTATCAGCTAAAAAATAATCCAGCCTGGAGAAATGGTGATGCTTTATACTGTGATATGTTTACCCCCTTGTCTTACCCTTCAAATGTCTCCAGACATCCACTAAGTCAAAGTCTCGTATCATACTTTTCAGGGCATTTTTCATTCTAGGAACATATGCACCCTCCCTTCTTGTCAAGCGGTCCAGCACAGGATCCATCAACACATTAAAATCCCCACCCACAATTGCAGGAGCTGAAATTCCCGCCAATCTCAGTTCTAGATCTACAATATGTTGAGGGTTATCCTTATTGGGCCCGTATAATCCCACACATAGGAAATTTGTTTCTGCCCACTTTAAGCCAGCTAAAGCCCATCTGCCTGAGTTGTCTGTGCTCGACTCCTTGGTTTCTATCCCGGAACCACTCCCAACTAGAATTGTAACTCCCTTACAACATTGTGGTTGATCTGAAACGATAACATTTTGGACCCAACCATACCTTCCAAACAGCTCCTTACTTTCATTTGCTACTAGATGTGTTTCCTATAAAATTATAATTTGTGCTTGGCTATTTTTTAAATATTACATTACTTTCCTCAGTCTGGGTTTGGACCTAAGACTATTCACATTCCATGTGAGAATTTTGATACTCGGAATGTTAACTATAGCCATACTGCTTTCTGAGATATTTTGTTCCTTGCTTCATACTTAGATTATTTGAATATTTCTGCATAAAGAGTTCTGAGGACTTTCCACCCCATCCTCCCACTCCTATACCACCCTGGGGAACCCTCCCTATCTTGGTAGGCATAACAATGCCTATTGGGCATACCATCAGGGGAATTCCGCTAATACATTTCTGATTTTCAGAGAGTGATCTATCCTATACCCTGTCGGTCATTTAGAAATATTTCCTTGCTAATTCTGTCAATTAATGTTTCCACATCTTCCACAGAACAAATTTGATTATTCTACATAATACGAAGCATTGCGGGGAATTTTAACTGGACTTTTGCTCCCAACTTGCGGAGCTCCTCCATCT
Organism: Lissotriton helveticus; assembly: GCF_964261635.1. Lineage (NCBI taxonomy): Eukaryota > Metazoa > Chordata > Amphibia > Caudata > Salamandridae > Lissotriton > Lissotriton helveticus. Next base: position 209,897,684 of record NC_136063.1, on the reverse strand, counting down.
TTCTGCCTAACTCCCACTGCCTCTGTTCTGTGGCCTTGCACACATCAGATCTAACAAGCAGGGAATAACCATTTATCACATAGGGCCCATTTTTTATAGCACTACTAAGCATCTCCTCCTTAATAGTGTAGAAGAGAAAATTTACCAAGATCTTCCTGGGTTTGGTTCTTTGTAAATTACACCGAAACGGCTCTCTATGTGCCCTCTGGATTTTATGCTCGAGATTTATCTCTTCCTTATCTTTCAGGATAGTTTTACGTAGGAGCGAAATTATGAAACCCTTCATTTCTGACCCTTCCTCGGTTTCAGGAATATTTAGAAATCTTAAGTTATTCCTACAAGAATGGTTCTCGGCTCTCTCCAAATCTTCTTTTAGGATTTGGGTATGTCTTCCAAGTTTGGAAATCTAAGATACATTTTTCTTGACATTCTGTTTCACTGCACCAACTTCTTCCTCCAACACCTTGGTAGGTAAGGTGACTTCATGCAGCTTCTGCGTTAGCTCAGAACAAGAAGCTTGTATCCCCAATTGATTGGCCTCTGATACTTCAAAGCACTTCTTAATGTTGTTCTTCAAATCCAATAATATGCGTGCCAGCTAAACTGCCAGGGCTATTCTGCCTATCCTTATTTATTTCTGGGAGCAGGACATCCTAATTTCCTGATGGTGCAAGCACTGCAAATCTATTACTTATTGGAACTGTTATAATATCTCCCTGGGGGGGTCCTGCTCTCACCCCTCGGCGTACTCAATTCCACCATTATTAGCGGTGTTTACTGTATTAGTGTTTATCCCAGACTTCTCTGATGTACACTCAGGGGTACGCTCTTCTGGACTGGGGCTTGAACTCCCTACACTGTTTTTCTGCATGCTTGGAAGTACTCGAAAGAAAGATTTAAGCGAGGGGATAACTTTAACTCTCGTGGGCAGGAGACCAGATTTGTTTGCGCCTTTCCCCTCGTTAGTTTTCCAGCCTATTATCTTCCCTGATCCCCTACCTTGTGAGCTTGATCCTTGTCGCCCCCTCTTTGTCTTAATATTGGTCTTGACTCCTTGTGGTACTTCAGGCAAGGCGTCTAGTGATATGCCAAGAAGATTTGGCTTACCTCCTATGTTCCTACTCCTTAGCGTGTATTTGCAGGGGGCCTCACCTTCCTTGTTTTTCCTTGTCTCCATATGCAGAAGTCACCGCCCACTCCTACTCAACTCTCCAGACTTCAGGTGGTTCTGCCGGTTCTCAGCTCTGCTCCGTCCTTTCTCCTCAGCCCCCAACTCTCCCACATGCTGCAGGCAAGCTCTGCTTGTTCTGATTCTGCCTACAATTCCAGCCCACCAGATCCGCTGGAGGCTTCCCGCTGCCTCACTCCAGCGCGTCCACAGGGACCCACACTCTGGTCTGAAGCTCCTTCCCAGCAAGGAAACACACTCCGGGACCATAACCAATATCCCTGGGGCTCCATAGGTATAGGCTTCCTTTTTCCGCTTTCTCCGCTTATGCCGATTTTCATTGCGGATCTACCGCTCTCCCGGCAACATCTCCCCCGTAAAGGCGCCCGCGGCCGCTAGCGTCTAGCTAGTAGCCGCCATGTTCCCCGACTATTGAATTCAAGGTCTCTCAATTGCTTGATTTTCACTCCTGAGGGTATTTAAAATATTAAAGTCTCTATTTTTAAAATTAACTGCTTCATTATCGGTTGTGATGCAAATATCCTTAACAGAATTCAGGGTCCCCTCTCTTGCCTCTTTGTCGTGTATTTAAACACTGGGGGACACTATTATCTTGAGTATTTCAAATCTGTTGTGGCACTGGACATTTGGGACACTTTAATCTTCAAGGGATCCAGGCAATTCATGGAGCATTACTATGATCTTACATGTGAGCCATTTTCTCTTGATATAGACTCTAAAGTAGTAGTCGAGTGCCAAGTTCTGGGAAATTATAAATAAACCCCTGTTTGACCACCCAAGTAATTCTGTTCTTGGTACAAATATCCCAGAGGAGGAGTGGGTTAACCATTTTAGTTCGATTTTTAAAAGTAATGAGTTTCAAGCAGAATATAGCTTTGTTGCTCCTAAGGAGAACTTTCTGTTCTTTTCAATTAATGAGGTTGAAAAAGGAATTCAAGGGCTAACAGGCAACAAGGCCCCGGGGCTGGATCGCCTACCTCCGGACCTTTTTAAATCTTGCATATCGCTATGGGCGCCTGTCCTCACCGCTGTACTCAATGCGGCAGTGGTCTCTGGCTGCCCAAAGTCGTGGGGGGTCTCCACCATCGTACCCGTGTTTAAGAAAGGAGACCGAAATAGCCCCCTCTGCTATAGACCAATATCTTTAATTAACTCTGTGGTCAAAGTAGTGGGGGGAGTAATCTTAAACAGGCTAGTTGCATGGGCAGATGAAAATAAAGTAATATCTCCAATCCAATATGGTTTTAGGCCCGGTCACTCTACGGTCACTCAGTGTTTGAACCTGTACCTGATTATAGGGAAATATACTACGGCCCGCCAAGGTACAATTCACATGGCGTTCATGGACCTATCGTCGGCTTTCGACTGTGTAAGCCGTGGAAGGCTCTGGGACGCCATGGCTAAAATGGGAGTAGAGCAGAACCTAATTAATTTGCTAGCAGATATGCATTGTGACACGAGAGCAAATGTCCGGTACACACAAGATCTAAAAGTGAGAAGAGACTTTGGAGTGCATCGGGGTGTCCGGCAAGGGTGCATTTTAGCCCCGTTCCTCTTCAACTTATATATAAATGACTTGGAAGAGCACCTTTTAAACACAGGAGCAGATTACCCTTACGTCGGACGGAAGGGACTGCCGGTTCTGCTTTATGCGGATGACGCAGTCCTGTTATCCAGGACTGCAATTGGTCTTCAAACACTGTTAAATTCTTTCCTTGCCTTTATGAAGTCTCGAGACCTGAGCATTAATAACTCCAAATCTTTTGTAATGAAGGTTGGCCAAGGTAGTAATAAAAAGCCAAATTACCTAAATTTTAACGGGGAAAAAATCCCAGTAACAAAAACATTCTCTTATCTCGGAGTCGTGTTCGATCACCAACTAAACTGGGGACCCGCGGTACAGAAGAAAAAGGGGGAGGTAACCCGGGCAAACGCAGCGATACTTGACTTTGCAAGAAAAATGGTCAATAGCCCGGTGGCTGCACTGCTCCAACTTTACCAGGCCAAGAGTGTTGCTACTGCATGCTACGGCAGCGAGTTATGGGGATATGCCTCACTAGGAGCCCTGGAGGTAGTAGAAAACAACTTTCTAAAACAGATACTGAGGGTTCCAAGGGGAACAGCAAACTTTTCTGTACATGAGTTGGGTATGCCTTACCTATGTGACAAGATAGCTGTTAACCCCTTACTTTGCTGGCTAAATTGCTGGCTAAACAGTGATTTACCTCTTACCCAGCAAATTTTGAGGGAAGCATTAACATGGGAAAATAGGCTTAAAGTTCTCTGGATAAAGTACTTAAGTAAATGTTTCACTGAATTAGGTCGCCCCGAACTCTTTTCAACCCCAGAATCCATTACGAAATTGGATGTTACTAATGTGAAGAAGGTCTTTATTACATCCAGGTATTTAGCCCATGAGGATAGCGAATTAAAGAAAGGAAGTGTACGGAAACATCTGCTATTAAAAACATCTCTGCTCATGGAACCGTACTTGTCATGGCCCATGTCAGGTTACGACCGTTTCCTGCTGACAAGGTTTCGCCTGGACTTATTTCACCTATTACTGGCCGTGCCTAAGGGGACCCACCGTGGCCAAGTGTTGCCGGCTTGAGGCTGCGACGAAAAGTCTCCGCAAGACCAGGCACACTTTCTCTTTATCTGCCCCTACTATACTGTACCACGGAGGCTATACCTAAAACCTTGCCTCAAAAATTTTAATTTTACACAAATCAGACCCGCACTTTACTACCTTCAGCTGTTAAGTTGTGATTGCACTTTATTTGTATGCAGCTTTTTAAAATCAGCACTTAAATTCAGGAAAAGCATGGAGGGGTAATAGTGCCACCAACAGATATATTCTTAGCTATTAATAACTTTTTACATTTTTATAGTATTTTTTATATTTTTATAGTACATTCTGCTTGTGACTTTCCTGTTCTATGTTGTTTTTAAAATCTTTTCTGATTGTATGAACTAATATATGTCTAATGGAATATGCTTTTTATGGTTGTTATTACTAATAACCGAATAAAGTTATTTGACTTGACTTGACTACTAGTCGAGTGTAGTTATTCAGGTGATTCAGCCACGCTTTTGAGCACCGTGGGCTGCCTTAATATCAATTGTCTTTGTCTTAGAGGAAATATCAGCAACCCTTGGGCCCTTTGGAGGAACTTTCACCATTTCCACATGCTTTAAAAAAGTGATTTGACCTCTACGAGTAGGTCGTCTTTAACATTAATTGTACAATTACTAGATGTATGTCTCACAGTTTTAAAAAAAAAATTGTCCTGTATTCTGGGTGCCTACAACCAGTTTCCTATTACATGTCTTGTACAGTTAATTACTTTAGTAAGTTCCCAGTGTCTAGTAGTAAAAAAGCTCAGTCACTTTCTCTAGACTGAACACTAATTTAATATACAGCCAGGGCACGCCTCCAGGGAGAACAGCAAACAACAATAAGCCAGCTCCCCCACGGAGATGAGACAGTTTGATACTGTAAAGTCAAGAAACGTAAACGCCAGGGGAAATCCCAACATAACACTGAAATCAAACGCCTCCTCGAGCTACAAATTGGCAGTGTAAAGAACCTTACCAGTGAAGAAAATACTCCTTTGTTTTTACTGCCGACCGTTTGTGAGGGTCGAGGACTCTGTTGGACCCCTTATTTTCTGTCACTGCTTGCGGAACCCGCTCCGCGGGTCCCGCTGCGCACCGGAGCCACAGGGGAGCCTGTTTGTGCAGCGTGGGTAGGTCCAGGGCTGCGAGCGTGCGGGGCAGGACTTCGTTGACCAGAAGCCTCTGCTGACCGCGCCTCCCGTCACCTGGCTGCTCTCCCTGGCCACCACGCCCCGCCTGCACTCTTCAAAAGACAGTGAGGACTGCACGTCGTTGGAATCCTTTGTTTTTACTGCCGACCGTTTGTGAGGGTCGAGGACTCTGTTGGACCCCTTATTTTCTGTCACTGCTTGCGGAACCCGCTCCGCGGGTCCCGCTGCGCACCGGAGCCACAGGGGAGCCTGTTTGTGCAGCGTGGGTAGGTCCAGGGCTGCGAGCGTGCGGGGCAGGACTTCGTTGACCAGAAGCCTCTGCTGACCGCGCCTCCCGTCACCTGGCTGCTCTCCCTGGCCACCACGCCCCACCTGCAATCCTACGGACAACCCATTTAAGGGAGGGCCATTACCCGCTAAGCGGGAGCGTCCCGGGAGAAGCCCGGGACAAGGGCGGGACCGTCTGTGGCCGTCAGGGGCCGAAGGAGGCCGGGCTGGGCCAGGTTATTTTCATCTTGTTCTGGCGCTCTGTGTCTCTGATCATTTTATTGTATTCTTTCTTTTTCTTTTTTTTTTGTTTTTTTGTTCCACCAGTAGAATATTAAGCTTGTACTATTGGGTTGTGAAAGTCTAACCGGTCAGATTTAGTCATGAGTCATTCTGCCCCCCCAGGTGTAGGCACCTCTGTGCTTGGTCCATTAGATACATTTTTTTAAAAACCTACTAAAGAGGTAGATATGGACCTACTCCTAGCAGAGAGAAGAGCAGAGCGTCGACGATCAATTGAGCAGTTTAAGAAAATCTCATTGCCATCACAGACAGTTTTAAATTCTACCCATGATTTGGCTGCTCAAGGGTTGAGCTCTATTGAGGTCGATGCTACTGACACTAATCAAACCCCTAGAATATTTAGGTTCCCAATTATTTCCCCGCCCTGTGTCAGTGCTACCAGCGGTGATCACTTAGTCTGCCCGCCGGTTGGTCACTCTAGTTTTGTGGAAACAAACATCCCCTCTATCAATATTATTGATTCGGATCCTTGTCCCATGTTGCCCAACCTTTCATTGGTTTGCATAGATCCAGGCGAGTGTATACCGCCAAAGAGTATATGTAATAGTAGATCTAAGCCTGATGAGGCCAAAAGGGTTGTGCATTCCCCACCGAGGAAAAGAAGGAGGAAGGGTGGGGTAAAAAGGAAAGGTCACAGTGGCCAGCCACCTTCACCAACTCTATCTAAACCAAACACTGAGTCGGTGTTTTCACCCAATGTTGCGCCACTGTTTTCAGATATACAGGTTTTGGTAACCCCTGAGTTAGCTAGCGAAGGGGTCAATGAGGTGTCCTTTGCTAACATAGAGAAGCTTATTAAATCATATATGCTACCTGTGCTGGAGCGTGTTAGGATAATGGGTGAAAAATTGGACCGCCTGTTGGCGATCATTGAGCCTACACACTCCTCTAGCTTGGACAAAGCCAAGGGTCCACCTAACAAACCTTCCGGATTATCCCAGGGTGTTGGCAATATAACCAGTTCTATTAGCAAACAAACTAAAAGTGTAGCCAACACTGACACTGTCACTACAACAATTAAAGCTTTGGCCCTGGCTGCTAAACCCCTTACAGCGGCCAGTATTGCCAAAGCAAATCCTAGGGTGGTAGCCAATAAACCGCCTGCAAAGGGAGTAGTGCCACAGACAAGGAAGGGGATGGGTAAAATCGCTAACTCCACTGGCAAAATTAACAGACCCATTCCCCATAAGAAAAATGTAGATTTGCCCCCTGATTCTACGAATTATGTTATTGTTATGACGGGTGTGCCACCAGTTGCGGAAGGGGATAGGGAAAATAACAAAAGTTTAAAAAACAAAGTCATCTTTTGGCTGAAAACAAATAGACCCCTTCCCTCTCATCTTAATGGGGATATTGTTACAGTCAGAAGATGTCGGTGGGTAGGGGTTCGTCCCAAGGATATAGAGGGGGATATAGTAATTATTAACTTTAGGGACCATAAAGTAGTATCCCATATTTCTGATTGGTATGTGGGAAGTAATGAGGGAGGGATATCTACGAGGAATCTCACCTATTTTTACCCCGAGACCCTGATCAATCCATCAGATCAACCTCCTGCTAATAACAATAAAAACTCCAAAAGCCTCCTTAAATGGACTAATTTTACTCCTAATTTTTATGGATTCCAATTTAATCCTGAGGCGCAGTATTGTTCCTACATTCAATCTAACTACAACTGTCCTGTACAGTCGCCGGGTTGGGCTAAGATTAATTCCAAGCCCAGAGGTCCTCCAGTCATACGGGATCTACCACTCCCCAATAAGTCCCTGTTTCCACCGGTTCCTACAACACCTGCCTTTACACAGATACAACAGCCCCCAAGTCTCTTCCCAGCACACCTTTATCCCAATAGGTTTACCCAGCCTAATGAGTTTTGGAACATTCCTCTGAGAAATCTTTATGATCCTCTATCATGGTTGTCGACTAATGATTGACCAGCACTTTCGACAAGGGCTGATGAACCTAACTCTGAGTGTTTGAGGGGGGGAGATGTCGTGGGTATCCTTTCAAATGTTGCCGAAAGTTCGGAAGACCAATTTCATCAAGTTGAGGAGGGCTGTATTGTTTATAGAGGAGAGCCAGATATGCCAGCTTTGGTACCCACACCCCTGTCTTCCAATGAAGTTATCAGTGTAGGCGCAAGCTCTGGGTCAATTACCCAGGCTGGGTCAATGTGTCTGCTAATGGAAGGTCTGGTTACAGATGCATTGGGGCATGTAGTATCCTCTCCTCAGTCTAATGAACGCTACCCAATTGCTGTAACAAAAATGTGTGATCAAGCATGTGAAAAGGGCACCACTATGGGATGTTGGAACGTCGCAGGAATTGACTCTTGTATATGTATTCCTGATTGGGCTGATTTCATTCGACAAGGGGATGTCTGGTCGTTTCAGGAGACCTGGGCGACCCAATCAGTTTATTTTCCAGGTTTCCTGAACTTTAACAAACTAGCAGTTAGAGGCCAAAGAGGTAGGGCCATGGGTGGTCTCACTATTTGGGTTCGCCAGGTTGCAGGTGTTTTTGTTAAGGAAATCTCTATTGACTGCCCCGACATATTGATACTTAGTATGAAAACAAATAGTGGGCTGAACATACTGCTGATCAATGTATATGCAAGAGGTATTGCGGGTGGCAGAGTGTCGACCACCCTCTCTTGCTTGAATGATTTCCTGGGTTCCACTCAATTAACTGGTCATGTGGTTGTTATGGGTGACTTCAATACCTTTTTTGAACCCTTAGGTAATGAGGATGGGCTATTAACCGAGGCAGAGGATCTGACCTGGGGGATTCCTCAACTCGAGCTACCCCCGATCACTAAGTGGTCTCAAGCAGCCACATTTATTAAAGGTCTCTGCCTAAACTGGGGGCTGCGTGCCCTAAACGGACGCGTAAGCTCTGACAGGATGGGTAACTACACTTTTTTCAATGGCAGACATAGCAGTCGCATTGATTATATCCTAGTTGACATTAAAATGTGGCAATTAGTTTTGGACATGATAGTGAAGCCACGACCAGAAAGCGACCATGAACCACTCATAGCGGAATTGAAGGATTATAGCTTTGTAGGGCCGATTGTACGTCAGCCTAATCCTGTACAAGAGGCCGTGGCACTAACAAATGATATGAGGAGGGTGCGCTGGCCAAAGGTTTCTGTAGACGTGGAAGCACGTGTAAAGATCAGAACCCTGGTATCTCCTTAATGGAAATTGATAAGTGTGAAAACCAGGAAATGACGATCTCAAAAATCACAGACATTCACGCTAGCTTGTTTCTATCCCTAAAAACTCTGTTTGTTAAATTTGTTGTTAACAAGGGTAGGGGGAAGGTTAAGAAACCTGCAAACTGGTTCAACGAAGCTTGTCGAGAGTCCCATTCGTCTTTGTTTAAGGCCTTAAAATTAAAGAACCCAGCCCTAATTAAAACTAGTAGGAAGGCGTATAACGTAGCTAAACGTCGGGCTAAAGCTGCATGGGACGACGAGCGCTGGAGCTTATTAGCCGAGGCCTGTGGCTCCAGGAACCTACAACAGTTCTGGCACCTCCTTAGGTGGGGTCAGTCTCAGGACGACCGCCCAAGTCCCGCATCCATTGAACAACAGAAATGGGTGTCTTACTTTGAGGAACAATTTAGCTGTCATGGCATTACGCAAGATTCCATTAGTAGGCCAATAACTACTGATACACTTGTGTTCTCGGCCAAAGAAGTGGAATCAGTCTTGAATGCCATCCCCAGGGGCAAAGCGCCCGGTCCGGACTGTATCCCAGCGGACCTATTCCAACAAGATCAAGATCTATGGGTACCGTACCTAGTGCACTTGGTAAATGCGCTGGTTATGGGCGCCAGGGTTCCTGACTCTTGGGCAGGCGCCGAAATACTTCCTATCTTTAAGAAGGGTGATCGGTCGGTTCCTTCGAACTACCGGCCGATCAGTCTAATTGACGCAGTCCAGAAGATCATAACCCGTCTTGTCCTGTCAAGGGTCCAGGCTTGGATAGAGGAATATAACATTCTTACTCCTCTCCAAGCTGGGTTCAGACCCCATGTGAGTACCCTGGATCAGGCGTTTCGTTTCATGCTCCTGTATTGGAAGTTGGTCACCCTGGGCAAAGGCAACCTATATGCGGCCTTCGTGGACCTTCGGTCTGCGTTCGACCTTGTCCCGAGGGCCGGGCTTTGGAATTGCCTATTAGATATGGGCATGCCTCCCATCTTGGTGCGTCTTATAGCGAACCTTCACGCACAGACATTTGCATTTGTGCGATGGGGTAAACCGGGTGAGGTGACAGAGAATTTTCCAGTGGCCAAAGGTGTCAGGCAAGGTTGTGTTTTGGCACCCACCTTGTTTTCTCTATATATCAATAGAGTTACCAAGTACTATGACAACTTTCCCACGGATGCCCCAAGTTTGGCTGGCATGAGAATCCCCCTGCTCATGTTCGCTGATGATACTCTCCTGATCTCACGAACCAGACAGGGTCTGCAGAACGCACTGTCAAGGTTCGAGAGTTTCTGCAGCGATCATGAGCTGGAGGTGAACGTCTCCAAAACCAAATTTATGGTTTTAAGGGGGCGTAAACAAATAAATGCTAGGGTTTCCATGGGGGATACCCCCCTGGAACAAACAAAGCATTTCACCTACCTAGGTGTCACTTTCAGCGACACCTTGAGTTGGACCCACCAGATTGAGCTCATGACCATGAAACATCAACAGCTGGGCGGAGCTCTGATTAAAGAACATAAAGGGTCATTTACGAGGCCAATGTCTCCGCTTATTAAGATCTATGGTGGTAAGGTTCTTTCAGCAATTCTGTATGGTGCGGAACTATGGGGTGGTAGTAATTTGGATCCACTAAAACATGCCCAAAACAAGTTTCTAAGATTGTCCACAGGTCTGCCACAGTCGACTCCAATAACCCCCCTTCTTTACGATCTAGGGTGTCACTCGGTGGAGGACCAAGCAAGACTCCGTCCTCTAACATTCTGGCGCCGTCTGTGGACAACGCCAGAACTCCATCATTATGCAGAAGCATGCTTGGAGGTTAAGAACAGCTCTGGTGCCTCAAATATTGGATGGTTTAGAGACCTTAAGACTAATTTATTAGCTTTGGGTTATGGCGATCTGTGGTCCTCGCCTGAGTCAGCCAATTTCCCCTCCAAAAAGGATCTTAAAAAATGTTATTGGGATAGGGTGACCCACAATATGTATTTGGAAACGAACTCGAGCAGTCTCACTGGACTGTTCATTGTACATAAGGACACACCCAAGTTAGAGGGGTACTGGGACACTATAACTAAACCCTTGGACCGCAAACTATTTTTCCAATTTAGATGCGGTTCACTTCCCATAGGGGAGTTCACTATAAAATGGGGATCAGAAAGGTTGGGTTTTTGTCCTAATTGCCAAGGTATTGGGGAAAGCCCGAACCATTTTTTGTATGTGTGCCCTTTATACTCTGCCCCCAGAGCCAGATGGCTAATACCAGTATGTAGGCAGTTAGGAACCAGATTGGCTGTGGAAGCAACTAGATTGCTAAAAACCAACCTGGATCCCCTTATTGTTGTGGGGGTTGCTAAATTCCTCGGGTGGGCCTGGGTGCTTAGAAGCAGGTTCATCAAAAATAACCAAATGGTGACTGCCTAGTTTCCAGTAACCAGTTGATGTATGGTTGTACACGAGTCCCTATGTAAAGTTTTGTATATTTGTACAAGAAGCTGATTAGCTTGTCAATGATTTAATACTTGTTTTAACTTTTTTATATGTACATTGTATTTTATGTCTTTTATGATGAACTAATCGAATAAAGACTTCTTGAACTTGATTTGAAAATACTGCTTCTTCACAAGAGACAGCAAATTTCCAAATTGTGAAACCAAAAGGGGTGTCGCTGATGGGCACATACAGGCCTGCTCTTGGCCTGGTCTTCCCTGGGGCAGGGGCCTAGGCATTTACATGGCTGTGGGAGATGGAGTCCCTAAACTACAGCATAAGCATCCCATGCTGAGGATTGTCCCCAGCACTTTAGTTGCATGCCAATATAACCAATCTTTCTGGCCTCAGAAAACGAACTCTGGGGGATGGAGTCCTCACACTGCAGCAATAACATAGCCTTATAGCCCGCCGTAGAGGGCTATACCGGCTATTACAGGCCCTCTCCAGCGTTAAAGGGCCAAGCCAAAGGCAAGGGTCTTTAACAAGGGAGAGGAACTTTAGTAGCCGGTATAGCCCAGCTACAAAGGGCTATAAGGCTATAAGAACAGTCTGCCACTAGAGGGCAGAATGTTCTAACAAAAAAAACAAAGCCTTATGGGAGCGTGAGGGGATTGGAATCCCCTCAGGCTCCCTGAAGCCTTTGTTCACAGCCAGCGCTGTGAACAAAGAAAGATTGGAATGTTGGAGCTCCAGGCTTATACCAGCCATTATAAGCCCGGAGCACTCCATTGTTTTCAATGGAGCTCCCAACATTCTAATGTTCTAATGTACCTTGCTGCCTTCTGGGTGGCAGCAGCTCGGTAGTAGCATGTCATTGGAGCCCCTACTCCTGGGCCCAGGCAATGAACTGAGGAGAATGGAGACCCCAGATGGCAGCCTAATGTACTGCAGTGCGGGCTGTCTCCACAGCTTCAGTAGTGCATTTTTGGAATACCTCCTCCTGAGCTCAGGCAATGAACTGTGGGCGGTAGAGTCCCCACACAGCAGCATTGTTTGCCCTTTGCTTCCGCTCGTACCCAGAACTTCAGTGGCGCATCGTTGGAGGACACCCTGCTGGGCTCATGCAGTGAGCTGTGGGAACTGCTGGAGTCCCCACACGGCACCAATAACTGGATTTAGACACTTGAGCTCAGATCAATTGCTTCTAATTTGCAATGTATCTTTGTTGCGATCTCGGTTAGAGCTGTGACTATCTCCTGAATAACATGGCTAATGTTTGCAGTAAAAGACAGCACGGAGGCAACAGTATGCTCCGAATTGTCAGAAAGATGCCACCCTTGATTTTCTTAACCAATTAACTGGTCTGAAAAGTCACCAGTCAGACGAGATACCCCTTCCAGCTTCCTCCACAACATGCCACTGTTTTATCAACATCGTTCATGGGAATTTACTGCCTCTTGGATAAGGAAAAAAAACCTTTGATGATTTGGGTTAGACTAATAGTAGACAAAAGAGGAAGTTCTACTTTTGGTTTTAAAAACATAATAGTGGCCTATTGGTACCTGCAAAATGTGTTCTTCCAAATATAGAGGGCACTCGGAAATTCAACAATTAGAATCTGACGGTTCTGAGACTCCGCTATCTCATTCCGAAACTCTAGGGGCATATTTAAGCCCCTATCGCCACCCAAGCATATTTCTTTTTGATTCTCAGGTGGCATAGTGCGATATTCCAGATTTACAAGGTGGCACTAAGACACATGGGGGCTGATTTACAATAAATTAACGCAGCGCTGTGCAGCAAGTCATTTTACTGTGCCGTGCTGCGTTAGTTTTGAAGCACAGGGGTGCAACATATTTTACAACAATATTTCGCATCTCTGTGCTTCCCCTTGCACTGGCGCACAAACTGCTGCCATGCGCCCACACAGGCACCATTGCACCATGGTGCAAGGATGCCTGCATCACAGTGATGATTGTTTATGTGCAGGAAGGATTCCCTGCATTAGTACACATAGAACTTGTAAAACGTCATTTATTTAAAGGATTGTTTATGTACAGGAAGAGACACCTTTGTGTACATAAACAATCATTAGAGGTCATTTTCTCGTTCTATGTGTGTTGCAGATTGCAGCATGCATAGAAAGAGGGAAAAAAACAAGGACAAATGAATACATTTCTCCTAGTTGCGCCTCCGTACACATCCGCTGGGGAGGCATAGCATTCAGATGCATTTCCAGATTCACAATTTCTTTGTAAATCTGGAAATGTATCTGGTTCCATGGGTGTTGGGTGGGAACACCCACAGCAACATCCATCGAACGCCCCTTTCATGCAAAGTTCTTTGTGTAAAGGGGCCACGCAGGGTGGCTTTTCCTGTCCTTGTAAATATGGGGCAGAAAAATGTGCTGCCAGTGCGTCACAAAAAGTGACTCACTGGCAGCGCAAAGGGCTTGTAAATCTGCCCCTTAGGGTTGCTTAACACCACCTTGTAAATATGCCCCTTTCTGCTGCAGTCCTCTGTGGCAAAGGGCCATGCTGTGGATGTTGCTGTGGGTGTTCCACCGCTACACCCATTGCTTTTTGACGTTGCCCCAGATATACAAGGCTGAGGCAGTGCCAAAAGCGAATGCCATGTAATACCAGGCATTAGAAGGCGATACAAGGAGAAATTATTAATCTCTCCCTGTTTTTTTCTCTTTCCATGTATACTGCATTCTGCAGCACACATGGAAAGGGCAAATCACCATTATTGATTGTTTATGTGCAGGAAGATGTCCCTTCCTCCACATGGATAGGCATCTATTTTTGCACCAGCGCTAGGGGAAACACAGTGGTGCACCGTATTCTTGTGAATATTATGCATGCCTGTGTTTTCAAAATGTCAGAGCTCCACGCTGCCAAATTTGGTGCAGCTCCACGTTCTGACATTTTTTTGTAAATATGCCCCTTGGGTTTTTCAAAGTATGCTGTATTGTCTGCTCTGTCACTTTGTAAGGCAGTTTCACTAGAGGTGCAGTTCACGGAGACCTATATAGAGTTATTCAATGGTTTAGCAAGGCTTGTCTTTTTCTTATACTGTATGACAGGTTTTACCTTGCCCATGCGAATTTAGCCTCTATCGAACTGCTTCCATCAACTGTAGCTTCAATTCTGGATTTTAGGTCCGAGCTCACACAAGTAGAACGTTTATTTTTAGACTTAGTTGGGATCATTGACGCCATTTATAGTTTAGTTTATAATGAAAAGAGAAAGAACCACTTATCTTAAAAAAGACAGGGTCTGTGAGTGTTGTACAGAGGCCCTCATACACTCTAACCCATGGGCAGCGGTATATCTTGGTTCTCCGCTGGAGAAGGTTACGTGTTTGGTTTTGTGATTGGGCCCTTTTCCGCCTCAGTTTCCCGTTCTCCAGGCAGTCAACTTTCCTCCACCTCGAGGGAGACCATCTGGTTCTTTGACGGTAGTGATTTCGATAGTGTTAGCGGAAAAAAAGTGATAAATTAAAAATAACTCCTATCCTGTACTCTTGTTCTTTTCGTCAGGATGGGGTACGATCAAAAACAGTGCAAGGTTCTCTGGTGGATGTGTGAATGTTCCACCGCACCTATATAATGATGATTTAGGAGGTCAACATTTCAGTCCATGGGTGTATCTGAAGATCGGTGGACTTTCATCAGGAACTTAGTCATAACGATAATATGATAGATCGCTTTAACACATTGGGTAAGTTAATGTCACTTACCCATCTTCATCGTTATTTCATGTAATCAACAGGATTATAGGTTATGGTTCTACCTATAACTTTATGGGAGTGTAATTAAACTCCATTGGGTGCTGCTGGAGCTCTCTAAAATGCTACTTGCATGTGTTTGTTGTAGGTTCATACCGCTACCCGGAAGTTATCACATGAACAGGTGACTGTTATAACCTAGTTCATTTGGTTTCACAGATACACATATTTGTATTTATTAGTATGCTCAAATTACCATCATTTAATGTCACTGTCATAGGTTGCTATCTTGGTACATTCCATTCCCCTGCCCTGCGCTTCTAGTTGGCACATCCGAGTTCTGAGGAGGCTGCTTTAGAATGTTGTGATGTGGTGCTTCACTGGTGGAGAGAGGAGCAGTTTAGAATAAAGGCTCTCAACTATCCTTCTGCCTGGAGTCTTTTTATCAGTGGCGACGATCTGTGAAAGGGGACAGAGGTTCCTGCTCCTCCCCTTCTGATTGAACTCCACCACCAACTCTATTTCTTCATGCCACTTGGCCAAGTTGTGGAATAACTTCCTTCCACGTCTACAAGCAACCTGCATTGAGAACCTGATTCCGTCATCTTCTTCTTCAAACCTGTTGGTGATGCCTCGTTTAAGTACATTTCGGGATATTGGCTGGTGAACTTTGTCACGCATTCCTTCTTCATCGTGGAATATCCTGTACCATCCTGGGCATATTCAAGCGTTATTTATTGCTGCCATTCCCTTATAGAGCACCCCTTTTGACTTTCCTTAGGGAGCTCTGCCTCTTGACTCTTTACCCACCCTCCTTCGCACTTGGGTAGGAACATTTACACACCTTTCACAAGCAACAGCATAAGGGCTAAGAACTCACCCAGTCCTGTAAGTAATCACCTCATAGCTTGCCACCTCCGCAACACCTCAGCCGCGGTGCCCTCACAGCGGCCAGCCGCGTTGCCTTCAAAGCGGCTTGCCCGCTTCAGCTGTGTCTCCGGCTCCTTAGCGGGGTTCTCCTCAGCGGCAGGGCACGTCAGTACATCTCAGCGGCGCCTCACTCCTTCACGGCAGCTCGGCCGGGAAACACCATACTCCTCCGCAACTCCTCAGCGGCGGCTATTCCTTCAGGGGCCAGTTCATTCACGAATTTGTGTATCCTCGCGGCAGCTGCGCAGTGCGGTCCCTTCCTTCCTGAACCGCCGTGCCTGACGCTACCTCCTCAGGGAACAACTCCGGTGCCCCAGACGCATAAGAACCGCTGCATAAATCAGGCCTTTGTAGTGTTTCTCGGAGATACGCACTCCATATGCGTGTCAATAACTAGAAGCTTGCGTATTTCTTGCGGTGACACGCACACCCATCTTCCAACCTGCTTAAAACTCTTCATAAAATATGTCATGAAGTTCCCTTCGGAGATACGCACTCCATATGCGTGTCAACTGAAGCTTGCTTATCTCTTGCGGTGACACGCACACCTGTATTTCAAAAGATTTTCGCACAAGCATTTTCATAGTATTTGGCTGGCGATCTTCTCGGTGGCACGCTCACCTATTTCCTCAGCGTGTCTATGTCAGATGATTCATTTTGTGCACACCTGCTTGACGTAAATGTGATACTTACTGAAACTTTACTACACAGTGTAACTGAGTGTTATAATGCACTGAGTATTTACAAGTTATTGAAATACACTAATAATTTCTTTCAATTTGCAATACCATTCAATTTGTGGGCCATTCTAGCTCTGTATTAGGTCCTTGGTTATTCTTATTACTCAGTCTGTACAGTCTACCTGTAGGAAACTTACTTTGTTGTGTCCCTTAACGATCTCCTGCTTTAAGCCACAGGTGGTTCTCTACTTCCATTGTTTTCATACCCTCCTACCTTCACCATGGCAGCTGCCAGCATGTCACAACAAGTGCCTTTTCTAAATGAATTTGGGGAACCCAGTGTTCCGTGGGAAGATTGGGAGAAAGTTTTTGAGTCCTACCTGGTGGCCATTGGTGGGGAGAAATTTTGTGCGTTCAGGAAGCAACATATTTTATTGCACAACTTAGGCCCCACTGGTAGAATAGTATTTGAGTCACTTCCAGAACCAGAAATAGAAGAAGATGACGATGCATACAACATCTCGCTAATTAAGGTACGCATTCATTTTGGAGACAAAGTGAATGTTGTTCTAGAAAGACATAAATTCTTCAGTCGCATTCAGGGAAAACAGGAAAGCATTTCCACTTACGTTGCAATCCTCAGGGGTCTCAGTAAGCTGTGTGAGTTCCAGGACTTAAATGATTCTTTAATTAGAGACCAATTAGTACGTTGCACTTACAACAAAGAAATTCAAAAGAAGTTGTTACAAAAGCAACCAGATCTCCAGGAAGCTATTAAAATAGCTAAATCCATTGAACACACAAACATTTGTATTAAAGAAATAAACACTGACCCTAGTGACAAAGTGGCAGAAGTAGTAAACACAGAAGAGGAATCTGAAATCTGCAAAATAAGAAATGATCACTACAAATCAAAGAAAGACCACGGCCAAAACCATGCTGGGACCAGGAGAGTATAAAAATAAAATGTTATTGTTGTGGAAGCAACAACCACTTAGCTCATGATCCAAATTGTCAAGCAATATCCGCTTGGTGCAGGAAATGCAACAAGAGAGGGCACATGTCCAGGGTGTGTGGATGCTTCCCAAGGAAAACCTGGAGCAACAAACCCAGTGATGATAGAACACAAGTGAAGAAAATAATTCTGCAAGTCAACTAAGTAGGGGCTGATGAAAGGAAATATCCTGAATGCGAAGTAAACATTGAAGAAAAAAACTTCAACATTTTTGCAGATTCTTGTTCCCCTTTCACCCTGGTGAATTACTCTGACTTTAAATCTTTAACAAGTCATGATCAAAATAAACTCACCAAAGCTGACATAGCCCCCAGTGGTTATAACAGGGACCCCATTCCCATGAAGGGAATGTTCAAGTCAATAATTTCTTTCAAGAACCGTTCCACTGTTGGCAAAGTCAAAGTGGTGGAAAATGGTTCTAACTTGTTGGGGTGGCAACACCAAAAAGAATTAGGAATCAAGCTTGACCCCAACGATCCGGAGCAAGTGTTACTCACCAACCCTGCAAATAATAGTGAACACATTATCAAAGAATTCCCTGAAGTTTTCTCGGAAAAGTTAGGGCTACTTAGAAACTACCAACATAAAAATTCAATTGAAACACAATGCTTGTCCTGTGGTTCACAAAACAAGACCGATTCCTCACCTGATGTGGGAACCATTAAGGAAAAAAATAACCAGACTGAAGGAGTTGAACATCATCCAACCAGTGGATTGCTCAGAATGGGTGGCCCCCATTGTGATCGCGAAGAAGAACCATAGTCAAGACATCAGGATGTGCATTGACCTACAAGATTTAAACAACAGCATTTTAGTGGAAAGACATCCCTTACCCCGCTCCACGAGATGTTGAGCACTATGGGGAAGGCTACGCATTTTAGCGTTCTGGATCTCTCCATGGCCTATCATCAGGTGGAGTTACACCCTGATTCAAGGAAACTCACGGCGTTTACCACCCCTTTAGGAACCTTCATGTTCTGTTGCATGCCGTTTGGGCTAGCTTCGGCGGCAGCCATCTTTCAGAAAATTATGCAGCACATTCTTAAGGGAGTACAAAAAAAAATGATGTTTTCAGGATGACGTTCTAATATACGGTGCCAGTGTTGAAGAACATGACAAGATCTTGAGACAAGCACTGCAAAAATTCAAGGAGGCCGGTCTCACACTAAAAAAAGAGAAATGTCAACTAGGAGTGGAGTCAGTGGAATACCTGGGCCACTGCATTTCCAGAGACGGGTTCAAACCAAAGCTCTGTCTAGTTGAGGCGGTCAAAGAGGCCCCAGCACCCACCAATAAAAAATAACTTAAATCCTTCCTGGGGCTGGCTGAATACATGGCCAAGTATGTTAGTCACTTTGCGGAACTCACTGCCAATCTAAGAGATCTCACAAAGAAAAATATTCAATTCAAATGATTGGAGGAACACCAAACATCCTTTTCTAGAGTAAAAGAAAGCATACTTTCGGCACCATATCTTTGTAATTTTGAACACAACCACAAAACTATTCTCACCACAGATGCTAGCGGCAAAGGCTTGGGAGCTACCCTATCACAAAAGATTGATGGAAAGGAAAGAATTGTAGCATTCGGCTCACGGTCTTTGACCAAAGCTGAACTGAACTATTCAGTAGTGGAAAGGGAAGCATTAGCTTGTTTCTGGGGGGTGAAACACTTCAAGTTTTTTCTGTGGGGATTACAAATCTGTATACGCACCGATCACAAACCATTAGTTTTTATGTTCAGTCCGAAAAACAATTCTTGTAACACCCCCCGCATAGCCAAATGGATTCTGGGATTGGAAGGTTTCTGCTTCAAAGTTGAATATGTGCCCGAAATACAAAATTCTGCAGCCGATTTCCTGTCTAGAAGTCCACTACAGAAAGAAGAACATTTTGATGTAAGTGAATGTCCCATCTTTCAAGTCAACCTTGCTACCATCTCTTCCCAAGAATGGTCGAATTGCATGGACTCTGACAATACCATGACGCAACTCTTAGCTTACACTTTACATGGGAGGCCTGATTCAAAAGACCTAGTAAGCACTGACATAAAGAAATTCTGGGAGGTGCACCATGAACTTAACATAGACCAAGGCGTTTTATTCAGGAAGGACAAGATCATTCCCCCTGAAGCTATCAAAGATAAAATAATTGATCTGGTTCACGAAGGCCACTTGGGAAGAAGCCTAACCAAAGCTAGATTACGCCAACGATACTGGTTCCCCAACATGGACTCACTAGTTGAAGACAAAGTCAAACATAGCAATGCATGCGCCAACAGAGATAAGTCCAAGATACCTAGGAAGGCTCCCATCATTCCCATTCCAGTACCAAACAAACCTTGGGAGAAAATCGCTCTAGACATAATGGGTCCTCTTAATCTTCCTAGGATGGAAACTCAAGTAACTACTGCTACGCTCATTCAATGTCTCAGAGAGACCTTTGCTACGGAGGGCATTCCAGCCTCCATTGTCACGGACAACGGAGTACAGTTTGTATCTCATGCCATGACCGAATTCCTGAACTTGCTAAACATAACACATATAAGATCACCACTATATTGCCCCAGGGCAAATGGACTAGTGGAAAGATTGAACCGTATGGTCAAAGGATGCATCCAATTAGCAAGTAGCAACAGTATCCACATTGACCTGGCACTACAAGATATGCTGTTGGCCTATCATACCACCCTCAATCAAGTGACAGGAATTTCCCCTTTTTCAGCTCTAAGAGGAAGGAAACCTTGTACTAAGTTCTTCCCCAACTGCCTAGGAGGGGGGTCCCATGTCACAAAGGACATGCAAGGGTTCAAGGACAAAATCCAAATTCACCAGAGCAAATACAAAGACCACTATGACTTCAAACATGGTACCAAAATGCAGGAATGGAAAATAGGAGACTGGGTTTGCATCAACAATCCCAGGAGAAGTGATCCTGAGAGTAAATTCCCAAAACCATGTGCATAAAAGAAGTAAGAGGCAACACCATAATTTTAGACAATGACCAAATGTGGAGTATGGACAGGTTGGTTAGGTCACAACAAGAACAAAACCCAACTCAACAGGATTCCCCAGTAACATCTCAGACAACCACCCCTACCCATACCCAAAGAACACGCAAAACATCAGAATGGCACAAAGACTTTATTATGACAAATAACTCCTTTCCTGTTCTTTGAACAGCGTGCTGTTATATGTTTAGAAATTGCATTCTTTTTTTTCCTGGTTATATTAGGGGGGAAGATGTGTTATAACCTAGTTCATTTGGTTTCACAGTAACACATATGTATTCTTTGACACTCGTATTTTTGTATTTATTAGTATGCTCAAATTACCATAATTTAATGTCACTGTCATAGGTTGCTATCTTGGTACATTCCACTCTTCTGCCCTGCACTTCTAGTTGGCACCTCCGAGTTCTGAGGAGGCTGCTTTAGAATGTTGTGATGTGGCTTCACTGGTGGAGAGAGGAACAGTTTAGAATAAAGGCTCTCAACTATCCTTCTGCCTGGATTCTTTTTATCAGTGACATTAACTTACCCAATCTTTGACCCCCTCTGCAACATTTTTCAGCATTAATTAAACATTAACATGACTCAAAAATAATACATTTGCAAATGGAACGATTAAAAAAAGATTAGCCATATCTCCTATTAACAAATAACATTTGTCTCTGCCACCAAAAAAAGTCCCCATAATATAATGGATGAAATGCCCCCAGCTGTACATGATAAGCACACTGCAAGTCACAGAGGAGTTCCATGACAACATGGAGATATGAGGCTGAAGGTCTACAATATCCTTATCATGTTTGGCAGGGAGTATTTTAGTCCTCATAATACATGGTAACACTATCACTTTCCCCACAAAACACTTAAATCCTTGGGGGGTAGATTTTTCATAGGAAAGAGAGAGCATGTTTGTTTCTGTATAATAGGCGACTACATGTTGCAAGTTGCCTATTATAAAGAAATTTGGGACAGGTTATTATACAAGAATTACAGACTCCCATGTAGTATAAATATCTCCTTATCATGTTAAAGCAATTTAGCAACAAATTACCTTTCTTGCTCCTCATCCAGACACAAGCATAGTATGGGCAAAGAATCATAATACAGCAAATAATTTTTCATGTTTTCCGTCTCAACAAACATTTGCTTAAGAATGACCTAATGTGGGCTATGTCTCACCTGCATTTCCTGACCTTGGCCACTCTTGGCCCATTCCAATATTACATTTATTTTCATTTGTGTCATTAGCTGTCTTACCGACTCATCCACCCATCTTGTTGATCACAATGCATGCACGTGTTGGCAGCTCAATTCTCATGTTTTTCACTTTGCCATGTGCATGTTGTTCACACATAAATAATAATGGACAGAAATGTATTTGGTTCCAGATATTTATTTTACAAGCCTAGCTCTCTGTGCTTTTAAACTCCAGGGGGCCTATTCACAAAAATAAAGTTGCATGTGAGTAAATCATTACTATTAGACTCTGTAGTAAATGTACTACTTTTGTCAATTCACCATTGCTCATTGTAAGTTTACTACAAAGTGTGCACTGAAATAGGGGGTGAAATCAAATGTAAAGTTTGTACTACTTTACGTGAAATCATAGAACTTCACCACCAGGGCAGAAATCACTTTAGATAAAGTATAGGGAAAATGCAAAACAATTATTAACCTTTAAAAAAAAACAGTAAAAATATTTTAAGTGAAATATTAATGCAGCAAATAAATTGTATATATTTATTTTAAATTCAGAACCAAAAAGCTGCAGCACTATTAACATATTAACTTAACATTGAACTAAATATCTATTGGTATTAAATTCAAATTCTTTTTAAATATTTTTTTTTTAAAAGCAGCGAAAGAGATATGTGTATATTTCTTTATTATGTATTCAAAATACTAGATGTTATGTATGGAATTAATTTAAATTAATGTATTATTTTTCCAATAATGTTCCATGTATTTTTGAATTAAAAAGGTTATATGAGTATTTTATGATAAAGCAATTTTTATTTTAAACATTAAATTACATTCATAAGAATTTCTATATTTTATTTAAAAAAAGTCAAAACACATTATTTCCTTTTAACAATATTTCATATGGGCTTCTACTTTAAGTCCCTGGCTCCACTGTTTGCTATCGGAGTATTTTGCAGTATCTGTGAGTGGCCATGTGTGTTGCTGAACTTACTCACAAGGCTGAGCTGGAGTATATTTATAACTTTTTTGTGGCCTTTTGGGCTGTAGTAACTGTGGAAGTTTAGTTTGTGAATACCAATATGCATACTCTTTTGTGTATTGGTATGTCCCTCCCTAAACCCCTCCTTTCTTATGCCCAAACAGCTCCTATTTTGTAGTAGGTACTCCTTATTCTCGCTGCCCCCCCCCATCCCCGCCTTCCCCCCAAGTAGTAAACTTACATGTGTGGAGATCTCCCCATAGAAAAGGCAGGAGTAATGGAACGGGGGATTTTCACCAGTAGGTTTGTAAATTGTATTTTGTAGTATGTGGGTATTGCTACTCTAGGTCCACTTTATCTACTAAAAAATTCTAGTCTGTGAATCCAGACGCACATATGTATTCATATATTAAGCCACATCTGTGCATAAGGAGTGGCATGATATAAACATATGCATGTTCCTCCTAACACAAAATAAAAATATACAGGATTTTGTCTTGCAATGTGACAAGGATTATGTGTCCGTGTACTCTACATTTTTATGGCACTGCTGTTATTAAAGTATGTATTACAATTGAACAAAATGTTTTTAAGGTAATGTATGGTTGCCATACATCTCTCTTTGGCAGTAACTTGTTTTCCTGGAAACATTGCAATTGGATTAATGGCTTCCAGGTAATGTAAGCCAGCCTGTGATGTGCAGGTTAACACTGTTTTAATGAAGTCAGTGTTTTCATGCAGCACTGACATTGATCATTACCAGACATACTTACTGTGATGGCCTGCAATGTAACAATGTAAACAAAATATGAGTAAAAAACAGAGAGACATAATAGGTTCGCTCAAAAATGACCCTACCATAGTTATTAAACCGGCGGACAAGGGCGGGGCGATAGTCATCTGGCCCCGCCAGATGTACCTGTCAGAGGGTGGCAAGCAGGTCAACAACACCATCTGGTATCGCACACTAACAGAGGACCCTACAAAGGATATTCAGGGACAAATTGCGAGAGTCTTGGACTCCGGCAAAGAAAGTGGTTTCCTGGGTAATAAGGAGTATGATTACCTCCTAAAGAAGTACCCTAGGACTCCTGTCCTCTATCTACTTCCGAAGATACACAAGAGCTTGACAGAGCCCCCCGGACGTCCCATCGTGTCGGGCTGTGACTCTTGTTTAGAGCCAATAGCGCAATACGTGGATTTCTTTTTAAAGCCATTTGTATGCCAGGTTAAATCTTATTTGCGCGATACAACCGATTTTTTGAACAAAGTCGAAGGTACCATCTTTGATCCGCAATCGCAAATCATGGTTACAATGGACGTTACGTCCTTGTATACCCAAATCCCCCAGGAAGAAGCCTTAGAAGTTATGCAGATATATCTGGACATGAGAGAAAGACCACATCGAGTTCCAACTGCCTTCATTTTAGAATTGGCAGCAATTGCACTGAAGAGAAATTACTTCACTTTCAACGGCCAGTTCTACATGCAAGTGAAGGGCACCGCCATGGGATGTCCTTATGCCCCAGAAATGGCGGTGCTCTTCATGGCGCAGTATGAGGAAAGGTTCGTGGACATGAATAACCCTTTTAAACATCAAATACTACAGTGGTACAGGTACATAGACGACGTCTGGCTCCTGTGGCAGGGGAGTCAGACCGAGTTATTGGCCTTTCATGGATGGCTCAATACTAGGCACAGAGATATAAAATTCTCGATAGAAAATAGCCCTAGTCATATGACTTTTTTGGATATTGAAATGAGGTGTGTGGACGGGAGGTTGGTTTCGTCTTTGTTCAGGAAGGCCACTGACAGAAACACGATTTTACACCACAGAAGCGCACATCCCAGCAGTCTAAAAGCTAATTTACCCTATGGGCAATTATTAAGAATAAGACGGAATTGCTCAGAAATACAAGACTATGAGCTGCATGCCCAAGCATTTTGCTGTGATATGCAAGAGCGTGGTTATCCACGTAAGCTCCTCAAACACTCTCTTAAGCGTGCAAAATATACGCCTAGAGAATGTCTACTGCAAACCAAACAGCGAGCACCTCTAGAGAAACTTGTGTGCGTCACTACCTTCTGTCCGGACACCCACAAATTGAGACAGGCTGTATTAAAGAATTGGCATTTGTTGGAGGGGCTGAGCTGCCCGTTCCCCAAACCAATTTTGCATACAGAAAAAACCGCAGCATTGGCCAGGAACTCATCCGAGCTGACGTGGTTATTCCCAAGCCCAAAAGCGACTTATTGGCACAATGGAATCTCAAGCCTATCAAGGGTCACCACAAGTGTGGTAACTGCATCGCCTGCTCTAGCACAATAGAAGGCGACGAGTTTGTACACCATGGGACAAAGTGGAAGCACAAAGAATTTTCTAATTGTAGAACAAAGAACGTTGTGTACTTGATTCTATGTCCGTGCCAACTAATTTATATTGGAAAAACCAGCCAGCAAGTCAACCACAGAATAAGTCAGCACCGATCGCGGATTAAGAAAAAGGTCATGTCTGCTCCAATGGTGGAGCATTTCTGCGAGAAGTCTCACAATGAGCAAGAATTCAAATGGTCTGTCCTATACACTGTAAACTCCAGGTCAAAATGCCATGACGTCGCACGCGTTCTGTTACAAAAAGAAGCGTATCTAATTTTAAAATTCAATAGTGCACAGACTGGTTTAAATAACCTGTCTGAGATAGCGCATATTTGACCACATCGGTCCTGATTTGCATCGGTTAGACATCCCTGGCTTGCCCGCTGGTCTTGGTCCTCTATTGCATGAGAACAGGTCACTGACCCAGAGAAGCCACCCAAAATTCTAGTACAATCTAGCGTACTCATCTTTTGTTTTAAAATACATGATACAATAAACAATTGGAAGGACATACCCATTACCTTTAGACTAAGATAAGGTGCTGTAGACAGCACTTCTAGCCTTTATTTTCAAGCAAATGTGACTCATGGGACTACATGCCCCATAATGCATCAGTATAGCTTTTGCATATAACAAACAGGAAATAGCGGCGGCCATCTTTACTGAGAGAAATTCAAATCCCACAGCACAGAGCAGCAGCTCCAGCCACAGGCATTTGTCCCACTTGCACTAATACGCGCTTGCTGAGCGCTGAATCAGTTAAAATATTCTACTAAGGGTGCGCTTTGTTTTTCTTTGTAGAATGCTGAAATCAACAATTCCATTTATGCGCAAATGAGAGATTAAATCAAGGTAGGCAATCCCTTCTCAAATTCTCCAAGCGAGTGTTTAACATAATGTGCACACCGCTAAGCGTCTGAATATTAATCTTTCCCATATCTCAGAACCCAAACTGATGGTCACGCCGCTTTTAATGGACCTTGCCAGCACTCGGCACTACTGAAAGTAAAAGGTATGCTTCCACTCCCCAACTTGTTTTAGCTAGTGAATATATTGTACCAATCTCGTAATGATAAAAATTAAAAACATCCCTTAAATTCTTTTAGGCTTCTCTGCCTGGCCACGTTATTTCATTTAAACGGACCCCCAAAAGACCCGATCTGAAATTCAACACTGAGCAGCCTTGGTATGTAGCGCATACCGACATTACAGCTACTGTATGATAAAAAGGAGCCCACACACTAGATTAAGCAAAACATTGCTTTTGTATCCCACAGATACAAGATACATACAGCCCTGATGACAGACCAGTGACTCCAGTCTGGTCTAGAAACGCGTCGGCAGTATTGGTTGGGAGACATAAAGTATTACTGTTGCACTAAAGCTAGGACCGGCTGGTCCAGCACTAAAATATACAAGATATTTAATCATTTATCTTCCCAACCCCTAGTTTTTCTCATTCAGTGTTTGTTAGCTTTTTGTTGTTCGTAAATTGATATGTTTGTATTATTATTTTTTCAATAATGTCTGATGTGAGAATATTTTCTATTGTGTGTTCTAATAATTTCTAAAATGTGTAAATAGTTTTTGCCCTTAATGTTTGCTAACATTAGTCCAGCCTTGTAAATATTTGTAAATATTTGCAATCAATGTCTTTTTTCTGTCAGCAATTTTTTCAAATTATAGAAAATACAAAATGATTGACACAAAATAATGGTGTCCAGGGAAGCGATAATAAAGTGTTTCTTACCCTATATCAAAAAATTGTATTGAGTAACTGTGGTTTGGGCATTTTGTGTTGTTTACTACTGCAATGTAAGTGAGCAAAACTCTGAACATCCTCGAAATACTGCCACCAGCAATTGGAAACACAAACGGTTTAAATATAACAGAAAATAAGTCAAATATCACATATTCTTCAGATCCTGTTAAAGATCTGGGCATTCTAGCAATGGAATCAGGAGGGTCTGTTTTTTTTCAGAAAGACACGACCAGGCTGTGTTTAATTACCACCTGGGATTCAACATGCCAAGTTGCCACATGAGACTGGGATTCATCATCTCAACTAAGTACATCAGGAATTATTACTTCTCAGCCACTACATCTGGAGTCACTACATTGGGGCCACCTGATCACCACAACTTTGCAGTCAAGGAAAAAGGTCTAAATAAATGATTTTCTATAATAGTGCTCAATCTATTTCCTAGATAGTTAGCTTCCCTAAACAAATAAAAAAAAAGTAAACTGAATGGTTAAAACAGCATGTTGTCTGTCTTTTAGTGCTAGCATTACAAGCATTTACAATGCAATAGATCTCACATCTTTCCACAGTATAAAGACCTATCTGCCTCTCCATAAAGCTGTGAAAACATTTCTTTTCCCTCCGTTATAAGCTGTCTTTTGTTACAAGCTGTGCAGTATTCTATTTTCAGCGTCAGGATGCCCCTTTTCTGGGGTAGCCGTGTGCTCTGCAAGTCTCCATACCATAACATACACAAACAGACCCTTTCACAGTCTTGAAGAGCCCATATATTTGGGACTTCTCCTTTTCTTTTAAGAGAAGTCCAACTGATGCCACACCAAGTGTCCAGGACCCAGTGGACACTTGTTGGAAGTCAGGAATTCACTCCAGCGGAGGCCAGCATGGCTTAGGAAGGTCTAGTTGCAGGTTCAGGTTCAGGCAGGTCGAGTACAGCAGGACAGCTGTGCAGTTGCATGGAGGCCTCTGGAGCTTGTGTTTCTGTAAGTAGGAACAGGAAGTCATTCAGCTGACCCCTGAAGTCACTTCAGCCTGGGAGGAGTGTGCAACTCCTATTTTGCTTCTCAGACAGCATGGCTGGAGTCAGGCAACAGGGTAGTCCTTCTGTAGTGTCCACAGTGACAGGAGTTTACTGAAGGGTGGGTCTAAGAGTCCCTTTTTTTATAACTAGTGCCCACTTTGAGTTTTCCGGCTATAGAAGTGTCTAGAATGGTCCCAGTCTGTCAGCAGGCACAATAGGCTAGTGTAAAGTCCTTTGTGTGTGAGCTGAGGCAGTGTGGCAAGTGACAGCTTCACCCCCCCCCCTTATCAAATCAGGATGGCCAATATTGCCAGCTCCCACACCCTCTATTGCGTGGCCATCTGGGAGGAATACTCAAAGACCAACTGCCTACCATACCTAGTCATGTGACCCAGGATCAGGCTGCAGGCACCAAATGGTTAGGGCAAGAAAATGCCAGCTTTCTAAAGGTGGCATTTGCAGAATTGTGACTTTAAATCCGACTTTACTCTTATGGAAGATTTTAAATTACAATTCCTCAGACCCCACACTTGAAATTCATACCTGCTCCTAACCGCTTATTAACTGTAACCCAATGTTATCCTATGGAAGAGGTAAGCCTTGCAATAGTGGAAATTAGTTTGGGAATTTCTAAGTACCAGGACATGTAGAATTTAAAAGTACAAGTCCAACTTTTTAAATACAATTCACCCTACCCTGTGGGCTGTTTAGGGCATAGACTGGGGGTGACATATGTATTTAAAAAGATGGTTTAGGCCTTACAAAAGGTTGATTTTGCAAGTCGAAATGGCAATTTAAAACTGCAGACACAGGCTGCAATGGCAAGCCTTAGACATATTTTCAAGGGCCACTTAAGTGGGTGGTAAAATAAGTGATGCAGTCCCACTACTAGTACTTGATTTACAGGCCCTGCATACATGTAGTACCATTTTATTAGGGACTTAAATAGAAATTAAATTTGCCAATTGGGTGTAAGGTAATTTGACAATGTTTAAAGGAGAGAGTGCACACATGTTAGTACTGGTTAGCACTGATAATGTGGAAAGAGTCTTGAAGCCAACAAAAACAAATTCAGAAATTCAAGAGGGGCCAAGGCAAAAGGTTTGAGGGTGTTCCTGAAGAGTGGGCCTGGTCCTACAGGCATAAAGGGGTTAATGCTGTTACAAAGTTTGTTAGTGACAAAATGGCCCTTTCAGAGTTGATGGGTGGATCTTCACTGACTGGTCACAACATTGAGAATCCTGTGGTAGACATACTAGACACCTTAACCCCCAGGGCCATGCGGGGGCCATGAGACCAAAAAAGTCCCCCTTTGGTAGCTAGAGCGGGCCACCTGGAACAAAAGAATACCAAAAAAGTGTCCAAAACTGCCCGTCTGGGGCCTGAACATATTCAGAAAGATGCTTGGTTCCGGGGGGAGACCAGTCCGGCAGTCAGGACAGAGCACACATATTGTCCTGAACCCTGTCTGGCTGCCTGGAAGTGCAGGAGGCTGGCTTTAGTATATGGTTCTCACTTATGTAAGTGTAGCACCCTGCACTAATCCAGACAACCCTTATGGTGTTTTTAGTGGTCTTAGACAACCTTAGAAAGCTCTCTAGGTGGTAGCTGTGGATAGCAGCGTTCAGGCTTAATCCAGAAAGAGTTTTACCAGAAAGTAATCTTATTGGTATACATTAAGTGAAAAAGAACCACACAATGTATTTATAAACATAGTCATTTATTATAAGACACTCACTAACACATACAGATATCTCCTACCCGGACATGTACACGATACACACAATATTTTGCAAAGAAAAAAGGTAAGTAGCACAATATACACAGTGGTCATCTACTAAAATAGTGGAATCCGAACCACGACCCAAGTCAAGACTATACCCAGAAGAAGTAGAAGTCCTGGGGACCTAAGGATCCACCCTAGGTAAGTAACCCCATGGAGGCTGTGTGCAGAGTAGGAACATGGCTGTGTGCTCAATTCAAGTCAATGAGTAAGTCGCGATTGCAATTTTTAAAAATATGAACCCTTGTCTGTGGACCCTGAAGAAACCCTATGGAAGACAGAAGGTTGGAGAGCCACCCCACCAGAGGATACCCCAGGAAGTAGGATACCTACACCAGGCAAGCTGGGTGCATAGGTGTGAAGTGGCTTTGGAAACCATTGTCGAACTTAATGGAGGATTTCAGGAAGATGCCGCAGGCAAAGAAGGTGAAAGTGTCCGGTGGAACTGAAAGGTGGATTCATGATGAGAAGTACCTGCAAGCAGAGGGGAAAGAGTCTATGCCACTCAGGAGGGACCAGGAGCCACGGAACACGAATGCCCATCGAGATTGGGTGTTTACAGGAGAGTTGACAGTGACCTTGGAGCTGCAGCTGTTGCGATAAGGCGATGCTGTGGAAGACCAGAAGCCATTCATGAGCCATCCCACGTCGATGTCAAGAGTTGAGGAGTCGGTGTCTGTCGGGAGCACCATCAAGCTTTGGCAACTGCAAACAATGTGGCAAGCGAAAAAGGTGCAGTGTCGGGACCAGAAAGGCCCAAGGGACTCACCACAAGCAGGGGAGTCAGAGTAGGCGAGAGCAATCAGGGGATCCCACTGAAGTAAAAGAAGACCGTTGAGAGGTCTTCGAAGGATCCTGTATGGAGCACAGGAACAGATGTTGCAGCGGACGAGCGGGATGATGAGACCAGGAGCAGCAGGTGTCTTCCTAGTTGCAGTCTCGTTCCCCAGAGCAAAATCCAGCAGAGTCCAGAGTGCCCAGGCGGTCGAAGATGAAGTGGTGTCTTGATCTGAATCGTGTCTCACGAAGAATCTAGGGACCCACCCACAAGAAGGCCCTGAGGTTCCCTAGAGAGAGGTTAGGGAGTATTCAGGGGATTCCCTCCCAGAGGAGGGGCTGGACAGTGGGGAGGATACTCCCATCCCCCTTGCCTAGTTTCGTGACAGAGCGGGAGCCAACATCTCACTGAACTGGCTTGAACTGGAGTATGCGAGGAGGGCACCAACCTGGTGTCCTACAAGCAGTCTCAGTGGCGCTGGCAAGCACTCCCAACCCAGCATCCCAGTCAAACTAGTCAGAAACCATAACAACACCAGGCAAAAAGTGGGGGTAACCATGCAGAAGGATCCTAATTTCCTACAGGAAGTATTCTGTAAATTATATGTATGCACAGATGGTACCCTTGAACAGAGGGAAGACGTAAAGGCTGAGTTAGGGAAATTAGGCAAGTTAGATATCATTGGAGGGATAGAGTTTAAAGTGGTTAGTTCCACTTGTTTAGGCATGCAACCTGGAAAAATTGGTAAGTAGTGTGTTGAGTGTGTGACCTGAGTCATTAGAAGAACCTCTGAGAGAGTGAGCAGAGGAGGTCTGTTAGGCCTACTTTTTCAATTGTGCAGAAACCCCCGGCACTGGCATTGCAGATACAATGTAGTTCAAGTCTTTCATTGTATCTAGCGTTTGTTTAAGATAATCTTCTCCAGCACTTTCTCCTTTAACCAGCTTACACACTTGGGTTATAGCCCCAATTTTCTATTCGTGAGGGTTTTCAGGGAGGTCATGTATTAGTGTGGATCCTCAGGCGAAAACTCTTTCTTTTATTTGTACCCCTTGATAATACTCCTTAAATCTTGGAATATCCTTTATTAAAACTATGTAGATGATTCCCAGTTTATTTCTAAACTTAAACGTACTCAACCAAATCAAAAAGAGGAGTAGGGCTTTGGATAAAAATGTTTGTAAATGATAGATGGATGAGCATGAAGCTCTCCAAACTGAATCCTACATAAACTTGTATAATCCTTGCTGGAGTCATTCTACCACCCGGCGAAAGGATAGCTTGCCTTCCACCTTGGGTATTTGCGTGCAGTGTGGGGACTAATAAATCTAAGATTAATAACAGATCAAGTCCTCGCCATGAAAGATAAAGTGTTGGCTGCCATCTACCCTGCTTTTTAAGAGTCCATCATAATGTCCCAGCTACATTTGCTGTAGCTTTCTCTTGACTGGATTTTGCCAATAGAATGTACCTAAGAATTTGAGATCACCTAGTATAGAAGAGGCAGCAGCTGAAAAAACAGGCAATGTAAGTTTTCTAAGGTCACCTTTAACATGACTATCATCACACTCTTTCATCAGATACTCCCTGGCTCCAAGTGAAAGACCACATCAAACTTAAATATCAAATTTAAATCATGATGGCTGGTACACAATGCTTTCTGGTCTAGAGCATCTGCTTTTCATCAGTATTATCCAATAGGCTCCATTACAAACTCTGTGATTTGCCAATTGTCTCAGCCAATCAAACTCTAGGTTTAGAAGAGCTAGTTGGTAGTTCATGCCTTATATTTCAGTGCAGTAAAATTTGGAATATTGAAAAACTGCCTTTCTTTATAAAAGAAACAGCAAGCCCTAGTCTTTTCAAACACATACTTAAAGATGCATGTTTTGTGAGACTCCTCATACTGTTTACTGTATGAATGGAATCATTGACTCAACCTTGTAAAAGGTAAAAGCATGTCGTATTCTTCTATTCCCTAGTTGTGAGTGGGACATTAATACTACAACAGAAGATTACAATAAATGCATGGAAAACCTGATTAATGAATATGCTCCTCTGAAAAGCAAGAGGAAAAGTATCAAACTTCCTCACTCCAGGTACTCAAAGGCAATCTATAAGGAAACATGTGAAACGTCTTGAGAAAACTGGAGACAAGCACCCTGTCCCTTCACTCTCAGTACTGTTAGGGCTCCCAGAGGAGACTAAACATAGAGTATCTTGTTAGCAAAATACAATCACATTAAATTTATACTTGATGTTGCTAAAGCTCATCCAAAGGTTCTCTTCGACTTTACCAAACAATTAAACTCTCAGTCCTCCACCATTACTGCCTCCATACCATCAAATAAATGCAAGGAATCTGCAACCTTATTTGCAGAGAAATTTGATTCTACTGGGCCATCTTCCTCAATGCTCCACCATCACAGATGACTGCCCACTGAATTTCAAAGCCCAGTTGTCATGGTCAAAGTTTCTCCTAGCCTCTGAGTATAAACTGATTGAACCTATAAGGTCAAACCTTCCAATCAAGACTCTGACACATTGTGCTGTAGGATGAGATGGGTCAGTTGGAGGGGGAGACGCAGCAGCAGGGACAGGCACTGGTTAGTCACATAATTTCTTCCAAATACTATGCTCACTAGCTGGGACAGGGTGTTGTTATCAACATATGACTGTGAATGGAACCCCCCATCACCCCAGCTTTACCAGCCACAGCGGTGGTTGAGTTATTATTATGGCCTCTTCTAACTGTAACTCAGCAAATGCTCACATGATGAACGTTGATGGCTTGAGGGAGACATGAAGGGACGCAAGATTAAACGAAAGAAAATGGTAAATGAGTGAAAGGGTGGGTAGATAAAAGGGTGTGTGGGTGGGTAAAGGGATGGATTGCTGAAAGGATGGTTTGAAGAAAGGGTGGCTATTGAATGAATGGACAATGGATTGGAAATTTTGGTAAAAGACTGGATAAGAGAAAATAAAGCTTAATCGTGGTGGCTATGGGTGGATTAGAATGAAAGGATGAATTAATATTCGGATTGTTTGGATGAATACGCAAGGCAGATCTTCTCATGAGGAGCATGCTACTCACCTACTTTGCTTACTTGGTTTATGTAGGGTTATCATTCAAAGCTATGATCCTAAGTGGGGAATATTGTGTATTCTTTGTTTTACTCCCTTGACTTACTTTATTTGTTAAGTGAGCCAGATGTATCCCACCCATCATTCATTATCCTTCCTCCCCGCCCATGGCATTTTTCCCACCTATGACTGAAGTGCAGTATGTGTCAATTTGTGACTGTAGTATTGGCTGTGCAATGCGCGTCTGCTTCAGTGAATGCTGCGTTTGCAATATTTTCAATGCACTGCAAACCGAACACACAAGGTGTGTTAATTCTCTTCATCCACTCAGTCACCTCTTAGTACTTCACTCCTTTATTTTTTCCTAAGTTCTTCTGTCCCAGCCTACTAAATAGGAAAATCCATTCTTGGCATGTGATGCATTTCATTTAATACCCATGTGAAGTGAAGTGATTCAAGAATATATTTCATGGTTTCCCACAACAGATTTATTTTACACTTGTTCAAATGTTTCTGTTTTGAATTGTACAGTGATTGAATAAGCCAAAGATGATAAATTGATGGTCAGTATAGTGGCCCCTGTATTCTATATAAAAAAAGCTCTACCCAACATGTCTAATCCCTCTACCCTACCTCCTGCAGTAGAGAAAATCATCAAGTTACCTTTCCTTGCTTACTGCCCAGTAAATACATTTGTTGGAAATAATTGTGGTGGTAGGTGAGGCCACAGAGTAAAGTGGGAGTAAGTGCATGATTTGATGTCACGTTTGGCATATGGATATACAGTGACGAATGTGCCAAATATAATCTATATAGCCCGTTCTTTTCCCTGCAATGCAGTCCATCGGAATAACTTTTCCCACCATCTACTTATGGCGGCCAGGATAATTTTAATATCCACATTTCATATGCATGGTGTGTTACGTAGTGTCTTATTTATTATTCATCTGCCTCTTTGGAGTCAGGGTAGCAAGAAAAATGCTTTTTGGAGATGAGCAGGGCCATTGGAATTAAAAATGGTTAATTGTCAACTACAGCTGCCCCAGCTGTATACAGTAGCAAACTACCCAACGTGCTGGCTAGCAAGAGCATGTATTCATTATTTTAGCACACCACACAACTTGTACTCCATTTAGTGCATAATGCCGTCTTCATTATTGAGAGGTAATTGTTTTTTTCCACTCAAACTGTTATAGTTATTTGAAAAGTCTTTAGAACAAAAAAAATATCAAATCATTGTTTTTTAACCTGACAATGTTATTCTGCCTTTTAAAACTTTTCTGCCACACAGTCAGTGCTTTTTTATGCAAGGCATATGTGGGTAAAACATACAATTGGCCTAGTGACTCTCCGAATCATAATCACATCATGGCCCTAGGGGACCAGCAATGTACTGTTACTGTGCCACCCAGACATTTAAAACAATTGTTTGCACAGAAAATTATTTGCAATTTCTCTTTTTTGTTTTTCTCAATGTAGCTGCTCCTGTTGGTTCAGTTGGACCACCCACTAGGCAGGAGACAGTGGCCTGTTTGTAGTGGCTGAGGCTAGAGCGTATCCAGCAAGAGAGTACTGGTGACTGGAAGAGGAGGAGGAGGAAACAAATGCACATCAGCCGGGCCCCAGTGCAGCCGGTCCCCCTCAGTCTCCAGCCTCCCAGCCATCCCATTGCCTCCACCAGTCAACTGATGCCACCACCTACATCACTGACAACAGGTCTTTGCTGTGCCGCATCCTGCAGTGGCTGGACACCATCGAGGGCTGGATCACCACGATGCAGTAGAGCCATTACCACCTCCGGACCAAAATCCATATTGCCCTCTTCAATCTCTTTTTAAAACATTTTCTTTTGGTGGGAGGGACTTGTTGTTTGTTGTGGTCAGGTGGAGAGGGTGGGAAAGAAGTTGGGACTGAAGTGACCTTTTCCTTGGACATTTTAAGTTTTAGGACTTTGGGGCTTGGGTCAGTTTTGTTTGGGGAGAGGGGTAGGCGTGTTTTTTGGTGAAGAGGGTAAGGCACTTTGTAAAAAACATAAAGGGGAAAACTATTTTATACAATCAAAATTTATGCCTGAGGTAATTTGTTTTACTTTTACTTTGCGCTGTTGCCTTCAGCTAACTTTACGCAGCCTTTTTATGTGCTTGTTACTTAAGGGAAAGTGTAGCACTTAGTTAAAGAGTTATACTTCTCTAACTATCTTGACCACTAGGGGGAATCCTACCATGATTACCTATATCGTCTACAACAACTTAGATAAACAATAGTAGCAGTTATTTACTTACTTACCAAGTTAACTAGTTTATCATCCATACTATTTGTCTAACCTAAAAATAGATGAAGCAGTAATAGGGAAGGTAGCACAACTTCACAAGCGAGGTCCTACTTCCAGTTCCATCAGGCAAGCTTCAACTGTAGGATTAATCTGAATGATTGATTGATTATCCATCTTAGGCAACTAAATGGAAATATAAAAACTGAGTTAGTGGGTTATATTGTATCAAAGCTTTGCAAAGAATTGACACCTGAGTACTACATGATGACACAACGAGAATGCCTGATAGTGCTAAATTACTAAATATAGCAATGCTAGTAAGTTTTGGCTAATGGGGAGCTAGTGATATTATTTGTGAGTTCTAAATAATGGATTGAAAGTCTGGAGTGGACAAGCTTAGGTTAGATGTTTACAGTTATACAACACAAGGCCTGACTGATGATGCTGATGGCTGACGTTCTTCATTCTATATCTCCAATATGGATCACTTTTCATGCGCAGATGGGTAATGGGCCAGTGTGGGCTATTGCTTAGAAGATCCTGCAGTAAGTTGGTATTGCTTTACCACATCCGCCTCACCAAGTGTGTGATCCATTGAGGGTGTAAATTAAGCCACACCTCAATAAATCAAACAGCCCAGGAGAAGAGGGTTAGGGGTTGGATGAATGGACAGGAAAGTGGATATGGGAAAGGTTTGACAAAGACAAACACTACAACACAAGGACTCCGGTCCTGAATCACAGAACTAACTTAAGACAACATCCTAAACTTACTACAATTTACTCATTTTGGTATTCACAGAAGGCACTTACTCATTCATGAGTAAGTGCCTTCTGTGAATACCAAAATGAGTAAGTGCACTTACTCATTTTGGTATTCACAGAAGGCACTTACTCATGAAAGAGTAAGTGCCTTCTGTGGATACCAAAATGAGTAAGTGCCTTTTGTGACTAACAAAATGGTAGTGAGCTTAGGCTTTTGTCTTAAGTTAGTTCTGTGAATCAGGCCCAACATTCATCTGGGCAATGAACAGCAGCACATAATTTGCCATCAATCTGTTGTGGAAGGACACAAAGGAATGAGTGTGACAGAGTACAGATAAATGCATTGCAAACAGTCTTTCTGTCCTCGAGAGAGACCCAAGTTATCAGACACATAAATGTTCTGTCTTCTCGATTGGGGAGTGAACCCAACCACCCAGTTCTCTAAGTATGATTGTTAAAAGAAAAATTATATTGTATTGCAAAATTAGGTGGAGCATCTGCATTCTCCTCGGGAATATCCACTCTTTGGTGCCTCTCTGGACTGGTCCGGTTGGTAAGCAGGAGTGTTGTTGAGCTCAGCTTTTGACTTTAGTTTGTGCAGGAGACTAGAAGAAGGCCTGCGGATCTTTAGAGACAAACTGTATTTTATAGTTAAGAATAAGGAGAGAAGGAAGGTAAGCTTCATGTGGAGTATATCAAGAAGACTCAGTGGCAGAGCAAAAAAAACAAGAGGGGCACACAGAGTTTCACTTTTGCCA
Organism: Lissotriton helveticus; assembly: GCF_964261635.1. NCBI lineage: Eukaryota > Metazoa > Chordata > Amphibia > Caudata > Salamandridae > Lissotriton > Lissotriton helveticus. The sequence continues at coordinate 209,860,362 of NC_136063.1, read as the reverse complement.
CAAGTCTAACAACACACCCACATGCATACACACACATACACACACACACACACACACACACACATTAGCAACATTTCCCAAATGCACCTCTTTCCTCTCTATTCCACATAGCTGAGTACTAGGCCTCAGACTCTTGGATCTTAAGTTGCTAACAACTTACTTATAGCTGCTGATGAGGTGGTCCAGCAGCAGTCCAGACTCCGAGTATTTCCGTCCCAGACCAGTTTTCATCAATACCTGAGTAAGATAGACGTGTAGTGCATTGCTGTTGAAGAACAAGTAGAGAAACAGAATTGCAGTATTTTGCATAGGTTTTTGATAACTAACTCAAATGTTCTGATCTCTGAAGGACAAGAAAAAAAGAGAGGACCCTACAATTGAATCTGGCTAAGTGTAAAACGGCCGTTCACCTCCAGGGAAACAAATTATCGCCCATCACTCCGGCCCAATAACATTGAAAATCAATAATCATCTCAAGAAATCTCCCATATTACAGTTCAACACACCCTCCCTCACTGTTAGATTCCATATTAATTATCACTCACAGGCACTCAATAATCTGATCACTTATTGGTGCAATGGTTAGCTGTTTCAATTCAAGCATGGTGGTAGATACACTAGCAGCTCCCCTTTAATGCAAGCATCAGACTGGAATATGCCATTCTTGACAATCAAACAATTGTCTGGAGCAGCCATTCTAGATGATGAAAGAAACAGAAGGAGCATAGGAGTGGCCCATACAGGTTAATTCATTTTCGCTACGCAGGATTGTGAAGGCCAAACACCTCCAGGGGAAGCATTTCACCCATCACAGAGGGCACACACATTGCAAATCATTCATCTCAGGCAAGTTCCCACATTACAGCTCAGCACTCTCTTACTGTCTGCCTCCACATGAATCATCAATCATCAGCATCACTCAAACAATCAGTCACTCACGGTTGCAATAGTTGAAGTTACCTCTTCCAATCCAAGCAAGGCTAGCTTAGGTATTAGGCATTCAATCATCTTTTATGCAGGCAACACATTGGAATTTGGTATTGTTGACAGGCAGTCTTGTAAATAATAAATGATCTTCTGGGGCAGAAGTGAGACAACAAGGGATAGGCACTAGGCATGCGTGGGGGCAGGCATTGTCACCACTATCCTGAAGGAATTGTGAAGGCTTCTTCAATGCACAGTGGTTCAACTTCAATCTGGATATGTGACTAATAAAAAAGGTGGGGCAGCATAAATCTGACACAAAAATAGTAATGTTCCACTAGCTACCTTTTTGTTATTTTGGTGTAGATAGAACTAAGTTCAATGAGAAATAATTAAAAAGTTCTATGGGGGCACTGGCATACTTCCTTCTGTTGCTGTTGTTGCGGGTGTTGTTGGCTGCTGTGAGACAAGACTGCCCTTTCTGGAAGTTTAGGGTAGGACTCGAAGTTTCAGCCGTTTTTTCTTTCAAGTCTCCGACTTGCTCTACAATCCACCTCTTTAAAAAACATCCCCTTCAGAAAAAGGAATGAAAGTGGGCAGAATTTGTTTGTACCATGGAATAAGTAGTGTCGTACAGATTTACTCTTTTCAATGATGTCATGTTGCAGCCTTGTATTACAAGCCAAGCAAAGGAATGAGGTCTCAACCAAGGCATGCACTTCTGTGTTTTCATTCACAGCTGCGGTGGCAAACCTTTCAGACACCTTCTTTACTTGGTCCTGTAGGTGATGCAACAATGGAATAGCTTGGCTTGTTGTACTGTCCTCCTTGCTAACTTCCCATATGAAAACCTCTAAATGGAATAGCATCTGTGTCAGGCATTTGACTAGTCCCCATTTGTCTGTATCCATGGTCATAGCTTTCGCAACTGCATTCCCTCCTCTTTGAATGACAAAGTCATTGATCTGTTTGTACTGCTCAAACAGAAGTTGCAACATTCCTGTATCAGGGCTTTAACTGGTGCTCCAGTTTTACGCTGAATAATCCACAACTGTTTCCGGGCTTTAAAGGATTAGCTGAAATAAGTACAGCTTCTACTCCAAGTGGTCAGTATGTTGCTGACTATGTCTTCTGTTTTGAGGAAGTCTTGCACCACCAGGTTGATGCAATGGGTCAAACACAGGACCCTGAAATAGCCTCTGCCTGACATAGCCTTGACTTTGTTACTGCCATTGTCTGTGGCAACAAATCCAATTCTGAGACCTCTGGGTTGCATCCATTCATAGCCCTTGCAGTTAAATTCCTCCAAGTTGTTTACTGCTGTATGCGATTTCTCCATGGCACACATAGCCACTGTTGCATGCAGCCGAACTCTCCTAAATAAAACTTTATTCAGGGCCAAGACCTGGAGATATCTTTATTCAGGGCCAAGACCTGAAGATATATTTTGCTTTACCCCTGCACAAGAGATCCAGTATGTAGTGATGTGTAGTCGCCTGATAACTGGTCCACATGTCTGTCCACAGGTGGATGGTGTGAACAACCCTTTGCTGTAATGCTTGTCTAACCAACTACAGCGCATCGTGATGCAGCGCTGGAACAGCAACTCTGGCAAAATAGCCACTTGGCACCTTCCATTTTGGGCAGATGGCTGCTACAAATTCTAAAAATCCCACTCCTTCCAGAAAAAAAAGGGAGAATGTCCAGCGCTAACATTTTTGCCAGCTTCCCATTGTACAATAGTGCGGTTGCATGGTTCCGCTCACAGGGCCCCTCCGCCTTAACATGCCTGTAATAGTAGCCTGGATTTTCATCTTTTCTTGGGGCACTGACACAGGCATCTTTCAAGAAGTAGATGGTAGTGGTAGACTCAATGTGTGTCATGGTGGGGCAGTCACTGTATGTTATGGCGTCTCCATCTCACTCCGAATTTTGTGCCATTGTGAAGTCGCAGAGGTGGGTGAATCTGCTAGCACACTGCTGGGGATAAGGTTGCTTTGCGTGATGATGTCACACTCTTCTTCCTCAGCATCACCTTCCACAATGATTGGACTTGTAGCTAATGTTCCCCAGCTCTCTGCACCACAACGACCACGTTCAGCAGTTCTTTTAAGGTGCTCCTCCCACTGTATTGTGTGGTGTTTTTTCATATGGGTCGTTTGGCCTCCATTACTATAATGTGTACCAGTCTTACCTTGATGAGCACTTGTGCCTCAAATGCTGCATACTGCAATTTGCTCCCCCTCTTTGCTAACCATAAAAAAATCTCAAACTGAGGGGAAGTTTTTTTTTACTATGCCACTGGCAATGCTTGAAGAAGAACTGGAGGTAGGGAGGTGTGTTGTTGATTGCTTCTCTGCTTCTCGTGAGGGATGGGTTGGTGCAGGTCTCCGCTGGGGCTCTGCAAATATGGGAGCTGGTGGGGGTGCTACCTATGACACATCCCCCAGAGCAGGCTGAATAGCAATGTCAGACTCCTCTGTGTCACCTTCCACCATGACTACCTCAACGTCATCATCCTCCTCATTATCTCCTTCCGTACGTCTATGGGCGTCAATACGATATTGGGCAACGCTACCGTAGCGGACTGGAAACCGGCCAATTATAGGAATGCGGTTCCGACTGCACAATTTAGATGTGACTGCCCGATGGGCAGTTGGAAATATCCATTTTACCATGGCAGCTTGTGAAGCAGGCAGAAAAGGCCTGCAGAAAATGCTGCCATTGTAAAATGGATATTTTTAGACATCCCTGTAGGGGACATAGGTGCCCCCCAGGCCTCATGGCAGAGGCTGCAGAGGGACGGGGACCCTGGTAGGGGCCCCCAAAGTAAGTTTGCGGCAGCCTTCCCTTGTCTGAATGGCCGACAAGGGAAGGCTGTCGGAAAGTGTCTGTTTAACAAAAGAGATACACAGTTCCCCAGGGAGAGGGAGAATAGGGTGGGGGTTTGAGTAGACCAGGCGAAGGAGGAAAGAGGGAATCCCCTTTCGGAACTAAAACCCTCACACACCCAGCAAGCTAGGTGTCATGCTTCATCATCTGGGTTTTCCTCCTCGTCAGACTGGCGCTACAATGTCTGACGGGCACCCGCGAAGGGGCTCTTTAACGGAGATCTTTTGTTCCTGCCAGTCGGTGCATGTGGGTATGAGGGTTTTAAGTGAGGTGTAGAACGTGCAAAGTGAGTGAAAATTAAAAGAGGTTAGGTAATCCACAAGGTGTTTTAATGGTGTGGTTAACTACCTCAGTAAAAACAGTGAAGGTCCCGCTGTATGCATTGATCTGACCTCTGCGACTCCTCCTACACCCCATACCACGCATGCGTGACTCTCCCGAAGCCCCCTGCAAGTGACTAGGGCAAATTAATGATGGCAGACTACGAGTTAAAAGACCGGGTCACCGGCTTTCATACCGCTCCGGCTTCTGGTTCACAACCAAACCTCATGTGGGTAGGTGTTCGCGGCTCATCCCGCTCAGCGGACAGGTAAGTGGGGAACTTCGAGGCTACGCTTTGGTAGCCTGTGCCTCTGAGCGCACGATTGTATTTCATTTTTATGCCACTGATGCCGCAGCGCCTTGTATTGGGTATGTCTGTAACAAGGGGCCATTCATGCTTCCTCACCCTCGGGCCCCTCCATTTGTACGCTCTTTAGCACCCTATTTCATGGCTGCACTGACTAACGGAGGGGTGTACGATTTTGAGCGTTTGGGTTTGTGGAGTCCTCAGTGACCATATTTACAATCTGGCACGTCGGAACCACCGAGCCCCCACTCTCTATGTACGTCGTTACTTGTTAGACGTTTGGCAGCGTCTGCCTCACCGAGTCGGCCTGTATGAACCTGAGGTTGGTCTAACGGTAACAGGGGATACTGTGCTCTTGTGTTTGCATTCATGCCTCCTCCATGGCCTGTGGGCACCCACTGACGACCGTTGGTCGTACACACTTGAACGTTGCACCTCTCTCCCTTCTACCCAAGGTACCTACCACTAAGGTGCTAATACACGGGAGAAGACCGTTGAAGCGAGATATTGCCCCCATTAGGGTGAGGATAAACACTTTATAACAACCTTTCTCTTGTCTTTTGAGATAAATCTAGGTACCCTAATTTCCAGTCACCATAGTCTCTTTTTTAATTAAACTGTTTTTAATTGTTTTTGCATGGCCTTGTCCAGCTTAGGATTAATCCACCCAATCCATTCCCAGTTTTGGGTTTATGCACCGCTAATTATCCTTAATCTATGTGTTGTTTGAGTAACCAGTCTGTTGTGACCTAGGATACAACGGATAGAGAGTGAGATTTTTCTTTCTCTTCTTCTGTTTTTCCCTCTCTAGGTCGCATTAGAACAAGCAGGACCTTGTTGCCTGCCTATAAATTTCAAGTGAAAGGTAGTATTGTCCCCTCCACTCTTTGTGTAGCACAGTTTTCTAGGTCCTGACGAATTGCGATTGTAGCATGAAACATGTCGACCACTAGGTAGAGGATTACACTGCTGTATCCTAGCACCAGTATGTAATCTTTACCTTCACTGTTTTTACTGAGGTAGTTAACCACACCATTAAAACGCCTTGTGGGTTACCTAACCTCTTTTAAATTTCACTCACTTTGCACATTCTACACCTCACTTAAAACCCTCATACTCACATGCACCAACTGGCAGGAACAAAAGATCTCCATTAAAGAGCTCCTACGCGGGTGCCCGTCAGACATTGCAGCGCCAGTCTGACGAAGAGCAAAACCCAGATGATGAAGCATGACACCTAGCTTGCTGGGTGTGTGAGGGTTTTAGTTCTGAAAGGGGATTCCCCCTTTTCTCCTTCGCCTTGTCTACTCAAACCCCCACCCCATTCTCCCTCTCCCTGGGGAACTGTGTATCTCCTTTGTTAAACATATCTCTTGGGCGTATACACTGGACCCCCTTACAAATAGCCCTCCTCGGTTCCCCTTCTTTTGTTGATATGTCGGAAAGTGTCATCATAATGCCGACAGCAGAGCTGAGGCTGGCTCCACTGTCATTAAGGGACTGGGAATCTTTCTGCTGCCCTGAGACTCTCCTTGAGCCTGTTGGAACACCACGGGGCGGTCCCTCTGCCCGATGCCTATGCCTGCTGCATTGTAATGCTGCAGGCGGACCGCAGGGGCAGATGTTATGTGGACTGCAACAGTTATTTGGTTGCAGTTCGCCCAATATTATAATCAGGCCCATTGTCTTTCAGGAACTTTTTTTTCTTTTCCCTTGCCTCTCCTGTTGTCTCCTGGACTCCAATGATTCTAAAAGAGGAGGTTCAACCTCTTGCTCGGAAGGAAGCTCAACCTCCTGTTCTGCTCCAACATCAGGCAAATGTACTATTGCTGGCTGTTACAACTGTCCACTTTGTTCTGTTTCCTGAAACAATTGTGTACTACTTTGTGAAAGGGACAATTCCAATTCAACGTTACTACTTGTTGTCTTTGACATGATTGCACTGGCTTTCAGCTTGCTCACCGGAGGCCGATGCAGCAGACACAACTTTGCCAAAAAAAGGTTGCGGTCGGCACGCCAGTGGTGGAAATCCGCTTCTTCTCTACCCACTGGCCACTTTCTTGGCAGCACCTTTCTTTGGTGCCATCTTGAAGCTGTTAGTTCGTAGTGGCACTTAGCTTCACAAGCTGAAGAGATTCCTGTGTTGCGTAGTCAGTCACGGGCCACACCGTCCATAGGCCTTCAGTCTGGCAGCACTATTGGTGATGTCTCTTCTTTTGTGCACCAAAAAGCAAACAAGCAAGAAGAATATCAGTGAAACATGGCATTCTTGCATTTCAATTAGGAATGCAGACAATGTCATTTAATGTGGTTACTCAAGTTATTTAAAAAAATTAGCTATACAATACAACTATCTATTCATAAAACAACATCAACATAAACTTTTATGGTGTGCAGTACACTCAGGAATGATCAGAAAGAGCAACAACATATAGATGTAACTGTTTGCTTTATGTGCATCACATTGTGATGTGGCACTCAGGGAGGTGCAGGTGACAATGGAATAATGCTTAGACAATGAATGCTGTTGTGCAGTGCACCTAGAGCAGACATGGGGTTAATGCACATGTTAGGAAAATGGAAGAAAAAAATTAAATCAAATACAACAATTAAATAAGAAAAATTAAATTAAAAAACAAAAACAATAAAAAAGTAAAACATTAAAATTTAAAATACAAAACTAAAATTTAAAAAGTCCAAATAAAAAATTATAAATAAGTGAAATTATCCTCAAGCATATAATTTAATAAACTGCTATCTCAACCATCCATGCAAGTCTATGGCAAAGGGCCACAATGGCTGGATAACCAACATGGCTGCCCTCCAGTGCCACATGGTCATCAACAACAACAACACTGAGCAAGGAGCCATGGCCACAACAAAGAAGACATGCAGGAGTATAGCAAAAGCGCACTGGCTGCCTACACAAAATGTCCACCGACCACATGGTCAAACATCAAGCAAGGAGGCATGGCCACAACAAAGAAAACATGCAGGCATATGGCAAAAACACACTGGCTGCCTACACAAAATGTCCAAAAGCCATATGGTCACAACAACAACCAGCAAGAAGGCATGGCCACAACAAACAATACATCTAGGCCTCTGGCAAAGGCACATTGGCTGGCTACACAACATGGCTGCCAGCCACATGATCACAACAACAAGCAGGAAGCGTGGAAAACAAAGACACTGACTATACAAAATGGACCCTGGCGACATGGCATAGGGAACAAAGACAAATGGTTGCCTATGGCAAACACACTGGCCAAACAAAGGAGGCATGGTAACACAGAGAACACGGCATTCATTCAGCAATGCCAAAATCATAAATTTACAGGGCTAAAACTGTTTACAACATCACACATCCCCCAAAGTCATTACCCCACCTATACACTGTTTGCAGGGAAAAATACTTGAAATACTACCAAAAATTAAAACATTTTGTCTTTTAATCCATTGCCATACATGGCTTAAATGATGTTTCAATTCAACAGATACCACAGAAACAGTTGTTTCGTGCATCCATGACTAGTACTGGGCCTACTGACTGGAAGGCCCATTGATAGATAGGCCACATAGTGAATTGAATTAATATTGCAAATTTATTAAAAAAAACATGGAAAAAATGTAGTGAACTGTGCAACATTTTTCCTTTGTAAAACAAGAAAAAATTACATACAAAAAAACAACAACAGCAACCAGCAAAGTTGGCATGGGCACAACAAAGAACACATACAGGCCTATGGCAAAAGCACACTGGCTGCCTACATAAAATGGATGCCAGCCACATGGTCACAACAAAAAGCAGGAGGCATGGCCACAACAAAGAACACATGCAGATCTATGGCAAAAGTACACTGGCTGCCTAAAGAAAATGGCCGCCAGCGACATGGCCACAACAACAACCAGGAAACCTGGAAAACAAAGAACACATGCAGGCCTATGGATACTGACTATACAAAATAGTCCCTTGCCACATGGCATGGGGCACAAAGGCAAAGGGTGGCCTATAGCAAACACACTGGCCAGACAAAGAAGGCATGGTAACACAGGGAACACAGCATTGATTCAGCAATGTCAAAAGCAAAAATTAACAGGCCTAAAAATTTTTACACCAACACACATCCTCCACAGGTATTACCTCAACTATACACTCTTTGCAGGATAAAACAAGTGAAATACCATAAAAAACAAATTGTGTATTTTAATCCAATGCCATCCATGGCCTAAATGATGTTTCAATTCAACAGACACCAAAGAAACAGTTGTTTTAGGCACCCATGACTAGTACTGAGCCAACTGTCTGGAAAGCCTGTTGGCATACAAGGCCACATAGTGAATTAAATCAATATTTCACATTTAATAAAAAACATGAAGAAAATGTAGTAGACTTTGCAACATTTTTCCTTTATAAAAAAAAGACAAATTACATGCAAAAAAAATAACTAGGCCCCTGCTGAAACTTCAGGCCACCCGCCACAAAATGTTTTTTAAATCGATTACAAGTACATATAAATCCAGGAGCATGCCCCCAATCAAACAAACAACAACCTGATACACCAGTTTTTCAACTTACTTGTGAAATCGCAAATACAAAGTCCTTCAATCCAATGGTATATATGCCTCAGACAAGGAGAGTGATCCTTCCAGCTCTAAATCCCAATGGAAATGACCAGGAGAGGGTCAATGCACTGGTAGGAGCCTGCTAGACAGGAACAGTAAGTTGGAGTCCCTGGGGCACTTCCTTTCTGTTTGAAAAAAGTGTTTTTAAAAAAGGCGTCTTGTGCAAAAAACAACAACTCCAAAATCCAACTTGAGAAGAAAATCCACTCCAAAAGGCTCCGAACTGCTCGACCACTCCATTTGCAAGCGGCACTAGATTGGCGCCATTGTGCCCAGAAGCCATGTGAGTGAGAGCGAAGTCTCACGGAAGCTCACTAGCTGCGGGAGAAGTCTCAAACGTTCTCGCAAGTGGCTCAAGACTATTGGTGCTCGTTGTCAAGTGGCAAAACAAAACTCCAGGGAGCAAATGGATAAAAAACTCTGCTTTGCGCCCGGAAGGCGGAATTCAGGAACTCAGCGTTCCTCCGCGGAGAGCGGAGTGCCCGAATCCCACCAATTCCATGCACGGAGCGGAGTCTACAGCATGGGCCTACTTCTGGATTGCCAGGTTGTCTTCATTACAGTCAACGAGTCTGCTCTGACTATTTCCTTAAGGAATGGATGGACATCTAAAGGAACGTCATCAAGTGGTTTGAATTCTATTGATCTAATCATGCAAAAAGGCCTCAAGCAAAATCCCACTAAAGCAAGGGGTTCCACAGAGTTTATACTTTCCCAAACTCTGTTCAACCTTTACCATAAAGTACTAGGTGAGTTTCTGTGACAATCTGAAGTTCTGTATGATCAGTATGCAGATGATATGCAGATTTACCTGAAGAACTCATCCCCAAAACACATCACCCTTGACATGTGTCAATAATAGATGTTAAACCATCACCTAAAACCCAATGCTAAAAAAACAAACTACATTCTTACTAAACATCTAACCTCCCTATCCAAGAGCAGCTGAAATCCTTCTCTCCTGTGAACTACAATCCGGCCATTGTGGAAAATGCCAAATCACTTGTCTTTACCCTTGACAATCGCCTAGACCTCCAGAGGCATGTCTTGTTCTTCGACATATGGCCAAAAGTGCAAGCCAGCAGCTAAGACTGCTCCTTGGAATGAGACAGTTAATTTCTAAGCAGGCATTGAAATCAGTGCTTCAGGCATTTGTTCTTCTAGACTTGATTATGGAAACTGGCATTTGTTCTTTCTAGGCTGGAATATGGAAACTCACTCCCATCTGGTCTACCTAAAGTGCATCTCACACCCCTGAGAACAGTACTGCTTGCAACTTCCTGCTATGTATCAGCCCACAAGAAATGCAATCACATCTCTCCTACTCTTCGGACTCAGAAATGACTGCCCATTCAGGTAAGACCCCAATTTAAGTTGGCCTGGATCACACATAAAAAATGTCCACAACGCCTCACCTTCCTAACTCATTGGAAAACTAAAAGTCTCTAGCTCCCAACGAGAATCAAGAAACACTGAATGCCTCTTGCTCACACCTCTGACATTCGGGCAAGAAGGCTATATTAAACAATCCTTCCCTGATGGAGCAGCAACTCTCTGGCATTCCCTCCCACCAGCCCTTCCCACTACTACTTACCTAATAAAGTTTATAGTTCTTTTATGATGACTAAAGTACTTTTTTTTTCTCGTACTGTTCATATGTAGATATACGTTGCCTATTCCTTTCGATTTACCAGTCACAGATTAGTTGTTTAATGTTGTTTTTTATCTTCAACATGTCTTGCTTTCTTGCAAAGAACTCTACAACCCTGGGGACAAGGCCATGCTGTAGAAAACCGCAATAAATAAATTCAAATTCCAAGGCTCCTGGAGACTGCTTTGCAGTGACAGAGCACTCAACAAAAACCATTCAACAAAACATCTTTTCATAATCTTCAAAATGGGCAGGTTTCATGTGGCACTCAGTGTCCCTCCCCAGCAAAGCTAGGTCCACGGAAGTCCACCTGCCCACGCGGTTCATCTTGAGCAATTCACAAGGGAACATCACTCAATCCGCCTGAACCAGTCGGTCCCTAAAGGATGGCCCCTTTTTTTCCTTCCATGGTAGGTGAAAAGAGATTTCATACAGTTTCACCGGCCTTCACTTCCGCATAACACCGTAAAAAAATGTTGCCCAGGCCTAGTTCATAGAGTGAGAGCGCCCACACCTCTGTGCATTTCATCACCAATTTATTTAAGATAGGTGGTGGGTTATATGACTGGCTACTGAACGTCTATTCCATAACAAGAACTATTTTGATTTCTGTCTTAACTTTAATGAGTAATTAACATTTGTGCCTGTTATTGTCGATTAACTTTACTACTGGGAATTGCATGACACACTTTATGTGGGAAAAAAATCTGTAAATTATTAAAAATATTGAAATACCTTTTTCACTTCAAGCCCTGCTTGGTCTTTATGTTAAGTATACGCATTGAAGGTTGATTCTTATAAAAATACATCAGGAAGCCTTGTTTCAGCATAATGGGTAAATTATCTGGATGGGTGCTAATGATGGGTTGCAATCTGTGACAGTGATAAGCAAATGCACAGTCTCCAGCTTCACAGAGGAGCTTTGCATTTGGAGGTCACACTCCATAGAGACTCTATTATTAATGAGCCTCTGCCGAAGCTGAGGTAATAATTCCAGCTCTATTGTAAAGCATCGGTTTATCTAAGGTCACACCTTTTCAACACACTCACCTTTCTGATCTGCGGCAGGTTGCTGGAACTCTTAAACATAGCCTGGCAGCAAAAAGCTTGATTTCTAAAACCATAATTTATCTGATTAGTCATTTATTCGAACTGCTGCTGATTAGAGTGTATGAATGTATCTAGTGCAAATCCAGCCAAAAGGCAGCAGAATTCTGTACAGGGACAAAGACAGCATGAAGTCAACCAGCGAAATGGTTTGCGGCCAGTTAATGCATTGTGATGTAGTGTTCTTTAAAGAGGTGCGTCTTTAACTCTTTCCTAAATCGGAGCAGCGTTGGAGCAGTCCTGATGGATAACAGGATGTTGTGCCAGTCACCAGGGCATGGATGCAAAAGGCATGCTGCCTTAACTTTTTTTTGTGTGCAAACTTCTTAGTCTGCAGTCTGATAGTGTCCTTGGTGCACGTGTGCCAAGAACCATAGAGATGGTGAGTGTATCTGCAAGATAAGCAGGTGTGCTGGTCGCCATGAGATTGTGTAAATGGTGCAGCTGGTTCTATAGATGGTGCAGGCCATCAAGGAGAGCCACTGGAGTCCCATCAGAATGGGAGTTATGTGATCATATGTCCAGAGTCCCTAGGTGAGATGTGCTGTGGCGTGTACAATGCTGTTGAAGGGTGTGGAATCTGGGAGGTCATGGAGCAGGGAGGGTCACCTTCATTTAGATGTGAGACAAGGACTTACACAATAGTTCTCAAGTCGCTTTCTGGATGAAACGGTTTCACTTTCATTAGAAGAGTACTGGTACCAGGCCAAATGTTTTTTTAGTCATTGTTTCCTTGAAGATGTTCACGGTGAATCCAAGTTAGGAGAATGAACAGGGATTATCTGAACTACCTGTAGGAAATTCTGAATTATTTAATTGGTACAGGGAGACAAAATAACACCACAAGGGGCCTGATTCACAAAGGGCCTACGCACCAGTGGTGGAGACCCCACAGTCGAGGGGGAGTCTCTGCACTCAGGTCGGAATCTCCGCAATGAGAATTCTCATTGTGGAGATTCTGCGCCAAGTACGGAGACTCCCCCGCAACTGTGGGGCTTCTGCCGCGAGTGGGAGACTCCCCCACGACTGTTGGGCCTCCGCCACGAGTGCAGAGACTACCCTGCGACTGTGGGGCCTGCACCACGGGTGCGGAGACTCCCCCACAACTGTGGGGCCTCCTCCATGAGTGCAGAGACTCCTCCACAACTGTGGGGCCTCCGCCATGAGTGCAGAGACTCCTCCACGACTGTGGGGCCTCCGCCATGAGTGCAGAGACTCCTCCACGACTGTGAGGCCTCCGCCACGAGTGCGGAGACTCCCCCACAACTGTGGGGCCTCTGCCACGAGTGCTGAGACTCCCCCACGACTATGGGGCCTCCGCCAGGAGTGCGGACACCCTTTGTGAATCAGGCCCAAGGTCTGCACGATCATGTATTTAGACTCGAGCTCCTATTCTTTTGGACTGCTCATTGGCAGTGCTGGATTGCAGTGGTCATCCACTGGGTTCCAGTAGTGACATACTATTCTGCATTAGTCTTACGAATTACTTTGTGAGGGACAAGCAGAACTTGCATCCTGAAGGAGGCAGGTGGGATCGAAGGCTCTTTTCAGCGCCAAAGTTGAACTTTATGCCTCACTTTAACGGCAATTAGCAAGTCCTTTTGTCTGACTTATTTTTGGTTGTAATAAAGGTGTCGAGTGGAGCACAGCAGGATGCTCACACTTGGCTGTCAAGCACCTTAGGCCGCCAAGGGAAATACGTATAGACAATGCATGTTTTGCCACTTCAAATGTTGAGGAAAATAAACCTGTGGTTGCTTTTTTTAAGCTATTACTGCATGGAGGGTATGTAGGTCTATGCTCTCTAATAGGCATTTACATAACAGACAGTACTACATTTCGCCCATTTATCAACCTTAGCCGAAGAGGGGAACAAGTTAAACCTGTAGGAAGTCAAACGTAGGCTTGCCTGTTACAATCAGTTGCTTTATCATGATTGACATTTGTGACCTACACATTATACCAAGCTCTTTGCTACAAATTATTTAACGTACTGAGCTATTTTACATAGAATGCAAGCCTGTGACATGCTGGTTACACGTAACGCACTGCAGCAGGCCTGGTCATACGACAGGCTATTTTAAGATGATTCGTATCTATGACCAAAGATTACACGATGCAGCAAGTGCACTAACCCACCGAACTATGTGACTAGTATTATGTTCTCTGTCTTTTTGGATAAACACAGACTTTTACAGCATATAAGTTAACACCCTCAACTATCCGCAAGTGCACACTATTGATGATTTATAAATAGGCCCTGTTTACCGTTTTTACTGATCATCACAGATAAATACAGACAGAAATGTATTTCTTTTCCTGTCTGTATTTATTGTTAAATGTGGATAAAAGTGGAAATAGGGTTGTTCTTGAGTGATTCTAAATGCTGTCAGTCATGACTGCAAGGCAATAGCTGTGCGGATTGACAGGCAAGGGGATTAAAGAAATATTGGGATTTTAGTAATGAGCCTTAAACAGCAGTAGATTTGCACAATCTTGATACTAAGATGTACATATTTTCTTACAAGTGCATATTTTACCATCTGAGTGTGTAAATATCATTGAAACCTGTCAGGCATTGAGGCACATTAACTGGCTAAATAAATGCAGAAAAATACACATTTCAGCTTCATTTCTTCACAAAACCTAAAATAAATATGGATAAATACAGGTAAAATGAGTACAAAATAAATATGGATAAATACAGATGTAAATGACAAAAATATAAATATCATAAAACCAGGAGCCTTACTTATGAAGTATGCCGGAACTGATGTACAGTCGCAGTTTTCCTTGATGACAAACGAAATAATGTGTAGACCAGTGATAAACAAGCTGAAGATTGATGTACAGTCCTTGTTTCTGCTACTCATGACTCCACTCTTCCTGGTGCAATACCCTTTCTGCACCACAACTCCCAATTTGCGAATAAATTCCTGGAGTAAATACTTCATATTGGCAGGAATAGCCTTTGCTCCAGGTACTTTTTCCAAAACGTACCACCACACTATTTGACCTATTCATCAACAAAAGCCTCTGGCTTTTAAATTTGTGGTGTGAGGATCACCCAATCAACTTTTCTGAACATCTGCACAACAACATTTCAGAGAGTCATTGTCCTACATACTCCACATTGGGGCATTTCAAACCAAACAGAATTAGTGAACCTCTCACTGGTTCTTACAAAGTTTAGTGTATGGAAATAGCTTCATTTCCCCTGGTTTTTCGAAGGACTTTTGTAACCAATGTCTTTCTTGCCTCTCTCTTTTGTTCTTTAAACCACCATTTGATCAGAAGACGAGCATTTACACTGCCATAGAGGGACACTGCAATCAGGCCTCTAAAGTGAAAGAGGTCTAACTATAGGCACCCAGTGTAGGTAGGTATTCACTTCACCTTTTAACTTGTTTGCTCTCCCAGTCCCACAATGTATTGCAGGGAGTGGCCATAGAGCTAACACAATTCTACAAGTTCTCTTGGATCAGCTTCAACAATACTTATGTTATTCCCCACTTTGAACAAATCCACCTGTGTGGACGTCGACTTTCTGTTCTGATTCCAGCAAAGGGGCACCCAACAAGAACAGAGGTCAATTCTGCACCTGCACCCTCTCAATTTCTACCTCTGCAATGAGAAGTTAAAAAAGGCTCACCCTGGCCAACGTCTTGTCTGCCTTCGATCTTGGAGACTGCATGGTGGTGTTGGACCTGCAGAATGACTATTTCCATATTCCTGTCCTGCCAGCTCATCAACACTACCTGAGGTTCGAGGTGGAAGAGGAGCATTTTCAGTTCACGGTGCTCCCCCTTTGGTCTCACCAGTGACCCTGAGGTGGTCATAAAACTGATGGTGTTGGGGGCAGCACTCCTTCAGAGGTCAGGGGTGCCAGCCTTCCCCTACGTCAACGACTTGCTGTTGAAGGTGGGTTCATCACAGGCAGTAGCCAAATAGCTTCAGATTACGATGAACAACCTGTCGTCTTTGGAGTTTACTATCAACATGCTGAAATTACACCTGACTCCTTCTCAGAAGCTCCTTTTCATCTGAGCCATTCTGGACAATGTCTTGTGCCTTCCATCCAATGTAGAGTCCAATACATTCAGGCTATGATCCCAATCGTTCTGCTCTGTCCTGGATTTCATTGAGATTGACTTTGAGGCTGCTGGGATTGATGGCCTCCTACATCGTGCTGGTTCAGCACACCCAGTGGTATATGTGGTCGCTGCAGTAGGATCTCATGTCCCAATGGGACCAATATCAAGTGACCTTTCTGACCACATTCAGATCTCGGAGGAGAGTGCAAAAGATCTGCAGTGGTGGCTACTGGACCGTGGCAGACCCCTCTCCCTTCTCCATCCAGAACTGACAGTGATGGTCGATGCATCACTTCTGTGTTGGGGCGACCTTCTGGGAGTGGTAGAGATGAGATACTTCTGGTCTCCAGTCAAGTCCCGGCTCCATATAAACCTTCTGGAGATGAGGAGCATTGCTTGATGCTGAAAACCTTCAGTCATCCATCAAGAGAAGACTGGTGCAGGTGCTCACATACAACACCATTGTCATGTGGTAATGCAACAAACAAAGCAGGGTTGGGTCATAGATCCTCTGCCATGAGGCCTTGTGCTTCCTGAAATGGCTGCACCACCAAGGTATCTTCTTGGTGGTGAAACAAGTGACATGCTTGTTGAATGGTAGGGTGAAAAAACTTCACTGCAGCGGCCTAGCAGGTCACAAGTGACAGTTACACGCAGAAGCCGCACACGGTCTCTTCTGTGAATCTGAAGAACATTGGCTAGAACTATACGCCACTGCAAGAATGTGCAATTTCAGTACTTTTGCACGTTGCTCAGAGACATGTACCACCTCAAATGGAACTTGGGGCTCCTATATGTCTGTCCACCGATACCACTCCTACCCTGAGTTTTCAAAAAGATCAGGACAGAACGCGCCCAACACATCCTTGTGACTCAGGACTGGAAATGGAGAGTATGGTATCCAGAACTCCTAGGCTTGAGCTTCTGTACTCTGATCATGCTGCGCCTCTCGGATGATCTGCTGTCACTGCATAATGGGCAGGTTCTCCAACCTAGCCTTTGCAATTTCCACCTTCCATTTTGGAGATTGAGCGGTGACAGCTGAACCCTTTCATCCTCTCTCCAGAGGTATTTGATATTGTCTTGGCAAACACTGCATACTTCTGTCTTTCAGACAAATTTGTGGCTTGGTGAGCCACTCAGCACCCTGACCACCTTCAGGCCAATCTGCCTGATGTTTTATTGTTTATGCTGACTCTTGCCCAGCAAGTCATTGCTCTGGGCACAGTTAAAGGTTATCTTTCAGCTCTCTTGGCCTTCTTACGGTTGCCGGATCAGCCCTTTTTATATAGATCATCTGTTGTGATACATTTTTGATAGGGCTCCAACATCTGGTTCCCCCATATCCTTTTGTGATCCCCCAATGGGACCTCAATCTTGTCCTTACACATCTAATGTGTACCTCTTTTGAGCCATTCTTCCGTTTTCTTTTATGTCTTCTCACCATCAAAACTGTGTTCCTATTAACCATCTCTTCACCATGGCTTGTGAGTGAGCTTCTGGCCTTGTGTGCTCATCCTCCATACAACACTTTCTTCCCCGAGAAGCTGGTTCTGTGTACCAGGGCTTCCTTTTTCCCAAAAGTTGTGATGCTGTTCCAAATTGGCTAATCTGTTATTCTGCCAGCATTCTATGCTCCACCCCACCCCTCTAAGGAGCAGAAAAGGATCCATCGCTTGGATCCTAAGAGAGCACACAACTTGTACAATCGCGAGTACTAAAGAAAACAGGGTGGACGTTCAGCTCTTTGTGGGGTTCACAGGAGTGAAAAAAGCAAGACTGTGCAGAAGCATACCATCTCATGCTGGATTGTTCTCTGCATCAAGATCTGTTGCGCGCTGGTGAAGAAACAGTCACCCAGGCCAAAACTGCTAGCACTGTGTTAGCATGAAGCGTTTCTGTCTTGGGCATCTGCCAGGTGACTAGGTACCTCAGTATATTCACTAAGCAATACTGCCTGGACAGGCAAGACGCTCAAGAAGGGCACTTTGCCTGCTCATTCCTGCAGGACTTCCTGGCTTGAGTCCATCAGCAGCACTCCTCCCATAGGTACTGCTTTCATGTCTACTGAAAAGGTTAGGAATCTGCAGCTATTATCTCTATTAGAAGAAGACGTTACTTAACTTTGATAACTCTCTTTCTGTTAGAGACTCTATCTAGCCCCAGATTCCTCACCGACCCTCCCATGCTCGCAATGCTGTGGTTGGACTCTATCCATTGTTAAGATCCAAAGTCTACGAATCTGCACACTGGCCTACTGATTCGCTTTTGGGGCTCCACGTCTGGAGGCACTGACAGTTTTTTAAAGCAGCTGACAGTGCACAGGACTGGTACCTTTATACACCTGTATGTCATTTCCAGAGTGGAACAGCATCAGTGCGGAGCCACACAGTGCCACCTTCTTGTGGTCAGAGGTACTGTGAAAAAGTTTCTGGATCCAGATTGCCACTTGGGAAATATTCAAAAGGTGAGGAATCTGTGGCTAGATAGACTCTCTACCAGAGAGAGTGTTACTGAAAGTAAATATCTTGCTCATCACAACCCTTATTCAGGGATAAGCAATACTCAGTTAAATGTCACTTCTCCACTCAGGTCTCAGAGCCCGTGAGCAAACCCAGACTGGAGCTGGATTGTTACAGCAAGTCAGTGCGACCCCTGGCCTGATTGTTTTGGCACAAAGCCTCACCCTCTAGTAGTCATGTTCTTGAATTTTTATAGTATCTAATAATCAATTTTGTTTATAAGTTTGGTGACACTAAAGCACAATAAGACTACGTAAAAGTATCTATATTAACATGGCAGTGACCATAACATAAACTACAAAAATATGAAAGAAATAAAATTGAAATATAAAAATAAAAATAGAATAAATAAATTAAATAAAATAGAAAGAAATAAAAGAGTCTGTTGCCAAGCGCATGATGAAAATAGAATAGATTTAAATGGGCCCTGTCACAGTGTTCATGACACGATGGGCACTTTGGGACTGTTTGCAGTATGGCACATGGAAACTGCTGCAAAGTTGGGTATGGTTACCCCAGGGAACTTTTCCCGCATCCGATAGATAGGGTCCAGGATTCACCAGCACCCACAGGCTAGCACCTGGCATAGATGTGTCATCCTGTGTCACCCTCCTCAGAACACTTTCTGGACCTGAGGAAGACTGGATGAAGACTGGACCTGCTGTGCGCGACCTGAGAGAAGCCTTGACGGATCGGCCCTGCTCCCTCTTGTACTCAGGATAAAAAAGATGGACTCCAGGGATCATAAGTCTAACCTCCTGTTTAAACTACAGGGATCCAACAAGCTGCAGTGGCCTTTCCTGCAACTGCTCAACTGACCAGTTCCAACTTAACCTGCCTGGACCCTGCTGTTGGTCTCTTCTGGAGTCAGTCCTGATCCCCAGGTGCTGCTCCTGAAGTTCATATCCCAAGGCAGCGTTTCACTGGTCTTCCCTTACTACCTCTGAAAACCTGAAACTTGCATACTTTTTCAACTCCAATAACTCATTTCGGTATTCACAGAAGTCATATAGGAGTCCTAAAGTTAGGAGTCCTAACTTTAGGACTCCTAAATGCCTTCTGTGAATACAGAAAGTCTTAAAGTTAGGATTTATCTCAGTTTAGGAGTAGTAAAGTTAGGACTCCTAACTTTAGGACTCCTAAATGCCTTCTGTGAATACTGAAAGTCTTAAAGTTACAATTTTTCTCAGTTTGGGAGTAGTAAAGTTAGGACTCCTAACTTTAGGACTCCTAAATGCTTTCTGTGAATACTGAAATGAGTGAGTGCCTTATGTGAATACCAAAATGAGTAAGTGCCTTCTGTGAATACCAAAATGGTAGTAAGTTTAAGATTTTGTCTTAAGTTAGTTCTGTTAATCGGCCCCAATATGAGGAGGCAAATAATCACGGTACTCCCAAAACCCAATAGAGATCCACTCCTTTATGGGGTAATACCACACACTGTTCCACTCCTCAATTTAGACTATAGCATATTGGGTAAAATGTTAGCAAGCTGTCTGGTTCCAGCTGCTCAGACACTGGTGCATTCAGAACTAAATTGTTTTATTCTGGGTAGAAATACATTTTTGTATCTCCAGTGTCTGTTCGTGACTATGGATTGGGCATGCTTCTCTATGACCTCCTCTTGGGTCGCATCCCTCGATATCAAGAAGGCCTCGATACTCTGGGATGGAAAAATCTTCTGGTCGTGCTTCACTGATTGGGACAGGAAACAGGTTTTTTTATTGGGTCAGGCTCCTTTACTCAGCCCCAATGGGCAAGGTGAAAACGGGAGATGTAGTATCCAAATGCATATTGATAGAGAGGGGTACTACCCAGGATTGTCTACTCTTGCCCATTATATTCACCCAAGCCATGAAGCCCTTGGCATTTATGCTTTGAATTAGGGGACCCAATTGGGGTTTTTGGGTGGACGGGAGGTGGCACATAGTGTCTGTACCTTGATGCGGAAGATGCCCCACAAGAATGACAACAACAAACCCAATATAATCGCCCCCTTGAAGACTTCAGTAAGATATCAAGTCTCAAAATCAACTGGGATAAGTCACGTCTCTTTCCCCCTCCACTCCGCTGGCTGAGGTACTGCACAAAACGCATGGTTTGCACCTCTGTCTCCTAGCAATTTGACACTTTCAAATATTTGGGAGTTCACATTTACCACTCCAAAAATTACTTGGTTGCTGGTAATCTGGGACAGGCGCTAATCTCTATGAGGATCTTGACTCCTTTCTGTTGTGGCCTGCCCTTTTCCCCCATGGGACGCCCCGCAATCTCCAAAATGTGTGTACTCCCCACCTACTATAGTTGTTCTGTGCGATCCAGGTGGGACTGGGTAAAGGCTTCTATAAGGAATTTCAATCCCACTTGATTGCTTGGACATCTGTAAACTACACTCATCGGCCAAGAGCTGACTGAGAGCGTCGTATTATGAAAGCCATGACATCTCTGCGAACTACAATGGCCCGTGTGCTGCTGGGCGGCGACTGCCTTCAGGAATTGGAAAACGGGTTCCCTACTCTGAAAAAGTATTGGAGTGGCTGTTGTGGTCATCCAAAATAGTGCCACCCGTAGAAGGGAGCACATTTTTACAAGCTGCTAAAGCAGAGGTCTTCAAACTTATTGATGCTGAGACACCCGTGTCAAATTTGTTTGGTGTAAGTACCCTCTCCAGACAAAAGTTTCTAGAAAGTAGTACTTCTCATCATTGACAACTATTGACAACCACAAACACCCCCAATTACCACAGTATATCCATTTTACTGTGGGGAAATAATATTAAACAGTGTTTAGCAAACCAAAGGTCAGTGAGTGTAGGGGCGTGGTCAAAGGTGTAGCTAAAAATAAAAGGCCTCATTCATGAGGAATTGGCATAGGGCAGCTCGGCAAGTATTTTTACTGCGCTGCCCTGCACAAATGTGAAAGGGCAGGAATGCACCATAATTTTTAAATATGGTGCATTCCTGTCCTTTCTCCTTGCGTTGACGTACAAATCGCTGCCTAGCAGAATTGTTTTTGTGCAGGAAGGATTTTGAAAGATGTACTTACGTTGAGCAGAGAGGTTTATTCCTTATGCACCCATACTCCCCTTAAGGTTATTACTTGGTTGGAGGAAACTGTGCACTCAGTATAACGTCTACCCCCATGCTGCATACATGGTGAGATCTGTTCACAGATGGGCTGTTCTGCTCATTTGAGATGTTTTTGAAAGATGAAGGGCTTTCCCCAGGTAACTTTCTTCTCCACTCCACTTTGACACGCAAACTTAATTTAATCTGGAGCAATACACACCACCCCTCTATGACATAACAAGTATTGCAAACCCATTTGGTACATGGAAAAGCTAGCAGAAGAGTGAGCTGTCTCTAAAATGCATTATACCAAATGTAGGTCGTCGCCTCAGCATCCTGAAGGCCCAGTGGGAGGTACATTTGGGACTCAAGTTGACGGACAAAGAGTGGGAAAGTAGCTTATTCGCATTTCAGTGTATTTACTTCAACGCATGCCTTAGACTCATCCTGTCTAATTATTTACACTGAGCATACTTACCACCATCTCATCTCTCTTGTATGTACCCTGGCATCTCCCGCATAATCCAGAGGTGTGCGGAAGAGGAAGCTGATATTCATCATCTTGAATGGCAATGTCGAACAGATTGTATCTTATTGGGATGCTATATTGTCATACTTATCTGACATAGTGCGAAGGCAGATACCCACAGATGGCACAAACTACCTGCTGAGACTGGTGAAATGCTCAAAGCCACTAAAACCATGCACAGATTCTTGGACCTTGCCCTTATATTGGGTAAATGTCACACAGCAATGGCTTGCAAATCTCCACTGGCTCCCTCACTGGCAAGCTGAGTAAGGGACTTGAGGAGGGGAACGTAATCTGAACTAGACGCTCTAGCAAAATATGCCACTAGTACTAGGAGGCACACACAGCCGGTACAGTGGGAAGTGTGCCTGAAGGAGGTTGAGGCAAAATCAGATGAAAGGCGACCTTGACCACATACTAAGTGCCCTCCACTCTCATGGGATGGGCTATGAGGTTGGTCCAGGAAGTACGTAGTGAACATATCTCACTCTGAATTAGATTCTATAGTAACCCTCACACCCCGTACCTTGGGCCTGCGCCCCCACGAGTGGGGCGCCACAGTGGCATTTAGTGTAGGTAGTCTCCTGCATGTTACTAACTACCTGTGTGCGGGATTAGACACTAGACGCACCAGCTTGTTCTTTTTCTTTTTTTTCTTTTTCTAGGTTTTTGTTGTTATCTTAGTAATTTCCCTGGGGCTCATGTACATGCCCATTGCGCCACACTGCGCAATCATCGCTTCACCATTGCATCTCTATTTTTGACGCAATGCAGTGCTTCAATTGCTTCATAATTACCTGGATGCAGATGCGTAATTTTTTTTCTGGTTACAATGGTTTTTCCTGTGGCGGCATTGGCTACGCCATGTTAGTTTTTAATTGATGCATGGTAGGTTTTCCATTGAAAACATGTCCTATAAAACTGACGCTGTGGTATTTACCACTTTTTCAGTTTTTTATGCTTTGGGCTGCTGCACTGCCAATGCTTCACAATCCCTAACCATGCTAAACCCAGGATTAGGGATGACGCATTGACTGTGGCCAAGGTACCACACCAGCTGTAGCGACTTGACTGCAATCTGCAATGAAATCATGAGGTAAGTGGGACACAGAAGGTTGGTATGTGCATATAATGTCACAATTTGTGACATTACGTGCTGATGTCACACATACAAGTGGGCACTATGTGCACTTGTATATGTCACATCCAGGACCATTACGTTAGAGCGCAAGGTGACTCTGTCACCTTTTTACGCTCTAATACATTGGTCCCAGGCCGGGACTGGCCGTTGCGGGCACCGGGCAATCCCCCGGTGCGCCGCAAGAGTGGGGGCCGGTTTTGGGCCCTGGGGGCCGTTTTTGTTACAGGGCTGTTTTTGCACCGGCCCCGGCAAAGAGCTCGGTCGCACCCCCAGGGGGCTGGCCGAGCACTTTGCCAGGGCCGGTTTTGGTTCTAAGTCCGGCCCTGATTGGTCCCCATACAGTAGGCTACTTGCGTCAGATTAAACTCACACATCGCCTCTTTTTGATGCACTGCTGTAGTTGACTCAGTTTTATGACCATCTACAGCATTGCACCACTTTTGCGCTGGATGTCTTGCGGCACCCTTCAGATGGATACTTCAGAATATCTGACTTATCCTTGAAGCCTTGCGCCATGGATCTCCGTATTGTAAATACGGTGCATCAATAGTGGCGCTAGGGTTTCTACCTCAGGTGCAAGTTAAACTGATGTATTGCTGCTTTAGCGCAGCAATACATGATTTCTTGTTCCATTTCTAAGCTAAAATGCCAGACACCCAGTACTGTACTGTACGCTGAGGTGCTATGTTGTACCTTCTGTAATAAATAGTGTGATCTTTGGTATTCCTATGTGAAGTTGCTTGAACTCAGTTAAGAAATACTGGGAAAAAAACTATGTAAACCTTTATGGTTATGGGAACTACCTAATTGCAGCCGCATTGTTAAAAGGCTTGAGTAATTAGAGACTCAGAACCATTTTCCGGCTGCAGGTAAACTCAATCATCAAATCATGTCACTATCCCCTAAATACTTAGGCATACTTTAAACAGTGCTTCATCTTTTGAAAACACATTCATGTCATGCTGACCCAACGGCAATGTGCAAAGCAGAGATGTTGGGTCAGCATGACATGAATGAGTTTTCATTCGGGACCACTTCTCTGTTATGGCATTGATTCCTACTTGTGATTTACTCTCGCATCGTATTGAAAACGCGTGTTAACAGAAGCAGCACTAACATTTATCATATCATTATATGGATGTAGCTTTGGATTCCTCCCAAATCTGCTGCACTTTTGAAATTCAGCAGTCCCCTACCTTTGTGCTTCATCTTCGTATGATACTCATGAACAGGCACTAATTGTGTTGAAAAAGCCTGTTGTTTGCTTAATTATAGATTGTTGAAAAATCAGGACCTTCATGTAATATATCAATTGATGCCATGCCAGGCAACTGACCCTCAGTTCTGATCCCATATTTTTACGGGATCGAAACGTCCTTGACATACACTCTGACCCATTACACTATGCTTTGTAGTAATTTTTGTTTTGGATGCAGTAGTCTTTCCTTTTGATAAGAAGTGACCTAAAGGTGTTATATTAATGTTGGTCACTGTTTGCTTGCCTGTATAGGTTTTTATGTTTTTTGTTGTCAGTTTTTAACACCTGGTTTTCTGTGCATTATTTTTTTTCTGCTCATTGTTTGCTTCATTCAGTTCATTGTGTTTTTGTTCTCTTGATCTTCGGTTTTTGAAAATATTCGGGCTGGGATAATTCGAATGTTTGTTTAAATTGTAGTGATAAAATTGAAAACTTTGATAATTGAATCTGTTTATGGAACTGATTTTTGTATCCAGAAACGCTGTATTTCATTTGTTGTTAAGGGTTCGTTGTCTCTAGAATTATGTAAATTAATAACATTGTTTTTTCTTTAAATTTGCCTTGCTGATTTGAGGAGCAGAAATTCTTGCTACAACAGAAGCTGCATGTTTTGGTCTCTGGTCATTCTAGAAAATATGCTCACATGTCGATGCTTTTCCTTTGAGGACATCAACCCAGCCTCTTAGCTGCACAGCATCACATGAACACCCCTCCCTGAGGGATTACTTGACCATTATGCACCAACTTTTTATGGCAGTCCATGGTGGGAAAGGCAACAAATATGAAGGCCTTTGTGCTTCTAATAAAGTGCGAAAAAACGATAGCAACAATAGGCATTATTTCATAGTAGTCCATAGGCAGATGCTAGGATGTTGACCCAGAGAAAGTCCATGCCACAGATATACGGATTGGTCCTAACACAAGTAACTCTTCTGGTTGAAACAGTGGTGAATCGAAAATGCTAAAACATTGAATTATTTATTTTTTATTTTAAATGTTTTATATAGCGCAAACATGACCCCTGGGAGTATCAGAGCGCTTTACAATTGAGCGAGCAAGAGGAGGCACGTAGAGAAGACAACAAAGTGTCATCAATTTTATTAGACTGTGTTTCAACCATTAAAACTAGCTACCATTATTAAGATAATGACAATTCTGCTTGACTGCAAGTCAGCCTCTGCCTCTATAGGCACAGCCTGAGCACACACTGTTTTGTGAGATTTGGCATGTGTGTATATATATATATATATATATATATTACACACTCCCTTTCTTTTTCAGAAAGAATTTGGGTCGCACTCCAGCAATCGTTTCCCAAATTCTTTCTGAAAAAGAAAGGGAGTGTGTAATTTACGGGGGTTTGCTCAACCGCGGCGTGACGCACGGCTGATAAGCAGCGCCTGGACTGCGCCACGAGCATAAGGTGAAAAATAAATATATATATATATATATGAGTCAAACCACCCATCTTCAGCAGTAGCTCTTTACATCAGCAACCTATCACATGCAATTACTGACAAAGGATCAACATATTTGGTGAGTCCACAGAAGCTGTTAATTCCAGATCCTGCTTCCCATCTATTGTGATCCTAGATAGGATATCTAACTGGATTTACCTACAAGCTGCTCCCCAGCTACTAAAGCCAATTTCAATATACTCCCTACACTCCATTTTATGGACACTCAGTCTTTGCTCTGACAATGTTGGCATCTTACAGGCAAACCAGTCCCGATGCTTGCATCAGATCCTGAGATGCATCAAGATGGGTAGTATATTAGTTTATAGCTATGTCACAGTCACTTGTGGAAATGCAAAGGATGGCAAGGGAATGTAATGTTTTGACCACTTTACTCAAGTGCTAGGCGTCATTGACTGCACACACATGGCACTTCAGCCACCCAACTGCACAGCACACCTTCTCCACAATAGACACCGTAGGCATTCCATCAACGCGCAGGCTGTCTGCAATTCCAGTGGCTGCTTTTGACCCTGTCACATTTTGCATATCATTGTTTTTGCTGGGGATTTCGATGACATGTGGCTTCTTAGTAAGTATCACCTCCTCAAAGTTGGCTAGCATTTGTGTCTGGGGATATCTACACTAATCAAGATTGACTACAACACAATCAACACATGACTATGATGACATACACTGCATGTAGGTAGGCATGCATATTGTACTTCTAAAAAATAGAGAGCCCTTGTTGTTTGTTATTATTTTTGCTGATGGTGCCAGTTCTGCTCTGTCTGCTCACCTCCTCAAAAGCTGAAAAAATCCAACCACGGTACCTCAGCAGAGGTACAATAAGACACACGTACGTGCATGAGCCATCATTGAATCCACTTTAGGCCTCCTCAAGACATGATTCAGATGTCCAGAGCACACGTGGGAAGAGATACAAAGGGGGGTCTTACTTTTGGACTATTTTGATAACTAGGGACATTTATTTTCACCCCGTTGTATATAGACTGTAACTTGACATAATAATTTCCCAACCCCCTTGAAGATTGCATTATCCTTCAGTAATTAGAGTTGATTTTATTTTGACTCCTTCCTGGCGATAGTATTTATTGTAAAATCCTTTAAATCTTTACTTTTGAAAAATTATTCAAAATATATAAACAAAATTAAAATCCAAAACAAATCTCGTTCATGAATCTAATAGAAATATCGAATGATGCATTCTCCATCCTTCCAAGGAAATATCTAGTTGATTCTGTACCTCGATTTGATTTTCTAAAGGGAAACCTTGGAAAATGTACAAAGAAGACAACTCATATACTAATGTCCGATGTTGCCAGATGAAAAGTTGACACAAGTTGAGGGGTAAAAAGTGCTCTTATATTTACTTAAAGAAAAAGTGAGAACAATAAGTGAACACATTTATTATGGGATTTTCCACTACTACTCCACCTACACAATGGTGGTGGTGGCAGTCTTTGAGTCTGTGAATGTGGTCTGGGTGGTATAAATGTATAGCAGGTGCTGGAGGTGTCACCCCAATTTGTGCTGGAGGTGGTGGTGCAGGTGATGTTGTAGGCGAGAATGAAAAAAACAATAGGAGGGAGGTAGAGTATTGAAGTAGGATTCTTACTCCACGGGCACTGTTTCATAAACAAAGAGAATCCTACTCGCAGTGTCGATGTTGTAGGCGATGCAGTGGTACTGAAGTTAGTGTTCTAGGTAGTAGTGCACCTAGTGCAGGTGGTGGTGGAGGTTCAGAAGGGGGCACCATAGTTGGTGCATGTGGTAGTGGAGGTGCCTGTATATAATCTCCTGCATGCATTAGCTGTGAAGATTGACATTGGCATGTTTTGCCAATTGCCCCTACCATATTCATGGCCTAAGCATAGTGCCTTGCACTTTCTTTCCTAAACATTCTTAGCTGTTCTTGGAGGTGCATGTTTGCCATGTCTTGGAGACATTTTGCAACATACTTCGAGTATGGGTCATCTGAGGGAGTCCATTAAGTGAGTGTGAAATTTCACACAAAGTAACCCCCATTGCACAAATACCTGGCTGCAGACAGTTTGTTGCTGTAAAAATGAATTCTCCAAGTGCCCGGTTTGAGCCCTTCCTAACTCCTCCCTCCCCCACCAATCATGTGTGGCTGTCTCAAATTTGGGAGGAGCTTGCAATAAGGAGATTCATGAATGGAGAATAATTGCTCCTCACCAGGGATGTTCTCTCCTTCAGATGATTGGAAGAAGAGACTGAGATGCACCTTCATGGAAGGGGTATGTAGGAGATTGCACACACAGACCTGTGATATGAGGGCTGTGTGGGGGTGATTGTTATGTAGATTGATGTAGCCTCTGTGTCCCTTGGATTCTGTCTGTGGACAGGCAATCCTCAAAAGAGATTTAGGAGGAACACTGCGGCCCAGGCGTAAATCGTCCTCCTTCAGGATGTTCGGTGCTGCCTCTTCGTCCAGGTCCTCCTCCTTCACTATATCCTGCTCATCCTCCTTCTCAGTTGAGGAGTGCTGACCATAAATATTATTTTTTGGAGGAGGATCCGATTTCCCCCCTGGATTGCGTGCCGTCCTACGCATGTAGATGGCTCAGCATCATCTTGTGGCTAAATATCCCCAGTGCTTGGAAGAAGAAGATTGCAAAAGAAGTACATCACATTTCAGTTTTTATATTCTGTTTGCTATTTCACAGCACATTACTTGAACAAATGTTTTCCTGCAACACGAAAATAATAAACATGTCAGGCAAGGTCAACATATGGCAGGAAGGGTTGATACTTTCCAATGTGAACTCATCCTCTCCATCCATAGAGGTGAGTGGTTTGCAGAAGTCCCTGTGGTTTCAGATGCTGGACGAGGGTTCTTATAGCTGTACTCGTCAAAGAATGTGTAAATCCAGCAGCTATAAAGCAAAATTGTAGGTTCATATTAATTAATCATAAACACAAAAGCAGATATATTACAGAATATGCAGCAGCTTAGACATCACGATTAAATACATTTTGACATTTTAAATATTGTTTCTAATAAGAGAACAAAGAGTTAGTGAGTGTCTAAATTATGAAATGTAGAATTTAAGATCATAGGTTCCCTGACATACCTGAAAGACAGATGGTAGAGGTCAAATTGCTGGTGCAAGGATGCACCCTGATGTTGTAGATGATGATTTTTTGTAAGTGGAGCTGCTTTATAACATAAGCAGACAGGAAAGAGATGCATGCATAGTGGAATAAGTCATTGTAAGTCCATCAGAAGGTGCTTTGGACATGCTTGCACTATTCCTTTTGAGAGACGCACCAATAACAATATGCTAGCTTGAACAAAGTCTTGCATAAGTGTTGTCATCTCAGGAAATAAATATTTGTATTTTCTTTGGCATTTACCTAATCTTGTTTGTCATGTATTTCAGCTACCTCCAAAGGAATTTTAAGTTCCACTCACTACATTTCTTTTATTGACCTTTCATATTTTTCTACCACTTTGGCTATAGTTATGTCATCCTTTAGTGTTGGGTTACTAGCAGCCTAGAGTCTCTCTTGTATATTTTTGCTGCAGCATTGAACTATAAGCTTGTCTCTGATTAGTTCTTCTATCATTAGCCCGTATTGACATTTCACTGCCAATTCTCGCAGTGTAGCCACAGTCATCAATAGATTCTGTGGCTTTTGTGGTTGCGTATAAAACTTCTACAATCTATTTTCTTTGATCAGCATACACTGGTGGTAGATATTTAAAAACATGTATTTCGTTACTCTGCGAAGTAAAAAGATTTTTTCTTTAAAGGAGGAAAACCTGTGCCATCAAGAGTTTGCAAGTAATTTTCAAATGTTTCAATTCAATGCTCCCACTCTATTTATGGATTCCCAGGGAGCATAAGAAAGGTATGTGAGGTTATGATTGATTGGCTAAAGCTCATGGTATGTATTCATTTGTAAATGCATCTTAAACTTATAAATCTTTTGTGTTTCTTTGTAGCATTTATGCGCTTTATGCAAGGGGTCTTTCTTTATTATTCTGCAGGTGCTGCGGTGGGTGCTGGAGGTGACGCTTCTGCTTGTAATAAAAAAATTCCAGCTTTGGGAGATTCAGAGAAATGTTGATGTCTTCTTTGACTTTGAAAGAATGTCGCATAGGAGGAGGTTAGTCTAAAACAGGTCACACAGTAAACATCATGGGCCTCATTTATAAGGCCTTGCGTCAGTTTTGCGCTTCCGATGTGTCACTTTTTGTGACGCATCGGTGGCGTAAAACGTGCCTTCTGTTGTGCACTATTTACAAAGTGCACACTGTGTTGGTTATGAACGAGACCAACACAGTAATTAGTGGATTGTACTAATAACAATTACAGGCTAATCCAGTTGCCTGGCAGTGCGATTATCTGGGCATTTTTAGGTTGACCTAATTGACTAGTCACTGTGTTTCATCCACGATATTGTCATCACCTGGATGGATGAGATTGATGAGGAGCACCTGAAGCACAATTTATGTTTAATGTTAATGTATTGTGTGTCTGTCGCCCCAACCCCTACCCCTTCTTTTTGTTTCCACAGGTTTTTTCTAGGAATCCTGGAGAAGAACTTCATTTTTAAACAAACGACGATTTTGTGGTTTTTGTTGCTTATTTCACGTAGTCGAGGGCAGGGTACACCTTAGCGTGTGTATCCCACCCCGACTACTATTACTGGTCCAGATGAAAACCTTATACTTACATCATGGTTGAAACATGTAGACCAATATTTTAACTCACTACACGACTTTTTTGACACCACCAGCCTTCCTAATCAGGCCAAGGTGTCCCACTTTGTTTTATTCGTTGCCCAATCACTCCAGAATAAATTCTACGAGTGAGTAGTATTGGACAACTTTTAAATATCCACTTGCAATATTGTACATATAAAAACAAAAAAAAAACGCTCCACTGTAGTCGGGTGTCGACTCGCAGCACACCCGGATGGCACTCAGCTGTCCGGGTGGGACCCCGATGATGAAGCATATCACCAACTAAGTTGGTGAGTGAGGGGTCTTCTAAAAGGACAAATCTGTCCCCTGTTGTGTGGCACTGTGTGCACCTCAATATCCTGTTGATACAGACGCTTAAGGCTGCTCCTGAGCGGTCGTTTTTACTGGAAACGTTATTTTAGACTTTTAACAAATAAGCCTGCAATTTGTGTGTAGAATTTCCCTTTGTGTCCGCCCCCCCCCCTCGAGTTATTTCTTGCACATCTAGGGGTCGATAATTCTTGTTAGGACACGCCAGCAGCTTTAAATCATTTTTCCCCGCTTCCCAGGTGTTGCTTGGCCGTTTTCGAGGCTAAGTCACCGGGTCCCGGGTTGTTGGTTTTGGCGGCCATCTTAGGTTGGGCGCTATTGAACGAGCGCTCTACTCGCTCTATTTAAACGGCCAGTCATGCCTCCGCGCAGCGGACGCGGACAGCGGACGCGCCGGACCTGCGCCGGAGGCTCGCCAGAGGTGAGCCCATCTTTGCCCATCCGTGACCTTCCGGGGCCTGGGGCCAGAACCCCTGACCAGATTGTGGTTTACTCAAGGGCCGATCTATTACAACTTAATTTGGGCAAGTCCCTTCCGGAGCCGGCTACCTTACACCGGCTGGGCTGCGAGGGTCTGCTTATGTCACCTAGAGGCGCCAGAGGGCGCCAGCGCACGCCCAACATACACACCCTGAGCTACGGTCTACTGAATACTCGCTCTCTGCAGAGCCATAGGTTAGAGGTTTTTACACTCCT
Organism: Lissotriton helveticus; assembly: GCF_964261635.1. NCBI lineage: Eukaryota > Metazoa > Chordata > Amphibia > Caudata > Salamandridae > Lissotriton > Lissotriton helveticus. Next base: position 209,828,701 of record NC_136063.1, on the reverse strand, counting down.
GGAAGACGGGGAGTTAGATGTCCTCGCGCTTACTGAAACATGGCTGGAGGACTGTTCAGCGCCCGACTTGGTGGCGGCCCTCCCAGATAACTATTTGGCTATTCATTTTAACAGGGAGGGAGCTAAGAGAGGAGGAGGAGTAGCCCTTCTTTATAAATCATGCCTCCGTGCCAATAGGTTCCTCTTCGAAACCCTTGGAGGAGCTGAGGTTATGGGGGTTAAGCTCAGGAGGGGAGCAGTCTGTGTGGTGTGCCTGGTGGTTTATCGGCCACCTTGGGCATCGCCTGACTTCCCTATCCTCTTTGTAAGATTGGTCCAGGACCTGTGTACAAGATACGATAAATTGGTGATCGTTGGAGACTTCAATTATCACTGGGAAAAGTCCCCTAAAGAAGGACAAGCATTACAGATCGAGGAGGCGATCTCCTCCTTAGGTCTCATCCAACAGGTAAAGGGACCAACACACGAGAAAAGTCATGTGCTCGACCTAGTTTGGACTACCATGCCAGCGCAGGGTATCACGGAAATTCTTCCTTGTGCTTGGTCTGATCATTTTTTAATTAAGGGTAGACTCACATTGAGGGGCCCCCTGTCCAAACCTGAGGAGGGCTGGAAAACGGCCCGCAAATGGAGAAACCTTGATGGGGAAAAACTGGTCCACCTCTTAGAACACCATCCCTCAGACATAGAGCAGGATGCCAACGTTGATGCTCTATGCAGACATCTTCAGCATAAACTAGGGAGTGCCATTGATGTGGTGGCACCTCTCCGCAGGATGAAGAAGGTGGCGAGAGGAGCCGGGGCGCCTTGGTATAATGATTCCCTTAGAGAGATGAAACGCGGGGTGAGGAAGAAAGAACGGGCATGGCGTAAAAAGTACGACGCTATCTCCAAACAAGAATATACCTCATCCTTAGCTCAGTACAAACTAGCCATACAATCAAGGAAGGCTGCTTTCTTTGAGGAAAGAATAACCACTGCTAGAAATCCGCAAAAAGAAATCTTCCGGGTCCTGGCGGAGCTCAGGGTGAACAAGGAGCAAAGTCCTGAGTTCACCCAGGAGGACTGTCAGAGGTTCCAGGATTTCTTCGTAAAGAAGATATCCGACATCTTGGGTGAAATTGCAGAAACTGCACCCCTCGAATGTCCGCACATACCGGACCTCACTGGCCCGCTAAACATTCCACCTCTAGCTGAGCTATCTCTTATTTCCAAACAGGAATTACTTAAAATCACAGGCCGAGTCAAATCAGGCTCCTTGGTGGACCCCTGCCCTCCTGACATATTCAAGATGGCAATGCCAGGAATAGAGGAAGAGGTTCTGCACCTACTGAACACCTCTCTCCGGACAGGACAGATCCCTTCAGCTTTTAAAGAGGCTCGCCTGATCCCTTTATTGAAGAAACCTGGAGCAGACACAAAATGTCTGAAAATTTTTCGGCCCATCTCCCAGTTGCCTTTCTTGGCCAAGGTAATTGAGCAGCATGTGTTAGCTCTATTATCAGGCCATCTAGAGAGTAACAACCTGTTGGAGACTAATCAGGCAGGGTTCCGTGCTAATCACAGCACGGAACTAGTTATGCTATCCATTTTGGATGAGCTAAGGATGCGAGCTGATGTAAAAACACCGAGCGCCCTGGTACTATTGGATCTCTCCGCGGCGTTTGACACCGTGTGCCATAAACAGCTTCTGTCGCGGTTGAGATCCTTTGGCGTCGTGGGTACAGCACATGCATGGCTCTCTTCATTTCTGCAGGGTAGGACACAACGAGTACAGCTGGGGGATCTATTTTCCACCCCTGCTCCGATCACCTGCGGGGTCCCCCAGGGATCTGCCTTGTCTCCACTACTTTTTAACATCTACCTGCAACCACTAATTGCTCTCCTGAATAGGATGGACTGCCTAGTGTACAACTATGCCGATGACACCCAGATAATCATCCGGCTGGATGATGGGCCAGGAGCTCCCACCAGGCTACAGGACATATTGAAAACCACAGTCAATTGGATGTCCGAGAACTCCTTAAAAGTCAACCCGGATAAAACGGAAGTATTACCCATTTCCATCTCGGGTAACCCTTGGAGTGATAAATTTTGGCCAATGGAGCTGGGTGTACCCCCAAAGCCGGCAGTTGCAGTCAAAAGCCTAGGCCTATATGTGGATAATAAATTATCCATGGAAAAACAAGTTACCACCGTAGTAGGCACCAGTATAGGCTTGTTAAGACAACTTAGGAAGATCGCGGCCCTACTCTCATTCTCTACCTTGAGACACGTGGTCTCAGCCACAATTCTGGCTAGGCTGGACTACGGGAACTCCCTTTATTTAGGTTTGCCACAGCGGCTGCTGGACAAACTACAGGGAGTCATGAACGATGCAGCTCGGCTGATATTTAAAAAACCTAGAAATGCCCATGCCTCTACCCTGATGCAGGAGTTACACTGGCTACCAGTTCGCCAGAGAATTGTCTTCAAAGGGATGTGCATTGCTCACAAGGCTTTGCATGGCAAAGCACCAAAATACCTAAAATCCCGACTATCCCCTTACATACCGGGTAGGACTTTGCGTTCGTCGGACGCCACTCTCCTGTCTCAGCCCCGCTTTAAATTGACCACGGTGGGGGGCCGTGCTTTCTCCAACACAATCCCAGCCCTATGGAACAAATTGGATCCAGAGCTCAGGAAGGAGAGTAATTTACTTCCCTTCAGAAAAAAATTTAAAACCGCACTATTCAAACAAGCATGGAGTAGACCTTAGGTGTACAGCTGGTTTCAAGTGAATATAACATCTATCACGTAAATATGGTCAGACAGCGCTTAGAGACCCCTGTGGTTATAACGCGCCATACAAATTAAAATAAATAAAATAAATAAATGATAGAGGCATTGAAAAGCCTCTAGGAGGTACTCCTCCATTTGTTTTTTGAAAATTGATTAAGGGGACCGGGAGTTTCCTCTGTACCTCCAGTCAAACATCCTTTCTCTCCCTGTTGTTTCACGTACTTTGGCTTTAGCCTTTTTTGCTCTCTTTGCATTAAGTGGTCGAGCCTCTTTCTACAATACCGTTTAGATCGAAAGAGCTGTTATTAGTATTAGACTGCCAGCTTGTACCTTGCCAAAATATGTTGTATTTCTATAAAGAGGCAGATAAAACTTGATGGAATATTAACTATATTCAGACCCAAAGCCTGAGACACCTGCAGGTCAGGCACAATAATAGCAACTCACTAAGAATATTCTAAGGTAAACAAGTGTGAAGCAGTGTGAAGACACACTCATATTTTCATTACATAACATACATTCAGTGGCTCCAATACAAAGCTGACACGCAGTTAAGCTAACCATACTAGTATAACTTTTATTCCTACCCTTACATTGTCAACATTCAGTAAAATTTCGGAAAGCAACACAATTATGTGAAAAAAATAGTCTGCCATATTGAGCATGTGAACAAGAGGCATGTGTGATTAAAGACATACAGCTACAGCTACACTGTCAGGAATAAAGGTAAGATATTAGAGCCTTGTGATAAAGAGCTGACATAGAACTTACCTGCCAGGCCTGGTGAAAGAGAGATCAGCTATTGGCAGAAGTCAATCTTGTCTCAGGTTGTGTATTGGACAACAACACAGGACCTAACAAATTAAATACATTAGTGTATCTGTACACATGCCAAGGGATTTACTCCACTTAAAGACATAGCTGAACATATATTGACTTTTTTGTAGCTGCAGACGAAACAGACACTTCTTGTTGCCATAGGTAAAAACCGGTCTTTGTAGGTGTTTTGTGTTGCGAGACCTTCCCTGTGTTTTTCACTGCTGCAGTGTATTGGATGTCTGCCCCAGCCGAAGCATTTACCTTGGCTAAATGAAGAATAGTCAAAATTACCATAACATTAAAAAAAATTAATACTTGTGCTAGAGGGTTTTTATGATGGGCAAGGAATGCAGGTATGAGTGAAGTATAGAGATGGATGAGTGCTTGTCAGTCTACTTATAGAAAGACTGAGTCAGAGCTGGTGCATAAAGCATAACTAATTATGCAAATCCCTATTTTTTACTTGGAATTCTGGGACTTGTAATGTTATTGAAACACATTTGAAATTAGTACTACGATTTACATTATGTAATAAAACATGGACTGGCTTAACTGTCACAAGTGAAACAGAGAAATAGGAGTTTGGGCGAGTATGGGGTGCATGGGGTAAAATGTTATCTGACACCAAATGTGTGCTGTATGGAAGAGGCAGTCAATTTAGCAGGTAGGGGTGGATGGTGAAGAGGATGTTCTTCCTGAGGAGAGGTGAGTTTGAAAAAGGCCCCCGATGGCCTTCCAGAAATAATTTTAGCAAGCATAATCCTAGAGCACTTCTCCTTCACCGCCTACTTTCATCCAGCCATTTTGTTTACTGTATCAGTGACAGTCACCGACTGTAATAAGACAACCTTTTCGCCTCCACTGTGAGTGAATAGAGGCAGCCCTTGAAATTGTTTGTAGTTTTTCACAACAAATAAAATCACAAGGGATGTCTCCCCCTCAGTAAAACGTTTCTTCCTTGTCAGCACAGGCATCAGCCTTCTTGGGATAAGTGTCCTAAAGTGATCTGCATACAAAGGAGCAAAGGAGGCAAATGCTGAAAAGCAAAAAAAACAGTTCCTAGGTTGTGGGCGGGATATGTGTCATTGTGAGTGTGTGTCAAGTGTTCATGATGCTTTCAGGTGTACATAATTTTCCTAATCATTGACTACCACGCGGAGTTCCCTGTGTGCGGAGATTCCACCCTCTATGCAGAACTCTCGTATTCGCTACCAGGCGCAGCCTCCACCCGAGTGTTGGGTTTCTGTCAGACGTAAATTATAGTTGTAAGTTACAAGTAGTACCTTTACAGTCATATATTATGACTAAACAGACTAGACCCACTCAACTGAATGGGGGGGAGACTTATAAGTTACCATTTTGTAGAACATTTAAACTCAGAGTTTGTAAATAGCCAAAAGTGGTAAACTTATTCAAAAGTATAATTTACCCAAAAGTTCAAGTTATCTCTGTGAATCAGGACCCGGTGATCATTTTAATGCATATTGTTTAGGGAAAAGTTTCAGGGCGATAAAGTAAAAGCGACATCGATGTGTTGGAGAAAGGCTGGGTCAATGTGATGGTATCCACTTCATAATGTATCTTAAAGAGTCTTTTCACTGAATTGATGACTCTTAAATCTGAAACTAGAAATAGGAGTTGTCAGTGCTGCAGAAAACTGAATTGTATAAGGCATGCAATGTAGTGCTCTGGATTTTTGATGTATTTCTATTTTCTAATAATACACCTTATCTAATTTTATCAGCAACACAACACATTTCCCACCAAAACTGTCTTTAAAAGAAGAAGTCAAGCAAGGAGAAGAATGGTCTAAAGATGAACATCAACAAGACTGATATCTTGAATTATGGGAACAGCACTTCACCATGGGACTCCACCTGGTGGCCAACAGAGCTAGGACCGACTCCGACCCCACCACCCGTGCCAAGAACCTCAGGATCGACTCTGACCCCCACCACCCGTGCCAAGAACCTCGAGATCGTCATCAGCAGCAAATGCAACATGACTGCCCAAAGTTGGCATCACTGCCTTAGGCTTCCATCCCTTGAAGATGCTGTATATGTCTGGACTCCACGCATATTGAATACCAGTTTCAGCAGTCTAGCCTTCGCCTACATCACTTCTCACAACTTGCTGCTCCATATAAGAGCCTCCTCCTCACTTCGTGAATTCCACAAATAGCTGAAGACCTAGCTTTTCGAATACTCCCACGAGGTCCTAGGTTTGCCTAGACTCATGCCTGTCCAGTGCTAGTATAACCTCTTGGGTGATAGTGCACTCTACAAATATGTAGAAAATAACTTAGCACACAATATTTCTACTACAAGATCACGTTTTTTAAAATTTTATTCCAATACATAAATATCTTTCTGGGCGTGAGGTATATATATATATACAAATGAAATTACTTGAAAAGTCGATGACCGACGTCAGGATGATAATGAATTGAACTGTATTAGATTTGCTTTGCCCTATAATGATTGAATTAATTGGTCACAGTTATTTAACATGCAAAATGATAGCTGGTGTGGTGCCGATACACAGCTTTATTGTTACAAATGACACCGGCTCACAGCGGCTTACTTGCCGCTACACGGCGTTATAGCTACTTCTGGAGGTTTTGCGCTTTATTTTGCAACGCTTTCCACTATTTAAATGCATGTATTTTAACAATCTTTATCATGGCCGCTCGATTTGCATGTAAAATGAAAAAGTCTAAGCCGTCATTGCTTTCAATGTATAGGTCGCGATGACGTGCTTAAATATAGTCACCTCACACACGCTATGTAGAAACACTGACGAAGGACTAGACGTCCGAAACGCGTCTCTGCACATTTTGTTGTTGCTGGATTAAATAACTTTGACCGCCCACCACAGAGTGCTTCTGCTTTGTTTATGGAAATATAGTGAAGTTCTGAGCTTGGATTTTGACACGCGGTACCGGCGTGTTGGAGCATCCGCCCATTAGTGCCCTGGGATTGCTTGGTACAACTGGAGCTTCATATATATATATATATATATTTATATATATATATATGTGTGTGTGTTTGTGTGTGTGTGTGTGTGTGTGTGTGTGTGTGTGTGTGTGTGTGTGTGTGTATATATATGTGTGTGTGTGTATATATATATATATATATATATATATATATATATATATATATATATATATATATTGACACTCGTACTATGCTTCACACTATATTTTATTATTATGCTAGTTGCAGGGTTGTTATAAAACAGTATTTTTGCTAGAGTTATGCTTCACTGTTTGAACATGCAAATAGCAGTAAAGCATAACTCTAGCAAAAATACTGTTTTATAACAACCCTGCAACTAGCATAATAATAAAATATAGTGTGAAGCATAGTGCGCGTGACAATATATATGGGCCCTGCATCTTTGGCAGGTCTTGTCGATGGTCTTGTCAGGTCTATGATAATGTGTTGTTATAAGCCCTTCCATACTTGCCCTTGCTGTGCGTGAAAAATGCCAGCATTTTGAGCTCAGAGAATATCTCTTTTGCGAGAGCGTCAAAAATGTCTAAATAAATATATTCCTTAGACAGGTTAATAAATGAGAGACTCGGAAGGAGTGAAGTGTTCTTAAGGCTTGTGGAAGGCATGTCATTGGCCTTTCCTCCTGTGGGGTTTGTTTTAGAGCATAGTCGATAAAGAACACTGTGTGAATGAAGAAGTTGTCAAACGAGGAGAAGAGCATGACGTCGGTTATGATGTCATTCAAGAGATGAAAGAAAGGGCTATCAAGCGTGAGTTCAGGTCTATGGACTGAGTAGGTTTCGATTTGGATTAAATCAACATTGTTTATGATGTCAACCACCTTATGCATATGAAGGTGCTATGAAATCCTTGGCCAGAATCAAAAAGAGCATTAAACAGGAACTTATCAATGGAGTTCCAAGGGTGGCAGAAACTGGTAGCGTCAGTATCAGATTTAAACCAAATGGACTGGGACTGGCTGCTTGGCATGGGGCTTACCAGGAGGGTTGGTGGTCAGAGGATACTTACTGAGAGAGGGTGACCATTGGTCACGGTAGTGGGGCAATGTGGTAACAATATCACCTCCACTATAATAGCCAGTGGAGAAAGCTGAGCAAAACATTGCAGTTGCCTGACTTCAACATGGCTGGAGTGGCGAGAAAGCCAATCTCCTTCACCACAGAAACACATGGGGTTCAAGAATAGATTTGGGCCGCCATTAGTAGTTCCAACTCCTTAGCTCGACAAGACCTGCCAAAGATGCAGGGCCCAGCATTATGGAGTTGAGTTCATCTGTTTGCCCTGCTGTCCATGTTGTAATCGGCTGTATAATTGATAGCATTAGGCTATTGGAGAAGGAATCCTCAAGATGGCTCTTTTGGTAAGACAGATGATCCCAGAGGCACCTCGACCGAATACTCACAAATCCATTCCATTAAAAATAAAAATCATTGCCATCCCAAATTCATCACAGGTGTCTCCCCAGCACCTTAGTCTGTTTGAAGGATTATGTTTAATGCAGGTCCATGCATTAGAAGGAGGATGCCAGGAGCAGTGATTCATGCTCAATGGATGGAAAGGGTACGTCACGGCTTGGATTCGAAGGCAGCTAATTCTTCAAACAGCCCCTCCTCTGCAGCAGGGGCTTAAAGCGAGACCAGATACTCAGCCAAGGATTTCTTCAGCCAGCGCGGGGCAGACAAAATCAATACTTATGCCGAAGCCTGACAGCTACGAGTTAAGAGTGCTAAAATAATTACTGTAATGCAGTGACATTGATAAATGCACGGGGGGAAGGGGATGCATGCGACTAGAGAGCGCAATGCACCAGTCCATATCTGCTTGCGTCGTGCAGAGGCCTGAAGGGATTCATGGCGCTGTGTTTACATTGTAGGTTTCTGTGGCTTCTTTGCCAGAGATGCTGGTGGGGCTCGAGGGAATCCAAGCCAAAACATCCAAGGGACAAATTACTGAACGGTAGGTTTGTATAGATTTTCTATACCTAACTACACATAGATGTAGGTAGTGGTATATGTATCTTCAAGGTTCGTAAATGTGGAGTTATGAAAAGCAAACCCATACCCCCCTCAGTGCACTTACCTTCGATATTTGGTTGTGATATTGTCACCCTTTGATTCTGGCCTCTGATATTCTCTAGTTCAGCGGCTGGAGAGAGGCCATGTATAGCTAGATATAGGGGGCCTCATTTATGAGGCTGTGCGTCACTTTTATGCCGCCGGTGCGTCACTATTTGTGACGCACCAACGGCGTAAAAAATGCGCCCTGTTGCGCCATCTAGGTAGATGCGTCACTTTGTAAACCCATGCGCCACATTATACCTGGGCCAGGTATAACGTATGCAAGGGGGGCGTTTTGATGCAAGAAAGGGTCATCACTGCGCCACTTCTAGGACACAAATGCGTCAATTTCTTACGCCTGCCTCACAGCAGGCGTAAGACTGATGCAGGCCCTTTCACATGGGTCGTGCCCCATGTGAAGGACAAATTGCTGAAGTTGCATCACATTTGTGACACACTCCAGCAATGTGTCACTTTTGCGCCATACAGATACGCCAGAAATACTGACGTATCTGTAACTCCTTACGCCATGATGCGTCATTCTGTAAATATGACGCATCATTGGTGTCGCAAGGAGGGCGCAGTGAAAAGTGATGCATCGCTGTTTTCACGCAGCGATGCGTAATTTTTCATAAATGAGGCCCAGGAAGCTTTGTTAAATGTGCTATGAATTGAGAAGCGTCAAGCAGTTCGTACAGCGAACTCAAAACTGATTTCTCTCAATAGATGTAGTGAAGTGTGCTGAACCACACAGCATTCACTCAAGGAAAATACGGGAGCAGAGGGTTTAAAAGCACTTGCTAATAAGAATGCTGCTTTACAGCTAAGTATGGTGGTAACCAGAGATTAATTTTCTTAAAAAAAATAAGTGCCTGGGCCCTCCTCAAGAGGCACTGTAGCTTGCACCACACATTGCCTCTGGCAGGGCTGTCATTGATAGTAAGAACACAACTACAAACCATCACATTCCTACAAGCCTGACAAAACAGACTCTTCCAGGCCCCCAAAGCTGTGAGAATGGTCTGGCTGCAGGGAATTGTCATTTTGAAAGAAGTGGCTAATAACAAGCTTTATTCGATTTTTAAAAAATCATAAAAGCTCATGATATACATTTTCATCATAGCAACATATTTGAAGACGTAAGAAGTAACAACATTCATCACTGTATGTAATATAAAATTGAGGCACCCTCAATTGATCGATGCAATTAAAAGCATCCGTGGTGAGACAAAAAATTAAGGGTTGTATCTCGTTTCAACGCATTCCGTTGCAACGCTTGCCTTTGAATTTGAATTTAAAAATATTTATACAGCGCGCGTACACCAAGCGGTTTCATGGCGCTAAACAGTGCTACATATCCAGAGGACGAAATGGTGCGGGAGATGGGGAGCATTAAGATGGGAAGGCCTGAGTAAATAAAAGGGTTTTAAGGGCTTTGCGGAAGAGAGAGTACTGGGTGCAGGATCGCAAGTGAATCGGGAGAGAGTTCCAAAAGGCAGGACCCAAGGTCGAGAACTTGGAACCACCCCATTTTTTTCGTTTATAACGGGGGATCACAAGAAGTTGGTGAGTAGATGAGCGCAGTTCTCTAGATGGGGTGTAATCATGAATGGCTGAGCTGATGAAAGCTGGGGCCAGCCCAGCCCGAACTTTAAACATGATACAGCCCAATTTGAACAGTGCACGTTGCTGTACAGGAAGCCAGTGCAGGGATCTAAGAAGGGGAGTGACGTGGTGGAATTTGGGAAGGTTAAAGACTAGCCGGGCTGCCTGGTTCTGAACCATCTGGAGGCGCCTCACGAGGTACTGTGGCATGCCACAGTAAATGGCATTACCATAGTCCAAGCGGGACGTCACCATCGCCAGGAGAATGAGTTTGAGGGCAGAAGGGGAAAAGAACCGGGAAACTTTCCGAATGGTTCGGAGGGAGAGAAAGGCTGAAGATACCACCGTGCAGACTTGGGAATGGAGGGACAGTTGGTCATTGATTTTAAAGCCAAGAGTTTTAACAGAGGAAGAGGGAATGGGTGGGGAACCTAAGGAGGGGGGCCAAAAGAGAGGAGACCAAGGACTAGAGCAACCACCTGTCAACACCAGTTCCGTTTTATCAGGATTGAGTTTCAGGTGGTTGTGGTTCATCCAGTCCTGAATGAAGGTCATAACTGAATGAAAATTAGATATTGAGGCAGGGGAAGAAGATAATGAAAAAATGAGCTGGAGGTCATCCGCATAATTGAACACGGAGACCTCACGCTGCTGTAACGCAAAAATAAGAGGGGCAATGTATAAATTAAATAACAATGGAGAGAGGGAGGATCCTTGCGGGACCCCATACTGCACTGGTCGAAAGTCGGCAGAATAATCCCCCAGTCGAACAGCTTGGGAGCGACCACTCAGGAAGGAGGACAGCCAGACCAAGGCCGCCCCCCCGATGCCCGCCACTCCGACACGGGAAAGTAAGATGGTATGATCCACCGTGTCGAAGGCGGCGGAAAGATCGAGGAGGACCAGGGGTCCATTCCTTCCCTTAGGTTGTCCAAGACTGATAGAACCACGGACTCCGTGGAATGGGCGGGTCGGAAGCCGGCCTGTCTAGGGGCCAAGACACAGTTCGTTTCCACAAAGGAGCTCAGAGTTTTTACTACGTGGCGTTCCAGTATCTTGGCCAGAAATGGGAGGAGTGAGATGGGGCGATAGTTAGCTGGAACCGAAGGATCAGCACCGGATTTTTTTAAAATGGGTAGGATCACCGCTGATTTAAGTGAGGGGGTGACAATGCCCTGGGACAGTGAGCTATTTAGAAGCGTGAGTGGGGGTAAGGGACAGGAAGAGTAGATCTGTTTAAGGATGTGAGCGGGACAGGGATCCAAGGGGGAGCCAGACTTAACCAAGGGAAGGAGGGAAAGAAAAGAGTCCCTGGTAAGAGGCGGAATAACATCCAGGCACGATGTTGCTGGGGGGCAGTGAGGATTGATAAAAGAGGGGGACGGGCTGGGAATGTTAGTTCTGATAGTACTAATTTTGTCCAGAAAAAAAGAATTGAGGGAGTCACAGAGAAGCTGTGAGGGAGAGGGTTTGAGTGTGGACCTGTCCGACTATGCAAGCTCCTGAACTATGGAAAAAATTTCTGTAGGCTGATTTTCAGCAGACTGAATTTTTGAAGAGAAATAGGCCTTCTTAGTTTCCAAGATGGAATTCTTATAACGGGCTGCAAGAGTGATATAGTGAGTTCTTGAATTGGGGCAGTAGTCCCTCCGCCACGTGCGCTCTGCTCGACAAAGATTAATTTTTTGCGTCTTCAAGTCGTCGTTAAACCAGCGGTTTGCGTCTTTTACACGCTTAGATGATATGCGCTTTAGGGGGGCGACTTGGTCACAGCCGGCTCGCAGCCATTCATTGATGGTTGCCGCTTGATCAAGGGATGAAAGTCCTGCAAGGACCGGGCTGGACGCGGAGAGCGAGGTAGACAAGGAAGCTACTTCTACACGGTTCCAGGACCGCGCCCAAGTATTTTTGACTGGAGGGGGCTTGGGGACAAACCCAAGCCCCCGTGCCTTTACCACGCATGCGTTACAACGGAATGCTTTTTTTACGCATAACCTTTCCCACGAATATTCCTTTACCACGCATAGTTTAACAATGATTATCGTTGGTAATTTATGCTTGGTAAGGGCATACTCTTGGGAAAGGTTATACCCCTGCCTTGTAGCCTTACGTGTCCCCAGCCCCCAAACCTTCGTCTATTTACCCCTGCCCTTAACCCTCAATCTTTTTTTTTTATTTTTAATTCCCCTTCATCTTCATTGATGATGTCCTACGTCGTAAAGAGGAAGTGGAAGTTTCTTTCCATTTCCTCTCTAACAATGCTGAATGACGATTGTCTCCACTTTCCTTCGTTATTTCATTTTCTTTTTTAAAACCCCGCTTTTTATTCTCACTTTTTTTTTACCCCCAATGCCCCTTTTTTTTTCCTTTACCACACATGCCTTTACTACGCTTCTCGTAGTAAAGGTATGTGTGGTAAAGGCTTTTGTGGTAACCAAGCATGCGGTCTAATGCATGCATGGTAAAGCCTTTCGTGGTATTGGCCGTTTCCAAAAATTAAGCTAACTGTCACAGAAAACACCGACCTTCCCTTGACCATATTTTTTTTAATTGCATCACTCCTTTAAACGGCAGATGTTCAAAAGATCCTAGCAGGGGGAGGACCTACAAACAATTATCTTGAATTATTAATTGACTGCTCTTGTGGTCATTATGAAATTAGCCAGACAGCGGCACCTTGTGGCAGACTGTCACTAACGCTGGTGTTGACAATTAACCCCTTGAGTGCTGGCCACGATCAGCCGACAACGCGTGCCCTACCTCAGTAGTTTCCTCTGCTGTGAAGAAAAAACAAATTGTGGATAGGAGAATTATCGGTGAGAGTCTGGAAAAATTGCATGTGCTGGTCTTTGCAACTCAAAAACGTAGAAATGAGTGAGCAAAAGGACTGGAGAAGTTTCCCAATCACCCACATTTTTTCAGACGGTACAGTGAAACATTTTCATCCACATACATGTTTTCATATGTGGTAAAAATATCAAGTAAAAGTAATACACATAACCTTCTTCCTCACCTCTGTGAACAATGCTATATTTGATTTAGTAAATTCTTAAAAAGTGCAGATATCAACATTCGTTGTAAGTAGAACCTCTAATTCACAATTGTCCAGGCTGTTTATTAAAGCAGGCCCATAATATATATTATTAATATGTCGCAAATAACATGATATGCCCCCTTGTTTGTCAGTAATAGCACTTTGTGTTCTACTGTGCTATGGCTACATTCAATGCAGTAAATAACAGCAAATTATTATCATATATTTAGAAATGGCAACGTTTTATATAGAGTTATCCTTTGATTTTTTTTGTACTTTGCGAGTAAGGTGAACCTTGAGTTCAGTAAAAGAACGAAGCACCCCAAGACAGGGGCGGATTTATCAAGAATTCATGCAATGCAATGAAGCAAGCCACCCTGCTGCACTGCGTGAAAGGGAAAGGGCAGGTATGTGCCGTATGTTCAATAATAAGGCTAATTTTTGTCCTTCTCTTGCACTGGTGCACAATGTGTTGACTAACTCTAACGCAGACACCCTTGCACCACAATGCAAGAGAGCCTGAGTTGTAAGCAAGATTGTTTTTGTGCAGGAAGGGACACCTTTCTGCACACAAATAATCCTTTGAGTGCCTCTTTCTACATGTGCTGCAGGATGCAGCACTCTTAGAAAGAGGAAAAACCAAGGAAAAATAAAGATATTTCTTCTTGTTACACATCACCTGAGGAGGCGTAGATTTATGGGGCATTCCCAGGTCTACCAGCAATGGTAAATCTGGGAATGCACCAAAATACATGGGTGGATGCGAGGGAACACTCACCCTCCAGCCACTGTCTGCCCATAAAACTCCGCCCTGGGGCAGAGTAATGCAACGCATCAATTTGTGGGCAACTGCCCAATGATGAAGCATGCCATCCTTCGGGGTGTGTGAGGGCAACAAGATACAATTTATGTCTTTTCCCCACCTTTTTCACATAGTCCTAGACCTAGTATCCCTTCCCTATCATTCCTTTGTGTTTTTCCGTCTAGTGAGAGTTTGACTTTCTGCAACACTCACTCTGAAACAGTGCCCCCCTTTTGATGACTTCATGGTCAGTTTTGGAGCACGGGCACTGGAACATTAATTAGCTCCTGGTCCCCCCCCCCCTTCTTTTTGACTCGGGACACTTGGCCCACCACAGAAGTGAAGTACAATTTTTATCGGAAGACCTGGGGTAATGCTGGGCGGTAGGAAATTTGTGTTGGTCCTGTGATCCCACAACTTTCCCACATAGAAATGTGAGGAAAATGTGATTTTTTTATTAGCAAACTTTGAGGTTTGCAGAGGATTCTGGGTAGGAAAACTCTGGAGCTGTAACGGAGCATGTTCTACTCCATGCACTCCTAAGCCACACCCCCAGGAGCCAGGTTTTTAACAAGGTCCTGAAACCCTCATAGGAGGCTGCGGCTCTGATGTTGTCTGGGAGACAGTTCTACACACTGATAGTGAGCACAGAAAACGTGGTACCCCCCATTCTTTTCCTATTGAATTTGTGAACCTCAAAGAGACTGTGGTGTGCTTATCTGAGATTATGTTTAGGGATATAGTTCCAAATTTTGCAGGAGACAAAGTTGGGACTTTTACCAAGGCAGATTTAAAAAGAAATTACATCCCATTTTAACCAGGGTTCTCTGAACAACTGGAAGCTAATGCAACTTCTTCAACAGAGGTTTAGAATGACAATGTCTAGGTTGATGATACACCAGTCTGGGAGTTTGGTTTTGGACAAACTGC
The DNA here is from genome assembly GCF_964261635.1 of Lissotriton helveticus. Lineage (NCBI taxonomy): Eukaryota > Metazoa > Chordata > Amphibia > Caudata > Salamandridae > Lissotriton > Lissotriton helveticus. Next base: position 209,813,656 of record NC_136063.1, on the reverse strand, counting down.
AGTTTATTATTCAATCACTTAGGTAGACAAAGTATAGAACAGCTAGAGGCATACGGTATAAACCCGGCAAGGTTCCCAGTAGGGGAAACCTCGAAACAAGACCAGGAATTAACACATATCTTAGGAGGCAGGGGTTTTCACTGTGTTAATGGAAGAATAGAATCAGATACACCAGCAGGAAAAACGTTTATTCAAGGGCAGCAGAACTGCCCAATTGACTATATATTCCTGCAGGCCTGGAATTTTTACCAGATAAGATCCTTCAAGTTAACTCAAAATGCGATGAGCGATCACAAACTCCTCCATATAGTAATAACGGGGGGTAGGAAACTACAGAGAGAAACAGTGATAAACCAGGCGGTTGAGTACCCCAAACGAGCGACGACACGTCTAACTGAGGAATATCTGGAAAAAGTGAAGGCCACGCAAATAATAATGGCACCTGCCAATTTTGAAAATAAAAAACTGGAATGGTTTATCTTAAAACTAGAAGAACTGGTTCAATGCCTCAAGATAAACCTAAAAAGAGAAGATCCCAATAGGGTAAAACAAAGAAATTATGGTAAAGGCTTCTCAGTAGTATGTCAAAACAAGAAAAGGGAGATAAGAGCAACACAGAGGAAACAAAAAAAGTCCTTTACACAAGAGAGACAGGATCACCTGGTAAAACTTAAAAAAGAATTCAAGCAAATGGTACTCACTACTAAAAGGTCACATAAAGAAAAATGCTGGTTAGAACTTTTGGAAGCCATAGAGAATAAAAATCTAAGGAAATTCTGGCAACTAGTAAAGACAGCATCTGGCATTTCAGAGGGCGAATTAAACTGTGTGGTGAGTGAGGCAGCATGGGATACATACATAAGGGAATTGTACGGGGCAAGGACTCCCAGTCAGGAGATGGAGACTAAATCATGGCAAGATTTTTCTGAAGATCTTCTTGCCAAATTTAACGAAGAACAAGTAGAGCTCACAATAAAAGAACTCAAGCTAACCAGGGCAGCAGGCCCAGACAATCTGCCTGCAATAATTCTAAAGACCGAGGTTACATGGTGGGCAAGTTTCCTGGCCAATATGTTCCAGGTAGTGCTAAAAGATGGCGCAATGCCTCCAACCTGGAAGGGGGCCATAATCAGGCCGATACATAAGAAAGGGAGCAAAGAGGAGCCAAGTAACTAACGGCTGATTAACCTCCTGGATATTGGAGAGAAAGTGTTCTCTAAAATCGTTTTAAAACAACTGAATACATGGGTAGAAGAGTGCCAAATAATCCCCATAGAACAGGGTGGATTCAGAGCAGGCCATTCGACAATAGACCACGGGTTTGCACTATGGGCGTTGGCGAGGAAGTCGACGGAACAGAACGGCAAACTATGCTGCTGTTTCGTCGACTTCAAAGCAGCCTTTGATTCTGTAGATCGGGCCTGCCTTTGGGAGACACTAAAGAGACTAAATATCCCGTCAGATCTCTTGACCATAATAAAAGAACTACACAGGGAAAACTGGGGGCAAGTAATTAAAGATACGAGGGGCTCCCTAACTCCCAAAATACCCATAGCCAATGGGTTAAGACAGGGCTGCGTGCTGGCCCCCCAGCTTTTTTCTATCTACTTGTCAGATCTCCCGGCCTATTTAGAGGTGGAGGGCAGTGCCAGTCCAAAAATGGATGGAAACAAAATCCCATGCCTTTTATATGCGGATGATCTGGTGATAATAGATCAGACCGAGAGAGGCCTCCAAAGGAAGCTTAATGCTTTTAATACCTACTGTGCTGAAAAATTTTTGACCATTAACTTGGATAAAACAAAAACCCTATGTTTCGGGAAAAAGCTAAGCAGATTTAGCTGGTACATAGGGGACCTTAAATTAGAGACAGTAAATGAGTACCGTTACTTGGGTATTTGGTTCGATAGGACACTAAATTGGAGCACCCATTTAGAAACGCAAAAAGCAAAGGCTCTCTCCTCCATTTGCGGACTTAAAAGGTTCAATAGGGAATATGGTGAGATGTCACACCGGCCAATGCTCAGAGCCTTTGAGGCAATGATCCCCCCCCAAGTTCTCTATGGCGCAGAGATCCTTTATTTGAGCGGTAAGGGATCCTGGGACGTCATAGAGGGAAATTGCATAAAAAGGCTCCTATCACTTCCTAAATCTGCAATGATTCAAGCCATCAGAACAGAAATAGGTACAAAGTCCTGGGCGATATTAACCCAGATGGCTGTGATCAGATTCTGGAAGAGATTAGAAGACCCTGAAACAAAAAAAGTGGCATACTGGTGTCGTAAAGAAATCCAGAAAAGCGAGCTAAAATGGGCGAAGTCCAGTAGGGATAAAGTGAAGGGAATCTGTAACACTCTTGAGCTCGATTGGGACCTGAGCTCATTGCAAATCACTAGTACCAAAGGTGAATTGAAGCAAAGAGGGAAAGAAGTCTCGAAAATGCTTGATAGAGGCTATTTAAGAAAGAAAAAATCAGTGGTACATATGCTAAATGCGTGGTCCCTTGAGAATTGGTACCCCTACCTCGACAGATTACCCAATCGCGGATACAGGCAAGAGATCCTTAGATTTAGAATCGGGATCAACCCATGGGTAATAAACAGAGACCTGAATGCAAAAATGTTAGATAAGGAAGGTCACTGCAAGTGTTACTTGAGGACAAAGGGAGACCCGCTGCATATCTTGTTAGACTGTTTTACACTCCTAGATCTTAGGAAACTTTTGTTGCGTCCTGTCTTCATAAAATATGATGTAAAAACAAGATCACAGGCAGCTAGGCTCTTAATAGAAATCCCCTACATTGATATCGCAATTGCCCTCGGGAAATTTTTAAAGGTGTCTCTGACGGCACTGAGAGATACAGAATAACATGTAGTACTGTATGAGTTTTTAGCAGATTGCAATTGTACGGAGTAATAAGATAGGAATAGGTTTTACTAGACAAATTAAGTTTTAAGATAACTGGAAATTTTACTGATTCTTTGTATTTTTGATAATGGTGTGTACGAACCTCGCACATGGACAAAGTTTTAAAAATAATAAGTCATACTCCATTCTGTGCTATTCTAATTGCATTGTTTAAAGACTACGGTCATAATAAACATATATAAAAAAAAAAAATAGGTAGACAAAGGAAAGGGCATCAGTGTAATCTATTTGTGACATGACAAGTGCAATTACAATCTGAATGATGGCCTAGACAGAAAGAAAATCCAGATTTTTTTATTTTATGAAGCTGAAAAAAGCAGGAAGAGGCCATGAGATCATGTGTCTGATGTATTACACTTTAGGTTATTCAGCTAGGGTTAGAATGGAAAATACTTCAGAAGACTTGTCCTGATTGTGCAGTAGATTGCCACAAATATTCAAATCTTACATTGTTATAGTATCTAAATGAGATTGGTTGTAATTGCAGGTTTGCAGATCTACATTTGGGTATAGTGGATTTGAGAAATTAAACGAAATAAGACAATGAGCGGACAGGCAACATTCCTGCAGTAATGTCATTGCTCATAAAACCCAGCTTTTTTATAATTGACAGCTGATCATGATTACTAGAAACTTTGGACCAGATTTACTATGGGTTGGCAGCAGGCAAAGTCATGCATAATGATGTAAAGCAGCACAAAATATTACAAGTTTATGTGCCTTCCAGTACATATTTTGTGCTGGAAAGGTACAGTTTTGCCATTTTTGCAGCGCAAATGGTGCTCAGTGTAGCTTTGCACCACTTTTCATCAATAAAGAATTACTTAGGTGTAACTTGAGCTGATTAATGCAAGTACCCTTAGTTTTTATTTAAAAAACCTGATCTACTGAGATATCCAAAGTGGGCTTTGCATAAAAATTAGCACCTCCTTGAAGCTGGCACTTACCTAAAGAAATGCTTAAATTTTTCATACACTCCATACATTACATATGTACTGCACAGCATACATACAATATGTTGAATGAGTGAATGGAAGGGTATGCTTCCAGTACAAATCCATTCTAGACCACATCCACGCTTTCGGTACCATGGTGCATAGGTTGTACATGGTTCTAAACAGCCTTTAAAGTGCACCAAAACCAGGGATGATAGCAGGAAGCCCACAATGTAGTAATAAATATGGCTCTTCACCTCTTTCTCCCCTTGTGAAATGCAGAGCAGCAACTTTGCTTGCTGAATTGTGTTGCACTTAAAAATAATAAATCTACCCCTTAAAGTGTATGCCTGTCCTACTCAGCCTAATCCCTCACACTCTCAGGACGTTGGTGGCAATTACATTAAAAAGTCAATTTGACTCGACTTCATCTCCCTCTCACTCTGTCATTACCTGGCCCCTCTCTCTTTTACTCTCCATGCCTACATCTATATTTGTCACTCTCAATTCCCTCTCTCTACCGCAGATATCTCTTCCTCCTCCCTCTATGTCTGTGACTCACTGCTCGTTTTCCATTTGAACTTTTATCTCTCCTCCAGCTACGTCACTTCTTACACAACTTCATCTCCATCTGTACTGCACCTCTTTCTATATCTCTACATCCTTACCTTTATCTACCTCACCACTCCAGAGCATTTCTGTAACTCATTTCGCTCTATTCCTTCCAGCTGCCTCAGTACTTCACCTCTTTCTACCCTACCACTCATTGTTTCTCTCACTACCTAACCTCTCAATTTATCTCACTATTAGTTCGCTACCTCACATCTACATTTCCACCTTCTTCTGTTCTAACTCTCTTCACTTTCCTCCTCCTCCTCTCTAAATATCTCACTCCTTTCTGGTTACTGTTATTTCACTACCTCTACTCCGTTTACTCTATCACCAACTCTTATGTCTTTCTCTCCCTCTCCTTCCCTCTCACACAAACACATAACTCTCTTGATGTCCTTCTCCATTTCAACTCACCCCTCTGTGGAAAAGTAAATTTTGCCATGTTCTGTGTCCCTACGTGTCATCCATCATATGTTATGTGTGCATGATTAAATATGCATATGCATTCCCCATGTCCGATCAATGACGCAATTACAGTTGTGTCCACTTCTAGTATGCCAGTTTCCAGTCCTCGTGAATACTACGAATATCAGGCCTATGTAAAGCTACGTTGCCACGTTTCTCAGTGTGCACGTTATTCTATTATAAAGTCCCCGTTTCTAGGCCTCAAAAGGGCCTGGACACCAGATTCAGCTCCTGTCTCCTGAAGCCTCGCTGAGGAGCGATACAGCCCCCACCTGTATCCTCGACCCTTCACTTACTTCCTGCCTCGCAGTGCCCGGCTCACCCTGGCTCAGTCTCTGAGTCTGCCAAGAATATGTTATGATTCCAGTTATCAGTTCAGTCCTCCTTCTCTGCATTCCTAAGCTACTGAACTGCATCAATAGTTTCCGTCATTGTCTAGCCTTCACGTCTCCACGTTAGAGAAATACTGCATTTAATGGTCATTTAATATTCTTCATCACGCACTACATGTAGAATAATGCATGGTCCAGTCTTAGAATCAAGTTAGCCTTTCCTCTCCTAACTTCTAGTTTATATCAACATGTTCTCTAAACATCAGATACTAGATACTGTTTAGGTACATGTCGCCCTGACTCTCCAGACTTCAGTCTCTGCTCCTAGCACAGAGTTCATAGCCCCCAGCTTCTCCTAGTGATACGTCATTGCTAGTTTGCGCGCACCATCAGGTTAGAGGTCCCGGCTCCTTAGGTAGCCCCCTCCATGGTTTCCGCCCCATTCATGACATATTCTGTTACGTTTGCATCACATGTCTATGTATACGCCCTGTTACACCTCTTTTCGCCCTTATCTTTCGCGACTGCTACGCGTCACACCTTCTGCTCCACCCACTGCTACGCCTACTGCAATGTAATGCTATGTGTTTGCGTTATGTATATATGCTCATGTATTGTTATTAAAAGTCAGCGCGCTCATCCCAGATCCAGCCCCAGCAGCTGCTGGGCCCTGTCATCCTATTCCTATGCAGGTTGTCCTGTTCCTGTCCTTATGCTATATTAAACCTGCAAAACTCCTACTACCTCGAATCTTGACTCTTATTTATTGAGCTATCTGTTATGTTATATGTCTAGTCAAAAAGAGAGGTATTATTTATTTATTTACCACATAATGGCGCCCGAATAGGGACTTGCCCTTTCCCCACGCGTCGGTGAAGCCACGCCGACCCCCTGACCCTCTGCAGTCGTGACGGAACTCTTCTGCGCACCGGCAGATATTTCTGCTTCAAGTATCCCTCAGGCCCACGGAGGAGACGGAGGAGGCGGTCCAGCATCCAAACGAGATGGTGGAGGAACGCGGCGAGTCCCGACCAGAGCCCAAGCCAAGAGTCCAAGGTCCGAGGTATCCGGAGGCCCACCCGTAACTGAAGTCCGAAGTTCGTCGTCCGTCGTCGTAGCAGTCCAGTCCAGTCCGAGGCTTTCCGTTCTTGCTGCCCGGTGAGTACCATTACTGGGGTAGTATCTAGACAGGGTCAATCTAAATTGACTCTGGTCCGTGGGTTGGTGGTACACAGACTCACAAACGAAGTGTTCACCTAGGTGGATACGGGTCTTGATGCGTCCCTTTATGGGACCGGTATGTTCCGTACTGTTTCAGCAGTGCATCCAGTAACTCTAGTCTGTTCCGTTCTCGAGAAATTCTTGTGTTTCTGTTCTCAGTATTCCAGGTAATATTCTGTCCGAACTGTTATGTTATGATGTTGTTCAATGTATTTCCAATGTCGTGGTATGCCTGAATTGTTCTCCAAATTGTTATTGTTTCTCGTGTATTGTATTGTGTTCCGATTCAAGTTTACAATGTCTCTCTTTTCGAGATTACGTCAGCTAAAAACTAGAAAGGGTTTGTTAGAAGAAGCAGTTCCTGTTCCGCCGAGGGACAGTCCAGGTCATTTTATGTATCAGAAGCATGGCATAAGCGCCATATTGTATCTAGATTTATGGGTAGAGTATACCAAACAGTTAGAAGAAAAGTATAGATGGCCCGTATCGGGTACATGGGATGCCGAGTGCATCATGCGAGTAGAAGAAGCATTATGGAAAAAGAAAGCCAGACAGTCACAGAAAGATGCCATCGAGTTATTGCGCAAAGAAGCTCATAAAAGAACTGAAAAGGAAATCAGAAAGTCAGAATTAAGTAGAGAATCCTTGGAACGAGCACAAGAAAAAGAACTAATCGAGATAGGTGAACAAGTCAAAGCCGAACAGTCAGACAGACAGAGGCATGCCCTTATTAGGGGTATGTATCCTCTCCTTGCCGAGGGCTTGCCAAAAGCGACCCCAGAGGCATCCAGTAATTTCCCGCCACCATTAGTTCCGACCAAGCTACGTCACAAACAGACCGCAGCTGATATTTTTATTTCGTCCTATTTGGACGACACAGTCCCAGAATATGCAAATCCTGTTCGCGCTCCGCCAGTCCCTGTAAATCAGGCACTTCCCGCTCCTCCAGACACCGGAGTACCTGTTACGGTACCCCCGGTCCAGCCCGCCATACAAGTCCAGCCTACATTTCCATTTCCCACTCTGCCAGGACGAAGAGCCTCAGTAGACGACTCCAGTTTAGGGGCCGCAGGAGGAGGTACTCCTCAAACCCCGCCGCCACACAAGCGTTTAACGACAGCCGAATTACATGCACAAGCGTCACAGCGTACGCCCAGACATCAGACTGTAGCAGAAATAAGAAAATCCCTTGCCGAATGCGGCTATGATCCAGTCCCAGGCGAGGATAATATGGTTTTATATTCATTCCGCGTAAGAAAGGTGGCCGAGTATCTAGTCACCTTACCGAATATGAAAGAAGATCTAGACAGAATATATCGTTTCATCCGTACAGGGGATGATCCAGAAAGTATTAGCGAGGCCATGTCTCAAAGGAAAGCCGAGATCCAGCTCATGATATTAAAGTTTCTGATCAATTGTCTAATAAGAGAACAAGATTACCCGTCTAAAGATCCGGCTGAAATGAAAATCCTGACAAGGTGGAGTGATAATATAGCCGAGGGTAAGCACAAGACCGTCGGTGCTATGGAAAGTATGTACAAGAAAATCCGTAGAGAAATAATAAAGATACACGAACAACGTAAAGCAGCACAAGTAAGCGAGAAAGAAAGTAATTCTGATACTGAAGAGGTAGAGGACGAGAATCCCGCCAGAATAGCGTATGTAGGAAAATCTAGATTTCCAGATCGCCATTTACGCCTAGAACACAAGTCTATTTTTCATTCTCCAGCACCAGAACAAGGTTCACTAGAACAAGTGTTTCAAGCTACCGATCACATTCTGAAATCACGAATCGGTTACAGTGAGTTAAGTACCATGCATGAACAAGAACTAGCCCGATCAGCAGTCCGATGGATTACTGATTCTATCACTTTTCCAGACGAAATAGTGGCACAAATGTTTCTGAAAATGCCCCCAGCCGAGCAACGACTGGTGGGTATGTATATGATCCAGCACCTCATCACATTGTATGAGGGTCAGCACTCTGATCCAGGCCCGTTACATGATATCCTGAACGAGTTACTCCAGTATAGATGGAAAGGTCTAGGTACCGATTTAATTAGTGTCATTCTAGAACAGCGTCACAAATATAGAACGTTTCTGAACCCGCATTTTGTTCATGCCTCACCCCCAGAAGGTAAACCATTTTACATGGAGAGGCAGAATCCGTTACGAGAAGTCCACCCAGTCAGAGGAACGGGTGGCGAACTAGAACGAGTGTTTGTTTACACTCCAATTACAAAGATGGAACTCCTCGAGATGAAGAAATTAATTCCCTGTCATGACAAAGATCCAGCAGGGTTCCATAGAGAATTAAAAGACATGCTCCGTATGGGAGAATACACATATCCAGATATAATTAAAATGTTAAAGGTTCTGCTGCCCGCAGGGGTGTATGAAAAGCTCAAGGAAAAAGAATGGGAGGTGGGAGAGAAAAAGATCGATTGGGCAGTTCTAGAAGCCGAAGATAAGGCACGAGTACCAGGTACCGGTCTTGGAGATAAATGTAAAGAATTACCGGAATTATTAATACAAGTTTTACCCAGATTATTGACAACGAGAAAAGAAGACTGGGATGCAATCTCAGCCTGTAAACAAAAGCAAGATGAGGATATTAGTGATTTTTATTCTAGATTTGAAAAATGTTTCAGTATCAACAGTGGCCTCAAGACAAGTAGTGAGTCATACCCTCACCTTTTTGTTACTAAATTAGTCGAGAATTCAAGCCCACCAATTAAAAATCGAGTTCTGAAAGTCGAAAGTACCTGGCAAGCTAATACCCCGTCCCAGATGTTGCAAATGCTTCAATACCACCAGAATAGAATCAGAGAAGAACAAGAACACGAAAGAAAACGTATGAAAGACACGAAAATGAAAGTACTAGTTGCACAATCTGTCCCTCAAGACAGTCAGAAGAGGGGTCCAAATCAAGCCAGTCATCCTGCAGCTCCCGTTAAAGGGAACTGCAATTATTGTAAACAGCCAGGTCATTTCATAAATGAGTGTGCAGTTCTGAAATACAACATAGCTACTGGTAAGACTAAAGAAAGACCACGTCCGCCTAGACAAGAACAAGTTTCACAGATTCCTCAGCCACAGAATGCACCACAGACAGTTACAGCACCGCAGCCTATTGCTGCAACACAGCATGTTACATCGCAGATGTACCAGTATGCACAGTCTGAGTATCCAGAGTACCAGCAGTATTCATGAAACAGCCTAGAGAGGGAGGTAGGCTTGCCTCTCATCGAGATACCTGTAGATCAAGAAGGTCCCTATGTTCACAGTCAAGTATTAGGGAAAGACAGAAAGTTTTTGATTGATACAGGGGCAAGTAGGACCACAATTAGTCACGCCGAAGTTCCAGGGGCTCCGCTCTCAGGCTCAAGAAATGTTTCCCTTGGATTTTCAGGAAAACCTATCGTAAATGAGATATCAAAGCCAGTTACTCTAGAAGTAGGTCCATTGTCCCGCACTACTGATCTGTTACTTACTAAGTCATGTCCAGAAAACCTATTAGGCATTAAAACACTGAAAGAGTTAGGTGCAGTTATATGCTGTTCCCCAGAGGGAATACGATTGTTCCTACGTGACTTTAAGGGTCACTATGTATTACGAGATTTTGATTCAAGACTGTCTAATGTTCCACAGCACTTATGGGCGCAAGGTCCAACTGATGTAGGTTACATGCAAATCACACCCTATCGTGTGACTCTCAAGCCAGGTGTAGTGTTACCACGAATCAGACAGTACAGATTGCCACCTGAGGCTGTAGCAGCCTTATCCAAAATTATTGACGAGCTCATGGCTCAAGGAGTGGTTGTAGAAACTGACTCCAATGTATGTAATTCTCCGATCATTCCAGTCATGAAACGTACTGATCCAAATGCACCCCCAGTATATCGATTAGTGATTGACCTACGAGAGCTTAATAAATGTATTATTCCGCAGTACCCAGTTGTCCCAGACATCTCTTCCCTATTAACGGCCATTGATTCCGAAGCCACGTTCTTCACTGTCATAGACCTCAAGAACGCATTTTTCAGTGTTCCTATTCATCCAGACAGCCAGTTCCTTTTCGGATTTTGTTTAAATGGAAGGAGCTATATGTTTACACGAGCTCCTCAAGGTTTCACAGAAAGTCCTAGTATTTACAGTCAAGCACTTAAGAGACAACTAGACAACATTCACATGCCAACTGACACTGCCCTGCTCCAGTATGTCGATGATCTACTGATCACAGCCCGTTCTGAACGTGCTTGCGAGCGAGCATCCCTGACAGTTTTGTATTTCCTAGCCGAGATGGGGCACAAGGTATCCCCTTCTAAGCTTCAATTCTGTGTCCAGCAAGTGGTCTACTTAGGACACTTACTGTCCAAGAGGGGTAGGCAGTTGACACCAGACCGTATCCAGTTAATAGCGAGTCTTCCTCAGCCCAAGACCCAGAAGGAGGTACGTGCTTTTATCGGCCTTACTTCTTACTGCAGACAATGGATTCCTCAGTATGCATTTCTAGCCAAGCCACTGATACAGTTAACGACACAGGAGGCAGCCGTATCGACTGTCCTCCCTTGGACATCTGAACATACACTTAGTTTCAATGAGTTAAAGAAAGCTTTATGCCAAGCTCCAGTTCTAGCGACACCGAACTACAGTAAGCCTTTTACACTTTTCGTTACTGAACGTGAAGGTACAGCATTATCTGTTCTCACACAAGATCAAGCAAGACAATACAAGCCCTGTGCTTATTTTTCGAGCACATTAGATCCTGTAGCCCAGGCTCTGCCTGCGTGCCTCAAGTCAGTTGCAGCCACAGCCCTAGCTATCAGACAAAGTGATTCCATAGTCTTAGGACATACCTTGACAGTACAAGTTCCACATTCCGTGGAAGTTCTTTTAAACCGAACACAAACTCAGCACTTGACAATTGCACGTTTAACAGGTTATGAATTGACACTGTTCCAGCCACACATAGAAATCAGACGCTGCAACATCCTGAATCCTGCTACACTGTTACCATCAGTTACTTCAAATCCAGCCACACATGATTGCGTGGAAGTAGTTAACATTACGACAAAGCCAAGACAAGATCTGACAGATACTCCGTTACCAGACCCCGACCTGACACTTTATGTGGATGGTTCATGTATGAGAACTAGTACAGGAGAACTAGTCGCCGCGTATGCAGTGACTACTGACACTGAAGTTGTTGAAACACACCGTATTGACACCCTGTCCGCTCAAGCAGCAGAGCTAGTTGCTCTGACACAAGCCTGTATACACGCCAAGAACTTGAAAAGTTAATGTTTACACAGATTCACGTTACGCATTTGGAGTTGTACACGACTTCGGAGTGCTCTGGCAGGAGAGAGGTTTCATGACTTCTCATGGAACCAAGATTCAGCATGGTCTCCTTATTCAAGCTCTGTTAGATGCCATACACTTGCCGACATCTATTGCTATCATGAAGTGCAAAGCACATACGAAAGTTACTGACATTATTTCCCAAGGTAACGATCTAGCAGATCGCACAGCCAAGCTTACAGCACAGACTCCAGACATTCAAGTTAATCCGACACAGACACACACTCCAGATCCGATTACATGCATGACAGTTAAGGACCCTACACAAGATGTCATAGATATCCAGTTACATGCTACTCCCGAAGAAATCAAGAAATGGTCCGAACAAGGAGGGGTCCAGACAGATCAAGGATGGTTAACAAAGGGTAGAGCCACATGGTTTCTCCCCGACTCTATGGTTCAAGTCATTATTAATACCGCACATAGTCCAGCACATTTAGGAGAAAAAGCTATGTTAGACAGTATCCAGAACATTTGGTTCAACAAGCATTTACGAGCTGCAGCCAAGCAGAAAGTCCGTACCTGTATGATATGTTGTCAGTTTAATCCAGGTAAAAGTGTCCCGGTGGAACAAGGTGGATTCCAGCCCCCTGACCACCCTTTTGAGGTCCTCCAGATGGATTATATTCAGATGGAGCGATGTCGAGGTTTCAAGTATGTCCTTGTAGTTGTATGCGCTTTGTCCAGGTGGACAGAAGCATATCCAGTCCCAGATTACACAGCCGCGACCACTGCCAAGCAGTTGGTTCGTGAGTTCTTCCCCCGTTATGGACTCCCTAGAGTCGTATATTCTGACAACGGCCAGCCATTCTCATCTGAACTCATGAAGCATGTTTCCCTGTTGTTAGGGTACCAGTGGAAGTTCCATTGTGTACGCCATCCTGAAGCAGCCGGTCTCGTAGAGAGACATAATCAGACTCTGAAAATCCGTATCGCCAAAGTGTGTAAAGAGAAAGGTGTGGACTGGCTAGTAGCTCTGCCAGTCGCTTTATTTTATATGCGCATGGTCGCACATTCCAGATCAGGTCTGTCCCCGTATGAGGTCGTTTTCGGCCGCCCCCCTAATATGTGGGGTACTCCTAGACCCCGAAGTATTACCGATGTTTCAAGTAATATGCTGACAGATTACCTAGCTTCCTTGATGTCTGCCCTCAACTCATGTCGTTCACAGGTTGCCGCCGCATTTCCAGACAATACCGAGGTGGCACCGCATGAAATCGTTCCAGGATCCATGGTGATGGTCCGCAACTTTGACAGATCAAGTCCGCTGGAGCCTCGCTGGAAAGAGCCCCGACAGGTCCTCCTCACCACCCGTACAGCCGTGAAGTTGGAAGGACGCAAAGGCTGGGTGCACCTTTCTCATGTTAAACTTTTTAATGGACTGAAACCCGTCTTAAAGAACATTTCCCAGGATTTGAAGGATTGCCAAAATATTGTTCTCAAGGACTGTCCCGCAAAAGACATTGCTACAACCCCTCCCCTGTTAGAGAAAACTCCGCAACAGGAGTATAAACTCAAACTCCGGTCTAGTAAAATAAGTCAGTCAGTTTGATTGTCTAAGTCCTCCCCTAGGTGAAACGGTTAGACTGTTTCTGACATGTATAAAATAGACCCCCATAGTGAGAGAGTTAGTCAAAACTCAATCCGATGTATCGTTTTTCTATGTTTCATATTGTTTCTCAGTATTATGATTTCCTGCACCAGTTATGCATTTTTCTTGTATTTCCCAGTTCTTCATGTAAATAAGTCTGCTAATGCTACAGTAGAGCACACGTTTAGTGATCTGCCTCCTCATGAACTCTCTTACCGCCTCGCTATGCGAAATAACTCATTCATCCGCATGTTACATTACTCACACCAGTCCAGCAATACCACTAATTGTTGGGTGTGTGGTCGACTCCCCCCTTTCCAGACACCGAAGGGAGTCCTGCCACTTTTTCCTTATCCATTTTCACATAATGGTTCGTGTGGAGCATGGTCCACGTTAACGTCATCCTCAACAGATATGTCTTTTCTTAACAGTACATGTTTTCCAGACAAGCAAGGTCTCCCCCACAGAACAGGTTTAGATCTAGAAAATGAAGTGTATAATTTAGGTAACTATTCTTCGAATTTTATGGTCCTGAATGTTCAATCTGATACCACTCCAGACTTACCTGCTATTTCAGTACTACCAGTCAAAGGCGAATTATGTGTCCGAAATAAGGGTTCCATACACGTAGGACATAGTGATTGTACTACTATTGTCAAGTATAGTGACAGTGGGAAATCTATCTTCAAAGCTTCACGTCATTCTTATTTTATTTGTGGTCAAACCGCATATGTTCGTCTGCCCCTCGATTGGGAGGGAACCTGTTACATTGCCTTCCTACTGCCACCTGTTTTTCTAGCCCCACCTGATTATCACAGAAATACACATCTAGTACACATTAGACATAAAAGGGAGTCCCCAATTGTCGATTATACTGAAACTGCTCTAGAACAGTATACAGATTTCAACAGAGGTTTCTTTTTCTTTATAGGACCTATCCAGAATAGTAAACTAATCCGTAGGTTAACCAGAACCCTCGAAGCTGTAGTAAATGAGACTGCCTCTGCTCTAGGTAACTTAACCGAAGAGCAATCTGCTATGAGATTTGTCGTTTTACAGAATCGTCTCGTCCTTGACGTCATACTGGCCGATAGGGGCGGGGCCTGTAGAGTCATCGGATCTAGTTGCTGCATTTTCATTCCAAATAACGCGCCGTCTGTTTATTCAGCTATAACCAGACTCCATAAAATTGCCCATCTGTTACACCAAGATCCAGGCACCTGGACATGGTCCGGTTGGTTCTGGAATATAATTTCCGCATGGGGAAGGAAAATATTGTCCTTTCTAGGTATTACAGTAGCGATCATATTCAGCTGCTGCCTCTGTATACAATGTGGCCCTGCGATTTGCGGCATTTGTGCTACCTCTTGTATTCCTAGTCCCAAGCCCCGTTCTAAATCCCGTTCCAGGATAATTCGAGACGAGCAAATGATACTGTATGAAATGATAGATGGTATCATGAATATTGATGTTTCCTGATGGAAACGTAGTGACAAGGAGGGAATGTGGAAAAGTAAATTTTGCCATGTTCTGTGTCCCTACGTGTCATCCATCATATGTTATGTGTGCATGATTAAATATGCATATGCATTCCCCATGTCCGATCAATGACGCAATTACAGTTGTGTCCACTTCTAGTATGCCAGTTTCCAGTCCTCGTGAATACTACGAATATCAGGCCTATGTAAAGCTACGTTGCCACGTTTCTCAGTGTGCACGTTATTCTATTATAAAGTCCCCGTTTCTAGGCCTCAAAAGGGCCTGGACACCAGATTCAGCTCCTGTCTCCTGAAGCCTCGCTGAGGAGCGATACAGCCCCCACCTGTATCCTCGACCCTTCACTTACTTCCTGCCTCGCAGTGCCCGGCTCACCCTGGCTCAGTCTCTGAGTCTGCCAAGAATATGTTATGATTCCAGTTATCAGTTCAGTCCTCCTTCTCTGCATTCCTAAGCTACTGAACTGCATCAATAGTTTCCGTCATTGTCTAGCCTTCACGTCTCCACGTTAGAGAAATACTGCATTTAATGGTCATTTAATATTCTTCATCACGCACTACATGTAGAATAATGCATGGTCCAGTCTTAGAATCAAGTTAGCCTTTCCTCTCCTAACTTCTAGTTTATATCAACATGTTCTCTAAACATCAGATACTAGATACTGTTTAGGTACATGTCGCCCTGACTCTCCAGACTTCAGTCTCTGCTCCTAGCACAGAGTTCATAGCCCCCAGCTTCTCCTAGTGATACGTCATTGCTAGTTTGCGCGCACCATCAGGTTAGAGGTCCCGGCTCCTTAGGTAGCCCCCTCCATGGTTTCCGCCCCATTCATGACATATTCTGTTACGTTTGCATCACATGTCTATGTATACGCCCTGTTACACCTCTTTTCGCCCTTATCTTTCGCGACTGCTACGCGTCACACCTTCTGCTCCACCCACTGCTACGCCTACTGCAATGTAATGCTATGTGTTTGCGTTATGTATATATGCTCATGTATTGTTATTAAAAGTCAGCGCGCTCATCCCAGATCCAGCCCCAGCAGCTGCTGGGCCCTGTCATCCTATTCCTATGCAGGTTGTCCTGTTCCTGTCCTTATGCTATATTAAACCTGCAAAACTCCTACTACCTCGAATCTTGACTCTTATTTATTGAGCTATCTGTTATGTTATATGTCTAGTCAAAAAGAGAGGTATTATTTATTTATTTACCACACCTCTACCTAATCTATCCCTCTTAACCTTTTTTTATAGATATCACTATCTCACCATCTCTTCCTCTTACAGCTCTCTTCATGTATGTCTCTCAACTTCATCTTTTCACTCTTCCCCACTTTTTCTCTCTTTGCATTTATCTTCCTCTCTACCTTAAATCTCTTCATTTTTCCTCAAGTCTTTCTGTCTACATCCACCTCTTGCTGCCTTTACCTTTTTCTAATTTACTTTGTTTTCTGTATTACCCCTTTCTCTAACTCATCCCTGGAGAATTGAACTACTTTGACTCTCTCTCTGCATGTCCTTCTCCCTGTGTCTATCTTTCTTTTCCTCTCTATTGCATTCTAAAGCATTCCTCTTTACATCTTGCTTTATCTTTTCTCCCTACCCCACATATCTTTCCACATCATCTCTATATCTACACTTTGGGCCTGATTACGATCTGTGGTGGAGTTGCTTCCGCCCCACACCGTTGCTGCACTGTATTTACAAGAATATGGTGCAGCCTTGAGTTTCCCCCTCCGCTGGGTCTAATTTAGCTGCCTAGCGCCAATGAAGGCGCCCTTGCTCCATAGTGCATGGGTGCCTGCGTTGAGGGGAATGATTGTTTATGTGCAGGAAGATGTCACTTCCTGCACACAAACAGTCTGAAATGGCATTCTGAAACTTCTATGTGTGCTGCTTAATGCAGCACACGTAGAAATTGTAAAGCGTAATGTTTATTTTAAATGATTGTTTATGTGCAGGAAGGGACACCTTCTGCACATAAGCAATCAATGGTATTTTGCTGTTTCTATGTGTGCTGCACAACGCAGCACACATGGAAACAGCAAAAACGAGGAGAAATTAAACATTTCTCCTCATTGCGGCAAGGTAAGACCAGGTTTTCCCTGAACTTAATTTTGGCGCTGCCCCATTTTACATCACCCCTGTAAATATGAGGCAGTGTCAAAATCAATGGGTGTTGCGGTGGAACGCCAGTGTGAAAGGGTGCCTTATTCACTAGGCGGCGTTAAGCCACGTTAAGTGACTTAACGCCGCCTTGCGTGTATGGCGCAGCCTCTATCGCCACCATTATGTCGAGACAAGTGACATTGTGGTGGCGATAGGGGCTTTTAAATATGCCCCTGTGTTTGATAAAGTGCCGGGGTAGTGCTGTGAAACCCTGCTGCACGTGACCCTGTTCTTCTAAAATCGGTAACTACCTCATCAGGCTGTCCTGCTCTCTCATTAACTTCCAGGCATGCCTTGTTAGTCTGACTACAATCGAAGGCCTCATTTGCAAATTAAAAGAACAATTATAAAAACATTAAGAAATGAATTCTCTGAGACTGTGGCTTCGTGGAATTGCTAGTGGAGAAGCAGAGGTGGCCCGCTGTCGGTCAGGCTGGATGACTCAGCGTGAAAAGGTTATAAACGCAGAGATTAGCAGGAACTGGAAATGTTATACCGTTTTCCTGAATTAATCTTCATTACTATGCAGAACAGTAGGCGACCCTCCTCCTCCGCAGAACTGAAATAACGCATTCACTGATGCACGGCTGGATAAAAATGTAGATCCATTAATCCACTGCTTGAAATATCTTGGGAATTACAGTCCTGGGGGCTGTGTTCATTCATCCACACTGTAAACAGAAAGAGATCATCGACAGACTTTACTTTGAAAAGCGTACAGAAACATATTCTAGTCAAAGGTTTATTGATAGATCGAAATGCAATTTTATCATCAAAATATGCAAAACAGCAAGATAGATTGAACATACAAAAAACAATGAATTAGAGTTAAAAAAGAACATGAAAACCACTACATAGAAAGTTAAAAACAAAAAATTGTTAGATAAAACGAGCAGATTTTTCCCATGTACCTCAGCTTACTGCAGTGTTGCTATTCAGTTTTGCCTAACAAACCATGCTACATAAAGAAATTCAGAAACTTCCACCAGAGGTGAAGGCTCACACTTGCAGATTCTAAGGGCATCTCTACAAATATGTGTGATTAGGATTGATAAAAATAGAATTGTAAATGCTAGTCCACAGGCAAGTTAGTTGTGTCGAGTATTTGGCAAAATTGGCCAGAAGGAGGCCCAAGACCTTGGGGAACTCCTGTCCAAACTCTTAGATGTCATTAGTTTTCTTTTCCATTGGTAAAATGCACCTTAGTTTGTCATATCCATTGTGATGGTGTTCATTTTATTGATGAATAAATGAAAATCATTATAATCATATAAATGAGAAAATGTCATTTAAAACATAACCTTAGATGCTTAGTTCATTTCCATTGTGAATGTAAGGCATTTGTGTCATTCCCCAACTGACCACTAGTACTCGATTAGCTGCCAAACAAGAGCTTTAAACATATGCCTTAGATGTACCCAAATGAATCCCAAGGAACCAGCTTAATATTGTCACATTCTGGGAGGCTGGAAGTAATGTCCTATGGCCAAAAAAAATGTCTTGTCAGTAGCTTTATATTTCATTCTTATTCACATATGGGTTAAAAACACAGTTTTGTTGTAGCCCCTTCAATAAATGTCTGGATCTTTCCATACTTACAGCTTGGAGGCATCAAGGAGTCAGGTACCATCACAGTAATTGACTGTTATTGTTCTAAAGGGAGAGCACCTTTGATTTTTGGAAGCCTGGCTCAGATTCTGTGGACAGAGTGATGCCCTTTCAAGAAAGAAACCGAGGGTCTCATTTATGAGCCCTTGCGTCAGTTTTGCACTTCCGATGCATCACTTTTTGTGACGCATCGGCAGCGTAAACATGCTTCCTGTTGCGCACTATTTACAAAGTGACGCATCTAAGCAGATCCGTCACTTTGTAAACCCCTGCGCTACATTATACCTGCGTCAGGTATAATGTATGCAGAGGGCGCGTTCCCCTGCAAAAAGCCTCGTAATAGTGACGCAGTGAAATCTATGAGATTTCACTGCGTCACTTTTAGGACGCTGTTGCGTCAAAATCTTGCGCCTGCCTCACAGCAGGCGTGAGACTGACGCAAGCCCTTTCACATGGGGCTTTCCCCATGTGAAAGGATGCATTGCTGGAGTTGCGTCACTTTTGTGACACACTCCAGCAATGCGTCACTTTTGCGCTTACAGATTCGTCAGAAATACTAACGTATCTGTATCTCCTTGCGTAATGATGCGTCATATTGTAAATATGACACATCATTGGGGTCGCAAGGAGGGCGCAATGAAAAGTGACGCATCGCTGTTTTCTCGCAGCGATGTGTCACTTTTCATAAATGAGGCCCCTAGTTTCATCTCACTTTTCCCAGAAGCCCTCTACGAATCTTGCCTGGCCAACAAGCAAATCTCATAAGGCATCAGTTACATCATACTGTGGGAAAAATGTGAGTGTTAGTTGTGGAAACTAACATGGAATGAAGAAGAAGTCCATGCTGCTCTGCTTAAGACACTACCTAAAAATTTAATTTTAACACTTCAGTAGAATTCCCCTCCTGGAAAAGTGAATGTCAGGGTGAAACCCATCAACCTCTTGTTATGTTATGTTAAATGAAGCTTGTATAGCGCACTGACACCAAAGGTTTTCTGGCGCTTGGAGACAGAGTGAGTGAGGGTAAGGCATGGGAGACAGAGTTTAACCAAGGGGGGGGAAGAGGTGAGTTTTGAGCGATTTTCTGAAATTAGGAAGGGAAGGGCTGGATTTGATGGAAAGAGGGAGGGGATTCCAGAGACCGGGAGCCAGGTGGGAGAAGCGACGACCACCGAATTTCTTGGTTTTAGCTTTGGGGGTGACTAGCAGATGAAGATAAGCTGATCGGAGGTTACGCGTTGGTCGATGTGGGATGATTAGAGATTTGAGAAACGCGGGACCGGTGCAGTGGAGGGCTTTGAATGTAAGGCAGCCCACCTTGAAGGCTGCCCTTTGACCTATTGGTAGCCAGTGCGGTCTATGAAGCAGGGGTTTTGCCGATTGCCATTTAGGAGTTTTATGGATGAGGCAGGCCGCCTGGTTCTGAACAACCTGAAGGCGGTGCAGCAGTGATTGTGGGAGACCGTAGTAAAGGGAGTTGGAAAAGTCCAAACGGGATAGTACCAGAGAGATGACAACCTGGGTTAGTGCGGCGGGTGGCAGTAGGTGGCTGACTTTGCGGATCTTCCGGAGCTGGTACATACAGGAGGAGATGACAGCACCCACTTGAGCTTTGAGGGATAGTTCGGTGTCGATAATCACACCTAGACTTTTTACTGATTTAACCGGGACTGGGGGGGGAACTAGCTCAGAGGGCCAGAACGGCGGGCCCCAGTGAGCAAGGCTGGATCCAGGGAGAAGGAGCTCAGTTTTCCCAGGATTTAGCTTCAGTTGATTCAGGTTCATCCAGTGTTGGATGTGAATCATGACGGTGTGAAAAGTGTTAATGGCATTAGGGGAATTGAGTGGGAAGGCAATCTGCAAGTCATCGGCGTAGTTGTAGACAATAATGTTCTGAAGTGAGTGAATTAGGGGCCGGAGGTACAGGTTGAACAGCAGTGGCGAGAGGGAGGAGACTTGGGGACTCCACAGGTCGTGGGAGTTTTTGCCGCTGTATAAGGGCCCAGATGAACGGCCTGTATTCTTCCAGTCATGAAGGACTCGATCCACTTAAGAGCAGTACCCTGGATGCCTGCCTGCCCGACACGGTGGAGGAGGATGTTATGGTCCACCGTGTCGAACACGGCCGATAGATCCAGGAGTACGAGGGGTTGGGGAATCGCCGCATCCGCGTTACTCCTCAGTGTGTCCAGGACTGCCAGAATGACGGCCTCAGTAAAGTGGGCAGGTCTGAAGCCGGCTTGGTTGGGCATAAGGTGGCAGGAGGTTTCAATAAAATTTGAAAGGCATCGAGTGACGTGAGCCTCCATTAATTTGGAAAAATTAGGGAGGAGGGAGATGGGGCGATAATTGGATGGTTCCGCGGGGTCAGCGCCAGATTTCTTGAGGAGAGGCACTAGGATGGCCTCTTTGAGAGATCTAGGGACAATACCGCTGCTGAGTGAGCCATTCAGCAGGGGTAAGATGCAGTCGGGTAGATTGAGGCAGATATTCCGCAAGACCGATGGCAGACAGCAGTCATTTGGGGAGCCTGATTTGACCCGGGTAGCGAGTTCCGCTAACAAAATGGGGTTGAGGGCAGGGAGTGTAGTGAGGGTCAGGGGGTTATTAGGGGAGGTGTCCGAGGGATGTGACTGGGGTGGAGGGGGGATAGAGTTCTTGATTTTTATGATCTTTTCCACAAAAAAGAGGTTAAGAGCATCGCATGTCTCTTGGGTGGGGGTCTGGGCTGGAGGGTTCTGTCATCTGTGGTGAGTTCATTCATGATTTTGAACACCTCTTTTGATTTGTTGACCGCTGACGAGAGCCTATTGGAGAAGTGTTCCGATTTGGCTAGGGTGATGGCAGTTTTGTAGTCTCTGCGCGCAGCCGTGTAAGACAGTCTGGCTGAGTTGGAGTAATCACGTCTCCAGATCCGTTCCAGCTGGGGCACTTTCAGTTTGTGTTGCTTAAGGTCATCAGAGAACCATCTGTGGAAGTTGTGATGCCTAGTACGGGGGAATTTATTTAGGGGGGCGAACTGGTCACTGCCGTCTTCAGCCAGGAGCCGATGTCACTTTCTATTGCGTCGATGTTGTCTGTGGGGTTGATGACTGGGCGGGTGTCGGCCAGGGTCGCGAGAAAGCCCTGGGAATCATATGTGCTCCATTTTCGTGAGGAGCCACCAGCCATCAGAGGGGCATGAGTCCTGCCAACGACAGTGATGGTGGTGTTGACTAGGTAATGGTCTGACCATACACAAGGGGATATAACTGGCTGGGACAGAGCCAGATTATGGGTCCAGATCTGGTCGAGGATATGGCCCTTGATGTGAGTGGGTGAGGTGACCTGTTGGGTCAAATTCAAGCTATTGAGAGTTTCGAAGAGCTCGATAGCATGAGGACCGGCATTGGTGTCATTGAACCAGTAGTTCAAGTCGCCGAAAAGGGCGAGACTAGAGTGCTGTGTTAATAGATTGGACAGCTGTTCACTCATGATGGTGGAGAAGGATGGCATAGGGTGTGGGGGCCGGCATAAGAGGAGGAACGTGTGGGCACCAGCATCAGTTTCTAGGCTAATAAGCAAGTTGTCCACCTCAGGGAGGGGGAGGGAGTATGAAGAGATAGAGTTCAGGCGCTTAGATATGGTGGCTGCCACCCCACCCCCGGGCCGGTCACCAGGGCGGTCGGCGTGGAGAATGTAGTAATCAGGGGGGAGGGCCGCCAGAATATCTGGGAGAGACTCTGTAGTTAGCCATGTTTCCGTGAGCAGAAGTATGTCGGGATTGTTAGTGGACAGCAGGATGTAGATGTCGTCGTGGTGTTTTACTAGAGAGCGGGTGTTCAGATATGTCACCCTGATGGAGGTGTCACTCCAGGTCGGTTTGGCTGAAGGTTTGCGTCCGCAGAAAGAATGAGGGGCAGGGCGCATAAGACCGGCTGTGTATATGCGCCTGATGGTGTTAGGGGACGGCGGGGTGTAAGGATGCTGCAACTCTCTAAGGGATTGTGACGAGTATGACATAGTATGGCCGACATGGCTGGCCCTAGGGCCCGGCCTGGCGCGGACGGGCGCAGACGGGCTTACCATAGGCGCACCTTCGGCGCGCATCCGGCGCGCCCGCTGCGCTCGTCCGCTGCGCTTCCGGGGAGGCGGGACATTTTATAGTGGTGGTCAGGGTGGGAGGGCCGAGCAATTGGTCTGCTCGCCCTCTGACCCAAGATGGCGGACGAAGTTAGTGGGAGCAGCGCCTAATCGGCTGCTTGAGGGATTTCGAGGTGAGCGCGAGCATGGGCTATCAGGTAGGGAGTGCCCAGGGAGCTGATTGTGCTAAAATCCACAATATTTACAATTTAAAAAAAAATAAGCATCACACACGAAAATACGATTTGTAAAATGCTAAGAGTCCCCGGCTTCCGCCTCAAGGACCTCTTGATTTGTCAACAGGGAATGTGGGGGTGTTTTCTATTGTGGATGACTCACCTGCAGAAGATTTGTTCTTGTAGTGGCGCTCTGAATCCAGAGAGAACTTTTGACCACTAAGAGATTCCCTCTTAAATCATAGGGTAGAACCAAGAATAAACAGGAACAATTTGTGTGGGGAGAACTGGTGGACTTGGTTTGTACAGACCGTAGATCAGAGGATGCCAGTGGCCACTGGGAGGAATTGGCAGTTAAATGGTGTGCTAGATGGATTTCTGTGAAGGACCACATGAGTCTCTTGTGAATACTTTTTACAATTGTAACATGACATGTCTTTGAAGTCATCAAGACTTCTTTGATCGACACCCAAGGGAAGTGCCTAGCTGGTCAAGATTTTGGTTGTAGTCTTCCAAAGGTGTTGACTGTGGTCACCTTAAAAGTCAAGCTCAACTTGTGGAGACCTCACCAGGAGGTTTCTGTGACTTGCTCCTTTACATGTACATGAAGAAATATCAAATTTCCCTTGTTGAAGAAATCACCAACAAGAGACTCTGATTATCTTGCTGGCAGTGCGGGGTCAGAGATAGATATTGCTTGGTATCTTTTAACTCTAGAAGATTTTGAAATCAGATGTCCTTGTGGGCCTTCTTCACATTATGGGCTCCCAAAATGCACTTTTATCCAGCCTGGGCCATTCTAAATTATAGTATTCCATTTGGTATTGCTGGACTTGTGTGAAGCCAGAATTAACTACCGGGATGAACTCCTAACTTGTACCCAAATGTGTGCGCGTGCACAGTGACCATGCTCCAGAGTGCTAACATCTCTTGCCTAATTGCATAGCCTGTTTGTTGTATCTATCCACCTCCTATGAAGTTCCCCATTTTAAATGCACAAGTAACTATTTTATATGTCTCCTAGCTGCACTTTTATGGATGTGATAAATGTGCAAAGTTTCTCGCTCAATATTCCTGTTTCATGGTTATCTTTCATTGTGAATTGAAGCCCGTCTGAATTACAAATCACAATTTCACTCACTACCCTCGCGAAGCCTCTTCAGTTATCAGGTCGGAGCAGGAAGGCTGCAGGAAGGTGGGTGGTGGAAGTTTAGCCTGATCTTCTCAGAATTCTCATAAATATAGAACATTCTTTGAATGATAAAGATGTTGAAATATTTTTGTAAACAAGAATGTGCATATGTTCGTATAATTAACAGGAATCTTCATGGTGCCTATGCCTGCAAAGAGGGTCAGTCGATTTTGTGCAAAGACACAAAAGATGGAGTATCATACACACATAGGGGCCGATTAGGATGGCAGACGGACTTGCGTCCGTCCGCCACCCCAGAGGTGGAGGGACCGTCCGCAGGGGCAGCGGCGGTCCCTCCGTGCAAATTAGGATGTGACCGCCACCCTGGCGGTCACATCCTGTATGTTTTAACATTGCGGCGGGTGCTGCTTGAAGCAGCACCCGCCACAATGTTAAAACTGCATGTGTTACATTTACATGCACAAAGCGGCAGGCACCGCGCGGTGCCTGCCGCTTTGAGCATGTAAATGTTGGGGGGTACCATAGGTACCCCCCATGTGCACCCCCCACCCCTGACACCCTGGGGGCCCGCAACGGGCCTCCAAAAGCCGAAGTCCACATGCTTTTCCACGGCGGAAAAGCCGCCGCGGAAAAGCATGTGTTTGTGCAATTCCTAATTTGGCTGACGGTGTCTTGCAGACACCGTCACCAAATTGCCCTCCTCACACCGCGGATCAGCGGCGGACGGACCTGCCGTCCACCGCTGGTCCAACCGCACTCCCACCGCCATCCTGATCTGGCGGTGGGTCTTCTATGTCACTGCGGCGGATAATCCGCATACTCCGGGCCGGCGGTGGCTTCCGCCGGCCCGGAGTATGCGGATTATCCGCAATCATAATGAGGCCCATAGTGCAGATTCACTTTCAATGTATGAAAATGAACATTCTTTTCACAAAATGTACTTCAACATGCAACATTAGAGGGAACATTTTTATTAGTTTAGAATGTGGTTCCTAAAATATTTTTTCTGCTATGGTTTCAAAGTTATCCAAAGCAAAGCTAATATGTAGCCTCAAAGTAATAATCTGTTTTATTCTTTTGTTAAAATATGTCATTTGTTTCTTTAACAACAAAGCATATTTACCCCTGACTCATCACTCTCTAACCCAAGATCAATCAGAGTGTATCACCAAGGGAATGTGGGAGCTTCCATAGGGATTTAATGAATCTCAGATACAGCATTCAGTTGTCTTGCAGCTGACTAGTAGCAGAACTGACTATTTTGTAGTCTCGCCTACCATTTCCTCTTTGTCTGCACCTTTCTTGTTTTCCCACACTCCTTCCTTGTTTCCTACACTCTTCAGTCATCTTCCTTGTTTGGTCCATTCACTCCAGCATTTGATGTCAAGCAGACAATGTGGCAATCTAAACCTACCTGGCTGGCGTATTCAACTGGTGCTTGCTCACGTAGCACCTGAATAGTTCCATAATGGCTGCACCACACCTAATCCTCTTCCCAGTCCTCAAGTAACCAAAGGGTTACCAGCATTGCCTGTTACCGGCAACTCTTTACTGTGAAACTGGTGGTACTGAGGAGGTGTGTGCAAGTATATTCCTGTCCAAAGAATTATCAATACCTGTGCATCTGGGACACCGAACACTGCCTGTGTTTCTCAAATGATCACCCATTATCTCCATGGAGTCTTAACCCTGAACTTCAGTCTCTCACAGCCACATCACTCTCCAAGGGTAGAGTCTTGGGGTTCAGCTTTGGAATCCACAAAAAATATACTTTAACTCTCAATCCGCATAGCTTGCCAGGCCCAACATCAATTCTTATTCAGACATTTACACACACCAGTTTAAGGTGCAGGAACATTTAGATATCACTAGCAAGAGAATTTTTATGCAATAAAAAATCAATGAACTTCGCCAAAAAAATAAAATACCCACATCTAGCAGCACAAGTTTCATGTTAGACCCAGTCGGGTCTTCGTCACTTTCCAATCTTACTGTTTACTAAATTTTTCTGATTAGTTTAGCTATGTCTTAAGCAAGTTTACTTATGCCGTAAACGTTTGATGGAGATCCCTAGATATTTCAGATTTTCATGACACACTGCAAATTACATTTCATGTCCAGATCATAAGCATTTACTACCAATACCTCCAGAGTGGCATTTATACGGTCTCATTTGACCAGAGGGGCCTTAAATAACAGCAATAGCATGATCTAAAAATATGTGGAGCAAGTCCTAGAATTTTTCACCGTGGTTTCCAGAATAAGGCACATCAAGCCATCCACTCATATGGAGTCGGAAAGGGAATCATGAATTAGTAACCCACATCAGAAATTTTTAGCAACTTCTTACTGAGGCCCAGTTGATTTCTGAACTATAGATACCCATCAATAGAAGTGCACCAACCTGCTTCGTGTGAAGCTCCTATTGATCTCACTCTCCAAACAGAAGCCCAACAGCAAAATGAGCGAAGAGCATGGAGTTGGGGAAAACTAAGTGTATCCAATGCCAAACATTGAAGTACCTTAAGAGATATATCAAACAGAACCTATGTGAATCAGTTCCTTAAGGAAACATTTGATGAAGAAAGAAAGCATAAGCGTACGAGAAGGACTTATTTGTACTGCGGAGAAGAAGTACATTTTGTTTGTAGCTGTTCTTTGCTCAGGGAAACTGGTGTGATCATCCTTGAATGGCAGACCTCAGGTGAGTGCTAAATCGTTTTTAGTGTGCCATAACTAGAATCAATTTCCACACTAAGATGGTGCTTACCATGCCACAAGGCCCTATAAGTGTAATGGCTATGATGGATTGTATCACATCATGGTGTTGTATTGACCATGACTTTTGCAAGAAGTACACATTTCCCCATGTGGCCAAGCCAGTATAGAAAACAATTTGAGGAATTTATGGGGAACCTCTTTCATCAGTCAAAGTGCATTGAGAAACACATCTATTTTAATAACCCCATAAGGAGAGTCTCTCAGTCTAGATATATATGCATCACAATTGCTTCCTGTAGTCCTTGAAATCCGATGGTTAAAAAAAGACAATACTTTCCTAGACTGTGTACGAGAATATATATTGAGATAAATTCCAGCCATTGTAAAGAAAACTGTTGCCAATGAACCTTGGATCACACCAGGCATATTCTAACTTGTTTTACCACACACATGACAAAAAGACTGTTATTTCTCCTGTATTTAAGGAATTTGAAAATGTGCTTAGTGAAAAGGCAGCAAATTAAGTCCCCCAATATTGTATGCATGATTGTGCTCTAGGTCACCAACCTCAAGCCAAGATTCCTCATCACCTCTTTTATTCTCTGATACCTAAGAAAAATTCTTTTTTAAGGGCCTACCTTGAATAAAATTTAGCAACGGGATTTATTTACTATTTAGTATCAGCAGTAGGAGCCCCCAGATTCTTAATTCCCAAATTGGATGGATATTATCAACTCTGTTTAGACTATCGTGTACTCAATGAAATCCCCATCAGAGATAGATATCCTTTTCCACTGATTTGGTCCTATTAGACAAGGTCAAAGATACAAAGGTGTGTTAAGTGATGTACCTAGGAAGTGCTTATAATCTTGTCAGTATTAAGGAAAGAGATAAATGGAAAACTGAAGTTAATACTGAGTAGAGCCTGTATAAATACTTGGTAATGCCTTTTGGATTATGTAACACTCTTGTAGCTTCCCAGCACTTCATTAATGATGTGAAGGTGCGGCTACTGGGTCTGGGGAGGACACCAGGGCCCAATGAACTTTTGTGCTTGAAGGAAGTGAACCAAGCACACTCATAGTGTGGTATCATTTCCCGCTACACAGGATGCAAAGCGGCTTCTAGTGTGACTGAGCAGGACTACACAACCCAGACACCCTTTATGCTAAAAGGAGGAGCTGTGGTGTACATCCAGCCAGGGTAATATTTCAGCCACTTTGGCTGAAAACCAGAAGAGAATTAAAGAAAGAGATGTTCAAGATCAAATGTAGAATCAAAGATCAGGGAAGAAAAATAGTGGCACACAAAATTGACCTGGATGAACTTACACTGGGCCTGCAAGTTTTAGAGACCAGTCTAAGAATTCTGGAGAGTCCTTCTTCAGACATAATGCACCAAGTTCAGAATATCAGGTAAGTACTATTTGGGGTGCGAAACCCTTTGCAAACATCCTTCAAGGACACACTCCAACTGCAATGTATAGGATACAGAAGGTCATATGGGCCATACATAAGCAAAATATTTACACAACAAACTAATATTTGTATTCTAATCCACCCTTTCGAAGCAGGTCCTTTTTTAAGCTAGGGGGAATTCGATATGAAATTCAGAGCAGGCAAAACGTAAAGTTGTAGTAGGAAGATATTCAGTCAACAATATATAACGATGGAATTATGCTTTATTTTAAACAAGTCGCTGGCAAGACAGCTTAGTTGTCTCTTGGACAGATCTAAAAACACTGTAGGAACTAATGCTAGGAAATGCCTATAGTAAGAAGTAAGCGAAGCTGCTAAATGCAAGCATGAGCATCACCCAGGTTCAGTAGGGAACAGAGATAGTCAACTAGTGTCTAGAGGAAACTATGGGCAGAGGATTGGACACAAATCGGCACAGTGCTTTAAATCTAAGTATAAAACTGTAGGTGCTCATTATCCCAGAGAAGAGTCCTCCCTTTCAAAGTACAGAAATATAGGGACTCAGTACCTCACAGTACCTGCCCTTTTACGGCACTGGTCTGACATGATGATAAAACGCATGAAAGTGTCTTCGAGATGCTATGGAAAGTTACCAAAGAAAATGATTGTTCACTTTTCACTGGGAATTAAAGGCCACACAGAAATGGAGTGCACAATAATTGGCAGCATTTCACCCGGTGCAGTGTGGGAAAACTGGCTAAGATTGGCAATGGCAGACCCAATACTGCAATGTACAAGCCCTGCACTAAGATACTGATGGAGCGAGATAGAGAATTTCTTTTCATTCCAACTCGCAAAGTCATACTTCCATAAAATAAAATAATCCTATTAATGATTTGTGATGTATTTGTACTAAATCAACTTAGATTAAACTTTTACACGCGGGAACATTAACATATGTGCTCATAAATGTGCATTACTGTTGCATCTTCTGTTCGTGCAAAAAGAATAAATTAATTTTGTCGTTCTGTCATGTCAAAACTGACTGCAGCTGAATTTAAAAAGTGACATGTGCTTATTTTGCTTTCCTTGTCCATGTGATGTCATTCTACTCTCTATAGGTGCATAATGAATTTCGTGAATTTTTGAAGACTGGTAGATATAAAGTGCTGCTTTATTTGTTTGCTTTTTGCTAGGTAACATTAGACTAATGGGTGGGATAAATAGTTATTAAACAAAGGGTGGAAACAGAATAAATAATATTTCTTTCATTAATTATTTTCTTGTGTTTGTTTATACATTAGAGAAATTAAATTGACTGCTTTGGACCTATCACTCGAGTTTACTAAAATGATGAATTTAATTTCTGCACGAAGCCTGAGATGTCCTTTCTAAAGTTTTCCGTCGAAGTAACATTTGTTGAACTATGATGAGGCTCTGACATTATTCTGGTCGGACGTGGCCAAGGTCAGGAACCGGAAGAAGGAACATTTGATAACTTGGCATCCGAGGAAGTGAAATGAAACCAGTGAAAAACTATTACAAAATTGTTGCAAGCAAAGGAAGCCTCGGAGCACGTACAGTAAAGACAATGGAGTCTAAGAAAGTGACGGATCTGATGTTTTGAAATTATGGGGTGACATGTCACTTTTCACTCACGAACCAATGGGACATCGACTTTTGCAGAAAGATTTACTTTTACTTAGATTAGCTTAGCGCAGAAAGGTATAAAGACCCATGCCCCGTGGATGGGTCACGCTGCTGCTTTCTAACCTTTGGATGAGGGTGTCGTGCTGTCGAACTTTACTTGGAGCACGTAAGAAACCCTAAAGACTTTACTTTATTTCCATTTATTTAGCTAATTTTAGGGACTTAGGTTTTAAATAAATGCAAAAACGTATAATTCTTTGCAAATAATCTGAATTCTATAAAATGCTTACAAATATGCTTACAATGATTCTAATAAAAATACATAAATAAAACTATATTCTTATAAATTAAATAAATAGCTAATAAAATCTTACTTTTGAAACAAGCTGGTCTTGTCATTTCAGAAGAGCAGGTTATCATTAGCTAGATGCCATCACCATAGTGGCCAATAAAATAGTTAGGATTTGTTTGAATAATGACATTTTTTTTACCGCGGATGTATATAAATGTATATAAATTGTATATAAGTTTAATTAGGCCACATGATTCAGTTGGTCAAAATATGTCAGGTTTTGTTAATGGGTCCATGTTTTTAAGTGATGATTTCTAGAGTGTGTTATGAAGTTAGGTAGCGTAGTTTATGACATATTTTCTATAGGCCGCTGGATCAATTCTTCTGGTAGCAGAGGATGGTTGCTATGGTAACCAATGCGTTCTGGTATGGATATAGGATCGATGTTTAACACATGTTGAGTTTGTTTTCGTGCTATATGTGAGTTGTACCGGTACAGATAGTGTGATGAGAAGGTAGTCACACAGTACATTTGATCTGTTTCAGTGTAGTGGTATCGCCGTGTATCACTAGTGTTGTGGCCGTGCAACACATGTTAGGGCTAGGTTTGAATGTTGTATAGTGAGGATTATCTAAGAAATTTGAACAGCATGAGTATAGGGACAATGAGCCTGTTATAAAACTCACTGTGATAAAAGTAACAGGATATATTCAAGCTCGAATGAAGGATAGGATAACGTCGGTACATGATTATCTATAAACAGGTGAGAGTCCTGTAGGGATACATGTTTTATATCTATTAACAGGTGAAAGTCCTGTACGGATAACGTCGCTTATTTTATTAATGGTGCATGATATCTATAAACAGGTGAGAGTCCTGTACGGATTTCATGTGTGTTTGATTTTAGGGTCTTTCCGTTTGAAAGTGCGTGATTGTTTTGTAATTGTGTTCAAGTCGAACTTTCGAATTGTCACTTAGTTGTGCATTCTGAGGGAAAACGAGTTCATTAATTACTTGCTTGAAGGGTAGAGTAAAGAGATTAATTTACTAGCAAATGTATATTCTGTGAGAATAGCGTCGTCTATTCCACGCAAAGAATTTCTTGTGTGATTGAAATTCTGTCACTTATTAGAGAAACAGACAGATGAGTCTTTCTTGTGGTTGTTGAATTAATTTTCACTGAAAAGGCGTTTTCAAAATGGCGCTGTAAAAAGATTTTGTGAAGGAGGGGTTAGAGCTGGGAGTGAGACGCGAGAAACCGCAGCTGCTGTGTACGTCACAGAGCCGTGCTGTGATTGGGTGACATACGTCACGAACTGTGTTCTGATTGGTTCTTGAATCTCGGGCGAGTTGTAAGCTGATTAACTTTTCAGTAAAACTCTATTTCTATTGGGTGAGCAAAGTGGTGACGTAGCTCAATCCTGATTGGCTTGTTGGAGTGTTTCGCGCACAGATTGGCTGACTTTGCAGAACATCCCGGAAATATTTTACGAACAATTTTATTAATTGAATTTGACTTTTAAAAATGAGTTATCATTTTAAACATGTGGAGAAAAAGCCTACGTTGCTTCAGAAACTTAAAAATTTTATTTTACCGGACAAGAAAATTGAAACGCAAGGTGGTAACTTACTTCATAAATATAAAACACCTGCAGCGTATATGGAAGGTGAATATGGTTATCATACTGTTTTGTGGTTTGATATTTGGAAACACTACACAAAAGATGATGGTGTTTTAACTTGGCCGGATGATGGTTCTTTTAATGTAAAGGTTTTAAGAAATTTAAGAGAAAAGATGAATGCTCTTGTACCAAAGCCGAGACCTACTCAATTTGAAGCTTTAGTTGAATGGGAGGATGAAATGTTTCAGCTACAAAGAGAAGCGAGTGGTATTAAAAGACCTCCTAAAATACCAAGCTATAGAAGGGAAACACATGAAGACAGAATGCGAATGTGGAGACAGGGAAGCATGAGCGAAGGACTTTATTTAATTAGAGAAATGGTTTTAGGATCTCCTAGTGAAAAAAGAACTGAAAAGAAAAATAATGCCCCATTAGAAAGTGAGACTGAAGATGCAGTTTTAGAAGATATTTTCACTTCTAATAAAAGAAATGAACCTTTGAGACCTCCTCGATCATGGTCTACTCCGATGGTTTCTACAGAGACTACACCAAGTGCACCTCCGATTAGTGAATCTTCTAAATTATACCCAAATAATTCTGAATCCTTTGAAACTCCAGAAAAATTAGAAACTGGGACAAATGCTGATGTCTGTATTGGAGGTAAACATTTTTTGCTAATTCCAAGAGAAAGGGAAGCTCCAAAAAACTATATGAGAGAAGTTAAAAATGAAGGAGTTGAAAATTCTTCTGAATATTTTCGATCAAAAGAAGAATTAATTCGGCAAATGACAAAAGGCATGGAAGCTGTGACAGTTCCAGTAACGATTGGTCCTGTTCAGCCTGTTTTTGAACAAAGGGAAATTAATAAGCCAGGTTTAACAATTCCTTTAAATGCAGAAATTCAAAAAGTTGCTGAAAAATTTTACTCAGATATATCTGAAATTAATTCGGGAAAAACGAGAATGCCTGATTTGACTTTTAATGAGGGTTCTTTTTCCAAATCACCGATGGGTGCAGAATCTGATGCTGAAACTTCTGACATTAGAAGATCAAATTCTAAACTTGATGTTGCAAAATTAAAAGCAAATTTGGAGGAATTAATTATTGGTACAGTTGGTCCTGACAGTTTAAAATTTTATCGTGATGATGAACTCCTGTTCATCTGTAAGAGTATTCAGTGGAAAACAAAAAACAAATATGATCAATTGGAAGAACTGGCAGCAGAACTTGAAATTGATTTGAACAGGCAAAAGAATTTTGGAAAACATTATAGATTAGATTTTACAGAAAAGGATATTGAAAACTTGAATTCAATGGGAAGAATAATGCATATAAAAGAATTAATTGTTTACATCAAAAAATTAGGTGAGTTGAGTAAGTGGAGAGTGAAATGGACAAGAAAGAAGGAAGATGAGAAATTAGAAAAATTGTCAAAACAGTTTCCAATGAGAGAGATTGCAGGTGGAGGGTATGTTCATGTCCCTTGGTCAAGACAAGACATTCTGTTGTTTACAAATGACTTTCCTAGATTAAGAGAAAAACCTGTTGAATGGTACCGTCAGGTAGACAGGTTTATAAAAGTTTCAAAGGTTCTGTGGATAGATCTGGATGGATTTTTTGATATCGTTGTCCCATCAGATCTTTGGACAGAATGTAAAATTTCTATAAGTTGGCCAAAAGAGGAACCTGAACGAATTAAAGAAACAGGTGCTCCAGCTCCGATAGTAATGGATTTTTATGAAAAAGTGATTTACTGGTTAAAACAAAAAATTCCGCCAAAAGAGGTTGATTGGGTTAAAATAGATAGAACAAATCAAGAACCAAAAGAATCAGTTCATTCATTTTATGAGAGGTTACTGTTAGTTTTTAAACAATACGTGGCTATGAAAAATTGGATGAAAAGGATATGAGTCATTTTATCTATAGATTTGTTTATGGTCTCAGACCAGAGGTTGGAGAAATGATCAGGAATATTATTGTCGGTTGGAAATCACTTTCAGTTGATGACATTTTAAGAAAAGCAAAATACTGCAGTGATGAGTTAGAAGTGAAGCAGAAAAAGATCAAGGAGAAAGCGATGTGGGCTCAAGTAAAAGTGGCTGAGCAACAGATTGCTAATCTTGGAAATAAAAATACTAATTTTATTCAAACTCAAAATTCAAATCAGGGTCAAGGAAAATTTAAATTTAATATTAACAGAAAATGTAATCCTAAAGTTGAAGAATTAAAACAGAAATTACCTTGTTTCAATTGTGGAGAAATTGGACATTGGAGAGACGAGTGTAAGAAACCACCTAGAAATTTAAAAAGTCCATTGTTAAATCCACAGATGCAGAGTGATGTTGATCTGCAGCGACAGCTACAGTTGCAACAGAATTTTAATGATTTGAGTCTTCAGCGACAGCTGCAAAACCAATTGAATCACCAGCAAAATCAAATACCGCAACCTCCTTTTCCTAATTGTGGGGGAAGTCAAAAATATAATCCAAGTGTGGGATTTCAAGGAGATGATCAGGTAATAAGAACCCAAAGGCAAATTGTGCAAAATGCTTCAGGACAGTTTTTGTTAACTGAGCAACAAGAAAGTGATTCTGATGATTACTTCTGACGGTGCCCGAGAGAGGGGGAAGAGTGTGTTATTGGAGCCACTCTTGAGGTTGACCAGTCTGGTCCATTTGTAAATGGGAAAGTTAATGATGTAGACATCACTTTCTTAGTGGACACTGGTGCTACCCGTTCTACTGTTAGATCAGTGGAAATTGAAAACCTACCTCTCTCTGGGGAAACCATCCAAGTAGTTGGAGTAAGTAATCAACAGATCAGAACGGATCTAACTGATCCAGTACCAGTTGAAATTGGAAATTTTAAAGACAAACACAGATTTGTGGTTTGTAACAGCAGTCCGGTGAATTTGTTGGGGAGGGATATATTGTGCAAGATGAATTGCAGAATATATTGTTCTCCTGAGGGAGTTGAACTACAAACAATGGAGGAAGATGGTTTGTATCGAATGACTATGATGTTGGTAGAAACAGAAGAAACAAAATTGTTTCCTACATTTGAAAAAGATAATTTACCAGAAGAGCTCAAAGAAACAGTAAAAGCTGAAATTTGGGATTTGACTGGAAATGAGATGGGTCTGATGAAACATGTCGATCCAGTCAAAATTACTTTAAAGCAGAGAATAGAATTTCCAAATATTCCTCAGTATAAAATGAAAGCGGAGACAATTGAGGGAGTTATTCCTGTGATCGAAAAATTTATCAAGCAAGGTGTTCTAAAAGAAATTGAAAGTAGTCCTTGTAATTCACCTATTATGGGAATTAAAAAATCGAATGGAACATATAGGATTGTTCAGGATTTGAGGAAGATTAATCAGATTGTCGTACCATGTTGTCCTGTGGTTTCAAATCCTGCAGTTATTTTATATCAGATTCCACATGATGCAGAATGGTATACTGTTATTGATCTTTGCAATGCGTTCTTTACTGTACCATTACATCCTGAGAGTCAAAAAAATTTCGCTTTCAGATTCCAGAGTAGGACCCTCGCATGGTGTAGAATTCCTCAAGGGTATACAGAAAGTCCTTCTATCTTTAATGAGCTGTTAAAAAGATCTTTGGAAGATCTAGATTTACCTGGCAGGTCAACGTTGGTGCAGTATATTGACGATTTGTTGATTGCTGCTAAAACTAGAGAAAATTGTGTGACAGACACGATTATACTGCTAAATCATTTAGCAGATGAGGGACATAAGGTGTCTCCAGCTAAATTGCAGTTTTGTAAACAGGAAGTAAAATATCTAGGTCACAGAATTGCAAAGGGAAAGAGGCAAGTGACAGTTGAGAGAATTAAAATGATTCAAGCAATGCAACCTCCAAGAACACAAAGACAGGTCAGAATGTTTCTGGGAATGGTTGGTTACTGTCGACAATGGATAAGTGGATTTTCGGTAATTGCAAAACCACTACAGAGATTGACAAAATCAGATGTAAAAGACCCAATTGTTTTAAACAAAACTGAGTTTGAGTCTTTTGAAAATCTAAAAAGAAGCTTGTGTGAAGCTCCAGCTCTAGGCATGCCGAATTATGAGAAAGATTTTGAACTGTATTGCGGTGAAAGAGAGGGATGTGCTTTGTCTGTGTTAATTCAAAGACATGGGAATCTAAAGAAGCCCATTGCATATTTCTCTGAAGTTCTTGATCCAGTTGCTAAAGCCTTACCAGGCTGTTTAAAAGCAGTTGCTGCAACAAGTGTCAGTCTTGAGCAGAGTGAAGGAATCATAATGGGATTTCCTGTGAAAGTTTTTGTGCCTCATTCAGTTGAAATATTACTGACAAGAGGTAAAACTCAGCATTTAACTAGCAGTAGATTGACTAAATATGAAAAAATAATTCTGGGAGCAGATAATGTCTCTATTGCAAGATGCGTGAATCTGAATCCTTCCACATTATTACCTGATTCTGAAATTATTGATGAAAATGATGTGGAACATGAATGCTTGGATGTTATGGAATATTGCACCAAGCCTAGGCAGGACATTAAAGATGTTCCTTTGCCTGAATCAGATTTTGTTTACTTTGTGGATGGTTCTTGTTTGAGGTCAGAAGGAGGTGTTTTAAAAGCAGCTTATTCAGTTTGTACAGCTGCAGATGTTGAAGAAGCATCATGTCTTGAAGGAATTCGTTCAGCACAGGTGGCTGAATTAATTGCTTTAATTCGTGCTTGTGAAATATCAAAGGATTTGAGAGTTACCATAATTACTGACAGCCAGTATGGGTACGGAGTTGTGCATGATTATGGACAGCTCTGGTCTCAGAGAGGCTATTTAACTTCAGCAGGGTCACCAATTAAAAATGCAGTGTTTATCAAGAGATTGATTGACGCTATACAATTACCTAAATAAATTGTTGTGGTTAAATGTGCAGCACATACAAAAGGTGTGGATTTTATCTCCAAAGGTAATGCTTATGCAGATGAGACAGCAAAATACTGTGCAAAAAATTGTCGTGCTTACAATCGGGAAAAAAGCAAAGAATGTGATTCAAATTCATTGATGCTAACATCGGTAGTGGAAACATGGCAGGAAATTAGGGATTTGCAAAATGAAGCTGATGATGAGGAAAAGGATTCGTGGTTAAAGGCAGAGTGTAGACCACTTGATGAGGATGGAATATGGACTTACAAAGATGGCAGAGTAGTTTTACCAAATTGTTTAATTGCTGACATGGCCAGATTATATCATGGTCCTGGCCATATTGGAAGAGATTCCATGATCAGACTTTTTAAAGAGACTTGGTTTAATACCAAATTTAGGACTATTGCTGAGTCTTTTTGTCAGAGGTGTTTAACTTGCCAGCAAATGAACCCAAACAGAAAGTCAATTGTAGGTACAGGAATTATAGGTCGAGAGGGTGGTCCTTTCACCAGACTGCAAATGGATTTCATTGAGATGCCCCTACACAATTGTTTGAAATATGTTCTTGTGATTGTTTGTTTATTTTCAAGATGGGTAGAAGCTTTTCCTACTCGACATTGTGATTCAGTTACAGTTGCAAAACAGTTGCTTAGAGAAATCATTCCAAGGTACGGTTTTCCTGTCACTATTGAGAGTGATGGAGGAAGCCATTTCGATAACAAACTTTTGAAATTAATTTGTGAAGCATTAAATATTGAGCAGAAAATACACTGTGCATACAGACCAGAGGCATCTGGAGTTGTTGAGCAAATTAATGGAACAATTAAGAACAGGATTGGAAAAATGTGTCTAGATAAAGGTGTAAAGTGGACAGATGCTCTTCCACTGGTTCTAATGTCATTAAGGAGTACACCTGATAAGAAGACAGGTCTGAGTCCTCATGAAATTTTAATGGGCAGGGTCATGAGACAAGCTTTTGTTCCAGTTGGCAAATTGTTGAGCATTAATGACAGTGCTATTTTAGAATATTGCAAAAGACTGTCTGACGTAGTGACTTCTGTGTCTAATCAGGTGGGAACTGAAGCACAATCAGATGAAAAAGTACAGACTCATGATTTGAGACCTGGAGATTGGGTCAGGACAAAAGTTCATCGAAGAAGAAATTGTTTGGTCCCTAGGTGGCAAAAACCTAGGCAGATAATTCTAGTCACTACAAATGCAGTAAATTGTAAAGGATTGAAGAGGTGGATACATCCAAGCCACACTATTCCAATTCCTACTCCTGAAAACTCTGATGAAGAGAGTGATTCTACAGATGATTCTGATTCCGAAATAGAAGGTGAAAGAAATCCAGATTCTGAAGATCGACAGAGAGGTCGACATCTGGAAAATCTGCAAGTGAATAAAGACTTGAACAGAGAAGATTTGGAAATCATTGAAATAGACTCTGAAAGTGATGAAGATCTGATTAAAAGAAATTCAGCAGAAGAGTCTGCCAAGAAAGTGAATGGAGTAGAGACTATTGAAAATTTTGAAGACAGAGAAGCTGAATCAATTGAAATTTCTGACCAGGAGAGTATCGAAAAGCAGAGGATAAGCTCTGGAAGAAGGAACAAGAAACCAGAAACTGGGAAGTTGAAGGTAATTGAAGAGGAGGAGGAAATCGAATTGCCAAGTACCAGTGATGGAAGACAGAGTATAGTTCCTAACGGAGTGAAACTGCCGAGTAGAAAAGGTCCTGTGTCAAGAATCGAAATTTCTGACAGTGACTCTGGAGAAAGTGACGTGAATGATGAAGATGGAAAAGTAAAGAAAAGATCTTGGAAGTCAGAAACAAATGTTTCAGAACCGAAAAGAAAGATCTTGAGAAAAGGTGATTTGTGGCCAAGCGGAAGTGGAAGATTGAGAGTCAGGCTAATTAAAAATTCTAAGGAGCAGGTGGATGAAATTACTAGTCAAAAAGAGCCTGAAAAGAATGCCGAAAAAGGGAGGAAAATAGAAGTAGTGTCTAGAAAAACTAAGAGAGTTGTGAAGCCTAATCAGAAATATAGGTCTCCTGAATGGACTTATCTGATAATTCCTCCTTTTATTGAGATTAATAGTAGCAGCCAGGAAGATGAAATTGAAGAAATTAGTGACAATGATTGAAGTACTGATTTATTAAATTGGGTTTTTAATTTTATTATTTGGCAAAAGGCCGAAGAAATTGTGTTAGGTAACACAAGGTCGAAGAAAACTTGTTTAGCTGGGAAATTTTTTGTGACATAAGGTCGAAGATACATTGTTAGGGTAAAATAAAAAAAAATAAAAAAAAATCTTTTAAAAGGGGGGTGTGTATAAGTACATTTTGAAATTAATATTTTAAAATAATTTTTTGTTCTTTTAATTTTCTAAGACAAAGTTTGAAAAAAAAATGCCTTACGTTATGGAACGAAGTACTTCAAAATGTTCTATATTCAAGAGATGCTGTAAGATGACTCTGGTGTGTGTGCGCGTGTTAATTCTGCTCTGGTTAGTTTTAGCTGTTGTTATTCCTTTTGAAATCAACAAAAATTTACACAAAGTCAATATGACAAGCAAAGCTTGGATTAGTCAAAACAAACATAGTGCAACAAGCAAAGTTATTGATCACAAACCTGAAATTCATCAGGACAAATCTATTAGTGATTTTTCAAGCAATACATTCACAAGGCTTTTAGGAGAATATGTTAAAGTAATGGACGGTCAAAAAGACTGCTATGTTTGTGTAAAGTTACCTGCTTCTGTTTCTGAGGGAGTAACATACAATATGCTTCCTCTTACATATGGTATAACATGTAGTGTGTTAGCTAGTTTGTTCTATCAGACTGGACGTTTAGAATATTATTATTCAAATTTTGATGAAATTTTTGCGAATTTAAAAATTGAGAGTGTTTTGAATAAACATAAAAAAGCCAAACAGATGAGGGGATTTTTCCTAGTAACTAACGAACTCACTTATGAGTATGCTTATAAGAATAATCTAACTTGTAAATTAAGTACTGAAGGAAAGAATTTCCTGAACCTTGTTGAGGAGAGGAGAGCAATTTATAAAAGGAACGAATTAGTTAAGCAGACTAAATCTAGGTTCTGGCAAAAAGAAGATGAGAAGCTTAATGGCAAAACTTTTGATAATGTTGCAATTCACATAGATAAACCAGTTAGTGGTAAGCTTTGTATTAGAAGAGATAATACACTTTTTGATAATTATTTTGTGGGTGCTAGTAATTGTGAAGATACTTATCAGATTATGGGAGGTTGGGGATTCAAAGGTGGCAAGGATCCAATTTTTCCTGGGATTTATTTTATTTGTGGTGACAAAGCTTACTATAATCTCCCAGACCACTGGTATGGGACTTGTTTTGTTGGAATTGTTTTTCCAAAGATATTTCATGTTGACAGAAATACAGAAGGACTGTTCAAAATTAATAATCATGTAAATAGATATAGAAGAGAAAGTTTCACGGAAATTTTAGGAGATATTTTTGAAGCAGTGATACCCATAGTAGGTATAACCTTGAATGCAGGGAAAATTAGAAAATTATCCACAATTGTCGATAGATTGTCCACTGATACAGCAGATGGTTTCCAATTAGTGAATGTTGAAGTCATTGCAATTAGAACTATGGAGATGCAAGATCGCCTTGTAAATGTAAATGTACTTATATAGCGCAAACCTGTCACCCAAAGGGCATCCTGGCGCTTGCTTAGGGAACCCGTCCTGGTATTCCCCTGTGAGAAACCCCGGCAGGGTGTCCACAAGGTGAAAGCCAGGCATCCCACCGTGAGGGGCCGTAGTGGAGATTAAGCAAGCTATTGCCCAGAGTTGCAGAGTGTGACCCCGTGATTCGAGTAGGCACCGGAGCGAGAATTGTCGAGTCCGTGGAATTTTGAGCCCGAGACCCGCCGAGGCATCGAACCCTGGTCCACGGTCGATCTCAGCTTCTGGGTCTGCCGCCTCTAACCACTGAGCCACGCTTCTCGACGCTTCTCCACCTTGCTTTAGATATACTTCTTGCAAAAGAGGGAGGAGTTTGTGGCATTTTACATGTGCAACATTGTTGTACCTACATACCTGACGAAAGTAAAAATATTGATATGTATATTAAGAATATTACAGAAATGCATTCAGAGATTGTTCCATTAGAAGAGGAAGATTTCTCAGAGCGACTTTCAAAAAGGTTTCAAGCTATAAAAACCTGGTTTCAAGAAATAGGTGGTTCAGTTCTTGGCAAGATTTTAACACCTTTGATTGTGATAATATTTATAATAGTTCTAACAAAGATTGGTTGTTTATTACACAAGAGAAAGAAACAAATGAAAGAAAAGAAGAGAATTTATAAAATAAAAAAGGAAGAAGAAAAGGAAATAGAATTACAAGAATTACATAGGGCACGTTACGATAATTGCAGAGATTTTGCAGAAACAAATTTTTAGAATACTAACTCAAATGGATTTGAATCATTTTCTAATTAGTTTAAATTATCTAAATTTTGGGTGTGGTGTGGTGATTTGTTAATCACCAGATGAGGGAGTTGATGGAGCGAGATAGAGAATTTCTTTTCATTCCAACTCGCAAAGTCATACTTCCATAAAATAAAATAATCCTATTAATGATTTGTGATGTATTTGTACTAAATCAATTTAGATTAAACTTTTACACGCGGGAACATTAACATATGTGCTCATAAATGTGCATTACTGTTGCATCTTCTGTTCGTGCAAAAAGAATAAATTAATTTTGTCGTTCTGTCATGTCAAAACTAACTGCAGCTGAATTTAAAAAGTGGCATGTGCTTATTTTGCTTTCCTTGTCCATGTGATGTCATTCTACTCTCTATAGGTGCATAATGAATTTCGTGAATTTTTGAAGACTGGTAGATATAAAGTGCTGCTTTATTTGTTTGCTTTTTGCTAGGTAACAGTAGACTAATGGGTGGGATAAATAGTTATTAAACAAAGGGTGGAAACAGAATAAATAATATTTCTTTCATTAATTATTTTCTTGTGTTTGTTTATACATTAGAGAAATTAAATTGACTGCTTTGGGCCTATCACTCGAGTTTACTAAAATGA
Source organism: Lissotriton helveticus (assembly GCF_964261635.1). Classification (NCBI taxonomy): domain Eukaryota; kingdom Metazoa; phylum Chordata; class Amphibia; order Caudata; family Salamandridae; genus Lissotriton; species Lissotriton helveticus. The sequence continues at coordinate 209,771,768 of NC_136063.1, read as the reverse complement.
TGAATTTAATTTCTGCACGAAGCCTGAGATGTCCTTTCTAAAGTTTTCCGTCGAAGTAACATTTGTTGAACTATGATGAGGCTCTGACAGTATTCTGGTCGGACGTGGCCAAGGTCAGGAACCGGCAGAAGGAACATTTGATAACTTGGCATCCGAGGAAGTGAAATGAAACCAGTGAAAAACTATTACAAAATTGTTGCAAGCAAAGGAAGCCTCGGAGCACGTACAGTAAAGACAATGGAGTCTAAGAAAGTGACGGATCTGATGTTTTGAAATTATGGGGTGACATGTCACTTTTCACTCACGAACCAATGGGACATCGACTTTTGCAGAAAGATTTACTTTTACTTAGATTAGCTTAGCGCAGAAAGGTATAAAGACCCATGCCCCGTGGATGGGTCACGCTGCTGCTTTCTAACCTTTGGATGAGGGTGTCGTGCTGTCGGACTTTACTTGGAGCACGTAAGAAACCCTAAAGACTTTACTTTATTTCCATTTATTTAGCTAATTTTAGGGACTTAGGTTTTAAATAAATGCAAAAACGTATAATTCTTTGCAAATAATCTGAATTCTATAAAATGCTTACAAATATGCTTACAATGATTCTAATAAAAATACATAAATAAAACTATATTCTTATAAATTAAATAAATAGCTAATAAAATCTTACTTTTGAAACAAGCTGGTCTTGTCATTTCAGAAGAGCAGGTTATCATTAGCTAGATGCCATCGCCATAGTGGCCAATAAAATAGTTAGGATTTGTTTGAATAATGACATTTTTTTTACCGCGGATGTATATAAATGTATATAAATTGTATATAAGTTTAATTAGGCCACATGATTCAGTTGGTCAAAATATGTCAGGTTTTGTTAATGGGTCCATGTTTTTAAGTGATGATTTCTAGAGTGTGTTATGAAGTTAGGTAGCGTAGTTTATGACATATTTTCTATAGGCCGCTGGATCAATTCTTCTGGTAGCAGAGGATGGTTGCTATGGTAACCAATGCGTTCTGGTATGGATATAGGATCGATGTTTAACACATGTTGAGTTTGTTTTCGTGCTATATGTGAGTTGTACCGGTACAGATAGTGTGATGAGAAGGTAGTCACACAGTACATTTGATCTGTTTCAGTGTAGTGGTATCGCCGTGTATCACTAGTGTTGTGGCCGTGCAACACATGTTAGGGCTAGGTTTGAATGTTGTATAGTGAGGATTATCTAAGAAATTTGAACAGCATGAGTATAGGGACAATGAGCCTGTTATAAAACTCACTGTGATAAAAGTAACAGGATATATCCAAGCTCGAATGAAGGATAGGATAACGTCGGTACATGATTATCTATAAACAGGTGAGAGTCCTGTAGGGATACATGTTTTATATCTATTAACAGGTGAAAGTCCTGTACGGATAACGTCGCTTATTTTATTAATGGTGCATGATATCTATAAACAGGTGAGAGTCCTGTACGGATTTCATGTGTGTTTGATTTTAGGGTCTTTCCGTTTGAAAGTGCGTGATTGTTTTGTAATTGTGTTCAAGTCGAACTTTCGAATTGTCACTTAGTTGTGCATTCTGAGGGAAAACGAGTTCATTAATTACTTGCTTGAAGGGTAGAGTAAAGAGATTACTTTACTAGCAAATGTATATTCTGTGAGAATAGCGTCGTCTATTCCACGCAAAGAATTTCTTGTGTGATTGAAATTCTGTCACTTATTAGAGAAACAGACAGATGAGTCTTTCTTGTGGTTGTTGAATTAATTTTCACTGAAAAGGCGTTTTCAAAATGGCGCTGTAAAAAGATTTTGTGAAGGAGGGGTGAGAGCTGGGAGTGAGACGCGAGAAACCGCAGCTGCTGTGTACGTCACAGAGCCGCGCTGTGATTGGGTGACATACGTCACGAACTGTGTTCTGATTGGTTCTTGAATCTCTGGCGAGTTGTAAGCTGATTAGCTTTTCAGTAAAACTCTATTTCTATTGGGTGAGCAAAGTGGTGACGTTGCTCAATCCTGATTGGCTTGTTGGAGTGTTTCGCGCACGGATTGGCTGACTTTGCGGAACATCCCGGAAATATTTTACGAACAATTTTATTAATTGAATTTGACTTTTAAAAATGAGTTATCATTTTAAACATGTGGAGAAAAAGCCTACGTTGCTTCAGAAACGTAAAAAATTTATTTTACCGGACAAGAAAATTGAAACGCGAGGTGGTAAATTACTTCATAAATATAAAACACCTGCAGCGTATATGGAAGGTGAATATGGTTATCATACTGTTTTGTGGTTTGATATTTGGAAACACTACACAAAAGATGATGGTGTTTTAACTTGGCCGGATGATGGTTCTTTTAATGTAAAGGTTTTAAGAAATTTAAGAGAAAAGATGAATGCTCTTGTACCAAAGCCGAGACCTACTCAATTTGAAGCTTTAGTTGAATGGGAGGATGAAATGTTTCAGCTACAAAGAGAAGCGAGTGGTATTAAAAGACCTCCTAAAATACCAAGCTATAGAAGGGAAACACATGAAGACAGAATGGGAATGTGGAGACAGGGAAGCATGAGCGAAGGACTTTATTTAATTAGAGAAATGGTTTTAGGATCTCCTAGTGAAAAAAGAACTGAAAAGAAAAATAATGCCCCATTAGAAAGTGAGACTGAAGATGCAGTTTTAGAAGAAATTTTCACTTCTAATAAAAGAAATGAACCTTTGAGACCTCCTCGATCATGGTCTACTCCGATGGTTTCTACAGAGACTACACCAAGTGCACCTCCGATTAGTGAATCTTCTAAATTATACCCAAATAATTCTGAATCTTTTGAAACTCCAGAAAAATTAGAAACTGGGACAAATGCTGATGTCTGTATTGGAGGTAAACATTTTTTGCTAATTCCAAGAGAAAGGGAAGCTCCAAAAAACTATATGAGAGAAGTTAAAAATGAAGGAGTTGAAAATTCTTCTGAATATTTTCGATCAAAAGAAGAATTAATTCGGCAAATGACAAAAGGCATGGAAGCTGTGACAGTTCCAGTAACGATTGGTCCTGTTCAGCCTGTTTTTGAACAAAGGGAAATTAATAAGCCAGGTTTAACAATTCCTTTAAATGCAGAAATTCAAAAAGTTGCTGAAAAATTTTACTCAGATATATCTGAAATTAATTCGGGAAAAACGAGAATGCCTGATTTGACTTTTAATGAGGGTTCTTTTTCCAAATCACCGATGGGTGCAGAATCTGATGCTGAAACTTCTGACATTAGAAGATCAAATTCTAAACTTGATGTTGCAAAATTAAAAGCAAATTTGGAGGAATTAATTATTGGTACAATTGGTCCTGACAGTTTAAAATTTTATCGTGATGATGAACTCCTGTTCATCTGTAAGAGTATTCAGTGGAAAACAAAAAACAAATATGATCAATTGGAAGAACTGGCAGCAGAACTTGAAATTGATTTGAACAGGCAAAAGAATTTTGGAAAACATTATAGATTAGATTTTACAGAAAAGGATATTGAAAACTTGAATTCAATGGGAAGAATAATGCATATAAAAGAATTAATTGTTTACATCAAAAAATTAGGTGAGTTGAGTAAGTGGAGAGTGAAATGGACAAGAAAGAAGGAAGATGAGAAATTAGAAAAATTGTCAAAACAGTTTCCAATGAGAGAGATTGCAGGTGGAGGGTATGTTCATGTCCCTTGGTCAAGACAAGACATTCTGTTGTTTACAAATGACTTTCCTAGATTAAGAGAAAAACCTGTTGAATGGTACCGTCAGGTAGACAGGTTTATAAAAGTTTCAAAGGTTCTGTGGATAGATCTGGATGGATTTTTTGATATCGTTGTCCCATCAGATCTTTGGACAGAATGTAAAATTTCTATAAGTTGGCCAAAAGAGGAACCTGAACGAATTAAAGAAACAGGTGCTCCAGCTCCGATAGTAATGGATTTTTATGAAAAAGTGATTTACTGGTTAAAACAAAAAATTCCGCCAAAAGAGGTTGATTGGGTTAAAATAGATAGAACAAATCAAGAACCAAAAGAATCAGTTCATTCATTTTATGAGAGGTTACTGTTAGTTTTTAAACAATACAGTGGCTATGAAAAATTGGATGAAAAGGATATGAGTCATTTTATCTATAGATTTGTTTATGGTCTCAGACCAGAGGTTGGAGAAATGATCAGGAATAATATTGTCGGTTGGCAATCACTTTCAGTTGATGACATTTTAAGAAAAGCAAAATACTACAGTGATGAGTTAGAAGTGAAGCAGAAAAAGCTCAAGGAGAAAGCGATGTGGGCTCAAGTAAAAGTGGCTGAGCAACAGATTGCTAATCTTGGAAATAAAAATACTAATTTTATTCAAACTCAAAATTCAAATCAGGGTCAAGGAAAATTTAAATTTAATATTAACAGAAAATGTAATCCTAAAGTTGAAGAATTAAAACAGAAATTACCTTGTTTCAATTGTGGAGAAATTGGACATTGGAGAGACGAGTGTAAGAAACCACCTAGAAATTTAAAAAGTCCATTGTTAAATCCACAGATGCAGAGTGATGTTGATCTGCAGCGACAGCTACAGTTGCAACAGAATTTTAATGATTTGAGTCTTCAGCGACAGCTGCAAAACCAATTGAATCACCAGCAAAATCAAATACCGCAACCTCCTTTTCCTAATTGTGGGGGAAGTCAAAAATATAATCCAAGTGTGGGATTTCAAGGAGATGATCAGGTAATAAGAACCCAAAGGCAAATTGTGCAAAATGCTTCAGGACAGTTTTTGTTAACTGAGCAACAAGAAAGTGATTCTGATGATTACTTCTGACGGTGCCCGAGAGAGGGGGAAGAGTGTGTTATTGGAGCCACTCTTGAGTTTGACCAGTCTGGTCCATTTGTAAATGGGAAAGTTAATGATGTAGACATCACTTTCTTAGTGGACACTGGTGCTACCCGTTCTACTGTTAGATCAGTGGAAATTGAAAACCTACCTCTCTCTGGGGAAACCATCCAAGTAGTTGGAGTAAGTAATCAACAGATCAGAACGGATCTAACTGATCCAGTACCAGTTGAAATTGGAAATTTTAAAGACAAACACAGATTTGTGGTTTGTAACAGCAGTCCGGTGAATTTGTTGGGGAGGGATATATTGTGCAAGATGAATTGCAGAATATATTGTTCTCCTGAGGGAGTTGAACTACAAACAATGGAGGAAGATGGTTTGTATCGAATGACTATGATGTTGGTAGAAACAGAAGAAACAAAATTGTTTCCTACATTTGAAAAAGATAATTTACCAGAAGAGCTCAAAGAAACAGTAAAAGCTGAAATTTGGGATTTGACTGGAAATGAGATGGGTCTGATGAAACATGTCGATCCAGTCAAAATTACTTTAAAGCAGAGAATAGAATTTCCAAATATTCCTCAGTATAAAATGAAAGCGGAGACAATTGAGGGAGTTATTCCTGTGATCGAAAAATTTATTAAGCAAGGTGTTCTAAAAGAAATTGAAAGTAGTCCTTGTAATTCACCTATTATGGGAATTAAAAAATCGAATGGAACATATAGGATTGTTCAGGATTTGAGGAAGATTAATCAGATTGTCGTACCATGTTGTCCTGTGGTTTCAAATCCTGCAGTTATTTTATATCAGATTCCACATGATGCAGAATGGTATACTGTTATTGATCTTTGCAATGCGTTCTTTACTGTACCATTACATCCTGAGAGTCAAAAAAATTTCGCTTTCAGATTCCAGAGTAGGACCCTCGCATGGTGTAGAATTCCTCAAGGGTATACAGAAAGTCCTTCTATCTTTAATGAGCTGTTAAAAAGATCTTTGGAAGATCTAGATTTACCTGGCAGGTCAACGTTGGTGCAGTATATTGACGATTTGTTGATTGCTGCTAAAACTAGAGAAAATTGTGTGACAGACACGATTATACTGCTAAATCATTTAGCAGATGAGGGACATAAGGTGTCTCCAGCTAAATTGCAGTTTTGTAAACAGGAAGTAAAATATCTAGGTCACAGAATTGCAAAGGGAAAGAGGCAAGTGACAGTTGAGAGAATTAAAATGATTCAAGCAATGCAACCTCCAAGAACACAAAGACAGGTCAGAATGTTTCTGGGAATGGTTGGTTACTGTCGACAATGGATAAGTGGATTTTCGGTAATTGCAAAACCACTACAGAGATTGACAAAATCAGATGTAAAAGACCCAATTGTTTTAAACAAAACTGAGTTTGAGTCTTTTGAAAATCTAAAAAGAAGCTTGTGTGAAGCTCCAGCTCTAGGCATGCCGAATTATGAGAAAGATTTTGAACTGTATTGCGGTGAAAGAGAGGGATGTGCTTTGTCTGTGTTAATTCAAAGACATGGGAATCTAAAGAAGCCCATTGCATATTTCTCTGCAGTTCTTGATCCAGTTGCTAAAGCCTTACCAGGCTGTTTAAAAGCAGTTGCTGCAACAAGTGTCAGTCTTGAGCAGAGTGAAGGAATCATAATGGGATTTCCTGTGAAAGTTTTTGTGCCTCATTCAGTTGAAATATTACTGACAAGAGGTAAAACTCAGCATTTAACTAGCAGTAGTTTGACTAAATATGAAAAAATAATTCTGGGAGCAGATAATGTCTCTATTGCAAGATGCGTGAATCTGAATCCTTCCACATTATTACCTGATTCTGAAATTATTGATGAAAATGATGTGGAACATGAATGCTTGGATGTTATGGAATATGGCACCAAGCCTAGGCAGGACATTAAAGATGTTCCTTTGCCTGAATCAGATTTTGTTTACTTTGTGGATGGTTCTTGTTTGAGGTCAGAAGGAGGTGTTTTAAAAGCAGCTTATTCAGTTTGTACAGTTGCAGATGTTGAAGAAGCATCATGTCTTGAAGGAATTCGTTCAGCACAGGTGGCTGAATTAATTGCTTTAATTCGTGCTTGTGAAATATCAAAGGATTTGAGAGTTACCATAATTACTGACAGCCAGTATGGGTACGGAGTTGTGCATGATTATGGACAGCTCTGGTCTCAGAGAGGCTATTTAACTTCAGCAGGGTCACCAATTAAAAATGCAGTGTTTATCAAGAGATTGATTGACGCTATACAATTACCTAAAGAAATTGTTGTGGTTAAATGTGCAGCACATACAAAAGGTGTGGATTTTATCTCCAAAGGTAATGCTTATGCAGATGAGACAGCAAAATACTGTGCAAAAAATTGTCGTGCTTACAATCGGGAAAAAAGCAAAGAATGTGATTCAAATTCATTGATGCTAACATCGGTAGTGGAAACATGGCAGGAAATTAGGGATTTGCAAAATGAAGCTGATGATGAGGAAAAGGATTCGTGGTTAAAGGCAGAGTGTAGACCACTTGATGAGGATGGAATATGGACTTACAAAGATGGCAGAGTAGTTTTACCAAATTGTTTAATTGCTGACATGGCCAGATTATATCACGGTCCTGGCCATATTGGAAGAGATTCCATGATCAGACTTTTTAAAGAGACTTGGTTTAATACCAAATTTAGGACTATTGCTGAGTCTTTTTGTCAGAGGTGTTTAACTTGCCAGCAAATGAACCCAAACAGAAAGTCAATTGTAGGTACAGGAATTATAGGTCGAGAGGGTGGTCCTTTCACCAGACTGCAAATGGATTTCATTGAGATGCCCCTACACAATTGTTTGAAATATGTTCTTGTGATTGTTTGTTTATTTTCAAGATGGGTAGAAGCTTTTCCTACTCGACATTGTGATTCAGTTACAGTTGCAAAACAGTTGCTTAGAGAAATCATTCCAAGGTACGGTTTTCCTGTCACTATTGAGAGTGATGGAGGAAGCCATTTCGATAACAAACTTTTGAAATTAATTTGTGAAGCATTAAATATTGAGCAGAAAATACACTGTGCATACAGACCAGAGGCATCTGGAGTTGTTGAGCAAATTAATGGAACAATTAAGAACAGGATTGGAAAAATGTGTCTAGATAAAGGTGTAAAGTGGACAGATGCTCTTCCACTGGTTCTAATGTCATTAAGGAGTACACCTGATAAGAAGACAGGTCTGAGTCCTCATGAAATTTTAATGGGCCGGGTCATGAGACAAGCTTTTGTTCCAGTTGGCAAATTGTTGAGCATTAATGACAGTGCTATTTTAGAATATTGCAAAAGACTGTCTGACGTAGTGACTTCTGTGTCTAATCAGGTGGGAACTGAAGCACAATCAGATGAAAAAGTACAGACTCATGATTTGAGACCTGGAGATTGGGTCAGGACAAAAGTTCATCGAAGAAGAAATTGTTTGGTCCCTAGGTGGCAAAAACCTAGGCAGATAATTCTAGTCACTACAAATGCAGTAAATTGTAAAGGATTGAAGAGGTGGATACATCCAAGCCACACTATTCCAATTCCTACTCCTGAAAACTCTGATGAAGAGAGTGATTCTACAGATGATTCTGATTCCGAAATAGAAGGTGAAAGAAATCCAGATTCTGAAGATCGACAGAGAGGTCGACATCTGGAAAATCTGCAAGTGAATAAAGACTTGAACAGAGAAGATTTGGAAATCATTGAAATAGACTCTGAAAGTGATGAAGATCTGATTAAAAGAAATTCAGCAGAAGAGTCTGCCAAGAAAGTGAATGGAGTAGAGACTATTGAAAATTTTGAAGACAGAGAAGCTGAATCAATTGAAATTTCTGACCAGGAGAGTATCGAAAAGCAGAGGATAAGCTCTGGAAGAAGGAACAAGAAACCAGAAACTGGGAAGTTGAAGGTAATTGAAGAGGAGGAGGAAATCGAATTGCCAAGTACCAGTGATGGAAGACAGAGTATAGTTCCTAATGGAGTGAAACTGCCGAGTAGAAAAGGTCCTGTGTCAAGAATCGAAATTTCTGACAGTGACTCATCTAGAAAGTGACGTGAATGATGAAGATGGAAAAGTAAAGAAAAGATCTTGGAAGTCAGAAACAAATGTTTCAGAACCGAAAAGAAAGATCTTGAGAAAAGGTGATTTGTGGCCAAGCGGAAGTGGAAGATTGAGAGTCAGGCTAATTAAAAATTCTAAGGAGCAGGTGGATGAAATTACTAGTCAAAAAGAGCCTGAAAAGAATGCCGAAAAAGGGAGGAAAATAGAAGTAGTGTCTAGAAAAACTAAGAGAGTTGTGAAGCCTAATCAGAAATATAGGTCTCCTGAATGGACTTATCTGATAATTCCTCCTGTTATTGAGATTAATAGTAGCAGCCAGGAAGATGAAATTGAAGAAATTAGTGACAATGATTGAAGTACTGATTTATTAAATTGGGTTTTTAATTTTATTATTTGGCAAAAGGCCGAAGAAATTGTGTTAGGTGACACAAGGTCGAAGAAAACTTGTTTAGCTGGGAAATTTTTTGTGACATAAGGTCGAAGATACATTGTTAGGGTAAAATAAAAAAATAAATAAAAAATTCTTTTAAAAGGGGGGTGTGTATAAGTACATTTTGAAATTAATATTTTAAAATAATTTTTTGTTCTTTTAATTTTCTAAGACAAAGTTTGAAAAAAAATGCCTTACGTTATGGAACGAAGTACTTCAAAATGTTCTATATTCAAGAGATGCTGTAAGATGACTCTGGTGTGTGTGCGCGTGTTAATTCTGCTCTGGTTAGTTTTAGCTGTTGTTATTCCTTTTGAAATCAACAAAAATTTACACAAAGTCAATATGACAAGCAAAGCTTGGATTAGTCAAAACAAACATAGTGCAACAAGCAAAGTTATTGATCACAAACCTGAAATTCATCAGGACAAATCTATTAGTGATTTTTCAAGCAATACATTCACAAGGCTTTTAGGAGAATATGTTAAAGTAATGGACGCTAAAGACTGCTATGTTTGTGTAAAGTTACCTGCTTCTGTTTCTGAGGGAGTAACATACAATATGCTTCCTCTTACATATGGTATAACATGTAGTGTGTTAGCTAGTTTGTTTTATCAGACTGGACGTTTAGAATATTATTATTCAAATTTTGATGAAATTTTTGCGAATTTAAAAATTGAGAGTGTTTTGAATAAACATAAAAAAGCCAAACAGATGAGGGGATTTTTCCTAGTAACTAACAAACTCACTTATGAGTATGCTTATAAGAATAATCTAACTTGTAAATTAAGTACTGAAGGAAAGAATTTCCTGAACCTTGTTGAGGAGAGGAGAGCAATTTATAAAAGGAACGAATTAGTTAAGCAGACTAAATCTAGGTTCTGACAAAAAGAAGATGAGAAGCTTAATGGCAAAACTTTTGATAATGTTGCAATTCACATAGATAAACCAGTTAGTGGTAAGCTTTGTATTAGAAGAGATAATACACTTTTTGATAATTATTTTGTGGGTGCTAGTAATTGTGAAGATACTTATCAGATTATGGGAGGTTGGGGATTCAAAGATGGCAAGGATCCAATTTTTCCTGGGATTTATTTTATTTGTGGTGACAAAGCTTACTATAATCTCCCAGACCACTGGTATGGGACTTGTTTTGTTGGAATTGTTTTTCCAAAGATATTTCATGTTGACAGAAATACAGAAGGACTGTTCAAAATTAATAATCATGTAAATAGATATAGAAGAGAAAGTTTCACGGAAATTTTAGGAGATATTTTTGAAGGAGTGATACCCATAGTAGGTATAACCTTGAATGCAGGGAAAATTAGAAAATTATCCACAATTGTCGATAGATTGTCCACTGATACAGCAGATGGTTTCCAATTAGTGAATGTTGAAGTCATTGCAATTAGAACTATGGAGATGCAAGATCGCCTTGTAAATGTAAATGTACTTATATAGCGCAAACCTGTCACCCAAAGGGCATCCTGGCGCTTGCTTAGGGAACCCGTCCTGGTATTCCCCTGTGAGAAACCCCGGCAGGGTGTCCACAAGGTGAAAGCCAGGCATCCCGCCGTGAGGGGCCGTAGTGGAGATTAAGCAAGCTATTGCCCAGAGTTGCAGAGTGTGACCCCGTGATTCGAGTAGGCACCGGAGCGAGAATTGTCGAGTCCGTGGAATTTTGAGCCCGAGACCCGCCGAGGCATCGAACCCTGGTCCACGGTCGATCTCAGCTTCTGGGTCTGCCGCCTCTAACCACTGAGCCACGCTTCTCCACGCTTCTCCACCTTGCTTTAGATATACTTCTTGCAAAAGAGGGAGGAGTTTGTGGCATTTTACATGTGCAACATTGTTGTACCTACATACCTGACGAAAGTAAAAATATTGATATGTATATTAAGAATATTACAGAAATGCATTCAGAGATAGTTCCATTAGAAGAGGAAGATTTCTCAGAGCGACTTTCAAAAAGGTTTCAAGCTATAAAAACCTGGTTTCAAGAAATAGGTGGTTCAGTTCTTGGCAAGATTTTAACACCTTTGATTGTGATAATATTTATAATAGTTCTAACAAAGATTGGTTGTTTATTACACAAGAGAAAGAAACAAATGAAAGAAAAGAAGAGAATTTATAAAATAAAAAAGGAAGAAGAAAAGGAAATAGAATTACAAGAATTACATAGGGCACGTTACGATAATTGCAGAGATTTTGCAGAAACAAATTTTTAGAATACTAACTCAAATGGATTTGAATCATTTTCTAATTAATTTTCAAATTATCTAAATTTTGGGTGTGGTGTGGTGATTTGTTAATCACCAGATGAGGGAGTTGATGGAGCGAGATAGAGAATTTCTTTTCATTCCAACTCGCAAAGTCATACTTCCATAAAATAAAATAATCCTATTAATGATTTGTGATGTATTTGTACTAAATCAACTTAGATTAAACTTTTACACGCGGGGACATTAACATATGTGCTCATAAATGTGCATTACTGTTGCATCTTCTGTTCGTGCAAAAAGAATAAATTAATTTTGTCGTTCTGTCATGTCAAAACTAACTGCAGCTGAATTTAAAAAGTGGCATGTGCTTATTTTGCTTTCCTTGTCCATGTGATGTCATTCTACTCTCTATAGGTGCATAATGAATTTCGTGAATTTTTGAAGACTGGTAGATATAAAGTGCTGCTTTATTTGTTTGCTTTTTGCTAGGTAACAGTAGACTAATGGGTGGGATAAATAGTTATTAAACAAAGGGTGGAAACAGAATAAATAATATTTCTTTCATTAATTATTTTCTTGTGTTTGTTTATACATTAGAGAAATTAAATTGACTGCTTTGGGCCTATCACTCGAGTTTACTAAAATGATTAATTTAATTTCTGCACGAAGCCTGAGATGTCCTTTCTAAAGTTTTCCGTCGAAGTAACATTTGTTGAACTATGATGAGGCTCTGACATTATTCTGGTCGGACGTGGCCAAGGTCAGGAACCGGCAGAAGGAACATTTGATAACTTGGCATCCGAGGAAGTGAAATGAAACCAGTGAAAAACTATTACAAAATTGTTGCAAGCAAAGGAAGCCTCGGAGCACGTACAGTAAAGACAATGGAGTCTAAGAAAGTGACGGATCTGATGTTTTGAAATTATGGGGTGACATGTCACTTTTCACTCACAAACCAATGGGACATCGACTTTTGCAGAAAGATTTACTTTTACTTAGATTAGCTTAGCGCAGAAAGGTATAAAGACCCATGCCCCGTGGATGGGTCACGCTGCTGCTTTCTAACCTTTGGATGAGGGTGTCGTGCTGTCGGACTTTACTTGGAGCACGTAAGAAACCCTAAAGACTTTACTTTATTTCCATTTATTTAGCTAATTTTAGGGACTTAGGTTTTAAATAAATGCAAAAACGTATAATTCTTTGCAAATAATCTGAATTCTATAAAATGCTTACAAATATGCTTACAATGATTCTAATAAAAATACATAAATAAAACTATATTCTTATAAATTAAATAAATAGCTAATAAAATCTTACTTTTGAAACAAGCTGGTCTTGTCATTTCAGAAGAGCAGGTTATCATTAGCTAGATGCCATCGCCATAGTGGCCAATAAAATAGTTAGGATTTGTTTGAATAATGACATTTTTTTTACCGCGGATGTATATAAATGTATATAAATTGTATATAAGTTTAATTAGGCCACATGATTCAGTTGGTCAAAATATGTCAGGTTTTGTTAATGGGTCCATGTTTTTAAGTGATGATTTCTAGAGTGTGTTATGAAGTTAGGTAGCGTAGTTTATGACATATTTTCTATAGGCCGCTGGATCAATTCTTCTGGTAGCAGAGGATGGTTGCTATGGTAACCAATGCGTTCTGGTATGGATATAGGATCGATGTTTAACACATGTTGAGTTTGTTTTCGTGCTATATGTGAGTTGTACCGGTACAGATAGTGTGATGAGAAGGTAGTCACACAGTACATTTGATCTGTTTCAGTGTAGTGGTATCGCCGTGTATCACTAGTGTTGTGGCCGTGCAACACATGTTAGGGCTAGGTTTGAATGTTGTATAGTGAGGATTATCTAAGAAATTTGAACAGCATGAGTATAGGGACAATGAGCCTGTTGTAAAACTCACTGTGATAAAAGTAACAGGATATATTCGAGCTCGAATGAAGGATAGGATAACGTCGGTACATGATTATCTATAAACAGGTGAGAGTCCTGTAGGGATACATGTTTTATATCTATTAACAGGTGAAAGTCCTGTACGGATAACGTCGCTTATTTTATTAATGGTGCATGATATCTATAAACAGGTGAGAGTCCTGTACGGATTTCATGTGTGTTTGATTTTAGGGTCTTTCCGTTTGAAAGTGCGTGATTGTTTTGTAATTGTGTTCAAGTCGAACTTTCGAATTGTCACTTAGTTGTGCATTCTGAGGGAAAACGAGTTCATTAATTACTTGCTTGAAGGGTAGAGTAAAGAGATTACTTTACTAGCAAATGTATATTCTGTGAGAATAGCGTCGTCTATTCCACGCAAAGAATTTCTTGTGTGATTGAAATTCTGTCACTTATTAGAGAAACAGACAAATGAGTCTTTCTTGTGGTTGTTGAATTAATTTTCACTGAAAAGGCGTTTTCAAAATGGCGCTGTAAAAAGATTTTGTGAAGGAGGGGTGAGAGCTGGGAGTGAGACGCGAGAAACCGCAGCTGCTGTGTACGTCACAGAGCCGCGCTGTGATTGGGTGACATACGTCACGAACTGTGTTCTGATTGGTTCTTGAATCTCTGGCGAGTTGTAAGCTGATTAGCTTTTCAGTAAAACTCTATTTCTATCGGGTGAGCAAAGTGGTGACGTAGCTCAATCCTGATTGGCTTGTTGGAGTGTTTCGCGCACGGATTGGCTGACTTTGCGGAACATCCCGGAAATATTTTACGAACAATTTTATTAATTGAATTTGACTTTTAAAAATGAGTTATCATTTTAAACATGTGGAGAAAAAGCCTAAGTTGCTTCAGAAACGTAAAAACCTTATTTTACCGGACAAGAAAATTGAAACGCGAGGTGGTAAATTACTTCATAAATATAAAACACCTGCAGGGTATATGGAAGGTGAATATGGTTATCATACTGTTTTGTGGTTTGATATTTGGAAACACTACACAAAAGATGATGGTGTTTTAACTTGGCCGGATGATGGTTCTTTTAATGTAAAGGTTTTAAGAAATTTAAGAGAAAAGATGAATGCTCTTGTACCAAAGCCGAGACCTACTCAATTTGAAGCTTTAGTTGAATGGGAGGATGAAATGTTTCAGCTACAAAGAGAAGCGAGTGGTATTAAAAGACCTCCTAAAATACCAAGCTATAGAAGGGAAACACATGAAGACAGAATGCGAATGTGGAGACAGGGAAGCATGAGCGAAGGACTTTATTTAATTAGAGAAATGGTTTTAGGATCTCCTAGTGAAAAAAGAACTGAAAAGAAAAATAATGCCCCATTAGAAAGTGAGACTGAAGATGCAGTTTTAGAAGAAATTTTCACTTCTAATAAAAGAAATGAACCTTTGAGACCTCCTCGATCATGGTCTACTCCGATGGTTTCTACAGAGACTACACCAAGTGCACCTCCGATTAGTGAATCTTCTAAATTATACCCAAATAATTCTGAATCTTTTGAAACTCCAGAAAAATTAGAAACTGGGACAAATGCTGATGTCTGTATTGGAGGTAAACATTTTTCGCTAATTCCAAGAGAAAGGGAAGCTCCAAAAAACTATATGAGAGAAGTTAAAAATGAAGGAGTTGAAAATTCTTCTGAATATTTTCGATCAAAAGAAGAATTAATTCGGCAAATGACAAAAGGCATGGAAGCTGTGACAGTTCCAGTAACGATTGGTCCTGTTCAGCCTGTTTTTGATCAAAGGGAAATTAATAAGCCAGGTTTAACAATTCCTTTAAATGCAGAAATTCAAAAAGTTGCTGAAAAATTTTACTCAGATATATCTGAAATTAATTCGGGAAAAACAAGAATGCCTGATTTGACTTTTAATGAGGGTTCTTTTTCCAAATCACCGATGGGTGCAGAATCTGATGCTGAAACTTCTGACATTAGAAGATCAAATTCTAAACTTGATGTTGCAAAATTGAAGGCAAATTTGGAGGAATTAATTATTGGTACAATTGGTCCTGACAGTTTAAAATGTTATCGTGATGATGAACTCCTGTTCATCTGTAAGAGTATTCAGTGGAAAACAAAAAACAAATATGATCAATTGGAAGAACTGGCAGCAGAACTTGAAATTGATTTGAACAGGCAAAAGAATTTTGGAAAACATTATAGATTAGATTTTACAGAAAAGGATATTGAAAACTTGAATTCAATGGGAAGAATAATGCATATAAAAGAATTAATTGTTTACATCAAAAAATTAGGTGAGTTGAGTAAGTGGAGAGTGAAATGGACAAGAAAGAAGGAAGATGAGAAATTAGAAAAATTGTCAAAACAGTTTCCAATGAGAGAGATTGCAGGTGGAGGGTATGTTCATGTCCCTTGGTCAAGACAAGACATTCTGTTGTTTACAAATTACTTTCCTAGATTAAGAGAAAAACCTGTTGAATGGTACCGTCAGGTAGACAGGTTTATAAAAGTTTCAAAGGTTCTGTGGATAGATCTGGATGGATTTTTTGATATCGTTGTCCCATCAGATCTTTGGACAGAATGTAAAATTTCTATAAGTTGGCCAAAAGAGGAACCTGAACGAATTAAAGAAACAGGTGCTCCAGCTCCGATAGTAATGGATTTTTATGAAAAAGTGATTTACTAGTTAAAACAAAAAATTCCGCCAAAAGAGGTTGATTGGGTTAAAATAGATAGAACAAATCAAGAACCAAAAGAATCAGCTCATTCATTTTATGAGAGGTTACTGTTAAACAATACAGTGGCTATGAAAAATTGGATGAAAAGGATATGAGTCATTTTATCTATAGATTTGTTTATGGTCTCAGACCAGAGGTTGGAGAAATGATCAGGAATAATATTGTCAGTTGGCAATCACTTTCAGTTGATGACATTTTAAGAAAAGCAAAATACTGCAGTGATGAGTTAGAAGTGAAGCAGAAAAAGCTCAAGGAGAAAGCGATGTGGGCTCAAGTAAAAGTGGCTGAGCAACAGATTGCTAATCTTGGAAATAAAAATACTAATTTTATTCAAACTCAAAATTCAAATCAGGGTCAAGGAAA
Source organism: Lissotriton helveticus (assembly GCF_964261635.1). Classification (NCBI taxonomy): domain Eukaryota; kingdom Metazoa; phylum Chordata; class Amphibia; order Caudata; family Salamandridae; genus Lissotriton; species Lissotriton helveticus. The sequence continues at coordinate 209,755,162 of NC_136063.1, read as the reverse complement.
ATTTAAATTTAATATTAACAGAAAATGTAATCCTAAAGTTGAAGAATTAAAACAGAAATTACCTTGTTTCAATTGTGGAGAAATTGGACATTGGAGAGACGAGTGTAAGAAACCACCTAGAAATTTAAAAAGTCCATTGTTAAATCCACAGATGCAGAGTGATGTTGATCTGCAGCGACAGCTACAGTTGCAACAGAATTTTAATGATTTGAGTCTTCAACGACAGCTGCAAAACCAATTGAATCACCAGCAAAATCAAATACCGCAACCTCCTTTTCCTAATTGTGGGGGAAGTCAAAAATATAAACCAAGTGTGGGATTTCAAGGAGATGATCAGGTAATAAGAACCCAAAGGCAAATTGTGCAAAATGCTTCAGGACAGTTTTTGTTAACTGAGCAACAAGAAAGTGATTCTGATGATTACTTCTGACGGTGCCCGAGAGAGGGGGAAGAGTGTGTTATTGGAGCCACTCTTGAGGTTGACCAGTCTGGTCCATTTGTAAATGGGAAAGTTAATGATGTAGACATCACTTTCTTAGTGGACACTGGTGCTACCCGTTCTACTGTTAGATCAGTGGAAATTGAAAACCTACCTCTCTCTGGGGAAACCATCCAAGTAGTTGGAGTAAGTAATCAATAGATCAGAACGGATCTAACTGATCCAGTACCAGTTGAAATTGGAAATTTTAAAGACAAACACAGATTTGTGGTTTGTAACAGCAGTCCGGTGAATTTGTTGGGGAGGGATATATTGTGCAAGATGAATTGCAGAATATATTGTTCTCCTGAGGGAGTTGAACTACAAACAATGGAGGAAGATGGTTTGTATCGAATGACTATGATGTTGGTAGAAACAGAAGAAACAAAATTGTTTCCTACATTTGAAAAAGATAATTTACCAGAAGAGCTCAAAGAAACAGTAAAAGCTGAAATTTGGGATTTGACTGGGAATGAGATGGGTCTGATGAAACATGTCGATCCAGTCAAAATTACTTTAAAGCAGAGAATAGAACTTCCAAATATTCCTCAGTATAAAATGAAAGCGGAGACAATTGAGGGAGTTATTCCTGTGATCGAAAAATTTATTAAGCAAGGTGTTCTAAAAGAAATTGAAAGTAGTCCTTGTAATTCACCTATTATGGGAATTAAAAAATCGAATGGAACATATAGGATTGTTCAGGATTTGAGGAAGATTAATCAGATTGTCGTACCATGTTGTCCTGTGGTTTCAAATCCTGCAGTTATTTTATATCAGATTCCACATGATGCAGAATGGTATACTGTTATTGATCTTTGCAATGCGTTCTTTACTGTACCATTACATCCTGAGAGTCAAAAAAATTTCGCTTTCAGATTCCAGAGTAGGACCCTCGCATGGTGTAGAATTCCTCAAGGGTATACAGAAAGTCCTTCTATCTTTAATGAGCTGTTAAAAAGATCTTTGGAAGATCTAGATTTACCTGGCAGGTCAACGTTGGTGCAGTATATTGACGATTTGTTGATTGCTGCTAAAACTAGAGAAAATTGTGTGACAGACACGATTATACTGCTAAATCATTTAGCAGATGAGGGACATAAGGTGTCTCCAGCTAAATTGCAGTTTTGTAAACAGGAAGTAAAATATCTAGGTCACAGAATTGCAAAGGGAAAGAGGCAAGTGACAGTTGAGAGAATTAAAATGATTCAAGCAATGCAACCTCCAAGAACACAAAGACAGGTCAGAATGTTTCTGGGAATGGTTGGTTACTGTCGACAATGGATAAGTGGATTTTCGGTAATTGCAAAACCACTACAGAGATTGACAAAATCAGATGTAAAAGACCCAATTGTTTTAAACAAAACTGAGTTTGAGTCTTTTGAAAATCTAAAAAGAAGCTTGTGTGAAGCTCCAGCTCTAGGCATGCCGAATTATGAGAAAGATTTTGAACTGTATTGCGGTGAAAGAGAGGGATGTGCTTTGTCTGTGTTAATTCAAAGACATGGGAATCTAAAGAAGCCCATTGCATATTTCTCTGCAGTTCTTTATCCAGTTGCTAAAGCCTTACCAGGCTGTTTAAAAGCAGTTGCTGCAACAAGTGTCAGTCTTGAGCAGAGTGAAGGAATCATAATGGGATTTCCTGTGAAAGTTTTTGTGCCTTATTCAGTTGAAATATTACTGACAAGAGGTAAAACTCAGCATTTAACTAGCAGTAGATTGACTAAATATGAAAAAATAATTCTGGGAGCAGATAATGTCTCTATTGCAAGATGCGTGAATCTGAATCCTTCCACATTATTACCTGATTCTGAAATTATTGATGAAAATGATGTGGAACATGAATGCTTGGATGTTATGGAATATTGCACCAAGCCTAGGCAGGACATTAAAGATGTTCCTTTGCCTGAATCAGATTTTGTTTACTTTGTGGATGGTTCTTGTTTGAGGTCAGAAGGAGGTGTTTTAAAAGCAGCTTATTCAGTTTGTACAGTTGCAGATGTTGAAGAAGCATCATGTCTTGAAGGAATTCGTTCAGCACAGGTGGCTGAATTAATTGCTTTAATTCGTGCTTGTGAAATATCAAAGGATTTGAGAGTTACCATAATTACTGACAGCCAGTATGGGTACGGAGTTGTGCATGATTATGGACAGCTCTGGTCTCAGAGAGGCTATTTAACTTCAGCAGGGTCACCAATTAAAAATGCAGAGTTTATCAAGAGATTGATTGACGCTATACAATTACCTAAAGAAATTGTTGTGGTTAAATGTGCAGCACATACAAAAGGTGTGGATTTTATCTCCAAAGGTAATGCTTATGCAGATGAGACAGCAAAATACTGTGCAAAAAATTGTCGTGCTTACAATCGGGAAAAAAGCAAAGAATGTGACTCAAATTCATTGATGCTAACATCGGTAGTGGAAACATGGCAGGAAATTAGGGATTTGCAAAATGAAGCTGATGATGAGGAAAAGGATTCGTGGTTAAAGGCAGAGTGTAGACCACTTGTTGAGGATGGAATATGGACTTACAAAGATGGCAGAGTAGTTTTACCAAATTGTTTAATTGCTGACATGGCCAGATTATATCATGGTCCTGGCCATATTGGAAGAGATTCCATGATCAGACTTTTTAAAGAGACTTGGTTTAATACCAAATTTAGGACTATTGCTGAGTCTTTTTGTCAGAGGTGTTTAACTTGCCAGCAAATGAACCCAAACAGAAAGTCAATTGTAGGTACAGGAATTATAGGTCGAGAGGGTGGTCCTTTCACCAGACTGCAAATGGATTTCATTGAGATGCCCCTACACAATTGTTTGAAATATGTTCTTGTGATTATTTGTTTATTTTCAAGATGGGTAGAAGCTTTTCCTACTCGAAATTGTGATTCAGTTACAGTTGCAAAACAGTTGCTTAGAGAAATCATTCCAAGGTACGGTTTTCCTGTCACTATTGAGAGTGATGGAGGAAGCCATTTCGATAACAAACTTTTGAAATTAATTTGTGAAGCATTAAATATTGAGCAGAAAATACACTGTGCATACAGACCAGAGGCATCTGGAGTTGTTGAGCAAATTAATGGAACAATTAAGAACAGGATTGGAAAAATGTGTCTAGATACAGGTGTAAAGTGGACAGATGCTCTTCCACTGGTTCTAATGTCATTAAGGAGTACACCTGATAAGAAGACAGGTCTGAGTCCTCATGAAATTTTAATGGGCAGGGTCATGAGACAAGCTTTTGTTCTAGTTGGCAAATTGTTGAGCATTAATGACAGTGCTATTTTAGAATATTGCAAAAGACTGTCTGACGTAGTGACTTCTGTGTCTAATCAGGTGGGAACTGAAGCACAATCAGATGAAAAAGTACAGACTCATGATTTGAGACCTGGAGATTGGGTCAGGACAAAAGTTCATCGAAGAAGAAATTGTTTGGTCCCTAGGTGGCAAAAACCTAGGCAGATAATTCTAGTCACTACAAATGCAGTAAATTGTAAAGGATTGAAGAGGTGGATACATCCAAGCCACACTATTCCAATTCCTACTCCTGAAAACTCTGATGAAGAGAGTGATTCTACAGATGATTCTGATTCCGAAATAGAAGGTGAAAGAAATCCAGATTCTGAAGATCGACAGAGAGGTCGACATCTGGAAAATCTGCAAGTGAATAAAGACTTGAACAGAGAAGATTTGGAAATCATTGAAATAGACTCTGAAAGTGATGAAGATCTGATTAAAAGAAATTCAGCAGAAGAGTCTGCCAAGAAAGTGAATGGAGTAGAGACTATTGAAAATTTTGAAGACAGAGAAGCTGAATCAATTGAAATTTCTGACCAGGAGAGTATCGAAAAGCAGAGGATAAGCTCTGGAAGAAGGAACAAGAAACCAGAAACTGGGAAGTTGAAGGTAATTGAAGAGGAGGAGGAAATCGAATTGCCAAGTACCAGTGATGGAAGACAGAGTATAGTTCCTAACGGAGTGAAACTGCCGAGTAGAAAAGGTCCTGTGTCAAGAATCGAAATTTCTGACAGTGACTCTGGAGAAAGTGACGTGAATGATGAAGATGGAAAAGTAAAGAAAAGATCTTGGAAGTCAGAAACAAATGTTTCAGAACCGAAAAGAAAGATCTTGAGAAAAGGTGATTTGTGGCCAAGCGGAAGTGGAAGATTGAGAGTCAGGCTAATTAAAAATTCTAAGGAGCAGGTGGATGAAATTACTAGTCAAAAAGAGCCTGAAAAGAATGCCGAAAAAGGGAGGAAAATAGAAGTAGTGTCTAGAAAAACTAAGAGAGTTGTGAAGCCTAATCAGAAATATAGGTCTCCTGAATGGACTTATCTGATAATTCCTCCTGTTATTGAGATTAATAGTAGCAGCCAGGAAGATGAAATTGAAGAAATTAGTGACAATGATTGAAGTACTGATTTATTAAATTGGGTTTTTAATTTTATTATTTGGCAAAAGGCCGAAGAAATTGTGTTAGGTGACACAAGGTCGAAGAAAACTTGTTTAGCTGGGAAATTTTTTGTGACATAAGGTCGAAGATACATTGTTAGGGTAAAATAAAAAAAAATAAAAAAAATTATTTTAAAAGGGGGGTGTGTATAAGTACATTTTGAAATTAATATTTTAAAATAATTTTTTGTTCTTTTAATTTTCTAAGACAAAGTTTGAAAAAAAAATGCCTTACGTTATGGAACGAAGTACTTCAAAATGTTCTATATTCAAGAGATGCTGTAAGATGACTCTGGTGTGTGTGCGCGTGTTAATTCTGCTCTGGTTAGTTTTAGCTGTTGTTATTCCTTTTGAAATCAACAAAAATTTACACAAAGTCAATATGACAAGCAAAGCTTGGATTAGTCAAAACAAACATAGTGCAACAAGCAAAGTTATTGATCACAAACCTGAAATTCATCAGGACAAATCTATTAGTGATTTTTCAAGCAATACATTCACAAGGCTTTTAGGAGAATATGTTAAAGTAATGGACGCTAAAGACTGCTATGTTTGTGTAAAGTTACCTGCTTCTGTTTCTGAGGGAGTAACATACATTATGCTTCCTCTTACATATGGTATAACATGTAGTGTGTTAGCTAGTTTGTTCTATCAGACTGGACGTTTAGAATATTATTATTCAAATTTTGATGAAATTTTTGCGAATTTAAAAATTGAGAGTGTTTTGAATAAACATAAAAAAGCCAAACAGATGAGGGGATTTTTCCTAGTAACTAACAAACTCACTTATGAGTATGCTTATAAGAATAATCTAACTTGTAAATTAAGTACTGAAGGAAAGAATTTCCTGAACCTTGTTGAGGAGAGGAGAGCAATTTATAAAAGGAACGAATTAGTTAAGCAGACTAAATCTAGGTTCTGGCAAAAAGAAGATGAGAAGCTTAATGGCAAAACTTTTGATAATGTTGCAATTCACATAGATAAACCAGTTAGTGGTAAGCTTTGTATTAGAAGAGATAATACACTTTTTGATAATTATTTTGTGGGTGCTAGTAATTGTGAAGATACTTATCAGATTATGGGAGGTTGGGGATTCAAAGGTGGCAAGGATCCAATTTTTCCTGGGATTTATTTTATTTGTGGTGACAAAGCTTACTATAATCTCCCAGACCACTGGTATGGGACTTGTTTTGTTGGAATTGTTTTTCCAAAGATATTTCATGTTGACAGAAATACAGAAGGACTGTTCAAAATTAATAATCATGTAAATAGATATAGAAGAAAAAGTTTCACGGAAATTTTAGGAGATATTTTTGAAGCAGTGATACCCATAGTAGGTATAACCTTGAATGCAGGGAAAATTAGAAAATTATCCACAATTGTCGATAGATTGTCCACTGATACAGCAGATGGTTTCCAATTAGTGAATGTTGAAGTCATTGCAATTAGAACTATGGAGATGCAAGATCGCCTTGTAAATGTAGGTGTACTTATATAGCGCAAACCTGTCACCCAAAGGGCATCCTGGCGCTTGCTTAGGGAACCCGTCCTGGTATTCCCCTGTGAGAAACCCCGGCAGGGTGTCCACAAGGTGAAAGCCAGGCATCCCGCCGTGAGGGGCCGTAGTGGAGATTAAGCAAGCTATTGCCCAGAGTTGCAGAGTGTGACCCCGTGATTCGAGTAGGCACCGGAGCGAGAATTGTCGAGTCTGTGGAATTTTGAGCCCTAGACCCGCCGAGGCGGGGAATCAAACCCTGGTCCACGGTCGATCTCAGCTTCCGGGTCTGCCGCCTCTAACCACTGAGCCACGCTTCTCCACGCTTCTCCACCTTGCTTTAGATATACTTCTTGCAAAAGAGGGAGGAGTTTGTGGCATTTTACATGTGCAACATTGTTGTACCTACATACCTGACGAAAGTAAAAATATTGATATGTATATTAAGAATATTACAGAAATGCATTCAGATAGTTCCATTAGAAGAGGAAGATTTCTCAGAGCGACTTTCAAAAAGGTTTCAAGCTATAAAAACCTGGTTTCAAGAAATAGGTGGTTCAGTTCTTGGCAAGATTTTAACACCTTTGATTGTGATAATATTTATAATAGTTCTAACAAAGATTGGTTGTTTATTACACAAGAGAAAGAAACAAATGAAAGAAAAGAAGAGAATTTATTAAATAAAAAAGGAAGAAGAAAAGGAAATAGAATTACAAGAATTACATAGGGGACGTTACGATAATTGCAGAGATTTTGCAGAAACACATTTTTAGAATACTAACTCAAATGGATTTGAATCATTTTCTAATTAGTTTAAATTATCTAAATTTTGGGTGTGGTGTGGTGATTTGTTAATCACCAGATGAGGGAGTTGATGGAGCGAGATAGAGAATTTCTTTTCATTCCAACTCGCAAAGTCATACTTCCATAAAATAAAATAATCCTATTAATGATTTGTGATGTATTTGTACTAAATCAACTTAGATTAAACTTTTACACGCGGGAACATTAACATATGTGCTCATAAATGTGCATACTGTTGCATCTTCTGTTCATGCAAAAATAATAAATTAATTTTGTCGTTCTGTCATGTCAAAACTAACTGCAGCTGAATTTAAAAAGTGGCATGTGCTTATTTTGCTTTCCTTGTCCATGTGATGTCATTCTACTCTCTATAGGTGCATAATGAATTTCGTGGATTTTTGAAGACTGGTAGATATAAAGTGCTGCTTTATTTGTTTGCTTTTTGCTAGGTAACATTAGACTAATGGGTGGGATAAATAGTTAGTAAACAAAGGGTGGAAACAGAATAAATAATATTTCTTTCATTAATTATTTTCTTGTGTTTGTTTATACATTAGAGAAATTAAATTGACTGCTTTGGGCCTAGATCACTCGAGTTTACTAAAATGATGAATTTAATTTCTGCACGAAGCCTGAGATGTCCTTTCTAAAGTTTTCCATCGAAGTAACATTTGTTGAACTATGATGAGGCTCTGACATTATTCTGGTCGGACGTGGCCAAGGTCAGGAACCGGCAGAAGGAACATTTGATAACTTGGCATCCGAGGAAGTGAAATGAAACCAGTGAAAAACTATTACAAAATTGTTGCAAGCAAAGGAAGCCTCGGAGCACGTACAGTAAAGACAATGGAGTCTAAGAAATTGACGGATCTGATGTTTTGAAATTATGGGGTGACATGTCACTTTTCACTCACAAACCAATGGGACATCGACTTTTGCAGAAAGATTTACTTTTACTTAGATTAGCTTAGCGCAGAAAGGTATAAAGACCCATGCCCCGTGGATGGGTCACGCTGCTGCTTTCTAACCTTTGGATGAGGGTGTCGTGCTGTCAGACTTTACTTGGAGCACGTACGAAACCCTAAAGACTTTACTTTATTTCCATTTATTTAGCTAATTTTAGGGACTTAGGTTTTAAATAAATGCAAAAACTTATAATTCTTTGCAAATAATCTGAATTCTATAAAATACTTACAAATATGCTTACAATGATTCTAATAAAAATGCATAAATAAAACTATATTCTTATAAATTAAATAAATAGCTAATAAAATCTTACTTTTGAAACAAGCTGGTCTTGTTATTTTAGAAGAGCAGGTTATCATTAGCTAGATGCCATCGCCATAGTGGCCAATAAAATAGTTAGGATTTGTTTGAATAATGACATTTCTTTTTTACCGCGGATGTATATAAATGTATATAAATTGTATATAAGTTTAATTAGGCCACATGATTCAGTTGGTCAAAATATGTCAGGTTTTGTTAATGGGTCCATGTTTTTAAGTGATGATTTCTAGAGTGTGTTATGAAGTTAGGTAGCGTAGTTTATGACATATTTTCTATAGGCCGCTGGATCAATACCAAAGTATGCAGTTCACATGCTGCAGGCTAACAAGTATATGCGATACAAACAGCCTGACCTCTGCAAACCCAATGTGGCATCAGTACTGACCCAGTGAGGCACCTTGTATAAAGAGCTTGCATCCTGCCAGCAGCCTGGTGCATGTCCAGCAAGATCCCCCTGATACTGGCTCAAGCCGCTTCCTAAAGAAAGAAAAAGAATAACCGCACCAAGCTTCGAGCTGCTTCTTCCTGTGCTTTCCATGCTCAGATCGAAATGATGCTCCAGGAGCCAGCACCAAAGTGAGAAGAAGATGCTGACAGCAGAGAGGCTCATAATGTTGCATGCAAAGTCACTCTCTCAAAAAGATCTTTGACCACAGCGTCTTCCTGATGTCAGTGGTAAGTAGAGGGAACCAAACACCATTCGTTTCCCAACATAACAGCTGCCCCCACCTCTGAGTAACTCAGGCTGCAGTCGCCCTGAGATGGATTCAAATATCAACCTTTTGTAGCAGTCTGGGGAGCAGGACTTTGAGTTTCAGATACATATATTCATACAATGAAGACTTTCAAGGGTACAGTTTCAGGTATATACTCTATATTAATTGAATATTCCTTTTCTAATTAAACATCCGTAGACGTGGATAGTGGTCTGACCCTTGCCATCACATCAGGTCTCCTGCCCGATTATGATGTTGGCGGTGGGACCACCACAAGACCGCCGCCTCCGCTGAGATCTAGGGGGCCGATTACGTTGTCTGCCCGCCATCGTTACTGGAAAAGGGACCGCCCGCCATAGGTGCGGCGGTCCCGCAAAACGAATTAGGATGCGCCCAACACACTGACGGGTGCATCCTGTATGTTTTCATTGTGGCGGGTGGCAGCACCCGCCACAATGTAAAAATACATGTTTTACATTTGCATGTACAACGTGGCAGGCACCGTGTGAGGTTCTTTAATTTTGACTCCATCTTACATTTGTCATCAATTTGTGTTGCCTTTAGACAGGCTGCTCTATTCATAAAGTGTCTCTGCCCTTTGGACTGCAACGTGTTGAAAACCCCCCTCTATCCTTGCTTTGAAATCAATCTCAGACACCAGCTGGCCTAACTGCATACAGACATGTCCTGCCATTACTGATTGACCTATAAGTGCTGTAATTAATTTACTTGTGGGTTGGGCAGAAACACGACGTAAGGGGGACTTCTGGTTATATGATGCTTTTTTTTAATGTTCTCCTATTGGCTAATATTTTGCAGATCTTGTATGTCCATATTAGGTATTTTGCATGCTTGCAGAAGCTAGGACTGCCCCTTTCTTTTATGCTGAGTTTGTAACCCTAAGCATATAAAAGGCCTCTGAGTTTTGTACTCTTTAGACTGCCTCATTCAGTTGCCAAGGCTTCTGTGTGACGTAGTCTCACTTAATTAAGTTTAATAAAGATGTCTTTTCATATTTCAGCTTCTGTGCCAAGTTCTTTGTATTAGTGAGACCCCTGAGAATGAAGATGACAGTTCTTCAAATGGCGCGGCCAACGTGGGCGTCATCAGAGAAGTGACTTTCTGAAGGAGTGATCTTGTCAGGAGACTGAAATCTACTGAGGAGGACAGGACGGGACTCTACTACTCTGTGCACAAGGATTCTGGAGATTCTTTGTCTTTGCAGCCCAGTATATTTCTGATCTTCCTGATTTTGATCCTCCACATGATGTCACTCCTGACTGAGAACCTTTTTGGCGTGAGTATTCTAAAAAAGGACCGTTAGGTCATTTAGAGCTTGACAGTTATAATTTGGACAACCTTTTGATTGGTAAAAGTAAGGTAGTTTAGTAACGCTTACTGTAGCTTTCGAATTTTGGAATTTGTGTTGGCCAACTTTTGATTTGTATGGATTTGATATGCAAATATGCAATTAGTGTAGACAGGTAATGAGGAGATTTTTCTCTATTTGGTTTTGTTGAACGGTGCACGTACGAAAAGTACATTAAGCACTACTTTGATTATAATATTGTATATTCTGCAATATTTTTGGCATGCCTGTTTCAAAGCTCACATAGAAGAATGTGTTGCTTTATTTGGAAGGTACCATGTTGTGATGTGAAATTAATTAGCCGGCTCTCCTAGAAGGAATACCTAAATAGGTTTAGGTATACAAACATATTTCTTCCTTGGTGATTCTGTATTCCCAGGGAATTAAAATATGGACATAATACATACAAGGATCCTTTGTTCTGTGCAATTTTATGAATGAAGATATGCAGAGCGATTTTTGGTGTTCGCCAGCCAAAGCTAGTGAATTGAGTGTATTTTCGCTTCTTGGACATACATCAGTCTGTTGGGCTGTTTTTGCAGTCTTTTGGAACAAAATTGAGAAGCGCTTCTTGTAAATATGACTTACAACTAGTATTTACAAATGGTTTGGTTTAAGTACAGTCTGTGGGCTGTCCTTTGTTGTGTGTTTAAATGTCTAAGTGGTTTTCCCATTAGTACAATTACTGTAAGTGAATAGCGATGGCGCTATTCACGAAATAAATGGCTAAAGCACGCCGTATTGTGTGTTCTGAGTGTTTGACCCCTTTCTGTTTATGTCTGAAATGAGCTCAATGTCTGTTCGTGTTTTTTTTAATGTTTTCAGTCTATTAAGCAAAATGTCTAAATGCTTAAAAACTAAAATGTATATTCACATTCACTAGGAATAAAAAAGCCCCCAAAAACGAAATTGGGTGTTTTGCAAAAAATAAATAAACTTACAGCATTTTCCTTAGATACATTGTATTAGATATTAACAGGCAAACACATCATCTGAATACATTGGACCTTGCTGTATTGCACACGCATTTTGAAACTTGAAATGTCTTAGTTTTAGTTTTAAATAGATTACCATCGTGCTCATGTTACAAACATTAAGAGACAAGCTAAATAGACAGGAATATTTACTCAAGCCAGGACTTTGGCCTCAGTTGCATGGGTGAAACTTTGCATTTCAGAATGTTGTTTTAAAAAGATTCCAAAACTAAGGTTCATTATTTTATATTATAGGAAGACATTTCAATTAAGGGTTTTCCTCTCTTTAAGCATTTCTGTAAGCATATTCTTGGCTCTGTTGCTAAATAATAATTAACCCATGTAATGAAGAAACATTTAAAAAGAAAGAAACAGTAACAGATGCTGAAACAAGATAGGGCAAGTGCAAGGAAACTAAAAAGTTAACGATGTCTTGAACATTGATTGGCAATCTCAGATAAAGATCAATCAGGGAAATTGGCTTTGCGAGGTCAGTTTCGGGTGAAGAGGTCAGTTTCTTGCAGTTTATTTCAGAGTAAAACTGGTTAATGTGTACATGACCTAGGGGGGCCAGGCCACCTTGTTCGTCAGGCTATCTTTTCAGGCCTACGTGGCACAGAGCAAAAAAAAAAAGAAAATGAAGTCAGATTCGAGGAATTACAGAACCTTAATATGTGGTATTATCAAAAATGATTGGGTTTATTAAAAATAATTATTAATTATGCAAATTAATTATTAAAAATAAGTGCTACAAAATTCGTTTTTTACTATTCATGAAGCTTAATACTTATACTGTGATCTCCTAAAATTATAATTTAATTTAAGTTATGTTATACTGCATAATGAGGACACTTGGCGCAGGCGTGACAAACTCATTTTTCTAAGGAATTACATGAGATATGTCTAATGTCCAATCTCTGCAATTTGTAAAGAACATTCTGAGGATGATTAATAAGTAATGCAATTGTAGGATCTTTATTTTTAAGTGCCCCAAATATCAAAGTCAAATTTGGGTAAAATTTGGGCATTCTTGCCATTTACAATAGCTTTAAAGTGCTCTAGGTTTCAGTAAATACATACATTTGGGTATAATACAAATTTGCAGGTTGTTCCCATTTGGGTTTGCTTTTAAATGGCTCAGTGAGCCAATGTGCCTGGTGCAGAGGTTTGAGTTTAATATCAGGGTGGAAGGTTTTAACTTTGGCTGGACCTAACTGAGACCTTAATCCATTTAAGGTTGATGAAATGAGTACCATTGCAAACAAGCATTTGTTCTAAAAACTGGTATGTGTGTTATTATGTTCTGCGAATTATTCACAATAACTGTTTTAATAATCTAAGTATAGAAATAAATTGTAGCCCCTAACAGGAGTAATATATATATCATGTGTTTTTAAATAGGGTTGGTTATTGCAGGTTAGAAAGAGTTGGGAAGGCTTTTTGTCTTTTTCAGCCTTAGAGTGAGGAAGAGGGAGAGGGCTGAGGAGCCGGCAAGGCAGATTTTGACCTTAAGGTCAGTGAGGTGAGAGTTAGGAGTAAGTGTAAACAGATGGAGAAATCATTGCTTGGAAAAGCAGGGCCTCAAAGGGTGTTGGCGCACGGGACACGCAGAGTGTCTGTGAAAGAGTTTTTGGGACGTCACAATTAAGGTGGTTTAGCATGTTTTCAAAAGATGGTTGGTTACAGTTGATATTTTGTGTGTTATGTGCAGTGTCAGCAGTATGTTGAAAAAGATGTGTTTTTTTTATTATGACTTCTTTTGAAAAGAAATGTTTGTGCGTTTTACATATTTTTGCATTTTATCCTTTTATGAATTGTTCCTGCTGGTCCTGTGTGTCAGAAGCGACACAGTAAGTGGTGTTTGACAGCCAAATCTCCACTAACTGGTGATCTGCTGTCAAAAGGAGGGTGAGGATTTTAAACCTGACAAATTAAGCAGGCCTGAATATTGGATTTGGGCTGCAGGTTCACAGTGCATAAAGTGCATGCAATGGTGTTGTGTGTTACAGCTTATTTACATATGCTATTGTACTTTGTCTATGCTTTTTGTGTTTGATATACTGCGCGTATATCTGATAGCTTGGCATGTGTGTGTTTTTAAAAAAATTATTTTATGCATGTTTTTGTTTTATTTTGCTGCTTTAGATACTATTACAAGTTCACCTGTGTTGTGAAGGGTTCTACATGACGATGTATATCGCTGCACAACAGTAGGGTGAATTTGCGCTGATACTAAATTTCACAGATATGATTTACAGACAACACTTCACCAGTGCATGTCAAATTTGGCTATATAGTATTGAAGTAAAATAAAAGAGATATACAGGATTAAAGTGTGTCACTTGCTGTTAGTCATGCTACTCCCCCTTCCCTTAAGGAACAGGCAGCCCTAAATTTATGTATCCTGATTGGACGTAAGGATAAATTATAGATTTGTGACTCTTGTACATGGTGACCTAATTTCTATATTACATTAGTCAGTTTTGTTCTGCTTCCTAAGTAGTGTATGGCTTTGTACCATAAAGGAAACAAGGTTTCATTTTTCCCTGAAGAAGGAACTGGAACATTAGCTGAGATTACCGTATATGGTTTAGCGGCCAGCGGTAGAGCTAACATTTGTGAACTATTTTAGATTTTTGTTCACCCAAGTAATTCCTTGTTCTTCCTATAGATTTTTCTTTTGTTACTTCTCCCCTGACCGATGTCGCATTGTGCCTAGCTACTGGGGATTTTAGCTGTGTCCTAGTTCCATTTCTCTTTTCCATATTCCTTTCACCAGTTAGCCCTTTTATTATTTTTTGTATTGTTCAGGTTCACACTTCCAGATTGCAGTAATGTACCAGAGACACTCATATTATGTATAATTCCCTTTTGTATGACCAGACTGGTTTTCAAGAATTTTCTTTAGGCCTACTCTGATGTTTTCCATTCTGACTGTCAGGAAAGTGATGGACTGGTTAACTGACTCAATACTATAGTAAGATAAGTTTTCCACCTCAATAGGAGACACCTTACGTTTTTTTGAATATGACAAATTCAATGCCTATTCTAATTTGGTTTTTAGTTCCTTTTTTCTGCTGCTTGAATTTTTGGTGGATTAGATGTGTTCTAAATCATGGAAATACCAGAACTCTCTAGTTCTTGTCTTTTGTTTCCACATTTGATCATTAGCCTGTTGCACAGTTATTAAAAGGGAGGTGTCTACATGTCCCTGATAATCTGTATCATGTGATTTCTCTTGTGAGGTGTTCTAGATAAGGAATTTAGGAACACCTATATGTAATCATTTAGAGAAAAAAAATGTGGTTGCCCCATTAGACAATGCCACTATGTGTGAGGACATCTATTCAGATAGAATTCCCATGTAGCTATCTGCCCTTAGATGGTAGAGGATATGCTCTCACATGGAAACCAATTGAAGAGGCTAGAGGCACTGTTTTGCCTACTGCCTTTGTCTTTGTATTGCCTTTGAGAATGACAGTGTGTTCTAGACCAGAAATGTCCCATGACGTATGGCCACTCCTTTAAAGATTGCAGGCCACCTGCTTGCAGTCCCCTTGTTATACAATGAACTGTTTTTGTACTTAATTGAAGGAAACTAACAACTGTGTCACATTTCCTACGTCACTAGGTTCTGCGGGATTAAGTCATAATAACCTGTGGAACTCACCCACAATCCCATCAGTGACAGCTAACAGATGAAAAGTCCCAGCACCCAGACAGCGATCGCCAGCGTGCCATCAATGGTATCTTCAAAGTATTGTGCTTGCTTCATCAGAAGGCGTTGAACATCAGAAAAGAAGGAGGAGCTGGTTTTGCCACAGAACCAGAGTTTCAGTGCAAAAGAGCGAAAGAATTGAGGCTTCAGTTTTCCACCTGTCATGTGCTGGTAACCTCTGACAGTGTGCAGTCCCTTGAGCCCCTTAGCCTGAGTTTTGGCCACCCCCCCCTTTTCTTTGCTCCAACGGAAAGGCAGTGCACCGGAGGATCCAAGATTGGCAAAAGGCACTACATTGTGGTACCTATGATTAAATGAAAGAGCAGCCCGAGCATCCTCTGACACTGAATAGAGAGTGTTGGAGCCTGAAAGTGTTGCTGAGTGTGACAGTCTGTTGCTCTTTCCCGATTAATAGTACTTGGGTCTGCATGAGATGATCTATGCCCATGACTAACGAAGAGCACAATATCTGTAGTGCCTGCAGCACAGGAAATATTGGTGCACTGCATTGAGACATTGATACTTTTAAGTGAGCTGTGAGTGTTTGCCAGGAAGGCACTCCAACGGATACTGAGAACCACCATTTTTCAGGAAAGGCCTGAATGAAGAGGCCCATGCGGAAAAAAACAACAGAAGCAGATTTGATGGACAATAGAAGCCTGCCAGAGAGGCTTCGACCGACTCTGGGTATTTCCCGTGCAATTGCATATAATGGGTGTTTTGGAGACTGATTCTTATTGTTTTACTGGCATTGTCAATAGTCGCTGAAATAACCAGGAGCCCTGAAAATGTTTGCAAAATAATTTTAGGATTTGCCTGTGTAATGGCAAAAGGAGGGTCTGAGGTTCTTTAATTTTGACTCCATCTTACATTTGTCATCAATTTGTGTTGCCTTTACACAGGCTGCTCTATTCATGAAGTGTCTCTGCCCTTTGGACTGCTACGTGTTGAAAACCCCCTCTGTCCTTGCTTTCAAATCAATCTCAGACACCAGCTGGCCTAACTGCATACAGACATGTCTTGCCATTACTGATTGACCCATAGGTGCTGGAAATAATTTACTTGTGGGTTGGGCAGAAACACGACGTAAGGGGGACTTCTGGTTATATGATGCTTTTTTTTTAATGTTCTCCTATTGGCTAATATTTTGCAGATCTTGTATGTCCATATTAGGTATTTTGCATGCTTGCAGAGCTAGGACTGCCCCTTTCTTTTATGCTGAGTTTGTAACCCTAAGCATATAAAAGGCATCTGTGTTTTGTACTCTTTAGACTGCCTCATTCAGTTGCCAAGGCTTCTGTGTGATGTAGTCTCACTTAATTAAGTTTAATAAAGATGTCTTTTCATATTTCAGCTTCTGTGCCAAGTTCTTTGTATTAGTGAGACCCCTGAGAATGAAGATTACAGTTCTTCACGTGCGGTGCCTGCCACCTTGTACATGTAAATGCAGGGGGGTACCATAGGTTCCCCCCACGTGCAGCACCCCACCCCCACCCCCCTGAGGGCCCGCAACGCGACCCCGAAGGCCTGTCTTTTTGCGGCGGGAACTGCGCTGCAAAAGACAGGCATCATAATACCTCTGCTGCGGACCCATCAGCCCAGATAAAAAATTGTAATTGAGCGGGACGAGATGATGCAGGCTTGGAGGTCTTACTAGGAGTGCCATGATGGCTTTTTGGCTTGACAACTGGCAAACTCATAATCAGGCTCATAATTTTTGTATTTTCTTTTAAAGATGTCTGCTTGAATCATCATGAAACATTATTATTACTATATATGTTTTGTAGACTTTTTGTTCTTGTAATGCATGTATATTGTTTTATTGTTTATTATTTCTATCTTTCTTTTCTATTTGAAAATGTAATGAAAAATTGCACACAAAAAAGAAATTCAGATGGAGCCTCCCATTTATTTTACCAAAGCATGACATTATTTTACCCTTCAGCCATCTATATATTAGAATGTTTTACCGAATATATCATCACTCTTGAATCATGTTTATCCAGTGTGGGACACACAGCGATTCAAATACACAGCCAAAAGTTAAAATATTGTCATGCTCAGATAAAAAAGATCAGAAGATCATAGTTAGGCTATGTCGTGCTGCTCTCTTTTCATTGCGATCAACCCACTGGAGAGCTAATGCACTAAGCCGAGAATGTATTGCTCGAAAACAGCGTCGCAAGTTCAAATCTTCATCCTGACTCAGGATTCTGCTCTGGTGGAGTTTGGTAAAGTAAACACCAGAAATTGGGTAGGATTGACCTCTGTTATGATCAAGCACTAGGTATATATATAGAAAGTTATCCTTGTTCACAGCAGGGTTCTCCAATGATGAATTTGGGAGCTTCTGATAGCTCATAAGCGCCCTCACCAAATGGACTCAATGTTCCTTCTTAGGGAAAACGCGAGGAAATACCTAAAATCAGCTCCCCTCGGGGAGCTGATTTTAGGTATTTCCTCGCGTTTAGGTATTTCCTCGCGTTTTCCCCAAGAAGGAACATTGAGTCCATTTGGTGAAAACGAACCCTTAGCGAGACCATGAAGTGCCATTGAGCACAGCATCAATTTTTGGAAAAGCCAAAAAACGTATGTATTCTATAACGAACGCATGCTTCATATTTGTATATTTTTTAGTATCACAGTCTAATTAGAGACATAGGAGTGGCATATGTAGGGCTGGTCCCTACATGGTCCTGAAGAAATGCTAGGGGTAGCATGAAACATGTCGACCATTCACTGAACCAACCCCCATTATAGGTTGGTTATTAGTGATATCACCCCATTTTTAATATACCTGACTAGGAGCAAAATAAAATATATTGAGGCCCACTAATCACGGTATTCTTAATTCATCCACACCCACTCCACCACCCTTGCACTACACATAGTCTCTCACATTAAAGTGCTCCTGCGTAGTCCGTGAGTCGTAGCACGCCCCTTTTCGTAGAGAACTGGGAGGGCCCCAATGATGAAGCATGTCACCGTGGGTAGGTACCACTGACCACACAGGTCAGTTACCACAACATGAGCTAGGTCTATGAACCCAGTAACTTGGATTCTTGGTTGTATAGTAAGTCTTTGGAGGGCGACCTAGTCTCTCATTCCTCCTTCTCCCCCAGTACTTTACTTTACTCTTGCACTACGGCCACTAATCTTTTGGCTAAAATGCTGGCTAAACAAAGACCTGCCTCTAAACCACCTACTCCTAAGGGAAGCATTATCTTTAGACAATATGCTAAAAATCCCATGGCTAAAATATTTAAAGGACTGTTTTACTGCCGTGGGGTGCCCAGAACTTTTCTTAAACCCTGACTCGATTAAATTTGTTGATGTTGAGGCTGTAAGGAAAATTGTATCTCTATCACATCAAATGAATCGGGAAGAGGTGGAACTAAATAAACTCAGCGCCCGAAACCATGCTATGCTGAAAACCACCTCCTCACTAGAACCTTATTTAACCTGGTCTGTGACGGGTTTTGAATGGTATCTGTTAATTCAGTTCCGCTTGAACTATTATCATCTCTTGTTAGCCGTTCCAAGGGGTTCTCATAGAGGCCAAGTGCTACCGTCCTGCGGCTGCGACAATGAGTCTCCGCAGGATCTGGTGCACTTTTTATTCATTTACCCCTTCTATAACCTACCCGGAGGTTTTATTTAAAGCCCCTCTTAAAAAAATTGAATTTCACCCAGGTTAAACCTGCCCTCTATTATTTGCAACTGTTAAACCCCGAAAGCACTCTATTTGTGACTGTTTTTTTAAAATCTGCCTTAAGAATTAGAAACAATAGGGAATACTAACTGTTTAAGTACCGCTGTAATTTTTACACCTGCCAATCTGTGATTGTTGTTACTAATATATTTTACACCAATTGGGTATTTTATGCTGTATAATATGTTTTATTGTGTAATATTTATTATTGACTAATGTGCTTTTATGGTTTCCTTCTTCTGTCTGAAACCGAATAAAGATTTTGAAATGAAACTCAAACCAAGATGCTACACTCCGTTTGCCCCTTCTCCCTTGTCTCCCATACCACTACCGATCTTCAGTTATAATGCAGGTTATCATTTGTCAAGTGCTGCTACACTAACACTGAGCTGACTACAACTACCATGAAGCCTTGTCACTCCGACTCTAACAAAGATGCTACATTCCTGCTGCACATTTCCAGTTGTCTCCGATGTTACTACTGATTCTCACTTATAATGCAGGTTATCATTTGTCAAGTGTTGCTAAGGTGACATTAAACGGACTACAACTCCCATGAGGCCTTGTCATTGTCACTGACCAAGATATTATAGTGAATGGGACACACTCACATGATTGCACACATCCCAAGTTCTGTTTTGATGTTAAAGAAACATCTTTAACCCCTTCGGGGCTAATGACGAGCTGGGCTCGTCATCGCGCTTACCTGTGGTGCGCTGATGACAAGGCCAGCTCGTCATCAGCCCCACCCTCGGGGGAAGCGCTGGCGCTCCCCCCGAGGGTCTCTGATCTTCGTTTTTTCGCTGGGGGCGGCAGCGGAAGACCTTCCGCTGCCGCCCCCGCCCCCCCCATGGGAATCCCTGATGACATCAGCGCGCACAGGCGCTCTGACATCATCAGGGATTCCCAGCACTCGGGAAGCCATTTGCTTCCTGAGCGCCGGAGAAGCATGTAGGTTTTCCGTGGCTGGCGGGGGTTTGGGGCAGCGAAGAGGCATCAGGGGAGAGGAAAGAGATTTTCCTCTCCCCTGATGTCTCTTTGCAGGGCATTTCTGCCTCACGATCGCGCACAGCGTCGCGATCGTGCAGCGGAAATGCCCCAACTAGACACCAGGGATTTCATTTTAGTTTTTAGGAAGCGACCCCTTGGGTATCTTTTTACTCGGGAGAACAAGGGGAACGCTGGGTGGTAGGACATTTTTGCCGGCACGGCGATCCCAAGCAAAAAAGTTTGGAAAAGTGCTATTTTTACCTAATTTTAAGGTTTGCAAGGAGTTCTGGGTAGGAAAACATTGGGGGACCCACACATGCCATACCTCCCTGGACTCCCCCGGGTGTCTAGTTTTCAGAACTGTTTGGGTTTGGTACTTTCCAAAGAATACCACCGAGCCCCGGGCCAAAAACTCAGGTGCCCCCCCCAAAATCAAGGTAGTTTACAATAGGGTATTGTAAATTCACCACCGTACGATTTGAACGGTTTCCTGTTGCAGCCACTATGTCTATCCACGCAAGTGAGGTACCATTTTTTTGGGGAGATCTAGGGGAACGCTGGGTGGGTGGAAATTTGTTGATCCACGCAGATTCCAGAACTTTCCACCACAGAAATGTGAGGAAAATGTGTTTTTTTTGTCAAATTTTTAGGTTTGCAAGGGACTCTGGGTAACAAAACCTGGGGGTAGGCAGACGAGTCACCCCATCCTGAATTTCCCTGGGTGTCTAGTTTTCAAAAATGTATAGGTTTGCTAGATTTCCCTAGGTGCTGGCAGAGCTACGGCGCAAAAACAAAAGGTAGTCTTTTTGTCCAAAACGTGCTAGATTTCACTGGGAAATTGAGGTGCGGCCATGTTGCGTTTTGCGCTGTTTCATGTCGCAGCCACTATGCCTACCCATGCAAGTGAGGTACCATTTTTTTCGGGAGACCTGGGGGAACGCTGGGTGGGTGGAAATTTGTTGATCCACGCAGATTCCAGAACTTTCCACCACAGAAATGTGAGGAAAATGATTGAGGTAAGGCCATGTTGCGTTTTGCGCTGTTTCATGTCGCAGCCACTATGCCTACCCACGCAAGTGAGGTACCATTTTTTTCGGGAGACCTGGGGGAACGCTGGGTGCGTGGAAATTTGTTGATCCACACAGATTCCAGAACTTTCCACCACAGAAATGTGAAGAAAATGTGTTTTTTTTGTCAAATTTTTAGGTTTGCAAGGGATTCTGGGTAACAAAACCTGGGGGTAGGCAGACGAGTCACCCCATCCTGAATTTCCCTTGGTGTCTAGTTTTCAAAAAGGTATAGGTTTGCTAGGTTTCCCTAGGTGCTGGCAGTGCTCCGGCGCAAAAACAAAAGGTAGTCTTTTTGTCCAAAAAGTGCTAGATTTCACTGTGAAATTGAGGTGCGACCATGTTGCGTTTTGCGCTGTTTCATGCCGCAGCCACTATGCCTAACCACGCAAGTGAGGTACCATTTTTTTCAGGAGACCTGGGGGCACGCTGGGTGGGTGGAAATTTGTTGATCCACGCAGATTCCAGAACTTTCCACCACATAAATGTGAGGAAAATGTGTTTTTTTGTCAAATTTTTAGGTTTGCAAGGGATTCTGGGTAACACAACCTGGGGGTAGGCAGACGAGTCACCCCATCCTGAATTCCCCTGGGTGTCTAGTTTTCAAAAATGTATAGGTTTGCTAGGTTTCCCTAGGTGCTGGCAGTGCTCCGGCGCAAAAACAAAAGGTAGTCTTTTTATCCAAAACGTGCTAGATTTCACTGGGAAATTAAGGTGCGACCATGTTGCGTTTTGCGCTGTTTCATGTCGCAGCCACTATGCCTACCCACGCAAGTGAGGTACCATTTTTTTTGGGAGACCTGGGGGAACACTGGGTGGAATCAAATTTGTTGATCCACGCAGATTCCAGAACTTTCCACCACAGAAATGTGAGGAAAATGTGTTTTTTTGTCAACTTTTTAGGTTTGCAAGGGATTCTGGGTAACAAAACCTGGGGGTAGGCAGACGAGTCACCCCATCCTAAATTTCCCTGGGTGTCTAGTTTTCAAAAATGTATAGGTTTGCTAGGTTTCCCTAGGTGCTGGCAGAGCTACGGCGCAAAAACAAAAGGTAGTCTTTTTGGCCAAAACGTGCTAGATTTCACTGGGAAATTGAGGTGCGGCCAGGTTGCGTTTTGCGCTGTTTCATGTCGCAGCCGCTATGCCTACCCACGCAAGTGAGGTACCATTTCTTTCGGGAGACCTGGGGGAACGCTGGGTGGGTGGAAATTTGTTGATCCACACAGATTCCAGAACTTTCCACCACAGAAATGTGAAGAAAATGTGTTTTTTTGGTCAATTTTTAGGTTTGCAAGGGATTCTGGGTAACAAAACCTGGGGGTAGGCAAACGAGTCACCCCATCCTGAATTCCCCTGGGTGTCTAGTTTTCAAAAATGTATAGGTTTGCTAGGTTTCCCTAGGTGCTGGCAGAGCTACGGTGCAAAAACAAAAGGTAGTCTTTTTGTCCAAAACGTGCTAGATTTCACTGGGAAATTGAGGTGCGACCATGTTGCGTTTTGCGCTGTTTCATGTCGCAGCCACTATGCCTACCCACGCAAGTGAGGTACCATTTTTTTGGGGAGACCTGGGGGAACGCTGGGTTGGTGGAAATTTGTTGATCCACGCAGTTTCCAGAACTTTCCACCACAGAAATGTGAGGAAAATTTGTTTTTTTTGTCAAATTTTTAGGTTTGCAAGGGATTCTGGCTAACAAAACCTGGGGGTAGGCAGACGAGTCACCCCATCCTGAATTTCCTTTGGTGTCTAGTTTTCAAAAAGGTATAGGTTTGCTAGGTTTCCCTAGGTGCTGGCAGTGCTCCGGCGCAAAAACAAAAGGTAGTCTTTTTGTCCAAAAAGTGCTAGATTTCACTGTGAAATTGAGGTGCGACCATGTTGCGTTTTGCGCTGTTTCATGCCGCAGCCACTATGCCTAACCACGCAAGTGAGGTACCATTTTTTTCAGGAGACCTGGGGGCACGCTGGGTGGGTGGAAATTTGTTGATCCACGCAGATTCCAGAACTTTCCACCACATAAATGTGAGGAAAATGTGTTTTTTTGTCAAATTTTTAGGTTTGCAAGGGATTCTGGGTAACACAACCTGGGGGTAGGCAGACGAGTCACCCCATCCTGAATTCCCCTGGGTGTCTAGTTTTCAAAAATGTATAGGTTTGCTAGGTTTCCCTAGGTGCTGGCAGTGCTCCGGCCCAAAAACAAAAGGTAGTCTTTTTATCCAAAACGTGCTAGATTTCACTGGGAAATTAAGGTGCGACCATGTTGCGTTTTGCGCTGTTTCATGTCACAGCCACTATGCCTACCCACGCAAGTGAGGTACCATTTTTTTGGGGAGACCTGGGGGAACACTGGGTGGAATCAAATTTGTTGATCCACGCAGATTCCAGAACTTTCCACCACAGAAATGTGAGGAAAATGTGTTTTTTTTGTCAACTTTTTAGGTTTGCAAGGGATTCTGGGTAACAAAACCTGGGGGTAGGCAGAGGAGTCACCCCATCCTAAATTCCCCTGGGTGTCTAGTTTTCAAAAATGTATAGGTTTGCTAGGTTTCCCTAGGTGCTGGCAGAGCTACGGCGCAAAAACAAAAGGTAGTCTTTTTGGCCAAAACGTGCTAGATTTCACTGGGAAATTGAGGTGCGGCCAGGTTGCGTTTTGCGCTGTTTCATGTCGCAGCCGCTATGCCTACCCACGCAAGTGAGGTACCATTTCTTTCGGGAGACCTGGGGGAACGCTGGGTTGGTGGAAATTTGTTGATCCACGCAGTTTCCAGAACTTTCCACCACAGAAATGTGAGGAAAATTTGTTTTTTGGGTCAAATTTTTAGGTTTGCAAGGGATTCTGGGTAACAAAACCTGGGGGTAGGCAGACGAGTCACCCCATCCTGAATTTCCCTGGGTGTCTAGTTTTCAAAACTGTATAGGTTTGATAGGTTTCCCCAGGTGCTGGCAGAGCTATGGCGCAAAAACAAAAGGTAGTCTTTTTGTCCAAAAAGTGCTAGATTTCACTGTGAAATTGAGGTGCGACCATGTTGCGTTTTGCGCTGTTTCATGTCGCAGCCACTATGCCTACCCACGCAAGTGAGGTATCATTTTTTTCGGGAGACCTAGGGGCACGCTGGGTGGGTGAAAATTTGTTGATCCCCGCAGATTCCAGAACTTTCCACCACAGAAATGTGAGGAAAATGTGTTTTTTTGGCCAAATTTTTAGGTTTGCAAGGGATTCTGGGTAACAAAACCTGGGGGTAGGCAGACGAGTCACCCCATCCTGAATTTCCCTGGGTGTCTAGTTTTCAAAAATGTATAGGTTTGCTAGGTTTCCCCAGGTGCTGGCAGAGCTACGGCGCAAAAACAAAAGGTAGTCTTTTTGTCCAAAAAGTGCTAGATTTCACTGTGAAATTGAGGTGCAACCATGTTGCGTTTTGCGCTGTTTCATGTCGCAGCCACTATGCCTAACCACGCAAGTGAGGTACCATTTTTTTCAGGAGACCTGGGGGCACGCTGGGTGGGTGGAAATTTGTTGATCCACGCAGATTCCAGAACTTTCCACCACATAAATGTGAGGAAAATGTGTTTTTTTGTCATATTTTTAGGTTTGCAAGGGATTCTGGGTAACAAAACCTGGGGGTAGGCAGACGAGTCACCCCATCCTGAATTCCCCTGGGTGTCTAGTTTTCAAAAATGTATAGGTGTGCTAGGTTTCCCTAGGTGCTGGCAGAGCTACGGCGCAAAAACAAAAGGTAGTCTTTTTGTCCAAAACGTGCTAGATTTCACTGGGAAATTGAGGTGCGACCATGTTGCGTTTTGCGCTGCTTCGTGTCGCAGCCACTATGCCTACCCACGCAAGTGAGGTACCGTTTTTATCGGGAGACCTGGGGGAACGATGGGTGGGTGGACATTTGTTGATCCACGCAGATTCCAGAACTTTCCACCCCAGAAATATGAGGAAAATGTGTTTTTTTTTGTCAAATTCTTAGCTTTGCAAGGGATTCTGGGTAACAAAACCTGGAGGTAGGCCGTCGAGTCACCCCATCCTTAATTCACCTGGGTGTCTACTTTTCAAAAATATATAGGTTTGCTAGGTTTCCTTAGGTGCTGGCAGAGCTAGGGCTCAAAAACAAAAGGTAGTCTCTTTGTCCAAAGAGCGCAAGATTTCACTGGGAAATTGAGGTGCGACCACGTTGCATTTTGTGCCGTTTCCTGTCGCAGGCACAAGGCCGACCCACACAACTGAGGTACCGTTTTTATCGGGAGACCTGGGGGAACGCTGGGTGGGTGGAAATTTGCTGATTCACGCAGGTTCCAGAACTTTCCACCACAGAAATGTGAGGAAAATGTGTTTTTTTTGTCAAAATCTTAGCTGTGCAAGGGATTCTGGGTAACAAAACCTGGTGGTAGGCAGTCGAGTCACCCCATCCTGAATTCCCCTGGGTGTCTACTTTTCAAAAATGTATAGGTTTGCTAGGTTTCCCTAGGTGCCGGCAGAGCTAGGGTGCAAAAACTACATGTAGGCATTTTGCCAAAAAAGGGTCATTTTGTAACTGCAAAATTTAGGTGTGACCACGTTGCATTTTGCGCCGTTTCCTGTCGCAGGCACAAGGCCGACCCACACAAGTGAGGTACCGTTTTTATCGGGACACTTGGGGTAATTCAGATTTGTAAATCAACTGTTATTACCAATTGAGCTTTCATGCATTTCTCCCTTTCAATGAAAGACATTGTGTAAAAAAAAAATCTTTTTGAAAAATGACCAATAATTCTGATGCTAGTATATGTATTCCCAATTTTGAAAATGTGCAATTATATACTGTTTCTGAACTCTATAATTTGTACCCAATTCAGAAATACATAGGTGTCTTTCATACAGATTATTCCATGTATACATTTTCCAAGACAAAGTGCTCTATACCCAGTAAATGAAAAAATAACATTGCAAATTGCTGCTCAGTTTTTGGATCTGGGTTCGTCGGGTTCTTGGTGAAAGTACAAGTCCTATATATCCCCACAACCAGGAAGGTCTAACGGATGTAACGGTATATTGCTTTCCAAGAGCTGTCAAAATTAGAAAAAGTTATAGGTGAAAACGTTGAGACAAAAGGCTGTTTTTTTCAACAATTTTTCAATTATTTCCAATATTTAACTGTTAGTTTCTATAACGAAACCTTCATGGATTTAGACAAATGACCCCTTTCTGAATTCAGAATTTTGTCTACTTTTCGCAAATGTAAAGCTTTCCATTATTGCTTTCAAACTCATTTCTACCATTAACTGGAAGGAGGTGGAAAGCTCTAAAAATAGCAAAAATAGGCTATGTCCCAGAAAAATGCCAAAACTGTGTGAAAAATTTCGGTTCTCTGACAAAAGACTGTCATTCCCTAAAAGCTGAGAAAATGGATATTTCAGCCCCACAAACCCTTTTTTGATGACATTTTCAGGGAAAAACCCAGAGGCTTTCATTTGCAGCCCGTTTTTCCCATTTTTCTGAAAAAAACAAAAACATCACAAT
The DNA here is from genome assembly GCF_964261635.1 of Lissotriton helveticus. NCBI lineage: Eukaryota > Metazoa > Chordata > Amphibia > Caudata > Salamandridae > Lissotriton > Lissotriton helveticus. The sequence goes on along the minus strand of NC_136063.1, from coordinate 209,728,609 downwards.
ATTTTGGTTAATTTCTGGGACCCCTCCAAGGGAATCCACAAACCCTGAGCGCCTTTAGAATCCACATGATGTTGGAAGAAAAGGACGCAAATTTGGCGTGGATACCTTATGTGGTCAAAAAATTACAAGGGCCTAAGCGCGCACTACCCCAAAACACCAAAAAAAGCCTTAGCACAGGAGGGGAAAAGGCCTAGCAGCGAAGGGGTTAAGGATGTGTCTTACACACCTTCTCTGCTACAACTCTGTATTAGACTCTCACACATCTCCCACATAAAAAGGCAATGTCAGTCAATGGGAGTACATAGAATCAGTGTGAGAACTATTTTAAGGGCACAATGGAAACTCTCTATACAGGATAGTGGTGCCTCTATTAGGGGGAACCCTGAAAGACTGGGGCTCTGGGGCACAGTACGTTTTGTGTAGGCAATGGGTAAGTGCAACTTAAAAAACAAACACAGCACTAAAACCATGTGACACACGTCTAGATGAAGTAGCTGTAAGGGACACACTGCAAAATTGACACATGTTCATGCAGAACTACACAAAGGTAAAACAAGTTGATACCCTCCATGTATGGATACTCAAATATCTTACTTCAACACATCAAACACATATCCGATGTACATCATAGAGAAAAGTGCAACATAAATGACGCTGACAGTAGTCATGCCAATCTGAAATACTTAACACATAACATGTCACCCAATGCAATGTCTGCCCCATTTGATGTCATCCCACATAGACATCCATCCAACATTCCCCCTTGTCCAGTCTAACTCTAGCACTGGCTCCAAGGACACATCATATTAATCAATTCAGCTAGATCAACAATCAGGGATCAAACAAACACATCTGTACCCATACATCACTATCTATATGATAGCATCAAATAGAAATGTAATGGCAGGACCACTGTCTTCGAAACGAAGATAAGTTTTATTCGAATTTGAACTATCCAACAAGGGAAACAAAAGCCAATGGGCAGCCTATTTTATCAAAATGTGCCCACAGCTCAAGACTGTGAGACGTAACTTGCCCTTACTGACATTGCCAGGTAACCTCCTCCCAAAGGGGCATCCATTGGGCACAGAAAGTGCATTGAAGATGGTACTTGGGGGTTGAGGGGGGGTTGCAGCTGTTTAGGGAGGGGTGGGTTTCTCCTTGGGAGGGGGCTTCTTGGGTTTGAGGTTTTTTGGGTGGGTTTAGGAGGGTTTTCTTCTTTATTTCGCTTTAGGGCTGGGTTTATGGGGATGGGGAGGCTGTTTTTCAGGGATGGAGTAGGAAGAGGAATGGGACTTTGGGTTTGGAGTCAGGGTGTCAGAGGGTTAAGGGCAAGCACAAACAAGAGAGATTTGCTGGGAAAAAGGGTAGGGTGTTTGGGATGGAATTCGGATTGAGAGAGAGAGGGACAGGAAGTGTGTGGTGGGTCTGCTCTTTACACTTTGTTTTGTGATGGTGACTGTTGTGTGGGTGACTGTGACCTTATGCATTTTTATGGTAGTGTTGGGGGTGTGCTGGATGTTTTGGAGGGGTTTGTGGCTGTTGCTTTGAATTCTGTGGGTATGGTTGTGCCTGCGGATGGGTCCGTGTTTGTCGGTGTGCAGGCATAGGTGTGTCAGTGTGTGTTAGTATGGTGCTTGGGGGTATGCTGGGGGGTGAGGGAGGTAAGTTTCTGCTGTGTGAGTGCACGTGTGATTTTTTTTGGATGACTTGGGTTTGTGTGTGGTGCTTGGGTCTGTTGACGTTTCTGCATGCTTAAGTGTGTATGTGCTTGGGATAGGGTTTGAAAGAAGAAATGTGGATGGAGAAAGGGCTGGAGGGGCGTGGAAGATTGGGATGTGTGGAGGGCTGCCGTGAGGGAGGAGGACAGAGCCTGAAAAGATCTCTGTAGGCCAGACATGGCAATGTGAATGCCTTCCGGGAAGGCAACCATCTAGGTCATCTGGGTGCTTAGCCCCCGAATGGCATTCAGCACTGCAGTCTGATACACAGAGAAGCTCCTCAGGAGGTCAATAGCCTCCGCACTAAGGGCAGCGGGACTAACAGGTGCAGGGACAGAGGTGCCAACAGCTAAGAAGAGCTCCCCCTCTTAGGAGAGTGTGAACAGCCAACTTATAGGTAGACAACAGGGAGGGTGGCGATTGAACTAGGGGTGGTGGACAAGAATAAAGGTGGAACTGATCCTGTTGTGTTCGCCACTACTTTAGAGTGTCCACCGGAGGATGACTCAGGTGATGATAAGATGTGGATGTTATCCTCTGGGCACTCCTCACACCCTCCTGGTCACTGGGTCCCTATATGTCTGACGAACCATGTCTGGAACCGCTGTGACCAGCTGTGTCCTCACTGATGTCGGCCCCTTCTCCTTCGCTTGCTTTGGATGAATCTGAAATCACATGTATCATGGAGGTATTGCAACTACATTTCCACAGCTGACAATCACAAATCACCAGATAACATTGAAGAAGTCCACATATCACACCAGCTTCATGGTTCACTCCATAGGCTTCCAAGTTAGCATGAGCATATGCATGCTTGCTACATAACCTGCAAACAGTTGGGTTCATTCATGTCAGAACCCCAGACTGGCCCAAATGCAGGGATGAAATTCTCTACACTCCATCCTTATGTCCATACTTGAATAGTTGATGTACTTGCATACTTTGGCACTTGTTGTATACCATTGTAAAGAGATTCAACTAAATTGTATGGATACAATTTTGAGATTTACAAATGCTCACACTAGGCCCAGAGTCTAACAGATCTACCTATCCCTCATAGCACACCATGATGTCAGGAAGGTCAAGTCGAACACCAATGTACCATGTGGCAGACATCATTTCACATGCAAATGCTCATTGCACACTCATGACACTTTGACTCCAAATTACAGCACACCACTCCACTAGCCATGTGAACATCCCTGGTCCTACTTAGTACAGGTGAGGATGCCAGGAAGAGAGGTTTTTGATGGCTCTGATCATCTATGACATGGAGATGTGGGATCACTAAAGTCCCAATGGGCAGGCACATCACACCACTCTTTGGTTTTCCATACTCAGATTGCCTTGTAAGGATCAGTCTATAAACTCACATAGGATCCTCACAGTTCTATATCTCACTCACTCAGGCACGTCACCAGTCACTGAATTAGTGTTTAGGAACACTATTGCAGATGAACCATCAGCTGGAAAATGCACGCTGGGCAACATGTATGCACTAATGCTGATGGCACTAGTGATGTTAGCAGTCTCATTTCATTGTATAACCAGTACTTACCAATGGGAACTGTTGTACAGTCACTGCATGTACTGTGAACTCTCTGTCATGTCACATGCAATAGGGCCACCACCAAATGAGAGAAAGTAGTGATGGTATTTCACTCCTCACACAAGCAAAACTAGTTGCCTGTGTGGTACAATTGTCACCCAGATTTACTGAGAAAATTAGATGATTACTCACTTCACTCAGCCAGGTGTCTGCTCAAAAGGAGAGGATTGGATGTGGACAGAACTGCGCTGTCTACCAGGTCAGAAAGACAATAGCCTCAGCACAACAACATGCATCTAATACCACACTTACAGTAACAATGACTCAACTTGTGTGTGGCACATGGGCTACCACTAATCTTGGTCTGGAGATTCCTTCTTCTCAAATACAAAGTTGTCAGAGTAACATGTATGACTCTGTCCAGGACTCAACCCCTTGTCGCTGCTGTTAGGCCCTCAACTGCCCATCAAGGTCTGGCTGGTGCACTGCCACTATGCGGGTCATCAGTAGGGTCAGGGTCCGGTGTGCGCCCCTTCCATGTTGGGAGAATTTCCCCAGCTGGACCTCTGGGTCCAGCGCTGCAGATCCTCCCACCTTTTCCTGCAGCCGGTTGTAGACCACCAGGGTCCACACCTTCCAGGCGATGGCTTTCCAAATGTCCTTCTTTTGAGGGGACGTTGACCTGTATGGATGCAATAGATGTAGAAACAGATTGTAGCTGGAAGTTTGAGAATAACTGTCAGCTCAATACACATCACTTTGACATCTAGCACAAGCCTTCATCAAAAGTCAACGAATTATATGTGCCCATGTCACATGCTAAACACAACTAAAGCATGGATACACACTTTTGTGGTCATCTGATGACTAACCTCAACCATGGTCATGATCTACACTGACTGAGCCACCCCACTAACATCATGTAGGACAGGCTGATACTACATGGAATGTGATGTAAGGTACCATGACACACAACACTTCATTTGGACCTTCTGAAGGGTGAAGTACCTGTGCATGACAGTCCAGGCCCATTTTGTTTATTCACAAGTTAAGGGCTGAAATGTGTGGCACTGAGAGCTACCTTTCTGGGGGCTGTGTGGGCATGTGGCCTACTTTTTTGAGTTTCATAGTAAGTCAACATACATTTGTGTGGTATGTACTGCCATCATGGGAGACTCCTTTGCCAAATAGGGAACTGTAACAGTGATGACAACCAACATATCACTGTGTGTGTTGTGTGGCAAGGAATATTGTAGCACATTTCTAAATCTCTTCAAACGTAATCCATGAGCAATACTTTTCATGTTCCAGATGTGCAATAGGCCTGTACAGTGGATGTAACACTATTAGAAAAGTGTCAACAGACCTGTTTTAGTAATGGGGTAGTCATTGTTGACAGACACACGTTGACACTGTGTGTCAATGGAAAGAAGGATCAGGTCAAGGTATCACCTCAATCACCATGCCACAAATTATCCACATAACATATGTCAGGGCTACTAGTGGGACAGATCACTCTTTCCGGGAACCTCCATGGATAATCAGCTCTACAGGGACATTACTCTGTGCTTCAGTTCTCCCGCCACAGTAACTCTAGCCCAGGCTGGCCCATGGCCCAGTCTGCCCACATATCAATGTCAGGCGTTGCTCTCTGCTGGCTGAGACTACTTATCCCAAATGAACCTCACATTTCCATCCAATTCAATACGGAAAAGTCAAAGCTCTGCACATTCCCTATGTCAACATATGTTTGTTTGTCACTCTGAAGGGGTCTGTGTGGTATAGCTAGCTCCCAGACAACTGTATTACAAAGTCTGATATTGGCTAAGTGATAAGTGGGACTGTACACTTGGCTAACATCATCCTCAATTGCTTCTAACAGTATACAGACATGGCTCATGGTTTGAACCCATACATAACAATTAATTCACTTATAAAATGATTTTACTTGAGACCTTATTGCAGCTACTGTACTCAGAGCCACATTGTAGTCTAGGGGAACAGAAAGGAAGAAGTTGTACAGAGTGAATAACTGTATTTGAAATATTTACCTGTTCCTCCCATAGAGCTGATAATACAGGTCAAGGACCTCATCTACAGGGTCTCCAGCTCCTCTGGACTGAAGGGACGGTCCCTATTCCGTGTACAATGTGCCATGATTACTTCCAGAGGTAGAAAACAGCAGATTAAATGGAGGAGGTGTTGATAGCAGCACTGTCAGGAGGCAAGTGAGCTATTTCCCTACCACCCCGTACATATACGTCACATACTGGGTCATCAGCATAGGTACACACAGCCATAGGGCCGCAACTGTCACTATCCCCAAAATGCATAAGACCTCCCACTGCGTGGCTGACTTCCGCTGACAGCCAACGTTTGACATGTCCTATTAGCGAGGTCAGGCAAATGCCATGTTATCGGTTTGGAAAACTGTACATAGGCCAAATGTGCGCTGCAGGCTGTACACCACGGTTGGCATATTTTTCACATTACATGTTCTGCTATCCTCACTATAGAAGAAAAATATAAGCTTTTCTGATTTGATGATGTGCACATTTCTGTTACAGACCTGTGAAGGCCACCTTGGGGATGACAGGTGGCTGTTCAAGATTTGACAATGATAATGTAAAATGTGTACTGCTTCATGAAGCATTGATTTTTAAGACACATGACTTTTGCCTTACGCTTCACATATGTTACTCTGCACACTGTGACCAAAATACATTTTTGTATTACTACTTACATAGCTAACCTGGGAGAGGGAAGAGATACCAGCCACCTTTGTACCACCAATTTCCAGATCTACACACCATGGAAGAACAACACATCATCATAGAGTTCCGTTTAAATTGGCAAATAATCGTCCATCTATGTCATCAGTTAGAGTCTGACCTCCTACCTCACCTAAATAATCCTACATCACTACTACGCCTAGTGAAACTCATGTCAGTTTTGCATTTTTTGACCCCAGGCTCATTTCAATTCACTGTTGTATTTCTGATTGAATGTCACAACCCATGTTCAGTTGGGTCCTCACAGAGGTGCTTACAGCAATGTTGAAAAGTCCAGTTCCCCAGACATAAGGATTTAGCCACTTTGAAGCCATATTTCTTTAGATTTGAACACATACCACTTGGGATTGGATCTATTGATGGCACCCATAATGGCTTAGTACCACCCCACGAAAGGGAGCAAGTCTACCATAACAGGAAGCACTACCATAATATCAACATGCAAGTTGTCTGCCTAGCGGATTTGTACATCTCAAATGTCTTTGCCCGGTTCCAGGCTCTGCCCATGATGCCACGTACCACGGAACAACACCATACCACAGCTGATGTTACAACTACTACCAGAGAGGGCCTGGCTTGTAGGTGTGTGTGATTTGTCCTAACTTTGTGTGGGAAATGTCAGGTAGTATTATCTGACAGTGTGTAACTAAATGTTGCCTTTCTGTCTATCTTCCATCTAGGAGACTCAACGTATCCCAACCAGCCAATGTTGTTCAAACCGCTGAGGAATCCTACAACATCAGGAGTAGTCAGCTTCTATCAGACCCATGCAAGAACATGGCGGCAAATGGAGATGGCTTTTGGGCTCCTAAAATACAGATTTAGATGTCTAGGGGACTGGGGGAGCACCCTTCTATTCACCCGGGAAGGTGTGTAAGATCATAAAGGCCTGCTGCATTCTTCACAACATTGACCTATGGTGGAACATCCCTTACATCGCAAAGGATGCAGGCAACAAAGACCCATTGGGTGGGAACCCTGGAATACCATATGATGATGATGATAGTGGTGGAGAGGAAGGAGCTGACTTGAGTCAGGATGTGATCCAGAACTATTTCTCCTGAGTTTAAGTATGGTGTGAGATGTGATGACTTGGACTAATATTGCAACTCTTGTAGCGATGTTAATAGTGGATGTTAATGTTACATACTAGGAATATGTGGGTCTGGCAAAATCTTGGGAAAGGTGTTTGTCTTGTAGCTGTAGCCTTTTACAGCTGTAAATGTTGTCTTGGACTGTGTTCTCTAGATGTTTACAATGTGATGTGTCACATGCATGTTTTCTTAACTAATCACTCTGTTTTAGTCAATTTTAGGTACCTTTACCATGTAATCTTCATTTGGACATGTCAGAGCTGTGCCACTAGCAGGTATTTGATGCTGTTCAGACATACAAAGTGGACATGGATTGGTCCTGGGAAAGTCTGTCACAGAGTTTTGGTGTACAAAGCTGGTACCAAGACAGGGATAAGATGGAAGTTACCTGGCTTCCATTGGACATGTTCCTTGTGGTATGTTGGTCCTAATGCAATATATGTATCATCATGTGATTCAACAGATTGTTGTGTTGTGCCCAATTCATGCTATCCTGTCTTCACATTAGCTAAGGCCTCATTCTCATTAGCTATGAACTGGATGCAGCTATTGATGTGTCTCCTGATTGTAGGTCAAAGTGATTGTAGCAATGACATTTGTTTGTGACATTCCACTAGATGCAAGCAACACTGGATTGCAACGGCCCTGTGGTCAGAAACTGTTGTAATGACATGTGTTTGTTTATTTCTTTAGTTTAGGAGTAGTAAAGTTAGGACTCCTAACTTTAGGACTCCTTCATGCCTTCTGTGAATACCGAAAGTCTTAAAGTTAGGATTTTTCTCAGTTTAGGAGTAGTAAAGTTAGGACTCCTAACTTTAGGACTCCTATATGCCTTCTGTGAATACCAAAATTCTTAAAGTTAGGATTTGTCTCAGTCTATGAGTCCTAAAGTTAGGAGTCCTAACTTTACTTCTCCTAAACTGAGAAAAATCCTAACTTTAAGACTTTTGATATTCACAGAAGGCATTTAGGAGTCCCAAAGTTAGGACTCCTAACTTCTGTGAATATCGAAATGAGACAGTGCCTTCTGTGAATACCAAAATGAGTAAGTGCCTTCTGTGAATAACAAAATGGTAGTAAGTTTAGGATTTTGTTTTAAGTTAGTTCTGTGAATCGGGCCCATTCTCTTTAAATTTCTGTGATACATAATTATCCCAATCCTGTTCCTGCACATTCGACATTTAGGCATTCCCTGGCCTACTCAGGTGGTTTATCACTTGCCAAAATGTGTTCGAATTCGGGTGCCTTACGCTCTTTAGTAATTTGGACCAAACGCTCTACTTGCACATTATTTTAATATCCCATCATTTCTTTTCCATCTGTTGTCGAAATGCTTCCAAAGTAAGGATGCCGTTGTTGACTGAATGCAGTTTCCAGCATGATCTTTTTGGGTCACTTATTAGTTTTTTAACTTTGCTTGTTAAAACATTGAAAGGTTTATGTCTTGTGGCCTTAATTTGCGGTGTTGTCATTACTGTTGTTAATTTAATCAAAAAGTTAGACCAGGCTTGTATCCTGTTGGAACTCTCTAGTACAGATACCGTCAGTAAATCTTTAATTGTATGCCACTCCAATTTATTTTCATTTCTCCGCTTGAGATATTTTAAATTAATCAAGTTAATTTTGCTTTATGGTACTGTAGCCATTTGACATTTAGACAAATTAAGATTGAAGACAATGTGTTGGAATGAATGATCACTCAGTGTGGTGTATTCTATGTAGAAGTGTGCAGGAGACAACATTAAAGGGAGTGTGATGATCATCAAATCGAGTGCTGATTGGGCCCTTGGGCCAAGATAAGTGTTTTTCGGCGGGTTATCGTCCACGGATCTACCATTTATCACATGTATGACATGATATTCCAATGCTTTTATTAACTGCTCTCCGATGTAGTCTGGGTGAGTCATCCTAGGTTTGTGTTGTTGCTTTACACTCCAGAAAATGATGTCCACTGACAGTATTTTTTTCTTCGTCAGGGTTGTAAATTAAATTAGAGTTAATGTCTCCCATCAATACTAAATTCCAGGCAGGTTCAGCACATCGCACATCCAAAATAGTTTTGATTAAAAGTGTGTTTTTGTCTTTTTTTTTTTTACCGTTGGTTGAGTGTAATAATTGATCAATATTACTGTTCTCTTTGTATCCAAGCGCAGGTCCAAAGCTTTGCTAAGTTGAATACTGGGGTCTGGTGATTTTAACTGTTCTGATGTAATTTTTAATGCTGTAGATAGGTAAACTGCAATACCACCTTTTGCACGACCGTATTGTTTGCATTTTTCAACCACTACTGTATAGTGAACAAAACCGACTACGGGGGAGATCTTCCAAAGCCCATGTCTCTTGTGGGGCTATTATGTCACTGGTGGCCCACTCATGGAGAGGGAGGCCTTCTTCAAGTTGTTTTTTGCTCAAGCTTTATTCCATGAGAACATATGGATAATACCTCCCTGAGAGTAGCTCGCTTTATCTTTCCTTGTCAGTCGCTCTTCTTGGTTTTAAGAAAGCATGGGAGCCGTTACATTGGTTTGGATCTGGATCCATTTTAGATTGCAGGTCTTTAGTAGACCTTGTCAGGTCAGTGCTACGTCTACCCTAGGCATTCTGTAAGATTGAATAGACCGGTTTTGTTTCCGTTGTTTGATTTGGCTCTTGATACGTTCGGTTTTCGTTCAGAGGACAAGGATAGCGAGCTACTGCTGGCGTAGATAGTTTTATACCCCAGGCTTCAACTTAGTCGGAGCTATTCAAAATTAAATGTGCTACCTCTGCAGACTGCCATGTGGTTAGTGTTTGCTCTTTGGATTGTTTTGTCCCACTGAGAGAAATTGCACTGCTAGGAGGTCGGCCGTTTGCATATGTTTTAATTCCGGAATTTCACCCATAAGTTTTAGTATGGCGCTTCTATTCAGAATGTCGTGCCTACCCTGTGATTCATATTCAGGCATCCATGTTATCTGTTGCAATACATGGTTGTGCCTTATTACCCTTGATGTTTCGGTGTGATTGCAATCCTACAGAGTGATTGTTTTCTGATTTTGAATGTGAAATCTAAGTTTCCCTTGTGGCAACCGGCTGTTGTCTCCTACATTGTGTGGTAACGTGTATTTGTTGAGTGCTGCTAGCTGTTGCAGCCCATTGTGATTTTTAATTTCCTGCTACTCAACCTTTGTTGTTTTCTACTCCACCTGTTCCTGTCTTAGCTTCTTGTACAATTGAACTTGCTGGGCCAACCTTTTTATGTATTTTGGTTTTCTTCTGCAGGTCAGAGTCGTCCGTGATAGTGAAGTCACTGGTATGTGTTTTACCCGCCTCTAACTTGTCTGTTTTCTTGTCTGCTGGCCCTCCATCTTGGATGCTGATGTTAGGAAGGAAGTCAGCTGATGTGGGTGGAGTGGAAGGCTCTTCCACGATTTTTCCTTCGCGAGTTGTAATGAAAATGCGGTACTCTGGTAGACTTATGTTTTGTCTGTGCCAGGGTTTTTTTCTAGCTTTCCTTTCCTGCTTTTTTTGTCTTTAGATTGAATCAGTGTCTTAAGCTTTCCTCAGTTAACCTTCAGTGTCGCCATTTGCTCGGCATCTGGTGATTTTTCAGTTTCTGAGGATAGTGTTTGGGTACCATTTTTAGGTTCCGTGGAGGTGTCTGTAACTACCGGTGAACATTGCTGGTTTGCAGTTGATCCCAGTTCTTTATCTGTACTGTCAGAGTGAGTCTTAGGTTGAAACTAAGAATCTGTTCCAATAATGTTGATAAGAAGCTCAACTTATTGAGTATCAGGCAACATGCACAGGGAGATTCCTGCTGAGAGTATATGGATTGTACTCTCGTTACTAGGTTAGTTAACTTGCCTAGTTTTGTGTTTATCCTGAGATGTACAATGCAATGATCTTCATTAAGTCTATCTGGATGCCTAATTTGTCTGACTGCCTTATAAGAGTATCTGTTGCTGCTTGAAATGCTTGCAGCAGCAGGGTAAAGAATTCCAGTTGGTTATTTGGATTCTTAAGTAAATCTGCTTCCCCAGTATATAAGTAAAGATTAGTTGTAACATTTTGTTTAAGTTTGACACACACATTTGTTTCTAATGGCCAGATGTATCAAGCGTTTTACAGTTCGCAAATGGGATAATCCGCCGAATCGGTCCATTTGCAAGCGGTAAAAAGCCTCTTGGGATGTATCATCCCAAAAGGCCTTCGCAAACTGGGAAATCACATTTTTTGTGATTACCTATTTTGTGAAAGTATTTAGGGAATCGCAATTTGTGATTCCCTAAATGCAATGCTGCAAGCAAAATAATAATGCGACCTGGCTTTAAGGAATCGCAAATTACCACCAACTTCAAGTCGCCAGGGCTCCTTCCTGGCTCCCAGCTCCAAGGCAATCGAGGAGGGAAAAACCACAGCTGGGTGGGCAGGCAGACAGAGGGGTGGGAGGATGGGTGAGCGGGCAACCAGGTTGTGAGCTGGTGCTTCACAACCTCTTCAAAACCCACCCGGTCACCACCTCACTTGTCTGCTAGTTTACCGCCTCTGCAGCCCGTGTGACCACCGTAGCAACTGGCAGCTGTCGGGCCGTACACTGTCTTGCTGCACGTGTGCAGATTTTGCCCGCCGTGGAGACAGCACCACCGTAACACTGTAAACTCTGCTATTAACAGCTCAATCACCTCAGCTTGCCTCAACTCAGGTGCATGAGGTGCGGTGCGTAGAAGTGCCGGGGTGAAGCGGTCCTCTCCATAGCACAAGCCGAACCAGTCTAATGTCGACCGTCGCTGCTCAAATGGAGAGGAACCTCAGCACTAGCCTATCACCCCCCAATACGACCGATCTTGCCCCCGTCTCTGTACAGTTGCTCGTGGATACGGGGCTCCTGAGTACAGGGCTCAACAGCACAGCACAGCAGCTCCGTGGCTCAGTGGTTCAGTGGTTCCGGCTCAGTGGTTCTAGGTCAATCAGTGGAAATAATAAATGACGTCTTCAGTCATGGTGGATTAAACCATTATAGCAGAGTCCAAATAGTCCAGCATACTCCTACCATCAGATATGGAAAAGAGGGCAGGAATAGTCCAACAATGTGAATGTGTAGCACACACAGGAGGACATTAGGGTTGAGGTTACATACTGGCAGATGTGGGTGTCATCACATCCTGAACTCCTTGGTTTTTAAATGTATGTCTGCTCATCTTTTTGCCAGCAAGGAGATCTGGAGCTGCTGAGACACGGTGCTTGCAGTCATATTGTCCTCTGGCAGTGCCTCCCTTTCTCTGGCAGCAACAGATATTTGTGGGAATGTACCTGATTACAGGAAGGGGGAGCTGCAGGTGTAAAAGTCCTTTAGCGGGTGGGTGTTAATGTCCTGCAACACCTAAACCAGGGACGCCACCTCAGTGCGGATGCCGGCCACTTAAGTGTTTGATGCCAGCAGCCTCTTGTGGATGTCAGCCACCTCAGTGTGGATGTCAGCAGCTTCATGATATGTGTCTCTGTGCAGCTCTTTCATTTCCAAGATTTCGGCAAAAACTTGACCCATGACACTTTGGGAGTCCTGGTAGACTCCCAGGACTTGGGTGCTGGCAGCCTGGTTGACTGTGGCCTCAAAGGGCTCACTCTAGGGGCTCATAGTTACCCTCCCGCTATGCCTACCCCGATGACCCTGTGCCCTTGGCACAGACTGCACCGTCCCACTGTGTCCTGGTACCTCCAAGAATGGGATTGTGTTACTGTTAACCATCGAAGAATCAAGGACTGTGGTACACAGGCTGGTACTAATTGTGCTAGGTGTACATGTTGGGGGGTGCAGTGGTTGACTGTGATATTTCAGCGGTGGTGGGAGGTGTTGTGGGCCCAGTGAACTCCGTTGTTGACATCAGCCCAGGTTGAGCAGATGGGCCAGGACCGTCATCCCCGTCCACCTCTTCAGGAGTGTTGTTATCACCGAGTGATTTGTCCTGTGGGATAGAAGAACTCTGTTCTGTTTCCAACCTCTGTGCAAGTGCAGTGGTGGATTGATCCTTTGAGAGATGGAGAACATTTTTAATGTTGGAATTGAGGTATCTACATCCACTTTGTTTGTGTCTACGTAAATTGTGACCCACAATGGAACAAAATAGATAGAGACACTTGTTGTCATCTATTTGCTTGGAGTTGAAGTTAGTTACTAGACATTTGAAGACATTCAATAGATATAGTAGATTTCATCAGCTCATTAGCTGTGCAGATGTATGGCATTTTGGCTTTAGGGATAAACATGACATATCCAAAACTCTGCTACAAACACAATGTGGCCCTCACATATGTATTTGTCCTTTTCAAGGACTAGTTGTAATGAATACAGTCAAACATCCAGCTTGGTTATATATTTAACATTGTTCATCATGTGTAAAGTGTGGAATCGGGGGTTATTTGGCACTGCTAATCAGCTGAATTTCCTTCATGGTTCACATATTTTAGGGGTACACTGTTCTTATGGTGTTGCTGATGCCATTGTTATTTTTAGTTGATGGGTCCATGGGTACTTTCAAGCAAAGTACTCATATGCACATCTGCATGGAGCATTGTCTGTAACATTGCACAGTCCATGATGAGTGAAGATCAGTTGTAACATTGGAGACAAGTGAGAAGGGGAAAAGAAGTGTAGCATCTTGGTTAGAGTTGCAGTTACAGGGCCTCATGGTAGCAGTGTTAGCTTTTAAATGTTACTTTAGGAACACTTGACAAATGGTAACCTGTATAATAAGTTAACATCAGTTGTAACATGGCATACAAGTGAGAAGGGGCAGAAGGAGTCTAGATCTTGGTGGTTGGAGTTGGAGTGGAAAGGCCTCATGGTAGTTGCAGTCACTTCAGTCTCACTTTAACAATACTTGACAAATGGAAACCTGCATGATCAGTTAACATCAGTTGTAACATGGGAGACAAGTGAGAAGGGGCAAAAGGAGACTAGCATCTTGGTTAGAGTTTCAGTCACAGGGCCTCATGGTTGTAGTTGTAGTCACTTCAATGTCACTTTAGCAAGTCTTGACCATCGATCAGTATATCATAGCTGAAGACAACATGCATTTGAGATGGACCATCCATTTACATTTTAATGCAAATCATGCATCCTGGATAGATATTTTAAAGGAAATACACTTACAGATGGCATTGCAACAAATGCAATGTCATGGATTTTGATACAAGCACTTTTATATGCAACAATACACATTTCCACAGACAAACCAACATCTCAGATATTTTGGGGCAGATTTACAAGCCCCATCAGTACATCACTATTTATGATGTACTGGTGGCACAGTTTACTGCTCTATGTTTACAAGGACAAGAAAAGCCACCCTGTGTGACTTTTCCTGTCCTTGTAAATATGGCCCCTTTGACCGCAGCACGTTGCGCGCAAGAGGCGTTCCGTGGGTGTTGCTGTGGGTGTTCCCATGCAATACCCATGGAACCAGACACATTTCCAGATTTACAAGGAATTGTAAATCTGGCAATGCGTCTGAATGCTACACCTCCCCAGGGGACTCATAGGGAGGCGCAACGAGAAGAAATGTTTTAATTTCCCCTTGTTTTTTCCTCTTTCAATGCGTGCTGCATTCTACAGCACACAATGAAAGAGGAAAATGCCTGTAGAAATTATTTTTGTGCAGGAATATTCTCCCCAAGACACAGGCATCCTTTCACCATGGTACAAGGGTGTCTGTGCCGGTGCATGGCTGCGGTTTGTGCTCCAGCGCAAGGGGAAGCACAGAGATGTGACATATTGTTGTATATATGTCGCATTCCGGTGCTTTGAAAGTGACTCAGTACGGCGTCCCAAATGGCTTGCATTGTAAATCTGCCCCTTTGAGTCTTGCATGTTAGGAAAGTAGATAGAGAACAGATGAGGACAAGCAGCGTTGAAACAAACAGGACATTGGGATATGGTGGCAGTTATTGAAGTGTAACTCCCCTCTCTATTCCTGACAAGCACTTAGTGCGCAGGATGGCAAAGACCTTCACCTCCCAGGGTAGAGAGGCAGTGGACTCGATTGAAAGGAGGGGAGAAGACTTATATGGTACAGCAGAAGCATTGTTTTTTTTCTATTGAAGATACACAAGAAGCAAATTGCTTGTGTGCCACAGCTCGAGCTCCTGGCCCCGATAGAATGCCCAATGACCTGTATAAACAGGACCTAACAGTCTGGGCCCTTATATTAACGAGTTATCTAACGCTATTGCATCAGGTGTGACCATCCCTTCATCGTGAAAGATAGCAGAAATCATCCCCATACATAGGAAGGAGGATAGAGCTTCCCCGGCCAGCTACAGACCTATTAGTCTCATTGATTCCCTGCAGAAGATCTTTTGTAAGCAGGTTTTGGCCAGGATCCAGGATTGGATCCTAGAATCCTGTACCTTGATGACTAACAGGCTGGCTTTTGGGGTCATATCAGAACGTTGGACCAGGTCTTCCATTTGAAGGATGTGGTCATCAAAGGAGGTAAATTATATGTGGTCTTTTTGATTGACAGTCCGCATTCGACCTAGTACCCCAAGCTAGTCTGTCTCGAGAGTAGTGAAAAAGATAGGTCTACCATGCAATCTTCTAGATATTTTAATTCGACTACATTTTTCAAATATAGCACAAGTTAGGTGGGGGGAGAATAATCAAACAACAGAGCAATTCCCAATGCAACGTGGAGTGAGACAAGGATGTGTGCTAGTGCCCACTTTCTTTTCCCTCTTTATTAATGGGATGGTAGATTTTCTAGATAATGATGGGTTTGAAGCCCCTAAAATAGGCAAGAGAAGAGTGCCCTACTAATCTCTAAATCCCCCAAGGCGTCCCACAACTTTTGACTGATTTTATACAGTTCTGCGATGAGTGGGATTGGTCTTAAATGAGGCCAAAACAAAATACATGATTTTTTCAAGAGAGAACGGAAAACCATCTAAAAGATCCCTGTATCTAGGTAGCAACAACCTAGAGTAAGTTTATTTATTTGTTTATTTTCAGAGTTTTATAGTGTGCGGACAAGACCCTTGCGGGTATCAGAGCGCTTTACAGCACATGGGGATAATAATAACATAAGTCAAGGAAGAGTACATAAAGCCATAGGGCAATCATAGAGCAGGGCAATAGGAAGTGACCTGGGGAGAGAAGGTAATACAGTAAAGGTAAGTAGGTCAAAATAAAAATAGCATCATTGAGAACGACAAAAAGAAGAGCAATAAGGTGCCCAACAAGACAAGAGCGAGCTGAGGAGACATGGTAATTGCAAACACAACAGTGATGGACAGAATGTGGATCAATGTCACACATTCACCCCAGTCCAAAGATCTGGGCCCAAATCCATCGTTTTTCCACTCCACACCACCCTGGGTTAGACAATGGCGATATGCAAATCAGCACTGACCCTGTGCCCCATGGGAACAGTCCAGTCCGAACTACAAAAGCCATGTCCTTCCCAGAACGGAAACAAGCATCCGAGGACCGGCCCGGTTTCGAGGTAACACCTCTCATCAGCCCGGCTAGCTTGATTCCAGTGGTGTGGAGTGCCTGGGACTCACGTCTGAGCATCCCCAGTACACTTAGAGCGGTAATTGCAAACACAACAGTGATGGACAGAATGTGGATCAATGTCACACATTCACCCCAGTCCAAAGATCTGGGCCCAAATCCATCGTTTTTCCACTCCACACCACCCTGGGTTAGACAATGGCGATATGCAAATCAGCACTGACCCTGTGCCCCATGGGAACAGTCCAGTCCGAACTACAAAAGCCATGTCCTTCCCAGAACGGAAACAAGCATCCGAGGACCGGCCCGGTTTCGAGGTAACACCTCTCATCAGCCCGGCTAGCTTGATTCCAGTGGTGTGGAGTGCCTGGGACTCACGTCTGAGCATCCCCAGTACACTTAGAGCGGTAATTGCAAACCCAACAGTGATGGACAGAATGTGGATCAATGTCACACATTCACCCCAGTCCAAAGATCTGGGCCCAAATCCATCGTTTTTCCACTCCACACCACCCTGGGTTAGACAATGGCGATATGCAAATCAGCACTGACCCTGTGCCCCATGGGAACAGTCCAGTCCGAACTACAAAAGCCATGTCCTTCCCAGAACGGAAACAAGCATCCGAGGACCGGCCCGGTTTCGAGGTAACACCTCTCATCAGCCCGGCTAGCTTGATTCCAGTGGTGTGGAGTGCCTGGGACTCACGTCTGAGCATCCCCAGTACACTTAGAGCGGTAATTGCAAACACAACAGTGATGGACAGAATGTGGATCAATGTCACACATTCACCCCAGTCCAAAGATCTGGGCCCAAATCCATCGTTTTTCCACTCCACACCACCCTGGGTTAGACAATGGCGATATGCAAATCAGCACTGACCCTGTGCCCCATGGGAACAGTCCAGTCCGAACTACAAAAGCCATGTCCTTCCCAGAACGGAAACAAGCATCCGAGGACCGGCCCGGTTTCGAGGTAACACCTCTCATCAGCCCGGCTAGCTTGATTCCAGTGGTGTGGAGTGCCTGGGACTCACGTCTGAGCATCCCCAGTACACTTAGAGCGGTAATTGCAAACACAACAGTGATGGACAGAATGTGGATCAATGTCACACATTCACCCCAGTCCAAAGATCTGGGCCCAAATCCATCGTTTTTCCACTCCACACCACCCTGGGTTAGACAATGGCGATATGCAAATCAGCACTGACCCTGTGCCCCATGGGAACAGTCCAGTCCGAACTACAAAAGCCATGTCCTTCCCAGAACGGAAACAAGCATCCGAGGACCGGCCCGGTTTCGAGGTAACACCTCTCATCAGCCCGGCTAGCTTGATTCCAGTGGTGTGGAGTGCCTGGGACTCACGTCTGAGCATCCCCAGTACACTTAGAGCGGTAATTGCAAACACTGTTGTAGTTCGGACTGGACTGTTCCCATGGGGCACAGGGTCAGAGCTGATTTGCATAAAGCCATTATCTGACCCAGGGTGGTGTGGAGTGCAAAAAACGATGGATTTAGGCCCAGATCCTTGTACTGGGGTGAATGTAAGACATTGATCTACATTCTGTCCATCAAATTGTTTTTTGTAATTTTCTCCCTAAGTGTACTGGGGTAGCCCAGACGTGGGTCCCAGAGCCTCCACACCACTGGAGTCAAGCTAGCCGGGCTGATGAGAGGTGTTACCTCGAAACCGGTCCGGTCCTCGGATGCTTGATTCCGGTCTGGGAAAGATATGGCTGTTGTAGTTCGGACTGGACTGTTCCCATGGGGCACAGGGTCAGAGCTGATTTGCATAAAGCCATTATCTGACCCAGGGTGGTGTGGAGTGCAAAAAACGATGGATTTAGGCCCAGATCCTTGTACTGGGGTGAATGTAAGACATTGATCTACATTCTGTCCATCAAATTGTTTTTTGTAATTTTCTCCCTAAGTGTACTGGGGTAGCCCAGACGTGGGTCCCAGAGCCTCCACACCACTGGAGTCAAGCTAGCCGGGCTGATGAGAGGTGTTACCTCGAAACCGGTCCGGTCCTCGGATGCTTGATTCCGGTCTGGGAAAGATATGGCTGTTGTAGTTCGGACTGGACTGTTCCCATGGGGCACAGGGTCAGAGCTGATTTGCATAAAGCCATTATCTGACCCAGGGTGGTGTGGAGTGCAAAAAACGATGGATTTAGGCCCAGATCCTTGTACTGGGGTGAATGTAAGACATTGATCTACATTCTGTCCATCAAATTGTTTTTTGTAATTTTCTCCCTAAGTGTACTGGGGTAGCCCAGACGTGGGTCCCAGAGCCTCCACACCACTGGAGTCAAGCTAGCCGGGCTGATGAGAGGTGTTACCTCGAAACCGGTCCGGTCCTCGGATGCTTGATTCCGGTCTGGGAAAGATATGGCTGTTGTAGTTCGGACTGGACTGTTCCCATGGGGCACAGGGTCAGAGCTGATTTGCATAAAGCCATTATCTGACCCAGGGTGGTGTGGAGTTCAAAAAACGATGGATTTAGGCCCAGATCCTTGTACTGGGGTGAATGTAAGACATTGATCTACATTCTGTCCATCAAATTGTTTTTTGTAATTTTCTCCCTAAGTGTACTGGGGTAGCCCAGACGTGGGTCCCAGAGCCTCCACACCACTGGAGTCAAGCTAGCCGGGCTGATGAGAGGTGTTACCTCGAAACCGGTCCGGTCCTCGGATGCTTGATTCCGGTCTGGGAAAGATATGGCTGTTGTAGTTCGGACTGGACTGTTCCCATGGGGCACAGGGTCAGAGCTGATTTGCATAAAGCCATTATCTGACCCAGGGTGGTGTGGAGTGCAAAAAACGATGGATTTAGGCCCAGATCCTTGTACTGGGGTGAATGTAAGACATTGATCTACATTCTGTCCATCAAATTGTTTTTTGTAATTTTCTCCCTAAGTGTACTGGGGTAGCCCAGACGTGGGTCCCAGAGCCTCCACACCACTGGAGTCAAGCTAGCCGGGCTGATGAGAGGTGTTACCTCGAAACCGGTCCGGTCCTCGGATGCTTGATTCCGGTCTGGGAAAGATATGGCTGTTGTAGTTCGGACTGGACTGTTCCCATGGGGCACAGGGTCAGAGCTGATTTGCATAAAGCCATTATCTGACCCAGGGTGGTGTGGAGTGCAAAAAACGATGGATTTAGGCCCAGATCCTTGTACTGGGGTGAATGTAAGACATTGATCTACATTCTGTCCATCAAATTGTTTTTTGTAATTTTCTCCCTAAGTGTACTGGGGTAGCCCAGACGTGGGTCCCAGAGCCTCCACACCACTGGAGTCAAGCTAGCCGGGCTGATGAGAGGTGTTACCTCGAAACCGGTCCGGTCCTCGGATGCTTGATTCCGGTCTGGGAAAGATATGGCTGTTGTAGTTCGGACTGGACTGTTCCCATGGGGCACAGGGTCAGAGCTGATTTGCATAAAGCCATTATCTGACCCAGGGTGGTGTGGAGTGCAAAAAACGATGGATTTAGGCCCAGATCCTTGTACTGGGGTGAATGTAAGACATTGATCTACATTCTGTCCATCAAATTGTTTTTTGTAATTTTCTCCCTAAGTGTACTGGGGTAGCCCAGACGTGGGTCCCAGAGCCTCCACACCACTGGAGTCAAGCTAGCCGGGCTGATGAGAGGTGTTACCTCGAAACCGGTCCGGTCCTCGGATGCTTGATTCCGGTCTGGGAAAGATATGGCTGTTGTAGTTCGGACTGGACTGTTCCCATGGGGCACAGGGTCAGAGCTGATTTGCATAAAGCCATTATCTGACCCAGGGTGGTGTGGAGTGCAAAAAACGATGGATTTAGGCCCAGATCCTTGTACTGGGGTGAATGTAAGACATTGATCTACATTCTGTCCATCAAATTGTTTTTTGTAATTTTCTCCCTAAGTGTACTGGGGTAGCCCAGACGTGGGTCCCAGAGCCTCCACACCACTGGAGTCAAGCTAGCCGGGCTGATGAGAGGTGTTACCTCGAAACCGGTCCGGTCCTCGGATGCTTGATTCCGGTCTGGGAAAGATATGGCTGTTGTAGTTCGGACTGGACTGTTCCCATGGGGCACAGGGTCAGAGCTGATTTGCATAAAGCCATTATCTGACCCAGGGTGGTGTGGAGTGCAAAAAACGATGGATTTAGGCCCAGATCCTTGTACTGGGGTGAATGTAAGACATTGATCTACATTCTGTCCATCAAATTGTTTTTTGTAATTTTCTCCCTAAGTGTACTGGGGTAGCCCAGACGTGGGTCCCAGAGCCTCCACACCACTGGAGTCAAGCTAGCCGGGCTGATGAGAGGTGTTACCTCGAAACCGGTCCGGTCCTCGGATGCTTGATTCCGGTCTGGGAAAGATATGGCTGTTGTAGTTCGGACTGGACTGTTCCCATGGGGCACAGGGTCAGAGCTGATTTGCATAAAGCCATTATCTGACCCAGGGTGGTGTGGAGTGCAAAAAACGATGGATTTAGGCCCAGATCCTTGTACTGGGGTGAATGTAAGACATTGATCTACATTCTGTCCATCAAATTGTTTTTTGTAATTTTCTCCCTAAGTGTACTGGGGTAGCCCAGACGTGGGTCCCAGAGCCTCCACACCACTGGAGTCAAGCTAGCCGGGCTGATGAGAGGTGTTACCTCGAAACCGGTCCGGTCCTCGGATGCTTGATTCCGGTCTGGGAAAGATATGGCTGTTGTAGTTCGGACTGGACTGTTCCCATGGGGCACAGGGTCAGAGCTGATTTGCATAAAGCCATTATCTGACCCAGGGTGGTGTGGAGTGCAAAAAACGATGGATTTAGGCCCAGATCCTTGTACTGGGGTGAATGTAAGACATTGATCTACATTCTGTCCATCAAATTGTTTTTTGTAATTTTCTCCCTAAGTGTACTGGGGTAGCCCAGACGTGGGTCCCAGAGCCTCCACACCACTGGAGTCAAGCTAGCCGGGCTGATGAGAGGTGTTACCTCGAAACCGGTCCGGTCCTCGGATGCTTGATTCCGGTCTGGGAAAGATATGGCTGTTGTAGTTCGGACTGGACTGTTCCCATGGGGCACAGGGTCAGAGCTGATTTGCATAAAGCCATTATCTGACCCAGGGTGGTGTGGAGTGCAAAAAACGATGGATTTAGGCCCAGATCCTTGTACTGGGGTGAATGTAAGACATTGATCTACATTCTGTCCATCAAATTGTTTTTTGTAATTTTCTCCCTAAGTGTACTGGGGTAGCCCAGACGTGGGTCCCAGAGCCTCCACACCACTGGAGTCAAGCTAGCCGGGCTGATGAGAGGTGTTACCTCGAAACCGGTCCGGTCCTCGGATGCTTGATTCCGGTCTGGGAAAGATATGGCTGTTGTAGTTCGGACTGGACTGTTCCCATGGGGCACAGGGTCAGAGCTGATTTGCATAAAGCCATTATCTGACCCAGGGTGGTGTGGAGTGCAAAAAACGATGGATTTAGGCCCAGATCCTTGTACTGGGGTGAATGTAAGACATTGATCTACATTCTGTCCATCAAATTGTTTTTTGTAATTTTCTCCCTAAGTGTACTGGGGTAGCCCAGACGTGGGTCCCAGAGCCTCCACACCACTGGAGTCAAGCTAGCCGGGCTGATGAGAGGTGTTACCTCGAAACCGGTCCGGTCCTCGGATGCTTGATTCCGGTCTGGGAAAGATATGGCTGTTGTAGTTCGGACTGGACTGTTCCCATGGGGCACAGGGTCAGAGCTGATTTGCATAAAGCCATTATCTGACCCAGGGTGGTGTGGAGTGCAAAAAACGATGGATTTAGGCCCAGATCCTTGTACTGGGGTGAATGTAAGACATTGATCTACATTCTGTCCATCAAATTGTTTTTTGTAATTTTCTCCCTAAGTGTACTGGGGTAGCCCAGACGTGGGTCCCAGAGCCTCCACACCACTGGAGTCAAGCTAGCCGGGCTGATGAGAGGTGTTACCTCGAAACCGGTCCGGTCCTCGGATGCTTGATTCCGGTCTGGGAAAGATATGGCTGTTGTAGTTCGGACTGGACTGTTCCCATGGGGCACAGGGTCAGAGCTGATTTGCATAAAGCCATTATCTGACCCAGGGTGGTGTGGAGTGCAAAAAACGATGGATTTAGGCCCAGATCCTTGTACTGGGGTGAATGTAAGACATTGATCTACATTCTGTCCATCAAATTGTTTTTTGTAATTTTCTCCCTAAGTGTACTGGGGTAGCCCAGACGTGGGTCCCAGAGCCTCCACACCACTGGAGTCAAGCTAGCCGGGCTGATGAGAGGTGTTACCTCGAAACCGGTCCGGTCCTCGGATGCTTGATTCCGGTCTGGGAAAGATATGGCTGTTGTAGTTCGGACTGGACTGTTCCCATGGGGCACAGGGTCAGAGCTGATTTGCATAAAGCCATTATCTGACCCAGGGTGGTGTGGAGTGCAAAAAACGATGGATTTAGGCCCAGATCCTTGTACTGGGGTGAATGTAAGACATTGATCTACATTCTGTCCATCAAATTGTTTTTTGTAATTTTCTCCCTAAGTGTACTGGGGTAGCCCAGACGTGGGTCCCAGAGCCTCCACACCACTGGAGTCAAGCTAGCCGGGCTGATGAGAGGTGTTACCTCGAAACCGGTCCGGTCCTCGGATGCTTGATTCCGGTCTGGGAAAGATATGGCTGTTGTAGTTCGGACTGGACTGTTCCCATGGGGCACAGGGTCAGAGCTGATTTGCATAAAGCCATTATCTGACCCAGGGTGGTGTGGAGTGCAAAAAACGATGGATTTAGGCCCAGATCCTTGTACTGGGGTGAATGTAAGACATTGATCTACATTCTGTCCATCAAATTGTTTTTTGTAATTTTCTCCCTAAGTGTACTGGGGTAGCCCAGACGTGGGTCCCAGAGCCTCCACACCACTGGAGTCAAGCTAGCCGGGCTGATGAGAGGTGTTACCTCGAAACCGGTCCGGTCCTCGGATGCTTGATTCCGGTCTGGGAAAGATATGGCTGTTGTAGTTCGGACTGGACTGTTCCCATGGGGCACAGGGTCAGAGCTGATTTGCATAAAGCCATTATCTGACCCAGGGTGGTGTGGAGTGCAAAAAACTATGGATTTAGGCCCAGATCCTTGTACTGGGGTGAATGTAAGACATTGATCTACATTCTGTCCATCAAATTGTTTTTTGTAATTTTCTCCCTGAGGAGACATGGTAACAACAGATAGCTTGCTTAGGTGGGCTATATTGATACCATGTACATATGTACTTGCGGAAACATAGGTCTGTGTTTAGGAGATTTTTGCCATAAGAATGCCTTTTACTTCCCGTTTGAAAGCTGCAATGGAGGGGTTCAGTCTTGTTTCCGGGGGAAGGGCATTCCAAATCCTGGGCGCCATTCCAGAGAAGGAGCATTTGTATGTTTTTTTCTTGTTGAATCTTTGTGGCTTCAATAGGAGGTTTTCCAAAATTGTTCTGGATCTTATTCTGCCAGATAATGTAAGTTTCTGTGTGAGATAGCTGGGTGCATTGTGGTGTATGGCTGTATGCGCCATGCACGCTATTTTCAGGTGAATTCTGGCTTCATTTGGCAGCCAGTTTAGAGATTTAAGGTCAGGGGAGATGTGGGCCCTTCTTTTTGAGCCAGTGATGAGTCTCGCTGCCCCATGTAGAAGCTCTTAGGGGGGCCATAGAAGCTGTAGGGAGACCGCAAAGCGAGACACTTCCGTAGTCCAGCCGAGGTAGAACTAGAGCTTGCACCACCATCTTAAAGTCCTTGGCCGGTAGGAAGGGTTTTAGTTTCCTCAGTGTGTTAATCTGAAAGTTTGCTCCCTTTGTTACATTACTAGTGTGTTTCTGCATATTGAGGTTGCAGTCCAGTGTTATGCCCAGTGATTTCACTGAGTCCATAATAGTTGGTTGAATGTTAAATGTTGTAAGGTGTTTGATCCATTCATACATTATGGGGACTTTGGCAGGTGGGGCAATTAGGAGGAATTCTGTTTTTGAGGCATTCAATTTGAGGTGATTCTCTGCCAACCATGTTTGTGTGGTCTTAAGGGTAGTGTTAAGCAGGTTGATGTCTTCAAGAGTGTTGATCTTAAGGTAGAGTTGGGTATCATCAGCGTACATGTGGAATTGCACGTTGGACGCTTGTAGCAGATCGGTGAGTGGTTCCATGAATAAGTTAAAAAGTGTTGGTGATAACAAGGATCCTTGTGGAACTCCTAGCGTAACTGCCACGGGATTAGAGAAGGTGTTGTTGACCTTGATTTTATGGGTCCGGTTTTGCAGAAAATAAGTAAATCAGTTAAGCACTGAGCCAGATAGGCCCATTCTGCAGTTCCACAGATCTATCAAATTCTTGTGTTTGACTGTATCGAAGGCTGATGAGAGGTCTAGGAGGATAAGAAGGCATGATCCGTTTTGATCCAGCATTTGGAGGGCATCATCAATGATGTGAATCATGGCTGATTCCGTGATGTGATCTGCTCGGAAGCTGAATTGGTGTTTGTTGAGAAGGTTGAAGCGGTCAATGTGTTTTGTTAATTGATGTTGAACACATTTTTCCAGAAGTTTGGCCAACGTGGGAATATTGGTGATAGGTCGGTTGTTGTTTAGGTCCGTAGGGTCAGATGTGGGTTTCTTAAGGATGATCGAGACCTGCCCCACCTTCAGGTAGTCTGGGATGCAACCTTGTAGGAGTGAGCTGTTGATGATTTTGGTCCAGAGAAGGAGAAGCAATGGGGTAAGTTCTTTAACCGCATTTGCAGGAGAGGGTCAGTGAGGTGATTGGCAGGCTTCAGGGCAATGAGAAACTTGCCTATAGCGTCTTCAGAATAAGTGTTAAAGAAAGACCATACTGCATCATTTTTTAAAACATACTTTGAAGGTGTTTGTGGTGTTGCATTTATGGATTGAGGGGAGGTTTTGGTGGGTGGACAAAAGTGAGAGCTTAGATCATTGAGGAGATCTTTCTTGATGTTCTCAGACTTCAGATTGAAGAAGGTAGAGAAATCTTCACATGTGGGTCGTGGATGAGTTCGTTATTGTGGAAATTGAGGTGCGTCCTTAGATTGGGTTTTGATTCATTCAAAGAGTTTTTTTGGTCGATTTCTTGCTTGGTCAAGTTGGTGACTGAAGAAGTCTGCTTTAGTGTGCCTTATCTTTCAGTAGTAAGCATTTCTCTTTCCCTTTAGAATCATGAGGAGCTTGGTGGATGGGACCAATCTCCAGTTGTGTTCGGCAGTTCTGAGAGAACGTCTATCATCGTTAAGTGGACCATTGAACCAGGGTTTAGAGTCTTTCGTGGAAACTCTCTTTAGTTGAAGGGGAGCAAATTCGTTAATTATGGTAGTCATGGAGTTGAGATAATGGTTGGTGAGATCATGAACTTTGGAGGCATCAGCAGGGGCAAGAGTAGATTGTGGCTGGAAATGGGTAACATGTTTGGGTTGAGTTTTTTCCAGTCTCTTTTCCAAACTTTGGGCTTTGTGGATTGAGCCGGGTTGAGTTTAACTGTTTCATTGATAAAGAAGGTGATGATGTGATGGTCTGACCAATCGCAGGGGAGGATCGACTCCAGATGCGTGCAAATGCTCTGGGAGATTATTAGGTCCAGAGTTGTGCCTTTACTGTGTATAGGGCTGTTGCAGATTTGGTTGAGGTCAAGGGCATTGAGGACGTTTTTGAGACTGTTGACCACAGTATCGTTGAGGTCGTTCCAGTGGAGGTTGAAATCACCCAGGAACATTTGGGTGTTTTGTCGACCATTGTTTGTAGTGACAATGTCCATGAGGTGTTCTGTGAAGATGAGGTTGTCACCAGGTGGGTGAAAGATAGTGTGTAACATACAAACAGGTTTGTCATTACTGTTGATGTCCAGGCATATGTATTCGCAAGAGGGGAGTACAGGGGATATGGCTCTATTCACGATAATGTTGCTCCTGTGGATGCATGCAATTCCACCTCCTGTCTTGCCACTCCTGTCCAGCCTGATGATGTCATAGTTAGGTGGTACTAGGATGTCAATGAGAGGTGTGGAGGATTCTGTAAGCCATGTTTTGGTGAGAATTATCAGATCAAGATCAGTAGAAATAATGAGGTCTGCTATGTCGGTTGCGTGCTTAGAGACTGATCTGCAGTTCAGGAGTGTGCATTTAAGCTGAGGAGTGGCCGGGTGGTGTAATCCTGCGTGATCGGGACTTTACTAAGATTGTTGTTGTTTATTCCTCTATTGTTATGGGTGGAGGGCCTATTAGGGTCGGAGAGGATAGAGGGGATGGAGATGTGTCCAGCAGAGGCTGGACTCACGAAGGAGGGTTCATAGGAGAGAAGAAGAGAGCGAAGATCGCTCTCCGAGAATGGGTTGGTGGAACACATTGGGCGGGAGGATAGATTAGGGTAGGGTGTTGAATTCTAGCAGGGAACATGACGTATGGGGGTTATAGGTATGTGGGCTGTAGGATTTAGAGAGCCATGATTGTCTCGAAAGCATCGCTTTAAAAATGAGGAGATCCTCTTTGATTGAATGATGAGTGGACATGATCTCATCTAATCTGGTATCCGATGTGGTAATGATTGGGGTGGGAGGCGGTAACATAGGGGTGTGTGTCTGAAGAGTGGGCTCGAAGGTTGTAAGGACAGGTGCAGGTGTGAGAGGGTTAGTAAGAGTATTTGAATGTGTGTGTGGGCGGGTTGTTAATGTGGGTAGGTGAGTAGAGGGGTGTGGTGGGCAGGTGTATGAAGTGAGGATGTAGGTGGTGCGATTTCAAAGGTTGCAACTTTATTTGAAAGGTCAGGGGGTGACCTGTAAAGTGCAGGCAACTGGATTGAGAGGGATTGGTTGGCCTGGGCGGGGTCCTTGCTAGGTGTGTTGTTGCGAGGAGGGGGAGCGGTAGAGGGAACGCTGATTGGTAGGGGGGTTGTGTTAGAGGCATGGGGAGCTAAGGTGGTTCCCAATTAGGTACCAATGCTGTAAAGAGGGGGGCTGTGATCACTCCTGGGATGGGTTCAATAGGTGTAGTGGGTGTGTGTGTAGTTTCAGTAGTGTTGGTTGGGGGTAGATTGAGCGAGAGGGGGTCAGTTTGAGGTGTGGTATTGTGAAGGGGAGATGGGGTAGGGGGAGAGATGACAGGGGCGGTGGTTGTGTAGGAGGGGTGAAGAGCTATGGTCGTGCCCCGAGTGGTTTCAATAGCTGTGGGGGGTGCGGGTGTAGTCGCAGCTATGGAAAGTGGAGGGTGCGTGCGATGTTTCGGAGAGATGCCGCTGGGTGAATCAGTGGGAGTGGTCATCAGGGTCATCGGGGAAGAGGAAGCGAATGGAGTAGGAGTGGAAAAAACTTGTGTGTCATCCAACCTTAACTGGGCTACCCTTATTGAGAAAGTAAAATTGTTGCTAATCCAGCAGACAGCCCAAATCGGTAAAATACACAAAGCCACAGTGTCCAGGAAAACGGCCCCTGCAGTAGAAATTTACAACAACAAGGTTCTAGGGGGGACCCTTTATGGGGCGGAACTTTCGGGTAGCGGGGACAAGATTTTCCTTACTGTTAATTAAAATCGCTTTCTTAGATCTAGTTTAAGTTTACTCCCTAGTACCCTCTGACCCCATTGTATTGAGATCTTGCACATAGACAATTGACCCTGAAGATTGACTACAAACTATTAATGTTTTGGCACCAACTATGATTTGTTGAAGCACTAGCCTCCTATAGAGCAGCAGTAACTGATTTCCTGAAATTGCCTCTCGTAACATCCACTCCATGGTTTAGTTGCTTGAAAGACCTACCCAGGATGCTTGGGTTGGAGGTGTATTGGTCTAACCCTGAACGCTTGTCTATAATAACAAAAGCTAGGATCAAAGTGATTTACTGGGAAACAGTGATAGAGGTGGAGATGGCAAAAGTGATGGGTACATTGACCAGGTATTTTATTAGTTTTAAATCTGTCCCAAGCTACGAGATCACTATTGATGACATTTTTCCCCCCTTGGCATGTTAATTATTTATCCAATTTCTTTATAAGACCTTACCCATCAAATTGTTTTGTAACAAGTGGCGCAGTAATGTCTCCAGTGATGACTTATGCCCAGTTTGCAAAACCTGTTCAGAATCCATTGTGCACCTGTTTTTTGTCCCCTCTACTAATCTTTGAGGGGAAAATGGATCATCCCATTGTGTGGATTGGTTGGCCCGAGCCACTACCTTGAGGTGATGAGAACTTTGTTTACTGATACACGCAGGTTTTAGGCTTAGCCAAATATTTGTATGGACTATGGATCCAGCGATTTAAATGTATTGTATGAATTATCTATCTCTGTTTTAAAATTTTATATTATATTTTACGGCAGCCGTGTGCTCTCTTATAAATGTTTTTAAAAATGTTATTCTTATGTCGTCCTATTTTAGTTTTGTGTTGTCTACTTTTTAAGATCATTGTGATCGAAATAAAGTTATAGTTGTTGATGGCATTTACAGACGGCATTGCAACAATACACATTGCCACAAACCAACATTTCAGATACTTTGAGTCTTGTATGTTAGAAAAGTAGATAGAGAACAGAATAGAAAAAGCAGGGTTGAAAGTAAACAGGGCATTGTGATATGTTTCCAGTTATTGAAGTGTAACTCTCTTCTATATTCCTGACAAACCCTCAGTAAGCAGGATGGCAAAGACCTTCTCCTCCCAGGGTAAGAGTTGCAATGGTGAAATGGGACGGCCATCCCCAGTCCTATGAGTCTACAAAGAGTGGCTGTTGTACTTGGTACGGACCCTCAGCCTGAGGGTGTTCTGCCTCTTCCTAATGTCTCCCTGTGTGCACAGGGTGTCCAAACGCATTAACTCTTTTGGCTATATTAGCCCACATTTCTATTTTCATACTGAGAGGTGTAAGCTAGGCTTGGGATCCAAAAATGTGTGGCTTTACTCTAATGATTCTCAATTTGCGAATCGCAATTAGCGAATCGCAAATTGAGAATGCGATTTCAAGGTTGCAGGGTTTCCAAAGGACACTGAAATTGATCTGTGCACATATGTTGCGCACACACATGCCCTTAGGGCTTGTGTGTGCGCAACATGAAACTTTGAAAAGTGCACTTTAGTGCATTTTTCAAAGTTTTTGCAAATTACCATGAAGTTCAACTTCATGGTAATTTGCGAGCCCTATTAGCGAAATCGCTATTTTTTCAACTTTAATGCATTGCATTTAAGGAATCTCAATTTGAGATTCCTTGAATGCAAGTAATCGCAATTTTGCGATTTCTTAATTTGCTTTTTTTGCATTTGGGATGATGCATCCGAAATGCAAAAATACCGGTCGCAAAGGGGCAGATTCTGAGAATCTGCCCCTTTGAGAGCCGATTCTAGCTTGATGCATCTGGGCCCATGTGTTTTGTTCAGTTCCTTGTCGCCTTATAGGTGTTTATATACAAAATGCAGCTGTATGTATCTTTGTGTGTTGTCATGGTTTGCGTCCTTCCAGGCTTATATTTTGAAGCATGAAAAAAACATTTGGATCAGGCAAGCAAAGTTTGAAAACAGCCACGCAGTCCACATACATTTAAAAAATATCTCTGAACTAAAAGCTCTCTTTCGATGTTGAAAGAAGTGTTTAATATTTTTAGTCTGTGTCACATCTTCACCTTTAGCATGATACTGTCTCTTCTGCATTCTGCGTGGTACAGCACATCTTTGATTTGCCTAAATTTAGTTGCCATGGTTTTTTCCTTTAAATTGTAATTTGACCTAATGTTCAAGTAAACTTTGATGAATCATTTTTCAGCCATTGTTATAATCAAAATCAGTATTTTAGGACAAATTGTGAGCTTGAATATGGTAAACAGTCATAATATCGATTCCAAAATATAGAATGGACATAATATCGAAGTAAAAATATAGAATGGACAAAATATCGAATGGACACAATATAGTGGTTAAAAATATCGAATTTAAGGTAAGTAATATCGATTTTCAAAATATAGAAGTCAAAATATCGAAGTATACAATATAGGCAATAAATATATCGATTTTTTTATAATATCATTTTTTTTAAAGTGTTTTGGATGTTAGTATATGTGTGAAAAGTGTATATTAATTTTTGTAATGTATGTTTAATGTATTTTAAGTAATGAATTTTATGTTATTTATTTTTGCGTAATTTAATTCTGTAGCGGGTTGTGGGTTTATAGGGGAATAGGGTGGGAAGTAATTTAATTATATTAAATTAAATATTAATTTTTAGCAATTATTATAAATTTTTAATTACATTTTGCTTTCTAGTTCTGTAGCGGGTTGTGGCTTTATAGGGGAATAGGGTGGGAAGTAATTTAATTGTAATTAATTAAATATTTTTATTTATTTATTGGTATTCATTTTGAATTTATTGTTATTTTTTAATTGGTAATTAATTTTTATTAATTGCCAATTAATTTGTATTAATTGATTAATTGTTAATTATGTTAATTTTCAAAATTTATTTTCTGTAGCGGGTTGTGGGTTTATAGGGGAATAGGGTGGGAAGTAATTTCATTGTAATTAAGTAAATAATTTTTTTCATTTATTGGTATTGATTTTAAATTTATTGTTAATTCATTTTTAATTAGTAATTAATTTCTATTAATTGGCAAATAATTTTTATTAATTGGTAATTATTTTGTATTAATTAAATATTTGATAATTATGATAATTGTATTAATGTATTTTCTGTAGTGGGATGTGGGTTTATAGGGGAATAGGGTGGGAAGTAATGTAATTGTAATTAATTACATAGTAAAAATACTTTTTGTGTATTGATAATTAATGTACTGTTAATTTTTAATTGGTATTGATTTTTATTATTAATTAGTTTTTGTTATTGAAAATTGATTAGTTGTTAAATAATTATGAATAGGTTATTAATTTTTAATAACTAATGTGTAGTTGTATTTCTAATTAATTATTACCTAATATTAAATTGGTTATTAATTTTCAATTAATGTTTTATTGGTATTGATATTTAATTTATTTTTAATGATATATTAAATCATTACTTTCCCTACTGTTAAACTCACTGGAGTGGGAATAGTAATTTTCACCCTCCCGCTATCCAACGCTTTCCCTACTGTTGCACTCTCTGGAGTGGGAATAGTATTTTTTACCCCTACGCTATCCAACGCTTTCCCTACTGTTGCACTCTCTGGAGTGGGGATAGTAATTTTTACCCCTACGCTATCCAAAGCTTTCCCTACTGTTGCACTATCTGGAGTGGGAATAGTAATTTTCACACTCGCGCTATGCAACGCTTTCCCTACTGTTGCACTCTCTGGAGTGGGAATAGTATTTTTTACCCCTACGCTATCCAACGCTTTCCCTACTGTTGCACTCTCCGGATTGGGAATAGTAATTTTTACCCCTACGCTATCCAATGCTTTCCCTACTGTTGTACTCTCTGGAGCGGAAATAGTAATTTTTACCCTTATGCTATCCAACATTTTCCCTACTGTTGCACTCTCTGGAGTGGGAATAGTATTTTTACCCCTACGCTATCCAACACTTTCCCTACTGTTGCACTCACTGGAGTGGGAATAGTATTTTTACCCTCCCGCTATCCAACGCTTTCCCTACTGTTGCACTCTCTGGAGTGGGAATAGTAATTTTTACCCTTACGCTATCCAACGCTTTCCCTACTGTTGCACTCACTGGAGTGGGAATAGTATTTTTTACCCCTACGCTATCCAACGCTTTCCCTACTGTTGCACTCTCTGGAGTGGGAATAGTATTTTTTACCCCTACGCTATCCAAAGCTTTCCCTACTGTTGCACTCTCTGGAGTGGTAATAGTATTTTTTACCCCTACGCTATCCAACGCTTTCCCTACTGTTGCACTCACTGGAGTGGGAATAGTATTTTTTACCCCTACGCTATCCAACGCTTTCCCTACTGTTGCACTCACTGGAGTGGTAATATTAAATGTTACCCTCCTGCTATCCTACGGTAAAATATTGTACATTTTTTATTAATAACTTACATTAATTATATCCTAATTTTAAGGTTATTTGAGTATTTTTAAGTATGTTTTAATTAATTATATGTATTATTTCATTAATTTTAAATTACTTTTAAGACATTTAAAAAAATTCGATATTTTGACTGACTATATTTTTTACAGACTATATTTTGGATTCGATATTTTTGTACTTACCTGTTTGTAGATAGGAATTCGATAGTTTGGCATTCTATATTTTGGTGACTATATTTTGGTAAGTCTATATTTTGTCATTCTATTTTATGTCAGTGATCCCTTGAATATATAGTATATATCTGTCTTCATTTTGAAGATTCTTAAAAACGGCTTTTCAGATGGTGGAAGACTCACTCTGCATGAAACTGAACAACAGACTAATGATTTTTGTATGAAATAACTCATGAGGCAGGTTGTGTTTGGAAAACATAAACAAAGTATTGTGATACAAAAATATCACTAAGGAATATTGTGATGTCCAAAACATCCTATGTGTTACAGGAAACAAATGATGGACGGAATGATGGCAATGCAAATATTCTCCCCCAGTCAAAAGATCTAGGTTAAATCCGTCATTCTTTTGCCCACTACGCCACCCCAGTTTGGACCCAGCCATATGCAAATCAGTCTTGACCCTGCGCCTCATGGGAACAGTCCAGACTGAACTGCCAGGCCAGGTCCTCCCCTGACCATAAACAAGCATCCTGGGACCGGTTTCAGGGTATGTCACACTTCTTCAACCAGGCTAGATTGAATCCAGTGGCACAGTGAGCAAGGGACCCACGTCTGGGCATACACATCCCACTTAGGGTGAAAAATGTTACAGCGAACAAATGATGGTTGAAATTCTGACAATGCAAACATTATCCCCCAGTCAAAAGATCTGGGTTCAATCCATCATTCTTTTGCCCACTACGCCTCCCCAGTTTGGACCCAGCCATAGGCAAATCAGTCTTGACCCTGTGCCTCATGGGAACAGTCCAGAACGAACTGCCAGGTCCTCCCTTGACCCGAAGCAAGCATCCTGGAACCGGTTTCAGGGTATGTCACCCTTCTTCAGCCAGACATGCTTGAATCCAGTGGCACAGTGAGCAAGGGACCCACGTCTGGGCATACCCACCCCACTTAGGGCGAAAAGTGTTACAGCAAACAAATGATGGACGGAATGCTGACAATTCAAACATTCTCCCCAGTCAAAATATCTAGGTTACATGCATCATTTTTTTGCCCACTATGCCACCCCATTTTGTACCCAGCCATATGCAAATCAGTGTTGACACTGTGCCTCATGGGAACAGTCCAGACCGAACTGCCAGGCCTGGTCCTCCCGGGACCAGAAACAAACGTCCTGGGACCGGTTTCAATGTAGGTCACCCTTCTTCAGCCAGGCTAGCTTGGATCCAGTGGCACAATGAGCAAGGGACCCACGTCTGGGCATACCCATCCCACTTAGGGTGAAAAATTTTAAAGCAAACAAATGATGGCCGGAATGCTGACAATGCAAACATTCTCCCCCAGTCAAAAGATCTGGGTTAAATCCATTGTTCTTTTGCCCACTACGTCACCCCAGTTTGCACCCAGCAATATGCAAATCAGTCTTGACCCTGTGCCTCATGGGAACAGTCCAGACCAAACTGCCAGGCCACGTCCTCCCTGGACCGGAAACAAGCATTTGGGAGACAGAAGTTAATAATTTGTAGGATTTATTGATTATAGGAGTAGATTTTTTTTAGGTTTTCACACGAAAGACAGGAAATCTAAAAAAAGAATAAGGGGATAAAAAAGCCAGTTCCAAATCAACCCAGAATGGTGTGTATAACGAGGAGGGTGCAAACCAAGGGGAGAACTGTCTTAATAGTAAAGAATTATGATATTTGAAGAAATCAGGAAAGTTCTCTCCACCTTCAGCTTTAGACCGCTTTAGCTTGACTAAAGACATACCAGGCTTTTTATTATTCCAAAGGAATGTAGATAGTATTGAATTAATGTTTAGGAGGGGCATGAAAGGGAATATTGAAAAGA
This sequence comes from Lissotriton helveticus, assembly GCF_964261635.1. Classification (NCBI taxonomy): domain Eukaryota; kingdom Metazoa; phylum Chordata; class Amphibia; order Caudata; family Salamandridae; genus Lissotriton; species Lissotriton helveticus. The sequence goes on along the minus strand of NC_136063.1, from coordinate 209,693,955 downwards.
GTAAAAAAAATAGAGGAACCAGCATCATCTTAATGGTGTCAAGATGACCCCACCAAGAAAGGTAAAGGTGGTACCATTTTCTAGTTAGAACAGTGATTGTCTGAATGCAAGTGTCTATGGTGATACAAATAGAAGAGGTGGGGAGGCGTAGAATTGGAGACTACTTTATTCAAGTTATTTGGATTGCCATTTACAGTGAGAAGAAGAAAACTCATGGCTAAAAGTGAATTTATCAAGGGGCAGAATTTCGCATTTGTCAGTATATTACTTATAACCGGAGTCAGAGGAATAAGAGGCAACTTTAGATGCAAAGGCAGGGAGTGAAGAGTAAGGTTTAGACATAAATAGCAAAATGTCATCAGCATATGCAGCCAATTTAACTTGTTGTAAATCATGGCTAAAGCCATCTATATTAGCAAACTGACAAATCTGGTACAAAAATGATTTTAATGCTTAGTTAAAAAGGAAGGCGGAATGGGGACAGCCTTGGTGAACACATCTGTGAAGAGTAAAATAAGAATATACCAAACCATTAACACAAATGGCCACCTTAGGCGAGGTGTAGAGGAGAGAAATTAAAGACATGACTTTTTGGTCCAAAACCTGGCTAAAGTGTGAAATAAATAACACCGAGTGATATGATCTAAAGCCTTCTCACCATCTAAGGCAATGGCTGCTAAAGAATCAGGCAAACTTATATGTCTTAGAAATAATATAAAAAAACAAATGAGTATTATCTGCCTTTGTCAAAACCAGATTGTTCTTTTCCCAAAAGTTCAAGAAGAAGTTGTTCTAGATGGAAAGCTAATGTTTTAGAGAAAATCTTATATGAGATAAATTTTACAAAACTGTGGATCCTTTCCTTCTTTTGGAAAAAGACAAATGAAGGCATCTAAAAACAAGCCAGAAGAAATAGCCGAATTAGCAAAGGAGTGAATTAACAAACAAAGTTTAGGGTGAAGCAAATTGGAAAAGTGTAAATATAATTCAGCGGTAAAACCATCCAGCTTTGGGGCCTTGTCTTTTTTTAGGAGAAAGCAATGCTAGTAGAAGTTCTGTTTGAGTAATGTCCATTTCCAAAGATGATAACTGAGCTTACGAAGAAGCTGGCACAGAAACAGAAGTCAGATAACTTAAAATTGCAAGCTCGTAGGACCAGACAGGCTGGTGTATAAAGATTTGTTTAAAATTGCTCGAATTGAGCTAAAACATCCTGGTCTTTGTGATGAGAAGAACTAGCATTATCTATAATTGATTCAATTAATCATTTGTTATGTTTAATTTTAAGATAATTAGCTAGCAGCTTTCCAGATTTGTTTTGGGCTCCATAATACTTAGAGCTAGATTTGAGAAGGTAAGAAGCAGCATTGTCAGTAGAAACTTTATTCAATTGGAGTTTGGCTTTGAATAGTTGATTTAGAGATTGCTGGGAATGGGACATAGACTGCTAGACTGCGATTGAGATAGTCGTTTCTTTTTAGAAACAAAATTAATTATAAAATCACAGGCTGATGCCTTAACTGCATTCCATACAGAAGGAAAAAAACATCTCCGTCTGATTAAGGAGGAAAAAATCATGGGCAAAAGTAGTAAAGGGAGAGGTGAAGGAGAAGTCCACTAATGATAAATTATTAAATCTCCACCGTTTAGGAAGAGTGGATTTAGGCAAGATGCCTAAATGTACAAACACATGGGCTTGATCGGAGATTAATAAGGAACCAATACCCGCTCAGTGTAAGGCTTGAGTCAGTTGATGTGAAACAAAAACATAGTCAATTTGCGATTGTGTATGATGTACTGGGGAACATTTTTTATACTCCTTTAGCATAATTCCCACGCATCATTAAGGTGGTGTCTGTGAAAAGCTAGTGCAAATGTTTTTTGTGCTTTGTTTGGAATGTAATCGGATGAGGAATGCCTGTCAAGAAAAGGGTCAGTAGGCAAGTTGCAATCACCAGCCAGAACAAGATTGTATCTGGATATTGCTAAAGCTTCTGTGTAATTAGAGACCAAAATTGACAATCCGGTGCATTAGGACCATATGTGTTGAAAAGAACAATTGGAATCTTATCATTATACACTGTGAGTATTAACCATCGCCCCTCCTCTTTACCCACCCATCCCCTCCGCAATTGCATAGATTCACTATCTGAGAAAAGAGATTCCTGCAAAAAAGCTATGTGAGCATTAAGCTTCAACAAATGAGTGAGAATAAGCTATCTTTTAACTGGAGAATTCAAACCCCTGACATTCCAGGAAACCATTGTCAACACCATTGAAAGAAGACAAATTGATGATGACAATCAGTCAATAATTGAAAAAGAATTTAGCAAAGCCAGATAGGTGGTAGAAGAGAAAAAATCCTAGAAAAGATAAGAGCAGGTAAAAGGCCCGAAATAAGAAAGGAAGATGGATGAAGAAACAAGAAAGAAAAAGAAAAGAAGGAAAAAGAAAATCAAAGAGAAAAAAGAGAGCAACCAACACTAGTATAGCAGAAACAGGGCAAATAAACAACAAGAAAGAGGAACATACCTAACAATAACTTGAAGAAGGTGGGGCGACCACATGGAGAAGACATCATATCTGATTCACAAGGCAGGATGTGCAGTGCAACGTGTGATGGGGAACGGAAGGAAGATAACCATAACATAGAAAATTCACCTGTAAGGAAAAAAAAGCACAATATGTAATGTTAAGTCTAAAAAAAAAGAAAAACCTTCATGTGTTATACTAGAACTACAAAACTCATCAATAGTAATAACATAATATAGTCCCTTGAAGGCAATGAATTAACAAGCAAACTCTTCAACAAAATACAGTCATGTTGGAGAAGTTAAGAGAACAACATCCATGACATCCACTCTGCAAGAAGTTAGGAACAGAGGTGCAGAAAGAGGCAGCACGGGTGCAGAACGAGGGAAGAGGTGTGCCGAAAGAAGCAAGAGCAGTGCAGAAAGAACAAACAGAGGTGCAGAAAGAGGCAAGAGGGGTGCAGAAAGAGGCAGGTGAGTGCAGATAGAAGCAAAAGAGGTACAGAAAGAGGTAAGTGAACTGTAGAAAAAGGCAACAGAGGTGCAGAAAGAGGCAAGAGAGTTGCTCAAAGAGGGAAGAAGGGTGCAGAAAGAGGCAAGAGGGGTGCAGAAAGAAGTAAGAAAGGTACAGAATATGGCAAAAGAAGTACAGAAAGAAGCAACAGAGGTGCAGAAGGAGGCAAGAGAAGTGCGGAAAGAGGCAAGAGAGATACAGACACAGGCAGGAGAGGTGCAGAAAGAGGGAATGGGGTGCAGAAAGGGGCAATAGAGGTACGTAAAAGCAAAGAGGGGTACAGAAAGAGGTAAGAAGGGCGCAGAAAGAAGCAAGTGAGGTGCAAAAAGAGGTGAGAGAGGTGCAGAAAGGGGCAAGAGAGGTACAGAAACAGGCAAGAGAAGTGTGGAAAGAGGATTGCTGAAAGAAGCAATAGAGGTGTAGAAAGAAGCAAGAGAAGTGAAGATGGAGGCAAGTTAGTTGCAGAAAGAGGCAGGAGAGGTGCAGAAAGAGGCAAGAGAGGTGCAGAAAGAGGCAAGAGAGGTGCAGAAAGAGGCAACAGAAGTACAGAAAGAAGCAAGACAGGTACAGAACATGACAGGAGAGGTGCACAAAGAAGGAAGACGAGTGCAGAAAGGGGCAACAGGGGTGCAGACACAAGCAAGAAAGGTGCAGAAAGAAGCAAGAGAAATGCAGAAAGAAGGAAAGAAGGAAGAGAATTGCAGAAAAAAGCAACAGAGGTGCAGAAAGAGGCTAGAGGGTTGCAGAAAGAGGCAAGAGAAGTGCAGAAAGAAGCAACAGAATATATAGAAAGAGGTCAGAGATGTGCAGAAACATGCAAGAGGGGTGCAGAAAGATGGTAGACAAGTGAAGAAAGAGGCATCAGGGGTGCAGAAAGAAGCAAGAGAGGTGCAGAAGGAAGCAAGAGAAGTACAGAAAGAAGCAACAGAGGTAGAGAAACAGGCAGGAGAGGTACAGAAAGAGGGAACAGGGGTGAAGAAAGAGGCAAGAGAGGTGCAGAAAGAAGGAAGAAGGGTAGAGAAAGAGGCAAAAGGGTGCAAAAAGAAGCAAGGTAGAAAAAAATACAAAAGAAGTACAGAAAGAAGGGACAGACGTGCACAAAGAGGCAAGAGTGGTGCAGAAAGAGGAAAGAGAGTTGCACAAAGAGGGAAGAAGGGTGCAGAAACAAACAACAGAGGTGCAGAAAGAGGCAAGAGGAGTGCCGAAAGAAGCAACAGAGGTGCAGGAGGAGTCAAGAGAAGTGCAGAAAGATGCAACAGAGGTACCGAAAGAGGCAAGAAAAGTACAGAAAGAGGCATGAGAGGTGCAGAAACAGACAGGAGAGGTACAAAAAGAGAGAATGAGGTGTAGAAAGAAGAGTGCAGAAAGAGGCAAGAGTGGTACAGAAAGAAGCAAGTGAGGTGCAGAAAGAGACAACAGAGGTGCAGAAAGTGTAAAATCCAAGGCTGCCTACCCCTGACTCCGAGTACCCCAACACGCCGAGGAATCTCTCTCTATCTCCCTGCACCAGAGTCCCATGGCCACACGCTGCTGCGCCGCAAAGTCGCATGGGGATTTGGGAAAATAATGAGTTTTCCCGGTTTAGCAGATTTCTTGAGTATTTGAATAAGAAGAATGTGGGTAAGAGGGAAGGAAGTATGCAGATATGCCAACTGCCTGAGGATTACAATGAGCAAATAAATATATTTTCCCACCATTTTAGCTTAACAAATATAGGAAGAATCACTCAAGCCACATAAGATGGCGCCCCCAGAGATCGGAACTGAGAAAAACAATACTAGAAACAAAAAGAAGACTGCTCCATATACCAATGCAAAAACACCCTGCAAAATGGGCAGACATCTTCAAATGGCACATTAATCATTAGTAACCCTTCAAATTCGGAAACAGACACCTGGAAACTTTGGGAACAAGCTTGTTAACAAGAAAAACTCCACAACTCTAAATTAGCACTAATCAAAATTATTAGCAAAATGTTTCTTGTCCCCGGACATTATTTGGATTTTACGTGTCCCCGGACATCGGATGGTCGGGAGCGTCTGACGCTATGGCCGCCGTTCCTACCGGTCATAGCAACACAAGATTTCTGGCGTAATTCTAACCCTGCGTTTTAACCTCAAGATGGCGCCTCAGAAGGATCGGATCTGCTTTTTGAATGCCTCGCAGCAGATCCATGGGAACTTTTACCAATCTACCTACCCCTACCCCTCCCCGTTCTACTCCTCTCCTCTTTCCTGCTACTGACCTTTGCCTCACCTGTCCTTGCCCTAGTCCCCACCCTGTTTACCTGTGAATTTCATGCATCATTTGAGAGCTAGCTATTTTGTCTGATGCCCGTTGGAGCTACCTGGTTTAACTATAGGGTAGACAGGTCGGGGATTCCCTCCTTGGATGTCACCTACCCTGTCGGTCTTTAGCCAGACTTCCTTTTGTCTCTCCAGTCGTCTCCTCCCGCATCCTCCCTCTATTTATGTCTCTCCTTCTCGCCTCTCTCAATATATTGAGACTGAACTATTTTGTCTGATGCCCGAGGGAGCTACCTGGTTTAGCTATAGGGGAGATGGGTCGTGGATTCCCTCCTTGGCCGTCACTTACCCAGTCGGCCTTTAGACAGATTTCATTTTGTCTCTGCTTGTTGTCTCTTCCCCATCCTCCCTTTCTCACCTTCCCTGTCCCCTCCCCTCTACGCTCCATTTATTTTGCCCTCCATGTTATTTAAATGTTTCCCTTGAGACCTAGCTATTTAGCCAAAGCCCGGTGGAGCTATCTGATAGCTTTAGAGGAGATGGGTTTTGGGACTTCCCCCTCGACCGTCACCTACCCAGCCGGACTTTGGGCAGACTTTCCTTCGTCTTTCTGCCGTATCATCCTCCCACCCTGTTTTTCTGTGAACCTCTTCCCTCGACACTTGAGACTGAACTACTTTGTCTGATGCCCAATAGAGCTACCTGGTTTAGCTACAGGGAAGATGGGAGATGGGCCGTGGATTCCCTCCGCGGTCGTCACCTACCAAGTCTGTCCTTCCGTCTCTACGGTTGTCTCTTCCCTTATCCTCACTTTCTCACCTCCCCTACCCCCCACTTCTTTTCTCTCTCCTTTCTCTCCTCTCCTAATGTATTGCTGATTATTTGATGTAATGTGTAATTGTTGATCTTTTTTGTGTTATATTGTTGAACCACATTGTTGCACTTCCATTCGTCCCCCCTGTCGTCTCCTCCCACATCCTCCCTCTATTTATGTCTCTCCTTCTCCCCTCTCTCAATGTATTGAGACTGAATTTTTTTGTCTGATGCCCGATGGAGCTACCTGGTTTAGCCATAGGGGAGATGGGCCATGGATTCCCTCCTTGGTCATCACCTACCCAGTCGGTCTTTAGACAGACTTCCTTCCGTCTCTCCGTATTGTCTCTTCACTTATCCTCCCTTTCTCACCTCCCCTGCCCCCTCCACTACTTTTCTCTCTCCTTTCTCTCCCCTCCTAATTGTATTGCCTATTTTTCGGGGATTTATTCTGTAATTGTTGAACTTTTTCTGTTACATTGTTGATTCTCATGTTAAGCGCTCTGATACCTCTGGGTCTAGGCAGCGCTATATAAAACTCTTTAAATAAATAAATAAAATAAATAAATGTGCAGAAAGAGGGAAGAGAAGTGTAGAAAGGGAAAGAAAGGTACAGAAAGAATCAACAGAAATGCAGTAAACAACAAGAGAGGCGCAGAAAGAAGCAAGAGTGGTTTGCACACAATTAGTACCAATGTAACACCCACATTTAGCAATAAGCAACAGGTGACCATTCTAGGTTTGCAAAGGGCCTTCCACCACGCTGTAACACATATCTCGATTTTGGTAACATTTGAGCCATTTGAGCTAGAAACAAGGTTTTTTTCCTCAAATCTGCAGATTATGCAGTAGATGATGGATTATGTGGCAAATGCGGAAAATGTATAATTGTGCGAAAGTCGGTGCAGTCAAACAGTTGCATAATTCCTGTGGCCCTGCTCATACCTCTGACTAGGTCCAGAAGTGCTCCTCAGACGTTCCTTCTCTTTTTTGTCTCATTGAGTTCATAGTTTTGCTTCTATGGAAACGAGGAAGACTAAACCTAAGGATACTACTCCACAACACAGACTATCATACCACACAATTACACTCCACAGCGAGGTCTTCTATTTTTAATTTTTACGTTTACAGGAGTAGGTCCCCCCTGAGGTAATTTTTGGCCCTGGGGACGCCATCCCTTGGTGCGTTGCCTCTTTTTTATTTTTTTATTTTATTTAATTATGGGAGAGGGGCCTAGTGGCCTCCCTTTCCTGGGCCACTTTTGGCCCCGGAGACCCCATCTCCTGGGGCCTGGCCACACGTTGGGGACTGTGGGGGAGCCCCAATGCCCCTGCAGTCCCAGTTGTTTCCCTGCCTTCTGTGGGAGCCGGCATTGCTTTTGGACAAGGGGAGCTGCATGTTTGCAGCTCCCCTTGTCCAAACGCAATTCTCCTTCGCCTCAAGGAAGCAAGAGCAGGTATCCTGCCCTCGCTTCCATGAATGGAGAGTCTTGACTAATAAGGGTTATGAACCCGAAACCGGTCATAGGATGCTTGTTTCTGGTCCAGGGAAGACATGGCTTGGCAGTTCGGGCTGGACTGTTCCCATGAGGCACAGGGTCTAGACTGATTTACATATAGCTGTGCCTGAACTGGGGTGGCAAAGTGAGCTAAAGAACGATTATGGATTCAACCCAGATCTGTGACTGGGGGTGAATGTCCAAAAAGTTTCAGTGCTCCTACATCATCTCCTTGTGTTTGCTTTGTTTGCCCTAAATTGGCAGGGTATGCCCAGACGTGGGCCCCTTGCTCACTTTGCCACTGGATTCAAGCTAGCCTGACTGATGACGGCTGGTTAGCCAGAAACAGGTCCCAGGATGCTTCTTTCCGGTCCAGGGAAGACATGGCTTGGCAGTTCGGGCTGGACTGCTCCCAAGTGGCACAGGGTCAGACTGACTTGCATATGGCCATGTCTGAACTGGGGTAGTGGAGTGAGCTAAAGAATGATAATGGATTAAACCCAGATCAGTTGACTGGGTGTGAGTGCTTGCTATGTTCAACACTCCGTCCATCATCCCTTTGGTTTTGCTTTGTTTGCCCTAAGTTGGCAGGGTATGCTCAGACGTGGCTCCCTTGATCACTTTGCCACTGGATTTAAGCTAGCCTGGCTGATGACGGCTGAATAGCCAGAAACTGGTCCCAGGATGCTTCTTTCCGGTCCAGGGAAGACATGGCTTGGCAGTTTGGGCTGGACTGTTTCCAAGAGGCACAGGGTCAGACTGATTTGCATATGGCCATGTCTGACCTGGGGTGGTGGAGTGAGCTAAAGAATGATGATGGATTTAACCCAGATCAGTTGACTGGGCGTGAGTCTTTGCTATGTTCAACACTCCGTCCATCATCCCTTTGGTTTTGCTTCCTTCAGGTGTGGAAGACATTTTGTTCTAACACTGTGGCTGATACTTTCAGACATGCTCATTCTAGTGTCCATGAGTACACATATTATTACACTTTTTGAACATCTGTGTCCTGGAGCAACAATTTTTTGTAGTTGCGTAGTGTGGACAGAAATGTAAAGGTTTGTTATTTCCTATTTTGCAAACTTTCAGACTCTAGACCAACGCTCTCTAAATATGAGCATGTATAGGGCTTTAAAAACCTGAAAAGCCTAGAAATTCATGCTAAACGCATCGTTCGACCTGATATACTCATTTAAATTACCGGATGAAATTATAAGGCTTTATAAAAATGTACACTGTATCCTTAGACATGTCATTGTGTGGGGAAAATTTAAGGTGTACATTAGAGATCTATCTGTACCCTTGAAAATGGCATTCTTAAGGTGATAGGGAAGGACAGAGTGCAACTTGGATTAGTTTAAGATGCCCCGGGGACCACACAATTATTGTCAGAACAGGAGATCATGGAACAGAATGTCTTAGCCAGAAGAACAGGATAGATAGATGGAACAAGGCAATAATGTGATTCAAGAGCAGTTTGAAATATGTGAAGGGCAAATAGCACACCAGAGTAGAATAGCAGATGGGCAATTAATGAGTTGTTATTCTATGTCTATTAGGTGTTTTACAGTTGACACTCTGTATCTCAGGTGTGTTGAGACACAACCTCAGTGAGGCTGATCATGTAAGTGGATCAGGTGGAAGCTACAGCTTTGGCCTTCCAATAGTTCTTCAGGAGGTTGTTGCGGTTAGTGACACTCTTAACCCTGATAATGCTCCTGGCCCAGATTGCCTGTTTTTTAAAATTATTAATGTAATGGTTTCTTAATGTGCTCAGGCAATAAGAGGGTGTGACGAAGTGACAGGAGTTTGCAGGAAAGCAGTAGTCTCAGGATGAATATGTGACATTACATTGCGGTCTTCACACCGCGATACATTTACAACGCAGGCATTACAACGCAAGTCGTTACAATGACTTGCGCTGGATGGCGCTGGACTTAAAAGGTATGATTTACTATTCAAACTCCAGCCCACGTAACAGTAGGTAAGGCGTTGGAATAGTATATCATACTATTGCTCAGTGTATAGCGCTATCCAGCGCAAGTCGTTGTAATGCCTGCGTTGTAAACGTATTGCGGTGTGAAGACCGCAATGTAACGGATGTCTCCCCTTAGGATGCTTGATATTAGGGGATAAATGCTGGGAGGAAGAGGTGGGTTTTTGGATATTTTTGAAAAGATGTGGTTGGTGGGACGCAATGGGAGAGAGTTCTTGGGGATGAGCTTCAATGGTGCCGAGTTCCCCAAGCGGTTTCAGTTTAGACTGGAGCAGTGCAAGATAAAGGAACAAGGCTGATATTTGGCCTCTGGATGGATGACATGGAGCGAATACCTTGGGGAGTTAGGCGAGGGTTGTATTGGGTGGCTAATGGTGAAATTACGTCATGGTTGGACTTGTACACCAGGCCAAGCGCTAAAATTGATTGAGAAAGCAACAGGGTTGCAAGTTCCCATGCCCTTAAGACACAAATCATGGTTGTCCAGCAGCCAAAAAAAGACTTCAGATACTGAGACCCATATTTTATTCTTTCACTGCGAAAACCAGAGATTAAAGTACTAGAATTGTGATTTTACTTGGGCCAAGTCCTATCTGATGAAAGACATTCACAGTGGTCAGCCAGGGTTGTTCCATGGAGGTACACTGAGAGGAAAGAAATAATATAATCCTTGCACTCTACTTTGTATTTCTTTTGTAAGAACATGAAGAAAGGGTCATATCAGGTGCGTTATGGAATAGGTTTTATGTGGAATTAGACTTGAAATGATGGCTAGTTCGCCTTGAGGTTTTTCTAGGATAGAAGTTACATAACATCCTGGTGTGGGTACAATTTAGGCATCCATTAGAAAAATACAACATATGTCCATTGTTAGATCTGGTATCATTGACACACTTTTCCCTGACTTTTTGCCTTCTAACCTCCTGTTTTTTACTGTTTCTGCTGTCTTTGTTTTTGCTGGCTTTAGGAACCTGGACACTTTACCACTGCTGATCAGTGCTAAAGTGCATGTGGTCTTTACTTAAAAAATTGTAACAATGATTTATCCACAACTGGCATATTCAATTTACTTATACATTGTTAGTAAAGTGCACTGCATTTGCACAGGGCCTGTAAATCACATGATACTAGTGGGCTTGCAGCACTGATTGTGCCACACACTTAAGTAGCCCTTTACTCAGGCCTGCTAGTGCTTTACAGTGATGTGTTTTAAACTGCCATGTCAACCTTGCAAGTTAACCTACTTGCCAGGCCCAAACCATTCTTCTTAATACATATAGGTCACCCCTAAAGTAGGCCCTGGACAGCCCATAGGCAGGGTGCAGTATATTTAAATAGTAGGACATGTACTTTTAGGTTTTACATGTCCTTGTAGTGAAATACTCTTACATTTGTGTTTCACTGCTGCAAGGCCTATCTCATCCATTGGGTAACATTGGGATTGCCTTATTACAGCTTATAGGAGTCATTTCCAATTGGGAAGAGATGGGACCCCCAAATTTGGTGTATCTGAAATGGCAATTAAAAAAAACAACCTAAACACAAAGTAAGGGTAGGTGTGACTGAGTGGCCATCTGAATGCTGATGGATTATCCTAAGCAGGGTGGGAGGTAGGAGCTGACACCAACACCTGAAATGGCTGTGTCTTGTCCCAACACAAAGGGTTGCATACCCCTCTGTAGTGAGTCTGGAGCCAGGGCAGGAAAGAAAGGGACTCTGTGCACGTCAAACCATCTCTTTAAAGTCTCCCCCACTTTGAAGGCCCATCTTTGTATAAGTACTGGACCTCTGACACCACCAAATCAGAACACTTCTGGCACTGAGGACATTCTACCAGGAAGAAGGACTGCTGAGCTGCTGGAGGCACTGCATCTTGACTGAACTGCTTTGCTGGTTGGCCTGCTACCTCTTGCCTGCGAGTAAGAGGGACTGGACCTGCATCTCTACATCCCAGAACCAAAGTATCTCCAAGGGCTTGTTGGCTTGTCTCCTGTTTTTGAGGTCTCAGTGATACAACCAGCACCTGGACTCTCTGCTGTGACTCCTGCTCTGCCAAGTGGTGCCAATGCAGTCCTGGGCCTTTGGAAGTGTGTATCAAATGCTGCCACAAGAAAATCCATGCATTGACAACGTTGCACTGATCGGAATCGGTGCATTTACCTTGCCACTGACGCATTGCCGCAGCTGCACCAACCGCGGGCACTGCATCGTCGATTGTGCAACGCATCGTCCCCTGTTTATGATGCATCTCGAAAAAAGTGTGCGGCTCGCCGCCAACTCATTGCTTTGTGCTACTCACATGGCCTACAGCCCTGCAGTTCGACGGTGATGCATCATCCCGATGTTCATCACACATTGAGTCTCAACACATCTTCGATTTTGCGCAGCTTGGAAACCGACGCATCGCCTACATCTGCAGGCTTGACAGCGACGCATTGCCTCCTTTGCTCACACGCATTGCCCACGACATAGACACAACCAAAGTATTGTTCAGCAGGCCAAGGCTGGTCCCTTTATCCGACCCGCACTTCACCGCAGTCATCCTGAACTTTTGGATCTGCCCCGGTCAAGCGCAACCAGATAGCCCCAGTTGGGGCTATCTGTTTCTAAGCACAAAAACACATTTATTCATTAAAAATTCATATCTTGACTTCTACTTATTGAATTTTTGTTGTTTTGCTCTTGTTTTGTTGATAAAAATAGAAACTATTGTTCTAAACTGGTGTTGAGTCTTTTTGTGTTGTTTTCACTGTGTTACTGTTTAAAGTGTAGTGCAAATATTTTACACATTGCCTCTTAAGTTAAGACTGACTTCTCTGTGCCAAGCTACCAGAAGGTGAGCACGGATTAATTTAAAGTGTTTTACTGACGTTCCCTGACTAGGATTGTGGTTCCTGCTTGGACAGGGTGCATACCTCTGCCAAACAAAAACTACATTTCTAACATTTATGTTTCCAGTCTGTATCCATCATCATATTTTGGTTGCGTCACTATTGTGTTGAGTCTTTTGAAGTGCGCGTGTTTAATGTTTCCAAAGAGTAGTAGTCCCATGCCCGCTTTATGCAAAGTCATGGGTATCTCTTACACACCCTTTCTTTCTGGATGCATGAATGTCCTTCAGAAGTGGCCGGCTGGGCTGCAAAATCCTCCTTATCAAGTGTGTCTCATCTCACTGAGGTGTTTGCCAGGCAGGTCTTAAATCACCTGGGCCTTCCTATTAGTTTTCACTGTCAGGGATGCTGGTCACCTCGCCTGACAGCCTAGCGATGGAAGGCAGTTACCTACTGTGGCCTAAGTGCCAATGGCTTTAATTACAAGGGTTGTATGACGCGATATCGCGGACATAGATATCGCGCGCATTTACATCGTGGCTTTTAAATCGCAACGGCGATGACATCGGCAATTTAAACATCGCGCGTTGTTGCGCCGCTAATACGGCCTTTTAATTGGATCGCGTGTTACATCGCCGACATTACATCGCGCGACATAACAACGCGATGTTCAATGCCTTCCTATTACATTTCAGCCATGATAGCCTGTATGCAGAAAGTACGGGAATCTGCTGGAATTATTTAATAACCAGGTGTTGAGCGGGACAAGTAGATCACGAGGAGTTCTACATATAACTACTTACAATCAAAGTGTGAGATTTATGACACAGATGTGTTTGATAAAATTGTACAAATGAAGAGGAATTTTTGTTGCCAGGACCGAGATCGATTGAATTGAAATATTGGTCAATCATTATAAAGTAAGTTATGTTTTATTTTCTTGGGTTCCAAAAGTACAGCTGGGACTATAATTAGAGGCGTGAATTTAGTAAGACAGTTTTTGAATTTCACTGAGGTTTTATCTCTTTTAGGTAATCTAATATGTTCAGAATTTAACTAGTTTTGTCTGTCTGGGCCGCCCCGACCTTTTAATCCACCGGGCATTTCCCCAGTGTCATCGGGCTGCATGCTTTGGAGGCTGATTTGAAGGCCCATGGTCGCCCCTGAGACGTTTAGGACTTTCCGCGGCTCTTCGAATTTAACCGTCCCTGGCACAGGGAGGCTTCACATGAGAGAGAAAGAAAGGAGGGTGGGTGGGAGGAAGAAGGCAGAAAGAAAGCGATCAGAGTTTGAGGAGTGAGTGAGAGAAGTGAAGGAGAGTGAGAGAGAGTGGATGATAGGATAGAGAGAGATACCACGAAGAGGGGTGTTTAAGGTGAGTATTTTTGGCAGAGGTGCATTTGGTTTCCCAGTCCAGCCTTGTTGGCCGGTTTCTTTGATTAATGAAGTGCTGAGTGCATATGAAACACAGCCAGGCCCACTAAGTATGAACTGATAAGGTATGAGTTGATTTCCATTCTGGGAGAATGGGTTTGACAGCAAAACTACAAAATGGCCCAAGAATGCAATTTAGTTTTTCTCAAGTTTATGCAAATGAGTGAATGTGTGGACTCGTAAGCATATAGCAGTGGGATAGCTCAAGCCTTATAGAGTGAGCAAGTTGTCAGTCATAAAACATGTGTAGGATATCACCACCCGGCTTTCGTTTTGTCCAACGCAAAAATATTGCTAAATGCCAAGTTTGTTGCACCTATTGGGCCCCTGCTTTGTGGATAATGAAGAAGCTTGTTTGTCCCAGCGACGGGATTCTTTCCTTTTCGTTTTTTTAACGCTCCAATGTATCCCTAAGTTACACCAAAATTAACTAAGTTTCAGAGGGTGTTAAGTCCTATTATCATTGCTGTAGGCATCGTAGCATTAGCAGGTACACTGTTACTATACTACAAAGTGTAGTGTGCAGCATGAATTGACAAACTGCTTCACAATTCCTCCATAGGTCAAAGAGCATGCCAGTCTGCAGTTCATCATACTGCAGTACAGGTTGGTGTAATCCATGTGGCAACCTATGTAAAGTATTCACTGAAGATGTTTATCTTCCTAAGCGCATGCCTCTTTGTATTTGTGGACATTAAATTCTGTTTCCCAGCTTTGCATCAAAGAGTCAGCTGAGACTTGTGATACCATAAAAGGGCTAGTGCAAAAATACAATACTAGCTCACACCTCTTGAGAATGCTGACTAAAAGAAAAATCTATGCGTGGTGACGTGCCTCACACACACTAGCCCTTGAGGCTAGAAACAGGGTCCAGTAAGGAAGCGCAGCAAGCAGTATTGGTTCTTGATGCTAGTTACCTTGTATTTCTAACAATGTATGATGTATGGCCATGCTCGCACGCTCACACCCCATTTGCCTGCTTCCCCTCCCCGTCCCCATCTGCGAGGCTGAGCATTCATTCATCCATCCATCCATTCATCCATCCATCCATTCATCCATCCATCCAGCCAACCATCCATCCAGATAGCCATCCATTAATCCATCCGCCATCCATTCATCCATGCATCCACCCACCCACCCTCTCACCACACACATCCGCCCACCCAGCATCCATACATGCATCCATCCACCCATACACCGACCCATCATCCGCTATCCATTCATCCACCCAAGCACCCATCCATCCATCCATCCAGACAGCCATCCATTAATCCATCCGCCATCCATTCATCCACGCATCCACCCACCCACTCACCACACACACATCCGTCCACCCAGCACCCATACATGCATCCATCCATACATGAATCCATCCATCCATCCAGACAGCCATCCATGAATCCATCTGCCATCCATTCATCCATGCAACCACAACCACTCACCACACCCACATCGATCCACCCAACCACCCATAAATATTGACACCTGAGCCATTAGTGATAGGCTTTGAATATTTGCAGTCTTACAAGGGAACAACTGTTGCCTTGTTGAGAAAGCCTGTTTCCGTGACGTGATTAGGGAACAACTGTTGCATTTTGGAAAAAGCCCGTTTCCGTGACGTGATTATTTGCAGTCTTCAGTTTTTAGAAGGGAACAACTGTGCGTTGTATTAGAATGTGTTGAAAAAGCCAGTTTCCTTGGCGTGATTATTTGCAGTCTTCAGTTTTTAGAAGGGAACAACTGTGCGTTGCATTGGTATGTGTTGAAAAAGCCAGTTTCCGTGACGTGATTATTTGAAGTCTTCAGTTTTTAGAAGGGAATAACTGTGCGTTGTATTGGCTTGTGACAGTCAGCATTTTGCCATTAACATCGCATGCGTTGTAATTGCATGCGATGTTAATGGCATCAACCGCAGGTAGTACTTTGTGGCAGGGCTGAGGTGCGTTGGCCGAGGGGGAGATCATACAGACAGGCGAAAGTAGTCTTGCAGCATATGCGCGTGCGTGGTGAAATACGCATGCGCAGATTTTACGGGGAAGATCATCCAGATGGGAAGATCATAACTACGGTACACCGGCAGCTGGTGCGGCCCGTGATCGCCAGATCTGCAGCCCCATCCGGGCGGAACAGGTTACACGACTGGGAGAGGAATTTAATTACTGCGCTCACCCCCTACATATGACAAAGCCACTAAGGCCCCCCCTGGGAGAGCCAAGATAGACATCAGCTTTTTGGCGAGCATGAAAGCTGGATTGAGACCTGGGGATTTGTTTTAACACCTCTCCAGCTAATGACACGGTGGACTGTGGCGCCCTGTACAGGAGCATGGGTGCATTTAGACCAGGGATCATGTGTGTGCAGCAGTGGTGAAAGGAGGTGCAAATACTGAAGATGCTCCTCCTTTTGACTGTCTGGCTCCTTTTCCCCTCTTGTTCTTCCTCCGTTGGGTCGGCTCCCTGGTTTTCTTTGGACTTGGCCCTCGTAACTTTTGGACTGGAACTCGTGTGCGCCCCATCATTTTGGGACCCTCTCCTGTTGTTGCTCTTGTCCTGGATGCATCTTGCCATATTGAGATGGTTTCCATCGATGCCCACGACCCAGGTCTGCCATTTTGTGGATTCTTGTCCTTTCTTTTGGTCCCTTGGATTCCATCCTGCCGACATTCAGTCATTTCTCTTTTGCTGGACTGCCTTATCTCTTTCTCCCCCTCAGGTCCCCCTCTCTCCTCTCACCAATCTCAACTTCCAACTCTTCTCCCCCACATACCGCTCTCTGCCCTTTTGATTTAATGAATATATTTTTTTAAATGTATTTCTCTTTTCACTCTGTAAATATGTGATATATACTTGTGCAAGCCTAATCGCTGGTAAAATGGAATACTGAGAAAATCTACTATTAATATATGTATATGTATATAGAGATGACTCTAACCATTAGTATATGTAGAAGACCTTTGTACTCACTACCATTCCTATGTGATTCTTAGAGTTTATCCATTTGTATCTCTTCCTTGAGTGACTTTACAACTTGTACATTTGCATTTTTTTCTATTTGTATCTCTTCCCTGTGTGATTTTACAACTTGTTCATTTGCAATTTCTTTCCTGTTTGTATCTTTTATGTAACTCATGTAATCCTAAATCCTCATGTATTGCAACTGGTTCTTTTGTAAAGCGCTCTGTCACCTTTGGGTAATGTTGGCGCTATAGAAAATCGCATTAAATAAAATAAAATAAAAAATGCGTTTCAGCCAAGCCTGGCCTTATTCACATGACGATATATATATATATATATATATATATATATATATATATATATCCAACGAAGAGCTGCCTGCAATGAGGAGCCCACACAGGTAGGTTTGAATTCGCCATCAGGCCATACCTGTGGCCTGATGGTAGTTGAAGTTCTGTAGTTTTACACAAGTGAGTCGCTGTGCATGGACTGTTATCGCGGTAAAATAGTCCCAAGTGGGTTGCGTTGGTTTACTTCTCCTTGCTTGTGGCACCCAGTAATATTTCACCATAGGGCATACCTGTCCTTTGTGCCGTCACGTCGTTTGGCATAAAAGCAGGACTGTACAAGTACAGCGGGGCTTCCTCGCGGCTCAGGCTGCGCCGCTTAAACATCCATCGAAGAGTTGCCTGCAATGAGGAGCCCACACAGGTAGGTTTGAATTCGCCAACTTATTTAATGGAGAAATTTATTTATTTATTTATTTATTTAGAAGTTTATAAAGCGCACGGCTACCTCCGGCGGAGGTGTCCCGGCGCTATGATTACCTGAATGTCCCCAGAGGAAGGAGCCCAGTATGGATCCCACTAAGAAGAATAAGAGATGCTGCAAAACTTTATAACCGTTGAGTGAACAACCAGGTTTTAAGTTTACGTCGGAAGACTGACTCGGATTCAATGAACCTGAGATCCAGAGGTAGGCAATTCCAAAGCTTGGCAGCTATGACGGTGAAAGTTCTACCGCCGCTGCGGGAAAGCCTGAATCTTGGGACGATCAGTAAAAGAAGGCTGTTGGATCTTAGATGTCTAACTGAAGATGAAATTTTAAGGCGTTTACTCAGGTAAGACGGGCCAGTTCCATGGATTGCACGAAATGCCAGAATCAAGATCTTAAAATCGATGCGCCGGGCTATGGGGAGCCAATGAAGCTCATCCCGGTAAGCTCTGACCGAAGAGCGAGCAGGAATATTGCCAATGAGCCGAGCTGCGGCGTTTTGGACAATTTGCAGGCGGTCAATCAGATATTGGGGGGCACCTGCATAAAGACTGTTAGCGTAGTCTAAATGTGATGTGATAAGTGCCTGGACCACCGTTTTACGGGAAGATTGGGGAAGGAATGGGAAGATCTTCCTGATCATGCGCATTTTAGTAAAACAAGCCCCCGCGACTTTGTTGACTTGGGATTTACCAGACAAGGAGTTATCAAATGTGAAACCTAAGTTGCGGGCAGCCTGTACTGGCATAGGAGGAGGGTTCAAAACTGTGGGCCACCATAGAATAGCAGGGGGGGGAGATTTTTGGCTAATGAAAAGGACCTCAGTTTTGTCAGTATTAAGAGCAAGATGATTTGCTGACATCCACGTGCAGATATTGCCAAGGCAGTTTCTGAAGTTGGAAAAGCGGGAGTCAGAGTGGTCTCTAAATGAGAAAATAAGCTGAGTATCGTCAGCATAAGATACCACTCTGACACCCCAAGATTCTACTACCTTGGCAAGGGGGGCCATGTAGGTGTTAAACAATAGAGGGCTTAGGGCGGAGCCCTGAGGTACGCCACATAGAAGGGGTTTATCCTCCGATTCAAATGGGTGCATCGTGACCCTCTGAGACCGATTGGACAAAAAAGATTTGATCCAAGCCAGCACTGTACCCCCAATCCCAAGCTGTTGTAGACGGGCTGCGAGTATGTCATGGGATACGGTATCAAATGCGGCGGATAGGTCGAGGAGGACCAACATGGCCTCCTCGCCCTTATCCACCGATTCCCTGATAATTTCCGAGACTTCTAGCAGCGCCGTCTCGGTGCTATAGCCGGCTCTAAAGCCAGACTGTGAGTCATGTAACAGCTGATTTGCTGCAAGATACTGGGCTAACTGATTCTGTACCACTTTCTCCAATATCTTAGCAGGTTTAGGCAGGAGTGATATGGGCCGGTAGTTACTGAATTGCGAGGGATCTGCGCCAGACTTTTTTAAAATAGGGATTAGTCTGGCTTGTTTCCAAACTGAAGGGAAAAGCCCACGGGACAAGGAGGAGTTCCAGATTGAGAGTAAAGGGCTTACTAAAACAGGGGCAAGATTGCCCATGATTTTGGCAGGGACTGGATCCAAAGGGGAACCGGACTTGACTTTATATAGCAGGGATAAAGCTAGGTCAGGAGTAAGCTCATTAAAGGAATTAAAGGAGCAGTGAATGGGGCTGGATATATCGGGAGGGTGGTGAGGAGAGGCATTATCAAAGGAAGAGGAGAGTTTAATTATTTTGTCCTGAAAGAAGTTCGAAAGTCCGTTACACAGATCTTGGGTAGGGATACATTGGGTTTTCGTGGCAGGGGGGTTTACAAAATCTTTCACGATGGCAAAAAGAGTCTTAGAAGAGTTCTGCGCCTGTTGGATAAGATTGGAAAAGTAAGCTCTCATCGTAGAGCGTTTCAGTTTGTGGAATTTGTTCCGGGCAGATTTGTAAGCAAGTTTAGCAAAAGGATCATAGTCTTGTCTCCATTTGCGTTCCAACTGTTTACATTTGCTCTTCTCCTCACGGAGCAGGGGGGAAAACCAGGGGGCGGAGGGACGAGATCTGGAGGAGGACAGCGGAACAAGAGGGGCGACCAAATCAAGAGCCGAGGAAAAGGACAAATTAAATCTTACAGTTTCACTGTCGAGGTCTTCCAGCTGGTTAAATTGGAATTGAAGACGAGCTTCTAAAGACTCACACGTGACTTTGGTCCATTTACGACCTTTGTCTCTGTGAAGAAAGGAGGGGGAAGGAAGGGAAAGGGAAGTAATGGTAAAGGGAAGAAGGAAGTGATCAGTCCAGGTCAGGGGAGAAGGGGACAGGGCAGATATACCAGGATGATTAGAAAAAATAAGGTCTAAAGTATGACCTGCAGTGTGAGTCGGGCCGACAACTAATTGGGGCAAAGTAAGTCCTTGTAAAGTTTCCAACAGAGAGGAGGCTTTAGTACAGGAGGGATTATCAATATGGAGATTAAAATCTCCCAGCACAGTAAAATGGGAATGTTTAAGAGAGAAGTCAGCAATAGAATGCATCAATGCATTGAGAGAAGAGACGGTAGCTGCAGGGGGATTATAGACCAGGATACCGGCACAAATGATACTTGCCGAGTCCATAATTGTGAAGTAAGCTGCTTCGATGTGGCCATGATTGGGAATTTTTGTAAGGTTCAGTTTCAAGTGAGATTTGGCAATTATAGCGAGACCCCCCCCGGGCTTGGAGTTTTCTCGGTTAATGCCAGTGAAACAGTAACCAGGAGGAATAGCCAGGTTAATATCCGGATTAGACGAGTCTTTGATCCACGTTTCTGAAGGAACAATATGTCCCATTTATGGGTGTCAAGTGAGAGCCAGATATCCGTGGCATGGGCTGGAAGTGATCTACAATTAATTAAAGCAGCTTTTAAAATAGCTGGGGGCTGATGTTGAACACTCGGGGGAGGAAGAGATGCTTTAAGTACAGCAGGGATGGTAAACTTGCATTGTGAGCAGGAGTAGCCCGCTGATTCCAAACAGTTAGATTTCCAGCAAGTAATAGGGTTACATGTATTGTGCCGAAGATGTAATAGTTGATCAGAGGTCCAGGAGATTTTTGGATTACAAGGAGCAGGGGTTCTGGCGCTAGGCGCGGGTCCGGCGCGGACGGGCGCAGACGGGCTTGCCTTAGGCGCGCCATCGGCGCGCCCGCTGCGCCCGCCCGCTGCACGGACGGGATGGTCCCTTCTTTATATCCATGTCCCTCTGACGGTGGGAGGAGGGTGGGAGGCGTCCAGGAGCTGGAGCGCTACCCTGCCTCCACCCAAGATGGCGGTCCCGCGTTCTCCCGGCCGGCGAGAGCGCTGTGCTCGGCTGCGCCGGGGGAGAGAGATCAAGGTCGGGCCCCTGGGACGAAGCAATCTCGTCCGGACCAGCAAAGAGGTCTAATATTCAATAAAATAGCTCTAGTTAAAATATACACAGTTTTTAAAAGCGCAAGTCTGGTGGCAGCTGTACAGAGGTAGTAATCACCACGCATACAACACACTCGTATTCAAGTTTTAAAAATGATCATAATATCAAGCCACAAAGAGAAAGAAAGTGCCCCCGGCTTTCCGCCTCAGGGGTGAATGCAAACAAGTAATCTGTAAGGTGAGGGGACGGGAGAACTTAAATAGTGAGGGAGGGCGGGAGGCGTCCAGGAGCTGGAGCGCTACCCTGCCTCCCCCCAAGATGGCGGTCCCGCGTTCTCCCGGCCGGCGAGAGCGCTGTGCTCGGCTGCGCCGGGGGAGAGAGATCAAGGTCGGGCCCCTGGGATGAAGCAATCTCGTCCGGACCGGCAAAGAGGTCTAATATTCAATAAAATAGCTCCAGTTAAAATATACACAGTTTTTAAAAGCGCAAATCTGGTGGCAGCTGTACAGAGGTAGTAATCACCACGCATACAACACACTCGTATTGAAGTTTTAAAAATGATCATAATATCCAGCCACAAAGAGAAAGAAAGTGCCCCGGCTTTCCGCCTCAGGGGTGAATGCAAACAAGTAAATGGCCTCACAAACAGCAGAAGAGTCTCGCTGATTCAATGTCCTGCCCGACGCGTTTCGTGCGTTAGCACATCCTCATGGGCTATGGACTCTCCTTCCAGTGCAAGTCACAGCAGTTTTTACAGCCTTCTTTTGAACACAGTCACACCGCCCATGTGGGTGTGGCCATACCTGTGGCCTGATGGTAGTTGAAGTGTGGGAGATATACTTTTAAACTGCCATGATTCCTTCTGCACAGCATTTGCTCACAGCCCCTGAGGAAGTGATTCTAATCATGAAACACGTTGGGCAGGATAATTTCTTGTGAGGCACTGCTTGATGCTTGAACATTCATTTCCTTCAATCATTAAATAAGGCTTATTGTGTACTCACCTGTGTTGGGCATCCTTATAGCAGGCAACGAAGAGTTGGATGTGTTTGCGGCCCGCTTGAGCTGCGAGGATTACCCCGCTGCACCAGTGCAGTTCCGCTACGGAACCAACCGGTGCTGTGGCTTCGGAATGGGTGAAATCGCGGATGGAGGAATGTGCATTCATGACAGGCATCCTTAGTGAACCACGACCCAATGGGGATGATAAATCATTGCAGATTGAAGGTAACACATGGTTATCCACTGGGATGAACAATGTTTGTACTCCATATACCAGCGGGCCATAGTGATGGCCACGCCCACTTGGGACAGGAGAAATACTTTTAAACTGCTGTGATTCCTTCTGCGCTGCAATTGCCCACAGCCCCTGGGGAAGTGATTCTAATCATGAAACGCGTTGGGCAGGACAATTTCTTGTGAGGCACTGCTTGATGCTTGAACATTGATTTCCTTCAATCATTAAATAAGGCTTATTTTGTACTCACCTGTGTTGAGCATCCTTATAGCAGGCAACGAAGAGTTGGATATATATATACATATATATATATATATATATATATATATATATATATATAGATATATATATATATCTATATATATATATTACCTACTGGCAGTCGCCAGTAGGTAGTTATAGTTAGGACCTAGTTGCCATAGGAAATCCGCAACATTCTATTGTGAATAACTTTGGCGCCGGTTGTTGAATCTTTGCGAAGTTCGCAAAGAAGATGGCCCGCTCCGCTCCTTCCCTGAAAGTCTTGGGAAGATTCGTCAAGCGGGGGCCGAGAAGAAAGGGGTGTCCCAAAACGTGTTTTACCCATGTTAATTTCCATAGGACGATTAGACATGGCTACAGCCCGAACGGCTGAACAGAATTACAAGAAATTTGGCAAAATGGTAGAGTCTGAATCGCAGATCGCCCTTTTGTTTAAATGGTGTAAATCCCTCCAGTAGTTGTTGAGAAAATCAAATGTGAAAACAATTTATTTATCTGGGCGGAGCCTAACCACACATCTCATCGTGAGATCTGATTGGCTGTCAGCACTTCATCCAAGAAGTGTTGGCAGCCATCTTGGGACCAATATACATGATAGCACCTCATTAAAAAGCATTGCAGTTAATAAAGGTTTTAGGACTTTAGTTACATTATAAATCATTTGTTGATGGTACCATACTCATTTTAGGAATTGTGGTGTGTTCTAAGTTGATTTTACCATGTGAAAAAGCCTTCTGCTGGGATATCATGAATCATGTTTGAAAGAAAACTATTATCTCATGCTTTTCCGACAGTGGTTTGGAATGGGATCTATAAGCTAAACTGAAAGCATATTTTCTGTAAACTCACATTATCTTTCTCAGTCATGTGAGAATGAAGTCTGACATTCTCAGTAAAACATGTACATCCAACAAGGACAGAGACTGTCAGTTGATTCCTTTGTGTTCTACTGCAGCTTCCCAGAGTGTTCTAAAGAACAACTACAGCGCTAACAGTCCTACTTATTACAAAGGTATGGCACACCTGAAGCCACCATGATTGGAATAAAGTGGTAACTCTTAAAACATTTAATTTAAAAAGGAACACAATGAGGGGGTATATTTTGCCATAGAAAGTATGATTAGTGCTGCAGAAAGAAAAATGAGGGCACATTTTGAGTGACTTCTCAAATCCTTTTCTATTTCATTAAAAAAATTCTGACATGCAGTCTCCCAAGATGGCCACCAGAGACAAAAGAGCCCAAATGTAGCACAAATATCACCCAGATGTAGCCCAAGTATAGCCCAATGACAGAATGTCCCAGAGTGTTCTAAAGAACAACTAGAGCGCTAACAGTCTTACTTATGACAAAAGTATGGCACACCAGAAGCCATCTTGATTGGAATGAAGTGGTAAGTCTGAAAACATTTAATTTAAAAAGGAACAAAATGAGGGGGTTCATTTTGCCATAGAAAGTATGATTAGTGCTTCAGAAAGAAAAATTAGGGCACATTTTGAGTGATTTCTCAAATCCTCTTCTATTTCATTAAAAAATTCTGACATGCAGACTGAAATATGCACTTTGAATACCAGCAGCAGACTTCCCTGGTGAGCAGTAGCTTTACTACAGTGATCTAATGAGCAACTAGAGTGCTAACATTTACAATATATGGCAAATGTGTATCACATCTGAGTGCCTTCTTGATGGAACCAAAGTGAACAAGCATTGAAAATGCAATAGAGCTCGCCCTCGTTAAAGTTAAAGCCATTCTGTTTGTAATGAGGTGGATTTTTAGCTTTGCTTTTATTAGTGTTTTTCAAACTTTCATGTAAATAACATGCATATGTATGCATATATGTATATGTATGCATGCATTTATATTTGTATTTATATAGATGTGCAGATTATATATGTTTATATATGTATGTATATACATACACATACATATATATAAATGCATATGCATATATATGCATATATATATGTGTATATGTGTGCGTGACGAGAGAGGTAGAGGTGTAGAGGTAGAGGTGTAGAGGTAGAGAGGTAGAGGTAAAGAGGTAGAGACTAGTAGAGAGAGAAGTGGAGAGAAGTAGAGAGAGGTAGAGAGTAGAGAGTGAGTAATAGAGAGTAGAGAGTGAGTAGTAGAGAGTAGTAGAGAGCAGTAGAGAGAGTAGCAGAGAGTGAGTAGTAGAGAGTAGTAGAGTGAATAGTAGAGGTGTGATGTATTCCTATAGGTTCTGAATCGATCCCCCTATTCCTGACCCTATTCTGGTTAAACAAACCAACAAGTTAACTAGCAGTCAGCCCATGAGGCAGAAAACCCCCATGATGCAGATACCGTTATCTGACGCAGTCACACTACGGCACAGGAACGTGTTATCTGATTAGGTCATAACGCTTGCGATCTAATTAGACAAGCGATATTCCTCCAGCCCCTGATAAGGCATACGGAGTTCTCATAACAAATCAGACCTATGACAACCTGGGCAAAACCCTGCGGCCATTGTTTTGATTTCACCGAGAACTTCAGCAAAAGAATGTGCTAACGAGCAAGTCGTATGACATCCTTATTGACGTATCTATGTCCATCCTTACGTCAATCTCGGCACCTTAAAGGTATAAATATTACCGATATTGCCCTATGCAAACACACGCGGTGGTGACGAGACGGAGCAGCCATACTTGCCGAAGCCCAGAGCAGAGCAGACCCCGCTGGCGCAGCCCCGCCTTCCTGACGCGCTGAGAACGAGACGCGCTGCTTTCTCCTGCCGAGAAATCCAGCACCGGCGCTTCCGGGTAGCCCTCGCAGGCAGCCTGGAATATCGAGACCAGAGAGAGAGATACCATCCCTCATTCATCCTTAATTCCAGGTACAGAACTGAATAACCCCTCACAGAGAATTCTTTAGTCAGTCACTTGGCAAAAACAAACTTAACTTAAACTGTAACTTTCTATTCCCGCCCACGTATTAGGCTTAGGTCAGGTACACGGGGTAGGCGTATTTAGAAACACCAGTTGAGTACGTTTAGTCAAATGTATATGTGTATGTAATATATTTCATTCATTTTAAACCTTCATATGGCTTAGAAACCATATCAATGTTTTTACAGTATTATTTTATACTTCTGCTTTTAATGTATGCACTTTACTTAGCTATAAGTATTGCAATAATATCGATCCATTTCTCTTGTATGAGAAAAGAGACTGATCAATAAATAACACCTTTTTATTGAACACGCCCGTCTCTTCCTTTTTCTCTACAATCTGATGAGACTAAGAATGCACGTACTGACTGAGTAAAATAAATTGCCTTTTGTTCACACGACTCTCGAGATACACTCTTGATTAGGGGAGAGCAAAGTTGTCATGTTCTATGGTTGTCAGAAACTAAATCCCTTCTTGTCTAATCAGGGAAGTTAATTCCTTCCTGAACATTCGAGAAAGTTTCTAGTGAACTCTGAGCTAGCTGGCAAACCCAAAACTTTAAGTCTAATATCGACAGTAGTAGACCTAGTTAACGTCTGGTCTAGGCCTTTACTATTGAAGGTATTATTCCAATGCGCAGAGCCTATTGGGATAATAGGAACTACACTACAGAGGGAGTAGTAGAGAGTAGTAGAGAGTGAGTAGTAGAGAGTAGTAGAGAGTAAGTAGTAGAGTGAGTGGTAGAGAGCAGTAGAGAGTGAGTAGTAGAGAGTAGTAAAGAGTGAGTAATAGAGAGTAGTAGAGAGTGAGTCGTAGAGAGTGAGTAGTAGAGAGTGAGTAGTAGGGAGTGAGTAGTAGAGAGTGAGTAGTAGAGAGGGAGTAGTAGAGAGGGAGTAGCAGAGAGAGAGAGAATAGTGGAGAGTAGTAGAGAGTGAGTAGTAGAGTGAGTAGTAGAGAGTAGTAGAGGGAGAGTAGTAGAGAGTGAGTAGTAGAGAGTAGCAGAGAGTGAGTAGTAGAGAGTGAGTAGTAGAGTGAGTAGTAGAGTGAGTAGTAGAGAGTGAGTAGTAGAGAGTAGTAGAGAGAGAGTAGTAGAGAGTGAGTAGTAGAGAGTGAGAAGTAGAGAGTGAGTAGTAGAGAGAGAGTAGTAGAGAGTGAGTAGTAGAGAGTAGTAGAGAGTGAGTAGTAGAGAGTAGTAGATAGTGAGTAGTAGGGAGTGAGTAGTAGAGAGAGAGTAGTAGAGTAGTAGAGAGTAGTAGAGAGTAGTGGAGAATATTCCAAAGTTTGGCACAGCACCACTTGCACAACAAGTCCAATCAAATCATATCCCTTAGAGTCCTTATTGAAGCGCTGAATCTTGGTGTATATTCAAATGCTTTTATTTTCCTTAAGTTTATGTACCACAGCCAGCCGACGCGTTTCGTTCTGTACAACAGAACTTCTTCAGGGCGTTCTTATTTCCTTCAAGTTATGTCGGTATCCTGTTGTCATATAACTGGATATTTCTTCCAAATGTTAGACGAGTCGTAAGTACATTCTTATTCAAAGTGACTAGGTATCAATTTTACCCACACAATTCGGGCAGACTTGAGTAATTTATAGCATCCTCAAAGTCAGTCTTTCAAAAATTATAGGACATGATAATCCAAATCCAAATGTTTCTCAAGAAAAGTCATTTTCAATCGTTTGGAATATCGGCGTTTGGGCAGATATGACCCACGGATACGGTGTATGACTTTTCTTGAGAAACATTTGGATTTGGATTATCATGTCCTATACTTTGGAATTTTTGAAAGACTGACTTTGAGGATGCTATAAATTACTCAAGTCTATGGATGCTGCTGGGAACGCCCCCAGCAACACCCATTGCACGCCCCTTTATTGCAGGACACTGCATTAAAGGGACTGATATTTATCAGGCAGGATTACGCCACAAAAAGTGACTTAGTCCTGCCTGATAAATATCACTCAGTCTTCTGCGCCACCGGAACGTCACAAAAAGTGACGTTCCGGAGGCGCAAGGGGCTCGTAAATAAGGCCCCATAGGTTTCACACTCGTTATAGTTAGGAATTAGCATTTAAAAAACCTTTGAAATTCACTGAAAAAAACATAGGTTTCACACCAGTTATAGTTAGCTGGACACTTTACTCATACAAAACCATTGAAATTCCCCCGTTATAAACACCTCTAAACACCTCTCTGAACTGGGTATACTCAGGCGGTATCTCCATGTCTTTCTCAGCCGCAGTCGCTATCTGATAACTATGTGACAGAGCCAAAGCACATGTAATAGAAGACTGATTGCAGGTGTTCTTACATGTCTCAGAATCAAAACACACTCTCTTCTCCGTCCAATCAACTGTGGGATTATGATACCACAACCAAGGTATACCCAACATTATTTCATACTGTGGAGCCTCGATGATATTCAAGGTGATTCTTTCGACATGGTTTGACTGATCCCCCTGTCTAACCAACTCCAATATGATGCGTCTGCAACCTGTCAGTGAGAAGCATAGGAAGGACTATGTGTGTTACAGCCGTGGCTTCTGTGACTCCCGCCAAAGAAGGCAACTGTAACCCTAGAGAAGGGGTTACTATAGAGGGGGGTCCTACCTTGTAATCCAAAGTTTCCTTAGGGTCCTGCAGTGGGATAGGAACGGTAACTATCGCCACCTTCTTGGCAAAACCAAACTTGCCTGTTCTTTTGGGTTTCGTGGGGCAGTCCTTCACATAATGGCCTTTCTTCCCACAGTACATACATAAACCCATGACTCTGCGATTCTCTCTCTCTGTTCTAGACAAAGGAGCCCTTATAGCTCCCACCTCCATGGGCTCTGAATGTGATTCCGGGGAGGAAGTAGTACCCTTGTTTCCCTTCTCTGTCTTTTCAGTAGGAGCGTAAGACCTTTCCCCCCGCCTTTCTGCTAACCTGTGATCCAGGCGGAGCGTGAGATTCATTAAGTCAGTACAAGTAGTAGGCTGTGGATTGATCTGGGCAAGGACATCTTTCATCTCATCACCCAACCCCTGATAGTATAATGACATCCTCTTGTCTTCCGGCCACGCTGTCTCTGCTATCAAACAATTGAATTTAGTCAGATAAGTAACTAAATCCTGCTTCCCCTGTCTAAGCTGTAACAATTCACGATCAGCAGACAACGTGGTGGCTCTCCTATCGAAAACCCTTTCGAACTCACGTCGAAATGAGTCCCAATCCGTAAGAAGAGAATCATCATATTTGACCAACGGAACCGCCCAGTTGGCAGCATCGCCCGTCATATATGAAATCGCAAAAGCGACCCTGGAATGATTAGTCGGGAAAGAGGCCGGCTTACACGAAAAGTGAAGCATGATTTGCGTTAAAAATGTCTGGACCTTCAAAGGATCCCCTTAAAACCTCTCAGGGCTAGCCAGTGGAATTGGAGGTGGCACGTTCACCTGTATTTGTGACGTTGAGGGTGAGGCATTGAATGGGTTACGTGACTGCCTATCTACTCTTTCTCGAAGAGCTGCGGTTTCTGCCTTAGATGCAGCCAGTTCCTGTTGAACCAACACTAACGCCTGCAGAATGTCATCTAAAGACGCCATTTGTGCGCCACATACAAAACCCAAGAAGCGATTTTTCGTAGGCGCGTAATTCTGTCAGATCCTCGTTTACTTCCGGGTTCTGATGTGATGCACAAAGGGGTCCACCTCCCGATGTCCCCAACTCTGGATGACCACAGAGTATTGAAGCAATCAGGTGAGGGAAAAAATAGAAAGAATGAGCCGGAACCGCTGGGAGGAGGGATACCTAAAAAGAAGAACACATTGTAAATACACATGGAACACAGTCTACACTCAAATTGTCTCGCTAAGACTATACTAGTACCTGAGTATAACTGCAGAAGCCAAGAACCAATCCTACTCGTCAAATAGAGATACCTCTCTCCACTAGACGATTATCTATAACACAAGAAGGCACACCTCATTAGTCTCATGGGCGCAATGTCTATTCACTCCACACTCAAAGAAGTTCATACATACCATAACTAAACGTTCACTGCGACCATAAGGTATCACCACAAACAAACAAAGGAATATCCTCACGATAGAACTGAATGAGGTGTAGAGGAAAGAGAATCTGTGACTTTTCAGACTCTACACAGCGTAGCTCCCAAAACAAGAAACTCAGTGTCCATAAATATTCCAACCAAAAAGTAATGACTCCCAGCGCCCGACAGTAGCGCGAGTACAATCCAGGGAAATAAAGTTCCTCAATTGCATCCACAATGAGTAAGAACAAAAGTCTCGTGAACCCCAGGCAGCGCCAAAAAGGGAAGGAAGAAAACGCCTACCTGCGCTCTCTATCGCACAGTCTTCCTCCTCGCATAGTCCGCGGGGGGAATGTCAGGAATCCAAAAGAGTCTGTTCACTGAACGGATACCAAAGGGAGCCGGTTCACCTCTCTCACGCTTCCTTCAGCGTGATTGGAACCTAACAAGGGATCAAAGTAAAGGCGCATCCAGCGCGGCTCCGAAAACGAGAGTCTAGCGCTGAAGGCGGAACTGCCGGCAAGCGCGGAAATGAAGCATAGAGCGGCAGCGGTGCAGCTCCTAACACGAAGCTGACCCAGAATCAGTAACCAGATCCAAACAGGAACAAATCCAAGGAGATGCAGAACGAAGACAAGTAACCACCTTGTCTCCCAAAACGAACAGTATTACGCGCACAGGAGGTTCGCCCTGGACGACCTATATAGGTTAAGCTCCTCCCTCAAAAGTAGAAGGATGCTGGGAGATGTAGTCCAATGTTTAGGTAGGCGCCATGATCACCTCCTGACAAGCTGATCCGAACAAAAACACAGAAATGGATGCCTGCTTGTGCCCCCGGGGGACTGTAGGACAGCTGATTGCAACAAAAACACAGAAGTGGATCCCTGCTTGTGCCCTGGAGGCAGTGACAACAAAAAAAAAAAGCTTGCACGGCAGCAGGGGGAGGAGCGCGCGCACCTCGGGGCAACAGGGTGGAGGAGGAGGGTCTGGCTTTTCACTTTCGGGAGCGATAATTGCTACATGTGCATGCGTTGCCATTGAAGGCAATGGAATGCGTGCACGGTTGTGGGTGAAGAAGGGGACCGATGGCTAAAGGTCTCCTCCTAAGCAGCACATGCGCGCTGCATAGGCGAGACCTAAAAAGGGCATATTTGTTAATTACCTTATATTCTTCACAAGAAAGCCGGCAAAATGGCGCTTGACCATAACCGAACTATTGAACACACAGGATATAAAAAACATACCATACGTCGTTAAGCTTCTGATCGCTCCCTTGCAGAAACCAGGAGCTGCTCTGCATATAACAATATATAAAAATGGTATGGTACACATTCAAGCAAAGGACAAGGACCTAAACAAATTTGATAAATACTTCACCACGCTTAAAGAAAAAGTCGATGATTCCACTTGTACGAGTAACCAACAAAGACCTGGTGCAAGTTCAATTACACACCGCAATAATGCCACTCCGAGAGAAGAACTTGAGAAGACAATGATCCCACAGAGGTCAAGCTAAACTTTATCAAAGACTTCCTAGCAGATCAAGACCTAGTGCAAGTTTGCATGCTTCCAACGCATGGAAAAGCTCCACACTAGACTGGATCATATCCAACGATAAAGCGGTGAGCTTAACCTCAATCATGCCTTGCGACTGGTCAGATCATCACATAACAACCTTTCCAATTCCCAGAGTACTAAAGAAAAGAACCACTCAACCAATCAAACCCAAACAATGGGTGAGGACCACAATGAACGTGGACAAGGGGAAACTGGTGTCGTTATGCAGGAAAGATCTTCCCCCTCCCAGAAATATGACAAACGCCAACAAACTCACGGAGCACTACAATGCGAAGATGTCATAGATAATGGACACTATTGCACCATTAAAACTAAACGAACATCAGACAAAGATAAAAAACCCTTGTTCCAGTGACACTAAATGAAGAAAGACGCTAAGTGAGACTAGCAGGGAGAAAGTGGAGGCAGCTACCATCATCCCCACAGCTAAAACTGCTAAGAAGAACCAGAAGTGCCTACAATAAAAATATTCTGAACTCAAAAAATGAATTCTTCAGAACGGAATTGGATAATGCGAAAAACAGACCTCGGAAACTATTTGAATTGGTTAAACAACAATCAAACAAAATGTACAAATCTGCACTAGAAGCAACAGAATCTCAAATTAGCTGTGAGGAATTGCACTTCTTTACATCCAAAGCCACGCCCCTGGAATGCGAGCTTAAGTCAGCAGCTTCTACGTGTTTGACCTCTCCGTGAGGTTTGTTTGTTGGGTCTTCCCATCATCCTGTGTAGAACATATGACATCCAGTCGAGGTGCGTCCTTACATGGACATGTCATTACACATGACATTACATGTTTTATACCTTCACTACAGTGCACGTTCTTACCTTACCTAAGGTATCTAGTGTGGGTTGTTTGTTTTATTCTACAGTGCACATTAATTTGATCTTCTCTTGTTGTGGCCTCTGCACGTTCATATTGTTACCCACATGGGTGTATAGTTTGGTTCATGTCCATTAGCTATAGTGCATTGGCTCTCCCTAGACTGGGCGTTTTCCTCTCTATTCTGTTTTCTTTTTCATTCACAACATTATAGCCTAGTACTTTTCTATTTTGTTTTAACTCAAATGTTTATTATATTATGTAGAAGAATGAGTTTTATAATGTATTTCTCTTCTCCTCTGTCATCTTCTTTTCTCCTGATGTGGAATGCTCTCTTGCATACTTACCTGGCCAGTTGATGTACAGAGAGTACTCATTGATGGTTTCTCTTTCTTTTCTTTATTTCTTGCTCTCGTTTATAGAAAGGAGGATGGGTAACAGGTTATGTTTATCTGTTTCTTTAAGATGTTTGACTTCTTTCTCTCTACCTCTGCTTTGTTTCTCCTAGTGCTCTCCTCTCTATTTCCTTCTTCTAGCCTCTACATCTGATGTTATATGTCTCTTTTCTGTTTTCCATCTGGAAGAAAGGAGGATATGTAGTATCTTGGTTATTATGCTTTTCATGTAATCGACTGCTCCACCAGTGGAACCCTCTAGAAATGATGTAACATAGAATGTTGGTGTATGAAATCTACAGTTGGAGAAGGGCGAGAGCATTGCTGGCTGCTCCTGGTCGGGCTGTATTACTAATCTTGTAACCAACTTGAATAAATCTTCTTGAATCACTTCTACCTGCGTGGAATTGATTACTACAATTTTTCAACCAAATAGTCCGCTAATGCCCAACGATTCTTCACTCAAAACCGAAGCTCACTGGTCCACTTTTGAGCTATGTGACCAAAACGACATCCTGAAAACATTATCGCCATTAACCCTAACAATCACTTCAATGACCCACTCCCTGCTACATTTATGCCGGACATAGACAAGGAGATCATCCCCAGCTGGACATTGATAGTCAATGCTTCCCTGTCTCAAGGATCCTTCCCAGACTGTCTAAAAATGGGACAAGTCATTCCTATCATAAACAAAATGACAGAGAATCCCGTTGAACCTAGCAACTTTCGGCCAGTATCCAACATTCCCTATTAGCTAAAGTGATTGAAAAATGTGTTCAGCAACAACTAAGTCAGCACATATCTAAATTCCAACTACTAGACGATTGCCAATCAGGATTTAGACCAAACCACTGTACAGAAACTGCAATTCTGCACATAGTAGACGATGCATTACGCGCTCTAGACCAAAACAAACCATATCAGTTAATCTTGCTTGATTTATCATCTGTGTTCGACACAGTTAACCATGAAATGTTGCTAGAACATCTAGAGAACAGGATGGTTTTTTCCGGGAACGTTCTTGAATGGTTCATGTCCTACTTGAGGGACAGATCACAAAGATTGCTGGTGAATAAAAACTTGTCAACATCTTCCACCATCCAGATAGGGGTTCCACAAGGATCAAACCTCTCCCTGTCACTTTTCAACTTATATGTGGAACCATTAACGGACATACTCCACCGTGCCAACATCCTTTTCCACATGTACGCCGATGACACTCAGATTTACATTAGATCTCCTCCTTAGAGGAGATCAGAACAATGAACAAAGCTCTACGGGCAACAATGCAATGGCTAACAAGCAATCAACCTAAACTAAACGTGAAAAAAACAGAATTCCTCCTAATTTCCCCACCAAAAGTCTGCCCATTATAAAAGAATGGACCAATTTGATCACAGCACTTTAATTGCACCCCGATCATTGTAGATTCGAACCGAATCTCTAGAAATAACGCTAGACCAAAGCCTAAACATGCAGTCAAACATTAACACGCTGGCTAAAAGTGCACGATTTCCCCTGAGCTACATTAAGAAATTGAAACCTTTCATCAAAACAGCAGACCTCAAAATGGCAGTTCAAGCATTAGTAATCTCGAGGATTGAATGCGGATGCACAACACTTTCTGGGCTCCCCAAAATTGCAACAGCACCGCTAAAAGGCTACCTTAACGCAGCAACAAGGCTCATAATAGGGTAAAGAAAATTGACCACATCTCTTCTCACCTGAAAGCACTGAACTGGCTCCCTTATGAACCAGAATTCAGCTCAAACTGGCGTGCATAACACACAAAGCTCTACACTTCAAGTCACCAAGATACCTAGTGCAGAAACTGGTGATCTCTGGGGGAAACAAACAACCAAGGAGCACCAGAGACCTAGTGCTGAAACCACTGATGTTCAGCAAAAACAAACTTACAACAGAGCATTCTCAGGTGCCGCACCGAGAATATGGAACTCGCTACCTCCAGACATCAGAAGGCTAACCAACCACGCAAGACTCAAGAAAGAAACCAAGACCTTAATGAGTAAATTCCTACCGTAAGCATTACAGAGCAACAGACTCGCCTAAATACTATTGCTCAAGGACACAAG
The DNA here is from genome assembly GCF_964261635.1 of Lissotriton helveticus. Taxonomy (NCBI): domain Eukaryota; kingdom Metazoa; phylum Chordata; class Amphibia; order Caudata; family Salamandridae; genus Lissotriton; species Lissotriton helveticus. Next base: position 209,659,622 of record NC_136063.1, on the reverse strand, counting down.
ACTTCCTTCCCTTGAGGTCCCTCCAACCTCACAGCCTGCGTACGTACTAAAGCAGTTATCAAAAGAAATAGCTGTGTCAACTTTGAACTGGACTGCAATTTATTAAATGCTATACAGGACTCTGTACCAGAAAAGTTACCTTGCTGTGAACTGTGAAGCGCTCTGATACCCTAAAGGGTAATGTTTGCGCTATGCAAAACATTAAAAAAATAAATAGAGAGGTACAGTTGAAATATGCCACATCATTTTTGGTGTTTGCTTGAAATAGGAAGTGTGTTCTGTGAGGTTTTCAGATCTGCATAGTGTTGTGATAGAGGAAAGTCTCTACTTGGAGATATATTCTGATATGTGTTATCAGTCTGAAGATGCTAGACGTGTTCTACACAGGTATATATCTATTTGTATGCTTCTTTTTTATATAGTGTCACTAGGAAAAGGTACGGACATATGCATGCATGCTTTCAGAAATACTGGGAGACTTACAACAGAATCATGTGAAGGGTTGCTGCTTTGTATTTGGCTAGGCTCAACACTTGAATAGTTGTAGAATGGTGAAGCAGCAGCAGTAAAAAAGTGAGGTTTAAGATAAAAAATGTTGTTGCAAGTCAAATATCTAATTTAGGAAGAACTTTTATAAAAGTGGATATTATTGTCCATGATGGACCTACTAAAACATCTGGACACTACATTGTGTATTTAAAGTGTAATAAAGGATTGACACATTGCAATGATGATCTAGGTTGCCTTTCGAATTATAAAATTCATATTTGATATTTTTTAAGCCAAAGTCTTGAATACATTATTCAGCCTATTGGAGAGATGTAAACAGATAGTGGACATGATCTAAGCATTTACTATTTATAATTAGTGCTTGGGTTATTATTTGTGCTAATTGATATTACATTTGGCAAATTGTGTTTAAAATCAATAGTTTATATATTTGTTGTCTATATTGCACCAGATGTAAATGAGAGTGTACATTTTAGGAAATGTCCTTGAGAGTAATAAAAGACTTAATGTACAAGAAACTGAGATCGGTAAACATATAGCTACACATATTGGAAATAATGATTTGCTGTAATTTAGTTTTTTTTCCAAAGTCTCGTTGATTGGTTTTTTTCTCCGCGGTTCATTGATGATACTACGTTGAAATCACTGTGTATGGTGAAGTTCAGTAGAATCTGAGAACAGCAAAAAAGGGAAACTGAAAATATTATGTAATTATAATTTTTTTTTAAAATATGTTCATTAGGATTTATGCAAACAAAACATGAGACTCTGTACAGCACCAGTACCTTCACAGTTGCACACAGTATACAAAAATATCTTTACAATATGATCATCAGCAAAGGAGCACAAACCAGACCCATCATGACCTTGCATAACAATATGGATTACTATTGTTGCAGTCCCCCATCTACTCGTCAACCAGGGACTCTCCCCAGAAACTGCTGTGCCTAATCCTTTGGTTGCCACATAGGATTTATACAGTTCTCAGAAGTTTTTTGATCTATTACGTGGTGGCAGGAAGTCACCCTAATTATCCCTTTGAGTGCTACAATATAACATGCCTCGTGCCCACTGAGCCACTGTAGGAGGTGGACCTCGTAACCAGCCGGTTGCTACACACATTTTGGCTAATAGCAAACCGATGTCAACCAGTCTTTTTACCCCCCTGGGTATTTAGCCTAGAGTAGCCAAGTAATGCAAGAGCAGGTTCTGGCGTCAGTGACAACTCAGCCACACGACCCAGTTCTCCAAAGACCGGCTCCCAAAAGTGAGAGATCCCAGGGCAACTCCAGGGTAAGCGAAAGAAGTCTGCAGATTGTGCATTACACCTGTCACAAGTCGGTTCATCCCTCAAACCATACCTATATAGGCACTCCAGGTATAGTAAAGCCTGTTAAGAAATTTGAAGTGTATCAATCCATGTCTTCCATTCAGGGATATGCGTTTTGTGCTGGTGCAGCAATATGTCCACATATCATCCTCTATGTCCCTCTGCAGGTCTCGTTACCAGGCCAAACGTGCCTTAGTGTAATGCTGTCCCCTATCTGACATTGAGACTTGGTAGATTTCTGATACTATCCTGAGGGGGCGACTGTGCTTTAATAATGTAGGACAATGCAGTAAGTTCCGGGGGCTCTAATATGTCCTCTCCCAGGACCTCCAGTAGTGCATGACGAACTCTATGAAATTGGAATTGCGTAAGTAGAGTAGGTGTCTCACCTTCAGTCCCCATGTCACCCCAGCTCTTAGCTTCACCATCAGCAAAGAGGTCCCCTATTTTCTGTGCCCCAAGAGCATTTAGTGCGGTCGTAACCCCTTTATCCTGCACGGCAGAAGCCACTGACACCAGTCTAACTGAGCAAAGGGAGAGTACAGAATAGCGCCGGCCTGCAACTGCAGCAAGTACTGCCAAGCATGTGTGGTTGTATTGATTAAGTCAAGAATCCCCGCCCACCTATCAGGGGGTGTGAACATCAGAGCCGGCAGCACCAGAGGGGCCGCACCAATAATTCTATGTGAAGGTGTGGAATGTTGAAGGGACCATGGATCCAATATTATGCATGCTCTCCCTGTGCTGCTCTATAATATAAATCAAAGTCTGGGGCACCAAGTCCTCCCCTAGAATACGGGAGCATGAGGACCGGCCACCTGACACACACATGTTTGCAGCCCATGCTAATTGAACCCTAAGGGACGTAAGGCGTCGAAAGAACACCCGCGGCAGCACCATGGGAACATTCAGGAAGAGGAACAGGAACCGGGGCGGTATAATCATTTTCATAATGGAAACCCTGCCCAACAAGGCAGTTGGATCCATTTGGTGACGTCCTCTTCTAGTTTGTGAATTGCGCCCCATAATTTTCAGTGAACACAACTTCTGAGTAGGTGTGCACCCTAATGCCTAAGTATCTCACTGCCTCAGTGGACCACTGTAGCGGGTAATCAGGCTGAAAAGCTACGGTGGCCGGTGTTAGGGGGAAAATAATAAATTTTGTCCAGTTAAGTCGTAGACCTTGCATGGTGTCGAAGAGCACCACTTCATGAAGTACCTGGGAAAGGGTGCTTTCCGGGTATCGAACGTACAGTAACGTGTCGTCAGCGTAGGTAGACACTATTAACTCATAGCCCGGGAACTGAATGCCTTTGTGTTTATGATATTCTCTAAGCGCACAGGCCAGAGGTTCAGCCACAAGTGCATATAGAATGGGGGACAGGGGGCAACCCTGTCTAGTACCCCTGGAGATGTTGATAATGTCCGTAACCAAGTTGCCTATTTTGACCCTGGCCGTGCGAGAGTTATACAAAACACTAATGAGCTATAGCCCAATGATGAGCACGGCCCAATGTCCATCCTAGTGGGTACGTGTCTTAAAAAGGGCCATTCAACAGAGTCAAATGTCTTTTCCATGTCCAAAAAGACCACTACAGCTGGGATCTCCAGTCTGATATGCTGTAGCATGACAAACCTGCCTGCTCTGGCGCCACCAAGGTGGGCACCAAGGGAATCAATCGATTTGCTAGCATTTTTTCAAATATATTTGTGTCCACGTTCAGCCGGGAGAGTGGGCGGTATGAAGCACAGTCTTCCAGTGATTTAGGTAGATTCAGAATCACAACTATAATTGCTTCTCTCAAGAGGGAGACATTGTACCCAAAACGCGCACATATCATCAAACAGTGCGGCCAGCTGCGGTACTAGTAACTCTATAAATGCCTTATAGAAGGCCACTGTCAGCCCGTCTCCTCCTGGTGCGCTTCCCGCTTTCATTTTTTAGAGGGCTAGAAGTATTTCCTCCTTCTCAATGGGATGCATGAGGAACTCCCAATGGGTGTTCATCAGCCATGGAAGTTTTATGTGCGTGGGATAATCTAGAATGCGCTCTTCTGAGCTGCCGCTACGAGAGGCATATAGGTCTGTGTAGTATTGTCGGAACCGGTGAGCCATGTCCATTTTCTCTGTTAGGGAAACCCCATATGCTGATGTGATCTCAGTCACAACGGTCTTATCTCTACGTTGTTTGAGTAGTCGGGCTAATACCGCCCCCGGGCGCTTCCCCTCTCTGTAGACGTGGGCTGTAGCATACTTGCCAAGGTGTTTGATCTCTGTATCAGCCGCCTCATGGTACTCTTCCAGCGCCACTTTAATCTCTTGTGCGACTGTCTCATCTGGCCGGGGGTGTTGGTTTTCTTTCTAGGGACATGAGCTTCTGTTCTAAATCAGCAAGACGCTTGCGGATCGACCGAAGCATGCCTGCATGCTTGGATATAGCCACCCCTCTTATATATACTTTAAACGACGCCCTCAAACTTTGAAAGCTGTCCACCAAACCCACGTTAGCTTCAAAATATATTTCAATATCTTCGGACATTTCTTCCTTGAAGACTGCATCTAGCAATGAATAGGGCGGGAATCTCCAGGTGAAAGGTGGAATACGTTTTCTTGAGGTGTCTATCACCAACAGCAGTGTGGAGTGGTATGAATATTAGGGGTGGGTGGATATTTCCGTTCCGTCCACGGAATGGGCGAAGACTTGCCCCTTCCTCAAAGAAGGCGGAGAAACAGGGCAAATCTCCGCACACTTGTGGGGCGGAACGGAAGTTGGCCGCCCGCCTCCCGCCCACAATATTGATTAAAGCCTAAATAAGATTTAATAACACTTACCTTATCGCGGGGTCATCTTCCTGGTCTATCGCGCCTTCTTCTTGAAACTTCGCATGCGCGGGTGCCTACAAATGCGCATTCCTCGTCAGGAATGCGCAGGCTCCCGCACATGCGCAGTCTCAAGATGAAGGCGCGATAGACCAGGAAGATGACCCTGTGATAAGGTAAGTGTTATTAAATCTTGTTTTAGGCTTTAATCAATGTTTAATATTGCGGGCACGAGACGGGTGGTCGGCGGGCGGGTGTCACATAACGGAAATTTGTGGAGAGGTACAGAGTTTGGTTCAATATCCGTGCCTCTCCGTGAAAGTCCCTTACGCGACTTCCGCCCGCCCCTGTTGAATATGTACAAAGGAGAACCTTACATGTACGAGTGCTTTCAGTCAGCCACCTGGCAGCAAACCAGTAGTCTATTCTAGTGTGAATATTATGATATGCAGAATAATGTGTGAACCCCCCTTTCGTTGGATATCGTTGGCGCCATTCATCTCTTAAGTTGAATTGCACTAGAGCTCCTTCCATTGTCCTAGCTGCCGCTGTAATGCGCCTCTCTGGGCCACCGATCTATCCAATGTTGGGTCTCTGACTAAGTTAAAATCCCCAGAGCAGCTGACTACCTGTGTGTAAACCTACTGTGTTGGTCAACGTTCTGTAAAAGTCTGGTATATCGTAATTTGGGCCATATACATTGACCAGAATTAGGTCCAGACCCTTCCCTTTACACCTAGTGATAACAAACCTACCCTCTTTATCAGTTTCAAAAGGTTCTAGTGTTATTGCAGCCTTAGGATTCACCAACGTTAAAACCCCACGTGCATGGATAGTAAACCCTGCTGCATGAATATTGCCATGCAGCCTAATACATAACATAGGGCTGTCTAGCAGAAGGTGAGTTTCCTGCAACAGTGCAATGTCAATGTTATGTCTTGACATGTAGCTCAGGACCTTACATATTTTCCCTAGTCATTGAGGGCTCACACGTTCCAGGTGAGAAAGCTTAGCTTGTCTAGCAAAAGACACACAATTGGTGGACAGAATACAGAACAAATCAAAACATTCACCTCCAGTCGAGAGATCTGGGTTAAATCCATCATTCTTTTGCTCACCATGCCACCCCAGTTTAGACCTGGCCATATGCAAATCAGTCTTGACCCTGTGCCTCATGGGAACACTCCAGTCTGAACTGCCAAGCAGGTCCTCCCTGGACCGGAAATAAGCATCCTAGGACCGGTTTCCGGGTTTCACCCCTCTTCAGCCAGAATAGCTTGATTCCAGTGGCACAGTGAGCCCAGAACCCACATCTGGCCATACCTGGCGCACTTAGGGTGAGAAAGCAAAAGACAAACAATCGATGGACGGAATGCAGAAAAAAACATTCATCCCCAGTCAGGAGATCTGGGTTAAATCCATCATTCTTTTGCTAACCGTGCCACCCTAGTTTAGACCTGTCCATGTGCAAATCAGTCTAGTGTGTCTAGGCCTGTATCCCTACGGGACCTACCAGTATCTGTCATGGAATATATCTTGCATGTTTCATCAGACCGTACGGTACTATAGTTGTCGTGTGTAAGTTCTGTGTGTTGTCACAAAGTGTAAAAGTAGCTGAAAGAACCATTGTGATTCTCTTTACCCTCCCACGCCAGGCTGTACTCAAAAGTGCCTGGACGACAAACACCCACATACCCACTAACAATTGGCATTTGCTCAAATGTAGACACAAATAACCCAAACTCCCAGCCCATCCCCCCATACAAAATTCAAACAGTGTGATTCACACGAGGACAGATGCTGCACGCCAAGTAAATGCATGTGCTGCAGCTGATCCATGCCCAAACTCCGCTCCACCGCCCATGTCAAACTGCAATCTGCAACTAAGGCAACCCCCGCAGCAGCATCTAGAACTCAATACTGCAGCGCCTCCGTGCCCCACCCCCTCCCCACTGAGTATAAGTAACAACATACTTGCTGCAGCAAGAGTAGGCCACCAATGGTAAAACTTCCTCACAATAGAGTAACCCCCAGAGCCAAGACCACCGCAGTTCTACCAGACTGGTCCAGGCATACATCACTGTGGAACTTGCCAACTGGAAACCTGGCAAAATCAGGGTCAGTCTTGTACTTCTAAGTGGCCACCGATCGCCCCTTCCAGAATTTCTCACTCCGGACTAGCACGCTGCTCCATGGCCCATTCTTTCAAGGCTTTTTGCAGTGTCTTAGGATCACAGAAGATCTGAAAATGACTGTCCCTGTTAACTCGTAGCCTGGCCGGGAATAGCATGGCATGATCTATGTTCTGGTGTCTCATCTGGCGTTTTAACAGGGCGAACTGTCTTCGTGCCTCCTGGACAGGAGCTGTGAAGTCCGGATATAGGGAAATGTTGGACCCCTCGTATTGTAAGGACAACTTAGCTCTAGCACCACAGAGCCTCTACCTGCCTGGTCGCCCCCACGCTCTTCCTGCCTCCCGCTCCAGCACCTACCTGCTCCTGTGCCTACCTGCCGCCGCCGCCGACGCCGCCTGCTCCCTCCTCCCTCCTCCAGCGCCCCAGCTGCCGCAGGGCCGCCCGCTCCCGTTTTTCCCACCGCTGCCAGCCCGCGGCCCCGCCCCCCCGCCAGCCGATTGGCTAACCCGCTCCCGCCTCCCCGCAGACCCTCCCTACCGGCACCCTTCTTAAGGGGACCCAAATTCCACCTAGGGAGCGACCACAGAGCCTCTACCGGCCTGGTCGCCCCCACGCTCTTCCTGCCTCCCACTCCAGCACCTACCTGCTCCTGTGCCTACCTGCCGCCGCCGCCGACGCCGCCTGCTCCCTCCTCCCTCCTCCAGCGCCCCAGCCGCCGCAGGGCCGCCCGCACCCGTTTTTCCCGCCGCTGCCAGCCCGCGGCCCCGCCCCCCCGCCAGCCGATTGGCTAACCCGCTCCCGCCTCCAGGCAGACCCTCCCTACCGGCACCCTTCTTATGACGCCCCCAGAGCGACCGCGCAGCTGCCGCGCGCAGCGGACGCGCGCAGCGGGAGCACCGACTGAGCGCCGAAGGTGCGCCAAAGGTAAGCCCGTCTGCGCCCGTCCGTGCCTGGACCGCGCCCAGTGCCAGGACCCCTGGCCCCCGCAGCCACCAGCCCTCCCGCCGGACCTACGCCGCCACCGACCTCTACGCACTCAACGCCGGCAGACTCCCGGGCTGCTACCGAGCCCCCCCGAGACGCACCCACGGACCCTTCTGCGGCAACGCCTGCAAGTTCGCCTGCATCCGGACCTGCACCACTCCAGCAGTGCCCAAGACCTCGACGAACATCAGCAACAGCCACCTGAATTGCATCCTGCTCAATACCCGCTCGGTCCACAAACACGCCGTCGAGCTCTGGAACCTGCTCGACACCACAGCCCCAGACGTCGCCTTCCTCACGGAAACCTGGATGAACGCCTCCTCAGCGCCCGATATCGCCATCGCCATCCCGGACGGCTACAAGATCATCCGGAGGGACCGCGTCAACCAGACCGGAGGAGGCATTGCCATCATCCACAGGAACTCCATCCGCATCACGACCAACACCGACGACACCCTCGCACCTGCCGAGCACCTGCTCTTCAAGATCCACATCAACCCCAGGTCCACCCTCAGAGGCACCCTCATCTACAGACCCCCGGGACCACGCACACAATTCAGCGAGGACATCGCCGACTTCGTCAGCCCGCACGCCCTCCTCTCCGCTGACTACATCCTCCTCGGGGACCTCAACTTTCACCTGGATAACAACAACGACCGCAACACCACCACCCTGCTGGACAACCTCGCCAACCTCGGACTCAAGCAACTGGTGACCACCCCCACCCACTACGCCGGACACACTCTCGACCCCGTCTTCTCCTCCAGCAAGGATATCGCCTTCAGCCACGCCACCGGACTCCACTGGAAGGACCACAGCTGCGTCTACTTCAGCTTCAAAAGGACCACGATCCACCACCACCAGCAACAGGTTGCACGCAGAAGCTGGAACAAGATCACAGCCGATCAACTCGCAACTTCCCTGAGCAGGAACCCACCCACCAGCGCAGCGAACCCCAGCCAAGCGGCCACCAACCTCACGATGTGGATCAGCAACTGCGCAGACGGCCTCGCCCCTCTGAGGACCCCGCCTAACAGACCCGGCAGCAAAAAAGCCCCATGGTTCACCGACGAAATCAAGAACTCGAAGAAGAACTGCAGAGCCCTTGAGAAAGCCTGGCACAGAGAACCAACATCGGACAACATAACTACCCTCAAGCTCGCCACCCGAAAACACCACCAACTGATCCACACCACCAAGAAAACTGCATTCAAGGAACGACTGGACAACAACGCACACAACAGCAAGGAACTCTTCAACATCGTGAAAGAGCTCTCCAACCCCAACGCCGGAAACAACGACATCACCCCTTCGCAAGACCTCTGCAACTCCCTCGCCTCATACTTCCACGACAAGATCACGGACATACACAACAGCTTCAGCACTCAACCGACGCTCGCCACGACCGAACCACCGCCCCCCACCACCACCCTCCGCGCCTGGACCCCGATCAGCACCGAAGACACCATGCGCACGATGAACACCATCCACTCCGGATCTCCGACAGACCCCTGCCCTCACCACGTCTTCAACAAGGCCGACGCTGTCATCGCACCCCACCTGCGGGACATCATCAACACCTCCTTCGACACCGCTACCTTCCCGGAGAGCTGGAAGCACGCCGAACTCAGCGCCCTACTAAAGAAGCCATCAGCCGACCCCTCCGACCTCAAGAACTACCGACCCATCTCGCTGCTCCCGTTCCCCGCAAAAGTCATCGAGAAGACCGTCAACAAGCAGCTGGCCGCCTTTCTCGAGACGAACGGATCCCTCGACCTCTCGCAGTCTGGCTTCAGGACCAACCACAGCACCGAGACCGCCCTGATCGCAGCCACCGATGACATCCGAGCCCTGCTCGACAACGGAGAAATAGCGGCCCTCATCCTCCTAGACCTCTCCGCGGCCTTCGACACCGTCTGCCACCGTACCCTAGTACAGCGCCTCAGCAACGTCGGAATCAGGGAGAAGGCGCTGCAGTGGACCATCTCCTTCCTCGCCGGAAGGACACAGAGAGTCCGCCTCCCACCGTTCAGATCAGAAGCCACCGAAGTCATCTGCGGCGTTCCTCAAGGCTCCTCGCTCAGCCCAACCCTCTTCAACGTCTACATGAGTCCCCTCGCAGCCATCGCACGACAGCACAACCTCAACATCATCTCCTACGCCGACGACACCCAGCTGATCCTCTCCCTCACCAACGACCCCGCCACCGCCAGAGCCAACCTACACGAAGGGATGAAGGAGGTAGCCGAATGGATGAAGAACAGCCGCCTGAAACTGAACTCGGACAAGACGGAAGTCCTCATCCTGGGATCCTCACCCTCCGCCTGGGACGACTCCTGGTGGCCCCCCGCCCTGGGCAGCACACCCAAACCAACAGACCACGCACGCAACCTGGGCTTCATCCTGGACTCATCCCTCTCCATGACCAGACAAGTCAACGCCGTCTCCTCGTCATGCTTCAACATCCTACGCATGCTACGCAAGATCTTCCGGTGGATCCCCACCGAGACCAGGAAGACGGTCACCCAGGCCCTCGTCACCAGCCGACTGGACTACGGCAACGCCCTCTACGCCGGAACCACCGCCAAACTCCAGAAGAGACTCCAGCGGATCCAGAACGCCTCAGCAAGGCTCATCCTGGACATCCCCCGTCGCAACCACATCTCCGGACACCTGCGAGACCTGCACTGGCTCCCGGTCAACAAGAGAATCACCTTCCGTCTCCTCACCCACGCACACAAAGCCCTGCACAACCAAGGACCAGGATACCTCAACAGCCGCCTCAATTTCTACGCTCCCAAACGCCAGCTCCGATCGACCGGCCACGCTCTCGCCGCCGTTCCCCGCATCCGAAGAGTCACCACAGGGGGAAGGTCCTTCTCCTACCTCGCCGCCAAGACCTGGAACTCCCTCCCGACCCACCTCCTCCTGACCCAGGACCACCTCGCCTTCAGGAAGCAGCTCAAGACCTGGCTGTTCGAGCAGTAGCGGACCCCCCCTCCCCAAGCGCCTTGAGACCCTCCGGGTGAGTAGCGCGCTATACAAATGCTTTGATTGATTGATTGATTGAGCAGCTAACAGCGCCGAGTTCCTCTCCCGATAGTTCAGCAGTCTCGTGATTATGGGTCTTGGAGTGGCACCAGGGGTAGGACGAGGACCCAAAGAACGATGCGCTCGTTCCACAACAAACATATTGGAAAACGTGTCACTGCTAAGGAGTGTAATCAAAAGTTCTCAACGAACTTCTCCATGTTGCCTGTTGGTGTCGATTCTGAAATTCCCGTGATTTGCAAGTTGTTGCGTCGCGAACGCTCTTCCAAATATTCAGCTTTGTCCTGTAACACTTGAAGGACCCTACCCATTTGTTTGTGGTCAGACTCCATCGATGTCTGTACCTCCTCCACCTCCGTAACTCTGCGTTCCGCCATGTCTAGGTACTCAGCATGCTTATCCAGTCTCTCTGAAATCCTGTTCACGCGTTACGAGAGCGAGTCAATTTTAGTGCCCAAACCTGCAAGGCTACCTTGTAAGCTTTTTTCCGTAACTACTAACATAGGGCGTACGTCCCCATCCAGATCCTCCGACGGCAGGTCCGGCTTGGGATCTCCCTCTTCAGTAGCATTGTCCCATCCCTTTGTCTTCCTTTGGTCGAACGTTATCTTGGGTTGGTTTTTATCCACTCTGCCCATCTTGCGTCATTCGCTATTTCAGGTTGCAAGCACAAATTCCACTCACCAGAGTTGGTAGGGTCAGCAAGGTGTCAGCCGGTCATCCAGTTCTTACTCTCAACACCCCTAATGCGTGATTCTCAGGGGCATTCAATGCTACTCCAGCTCATTCACAGTGCACCACCATTAGGTGTGATCATGCATTCAGACCTTCAGCACTGCTCGCAGCTGCACCGCAATCAAGCCACTGTGGCGCAACAGGGCAGGAAGCCCCTTGATGCTCTTTTGGATTGGGCATCTTTCTGCAACAAAATTGTGCCGGCATCTTGCGATCGTCGCTGCGCTATCCCCACTCAGCTGTAAAAGCAACCAAAATCAGCCAGTTGGCACGTTCTGGGGCATAAAGTTAATGACATGATAGCGATTTGAAGCTGCTCGCTTGGCTCTCCAGACTGCCTCCGTCCTCCCAATTGCTGAGCACAAAATGGCCGACTCCCAGTCCCAGGCACCTCTAGTCCCCACTGTATGTCAGGCACTCACTTCTGGATTGGAGGCAGCGCAGGTCCAAGGCTGCAACAGGGCACCGCCGTGCAATCGTTATTCCCCTACCGTGTTCCGATCTGCAGGCGTACGGCAGAGTGCAGAGCCACAGCGCCACAGCACCGTCCAGTTCGTTGGCAATGGTGGGGATGTCGGCCCCTCTCGCACCCCCAAGGAAGTTCGGGAGGTTGATGAACTGGCGACAGCTCGCAGCAGGGTGGAAACAGTCCGGAGCTGGCTCATTCCCAGGTGACAGCAATTTTCCAGGTATCAGGGGGACACAGCAGTCTCAACGCGGGCACCACAGATGCAGGATATTAGGGGAGCTCAAGCAGCCATCTTGTGGCTCTCAACCTCTGCCCACCTGTAATTCTAAAATTCTTTTGTGTTCTTAAAAGTGTAATATTTTAATTTCTGTAATACATTGCATTAAAAAAATTCATCTTCTTGGTGAAGTTTGAAAAGAGTTTTAATTCAGTTTACGACAATACTATTCTAAAATAGTTCCACAGTGTACTGTATCTACATTACTGAAAAAAAGGTAAGAACACAAAACATAATATGCAGGATAACGTTCATTTATGTGTTATTTATTTCTAATAAAAATAATGTTGAACCTTTACACTATTTTAAAACTTTCAGATATCATCAGACAGGTACTACACTTACACTCATGCAATCAACAAGGCACTACCCATGCACTCATCTAATCACTCAGGCACTACTATTGCACTCATCCATTCCCTCAATCACTAATCATGCATTCATCTATGCACTCAGGCACTCCCCAAGCACTCCTCCAATCACCCAGGCACTAACCCTGCACTCATGCAATCAGCCAGGTACTACTCATATACTTCTCTAATCACTCAGGCACTTCTATTGCACTCACCCATTCCCTCAAACACTACCCATGCACTCATCCATGCACTAAGGCACTACCCCTGCACTCATGCAATCACTCAGGCACTACCCATGCACTCCTCCAATCACCTAGGCACTACCCCTGCACTCATGCAATCACTTAGGCACTACCCATGCACTCCTCCAATCACTCAGGCACTACCCCTGCACTCACTCAATCACCAAGGCACTTCTGTTGTACTCCTCCAATCACCCAGGCACTACCCCTGCACTCAGCCAGGCACTACTCATGTACTCACCCATTCCCTCAAACACTACTCATGCACTCATGCATGCACCCAGGTACTACCCCTGCACTCATGCAATCACTCAGGCACTATCCATGCACTCCTTCAATCACCCAGGTAGTACCCATGCACTCATCCATGCAATCAGGCACTACCCAAGCACTCCTCCAATCACCCAGGCATTACCCTTGCACTCACGAATCACCAAGGTACTTCTGTTGCACTCATCCAATCACTCAGGCACTACCCTTACATTCATGCAATCAGCCAGGCACACCACAAGCACTCCTCCAATCACCCAAGCACTACCCCTGCACTCATGCAATCAGCCAGATACTACCCATTCCCTCCTCCAATTAGTCAGCCACTTCTATTGCACTCATCCATTCCCTCAAACACTACCCATGCACTCATCCATGCACCCAGGCACTACCCATGCACTCCTCCAATCATCCAGGCACCCATGTACTCATCCATGCACTCATGGAACTTACCATGCACTCATATAACCACCTAGGCACTATCCCTGCACTCATGCACTAATCATAAACTCCTCCAATCACCCAAACACTTCCTTTGTACTTATGCACTACCCATACACTCATCCAATCACCCAGGCCCTACCCCTGTATTCATGCAATCAACCAGGAACTACTCATGCACTCCTCCGATCACTCAGACACTTCTCTTGCGCTCATGCATTCCTTTGAACACTACCCATGCACTCAGGCACTACCTATGCACTCCTTTAATCACACAGACACTACCCATGGACTCACCAATACACTCAGGAACCACACAATCACTCATCCATGCACTCAGGTACTACCCCTGCACGTATGGAATCACCCATGCTCTACCCATGCTCTCATCCAGGCACTCATGCACTTTTATTGCACTCATCCATACCCTCAAACACTACCCATGCACTCATCCATGCACTCAGGCACTACCCCTGCACTCATGCAATCACTCAGGCACTACCCATGCACTCCTCCGATCACCCAGGCCCTACTGATGCACTCATACATGCACTCAGGCACTATCCAAGCATACCTCTATCACCCAAGCACTACCCCAGCGCTCATGCAATCAGCCAGGCACTACTCATGTGCTCCTCCAATCACTCAGGCACTTCCATTGCATTCATCCATTCCCTCAAACATTACCCATGAACTCATCCATTCACTCAAGCACTACCAATGCACTCCTCTAATCACCAAGGCACTACCCTTGCACTCATGCAATCATCAGGCAATTTTTCTATTTTTAACAAGTTTAGGTGGTTCCGTAAGAACGGTTTATTTTTTAAAAAATAATTTTGGCATTTTTTGTATTTTCAAACAATTTTTTGTGTGTTTTTGACTTTTTTTCTGACAAAACCAAATTGTACAGTCCAACATGACTAGTTAAAAAAACAGGAAAAACAAGATTGTTAAGCATATAAAAAAAATTAACACCTGTGCGCTTTTATACTGTTAAGAATTACATCAATGTATTGCTCCCCAACACACAGGTGAGCTTGACATTTACGACAGCTGATGGAAGCATCAATTAGCTCAGAAAAAATATGTGGCTGAGGTGAAGGTGGAACTGCTGCACCCGATGTTAATGGTGCATAAGGATAAGCCTGGGCAGCTTGCTCACTTTTCTGACGCAGCATCAGTTCTTTGGCCAAACGATTTGGATGCATTGTCTAAAGGTGCTTCTTCACAGATAAGGTGCTACAGAAATATTTGTTGTTTGAAACTCGAGATAGCACTCTTTGGCACGCAGTGCAAGTGACATTTCTGGCGTTGACTTTCTTCACCCTCTCAGGCACTGTAAAAAAAGCCCATGCCCATACTATACTTTCTATTCTTTTTTTACAAGCTCCTCCACTTCCTCAGGATCTTCCAGCAGATCTTCCTCAAGATGACTGGATAACATTTCAGTGAAAAAAAAGTCAAAACACTAAAAAAACAAGCATTTACAATGCAACGGTCTCGCCTTTGCAAAAGTTAGAGCTATTGGCATTGTAAACAACAACATTTTTATTTATGTGTTGGTTTTGAAAACAGATAAATAAATGGCATTGTCATTTACAATGCCAATAGCTTAATCTCTTGCAAATGCGAGACCTATTGCATTTGCACACACACACAACCCCACACACACAACCCCACACACACACACACAACCCCACACACACAGAGCCACACACACACAGAGAAAAACACACACAGAGAAAAAACACACTACCTCAGAGTGAACAGCGCTACTCAGCAGATATGAAGCTCGAATTATATCTACTACAAAGTTCCACACTAAATCACACGTAGGGCAGTTAAAGTTCAACACAGTTTACAGGGGATATTAATCACAACTTCAAAAATAACACAGACGTTGAATTGGGCACACTAGTCGAAAACGCGAAGCAGCCAGAATCTTTAACATATAAGGGAGCGTCTACTAACCAACTTTTCAATATCTGCGCTAACTTCACTTATCTGCAAGTATTCAGGTTTGTAACCAAAAGCACAAACAATCAACAGGAGAGTAAGTGTATGACTATTCACTCTCTTACCCCTACTAAATTATTTTTAAACAACAGGAGAGTGAAAAGACAAAGAGCAACCTCAAACAAATATGTAAGGGTTAAGTAGAAGGGAAAGAAAGGTGGAAACACAACACAAATAGAGAGATGTTTAAGAACCCTCACTCACCAACCTAGTGGTGACATGCTTCAACCCAGTGATGAAGCATGTCACCACTAGGTTGGTGAGTGAGGGTTCCTAAACTTCTCTCTATTTGAGTTGTGTTTCCACCTTTCTTTCCCTTCTACTTAACCCTTACATATTTGTTTGAGGTTGCTCTTTGTCTTTTCACTCTCCAATTGTAACCAAAAGCCACAAAGAGCTCGAAAGACTACTCGTTTCCGTTTTCATTTCCAGTTCACTACTTTTAAAAGTACCAAAGGCCAGCAGTCACTTCATCAAAAAAATCACCATCCAACCACAATTAGATAAAAATAATTTATCGGGTTTTGCTATAAACACCGTGGAAAGCAAATAAACTCTCTAGCATAAGCAGTGTTGCTTTCCAGGTCATGGAAACTGTGTGGGGGTGGGGGGGGGAGGGGCAGGGGAGGGGGAGAAATCAGCTGACACATTACAACTTGGACTCGATACTGACAAGACCTTCAACAAGAATTTGCAAATGGCAACAAGCTAAATGCGTAATTTTACCTTCAATGACGTTCTAATTGCAAGATAGTAAAAAGAGCTGAGTGATAAGTAGAAAGTTAGGAATGGTAGCTGGCCTAGTAAGTGTCTGTTCGGAGACAGAACTTGGGAACATTAGGTAGGAACACCGATCACTCGAGTCACCAAGGGAATACCCACGAGTGTGATAGCTCAGTGAATTCATATACATGGTACTGGCACGTACTTCAACAAGCAGGCGACTGGAACAAATCTGGGACTCAGATTTCCATTACTGTGCGTTGATACAATCAACCTGTCCCACCGTAAAGAAAACTCACACTGAACAAATGGACCGCATTATTTAGCTGGCAGTAACTGGTAAGACTACACCTGCAACTTATTAAATCGAAGATAAACATTTGCCCTGTTAATAGGACATGTGTAAGCACCTTACAACATGCACTTACCTGTCGCGATCCAACCAGTTAGATGTAAAACACCAAATTTCCAGCTTCAACAGGTGCACAGGGCCTGCTGATGCTTCTTTTCTTGTAATTAAGGGGGAGGGGGGTGTCGGTGTCAGCTCAGTTCCTAGGGGCAAACCTACCTACCTGTAAGCTCTATAATCACTACTTGTAGGACATTTACAAAATGTTCGCCCCCCTCCCCGATTGCCTACCGTCCTCATGCGCCCTTTATGCCCCAACTATTCTGCCCCCACCCTCACCGAATACTCACTATTCAGGATTCATGCTGGACATGTCACGCTGTCCCCCCCCTCCGCGTCTGCACAGTTCTCCGCCGTCTGAAACTGGGGCGGGCCGCTTGACACTCGCTTCCTCTACCCCCCCAAAAGAAAACAAGTTTAAGCTATTGGCATTGTAAATGACAATGCCTTTTATTTATGTTTTAAAAACAAACAAAAAAAGGCATTTTCATTTACAATGCCAATAGCTTAAACTTGCGTAAATGCGAGACCTACTGCACTGCAAATGCTTGTTTCAATAACCCTTTCATGCAAATAGCAGCCAACATTCAATCTGCGCAGACAGTTCTACTTGTGGTGCCCATAATAACCACAAGGATAGAAGGATAGGCCTGCCTGTATTAGAACGTCTGGGACCCTCATGCCGGCTCGTGCTGTGCGTAAAGAAACCTTCCAGAGCGTGCCTTGAAGTGGGCGGCAAGACAAAGGGTTAATACCCAGCACTGCTTTTGCTTCCCCGCTGAGGAGAATAAACAGGCCTTCGGTCGTACTGTGCAATCCCCCACCTGAAGCTACAATATGCAGGCTAATGTCTGAACAGATGTGGGGCTGCCAGCTGAGGGGGTACAGCGTAAAGGGGTTCTGCTCTCAGTCAGCAGACCGCAGTCCCATCTTCCAGATAAACTTCAGCCATGAGCAGAATCAAACCAGGGACTCGCAGACTCCTGCTATAGAGCTGCGCCAATGAGCGGAAGGCGCTGCTCCCCAGCAGCCTGCAGCACATGTGCTCACTTTTTGCTGCTTCTTTCTCGCCTCCCGGTCGACCTGTCTTAAGTTGAGGGAATGAATGCCACCTGACCCCAACCATTCAGGCTGCTTATAAATATTACCGTTACTCACAAGCGTTCCACGTTTCAGAGTTTTTGAGAGAAGCACTAGGGCAGGGACTGACAGATATTTACATGAAGCGAAGTTGTGAAATGTCACCAACACGTACCAAAAGGGCTTCACTCTGCACCCTTAAAAAAGAAATGTGAACCGCCCAAGTAAATAACTAAACTTCACGGACTGGCCCATGTGCACAAAAATCCATTATTCACACATATTTTCTATTTTTTCGAAATGGGTTACTACATACCTGACGGAGAATACCTGTGGGTGCATTTCTAGATAGCAGTCAGTCCTTTCATTGCATTGTATGATCGACTGAATAGTTTCTCATATTTTAAGACTTATTGTGAGTGAGTGCCAGCCCACGCCTTATAACGAGGACTCCTTTCCAGTGTAATGCGTTTTTTTATGACATCGAAGTACATAATGGCATCAAAAGACATATCTGCGTGCATTTTACCACGCGTATTTACTGCGACTTTATTTTAATAATAGTTATCACAATTCGTCATGTAAACACGGGCGTGTTAATGAGAACACAAAGGAGTTATTCTAGCGTACACATATGAATGAAAGAGAGCTATGCAAGCGTGCCAAAACTATTCCCCAGTCAACCCAGTCACATTAAATAGGATCTGCAAACAGCAAAATTCACTCCTGCACTGGGTCATGGCAACGGATCCAGCATCGCCTATTGGATGTTGAGTGGTGCTGCGATTTAGACGAAGGTTTCTCCTAGAACAAAATATTTAAAATATGCGATGTGCACGTGCAAACTGAAATGATTTTGTGTATAGGTCTGGGTGAGCGGCACTGCGCCTGTTTTTCATTTAAAGGATGCATGTCCAACTCCCTGGACTGTTTTATGAAGTTCTTTCCTCTATTTTGTAACATATTGGAGAGAAACCTTTTGTACCGTTTGGAGATCTTACAAACCCTGACACAGGAGCAGGAGGAGGGGGAGGCGGGAGCAGAGCACAAGCCCAGACATCTTCACCGCGTGAGGCAGGGAGAGAAGTGAGGCGGCTCGGCGCGAGCAGGGGTCGTGACGTCAGGGGAGGAGGGGTGGGGGAGAGGGACCGAGGGGATGGCAATAGAGGGAAGGCACATTGATAAACTAAAATGAATTATCTGAGCGGAGAATCGGGCCGCTGTCACTGCTGCTGCAGCGCCCAGAAGCAAAAAGATGCCCAATCTTGGGTGTACTATGGTACACTGAAGCATTCCATGCTCTCCCCGGACCAATCACGGCTCCCTAGTGCACCCAGGCTCAGCTGAGAATGATGCACTCGTCCCACAACCCGGCGAGCAGCAGAAATGCACGAGAGGTCTGGATCCGGGTGCTGGAGAGAAGCACTTCCGGGTCGCCATGGGCAGCGCGGCGGCCCCTTCAGGTCACTGCAGGCGGTGCGTCACAGCGCTTCACAATAGGAACAAAGATGATCCATGAGACGAGTGAGCAGTTACAAAAGCAGACTTTAAGTTACATTAGGCAAAAGTGACAATTGTGAGCAAACAAAATACAAAAGGTAGCAAAGGGTACATTACAGGAGAAATGGACTGGGACCTCGGTGAGAGGGGGGTGTAACGCCCATCACTATAAAAGGGGCGGGGCTTAAAAAAGAGACAAAAACGCCCCCCGATTCGCGTCAAGGCGGGGCATGAACTGAGTGACACCCCTCTCCTCCAATGGCTGGCCAGCATTTACGAGGCCAGCCAATGGAGAAGAGGGGCGTGTTCAAGCCCCTATACTAGACAACATAAAATCTCGGACTCCGCCCACTTCGTGGGACGCTAGTCTGAGACCTAAAAAGTATTGTAGAGCCTACAGTCTAAGTGTCTTGACAAAAATACACAACCAAATGAAGAGGAATAAAACAGGTGTTGGATCCTCCCTCTAACAGAATGAAAAGGTTTTAAACCAATCAAAAGCTTTATAGTTCACATGGATTCGCGCACAGGAAGCAAACCAGTCGCGCATACATCGCACACCCGTAAAATCTGTTAAACTTAATTCTAAAGTATAAATCAGTGTTGATAAATTGCTTTTTAAAGTATGTTAGTGAAAGTCTTAAAACAAAACCCATATTTAAAGTTTCCACAGTGAGATTACATACTTTAAAAAATTACGCCGAAGTTGCTACGCCTGTGCTATCCCAGAAATTCAGCAGGGTTCGCGCACCCACCGCGTAGAATTGCGTCCCATGTGCAATACCATTGCTTCCACAAAAATCTGTCAGAAACATTTGTAAACAAATTTAAAAGACCATTATCACTATTTTTATGTAGTCAGTAATACATCTCTACGTCTAAAACAAAAACAATTTGTTCTATATGTGTTTTTGAGATTGACATTCATATGTGGGATCCGTGCACCGATTGAGTAGAATTGCATAGGGCGCACAACCCTTTTTACAAAATGAAAAAAACAGAAGGTAAAAAAGATAGTTATCATCAGAACAAAATAAAACAACTTTCATAATATTAAAAGCATTACTTCAAGGTAATAGAAATTGTAATCATTCAAATAAATAACACTATAAATCTTTAAAAGACTATGATATATATATTTTTCAAAAGTGACTATCATTTTTTAAGAAAATTTTATAAAAATTGTAAATAACTTCCACACATTTTAAAATAAAAGTAGTTCTATAAAACAATTAGAAATTCTGTAAAAAAGCATAGATTACAGTGATTAAATACATACCTTTTAGCATTTAAAAAACCTTTGAAATTCACTGATAAAAACCATAGGTTTCAGGGACGTTATAGTTAGGTACTAGCATTTAAAAAAACATAGAAATTCACTGAAAAAAACATAGGTTATAGGTTTCAGGGATGTTATAGTTAGGAATTAGCATTTAAAAACCTTAGAAAATCACTGAAAAAAACTGAGGTTTCAGGGACATTATAGTTAATTTGACATCCCGCTCATACAAAACTAGAGAAATTCAGCCGTTATAGTTAGTTGAGCTAACTCTAACTCGCGCCCCCGCAATGCCCTACTGATGACATCACATATTACATTACTCATGACATGGTCAGTGACATCACTGATGACAACTCAAATGACATTACTGATGATGCCACGTCGCTGCGTCCCCTGCGTCCCCGCCCCCTTACTTCCCACTGCCCATTCGCTGCCCCACCTCCCAAATGCTCCTCCCTCCCACCTCCCCATAGAGGCCGACAGCTGCGCGGTGAGGGGAGCAACACTTGACCCCACCAGGTAGGTTGCTCCCCCTCCGCACAGCACTGCCTGTGTGTCCCTGCCCTCCACCACCTGCAGGCTACCACCTGTGCCTCATCCTTGGTGGCCAGTGGTAGGCCGTAGATTTGTTCATCTTCCGCTTTATTGTTTTATTGTATTGCCTGTATTTCATTGTTGTGTCTGTGACTGCTGTTGTTCTGTCTTCCCCCACTGCCTGTTAGTGGTCCGTGCCCGTTTTCCTCCCTCTGTTCCCCTCGCTGTCACCATGTCTCTCAGACCGGTTTTTCCTTCTGTACCCCTCACTGCCCCCGTGCCTCTGCCCAGTTTTTACTTTTCTACCCCTCACTGCCCCTGTTTCTCTGCCCGGTTTTTCCTTCTCTACCCCTCACTGCCCCTGTTTCTCTACTCGGTTTTTCCTTCTGTATCCCTCGCTGCCCCTGTGTCTCTCAGCCCAATTTTCCCTTCTGTTCCCCTCACTGCCCCCATGCCTCTCTGCCTGTTTTTGCCTTCTGTTTCTTAGCTGCCCCTGTATTCTTGTGCCCTTTTTGCCTTCTGCGACACTCATTTTTTCCCTGTATTTCTGTGCCCTCTTGCCTTCTGTGACACTCGTTTTTCCTGTATTTCTGTGCCCTTTTGGCCTTCTGTGCCAATCATTTTTCCCTGTATTTCTGTGCCCTCTTGCCTTCTGTGACACTCGCTTTCCCTCGTTTTTTGTGCCTTTTTGCCTTTTGTTCCCTTCATCGTCATCGTCCCTCACCGTCCCCGCAGCTGCGTCCCCTGCACCCCTGCTGCCCTGACTGCCCACTGCTGCCCCCACCTCCCAGCTGCTCCTCCCTCCCACCTCTCCATATAAGCCAGCCATTGTGCGGCCGCATCGATGGCATGCCGAAGGCGCGCCTAAGGCAAGCCCGTCTGTGCCCGTTCGAACCTGCAGCGCGCCCAGCGCCAGAACCCCTGGGCCCAACACCCACCCCGACGACCACCGCCACTGCGACGCCAGCCCTCTGGACGCTCTCAACTCCGGACAGACCCACACCTGCTTCAAGGCCACCCCGAAACGCACACACGGTCCCTTCACCTGCCGGATCTGCAGCTACACCAGCCTCAGAGTTGACGAACCACCCGCCAAGAAAGACCTCAACCACCTCCGATGAATACTAGTGAGCACCAACTCTGCACGCAAACACGCCGTCGAGCTCTGGGACCTGCTCAACACAACATTCCCGGAGGTCACCTTCCTGACAGAGACATGGTTGAACCACTCCTCCGCACCCAACATCGCCATAGCCATCCCAGGCGGCTACAAAATCACCCGCAGAGACCGCACCAACGAAGTCGGAGGAGGAATCGCCATCGTCCACAAGAACAGCATCAGGATCTCGACTAGCACCGACAATGCGCTAAGCACCGCTGAACACATACACTTCCAGATCCACACGGACCTAACTCCACCCTCTGAGGCACCCTCGTCTGCCCACGCACTCCGTCCCCAGTTCAGCGACTCATCAGCATGTACGCCCTGACCTCCACCGACTACATCCTCCTCGGAGACCTGAACTTTCACCTTGAGAACACGACAACAACCCTGATCGATAACCTCACAAACCTCGGACTGAAGCAACTCATCACAACGCCCAACCACTCTGCCGGCCACACGCTCGACCCCATTTTCTCCTCAAGCCCGCACTTCTCCGTCAGTCACACCACCAAACTCCTCTGGACCGACCACCGCTGCATCCACTTTGCCTTCCAGAAAGCCACCACACACCAAAATCACCGAAGTCCAACTACATGCAAACCTCGCTCTCAGCCCCCCCACTGAACCCTCCAACACCGATTACGCTGCCCACAGCCTCAAATGCTGGATGGAGGACTGTGCCAAAATCCTCACCCCGCTGAATAAACCCCGCTGAATAAACCCCCCCACAGAGACACCAGCAAAAGGGTCAGCTGGTTCACCCCAGAACACCTTGCCTCCAAGCAAGCCTGCCAAAAACTAGAGAACGAATGGCACAGTGAACAAACTCCGGACAGCCAAGCAGCACACAAGGACACCATCCGCAACCACCACCACCTCATCAGGGCAGCCAAGAGGACCTCCTTCAAAGACCACCTTGACAACAACGCACACAATAGCAAGGAGCTCTTCAACATCGTGAAGGAACTCTCCAACCCAAGCTCCAACACCAACGACATCCCGCCGTCACAAGTCCTGTGCGACTCCCTCGCCACCTTCTTCCACCGCAAGATAGCAGACATCCACGACAGCTTCAACACCCAGACAGCCCCAACAGACAAGTACACAACAGACCCTCCACACACCATTGACCACGACCCTCTGCTAGCCTGGGCCAGCATGAGCGTCGATGACACCATTAGGACCATGAGCACAATCCACTCCGGCTCTCCGTCAGACCCATTCCCGCACCACGTCTTCAACAAACCAAGCAGCTACATCGCACCCCACCTGCACAACGTCATCAATCTTTCCCTTGAGACCGCGACCTTCCCAGAGAGCTGGAAACACGCCAAGATCAACGCCCTACTCAAAAAAACCTAAGGCAGACCCAAGAGACCTCAAGAACTTCCGGCCATCTCTCTGCTCCCCTTCCCGGGCAAGGTCATCGAGAAAACCGCCAACAGACAGCTAACCGGATACCTCAAAGAAAACAGAATCCTGGACCCTTCCCAGTCAGGGTTCCACAGCAACCACAGCACCGAGACTGCCCTCATCGCCGCCACGGACGACATCAGGACCTTGCTGGACAACAGTGAGACCGCAGCACTCATCCTCCTAGACATCACTCTACGTGCACGCCTCCATGTCGCAGGGATCAGAGACAAGGCTCTGGAATGGACCACCTCCTTCCTCTCCAGCAGAATCCAGAGCGTCCGCCTCCGCCCATTCTGTTCCAATGCCTCCGAGATCATCTGCGGTGTACAGCAGGGATCCTCCCTCAGCCCAACACTGTTCAACATTTAGATGGCCCCGCTTGCACGTGTCACACAACAGCACGACCTCAACATAATCTCCTACGCAGACAACACTCAACTGATCCTCTCCCTCACCAAGGACCCCATCACCGCCAAAGCCAACCTCCATGAATTAATGAAGGCCGTCGCTGACTGGATGAAGATCAGCCGTCTGAAGCTGAACTCGGACAAGACGGAGGTCCTCATCCTCGGCTCCAACCCTTCAGACTCGGATGACTCCTGGTGTGTGACGGCACTGGGGGCAGCCCCGACACCCACCGACCATGCACGTCACCTCTGAATCATCCTCAACTCAATGCTCTCAATGACCAAGCAAGTCAACACCGTCTCCTCCTCCTGCTTCAACACCCTCCGCATGCTCCGCAAGATCTACATATGTCAAATTGTGTAATATACTGAGCTGAGAATCAGTAATTTGAGAACTATGTATATTTTGTTTCACTTCCAGCCCTGAAGAGTCAGAGCAATCTGTACTCTGACGAAACACGTGTCGGCTGGCGTGATTTTGCTTGAGCAATAAAAAGAAAAACTGCATAGAAGTTTGTTTTTCATAGTTATTAGGTGTTTGGTTTCAACACCTGTGAAAGGGTTGAAAGGGTTTCCCTTTTTCTATAGCACCACCAACCAAAGCTCTTATCCGTACAGGTAGTCAGTAACTTAGCGGAGCGCAAGTATTCCCTGTAAGTCAAAATCCTTTTTCTCGTTGCAAATATATGGTTATGCACAGGTTTTGCAGCCGCACTGACATACTAAAAATAAAGTAAAGAGAGTGATTTGTGAGATAATTGTATTTCACTGTGTTATAGATATGGATAGAGACAAGGAAGCAGATGAGGTATTTGGTACCCTGAGCATGGGATCTGGCTCAAATCAGACATCAATAAGTGGCAACAGAACTACTAAGGAAGGCTTGAGGGACAAATTTCTGAAACTAGAGCGGTTAAAAAAGACGGAGAATGCCCGATGGTGGGATGCCACCACACTAAAACAATATCTGAGGCTTAAAAGAGTCCCGAGGGGACTAAGAGCACAAATACTACCAACATACGATGAATTGGATGATGACCTATTAATCAAGTGGGAGGATTCACTGAATATAAATTCATTCACATTGATGGACATACTAATTGAATCCTCAGATAGAAAGGTCGTTAAATTGCAATCGGAAATAGATATGTTGGAATCTGAAATCAAAGATTTAAACTTGAAGGAGGCCACAGAGAAAAATTATGTTATCCTTAAAGACATACTCACCGCCCATTAGAAAGAAATTAAGGAGAGAAAATTGAGGCAATTGAAGAGGGATGAGGTAGATTATAAAACAGGCAGAGTGTTTACATACGCCAGAAAGTAAGAGTAGTCAACACTAGGACAAAAGAGACCACATTAAGTGAGTCTGCCTCTATCTCTTCTAGCGCCTCTTCTCTGAGTGTACCTACCCTGAGCGAAAGTGAGAATGAAGGCGTAGCTGGTTCTAGCGCAGAAAGATCAAGTTTTTTTCAGGAGGTCAAAACAGCCAGAAGGGGCAACCGGCGCATGGGTACAAACCCTTTAGGAGCTACAAAACCAGGAGGGGCAACAGGGGCGGTAAACAACAACTACAGAGAGAAATTAAGATCAGGCAAAGGAACGATGAAGTGAAAGTCAGAACAGATGAGGTACAAGTAGTGAATTTGTCTTCCAAGCCTTTAACTAAGGACATGGTTAGTCTCCTGAGCAGGGGTTTGAGTTTTAATCCTAGTGAGGATGGTGATCTATGTAGACTAAAAATTGATTTATACAAATTCATACGTACCTTGAAATTGAAAAAGCATTTCCTGTTCAATCCAATGAAAAATAGAAAAGCATGCAACATGAATCTGGGTGCCGTGTGTGATGTACCGTCCATACAAGATGTACAAGCCACTAGGATACTACTGTCTATCACTGAAAGGGAGGAATCACCTCACACTATGTCTCAGCTATTAGGTGAACTTGAGATAGACACTGACCTTACACTTTCCAGTGGGTTCAGGAATATATCTAAGTGGACTCCCACCTTACCAGGAGGTAATTTAATCGATGACTTCCACAAAAGGGTTCTAGAAGATCTTGAACACATCACTCAGAGAAGATCTATTAACAAGAGGCACACACATTCCAACCTAAATGCAGGAGAAAGAAGGGCCTTGACTGAATTAGCCAATGATCACACTATTATCATTAGGGAGGCAGACAAGGGAGGGAATGTAGTGGTGATGAATTTGGTGGATTACAACACAGAAATTCTGTCACAATTAAATGACACAACGTGTTATGAGGTAATAGGATTTAATCCAATGGGACCACTCTGTCTGAACATCAACAAAGAATTGGCCAAATGGCACACTCAAGGGATTTTGAATGATGATGAATTATCATATTTAAAGATTACCAGACCCACATTTCCTATCCTCTATACACTCCCTAAAATTCACAAACAAAAGCCTTTCCCACCAGGCAGACCTATTGTTGCAGGAATAGATGGACCAACGGAAAGACTTTCAGAATATGTAGACCTTTTCATAGGCCCCATTGTGCGAACCATGGCTAGCTATATCCAAGATTCGAAACATATTTTGAGTATACTGGAAGATCTACAGTGGCAACCTAACCTAACACTAGAAACATTAGATGTAGTGTCTCTTTACACAAATATAGAGATAGATATGGGTTTAACAGCAATAACTCGCTTACTCAGTAATCGACCTGCTACACATTGGTTGCATAATGAAATGCTCATTGGTATGATGGAATTAATCCTAAATAACAACTTCTTCATGTTTGACAATAAAAGGTACAAACAAAACAAAGGGGTGGCGATGGGATCTAAATTCTCTCCCTCATTTGCCAACCTCTACATGGGCTGTCTCGAAACTGAATACATATGGGGCAGTGAGGGGGCTGTCTGTATTGATCGGATTGTTTACTGGGGTCGGTACATTGACGACTGTTTACTCATCTGGTCGGGCTCGACTAACGAACTTAATGAGTTTAATGAGTATCTTAATAAAAACAAATATGGTATGCAATTTACCATGGAACAAATTGCCGAGAGAATTAATTTTCTAGACATAGAATTGTATGTGGAAAATAATAAACTGAACAGTAAACTTTTTAGGAAGGAAACTTCGTGCAATTCTATACTGCACGCATCCAGTAGCCATCCCAGACATCAAATCAGATCAATACCTTATGGTGAATACCTACGAGCCAGACGGACTTGTAGTAATGACCAAGATTTCAAAATCTGTATGAAATACATGGAACAAAGAGTTAGAAATCGGGGGTATGACAACACCACATTGTCACGAGCAGCAAAGAGAATAATGACTGTCACTAGAACAGAAACACTCAGAGGTGGCACGACAAAGAAATCAGATAACACCTTAGCACGCATGATAACAGAATATAATGAGATGAACCAGGTATTGAGGAAAACTCTCAACAAACATTGGGGGATCCTTAAACGAGACAACATTTTGTCACAGGATATACCAGCCCGACCGTTGGTTACATTTAGAAAAGGGAGAACCTTACGCAACAGGCTCAGTCCGTCATTGCCAAAAACACTGCAGGCCAACACTTGGTTTACACCACACACCGTAGGTTTCTTTAAATGTGGATTGTGCAGTATGTGCAAATGGGCCCAACATAAAACCAAAGGTTTCAAAGGACCAAACAACCAAGGTTATGAAATCAGACAAAACATCAATTGTACCACGAGATATGTGGTCTATATACTAGAGTGTAAATGTAAGAAACAGTACGTGGGGAGCACCATCAGACCACTTAAAGAGCGTATTACAGAACACATAAGAGCTCTTAAAAATGGGGACCCAAGGTGTCCGGCAGCGATCCATGCTTCACTTTGCCCAGCTCAAAACACACACAAGGAGATTTCGTTCTTTGGTATAGAGGTGATAGAGCAAAACCCAAGAGGGGGCAACAGAGAACTTAGACTACGCAGAGCTGAGGCGCTTTGGATAATGCGCTTAGAATCAGTTAAACGTGGTCTTAATTGTGATTCAGAAATAAAAATTTTCTTGGGATAAATGTGGATCGTGGCTAAAAGAATGACGGGCAATATGACATTGCAATATATGTAACCTACTTTTATTTTATTTTGCGGTATTGTTGCTTTATGGGTGGATTACAGTGAGACACAGACCACAAGAATCTAAAATTGTATAAACATGTATTATTGGTCCCATAGACATGTCACTAAGATGCACAATGTGGTGATATGAACCGATAGACACAATATATACTACCCAGACACATGGGTACATGAATACTTTCTTTTTTTAGGGAGCAATTTTGCATAATAATTGTGGTAGCCATAGAACGTTGGTTACACCGTTATCTCGTATTACCTAGTTGCGTTATTCACAGGAATTTGATGGTGGATAACAATGGTCTTTTGACTCGCAATTAGACACGCCTTTTCCCCCCTTCAAAAACCCCCGTACCCCGCCCCCCCCTTTTCTACCGTGCTAAGCTTAGTATTTTTTCTTTTACATAGGTTGCCTTTTTGTTTTATTCTTATTGTACACGCCGTTGGTATTCCCTCGTTTTCGTAATACACACCGTTTGACTTAACGTATGAGAGATCGGAGTAACTCGGGAGTGCACTCTCTTCCGGGTTGCCGGTCTTTGTTTGAACCGGAAGTGAGCGGTTACTGTCTAGCCTTTGCCTGTCGGGGAGGAGTTTACTTTTAAACTTCGCTTGCTTACTTTCTCTTCCGCATTCTGACCACATCATTGACCGTGGAACGCCGGATTCGCGGCCGGGCAGAATAGGAGGTATTGCTTTTACTAGTTCGCGTAGATGTTAGACCTTTCAAAATGAAGGTAGAGGCTTTTGTTTTAATCCTTGTAATATTACACTTTTAGGTCCAGGGACATTCGGACTTTCCACGTTGTTACTGCAACGAACCTTACTTACATGAGATCTATCTCGCTCAGTGTGGACTCCTTATGATTAGTAAGCATACGGCTCATTACAGATACTATATTCTTTTATTTCTGGATCTACTGAGAAATAGCGATTCTTATTGGTACACGTTGTTTTTAGGACTTTAGGTTTGGATCACAAAGATTAATCCTGTTCCGCCCTGTGATTAATACGGCTATCTAGAATTGGTCAATCAGGCTATAAAGGTGAGCAATACTTATCATATTCGAATCAACCTAGGGGACGAATTTGATGTACCCAGCAGGCTAGAACCGCTTTAGTGTTTGTGTGTTTCGGGTAATTTGCCATGGCCTTAAAGAGACAGAACTATATAGACTGTATTTGTGAGTGAATAGAGCAACTCAAGTGGGTGGCCAAAGACTTTTCAGGAGGTTGTTAGCTTGGTACAACAATATTGAAGTGGCGGTTCCGCTGACATTCAGCTTTAAGATTGAAGTATGACCAGCAGGTGTTTTAATAGGATGTTCCTATTATTATGGATTCATAGAAGGAAGTTGAATACACAACTATTAATTGAGATGAGTTCATGATGCTCACATTGATTCTGATGTTTATGAAGAGCACTGGCAGCTTATTGTCCTTCTTATCTTGTTCTCGGTACACACGGATACGGCTAGTTTTGCATCTCAAGGATTAAAGGAGCGAACATCCAGGATATTTGTGACTTCAACAGATACCCTTACCGGGTTAGAATTATCACCGGTTAAGTGGTAAGTTTCTGTTGTTTTTTTTAACTAACTGGTCGCCCTCCTCTTTTTTTTGGATTTTGATCAAATTTCACTCTTAGTCATATTAAAACCATCACTTGGTATTTTCATTTCTTTTAGAAATACAAAATGCGCCATCATTAGCAGAAAGGTAGGGTTCGGGGCCTTGTGTTTCAGACTTTTTCAATATTGCTTACCAATACCTTGGTGGAGGGTCATCGTATTTCTTTCGTATCTTGTTGGTTACACCAATCAAGCAGCTACATTGCACCCCACCTGCACAATGTCATCAATCTTTCCCTTGAGACCGCAACCTTACCAGAGAGCTGGAAACACGCCAAGATCAACGCCCTACTCAAAAAAACCTAAGGCAGACCCAAGAGACCTCAAGAACTTCCGGCCATCTCTCTGCTCCCCTTCCCGGCCAAGGTCATCGAGAAAACCGCCAACAGACAGCTAACCGGATACCTCAAAGAAAACAGAATCCTGGACCCTTCCCAGTCAGGGTTCCGCAGCAACCACAGCACCGAGACTGCCCTCATCGCCGCCACGGACGACATCAGGACCTTGCTGGACAACAGTGAGACCGCAGCACTCATCCTCCTAGACATCACTCTACGTGCACGCCTCCATGTCGCAGGGATCAGAGACAAGGCTCTGGAATGGACCACCTCCTTCCTCTCCAGCAGAATCCAGAGCGTCAGCCTCCGCCCATTCTGTTCCAAAGCCTCCGAGATCATCTGCGGTGTACCCCAGGGATCCTCCCTCAGCCCTACACTGTTCAACATTTAGATGGCCCCGCTTGCACGTGTCACACAACAGCACGACCTCAACATAATCTCCTACGCGGACAACACTCAACTGATCCTCTCCCTCATCAAGGACCCCATCACCACCAAAGCCAACCTCCATGAAGTAATGAAGGCCGTCGCTGACTGGATGATCAGCCGTCTGAAGCTGAACTCGGACAAGACGGAGGTCCTCATCCTCGGCTCCAACCCTTCAGACTGGGATGACTCCTGGTGGCTGATGGCACTGGGGGCAGCCCCGACACCCACCGACCATGCACGTCACCTCGGAATCATCCTCGACTCAATGCTCTCAATGACCAAGCAAGTCAACACCGTCTCCTCCTCCTGCTTCAACACCCTCCGCATGCTCCGCAAGATCTACAGATGGATCCCTACAGATACAAGAAAAACAGTCACCCAGGCCCTCGTCAACAGCAGACTTGACTGCAGAAACGCCCCCTACGCGGGAGCCCCGACCAAGCTCATCAAATGACTACAACGCATCCAAAATGCCTCAGCACTACTGATCCTCGACGTACCACGACACAGCCACATCACCCCCCACTGGAGAAACCTGCACTGTCTCCCCATCAACAAGAGGATATCCTTCAAGCTCCCCATCCACGCACACAAAGCACTCCACAACACCTGCCCAGCCTACCTCAACAGTCTCACAAAAAGACTCTCCGCCGACCTCTCACTCGCCACCGCCCCGCGCATCCGAAGAAAAATCACTGGCAGAAGATCCTTCTGCCACCTCCCCGCCAAGACATGGAACACCCTCCCACTGAGCCTATGACAGACCCAAGTCCTGCTGACCTTCAGGAGGATACTCAAGACCTGGCTGTTCGATTAGTAGCGCCCCCTCCCCAGCGCCTTGAGACCCTCGCGGGTATGTAGTGCGCTTTACAAATGATTGATTGATTGATTTTTATTTTAAAGGTTTTATATAACGCTGGCTAGACCCGGAGGTATCAGAGCGCTTTACATGAGTATCAGACCATAATTGCAGGTTACATTGTTACAAAGGTTACCCAGTCACTAGAGCCTGGCAACATAGTGACAAGTAAGGTTGAGACAAACAAAAAGGACATATACATAAGGGTAAAAGCGGGCAAGAGGAGAGATTCAGGGGAGGAGGGGGTAAGAGCAGGGGAGGTAGACAGAGAATGGAGCAGAGAAGAGGAGGGTGAGAGACACAGCATGGAAAGAGGAGGGAGGGGTAATGGGGACACAACCCGGTAGACGAATCAGAGCTACGTCCGAAGTCCAGTAAGCTGTGATCCCAGGGGAAGTGGTATCATTTCCCCATCTCTGTAGCGAGAGGCTCCCTATATGCAGTGGACTCTCTCAGAAGGGCGTCTGAGACTCCAAGGCCTACCTACTGGATCCTTCCCCAAAAAGGGGAGAGGGAGTGCTTTGGCAAGGGGTGCCATACCATACCTCAACTGTGAGTGGCTCCCTAGGTGCTTTGGACTCTCTCAGCGGGTTCGCTGAGACTCCAGAGTATAAATATTGGATCTTTCCCCAACATGGGGAGAAGGAGTGCTTAGTCAAAGTGCACAAAAGGACAGGGGGCTAGGCGGTGTAGCGGGCAAGGGGAAAGATTCAGGTGAGAGGGGATAGGAGTAAAGGAAGTAGGACAAAGAAAGAGTGCTAAATGGGAGACAAGAAAAAAAGCAGAGTTACATAAATACGATGGGGGGGTGGGCGAGACAGGGAGATGGAGAGAAAAACTGTGCCCAAAGTCCGGCTGGGTAGGTGACGGTCAGGGGATGAACCAAGGCCGATCTCCTCAATAGCTGAACAGAGCAGCTCCACTGGGCATCAGACATAGTGTTCAGACTCCGCTGTCAGGATGGAGATCAGGAGTACTTAGAGATTGTCAGATTTGGGGCGGGGGGAGAAACCATGGACCGAATGAATTCCAGACGCCATCTTGAGGTCAGGCACAGTCCTGGTAGGATTATTGGGAAGATTTCAGCTGGGGGGAAAAAAAGTTAAAAATGGCGGCCACGTCGCTGTGGCGCCCACAGTGGCAGTTCTCGCTCCTCTTCACCTCTGCCAGGCCAATAGGGACAGTTATGTTGCTGCAGGATAACTCTGTAGGTAGGGGGTTAACAATTTCCTTATGGCTTAGGGACAGTTATGTTGCAGCGGGATAATCCTCTAGGTAAGGGGTTAACGATTTCCTTATGACTGCGGGCGGCTTCTCACCTTCAGATTACGATCAGCACTACACCAAAGTCATGAGGAAACTCACTTGTCAGCACCAGATACTGAAGGCCCCTCCAACTTCAGCAGACCCAACGGGGACCTACAATGTCACATGCAGCTATGTATCGTGTAGTGCACAGGGCAGGCCGCCACTCAATTAGACCAGCCCAGTGCAGGAGCGGCTCCCGGTTCTTTAGTAGGCCTCTCGCACGATACTGTCCTCTGCTCTCCTCACCCAGGTCGGGCCTGTACTCCCAGGAATGGCCTGTGCCAGCTACCAGCTGTTAGATGTCCTGTAGTAGGAGAATGAGCTTTGAGGTGCGTAGACATCTAGATATTTCAAGGGGAGGCACAGCGCACCAGCGGGGACACAGAGCCGGCTAAATGGAGAAATCCCGGCAGTCTCAGCAGATCCAGCCCCTGCGCCTCACATGTTGAAATGTGAACGAACTTCACCCATGTTACCCAGTTTCTTCTGCTGGGTGCAAAACCCAAGGTAGGGCAATTATCGTGAATTAATCGGCAAGGAGGCGGCAGCCAAGTAGTCCTGCACGGCATCCGCTGTTAGCACCGCCCTTGCTGTGGGGGTAATATTTTCCCAAGCACGGCCACCTCACTCACAGTAGTGGGCCCGGCTACAAGGCAGCATGTGGCATCAGGTGATCAGGTGTGATATTAGGCACGGGGAGCGCCCGGCAGGTAGCCCACTGGGGGAGAGAGCAGCCGACCTCGGCATCAGCGCCGAGGGTCGGGGGTATTCTTATGGGAGCCAGGCCAGTGGGACATTCAACGCGTTGTGGGGGAGTCGGAGAGTCGCATTGCCAGATGACACATCTGTTTGGCAGCGATCCCCCTCGGTTTGCACGAGGGTCAGGATGTTAGAGTGGAGCCAGGCACACCTGGCGCATTGTGGAGTGGGGGTGGCGAGTCGTGTTGCCCACCCACGTTGTGTGCAGATGTACCTTGCGGGGGCTGATGGAGACAGCACTCTGGCACTTGGGGTGGAGGGTGATGTGTGAGGTGAATAGCAGAGGCCAAGAGATCCCCTCTTCTGTCTTACAGGGTATTGAGTGATGCTTCGTGGGGGGAAAGCTGCCCAGAGCACAGGACTCTCCAATTGTACAGGCTCGGGGATCAGGCAGAAGGGTAGCACCAGCTCTCCTGGAGGCTATCTGCAACATTCGGAGGCCTCTGAAATCGATGCTGGGGTGCTGCACTGGTGCATCAATAAACTCCGCACCCAGCCCCTGAGCTCTGAGCGGGTCACTAAAGAGCAAAAAAAGAAAATCGCCGCAATTTGGGTTTTATTTTAATGAGGCCCCTGGGTGGGCTAGGTTTCTGGGGCATTTCTTACAAAATAATAGCGGTAGCTCACTGGGGTTGCGGGGACTTGCTGGGGTCCCTGCAGCCCCGAGGCTTGAATCATGTTGGGAGGGGGGTTGCGTGGCCCCCCTCCTGGAGCCATCCATGTGCTTAGAACTTTCGCTTAGCTTGACGAATCTTTAGAAAATTTTCCAAAACGTTTCTCTTTTTTGATCAGCTCCTATCTTGAAAGTTTGGGGGTGATTGGTCAAGGGGGGGCTGAGAAAAAAGGGGGGGGTCACAAAACGTGTTTTCTGAATGCATTTTTCATAGGAAACTTTAGACAAGGCTACAGGTCAAACTGCTGAACGGAATTACGCCAAATTTGCCAGGGAGGAAGGTTTTGGTCCAGAAAGCACCATTCTGTTGAAATGACATAAATCCGTTCAGTAGTTTTTGAGCTATTAACAGAATATATATATATATATATATAATATATATGTGGGCGGAGCCTAACTCCCGAGCAGGAGCTTGCCTCTGATTAGCAGCTAAGACTTCAAACAAGGAAGTGTCCTCTGATTGGCTGGTAACACTTCAAACTAGGAAGTGTTACCAGCCATTTTGTGCCTCGCATCGAGTGAAAATATAAGAGAAAGGTCCCGGTGGCAATTTAATATACCAGAGCTCTGTCTGTGCGAGATAACCCTTTCACGCTCTTCTACCTAACATCACCATTTCGCAGCTTTGCCTTTAGAAGCCAGTCTGTCGGCTCGCAGCTGTGTACCTTTGCAAGCTAGTATGCTGCTGTGCATGTGGGAGCGGACGGCCCGTAGTTCTCCCTCTGCGAGTCGAGCCCAGGGGCCGCAGCTGTCTCTCTACGAGCCTAGGAGCAAACTGTTGATAAGTCACACTATATGAGCATTGAAAAGCCATTTTGTGATTCAGTCCATCAGCTCGCAACTGTCCAAAGCAACTCTAAAACGTATCGGAGCGCTGTCTGTGCGAGATACCCCTTTTATGCTGCCTCTTCCCACATTGGTAGGTAATGTACCCTCTTCCCACATCACCAGCATACCCCCAACAACCTTATTGGGCCCGCTAGTCTCCCTCTGCGAACCACTGGTGGCCTTGCAGCTGTTCCAGTGTGACTTCTCGGGCTGCAGTTGTATCTGAGTAGCCAAGACTGGAAATATACCGCAGGTCTCTCTCTGCGAGATACCCCCTTCATGCTCCCTCTGCCCAACATGACCACTTTGCAGCTATGCCTTTAGAAGCTAGTCCGTCTGCTTGCAGCTGTCTACCTTTGCGAGCTAGTACGCTGCTGTGCCTCTACCTCTGCGAGCTAGCATGCTGCTGTTGCTTTGGGAGCGGACGGCCTGTAGTTCTCCCTCTGTGAGTGTGGCGCATGGGCAGCAGCTATCCCTCTGCGAGCCTGGATGCGAACTGTTGATAAGTCACACTATATGAGCATGGAAAAGCCATTTTGTGATTCAGTCCGTCGGCTTACATCTGTCCGAGGTAACTCTGAAAACATACCGGAGCTCTGTCTGTACGAGATACCCCTTTCAAGCTGCCTCTCCCCACATCAGCAGGTAACGTATCCTCTTCCCACATCACCGGCATACTTCATCAACCTGATTGGGCCCGCAAGTCTTCCTCTGCGAACCACTGGTGGGCTCACAGCTGTTCCGGTGTGACTTCTCGGGCTGCAGTTGTATTGTTGTATAGCTCCTATATATCCTTATATCGTGTTAAGTTAGCATAGGTACATTTGAGATTTAAACGCCATTTTTC
Source organism: Lissotriton helveticus (assembly GCF_964261635.1). Classification (NCBI taxonomy): domain Eukaryota; kingdom Metazoa; phylum Chordata; class Amphibia; order Caudata; family Salamandridae; genus Lissotriton; species Lissotriton helveticus. Next base: position 209,623,687 of record NC_136063.1, on the reverse strand, counting down.
CTTTCTTGCAACTTCTGCACACGACCCTTAATTGTTGACTTAGCTTTCAACCTAGTGGTTTGCCGTGGTGTATGTGAGAATAATATGTTATTGCTCTGATATCAGTTTTGTTTAATAAACCATGTCTGCACGGAGAGTGCTGAAGTTTCAGGAGCAACACGATATGGAATTGTTATGAGGTCTGATCTCCACGCCTTCATAGTCATAACACAAGTGCAGCCTTTGCCAACTTGGGCTTGAGGCGGGATTGATATTGCTTTGCACGAGAATTGTTAACACACTTGATGCGGTGCACATGCAGAGAGAGCTGGTGTATGCTGATGTGATTCCTTCATGCTAGGACACTAAGGTATGGGCCCGCCCTAAAACAACCCAAAGAGACCTTCTTAGATAATAATATAATATATGTGTTAGGGAGGGTGAGATATAAGTGTTGTTAACTCTTATTCATTACAGCATGTTAACATGCTGTCACCATTCGCTTTTTATGTCTTAGTAACTATGCTGATAATTTTGCTATTGATAATAAGTATACTTGTATTATCAAAGATACTGCGCCTGAGAAGACGGCATTAGTAAATAAACATTTCAAATGCACATGTGTCTTCTTTACTCCATGTTCTGGTTTGTAATGATAATATAACGAAAGAGTGTTCATGAGTCCCACGTACCCTGAGGTACTGTAAGTTCATGTTCTGGTTTGTCTAAACATTGGGTGTTTGATATGTCCAAGGAGACACTGTAGCTAGCTCGGTAAGGGGTGAGTTGGTTGCTAAGGTAAGTTTTGGGACACCCTAATTTGCCGAGGTTCCACTCCTCTGTGCACAGTTCTGTGTGAGTACAGAAACCCTGCAACATGGCGCCCAACGTTTTCGGTGGTCTTATATCATGACACTCGAGTAGTTTATCATTCATGCCTTAACCCCTTCACATCCGTTTCCGGAAAACGGGGTGTTGGTGAAACCTACCTATTTTTTGAAATAGGTCTTTATTCAAGCTTGATTCTTACTCAAACGGTTTCTTTGAATTACTACCCAGTTGTGCTACAAAGTATTCTTTGTGTTTTCTTGTTTCCAATTCTGTAATGGCGGCAGCGGTGGCTATTGCGCAGCATAGTCGCGTAGCGGTACGCAACCATCTTCAGACGTACCAAGTCCCAGTAGATGGGATGGCTGTGATTTTCGTGGTAAGTGCAGATCCGGCGTTTCCTTATGAGTTGTTTTACTCTTGGGTTACGTTTCCGGCTGTGGACGCTAATTCTGGTTTGTACCACTCCTACACCGCCTCGGATGTCCCGGCTGAATATACGCCATACAGGGCATTGGAAATACCTATTGATCATTGGCAGCATCGAGTTTGGTTTGATGGCGCCCTCCCCCACTCTTTGTCCCGTGCGAGGTTAGGTCCACTCTCAATTCCAGGTACTAATTGGCCTGCGTTGGGTGGCTTTACCCCGCACCCGAATCACGGGGCTTGTACCCTGGCAGAAATACGCAGGCTGCATGTAGTTTCCATTTCCGTGATTCGTGCTTTAGTGCAATACATCGGTCGACATCTTCCTGGTGGTCCCCAGGGGGGTGCGGCCGCCCCCATGGAACGAGGCGGAATGCGTCTCAATCCTGTTATGGTAAATTCGGTTTTTGGTGCGCGTCCTGTTGACAACGATGACTTCCCATTCTGGCTAGCAGAGAAGTTTGATCAACTGGAAGCGGTTTTTCCGAATTCCACTCCTGCTGATAAACATAGAATGTTGACGATTACTCTCCCGAAGGATATTACTCCTGAACTTGCTGACTGTGACAGCTGGGGAAAAACATTTGCAGCAGTTTATACAAGGTGCTTCGGCACCCCGTCTATGACTGCCCTGCCTGAAATCGTTCGCCGTGTTCAGAATGATCACGGTCCAGAGGCAGCGGTTGAATTGGGTATGCGCCTGTGTGGTTCTTTTGAGATTGTAAGTGATCTCATTCTCTCCAATGTTAAAGGAGATGCAGTTAACTTTCAGGTGTCGAATGCTTTGGCTGCTCTGCCCGATGCCGACAAACCCCGCCAGTTAGCAAAGATTGTGGTGGCCGCTTATAAAACGATTGGCCGCACAAGTAGAGGTCTGAAATATTTTCCAGTGAAGGAGAAAAAACAACCACTGGTACAATCTGCAGTGACAGATGCCCAGCCCAAGTCCAAGAAACAAAATTGGCCTAAGAAACAGACACAGGGGAAGCAGACAATGCAGACTCAGGGTTCTTTTCCTGCAATAGAAGCTCCTGCGCCATCCGAAAAAGTTTATGATTTGCGCGACCGCGCGATGATTAAATCACCTGATCGTTTTCAGGGTTCTGATCAACGCTCTCCTCGTTCCTTTCAGGACACATCGGCCCAGAAAACCGGTGGAGGAGGAGGGGGTGGACGTGGACGTGGTGGCCAACAAGGACGTGGTCAGTCCCGCCAGACGGACGGCGCAGTGAAGCAGGAGGATTCTACGCCTAGGCGTCCGCAGTTTGCGAAAAAGAAAGTCGCAGCCTTAACAGCGCATCGATATGCCACAGATAGTGAGAACGCGGCTTCGGAATCTGACATGGGCTCTGACCTTGCTGGACAGCGCGGCGGAGATAACAATAGTCAGAGAGGCGCTGCGTCCACTACTGAGGGTGACAGCGACTGAAGTCTACGTTGTGATAGAAACAGCGGATACGAGACTTGCTCCCCCTGAAAGACTATATGAAATTGTCCTGTTAATTGAAGGTGACATACAGCGTACCGTTAAAGGTGTATTTTGGGAGAATCTGTCTTCTACATATGATATTTTACTTTCGGAGGCTGACTGGCCCCCACCTTTTGTGCTCGCGGCGCCGCGAGGGGAGGAGGTAATCCTACCCAGTTTCGCGAACACTGTCTCGAAAGAGCATGCGCAGCATTTTGCAGAAGAGTGGGCTCGGGCTCTCGCGCCGGCTCTGTACCGTAACCAATGTGGTTGGGATAAATTGTCGCCTTGCCACGAAATTCCGTTGCGGTCTCAGCCGCAGCCTCAACCTCAATATCCCATTCGGCGTGAAGCAAAACCTTCCGTCGCGGAAATCCTTGAACAATTGGAATATCAGGGAGTTATTGAAACGTGTGTGTCACCGATGAATAATCCCCTTTTTACTGTGAATAAACCTGACGGATCATATCGTTTGGTTTTGGATTACCGACATTTGAACTCGCATTGCCGTAACTGTGCAGTACAGAATACCCACGGCTCTGCCCTAGTGGATAGTCTAGTGCGTAAGCGTTTCAAGACAACGCTTGACATATCCAATGGTTTTTATGCCCACAGACTGGACAGCTTTAGCTCCCAATGGACCAGTTTTACAAGCGCTGGAGTCCAAAAGCAATTCCGGCGTCTTCCAATGGGCTACAAGAATAGTCCTGGTGTATTTACCGCTCGAATTGTCTCTATTCTGGAGGCACTCGACCCTGATGCTTTTTCGTATGTGGATGACATATATCTCACAGACGACGATATTTGGGAGCATCTGTGTCGTGTAAATTCTCTTGTTTGCAACTTCGCAGACATGGGTTACAAATTCAACTTCTAAGGCGTATAAGGATGCCATGACTTCGATGGGGGTCCAAGTCAAGTTTTCGTCACCCTACAGACCCGAGGGTAATAGTGTAGTTGAACGAATGAACCGTGATTTAAAGCAATCTTTGACAGCCCGAGTTATAGGCACTGGCAGAAATTGGCTGGCTCACCTCTATGGCGTGCAGCGTGCTCTTAATAATCTCCCTAGAAGGTCTCTGGGTGGGCGGACCCCATACGAAATGCTCTTTGGCATCAAGATGTTCGTCCCTGACCTTGACGGTCTAGACTCGGTGGTTCGCGCCACTTCCTTTGACGCAGATGAACATTGCAATGTTTTACAGAATCTACAAAAGACGAGAGACACTCTTGCAAAGGAACATTTGCCCTCCACATCGGATGATGCGTTGCAGATCCCGGTAGTTGGCTGGCTACCCCAAGTTGGAGAACTGGTTCGAGAGAAGATCGACAACAAGAAAGAGTTTGGTCCCTCCTATCGAGCTCCGGTCCCAGTGCTTGGAGTGAAGGGCACAAGAACAGTCATTTTACCACCGCTTCCGGGTCGTAAGGAAAACAGGTTTATTTCTATTGACAATGTCAAGATACACAGAGTGGCCGATTCTTCTTAGCATGACACCGGCTGTTTCCTGTCCTTCCATTGTGAGAAATTCAATTATGCCCACTGCTTCTAATAATGAACCTGAGGTGGCCATCGAATTACCTGCTGTTTCCAGTCCATTATTGAATAATTTACCAGGAACTAACCTTGATGAGACAGACTATACATACCCCACTGATTTGTCCATGCCTGACCTGCAAGCTCGTTTAGCCACGGAATCCAGATTTTCATTTGACTCTGCTTCCCTTGCCTCGAAAAAACCCTCTAAAATTGCAGTATATGCTAGCCTGTTTAAAAAACATTTTTTGATACCTCCTTGGATATACATTTGGCTGGTCCTTTTTTCAGTTTACCTTTTTATGTCAATTGGTTTTGTGTTTTATTTTTTTCGGATTATGAATGGACACTATGTCGAGGAGAGAACTTGCATTACTCATTTGAATGGAACTTTGGCCCCACTTTCCTCTTCACATTCTACACACAGATTAAAAAGAGACTTGACTTTGGTTAACATCACAGCGTGGCCTGTTCTGGATGGAATCGCGTGGGATGCAGTTCGTTTTCAGATTCATGGTCCAACGGAAGTCGTTAATGTCCCTAATGTACTAAGAGTTAATATGGGGGATGTGGTGAAACAAATCATTCGTTCTGATGATTGGGATGTTAATGCTGTGGAAAGTTTGTTTTCTGATTTGAAATATTATGCTGCTTTTGATGCTGAGGATTTATATTTAGAATCTGCTAATTATGGTGAATTGTTCTGTTACCAACATTATGGCAATCACTTCTTACACAAGACATCTTCCCGAAGGGATGCGGTTAATTTTACTCAGTGGGAACATTGCCCAGCACCAACACAAGGGAGTTCAGAAACGTTTCTTAAAAAGTATACTTATTTCACTGACTTTAATCAGTCCAATCCCGAGTCCTTTTATTTTAAATTTCACAAACAGCCACAGTCCAAGGTTCGACTTACAAATACAAAATTGTTATATTCAAAGGCCTTCCTGGATCAATTAGTTACTGGAGGGTATGAGTTATGGAAGGATACCATAGACCTTAAATCAGTTTGGGGCTCAAGGGCCTGGCAGGTACAAGGCACTGAGGCTTTGCACCGTGCATGTCTCATCCCAAATCATATGTGGTTTTTAAATGAAACCATTTCCCAGACCACGTGCTTTGGATTGGCTACATCTGAAAGGTTAAACACCCCGTCTTTCCCGGAGTTGGAGGAATATGAGAATTGGAGTAATTTTTCTAAATTGTCCATTAGAGATATACAGGCTCTGCTTCTGAATTCCTCCTTTAACATTTCCAGTATGAATCCCAAGGGTTGGCTGCTTTGGCACCGTGGTGCTGATTCTTGCCAAAAGAGATTTTTAAATATAACTGACGGTTTTAAGACTGTTAGATCTGATCCCCGTTTTGATTTGAGTCATACTGTCACCTCTTACTCTGTTGGCAAGTTGTGTCAAGCTTGGCTGAAACATTCCACTTTACCTGCGGTTAAGTATCACCTTTCCAAACTGAATGCAGACGTGGATTTGAATGATTTCATTAAGGGCCCAGCTAGTGGCAGGTCGAAAAGGTGGTTATATGGTGTTTACAATGAAATTTGGAAACTCTCACAGATTGAGGCTGCTTCACGCCTTAGGGCTATTGATCAGGCAAATCTTGAGAAAGTGCTTGCAGTGGTTGACAATAGCATTAACGTGCTTTCCTCTAGAATTTACACATTAGATAATATTGTGTCGTCTGTTGTTGATATTGTGCATGATGAAGTGTCTGTATTATACCATGGTCAAAATCAATTACGTTCAATCATGCAGTTTGCATGGACACTACAGACTCTAAAAATGGGTAAAGTTCCCTGGGGATACATGAACGTTTCCTCTTTATTTGCACCATTTAATTTGACAGACAAACAACGTTTGCTTTCAATGCGTGATGCTTCCTTTTCTATGCTCCATATTGAAAGATTGGAATCTTTACCTTTTTCTGTGGCAGAGACCACTGCTGCTACGTGGCTTATCCACGGTTTAATAACGCTGCCTTTTGCTTTATATAAGTTTTCAAATTGTATGAAATATGTGCCAATAGGTCGTTTTGAACCCTTAGGTAGCGGTTTTCTTCATGAGGTCTGGTCACTCCCATACACATACAGATGTTTCAGGGATGACCAAGAGGTTTATCTAACAGGGGATGAGTGTACTGAGACTCCAGATCATTCTTTAATGTGCAGACACATACAATTACACGGTTCATGTAACAAGGACCGCCCGAATATGGCTTGCGTTTTACAGGGCACGCCAGTTCCTGCTATCATCCCCACGTTTAAATTGTTAGAGAATGGTAGTTATTTAATGCTCAATAATGAAAACTGTTGTGGTTTAATTACAGGTATAGCTTTCATAGTAACAGTTAGTGAGCGAGTTATTTGCTGCAGAAATGTTCTTTATCCTCCCACACGTGAACATAGGGAGTCGTCCATTTGGCCACAGATACCGACCTTGGGAGCAGAATTCAGCGGCATGGCTAGAATAAGAGCTCTATTGTCCCAGAAAGAGGTAGCCTTGAGCTCGGCCCGTGAAACTTTCGTGCTTCACATTGCTAACACCCGCACGGAGGTTCAGGCTCTTTTAAACACTGATTTGCCCTTGCATTTCGGAGCCATGGTCCGTTCTATCTTTAACGCATCCTCCACAACGGGCCTAGCACATTTTTTTAAAGTTGTTAGCGGTGGTCTCGTGACTTCCTTTGAGAAGATTTTTGGAGTCATCCCTGCTTTCTTCCACTCTATTTTTTCATCCTTATTTGGAGGGTTCCCGTTTTTACTTGCTTTAGCGGCTGGCGCATTGGTGGTTTTCTGCCTTTTTAAATATGGATGCCCTTCCTGTGCAAGTCCACGCACAGCTACTACTGACGCGGTTTTGCAACCGCATGCTTGATTATTATGGCACACTGCCGTTGGCGACTCTAAGCACGGCTTTTGGATTATCTTTTCGGTTCTCCTATTTCACCTGTGTCCAGCCTGTATTTCGCTGCCTGACCTGTGATTTCCTTTGGGCCATTGATTTGTGTCTCTGCGGACCAATATCTTCTGACGTCGATTTTGATCAACTGATGAGTCCTATCATTGCTCACGAGTTGGTTTGTTCTGACGAAAGGATTATGGCCTTGGCGGTGGCACATGGACTAATGGGTCCCTGGGATGTGTTGTCGGCAGCGCAAAATTTCTTGGGACGAAGTTTTCTTGAAAACCCACCGAGCTGTCCTCTGATGGTTATAGAGGATGCGGTGCTGGAAGATCACGTATGTTCCTTTCATCTTTTAAATTGGATGGCTGAACTGTTTTCGGATGAGGACAGTGACTTCCTCCTGGAGGCTGTTGCAGCTTACTTTTCATATACAGTCTTATCATAGACACTGCCTCAAATTGACATGCTGATTGATAGCATTTCCTTGATTTTATTGACTTTTGGTCAAGACATTTTTTTTGCTTGCCTATTGGCTTGAGCCACATTATACTTGTGGGCTATTTTTTTAGCATTAGTTTTTATAATTGAATTTTTTATTCATGCTCGTTTATAGAAGGATTCTGCTCTCATGTGATGGCACTTCTGTTATCTTATTTAGTCCGTTCTCGGATCATGGGGGGGTGTTGTATAGCTCCTATATATCCTTATATCGTGTTAAGTTAGCATAGGTACATTTGAGATTTAAACGCCATTTTTCCTTTCTTGCAACTTCTGCACACGACCCTTAATTGTTGACTTAGCTTTCAACCTAGTGGTTTGCCGTGGTGTATGTGAGAATAATATGTTATTGCTCTGATATCAGTTTTGTTTAATAAACCATGTCTGCACGGAGAGTGCTGAAGTTTCAGGAGCAACACGATATGGAATTGTTATGAGGTCTGATCTCCACGCCTTCATAGTCATAACACAAGTGCAGCCTTTGCCAACTTGGGCTTGAGGCGGGATTGATATTGCTTTGCACGAGAATTGTTAACACACTTGATGCGGTGCACATGCAGAGAGAGCTGGTGTATGCTGATGTGATTCCTTCATGCTAGGACACTAAGGTATGGGCCCGCCCTAAAACAACCCAAAGAGACCTTCTTAGATAATAATATAATATATGTGTTAGGGAGGGTGAGATATAAGTGTTGTTAACTCTTATTCATTACAGCATGTTAACATGCTGTCACCATTCGCTTTTTATGTCTTAGTAACTATGCTGATAATTTTGCTATTGATAATAAGTATACTTGTATTATCAAAGATACTGCGCCTGAGAAGACGGCATTAGTAAATAAACATTTCAAATGCACATGTGTCTTCTTTACTCCATGTTCTGGTTTGTAATGATAATATAACGAAAGAGTGTTCATGAGTCCCACGTACCCTGAGGTACTGTAAGTTCATGTTCTGGTTTGTCTAAACATTGGGTGTTTGATATGTCCAAGGAGACACTGTAGCTAGCTCGGTAAGGGGTGAGTTGGTTGCTAAGGTAAGTTTTGGGACACCCTAATTTGCCGAGGTTCCACTCCTCTGTGCACAGTTCTGTGTGAGTACAGAAACCCTGCAACAGTATCTTTGAACCCAAGACTGGAAATATACCACAGGTCTCTCTCTGCGAGATACCCCCTTCACGCTCCCTCTGCCCAACATCACCATTTCACATCTATGCCTTTAGAAGCCAGTCCGTCGGCTCTCAGCTCTCTACCTTTTCGAGGTAGTACGCTGCTGTGCCTCTACCTCTGCGAGCTAGTACACTGCTGTTCCTTTGGGAGCAGACGGCCCGTAGTTCTCCCTCTGGTAGTCGAGCACAGGGGCCGCAACTGTCTCTCTCCAAGCCTGGGTGCGAACTGTTAATAAGTCACACTATATCAGCATTGAAAAGCCATTTTATGATTCAGTCCACCAGCTCGCATCTGTCCCAGACAACTCTGAAAACATACCGGAGCTCTGTCTGTGTGAGATACCCCTTTCATGCAGCCTCTCCCCACATCGGCAGGTAACGTACCCTCTTCCCACATAACCATCATACCCCCAGCAACCTTATTGGGCCCGCAAGTCTCCCTCTACGAACCACCGGGGGCTTGCAGCTCTTCTGGTGCAACATCTCGGGCCCGCAGTTGTAACTGTGTAGGCAAGACTGGAAATATACCGCAGGTCTCTCTCTGCGAGATACCCCCTTCACGCTCCCTCTCCCCACATCACTGTTCCGAAGCTATGCCTTTGGAAGCCCACAGCCCGCTCCTTTCCCTATACTAGTGGATCGGCAGGTGTTCCTCTGCGAACTGGCCCGCAGATCTCTCTCTGCGAACTGACAGGCCGCGGCTCTCTCTCTATGAGCCAGTCACTCGGCATGCATTTCTCTATCTATGAGCCAGCCCGCCAGCTCACAAGTCTCTGAGAACAGATGCAATGAAGGCAACGATCATGCAGGTCGGACACCCAACACTGCTTTGATAACCCCCAGCAGCAGCTCCTTGTCCGCCAACCCCCCGACCCCCACCCCCAACAAACAAATGTGACAGGAACGTTTCAAAATGTGGAACCTAACAAATCGGCTGATGTTGCAATTATAATAAAAAAGATGCTTTTGAGGTTGGACAAATAAGAATCTTAGGGCCAGATGTAGGTAAAGTACATTTACCGATTCTAAAATACCGAATTTTACCGATTCAGTATTTTGGAATAGGTAAATGCTATGTACCAAAAAAATCGGTAAACATTACCGAATTGGTAAGATTCGGTATTCACGGAATTGGTATTTACCGATTCGGTAATTGCCATTCATTCTTATGGGCCTGGAGGCCCATAGGAATGAATGGCAATTACCGAATCGGTAAATACCGATTCGGTAAAAAGGGGGACACATTCAAGGGTGCCAGGGTGTCACTTTGACACCCTGTTGCACCCCTGAATCGTGCTTGTGTGCAGATGTGGCACACATACATGCTCTTCTGCCACATGGCACAGATGAAAATGCACAGATTTGCATTTTCAAAGGTATTCGTTATTTACCACCAACTTATAGTTGGCGGTAAATAACGAATCCTAAAATGGGAAAAGCACTCATTTGAGTGCTCCCTACATTGCAAATTCGGTAATTTACCGATTCGGTATTTTAAGGAATCTGTAATTTACTGATTCCTTAAAATACCGAATCGGTAAATTACCGAATTTGCAATTTAGGCCACCTACATCTCAGTAGCCTAATAGCGGTCGGTAACGGCCGAAATTCGGTAATTTCGGCCATTACCGACCGGTATTGGGCAATCTACATCTGGCCCCTTAGTCATGTATGGATTTACATGTAAAACATTTTATTAAAACAAAACAACAACAAATAAAACTATGTACAGCAATGGCGGGTCATCCCTTGACAATTTGTGAATCACAGCCTGCAAGAGAACATGAAAGATAAGATGGTGCATCATGCATCCAGCAAAGGAGAGAGAAAGAGAGGAAGAGTAAGTTACAAGGAAGATAGAAACAGAGAAACAGAGGAAGACAGAGAGTGAGAAAGAGGAAGACAGAGAAAGAAAGAGTAAGACAGAGAAAGAGTGAGAGAGAGAAAGAGAGAGATACAAGTAGCAGAGAAAAAGAGAAATAGTGTGAGAGAGAAGAAGAGAGGGAGAGAAAGAATGAGTGAGAGGGAGAGAGAGAAAGAGTGAGAGAGAGAAAGAGTGAGAGAGGAAGAGGAAGAGAGAGAGAGAAAGAGTGAGCGAGAGGAAGAGAGAAAGTGAAACAGTGTGAGAGAGGGAGGAAGAGAGAGGGAGAAAGAGTGAATGAGAGGGAGAAAGAGTGAGAGAGAGGAAGAGAGAGAGAGAAAGAGTGAGAGAGAGGAAGAGAGAGAGAAAGAACGAGTGAGACACAAGGAAGAGAGAAAGAGAGAAACAGTGTGAGAGAGAGGAAGAGAGAGAGAGAGAGGGGAAGTGAGAGAAAGAAAGAATGAGAGACCGAGGAAGAGACAGAGAAAGAGAGAAAGTGTGAGAGAGAGAAAAGAAGAGATGGAGAGGAAGTGTTGACACTGGAGAAAATCTTCGCAGCTCACCTTGTGATCTTGCCACCGGTGTGTGTCCAACCAAGTGCAGGGTCATAGTGCACCCTCAAGTTTAGTGAGCTGAAAGATAGTATAGAATTAGTAATTGCAGAGAACACACAACTGCACACGCGTAATTCTCTGTTTCGCTGCTGCGCACACAGGCTGCTGTGCCCCATCCACTCCCACTGCAAGGAGGTGTCTGTGTGCTCTTTTGTGCCCAGGCTGATGTATCCATCCACTCCCACTACACAGAGGTGACGTCCTTTTCCTGAGCACCCAGACTGCTGCACCCAATCCACTCCCACTGCCCAGAGGTAACTGTCCATTCCTGCGCACCCAGACTGCTGCACCCCATCCACTCCCACTGCCCGTTCCTGCACACCCAGACTGCTGCACCCAATCCACTCCCATTGCCTAGAGGTGTTTTCCCGCTCCTGTGCACCCAGGCTACTGCACACTATCCACTCCCACCGCCCAGAGGTGACTGCATGCTCCTGCGGAGAGAAACCTCTCTGCTCACCGTGCGTCATTGGTGTGTGTATAAGAGGGCCCATCACGTGCTGAAGCAAAGTTCTCAGGTGTTGTCAGGATGGCCACGCATCATTGCAGGTTCTAAACGCGTTCAGCTCTGGTGGTGTTGGGGGGGATGTCAATTCGTGAATCAGAGCCTGTTAGATCTAAAGCAAGATAAGATTGTGCGTCATGCGTCCATCAAAGGAGAGAGTGAGAGAGTGAGAGAGAGCGAGAGAGGGGGGAGGGAGAAAGAGTGAGAGAGTAACACTGCAGAACATCTTCGCAGCTCACCTTTCTGTCACCGGTGTGTCTCCAACCATTTGCAGGGACATAGTGCACCCGCAAGCTCCACATCTGAAAGATAGTACAGAATTAGTAATTGTAGGAAAGTCCAGTACGCAGGAATGAAAAGACAGAGACAGTAATTCTCTTGATGTGGATTGATCCTCAGAACACGTCTTGTAAGCAGCAAGTATAAAGTAGAATGACTGAACCCCCGTTAACTTCTACCTCTCAACCGTCTCACATTCAAAACATAACTTTCCCAAAGCAACGCGAGGCAGTCAGGAGCTGTGAAAGGAATGTCACGCTTGTTACACACATTACCTCCTTAGAAAGAAAGCAGAGAAAGGAAAGGTCGTCAAAATTTGATGGTAAATTCAAGAGTACAAAGTATGAAAAAAGAAAAGCTCAACTACTTTGCTACAGATGGGGGAGCGACGGACATTTAGCCGACTCTAAAAACTATCCTGCTATTGGAAAAACTTGTTCAAAATGCATTAAGAAAGAGTAATGGCAGAGTATATCCGATTGCGTACGCCTAAATCACTGTGCCACCTTTCTGCATGCAGGCTGCTGCATCCCATCCACTCCCGCCGTCCAGAGGTATCTGCCCACCGCTGCGCACCCAGGCCTCACTGCTCACCTTTTCACGGTCAGGGCACCCTCTACATCATGCAGCCCTACTCTGAAAGCCAAGAAGTCTCACATTTGGTGCTGAGATTTGATATCGCCATGGCAGAGGGCATACTAGTGCACCCATTATCATCGCAGGTTGCCCACCCTCTCAGTCCTTGCGGTGCCACTAACTCAGTGACCAATGAGGCAGTAGGCCCCCCTGTTGCATGGCTCAGGCCTACACTGCGGTCATGCAGGACACACAACAGATGAGGTGTCCGGAGCACCGGGACGGGCCATCACCGCAGGATGCACACCCGCTCAGCACTTACAATGCCCATATCTCAATGGACCGAAATTCACTGTTCCGTGGCTGTGTGCCTGTACTGGCCGTAGCACATCTAGTGCGAGCAACTCTAAAACGGCGTTGAGTACGTGAGCCCAGACTTTTTTATTAGCAGGGTTACATGTCCTGTGATGCCTGTGGTGAATGGGTATGGTGTGGGTGTATACCAGCCGTGAGGGAGTGGCTGTGGCGTGCTGACAACTAGACCTGTGAGCAGCAAATCACTACAATGAAAATCTGGGCCATGTAGCGTTGTTGTCCTTATCTGTAAGCGTAAGCGGAATGGGCTGGCCTGGTGTATGCCAGTCCTGCGTGAGGCTGTGAAGAATGAGTCTAGAACCATGGGCATGGCTCCATTGTGAGCTACATGAGGAATCAACTGATGTGGATGTCCATGTTGTATTGCTGCCATCACCAGAACGCATTGACGAATGGGACTTGATACCGACTGACCCGGTACTTCCTACAACTTATACAGCGATCGAATTTCCGATTTCCCTGACCGGTCCCGATTCTGGTGACCCTGTCAATCCTTAAAAATCTACCCGTGATCTTGCCATGTCATTAATGGTTTTGAGGCTTGTAACGATTAGGCATTTATGAAATGTCCTGATGATGATCCCAGTAATCTTAATGTGGGATCGAAACATCGTCGACCAATTTGTGTGCCATATACAGTGTTTATACCTTGTACTGTGTTTATGTAATGGTGCATCCCAGAATATCTGTTCACATTATGATTCAATGAACAATTTAAGCTTTTTGCCTAAAAAGCCCTTTCCTGCTCACTTTGAATGTACTAAAGTGTTTTTGTGTAATTGAGGTACAGGCTTGTCGAACCGTGAGATTGTCGAAGGATATTCTCTTTAAATTTTGTGTTATTTAGTAAATATACTTGCCGACCACTGTCCGGCTGGACAAGTCGCTTAAATACAGAATCTATTGTGTCTGTATTCATTTGTATGCTTTATTCTTTGTTGCATGGGACCACTGTTGTTTTCAAAGAAAGCCATAACCCGGGTCACAAGCGCAAATGTGTCATTGTGTGAGTGAAGTGCCACAACATGGCCAACATGGAAGGTACAGGGAATCACTGCCTCTACATTCATCCATAGTTCCACACATGAAAGATTGTGGACATGACGCATCTGTGTGGATATGAATGTTTATTGCACATTCACTGGAGTGTTGCAGCTGTAACAATCCAGGGCCATGGAAAGTTCAGGTTGCAGTTTTTGGCACATGGAGGGCAGCCAATTAGAGTGAAGCTCGTGTTCGTAGTTAGGGTGCTTCAACATATGTACTTATGTGGTCCGTCGGCTAGACTGCCGACCTTGGTGCTGGAAACCAGGGTTCGCGCCTCAGAGTCGCGTCCACATCCTTTGATTGTAGGCAAATCACTTAATCTCTGCGTGTCTGAATGTGTAATGTAAATACGGTGCTCATGTAAAACGATCCAATACCTTCGGGTGGAGTTCGCGCTATATAAATATGCAACAAAAAAAACCTCTGGAAACCCCCACGCACTTATAAATTCACTATACACTCTCCTTGCAGTACTCTAATGATCCAGTCTCTCCGTGCATACTTGTAGAGTAAGCGAGAGAAAGTTACATAATCAATGTTTTCCCCACTGCCAGAGGTAACATGGTTGAATATGTTGTCTACAGCACAATGTAATGTGGTAGGGCTCAGGGGAAGCATCTTGCATACATAATGAACACACGGACACAGATAGATAGTGGAATTGGGTCCGGGCATGTGCGCTTGACTTTTTATTACCAGGGTCACATGTCCAGTGACGTCTGTGCTGGATGCGTGTGGTGTGATTGTAAGCCAGCCCTCCGGGAATGGTTGGTGCTGGTAACAAGTACAACAGTAATCATCGGATCTTACACAAAAGATTCTACCATAAGGGGTCCATCAGAAGCTTTCATCGTGTACGGAGCCAGTGATGATACTTAGTCGGGGTGGGCCACACTGGGAGCATTGTCTGTTGCGTACTGAACTGTGTCATCTGCAATTGCAACTCGAACCAAAGATGAAACATGTATGGAATACATTGTCGAAACATGTAGGTTTCAGGGACGTTGTAGTTCAAATTGTGAGCTTTGGTGTCTGCAGTGTAGACTGCTATTGAGTGTTCGTTTGGATTTGCAAGATGAATTTGGTTATTGTTGTAAAGCTATAACTGATATAACAAGTTCTTGAAGCAAGGATACTGAAAGGATATTGTGTAGGTTTGAGGGACATTATACTTAGTTGCCTACTGCACTCTGCAATTAACGAACGAAAACTCCATTTTAATTGTGAGCCCTGATGACCACAGTGTAGCAGGAGGCAGTGGTCAGCAAGAGTCCACAGCCACGTGGCGTTGATTACAGCTGCACAGTTATTGGCAATTCAGCGTGTGTGCAGCCAGAGATGATAAGTGGTGCACTGAGTTAGTGGTATGTGAAGCAACCAGCTTGTGTAGAGCCTGCAATGATGCCTGGTCCGGTCGGGCCACACTGGTAGCAATGTCTTTTGCCTACTGAATTCTACCTTATTAAGTCCACGTGGCGATGATTTATGGCACACTGAGCTAGTGGTACCTCTGGTGAATGTATCCTGCGATGATGCGTGGTCCGGGCAGGCCGCACAGGGAGAAATGTTTTGCCTACTGAATTCTGCCTTATTAAGTCCACGTGGCGATGACTTATGGTACAGTGAGTAAGTGTCACCTGAAGGACTCAATGTGTGCGCACCCTGTGATGATGGGTAGTCCGGGCGGGGTCGCACTGGGAGCAATGTGTCTTGGCTACTGGACTGCGTCACCTGCAATCTCCACTCCACCTGAATTGTGAGCCCTGCTGTCCGCAGTGTAGATCGAAGGCAGTAGTCTGAACAGACATAAGTCTGCTGTGCTATGCACCTGGGTTCGCAGGGGGTCTTTGTGGAGGAGGCCCGCGGTCATGGCAGCAGCCACGTGACACAGTGAGGACCTCCACCATGACAGACACGTTGGCCTTCCTACAAGTGAACCACCCCCAGATCCCGGCCTATTTATTCACACTCCTACGCTGGAGTGGCGTACGTTGGACCAGCACACTTCACTTATGCTTCCAGGGGGGGACAACACAGCTGCATGACCGAGAACTTCCCCACTGCCTGAGGTAACATGGTTGTGTCCACTGTGCACAACACTATAAGTATCAGCAGGCATATGTACATATGGAGATGTTTGTGCTCTGCATAGTGGGGTCTGTCCAGCAAATCACCACTTCACTTGGTATTGTGTGCATTATTATTGATGGGTGACTTGCGTCCTGGACACATACTAGGTTCCCACATCTCCAAACTTTCAGCTATTGTGTGGCTGAGGGGCCATGGGGTTTTGAGAAGGTCCGTTGTCCTGTTCTGCGCTGCCTCAGTGGTAGTAGGGGGGTGTGTGGTCAGGGGGGAGTTCCTGGGGGTGGTGGCGGTGGGTGTTTTGGCCTTCTTGGGTGTCGGAGTTGCATGATCAGTAGTTCTATGACGTGTTGGTCTTTAGATATGGCTCTGGGATGGGCTCCCTTTCATACTGTAGGTAGTTGTCCTGCTTTACACGAGTAAAAGGCTGATGTTAAATTATTACTGCTAACGCAGCTTATCGCCTGTTTTTGGATCGCATCGCAGATTTGACTGGTCGTTGAAAATATGGGGAAGTGGTGTTTTTGTGTTTTTTTTGCATGGGAACACCTAATCTGCATATCATTAGTGTTAGTTGTCACTCTCATTTGTGGCAATTTTTTTGGCCAAAGGTATCGATGGAAAACTGGCGAGATTTGCCGTTTTCACCAGATTGAAAATGGGATCATAATTTTAAAACACAGAAAAAAAATAGGTTTAATGAACATTATATTTAGAAATTAGCATTTTAAAAAACCTTTGAAATTCACCAAAACAACCATAGGTTTCAGGGACGTTATAGTTAGAAATTAGCATTTAAAAACCTTAGAGATTCACTGAAAAAACCATAGGTTTCAGAGACGGTATAGTCAGTTGGACATTTCACTCATACAAAACCAATAAGATTCCCCTGTTGTTATAGTTAGTTCAGCTAACTATAACACGAGCCCCCGCAATGCACTACAGGGGTGCGAGTTATAGTTAGCTGAACAAACTATAACGGGGGAATTTCACTGATTTTGTATGAGTAAAATGTTCAACTAACTATAACGTCACTGAACCCTATGATTTTTTCAGTGAATTTCTAAGATTTTTTAAATGCTAATTTCTAACTATAACATCCCTGAAACCTATGTTTTTATCAGTGAATATATATATATATATATATATATATATATATATATTATATATATATATATATATATATATATATATATATATAATTATATTCACTGAAAAAACCATAGGTTTGACACCAGTTATAGTTAGCTGGAAATTTTACTGACATAAAACCATTGAAATTCCCACGTTATAGTTAGTTGGACTCACTATAACTTGCGCGCCTGCAATGCACTGCTGATGACGTCACATATTACATCACTCATGACATGGTCAGTGACATCACTCATCACTTTTTTTAAATGCTAATTCCTAACTATAACTGGTGTGAAACCTATGGTTTTTTCAGTGAATTTCAAAGGTTTTTTTAATGCTAATTCCTAACTATATAAGACCTGAAAGCCCACCAGGAATCTCCAGTATGCGCCAGGGGACTGCATTGCAGAGAGGTGTAATGAAGCCACGCCCCTTTTTACACCTCTCTGCAACAAAGCCCCCGTGCATGTTTGAAGAGGGGGAACTAATTCCCCTTGCATCCTGGGGGCCCCTGGGGTCCAACTAGCCCACCTGGAACCTCCAGTATGCGCCAGGGGGCTGCATTGCAGAGGTGTAATGAGGCTATGCCCCTTGTTACACCTCTCTGCAACGCAGCCCCCTGCCACGTTTGCAGAGGGGGAACTAATTCCCCTTGCATACTGGGGGTCCCTGGGGGCCAACTAGCCCACCAGGAGCCTCCAGTATGCGCCAGGGGGCTGCATTGCAGAGAGGTGTAATGAGGCCTCACCCTTTTTTACACCTCTCTGCAACGCAGCCCCCGTGCATGTTTGAAGAGGGGGAACTAATTACCCTTGCATACTAGGGGTCCCTGGGGGCCAACTAGCCCACCTGGAACCACCAGTATGCGCCAGGGGGCTGCATTGCACAGAGGTGTAATGAGGCTATGCCCCTTTTTACACCTCTCTGCAACGCAGGCCACTGGCGCGTTTGCAGAGAGGGGACTAATTCCCCTTGCATACTGGGGGTCCCTGGGTCATATCTGCCCAAACACCGATATTCCGATTGAAAATTACTTTTCTTGAGAAACATTTGGATTTGGATTATCATGTCCTATACTTTGGAATTTTTGAAAGACTGACTTTGAGGATGCTATAAATTACTCAAGTCTGCCCGAATTGTGTGGGTAAAATTGATACCTAGTCACTTTGAATAAGAATGTACTTACGTCTCGTCTAACATTTGGAAGAAATATCTAGTTATATGACAACAGGATACCGACATAACTTGAAGGAAATAAGAACGCCCTGAAGAAGTTCTGTTGTACAGAACGAAACGTTTCGGCTGGCTGTGGTACTTAAACTTAAGGAAAATAAAAGCATTTGAATATACACCAAGATTCAGCGCTTCAATAAGGATTAATGAATGACTAAGTGATATGATTTGATTGGACTTATTGTGCAAGTGGTGCTATGCCAAACTTTGGAATATTCTCCACTACTCTCTACTAATTACTCTCTCCTACTCCACTACTCTCAAATACTCACTCTCTACTACTCATTCTCTGCTACTCTACTACTCTCTACTACTCTCTCTCTACTACTCACTCCCTACTACTCACTATCTACTACTCTCTACTACTCACTCTCTACTACTCTCTCTCTACTACTCACTCTTTACTACTCACTCTCTACTACTCTCTACTTCTCACTCTCTACTACTCTCTACTACTCACTCTCTACTACTCTCTCTCTACTACTCACTCTCTACTACTCACTCTACTACTCACTCTCTACTACTCTCTACTACTCACTCTCTACTACTCTCTCTCTCCTAGTCTCTACTACTCACTCTACTACTCACTCTCTACTACTCTCTACTATTCTCTCTCTCACTCTCTACTACTCTCTACTACTCACTCTCTACTACTCTCTACTACTCACTCTTTACTACTCTCTACTACTCACTCTCTACTGCTCTCTACTACTCACTCTACTACTTACTCTCTACTACTCTCTACTACTCACTCTCTACTACTCACTCTCTACTACTCTCTACTACTCACTCTACTATTCACGCTACTACTCTCTACTACTCACTCTCTGCTACTCTCTCTACTGCTCTCTACTACTCACTCTCTACTCTCTATTACTCACTCTCTACTCTCTACCTCTCTCTACTTCTCTCTCTACTAGTCTCTACCTCTCTACCGCTACCTCTCTACCTCTACCACTCTACCTCTACACCTCTACCTCTCTACCTCTCTCTTCACGCACACATATACACATATATATATGCATATATATGCGTATGCATTTATATATATGTATGTGTATGTATATACATACATATATAAACATATATAATCTGTACATCTATATAAATACAAATATAAATGCATGCATGCATATACATACAGATGCATGTTATTTACATGAAAGTTTAAAAAACACTAATAAAAGTAAAGCTAAAAAGCCACCTCATTACAAACAGAATGCCTTTAACTTAAACGAGGGTGAGATCTATAGCATTTTCAATGCTTGTTTACTTTGGTTCCATCAAGAAGGCATTCAGATGTGTCACACATTTGCCATAAATTCTGAATGTTAGCACTCTAGTTGCTCATTAGATCACTGTAGTAAAGCTACTGCTCACCAGGGAAGTCTGCTGCTGGTATTCAAAGTGCATGTTTCAGTCTGCATGTCAGAATTTCTTAATGAAATTGAAGAGGATTTGAGAAGTCACTCAAAATGTGCCCTAATTTTTCTTTCTGCAGCACTAATCATACTTTCTATGGCAAAATATACCCCCTCATTTTGTTCCTTTTTAAATTAAATGTTTTAAGAGTTACCACTTTATTCCAATCAAGATGGCTTCAGGTGTGCCATACCTTTATAATAAGTAGGACTGTTAGCGCTCTAGTTGTTCTTTAGAACACTCTGAGACATTCTGTCATTGGGCTATACTTGGGCTACATCTGGGTGATATTTGGGCTACATTTGGGCTCTTTTGTCTCTGGTGGCCATCTAGGGAGACTGCATATCAGAATTTTTTTAATGAAATAGAAGAGGATTTGAGAAGTCACTCAAAATGTGCCCTAATTTTTCTTTTTGCAGCACTAATAATACTTTCTATGGCATAATATACCCCCTCATTTTGTTCCTTTTTAAATTAAATGTTTTAAGAGTTACCACTTTATTCCCATCACAATGGCTTCAGGTGTGCTATACCTTTGTAATAAGTAGGACTGTTAGCGCTCTAGTTGTTCTTTAGAACACTCTAGGAGGCTGCAGTAGAACACAAAGGAATCAACTGACAGTCTCTGTCCTTGTTGGATGTACATGTTTTACTGAGAATGTCAGACTTCATTCTCACATGACTGAGAAAGATAATGTGAATTTACAGAAAATATGCTTTCAGTTTAGCTTATAGATCCCCTTCCAAACCACTGTGGGAAAATCATGAGATATTAGTTTTCTTTCAAACATGATTCATGATATCACAGCAGAAGGCTTTTTCACATGGTAAAATCACCTTAGAACACACCACAATTCCTAAAATGAGTATGGTACCATCAACAAATGATTTATAATGTAACTAAAGTCCTAAAACCTTCTATTAACTACAATGCTTTTTAATGAGGTGCTATCATGTATATTGGTCCCAAATTGGCTGCCAACACTTCTTGGATGAAGTGCTGACAGCCAATCAGATCAGATGTGTGGTTAGGCTCCGCCCAGATATATATATTTTTTTGAACCTAAATTACTCAAAATCCACTGGAGCACATATCTTGAGACATAGCAAAGGCACATCGGGTTACCAGTCCCTACAATTTTGCCAAGTTTTGTGGAAATCCATTCAGCCGTTCGGGCTAAAAGTGAGTCCAACCGCCCTATGGAAATTAACATGGGGAAAACATGTTTTGGGACCCCCCTTTTATCTCGGCCCTCGCTTGACGAATCCCCCCCAAACTTCCAGAGAAGGAGCAGAGCGGAGCGGGCCATCTTCTTTGAGAAATTTGCGAAGATTCGTCCACCGACGCCAAAGTTATTCCCAATAGAATGTTGCGGATTTCCTATGGAAATCAATCCTAACTATAACTACCTACTGGCGACCGCCAGTAGCTAATATATATATATATATATATATATATATATATATATATATATATATATATATATATATATATATGACAACTGCATTCGTCCGTCATAAACCAGCACTCCCTAGTGTCTCAGGGCACCACCTATCCAGCAAAAAACGAAAGCCGACCCAGCCATCAGGTCAAAAAAGGTGTTTTTATTCAAATAGAATGCATCGCCACCCGCATAACGTTTCGGCCTACCCAGAGGCCTTGGTCACATGACGCTGGGGATAAGACAACCCATTTTTAAAGTGCTAGTGCAAGCTTACGGGATCAAGTGATTGGTTCTTCACAGAGATCAGGCAATAGACATAAACAACATATACAGTTTCAACAATCAATATGTCACCACTGTTGTTAATCATGTAGAAGAAAGTTCGTCAGTGTACAACCACCACAATGTAACACTAGTGTGCAACAACTAAATGGAATATTTACAATAAAATAATTCCAAGCAAACTATGCAAAAGTTGTTCAGTCACAGCCAGTGAAAAAAGAGTGTAAGAGTAAAGGGAGAAACTATAAAAGAGAGATACATGTTTGTAAATAATATCCTCTCTAAAGTCTGGTAATCAACAGATAATCAGGGAAACTAACACAGTGTTAAATAATCCCGATTTCCTCCACACGGATGTATATAAACACTCTAATTATGATGGTCGAAACATTAATATTACCCAAGGGGGTTAATCGAACATGTCATATCAAGTTGAATTGTCACTCTGAACCTCTGTGGCCTTCAGTTCAAAAATACTGATCAAATATCACACATATGTAATTAGCTCAACCGTAAGTATCTAAAAATAAAAATAATTGATGTTGTGAGCAGTGTTGACAAATAATAAAGGCTAAAAATGAATGCCTCCCTGGATGGACGATGGGAGTACAATCAATAAATGGATCAATAATCAATATCATATGGGGGAGACCTTCAAACACAGATTCATAGCAATTTCATTTTGTGAACCCCAAATATGAGATGTAACAAAAGCTGTAATCAAAAATAACATGTGTAAGCTAGCTGATATTTACAAGTGAGTATAGAAATCCACACTGGTATTAAGGCCACAAGGGGCCTTCGTGTCTAGTTCAAGGATGTACTGAGTCTCGAGAGCCCTCAAGATTGCTTCACGATTGCCACTTCGCCGTAATGGTGGAACTGAGTCAATGGCAAAATATTTCAATAAGTGACTTTGTTGGTTGTGATGTTCCTTGAAATGCCGAGCCACGGGATAGGTGGAATCGTCAGTGTTGATGGCCCTAATGTGCTGGAGTATTCTCTTATGCACCTGCAGCTTCGTGCTGCCGACGTACCGCAGGGCACAGGGACACTCCAGCACATACACTGTGTACTCGGTCTTACATGTCAGTTGTTTTGTAATCAAACGTGGAACATCAGAAAACGGAGTTAGATACTTGGTCACACTAGTGCCATGTTTGCAGGCTTTGCAAACCGAACATTTTTTAAAGCCATTGATTGCTTTGTACCAGGGGATTTTAGTGACCACCTCAGGACTTGATTAGACCAACGCATCACCCAGCAAATAGGATTGTCTACAGGAAATGTCAGGTCTTCCTGGCATGAGATGACCAATCACAGGATCGGAACTAATCCAATTCCAGTTCTTAGTGACAATTTTCCTCAGAGCCTGAAACTGGCGATTGAAAGTCAATACCAGTCTCACCGGTTGGTTGGCTTGATCTATTTCCAAATTGGGTAGTCTTCTAGGTTGCAATGCTTTCTCTCTTGACATAGCATTAACCTTGCTGATAGCTGATTTAATTAGATCAAGAGAGTAACCCCTGGTTAAAAAACGGGCTTTGCTTTGTTGTTGCACCAATGTGCACTGATCTTCTGTGGAGAAGTGTGGCTCACTGGTTAGAGGAGGCAGACCCTGAAGCAGAGGTCAGACCCGGGACCAGGGTTCAATTCCCGACGCGGCAGGGTCTTGAGCCCAAATATCCACGGACTTGATCATTCTCGTTTCGGTGCCTACTCGAATCACGGGTTCACACTCTGCAGCTCTGGGCATTAGCCTGCTTAATCTCCACTACGGCCCCCCCGCGGCGGGATGCCTGGCTTTCACCTTGGGGAAGCCAGGACGGGTTCCCAAGGCAAGCGCCGAGATGCCTACGGGTAATCGAGCGCTATATAAGAACGCATAATAATAATAATAATAAATACGGCGAATACGTAACATTTCCCCGTAAGGAATGCTACGGATTAAATGTGCCGGATGGTTACTTGTAGCATGGAGCAATGTATTGTCCGAAGTTGGCTTTTGAAACAAGGTGGTATGTAATTTGTTGTTTGAAATTACAATTTTGACATCCAAGAAACCTATACATGTTTGACTCATGTTGTGGGTGAACTCTAGATTGTAAGCATTGATGTTGAGTAGTGCAATGAAGTCAATTGCCTCCTGTTTGGTGCCCCGCCAAATCAACAAAATATCGTCGATGTAACAATACCATTGGGGCACATGTTCAGCCAAGATCAAAGAGTGCTCACCCAAGAGGACCTGCCTCTCCCAGTAGCCCATGTGCAGACAGGCATAACTGGGAGAGAAACAGGCCCCCATGGCAACACCTCTGATCTGCTGAAAAAATTGGTTGTTGAAAGAAAAATAATTATTATTCAAACAGAATGAAATCATAGCAATTAACATTTTGTTGTGTTCCACAAATTGCACAGATCTGTTACTCAAAAACCATTGTATCGCTCTTAATCCATCTAGATGCATAATACTTGTATAAAGAGATGATACATCAAGTGTAATCAGCCAATACTCGGGTTTCCAATCAATAGTCTCAAGCTTTCTTAACAAGTCACTTGAATCTTGCACAAATGAAGGTAAAGCAGAAACAAAGTCTTGCAAAAAGTAATCAATCTACTTGGTGACATTTTCTAGGAGACCGTCCCTGGCGGAAATTATCGGTCTTCCCGGAGGATTGCTAACATCCTTATGCACTTTGGGGATTAGGTAGAATACCGGCAGTACTGGAAAATCCTTCTTCAAAAATTTGAACTCATCCAAACTTAGAAGGCCGGTACTTTTCCACCCCAACAACAAACTGTGAAGATTACTGTGTTCCAATTTAATCTCCGAAAGTTCACATCTTTTACAACAGGAAACATCATTTAATTGTTTATACGCTTCCTCCAATTAAAGAGTACGTTGCCAAAGGACCACATTACCACCTTTATCCGCTTGGCGTACTATGATGGAATTATCGGTCTGGATTTTGTTGACCAAATTGAAATACTTGGTATTGTGAATCTTTGTTTGATGTTTGGATCGCAGAGTCGAGATATGTAAACGCTTGATATCATTTATCGCCAGATCATGAAATACATCCAGGTTGTCATGCAGGGATGTTGGAGAAAAAGTAGACTTAGGTTTAAACTTGGTTGGACATGGCGCATTATAGACCACAGCCACACCTTGTGTCTCAGACAACGCCCCTTCTATACCTAGAGAAGTCAAATCTATGAGTAAATTGGCATCTTTGGCAATAGAATCTAATGCTGTCGATACTCCACCTATCACAGCAGGTTTTGTTGATTGGTGGTGCATCAGAAAGTATTTTTTAAGCTTAAGTTTGCGGATGTATTTGTAGAGCTCAATTCTGGTTCTGGAATAACTGAAATTGTTCGCTGGACAATATGTCAAACCCAAAGAAAGAATTTCAATGTCAGAGGTAGTCAGCACAGTGGGGGTCAGATTGATAACTGCTGGACCCTCCACCATCCCTTGTTCATCTATCTCCGTTACTTCGACTTGGTCCAGCGTTTTTTGGGGAAGAATTTTTTCTTTCTTGTTTGAGCGCCCTCGTCCTGCTTTGTGGCGCTGTTGTCGCTTGTAGTTCCGCTTTTGTCTGGCTGTTGCTTTGCTGCCCGTGGGCGCAGTGTGGCCCGCCTGTCTTGCCTCAGGCAGTTGACCTCCTGCCCCAGGGAGAATTTTGTAAACCCCAACCTGGGGTCTCTTAGGGTGCCATCTGTATATATATATATATATACACACAGTCACTGGATGATGTCATCAGTGATGTCATTTGAGATGTCATGAGTGATGTCCCTGACCATGTAATGAGTGATGTAATGTGTGATGTCATCAGCAGTGCAATGAGGGGGCTTGAGTTTTAGTTAGCTCAACTAACTATAATGGACTAATTTCTCTGGCTTTGTACAAGTGAGATGTCCAACTAAGTACAATGTCCCTGAAACCTGTTTTTTTCAGTGACTTACCAAGGTTTTTTAAACGCTAATTCCTAACTATGATGTCTCTGAAACCTATGGTTTTCTCAGTGAAAAAAATAAATATATATATATATATATATATATATATATATATATATATATATATATATATATATATATACGTCCAGACATATTGGCTTTACCATTGCTTATTTTAGCCACCATAGCAAAATTTTAAGCATTGTAGATTTCTGAATTATTGGTGCCTACTTGATTGCATATTGAGCGAATTATATGTGCTAGTGATAAACTGGCTATTTCTCTAAAGCCATTCTGGAAGCATTACCCCATTTCCATGTGACAAGCAGCGGCATTTGTTTGCCGCTTCAGCTGTCTTTTCATCTTTATGTGCATTCCTGGAACTTCTAACTTGTGCAGCTACTTAGAACCACTTACTTCTTATCAGCCCGAGTACAACTCTTGACAAGTGCATTCAATTAGCGGTGAGTTTTGTTGACACTTGCCTGCATTGTGTTGTCTTCAACTACATCCAGCTAGGATGTAAGAGCCCTTTTGGCTGCTTTGAAAGTTTGAAATAAGTGTGCTATTTAAAGCAGGGAATCGTGCAATAAGTAGTTTAAAACTAAAATAGGTACCAAAAGTCAGATATAAGAGGGGAATTGTGACTAATAGCACAATATGGACAAGGAGTTTATTCGGAGTTTCTTTAATGGGCCTTTCTCACTAGTGCGTGGTCAATTATTTGGATCACTTAACCCGCATTTAAATCTGTACCATACAGTGTAAATATTGCCTCATTTATCAATACCACAATACTGTCATCAACAGCTCTGTTACATCCAGTGTATTTAACTTATCAACCAAGTACATATATTTTATCACCCACCAGAATTCCCCAAATGTAAGTATGCTATTGAATCAAAAATGTAGAAAATAGTCAAATGTGAATGAAACTGATCACTCAGTTATTAGGTAACTTCAATACCACATACTGACCAAATATTTAACAGTCCATCCGGAAATGGACGGATGAAGCACAAAAGTATCTGACCTCAAAAGATACGAGTGTTTTAATTAAACTAGTTGTTTACTTTGAAGGAGCTTAAATAATAGTTCAGGGCTTATCATAAATTACAAACCAAGCAATTGTCTCCCAATGCACGAGGCTGTGCGAACGTCGGTGCACCCAGGCTGCATCATGTGATGCAGATATCTGAGGGTCTGGTCAGTTCTTCCCTAGTATATTCCACAGAGGTTTGAGGATGTGCTTGGTCCACAGTGCCTGGTGGTGAGCGTGCACTGGCCCTTGACCACTGAATTTGTAGAAGTCTGTTGCCAGCCTAAGATAGAGAAGGTGCTATTTCCTTTCAACCTGTTTTATCTCTAGACATCCCATTGGCTGAGACTGGTTGACATGACAGTAGAAATGTTTGAACCATCAGCTCACAACATACAACTCTGTGATATCACAATGTAAAGGGGCAGTAGTTAGCCCTAATTCCCATGCTGCGGTCCAATAGGTATCCAAGGCCTCTGGAGGTGCCTCGTTCACTTTGAAAATCCAACTATTACTAGTTTTTTTACAGTCATTTTCCAGTTACTGCCCTAAAATGTATGCAAGGATGCATCCAGTGCTAAGAAATAGCAGTAAAAGCAACAGAATATCAATAACAAGAGCAAGCACTCGCTAAATGTGCACTTGGGGTAGGATTTTTCCCCAACCTACTCCTAGCATTTGACCGCTCAGCCCTTCACAGGGCTTGGTCGCCCCACTCACTGCTGCCGCTCCTGCCTGCCTTTGCCGCCTCCTGCCTGCAGATTTCTTCGCTCGCTGCCCGCTGCTCCTGGGAATTTCCCACTGCTCCTGGGAATTTCCCGCTGCCCGCTGCTTCTTTGAATTTCCCGCCGCTGCCTCCCTGCGGCCCCGCCCCCCTGTGATTCCCTTCGCCGCCCGCTCCCGCCACCCAGCTGCTCCTCCCTCCCGGCTCCTTACTTATGACGCCCCCAGAGCGACCGCGCAGCGGACGCGCACAGCGGGAGCGCCGATTGAGCCCCGTAGGTGCGCCAAAGGTAAGCCCGTCTGCGCCCGTCCGCGCCTGGCCCACGCCCAGCGCCAGGACCCCTGGCCCTCCCCGCCAAGGCAAGACGACCCGACTGACCTACGACGCCGCCACTTTCAACGCACTCAATGCCGGCCGGACCCACGCCTGCTGCCGAGCCACCCCGAGACGCACCCACGGACCCTTCACCTGCTGCACCTGCAAGTTCACCTGCCTCCGAACCTGCCCCGCACCCGCCAAGACAAACACCAGCAGCAACCACCTCAAGTACATCCTGATCAACACCCGCTCTGTCCACAGACACGCCGTGGAACTCTGGAACCTCCTCGACGCTACATCACCGGACGTCGCCTTCCTCACGGAAACCTGGATGAACGCCTCCTCTGCACCCGACATCGCCATCCCGGATGGGTACAAGATCATCAGGAGGGACCGCATCAACCAGACCGGAGGTGGCATCGCCATCGTCCACAGGAACACCATCCGCATCACGACCGACGCCAACGACTCCTTCGCCGCAGCCGAACATCTCCACTTCCAGATTCACACCGACCCTAAGACGACCCTCAGAGGCACCCTCATCTACAGACCCCCGGGACCACGCACACAATTCAGCGAAGACATCACAGACTTCATCAGCCCGCACGCCCTCCCCTCCACCGACTACATCCTCCTCGGGGACCTCAACTTCCACCTGGAGAACAACAAGGACCGCAACACCACCGCCCTGCTGGAAAACCTCGCCAACCTCGGACTCAAGCAACTGGTCAACACCCCCACCCACTACGCCGGCCACACGCTTGATCCCGTCTTCTCTTCCAGCAAGTACATCACCTTCAGCCACGCCACCGGACTCCACTGGACCGACCACAGCTGCGTCCACTTCAGCTTCAAAAGATCCACGACTCACCACCACCCGCAACAGGTACCTCACAGGAATTGGAGCAAGATCACCGCAGACCAGCTCACCACCTCCCTCTGCCAGAGCCCACCCGCCAACACAACGGACCCCAACGAAGCAGCCCGCAACTTCACACAGTGGCTGACCGCCTGCGCCGACGACCTCGCGCCACTAAAGAACCCTCCCAGCAGACCCAGAAGCAAGAAGGCATCCTGGTTCACCGACGACCTCAAGGACTCCAAGAAGACCTGCCGCACCCTCGAGAAAGCCTGGCTCCTCGACCGGACCACCGACAACATGACCGCCCTCAAACACGCTACCCGCAAGCACCACCAGCTCATCCGCACCACCAAGAAGAAATCCCTGAAGGAACGACTGGACAACAACGCCCACGACAGCAAAGAGCTCTTCACTATCGTCAAGGAGTTCTCCAACCCCAGCACCGGCACCAACGACATCACTCCGTCACAAGAGCTCTGCGACTCCCTCGCCTCGTTCTTCCACCGCAAGATTGCCGACATCCACAACAGCTTCGGCGCCCCACCCACGCACCCAACCGTCGAACCAATGCCCCCCACCGCCACCCTTCGCACCTGGACCACGGTGACCACCGAAGACACAGCCCGCACGATGAACACCATCCACTCCGGATCACCGACCGACCCATGCCCACACCACGTCTTCAACAAGGCCGACTCCACCATCGCACCCCAACTCCAGAAGATCATCAACGCCTCCTTCAACACCGCCACCTTCCCGGAGAGCTGGAAGCACGCCGAGATCAGCGCCCTCCTGAAGAAACCTACAGCGGACCCCACCGATCTCAAAAACTTCCGCCCCATCTCGCTCCTCCCTTTTCCTGCTAAAGTCATCGAGAAGATTGTCAACAGACAGCTGACCGCCTTCCTCGAGACGAACGGATCCCTCGACCCCTCGCAGTCCGGCTTCAGAGCCAACCACAGCACCGAGACCGCCCTCATCGCAGCCACCGACGACATCCGTACCCTGCTCGACAAGGGGGAAACAGTGGCCCTCATCCTCCTGGACCTCTCCGCTGCGTTCGACACGGTCTGCCACCGCACCCTAGTCCAGCGCCTCAGCAACATCGGTATCCAAGTGAAGGCACTGGAGTGGATCATCTCGTTCCTCGCCGGAAGAACACAAAGAGTCCGCCTCCCCCCGTTTCGCTCCGAGGCCACCGAAGTCATCTGCGGCGTCCCGCAAGGATCTTCACTCAGCCCCACTCTCTTCAACATCTACATGAAACCTCTCGCAGCCATCGCACGCCAGCACAACCTCAACATCATCTCTTACGCCGACGACACCCAGCTGATCCTCTCCCTCACCAGAGACCCCGACACCGCCAGAACCTGCCTACACGAAGGGATGAAAGACGTCACCGAGTGGATGAAGGACAGCCGCCTGATACTGAACTCGGACAAGACGGAAGACCTCATCCTGGGATCTTCGCCCTCCGCCTGGGACAACTCCTGGTGGCCCCCAGCCCTGGGCACCGCACCCAAGCCAACCGACCACGCACGCAACCTGGGCTTCATCCTGGACCCCTCCCTCTCGATGACCAGTCAAGTCAACGCCGTCTGCTCATCGTGCTTCAACACCCTGCGTATGCTTCGCAAGATCTTCTGCTGGATCCCGACCGAGACCAGGAAGACTGTCACCCAGGCACTCGTCCCCAGCCGACTGGACTACGGAAACGCCCTCTACGCCGGAATCACAGCCAAGCTACAGAAAAGACTCCAGCGCATCCAGAACGCCTCCGCCCGACTCATCCTGGATGTCCCCCGACGCAGCCACATCTCCAGCCACCTGAGGAACCTGCACTGGCTCCCCGTCGACAAGAGGATCACGTCCCGGCTCCTCACCCACGCACACAAGTCTCTCCACGACCTGGGCCCCAAGTACCTCAACGACCGCCTGACCTTCTACACGCCCACCCGCCAGCTACGGTCCACCAGCCTTGCCCTCGTAGCCGTACCACGCATCCGAAGAGCCACCGCCGGAGGAAGATCCTTCTCTTACCTGGCTGCCAAGACTTGGAACTCCCTCCCCATCCACCTTCGGCTGACCCAGGACCATCTCGCCTACAGGAAACAACTCAAGACCTGGCTGTTCGAGCAGTAGCATACCCCTCCCCCCAAGCGCCTTGAGACCCTCCCGGGTGAGTAGTGCGCTATACAAATGGCATGATTGATTGATTGATTGATTGATTGATAGCATTTAGCGCTAGTTTCTTAGTGCAAAATGCACCTTTGCATCCAAAAAAGACACAAGGATGTATGTTGTGGTAAGAAAATAGCACTAAATGCAACAGAACATAAACAGCAGCGTGAACAGCCACTCACACTTGCTAAATGGGCTTGCACTGAAGGATTTTCCCTCCAAAAGTACTCTTAATTACACAAGCTACTCTTTCGGTACTTGTAGATCCCCATTTGAATCTTAGTAGATGGGAACTCTTAGTGCAATCAGTGATCACTCGTAATCTAAGCCCAGCCCTCCTGCTCTCTGACAATTGGATCACCTTCCTTAAACCACCCATGGTATGCCCTGTGGACGTAAACTACTGTAAAGCCGATCATAGCATTACTTGGCATTACTTTAGGGCTACTTTCCAGTGCAAAGCAAGTTTTACCCTGGACAGTCTGTCCCAATGGGAAACATCCTTTACAACGAAACTTTTACAACGCAGTGCTATTACAACGCAGGTTTTACAACGAAAACCACTACAACGCATTGCACTGGGGGGCGCTCTAGGATAGGGAATAGATTTAATTTACTATCCAACACCTTCCCTACTATCCACGGGGACTGGAGTTGGAATAGTAAATTAAACTATTCACTATCCAGCACCCCAAAGCGCTATGCGTTGTAACAGCATGCATTGTAAAAACTGTGTTGTAACAGCATGCGTGGTAAAAGCATGCGTTGTTGTGTCATACATCCGTCCCAATGCAACACTTTGCACCAGTTTGCATCAGTTTTATGATCAACCTGTTCATAAATCTGGGCCCTGATATCTTTGCAACATTCTTTTGGCACTGTCTGTCAATGAGAAACACTGCCCATAGGAATGACCTGATAATGTCAAGTTCTTGCAATTTAATGACTATAAGATAGCATTTTTCTATGGACCCCTGTGTTATTCTCATTATTGCTCCCCACCACGTCAGCCATATCAAATTATCTTCTTGGTTCCAGCATCTGCCACCATCATCATATGTTTGTGTAGGTAATTTTTAAATTAGGCACGCCTACCCTACTTATACCTAAGGACATATTTCTATTTTCTAAATCTGCAGCTCTGACTTAACGTTGATTCTTTTATAGGTTACGACTATGTCAAACTATCTGAGTTCCAATCCTACTAACATGATTATCTAATTGGAGGGCAGTAGTAACTGAGGTCCTGGGAAACCAGTGATAAAGGAGATACTCATCAGGGACCTCGCACAGCAACAATCCAGGGTGAGAGGATGAGTTAAAGAGAATGTTATGGAAAGTGAGGCTGGGAGATAGACATGGCTCTCCAATGACAGTGTTAGAAGCCTACGCGTGAGTTACACAGGGTTGTGGGAATCTAATGTTATAACACATACCTCACCTTGCAACTGCCTGTATGCTCATCGTGCAGGCCTACCTAGTAAGAGAGAGGCAGTTTTGTAAATTGTTTATTATTAGAGAAAGGGAGAACCTGCAAAGGTCGTTGTCAACTGCTCTGATAAGGGAGAATAATTACTGCCCTATAGTTAAGTCAAGTCAATGCAAAGTTTATTGTGTAGATTACTTAAAACCATGACAATAGAACAGATTTAAAAAGAAACAGAATTATACAGAATGCCCTACAGTCATTACCACTTTGAACACCCTACCCATACATATCACGCTGCTGTTTCGAACAAATGTACACCCAAAACACACTTAAATGAACTGCTACCTATGTCGAACTATCAAGCGGATCCCCTCTGAACCGGAACACAAGCAAATCACGACTAGTTTTGGCCTATTTTTGCCTCTTTCTCTTCACCTGGGCGCAGCTCGATTCCAGTGGTACAATGAGCATGGGACCCAAATATGGGCACTTACAGTGTCACAATGAAGAATAAAAAAGTGATGGACTGCATGCTTGAACTAATCCCAGGCACTGGCAGTTAACCAGTCTGCATCTGAGTGCATCATTTGTTATCCACCATGCCACCTTAGATTACACCCAGACATATGAAAAACAGCCAGGGTCCTGCTGCAATCAGAAAAGTCTATCCCAAACTGCTAAACCAGGTGCCCTTTGAACCAAAGAGCAAGCAATCCAAAACTGGTTCCAGCCTATTTGGGCCTCAATCAGTGGCGTAGCTAGACCTACTGCCACCTGGGGCGGCCCCTACGTTTGCCACCCGGTGCAGGTAAGAGCGGGAGGGGGTTTGGCAGCCGAAGAACGACTTGTTCGGGGAGGGGGTGGGGAGAATGGTGGTAATTGACAGACAGGACTTGCCCACCTCCACTGACCCCAAAAAGAGGGCCCCCCCAGCTATGCCACTTCCCTTTACAGGCATTTGCAGCTTGGTGCACAAACCACTAAATATACCCAAGTCTCTTGTTGTATATGTAAAGATGTGATGAGGTATAAAGAAAACCTTATACTACACTCTCAACTCCCATTATGTGTCGTGGCACAGGGGAAGGCATCCCTTAAGGATAAGACCCCTCACTCACCCGAGGGTGACATGCTTCATCATATGGGGCCTCCTTACCAGTGAAGAACCTGGTCAACACTGGGAGCTACTACTTCGGGGATCTTAAAGAAGGAGCTCAGAGATGTTTTCAAAGTTGTTAGGAGTAGGATGGTAATCCCATATGTGTGCTGTAAGGGTTGAGTGAGGTAGTGTTGCAGCGCTGTGTTGTAGGACGGGTGTGAACTTAAAACTACCTAGATAGAACACAATTAAACTTTATTCCTGTGTGCTAGCTGGCAGGATTAAAAATGTAACAGCACAGTGGTATGGATTTAAACCACTGTTAGTGATAGGTCAACATGTTTCAGCCTGGTGATCTAGTTTCAGTATCAGCGGCTTTCGTCAGGACCAGGTTTTATTACAATGCTGCTGCAAATTACGTGCAAAAACGTGAAAAACTTTTTGAAAGAATAAATTAAATTTAGTGTCACCAGTGTTCCTGTTCCATCTTTTTCTGGTATCAGGTCACACTCTTGATATCTGAAAAGGAATTCACAAGTGTATTTGTCTGGAATTAGGAGGAGTAGTGTAAGAACAAGCTAATCAACTGCAGCTCATTACAGTTTCTTTATAGTTATGTGATTATCACATCTACCTCAAAAAACACTCAGAACACTTATTATTAGTGTCATATACATTTTTTTTGCGTAGTGAACTTACCCACAAAAGTTGGATAGTTCTGCCTCACCTCTACCAGTCAAGTTGCTCAGGAGGGAGGCCCCGCTCTGTGGATGTAATAGACATTCAGTGATAACTAACCACTCTGTCATGTTTCTTCTATATCTCTACAGTCAATCTAAAAAACCTTGGGGAAGTCCTATAACCCAGGCCGTTTGCAGCTTGGTTCCAGAGGCACAGTGAACACTAGCCTCATTTCTGGGCCTAGCCGTTGCTCATGGGGCATTACAATGAAAAGTAGAAAAAAGTGACGGATGGAATGATTCCGTTAATCTCAGTCAGGGCCGGATTAGCCGTAGCCAGCACCGGGCAATCCCCCGGTGCGCCGCACAGGTGGGGGGCAGGTTTTGTTACAGGGCCGTTTTTGCAGTATGGGGGCGGCCGCGCACTTTGCCAGGGCCGGTTTTGGTTCGCAGTCCAGCCCTGATCCCAGTCACTGTTAATTACTCAGGCCACACCCCAATCCATGATTTTTTGCCCATCACGCCTCCTCAGATTAGGCCCAGTCATATGCAAATCAACCTGGGTCCTGCTCCAATAGGAACAGGCCTGCACCAACTGTCAAGTCAGGTCCCCTCTGATCCAGAACTCAAGCAACCCAAAACCTGTTGTACAGCAAGGGGCTGCTGGGAGGGACTTGTAGTTCAAAAGCACACAAAACACATTGTCTTAGACCAGCTGTAAACAGATCAGGAATAAACACAGGATTAAAAATATATTTGATCATGGTCTAGGAGTTTGCAACAAATAATGAATCCATCTGTTGAGACGGGTCTGAGATCAATAACAATAGCATTAGAAAGAATCGACAAGAACAACTCAAGCAAAAAACGTTATTAGGTTACATTATATTTTTACTGTACACACGCTTCCCTCATATAACCACAGAAGTTGCACAGTTTTGCAAGAAGCAGAGCCAGTCCAATAACCTCAACATTTTTGCACGCACCCAAAGAATCAAAAATAGATAATATTTTTTCCGAGCATCTATTTTTGGTACTGCATTGGGATATTGCCATGGAAACTGTGATAGTTGGATGTAAAGGCAAATATTCTGGCTTTTCTCATTTTTCAGCAGAGACTGTATCTTTTTCAGAGATATAAAACGCGCCTCAGACCATCTGCTTACTGGAAATTGAATATTTATGTTCATTTCACCTGAACTCTGAAGAGCATCGCTCCAGGCCCTAATGTTTGAGCGCAGATACAAGACGTACACAAGAACTGACTGATATCTTCACTCTGAATGCTAAATCCACTGACTGAAGCCTTCAGTCACCGAAGAAACATGAATGTGTCAATGAGCAGCACTTCTAGGCGGTCAGCAGAGACACTGTGTCTGCATTTATTTCCTATTAGCCTGCATGCTAATCATTCACCTCTCTGCCTGCTTATGTCTAAGGCCTGCCAAATCTGCAAAGAGTTAGGTAGGTTCCCTAGAACCAAAGGAACTAAACCAAGTGCACATAAGTATGTTTTTGCTCCTTCTCAGACTCATAACTAACTGTGCAACAGTGACTAATTTATAAAAGAAAGGGGGGGGCATATTTACAAGGGCCATATCTCCACTTTTTTGCCTTTTAAAGCCAAAAAGGCAGAGATAGAAATATCGCCCTATTTACAAGAGGGTGCTAACATGCATTAGCACATGTTAGCACCCTTTTTTCAGACGCCTCCTTTTGCTTCTCTAATGAGATGCAAAGTGGTCGTCACTGGGCAGTACAACCTTGTAAATATCGAAGATGTGCACATCGCAATATATACAAGGTGGCCCATGCATTTTAGCAGATGTTAGTTTCGTCGAAAACTGCTCTTTTCGCCAATAACTAACATCTGCTAAAATCATGACTAACCCATACCTAACATAGGGGGTGGATTCTTGTGTTACGACCACATGGTCGTATCAACAAACATATCGCCGTTTTGCAGGGAACATCGCTGGAAAGCCAGCATTGTTCCATGCAAAACAGCGATTACCCCGCTATCGCTGGAATTTATATCGCCATTGCGCTAGGCGTTGTAAATACAGCGCAAGCATGGCGATAAATTCCAGTGACAGACGGCGATAAATATAAAAGTGCTAAGTGCGTTTTGCAATATTTATCGCCGTCTGTTATGCCCTGAAGTGCCACGGACGTTCTCGGAAGGCCACTGCAGCCTGCATCAAATATACCCTAGTACCAACATTACAGCTAACGATTGCACTCCTACAAGTGTGATAATTCAGACTATTTCCGGCCACATAAAGCTATGATAATGGCATGAGAGGCTAGTATTTTTCATTTTCAATGTATATTGACTTATTAAACACACTCGTTGTGCTCATCTCAAAATTTAAAAAGACAGCGCCACCATGTGGTGGGCTGTCACTAGATCATGCGCTGACAATTAACTGCTGCTGCAGAGCAACGGAAACCACCGCACAAATTAAGCACTGATGGTGCATGGGTACAGACACCTGAGCACAGCCCACCCACCTCTATATTTGAGATGTGGTGTTCAGGTTTCTGGGCTAACACATAAAAGAAATATTGGCAAAGACAATTGGTCTCACATTTTAATGGTGACATCTTAAGGATTTGTGGGTCTCAAGCGGTATATATTTTGGGAACCACCTATTCGAAATCACCTTAAATGTTTCGTCACATTTCAACTTAATCATGCTCTCATAATGCTGAACTACATTGAATAATATGAGAAACCTTCAGAAACGGGAACATGGAAAAACAGGGCATGGCTCAATCTGCTAGGTGTTCGGCAGCCAAATTGTACCAAAAGAAAGTTTGAACAAGCAGTGTTAAAGGCATTCTTTTTGTTTGGTGCAAATGAGAGAGCTGGGAGTGCTTAATTATGCCTGAAACAATTAGGTATTTTAATTTCCAAAAGAAACACAAATAAATCAATGGTCCAAAAGTATAAATTGCAACCATAAATACAATCAAAATTCTTCTTTTTCTTGTTGTTCTGCAGCCGACGCGTTTCGTCCTAGAAGCAGGACGTCATCAGGGCTGCAATTGCAAACACACAATACAAACACATCAGTACATATATACAATATCAATCAGTAATAACCTGTGAAAAGCAAAAGAACCCAAATCTTTTTGTAACTTTTAAATCCAGTACAGCTCACTGTGCCGAGTAGTACTAACAGGGAATTCAATAACTTAACAATACTAGAAAACAAGCGGGAAAATATTAGCTTGGAATTTTCACATATAGTCATATCTGCTGTTCCTTCTTCGAACACACAAATACTCTACAACATATCTGCTGTTCCTTCTTCGAACACACAAATATTCTACCTACATCCTGAGATGAAGTGCTGGCAAACTGTTGCATGGGTGTTTACAAACAAAATGTTTTTTTTATTTTTATTGGTGAACAGCTCACCTCATGCTCTCGTAATGAGGCTCCTCTGTTTAATTGGCTTCAAATTTTGAACCTCTGGTCTGGGCAGTTTCGCTACAAGAGGCCGATTCTTCATATATATAATAGTTGTATTCATGAACTGGGGTGAGGCAGAAAAAGGAAAGACCTATCAATTGTTAAACGAATACTATATATCTACCCAGTTGTAACCTTCACTATTCTAATTCTCTCTTATCTTGCACTGACTCCGTCTAACACAATAACATACCCCACCTGTTAGAATTCATACCTTTCAAGACTATAAGTCAATGCTTCACTCAAAATCGATTTATCCTTTCTTTAAACCGAGAGTCCTTTAAAAGCGATCTGCCAGTGGCTTCTCATACCTACAAGAAGTCCGGACACATTGATACATTAGATTGCTCTATTAGCCCTCTTGAGTATTGAAAAATTACGCCTCCTTGTTCACTCACCGCATTCCAATGAAATGTAGCCAAGCGGAAAAGTAACATCTATTTTGTAGTAGTCCTATCAATACGTTCTTAAACTGCCAAATCTAAAAAAATACACAAAATAGACAGGATAATGTAATCTTGACGCTTCTTTCCTTCCAAGTTAACTATCACACTGTACGCTGCCTAATCTTCTTCGCTTACCTTTCATAATGTGGCCTCCTGTTCCTCTCCACGCCGTCCGGGTACGATAAATCCCGAAGGTGAGGTTTCCCTGTACTCCCTACGTTTAAAAAGGACCCAATAGCCAATCAAAGCACACTAAAATTCCGCGCGTATTGTAATTCCGCTCACCTGTGAGCCAGTAAACGTTTCCAATCAGGTCCGCTACCTTTATTTTCTCTAACTGCTAAGTGTTTCCGCTCATGCGCATTCGGCTATTATGCAGGCTAATCAGCTAACCCTAGTATTTCCGGTCATGCGCATATCATATACGCAGGTTACCATTCAGGTCCGCCATGTAAATAAGTATTTGTATTAAAGCAATGTCATGCTAGTATTTCTGGTCATGCGCATATCATATACGCAAGTTTCCATTTAAGTCCGCCATGTGAATAAGTATTTGTATTAAAGCAATGAAGTTATTCCTAAGTGTTAATGATCCTCTTTGCACAACGTTTCCGATAATGTGTACTAGTGCGTGCATCTGAGGTGACGAAATTCCTTTCGGACCACTCGTCTGCACAGTTAGTTTCTCATCTGGCGTCACAGTCTATTCGCATATTTTGAAAATAACGGAATGGTGTTGATTTAATTTCTCGCACCGAGTATTGCAGTAAGTCGCCTCTTACTGACTAAATAAGGCCGCCTTCCTTCTTTAACAACATGCGTCGATATAAAGAACCAATCTTCTAGATCAATCACCGTGCCTGCTAAGATTTAGCCTGACATTTATTGCGGCATGCTCTATCATATTGTTGCTACGTTCACCTATTCCCCTAATATTTATTTACTTGTGCGTGTAACTTCATATTGATATTTGGAATAGGTGGCGTAATTCTGATATGTTTCAATCTTATCTTTAATAATCAAGAAATGTATCCAGTTTCAAGCCCTTGTTTAAATATAATTCAGAAAAATGGGGCAAGAAGTCATCCAGATACTCAAAGATTTAATTGAACATGTCTACACTGTATCGTCCAAATATGGGCCAGGACGCGTTCATGTCATACTGAAAGAAGGCATCCGCAAAGAAAACAACAGTTTGCCTGCTCAATATCCCAGAATGTGTACAATTGAAAATGCCTAATGAAACATATATTTATTAAACCCACTGGTTTTAGTCATGTACATTCATTTAAGTCCTCATTCATTGATAATTATGCCAAAAAATGATGTAGTTCAGAATCAATGTTTAAACCATATATCATGCTACGACATTTGATTATCCAACGTGCTTCAGTTTGACGAATTCGTAGTTCCCAATTTCCCCCCCTCACATGTTGGGACACTTTTTCTATGCCATGAAATTTAAATTCCAAGTTAGCACCATGTTCCTTTTCCATATGTACGTAGAGTGGGGATCTTGTGTCTCGATTCATGATTGCTCGTCTATGCTCTTGCATTCTTATTTTAAGGGGTCTTTTCGTGCTCCCTATATACACTTTGTAACAGCTACAAATGATAGCATAGACTATTCCTACACTGTTGCAATTAATAAATTCATTAATATGAAATTGCTTAGTGCCATTGAATCTGAAAGTTTTTGTTTTGTTCATGCCGT
This sequence comes from Lissotriton helveticus, assembly GCF_964261635.1. Lineage (NCBI taxonomy): Eukaryota > Metazoa > Chordata > Amphibia > Caudata > Salamandridae > Lissotriton > Lissotriton helveticus. Next base: position 209,584,068 of record NC_136063.1, on the reverse strand, counting down.
GCGGGCATATTACGCATGTCCCACAGGTATAAAAGCCTTTGGGCTGAGTGGAATTTAAGTTTGTTTCATTGTTGGACGAATGTAATTCGTTGAAACTTTGTCCCTGATAGTTGGACATTTCTTAAACGTTATTAAGGGTCTGTCATCCAGTATCGTAGACAAACCCGGAACACCTTTCAACAGGGTCCAATTCCTACTTAGTGCTTGTCTGATTTTCTCTTTTTGTACGCAATATGCTGTAACAAAGGAAGGTTTGTGTCTGACTAGTTCTTTCTTTTTCGGAAGCAAAGTAGTTGCTCTGTCAATTTTTGACACTTTCTCACTAGCCCTTGCTAGATCTTTTTTGGCATAACCTCTTTTGCCTAGTCTTAGTTTTAGTTGATTTAATTCTTGAATATAGTCCTCATCCCGACTGCAATTTCTTCGGGTTCTGATCATTTCTCCGTATGGAATCCCCCCAATTACAGATCCCGGGTGAAAACTATCTGCCCTCAAGATGGAGTTGGTAGCAGTTTCCTTCCTGAAAAGTTTACTGTTAATTTTGTCCCCAACCACCAACAGCGTCACATCTAGGTATTCAATACTGGATGTACTTTGATTCATTGTCAGTCTCACATTAAAATCATTATGGTTCAAGTAATGCAGATAATTATTTAAATCATCCGGGGTGCCTCTCCATATTATTAGGATGTCGTCGATGAATCTGGCCCAAAATACCACCAGATCCATCCATTCCCCAGCTCTGCGGCTCCAGGCGTGCTCCCTCTCGTACCAGCCCATAAATAGGTTGGCATAAGAGGGAGCAAACCTGGATCCCATTGCCGTGCCCCTGATCTAATGGAACCATTCATCCTCAAATAGGAAATAGTTGTTTTTGAGTATTAGCTGGCTCATTTGGATTATCATTTTAGAATGGTGTCTTAAACTCGCACTTCTGCTGCCAAGAAAGTGTTCTAGCGCTTGTATACCCTTCTCCATCTCAATGCAAGTATAAAGACCCACCACGTCTAACGTTACCAAAATCATTCCATCTTCCCACCTAAAGTCATGCAATTTATTGAGAATGTCAGTGGTGTCCCTGACATATGAAGGTAAGTTCACCACTAACGGCTTAATAAAGCCATCTACAAACTCTGACAGATGTTCTGTGACACTGCCGATGCTGGAAACTATGGGCCTACCTGGTGGGTTCACCCTGTCCTTGTGAATTTTAGGTAATGTGTAAAGGAAGGGAGAGACAGGATGACTAACATTTAAATATTTATATTCTGATTCATCTATCAATCCTTCTTCCTTCCATACACACAAATATTCCAAAATATTCTGAGAAATCTCTTTCATCGGATTTGCTTTAACTTTTTTATAACAATTAACATCTTTGAGTTGTTCTCGTATCTCAGCCACATAGTTTGCCCTGTTCATCACAACGATGTTCCCCCCCTTATCAGCTTCCCTGATAATTATTGAGGGATCTTGTTTTAAGTTTGATAAAGCCAATCTTTCTTGCAGGGACAGATTGTCTTTATAATGACTGTTTAGTGTAAATTTGTCTTGTAGCTTATGGAATTCTTGCAATGTCTTTTCCATAAATAAATCAATTGCTATATATTGGCTGCCATGGGGAATAAACTTGGATTTACTACGCAATCCACTGGTGCACTGGTAATTCGTTTCTATTTCCCCCGACAAAGTCATTAACAAATGAACATTTTCTAGCTCAGATGATGTCATTTCAGAGTTTTTATTCAATATTTTGCTCTGCACATTTACATCCAATGTTGAGAAAAAACTTTTCAATTTTAAATTTCTGCAGAATTTGAACAAATCAATGTGTAACTCAGTATAATCACAATTGTATACAGGACAATATTTTAATCCTTTTTGTAACACTGAAACTTCATGTTCATTTAAACGTCTATCCGACAAATTAATGACTTCCAATTCCCCAGGGATGGCCTGATACTGGTCTAGTTCTTGGTTCTGTTCTGACTCCTGGTGCCCATCCTTGTATTTGTGGGATTTCCTCCTCCCCCTTCTAGTCCTCCTATGAACTTTTTCCGACCTTTCTTGATCATTTTTAGCTCGTCGCAAAAAGAAGAGTTCTTTTTAGGAGCTCCTCCTGTGGCACCCATAGTATTCTCCTCAATAGAAGAGATACTGGAACTGCTATAATTTGTGGACGTGCTTAGGTCACCTGATTGTGCTGTCCCAGCCGTTTGATTGGGTTTAGGTTTCGGTTTGGCCACCTCATCGTAACCTCGGGCAAAAGTGAAGATTCTCCCTTCATTGTAGTCCCGCTCATCTCTTTTTAATTTACTTAATTTTTTGTCCTTAATTTGCAATTGATGTTTGTTAATGACATCTTTAAGGATCAACACCATTCCGTTATTTTCAAAATATGCGAATAGACTGTGACGCCAGATGAGAAACTAACTGTGCAGACGAGTGGTCCGAAAGGAATTTCGTCACCTCAGATGCACGCACTAGTACACATTATCGGAAACGTTGTGCAAAGAGGATCATTAACACTTAGGAATAACTTCATTGCTTTAATACAAATACTTATTCACATGGCGGACTTAAATGGAAACTTGCGTATATGATATGCGCATGACCGGAAATACTAGCATGACATTGCTTTAATACAAATACTTATTTACATGGCGGACCTGAATGGTAACCTGCGTATATGATATGCGCATGACCGGAAATACTAGGGTTAGCTGATTAGCCTGCATAATAGCCGAATGCGCATGAGCGGAAACACTTAGCAGTTAGAGCAAATAAAGGTAGCGGACCTGATTGGAAACGTTTACTGGCTCACAGGTGAGCGGAATTACAATACGCGCGGAATTTTAGTGTGCTTTGATTGGCTATTGGGTCCTTTTTAAACGTAGGGAGTACAGGGAAACCTCACCTTCGGGATTTATCGTACCCGGACGGCGTGGAGAGGAACAGGAGGCCACATTATGAAAGGTAAGCGAAGAAGGTTAGGCAGAGTACAGTGTGATAGTTAACTTGGAAGGAAAGAAGCGTCAAGATTACATTATCCTGTCTATTTTGTGTATTTTTTTAGATTTGGCAGTTTAAGAACGTATTGATAGGACTACTACAAAATAGATGTTACTTTTCCGCTTGGCTACATTTCATTGGAATGCGGTGAGTGAACAAGGAGGCGTAATTTTTCAATACTCAAGAGGGCTAATAGAGCAATCTAATGTATCAATGTGTCCGGACTTCTTGTAGGTATGAGAAGCCACTGGCAGATCGCTTTTAAAGGACTCTCGGTTTAAAGAAAGGATAAATCGATTTTGAGTGAAGCATTGACTTATAGTCTTGAAAGGTATGAATTCTAACAGGTGGGGTATGTTATTGTGTTAGACGGAGTCAGTGCAAGATAAGAGAGAATTAGAATAATGAAGGTTACAACTGGGTAGATATATAGTATTCGTTTAACAATTGATAGGTCTTTCCTTTTTCTGCCTCACCCCAGTTCATGAATACAACTATTATATATATGAAGAATCGGCCTCTTGTAGCGAAACTGCCCAGACCAGAGGTTCAAAATTTGAAGCAAATTAAACAGAGGAGCCTCATTACGAGAGCATGAGGTGAGCTGTTCACCAATAAAAATACAAATAAAATTTTGTTTGTAAACACCCATGCAACAGTTTGCCAGCACTTCATCTCAGGATGTAGGTAGAATATTTGTGTGTTCGAAGAAGGAACAGCAGATATGTTGTAGAGTATTTGTGTGTTCGAAGAAGGAACAGCAGATATGACTATATGTGAAAATTCCAAGCTAATATTTTCCCGCTTGTTTTCTAGTATTGTTAAGTTATTGAATTCCCTGTTAGTACTACTCGGCACAGTGAGCTGTACTGGATTTAAAAGTTACAAAAAGATTTGGGTTCTTTTGCTTTTCACAGGTTATTACTGATTGATATTGTATATATGTACTGATGTGTTTGTATTGTGTGTTTGCAATTGCAGCCCTGATGACGTCCTGCTTCTAGGACGAAACGCGTCGGCTGCAGAACAACAAGAAAAAGAAGAATTTTGATTGTATTTATGGTTGCAATTTATACTTTTGGACCATTGATTTATTTGTGTTTCTTTTGGAAATTAAAATACCTAATTGTTTCAGGCATAATTAAGCACTCCCAGCTCTCTCATTTGCATCAGTTTAGTCTTACCTGGGGTTGGGACGGTGCCCCAGTAGTTGGTGGAGTGCCAAATAGCGCGATTTTCAGTGTACTATCCCTAGTGCACCAGATCATACCTTACGTCGTCCAATAATCTCTGTGGTGTAAATTCTTTTTGTTTGGATCTGGATTGTGTTTACTTCCAACATTAGTTTATGTGAGATTGAGTGTATAACCAGCTTGTTACTCTCATTGTAGGAAAACCATTGTAAAGGTGACTTGTTAGATACTTAGACGACTAGTGCATGATATTGCATTAATACATATTTACATAGCTCCTGAAATTGTAGATTTGTTTGTCGGATATTCACAAACACAAATGTATTCCCCTTCATGACTGGAATTCTTGATGCAATGGTATAAATTAAACTGCTGTCCTGACTATTTTCACCATTCCATTTGTAACAATCTAGAAATGTTCTCCTACTTTCTCTTCCCTGCCTTGTCCTTGTTCTCCTCTATATGTGTGCACCTCTCTGGCTAGACATGTACACATGACCACATGACTATGCTGAGTAAGAGAAATGCGATGAGGCAGGATACAGTAGATAGAGACATAAAGAGAACAGTATAGCGAAAAAGTAAAGTAGAGGGAGAAGGGGCTCGAGATAGAGATGATGTAAAAAGATATCTAAGGCAGGGGGAGAAGTAAAGTATATAGGGGAAAGGGTGGGGTAGCCAGAAGGAAAAATCAAGCAATGTCGAAAGAGCACGGTTTCAGAGAGGTAAAGAGAGGTAAAGATAGGGAGAAGGACATTTTGAGAGAGGCAGAAGAGTGCAGTACTCAAAGGGGGGCGGTAGAGAGAGAAGTAATGTAGGGAAAGAAGTGAATTAGAGAGAGGGAAAGGTAGAGAGAGGTGGAGGAAGACAGATAGACTTGAGAAAAAATGAAAGTGAAGGGTAGGGAGAAAGCAAAATGAAAAGATGTTTAGAAAAATGGGTCTGGAAAAGACAGTAATGGAGAAAAGAGAAAGGTAGAGAGAGGGTTGAATGGTAGAAAAAGGAATGTGGTGTAGAGCGAAATAGATAGTTGAGAGACAAACATGAGAAAGATAAGCTTGGTTTATACAGAGATAGGGAGTTGTGAGAGGAAGAGTTGATGCGATAGAGCGATATATAAAGGAAGAGACTGAGAGAGACAGTTAAAGTGGAGGGGTGAGTTGAACTGAGGAAGGAGGTCAAGAGAGAGTTATGTGTTTGTATACGAGATCGAAAGAGAAAAGGAATAGAGGTAAAGAAATAGCACGGCCAGACAGGAGAAAGGTATTTTGAGAGTTGAAGTAACTAGAAGAGAGGTGGAATTAAAGGAAGGGGGTGGATAGGTGAGGTAGTCAACGAATGATGAGGTAAATTGCCAGATTAGGTAGGGAGAGAGTGGTGGAGTATAAAGAGGCGATGTTGTGAGGGACATGTGAGATAGAGAAATAAACAAGACAGATGAGGAAGAAATCTGAGGTAGAGAAAAGACGGAGGCAGAGAGATAAAGGATTAGAGACGTGGGGAAACAGAGCGGTGCAATAAAGATAGACAAGCGATTGCGTGAAGTAAATGGATTTCAGATTTTCAGTTGGAAAAACAACAATGGTACAGAGAGAGAGATGAAGTAGAGAAAGTTGTGATAGAAAGATGGGACAGATGTTAGATGTAGGTACAGAGAGTGATAGAGGGGCATGCAAGGTGAGGAGAGAGCATAAGAGAGATGAAGTTGAATGCAGTATATTGAGTATAATGTGAAAGGGGTGAAATAGACAATGATGATGTACATTAGAGATAGGGAGAGTGGTTCAGAGGGAAGGTTAAGGAAGAAGAAGTGAGATGAAGTAAGGAGAGAGAAATCACACATGAAGATTATTTATCAATTTAATTACTACCAACTGCCTTTGAGCGTGAAGCGTAAGGCTGGGCAGGCCGGAGATGCAAACTAATGGGCACATTTATTATTTGTTCAGTGTAACACAGCGTAGCACCCAAAATTGCACAAGGGGAAGAAATCAACGCAGAGCCACATTGTTTTACAAATGGGATGTGTGAAAGTAATAGACTTTCCCAAGGTTACTGTATTTTCTCCTTTATTCAAGTGCATCCAATATTTAGACCCCCTTCATCAGAGGTCATATCTACCTTCCAGCTTCCTGTGCTCAGCACCAGCAGTTAATTCCCAGCTTCCCAGCTTCAGCTCATCTCTCCTCCAGTTTGAACCTCAACATTCTTATTCTGGAGAACTGAACACACTGCCACTCCAGAATGTATACAGTCTAGTTCAGTGCCTACCAACACGCTGCTCGGCATACCACAGCCTGCTTCTGCTGTTATCCCCTGTGCCAGCACACTTTAAAGGCTGTCTAACGAGACACACAACCTTTGCAGCAAGGTGCAGAGATGTGTGCACGCTATCTTGCATGTTGCCTAAACTTAGTCTCTGGATCAGCTCTACAAGGTTTGCTTTCACACCCACGGGTGGCACGATTGAACTTGGTTTAATATACCAGGCTTGAATGTGAAAGTCAGGTTTCTGTAACCCTGCGGAACTCCATCCAATACATAGATGAAATGGTGTCAATACGTTTGGGTTACTAATTGTGTCTAAACAAGGATCCATGTGTTGATCAGAAACAAATCTCTTTCTCTCTCTTCAATACCAGGCACACAAGATGTGCTAAGAAAAAGACACTTTAAATAAAAAGCGCCTTTATTTCAACAGTTTGACCTTGTTGCTCAACAGATCTCAAATAACCACACAGCATATAATTAAAACTATATAAATGCATGTTACAAACAAAGAAAATAAAATGAACATTTCTAACATGGTTAAACTGTCATCTAAAAAACAAACACCCTAAAACCTACTTCTTTGCACTACGCTAGGAGAGCATGGAAAGTAAAATAACATGCTGCTAGATTTTTCTTAGGGATTTTTTTTTTATGCAGAGTTTTATATAGCGCGAACCAGACCCGAACTGAATCAGAGCGCTTTACATATCACCAGTTACGTTACAACGGACACACATTCATTTTAAGCACGGGAGATTAAGTGATTTGCCCAGAATCACAGGAGGTTTTGGCGTCGTTACCGTGACTCGAACCCAAGGTCCGAAGTCGAGCGCCCTAGCCGTTAGGCCAACTCCTCTCCGGGATAATGGGAACACTGCATACCTTGTTTATAGCAGAATGCTATAATGATCAGGAGTCAATAAGGTCATGTTCCTTTCAAAAGGCAAACACGCGCTCAGCATCAGCATCAACTCCTCCCGGATCTGGGGCTTAGTATCAGCTTTCAGTAGAAAGTGCGATATGATGGCAGTATTTCTGGCATGCTGGATCGTCTTCTGGTCTAACATTATCTTGCTTGCAATAATCTGGGGCGAAGACCTCACCTGATAGGTGGTCAAGTGGCAGTCCTTTTATAGTGTATCGTATCTGAGAGGGAGTTTGCAATGTCAACTTAGGATTGTTTGATATAAGCATCAAGTTGCTAGGTTAGCATGCATGTCTTTCTACATAGAAGGGAAAAGTATGACAATTCAGGCTACAGTGTTTTGACTATTGTTTTTTGTTTTACCTTGAACTTGAGATAACAAGGCCCTTGTTTAAAGACTGAGGTTGCAACTTCTTGAAGAAACTACCTCCTCTTAAACAAACATTTTTTAACATTCAAAAAGGAAAAGTAAACCCAAGGGGACCCCTTTCCGTTTCTGTGAATGGGTTACCACTACATGTTTGAAGTCGGTAAATTGGTAATGTTTTGGAACCAGAATTTGGTCGCAAAACATTGGGAAAGGACGCCCTAATCATGCTAGTTCCAAATACTGAAGCGCAATTTGGTGTTTGTACATAAGAAAAAGAATTTTTTTAACGCAAACTGCCCAATTCTGTGAATCTGCCATTTTTATCACAAACTTGCTTAGTTTATTTGGTCTGAAATCCTATGTCTAGACAATTTTGGAAACATTCCATATATTGTAGACTACATTTGCTCATGTAAGTGTCAGTTTCATGGAGGTGTCAGTTTTTTTTTCTCACAAAGCCCAGTCTTTATTTTGTAGTAGATTGGCTTTTGCATTACAAGCTATCTGTATTTTCACTAATCTGCCTACGATGCCACGTTGACGCAAAGTGGTGAAAAGCAGCACAAAATGCTATATGCGCTTAGAAAAAGGCACTTTTCAGGCAAAACATACTTATTGCGCTAGAAAGTAAAGGCCTCATTAATGAGGCCCCTTGCACTATCGGAACGTCACTTTTCGTGTCGTTCCGTGGGGCAGAAGCCTGCATGATATATATCAGGCAGCACTAAGCCACTTTTTTAGCTTAATGCTGCCTGATAAATATCAGTCCCTTTAACGCAGTGTTCTGCGTTAAAGGGGCGTGCAATGGGTGTTGCTGGGGGCGTTCCCAGCAACATCCATGGCCTTTTGACACTGCCTCAGATTTACGAGAAATCATAAATCTGAGGCAGTGCCAAAAGCTTACGCCACCCCAGGGGAGGCGTAAGGGAGGCACAACGGGGAGAAATATATTTATTTCTCCTCATTTTTCCTTTTTCTATGTGTGCTGCATCCACATAGAAAGAGGAAAAGCCTCTTGTGATTATTTTTGTACGGAGAGGTTTCCCTTCCTGTACAAAAATAATCATCCCCGCAACGCAGGCACCCTTGCACCATTGTGCAACGGTGCCTCTGTTGGCGCTTGGCAGCCCACTGTGCGCTGGCGCAGGGGAAAAGGACAGGAATGCACCATATCTTATAGATATGGCGCATTCCTGCCTGTTTCCTTTCTCATAAATGAGGCCCTAAATAACCCTGTAATAGTTTATGCTGCTTCACATCACTTTTTGTGACTGGACCCTGTTGCAAAGCCTTAGTAAATCTGGCCCCAAGTTTCTACTAATCATGCTCAGCTGTCAAAATAAAAAAAAGCTTGCTTTTACAACCATGTTATTATGGCAAGAATTGTAATGTTTTATTCACTTTGAAGGTGGGGGCCCTGGGCAATTGCTCACTCTGTCCATGCCTTGAAACATCACTGCATTTGCAAGGTGTTAGCCAAACATTTGAATCTAGGTTTTGCCAATACTTCTTGCTGACTCGAAATAGCATCAGAATTTTTTTTTCCTGTTGCTGATATAGAACAGCCAAAATCTAGCCCAAGCATAACGGGGTATGAGCGTCTATGGGTTAATACACAAGTATACGTTATGGTGCAACTGACATTTTGGCTTTTGACGTCAAAGAGAACGCAGCAAGACCGGACCAGGGGACCACACATACGGGCATTCTTTGTGGCGCGAGTGCTGCCAACAACTTCCTGCTGCACCTGGATGCGCGCAAGAGGGGCCTGAGGCTCCAGCAGGCGGTAAAGAGAAAGCAGCGAGACTGGGACAGGGGGGCCACACATCCCGGCATTCTTTGCGGCGTGAGTGCAGCGATTTCCTGCCGCACCTGGAGGCTCTCAAAAAGGGCCTAAGGCTCCCGCAGCGCGGTACGCATGCAGACATGTGCTGGGCATGCCTGGGCAAAGCCCAGGCCAAGGGGGGCCCGTCAAAGCCAGGAAGAGGCTAGGTTGGGACCCCCAAGGCCTGTCCCAAGATCTATTGTGTCCTGCGCTTATCTGAGCCTTTTAAGCAGCCATCACGGAAAAAGGTACTCTGTTTTATTTCACTTATTTTTATTTCCCATTTTATGTCTGGAGAGTTGTGGCTTTCTGTGCTTACCTGGTGTAGTTTTTTGCTAGTCTATTTGTCCCTCTTCCTATTAGTTCCTCCTTAGTCCAAATAGTTCTGGAATATGGGCAAGAGGAAGGGTACTTCGCGTGTCTCCAGTATGTTACCTCCCCCCACACCCGTTCGACTATGATAATTATCTAACTCTGGCTGTGGACATGGTTACTAATGAAATTTGACTGGTGAAACATCGCCTTTCTCTTACCACCGAAGACAGCGTTCCCTTTTTCGCCAATCATAATTCCTCTGACCCGTTACCGCTGCAGAGCGTATCTATAGTAACAAGCCCAATAACAATGTCAACGGGCCATATTCGTTCCGTGGAGCTAGGTCAACATTTGGGGGTCAGTTCAGATTGTTTGGGGGCTGGGCTCTCGGTGCCAGAAGGGGGATTGAGCCCGGGCCAACTGACATGGAGGGTGGCGAACAGTTCTGTGAATCTCATGGGAGTGTGGCCAAAAGCCAAGCACAGGAGGACAACTGCTAAATCAACAAAGCCTGGAAACCCTGCCGCAACCAGCAGAATGGCCTTGCATAACAGGGCTCCCAATGACGATTTGATTAGGGGTTCAGCAGTGGCAAATAAAAATACTTTGAGCAAACTGAGCAAGTGCATAGGTGATCTTTTGGACTCCAAATTTCGCCCCATCCTTGAACGACTAGCAATAATCGAAGCTAAACTGGTGAAGCCCTTGGTTTCCAGGACTTCCGTTTGTACTCAGTATTTGAGCTCTGATTTACCCCCTAATACATCGGCCCAGAGCTTGATTGTGCCTCATCCACATGTTAAATTACCTGTCAACCAACCTGTAATCCAACGGGTAACCTGTGCTCGAAGCCATGCCCTTTACCTGTGATTTATCTCCCCCCTGCATCCGCCCCCTACGTTGCTGCTCTGACTAATGTCTCCAGGCTCACAGACGATAATATAGAATCCACCAGGGTCCTAATGAACAAATCTATCCATTGGTTGAATGACAACTTCGCTGGCAAGTGGGACATATTAAAAGAGATTTTGCTGGCAAGATGGGTGGGTGGGATTGGTGGTGGGGAATATGGGCACAGTGAGGATGTCATTGTGGTCAACCTTCACAATCCTATGGTTGTCCAGAAGATACTGTATAAAGCTGGAATAGGAATGGTTAAAACTAGCCCTGTTAAGTTAGTGCCATCTTGTCAATCGATCATGTATCCCAGCCGGTTTATTTCTCGGACAAGTGTGTTGCCCAGACTCCCCCCACAAGCGATACTCCCTCTGAACAACAGATTTTCAACCCTGGCCGGGCTGAAGGATATTGATTGATGGTTTAGTGAGGAGCTTGCTTGCTCTGGCTAACAGGAGGAGGGTGGGGTACTTGTTAGCCCAACTTCTGTTGCTCAAACGCCCTCCAATCCCTTTCAGAATTCTCTGCCCATGGTCCTGAGATCACTAGAGAAGGGTGGGTCCCCCGATAATTCCATCTCTGTTGCCCAAATGCATACTATCCTTTCTCAGAACCACTTGCATGCAGGACCCTGTGCTCTGAATAATGACGGGGTACATGATAGCCTAATCTCTGCTGCCCACTTGTCCACTATCTCTATACAGAATCTTTCCCCCGCAGAAGCCAGTGTAGTCAGGGGTGTCAGCAGCGCCAAGAACAATACGCCACTAACCGTAGGTACGGCCAGCAGGAACGATGCCGTGAAGAGTGGTTCCCAACGTCCCTTAAACACTACTCTCACCACAATGCTAATGCCACACTATGGGAAGAGAAGTATCCCAGGGAAAAAGGGAACGGGATAAAATAACAAAAAATATACTGTTCCGTCACAGGAGTTGGTAACCTTCTTTAAGCACCCTCTGGGATCCCTGTATGTACGAGAAAGTAAGAGCAGAATGAGCAGTACCACAATCATACACTATACAGGTAAGATGAGCGAAAACGATGCCTTTTTAGACTTATAGAAAACAAGATCAGGATGTATCTCCTATTAGACTCAGCTGGGATGCACTTTAGAAACACGCATACCATACAGCTAGTACACTCCCAAGGTATGAACGTTATCGAAGGAGAATTTCCCCAACCATAAATGCGAAATAAGCTGTAGGGCGCCTAGAGAGGAGAGCGCCTTTATGAGCAGTCTCCGACTCTCTGGAGGGCCAAAAAATACCTGTGAGGATTGATGGTTCCAATGGAGGTGAGGCCGGAAGACAGGCGGTAGAAAATGAGAGGAGAGCGCCTTTCATGCGCAGTCTCCAACTCTCATGATGGTCGCTCCACACCAGGACTGTCTCACACAACTCAAATGCGCTCAGGCTCCAAGGGGGTCTGCAACTAATCCAGGAATGCGGGGAGCGCTTCGTGCATTGAGCCCCAGAATACTCGGAACAAAGTTTCCAAGCGCAAGGCGTCACTCGAGCAATTCCAGAAGCTCTACACGCGCCTCGAGTATCGCACCCCAAAAGGAAAAACAACAGCGTTCTCACGTTCGGCTCCGGAACGGAGACGCGAGCACCCTCCTGACCCGGAGGTGCTTCGGAAAACCAGGGTGAAAGGAATCACGGCCGCGCTTCAGAATAGCGCGGTCAAAGTAGTTCAGAGAAGGTCTTCAGGATGCAGCGTCTTCTTGCCGCAGGCGGACAGCGAAACTCTAGAAAACGGCAAGACAGGTCCGCGGAAATGGCTCCATAGGCAGTTTGTCAAGCACCGTTGTTAGTGGAGGCGGGGCTTAAGTAGGAACCTGGTTCTCACTCTTTTCCTGTAGCTATGCCCCTAAGCTTTGTGGGACTTGTAGTTTCCTACAGATACCTGCCTTTCGCATTCGTGGCATTTGTAACCGGGAAAGGTGATGGATGCCTGCAATGTATGTACCTTTCCTAATCGGTGTACCCATAATCGCGACAGAACCCCCTCTCGAGGACCGCCGACTCGGTGGTCGACCCGGCTTTCGTGGGTTGGCCATATGGAATCGTTCCACCAGATCGGGACAGTTAAGGTTCTGCACAAGCTCCCAAGTTCGGTCCTCTACTCCGAACCCTTTCCAGTCTACAAGATATTGAACCCTCCCTCGTACCAGTCTGGAATCAAGGAGGGATTGAACTTCATACTCCTCCCGCCCTTCAACATCAATAGGGAGTGGTCTATCTGGCAACCTCATACATGGCTGGAGCAAGGAGATGTGGAAGACTGGATGGATGTGTCAGGACACTGGTAGGGACAGTCTCATGGCCACAGGATTGATTACCTCTTCTATTCCATAGGGGCCTATGTATCTAGGTTTGAGTTTGTTCACCCCTTTCAGATGAAGGTTTTTTGTACACAACCAGACCTTATCTCCCACATGGTAGGTGGGCTCTGGGTTCCTCTTCTTATCTGCGTGTTGTTTTTGTGATTTTTGGGCCGAGATCAGATGCAGTCTTGCGTCCAGTAACACAGCCTTGAGGTGAGCGTGATGTTCACGTATACTCGGAAGTTGGGACTGGATAGGTCATTCGAACGGAAGCATGTTGGGGTGATATCCGTCGATACAAAAGAAAGGGGAGTATCCCAATGTAGAGTGTTCAGCGTTGTTGTAGGTGAACTCCGCAGTCCATAGCAAAGGATACCACTCGGTTGAATTCTGTAGTGAAAAGCAGCGGAGGTATTGTTCAAGGGTTTGGTTTAAGCGTTCTGTTTTTCCATCCGTTTGAGGGTAATAGCTGCTTGAAAGTTTAGCCTCTATTTTCATGGACTTGCACAATGCCTTCCAGAAGCGGGACGTGAATTCCGACCCTCTGTCTGTGATCAAGACACTCGGAATCCCATGAAGTCGAACAATGTTCTGCAAAAACACGAACGCCAGTTCGGAAGACATGGGTAATCGTTTGAGCAGTATAAAATAGCCCATTTTTGATAAGTGATGAATGACTACCAAGATAGTCGTGAATCCTTCACAGGGTGGCATTTCGACTATAAAGTCCATAGATACCGTATGCCATGGTTTGGGAGGAATGGGGAGAGGATGCAGAAGCCCCGCTGGTTTTGCGTGACTTGTTTTTCCTTCAGCACATACCGCACAGTTCTGTAGATAATTCTCCACGTCCTTTCGTAAAGTAGGCCACCAAAATGATCGTTCTATATTGGCAATAGTCTTAAAGCGTCCCAAGTGTCCTCCCAGGGTGGAATCATGAGCCCATGCTAACAGTCGTTTCTGAAGAATGGGATGTGGGACAAATAACGCCTGAGAGTGGTACAATAACTCCTCATTTTTGGTGCGATATTTAGGGTTTTCTTGGATCCAGGCGTTACTGTCTATATCGGATATAGACACTTTCAGGTCATCCAGGAAATCATGTGACTCTATCAATGCCAATAGGGGTCCAGGAAAACATGTCTTTGGTAGTATAGTTGGTACTTCAGTCGGTTCCACCTGGAGTGTGTCGTGGAGATCTTCACTGTGCGTTCCACCCATCCTATGGCAGGATTATGTACAGTAAGCCAGGGCATGCCTAGGATTAGGCGGAATTGAGGAGCATCTATAAGGTCGAATTGTATGGTTTCGTAATGGTTTTCTCCCAGCCTTTATTATGAGAGGGACTTTGTGGTGCCAGATAGGTCCTGATGTGAGGGTTGTTCCATCCAGGGCGTGTACTTTGGTGGGAGCTTTCTTCTTTTGCCATTTCACCCCTATGGTTCTGGAGTATTACTGGTCAATAAAATTGCCGGTTGCTCCTGAGTCCAACAAAGCTGCCACTGCGATGTGATGGTTTTCTTCTAGGTATAGTTGTACGTTAACGGTGAGGTGTGTAGCCGTAGTTAGGGGGGTACGTGCAATCACCGAAGAGATCGTTGTCCAGGCGCCTGTTGAACCAGTGACCTCCCCCTGATTCATGCCTGTTCGTTTTCCGACCCCTCCTTAGCCCTGATTGCTGCTTGTCCTCTCTGAGTCAGGCTTTGGTGAGGCAACTGGGCTCGGACCCGACATTCCTTGATGAAATGGCCTCCCTTACCGCAATACATGCAAAGCTTCAACTTCCTCCGTTTGTCCCGTTCTTCGGTAGTAAGGGGACCCCTGATACCCCCAATCTGCAAGGGTTCGGGTCTGTCGCTCTGCTTAGAGGGTTCTTCAGGATGGGGTTTTGGTCTTGAAACCAAAAAACGGACATCATTTTTCGATCGGTCTCCTTTCCGTTCTTGTAAACGGTGATCCAGTTGTACCGTTAGATCGATCATCTCCTCGCAAGTCGGGGGGCTTACCAGTTGCCGTGAGGTGAACGGCCAGCGCTCTTCAGGTCGTCCCAGCACCTGCTCCAGCAGTACCGCCGTGAGGGAAACGGCCGCGCCTGCAACACCGAGGACGCCGCGTGGGCTGGGACTTCATATCCCAGGTGCCTCGGCGGCTGTGGCGCGGGAGTGACGCCACAGGAGCGCTCGGAGGCGCGTTAAAGACCGGAGCGCCTTGAGCTCCGTGAGGGGCTTACCAGTTGCCGTGAGGTGAACGGCCAGCGCTCTTCAGGTCGTCCCAGCACCTGCTCCAGCAGTACCGCCGTGAGGGAAACGGCCACGCCTGCAACACCGAGGATGCCGCGTGGGCTGGGACTTCATATCCCAGGTGCCCCGGCGGCTGTGGTGCGGGAGTGACGCCACAGGAGCGCCCGGAGGCGCGTTAAAGACCGGAGCGCCTTGAGCTCCGTGGGGGGCTTACCAGTTGCCGTGAGGTGAACGGCCAGCACTCTTCAGGTCGTCCCAGCACCTGCTCCAGCAGTACCGCCGTGAGGGAAACGGCCGCGCCTGCAACACCGAGGACGCCGCGTGGGCTGGGACTTCATATCCCAGGTGCCCCGGCGGCTGTGGCGCAGGAGTGACATCACAGGAGCGCCCAGAGGCGCGTTAAAGACGGAACGCCTTGAGCTCCGTGGGGGGCTTACCAGTTGCCGTGAGGTGAACGGCCAGCGCTCTTCAGGTCGTCCCAGCACCTGCTCCAGCAGTACCGCCGTGAGGGAAACGGCCGCGCCTGCAACACCGAGGACGCCGCGTGGGCTGGAACTTCATATCCCAGGTGCCCCGGCGGCTGTGGCGCGGGAGTGACGCCACAGGAGCGCCCGGAGGCGGGTTAAAGACCGGAGCGCCTTGAGCTCCGTGGGGGGCTTACCAGTTGCCGTGAGGTGAACGGCCAGCGCTCTTCAGGTCGTCCCAGCACCTGCTCCAGCAGTACCGCCGTGAGGGAAACGGCCGCGCCTGCAACACCGAGGACGCCGCGTGGGCTGGGACTTCATATCCTGGGTGCCCCGGCGGCTGTGGCGCGGGAGTGACGCCACAGGAGCGCCCGGAGGCGCGTTAAAGACCGGAACGCCTCTCGCAACCGCGAGTCGCGCGCAGGAGCGGCCCGGGAGAAGCCCGGGACAAGGGCGGGACAGTCTGCGACAGTCCGCGACTGGCCAAGGCTGGGCTGGGTCACGACCTCTGCCTGATTGTACCCAGAGGACTGTGGACCAAATATGGTAACTTTTTTATTTGCACCAGTGCTCTAGTTGCGAGTACTAATTATAGCAGTTGTACCTGGACTACCATATAATCTTTATTGCTGGGTTTCTACTTACTTTCGTTTCATTGCTTGTCGGAATTTTAAAACATACATTTTTTTTTTTTCATTTTTTTTATTGTCTTAACATAAGGTTCCCCATCATCGTATCTGTGTTGTGTATTTGTGTTGTCCTCTCCTCTTGAAAAATGTCTAAAAATCTGGGAGGGAACGTTCGATCCACTGTAGCGACACTCGACAACTATCTGGTGAAAGTTGTTGACAAAATTAATAAAGAACGTAGATTATCCTTGGGACGGGGGATCGTCTTAGACCTACCGATTACCTCCTCTGAGACACCAATTACTCTGTCCACCTCTCAGTCTATTCCAGTCATCGATGATAGCGATGTGATAGGCCCTTCTGATAGTTCAATTATCCAGGGCAGCACTGCTTCGTCAATATCACAGGATAACCAAGACACTATTGTCTCCATTAATGACCATGAAGCTCCTAGCACCCCAATTCCAACCCCTAAAGTGCAAAGAGTAGTACTGAGGTCAGGGAGACATTTAAGTAGAACAATGCCGCCAAAAAGGGGGGTAATCCGGAAGCCTAAAAGAAACACAGACCCTATATCTAAGGGAGTAATTAACGACGTACATAGATCTCAGGATGACATAAGCCCCACTAATTTTACATTAGCCCCTGATCAGTTAGACACCTTGATTGGTATCATAGATGCCAAGCTAGACAAAATTGTATTATCCCTACTGGATAAGCTTGAGACAGTTTCTAGGGAATTGACACGCTTGGGGGGACTGGTACAATCCAGTTTGAGCCTAAATATTAGCCCCTCATTGGCTCCTACGGTGAGTGGTGGAACTAGCATGCCTATGCAACTTAACAGCTCATTAGGAGCTGCTGTGGTCCGGCCTGACCCTTGTCCGTCCTTACAGCAAACTAATACTTCTAACACAGCTGTTATGGTTCAGGGTCAGATTAACAAGCCCCCACAGCCGACCACCAAAAGTTCAGCTAAAGTAACAGCAGCGATACCCGCATGTTCCAACTCCGCCCCCCGTCCCTGCCTTCTACCGGGATTTCAGGTAACCGGTCCACCAACCCAGATGGGGAAGTCCAAAAGCCACGGCTATTTACACCCGAATCTCCCACCTGACTGTGAACCGTATGTGGCGGTACTGACCAACGTTCCGCCAGTCAGGGATGAGGGGCTCTACCGTGCAAACGAATCGCAGGATTCGCTTAAACATAAAACCGTGGCATGGCTCAACCGTGAATGTGGCTTTCCAGTTGCACTGGCGGACCAGATCTTGGTTACCACCAGAACCAACTGGATTGGTACTACCCCTAAGAATATTTCTGGAGATTGCATCATCATTAACTTTAGTAATCCCCACCTTGCAACTACTACCTTAATTAGAGCCACCTCCCGCCCCTGTAATGAGAATGGTATTTCTCTTCGCCCCCTAGGCTATTTTTATAGACAGTTTATAGGCCAGCCTTACAGGGACGATGGGCAGTTGAATAGGAGGGGTGCAGGTTCTTATGGTGAGCAAAGTGGATTTCAGGTGGATACTTTCAACCGTTTCCAATGTCTGAGTGGGTTAGACCTTACTGATTGACTGGAGCCTACTTTGATCATTACTGATAATAGGGAGGAGTGGGGTTCACGTGGTGGTGGACAGAGTCTTCACCCATTGGGGTGTATAACCATCGCCAGTGAAGTATGTACCCCTGTAGATTGCATGTCTGTGGCCATGGTGGACAAAACTGGAGGAGGTATGGAGAGCCCATCTAAGATTATCAATTCCGAGGTTAGTACACAGCTAGCACATATCCAGCATGGTAGTGGGCGACCACCCTATGGAGAAGGTTTCTGTAGCTGCCATATTGCTAGTTGGAATGTCGCAGGTATCAGGTCTAAATCGGATTGTCTGGGCTGGACAGAATTTTTAGCCTTATTTGAAATTATATGTTTCCAGGAAACTTGGTGCCTGGACTTTAAGGGCTATGACGGATTCGTTTCATATCAGCTACCGCCTATTGGATCTTTGTCAGGGAAAGCGAAGGGGGGTCTCCTGGTTCTGATATCTGTTGAAACTCCTTTGTTGGTTAAAAAATATTTAAAAGTGGGGGTGCATTCTCAGATCTTGTGGTTGTATCATGCGGATGGTAGGAACATCCTTTTCATTAATTTCTATAATAATATCTTCGACAACACTAGGGATCAGGCGGTAAAAGCACTATCTAGTGCCCTCGATGACATTATCATAACCTCTAATGCCGTCTTTGATCTGTTTATGGCAGGGGATTTCAATGCTGTAACCTGCCCATTTTCTGATCTAAATTTATGCGGGGTGGTAAATTGTCAAGGTGAGGGTGCATTACACTTTCAACATAATCACTATGGTGAATCATTAAATCTTTTCCTCCATGGACATGATATGAATATTATGGTCAATGACAAAAATGATTGCGAGGAATATACCCCGACCTTCACAGGCCGCGGAGCCTCCTCAGTGATTGATTACATCTGCATCTCCTCGAGCCTAGAACCTTGGATTATGGCACCTAAAGTTGTAGACTTGCAGCTTAGTGACCATAATTGCCTGACCGTAGAGGCCCTGTTATGGGAAAACAAAGGGACTCCTAACACGGGGAGTATTAATAACATCGAACCCCACCGCCCCAATGGTGTGAGAATCAGATGGAAAGGGGACAAGGCTGAGATTGCGTCTGGTTCTATTATTAAAAGTTGTCTGACAGATATAGTAGGGATTTTAGATGATGGTGATGCCACTGCTAACTCTATAAAAGGTTTTATCAATATTAACTCTATAATTGATTCTAAATTTACCATTACCGCCAAGCATAAGGAAGGTCGCTTGCGGGGATGGTTTAACCAAGCCTGTACATTAGCCCTCAAAGAATTAAAAAAGGCATTAGTAACCAAACCCAGAGACAAGAGCTTGGTTTTAAGTCTCAGAGGTAGTTATAAGGAAACTTTAAAACGCAGGAAAGTGGAGCTCCAGCAGGACGCGTGGGACAACTTGGCTCAGGCTGCTTAACTGAACGATTGTACCCTGTTTTGGAAAACAATTAATTCCCCTTTTCTTAAAGATGAAAAAATTCCTGAACTAACAACCACCGTTCTTAGGGAAGAGTGGATCTCTCACTTCTCTAAAATCTTTGACTCAGGCAGTGTTAGTGAGGATACGGCGGATAGATGGCCTCATCTGCCACTTAACATCTCTGTTTCAGAGGTCCTAGACAGTATCAGGGCTAGTAAAGGGGGGAAAGCTCAGGGTCCGGACGGGGTTCCAATCGACGTTTATAAACTAGTACCTGAGGTATGGGCCCACTTTTAACTAATATTTTTAATGCTGCAGTCTGCAATGAGGTGCCTCCGACATGGGAAGAATCCATAATTGTTCCAATATTCAAGAAAGGCAATCGTGGGGATGCCAAGAACTTTCGCCCGATTTCCTTGCTGGATTCTTCCGTAACAGTCATGAGCCAAGTTCTCATGGTAAGATTAGAAGAATGGGTGGAGGAGAATGGTATACTGGCTGACAGTCAATTTGGTTTCAGGAAAGGTCGTGGTACGATAGAGCAATGTCTTAATCTAGACTTGCTTATCGATAAATATACCCTAACTAAGTCAGGCTCTATTTATCTCTGCTTTGCGGATTTAAGTAGTGCCTTTGACTTAGTGGATCATGCCATCCTGTGGGCCACGCTTATTGAAATGGGGGCTCCTGAGGGTATCGTATTTTTTCTGGCACGACTGTACAACAAATTACGTGCTAGTGTACGTTACGGTATCCAAGGGGAATGTACCACCAAGTTTAAGATCGGGCGTGGAATTAGACAGGGATGTGTGTTGGCTCCACTGCTTTTTACTCTTTTTATCAACGAGATAGATTCCATCTTAAAATCTATGGCAGTGGATGCTCCTACAATACATGGTGACAGCGTCCCAGTTTTATTATACGCGGACGACGCGGTTCTAATCTCACGCACCCCCATAGGCCTCCAACGGTTGATGGATGGTTTTTCCCTATTCATCAAAGGAAGAAAGCTAGTGATTAACAAATCCAAAACCTTTGTTATGGAAAGTGGGAGGAGGAACGGAAAGAAGCCCTTTTCATATTTCATTGATGGGCATAAGGTTCAACTTGTTGACAAATTTTCTTATCTAGGGGTTACTTTCTCAAATAATAAATATAACAAATGGTCTAGCGAACACAATAATGTAAGGTCTAAGATGGCCAGGAGTTCAAATGGCATATTTACGTTGGCTATGAAGTTGGGGGATAGGCGTGTCCATGACATGCTTAAAATATTCCAGTCCGGATCTCTCTCTACGGCCCTGTACGGAGCAGGTGTCTGGGGCTATGCCCCGGCGGGACCGCTCCAGGTAGAGGAGAACACTTTTTTAAAGAGACTTTTGTGTCTACCCAGCTCAGTTTCCAACGTTTTAGTGCACAACGAATTGGGTATTTCTCATCTCTCCGATTTGGTTCTCCTGAGACCACTCATGCTCTGGCGCTCGATATGGATGAAAGAAGAGACGTCTTTGTGTAGATCAATCATATCTGACTGTTTGTCCCTGGATAACTACCGAAGGATTCCTTGGCTAAAGTATAATGTGGATAGTTTCCAGGAGAACTTTGGCCTGGATGTTTTTACTAATCATTGTGGTGCCTCTGATTTAGCCAAACAGGAAATTAAGAATTCTTTTTTAAATCATCAAGCTAACAAACGGCACCAGGACAATGTTGAACTTTCCTCCTGTATTCTATATTATGATCTAAATGACATTTTGGGCTTTCAACCGTACTTATCGCAGGTGACTTGGAAGGCTCACCGGTATGTGTTGACTAGATTAAGAACTGGGATAGTCCACAATCTAGTGGCCTTCCCACAACAGCGTTCACCCCTATTGGCACATGTCCATGTGATAACATTTGTTTTAGGACTGTAAAAGACTCCATGAGACTGCTTTTTAACCTTTAACACCCTGATGTGTGTTTTTATACAGCTACCTTCCTTTTAAAATCAATTAATGCTAGGAAAGGTATGCAGTTTTAACCATTCGTAACTGATCTGTATAGTTTGCGTTAGCATGGCCACTGCTTTTATTAACTGTTTTTTTGTATGTTGTGCTTTTATGGACTTGTTTCTTGTTCCGAATAAAGCTTAATGAAATGAATGTATGGTTTCGTAATGGTTTTCTCCCAGCCTCATTATGAGAGGGACTGTGTGGTGCCAGATAGGTCCTGATGTGAGGGTTGTTCCATCCACGGCGTGTACTTTGGTGGGAGCTTTCTTCTTTTGCCATTCCACCCCTATGGTTCTGGAGTATTCCTGGTCAATAAAATTGCCGGTTGCTCCTGAGTCCAACAAAGCTGCCACTGCGATGTGATGGTTTTCTTCTAGGTATAGTTGTACGTTAACGGTGAGGTGTGTAGCCGTAGTTAGGGGGGTACGTGCAATCACCGAAGAGATCGTTGTCCAGGCGCCTGTTGAACCAGTGACCTCCCCCTGATTCATGCCTGTTCGTTTTCCGACCCCTCCTTAGCCCTGATTGCTGCTTGTCCTCTCTGAGTCAGGCTTTGGTGAGGCAACTGGGCTCGGACCCGACATTCCTTGATGAAATGGCCTCTCTTACCGCAATACATGCAAAGCTTCAACTTCCTCCGTTTGTCCCGTTCTTCGGTAGTAAGGGGACCCCTGACACCCCCAATCTGCATGGGTTCCGGTCTGTCGCTCTGCTTGGAGGGTTCTTCAGGATGGGGTTTTGGTCTTGAAACCAAAAAACGGACATCATTTTTCGATCGGTCTCCTTTCCGTTCTTGTAAACGGTGATCCAGTTGTACCGTTAGATCGATCATCTCCTCGCAAGTCGGGGGTAGTTGTACCACCTGTGATAGGACATCCTTTAGTTCGCCCCTCAGTCCTTGATAAAAAAGGGAGGTTTGTTTCTCTTGAGGCCAGTCGGATTCCACTACAAGCCGGTTGAAGGTGGTGATATATGAAAGGAGATCCTGAGTGCCCTGACGAAGGGTCAGTAATTCACGGTCTAAGGATAACATATGAGACTTGCGATCAAACAGTTTTCTCATTTCCAGGCAGAATCCTGCAAAATTGTGTAAGACAGGATCGTTGCGTTCCATTAGAGGAATAGTCCAACTTGCCGCGTTTCCACCCAGGTATGACATTATAAACGCGGTCTTTGAAGCCTCCTCCTGAAAGACTGCAGGCTTGCATAGGAAATGCAAATGACATTGGTTCAAAAAGGTTTCAAATTTTTTCGGATCTCCGTAAGACCGCTCAGGAGGGGCCAGGGGTATTCCGATATTTTGCAGGACGTGCACAGTTGGGACCGAACCAGCAGCAGCTGGAGGGAAAACAGGACTGGTAGCGAAGAAACCTCCACCCTGTGTAAAGTTGGTGGTTGCATGGCCTGGGTAGGAGAGGGCAGGGTTGCGTCTCTTATATAGGACCTACCTCCTTGTCTAGAAATACCTGCCACCTCTCTTCTAATGGTACCCATCTCTTTCTTGAGTTCTTGGTTCTCTAGTCTGGAGGTTTGTACCTCCTGCTGCAAAGCATTGAGGCTTTCTAATAGCGAGGTTAATACTGCGTTAGTATCCATCGCTCGGGCTGGCGATTAACTTGGGCTTGACAATCTGTCAGGGGTGTCAGCAGCGCCAAGAACAATACGCCACTAACCTTAGGTACGGCCAGCAGGAACGATGCCGTGAAGAGTAGTTCCCAACGTCCCTTAAACACTACTCTCACCACAATGCTAATGCCACACTATGGGAAGAGAAGTATCCCAGGGAAAAAGGGAATGGGATAAAATAACAAAAGATATCATGTTCCGTCACAGGAGTTGGTAACCTTTTTTAAGCACCCTCTGGGATCCCTGTATGTACGAGAAAGTAAGAGCAGAATGAGCAGTACCACAATCATACACTATACAGGTAAGATGAGTGAAAACAATGCCTTTTTAGACTTACAGAAAACAAGATCAGGATGTATCTCCTATTAGACTCAGCTGGGATGCACTTTAGAAACACGCACACCATACAGCTAGTACACTCCCAAGGTATGAACGTTATCGAAGGAGAATTTCCCCAACCATAAATGCGAAATAAGCTGTAGGGCGCCTAGAGAGGAGAGCGCCTTTATGCGCAGTCTCCAACTCTCTGGAGGGCCACAAAATACCTGTGAGGATTGATGGTTCCAATGGAGGTGAGGCCGGAAGACAGGCGTTTGAAAATGAGAGGAGAGCGCCTTTATGCGCAGTCTCCGACTCTCATGATGGTCGCTCCACACCAGGACTGTCTCACACAACTCAAATGCGCTCAGGCTCCAAGGGGGTCTGCAACTAATCCAGGAATGCAGGGAGCGCTTCGTGCGTTGAGCCCCAGAATACTCGGAACAAAGTTTCCAAGCGCAAGGCGTCACTAGAGCAATTCCAGAAGCTCTACACGCGCCTCGAGTCTCGCACCCCAAAAGGAAAAACAACAGCGTTCTCACATTCGGCTCCGGAACGGAGACGCGAGCACCCTCCTGACCCAGAGGTGCTTCGGAAAACCAGGGTGAAAGGAATCACGGCCGCGCTTCAGAATAGCGCGGTCAAAGTAGTTCAGAGAAGGTCTTCAGGCTGCAGCGTCTTCTTGCCGCAAGCGGACAGCGAAACTCTAGAAAACGGCAAGACAGGTCTGTGGAAATGGGTCCGTAGGCAGTTTGTCAAGCCCCGTTGTTAGTGGAGGTGGGGCTTAAGTAGGAACCTGGTTCTCACTCGTTTCCTGTAGCCATGCCCCTAAGCTTTGTGGGACTTGTAGTTTCCTACAGATACCTGCCTTTCGCATTCATGGCATTTGTAACCGGGAAAGGTGATGGATGCCTGCAATGTATGTACCTTTGCTAATCGGTGTACCCATAATCGCGACAAGTGTGAGCACATGTATGGATGAAGGCCCAACAGATAATGCATGTTTAAATTTCCTACATTGGAACATAGCGGGCCTTCTGCTTCAACTGGAATGATACCCATAAGATCTCGTTGGTAAACTTCTACAATAACAACTTCTCGTCCAAGGGTGATTTCCAAGGTCTTTTTGTAGTGATTGATATGCTTGCGCAGAGAGAGGCTCGGTGGAATGCCCCCCTTAAGTTGTTGGTGGCGGGGAATTTTAATGCCAAATTGGGGCACCCTCCACCTCTTTATCCTACAACCTTTGATCTGTTTTCTCAAGAGTAACTGTAATGTGATGGATGCTAGTGGGCGGGCCTATTTCTCCCATCTGGCAGAACGGGCATGGTCAATAAGGTTCCTAACTCTATCAACCAATCTATTCAACCTTCATAGGGGGTAGGGAGCACCATTGACTACATTTTTGCCACCTGGAGTATGTCCTTAACTATTAAGAATTGTACGGTCCTCATCCGGACCTATAGTGACCACAATCCAATTTCTGCCAAGATAGTGCTATCATATATGCTTTAGCTTGATAACTTTATTTCGGTCAACGACCATAAAAGCACAGATAAAATATGTACATACAAAAAAATACATAAATAATTAAGAACCAGCAGCTAAAACGTAATTAAACAACCAGTTTTCAGCAAAGCATGGCCAACGTTAAAATTAGACACAATTAATCAGAGTGGACCTTCTACGCCACATACCGTACAAAAAGCGGGAAACCGAAAACACGATGAGGGGGGATGTATCATATTTTAAAATTCTGACGGCTTGAGCACAATGTTTTAGTCCCAAATTTCTACATAGTGGTGCCAGCCAAGCTCTCCGGATTGCGCTATAAGCAGGGCAAAAGAACAAAACATGGGCAATGTCTTCTTTACTATTGTTGCAGACAGGGCAGATTCCCTCCTCTTGACCTGTCCATTTGCAGGTTAGTGTCCCAAGTGGCAGGCAACCGTGCCTTAGTTGTGTATATAGTTTTCTTGCAGGCGGAGGTTCTATTAGATCCAAAAATTCCTTCCTTCGGGCACGAGTTTTACCTGCAAAAATTCCGAAGACAACCTGCCCATACTTGGCAAGCGGTGCAGCAAACTTAGGTTGTGGTGCCTCAAAGAGGCCAGCAGCTCAGTCCTCCGCACCACTGGACAACTCTCCGCCGGGGTCTCCCAGATTTGGGGCATTCCTATTCTATAGGCAATAGTTTTGATGTGGAGCAACCAGGGTATTTTCTTACTCTTCAACGACCCCCAGACAGCAGCGAACTCCACTCTGTAGTCCGCCAGCTCAGGTACTGTCCAGAGCCTTCTCCAGTACAAGAGGAGTCGGGCTGCTAATAGTTCAGAGATGGGCTCCACACCTAGATCAAATCTCGAGGGTATGAGCGGGGTACTTTGAGGTAGACCAATCAGATTCCTCATAAAGGCCCGTTCAACCCTGAGAAGGCTTGCTATGCTCGAATGTCCCCAAAGTTTTGCACCGTAGGTTACAGCAGGTCTAGCTTGAACACTATAGATTTCGAGCGCTGGGGAGACTGGCTTAAATTGCATTGTCCGCTGGAACTTACCTATGCCCCCTAGTATCTGTGAGAGCTTTAGGGTAGATTTGGCTATCATATATGCAGCATAAGCCTAAGCCTCTGCCTTCACAGGCCCTATCTACTAAGGAAGCAGGGTGTAGGGTGGTATGGTGAAATGGGAACATGAACAGCATTATGTCCTAGGTGACATGCAAAAGTACTACCCTGGTGAATAGCTGTAATCGCATGCCCTGCGATCTTGCTAGCATCCTAATTGACTTCACAAACCTCTTAGCTAATACTAAAATGCTGCTTTCTAGACCCATTGCCCTGCAGAGTCACCATGTTAAATCGTGGTTTGATTACACCTGTAGTGCAGCCAATAACATCCCACATAGGGCCCTACAGCAAATCCCAAGAGACCAGCATGTGATTAAGGAAAGTAGAAAGTTATACCAGCATGCCATTAAAAGAAGAAAATCGGTTATGAAGAAGGAGAAATGGGAGTCTTTTGTGGGCGCCTGCAATTCTAATGACCCACAAGCCTTCTGGAAAGCAGTACGGTCTGTCCTATCCCCCGTCTCACCAACTGACAAAGTAACTGTCCACATTTCGGCTGAGGACTGGGTGGCGCACTACGCTGGGTTGTATCCTCTGATTGCAGGGCTGACGATGCCCCAGCACAGATGACTACAACATGTCCAAACCTTGCTTTTAATAAAGAGGAGGTTTTTATGATTTAAATCGTTTTTAGAGCAATTGTTAATAGCAGATGCAAGAAGGTCCCGGGGCCGGATGGCATTCCACTTTATTTATTTACGGAAGACCCAGTGTTCTGGACCCTGTCCTTACTTCAGTTTTTAATTCCGCGTCCAGCGTGGGGGTGCCAAGGTTGTCGCGTTCATCTGTAATTGTGCCTGTGTTAAAAAAAGGAAATCTGCACGATGTTAAATGCTTTTGCCCGATATCTCTTTTGGACTCTTCCGTTAGAATTATTGGGAGAGTCTTTTTGGACCATTTATTGAACTGGATTAATGCCAACAGCATACTAGCTCCTAGCCAGTATGGGTTCAGAAAGGGGCTCGGCACAATTGAACAGTGCCTTAACCTCCTCCTCATTGTGGCAAAATATAAATATGCCAGGGGCGCTTCCACTCACTTGGCATTTATGGACCTGTCAAGTGCATTTAATAGGGTCTCCCGCTCTCAGTTGTGGGTCACCTTAGAAAACATGGGTGTTGATGTGGGTCTGGTTACATTCTTCAGGCATCTCCATCATGACCTTTCTGCTTCAGTTAGGTTTGGTGGTGCTGGCGAATGTACAGAGCCGTTCAGCATCGAACGCGGGGTGCGCCAAGGTTGCGTCCTTACCCCAATCTTATTCCTTCTCTATACAAACGATCTGGAGAACACTTTAATTTCAGTTGGGGCTGACATCCCACATGTGGAGAATAAGGCTGTGCCCGTGCTGCTGTATGCTGATGGTGCAGTCCTTCTGGCAAGAACTGCGGATGGTCTTAAAAAACATATCATCAGCTATGTCAGTTTCATGAAGGACCTGGGCTTGGAACCAAACTGCAAGAAAACTTTTAAAATGATATGCAGCCCAAAAAATACTAAAATCTGTAGTCTAAACATAGAGGGGAAACTGCTGGAGAGGATTAGTTCCTTTCCTTACTTACTCCTGGAGTTTGGCGAAGGTTGTTTGTGGCTCATTTGTATAAAAAATTGAATACACAAGCTGTAGGCACCACTTTCTCGCTTGCAATGGCTATTGGCAAAAAGCCCATTGCTCCAATATTAGAGATCTACAATCGCAAATGCCTGCCGATCTTAACATATGCAATGGGTATCTGGGGCTGTAGGGATGCACACGCAATGCAGATAGAGAAGAACAGATTCTGGCGTCGAGTTTAAGGGGATCCCCACTCATATCCGCATTTCTCCCTCCATCTGGAGCTCGGTATGGACTATGTCCAAGATGCGGCCCCTTTAGCCATTTGGTGTTCAATCTGGTCCGGCAAAGAAGCTGATTGTAACCGGGCTGTTATTAGAAACTGTGTAGGTTGTGCCCTTGGCCTGTTCATCCCTTGGCTTCAATATATTAAAACTTGCTTTTCGGCACTTGGTTGTGCTTTATTGTTTGAGCACCCAGAGACAATTGGTAAAGGGGACAGAAAATGGGTTATGGATAGTTTTCGAAAGCACAAGCAATCTTCTAGGGAACTATCGGAAGTGATTAAACCCTCAGTTAGAGACTATTGCCTCATTCAAGCGTCTCCATCAATTGCTCCTTATTCAATATACATGACCAATGTGTATGAAAGAATCCCGTTGACAAGATTCAAGTTGTGATCGTTTCGTTGTATGATATGTTTCCCTCTAGGCCAGTATTCTTCTGAAACTGTTGCCATCTGTCCATGTGAGGAGCAAACTATTTAAAATGTTGTCTTTTACTGCCAATTTTATCTCCCTTTTACTAGGAAGTTCTTATTACCGCTACTGCGCAGACATACATTTTCTACTTGTAAAGCGGCCCTTTATTATCTACAGCAACTCAACGACTGTAACGCCTGCTTTGCAGTTGCGAGTTTTCTGAAGTGCACTTTAGCCAAGAGAAAGAGTATGCTGTTTTGATACAATAGCACTTTCAGGACTCCGGTAATCACTGTATTTTAATTCTATTTTTAAATGTTCATTGTTGATACAAATTGTCACTATTTATTGTCACAAAATGTATTCTAGTGCTGTTTTTAGCAATTACTCCTCTGGGAATGATTTTTATATGCTCATCACTGATGCTAATTTTTATAAATATTTACCTATTTGTCTCTTTGCTGCTATTTTGTGGATCCATTACTGTTGTACCATTGGTAGAGCGCGCAGGTCACCCAAACAATCAAATTTACCATATACTTATCGGGCCCATAAACTTCAATTTATCATATACATTAATCAGGTGACCTTACACTCTACTACCAGTAACCCTGATTCCTTCCTATTTATTTCTACTGTACCCGACGTACCAATCCACCGTTAGGGGTGCCTATGATCACAAATGGATCAGGGAGCTAGCTGTAAAAGAAAGGCAGGCAACACAAATACCAACTTTTATATTTCTTTGTATTCATAAAATAACCACAAACTCAGGAAGTTTTAAAAGCTTTATCTAGATTTCAGATTCAGAAAGCATAAGATTTACAATAAGTAGACAATCTATAACCAAGATTATAAAGAGCACGTATCTATAAAGGAAGTAAATAAACCCAACCATTTGAATCTAAAGGGAGGTAAGAACAGGGAACATGCTATTCAAACCTTGGAGGGATAGAACTTAAGAATGAATAACTAAAAATGGGCAGATTTAGGCACATACTAAATTTCACTACTGGAAAAATACTTCAAGGTTGAATGAAAGTTTGGAAATCCTATGCATCTATAGGGAGGGGAAAAAGGGAACACGTTAAAATTCTAGCAACATTACTTCAAATCAGCTTTGCAGGAGAAAATAAAAAACCACATCTATATGTCATAAATGGTATGGTGAAAGGTGCATAAAGGACGGGTAACATAGGAACATGCTAAGAGAAAAATACTGTATGACTTTTATATAGTAGCTTGCAAAAAAGCATGGAACATTAACATATGCAAAGGTATGTCTTTATTGAAGCAAAGACAGAAAAAAAGAAGGTGCAGAATAGACTTTTCAGCACTATATAATTACCTAGACTGGTGTGAAGACCAACCCTGGCCACGGGTCAGTTAATGACAGGATAAACCCCGAGGAAGGACAGTCATCGACAGGACAGCAGGTGCAGTATGGACACCCCAGGACAGGACAGGAAACCCAGATTAGGATTAGGACAGGACCACCAAGGCACGACCAGCACCCGCAGTTCGGAAGCAATGCCTGCGCTCCACCCTCTCTGCAGCTATCAGCCAGAACCCCGATTGGGTTAGCGAAATTCCCCAGCAAAGTGCTTCGCCAGCACTTAAGGTTTAGTAAAACCTCTTGAGTCTATGGTATATACCGGACAGAGTGCTCCGCAGCGCTCTGTATCAGTCACCTATTGAGTGCGTTGGGTCAGTGACAGGTCAGCTATTCGGACATGTCAGACAATTTCTCTAGCTAAACCTAGGCTAGTTATACTGTTTTCGGGTCAGTGTACCACCCCCAAATGTTGCAAGTGTCAGAATCCCCAATTTCGATTGGTCCTCAAGTAGGATAGGTCAACACACCAATCACATTTTACCTCTACAAGCCTAGTTTTGCATATTCTGGGACCGCCTAGTGATTTTGGGGTTCCCATGACCTATTCTACAGAATACAATAGAAAGATATACATTTGTTTCAATTGTAAGACATTTTAGCTTCTTCGGCTGGGTGAAGGTGCATCTTCCCAGGCGCGTTTTGGCTGGGACCTCTGGTTGGCAGCCATTCAATGTCACTGGCCGAAGACTGTCATGCACAGAAAAGCATTTCAATATGGATTCTCGAGTGTCCCATCAGACCCTCAATATCGCGGTACATAAAAAGTAAGCGAAAACAAATTAAAACATAGAAATAAATGAATACACTGTATACCATGAATAGCTACTCTATACCCCTTACTTTATAATATCTATAGAGGGAGGGATTAGTGCAAACAGACAATAACATGAAAACATCAGTGCAAGCTTCACCATGTGAGAACACCAACAGCCATTTTAATAACTAGTGCGCAAGCGCAAAGTTTCCCACCAGAACTGCAAGTACGTCACGTCACGTGAGTGTGACTAACGCATGCGAAGAAAGAAACCCCGCCAAGCAGCGGCCATTTTAGATATAAACGTTATTGTGTTAGTAAACACATAGGCAAGCGTCACTAGGACACCCCTAATGTCAGAATAAAGGGAAATTAGTAAAACAAACAGGTTGAATTACATGGTTATAAGTTAATCGAGTTTCATGAATTCAAGCAAGTCGCGTAATATGCGAATCCTTGCTCCATCAATCCCCTCTTTGATGATATTTACTATCATCACAAATTAATGGAATCAGATGCCAACTTTTTTTTTACACTTTGTTCATTTCAATCTCTTCCAACATTCGATTCAATTTCTCCTTAACGTCTTTGTTAGGGTGAGAATTGTTCACCCTTTTGTAAATCTGATTATTCAGTTCTTCCAATTCAAGTTCATCCACACTCCTTTTCACACCTCTCTTATTCACTGTGTACTTCTTTTGGTGTTTGCGACATTTGCAACAGACAAATATGAGGAATATGATGAATCCTACTACTGCAATTGGCATCAGTACCTTAAACAAAAAAACTTTTACCTAAATTGGAAAACCAATGACCTACAGCGGAGAGACCATCAGTAAGTCTCTTCCAAGCACAATCAACCTCCAGTGGTTTGAGTTCCTTTTCCAAATTTGTAATGTTCCTTACATACCTTTTGAGTTGCACACTTTTATCTGGTATGTGAGTGCAACAATGTTGCGCTTTCAACATCCGGCAGACTCCGCCCTCTTTTGCCAATAAGGTATCAAGAGCAAGTCTGTTCTGTAAAACCATAGATCTGATCGCAACCATTTCGGTATTGACCAACAGAAATCCATGAGCTGTTCAGTAGACAACAGATCCACTATTGTTGACAATTTGCAAATTCTGTGTGTGTTCAGAACCACTCCCACTCCAGGTATCAGTGCACTAAAGATACTACCCATTATTTCACCTACGCTTTCCCTTTTACTACGCACTAAGCCATTAGTATTTTCACTGCTTCCAGCAACTTCATTCACATGGTATATTTTCGGGAAGACAATGCCAAAGTAGCAGCTTCCATACCAGTGATCCGGCAATTTGAAATAAGCCTTGTTTCCACATATATAATAAATTCCGGGAAACACAGGTTCTGACCCATTTTTAAAACCCCATCCTCCAATTACCTTGTAATTGTGTTCACATTGACTGGAACCAATGAAAATGTTATTATAATAACTAGTCTTTTTGCGGTGAAGACAGAGCTTCCCTTTTCTCTCGAAATCCAGCAACAAAGCAGGACCAACCCCACCATTTGAGGTGCTTTCCATGTTTTCAGCCCATTTAGGAGTTTTCTGTCTTTTATCATTTGCCTTTCTTTGGAAACTCTCCCTTCTTTTCTCTGCCATGTTTAGAAACCTTTTCTCTTGTTCATGTAATGAACAGGTCAAGTTATCTCTGTGTGCTTCACCTAAATCTATGGTACCTATAGTCAGAAAGTATTCTCCCATATAACGTGTAACGTCACTTTTAGTATGTACAGGATTCAGATTTCCACGTATAGGAAGTTCAGAAAATATCACGTCTGAGTTTGAGTAGTAGTACTGTAACGGTCCTCTTTTGTAGAACAAACTAGCTAAAATGCTACAGGAAATTCCATATGTCAGTGGCAAGTGATGGTATGTCACCCCCTCAGCTACAGAAGTAGGTAACTTCATGCATACGTAACAGTCTTCTATTTCCATAGTTTCTACATAATGCACTAAAAGGCTAGCGAATACGTTCAAATGAGTCTGGTTCCTGATTCCGTGATAATGTAGTCCTTCCTCATCTGGTGCTTCTAAGTCTGCTTTAGTTTGTTTAATGCTAAGTGCTTTCTCACGTCTTTCTACACTTCGTGTTGTCAGTTCTTCTGTGTCTTTTGTCACAGTCTGGGTAAGGTCAATATTAGTATTTTTGCTCACCATATAAGGAATAAAAACTGTTAGTTCTATCCATAATATTAATACTATAGCTACACTACATATACATACTTTACAGCATGTTTTACAACAATTGCGTCTAGGCCTTCCATTCACATTTGAATCAGACATTTCCGCTTAACAGAAGTTTGCCAACCCCTCTTTGTAACCTTGCACAGGTAGCTTACACTGAGCAATCTTCAGGTTGGTTCGTCTTCTTCAGCAGACTGATCAGCTGTCTGTTCTTCGTCACTTTCGTCAGTTATATCAAGATCCTCAAATTCCTCCAATATCAAATAAGTCCATTCAGGATCCTGATATTTTTCGTTCAGTCTTTTTATTCGATCACTCCTTCTTTTTGGTTTGGAGCTTTCTCCAGCTTGTTCTGCTATACGGGAACTTTTCCTTCTTTGCTCAAGTTTTTCTTCTACTGTTTTTAGTCTCAGTCTCAGTCTCTTAATATATCTTGGTTCGATATTTTTCTTTTTCTTGAGTCTTTTAGCAGGCACTGTGGTTTGACTTTCTTCTAACGCTCTTTTATTTTCATTTGTTTGTGGCACTTCTGCTTTTTCTTCTTCCCTTCCTGTCTGACTAGTCCCAGGTCTTACTTCAGTTTCTTGTGCCTGGTCGCTAAGCTGGCCTTGTTCAGGTGTATACTGGATTTGACTTTTGGGCGTTTCAATTTCTGTTTCCTGAACACGTTCTTCTAATTCTATCTGGTCCTGTTCAAGCACTTCGAACCTTTGATTTTCTTCCGCTTGAACCTTCGCCCTAATTTCTGTCTGTCCCTTTTCAATATCAGGAGTTCTTGGAGGTGTGTCAATCACCTGTTCTCTCCCTATCTGATCTTTTTCCTCCTCAGATTTGACGTGAATCTCAATAATCTGAGTAGCTCCTTCTGTTCCTACCTCTTCCTCACTATCCCACTCTCTATCTGCGTAGGTTTGGTTTCTTGTTCTGATTGGGTCATCAGTTAGGTCGATTATGGGTATCCACTCATCTTGACTGGTGCTCGGTTGTTCGTCATCAGCTACTTCAGGACCAACGTCTGGAGACCCCTCAGCTGGACAACCTTCAGCGTCAGTTTTCTCGTCTCTGATCACCTTCTTGGTATGGCTAGCATGGATCCACTTTGGAACGCCGGCACACTTCACCGCTGTCGTGGCCACCAGTATCACTTGACGTTGTTTTCCCCACTTCGGTGCAAGGCAATTTGAACGAGTATGCTTCTTGAGTACAACCCAATCGCCTGGAACCAATTTATGGACTGGAGTTGTTGGACTGGCGACGGCGTCTTCCCCAATCTGGTGAGAGATAGAACGCACTTGGTCACCCAGTTGCTTGCAGTACTCAAGTACCAAATCATCAGAAATGCTTATCAGTTTGTATCCTGGTACCCATGCTTGTCTCATCACTCTTCCCATCAGGATTTCATGTGGGTTCAGGCCTGTTTTTCGGTCTGGAATACTTCGGATTCCCATCAGAACAAGAGGTAAAGCCTCTATCCAGTTCATGCCAGTAGATTCACACATCTTCCCTAATCTTGACTTGATAGTGCCATTTACTTGTTCCACTACTCCAGAAGCCTCTGGACGATATGCACAGTGCAGCTTTTGTGTGATCCTGAATGCTTTAAAGAGCTGATCGATTACCTCATTCTGAAAATGCCCACCTCTATCTGATTCAATTGTGACTGGAACCCCGTACCTAGGTATTGGTTCTCGCAGTAACAACTTGGCTACAGTGATGGCGTCATTCTTTTTGGCTGGGTAAGCTTCCACCCATTTTGAAAACAGGCAGACAATGACAAGGACGTATCTCATTCCTTTACAAAGGGGCAACTGAATGAAGTCAATCTGTAATCTTACAAAAGGGCCTCCTGACTTCCCAATTTTACCCATTTCAACTACTGTTCTTTTTCCAGCGTTGAACTGCTGACATGTTAAGCACCTCCGGCAGAGTGACTCTGCTACCTTCCTGAACTTCGGGTTGTACCATGTCTGCTGAAAGACACGGATCATGGCATCCCTACCAACATGTGCATCTCCATGTATAAGTCTGGCCATAGAAGCAAGCAGGCATCTAGGCAACACAGGCATACCATCAGGGCCCACAATAACACCATCCTCACTTCTCTGTCGACAACCAAGTTTCTTCCATTTTTCTTTTTCCTTGGGTGTCGCAGTATGTTGCCAATCTCTCAATTCTTCCCATGTAGGCACATCCTCAAACACCATAAGTTGGCAGCTGTTTCCATATCCCCCCAATTTGATATTTACAGACATTCGATGTCTGGCACAATGTTGGGCCACTTCGTCAGCATATCGATTTCCTACTGTCACATGATCAGTGCCCGATTTGTGAGCAGCACATTTGACCACTGCCAATTCTTTTGGTAACTGGATTGCGTCTAGCAATTCTTGTATAACTTTTCCATTTCGGATAGGAGTACCTGAAGAAGTCAGAAACTCACTTTGTAGCCACAATTGGTCGAAGTCATGCACAACCCCAAAACAGTATTGACTGTCAGTATATACTGTTATTCTTTTATTTTTTCCAACTTTACAGGATCTTGTCAATGCAACCAATTCGGCTACTTGTGCAGACTTCACTCCAAATAAACAGGATGCTTCTACAGTGCGTTTTACCGTGACTACAGCATAAGGAGCGCTTAGGCCTACAAGTTCGTGTCTCAGACATGAGCCATCTACAAACAGCTCGCTATCTTCTACAGGCAGGGGCGTTTCCTTGATGTCTGGGCGTGGTTTAGTACTGAATTCTGTCAGGTCAATGCAGTCATGCTCGACCTCTCCTTTTGCTTCTGCAATTATTGAGTCTGGTAATAGGGTAGCTGGATTCAGTATGTTACACCGAGTAATGACTACATTTGCAGCACCTACGAGAATCCTCTCATACTTAGTCAGCCGACTAGGTGTGAGATACTGGGTTTTAGGTCTAGTCAGTAGGATTACAACTGCATGTGGAACATACACAGTCACAGGATGTCCCATAACAATGGATTCACTCTGTTCTAGACTCGTGCAAGTTGCAGCTACTGCTTTCAGACATCCTGGTAATCCAGCAGCCACTGGATCCAGAGTAGCAGAAAAATATGCCACTGGACGTCTAGTCAACCCATGGGCTTGGGTTAGGACTGACAATGCACAATTGTCTCGTGTGTCACAAAACAATGAAAATTCCTTAGAATAATCAGGCATTCCTAAAGCGGGGGCTGTACACAGACATTCTCGTAATTTCGTGAATGCTGTCAAACTTTCCTCATTCCATTCCACTGGGTCCTTTGCTCCTTTCTTGGTCATTTTTATCAAAGGCTTTGCTAGGACTGCAAATCCCACAATCCATTGCCTGCAATAACCTACGACTCCAAGGAACATTCTGACTTCTTTCTGAGTGCGAGGTAACTGTATGTTTCGAATTATCCTGACTCTCTCTGAAGTAACCTTTCTGATACCTTTTTCTATCTGGTGCCCCAGATATTTTACTGACTTAGTACAGAATTGCAGTTTGTCAGGCGATACCTTATGTCCTCCTTCACCTAGATGGTTCAGTAAGGCAATGTTGTCAACAACACAGTCTTTCTGACTCCTAGACGCCACCAAGAGGTCGTCTATATATTGTACTAAAACTGATTTTCCAGGTAAGACTAAAGTTTCCAAGGCACTTTTTCAGAATCTGATTAAAGATAGAGGGGCTTTCTGATACCCTTGAGGGACGCGATTCCAAACGAACACGTGACTGTCAAATGCAAATGAGAAAATAAATTTGCTGTCTGGATGCAATGGGATCGAAAAGAATGCATGACATAGGTCAATCACAGTGAACCACTCAGCATCCCAGGGGATTTGATACAGGATTACTGCTGGGTTCGGAACAATAGGACAATAAGGGACAACAATTTTGTTTACCTTTCTCAGGTCCTGCACCACCCTGTACTTGCCACTAGGTTTCTTGATTCCAATTATGGGCGAGTTACATGGGCTACTCATCACTTCTTGTATGATGTTTGCTTCTAGCAATCTTTTTATTTCAATGGCAACTCCTGCTCTCACTTCGGCACTCATTTTGTATGGCTTGGTATTGGGGTAAACTGCATTTTCCTTCATGGCTATTTTGATTGGGTCTACATTTGCCATTAAACCTACATCCTTTCCGGTAAAGTCCCACACCTCTGGTTTCACTGTCTTTTGGAGTTCTTCAGGTAAGTCTTGTATAGTCAGTTGTTTAATTTCTGAGTCGGGTCTGATTAACATTAATTTGTATATGCCATCTTCGTCTGGTGTCTGAATTTCGACGCCCTTTGGTGTGCAAAAGATGGTGCAATTCATTTTGCACAACAAATCCCGTCCCAATAAGTTTACTGGACTAGTATCACAAATTACAAATCTATGCATTTCTTTGAAATTCCCTATTGTGATCTCCATGGGCTCTGTAACTGGGGTACTAATCAATTGATTAGATGCACCCACTACCTGGATTGCTTCTCCCGAGAGGGGTAGGTTTGGAACGTCTGCTGTTCTTACAGTAGAACGGGTAGCACCAGTGTCCAACAGAAAGGTGACATCATTGCCTTCAACCTTTCCCTTCAATGTATGGCCCTGACTGGTCTACCAGCAAGGAGGCGCCAAGCAATCACTCCTCGTCCTCCCCTCTCAGGCCCCGTCAGTATTGATCGTCACAGAGAAAAGTATCATTCAATAAAAATTGCGAAGTTGCTGCATTTCTATCCTCGTTTCCTCCCCAGATCTCTATGTCATCACCCTGCGGTGTCTTTCCCTTATAATTCGGTTTAGGTGCACGGGGCAACTGACTTGCCTATACCTGTTGTTGGGTCTTTCTTGGCCATTCATTCTGCGTCTGTGGATTTAAATCAGGGTTTTGAGGGTTATTATGCTGTGCATATGGACACTCGTCTCTCCAGTGCCCTATTTCTCCGCACTGGTGACAGGGAAATTTCTTTTTGGCTTCCTCTCGACTCATTTTCACTCTCGGCTTCCCTCCACCCCCTGAACCTTGATTTTGGGAATTCTTATTCAATTTGCCTAATTGTTTTTCCTGCTGTTCCGCTAGTTTTACTTGTGCCCACATAACCTTTTCCTTCAGAGCTTTTCGTTTATCAGCCATCTCGTCTTCACAGTACTTTGCGTACCGTAAGACCTCATCCATTTTCTTAGACTGCCAGCAGATTTTATTGTCTTTGATCCACTGGCAAATTTCGGGTCTTAAACCGTTTACAAACCTGTAAATGAAGTGGGTCATATCCTTCATCTCGATGTTATCTATACCACTGTACGTTTTAAACACCTGTAACAGTCTTTCATAGAATGAGTGCACAGTCTCATCTCTTTCCTGCGTGGTTCTATCTATCTTGGTCCAATCAGTTTCCTTTGCAGGCACTTTTCCCTTTAGGTGTAATATTACCTGGTCATATTTTCTCATCACCTCATCGGAAGGAGCTGCTGTTTTAGAGTGCCTCGGGTATTCCTCACTAGGCCAACCAACGGCAATCTTACATTCAGTCCACAAATCCACAGGAACCACTATGTCGAAAAACCCATCCAGGTCTTTCCATAGGCATTTTTGCACCTTTACAAACCTTTCCACCTGCCTGTACCAGTCCACAGGCTTTTTTCGTAATTTTGGAAAGTCATTGGTAAAGGACACAATATCCTGGCTGGACCATGGAACGTGCACGTATTTTCCACCTGGCACTTCACGCATAGGGTATAACTGCTCTGGCTTGTCAGCTTCCTTTAGAACAAACTCAGAAGATGTCTGTTTAGATCTAGCCTCATCCTTTTTCTTTGCCCACCTGGCTTTCCACTTTTCTACGTCTCCCCATTTTTGCAACACAGTCAATAATTCTTTGATCTGCGCATTTTTCCCTGACACATTCATATTTTCCAGATCTTTGTCTGAGAACTCAGCTCTATAGGGTTTTTGTAATGGCTTTGATTTTGAAATATCTATTCCCATACTAGCTGCAGTGTCTGTTAATTTCTCATGGAGCACTCTGGTATTCCGGGTAAGACTCTTGCAGATAAACAGCAGCTCTTCCTCAGAATAGGTATTTAATCTATCTAACCCCATGTTTCCGGCCGTCAGTTCTTCCATTTCTACTCTCAATTTGTAAATATCTAATGGTTTTGTCTGGGGAGTTTGCCTCTCTAGGTCTCGACTCCATCTCTCAATTTCTTCAGGAGTCACCAATGTGACACTCTTGGTACCTGAAGTCGATTCCATTTGAATCTCTTTCGTATTGAAAGGATTATGTCTTTTCGGCAAGCTCCTTCCTGGGTCCCTAATTGGTAAATCCATTAAAGAGACCTCAGATTCGCATTCACTCGTCTGATCATCCACAATTAAGGGTTCTTTTCTTGGCTGCACTATGGTTGGTGTAATGATCGGAGTCTTTGGACTCCCCTGTCTATCCCCATACAAAGGAACAACTGGTCCAATAGTTACTGGGTTGGTCAGGGCTTCGGGGCTTGTATTTAACTGGGAGATTTTCTGAATTATTTTGGTTCTTTGTTTGGCTAGGGCCTCTCGCTCCCTTTCCTGCAGTATTCTTTCCAGGCTTATTTCAGGTACTATTTGAGGAGACAATGTTGGGGCAGTTGGATGTGACATACTAGTCATACTAGACAATCTAGTCACTCCTGAGGCACAGCCGGGAGATCTTAGTTGTTTTGCTGTTACTTTTTAAAACTTTGTGTAATACTGTATTTTTAAACCTGCTCCTACCTTGAGCGCTGCTCGCCAGGGCACTCACTTTCTCTCTGCCCCCCCCGCACAGCCGAGGTCAGCGCTGACGCGGGAGAGGGAAATCTTGTGCAGGCGCCATTCCCTGCCTACCTGGTAATCATGCCCACTTTGCCAAGGCCACGCCCCCCGCCTTCTTAAGCGCGCTGAATACGAGCCGCTTACAGAATCTAGTCACTCCTGAGGCACAGCCGGGAGATCTTAGTTGTTTTGCTGTTACTTTTTAAAACTTTGTGTAATACTGTATTTTTAAACCTGCTCCTACCTTGAGCGCTGCTCGCCAGGGCACTCACTTTCTCTCTGCCCCCCGCGCAGCCGAGGTCAGCCCTGACGCGGGAGAGGGAAATCTTGTGCAGGCGCCATTCCCTGCCTGCCTGGTAAGCACGCCCACTTTGCCAAGGCCACGCCCCCGCCTTCTTAAGCGCGCTGAATACGAGCCGCTTACAGAATCTAGTCACTCCTGAGGCACAGCCGGGAGATCTTAGTTGTTTTGCTGTTACTTTTTAAAACTTTGTGTAATACTGTATTTTTAAACCTGCTCCTACCTTGAGCGCTGCTCGCCAGGGCACTCACTTTCTCTCTGCCCCCCCGCGCAGCCGAGGTCAGCGATGACGCGGGAGAGGGAAATCTTGTGCAGGCGCCATTCCCTGCCTGCCTGGTAACCATGCCCACTTTGCCAAGGCCACGCCCCCCCCCGCCTTCTTAAGCGCGCTGAATACGAGCCGCTTACAGAATCTAGTCACTCCTGAGGCACAGCCGGGAGATCTTAGTTGTTTTGCTGTTACTTTTTAAAACTTTGTGTAATACTGTATTTTTAAACCTGCTCCTACCTTGAGCTCTGCTCGCCAGGGCACTCACTTTCTCTCTACCCCCCACGCAGCCGAGGTCAGCGCTGACGAGGGAGAGGGAAATCTTGTGCAGACACCATTCCTTGCCTGCCTGGTAACCACGCCCACTTTGCCAAGGCCACGCCCCCGCCTTCTTAAGCGCGCTGAATACGAGCCGCTTACAGAATCTAGTCACTCCTGAGGCACAGCCGGGAGATCTTAGTTGTTTTGCTGTTACTTTTTAAAACTTTGTGTAATACTGTATTTTTAAACCTGCTCCTACCTTGAGCGCTGCTCGCCAGGGCACTCACTTTCTCTCTGCCCCCCCGCGCAGCCGAGGTCAGCGTTGACGCGGGAAACAGAAATCTTGTGCAGGCGCCATTCCCTGCCTGCCTGGTAACCACGCCCACTGTGCCAAGGCCACGCCCCCGCCTTCTTACGCGCGCTGAATACGAGCCGCTTACAGAATCTAGTCACTCCTGAGGCACAGCCGGGAGATCTTAGTTGTTTTGCTGTTACTTTTTAAAACTTTGTGTAATACTGTATTTTTAAACCTGCTCCTACCTTGAGCGCTGCTCGCCAGGGCACTCACTTTCTCTCAGCCCCCCCGCGCAGCCGAGGTCAGCGCTGACGCGGGAGAGGGAAATCTTGTGCAGGCGCCATTCCCTGCCTGCCTGGTAACCACGCCCACTTTGCCAAGGCCACGCCCCCGCCTTCTTAAGCGCGCTGAATACGAGCCGCTTACAGAATCTAGTCACTCCTGAGGCACAGCCGGGAGATCTTAGTTGTTTTGCTGTTACTTTTTAAAACTTTGTGTAATACTGTATTTTTAAACCTGCTCCTACCTGGAGCGCTGCTCGCCAGGGCACTCACTTTCTCTCTGCCCCCCCGCA
The DNA here is from genome assembly GCF_964261635.1 of Lissotriton helveticus. Classification (NCBI taxonomy): domain Eukaryota; kingdom Metazoa; phylum Chordata; class Amphibia; order Caudata; family Salamandridae; genus Lissotriton; species Lissotriton helveticus. The sequence continues at coordinate 209,542,913 of NC_136063.1, read as the reverse complement.
CAGCCGAGGTCAGCGCTGACGTGGGAGAGGGAAATCTTGTGCAGGCGCCATTCCCTGCCTGCCTGGTAACCACGCCCACTTTGCCAAGGCCACGCCCCCGCCTTCTTAAGCGCGCTGAATACGAGCCGCTTACAGAATCTAGTCACTCCTGAGGCACAGCCGGGAGATCTTAGTTGTTTTGCTGTTACTTTTTAAAACTTTGTGTAATACTGTATTTTTAAACCTGCTCCTACCTTGAGCGCTGCTCGCCAGGGCACTCACTTTCTCTCTGCCCCCCCGCGCAGCCGAGGTCAGCGCTGACGCGGGAGAGGGAAATCTTGTGCAGGAGCCATTCCCTGCCTGCCTGGTAACCACGCCCACTTTGCCAAGGCCACGCCCCCCGCCTTCTTAAGCGCGCTGAATACGAGCCGCTTACAGAATCTAGTCACTCCTGAGGCACAGCCGGGAGATCTTAGTTGTTTTGCTGTTACTTTTTAAAACTTTGTGTAATACTGTATTTTTAAACCTGCTCCTACCTTGAGCGCTGCTCGCCAGGGCACTCACTTTCTCTCTACCCCCCACGCAGCCGAGGTCAGCGTTGACGCGGGAAACAGAAATCTTGTGCAGGCGCCATTCCCTGCCTGCCTGGTAACCACGCCCACTGTGCCAAGGCCACGCCCCCCGCCTTCTTACGCGCGCTGAATACGAGCCGCTTACAGAATCTAGTCACTCCTGAGGCACAGCCGGGAGATCTTAGTTGTATTGCTGTTACTTTTTAAAACTTTGTGTAATACTGTATTTTTAAACCTGCTCCTACCTTGAGTGCTGCTCGCCAGGGCACTCACTTTCTCTCAGCCCCCCCGCGCAGCCGAGGTCAGCGCTGACGCGGGAGAGGGAAATCTTGTGCAGGCGCCATTCCCTGCCTGCCTGGTAACCACGCCCACTTTGCCAAGGCCACGCCCCCCGCCTTCTTAAGCGCGCTGAATACGAGCCGCTTACAGAATCTAGTCACTCCTGAGGCACAGCCGGGAGATCTTAGTTGTTTTGCTGTTACTTTTTAAAACTTTGTGTAATACTGTATTTTTAAACCTGCTCCTACCTTGAGCGCTGCTCGCCAGGGCACTCACTTTCTCTCTGCCCCCCCGCACAGCCGAGGTCAGCGCTGACGCGGGAGAGGGAAATCTTGTGCAGGCGCCATTCCCTGCCTGCCTGGTAACCACGCCCACTTTGCCAAGGCCACGCCCCCGCCTTCTTAAGCGCGCTGAATACGAGCCGCTTACAGAATCTAGTCACTCCTGAGGCACAACCGGGAGATCTTAGTTGTTTTGCTGTTACTTTTCAAAACTTTGTGTAATACTGTATTTTTAAACCTGCTCCTACCTTGAGCGCTGCTCGCCAGGGCACTCACTTTCTCTCTGCCCCCCCGCGCAGCCGAGGTCAGCGCTGACGCGGGAGAGGGAAATCTTGTGCAGGCGCCATTCCCTGCCTGCCTGGTAACCACGCCCACTTTGCCAAGGCCACGCCCCCGCCTTCTTAAGCGCGCTGAATACGAGCCGCTTACAGAATCTAGTCACTCCTGAGGCACAGTCGGGAGATCTTAGTTGTTTTGCTGTTACTTTTTAAAACTTTGTGTAATACTGTATTTTTAAACCTGCTCCTACCTTGAGCGCTGCTCGCCAGGGCACTCACTTTCTCTCTGCCCCCCGCGCAGCCGAGGTCAGCGCTGACGCGGGAGAGGGAAATCTTGTGCATGCGCCATTCCCTGCCTGCCTGGTAACCACGCCCACTTTGCCAAGGCCACGCCCCCCACCTTCTTAAGCGCGCTGAATACGAGCCGCTTACAGAATCTAGTCACTCCTGAGGCACAGCCGGGAGATCTTAGTTGTTTTGCTGTTACTTTTTAAAACTTTGTGTAATACTGTATTTTTAAACCTGCTCCTACCTGGAGCGCTGCTCGCCAGGGCACTCACTTTCTCTCTGCCCCCCCGCACAGCCGAGGTCAGCGCTGACGTGGGAGAGGGAAATCTTGTGCAGGCGCCATTCCCTGCCTGCCTGGTAACCACGCCCACTTTGCCAAGGCCACGCCCCCGCCTTCTTAAGCGCGCTGAATACGAGCCGCTTACAGAATCTAGTCACTCCTGAGGCACAGCCGGGAGATCTTAGTTGTTTTGCTGTTACTTTTTAAAACTTTGTGTAATACTGTATTTTTAAACCTGCTCCTACCTTGAGCGCTGCTCGCCAGGGCACTCACTTTCTCTCTGCCCCCCCGCGCAGCCGAGGTCAGCGCTGACGCGGGAGAGGGAAATCTTGTGCAGGAGCCATTCCCTGCCTGCCTGGTAACCACGCCCACTTTGCCAAGGCCACGCCCCCCGCCTTCTTAAGCGCGCTGAATACGAGCCGCTTACAGAATCTAGTCACTCCTGAGGCACAGCCGGGAGATCTTAGTTGTTTTGCTGTTACTTTTTAAAACTTTGTGTAATACTGTATTTTTAAACCTGCTCCTACCTTGAGCGCTGCTCGCCAGGGCACTCACTTTCTCTCTACCCCCCACGCAGCCGAGGTCAGCGTTGACGCGGGAAACAGAAATCTTGTGCAGGCGCCATTCCCTGCCTGCCTGGTAACCACGCCCACTGTGCCAAGGCCACGCCCCCCGCCTTCTTACGCGCGCTGAATACGAGCCGCTTACAGAATCTAGTCACTCCTGAGGCACAGCCGGGAGATCTTAGTTGTATTGCTGTTACTTTTTAAAACTTTGTGTAATACTGTATTTTTAAACCTGCTCCTACCTTGAGTGCTGCTCGCCAGGGCACTCACTTTCTCTCAGCCCCCCCGCGCAGCCGAGGTCAGCGCTGACGCGGGAGAGGGAAATCTTGTGCAGGCGCCATTCCCTGCCTGCCTGGTAACCACGCCCACTTTGCCAAGGCCACGCCCCCCGCCTTCTTAAGCGCGCTGAATACGAGCCGCTTACAGAATCTAGTCACTCCTGAGGCACAGCCGGGAGATCTTAGTTGTTTTGCTGTTACTTTTTAAAACTTTGTGTAATACTGTATTTTTAAACCTGCTCCTACCTTGAGCGCTGCTCGCCAGGGCACTCACTTTCTCTCTGCCCCCCCGCACAGCCGAGGTCAGCGCTGACGCGGGAGAGGGAAATCTTGTGCAGGCGCCATTCCCTGCCTGCCTGGTAACCACGCCCACTTTGCCAAGGCCACGCCCCCGCCTTCTTAAGCGCGCTGAATACGAGCCGCTTACAGAATCTAGTCACTCCTGAGGCACAACCGGGAGATCTTAGTTGTTTTGCTGTTACTTTTCAAAACTTTGTGTAATACTGTATTTTTAAACCTGCTCCTACCTTGAGCGCTGCTCGCCAGGGCACTCACTTTCTCTCTGCCCCCCCGCGCAGCCGAGGTCAGCGCTGACGCGGGAGAGGGAAATCTTGTGCAGGCGCCATTCCCTGCCTGCCTGGTAACCACGCCCACTTTGCCAAGGCCACGCCCCCGCCTTCTTAAGCGCGCTGAATACGAGCCGCTTACAGAATCTAGTCACTCCTGAGGCACAGTCGGGAGATCTTAGTTGTTTTGCTGTTACTTTTTAAAACTTTGTGTAATACTGTATTTTTAAACCTGCTCCTACCTTGAGCGCTGCTCGCCAGGGCACTCACTTTCTCTCTGCCCCCCGCGCAGCCGAGGTCAGCGCTGACGCGGGAGAGGGAAATCTTGTGCATGCGCCATTCCCTGCCTGCCTGGTAACCACGCCCACTTTGCCAAGGCCACGCCCCCCGCCTTCTTAAGCGCGCTGAATACGAGCCGCTTACAGAATCTAGTCACTCCTGAGGCACAGCCGGGAGATCTTAGTTGTTTTGCTGTTACTTTTTAAAACTTTGTGTAATACTGCATTTTTAAACCTGCTCCTACCTTGAGCGCTGCTCGCCAGGGCACTCACTTTCTCTCTGCCCCCCCCCCGCGCAGCCGAGGTCAGCGCTGACGCGGGAGAGGGAAATCTTGTGCAGGCACCATTCCCTGCCTGCCTGGTAACCACGCCCACTTTGCCAAGGCCACGCCCCCCGCCTTCTTAAGCGCGCTGAATACGAGCCGCTTACAGAATCTAGTCACTCCTGAGGCACAGCCGGGAGATCTTAGTTGTTTTGCTGTTACTTTTTAAAACTTTGTGTAATACTGTATTTTTAAACCTGCTCCTACCTTGAGCGCTGCTCGCCAGGGCACTCACTTTCTCTCTGCCCCCCCGCGCAGCCGAGGTCAGCGCTGACGCGGGAGAGGGAAATCTTGTGCAGGACACGCCCTCGCATCAGAGGCCACACCCTGACCTCTCCCTTTAAAAAAATGTGTTTGCACCGGACGCGCAGCGGGCGCGCCTTAGGCAAGCCCGTCTGGGCCCGTCCGGGCCTGGACGGCCCTAGGCCCTGTCACCATGCCCAAATCTCCGAAGTGCCGACTTACTTACACTCAAGATAGGCTACTTAGATTGAACCCGCTTAAACACACTAATTGTAAATACATCTATACAGGAGATAACCCCTTTATTAGCTGCGACCTCTGCAATCCGGCCTGCGCTGAGGCAGAATGCCACGGCCTTCAACTCGGCCTCCTTAACTGCAGGTCCCTCGTCAAACACGCCCACGAGATAAACCTCCTTATCCGAGACCTTGCCATTGACATTCTGTTTCTCACGGAAACGTGGCTTACACCTAACAACGACTTCGATATCGTAAATACCTTACCACCTGGCTGCCAAATCTGCTCTCTGAACAGACCCCTCGGCAGAGGAGGTGGCCTGGCTCTATACAGAGAGCACTTTACCTGCAGAATTGACAATGGCAATATCGAAGACTGCGAAAGCTGCCAATTCGCTTTACAGATATCACCTGTAACCTCTCTTTCCGGGCTTCTAGTATACCGCCCCCCAGGTGCACCAGCAAAGTTCCCTAGCACTCTCATTGACTATGTCACCCTCATGGCTACGACATCCTCTAATTTCATACTCCTAGGAGACCTCAATCTCCACTTTTTAGACCCCAAGGACACTACGGCAGCCGAACTGCTGCTGGATCTCACCTCCGTTGGCCTACGGTTACTGAATCTACAGGCTACCCACGACAAAGGCCACCTTCTGGACCCTATCTTCACCAATATTCATGACTCCAAATCCCGCACTCCCCTCCCCCTTCCTTGGACAGACCACTTCTTTATCCCTATTGATTGGCACCTCGAGGCTCCTCCACCCCAACTGCCCAAAACCCGGGTCACCAACAGACGCTGGCACAAACTTGTGCCTGAAGAATGGGCATCTAAGCTCAGGGAATCTGCCCCTCCCCCTGCTCTTGACCCCGCAACCGCCGATACTGAGTTTAATTCCTGGCTCACCCAATCATTGGACAGCGTGCTACCCTTAACTAGTACCCTTAAACGAGCAAAGAGGGTAAACCCATCCCCCTGGTACACCCCTGAACTGAACGCTCTACGGAAGGAATGTAAAAGGACTGAACGCGCATGGAGGAAGGACAAACTTGCAGACAAGAAAGCCGCCTTCCGGGTATCCATAAGAACCTACAAACTTGCGCTTCGCAACACCAAAAGTTTATTCTATGAGGAAAGAATAAAAAATTCCTCCTGCTCCGCTAGGGAAACTTTTACTATCTTAAAGGAACTTCTCAATGTCCCGGATCCCCCAGCGAAATCCCTTGACTCTAACTCCGCGGGGGACAAATGTAACAAACTGGCAAAAATTTTCGACGAGAAAATTCAGAAAATTCTCGCCTCCCTACGCCTAATTAACACCAGTGTCATAGGTGGTGACCGTTGTAAACCTCTCCCCTCCACTAGCCCTTATCCCAATACCCCTGCTCCTCACCTTGACACCTTCGGCCCAGTATCCACTGAAGAGGTCTCAGTGAGGCTCGCCACAATCAAGAGTGGCTCTCCCAGCGACCTGGTGCCCATACGCTTCCTGAAAAAAGTGGCCCCTATCATTGTTCCACCGTTAACTGCCCTCATCAATGCCTCTTTACTTCAGGGAAAGGTCCCTCCCAGCTGGAAAGCGGCGGTTGTTAAAGGTCTCCTTAAAAAACCTGTATTAGACCCGCAGGACTTAGCCAACTACAGGCCAATTTCCCTCCACCCGGGGATTAGTAAAATCACTGAAAAATTAGTGAATAAAAAGCTCTCGCTATTCTTAGAGTCCAACAACTTACTTAGGAGCTCACAGACTGGATTCCGCCCAGGGCAGGGCACGGACACCGCCCTCCTGGCGGCAGTGGAGGAGACCAGATGCATTCTAGATACAGGAGGATCAGTGGCAGTGATCCTCCTGGACCTCAGTGCGGCCTTCGACACTGTCAACCAACGGGTTCTAATCCAGCGTCTCAGAGACATCGGAGTGGAGGGCATCGCCCCGACGTGGCTCGCGTCATTCCTCAATCACCGCTCCTTCCAGGTCTGGGAGAACGACAACCACTCCCCAGCAGTTCCCCTCCGGTGCGGAGTGCCACAGGGCTCGTCATTAAGCCCGACGTTATTTAATGTTTACATGTCCCCACTGGAGGAGGTGGTCATCCCGTTTGGAGTGAAAATCATCAATTATGCCGATGACACCCAGCTGGTGGTGACCCTTTCCCATCCCAACCAAGAACCATCCAACCTCCACAGCTGCCTCTCTGAAATCCAGGGGTGGATGAACAACTCAGCGTTGAAACTCAACGGGTCCAAGACCGAAATTCTGCTGCTTGGACAAAAAGGGCTCTCCCTTCCCCCTAACATCTGGCCCGCCTGTCTGCCTCCCCAAAACTGAGGTCAAGAGCCTGGGAATTTGGCTTGAGAAAGACCTGTCCTTCAAAACCCAGGCAAAAAAAATGGCGGCCATTTGCTTTGGGCTCCTTAGGTCAGTCAGGAAAATCCTTCCCCTGCTCCCTCCCATTACCCGGAAACTGCTGATCCAAGGCCTTATTCTATCTAGGCTGGATTACAGCAATGCCATCTATCTTGGAGCCCCCGAAGCCACCTTCAATACCTTACAGAGAATTCAGAATGCCGCTGCCCGGCTTCTCACTAACACCCTGGCCAGAACATCGGCCAAGCCAGCCTTAAAGCAACTTCACTGCCTGCCAGTTAGAGAAAGAGTTATGTTCAAGGCTCTCTGCCTTGCCCATAAACTCCTTCATAACAAAGGCCCCCCCATCCTCAAAAACTTCATCACCCCTTACAAAGCCACCAGATCACTCCGGTCGGACCATGAGAATTTCATCACAGTCCACAGAGTGAAAAGGGCCCACACCGGGGGACGGCGATTTTCTGTGAACACGGCAAACCTCTGGAATACCCTCCCCCGTAAATTGAGGATGGAATCTAACCACCTCCCTTTCAGAAAATCATTGAAAACGCTCCTCTTTGCCTGATCCCTCTGACTTCCCCTGCAACCCCACCCTCTCGACTGTCTAGGTTCCAGCGCTGGGATGCTTACGGGTTACTACGCGCTCTACAAAACCCTAATAATAATAATAATAATAATACTTGGTCCTTCACCATAATTAGGTTTCGGGAACAAGCTTCCAGTGCTTAAGGATTTTGGTTCTTCCTCATGCGGAGGTTTTGAGAACGGATTCCCTGTGCTTGAGGGTCTTGCCTCACCCTCGTAGTGGGGTCTGGGACAGAAGTCTCTCTCACCTGAGTATCTTGACTCCCCACTAAATAGTGGTCTTAGACAGGTGTCTCTGGCACCTATGGGTCCTAGGCCCTCATTATAGGCAGGCATTTGACAACTGTCTCTTGGGTTTACAGATCTATTCCCTTCCTGACACGGAGGTCGTTGGGAAGTATCCCCTACACTAGAGGATCTGGGTCCTTCATTATAAGGAGGCGGATTTTTCATAAACATGTCATCCAATAAATCATCATCGGAATCCCCACTGGACACCCAATGCTTGGTCTTTTCTGTCTTTTTCTCTCCTGCAGGACCACCCATTGCCATCATTGGATATAGTCCTTCTACAATCATATTCTGTCTCCACTGTTTCATCTTTTTATCTCTGGTCTCCTGCTTCAATTTCGGATACCACTTTGTTAACCCTTTATCCATTCGGGGCTTATCTCTCTCAAAAGCCTCGATCTCCCATTCCTCTAATGCTTCGTACTGCGTTAATCTAGGTCTGGGATGCAAATCATTCATTCGGGTTCTCAAATTAAATAAAATCCTGCCATTAAATGTACCCTCTAACGGAAAAGCGAAAATTCCGTCATCCTTTGTGTATTCCGCCCAATTTTCCAACCATACACACGAATGGTACCCTTTATAAAACATCATGAAAGATGCGGGAGTATTAGGTGGCGAAATGACAACTCCTTCTCTAGTTTTGATGGGCTTGTCCTTTTTGAAATAATTCTTCACTCTGTTTACAAGGGACAATTTTCTCTTATTTCCGTACATAATGTCGGTTTTATGACCTTTCCACTGATCGTTTTCAAACCCTAACAGTCTTGATTCAGGTATAGTCGCAGGTCTATACGAATGTAAATGTAAATGTAAATGTAGGTGTACTTATATAGCGCAGACCTGTCACCCAAAGGGCATCCTGGCGCTTGCTTAGGGAACCCGTCCTGGTATTCCCCTGTGAGAAACCCCGGCAGGGTGTCCACAGGGTGAAAGCCAGGCATCCCGCCACGAGGGGCCGTAGTGGAGATTAAGCAAGCTATTGCCCAGAGTCGCAGAGTGTGACCCCGTGAGTCGAGTAGGCACCGGAGCGAGAATTGTCGAGACCGTGGAATTTATGAGCCCGAGACCCGCTGAGGCGGGGAATCGAACCCTTGTCCACGGTCGATCTCAGCTTCCGGGTCTGCCGCCTCTAACCACTGAGCCACGCTTCTCCATACGAATGCCACATATAACTTCCTACAAGCGACTTTGTTTACAAAATCACTCACAATCCAAGTGCGTCTTTTATTTTCGTGCGACCAATGAAGTGCACGGTTTCAAATAATCTCGACCAATGGGTGCGCGGCCTTTTCGCGAGACGGTTCTCACGCTTCGGCACTCACCCCTCCTTTACAATTCCAGCTCCGCTACACACCCGCTGTTTCGACCAATACCAGCGCTGCACAGAGTGACGTCAGAGCAGCTCCGCAACTGACTCCCTCCTTTACAAGGTAATGGAAACTTGATTTCTCTTTTAAAGTGCAAGTGCTTTAGTTATTTAACAACGTAAACACATTCGCCACTGTACTCGAGTGTCTAGAAAGGAAAGATTTAGTTTTACTGCAAGTAAACCTCTTCTGTCTACTTTTCACACACTACGGATAGATCTCGTCTGCCTACCCTTCACTCAAGCATTAGGGAACCTGCTACTTCTTTGACTCATCCACTTCTTTCAAGGATATATACTAAGTCTAAAGTTTCACCAGCGAACCCCTTTGCTGTCACCCAAGCTCCGATGAACCTACTACTCCTTTCTCGTGTGACCCTTACTAGGTTATATCACAACTGAAGTTTCATTAGCGAACTCGTTGCTATCATTTATTCAACTATTCATACAGAAAACCCTAATCAGTGCTTCCAGTTCTGCCTAACCTGCACCAATTTTCCTAGAGCCAGTGACCTCACTACGGCGTGGATTCTCCTCACCACCCGCTGTTCAATTCCCCGGGGATTCCAGACAAACATTAAACAATTACTAACGAGTGGGTTAATACATATATCAGTATATCAGCAGAAAAAACTATTTAAAACATTTCATAATTTCCAAAGCAAAACATTTCACGTGATTGATCAATTCACAAAAATGTTCACAGTTTTAGCAGCAAAATCTTTATAGCAGCATCCGACCTACCTATCTTAACTAGTCCTACCTAACTTTAACTAGTTCCTAACCATAGCTCTGCCACCAGAATATTACTGATAGAGCCCGCAGGTCACCCAACCAATCAAATTTACCATATACTTATCGGGCCCATAAACTTCAATTTATCATATACATTAATCAGGTGACCTTACACTCTACTACCAGTAACCCTGATTCCTTCCTATTTATTTCTACTGTACCCGACTTACCAATCCACCGTTACGGGTACCTATGATCACAAATGGATCAGGGAGCTAGCTGTAAAAGAAAGGCAGGCAACACAAATACCAACTTTTATATTTCTTTGTATTCATAAAATAAACACAAACTCAGGAAGTTTTAAAAGCTTTATCTAGATTTCAGATTCAGAAAGCATAAGGTTTACAATAAGTAGACAATCTATAACCAAGATTATAAAGAGCACGTATCCATATAGGAAGTAAATAAACCCAACCATTTGAATCTAAAGGGAGGTAAGAACAGGGAACATGCTATTCAAACCTTGCAGGGATAGAACTTAAGAATGAATAACTAAAAATGGGCAGATTTAGGCACATACTAAATTTCACTACTGGAAAAATACTTCAAGGTTGAATGAAAGTTTGGAAATCCTATGCATCTATAGGGAGGGGAAAAAGGGAACACGTTAAAATTCTAGCAACATTACTTCAAATCAGCTTTGCAGGAGAAAATAAAAAACCACATCTATATGTCATAAATGGTATGGTGAAAGGTGCATAAAGGACGGGTAACATAGGAACATGCTAAGAGAAAAATACTGTATGACTTTTATATAGTAGATTGCAAAAAAGCATGGAAAATTAACATATGCAAAGGTATGTCTTTATTGAAGCAAAGACAGAAAAATAGAAGGTGCAGAATAGACTTTTCAGCATTATATAATTACCTAGACTGGTGTGAAGACCAACCCTGGTCACGGGTCAGTTAATGACAGGATAAACCCCAAGGAAGGACAGTCATCGACAGGACAGCAGGTGCAGTATGGACACCCCAGGACAGGACAGGAAACCCAGATTAGGATTAGGACAGGACCACCAAGGCACGACCAGCACCCGCAGTTCGGAAGCAACGCCTGCGCTCCACCCTCTCTGCAGCTATCAGCCAGAACCCCGATTGGGTTAGCGAAATTCCCCGGGAAAGTGCTTCGCCAGCACTTAAGGTTTAGTAAAACCTCTTGAGTCTATGGTATATTTCGGACAGAGTGCTCCGCAGCGCTCTGTATCAGTCACCTATTGAGTGCGTTGGGTCAGTGACAGGTCAGCTATTCGAACAAGTCGGACAATTTCTCTAGCTAAACCTAGGCTAGTTATACTGTTTTCGGGTCAGTGTACCACCCCCCCAAATGTTGCAAGTGTCAGAATCCCCAATTTCGATTGGTCCTCAAGTAGGATAGGTCAACACACCAATCACATTTTACCTCTACACGCCTAGTTTTGCATATTCTGGGACCGCCTAGTGATTTTGGGGTTCCCATGACATATTCTACAGAATACAATAGAAAGATATACATTTGTTTCAATTGTAAGACATTTTAGCTTCTTCGGCTGGGTGAAGGTGCATCTTCCCAGGCGCGTTTTGGCTGGGACCTCTGGTTGGCAGCCATTCAATGTCACTGGCCGAAGACTGTCATGCGCAGAAAAGCATTTCAATATGGATTCTCGAGTGTCCCATCAGACGCTCAATAGCGCGGTACATAAAAAGTAAGCGAAAACAAATTAAAACATAGAAATAAATGAATACGCTGTATACCATGAATAGCTACTCTATACCCCTTACTTTATAATATCTATAGCGTGAGGGATTAGTGCAAACAGACAATAACATGAAAACATCAGTGCAAGCTTCACCATGTGAGAACACCAACAGCCATTTTAAAAGCTAGTGCGCAAGCGCAAAGTTTCCCACCAGAACTCCAAGTACGTCACGTCACGTGAGTGTGACTAACGCATGCGCAGAAAGAAACCCCGCCAAGCAGCGGCCATTTTAGATACAAACGTTATTGTGTTAGTAAACACATAGGCAAGCGTTACTAGGACACCCCTAATGTCAGAATAAAGGGAAATTAGTAAGACAAACAGGTTGAATTACATGGTTATAAGTTATTCGAGGTTCATGAATTCAAGCAAGTCGCGTAATATGCGAATCCTTGCTCCATCACCATCACTTTATTTGGTGCCTTCTTGCCACGTTATATTATTCATTATACATCAAGATATTTGTGCTTGTAATTTTAAAGTAACAATGTGGCTCCTATTTTTTTAACATGTGTTGATTATGATGTAGTTTGCCTTTTTTATCTATTATTGTCTGAATCTTTTATGGTCTGTCCTTGGAAGATCGAATAAAGACAATGTGAATTGAATTGACTTCAGTGGGATGGGATGAGATAGGATGTTTTCCTGCGTCACCATGAATGTGCACGTATATTTCCTGATAAAGCAGACACTTTTCTAAATTATTATTTTCCATTCCAAAATGGTGTGCACACCTTATGGAATGGTAGAGTGAGAAAATAAAAAGTGTGTGAAAGTGCAATGAAAGGAGCATCCTGGTAGCAAATTGCAACCACAAAGCCCTCATTAAAAAAAAAAGGGAAAAAAACTAAAAAGGACGGGGAGCATCAGAGGAGAGTGGGTGAGCAAGTCAACACAGCTAAAGAGTGGTAGTGCATGGAGGGGGAGCAATGGATGAGCCTGAGGGGGGTAAAAAAGAGGGAAGAGAGAGGGAAGCAACAAATAAGCTGAGGGATGAACAAAACAGAAAACTGAGGAAAGTTTGAGAGAGGATGAAAGCACAGGCACACCTATAGTGTGCTGAGAGCCGAGCACAAAAGTTGTTCACTGAATGTAAGCAGTGGAGGGTCCAAGTAATCCATTCAGCAGAATACTAAAAAAAACTATGCTCCAGGGGCGGCCCAGCAAGAGAGAGGAAAGCCATTGAATACAAAGCAAGTGCATCAGACTGACAAGAAAGCCAGCCATTGATAAGCAATAGGCTGCCCCATGGCCCACCTAGGGGGATATTCACAAGGACTTATCGCCGATTTATCTCCACCTTAACGCATCAAAAGTGGAGATAGATTTAACACCCCATTCACAAGCTGGTGCAAACTGCAGACATTGCCAGTATTCCAGAGATAACTGCCCCAATATTTATCTCCACGGTGGACACCACCAACTAACCCTAATGAGATGCAGAGTAGGCGTTCCCATGCAAAAACACACAAAAAAAACACAAACCACTTTCACAACAAACTGCCAGATCTGTGATGCGAACCAAAAACATGAGATAAGCCGCGGTAGCAGCAGGGAAGTAACACCTGCATTTTGCTGGTGTTAAGCAGGACGCCTACCTGCAGCATGAAAGGGAGCTCAGTCAAGAGCCACACCTGAAGACCCACAGATGCCATGGGGACAATGATCATGCAATGCGGATTCCCCTATTGGATTACCTCACGTGTCAGGGACAATCATCTACACACATGTACCCCTCATGCCCCCTGCCCACACTACACACAACTACCACAACAGAAAGAACACGCATACCATGAATGTATAGGCAATAGTCGACCGACCGGGACTCCTCAGTGCCCATTGGTAAGTCCAATAAAAACTCCACACACCTCCAGGCCACAGTCATGCAACTCACGACACTGCCAATGGGCACGCAGCACATGCCAACCAACCAGACACGACAACACTACTCCATTGGGAATCAGGCCTTGCCATGCCCATAACCTTGCCATGTCATGGCACCACAGACTCCCAATAGCAGCATGTGAGGATAATCATTGGGCAGGCATGTGCGAGAGCAGCAAGTGATTAAGGAATGTTAACCTACCCAATGCCAGTTGTGGCGTGGAGGTGCTAGACAGACCACAGAGTGCAAACCACGGAAATGGCCATTTGGAGATCAACTGCTGGTGCATGGAGTGTAGTGGCCAGTGGACGCTATGATGTCCCCACAGGCTGTGGGGCAGAACGCCGAAATGTTGATGTTACGTCCCCCTGCATGCGCGTGCATAGTGGGTTGGACCTGCGTACACCAGGCCTGCGTAGGGATGTGAACAAAAAGCCAGTTGCTCTGGTTGTGGTTCTCATTCAGAATGGACAACAACGCTTCTGCCAGGGTGGCGCCTCTCTGCCCACCACGAGTCCTGCCTTGAGCGCGGAGAGGCCTGCATCCCTGTGCGCCTGCTGCACCCCGGGCCGCTGGTCCCCAGACCCGTCATGCCTGCTCCAACACACCAACGACGCTCTGCTCACCTGCCTAAACCTGCGTGTGTCAAAGAGGGCCCACCACGTGCCGGTGCAAGCTCCAAGCACCAGTCCTGTGACCTCTGCAGCCTCCACAGACCACAGCTGGCCCCCCGACCCTGGCCCACATTACTCCTTTCTAATTGACATACTCCACCGGCGTCCTCGTTAACCCAGTAGGTTCCACGAGTGGAACTATGTCCTCAGTCCGGAATGGTCAATGCCAGCCTGCAACACATGGTGCCACTAAGCCTGTTCAACACCAGCCTGCGACACATTGTGCCACTAAGCATGTTCAACACCAGCCTGCGACACGTGGTGCCACTAACCCTGTTCAACGCAAGCCGGTGACACGTGGATGAGGGCTCAGGCCTACCCTGTGGACCAGTAGGTCCCACATCCATGCACTTAGTCGTGAATCATGAATGGCAGAGTCCACACCAGTGAAGGCACGGAGAGTAGTAAGAGGAAGATGCGGCTCAATCTGGTTGAAAGCCAGATCAGAGTCACGGAGGTGATCAAACACTATCAACAACTGACCTGGTGCCATCAACCCTGTTTACTGCAAGTCCGCGTCCCGTGGTGCCACTGAACCTAAACTACGCAGGCCGGTGGGGCCATCCTACCTAGGCCCTTGACACTCGGTGAATGGCCTGTGATGACCGCTGCCTCAGGCCTACATTGCGGTCCAGTAGGTCACACATGTGTCCATCCCCCCCTGTTGAAATCGATAAGATGCTAAGAACCTAGGTGTGAAGATCATTTGTCAGCTCTCCTATAAACAACAGATCTCGTCAGCCTCTTTCTCTTATTTCATATTACCAAAGTTCTCCTTCAGGTGTTAGATGCTCTTCCTCTTAAGGCAAGAAACATCCATGCCTTAATAAGTTCTCCGCTTGACTACTTAAATGCCTTAAACCTTGTCCATAATTAAAAACTCACCATAAAACTTCAGCAGGTGCACACCTTGGCAGCCAGGCTTATTCTTCATCCTCCCAAACTTTGGGCTCGATTAGGATCGTGGTTTTCCTGCATCCTCCAGGCCGGCGGAAGCCACCGCCGGCCCGGAGGATGCGGGAAAACCGCTGTGGAGGCACAAAAGACCCACCTCCAAATTAGGATGGCGGTGGGTCTCAAAATCCGTCCGCAGCTTTTCCGCTGCGGTCGCCTTCCGACCGCGGCGGAAAAGCTCTAACATGGCTGGCGGTGTCTATCAGACACCGCCAGGCATATCAGGATAGCGGAAAACATATGCTTTTCCACGGCGGCTTTTCCGCCGTGGAAAAGCATACGGACATTGACTTTGGGGGCCCGTTGCGGGCCCCCTTGGTGAAGGGGGGGTGGGGGGGGCACATTTGTGTGGACAAAGCGGCAGGCACCGCGCGGTGCCTGCTGCTTTTTGCACGCAAATGCCGTGCATGCATTTTTAACATTGCGGCGGGTGCAGCTTGAAGCTGCACCCGCCGCAATGTTAAAGATTGAGGATGTGACCGCCAGGGTGGCGGTCACATCCTAATCTGCAGCCCCAGCGGACGGTCCCTCCTACTCTATGGTGGCGGACGGACTCAGGTCCGTCCGCCATCATAATGACTCCCTTTGTTTGGGGTTTTTGAAACTAAGTGACCTTCACTGACACTATACATAAAAGGGTTAGATTTAAGATCTTGGCATATATACACAGGGCGGTCTTTTAATCCTACCCATTTAGTCTCCAGAAATTGTTCAGATTTCAAGCCTCGGGTAGATTACTTACATAGTCTAATGCATATGAAATCATACCACCCAGGCATAGTACGATTCGGCTAGAAGAATGCTTTGCAGCAGTTGCAGTGGACAGACTTTAGAACTCTCTCCCCTTATCTTTCCGTTCTGAAATTAACAGTTTACCAAGAACCTGGATCTTTGCAAAAAAAGTATACTTTCTACCTCTGCCATATGAATTGTTGCTTCCCCTGCACTTGCTAATAGTGTTTTTAGCACTATGATGGGCTGTTTTGAACATAAGTTGCACTTATAAGTCAAGTTGTTTGTATGCGAGACCCAAGCATGTGCTCCAAAATACTCAAACGCAGTCCACGGACTGGTTCTCATAGTGCTTTGGTCCAAGCACAGATGGTGTGTCATACTTTATCTATACTATGAGGGCAGGCTAAAAATACACACACATAATCACACCCTAACAACTCAACATGTCTTTTTCACACATCCGTATCAGTCCTGCCCATGTGCTGTGTCTGTCACCACTCTTATCAGCTGAGCAGTCTGAGCATAAAGAAGGAGCACTAAAAACACTGAAAATCTTATACCCTCTAGCTCCACCTCTGATATATATGTGTTCACAACATATGATGTCATCAATGATATCATTTGTCCTATCTACTATGAATGAATGAATGCGGGGATTTGTAGAGCGCACGGCTACTCAGAGATTGTCCCGGCGCTAAGAGCAAAATGATACGCAGCCCAAAGACCAGAGGAACCCGCTGAAGATCACATGGAAGCTTGTTTCATGTTTTGGCTTCAAGGCACAAAAATGCTTTGCCACCCTTCTTCAAGCACTTAATGCAGGGGACACCCAACAGTGAGGCAGATGCAGAGTGCAGCATTCTAGAGAGGAAATAGTACACAAATCTCCCCACAAGGTAGCCGCGGCTGACTTGAAACACTGCTGTGTGAACCAAGACAGGGAATTTGAATACGATTCACTTCCTGACTGGTAATCAGGAGCGATCGGAGTATGAGTGGGCACATGCATAATGAGTCTAGCAGCAGCATTTTGTACCATCTAAAGGTGACCTAACAAGGCTTCCAACACTTCGTGGTAAAGAGCGTTGGCAAAACTTGGTGCAATGTGATCAGAGCATGGTTTATCATCCTACTTCAATGTAAAGGCAGGAGGTAAAGACATTTTCTAAGAGTGCAGAGCATCGCAAAGCATTGACCCACTGCCGTAGTGATCTGAGGTTGCATGGGCAGATGCTTTTCTAGTTTGACCCCCATATTTTTAACAACCAAGGAGGGGGTTGGGGGACAAGGCAGAGGTCCAGATGTCTTCCCACCAAGTGAATGTGTGGGAACCAAACAGAAGAATTTGCGTTTTGTCTGAATTACATTTGAGTTGGCCGCTCTGCATCCATTCAAAGACCACAAGCATGCAGTCCTAGAAAGGTTGATTCAATCAAGGCAGTCAAATGACTCCACTTCTGAGGCCAATGGTGACAAGAAAACATTAAAAAGGGTGGGACTCAGTAGAGAGCCTTGCACGACACCTTGATTGATGACTTTAACTTCAAAGGTGAAAGGCACTATCCAGATCGACTGTTCTCTGGATTCCAAGAAGAAACTTAAGCCAGACCCATGCTGTGTCGACCACACCCAATTTGGCAAGACGATGTAAGAGAATGGAGTGGGGAACAGTGTTGAAAGCAGCAGATAGATCAAGGAGTGTAAGTGCTTCATTTTTGCCCTGATCTAACTACAATTTAAGTTGGTCAGAAATCTCCAATACAGCCCTCACCATACTATGATGGGGACAGAAACCAGATTGACTAAGGTGCAACAGCTTGCCCATCTCCAAATAATAAGAAAGCTGATTGTTAATCAGTTTTTCAAGCATTGTGGCAAAGGCCTGCAGCAGAGAAGTAGGTCTTTAGGTGCTGTAGATGTTAGGATCAAGAGACAGTTTCTTGAGAAGAGAAATCACTTTAGCAAGTTTTCATGCATCTGTTATAGCACCAGAAGCTAGAGAGAGATCAAATATTCTATTAATTACCAGATTGATAACATTTACCACAAATGTTAGCAATGCAGGGGGAGGCATCCGGAGGAGATCCCGATTTACATTTTACCCTGGCCTCAATCAATTGCTATGGGAAGATCGGTCTAAACTGGTCAGCTCACTGGCCGCATCATCAGGCTTGGCATCAACAGGCACTCCTTAAGACCAGGAAGTGTATTTTTGATGTCAGCCATCTTAGTTTCAAAGAACGCCGCTAACTCGTTCCACAACTCTTCCGAGTTCACAATCGCCCTATGGTAGGATTTGTCAGAAAGAAAAGATGTAGCAATCTGAAAGATAGCTCGAGAGCTTTTGGGAGCAGCATGGATTTTTTTCCTCGAATTAATGGATTTCTGATGTGAAGATTGAGGTCGCCCAACAAAGTAATACTAGCACAATTCAATAGGGAGGGTGCCAGGGACACCTTCAATAATTTGATAAAATCCCCGATGTGCAGTAGTATGTTTTGTAGCATTTGGATGGTTGTGCCGTAACTTTAGTACCGCATCAACTAAAACTGATTCCAATACTGTTCAACGTTTTAAAAATAATGTTGTTAGTCACTTTTCTGGTTATTTGGGTAGGGTATCAAGCTAATGTATCCCTATAATTGGGCCTCGATAGGGGACCTCCTCCTGCTGCAACACTAAAGCAGAAAGAGAGAGACCCCCGCACGTAAATAGGGAAACAGTAAAGGCAACATCGAGGGAGCGGTGGAGAGGCAAAACCAATATCAGTAGTAAAGCAAACAGACTGTGTTCTTTGTTTGCACCTTATGTTTACTTGGGTTGAAGGCCACTGTAGCAGAGGTCCAGTTTCTATAAATTTAACTGTCTTAGGAGCAGAAAGGGCAAAAGACAAAATTCACCAAATTATAGCGTTTACTTGCACCCATAAGAAATTAGTTTCAGTAGAATACTACAATGAAAGGGACCCGGGACATTGAGAATCAGATTGTCAAATCCCCATTGTGAAAGTAAAGTTAAAATTTTAGGAGGATGCAACCATATAGTGGTGAACATAGGAAGTGCCAACAACTGTCAACTAATTATCTAAGTTGTAGTACAGTAGGAACCCAGGAGTAGATGTTGTTGGACAAAACATTGACTCTTGAACTTAGGTAGTTGTAAAGATATCGCTCTTCTCTCCTAGTCATCTTTTATACAAGGGTTTGGCTTATACTCTGTCCCTTCCAACCATCCATTTTGGACCATCTGCTTGCAGTTCCAGGACTGTAAGGCGAAATTGACTAAATTGTTTAACTTCTGGGGAGCTTGTATGTTGTGCCAGTTTAGGAGGATTTGCTTGTCGGTACACTCTGTCACTCACAACCTACTAATTTTTGCAATGAATACTTTTCAGACTTTAAAACATGAAATGGAGTATCAATAGCATGTATATAATATTGATGTTGCCGTAGGTACCTTCAGGATCAAAGCCTTGATGATATCAGCTATGTGAGTGAGGCTATGAAAACATTGCTAATTAACCACCATGTCTGCATAATAATATCACACATTCATCTGTAATTGTTCCCTCATTCTGTATCCTAATCTGGACAAATTTGCATAGCACCTAGGAGATGATAAATTAGTAATAACAATATGTTACAAGCATCATTGTCAAACCTGCATATTATGTTTGTAAGAACAATAAATAGCATAATTATAGTGATTTGGGAAGGTCCCAAATTGAGACTTAAATCAGTGTAAATAGCTTAATAACACAAGAGGATTGTGCATTTTACTCCATACGTCAACATCATCAGACCAGTCACAAAGACAATCACTTTAACTTCTGCAATCTGATGTTCTTCATAACAGACCCTGATTTCAAAATGACTGTATTGACCCTTCTTTTCTGCCATCTTAGTGGAGGTCATGGCCTCTTGGCCCATGTTCTAGATAACCACTTGTCTCCACTGAAGAGTGTTATCTTTGCAGCCACTGAAGAGTGTTATCTTTGCACCTGCTTACTCTATTTAATATTTTCCCAACCTGATAGAATTACTCCCAGAAGCAGATAGCGTCTTAGTCTACCACTGTGCTCACTCACCACAGGTAAAACCGGCTGCCTTGTCCATATGAAAATGCAAGAAGGAAAAGGTGAGATGCTAAGCCTCATCATACTACAGAGCCAGGATATGAAACTCATCTCAGTTTTAATCCAGATTGCCAGGTACTCCCTTGTGGATCTGACTCTTCGAAGGCTAGCTATTGTGATCCATCTAGGCTTATTGCAGGAGGAATGCACCATGTTAGAAACACTGCCAAAGTAATCGAACACAAATACTATTCTGTTTACTACAGATCATATACTGTTCTCAGGTAATGGTACAACAAATGTCAGACCTATCAGTTCTATTTAAGTCATTGAATTGCATATATGTATCTGACATGGGGTGATATGTCTGGTACTGTTTCTCAGTAACTAGTGCTATTCTGGGCTCAGGTGGAATAGCCCCAGTGGCAGAAGTCAAGAGTCCAAGAGAATAGTACACAAAGGGGACCTGAATCACAACTTAGAGATTGTGCTGTGCTACTGCTTGATGTAAAATAACTGGACAGGATTTCTATATTTTATGTGTTCATTGAACAGGATCTCTAGAGACCCAATTGTTGGAGTAGTGGGGTGGGAAGCGAATTTCCTAGTAGGCAGATCACCAGCACTCCAACAAACATGGTAGACCAAGAAAGCACTAACCTGGTCCTGTCACTAACCACGAAGAGAAGCATGTGCTCCTGCTTGCTTCTGTTCAGAAACTCAGAAACGTTTTCTGGGCAGGGAAGAAGGGCTGGATGGGGTAAAGAAGATGGGGGCATCTGAGATTCCACAGCAGTCCAGATAAATGCAAATTCTTGTCTCTAGAGAGTCATAATGTATGCATAGTTCTACACCAAATGGTAATCAACAAAACTACTGAAGAGTCACAGAGAAGAGGCCCTCAGCCAGTTCTATCCTATCAACAGGCAGCTCCCTGCACAATTCAAATGGGTAAGTCACAAATGACTGCAGGAACATGTACCATTGCAAGAAAATAACAGACATCCTGACCACTGAGTAAATTGATACTGGAGACTTCTTGACACAGGGCAGCACATACATCAAAAGCATATTTGATCACTTTTTAGGTCGAGCTTGATGTGGTTGAGTAGCGAATAGAAGCCCCACCCACTCTCCGCCCATATTTGCCATTGTCTGTCCTAACTGCCGGCTTCTGATTCGTAAATAGGCTTGTTAGTCCCTCATTAGTACTGCCTCCTCTTCATTTGTCACATCCCATGGCGACTGGCCCCTTTACTACAGTTGTTACACGGTAGGTGTTATTTAGACGGTGAGCACTATTTTCTTTATTCAGTTTCACTTACTGCAGGCACGATGTACTTAGTTGCCTTTTTCTCCCACCTCCCTCCTGTTGTTGCGCCTTTTTTACCCCGCTCCCTCCCTCCTGTTGTCTGTGCCTTCTCTCATCCCCATCTCCCCCTTCGCCAGCCCGCCAGTCGGTTGTCCGTGATGCCTACCATTTGCAATGCAATAGGTCTCGCATTTAGGCAAGTTTGAGCTATTGGCATTGTAAATTACAATGCCTTTTATTTATGTTTTGGTTTTTAAAACATAAATAAAGGTAATGTCATTTACAATGCCATTATCTTAAACGTGCCTAAATGCGAGACCTATTGCATTGCAAAGGCTTGTTTGAAGCCTGTAACAACACAGGTATAACCCTTTATGAAGAGCTTAGGGATATATATGCGGACGCTGAATAAATGGTCTCATGCCTGCTTGTGCAAAGACAGCCTGACGGGTACTTCGATCACTGTGTCTACACAGGGAACATCGACAACCCCGAACATGAACATGCAGTTATGAACAAACGCACCCACACAACTCATATATGCCATAGATCCAATCCAACTCATGCATTTGTGGGGACTGATCAGATTTTGCACAGGGGTGGGGACCGACAGACCAGGCCACTGCAGAGGATCTGCATTGGTGGAGCGTGAGTGACAGTTTTTCACAAGGAAAGATGTTTCCCCCTCTTTCTCCAGTGGCAACAATAATCACGGATGCTTCTACTATAGGGTGGGGAGCTCATCTAGAGGAACTGGAGATCATCAATCTGTTGAAACTATGAGTGATATGTCTAGCTCTCAAGGCCTTCCTCCCTTGCCTTCGAAGTCAGCTTGTCCAGACCTTGATGGACAACAGGACACTGATGTGGTACATCAAGGTACAACCAAGGAGGAGTGTGTTAGTTTATTCTCTGTAGGGAAGATCTATGACTCTGGTCCTGGGTTCAGGACCATAGGATTTGCTTAGTAACAAATCACGTGCAGGAGGACAGTCTCAGACTGCATCATCCTACTGACCAAGAGTGGCACCTTCACTCAGAGGCAGTCCAATATATTTTTTAATTGTGGGGGACACCTCATTGCCTGACATGCTGCGCCCTCCAGTATCTGGAGCAGAGAGCATTTGGAGATGTGTTTCATTTGAAGTGGAACTATCCACTTCACTGCGCGTTACCCCTCACACCCTTCATTCCTCGAGTGCTGTGGAAGTTCTAAATTGACCAGGCCCTAGTAATCTTAATCACTGGGACTGGCCATGCAAGGTGTGGTATGCAGACACCATTTGCGCCTTCCTGTACTATCCGCTTCACCTCCTCTCACAGTCGTCTAGTAAATTTCTTTTGGACCCACTTTGGTTCTCCGTTATTTTTCCGTATTACACTTTTTAGGCTGCCTTTGCTTTACACAGCCACATATAAAACATTTGTTTCAGTGCCATGATATTATTTTAGCAATACTCTGCACCATGTTATATTTTATTCAGTTATTCATCTCAGGATTCAGTCTGAACATTTTGTACAAGTTCGAACAACATGATGTACTGTTTTTTTGTGCATAGCCAGCAACATAGCTTAATGTTTTACACACAATATGGTGGCACAGTTGCTGCTTTCCAACACAGTAGTTCTTATCATATAAACTGTGACTCGCCCTCCTTGGAGAGCAAAGAGGAGAATTCCAGCAGAGGGACAAGTCTTAGAATGGGCGCACCAGCCTTGTGAGAACTAAGTTTACACTTATGATGCGTACCACCTAACTACAAAAATACTAAGAATGGGGTCTGGTGCTAAAACCAGAGATCACTGCTATATCCCTGTGCTTTATTTGTGAGGGTAGGCCTAGACAGATACATAATTTGTCATGCTAGGGTGATTCATCGCATACAGTTTGCTAGTAACATGGAGTGCTTAGTTGTGTATGTTTTCTAATCACAGCACTACTGCCTCATAATAGATTAATATAGTTTCAATAAATGTTGTAAACTTTCCTTGTGTCTTTCTTTTGTTTATTATGAACATGCATAAGTGAGAAAGGAAAGGTAATGATCTGTTTCCACAGTTCCCTTGGGGACTAGAGTGTCATGTTCTAAGTTGCCATATTGCCTGTTACTCTGGGAAGGTTAGGAGTTCAGATGAGGGCCTGTGAGCTAGTCAGATAGGGCCTACAGGTACTGATGTGGTAGAGCGACCCAGACCCTACAATCTGACGTCCTGTTATCACAAGGCACAGTTCTGTTTCCCAGCAAAATGCCTGCAACAGTTGCAGGGGCAGGTGCTAGAACCCAGGTACCACATCCTACACTTACATGCCTGGAAATTTGAACAGGGCAACCTGATTGCTTTTTCCCTACCCCCTGTAGTGGTGGACATTATTTTATGTTCAAGAAGACACTCCATTAAATCTGTTTATTCTGGCAGATGGGCCAAATTTGTTAAATTGTGTAAAGAAAACTCCATAGATCCTTTTCAGGTTCACCTGTCTGACATTCTCCATTGTGCCCTAGCACAAGCCCAGTAGGGCTGCGCAGTTCACTGTTAATGGTTATTTGTATACCTTATCAGCTTTTTTATGTTTTTCAGACCAACCGTCTCTCTCTAAATCACCTGTATTTCTAAGTTTCCTAAAAAGTTTAAAAAACATATACCCTCCTGCTCCCTTTATTTTGCCACAGTGGAATCTCAGCTTGGTTCTTACCTACCAAGAGTGTTACCCACTTGAACAATCACATAGTCGTCCTTTAAGATTGTTAACATTAAAAACCCTCTTTTTAATTACTATCATGTTGGCTAGATAGGAAAGTGAACTTCAGGAATTGATTGTAAAGCCTTCTTTTATCTCCCTCTTTCCAGAAAAACTGATGTTGAGAATCAGGGCTGCCTTCCTACCAAAAGCAGTTATTCCCTACCACTCAGCTCAGTCTATCACCTTTCCCACTTTCTATCCCCTCCACATCGACCTAAAGAGGAGGAAATGCTTCATCGACAAGATCTCAAAAGAGCTGCCAGCTTCTGCATGCACAGAACAAGTTAGTTCAGACTGGATGACTAGCTCTTTGTGGGATACATCAAAAAGATTCAATGGAAGGCAGTCAACCAGTGTTACTCTCAAAATGGATTATTCTGTGCATCAAGATCTGCTACACAATGACACACTTATATCTCTGATGTTAGTTGAAATAATGAATGAAACTTTTATAGAGCGTGCACATACTAATGTGTCTTAACGCTAAGGCATGCCTCTGCTCCAGTCAGTGAAACCATACTGCTCAAATTACTTAAGAGACAAAAAGGCAAACTTCCTAAAGCAAGGTAAACCGCTCTGAGAGCTTAAAGACAAGGGGAGATCATTCCATAATTTACTGCCAAGATAGCGCAAACTCCTACCCTCTCATCTGGATTTATTTATTGTTGGAACTTTGACCAGATGGGCAGAGGACGACCATAAGTCCCGTTCAGGGCAGTAACAAGAAAAGGTCTTCCGAAAATAACTAGGGATTTTCCATACACAGCATTATGAATGGTACAGAGTGCTTTGAAAAGGACTCTGCCCAACTACAGGTAACCAGTGGATGTCCCGCAGTTCTTTGGTAATGGCGCAAATTTTGGCAACTTCAGGAGCATCCGAGCTGCAGCATTTTGCAATGATTGTAGCTTGGCAAGGGAAATGTTATTCATTCCAAAATGTAAAGCATTACAATAATCAATCCTAGAAAGGATAAGAGGAACCACAACCATCTTTTGGAGGTCCTGTGGGATGAATGGGAACACTTTTGGAAATGTTCTAATAATAAAAAAGCAGGACAAAGTAATACGAGTAATCTGCTGGGAAAAACTGACCTGATCATCGAAAAGTATTCCTATGTTTTTAACTTTAGCAGTGGGCCTAACTCTGCCACCACCAATTAGTGTTAAAAAAAAGCTGTGTTTTTTCTACAGAGGATCACCTCAGTTTTCTCCGTATTCAGCTTTAGCCAGTTCCTCTGCATCCAGTACGATAGCTGTGTTAGACTATGATTGAGTTTTGAGGCCATGGCGCTTTAGTTTTCAGGAAAATAAACAATAATCTGAGCATCATTGGAGTAGGAAAAAGCCGAAAGGCCAAAAGATTGAATAAGTTCCCGAAGAGGAATGATAGAAACGTTAAACAAGGTGGGAGACAGGGAGGACCTGTGCGGTAGGTACCCCTTAAGAAACAGAAAAAAACAGACTTAAAGCCATTCAATTCCACCCTTTGAGTTCTATTGGATAAAAAAGATGTGAGGAGAGAAAGTGCAACGCAGCGAATACAGACCCTTCCAAGCCGGTTGACTAGAGCCTCAAGGTTGATAGCATCAAACGCGGCTGAGAGGTCGAGTAAAATCAGTGCTGATCTACCGCTCTCATCCAGAATCCTTGAGATTTTCTCTGAAGCTATAATTAAAGCTGACTCTGTAGAGGGATATGCTCTAAAGCTGTGTTCAGCATGATTCAAAGTCATGTTCGTATCAAGAAACTCTGTGAGTTATTTGTTCACAGCTTTTTCAAGGACTTTAGCTGTAAATGGCAAACTGGAAATTGGGTAATAATCATTGGTGACAGTTTGATCAAGATTGGGGGTCAGATTTACAAAGACTGGAGCATCTCTGCATATTAGCAGAGATGCGTCAGCTAAATTGTGTAATGGAAAAAAGCCTTGTGCCACTATGGATGCGTCGCATATACAATGCGGCGCACCATGGCACAAGGATAGAGAGTTGCGTGACTCATCTTTTGGCGGAAAGGCAGCACATTGCTGGAGTCTTGTCATAAGCACGACGCAACTCCAGCAATGGTCAGAAGTGTCTATTTCCATCTTTCACCAGCAAATGCAGGAGAGAAGCAAGAGGATGCCTTGATGACAGCAGCGCACTCCCGACAATCCCCCGCAACAGCCAGAGGCAGAGTGACACCCACCCGAGGCGAAAAGATACGGATTGCCAACAACTCTAAATAAACAAGCTCAAAAGAAAGTCAAAAAACCCTAGGACCCAACCATCCAGACCCTGCGTGGCCACATACAAAACATCCCGGTACACAAGTCCTGTCCTGAACCTTTACCTCCCCTGATGAAGACCTTCACGAAAAAAAGTGCCACTTAGAAGGTCGAAACGCGTTGGCCCATTATGAGAGAGGTCCCTGGGCAAACCGAGTAGAAAACAGACTCCATACTGAACGAAAACCAGCCCCTAATTCAGGGTAAAAAAGAACACCAAAAATTTGAGGACAGTATAAAGTAGCAACCTGCCCTTTTATTTGGAAAGTAATAGGACTGCCTGTGGATGTAAAGTCCACCTCCTTATGACCTTGGAAATATTTTCATGTGTTTATTACTTTCTTCTTTTGTTCCTGTTTGACGCACTGTTTTTGAATGTAGAAATCACTGAATCTATAATTGATTTTTCACTGTAAATAACGACTAAAAACACTGCCTTGTTTGATTGTATATAATAAGAATTATTGTACTTGAGATGCCCACCGATGGGTTTGGTTGTTTTGCAAACTGAAAAAAGTCAAAAAGCAGAAATATAGATGCACATATCCCAACGGTAATTAAAAAGTCGTTTGGGTAAGAAGTTGTTTATTGAATTTATGGTGTCAGAGGTACCCTGTTATTACACACTTATTTCCATCATGCTGCATCACTCCTTATGCCTGCTTCAAGCAGCCGCATGGTTTTGACGCAGTGGCGTCATAAAAGTGACTCAGTGAAATCTTGTACATTTCACTGGGTCACTTTTACGAGGCTTCCTTGCGACGGAACGCCCACCCTGCATACATTATACCTGATGTAGGTATAATGTAGTGCGGGGCTTTACAACGTGTAAAAAACAACAGCAGTAGAACCCATAGGCCAAAGTGGGAACAGGGTAGAAGGATATAAGTAACAAACAATATCCCACAAGGTAATATTTGAGAGACAGTTAAATGTGCATGCTTACAGCATTGCTAGCATAGACACAAGGAGACTCAAGTTCGTTTCTAAAATGTGCGTATAGCATCATATATTCAAACAAGGGGTATACATTTAATACAGTCAAAGCAGCACTGTGTAGACAAGAGTACAAAAGCAACCCCAATTGCACTCGATGCTCAGTGAATGTGGGTGACACAGAATAGCGACGCAAGTGACAATTGTCCACAGCTAAGGACGGCGCAAGTGAAGTGAATGCAAATATTTTACAGTGTGGTGAAGTAAAATGGCTAGAAACACGAATTAAACAATATTTCAATTTAAAATTGGTAATTCTGAAGAGCCATTGTAGGTAGAGCGCCAGCAGTTGTGCTGTGTGTTTTCGACGAACGTTTCGATCCTCGGTTAGTAGGGATCGTCTTCAGGACAGGGATGCTGTGATTAAGTCAGTGCTGAGACCAAGAGGAATCCAATGTCCATGGGTAATCGGGATTCTCAGAATGGGGCGTAATGCCGTCACTACCCTGTTTGGATTTATTCCTCCCCAGCCGATTGATTCAGCTTCAATCAACAGACTCCCACGGGACCGCAGACAATCGCGCCACTCCCCTCGGCGCCACGCACCCAGCGTCTCCACGCAGCGCTGGACAGTACGGGACATTCATCTAAATCTCAAGACTCGTAGCTGCTAATTATCTGGGGTCCACTTAGTTTTTCCCCCTTCAGCCTTCGACTCTGTCCTTGATCCTTGGACTAGGATTACGCCCCATTCTGAGAATCCCGATTACCCATGGACAATATCCGAGTAAACCAAATTGTCAGATTGCTTTTAATGAAAAGACAAATGCTAGAAAATTTCACAGAAAGGCTAAAGTCATTTGAAAATATATTTTTGTATATATTTATGAAACAGACAAGCACAGTATGTTGTTCAATACATACCATTGATTTTATGAGATGCATAACTAAATAATTCACTGCATCTAGTTTAATCACAAATATTTTTGGCTTGGTTATGAAGAAGTGTTGCAGATTTCTAACCTTTTTTATTTTCCTTCCTGTTTCCCACTGTTAGACCTGTCAGCCTTAGGGTGGTCTTCCTCCAAATGTTTTTGCCTTACTCTTCCTGTTTTACCTGAATTTGGTTTTGTTGAACTTAGGACGAGGCACCTTTTACCACTGCTAACCAGCGCTAAAGTGCTTGTGCGCTTCCTTTAAACATGGTGAAATTGGCATACATTGAATTGGAGCATTTAATTTACTTGTAAGTCTCTGGTAAAGTGTCAGTACAAGTACCCGAGGCCTTTAAATTAAATGCTTCCAGTGGTCTTGCACCACTAATTGTGCTTCCTACTTCAGGAGCCCTTTCAAACATATCTCAGGCCTGCAAATGCAGCCTGTGTGCAGTTTTAAAATGCGAGGTTGACTGGCAAAATAAACATTTTGCTGGGCTGAAGCCATTCTTTTTTAATACTTATAAGTCATTTTTAGGGTAGGCCCTACACAGCGAATAGAGCAGGGTGCAGTGTGTTTAAAAAAGCTGGATATGTACTTTTAAGTTTTACATGTGTTGGTAGTGAAAGACTCCTAAATTTGTTTTTCACTAATGTGAGACTTACTTCTCCCATGAGATAACATAGGGTTACTTTATTTCATTTAATAAGTTTCAATTAGAAGCAGATGGGAATGTTGAGCTTGGTCTCTAAAGAATGGCAATTTAAAACTCTATTTAATAGTAAAGTTGGATTTTAGGTCAGAATTCTGAAAATGCAACTTTTAGAAAGTTGGCATTTTCTTGTCGTACATTTGGTACCTGCAGCCTATATCTTGCCTCCCCATGAATATTTGCAGCTGGAAGTTGGTCTATGTGTATTACTGCCAGACATTGAGACAAAGGAGGAATAGATATTGCCAGGGTGGGCCATCTCTGACTTGATAGGGGGAGGAGCTTTCTCCTACCCAACTTGTACATCATAAGGCTTCTGCCTCAGCACACTCACTTAGGGCTTTACACTAGTCTTTTGATCCCCCAGACAAGCTGGGGCCAGGGCAACGCGAAACAAAATTCCAAACACTTTTGGGGGTGGAAGCCTTTAGAAACTTCCCCCTACTCTACAGCAGTCACAAAGGATAAATAGTGGACCCTAAGACCCACCACTTCAGTACACATCTGGTCCTCTGAAGAAAGCAGAAGGACTACTGTGCTGCTCTGCTGCAAGAAGAACTAATACCCTGCTACTTTGTAGGCCTGCTATCTAAGTGAGAAGGACTGGACCTACATCTTGAGCGCAGGACACCAGAGTGACACTAAGGGCTAGGTCTCTGGCCTTCTGAACAGAGCCTCAGGAGCTGAAAAGCCTCCAACCACCTTGAACCCAGCACCTGGATTCTGCTTGACGTAAGTCTTGCTCCGCAAGTGGTGCCGCCCAGTCCTGTCCTCTGGAAGTAGGCCTTAAGTTGCTCTGCCATCCCACTATAGTCCAAGCAGAAGCAACGCAATGTAACGCATCACAGCTTTGCATCAGAACCGTTGCAGCTCAACACATCAATGCATGACCTCGCAGCTCCTGGAGATTGAACACATCCTCGCATCACAGCCATGCAGCTCATTTGAACCACTGCTGCGTGACACATCCTCAACACTGGACCTCGCATTAGAGCCCGACTCACCATTGTGTGACACATCCTTGCTGCGGTACATTGCACTGCTTTGCAACCGGGATTTAAGATACTTTGTTCAGCTGGCTTATCTTGGTCCGTGTACTCAGCCCGTGCTCCATCACGCTCTGCCTGAACTTGGGACTTTGTCCCTGTCCAACTAGACCAGATAACCACAGTTGCCGCTTTGTGCTTTAAAACACTATTTTTATACCTAGAATTTTTTTAATTGTAAATCTCCGGCTCTACTAATATGATTTTTATCATTTTGGTGTCAAATAATTTATTATTTATGTAAACATATTCCAAATCTTGCACTAAACAAAGAGAAAGATCCAAACTTTGTCATTTTGTTCAATGTTGGAATACCTGTGTACCCCTAGGGAAATTTCCCTAGGGGGACAAACGTGTTCCAACTCTTGCACTGAACAAAACGATAAAGTTTGGACCGTTCTTGTGTCAACAAATTCTGAGGAATTAGTGAGGTGCACAAATAAGTCAGAGCCCTGAAGAAGTCCTTGTTGCACAAAACGCGATGGCTACTGTGTCTATTACTCATCGGCACACTTTTTATGGAAGAAAACAAATAAAAAAAGACTGAACAAAGAACGCTTCTCCATATGTATTAATTACATGTTGGGTGCTAATTTCGTATGAATGCTGCTGTTGTAAACAGAATGAAAATTAATGCTGAACCCTAAATGCATTTTATTATACACAACCACTAATTTTGAGTGCTGAACCACCACTAATTAATTTTTCTTGGAAGCTGTTTTCCATTGGAAGTAGAGAGGGGCTGTACTTCAGGTTCGTTGCACCATTATATATATGTATACCCTGCCCAATATCTTTGTTGGCAAGTGTGGTATCTCACTGCCTCAACCATTCTTTTTCCTTGCTAAACCATGGGGTAAGGCAAGGTTGAGTCTTAGCTCCCTGTAACGTGGGGCAATGTAATATAAAATGAAAGTGTATTGCTTAAATGCAGCTCTCTCATGTTTAGAATGTAGATTGTTTAAGTGTTCTCATGTAATGGAACATTTGACTCATTGAATGGTCTGCTGTTGTGGCACGCTGTCGTGGGTCCTGTATTGGAATAAACCAAGCATAATATTTCATCACTTCGTCAGGATTTTATTTATGATCGCATACTACATGTTATGGTGACAAATTCTTTAAAAGGTTTGGACCCACCGACGTCTTCTTCATCACAGTTCAGCTCTTTTCATCTTTACCATACAAAGCGAAACAGAAGACAAAAGGAATACACAAGAAATTGAAGAAATAAAAACAGAAACGGATTTCTATTCTACATCAAGATTTCTGTTGTTAGACCTCCCACTGGGCATTGCGGTAAAGTACATTTTCTTATTATTACTTGCAGTTACTTGTTTGGTCAACTGCCAGTGTGTTATCTTTCAAAGTCTTGCTCACGCTTAACGGGTGCTTCATAGCGCATTGTTCAAATATAATTCTTGTGCTTACCGTGTTTATCGCAGCACTCAAGAATATGTTCTTTGCTTGCTGACTGACACACTCGATTGTTAGTGTGATCCTCGTTCTACTCTACCTTCTAATGCAAGTTGGATTGGAGAACTTGCATGTCAACACTCTACTGAACGTTTCCACAACTACTTTGATTTCCTTTAAAGAGCCCGGCGAGCACGTTTTAGCCGCCATTTTTGTTCATGGGGAAAATTTTCATTGTAAGTTGGATTCATACGTCGTTCTTTTGAGTACGGGATCAACCATCTTCCAACGTTTTCAATGATAATTTACTCAATATTGAAAAAATACTGGACCAGTTTACAACTTCTCTTCATTTCAAAATGTACAAGTAATGTTTTATTTATTCTTTTTCTATATTTTGTTGACACTGTGCTTGTTGTACATTCTGTGACCGGCACATAAATACTCTTTGTCATGGCTTCTGTGAATACAGTTATGCAACCACCTCCATTTCACCAAAATCCTGGTAAACCATCTACACCTTGGCATAAATGGTATAGAGTGTTTGAAAATAATCTTAAAGCTATAGACGCCAGCAAATATTCACCTTTAAGGAAAAGAACTTTGTTGTTCAATCATTTAGGCAGTGCGGGACAAGAAATTTTCGATAATTGACCAGTTTTTCCTGCGCCTGCTGGTGATGAAACTTGGTATGTTTTTAAGGAACCTTGGCACGCATTGGTAAACAATATGTTGATGAACCATCTGTTATGGTCGAGAGGCACACATTTTGTAAACGAAAACAGACGTCAGAGGAGTCTATCTAAGATTATTTAGCTGTTCTGCGTGTTTTAGCCTCAAAATGTGTATTTGAAAATTATTTAGACACTGCTTTACTTAATCAATTAGTATTTAATTGTTTCAATGAGAAAATTAAAGAACACATTTTAACGTGTAAAAATCAATTTCTTGAAGAAGTTATGGATATAGATAGGAGCATTGAATGTTCTGTTGTTTCATCTAAAATTTTGACTGAATTTTCTACTACAATTTCTTCTGATAATACAAAATTAGTACAAGTAGCTGCATTATCTAATGTTAGTAATTCTGATGTTAATTTTATTTCACAAAAGAACATACCAAAGAAAACAGGTGAAAAGCGGATTGGGTGAGCATGTTACAGGTGCGGATCAAAATTTCATATGGGCAGTTATCCTAATTGTCCTGGGCAAGGTAAAAGGTGCAACAATTGTAAAAAAAAATGGCATTTTTTACTCTGTCTGTAATACTAACAAAGCAAAATTTAAAGTTAATCAACTTGATGTCGAGAATGACATTATGAGTGAGGCTATTAGCAATGTTTCGTTATCTATTGAGGTAAATTCATTAAGTGATTCTGAAAAACGGTGCAAAGGTCCCATTTGTGAAGAACATATTGGTGTGATTAATAGTAACATTATGGCCGATTCAGAGTCTCCTATTATTATCTTGGCTGAAAAAACATTCAATAAGTTTTGGTCCAAGAAATTGTTGAAGCATTTGGTGAATATGATATAATTATGAAAGGTTATTTTGATGACAGCATCGTATTCAAAGGAAGAAACATTTTTACCAAAATATATGTTGCAGTTAATGGGCGTGACATTTTTTTTTGGCAAGACCAGGCTAAACTAGGGATTGTACTCAGACCTGGGCACTCTGAACAAGTCGTACTGGGTGGTATGCCAGTTTTAGCTATTCAAGAAAGTAATATGCATGAAGGGATTGTACAAAAATGATGTTCCAAATTTCCTGATGTGTTTTCAAAAAAGAATGGTGTTTTTAAAGGATTTCAACATACTTTTAAAATAAAGAACAACATCACTCCTGTCATACAGAAAGTAAGACCTGTTCCTCAATTGGCCATAGAGGATATTAAATAATTATTAGATGATATATGTTCTCAAGATATAATCAAGCAAGTAGAATCTTCAGAATGGGTTTCGGCTGCAGTCGTTGCACCCAAATGTTCTGGCGATATACGCTTCTGTGCAGATTTAAGAGTTCTTAATAGGAATATTCTTGTGGACTGCCATCCTCTTCCTAGAATTCATGAAATGTTGTCCAGACTAGGAGGAAGTAAATATTTTTCTACTATGGACTTACGTTCGGCGTACCACCAAATTCCCTTAGCTGAAGATTCCCAACCTTTAACAACGTTTGTGACACCGTTTGGCGTATATAGGTACAAGCTTATGCCGTTTGGTATGGCATCCGCTGCCAGCGTATTTCAAAGCTTGATGGATCAATTGTTTGGGGAAGAAAAAGGTATACAGGTTTTCCAGGATGACATTTTAATTCACACAGAGAATTTAGATCAACACATAATTTTGTTAGAGAAGGTCTTGAGTATATTGGGTTCTCAAGGAATGACTGTCAATGTTGACAAATGTAAGTTTATTTCTCAAGAGGTAAATTATTTGGGGCATTATATTTCTAAAGAAGGTATTAAGCCCAAGGTATCTTTGTAATCTTACATTACAACAGTATCATTATTGAAAGGTATTAATGATGCACCAATTCCTACGGACAAAGATTCACTTAGAGCCTTTCTAGGCTTAAGTGAATATAATGCAAGATTTGTTCAAGGCTATGCCATAATTGTGTAACTATTAAGGAATCTTTTGAAGAAAAATGCCAAGTATGTTTGGTCTGATGAGTGTCAAAATGCTTTTCTTTCAGTCACAAAGTTAATTGTAACTGCTTCTGCTATTAAACCTTTTACTCATGGAGAGGAATGTATCATCACGGCTGATGATAACACCAAAGGTCTTGGTGCAATATTAAGCCAAATGGTAAATGGCCAGGAGTCCACTGTAGCATTTGCTTCGAGCACCCTCAATGAAGCAGAAAATAATGATAGCACCCTTGAGCGTGAAGCACTGGCATGTTCATGGGCTTCTGAGAAATTCAAAATGTACATTTGGGGAACAAAATTTTAACTGTATACTGATCATAAGCCGTTGATATATATGTTGGGAGATAGTTGTTCTAATAAGACTTCTTCTAGACTCATTAGGTTATTAGCAAGACTACAAGAATTCAATGTTGACATAAAATACATACCAGGAGGCAAAAATGTCAGAGCAGATTACTTATCACGGTTACCAGTAGAAGGTGACTGTGTTAGCAGCAGTGATAAATCTTACTTTAGATATATTTTTACGGTTGATGATATAAATTAACAATTTAAAATTTTAGAGAAAGAATGGTTTAAAAGTTTTAAGAAAGATGATTGTTTGATTCAGGTAAAGTAATTTCTTATTGAAGGTTGCCCGTGTGACAGGAGTATATCAACTGTTGTGAGAATTTTTTTTTCTCAAGTAGCTTCTGAATTATCTGTAGTTAATTATATTTTAGTTAGAAAAGATTTGTTTGTTCCTCAGGGGAATCTTAGGACTAAAATTATTTCTTTGGCTAATGATGGATATCTGGGTATTACTGCAACTATAAGAAAATTAAACAAATATATTGGTGGCCAGGTATAGATGGTCAAGTTAAAAGATTTGTGGAAACATGTGCTGGTATGGCCGGCCCCTGGTGGCCTGAAATCTGTGGCCCCCTTCCTGTTCCAGTGACAGCTCCCAAAAACTTAGGAGTCATCTTTGACAAGGGGTTGTCTTTCGATGCCCAGGTGAACCGCATGGTTAGCACCTGTTTTGATATTCTTAAAATGCTTAAGAAAGTGCTGCCTTACATTCCCTCAGATCTTTATCGGCCCACTATCATTGCCGTAGTCACCCCTTGGCTTGACTATTGCAATGCTTTATACCTCAATGTCAGTAAAGGCTCACTGAACAAGCTGCAGGTTGTACAAAACGCTGCAGCAAGACCCATACTGAACATTCCCAAACATCACTCCATTAGAGAAGGAATCCGCAACTTACAATGGTTTTCGATTAGGAACCGCATCACCTTTAAGGCTCTGAATTTGGTGCACAAGGCCATGCATGGTACTGAATCATCTCACCTTGCAACCTTATTCCACTGGTACACGCCAGGCAGAACCTTGAGGTCCTCCATCCAGAAGAAGCTTGTCTCGCCTAGATTTTGTCACTCCAGGTGGGGGGGTCGCTCATTTTCTGTAGCGGCCGCCAAACTTTGGAACACTCTGCCTCTTTTTATCACCACGGCAAACTCACTCGCCTCCTTCAAGAAGTTATTAAAGACCTGGCTTTTCGCCTCGTAGTTGGTGACTGTGTGTTTCCCCATTGTCCTGCCTAGCACCTTGATTACCTTCCTGGTTTAGGTTGCTCTACAAATTTCTATCTTATCCTATCCTATCCTGAGTGTTTATGTTCTGACATACACTGGAAAACGTCCACTGTTCCTTTGTGTGCTGTGGTCTTGATTTTACTGGTTCGGTCAATGTTTTTAAAGGTAACAAAAGATTTCTTATAGTTGCCATAGACTATTTTTCAAAGTGGTTGTACTTTTCTTTTGTCACTAGTGCGGATTCAACTTCTGTGGTATCTTTCTTGAGACATTTGTTTTCTATTGAAGGTAGGGTGAAGGAAATTGTTACAGACAATGGTTCTCATTTTATTTCTGATTAATTCACTAAGTTTTTGGACAAACATGATGTTAAACATATTCTTGCACCATTGTATAGTCCAGCTTCCAAAGGTCTCTTGGAAATGGATTATCAGTTCATAAAAGAAGGTGTGCAAACAGCTGTTGCCAATAACTTAGATGTAGCTGAATATTTACATTTTAATGTGTGGAATTACAATATTACTCCACAAAGCACAACTAATGTTGCTCCTTTTGTCTTGTTAGGAGAGACCTATTTCTGTTCTTAGTCCAACATGGTTACTAGATAAGGTCGATCTTTCTCACAATATTTACTTACAGAGTATACGAGAACATGTCAAGAGAAACAAGATATGTACAAACATAATTTTGATAAAATAATGCATGTGAAAAAAGTTTTTTTTAATGTTGGTGATTGGGTTTTAATAAAAAAAAACATTAAAATCAGTAAAGGACAATCAAAGTTTTCAGGACCAGTGAAAGTTTTGAAAATGACTAAAATGGCTGTGTTATTACAGAATAAAGGGTGGTGGAATAGAAATGCCTTGGTTAAACTAGCAAAGAGAATTTGCAAATGAGTGAGGTAAACTCTTCTTCTATGAATCTGGACAGAGGTGATAATCCAACTACTATCAATAGTGGTGCATGTTCTAATATTAATAATACTGCTTCTGGTGGTCATGGAGACAACTTACTTAGACGTAGTTCACGGGTAAGATCAGCTCCGGTTCACTCTAGAGATTACGTATGCTATTGATTTATCTTCTTTTTATTAAAAAAGGGTGTGTGCAATGTGGGGCAATGTAATATACAATGTAAGTGTATTGCTTTAAATGCAGTTCTGTCATGTTTAGAATGTAGTTGTTTAAGTGTTCTCATGTAATGGAACTTTTGACTCATTGATTGGTCTGCTGTTGTGGCTGGCGGTCGTGGGTCCTGTATTGGAATAAATCAAGCATGATATTTCATCACTTCGTCAGAATTTTATTTAAGATCGCATACTACACTCACACACTGTTCAGCCTGTATATTAATGGCATGTTTGAATGGCTGAGTGATTGTAGGTACCAAAGCCTTAAAAATTGAAAACAAAAGCACCCCAATTTTTATGTTTACAGATGACACAGTGCTTCTTTCCAGTACCCTGGTGGGCCTTCAGTCCTTACTAGACCACTTTATCTCCTGCACAATGCAGGCATTGGAAACCAACCCAACTGAGTCCGAATTTGATAGCTCTGAATCTCATCATTCTTTCACAGGAAGGATGGATGTGAAGGGGACCCCACTGGAGCAAGTAAAAACTGACCATGGAGGATTAGGGCCAACCACCCTCAAATCCACCATCAAGTGGTGTCAGCACTTGCTGCTGGAGAGGAGGAAGCCAGTGACAATGGGCATCAATATCTAGCAAAGACAAGGAGCTAGCTGAGAGAAGTAGTACACTTAGGTGATGTGTGCCAGTGTGTAGTCTTAACAATAAGAGCAATGCCATGGAGACAGTATTATAAGGACGGCACTGTGGAGATGGTGGTATGTGACAGTAGGAAGGCAAGAACTCTCCTTTACTGTAATCCTAACTCTTAAATTACCCACGCAGCTCAGCTTCACAGAGTCATGCATTCAATGGTAACAGTAAGATAAGGAGAAGTGTTGGTGAGTACACAGTATGATTTCTCAATTAATGTGACTGTGCTAGTACTATAGTCAAGGCGGTAGACAGGGGTCTTGTAATAATGTGCAGCATTAGGCAAATGGAAACGCTCCTCTTCTGCTTAAGCCAAATTGGCACTTGAAGAAGACAGTTTGGTGCTTGGGGTAATAGCAGTGGAACTTGCCCATTAGAGAGCTTCACCAATGTCTTGGATTCTAGACCTTGGTTTCTGAGTGAAGGTGCAGGCTATGTAGACTTCAACATCATAAAGAATGATAGTAAGTTTGATTGGTACAGGTCTAGGGATGTTGAAGAAACACTACCTTAGCACTACAGAGGAATTTAGAAAGATAAGTAGGACTATCTCAAGGACATTGGAGATGGGAATGGGAGATTGTTGTTCAAGAGTACCCTGTGTCCTGAAGTCTTGGGAAGTTGAAGCATCACCTGTCTACATTCGTCCAATTGCAAAGTTAAAATATAACATTCAGTTAATTAATCAGCGAGGTTACTTGGCATTCATGGAGTTCATATCATTGTATCTGTTTCTCCTAATAAATGTGACAACTGTCACTTTTATTAGCTTTGGAGAATAGTTTGGTATGTGATTTTTGTGTATTGACATGCGCTATATAAATCTTATTGGTACTAAAAGTGAGGGGTTGGTAAGTTTCTCTATACGTTGACTTCCTTAGTTTCGGAGTGACAGTTATGTTAAAGCCTGTCATGTGCTGAATACTCAGTAGTGAAAGACAGTTTAGGAAGTTTAAATTATCCATGTGTAGGTTTTTTAGGAGTACCCTGTAAACATTTTCTGTTGACTCCAATAGGAGTTTAGTTAGCAGCATTGGCAAGAGGGCCCAGTACCCTTCCACATGTTGTTGTGTAGACACGTGTTGGTTGTGGACATCCAAATGTCATAAATGTGGGGGACAGTAATGCCCTGTTGCAATAGATATGAGTGTAGTATACTTGTGTATGCACTTGTACGAACTGAGTAAAGAGTAGTATCCTGTCGCTAGAGGTTACATGGGTGAGTGCCCCATATAATGCAAAGCTGGGGAAGAGTGGTACTCTGTCACTAGAGGTTGCATCCAAGGAGTACCCCGTGGTATCCACATTTGTGGAAGGGTAGTACCCAGTTTTGAGAAATCACATGAGGGAGTACCCCATTGTTCCAGTGTGGAAGAAGAGATGGAGCATGTTGCAATCATCAAGTAAACATGCATGGATCCTTATGTGGTACTACCCCATGGAATGAAAATGTGTGGAAGCGTAGTACCCATTGGTGTTGGTGTTGGTGATGGCCATAAGTTTTGCATGAGTGTTGAAGGTGGTAGCTACAGGTTTTATCAATTTGTACAAATGAAAGATTTGACAGGTGTTGTGTTCAGGAGGAAGAGTGTATTTATGATTGTTTTCGGTGTGTTTTATTATGTTTTCTTATGATATAGTCTGTCAGTGTTGTGTTTGAATAGAGGGGTTTAATGCAGGTCTCGTAGGTTATAGGTGAGCACTTTTTTAAATACCGATATTCATCATCATTTTAACTTTATTTCGGTGTGTTTATGAACCATAAAAGTACATCAAGGAAAAAAATACATTTGTAGCAATAAACTAATACACAGTTACATCTCATTTTATATATATACAATAAATCAGTTAGCATGTGGTTTATAGAATAATGATTGAAATACTAAGACAATAAAATACATAGATTAAAAGTTTAAAACGCGGTAGAAGCCTAGATTTTGCTGAGACGAACTGTCTACCTACATTGGAGTACCTTGCTACTACCGAATCATTCTCCGTCTAATTAACCACATTGAAAACAAAAATTTAGCAATAGCAGTAACTATTAGTGCATTAGTATCAGTTTTTAAAATTCTAAAAAACTCTATATGGTTCCTGACTCCTAGGTTCACACATAGCTGTATGATCCATTTCTTTCTGCTAACAGAGTAAGCAGGACAGAACAAACTCACATGAATTAGGGATTCATTTGGATCATTACAACCTGGACAAGGACGAACTAAACCCGTTTTCCATTTATCGGTGTAAGAGTGGAGGGGTAGTGTACCATATCTGAACTGTAGGTACAGTTTTTTTGCTAAGACAGGTTCTATAATATCTAGTTCCTTCTCAAAGCTGTAGACATTCTTGAAATCTAGAAAGCTGTCAGTGAGACTAGAGGGCCTGGCTGATCGAAGAACTTCTTGTAAGTTGTAATATTTTATAGACTCTGCCAGGGTTCTCTTTGAGATGGATTGGCATGTGACCTCCGGATTGGACCAGAGATTCTCCATGCCAATCCTGGACGCCTGCCCCCTTATAAAAGATAACCACATTATCCTCCCTACACCCGGACGTGCCATCACGATCTTCAGTTCTTCTCTATAGCACTCAAGCTCCGGGACACTCCACAATCTACGCCAGTAGAGAAGCGGGCGTGAGGCAATTGCTTCTGCAATTGGCCTTAGGTTTAAATCCAACCTTAATGGAGTTAGAGGTGTGTTTTTTGGTAATGAGAGCAGCTGTCTGATGAAGTTATTCTCAGTTATGCTAATCTCACTCGCTGGACGGTGCCCCCAGAGTTCCGCCCCGTAAAGGGTGGAAGATCTGGTTTGAACCTTATATATTTCCAGCGGTACGCTGACTAATTTGTGGACACAAGATTTCTGCACTTTAAGAATCCCCCGTAGACTGAGAAAGGGTTAGGTTAGCCTTAGTCATTTGGGTTTCCCAGCTCATTTTATCATTTAAAGTCAGACCTAAGTAAGTGAAATTATTAACCCTTTCCAGGGCTCGTCCATCCATTTTCGGGCGTGGACAATTTATTGCGCTGGCATTAAACACCATGTACTTTGTTTTATCTATATTAATCACCAAATTCCTGTTCCTACAGAATTTGGTGAATTGGTCTAACACCCGCTGCATCCCCATGGGTGTTTTTGAGAGCAGCAGGGTGTCATCCGCAAACATAAGTGCAGGAAATTTACCGCCAGCTAAATTGGGAGCATCAATATTGTGTACACCAATTAGGTCATCGACAAGGCCATTTAAAAAAAGGGAAAATAGAGTAGGGGCAAGTACGCATCCCTGCCTAACTCCCTTCTCAATAGGAAAAGCTCTTGTCAGCTGGCCGTATTTGCCATAGCGTACCTTTGCATAGGTTCCTTCGTGGAGTCTTTTAAATTGATGACACAAATAGGGTGGAATCCCCATTGTTGTTAGTATGCTCCACAATTGGTTCCTGTCCACCATATCAAAAGCGGATTTGAGGTCCACAAATGTCAGGTAGAGGCTACCCCCTTCCAAGACCACATGCTTCCAGTAGAGTACCTGGAGCCGTAGTAATTGGTCGATGGTAGATGTTTTAGCTCGGAACCCTGCTTGCAGATGGGAGAGGATGTTATTCTCAGTAATCCAATCTTGCAAGCGTTGCAAAAGCAGTTTGGCGTAGATTTTTTGGGTAACGTCGATAAGACTAATTGGCCTATAGTTTGACGGGGCCAACGGAGAGCCCTTTTTATAAATCGGGATGATTTCGGCCCCCAGCCAGGTACTTGGAACATCTTGGCCGTCAAGAATAGCATTAAATAGGATGGTCAGGTAAGGGACCCAGATCTTCGGCTCATCTCTGAAAAGATCACCAGGGATCTTGTCCAGCCCTAGGGCCTTGTTACATTTTAATGCTTGTACCGCAAGTGTAACTTCCGACATGGTAAAGGGGGGAGGAAGACATCCAGGGGCCAATCTCGGAGACGTGGTTAATAAGGCTTTGTGCTGGAAAGCAGGGCTAGAATAAAGATCACCAAAGTAGGCGCACCAGGCTTCCTCGGCAATGTTGGGATCAATCTTAGCCTTGCCTTCTGGCTTCCCAGTATGGACCAGATTCCAAAAAGTTTGGGCATCTTTCGCTATTAATGCCTGTTTGATAGCATGCCATTTCTCTGTTTCCCATTCAGATTTTGCATAGGAGAGGAGATTCTTATAGGCATTCCTTGCAGCCATAATGGTTGCTCTATGGCCTAGTTTGAGGGTGGAAATTAGAGTGGTCTTCGCCCTCCTACAAGATTGATTATACCAGCGGTTTGTGACACATGCCTGTCGGATAGACTGATTTACTGGTTTATAAAAGCTAACCGCCAGGACCAACATTAGTTCTTTATGGATATTTAAAAATTTAGCGTCTTTATCAAGATTTTGGGCACTTTCATGCAATGTTATTAGGCGCTCAAACTGGGGAATGACACTTTTATACAATAGTGCCAGATTATCTGACGAAGACTTAATAGAGGCCCATCGGATTCTTTTACCACCCTGTAAGATCCTGATGTTACTGGAGACCATATCATCCTCTTGGTACTCCCCATCGGGAAGTAGCAATTCCAAGTCTGCTACCATGGGGTTGTGGTCACTTTCCGAGCGGTCAAGTACATGGAAATGTCGGATCAGATGCCATAAGGACATACTAACCATAAGATAATCTATTATTGATGAGTGGCCCATTCCATTGTAGGTACTCCTTCCTGGGCTGTCCCCCGGGAAGCGACCATTACAAGCTCTAAGCGAGAATGTATATGTCAATGAAGTGAGCTGCATGACCATGGGTGTCCAAGATTTAGTTTGATAAACATTTGGGGGTGGGATCCGGCAGGCGTCATCCTCATCTGTTGTTATGTGAGAAACCCCCCCAAGTGGTTCATAATGACAATTAAAGTCTCCCCCCATTAACACCTTGGTATCGCTTGAGAAGCTGTTTAATAATGCAGTTAAGGACTCTAGAGTATGTGAAGCCCCACCCCCCAAAACAGGGCGTAGGTAGATGTTAATAATCGCTATTTTGGGTGTGTTTGGGCGAGTTAGGAGAATACATAATATATCACAAGTATTGGTGTTAATCCTTTTGACCGAGAACCCAAGATGGACACCCACCCATATGGTCAGTCCACCAGATGGTCTACCTCTAGGTCCCTTAGTTGCAAGCTCAGCGTAAGTAACAAAACCCATTCTATGATGGATAGTCCTGGCCCATGTCTCTTGGAATATACAGATACCATGGTTATCCACAAAGTCACACCACTCCATGCTATCTAGCTTTGCGACCAAGCCCGCCACATTCCATGATAATAATAATAGATTTTTATTTTTACGAGACAGTTGGTCAGTTGGCTGATTAGGGGGTATGGCATTTTCTACAATTGAGTCTCCCACTTCAGAACTCGTCTGTACCATAGAGATTTCATGGTTGGTTATGGTGCAGTTAACCTCATGTATACTAGGGGGGGAACTACCACATTGGAGGGGTATAGTTAAGAACCTTGTCCCACTCTGAGTGTCCTCCCCTACTAGCCCCCCTCCACCAACACTTGAATCATTTACAAGGGGGCGGCCAAATCGGGAAGTCAATCGCAACCGTCGAGGGAAGAAAGGGCGCCATATCTGTTGGAGGTTTCCAATGGGGTAAAAGGGATCAGGTGTTCCATGTTCCTACTCCCCTGCGAATGCTCTGGCCCCACGAGGGGCATACTGCGGCCACTAGCAGGGACTATGTTCCACCCTAAATTATTCCTGGTAGACAGGGGCCTTTGAAAGTGGCACATATAACTATTAGGGGAAGGCATGTGAGTGTTCCTGATACCATTGGAGTCAGGTAACCCCCCGGAGAAAAGGGCAGGGGTCATATACGATCTTGGGTAGAAATAAGTTAGATCGTATGGGGCTATAGCAGTATTCAGATTCCCAGGGGGCCCTGTTAGTATAGACCTAACTGCTTCTGGGTTCCTAAAATTGATAACAACTATGTCTCCCTCAATGTTTTTTTCCCTACTGCCCAACCAGGGCAGGCGCCTGACATGGACTATCTCCCCATCGATGTAATATGGGAGTGGTCTATTTTGTCCTAACCAATGTAGAATCTTATTCTTAAGTTGGGGATGGCCCTCCTTTCTGCCTACTTCTAATGGGGGGACACCTGTGAGTACAACTACAAAAGGTAGCGACTCTGGGGGTAATTCAACATTGGGTCCATATTGTTTGTCATTTGTGGGCTTGGACAACCTCCCCCTACCCAGTTGCTGGCTCTTAGTACTGGGATTTACGCCACCCTTCTGGGATTCTCTTGCAACCTGGGCCATAGATTTTGTTACTGTTTGCACAGGAGCCTGAACCTGTTGAGGAACCAAGTTTTTCTGCTGGATGTTATTTAAGGGCTTACTAGTTACAGTATTAGCCTTAGCAGAAGTCTTGGGTGGGTCTACAGAGCTCAATTTGTTACTATCAGGGGGTTTAGTGGCTCCGTTATTGCCACTATTA
Organism: Lissotriton helveticus; assembly: GCF_964261635.1. Lineage (NCBI taxonomy): Eukaryota > Metazoa > Chordata > Amphibia > Caudata > Salamandridae > Lissotriton > Lissotriton helveticus. Next base: position 209,499,106 of record NC_136063.1, on the reverse strand, counting down.
GAGCCATTTAGAGCCGACGGGATAGGAGCAGACGCAGTTGGAATCTGGGGTGGAGTTGTCGACACAACAGTAGACCTTGAGGAGGTCATAGAAACACTTGTCCTGTCAGCAAACAACGCCTCCAGATTACCTAGTCGGTGCTCCACCCTTTTTAAGATATCCAGAATCGGGAGCATAAAAGACCTAAGCAACTGCTCAACAGTGTTCCGCTCAGTATCATTAGAGGGAGTAGTTACTAAACATGGAGTGGAAACATCCCCAATTCCCCTCCCTCGGTTATTATCAGGCTGTGTAAGGCGCGGGTCTGGAGTTGGTACTGCTATAGGCACTATGTCAGTTGGTACTGGAATTTTAGATGCAATTACGCCAGTGGTCTTAGGTTTTAATGACTTACCAAACTCAGTATGGCTAAGCTTGCCCCTTTGAGGAGCACCTAACCCCCTCCTCTTCTTAGTAGGTGGTGGACCTAGGGCTTTGGACGTAGTTGGTGGTCTACCTAACCTTTTGGGCGGCTCCTTAGGTAAAGGACAAGATGCATTATCTACATTCGGACCAGGACTGGGGACACATGAAAGCAAGACATTAGATGGAGAAACAATCAATGAGGAGCCCTTAGGCGGTGGAGTAGTTCTAAGGAGTAGAGGAAATGTGTCCAGGGACAATGGATCTTCATAGGGAGTGTCAATAATAGTGTCCGACATGATGGGTGAAGATGCCAGATCAATTAATGGTCTGTTTTTCAAAGACTCAATAGAACAACGTCGTTCTATCCTACGTTCGGATAATGAGTCATCCTTGTCCAAGTCCACGGAAGCCCTAGTAAAATAATTATCTAGTGTTCTTTTGCTGGTCCCCACAATACTGGAGTTCTCACTGTTAGATGCCATGGATAGGATCCTACCTTAAAGTCTGGGTCATAAATGTTAGTGGGGTGGCCCGTCCCGTCCTCGGGCGTCCCCGGACGGCCACAGACGGTCCGGCCCTTGTCCCGGGCTTCTCCCGGCGCCCTCCCGCGCGCTCCCGCGCCGCGGGGATCTGCAATTGTAAATATACTATCCAATGTGGAAAAGGAAGGGGAGGAGCCTGCAGGGAGAGCGTCCCAGCTGTTGTCAATTGGGAGTTGTGGGCGCTCCTGGGACTTGAAGTCCTGCGCCCACAACACGTTCGCAGCCCTGCAGGTCCCCACAGTCACAGGCAAGATTCCCTCGGTAGCGCTGATGGGTGGTGGCCTCCAACGAAGCGGGACCCGCGCAGCGGGTTCCGCGAGCAGTATTCCGGGCAAGGAAGGCAGTCTTTAGAGTCTCAGCAGACCCAGGGTAAAGCGTGGTGAAAGCGGCAATAATCAGGAAAATCCGCCGGTACCAGTAGAAGGGCGGCTTATTACCGCAGTGAAGAACCAGGGGAGGAGCCTGTAGGGAGAGCGTCCCAGCTGTTGTCAATTGGGAGTTGTGGGCGCTCCTGGGACTTGAAGTCCTGCGCCCACAACACGCTCGCAGCCCTGCAGGTCCCCACAGTCACAGGCAAGATTCCCTCGGTAGCGCTGATGGATGGTGGCCTCCAACGAAGCGGGACCCGCGCAGCGGGTTCCGCGAGCAGTATTCCGGGCAAGGAAGGCAGTCTTTAGAGTCTCAGCAGACCCAGGGTAAAGCGTGGTGAAAGCGGCAATAATCAGGAAAATCCAATATTATCTGATGTCAATTGGGAGTATTGCTGAATGGCTCTAGCATTTGCGTGTTGAGTGTGAAAAAGTGTTCAGTATACTTCTACTAGAGCAGGTATCTCCTACCAGTCTATCTTGAGCTACTAGTAACTCGCAGACACTTTCAGAGTATCTCAGAGCCTAGTGCTCATTTTTAAATCAGCACAGGATCACATTTTCTTTTTAAAGTTAAGGGAATGCTGCATTTATTTTACATTATCATCATCAAGCCACAGATATCAGGGCCTGATAATGAGCAGTGCTCAGCCAGATTCATGATCCAAGCTTTGGCGCACAAAGGTGAACTGAAGCACTGAGGTAGTTAACTCTTAAATAAAAGTCCATGTCAACTTAATATTGAAGCATGAGAACAAAATAATGTTTCTTAATTTATTTAAATGGAAGAAAATGTGAATGAAAAGTTCATTTTAATTTTCTCCCATTTCAAAGTGCTGCCTTTACAAACAGTGAAAAATGCGTCCATTTTTGTAAATGGGAGAAATTTAAAGTGAAAACAAATATTTCTATGAAACTATAAGTTTTAATGTTTTTCTCCACTTTCAATTAAGCCAATTATGTCTTAATGCTTTATGAAGCATGTTTCTTCACTCAAAATATCTCCCATTTTAATAAATGGCAGTGTTTTTTGGTTTAAATATGGCATAGTGTCTGCAGGCCACTGGTAGCAAGATGCCTGCTGTTTGTAAATGTGACAATTGAAAATGGGAGAACATTTGAATGATGCATTTTATGGAATCTATATACACGTAAAAATAACTCTAATTTAGTTTCATCCTATTTCAAAGTGTCACCTTTACATACAGCTGTCTTCTTACTCCCAGTGGCTAAATACAGCCATTATTTTGAGTGGGAGACATTTAAAGTGCAGAAAAATTATCCAATTATGAACATTTTTGCAGGAAAATGTACCTTACTTTACAGTTCTCCCATTTAAAAAACAAAATATGCAGGATTGTGCCATACATCTAATGGTGCCAAGCATGGCAAGCAGTATGTACTGTGCCACAAGTAAGTACTACACAGGCTCTCAATTGCATGTAAACATGTATCCCATTCATATGCACATATGTTCATACATCCCCAAAGACCACGCTCTCACTGGCACACATGGCAGCCCTGTCATGGTGCCCCTGGTCAAAGCATTTTGTTCAAACCATAGTATCTGGCTCTACCGACATTAGACTAAAAGTAAATGAAGCTGGGCACAGGGTGCCTGGGAAAAAAGGGCAAGTTATTTAGACTTCAGTACCTCATGATGATTTTCAGTGATCAGTGGTAGTTCTTTGTAAGAAATAGGGTTACTAGTTGAAGGGGGTGGAACCCTTCTCAAGCAGCAACCACATTTCTTCCTAAGGTGAAGTCACAAGCAAACCCTAAATTAACCTATGCTCAATCCTCAGCTAGCTTGGCACAGAGCAGTCAGCCTAAGCTCAGAGGCACTGTGTAAGATATTTGTGCAACACTACAAACAGTAACACAGTGATAACAAATCACAGAAGGCACCCAAAATCAAGTCAGAAACATAGAGTATTTTTTAATAAATTAAACAAGACCAAAATGGAAAAAATGCAATCAGTAGAAACAGATACGTTCAATTTTATTGATTTTAGTAAAAATAGTGACAAAATCGCAAAAGCACCAACTGTGGATATCTGGTCGTGCCAGACCGGGACAAAGTCACAAGTTCAGACTGACTGAAATGGAGCACAGGCCAGCTACAAGGAGCCAGTTGAGCCTTCTCAACAAAGTACCTTGAATTCTAGTTTGCAGAGTATTGAAAGGATCTGTAGTGAAGATGCATTGCGCAGGCGAAGCAATATGTCTGTTCAAAATGTGGTGAGGTTGTGGTGTGAGGTACTGTGGTCTTGTCATTGAAGATCCCATGTATGAGGGCTTGCGATGCAAAGTCCGGAGTTGGAAATGCGCATTTCAGTTCGGGTGTTGCGTCACTTTTGAGGAGCTGCAAAGCTGTGATGCAGAGTATTTCGAAGCTGCTGTCGATGAGAGATGCGAGGTTCTGCAGTGTCACGCAGCAGCGTTTCCGATGCGACAAACAGGCTGCGATGCGATGCAGGTATTTACGGTGGCTCCGATCCACGCAACAGTGGAGAAGAGTCCGTTCTTCCCAGGGTCGTAATGCACAGCAGAGGAGATTCATCAGTTCTGCTGGATTCGCAGGGGCTGTCAGAGCACTGTAGACTCACTTTCAGGGGTCCAGAACTGGTGAGGCACTTACAGGGTATGCTCACAGATAGCAGAGTCCATGTGCAGGTGCAAGGTTGTTGGAGCCTTCTATCCCTGAGGCGCAAGTCAGGAGGCTAGCCAGCTATCTCTTGGAATCACTTGGTGTTCTAGGGTCAGGAGATGCATGACCAGTCCTTTTCACCCAGGCAGGAGCCCAGCACAGCAAGGCAATAGTCCAGCAGAGTGGCAGTCTTTCAGCAGCACAGCTGTCCTTCTTGGCAGCATATTCACTGATCCAGAAGTGTACTAAAGGAGGAATGCATTTTTGTTTTGTTTGTGCTTTTAATGTGCAGTCTTTGGGATAACCCTTCATCAAAGGAAGCCAGTGGGTTCTGTACCCTGGCTGTGACATGCTGAGCATCCATTACTACATGTTCTAAATGTTGAATATAGTCATTGATAGTGTGCAGGCATGTGGGTTTAGGACCTCACGTCCAAGGAGGTAGCAAGACATGCACGTTTTGGGCTGTTGTGCAATGGCAGTCACAACTTAGATGCTGTCTCATTTCCTGTTTAATATGAGGCATGGGGAGCCTCATGTCTTGACCCATCTCATAGTTTCTGTGACTGCCCTTTCTGTCTTTCTGTGTCTGTGTGCATAGTGGAGAGTTTAACCGGTTGTTTTTGGGTGAATGTGTAAGCTAAACATATTGCAGATGAAGTAATTGTGAATGACTGTCCCAGGACTTTATATGAAAGCAAATGGCTGTTATCTGATTTCTTGTTTGTAAGAAAGGGGGGTATGTGGTACCCTCTGTGTTCCTATGCCCTGTATTTGTGAGCTAGTGTCTGGAATGCTAAGAGTGAATAATGTAATAGAATGGAGGTGTGTGGTGTGGAGCCGAGTGGAAGTTAGGAGATAGTGAGAGTTGGTGGGTAGATGGAGGCTTGATATGACCTACCTGCAGTTGCAATAAACTAAAGACTTAACATGTAATAAGTAACTTACTTCCATCTGAGTGGCCCTAACTTCTGAATTTGTCCTCTTGTCCTCTTGTACTATAGTTCTATGTTTGTTTGGCCTCCCTGAACAAGAGCCAAAGGTTTTTATAGATGTGTTTGTTGTTTCTTAGACATCATCTGTTTGTATGTGTATAACTCTATTATGAGTAACCCTGGGCGTAGTTCGCGGAGCCGCACTCCGCGGAGCTACGCGAAGACGCACTTGCACTCCGCGACCTAGGCGTAGCTCCGCGGACATGCGTAGTTGCTTGCTAGACCCGTTCGCGTGCCGTTTTTCGTCTTCGGGAGCGCGGTGCGCGTGTTCGGGGCGCTGCCTGCATGCTCGAGATAGCTAGCGCGCTAAATTACTCAAGAGGTTTGTCCCGCCCGCTTGCGTTCCCTTATTTCCTGTTCCGGGTCACAAGTAACGTGTTCGCGTTGTGTAAGACATGTTCGGGAACTCATCTTCTCGTTCGCACTACAAAAGTGCGTGATCGCGTCAAATATCGCGCGAACCTACCCAGGCGGTCGCGACGGGCGGAGCCATCTTGGATTTCACACTCTGGCTATGGTTTTGGGCCTACTTTAGCATCTAACTCCTATCTCTTCAATCCTGGTCTTTTCACTCACTTTTTCAAACTTTCTTTAGTTATTACCTATCTCTCTCTGTGCCTAGGTTTATATTTTTCATTTTATTTCTACTTTTACAACTTTTTTGCAACTTTTCTCTTGTTTTATATTACTTCCTTCTTTTACCTTGCTTCTTCCTTCCCCTACCTTTTTGTCTTCAACTTTTCTTCTCCCCTCCACCCAGAACCATGGTGAAGGGTGCCAGCAGCATCGGCGGCTCAAAGGGCAAGGCGGCTGTGCCCAAAAAAACCCGGCTGCCTTGCGGCAGAATGCGCCCCGCAGGAGTGACGCCCCGCCAACTTTTTGGGGAGGAGGAGGTGGCTGCCCTGGTCTTTTTTATCCAGAGCCACCTCCCCTTGACCTTGGCAGCAGGCGGCAGGCCCGGCTCCGGCTACCCACGTATTGAAGAGCGTCTCCGGCGGTGGGCGAAGGTGCGCCGGGCAGTCTTCCGCTGCTCCGGTATCCGGCGTACCCACCATCAGCTGTCCCACCGCTGGGCCGACATTTTGGACCGGGAGCAGGACCTGTTGGACCTGCTTGGTGTCGAGGTTGTGGGTCTTGGTGAGTGGCTACCCCAAAAAAAAGTGTGTGTGTATATATATATATATATATATATATATATTACCTACTGGCGGTCGCCAGTAGGTATATATAGTTAGGATTTTTTCTCTATGGGTTTTTTGAAAATTCTATGTCTAATAACTTTGGCGTTTGTGGACGGAATTGGCTGAAATTTTCAGGAAAATGGCACATTTTGTTTCTGAGCAGCCCTTGAAAATTTGGGGGGGGTTCGTCCAGTGGGGGCCGAGAAAAAAGGGGGGTCCCAAAACGTGTTTTTAACATTGAGTTTTCCATAGGGCGGTTGGCCTCACTTTTAGCCCGAACGGCTGAATGGATTTGCACGAAACTTGGCAAAATTGTAGGGACTGGTAGCCCGATGTGCCTTTTGTAGGTCTCAATATATGTGCTCCAGTGGATTTTGAGAAATTAACGTTTAAAAAAAGATATATATCTGTAAGCGCGGACTGGGCAGCGCACTGGTTCGCGGACTTTTCGCGCAACGGAGCTTTGTGAAGCGAAGCTGATTGGTTCTCCGGCGTCTGTCAACATTCCAAACAGTCCGTAGCGGCCGCCATCTTGTCTCTCGGTAGGATCGAGAGACAAGAGGAGGTCAAAACAAAGGGGGAAATAACTATAAGGGGGCATAGTAGATCCTCGCTGACCCCCTAGGTTTGATGTGGAGGTTTTAAAAGGGCCCCGCGGGGCAAAAAAAAATAATAATAATAATAATTGAACGGCTGAATGGATTTGCACGAAACTTGGCAAAATATTAGGGACTGGTAGCCCGATGTGCCTTTGCTAGGTCTCAATATATGTGCTCCAGTGGATTTTGAGAAATTAACGTTCAAAAAAAGATATATATCTGTAACAGCGCTCCGCTTCGCGTAACGGAGGTTTGCGAAGCTGATTGGTCATTCTGTCACTGGGCTATAGTTGGGCTACATCTGGCTGATATTTGGGCTACATTTGTTTTTTTGTGTGTCTGGCGGCCATCTTTGGGCTACATTGGGCTTCATTGGGCTACATTCGGCTAATTAGCAAATAGCTCATCGCAAACTAGGAATGGTAATGAATCGCTATTTATTCCTTAAAGTTCGCTATTTAGGAAATGCAAAAAACTTTGATGATACATATGGCGGTTCATCTCTAACAAGATAAGAAGCATAGGGATACATTTATGATGACTGGCGCATCACCAGGGATGTGTTAGTCATTCTGTGCCGCTGTTCCGTCACCTATGGTGTGCTGCATTTACAATGCGGCGCATCATGGGGCAAAAACAGCACAGATGCGTAATGTATCTGTGCCGTAAAGGTAGCGCATTGCTGGAGTTGTATCGCAAGTGTGATGAAGCTCCAGCAAGGGTCGGGGGTGCCCCTGTCGCAGGGTTTCTGTTCTCACACAGAACTGTGGACAGAGGATTGGAACCTCGGCGAATTAGGGTGTCCCAAAACTCACGTTAGTAATCAAAAACTCCTTAGCAAGCTAGGTACAGTGTCACATTGGATATAACAAACTCTCAATGTTTAGACAATCCAGAATATGAACTTATAGTACCTCAGGATACGTGGAACTCATGAACAGTCGGTCGTTATAGATTTCTTAGAAACCAGAACATGGAGTTAAGAAGAACAGATGTGTATTTGAAATGTTTATTTACTAATGCCGTCTTCTCAGGCGTAGTACCTTAGATAATAAAAGTACACATATTATCAGTAGCAAAATTACCAGCATAGTTACTAGTACATAAAAAGTGAATGGTGATAGTATGTTAACATGCTGTAAATGAATAAGAGTTAGCAACACTTATAAGCAGCCGCGGGCCGTGGAGGGAGTTACGTTGAGGCAGGGAGGCGGGGAGGGGGAGAAGCAGGGTGGAGAATACAAGTACACATATTATCAGTAGCAAAATTACCAGCATAGTTACTAGTACATAAAAAGCGAATGGTGACAGTATGTTAACATGCTGTAAATGAATAAGAGTTAGCAACACTTATAAGCAGCCGCGGGCCGTGGAGGGAGTTACGGTGGGGCAGGGAGGCGGGGAGGGGGAGGGGCAAGGTAGAGAGGGCTCCACCCTGCTTCTCCCCCTCCCCGCCTCCCTGCTTCACCGTAACTCCCTCCACGGCCCGCGGCTGCTTATATCTCACCCTCCCTAATACACATATTATATTATTTGCTAAGAAGGTCTCTTTGTGTTGGTTTAGGGCGTGCCCATACTTTAGTGTCTTAGATTTGAAGGAATCACATCAGCATACACCAGCTCTCTCTTCATGTGAACCGCATCAACTGTTGTGTATGTGTGTTCGGCAAAGCAATATAAAACCCGCCTCATGCCCAGAATTGGCAGAAGTTGCACTTATGTTATGAGTATGAAGTCGTGGAGATCAGACCTCATAACAATTCTGTATCGTGTTGTTCTTGAAACTTTAGCACTCGCTGTACAGATATAGTTTAACAAGTAAAGCAGATAGTAGACCAATAACATATTATTCTCATGTAAACCACGATGAACTACTAGGTGGAAAGCTAAAGCAACAACTAAGTGTCGTGTGCAGAAGTTGCAAAAAAGGAAAAATGGCGTTTAAACCGGTAATGAGCCCATCCTAACTTAACACGGTGTAAAGATATCCAGGACCTAGATGACACTTCCTCATGATCCGGAAACGAACTGAATAAGATAATAGAAGTGCCATCTCATGAGAGCAGATTGCAAGTTTATATGTGGACGGTCCGCAAGGTAAAGCATTAAAAACTAGGAAAATTTAATGCTAAAGAAAAATAAAACAGCCAAGTACTTTATCGAGTCTTAAGCCAATAGGCAAGGTAAATAATAAAAACTTGACAAATAAGTCAATGAATTGTCAATGAAATGCTAGTACTCAGCATATCAAACATGAAAAAGGTCTATGACATAACTGTGTATGCAAAATAAGCTGCAACAGCCTCCAATAGGAAGTCACCGTCTTCATCCGAAAACAGTTCAGCCATCCAATTTAAAAGCGGAAAAGAACATACGTGCTCTCCCAGCACCGGATCCTCTATCACCATCAGAGGACAGCTCGGTGGGTTTTCAAGAAAGCTCTGTTCCAAGAAAGACTGTGCTGCCGCCAGTAAATTCCAGGGACCAAGTAGTCCATGCATCAATGCCACAGCCATAATCCTTTCGCCAGGACAAATCAACTCGTGAGTAATGATAGGAGTCATCAGCTGATTAAAGTCGACGTCAGGAGAAACCGGTCCGCAGAGACACAAATCAATGGCCCAATCGAAATCACAGGTCAGGCAGTGAAATACAGGCTGGACACAGGTGAAGTAGGAGAACCGAAAAGATAATCCATATGCCGTGCTTAATATCGCCAACGGCATTGTGCCATAATATTCTAGCATGCGATTGCGGAACAGTGTCAGCAGCTGCAGGGTCGGAGGTTGCATAGGAGGGACATCCATATTTAAAAATGTAAAAAAGCACAAGAGCGTCCGCTGGTAATGCAAGTAAAAATGCCAATCCACGAACCAGAGTGCAGAAAATACAATGAAAGGGAGCAGGGATGACTCCAAAGATTTTCTCAAATGAAGTCACGAGACCACTGGTAACAACTTTAAAAAAGTGTGCCAGGGATTTTGTGGAGGATGCGTTAAAGATAGTCGGAAACATGTTGCTGAAATTGAAAGGCAAACCTGTGTACGGGTGTTCGCTATGTGAAGTACGAAAGTTTCACGGGCCGAACTCAAGGCCACCTCTCTCTGAGACAAAAGAGCTCTTATTCTTGCCATGCCGTTGAAACGTGTCCCAAGGTTGGTATTTGTGGCCAGATTGAAAACTCCCTATGTTCATGTGTGGGAGGAAATAGAACATTTCTGCAGCAAATAACCCGTTCACTTACTGTTACGATAAAAGGAATACTTTTAATTAACTCAGAACAATCTTCATTATTGAGCATCAAATAACTACCATTTTCCAACAACTTGAACGTGGGGATGATAGCAGGAACTGGCGTGCCTTGCAACACGCAAGCCATATTTGGTCGGTGTTTGTTGCATGAATCGTGTAACTGTATGTGCCTACACATTAGTGAATGATCTGGCGTCTCAGTGCATTCCTCTCCATTCAGATAAACTTCTTGATCATCTTTGAAACATCTGTATGTGTATGGAAGCGACCAGACCTCATGAACAAAAGCACTACCTAAAGGTTCATAACGACCTATTGGTATATATTTCATACAATTTGAAAACTTATATAAAGCAAAAGGCAGCGTTATTAAACCGTGGATAAGGCATGTTGCCAAAAAACCCGCAATCCTCTGCTGATGATGTCACTGAGCATGTCATGAATGATGTAATATGTGACATCATCAGCAGTGGATTATGGGTAATGGTATCTCTAGTTTACTCCCCTATAGCTGTCTTTCTTTTAACATAAGTGTGTGTTTCCTTCCCTTATACTTACTGTTTTTGGTTCGCTTCCAGTTCGCGTACCAGCGAGCGAACTAGGAAGCGAACTAAGAGAAATAGAGGTTGGCACAGTTCCAAATATTGTACCAATTTTTTAATAACGGGGAGGTAGTTCTGAAAAGAACTTTTATTTTTATTTTTCTGAACATTTTTTTACTGTTTTTGAATTTTTCGGAACAGTTTTATATTTTTTGGGGTTTTTCTTGGAGGGGGCAATGAAAACGATTCATTGTAAAGGGCTCAACAGGAGCAACAAAACAAAAAAAAGAAGTATTTATTATTTTGGGCGTTTCGGACAAACTTGCATATGATAGTCAATAGCTCTGTTGATCAGAGTGATGCTTCTTTCTCCGTAGGAAATGAATCCATCGCAAAATACGCAGGTGTGTTTTACTTCACCAAATCTCATTTGTATATTTGGCACCATCTCCCTGCCCTCTGGTCCCGTTACTTCCGGTACAACAGATCTTCTGGCCATAATAGGGAGATTATCTAGGTCGTTCCGAAACTGTGCAGCACTGTAGTTGTTAGGATGCCACCTAGTCATATGGCGATGCATTGTGTAGTTTCCGAAACTGTATTTTTTGTCGGTCCCTCTGGACAGTCTATCTTGACATATAAGGCAAGTTACGTATCTTGCATTTACTTTTTTCTGACCTTTGGGAATTTTAAAAAATTGCCAAATGAAGTTTTCTTTCCGGTGAGACGTCCTGGGCTGCTCAGGCAAAAACTGCCTCTCTTCGTGCTCGTCCTCCTGTTCCTCTTCTTCTTCTTCTTGTTGAATTACAACTTCAGCAGGTGGTCCTCTCTTCCTTGGAGGCGGTGGAGGTGGTGGGGAAGCACCAGCTGAAGCTACTAAAGAAGCCATTGCTCAGTGATCACAAAGGGTCTTTCTCTCACAATGATGAAAGTCAGAGTGAGGAAAGAAGGAGGGATTTTCATCATTTGGGAAAAACAAGAGTTCTCAACCAATCAAAAGTGTTCATTTTAGATTATATGACCTAGTCTTACATCATTAGGAAACCAAAAGTGAAATGAACCAATGAAAAGTGTTATTACCAAGTCACATGACTTGCTGTGTTTACGTTAAGCGCTTTGCAGGGCCTCCCGGTTTGCTTCTAGAAACCTGCGCTTTGCGACTCGCTTCGCGTACCAGTTCGCTAACGTAGCACGTCATATGACGTATCACGCGACAACGTGAAACGTCATGTGGACGGGAGGCGTCACGATGTTGTTTTCTAACGCGGCACTTGCGGTAAAGAAACGTTTACCGGCTCGCGATCTATTTCGCGGCATCAAGGTCAGCTAACGGGAAGCTTCCCGATTCGCGAAGCGGGAACGAAGAAAAAAAAATATTTTAAAAAAAAATTATTCATAAACATATAAAATATATTTTTGGATTTAAAGAAGAATACATTTTACAGCTACAGATATTAGCTGTTAAAAAACCAATGAAATTCACAGAAAAAACCATAGGTTATAGACCATATATAGTTAGGAATTAGCATTTACAAAACCTTGAAAATTCACTGAAAAAACCATAGGTTATAGACCATATATAGTTAGGAATTAGCATTTAAAAAACCTTATTTTACTCACACAAAACCATTGAAATTCCATATATAGTTAGTTGCACTAACTATATATCGCGCACCCGCAATCCACTGCTGATGATGTCACATATTACATCATTCATGACATGGTCAGTGACATCACTGATTACATCACTGATGACATCTCAAATGACATCACTGATGACATCACTGATGACAACATCCAGTGACTATGTTTCTGTAAAGTTAAAATATGTCTTACATATTGAAGAATGAGTGGATGTATAAGTGTCTGAATGAAGGTTTTAGTAGGTGCGTGATTGACTGTATGAGTGAGTGATTAAATGCGTCTTACTGAATGCACGGGTTAGTGACTAAACTGTCTGAAAGTGTGCATCAGTATGTCTGTTGTTGTGCAAGCTGCTGCATGTGTTGATCAGTAGCTATATAAGTAGCTATATGGGTTATTGATTGGTTGCACAAGTATTTGTATGGGAGACTGAGTGTGTGTATGGCTGGCTGGGAGGTGTGTGACTCTGTGCAGATCAATGTGTACTTGTATCAGTGATTCTATAAGAGAGTAACTATGTGTTAGTATATGTTTCAAAAATGTAAGGTGTTCTGTGTTTAACTGTATAGATGAGAAAATGGAAGTGTGATTGATTCTTTTCAGGACTGACTAGGTGTGTGAGTAACTCCATGGATGAGTGGCAGAGTGTCAGTGTCTGTATAGGTGTATGAGTGCATATGATAGTGTTGTAAAGATGAGTGATTGTATGTATGAATGATTGTATGAGTGAATGTGTGTGTAGACATAGGAATCAGTGAGTGCGTATGTAGTAACTAGTATTGGTGTGTCAATGGTTTCAAAAATGATACTCTCTATTTAACACTGGGTGTAACGGAGGTTATATTACAGTGTGAGGAGATGCATTGTATTATGACATGAATGATATCATCAGTGATGTGATCATTGATGTCAAGTGAGATGTCATCAGTGATGTCATTTGAGATGTCATCAGTGATGTCATCAGTGATGTCATTTGAGATGTCATCAGTGATGTAATCAGTGATGTCACTGACCATGTCATGAATGATGTAATATGTGACATCATCAGCAGTGGATTGCGGGTGCGCGATATATAGTTAGTGCAACTAACTATATATGGAATTTCAATGGTTTTGTGTGAGTAAAATAAGGTTTTTTAAATGCTAATTCCTAACTATATATGGTCTATAACCTATGGTTTTTTCAGTGAATTTTCAAGGTTTTGTAAATGCTAATTCCTAACTATATATGGTCTATAACCTATGGTTTTTTCTGTGAATATATATATATATATATATATATATATATATATATATATATATATATATATATATATATATATATATATATAGTAGTATAAATATTGGTATTGTATCTTTGTAAATATTGGCTGAATAAGTAACGCGATGACTGTTGCTCCTAGTTACATTTCGATGTATTCCGGTATATCTACTGTAATTGTATGACACTGTTCTTCTTCACTGACTCTTGCGTGTTGTTTCAACTTGGCGCTAGCTGTTGCTGTTTATTGATGTGAGATTTTCTTTATTGTAGAGAACTGAAGTTAGTTAATGCTATTAATAGAGTCTTGTCCTTCCTTTGTCCGTCAGTGAAATAGCGGTGGATGGATAATTGTACGTAGTTTGCATATTGTAGCATTTTTTTCACGGCCTTCTCTTCAGCATGAATCCTCCTCTGGCAATGAATGCTAAAGTTACTTTGTTCTTCTTACCTCAGCCAGGGCCGGCTCTAGGCATGTGCAAGCTGTGCAACTGCACAGGGCCACCAAACTTCAGGGGCCACCGCACCAATATATATCCTTAATTTAATAATCCTCTGAGGATGGATACATATTTGCGTGGCGGCCCCTGGCAGGGATTTGTTGCCTCCGGCTCTGTTCCACTTCCAAACACCCTGACTCCCCCTCTTCACTGTCCTCCGTCCTCCGCCCCGACCTCCTCTTCCGGGGCCCCCTACCTACGCTCCCTGCCCAGGAGGACCACCATGAGCCTAGAGCCACCCCTGCCTCAGCCCTCCATAGAACTGATGTAGTTTGTTTAATGAGTGGTACGCTTGGCAGCAGTAGCATTCAGTCAGTAGCAGAACAAAATATGATGCAACGAACGTACAATTTCGTGTATGCACAAAATTTCTGCATGTCTCCTCCTTGTGATCTATGCATTTTGCTGGCAAAAATGAAAAAGAAATGACTACTCACAGATAATTGATTACCCCATTCTTGAATCTCTTGAATCGGTGGTGTTGTTCAGGTGTTACTGCCTCTGTGTTACTTAGTAATCTGCAATCAGAATGTTTATGGAACATGTGATTTGTTTTCTACAAGTATACAGTCAGTGAATCCTGCAAGGCAGTAGTCATTTGGTAGATCAATGTTTGTTTCTTTTAATGTTCTAGCAGTGGTTTTTGAAATGATGTCTATGTTTCACAGCACTCAATGTTTTTCTCTTTGTTTATTATTTCTTACATGAACCACAGAACCCAGGGGCAAGCAGAATGCTGGGACCGAGTCGGCGGGTGAACCACCACAGGCACAGAGCTCCTCTACTGAGGATCCTGCTACTGTCCCCAGTAAGTCCAACAGTGCTTTCTTTTGGAACAATGATATTTCCCTAACTTTGTAACTGAGCTTTTTTTTTCAACCGATTAATTACATTTACTTCCTAAAGAAATTTTGACTCTTTAGTAAAGGTATTAATCTTTTCCATAAATATGTGATAAAAAAAATTAGAATAGCTGTAGGCACAGGGTCCACTCCTGTCTTATGTTTTTTCCTCTGTAATGTCTCTGCTTTGGCAATTGACACCAACCAAGTATGCATCCAGATGTTTGTCTAGTATTTTGTAAACGTTAGTATACCACTACTAGTCTTGTGGGTATTCTATCTTCTATGGAGTCATATACATATTACTTAACTATGTATGCACCAGAAAATTGGATGTTGGTGCTGATAGGCAGGTTGGACCTTACTTACACCTCAGTGACAGAACTCTGAGGAACCCACAATTCACTGAACGACAACCTATATGGGCTCAGTCATTGGTCAATTATTCAATTATCACACTCCTGAACCCCAATACCAAGATGCCCAATGCTTTTATTACACAAACCATAACCTAAGAAACCCCCTTTTGCTCACTCACTCGTGTGAGTCTACAAGACAACAGACACTGAAAATAAACTTCAGAGTCAAAGTGGTACTTCAAAAGCTTTATTTTGTTAGAAGTAAGTAAGTAACATCAATGTTTTTAAGTTGTTCCGTAAAATACTTCGAGGGGCCCACCAGAAAAAATCCAGAGTTAAAAAAGGCAGAATAAAGTAATCAACATTTGTACAGCTACTAGTGCACGATAGGGAAATGTGGGAAATGTCGGAGACCCCTCACCATGGAACGTATACTGGTTACATATGCCTCTTTTTGGTAAGCTCTGGAAATGTCAGCTTCGTAGAAGGAAATCTTCTCATCTGCAGAAAATTAATGACAAAAGTGGTGCACGTTAGACAGTATGAAATACATTTAGGCCAGTTTTATGCAGCCATGCTAAAAAGAAGTTGTAACCTGTAAGCAAACTCTATTCCACAATCCACATAGAAAACTTAAATACGGGCCCTTTTATTTTCCAACCTCTTCAGGTGTATGCATTGAACAATCATGTTGCCTCAAAGGCGTCTTCTCGTACTGCGCAACAAGCTGCGAGGTAGCATGCGCAGAACTGGATACATTGATGTACAAAGGTTACATAGTTCACTTCAAATTTCCAAGGACTAGAGTAGCAGTACAGATGAGATCAGCTTGGGTACCATACCATAACAATGAATGCTAATATGTGTAGTGACTCTGCTGTACTATGCAATGTGGACTCCTACTGATTACGTACGTTGTACTTAACTGTT
Organism: Lissotriton helveticus; assembly: GCF_964261635.1. Classification (NCBI taxonomy): domain Eukaryota; kingdom Metazoa; phylum Chordata; class Amphibia; order Caudata; family Salamandridae; genus Lissotriton; species Lissotriton helveticus. The sequence goes on along the minus strand of NC_136063.1, from coordinate 209,483,037 downwards.
TTGAAGAACTCCATTCTTGGTGAACAAGTACAATGGGGGCTGTGCATCCATCTAAAAAGGTGTACTTATTTTTATAGGTGCAGAACCCGTACCATCCACCAGTGCCGACGGGGACAGCGGCGCAGCGTCAGCGATCCCGGCGGGGACAGGAGGACCAGAGGCACCTACACCAGCACCAGCAGCAGTGGGGGGGGAGCCAACAGCGGTGGGCGATGGTAAGTTACATTCAATAGTGATCCGCATTACTTGGTGGGAGGGGAAAACTTCCTCACTGTACTCTACTGGACAATATATGATGTTACCTTTACTTGTCATTACCATGCTTAGCATTACCACTACAGTAATGCAGGTGGCTGATAGCAGTCGGATGCATGGGTTGTTGTTGAAGCATGGAAAGGGGAAAACACAGCTGCCAGCGTGGTTGGGAGACACACCCAATATCGGTGGTTAGTGGATAGTCTCAGCAGCAGCGGTGTTTTGGTCAAACCCAAAGGCAAGGGAAGGAGGGGACGACTGGATGCATGGGTCGTTGCTGGTGAAACACAAACCAAATCAGGTTTGTTGCGCGATATAAAGAATGATAGTCTCTACTAGACATGTACTACTAGCTGCCCCCTGTTAATTAATGTTAGTTTGAGACTGTTCCCGCCTTCCCGGAATCAGACTATATAATATAAAACGAGATATGAAAAAGACAGGTGTTCGTTCTAATGTGTGTGACCGTTGAAGTACACCCATGCTACTAGGGCAGGCATAATGCCGTGCCAAAAAGTCCAACAAATTAATTATATAGGCCGTAGAATGTTCAAGATAGATGCAACACAATTTTTTGTACTCAGCTTGCTTGCTAGTGCTACTGTGCCACTATGTGTTGAATCAATGTTGTGTTCTTGATTTGCGGGGATTTTGGATTACAACAATTCTGTTTCTTTCTTTATAGTTACTCCTTCAAAAGCAACAAGGAAGGAGTTGGCAGTCCGGGCCCGGCAGCGGAAACTGCAGGCCATCGTAGAGGCCTACCGCCGGCTGGTGGATCAGGCCGAGGAGGAGGAGGAGGAGGAGGCGGCGGCAGCAGCAGCTGCTGCCTCTTCCAATGCCCCGGCCCCCAAGCCTGCAGGACTACGTCGCCGTCGTCAGGCAGCCGCCCGTCGCCGAATTGTTACATCATCGGCGGCCCCCCCACAACATGCGTGCAAATGTAGGTGCCGGGAATTTCAAGAAAAGGTTCTCCGCCGGGTAGCGAGGCTTGAGGAGGAGCGGAAGAAGCTTGAGGAAGGAATAGAGGAGCGTGTCAAGGTCATGGTGGACAAACACCTGAAAGCCCGCCGGCTTTGAGATGGACCCTGTTGTTTGCCCCTTTTTAAATCCTTTTGTTGGTGGGTGGGATTTGGGTGTTGGGGTTTACATTTAACTTTGAAATTTGGTTGGGGTTAGGGGAGGGGAGGGACAGCTGTGGGGTAAGATTTGATATATATTTTATTTTTCTATCATCTTTCTTTATGTTATGTTAAAATAAAAATGAGACAAAGTTATTTTCAAAAGAAAACATTTGAAGTTCATTTGTGTTTGTTGGGGGGGTGGAGGGGGGACTGTTTCACCAAATAATGTACGTTGTGCAACATCACAACGTTTAATTGGCCATGCAGGTCAGGGGACAGTGCTTTCGAATTAAAAAATATATTGGCCACATCTTTAACATGCAGACAGATAGATGCGGTAAACCCTCACCGAGTTATATTTGTAGTATTAGAAGAACTACCAGTCTGTCTTGCGTTATACCTCACAACAAACTTATCTTACCTGTGATTGCTGATGATGAAGTGGGCTGCATTTGTTTCCCAAGACAATGGATAAGAATCTGTTGTTCTGAACTTCTGTGATAGTAGTAGTAGACAGACCCTGCCAGTAGCATTTTGAGACAAAAAGAAAGAGGCAGTCATTTTCGTGATAGACAATGTGGGGGTAGTATAAGTATTAAGTACAGTACATTACACGACTGACCCAATACAATTTTGCAACTGCTAAACTGAAACCAAACAATGGTTTTGGGGACTGGAAAGTAAGTGCAAGAGAAGATAAGAAGTTCAACTGTAGTTGTAGTACTCAAGTCAACGTCAAACTTTTCTAAATCATAATGCTGTAAACTTAAACACAAACAATGACGCCAATTCATTACGTATTCGTTGTTTGATGGTAATGGTAAATTAATTGGCATTATACACAGAGCTTGAGTTGGGAAGCAGAAGAAGATCCCGGCCATGCCTTGTTGAAATGACACTATTGTTGCTTTCACCACATCTGCCCCAGCAAGCGTGTGATCAAATTGTTGGTGTATATTTAATGTAACAAACATCGCACCTCAATGAAACCACGCAGCCCGGGGGAAGAGGGTTAGAGTTTGTTGAATGGATGGGTACGGGGGTTTTCGGAAAGGTTTGAGAAATAAAAACAGTACGCATGTAGACAACAAAAGCAAAACAATGAAGACGATGATTTATGATGTTGAATTTGATCCACTAGCCAATGAATGTAAGGAATAAACGTAGAAACAGGATACGCTGAATATCATTCTTTGTTTCCCGCCATCCAATTGCTTGATGATGATGATTAGTGGTCATGGTGAGTAGACGCTCATAGTATAATAGCAGTGGGTGAAAAACGTCCAACCTGTGTGGATTGAAAAAGAAAAGGCAAATACAAAAGAATGTGAATGACCTAAACAAAGTGTATTTGAAATACAGTGAAGATCAAAAAAATAATACAAGCGGAGTAGTCGTAAATAGAGAGGACTTTCAGACTGAGGCGGCTTCGATACAATATGTTATGTATAAGTCTACTAGTTGCACATCATTATTAATCTAGAAGTACAAGAAAAGATAGGAGCCAGCACAGAACAGACCCACGACACAGGGTCGCCAGTAACACAAACTGCATTTACCTAACAATTTGACTGAGCCAGAGAAAGCGGCATAAACATTAAAAAAGCAACCTAGCGTTTTCAAAATTAATCAACAAAATCAATGCGTCATTCTCAGTCACCAATCATACCACTATTGTACTGTACCACTGCACAGTGCACACACATGAAGTAGCCTGGGTCTACTGTGCTGTGCCTCTTATTTGTATTTACCTTGTATTCCACTCCAAGAAACATCGTACATCAATCAGCGCAGATCCAACTGCCTGACAGCATGCAATGATATGTGTGGTGTCACCATCATTATCAGGTCTGGCACGTCTAGTCCAACAGCACCAGCAACTCAGTCTACTCTGTAGTGAGTGACTACGAACGATAAATTAAGTCCTGACTGCACCTGTAGTAGTAGGATCACAAGTGCGTAAATAATTTATATTATTAAATAACATGGAAAAATTGCCCATCACGTGAGTCTGAACTTACTAGTATACTTCAATTCCATGCACATTTGCTCAGAGTCAGCTAAACATCCTATGCAATGCATTGCATCATTCATTTAATATACCTGTCTTGCTCTTGTCTTTCACTATCAGATGATTGATCACAGATGCTGCCGGGCCTTTTAAAAATAATGACGAGTCACAACAAGTTGACTTCAGTTGTGGATGCCTGCTCAAGTATTGACACTGAAGAGTCGTCTATGAATGCCTGCAGACAGAGGTGGTAGCCTTAAGAGTAAGACAGTGATGAGTTGCAGATTTCAAATGATATAGAGGATGGCTGTAGTCACGACTGTACGGTTCACTTGTTATGGAGGGACTGTTAGAGGCTACATTATTGTACTATACTCCATCTACATACAACATCCAATGTATGGCTGGAAAAATGGAATTGTATTGACTTGAGTGGGAGGCAAGAAGATGTAGCAAGACTCTGAGAAGTGCTGCAGTCAACAAATGCACAGGCGTGCAACTCCAGTAGGTAAATAAAAAGATACAGTGAAAATAAATCCACAAGCGTGCAACTCCAGTAGGTACATAAAAAGAATCAGTGGTGGGGATGGATTTGGTTGTGGTTTTTATTTGCAGTTTAGCACCAGAAAGCCATTGTTAATAAGAAAATAACACAAATAAAGGAAGGGAGAAAGTAACAATTTAAAAGCCTAGTTGTCAGGGAAGAGGAGCTCGTCCTCAAACTCTGTGCATTCGGACAGAAGTAGGTCATGTAACCCAGTAGTGAGGAGGTCTTCGGACTCGCTTTCTTCATCCTGCTCTGATTCACGTACTTTATAGTCTGGTGGTATGAAGCGTTGATTCATTTTTATCATTGTCAGCCTCTCCACGCTTTTGGGGGAGAGACTAGTCCTTTTCGATGGCACAATGGCACCAGCAGCACTGAAAACCCGCTCAGAAGAGACACTGGCTACAGGACAAGCCAGATACTTTATCGCCAGCCTGCTCAGCACTGGCCACTGTCTCCTTCTTTCATACCAATAGACCAATGGGCTTTGCTCCATGAACACCTCTGTTGTGTCATCCAGATAGGCCTGAACCATCCGCTCAGTGTTCATTGGGGCTCGGCTTTGCTGGTCCTCTTTCCCCTTTGCAACAGCAACGGACTTACCCATCCCTTTCTGTAGAAAAAAAGCAGTTATGCTTTTGGTTGGGTCTGCTGAATCAGATCGTGTAGGTGCTGCTTTTGGTACTGTTGGTGCCTGCTGGAAAGCAGACGCACTGCTCTCATGCAGTGAAGAACTTGCGTCAGGAGTACTTGGACTGGCCTGGGCTGGCACTGGCAGGCCTTTAAGTAACAGCCGTTCACTTTCAAAATCATTAGCTTCCGCAGCTATGGAAGTTTTGTACTTGGCAACATCCTTATCTGAAAAAGGAATTACTGCGCTACTGCTGACAAATAATTTGTACCGTGGATCCAACATTGTTGCAGTTATGTAATGTGCACCTGACGCAATCATTTGAAGCCTTGCGTTTAGAGATAAGCGGTTGGCTAAGCCCTTGGCCAAGGTATATGCATCAACTTTTTGTTCGTCACCTTCGTATGTTTGACAGACCTCCTTCACCTGTTGCTCAAGCATGTACAACAATGGGATGGCTTGGCCCATAGTACAGTCCTCCCTGCTAACTGCACGTGTGAAGACCTCAAAGGGTAGTAGCATCTCTGTGATGCATTTAATGAGGTCCCACTGCCACATCTCAATGGTCAGGGCTTTAAGATTAACAGTAGGATCCCCTAATCTTCTTGACATGACATAGGCATTCAGTGGTATGTACTGCTCAAAGAGACGCTCAAGCATGAAATAAGTTGAGTTCCAACGTGTTGGGACCTCCTGGATCAGTGCTTTGACTGGCAATTTATGCTCACGCTGAATGACCCGTAGCAGCTTCCGTCCTTTAAAAGAATGGTTAAAGTGCGTGCATATTCTTCTGCAGATGATCATTATGTTGCTGACTTTGGCTTCAGTTTTCAGAAAGTCTTGCACGACTAAGTTAATGCAGTGTGCCAAACAGGGTACCCTGAAATAATGTCCTTCTCTCATTGCCTTCACTACATTACTGCCATTGTCGGTGGCAACAAAACCAATCTTAAGGCCTCTTGGTTTCAGCCATTCAAAGACCTTGGTGTTAAACTCAGACAAAATGTTTTCAGCAGTATGACTTTTCTCCATAGCAAACATGGCTATAGTTGCATGTCTGCGCGTATCATTAAAAATCCCAGCAACGTCAAGGAGGCCTGAAGTTAACTTGTCTTTAACACCTGCAAAAGAGATCCAGTGTGCGGTGATGCACATGAAATCTGTAGCATCACAGCTGCTCCACATGTCTGTTGTCAGGTGGATACAATGGACAACACTCTGTTGTAAGGCTTTCCCAATCAATTCCAGCACGTCGTGGTGTAGTGCTGGAACAGCAACTCGGGCAAAATAGTAGCGACTGGGAACGTTTCATTTTGGGCAGAGGGTTGCCACTAATTCCAGAAATCCAACAGCCTCAACAAATGAAAATGGGAGAAGGTCCAGTGCCAACATTTTCGCAAGTTTCGCATTGTACAAACGTGCTATTGGGTGGTTCCGCTCGTACTTTCCCTCCTGCCTAAACATGCTAGGAATGGTACGCTGCTTTGTATTTCTTTCAGTTATGCTAGACGGACCACCTTGCATCGCAGACTTTGCACTCCTTGGTGTCTCCAGCTGACTCTGGTGCCACTGAGAAGTTGCTGATGCGGAGGATGTGGACTTTACCACTCCAGTGCTGGCGACAGGGCTCTTTTGTGTACCACTCCTAGATAGAAGGTCATCGTCTCCCTCTTCTTCTACCTCCTGGTCAACCATGAGTGGACCTTGTAGCACTGTATCCCCACCAACACCAGTGCTCACATTTTTTAAGCTTGCAAGGTGGTTCTCCCACCTGATTAAGGTGTTTTTTTCAAATGGGTCGTTTGGCCTCCAGTACCATAGTTTGTACCAATCTTACCACGACTAACATTGACATGACAAATGGTGCATACAGCAATGTTTTCCTGAACTGGGTGAACCGTAAAGAAGTCCCACACTGGGGAGGTAAACTTTTGTCCTGCCATAGGAAGAGGAGGACCCACTCCCAATGCCGGATGGACTGGAGGATTGTTGAATTTCACTATGTGACAGCTCAGTCCTAGTACTGCCACTACCTCCTTCTGTTGAAGTGGCGCTTCTGCTGGATGTCGGATGCTGCCGGGCCTTCACTGATGAAAAAATGGGAGCTAGTGTTACTTTGGGTGTTGAGTGTGTAGGAGTTATGCGTGCTACCTGCTCATCACTAATCGCAGCATTTCTGGATAGGGTGAAAATGTTGGTCTCTACATCCTCTGCACCAGGAATAACGCTTGTGATGATGACAGTGTCAGACCCGTCTTTATCACCAGCAGTATCCTGCTCACCTACATCGGCCTCCATAAGTTCAAGCCTTGCTGGAAACTTCCTTTTTCCTAGCCTGGTCTTCTTGGGATGTCTCTCCTTTGAATGCTCAGATAGTTGTGGCTGCCAATCCGTATCAAGGTCATCGGAAGGGATGCTTGGCGAAGAATTCGATGCACTAACCCTCCTTTCCCTTGGTGAATTCAAAGACAATAGATCACCTCCAGAAGTGGCTTCCTCTTCTTCTTGCTCGGAATGAGGCTCTACTTCCCGAACTGCCCCGACTTCGGGAGGAACAACTACTACTATTGCGTGCGGAGATGGTGGTTGTTGTTCTTGAGGAAGTACTATTGAGGGCTGTGGTTCTTCAACAACTCCAATTGCGGGCGGTGGTTGTGGGTGTTCAACAACTGTTGCGGGCGGTGGTTGTGGTTGTTCAACAACTGTTGCGGGCGGTGGTTGTGGTTGTTCATCAACTGTTGCGGGAAGTGGTTGTGGGTGAACAACTCCTATTGCGGGCGGTGGTTGTGGTTGTTGAACATCTACTGCTGGCGGTGGTTGTTGAGCACTTCCATCTTGCGTGGATTGTGTACTACTTTGAGACAGCGATAAGTTTAGTTCAGGCTCAGTATCACTGCTCGCAAACATTAGGCTGGCTGCCTCTTCGACCCTCATCATGTGCTTGGCCCTGGGTTGGTGGCTTGCCCCCACTAATGCGGATGTGCTGGTCCCAGCTTGCACCCCAGACACCGCTGCTGCAGGCGTACCTTTTGGGGTCCCAAAAAAGGTTTTGGGGTCCATACCAGACTTAAGTGACACTTCCTTCTTCTGTTCCTTCTTCTCAGCAACTTTCTTCGTGGTGGAGGACCTGGTAGCTTTCTTAGGGCCCATCTTCTTCTGATGTCAGCTCACAGCAGCACAAATTGCAGAGATGTCTGGTCAGATGAGTCACACACCACACGTGGCGTACAACTGAAGGACGTCCGTCTGGCAGTAGAACGGGCGATGGATGAAAAAACAACCAGCACCTCCTCAGTCTTTTTTTGTGCACCTACAAGTAAAGAAGGCAGAACAACATCAGTCAAACAAGCAATAAGGCAACATGAACAATTGAAAGACACACAGGCCAATGTATAAAAGACAAAACAGAAGACTAATACTACCAGTCCAGCACCACAGCTCCAAGCCACATGAAGTCCAGAAAGAACCAATAAAGTCAAGCAGGCCTATATATACCAATATGGACAGAAAAAGGAGGATGCCTGCTGCACATAACAGGTTAATGCAAGGAATAAAAATACCCCATGGCTAAGACAGAGGTTGTAAACCTAACACCGCAAAAACACATAAAAACCCCTGCCCAGACAACACATTTTGGAATGCAATGCCATACACACATGCCCTAATGATGTTAATTGCATACACCGAATTAAAACAGCTACATAAAGGCAGCACCCCCGCTAACTACTACCTCTGGGACTCTGGCCTACTGTCAGATCAGACCAAAAGCTGGGAGACCAATGATAAATGCACAAAGGAAGTACCTACAAAATGTCCGCCACCACATGGCCTGGTCACCCCCAGCAACATGAAAAGAAAGAGAAAAGAGAAGACAGACAATAAATGCCTATGGGAAAGGGACAATGCTTTGTTTTGCTTCACAAAGTAGCCGCACCGCTGCCCACGTGGTCAGTCCACCCACAAACCAGAAGACAGACACAAGAATTGTTCCAGGCTCCAAAAACTACAACCAAATGACAACTTCAGTTTTTTTGGGTGCACAAGAAACACATGCAACATTTTCGAGAAACTTTTATGCAACTCGGGACATATTGTTCGCGAGAATGCAAAATCGGCATGTTCGGCAGCGCGAATGGAATAAAAACGTCGTTTTCGCGTTCCCGAGCAAGTACATTGAGCGTGCGAACAAGACAAAAAATGTAATGTCGCGTGTCAAGAGTTGATTAACTTTAATGCACCTATGGCTATGAGTAGTAGTAACTCTGCCCTACTGCCAGAATAGTCAAAAACCTTGGATGCCTATGGCAAAAGCACAAAGGAAGGACAGACAAACTGGCCGCCACCATAGGGCCTGGCCACCAACAACAACATGGAAAATTCACAAAGGATGTATACACAAAATGGCCTCCACCACATGGCCTGGCCACCAACAACAACATGGCAAAATCACAAAGGAAGCATACACAAAATGGCCGCCACCAGAGGGCCTGCCCACCAACAACAACATGGAAAATTTTAATGTATACACAAAATGGCCTCCACCACATGGCCTGGCCACCAACAACAACATGGCAAAATCACAAAGGAAGCATACACAAAATGGCCGCCACCAGAGGGCCTGCCCACCAACAACAACATGAAACATTTTAATGTATACACAAAATGGCCTCCACCACATGGCCTGGCCACCAACAACAACATGGCAAAATCACAAAGGAAGCATACACAAAATGGCCGCCACCACATGGCCTGGCCACCAACAACAACATGAAAAGAAAGAAAAGACAGACAATAATGCCTATGGCAAAGGGACAATGCTTTGCTTCACAAAATGGACACACCACCACCGCCCAAATTGGTCACCCCACCCATAAACAAGAAATCATTACATAGAGGACAGAAAATGGAAGTGGTCCATGCTCCAAAAAGAGAAAACTACAACCAAATGACAACGTAAATGAGGACTTTTTAGCACAAGAAACACATTAAACATTTTCGGCGTGTTCGGCAGCGCGAATGGAAGAAAACGTCGTTTTCGCGTTCCCGAGCAAGTACATTGAGTGCGCGAACAAGACAAAAAATGTAAGGTCACGTTCTCACACTGTGCGAAGTTACCAAAACTACCCAAGCTGTATTCCTAGGGTTACCTAATGTCAGAAATTGACAGAGTATTTAAACACACCCAAACCCCACACATAAAAATAAGATTTTCTACATCAATCCAAGCCATCCATGATTTTCAAATTAAGGGTACACCACAAAAACAGTTGATTAACTTTCATGACCCTATGAGTAGTACCTCTGGCCTACTGGCAGTGTAGGCCACAAGGTTGGAGGCCTATGGCAAGAGCAAAGTGGCTGGAAACATAAAATGGCCGCCAACACATGGCCAGGCCAACCACAGAAAGTTAATACAATGAACTCAAGCATGCCTACACACTAACTACATGGAGTACTAGGGTCAGCTATTGGCTTAAAAAATAAAAACATTTCAAATTCCACAAACAGAAATTCCACAACAGACATTGCTATTGCATAATGAACATAATCCAATGCCATCCATGATGTTTGTTTACAAACTGGAATAAAAATGTAAACACAGACTACAGAAACATGATTGGACCCATGGGTACCTCTCTATGTAGCCTGGATGAAATGTAAAAAAAAAATACAAGTTGGGACCTCATAAAATACAGGCCTCCATCAATAATTTAATTCCAGGATTAAATACTGTAGTTAAAAAAAACTCAAATCAAACAAACACAAGTCTACATCATACTCACTCATACATTACACAAACTTACTTGAAAAAGAGAATTCCAAATCCAAAAGTCCTCAATAAATCCAAGAAAAATCAGTAATGCAGCCAACACACACAGAAAGTGATCCTTCCAGCTCAAAATCCAAAGGAAAGTGAGCACCACATGGACAAAGCACTGGGAGGAGCCTGGTGGACAGGAACAGGAAGTTGTAAACTCAAGGGCCCTTCCTCCTTCCTCCTTACTCTTCAAAACAAGAGTAGAAACAAAAAGAGGGCTCCTTCCCCCCAAAAAATACAGCCAAAGGTACAACTTTAAGGTTTTTTTTCATTTTTTTGCTAACCAAAATGGTAATTTATTATGGTTTTAACATGCTCGCGAGTTATTCTGTGCAAGAATGCAGTTTCTGCGTGTTCGGCAACTCGATCTTACCAACAAGCATCCTCGCGCATCCTTATGACGCTATCGCGCATCCAAATGACGTTATCGCGTTCGCACAGTCGCACTGGATTGTGCGAGAGTGTTTCCAAACATGGTGGCACACGCGACCAGGAAAAAGCGAACGCAGAGCCAAGGTAAGCCATTGCCGCGCACGCGATAATGTTATTCAGCGCACGAGAACTACGCTACGCACCGGATCGCGGAGTAATCGACAGCTTCGCGTTCTCCGTAGAACGCGGAGTTGCCGAAACTCCACAAGCTCCGCGAACGGAGCGTAGTTCTTCGCCCAGGGTTAATTATGAGTCCATTCATTAGAAAGGAGCAAGGCCCTGTCTTGTCTAATATTTATACGTACCAAAGCTGGTATTTCAACCAGGCAGACAGGTACCCTTAGAGAGCTGTTAGACAAAAAAAACAGAGGTACCTGTGGACACTCAATGATTGATATTTCAATACATATCTGCACAATCACCATGTAACAGTACTCGTTTCCATGTGAGTAGGGTGTCCCTTGTGCCTTTATACACAACCCTTAGAGAGCTGTGCCATGGGTGAAGGCCTCTGCACATTTGGAGATCCTGCATGTGTCAACACTGGTTGGGGCTGAGCTTGCCCCACACACGATGGTGCTGCAGGGCCTGTCATGGACCCTGCATGACGGTGCTTCTGCTGCTTGTAAATAACAGCAGAAAATTGATATGCACAGCTGCAGTACAACCCAAGACAGACATATGCAGCTGTAGGGATCATAAAACAGATTTGAAACCATCTGATCCTCCACCTTTCGCCCTGTTGACCTTCAGTGTTATTCTGTCTGTGCCAGACTTAAGAATCTGGGCCAGACCTAAGAGTGACTGTAAGCCTGTGCAAGCATACAACTGGCACTGCTTGTGTACACACATTCCCTCTTCCCCACCTCTTCTTTCCCTACTTCCCATTCCCCCCGCTCGCCTCTGTGGTCCATTACTGTTTTCTCCAATACGTTCCTCTCCCAGTGGCTTTTCTTGACTTGCATCCTCCTGAATCCCTCCTCTCCTCTCCTTTCTGTTCCGTGGTAGTTTGGCGCAAGCTAACTCTTAAGTTTCGCCTGGAAGTTAGACGACCTCATCTGGGGTGTAACTGTCCCACCGTTTGAGGCATCCTCTTTTGTCTGACTCATAGTGTTTTTCATGAGCCCCTAGTTACCTACTTTCAGCTTTTTATGACTAGGCGATTCAACAAAACGCACTTCAATTATTGAACAACTGGTGCCCAGTGGCATACGTGTCAGTAGGAATATAGTGCTGCAAATAAACACGTTAAGTGCTATATCAGTTTTACACCTGGTGTGCTACCTGCGTATATGTGCTAGCACTGCTACATAAATACTTAAGTAAAATGGCTCACACAGCTAAACACTCCCACAAGTCATCATGTTTTTATTTAGTGCCTCATACTGCATTGCACTTGAACTGAAGTGCAGCAAATAACAGATGTTACTAATGCTTAATTGAATGCCATTGAATGTATAAACTGGAAGAACATAGTCTCAATTGGCCTTGCTGGGAGAATCAGTGAAAGGCAAGTGTATATCTCACTGAGCCATCATTCTGACCCAGTGAGTAAAATGCATGCCATGTGCATGACATGTGTTGTGCTACATTCCAGTTCAAATTCCAGCAAGGCCTACTCAGCCTTCCATTCTTCCAAAGTTGGTAAATTAACTAGTATTAGAACAATGGAATGTGGGCAGCTCCATTGAAGACAATGAAGTGGCTCTGGGCTAATAATGACTTGTGTAAGCCTTCTGCACTAACATTCCATTGTTTGTCTTTATGTTGCTTCCATCTAAATTTAGAACAGTCTACCCTCAGTGGGTGGACCATTCTAGCAACTGATTCAGGCTAAAATGGCTATAAAGCCCCTTTTTCCTCGTTAAAGGCCCTCGCCTGCAGTTCAGACCTATTGCTCTTATTTCCTACACTTAGAAATGGAAGACATTCATTATGAAGCACTATACGAAAATAAGATGTGCAATGAGTGATGCTATATAGTAAACGAAATTGTGCCTTTCTTAACCCAGGTTGATGCAGATGAGCCCTCACTGCCAGGGTCACAACCCGGATCCTCTCTTTTTTGACGACACCTTGCTGATCTCTAAGACGCCAAGTGGGCTACAGAAACTACTGATTTGTCTTGACTAAATTGAATCTGATGTCGTTCAAATCTCAACTCTCACAAATCTCACTAAAAGAGCATTTTTTTAGGGGGGTATCCCTAGAGAAGGGGGGCTCCTTCACCTACTTGGTGGTCACGTTTAGTGGTTCTATGTCTTGGAAATCCCACGTCAATAAAGCAGCCTTAAAGCTCCAACAAATCTCGGGAGCTATACATAAAGAGGATTGTGCCTTCTATACTAAATGCATTTCACCTGCGCTCTGCATTTATGAGGCCATGGCACTGGGGTCGGCCCTTTATGGGGAGGAGCTGTGGGGATTTTCCAACACTAAGGTACTAACCAGGCAGAAAATAAATTTTTGCAAAATCTTGCCTTCCTCCCTCCTGGTACCCGTTTGTACCCGCTTCCTATGGATATGGGAATAAGAGGACTATCAGGTAAAGTAAGGTTACCTCCTCTCCTGTACTGGAGGCGTTTATGGACTATGTTGTGTCATGGGTGCGGGGGACCCTGCAGGACCTCCGTGGTGACAAGGTTAAGGCCGGTCACTTGAAATAAAGACACAGAGTTGCGTGTTAACTGCTCCGCGTGCGTGCGCCAACTGACATCACGTACGCAGAAGCCCTTTTTTATTGCTTAGAGGCCACCTGACCCAGGAGCTTGCCATTAGCCCTGTGGGGAATGGGGGAATCGTGACTCACACCCCTCTAACTAACTCTGCTAGATGCATCCATTCCGTCATGGCTGCAACACTACAGACTACTCCAGAACGTGCCCACTATGTTACTGCCCAACAGGATGTAATGAAAGTTGATCAATTCTCACAGGTCCCCTGGCTTTTAGACATCAAAGAGGCGCTTTACACTCTTGGGCTGCCCGAATTATGGGAGTATACAGCTGCCACTTGCTTCCCCTCCAAGGCTTCACTGAAGCAGCATTACTGGGAAATCACACTGGCCAGTGATTCTAAGAAGGCTGCTTCCTCCAACCTGTCCAGTGAATGTCTTGGCTTTAAGATCCTTTGTGAGTATGAGCTATTTTGGGACCAGGCGACCGTCACCACGGATAGGAAGCTATACTTTCAGTTCAGAGTGGGCGCTTTTTACCTCTGAGATCGTTTACTTCAAAATGGTCCTGTGGGGGAGCTGAATTCTGTTTTGTCTGCAATTCCACATTAGAGACTGTCTTTCATGTCTTCTTTGTTTGCCCAGCTTATGCACGCCCCATAGAACCTGGCTAGCACCTATCTGCAGGATTCTAGACAAGAACAGCCATTCTGTTGCTTTTTGTAGAACAGAGTGTCGTTTAACATACACCATTCTGGTTGACAAGCTCCTGGGTGCTCCGACTTTCCTATTATTATGATGTTTTGTGTGCCATACATTTGTTTTTTTATCCTCTCTACCAGTTGTATGCACTGTTGGCACCTTCTCTGTATTCCAATTGTATTTGGCATTGGCCAACTGTCATCTACTGTTTTAACAATCGATTGGTATGCACTTTTTATGAATAATGAACTCTTCTTGTGTTGCATTGTATTGTTTTATCTATTTAATATGTATTTTTAACTGTATTCGCACTTTTATGCCTCTGGTGGCTGAAATAAAGTGGTTTGAACTGACCTGAGTACTACTGATACAGCATACACTTGAATATAGCCCAGTATGTGAAGGTGTGAAGGTGTGGTGTTGTCCGTATATCTGCGGAACCCTCCTGTATCTCTCAAAAAATGCTGCACATATACATGACGTGCTGGTGCCTCGTGAAATTGTGCTTTAATTTGAGTGATTATATTCCTGGTATATTCCCAGATTCAATTAAAATGCTTATTGATTTTGAGACTAGTTGATCTTTCTCCATTTCATGAACAAACTGGATTAGCTCACCTTGTCACAAGGTAATCAGAGAAATAGATGTATGCTGCTGACATTTGTGTGATTTGCAGGCCACACGTTGTAATCCTGCTGGGAAGTGCTAAGCCTTTCCTTTTTCTGAGCTAGAGCAGTGCTGGAACTCAGAGAAGGCAGTGCACCTTCCTCTGGCTCCATATTCATGTAATGACACATGAGCTTGCTTTGCTTAAATAATGCTTTTTTGGTCTCCAGTATCCTCTAGGAATGATTGTGCCTATGATTTTGGACACAACCTTAGCATGAATGTCAGGGGAGACCTCTGCACAGCTCTTTTACAGCAGGATTGCCTATCACCTCCACAATGCAAGGACATATTTGTCAGGATTGAAGTGTGATAGTTGCTTTTGTCTAAGTGTAAGGGACTCTTATAACCATCCTAATATTGTTATAATGATTGTACCAAATACTTAGAATGAAGTCTGAGAAAATGTTATAGATTTGTTTCTGACAACAGATCTGGACCAGGAGCCCCCCTCTTATAAGCCCCAAATTGTTTTCCCTAATCTCCCCCTCTGAAATCAGTAATTCCACTTCCCTTTGGTGTTATCCATTTAGTTTTGCCAGCTGCAACCACCACAATAGCATCTTCATCAGGGCAAGAGCCTCTTCATATACGGAAGTAAATGTTGAAAGGCTATTATTCTCTTAGAGCTAGAGGTGGACAGGACCCTAGGCACTTGGTTAGTTATTACCTTGCTATTACTCCGTGTCCTCTCTGCCCTGGACTTCCCAGCTAATACGTCACTAGATCTACTGAGCAAACCTCCTCATTCTGCGCATCACAGGGTTTGAGATCTCAAAATTGCTTAGTTCCCCTTGCCCTTGGTCACAGTTCTAAATGATCCATTTATATTTCCATTAGCTGAACTGATGCAAGTGCAGGGCCGGACTGGCCGCAGTGGGCATCGTGCGTTTCTCCAGGAGGCAGGAAGGGTGGGGATTGATTTTGCAGCATTGGGGGCGGGTTTGGTCCTGGGGTTCCGGTTTTGAAGCTGGTCCCCAATGACAAAAGCAGCAGCGCTTCACATATTCATCACCCCATTGCCCCCCCCCCACCTCCTCCCCCCTCCGGTCCGAAACAATTGCCAGGGCTGCTTTGGGTTCCCAGTCCAGCCCTTTGTAAGTGGGAGCAGGTTTTTAAGCGTTGTCCAAAACTGTGTTCCATCACTTTCAATAGCTTTGTTGTCAGCTGTTCTTGCAGAAATCTTTCAATGAAGAAATGGCAGTGACGAAAAAGCAGCAAGAAAGAGAGATACTGGTGATAACGGCTAAATCACGAAATAAGGGGGTTCATGCCTTTTTAATGAGATCCACGCACTCCACCGAATTTACCCAAGGCCATTTTGTTCTTTCATTGCTTCTTTATTTATTTATGTATGTGGAAAGCCCCTCTGTGACCCATTTTTCTATTAGTAGTTACCTATTATTATTATATCTTTTGTTTTTTCAAAGTCTTTCCCAAAGTTCTCCAAACAAGCTCCAAAAGAAGCAAGTGTTTGTTACAAATGAAACCCTACAATAGCAAGGTCATGAATGCAGTAACATTGCATACTGATTGCTGGGCAACTATACCCAGGTCTTCAATATTACAGCCACTGTCTTCAAACTACGGGCATTTATACAGGGGGACATTGCCACCAGAACGTCACTTTCAGCAACGTTCTGGTGGCGGTATGCCCTTCTCCATATTTACAAAGCATCGTTAAGCCACTTTTTGTGGCTTAAAGCTGCTTTGTAAATAAGGCCCCTTTACATGCATCACTTTGCAGTAAAGGGGCGTACAATGGTTGTCGGGGTGTTCCACCGCAACACCCATTGCTTTTGACACTGCCCTAGATTTACAAGAGCAGGCATTAGAATGGCAAAACGAGGAGAAATACTTTTATTCCTCCTCATTTTTACTTTTCATATATGTGCTGCATTCTGCAGCACACTTAGAAAGAGAAAAATGCCATTAATGATTATTTATGTGCAGGAAGGTCTTCTTTCCAGCACATAAATAATCATTAAGTAATGACCATCAAAACTTTCAACCAACTGTTATCTAATAGTGTTCCCACCATCAAACAAATGTCCACCACTTCTTTGGGTACAATTCAAAATTGGATTAAAAAAACCACTGACGACTGCCTTCCACCCTCTACAAAGAGGATGAATGACCACGCACCCTGCCCCTTTTTTTAATGAGAAGTTAAAAGCTGAGAAAACGTAAAGCGTTGGAAAGACGCTGGAGGAGGAACAATGGGCTTGACTCCAAACTTGAATATAAAAAGGACAAAAAAGACTACCACGCCCTCTGCAAGTCAGCTCGGGCAGATTAAGTTTCGTCTGCTACCACCAATGCACAGAAATGCTCATGGACCTTGTTTAGGATGATCAAAGAACTATCTGGTTCAGACACTCAGCCCATCTCAACCACCTTAGATGGATTATAATGCGAGGACCTTGCAAACCTTTTTCTGAATAAAGTGAAGCAAATATATTCTGCACTGAATACTGATCAGCCAACTAATTCTACTCAGCAAGTATCCGTCCCCCACAGGCAGACAATATCACTGGCCATGATGTCACTGTCATATCTGAACCCATCAATAAACTGGAAGCCTGGTCGCTTCTAGATATATTTTCTCTCAAGAAGCTCATAGATAGCATTAAATCAGGCTCCCCCTGTGATCTCCTTCCGATCACAGTGCTCCAGCAACTTGAGCCGCCTTCTCTTTTGCTAATCATGGAGCTTCTCAATGCTTCCCTACAGGAGGCAATTGTACTTCCAGAATGGAAGCATGCCATGGTTCTTCTAATTTTAAAGAAGGCCAATGCCAATCCTGCCCAGCCTTCTAACTTCCGGCCTATTTCACTACTTCCGGTCTTTTTCAAAATTCTAGAAAAACACATAAACCTACAGTTAACCTAGTTCATCGAAACTTCAAATTTTTTACAATTCTCTCAATCCGGTTTTAGAGCTGGCTTTTCAACTGAAACTACCCTTCTTGGAGTTATGGAAATGCTGCATCATTGCTTAGACATTGGGGACACGGTGGCTCTCACATTATTCGATTTGAGTGCTGCTTTTGACACAGTGTCCCACACCGTGTTAATAAAAGCCTTACAGCCTCTAGGGGTTCCAGGTCCGGCACTTGACTGGCTAACTTATTTCTCACCAACCAGACGTTCCAGGTCTTTTCATCTACAGCCACCTCCAAAACCCACTCTTCTCCCTATGGGGTTCCCTAGGGCTCTATTCTTAGTCCCTTACTATTTAACGTCTACGTCAGACCACTGGCCGAGATTGTAGAGGAGGCTGGATTGTCTCTATTCTCTTATGCAGACAATACCCAGGTTATGTTCTCTCTCTGGACCGAGAAACTGTCTGGACCTTCTGTTCTCCAGATGGTGTTAAGGAAGATTGCATCTTGGATGTAAGCCAACCTACTTAAACTTAATGGCAAAAAGACAGAGGTCCTGGTTTTGGGAAAAAATCAAAATCTCTGGGGCCCCCAACATTGCCCTGCGGAAATGGGTGCCTTACCCCAGCCTACCCATCAAGTCCGCAATCTAGGTTTTATCATTGATGACAAACTATCAATGAGACAACAAGCCATGAAGGTGGCAGCGACTTGCTTTATGATTCTGAAATGGCTTAAGAAAATCATCTGGATGCTCCACTGCTCCACTAAAAGAACCTTAGTCCAGGCTCTTGTTACCTCTAGACTGGACTACTGCAACATTCTTTATCTGGGGGCAAATAAGGATGTCACAGGCAAGCAACAAATGGTGCAGAATTCTGCTGCCAGATTGCTGTGCTAGATCCCTAGAGCTGCTTCCTTCTCTAGCTCTCTCTGGGATCTTCATTGGCTCAGGGCAGAGAGCAGCATTAAATTTAAAGCCTTGAGCTATATGTTTAAGATCAAGTCTGGCACTGCCCCTCAATACTTGCAAGCTTTAGTCAGACCCTCCAGGATTTCGTGATTTTGCGGTTTGCCGCGAAATCGTCACTTTTGTAAAAATGCCACACTTTTTACAAAAGTGCCTGCTAAATCACTTCTGTGAGGTGGAGGCAGCATCTGGTCTACTGCCTGGTTCATTCTAGTGAACCAGAAAGTATGAAGTGTGGATACAGTATAAGTACAGGTGTCAAGGTCTGCACTTGCCAGTGGAGGAGGCCTAGTCAGCTGGTCTGGCAATGTTCAGGTACAGCCTCCCAGGCTGATCAGGTTCACAGCGGCAATGTACAAGGATGACCCCTGGGCAGATCAGGTTCTGAGCTTCAAGGTGCAGTAGAAGCTGCACATCACGGCTACAGTTGACAATAGATATGGACACAGTAGGATGAAACAGTCTTTGGGGCAGTTCTCATGTAGGATCCACAGAAAAAGACCAGTGGACTGCCTCAAGATGCTGGTAACTCATGGCTTCACTCACTGAAGTTATCCACTAACTCTGTGGTGCAAAACACTGGGAACACACCGGGCTTCTCCCCCTTGAAAGTCTCTCCACCTGCAAGGCCAGGCACACTCGTTCTCTCTCACAGCACGTAGGGATTCTTATAGGCACTAAGCAGACCTTTAGTTCTTCCTGCAGTAAGTCCAGGCTTTAGGGTGTATCCTAACCTCTGGGATGCAGGTCGTCAAGAAGACACCAACACTGGTTACACAGCACCTCTTAAGGGACTTAGAGGAGCACTCCATTCTTGGTCAAAAACAACATGGGACTGGAACATAGTGGGTGGCTTCTGAATCAATTTGGGGCAGTTTTCTTTCAAGTGTGTTTCTCAGTCAAAACTGCAGGCAGAGTCTTTGTGAAGGGGACGTTTTATTCCCTGGAAAAAGCATGGTTTACAATGCATCTTGGGATCCTCAGTCAAACAGCACCATGGCAGAGCCAGGGGCTTGTGCAGGTACAGGAGCGAAATTTGCCTGCAATAACTGTAAGAAACTGAGGAAGTGCACTCTCCTTTGTCCACGCGTAACAAACCCAGCTCAATCCCTGATGCTGCAAAACTGCAGACAGCGTCAATTGTCAAATGTAAAGCACGACTACTCACCCGTTAGGGTCTCAAGTTGCTGATCGGGATGAGTGGATCTGCGGTTCAGTCGAAGAGCAAGGTCTTGAGAGCCTTCCTGAATTGAGGCAGATTATTATTATTATTATTCTGAGTTTTGTATAGCGCCTGGTTACCTATAGGCATCCCAGCGCTTACCAGAACATAACACTACTAAAGAATGAAGGGATTAACCAGAAAACAGAAAAGTTTTTAAAAGTTTTCGAAACCGAAGCAGGCTAGCTTCCGAGCGCAGTTGTAGGGGCAGCGAGTTCCACAAAGAGGCCACATTTATTGAAAACCTTCTGCCACCCGTTCTTGCCTTCTTCACCCTGCCAACCCGAAGGAGATGTTGATCGTCAGAGCGAAGAGAGCGAGGGGCCTTGTAGGGCTGGACCATCTCCCCCAGAATAGGTGGACCTACCCCGTGCAGGACTTTGTGAGCGATACAAAGTGACTTAAATTTCACCCTGTCTCTCACAGGGAGCCAGTGCAGTGCCCTCAGCGCCGGTCGAGCAGATTGACGCCTAGGGAGACCCGTCAGAAGTCTGGCTGCCGCGTTCTGCACTTGCTGCAGTTTATTCAGGGTAGATTCGGGTGCACCCAGGAATAACGCATTGCTGAAGTCCAGCCGCGAGATGATAAGTCCCTGGATGAGAAGCCTTCGGGTGGTCACTGGGAGCAGAGGCAAAATCTTCTGGGCTGCGCGGAGCAGGCCAAAGCACACGCCAGCAGTCTTTTTGGCATGAGTTTTAAACGATAGGTCCTGCTCCAGCCATACCCCCAAGCTCTTGATCTCCCGTTTGGGGGGGGGAACCGGTCCCAGACAGTCTGGCCAGCTGCAGGGGGACAAAGATGGAGAGGAGTTCCCCAGCAGCATCAGTTCCGTCTTGGAGCCATTTAACTTTAGGGCTGAGCTGCACATCCACGTGTAGATCTTCTCAAGACATGCGTGCAGCCGGTCGGGATGGAACGCCGACTGGGAAAGGCCTACCACCAGCTGAGTATCATCAGCATAACTGATGATTTTAATACCCAGCGGCAGTACCACACTCTCCAGGGGGGCCATGTAAACGTTGAATAAAGTAGGGCTCAATGAAGAGCCCTGTGGCACACCACACTGGAGAGGGGTTGAAGATGATTTTTCATGGCCTTCCCACACCTCAAATGAACGATCTTCCAAAAAGGAAGCGAACCATTTGAGGGCCAGACCCGTAACCCCCACCCCTGACAGCCGTTGGAGAAGCACCTGATGGTCCACGGTATCAAAAGCAGCGCTGAGGTCCAGGAGGATCACTGCCACTGATCCCCCCGCATCCAGCATGCTCCTAGCATTCTCCACGACCGCCAACAGGGCAGTGTCAGTCCCCTGACCGGGACGGAAGCCCGTTTGGGAATCGCCCAGGAGGGAATTGGCTTCCAAGAAGTCCGAGAGGCATCTGTTCGCCAGCTTCTCAGCCACCTTACTGATACCCGGCAGCAAGGAGATAGGCCGAAAGTTGGCGAGGTCAGCGGGATCAAGGTTAGGCTTTTTCAAAAGGGCCTTGACCACCGCTCCTTTCCAACTGGGGGGGACTACCCCATGGGCAAAGGACAGGTTTATCAAGTCCGTCACCGGGCCACCAATCACAGAGGACACCTGTTTGAGATATTTAATAGGTGCTGGGTCTTTCGGAGAGCCGCTCTTCATTGAGCCCAGAACCGCCAGAACTTCCTCCATAGTAACCGGGCCCAGGGAGGCCATCTCCACCGATTGCATCTTAGATTGAAAACTGGAATTATCCACCAAGGCGGGGACCTCACCTAGCCGGGGGAGGGAGGCCAGTATGTTATCAATTTTTCTTTTGAAAAACGAGGCCAGTTCAGTGCATTTTTTGCGAGGGTCCTCATGTAAAACCCGGGGTTCAGGGGCATTAAGTAGCTCCTTAATAACCCTGAATGACTCTTTGGAAGAGTTGGCCGCAGAACCTATACGCTCTTCAAAGAATCTTGATTTTGCCACCCGTATAGCGGATTTATACCTACTCAGAGCCGTACGATATTCTTTGCGACTCGCCTCACTCCAATCTCTCCTCCAGGACCGCTGTAGCTTCTTGCACCCCTTCCTCAAGGTTCTCAAGTCCGACGAATACCAAGGTGCCGAACCCATTCTCTTCCCATTTGTAAGTTGTTTCTTTTTGGGAAGGAGGGTATCCAGAGAGTGCACGAGCCAGGTATGTAAATTCGCATCAGCGACTATCGGATTGGCTCCATGAGGGGGCCGCGTGGCCTCCAGGTGTGCCGCCCAAGTGTCAACTGGGAGCCTCGACCAGGCTCTCTCAAGGGTATGAACCCTTGGAGCTACCGCAGCTGGACTATCAAATTGCCAAGTCGCGGACACCAAAAAGTGGTCTGTCCAAGGCATGGCAAGAGCCGGAGATGGAACAAGATGGTCCAAGTTAGAGAATATGGGATCGAGCAGATGGCCCTTCTCATGAGTCGCGCCCGAGTTGACCAGGTGGATTCCAAACGAGTTGAAATCGTCGATCAAATCGACTCCAGCGATGTTCGTAGGGTCATCCAGATGGATATTAAAATCCCCGAGGACAGCAAAGTTGGAAGTAGAAGAGGCAAGAAGTGCGGTGGTTTCTAAAAGAGAGTTAGGGAAGCTACCCAGGGGTCCAGGGGGGCGGTAAATCAACAAGCCTACCAGAGATACTGTAGGTGACAGCCGAAGGGAGAACTGTAAGCTCTCACAATCAGTTACCCCTCCATTCTGGATCTTACAAGCGAGCGTGTCTCTATAAAGAACAGCAATTCCTCCTCCCCTCCCTTTCGGTCTATCAAGGTGGAGTATATGAAAGCCTGGAGGGAGTGCTCTAACCATGTCAGGGCCAGAACTGGGGGAGAGCCAGGTCTCAGTAAGAAACAGCACATTGAGCTCGTGGTCCAGAATAAGTGAATGGATTTCAGTGGCATGGCACGACAAAGACCGACAATTAAGTAAGGCCATAGAGAGAGCACGTTTCACAGCCATTGAGTTATGGCCAGAGAAACAAGCTCTACACGGTAGAAATGGACTCGTCCCCACCTGTGCAAATCTACAAACAGTTGGGTGCGGTGGACGTAAGGCGATGAGAGCGTCCCTCTCATAACGGAGCTTGGTAGTAGAAGATGGCAAAGAGTCGGGCATGATGACAGGCCCTGAGCCCGTCTGGGCCCGGACGGGCACAGACGGGCTAAACTCTGGCGTAACTCCGGCGTCAGTTCGGCGTCCCCGCTGCGCGTGACCGCTGCGCGTTGGCATGGCTGCCTTTATGCGCAACCAGCAAGGTAGAGAAAGGACTGACTGCGCGCTGCTCCCCCTCAACAAAGATGGCCGCCTCGAGACAGGGCGAAGGCCCGCAAAGAGCGGTGAGTTGACCAATTAGGGTGCAAGGTAGGATGGCAGAGGTGGGGGTAAGTGGGCCAGGCAGTTTTTAAAAACGAGGATTAAGTATCCTAAATTAACTACAAAAGAAATACAAAACGGGACCTTAAAAACGAGCGAGCTACCACTCCACACACACTTCTACGAATAGCGCCACACGCTGGTAAAGGACGCACTGAGCAGGGTTGCCTACCTTTATGCACAACCAGCAAGGTAGAGAAAGGACTGACTGCGCGCTGCTCCCCCTCAACAAAGATGGCCGCCTCGAGACAGGGCGAAGGACCGCAAAGAGCGGTGAGTTGACCAATTAGGGTGCAAGGTAGGATGGCAGAGGTGGGGGTAAGTGGGCCAGGCAGTTTTTAAAACGAGGATTAAGTATCCTAAATTAACTACAAAAGAAATACAAAACGGGACTGTTAGACTTGGGCCTTAGGGCAGGTTCACCCCTAATCTTTTTGCCTTTATTTGTGACCCTGTGTAGTGATTTTTGGGTCTTGGCGCACTTTTTTCCCTGTGTCCCAGAGTGAAAGTGCGTGCGTGTAGTATGGCTGGCCTGCCCTCCCATAGGAATGCATGGGGAATGTGTGTGCCCTGGTAGTTCCTGATGTGTGGGGAGTGCAGGCTCGAGTTTAGTATGTATGAACTCGTGAGAGTGAATGCTGTGCAATGGTATGTGCGGCTTGTATGTGTCTAGAAGGGAAGTGCTACTTCTGGACATTGATGTATGTGTGCAGTGAGGATAGTGGAGCGTGATTGGCTGGAGCTGGCTGGCATGCCAGGCTCCAGGAAGTCTGGATGGGTCTGCCCGGTGGTGAGTGTGAGATCAGCATGAGTGATGTGTGGGAGGAGTAGATCTGTGTCCTGGATGGGCTGGGTTTTTCCCCACACAATGCTGGCTCCGCCCCCCTGTGGTTTGTCTAACGACCCTAGCCTCCCCAGTGAATGAAAGGGGTGGTTGGGCCATCAAGGGTACTCCCAAGCCAGCTGCAACTGGTTTCCCCCCACCCTGCACCTCCTAACAAAGGAATTCTCTGTATAAATATGGGGCTGTGTCCCCACAGAAATTGTTCTACTTGTGGATCCTTGCCAGAGGGGGCTGTTGCTGCTGCTGGGGCCAGGAGGACCGCCACTTGGACTGTCTCCCTGCCTGGAGACCCAGTGTGCTGGCTCTGGCCCTGCCCTGCCCCTCTGCCTGCCTCCAGTCCCTGCTGGAGCTTTTGCTTTTGGCTTAGAGTGCCTGGAGGCGCTCTTATTTGATTTATAGCGCTAGGCGCGCTTTCCTGGTGCCCCAGCGCTCAATAGCGCTTTGCTTCTATTTTTAGCGCTAGGCGCGCTTTCTGTGGCCCCTAAGCGCTTGGGAGCGCGCTGTATGCAGCCGGTGCCTACCCGGCATCTGTCCGCCTGATTTCGCCGATTTTCGGCGTAGCGAGTGCCACCTCGCTTTATCTTTTAATTGGAGAGCCGGTGCCACCCGGCATTGCCCCGTGTCCTTTTATTGATTACGAGCCGGTGCCCACCCGGCATTGCCAAGGAATCACCGCCGCAGCCCCGGAGCCCCGAAAGCTGTTGCCGGGCCGCTGCCTTCCGCGACCCGGAAGTCCCGCCTCCTGACCCCCAGGGCCGCGCTGCCATTGGCGGCCCCGGCGGAAGTCAGGCAGAAGGACGTCGTGGCGAGGCCAGGCGGGAGACCAAGGAAGCCTGCTCCCGTGCCCGCGAGGCTCCCGAGTGAGGAGAAGAGCCCCGCGCTGCTGCCGTCAGGAGACCCGGTGAGTGCAGCAAGGCCGGGGGAGAGTGAGGAAAGGGAGGAGGGCGTCGGGGCACGTTGTCGGTGCCCGCCCCTCCCCCTCCGTGTGCAGACCGGGCCTTAGAGCGGCCCCAGTGAGGAGAGCCGCCTGAGGCTCTTGGGGGGCATTTGTGTGGTTCTCGAGTCCCCCGTGAGGGACTCCAACGTGGTCACCATATTGAGATTGGAGCTCCGAGGCTCCTGGGTGCCATTTGTTCATTGCCCACAGTTAATCCACGAGCCCAGCGAGGCTCATTGCCCACAGCGTTTAGAGCCCTGAGAGAGGCTCTGGGGGCATATTATCCTGAGAGCGCTGAAGCTCTACATTAGTGCACATTTGCTTTGCGAGTCCAGAGAGGCTCTAGGGGGACACAGGTAGCTAGTTGGTTGTAGCCCCGAGGCTCCCACGCTGTGTCTCCCCACTTTGTTCTTGAGCCCTCCTGGCTCCAACGTTGCCTACCATATTTACAACTGTCCAGCACTTAGTGGACAAGTTGCTACGTTTAGGCTTTTGTTCTGTGCTGCCTGCGCAGCCTTCCCTGACATTGAGACTCAGGGCATTTCAGCCCCTTTCGAGGCCAGTTGGCCTGAGGGACATTTCTAATGTTGTGCCATGTGCACCCTGCGCATTTATGATTCCTGCTAATTTGATTTCTGCGCAAATGTTCTACCTGCACCTCTGAATGTGTTTTAATGTTTCATGTGCAATTCTTATGTGTTTATCCCCTTTGCTAAAAGTGACCTGCTTAGAGGAATGTTGATGTTTTATTGCCTGCGCTAAATGTTACTTGCCTAGGTGATTATTTTAGGTTTCCTTCCCTTTGCTAAAAGTGACCTGCTTAGGTGATAGGTTTTCCTGCGGATAAGGCCCTAGCTCCCTGCGTGATTTCCCTACAGAGATTAGGGTGGCGTAGGAGGTGATAGGTTTTCCTTCCATAGGTCCTGCGGATAAGGCCCTAGCTCCCTGCGTGATTTCCCTACAGAGATTAGGGTGGCGTAGTAGGTGATAGGTTTTCCTTCCATAGGTCCTAGCTCCCTGCGTGATTTCCCTACAGAGACTAGGGTGGCGTAGGAGGTATTTTCCCTTTACCAGTAGTTACTGGTTGTATGCTACATTTTCTATTTCTGTGTTACAGTCATTATATGTTGATGTGCTAAAGTGTTATACCTACAAGTATTATTTCTAACAAGTGCATACCCCTGACAGTGGTCCAGGTGGCCCTGGCCTGTACATAATCCCTTGTAAATCTTGCCCGTGCCTGTTGGCACATTGTAAAGTGTGTGTGTTATCTAATGTGTTTTTATTATTATAATACAAAGGCTATTTTTGATATAACCTTGTGTGGAGTTTCCTTTGTGGTGGGCCTTTGGTTGTTGTCGCTGGGGTGCGCGCGCAAACGCTTTACACATCGCCTCTGAGATTAGCCTTGCTGCTCGCGCCACGTTACCTAGAGGGTGAGCGGGGGTTATCTTAGTGTGTGACTCCCTAGCCCTGACTTAGAAATGGTGATCCCTGACTGACCTTGGCGCAAGCCTTGGCCGGCCAGAGGTCCCGTTTCTAACATTGGTGGCTAGCGGTGGGATTGGACTTGCGTTTGCGTTGTACCACAGTGGCGACAGGCCACACTTCAAAACTCTGCAATTTTAGATAACCACATTTTTGGGATTATTGTTTTTTAAGGGAAGTTCAGTTTTGCTTCTCCTGAAAGGTGTCATTTGTATTTTGTCCAGTACCTTGTTCCCCGCCCTGCTCCCAGAGTTTGGTACCTGTGTCGCTAGTGGTCAGGTTGAGATAATCAGGGGTGGTAGAAACTGCCTTACCAGTCCGAGGGGAGGGTTGTGTGTGAATGAGTGTGTGTTACGCTGGACAGTGGAGTGCAAGTTCTGAGATAGGAATCTTGCTGAATTGTGTAATTGTATACTCCTGTGTAAGCTCAGACCCCCAGGTTCCCTGTGTCAAACTCTTCTTGAGAACGTCCGCCAAAATGGAGCCTGTTTTTGATCTCTGTTGTCTTTTTAGGTACAGTAGGTCAGAGCTGGTCAGATTCTGTGAAGAGGGAGGCATGGAGGTGAGTGAGTCGGATTCTCAGTCCCAGCTTAGGGACAGCCTGATCCAATGGCAAAAGGGTCAGTGGGATCTTGAGTACAGTGAGAGAGAGAGGGCCCGGGCCGCACGTCATGAGGATGGTGAGTCTGTTGAGAGCCCTGAAGAATGTGAGTTGTATGATGATGACAGTGGATGGATGTCAGCAGATGGTGAGGACCCCATAGGTAGGGAGTCCCTTGCTGAGTCCAGTGTCAGTACCAGCGCCCCATCCCTTTCCCTGTCCCCAGAGGAGTGGTTGGATAGGAAGGAAGAGAGGGCCTTGTTCAGGGAGAGTAGGTTCTCCCCTGAGTGTAATTGTAATTGTCTGGATTCCCCAGGGAGGGTGGAGTCCAGTGGTGGCAGCTTTTTAAATATTTGTGTAGACAGTCCCACTCCCAGTTCCCCGAGTATGTTGCCTGCTTCCCCCGCAGAAGAGTTTGGGTTGAAGTTCAGGAGACTTAGGAAACAGCCTCATCAGTCTTGGGAAGACTTTGAGGACGAATGTTGTGGAGCACTGTTTGATTGGAGAGAGGCTCACGTGAACGAAAAGTCTGGCAGTTTATTTAGCATGGTTGTCACAGAGCACCTGCTCAGTTATTGTTCACCAGGGTTGCGCCAGCACCTGTTGAAGTTTGGATCGTTTATTGCATGTGAGCTTGCAGCGGAAGCAGATCGCTGGGACAGTGCGAGAGGTTCTTTAGAGTCACTAGTGAGTGATTCCAACAATAGTGGGTCAGGTGTCTTCCAGCCCAGTGTGGTGGAGGAGGGTGAGAGTAGCCCAGCTAGGTCCTTGGTTAGTGAGAAGGGTGTAGGGGCTGACTGCCTGTCTCAGTGGAGCGGGAGTGAGTGTGTGACCGAGAGTCCCCAGATGCCCGAAGCCCTGTCACAGAGCCTGGATGGTTTCTTTAGGGAACACCAGGAAGGGAACCTAGACTTGCCTGTTAGTTCACTTGAGGGAGATCTCCTAGTGGGTAGAGGACCTGGAGCATCTGTAAGCGGGGCTTCCATGGTTCTAGAGGCTGGCAGTACCGCTCCAGGAAGGAGAGTACAGGAGTCCAGTGAAGGGAGTGATTGGGGGATAGTATGTGAGTCCCCAGAAGTCCTGGAGTGCCAGGCATTGGTTCCACCAAAGGTTCTAGACCGGAGGTGGGAAGGCCAGGTTCAGGATCCGCCTGACCTGAAGGGTGGGACTACTGTAATCAGTGTCCTGACCAGTTCTTTTTCCAGATGTACCGCCCCGGTTGGGAGGGAGCAGGACTCTGGAAGGGGGTGCAGAGGTTGGGAGAGCCCACCTCTGACCCCGGTACCACCTGAGGGGTTAAACCCTAGGTTGGGAGAATGTTGTTTAGAGGGGACCCCTCGCAGGAGGAGGAGGAACCCTAGGAGAAGAGGTAAGGGGAGGAGAGCCTTCCCTGAGACTCCTGGTCCACCTAAGGTTGTAGACCCTAGGCTGGAGAACCAGTGGAAGTCTAGCCCTGTCTTGCAGACAGGAAGAGTGGAGCATGGCTATTATGTGCCAGGGGTTACTACCCCCCACTTTGTGAGTAGGCAGGATCCAGTGGTACCTGGATGGCCTAGGGCCTGGTCCTGGCCGAGGGCAGCTGGAGAGTATCAGTGGGGTACCCCAGTTAGTCCCTACAGTAGTTTTAGAAGGAACCCTAGGGGTTCACCGTGGCGTAAAACAGGAGGGTGTCCCTGCAGTTGTGGGCCCGCGTCCTTGTTTTATCGCCCCAAGCAGGGAAGCCCATCACGGTGGTGATCGGTCTGCCCTGCGTTTTGGCTGGAAGGGGGTCGTGTTAGACTTGGGCCTTAGGGCAGGTTCACCCCTAATCTTTTTGCCTTTATTTGTGACCCTGTGTAGTGATTTTTGGGTCTTGGCGCACTTTTTTCCCTGTGTCCCAGAGTGAAAGTGCGTGCGTGTAGTATGGCTGGCCTGCCCTCCCATAGGAATGCATGGGGAATGTGTGTGCCCTGGTAGTTCCTGATGTGTGGGGAGTGCAGGCTCGAGTTTAGTATGTATGAACTCGTGAGAGTGAATGCTGTGCAATGGTATGTGCGGCTTGTATGTGTCTAGAAGGGAAGTGCTACTTCTGGACATTGATGTATGTGTGCAGTGAGGATAGTGGAGCGTGATTGGCTGGAGCTGGCTGGCATGCCAGGCTCCAGGAAGTCTGGATGGGTCTGCCCGGTGGTGAGTGTGAGATCAGCATGAGTGATGTGTGGGAGGAGTAGATTTGTGTCCTGGATGGGCTGGGTTTTTCCCCACACAATGCTGGCTCCGCCCCCCTGTGGTTTGTCTAACGACCCTAGCCTCCCCAGTGAATGAAAGGGGTGGTTGGGCCATCAAGGGTACTCCCAAGCCAGCTGCAACTGGTTTCCCCCCACCCTGCACCTCCTAACAAAGGAATTCTCTGTATAAATATGGGGCTGTGTCCCCACAGAAATTGTTCTACTTGTGGATCCTTGCCAGAGGGGGCTGTTGCTGCTGCTGGGGCCAGGAGGACCGCCACTTGGACTGTCTCCCTGCCTGGAGACCCAGTGTGCTGGCTCTGGCCCTGCCCTGCCCCTCTGCCTGCCTCCAGTCCCTGCTGGAGCTTTTGCTTTTGGCTTAGAGTGCCTGGAGGCGCTCTTATTTGATTTATAGCGCTAGGCGCGCTTTCCTGGTGCCCCAGCGCTCAATAGCGCTTTGCTTCTATTTTTAGCGCTAGGCGCGCTTTCTGTGGCCCCTAAGCGCTTGGGAGCGCGCTGTATGCAGCCGGTGCCTACCCGGCATCTGTCCGCCTGATTTCGCCGATTTTCGGCGTAGCGAGTGCCACCTCGCTTTATCTTTTAATTGGAGAGCCGGTGCCACCCGGCATTGCCCCGTGTCCTTTTATTGATTACGAGCCGGTGCCCACCCGGCATTGCCAAGGAATCACCGCCGCAGCCCCGGAGCCCCGAAAGCTGTTGCCGGGCCGCTGCCTTCCGCGACCCGGAAGTCCCGCCTCCTGACCCCCAGGGCCGCGCTGCCATTGGCGGCCCCGGCGTAAGTCAGGCAGAAGGACGTCGTGGCGAGGCCAGGCGGGAGACCAAGGAAGCCTGCTCCCGTGCCCGCGAGGCTCCCGAGTGAGGAGAAGAGCCCCGCGCTGCTGCCGTCAGGAGACCCGGTGAGTGCAGCAAGGCCGGGGGAGAGTGAGGAAAGGGAGGAGGGCGTCGGGGCACGTTGTCGGTGCCCGCCCCTCCCCCTCCGTGTGCAGACCGGGCCTTAGAGCGGCCCCAGTGAGGAGAGCCGCCTGAGGCTCTTGGGGGGCATTTGTGTGGTTCTCGAGTCCCCCGTGAGGGACTCCAACGTGGTCACCATATTGAGATTGGAGCTCCGAGGCTCCTGGGTGCCATTTTTTCATTGCCCACAGTTAATCCACGAGCCCAGCGAGGCTCATTGCCCACAGCGTTTAGAGCCCTGAGAGAGGCTCTGGGGGCATATTATCCTGAGAGCGCTGAAGCTCTACATTAGTGCACATTTGCTTTGCGAGTCCAGAGAGGCTCTAGGGGGACACAGGTAGCTAGTTGGTTGTAGCCCCGAGGCTCCCACGCTGTGTCTCCCCACTTTGTTCTTGAGCCCTCCTGGCTCCAACGTTGCCTACCATATTTACAACTGTCCAGCACTTAGTGGACAAGTTGCTACGTTTAGGCTTTTGTTCTGTGCTGCCTGCGCAGCCTTCCCTGACATTGAGACTCAGGGCATTTCAGCCCCTTTCGAGGCCAGTTGGCCTGAGGGACATTTCTAATGTTGTGCCATGTGCACCCTGCGCATTTATGATTCCTGCTAATTTGATTTCTGCGCAAATGTTCTACCTGCACCTCTGAATGTGTTTTAATGTTTCATGTGCAATTCTTATGTGTTTATCCCCTTTGCTAAAAGTGACCTGCTTAGAGGAATGTTGATGTTTTATTGCCTGCGCTAAATGTTACTTGCCTAGGTGATTATTTTAGGTTTCCTTCCCTTTGCTAAAAGTGACCTGCTTAGGTGATAGGTTTTCCTGCGGATAAGGCCCTAGCTCCCTGCGTGATTTCCCTACAGAGATTAGGGTGGCGTAGGAGGTGATAGGTTTTCCTTCCATAGGTCCTGCGGATAAGGCCCTAGCTCCCTGCGTGATTTCCCTACAGAGATTAGGGTGGCGTAGTAGGTGATAGGTTTTCCTTCCATAGGTCCTAGCTCCCTGCGTGATTTCCCTACAGAGACTAGGGTGGCGTAGGAGGTATTTTCCCTTTACCAGTAGTTACTGGTTGTATGCTACATTTTCTATTTCTGTGTTACAGTCATTATATGTTGATGTGCTAAAGTGTTATACCTACAAGTATTATTTCTAACAAGTGCATACCCCTGACAGTGGTCCAGGTGGCCCTGTCCTGTACATAATCCCTTGTAAATCTTGCCCGTGCCTGTTGGCACATTGTAAAGTGTGTGTGTTATCTAATGTGTTTTTATTATTATAATACAAAGGCTATTTTTGATATAACCTTGTGTGGAGTTTCCTTTGTGGTGGGCCTTTGGTTGTTGTCGCTGGGGTGCGCGCGCAAACGCTTTACACATCGCCTCTGAGATTAGCCTTGCTGCTCGCGCCACGTTACCTAGAGGGTGAGCGGGGGTTATCTTAGTGTGTGACTCCCTAGCCCTGACTTAGAAATGGTGATCCCTGACTGACCTTGGCGCAAGCCTTGGCCGGCCAGAGGTCCCGTTTCTAACAGGGACCTTAAAAACGAGCGAGCTACCACTCCACACACACTTCTACGAATAGCGCCACACGCTGGTAAAGGACGCACTGAGCAGGGTTGCCTACCTTTATGCACAACCAGCAAGGTAGAGAAAGGACTGACTGCGCGCTGCTCCCCCTCAACAAAGATGGCCGCCTCGAGACAGGGCGAAGGCCCGCAAAGAGCGGTGAGTTGACCAATTAGGGTGCAAGGTAGGATGGCAGAGGTGGGGGTAAGTGGGCCAGGCAGTTTTTAAAAACGAGGATTAAGTATCCTAAATTAACTACAAAAGAAATACAAAACGGGACCTTAAAAACGAGCGAGCTACCACTCCACACACACTTCTACGAATAGCGCCACATGCTGGTAAAGGACGCACTGAGCAGGGTTGCCTACCTTTATGCACAACCAGCAAGGCAGAGACAGTGATTGGCTGGGATGTAAATTCAGGGAGTTCCAAGCCCTCGCAGCAAGGTAGCAGACGGATCTTCCTCCAGCTGTGGTCTTGTGGACCCGTGGGGTGGGATCAGGGCCAGTTGGGCAGCGCGGAAATGCCTGGTGGGTGTGTGGAAGGGGAGGCGGTGGTTAAGGAGCCTTCACCTGTGAACTGCTTCCTCTGTTCCATATCCCAGGTTGCCTATTAAAAGTGGAATACGCTGCTAAAACAGTTCCCATTGATTTAAGGCTGAACATGAATGATTATGAGTAAAATAAAGGGCCGCAAAAATGCTGCTAAATTTCCATATTTGTGTGGCTAAATTTACATATTTGTGCCGCTAAATTTGCTAATCCATGCCGCTATATCCTGGGGCGTCTGTTTAGTCCATCCCTACCTGCTTCACGCCTTCTCCACTCCAATACTCAGGGGAAATTCTCTTTTCACGGTGTGAGACTTTCATGGATGGGTGGTCGCTCTTTTTCTTGTCTAGGCCAATTCTCTCCCTATGTCGCTCCATCACAAAACTGTTTTACAGGAACTTTCATAAATGTTTAAAAACTTGGTTGTTCAATCAATAAACCCCGGCTCTTCTTTCATCTCCTTCAGGCTGGCGCTGTGAAACCCTTGTTGGGTAGCTGTGCACCTTGCAAAACTAATTTAACATAACATAACATAACATGACGATTTGCTACTTCTATGTGTGCAGCATTCTGCAGCACCCATAGAAGTAACAAATCGCCATTAGTGATTGTCCATGTACAGGAAGGGACACCATACTGCACATACACAACGTGCAACGCAGGCACCCTTACACTACTGTGCAACGGTGCCTGAGTTGGCACTAGGCAACTAAATATAGTGCCAGCGCTAAGGAAAAAACAGCAGTGCACCGTCTTTTTTAAAAAAAAATGTATGAGCACGTCCTGGCCAAATTTGGTGGCTCCACGTTCCGACATTTTCTCATAAATATGCCTTGACGTGTGAGTTCACTGCCTGAAAGAAAATGCGGTCAATTCTGAGGACAACTTCAGGTAGAGCTTTCTCCAAACTGTGAGCAACATCTCAGACAGCACTGACACAGCCTTTCCTTCCCTGAAACAGACTCAACACAAGCTGGTTTGGAGTATCGCTTCCTCGCACATGTCAAGTCTTAAGAGGAAAACAATACTTCCTGACCTGCTCCCTCGATACAAACATGACAGTAGTATTTCACTAATGATAATATGATTACATTTATAATATTGATAGTATGGGTACCAGAAACGAATCACCTAAAAATAATTTCTGATCAAAGAAAACATTCTTGCTCACCTCAATCCTAAAACAATGCTCAGTGTAAGACACATTGGTATGAGAAGCATGATTAGGAAGAGTAATTAAAAAAAGGGAAAAATTAGAACTGTCCTTTTAATTTGCCAGTTCTGAAGGTAGATATCGCAAATATTTCATTATGTGCATTTAAAAAAACCAATGAAATTCATTTAAAAACCCACAGTAAAAGTACAGTTATAGTTACAAATTAAAACTGAAAAGCCACTGAACTTTGCATGTTATGGTTAGCTCCACAATCTATAACTCACATTATAGCCATGCATGATCCAATATTATGTTTGTATATGCTATTACTTATGGCTGTGTATATGTTGTGATTTTATGTGTTCCTCCATCTTGTTACCTACATTGGCCATGGGCAGCAGGGTTTGGCCACAGGGCCTGGCCTTGGTAAATGCCCTGTGTCTCACCTGCCATGGGCTGCCAAAACCCTCTTTGTGTGACTTCAGCCACCCCCAGAAGGGGCTGGCCTTTTTTTATGTTTTTTAGATTAAAATGTGTATATATTTTTAAGGGTTAGCAGCCTTTACGTTGGAGTGTGTGAATTCTGTAGGACAGCTTTTGGGATACAGGGACCCAATTTATGAGCTAAGGTTTGTGAACCTGTGGAGGTCACCTGGGATGAGCGAACCTTGCCCTGGGACCAATGAACACCACAGCAAAATATGGCTTACTTACATTTTCTTTTCAGGATGCACAGACCTAGTCCCCTGCCCTGTAATGGTGGCTGCAGCAAGATATATTGAGATGCAATCAGGAAGTCAAAGAACATTGAATCTGCCATCTGGTGTTGAGTCCACAGACCTATTTTTAATGTATTTATTATTTATAAAGTTTTACATAGCCCTAGCTAGACCCGGGGTATCAGAGCACTTTACATACACAAAGGAAAAGAAGAAGTTGCACTACATCGTAGGACATGAGGAATCCCCAAAAAATATATATGGAAGCAAAGATATCACACTTGAGTATAGAAAGCGTCCAATTTTAAATGTTGCTTCTGAGATTGAGAGAAGCTTTGATTTCTGCATATCTTGCCAATTCTGAGTGAAGACATCTTGCAGTGGTGCTTATCAAAGGAAGCTTCTATTACTCAAACCTGTCCAGGAGTTGCAGGACAGTTACATTAGAGTCGTCTTATTACAATTGCGGTTTCCTTCAAGGGCCCCCCCCCCCCCGGGAACCTTCCGCGTCAAGGAGCTACAGCAAGTTTGAGTTTCTTTTTCTGTCTGCAACTCGAGAGGCAAACATGATAATTAGTGCCATAAGGGTCCGAGTGCTGAAGCATGTGACAAATGCACTGAAGGGAATGGAGAAAGATAAATGAAAATAAGAAAAGGTAAATAGGACAGAGATAATAAAATGGAATAGAAAGTGACAGCGAAGAAGAACAAAGAAGAGAACATTGATCTGGGAAAGAAGAAAGGAAGGGTGAAAGGAGGGAATGTTGAAAGAAAAGGTGGAAGGGTATGGAGGTGGATGGGTGGGTGGATAATATTAAATGGAAAGATGAGGGGATGGATGGATAAAATGATGTTTTGATGGATGGGCCAGTCAAAGGACGGCTGGATGTGTGTATTGATAAATGTATGGGCAGATGCTGATAAAGATGATGGATCTGTAAACTGATGGATACATGGAATGGAGCCTAGATGGATTGAATGGTGAAACTAAGGATAATAACAATGTGGATTACAGGTGGTTATGGTGAAAGGATGACAGCATAGAAGCTTGGATGGAAGAGTCACGGTAGCATCTCTACTGAGAGTCGGGCTCATTTGCTCTGTTTCATCATAGGTTTTCCATCAAAGTGGTGTGTTATTTGATTTCGCTTTTCTGTCGAAGGGAATTACATGACAGAGAACATTGAGCAGAACGAAGGCTGCATTTTATGAGTAGAACGTGGAAGAATAAAACGCTTTTATCCTGAGGGTGGTGCAAAGAACTGCGCATCTACAGTGTTTTGAACCTCACAGCGACAAAAGGGGACAAGCAGATTTTAATAAAGCGGAGCCAAATAGAACAATGGCGCTCAATATTAGAGGCTATTCACAAGTTACAAGGCGGCAGTTCTGCATATATCCACTGGACTAAAATATAGGAATTCCACTCGACTTTTAAAACAAAATTAGAGTCAACAAAAAATCTTCTCAGAAGGATTATTAACAATGAGGAAACAAGAGATAGAGAAAACCCTATGAATCTAATTATCTTGATAAAGATGGGAGTATTTTGAAAAAAACATTGAATGCGTCGACTCTATTCAGCCTAAGGGAACATGTTCTTGGTATTTTACAAGTAGAAGTTTAACCAGACCATACTTTCACTGATATAGATGATATGTCTGTGTAAATGACCAATTTAGGAGTCTAAAATTGTGTTTTCTCTCGTATATGTTTTTGTTTTTGTTTTTGTTTATGGAATAGCGCAATATATGTTGAAGTGATTTTATGGAGCATATGTAATGTATCAATGTCATTTTTGGATTAAATCATTGGTTTTTATGTGATTTTAATTAAAGAAACATTTTGTACTGCTTTAGTTGATGTGTTAGATTCTTAATTTGATTGGGCTCTTTTGAGTTGAGATATTTTACCCTATGAATGTGAAGTTATAAATGTGTTACTTGCTTTGCATGCAGTTACAGTGATATGTCACTTAGGTCTATTCCAAAGGGAACTTGTTTGTAACTTGTGAAGAGTACCTCACCCCTTTGGTCAGAAAGGGGTCTCTCTCTGTAATATACACACTTATTTGAGTTAGCTGCCTCCTCTCTTGTTAGTGTTACTAGCATTATGCGAATGCATGTCTACGTTTGTGTTTCTGGTTATGTTCTATGTTTTAATACGGTTGATATGCTATCGGATATTTTATGTGACATAAGTTCTGTATACTGCGCCTACATACGTCACTGCGCTAATGAGCTTCGGAATGTGATTCAGAGGGCCAGGTTCACAAAGAGCCTCCACAGTTCTGGCACAGCCTCTGCACTGCAGCTCTCATTGTAAAGATTCCGCAACTACTGCGGTGGCTGTTTGTTAATCTGGCCCTCAGTGTTTAATGGTGTGCAGAAACATGTCCACCCCTTTTTGCTTATGGCGTTCGTTGGGTAGGTCTCATTTACTCTTGTATTGCTGTGCCTTATTGCGACAGGGGTGTGTACAAAGAGATGGCTGTGAACTGAGATTGATGGGACATGGGGAGGAGGACAGAAGTACTGCGCTTACTGTCATTGATACCTGTAATAAAGAGTTTATTTGACTATAGGGCTTCCACAAACAAATTATACTTCCATTAAGGAAATGTTAAATTCTCTTAGAGGCCAATGTACAACTTTAAATTATAGACACATTGTTATACCAGTGATTACAACTGTTTATGTCTGAGTAGCAGTATGAGAATGCATTACCCAGGATGTGTATCTGCCTTTATCTCTATGATTACATTATTTGTTGTCCTGCACATTAGACTGATTTCTGATTTTAATGAGGGTGTGAGTAACTAACGCCATCCATGTGTTGCTTGAGACAGAATAGGACACGATACAACGCAAACTTTTTCAACACATGCCTATACAATACGGTTTCCACATCACAACATCTATTACAACGCATGATTT
Organism: Lissotriton helveticus; assembly: GCF_964261635.1. NCBI lineage: Eukaryota > Metazoa > Chordata > Amphibia > Caudata > Salamandridae > Lissotriton > Lissotriton helveticus. The sequence goes on along the minus strand of NC_136063.1, from coordinate 209,445,755 downwards.
TACAACACATGCCATCACAATGCATTTTTTGAAACTAGAATTACAACGCATTCTATTACAGTGCATACCATTACAATGCATACCATTACAATGCATAATACTTTTTGGGCAACAGTAGTGTACGTTTTGGATAGTGTAGGGGTAAAAATTACTATTCCCACGCCAGTGAGTGCAACAGTAGGGTAGGTGTTGGATAGTGTAGGGGTAAACATTACTACTCCCACTCCAGTGAGTGCAACAGTAGGGTAAGTGTTGGATAGTGTAGGGGTAAAAATTACTATTCCCACTCCAGTGAGTGCAACAGTAGGGTAATTGTTGGATAGTGTAGGGGTAAAAATTACTATTTCAACTCCAAAGAGTGCAACAGTAGGGTCAGTGTTGGACAGTGTAGGGGTAAAAATTACTATTTCCCATTACTTACCTTAAAATGCATTGTAATGGCATGCATTGTAGTGGCATGCGTTGTAGTGACATGCGTTGTAATGGCTGCGTTGTAATGGCATGCAATGTAAAGGATGTTGCGTTGTAATGACTGCATTGTAAAGGCAGTGCGTTGTAATGACTGCATTGTAATGGTTGTTTCCCCTTGAGACATATGTGATCTGTATAATTAATATTTAAATTATAAAAGGAGCGTAATTTTCTTTAGATGTACATTATAGTCTTTTAGCTTGCTGTTGAAGCTACACTGGTTGTTAAAGGCCTTGACCTCGAGTAATAGTACAGAAAGACATGCAAAAGCCTATACCCATAGAGTGATATTAACTACTGGTGTACCCCAAGTAAGTGAGGCTATACACCTATTAGAATATTCCATTCAATGAGAGCAGAATGTTTTAAATTAACCCTTCCATGCTGGTGACGAACCCCAGCCGTCACGCTCCGCGGCGCTCGTGTGCTGATGACGGCTGGGGTTCGTCACGGCCCCGCCCTGTTCGTTTGTTTACCGCACAGCGGCGGAAACGGGCCAGCATGGAAGGGGTTAAACAAGTAGGAACATAAAGACAAATATTTGAATATTCTTTTTACAACTGTGGGCTGCACCACCAAACCATATGTCCAAAAATAAAAATTAAATGTCCATCCAATGTTGGAAATATTAGATTTTTTTTTATTCTTCCTTTGTTTATTCGAAGTAGAACACCAGGCAGCCAACGCATTTCGTTCTTTTGGACAAGAACTTTGTCAGGGCTATCAAACTGTTTATGGTTGTATTTGAAAAGGGCAGGAATGCCAGGCTGCCTCAAATAAGAACTCAGACGTCACCCTCCTTTTCCAAGAACCAAGAAAAATCAAATGGCTGTTGTACCTATCAAACTTGTTGTTGGCTGAATTCTCAGAACCAACAACGAGAACTGTTGCACCAAAGCACGGCATCTCGGACCGCAAAATATACTTAAGTTTGAGCGCTCAAACTTACAGATATTTCAAGTCAGCCTGGCATTCCTGCGCTTTTTGAATACAACCATAAACAGTTTGATATTCCTGATGGAGTTCTTGTCTAAAAGAACGAAACATGTTGTCTGCCTGGTGCATCAGCCACGGTGCGTCCATTTGGGCGTAGCCCCACTAAGCCCTGGACGCACCGTGGCACTGCAGCTAAGCTATTAATAAACATAACACACTAATTCTTCAAATTAGTGACATAGCCAGCGCAGCGCGGGAGGGACAGGCGATCAGATGATCATGTCGATGCCTGGTAATTGGTGCGGTCCAGAATACGCAGGGGGGGGGGGTGGGCATGGGCTGCTGGTCTGCTGCATCTGCGCATGGGAATTCCGGGCTGACACTTGCCCGCGCACGCGCCGTTGCGCGAAAAACACTTTAGGCATAGAGAAGGGGCCGGGGGTGCGGCTTCAGGCGGGCCAGGTTTACAAAGGCTGCCCAGGGCGAGTACACAGTGTGCCCCCCTAGCCAATCCTGGTGCTGCATGCAGCGCCAGGATTGGCTGGTCCACCGCGCATCCAATAATGGATGTTGCGCGGTGGACCAGCCAATCCTGGTGCTGCATGCAGCACCAGGATTGACTAGGGGGGCGCGGCGTGGGTGGGGGCAGAGTGGCGCGACCCCGGGCAGGAGGAGAAGCAGACGGCGGCGAGACTCGAGAGCCCCTCATGTGCCATCGCCGGGAGGCGTGATGCTGCGGGTGAGCGCAGGTGACTGTCTGACCGAGTGTGCCACTGGGTGCCAGTGCAAGGGACAGCAGGTACAGCATAGATAGCCAGTGAATTGCGGGTGCCAGTGGGTACATGTGCAGGTCGTGTGCGAGCAGGGTGCTCAGATATATCAAAGTCAAAGATCCTGTGCCCCTGTAGGTTATGGCGTTGTTAGAACGTAGAAGTTTGTCGATGCTGAATAAGGGGAGAGTTTTCGAGATAGTGAGCGGTGAAGCACGTGCATAAACAGCCTTCACCATGTTGACTCTGTGTTGTGTTTAACATACTGGTGTCCGCCATGGGACACCGTACCCTCATGCTTGCGCTGTGTCCCTGCCTCTCTGATTTCTTAATTAAATAGGTAGTTTGCCTTTTCACTGTCCCTAGCTTTGAAACTTATTACCATAAAATAAAAGTTTGTAAGCACATCTGTACTTGTTGACTACAGTTATGCGGACCAGGGAGGCACCATTTGAGGCTCACTTTTCCACACAGCCTTAGCCTTCGGATTCCTTTCCTTTGACATGTTTTTAGAATTAAATTAAAGGCTCCTAAACCCGGCATTTATTGGGGAAAACAAACTATCATTAGACTCCGGGCTCATGTGCTGCCTAACCTCATGGAAACAATCTGATTGACCTAGACAGGAAGGATACAAAGTGTGACCGTGTTGATTGGTATTAATAGATGTCACTCATTCCGTTGCCCACCTATCAGGACACTGCTGGTAATGGCTGGAAAGGTAGTGAAGTATATAGAATGGATGTAGCATGGTACACCTGGCAGCCATTTGATCGACAGGCCCACACACAGACAGGTAGACACACGCACACAGACAAAAAACTCCCTCTGTCTCTTTCATAGGCATCACTCAGAGTTCTCTATTTGGGGGCAAAATACTGGCATGTTTATCAGCAAAGCAGGAAGTGACCACCACCTCTAGTTGACTATGAAGTACTTCCGGTTTCCTACCTGTTTACTCCTCCTGAGGCTTGCTTAAAAGGGCACCAATTGCTACTGGGGCTTTAATTGAATTAGTGGTAGGTCATGCCACTTTCTTAGCACAGATGAGGGACCAAACCGAAGCAGATGTAGTCTCTCTTTGGAGTTGAGTGCCGAGAGACAGAGACTTACCAAATAACTTTGCCAAGGACCTAGGTTGTGGTTAAAAGCACAAGTTTGTGATCTGCCCTATTCTCTCTGGTGTCTGGCCTGCACACCCTCTCCTATTGCAAGTCATTCATTTTAATACACCCACCAACTGGTTATCTCATAATAAAAAATGTCTGCTTCTCCGTATATGGGACATGTTTTTAAAATACAATTTAGAATTGAAAGGTTAAAATCCAATGGGGAGCATCCAGCTCACCAAGCGCACTTGTACTGAACTATGCAGATCTGAATTCAAAGTATCGCGAATAGTTGGAGCTATATTCCAGGTGAGGTGTTGGGAGGATTTGTTGTTCTTCAGATTATTGAACATATTGAATGATTCTTACCATGATAGTGGACCACGTAAGAAGCCTACTAGCTGAATAGACGCATAGATTTGGACTTACTCTTGCCTCTGAATTACTGTTCTCTCATAAACATTATGTACCAATGAAGGTCACACCCTAATTTCGTCCACATGACAGAAACCAGCCTCTTTCCTTCGTTGCAAATCTGCAAAGCTGTAGTAGCTGCTCACACCCAAATACAGTTGTAAAGGTGGTTTCCCTTTAGGCTTCTGATAATCCCTATCCTGCCAACCCCTCCCAGGAAACTTTTTCTGCATTTAAGAGATCATAAACTACTCGTTGCCAATTAACATAATCACAGCTAACTACTGGCTGTAGTTTACAGGTAGAACACTTATAGGCCCACTGCACATGTCTTGAATAGCTGCCCTCCTGGCTTCATTTGCCATTCTGCTCAAATATCACAGGGACTTCACTTGAGACCCAGTTCTTCACCATCATCCACCTATGCACAGCCTCGTCTGTCCGCAACCCACACTTTGCCAGTCAGTTGCAGAGGGTTGGCCATACACTACGCCAGATGATCACTAAAGAGTTTCTGTTTTCAGGTAACATCCAAACAAGGGCCAACTGGCCATACCACTTTTTCTCACCTTTCCCCTAAACAAATTGGCAGAGCCCCATCTTCCCTCCCAAACAACTTTGCAAAACGTTCGGTTTTGGCATCTCTTCAACATCCACACCCTAGCGCATCTTGGCCTACTTTACCATCCTGCAGCTTTTCAACAAAGGACAACAGGCATCGTGTTGACATTCAACACTAATAGCCAGCACAACCATAAACCTTGACAGGCTAATAAGTGCAAACTAAAGAAAAATATGTGCACACCCAGAACTCCACGCCCTGTTTTCTGCATAAAGTATAAAACATAATGGGCATGCCCATAAAGAGCTGGAACAAACAATTCGAACAGTAAGAGAAACTATATCAAAACAATAATAACATTGGCTAAATGAGCATTTCCCAAAACTCAATTTGACCATTTCCAAGAAGGCGCCAAGACCTGTTCTCCCTCGTCAATCCTTAAACTCCAGTATCATCACATATCCAGCTCTTGAAGACCACAATCAAAGGCATATTGCAGCATGCCCAGTACTTACAAATGTTCATGCAGAATGTCATGGCAGTGCACGTTTGATTAACATGACAACCCATCAACCTGTGAGCTTTGGAAAAGCCTTGAGTGTCGTGTAGTTCGTGGTAGTATTGTGCATTCTTGCCTGTGGTCTATCAAAGACTCGAGGGGCTTGCTCTGATGCAGCGTGTACAGTGCAGAGACCCTGTCCTTAAATCCTTGGCATATGGTGGGGGCTTTGTTGGCAGAATGCCCCAAATGGTCTGTTTCACGGTGTGCCTGATTAGTCAGAGGTGGTGTTACTGTCTGCTGGTCCCTGAAAGGTGGCGAGTAAGTCGTCCCATACGGACGCAATGGTCATTTCCGCAATCCACAAGCTTCTTCCCGGCAGAGCTTAGTGGCTTCCGCTCTGCCGCATTTCAAAGTTGCCTCACCCGGGAGTGCGCTTGCTTTCCAGTACGTTGCAATAATTTGATGTGCCATTAGAAATGCCAGGACAATAAAGTGATTAGAGGCACCGCCAAACGTATGATGTTTATATCGGTCCATTAGGCTGCTGGCTATACAGTTTAGGTCCATGCGGCCTGTAACTTTGGTAATGGTGTCTGTGACCTCTGTCCAAAGGGTGCGGGCAATTGGGCAGCTCCAGAACATATGTAACCTATCAGCTCCAGTGCGAATCAGCATGAGCTGTTGGGTGATGTCTCAAGGTAGATTTTGTATAGCGTGGCCGGGGTAAGGTGTGCCCTATGTAGGATGTTATGTAGTATATATTGGAAATGGGCATTGCGGGAAACCTTCTGAGGAGGCATTCTATCCCATTCCATCTGGGTCAGCTTGCGGCCAATATCATTCTCCTAAGCCCGTCTGAGCGACATCTGTTGGTCCTGGGTTTCACATAAAAGGACCCTAGTAGGCCAGGTGGCCAACACCCTCTGTGTATTATGTGTGTCTCTACTATGCTCCACAGTCACTTCAGTTCTCTAATTAGCTGCCTAAACGTCAGGATTGGCCCGCCGGGTGGTCCGTGGGCTCCATATGTTGGTCAGAGGGAATGAGGACCCCCTCAAGTCTCTGATTCCCAGAGTTGCACTTCCTCCTGACCTATCTGCACCCAGAAGGCCTCAATGGAGCATGAAGGGATCTCCTGAGCATATTGTGGCATTTCCAGCATGACTCCCAGTGCTTTTCTGAAGCTATTTTATGCCATTCTTAGGAGGCTGCTACAGGGCATGGGCAGCACTGCTTTGGAGAGAAATAGTTTTTGCACAACTCGAAGTGCCTACTTCTTGGGCTCCATGTCTATATCTGCTAAATGGTGCCCGTCAGCCAGCAGGTAGGCAGCTGTAGTTGTGCTGCTAGGTAGTAGTGCTCAAAGACCGGGGTGCCCAACCCTCTCGCTCTGTTGGGAGCTGCAGTTTGGTCAGGGCTACTCTGCGCCTCCCCTTGTTCCAGATGAGGCCACCGAGCATTGCATTCAGTAATCTGAATGTGCTCCTGGGAATACCCACCAGCAAGTTAGTGAAATAGTATAGGAGTCTTGGGAGCATCACCATTTTGGAGAGAGATACTCAGCCCTGTACAGTAAGAGGGAGGGGAGCACCAAAAGGTGATTTGGGGCCAGAAGGAGGCAATCGCCGTTGTGAGGTACCCTTCTATTTAATCTTGGGGTGAGTGGGGCCACTGCAGTGCTTAACTTACAACTACAGTGTAAGGTTCAGGGTGTGAAGTGCAGTGCTGTTGTGATACGAGTGAACATGTTATGCAGGTGTAGTGTAGGTAGAGCACTGGTGCAGATGCATGCGTAGGTGCGTGCTGCACCACTGCAGGTGCGTGCTCCTGTGGAGGCATTCATGTATGCACTTGTGCAAGTGAAACCAGGGGAAATGTTCTACGTATCACTGAGTCAACCTGGTGGTATCTTCTCTGGAATGTATGCGTTCTACGAATACAAATGCTATGAATGGGATGAAGGTGGCCACGGCTGATGAAAACACGGCCAGGTCAGCGGCAGAACTGTGGAAGTCCCTCATATGATATTTCTGCTAGCATTTCAACACTTATGAATAGATTGTAATGTTGCGGTTGTGCAAATACATCAAGCAGGCATAACTGAGTGGTGCCTGCTTTCCTGAAGCATATCATAATAAAGTATTGATTTAATACTTAGTAAAGCTTTGGTTCTGCAATGACTGTTACAATGATTCACTTTTCAGGAAAATGCAGTTGGCGTTTCAGCACTTGTCCGTTACCAATGCTTTGTGAAGGCTGTTTCCCAACTGCTGTGCAACTTCTTCTACTCTTAGAGCTGAGATTTTCATGAAAGTCTTATAGTCTGAATTCAGCACCTGAGCGTAATAGGACGGAATGTATGAAGCTCTGTGGTTATACTGAATAAGCAGCTACCTATGTTATGCCATCTATTAATGTAATAACTGCACTTTCACAATTGCTTTATTAACCTTCCTGCTTTCTCAAATTTGCTTGAAAATGCACGATTTTTCTTCTTTTTTTTCTAAATTTTCTTGGGGGGGTAACCCCCCCAAACCCCCTTTTGGGGTTCGGGCTCGCCAGCTGCGCTCGCTCGCTACGGTGCTGTATGCAAATCACTTTGCACCTCACCACTTTCAAATGTCACCCACCGCCCCTGGCCCACAGTTGTAAAAATAATATTTTGGTCATTCAGACTGCTCCTTGGAAACGGCATGGGCAATGGTGCTGCACACCATGGGAGCAAAGTGTTCAGTCTTTGTTTAACTCTGTGAGGGTATGAGAATAGAGAATATTGTCCTCTAAATTGAGGGAGGTGCATTACATACACTCTTTAGTGTTTGTATAGCTTTGCTGTTTTCCTTTTTTTTGTACAAATATTTTAATATTGGAGCAGAAGGCATATCCCAGTAACTATTGTTGCTGAACGACTTCATTGACTTCAGTGGAGCTTTCAGTTGTCTATTGTCCTAAATACCCTACCAGGATATTCTGTTTATTATTTTTTAATCCCTCCCTATCATTAGGACACTTCATGAATGCCGCAACTTTGATGGCCAACTAAGACAAATGTGTCTACCAAGCGGAGTCTCCTATTTCACTTCTTTACTAAAGCAAAACATAGAAAGTGTTGTAAGTTTGTGGTACAATATTTTAATTAATTGTTTTTTAAAAATTGTGACATTAATTCACAAGAGTTTCTTAAAGCAGTCTCAATACAAGTGCTACCTGCTACTTAGCAAGTTGTCATGCAGTTACCCTCTGAAACTCATTGAGTAGATTTGCTGTTCACTGCTAACTGGAGTAATATTCACTGGCACACTGAGGGCCAGATTGCAACTAATATGCTGAGTATTGCAAGTGGAAGGAAACAGTTGTGATTTGGACTAACCTCCGTACACTTACAGAAACAGGCAGTGGTGGCCCCACCACCCTTCTTTATTGGCTGCCGCCTCTGTAAACAGGCACACACGCATTTGTGTTAACAACTACAAAGAGATACATACAAGAGCAGCTAATGGAAATCACTAATCAGTCAAGCTCAGATGCTTGAAAGTAGAGATACATTCTTTGTGGATTCCTGATGGTCAACATGTGCAAATACCAGATCTAATGAATGCCAAAATCACTTAATTGTAGATGCAAGCAGGCAGAGATAAGGTGCAACCATTTCCTGTCTGTTTCGAGCTGAGATACACTCATAAAGGTATACGTTTATTTGTATATTCCAAAACACTGAAATTTAGAAGAAGGAAAACACCACCGACAGATTCACATACTGTTATACACTTTGCAATATCTTTGGAAAAGTGGCAGTTTCTTACTTAATCACCTTTTTGTAATGCTGTTGAATGAAAAACAAAAATTAGATTACAGTGGGCTGAAACAGAGGAAAACAGAGATCTTATAAATAGTGATTATCTTGGCTCCCCTCCAAGTTGCTGTAATATCCCCACCAGCCGATATACAATTAGACAAAAGATTTATGTACGGAGCCCATATCATGGGTTTTGATTTATACAAATCATCTGGTATCAGGTCAGGGCTGGGGGCTTTACCTGCCTTTAATCTATCAATTGCTGACAAAGTATCATCTAAACCTAACTGACAGACAAAAATGCAAAGGGGATGAGAACTGGGAAACTAAGAGATAGGACTAAGGAGGAGAAAGTAGGGGAGGACGGATAGAATAAAGAGTGTGCACATTGACAGAGTTACCATCATCATCAAATAACTTTATTCGGTTATTTGTCTGAAACCATCAAAGTATACAAAACTGCAACATTCATCAATTTACAATCTAAAAGAATAAAAATACATTTCCAATGCTTTGATTAAAATATGCAATAAAAAAGTGGTCAGGATAAAAACCCACATCATAATGCGTAAAAGACAAGCTACAGTGTAACCATTAGCTAGATTAGTAGCATAGTCCCAATACCTTGCTTTTAGTCTCAGTCGATCACCTCTTGTTGCCTTATCCGGGCGTTCCCATAACTCCACCATAGTCATCAGTTTACACCAATCTGCGATATGTTTAAACCACAGTAATTTTTTATCACCACTGATCATCAATACCTCCCTCATTGAGTTACAATAATCAGTGAGCTGAGGGGTTGTCAACAATCGCAGCCAATAGGTTAAAGGTTTCAAAGCAGCCATGTCACCTATTCTTTTCACCCCTCGGTCGCAAAATAGGGGAATCAATGGGGTGGTAATGTGTGCCGAAATAAGTAATCTGGCAAATATGTTTTCACAAATCGTTAGTTTGTTTACATTAGTATGACCCCATATCTCTGCTCCATACAGTGCTCCACTTTGGACTTTTGCACGATAAACTTCCAGTGCTGGGGTTAGAGATTGAATGTATGACTGTTTGAGGGATCTCAATATTGATTTAGACCTATGACATAAGACGAGGTAACTTTTTTCTAACTGTTGTTCCCATCTAAGTGATTCACTCAGACTTATGCTGAGGTAATCAAAGTGCTTTACCCATTCAAGAGGTTCGCTTGCGATACTGATCTCATGCAGTCCCCCCACACTTTCCCAAACACCATGGGCCAGATGTAGGTAATTCATAGTTACCGACTCTTAAATACCGAATTTTACCGATTCGGTATTTAAGAGTCGGTAAATATGAAGGGGGGAGATGTAGGTATTACAGATTCTGTAAATACCGAATCGTTAAGATTCGGAATTTACCGATTCTGTAAATACCGAATCGGTATTGCCCATTGATTCCTATGGGCTTTGAAGCCCATAGGAATCAATGGGAAATACCGATTCTGTAATTACAGAATCGGTAAATACCGATTTTATCAAGGGTGCAGGGGGTGTCACTTTGACACCCTCCAGCACCCCAAAGACTGGCATGTGAGCCATGTGGCACACAGACATGCCCTAATGGCATGTCTGTCTGTCACATGGCTAGGTGTGCATGCACACATGTGCATGCACACCTGGATTCGGTATTTTACCACCCAATTGGATTGGGTGGTAAAATACCGAATCTGTAAGGCCTGTGGCACTCTCAGGAGTGCCACCTACATTTGGATATACCGAATCGGTAAAAATACCGATTCGGTATTTTACAGAATCGGTAAATTAACCGAATCGGTAAATTTACTGATTCTGTAAAATATATGCCCCTACATATGAAAACCCAAATACCGGTCGGTAACGGCCGAATTCGGCCGTTACCGACCGGTATTTTGGCTCCTACATCTGGCCCCATATATTTTGTTTTAGCAGTGTTGAGTTCCAAACTCCTGTCCTTGCAGAAGTCTAGAAATGTATCCACTAAAATTTGCAGGCCCATGGGTGTTGTGGATATGAGTAAGGAATCATCTGTAAAGAGCAGGATTGGAACTTTAGCGCCACTCATGGTGGGGGAATCATTCCTGCAGTCCATCAATTTTCTCACCACATCGTTAATGAACAAAGAAAATAATGTGGGGGCAAGGACACACCCCTGGCGTACCCCTCACTGTATCGGTATCCTCTCAGGTAATGCGCCATTTTTCCCCACCAGACCTGGGCATAATTATGTTATGTTATGTTATATGAGTATTTATTACGCGCACAACTACTCTTGAGTATCCTGGCGCGGAGCATAACCACAACGAAGTCAAAGAAAAGACACACGGCAGAACATAACAATTATCCCTGTGTAATCTGGCTATCAATGTCACCAGGTCTACTGGAGCACCTAAGTCAAGCAAGTTTTCTTAGTAGCACATATTTCCATATTAGTGGGGTAAATCTGAAAGCCTGGTCGCATGTGCTGATTTTTCCAGTCTTGAAGTCTATCTAAAACTTGGCTGGCAAAATTATTTTGCAAATTATCAATCAGACTGATGGGTCTATAATTGGAGGGGATAGAGGCATCACCCTTTTTATAAATAGTGATTATCTTGGCTCCCCTCCAAGTTGCTGTAATATCCCCACCAGCCGATATACAATTAGACAAAAGATTTATGTACGGAGCCCATATCATGGGTTTTGATTTATACAAATCACCTGGTATCAGGTCAGGGCTGGGGGCTTTGCCTGCCTTTAATCTATCAATTGCTGACAAAGTATCATCTAAACCTAATACCAATGCAGTGCCAGTCTTGGTCACAACTGCGACAGTATTCTGATCAGCTCTAGGAGTGATTAAGCGGCGGGGGCCCTCAACCCTGGTACATAGTTTTGAAAAATGTTCCACCCAAACCTCCAGCTGGATATGATAACTAAGAGCGGGAACATTCTCCGAAAACCCTTCATGATAACATGCCAAAACAATCGGCTATCATTACATTTTGCGGCTAGTATTTATTTTATTGATTTATTTAGTGTTTTCTATAGCGCGAACTTGACCCAGCGTAGGGTATCAGAGCGCTTTATAGTAGTGTTTCATCAGTCCTTAATGTTTAACAATACCGTTTAGCATATATACATATATACATTCAGTGATACAATTGCCAATGCACAGTTAAAGTACAGGATCATCTTTGCATACAAACAAACAAGGAGGGGAGGGCCCAAGGGGATGTTTAGAGACCTAACACTGCTACAGCCCCTAAATCAAACTATACACAAACACAGAGTAGCAGTAGGTCAAAGAATAACTATCTCAGAAAATATATGTGTCTAGAACTAGTAGCGCTCACCTGGGGAGACTTAGCCTCAAGACTACATAGGAATACACTATCTAAGTGTAATGTATCTTTCCTATGTGGAAAAATACCCATCAGTTGTCGATCCTTGACGCCCTGTTCATCATCTGGGTTCTTCCATATCGGGAAGATAAGGTTTTTGTTATGACCACCACTGAAGACAGACCGTTGTCATTACAGTGGAACTTAGTGAACATTAACTGGTGTCAGTGTGTGACTGGACAACTGTAGAGCAGCGCAAGTGAAAAGTGAAAGAGAGTGAACTGTGTAGAATGGACCGATAAAATTGGGTAGTAGTAGGGGTGAGAATTTTATTGAGACCTTAATACTCCCAAATCATTAAAATGCGTGCAATAATAGTGATTTAAACAAATAATCACTGATACTAAGAAGTGGTCGACATATTTCTGCAGACTTAGTTGGAGCCTAAAGGTATCCTGCTGCTTTCTTCAGGACCATAATCGCGACTGCTCAGTGAAAAAAGTGAAAAGAAAGAGAACTATCACCTGGGTATTCAGTAGAACTTCATTCTCCTCTTAGTTGCGATTTCCAGATCGTCGTGGAAAGGAGAGGACATTCAGAACAGACACATACAAAGAAAGAGACAGACAACCATAACAGCAACCAGTCAGTTTGGTTATACGTTCTTTTTAGTAATTTGTATCTATGATTGGATTTCAAAATGCCAATCTCGTGACTCTTAATGTCACCACCACTCTTATCACCATGTAGTGGCCACTCTCACTTACCTCATTCAGAGGAGAGTAACACTCCACCCCACCTGGCCACAGTGCAGGTACATGGAGCCCCGCACCAGTGAACATAAAAACAAATCAAAAGACAGAGGTTACTTAGACATGTCAGCCAAGCTGACTTCATACACTACCTCAAGGCAGCAAACAGTTCGCTGGTTTACTTCCAAATTCTACTAGATACCCTAAGTTATTTGTCTTCATGTGGCTAATCAAAAGAACAATAGAACAATAGAGGTGTCGTATCGCTATGTATTGATGTTAGGATTACATGCTGATACTTATTTCCATCTAAACTATTTAGACTCTGTATGCTCTTCGAACCCTGATCTTTACTTCCAGGGGTTTATCTCATAATCAGTTGTTTACAACCTTCATACATCGGTTGCTTACTCCCTATTCTTAACTATCCGTGAAGTTAAAGCAGGAGCTTCGTACCTCAGTGTTGTACAATGTCCCCGTCATGCTTTTGCATAACGCCCTAGCAGCATCGTTTCATATCACACAGGGAGCTATGTGCGATAAAACTGTGCGACAGTTACCTCGTGTTCTTGAGTAATCGTCAGACATACGGACAACAAGTGGGAACAATTACTCATGGCCAAGTAAAGAACAAGTAAAAAACATGGTATACAACGTTTACAACGCAATTTTTACAACGCACTACCATTACAACGAAACCTTTACAACGCAAAATCTATTACAACGCATTTATTTACAACGCAGTCATTACAACGCATGACACTACAACGCACACTACTACAATGCATACCATTACAACGCAGTCATTACAACGCATACTATTACAACGCAAAACTTACCATCCAACACTTACCCTACTGTTGCACCCCCTGGAGTTAGAATAGTAATTTTAACCCCTACACTATCCAACACTTTCCCTACTGTTGCACCCCCTGGAGTTAGAATAGTAATTTTAACCCCTACACTATCCAACACTTACCTTATATGCAATGTAATGTAATGCGTTGTAATGGTATGCCTTGTAAATGTAGTATGCGTTGTAGTGGAATGCATTGTAAAGGTATTTTCTAAGAATTCGTTGTAATGGTATGCGTTGTAAAGGTATGCGTTGTAATGGATCTTGCGGTGTAAAAAATGCGTTGTAAAGGTATGCGTTGTAAAAGTGTGCGTTGTAACGTCATACATCCAAAAAACATCAATAGGGGTTTGTGAACACGGCCGCTCAGGGAGCCACGTCATGCTTATGCATACATGCCCTAGCAGCATCGTTTCATATCACACAGGGAGCTATGTGCGTTAAAACTGTGCGACAGTTACCTCGTGTTCTTGAGTAATCGTCAGACATCCGAACAAAAAATGGGAACAATTATTCACGGCCAAGTAAAGAGCATCAATATGGGTTTGTGAACACGGCCGCTTACCTTCCTGTCGGTACTCCGGACGTCCTTCTGTGCTGTCTCGGGGAGGTACCGACAGGAGCCGTCAAACCGAATACATACTCTGGCCCCACCATTGTCAGTCGCATGGGATGCGTCACGTCCGTGCGCCTCACCTTAGGAATCATGGGAAACGTAGTTGTGAGTCATGGCACAATGTTTATTACCGTCATTTTTCCTTTCAAAATGAGTATTTAATAAGCATGATAAAACGCTCAAGCCTGTGCGCGTTTGTTGAAAAAACCAGATGGGTTTATTACCAGACTTCAATCTAGAGTGAAACAGTGTTGTTGACGAACTAAGCATGCTGTAATATTTACTGCTCTCATTTCAGCACAAAGCGAGCGCCAATCATATATTATAATGTTAGGCGTGGCGGGGGATCCGATGTAGTCTATATGCCACCTATTCTCTCACATACCCCGTGTAGTCTAGAGAGAGAAAAGTTATCGACATAAAAAAAGGACTCTCCTCAATCTCTTGCCTGACCGTCTACATTGTGCTATAATGGCCAGTAAGAATTCCAGCAGGGCATTTTAGAGCACATATACAACGAACAGTAATTGACATGAAAAAGGGACTCTCCTCAAAGTATTGCCTGCTAGTCCTTATTGTACCATAATGGCCAGATGGAATTTTAGCAGGGCATCTTTAGAGCAGTTATATGGATATCCCAATACAGAACGCAGTTCTCATGATTCTCATAAGGACATCCAAGGGATGTCATCGTTCAGTCCCGCTTTATCGGAATTCAATTTGTACACCCATTTCTGCTCAAGCCTGAACAGAAACTTCGTTACATCAGATACATGGCCTGGAATCACTGGCTGCTCAATTACAGTCCACTTAATATCCGTAGGGCCATGACCAACCTCTAGAAAATGATTCGTCATCTTCGTTGCTTGTCGCTGGCATCTGATTGAGCTCTTATGCTCCTAGATGCAAAACTTTATTTTCCTTGTGGTCATCCCTACGTATCTCATGTCGCAGGGGCATGTGATCAGGTACACTAAATTTGCACTGTTGCAATTGGTGAATTTTAGCTGTAACCAGGTACGATCAGTGCCTATATCGATGCTCGTGGTTTTAGAGGTTTGAGGGCACGCAGCACAGTTCCCACAAGGATGATGACCCCTGACTGCCGGCATGTCCCATAGCGTTCCCACTGGTCGGGGCATTACAGTTTTTGGTCTTGTGTGGACCAATTGGTCCTTCAAGTGCTGACTCCTTTTCCAGGCGAACAAAGGTGGACTAAGTTTATCAGTCCCAGTATTAAGAATTGCCCAGTGCTTCCTCACAATTTGTTGAATCTTGTTGGATTGTGTGGAGAAAGTGTTAACACAAGTTAACCGATCTTCTTTCTCTTTGGGGGGAGATATTTCTAGTAGGCTCTCTCGATTATTATTAGAGGCTCTCTTTTTTGCCCTGTGAATCACATTTCTGGGATAATTCTTAGCAACCAGATTGGCCTCTAGGCTCTTGGCATGCTTCTCAAATAGAGGCTTAGTTGAACAGTTGCATTGTATCCTTAGAAATTGCCCAAAAGGCAAATTGTCCCGTAGGGCTTTCGGATGGCAGCTTTGATAACTCAATAGAGAGTTTCTAGCCATTGGCTTGCGATACAATTCTGACTGCAGGCCAGAGGCAGTAGATGTAACAAGCAAGTCTAGAAATGCTAACTGGTGTCTACTGTATTCCACGGTGAATCGTAAAAAACGATTCCTTTCATTCAGCCAGACATGAAAACTATCCAAATCTTTTTCTGTGCCACGCCACACTACCAGGACGTCATCTATGTAACGTCTCCATAACCACAGGTTACTGCGGTAGGGGTTGTCTTCATGAAGAACATGCTCCTGTTCAAACCTATGTACATACAGGTTAGCGAGACTTGGGGCAAAAACACTGCCCATACTGGTCCCGCTAACCTGCAGATAAAAGGAATCTTCAAACTGAAAATAATTTTCAGTCATGGCAATCGTTGCCAGGGTCATATTCAGACTAACAGGTGTGATCGAACCAAGTTCTCTATTGGATAGGAGACCCTCTATCACTTCCAACGTCTCTGTTTGCGGTATCGAGGTATAAAGGGACTCCACATCAAATGAGACGAGTAGATCCAGATCCCTGTCAAACTCGATCTCTGGTAAAATTCTGAGGACATCTTTGGTGTCTTTTAAGAACGTAGTCATCTCCCTAACAATGGGTTTTAGGAAGACATCAACAAAGGATGACAATGGTTCTAATAAAGAACCTATTCGTGAGATAATGGGGCGGCCTGGAGGAGGACGTTGTGCTTCATGAATCTTCGGTAGCACATAAAAATATGGCACCACCGGATTCATCGCACACAAATATTGTGCCTCTTTTCCAGTCAGCCAACCTTCCGATAAAGCCTCTTCAACAACGCTGTTGATCACTACCGAGAGTCTCTCAGTAGGGTCATCATTTAGTTTACAGTATGACTTAGTGTCATTCAGTTGACGAAGGCATTCGTCGCGGTAGGTGCCAGAGTCCATTAGGACTATGGCACCCCTTTATCTGCAGGTTTGATTGTTAAGGTCTCATTCTACACAGTTCACTCTCTTTCACTTTTCACTTGCACTGCTCTACAGTTGTCCAGTCACACCCTGACACCAGTTAATGTTCACTAAGTTCCACTGTAATGACAACGGTCTGTCTTTAGTGGTGGTCATAACAAAAACCTTATCTTCCCGATATGGAAGAACCCAGATGATGAACAGGGCGTCAAGGATCGGCAACTGATGGGTATTTTTCCACATAGGAATTGAATAGGATAGTGTATTCTTATGTAGTCTTGAGGCTAAGTCTCCCCAGGATCATCTTTGAACATGGCCTAGTGTGAGGTAGTAGAGCACTTTAACAAAGCGATTCATCCGACATAATTTTATACTTCAGTTTAGCATATAGACTTATCTACATTCAGTAATGAAATTCGGCAGTTTATGGTCAGCAGAACTCCAATATAGACTTTATGAAAGAAATGTGCTCATATAGTACGATTTTGCTTCCTTTTTGAAGGTTGCGATGGATGAGATTCTTCTGATGTTTGGTGGGAGAGCATTCCAAATTCTTGGTGCTGCTCCTGAGAATGCTCGGTCATAGGTCTTTTTCCTGCAGAAGCGAGCCGGTTTCAGAAGAAAGTCTGATTTGCTCCTAGATGGACGGTTACCTCCGGATAGCGTAAGTTTCTTTGCCAGGTAGACTGGAGTTTTGTGGTGTATTGCATTATGAGTGATGCCTGCCAATTTGAATTGAATTCTTGCTTCGAAAGGCAGCCAGTTTAGCATTTTCAGGTGAGGGGAGATATGGTCAAATTTTTGGGATCCCGCTATCAGCCTTATGGCTGCATTAAGACAAGCTTTCAGTGGGGCAGTAGAGATCTTAGGGAGACCAGGCAGGGTAGTGCGCCCGTATTCGATTCTTGAGATGACCAGCGCTTGAACTGCAGTTTTGGGATCTGTTTTTTTCAGGAAAGGTTTAAGTTATCGCAAATAGCTCAAATGGAACCTGGCGTTTTTTTTGCCATTGTATTATTATGTTTCAACATGTTCAGGTTTTTATCCAGGGTAATTCCCAGTGATTTGGTGGAATCTACAATATTTGGAGTATAGTTTAGAGCAGTGATAAGGTTGGTCCATTCTGTTGACTTTAGTTTGCTTTTATGTGGTGTAATCAGTAGGAATTCGGTTTTCTGAGGGTTTAGTTTCAGGTGATTCTTGGTTAGCCATTGGAGGGTTCTTGAAAGAGCATGGTTCATGGTCCTAATGTCTTCTGTTGATGCGACCTTGATGTACAACTGAGTGTCATCCGCATACATGTGGAAAGCTATGTTTGCTTTTTGTAATATTTTTGTGAGAGGTTCCACGTATAGATTGAAAAGCACCGGTGAGAGCGTTGAAACCTGTGGAACTCCGATTGTATTATTGGTTGGGCCAGATAGAGTTTGGTTGACCATGAATTTTTGGGATCTGTTCTCAAGAAAGGAGCTGAACCAGTTAAGGACTGTACCCTCTAGGCCCATTCTGTTTTTAATCCTATCTATAATTTTTTCATGGTTGACCGTGTCGAACGCTGATGACAGGTCCAGCAAGATTAGGAGGCAGGTTTCGTTGTGGTCAAGAGCCTGCAGTGTGTCATCTACGTTGTGCAAAATTGCGGTTTCAATACTATGGTTTGGACGGAAGCCCGATTGATAGACATTTAGCAGGTTGAACTAAAAAATGTGTAGACTCAATTGTTGTTGGACACATTTTTCCAATACTTTGGCTAAAATGGGGATGATAGTAACAGGTCTGAAATTATTTAAAACAGAGGGGTTCTCTGTAGGTTTTTTTAGCAAAGGAATGACTTGTCCTGTTTTAAGGCAGGCTGGCATTTGTCCTTGTGGTAGTGAGGCATTAATGATCTTTGTCCAAAGTGGGATTAACAGGTGGTTTAAGGAGGACCAGCATTTTGCTGGTAGTGGATCATTATAGTGGGTATTGGGTTAGGTGGTCGACATGATCTTTGAGATGTCTAATTCACTGACCACTTTAAAATCTGACCATCTGGCATTGTTTTTTGGTTTCTTTACTTCTTGTTGAACCATTTCTTCTTCCTCCGTTTCCATCCTACTTTCAATGTCTTCAGCTGCTTTTTTTAATTCCTTCTCCAAAGAGTCAGCTTTGTCTGTAAAGAAGGTAGACACATTTTCACTATTTAGGCTATTAATGTTGATGTCTGGTGCTACTTTAGCAGTTGTATTAGGTTGTTCTTTAAGAAGATCAAAGAGTTTCCTGGGTCTATTTACTGCATCGTCCAGTTCTTTCCTGAAAAAGTCTTTTTTTGATTTAATAATCCTTTTATTGTAATCCTTCCTCGATTGTCTTAGTAGTGTTAAGTGGGGTGAGGAAGGATGTTGTCGCCATTTGCGTTCTGATAGTCTCATTGATATTCTTTCTTCATTGAGGGCATCGTTGTACCATGGGTTTTTGATTTTGTCAGTGACCCTTTTCAGTTTAGAAGGGGCTATGTCCTCAATAATACTTGACATTGACTTGTTATAGTGCAGAGGGAGGTCGTTGACATCAATCATGCTTTTGGGTACTTGTAGATCCGATGAACAGCGTGCGGCTATTTTTTCCATAATAGTTCCTCAAGTGCCCCATATCCATTTTTTTGGTTTAGCAGCTTGTGCGGACGATTTGGTTTTCTTGAAGAGAATTTCGAATGTGATAATATGGTGATCGGACCAGTCACATGGTGTGATTACAATGTTCTCTATCGCTTTCTCTCTAGCTATGATCCAATCTAGGGTGGATCCTTTAGAGTGAGTGGGGGAGATGACATCCTTGAACTAACGATTGCTCTACCAGGAATGTTTTAAGGATATTAGTTTGACTATCTAACTGATCTTCCCAATGGATATTAAAGTCTCCTAAGAAGATATCGTTAGATTGCGGGTTGGAGTTGGTGGTAATGATGTCTATTAGCTGGTCTATGAATTTGGTCTTTGTACCTGGGGGGTGGTAAAGAGCATGAAGTTTACAGTTTTGGTTATCATCTAATCTAAGTGACATGCCCATATATTCACAAGACTCTAGTGGTTCAGCATTAATTTTTGTGATGGAAATGTTTGATATGTGAATGCAGGCGATACCTCCACCCCTTCCTTCATTTCTGTCCTGTCTCATAATCTGGTAGTTCGGTGGGACTAACGGGTCTAAACATGGTGAGGACGAGTCTGATAGCCAAGTTTCAGTTTAGATGATAACATCTATTTCCTGGTTTAGTATGATGTCTGCTATGTCAGCCGCGTGTTTATTTGCGGAACGACAGTTGAGTAGTATACATCGCATGTGTTTATGATCATTTATCCTAGCCGATGCAGATGTTTCAGGCATTAGTGTCAAATTCTTAAGATTGTTTGTGTTAAGCCCTCTATCTTTAGCTTGAGAAGTTCTGTATCCATTCGTTATGATTGTTATGATTGTTTTGCCAGTTTTTATCTGCGGAATCGTGCTTGTTTTAGTTAGCGCAGCTTTATATCTATTGCGGGCCACCGCTACCTTGATTCTGCTATGGTCCTTAACTGTAGTTGCTGTATCCCCTTAGCTAGCTTACATTCGCTAATAAACCATTTACTTTCCCCTGTACCAGCAGGCCTTCTACCAGAGTTATTTGTGCACCGATGTTATTGTAGTTAATTCAAAGAAATGTGCACAGTCCAAATTACAGCACAAACTAGTAAAAAATGTATAAATAGCTCATGGAGGGTCAGCGCATGTTTGAGCATCTTCCTGTTTGTATACCTGTTGAGGGAGAAGTAGATGCATTTCAAAGGACTAATTTAAGCTTGAAGCAATGTTTCAGTACACAGAAAAGCATGATAGACTTTTCTGATTTTTTTAGAGGGGAATTGGCCTGAAGAAACCATAGAGACCTAAGTTACAACACGTGGCTTCAACTTGCAATTTTAAAATATGATAGACCAGCTGATTAGAGATTAGTTGATTGTGCGGTTCCATAGCGATGTGATACAGTAGAAAGTAGAAAGTAGTCTTATTTAAAAAAAAATTGTTATTAACTGTAGCCATTGATACAGCGACTACAATTTAACACTCATAATTTAAAAAAATGATTTCTTTCAAACCCATGAGTGCAATTAAAAATAGCACTATCTCTTCCAAAGGAAACACAGATCACAAGGAGGCATTTGTACCGATTTCTTAGTAAACTAATGGCGTAGCCGAAGAAAGGAAAGAAGATCTACAACCTCTGTGGAATTCTAAGGCATTTTGCTAAAGCTTGCATGAAAAAAAGCGATTGATTAAGCTGCATTGGTGACACATAGGAAGAAATGTAGTATTAAATGTTTGAAATTGAGTGTGGGCAAAATTAACCTCAACATTTCCAAGAATCCTATAGCTACTACTCCAGTGGAAATGGTCCCTTTGAATCTACAAATGGACTCTGGTGCCAGGTTACCATAATCACCACTCATAAGAACTTTGTGAAACATTGAAAAGATGAGAATTTACTAGAACCTTATACCAATACTGAATCTGTCCAGGACACAAACATTGATCTAAATGGATACATTATGTTGCCTGCGGAATTTCAATAATGTTTTATTACTGGTAACGTTCATTTAGCTTTTAAGGAGAAGAACATACTTGGGTGGTTGCATCAAGATATCTTGCATATTGTTATTCTATTTGGAAAATAAACATCAGCAATGTCCTTACTCATACAAAGGGGTTGGGATCAAGTTATCGATGTCTGTATTCAAGTTTCTGTAGTTGTGTTTCAAATGAGTGCAAATTAAAAAGTTGTCCTGCATGCTTCTGAAGATCTTAACAACTAATTTAACAACATCCTTAAATATGAATTAGGCCTCCTGAAGGAATTTAAATTGGAGATTAAACTCAAAAAGATCTTTATCCTTGTGAAGCAAAAACTGAGGACTTTTACATTAAGGGGCGATTACAAGTCTGGGGGTCAAAGGACCGCCAGACTTTTGGGGGCGTGGCAGCAGTGGTCTCTCGACTTCCCTATTACGATTAAGACAGTTGAACCACATTTGCCCCACTGCAGCCGCCATGCAGCCGCCATTACCTCACGGTTTAGTGGCGGTCATGAGGCCACAATATGCTTGGGTCACCACAGTCTCACCGAGCATATTACTAGTTTCCTCTCTGCTGGCGGTGTCATGGAGGTTACTACTCCATGAACACTGTAGTGGAGAGAACTCCACTGCAAGGGGATGCATGCAGTAGGGCACAACGTATGCCCCCCATGTATGCATGCACCCCGGTTCCTTCACTTGACAGTCCATGCAGTGCAGGAACTGGCTTTGGCATTCCCACTGCAGTGCCCATTTTCAGGGTACTGCCTTGGAAACGTTAACAAAAAATCGCCAGAGAGGGAGGAAACTCCTCATCTGGCGAGCGGCCTGACCACGGTTTGGCAGTATGCATACAGGGCAGACCAAGCTCCACACCACCAAAGTCATAATCAGGCACTTAGTATTAGGCAGGATCTCTCTTGCAGCCTTGCCATTTACAATCTGAGGGAGGCATTGAACCAATAGATAATTCCAGTTGGCTTTCCCCTATAGAACAATATAATAATTGAGATTATTTATAGACCTAGGAGCACTCCATCAGCGTGTTTGGGTAAAATCTGACCTGCTACCAGAATCAATGAACTAATGGTCAAGTTGGACGATGTTACTATTTTGAGCCGATTGGACCACCAGCCGGTCTCGAACCAATTTGCTATGGCACACTCATCACATCACTTGATGGCATTTATGACTCTCTATAGCGACTTCCAATATAAAAGAATACTGTTCCTTTTGGCTTTGGCAGCTGACGTACCTCAGAGGGTAATGGAGAAGATTTAGGGTGCCCTGGAAGGTATTTAACTTGTGAGGGTGATGTTCTGGTAGTTGGTAAGGATTTGGAAGAGCATCATTCTAAGTAGAATTGATGTGGCTTTGAGTAAGCTGTGAGAGAATGATTTCTTGGTAAGGAGAAAGGGATGCATTCTTAAATATCAAGAATGTTTTATTGACTGCACCCAGCTTACAACATTTTATTCCAGGCTTACCTGTCTGTATTATGATTGATGGAAGTGAAAGAGATTTGGGTGCTGTTAGTATGTAAAAAAGTGCAAGGATAACTCACTGTTTCTTTTGTATCCCTTTTTTTAAAAGACACTGAAGAATTTTACTTGGTGGTTGAGAAAAAGAAAATACTGGCCTGCACATGAGCACCATCAGGGCTGATCACAAACCCCATGTGTTTTAGCTGACTAGACCGGGTGCACACTCAGACAGCATATAAGCTCTTTGGGGCATGAATAACAGAAGAACTGCTTTTATATCACATATGCCTGTGAAAGATGAATGTACTGTAGAATTGGAGAACGTAGAATGTATCTTTGATTTTGTTGATGTTGAAGCCAAAACCTCTATATCCTAAAAGTTTTTGGTGACAGCATTAGCCACAGATGAATTTTTACAAAAATTATTACAGCGGTTGGCCTAAATAAAAGGGATTTGTCTGGAGATCTTCAATCTTTTGACAAGGTCTCACCCAAGTTTTCTATTGAATGGGGTCTGTTATTTAGAGAAGAGAGACTAGTTCCTTCCAGTACCAGCAGGGTTTATTTGGAAACAGGCATGGAACATAAAAGGACACTTCTGTATTCCCCTCAAGGCAATGGCCTTGTGGAAAGGGCTAACAGATTTGTTGGCGGATGCATCAGGTTAGCTCTTTCCTATGGGCTGAAATTGAAAGAGTTAGATAGGAAATGTGTTTGGAACATGCTATGCCAAATTTAACAACAGGTGTCACCTAGGCCTGGGCGGTGAACTTTGCTCCGTTTGCAGAGTTTGCAGACTTTTCTGCACTCAGCGGAGCTCGCTGAGTGCAGAAAACTACGCTTCGCAATGCGCAGCAGAGTCTTTTCCCCACTCGCGAATGGTAAGTTTGCTTTTTCTAACGGTAAGTTTATGACCGCGAGCTGCCGCTTGGGTAGAATTTCGACCCGAGCTACAGGAATAACAGCACAAACTTCAGTTTGCACTGCACTCCGCCATTTGCGGAACTTAGTGGAGTTTTATTTGTAACTTCGCGAAGATCCGCGTAGCAAAACTCCGTGAACTACGCCCAGGCCTACTGTCACCACGTTCCGAACTCTTAGGTTCTACATTGCTTTTACGTTAGTAGAACAACAATATACTTTTTGTTCTTGCACCAAGGGGGCTGTGAAGTATGCAAGGAGGGAGAAATAAGGGACAGATGTCAGGTTGTGCTCACACTGCCCCCTTGTAATACTTGCTTGAATTAATCTCAGCCACTGGCAATCGCTCGGGCAGCAATGCCATTGTTTTTGGCCCACCATGCCACCTCAGTTTGAACCCAACCATATCCAAATCAATCCAAAAAAACAACTTAAAAAATAAAAACAATTCAATAACAAAATATATTAATTTTACCGCATTTAATATATTGTAAAACATATAAACATTACAAAAATACAAAATAAAGACAAACAATAATAAATATAGATAAATAATGATATAAGTTCTATTTTATCAATGTCAGGAAAAGTGTTCCACTTAAGAAAGATTACATATACCATTACGACTCCAGTTTAAGAAACACTAGGGAAAGTGTTGGACATTGGAGGGGGTTACATTTACTATTCCCACTCTAGTCTAATCAACTTTGTAGGGTTTTGTAGGGTATAGATTTACAATTCCCACTCCAACTTAAGAAACACTAGAGAAACTGTTGGATTTTGGAGGTATAGGTTTACTATTCCCACTCCACTGTGAGCAATAGTAGGTTCAGTGTTGGACTTGGGGCGAGTTAGATTTACTATTTCCACTCCTATCTAAACAAAAGTAGGGAAAGGGTTGGATTTCAGAGGGGTTACTTTTACTATTCCCACTCCAGTCTGAGCAACAGCTGGGAAAGTGTTGGACTTCAGCAGGGTTAGATTTACTATTCCCTCTCCAGTCTAAGCAACAGTAGGGGAAGTGTTGTATTTCAGAGGGTTTAGATTTACTTTTTCCACTCCAATGTAAGCAACAGCAGGGAAAGTGGTTGACTTCAAAAAGATGAAATATATGACTACAAGTCATATTAATTTATCAACATTTTTCAACACGTAATATAAAGCATAATTTAATAACAGTATTCACATATAAATATCTATTTAAAATCCATATAGAAATTAAAAAGAAAGGGAAAAATAAAATGACATATAATATCAACTTCCCTAACTACTAATAAAACAACAAAATTATAAAATCATTATCAATTTATTTAATTTCATTCAGCATTTAAAAAAACAAATACAATTTAAATAAACAACATAATTAAACAGAACAATTTCACAAACACTTATCATTAAATATTTTTTTAAACAAATAATACATTTTAAAATGTATACATAATTATTTACCAATTATTAGGTCAAATATAAATAATATAAAAATATTATATATTTATTTTCGTTCCAACCTACTCACCTAAAAAATAACATAGCATTAAAAAATACAGGTGGAATATGCATACAAAAAGAAACAAACATTAAAAGAAATAGAACAGCACAACAGTTACACATTAATGATTGCATTATTTAATTTACATGATTAATAAAATAATAATTAATTAACAAAACAATTACAATACATTAAAATACATTTAGTTTTATTTAATGTTCCACCCAGTTTCCATACTAACCCAGCAACCCAAAACTAAAATATAATTTAACAAAATCACTACAAACTATTTAAATAATAAACAATCAATTAAATAAATGATTAAAAATTAAAAAAGAATTAACAATAAATGTTAATAATTTATAACTTAGGGCCTCAATACGATGTCGGTCGGAAAGCCTCTGACCAACAGTTGGATTCTCCTAGATCGTGTCGGAACGCATCCGCCTGGCTCGTTCGGAAACATTTCCAACCGACCGATTACATTGCTCGCTGTCAGAAGGGGAACCGTTCGGTCATTCCGAATCGGTACTGACCAGCATTCAGAAAGTCAGAGTCCATCATGGCCAATTCGTACAGCTCAAAGGACAGCGTTTCTGACCGACTGATTATGATTGACTGACCGATTATGATGTTAGATTCCAACAGCCTTTCCGACTTGGTCTGTCCTATACAAAAAGGCTGTAGGAAACTGGCTTTGTGGGGCCCTAGCAGCCCCCTCTTCTTCCTGAGGGCTCTGGTTGGGGGGTTCAGGGGGTACCCTATCAACCCCTCTGTAAAATCATGCACAGTGCGGCAGGCACCATGGGGTGCCTGCCACAGGGTGCAAGGTGTTCCACAGACACCCATTTTCCCCCGAAGGAGCCTGTGTTGCCGGTCAGAGCACAGGCTCCCATTGAAGTCAATGGGAGTCCTTCTGAACAGTGTTCAGAGCATAATAATCGGTAGGTCGGAACCGCCACCGTGAGTCAGTCGGAACCGAATCCGACAAAGAGTCGGGCAGTTTGGGTTCCGACCAACATCCTCTGGCCTTAATTATTTCACACCCTATAAACCCAATAACACACAACTAAAATATAACATATTACTATTATTAAACTAAAATAAAAATTGGAATTTTAAATTCAAAATATTATATATTTACATAATCAATAATGAATTAAACAATATTGGTAATTGATTTGATTTTTTATGCTATAAAGCACCATGAAGAAGATCATCATTTTGAATATAGATGCTCTGCCTAAAAGTGGAACTGGCAGTGTACAGCATTGTTCTGTATCAGCATGAAAAATTATCAGTTGCATAGGTAGCTTGTTATCGAAGAATCCCTTTCTGTCTCTCAAGATCCCTTACCTAAATATCTAAATTCATCTGAAAATAGGCACTTTGTACGCCTTCCACTTGTCAATTGGTATTTCAGACAATTTGGTTCAATTAAACCAATAATCTCAGTGCCGTGGAATCACTGGAAATTGTAGAGTAGTTCTGGTGTTCTTCAGAGAAGGGTTGCCACATCTATTAGAATGTTGTCAGTATAGATAGACAGAGTCCCTGATTTAGGTATACAACCAGACCCAATACACAAAGGGCTCATCTGACAGAGTGAACAAGAATGGAAAACGGGGGCAGCCTTGCCTTGTGCCTTTATGCAGATCAAAGACTCTGGAGAGCTCCCCTTTCACCCTGACTGCGATAGCAGGCTTATATACACTTGTATGTTTGGGGCTAACTGTTGTGAATTGTCTTGGTTGCTGTGCATCCTCCAGAGTTGTATGTTCCCTGCTGCTCCGCCAGTGTGTGAAGTCTTTGGAATGTTGATGAGTGTTTGTGCTTGGAGAGAGTCAGTTGATGACAGTAGGCTGAGCAGCAATGATGCTGCTCCTGGGGGGCATTACTTGTAACCTGTAACTAAGTCAAATAAATCTATAATGTATAACTCTGAGGATCCATCTTTATTTACACTACTGGCGATGACTAGAGAAAGAATCTATGAATGGGAGAAACAGAATTTCATAAAAGAAAGCATGGAAAAGATTAAAAGAAAAAGAAACTGAAGCCTGTAGAGAAGAAATACGCCCTGGAAGTCCAACCAGTACACCAGACAGCCTGCAGTCATGGGCATTTGAACAGGTCAGCGTGAAGTGTATAGCAGACTGAGAAGGCGGTCTATTTGACATTGATAAATAGATGGTTGTGTGTACCCCTGGAAGTGCTGTCTAAGTCTGCCATGTTGAGACAGATGTGGAGGCGCACGGAAAACATTTAATGAAACGGTTGCATTTATTGCTATGAGCAGGCCATTTGGGAGACTAACCAACCCACTTGAGGGGTTGCTGGATGTGTGCACGGAGGGGTGAGAAATGTGGTAGTTATGCCGAGTTGTGATGCCTGGCATGGGTGCTGATCCTGGAGTTGGTTTATTCAGCATTATACAGCTGCCAGCAAGTGAATACATTAGGTGCTAAGTGAACTGGCAATGAGACTGAAGGTCTCATGATGTGGACTGACTGGATTACTACTGCTGTGAGGATTCTTGAATTCAACCCTTGTTTAAATTAATTTCAATTAAATAGACTATGGGTAACTAGCAGGGCAACAGAGGTGGGCAGCGGGTGACTCGTGTAGGGTACCCTTAATGGCACTAAACTAAAGTGGCTGTGGCGCATATAACTGTACACTGTAAAAGGAGAATGGTACCAAGTCTATTACCTAATTTTGCAGGTCATTGGTACACAAGGGCTTATGCAGCATTTGAAGGAACCTTAAAAGCTGCAGTAGGCTGTTTCCATAGATTTCAAGTGTGCTACCAGCCATTCCATTGGTGTCTCTGGTAATTTCTGAGCATTATTGTGTCGTGCCATGCTTCCTTAAGTCCTGGAACTTGAATACGTGTCTCTGGAAAGCTAGAATACTGACCGACAGGGAGTATGTCAGCGGGCTCATAAGTATGACGTTGAGTGTTTACCAAGCAAGCCCTAATTCATGACAGAATGATGCTTGGTGATGCATCAGCATGCCTGGGAACACGCAGAGGACCACTCAGAGTGACGCATGATGTGCAACAGCAAAATTAGAGCGCATATGTCCTGCAGTCAACACCAACTCGGCATGGGTGTCATTGGACACGGAACACATATAGCGGTGTGCAACGGTATTCTGAGGGGTCAATCTGCACTGTGTTAATGTTAATGTTAATGAAACGTATAAAGCGCGCGTATACTCTGAGGTGTCTTGGCGCTGAACTAGAGTAAAAACCTGTGGACGGGGAAGGTAACCGAGCGGCTTATTTGAAAATACCCATGTTTTTAACTGTTTTCTGAAGGAATAGTGAGAATTCAACCCTCTTAACGATACAAGGAGATCATTCCATAATTTTTCTGTACAAATGGCCGTGCTCTGACCTCCCAAGCTGGCGGTTCGGATCTTAGGAACCAGCAATAATCTGGCATTTGTCGATCTTAGCTGCCTACCTGGATGGTACCATAAGAAGAGATGTTTCAAAGGTACCTGTCCTGCCCAATTCAGTGCTTTATGGGCCAGGCAGAGGGCCTTAAACTTGGAACGTTGCACCAGAGGCAACCAGTGGAGATTCCGTATCTCTTCTTTGACCAATTGGTACTTGGGGATTTTCAGTAGAAGCTTGGCTGCAGCGTTGTGTACCATCTGGAGCTTCTTTAGATGTTGTTTCTGTAACCCAAGATATAAACCGTTACAGTAGTCCAATTTAAGCAGCACCAGGGTGGTCACCACTGTTTTCCTAGGATCCTGAGAAATATATGGTAAGACCTTTTTGAGTTTCTTCAGCAGATAGAAAGCGGCAGAAACTATAGCATTAATTTGATGCGCATAAGTGAGACCATTATCTATCAGGACTTTGCCTTCTTCACTGGTTCCGGAATCCATCCCAGTTAAGCCGGCCACCATAGCCCATCCCGTTTGGGCTGTAGTTTGCCGAAGGTAAGCACTTCGGTTTTATCCGAGTTAGGTTTTAAGCAGTGTCTCCCCATCCAGAGGCTCATTTCCCTCATGCAACTTTGAAATTGCACTGCCGGGGATGAAGTGTTTTTGTAAGCCACAACGACGATCTGAGTATCGTCGGCATAGGATGTCAAATAAAAGCCAAACTACTGTATTAAAGGTGCAAGTTCAGAGACATAAACATTAAACAATGTGGGGCTTAACGACGAGCCCTGCGGGACCCCACATGGTAGAACATAGGGAGTAGCCTGATACTGGTCAAGGGCGACTCTCTGCCTTCTGTTCTTCAGAAAGGATGAAAGTAAAGCAAGGGAGAGATCCTTAATCCCTAGAGATTCAAGGCGTATGAGTAGAGTGTTGTGGTGCACGGTATCAAAGGCCGCTGATAAATCGAGAAGAATCAGAGCAGCAGCACCAGCCTTATCCATTACTGCTCTGATCTCCTCCGTGGCCTTGATGAGGGCTGTCTCCGTGCTATACCCAGAACGGAAACCGAACTGGGATGGGTCGAGTTGTTCATTCTCCTGGATGAATTGAGTAAGTTGGCTATTCATAATTTTCTCGACCATCTTTCCAGGGAAAGGGAGCCTTGCGATCGGACGGTAGTTGCTAGTTGTGCAAGGATCTAGATTAGCTTTTTTTAGCAGAGGGAGAATATTTGCATCTTTCCAGACTGCCAGAAAAGTGCCTGATAAAAACATATTGTTAAAAATGTTGGTTAAGATTGGACTTACCTCCCCTGCAATCTTTTTAAGAACTGCCGGGGGGCATGGATCCAAGGGGGATCCCGATTTTGTATCTTGAATACGTTTTTCCACAAGCTCATTGGATACCTGTGAAAAAGTCAATAGCTCATTTTTTCTATGGGACACAACAATGGGGTGCCACTCTGTTGCCTTGTTGGAAGTGGTGGTAAAGATACTATATATATCATTGACTTTATTCATAAAAGCGCTAGCTATATTATCACACAAAGATTGGCTACTTTTTGAAAGCGGGCTGCTAATCGGATGATTCCATCTGTTTAGTGAAGTAAGTCTTTTTCTCCGTGGTAAAAGATTTTTATAATTAGCTAACGCATGTTTGAACTCTCTCCTCGTCTTCATAGTTCACTCTCCAACGTCTTTCCAGTCTACGGCATCTTTGTTTTCTCTAAACGCAGAGCTTCCGTGAACCAGGGAGACGAGGGTTGGCTGCGATTCCCAGTGCTTTTGCCATTTGATACTGTTACTGCAAAGGCACTATTCAGCCAGTCATTGTAGCTCTCAACTGCTTGATCTACATGTTCACTCATGCTTGGACATGTCTGATTAAGTTGGAGTTCAAGCAGATGAATATCTATCTTATTCCATGCCTTGAAAATTTTTCCCGGATCTTTGTTTGGGCCGGCTTCTAATGTGATTTGGGCAGGGTAATCAAATAAGATCAAAGAGTGGTCTGACCAGGCCAAAGGGAGTGTATTTTTTACTGTTACTCCAGTGACTAAGGTAAAAATACCATACAGGGTATGCCATGCCTGGTGTGTGGGTTTATGAACCAGCTGAGTAAGCCCCATCGTTTCCATGGATTCAGTGAAAATCAATGTATCCTTATCTGACATCAAATCAAGATTTATATTAAAATCCCCCAAAATAGTAAAACCTTTTTGTCGTAAAATGGGGTTCCAGCAGTGAGTCTAGGTTAGTAACAAAGTTAGTCCTAGTGCCCGGAGGGCGGTACACCAGAGTTCCCCTAAAGGTGTTTTTTTAATTTAATTCTATCGCAAAATTCAATCCTTCGTAAAAAGGGTTGACCGCCGAAAAGAAGGTTGCTCTAAGATGCTCGCGATAAATGACGGCAAGACCGCCCCCTCTCTTCAAAGGTCTATCAAATCTTGAAGAAGCAAAACTCTGAGGCACAGTGACCAAAAAATCAGGCTCGGGCGATGGATCTGTCCATGTTTCTGTAAGAAATAGCATGTCCAGGTTATATTGCAGGATGGTGACTGCTATTTCTATTTTGTGTTTCGCGAGTGACCTTACATTGATCAGCCCACAGTGACTCTCTGTCTGCCTGAGGGTCTGTGTAGGCTTAAGTTTTGGGGCAGCTATCCGACCGAGCTCAATCAGATGGAAGTCAGGGAGAATGAAGCCACAAGGACAGGTGAACTGGTAGGGCCTGAGGGCCAGATGTAGGTAAATCTCATTTACCGATTCTTAAATACCGAATTTTACCGATTCGGTATTCATGAATCGGTAAATTAGATGTAGATAAAAAATCGTTATTTTTTACCGATTCGGTAAAATTCGGAATCGGACTTTCGGAATTTACCGAATCGGTATTTCCCATTCATTCCTATGGGCCAAAAGGCCCATAGGAATGAATGGGAAATACCGAATTAGTAAATACCGATTCGGTAAATACCGCTTCGGTAAATTCCGAATCGGAAAGCAAGCAAAAGTGAAACTTAAGAAAACATCCAATCAGGTACTACCACCCTCCCCCTCCCTACCAGGAAGTGGCTACCCAGGCAGCTGCAACTAATTAGAAGGTTCTGGAGAGGCAGTCAGAGCTGAGCAGAGTCACAGAGCAGCAGGGAGAGGTTTTTTTTTAAACTTAACCAACTGAAAAATGGCAAGCAGCAGTGAATGCCAGAAGGCAGAAAGAAAGAGGAAAATAAAGTTCAGCAGCATGGAGCTGCGGGTACTTGTGGAGGAGGTAGTGAGGGTGCACAACAAACTTTTTGGCAGGCACTCCCTCACTGTTCCCGAGTCTGCCAAAAGAAAAATCTGGCTGGCAATTGTTGAAAAAGTGAATCCTGTTCGAGTCTCACCCAGAAATACTGAGGATCTCAAAAAAAGATTCTATGACCTCAGGAGCCTCACCAAGAAAAAAATGGCTGAAATCCACAAGCAGGCAGGCCTAACCGGTGGAGGCAGGAACCCAGCGCCCCCCCTGACTGACCTTGAGGAGTTGGTGGCCTCAACCATTGAGGCAGACAGCGTCTGCGGACTGGGAGATGTGGACAGCTCAGCCAGAGCTGCAACAAAAAAAGGTAAGACGCATGTGCTGCATTACACCTCATACCAACCTGCTTCCCTTTACCCTTTGTGGACAAGCAAACCACAGTCCAGTACTGCTATCACTATACAGGAGCAATGCATTATGGGAAATGTAGTCAGCAAATGTAAGACCATGTGTAACAGCGCAGACATCAGCAAGTTAGTGAAATGAATGCAGATAAATGAAAGTGAAATGTGTAAAGCATTTATTGTAGTGACTGTGACACAGTAGCACTCAGTTGATATACGCTTATTTATACCTAGGGGCCAAATCAGGCAGTCGACCCACTGACACAGAAGGGACTCCACCAGCAAGGGAGGAGAGTGAGGAAGCAGGTCCAAGCCAAGTGCAAGCCTCGCAGGAGGAAGGTGACACGACTGGCATCTCCCATGAAGATGGCACTGTACAGACCCCAGAGTTGCTGCACTCCCCACAGCTTTCCCAATCCCCTCCTTGGTATTCTCACCAGAAACTTCACCATCACTGCTCCAGTCCACTCCTGCAACCCCACCAGCCAGGAGGCGTGTCGTGGCCCCACTACCAGTAATGGAGGCAGCAGAGGGTGAGGCTCAAGTCACCGTAAATGTGAGTTCTGCAGCACTGCAGTCCACAAATGAGACAGTCACTGCTCGCAGAAGACAACGCAGACCCAGCAGTGCAGGTGGACGTGGTGAGGGCACTGTGTTCTGTGGGCTGGAGGGGAGCATGGTGAGCATTCAAAGGATGCAGGGCAAATCCATCCAAGCCTGCCAACGCCAACTCAGAGCCCTGAATGTGCAAATAGGAGACATGGGGAAGGGCATTAGAGACATTGTGGAGGCGAATAAAGAGGTTGCAAAAACAAATACGGACATTGCAGCAGGGATGCAGCAGATGAGCAACTCAATTACGCAGCTATGCTCCAAACTTGACGTCTGTATCTGCCATCACTTGGTGTTGACACTCCAGCAGGTTGTGTTTCAGGCACAGCAATCTCGTCGTCATGATCCTCTAAGTCTGATAACTCCACCTCAGTGCCCTTCTTCACAGCAAGGTTGTGCAACATAGCACAGGCAGCAACGATTTTACAGCAGGTGATGGGCGTATACTGCCGGGCACCTCCACTCTTGTGCAGGCACCTGAACCTACTCTTCCATATACCAAAGGTACGCTCCACAATATTTCTTGTGCTCTTGTGGGCCCTGTTATATCTCCTTTGGCTGGGTGTTGAGGGGTTGAGGTAGGGGGTGAGTATGAAGGAGCGGAGGGCATATGCAGTGTCTCCTAAAAGGAAATGGGAATACATTACTCACATGCATACATGTACTTCTTACTGCAATAGGTGTTAATGGGGTCGCACACTGTGTCTTACCTAGGAGGTATCCTTCACCAAATTCCCCTGCTCTCAGCCGTGCATAGATACCGCTAATTTGAAATATGAAGGAGTCGTGGGTACTCCCAGGAGATTTTGCCACAAGGTCAGTGATGGCGCACTTGGCATTGCAGATCACCTGCACATTGATGGTGTGGGTGGACTTCCTATTTCTATATATGTATTCGGTGGCAGCAGGGGGACAAATGGGAATATGGGTGCCATCAATGCAGCCAATGATATTGGGGAATCGCGCCATCTGGTAAAAGTCAGATTTGTTTGGACCAGTTCAGCATGGGTTGCAGGGAAAGATATATAATGGTCCATCCTCTGTAATATGGCGTCAAGGAATTTGTGGAAAAAGCGTGACAGGCTGCTCTGGGCTACCCCACCTACCGCAGCAACCACACTCTGGTAGCTCCCAGACGCAAGCAGGTGTATGCTGCACAGCACCTGCACGTGGAGTGGAATGGCGTGTGCCCTTGGGGTAGTGTGCTCCAACAGTGGTTGGAGGTCCCTGATGAGGTCCAAGATGTACCTCTGGAGTATCTCTGCCTCTGTGAGCATGAACAAGGTGATCCTCTGTCTGTAGACCTGCTCCTGTCTCTGCCATTCCCTCTCTTCTTCCTCCTGTAGCCGTAGCCGTCTTGCAATGACATAAAATACCGCCATTGTGAAAAAAGAATTGCATTTTGGGTCCTTTTTTATAGGCTGCAACTGGTTACCACCTGATTTCAATCCATGGTAAATACAGACTCTTAAATACCGAATTTCAAGCAAATTCGGTATTTAAGAGCTTACCTACATCTCAATAAGCAATTTTACCACTTCTAATTTACCGATTCGGTATAGTTACCGATTCGGTAAATTTACCGCATCTGTAAATTTACCGATTCGGAAAATTTACCGATTCGCAAACCGTTGCGATTCGGTAAAATTACTGATTCGGTAAATTTTCAGATTCTGAATGTTTACCGATTCGGTAACTTTACCGATTCTGTAAATTTACCGATTCGGACGATTTTCTCTCCCCTACATCCCAAATGCTCAATACCGGTCGGAAACGGCCGAAATAAAGGGCTATCTACATCTGGCCCTAGGTTCCTTGTCCAACCTACATCTGGTGTAACCTAGGTTACGATTATACTTATTGAAAGTGTGTAGCTCTATACTAGAATATTGTATGACACCAATGCCTAAAGGGCAAGGGGGTATGGCCCTGGGCCAGGCCCAGGCGTGGACAGGCGCAGACGGGCTTGCCTTTGGCGCGCCCGCCGCGCGCGTCCTTTCCATGTGTGTTTTAAGTATGGTGGTGACGGAGAGACTAGACCGCGCACCACCGGAAGTAGGGAATCCTATGTGGAGAAGTGTGGCTCAGTGGTTAGAGGCGGCAGACCCGGAATCTGAGATCGACCGTGGACCAGGGTTCGATTCCCCGCCTCGGCGGGTCTCGGGCTCATAAAATTCCACGGTCTCGACAATTCTCGCTCCGGTGCCTACTCGACTCACGGGGTCACACTCTGCGACTCTGGGCAATAGCTTGCTTAATCTCCACATCGGCCCCTCGTGGCGGGATGCCTGGCTTTCACCTTGTGGATACCCTGCCGGGGTTTCTCACAGGGGAATACCAGGACGGGTTCCCTAAGCAAGCGCGGAGATGCCCCAGGGTAAGTCCTGCGCTATATAAGTTTCATACATTTACATTTACATTTACATCCCGGCTCTGACGGCCGGAACTGGCTACCCGATCAATATGCCCTCCGCACAAACAGCACACAGCTGCAGCGGACCGGGGCAAGATCGGGACAATCTAGAAGGTGAGTGGTGTTATCAGTCTAGCGAGAGTGAAAGATAATAGCCCCCCTCCCAAATACACAACATAAAAACAAAAGAGGCAGCAGCACTATGACACAGATATCAGTTAAAATGTAAAAACAGTAAAAGAAGGT
The DNA here is from genome assembly GCF_964261635.1 of Lissotriton helveticus. NCBI lineage: Eukaryota > Metazoa > Chordata > Amphibia > Caudata > Salamandridae > Lissotriton > Lissotriton helveticus. The sequence goes on along the minus strand of NC_136063.1, from coordinate 209,410,333 downwards.
CACGGCTTCAGAACGCCTGCAGGACTTACTCTGTCCGCCGCGCGTTCTTCCTAATGCGCTTTAAGTATGGAGGAGAAAGCCTGCAGGACTTACTCTGTGGACAGAGCTAAACTCGCATGCCGGGGCTGTAGAGTTTTGATATTTTCTTCGGGTGAGATCTCGCTCAAAAGGTAGTGGACTTGATTTACATGCCTAATGACCATTTGTTTTATTACTTATTCATTTAGATATGCTGTCGAATTGTGGTGATGCAATGTTGATTATGCAGATTTTCATTTTATGCTCAATACTATGGGGCCTATTACGATGTCGGGCGGATCGCCACTGACAGGATGTCGGTGGTGGTCCGACCGACAATCGGACTCAACAGTCTGACTTCTGTATTGCCATGCAGTTGGTGAGACCGTTGCGACGTGGGGGAAAGACGACACCTCCATCAGTATCGGAGATCCCTTTGAGGCATCCACCTGACAGATAATCCCCAAATGTTGGCACCGCTGTCCGGATTATAATGTCCGTTTTCCAACAATCTTTCCAACATGGAAAGGCTGTTGACAAGTGACTTTGGGGTCTCTAGCAAGGCACCTGTCCCCCACGGCCTCTTCTATGAGGCCTGGGAGGCACCTGTGGTGCCCCCTCAATCATCCCTGCATCATTTGGCAGGTAGAAAAAACACACTTTCCAGCTACTGTGAACGTGGTTGCATCGTAATAATGGAAGCAGGGCCACCAACTCCTTGTTTCTGCTATGATGTTGGGCGGGCGCTCGTCCAACCAACATCGTAATGAGTCCCTTAGTGGGTATCACCATGCAGATTCTATTTGTAAGGCTGTGCTGAGTAGAGGCCTTAGTATGTTTATAATGCTGCATGGGATGTTTAAGTATTTGTGAAATGCTATGCTGGTCCTTTTTGTGTGAAAGCTACTTAGTATACAGTGGCCAACTGCAGACACACAGTGATATACAGATGTTGAATATTATGCAAATTCTTCCACCCCATGTTCAATGGATGCCTACATAGCACTGGTTCAGGTTGAGCGAAGTGTGTTGCTTTTATTTAGAAATGCTGTCAAGTTGTGGTGATGCAATGTTAAATATGCACATTTTCATGTTATGCTCAATACTCTGGGGCCTAATTCAATGTCCGGTGGATCGCCATGACAGGATGTTGGTGGTGGTCCGACCAACAATCGAACTCAGCAGTCTGACTTCTGCATTGTGATGCAGTTGGTGAGACCGCTGAGACGTGGGGGAAAGACGACACCTCCAACAGTATCGGTGATCCCTTTGAGGCGTCCGCCGGACAGATAAACCCCAATTGTTGGCTGTGCCGGCTAAGGCACCGCTGTCTGGATTATGATGTCCGTTTTCCAACAATCTTTCAATGTTGGCCTTTCCGACATGGAAAGGCTGTTGGAAACTGACTTCGGGGTCTCTAGCAAGGCACCTGTCCCCCGTGGCCTCTTCTATGAGGCCTGGGAGGCACCTATGGTGCCCCCTCCAAACATCCCTGCATCATTTGGCAGGTAAAAAAAATACACTTTCCAGCTACTGTGAATGTGGTCGCATCGTAATAATGGTAGCAGGACTGCCAACTCCTTGTTTCTGCTACGATGTTGGTGGACGCTCGTCCATACAACATCCTAATGAGTCCCTTAGTGGGTATCACCAAGCAGATTCAATTTGTAAGGCCATGCTGAGTAGAGGCCTTAGTATGTTTTCAATGCTGCATGGGATGTTTAAGTATTTCTGAAATGCTATGCTGGTATTTTTTGTGTGAAAGCTACTTCATATACAGTGGCCAACTGTAGACACACAGTGATATATAGATGTTGCATATTATGCAAATTCTTCCACCCCATGTTCAATGGATGTCTACATAGCACCAATTCAGGTTGAGCGAAGTGTGTTGTATTTTAAAGGGGAGGATTTTTTCCTGGTATGGCACTCCCTTTGACCCCAGTAAACCCTTTCTAGGAATGTAGTATTTAACTACAGTAGGGGGTTCTCTTGTAGTAGAATCATGTTGGAGCTATGCCTCCCAATATACTGGGTAACTGTCCTCTTTTCATCTTGTCCCCAGGCCATTACTGTCCAGGTCTTTACCCTAACACATATTTTTCCCTGTATTGTGTGTTGACTCTCGCGCCGCTGTGTCTAGGTTTCTGACTTGTGCTAGTCTGCATTTTTCCTAAATTTAGACCAAAATGTGACCTTCTAACTCTAAAACTAAAATGACCCTGAGCACCGCGCACCTTATTCTTCCGTACTGTGGGTCGTTTAACCACCCCAATTTAAGGTTAGGCTTGTTCCTCTTCCTAATTAAACTCCCTCAAAGCTTTCACATAACGTTTTAAAGACAGTATTCTGGTGCCCACCCCCAGAATGGATAAAGGGCATGTCCTTGTACTAAAGAGGCTGTCAGTGCCAAGGATAGTCATTAACATATGTAATAGTGACTCTGGACCAGCCCAATATTCTTGTGGATTCTTTAGCGTAAGATTAAAGGCCTTTTTATGAGATTGGAAGTCCTCCTGTTGGCCTGCCACCACTGCGCTGACAGGAGGACAGCCAGGACCACCGTGCACCCACCTGCTGGATTCAGAGTTGAATCCAGGGTGGGCAGGCGGTGCTGCGGCGATCTCACGGAGGCAGCTGTGTAAGGCTCATAGGAGAGCTTTACCAGCAGACTGCCCCTGTGACAGTGCCTGGAGCGCATTCCTGCATGATGTCACATGCATGGCACACCGTTACAGCAACGGGGGTGCAATTCAAGGGGAGCACAATATGTGCCCTCCATGCATGCCCACTGAGGCCCAGATCCAGCCAGGGGCCTTGTTAGGGCCCCCTTTTCTGCATGTCCACCACCCTTTTCAGGGCAGGCTCACCGCTGTGAAAAGGGCGGTGGATATGTAGGTCGTAATATGCTTGGCTGTGCTGGCATCAGCACAGGCAACATATTGAGGCCAGTTGCAGACAGCTGGTGCAGCGTGTGTCTTGATCCCGGCAGAGCCAACAATCTCATGATGGTCCAACCACCACACACAGAATAGGGTGGACGGAACCACATTGGTGGCAGTGGTCGGACTGCCACCACGAGTACGGCGGTCCTCAGAACTGCTGTACTCATAATTAGGCCCTTTGGGCATCATTACGATTTTGGTTGGAAAGGCTCCGAATGTCATTCGGATTTTCCTAACACGTGCCGGAACCCATGTTTCGAACTGACTATGAACCATTTCTGGCCGACCGTTTACTGTGGAAGAAAACCATTCAGTATTTCCAGCTCAGTTCTGACCGGCATTTGGAGAAACTTAGTCGGTCAGAGCCAAATCATACAGCTTTATGGACCGCATTTCTGACCGATGTATTACGATGTGGGATTCGGACAGCCTTTCCGACTCGGTTTGTCTGACACGGTACGGCTGATGGAAGCTGACTTTGGGGGCCCGTAGCAGGCCCCCTTCACACGGAGGCATCCAGTTGGGGCCCATAGGGGTGCCCATGGGACCCCTCTTTACAACCATGCACAGTGTGGCAGGCACCACGGGGTGCCTGCCACAGGATGCAAGGTTTTCCGCAACCACCCCTTTCTTCATTGGGAGCCTGTGTTGTTGGTCGGAACACAGGCTCCCATTAAAGTTAATGTTAGTCCTACCGCACTATGGGGCCGATTAGGATGGCGGACGGACTTGCGTCCGTCCGCCATCCCAGAGGTGGAGGGACCGTCCGCATGGGCTGCGGCGGTCCCTCCGTGCAAATTAGGATGTGACCGCCACCCTGGCGGTCACATCCTGGATATTTAACATTGCGGCGGGTGCTGCTTCAAGCAGCACCCGCCGCAATGTTAAAAGTGCATGTTTAACATTTACATGCACAAAGCGGCAGACACCGCGCAGTGCCTGCCGCATTGTGCATGTAAATACTGGGGGGTACCATAGGTACCCCCCATGTGCACCCCCCACCCGCCTACACCCTGGGGGCCCGCAACGGGCCCCCAAAATCAAAAGTACACATGCTTTTCCACGGCGGAAAAACCGCCGCGGAAAAGCATGTTTACAAATGCATCCTAATTTGGCTGGCGGTGTCTGATAGACACTGCCAGCCAAATGAGAGCTTTTCCGCCGCGGTTGTAATCCGACCGCGGCGGAAAAGCAGCGGACAGAAACCAAGACCCACCAGCCATCGTAATGCAGTGGTGGGTCTTTGGTGACTCCGCAGAGGATTTTCCGCCTCCTCCGGGCCGGAGGTGGCTTCCGCCGGCCCGGAGGAGGCGGAAAATCCTCCATCCTAATCGGCTCCTATGTTAGGAAACATCATAATCGGTCGGTCGGACTCCCCGAACCCGAGTCAGTCGGTAACGAATCCGAGAAGGGGTCGCTCGGAAGGCTTTACGATCGACTTCGTAATGAGGCCCATAGTGTTTCTCTGACTGACAAATACAGCCATTCTGCTGTTTGCTTCTGTATTTATGCATTTTATCTCACATATGTCCTTGCATACCATTTGGCCCACCATTTGGGAACAGGGGCACACCTCCTTTCCTGTATCTGTGTTTTGTGCTACTAGGCTACAGAGGCTCCACTCTCACAGTCGTATCTATTCTCAATCATGTCTTAGTGTCTTTTTCAAGACTTTGCGTTAGCCTCTTGCTGACTTTGAAGCTTCAAAGAAAAAGATCTTAGAGTTGTGGATCACCTTTAGTTAGGACGGTAAAAAGAGCATGTAGCAGAAGTTTATCACTTTCATATTCCACATAACTTCCTCGAAGGATATCCTGTATGTCTACACCTGTTTAGTATAGTCTGGTTAAAAAACAAAAAGTCATCTGATGACTTAGAAATGATCTTGCCTGCTTTGCATGCCGTTGTCAGCCCAGCCAGGGACATTCACAAACATAACTTACACTTGGAAGTAAATGTATGTGTTATTTTCACTTTTGAGTAACATTACTACTTTTAGCAATTCACAACATTTTTGTGTGAACTTAATGAAAAAATGAAATGTTCATGTACCCCAGCCCCTGAAAAAAGGGTGGCCCTTAACTTACAAGAGTAGCTTGGTACCGCAAAAAGAAACCAGTAGAAAGTCTAATGCCACATATGGGCAATCGCTGGGAATCCAACTCACTCCCTTAGAAAATATTAGAGGTAGGCACTTAAAACAAAACCCCATAGGAAATAATGTTAAAATAAATTAAAATATTTTAAAAAGTTAAAAATATAAATAAATAAATAAAATGTAATGTTAAACATAATTTATACAAAAGTGTACATATTTTAATGTATTTAAAAACATATTTAATAACAACAAATATTATTCAAATATGAGTAAACCATTTTTGTACAACATTTTTAATAACTAGTAATGTATTTTTTGTACTTACGTGGACATTTTTCAATTTAACATTCTGAAAAATAATTGTAATTTAATATGTTATATTTTTGTTAAATAAATATTTAGTTCAAAATGAAGTTAATACTGCTGTAGATTTTCTATTTATTTCCATATTTAAAATATATTTATAAAAATAATGTACATTCATATTTATCATACAAATATGTTAATGATTATTTTTGAGATTATAAGTATTTTTTAACATTTTCCCTAACCTGTAATTTTGGGGTCCTGTGTGAGGGAGGAATCAGAATTTCAGGACCCCAAGACAAAGAAGGCATTTGTCTTACAGATCAAAAACAGGTACCAACTCCTAGCAGAAATGAAAGATCAGTCTGAGTTAGTCACAGACGCAGTCAACAAGAAATGGGAAAAGGTCTCTTCAGTATATGTAAAGAGTAGTGAAACATGCACTGAGCCAAGAAAGAAGAAAGAATAGATAAGACAAGACATATGGCAAGCGTTGAGACAGGATGATAGCAAAAAGCAAACGTATGGATAACAAATCTGAGGGGCCGCAGGAGAAGTACAAGTAACAGTCCATAGACACATACAAAATAATAAGAGCAGACAAGCGGGGCAACATGGATAACCTTGCCACACAAGCAGAGGAGGCAGTTAATATAGGAAAACAAGGAATAGTAGTCAAGAACATGAGGTAAACATGAGGTAAATCTTGTGCAACATATAACACTCATATAGTATACAAGGAAGGCAGACTACTCACAATACAAAAAGTGCAGGAAACCTGCTGAGTTGAGCATTTGAAAGAAGTCTTGAGCAGACCCATGCCAGCAAGCGAGGAGGACAGCCAAGAAGCCGGGACAGACTTGGATGTGAGCATCACCCCACCACAAACAAAAGAAATCATCACTGCCACCATCCGATCTCTAAAGAAAGGAAAAGCTTGAAGCCAAAATAACCTGAATACAGAAATGTTCAAGGCAGACCCTAAAACATCAGCCATGTTCCTCCTGTTTAAGCTTTTCTGATGTGCAATTTTGTGTAGCAAATAATTAGTATGAATTAATCATTTTCAGGTTTTATATGGTCATAACTGATAACCCAATGATTTTGCCCTTGAAATGCCTTTAGGTTTTTTTAAAAGACCCCTCACCCACCAACCTAACCTAGGTCTAAATAGTAGGCCAAACACATGTTGGCCTGGATGAACGTCTTGAACCATTTTCCTAGTATACCATCCCAATTCAGTTTTTAGACATACCTGAAGTCCCTATCTAATAAAGGTGATATACCGGAGAACCACAAGGTATTTTTAATTTATCTGGATCCTGTCTTTGAGCAGTAGTTTTTATCTAAGAACACCCTCCTTGATTGAGTCCATCAGAAAGATGAGTCCGCCCTGGTGGTACGGTCCTTCTAGGGTGGGGAGAGGTTGTCATTGATGAAGCATGACACAAATATGTGTCCATGAGAAAGTCTTCGCTTCCCTTGCAATTCAGGCAGTAGTTCAGTGACATCCTAATGAGACTCTGACTTATATTCCTAAGTATAAAATCATTAAAACAATGTATTTCCCTTGTCCGGAGCTAAGGTACGCTTTTGTGTTTTAACACTTTCCATTCTTAACTGGAACCATGGAGGATTCATGCTCGCAGTGGCGTGTGTATCTGCTGTATTAGATCCAGTAGCTGTAAGTCTTCTCTTACATTCATGGGCCACAGAGCACAAGGCATAGATCCAGCAGGTTGTTTATTGATAACTTATTGATTTTCCATGCACGTTCCATCCCATGCCAGTACGTTCTACCCAAGAGCAGAACCATGGCATGACCACCAACAAGCTCTGTACATACCACGAGCTCTACACATACCTGATCACAACATCCCCCCTAAATCATAAAACTACATTCCCCAATTTGATGAAAAGAAATATACACCAAAATCCTAACACATGAATCTGCAAAAACAAAAGGAAATACAAATTTATAAAGTGGCCAAATGGGTTTGTTCACAGGTCCCGAGTAATTGTAGCCAATATTCGTACCTTCATAAACCACAGAACACGAGGTGCAGTTTTAGCAGGTGGTTTATTTGTAACTCGGGACCCTTCAAGCTGGCATATAACAAATGGAAAAGCTCCTTAGCTGTCCTCTTCCACAGCCTTCCTTCTTAAATTAATCACCCAACTTTCTCCCCGCACATGCCATCCCACGCCCGTTTACCCATGAGTAGACCCACGGCATGAGCACCCATGAGCTCTATACATGCCATGAGCTCTCTACGTACCTGGTCACAACATCTACCAGCTTGTTTGAAATCAGTTACAGCTGTTTGTTTGGCAAGTAAACAAATAGAAGGGATTATGACACGCCTTACTTTATTTAAATGTCCCTCATTGAGTTGAGATCCTTTTAACAAGTACAAGGAAACAGCAGTTAAGTGCTATAGACTGACTCGTTATGAGCAAACAATACTTGCAACAAATAATATTTCAATCTAGAGGTGAAATGTTTTAAATCCAGCTAAACTCTCTCCAACGCCAGACAAAAAGTGTTAAGACAGTTAAGAGTAAATCGATTAATTGGATTGTGTTATGCACAAAACCACAAAGCCAAGACCAGACATCAAATAAATTATTTTAGAAATTGATGTGACACTGTTTGTTGAGTGTTCCTGGTTAAGGGAGGAATATGGAATATTAACAGATGCCTATTCAGTATGCTGTATTTCAGAGGCACTCGAAGCATTTCCTTTGCTAGATGTGACTAGAGCATAAGTAGCAGAATTGGTTACTTATCTGAGCATTTGAGTGTGCACAGAGATAACCGATACAGTTTTGATGTTGGTCATGACTCTGGTCAACTAGGGTCATACAGAGAGTAAATGAAAAGAGGGATACAAGATAACTGGCTTTTTAATAACAACTAAACGAGTTAATATAAAAAAAAAGCCAGCACAATCAACTTCAGTAACATCAGTTTCTCATCACAGATAAAAGTAACAACTCAAGGAGAGCTTGCATCGCTCTCGAAACCGGACTATGAAACAGCAGAAGGGCAACAACAAGAACGTGGCAATGCCCTTACCAGGGTCAGACAGGACCGAGTAAGTCAAGACTACTCAGAAGACGGGACAGTCCAGAAAATCCCAGTCAAAACAAAGACAACCAATACATTCATAATCATAACTGAAGTTCACAACCAAATGTAATGTGACTCTCTTTTTTCGTTAAACCTCAGTTGCTTGGAAGAACAGGAACAGATACCCGAGACACCTCAGCCAAGGGAACCATCAACTCACCTGGAAGAGGGAGTACTTCAGGAGCAATTACTAATAGAATTATTAGAAACTACACACTATGGGTACACAAATTCTTGACCACCTTAGGAAGTCCTCCGTAACCTCGAACAGAATCGTTGAAACAGACGGGAACATAAAAGCAATGACGCAAGATCGGCGCACGGTAGGAGATAACTTTATTATGGACAAAACGACAGAAATCAATAATAACTGATCCATATCAAAACAAGTTAGGGCAAGTGAAAATAATTTGTTCTCATCAGAATCCACTTTTAGTCCAAACAGTAAACACTCCCTCAAAATTAAGGTCAAACTCAAGGATGCTGATGACAGAGTTCCATCCAATACATGGAGATTCTAATTATCGACTCTGGATTTAATCTTATCTGCAATCTCCCACCATGTGGACAAACACGACCTCTAAGTAGACCTTCTAAATATCATGGCTACCTAAAATGTAGGATTAAACAAATCGATCTCGTTAATGAGAGTCCAGCAGTAGAAGTACATGCAGCAAATTAACTGTCACTGTTTACCACAAGGTGAAAACCAGCAAAGTTTACCATCACTCTTGACGGATATATGGAGGGGAAAAAGAGCACAAGCAGCAAGGCCAGATACTCTTCAAAATTGTCATAAATCCGAGAAGAGTACTCAAAAAAAATCAAACCCCCAGCAGTAAAGCCTCAAATAAAGGAGAGCAGGTCTTCAAACAACCAAACCTCTATCGTGAAAATTTCACAGTCAATAGAAACAACAGATAGCCCCAGAACCATGCTTCATCTAATCAGTCCTCTTGTGTGGATAATCCTCAAGTAACAGAAATATTAGACAAGTCAAACAACCAGTCTGCAGAAAAACAGAGGAAGAGGAAAAGAGGGAGAGAGCAGAAGCAAAGCTGGAGTTCTCAAAAAAGGAAAAAAAGAGATTAAAAAATGCGTAACAAAGGGAAATCAGCGCAACAAAAGAAAATATGGCAATTTTCCTCTCAACACAAGAACGAAAGTCCATCTAGCCAGGAGAACCTATATAAGGAGAATTTAGATACAGTAAGCAAACAGCTCGGAAGCCCAGAAATTGTCTTTAAAAGGAAAGAGAACATAAAACACCCAGACGACTCGAATAAAGATATATATCTACAGAATGGGTCTACAGTCCACTTCGAGCCTGTTCCCAACAAACAAATATTAAAGGCACCCACGGCAGTGGATTCTACATGCCTCAATCTGGTAGGAGAAAACAAGCCTGAGGCACAAGTGCAAAGGATCTCAGCAAACAGGGAAATTATACTTGAGGTGCAGAAACAGAGTTGTACACCGCATTGCTAAGCTGTTTGTTGTGGAGGGACGTGGCCCCGCCTTCTTTCCCTCATGTCCGCTACCAGGGAACTACTTAGGTAGCATGGATGCCCGGACGAAGGTGCGCCAAAGGCAAGCCCGTCTGTGCCCGTCCGCACCCCGCACCCATCTGCCGCCAGACATGCTGCTAATTGGGACATAATGAGGTACTCCTACTCCCAGAATAATCTTCTGAAAATTAGGATGCAGGTGGGCAGATACAAACAATCCAGTCTGCAGGGTCTAGAGGGTCCTTTTTGCTGCTAATGGTGTGGCTTTGAGTCCATCCTCCCGGCAAAGCTTAATAACACTCCTCTGAGAAACTTTACTACCGTTCTCCACCTTAATTGCCGCTCGCTGTCTAAACACTTCACCAATGTGTCCGATCTCCTGAAGTCTGAGTCCCCTGACGTCCTGTTTGTTACAGAGACCTGGCACTTGGAGGATATGGTTGCGGAGCAAGTGCTCGTTCTCCCGGAAGGCTATAACATACTTACCCTCAACAAGGCATCGAGAGGCGGGGGTATTGCCGTTGTTTTTAAAACCAGCTACATTTGCTCCTTTACAAAACAATTCATTGCCGGTAGCAAATGCGCCCATTTTAAAATCACTTTGAACCCTAATTACACCATGACAGGCCTTTTAGTTTACAGACCTCCGGGTCCCTCAAAAATGTTTAGGGTAGCTCTCATAGAGACAGTAAGTGCCTTGGTGATTAATGCTTCTAACCTTACTGTCATAGGAGATCCTAATTTGCACCTGGACAATCACTCTGACCCTGAAGTGGCCAATTTTTTGGCTGATCTCGCTGTGTGTCAGCTCGATCAACTGGTATTAGGCCCAACACTGGTCATTTACTGGACCCCATTTTTACCAATATACCTTCCCTTACAGTCCGTACTCCAGTCCCGATGGGCTGGTCGGATCACTTTTTAGTTTCTATGTCCATTCAGGACATCACGCCCATGCGCAATTTAGTTAAAACCTTCTCGCTTAAACGTCCCTGGCACAAATTGAATTGGAATCTATTTCAAACTTATCTGTGTCCTACCTCCCCAGATTTTCCGGCTGACCCCAATGAGGCTAATTTGGTCTTCAGTAATTGGATCAGTCAGCCCCTGGACAGCCTTATTCCTGCTAAAATGTCCATGAATCGTTGTTCCAAATCTAATCCATGGTACAACACCAAGCTGGCTGCCCTGGTAAAATGTGAAAAAAGTTGAAGAGAGCTTGGAGGAAGGATTTCGATCCGTCCTCTAAGGTCTCCTATCGGGCCGCTGTAAGGAGATATCATATCATAAGGTCATCCAAGTTGAGTGTGCAGCTTTTTATGCGGAGAAAATCTGCAAGAGCACCAATCCAGCAAAGAGCATCTTTTCTATAGTCTCTAGCCTTAAAAATCAAAATGATGCCACCGGATCACTGATCACTTCTGATCACCAGTGTGAAGTGCTGGCTGCCTTCTTTGTTAAGAAGGTAGAAAATATCTACAAATGCTTCCCTACGATCCTTCCTGGTCCCCCTGAGGTACCCTGTAATCACACCAATGCTGCATTAGAGGCTTTTCCCCCATTCCTCAGAACTTATTGCTCATCCTTTGTTCCAAAGTCAAGTCGGACTCTCCTGTCGATCCCCTGAAGCCCAACCAATTTCAGAAAATTCTTCCTGCTATTCCACAACCTCTAGAACAGGTGATTAATGTGTCCCTTATTTCAGCGGTCGTGCCTACAGCTTGGAAACAGGCAAGGGTGCTACTGCTGCTTAAAAAACTTTACTTATACCCTAATAAGCCAGAGAACTACCGGCCGATCTCCCTGTCCCCCTGGGCTGCAATGATCACGTAGGCCTTTGTTAACTCTCTCCTCATGGAGTTTTAAAAAACCAATAACAGGTTTGACCCTTCCCGAAACGGCTTTCACCCCGACCACAGCACAGAGTCAGCACTCTTGGCTCTGACTGAACATCTTTGGAAAGCTTTAGATGCCGGCCAGATGTCGGCACTAATCCTTCTAGACTTCAGTGCCGCGTTTGACACGGTGTCTAATGTCATAGTGCTGCATCGCCTGGAGGATGCAGGATTACTGGTTCTTCTTTGCAGTGGCTGGCCTCTTTTTCTGTGGATAGGATGTTCCAGGTGATTGCTCCTCCCTTCACCTGCAGCATCCGTCCCATAAGTCAGGGGGTTCCACAGGGCTCCTCCCTGAGCCCTCTGCTTTTAAATCTTTATGTTCAACCTCTGGCAGGAGTAGCCAAGAGCAGAGGGCTTACCATGGTCTCCTATGCCAACAACACACATTTGGTGGTGGCTCACACGTGCGACTCTAAGCAGGACACCCTGAAATTTCAGAGTGATCTCGTGGCATTCGGAAAGGGGATGACCGCCAACTGTCTCCAGCTTAATGTCAACAAGTCGGAGGTGTTGTTGGTGGGTTGAGGCCACAGTCTATGGAGTGAGCTCTGGTGACCTAAGAGCCTAGGCACTGCCCTTGTCCCTAATCAAGCAGCGAAGAACCTAGGGGTCTGGCTGGGTGCCTCACTTAATTTTCAGACTCAGACAAAAAAGTGGCGGGTATCTGCTTCGGACTGCTGCGGAGACTCAAACCCATTCTGGGCTTCTTCCACGCCCCTACTAGGCAGATAATCATCCAGGCCCTGAATATGTCATGACTGGACTACTCAAATTCACTGTAGTTAGGAGCTAATAAGTCTGAAGTTCAGAGGATACAGAGAGCCCAGAACATAGCTGTAAGATCCCTCTTTGGTATGCGCCGAGTCTTCTCAGTGACAAGCGCCATTTGCCATTTACACTGGCTACCTGTGGCTAGGCTGGCCTCTCTTAAAATCTTGACTGACCTGCTTTTACCTTATGCCCCCTCTCGCCAGCTGCATTCTGTGGGACAACATCTGGTGAATGAATGAATGATGGATTTATAGAGTGCGTGGTTACCCTGGAGCGTCCCAGCTCTGTACCACTGGGGAACCCGTCCTGGCTTTCCCTGTGAGATGGTCCCTTTACTGGGCATCCCCAAGGTGAAGCCAGGCATCCCTGGCGGTGGTGGGGCCGAAGTGGAGATTATGCAAGCTATTGCCCAGAGTTGCAGCGTGGGACCCCATGGTTAGAGTGGCACCGAGGCGAGATTTATCGGGCCTGCTGACATTGGTCCTGCACCTGGCCGCGTCGGGAATTGAACCCTGGTCCCGGGCCAACCTCAGCCTCCGGGTCTGCCGCCTCTAACCGTTGAGCCACACTTCTCCAAGTAGTGGTTCCTAGAGTCAGGCTGGTTTGTGCTGGTGGTCGTTCCTCTCGGAACAGAGCAGCCATCCTCTGGAATTCTTTACCGGACCATATTCGGGGGTTCACTAACTACCTCAAATTCAGAAAATCTTTAAAAACCTTTCTCTTCCCCATTCCGTAGGTCTCTGGGCCTTTTATGTTCTGTCACATCACTGCTGGTTAGCGCCGGGACTCTTCTTTGCTGGGGCAGCTGTTGCGCTCAATAAACCCGTTAACGTAACATAACATAACATAACATATGGCCCGTGCAAAATCAAAACACAAATTGGGTCTTGGAAGATCACACGTCGCAAAATATCAGTCAGCTACCTCAGAAGACTGACCAAGATCAAAGGTTCAAAACCCATTCAAATAAGTTACTGTTTCTCCCCAATTACATCTCAACAGGAAACTTTGACATCTTAAACAGAGGCACAATCATTAAACTGATAAAGGAAATAAGGGAAATAGCACATATTGAAACTACCAATTTGTTATCAGTCGAATTCAAAGCCCACCCATCGCTGATTAACAGAGAGGCTACAGTAACCAGTTGGTCCTCACCAGAAATAGTGGATTACATCATAATACATCAGCATAGGTTTAAGTCCTGAGGGATTGATCTTTAAAGGATCAAGGTACCATGCTACTTAGGGCTTCTTGTACCTATAAAACAAAAAGGGGAATCTATACTAAGGGGGGCCATTGGTGCGGGAACCAACGAAAATTAGCATGAGAACCTAAAAATGATTAAGCCCCTAGGTATGAGTACCCAAAGAGGAAATGATCAAGGCGACAACAAGATCAATCTGGTAGCAGACGACCAAAGGACATGGCCACTAGAACTCCATGCTCAATCGCAATCCTGACAACATTTGTAAAGGCCCACAAGAAAGTCCTAAAACTCTTAGCATCTGCTCCTGGAACACCCATGTGGTAGAAATCCTACTAGAAAACAATGAAGGCAGGGGTGTCCTCTTAAAATGCAATATAATTTTGACTCAAGAAACATTGAGTCTTAAACCTTTGCCAATCTTAGGCTCTACGAAGTACAACATACCAGCAGTAAAATGAGCACGATCTGGCCATCCAAAGTGGGGTTTGTTAATGTCTATATCTCGCTCAACTAAACTCATAAGGTCTATGGAAAAACAACCAACAGGAACCAAATAGATCCTTGCAATAAAATTGGATAATCAAAAGACTAGCAAGGCACTGACAATAACAATTTTAATAAATATCTACATCCATCCAAGAACAGTGACCAAAGAAGCGCACATGAATACCTCGATTAAAATGATAAAAACAATGCACAGACAATATGTGCAAACTCAGTTCATCATCACAGGTGATTTTAATACAAATTTATGCAAAAACGTCAGGAACCTTTATCAAATGGCTAACAAGCTAGAATCTCTAGGTTTAAAACATTTGAATGGAAACACCAAAGAGGACCCTCCAACATCAATCACCTTTCTAAGTGGGAACAAAAGCTCAACTGTCGACTACACATTAGTGAGCAAAAATGTGTGGCCTCAGAGGCATAAATTCCAAATAATTCAAAGCACGGAGAGAGATCATTTACCACAATGAATAGAATTGGAACAAAGTTTTGCTCATCTGATGGCACCCAATGACTTAATCTCTGCGCCCCTTGCATGTAGTCGAAAAAGTCTGAGATGGAGAGGAAAAGGGATAGTAATAAAGTAATGGCCAAAGTGTACCTTCAGGCAGGAACAAAAGAATAAATTGGAAAGGGAATAGGGAAGGAAGAAAATCGCAATAAGTAAATGGGAACCTACTAAAAGCTTGGTTCCCCTTAATAGCCGTCTTATTAAAAAAATTCCCACATAAAGGGAAGAAAGCGCATCATATCGCAAATAGGAAACACAATCCAGCGAACAGCCACCAATCCTGGTATTGAATAAAACTAGAGAAGCTAAAACGCCAAATTTTATGAGAAATCAGAATAGCCACAAAGCAGTTAAAACACGGAGAAATACCTGACAAGCGAAAGCTTAAAAAACCTAAGAGTTCAATATAAGAAAAGCTGCAGCGAAGCAAAAATAAATCACCATGCACTTATTTGGAAAAAACATCTTGTGGCGAGTAAACAACCAAACAGAAAGAATTTTGGCAAGTGGTAAATGCTCTGACACATGGAAAATGGTGGCTCACGTGCAAGTATTGTACAAAGAACCAGAGTTCAAACTAAAAACAGACAGTTGTGATACATTCACTGAAATGAGAAGGGGCTCGTCAACAGCTATGCATATAGCCGCAGGGGCTCAAGAAAGAACCATCATGAATAAGGAACATCACAACAAAAATATCCTTGAACTTACAGAAATAGACCAATTAACAAAAATCATAAAGAAACTAAAAACAGAAGGTGCAGCAGGCCCAAACGGGATACCAAATGCTCTCTTTAAGGGAAAATCTTTGTGTTGGGAGGAGTATTTTACTTCTTTTTTTAAGGAGCTATTTCTGACAAATAGAATACCCAAATTATGGAAGGGAAGCATTTTTCAGCCAACCTTTCGAGGCGGAAATCTGTCACTGCCCAGCAACTACAGCCTCATTGCACTAATAGACGTTGAAGCCAAGCTATCTGCTACCTGTCTGCTAGAACATCTAAAAAAAATGGTCAGATGACAATAAACGGATACATCGGTCCCAAACTGGGTTCAGGGTGGGGGCAGTCACACTAACAAATCTTTCAGTTCTAACGCTACTAACCGAAAATGCCAAACACCAGAACAAGCGGTTGTTCGTCTGCTGGGTGGACCTAAAGTCAGCTTTCGATTATGAGCCCCAAAAACACTTATGGGAAAAACTGTCAATGTGGGGTATCCCAAACAACCTACTGAATGTCATTAAAGAACTGTACACGGGAACCTGAACTAAGGTGAAAATAGGTGATGGCAGTTGTGTAACAAAAAAAATAGACACCCACAATGGATTACAACAGGGTTGTGTTTGAGCACCAAGCCTCTTCAATTTGTATTTATCCGGTCTTGAAAAAGCACTCAATGAAGCTAACAGCCATCTACCAATGCTAGCCAAAGAGGTGCTTGCAGTATGCTGATGACATAGTGCTTTTCAGCCAAACCCCAATTGGGCTTTAACGCAGCATGAGTATATTAGCTGAGCACATGGATCGGCACGGGTTAGAATTAAATGTATCTAAAACAAAGGTAGTGTATTTAGTGGATGCCAAATACAAAAAATGTGCATGGTTTTTGGATGGGAAAAAAGTCAAGGCCGTCGCCTCATACAAATATCTGGGATTTAAAATCAAAAGAAAACTGACTTATAAGCCTCATATCCTAGCAATGAGCGCCAAAGCCTAATATCTCACATATGGTTTTAAATTATTAGAAAGGAAATTAGGCTGTCCATCCTAAAGCCACCTACTATCCATCATGGTGGCACAGTTAATGCCTTCTGTCACTTATGGTATCAAAATGATGAGGGGTCGCAAAATCTCAATTATAAATAACATCCAAACAAAGGTTTATAAGAATGTCTTCCTTATTCAGCAATCAGCATCACCAGCTCAAGTCCAACTCGAGTCTGGTTTAACCAATCAAATATTCCGGAGTTAAAGTGCTTTCAATAAACTATGTGGAAGGCTTCGAGCACCTACAACCAACTCCATCGAGCACCTGTGCTGGAAAGAAATAGAAGCTCAAAGATAAAATAAAATAAAAGGTTCCTGGGCCTGCTATTTAAAACAGGTTATTGAGGATCTTTCCGCTCAAGAAACTTGGAACTCAGGCATGGGGAAACGAAGCAATTCATTTTTCAACAAAACTTCTATCTAACATAACAGATGAAACAGTTTATTACAAAGGCCTCATTTATGGACAATATAATCTGGTCTTGTTTTTTAAATGTAGAAATGATTAAAGATTTTTACTAATGTTTTTCATAGGATGCTTGAAATAATGTCAATTAAATTATACAGTGTAATGGTTTTAATAGACTGAACATTTGAATGAATTTGACTTTGACTTTTTGACAAAGAGAGTTTATGACATCCTCAGGAGCACCACTAAGGAATAGCACATACATATTGGACCTGTGTGGAGCAATCTAGAAGCCAAAGGAGATCATTGTTGTTAAATGCATATCCCATATGGCTGGCAAGCTGATGCCCATTCCTGAAAATAAGCATGCTGATCAAATGGCAAAATGCACCGAATTCAAATAAGGCACACTGTTTAATTATAGATTCCATTCAAATGCCTTTGAGTGAATTGAGAGGTTTGCAGAAAGATGCTCCAAAGGGTGAAAAAAGCAACTGGGAAAGGTTAGGCTATAAAAAGAAATTTCAGGATTTGTATGTCAATGCATATTTTGCCAGATTCATTGCTACAGCCCATTTGTAAATACTTGCATAATCAGTGTAGGAAATTAGGTTACTGGTTGAGGGGGATGAAATCATTCTAAAGCTGCAATCCTTGTCTGGCAAATATCAAATTCATCTGTGCATAACCCTCTGGCAGTTTGGCACAAAGCAGTCAGGCTTAAGTTAGAGGCAAGGAGTATGTATGCAGCACTTCAAACAGTAAAATAGTGAAAGCACAACACTAGAAAAATCACACACTAATCTAGAAATGTTGTAGTGGGATTTATTAATTTATTTGATACCAAAGCCACACAAATCTAATTAGTAGGACCGGAGATATACTATTGCAAAGGTTTTGTAAAAATCAAGCCCTAGGAAGCAAAAGCGCCATTTGGCGTAATCTGGTTTTGGTATACCGGGTCCAAGTCAAAAGTTCAGGTCGATCGCGTTGTAGTGTGGGCTGGATTCAGGACTGAGTTCATCCCACTAAGAAAGTACTTTGTGTTTCTCGGCATCGAGCTGCGAAGGCTTTGTGTCGCTCTGCATGGGCCGGTGTTGAGGCGCCGCCAACATGAAGGTGTGATGCAAGGTCTGGTGTTGAAATTCATCGTGCAGTGGAGGATAGATGAGCTGTCACTGTGGAGATGTGCCACACTTGATGGTCGATGAGCCATCGATGAAGAGATGCAATGCAATGACCTATGTTGAGGAAGCTGCCGAGGCTTGTGAGGACTTGCGATGAGATGTGTCAGCATACAGGGCGAGCTGCGTCACACTAGAAACGGAGTCGAGGGTGATCTACTCCATGCTGCGTCAAGATGTGTAGAGATGCATCGACGTTGAGGAAGCCTTTTATGCACCTGTGGCTTAGAACAGGAGGCCAGCCAACTGAGACTTGGAGATTTACTGTAGGGTGGATTCAGCAGTTCACTGTGTCAGAAGTGCCCTGCCGCAACAACAGCAGGCATTGGTCAGTAATGTAGTCCTTGGTCAGCATGCAGGTTAGCAGAGCTGACTTCGTAGCTGGGCAGTCCTCCTTCCTGGCAGAGTCCACAAGTCCAGAAGTGTTCTGAGGAGGTAGTTTTGAGGGTCCAATATAAACACCTGGTGGCAGCTTTGAAGTAGCAGAAGTTTCTAGTGGCTGAGATGTCTGGTTTAAGATTCCTCTCTCTCTCTCTGACATGGCCCCAGGTTGTCTGGTGACACAACAACTAGTGTCAAACCCTTTGTAAGAGTGCTAAGGCAAAGTTGTTATGATGTGCAAGTTTGGCAGGTGAGTGCCCTCTCCCATGAAGGCCCAACCTGCCAGTACATATTCCACTTATGTCTCACTGTTAGGGAGCAATTCAAAAAGACTAACTGTCAGCTATAACTAGTACTGTGACCAAAAAGCAGGATGCAGCACCATATAGATCAAACATGTAAATGTCAACTTTGTAAAAGCCGTATTTTAAACATTGGGACTTACAATCTGACTTTACCGTTAAACGGGGTTTTACAGGCGCCCTGAAGGTCCAGCTATGTTTCCTTGACCTTGCCCTTATATTAGCTATTAGGCGATCACCATGCGATGAAAATCGCCCAGGTCCCCCCCATTATCCAGATGGCAGGATGACATGCTTACATGGGGCAGTGCTGAAAGCACTGCAATTAGACAGCAGGAGGCAAGAGGGCTGCGTGAGCATCCCATATCTATGTGGACTGGGACATCATGCTGGAGGAATTTCGACAGAGAGACCTACTACCCATACAAGTGACTCCCTCTCCATGACGTACCTAGCAGCATGTAAATGAATAGAACACCGAACGCTCCACCGAGCCTATATTAACTTTCCACTGGCAAGTTAACAATAATTACTAGACACTGATGATGCAAGAATGTATTAGGTTTTAAGTTAGGGCAGACCAAAAGGGAGGGTGGGGGGATGGAGGCACAGTTTATTTGTACTGGAATTGTTTATAAATGAGTAATGCATTAGTACTTAGAGATACTATGACAGACCGTTAAATATGAACCATCTGTTTAATAATAGTATCCACTACATGGTCATGTATGGACATAGGACCCTTACTGCTTAGTCTGTATTACGAACTTATTTGTGCATGATTGCAAAATACAAAATGTCAATATCAAAACATCCTCGATGAGACGCATAGCCATCATGATGTGATGCTCACTAAAGATTGTTTTAAAAAAAAACAGGGTTTTACATTACTATTCTTTAGACACCAAACTCGATTTTCCTATCTGCTCCCACTTAGAAGTTATCACTTATTAAATGCAATAAGTCAAGCCAATGCTATCCTATGGGAGAGGCAGTCCTTGCAATATTGAAAAAACAAATGTATGAATTATTCAATATTAGGACTCATAAAAGTATACCCATTTTTAAATACATTGGACCCTGGTCTATGGGCTCTTCAGGGCCCACCCTATGGGTACCTTCTATGTATTAGAAAGGAAGGTTTAGACCTGGTAAAAAGATTTATTTTGCCAGGTCAAAGTTGTGATTTAAAAAAGCACACACAGGTTCTAATGGCAGGTCTGAGACATGTTTTAAAAAGCTACTTAAGTGGGTGGCACAATACGTTCTGCAGGCCCTAGTAGCATTTACTTTACAGGACCTGGATACATGTAGTACCAACTTAATAAGGACTTACAAGTAAATTAAATGTACCAATTGGGTACAAGCCAATTCTACCATGTTTAAAGTAGAGATCACAAGCACTTTAGCACTGGCTAACAGTGCACAGAGTCCTAAGCCCAACAAAAATTAGATCAGCAAAAATAGGAGGAGTATGGCAAAAGGTTTGAGGAAACACCGCCCTAAGGCTGCCAGGTCTAACAGTCAGACTCATGCAGGGAGAAATAGTTTGGTTAGGATATTTAAAAAATATTGGGAAAACATATTCATTGATTTATTGCATTCGGCATCCACAGTCAGACTCATGCAGGGAGAAATAGGGGCCGATTATGATTGCGGTTTTTCCGCATCCTCCGGGCCGGCGGAAGCCACCGCCGGCCCGGAGGATGCGGAAAAACCGCTGCGGAGACTCCAAAGACCCACCGCCATATTAGGATGGCTGGTGGGTCTGGAATTCCGTCCGAAAGCTTTTCCGCCGTGGTCGCCTTCTGACCGCGGCGGAAAAGCTCTAACATGGCTGGCGGTGTCTATCAGACACCGCCAGCAATATTAGGATGGTGGGATGCTTTTCCGCGGCGGCTAGTCCGCCGTGGAAAAGCATACAGACTTTCACTTCGGGGGCCCGTTGCGGGACCCCTGGGTGAAGGGGGGTGCACATGGGGGGTACCTATGTTACCCCCGTACATTTGCATGCACAAAACAGCAGGCACTGCGCGGTGCCTTCCGCTTTGTGCATGCAAATGCGATGCCTGCATTTTTAACCTTGCGGCGGGTGCAGCTTGAAGCTGCACCCGCTGCAATGTTAAAGATGGAGGATGTGACCACCACCCTGGCGGTCACATCCTAATTGCACTGGAGGGAACGCCGCAGTCCCTGCGGACGTTCCCTCCTCCTCAGAGGTCATGGACGGACTTCCGTCCGCGATCATAATCGGCCCCATAGTTTGGTTAGGATATTTAAAAAATATTGGGAAACATATTCATTGATTTATTGTGTTCGGCACTCACTGTCCAACCACCGTTTATGTTGCTTTAGGAGTGAAAGAAGGTACCAGACGAATGGTACCAAGGGCATCATCATCAAGATAACAAAGAAGTTAGCATTAACCAATTATATCCACTGGTGTGGATTCGCCCTCATGTAAAATCCTGGTGAAAATCATTACACAGCAAATTTAAGATGCTATGGACAAATAGTTTAATAAAGAACAGCGTGGGTTTCTCATGAGTTGGGGCTGTTTTGATCAGATCCTTACTCTACACAACATCATAGAGCAGTGCACAGAGTGGCAGAGACAACTATACATCAGCATGTGCAATAGATACTGCGACAGGCTCGGGTATAAACTGAGTGCCTTTGGCATTCCGCAGCGGATAGTTCTCCTCATCAAGAGCTTCTGTGATCATTTTAGCTGCAAAGTGAAAGATAGTGAGTATAGATTCGACCTCAAAACCTGTGTGAGATTGGGATGCATAATGTCAGTGCTGCTCTTCAACCTAATCATTCATGGGTTGATGCAAAGCACAACAGAAGACCAAGCTAGAGTCATCAGATGGCCCTTATCCTCTACACTGGAGGAACTTGACGATGCAGAGGACCTAGCCATGGACAATATGTCTCGTTCTAACATTTATGCACAGAAAGTGGGCCTGAAGGTTAACATTAACACAAGTAAATAAGAAGTCATGACAAACAACATCCCAAAACCTTCACTGAACAAGATGGATGGATTGGACATAGCATGACTGAAGAGTTCCCCTACTTAAACAGTACTATCGGACATGATGTAGGGGTAGGCAGTGACATCAAGTGTAGACTAAGCAAGGACTGGAATGCCTTTAGAATGCTGAACAATTTGTGGAGCTCATCTAAGTACAGCACTATCACCAAGCTGAAATTTTGCCCTAGCTGCATTCTCTCCATACTGTTAAATGGATCAGAATGCTAGCAGGTGACGAAAAGCAACATGACCAAACTGTCAGTCATACACACTAGTAAACTGAGAAGAATATTCCCCAAATAGGAATGCTCACCGGATGCAAGCAAGAAAGTATGGACACCATCATTATGAGAAAAAGATCAAGATAATAGAACATACCATCAGAAGGATACAAGACTCTATCATAAGAATAGCTCTCCACTGAACCCCAACAAGGTGAACAGAGGAAAGGGGGGCCAATAAAGACCCTGAAGCACAGCTGTTGCATTGTACAGAAACTAGTTCAAGACAAAGTGAAGTGGAGGTCCTTTGTTGCTGCCCTTCATGCCCTACAGAATAATGGACAATAGATAGAATGATTACCATGAGAGAGATTTTGCATGACTTTGTTGTCTATGTATGGTAATGTATAGGTAAAATTAAAAAATATGTTGAACTCAAAAAGAAATATTTTAAAATATCGACTTCCCTTGCTAAACCCCTCTTGTGACACCACCTGAACCTTTCTAAACCCAAACCCTCCTTTACTCCTCCATTAAACCCTTCCCTTTTTTATAAGTATTCCTTATTTTCTAGCTACTCCCCTGTGTTTCTCCCAGATTTACTACTGAAATATATATCTGTATGTGCAGAGATTCCACAGTCGGGCAGAGATCTCCACACCTATAGGTATAGTAGAGGCATTGTCGTAACCTCCGCATTTAGGTTTGTGATCTGTATTTTGGGGTATGTTTTGTGTAGTACAAATGCAATTTGTGGATAGACCCCAGTATCTTTATTTCAGTAGTTTGGGATCATACATAATGAGGTATAGAGGTTGTCCTGGCTGCAGTTTTGTGTCCATGATCTTCAGGATTTTTCAATGACAAAGCAAGACAGATGTTTGCCATTGGGATGAATGAACGGAACTGCTCCTTCAAAAACTGCTCAGAGCTGTTCCCCACTGCCTCTCTGAGGTTATTATTATTCTCAAGTGATTTGTGGTGCCCGGCTTTTGGCATCCTTATGCATTCCTCTAAAGAGAACAATGTAGCATTAACCTTCTGGGATCATGGTGTGGAGTTTTTTCTTGTTGGCGTCTAATTCAGATCTATGATATCATGCCTCTGTGACTTATTGTACCATGTTACGAACTTCTACCCACAAAAGGGCAACACCCTTTCCATCTTTTCCAATGTTCGCCTCTGTGGCAGATCTGGTGTATTTAATTGCTCTAGTTGTAGGTTCCATTGCCATATGATCAGGTTTAGGCCTGGGCATAAATTTTCTCTCCGCTTGCGGAGTTTGCTGAGTTTTTCCCACTCATGTTTGCCAACGTTTAATTGGCGAGCATGAGCAAGGAAAATCTTACTCCCGGCGAGATTTCTATAAGCGTGCAGTCACGGATGGTCACTACCACTGATGTTGAGAAACCTTCCGTCTGTGTTGAGGAAGCTGCCGCTCGTTTAGAACATCTACTCGAGCAGCAAAAATAAGCAGCAAATTATTGAGCAGCACATGGGGTCGCTCACAATGATTTTACAGTGCAGGACAAACACCTGGTGCTAATCATCAGCATGACCATCACACCGTAATGCACTATGCTGCTTGTCAAACTCCACATAGCACGGTGGAGTTTTTTGGTCATGCGGAAGTCTGCAAAATCCGCCCAGGCCTAATCAGGTTCATGCACCTTATTCCCCAAGTTCTCTTATATTTCTAATGGGCCCAACTGCCTTTTTCCACTTAGGATTTGGGGTATTTATCCAGTCTTGTTCTGTTGGGAATAACGGACTCCTTACCCTTCACTGTGTTGGATTGTCTCAGGGTTCCAAATGTGGTCCCACAAAAGTTCCCAAGTGCAGCGGTGTATAAGGGCTGTAGGGGAGATATCTCTAGGTTTGCAGTACCCTTTCTGGTGGCCCTCGGATTAGGATTCCCTTGTTTAAATCATTGTTGGCACCTATGATGTTGTCTCCTTTGTCAACCTGTGCAATAGTATCAGCTGGCATCCAGTTATCTCACTTGGGGCCACATCAGGAGCCCCACATGAGCAGAGATGGTGGTCTGTAGGCAAAAGTACAGCCCCACAGCAGGACGCTCCTCTGGTTAGCTGACCATCACCAGCCACAGACATCATTTACAAGTTAATTGTGTAATGAATGTTAGTTTGTCTTGTCTTGTATAACAGAGAGCAGCGCTAAGACTTTCCAACAATTGGCATTACAGAATATTCATTTGTTAGATGATGTCTGCTTGGGTATTCACCATGTATTGTGACACCCTTCACCAGAAGGCTCCTTTAAACTCTTGTCGGTCTCTAGTAAAGAAATACCTTTTATCTACTTCTGCGCATTTCTAAATAATTTTGGAAGAGTAAGTCATTCTCTCCTATGTTCAAATGTTTCTATTACCTTGGTTTTATTTCAATCTTTGGGCAAACCACTTTTATATTTAATCATAAAATGAATGCTTTGTAATGATTTGATGTGAATCTCCTAATGGAGAGTTTCATAACCATTGCCTCGCATAGTGATTGACAGTTACAGAATCTCTCACTTCAGTAAGAAACTCAGATTAGCGTGTACATGGCGAGCAGATGGTTTATCCACACAAATATCTTCGGGAGTTGGAAGCGGTTCTTAAATTTGGAATATAATGATGTGTCATCACCTATTATGGAGATAGATCAGCTAATTTCATTATCTGCTCTCACTTACAGTGAATTGAAAAAATTCAGAGGGGGGCAGTCAATTTTGCTACGAGCTGAAATATAGAATTCTCTCTGAAGGGCAGATTATATAAGGGAATGTGTGAAGTCACATCCCACCACATATAGGATCTTAAATAGGGCTCCTGCTCATGACTATAAGCAAAGTCAAGAACCTCCAATCAGGAGGTTGAACCTGCCAGTTAAACCATCTTATGCAATCTGATGCTGCTGTGACCTGCCCTTTTTAATCTGTGTCAGCCCTTGCTACCCTACCGAATTTGCATGCATGTAAGGACAGAGCATCACTACCAAAATATCGTCTATAAAAATATCACCATACCAAAAATATTGTGACCAAAACATTGTTATCCAAAATATTGTCATCCTATACTTATAATGGTAAGTACAAAAATATTTTTTTAAATATAATTGTCATTGATATTGTTTAATAAATATAGTTTTTTAAAATATATATAAATTAAAATATTGAATAATAAAAATGTTAAATAGTAAGATTAATTTAGTACAAATAAAATAGATGTACTATATATTTCAAGAAAAAAACAAATCAACATACTTTTAAAAATATTAATATATCATACATATATATTTACATATATCTAGTTAAAACTATTATCAAACTAATCATTTTAATTTACATTATGATTTCTGAATGTATTCAAATAATGTAATATTACAAAAAATAAATATGTATCTATATTTATTTATACATATACCAATAACATAAAATATTTAAAAACAGACCATTTCAATTAAAATAACAAAGTAAAACAACATACATTTCTTACATTTGAATACAACTATTGTACATATTAAAAACATTATTAATTATAAATATTATTATTTCAACTAAGCAAAAACATAATAATATAAATTGTAACAATATCAAACACATTTAAATTATTTACATTTAATACGTATGCTATTACCACTATAATTTATACAAAAGTAGGCAAAGTGTTGTACTTAGCATGTATAAAATGTACAATTCCCAATCCAGTCAGTGAAACAGTAGGGAAAGTGTTGGATTGCCTAGGGGTAGAATGTACTATTCCAACTCCAATAACTTCAACAGTAGGGAATGTGTTTGGATTACGGAGGAGTAACATTTACTATTCACACTCCAGTCAGTGCATCAGTTGGGAAAATGTTGGATTGCGGAGGGGTAAAATTTACTATTCCCACTACAATGAGTGCAACAGTAGGGAAAGTGTTGGGTTGCAGAGGGGTAAAATGTACTATTACTTCTCCAGTCAGTGCAACAGGGAAAGTGTCAGATTGCGAAGAGGTAAAATGTACTATTCCCACTTCAGTCTGGGCAACAGTAGTGAAAGTGTCAGATTGCGAAGGGGTAAAATTTACTATTGCAACACCAGTCAGTGGAACAGTAGGGAAAGTGTGGAATAGCGGACGGGTAAAATTTACTATTCCCACTCCAATCAGTGCAGCAGTAGGGAAAGTGCTGGATTGTGGAGGGGTAAAATGTACTATTCCCACTCCAATCAGTGCACCAGTAGGGAAAGTGCTGGATTGTGGAGGGGTAAAATTTACTATTCCCACTCCCGTCAGTGCAACAGTAGGAAAAGTGTCAGATTGCGGAGGGGTAAAATGTACTATTCCCACTCCAGTCAGTGCAACAGTATGGAAAATGTTGAATTGCAGAAGGGTCTAATTTACTGATTCCACCCCAGTCTGTGCAACAGTAACGAAAGCGTTGGGTTGCGGAAAGGTAATATTTAATATTCCAACTCCAATAAGTGCAACAGTAATTAAAGTATTGGATTGCAGAGGGGAAAATGTAATATTACAACTCCAATAAGTGCAGCAGTAGGGAAAGTGTTGGATTACGGAGGGGTAAAATTTACTATTCCCACTCCTATGAAAGCAACAGTGGAGAAAGTGCTGGATTGCATAGTGGTAAAATGTACTATTCTCACTCCAGTCAGTGCAACATTAGAAACAAACAAATTCTCTTGCAATAAATAATTTCAAAAACATTATAAACAAATACAAATAAAAACATGTAAAAAAAGAAATACAACTATATTTTATATTAGAAATGTAATTAAATGAAGACATATGGTCAATGTTAACTACATATCATAACTACAAAATACGAAACATATTACATTTAAATAAATAATTGTATTTAAAAATTAATTAATTTTTTTTTATTAAATACCCTGTACCCCTACAAATCTCACAACCCGCACCTAAAACTTAACTTTAAAAAACAAATATTCTACTATTTACATAAATATTTATAAATAAGCTCATTATTATTAATTGCATTTTTTTACTTCATTATTATTAACTAGCGGCCCGTCCCGAGGTTGTCCGGGTATAAAAACGAATGTCTGCAATGGTTGTAATAGGTATGGACAGTGTGCAAAGACCTCCGAACCATCCTGGCTTCTACGAAGGCTGAGCGTGTGTTTCCCTTCTCCGAAAGCGACAGTGTGCAAATGCCCCTGAGCCGTCCCGGCTTGGTCGCTTGACGTACTCCCCACAGACGACGTGGTGCACAAATAAGCCACACACGGCGATGACGTCCGACAGCAAACCTTACCGAACGCTACCCCCTGCATTACAATGCAGCATGCGTCTCAGAATGCACACGCCCACAACAACGCTGAGCGGCACGCACACCTCACGATGTGCACGAATGATAATCTCACTGTGATAGGACGTCGTTCTCAGGCTGCAGGCGTCTCCATGGGTTACAGTGCTGAATGGTTAACGCACACGCCCACCCTCGAAGAACACACCTGACGACGTGCTCGAACGCTTTTCTCACGTTGCTACAACGCTATTCTCATGCTGCAGGCGTCTCAGACATAACAATGGTGAATGCTGAACGCACACGCCCACCCACACGCCCACCTCAGAGATGGTGCTACTTCCAAGGGACTACTTTGTCAAACAACGTACTTTGCCCTACTAAAGTATATGTTTTGCTGGTATATAGCCTATGTCCATCTGCCTTGCCTCACCTTTCCAATGCTGCATGCGGCGCTCCGGTTGGCGCTGTGGTTCTGGAGCTTACCCGCCTCAAAGGTTTGGTCTCTCTCTTTATTATATTAGTATTGATTTACTTCCCACAATATACCCCCACAAAACGCACAAGCTCTTAAAATGTAACAAAACACAAATTTGATGACACAATTAACGTAATGAATTATAAGTGTAATAATTAATATCAATTACAAAATTATTACTTAATTAGTTTACTTCACAACCTATACCCCTACAAAACCAATAAATCACACCTAGAGGCCCATTAGGATGGCGGGCAATCCGCCCGCCATCCGCATCTGAATTCCCCCCGCCATATTAGTATGGCGGGGGGGGACCGCGGCGGACGGAAATACCATCCGCCACTTTTCCGCCCCGGTCGCCTTGCGCCCGGGGCGGAAAAGGATTAATATGGTGGCGGTGTCTATTAGACACCACCAGAAATATTATGATGGGCTTGGTGAGATGCCTTTCCTGCGGGCCCCCAGAGTGAATGAGAGGTGGGGGTGCACACGGGGGGTAGCTGTGGTACCCCCCAGCATTTGCATACACGAAGCAGCAGGCACCGCCGGGTGCCTGCTGCGGTGCCTGCTGCTTCGTATATGCAAATACTTGCATGCATTTTTAACATTGTGGCGGGCGGTGCAGAGAGCACCGCCCGCAACAATGTTAAAAATGAGGGATACGCCCGCCACTGCGGCGGGCGCATCATAATGCCACCATCGGAACCCCCGCCCTTAAGGTGGGCGGTCCTTTTTTCCGATGGGATGGCGGGCGGAAGTCCGCCCGTCATCCTAAGAGGGGCCCTAATGTTTTAGTAAAAAAAAATTATTGCACAAGGTACATATTTAATGATCAATTAAATAATGATGAATGAAAAATGAAAAATTAATTACTTATAATTAATTTACTTCCCACCCTGTACCTATAAACCCCACAACATGCATCTAGAATTCAAAATAAAAAAATTATTACAAAATTAACATAATTATCAATTAAATAATTGATAATAATTAATTACTAAAACTTAATTAGAATTCATTTACTTCCCACCCTGTACCTCTATAAACACCACAGCTTTTACACAATTGATATAATTATTAATTAAATAAATGATAATAATTAACAACTAATTATTAATTCATTATATTTAATTACTTCAATATTTTCAAAATCGATATTACTTACCTGAAAATTGATAGTCTTGAAAACAACGTTCTTGCAGATGATATTTCCATAGCACGATATTTTGGACATTATCTTTGGTAGGACGATATTTTAAATGTCTGAATACCGAGTCGAGATGCTAACTCTTATTCTAATTCTATTATGTTGTTGAATATTTGTGGCCTGGCCTTGTTAAACATCTCTGGATCCATGACTGTACTAACTGCTATGTGGCTGGCAGTCTCACATTGTTTTATTCGATTCTGGGCAGTGCCATTGTGTAGCACTGTAGTGTTTGATAACTGTTTACCTCTTGACGCCTTTTGGGAAGTATTCTATATTATATTCTAACTTTACATGTGGCTGGACATCATTTGGAAGGAGGATCACCTTGGGCCCAATTCACTGAGGTAAAATGATACCAAAAGTCTAACTTAGACCAAAAGCCTAGCTTAACTACTTTTTCGGTGTTCGCAAAGGTAAGTTAGTACTAGTGGCTTTACTACTAGTAAAGTTACTGCTAGTAAAATTACTAGTAGTAAAATTATTAGTAGTAACTTACCTTTGTGAATACCAAAAAGTAGTAAAGTTAGCCTTTTAGTCAAACTTTGCCTTTGTGCATCGTGCCCCCTTGTCTTTGGTATTTTGTTTTGTTTAGTCAGCTCACACTTGCCTGCTGCTCCATCCCATCTTGGGTACAGGTGTCACTTTCGATTAGGGCAAATGATGTCTCTGTTGAGCCTTTTGAGGTGGGATGCAAACTGTATTCTCTTTTTAGCGGTGTCACAGTGGGGCAACACAAAATGATGGTGTCACGTTTCAGAATATGACGAGGGGCCCCTATGTCTCCCATATCTTACTTAAATTCATTGACCCAAGTCTGAATGGGGGACCCCATAAAGATTTGGGGTCACGGCAGTGGAGCATGGGGCCTGCGTTACACATCTGTGGTGTGATATGCATCATTCTGTTGTTGTAGTGTTTGATTTTAAACCATGTGCAGTTTGCTGATTCATTTTTCGACGTTCTGGTTATTGAGGTGTCCTGATGGAGTGGCAGAAACCCTGTGTAATAACTCACCAATGTCTCGTTTTGTGGCTGCCTTTCGGCCAACTCAATTTTTATATTCTCTCGCACGTAGATAGAGGTACCTGACACCCCCCACACTTTTTAATTGCATGGGTCGATTTCCCCATGACATTATATGCATCATGACGGGATTCATAAATGGTAGTAACAAACCGAATATTTAAGCATAGAGTGTATTTAGCATTACAGGTGCATGCCTCCTTACCAACTCGCTGTCTCTTCATGCCTTTATCTTTGTTTTTAATGTTAATCTGCATTTGACAAGACATGAAATGAGGCGGTCTTGTCTGTAAGTAAATATTTTGCAGGGCGATATGAAATGGAAATCGCATATCAACACGGCAATACTAAAGTTTAGTCAGCTTGCAGGCGTAGTCGCCCTCAAACATAGAACCTCGCTGACAAAACCTATAAACTGTGCCCTTGAAATTTATAAAATTAAAGTATTGAGCGCCTGTTTATATGGTTCTGAACTCTGGGGTTTTTGAAATCTAGGAGACCTGGGGCGGGCAGAAAATAGATTTTTGCGAGGGCTCGTAATGGCCCCCCAAAGCACACCCACAATCCCATTAAAGTTGGACCTCGGTAGGAATAATATTGAGGACATAGCCCGGCTACGGCCACTGTTGTATTGGAGGCGCCTGATGGTGACCCCAGAGCTAAGTCACTATGTCAATGCCTTGTCAGATGTCGTTAAGTGTGACCGTTTTCATTGTATTGTATGGTTAAAAGAATTGCGGGGCCTACTTGCAAAGTTAAAACTGGATCATTTATGGGGTAACACAGATGTAACTTGCTTTCCTTCGAAAATAAAACTGAAAGAAATGTATTGGGAGATGGTGTATTCATCAATGTATTGTAAAAGATCTGTATCCAACCTGTCATCTCGCTTTCTGGACATTAAAATGTTCCCATTGTGCGAACCATACTGGGACATAATTGAACGCCCGTATGACCGGAAATTATACTTCCAATTCCGTGTTGGAACACTCCCAGTGAATGCCTTTAAGAAACATTGGTCCCCGACGTGGGATGAACGTTGTTATCACTGCAAAGACCAAATAGAGCACATTTCCCATCTATTGTTTTGTTGCCCCTTATATGCAAGCCCACGGCGTAAATGGTTAAAACCAGTTTGTTTAAACATTGGAACTCGCAGCCAATCGAAAGCAATATTAGAATCTGACTGGTCCACACCATTCGTGATTGCTGTAGCAAAATTTCTTGCTTGGGCCTGGGTAATTCGCACCCGCACATTACTGTTAAATGCAACATAATGAATTATGGTTGCCATGTTAAATGTTCCCCTATTGAATTTTTTTATTTTTATTTTCCTTTTATTTTAATCTTTTCTAATAACTGAAATGAATTAAGCACAAATTTTATT
The DNA here is from genome assembly GCF_964261635.1 of Lissotriton helveticus. Taxonomy (NCBI): domain Eukaryota; kingdom Metazoa; phylum Chordata; class Amphibia; order Caudata; family Salamandridae; genus Lissotriton; species Lissotriton helveticus. The sequence goes on along the minus strand of NC_136063.1, from coordinate 209,378,753 downwards.
TGCGTAAAGTATTCGACTGTCATTTGTTTAATATGTATTTAAAAAAAAGTATTTTTAGCTTTAGTATTTATTGTACAGGGTTAGGATGGATGCTTTTATGACAAATGTCGAATAAAGCTTTAAATTGTTGCAATTGTTGTAAGTAAATTATGTTCTGGAAATGTTCACGTCTGGACTTAGCACACAGGAAGTGACTGACACTGAGGTCCCTGTTGCTGCTACAAGTGACAGAAATAACAGCACAAATAACCACATGTGGCCCTTGAACACTTTCTCGAGGTTCATGTTTCGTCGCCCTGGAAACTGAGTTTTCTCTGAGGTCCTATCTTCATAAATCTGTATTTCTGCAAATAGAAGCCATTCTGTTTGGCCACAGCTCTAAGGAGTATGCAAGTCTAAACATTGTGGGCCTCGTTTATGAAAACTGTTGCATCGCTGCATGAAAACAGTGATGCAACAGTTTTCACCTTGCCCTCCTTGCTACTCGAAGGATGTGCTGTATTGAATATACAGTGCTCCATGTCGCAAGGAGTTATAGATATATTAAGTATTTCTGATGTATCTGTAGGCGCAGTAATCACGCATTGCTGGAATGTGTCATTACACATGGGGAAGTACCATGTTAAATGTTCCTGCGGCAGTCTTATGCCTGCTGTGAGGCAGGTGTAAGATTTTGACTCAGTGGCGTCCTAAAAGGGACGCTGGGAAATCTAATACATTTCACTGTGCCACTTCTACCAGGCTTTTTACAAGGGAATACCCGCCCTGCATATATTATACCTGACGCAGGTGTAATGTAGCACAGGGCTTTACAAAGTGACGCATCTACTTAGTTGCATCACTTTGTATACAGAGCGCAACGTGGTGCATTTTTTATGCTGCCTTCCATCACAAAAAGTGACACAACGGCGACACAAAAGTGTTGCAAGGCCTCATAAATAAGGCCCTTTGTTTTTGAGATAACTGCAACAATTCAAAAGCATGCAGCTCATTGTGAAGTATGGCATATAAGTGATCTTGAATACTCCCACAATTGAGTGTGTTTTCAATTGAAAATTCATTCACAAAAGAAGGACGAATATCAAAAGCTAATGCATTCTTGTGGCCTCTAAGTAAAGGTTGGTGAAAGGTGTCGATGCATTAGATATGGACTGTAGAGTATGAAATATGCCACTTCTTATCCTTATTTCTTTTTAAAAATCACAATTTGGTCCAAGCATGCAAGTGGCAAGTGCAAATATGAAGTGTTCAAATGCTATTAGTAGAAGCTAGGGGCACTGACAATTTATGAAAACGTTTTTATGTTAAAATGTAACAGCAGTGAATGTACTGTAGAGTGTGATCGCAGGCATGCTAATGAGACATCCTCGAAACCAAAAACGCTATGGACTGCACTTTTTCCGATGAATTCCAGTAGGAATGGAATGCCCAAAGAGAAGTTGTCCAAAAAATATTTGAGCAGTAGTTGTACTGCAACAGATTTAAAAAACCGAAGAATTGAAAAATGAGTGTGGTACAGACTCCTCTTCCCCAAGCCCCAAGATGAACAGTTTTGGACTATGGGATAATGTCAGGGCTACAAAGACCAGAATGCTTGGGAAAGCTCACAGACGTGCCTGGTAAAACACTAATGCATGATTGGTAAAGCAGAGTGCTGACAATATGCTGCATTTAAAGTAAAAGATTAACAGAGCTCGTGGTCAAAAAGTTACTTCCTTGCTCGAATTTGCACCAAATCTGACGATTGGAGCAGCATAGCCAGCACCACTAAATCTGAAAAAGGTACCCATAGAGTAGAGAAGTTGTTTCTGAGAAGTATTTCATCAGTAAAATACTGAACATTTTGAAGGACTGCAACATGATTCTGTATCACAAAGCCGCTACCCCAACCCCACTTGAACACTTTTGAACCATGGACTAATTTGAAGGCTACAAAGATCAGAATGCTTGGGGGAGCTCACAAGTGTGCCTAGTAAAAGAAGAGTGCAGAATTAGAGTGCTGCCCCAATATGTTGTGTGTATCGGCCAGTGTTCAAGAACATGGACTGGTGCAGCGAAGAAGAAAATATATATTGGAACAGGACAATGACACCACCCCGCTCTTGAGCTGTTGTGTAATAGGAAAGAAAGTTCTATAGGGGAATATAGATCATTACTTTTCCAATTATGATTTATAAATACCATTATGTAGGTTCATATCACTTCAGCCTGCCATCAGATTGAGTCCCTACAGTGAGAAACTGGGTTACTGGTTGACTGGGGTGTGAGCCCTGACAAGCAGCAACCACAATTCTTGTTAGGACAAGCACACGGAAACCCGAAATTAGCCTGTTCTCACCCCATGGTAGCTTAGCAGAGAGCAGTAAGGCTTCACTTAGAGGCAATGTGTAAAGTATTTGTGCAACACTTCAAACAATAACACAATGAAAAAAAAAAAAGAATAATAATTCCACACCATGATAGAAAAATAAGTAGAATTGAAAAAATAAATAAAACCAAAATAACAAAAATCCACTCAGTATATCCGGAGTTATCAATTTTTTTTATATGTTAGTGAAAATAGTGCCAAAAAGCACAACGGGCCAACTAGGAAAATATGGTCACGCTGGATCGGGTGAAAGTCTCATTTTCAGGCCAAACACTATGAAGCGCAGGTCAGATCCATCACCAGATTAGGCCAGCTAAAGTTTACCTTCTCAAGTCCGTGCCAAGAGTCCTGTTGGCCATAAATATGGCTGCAAAGAGCAGAGAGTGCTTCGTGGGAGGCTGGTGGCGTAGAGTAAAGAGCTGGCCAGCGTCGCAGGCAGGCATTCCTGGAGCTTCGCATTGGTGGTCCCTGCGAGCAGTAGATGCTGGAGAGCAAAGAATCCGGCTGACAGAGCTTTGTGCTGACTCATTGAGCAGGCCCATTTGCGATTCCATAGAGCCCAAAAGCGTGATTATAGCTCACTGAACCACCCTAAGGGTCCAGGGCCAGAGGGACACCACTTGGGGGTAAAATAAAACCCTACAGTTGGTTCCGGGGGCTGGTGCAGAATGATGGGGAGTCTTTTATGTTCCCCAAGCTTTAATTAGAGGCAAGCAGACTAGCCCTTGGAGTCACTGTAGAAGCTCTGGGTTCAAGATGAAGTTACAGGTCCTATTCTTCCTTCCCAGGCAAAAGGGCAGCAGAACAGTGCTGCTGGGCAGGTGTTTCTTCAGAACACCAGTCCAGCAGAGTGGCAGTCTGTTCAGCAGCTCAGCAGTTCTTCTTGCCAGAGTATCCACAGGTCCAGAATTGTACTGAAGAGTTGGTGAGGTCCAGTATTTATACACAGCTGTGCCTTTGAAGTGGGGAGTAGTTTCTAGAGGAATGTCTTTGAAGTGCAAAGGTGCCTTGCCTTCCTGGCCCTACCTCCTGACTGACTAAAAGGGGTATCCAGCCCTTTGCGTGGAGACAGGATACAACCTATTCATGTGCACGTGGGGCTGGGCCCAGCTCCTCCCTCCCATCCTGCTAGTGACGGTTCATCCAGTCGCACCTGAGCTCCTCATTGTGTGTGGGTGTCTAGGAGGAATACACAAAGCCCAACTGTCACCCACACCCAGTTGTGTGACCCAGAGACAGGCTGCAGACACCAAATAGCTAAGTCAAGAAAATGCCAACTTTCTAAAAGTGGCACTTTCAAAACTGTAAATTAAAATCCGACTTCCGTAAGTCAGGATTTTTAAATCCCAAATACAGAGACATCAAACATGAATTGAATACCTGTTCCTATTTATAAGTTACACTTATAAAATGCAGTAAGGTAACTCCAATGTTAGCCTATGGGAGAGGTAGTCCTCTCAGTAGTGAAAAGAGAGTTCAGGAGGCCTACACTAAATGAAGAGGTCAATTTTAAGTATAGAGGATACCTTAAGAAAAAAGGGAAGAATTGGGGGTCCAGAGTAAACGATTCCATGGGCGGACTGTAGGGGAATACTATATAGGTATTTATTTTGGACAATCCATAGGCAAGGGCAAAACTGTCAGGGTATGGACTGCATATTTGCTGCTTTTCACTCAACCTCTTTCATTGAGTGTAAAACCCTTCCCCATCTCTCCCTTAAAGCATAAAGGGGTCAGATATATTTGCTAGTAGGGACTTATAAATTCAGGTAAGACCTTCCCTCCTTGGTGGCACAATGGTCAGCTTCTCTTCAAGTAGAGTAAAGGCTGGCACTGCTGTGAGCCCATCTTTGTGGGCCTCTAGGCCATATCGCACCTTGAAATAATAATATAAGTGAGAGTTGTTGTTGCCCATCCATATGTTCCCAATTTTTTATCATCTTGGGCTGCTCAATAGAGCAATCTCTGGTCTGCCGGCCATATCTTCTGTGTCTTTGAAAATACAGTCTTTTACTGGGAGCAGCTAGGCTGCCCAGTAGTAATGTTGTGTATCCACCACTCCCATTCCTTAAAACTAAAACGCTAGACCCCCTTACATCCCTTTTGACCCGACTTATACTCAGCTCCATGAGGGAGTGGGCAGAGAGACGATGGAAGAGAATACACATTTGGGGCTGTCAGAAGGAAATAATCTAATCATGAAAAGCAGAGATGCACTGAACTGAAAGTGTATGCTTTCTCCCTTTCGCATCACTTACACCAAACGTTTGTTAAGCCTGAGGTTGCTGATTACATTGAAAAAGCTACAATCTGATCTATTATCCATCATGTAACAGAAGTTCCCCCAATGATTATCTTTCCCAGCAGAACATCTACCACAAAATCGAAAAGGATTTGTAGTGTTTCTAGGATAAGAACAGGTGTTACATAAACATTTAGGAAGTACCGGCTGCGCCCTTGAAGGGGGGCCTAATACCTGATAATTCTCGCCTCGGTGCCTATTCCAATCATGGAGTCCCACTCTGCAACTCTGGGCAATAGCTTGCTCAATCTCCACAACGGCCCCCACAACGCTAAGGATGCCTGGCCTCCACCTTGGGGGTGCCCAGGAGTCAATCAATCAATCAAAGACATGTGTAGAGCGCACTACTTACCCGGAGGGTCTCAAGGCGCTTGGGGGGGGGCGCTGCTACTGCTCGAACAGCCAGGTCTTGAGCTTCTTCCTGAAGAAGAGGTGGTCTTGGGTCAGGCGCAGGTCCGTCGGGAGGGAGTTCCAGGTCTTGGCGGCCAGGTAGGAGAAGGACCTTCCTCCTGTTGTCGCTCTTCGAATGCGGGGGATGGCGGCGAGGGCGTGGTTGGTCAATCGGAGGTGGCGTTTGGGGGCGTAGAAGTTGAGGCGGTTGTTGAGGTAGCTCGGCCTTGGTTGTGTAGGGCTTTGTGTGCGTGGGTGAGGAGACGGAAGGTGATTCTCTTGTTGACGGGGAGCCAGTGCAGGTCTCTCAGATGTCCTGAGATGTGGCTGCGTCGGGGGATGTCGAGGATCAGTCTGGCTGAGGCGTTCTGGATCCGCTGGAGTCTCTTCTGGAGCTTGGCGGTGGTTCCGGCGTACAGGGCGTTGCCGTAGTCCAGTCGGCTGGTGACGAGGGCCTGGGTGACCATCTTCCTGGTCTCGGTGGGGATCCACCGGAAGATCTTCCGTAGCATGCGCAGGATGTTAAAGCAGGATGCGGAGACGGCGTTGACTTGTCTGGTCATGGAGAGGGAGGAGTCCAGGATGAAGCCCAGGTTGCGTGCGTGGTCTGTCGGTTTGGGTGCGTGCCCAGGGCGGGGGGCCACCAGGAGTCGTCCCAGGCGGAGGGCGAGGAGCCCAAGATGAGGACTTCCGTCTTGTCTGAGTTCAGTTTCAGGCGGCTGGTCGTCATCCACTCGGCTACTTCTTTCATCCCTTCGTGGAGGTCGGCTCTGGCGGCGGCGGGGTCGTTGGTCAGGGAGAGGATCAGCTGGGTGTCGTCGGCGTAGGAGTGGACACCTCACAGGGAAAGCCAGGATGGGTTACACAGCGGTATTCGTACAAGCTCCTTGAGACCCTTGCGGGTGAGTAGTGCGCTATACAAGTATCAATTTACATATTATTACATGTTGCACACCAACCCATTGGTGTACACTTTGGGGACCTAAAATAGAAGCGGTTTGTCAAGCAGCATACCTGCCCCTATAGAGCCTTGAGTGAATTCTGAGTAGTAAACTTGCATGTATCCCTGTTGTTTTAAAACGCTGCTTTTAGTACCAAGCCATTGTGTTTCTTTCAATAACACCATGTTTGGGGAGTGGTATTTGATGTATTGGAGTGCCACCCCTTTCTTGATTTTATTGTTTAGGCCATTGAAATTCCATGTCATTACCCGATTGTCAGCCTGGGCACCATATGTCATTATGGAATTCTGCATCATCGTGCTATCAGTCAGTAACTTAGCACATTCTCTTTTAATCTGAACTAAAACAACCATTGATTCAAACAATTTCGTACCACAGCTTCCACCCAGACATGTCTATTGCTTCTGTACACTTCTTAACTTCCAGAAATATCTGTTGTTTCTGTACACCTCTAAACTCCATATAGGAACGCTGCCCTCTCTTTCCCCAAAACAAGGGGTTGAGGTGCTGTGCTTCCTACCAAAATCTTCTTTGTAATAAAGGTGTTTTAGCTATCTGGTCCTATTTGGGGAATGCCCAGAGTTAATATTTAGATTCACTGCACTTGATCGTCCCTATTTCTCTCTATTTTTTTCAGATAATTATGAGTGATAAATCAAGGATGTATCAACCATGGACCAGTAGGACTTGAGATTAAAGATTCAGCTTTTGGGGTACCCCTACTCCCTTTTCAAACCAGCAACATTAGATTTCATCAATAGGAATTCAAACATCTCCAGTAGCGGCTGCTGCCGACGGTGGTGGTGAGGTAGGGAGTGTGGGGGGATGGAATTTTTTTTTAAAAAGGACGTGCCTGGAACGGCCGGCAACTGCCTCTCCTCAGTCCTCATCTTCCTACAAAAAACACAGGTATATATAAAAAGAATTTTATCTTTTAAAGTTCATAAATGGTACTACAAAATTAGATACACAATGTAACAATAGGAAAGCAAATGCAGTTGTTCAATCCTTCATTGTCACAATTGTATACACTTTTTCTATCATAGATTATTTTCCAGAAATAAGTGTTAAAGTCGACATTTGCGGTCTCTAATGAGACCATCTTCAGGACTATTGTGTATAAAACAGTTGACTCCTATTAGAACATGGAATAAACAAAAATTACAATGTGTACATAAAATTCTAATTTTAACAGAACAATTGTTCCACCCATGTAAGCAAGTTCCAGTTTTAAATCCATATGTAATTTCACATCAAGAACTTTAAAAGATAAAATTATTTTCCTGTTGTGATTGGGTCATGGGTTCCTATTTTGTATAAGGAACTAAGAATTTTAGAACTAAATTCTACAAAAGGTTTTTGAAAAATGTATTGGCAAGTTTATGAATAACTCTTGCACCTAAAGTATATACTAAATCAATATAATAAAATACTATAAACAAATCCCTTGAAGGCACTTTTACCCGTTCATTCGATTTTGCCCAGGCCCTCAAGGGTAGGCTGGGTTCCCCATTATATTCAATTATTCTGAATCTGGCAGTCCACGCACTGCCAGTCTCACAGTGGCAGTCTCCCTACTGCCCTATTACGACTAGGACGGCCAGCATCGGATGGCATCAACCACCATAACCGCCAGTGAACCACCTTTCCCTGGTGGTTGCACAGCGGTCATAAGGTCGAAGTATGCTTGACTGGACTGCCGTGTTCCTGCCAGGCATATTACGAGTTTACTCTTGGCTACGGTTTTCATCGCGATGAGCCCACCATGAAAACTATGCAGAGAGGAAGCAAAGGGGACCCTACAGGCCCCCCTGGTGCTTCAAGCCATGTTGATGCACACAGGAGGGCACACAATGTGCTCGCTTGTGTGCATGCACACCAGTACCTACCCTGCATTGAGTGCAGCAGTCCATGATGTGCAAGAACTGCCTTTAACATTCCCATTGTGGTGCCTGTTTCATAGGCACCGGCCTGGGATGGCCAAAGAACTGCCCTCCAGACCAGGAGAAAATTCATTATCTGCTGGGTGGTTCGTACATGGGTTTGGTGGTGCAGGCAGTCCCGCTCCCACACAGCCAAACTCATACTAAGGCCCTAAGTCTTTCTTTTCTCTCACGCTTTGGCCTCTAAATAGAAAGAGCAATTGTGGCATTGTTTACTTAATTTCTCTTCAAAGACCGAGCGTTCCTGACCCTAAACAGAAGATCAAAAAATTGGACACCCTGCCACTCACACCACCACCCGCTCAATTTCTACTCACACAATCACCCTGCCATACATCAACACTGCAACTACCACTACTTTACACACCATCCACATTGTGACACCATCACAAAATCAAGGCAATGGAAACGGAATTTACAAAATATCAATCCCATCTCCTTGGTAAACCAGTGCAATTTCACTCTGACCCTAATGACGAACATAACTGATGTACATGACCTTACAGCCTTCTACAATGATATAATACTCAAAACTCTGGACTCCACAACGCCTCTACAGGAAAAAAAATTCTCCACTAAGAGATCCAAGCCTTGGTTCACTGAGGGTCTGAATTTAGAGCGTAGACAGCTAAGAGCTGCTAAACGTCTTTGGAAATCGGCTCCTATCACTGATAACCTTGAGCACCGTAGAAGATTAAGGAATTCTTACAATAGGAAGATTTTTAAGGCAAAGACAGACTATTTCCGAACTCAGTTGAACCAAGCTACCAACCGACCAAGAAAACTCTTTGAAATCGTCAAGCAGCAATCGTGCAATACAACTAACTATAGTGAAATAAATGACCTAGCCACTCCTACTCACCAATCTCTCAACAAACTATCGACAACATTCTTCAATTAATCAACGCCTCAAATCATTTCTCAGACTCCTTGCCTCCTGTCCTGTTCAATATTTTAAAAACATCTATACTTCCATTATGGTCTAAAATTGTAAACGCATCCCTGAGTCAAGGTGTCATTCCGGACTGTCTTAAAATAGGAAAGGTCACTCCTATACTAAAGAAAGCTGACGCCTCTCCATCCGATCCTAACAACTACCATCCTATAACCAACATCCCCACCTTGGTGAAATTATTGGAGAAAAGTGTTCAAACTCAATTATGCAATCACATTGAGAACTTCAACCTCTTAGACAGTCACCAATCGGGCTTCCGAAGAGGACACAGCACAGAATCTGCACTCACACATAATATGGGTGATATACTAATTATGGTAAACATCACTTACAACGAAACTTTTACAACGCACTACCATTACAACGCGGTCATTACAATGCAAACCATTACAACGCATTGCGCTGGGGGCGCTCTAGGATAGGGAATAGGTTAATTTACTATCCAATAACCTTCCCTAGTGTCCACGGGGACTGGAGTTGGAATAGTAAATTAAACTATTCACTATCCAGCACCCAAAAGCGCTCTGCGTTGTAATGGTATGCGATGTAAAAACCGCGTTGTAAAGGCAGGCGTTGTAATAGCCTGCGTTGTAACGTCATACATCCACTAATTATGCTTGACCGTATTGAATCATGCCTCTTGATACTTCTTGATCTGTCCTACGCCTTCGATACGGTCAAGCACAACAACCTCCTGTCCCTATTGGAAAGAAGGATGGGCCTCTCGGGCACTGTGCTGTAATGGTTCTCCTCCTTCCTGAATAACAGATCTCAAAGAATCAAGATGAAGAACTCCCTCTCGCAACCATCCATGGTCACACTTGGTGTGCCTCAGGGATCTGCCCTTTCACCCATTCTTTTCAATCTCCTAATGGAGCCTCTACGGAATGCAATGAAATCAGCAAACATTCTATATCACCTGTACGTGGATGACACACAGTTGTAAATGAAAATCACCTCACAAGATGACTTCATTGCTCTTAACACTATGCTACTGAACACGCAAAGCTGGCTCACTAACAACCACCTGATGTTGAATACCAAAAAAACAGAATTCATCCTCATCTCACCTCCAAACCACACTCCAAAGATAGACCTCTGAGTAAAACACCTAACCTCCTTTGACTGTGTCCTCCTCATCATAGACTCGGCAAAATCCCTAGGTATCTCCATTGACAAATATTTGAATATGCAGTCGCACATCTCTATTGCCACCAAGGGAGCTAATCACTAGATGAGCATATTAAGGAAACTCAAACCCTTCCTCCTTCAGGCAGAGCTAAAAATTGCAGCACAAGCCTTAGTACTGCCAGGATTAGACTATGGAAGCACCACACTCTGTGGTCTTCCTAAATACAGGTTGGCACCGCTGAGAGCAGCACTGAATGCCGCGGCTATACGGGTATCAGGAACCAAAGGAAACAGTCACATTTCACCAACCTTGAAAGCATTGAATTGGTTGCCTTATGAGGGAAGAATACAACTAAAAGTAGCATGCACGACGCACAAAGCAATTCACAACAATACACCCAGTTACTTGGCGCTAAAGCTGGAAAAATCTGGAGGTTGTAGACAACTACGAAGTGCGAGCTCTTTCCTTTTGAAACCCCAATCCTTTCAGAAGAAGAGAACATGCAGTAGAGCTTTCTCAGGGATTGTACCAAAGATTTGGAACTCTTTACCTCCACTAGTGTGTGGAATCACTTCCTTAACTGCTTTCAAAAAGGAAGTAAAAAGACTACTAATGAACAAATTCTTGTCCTAAGTTTAAATTGCTCTATATCTGTATGCAGCTTAATGCTTAGTTGGTTGTTGATCCGCTGGATCATTTATACTTTTTTTTATATCTACTGTTAATTGTTCAAAGTTATAATATATATGTCTTATAGCACAATTTCCTAACGTCAGTAACTGTCCAGTGTACAACGTAGTGCAGAATCTCGGTCCTCTATGTATGTTATGTATATACTTCATATTTCTATTTGTGTGCATTCCTTTTATTGTAAAGTGCTCTGATACCCTCGTGGGTCACGTCCGCGCTATATAAAACTCTATAAATAAATAAATAAATGCAACATTCTCATTTAAATAAAATTGATCAATTATACTGCTAAAAAAAAGTGACTATAAAAAAGATAAAAGATCATTTGACCAAAAATATTGATCTTAATCTGGTAAATTTGTATTTTGTCTGGTGGGCTGTGGCTGTGCGTGGGGAGGTGGTGTCTTCTCTACCCCATACGCTGTGTGGCCTGCTGGCTAACCACAACTTTAACTGCCATGCTACAGACAGCAGATGCCAACATTTATCTTGACATACAAAAACTCTGCAATGACCTATTGCTAGTCATTGACGCAGTTATATTGTAAGGGGCAGATTTATGAGGCCCTTGCGCCTCTTAGCGCCGCAATTACGTCACTTTATTTGACGCAACGGTGGCGCAAACAATGCACCCTATTTACAACGTGACGCATCTAGGAGATGCGTCACGTTGTAAATCCCTGCGCCATAGGGAGGCGTTCCTGCGCAGGGGGGGGGGGGGGTGTTCCTGCACAGGAACGCCTCCTAAAAGTGGCTGAGTGAAATCTATAAGATTTCACTCAGTCACTTTCTACGTCAATTCCTTACGCCTGTTGAAGCAGGCGTAAGGGTGATACACCATGCAATGTAGGGGTGGCCCCTGTGCATTGCAGGAGTCATGTCGCACTTGCGACATGACTCCAGCAATGCGCCGCCCGTACGCCGAAAGATGCGTCACGCATCTTCCCTGCCTTGCACATGGGGCGCCGCATTGTAAATGCGGCGCACCATGGGTGGCGGAGCTGTGGTGCACTGTGGCGCACATTAACTGGCGCATCCCTGTGGATGCGCCAGTTAACATAAATCTGCCCCTAAGTACATAACGCACTTTAATGATGCAACCTTTCCTTCTCCTTGTGGAAAAAGAAATGAATGAGATAAATCAAACTTATCATACCTGCTTGGATCATCAGTAACATATCCTGAGTGTTTGTAAACTTTCGCTCATGCATCATCGACCATATGAACCAGTGGACTCACTTATCATAATCTTATTAGACTTTAGAACACTTTCGACCCTTTAAGCACTCTAAGGGCCTGATTACGAGTTTGGCGGACAGGGATACTTTGTTACAAACGTGACAGATATTCCGTCCGCCAAATGTCAATGCCATTTAATCCTATAGAACGTGTAATATGGCTGACGGGATATCCGTCATGTTTGTGACGGAATATCCCATTCGCCAAACTCCCATCAGGTCCTTAGTCATTTGTCATCATCAGAATTGTTTCTAAAAAAAGAATCTGTATATTACATAGTATGTATGTCCTCTGTATATTTCATTCTCATTCTCTGTTAATCTGTATACACTCTTTCATGTTTTGTTCATCTTAGTAATGTCCATCATCTCAAACAGTCCACCTTGATTTCCACTCAAACTGTAGTCTGGTCGTATGCACTGAATTGTTAGTGCTATGTACAGCATTTCAGATAAAAATGAATTTTTTTGACCAATTAAATAAAACTTATATTTCTTAGCGCCTAGAGACCGATAGAATAACTCCCCCAAAGGTTAACATTTACAAGACTAACATGCTTCAGAAATAGTTAGACAACATTTGTCAGACAATCGCATACACAATGCCAACAGGCAAAATATTTCTCTCAAGTCATATCAAAGAAATAAAATGTGAATTCATTCCTCACAACTCAACAGCGCAGCTGTAAATAAAACAAGCTTGTTGGTTCCTATTTCGTCCACATGACCTTAATAAATATCACTCTTCACGCACTGCCAGGAAGATGTAAATTGTTTTCTTAACTGTGCAGGTTCATAAGCATTTTTCAGCAGATATCCCAGCAGGAGATAATGTTCTTCCTAACTCAGCACATCTCCTACTGAGCCCCACAACAGGCTCCTGGCAGAGCCAGCACTCACATGAAACACTCTCACATCATACATTCAATGTGTCAGACAAGAAAAGCTTATAAAAACCCAGGGTACACAGCACCCTCAGCACACCCCAGACACCACACAAAGATATCAAGTGTGCATGGCTTCTGTTTCAAAGGCAGTAAGCCTATCTGAATCCTCGCGAGAATTGTTTAGTCAAGAAACAATCTTCACCTTTTCAGTATTCAGTCATAGGAGGCTGGAAGGGGATGTGAGAGCAATATATAGATAATTGTGGGGGAGTGTATTTACAAAAACAATGTCTCCTGCATAAGATATTGATGGCCAGAAGGAAAGTAATTCAGATGTGATGTTAGGCCAATCGTGACAAGCATCAGAGCATCTAGCTTTCAATATATAGCTCCAGTGTCACAAGCATTACAAATCCTCCTGCTGAAGCTGCAAGTCCATACAGAACAGAAAGGAGATTACTAACAAGGATAGTCCCTGCTCCATAAGAAGAAGTAGAATGGTGGGTTCAGGGTTCACACCCAAAGACATCCCTGTGTCTTTCAGGCATTTGGGGCCCGGTGTAGGCAAATTTGATTTACCGACTCTAGAATACCGAATTTTACCGATTCGTTATTCTAGATTCGGTAAATCAGATTTAGGTAAAAAATCGGTAATTTTTACCGAATCTGTATGATTCGGTAATTACCGAATCGGTATTTACCAATTCTGTAATTGCCATTGATTCCTATGGGCCTTGAGGCCCTTAGGAACCAATGGCAATTACCGAATCGGTAAATACCGATTCAGTAAAATTGCCGAATTTACAAGGGGGACAGGGTGTCACTTTGACACCCTGTTGCACCCCTGATTCAGGCATGTATGTGTGGGAAGCTTGATTCCGGTCCAGGGAAGACATGGCTTGGCAGTTCGGGCTGGACTGTTCCCATGAGGCACAGGGTCAGACTGATTTGCATATGGCCATGTCTGAACTGGGGTGGCGGAGTGAGCTAAAGAACGGTGATGGATTAAACCCAGATCAGTTGACTGGGGGTGAGTGTTTGTATTGTCAACGCTCCGTCCATCACCACCTTTGATTTTTCCATGTATGGGTGTCACATGGCACAGGTGTACATGCACAGATGTGCATGTACATAGGAATTCGTTATTTACCATGTAATAGAATTACATGGTAAATAATGAATCGGTAAGGGCTTGGGGCACTGTTTAAAGTGCCACCTACATATGGATTTACCGATTCATTAAATTTACAGATTCGGTATTTTACCGAATCGGTGAATTTACCGAATCAGTAAATTTGAAGGCCCCTACATCTCCATTTGCAAATGCTGGTCAGTAACGGCCGAAATCGGCCGTTACCGACCGGTATTTGCCAACCTACATCGGGCCCTTTGTGCCTTAAAACCACTGTGGAATGCTTAACACATTTCACATTTAATCAGTCTCCTCTTTTAAAGTATGCCCTTAGCTTTGCTCCTTTTAGCAGCAGTGTATTTGTGCACATGATCAATCTCTGTTCATGAAAATGCGTTAGACTGGAGTTTTCAGCAGAGTTTTACTCTTTGGAGTTGAACATTTGTATGTATTCGGTTTGCACTATACAAATCTAGCCAAAGGCATCAGAGCACTGTTCGGGGTCAAAGACAAGTAAAAAGTTAACAAGTCATAGGAGAGGTAGCTGGTTTGTGGACTGCTACTGCATAGAAATGTAGTGAGGCATATTAGCAAGAACCTCGTTAAAATGATCACAGTATTAGCGGTAGGAAACTGCTGCTAAAATGGCGATAATGGGCTTGCTAATATGCGTTATAGAATTCCAATAGAAGCGCAGGTTGGATGTGCAGGATATCTAACCTGGGCTTCTATTGGAATTCTATAACGCATATTAGCAAGCCCATTATCGCCGTTTTAGCAGCAGTTTCCTACCCCTAAAACGGTGATAATTTTAACGAGGTTCTTGCTAATATGCCCCGCAGTGTTCTTTAAAAAGGTGGATCGTCAATTCTTTCCTCAATTGGAGCTGCATAGTGCAGTTCTGATGGACACAGAAATGTTGTTCCAGAAACTTGTTGCAGATACAGAAAAGGCATGTTGCATTGTTTTTTCTTTATTACACTTCTGTTTCTCCAGTTTGATGGTGTACTAGCTGCGGGTGTTCTGAGAACCCCAATGATACTGAGATTGCCAGCCAAAAATGAGGGGCTGCTGGCTGAGATTGGTAGTAAATTATGCAGCTGGTTTTGAAGATTGTGTTGACCTGCAAGGGGAGAGAGTCAGAGGCATTCCATCAAAATGGGAGTTGATCTGATCACCAGCTCCTCACTTTGATTTAATTGCAGGTACAAAGAGCATGTGATATCACTATTGCTAATCCTAATGTTCTGTTAAAATGACTTAATTGGTGCCATCAAACAGAAGAATCAGTGGATCTTGGGCTCTGTCGGATTTGTCCTCATATCTTATCCCTGTGGGATTTTTCATTTTGCTGATATCATATCCTGAAATGCACTAAAACACCTTTTATTAATATATATATAAGTGAGACCTGAACATAGAAAAGGACTCACTTATGTAACTGAGGATATTCATTTTTATTTTTAATTACTTTGTTTAAAAATAATACATTTTTCTTAATTGATCTATTTTAGGTAAACTATTATTTATAATGTAACATATATAAATTATTCTTTAAATGGTTTTATTTCAAAATATATATTTTTGATAAATACATGCAAGATCCATTTAGTTAAACTATATAAAGGGGTCCATTCCGATTCGGGAAAAAAAACGTCCGTACGATTTGTATCCGGAGCCCTCTCCGTACGAATCGTACCAGTCCGTCCGAATCGCGAAGTACGATCCGTATTCCGTGAATCCAACCAAATCGTCGCGATCCATACGTATTGCAAGGCTGAAACCGTGAACTGTACGACTCGTACACATACCGTACGACTCATACACATGCCGTACGACCCGACGAGTACGATCCGGACCGGGGTATGAGGACGCGATTCATACGGTCCACATCAGGTAAAGGCAAGTCGTACGGGAAAGCACACAAACACATACACACCGTATGGTGCGTACCCCCAATGATCGCAGGGGTACGCACCGTACACCTGCGATCATGGGGTGTACGAGCCGTACCTCCATTGTACGATCGGTGTACGAGCCGTACCCCCATTGTACGATCGGTGTACGAGTCGTACCCCATGTACGATCGGTGTACGAGTCGTACCCCATGTACGATCGGTGTACGAGTCGTACCCCATGTACGATCGGTGTACGAGTCGTACCCCATGTACGATCGGTGTACGAGCCGTACCCCATGTACGATCGGTGTATGAGCCGTACCCCATTGTACGATCGGTGTACGAGCCGTACCCCATGGGGTACGGATCGTACACTGATCGTACAATGGGGTATGGCTCGTACACCGATCGTACAATGGGGTACGGCTCGTACACCGATCGTACAATGGAGGTGCGGCTCGTACACCGATCGTACAATGGGTGTACGGCTCGTACACCGATCGTACAATGGGGGTGCGGCTCGTACACCGATCGTACATGGGGTACGACTCGTACACTGATCGTACATGGGGTATGACTCGTACACCGATCGTACAATGGGGGTACGGCTCGTACACCGATCGTACAATGGGGGTACGGCCCGTACACCGATCGTACAATGGGGGTACGGCTCGTACACCCCATGATCGCAGGGATACGTTGTGTACCCCTGCGATCATGGGGGGTACGCACCGTACCCGGGGGGGCGTTCCGTACCTGTTTCGGCGCGAACTCTGCTTTTACGGCTGTTTTCAGCTCCCGTAGAAAAAGGGTCGTACGGTGTGTACCCGACACGTATCGTACTTGCTGGGTCGTAAAAACCAGCTGCGAACCGTACGGATGTCGCGTACAGCGGGTTCCGAGGGAGAATCGTATGGAGATTAGAGTCGTACTGTGTCTTGTACGACTCGTACGAGTACGGCTCCTGGTACGAATCGTACTTCGTCATACGTATGGGGAACATTGCAGGGTACGATTCGTACGGGAAAAACGCTCCGAGCGGCTATTCGGAGCGGTTTTTCCCGAATCGGAATCGACCCCTTTGTGTTACATTTTCTGAAATTTAAAATTGATTTAATTATATAACTATTTCTCCAAGTTTTTAAACTATATTTTGATTTTCAACATTTGTATTCATTTTAATGTTAAAATTTAAACTATATTGTAATCTATATATGAATTAAAGATATTTTTCCTTTAAATATTTTTGTTTCATGATATTCTAGACTTCATATTTTTATTCTTAAACTTAAAAGTATGGTGTTGATGATATTTTGGTAATCTGTATTTTAACATTAAGGTTGATAATATTAACATCGATATTCAGTAGTACAATCCTTCGAAATAGGGTGCATTATGAAGCTATCTATGAAACCTAAGTCTGTCAGTACACAGAGTACATTGGACTGATCCTACTGCTGATCCGGCCTACACACAGGCCTGATTGCATTCTTGGTGGCTGAAATACTCCTTCACAAACGTGAACGATATCTCATCCGCAGTATTACATGTTCCATAGAATATAATAAAATACGGCTGACGGGATATCTGTCACAATTGAGACGTAGTAACCCTGTCCACCAAGATCATAATCAGGCCCATAGTTAGCCCTGTTCATTTCTGTACTACAGAGTCTATGATGAGAGAGGGCTGTCTAAAGGTTAGCTGTGTGGGCCTCGCTACACCACTGAAATAGGGTAGCTTCACGGTGCTTTCTTTGTTCTGCCCGCTTAGAATGTCACTAGAAGTGGCTACAGTGCTATACAAACCCGGGAATATTCTTGGCCAGTCTCAGACTATAATGATTACTTAATCAGCTAGAACTGCCACTTTCCTACGATTATATTACAGTTGCCTCTTCAGTAGCTGGGGTTGCAACTCAGGTAGCGTGGAGGTGAAATATTGATCTACTGATAGATCTCTTCTATTGATTGGCCTGATCTAATAGATGCGTCAATACTGAATGTATGTGAATAAATGGGAAGGTAGATCAGGGACCTAATGACATAGATAGCACTCACACAATCACATTGCATTGGTACCTACACAACTTTTCATCAACATTTTTGCCGGTTAACTGATGCAAATTGATTATGGATATGTGATTCAATGCAATCAGGGCACACATTGTATAACAAATAAATAGGGAGGGGTCGAATTAGACTATGTAATTAGCAATGATATCAATGGAAATGGTGTCACAATAATTAATGTTATACCCCATTGTACCCTTATAATCTTCCCGACTCAAAACTGAAAAAACAACTCTTTAAAATAGTCACAGAGAAGAAAGGTTTTTGGTTTGTTCTACTGTTAATAAATCCCATGCAGGTTTTCCACAGATCAGTGTGTATTCAAGCTCAAACATGGCAGAAAGGGACACTGTTTTAAAAAAGATATGTGGAAGGGACGTGGCATGGCAGCCTAATTGTGCAGCTCTGCGGACCTTCGCAGCAGGCTAACCCATCTGAATGAGGGATTGTGAAGACTCCCGACCCAGTATCCGACTCCGGAACACCTGTGGAGCCGTTCCGAGAGCAGTTTTTTTATTTCTGTGCTATTCTGAAGCAGCACTTTTCACCATTTTTGGTGGCCGCAGGACTCCGCTTCCCAAAATGGTGGCCAGTCCCTCGCTACATTGGCAACGGCAGTGGTGCAGATGGAGCCGGGAGTGAAGCGCTCACTATGCAAGGCCTCCGGTGAGCCCTGCATTCCATCTACTTACCGGTCAATTCCGGTGGTCTGTGCTTACTTCTTTCAGGAGGCTGCTCCGTCGGCTTGCCTGAACTGAAAATGGTGACTGGATCAGAATAGGATTGAAATCTGCTTAGTTAAAAATGCCTTACATACACAACTGCTGCTCCTCTATGCCCTATGGACAATATTGCTAAGGAGTCCACCAATTATTCTAGTTTGATGTGAGTGACATCGATGTACTGAAGCCTCATAGCCTCACAGCCTGATAGGGCTCTGCCTGACCCTAAAATGGCGCCCACGCATGTGATAATCTGATCTGAGCTCCTGGCCCATTCATACCAACTCGTCCTGCTTGTTTTCCTTGAGGGATCCTATCAGGTCTTTATTGCACCATCAGGTTGATACAACATTCGAATACATCTACTGTGCGCTGCCCTGTGCTGCTTTGTTCTAGAGGGTGCACAACAACCTTTATCCAGCCCAATCCACAACACAGACTCTCCCCAAACTGGCATCCACCCAGCGCCGCCATACCAGCCTTCCTGCTATAAAAACCATGGCAGAAAAAGAGCGAAGCTGAACAACAAATGCACCAAACCTGAGCCACTGTTGCCTGACTCTCCGGTTAAAGGGAAGTTGGAGTTCAATAACACCATAGACATGATCCATAAAGAGTTAGAGGAGGTACATGATCTCACCAAACTCACCAAAATCAGCACTGATATGATGCAACTGGAACTGTCCGCGATCAGATCTGACATAACTAGCATCAATGCTAGCACATTGGAGGCAGAACCTCGCATTAGCACCCTGCACGACAACTCTACTGCTTCAGCCATAGTCCTAAACAACCTTTTGTCTACCACTAAATCCCTTCAAAGAGAAGTTTCTGATTTTGAGGACAGGAATCGCAGAGGGAACCTACCGGAAGGTACAGAGGACTCAGCAGACTCTTGTATTAGTTTCTTGGAGAAGTGGATCCCGCAAATGACATCAATCTAATTTATAAAGGAGTTCGAGCTGGAAAGAGCTCACAGTGTTCCCTCCTTCAAGTCTACAAGCAGAAACCAAATCTGGCAGATTTTCTGCCGTCCACTAAAATATCAACATACAGAATTAATTCTCAGCTGTGTCTGCATGAACAACCATATCCTATAGAACGGCCAAAAAATCTTCATCACGCAAGATTATTCAAAATCTATGATGGACCAGAAAAGGCTACCTAGCCCTGCAACCTAGACTGAGCACTCCAACATACAGCTCTCGTTCATCGCTCAGGCTAAATTCAAAATTCTGGTGAATGGAAGACACCATATCTTCAGTGACCACAGAGACCTACACATTTTCCTAAATGATAGTGAGGGTGAGGGTGGCGGTTCTGTAATGGACACACACGCGGCTCCGTCGACCCCGCACTGCTGACCAGTGTAAGTATTTTGCTGGACACCTCTGTTTTCTGATTTGTTATCTTCCATTGTCTTCATAATGGGCTCACTAGTCAATACGAAGCACTTACAGTTCTTGGTTTTGTACTATTTAGCGGTCTATTCTGCTAACCTATGTTTACCATTGCACTCTCAGTGTGCTTGTTAGCCATACTTATCTGTTTTAGTCATGCAGGGTTTTTATCTCTCAGGTCTGGTTTGGTATACATTGCTACAACAATCATTGAGTGAGATATAAATATATATGCCTGCTCAATACTAAGGTGCTATCTAGAATACTTTCCTGGAGTGTTGGAGAATCCCGAGAAATAGTACTTAGAGTTGGATCCTTTTTGTTATTACACATATAACAGCTCTGCTGTACACCACAAGGCTAGCTCTCCAACGCTGTCACCAGCCCCGCAGACATGTTCTGGGGTGGGTAGGGAGGAGGGGAGAGGGAGTGGGTTTGGGGGGTTAGTATCTTTTAGCCTAATTTGCATTTGTATATGTTTTTGCTTGTTGTGTCCAGAAGTCCACTTCTCCAGACAAGCATTACCTCTTCACCATGGCTCCTCTGGTCAGTCCTATGGTCAGTCCTTCTTCATTAACTTCTGGGTTAAGTGTTTTGGAATACCCTTAGTCCCACAGGGGCTCCTTACCAGCCTTTTCTCATTCTCATACATGCTGACTTACTCTAACAATATATTGCCGTAGGCAGGCATCTTCATTATGAGTATCCACACACACTGATATATGTCTGAAAATTGCCTCTCTCAATGTTGGGGGTCTTAACCATCTGGCAAGTGGAAGAACATTGAAAAATACCTGTACAAACACAAAGGAGATGTCCTCCTCCTTCAAGAAACAAAAGTATCCAACATGGAAGTGTCCTCATTTGGGAGCAACTGGCTCTCTGACATCCTTTGCTCCCTGGCCATCAATAAGAAGGGTGGGGTAGTTACGTTAGTCGCAAACAAATCTGGCTTCTCAGTTGACTCTTACACCACAGATGACAAGGGTGAATGGGTCCTTACAATCTGTCTTAATAAGTGCTTTCCTATTCTAAATGTGTATGGTCCTAACAATGAAGACCCAGATTTTTAGGACTCCCTAACCCCACATTTACACTAAATCCCCTCGAACTCTCTTATAGTCTTAGGTGGTGATCACGATCTTCCAATGGACTTAACTCTAGACCGGCAGTCCAACTCAATACTGCACTCCTCTAGGTCGCATGAGATATTTCTCAAACTTTGTGACAGATGCAACCTCCTTGACTCGTGGAGATTACAACATCCAGACATTAGAGACTATACTTTCTACTCTAGACCCCATAAATATCATTCCAGGATCACCTACCTGTTGATTTCTAAATCACACACATACCTTCTGGACCAGACAGACTTCTTACCCAGACTACTTTCAGATCAATCAACTATCACCTTGACCTTCTCGGGTACCAAGACAAGAGTTTCTAAAAAAGATTTGGAGATTCCATGATGAATCTATCAACGACACAGTTCCAGAACTACTATTGAAACAGTGATAAATAACTACTTGAGGGAAAACTTGGTGTCGGAGACTTCTCCTACTAAACAATGGGATGCACTTAAAGCCATGGTAAGGGGCGCTTTACACTAAATCCAAGCTAAATTGGAAAAAAAAGCCCATTTCAAAGAACTAGACACTCTAGAAAATGAGATTAAAGCACTAGAAGCAGTCCTCATCTCCGGCTATGATGCAGATACACTCTCCATTCTAACAAACAAAAAAAAGGAATACAATAGATTACTGAGCGAAAGAGCAGGGGTCTGGATCAATAAATACAAATCTTTAAAACTGTGTGAAGCCAACAAGGCAGGGAAAATTCTGGCCTCTTACCTAAAACACAAACAGAATTGTAAGGGTATTAACTCACTCAAAAACAAGAATAACATTCTTCACTCCTACTGTGATAAAATAATTGAAATCCTAAAGGATTTCTACATATCTCTTCACAAAAAAGACTCTGTCTTCCCGACCGAAAAAGGTAGATCTTATCTTGAGGAATCAGACCTTCCATCGAACTCGGGCCAGGACCAACTATTACTGAGAGCACCAATAACGCTGGGGGAGGTGAATAGTGCTATTGACTCACTTAAACTTAACAAAGCTCCAGGCCCAGATATTTTCAATGTTAAGTTCTATAAAACATTCTCTTTCACCTACTCTCCTTGCCCTATTCCTGCACTTCTCAGACACAGGATCCATTACCTGTTCAACCAGCGAGGCCACTATTGTGATTATCCCAAAAGAGGGCAAGGACCCTCTGTTGGTAAACAAATATAGACCAATTTTATTGATAAACTTAGACACAAACATCTATGCCAAAATACTGTGTAAAAGACTTGAATCATTGTTGTCATCTTTAATTAATCACTCTCAAGTGGGTTCCATGAAAAACAGGCTCTCAAGCGATAACAACCGTCTTCTTTGTCACATCATTCAGAAAGCAAAACCTGGAACTTCAGACACTGTAGCCTTCACCCTTGATGCAGAGAAGGCCTTCGAGAGGGTCTCTTGGTCCTTTCTTCGAGAGACCCTGTTGAAATATAACCTAGGTGACACCTTTACGAGAATGCATGTATCAATAAGGACTAGCTAGTTTAGAAAGATATAGGAGACTCAGGTAGGTACGTCAAGAATGCAACAAGGAATAAGGAAAAACACTGTTTTCCTTATAAAGCCCTCACCCACCGACCTAGTCGGTGGCATGCTTCATCATCGGGCCCACCACAGTGGCACCGAGTGTGCCCCGGGTGTGCTTCAACGCCAGGAGACTGCGGAGCTGGTATGTTGCTGAGTGTGCGGTGGAAAGAGTGAGAGAGGTGAGGTTTTAAAAGCTGTGCAGGGGGTCCCAGCACCCGAGGGTTGCTTATCTTTAATGAACTGGGCCTCTGCTAGCGGATAAAAAGACAAGAAGACGTATTGGAGTGCTTGTTATGACCTCCAGCGTCTAGTGCGGTCTACATGTTTCAGCCAGTGCCTTGTTAATTTAAGCTGGCTTTCCTCAGGACCATTTGATATGTGAAAAAGTGCAAAATAAACTTAATTTTAAGTGGTTGTTTGGTATTTTGTCTATGTGTGGCGCTCGCTAAGGCGCTATGGCTGTTAGAGGGGATTCCCTCAAGCTTGACTACATATAACACATAGGACAAAGACAAGACGTACATGGTAGAGTCATTTCAGTATGGTATATTGTTGTACCACAAAGTGCCGACTTATAAGGTGGTGTACGACCTATAATCGGCTATGGTGAGCTCATGGCACGTGCATGAAGCTGGTGAGGGTTTTAGCGAAACCGATAGTGTTTGGTGGTGAGCTAAAGAGCGTATTTACAAGGTGAGGTACAGGTAAGTATAATACTGGGTCCTCACTCTGTTTTATCTTGTAAACAAGCTTCAAGGGTCGCCTGGCAGAGAAAGAGACCCTGTTGGGATAAAAAGTTGTTCAACATATGTCCAACCTGTAGGGAAAAAGGTGGTTGCTTACCCTGTCTGTAGCTGTAGTGGTTCTAATTTACTCACGAGTATTTCGGTCTGGTTCCTCCTTGGACCTATTGGTCCTTCCGCGGCGCCCGTTATGAGGGGAATGGGGCATCCGGTCTCTTATTTGTATTTCCTATTTGGTTGATCTCACCTGTGTGTGGTAAAAAGAGAGGGAGGGGTGCGCGCTGATCGCCATGTCATTGTTGGTCTTAGCGCCCATGTGCTATGGAGTAGTGCGCGGTATTGCGCATGCGCGAGTAGTCAGCGCATGCGTCTTGGTGCTGGTTCAGGGACTGATTGAGTGAGCATGCGCGGGTGTGTCGCGCATGCGCAGTGATGTCAAATGAAGTCTAAGTGTTGGCTGGAGTGAGGGCGAGCCACTCGGAGTTTGCGTGGTGCCAATCAATGGTTGTGGTGTCATAATGGAGTTATCAGCATGACGTGGCCTAAAACTATGATAGTGATAGCCATGAGAAGTGATTTGGTTGCGGTGGTAACTTCTCATAAGTGCACCAAAGTGCATGGGGGACGCAATGAGGGATGCACCCAGAGAGGGGCTCCCATGGGGGGGGGGAGGAGAGAGAGGAGCGAGGACAGCGGCGCTCATGCAGGGGTTCCCTGGCACAGATATCGCTATATTGAGGGGTGTTATGCACAGCTTATGGGGGTTACACAGTTAAAGAATTCGATGGTATGGCATCGTTGAGGCCATGGGTATGTGTGGATAAGCGGTATATCCACCGTTGTTCCTTTTGAAGGAGAAGTGTTTCATTTGTGGTGTTGTCAAATTTTTCGATGACAGTCCAGGAGAAGTCATTGGGGGTGTGGTTGTGAGTTAGAAAGTGATCTGTGAGCTTGCTAATGTTTTTGCCACATCTTATCGTGCTCCTGTGTTCCGTCATTCTTGTCCGGACTTTCCGGGTGGTCATGCCAATGTATCTTAGGCCACATCGACAGGTTATCAAGTACACCAAGTTAGTGGAGTTGCAGTTTGTGAACTGGCGTTGTGTCCAGACCTTGCCAGGTTCTAGGTTCAAGGTTTTGGAGGGCGATGTCAGGTGGCACACGCTACAATTATTGCAGGGTTGGTGGCCAGTGACTCTAGGCAGGCCCCATGCGTTTAGTATCGTGTTGTCACTACTACTTTTGTTTGGCCGGGGTCTGGTTTTTACTAGTTGGTCTCTGAGGTTGGTAGCTCTTTTGTAGGCAAAACGTGGTTTTTCCCACTTCCTGGTGCCAGAGTTGATGATCTTCCAGTTTCGTTGTATGATGTTGGCTACCTGGTTGGACGCCGTGTTGTAGGTAGTCACACAGGTCAGGGTGGGTTCTTCCTGTTGTTTCTCAAAGGTTTCCAAGAGTGCCTCTCTGTTCTGATTCCTAGCTCTTTTGCAAGTTTTGTTTATTATCCTTGACGGATAGCCACGTTCCTTGAGTTTGTCTGTTAGGTCCTTGGCCTGCAGCTTGTAATCCTGGGTGTTGCTGCAATTACGTCTAATGCGTAAAAATTGCCCGTAAGGTAAATTCTCCCTTAGGTGTCTGGGATGGAAGCTGTCAAACCTTAGTAGGGAGTTCCTTGCTGTGGGTTTGTAGAAGGTCGTCGTGATGAGACCTCCATTCTGCGATTTGATGTTCAAGTCGAGGAAGGCTAGTTCAGTGGAACTGCTGGTGCTTGTAAAGCGTAAGAAGGAGTCTTGGTGGTTGATCCAGAGCATGAAGTTATCCAGTTGTTCTTGGTTGCCTTCCCATATCAGGAGGATGTCATCAATGTAGCGACGCCACATTTTTATGTTGGCTGAGAACGGATTGGTGGGTTGTTGTATGTAGGTGTGCTCAAAGTTTGCCACATACAGCCCTGCCACGCTGGGGGCAAAAACGCTGCCCATGGAAGTTCCGTTGGTCTGCAGGTAGTAGGTTCCTTCGTATTCGAAGTAGTTCTCTTAGAGGGCCAAAGTTGCGCAGTCCAAAATAAAACTGCGGGAGTGTTGTATTCCCAGGAGCTTGCCATGAGGACATCATGTAGTACCTTGAGCGTAGCGTCCTGTGGCAGGCTGGTGTAAAGGCTCTCTATATCTAATCCTACTAGTAGTTCAGAGGTAGGGTTAAAGTTGATGTCTTGGATTACACTTAGGAGATGTTTGGTGTCCTTGATATAGGAAGGAGTTTTTTGAACCAACGGGTTGAGAAAAAAGTCACAAATGGTCCTGAGGAAAGCCAGCTTAAATTAACAAGGCACTGGCTGAAACATGTAGACCGCACTAGACGCTGGAGGTCATAACAAGCACTCCAATACGTCTTCTTGCCTTTTTATCCGCTAGCAGAGGCCCAGTTCATTAAAGATAAGCAACCCTCGGGTGCTGGGACCCCCTGCATAGCTTTTAAAACCTCACCTCTCTCACTCTTTTCACCGCACACTCAGCAACATACCAGCTCCGCAGTCTCCTGGCGTTGAAGCACACCCGGGGCACACTCGGTGCCACTGTGGTGGGCCCGATGATGAAGCATGCCACCGACTAGGTCGGTGGGTGAGGGCTTTATAAGGAAAACAGTGTTTTTCCTTATTCCTTGTTGCATTCTTGACGTACCTACCTGAGTCTCCTATATCTTTCTAAACTAGCTAGTCCTTATTGATACATGCATATATAATCCAGGGGATTCGGCCTAGCCTATCTAGTCCTCTCTCTCTTATTGATCTAAGCAACCTTTACGAGAATGTCATGGCTTTAGATAGTGCCCCCTCAGCTGGAGTATGTTCGGACGATCTCTTATCCTCAGCCTTTAATCTAGAGAGGAGGACCCCTTTCTCTATCACTATTAATTTTGACACTAGAGCCCTTACTGCTCAGGATCATGGGCAAACCAGATTTGGCTGGAGTTTCTTTCAATAACGTGAAAATAAAAGTGGCCACATCCCCGGACAATATACTAATCCTGTCCGAAGACGCATCTCACCCAATCCCGGCCTTACTAAAGTCAATATAGGATTATTCCCAGGTGTCCGGATACAAACTTAGTAAAGACAAGTCTGAAATCATGGGTCTGAACAACCTTTGTACTAGGGATCTGTTCAAATTCACAGGTCTTGCTTGGCAACCCCACTACATTAAAAACCTTGGGCTAGAATTCA
The DNA here is from genome assembly GCF_964261635.1 of Lissotriton helveticus. Taxonomy (NCBI): domain Eukaryota; kingdom Metazoa; phylum Chordata; class Amphibia; order Caudata; family Salamandridae; genus Lissotriton; species Lissotriton helveticus. Next base: position 209,352,042 of record NC_136063.1, on the reverse strand, counting down.
AGACTTTGTTAGAATCGCTTCGCCACAATGAAAAACTAACACTAAAAAGAATTGAAGCTCTGTTGGAGGGCTGTAATCCCAAATTTATGACTTGGTGGGGCAGTATCGAGATCATCAACATAATGATCACACCAATTGTCAACTATCTTATTAGTTTGCTACCCCTTGTTTTATCGGAGTGGCTCCATCACAAGCTTTAACAACCTTCTTATGGCAAAACAAACGTTCGAGAATTTCTCTCAAGGAATTATGTCTACCTGTCCACCTGGGTGGCGTTCACCTGGCCGATTTCAAAAAGTAGCAAACCTCATTCCTAGGTAGACAAGGCTCTCTTTGGCCTTCTCCACCCCCTGATTACACTCCTTCCAGGCTATTAGTCGAAAAAGAATTACTTGGTGTTCCTCATCCGATTGCGCTTTTATACAGTGACATATTATCCTTTACCTCCGGGAAATACATCATTTCCAATGCAAAAAGAGCTCTGACAAAAATGGAAAAAACTCCTAGAGACCCCTCTAATTCATTCTAACATGATATCGCTATGGAACAACACCAATATCAAAATCAAAAGGGAAAACCATATTCTGGAAATCATGGGCGTCGAAAGGCATCTACTTCCCAAGACAACTGAGGTCTTTGAGTGCCCCTCTCTCCATCAGAGAATTTAAACAGCACTACAACCTTTCAGACATAGACTTTTATGACTTTCCCAAACTCAAAGCAAGCCTGTCCAAATTAAACCCCCCCTGATAAAGATCCCTCCATCATCAAGACAATAATGACCTTCAACAAATCAGGCCACCAAGCCTCTAAATGTTATCACCTCTTATTACCTTAATCCACATCCTCAATGAAAGCTGTTTTAGAAAAATGGAATAGTCATGGAATCATCCCCCTTGATAGCTAGAAACTTATTTGGAACTCAGTTGTTTCCCACAAGGTCTCCCCTTCACTCTCCCAAACTAAGTAATGGCTTCTGCATAGCTGTTTCTGGACTCCGATAAGGCTCCACAAAATGTTTCTTAAAGATAGCCCTCTATGTTGGAACAGTAATGCTGCTACCGGGGGCATCTGTCTTGTTCTATTCTACTGTAGTATGGCTTCCTATTTTTGGGACAGTGTGTTTGACTTTATCTACAGTATCTGTGGGGTACGCCTTAACAAGGAATTTATATAATTAATTCAAGGATTTCTAGATCCTAAAATCCAAACATTACTGATAGACTCCCAGTGGATATATTACTGACATAGGCATTTAAGTCGATACTAGCCAACTGGAAAAACACAGCCGCCTCTTCCTATAAGGCCTGGCTCTACTGGATCTCTTTTTGAAGAGGTGCAGATAATATCTCTCTTCAGAATTCCCCCTGAAAACATCAAAATAACAAGGTATGGTCATCTTTGGACATTTACTTCTCTATGACAAAACGTCCCTGAACCCACATAGTTCATGGTCTACCCCCTTCCTTGTGGGCATGTGTGGCCTCCTGGTTTTGGACGTTGGAATAACTTTCTACCCTCACACTCCCATAATCTGTGTGCCCACTTTGTATCATTGTATCTTTATGTTCTTCAAAGATGTGCCAGTCAAGCACACATGTTTGTCACCGGTATATTCTCTGGTTGTAATCTCCCTATACTTGACCGTTGGAAACTGTCCCTATTATTGGACGGCAAGAGGTCCTTCAGTGAACCACTTTATAATTTCCTTTCGGTTTCCTTTGTATATTTGCAGTACTTCATATATTCGATATTGTTTTTACTTTACATTTTGTGTGTTTCCTTCTCATGAGAGAATCTGCACATGTCTGCACATTAGTTTTCCTGCTTCAATTCTGTATGGCAATTATTTTTCCTTTTTTTGTTTTGTCTTACTTTGTCTTTGAAATCCTAATAAAAACCTTTTGAACAAAAAAAAGATATGTGGAGTTTGATATTACATTTTTAAACCGCTTTAAGAGAGTGAACAAAATGTGCTGGGTGCATTTATTTTGAACAGTCAAACCTGCGGTTGATGCATGTTTGTTTTCTGCTGTGTTCTCTATCCAGTCTGAAAGATCAAAGGAGCTGAGCTCATGTTGTTCATTAGCCCAAGGGTTGATGTTGTGAAGTTCGGTGTCACTTCTCAGTTAAGAGTTTCAAAGATAACCCGCACTGGAGGTCTCTCACAAATAAAGGGGATGCTGCCAGTGCGAAAGAGGATTTAAAAACACCCTGAGGACAGGTTACACGCACACAATTTGTAAATGCAAGCAGCTGCAGGCTTGGAACACCACTCGTCCTCCTTCAGCATCAAAAGAGAAACGGAGGCTGCTCTCTAGAAATAATGGGTGCACTCTAATATTTAATTTGAGCTGCGGGTTTCCGGTGCGCAGCACTTAATTGTCAACACTGGCGCTTATGATGTAGTACCACATGATTGCGCTGGGCTACAACAGTTGTTTGTCAATTTGATGAACCCTAATAAATTAATAATACCTGCCCCAAACCATTCTTATAACTTTGGGGGGCTGGAGTAGTCTGAACTGCCACACTTTAAGGCGTGTAATAGTTATTAGAACATGGGAATGTTGGGAGCTCCATTGAAAACAATGGAGTGCTCCGGGCTTATAATGGCTGGTATAAGCCTGGAGCTCCAACATTCCAATGTTTCTTTGTTCACAGCTCTGGCTGTGAACAAAGGCTTCAAGGACCCTAAGGGGATTCCAATCCCCTCACGCTCCCAAAAGGCTTTGTTCTTTTTTGTTAGAACATTCTGCCCTCTCGTGTCAGAATGTTCTAATATCCTTATAGCCCTTCGTAGAGGGATATACCAGCTATTAAAGTCCCTCTCCCTTGTTAAAGTCCCTCGCCTTCGGCTCGGGCCTTTAACGCTGGAGAAGGCCTTTAATAGTCAGTATAGCCCTCTATGGCGGGCTATAAGGCTATAGTAATTGTGTTGCTACTATTACTGACTGCACTGACAGGGATAATGGGTGGTTCAAGCTGCAGTGGCCTCCTGACAAGGGCATGCACTTATTTTTTCACAAATTAAGCACTGGTTGCACTCCATCCATCCGCGTCCACCTCTGGCTTGTGCACCGGATAACGTACTTCTCAAATGTTTCGCTGATGTGGATGCCGGTGGAAAATTGCATCTTTGCAGTTCATGAGATTTGGTCCCAAAAGGAACCCATTCATTAGATGTGCTCTGTTTAACCATGGAGCGTGGCTGGTGTTCCACCCACAGCAGTTCTTAGCATTCGATAAATGCATAGACTGTTACGTTTTATGGCCTAAATATTGCCCAATCGTTGAGGCTAAGGGATGTGCTTTGCTGAACTTGAACCTACTTTGTGTTTTGAGCACAGAACTGTCCTTCTTTCCCTTTAAGATGTGGCTGAGACCGTCTACAAATGCTGATTTTTCCATTGATTTAGTCTCACTGCCAGAAGGTTTGTCCAGGCAAGAGCTAAGAGTAATTAAACATTACTCTTCCAAGCCTGTCACTTGATTAATGAATTGATTCATTATTTTACTGAAATAGCATTGCATAGGTTTGCATTGCTGTCAGTTTCATGAGGCTGCTGGGTTTAACTAGGGAGTGAATGAAACAGCCTGATTACAGCTGCCCAACCTGCCTTGTACAGATTTTACCTAATTTATTTTCATTGAGAATCTGTAATTCTACATCCACGGGCCAGATTGCTCACAAATTGTGTTAATCTACTCTTTCAGGTTTACACATACATTTGGAGTAGATATACACTTTTTGGCAATTTTCAAAGTATTTGAAGCGTTTTCTTGGGATGCTGAAACATATATATATGTTCATATGCATGAATATTTGCATATACTAACTTTTTTTCTTCACAGGGAAAATTGTTCTCTTCCACTACACGAGAATGGGAATGATCTTTTATTATTTCCACCCTAGATACAGATGTGCTCCTGCACTTGCACTTGAATAACTACAAAAAGTCAAGTTGGGCAGATGGCAATTGTTTTGCAATGCATTCTCACTCTGCGTCACCCACTTTCTACCCCGGAGGACAGATGCACATCTGTGTAATACTCTATCAGAGGTAGAGATGTGGCGCAGCGACCAGAGCGGCTGACTCCGAAGGACTGGGTTCACCGTTGGATTGCAGGCGGCAGCTCCGCTCAGTACCATGTGACTCTGGCCAATAAATCACTTAATCTTCCTGACGGCCCTCAGGGCCGTGAGACCCTTCAGGGGTGATAAGTTTGCGCTTTACAAATACCAGATTTATTTATTGATTTATTACCTTAGTCTAATATTACATGCATGTTTATCAATTTATCAATTTACAAATGTAAAATTCATACCTTGTGAATTGCAACATGAATATGCACTCGTAAAACTTTACATTTGCACATTGTCAGACTTAGGTGGGAAAATGCCATTGTCATTTGGGCCATGTGGATTTAATTTAATATTACAAAGAAAACTGTAGCCCGAGGTTATACTGAAATCTGTTAGAGAAGTAATGAATGTTGTGTCCGTGATACATTTTTACCACAAATAGCGCATATTTATGCAACGTAGCATAATAGGTCATACGTTTTGGATTTTTTTTTTTTATAATATGAAAATAGACTATGCTAGATTATTCCGACATGACAAAAGCTTTGCCCGGGTCTGGTAGAAAGGAGTTTACATAATTTATATGCTATGGTAGTGCCCATGTCTGCCAACTCTGTAATCACAGGACCAAGTTATATTCCAAAGCAGAGCTTGCTCTTTAGTGACTCCCTGAAGTCAATTATATTTTGACAGATATTTGGGAGCCTAAACTAGTTTATGATAAACTGTAGTTCGAATATGCAGCTGTGTTAAATAATCCTTTCAAAGAATTTAAAATGTGGCAGTCCAATGCCCTCATCCTGTTTTATGGACATTCATCTGACACTGTGTGGAGTCCCGGATCTGTGAGCTGTTTTTGCACTTTGGAGTCTTGTCACAAAGGGAATGTGAAGGTTGAAAAGTAGTACTCCTGTGGTATTGTTTTTGACTCCCTAAGTGTCTTTTTAGACAGGCCTGGGCACATTAAAATGTAATATTGCAGGAATATTAATATACAGTTAGTACAAATAGAAAGAACTTTTCCCTAGTTGCACTTTTCCTAACAGGGAGTTTGAGGGTTCAGGGACAAATTCACAAAGGCATGTAAGGGTACGAAAATATTTTTGCAAATTGCCGTCTGTGTTTTAGTTGTGCAAGATGGACCTTTTCTACATAATTTTTGAGATAAGTGCGACCTGATCGACCTTGTTATATAAAAAGTTCCTTAGGAGTTGGTACATTAATGTTGCAGGTTGTGAACATTCCACCAGAATGGCAGAATTCCAGCATGTGTAAGTTGAGCTTTGGGGCCATATTGTTTTTTTTTACTCAGTTGGATAACCTACTGAACCGCACTACACCTCACTTCTGTGAACTTGTGGGTATTCATATACCTCTTTTAAATAGTTTCACATCTCAGAAACACACTCGTTTTCCCTGTGAAAGGCATTAATTATTGCCCTTCGAGTGTGAGAATGGTATGGAAAGGAATTTCTACCAGTAAAAAATATTTTTCTACAGAAAAAAAAGAAATGACATGGGTTAAAGCACATTTTCATCACATTTACACATGCTGAAACGTCTCTCTTGTTAAAAATTCTACCTACATATGTTTATGCATTGGAGAACTCATGGACATTTACAACTGTTGTGTGTTTCCTTTAAAGCTTCTGCTCCAAATAACATTTCCTCACATTGACCTTTTTGAGTGAAGCTTACTGTACACTTGGGGTTCCTCATTTTTGTGGCGAAAAATGGAAATATTACACAAGGCTGGGGAGCAAGAGGTAGAAGCGGCAATACACACAATAATGAATTCGGAGTAAGGCGTGGAATCTATTTAGCCAATTTTATCAGATGTTCCATTCCTTGTACTTACCAAGTCAATTTGACATTGGCCAGATCTAACACTGTTACTCTCCTTTATTGTTTGCAATATTTTCTGTTAATATCCCCAACTCTGTTATTGTCATCTGTTTCTCTGTCTGGGTTCATCACTTTATGCCAGCTACAAAGAAAACTTACTGAGGTTCTCCTAAAGTATGTTCTTTAACAGACATGGGCACTTGTTTCCCCTACTCATTCACCCCCATGGTTTCCAGCAAGATATAGCTTGGGGAAATGGTATGCCTAAGATGGAACAGCAGCTCTATTGATACCTTCACTTCCAATATTACTGATGCAAAATAGCAATTTAGAAACAGTGGTTTTGACAAGACCATCCTTAGTAAGGCGAAAGAAAGAATTGTACAAATGGAACAAGGTGATATACTGAAAATGGAGCCCAAATGTGCTCGAAACAGAAAGAAACAAAATCCCTTGGGCTTTGTTACCCAATACCCACATGTTTAGCAATTAACTCTACACAATCCTCAGAAAACATTGAAGTTTACTGACTGAGATCCCTGGGCTCAGGGATACCATATCCGTTAAGTCCAAAGTAATCTTCCCCAATCGCAAAACAATAAGACATTGGCTATGTAACCGTAACAAAAAAGACTAATTGGTTTACATATCATCTTCAGGTGTTTTACACATGTCAGGAATGCAATATGTTTAGATTTGGCAAAAACAAGAGTAAACAATTCTGTCACAACACTACCAAGACATACAAGATTCAACATTTCATTAACTGTAAGTCTAAATTTGTTGCTTACATTATGGGTTGTATCTGTGACACAATTTACGTGAGAAGCACTGTGAGAGCACTCAGATCCCGAATCCAAGACCTTGTCAGGGCCATAAATAATAGGGGGATGTATGATGTTACAACGCATACTTTTACCAAGCATACCTTTACAACGCGGTTTTTACCACGCATACCATTACAACGCATAGCGCTTAGAGGTGCTGGATAGTGGTAAGTATAATTTTCTATTCCAACTCCAGTCCCCGTGGACACTAGGGAAGGTGTTGGATAGAAAATTAAACTTATTCCCTATCCTAGAGCGCCCCCAGCGCAATGCGTTGTAATGGTATGCGTGGTAATGTCTGCGTTGTAATGGTAGTGCGTTGTAAAAATTTTGTTGTAAATGTTACATACCATAATAGGGACATGAGCTACCCACTGACTTTCCATATGATGGAACACCATGCTGACAACTGTGAAATTTGGTTTCATGGCATTGACCATGCACCCGTGGACCCCAGGGGGGTAACAGGGAATTGTCCCAGCATCGGAAGGAGGGAGCATGCATCTGCCGCCTTTACAGTTTGGAACTGGGTCACAATACTGACAAAGAACTGCACTATTGCCTGTGATGTATATACATCTTTGACTGCATACGTGAAAAGGAATTTGGGCATATGACTTACACATGTCTGTTATGTTATTTGGGGATCAAATAAACTATTGATTCCAGTTGTACAAATCATTAGTATGAAGTTCTTCATATATTTTGGTACATGTTATTTTTTTTACAATATGTTCCAATTTTATTAGAGGCACCCTTATTAATAATTGTTGTTCTTTTTTACCATTTTTCTTTACTATTGTTCTTTCCTTTCGCTTTTTTCTTATGCCTCTTTCATGGAAGATTCATTTAAGATTGCACTACTCTCTTGAATATGATCCTCTTCCATACTATTGTTTTGGCTATTTATTAATCCCTTTAATTATGGTTTTATTCATTTGGTCTTATAGAGTTATTTTTACCCATTCTTTGCTATGGGGATCCGCTCCGTGGAAACCCTGTGTGATCTGTAGCCTTTGTGTTGTTGGATGTATTCCCATTTCGGATGCACTTACAGCCGTTATTGCGGCTTGGGCCAATTTGTTAAGGAGAATCGTTTTTCATAGGTTATCATGTCAGTCCTGGCTGTTTTACATAGAGATGCACTCCCCATCATGAATGTGCGCATGGCCAATGGGGGGACGTGCTTTCCATCCCTTTATATTTGGCGATAGACTCTTTTTTGCACTTCAAATGACATATTACATTATAGTGTGCATCCCTGACACTACACTTGTTTGCTATAATGGAATAGGAGATTCCCTGTCATATTACTAAGATTCTCCTATATACATGGTCATATTTGTACTCTCTATTGTAGAAGTTCTTTCTTTGCGCACATATTTTTTTCCCTGTCACATGGATATGTGTGTATTGTGATACTTTCATACGGGTCCCACAGTCTGCCTAACACAATGTTTTTTATTATCTTATTATAGGAGATAGCGGGCACTCTTCACATACGTTAGGGTTCACATGCCATTAATCATTCCTGAACTTTGGACTACCTCACAGGTATAACGCATTATTCCGTGCTTAAAAACATACGTTTTACCAGATTCGGGTTCTCTCCCGTCTTCGCGTCCTGCACTTGGGTGACGAGGATGAGCCCTAGCGGCTCTACCACCAATCGGAGTAAGTACCAAGGATCGGTGAACTTCACCACTGCTGTTTTATGTTTTTTGTTTTAGCTTGGCACATTTGGCAACTTTGGTGATACCTTTCTTGTTTGGGGAGCTTTTTCTACTTTCGGAATTGCATAATTGGTTATTCCACATATCAGGTTGATACCGCTGCTTAGAACTAGTGTTTTGTATTCTGGATGAGAGCCACAACTTCCCAGATGCCTATTTACCTGTGACCTGTGGTCTTCCGGTGCCTGCCACTTTGTACCTTTGACCCCCTTTTTGTTGAACTTTACTACTATGGTTTCCATCTTGCATATTACTCGTAACGTTTTTTGCTACACTATTGCTTAGGGTTTTCTTCTTTTTCCTTATTCATCATTACTGAACTTGCCACACCATCTATCTAGTCGATGTCACCATTATAGATTAATTTATCCACCGTGTATACAACATGGCATTGAATTTTCTATTACGTATTTCCATTTGCTTTTCGCTTCTCTTTAAATAATTGGTGCCCATTTGGGCTTAATGGCCCTATCTTTCCTAGTCATTATCACCTCACTTGGGAATTATAGTTGCATTGTACATCCTTTTTTAGACATGGATGATAAGGATAGATACTGTTCGGTAGGTTTATCTTCACACCCCACTGCCCCCTCCCTCCAATTTTTTTTTCTGTCTGGGCAACTGTTCATGTCTTCTCTGGTGTTATCTGCCCCTTTTGTAATGTTTTGTCATATTACTACATACTATTTTTAAACTTCTATATATGTATAACTTTCTATTATTATTTTCTCACTTATCTTTGTAGTTTGTTTACTCTGCTACTTTTACATTTCTTCTTACATATTGGCATGAACTGTGCTGCTGATTTTTACATAGTGATTAAAGAACCAGGAATATTGATAAAGTATATTATCGTGGCTATTTTGAATTTCTACGCATCTACTTGGCTGAATACAGTCTGAGATTATAATTGGTACATACATTTATGCCGAATTCTGTTTGGGCACACTTTTTACAATTACAAGGATAGACATTCCCCTTTATTTAATTGTGCGGGATACACACACATATCTATTCTCTGTTCTCTCATGCCTATGATCGTTGTGGAGTGATGTAGGTCTATTTTTCACTTGATCCCCATGCCAGTTATTAATAAAAGGCCTGGCCGAAACATGTAGACCACCCACCGGATGCAGGAGTTCCTAACAATTACTCCACTTACATCCACTGCCTTGTTTTTATCACTACCAGAGGCCCATATATTAAAAGAAAACCCCTTGTGTACTGGGACCACTGGATAGTTTTAAATTTTACTTTCACTTCACTATCACTGCACACTCAGCAAAATACCCGCTCCGCTGTAATACAGGCGTTGTAGCACACCCGGGACACATTCGGTGTCACTGGGTGAGCCCGATGATGAAGCATGCCACCAACTATGTTGGTGGGTGAGGGCTTTACAAGGAAAGCAAACGTTTTCCTGTCTTCCACATACAGACTTGCAGCATAAATAGACTAGTACTCTTTGATGACCTATAATAATCCTGGGGATACGGACTAGCGTTCTAGTCCTCTCTCTCTTTTTGATATTTGAACTCTGTAAAATTGGCATTTTCAAAATGGTACTATCAAATCCAATTTTGCCATCAAAGAGGATTTAAGATTACAATTCATTTGAGTGTAAACAACATTTCCCTGTCTGCCCTCTCTCTAAAGTTAGCCCTTTTTAGGTGTAATAAGGTAACCCAGTGTTAGTCTATGGGAGAGATATCCTTACGGCAGTGAAAAACAACTTTTGGATGTTTTCACTGCCGGACCATGCAAAACCTAAGTCCACATGTCCTACTTTTTAAATATCATGCATCCTGTACTATAAGGGTGGAGGGTCTACATTAGGGGTGTCTTATAAGTATTAAAAAGGAAGATTTAAGTTTGGCAAATTGTTTATTTTGCCAGGTCAAGCTCAAAATTACAGTTTAAAATTGTACTATATGCCGTTATGGCAGGCCTGAGGCATATTTTACAGTGTTACTTTAATGGGTGGCACAATGAGTTCTGCAGCCCAAAAACTAGCATTTAGTTTACAGGTTCTGAGTACTGGTAGTGCCATTTATTAGGGACTTAGAAGTAAATTGAAATGTACTAACAAGGTAGATGCAAAGCGCACCATGTTTTAGAAGAGAGAGCCAAAGCACATTACCACTGTATAGCAGGGAAAAAAGTGTACAGAGTCCAAATGCCAATAAAACGGGTTCAGAAAAAAAGGCAAAAAACTGGAGATGACCATGCAAAAAGGGCCAGGTCCAACATCTTGAAGTTCATGGATCCTGTCCATTGGCGTAATGTAGAATGGATAAAAATGCACTGAGAAGCAATAGTTAGGAAATCCTTTTAAACTGTAGCTGTTTTTCCATTTCTTTTTCACAACATATCAAATGGAATAGTAGTCTCTATTGCAAATAGCCCTTTCTCCAGGGAAAAGGACTGTTCTAAGAAAAGTTATTTATACTGTGTCTCTTTAGAGAAGAATTTGTTGTTTTGTCATTATATGATTTTTTGTATTGTTGTAATGTCAAATGTGTTTTGATGTACATATTTAAATCTTCCTCTTTAAAAAAGTTTTGCCCTTCATAAAGACATGCAATATTGTAACAAAACTTTGAGGAAAACAAAAAAGAAAAATGAAATAAATCACAAAGGCTAAATAAATAAGAATATCTGTCCCTTTGTTCTGACTAAGTGCAACAAAAATGATGGCAACTAGATATTTTGTTCGTTTAGAAGTTAAAAGAGGTCCAATCTAGTTTGGGCCATGGACCCAAGCCTTCCTTTGTTATCACTTTTAGAAAGTTGGCATTGTCTTGCCTTAGCCATTTGGTGCCTGCAGCCTGTGTCTAGGTCACATGACTGACTGTGGATGACAGTTGGGCTTTGTGTATTCCTCCTAAACAGCCACACACAAAGGGGGGCTTAGGTGTGTTTGGATTGGCCTTCACTGGCAGAATGGGAGGGAGGAGCTGGGCCCAGCACTACTTATACTTGAAAAGGTTGTATCCTGTCTCTAAAGTATTGCATACCCCTGTAGTTATGGTAGTAATGATTATTTGATAACAGGAGGACAAAACATCCAAGCTCTAAGGACCCTCACAACATAGCAGAATGGGACAACCCAGACTTAGACCCAGACACGCGTTAGCCCATTCAACATGACTTCAGACTACATCCTGACCACATATAGTAGGCTAGATATGGATTCCATACTGCACCTGCTGAATGCAATGGGTGACACACTTGATCCTGATTTTGGGATATGATCTGCTATCCTACATTTTCTGAAGTTACTGTCTGTGCTTCATTTTCTAACAAAAGGTGGATTCCAAGCACCAGTGGATGGTTTGCATGCAGTGGCTTCGCCCACCTTCAGTCAATCAATCAACCAATCAATCAAGAACATTTATAGAGTGCGCTACTCACCCGGGAGGGTCTCAAGGCGCTGGGGGGGGGGGGCTGCTACTGCTCGAATAACCAGGTCTTGAGTTGTTTCCTGAAGGAGAGATGGTCTCCTGGGTCAGACGTAGGTTGGTGGGGAGGGAGTTCCACGTCTTGGCAGCCAGGTAGGAGAAGGATCTTCCTCCGGTGGTGGTTCTGCGGATCCGCGGGATGGTGGCGAGGGCGAGGCTGGCGGAGCGGAGCTGGCGGGTGGGTGTGTAGAACTTGAGGCGGTTGTTGAGATATTCGGGGCCCATGCCGTGAAGAGCTTTGTGTGCGTTGGTCAGGAGCCTGAACTTGATCCTCTTGTTGACGGGGAACCAGTGTAGGTCTGTCAGGTGGGTGGAGATGCGGCTATGATGGGGGATGTCCAGGATGAGTCGTGCCGATGCGTTCTGTATGCGCTGAAGTCTTTTCTTTAGTTTGGCTGTGGTACCAGCATAGAGGGCGTTCCCATAGTCCAGACGGCTGGTGACGAGGGCCTGGGTGACCGCCTTCCTGGTTCTGGTGGGGATCCAGCGGAAGATCTTGCGGAGCTTTCGAAGGGTGTTGAAGCAGGAAGAAGTAACGGCATTGACTTGCTTGGTCATCGTGAGGGAGGAGTCAAGGATGAATCCCAGGTTGCGTGCGTGGTCTGTGGGCTTGGGGGCGGTGCCCAGAGCCGGGGGCCACCAGGAGACGTCCCAGGTGGAGGGGGATGGTCCGAGGATGAGGACCTCTGTCTTGTCTGAGTTCAGTTTCAGATGGCTGAGCTTCATCCATTCCGCGACGTCCTTCATTCCTTCCTGGAGGCTGGCTTTGGCGGGGTCGTTGGTGAGGGAGAGGATAAGCTGGGTGTCGTCTGCGTAGGAGATGATATTGAGGCCGTGTTTGCGTGCGATGGTCGCGAGGGGACTCATGTAGACATGGAAGAGGGTAGGGCTGAGCGAGGAGCATTGGGGAATGCCGCAGATGATCTTGGTGGCCGTGGCGCGGAAGGGCGGGAGGCGGACTCTCTGAGTTCTGTCGGAGAGGAAGGAGGTATCCAGACCAGTGCCTTTTCTTGGATCCCGGCGTGGTGGAGGTGGGTCGTTAGGGCGTGGTGGCAGACTGTATCGAATGCGGCCGATAGGTCGAGGAGGATGAGGGTGGCAGTTTCCCCGTTGTCAAGCATGGTTCTGATGTCATCGGTTGCTGCAATGAGGGCGGTTTCGGGGCTGTGGTTCGCTCGGAAGCCGGACTGCGATGAGTCGAGGGAGTCCTTCGTTTCGAGGAAAGTGGTCAGCAGTATGTTGACGGTTTTCTTGATGACTTTTGCGAGGAAGGGGAGGAGCGAGATGGGGCGGAAGTTCTTGAGGTCTGTGGGGTCGGCAGTGGGTTTCTTCAGGAGGCCGCTGATCTCTGCGTGCTTCCAGCTCTCCGGAAAGGTGGCGGACGCAAGGGAGTTGTTAACGATGTTCCGGGGTGCGATGATGGAGTCGGCCTTGTTGAAGATGTGGTGTGGGCAGGGGTCAGCTGGGGAGCCGGAGTGGATGGTGTTCATCACGTGGGTGGTGTCTTCGGTGCTGACGGGGGTCCAGGTGTGGAGGCTGGTGGTGGGGGGTGTTGGTTCGATGTTTGGGTGCGTGGTCTGGGCGCCGAAGCTGTTGTGTATGTCGGCGATCTTGCGGTGGAAGTACGTTGCGAGTGAGTCGCAGAGGTCTTGTGAAGGCGTGATGTCGTTGTTGCTGTTGCTGGGGTTGGAGAGCTCTTTGACGATGCTGAAGAGTTCCTTGCTGTTGTGGGTGTGGTTGTCCAGTCGTTCTCTGAAGGATGTTCTTTTGGTGATGCAGATCAGCTGGTGGTGTTTGCGGGTGGCGTTCTTGTGGGCTTCCATGTTTTCTGTCGACTGTTCGTGGTGCCAGGCTTTCTCGAGGGTACGGCAGGCTTTCTTAGAGTGTTTGAGGTCGTCGGTGAACCATGAGGCTTTCTTGCTGCCGGGATTGCTTGGCGGGGTCTTCAGTGGAGCAAGGGTATTGGCGGAGTCGGTGATCCACTGTGTGAGGTTGCGGGCGTCATCGTTGGTGTCCGTTGTGTTGGTAGGTGGGTTGGTTTTTGCTCAGGGACGTGGTGAGATGGTCGGTGGTGATCTTGCTCCAGTGTCTTCGGGGAACCTGTTGTGGGTGGTGGTGAGTCATGGTTTTCCTGAAGTTGAAGTGGACGCAGCTGTGATCGGTCCAGTGAAGTCCGGTGGAGTAGCTGAAGGAGATGTGGTTGCTGGAGGGGAAGACTGGGTCAAGCGTGTGGCTGGCATAGTGGGTGGGGGTTTTCACCAGTTGCTTGAATCCGAGGTTGGCTAGGTTGTCCAGCAGGGTGGTGGTGTTGTTGTCATTGTTGTTCTCCAGGTGGAAGTTCAGGTCCCCAAGGAGGATGTAGTCCGCGGAGGCGAGGGCGTGCGGGCTGATGAAGTCTGCGATGGCTTCGCTGAATTGTGTGCGCGGTCCAGGGGGTCTGTAGATGAGAGTCCCTTTGAGGGTGGTCTTGGGATCGGTGTGTATCTGGAAGTGAAGGTGTTCAGCGACGGTGAGGGCGTCGTCAGAGTTAGTCGTGATGCGGATGGTGTTCCTGTAGACGATGGCGATGCCTCCTCCGGTTTGGTTGATGCGGTCCCTCCGGGTGATCTTGTACCCTGAGGAGGCGTTCATCCAGGTTACCGTGAGGAAGGCGATGGCCGGCGCTGTTGTTTCGAGGAGGTCCCAGAGTTCGACGGCGTGTTTGTGGACGGAACAGGTGTTTAGCAGGATGCACTTGAGGTGGTTGTTGTTGGCGCTTGGTCTGGCAGGCGCGGTGCAGGTCCGGAGGCAGGTGAATTTGCAGGCTTGGCAGGTGAAGGGTCCATGGGAGCGTTTTGGGGTGGCACGGTAGCAGGCAGGTGATCGGCCGGTGTTAAGTGCGTGGAGGGTGTTGGTGTCGTATCTGAGGCGGGTCGCCTGGCTGCGTCGGGCAAATTCTGGCAGCTCTACTAAGAGTTTTGGCACAATACATTATATCCTGCAATCAGTCTCAAATTGCGAACTGCCTGAAGACCACATTTTGTGGATTCGGGGGATTTCCCAATGTCTTAGGTACTTTGGACTGCACTTATATTGTTTAATATGCCCTTATACATAGTGCAGACATTATGCGATTTCAAAATGCAACACGCTATAAATGTACAGATGGTTGTGATTCATCTCTGATCATAAGACATTACTGTGCCCATTTCCCAGGATCTAGTCATGATTCACTTATCTTAAGAAATGACTGACTTCCCAGAACAGATGGCGTCCAGAATGGACTTGTTTCCTAAGTGAGTAATACACAGAATTCCATTTAAATGGAGTAGATGTGGTCTAACAGCCAGAGCTGCCGACTTTAGAACTGTAAAACCAGTTTTGAGTCCCGGTGTCAGCTCAACATTGGTGTCAAAATAAAACAACATAAAGTCGACATTGTGTGCTCATGAGTTTTCACTATATGAGAATGCAAAAAAGTATATTGACTTACTCCTATTATAGTATAAAATCAATCTTTCACATTTTTCAACTCAATCGATCTTTTTTAATAGATAGGTTTCTGTACACTACGCATTTTTTGTAAAAATAGTTTGATTGACTAAATCTTCCAAAATGCCACACTTTAAAAGCAGAAATGATAGGACTGGTATATGAATATATTATATATACAAGCATTATTGTTCTGTAAATACTTTTCAATTATATCTTAGATCAATACAACATTGATAAGTAATATTCATATATGTGTTTCGCACAACTTTTAGTCCCGGACTGTCTGTTTTTGCCACGTCATTTCCCCCGGCGTGCTGAAGCAAGTGGAGGCCAGTTTATAAAGCAGGGGGCCTCTGCTTGCAGGGCCGGACTGGCCAGACTTGCCGGACCTGGAATCGGGCATTTCCATGAGAGACTGGAAGAGTGGGAGCCCGTTTTGCAGGGGTGGGGCGATTTTTGTTGTTATTAAGGGCCGGTTTTGAAGCAATGCTGCAATATCGGCCCCCAGTAACAAAAATGTTTCAGTCTTTTGTCTGGTCCGGTAAAATTGCCAGGGTTGCTTTGGGTCCAAGTCCGACCCTGGCTGCTGGGGCTGCTGGGGCTGCTGCCCCTTTCGCCAGCTCTCAGGTGGTTTGAACATTTTCCCAGGGTTGTTTTTGATTCTCGTCCAGCCTTGCTGAGTTTGTTTGCAATCATTTACATTAATTTGGGAATCAGATTTATATAGTTAGTTTACCGGTTATCCAAGGAGGACACAGCTTTTGACACCCTTGCAAGACCTTCAGCATGTGCTGAACAAACATACAAGCGAGCAGGACAAGAAATACTATTGAGGGTACTTTGGGGCTTTTAAAGTGTGAGATCTCTACACAGAGGGGGTGATGGTGCACTGGCATAATCATCAGAAAACATGAGTGGAAATACCTCGGGTTACTTTGGGGCATATTATCAAGCAGGGCGTTAACATTATCGCCGCTTTAGCAGCAGAAAACTGCCGCTAAAACGGCGATAATGGGCTTGATAATACGCCATAGAGAATTCCCATAGAAGCCAATGTTCACACCAGAACATGGGCTTCTATGGGAATTCACAAGGGCATGTTAACAAGCCCATTATCGCCGCTTTAGCGGTAGTTTTTCTGCTGTTAAAGCAGCGATAATGTTAACGCCTTTTCTTGATAATGTGCCCCTTTGTCCTCCATAACGTTGCATGAAGATGACTTGCCCCCATGTCTGATGATGCTGATGATGCCGTTCCTGACTCAAGTGATGATGAACAGTCGGTAAATCAGTGTCGCCACTGTTGTATATGACAATTCAGCACCATGAGACATGCCCTCCTAGCGACTATTTCTAAGTCACACAAAATGGGCTTTATTCACGTGGACAAAAAAATGTACTAGACACCAAATAAAATGTTCAAATATGTTTGAACTTGGTGAGCAAAATATTTTGACAATGATGTCACCTACGAATAATGCCTAACAGATGCTAACACCAATACACACAAAGACCGATCCCAGGCTGAATAAACCCCATATCCAGCCTCTGCTAACACATCCGTGCATCTCACAAGTTGTTAAAAAGTGAGGGTTGAGAGAGCAGCTCGGACTTGTGGTTTCTTTGCAGGAGCCTCGGTAGGACGAGTGAGCTGAGTACTGTGTGCACACCAGTGACGTGGGCTGAGCTGAGATGCAGGATGTGAAGGCTGAGAAGCCGAGGCAGATGACAGGTGGGGAAGATGAAGAGCGTCTGTGTTCGGTGTCCCACCAGAGAGTGGAGGGACAGAGAGCAAATGGCTTCTAATCTTGCAAGCACAACGATGTGGGATTTGATGGTTTCTGGATGTGCAAAAGGATTCTTGCTCAACTGAAGTAACACATCCTAAAATACTATGGGGCAGCCCACTGCGCCACCAGGGCGTCACTTTTCGAACGTACTGGTGGTGCAGGGGGCTCCTCCATATTTACAAGGAGAGGAAAACAGTGGCGGTTGGTGCATAGGGACGAATGGGGCGTTTCCCCACTAGCCTCGTGAGTCGGGACGAGGATCGGGGAGGAAGACAAGAGAGATGCGTACCACACGCATTGCAGCAGCGTCAAATCAATGAAGTGCTCACTGCCCCGTGTGTCGCAAATTAAATTCTCTCTGACTGTTTTATTTTCGTCAAGGGACGGACGATGATGAGGTCACAGCGGGAAACATCATTTACAACGCAACTTTTACCACCCAGTGCCTTTACGACGCAACTTTTACAACGCAAACCATTACAACGCATTGCGCTGGGGTGCGCTCTAGGATAGGGAATACGTTTAATTTACTGTCCAACACCTTCCCTAGTGTCCACGGGGACTGGAGTTGGAATAGTAAATTAAACTATTCACTATCCAGCGCCCCAAAGCACTATGCGTTGTAATGGTATTCGTTGTAAATACCGCGTTGTAAAGGCATGCGATGTAAAAGTATGCGTTGTAACACCATACATCCGGTCACAGCAGGTCAGAGACCTCCAGCCCATGTGCTGGGCCGGGGTGAGGAATATTGCTCGCCTTGGAAGCACATGCGCAAAGAGTGATGTCATCATGAAGGGAGTGGCGTCAGAAAGGGGAAAATACCTGGTTTCAAATGGGGCGCCTATGCTGCGCCCCAGGCGTCTTTAGCAGCGTGCCACTGAAATCAATGGCAAGGGCAGGGCAGTGGGTGGCAATCACCGGAGCACTCCCCTTGCCTTCCCGCTACTCCCAGGCCTCCTGATTGGACAATGGGAGGCGGGAGCTTGGGCATTGCTCAGGACGGAAACCGGCACTGTCCACAGTCACACGCCACAGGACCGGATGTGTTTCTTGAGCAGAGATCGAGGTCACTACTTGGTAAATGGATATTACAAAATAAACAGTGCAGTGGGTGGCGCTCATGAACATTCACAAATTCAATGCAGGTTGTGTTGAAAAATGATCGATTCAGCAGCTAGGAAAGCACAAGCAGAGTGACGCCAGGTTGGCACAAAATTAAATAATCCATGCCCTGCCTGGATTGGCTTCACATTGTAATCAGCGCTCCTCATGGTAACATACATGGCATGCCTGCATGGGGGAAATTACAGCCTCAATGCCAAGCATGCCTCCTTCTCTCATTAAATTATGATTTTCATGATTTACTTCCTCTGCGCAATTACATTCTTGCGCTAGCCAGGCTTTAATTAGAGTATTGAGAGGAGGTGCGAATGTGAAAGTGAAAGATTGACTGTAGTGGTGAGTGACTGATGTGCAGAAGTCTTTAGAGTAGCGCGTGTGTACAGTACTTTCGTAAATTCCCGAATGTGGCTTAAGTGGTTTAATTTATAGATTTGTGCACACGCAGAGTTGAGCTTTTGCTGCCAAAAGGAGGCCTCATGCATTGTTTTGGTTTGGCAGAAGTCAGTTGAACTCTCCCGAGCTCCCTCCCCCCACCCACCACAGGGCACTCAACTCCGACCTCCACGCCTCACCACCTTCAAATGTCACCAGCCCCCTCTGGAGGAAAAGCCACCCAGATTGACTTTTCCTCTCCTTGTAAATACGGCCACTTCACACGCAGCACTTTGCGTTGGAGGGGCATTCCGTGGGTGTTGCTGTGGGTGTTCCCACGCAACACCCATGGAACAAGACACATCTCCAGATTTACGAGAAATCGTAAATCTGGAGATGCATCTGAATGCTACACCACTCTAGAGGTGGCGTAGCGAGGCGCAACGAGGAGAAATGTTTGTAGATCTGCCCCTATGTGTCCCTTACTCATTTGCTGTGTTGATTCTCTGACTTCCACAGACTAAGTGCACTCCGGTTTCCCTTGTCAGTGTGCATCCGAAACATCTGTGGCATTGTCTTGGCGTTGCAATGCCACCAGATTCTGCAGAACGTTATGTAGGTTTGGTAATACTCAGAGAACAGTGGCTGTAACATCTTCATAAGACGTTTGTTATAATTGAGGATTCCTACTTGGTCAGCAGGAGTCAGGTGGCCAGTTCAGGTAGCTTAACAGGTTGTAGGTTTATGGAAGAGATAACAGGTTACTTACAAAACTGCAACAGACTCTAGCTTGGATAAGACAGCTTAATTATTCATGCAGTGGTTGCATCCAACTACATACACACAAAACCGAAACCACACTTGTACACAATTCACATAGTATCAATCCAAGCAAATCCTCTGCCATTTACAGAGCCAGATGAACAGTATTTTCTCACCAGGGAGAAGCATACACTCCACATACCCTCTACTGCGAACTCCTGCAGGACCAGGGACATACACCATACACTGTCCCTCAACTGCGGATGTGCACGAGACTAGGGACATAGGTACACTTACCCTCTATTACTCACTCTCACAGGACTTGGGAATCATAGTACATACTCACTCACTACTGGACACTCTTGCAGGACATGGGGCATACACTACATACACACTTTACTAAACACTTCTGCAGGATTTGGAACAAACACTTCACTAAGCCTCTACTGCCTACTCTTGCAGGATCTGGGACATATAGTCAACATGTCCTCTACTGTACGAGGGACTTAAATGGAACAATACATCTATTGTATACATCCAAAACATAGATTCAGAATAGGGGTACACTCATTGTTTTCTTCGATACAAAACTACTTCTAGCACCTACTTTAACCACTAACTCCTCTCAGGACTCCTGCATGCACAGCAAATATAAACATACTTTTTCTGACCATTCCACTCTTAATAGGAATACAATGAGCAAAAAATGTACAATAGAACTGACATCACATGCAAAAATGCAGCATAGCACTAGCAAATATTCTCTGGCAGCAAACCCAAATGTGCTTGTTGTCCTCTCACCCAAACGTTCACATAGCACCGTGCCTGCAGATCCAAAACCACATAGACCTTCAAAACTTATTTCGCGCATACAGTTCCTTAAACAACAGTGCAGTATTTTCAGTCATAATTATTTTAATCATGCAGACATTACAGCTCCATAAACAGCCGATGCCGTTTTTCCGCATAGTTTTGAAACTGGAGTTTAAAAGTCATCTTTCAAGTGCAGTAACTCTGGTACTAAGATACACGGAAATAACTCTTAATACCATGAAAAAGGGCTTGAAGATGCGCTTGCCTCCTGTTGGAAGTCTCAGGGATAGAAAAGACTTCAAAGATCACTTTTGGACTTCAAGATGAACCTTACAATGGAGAAGAGCTATAAGAAACTGGAGGAGGAGTAATGCCCCTTTGCTGTGTGCTGTCTGGGGTTGGCCTGCAGTAGCTGTTTCTGCCAAGGAGAGGAACTGTGTGTGTATCCTGCTTGAGAAAGTATCTCCAAGGGCTTGGAAGTGGAGCTTGTCCGTGTTCAAGAGGTCCCAGGAACAGCAAAGACCTCACCATCCTTCTGGGCACCGTCTCTGGTACTGTGGTTTCAGTTGCAGCAGAAGAAAAGGGCAACCAACTCTGTTGTCAAGTCTGTCGCAGGATTCCGTGTCCTGAAGGCCTTGCAGAAGGCACTGCCGCACTTTGCACCGAGTCCTTGATCTCACCGACACTGTCTTGACGATCATTGCCGAGCTGTTACTCGCACCGCATCCTGTGGGCACCACATTCCGCACTGCCTTGCTTCACCCTGTCTAGATTTCACAGACACGGTCGCTACTCGACGGGAACATCAACCGGCTCCATCGCCTGCATCGCAGCCTGCCATCATTGCATCAAGCACTGCCTCACACTGCACTGTAAGCCTTGGCCTCACTGACCCTAGCTGGACGATTGTCACCGAGCCGTTGCCTGCATCGCATTGTGAGGGCACCGCACCATGGACCGCTTCTATTTGTGCAATGCAATGGTTGACCGACCGGCTTGTGCCATCGTGTTGGCCGGAACGAGAAAGGTACTGTTTACGAGTCAGTCTTAACTTTAGCTGACCCAGCACTGACGCGGTCAGCTGGATTTGCTAGACTCTCTCATTTTCAGCATTGCAGTAGCCCCGGGCGGAGATACCACCTCGGAGGATCTGTGTTCTTCAACTAGTTCTGCAATTTAAAGGTTATCTTGCTAAGTAACTATGTTTTTCAATATTGTATATTGGATTATTTTGTCGTTTTTGGTCTTGTTTGGTTTAGATAAAGTTCTACTTTTTTTTCTAAACAGGTGTGGTGTCCACTTGCAGTGTTTTCACTGTGTTACTGTATGCATTCACAAATATTTTACACGCTGAGATAAGTCTGTCTGATCGTGCCAAGCTACCAAGGGGGTGAGCAGGGGTTATTTTAGAAGTGTATCAATCTTACCCTGACTAAAAAGAAGGGTCCCTACTTTGACAAAGGTGCAAACCAATGCCAACTAGCGACCCCACTTCTAGTAACAATGTACTCCACATTCTAGATAAAGATGACTTCACCTTCTTCACCACCATAGCCTATTAGTGGCGTTTGTCACTGCGAATCACACCACTCTCCTAAAAATCTTCAAATATAGAATGGGTCTAAATTGTACAAAACGCCTTTCGTTATTACTGCAGTTAGAAAATTGGTGCCAGTACGGAAAAATGCCCCACTTTATTTACAGTTGAGTGATGCGTCAGGCAGGGGTTTCCCAATTTTCTCTCTCTCTCTCTCTCTCTCTCTCTCTCTCTCTCTCTCTCTCTCTCTCTCTTGCTCTCTCTCTCTTTAACCTTTTACATGATGTTTCTGATGTCCACTCGCACTCAGTTTATAAATCTAGCATCTTATATCTCCTTAATTTTGACAGAAATCAGATGTTGCAGAACTTTTTTCCCTGAAATATGTTTATTCATGGCCAAACTGCCTGGTGACATTCGAGTCTGGACGTTGCAGTAGCCCTTTAGCATATACGGCTCAAACCAGCATACCTCCCGATCTCCACAACTAACTGCCCCATTGTGGATTGCACTAATAGTCCTGGCTTCTTCTTGGATAATAACCTAATCTTTAAACATACATCTGTGTGGAGCAAAATTCCAACATAGACTCATCCATGGAATCAAATGTTTTATCCCAGATCAGAATCTTAGATACTTAGTCAAATCGCTTGAACTATCGAGATTGGTCTATGTTTCACTATTTTCAGAGGATTACCAGTCAGCATCTAACTCCTCTCAAAACAGATTTCAATGCAGCTGCTAGGCTTGCAAATGATGCAATAAGGTCAATCCCAGGTCACCAATTATGATTTTTCTGAAGTTTAGCAGCTCCACTAAGAATGAAGAGCCTTTCAGGTGAACTAAGGTAAAGCACATATCTTAACTTTTTTCTGTGTCACCAAATGGAGGCTCTACCCAGCCTTTATTTGACTGTCTTTCTTCACAATAGAAATGTTAGGCTTTCATGCAATGGGATTTTTCACTAGGGCTAACAGATGTTTTCGACAGAATCACTATAGAAATAATCGAGCGGTGTAGGCAAATTAACATATTGTGACGAGCTGGCAAAAATGCCAGTTCTGTTCTTCTTATTCCCATTGACACTGTCATTCTCTTTCTCATCCTCAGGCTGATTGCTCCATTTTCCTACTCTTCTGATGACCAAAGAAGAGAATCTCTCTGTGAACATTGTTGAATGTTCTGATGCTGGTGGGGGGATGAAACGTTTGCATACTACTACTCTGACAGTGAAACATTTTGTGACAAAGCGAAATGTAACTTCCCAAACACAAAAACAAAATTTGCTGAATGTAAATAGTGTGAGTTCCCAGTGTCAGCTCCACAGGTGGCTTACAAAGGGCTGTGGTACCTGATAAATTATTTGCACAAATCATAATGGGATGTGGAAGAAAACCTTTTGCCATGCTGTCAGTTCACAAGGGACTCTCTTGTGACTGCTTGGACCGCTCTGGATCCTTGCCAGCTCCTGCCCTCTCTTCAAGAGGTTACAATTGCAATCTCTGAGGTTGATCAAATGTTGGTCGCTAGCAAATTTGCAATAGATGCTGGAATGTGCTCACATGTTAATCTATGGTACATCATAGTAACACCTGTGTGTAAGAAATTACCCCATTTTTTTGTGCTTCCCGAATTCAGAACTCTATGCACTTTACCAATGCTAAACAGTAGTAAAGTGCTGGTGTGTTCCCTTTTTTCTTACTTAGGTCCTGATTACGAGTTTGGCGATGCAGGATTGAGACTGCCATGCCGGCATATTGCTCCCACGCCGTCAAACATGTGTGCGCACCACCAGCCAGATTATTACTTTTTCAGTCACTGGCAGGCAGTTCTTTGGCGTTTCCACTGCGGTGCCTAATAAATAGGCCCTGGATTGAGAACCTCAAAGGCAGTACGTGCACGGCATGGACTGGTTCAGTCCATGCCCCCTATGTCCTAGAGGCAACAGGGCAACTGTGGGTCCCCCTTTATTTTCTCTATGCTCCAGTTTTAATGGAGCAGGAACCACCATGAAAACCGTGGCGGAGAGGAAACTCGTAATATGCTTAGCTGGATGACGGCTGTGCCGCCAAGCATATTGCGCTCTCAAGACTGCTATGCCACCACCAGGGATCTCTAATCCCTGTCGGTTGCAGCAGTGCAATGGCGGTCCAACTGCCCATCTCATAATGGAGTGGTTAACCCACTGGTGCGGCAGTGGCTGGACCAACACGGCAAGTCAAACTCTTAAGCAGGCCCATAATTTGTAAAATCAATGGTGAACTCAATTTGTGATAACGTAAGCAGAAAAGTAACTTTGTAAAATTGTTTTTCAGGGTGCCTGAACTAGAACTGGAATAAAAAAGTTCTGACACTCATCACACCTTCAGACCTGTAATACACATCCTTAGTTGAGAAAGTTAACGAGCCTAGCTCAGAGAAGCCTCAAAGCCCAGTAAAGGCAAATAAATGTTAACCGCTGACTACTTAGCAGGGATTACCTAGCTGAGAGTAGACAGAAGGCAGTGGGAAGGCCTCCTTTAGCACTTTTGACTTGAAATGCCTGGAGGGCTTCTTATATTCATTCCGAGGACTGTCCTAGACAGCCAGTCTCCCATTCAAGTATCAGGGAAAGCCATTTCTGCCACCTTTCACACCTCCAAAGCTGGTATACACATCCTGGGCTTGGAGAAATAATGATGCAATCTCAGAGAGCAATGTCTTGCCTTTGGGACTCGGAAAATGAAATGGGTGTAAACTGCTGACCACATAATAGGAGTTAGATATATGGGAGAGGACAGGGGCAGTTGAAAGAAGGAATGGCAGCTTTACAAAAAACTCTTTTGACTGTGAGATATCTGGGAGGTATTCTCCTGTTCATCGCCAAGACCCTACTAGACAGTCAGGCTCCAGCCACAAATGGAAGGACATTTTTTTTTATTGGCCTACTGTATCTGCAGTATTTAAAGTTTAAGAACTCCTCAGGGAGCTGTCCAGATAGAATAGTATCTTCCATGACACCAAGCCCAAGAAAACTAAGTTGCTGAATTGTAAGATGCTAGGAAGACCCAGTGAGAAGTCTGAAAATGGCAACACTCCAGAGGAGAATGAGAAGAACTAAAAATTATTTCTGAGGTTCATTCCAGAGAAACCTTCTAAAGCCAGTAGTTTATCTTCTAAAAACCTCACATCAGAAGGACTAGAGTTAGAGAAACCACTAATGAAGGAAATGAAGTTGGTCTTCAGTGAACAAAGGAAGGTTGACGTCCATGTGCACGTGGGTTTGAGCAATAATGGCGGTAATTAGCAAAAACACTGGCACTAAAGAAAATGGTCCAAACATAGAGATTATAGAAGTGTGAATTGGAGGCCACATAAGCTCAACACACAGCTCTCCTGTCAGCAACTAGACTGCAAATAGTGGTAAACCTTGACTGTTAAAACTTAGGCTGGATTGAAATGGAAACATTTTGGCAGAAAACCTTTACTTTTTTAGCTTTTTTGAACTGACTAATTTAATGAAGTGAATATTACTGTGGATTGCATATGTTGCAAGATAACGTGTAGGGGTACTGATGTAATTTTAGTTCCAGAATCATAAAAGAAACAGATTATGACCAGATGATTAAAGAAAGAATAGCATGACACAGCAGAATATTTGAGAAATATTAGGGTAGACTTAGGAGATTTGGGCAGAAGTTACACAGAATTCATGCATAGCAAATTCTGAGTGAAATGTTGCATGTATAATGGAAACTTCATTTCAAGCATAGTCTGGGGCCAGGCAATTTAATTAACTTAAAAGAATTGAAGTAATTACATTCATTGGCTTATGACAGTAGTGGGCACTATACAAGTATTCCTTATTCCTCAAATTAATAATTGTTTGGAAACTGGAAGAACTGCCTAAAGTTTTGCATCTACTGATCACAGGTTTAAAGAATCATGTGTACACCCATAATCCCACAATGGCACATGTATATAATGAAAATTGGGTTTCTTGACTACTGTATACTTCTATCCATAGAGGTACATCATCAAAACACCTTCTTGAATTGGATGAGCTTATTTAAAAAGGGTATAGCAAATACAAAGTTACCCTCAGAGGATTACTGGTTCCAATTGAATAATTCTGTTGCAGACAGTGAGGGTAATTGTTTTAGGCAGAGCTACCTCCCTGTCTTTCCCTCCCTGACGGACTCTCAGTAAATATATTAGCATTGGGAACCTTTAGATCCTTCAAAGAGTTCACCCGATCAACTCCACACCGCTTCGTTTGTGCTTGGAGGAGGACGCATCATCGTGTGGGACTGCGAGTCCTGCTTGTGGGGTCTACTTAGCTCCTCGCCGCTCCCGCTATGCGGGACACACGCGGGCGCAGCCCAGGCCAAGGGTGGGCCCGTCTGTGCCCATCGGAGCCTGGAGGAGGCTGGGCTGGGCCACCCCTCATTGATCTGTGGTCCAGAAGTAAATAAGGTGAGCCAAAACCCACTACCCCCGGCTATCCCGGTTTAAGATCCAAGGTATTTTGAACCAACAGACATGAGTAAACGTTCCGGGGACGCATGCTCTACCACGCGGCCCAGGACAAGCCTAGACAGCACGCTGGAGAGGGCCGTCAGCATAGTCGCTAATGAAATTGAACTAACAGAAAGGAGACTGTCATTAGGTCTGGTGCCCCCACAATGTTGTTTACCCATCGGGGAAATTGCAGAAGAGCCCACTAGTTATGACATGGAATCCAAGGCACTGATTACATCTTTTTGTACCCAACCTTCAAACAGCCTCATCAATCATAGTGAGCATCATAAAGTGGGATCTGGCAATGGCACTGAGAAGGGGAGTGACTTAACAACTGAACCCGCGAGCAGGGCTAAAAGGAAAAGGAAAGTAAATAATCCGAAAGCCTCCAAAAGGAAACAACCACATTGCGCAAATACATCTAGTAATGCTATTAGCACATGGATCCAAGGCTGCAGGAATTCTACGGGACCCACCAGTGACACTACTAGCAATGCCATTGGCAGGAAAATCTCACATACATACCAGGTCATAACTCATTCTATCAACACCCAAACTGACAGCGCCTCAGTTGGTTTGGATGATAATGGACTGGGAAGTGCCACATTTAACTCTGTCATGAATACTCTCTGTGATCACCTTAAAGTTATCTTGGACGATAAATGTTATGCTTTATGGCTACGGTTGGACCACCCGGTAAATGCCCTTGAATCTAGTTTGCAGAACAGGGAAGACCTTAATCCTCCTGGGACAACCTTTGCTAGTCAGGGTCCACAGCTGACAGCAATAAATTCCAATGCATGACCGGAAAATTGTGAGACCTGTTATAAGGTTAAGGAATGTTTTTTATCCAAATCTAGCGCTAGCAATGGTTTAGTATATGGCGCAGGGCAAATGAATAGTATACCAGCCATCTCACAACTTGGCCCCCTAGTCGCAGGAAGCAATGCTGCGGGAACAAACTTGGGTAAACCAGGGAGTAGCTTATACAGCGCGCCTAATACACAAAGTAGGAGGGTGTCCAATCTTCTGAGCAGGGACCAGGAAGAGGGAAGCAGGGACATTCTGAGCCTCCCCCCAGTTGCCTGCCCATATGTGTTGGTTCTAGCGGGAGTGCCACCATTTAGAAATGATCAGACAGAATCATGGTCACAGTTGAGAAACAAATGCCCAGACTGGCTCGGGAAATATAAGGGATTGCGGGCAGAAAATGTTAACAATATCAAGATGATACGGAAGGTTGGGTAGGTGGGTAACTCCCCAAAGAACATCAAGGGTGATTGGATAGTTAGTAACTTTAAAAAACCATCTATGGTAAAGAGATTGTTATTTACTATGGAGGAAAGAGCCACCGTGCGCCCGACCCTCATCAGTTCACTCCCATTGGGGTATTTTTACAAGCCTGATCCAAACATGTTAAGCAGGGCATCCCGAGAGGCAACCCAGATTACCCCATACAACAGGTTCTCTACTCTATCCGGTCTTGATGATCAGGGCTGACTGGATGCTTGCCCGCAGTTAGATGTTATTACCCGGCCAATGGCAGGTTTAGCATGTTTGAGTATGGCTCTTCAAAGTATCCCCAAAAGTGAACCAATTTAACCATTTTGAGTTGGAACATTGCTGGCCTCGCTTCAAAAATTAATTTAGTTGAATGGGGGGGGCGGGGGGGACGGGGGCTGAGCTAGCCAAGACACGAGATGGCTGCGTTGTGAGCGGGCTCCTCAGGGAGGCCTTATTAATCATCCCAATCCTGCATGAAACCGGGTAACTCCAACCCAAAAATGCTACAGAAAGCACAGTAACGGCCTTCACTGCACTCGACAGAAAGCGGAGCCCGCTGGTGAAAGGTGTACCGCTCATACGGTCCAGAAAGCCGGTGTGGCCTGCAGAGGCCTTGAAGACACGAAGCACCGACCTGTAGCACTGACGCAGACCGAGACGTCGTGCACGCAAGTCGGCCAGAGGTGAGCGGCGAGTCCGGGAGCCGGGACCCGAGCATCGGAACTTCGGCATAGGTACGGAATGACTGCATGCCCCACAGGCCCCCCCCCCACATTCTTGCCGCGATTACCAGTGAGGGCGCATACACGGACTAAGTACACAGCAGGGAAACAAGCAGCACAGGAGCCCATGGATGGGAAGGCTGAAGCGCAGCAGAGGCGGTGGCGCTAGGCCCGTGCAATGGAGACCGGCATCCAAGCACCTCAATACCAACAAGCTGTGGTGAGGTGTACATGGGACAAAATATCGTAAAATCCGAATATTCAAGCGGAGGGACAGCACAGAAAATAGCGCAACCGGGAATAGTAGCAAGGAGCCAAATAAAAACGAACTAAATAAATAAACTGAACAGCCTCCAATCAAGGTGCACTGCACCACTGGGAAGTGAGAATACGGGTCCAGCGCAGGCGGGAAATGATGGCAGCCCTCTCTTAAAGGGTCAGTGCACATTCTACGGCAATGTAAAGGCGAGCACAGACACCTGCACCACAACATAGAAGCGCAGTAGAGCCCACGGGGAAACGATTTGGTGGGGCTACAAAGGAGCAGTCCAGACCCCCTGACGAGGAGAAAGTGTGGCCTGCCAGGACCGAAAACATGTGGTGGGTGCTCGCTTTCCGCGGCTGCCTGTGTTGGAAAAAGCCGGACAGGGATCACCAACTAGCAAGGGGAAATAATTGGCCACGATATTCAACTAGTAGGAAACCGGCACATACGGAGACATTAAATTAAACGACAAACACCACTGACCAGGACATATACGCAAGCTACAGAACCCACTACCAGAGAAAGCTGCTGCAGCTGGGAGCTTCACCGGTGAAGGAAAGAGAGAAGCGCAGATACCGCACCACCGCCGTCATGGGCAAACCAGACAAAAATCAAACCAAAATAAACTTTGAATCTCAGAAAAAAGTACCAGAACAGTCAGAAATGGACCAGCAGGTGCACCCGCCGATAGAGTCATAGTCAAGAGTAATCCAGGCGGATAATGTCCAATCAATGTTTCTATCAATACAGACAACTTTATCGAACATAGATGGGAAGATTGATACGCTAACTCTTAGGGTAGACCGCATGTCTGAGAGACTGGATCGTCACACCGAGCGTATAGACATGGCCGAAAGGCGAATATCGGATGTAGAAGACACTAACAACCAACTGACTACTAAACAAACAGGAATAGACAAACAACTGGCAGCACTGATGACAAAAACCAAAGATTTGGAAGCTAGATCTCGTCGATGTAACATACGCATTATGGGAATTGCGGAAACCACCAAGACAGGACCGATGGAGCAATACGTGGAACAACTCCTGATAAAGCTCCTAGGAAGGGAAACATTCTCAGAGGTATTTCTCATAGAAAGGGCCCACAGATCACTAGCCCCAAAACCACCGCCGGGAACTAGACCGAGACCCATAATAGCCAAAATACTAAATTACTGGGATAGAGATGCGGCACTGAGAAAAGCGAGAGAACTGAAAACGCTACGCCACGAGGGAAAGGGCATAGCCCTATATCCGGATTTTACCCAAACAGTACAGGAAGCGAGGAACGCGAGGTACAAATCCCCTACGCCATGTTGTACCCGGCGTGACTAAAGATCACGGATGACGGCACAATAAAAATCTTCAATGAACCCAAAGACATTATGAAATACCTACAACTGAGAAAGCCAAAAGGGGAGCGACGGAGGTCATCAAGGGACAGACTTCAAGAAAGAGAAGCCATGTCCGATGTAGAATAAACTCTTCAGGCAATCTATGGACGCCTCCACTGCATCGAGGTTGAATGGACGAACTAAATGCAAGGAACTGAACTGTTGGAATATGAGACATTGGGAGACGATGAAGCTCAGAGCCAAGATGAGACATAGACGGGACACTCGGCAATGGTACGCTGTCCAGAGTAACAGCTAAGTCCCGGCTAGACAATAGAAATATATGGTACTGTAAAACTATTGTACTTGACACTTTGAGCACGAGTTGGTGCGGTTGATCGTGATGAGGGTTGTGATAATACACAGAATACCGAAGTGAAGGGTTGGAGTTCACAAGGGCGAATGCCACCTTATGTTTTCAAATATGCCCCCCCCCCTAGAGTTCACCTTACATGGGGGGTACAGTCAAGGCAGCTCCTGCCCACATGTGTAAAACACAAATGTTATTGTTCGGGGGAAAGGAATTAATTGGGGGGGTTGGGACTATGTCTTCTTTGAGGGATGAGGGACGAAGTGGGAGGACCGGCGGTGATAGGCGCTATACAAATAGTCCATAACATAACATAACATAACAGGGTGGGGAGAGGGGGAAAACAAAAAACTCACCGGACAGCTGAGAATGGATGCAGAGTAGGAAATCGGGACCGGAGGGTCCTGCACACCATACACCCATACAGGACACGATGGAAGAAGTGAGAGCGACTATGGCACACAACATGACACAGACTAGGCCGCTGTCACTCCTGACATGGAATGTGAGGGGGTTACAGGATCCACGGAAGATTAGAAAAGTGATGGCATACCTGGACAGGCATAATATAGATGTGGCTTGCCTGCAAGAGATGCAACTAACCCCCTTACGGGACTGCAGGATAGGGTATAAATGGGCACAGATATGTATAGCATCGTCGTATTCAAATTATGCGAGAGGGGTGCTGCTGCTGATTAGATGAGGCATCCCCTTCACTCTCATAGACACAGTAACTGATAGCCAAGGGAGGTATGTTTTTTTGCGCGGTAACTTTGGAGGTACAGACATTACAATAGTTTCCATATACGGCCCAAATATAGACGATCCACAATTCTTTGATTCCATCTATGCCAAATTGAGAGTCATGCAACCCACAAATATAATATGGGGGGGTGATTTCAACACATGCCTGGACTCAGCCTTAGATAGATCGACAGGCTCCGACAGACAAGGTAGACGAACAGCCAGAACCGTGTGGGACGGAATGGACGATTGGACGCTAGTGGATGTGTGGCGGATGAGACACCCTGGTACCAGGGAGGGCACGTGTACCTCGCTGGCCCACAATACGTGGTCCAGACTGGATTATTGGCTTACCACGCGGGAGGTCAGCACATGGGTAACGGTAGTGGAGTATCTGCCTAAAACACTATCTGATCACTCCCCGGTGCGGTTGGTCCTCGGAACTGTCTAACCTCTGAGGCGGAAGCCGGAGGTGTTTCTTGTTGCTACTTGCTCGTTTTTAAAACTGTTTGAAACTGTCACAATTGTGTTTTTAAAAGTTACTGCACCTACCCCAGCTATAGCTTCCACCGAGCAGGCACTCACACAGCGGATCACAGCGCTGTAGGAAGGGAAACTGTACAAAGGACGCCATCGCCGGTAACGCGAGGCCACGCCCCCCCCGCTAGGCCACGCCCACCTCCCAAGCCTATGTAAGCGCCGAGCTAGGGCGCGTTCGCTGGAACTGTCTAACCTCTGAGGCGGAAGCCGGAGGTGTTTCTTGTTGCTACTTGCTCGTTTTTAAAACTGTTTGAAACTGTCACAATTGTGTTTTTAAAAGTTACTGCACCTACCCCAGCTATAGCTTCCACCGAGCAGGCACTCACACAGCGGATCACAGCGCTGTAGGAAGGGAAACTGTACAAAGGACGCCATCGCCGGTAACGCGAGGCCACGCCCCCCCCGCTAGGCCACGCCCACCTCCCAAGCCTATGTAAGCGCCGAGCTAGGGCGCGTTCGCTGGAACTGTCTAACCTCTGAGGCGGAAGCCGGAGGTGTTTCTTGTTGCTACTTGCTCGTTTTTAAAACTTTTTAAAACTGTTTGAAACTGTCACAATTGTGTTTTTAAAAGTTACTGCACCTACCCCAGCTATAGCTTCCACCGAGCAGGCACTCACACAGCGGATCACAGCGCTGTAGGAAGGGAAACTGTACAAAGGACGCCATCGCCGGTAACGCGAGGCCACGCCCCCCCGCTAGGCCACGCCCACCTCCCTTTCACCATAAATGTGTCTCCCACGCAAGCGCAGCGGACGAGCGCAGCGGGAGCGCCGTCTGCGCGCCGAAGGCGCGCCTAAGGCTAGCCCGTCTGGGCCCATCCGGGCCCAGACGGACCCAGGCCCAGACACTCTGCCGGTTTTTCCACTCAAGCGCCTAGTCTACACTAGTGATACGCTCCGGGCTCTACACCTGGAAAAAAAGCCGGATTGTCTCTACATACATGAAGAAGGCAAACCATTTACCAATTGCGCACGCTGCAACCCAAGCACCCATTCCCGGGCTAGGCCCGAGCTTCAGATGGGCCTACTTAACTGCCGCTCCCTCCCCAAGCATGCGCTGGAAACTAATCTGCTAATACAAGACCACGGCCTGGATGTACTGTTTCTAACAGAAACCTGGCTCTCGGCAACTTCTGACTCCGACATCGTCAAGACGCTCCCTCCGGGCTACCTGATTCAAACTCTGCATAGACCCAAAGGGAGAGGAGGGGGACTGGCAATAGTCCATAAAGAACACCTCATTTGCAGAACCAGCAATGCTAGCATCGACGACTGTGAAAGCTGTCACTTCAGTCTTCAAACTTCCCCTGCTCACTCCATAACAGGTCTGTTGATTTATCGACCCCCGGGCCCACCAGGAAAATTCACTAACGCCCTCACGGAGACGGTAGCACAACTAGCATCGTCCGCTCCCAACTTTCTCCTAGTGGGCGATCTTAACCTCCACTTTGGAGAGTCTACAGACCCCATAGCTCTCGATTTATTGCATGACCTGCGGTCATTTAATATTCGGTTGGTCAATCAGGGACCCACTCACGATAAGGGTCATCTTCTGGACCCTGTTCTGACCAACATTACGGACATTAACATTAGTCCCTCTCTTCCCTTCCCTTGGACAGACCACTTCCTCATCCCTTTTTCCCTCCCTATACACACAGCCCCCCCTCAGCCGTCCAAGACTCGAATCACTGATCGCCGCTGGCACAAACTTGTCCCAGAGGAATGGGCCACCATCCTAGCTAATTCTACACCGACTCTCTCTGATAACCCTATTACTGCTGACGATCAGTTCAATCTCTGGATCACATCCTCACTAGATCATCTTCTCCCGATGACATCCACTCTTAAACATCCCAAACGAGTCACTCCCGCTCCCTGGTACACTCAAGAGCTCAAAGCCCTTCGACAGGAATGCAAGAAAATGGAACGCTCCTGGAGAAAGGATAAGGCTAAGGACAAAAAGGACGCCTACCAAACCGTACTACATACGTATAAAACTTCCATCCGAAAAACCAAAATTCTATTCTTTCAAAAAAGAATAGAACAATCCGCTTGCTCTAGTAAGGAATCCTTCACCATTCTAAGAGGGCTCCTTAAAGTCCCCGACTCTGGTCCCAGAATTCCACCAGACCCTAAGGCTGATGAGGAAAAATGCTATAAACTAGCTAATTTCTTCACAGACAAGATCCAGAAAATCCTCGATTCAATCCCTACCACCAACATGTGGGAGGATAAAGAGACCGATAAAGAGACCGATAACTCTCCTATCGTTCCCTGTCTTACCGCATGGGGACAAGTAACCGTCGAGGAGGTTGAAAGCACGCTCAATAACATCAAAAGCGGCTCCCCCAGGGACCCTGCGCCGCTACGCTTCCTTAAAACAGTAGCACCCATAATCGTCCCCCCCCTCACTCAGCTCATCAACACTTCGCTGGAACAGGGAGTTGTTCCTCCCAATTGGAAAGCGGCAGTTGTCAAGGCGTTATTGAAGAAACCTTCCCTTGACCCCGACGATCTGGCCAACTATAGGCCAATCTCCCTCCTCCCGGGAACTAGCAAAATTGCGGAAAAGCTGATAAACAGAAAACTCTCTGAATTCCTGGAAACTAATGATCGATTAAAAAAATCGCAGACGGGATTCCGCCCAGGGCAGGGCACCGACATCGCCCTCCTGGTAGCGGTGGAAGAGGCCAGAGCACTGCTCGACGCGGGAGGATCAGTGGCAGTGATCCTCCTCGACCTCAGTGCGGCCTTCGACACCGTTAACCACCAACTCCTGATCCACCGTCTCAGGAGCGTTGGCGTGGAAGGTAAAGCACTCTCCTGGCTTTCGTCCTTTCTGGGCCATCGGTCCTTCCAAATCTGGGAGAATAACATCCGTTCCTCCGAAAAACCCCTCCAGTGTGGTGTACCTCAGGGCTCCTCCCTGAGCCCCACATTATTTAATATCTACATGTCCCCACTGGAGGAGGTCGTCATCCCATTCGGAGTGAGCATTGTCAGCTATGCTGACGATACACAATTAGTGGTCTCCCTATCGCACCCGAGTCAACAACCTGCGGACCTCTACACCTGTCTCACACAGATACAAGGATGGATGAACCGATCTCACCTCAAACTTAACGGTTCAAAAACCGACGTCCTTCTCCTTGGTCAGAAGGGGCCTTCCCTGTCATCTAACATCTGGTCACAGAAAATTTGGCCACCCTGTTTAGGCCCGCCCCCAGACCCTAAGCCCGAGATCAAGAGCTTAGGTGTCTGGCTCGAAAAGAACTTATCGTTTGCTACTCAGGCAAAAAAAGTAGCAGGGATATGCTTTGGGCTCCTAAAATCAATTCGAAAAATCCTGCCCCTTCTCCCCCCGACCGCAAAAAAATTACTGGTCCAAGGTCTAATACTCTCCAGGATCGACTACAGCAATGCCATCTACCTGGGTGCTCCGGAGGCCACTTTGAACCGGCTACAGAGGATCCAAAATGCGGCTGCCCGCATTGCGACCAACACTCCCGCCAGAGCCTCAGCTAAACCCGCTCTGAGACTCCTCCACTGGCTCCCGGTCAGGGAACGAGTGCAGTTCAAAGCACTCTGCCTGGCCCACAAATCGCTGCAAAACAAAGGACCTCCGATCCTAGCTAAATTCATCACACCCTACAAAGCCTCAAGATCTCTCCGTTCCGATCAGGAACACTTCATCACCATCCCCAATGTCAAGAAGGCCCGGACGGGCGGAAGACGCTTCTCAGTACACACAGCACGTCTCTGGAACGCTCTACCCCGCGAGATCAGAACAGAGCCCAACTATCTACGTTTCAGAAAGAGGCTGAAAACCCTCCTATTCCCACAAAATCCCTAATTCACTTCCCGCCCCTCACTACCCTCAGGTTCACTGTTCCTAGCGCTGGGATACTCACGGGTGACTACGCGCTTTACAAAATGTATTAATAATAATAATAATAATAATACCCACACACACGCCGAGGCAGTTTACGTGGCACCTCCCACACTCTGCGCTGAAAGATCAAGTTTTTCACAGCGATTTGAAACAGGCTATTATAGACTTTTACCAGACAAATGAGGGATCGTGGATAGTACACAAACACTGTGGGAGGCTTTCAAGGTAACTATAAGGGGACACTGCATCGGAAAACAGGCAGGTATACTTAAAGATATTAAGCAACAATTGGCTATGGTGGAAAGAGACATCCGAAGACTGGAAACTGAGTATGCCGACACACCACGTACCTCAATACAGGCTGACATTAGGCGCAAAATTGACACATATCACAAATTCGCGGATACAGAAGTGAAATACCTATCAAAACACCATCAGGCCAGGGCATACGGAGAGGGAGGCAGGCCGGGAAGGGTGCTGCCGCAAAAGATCAAATCTGTGCGCAACAACACGCAAATAACACACATCAAAAATGATCAAGACGAAACGGTTTACGACACTCCCACCATTCTGAAATGCTTCCAGAAGTTTTACTCCACGCTATACACTACACAGATTACGAAAAAAAGGCAGGAGATACAAGATTACTTAGATGACAAAGGACTAGCTCAGCTATTGGACACACATAGAACGTTTTTGGGACACCACATAACAGAAGACGAATTTAAAGACGCTATAAATTCGCTCCCAAACAACAAGGCTCCGGGGTTAGACGGCCTGCCAGGCGAATTTTATAAAGAATACAGGGACTTACTACTACCACACTTGGCCCAAATGTATGAGGAGTCGTAGAGGAGGGGATCCTCCCAGACATTAAGGGAAGCATTACTGATAGCACTCCCTAAACCAGGTAAGGATCTTACGAAATGCGAGGCCTACTGTCCTCTCTCCCTTATCAATATAGATGTAAAAATCCTAGCGAAAGTAATAGCCACCAGGATTCAATTGCTTCTAGTATCCCTGGTACTTCCAGATCAGGCAGGCTTCATCCCCACCAGGTCTACTACACAAAACTTACGAACCATATTCACAATGTACCAAAGTCTGAACCCAGATTTGCCAGCTGCAGCGGCACTCCTAAACGCAGCGAAAGCTTTCGATTCGGTGGAGTGGGAGTTCATGATCACTGTCCTGAGGGCGCATTAACGGAAGCACCTCACAAAGTATAGCCGTAAGCCGGGGCACTAGACAAGGGTGTCCTCTGTCCCCAATATTATTCACACTCATAGTCGAACCATTGGCCTGCAAAATTAGACAAAAACGCCCAGAAACGGCGCTGCAGTTCTCACTCCGACCTGTCGGAATTTCGCTATATGCGGACGACCAGTAACCCAGACACAAATTTGAACCCACTGATTAGGGAATACATCAAGTACGAGCAATATGCCGGCTTAAGTATTAATTGGGACAAGTCGGTGGTGATACCGCTGACCGCGGAGACCCCACAACCCACACTAGACTACCCTTTAACATGGGAGACGGGGCCGGTGACATATTTAGGAATATGGGTACACCGCGATCCAGAGGTAGTGGTTAAAGACATTTATGGAGTGGCTCTGACCAAACTGGAAGAAACGGTACAAAAATTGATTAAGCTACCGCTATCGATAGCTGACAGAATCGCGTTGCAGAAAATGTTAGTATTACCCAGATTCCCCTACTTATTCTGGAACATCCCAGTGTGGCTCACAAATGCGTTCTTTGCTAAGCTACGCACGGTGCTACAGTGTCTAACGTGGGCAGGGAAACAACCAAGGGTAGGCTGGAAAACGTTCACGAAACCCTACCATCAGGGGGGATTTGCAGCCGCCGACCTACAACTATACTACTACTGCGCACAAGCACAACATGCGCACTATTGGTTACAACCGCATGCACATATACCACATATAGCAGTGAAAACAGACAGCATACACCCGAAAAAGCTGACACAATTTCTCGCAGACACGGTGAGCTACTATGCGAATGACACGATTCAACCAGTTAAATGCACATCACGGCGGTACGAGCACTAAAACTCCCACTATATGCGCCGGCCCTCCCACTGGCGAACCACCCCAAACTATCGGTAACATGTGAACAGAAGACGAGTAGAGAACTAGGAGTCATGGGCCTTTGGACGATGAGTGCGGTGTTTCCACACAACACGTTTATATCCTTTCACAGCCCCACGTTAAGCGCCCACAAAACACCATTAAAAATATTTGCCTAGCATAGGTTGAGAGCCGCGATTAAAGACTTATACTAAACATTCCCGACAGAACCGCCAACTTTGCAGGCCCTCCAAGTTTTACTAACGGCGCCAACACGCTCAAACTTAGTCACCAGATTGTATGCAGCATCCCAACACGAACAGACGGAAGGCACAAATAGATCGCTACTCAGATGGAAAGAGCAAATAGGCATGCCCATCTCGGAAGACGAATGGAATTATAGCTGCGCGCAAATAAGATTACTCACATCTAATTGTAACCTGCCCATCATATATTTTAAATTTTTGCACCAAACATACTATACACAAGTAAAACTGCATAAGTTCGGCCTAAGAGTTGACAATAGATGTCAGCGGTGCCTTTCGCCCCATGCCGACTTCCTACATATGTCGTGGGCTTGCCCTGATCTACTGAGTTACTGGCAACAGGAGACGACCGCATTTACACACATGTTAGCGGAAAGCATCTCAAACTCCCCATTAGTGTGCCTGTTGGGCACACACAGGATCAAACAGGTTCGGAGACGGAAGCTGTTGGCGGTGGCGCTGCTGTTGGCCAAAAGACGTATTGCAATTAAGTGGGGTAGCAAAAGGCCATCCAGATTTAAGGACTGGGTGTTGGATATGCTGCACTGTAAAGAAACAGTGGGGACATACGAGGAGGACTTACCCTTGACCTCCAGACCAAAAGATTTCTGGCAACCACTCGTAGATTACCTGCAGGCACAACGAGACGAGACCTGAAAGAAGCGAGGGCAAGGCAATCAGACACACTGTTGAACACACACTTGGGGCATATTCGGTTATATGACCCCCACGGGTAGGAGTGCCAATGTTTGATTGTACTTTTGGATGTCCTGTTCTACTATGTTACATGTACAGTGTACTGAGAACAATGTGCAATGTTTGAAAAGAGAACGGAGTGACATCCTTAATATCAGAAATTAATGTGCACGGAAATGAGATTCTGCGATGTACTTGTATTGTACCAGTCTGATCACTGCAAATTGTCTGAACCTGTCTGCTGTTCTGGTGAATAATAAATAAAATAAAAAAAATAAAAAATTAGTAAATGGGCAACAATAATTAAAAGATATGACATTCTAATTTTGCAAGAAACATGGGCCACCCGGGACCTATGCCAAGAAGGTTTTGAATGTTTTAATAAAATTGCCCCCGTCCCCAAGCTGGGCCGTCCGTCAGGCGGGCTTTCAACATGGATCAATATCTCTGTAGGGGGAAGTGCTAAAGTATTACCAACTGAAAATGATAATTTCCAGGCATTGATCTATACCAGGGGTGTATCTATTTGCTTTATCAATTTCTACAATAATGATTTTCACACCGTTCCGAACGTTAATTTTAATGACTTGTTTAATTTTGTTTTGAATTTGGAAAAGCAAAGGCTCCCAGAAAAATGTAGGCGTATGTGTTTATGAGGGGATTTCAATGCAAAAATTTCAAACATTGATATGTTAGACAAGGAATTATTTGTAAATAAACGCCCATGCAATAGGGGGACTGAACTGTTGGCCGATCTGTGTAACACCAACTTAGTGAATGTAATGGATATTGTGGAGGTACCCCCATAAAGATCAAACAATTGTACCAACATACAGAGGGCGAGGATGGGCTTCCATAATTGATTACGTGTTCATCTCCTCCCTATTGGTAGCTCTCCTAGTAAAAGCCGAGGTAATACAAACGTCTCTAGGCGATCACAACCCTATTGCTACCACCCTAAGGGGCTAGTAATTTAGGGCCAGATGTAGGTATCCAAATACAGGTCGGTAATGGCCGAAAATACAGATTTTCGCCGTTACCGGTATTTGAATACTGAGATGTAGGGCATTAAAAAATACAGATTCGGTAATTTTAGCGAATCGGTAAATTTACCGATTCAGTAAATTTACCGATTCTGTAAAATTACCGAATCTGTATTTTGAGATGTAGGTAGCACTGTAAACAGTGCTACATGGCTTTAAGGATTCGTTATTTACCACCAACTGTTAGTTGGTGGTAAATAACGAATTCCTATGTAAATGCAAATATGTGCCGCTCGCAGAGGAGATTTGGACCTTGTGCTTTGCTTTGCCTGCCTGGAGCCCTGCTGGGTAACTGAAGCTGCGTTGGGGGAGAGAGTTGCTGCCACAGGAGGACGGGACTGCGAGGCCCACCAGGCTGTGCGTGAATCACCTAGCACACCTGCCGCCTCTTCCCGTGTCTCCGCCCCCCTGCTCTGTGCCTTTGAACACTCCTCGCGGCCCCCGCTTCGCGGGAGCCGCTCGCAGAGGAGATTTGGACCTTGTGCTTTGCTTTGCCTGCCTGGAGCCCTGCTGGGTAACTGAAGCTGCGTTGGGGGAGAGAGTTGCTGCCACAGGAGGACGGGTCTGCGAGGCCCGCCAGGCTGTGCGTGAATCACCTAGCACACCTGCCGCCTCTTCCCGTGTCTCCGCCCCCCTGCTCTGTGCCTTTGAACACTCCTCGCGGCCCCCGCTTCGCGGGAGCCGCTCGCAGAGGAGATTTGGACCTTGTGCTTTGCTTTGCCTGCCTGGAGCCCTGCTGGGTACCTGAAGCTGCGTGGGGGAGAGAGTTGCTGCCACAGGAGGACGGGACTGCGAGGCCCACCA
The DNA here is from genome assembly GCF_964261635.1 of Lissotriton helveticus. Taxonomy (NCBI): domain Eukaryota; kingdom Metazoa; phylum Chordata; class Amphibia; order Caudata; family Salamandridae; genus Lissotriton; species Lissotriton helveticus. The sequence goes on along the minus strand of NC_136063.1, from coordinate 209,311,665 downwards.
GGCTGTGCGTGAATCACCTAGCACACCTGCCGCCTCTTCCCGTGTCTCCGCCCCCCTGCTCTGTGCCTTTGAAGACTCCTCGCGGCCCCCGCTTCGCGGGAGCCGCTCGCAGAGGAGATTTGGACATTGTGCTTTGCTTTGCCTGCCTGGAGCCCTGCTGGGTAACTGAAGCTGCGTTGGAGGAGAGAGTTGCTGCCACAGGAGGACGGGACTGCGAGGCCCACCAGGCTGTGAGTGAATCACCTAGCACACCTGCCGCCTCTTCCCGTGTCTCCGCCCCCCTGCTCTGTGCCTTTGAACACTCCTCGCGGCCCCCGCTTCGCGGGAGCCGCTCGCAGAGGAGATTTGGACCTTGTGCTTTGCTTTGCCTGCCTGGAGCCCTGCTGGGTAACTGAAGCTGCGTTGGGGGAGAGAGTTGCTGCCACAGGAGGACGGGACTGCGAGGCCCACCAGGCTGTGCGTGAATCACCTAGCACACCTGCCGCCTCTTCCCGTGTCTCCACCCCCTAATTAACGTCCTGTATAAGACCTGGAGTCACAACGCGTCAGCGGGACGCGTGTGCGGGACTCATCCCGGGACAAAGCCCGGACTAAGGGCGGACCCTCTGAGACCCTCCGAGAACTGAGGAGACTGGACTGGGCTTGTCCCCTTGAGTGACAGGTACTGTTTATTATCGAAGCTGTTTACAACTAGGCTTCCCCTGTAGCTCTGTTGGACTAAGTATAAACAATGTCTATTACGAATCCTGATCAGCCGGCATCAGACAAACAGGGTGTATTGTTAAATAGGACCCTTGACGACTATTTTACCAAATCTTCCTCTGATATCTCCAGGGAAATTGTCATGGCGGAGCGGCGTGCGGATCGCCGCCGCTCCATAGAAAGTATAAAGAATAGGTCAGTTTCACTGACCTCGCTTCCTGTTTCCTGCTCTATTGATATTGACAATGATGTAATAGTTAATGAGCCGGTCAATAATTTGGACAGCGAGCATTTGGACGGGAATGTGATAGCGCTTATATCAAATACTCCCCAAAAACGGACACGAATGGTTTATCACCAGTTCCTCATACCAGTAGCCAAAGTATGACGAAGGGAAATGCTCTGCCTTCTGTGAAATTACTGTGTAATAGGGCAAAAAAAAACATACCCCTGCAGAAAATTTACGGTCCGCCGCCGAACAAAAAAAGGCGAACCTAAGTTGAGCTGTTCTGATTTTGGGAAAAAAGTTATTATTAGCACTGTGAAGAAACCTAGTATTCCTCAAGTGGATATGGAGGGGTCCCTTGTTACATCTTCTCCCCTACCAAATTTGCTAGTAGACAATGAGGACAACATGGATGTTAATGTGGTTGCTAATGTGCTTACTGAGGATAAGGACCATGCTACATTACTCAATATAGAGAGTTTAATTAAATCTTATTCTGCATCTATTTTGGAGAGGTTGATGGAAGTAGAATGTAGATTGTGTAAAATTGAGTATGCATTGGGTAGTAAGGATGTTGTATCTAAAAATGTACCAAACAATGCTACTAGTTTATTAACGAACAATGTATCATCTAACATACTAGTACCAGTTCAATTACCCTTAACTATCCCTATTGCCATTCCTTCCCCATTGGCATCATCCTCCAACCCTATGGGGAATATACCTTCAGTATCTGCACAACCCAACATACCCCCTAAAATGAACCAAAAAAATCATGAACAACCGTCGATTAACGTTGTAAATAAAACCACTGAGAATATCCTTAATAAACTCCCAGGGAATCCATCAAGGGAGGTGGGGGAAACCAGACATACTTGGGGGGAACCTAGAAAGACACCTTGCCCGAACTTCCGCCAGAGGCAGTACCCTATGTGGTCGACTTAACAGGGGTACCTGTGCTGGGACAAAACAAGAGAGAGGGTTTCATACAATTAAAGAATAAGATCATGCATTGGCTGAGGTTTTACAGGCCAATTGCAAATAACATAAATGGTGAGATCGTCCTTGTAACGGACGGCTACCATCGGATAGCTCTAAGAAACCAACATTTACCAGGAATAATTATAAAAATAACTTAGATTTTGTGATCGCCTCTATACCCCTCTGGACACACCTTTTGGACCTTGAAGTTATGGAACGGTTTGAAAGTGACCATTTCCCTCTAATATTGACTTTAGATGTCTCACTGTTTAGCGATACGGTTCAGCAATTTCCATTTGAGGAAAATAGTGCTGATAATTTTGAGATCCATATTAGTAACAACAGAAGATCTCTGAAATGGCTGTTTATACTGGATAACAGTGACACCCTTAGTGAAATATATTCACTTCTTGCTGGGATATTTGGACCCTATTTAGCTGCAAAGCCTGAGGACGAATCTAGAATGTCCTTTATGTTGTTACATCAGAAATTGTTTGCTGACCTAAGATTATTAGTCACCAAAATGCCCAAAAAATCCCAGCAAAAGACCCAGAATCTGTCCCATGGTAAGCCATGGTATGATAGATCCTGCAGAGAGTCAAAGAGGGAATTACTAATGGCAATAAAAACCAAGTCTCCAAGAGACGTAAAAAGAGCCAGGAATAACTATAAGGCTATCCAAAGGGCCTCAAAGATAAAATGGGAGGAAGACAAATGGGCTGATTTGTTGCTAGCCGCCAGATCGCGTGATAATGTGGCTTTCTGGAGGCTGGTCGCAAATGGGAATCATGTAGGTAGGGTGGCAAAAGATGTTTTTCTGGATGAGCAAACCTGGGTTACCCATTTTACGAATCTATATAAAAAATATGATGACTCACAGATGGACACGAATGTGGTAAACCATGACCTCTTAGCAGACCATTTGGTTTTTACCTTAGGGGAAACAGAGCTGGCAATAACCCAAATCAAATCTGGGAAAGCCCCAGGTTTGGACAAGATCCCGGGGGAGCTATACAAGCACGCCCTAGAAGTATGGGCACCTTATATTAATTATTTGTGCAATACATTATCTTGCTCTTTAGAATTCCCTGAAAGTTGGAAGGGAGCGGAAATTGTTTTAATCTTTAAAAAAGGCGACAGGATGGACCCTTGCAATTATCGGCCAATAAGTTTAATGGACATCCTACAGAAAATCTACTCACGACACATTTTATTACGTGTGAGTGACTGGCTGGATGAAAATAAAATTTTAACCAAATTCCAAGCTGGATTCAGATCAAAAGTTAGCACAATAGATCAGATCTTTAGATTTTGCTGCCTCTATTGGAAGTACGTAATGATCAAAGGGTGCCACTTATATGTTGCCTTTGTTGATTTAAGGGCAGCATTTGATCTGGTGCCTCGAAATCTTTTATGGAAAACCTTGAGTGCAGCAGGCATGCCAAATAACCTTGTCGTTCAGATTAAAGAGTTACACGAAGGGAATTTTGCGAGAATTAGATGGGGCCCAAATGGTGAACTAACTCAAAAAATACCCATTGAACGTGGAGTCCGCCAGGGCTGCGTTCTGGCTCCTACGCTCTTTTCCCTGTTTGTAAATGACATCGCCTCTTTTTTAGAAGGATGTAAAAATGACTCTCCTAAACTGAACGGCGAAAAGGTAACATCCCTATTATTTGCTGACGATACAATTTTGATTTCTCAAACGAAAAATGGATTACAGACACTATTGGACACCTTTAGCGAATATTGTAGTCAAAAGGGGTTGGAGATTAATGGGAAGAAGACGAAATGTATGTCCCTAAATCCTATTAAACCGGACAAGGGCTGTTTAACATTAAAAGGAGTAAAGTTGGAATCAGTGCCCCATTTTTCATATCTAGGGGTGACACTAGATTCAAAGTTCAACTGGAAAGCGCAAATGGACAAAAGCAAACTAATCTTTGCTCAGAATGTTAAACCAATCCTCGGGGAACAAAGCCAGAGCACCAGCAAAGCGGTGTCCCCAGTGATGGAACTATTTAAATTTAAGGTCCAATCATCTGTCCTTTATGGAGCAGAAATATGGGGCCCTGGGGCCAAGGAGACTTTTAAAGCCTCAGATAATAATTTTATGCGAAGTCTGGTGAGGGTCCCGAGAGGCACCCCACTAGTACCCTTGGAATTGGACCTAAACTTTAAAAGAACTGACCACCAAGTTCTGATTCGACCTCTAATGCTGTGGGTTAGATTATGGCATGTCCCCGAACTCCAAGATTACAGAGACGGGTTACAAGAAATTATGGCACTTGACAGCCAGACTGCTACCCCATGGCTAAGGCATGTTAAGACCTGGTTGAGTAGTATAGGATTGAAACACTTCTGGGAGAACCCTGAGCAATTACCAGCCAACCCCAAACAAATCCTAAAAAGGGCCTTTTGGACCTTAATAGCAAATAGGACTGTAAGCAATACAACTAGTGGGACCTTAGTCTCAAAGTTCCTAAACTTTAAGGACGAACCTCTTTATGAGATTTTTATGGATGAAATAGAGCCCCCACTTGCCAAAACTTTATTTTTAAAATTTAGGTATGGAAATCTTTTAATTAAAACAACTTTGGCTCGTTGGGCTAGGAATCGCGATTTATCGTCCCCAGCAATGGACGAAACTTGTCCTATGTGTGAACTTGACCAGATTGAAAACGAGCAGCATATCCTCCTCATTTGCCCTCTGTATGCTCAGGCAAGAAAGAGATGGATCAAACCAATATGCCTACTCTTAGGCCTGAGGTCATGTTCACAGGCTCTGAGAATCCTAATAACTAATACATCTCAACCGATAACATTTAGTGTCAGTAGATTTTTACTTTCTATTTTTTATCAAAGGAAAAAAATGGGGCATCAATTGTAACTGAACTGATTTGTTTGGAACTGATGTGGTGGTCCACCCAACGACATATGAATGTATTGTTTCCGCTCAAATTATCTTCCAACATGAATTGTATTTTTAACTAATGCTTTTAAGTAGTGATATGTTGTTTTATCCAATGGAATGCAATGTAATGTGTGCACTGTTCTTTTATGGCATATATGCCGAAATAAAGATTTTGAAAAAAAAAAATATATATGTGCATTTACACCTGTGCCATGTGGCACACATATATGCCCTAAGGCATGTATGTGTGCCACATGGCACACAAGCACTAATCAGGGGTGCAACAGGGTGTCAAAGTGACACCCTGCCACCCTTGACTATTTCCCATTCGGTAATTGACATTCATTCCTATGGGCCTCCAGGCCCATAGGAATGAATGGCAATTACAGAATCGGTAAATACCGATTAGGCAAATTACCAAACCTTACCGTTTCGGTAAAAAATACAGAATTATTACCTACATCTAATTTACCGATTCTAAAATACTGAATCTGTAAAATTCGGTATTTTAGAATTGGTAAAAAAGATTTAGCTACATCTAGCCCTTAGTGCCCGCAACTGACAATCTAAGAGTGGCCTGGAGAAGTGTTAATAGCAACGACTTATTCTTTAAAATGGTAAAAACATACCTAACACTTATTGATAGATGTCTGACTCCAAGCAATTATAACCACAAGGTAGTCGACTCATTTGTCCAACTGTGCGGTGGCATCAAGTCTCTGCTAACCAAACCCATAAGTGAGCCCAAGCAAGGCCCACGTTGGCTTGATGGTGCCTGCTCTAGAGCTAACAGAGACCTGCGCAAGGCACTGTCGACAAAGCCTAGGGACCAGATACTCATAAAATCACTAAGGCGCCAATATAAGCTTACCGTAAAACATAGACAAGATGTTGTTTTAAAAGAGCGATGGGACAACCTCGCACATACTGCCAAACTCAACAATGGGACGGGCTTTTGGTTAGCGTGAAGGATATGAGATCGGCGGGCCTCGCATTGACTTCAATAAGTTGTTCAATCTCTAGCTAAACTTGGGAATACCATTTCTCTAAAATGTATAAAGTTACAACAGGGAATGAGGACCCATACAATCACCACAGTCCTGCTAAGATTGAGATAACTCTATCTGAAGTCGAGGAAGCTATACAGCAGAGTCTAGGCTCCGGGACCTGATGGGCTACCAATAGACCTTATAAAGCACCAACCGAAATTTTGGGCTCCCCTCTTATTAAATGTTTTTAACAATTTAACTGCCGTTTCAATTCCTTGCACATGGTCCACTAGTATTATAGTCCCTATTTTTAAAAAAGGGGATCGTTCCAACCCAATTTTAAATTCCTGCCAATTAAGTTTTAGAAGCAAAGTAGGCACTGTTGAACAGTGCCTAAACCTCAATTTAATTATTGGTATATATAGCGTGGCCCAGAAATCCCCTATTTATTTGACATTTATGGACTTAACTTCTGCCTTTGATTTTGTAAACAGGTCACTTCTCTGGTCTATTCTTTTATAATATGGGTTGGACAAAGTTTTAGTTCACTTTTTAGCTTACCTACATAGGGACTTAAAGGCACGGGTGCATATTGGCAAAAACGGGGAAGTGACTGAGGATATCACTATCGGTAGGGGAGTCAGGCAAGGGTGCGTACTGGCACCACTGCTATTCATTTTATACATCAATTAATTGAATAACTCCCTGACCAAACTCACAAATGATGTCCCTAAGATTAATGGCGGCACTCTCCCTGCTCTTTTATATGCAGATGACGCGGTTCTCATGGGCCGCACCCCAAATGCACTATGCACTTTAATAAAGGGCTTTGTTGATTTTATGGCTGTTTTAGACCTCCGTACTAATTTTAACAAATCCTTTTTAATGGCCTGTGGACCAAAGAAGCACTTTATTAAATCATTTACCATAGGAAATGGACGCCTACAAAGTACCTGCACTTTCCCTACCTGGGTTTGGATTTGCAAGTAATAGCTCATGGACCACCCACGTCTTGCATAGCTGAGGCAAATTTGCAAAAGCCATTAATTCCGTTCTTTCATTACCCCAATCAAAAAAGACAGAGGTAGTATTACCTATTATTAAAATCTCCAAATTACAATGCATCCCGGTGGCAACCTATGGGGCAGAGGTTTGTGGATACTCAAGTTGTAAGGGTATTCAAACCGAGGAAAACAGATTTTGCAGAAAACTGCTAGGCGCCCTGATTACTGCATCTAAATATATTTGTCACAGGGAGCTGAATCTGACATATGTAGAAGATTTCATCAGAGCCCGGCCAGCTATCTTCTGGCTTAAAGTATGGGTGAACCCTGCACCTATATTAATGCAAAGTATAATCTCTGACTGCCTCAATTGCGATAATGGGATGGCCATACCATGGCTTTCGGCCGTGCGTGAAAACCTATCCAGTGTAAATCTTGAACACCACTCTTTAAACCCCAGAGATTTGGGTAGTGTAAATAAAAATTCACTTCAGGGGTTGCTATATGAACAGTATAACACGATAAGACAGGCAGAAGAGATGTCCAAACAGTCAGCAGAAAGGTAATAAGTGCTGGGACGCTTACGGGCAGCCATGCGCTCTATAAATCTGTAATAAATAAAACAAATAAATAAGTTATTTGAGAACATTTCATCTAAATTGCCATCAGGTTATCTTCTGAAGAACATTAATCGATGGGAAAGAGGATTATTGTTTCGGTTGAGAGCGGATACCATGAAATATATGCTTTGTTTACCATAAGGGTATAGTGCCAAACTTGAGCAAGTGACGTGCCCTTGTGACAACTACAGCAAACAAACCATGATTCCCTTTGTATTCTTTTGTACATTTTTATTAAATGTATACAACCTATTTCTAATTCCATTTTTTAAGGAAACTCCCATCATTGACCACAAAACAGCTTATACTAAAATTCTTAGCTTGGAAGATGTTCTGGTCTGCCATCCTGAAAGATAGACGATTTAGAATAGAAACGCTTAAAACTGCGTCAGATAAAAATGGTCGGTGGGCTATTGCCCAAGTATCTATAGGGCACTCTAAATACGTTCTTTGTGGGATCTATGGACCAAACATTGACGATGATTCTTTATTTGATCAATTGAATATTGAGTTCTTGGGGTGGGAAGGGGAACTCATGGACTATCAGCAGGATACCACTAGACAAGGTGCTTTTCAGCGCATGCGTAAAGTCCGTGCTGCAATTTTAGACATCAGTCGGATACACAAGGTTAAAGATATATGGCTCTCTCTTCATCCTAATATTCCTGGTTACACGTATTATTCTGCGCCCCACAAACTATGTTCCCGTATTGATATGGCTTGGGCAGCTGATAACATAATACAAACTAGTTTTATGGAGATTTGTCCCCGGGTCTCTTCGGACCACAATCCAATTCTACTGGTATTTAATAATCCACAAGCTCAAGCGGCCCCAAGAATGTTTTCCTTCCCTCGTTATCTACTCTCTGATGCAAGTTATATTTCACAGCTTAAATTACATCTCTGTGAGTTTATAACAACTAATCTTCAATCTGCATCCCATATAATTGTTTGGGATGCTTGTAAAGCCAGCATCAGGGAGTTTACCCAAAAATATGTCCTTAGACAGAATTCGGATCGTTGGAACATTAATACAAAGCTGATATTGAGCATTTTGGCTCAAGAGTTAATAGCACTGAACACTTATGTGCAAGGCTAATGGTTGAACCCTTATGAACTTACCTGTAATAAGTTTTGATTTACAAAGAAAATTCTTAAATTTGTGTTACATGTTTTTAAACTACAGAATTGACTTTAAAATGGGTCTTTAATTTTACAAATCAAATATCAAATGTGAATTGCAACAACCAGTGGGTGAGTTGACTAAAGCCTACAAAACGAAAGGCTCAACAAGCATTTTAAAAAAGCCAATCATCTAATATGCTTTTATGAATTTTATCTTTATTAGAATTTATGACATAAAGCCATAGGAGTCTAATGTATGAGAATATTTAGAGAAAGCTTCGAATGAATCCCTTTGAGGTGAGTCAGTGTCATTTGGGTAGATTTCAGAAGGCGATTGGGAGAACATTTGGTCAGAACTAAATGGTGATAAAATATAAAATGGAGTAGATTAAGGTATGACAAAGTAAAAAGAAATTGTGAATAGTTTTTATCCTTGAAGTTCCTAACCTCAGATAACTAAGACACTAGAAAATGGAGATCACTGACAGAATATCGAGGAGCAAAATATCGACCTGCCAAAATATAGAGGAAAAAATATAGAATGCCAGAATATCGAAATCCTAGCTACAAACAGGTAAGTACAAAAATATTGAATCTAAAATATTGTTGTAAATAATATAGGGGCATATTATCAAGGGGGTTTATCTCCGCTTTTTTGGCTTTAAAAGCCAAGAAAGTGGAGATCAAATGACCTCCCTATTACCTAGCTGTCGCTAACACCAGTTAGCGACAGCTAGTAGGAGATAGTGACCATCTTGGGCCCCGCTTTGCATGTTAGTGAAATTTATCACTAATGACATGCAAAGTGGGCGTGCCAAGATGTTAGTGACTGGAAACAGTCGCTAACATCGCTATCTCCTATTACCAACTTTTGGAGATATTCGCCTAAAGCGCGAATATCTCCAAAAGCTAACACCTGCCCCTGAGCAGTTCTTAGCCATGTTATCGAATGGTAGGTGGATAACATGGCTAAGAGCATTAGCTCGGTAATGCATGAATATCGCTGACTTTTCAGCGATATTCATGCATTTCGGCCGATTTTTATCGCTTAGGAGATAAACCTTGATAATAGCAAGGTTCCTAAGCGATAAAAATTGCCACAGCTCGGCGATAAAAATATTGCCATCAAGCCAACATAGCGATAATTATCGCTAGTTGTTGGTAATATGCCCCATAGTTTGTTAAAATATCGAATTTTTTAAATGTCTTAAAGGTAATGTAAAATTAATGAAATAATGAATATAATAACTAAAACATACTTAAAAATACATACATAACCTTAAAATTAATAAATAATTAATGTAAATAAAAAAAACATGTTTTTTTAATACATATATATATCAACTTAATATTAATAAAAAATATTCAATATTTTTAGCGTAGGATAGCGGAAGGGCAAAATTTACTATTTCCACTCCAATGAGTGCAACAGTAGGGAAATCGTTGGATAGCCGGAGGGTAAAAATTACTATTCCCACTCCAGTAAGTGCAACAGTAGGGAAAGTATTGGACAGTGGAAGAGTAAAAATTACTATTCCTAGTCCACTGAGTGCAACAGTAGGGAAAGAGTTGGATAGCCAGAGGGTAAAAATTACTATTCCACTCTAGTGAGTGCAACACTAGGGAATGCGTTGAATAGCGGTAGGGTAAAAATTACTATTCCCACTCCAGTGAGTGCAACAGTAGGGAAAGTGTTGGATAGCATAGGGGTAAAAATTACTATTCCCACTCCAGTGAGTGCAACAGTAGTGAAGGTGTTGGATACCGTAGGGGTAAAAATTACTATTCCCATTCCAGTGAGTTCAACAGTAGGGAAAGTGTTGGATTGTGGGAGGGTAAAATTTACTATTGCCACTCCAGTGAGTGAAACAGTAGGGAAAGTGTTGGATAGCATAGGGGTAAAATTACTATTCCCACTCCAGTAAGTGCAACAGTAGGGAAAGCATTGGACAGTGGAAGAGTAAAAATTACTATTCCTTATCCACTGAGTGCAACAGTAGGGAAAGAGTTGGATAGCGGGAGGGTAAAAATTACTATTCCACTCTTGTGAGTGCAACACTAGGGAATGGGTTGAATAGCGGCAGGGTAAAAATTACTATTCCCACTCCAGTGAGTGCAACAGTAGGGAAAGTGTTGGATAGCATAGGGATAAAAATTACTATTCCCACTCCAGGGAGTGCAACAGTAGGGAAAGTGTTGGATAGCGTAGGGGTAAAAATTACTATTCCCACTCCAGAGAGTGCAACAGTAGGGAAGGTGTTGGATACCGTAGGGGTAAACATTACTGTTCCCATTCCAGTGAGTGCAACAGTAGGGAAAGTGTTGGATTGTGGGAGGGTAAAAATTACTATTGCCACTCCAGTGAGTGCAACAGTAGGGAAAGTGTTGGATAGCATAGGGGTAAAAATTACTATTCCCACTCCAGTGAGTGCAACAGTAGGGAAAGTAAAGATTTAATATTTAAATAAAAATAAATTAATTATCAAAAGGGTGAAACACTCTAGAGAAGGGTTTTTACGTTACCAGGGAAATTCCTAGGCGCTCAGCTAAAATAGACGCAGTAGTTTGAAAAGAAAAAATATCGCTACGGTGCAACTAGGTGAGGGGATAAGCCCTATAACCCCCAAATTGAGAGTGGGAACAACCCTCACAATACAAAATTGGAGCATAAACCTAGGCACACATAAATTAAGTGTAACAGTATGTTAGTGTAAACACATATAGCACAATCTGTAAGCCAACAAATACGTAAATGGTCTTTTGAAAAGTTTGGAAAATGTTCAGTCTTTTATTTTCAAGCAAACCAGCCGACACATGTTCCGTTGCATGTGGAACAATCTTTCCGCAACTTCCTCAGGGCTCTGTCAGAGATTAGTGAACCGGGAATAACATGAGTATGGCAGAAGCAGTGTGAGGCAGTCTGTCACGAAGGGCGCCGTAAGGGAAAAAAACCAGAAACGAGGAACGGATAACTCCTCGGACGAAGGTGATCTCCAAAGTGGATACCTTCCCCACGGGGATACCTTACTCATGGGCCACTGTGTTCCTGGTTGAGGACTCAACCAGGAACACAGTGGCCCGTGGGGAAGGTATTCGGTTCACTTTCCATGAAACCATTCGGGTTCTCATTTAGAATCCGGGGCGCAAACGAGCGGTACATTATTTGATACAGTACTTCTGATTCCTTTTTTAACCATCAAAGCAGACTATTTTGTCTCGGGCCCGGCCGGGTCGGAATTATCACCGGCTGAGCGACAACCCATTGATTTATGATTTTCTGACACAGTCCTGAGGAAGTTGCGGAAAGATTGTTCCACATGCGACGAAACCCGTGTCGACTGGTTTGCTTGAAAATTAAAGACTGAACACTTTCCAAATTCTTCAAAAGACCATTTCCGTATTTGTTGGCTTACATATTATGCTATATGTGTTTACACTAACATACTGTTACACTTAATTTATGTGTGCCTAGGTCTATGCTCGAAATTAATTATCAATACCAATAAAAAATTAATTAAAATGTATTACCAATGACAAAATATGTAATATTAATTAATTATAAATACCAATAAATATTATTTATTAAAAATGAATGACATATTAATAATTCATTAATAACCAATTCATTTTCAATACCAAAAATGTATACGTAATATTTTTATACCAATTAATAATTGATTAACAGTAAATTAGTTATCACTACACAAAAATATTTTCTATTTACTTAATTACAATTACATTACTTCCCACCCTATTCCCCTAAAAACCCAACAACCGCTCCTAATAAATGAATACAATTAATATAATTATCAATTAATCAATTAATAAAAATTAATTACCAATTAATAAACAATATTTACCAATTAATAAAAATTAATTACCAATTCATAATTAATTAACAAAAAATGAAGTATCAATACCAATAAATAAAAATAAATAATCACTTAATAACAATTATATTATTTCCCCCCCCTATTCCCCTATAAACCCACAACCCTCTACAGAACTAAAACGCAAAACTAAATAAAAAATAATTAATAATTCCTAAAAATTAATATTTAATTTGCTATGATTAAATTACTTCCCACCCTATTCCTCTATAAACCCACAACCCGCTATGGAATTAAATTACGCAAAAATTAAATATCATAAAATTCATTACTTTAAAAAAGTTCAAACATACATTACAAAAATAATACATACTTTTAACACATATACTAACACTTAAAACACTATTGATATTTTTAACAGCTATATTATGACTGTCGATATTACTAACTTCGATATTATGAAAATCGCTATTTCTTAGCTGAATTTCGATATTCTGCACCACTATATGTTTGCAATTTGATATTCTGTCCATAAGTACAGCCATAGAGATAATGTGACAGATGCAGTCCATATAAAGAGATAATCAGAAACATGTATTATATTTTGTGATGATTTTGGTAAAAAGAATAGGGCATGTTAAAGTGAAAGGAGGTTAAATAATCATGTCATGTCATATAGACAATGTGATGGATGCAGTCCATAGCAATAGTTACTCAGGAGCAGTTAATATGTTTTGTAAGTTGCCATAATAATGTAATCCATTTGAATTAATTAACAGATGCCATTAATAGTTTTAGCAAAAAGTATAAAGAATTATAGATTTTGAGTTTTATATAGCGCGTAGTTACCCTAGAGCATCCCAGCGCTTGTTCCAGAGCAACAGAAAGGTGGCAGTCAAGCATATTCAGAGGCATCAGTTAGGAAAGAGGTGCGTTTTAAGGAGTTTGCGAAACCGGAGAAGACAAGTCTCCGAGCGCAGACCCAGGGGGAGTGCGTTCCAAAGAATCGCTGTGTTCACTGAGAATCTTCTCCCCCGTACGTGCCTTTTTAACTTTGGGAATTTTGAGCAGATGTTTCTGATCTGAGCGCAAGACTCTATTGGCCTTGTAGGGCACAACTAGATTCTTCAGGATAGGAGGTCCCTTGTCCTGAAGAATTTTATGCGAAATTTGACCCTTTCGCGCACCGGGAGCCAATGCAGCGCCTTCAATGCGGGTTTAGCTGACCCCGTCATTGAGGTACTCTTAAGAAGCCATGCTGCAGCGTTTTGAATCTGTTGGAGTTTGTTAAACGTTGCTTCAGGGGCACCGAGGAAGATAGCATTACTATAATCCAATCTTGATACGATCAGCCCCTGAATAAGCAGCTTTCTGGATGGCGGTGGAAGGAGGGGCAGAACTTTCCGAGCTGAGCGGAGAAGACCAAAGCAGACTCCCGCCATTTTTTTCTCTTGGGTCCTGAAAGAGAGGTCTTGTTCCAGCCAGACCCCAAGACTCTTAATCTCCTCCTTTGGACTCGGGAGCTCGCCCAAACAACTGGGCCACATAGTTGGAGGGAGTGAGGGTCCTTTGTGTCCTAAAAGCATTATTTTGGTCTTTGAGCCATTCAGCTTCAATGTCGATTCACACATCCAAGTATGGACTTTGGACATGCAGGAGTGCAGCGTGTCTGGATTTTTAGCGAGCTGGGATAAGGCGACCACCAGCTGAGTATCATCAGCGTAGCTCACGATTTTGATACCAAATGGGGCAACCACATCCTCCAGAGGGGCCATATACACATTAAACAATGTGGGGCTTAGGGATGAGCCCTGTGGCACACCAAAATGGAGGAGGATTGACACTGATCGTGCGCTGCCTTCCCATACCTGGTAAGTCCGGTCGCTAAGAAATGACGAGAGCCATTTTTAGAGCCGTCCCTGTCACTCCTAAATCTGACAGCCGTTGAATTAGCACTTGGTGGTTGACAGTGTCGAAAGCCGCACTGAGATCCAGGAGGATCACTGCCACTGATCCTCCCGAATCCAAAATTCTTCTGGCTTCCTCAACGACTGCCAGAAGCGCGGTGTCGGTGCCCTGACCCGGCCGAAGGCCTGTTTGCGAATTTTGCAACAGGCCATTGGACTCAAGAAAGTGTGATAGATGTTGGTTCACCAACCTTTCCGCGATTTTACTGAGTCCAGGAAGCAGAGAAATAGGCCTGAAATTCGCCAGATCCAATGGATCTAGGTGAGGCTTTTTCAGGAGGGCTTTCACAACTGCTCCCTTCCAGCTCGGTGGCACCAGACCCCGTGCAAAGGATGCGTTGATTAAATCGGTAACAGGGGTGGCAATAGTAGTTCCTACCTGTTTCAGAATCCTCATAGGGACCGGATCGCTGGGGGAGCCGCTCTTAATAGTGACCAGCACTTTAAGGACCTCTTCCGCTGACGCTGGACCAAAGGTTTCCAGGTGGACGGAGGATCCAACAGGCTGACTACTGACGTCTGCTCTCTGGTCAATCTGGGGCAAGGTACTTAGAATGTTCTCTATTTTGGTGTGAAAATAGTTCGCCAGATCCTTACATTTGTCTCCTGGGTTATCATGAGCTAAAGAGGGCTCGGGAACTGGTGGAGTGGTGTGGCTCACTGGTTAGAGGCGGCAGACCCAGAAGCAGAGGACGGCCCGGGACCAGGGTTTAATTCCCGATGCGGCAGGGTCCTGGACCAGGGTCAGCGGACTCGATAATTCTCGCCTCAGTGCCTACTCTAACCAGGGCTCACACTCGGCAACTCTGGGCATTAGCTTGCCTCATCTCCACAACGGCCCCCCACATACGCCGGGGATGCCTGGTTTCACCTTGGAGATACCCAGCAGGGACCATCTCACAGGGAAAGGCAGGACGGGTTCCCCAGCGGTCTACAGCACGGAGATACCCCATGTGGGGTGATTCAGGCGCTTTACAAGACACCATTACAACTCTCAATAGTTCCTTAACTACTAGGAAGGTTTCTCTGGAGGAATTCAAGGAGTTTTTAATTCTTTCATCAAAGAATTGTGCCTTAGTACGGCGAAGAGCAGATTTATACGCCCTTATCGCGGAGCGGTATTCATTTCTATTAGATTCGCCCCACTCCTTCCTCCATACGCGCTCAAGCTTCTTACAGCCCTTCCTAAGAATTCTCAGCTCGGGCGTATACCAGAGGGCATTACCCATTCTTTTCTCCCTTTTTGAGACTGTTCTTTTAGGGAGGATGGAATCGAGTGAGCTGGTCAACCAGTTACCGAGGTTCGCATCTGCCATTACCGGGTCCAAGACTGGGGGGGGGGGGACGCGAACATTCGAGTTTGAGGATCCACTTCTCAACCAACAACCTGGACCAGGCTCTTTCCAGGGTACGGGCACTAGGAAGAGGTGTAGCCATGGCCTCAATTTGCCAGGTGAAAGGGACCAAAAAGTGGTCTGACCACGGGAGAGGGTAGGGAGGCATGGCCCTAAAAAGGGGCACATTAGCAAAGATCGGGTCAAGCAAATGGCCCTTGTTGTGTGTTGCTCCAGAGTTGATCAGGCCCACCTCATAGGCCTTAAGATCACATTGTTGGTCTACCGCCACCAGGTCCGCCGGGTCGTTAAAATGGAGATTAAAATCTCCCAACATCAAAAAATTGGTAGTAGTGGATGCCAAAACCGTGACGGTTTCCATCAGAGAGCTGACAAAGTTGCCAGCACCCCCCGGTGGGCGGTACACCAATAAACCTGACACAGAAACCGTAGGTGAGATCTGCAAAGAGAACTGACAGCTCTCACAGTCCATCACCCCGCTATTCAGTGCCCTACACACGAATGAATCCCTATATAGTATGGCAATGCCACCCCCTCGACCCACAGGCCTGTTCTGAGAGCATATTAAAAAGCCTGGGAGGAGGGCCCGTACAATGTCCACCCCTGAGCTCGATGTGAGCCACGTTTCCGTCAAAAACAGGATCTAAATTATGATCCTGTATGAGAAAATTAATCTCTAAGGAGTGCCTCGGGAGGGATCTGCAATTCAGCAGGGCCATTTGCAGGGAGCTCTTTCCCTTGGATGGCTGGGGTGAGCAACATACCTCACAATAGGAAAAAGGTTTTGCTCCTCTGTGAATGTAGTTGCAGGTCATCTTTTTAGAGGGTCGTAATGACATAAGGTCGTCGCGAGTATAGGTAATACTGAGCCCTAATGATTTTGACAAGGGTCCTGGCCCTGAGCCCGCCTGGGCCCGGACGGGCTCAGATGGGCTGGACTCTGGCGCGACTCCGGCGCCATTCTGGCGCACCCGCTGCGCATCACCACTGCGCGTTTCCATTGCAGGTTTATATAGCGGTTCGTGAGTCTGCCTGGGACACTGAAGCACTGACCAAAATGGCGCCCGTGGAGTGTCCTAGCCTACCCCAAGATGGCTGCGGAATCGGCGATATGCAGCAGCTAAGGACCCGCTCAAACGGCGGTGTAAATACGATTACAGTGCAGGTAAGCGCTAAGAATTAAAAACAGGGACTAAAAAATGAGGCTGTAAATAATAAAAGAGTAAACAGGGATTACTAAAAAAACGAAGCGCTCGCTTCCAGAACTTTCCACCAAATATTAATAAAATCTGTACAAAGATCCATGTAATTAGAAACGAGGTGAACATACCGCCATGTGTAACAGAAATATGTGATATTACAAAATAATTGAAATATTAATAGCGAAATAACTATAGTTTCAACACTGAGATTATTTATAGTTTTCAATATGAACTGTAATATAGATGAGTATTTGTTTCGATGACCAATAGATAAATATAGATAAATATAGAATTGGTTGAGGCTAATAGTTATTGTTTGCTGCCTCAAAATAGCATTTTACTGTGAACCACTTGATAACTGGCTGTGAAATGATGAAGAAATCTAAATGTTCTGATTTAAATGTTTGACATCACAAAGATCACTTGGTTATAAAGATGATGAATGAACTTATATTTCCAGTTACACGTAACAAGGAGAATACAACATTCATGATCTCAGAGAAATGTCATGGATTTTGATTTTGGAAGATTGATGGATGGATACAAATAATTAACTGTGGTACCTCCATAATATATGTTATTGGTTTTGGAATTAATTAACAGTGCAATATCAAAGTAAAATCAAGGGGTATACCAAATATTTAGTACAAAAAATATAATAATCAAACTTGTAGCAAATGTTAGTTACTAATCTGCAAGTCTGCATAATTCTCAGCTTTAATTGCTAATGCTGTAAAATATTTCTCAGAACAATGTTTATTCAACTTGCTTGATTTTTGTCAAGCTGTGTTACTAGTCATTGAGGGATATTAAATGGTACTACCCTGGAGAAGGCATGTGAAAATAAAATTGAAAGTCAAAGCATAGGCAATCAATGTTGTTTAATGCAAACAATTCCAGTAAACATGGCCCCAGTAACTTTCTAGCCCTGAAGAAGTTGCTGACAAGTATTGTTAGGCAATGAAACATGTTGGCTTCGTATAAGTAAAGATGAAGTACGACATTAGCTCTTTGTTTTTAATGTGAGCAGACACCCAGCAGTGAATACAATTGGATATAGTGCTAGGGGTTGTCTAGCTCGTATTTAGTGGATTAGAGCCTGACAAATGATGTAGAGAGCTCTAACTCAGGGGTCAGGTTGTTCAGATTTCTCACCAATTGAGTTGGGCACATTATCCTCACATTTATTTGTATTTAAGTGGAAAGGTTACCAATGATGATAAGTGGAACACACTGATGAATACCTATGAGGCGTTCCCTAGCGGTCGTTTCCGTGAGGTACTTTCCCACTTTTCACACACTTTTTAGGGTGACTAGGTGTTAGGAACTTGTGATAGACATAGATGACAGTGTTTTTAAGGAGGGGATAAGAACACCCTAAGAGTACAGCAGAGTGTCGCTAGTACCGGAAGTAGCCTCACCAGTAAGGGAGGTAGGGGATGTTCAGGAGAGTTTATCCACAAGATATAGACCCTTATAAGTCTCCCATGGGCTCAAGCATGTATTATGCCACCCATGAGAGACCATTCAAAATGGAACTACAAGCCTCCCATTGCAGCCTGTGTAAGTTGGTGCATGCACCACTTACTAAAGATATAGGTTTACTATATCTAGGGGTCACTGCACTTAAAACCTATAAGTCACCCCTATAGCAGGCCTTTGTAATACTGAAGGCAGGGTGCAGTGAAGCACCCATATACTATATAGGGGCCCACGTAATCGCTCGATGATCATCTCGAAAGCGGCTGCAACGAATCCTATCAGGTTTGGTATCATGCATGTTAGAATTATACCCTCACACCATAAATGGTGTGGGAGGTATGATTCCAAGCACTAGAGGAGCCCTCCGTTTGGCTCTCAGTGTTCCCGGTACCAGCCTTCTAGTCCTGGACAGCACAAACTGGTTGCTGCTGACCAGAGACACATGGATTTAGCGTATTAGGGCTGAGTGGGTGTGCTTGCCAGTGCCAGAAAGTCTGTATGAGGGGCACATTTAGTGCCCCTGTGCATAGTCCGGTTCAAACCAGTCCTGGGAGCCGTTGGCTCCCTCTCTGGCAAAAAACTAGACAAAGGACATGGGAGTAACCTCCCCCATGTCCAGACCCTCCCCTGAATCTTTCCAACCCTTTCCCTAGGGTACGCGAGGGCTTACCTGGGTGTAGGTCTTGAGATGCGCCGTGGGATAAGATTCAGATCAGACACCATTGCACTACCGTCTGGGCACTTTGGACTTCCCTGAACTTCGTTTGGGCCTAACTTTGTGTCCCTTCCAGGCTGCTGCAATGTCTGTGCCTGTGTATCACACAGAAACCTTCCAAGGCCTGTGAAGCATTTAAGACACTGGAAGTAATCTCCCTTGGAGTGAAGGAGTCACTCCCCTGCATTCGCAGGCACTGCAACTAAGTCGATCGGGCTCTATGTGCTCCTGGCTCCGTGGGCTCTGCAACACAGGTGGTGGTTTTCCACAGCTCCCGAGCCCTGCCCTTTCCTCTCACCAAGTTTGAGGCCATTATCTCTCGTGGTGGTTGCAATTACTTAACCCCTGTGCACTGCGCCCAACTTGCAGTTGCTAAGGCTTGTGGATTTTTTGCCAGCAGATCTTAAGGCTCCAAGTAGGCCCAACCTTGAGCACCTTCAGTGATCAGAATCTTCGGCCACACCACATTGTGTGCATTGTGGCCTGCATCTTTTTGTTAGCTGCTTAGGTCCTCTTGCGACTCTAGTGCCTCTGGCCTATGGGTCCCCTTGAGGCTCACACTTGTAACTTTTTGGCTCCCCTGATTGCTCTGGCCAGCCCTGACTCCCCTTCTGATGGTGAGTCTCCTGGACCTTGCTGGTCCCAACTTTGCACCTTCTCGACATCCTGCATGGGTTGCATTTGCCAAGGCTTGTTGGTTCCCCCACCGGACACCGACCCCTCAGCACGCGACACCATCATGGCAAAGCTTGTATTTGGGTCCTGGTCTTCCTCTGCGTCGCCTGGTCCTCACAGCTGCAGAGTCAAGGTCATCGGCATCTTCCCTGAACCACCGTACATCGGAGGGCATTCGTCTTCCAAGTCTTCTGGTCACCACTGATTGACATTGACTCTGTCTCCTCTGCTTTCAGGTACTCATTTTCAAGAATCCACGTTTGGATTCCTACAGACACTTTCTCCTCTTCCAGCATCAGCACTTTCCTGAAGTCCCTCATTGGGTTCACCAGCGGTTTCGGATGCCATTTCACATCTATGCACCCGGCTTCCATTGGGATAGGTAACTTGGGTACCACGGTATCCACGGGTGGGGTGGCTCTCAAACCTTCTGTCTTCCAAGGGGTTTCTTCAGGGTCCACGGGGAAGGGTCCTTAATCATTAAAAATCCAACTGTGACTTGCACATAGACTTGTACGGAGCACGGGGTCGTGTTCACACACTACACACACTCTCCGTGGGTCTCTATCTACTTACCTTGGGTGGTTCTGTGGGTCCACAGCAATTCTACATCCTCTTAGCATTGTCCTGACTCGAGTCATGGTTCGTATACCACTTTTTTAGTATATGGTTTGATCCCCCCTGGGGCCCACTGTGTATTTTGTGCTATTTACTGTATCACTTTGCTAAAGTATTGGGTGCATTGTATTTATCTCCTTGTTGGAGATATTGGAACATTCTAGAGAGTATTATATAACAAATACATATTTTTATAAATACTTGGTGTGGTTCTTTTCATTTTATCTATACTATAAGATTTAATTTTGGTAATATAAGCTGCTTTACACTCCGTCAAGACTAAGCTTGAAGGCTGCCCTCCACAGCTACCACTTGGATAGCTTTCTAAGTTTGTCTAAGACCTCTTAAATCACCATAAGCGGTTTCTGGACTGGTGCAAGGTGCCCACTTACATTAGTGGACTTCATATACCAGGCCAGCCTAAGACGGATTCCTCTCCCATGACACAGATAAAAACGTCGGGTCACAATTACTGACTGACAAAACACAGTACAATGTCACGATTGCTCTACATGCTAAACTTGTGGCAGGGCTGCCAGTCCACTGTCATTTAAATGAGGGAACTCTTGGTGTGTCTATGTAGGTCACAGGACGGGACCCCACTGATGTCACAGGACAGGCCTAAGCCCTTGCACACACTCTAAATTAGCATAAGGTTGGAACCACAATCAGAAATCAGATAATTGCAGTCGGCTACTTAGGACATAGAACATGACTATACGCCTGACAAAGGACACTCCCATCCCAACAATAGTGGTGTAGGGCTTCATGATCAGAGATTCAAATGTATCAAATCCATTAATTCAGAGACTTTAAGAGACAAAACATTAGATGAGTTTTGAAACATTGATGGAAGATCTGTCTAGATTGGAATCTATGCGTAAGGCTCTGCATACTGTAAATCTAAATTATATCTGTGTGGTGATATGTCATTGTTCTCAGGATTGTGTTATGCTTAAGTGTGGTGTATTCTAATTTGTATGCTTTGTTGCTGTTTTTTTAGGACTTGCTGGCGGGTTATGTGCTGCTAATTGGTTATTGTTGTGGGTCTTGCCTTATAGTTGGAAAATGTATGTAATAACATATTTTTTCTTTACAGTGTACACCATTTATACACAGAATATATAACCAACATTTTTCCTTTTGAATATGTGTTCCTGGTTTACAATGATTCTGCCTTTGCATGTCTCGTGTGTAATTACATAAATTACATTAAAATACTATGAAAATCTGACAACACTCCCACAGGATGTTTATAGTAATTCACGCCTGGCAGTTACAGCATAATGTTTTCTAAGTAGTTGGTCTTCTTGTTCTTGATCTTTGATGGGTTCTCAGTATTTTCCGGAGGAACTAGATTTAAAAAGATGAATCATAAAATAAGATCATGAAAATTCTTGCTAAAAATAATTTAACAGAAATAGGACCATAAGGTTTATTTACACAGACTATCCCAAGAGAGGGAATGTTTTATTATTCATATCCATACACTTAAAGCATAGTCATGAGGCAGAGCCTATTCTACCTGTGACCTTGCTCACCTTGACATACATCCTACCTTCTATGAAATTACTGAAAACCTACTTGAGTACTTTGTTTTCACCTTGTGTTTGTGCTTCATTCTACTGCTCCAGGTGTCATTTCACATTCTGTATGTAACTATTATAATAAGTTATTTTAAAATGCAGCTAACCGTTTTTTTGTTCAAATATGAAGTTAGAACAAAGTGAAGTGCATGACTTACACACATCTGTCTTTTTCCTTATACATGCTCCTATAAATTGCCTCTAACTCACTAGCAACTCTTTTTTATCTCTTCCCAGTTTCGCAAATTTTACCACAATGTCATAAGTTTACTCTTGCTAAGTGGCCTAATTCATTTACCCCTTACAGCTATAACTGTTTCCTCTCTCTTGCCTCTTCATACATATCTCGTTCAGATCTTTCCTGCTGTCCTTCTTCCCTGCAATCCATCCTTTTCTTTCTCTGTTTTGATTACTTTACGTCCTTTGTTTCTTCTTTGCTTTTTTTTCTTTCTTTCTTTTGTTTGTTTTTCCATGATCACCCTCATATCCGCATGTCCTTTATCCCTTAATTTCGTTCTTTTCTTTTGGGTCTTCCTTCCTTTCATTTATGGACGTCAGTCATCTACATTTTTCCCAGGAGGCCTGCATTCTGTTTACCTTTGCTGTAGAGCCACTGGCTCATTTACCATTGCTTGTGATATTTTCTGGCACTGCACTTCAGAGGTATTCTCATGGTTCTCTGATTAATCTTTTAACCGGGCCATAAGGTGTCGGATATAGGGGATCCAATTTAGTTATCCAATGAGGACCAGGAATTGGGTAACCAACCTACAAACTTGTGATTAGGTTTATATATATATAACTCCAAAGATTTTGCTATTCAAATACAAGATCCTTACCGATAGACCAAATCTCCTTAAAAAATGTAGTCGGGCTAGAATCATACACACCAATAATTTAGTTAGAGCTACAAAACATAGTAACATAAGAATCTGCTGACCAGAGACCTCTCTGTTAGAAATCCCATCCCTCATTCATACTATATTGGTACACACAATCAATTATTGGAGACAAATCATAGAAAGACAGAAATAGGATTTAAGGATGGATAGATTGTATTAGTAAGTTAAGGAAAGTAAATACATCAATATCAAGCATTTAAATTTAGTAATACAGAATCAAATTAATCTCTTTCGGAACAACAATTTCCAAAGTTCAATGGGGAAAAGTTCAGAAAGGGACAAGGACCTTATTAGCTCAAATGTGCTTTTCCCACAGGGAAGAAGAGTCTGAGAGTATCGCATACAGCATATGCCTCAGACCAAGGAAAGCCAGTAGAGTCCGCATGGAACAAGCAGTCACTCAGTCCACAAGGAATCAATCTTCAATGGTAAGGCACAGCTTACAATAACAAACTGGAATGCAATGGAATGGCATTGACTCCCCTTATCATCAGTCCAACATGTGATATACCTTCCGAAGCTCCGGGGTGATGCTTCCTGGGTCACCTCATCTAGTCAGACCGCTCAGTCCATTGGTCATGCAGCATAAAGAAGACACTTTCTGTAGAATTTTAGGTCGTGCAAAATAAATAGGCCATACGGTAGGAATTAAACAAAGATTGTTTAGCAAACCTCACATATAGTTTCAATTTGTTTTGTGCCGTTGGAGCCTTTTCCCATGAGAACGAAGTCGGGAAACAGGGAAATTGTGCATGCACGCAGACAGGTCTTCATTGAATTTAGGCTAATATAAGCAAAGTATAAAATTATTGAAGTACACATTTTTATTAAGAAATATGACATTCAAAGAATTGCTTCAGCTTAATTTCTCTTATAAAGCAGGATAATTTCATCGTAATTTGCAAGTGTAACTATGGCGTATTACTACATCTTCAAAGTATCAACGTACAAAATGAAATCAAAAGGGAAAGTAACTTAATCGGTTCTAGTAATTCTCCTTAGTACACGTATGAAGATTGTTTTCTGAAAGTTTCAATGACATTGGAATTAGTATAAACATGCAGCACCTGCTTCTCTTTTCTCACTTGGTGCACAATTTTCACAAATGCAAAACATGTAGTGTTAAAGCAAGACTTCTAAAATACACTGGATGTTACCTAAACTGCCTTAGTCTAGTTAAGTCTTTCACACATTATTATTGCTTAATGGAGGAAAAGTTAAGAGCGCTTAATTACACATGAGCTTCACATTTCTATTCCACGTTGAAGGAATACACCATGGAAACTTAGTAAACACGAACCTGTGTTATTTTAAACAAACATTTTCAAGTAATCTACACACTTCTGCGTGCTTTTACGATGATGTAACTCGGTTTATTCATGACCTTTTTTTAATGAATTTTAAATATATAATGCACACACAATGTGTATGTTTGTCATTTTTCTCTCAAAGCTGTCAAGATTGGTTGTATGCCTCAAGTAAGGATTCAGCAGTTTACCTGCTTAATCACTCCCAAAGGTTCAGGAGGAGCAGCTCACTGCTGAACGAGGGGAGGTTGTGGACCAGGGCGAGAGGCCTTACCAGCCTCAATTTGTGGACAGTTTAGGTCTCGGCGGCAGGCTACAGTGCAATTGCCAGCCAAACCCTCACTATGTCTCACAGCTTATTGGTTACACGGTTAGCCTTGCACAGAGCAGCAGTCACAACATCATTTAGGGAGAGCAACGGATCTCCTTTTATTTCCATTTTGGTTGTGTGAACACAGACCCCCTACCTTTTCAAGATCTTTCTAATTTCAGTGTGCAACTGGAAGGTCACCTCCCAAAATTACAGGTTTTAAGCCGTGTGTCTCAATGTTGAATGTCTCTGGCAGATCCTAATCAGATCTGTCTGTGGTGCCCGGGGTTGAGAAATGTCTCTATGGCCTGCAGTGACTGCTTGTCATTGAACCCGAATGCCATTCAGGACCACAAGGAGAAACTTTACATCACGATGCACCAGAAGACTCTGCGCCAAGAGTGGTCCAAGTCGAAAGTTCGGACCCAGTCCTGTTCCATATTCAGAAGTAGCAGGAATCGTTCAAGAGGTTGGTCTTCATCACAATCAAAGTCATCAGGTAAGCTGAAAAAGAAACACACGAAATCTCAAGGGGACTCTGTCCCTCCCCACTATTCACACTCTGCTGAGAAGGCCCGGGGGTTGCACCATACATCTCAATATTGCTCTTGAAGTTGATCAACCTTGGAATCTATCCCACAACTTGTGCCAGCACAACCCGAGTTTTCGGGGCTGTCCGCTACTCTTAACCAGATGTGAAACAGATTTGAAACAGTTCGAAGAGTTCAGCAAGGCCATGCCACGACTCTTTAGATCCTTGCCAACTCCCTCTGTCTTGAGTTCAGGCCTCATGAAGCCAAGAGGTTCTCCATCTGGAATACCGCAGATGGGTTCACCCTCAGTGCCAGTTGGACCTTCTGAAACCTTCCCAGGTCCACCTCCGGTTCCAGTGTGACTCCAGTGCTATGATCTATGTCAGTTCTAAGCACTTTGATGCCAATGCCGGCCCTATCAACACTATCTATTATGCTCTCTGACTCCGATCAGTGCTGGTTCCTTGGAAACTATCCCAAAAATTGAAACCTATCCCACAACATTTCCCACGTGGTGCTGGGTCACCCCAACAAAGTCTGCACTCTTTGAAGGCACCACTACCTCCACTCCATCTTCCGCCTCCATAAGTGAAAAAGCATACCTTGCATTCCCTGTTCAGCATGGATTCTGACAATGACTAGTATGAGGGTGATGTGACTAGCCAGCCATACTAAAAAGAGATTTGGCATGATGACCTACAGGAAGTTAGTGGCCTTGATACCTCCCCTCAGTCAGAGCTCCTCTCACTGCCTGGTCTACCACAGAGTAGAACACTTATTACACCATGGTTATGTGTAGGAGTACCAAAGTCGTTGACCTCCAGCACCCCACATTGAGGCCACGTCTATGTCCAGACAAAAGTCTGGGGTGAGCATCCACTGAACCCTTTGTGCCTTTTAATGAGGCACTAACAGATATCCTGTTGGGGTTGTGGGTCAAACCTTGCTCTGGCCCACTGGTCAACCTCCAAATCACCAAATGCCATCGCCCTGCCCTAGACAACCCTGTAGTTTTATCTCAGCAGCCCTCCACTGAAAGCGTGTTGGTGATGGTATTTACATGCAGGACAAACCCAAACACATTTCCCACTACTTCTCCTGATAGGGAGCACAGTCATGACAAGGACAAGTTCACAATTTGCTGTGGCTTGGACACCATTGATTCCTTTTGGCTGGCCATTGGCATTAATGTAGCCATTCAGGGCCATACTTGGCTGTGATCCACTGGTATTTCAGGCTGTGTCATCGTTCCTCTCGGACATGCACTTTGACTCCTGTTTTGGGATAAGACATATTCCTCTCTCCAGAGTAGTTCATGGAGAGTAGGGTCACAGCACACTCCCTGGACTTATCTGCCTCACCTCGCCAACTGCATCAGCCCTATTGCTCCTTTCTCAGCTTTGGTAGAGAAACCCTGTACGGTCAGTCAATCCAACTTCTACAAGGTGCCCAACAGTTTTGCAGTCGAAGCCCTGATGCCCCCCACCCCAGCAGTCAAGGTCAACGAGCCACCAAGTTCACAGCCTCTCTGCAGCCCCACCTACCAAACCCCTTTAGAAGTTCCTTAGCCGAGCACAGCCACTCAGTTGGAGGCAGAATCTGATGATTCTGGTGGGGTTGGCAGGCCATAACATCGGACTGGTGGGTCCTGCTAACTACTCAGAAAGGGTATACTATGTCCTTTCTTTCTACTACACCGCACCTTCCACCATCAACCCAACGACTAACGGGGAACCATCTACCTGTTTTGAGCAAAAGGTGCAAGCTCTTTTGCCCAAAGAGGCTATCGAGAGGGTGACTGCACTAGTACTAGGTTGTGGTTGTTATTCTGTCGACTTTCTGGTTTCAAAGAAGGACAGATGTCTTTGTCCTCTTATAGACCTCCACCCTCTCAAATGCCTTCCTCTCAAAGATAAAATTTAAAATGCATATGCTAGCCCAGCTCTTGTCTGCCCTCAACCCAGGAGACTGGGTGGTGTTGTTGGACCTGAAGGATGCCTATTTTCATATACCCACCTTGCAAGCCCATCAGGACTAACTAACTGTGGTTTGTGGTGTGACATGAGCATTTCCGTTTCACTGTGCTCCCTTTTGGTCTCACCAGTACCGCTGAGGTGTTCACAAAAGTGATAATCATTGTAGCAGTACACCTTCGGACGTCGGGTGTCCCAAACTTCCCCTACCTCAACGACTTGCTGTTGAAGTTGAGCTCACCCCAGGCAGTCTCCACCGACCTCCAGAAGTTATGCTCCTGCCATATTTGGGGTTCACTATCAATGTGCTGAAGCTGTTACTTGAGTTCAAAATTCCTTAAATAACAGAATGCAAGAGACTGGTGGCAAAACAGGAACAGTTTGTTTAGTTAAACATTATGGCCGGCTGAACAGTTACAGGCAGAACGTCTGAGGATTGTCTCAATTTTCAATCAGTATGTCCTTCTTTTATACAAACCATGATGGGTTATAAAAGGATCAGCCATACCAAATATAGTGACGAATCTTGGTTGCTGCCTCACATGGACACATTAAGGCCTGTGGATAAGGTGTCCAGATGTCCGGTATGGGGAGCGTTTGATAACTGTGTGTGCTAGGTCCTGATTGACTATGTGTTCCTAACTGATGTGGTATCTGACTTTTAAAGGTGTTTTAGGAGCATGCATAACCCCTTCGGCCATGTGTGCTTCATGGGGCAATCCCCCTTAACCCTTGGAATGACGCTGCACCTATCTGTGGGATTGAGCAAGAGTTTCCTGTGCAAGCGTTTGCTGTGACCTATCAATCAACAATCCCGGGCCTTGGTATCATGGCCTGCTTGACTACATATTTGCGAGTCGAGGTTGATGTGGAGTTCATAACTATTAAAGTAATGGGGTTAGACCCAGAGAAAGTCGAAGGACCTGGGTATCAAACGGTAAAGTCAACAATAGAGGTCCTAGACGTAATTTATCAAAATAACACATCGAATGAAACAATTTAATATTACGGTATGCGATTAAATCCTGCAAGTGAAAAGCAAATAAACAACACAAGAGAGCCAAATGCAAGAGTAATTTCACAGTACCCAAAAATCGTTATTAAACACGTTTCTGATGTGGCAAGACAAATTGCAAATTTATTCACATTGTATTTGAATGAAAAATACACAATAAGTACAATAGAAACTGGGCGTTGCTGCCAGGTGCAGCAGGGAGAAAGTGCAAAAGTACGTGCTCAGGTGAAAATAGGGAAAGGAAAGATTTAGGAAGGTTATTAAAAGAGACTCCGCTAGTTTGTTATATGCTAAATTCCAATACTCTTAGCAGAGAACAAGGCCTGCCCCAAAAGACATTTGTAATGTTCTACTGTATTTACAAATCACAGTGGCATAACATCTGTGCAATTAGTCAGCTTAGTTAGTTGGCAGGGTATGCTCAGACATGAGTCCCTTGCTCACTTTGCCACTGGAGTCAAGCAAGCCCGGCTGAAGACGGCTGTAATGCCAGAAACCGGTCCAGGGAAGCTTGATTCTGATCCAGGGAAGACATGGCTTGGCAGTTTGGGCTGGACTGTTCCCATGAGGCACAGGGTCAGACTGATTTGCATATGGCCATGTCTGAACTGAGGTTGCGGAGTGAGATAAAGAACGGTGATGGATTAAACCCAGATCAGTTGACTGGGGGTGAGTGTTTGTATTGTCAACGCTCCGTCCATCATCACCTTTGGTTTTTCGTTGTTCGCCCTAAGTTGGCAGGGTATGCTCAGACGTGAGTCCCTTGCTCACTTTGCCACTGGAGTCAAGCAAGCCCGGCTGAAGACGGCTGTAATGCCAGAAACCGGTCCTGGGAAGCTTGATTCCGGTCCAGGGAAGACATGGCTTGGCAGTTCGGGCTGGACTGTTCCCATGAGGCACAGGGTCAGACTGATTTGCATATGGCCATGTCTGAACTGAGGTTGCGGAGTGAGCTAAAGAACGGTGATGGATTAAACCCAGATCAGTTGACTGGGGGTGAGTGTTTGTATTGTCAACGCTCCGTCCATCATCACCTTTGGTTTTTCGTTGTTCGCCCTAAGTTGGCAGGGTATGCTCAGACGTGAGTCCCTTGCTCACTTTGCCACTGGAGTCAAGCAAGCCCGGCTGAAGACGGCTGTAATGCCAGAAACCGGTCCTGGGAAGCTTGATTCCGGTCCAGGGAAGACATGGCTTGGCAGTTCGGGCTGGACTGTTCCCATGAGGCACAGGGTCAGACTGATTTGCATATGGCCATGTCTGAACTGAGGTGGCGGAGTGAGCTAAAGAACGGTGATGGATTAAACCCAGATCAGTTGACTGGGGGTGAGTGTTTGTATTGTAAACGCTTCGTCCATCATCACCTTTGGTTTTTCTTTGTTCGCCCTAAGTTGGCAGGGTATGCTCAGACGTGAGTCCCTTGCTCACTTTGCCACTGGAGTCACGCAAGCCCGGCTGAAGACGGCTGGAATGCCAGAAACCGGTCCTGGGAAGCTTGATTCTGGTCCAGGGAAGATATGGCTTGGCAGTTCGGGCTGGACTGTTCCCATGAGGCACGGGGTCAGACTGATTTGCATATGGCCATGTCTGAACTGGGGTGGCAGAGTGAGCTAAAGAACGGTGATGGATTAAACCCAGATCAGTTGACTGGGGGTGAGTGTTTGTATTGTCAATGCTCCGTCCATCATCACCTTTGGTTTTTCTTTGTTCGCCCTAAGTTGGCAGGGTATGCTCAGACGTGAGTCCCTTGCTCACTTTGCCACTGGAGTCAAGCAAGCCCGGCTGAAGACGGCTGTAATGCCAGAAACCGGTCCTGGGAAGCTTGATTCTGGTCCAGGGAAGACATGGCTTGGCAGTTCGGGCTGGACTGTTCCCATGAGGCACAGGGTCAGACTGATTTGCATATGGCCATGTCTGAACTGGGGTGGCGGAGTGAGATAAAGAACGGTGATGGATTAAACCCAGATTAGTTGACTGGGTGTGAGTGTTTGTATTGTCAACGCTCCGTCCATCATCAGCTTTGGTTTTTCTTTGTTCGCCCTAAGTTGGCAGGGTATGCTCAGACGTGAGTCCCTTGCTCACTTTGCCACTGGAGTCAAGCAAGCCCGGCTGAAGACGGCTGTAATGCCAGAAACCGGTCCTGGGAAGCTTGATTCCGGTCCAGGGAAGACATGGCTTGGCAGTTCGCGCTGGACTGTTCCCATGAGGGACAGGGTCAGACTGATTTGCATATGGCCATGTCTGAACTGGGGTGGCGGAGTGAGCTAAAGAACGTTGATGGATTAAACCCAGATCAGTTGACTGGGAGTGAGTGTTTGTATTATCAACGCTCTGTCCATCATCACCTTTGGTTTTTCTTTGTTCGCCCTAAGTTGGCAGGGTATGCTCAGACGTGAGTCCCTTGCTCACTTTGCCACTGGAGTCAAGCAAGCCCGGCTGAAGACGGCTGCAATGCCAGAAACCAGTCCTGGGAAGCTTGATTCCGGTCCAGGGAAGACATGGCTTGGCAGTTCGGGCTGGCCTGTTCCCATGAGGCACAGGGTCAGACTGATTTGCATATGGCCATGTCTGAACTGGGGTGGCGGAGTGAGCTAAAGAACGGTGATGGATTAAACCCAGATCAGTTGACTGGGTGTGAGTGTTTGTATTGTCAACGCTCCGTCCATCATCACCTTTGGTTTTTCTTTGTTCGCCCTAAGTTGGCAGGGTATGCTCAGACGTGAGTCCCTTGCACACTTTGCCACTGGAGTCAAGCAAGCCCGGCTGAAGACGGCTGTAATGCCAGAAACCGGTCCTGGGAAGCTTGATTCTGGTCCAGGGAAGACATGGCTTGGCAGTTCGGGCTGGACTGTTCCCATGAGGAACAGGGTCAGACTGATTTGCATATGGCCATGTCTGAACTGGGGTGGCGGAGTGAGCTAAAGAACGGTGATGGATTAAACCCAGATCAGTTGACTGGGGGTGAGTGTTTGTATTGTCAACGCTCCGTCCATCATCACCTTTGGTTTTTCTTTGTTCGCCCTAAGTTGGCAGGGTATGCTCAGACGTGAGTCCCTTGCTCACTTTGCCACTGGAGTCAAGCAAGCCCGGCTGAAGACGGCTGTAATGCCAGAAACCGGTCCTGGGAAGCTTGATTCCGGTCCAGGGAAGACATGGCTTGGCAGTTTGGGCTGGACTGTTCCCATGAGGCACAGGGTCAGACTGATTTGCATATGGCCATGTCTGAACTGGGGTGGCGAGTGAGCTAAAGAACGGTGATGGATTAAACCCATATCAGTTGACTAGGGGTGAGTGTTTGTATTGTCAACGCTCCCTCCATCATCACCTTTGGCTTTTCTTTGTTCGCCGTAAGTTGGCAGGGTATGCTCAGACGTGAGTCCCTTGCTCACTTTGCCACTGGAGTCAAGCAGGCCCGGCTGAAGACGGCTGTAATGCCAGAAACTGGTCCTGGGAAGCTTGATTCCGATCCAGGGAAGACATGGCTTGGCAGTTCGGGCGGGACTGTTCCCATGAGGCACAGCGTCAGACTGATTTGCATATGGCCATGTCTGAACTGGGGTGGTGAAGTGAGCTAAAGAACGGGGATGGATTAAACCCAGATCAGTTGACTGGGGATGAGTGTTTGTATTGTCAACGCTCCGTCCATCATCACCTTTGGTTGTTCTTTGTTCGCCCTAAGTTGGCAGGGTATGCTCAGACTTGAGTCCCTGCTCACTTTGCCACTGGAGTCAAGCAAGCCCGGCTGAAGATGGCTGTAATGCCAGAAACCGGTCCTGGGAAGCTTGATTCCGGTCCAGGGTAGACATGGCTTGGCAGTTCGGGCTGGACTGTTCCCATGAGGCACAGGGTCAGACTGATTTGCATATGGCCATGTCTGAGCTGGGGTGGCGGAGTGAGCTAAAGAACGGTGATGGATTAAACCCAGATCAGTTTACTGGGGGTGAGTGTTTGTATTGTCAACGCTCCGTCCATCATCACCTTTGGTTTTTCTTTGTTCGCCCTAAGTTGGCAGGGTATGCTCAGATGTGAGTCCCTTGCTCACTTTGCCACTGGAGTCAAGCAAACCCGGCTGAAGACGGCTGTAATGCCAGAAACCGGTCCTGGGAAGCTTGATTCCGGTCCAGGGAAGACATGGCTTGGCAGTTCGGGCTGGACTGTTCCCATGAGGCACAGGGTCAGACTGATTTGCATATGGCCATGTCTGAACTGGGGTGGCGGAGTGAGCTAAAGAACGGTGATGGATTAAACCCAGATCAGTTGACTGGGGGTGAGTGTTTGTATTGTCAACGCTCCGTCCATCATCACCTTTGGTTTTTCTTTGTTCGCCCTAAATTGGCAGGGTATGCTCAGACGTGAGTCCCTTGCTCACTTTTCCACTGGAGTCAAGCAAGCCCGGCTGAAGACGGCTGTAATGCCAGAAACCGGTCCTGGGAAGCTTGATTCCGGTACAGGGAAGACATGGCTTGGCAGTTCGGGCTGGACTGTTCCCATGAGGCACAGGGTCAGACTGATTTGCATATGGCCATGTCTGAACTGGGGTGGCGGAGTGAGCTAAAGAACGGTGATGGATTAAACCCAGATCAGTTGACTGGGGGTGAGTGTTTGTATTGTCAACGCTCTGTCCATCATCACCTTTGGTTTTTCTTTGTTCGCCCTAAGTTGGCAGGGTATGCTCAGACGTGAGTCCCTTGCTCACTTTGCCACTGGAGTCCAGCAAGCCCGGCTGAAGACGGCTGTAATGCCAGAAACCGGTCCTGGGAAGCTTGATTCCGGTCCAGGGAAGACATGACTTGGCAGTTCGGGCTGGACTGTTCCCATGAGGCACAGGGTCAGACTGATTTGCATATGGCCATGTCTGAACTGGGGTGGTGGAGTGAGCTAAATAACGGTGATGGATTAAACCCAGATCAGTTGACTGGGGGTGAGTGTTTGTATTGTCAATGCTCCGTCCATCATCACCTTTGGTTTTTCTTTGTTCGCCCTAAGTTGGTAGGGTATGCTCAGATGTGAGTCCCTTGCTCACTTTGCCACTGGAGTCAAGCAAGCCCGGCTGAAGACGGCTGTAATGCCAGAAACCGGTCCTGGGAAGCTTGATTCCGGTCCAGGGAAGACATGGCTTGGCAGTTCGGGCTGGACTGTTCCCATGAGGCACAGGGTCAGACTGATTTGCATATGGCCATGTCTGAACTGGGGTGGCGAAGTGAGCTAAAGTACGGTGATGGATTAAACCCAGATCAGTTGACTGGGGGTGAGTGTTTGTATTGTCAACGCTCCGTCCATCATCACCTTTGGTTTTTCTTTGTTCGCCCTAAGTTGGCAGGGTATGCTCAGACGTGAGTCCCTTGCTCACTTTTCCACTGGAGTCAAGCAAGCCCGGCTGAAGACGGCTGTAATGCCAGAACCCGGTCCTGGGAAGCTTGATTCCGGTCCAGGGAAGACA
This sequence comes from Lissotriton helveticus, assembly GCF_964261635.1. NCBI lineage: Eukaryota > Metazoa > Chordata > Amphibia > Caudata > Salamandridae > Lissotriton > Lissotriton helveticus. Next base: position 209,278,197 of record NC_136063.1, on the reverse strand, counting down.
TGGCTTGGCAGTTCGGGCTGGACTGTTCCCATGAGGCACAGGGTCAGACTGATTTGCATATGGCCATGTCTGAACTGGGGTGGCGGAGTGAGCTAAAGAACGGTGATGGATTAAACCCAGATCAGTTGACTGGGTGTGAGTGTTTGTATTGTCAATGCTCCGTCCATCATCACCTTTGGTTTTTCTTTGTTCGCCCTAAGTTGGTGGGTATGCTCAGACGTGAGTCCCTTGCTCACTTTGCCACTGGAGTCAAGCAAGCCCGGCAGAAGACGGCTGTAATGCCAGAAACCGGTCCTGGGAAGCTTGATTCCGGTCCAGGGAAGACATGGCTTGGCAGTTCGGGCTGGACTGTTCCCATGAGGCACAGGGTCAGACTGATTTGCATATGGCCATGTCTGAACTGGGGTGGCGGAGTGAGCTAAAGAACGGTGATGGATTAAACCCAGATCAGTTGACTGGGGGTGAGTGTTTGTATTGTCAACGCTCCGTCCATCATCACCTTTGGTTTTTCTTTGTTCGCCCTAAGTTGGCAGGGTATGCTCAGACGTGAGTCCCTTGCTCACTTTGCCACTGGAGTCAAGCAAGCCCGGCTGAAGACGGCTGTAATGCCAGAAACCGGTCCTGGGAAGCTTGATTCCGGTCCAGGGAAGACATGGCTTGGCAGTTTGGGCTGGACTGTTCCCATGAGGCACAGGGTCAGACTGATTTGCATATGGCCATGTCTTAACTGGGGTGGCGGAGTGAGCTAAGGAACGGTGATGGATTAAACCCAGATCAGTTGACTGGGGGTGAGTGTTTGTATTGTCAACGCTCCCTCCATCATCACCTTTGGCTTTTCTTTTTGTTCGCCCTAAGTTGGCAGGGTATGCTCAGACGTGAGTCCCTTGCTCACTTTGCCACTGGAGTCAAGCAGGACCGGCTGAAGACGGCTGTAATGCCAGAAACCGGTCCTGGGAAGCTTGATTCCGATCCAGGGAAGACATGGCTTGGCAGTTCGGGCTGGACTGTTCCCATGAGGCACAGGGTCAGACTGATTTGCATATGGCCATGTCTGAACTGGGGTGGCGGAGTGAGCTAAAGAACGGTGATGGATTAAACCCAGATCAGTTGACTGGGGGTGAGTGTTTGTATTGTCAACGCTCCGTCCATCATCACCTTTGTTTTTTCTTTGTTCGCCCTAAGTTGGCAGGGTATGCTCAGACGTGAGTCCCTTGCTCACTTTTCCACTGGAGTCAAGCAAGCCCGGCTGAAGACGGCTGTAATGCCAGAACCCGGTCCTGGGAAGCTTGATTCTGGTCCAGGGAAGACATGGCTTGGGAGTTCAGGCTGGACTGTTCCCATGAGGCACAGGGTCAGACTGATTTGCATATGGCCATGTCTGAACTGGGGTGGCGAAGTGAGCTAAAGTACGGTGATGGATTAAACCCAGATCAGTTGACTGGGGGTGAGTGTTTGTATTGTCAACGCTCCGTCCATCATCACCTTTGGTTTTTCTTTGTTCGCCCTAAGTTGGCAGGGTATGCTCAGACGTGAGTCCCTTGCTCACTTTTCCACTGGAGTCAAGCAAGCCCGGCTGAAGACGGCTGTAATGCCAGAACCCGGTCCTGGGAAGCTTGATTCCGGTCCAGGGAAGACATGGCTTGGCAGTTCGGGCTGGACTGTTCCCATGAGGCACAGGGTCAGACTGATTTGCATATGGCCATGTCTGAACTGGGGTGGCGGAGTGAGCTAAAGAACGGTGATGGATTAAACCCAGATCAGTTGACTGGGTGTGAGTGTTTGTATTGTCAATGCTCCATCCATCATCACCTTTGGTTTTTCTTTGTTCGCCCTAAGTTGGCAGGGTATGCTCAGACGTGAGTCCCTTGCTCACTTTGCCACTGGAGTCAAGCAAGCCCGGCAGAAGACGGCTGTAATGCCAGAAACCGGTCCTGGGAAGCTTGATTCCGGTCCAGGGAAGACATGGCTTGGCAGTTTGGGCTGGACTGTTCCCATGAGGCACAGGGTCAGACTGATTTGCATATGGCCATGTCTTAACTGGGGTGGCGGAGTGAGCTAAGGAACGGTGATGGATTAAACCCAGATCAGTTGACTGGGGGTGAGTGTTTGTATTGTCAACGCTCCCTCCATCATCACCTTTGGCTTTTCTTTTTGTTCGCCCTAAGTTGGCAGGGTATGCTCAGACGTGAGTCCCTTGCTCACTTTGCCACTGGAGTCAAGCAGGCCCGGCTGAAGACGGCTGTAATGCCAGAAACCGGTCCTGGGAAGCTTGATTCCGATCCAGGGAAGACATGGCTTGGCAGTTCGGGCTGGACTGTTCCCATGAGGCACAGGGTCAGACTGATTTGCATATGGCCATGTCTGAACTGGGGTGGCGGAGTGAGCTAAAGAACGGGATGGATTAAACCCAGATCAGTTGACTGGGGATGAGTGTTTGTATTGGCAATGCTCCGTCCATCATCACCTTTGGTTTTTCTTTGTTCGCCCTAAGTTGGCAGGGTATGCTCAGACGTGAGTCCCTTGCTCACTTTGCCACTGGAGTCAAGCAAGCCCGGCTGAAGACGGCTGTAATGCCAGAAACCGGTCCTGGGAAGCTTGATTCCGGTCCAGGGAAGACATGGCTTGGCAGTTCGGGCTGGACTGTTCCCATGAGGCACAGGGTCAGACTGATTTGCATATGGCCATGTCTGAGCTGGGGTGGCGGAGTGAGCTAAAAAACGGTGATGGATTAAACCCAGATCAGTTGACTGGGGGTGAGTGTTTGTATTGTCAACGCTCCGTCCATCATCACCTTTGGTTTTTCTTTGTTCGCCCTAAGTTGGCAGGGTATGCTCAGACGTGAGTCCCTTGCTCACTTTTCCACTGGAGTCAAGCAAGCCCGGCTGAAGACGGCTGTAATGCCAGAAACCGGTCCTGGGAAGCTTGATTCCGGTCCAGGGAAGACATGGCTTGGCAGTTCGGGCTGGACTGTTCCCATGAAGCACAGGGTCAGACTGATTTGCATATGGCCATGTCTGAACTGGGGTGGCAGAGTGAGCTAAAGAACGGTGATGGATTAAACCCAGATCAGTTGACTGGGGGTGAGTGTTTGTATTGTTAACGCTCCGTCCATCATCACCTTTGGGTTTCCTTTGTTCGCCCTAAGTTGGCAGGGTATGCTCAGACGTGAGTCCCTTGCTCACTTTGCCACTGGAGTCAAGCAAGCCCGGCTGAAGACGGCTGTAATGCCAGAACCCGGTCCTGGGAAGCTTGATTCCGGTCCAGGGAAGACATGGCTTGGCAGTTCGGGCTGGACTGTTCCCATGAGGCACAGGGTTAGACTGATTTGCATATGGCCATGTCTGAACTGGGGTGGCGGAGTGAGCTAAAGAACGGTGATGGATTAAACCCAGATCAGTTGACTGGGGGTGAGTGTTTGTATTGTCAACGCTCTGTCCATCATCACCTTTGGTTTTTCTTTGTTCGCCCTAAGTTGGCAGGGTATGCTCAGACGTGAGTCCCTTGCTCACTTTGCCACTGGAGTCCAGCAAGCCCGGCTGAAGACGGCTGTAATGCCAGAAACCGGTCCTGGGAAGTTTGATTCCGGTCCAGGGAAGACATGGCTTGGCAGTTCGGGCTGGACTGTTCCCATGAGGCACAGGGTCGGACTGATTTGCATATGGCCATGTCTGAACTGGGGTGGTGGAGTGAGCTAAAGAACGGTGATGGATTAAACCCAGATCAGTTGACTGGGGGTGAGTGTTTGTATTGTCAACGCTCCGTCCATCATCACCTTTGGTTTTTCTTTGTTCGCCCTAAGTTGGTAGGGTATGCTTAGATGTGAGTCCCTTGCTCACTTTGCCACTGGAGTCAAGCAAGCCCGGCTGAAGACGGCTGTAATGCCAGAAACCGGTCCTGGGAAGCTTGATTCCGGTCCAGGGAAGACATGGCTTGGCAGTTCGGGCTGGACTGTTCCCATGAGGCACAGGGTCAGACTGATTTGCATATGGCCATGTCTGAACTGGGGTGGCGGAGTGAGCTAAAGAACGGTGATGGATTAAACCCAGATCAGTTGACTGGGGGTGAGTGTTTGTATTGTCAACGCTCCGTCCATCATCACCTTTGGTTTTTCTTTGTTCGCCCTAAGTTGGCAGGGTATGCTCAGACGTGAGTCCCTTGCTCACTTTTCCACTGGAGTCAAGCAAGCCCGGCTGAAGACGGCTGTAATGCCAGAAACCGGTCCTGGGAAGCTTGATTCCGGTCCAGGGAAGACATGGCTTGGCAGTTCGGGCTGGACTGTTCCCATGAGGCACAGGGTCAGACTGATTTGCATATGGCCATGTCTGAACTGGGGTGGCGAAGTGAGCTAAAGTACGGTGATGGATTAAACCCAGATCAGTTGACTGGGGGTGAGTGTTTGTATTGTCAACGCTCCGTCCATCATCACCTTTGGTTTTTCTTTGTTCGCCCTAAGTTGGCAGGGTATGCTCAGACGTGAGTCCCTTGCTCACTTTTCCACTGGAGTCAAGCAAGCCCGGCTGAAGACGGCTGTAATGCCAGAACCCGGTCCTGGGAAGCTTGATTCCGGTCCAGGGAAGACATGGCTTGGCAGTTCGGGCTGGACTGTTCCCATGAGGCACAGGGTCAGACTGATTTGCATATGGCCATGTCTGAACTGGGGTGGCGGAGTGAGCTAAAGAACGGTGATGGATTAAACCCAGATCAGTTGACTGGGTGTGAGTGTTTGTATTGTCAATGCTCCGTCCATCATCACCTTTGGTTTTTCTTTGTTCGCCCTAAGTTGGCAGGGTATGCTCAGACGTGAGTCCCTTGCTCACTTTGCCACTGGAGTCAAGCAAGCCCGGCAGAAGACGGCTGTAATGCCAGAAACCGGTCCTGGGAAGCTTGATTCCGGTCCAGGGAAGACATGGCTTGGCAGTTCGGGCTGGACTGTTCCCATGAGGCACAGGGTCAGACTGATTTGCATATGGCCATGTCTGAACTGGGGTGGCGGAGTGAGCTAAAGAACGGTGATGGATTAAACCCAGATCAGTTGACTGGGGGTGAGTGTTTGTATTGTCAACGCTCCGTCCATCATCACCTTTGGTTTTTCTTTGTTCGCCCTAAGTTGGCAGGGTATGCTCAGACGTGAGTCCCTTGCTCACTTTGCCACTGGAGTCAAGCAAGCCCGGCTGAAGACGGCTGTAATGCCAGAAACCGGTCCTGGGAAGCTTGATTCCGGTCCAGGGAAGACATGGCTTGGCAGTTTGGGCTGGACTGTTCCCATGAGGCACAGGGTCAGACTGATTTGCATATGGCCATGTCTTAACTGGGGTGGCGGAGTGAGCTAAGGAACGGTGATGGATTAAACCCCGATCAGTTGACTGGGGGTGAGTGTTTGTATTGTCAACGCTCCCTCCATCATCACCTTTGGCTTTTCTTTTTGTTCGCCCTAAGTTGGCAGGGTATGCTCAGACGTGAGTCCCTTGCTCACTTTGCCACTGGAGTCAAGCAGGACCGGCTGAAGACGGCTGTAATGCCAGAAACCGGTCCTGGGAAGCTTGATTCCGATCCAGGGAAGACATGGCTTGGCAGTTCGGGCTGGACTGTTCCCATGAGGCACAGGGTCAGACTGATTTGCATATGGCCATGTCTGAACTGGGGTGGCGGAGTGAGCTAAAGAACGGTGATGGATTAAACCCAGATCAGTTGACTGGGGGTGAGTGTTTGTATTGTCAACGCTCCGTCCATCATCACCTTTGTTTTTTCTTTGTTCGCCCTAAGTTGGCAGGGTATGCTCAGACGTGAGTCCCTTGCTCACTTTTCCACTGGAGTCAAGCAAGCCCGGCTGAAGACGGCTGTAATGCCAGAACCCGGTCCTGGGAAGCTTGATTCCGGTCCAGGGAAGACATGGCTTGGCAGTTCGGGCTGGACTGTTCCCATGAGGCACAGGGTCAGACTGATTTGCATATGGCCATGTCTGAACTGGGGTGGCGGAGTGAGCTAAAGAACGGGATGGATTAAACCCAGATCAGTTGACTGGGGATGAGTGTTTGTATTGGCAATGCTCCGTCCATCATCACCTTTGGTTTTTCTTTGTTCGCCCTAAGTTGGCAGGGTATGCTCAGACGTGAGTCCCTTGCTCACTTTGCCACTGGAGACAAGCAAGCCCGGCTGAAGACGGCTGTAATGCCAGAAACCGGTCCTGGGAAGCTTGATTCCGGTCCAGGGAAGACATGGCTTGGCAGTTTGGGCTGGACTGTTCCCATGAGGCACAGGGTCAGACTGATTTGCATATGGCCATGTCTTAACTGGGGTGGCAGAGTGAGCTAAGGAACGGTGATGGATTAAACCCAGATCAGTTGACTGGGGGTGAGTGTTTGTATTGTCAACGCTCCCTCCATCATCACCTTTGGCTTTTCTTTTTGTTCGCCCTAAGTTGGCAGGGTATGCTCAGACGTGAGTCCCTTGCTCACTTTGCCACTGGAGTCAAGCAGGCCCGGCTGAAGACGGCTGTAATGCCAGAAACCGGTCCTGGGAAGCTTGATTCCGATCCAGGGAAGACATGGCTTGGCAGTTCGGGCTGGACTGTTCCCATGAGGCACAGGGTCAGACTGATTTGCATATGGCCATGTCTGAACTGGGGTGGCGGAGTGAGCTAAAGAACGGGGATGGATTAAACCCAGATCAGTTGACTGGGGATGAGTGTTTGTATTGGCAACGCTCCGTCCATCATCACCTTTGGTTTTTCTTTGTTCGCCCTAAGTTGGCAGGGTATGCTCAGACGTGAGTCCCTTGCTCACTTTGCCACTGGAGTCAAGCAAGCCCGGCTGAAGACGGCTGTAATGCCAGAAACCGGTCCTGGGAAGCTTGATTCCGGTCCAGGGAAGACATGGCTTGGCAGTTCGGGCTGGACTGTTGCCATGAGGCACAGGGTCAGACTGATTTGCATATGGCCATGTCTGAGCTGGGGTGGCGGAGTGAGCTAAAAAACGGTGATGGATTAAACCCAGATCAGTTGACTGGGGGTGAGTGTTTGTATTGTCAACGCTCCGTCCATCATCACCTTTGGTTTTTCTTTGTTCGCCCTAAGTTGGCAGGGTATGCTCAGACGTGAGTCCCTTGCTCACTTTTCCACTGGAGTCAAGCAAGCCCGGCTGAAGACGGCTGTAATGCCAGAAACCGGTCCTGGGAAGCTTGATTCCGGTCCAGGGAAGACATGGCTTGGCAGTTCGGGCTGGACTGTTCCCATGAGGCACAGGGTTAGACTGATTTGCATATGGCCATGTCTGAACTGGGGTGGCAGAGTGAGCTAAAGAACGGTGATGGATTAAACCCAGATCAGTTGACTGGGGGTGAGTGTTTGTATTGTTAACGCTCCGTCCATCATCACCTTTGGGTTTCCTTTGTTCGCCCTAAGTTGGCAGGGTATGCTCAGACGTGAGTCCCTTGCTCACTTTGCCACTGGAGTCAAGCAAGCCCGGCTGAAGACGGCTGTAATGCCAGAACCCGGTCCTGGGAAGCTTGATTCCGGTCCAGGGAAGACATGGCTTGGCAGTTCGGGCTGGACTGTTCCCATGAGGCACAGGGTTAGACTGATTTGCATATGGCCATGTCTGAACTGGGGTGGCGGAGTGAGCTAAAGAACGGTGATGGATTAAACCCAGATCAGTTGACTGGGGGTGAGTGTTTGTATTGTCAACGCTCTGTCCATCATCACCTTTGGTTTTTCTTTGTTCGCCCTAAGTTGGCAGGGTATGCTCAGACGTGAGTCCCTTGCTCACTTTGCCACTGGAGTCCAGCAAGCCCGGCTGAAGACGGCTGTAATGCCAGAAACCGGTCCTGGGAAGTTTGATTCCGGTCCAGGGAAGACATGGCTTGGCAGTTCGGGCTGGACTGTTCCCATGAGGCACAGGGTCGGACTGATTTGCATATGGCCATGTCTGAACTGGGGTGGTGGAGTGAGCTAAAGAACGGTGATGGATTAAACCCAGATCAGTTGACTGGGGGTGAGTGTTTGTATTGTCAACGCTCCGTCCATCATCACCTTTGGTTTTTCTTTGTTCGCCCTAAGTTGGTAGGGTATGCTTAGATGTGAGTCCCTTGCTCACTTTGCCACTGGAGTCAAGCAAGCCCGGCTGAAGACGGCTGTAATGCCAGAAACCGGTCCTGGGAAGCTTGATTCCGGTCCAGGGAAGACATGGCTTGGCAGTTCGGGCTGGACTGTTCCCATGAGGCACAGGGTCAGACTGATTTGCATATGGCCATGTCTGAACTGGGGTGGCGGAGTGAGCTAAAGAACGGTGATGGATTAAACCCAGATCAGTTGACTGGGGGTGAGTGTTTGTATTGTCAACGCTCCGTCCATCATCACCTTTGGTTTTTCTTTGTTCGCCCTAAGTTGGCAGGGTATGCTCAGACGTGAGTCCCTTGCTCACTTTTCCACTGGAGTCAAGCAAGCCCGGCTGAAGACGGCTGTAATGCCAGAACCCGGTCCTGGGAAGCTTGATTCCGGTCCAGGGAAGACATGGCTTGGGAGTTCGGGCTGGACTGTTCCCATGAGGCACAGGGTCAGACTGATTTGCATATGGCCATGTCTGAACTGGGGTGGCGAAGTGAGCTAAAGAACGGTGATGGATTAAACCCAGATCAGTTGACTGGGGGTGAGTGTTTGTATTGTCAACGCTCCGTCCATCATCACCTTTGGTTTTTCTTTGTTCGCCCTAAGTTGGCAGGGTATGCTCAGACGTGAGTCCCTTGCTCACTTTTCAACTGGAGTCAAGCAAGCCCGGCTGAAGACGGCTGTAATGCCAGAACCCGGTCCTGTGAAGCTTGATTCCGGTCCAGGGAAGACATGGCTTGGCAGTTCAGGCTGGACTGTTCCCATGAGACACAGGGTCAGACTGATTTGCATATGGCCATGTCTGAACTGGGGTGGCGGAGTGAGCTAAAGAACGGTGATGGATTAAACCCAGATCAGTTGACTGGGGGTGAGTGTTTGTATTGTCAACGCTCCGTCCATCATCACCTTTGGGTTTCCTTTGTTCGCCCTAAGTTGGCAGGGTATGCTCAGATGTGAGTCCCTTGCTCACTTTGCCACTGGAGTCAAGCAAGCCCGGCTGAAGACGGCTGTAATGCCAGAAACCGGTCCTGGGAAGCTTGATTCCGGTCCAGGGAAGACATGGCTTGGCAGTTCGGGCTGGACTGTTCCCATGAGGCACAGGGTTAGACTGATTTGCATATGGCCATGTCTGAACTTTGGTGGCGAGTGAGCTAAAGAACGGTGATGGATTAAACCCATATCAGTTGACTAGGGGTGAGTGTTTGTATTGTCAACGCTCCGTCCATCATCACCTTTGGTTTTTCTTTGTTCGCCCTAAGTTGGCAGGGTAAGCTCACACGTGAGTCCCTTGCTCACTTTGCCACTGGAGTCAAGCAAGCCTGGCTGAAGACGGCTGTAATGCCAGAAACCGGTCCTGGGAAGCTTGATTCCGGTCCAGGGAAGACATGGCTTGGCAGTTCGGGCTGGACTGTTCCCATGAGGCACAGGGTCAGACTGATTTGCATGTGGCCATGTCTGAACTGGGGTGGCGGAGTGAGCTAAAGAACGGTGATGGATTAAACCTAGATCAGTTGACTGGGGGTGAGTGCTTGTATTGTCAACGCTCCGTCCATCATCACCTTTGGTTTTTCTTTGTTCGCCCTAAGTTGGCAGGGTATGCTCTGACGTGAGTCCCTTGCTCACTTTGCCACTGGAGTCAAGCAAGCCCGGCTGAAGACGGCTGTAATGCCAGAAACCGGTCCTGGGAAGCTTGATTCCGGTCCAGGGAAGACATGACTTGGCAGTTCGGGCTGGACTGTTCCCATGAGGCACAGGGTCAGACTGATTTGCATTTGGCCATGTCTGAACTGGGGTGGTGGAGTGAGCTAAATAACGGTGATGGATTAAACCCAGATCAGTTGACTGGGGGTGAGTGTTTGTATTGTCAACGCTCCGTCCGTCATCACCTTTGTTTTTTCTTTGTTCGCCCTAAGTTGGCAGGGTATGCTCAGACGTGAGTCCCTTGCTCACTTTTCCACTGGAGTCAAGCAAGCCCGGCTGAAGACGGCTGTAATGCCAGAACCCGGTCCTGGGAAGCTTGATTCCGGTCCAGGGAAGACATGGCTTGGGAGTTCGGGCTGGACTGTTCCCATGAGGCACAGGGTCAGACTGATTTGCATATGGCCATGTCTGAACTGGGGTGGCGAAGTGAGCTAAAGTACGGTGATGGATTAAACCCAGATCAGTTGACTGGGGGTGAGTGTTTGTATTGTCAACGCTCCGTCCATCATCACCTTTGGTTTTTCTTTGTTCGCCCTAAGTTGGCAGGGTATGCTCAGACGTGAGTCCCTTGCTCACTTTTCCACTGGAGTCAAGCAAGCCCGGCTGAAGACGGCTGTAATGCCAGAACCCGGTCCTGGGAAGCTTGATTCCGGTCCAGGGAAGACATGGCTTGGCAGTTCGGGCTGGACTGTTCCCATGAGGCACAGGGTCAGACTGATTTGCATATGGCCATGTCTGAACTGGGGTGGCGGAGTGAGCTAAAGAACGGTGAAGGATTAAACCCAGATCAGTTGACTGGGTGTGAGTGTTTGTATTGTCAATGCTCCGTCCATCATCACCTTTGGTTTTTCTTTGTTCGCCCTAAGTTGGCAGGGTATGCTCAGACGTGAGTCCCTTGCTCACTTTGCCACTGGAGTCAAGCAAGCCCGGCAGAAGACGGCTGTAATGCCACAAACCGGTCCTGGGAAGCTTGATTCCGGTCCAGGGAAGACATGGCTTGGCAGTTCGGGCTGGACTATTCCCATGAGGCACAGGGTCAGACTGATTTGCATATGGCCATGTCTGAACTGGGGTGGCGGAGTGAGCTAAAGAACGGTGATGGATTAAACCCAGATCAGTTGACTGGGGGTGAGTGTTTGTATTGTCAACGCTCCGTCCATCATCACCTTTGGTTTTTCTTTGTTCGCCCTAAGTTGGCAGGGTATGCTCAGACGTGAGTCCCTTGCTCACTTTGCCACTGGAGTCAAGCAAGCCCGGCTGAAGACGGCTGTAATGCCAGAAACCGGTCCTGGGAAGCTTGATTCCGGTCCAGGGAAGACATGGCTTGGCAGTTTGGGCTGGACTGTTCCCATGAGGCACAGGGTCAGACTGATTTGCATATGGCCAGGTCTTAACTGGGGTGGCGGAGTGAGCTAAGGAACGGTGATGGATTAAACCCAGATCAGTTGACTGGGGGTGAGTGTTTGTATTGTCAACGCTCCCTCCATCATCACCTTTGGCTTTTCTTTTTGTTCGCCCTAAGTTGGCAGGGTATGCTCAGACGTGAGTCCCTTGCTCACTTTGCCACTGGAGTCAAGCAGGCCCGGCTGAAGACGGCTGTAATGCCAGAAACCGGTCCTGGGAAGCTTGATTCCGATCCAGGGAAGACATGGCTTGGCAGTTCGGGCTGGATTGTTCCCATGAGGCACAGGGTCAGACTGATTTGCATATGGCCATGTCTGAACTGGGGTGGCGGAGTGAGCTAAAGAACGGGGATGGATTAAACCCAGATCAGTTGACTGGGGATGAGTGTTTGTATTGGCAACGCTCCGTCCATCATCACCTTTAGTTTTTCTTTGTTCGCCCTAAGTTGGCAGGGTATGCTCAGACGTGAGTCCCTTGCTCACTTTGCCACTGGAGTCAAGCAAGCCCGGCTGAAGACGGCTGTAATGCCAGAAACCGGTCCTGGGAAGCTTGATTCCGGTCCAGGGAAGACATGGCTTGGCAGTTCGGGCTAGACTGTTCCCATGAGGCACAGGGTCAGACTGATTTGCATATGGCCATGTCTGAACTGGGGTGGCAGAGTGAGCTAAAGAACGGTGATGGATTAAACCCAGATCAGTTGACTGGGGGTGAGTGTTTGTATTGTTAACGCTCCGTCCATCATCACCTTTGGGTTTCCTTTGTTCGCCCTAAGTTGGCAGGGTATGCTCAGACGTGAGTCCCTTGCTCACTTTGCCACTGGAGTCAAGCAAGCCCGGCTGAAGACGGCTGTAATGCCAGAACACGGTCCTGGGAAGCTTGATTCCGGTCCAGGGAAGACATGGCTTGGCAGTTCGGGCTGGACTGTTCCCATGAGGCACAGGGTCAGACTGATTTGCATATGGCCATGTCTGAACTGGTGTGGCAGAGTGAGCTAAAGAACGGTGATGGATTAAACCCAGATCAGTTGACTGGGGGTGAGTGTTTGTATTGTTAACGCTCCGTCCATCATCACCTTTGGGTTTCCTTTGTTCGCCCTAAGTTGGCAGGGTATGCTCAGACGTGAGTCCCTTGCTCACTTTGCCACTGGAGTCAAGCAAGCCCGGCTGAAGACGGCTGTAATGCCAGAACCCGGTCCTGGGAAGCTTGATTCCGGTCCAGGGAAGACATGGCTTGGCAGTTCGGGCTGGACTGTTCCCATGAGGCACAGGGTTAGACTGATTTGCATATGGCCATGTCTGAACTGGGGTGGCGGAGTGAGCTAAAGAACGGTGATGGATTAAACCCAGATCAGTTGACTGGGGGTGAGTGTTTGTATTGTCAACGCTCTGTCCATCATCACCTTTGGTTTTTCTTTGTTCGCCCTAAGTTGGCAGGGTATGCTCAGACGTGAGTCCCTTGCTCACTTTGCCACTGGAGACAGCAAGCCCGGCTGAAGACGGCTGTAATGCCAGAAACCGGTCCTGGGAAGTTTGATTCCGGTCCAGGGAAGACATGGCTTGGCAGTTCGGGCTGGACTGTTCCCATGAGGCACAGGGTCGGACTGATTTGCATATGGCCATGTCTGAACTGGGGTGGTGGAGTGAGCTAAAGAACGGTGATGGATTAAACCCAGATCAGTTGACTGGGGGTGAGTGTTTGTATTGTCAACGCTCCGTCCATCATCACCTTTGGTTTTTCTTTGTTCGCCCTAAGTTGGTAGGGTATGCTTAGATGTGAGTCCCTTGCTTACTTTGCCACTGGAGTCAAGCAAGCCCGGCTGAAGACGGCTGTAATGCCAGAAACCGGTCCTGGGAAGCTTGATTCCGATCCAGGGAAGACATGGCTTGGCAGTTCGGGCTGGATTGTTCCCATGAGGCACAGGGTCAGACTGATTTGCATATGGCCATGTCTGAACTGGGGTGGCGGAGTGAGCTAAAGAACGGGGATGGATTAAACCCAGATCAGTTGACTGGGGATGAGTGTTTGTATTGGCAACGCTCCGTCCATCATCACCTTTGGTTTTTCTTTGTTCGCCCTAAGTTGGCAGGGTATGCTCAGACGTGAGTCCCTTGCTCACTTTTCCACTGGAGTCAAGCAAGCCCGGCTGAAGACGGCTGTAATGCCAGAAACCGGTCCTGGGAAGCTTGATTCCGGTCCAGGGAAGACATGGCTTGGCAGTTCGGGCTAGACTGTTCCCATGAGGCACAGGGTCAGACTGATTTGCATATGGCCATGTCTGAACTGGGGTGGCAGAGTGAGCTAAAGAACGGTGATGGATTAAACCCAGATCAGTTGACTGGGGGTGAGTGTTTGTATTGTTAACGCTCCGTCCATCATCACCTTTGGGTTTCCTTTGTTCGCCCTAAGTTGGCAGGGTATGCTCAGACGTGAGTCCCTTGCTCACTTTGCCACTGGAGTCAAGCAAGCCCGGCTGAAGACGGCTGTATGGCCAGAACCCGGTCCTGGGAAGCTTGATTCCGGTCCAGGGAAGACATGGCTTGGCAGTTCGGGCTGGACTGTTCCCATGAGGCACAGGGTCAGACTGATTTGCATATGGCCATGTCTGAACTGGGGTGGCAGAGTGAGCTAAAGAACGGTGATGGATTAAACCCAGATCAGTTGACTGGGGGTGAGTGTTTGTATTGTTAACGCTCCGTCCATCATCACCTTTGGGTTTCCTTTGTTCGCCCTAAGTTGGCAGGGTATGCTCAGACGTGAGTCCCTTGCTCACTTTGCCACTGGAGTCAAGCAAGCCCGGCTGAAGACGGCTGTAATGCCAGAACCCGGTCCTGGGAAGCTTGATTCCGGTCCAGGGAAGACATGGCTTGGCAGTTCGGGCTGGACTGTTCCCATGAGGCACAGGGTTAGACTGATTTGCATATGGCCATGTCTGAACTGGGGTGGCGGAGTGAGCTAAAGAACGGTGATGGATTAAACCCAGATCAGTTGACTGGGGGTGAGTGTTTGTATTGTCAACGCTCTGTCCATCATCACCTTTGGTTTTTCTTTGTTCGCCCTAAGTTGGCAGGGTATGCTCAGACGTGAGTCCCTTGCTCACTTTGCCACTGGAGTCAAGCAAGCCCGGCTGAAGACGGCTGTAATGCCAGAAACCGGTTATGGGAAGTTTGATTCCGGTCCAGGGAAGACATGGCTTGGCAGTTCGGGCTGGACTGTTCCCATGAGGCACAGGGTCGGACTGATTTGCATATGGCCATGTCTGAACTGGGGTGGTGGAGTGAGCTAAAGAACGGTGATGGATTAAACCCAGATCAGTTGACTGGGGGTGAGTGTTTGTATTGTCAACGCTCCGTCCATCATCACCTTTGGTTTTTCTTTGTTCGCCCTAAGTTGGTAGGGTATGCTTAGATGTGAGTCCCTTGCTCACTTTGCCACTGGAGTCAAGCAAGCCCGGCTGAAGACGGCTGTAATGCCAGAAACCGGTCCTGGGAAGCTTGATTCCGGTCCAGGGAAGACATGGCTTGGCAGTTCGGGCTGGACTGTTCCCATGAGGCACAGGGTCAGACTGATTTGCATATGGCCATGTCTGAACTGGGGTGGCGGAGTGAGCTAAAGAACGGTGATGGATTAAACCCAGATCAGTTGACTGGGGGTGAGTGTTTGTATTGTCAACGCTCCGTCCATCATCACCTTTGGTTTTTCTTTGTTCGCCCTAAGTTGGCAGGGTATGCTCAGACGTGAGTCCCTTGCTCACTTTTCCACTGGAGTCAAGCAAGCCCGGCTGAAGACGGCTGTAATGCCAGAACCCGGTCCTGGGAAGCTTGATTCCGGTCCAGGGAAGACATGGCTTGGGAGTTCGGGCTGGACTGTTCCCATGAGGCACAGGGTCAGACTGATTTGCATATGGCCATGTCTGAACTGGGGTGGCGAAGTGAGCTAAAGAACGGTGATGGATTAAACCCAGATCAGTTGACTGGGGGTGAGTGTTTGTATTGTCAACGCTCCGTCCATCATCACCTTTGGTTTTTCTTTGTTCGCCCTAAGTTGGCAGGGTATGCTCAGACGTGAGTCCCTTGCTCACTTTTCAACTGGAGTCAAGCAAGCCCGGCTGAAGACGGCTGTAATGCCAGAACCCGGTCCTGTGAAGCTTGATTCCGGTCTAGGGAAGACATGGCTTGGCAGTTCAGGCTGGACTGTTCCCATGAGACACAGGGTCAGACTGATTTGCATATGGCCATGTTTGAACTGGGGTGGCGGAGTGAGCTAAAGAACGGTGATGGATTAAACCCAGATCAGTTGACTGGGGGTGAGTGTTTGTATTGTCAACGCTCCGTCCATCATCACCTTTGGGTTTCCTTTGTTCGCCCTAAGTTGGCAGGGTATGCTCAGATGTGAGTCCCTTGCTCACTTTGCCACTGGAGTCAAGCAAGCCCGGCTGAAGACGGCTGTAATGCCAGAAACCGGTCCTGGGAAGCTTGATTCCGGTCCAGGGAAGACATGGCTTGGCAGTTCGGGCTGGACTGTTCCCATGAGGCACAGGGTCAGACTGATTTGCATATGGCCATGTCTGAACTGGGGTGGCGAGTGAGCTAAAGAACGGTGATGGATTAAACCCATATCAGTTGACTAGGGGTGAGTGTTTGTATTGTCAACGCTCCGTCCATCATCACCTTTGGTTTTTCTTTGTTCGCCCTAAGTTGGCAGGGTAAGCTCACACGTGAGTCCCTTGCTCACTTTGCCACTGGAGTCAAGCAAGCCTGGCTGAAGACGGCTGTAATGCCAGAAACCGGTCCTGGGAAGCTTGATTCCGGTCCAGGGAAGACATGGCTTGGCAGTTCGGGCTGGACTGTTCCCATGAGGCACAGGGTCAGACTGATTTGCATGTGGCCATGTCTGAACTGGGGTGGCGGAGTGAGCTAAAGAACGGTGATGGATTAAACCCAGATCAGTTGACTGGGGTTGAGTGTTTGTATTGTCAACGCTCCGTCCATCATCACCTTTGTTTTTTCTTTGTTCGCCCTAAGTTGGCAGGGTATGCTCAGACGTGAGTCCCTTGCTCACTTTTCCACTGGAGTCAAGCAAGCCCGGCTGAAGACGGCTGTAATGCCAGAACCCGGTCCTGGGAAGCTTGATTCTGGTCCAGGGAAGACATGGCTTGGGAGTTCAGGCTGGACTGTTCCCATGAGGCACAGGGTCAGACTGATTTGCATATGGCCATGTCTGAACTGGGGTGGCGAAGTGAGCTAAAGTACGGTGATGGATTAAACCCAGATCAGTTGACTGGGGGTGAGTGTTTGTATTGTCAACGCTCCGTCCATCATCACCTTTGGTTTTTCTTTGTTCGCCCTAAGTTGGCAGGGTATGCTCAGACGTGAGTCCCTTGCTCACTTTGCCACTGGAGTCAAGCAAGCCCGGCTGAAGACGGCTGTAATGCCAGAAACTGGTCCTGGGAAGCTTGATTCCGATCCAGGGAAGACATGGCTTGGCAGTTCGGGCGGGACTGTTCCCATGAGGCACAGCGTCAGACTGATTTGCATATGGCCATGTCTGAACTGGGGTGGTGAAGTGAGCTAAAGAACGGGGATGGATTAAACCCAGATCAGTTGACTGGGGATGAGTGTTTGTATTGTCAACGCTCCGTCCATCATCACCTTTGGTTGTTCTTTGTTCGCCCTAAGTTGGCAGGGTATGCTCAGACTTGAGTCCCTGCTCACTTTGCCACTGGAGTCAAGCAAGCCCGGCTGAAGATGGCTGTAATGCCAGAAACCGGTCCTGGGAAGCTTGATTCCGGTCCAGGGTAGACATGGCTTGGCAGTTCGGGCTGGACTGTTCCCATGAGGCACAGGGTCAGACTGATTTGCATATGGCCATGTCTGAGCTGGGGTGGCGGAGTGAGCTAAAGAACGGTGATGGATTAAACCCAGATCAGTTTACTGGGGGTGAGTGTTTGTATTGTCAACGCTCCGTCCATCATCACCTTTGGTTTTTCTTTGTTCGCCCTAAGTTGGCAGGGTATGCTCAGATGTGAGTCCCTTGCTCACTTTGCCACTGGAGTCAAGCAAACCCGGCTGAAGACGGCTGTAATGCCAGAAACCGGTCCTGGGAAGCTTGATTCCGGTCCAGGGAAGACATGGCTTGGCAGTTCGGGCTGGACTGTTCCCATGAGGCACAGGGTCAGACTGATTTGCATATGGCCATGTCTGAACTGGGGTGGCGGAGTGAGCTAAAGAACGGTGATGGATTAAACCCAGATCAGTTGACTGGGGGTGAGTGTTTGTATTGTCAACGCTCCGTCCATCATCACCTTTGGTTTTTCTTTGTTCGCCCTAAATTGGCAGGGTATGCTCAGACGTGAGTCCCTTGCTCACTTTTCCACTGGAGTCAAGCAAGCCCGGCTGAAGACGGCTGTAATGCCAGAAACCGGTCCTGGGAAGCTTGATTCCGGTACAGGGAAGACATGGCTTGGCAGTTCGGGCTGGACTGTTCCCATGAGGCACAGGGTCAGACTGATTTGCATATGGCCATGTCTGAACTGGGGTGGCGGAGTGAGCTAAAGAACGGTGATGGATTAAACCCAGATCAGTTGACTGGGGGTGAGTGTTTGTATTGTCAACGCTCTGTCCATCATCACCTTTGGTTTTTCTTTGTTCGCCCTAAGTTGGCAGGGTATGCTCAGACGTGAGTCCCTTGCTCACTTTGCCACTGGAGTCCAGCAAGCCCGGCTGAAGACGGCTGTAATGCCAGAAACCGGTCCTGGGAAGCTTGATTCCGGTCCAGGGAAGACATGACTTGGCAGTTCGGGCTGGACTGTTCCCATGAGGCACAGGGTCAGACTGATTTGCATATGGCCATGTCTGAACTGGGGTGGTGGAGTGAGCTAAATAACGGTGATGGATTAAACCCAGATCAGTTGACTGGGGGTGAGTGTTTGTATTGTCAATGCTCCGTCCATCATCACCTTTGGTTTTTCTTTGTTCGCCCTAAGTTGGTAGGGTATGCTCAGATGTGAGTCCCTTGCTCACTTTGCCACTGGAGTCAAGCAAGCCCGGCTGAAGACGGCTGTAATGCCAGAAACCGGTCCTGGGAAGCTTGATTCCGGTCCAGGGAAGACATGGCTTGGCAGTTCGGGCTGGACTGTTCCCATGAGGCACAGGGTCAGACTGATTTGCATATGGCCATGTCTGAACTGGGGTGGCGAAGTGAGCTAAAGTACGGTGATGGATTAAACCCAGATCAGTTGACTGGGGGTGAGTGTTTGTATTGTCAACGCTCCGTCCATCATCACCTTTGGTTTTTCTTTGTTCGCCCTAAGTTGGCAGGGTATGCTCAGACGTGAGTCCCTTGCTCACTTTTCCACTGGAGTCAAGCAAGCCCGGCTGAAGACGGCTGTAATGCCAGAACCCGGTCCTGGGAAGCTTGATTCCGGTCCAGGGAAGACATGGCTTGGCAGTTCGGGCTGGACTGTTCCCATGAGGCACAGGGTCAGACTGATTTGCATATGGCCATGTCTGAACTGGGGTGGCGGAGTGAGCTAAAGAACGGTGATGGATTAAACCCAGATCAGTTGACTGGGTGTGAGTGTTTGTATTGTCAATGCTCCGTCCATCATCACCTTTGGTTTTTCTTTGTTCGCCCTAAGTTGGTGGGTATGCTCAGACGTGAGTCCCTTGCTCACTTTGCCACTGGAGTCAAGCAAGCCCGGCAGAAGACGGCTGTAATGCCAGAAACCGGTCCTGGGAAGCTTGATTCCGGTCCAGGGAAGACATGGCTTGGCAGTTCGGGCTGGACTGTTCCCATGAGGCACAGGGTCAGACTGATTTGCATATGGCCATGTCTGAACTGGGGTGGCGGAGTGAGCTAAAGAACGGTGATGGATTAAACCCAGATCAGTTGACTGGGGGTGAGTGTTTGTATTGTCAACGCTCCGTCCATCATCACCTTTGGTTTTTCTTTGTTCGCCCTAAGTTGGCAGGGTATGCTCAGACGTGAGTCCCTTGCTCACTTTGCCACTGGAGTCAAGCAAGCCCGGCTGAAGACGGCTGTAATGCCAGAAACCGGTCCTGGGAAGCTTGATTCCGGTCCAGGGAAGACATGGCTTGGCAGTTTGGGCTGGACTGTTCCCATGAGGCACAGGGTCAGACTGATTTGCATATGGCCATGTCTTAACTGGGGTGGCGGAGTGAGCTAAGGAACGGTGATGGATTAAACCCAGATCAGTTGACTGGGGGTGAGTGTTTGTATTGTCAACGCTCCCTCCATCATCACCTTTGGCTTTTCTTTTTGTTCGCCCTAAGTTGGCAGGGTATGCTCAGACGTGAGTCCCTTGCTCACTTTGCCACTGGAGTCAAGCAGGACCGGCTGAAGACGGCTGTAATGCCAGAAACCGGTCCTGGGAAGCTTGATTCCGATCCAGGGAAGACATGGCTTGGCAGTTCGGGCTGGACTGTTCCCATGAGGCACAGGGTCAGACTGATTTGCATATGGCCATGTCTGAACTGGGGTGGCGGAGTGAGCTAAAGAACGGTGATGGATTAAACCCAGATCAGTTGACTGGGGGTGAGTGTTTGTATTGTCAACGCTCCGTCCATCATCACCTTTGTTTTTTCTTTGTTCGCCCTAAGTTGGCAGGGTATGCTCAGACGTGAGTCCCTTGCTCACTTTTCCACTGGAGTCAAGCAAGCCCGGCTGAAGACGGCTGTAATGCCAGAACCCGGTCCTGGGAAGCTTGATTCTGGTCCAGGGAAGACATGGCTTGGGAGTTCAGGCTGGACTGTTCCCATGAGGCACAGGGTCAGACTGATTTGCATATGGCCATGTCTGAACTGGGGTGGCGAAGTGAGCTAAAGTACGGTGATGGATTAAACCCAGATCAGTTGACTGGGGGTGAGTGTTTGTATTGTCAACGCTCCGTCCATCATCACCTTTGGTTTTTCTTTGTTCGCCCTAAGTTGGCAGGGTATGCTCAGACGTGAGTCCCTTGCTCACTTTTCCACTGGAGTCAAGCAAGCCCGGCTGAAGACGGCTGTAATGCCAGAACCCGGTCCTGGGAAGCTTGATTCCGGTCCAGGGAAGACATGGCTTGGCAGTTCGGGCTGGACTGTTCCCATGAGGCACAGGGTCAGACTGATTTGCATATGGCCATGTCTGAACTGGGGTGGCGGAGTGAGCTAAAGAACGGTGATGGATTAAACCCAGATCAGTTGACTGGGTGTGAGTGTTTGTATTGTCAATGCTCCATCCATCATCACCTTTGGTTTTTCTTTGTTCGCCCTAAGTTGGCAGGGTATGCTCAGACGTGAGTCCCTTGCTCACTTTGCCACTGGAGTCAAGCAAGCCCGGCAGAAGACGGCTGTAATGCCAGAAACCGGTCCTGGGAAGCTTGATTCCGGTCCAGGGAAGACATGGCTTGGCAGTTTGGGCTGGACTGTTCCCATGAGGCACAGGGTCAGACTGATTTGCATATGGCCATGTCTTAACTGGGGTGGCGGAGTGAGCTAAGGAACGGTGATGGATTAAACCCAGATCAGTTGACTGGGGGTGAGTGTTTGTATTGTCAACGCTCCCTCCATCATCACCTTTGGCTTTTCTTTTTGTTCGCCCTAAGTTGGCAGGGTATGCTCAGACGTGAGTCCCTTGCTCACTTTGCCACTGGAGTCAAGCAGGCCCGGCTGAAGACGGCTGTAATGCCAGAAACCGGTCCTGGGAAGCTTGATTCCGATCCAGGGAAGACATGGCTTGGCAGTTCGGGCTGGACTGTTCCCATGAGGCACAGGGTCAGACTGATTTGCATATGGCCATGTCTGAACTGGGGTGGCGGAGTGAGCTAAAGAACGGGATGGATTAAACCCAGATCAGTTGACTGGGGATGAGTGTTTGTATTGGCAATGCTCCGTCCATCATCACCTTTGGTTTTTCTTTGTTCGCCCTAAGTTGGCAGGGTATGCTCAGACGTGAGTCCCTTGCTCACTTTGCCACTGGAGTCAAGCAAGCCCGGCTGAAGACGGCTGTAATGCCAGAAACCGGTCCTGGGAAGCTTGATTCCGGTCCAGGGAAGACATGGCTTGGCAGTTCGGGCTGGACTGTTCCCATGAGGCACAGGGTCAGACTGATTTGCATATGGCCATGTCTGAGCTGGGGTGGCGGAGTGAGCTAAAAAACGGTGATGGATTAAACCCAGATCAGTTGACTGGGGGTGAGTGTTTGTATTGTCAACGCTCCGTCCATCATCACCTTTGGTTTTTCTTTGTTCGCCCTAAGTTGGCAGGGTATGCTCAGACGTGAGTCCCTTGCTCACTTTTCCACTGGAGTCAAGCAAGCCCGGCTGAAGACGGCTGTAATGCCAGAAACCGGTCCTGGGAAGCTTGATTCCGGTCCAGGGAAGACATGGCTTGGCAGTTCGGGCTGGACTGTTCCCATGAGGCACAGGGTCAGACTGATTTGCATATGGCCATGTCTGAACTGGGGTGGCAGAGTGAGCTAAAGAACGGTGATGGATTAAACCCAGATCAGTTGACTGGGGGTGAGTGTTTGTATTGTTAACGCTCCGTCCATCATCACCTTTGGGTTTCCTTTGTTCGCCCTAAGTTGGCAGGGTATGCTCAGACGTGAGTCCCTTGCTCACTTTGCCACTGGAGTCAAGCAAGCCCGGCTGAAGACGGCTGTAATGCCAGAACCCGGTCCTGGGAAGCTTGATTCCGGTCCAGGGAAGACATGGCTTGGCAGTTCGGGCTGGACTGTTCCCATGAGGCACAGGGTTAGACTGATTTGCATATGGCCATGTCTGAACTGGGGTGGCGGAGTGAGCTAAAGAACGGTGATGGATTAAACCCAGATCAGTTGACTGGGGGTGAGTGTTTGTATTGTCAACGCTCTGTCCATCATCACCTTTGGTTTTTCTTTGTTCGCCCTAAGTTGGCAGGGTATGCTCAGACGTGAGTCCCTTGCTCACTTTGCCACTGGAGTCCAGCAAGCCCGGCTGAAGACGGCTGTAATGCCAGAAACCGGTCCTGGGAAGTTTGATTCCGGTCCAGGGAAGACATGGCTTGGCAGTTCGGGCTGGACTGTTCCCATGAGGCACAGGGTCGGACTGATTTGCATATGGCCATGTCTGAACTGGGGTGGTGGAGTGAGCTAAAGAACGGTGATGGATTAAACCCAGATCAGTTGACTGGGGGTGAGTGTTTGTATTGTCAACGCTCCGTCCATCATCACCTTTGGTTTTTCTTTGTTCGCCCTAAGTTGGTAGGGTATGCTTAGATGTGAGTCCCTTGCTCACTTTGCCACTGGAGTCAAGCAAGCCCGGCTGAAGACGGCTGTAATGCCAGAAACCGGTCCTGGGAAGCTTGATTCCGGTCCAGGGAAGACATGGCTTGGCAGTTCGGGCTGGACTGTTCCCATGAGGCACAGGGTCAGACTGATTTGCATATGGCCATGTCTGAACTGGGGTGGCGGAGTGAGCTAAAGAACGGTGATGGATTAAACCCAGATCAGTTGACTGGGGGTGAGTGTTTGTATTGTCAACGCTCCGTCCATCATCACCTTTGGTTTTTCTTTGTTCGCCCTAAGTTGGCAGGGTATGCTCAGACGTGAGTCCCTTGCTCACTTTTCCACTGGAGTCAAGCAAGCCCGGCTGAAGACGGCTGTAATGCCAGAAACCGGTCCTGGGAAGCTTGATTCCGGTCCAGGGAAGACATGGCTTGGCAGTTCGGGCTGGACTGTTCCCATGAGGCACAGGGTCAGACTGATTTGCATATGGCCATGTCTGAACTGGGGTGGCGAAGTGAGCTAAAGTACGGTGATGGATTAAACCCAGATCAGTTGACTGGGGGTGAGTGTTTGTATTGTCAACGCTCCGTCCATCATCACCTTTGGTTTTTCTTTGTTCGCCCTAAGTTGGCAGGGTATGCTCAGACGTGAGTCCCTTGCTCACTTTTCCACTGGAGTCAAGCAAGCCCGGCTGAAGACGGCTGTAATGCCAGAACCCGGTCCTGGGAAGCTTGATTCCGGTCCAGGGAAGACATGGCTTGGCAGTTCGGGCTGGACTGTTCCCATGAGGCACAGGGTCAGACTGATTTGCATATGGCCATGTCTGAACTGGGGTGGCGGAGTGAGCTAAAGAACGGTGATGGATTAAACCCAGATCAGTTGACTGGGTGTGAGTGTTTGTATTGTCAATGCTCCGTCCATCATCACCTTTGGTTTTTCTTTGTTCGCCCTAAGTTGGCAGGGTATGCTCAGACGTGAGTCCCTTGCTCACTTTGCCACTGGAGTCAAGCAAGCCCGGCAGAAGACGGCTGTAATGCCAGAAACCGGTCCTGGGAAGCTTGATTCCGGTCCAGGGAAGACATGGCTTGGCAGTTCGGGCTGGACTGTTCCCATGAGGCACAGGGTCAGACTGATTTGCATATGGCCATGTCTGAACTGGGGTGGCGGAGTGAGCTAAAGAACGGTGATGGATTAAACCCAGATCAGTTGACTGGGGGTGAGTGTTTGTATTGTCAACGCTCCGTCCATCATCACCTTTGGTTTTTCTTTGTTCGCCCTAAGTTGGCAGGGTATGCTCAGACGTGAGTCCCTTGCTCACTTTGCCACTGGAGTCAAGCAAGCCCGGCTGAAGACGGCTGTAATGCCAGAAACCGGTCCTGGGAAGCTTGATTCCGGTCCAGGGAAGACATGGCTTGGCAGTTTGGGCTGGACTGTTCCCATGAGGCACAGGGTCAGACTGATTTGCATATGGCCATGTCTTAACTGGGGTGGCGGAGTGAGCTAAGGAACGGTGATGGATTAAACCCCGATCAGTTGACTGGGGGTGAGTGTTTGTATTGTCAACGCTCCCTCCATCATCACCTTTGGCTTTTCTTTTTGTTCGCCCTAAGTTGGCAGGGTATGCTCAGACGTGAGTCCCTTGCTCACTTTGCCACTGGAGTCAAGCAGGACCGGCTGAAGACGGCTGTAATGCCAGAAACCGGTCCTGGGAAGCTTGATTCCGATCCAGGGAAGACATGGCTTGGCAGTTCGGGCTGGACTGTTCCCATGAGGCACAGGGTCAGACTGATTTGCATATGGCCATGTCTGAACTGGGGTGGCGGAGTGAGCTAAAGAACGGTGATGGATTAAACCCAGATCAGTTGACTGGGGGTGAGTGTTTGTATTGTCAACGCTCCGTCCATCATCACCTTTGTTTTTTCTTTGTTCGCCCTAAGTTGGCAGGGTATGCTCAGACGTGAGTCCCTTGCTCACTTTTCCACTGGAGTCAAGCAAGCCCGGCTGAAGACGGCTGTAATGCCAGAACCCGGTCCTGGGAAGCTTGATTCCGGTCCAGGGAAGACATGGCTTGGGAGTTCAGGCTGGACTGTTCCCATGAGGCACAGGGTCAGACTGATTTGCATATGGCCATGTCTGAACTGGGGTGGCGAAGTGAGCTAAAGTACGGTGATGGATTAAACCCAGATCAGTTGACTGGGGGTGAGTGTTTGTATTGTCAACGCTCCGTCCATCATCACCTTTGGTTTTTCTTTGTTCGCCCTAAGTTGGCAGGGTATGCTCAGACGTGAGTCCCTTGCTCACTTTTCCACTGGAGTCAAGCAAGCCCGGCTGAAGACGGCTGTAATGCCAGAACCCGGTCCTGGGAAGCTTGATTCCGGTCCAGGGAAGACATGGCTTGGCAGTTCGGGCTGGACTGTTCCCATGAGGCACAGGGTCAGACTGATTTGCATATGGCCATGTCTGAACTGGGGTGGCGGAGTGAGCTAAAGAACGGTGATGGATTAAACCCAGATCAGTTGACTGGGTGTGAGTGTTTGTATTGTCAATGCTCCGTCCATCATCACCTTTGGTTTTTCTTTGTTCGCCCTAAGTTGGCAGGGTATGCTCAGACGTGAGTCCCTTGCTCACTTTGCCACTGGAGTCAAGCAAGCCCGGCAGAAGACGGCTGTAATGCCAGAAACCGGTCCTGGGAAGCTTGATTCCGGTCCAGGGAAGACATGGCTTGGCAGTTCGGGCTGGACTGTTCCCATGAGGCACAGGGTCAGACTGATTTGCATATGGCCATGTCTGAACTGGGGTGGCGGAGTGAGCTAAAGAACGGGATGGATTAAACCCAGATCAGTTGACTGGGGATGAGTGTTTGTATTGGCAATGCTCCGTCCATCATCACCTTTGGTTTTTCTTTGTTCGCCCTAAGTTGGCAGGGTATGCTCAGACGTGAGTCCCTTGCTCACTTTGCCACTGGAGACAAGCAAGCCCGGCTGAAGACGGCTGTAATGCCAGAAACCGGTCCTGGGAAGCTTGATTCCGGTCCAGGGAAGACATGGCTTGGCAGTTTGGGCTGGACTGTTCCCATGAGGCACAGGGTCAGACTGATTTGCATATGGCCATGTCTTAACTGGGGTGGCGGAGTGAGCTAAGGAACGGTGATGGATTAAACCCAGATCAGTTGACTGGGGGTGAGTGTTTGTATTGTCAACGCTCCCTCCATCATCACCTTTGGCTTTTCTTTTTGTTCGCCCTAAGTTGGCAGGGTATGCTCAGACGTGAGTCCCTTGCTCACTTTGCCACTGGAGTCAAGCAGGCCCGGCTGAAGACGGCTGTAATGCCAGAAACCGGTCCTGGGAAGCTTGATTCCGATCCAGGGAAGACATGGCTTGGCAGTTCGGGCTGGACTGTTCCCATGAGGCACAGGGTCAGACTGATTTGCATATGGCCATGTCTGAACTGGGGTGGCGGAGTGAGCTAAAGAACGGGGATGGATTAAACCCAGATCAGTTGACTGGGGATGAGTGTTTGTATTGGCAACGCTCCGTCCATCATCACCTTTGGTTTTTCTTTGTTCGCCCTAAGTTGGCAGGGTATGCTCAGACGTGAGTCCCTTGCTCACTTTGCCACTGGAGTCAAGCAAGCCCGGCTGAAGACGGCTGTAATGCCAGAAACCGGTCCTGGGAAGCTTGATTCCGGTCCAGGGAAGACATGGCTTGGCAGTTCGGGCTGGACTGTTGCCATGAGGCACAGGGTCAGACTGATTTGCATATGGCCATGTCTGAGCTGGGGTGGCGGAGTGAGCTAAAAAACGGTGATGGATTAAACCCAGATCAGTTGACTGGGGGTGAGTGTTTGTATTGTCAACGCTCCGTCCATCATCACCTTTGGTTTTTCTTTGTTCGCCCTAAGTTGGCAGGGTATGCTCAGACGTGAGTCCCTTGCTCACTTTTCCACTGGAGTCAAGCAAGCCCGGCTGAAGACGGCTGTAATGCCAGAAACCGGTCCTGGGAAGCTTGATTCCGGTCCAGGGAAGACATGGCTTGGCAGTTCGGGCTGGACTGTTCCCATGAGGCACAGGGTTAGACTGATTTGCATATGGCCATGTCTGAACTGGGGTGGCAGAGTGAGCTAAAGAACGGTGATGGATTAAACCCAGATCAGTTGACTGGGGGTGAGTGTTTGTATTGTTAACGCTCCGTCCATCATCACCTTTGGGTTTCCTTTGTTCGCCCTAAGTTGGCAGGGTATGCTCAGACGTGAGTCCCTTGCTCACTTTGCCACTGGAGTCAAGCAAGCCCGGCTGAAGACGGCTGTAATGCCAGAACCCGGTCCTGGGAAGCTTGATTCCGGTCCAGGGAAGACATGGCTTGGCAGTTCGGGCTGGACTGTTCCCATGAGGCACAGGGTTAGACTGATTTGCATATGGCCATGTCTGAACTGGGGTGGCGGAGTGAGCTAAAGAACGGTGATGGATTAAACCCAGATCAGTTGACTGGGGGTGAGTGTTTGTATTGTCAACGCTCTGTCCATCATCACCTTTGGTTTTTCTTTGTTCGCCCTAAGTTGGCAGGGTATGCTCAGACGTGAGTCCCTTGCTCACTTTGCCACTGGAGTCCAGCAAGCCCGGCTGAAGACGGCTGTAATGCCAGAAACCGGTCCTGGGAAGTTTGATTCCGGTCCAGGGAAGACATGGCTTGGCAGTTCGGGCTGGACTGTTCCCATGAGGCACAGGGTCGGACTGATTTGCATATGGCCATGTCTGAACTGGGGTGGTGGAGTGAGCTAAAGAACGGTGATGGATTAAACCCAGATCAGTTGACTGGGGGTGAGTGTTTGTATTGTCAACGCTCCGTCCATCATCACCTTTGGTTTTTCTTTGTTCGCCCTAAGTTGGTAGGGTATGCTTAGATGTGAGTCCCTTGCTCACTTTGCCACTGGAGTCAAGCAAGCCCGGCTGAAGACGGCTGTAATGCCAGAAACCGGTCCTGGGAAGCTTGATTCCGGTCCAGGGAAGACATGGCTTGGCAGTTCGGGCTGGACTGTTCCCATGAGGCACAGGGTCAGACTGATTTGCATATGGCCATGTCTGAACTGGGGTGGCGGAGTGAGCTAAAGAACGGTGATGGATTAAACCCAGATCAGTTGACTGGGGGTGAGTGTTTGTATTGTCAACGCTCCGTCCATCATCACCTTTGGTTTTTCTTTGTTCGCCCTAAGTTGGCAGGGTATGCTCAGACGTGAGTCCCTTGCTCACTTTTCCACTGGAGTCAAGCAAGCCCGGCTGAAGACGGCTGTAATGCCAGAACCCGGTCCTGGGAAGCTTGATTCCGGTCCAGGGAAGACATGGCTTGGGAGTTCGGGCTGGACTGTTCCCATGAGGCACAGGGTCAGACTGATTTGCATATGGCCATGTCTGAACTGGGGTGGCGAAGTGAGCTAAAGAACGGTGATGGATTAAACCCAGATCAGTTGACTGGGGGTGAGTGTTTGTATTGTCAACGCTCCGTCCATCATCACCTTTGGTTTTTCTTTGTTCGCCCTAAGTTGGCAGGGTATGCTCAGACGTGAGTCCCTTGCTCACTTTTCAACTGGAGTCAAGCAAGCCCGGCTGAAGACGGCTGTAATGCCAGAACCCGGTCCTGTGAAGCTTGATTCCGGTCCAGGGAAGACATGGCTTGGCAGTTCAGGCTGGACTGTTCCCATGAGACACAGGGTCAGACTGATTTGCATATGGCCATGTCTGAACTGGGGTGGCGGAGTGAGCTAAAGAACGGTGATGGATTAAACCCAGATCAGTTGACTGGGGGTGAGTGTTTGTATTGTCAACGCTCCGTCCATCATCACCTTTGGGTTTCCTTTGTTCGCCCTAAGTTGGCAGGGTATGCTCAGATGTGAGTCCCTTGCTCACTTTGCCACTGGAGTCAAGCAAGCCCGGCTGAAGACGGCTGTAATGCCAGAAACCGGTCCTGGGAAGCTTGATTCCGGTCCAGGGAAGACATGGCTTGGCAGTTCGGGCTGGACTGTTCCCATGAGGCACAGGGTTAGACTGATTTGCATATGGCCATGTCTGAACTTTGGTGGCGAGTGAGCTAAAGAACGGTGATGGATTAAACCCATATCAGTTGACTAGGGGTGAGTGTTTGTATTGTCAACGCTCCGTCCATCATCACCTTTGGTTTTTCTTTGTTCGCCCTAAGTTGGCAGGGTAAGCTCACACGTGAGTCCCTTGCTCACTTTGCCACTGGAGTCAAGCAAGCCTGGCTGAAGACGGCTGTAATGCCAGAAACCGGTCCTGGGAAGCTTGATTCCGGTCCAGGGAAGACATGGCTTGGCAGTTCGGGCTGGACTGTTCCCATGAGGCACAGGGTCAGACTGATTTGCATGTGGCCATGTCTGAACTGGGGTGGCGGAGTGAGCTAAAGAACGGTGATGGATTAAACCTAGATCAGTTGACTGGGGGTGAGTGCTTGTATTGTCAACGCTCCGTCCATCATCACCTTTGGTTTTTCTTTGTTCGCCCTAAGTTGGCAGGGTATGCTCTGACGTGAGTCCCTTGCTCACTTTGCCACTGGAGTCAAGCAAGCCCGGCTGAAGACGGCTGTAATGCCAGAAACCGGTCCTGGGAAGCTTGATTCCGGTCCAGGGAAGACATGACTTGGCAGTTCGGGCTGGACTGTTCCCATGAGGCACAGGGTCAGACTGATTTGCATTTGGCCATGTCTGAACTGGGGTGGTGGAGTGAGCTAAATAACGGTGATGGATTAAACCCAGATCAGTTGACTGGGGGTGAGTGTTTGTATTGTCAACGCTCCGTCCGTCATCACCTTTGTTTTTTCTTTGTTCGCCCTAAGTTGGCAGGGTATGCTCAGACGTGAGTCCCTTGCTCACTTTTCCACTGGAGTCAAGCAAGCCCGGCTGAAGACGGCTGTAATGCCAGAACCCGGTCCTGGGAAGCTTGATTCCGGTCCAGGGAAGACATGGCTTGGGAGTTCGGGCTGGACTGTTCCCATGAGGCACAGGGTCAGACTGATTTGCATATGGCCATGTCTGAACTGGGGTGGCGAAGTGAGCTAAAGTACGGTGATGGATTAAACCCAGATCAGTTGACTGGGGGTGAGTGTTTGTATTGTCAACGCTCCGTCCATCATCACCTTTGGTTTTTCTTTGTTCGCCCTAAGTTGGCAGGGTATGCTCAGACGTGAGTCCCTTGCTCACTTTTCCACTGGAGTCAAGCAAGCCCGGCTGAAGACGGCTGTAATGCCAGAACCCGGTCCTGGGAAGCTTGATTCCGGTCCAGGGAAGACATGGCTTGGCAGTTCGGGCTGGACTGTTCCCATGAGGCACAGGGTCAGACTGATTTGCATATGGCCATGTCTGAACTGGGGTGGCGGAGTGAGCTAAAGAACGGTGAAGGATTAAACCCAGATCAGTTGACTGGGTGTGAGTGTTTGTATTGTCAATGCTCCGTCCATCATCACCTTTGGTTTTTCTTTGTTCGCCCTAAGTTGGCAGGGTATGCTCAGACGTGAGTCCCTTGCTCACTTTGCCACTGGAGTCAAGCAAGCCCGGCAGAAGACGGCTGTAATGCCACAAACCGGTCCTGGGAAGCTTGATTCCGGTCCAGGGAAGACATGGCTTGGCAGTTCGGGCTGGACTATTCCCATGAGGCACAGGGTCAGACTGATTTGCATATGGCCATGTCTGAACTGGGGTGGCGGAGTGAGCTAAAGAACGGTGATGGATTAAACCCAGATCAGTTGACTGGGGGTGAGTGTTTGTATTGTCAACGCTCCGTCCATCATCACCTTTGGTTTTTCTTTGTTCGCCCTAAGTTGGCAGGGTATGCTCAGACGTGAGTCCCTTGCTCACTTTGCCACTGGAGTCAAGCAAGCCCGGCTGAAGACGGCTGTAATGCCAGAAACCGGTCCTGGGAAGCTTGATTCCGGTCCAGGGAAGACATGGCTTGGCAGTTTGGGCTGGACTGTTCCCATGAGGCACAGGGTCAGACTGATTTGCATATGGCCAGGTCTTAACTGGGGTGGCGGAGTGAGCTAAGGAACGGTGATGGATTAAACCCAGATCAGTTGACTGGGGGTGAGTGTTTGTATTGTCAACGCTCCCTCCATCATCACCTTTGGCTTTTCTTTTTGTTCGCCCTAAGTTGGCAGGGTATGCTCAGACGTGAGTCCCTTGCTCACTTTGCCACTGGAGTCAAGCAGGCCCGGCTGAAGACGGCTGTAATGCCAGAAACCGGTCCTGGGAAGCTTGATTCCGATCCAGGGAAGACATGGCTTGGCAGTTCGGGCTGGATTGTTCCCATGAGGCACAGGGTCAGACTGATTTGCATATGGCCATGTCTGAACTGGGGTGGCGGAGTGAGCTAAAGAACGGGGATGGATTAAACCCAGATCAGTTGACTGGGGATGAGTGTTTGTATTGGCAACGCTCCGTCCATCATCACCTTTAGTTTTTCTTTGTTCGCCCTAAGTTGGCAGGGTATGCTCAGACGTGAGTCCCTTGCTCACTTTGCCACTGGAGTCAAGCAAGCCCGGCTGAAGACGGCTGTAATGCCAGAAACCGGTCCTGGGAAGCTTGATTCCGGTCCAGGGAAGACATGGCTTGGCAGTTCGGGCTAGACTGTTCCCATGAGGCACAGGGTCAGACTGATTTGCATATGGCCATGTCTGAACTGGGGTGGCAGAGTGAGCTAAAGAACGGTGATGGATTAAACCCAGATCAGTTGACTGGGGGTGAGTGTTTGTATTGTTAACGCTCCGTCCATCATCACCTTTGGGTTTCCTTTGTTCGCCCTAAGTTGGCAGGGTATGCTCAGACGTGAGTCCCTTGCTCACTTTGCCACTGGAGTCAAGCAAGCCCGGCTGAAGACGGCTGTAATGCCAGAACACGGTCCTGGGAAGCTTGATTCCGGTCCAGGGAAGACATGGCTTGGCAGTTCGGGCTGGACTGTTCCCATGAGGCACAGGGTCAGACTGATTTGCATATGGCCATGTCTGAACTGGTGTGGCAGAGTGAGCTAAAGAACGGTGATGGATTAAACCCAGATCAGTTGACTGGGGGTGAGTGTTTGTATTGTTAACGCTCCGTCCATCATCACCTTTGGGTTTCCTTTGTTCGCCCTAAGTTGGCAGGGTATGCTCAGACGTGAGTCCCTTGCTCACTTTGCCACTGGAGTCAAGCAAGCCCGGCTGAAGACGGCTGTAATGCCAGAACCCGGTCCTGGGAAGCTTGATTCCGGTCCAGGGAAGACATGGCTTGGCAGTTCGGGCTGGACTGTTCCCATGAGGCACAGGGTTAGACTGATTTGCATATGGCCATGTCTGAACTGGGGTGGCGGAGTGAGCTAAAGAACGGTGATGGATTAAACCCAGATCAGTTGACTGGGGGTGAGTGTTTGTATTGTCAACGCTCTGTCCATCATCACCTTTGGTTTTTCTTTGTTCGCCCTAAGTTGGCAGGGTATGCTCAGACGTGAGTCCCTTGCTCACTTTGCCACTGGAGACAGCAAGCCCGGCTGAAGACGGCTGTAATGCCAGAAACCGGTCCTGGGAAGTTTGATTCCGGTCCAGGGAAGACATGGCTTGGCAGTTCGGGCTGGACTGTTCCCATGAGGCACAGGGTCGGACTGATTTGCATATGGCCATGTCTGAACTGGGGTGGTGGAGTGAGCTAAAGAACGGTGATGGATTAAACCCAGATCAGTTGACTGGGGGTGAGTGTTTGTATTGTCAACGCTCCGTCCATCATCACCTTTGGTTTTTCTTTGTTCGCCCTAAGTTGGTAGGGTATGCTTAGATGTGAGTCCCTTGCTTACTTTGCCACTGGAGTCAAGCAAGCCCGGCTGAAGACGGCTGTAATGCCAGAAACCGGTCCTGGGAAGCTTGATTCCGATCCAGGGAAGACATGGCTTGGCAGTTCGGGCTGGATTGTTCCCATGAGGCACAGGGTCAGACTGATTTGCATATGGCCATGTCTGAACTGGGGTGGCGGAGTGAGCTAAAGAACGGGGATGGATTAAACCCAGATCAGTTGACTGGGGATGAGTGTTTGTATTGGCAACGCTCCGTCCATCATCACCTTTGGTTTTTCTTTGTTCGCCCTAAGTTGGCAGGGTATGCTCAGACGTGAGTCCCTTGCTCACTTTTCCACTGGAGTCAAGCAAGCCCGGCTGAAGACGGCTGTAATGCCAGAAACCGGTCCTGGGAAGCTTGATTCCGGTCCAGGGAAGACATGGCTTGGCAGTTCGGGCTAGACTGTTCCCATGAGGCACAGGGTCAGACTGATTTGCATATGGCCATGTCTGAACTGGGGTGGCAGAGTGAGCTAAAGAACGGTGATGGATTAAACCCAGATCAGTTGACTGGGGGTGAGTGTTTGTATTGTTAACGCTCCGTCCATCATCACCTTTGGGTTTCCTTTGTTCGCCCTAAGTTGGCAGGGTATGCTCAGACGTGAGTCCCTTGCTCACTTTGCCACTGGAGTCAAGCAAGCCCGGCTGAAGACGGCTGTATGGCCAGAACCCGGTCCTGGGAAGCTTGATTCCGGTCCAGGGAAGACATGGCTTGGCAGTTCGGGCTGGACTGTTCCCATGAGGCACAGGGTCAGACTGATTTGCATATGGCCATGTCTGAACTGGGGTGGCAGAGTGAGCTAAAGAACGGTGATGGATTAAACCCAGATCAGTTGACTGGGGGTGAGTGTTTGTATTGTTAACGCTCCGTCCATCATCACCTTTGGGTTTCCTTTGTTCGCCCTAAGTTGGCAGGGTATGCTCAGACGTGAGTCCCTTGCTCACTTTGCCACTGGAGTCAAGCAAGCCCGGCTGAAGACGGCTGTAATGCCAGAACCCGGTCCTGGGAAGCTTGATTCCGGTCCAGGGAAGACATGGCTTGGCAGTTCGGGCTGGACTGTTCCCATGAGGCACAGGGTTAGACTGATTTGCATATGGCCATGTCTGAACTGGGGTGGCGGAGTGAGCTAAAGAACGGTGATGGATTAAACCCAGATCAGTTGACTGGGGGTGAGTGTTTGTATTGTCAACGCTCTGTCCATCATCACCTTTGGTTTTTCTTTGTTCGCCCTAAGTTGGCAGGGTATGCTCAGACGTGAGTCCCTTGCTCACTTTGCCACTGGAGTCAAGCAAGCCCGGCTGAAGACGGCTGTAATGCCAGAAACCGGTTATGGGAAGTTTGATTCCGGTCCAGGGAAGACATGGCTTGGCAGTTCGGGCTGGACTGTTCCCATGAGGCACAGGGTCGGACTGATTTGCATATGGCCATGTCTGAACTGGGGTGGTGGAGTGAGCTAAAGAACGGTGATGGATTAAACCCAGATCAGTTGACTGGGGGTGAGTGTTTGTATTGTCAACGCTCCGTCCATCATCACCTTTGGTTTTTCTTTGTTCGCCCTAAGTTGGTAGGGTATGCTTAGATGTGAGTCCCTTGCTCACTTTGCCACTGGAGTCAAGCAAGCCCGGCTGAAGACGGCTGTAATGCCAGAAACCGGTCCTGGGAAGCTTGATTCCGGTCCAGGGAAGACATGGCTTGGCAGTTCGGGCTGGACTGTTCCCATGAGGCACAGGGTCAGACTGATTTGCATATGGCCATGTCTGAACTGGGGTGGCGGAGTGAGCTAAAGAACGGTGATGGATTAAACCCAGATCAGTTGACTGGGGGTGAGTGTTTGTATTGTCAACGCTCCGTCCATCATCACCTTTGGTTTTTCTTTGTTCGCCCTAAGTTGGCAGGGTATGCTCAGACGTGAGTCCCTTGCTCACTTTTCCACTGGAGTCAAGCAAGCCCGGCTGAAGACGGCTGTAATGCCAGAACCCGGTCCTGGGAAGCTTGATTCCGGTCCAGGGAAGACATGGCTTGGGAGTTCGGGCTGGACTGTTCCCATGAGGCACAGGGTCAGACTGATTTGCATATGGCCATGTCTGAACTGGGGTGGCGAAGTGAGCTAAAGAACGGTGATGGATTAAACCCAGATCAGTTGACTGGGGGTGAGTGTTTGTATTGTCAACGCTCCGTCCATCATCACCTTTGGTTTTTCTTTGTTCGCCCTAAGTTGGCAGGGTATGCTCAGACGTGAGTCCCTTGCTCACTTTTCAACTGGAGTCAAGCAAGCCCGGCTGAAGACGGCTGTAATGCCAGAACCCGGTCCTGTGAAGCTTGATTCCGGTCTAGGGAAGACATGGCTTGGCAGTTCAGGCTGGACTGTTCCCATGAGACACAGGGTCAGACTGATTTGCATATGGCCATGTTTGAACTGGGGTGGCGGAGTGAGCTAAAGAACGGTGATGGATTAAACCCAGATCAGTTGACTGGGGGTGAGTGTTTGTATTGTCAACGCTCCGTCCATCATCACCTTTGGGTTTCCTTTGTTCGCCCTAAGTTGGCAGGGTATGCTCAGATGTGAGTCCCTTGCTCACTTTGCCACTGGAGTCAAGCAAGCCCGGCTGAAGACGGCTGTAATGCCAGAAACCGGTCCTGGGAAGCTTGATTCCGGTCCAGGGAAGACATGGCTTGGCAGTTCGGGCTGGACTGTTCCCATGAGGCACAGGGTCAGACTGATTTGCATATGGCCATGTCTGAACTGGGGTGGCGAGTGAGCTAAAGAACGGTGATGGATTAAACCCATATCAGTTGACTAGGGGTGAGTGTTTGTATTGTCAACGCTCCGTCCATCATCACCTTTGGTTTTTCTTTGTTCGCCCTAAGTTGGCAGGGTAAGCTCACACGTGAGTCCCTTGCTCACTTTGCCACTGGAGTCAAGCAAGCCTGGCTGAAGACGGCTGTAATGCCAGAAACCGGTCCTGGGAAGCTTGATTCCGGTCCAGGGAAGACATGGCTTGGCAGTTCGGGCTGGACTGTTCCCATGAGGCACAGGGTCAGACTGATTTGCATGTGGCCATGTCTGAACTGGGGTGGCGGAGTGAGCTAAAGAACGGTGATGGATTAAACCTAGATCAGTTGACTGGGGGTGAGTGCTTGTATTGTCAACGCTCCGTCCATCATCACCTTTGGTTTTTCTTTGTTCGCCCTAAGTTGGCAGGGTATGCTCTGACGTGAGTCCCTTGCTCACTTTGCCACTGGAGTCAAGCAAGCCCGGCTGAAGACGGCTGTAATGCCAGAAACCGGTCCTGGGAAGCTTGATTCCGGTCCAGGGAAGACATGACTTGGCAGTTCGGGCTGGACTGTTCCCATGAGGCACAGGGTCAGACTGATTTGCATATGGCCATGTCTGAACTGGGGTGGTGGAGTGAGCTAAATAACGGTGATGGATTAAACCCAGATCAGTTGACTGGGGGTGAGTGTTTGTATTGTCAACGCTCCGTCCGTCATCACCTTTGTTTTTTCTTTGTTCGCCCTAAGTTGGCAGGGTATGCTCAGACGTGAGTCCCTTGCTCACTTTTCCACTGGAGTCAAGCAAGCCTGGCTGAAGACGGCTGTAATGCCAGAACCCGGTCCTGGGAAGCTTGATTCCGGTCCAGGGAAGACATGGCTTGGGAGTTCGGGCTGGACTGTTCCCATGAGGCACAGGGTCAGACTGATTTGCATATGGCCATGTCTGAACTGGGGTGGCGAAGTGAGCTAAAGTACGGTGATGGATTAAACCCAGATCAGTTGACTGGGGGTGAGTGTTTGTATTGTCAACGCTCCGTCCATCATCACCTTTGGTTTTTCTTTGTTCGCCCTAAGTTGGCAGGGTATGCTCAGACGTGAGTCCCTTGCTCACTTTTCCACTGGAGTCAAGCAAGCCCGGCTGAAGACGGCTGTAATGCCAGAACCCGGTCCTGGGAAGCTTGATTCCGGTCCAGGGAAGACATGGCTTGGCAGTTCGGGCTGGACTGTTCCCATGAGGCACAGGGTCAGACTGATTTGCATATGGCCATGTCTGAACTGGGGTGGCGGAGTGAGCTAAAGAACGGTGAAGGATTAAACCCAGATCAGTTGACTGGGTGTGAGTGTTTGTATTGTCAATGCTCCGTCCATCATCACCTTTGGTTTTTCTTTGTTCGCCCTAAGTTGGCAGGGTATGCTCAGACGTGAGACCCTTGCTCACTTTGCCACTGGAGTCAAGCAAGCCCGGCAGAAGACGGCTGTAATGCCAGAAACCGGTCCTGGGAAGCTTGATTCCGGTCCAGGGAAGACATGGCTTGGCAGTTCGGGCTGGACTGTTCCCATGAGGCACAGGGTCAGACTGATTTGCATATGGCCATGTCTGAACTGGGGTGGCGGAGTGAGCTAAAGAACGGTGATGGATTAAACCCAGATCAGTTGACTGGGGGTGAGTGTTTGTATTGTCAACGCTCCGTCCATCATCACCTTTGGTTTTTCTTTGTTCGCCCTAAGTTGGCAGGGTATGCTCAGACGTGAGTCCCTTGCTCACTTTGCCACTGGAGTCAAGCAAGCCCGGCAGAAGACGGCTGTAATGCCAGAAACCGGTCCTGGGAAGCTTGATTCCGGTCCAGGGAAGACATGGCTTGGCAGTTTGGGCTGGACTGTTCCCATGAGGCACAGGGTCAGACTGATTTGCATATGGCCATGTCTTAACTGGGGTGGCGGAGTGAGCTAAGGAACGGTGATGGATTAAACCCAGATCAGTTGACTGGGGGTGAGTGTTTGTATTGTCAACGCTCCCTCCATCATCACCTTTGGCTTTTCTTTTTGTTCGCCCTAAGTTGGCAGGGTATGCTCAGACGTGAGTCCCTTGCTCACTTTGCCACTGGAGTCAAGCAGGCCCGGCTGAAGACGGCTGTAATGCCAGAAACCGGTCCTGGGAAGCTTGATTCCGATCCAGGGAAGACATGGCTTGGCAGTTCGGGCTGGACTGTTCCCATGAGGCACAGGGTCAGACTGATTTGCATATGGCCATGTCTGAACTGGGGTGGCGGAGTGAGCTAAAGAACGGGATGGATTAAACCCAGATCAGTTGACTGGGGATGAGTGTTTGTATTGGCAACGCTCCGTCCATCATCACCTTTGGTTTTTCTTTGTTCGCCCTAAGTTGGCAGGGTATGCTCAGACGTGAGTCCCTTGCTCACTTTGCCACTGGAGTCAAGCAAGCCCGGCTGAAGACGGCTGTAATGCCAGAAACCGGTCCTGGGAAGCTTGATTCCGGTCCAGGGAAGACATGGCTTGGCAGTTCGGGCTGGACTGTTCCCATGAGGCACAGGGTCAGACTGATTTGCATATGGCCATGTCTGAGCTGGGGTGGCGGAGTGAGCTAAAAAACGGTGATGGATTAAACCCAGATCAGTTGACTGGGGGTGAGTGTTTGTATTGTCAACGCTCCGTCCATCATCACCTTTGGTTTTTCTTTGTTCGCCCTAAGTTGGCAGGGTATGCTCAGACGTGAGTCCCTTGCTCACTTTTCCACTGGAGTCAAGCAAGCCCGGCTGAAGACGGCTGTAATGCCAGAAACCGGTCCTGGGAAGCTTGATTCCGGTCCAGGGAAGACATGGCTTGG
Organism: Lissotriton helveticus; assembly: GCF_964261635.1. Taxonomy (NCBI): domain Eukaryota; kingdom Metazoa; phylum Chordata; class Amphibia; order Caudata; family Salamandridae; genus Lissotriton; species Lissotriton helveticus. The sequence continues at coordinate 209,240,249 of NC_136063.1, read as the reverse complement.
CAGGTCGGGCTGGACTGTTCCCATGAGGCACAGGGTCAGACTGATTTGCATATGGCCATGTCTGAACTGGGGTGGCAGAGTGAGCTAAAGAACGGTGATGGATTAAACCCAGATCAGTTGACTGGGGGTGAGTGTTTGTATTGTTAACGCTCCGTCCATCATCACCTTTGGGTTTCCTTTGTTCGCCCTAAGTTGGCAGGGTATGCTCAGACGTGAGTCCCTTGCTCACTTTGCCACTGGAGTCAAGCAAGCCCGGCTGAAGACGGCTGTAATGCCAGAACCCGGTCCTGGGAAGCTTGATTCCGGTCCAGGGAAGACATGGCTTGGCAGTTCGGGCTGGACTGTTCCCATGAGGCACAGGGTTAGACTGATTTGCATATGGCCATGTCTGAACTGGGGTGGCGGAGTGAGCTAAAGAACGGTGATGGATTAAACCCAGATCAGTTGACTGGGGGTGAGTGTTTGTATTGTCAACGCTCTGTCCATCATCACCTTTGGTTTTTCTTTGTTCGCCCTAAGTTGGCAGGGTATGCTCAGACGTGAGTCCCTTGCTCACTTTGCCACTGGAGTCCAGCAAGCCCGGCTGAAGACGGCTGTAATGCCAGAAACCGGTCCTGGGAAGTTTGATTCCGGTCCAGGGAAGACATGGCTTGGCAGTTCGGGCTGGACTGTTCCCATGAGGCACAGGGTCGGACTGATTTGCATATGGCCATGTCTCAACTGGGGTGGTGGAGTGAGCTAAAGAACGGTGATGGATTAAACCCAGATCAGTTGACTGGGGGTGAGTGTTTGTATTGTCAACGCTCCGTCCATCATCACCTTTGGTTTTTCTTTGTTCGCCCTAAGTTGGTAGGGTATGCTTAGATGTGAGTCCCTTGCTCACTTTGCCACTGGAGTCAAGCAAGCCCGGCTGAAGACGGCTGTAATGCCAGAAACCGGTCCTGGGAAGCTTGATTCCGGTCCAGGGAAGACATGGCTTGGCAGTTCGGGCTGGACTGTTCCCATGAGGCACAGGGTCAGACTGATTTGCATATGGCCATGTCTGAACTGGGGTGGCGGAGTGAGCTAAAGAACGGTGATGGATTAAACCCAGATCAGTTGACTGGGGGTGAGTGTTTGTATTGTCAACGCTCCGTCCATCATCACCTTTGGTTTTTCTTTGTTCGCCCTAAGTTGGCAGGGTATGCTCAGACGTGAGTCCCTTGCTCACTTTTCCACTGGAGTCAAGCAAGCCCGGCTGAAGACGGCTGTAATGCCAGAAACCGGTCCTGGGAAGCTTGATTCCGGTCCAGGGAAGACATGGCTTGGCAGTTCGGGCTGGACTGTTCCCATGAGGCACAGGGTCAGACTGATTTGCATATGGCCATGTCTGAACTGGGGTGGCGAAGTGAGCTAAAGTACGGTGATGGATTAAACCCAGATCAGTTGACTGGGGGTGAGTGTTTGTATTGTCAACGCTCCGTCCATCATCACCTTTGGTTTTTCTTTGTTCGCCCTAAGTTGGCAGGGTATGCTCAGACGTGAGTCCCTTGCTCACTTTTCCACTGGAGTCAAGCAAGCCCGGCTGAAGACGGCTGTAATGCCAGAACCCGGTCCTGGGAAGCTTGATTCCGGTCCAGGGAAGACATGGCTTGGCAGTTCGGGCTGGACTGTTCCCATGAGGCACAGGGTCAGACTGATTTGCATATGGCCATGTCTGAACTGGGGTGGCGGAGTGAGCTAAAGAACGGTGATGGATTAAACCCAGATCAGTTGACTGGGTGTGAGTGTTTGTATTGTCAATGCTCCGTCCATCATCACCTTTGGTTTTTCTTTGTTCGCCCTAAGTTGGCAGGGTATGCTCAGACGTGAGTCCCTTGCTCACTTTGCCACTGGAGTCAAGCAAGCCCGGCAGAAGACGGCTGTAATGCCAGAAACCGGTCCTGGGAAGCTTGATTCCGGTCCAGGGAAGACATGGCTTGGCAGTTCGGGCTGGACTGTTCCCATGAGGCACAGGGTCAGACTGATTTGCATATGGCCATGTCTGAACTGGGGTGGCGGAGTGAGCTAAAGAACGGTGATGGATTAAACCCAGATCAGTTGACTGGGGGTGAGTGTTTGTATTGTCAACGCTCCGTCCATCATCACCTTTGGTTTTTCTTTGTTCGCCCTAAGTTGGCAGGGTAAGCTCACACGTGAGTCCCTTGCTCACTTTGCCACTGGAGTCAAGCAAGCCTGGCTGAAGACGGCTGTAATGACAGAAACCGGTCCTGGGAAGCTTGATTCCGGTCCAGGGAAGACATGGCTTGGCAGTTCGGGCTGGACTGTTCCCATGAGGCACAGGGTCAGACTGATTTGCATGTGGCCATGTCTGAACTGGGGTGGCGGAGTGAGCTAAAGAACGGTGATGGATTAAACCTAGATCAGTTGACTGGGGGTGAGTGCTTGTATTGTCAACGCTCCGTCCATCATCACCTTTGGTTTTTCTTTGTTCGCCCTAAGTTGGCAGGGTATGCTCTGACGTGAGTCCCTTGCTCACTTTGCCACTGGAGTCAAGCAAGCCCGGCTGAAGACGGCTGTAATGCCAGAAACCGGTCCTGGGAAGCTTGATTCCGGTCCAGGGAAGACATGACTTGGCAGTTCGGGCTGGACTGTTCCCATGAGGCACAGGGTCAGACTGATTTGCATTTGGCCATGTCTGAACTGGGGTGGTGGAGTGAGCTAAATAACGGTGATGGATTAAACCCAGATCAGTTGACTGGGGGTGAGTGTTTGTATTGTCAACGCTCCGTCCGTCATCACCTTTGTTTTTTCTTTGTTCGCCCTAAGTTGGCAGGGTATGCTCAGACGTGAGTCCCTTGCTCACTTTTCCACTGGAGTCAAGCAAGCCCGGCTGAAGACGGCTGTAATGCCAGAACCCGGTCCTGGGAAGCTTGATTCCGGTCCAGGGAAGACATGGCTTGGGAGTTCGGGCTGGACTGTTCCCATGAGGCACAGGGTCAGACTGATTTGCATATGGCCATGTCTGAACTGGGGTGGCGAAGTGAGCTAAAGTACGGTGATGGATTAAACCCAGATCAGTTTACTGGGGGTGAGTGTTTGTATTGTCAACGCTCCGTCCATCATCACCTTTGGTTTTTCTTTGTTCGCCCTAAGTTGGCAGGGTATGCTCAGACGTGAGTCCCTTGCTCACTTTTCCACTGGAGTCAAGCAAGCCAGGCTGAAGACGGCTGTAATGCCAGAACCCGGTCCTGGGAAGCTTGATTCCGGTCCAGGGAAGACATGGCTTGGCAGTTCGGGCTGGACTGTTCCCATGAGGCACAGGGTCAGACTGATTTGCATATGGCCATGTCTGAACTGGGGTGGCGGAGTGAGCTAAAGAACGGTGAAGGATTAAACCCAGATCAGTTGACTGGGTGTGAGTGTTTGTATTGTCAATGCTCCGTCCATCATCACCTTTGGTTTTTCTTTGTTCGCCCTAAGTTGGCAGGGTATGCTCAGACGTGAGTCCCTTGCTCACTTTGCCACTGGAGTCAAGCAAGCCCGGCAGAAGACGGCTGTAATGCCAGAAACCGGTCCTGGGAAGCTTGATTCCGGTCCAGGGAAGACATGGCTTGGCAGTTCGGGCTGGACTGTTCCCATGAGGCACAGGGTCAGACTGATTTGCATATGGCCATGTCTGAACTGGGGTGGCGGAGTGAGCTAAAGAACGGTGATGGATTAAACCCAGATCAGTTGACTGGGGGTGAGTGTTTGTATTGTCAACGCTCCGTCCATCATCACCTTTGGTTTTTCTTTGTTCGCCCTAAGTTGGCAGGGTATGCTCAGACGTGAGTCCCTTGCTCACTTTGCCACTGGAGTCAAGCAAGCCCGGCTGAAGACGGCTGTAATGCCAGAAACCGGTCCTGGGAAGCTTGATTCCGGTCCAGGGAAGACATGGCTTGGCAGTTTGGGCTGGACTGTTCCCATGAGGCACAGGGTCAGACTGATTTGCATATGGCCAGGTCTTAACTGGGGTGGCGGAGTGAGCTAAGGAACGGTGATGGATTAAACCCAGATCAGTTGACTGGGGGTGAGTGTTTGTATTGTCAACGCTCCCTCCATCATCACCTTTGGCTTTTCTTTTTGTTCGCCCTAAGTTGGCAGGGTATGCTCAGACGTGAGTCCCTTGCTCACTTTGCCACTGGAGTCAAGCAGGCCCGGCTGAAGACGGCTGTAATGCGAGAAACCGGTCCTGGGAAGCTTGATTCCGATCCAGGGAAGACATGGCTTGGCAGTTCGGGCTGGATTGTTCCCATGAGGCACAGGGTCAGACTGATTTGCATATGGCCATGTCTGAACTGGGGTGGCGGAGTGAGCTAAAGAACGGGGATGGATTAAACCCAGATCAGTTGACTGGGGATGAGTGTTTGTATTGGCAACGCTCCGTCCATCATCACCTTTAGTTTTTCTTTGTTCGCCCTAAGTTGGCAGGGTATGCTCAGACGTGAGTCCCTTGCTCACTTTGCCACTGGAGTCAAGCAAGCCCGGCTGAAGACGGCTGTAATGCCAGAAACCGGTCCTGGGAAGCTTGATTCCGGTCCAGGGAAGACATGGCTTGGCAGTTCGGGCTAGACTGTTCCCATGAGGCACAGGGTCAGACTGATTTGCATATGGCCATGTCTGAACTGGGGTGGCAGAGTGAGCTAAAGAACGGTGATGGATTAAACCCAGATCAGTTGACTGGGGGTGAGTGTTTGTATTGTTAACGCTCCGTCCATCATCACCTTTGGGTTTCCTTTGTTTGCCCTAAATTGGCAGGGTATGCTCAGACGTGAGTCCCTTGCTCACTTTGCCACTGGAGTCAAGCAAGCCCGGCTGAAGACGGCTGTAATGCCAGAACACGGTCCTGGGAAGCTTGATTCCGGTCCAGGGAAGACATGGCTTGGCAGTTCGGGCTGGACTGTTCCCATGAGGCACAGGGTCAGACTGATTTGCATATGGCCATGTCTGAACTGGTGTGGCAGAGTGAGCTAAAGAACGGTGATGGATTAAACCCAGATCAGTTGACTGGGGGTGAGTGTTTGTATTGTTAACGCTCCGTCCATCATCACCTTTGGGTTTCCTTTGTTCGCCCTAAGTTGGCAGGGTATGCTCAGACGTGAGTCCCTTGCTCACTTTGCCACTGGAGTCAAGCAAGCCCGGCTGAAGACGGCTGTAATGCCAGAACCCGGTCCTGGGAAGCTTGATTCCGGTCCAGGGAAGACATGGCTTGGCAGTTCGGGCTGGACTGTTCCCATGAGGCACAGGGTTAGACTGATTTGCATATGGCCATGTCTGAACTGGGGTGGCGGAGTGAGCTAAAGAACGGTGATGGATTAAACCCAGATCAGTTGACTGGGGGTGAGTGTTTGTATTGTCAACGCTCTGTCCATCATCACCTTTGGTTTTTCTTTGTTCGCCCTAAGTTGGCAGGGTATGCTCAGACGTGAGTCCCTTGCTCACTTTGCCACTGGAGTCCAGCAAGCCCGGCTGAAGACGGCTGTAATGCCAGAAACCGGTCCTGGGAAGTTTGATTCCGGTCCAGGGAAGACATGGCTTGGCAGTTCGGGCTGGACTGTTCCCATGAGGCACAGGGTCGGACTGATTTGCATACGGCCATGTCTGAACTGGGGTGGTGGAGTGAGCTAAAGAACGGTGATGGATTAAACCCAGATCAGTTGACTGGGGGTGAGTGTTTGTATTGTCAACGCTCCGTCCATCATCACCTTTGGTTTTTCTTTGTTCGCCCTAAGTTGGTAGGGTATGCTTAGATGTGAGTCCCTTGCTCACTTTGCCACTGGAGTCAAGCAAGCCCGGCTGAAGACGGCTGTAATGCCAGAAACCGGTCCTGGGAAGCTTGATTCCGGTCCAGGGAAGACATGACTTGGCAGTTCGGGCTGGACTGTTCCCATGAGGCACAGGGTCAGACTGATTTGCATTTGGCCATGTCTGAACTGGGGTGGTGGAGTGAGCTAAATAACGGTGATGGATTAAACCCAGATCAGTTGACTGGGGGTGAGTGTTTGTATTGTCAACGCTCCGTCCGTCATCACCTTTGTTTTTTCTTTGTTCGCCCTAAGTTGGCAGGGTATGCTCAGACGTGAGTCCCTTGCTCACTTTTCCACTGGAGTCAAGCAAGCCCGGCTGAAGACGGCTGTAATGCCAGAACCCGGTCCTGGGAAGCTTGATTCCGGTCCAGGGAAGACATGGCTTGGGAGTTCGGGCTGGACTGTTCCCATGAGGCACAGGGTCAGACTGATTTGCATATGGCCATGTCTGAACTGGGGTGGCGAAGTGAGCTAAAGTACGGTGATGGATTAAACCCAGATCAGTTTACTGGGGGTGAGTGTTTGTATTGTCAACGCTCCGTCCATCATCACCTTTGGTTTTTCTTTGTTCGCCCTAAGTTGGCAGGGTATGCTCAGACGTGAGTCCCTTGCTCACTTTTCCACTGGAGTCAAGCAAGCCAGGCTGAAGACGGCTGTAATGCCAGAACCCGGTCCTGGGAAGCTTGATTCCGGTCCAGGGAAGACATGGCTTGGCAGTTCGGGCTGGACTGTTCCCATGAGGCACAGGGTCAGACTGATTTGCATATGGCCATGTCTGAACTGGGGTGGCGGAGTGAGCTAAAGAACGGTGAAGGATTAAACCCAGATCAGTTGACTGGGTGTGAGTGTTTGTATTGTCAATGCTCCGTCCATCATCACCTTTGGTTTTTCTTTGTTCGCCCTAAGTTGGCAGGGTATGCTCAGACGTGAGTCCCTTGCTCACTTTGCCACTGGAGTCAAGCAAGCCCGGCAGAAGACGGCTGTAATGCGAGAAACCGGTCCTGGGAAGCTTGATTCCGATCCAGGGAAGACATGGCTTGGCAGTTCGGGCTGGATTGTTCCCATGAGGCACAGGGTCAGACTGATTTGCATATGGCCATGTCTGAACTGGGGTGGCGGAGTGAGCTAAAGAACGGGGATGGATTAAACCCAGATCAGTTGACTGGGGATGAGTGTTTGTATTGGCAACGCTCCGTCCATCATCACCTTTAGTTTTTCTTTGTTCGCCCTAAGTTGGCAGGGTATGCTCAGACGTGAGTCCCTTGCTCACTTTGCCACTGGAGTCAAGCAAGCCCGGCTGAAGACGGCTGTAATGCCAGAAACCGGTCCTGGGAAGCTTGATTCCGGTCCAGGGAAGACATGGCTTGGCAGTTCGGGCTAGACTGTTCCCATGAGGCACAGGGTCAGACTGATTTGCATATGGCCATGTCTGAACTGGGGTGGCAGAGTGAGCTAAAGAACGGTGATGGATTAAACCCAGATCAGTTGACTGGGGGTGAGTGTTTGTATTGTTAACGCTCCGTCCATCATCACCTTTGGGTTTCCTTTGTTTGCCCTAAATTGGCAGGGTATGCTCAGACGTGAGTCCCTTGCTCACTTTGCCACTGGAGTCAAGCAAGCCCGGCTGAAGACGGCTGTAATGCCAGAACACGGTCCTGGGAAGCTTGATTCCGGTCCAGGGAAGACATGGCTTGGCAGTTCGGGCTGGACTGTTCCCATGAGGCACAGGGTCAGACTGATTTGCATATGGCCATGTCTGAACTGGTGTGGCAGAGTGAGCTAAAGAACGGTGATGGATTAAACCCAGATCAGTTGACTGGGGGTGAGTGTTTGTATTGTTAACGCTCCGTCCATCATCACCTTTGGGTTTCCTTTGTTCGCCCTAAGTTGGCAGGGTATGCTCAGACGTGAGTCCCTTGCTCACTTTGCCACTGGAGTCAAGCAAGCCCGGCTGAAGACGGCTGTAATGCCAGAACCCGGTCCTGGGAAGCTTGATTCCGGTCCAGGGAAGACATGGCTTGGCAGTTCGGGCTGGACTGTTCCCATGAGGCACAGGGTTAGACTGATTTGCATATGGCCATGTCTGAACTGGGGTGGCGGAGTGAGCTAAAGAACGGTGATGGATTAAACCCAGATCAGTTGACTGGGGGTGAGTGTTTGTATTGTCAACGCTCTGTCCATCATCACCTTTGGTTTTTCTTTGTTCGCCCTAAGTTGGCAGGGTATGCTCAGACGTGAGTCCCTTGCTCACTTTGCCACTGGAGTCCAGCAAGCCCGGCTGAAGACGGCTGTAATGCCAGAAACCGGTCCTGGGAAGTTTGATTCCGGTCCAGGGAAGACATGGCTTGGCAGTTCGGGCTGGACTGTTCCCATGAGGCACAGGGTCGGACTGATTTGCATACGGCCATGTCTGAACTGGGGTGGTGGAGTGAGCTAAAGAACGGTGATGGATTAAACCCAGATCAGTTGACTGGGGGTGAGTGTTTGTATTGTCAACGCTCCGTCCATCATCACCTTTGGTTTTTCTTTGTTCGCCCTAAGTTGGTAGGGTATGCTTAGATGTGAGTCCCTTGCTCACTTTGCCACTGGAGTCAAGCAAGCCCGGCTGAAGACGGCTGTAATGCCAGAAACCGGTCCTGGGAAGCTTGATTCCGATCCAGGGAAGACATGGCTTGGCAGTTCGGGCTGGATTGTTCCCATGAGGCACAGGGTCAGACTGATTTGCATATGGCCATGTCTGAACTGGGGTGGCGGAGTGAGCTAAAGAACGGGGATGGATTAAACCCAGATCAGTTGACTGGGGATGAGTGTTTGTATTGGCAACGCTCCGTCCATCATCACCTTTGGTTTTTCTTTGTTCGCCCTAAGTTGGCAGGGTATGCTCAGACGTGAGTCCCTTGCTCACTTTTCCACTGGAGTCAAGCAAGCCCGGCTGAAGACGGCTGTAATGCCAGAAACCGGTCCTGGGAAGCTTGATTCCGGTCCAGGGAAGACATGGCTTGGCAGTTCGGGCTAGACTGTTCCCATGAGGCACAGGGTCAGACTGATTTGCATATGGCCATGTCTGAACTGGGGTGGCAGAGTGAGCTAAAGAACGGTGATGGATTAAACCCAGATCAGTTGACTGGGGGTGAGTGTTTGTATTGTTAACGCTCCGTCCATCATCACCTTTGGGTTTCCTTTGTTCGCCCTAAGTTGGCAGGGTATGCTCAGACGTGAGTCCCTTGCTCACTTTGCCACTGGAGTCAAGCAAGCCCGGCTGAAGACGGCTGTAATGCCAGAACCCGGTCCTGGGAAGCTTGATTCCGGTCCAGGGAAGACATGGCTTGGCAGTTCGGGCTGGACTGTTCCCATGAGGCAAAGGGTCAGACTGATTTGCATATGGCCATGTCTGAACTGGGGTGGCAGAGTGAGCTAAAGAACGGTGATGGATTAAACCCAGATCAGTTGACTGGGGGTGAGTGTTTGTATTGTTAACGCTCCGTCCATCATCACCTTTGGGTTTCCTTTGTTCGCCCTAAGTTGGCAGGGTATGCTCAGACGTGAGTCCCTTGCTCACTTTGCCACTGGAGTCAAGCAAGCCCGGCTGAAGACGGCTGTAATGCCAGAACCCGGTCCTGGGAAGCTTGATTCCGGTCCAGGGAAGACATGGCTTGGCAGTTCGGGCTGGACTGTTCCCATGAGGCACAGGGTTAGACTGATTTGCATATGGCCATGTCTGAACTGGGGTGGCGGAGTGAGCTAAAGAACGGTGATGGATTAAACCCAGATCAGTTGACTGGGGGTGAGTGTTTGTATTGTCAACGCTCTGTCCATCATCACCTTTGGTTTTTCTTTGTTCGCCCTAAGTTGGCAGGGTATGCTCAGACGTGAGTCCCTTGCTCACTTTGCCACTGGAGTCCAGCAAGCCCGGCTGAAGACGGCTGTAATGCCAGAAACCGGTTATGGGAAGTTTGATTCCGGTCCAGGGAAGACATGGCTTGGCAGTTCGGGCTGGACTGTTCCCATGAGGCACAGGGTCGGACTGATTTGCATATGGCCATGTCTGAACTGGGGTGGTGGAGTGAGCTAAAGAACGGTGATGGATTAAACCCAGATCAGTTGACTGGGGGTGAGTGTTTGTATTGTCAACGCTCCGTCCATCATCACCTTTGGTTTTTCTTTGTTCGCCCTAAGTTGGTAGGGTATGCTTAGATGTGAGTCCCTTGCTCACTTTGCCACTGGAGTCAAGCAAGCCCGGCTGAAGACGGCTGTAATGCCAGAAACCGGTCCTGGGAAGCTTGATTCCGGTCCAGGGAAGACATGGCTTGGCAGTTCGGGCTGGACTGTTCCCATGAGGCACAGGGTCAGACTGATTTGCATATGGCCATGTCTGAACTGGGGTGGCGGAGTGAGCTAAAGAACGGTGATGGATTAAACCTAGATCAGTTGACTGGGGGTGAGTGCTTGTATTGTCAACGCTCCGTCCATCATCACCTTTGGTTTTTCTTTGTTCGCCCTAAGTTGGCAGGGTATGCTCTGACGTGAGTCCCTTGCTCACTTTGCCACTGGAGTCAAGCAAGCCCGGCTGAAGACGGCTGTAATGCCAGAAACCGGTCCTGGGAAGCTTGATTCCGGTCCAGGGAAGACATGACTTGGCAGTTCGGCTGGACTGTTCCCATGAGGCACAGGGTCAGACTGATTTGCATATGGCCATGTCTGAACTGGGGTGGTGGAGTGAGCTAAATAACGGTGATGGATTAAACCCAGATCAGTTGACTGGGGGTGAGTGTTTGTATTGTCAACGCTCCGTCCGTCATCACCTTTGTTTTTTCTTTGTTCGCCCTAAGTTGGCAGGGTATGCTCAGACGTGAGTCCCTTGCTCACTTTTCCACTGGAGTCAAGCAAGCCTGGCTGAAGACGGCTGTAATGCCAGAACCCGGTCCTGGGAAGCTTGATTCCGGTCCAGGGAAGACATGGCTTGGGAGTTCGGGCTGGACTGTTCCCATGAGGCACAGGGTCAGACTGATTTGCATATGGCCATGTCTGAACTGGGGTGGCGAAGTGAGCTAAAGTACGGTGATGGATTAAACCCAGATCAGTTGACTGGGGGTGAGTGTTTGTATTGTCAACGCTCCGTCCATCATCACCTTTGGTTTTTCTTTGTTCGCCCTAAGTTGGCAGGGTATGCTCAGACGTGAGTCCCTTGCTCACTTTTCCACTGGAGTCAAGCAAGCCCGGCTGAAGACGGCTGTAATGCCAGAACCCGGTCCTGGGAAGCTTGATTCCGGTCCAGGGAAGACATGACTTGGCAGTTCGGGCTGGACTGTTCCCATGAGGCACAGGGTCAGACTGATTTGCATATGGCCATGTCTGAACTGGGGTGGCGGAGTGAGCTAAAGAACGGTGAAGGATTAAACCCAGATCAGTTGACTGGGTGTGAGTGTTTGTATTGTCAATGCTCCGTCCATCATCACCTTTGGTTTTTCTTTGTTCGCCCTAAGTTGGCAGGGTATGCTCAGACGTGAGACCCTTGCTCACTTTGCCACTGGAGTCAAGCAAGCCCGGCAGAAGACGGCTGTAATGCCAGAAACCGGTCCTGGGAAGCTTGATTCCGGTCCAGGGAAGACATGGCTTGGCAGTTCGGGCTGGACTGTTCCCATGAGGCACAGGGTCAGACTGATTTGCATATGGCCATGTCTGAACTGGGGTGGCGGAGTGAGCTAAAGAACGGTGATGGATTAAACCCAGATCAGTTGACTGGGGGTGAGTGTTTGTATTGTCAACGCTCCGTCCATCATCACCTTTGGTTTTTCTTTGTTCGCCCTAAGTTGGCAGGGTATGCTCAGACGTGAGTCCCTTGCTCACTTTGCCACTGGAGTCAAGCAAGCCCGGCTGAAGACGGCTGTAATGCCAGAAACCGGTCCTGGGAAGCTTGATTCCGGTCCAGGGAAGACATGGCTTGGCAGTTTGGGCTGGACTGTTCCCATGAGGCACAGGGTCAGACTGATTTGCATATGGCCACGTCTTAACTGGGGTGGCGGAGTGAGCTAAGGAACGGTGATGGATAAAACCCAGATCAGTTGACTGGGGGTGAGTGTTTGTATTGTCAACGCTCCCTCCATCATCACCTTTGGCTTTTCTTTTTGTTCGCCCTAAGTTGGCAGGGTATGCTCAGACGTGAGTCCCTTGCTCACTTTGCCACTGGAGTCAAGCAGGCCCGGCTGAAGACGGCTGTAATGCCAGAAACCGGTCCTGGGAAGCTTGATTCCGATCCAGGGAAGACATGGCTTGGCAGTTCGGGCTGGATTGTTCCCATGAGGCACAGGGTCAGACTGATTTGAATATGGCCATGTCTGAACTGGGGTGGCGGAGTGAGCTAAAGAACGGGGATGGATTAAACCCAGATCAGTTGACTGGGGATGAGTGTTTGTATTGGCAACGCTCCGTCCATCATCACCTTTGGTTTTTCTTTGTTCGCCCTAAGTTGGCAGGGTATGCTCAGACGTGAGTCCCTTGCTCACTTTGCCACTGGAGTCAAGCAAGCCCGGCTGAAGACGGCTGTAATGCCAGAAACCGGTCCTGGGAAGCTTGATTCCGGTCCAGGGAAGACATGGCTTGGCAGTTCGGGCTGGACTGTTCCCATGAGGCACAGGGTCAGACTGATTTGCATATGGCCATGTCTGAGCTGGGGTGGCGGAGTGAGCTAAAAAACGGTGATGGATTAAACCCAGATCGGTTGACTGGGGGTGAGTGTTTGTATTGTCAACGCTCCGTCCATCATCACCTTTGGTTTGTCTTTGTTCGCCCTAAGTTGGCAGGGTATGCTCAGACGTGAGTCCCTTGCTCACTTTTCCACTGGAGTCAAGCAAGCCCGGCTGAAGACGGCTGTAATGCCAGAAACCGGTCCTGGGAAGCTTGATTCCGGTCCAGGGAAGACATGGCTTGGCAGTTCGGGCTAGACTGTTCCCATGAGGCACAGGGTCAGACTGATTTGCATATGGCCATGTCTGAACTGGGGTGGCAGAGTGAGCTAAAGAACGGTGATGGATTAAACCCAGATCAGTTGACTGGGGGTGAGTGTTTGTATTGTTAACGCTCCGTCCATCATCACCTTTGGGTTTCCTTTGTTCGCCCTAAGTTGGCAGGGTATGCTCAGACGTGAGTCCCTTGCTCACTTTGCCACTGGAGTCAAGCAAGCCCGGCTGAAGACGGCTGTAATGCCAGAACCCGGTCCTGGGAAGTTTGATTCCGGTCCAGGGAAGACATGGCTTGGCAGTTCGGGCTGGACTGTTCCCATGAGGCACAGGGTCAGACTGATTTGCATATGGCCATGTCTTAACTGGGGTGGCGGTGTGAGCTAAGGAACGGTGATGGATTAAACCCAGATCAGTTGACTGGGGGTGAGTGTTTGTATTGTCAACGCTCCCTCCATCATCACCTTTGGCTTTTCTTTTTGTTCGCCCTAAGTTGGCAGGGTATGCTCAGACGTGAGTCCCTTGCTCACTTTGCCACTGGAGTCAAGCAGGACCGGCTGAAGACGGCTGTAATGCCAGAAACCGGTCCTGGGAAGCTTGATTCCGATCTAGGGAAGACATGGCTTGGCAGTTCGGGCTGGACTGTTCCCATGAGGCACAGGGTCAGACTGATTTGCATATGGCCATGTCTGAACTGGGGTGGCGGAGTGAGCTAAAGAACGGGGATGGATTAAACCCAGATCAGTTAACTGGGGATGAGTGTTTGTATTGGCAACGCTCCGTCCATCATCACCTTTGGTTTTTCTTTGTTCGCCCTAAGTTGGCAGGGTATGCTCAGACGTGAGTCCCTTGCTCACTTTGCCACTGGAGTCAAGCAAGCCCGGCTGAAGACGGCTGTAATGCCAGAAACCGGTCCTGGGAAGCTTGATTCCGGTCCAGGGAAGACATGGCTTGGCAGTTCGGGCTGGACTGTTCCCATGAGGCACAGGGTCAGACTGATTTGCATATGGCCATGTCTGAGCTGGGGTGGCGGAGTGAGCTAAAAAACGGTGATGGATTAAACCCAGATCAGTTGACTGGGGGTGAGTGTTTGTATTGTCAACGCTCCGTCCATCATCACCTTTGGTTTTTCTTTGTTCGCCCTAAGTTGGCAGGGTATGCTCAGACGTGAGTCCCTTGCTCACTTTTCCACTGGAGTCAAGCAAGCCCGGCTGAAGACGGCTGTAATGCCAGAAACCGGTCCTGGGAAGCTTGATTCCGGTCCAGGGAAGACATGGCTTGGCAGTTCGGGCTGGACTGTTCCCATGAGGCACAGGGTCAGACTGATTTGCATATGGCCATGTCTGAACTGGGGTGGCAGAGTGAGCTAAAGAACGGTGATGGATTAAACCCAGATCAGTTGACTGGGGGTGAGTGTTTGTATTGTTAACGCTCCGTCCATCATCACCTTTGGGTTTCCTTTGTTCGCCCTAAGTTGGCAGGGTATGCTCAGACGTGAGTCCCTTGCTCACTTTGCCACTGGAGTCAAGCAAGCCCGGCTGAAGACGGCTGTAATGCCAGAAACCGGTCCTGGGAAGTTTGATTCCGGTCCAGGGAAGACATGGCTTGGCAGTTCGGGCTGGACTGTTCCCATGAGGCACAGGGTCGGACTGATTTGCATATGGCCATGTCTGAACTGGGGTGGTGGAGTGAGCTAAAGAACGGTGATGGATTAAACCCAGATCAGTTGACTGGGGGTGAGTGTTTGTATTGTCAACGCTCCGTCCATCATCACCTTTGGTTTTTCTTTGTTCGCCCTAAGTTGGTAGGGTATGCTTAGATGTGAGTCCCTTGCTCACTTTTCCACTGGAGTCAAGCAAGCCCGGCTGAAGATGGCTGTAATGCCAGAAACCGGTCCTGGGAAGCTTGATTCCGGTCCAGGGAAGACATGGCTTGGCAGTTCGGGCTGGACTGTTCCCATGAGGCACAGGGTCAGACTGATTTGCATATGGCCATGTCTGAACTGGGGTGGCAGAGTGAGCTAAAGAACGGTGATGGATTAAACCCAGATCAGTTGACTGGGGGTGAGTGTTTGTATTGTTAACGCTCCGTCCATCATCACCTTTGGGTTTCCTTTGTTCGCCCTAAGTTGGCAGGGTATGCTCAGACGTGAGTCCCTTGCTCACTTTGCCACTGGAGTCAAGCAAGCCCGGCTGAAGACGGCTGTAATGCCAGAAACCGGTCCTGGGAAGTTTGATTCCGGTCCAGGGAAGACATGGCTTGGCAGTTCGGGCTGGACTGTTCCCATGAGGCACAGGGTCGGACTGATTTGCATATGGCCATGTCTGAACTGGGGTGGTGGAGTGAGCTAAAGAACGGTGATGGATTAAACCCAGATCAGTTGACTGGGGGTGAGTGTTTGTATTGTCAACGCTCCGTCCATCATCACCTTTGGTTTTTCTTTGTTCGCCCTAAGTTGGTAGGGTATGCTTAGATGTGAGTCCCTTGCTCACTTTGCCACTGGAGTCAAGCAAGCCCGGCTGAAGACGGCTGTAATGCCAGAAACCGGTCCTGGGAAGCTTGATTCCGGTCCAGGGAAGACATGGCTTGGCAGTTCGGGCTGGACTGTTCCCATGAGGCACAGGGTCAGACTGATTTGCATATGGCCATGTCTGAACTGGGGTGGCGGAGTGAGCTAAAGAACGGTGATGGATTAAACCCAGATCAGTTGACTGGGGGTGAGTGTTTGTATTGTCAACGCTCCGTCCATCATCACCTTTGGTTTTTCTTTGTTCGCCCTAAGTTGGCAGGGTATGCTCAGACGTGAGTCCCTTGCTCACTTTTCAACTGGAGTCAAGCAAGCCCGGCTGAAGACGGCTGTAATGCCAGAACCCGGTCCTGTGAAGCTTGATTCCGGTCCAGGGAAGACATGGCTTGGCAGTTCAGGCTGGACTGTTCCCATGAGACACAGGGTCAGACTGATTTGCATATGGCCATGTCTGAACTGGGGTGGCGGAGTGAGCTAAAGAACGGTGATGGATTAAACCCAGATCAGTTGACTGGGGGTGAGTGTTTGTATTGTCAACGCTCCGTCCATCATCACCTTTGGGTTTCCTTTGTTCGCCCTAAGTTGGCAGGGTATGCTCAGACGTGAGTCCCTTGCTCACTTTGCCACTGGAGTCAAGCAAGCCCGGCTGAAGACGGCTGTAATGCCAGAAACCGGTCCTGGGAAGCTTGATTCCGGTCCAGGGATGACATGGCTTGGCAGTTCGGGCTGGACTGTTCCCATGAGGCACAGGGTCAGACTGATTTGCATATGGCCATGTCTGAACTGGGGTGGCGGAGTGAGCTAAAGAACGGTGATGGATTAAACCCATATCAGTTGACTAGGGGTGAGTGTTTGTATTGTCAACGCTCCGTCCATCATCACCTTTGGTTTTTCTTTGTTCGCCCTAAGTTGGCAGGGTAAGCTCACACGTGAGTCCCTTGCTCACTTTGCCACTGGAGTCAAGCAAGCCTGGCTGAAGACGGCTGTAATGCCAGAAACCGGTCCTGGGAAGCTTGATTCCGGTCCAGGGAAGACATGGCTTGGCAGTTCGGGCTGGACTGTTCCCATGAGGCACAGGGTCAGACTGATTTGCATGTGGCCATGTCTGAACTGGGGTGGCGGAGTGAGCTAAAGAACGGTGATGGATTAAACCTAGATCAGTTGACTGGGGGTGAGTGCTTGTATTGTCAACGCTCCGTCCATCATCACCTTTGGTTTTTCTTTGTTCGCCCTAAGTTGGCAGGGTATGCTCAGACGTGAGTCCCTTGCTCACTTTGCCACTGGAGTCAAGCAAGCCCGGCTGAAGACGGCTGTAATGCCAGAAACCGGTCCTGCGAAGCTTGATTCCGGACCAGGGAAGACATGTCTTAGCAGTTCGGGCTGGACTGTTCCCATGAGGCACAGGGTCAGACTGATTTGCATATGGCCATGTCTGAACTGGGGTGGCGGAGTGAGCTAAAGAACGGTGATGGATTAAACTCAGATCAGTTGACTGGGGGTGAGTGTTTGTATTGTCAACACTCCGTCCATCATCACCTTTGCTTTTTCTTTGTTCGCCCTAAGTTGGCAGGGTATGCTCAGACGTGAGTCCCTTGCTCACTTTGCCACTGGAGTCAAGCAAGCCCAGCTGAAGACGGCTGTAATGCCAGAAACCGGTCCTGGGAAGCTTGATTCCGGTCCAGGGAAGACATGGCTTGGCAGTTCGGGCTGGACTGTTCCCATGAGGCACAGGGTCAGACTGATTTGCATATGGCCATGTCTGAACTGGGGTGGCGGAGTGAGCTAAAGAACGGTGATGGATTAAACCCAGATCAGTTGACTGGGGGTGAGTGTTTGTATTGTCAACGCTCCGTCCATCATCACCTTTGGTTTTTCTTTGTTCGTCCTAAGTTGGCAGGGTATGCTCAGACTTGAGTCCCTTGCTCACTTTGCCACTGGAGTCAAGCAAGCCCGGCTGAAGATGGCTGTAATGCCAGAAACCGGTCCTGGGAAGCTTGATTCCGGTCCAGGGAAGACATGGCTTGGGAGTTCGGGCTGGACTGTTCCCATGAGGCACAGGGTCAGACTGATTTGCATATGGCCATGTCTGAACTGGGGTGGCGAAGTGAGCTAAAGAACGGTGATGGATTAAACCCAGATCAGTCGACTGGGGGTGAGTGTTTGTATTGTCAACGCTCCGTCCATCATCACCTTTGGTTTTTCTTTGTTCGCCCTAAGTTGGCAGGGTATGCTCAGACGTGAGTCCCTTGCTCACTTTTCCACTGGAGTCAAGCAAGCCCGGCTGAAGACGGCTGTAATGCCAGAACCCGGTCCTGGGATGCTTGATTCCGGTCCAGGGAAGACATGGCTTGGCAGTTTGGGCTGGACTGTTCCCATGAGACACAGGGTCAGACTGATTTGCATATGGCCATGTCTGAACTGGGGTGGCGGAGTGAGCTAAAGAACGGTGATGGATTAAACCCAGATCAGTTGACTGGGGGTGAGTGTTTGTATTGTCAACGCTCCGTCCATCATCACCTTTGGGTTTCCTTTGTTCGCCCTAAGTTGGCAGGGTATGCTCAGACGTGAGTCCCTTGCTCACTTTGCCACTGGAGTCAAGCAAGCCCGGCTGAAGACGGCTGTAATGCCAGAAACCGGTCCTGGGAAGCTTGATTCCGGTCCAGGGAAGACATGGCTTAGCAGTTCGGGCTGGACTGTTCCCATGAGGCACAGAGTCAGACTGATTTGCATATGGCCATGTCTGAACTGGGGTGGCGGAGTGAGCTAAAGAACGGTGATGGATTAAACCCATATCAGTTGACTAGGGGTGAGTGTTTGTATTGTCAACGCTCCGTCCATCATCACCTTTGGTTTTTCTTTGTTTGCCCTAAGTTGGCAGGGTAAGCTCAGACGTGAGTCCCTTGCTCACTTTGCCACTGGAGTCAAGCAAGCCCGGCTGAAGACGGCTGTAATGCCAGAAACCGGTCCTGGGAAGCTTGATTCCGGTCCAGGGAAGACATGGCTTGGCAGTACGGGCTGGACTGTTCCCATGAGGCACAGGGTCAGACTGATTTGCATATGGCCATGTCTGAACTGGGGTGGCGGAGTGAGCTAAAGAACGGTGATGGATTAAACCCAGATCAGTTGACTGGGGGTGAGTGTTTGTATTGTCAACGCTCCGTCCATCATCACCTTTGGTTTTTCTTTGTTCGTCCTAAGTTGGCAGGGTATGCTCAGACTTGAGTCCCTTGCTCACTTTGCCACTGGAGTCAAGCAAGCCCGGCTGAAGATGGCTGTAATGCCAGAAACCGGTCCTGGGAAGCTTGATTCCGGTCCAGGGAAGACATGGCTTGGCAGTTTGGGCTGGACTGTTCCCATGAGGCACAGGGTCAGACTGATTTGCATATGGCCATGTCTTAACTGGGGTGGCGGAGTGAGCTAAGGAACGGTGATGGATTAAACCCAGATCAGTTGACTGGGGGTGAGTGTTTGTATTGTCAACGCTCCCTCCATCATCACCTTTGGCTTTTCTTTTTGTTCGCCCTAAGTTGGCAGGGTATGCTCAGACGTGAGTCCCTTGCTCACTTTGCCACTGGAGTCAAGCAGGCCCGGCTGAAGACGGCTGTAATGCCAGAAACCGGTCCTGCGAAGCTTGATTCCGGACCAGGGAAGACATGGCTTAGCAGTTCGGGCTGGACTGTTCCCATGAGGCACAGGGTCAGACTGATTTGCATATGGCCATGTCTGAACTGGGGTGGCGGAGTGAGCTAAAGAACGGTGATGGATTAAACTCAGATCAGTTGACTGGGGGTGAGTGTTTGTATTGTCAACACTCCGTCCATCATCACCTTTGCTTTTTCTTTGTTCGCCCTAAGTTGGCAGGGTATGCTCAGACGTGAGTCCCTTGCTCACTTTGCCACTGGAGTCAAGCAAGCCCAGCTGAAGACGGCTGTAATGCCAGAAACCGGTCCTGGGAAGCTTGATTCCGGTCCAGGGAAGACATGGCTTGGCAGTTCGGGCTGGACTGTTCCCATGAGGCACAGGGTCAGACTGATTTGCATATGGCCATGTCTGAACTGGGGTGGCGGAGTGAGCTAAAGAACGGTGATGGATTAAACCCAGATCAGTTGACTGGGGGTGAGTGTTTGTATTGTCAACGCTCCGTCCATCATCACCTTTGGTTTTTCTTTGTTCGTCCTAAGTTGGCAGGGTATGCTCAGACTTGAGTCCCTTGCTCACTTTGCCACTGGAGTCAAGCAAGCCCGGCTGAAGATGGCTGTAATGCCAGAAACCGGTCCTGGGAAGCTTGATTCCGGTCCAGGGAAGACATGGCTTGGGAGTTCGGGCTGGACTGTTCCCATGAGGCACAGGGTCAGACTGATTTGCATATGGCCATGTCTGAACTGGGGTGGCGAAGTGAGCTAAAGAACGGTGATGGATTAAACCCAGATCAGTCGACTGGGGGTGAGTGTTTGTATTGTCAACGCTCCGTCCATCATCACCTTTGGTTTTTCTTTGTTCGCCCTAAGTTGGCAGGGTATGCTCAGACGTGAGTCCCTTGCTCACTTTTCCACTGGAGTCAAGCAAGCCCGGCTGAAGACGGCTGTAATGCCAGAACCCGGTCCTGGGATGCTTGATTCCGGTCCAGGGAAGACATGGCTTGGCAGTTCGGGCTGGACTGTTCCCATGAGACACAGGGTCAGACTGATTTGCATATGGCCATGTCTGAACTGGGGTGGCGGAGTGAGCTAAAGAACGGTGATGGATTAAACCCAGATCAGTTGACTGGGGGTGAGTGTTTGTATTGTCAACGCTCCGTCCATCATCACCTTTGGGTTTCCTTTGTTCGCCCTAAGTTGGCAGGGTATGCTCAGACGTGAGTCCCTTGCTCACTTTGCCACTGGAGTCAAGCAAGCCCGGCTGAAGACGGCTGTAATGCCAGAAACCGGTCCTGGGAAGCTTGATTCCGGTCCAGGGAAGACATGGCTTAGCAGTTCGGGCTGGACTGTTCCCATGAGGCACAGAGTCAGACTGATTTGCATATGGCCATGTCTGAACTGGGGTGGCGGAGTGAGCTAAAGAACGGTGATGGATTAAACCCATATCAGTTGACTAGGGGTGAGTGTTTGTATTGTCAACGCTCCGTCCATCATCACCTTTGGTTTTTCTTTGTTTGCCCTAAGTTGGCAGGGTAAGCTCAGACGTGAGTCCCTTGCTCACTTTGCCACTGGAGTCAAGCAAGCCCGGCTGAAGACGGCTGTAATGCCAGAAACCGGTCCTGGGAAGCTTGATTCCGGTCCAGGGAAGACATGGCTTGGCAGTACGGGCTGGACTGTTCCCATGAGGCACAGGGTCAGACTGATTTGCATATGGCCATGTCTGAACTGGGGTGGCGGAGTGAGCTAAAGAACGGTGATGGATTAAACCCAGATCAGTTGACTGGGGGTGAGTGTTTGTATTGTCAACGCTCCGTCCATCATCACCTTTGGTTTTTCTTTGTTCGTCCTAAGTTGGCAGGGTATGCTCAGACTTGAGTCCCTTGCTCACTTTGCCACTGGAGTCAAGCAAGCCCGGCTGAAGATGGCTGTAATGCCAGAAACCGGTCCTGGGAAGCTTGATTCCGGTCCAGGGAAGACATGGCTTGGCAGTTTGGGCTGGACTGTTCCCATGAGGCACAGGGTCAGACTGATTTGCATATGGCCATGTCTTAACTGGGGTGGCGGAGTGAGCTAAGGAACGGTGATGGATTAAACCCAGATCAGTTGACTGGGGGTGAGTGTTTGTATTGTCAACGCTCACTCCATCATCACCTTTGGCTTTTCTTTTTGTTCGCCCTAAGTTGGCAGGGTATGCTCAGACGTGAGTCCCTTGCTCACTTTGCCACTGGAGTCAAGCAGGCCCGGCTGAAGACGGCTGTAATGCCAGAAACCGGTCCTGGGAAGCTTGATTCCGATCCAGGGAAGACATGGCTTGGCAGTTCGGGCTGGATTGTTCCCATGAGGCACAGGGTCAGACTGATTTGCATATGGCCATGTCTGAACTGGGGTGGCGGAGTGAGCTAAAGAACGGGGATGGATTAAACCCAGATCAGTTGACTGGGGATGAGTGTTTGTATTGGCAACGCTCTGTCCATCATCACCTTTGGTTTTTCTTTGTTCGCCCTAAGTTGGCAGGGTATGCTCAGACGTGAGTCCCTTGCTCACTTTGCCACTGGAGTCAAGCAAGCCCGGCTGAAGACGGCTGTAATGCCAGAAACCGGTCCTGGGAAGCTTGATTCCGGTCCAGGGAAGACATGGCTTGGCAGTTCGGGCTAGACTGTTCCCATGAGGCACAGGGTCAGACTTATTTGCATATGGCCATGTCTGAACTGGGGTGGCAGAGTGAGCTAAAGAACGGTGATGGATTAAACCCAGATCAGTTGACTGGGGGTGAGTGTTTGTATTGTTAACGCTCCGTCCATCATCACCTTTGGGTTTCCTTTGTTCGCCCTAAGTTGGCAGGGTATGCTCAGACGTGAGTCCCTTGCTCACTTTGCCACTGGAGTCAAGCAAGCCCGGCTGAAGACGTCTGTAATGCCAGAACCCGGTCCTGGGAAACTTGATTCCGGTCCAGGGAAGACATGGCTTGGCAGTTCGGGCTGGACTGTTCCCATGAGGCACAGGGTCAGACTGATTTGCATATGGCCATGTCTGAACTGGGGTGGCAGAGTGAGCTAAAGAACGGTGATGGATTAAACCCAGATCAGTTGACTGGGGGTGAGTGTTTGTATTGTTAACGCTCCGTCCATCATCACCTTTGGGTTTCCTTTGTTCGCCCTAAGTTGGCAGGGTATGCTCAGACGTGAGTCCCTTGCTCACTTTGCCACTGGAGTCAAGCAAGCCCGGCTGAAGACGGCTGTAATGCCAGAACCCAATCCTGGGAAGCTTGATTCCGGTCCAGGGAAGACATGGCTTGGCAGTTCGGGCTGGACTGTTCCCATGAGGCACAGGGTTAGACTGATTTGCATATGGCCATGTCTGAACTGGGGTGGCGGAGTGAGCTAAAGAACGGTGATGGATTAAACCCAGATCAGTTGACTGGGGGTGAGTGTTTGTATTGTCAACGCTCTGTCCATCATCACCTTTGGTTTTTCTTTGTTCGCCCTAAGTTGGCAGGGTATGCTCAGACGTGAGTCCCTTGCTCACTTTGCCACTGGAGTCCAGCACGCCCGGCTGAAGACGGCTGTAATGCCAGAAACCGGTCCTGGGAAGTTTGATTCCGGTCCAGGGAAGACATGGCTTGGCAGTTCGGGCTGGACTGTTCCCATGAGGCACAGGGTCGGACTGATTTGCATATGGCCATGTCTGAACTGGGGTGGTGGAGTGAGCTAAAGAACGGTGATGGATTAAACCCAGATCAGTTGACTTGGGGTGAGTGTTTGTATTGTCAACGCTCCGTCCATCATCACCTTTGGTTTTTCTTTGTTCGCCCTAAGTTGGTAGGGTATGCTTAGATGTGAGTCCCTTGCTCACTTTGCCACTGGAGTCAAGCAAGCCCGGCTGAAGACGGCTGTAATGCCAGAAACCGGTCCTGGGAAGCTTGATTCCGATCCAGGGAAGACATGGCTTGGCAGTTCGGGCTGGATTGTTCCCATGAGGCACAGGGTCAGACTGATTTGCATATGGCCATGTCTGAACTGGGGTGGCGGAGTGAGCTAAAGAACGGGGATGGATTAAACCCCGATCAGTTGACTGGGGATGAGTGTTTGTATTGTCAACGCTCCGTCCATCATCACCTTTGGTTTTTCTTTGTTCGCCCTAAGTTGGCAGGGTATGCTCAGACATGAGTCCCTTGCTCACTTTTCAACTGGAGTCAAGCAAGCCCGGCTGAAGACGGCTGTAATGCCAGAACCCGGTCCTGTGAAGCTTGATTCCGGTCCAGGGAAGACATGGCTTGGCAGTTCAGGCTGGACTGTTCCCATGAGACACAGGGTCAGACTGATTTGCATATGGCCATGTCTGAACTGGGGTGGCGGAGTGAGCTAAAGAACGGTGATGGATTAAACCCAGATCAGTTGACTGGGGGTGAGTGTTTGTATTGTCAACGCTCCGTCCATCATCACCTTTGGGTTTCCTTTGTTCGCCCTAAGTTGGCAGGGTATGCTCAGATGTGAGTCCCTTGCTCACTTTGCCACTGGAGTCAAGCAAGCCCGGCTGAAGACGGCTGTAATGCCAGAAACCGGTCCTGGGAAGCTTGATTCCGGTCCAGGGAAGACATGGCTTGGCAGTTCGGGCTGGACTGTTCCCATGAGGCACAGGGTCAGACTGATTTGCATATGGCCATGTCTGAACTGGGGTGGCGAGTGAGCTAAAGAACGGTGATGGATTAAACCCATATCAGTTGACTAGGGGTGAGTGTTTGTATTGTCAACGCTCCGTCCGTCATCACCTTTGGTTTTTCTTTGTTCGCCCTAAGTTGGCAGGGTAAGCTCACACGTGAGTCCCTTGCTCACTTTGCCACTGGAGTCAAGCAAGCCTGGCTGAAGACGGCTGTAATGCCAGAAACCGGTCCTGGGAAGCTTGATTCCGGTCCAGGGAAGACATGGCTTGGCAGTTCGGGCTGGACTGTTCCCATGAGGCACAGGGTCAGACTGATTTGCATGTGGCCATGTCTGAACTGGGGTGGCGGAGTGAGCTAAAGAATGGTGATGGATTAAACCTAGATCAGTTGACTGGGGGTGAGTGCTTGTATTGTCAACGCTCCGTCCATCATCACCTTTGGTTTTTCTTTGTTCGCCCTAAGTTGGCAGGGTATGCTCTGACGTGAGTCCCTTGCTCACTTTGCCACTGGAGTCAAGCAAGCCCGGCTGAAGACGGCTGTAATGTCAGAAACCGGTCCTGGGAAGCTTGATTCCGGTCCAGGGAAGACATGACTTGGCAGTTCGGGCTGGACTGTTCCCATGAGGCACAGGGTCAGACTGATTTGCATATGGCCATGTCTGAACTGGGGTGGTGGAGTGAGCTAAATAACGGTGATGGATTAAACCCAGATCAGTTGACTGGGGGTGAGTGTTTGTATTGTCAACGCTCCGTCCGTCATCACCTTTGTTTTTTCTTTGTTCGCCCTAAGTTGGCAGGGTATGCTCAGACGTGAGTCCCTTGCTCACTTTTCCACTGGAGTCAAGCAAGCCCGGCTGAAGACGGCTGTAATGCCAGAACCCGGTCCTGGGAAGCTTGATTCCGGTCCAGGGAAGACATGGCTTGGGAGTTCGGGCTGGACTGTTCCCATGAGGCACAGGGTCAGACTGATTTGCATATGGCCATGTCTGAACTGGGGTGGCGAAGTGAGCTAAAGTACGGTGATGGATTAAACCCAGATCAGTTGACTGGGGGTGAGTGTTTGTATTGTCAACGCTCCGTCCATCATCACCTTTGGTTTTTCTTTGTTCGCCCTAAGTTGGCAGGGTATGCTCAGACGTGAGTCCCTTGCTCACTTTTCCACTGGAGTCAAGCAAGCCCGGCTGAAGACGGCTGTAATGCCAGAACCCGGTCCTGGGAAGCTTGATTCCGGTCCAGGGAAGACATGGCTTGGCAGTTCGGGCTGGACTGTTCCCATGAGACACAGGGTCAGACTGATTTGCATATGGCCATGTCTGAACTGGGGTGGCGGAGTGAGCTAAAGAACGGTGAAGGATTAAACCCAGATCAGTTGACTGGGTGTGAGTGTTTGTATTGTCAATGCTCCGTCCATCATCACCTTTGGTTTTTCTTTGTTCGCCCTAAGTTGGCAGGGTATGCTCAGACGTGAGTCCCTTGCTCACTTTGCCACTGGAGTCAAGCAAGCCCGGCAGAAGACGGCTGTAATGCCAGAAACCGGTCCTGGGAAGCTTGATTCCGGTCCAGGGAAGACATGGCTTGGCAGTTCGGGCTGGACTGTTCCCATGAGGCACAGGGTCAGACTGATTTGCATATGGCCATGTCTGAACTGGGGTGGCGGAGTGAGCTAAAGAACGGTGATGGATTAAACCCAGATCAGTTGACTGGGGGTGAGTGTTTGTATTGTCAACGCTCCGTCCATCATCACCTTTGGTTTTTCTTTGTTCGCCCTAAGTTGGCAGGGTATGCTCAGACGTGAGTCCCTTGCTCACTTTGCCACTGGAGTCAAGCAAGCCCGGCTGAAGACGGCTGTAATGCCAGAAACCGGTCCTGGGAAGCCTGATTCCGGTCCAGGGAAGACATGGCTTGGCAGTTTGGGCTGGACTGTTCCCATGAGGCACAGGGTCAGACTGATTTGCATATGGCCATGTCTTAACTGGGGTAGCGGAGTGAGCTAAGGAACGGTGATGGATTAAACCCAGATCAGTTGACTGGGGGTGAGTGTTTGTATTGTCAACGCTCCCTCCATCATCACCTTTGGCTTTTCTTTTTGTTCGCCCTAAGTTGGCAGGGTATGCTCAGACGTGAGTCCCTTGCTCACTTTGCCACTGGAGTCAAGCAGGCCCGGCTGAAGACGGCTGTAATGCCAGAAACCGGTCCTGGGAAGCTTGATTCCGATCCAGGGAAGACATGGCTTGGCAGTTCGGGCTGGATTGTTCCCATGAGGCACAGGGTCAGACTGATTTGCATATGTCCATGTCTGAACTGGGGTGGCGGAGTGAGCTAAAGAACGGGGATGGATTAAACCCAGATCAGTTGACTGGGGATGAGTGTTTGTATTGGCAACGCTCCGTCCATCATCACCTTTGGTTTTTCTTTGTTCGCCCTAAGTTGGCAGGGTATGCTCAGACGTGAGTCCCTTGCTCACTTTGCCACTGGAGTCAAGCAAGCCCGGCTGAAGACGGCTGTAATGCCAGAAACCGGTCCTGGGAAGCTTGATTCCGGTCCAGGGAAGACATGGCTTGGCAGTTCGGGCTGGACGGTTCCCATGAGGCACAGGGTCAGACTGATTTGCATATGGCCATGTCTGAGCTGGGGTGGCGGAGTGAGCTAAAAAACGGTGATGGATTAAACCCAGATCAGTTGACTGGGGGTGAGTGTTTGTATTGTCAACGCTCCGTCCATCATCACCTTTGGTTTTTCTTTGTTCGCCCTAAGTTGGCAGGGTATGCTCAGACGTGAGTCCCTTGCTCACTTTTCCACTGGAGTCAAGCAAGCCCGGCTGAAGACGGCTGTAATGCCAGACACCGGTCCTGGGAAGCTTGATTCCGGTCCAGGGAAGACATGGCTTGGCAGTTCGGGCTGGACTGTTCCCATGAGGCACAGGGTCAGACTGATTTGCATATGGCCATGTCTGAACTGGGGTGGCGGAGTGAGCTAAAGAACGGTGATGGATTAAACCCAGATCAGTTGACTGGGGGTGAGTGTTTGTATTGTCAACGCTCTGTCCATCATCACCTTTGGTTTTTCTTTGTTCGCCCTAAGTTGGCAGGGTATGCTCAGACGTGAGTCCCTTGCTCACTTTGCCACTGGAGTCCAGCAAGCCCGGCTGAAGACGGCTGTAATGCCAGAAACCGGTCCTGGGAAGTTTGATTCCGGTCCAGGGAAGACATGGCTTGGCAGTTCGGGCTGGACTGTTCCCATGAGGCACAGGGTCAGACTGATTTGCATATGGCCATGTCTTAACTGGGGTGGCGGTGTGAGCTAAGGAACGGTGATGGATTAAACCCAGATCAGTTGACTGGGGGTGAGTGTTTGTATTGTTAACGCTCCGTCCATCATCACCTTTGGGTTTCCTTTGTTCGCCCTAAGTTGGCAGGGTATGCTCAGACGTGAGTCCCTTGCTCACTTTGCCACTGGAGTCAAGCAAGCCCGGCTGAAGACGGCTGTAATGCCAGAAACCGGTCCTGGGAAGCTTGATTCCGGTCCAGGGAAGACATGGCTTGGCAGTTCGGGCTGGACTGTTCCCATGAGGCACAGGGTCAGACTGATTTGCATATGGCCATGTCTGAACTGGGGTGGCAGAGTGAGCTAAAGAACGGTGATGGATTAAACCCAGATCAGTTGACTGGGGGTGAGTGTTTGTATTGTTAACGCTCCGTCCATCATCACCTTTGGGTTTCCTTTGTTCGCCCTAAGTTGGCAGGGTATGCTCAGACGTGAGTCCCTTGCTCACTTTGCCACTGGAGTCAAGCAAGCCCGGCTGAAGACGGCTGTAATGCCAGAAACCGGTCCTGGGAAGTTTGATTCCGGTCCAGGGAAGACATGGCTTGGCAGTTCGGGCTGGACTGTTCCCATGAGGCACAGGGTCGGACTGATTTGCATATGGCCATGTCTGAACTGGGGTGGTGGAGTGAGCTAAAGAACGGTGATGGATTAAACCCAGATCAGTTGACTGGGGGTGAGTGTTTGTATTGTCAACGCTCCGTCCATCATCACCTTTGGTTTTTCTTTGTTCGCCCTAAGTTGGTAGGGTATGCTTAGATGTGAGTCCCTTGCTCACTTTGCCACTGGAGTCAAGCAAGCCCGGCTGAAGACGGCTGTAATGCCAGAAACCGGTCCTGGGAAGCTTGATTCCGGTCCAGGGAAGACATGGCTTGGCAGTTCGGGCTGGACTGTTCCCATGAGGCACAGGGTCAGACTGATTTGCATATGGCCATGTCTGAACTGGGGTGGCGGAGTGAGCTAAAGAACGGTGATGGATTAAACCCAGATCAGTTGACTGGGGGTGAGTGTTTGTATTGTCAACGCTCTGTCCATCATCACCTTTGGGTTTCCTTTGTTCGCCCTAAGTTGGCAGGGTATGCTCAGACGTGAGTCCCTTGCTCACTTTGCCACTGGAGTCAAGCAAGCCCGGCTGAAGACGGCTGTAATGCCAGAAACCGGTCCTGGGAAGCTTGATTCCGGTCCAGGGATGACATGGCTTGGCAGTTCGGGCTGGACTGTTCCCATGAGGCACAGGGTCAGACTGATTTGCATATGGCCATGTCTGAACTGGGGTGGCGGAGTGAGCTAAAGAACGGTGATGGATTAAACCCATATCAGTTGACTAGGGGTGAGTGTTTGTATTGTCAACGCTCCGTCCATCATCACCTTTGGTTTTTCTTTGTTCGCCCTAAGTTGGCAGGGTAAGCTCACACGTGAGTCCCTTGCTCACTTTGCCACTGGAGTCAAGGAAGCCTGGCTGAAGACGGCTGTAATGCCAGAAACCGGTCCTGGGAAGCTTGATTCCGGTCCAGGGAAGACATGGCTTGGCAGTTCGGGCTGGACTGTTCCCATGAGGCACAGGGTCAGACTGATTTGCATGTGGCCATGTCTGAACTGGGGTGGCGGAGTGAGCTAAAGAACGGTGATGGATTAAACCTAGATCAGTTGACTGGGGGTGAGTGCTTGTATTGTCAACGCTCCGTCCATCATCACCTTTGGTTTTTCTTTGTTCGCCCTAAGTTGGCAGGGTATGCTCAGACGTGAGTCCCTTGCTCACTTTGCCACTGGAGTCAAGCAAGCCCGGCTGAAGACGGCTGTAATGCCTGAACCCGGTCCTGGGAAGCTTGATTCCGGTCCAGGGAAGACATGGCTTGGCAGTTCGGGCTGGACTGTTCCCATGAGACACAGGGTCAGACTGATTTGCATATGGCCATGTCTGAACTGGGGTGGCGGAGTGAGCTAAAGAACGGTGATGGATTAAACCCAGATCAGTTGACTGGGGGTGAGTGTTTGTATTGTCAACGCTCCGTCCATCATCACCTTTGGGTTTCCTTTGTTCGCCCTAAGTTGGCAGGGTATGCTCAGACGTGAGTCCCTTCCTCACTTTGCCACTGGAGTCAAGCAAGCCCGGCTGAAGACGGCTGTAATGCCAGAAACCGGTCCTGGGAAGCTTGATTCCGGTCCAGGGAAGACATGGCTTAGCAGTTCGGGCTGGACTGTTCCCATGAGGCACAGAGTCAGACTGATTTGCATATGGCCATGTCTGAACTGGGGTGGCGGAGTGAGCTAAAGAACGGTGATGGATTAAACCCATATCAGTTGACTAGGGGTGAGTGTTTGTATTGTCAACGCTCCGTCCATCATCACCTTTGGTTTTTCTTTGTTTGCCCTAAGTTGGCAGGGTAAGCTCAGACGTGAGTCCCTTGCTCACTTTGCCACTGGAGTCAAGCAAGCCCGGCTGAAAACGGCTGTAATGCCAGAAACCGGTCCTGGGAAGCTTGATTCCGGTCCAGGGAAGACATGGCTTGGCAGTACGGGCTGGACTGTTCCCATGAGGCACAGGGTCAGACTGATTTGCATATGGCCATGTCTGAACTGGGGTGGCGGAGTGAGCTAAAGAACGGTGATGGATTAAACCCAGATCAGTTGACTGGGGGTGAGTGTTTGTATTGTCAACGCTCCGTCCATCATCACCTTTGGTTTTTCTTTGTTCGTCCTAAGTTGGCAGGGTATGCTCAGACTTGAGTCCCTTGCTCACTTTGCCACTGGAGTCAAGCAAGCCCGGCTGAAGATGGCTGTAATGCCAGAAACCGGTCCTGGGAAGCTTGATTCCGGTCCACGGAAGACATGGCTTGGCAGTTCGGGCTGGACTGTTCCCATTAGGCACAGGGTCAGACTGATTTGTATATGGCCATGTCTGAACTGGGGTGGCGGAGTGAGCTAAAGAACGGTGATGGATTAAACCCAGATCAGTTGACTGGGGGTGAGTGTTTGTATTGTCAACGCTCCATCCATCATCACCGCTGGTTTTTCTTTGTTCGCCCTAAGTTGGCAGGGTATGCTCAGACGTGAGTCCCTTGCTCACTTTGCCACTGGAGTCAAGCAAGCCCGGCTGAAGACGGATGCAATGCCAGAAACCGGTCCTGGGAAGCTTGATTCTGGTCCAGGGAAGACATGGCTTGGCAGTACGGGCTGGACTGTTCCTATGAGGCACAGGGTCAGACTGATTTGCATATGGCCATGTCTGAACTGGGGTGGCGGAGTGAGCTAAAGAACGGTGATGGATTAAACCCAGATCAGTTGACTGGGGGTGAGTGTTTGTATTGTCCACGCTCCGTCCATCATCACCTTTGGTTTTTCTTTGTTCGCCCTAAGTTGGCAGGGTATGCGCAGACGTGAGTCCCTTGCTCACTTTGCCACTGGAGTCAAGCAAGCCCGGCTGAAGACGGCTGTAATGCCATAAACCGGTCCTGGGAAGCTTGATTCCGGTCCAGGGAAGACATGGCTTGGCAGTTCGGGCTGGACTGTTCCCATGAGGCACAGGGTCAGACTGATTTGCATATGGCCATGTCTGAACTGGGGTGGCGGAGTGAGCTAAAGAACGGTGATGGATTAAACCCAGATCAGTTGACTGGGGGTGAGTGTTTGTATTGTCAACGCTCCGTCCATCATCACCTTTGGTTTTTCTTTGTTCGCCCTAAGTTGGCAGGGTATGCTCAGACGTGAGTCCCTTGCTCACTTTGCCACTGGAGTCAAGCAAGCCCGGCTGAAGACGGCTGTAATGCCAGAAACCGGTCCTGGGAAGCTTGATTCAGGTCCAGGGAAGACATGGCTTGGCTGTTCGGGCTGGACTGTTCCCATGAGGCACAGGGTCAGACTGATTTGCATATGGCCATGTCTGAACTGGGGTGGCGGAGTGAGCTAAAGAACGGTGATGGATTAAACCCAGATCAGTTGACTGGGGGTGAGTGTTTGTATTGTCAACGTTCCGTCCATCATCACCTTTGGTTTTTCTTTGTTCGCCCTAAGTTGGCAGGGTATGCTCAGACGTGCGTCCCTTGCTCACTTTGCCACTGGAGTCAAGCAAGCCCGGCTGAAGACGGCTGTAATGCCAGAAACCGGTCCTGGGAAGCTTGATTCCGGTCCAGGGAAGACATGGCTTGGCAGTTCGGGCTGGACTGTTCCCATGAGGCACAGGGTCAGACTGATTTGCATATGGCCATGTCTGAACTGGGGTGGCAGAGTGAGCTAAAGAACGGTGATGGATTAAACCCAGATCAGTTGACTGGGGGTGAGTGTTTGTATTGTCAACGCTCCGTCCATCATCACCTTTGGTTTTTCTTTACTCTGTAAGTGAGCCAGGAAGCACCACGGTTGTGTGGTGCTCCGTTTGTTTTTTCATGAATCACGGTCTCCAGGTCAATATTAATTAGGTTAATCTGTAAGCTACAGATGTACAATAGCTCATTGATTCCTCCACACTGCATTGACTATGTGTGGGGAAAAAAGGGGTTATTTTGCTCACAATACCCCTTCATATTGATAAACACCACAGAATCAATTTCCAGAGGCGTGGGTGCACGACACGAGTGCACAATACTTTAGAAAATAGGCACCATAGTCTGGATAGCACGGATATATCCACCTTGCTGAGAAATGTCGTTCAGCTTGAGAACAGCCTGTATACTGTTTTCTGTTTTTTTCTCTTACAGGTTACAAACCGTTACCTTTCAGAAAATGCCGAGAGTTGAACCTTAAGTTTGCAGTAAACCTCTGACACAGGGATGGGTGCACCTTGGCGAGTGCATAGCTGTTGTGTCACTTCTGGTCCTTAAGAAAGCCTCGCGATTCCGCACACTGAGGCTGAAACATGTAGATATGACTCTGTCAGTTAATACACCTGTGGATGTCATTTGCCAGTTGAAGCTAAGAGGACATTCGTTTTCGTTTTAATCCTGCCTTATTACTCCAGTATAAAGTTGTAGGGAATATTAAAGGCAATCTTAAATCACTGTTTTCACTGTTCACACACCATGCACTACCAAACCCACTCCGCTATAATCAGGCTTTGCAGCACACCCGAGAGGCATTTGTAGTGAGAGAACATGTGTTTTAATTTTTGGAGGTGTAGGGGCACTTCGGTTGCCGCACCACTTTGAAAGGTCACTAGCTGCTCATGACTCTCACCACCAAGGCCCTATCTGGGCAATACTACCTGGCAATGCGGTGTCATCAGGGACAGCCAGGTGAGGAGAGGGCAGTTAGGCTGCCGCACTGATGACCAAGTAAGGAACAATAGATGAATGGAGAATAAAGCAAGGGGGGTCTCTCGGAAGGAGGAGGCACCCCATCAGGTATACGTTAATCAGAGTCGCAACCAGGCAATCCGGGCCCAATGTCGGGTATGCGATGATCCTGGTCATACCAGACCATTCCGGTCACACACACAATGAAGAGGTGCGGACCCTATGATGAAGCATGTCACCAACTAGGTTGGTGAGTGAGGGTTCTTTTTAAGATCTGGGTTACGTTAGTCAGGACATCACTTTGCCAGCCAGCATTTTATGCTTCACCTCACCCCTCTAAGAATGAGGAGAGGCTACACCATTTGGACACCAAGACAGCTCTAAGCTTTCATACTGATCGTACCAAAGAACACCAGGTGGATGATTAGCTGTTTGTGGGGTTCACTGAAGTGAAAAAAGACAAGGCTTTTCAGAAGACAACCATTGTGCTTTTCATTAGGATATCTGCATACTGGCTAAAAAACAGCCTCCAGAAGGACTGAGTGCATTCTATCAGTGCCACACTTAGTACTCCTGCATTGGCATACATATACCCTGCCCAGGACATTTGCCAGGTGGCTATGTGGACATCCCCCCGTGCATTCATGATGCACTATTGTCTGTTCAAAGATGAGCTTAAATCCTTTATAGGATTGTGCAAGTTACACTGAAAATGTATACCCAAGTATATTACTAAGAGGAAATGCACTTCTCACATGCTGAAATGGAGTGTGCAGTTTGAATCAAATGAGCTATCTCAGCCTTTGGATGGGTGAAAGATGAAATGGCTAGCGCTACAGCATTGAAATCTGCTGACCCAGGCCTACCCATAACAGCAGCCAAATGTAAGTATGTACTGGGAGTTGTACTGACTTAAAACATTGAGGTTCATTGATGATATTGCCATCAGCTTTGCTTGAAGAGTATTGAGGAATGTTGATTGCTGAAATGCACCATTTAGTTATAGACAATAAAATATTCACATTCTTGTGGTTGATTGAAAGGTTTTGGGGTTAATTATGGGATAGGAGATTTGGACTTAGCACTAACCCCAAGCCTTCAAAGAAATCAAAATCATTCAGACCACTCTGTAATCTTCGCTGTCTACTCAAATGCAATGTGTAACAAAGGAGATTGATTCGCTCTCTAATCAGATCTTAGATTTACAATAGAGAGTGTCAGACTGTGACAGCACCCAAACCACCTTAAAAAACGAAACTGTTTTTACGAAAGGGATCACTACCCGAAAGGCCCAGTTGAAGGACCAAGAGAATAGAATACAACATCCAAATTTATGAATTGTAGGCATTCCTGACTAGAACAAACACAAGTATTCAGCAATTGAGTTGAATGAAAGACTCAGTCAAACTTAAGTTCTATTGGGCACTAATGAAGATATTATGATTACAAGGTCACATCGTATTCCATTCTCCATCAAGCCGAACAAGTCCCACACCACGAATGCATGAAAGAGGAAGATCTGACTCCAGCTTTAAGACAGAAGGAATTTTAAGTGGCAAGTTAATTTAATTCTTCAACATATCTTTTGAATCTTCATAATGAAGAAGAAAACTAAAGAAGCTAATATCCCTCTTTAAAACTAGAAGGGCTCAAGCAAAGCTGTTTTCATCTTGCCAAACTAAAAGTGCTTGGAAACAGCACATTTGTAGTGTTTTTCTTTCTGACATAGATGCAGAAAAAGCATATTTAGGCAAAATCTACAGAAGAAATTAATTAGCAGTTAGAATCAGATGACACATGAAAGAATAACCCACCCTGCCATTTCTTCTCTGTCACTTATGGTAATGTGGTGGGGGTCATGCTCTAAGAGACAGGTGGTGGTTATAAATTAAACAATAAAGTTGAACTGCTGGACTCCGAACTAAACTTAAGAAAGCTTTAGAAAAAGGGATTATAACCAAATCTCATAGTGGAAGGAAGGTTTTAGAGAGAGAGTTTCAATGTCTAAACACACATGTAGGATGCACTTTAGCCACCAAGGATGGAAAAGGAGGGTTACCCAGCAGGGTAGGTGGATCTCAGATGGGGTTGGGGGATGGAGGAGGGCAATTGGCATGGAATTTACAACTCTCCAATCGTGTGAGTGACCGGAGCTGTCCGGTGTGGCCAAAATCGATGTGCACTGGACATTGGGCCTCATTTCTAGGGAGGTAAAGATTGTGCAACTCTTCATTGTGTGTGTGACCGGAATGGTCTGGTATGACCAGGATCATCGCATACCCGACATTGGGCCCGGATTGCCTGGTTGCGACTCTGATTAACGTATACCTGATGGGGTGCCTCCTCCTTCCGAGAGACCCCCTTGCTTCATTCTCCATTCATCTATTGTTCCTTACTTGGTCATCAGTGCGGCAGCCTAACTGCCCTCTCCTCACCTGGCTGTCCCTGATGACACCGCATTGCCAGGTAGTATTGCCCAGATAGGGCCTTGGTGGTGAGAGTCATGAGCAGCTAGTGACCTTTCAAAGTGGTGCGGCAAGCGAAGTGCCCCTCCACCTCCAAAAATTAAAACACATGTTCTCTCACTACAAAAGCCCATACTAAAATTAAACCTCCCTCAAAAGCCCAAATAAAAACAACCCCTCTCTCCAAAATTAAACAAACACGAACTAAAGTACATGCATTGCACATTTTATATTATTTAAATAAAATTAAATTGTACTTACTACCTACCTCCTGGCTCCGCGCCCTCCTCACTGTCCTTCTGAAGACTGTGGAACGAAGAACCCCCCAAACTAATCCAGACGCTGATGTCATGCTGCATGAGAGCAGTGCCAGGATTGAATGAAGCTGGTTGGCCTAACGCTCCTTCAGGCCTTAGATGCCTGTGCTTGGTCTTCACCCAACAGTCAAAGACAGCTGGGTGGAGCGCTTCAAAGTGAGCATGTCACTTTGACTGGCCCAAGACCACCGGCCAAAGTGGCATGCACACTTTGAAGTGTGCGGCCACGACTCGGAGGCGGGCTAGTGGCTGCGGCAAGCCTTGGTTAAAAATCAAAGTGCAATGAAATAATTTCACTGTAATATATTTTTTACACTTTGCGTGGCGCGCAGCACATGGGGTTACAACGCCCCCCCTCATAAAGAAACTGCTGCTGGTGAGAGTGACAGAAAGGGCTGGAGGAACGCTTCGGAGAATGATCAGAAGCGGGTCAAGAGACTGTATGACATTCCAGTGTGTTCCCTCAAGAATGGCTGAGTACAGCCTAGTGCCGGGAGGGGAGGATGGGGGAGTCTCCAATCTGTGGGTGTAGGCTAGTAGGGGTGAGTTGGAGGGCAGGGGGAAGCTTGGGGCCACGTCGTTTGGAGACTGTAACCAATTGACCTGCTGGGTATTAATTGCATTAGGGTGCTGAATGCATATGTGGCGAGTGCTTCCGTAGGCACTTGTCTGATACCCATTGCATTGTGTAGTGATGAGGACTCAGTGTGTGTGTGGGAGTGACAGTGGGGAACCGTCCATGATTTACTGCACTGGAGGGCAGTTTGCCCAATACGTGGATTTCTTCCCAGAAAAGCAGTACGTTTGACATTGGTTTTCCCTGCACGGCCGCAGCCCACTCTCTGCTGCTAAATAGAGGTATAATCTTGTGTATGTACATATTTCTGATATCATTGTGACCTGAGGAGCACCCTATGCTGGTTGGTATTGCATTATAAGAAAAATTACTAGGGTGGGCCTTGGGGGGACAACAAGTTTCTGCATAAGATTTCGGGAGGGTGGTGTAGATCTTTCCCAAGTGTGCATATTATTGCTATCATTTGAACATGGCTAGGCCTTGTATTGCTAGTAATAATTCCTTATGTGTTTTATGGCCAGAAATACCTGATGTTAATGTTATGTTGATTATTATGCGAGTTGAATCCAAACTTTATCTACATACATCAAGTGTGAAGTCTCTTTTGTGACGCTCAAGGTATTTATTGTGGGTGAGTGCTGTGCCAATGCTTTATACAATGCCGCTTTGGTAAGCCTGACTGCTCAGTGCCAAGCAACACAAGGGTGAGAGCTGGTTAAACAGTGCGTGTAATCACCCACCCCTGACGAAAGTGGTAGGTTCTGCCTAACTGGGGCATCACCTTAGCCAACCAGAAAGGGGCAGTTCCAACACTAACCTAGACAAAAGTAGACATTAAATGAGAGAAAAAACCTAGGATATCCAAATGCCAACTCAAAAAATTGGTTGCTCTAGTAGATCTCTGGAGATCTGGGAAGGCACATGAGGGGAACTATTCTTTTTTCTCCAATGGATTTCTCTAATACCCAATCAACTATCTATAGCTGTTTGCTCTTTAATCCCTAATAGATTTTCTAACGACACAGAGATACACTTAGAAGTAGACTCTCTGAGTGCTAGAGGACCTAAACCTAGATGGCACATCGATAATTCCATGCATACAAATAGCAGGTCCCTTGAACTAGTCTCTTTTTGTGGAGTACCGTAATATCTGACAATTCTTCCAACACCTCCTCCCAAAATCCCACTATATGCGGGCAGGCCCACGTCATATGAAGGAAATTAGCTGAATGCAGCCCACGTCTACGACACAATACAGGCCTACCACGTAGATCATTGTTAATTTGCTGGGCATAAGATGTGTGTGGTGTAAAAATATAAACTGAAACAGTTTAAACCTAGACTTAGGGGACACCTGCTTAACCTGCTCACATGCTTTATTCCATTCACATGTTGTCACCTCATCCATTCCATTGAACCCAGGCCCTCTCCATCTAGCCCTCTCTGCCCAGCAGTAAAGCCCTGTGTAAGTGTGTTATTAATCATTTTACTAATCAGTTTTAACAAAATCGATTCAGAAATCAAAACTTTCAATTTGAGTCAAAAGAGACCACAGCTAACCCTTTGAAATTTAAATCTCCCAGTGGAAGAAGGAACGATGGCCCTTCCAGATTGGAAACAATACTATTTTGTGGCCTTTCTGAGTACATCCTTTAGATTTTATAACATTAATGCAGAAATGTTTTTCATTTCTTTGTTGATAAAATTAAATGAGATCAGTTCCCCTACCCAGACACTACTCTTCCTTCAATCCCTAATCCTAAACTGGTTAAATAAAGAACCACAATGATATATCACAAAACAGCAACTTCAGAGATATTTGAAAATTCCTGTCTACCATGCAGCAACCCCACTTAAATATCTGCAGCTCCCTCACGTGGAAATATGGGAATGGGTAAACGGTGATCTTGAAAAAATGGGTACTGATTCCTCAATAACAAAATAATCCTTGAGAAAGTGGTCAAGACTAAGCTTCCACCCGAAAGGAGCAAGAACCTATTGCCTCGTCTGTATTCTGAAATATTGTCTCTTCACAAATTGAAACATGAAGGGGAATAGTAGGACAGCTAAATATCCTATTTAACACCCCATAGACAATGCTAGTGGGTAAGCTGATTGCAAGAACATCAAAGCAATTTTGAATTCCAATTTGGGGAATTGCTAAATAAATGGTGGAATGAAACAAATGTTAATTTGTACTGTAGCGAATGGAAAGAAGTGTCCTCTTTCAACATAAGCACACTCAGAGGACCACATTTTAAATGTATGGAGATATATGTACAATGGGTATTATATTACAGTACTAGTTGCACGAGATCAGGTGGAATAGGGACTTGGGTTCACATTATTGGAATTGCACAATGAATATGGAGTTTTGTGGCAAGGTATTATAATCTAGTCTATACTCTATGGGTATCAATTTTATACTGGATGAAAGATCAATGTTTGGGCATCTCTAGACATTTAGGTATAGGCTAAGGAGATACAAGAGCTTGTAGGTTTATAGCTATTTTGGTAGAATGTTCAATAATTACTCTCATTGGACGGTGCTGGAACCCCCAATATTTGAAAAAATGTTAAATAAAAAGAGAAATTATATACAAAAAGGTGGGTAAGGGAAAGGGTTTTTTAAGCAATTAATCTTATTCTGGATGCAACCACTACTGCAAATATTTTATTTTATTATTGGATATTGATCTATAATATTCGTAACAATGATATACGTCTGAATTTAGGTTTGGTTTTGCTACATGTATTGTAAATTGATGAATCATTTAATAATAGACAATTAACAATAAAGAAGGTGTGTCACAAGCGTATGTGCTGTGTCTTATACCCTATTAGACACCAAATTGGTTCCCCTTGTAGCAATTCTAAGCAATAAAAAGTTTTAACAGATGTAAAACATAAACAAATACCACAAGCATTTGGTGTTTATTTTTAATTGAAAAAATAGGAAGAAATCTATCCCACACATTTCAAGGTTAGCCACTGAGTTACTGTAAAATGACTTTTACAGAGCGACCCTTGACCCTGCTCCCCACGCCGCACAGCACCTTCGTTGTGTCCGTGCCTCTCCCCCACTGCTGCCGTAAGTTCCCCGCTCCCCCACTCTACTTAGTGCCTGTTGTTCCTGTAATTTATCTTTGTTGCCCACTTTCTCTTTCTGTGCCCCTTTTGTTATTTGTTATTATTATTATTTGTTTGGGTCACTGGTTCTGACCCCCCTTTTGCCGCCAGCACCGCGCTCTGCCCTCCGTTCCCGCCGCTTCTTCCCTGCGGCCCGCCCCCTCGCTCACCCATACGCTGCCCCACTCCAGCCTCCCAGCTGCTCCTCCCTCCCACCTCCCCACATATGGAGGCCGCTGCGCGGCCACGCCCTTCGGCACGCCTAAGGCAAGCCTAAGGCAAGCCCTTCTGTGCAAGTCTGCGCCTGGACCGCTCCCTGGCCCCCGCGAACGCCACGATGCCCGACTCCGCTATGATACCAGCACCCTCCATGCACTCAACCCCGGACGAGGACATACCTGCTACCAGGCCACCTCGAAGTGCACCCAAAGATACTTCACCTGCCGGACCTGCAGCTACACCAGCATCTGCCCCACCAAACCACCGCCCAGGAAAGAACCTAACTACCTCAGATGCCTCCTTCTCAACACCGGCTCTGCCCGCAAACACGCAGTTGAACTCTGGGACCTACTCGACTCGACTGACCCAGACGTCGCCTTCCTGACGGAGACCTGGCTGAATGCCACCTCAGCACCCGATATCACCATAGCCATCCCGGAAGGCTACAAGATCCCTCGCAGGGACCGCTCCAACGGAGAAGGTGGAGGAATCACCATCGTCCACAGGAACACACTCAGAGTCGCGACCAACACCGATGACACCCTCAGCACTGCCAAGTACCTGCACTTCCAGATCCACACCAACCCCAACACCACCCTCAGAGGTACTCTCATCTACAGACCCCCCGGACCTCAACCACAGTTAAGCTACTCCATCGCCGACTTCATCAGCACACACGCCCTCACCGCCAAGGACTACATCCTCCTCGGGGACCTGAAATTCCACCTCAAGAACAACAAAGACTCCAACACCCTGATCGCAAACCTCGCCAACCACAGACTCAGCACGTGACAACACCCACCCACACCGCCGGCCACACTCGACCCCATCTTCACCGCTAGCCCCCACGTCACCTTCAACCACACCACTGAACCCCACTGGACCGACCACCACTGCATCCACTTCACCTTCAGGAAGCCCACCACCACCACCGCACCCAACAGATGCCTCGACGCGGCTGGAGCAAAGTCACCGAAGACCAGCTAACCACCACCCTCGCCCAAAACCCACCCGCCGACTCCACCGACCCGAACACCACCGCCGCAACCTTAGACAATGGATCGACAACTGTGCCAACACCCTCGCCCCACTCAAGACACCCTCCAACAGCCACACCAGCAAGAAAGCCACCTGGTTCACCGAAGACCTCCTGGCCTCCAAACAAACATGCCGAAAACTGGAGAAGAACTGGATCAGCGAACGAACACCGGACAGGTACGCAGCCCACATGAACGCCACTCGCAGACACCATCAACACATCAGAACCGCCAAGAGGGCCTCATTCAAAGACCGCCTAGATAACAATGCACACAACAGCAAAGAGCTCTTCAACATTGTGAAGGAACTCTCCAACCCCAGCTCCAACACCAACGACATCCCGCCTTCGCAAGACCTGTGCGACTCGTTGGCCACCTTCTTCCACCGCAAGATCACTGACATCCACAACAGCTTCAACGCCACGACCACCTCGGCAATCACTGCCCCCAAGACCTCCACCTACACCAACCCACTGTTCTCCTGGACCAGCATCAACGATGAGGACACCAGCGAGATCATGAACACTATCCACTCCGGATCACCGTTAGACCCATGCCCTCACTACATCTTCAACAAAGCCTGTAAGGCCATCGCACCCCATCTCCGGAAAATAATCAACATCTCCTTCGAGACAGCAACCTTCCCGGAAAGCTGGAAGCACGCCGAGATCAACGCCTTACTCAAGAAACCAAAATCGGACCCTAAGGACCTCAAGAACTTCCGACCCATCTCCCTGCTCCCGTTCCCAGCGAAGGTCACCGAGAAAATCATCAAACAGCAACTGACCCGCTACCTCGAGGAGAACAGAATCCTGGACCCGTCCCAGTCCGGGTTCTGCAGCAACCACAGCACCGAAACTGCCCTCATTGCCACCACCGATGACATCAGGTCCCTGCTTGACAACGGAGAAACAGCGTCCCTCATCCGATGCCGGAATCCAAGAGAAGGCCCTGGACTGGACCACATCCTTCCTCTCCAACAGAACTCAGAGCATCTGCCTCCCCCCTTCCGCTCCAGTGCCACCGAGATCATCTGCCGCGTACTCCAGGGCTCTTCCCTCAGCCCAACACTGTTCAATATCTACATGCCACCCCTCACCCACGTCGTCCGACAGCACGACCTCAACATCATCTCCTACACCGACAACACCCAGCTGATCCTCTCTCTCACCAAAGACCCTCACACCCCTGAAACCAACCCCTACGAAGGATGAGGAACAGCCGACTGAAGCTGAACTCGGACAAGACGGAGGTCCTCATCCTCGTCTCCACCCCTTCAGCCTGGGATGACTCTTGGTGGCCGACAACACTAGGAACAGCCCCGACACCCACTGCCCACGCACGCAACCTAGGGGTCATCCTCAACTCCACCCACTCCATGACTAAACAGGTCAACACAGTATACTCATCCTGCTTCAACACCCTCCGAATGCTCCGCAGGATTTTCAGGTGGATCCCCACCGAAACTAGAAGAACAGTCACCCAGGCCCTCGTCACCAGCAGGCTGGACTACAGAAACGTATGCAAGAACGAGGGCCTATGCAAGAACGTCGGCCAAGCTCCTGGGATGACTGTGACGCATCCAGAACTCCTTGGCACGTCTGATTCTCGACATCCCCCGCCCCAGCCACATCACACCCCACCTGAGAGACCTGCACTTGCTCCCCGTCAACAAGAGGATAACCTTCAAGCTCCTCATCCATGCACACAAGCCCTCCACAACACCGGCCCAGCATACATCAACAGACGTCTCAGCTCCTACCCCCCCACCCGCCAGCTCAGCTCTACCGGCCTGGCCCTCTCCACAGTCCCCCGCATCCGAAGAACGACTGCCGGCGGCAGATCCTTCTCCCACCTTGCCGCCAAGACCTGGAACACCCTCCCCACCAACCTATGGCAGACCTAAGACCTACTGGCCTTCAGAAGACTCCTCAAGACCTGGCTCTTCGTTCAGTAGCAGCACCCCACCTCCCAAGCGCCTTGAGACCCTCACAGGTATGTAGTGCACTTTATAAGTGTCTTAATTGATTGATTGGTGACGCTGTAGAAACCTTCTGGGACCCCTACCTCTTGAAGACGCTGTGGACCTCTTTCCCTTCCGTGGCTGGGCCTGTGTTTGTCCCCCTCTCGCCG
Organism: Lissotriton helveticus; assembly: GCF_964261635.1. Lineage (NCBI taxonomy): Eukaryota > Metazoa > Chordata > Amphibia > Caudata > Salamandridae > Lissotriton > Lissotriton helveticus. The sequence continues at coordinate 209,198,215 of NC_136063.1, read as the reverse complement.
CCGCTTTCACCATCCTCGCGGCCGCCGAGCAGAGGGGGGCATTGGAGGAGGACGGGCGACTACATTTCCCGCCTACCCTAGCGACGGGAATCCCGGCCTCAGAGCGTGCCAGGCGGCGCTGAAAAGAGGCATCACCCCCGCGTCGCGGGAGCGCGCGGGAGCTCCCGGGGCTAAGCCCGGGCAAAGGGCGGGCCCTCCACGGCCCTCAGAGGCCTGAAGAGACCGGGCTGGGCCAGACCCCTTGACAGATTTCCATCATATGAGTGAGTAGTTTATCCTTATACTCTAACAGTACTGTACAGATCCCATTGCATCATGGCGGCAATTGCTACAAGTCCTGTCACATCTGGTCCTGATAAAATTGGGGTTGTACCAAACCGAACATTGGACAATTATTTTTTTTAAACTGTGTCTGAGGGATCCAAGGATCAATTTTTAGATGAGCGACGGATAGACCGCCGTCGCTCAATTGAACGCATCAAGAATAGGACTCTTTCAGAGCCCATCCCTGTTGTTACCCCAAACAGCGAGCACAACACTATCATCTTGGAGGACACGTCACCAGCTTCCAGTGTGCCCGCATTACTGAGGGAATGTTTAGCACCTGCCACTAGCCCTACGCCTACTCAACCAGAAACCCCAATTGGCATACATGACTCTCCCAGCGTACTTAACATGTCAAAAGTTATGATTTCACCTACAGCTAGGCCGGGGAAAGTAGTCAGAGGCAAAAGTCTGATGGCCCTGCAACATAAAATCCATGGTCCCCCACCAACAAAGAAGAGACGAACAAGGATGGACCCTACCAAGCCAAAATTGCGTCACTCCGAGTTTGGGAAAAAGTCCATTATTATTACTAATGGGGCAACGGGAGTAATAGCTGCCAAAGACCCATTAAGAACAGCATTAGTTCCCTCTACATCTGTACTACCATCTACCGATCATGCTGCGGAGCTCGATATCGACCACACTATAATGGTTGAAGGGTCACAACTAGACTCCCCCAAAACTCTCTTGGACAGCATCGAACTCATTGTGAGGAGCTACACGATGGCTATAGCCGAAAGGTTAAAAGGAGTAGAATTAAGGTTGGGGAAAATAGAGGAGGATTTGACAACATATGTTATGTTAAGGTGTGCTTATAAAGCGCTCTGTTACCGTGGGTTTCCTGGCGCTAATCTGAAACTGAGGGAGGCAAAAAGAATTAACCGGATTGTGGGAAAAGCCAAGTTTTTAAGGATTTACGAAATTGGATGAGCGAGTTGGAGAATTTAAGCGAAGGAGGGAGAGAGTTCCAAAATTTGGGGGCCAAGAGTGCAAATCTCCGGCCACCGATTCTGCAGAGTTTAAAAGAGAGAACAGCCAGGAGGCGGAGGTGAGAAGATCTGAGGTTACGTGAAGGGCAGTAGGGACTAATAAGGGATTTCAGGAAGGCGGGGCAGGGGCCAGTTAAGGATTTAAAAGTGAGGCAGCCGATCTTAAAGGCTACCCTCGAGGTAACAGAAAGCCAGTGTAATTTGGTGGGAAGAGGTTTGGCGGATTGCCATTTCGGAGTCCCGAAGGCCAGTCTCGCCGCTTGGTTCTGGACGATCTGTAGTCTAGAAAGAAGGACCTTAGGCAGACCATGATAAAGAGAGTTCGAGAAATCCAAGCGGGAGAGGACAAGAGCCATGATGACTTGAATCAGGGCTTTGGGAGTCAAGAGATAGGCACATATGGGAACTCTATCAGGCTAACCGGGCCAGTAATAGTACCAAAACCTCCCAAAGCCCCCACCACGGCCCATATCTCTTCAACAGATGTAGTGGCAGCAACCCCCTCAACCTCAGTTACACATAACAACTTGAAACCAGCTACTTCGGTTGGTACCAATCGCTTGCCTATAAGAGCACTATCAGCAAGTAATAACTTTTCTACTCCTAATCCAAAACAACTAAAAATGACAATGGCCAGACCATCTACAATACCAAGCAGTACTTCAGACGTTATACCTAATATCCAAGCAAGGGAAACAAGCATCCCTCCAAGTAGACCTATAAGATCGGTTGAGAACAAACTAAGCAATATGAGAGTGGGCCAGGGAGAAAGACCACCCATCGAACTCCCGCCAGAAGCAGTACCATTTGTAGTGGTACTTACCGGTGTTCCTGAACTCTCAAGTAGTAAACGGGAAGTTTTTTTCCAACTAAAAAATAAAATAATGCATTGGTTGTCAATATATAGACCCAAAGTAAGCCACATAAATGGCGAAATAGTTCATGTCCGAAGCATGTCATGGTTGGGTGGAAGACCGAAGGACATAGGGGGAGATATTGTAGTCATAAACTTCAGGGATAAAAAAGCTGTACAATACATTTTGAACTGGCCTTATGGCAATGAAAATAACTGTATTGTACCACGCCCTTTGACATACTTTTATCCAAGGTCTACAGTATTCCCTCACCAATATGTAACCAACAAAGTCATTCTGTTAACCATTTTTCTAATATCGAAATTGCTAGGAATCCCGCCTACATGTACCAACCAGCCCCAATTCCTGTGTTACCGGGATGGAATACCATACCCCCTAGTAACAACTCAGGGGAATACAGCAAAATGGCTCATTTGATGCCATTTACACCCTTAGAGTTATCAAACAGGTTTGACGTATTCAGTGGCTTGGAGGAGTGCGATTGAAGATTAAAGATCAGGGAGGATGTTGAGGGGGTTGTAAATACAATGTGTACGGAAGGGACTAAGGAGGAAGAAGGGACTAGACCTCCAAAAATAGATTACCTTACTAACGTAACTGGAAACAAGGCTATCACCAGTGTGTCCCTAAACATACCTTTAGTGCCTTCTGAGATAATTGAGGGACCTCTCCCTTTTTCAATCGTCTCATGGAATATAGCAGGGGCGCGTGCTAAACTATGTGATCCAGACTGGAATACTTACATGAATACTTTTGATATCTGTGTTTTGCAAGAAACTTGGGGCACCGTTCAGATGCACAGGACTGGTTATAAATCTTACCAGGTAGAGGCTGTCCCTTCGCCTAGAGGCCGTGCTTCTGGAGGTCTTTTAATATGGATCAGTGTATCTATCAAAATTGGCATAAAGGTACTTAATATTGATTCACCAGATATCCTTGGTCTGGAAATAACCACAGTGGACAATAGGGTGATCCATCTTCTTAATGTGTATAATAGCCCTCATCCTTCCAATAAGGAGTCACCATGTATTGGGAAGTTGGAAAACTTCATGGAAACACTAAAATCAGATGCAAGTGTAATCCTATGTGGTGACATGAACTGCAATTTCGAACCCATTATAGGTATAGTACAATTGTTTGAAGATGAGGATGCTGCTAACGGGATACCCGCCCTGATTGAAGATAGAATGGTTGTTGGTACTACATTAGCTCTCCAGATTACAAGGTTGCTTACAGCCCATGGCTTGAGGGCATGCAATGGGCGTATGCCATCAGACAGTCCGAGAGCATCTACCTTCAAGAGGGGAGAGTACGAAAGTAAATTAGACTATGTCATTGTCTCACTTGATCTTTGGCTATTTACAATCGATCTAAGGGTCAAGGAGAGATATGACAGTGACCACTTTCCATTAGAAATTGGTTTTCTCCATAGTCTGATAGAGGGGCCGGGAGTTATTGAGGGAAGTTATGGTTTAGCACCACTACCCACGACAGATAATATTGTCCTTAGCAACAATCGTAGGGCCGTTAAATGGGCACATATATTGGAAAGAGAGGACCTACTGGCTAACATTTACTGTACCTTTGCTAATACATTTGAAGCATATTGTCCATACAGATGTGATTCCAATGAATTTATCAAATTACATAAATCCCTTTTCAGTAAATTGTTAGAACTTCTCACAAAAAAACCTAAAAAAGGGATGGGTATGGTAAATGCAAAACCGGCAGGAAAGTCCTGGTATAATAAGGAATGTCGTCTTGCCAAAACTGCTTTGATTGATGCTGTTAAACGAAAAGGCCCAATAGAAATTAGAGACAAAAGGAAGAGTTACAAAAAAACAATAATAAAAACTAAATCTTCTTGGGAAGAGGCACTATGGCTCAGTATGTTAGCAGCAGCTAAAAACAAGGACCAAAAACCTTTCTGGGAACTAGTGGCCAAAGGGAATAATCGTGAAAAGGGTTCTACAGAGGTTTTCCTGGACGAGAATACGTGGGTCAAACACTTCACAACGTTGTATGCTGCCAAAACTCCTACTGAAGTTTTGATAGAACCATCTATGGTTGCATTTTCAGAAAAAACCTATCCGTTGGTAGTCTTTGACTTACAGGAAACAGAGACAGCAATTGCCACGATAAAGCAAGGGAAGGCGCCTGGGCTTGATAAAATCCCAGGTGACCTCTACCTGTATAATGTTGATGTTTGGGCACCGTACCTTAACTATCTTTTTAACATTATTGCGGCCGGTAACCAAATTCCGGACACTTGGAATGGCGCAGAAATTATTACTATTTTTAAAAAGGGGGATCGTGGCGATCCAGCCAACTATCGCCCAATTAGTCTTTTAGATATAACACAAAAAATATATGCCAGGCATATTTTAAATCGAATAAATACGTGGTTAGAGGACGAATCAGTTTTATCTAAATTTCAGGCAGGGTTTAGGGAAAAAACTGGAACCATTGACCAGGTACTAAAGTTATGCTGCTTGTATTGGAAATACGTTATCATTCGCAAAGGTCACTTATATGTGACCTTTGTAGACCTGCGAGCAGCATTTGATCTAATCCCGCGAGATTTACTCTGGAAAACCCTGGAAAGGCAGGGGCTCCCAGGTGAATTGTTAAAACTTGTGATGGGGCTGCACCAGGAGAACTATGCCAAAGTTAGGTGGGGTCCAAATGGGGAACTTACAGATCAGATCCCCATAAAAAGGGGAGTACGCCAGGGATGCGTACTGGCTCCCACACTTTTCTCCCTTTATGTTAACGATATAGCAGCCTACATGGAGAATTGCGACAACGATTCGCCCCGATTGGGGGGGGAACGAGTAGCTTCCCTCCTCTTTGCGGACGATACGATTCTCATTTCCCAAACACCTCGGGGCCTCCAGACCTTATTAGATAGGTTCCAGCAATACTGCACCTTAAAGGGACTAGAAATTAATATTAAAAAAACCAAATACATGGCACTAAACCCGCACAAAAGTTTAAAAAAAAACATAATGTTAAACGGCCATAAATTAGATTATGAACATAGTTTTACTTATTTGGGGGTCCTGCTAGATTCATCAATGGGATGGAGCCCACAGTTGGAAAAATCAAAACTGGTGTTTAAACAGAACTGTCTTCCGATATTACAAAGATACAATAAAAGTGTGAACAAGGCAGTTACCCCAGCACTAGAGATTTTTAGATATAAGGCTCAATCAGCCGCCCTGTATGGGGCAGAAATATGGGGTCCAGTTTGTAGCAAGACTTTTGAAGTACAGGAGAATAAGTTTATCAGGGGACTGTTAAAAATCCCTATTAACACTCCACTGGTACCCTTATTTCTTGACTTAAATATCAGACATACTGACCATCATGCAATGTTGAGACCATTATTGCTTTGGGTCAGATTATGGACAACCCCAGAACTGATTGATTATAAACATGGCTTGAAAGACGTTTTGGAGCTAGATAGTGGTAGCAAAATTTTCTGGCTTAAACATGTTAAAGCTTGGTTAACTAAGCTTGGATTATTTCATTTTTGGAATGAGCCAGAAACTTTGAATTCTGCCTCCAAGAAAATAACTAAACTGTCTTTCTGGTCCTATGTGAGCTATGACTCGGTGTATATAAGAAGCCATGGTCCTCTAACTGAAAAATTTTTAATGGAAAAAAGTGAGGCTCTTTTTTAATCATTTCTCGACGAGATCCAGCCACCTTTGGCCAAAACATTGTACTTAAAATTTAGATATGGGACTCTGAGGACAAAGACTACTGAGAAAAGCTGGGGGAAGACAAGCAATGATCACTGCACTTTGTGTACCAATAACCAAAGGGAGGATGTTTTTCACATACTGTTTTTTTGCCCCAGTTATGGTAACGCAAGGAAAAAATGGATAGCTCCCTTGTGTTACAATATTGGCTGCACCTCCCATAAGGAAGCTGGCAGAATCCTAAGTACGGACACTAGTCAAGTAATCGTGTTCGGAATTAGCAAATTTTTATTGGCTGTAAACTTTATAAAACAGAAAGTACCTCTTTCTTTTTAAAACAAAAAAAATCGTCTATCACATGGACTTGTTTAAAACATGAACTATGTTTACCCAAGTTGTGTGATTTTAAGCTCTCTTGCCTTGGCTGTTATAAATTTAATTTAATGCTCTTTTTAAAAAAATGTGAATTTAACATTTTTTAAATATTTATTCTAATTTCTGTACCCATAACAGTGTGTCCTAAACATGATGAAATATAGATTTGCTAATAAGGTGATTCATTATGATGAAATGTAATATTGATTAATGATTTTTGATGTGTAATTTGTATTTTATTGACTATCTTTTATGTTGTTAAACAACGAAATAAAGATTAAAGAGAGAGAGATTGATTGATTGACTTTAAAGTATAATTTATTTCAGGTAGTAAGAATTGTAGGACAGAGTTTCTGTCCAAGTTCCCGGTAAATGATGATGAGGCGAGTTGCGAAGAAACGGAAGTTGAAAATTGTCCTGTAGTAGACACTGAGGTACAACAAGCAACATCATACTCCCATCAGGTAAAGATGGAGGCAGTAGCCCAGGATGAAACTATTAAATGAATGGTGAATGTTGTACAAAATGGCTGACCGTATGAAAAAATATACATGTGGCTATGCAACTTTATCTCAAAGTAGCTGAAGATCTCTCAGTGGAAGATAATACTTCAAGAGAGGAGAAATATTAGTTCTACCATGGGGGGTATGTATGATGCTGAGTGAAAATGTCTATGAAGGTCACCTAGAGCCCACTATGAGAAATAAAAGACTCTGGGCTGCGCTTTGGTGGCCTGGAATGGATAAAGACTTTGATTAAACTGTAAATGTGTGTGTTGTGTTTAATAGATCTGAAAAGAACTGCCAACCGCATCATAGATTAATGTGGGTATCAACTTGGTTGGTCCTCTATATTCTCTTCCCACTCTAGACAGATTCACAACTATAGTGGGTGGACTGGACATAAGTTTGTTTATGTGTCTAGAGCCAGAAAGCAGTTGATTTCCTTAAGGAAGTGGTTTTTCAAAGTAACTTTATCCAGAAGTACTTATTTAATTTAATGGTGTGGAATGGTGTGGAGGTTTTGAGGCAGAACATGGAGAACTTTCTCAGGCTTTCATGAATGAAACATTTGAAAAACTATTTTTATCACCTTCAAACTAACAGGGTATTTGAATGAAAGAACAGGATTTTACCATTAGGCAATGGATGCAGTACAACTTCGAGCATCGACACGCAGCAAGGTTTAAAACAAGGATGCATGTTAGCACCAAGCCTATTCAACTTGTTTCTCCCAGACATCAGCAACAACATGGAAGCAGCCGATTGCCATCCGCTGAACATGGCAAACAAGCCGAATTCAGTCTGCCTCCCCGTCGCAAGTCCGGCTAGAAATCGGTCTCCAAAACCAGAAATTCCGGGACATGAGTGACTTTGTAAAACTATGCCAGAAATGTCGCTCCACAGCCCCAGATACAATGGACAGCTTATGCTGGGAAGAAATTAAGCACCAGGTGGGCCAAGAAACATGGGAAAGTTACTTGAGAACTTGTTCGGCAGACTTGGAAATAAAAGCAGTAAGGGAAAATAGGGCAGATAAATCAAGCATGAGTAAAGCTGCCAATGACACTGCAAAAAATAAATCTTTGCTGGAGGACAAAAATACAAATTCCAAACGTCGGCATGGGTGGACAGTAATCACCTCTTATAAATGACAAAAGCCGCAAGTATCTCACTTTAACCGGCATTTAAAAAAGAGCTACACAGACTACTGGATGGGCTTGTACAATTCAAAAGACTTACGGACGTCCTGGAAACACATCAAACAAACACCACAGTGTAGAGTGTGTGGCTATCATAAGGAATCCCTAATCTACCTGCTATGTGTCTGCCCAGCAGTCATGGTCCTGAGGAGACAGTATTTAAAACCCATGTTTAACTAACTGAATATCCGTACGTGTAGGCAAGCTGTAATATGCTGGCTTGACGGTTCCTCTATAATTTTGGCCTGCCGGGGAGTATAATACCTGGCAGAGGTAAGAAAACTTTTACAGCAAGCCAACCTGGAGGAAAACAAAGAAGTATGACCGACCAGGCATGGGCCCAGCGGAGCCAGCGGGTAATATATGGACTGAAAGTAAAACATATCAAGAATCTATTAGGTTAGCAGGATCATGGAAATTGGTTTTAATTTTAATTATTACATTCATAACATTTTATGCGTTGGTTAAGCACACACATTTTTTGGGGGATATTTGCAAAGATTTTAATTAATCATACAATAAACTTTTAAACTTGAAACAGGAGTTTCCCTGACTGCATCTGGTGGGCTATAACAAACCATTACGCTATCAAAGAAGTGGTAAGACGTATGCTGTTGTTTTACCGTACTACGCCCCACTTTGTTACCAAAGTCTCACCTCTCAAGTTGCTGCATGGTAGGAGAGCCACGCATGCCCTTCATGGATGTCCAAGTTTTTGAGCAATAATGTATCTGTGTAGGTAATGGAATAAGCAGAAAGATGGTTTTGACAAAAGAACATAAAATCAAACAGAGCTCTCTATTTGTGGGAGATGTAGTGCACATACTCCAGACTGATCACATAAAGAAAGGCGAAGTCCCTTATGATGATCCTGTCACAATTGATAACGTTTGTGGTAATACCATCAGAGTAGAGGGGTGTCATTGGTGGAATGCAGAAGAGTGATCAAGACATCTTAGAGTGAAAATAAAAACAAGGGTGATGCAGAAAAGAGTGCCAAACCTACTGTAATGCATTTGTTAGATTTGGAATTCCCCTCTCCCATAATGCACTCGTAATGGGGTGGCCTAGAAGAACATCAGCATCCGCGGCCCTGGCCAAACTTCATTGGCTCCCCCTCAGGCAGAGAATACGATTTAAGTCTCTCTGCCTTGTTTTTAAAGCCCTCCATGGGCTTGGACCCAGAATGTTGCAAGCTAAATTTGCATGGTATACCCCTGCCAGGGCTCTGCGCTCCTCGTCAGCACATGTGGTGAGAGTCCCTGGATTAAAAAAGTCAGGGCAGGGGGAAGATCTTTTGGGGTGGCTGCAGCCAAACTTTGGAATAGTCTACCTTGGGAGATTAGGCAACTGGATAAACTTCTCCCGTTCAGAAAATCCGTGAAGACTTGGCTGTTCCCTATGGTTTGAGTTGGCTTTTTTACTTCTGTTCCCTCCGTTCATTCTCTGGAGCACCAGCGCCAGGATGCCTGCAAGGCGACAGTGCGCTTTATAAGTTTTATAAATAAAATAAAATAAATAAATGTTAGGTTACCATTGTGTGGCTAAAATACATGCATTTGTACTTGCGCTACGTAACCCACTGAGTGATCCCTGCAGCATGTAGGACTTGATTAGCCAGTGTGACTCCATTTTGTATTTTATAATCCCTATTAGACTGCCTGGGCTGTACTCGTATTAGGCCCCGTGTATTCAGAATCGTTTGCATCAGCAGAACACTGTACTTTGTTATTATTCTCTTTCCTGTTCAAGGCTGCAACTTGACTTACTAACAGAAAATTATTCTGCTTTTGCATTTCATTGTATACATGTAGCTCTGCTCCCACATTAGGAGACACTGAGACTCAGCACAGTGGCCTTGAGATACTTATAGTGCACCCCTCAGGCAGGTTCTAGCTCATCTCTGTGTAGCTCCTTTGTACATGCATTGCCTGGCCGAAGTCTCCAGAGTGGTTCATTATGTATTAACATACCCCGGGGGAGTCAGTACCCTTGACAGACATCTCAGAGTGAAGGTCTGACTGGGCTGCTCTGCAGAGCACATGCCTGAATAAATGTGAGTTTTCATTCTCTACTGTCTGACCGACTCTTCATTTGGGAAGGGATAGCAGGTGGTCGTAAGAACCCGCTTGGTCCTAGAGGGCCCCGCCCTTCAGTTGGTGGCCGAACAGGTACTCCAAGAAGGTTGACCCCCTCACCTGACATCGGGTTGCAGGGGCCGGGGTGGTGTCCGGTCGGTCGGGCAGATCTGGGCCCCACATCCATAAGACTGAGCTTGGTTCTGGCGGCTGCCCCGCCCTTCCGATAGGGCGGCTCCTCGGCTAGTGGTCACCGGCTGGGGTCCTGAGAAGGCGAAACCTTGGAGCTGACCGTTTGGTCTGAAGAGTTGGCATTGCTTGAACAACACGAGCCTGTGGTACAGTCTGCGGACTGTCTTGTCTTGAAGTTGGTGGGTCTGCGGACCCTTGTGGGACACAGAGCACTTGTGAGCAGTCTACCGGGCAAACTGGTAATTGGCCTCTTTGTGAAAAAGCCCAGGACCGTTTAGAGGTAATCTGCCAGACCAACTGGTAATTGGATTTGCCCTTGAAAAGGTCTGGGGCTGAGGCCTGTCCTCTTGTATAGATTCAGTACCTGGGTTGTCTTGGGTGCAGTTTGTGAGCTGTCTTGCTTGGATGACATGAGTCGTCGAGCTGTGTCTTGGTTTAGTCTTCGGACTGTCTTGGTTTGAATTTGGCGGGTTTTCGGACCCTTGAAAAAGCACAGTGTTCGTGAACAGCCTGCTAGTCCAACTGGAAATTTGGCTTGCGCTTGAAAAGGTCTGGGACTGTTCGCGGACAATCTGCCAGGCCAACTGGTAATTGGTATATGCTCAAAAAGGTCTGGGGTTAAAACCTGTCCCCTTGAAATTGGTATGGTTTCTTGGGTTGTTGTCTTGAATGTGATGCAGCTTTCGGGCTCACCGGTGATGTGCTTGCATTTCTGGGTGTTGCGTGGTATGCAGACTAATGCTGGTAACAATGTTGGTAGAATGTGTGTTTGAGTGAGGAGCGACTGTGCTTTCCAAACAGTTGGTTTGGCTGTTGTGTGACTTTTCTACCCCATCTCTTGTGTTACCGTTGTGGGTATTGTTTTTCCGTTAGGGACAATGCATGTGTCTTATATTAAGATGCCTTGTTTAACTAAGTTAAGATGTTTCAGATGTCGATGCTGTTCTACTGATGCTCGGTTAAAAGAGAGCCAGCCTGCACTTCTGGAGGGTACCCTGAATTTTGACATATATGTCAAGCATGGTATTGGCCCTATTATGTTCACATTGTGTGGAAAGGCGGTGGGTACCGCTATGTGCATGGCGGAACATACCAACTGCCATTTCACAATGTATATAGAAATGTTGCTGAAAGCCTGCCCCGCCCCGCGGTATGCGTGAACCTGCATTGCGGTGCCGGACACTGGATGCATTAGAAAGATGCACCATCCTGTTAGCGCGCGCATGACCGTGCCGGTGTGTCACCACCATGGCACCTGATTCAACAGCCAATGGGAACCGCCATCACGGTTGCTAAATGCAAGTTTGAAAATTGCGGAAGGTGGCACTGCCACCGGGGGGCCAGTCATTGGAGAGTTTTGAATGTGGCAGACCTGGGACACCAATTGCAGCTGCCCTGTACCACTGATATTACCTCTGGGCCCTATATATGTGTGGGAGTGAGCACCACATCTCCACTGCTTCCAGCCACTGCTGCCTGCACCCATCACCTCTTCCTGCTGCTACCTGCTCCCTACAGAATCAGGTGCTGCTGTGCCTGTGTCCTGGACACCGTGATGTCGAGGGTTGTGCAGATCCGGTCCCATCCCTTCACCACTGAGGAGCTGCATGTCCTCGTGGACGGGGTGCTCAACCAGTATGGAAGGCTATACGGTGCTCCTGGAGTGCTGGCAAGTGTAGTGTGATGTAAATGAGGGGGCATGGGGTGCAACACTTACTCTGTGCAGCTGCTGTCTGGGCATGCTAGGGGCTGTGTGGGACACAGTTGGGCATGCTGTGTGCATGGTGATGTGATGTGTACCCAGTTCCTCATGATTCGCAGCCCGTACTTTGAGATGGGTGTGGCACGCAGTGTCGCAGAGCACATGCCATATGAAAGCTAGTAATTAGAGGGCTGACTCAGGTCTGTTGTGTGCATGTGACAATCCGTGGTTGTGGTGTGGGAATTGCATGTCCATGTCCCTCCATGTTGGGACCATGGCACAGATCCCTTTTCACCAGGGCCATGTCGTTCGGTGGTGTGCATTTGAGGGCAATGTGGGTCTGCTCCAGCCCTGCCTGGACATTGTGGAGTTTGTCTGGTTCACTCACAGGCTGATTTGCTACAATGATATGACATCTGATTCACCCATGGGCACCAAGAAGATATGTGTATGCTGGTACATGTGCTGTTCCACTTCTCATCCCAGCTATCTAGTTTGTGTGTGGCTCCCAAGCCTTTTCTCTATGTTTCATGGCATATGTACCTGCCAGCCAAATCTGCTGTTCCCCTGCTATGTTTATGTGATTCACATGTACAGTGTGCCCGTGTTGACTGACTAATGTACACTGACATGTCTTCCTCTTACCTCACAAATCCGTAGCTCAAACTTCACCAGCGTAAGGGCATATGGAGGGCCATAGCACGCGAGGTGTGTGCTGTGGGGGGGTGCAACAGGCGACATACACACTGCCACAAGCGGTGGGATGACATCTCCAGGCTCAGCAGTAATGTGGCAGAGATGACACTGGGGGTGATTCCACGTGCTGGCAGGTTGGCACAACGTGCCATGACCCCACTGATGGCACGCATCCTAGCAGTGACACATCCTGATCTGGCTGCACGTTTGAGGGAGGAACAGCAGGAATCTGGGGGTGAGTCTACGGTATGGGCTCATTTTCTTAATGAGTGACCACATAGGTTGCAGGTCAGAGCCAGTACCTGCCTCTGTGATGTTGGCAGTGTGCTTCAATTGCTTGTGAGTAGACTCTGTGTTGTGTGCGTTGTCATGGTTTTCCACCAGCAAGACATACATGGTGCATTCCTGTGTCTGGCCCTGTACTTGGCAATCAGATCTGTGGCCTCATGGCATCACCTGCATAGTGGTCCGCATTGACGTGCCATGGATGTTTGACGCACATGTTTCACATGTACAGGCAGTTTGTGCTAATGAGGATAGGTGATGGAGGTTGTGGATGCACAGGCTGTGTACGATATGTTGTTTGGAATTCCAGGTCTGTCCGCAACTTGCCTATGAAGTTTGGGACTCTGGCACTTACGTGTACTCACATCTCTCTCTCTTTCAGCATTGGACGAGGGCAGTGTCAGACAGACAACAGAGGCAGTTGATGACAATGCATCGTGTTCTGATGTAACACAGGATACGACCGAGACAGATGTGAGCAGCATCGTTGAGGGTGGCAGTAGTGTCCATGAGGACTCAAGTGTTGAGACACCAACATTCTCGTCATCCGACAGCGGGGGTGAGTCTTCATTGTTAGGTGACACAGGGAGTGGGAAATTGACCCCCTCAACAGGCACACAGCGTACAGGGCCGACCCGCCCGCAAACTGCAACAAGTACTGCCTGTGCTCGCCAGTGTCGGAGACGCAGAGTGTCCTTTGGTCCAGGCACCGCTGCACCTGACCTTGTGTGCCAAACTGCCTTCAGTGCTGAGGCAGTTGACCTGCTGCGCCTGCTGTGTGTGGGTCAGACTAACATGCTAAATGCATTCCTGGACCACGACAGGAAGTTGGGCCAGGTGGTAGCTTTCATGGGGATGCATGGGGATGTGGCTGGTATACACAGGACTGTCCAGTCCTTGTCCTCGAAAGTGAGGGCAGCCATTCAGCTGTCACATGCCCAAAGTTCAGCTTCTGTCCCGGCGTCCACACCACAGGCTGTAACAGAGGAGAGTGACCTATCCGATCCTGCCTCACACTATGGATATGGCAAACGGAGACAACACAAGCAGCAGGCAAAGCAACACAGGCCACAGACAGCATCCTCTGGGAAAGCTAGAGGCAGCGCAGGGCACGACGTAAGCTGCCCCTCAGACGAGACAAAGGGCACTCAGGCGTCCCCATCCATGACCACTCCCAGGGACAAGGCATCTCCCAAGGACAAGGCACATACCAAGGACAAGGCCTCTCCCAAGGAAAAGGCATCTACCAGGGACAAGGCACCTCCCAAGGACAAGGCACCTCCCAAGGACAAGGCTCCTCCCAAGGACAAGGCACCTCCCAAGGACAAGGCATCTCCCAAGAACAAGGCACCTCCCAAGGACAAGGCACCTCCCAAAGACAAGGCATCTCCCAAGAAGAAGGCACCTCCCAGGGACAGGGTATCTCCCAAGGACAAGGCATCTCGGAAGAACAAGGCACCGCCCAGGGACAAGACAATCACCGAGGACATACAGCCATCAGCCATGCCTCCCCTGGAGCTGGTGTTGGTGAGTGATCGTAAAATACAAGTCTCAGAGGTCGATTCACCCCATACCTCAACTCCCACCATCACCCCTGTGAAGCAGAGAAAGGAGTAGTGTTGTGGGGTCCCCTGTTACACAGGTGTTTGAGGGCGGAGGCAGGGCCAGAGCAAGCGTTCAGCAGGGTCCACCACGTCCCCAGGGAGCAGACCACCACCAGCACATGATCCACCTTTGATGAGAAGTGTGTCTGTGGAGCCAGCACCACTTCCCAATCCTGGAAAGTCCAGACCGAGCTTACAGATCCCCAAAAAGCATAGACACATGCCGCAAACAACTGAGCCTCATACTGTCTCTCCTGTACAGCTGTCTCCAGCTCCCAGTGCCACCCAGCCTCCTAGACAATACAGCCCAGTGGGTCATCAGTACAGTGATGTCACTACCTCAGCTGCAGTTCACTCTCACGTGTCAGATACTGGCACTGTGTCTGTTGTCCACTCTCAGGTGTCAGATACTAGCACTGTGTCTGTTGTTCGCTCTCCTGTATCAGGTACTGCCACTGTGTCTGTTGTTCACTCACATGTATTAGATACTAGCACTGTGTCTGTTGTTCACTCTCCTGCCTCCGATACTAGGACTGTATCTGTGGTTCACTCTCATGTAGAAGATACTTGAATGGTGTCTGTTCTTCACTCTCCTGTATCAGGTACTGCCACTGTGTATGGAGCTATCTCTCATGTATCAGATGCTAGCGCTGTGTCTGTTGTTCAGTCTCCTATGTCTGGTGCTGCCAGTGTGTCAGTACACAGTCCACCTGAGTCTCTGGTGTGAGTTTAAGTCCCCCTCACACACATCTCTTTCACATTGCTGGCTGGACTGTCCATTGTAGGCACCCTGGCTGTGTTGTTGTCCATGGCAGTGTATATGCACCACATTTCCCTGTGCTGCCTCAGATGTACCTGCTCTGTTCTGGCCACTGGCCCTGTTTGAGTTATGATGCAATGTGCCACTGACTTGTGCTGCCTCAGATGTACCTGCTCTGTTCTGGCCACTGGCCGTGTTTGAGTTATGATGCAATGTGCCCCTCACTTGTGCTGCCTCAGATGTACCTGCTCTGTTCTGGCCACTGGCCCTGTTAGTAATGTGATGCAATGTGCCCATCACTTGCGCTGCCTCAGATGTACCTGCTTCTGTTCTGGCCACTGGCACTGTTTGAGTTATGATGCAATGTGTCCCTCACTTGTGCTGCCTCAGATGTACCTGCTTCTGTTCTGGCCACTGGCCCTGTTTGAGTTATGATGCAATGTGCCCCTCACTTGTGCTGCTTCAGATGTACCTGCTCTGTTCTGCCCCCTGGCCCTGTTAGTAATGTGATGCAATGTGCCCCTCACTTGTGCTGCCTCAGATGTACCTGCTTCTGTTCTGGCCACTGGCCCTGTTTGAGTTATGATGCAATGTGCCCCTCACTTGTGCTGCCTCAGATGTACCTGCTCTGTTCTGGCCACTGGCCCTCTTTGAGTTATGATGCAATGTGCCCCTGACTTGTGCTGCCTCAGATGTACCTGCCCTGTTCTGCCCAGTGGATCTGTGGGAACTGTGCTGCATCTTCCCCCTTGGCTGTGCAGCTTCTCAGGGACATGCTCTGCAATGTGTACTGGCCACTGGGCTGGCTCCTGGGTACATCAGAGTGCTATCTTTGTGATGTTTAATAAAGGCAGTTGCTCATGTTGTGTACTTTGTCAGTGTCCATGCTTTGTGTGTACTTGCATTGTGGATTTCTTGTGATTTACAACATGCCCTGTCTACCACTTTCACATGACCAATAGTCTGTATTTGTTTTGATCTGTAACAGGCAATATAATTTGTCTTGTCTCTGTAACAGAGGCAGGTGGACTCAGAGGGATCTTTTAGTCCAACTACAGTTTGCATACTCTCCCTATTTGTAAATGTGTCAATAGCTGATGTTGTGGCTATCAAGGTGGGGATTCTTATCCCCATCATAGACAGGTAGCCGGTCCAGGGTCCATCATGTATGTGTGATGGTTGTTGATGTGTGTACAGCAATGTGGATGTATGCTCTTCTGGTGATGGCCTGCCTTCCTAGTCACATGTGCTAAGTTGTATGTGTGCAATTGTGATGGGATGGGATGTGAGGGGATGACTTTGTGGTGGTGGTGTGTATGCTCCTACATTTGGCAGCTACGCAGTGTATGAGCCAGATGCTGTGTGCCAGTCTGTTTGCATTGTGTCTTGTGCTTGGGTGCACATGAGGGTGTTCTGTTTTTGTTGCAGTCCTGTGGTCCACCTACTTGTTGTTGCTGGCAACTGTGAGTATGCAGGGTGTGTGACAGGCAAGTCTGTGTTGTTGATGGGATATGTGTCTGCTCACAGTGTGTGTTCAGTGTGCAGCCCTATTCTATTCCATTGACATGGCGGGGTGTGTTGTCTCTCACTGATGTCACCTGTGTGTGTTTGTTCTCCAGTATGGTATGTGTGATACGTGTTCATTCTATCCTGTTTCTTGGTATGTGCATCATCCCCTTTGTGTGTTGCTGCTCCTTGTATTTGTGTGTGGTGCACTGTTGACCTGTTCGGTTCTGAGTTACAGTTCACTTGTGTGTTGTGTGTCCTATCCCCTTAGCTTGCCAGTGTGTGTGCCTCACCATCAGTTAATCTATTCCACTGTGTTTGTGTTGCAGGACTGTGCACAGGACCAATGTGCCTGTGGGTCCTTTGTTCCTTTGCTCTTATGTCAGGTTCTTGTCCTGGCTTGCAATGCTTGTAGGTTGTATGCAGTCCAACTGTTGTTGCTGCACTGGGCTCTGTTGATGTTGTTGGCACCTGTGTGTTCCTGAGTTTTGCTTGTGTAAGTATATTGCTGGTCGTCTGCGTGTCTACGGTGGCACTACTACCCTTCAAGGATGTGATGTTGTCTGTGTGCTGCTTAGTGTTGTGAAGGTACTTTTTGTGTCCCCGTGATGTGTGGTTGTGCATCTGTTTATTTTCTCCCACTACTTGTCATGCATGCAGTGCTGTGAGTGTATTTTGTCTTGCATTGGCCTAATGTGCATCCTTCTAATCTTCTGCATTTGACTTTGTGCACTTCCTATGCTTCTTGTGCCTCTGCATGGCTTGCCTTCTTGTCACCCAGAGTTGTTGTTGCACACAGTTCACTGTGGTTTGCATTGCTTGACTGTGCCATCCAGGTGTTGTTTGATAGACTGGGGTGTTGTGCTGTGTTGCTTCTCTTGTATGTGCTGTAGACATGCTTTGTGTTAGTCCTATGCCTTTTCTTGAGTGTCCCCTTAGCTTTTTAGTATCTGTGTGCATGCTCTTCATTGCAGCTGGCTTCTGATATGTGTGTCTGGCTGTGGGTATTGGTGGCTTGTGTATGGCCTGGTGGTGTGTTTGTGGTGGTTGATGTTCATGTGTGGTGTGTGTGTTGTATTTGTGATTGTACAGAGTGTACTTGGCATCGATGAGGGGTGCCTTTTGGTGATTGTGTTGCCAATGCCCTGTGGTTGGGTGTCTTGTGTTTATGTTCACCCCAACATTCTGTGCATGTCCAGCTGATTGGAAGGGGTGGGGGGGAGGGATGGCCTATGTGCAGCTGCCTGGGGGACTTGATGATGCTCTTGCATGTCTCCTTGTGTGGGTGGTGTTTCTTCTGTGTGTGTGGTGGGGTGGTGGCCCTGTGGTCTGAGTGGACGGGCCATGCCTACCTGTCTGCCTGGCTGGTATCTCGGACACTTGGGTTCTGGCGTGTGCCCCGCTACGGTGCAATGTCCGTGGGCTGGCTGTGATGTTGCGTGGGCGGCGTGTGCCTGATGCGGGGGTGATTGTGCTGAGGTGGGACTGGTGTGGGTGCACTTGTGTGTGTTCCTGTCCCCACCAGGGTGTCTGGTGTGGACAGGTACCAGTGTTTATGCATGCTGTGGCGTGGTATGTGTGTATTGCATGCTTGTGTACCTGCGGCAGCGTCCACGACGGTGCATGACTTGCTGGTAGTGAAGTAGGAACAGGGCCGGGAAGGCATGTAGGGCTGGGTCCATGGCGGTCAGGTCCGTGCGGTGGGTCTCGTGGCAATGCTTTCCCTCTCCGTTGTGGTGCTTCCGCCGTCTATGAGATGGAGGTGTTTCCGCTGCGGTGTTCTGGTTTGTTTGCGACATCGTAATATTACGGACGGTCGGGACATCATTCCGCACGGCGGTGAGCCTGGATTGGCTCCATCCGCCGTGGTGTCTGGTGTGTTCCCGCAGCGGTTCACATTTTTACGCAGCGGACGGTAAATGTGCCCAGTTCCCCACCCTAATATGGCGGACGGAAGGCCCGCTGCTGGCGGACGATGAGGTGCATTTTCCGCCGCTTCCAGCCCAGCGGTCATGCATCCGTCCGCCATCCTAATCAGCCCTTTTGAATGGACATAATATCGAAGTAAAAATATAGAATGGACAAAATATCGAATGGACACAATATAGTGGTTAAAAATATCGAATTGAAGGTAAGTTATATATCATCGATTGCCAAAATATAGAAGTCAAAATATCGAAGTATGTAATATAGGCATTAAAATATATAGAATTTTTAATAATATCGAATTTTTTAAAGTGTTTTGTATGTTAATATATGTGTGACAAGTGTATATAATTTTTGTAATGTATGTTTAATTTATTTTAAGTAATGAATTTTAAGGTATTTAATTTTTGCGTAATTTAATTCTGTAGCGGGTTGTGGGTTTATAGAGGAATGGGGTGGGAATTATTTATTTATTTTAAATTAAATATTAATTTTGAGCAATTATTAATTATTTTTAATTTAATGTTGCTTTTTAGTTCTGTAGTGGGTTGTGGGTTTATAGAGGAATAGGGTGGGAAGTAATTTAATTGTAATTAATTAATTATTTTTATTTATTTATTGGTATTCATTTTGAATTTATTGTTAATTAATTTTTAATTGGCAATTCATGTTTATTAACTGGTAATTAATTTTTATTAATTGATAATTATGTTAATTTTATAAATGTATTTTCCATAGTGGGTTGTGCGTTTATAGGGTAATAGGGTGGGAAGTAATTTAATTGTAATTAAGTAAATATTTTTTTTTATTTATTGAAATTGATTTATAATTTATTGTTAATTGATTTTAAATTGGTAATTAATTTTGATTAATTATTTATAATTGTATTAATGTATTTTCTGTAATGAGTTGTGGGTTTATAGGGGAATAGTGTGGGAAGTATATAATTGTAATTAATTACATTTTATAAATACTATTTGTGTTTTAATTAATTTACTGTTAATTATTAATTGGTATTAATGTTTATTATTAATTAGTTTTTGTTATTGCAAATTAATTAGTTGTTAAAGAATTATGACTAGGTAATTAATTTGTAATAACTAATACTTATTTGTATTTCTAATTAATTAATGAAACTTAATGTTACATTGGTAATTAATTTTAATTAATGTTTTATTGGTATTGATATTTAATTTATTTTTATTATTATATTAAATCATTACTTTCCCTACTGTTAAACTCACTGGAGTGGGAATTTTTACCCTCCCGCTATCCAACGCTTTCCCTTCTGTTGCACTCTCTGGAGTGGGAATAGTAATTTTTACCCCTCCGCTATCCAACACTTTCCCTACTGTTGCACTCTCTGGAGTGGGAATAGTGATTTTTACCCTCCCGCTATCCAACGCTTTCCCTACTGTTGCACTCACTGGAGTGGGAATAGTAATTTTTACCCCTACGCTATCCAACGCTTTCCCTACTGTTGCACTCACTGGAGTGGTAATAGTAAAATTTAGCCTCCCGCTATCCTACGGTAAAAATATTGTATATTTTTCATTAATATTTTACGTTAACATATATATATATATATATATATATATATATATATATATATATATATATATATATTACCTACTGGCGATAACCAGTAGGTATATATAGTTAGGATTGTTTTCCATAGGGAAATCGCAACATTCTATTGGGAATAACTTTGGCGCCGGTTGAGGAATCTTCCAGAAATTTTTCTTAACTTTGCCTCGCGGCGCTCCGCTCCTTCCCTGAAAGTTTGGGGGGGATTCGTCAAGCGGGGGCCGAGATAAAAGGGGGATCCCAAAACGTGTTTTCCCCATGTTAATTTCCATAGGGCGGTTGGACTCACTTTTAGCCCGAACGGCTGAATGGTTTTCCACCAAACTTGGCAAAATTGTAGGGACTGGTAGCCTGATGTGCCTTTGCTATGTCTCAAGATATGTGCTCCAGTGGTTTTTACGAAAATGAACTTTGAAAAAATATATATTGGGCTACATTGGGCTATATATATGTTAGAGCCCAAATGTAGCCCAATGTAGCCCAATGTAGCCCAATGTAGCCCAAAGATGGCCACCAGAGACAACAAAAAAACAAATGTAGCCCAAATATCAGCCAGATGTAGCCCAACTATAGCCCAATGACAGAATGTCCCAGAGTGTTCTAAAGAACAACTAGAGCGCTAACAGTCTTACTTTTGACAAAAGTATGGCACACCTGAAGTCATCTTGATTGGAATAAAGTGTTAACACTTAAAACATTTAATTTGCAAAGGAACAAAATGAGGGGGTTCATTTTGCCATAGAAATTATGATTAGTGCTGAAGAAAGAAAAATTAGGGCACATTTTGAGTGACTTCTCAAATCCTCTTATATTTCATTAAAAAAATTCTGATATGCAATCTCCCAAGATGGCCACCAGAGACAAAAGAGCCCAAATGTAGCCCAAATATCACCCAGATGTAGCCCAACTATAGCCCAATGACAGAATGTCCGAGAGTGTTCTAAAGAACAACTAGAACGCTAACAGTCTTACTTATGACAAAAGTATGGCACACCTGAAGTCATCTTGATTGGAATAAAGTGGTAACACTTAATACATTTAATTTGAAAAGGAACAAAATAAGGGGTTTCATTTTGCCATAGATATTTTATATATATATATATATTCACTGAAAAAACCATAGGTTACACACCAGTTATAGTTAGGAATTAGCATTTAAATACCCTTTGAAATTCACTGAAAAAACCATAGGTTTCACACCAGTTATAGTTAGCTGGAAATTTTACTCGCATAAAAACATTGAAATTCCCACGTTATAGTTAGTTGGACTCACTATAACTTGCACGTCTGCAATGCACTGCTGATGACGTCACATATTACATCACTCATGCATATATTTAAATATTTAAACATTACTCGCTAATATATGTATTCACTAAGATACACTTAATAAGCCAGTTAACCAATCATTTTTTTTTTTAAGAACACTGAAAAAAACATACGTTTCAGGCCTTATATAGTTAGGAATTAGCATTTAAAAAACCTTTGAAATTCACTGAAAAAACCATAGGTTTCAGGCCTTATATAGTTAGGAATTAGCATTTAAAAAACCTTTGAAATTCACTGAAAAAACCATAGGTTTCAGGCCTTATATAGTTAGGAATCAGCATTTAAAAAACCTTTGAAATTCAATGAAAAAACGATAGGTTTCAGGCCTTATATAGTTAGGAATTAGCATTTAAAAAAACCTTTGAAATTCACTGAAAAAACCATAGGTTTCAGGAGTTATATAGTTAGGAATTAGTTTTTAAAAAACCTTTGAAATTCACTCAAAAAACTATAAGTTTTAGTGGTGTTATAGTTAGCTGGACATTTTACTCATACAAAACCAATGAAATTGCTCCTATATAGTTAGTTGTACTAACTATATTTCGCGCACCCTCAATCCACTGCTGATGATGTCACATATTAGATCATTCATGACATGGTCAGTGACATCACTGATGACATCTCAAATGACATCACTGATGACATCACTGATGACATCATCCACGTGACAATCACATACACCTTTTCATACACTATTACAATTTTTCATCACTGTTTGTAAAATACAGAGTATCATATTTAAATCCATTGTCACAGCAATACAAGTATCTAAAAATCCACTCAGTGATTCATAGATGTATACACACATCTAATCACTTACCTATGGATTCACTCATACATGCTGTCAATGAACAATAGAACACTATCAAAAATACTTATACATCTATATCGACATTAAACAACAGCACGCATCCTATTCACATATGAAGTCATCCTACTCACTTATGCAAACAATGGATCATACTTACATATTTACTTAGCAAAACACTTATACAAACACCACTTCTTCTATTCATTTAGATAGTAAGTCATACTTAGTGAATTATAAAATCATTATTACAAGTATACAGTTATCCATACAGTCACTCACACAATCGTTGTGTCTTATGTATACTTATTTATATACAACAACTGACACATACACTGCCTTTTATTTTTCTAGTTTGTTGGACCTGTACCTTTGAGAAATATATTTGCTCATCACCACACCCATAAAGAGATTCCCTCACCCAAACTGTTAGAACATGTAGTTTTAACTTCATATATCTACTGAATCAACTATTCACACATCTTTGGACAGTCACACACCCCCCACCGAACCACACACACTTTCACACTCCCATACAAATACTGAGTTAACTAATCAATAACTAATATAGACTTTCACATAGCTAGTAACCAACTGTAGAATCAGTTTACACAACAACTGACAAAGTGATACAGATATTCACACAGTTTAGTCACTATCCACTATATTTAGTGAGACATTATAAATTGGTCAAGTAAACAGTCAATTACACTGCTACTAAATCCTCCATCCAAATATTTATTTACATATATCCACTCATTCTTCAATGTAAATTGCTATATATATAATGCATATTTAAATAACGAAGCAAACCACATTCACTGGATGATGTCATCAGTGATGTCATCAGTGATGTCATTTGAGATGTCATCAGTGATGTCACTGACCATGTCATGAATGATCTAATATGTGACATCATCAGCAGTGGATTGCGGGTGCGCGAAATATAGGTAGTACAACTAACTATATAGGAGCAATTTCATTGGTTTTGTATGAGTAAAATGTCCAGCAAACTATAACACCACTAAAACTTATAGATTTTTCAGTGAATTTCAAAGGTTTTTTAAAAACTAATTCCTAACTATATAACTCCTGAAACCTATGGTTTTTTTCAGTGAATTTCAAAGGTTTTTTAAAATGCTAATTCCTAACTATATAAGGCCTGAAACCTATGGTTTTTTCAGTGAATTTCAAAGGTTTTTTAAATGCTGATTCCTAACTATATAAGGCCTGAAACCTATGGTTTTTTCAGTGAATTTCAAAGGTTTTTAAATGCTAATTCCTAACTATATAAGGCCTGAAACCTATGGTTTTTTCAGTGAATTTATATATATATGTATGTATTAAAAATAAAATTGTATGTTTATTTTTTTACTTAAATTAATTATTTATTAATTTTAAGGTTATTTAAGTATTTTTAAGAATGTTTTAGTTCATTATATTTATTATTTCATTAATTAGAAATTACTTTTAAGACATTTAAAAAAATTCGATATTTTGACTAACTATATTTTTACAACAATATTTTTGATTCGATATTCTTGTACTTACCTGTTTGTAGATATTAATTCGATATGTGTGCATTCTATATTTTGTCAACAATATTTTGGTAAGTCTATATTTTGGTATTCTATATTATGTCAGTGATCCGACAGCCAGTATGCCTTCGGGGTGGCCCATAAGTTTGAGCATCTCTGGGCAGAGTTCCTGACATCACATGGGCAAAGGATGCAGCACGGTCCCCTGATACTTAGGTTGTTGTCAGCATTGACGCTTCCGGACATGTTGGTTATAATCAAGTGCAGCGCACACAAGGCTGTTGTAGATGATGTTGGAAGGGGTAATGCCTTTGCTGACCAAACAGCTAAGGAGACAGCTAGATCAAAAATTAATAAGATGTTTGTGACAGGTCCTGCTAGATGGGTTCCAGATAATGGGATGTTTGAGGATACAGTGGAAAGTGGAAAGGAAATACAAAGAGAAGCGACTGTAGACAAACTGGAAATGTGGGAGGAAAGGACAGGATGATTGGATGAGGATGGGTGCTGGACTGATTTTCAAGGGAATCAGAGATGGTTGTTGCCAAATGCTTTTGTCCTCCCCGTAGTTACCATGGCCCATGGCCCAGCGCGCACTAGTGCCAAAGGAATATGTAAACTGTTAGACCCAGTATGGCATACCAGAATATCCCTAAAGTTGCTGCACATTTGGTAAAGCACTGTATTATTTGCCTAAAGCACAATCCTGGGGTGGGTACCCCTACACCTGCTGGTAACTTTGCACCGCCTTTCTTCCCTTTCGAGGTTCTCCAAGTGGATTTTATCGAGATGGAACGAGTGAATAACCTGAAATATGTACTAGTGGTTGTTTGCGCATTCATTAAGTGGATTGAGGCCTACCCAACCAAAGAGAACACGGCCATGGCAACGGCAAAGGCACTTTTAAAACAGTACTTCCCACGCTACGGTTTGCCTCGCATGATCTGGAGTGACAATGGGAGCCCCTTCAATGCAAAAGTCATTGATCTGGCATGTAAGGGCTTACAGATTACACAGAAATTTCATGCAGCAAATCACCCCCAGTCAGCAGGTCTTGTTGAGAAATACAATGGTACTCTCAAACTGAAGCTAGCAAAAACGCATTAAAGCACAGGATGGCAATGGCCAGATGTTTTGTCCTTAGCGTTATTGTCCACAAGGGTGACAACACACTCCAGAACAGGGCTGTCACCCTATGAGGTTGTCTTCTGGCGTCCTGCCATTGTCTGGGGCGTCCCAAGACCCAAGCAATTTTCTGAGATAGAGTGCCCTCTTTTGAATAACTATTTGTATACCTTGTCTAAAGATCTCCGTTCTCTTCACCAACAGATATACGCCGCTCTACAACCAGTGCAAGAGGGCCCTGGGCACCAGAACCAGCCCGGGGATTTTGTGATGGTTTGGCAGTTTCAGCGCAAACATTGGGGTCCATTACGATGTCGGGTGGTTTGCCTCGCAAGCCCAAATCCCCCCGACATATTAGGATGGTGGAGGGGAAGGCAGCGGTGAAAAACACCGCCCGCCTGTTTTCCGCCCCGGTCGCCTTGCGGCCGGGGCGGAAAACGAGTAACATGGAGACGGTGTCTGTTAGACACCGCCCGCCATATTACTATGGGCTTCTTTCAATGCCTTCCCGTGGCGGCATGCGGTGTTCACTATGGGGGCCCCCAGAGTGAAGGCCAAAGGGGGCTGGCACATGGGGGGGTACCTGTGGTACCCCCCTGCCTTTGCATAATCGAAGAGGCAGGCACCACACGGTGCCTGCCGCTTCGATTGTGCAAAGGCGTGCTTTTTTTTTTTACATTGTGGCGGGCGGTGTAGTGAGCACCTCCCACCACAATGTTAAATTGAGGAATGTGCCCGCCACTGTGGCGGGCGCATCCTAATGGCAATGTTGGGACCCCCGCCCTTTCGGCGGGCGGTTCCGATTTCCGCCAGGGTGGCGGGCGGGCTTAATGTGCCCCTAAGTTTGGAGCCGAGGTGGAAGGGACCTGGCCAAGTTCTTTTGGCCACCCGCACTGCAGTAAAGATCGACAGCCGTAAGTGCTGGGTCCTCACCTCCCACATGAAGAGGCTCCCCTTCCACTTCCATACGACGGGTTCGCCACCTGGAAGGAGTGCTGGTTCCTCATTTCACCCCTTTCTCCAACGCCCGGCTGAGAGGGGCACAAACTGACAAGGAGAGCGATGAGGCCTTATTTGAGGCGATACCCCCTGAGATAAGGGCCGCCCCGTATACTCCAGCTCCTGACGTGCAAACATCTGAGTCTCAATCCCCAACTGAATCTTAGTTTTTGCCCTTATTTGTCAACGAGGAGGAGCCTGGACACACATGTATAATCTGCGGCCCCGATGGAAGGACAGTGCACCAGCAGGTCAATTTAGGAGTTAGGGAAATACTTGAGCTTCGGTTTCTGGTGCTGCGCCTCTGGTGCCTGTTTTAGTTTAGAGTGAAGAACATTGGTGCACTGCCTCTGGACACTGGACAGGATCGCTGAGGGTATTTGCCCTGGAGGGAGGTTGCCCTATCCTGAAAGAAGAAGGATTCATTTCTCATTAAGGGCCGCAATTGTTTTCCAGCAAGGGCTGCAATTGGGCAGCTCCACCGTGGGAGTGTTTGATGAACGATAGTAGCCTGCCTGTGAGGCTCACTGCGGACACAGGAAAGAAGAATACCCCTCTGGCCGGGTGTATTATGGCTCCAATTCCCAGAAGTATTTTCTAAAAATGTATCCCTTTGGTCGTCCCATTCTGATGAGGAGCAGCCCTTTGCAGCTCCACGTCCCGCTCTGCATGGTCCCGTTTGGTCCTCCTCGTCCCCCAAGATTAAGTGGTATTTGTGATAATAATTTTGCTTTCTGTGATGTTTGTATATGGGATACTGTAGTTCCTAGAAGAGAAACATCCTGTGCATGCTTGAATAAGTACCACATCGACGTCTTCTGAACAAAATATTGGCAATTTAGCACCTCATAAAGAAGATCACCGGAAGTCCTATAAAGTTAATGTTTTTATTCAGATGTTGCTGTTGTCCCAGACACGTGATGTTTATAACATAGAGGTAGGGAACAGTCGATGCAACGCCACTTCCACACTGCGAATGCCCAAAGCCTGCCATTGATCCCACCTCCCAATGTTTATTTAGTGCTCGTGGTTATGTGTGGCTGCCTGAGGGATGGTCCGGGTGATGTTACCTCTCTTACCTCCTTCCAACAGTTTATATAGCTCCTTCCAATTACCACAGAGCACACCGCCTGCAGCGAAGGGATGCCCCAGTTTTCCGTGCTAAACAGGTTATAGATCCAGATGATATTGACCAAACAGATACTTTCTTGCAGCAATTTACTGATATAATGAAGGGTCTCATACCATTCTAGGGTCCCATGTTCAATGCCTGCAATATTTGACATCTGTCCAGAGTTGTTGAAGGAGTCATTAACGCCATTGCAGGTATACTGACCAACATTACAGTCAAGCTCCAGGCTATGAGACTTGTCTTGCTTCAAAATCGGATGGTTTTAGATGTTATCTTAGCTGACAGGGGTGGAGCCAGCAGCGTCATTGGCAGCAGCTGCTGCGTGTACATACCTGACAGTGCCCCGACTGTATACTCTGCAATACAGAAATTGCATAGACTGGCTTCTGAAATTCACAAAAACAACGGTACATGGTCCCTCTCTGGATGGCTCTGGGGTTTATTGACATCATGGGGTTGGAAAATACACCTTGTCCTGATAGCCATTGCAGGGGTCATCTTCACATGCTATCTATCCATAAAGTATCTCCCAGCCTGCTACACATATTGCATGAGCAAACTCACTTCCAGTGTTCCGCTGCCCACACATGACAATAAGTGTTCCCCATGATGATGCAAGAAATTCAGTCAATGATGTTAATAGACGAAGGAGTCTTCGAATATTAAGTAAAATTTTTGATGTTTGCATTTGACTAATTGCATTTGCTTTGTTTTCACCTTGACTAATGGATGGATGGACAAATATCGCTCTCCTCCCCTAGAAGTGTAAAGACCCTGCCGGATAGCAATAAAGCTTTTAGCCATTCATGCTAAAAGGAGGGTCTGTTAGATTTGAAATTCCCCTCTTTCATAATGCACTCATTATGTTTTATTAGGTTACCATTGTGTGGCTAAAATACATGCATTTGTACTTGTGCCAAGTAACCCACTGAGTTATCCCTGCAGCTTGTAAGCCTTCCATTTGCCAGTGTGACTCCATTTTGTATTTCGCAACCCCTACTAGACTGCCTGGGATGTACCCGTATTAGGCCCCATGTATTCAGAATCGTGTGCCTGAGCAGAACACTGTACTTTGTTATTTTTCTCCTTCCTGTTCAAGGCTGCAACTCAACTTACTAACAGACAATTATTCTGCTTTTGCATTCGATTGTATACATGTAGCACTGCTCCCAAATTAGGAGATACTGTCCCATACATCCACCTTTCACACCGCTACCACAGACAGTGATGGGAAAAGGCTGTCATTGCCATTGGGAACACTACTACGGAGACAAAACGCAGGTGAGAATGTTGACGGAGGCACTTTTCTTTTTAGCTACTCCCACCACCCATCTGAAAATATTCCAGCCAGCATTCATTCTACCCTCAATGGCTATGTCAAGGTTGGTGGTCCTGGGTAAAAGAAGTCCACAAATACCACCAATACCAAAGGGTTAAAACGATGCTCAATATCTTGGCTTATCCCTAATGTTTGTTTAGCGATTTTGATTTCCACCTGGATCAACAGTAATGTTTGCATGTGCTCGGCCACTTTATGTTGATTGATCTCTTTGGACGCTTAGGGCCTGATTTAGAGTTTGGACGACTAGGTTACTCAGTCACAAATGTGACGGATATCCTGTCTACCATATTACGAGTCCATTATATCCTATGGCGCTTGCAATACGGCGGGCGGGATATCCGTCACGTTTGTGATGGAGTAACCCATCCGCCAAACTCTAAATCAGACCCTAAGTATTGATGACATTCAGTATGAACTTCCCAAGATGGAGGGGTGTTGATTAAGAAAATACTGGGAGTTATTGGCATCACTTGGGGACCTCTGCCAAAAACTACAACCAAGGACTACTGTAGCACCAAACTCATGTTTCATCAGCATGTTCATTCATACCTTCTGGGCATCATTTCACTCAGCAACTAATTTGTCAAAAAAGCCTTTATTGCAATGCAAAATATCTTCTGTGTAAGACATCTCTCGTTTTCCTTACATTTGTTGAATAAAACGTTTCTGTACATTGTGGTTCTTGTGTATATGCATGTATATACATCAATATATACAGTATCTATCAAGTCTATATACTGTAGATATATCAACACATTCATTTATAAATATGAATATATACTTTATATATACATATTTATACGTACTGCATATATATACTGTATAGTCATAAATGTCTATCAATTCATGATGAGCTTATTCTTAATAATATTAAGTTTAACAAAATAAGTCCAAACAAAGGACTTTTGCTTTCTGCGGTGCAATTTTACAGGAAGTTAACATTTCTACATTCAATATAAAAGAAACAATATACATTTGGAAACGTGCCATAGGATTTCTTTTAATGAAAAAATTAGAAAAGTGCATTATTTTACAACACTGCATGATTATTTGCGCTTCTGTAAAGTCATTGTAAAATATATATACGGGGTTGCTTAGTGCATTCAATACAAAAGAAAGATGCAATCCCTTTTATAAATTACATATTGTACATGGTTTTGATGTCTACTTGGACTTGTAAACATTTGTGGTATAAGTTTTTATTCCTACTGTATGTCTTTTAGCTGCAATGCCTTTTTTCCCATTCCACTGTTGCCTCTTCATACTGACATGAAACAGCACTTGAAGACCTGTTTGAGTACTGGTTTTCCGGCATCTACTAATACCAGTCAAAAATCTATAGTTATTACTTTGCAACTGGAGTGGTCTTTTGTGTGAGACTCTGGAACCCAATATCAGTGACATGCATGTATCATGTGTGCAGGCTGGTGATTGATGGGTGGAACAGAGCCTACTGTGTGTTCTGCTGTTAGTTTAGGTTTCAGGGGGTAGCCTGAGAGCTCCATTGAAGAAGTTAAGTTAATGTAGCAGCTCAGGGTCAATATGGGGATGTACTGTCATTCTGCTCCAGCATTCCAATCTTTGTCTTTTTGTTTCTCTCTTTTCAAATTAGAGCATTGGGCCCCATTTGAGTGGAATGTTCTAATAGCATTACAACTCTACTGCCTCGGGCTATAGTGGTTGTTAAACGCACTCAGCCTCGTTATTGGCCCAAGCTGCGGGTTAAGGGCTTTTAAATCCCATTATAGCACACATCAAAGGCTTTATTGCATAATTGATGCATCTGCTATCTATCACATCCACTCAGCTGGATAAGGGCGTAAGTCAAAACGTCACAGGGTTCTGTAGAAATTCTCATAACTTTTTAAAAATATGACAAAGTTTGGTGCTTTTTAGGACTGACAACTATGACTGTAAGACCCATTCTACCTGTATCTTGGTTTTATATGCAGCAGTACTAGCAATTTGCTAAATTATATACGTACTAACATTGATAATACCATACTTTCACCTTAAAATTATATGTTCCATTTAGGTGTTTTAAATGCATAAAATAGTGTAGGCAGACATATGCATTGTGGTTGGCTAATTAGAAAGACATAATATGTCTTGTTACTTTCTTCTTGCTTACTTCTACCTAATGTACTATTTGTTGCCTTTACACACTTGCAGATGCCCACTTGGGTTACTGTGAGGTAAGGTAGCATGTCCAGGGCAATGTCAATGAAGTGATGGAGAATTGAAACTCCATCCTTTGAGGAACCCATTTGAGGCTTGGTTTATTAGCGGCCACCTCCCACTTCCTTGCTATCAAAGGCATGCATGAGAAATAACTATTTTGTGCAGAGAGGTGGCATGCTGTGCAAAATTCAGAGGGCTTCCTGTTTTCCCAGATTTTCGTTGAAACTCTCTAGTAGTGCTGCTTTTCTTTAGAAACGTCATCTAACTAAGTGAACGGTACTCAAGGTTATAGCAAGCATCTGCGGTGCTGCATAGTTTTCAAAGGAGTTTTAAAAAGTTGTAATTCATGTGGTATCTGCTGACACCATGGGCTTATAATGTTCAGCAGCACTTATTCAACTGATTTTATTATAATTTCTTGTTCTTCCATAGGAATAAATGCAGTCAGGTGGCTGCTTTAAAGGGCTTACGGTTGGGCTAGAAGGTAAGCGAGGCTAGAGGGAACAATGGAATACCTTTATCTGAAGCTGTAGCCACAGGGCATATTTACAAGAGAATGATGGAGCGCAGCATAAAGCTAAAATTGCTAATGCCACGCCATTCTGAAAAAGCAGGGAAGTGCCGTATTTATGCAAAAAGTGACGTTCTGGTGGCGATAGGCTCTTGTAAATATGCCCCTAGGTGTGCTTTCTGAACACTTGAGTGAGTGTCTGGGATTTCATCTCTCCCAATGGGACAGCGCACCTATCTGTTACCTTTTTACTAGGATGTGGTTGTAGTGTCCATATTGGGTAAACTGTTGACTATAACCAATCTTTAGGTATCTTCTCCCTGCTAACATTTTAAAAAATGACGAGCAAAGGAGAGCAATCGACTGAGTGACAATTGTGATGAGCGGAGGGACCACATCCTATGGAAATGGTAGAGATAGCCAATGGGGTCGAGGGATTTATTGTCGTCACAATGTAGAAATTGGAAGATTGAGTGCTTTTGGCTATCAGATGGTTCATCCATAGTCTGCATGGGGCTTTTTAATTGGGAGTCATGTTTAGTTATCACATTTAGCTATCATTCCTTTGATGTTCTATCCAAGTGCTGTACACGTTAGTAACACTGTAGCTCTGAACAGGCCCAGACTTTATAGGCAGGGCTATAAGAAGTAGTTGCATACAGAGAAGTATTTGCCTTCCTGTAGGAAATACAAAAACTCCATTGTGAAATATAGATCATTTGAATTTGCTAAAGCATTTGCAATCATTGAATAATGCATGCATCCACAGTCCGCGAGTTCAGTATGTGTGCACGCGCATGCACAATATCTAGTGCTGCTGCTTTAGGACCTTCTGTTCCACTCCGGCAATCACCATATTTGTAAATGTAAATAGGGTCTTAAGGAAGAATTTCTCTAATCTCCTAAAAGTACAGTTATAACCTAGTGTACTTAAGCATAATGTGCATCTCTTGGTCTACTTGAGGCACTGACCTAATTCCCTGCATACTGCACTTTATCCCTGCATTCTGTTCATTTTACCATGTCACCGGCCTTCGCGGGTTGCATGTTGTATGTCTCTGCCAGTCTTTGATACCCATTATAGGGGAACCTATAAACCATCAGTATCCAGAGCCCCAAAGGAAGGGGATGATGCACCATTGTATCCAAGATAGACTGCAGGTTATTTACTAACAGTTGCGTGGGCACCTGTGTGGCGCTCTGCACTTTTCGCTGCTCCAACAGACTTTTTTAATGGTAAGGAAATTGATGGAATACTTTGCTGCATGTGATTGAGAGCACAGAACCTTAGTAAATAACCCCCGTCATGTCATACCCAACAGGTCCTACATGGATGTCTAACAAGGGCAAATTCCAGTCTTCCAATGGGATATAGTGGATGAGACTTCACCTAACTTCATGCATAATAACAGTTTGTTGAAGTATGTTATTGCACCATAGAGAGACATTACCCCTGTTTGACCTGCTGGAAACCTTCCACCAGTCATCTATACTCTATGAAGCCAGGTCTGGCTACATCTGTATGTTCCTCATTGGAATTAACTATAGTAAAGACACCGACACACTTTGACCATACAAAAGATAAATTCAGCTATAAACATGTTACTGGCATTGAGTTGCTTCCTTGTTTTTACCAAGTCCCTGATTTCATTTTAAAAATATAATTCACACCTCTATAGTTTGAAAATATTGAAGTGCACATTACTACATGTGCTGTGTGCAGTAGGGCGCTGCCAGGTGTGTGTTCCTACAAATCTTTTCGCATGGCTTTGAAGTGTTGCGAGCACTAGAGCAGAAACCCCACTGTGTGTTACCTTGTTTCATGTTTTAAAAAAAGGCCTTTTGTGCTTGAGTGGAAGCTGACATAAGGAAGAGCATCATGTAATGTATGCAGGCTTATACCGTCACCACTCTAAGCGGGATTCGTGCACGCGTGACGCCAAGGGCCCAGGTGCATTATTCTCTGCTTCAGATTTATGCATATCACCATGTTAACACCTATGAATTCCATAGTAAGCTGGTCTCGCGTGAATTCGAGAACTTTTTACTATACTAGTACAATGGCACTTGTTGAAATACATTCATTATAATGGCGGTCGTGATTAGATATCAGGTGATTTCTGGAATCGGTGAATGGGGTTGGCTTGCATTGCTTATTAACACTGACTGTAAAACCTATTATATAATCTAAATCAGCATTTTGCATCCACCACATCGCATCCATAAGGCTTCTGTACATGGATATGACTGACCTGCTACTTGTCCAAGACAATTTGATCGAGAGATTATGCCTTCCATTGTGAACTAAAGTTAGGGCTTATGTTAAAGTTGTATTAGACTGTTCTTACTTGGGACCTCCATCAGTTAAGAGGATCCATAAAAGTTGCCCAAGGCAAAAAAAAATAACTAGTGTAAGCAATTCAGTACGTGAAACATGGAAGCTAACATTAAGTATCACCAAACAGTATTGGGAAAACTCCACCAATGTATGATGTGGCATAATTGGTGGAAAGGGCAAAGAACTGCTACTCCAGAATCTTGTAATCTCAATATTTCTTAATGGGAAGTAAAGGGGTTTCTTCAGATTAGTACATATGGCTCAGCTTCAGTGTCCTTTGTGCACTGTCTTTTTAATACTTCTGAACTAGCCGTAGCTCACTTCTGTGGCACGCATCACCTCCATGAATCAGAAGCACTAGGCGGCACCAGACCAGGAACAAATCCAGGCCATTTCTGTGCACCCGCCATCTAAACAAATAAAAAAAGATGGTGCACCCATGACCAGGAACTAGTCAATGAACAGGTCTGTTCTCCAAATATTCAACAAGAAAAAGATAGCATAGCTGCAAGGCTGGAAACGCCCCGCTTCCCGGACCACCAAAGACAGATTCTCCATTCTCTATACCGTGGTCTGCAATTAGCCGCAGGTAAGTTCGTGAAGCCATATCATCAGTAAGAGAAAGAAAGACTGAGTTAATGTAGATATGGAAATTGTCACAGGCCAGTCCTGCAGGCGTATACGGACCAAGACCAAAATTACCTAGAGTGTAGTTTTGTGCAGCACAACAGGCTGGAACTGGCACCAACCCAGACTAGCTATATTTGTCCAATAAAGAGACGAGAGCAGAAGGCCAATGGATTTTACTGGGGAATGTGGGGGCATGGGCTGCTACTCCTGTACTTCGGTACTTATGGTTCTGCCCTTACTCCCACTGGTCATACAAAAAAGGCTTCTGTGAGCTCTGTTTACTTTTTGGAGTCTCCAAACTCTGGCTTCCTCCTAGCACCCCAGCACCACACCAGGTCCTCCTGAAGGCTTAAGCGTGGAACAAAAAGTCAATGCTGTGATGCCATTGATGTTTAAAGAGAGCATGATGATGTCACTTACTGATATTTTGGTGAAAGGATACCTCAGAACAGCTCTGTTTCTCAGCATTAAGAAATAATGGAGAAGAGCAAGAAAAGAAATGGCTGCAGCATAGCTTTGTGGGCCATATAATATTTTGCACAAAGACAGGCTGGGCCGGCTCAGACCTACGAATCCAGTCAAGAAATGCTGAACATAAATAGGAATACTATTGAGGTATTAGCCATCAACTACAAACATGTAAGCATGAGCTAGAGACAAAGAGGTCTCCTCAGGTTTGAGAAAAGCAATCAAATCCCTAATGAAAATAAGCACAGGCAGCATGTGTTGGTGAAAACTGCTTCAAGAATGAGTGGATGCAACATGAGACTGAAGGCGGAGAAGGCAAATCTTGAGAGACGCGTTCATAACATTTACTGTTAATAGAAGTTTGATTTAATTATTTTTAAAAATCCCTGTCAGACTCTGGGACCAATATACCTGAGCAGGCTCACATAAATCTGAATACCATGTATGTCCGGTGGGTTTGGACCCGACTGAGAATGCGGCAACTATATGGGTAGGCAGGTGTCTACATGCTACCAAACTCTATATTTCCACCCCTGCATCCGATGCCAGGGCTACAGAGGAGTGCTCGCCATAAGGAAATCCATAAACTACTAGGCCCTTCCTCAGAAACCCCTCTCAATCCCATCCTGGCCGCCATCCAAGACGCCAGCTTTCTACGGTGCTCTAAACACCCAGTCTAGGGTTCCTTTAAGCGACTGCAGCAAATCCAGCCTCTTCCAAGTCAGACGTCAGAGGGGAGAAGATGCATTATGGATCAAAGCTTAAGTGTATTAAACTCTAGCATCTGCCTGTGAATTTGCTGGCTCTGATAAGTTCTGTGTCACCGGCTGCGAGATGTGTTATTTCTAAATGAGTACAGATAATGCAGCTTATAACTCTTAGCAGCAACTATAAAGCAAAGGGAGGTGGCAATCTGTTTAAGAATGTCAGGGTGGCTGTTGTGTATTTTATCGCAGTGCAATCTGGGTATAAGGGTGCCATTTCCTGATAATCCGCTCAATCCTGGTGTGTCCAGCCCAACCCATAAGCCACCTACTAACATGCGCGTAATCTTACCCGCAGCGTCAGCAGCATTAATTCGCATTGCCATTGGCGTCAGCGGGGCTACAGTTATAGGTCAGCTGGCTTTATTTGTGATCCCAAGTCACTCAAGATGGGGCTCAGTGGTGAAATCTGGGGCTTCTGTTCATGATGATGACAATAATATACTGCAGGCTCTCAACTCGAATGAGATTTCTAACTATCTAGTATTTTTTTCTTCTTTAAGCTGCTTATTCTATTGTTTTCCTTGAATCAACGCGATAAAAAAAATCCTTAGTAGTTTCGTAAACAACCGAAAATTATAAATAGTGAATGAATGAATGGGTGGGCAAATGAATGAAGGAATTCATGAATAAGGTATGTCCTCATTCTGATTACTATACTATGCTTTGATAAAGGTATTTACAGAGTTTTCCAACACGACCAAATATGATATTTTATATATATATATATATA
Source organism: Lissotriton helveticus (assembly GCF_964261635.1). NCBI lineage: Eukaryota > Metazoa > Chordata > Amphibia > Caudata > Salamandridae > Lissotriton > Lissotriton helveticus. The sequence goes on along the minus strand of NC_136063.1, from coordinate 209,162,006 downwards.
TATATATATATATATATATATAAACTTTGCATTTTTGCTGAGGGTTTTCTAGAACTTAGAAATGTAATTGGAAGCATAACAAATATTGTTGTTTGTAGAAAGACTTAGGAAAAAATAAAAATGTGCCACTGTACATACATGAAAGTTTAGCAGCAGGGACACAGAGATAACATGATGGAAATGGAAGGAAGGAAATTATAAATTGAAGGAAAGGTGAAAGAGAAATCAAAAGAAAACGAAGCAAGAGAAAGAGATGATATGGCACGAGAAACACAATGACAGATGTGTAGACCATGAGAAACCAAAAACAAAACAAGGAAATAATAAAAATGAATGATAAGTGAAATCTAATTTAAAAGGCCTACAAAATAGGTAGCACAGAATATAGAGAATAATAATGAACGTGGGGGTAATATTTAAGCACACTTTTAAGTTGATGTGAGGGAATATTGTGCAGCGTATAACAGATAATGAACTTCCATACGAGGCCTTATTGATCAACTGTCCTACTGTGTTCAGCTCACTGTTCTGTTGATGAAACTTGTAATCGAATTTGCAAAGATTAAAGAATGGATTACTTTACTAAAGGTGTCTGGCAAAGTAGCCGTGGCATGCTAAAGAACCGGACCTGCCTATGGTCCTGCTACAATTCAGTATCATCTATTGATAACTGATGAAATATATGGCTAGAAAGAAGAGATATGAAAACAATGTATGCTTCTTTAACTTTTATGGGCTAATAGCGTTGGTAAAAGGAATTTATGTGTCTGGATTCGAGGATGATTGAGTATAAAATGAAAGAAGATGAAAGGAAAGGCTAGAGCACCAGCAGAGGGTTAAGAAACCATGTCCCATGTTCTTCAGTTGCAATCCTTGTTCACTGCTGAGGTCAAATAAATACTACATTGATTAAGACTGAGCTGAAAGACAAAAGGTTCTGCCATCTTGCCTTCACCACATCTAACAGAAGATGGGTTCTGTAGTTTCTCTGGATTCATGGGTTAATGATTCGCTTGCATGTTTAAGCACGCGGGCAACAGGAAATAATGTCCGTCTCCTCTTTCTAAGAATTTATGGGGGAAGGTAAATCCTTTTGCATTGCTTAAAGAAGAGGATCACCCTTGTAAAAGCGCTATCAGCTCTGGCAGATAATCCATCGGAGGCATAGAGAGATATACATTGTGAGTCCATTAGCCAAAAATGTGCTAATTTGTGAAGGCCCACATCTTTCTCTTGGATCCTCCACTGGCAAATCGTGTAACGGGACCAAAAGATCAACCCTCTATCAGGTGTTTTTCAGCAAAGACGGACAAAGGCTTTCTTGCCAAGAGTATAAAAAGATGTGGGAAATGAAACAGGACTTAACCTGCTGCTGTCTAGAGTTGAAGCATAGCACTGTAATGTGATTGCTTATCCTTGATTTATCTTTCTTAGTTTTTTTTGCGTATTAATGTTCACCTGCAGGTGGGTTTCATCTTTGTATTGAGATCTATTTATGCTCTATTATGATTATTTTTACAATCGGTTAAAAGTATTGAATTGAAACAGAACTTTATCGACCTCTCCCTGATGTCACTGGTCCTTTAATGTGGCAATGTTGTGGCCTCAGACCACGCGGACATCATTGGGGTCAGCGGCTTCCTTCTTGTGAACTGCTCAAGGTCAGCGGTGATTCCACTGAGATGAGGAGCACTTCCAACAGTGTTCTATTGTATCCCGTCTAATTTGCATATCACCGCAGGTTCACTCCCAGCTATTTCTGGCCTGCCCTGATCGCACTGATTCTTTTCTTCCTCTCCAGTGCTACCGTGTAATATAATAGGGTAATAGGAATGTTATATAATCAAGTACACTGCAGGGAGTTGAAATTGTGTTGTTCTGATGAGAAGCATGAAGGCGTGCCGCGAGCCTCATTATATTTTTAATGCTTAATAACCAGCAATGAAAAGGAGACATGGGGAAAATGACATTATGTGGCAAGATGACAGTATCGGTCTATCTCCTCAACCATCGCTAATGGAACTATTTAACCGCTATCAGTGCTGCTGCGTCGCGCTCTGTCTGGTAATGTGTTCCGCTGCGACACGCGCAGCGGAGCCGGCGAGCTCTGAAGGGAGCGTGCTCAGCTACTTTTCAATGAGAATTTAGGCGATACCTCTGGCTTTAGAAGAAAGGGGAACATGATGGTGATTGTGTAACAGCCCCTACTGCTCCAGTTTGAAGAATTTGAGGGGCTTTATGGCATAGGAAGGGCACTGAGAGACTTCCCCCCTCCATGTGTCATAAACATCTAAATGATGTCATAGATTCACAAATGGATGAATGGCCAGTAGTTCTGTGTAATATCACTTACACAATTCTTCACTGTTTGCTATTTTTGCACATATAATTTATGTGATCCATGCACCAGTGCTTAATTTGAGCTAGTGGTTTCAGGTGCTTGGCCCCTGCACTTAATTGACAGCATCAGCACTTAGGTCAGTCTGCCACATGGTGGGCTGTTTGTCTGATTTTGAGTGAGAACAACAACAGTTGTTTACTAATTCAATATTAGTTAAAAATGATTATTACCTCACGCACATGCTACTCTTATAGCTTCGGAAGCCTGGAATAGGCGGAACTGTCACACGTGAAGGAGTGTGATGGCTAGTAGCTGGTTTGGTACTGTCATTGGCAGCACTGGCAGGGGCAATGGGTGGTGTGGGCTGCAGTGGCCTCCTGATGAGGGCCCTGGCACTTAATGTTTTACAAATTAAGCACTGCCATGCACGGACATACCTGAGAACTTACAGTTACTGTTTTTTATGGGCCATATTACATCCAATGCCCAATGCCACGGTTTTACACTCAAACACATTTTTCACTGACTAACCAGTGCACACATGTTTAGTAACTGCTGTTGCTTTAATTGAGACAACAAAGAAGTAGCGCTGTTCCCTGTTTACGTTGCAAAGGCATTAAAAGCTCTTCATTCATAAGCTATACAATAGAGATATGTAATTATCAAAGCCTCAAGTTGGTGAAGCTATTTCTGGTAAGTCATCTATGATATGAAAAGAGGGATATATGGCACAATTCTGATTAACAAAATATTGTCCTGCTCTAATGTCATATCGACTACTGCAATATTGTTTTTGTAAGTACATAATGCAAGTATGGATAAGTCCACATCAATGTGCCTTGAAGATATATATATCATTGGGGTGCCAAATATTGAGTTAAGAATAGCAAATCTCTGCTTACATATATATACTAGGACAACTTTGCTGTGACGGTATTCTTGTTATGCTATTGTGGTAGACCACCTTGAAGGGGATAGCTAACACCTATTCACCCACTAGTACACATGATAAATTGTTTAAGTGACATACCCATGTTTAATAAAGCGGCAGGACTTGCATGCTTATCTATTTTGTATCTCTTGATCTTAATGTGATGGTATCATACACTACACAACTTGTCACAGACTGGAAATTGACAAGACACATTGTTGGTATTTCTTCCAGGAAATGAGAGCATACTCTCCTCCTAGGAGCTGACGATAGTGATGCAAATTGTGTACTAGACCATTAGGCATCAACTGTTTCAATGACATGTGCAAGCTGGCTTTCTCTTGGTATGTGATATAACGCTGCATTCTCGCAAGAGATTACTCAGATGCACACAGAACTCATTTAATGGATTTTTTACTTATTTGCATGTGGTAGTAGAGAAGATCAAAGGGATTGGGTATTAATTATTTAAATCAACAGTCTATACAACATGACAAAATCTATTCTTATAAAGAATGATTGTCTAAACAATAGGGGGCTGTCCCACCTCGACCACTCAAAGCGCTTACTTGCCCCTTTGAGTGCGCATACACTAGATTCGGGTGTAATGGGCTCACAGCAAATGCTGTATGATGAGCTTAGATATCACTTAAATTAGTGAATTTCATATATGTAAAACACGCATTTCTCTACAAAATTATGAATCAAGTTGGCTCTTTGGATACAATCTATTCGGCAGTGGGACTACATGCTTCCTTTCAAACGTCATAAGCTTCCAACTCCCTGAAACCTGGAATTTAGACTATTTTAACATAAAATCTGCCCCAGACTCAACAAAGGAAAGTGACTGCTTTGACTTGATGATGATCAATTAACAAATTATCATCCAGGTATTTGTCTCTTTCACAAAACCTTTTATAGGCACCTCTCGGTGCAACTGAGTCATTGTAGAAAGAGAGACTGGCTTTACTAAGAACATTTACCCTCAGTTTATTGGTGATGACCTCTCATTGCTGCTGAATCATTGTAGAAAGAGATACTGGCTTTACCGAGAACATTTACCCTCAGCCTAGTAGCGATGATTTCTCTTGGCCGCTGAATCACTGTAGAAAGAAACTAGCTTTAGCAAGTACATTTACCCTCAGGCTAGTAGCAATAAATAAATAAATGACCTCTCCTGGTGCTGAAACGTAGAAAGAACATTTACCCTTAGTCTAACAGCGGTGACCTCTCATGGCCTCTGAAAAATTGTAGAGAGACTGGCTTTACCAAGAACATTTACACCCAGTCTAGTGGTGATGACGGAAGAGACCAACCCAGCCTCTCAGGGGTCTCTCAATGAAATGAAAGATGCACTTCATATCATTCTCCATGTTAGGTCCCTATTTTGGAATTCACTGAGTCCTGGAATCGGGTATCTGTCCACTGTGTCTGCTTTTTATTAAGTGTGGAACTTAGTTTAGGAAACTCATTAAGATTGGTAGTGCGCATGATTTAAGTGAACTAATTTCAGCTCATTCACAATTAATAATTAGAGAAAAATGGAGAGTACAGTGATGTGTTTGACTCCTTCACACAGGCTGGATCATTTTGAAAGGGCATTTCATGCCAAGTGCCAAAGTGAGTAAGGCATAACCGAGTACCCACTGATCACCAAATAGCCCTCTCTCTCTTTCTGTGCCGGATATTTGCTCATGCCTAGGAACCAAAAGAACTGACTATCTTCCTGGACTTGAAGTTGTTTTTATGATAAATGGTGTGTGCTGCTAACATTTTGAAATTATCATTGAATTGATGCTTGCCGCTCTCCCTACTGACACCGACATAATTCACAGTAATGTACGAAAAACCGGGTGTTTCTGCTCCTAGAATGGGAAATTAGCAGGATAATTAATCAAAAAAGAAGATTCTGCCGAAGTAGAAGTTTTGAGCATCACAGACTGTGCTTTTTTTTTTTCTTAGCTGAGGACTGGCACAGAGAAGCCCAAACGGCGATTCCCAGAGCGGACTGACTGATCCAAGCCGGCGAGAACATCGCGGGTCACTCCCAGCAGAGGGAGTCAGTCCACTCCAGCCTCAGATGTCAACATCTGAAGAATTCTTAGCAGCATCACAGTGCCCTGTGGAGCAGTCCTCCCGGAGGAAACGTATGTTAAAAAATATAGGAAAGTTGGAAAGAATTTTTCTTTCTGTGCTGAATGCCCTGAGAGCGTCTGGTCACCGCGGTCTAAAGTTATACATTGCAGCTAGCTGTAACTCCATTGCTGGATGCTGGAATAATTTCAGTAATGCTCCTAAGAGCTTCTGGGGTCCTATCTTCTAAAGGTGCAAATCATAGTTAGTTTTAACTTCAACAATAGACGAGGGCACTTGCAGAATTATTCTACAATCAGCTGTAGATGTTGGTCAGATAATGTGGTAGTTTTGAGACTAGTAAAGTAGTTGTAATCCTAGTTAAAGATTGGTGGCAGGTGTCGACTTGTAGCTAACTCAAGTCACTTAATTGAATTTGGATGGAAAAGATACTTTTCAATCTTACAAGAAGTCAATTGCAACCACCAAAGATCCCCGATTCTAATCTGGTATGATCTGGTTTGCTAATTATTAATATAGCGGTGCGGTTTTCTGGAACCTGAGGAGACCAGCTACATAGGAATTTCCATCTTTATTTATTGAACAATGGTTTTTGAAGCAGATTAGTAGTCTTGTGTCTCTAGCCTGCTCCCAGCCAGGGGAGATGGTGAGGGTGAGCACTGGTTTAGGCTTCAGCTTGGCCCAGAGACGAAAGCTTATGGACCGGTGCACAATGGTCCATTACTATCTAAATAGCCCACTGACATCAGAATCAGTCAACAGAGGACACAAGGCAACTTTGACAGGAAATGAGAGTTCATATCATTTGGAAGACATGAACCAGGCAATACTTGGGATCCCAAAATTCACATTCTTACCAGTGGTCTTTAGCAATACTAAAATATTTCAAGCTTTGGAACTTTTTAAAATACTTTTATATATTTCCATCAGGTCAATATTGGGGATACTCTCTTTTAAAGCAATTGTTCCTGAGACCAACATTGGCTTTCTATTATTTGAAAATCATAATTCAAAATGAATCAGTGGCAAATTCATGGTATATATATATAAATATATATATGTATATATATATATGTATATATATAAATATATATATATATATATATATATATATATATATATATATATATATATATATATATATATATATATACCTACATGTTTGTAATATGTGTGAATGATATATATTTGTAACATGTGCTCTAGTTCACAGATCTTCAGAGGATGCAAGCCTTGTAGTACCATAATGACATCCAAAGATCGAATGGTTTGAAAATGTCAGTAACACACTCTAAATGGCATTATAGGAAACGATCCGAATCATTATATGATGTCATTTTTTCCTAACAGTTTAGAGTGGTTGAAAATTCATACTTCTCACGAGCTGTAGCCCGTGCAGGTAAAGAGCACTAGGGCGGGTTAGGGTTTCGACTGACGACGACGAGGGAAAATTAATTATTTATTTAATTTTTGCTTGTGGTCGTCTGTCAAATACCCCCCTCCCCACACCCACCCGGCTCCCCCGCTCTTACCTGCACGGGCCACAGCTTCTCCCCACTGTGCCATCACTTAGAACAATGTATTTTTAATCCATGTGTAAGCCTGTATACATGTAATATGTATATATATGTTTGTAAGTAAATGTGTGTGTGTGGCTGTATGTGTGTGTGCACATGCGTGCCTACATGTGTGTGTGCACAGGCATATGTATATGTGTGGGTGAGTGCATGAGTGTAGGACTCTGTTTGTGAGTGCACCATGGCTAATATGTTACTGATTACCATCAATATAGTTTAATATAGGTAGAGGCCATAACTCTAAAGCGTAGTAGCCTTAAAGGGGTCATGGCGCCCCTCCTGTCCTTTGGCGATGGTAATAAATCGCTTACTACTCCTTATAGATTTGCAAACATGGTATATTCAATGCGTTGTTTCACGTGTAGAAGTCATACCCTAAGACCATTTGGGGTTTTATCTGTAAAGTGACTGAGGGTTTATAAAGTGTGTGTGTGAGAGAGATCCACACACCCACACACAGACAAGTTATGCTATCTACCTATATATGCATTCACACATACATAGAGCCAAAAATATAGTTTTGTGTAACAAGAATGCCCTCTCTGTTTTAAGGACAATGATAGTGTTTATCCATTGATTTATAGTCCACATTATCCTACCATTCCAAAAATATATTTCGTATTCATGCAGGTGACTGCTGCATAGAAATATTGTAGAAATGAGAGTAAAAGAAGAAAAGTAAACTTCCGTTCCAACAATGTCCCAAGTTCCCTTTTAGTCTGTCTGTAGAAGAGCGAAATGTTGGAATAGTAATGGCAAAATCAAGGTACAATAATGTCATAAGAAAGTTTTCATATTATATGCTTTTGATAAATATTTTCATTGCTAGTTTTTTTTCTTTTTGTGTTTATAATGCATACCAGTTTTACAAAGTGCATGCTTTTTATTATTTTGAACTGGCAAGCTTAAAAGATCCACCATCTTCTGTTCTTTTTTTATACAATCTAGAGCCTAGCATTAAAGAAAAAGTATAATTTTACACCTGGTATATAGACTGCTCGTTGCGCATGCTTGGACTGGCAAAAAAAGGAAAAACAAATGAAAAGTAAATAAATTTGGCATTATTTTCTCTTTTGGAAGCAGTCTAAAATTTAAAAGCAGGCTGTGACACAATTGCCTTGAACAAAATAATACCTGATGCTTTTAAATTTCTCACATGGCACTGATTATGGGATTGCACACACTCACTCACGCATGGGCACACGTTCTTGACCATCCATATTTTCTGGGGAAAAATAATTGTCTGTTAGGTCAGAAGAGTCAGGGGCAAGAGAAATATGCCCCTGGCTTGTGTGCGGCTTTGGATTTGGTACCAACTTTATTCCACATTAAGCGGTCAATCCTCGGACATCCACCAGAGGGGGTAATGTAAGGCATACTTTGTTGGAGTAGTAGTAATCCATGCTTCATGCTCAGGTCTGAGTCTTGGAGGAGAGCAGGCTTGCTTGCCTCATTATTTGCTCCATCTCCCTCTCAGAAGGATTCAGCTACAGAGATGAACTAAATCAAAAAAATTCACGTCTTTATATTGATTTTCGCCTTTTCATTAACCGGTGGTTATCTGTAAAGCTGTGCAACCCAGGGGAAATGGAGCTTACCGGGGAGGGGAAAAGGCTGTTCTTCAATGTGCTTGGTGAGATCTCCTCTATTTTGTAAGAGATGGAGTGAAAGTACTGAGGGTTCAGCTTGGAGCTAAATGAATTCTGGTGGGACACCACCCGGCTGGTGTACTCGTGGGATCTGTAGCACATGCAAGAACACATGGACTGCAAGTCTGTCACTTCGGCCTTGTAGCGTGGCCTCCCATGCTGAGAGTCTTCTTGGATGTGGATGATCATGCTGTTGCGGTTCCCTGCTAGGGATGCCCGCTCCTCGGCATCCCGCCTCTCGTCCTCACTGTTCATGGTCAAGAACCTGAGAACAACAAGATTTAGAAACGCCCCAATGACCGTCAAGCCCACTAAGATGTACATAAAGCTAAAGGCCACATAGAGTGGCTTCTTTTGGAGGGCTCTGTTTTTCTGCAGTGCCACATAGTCACCAAACCCTATTGTAGTCAATGTTATAAAGCAATAGTAATATGACTGGAAAAAGCTCCAATCCTCATAGTGGGAGAAGGCGGCTGCTCCGATGCACAAGGTGCCCATGCAGGAGAAGAAGCCCACCGTGACCATGTTCTCCATGGAGACCTCCGTGCTCCTCATCCCGCAGCACTTCTTGATGCGCTTCAGGAGGTACTTGACGAAAGTGTTCATGCGCTCGCCAAGGCTCTGGAACATCACCAGCGTGAGTGGGATTCCTAGAACAGCATAGAACATGCAGAAGGCCTTCCCAGCATCCGTCCCCGGAGCAGCATGCCCATAACCTAGAATGCAGAGGAAGAGAAAGAAAGAATGAAAAGATCAGTCTTAGAAGATCTTGAACTGGTCAATTTTTCAATGTCTACTGTAAAATTGCATTACAAGTTTAGAATAGTTCCATTCCCCTTCAGTATATACATACAACCCCGCCAACCTCCCCTTCTGCATTTGTCCCAAAGCACGAAGAGACAACCAGAAGTTGTAAGGCTGAACATCTGAAAGTCAATTCTTGCTCGACAATTTAGTTTGGTAGTTTAGAAGTTTAGAACAAACGGACAGGAGTCATACAGTTTTGTATGACTATGAAAGAGGGAGTAATATATTAAGAAAGCCTACGTAAATGATTAAGCAACATTTTACAGTGGTTATGGTTTTGTGGTATTTATTTTTTTTAACATTTTAGTCTATATTTATTTATATGAATTTATTTTTTGGGCCATTTTATTGGTATTTCTCCATATTTATTATGTGTTTTAAGTTTGAATGTAATCAAAAAATGGTACATTGCCACAAATATTTACCTGATAAACATGTACTCATACTTTGATGTCTGTGGCGTTTTATCAAATTTAGCATCCAAATACAACAAAACGCTACACCCACAGGTAAACAGTAGCATTATATACATTAACATATGCCTGTATTGAAATAAATCTCATCCTGTTTATCAACTCCCCATGCTGTCTATCTGCGCTGCTGTTGGCCTGGAACTCATGAAGAACAACATGGAGAGTCGCTCACAAGAACCACCATTTTCTGTTTTTTCCCACTTTTAAAAAGTAAATACAGACAGAAAACACATGGCTGTATGTCTGTATTGACTGGTAAAAAGCCGTAAAAAAGGAAAACTGGGAGCCTTAGTTATAAACGATTATTTTAGTTACACAGAATGGTCTAAATGCAGTGTAACCGGAAGGCACAACAGCTGAAGGAACCCATATTGGGTCATTGTGAAATGGGACTTGTAAAGAGGGCTAGCAAGAAGGACTGAGAGGGGCCATCTACTGAGAAGAGTTTGGGGAAGAATGGTACAGAGGCAAATGTTACAATGAGATCCACTGGTTAGTAGATTTAGGGAAACATCATTAACAACGCGGATAATACACCACGATGCTGTTACATCGCTGTCGTTACAACGACCACGATGTTACCACGATATGCCATTACAATGCAAGTCTTTACATCGACTTGCGCTAGATGGCGTGCTAACATTAAAAATAGTGTAGTTTACTATCCCAACACCTTCCCTACTGATAAGTGGACTGGAGTTGGAATAGTAAATTACATTTTCCTAATGATAGCACGCCACCTAGCGCAAGTCGATGTAAAGACTTGCATTGTAAAAGCATAGCGTGTTAACATGCAGTCGTTGTAAGAACTGCGATGTAACAGCATGCGTTGTAATAACACGCGTTGTAACATCATACAACCGTAGATTTAGCATGAACAGTATCTCCTATTTTGCTGATGTTCAGCATTCACATTCTGTAAGGATTGGAAAACATGCATAGCCACCAAATATACTCTGCCTAGAAGCAGGTTTAGAATCTATAAATGAAGTGCATTTTTCTATCACTGCGTTTCTGTTCTTTGGACTTTATATAGCATGGACCTAGTCCCCAGAAGCTGCAGAGACTTGCATTGCAAAAAAACTTTGATACTGTTGATATGTTACTTGGTTATAATGCTTATAGTTTCAAATGCGAATTGGATAGTTCAGCATTTGCCACAGATATCAGTATGCAACCTTCAAATCCTATATTTATAAATGTCAGAGTGGCTGATTCTGCATTTAATGCTACTGGTGAAGGTCCCATGTTGTACCAACTGGCAACAATTATCTCTTACAATGTGGCTTACTTCAAGCTGAGCACTGTTTGCCTGTTTCACAAAAATCATGCAAACAAAATCCTGCCCCCATTCTAATAGTCTGTCTTTAATATTCTGTGTTATGGGTGTGATTAATGCCTGCCCACAGAGTTGTACAATATTCTTCAGAATTCAAATATCATGATTAGAGAGTGCTCCTATACCTGAAACCTTCATCTTTGTAGATTTAAATACTCTACCTTTATCGAGAAATGCAACCATCTGCAGGAATTGTGAAATATGGATCTATTTAGTTCTTGCAAAAGCAGGAGCCGCCCATGCAGGAATGAGCGGTGAGGCGGGGTAGAGGGGAGTCGGCAGACGAGGGAAAATAACATAAAAAATAAAGAAAACCCCCACCACTGTTTTGTGCACTTATAGTGCCTTTAAACATAGGCTGGTCTTCCATTCATATTAAAGCAGTTGGAGCATACCCACCAGTCTCATATGTCTTGGCACCCATTACCCAGGTAGGCATAGTGGTGGAGCCTCCTAATGTCAGCAGGCTGCATTCCCTGGACTCATTCACCGAGGCTGGACTGGGGAACCAAAAGCAGTCCTAGCAAGAATGATCTAAGATACCCCACTCCCTTCGTCTGCTCATGCAATCGCTCTCTTTCCTTCCCTCCATTCTCTCTCCCTCTCGCCTAATCTCTCTGTATTCTCACTCTGATCAGCTTCGCTCTACCTTCCCTCTTCCTCTTCCTCCTGCTCTTTCTCGGTTAAAGGAGGACTTCTTGTGCCAGTTGCAATTAACCTACAGGGGCTGGGAACAGAGACAGAGGCACCAGGAGAGACTCAGGGCTTTCTAAATCAGCTTCCAGGGGGTTCATCCCACCAGGGAAATTGCCAGTGGAATAAAAGACCTGTACCGCCCTGTCAATCACCCATGAGAGAAGCAGTGACATATACGTGCCTTAAGGGGCCTGCACACATTAATAGTGTTCATTAACATCTCCAACATTAATATTATGGTAGAAATGTAATGCAGTGCAGCTTTTCACTGCTCCTATATGTTAGGAAGAGTAGATGGTGATCCAGTGGCCCCTGCTTTAAACCTGTGACATGCATGATTTCTGCAGAGAATGAATTGTGCACCAGTGCACAATATTTGCTGGATACCTTAGTGAACAGGGCTCACGGCAAGTTTTGTGCCTGCAATGCCTCTGAACAGGTCCCCCCAATGGCACATTTTGTGGCTGTCCATTTGCTTGCAGAAATGCAGATTATGTATCTACAACAGATTTGGATCATGGCCAAATTTCTTTTGTGATTAGGCACATCCCAAAATGCCCTCTATCCCTTTGTGTTTTCACTCTTTTTTCTTAGCACTAAATGTCAGTCTCCATGGCTACTCTCCATGGCTACTCTCCATTATCCACTTTGATATTTTCATAATATTCTTTTAAATTCTTAGATTTGACAAGCAATGTCTGATACCTCTCAGTGGAAGCCAGGAATTATGATGAAGCTTTTTTAAGCTTGGCCAGCATTAGTATAATTTACATACATAGAGGGCTTTTGGCCTGTGGGCTTCATTGATTGGTTTGTTAAATTGTCATTCACATTTTGCTTCCTCCCACTGTCGTATACAGCATGGAGCAAGGGGTCAGCCAACTTTTCCCACTGGCTTTCTTTACTTTCACTGACTGAACAAAGCCTGTGCATATTATTCACACTCACGTAAAAATAGTTCCTTTCTTTTCTTTTGCATAGCTGGTTCAAAGTAGTTTTTTTTTATTCATTTATTTGCTATTATAACTTTAAATACCAGGTATTTATTTTGCCCACACCCCTGTTTAAAGTTTATGCTATAGAGTGTTCATTTGACAGTGGAACACTGGAATTTGAGCAGCCGTGGCCCGTGCAGGTAAGAGCTGTGGGGACGGGTGGGTGGGATTTCTACAGACGACAACGAAGGAAAATGAATTATTTATTTAATTTTCCCTCGTAGTCGTCTGTTGAATCCTGCTCCCACCCCCTCCGGCCCCACCACTCTTACCTGCACGGGCCGCGAGTAGTTTGTTATGTGGTGATGTATTCATTAATCTTTCTCAATTTATGATAGAAAAATTCATAGTACAACTAAAAGGCTGGTTGTCTAAAAAGTACCACTAGAAAAGCGGATACATCTGACTGTTTTTTAAATTTAAGACATTCATTGCAAGAATAAGGTGGCCACCTTTAGGTGACAGCATCTTTTCTCTGCTTATTTTTTCTTTTTGTGACATATGCTTCCATAAAAAATAAATGAAATAGTAACCATTGCACCAGCTTGCGAAGCCGAGCCAGTTCTTGTTGGATATCTTTCAGACAACTTGTCAAAGCTGCTCCTAGCAGCCTTCATAGAAGAACTGGCTCATGGAGAAAAAAATATGTAAAAGGCCTTCATGTAATCAGTAGTAACACTCTGAAGGCAACCGCGATTTATTCAGTAGTTAAAATTAGCATCACATTTTTTCCATCCTTGAAGAAGGTCAAACCATATTTACCAAAGCATTGACTGAGACTTCACCATGCATTGTGTGCAGCTACAGCCCCTATTTTGTGTTACATTAGATTCCAACCAGCATTCCAGCTTGGGCCATCTACCCTAGCCTACAATAACCAGATGACATTGTGTGTGGCTGGTTATTTTCGATTGTAATAAATTCTACTAAGGAAAATGTATCCATAATCCCCAAGATGCAGTTGTTGATCTGTGCCACAATTCACTACTAATTTACCAGTTTTTAATGTGATTGGCCCTTGTATATTCCCAGTCGGAGGACTCATCCAGGCTAAGGGGTTTTGGGGGGGAGGGAATTGGTGCAAAGAGGGCATCTGAGAAACCATGAAAACCAGCAAAGGAGACACCACCACCAGGAACATAATAAGGGGGGCAGGTTCAGAGGGTGCTGTCCACACCTTAACATAACCATTACAATGCGGGGTCTGGGCCTGCTAGGTGACAGTTTATGTCCAAAATTGGATCGGGCTCATAAAAAGGAAAGGGTGTTGTTGGTACCGGGCAAGAAGGTATGAAGAAGGATCACATGGGGAACAGGTGGATCTCGGTTTGGGTTTCATTTGGAGGATCTATCACCAGGTGTTGTTAGGGCCCACAGCCTGGTAGCACGATAAAGCAACTGGCCGACCGGGAGCCCAGGATGGGCAGTCTTGTCCCTTTCCATTCTCAGATGGTACCCAAAGGGAGGAGACCAGCCTCAACTGATGGAGTCAGACAATATCCGCAGTCTGTGGGGTCACCCTAGGCAGGGGGCTGAGGTACTGCGGGGTTGAAGAGGAAGAGGAGAAGGTATTGTTATTTGTCACACCTCCTGAGTGGTCAGATGGCACCAGTTGGGAGCTGTGAAATTCTTCAACTGTGTCCATAGCTGGCTGCAGGCTGTCCAGGACCTGGGTTGGAAACAGCATGGCTGGCAGTGTCCGCTGCTGCGTCGTCCCCTCAGGGCCACCACTGGCCCACCTGGGATGACCTCAGGTGTCTTCCCCAGGGCCTGGCAGCCCCCACAGGGACAGCCCATGCCTCCGCCCAACTCCAGGCATCCTCCGGATCTGTAAAAGAATTTGCCCTTTGATCGTCTATGATTTTAAGTTTCACCAGAAAGAGCAGAGCATAACGCGGACCCAGGTTGCAAAGTCCTCACTTAACTCCCAGAGAGGATGCCCTCCTCCTCTGAACCTCCAAGGAGTAGTCCAGAAAAATGAGGATGCAGTGGTTTTCCCCAACGATAGGGTCTGGTTGCCGGGCCCTTCTCAGGATACCATCCAATCCTTATAGTGAAGGATTCTGGCTGTCATGGGCTGGGTTTGGCCCCAGCCGACTGGACTACGGCAACGCCCTCTACGCCGGAACCACCGCCAAACTCCAGAAGAGACTCCAGCGGATCCAGAACGCCTCGGCGAGACTCATCCTCGACATCCCCCGACGCAGCCACATCTCCGGACACCTGAGAGATCTGCACTGGCTCCCGGTCAACAAGAGAATCACCTTCCGGCTCCTCACCCACGCGCACAAAGCCCTACACGACCAAGGCCCGAGCTACCTCAACAACCGGATCAACTTCTACACTCCCAAGCGCCTCCTCAGATCAACCAACCACGCCCTCGCCGCCGTCCCCCGCATCCGAAGAGCGACAACAGGAGGAAGATCCTTCTCCTACCTGGCCGCCAAGACCTGGAACTCACTTCCGACCAATCTGCGCCTGACCCAAGACCACCTCTCCTTCAGGAAGAAGCTCAAGACCTGGCTGTTCGAGCAGTAGCGGCACCCCCCCCCCTCCCAGCGCCTTGAGACCCTACGGGTGAGTAGTGCGCTCTACAAATGACCTGATTGATTGATTGATTGATTGGTGGGGGCCACCACAGGGGGACCCCACAGGCTCACTGCACTGAGAAATATAAGGTAAGTTCCTCCTCTGAGAGCAGCACACAAAGCCATATCTCCAAGAATTCTTCAGCTTGCGGACCCTCATTACCTTCCACCACTCTGATGTTATTGCGGTTGAAGTGCCCCTCCAGATCCTCCACCTGGTCCTCCAGAAACTTGACCTGCTTACAGGTCAGCCACCTGGGACTGAAGGGTAGTTGTTTGGGGTGTGAGGGTGGTCAGGGTCTTCCCTGACAAGGTAACCTGGTCCGACAACTTTCGATGATCATAATGCAAGAGAGTCAGAGTCCATTTTGGCTTCAAGAGAGATTTGGGGGGTTTCAATGGCCTGGAGTATAGTGTCCAGTTTGGCCAATTCCATTGTTCAAGGTGCAGGTTCTGTAGGATTAAGAGAGGGTTGGTCAAGTTTCAGTGATCTGGTGTGCCCCATAATGGTAAATCACACGAGGGTCCAAGTGCCACGATCGCCTCCACCAACTCCAGGCTGTCCGCCAGTGCAGTGGGGCATTGCCATTCAGGAACAGGGGCCCGCCCGCAACATCAGCATTGCTCGCAACCCCACTCCCAGCGGGCCACCCACTGCTCCAGCCGCACCAGAGGCAGACCTGTGCAAATCCAAGCTTTCACAGGCCCGCAGCCCTAAGCATCCCGGACCCGTGAGTGCCACAGGTCCTGCCTCATAGTCATCGGTTCCATCTGCAGCACCTCTCGCCTCCTGGCCAGGGCCACACTACTGTAATGACCGATGCAGGTCCCCTGCACTACCTGCGGGTCTGGGAAGCTGTTATGGCCTCTGCCAGGGAGCCTGATGCTCAGGATGGAGTTGGATGTTTGAACCCAGTATCAGAGCTCAGTTCTAAGGCGGCTGCCGTGTTGGTCAGACTAGACACGCCTCTTAACTGACTGAAGTATTGCTGACTCTGGTAACAGCAGCAGCTAATGCAGATTAGGAGGTTTTAAACACAATACATTCTGTTGTTACCAGAGTTAGAAAGATCAACGGCAAATACATATTAGTCACTGCTGACATTTCAATGGTCAGGGATAACAAATCCAATCCACAGACAAGGTTTGTTATGACATACAATACCAGAAAAGCATGACCAGGAAGATTATGCAGAAACACTGGAAAACTTTAAAAACTGATGCTAATTTGGCAACACTACTGACCATCCTCATCTTACTTTCACGAAAAGTGAGTCACTTTTGAACCAATTTAGCAAAAATATCCTAACAGATGGTCTGCAAAAACACTTACTGATGAAGAAGGGGGTTTTCAAATGCAACAGATGCAAAGCCTACAGAACCAGTGTTAACATTAACCGTCATTACAAGCCTAATTCAGAAATACCACATAATGTCATCAAGTACATCACATATGGCACTGGTTTTGCTATCTATGTACTGACATGCCCATGGGAGAAAAGGTATGTTAGAAATGATATCCACCCAGCTATAAAATGAGTTCTACCAAACATGCCTGCCACAAGGAACAATTATAGTCATTATCCTCTTGTCAGACATTTCATGAAAGTACATAACAGCAAGTGTTCTGGGCTAATATATTTTGCTATTGACTGTACCCTCTCAATGTATGATGAAGTAATTGTGAATTAACTTAAGAACACTTACATTCAAATATATAGTGGATTTGGAAACTAAGATTCGAATATAGTAGTTGAGTATCTCAGTATTCACTTAGGTTAAGCAGTGGGTTTGATGCATGTTTATTGAGATCTCGGACTATTTTTAATTGGACTGAAAAGATTTTAATCACATGTTTTATTTATATATGTTTCTCTGGGAACTCTTATATGGGTGTCATGGGTATACATGGGGGTCTCGGGAAACTACGCATTTTGCTTTCCTTCTCTGTTAAAGTTGTTGGCTATTAAGTGTTTGTGTATGGTGCACTGTTTAGTCTATTGTGTAATGGATTGTGGAGTACAGGTGCCCTCTTGGGCATCATTTAATTTGATGTCATTTTCAAATTTGTCATCCGGCGAGTTTTTGGTTGCATTCACACTGATTTCATATATACACCACTGGCGTAACGAAACTTGTAGGGGCCCCCCCCTGCGTATGAGGAGGGCCCCCTCTGGACTCAATCTGGAGCCCCTTGGCCAGAGTGCAGTGATGAGGGGGTCACCAGCAGCTTGGGCCCGCCCCCCCCCACACCACAGGGGCTGCGGGGACCTGTTATATGTCATTGAATACACTCAATGAATCAATCAAACAGCATTTGTAAAGCACAACACTGTCACCCTTAGGGGTATCTTGCTGCTGATATCTACTGCGACTTGTAGATCACAACTGAAAATCAAGCTATGGTAAAATGAGAGCATTTATATTTCTTAATAGTCCCACCTTTGATTAACATTTCTACTGGAAGAATGGGAAAATGATCTGGGCTGGTGCTGGCAAGCAGAATTAGTGGTTTATAAAAGTAGAGGGGGCCCCCAAGAAAGGAGAGAAGCTCTGGTCGGCATGGCAGACATGTTGAGGAATCTAAGAGGGAAGCAGGGTACCAAGGTGTTCATTATTAACTTAGACTTAGATTTGTTAATAGAGGTAGATAATTCAACCGTAAAAATGGGATCGAGGATGCAATATAAATGCTCTTTGTAAGTACAACAATTTTTGTGGAATAATAAAAATAGTTAAAAAAAACAACAACAAAAACATTTCTCTAAGATGGCAAAACCATGGTATGAGGTGGTAGACAGAAACATGTAACTTATCTGCAGCTGCAATTAATTATGTGTATGAGAAGTGTGTGGTTCTCTCTCATGCCTTGGTTTCTGTCTGGCTGAGAATCAAGTCTCCACAAGCTGCCTTCCATGCCTCTGGGGGCTTCTCTTGTGTCCTCATGGCCAGACTGGCCCTGGCTACAGGCAGTATAAAAACTTGTACTAAAGTCGCATTTGAACCAAAGTCTGGTGTCAGCGGCTTCCCCTGGCTTAACACCGCTGAGGCATTTGTTTATGCCTTTGATATTAGTAATAATTGCCAGCAATATTCAGCTAGCTGTTACACAAACAACAGTTTTTTTCTAACGCTTCCTTTGTCCTGTTGTTATCCTATTTAAGACTGCAAATTTATTTCTCATGACTCGCAGCGTCCCTGCCCTGTTATTTTCACCACATACTGTGGACATTGAGCGCTCAGTTCTTAAACAGCTGTTATCCACAGGAATACAGTGTTGTCGCTAAATTACAGCATGCGCCAGGCAGCTAGCAGCTCCATGATTACAGGTACTGTACTAGTAAATTGTGGCTCTGTTTGCCTGTCAAAATCTGGTTTATGAATGCGGCATAGTCCCAGGAAACACGGCACTGCGTGAAACAAAATAAGCAATCATTGCGGTGCCGCTGTGTCACACCACGCACATTACTCACAGCGGCGGCACGTATTGTGAGGTAGTAGTGGGACGGGCATATGTACGCACAGGCGCGCACACATACACACCCATCCACATGCATACTGTCTCACATCCATCTATACATAGGCCAGGGCACATACACCCACCATTCACAAGAACATACACACGCACACATCCAATAACAGCATGCACATACATTCATTAGAATGCAACCATTTTTTTAAAGTACTTATCAGGTAACAGCTGGTCCAGCAGGTAGGGGGAATGTAAGCAGAAGGCCTGACAGGAGCTGGGTGCTTAAGGAAGAGAAGGAGAAATAGGATGATCCCGCCACCTCCTCTCAGCCAACGAGAGGAGAACCTTCCTTACCTTCTCACAGTGAGATGGGACTTCAGGACTTAAAACTGAAGTGCCCAGCTCTGAGGCTACCAGTGATGCTTCCCCTTGTCCTAAGGGGAAGGTTCTCAAATGATGTTGCCAGGCGGATGAGGTAAAGTCATCAGGGCTGTGAAATCTTCAGCCTGTGCATTTAGCGCATGTCAAGGCCTGCCTGCCTGCCTATGAAATGTGACTCTCAGTTTGACCTTAGCTCAGCCTGACAAACTCCCATTATGCCGTGCAAAAGGGTGGGGAGGAGCAGAGCCCTTCAGCCCTTCATGATGAGCTGCCACTGATTACTCTTCTAGGCAAGGCCACAAACTAGGCTTCCTTAAACCTCAGCCAGTGATGTCTGGTAGTTGGCACTCCTAATCCTGCTATCAAGAGCCCAAGTGGTACAATTCACCTTAAACAATCACTGAGTGCTGCAAAGAAGCAACTGTGATAAGGGGCAATTTTCAGCCTTACTTAGAGGCCTCCGTGACTTTGCTATTTGAATAGCTATCTAAAAATCTTTTTTTAATCTCAATAATGACTTTGTTCACAAATGATGGCACTCTCTTCTGGTGAAGACAAGAAACACCCATGACTACATGAAAAATAGAAAAGTCAGAAAAGTGGGTAGGACCTACCTCTTCCCCCAAAGAGAAAGCTGCAGGACATCAGCCAAGTACCAGAAGATATTGCATGCACACAAGTATCGTTCAGAGCCTGACTGGGAAACAAAAGCATTCCTAGCATTGTTGACGGACCAGCCCCCCTGCTGCTTTTGGTACTGGGGGCTGATATAGCAGCAACATTGCAAAACTGGCCCCCACGCCTGCAAAATTGGCCCCGGCCCTTCCAGCGTCCAGGGGAAACGCCTGATTCCCGCTACGGCCTGTCCGGCTCTGATATCAATAATGGCTGATGATAGCAGATGTCCATGCTGGTTCAAGAACGAGAATCAAATTCCTAATATAAGAAAGGTGGCCACAAACTCATGTGCATAATCATTTTCTCCACTCCCTGCATGAACAGAGCTACACAATTGCAGCAAAGTGATGTGTTCATGTAAATGCTCTTCATGCATGACACTGAAACACTGCCCACATAGGGCACACTTAGAAACACACACCTTTCTAGCCAAACACAGTAAAATAGTTCCCACAGATATTGCAATATCATGTAATATTTGACAATCCCATAACAAAACATAAATGAACCACTCTTTTATTCAGTATTATGGCATCATTAGAGGAGTCTCCATTGGTTAGTAAACAGCCAAATGAATTTTGGAGTATGTTCACATGACATTAAACAATACCAGGTGGAGGAGAATCATGCTGCCAGTTGACACTCCATGTAGAGATGACTGCCCAGGCAACATAGACACCGAATGTGTGTACAGAGGATTGTGGCAAGGATATGGTCTGAGCTGTTTGTACTTTGAGAAAGCCGTCTCTTCGTGCAGTCTTTCTGGCTTTAAACATACAACACACCGTGTGGTCACGAATAATGAATCATACTTCCAGCAGATAAATAGATTGGCTGATCTATTTAAAGAAATCAAGCGTGTCGGTCCTGAGGAGAACACCACTAAGTGAATTGGGGTGTTCGAAACGCGTTGACCTGTTGTTGTGACCTATTGAGTGTCTATAATTGTTGGAATTATTTTTGATTCTTAGAGTTATTGTGAAATGTATGCACCTTCGGTCTTGTTGTTTTAAAAAAAAAATATTATGTATAATAAGATGTTGTTTTTGTATAGTGTGGGGGTGTGAAAGGATGAATTGTTGTTTGGCTGCTGGAGTGAATGAGATTAGTTTGGAAAACTGTGTCTAACCTTGAATAGCAAGTGTGCTGAAGGTATGATTGCGGGTTTGAGAGAGTTGTTGAATAGTGATGTGTGAGATTTATTTGGTATGTTCAACTATTGTAATGATTTTGAAGAATCCATATAAATGATTTTGTGGATCAATAAACGTTGATAGATTTAAAAAACTGAGATGCAAAGGGTCTAGTGGTCACTTTGTTTGGTTCAATGTGACTTGTCAAAAAACAGGGTCAAAGTAGTTATCGGTATTGGCATTCTGTTGTTTATTGTTTAGTAGGGCTCTGCCTTACCTATGGAGAGCCCAAGCCCTGGCTGTTGTACATCGGGAGACACATAAGGCAAGAACCCAACAGAAGTCAAGTGTTACCATTTAATTGAAAGCCCCTTGGCTACTTCCAGATTAAAAACCTTTACATAGGCATTAAAGGTTTAGTAAACAGATATTAAATACCAATATTACAAACACCATATGTAAGATCAGAACACGAGGCAATCCTGTTTCAGAGATTAAAAGACAACCGAGACTGTGACATCTACAAAGCACATCTCAACCATAAGAGTTGTTGCATTGTCACATGACAGTGCATCGTGCTTTACAAATAATGGCTTTACAATCTGCTGGCACCGAGATAAAAACATAAACCAATTCAACAACAAAGGCCTGCATGGGCTTTTTCGATAGAAGAAGCTTAGACTTTTCTCTTCCCTGGGCTTGATCTGTGCTATCGCATCAGGAACAGAAAATAAAGGTTTTAAACAAGTCAGAATTCTTCAAATCTTATAGGGGAATGGAACTTCACTTACCAGTGATTTTAAAGTAAAGGAGATTGGATATTTCCTCTCAATATAGTCCCGAACTCTTCCGTTGGGGATCTGCATTGGATACTATCTACATACCAATTTTGAGGGGCAAGTGTCTCGTTCCTGTACAACATCCAAAATTAGCATTCACATATTTGTATAAATGTATCTGTTTTAACACAGATCCAACCCAGTTTCTTTCACTGTTTTGTATCTCCTCACAACATAGCACCGAAATGTTAGTTTGATCCCCACAAAACTGGGTACACAAATATCTTAGCATGCTACTCCGGCCACATCGTACCATAATGCTCGTATCCGACAGCCTAGATCATTGATTTGGGTGAAAAATTCAACATGGGCTTCTAACGAGGCTTCTCCATTATTTCTCAAGAGACTCAGGTCACAGGTTAGTCATTCTGCTCCATAAAGAGCAAATGGAAATATTTGACTAAGAAAGGCCATTAACATAGGTGACATAGATAAACTCCGTACATGGAATTGAACTTTACTAAACCACCTCAGGACAGCATAGATCGAACATTAGTGTGTTGTATGTGCTCTACCCAGGTTAAGGAGCTGGAGAAGGTAAAACCTAATATCTTCAGACTATTTCCTGCCAGTTTTCAAAAACTTTTATGTTTCTTTCCATAGAGCAGAATCTCCATTTTATCCATAGTTATTTTGAGTTGGATATTAATAAAGTAGTCATGTAGAGTCAATAACTACCTTTGCAGGCTAATTGGAGTATGCTTCTTTATAATCAATCATCTGCATATAACAGACATGACACATGGATCTCACATATTTAGGGGGAAATGAGCTTGTCGCTTCAAATCAATCAGTATCAAATCAAATTGGTAAGCAAGCAGTGTAGAAGGCAAACAAGGTTAGTGCCAAGACACAACTCTGTTTTTAGTCACTATCTAACAAAATGCATCAAGATAATTCAGCGTTACCGTCTATCTCCACCTACACCAAGTTGGTCTTGTGCTGTTAATGGAAATTTTGAAAAGGCCTGGAGAAACATTCCTATCAATCAGCAATTCTCAGAGATTCACTCAGTCCACAAGATGCTATGCTGCACAGAAGTCAACAAAACAACAACATAAAATCCCAATGAGTACTATCAACTTCACGGAAGCCACCATTTTCCACTGCTATTAAAACTTGATCAGAGGTCCAGGGATTCAAATGTTGTAGGGCTACTTTTGAATAGAGTTTGGCAATAAACCCAATCATGCTTGCCAATCTATAGTTTCCCGGCAAACTAACTTCTGACTCACGTCTGAGCATACCCTGCCAACTTATGGTGAACAAAGCAGTACAAAAGGGGGTGGTGATGGATGGAGCATCTGAACCAATCTTTGGTGTATTGGCTTCAAAGTGGTGCCCTACCAAAGCACTGGAGATTGCCCGCTCTCTGTCAACCAGCAAAAATATGGGAGCAAATGTTGAGTTCATCAATTTGAACTACATTGTACCACTACTATAGGTACAGTTTCAGGGCTGTGGCTTTGCTTAAGTTCATTGAAAGATTTGTATCTTTTTTCAGTGAGAGTAAGCAAAGCCACAGAAGGCAATAGCTTACCTTCATTCATGATAAAATGATTGAATTAATTGAAAAAGGTATCTTTTATTCTTTGAAAGGAAAACAAGCCTACCACATCCATATCCAATGTGTAACATTTCTAAGACAAATGATCATTTACATTGCCATATACTTTCATGAAGTGAGTGGCACAAAATGCTCCTAGAGCTACACAAGCTAGAAATGTGGGATATCCAAAACAGCCTTGATTTACTAAACTCCAAAATGTTCTTGGATCTTATGATGTTTTTGCCATTATGTAAGTATATATACATGTTTTGATTGTATAAACATACATTCGTATTGTAGCATTCATTTATATTGGAGATGGCTAACTGAGAAATGGCTGCACGATGGAACATGTAAAAAATAAATTTTAATTATGTCACAGAATATGACAACTGACTAATGTAAATGTACAACGGTATAAGTATGTTAAAATGTAACAGGAACAGGTGAAAAATATAATAAAATATGTTTTAAAAATAAAATTAAGCATATATACATTACGATCACCAGCCAAAAATGGCAAGGAAGTGTTCCTCAAAATAGTTACCGTAAGTCTGGGAAAACATTTGAGACAGTATCTAACACTAAAATATGTACAACAGTTCACAATAGTCAAGTGGGTAATGCAGCATTTTAATGAGTATCTCCAAACATGTTTTGTAAGAACTAAAGGCACAGTGCATGCATGATTGTTCATTAGGTGGTAATCAATGACACATTTGCAGAGGCAATGAATAGGAGTTTAAAGTTCTAAAAATATTTCATAGTCAAACATTTGCCTCCATAATCAATGAGTGTTTTGCTACTAGGCACATTTTCTATCATTGATAAAAAAGGGGGTGTAGGACGAGACATGTTAAGTTCAAAACCGTTCTTGAGTTAGCTGTAGAAGAGATTGTAGGTCAGTTAGGCTGTGATGGTGAATCCTTACCAGCATTCTCAAATAACAACAGCACACAAAGTCCAGCTGAACTCAATAGGACACAGAGACTGTATTTGACCAACATTAGAAGTTAAGTGGTCATTCTTAAAAGACATCCTACCCAAGTCTTCCAGTGGAGCACAAAGAAAGCCAATCTCTCACACAGGGGATATGCGTTATTGCTATGAATTGTTTGCCTCTCAAGACCTTCAAATCAAGGTTTTATTTCTCATTTATTTACTTTTTTCAGTCTTTTCTTCTTTTTCGTTAGCACTTAATTTTCCCTGATTTGTTTTCCTTTTACTTTACCCATTTCATGTTTTCATGTTTGGCTTGTTTTTCTCCTTTGGGGTAATGTCCAGCCCCCATTTCTCTCTTCTCCCCATATTTACACATTCATTTAATTCCCCTTTTCTTCTTTGGTAAGGTCTTCCTATTTTTTTTTTACTAGAGCGTCACCTGTACCTTCCATTTTACTCCTTCTCCTCATTATCCTTTTCATGCTAGTCGGTTTTCCTAATTCTTTTCTAACTTATTTCCCCAATAGAAAATGTATTAAATGAACTGCTGAAAAGTTTGAGTTTCTGTTTTAGAGAAATAACACTGTAGAAGCACTAATAATGGGAAGTAAAAAAAAATGAACTAGGACCACAGCTCTTTGAGCTTGGCAAGGGCATGGTTGGCCGGCAGCTCATAGTGTCCAGATAAACTCAGGAATAGTTTTGTTGGCTAACCTTGTATTGAAATATGGGTGGCTTAAGGAGATAGATAAGCTTTAATATAATGGTTAGGCAGTAAAGAAGATGTTTTATCTAGGAGAGAGGATATTTCAATTTTAACTAAGATAATCTTATGATCAGGTGTCATAAAGAGTACTGTACATCTAGCAGTAATACATAATTACAATATCGGGACAGCTATCTAGCAGATAAGTAATTGGCAATTAAATAAGACTTTTTTACACACAAAACAAATATTGCTTTATCACATCAAAAAAAGTGATGCTTTTCCAAGCAGAGAGAGTTTATATCTAAACAGGAAAATTATTCTTCAGCCAGTTATTCCCAAATGGGAAGTCTGATGCGAAAAAAACTATTTGTAAGAAATAATGTTACCACTCACATTTTGAAAGAAAAATGTTTGTGTATACACAATTTTTTAAGGCATGCAGGCTCATTGAAGCAGTTAGAAATGGGGTTGTTGTTTGACTAGGGTGTGGGCGCTGGTTAACCAACAGCCCAAATCCCTTGCAGGGTGAACCATAAAAAGTCACTATATTAACCTGTGCTTAACCCTGGGTAGCTTGGCACAAAGAGCAGTCAGGCTTAAATTAGAGGCAATGTGTGCAGTGTTTATGAAGCAGTAATGAAGTTAAAACACAATACGAGAAAAAGCCCAACCCGATTTAGAAAAATAGAGTAAATCTGATGAAATTATTTGACATCAAAATGACAGATATTGAATCAGTAGAACCACAGTTATTCATTTTTTAATTTTTTAGAAAAACGAGTGCCTAAAAGATCAAAGTGTCAACCAGGGACATCTAGTCGCGCGAGACTGTGTCAAAGTAAAAAAATAATTATGAACGTGATTGAGTGCGGATCAGATACAAAAAAGTGGATGAGGGCCAGTCAAAGCTTACCTTCAGACTTAGAAGAAATTCTGAGAAAAAGTGTCTGTGAAGGAAATGTTCAGCAGAGCAATGCTGCAGGAGGTGTCCAAGGAGGAAGCATCATTGTCAGATGTCTTTGAGTCAAGGCCATGGTGAAGATTTCTACATTTGGACTTAATCGTCGAGCACCTCCAGTGGGACGAGGCAGATGGTTCTGAGGTTGGATAACCCTTTTGCAAAGGACCACTTAAAGGATTTGCTGCTGTGGAGAAGAACATAGCGGGAGAAGCCACAAAATCAATCTGACCGGAGATGCACCTCTTGCAGATACACGAACAATGGTCCAGGTCCACTCCTATTTCTCAGAGCAGTTTTTGGCCTAAATTATTTTAAGTCCTCCGTTTTTGGAATTGGCCATTTGAGCGCTTGTGGCACCACAACGAAGGGTCCAGGACTTGTGGGACACCTCTTGGGAGTTCAGGAATCACTCAGGCTGGGTACAGTTTCAAGATGGTTGGAGTCTTTTACGTCACTGGCTGCAGTGACAATGTGAGGTCATTAGGTGCTTTGTGTAAAGTCAGAGCAGAGGCTAATCAGTTGCAAATGGGACTGTGCTTGGCTTCGCCCCATTCTTCCAGCGATGGTCCACTCAGGAAAACCTAATCCCTCAATTGTGTGACTATCTGGGAGGAATTGACAAAGTCTATTTTTCAGCTAAACTCAGTCATGTGACTCAGGGCAGGCTACATGCACAAAAGGGTTACGGGCAGAAAAATGCTAACTTTCTAAAAGATGAATTTTTAAAATTGTAATCGAAAACCCGTCTTTACAATAAAATAAGGTTCTTCATTACAATTACAAAGACACCAAACATGACATAGCTATCAGCTCCCATCTGGAAATTGCAGCTTTTTAAATGTAAAAAGGAATCCACAAAGTTCTCCTATGGTTGGGTAGGCTTCATAGTAGTGAACAACGAATTTAGGAGTATTTCATTAGCAGTACATGCAAAACTTAAAAGGGCATGTCCGACCTATTAATTACACAGCACCCTGCCCTATTGGCTACCTAGGACCTACATTAGGGATGGCATTATAACAAAAGGAGAGTTTAGGGCTTAGTAAGGGGGTTTTAATGCTAAGTCCATATGGCAGTTTAAAACTGCATTCAGGGTGGGTGGCCCAAAAATTGCTTGAGGCTCACTGGTAGCATTTGATTTACAGGCCCTTGGCTTATAGTATACTGCTCTACAAAAGACATATAGGTAAATTGGATACACGAGTTGGGTCTGAGATAATTTAACCATGGAGATGAGTACAAGCACTTTAGCGCTGGTTAGGAGCAGTAAAGTGTATAGAGTGCAACACAACAACACTCAACACAATTGAGTTCAGCAAAATGTGGAGAGGAAAAGGCAAAACGTTTGTGGCGTGACCCTGCAGAGAGGGCCAGGTCTAACAGAAGCTTTTGTTACCTACAAAGTTGATGCTACTTACTGAAAGCTGGCATGTTGAGCATGTTTTAAATATGTATGTGTATCCTATTGCACTTTTCTTTTACAGATATCAATTGAGTGCAATTAGCAATTTTTCATTTGGTGAGTGAACATATAATCATATAAAGGGAACTAGACTAGGGCCAGAATCCATACTGCGAGAAGTTGGCTTGTTGGTTGACTGGGGTGTGAGCCGTTGTCAAGCGGCAACCATGATCTCTGTCAGGGTAAGGCACAAGCAAACCCCAAAATAACCTGTGCTCAACCCCCAGGTAGCTTGGCACAGAGCACTCAGGCTTAACATAGAGGCAATGTGTACAGTATTTCTGCAACACTTCAAACAGTAACGAAATAAAGAAAGCACACAAGAAGTATCCCAGCCCAAGTTAGAAAAATAGAGCACAATGTAATAAATAAAACACTACAAAAACAACAACCATCCAATCAGTAGAACCGGTGTTATGAACTTTTAAAGGTTTTAGTGAAAATAGGGCTAAAAAGCACAAAGTGCCAACTAGCCATATCTGGTCTCGCCGGACCGTGTCACAGTCACACTTTCAGGGCGAATGCAATGTAGCACAGGTCGGCTACTGTCACCAGGCCACGCTCGCTGAAGTTTACCTTTATAAATATATGCCAAGAGCCCCGTTCGCGTTGCAGAGGGCTGCAAGAGCATCACGGGAGACAGTCGGCTTAGTGCAAAGGTTCGGCTGGTGTCGCAGTTGGACTTTGCTGGAGCGTTGACAGTGCCCTGCTAGCGGACAATGCTGTAGTGCAAAAAGGAGGCATTTGGAACTTCTCATTGAACACTGGTGCGAGCAGCAATGTCGCGGTTTGAACTCTCATCCTGTCACACCTAAGCTCCCCAGTGTGTGTGGCTGTCTAGGAGGAATACACAAAGTCCAGTTGTCAAATGCACCCAGTCAAGTGACCCAGAGACAGGCTTCAGGCACTAAATGACAAAGGCTGGAAAATGGAAACTTTCCAAAAGTGGCATTTTCAAATTGTAATTTAAAATATGACTTCACCATAACTCAGGATTTAAAATTACAATTCCAGAGACACTAATTATGAACTGGTTACCTGTTTTCATTTGGAAATTTTACTTAAACATGTGATAAGCTAACTCCAATGTTATCCTATGGGAGAGGTTGGCCTTACAGCAGTGAAAAACAAATGTAAGAGTTTTTCACTACCAGGACATGTAAAAGTACATGTCCCATCTTTAAAAACATTGCACCCTGCCCTCTGGGCTGTCCAGAACCTATCCTAGGAGCACTGTATATGTATTAAAAAGGGAACTTTGGGCCTGGCAAAGGACTTTGCCAGGTTGAAATGGAATTGTACATGCCGTGGGCACAGGTAGTGCCCCATTACTAGGGACTTACAAGTAAATTAAATATGCCAATTGGGTATAAGCCAATCTAACATGTTTTAAGGAGAGGGCACAAGCATGTTAGCACTGGTTAGCAGTGGTAAAGTGGGCAGAGTCCTTAGGACAGCAAAAATGAATTCAGCAAACCCAGGAGGTCTAAAGACAAAAAAAATAAGAGGAAACCATGCCATGGATGCCTGGTCTAATAACATACTTTCTACAAAGTATGTCAATATTTTTACTGTTGACGGGATAATTTGGCATTGCCATTTAAAATGGCCAAACAGTGCAATAAAGACCTTTACAGAGACTGCAGTTGGAATGTTGCTCACGTTGATCAATGCAAGCTACCCAATTACAAGTACCAAATGGTCAATCACCAGTGAAATGAATGTAAGTGTTTTGAGGATGAATTATCTGTCCGACTAAATTAAAGATACATGAATGTATCTGATGGATTAAATGTATGTCCTGCCCACACTGGTGACATCTCAAGTGTACAGGTGCGTGAACTGGAGTGAGGTGTGGGGTCCAGGAAGGGATCTGAAATGTAAAACGGTATGTTTCCCAGGGTCAGTGCTTCCTGACATAATTTTATGCATTTTCGTAGAAGCCCCCAAAAAGTAGGCTCCCGGTAGTTCCTGAAATCTTCAAATATGGCCACAAGTTCAAAGAGGTGTGGGAGAATTAAACTTGAAAATTTGAAGCAAGCAAGCATTTCAAGCTAAAATGTAATGCTAATTAACAGATTTGCATTTCACTTATTTAGGCGTCATATTGCAGGCACTGGACATAATTGCTTGAAAACAAATTACACGGAATTCACACACCCCTATATTCTAGCAGCAGACAGTGTTCTGGTCACTATGTGCATCCTGCTATGGATATGCAAAGCAGCCTTCCATCTGCTATTATAGCTACAAACAGCAGGCTGTAATATGTTTCCTGTCTGCATCGCAAAGAAATTGCCGCTCTGATAAGCATGCATACACATTTTAATTGGGGTCATATAAGCTTTGCTTGGTCAATTTATAAAAATAAAATGCGGCAATAACGGTAGGGTACTGCTGTCCTGGAAGGGCTTTACATTTTTTTTAAACACATATAACCCTGCTTTGGTCAGTCTGCACCAAAGAGAATGCACTGTACAAATTTGCAGTGCATTGGGTGAGCTCTCCTCCAGGGCTTATAAATGAAGCAAAACCAAAAAACCACTGGATCCTGCAGATGGTAAAGGCTCATAGAGCTTGAAGGACTTTACTACCGACTACATAGCAAATCAAAGGGAAGTTGGTTTGGTGGACATGTTCATCTCCAAAGCACCTGCATATCAAGGTGATGGAGAAATCGCTTTTTTGTGGTCCTCCTGGGCCAATATCACGATATGTGATAGAATGTAATGAAGGCAGGTCGTTGTTGAGAAGATATTATAAATCAATGGTTTGCACATTACTTTTTGCAGCCAAACAGCCAATCTTCTCATTGAAAATGTTTGGCGACATAAGGCAATACATTCTGAAATACCTTCGACAGGAGTAGCAAAAAACCAGTAATGGAATTCAAGCTCAGAGTCTAGCAAGGGAAACCATCCTAGCAACGGCAAGGTGGTGTTGTCTAGTTACTATGGTGCCGAGTGCGGAACCTGGAAACATGGGCTCATACTCTATTTTCCTCACTTACATCATGAGATTCAGGGAAATTCACTTCATAGCCCATATGTAATGTAAAAATGCATATACAAACTGTTCTAAGCCTAATAATATGGCAATTAGATGCTGACCGCCAGTACATTGCATCCTGCATTCTACTGTGTGGTACCAACTGGACCCTGTACAGGAACTCATGATTGACATGCTCCTCCTATAATAAAACAATAACATGTAAGTCATTCTTAATTTGACATGTTGACTATAATGCAAAACATAGTTATTTATCCTTGTTTCTGATATTTTGAAGATCCATTAAACACTCTGTGTGAAACATTTATTGATCCTTCTCTCAATAAGTGAACTTTAACTCAAATTCCAGGTATGCAAAAATAGCGTTTAACTTTAAAAATCAAATTGGGAAAAGACAAGTGGTTGGATTGAAGAAACATAAAAGGGCAGAACTTTAAGCTCACGAGCAAAATAAAAAGAATGAAAATCTACAAAATCTAAATGTTAATTAAATGGTCATTTGATAAGGTCTGGGTTCAAAATAGACACTATGACACTTAAAAAAAATTAAAAAGTTTCTAACTCTGGCTCTTCTGAGTGGGCACTTATTCGGAGGCGTATTAGTCAGGATACAAGTCGATGAGTCTAATGTGGAGATATGGCCAAAGATGAGTCAGCAAAAAATGCCTATGACTTGGCTTCAAGATTCAAAGGAACTGTGCTTCTCTAAAAGGTTAGCATATTTCTGTGGGATTTACATTAATCCAACCCTGTTATCACAAAGTCTGATCTTCTTCTGAAACATTGAAGTCAATCAATCCATTATGATTTGCAGAGCATGGCTAATCACCCCTGAGAGTATCAAGGTGTTAGGACGATGCTACAATCAGTCAAAGAGTCAGGTCTTGAGCCCCTTTCTGAATTCCAGGAGAGAGGACGCTGTACGGAAGTGGAGGGGAAGGTCGTTCCAGGATTTGGCGTCAACAGGAGAATGAGCGGCCTCCTCTGTGGCTTCAACAGATGTGGGGAGTGAGGGCGAGGGAGGCGGAGCGCAGGTGTCTGGAGATTTGTTTTATTTTAGGAGGTGGTTGATGCAAGCTGGTCTTTGTTCATGGAGGGCATTGTAGGCATGTATCAGTATCTTGAATTTACATTTTTTCTGGATAGGGAGTCAGTGGAGGTTCCTGAGGTGGGGGAATGGGTGATGTGGGACAATTTAGGGAGGTTGGGGATGAGTCTAGCAGCTGAGTTCTGCATCCTCTGCAGTCTTATCAGGAGTTGGGTGGTGATTCCTGCAAAGAGCGCATTGTCTTAGTCGAGTTGGCTGATGACTAGGGCTTGGGTAACAGTTTTCCTGGTGTTGACGAGGAGCCACCTGAAGAGTTATTGGAGCATGTGGAGAGTCTCGCGCTGTCCAGGATGATGCCATGGTTGTCGGTGTGGTTTTTTGGTGTGGATGTGGGTCCAAACTCGGAAGGCCACCAGGTGTTGTTCTACAGAGAGGTGTTGTTTCTAAACATCAGCACTTCCATCTTGTTCGTTTTGAGCTTTAAGCAGTTGGTCTTCATCCATTCAGCAACATTGTCATGCAGTTGTTGAAGATGGACCTGGTGGTGGAAGCGTCTTCAGAGAGTGCGAAAATGAGCTGGGTGTCGTCTGTATAAGAAATTATGCTGAGACCATAGGTTCTGATGACTTTGGTCAGGGGCATCATCGTAGGTGTTGAACAGGGTGGGGCTGAGGGATGAAACTTGCTGGACGCCGCAAATGATGCCCTTGTGTTCCGATGTGAAGATTGGTAGGCAATTCTCTATGTTCATCATGTGAGGAAGGATGTAATCCATTTGAGGGCGTAGCCCTTCATTCCGATGTGGTGGAGTCTCTTGATGAGGGCCTGGTGGCTTATGGTGTCGAACTCTGCTGAGAAGTCGAAGAGGATCAGGGCTGCTGTTCCTCCCTGGTCGAGGAGGGTTCTGATGTCGCCGGTGGCAGTGATCAGGGTGGTCTGTGAGCTGTGTTTTTTTATTTTTACAGAGCTTTATATAGTGCGACCTTGACCCGAAGGTATTGGGTATCAGAGTGCTTTACATAGCCCCAGTTGCGTTACATGAGGACACATTCATTTTTTTGTTAGGCACATGGAGATTAAGTGATTTGCCCAGAATCACAGGATGTTCAGCGTCCTTGCCGATACTCAAACCTAGTTCCCCAGATTCGAGAACGAGCACCCGAGCCGTTAGGCCAACTTTTCTCCTCTGGTTTGCGTGCAAGCCGCTCTGGGAGGAATCCAGAAGGTTGTTGCTCTCCAGGTGCTCGGTAAGTTGTCGGTTAATGGCCTTCTCAAGGACTTTGGTGGCGAAGGGGAGTAGAGAGATGGAGCTGTTATTCCTGAGGTTTCTGGGGTTGGCCGAGTGTTTCATGAGGCGGAGTCTGACCTCTGCATGTTTCTATTGATTGCGGAGGGTGGCTGTGGTGATGGATGCATTGAGATTGAAGGTAGGGGGCCTGGCGCGGTCCAGGTTTGAATGGGTGCAGACGGGCTTGCCTTTGCCACGCCTTCGGCAGTGTTGCAGCAGTGCGCACCAGCGCTGCAGATGGGCTGAGACCTCCATTAAGTAGGTCCTGGGAGGGGTGCTGGGAAGTGCAAAGCGGGAGAGGCGGGAGAGGCGGGAACGCAAGGGCAAGCAACAGAATCTCAAAAGTACAGAATCTCAAAAGTACAAACAAAAAAGGCAAAAAAAGACAAAAATAACAGGACACAAGATAGCAGGCACAAATTACAAGTCAAACAAATAGGTCAGGAGAGCACAATCCTATAAAGTAATTGCGTACAGACTGATATGATATACAGTCAGAGTAACAAGTAGCTGTAAAACAGGTCAAAATCTACTCAGGCGTAATAGTATGAATGGAAGAAAAGAGTTCAAGTTTCAAGTCTTCTTTTTCTTTATTGATTGTCAACGTGATTCTCAAGTTCATAAAACAACAGCCGACACGTGTTTCGTCCGTACTTGAAATAGGTACAAGGACTTTTTCAAGGCAAAGTAGAGTAGAATGATACGACGCAGATAGTCTCAATCAATATGAGGAGTACGAGGTGTAAGAGGTGCCAGCAAAAACCGATTGGCCACAGTCCAAAAGGTCCATATAAATGGACCGTGTAATAGAACAGCAGGTTGAATAGCGAAATGGGGTGAATCACCAACGGATACTAGTGCATAGAAACGTGGATGAATCCATAAAATGCACCCATGAACAATATCACGATAAACGGTAAAAGGAACCAATACAATAACCTCCTTGACCAGTCAATACAATCACAAGATGGTCAAAAGAAATATTTTTCTAATATCAAAAGCAGGAAATGTGTTACCACACACGTCCTGATTGAGTCATTATAACAGACCACATCTGGTAATAGTGGCCCTGGAACGGGGTTGTCGAATCACACCAAAATGTATAATTAATACCGGCGTGCTATACGGTCAATTTGCAAACTGTATCAAACTTCTTGAAGAAACAGGCACCACATAGTAATGGCACTACATAATTACAAGTGTCACAGGCCAAAAAAATAATAATGGGAAGTGAGCGCAAGCATGCTCACACTTAATTTCTAGGGAGTTCAGTACAGATGTTTTTACGTTTTAGATGACTGTTAGGCCCTCAATTATTAATTTGGGAGGGGTTCACCCTATCCACCTAATTACACACAATATTGCTAGGTTACAGCACAGTACACTAAGAACACTGCACACCCCCCTGGGTACTTGTGCACAAAACTATTCAGAGCGTCACTGGCATCAATGCAGTCTTAACAATGCAGACAGGACCTCAGCAACTGTTCATTTAATTCTAAACAAGGCCCTTACTTTTTATTTTTTAGTATTTAGATTTCACTAGCAGAGCAAGGGTTAACACTGTATCCAGCAAGGGATCCATGTGATTAAATGCTTGTTTTCAATCGACCCATGTCGCCTCAACCTTTCCTTAAGCAAAACTATGTGTTTTACTACTTCTTTCATATTAATAAATAAATAAGCACAGACACAGAGTAAAATGTGAGATATAGACAACTCGGATTGGTGTCTCAGAAGCAGGCAAATGGCCAGGCAAGATAAACCTATTGAAGCGCACCAGCTAATTAATCGATTAATTCATCAACATGTCGTTGCCAAATGATACTGAGGCGTTTTACGTGGAACCATAGCATACACATTACAATTAAACAAACTGATGCATGCCATTGGGTAAAAAGGTAGACACGTTTGTCTAGAGAACATCCATGATTGGGTCCTGTAGATGCAGCTAGCACAATCATGAACTCACTTTGGAGTTGGATATTTCACTATTCAGTCAGATACAAAAGCGCCCCCACTTCCAAATGAATTAAAATCTATTTCTTTCTCCCTTCCATTTTACCAAGAATCTCAGTGCAGGCTGCGTCCACCTACCTGCACGGCACTAATCAGAAGGAACGCAGCGTGCTGAAGTCACGCACGTACGTAACCCGAAGACGTTCGAGGGCTACAAGCGTCAGCCGAATCTTGACTTTTTATTTTGCAAACCATAATCCGCATCTTCCAGTAGCACAAAAAAAGAGATCCAACGCACTGAATACAAATTTAGTTCTTACGTGTTTTAGGGCGATATTACTCAGAATGCGTCATCTTCCTAAAATACAAATGACCCTGGCAAGCCAAAGAACACTCGCAGCAAGAGAAGCCTTCGGGGTATAAAATGCCTTGTCTGGAATATCGTGCATAGCACAGGATATGTGCTTGGAGAGTTCATCAGAGGTCCAGTGAATGTTATTTTTGTGAAGTAGCCCCTCGTGCGAGGTGCACGTTTTGGTCAAATACATACATTGGAACAATAAAAAAGGCTAAAGTGACTTGCCTCAGCTTCTATACTTTGGTCAACTTAGGCACCCTGTTCATGGACCTAATTTATCTGAATTAGCCATCAACACTCTATGCGTCATCACACCATGTGTTCTGGTGCACGTGTATCATCTACAGGCTTTGGTTGCTCATTCAGCCTTCACAATGGGAACACATGCTGCCTCTGAGCTTTTGAAGGCTGATTGGAAACCACACTGGCGTGAATGGCTTGTGAGTGGCACAGCCTGATAAGGTCTGTCGTGGCATCGCCAACCTATGAAAACGACAAGCACACACAAACGAAACGCTTCGGTTTTCTTTCAACTTCGTTTATTTAAGTGCTGTGTTGTGGCAACCTGCGATATGAAAAAAACAATAAGAGGGAGGTAGAGTATAGAAGTAGGATTCTTACTCCACGGGCACTGTTTCATAAACAAAGAGAATCCTACTCGCAGTGAAAGGGACGGTGAGTGTACCACAAGTGTGGGGACACTCCGTGTTGTGTTAAATACCCCTCACACACCAACAGGCCCCTTGGTGTCATGCTTCATCATTGGGGTCTTCGCACCCCTCTAACGGGATGCGGCGTGCTGCGACCTACGACTACGCGGGAGCACTTTCAGTTGGACTATGTGTGGTGTGTGTGATGCTAGTGAAGGGGTAGTAAATGTGAGTGGTGGGGTTGGTGAAGGTTAAAAAGTACCTGGCTCGTGGGTATTTAAGAAAAAACTTTATTCATAACCCCGGGCTGGCACTATTAAAAAGGTGCAGGGTGAGGTAATTAACTGTTGTCACTATGAACAGTACCTCTAGTGTGCGTCAACATGTTTCGGAGCTGGTGCTCCTTCTTCAGGATGGGGGCACAACTTCCCACCTTACTCACGTTTTTCTAACAAATGTGTATTTTACAAAAAAGTGCAGGACTATGTACAGTGAATTAATACTAAATGCAGGCTATAGTGTGCCTACAGCGGATTTTATGTGACCATGCACTTGCATGACACATCAGAAACCAGCGGAGCAGCGTGAGGGGAACACGGAGACACATTCTGTCCTGAGACTGCATATTTAGCAATCATCCCCTGACGTCCAGAAATGCTCATGAAGCAAGCCATCACCACAAAATGAGTCATGCAAGTGCATGGTCACATAAAATCCGCTGTAGGCACACTATAGCCTGTATTTAGTATTAATTCACTGTACATAGTCCTGCACTTTTTTGTAAAATACACATTTGTTAGAAAAACGTGAGTAAGGTGGGAAGTTGTGCCCCCGTCCTGAAGAAGGAGCACCAGCTCCGAAACATGTTGACGCACACTAGAGGTACTGTTCATAGTGACAACAGTTAATTACCTCACCCTGCACCTTTTTAATAGTGCCAGCCCGGGGTTATGAATAAAGTTTTTTCTTAAATACCCACGAGCCAGGTACTTTTTAACCTTCACCAACCCCACCACTCACATTTACTACCCCTTCACTAGCATCACACACACCACACATAGTCCAACTGAAAGTGCTCCCGCGTAGTCGTAGGTCGCAGCACGCCGCATCCCGTTAGAGGGGTGCGAAGACCCCAATGATGAAGCATGACACCAAGGGGCCTGTTGGTGTGTGAGGGGTATTTAACACAACACTGAGTGTCCCCACACTTGTGGTACACTCACCGTCCCTTTCACTGCGAGTAGGATTCTCTTTGTTTGTGGCAACCTGCACCTGGGTGTCATGAACATCAAGCTATTGCAAAGTGCCAAGAAACCTGAAGGTCGCTTATACAATAGCTACAAGGTTCAGTGATCCACCACTCAATACATATGCATTTTTATGAGCGGACTTAAAGGTTAGCAGCACTCTGTGGTCTCCGAATTTGCCCAACCACTCTGTATAATCTAGGCGTGGTTCACCTAACGCACTTTGCCAACTCATCAGTGCTATATAAATGCATCGACAATACAATACAAAACGTGCACAAAGGGTTTAGAAGACAGCAGGAAAGAATTGGGTGCCTCAATCAACAATTTGCCTTTGCTGAACAAAATTTGGATGTTGGCTTTGTTGATAACTCAGGATATCTAAAAAAAAAAAAAGACGATGTAAGAAATTTGGTTACTAGTCGAGGGGGGTGATACCCTACTCAAGCAGCAACCACAATCCTTGTCAGGATGAAGTCATAAGCAAACCCCAAATTAACCTGTGCTCAACCCTTTGGTGTCTTGGCACAGAGCAGTCACGCTTAACTTAGATTCAATGTCTAAAGTATTTATGCAGCACTTCAAACAGCAATAAATGTAATACACAACGTACCAAAAGTCCCACACCCATTTAGAAAAATAGAGTACATTTTAATAAAATATCAAGACCAAAATGACAAAAATCCAATCAGCAGAACTTGAGATATGCAATTTTAAAGATTTAAGTGAAAATAGCATCAAAAAGCACAAAGCACCAACTGTGAATATCTGGTCGCGTTAGACTTGGACAAGTCACAAGTTCCTGCTGACAGTGATGGAGCGCAGGCCAGCTACAGGCACTCAGTTAGGGTTTGCCAAACAAGAGTACCTTAAATTCTGGTTGCAAAGAGTTGCGGAGTTCCGAAATTGAGGATGTGTCAAGCAGCAGAGGTGATGCGAGGTTCTGGTTGGAGATGTGTAGTACAGCATTGGTTCCAAAGAGCTGCGAGGCTTTGATGCGAGGTCCTGCTGCATCATCGAGGGGGCTTACAAAGCGAAGTTCTGTGTCGAGGATGCGTTATGCACTGGCCGGTTCCGGGCAAGCAGCGGGGCTTGCAATGTGGAGTCCTGTGTAATCAAGGAGGCTGCTGTTGATAAGAGGCTTAAAATGCTGCAAGGGTGTGCACTGGGGATGCATTGCGCAGCAGCAGTTCCAATGAAGTTGTGGGCTGTGAGAGTGATGCAAAGTCCTGATACTGGGAAAGGCCATGCAGAAGTGGCAATGCATCGATTCTGTTCAGGGTTACATTGTGCAGCAGAGAAGATGGGCTGGCAGAGCACTTTTGGGTCCCCTTCCAAGGGTACAGGACTGGGGTGACACCTCTTGGCAGGATAGGCTTTACAGATGGCAAATTCCAGGTGTTGGGTTCAAGGTTTTGGAACCCCGTTATGTTCTGATAAGGAAGCCAGCCAACTGGCTCTTGGAGTTACTCTAGGGTCCTAGGTTTAGAGATACAGGGTACCGCCTTTCTCACAAGGCAAGAGGGCAGCGAGTAAGCAGAGCAGCAGTCCTTCAGCACAGCAGTCCATCAGAGTGGCCATCTTTTCAGCCTCACAGCCTATGGACTTCTGGCAGAATCCATAGGTCCAGATGTGTACTGAAGAGTTGGGTCTATGGGTCCAACATTTATACCTGGTGCCCACTTTGAGTGGAGGAAGCTTCTAGTGGTTTCCACTCACCACCCCGAGGCATTGTGCATTCTCTTCCTCCCTGCCATGGCCCCAATTGTTTCAGGTCACAAAAGGCTGCTGCTGGAAGAAAAAGATTCAAGCACTCCTGAATCTTGCCAGCACGTAGGGACTGAAACTGCTCTCCAAGGGACAAATAATTTGGCTTCCTGTTTGCCTATCCCAGGGACACAAAATGCAGAATGAATTCTGATTTCGAGAGAACCCAGCTGACCACATTTGATTGGACCTTGTAGGATACCTGGCTGACCATGCATCTTGTGCCTAGAACTAATTCCGGGCAGCTGACGTAGTGCCTCTACGCAGAGTTCCACGGAGTTGGAAAAAAACTCAGTGGAACTCAGCTCCGCTTCCTCCCCCTGCCCTAATTAATTTTAAAAAAATTAAAAAGGCACGTACGATGAATTGGTTTTCAATGAACAAGGACGGCAAAACGAGGAAGGAAACCAGCCATGGCGAGGAGGAGGCAGGTGAGTGCCTTTTTAAAAAATATATAATTAATTAGGGAGGGTAGAGGGGACAGCTAACTCTGCTCCACCACAGAGTCGGAGTTTTGCCTAAACTCCGCATTTGCAATGGAGTCTGGAGTAGGCAAATCTCCATAAACTCTGCTGGCGGAGTGGAGTTACCCACCCAGGCTTACCTAGAACCCTAGCCTGAAGAGCTGGGGCCTTAAAAAATGACCAGGAGGAACCTTTCCAACAGCTGGAGAAAAGTAGGACTTATAGATTTCTCAACCTCACGAGGGTCACAACAAGATGCTGAGGCTCACCCTGGAAAAACTGGATTTATCCAGCTTGGAGCCTTTTGCCATCCCGAAAACAAGTTAAACGGAAGCTCAGAGTGAAAATATCCCACTTCATGAACCACTGCCCAACTACAGTTTTTAGGCTTGCCCAGATGGAAGACCTTGAGAGCTGAAAAAGTTACTTGTTCTAAAGGTAAAATGGCAAGTTTATCCCAGCACCGAAGTGAGCAAATTCATCTTTGTCTCACTTGTATATTTTGATGCCAAAAACAATTTCTTCAGCAGGAGCTTGAAACAACATGTAAAACTTAGAAGGACCCTCAGTGGGCTCAGCTTTGGCCTTGCCCCTCTGAGTGGTTTGACTTCTTTTTCAGAGAGAAAGTCTTAAGGTACATTTTTCCATGTGGATACCTGTTTGGTGTATCCACCTTCCGCTTCATGAAAGTCAGCCTGAAGTCATGCCTAGGTCTCGGTCAATCACAAACTGTTATTTCTCAATGGTGTTTTGTTTTTTCTAAGCACTTTTTGCCTTAAAACTATAAAAATGTATATATCTCCAATTCTACTTTTCCAAGTTTACTGATGTTGGTGTCTTTTTGCTCATTACGTTTTTCTCTAAACAGGTTTGGGAATTATATAATGTTGTTTTAATACTTTCTAAATCATTGGTACTACTTCAACGTAATAATATGCACATCTCATAGAATTGCCTCAATTTGGCCTGGAGTCCGAATGAACAACTTAATCCTTCTTCCCCTATTGTATCATTTATAATATAAGGACCCGTCATAATTTAATTAGTTCACATTTCTCCTCTATGCAAGACCATCACCCATTCCCTCTCAGCTGCAGTCATAAGTAAAAATAGGTTGTACCAACGATTCTGGGTAGTGGATTGCAATTCCAGTACATTATATGGTCAGTGTCTTGCTGCAGCACTCTGATGAATGGTCTTTGGCAGTCGCTTTCTGCTCTTAGCTATAAGAGCTAAGGAGGTTGTAAAATTCTTTTAAAGGTGTGCTTGCAGCTTCATCCAAGCAGAACATCACAGCAACTAATCTCAATGTTCCTGAAGCCCAGCCATAGCTGGGTCATGCTGACGCAGACAGGTCACGGCAATGAAGATGAGCTGCTCATCTACAGTGATGCAGGGTAGGATTGGTGCAGTATAAACGCTGGATACTTTAACCACATGCGTGTGTCTTATAATACAGGCTTTTAACCCCTTCCACGCTCATGACGAGCTGGGCTCGTCATGCAGTAGCCTCCTGCTACGCTGATGACGACCCCAGCTCGTCATGAATAATGGGGTTCATGGAGTTCCAGCACAGGAGAAAAATCCCCATAGCATTCAAGGTGTTAAAAGGCATCTTTAAAACAGAATCACTTAAAATAGCATTGTTCAGGGAACCAATTTTTGGCAAAAAATGTATCATTAAGTGAATTTGTTTGGTCTGTGAATGAAAATCATGCCTTCGACTAGGGTCTTTAACACTGGAGTGGGCCTTTAATGGCTGTTAGAGCCCGCCAGATCGGGCTCTAAGGCTATATCAGTTTGTTACAATCAACATTACCGAACGTAGGTTGGGTCAGATCTCTTGGCTTTATGTTACACTTTAACCCCTTGGCTGCGGGGCAGATTCCCCCCGCTGTGCTGGGGGGAGAGGGGGCGTGCACAGCGCCCCGGTGCTCATGACGAGCTCAGCTCGTCATAAGCCACGTTTCTCGTGTGCTCATGACGAGCTGAGCTCATCATGACCACACCCGTTCGTTAGAACGCCCAGCACAGGAGGGGAATTAGCCCCGAACCTGAGCGTTCTAACGGTCTTGACGAGCTCAGCTCATGAGCACACGAGAACCGTGGCTCATGACGAGCTCAGCTCGTCATGAGCATGGGAGGGGTTAAAGGGTAGCATCTGGCTTGTGGGTGTTTTAGAAACATAGGGGCCTATTCAGAAAGGTATTTTTGAGCACATAAAATAGTACTCCTGTAGTACTCTTTTACGCACTCTTATATGCATCTGTGCATTGCCCCCAAAATATCTAAACTGGAAATGAAATTGGAATGTTGAGGGATTATTCCTATATAATTAGTAGAAATAGAAAGAACTGTGCCCTGTTTGCACTTATACTAACAGGGAATTTGACTTTTTGGGCTAATTATCATTGATAAGTAAAAGTATGTAAAAGAGAACTCCTGTATAACTACTTCACATACTCGTAAATGGTTTTGTGTATCACCCTTGTAAGTGGTAGCTCACAGACTCAACCAACACAAAAGATAAAAATGAAAAATACTCTATACTTGATTGATGACTGTGTGTACACCTATAGGAACGTGGCCAGGGCTCACAGGCAGCTCAGTCATCCTCCTCCCTTGGGCTTTTGTGCAAGAGTCAGGAGTACCAATTATGGCTCCAGACTGTCAAAAAAGCTGTGTATGGTTTTAAAGACTATGGTCTAAATAAACAGTGTTATCTCTCTTTCTCTCTCTCTGTCACACTGAGTGATCTGGGAAAGCAAATGAATGAGTCTCCCTGCCCTTCATGTGATATCCCCAGGCCACTATGGGCTACATAAGGCCTTTGCATTCTCATAAATATATGTTTTCCAATCATAACTGTAAGTACATTTTATGTTTTGCGAACAGACATTTCTGAACATGAAGTTTGTCAAAGGAAAGTCTTGCGATGCTCTCGGGAATCTGACAGCAAAAAAAATCCCTGCTGCAATGTAGACAGTTCCTTAGCTGAAGTTGCCTTGGAAACGTTTTTGACAAATACATTGAACAGGATTATTTTTGTTGTTTCTATAAGAGCTGAATCCAGGGAGTGTTTTTCCCCTGCATTTTATTCAATAAATTGACTGTAGGAATGAGGGAGGCATCAGAACTGGCTTTACACGCACTTTGACCTTCCGCCTTCAGTTGCATTCCAGAAATGTACATCATGAAATGTGATGATAGTCCATTTTATTAGTTTTTAAGCACTTTATTGGAGAAATAGATTATCAAGATTGGTCGGTAAGATTGCAGAGAGATGTAGCAACAGACTGCTATTAGTATCCAGTGCTCATTCCCTTGCTTGGGTTAACTATGGTCTTAACACTGGCGTCACTTTGGAGGAGCACAGGGTAGGACCTGCTACCTCTGGCGTGCCCTTCACCACCTCTGTCATTGTCCTTGACACCGTAATGAAGGAAATAGCAGGTACAGACAACAAAAAATATCTCTAAGAAACTTCATGAAAATTTTGTATGTTCCCCTGGCTGACCCTCTCTCCCTAGTTTCGCAGCCGCAATTAACCTATTGAGGGACTTACGATCGGACAAGGAGTCAGCCCTACAGTTTTACTGAGGTTTTAATGACCGAGGACCTCACTTCCGTTTCTGATGGTATTGCTATATTTTCGTGCTGGCTCTGATGTCAATTCTAGAGTAAATACAAGGAGATGATGGACGACGCGTTTTAGACACTCACCCCAGTCACAGATCTGGATTTAATCCATCATCATTCTTATCTCATTTCACCACCCCAGTTCCGATCCAGGTTTATGAAAATCAGTCTTGACCCTGGGCCTCATGGGAACAGTCCAGCCCGAACTGCTAAGCCAGGTCTTCCCTGGACCGGAAACAAGCATCTTGGGACGGTTTTGGAGTAACACCCCTCATCAGCCAGGCTAGCTTGAATCCTGTGGCAAAGTGAGCAAGGGACCCACGTCTGGGCATACCCTGCCAACTTACGGTGAACAGAGCAAACACAAGGAAACGATGGACGGAGTGCTGATACTTTTCAGACACTCACCACTGAGGTCAATTCTGCCTTCGCTTAGGGCTCAGGTGGGCTCTCCTGACAATAAACGTCATGTGTTCTGTTTCTGCGAGATGTTTCTGCCAGTCGTCTCTCTGACCTGCTCTTCTCTCATTGTTGGCTAGTGTATTGCGTCATTTTATACGCTGGTTCTTTTCTAACACTATGAATGGAATATTCAATGGTTCCTTTGCTGCACTTTGGAGGGGGGAAGGGTTCTGCCATGCTTTCTGATATTGTCCAGGTTTTGTCAGCAATGTTCTGCCAATTCGTCTGTTTTGGTATTTGTGGGGCAAATTCTCCAGCAGCACTGGGGCAAAATCCTTTCTGAATTGTGATCCCTCATCCAAAAGTCTTTTAAATATAATTGCCAAATCAGTATAAAACCATCTACGCTGTTTTAATAAAAGATAT
This sequence comes from Lissotriton helveticus, assembly GCF_964261635.1. NCBI lineage: Eukaryota > Metazoa > Chordata > Amphibia > Caudata > Salamandridae > Lissotriton > Lissotriton helveticus. The sequence continues at coordinate 209,118,133 of NC_136063.1, read as the reverse complement.
ATAACATTTTCTATATGCTGTCTTCAACATTGTTTACTCCATTGCCCTCTACATAGGCTCTTAAAAATTCAATTGAGAAGCTCAGCATGGTAATAATGCACGTTCAAAGCTAGAAAACTGAGCATCTTACAGATGTTTTCTGCACAGATTCTGACATATTTGCCACCACACTTTGTATGGGGTTTAAATGTGAACTTTGCACACTTAACGTAATCCTCAATGTAGACACTCCTATTTGTGCATCAATAAGGATTACCACAGCCTACAGAATGATGGCCCATGCCTCTACTGGCCGCCCGCATAATGTGGAGACATGCCACCACATAATCCTGAATTTGAGTGAATGTTGAGGCGTATGAGGGCGGGGGCTCATCTTGTGTCATTTGTAAATCACTGGGGTTTGAGGAGGAGATCCACTGTGGCGGAAGGCTCAATTCACAGAGCTTTTGGTGCACCTAGGAGAAACCAAAGAACATTAGAAGTTTTATCTTTGCCCACAGATGGAATCTCTGATTCACGGTCCCAGATCTGTAGATGCTTAGGGGGTGCAGAATTTAGGGAACTCTTGCAAAATCTGAATGTTTAGTTCCTTCACAGACATTTTCAGGGGGTTGGATATGTGTGGGCGTGTCCTCAAACACCTCCATTGTAACAGGACATGTCAAGAGAAGAGATTTCGCCACATAGCAAAATAGCTTTAAATTTTAGAAGAAAACACGGACAAATGTGAAATTGCTGATTAACCCTAACTAAACCACTGGACTATCCACTTGAGTAAATGGGTAATCTACAACAACTAGTCACACATTTACTCGAAACATTGATACGGTTACCCCCACTATGGATCCTTTGGCACCTTCATGACTGAAGTGCACCTCAAACAGTGTGCATTGGCAAGGTTTGTGGATCTTCTGATGACTTGAAAATGTAGGCTGCAAAGTGAAGACTTTTCCAGCTTCCGCATATCTGTAGTCCAGTCAGGAATTTGCTTGGGAATTGTTTCGCCTGATTCTTGTTTAGACTTGAGCATTGAGTGAAGTGTTGCCTCTCAAGCACCTGGTGTCTTTTCTCTCCATGGTTCAACAAAATACAGTGGTCTTAATGTATGGTTACATAACGACCAAACTGTGTGATCCTCGGCAAGTTACTCTTCTGTCTGTGCTTGCTTTCCTTACTGGCTCAAAAACTAAAACGCTCAGAAATAGTCAAACTGCCCTTTTCAATTGCTATTTCATTTTAAAATGCCAACAGTACTCTCAACTAGAATTTGACAAATCAGTTCATTGAAATATTTCGTCTGCTGCTCAGCATAGTAGGTAGAAGAGAGAAAGCAATGTATTTTATCTTATTTCTTTTGTATGATTTTATTGAGACCTAAACATTAATGAACTGCAAACGCTACTGATTGCTCAACGAGTGAAGTGAACTTTTACCACCTTCACCTTCCCAGAGGCGTGCTGTTGTCCATCTGAAATCGATTTTCTTAGAGCCAATGGCCCAACTAAACAACAGAAAATAAAATAAATAGCGTCCAAAACATTCTCACACAGCTCCTTTTGCTGGAATGTCAGGAGATATCACGAGGGGATGTCCACTCCATGCACTAGCTGCCTACGTCATGAGCGCCACTGCATGACATAGGCACTTACACCGAAGCTTCACATCCAGCATGTTACTGTATTTAAATTATGACACTCATTCGCAGTCTTCCTAACTCATAGCTGAAATATATAGTCGCTATGTAATAACGATCATTTATGGCAGACACCCCAAACACGGATTTTTCTCTTGACAATTAAAGGATATGCCTTTTCAGAGCCACCCTATTTTTCCCATTCTTAGAAAGATGAAATGCTGAGGGTTACATACCAAACTCTGCAACAGTGTCTCAACCCACTGAGGTACGTACAATTAGTGTAATACTCTAGCTCCTTTCCATGCTTCATCTGCTCTCTGACAGAGTTGCTAAAACTGTGTTCAGTGACTAGTTGTTGACAAAAGGCTAGAAATTAAAATTCTCTTTTAATGACTATTCAATACCTAATGCGTAATCAAGAGAGAGAGAGAGGACCAGAAAGCTAGTCCTTATCCCCGGGGTTATATATGATTTAATCAAAAAGAGACTAGCTCATGTTTTACGAAATTTACAAAAAGTAAAAGACTCGAGTATGTTTCGTCATGGGGTGGGAACACCTGGTGAGTGTGTTCATAAACCTCTCACCCACCAACCTAGTTGGTGGCATGCTTCATCATCGGGCCCACCCAGTGACACCTAGCGTGTCCCGGGTGTGCTTCAGCGCCTGATTGCAGCGGAGCAGGTATGTTGCTGAGTGTGCAGTGAAGAGTGTTATGAAAGTGATGTTAAAACGGCTTGGCGGGGGTCCCAGTACCCAAGGGTAAATTAGACTTTAATACCTGGGCCTCCGTCAGCGGTTAAAAATAAGGCTGTTGGATGTTAGAGGCGAGTTACGACCTCCCACATCCGGTGGGTCAACATGTTTCAGCCAGTGCCTTATGTATATGCTGGCTTTCTTCAGGACCTATATAAAAATTAGTGTAATTAAGCTAGTGGGTGTGTTATTCAGACTATGTGTCTACACGCCCTAAAGTGTTTATCTATGTGTGAGAGGGGGGATTCCCTTCTCAAAACACGCTAGTTTTAGCAGTTTCGGACCTCAAGGTTGAGAGGTGGCAGGGGGTTGACCAGCTTTTCTGGGCAGAGCCTGCTCTGGACCTGTAGTGCCTCCTTCGCATACCGGTATGATGAAGCATGCCACCAACTAGGTTGGTGGGTGAGGGCTTTATGAACACACTCACCAGGTGTTCCCACCCCATGACGAAACATACTCGAGTCTTTTACTTTTTGTAAATTTCGTAAAACATGAGCTAGTCTCTTTTTGATTAAATCATATTCAATACCTAAGACATTAACTCCTTCCGTGCTCATGGCGGCTCCCGGCCGTCATGAGTCACGGTAGGCTTGTGCTCATGATGGCTGGGAGCCGTCAGAACGTTGCCGCTCCGACCACACGCGATTAATTCCCTGCCTGTGCGGGCCAATTGTTTAGTGGGCGGAGTTCTGACAGCTCCCGGTCGTCATGAGCACATGCCCACCGTGATTTATGACGGGTGGGAGCCGTCATGAGCACTGCGGCGACACCGCAGGACCCACCACCCCAAACCACGGTGGACTTCGCGCCGCGGCAAAGGGGTTAAGAAAAGTTTCCTCAAAGGGCAGTGCAGTTAAAATATTATTTGAAAGAGTGCTGAAAGAGTGAGAATGGCAGCCATCCATGTCTGGGGCCAGGTGATTGCACTTGCAGGTTGTGCGTTCTGTTGCTTCGCCCTAAGTAGGTCCATGGTTTCGAGGCCACCAACTTTATCCGGCTCCTTGGAATCTGAATGTTTTAATACATTTGTCTCTTATTTTTTCCAAATCTATCTCAGTCAGGTCCCTGTTGTGGCACAAAGTCACTAACTAGCCTCTATATGATAGAAGTCTGCAGGCATGTGTTTGATCAGGTAGCCTTCTAGCCGTGGTGCGATTATTCCCCAGGCCCCTCGCTGTTTCAGGGCCCAGTGCTTGTGCTGTAACTTTGATTTAGGGTTTAAAAGCAAGCAAACCTGTCCTATTTATTAATTAAGATGTAGCTTACAGGTCTAATACTAATGTTGTCAGATACTGGATCTACAGTGTGTTATCCTTCTCTGCAGGACATGTCTTTTTTTAACTTTGAAACATATCCTTGTCCCATGGAGGCTCAACTGTAGTTTGTCGGTCCGGCCCAGCAAAAACTTCTAATATGACTGGTTCCAGTCACTTGATAAAATTATGAATATAACAAAACACAAAGGGATCTACTCACAAAAATACATTTACCCCTGAGTAAATCTGCACCTGTTAATGTACTCTTACACTTTATAGTAAATGGGCTACTGTTGGCTCTTTACCATTTCTAGGTGTTAAATTACTACAAAATATAATGTACATGTCTCACCACTTGAAACAGTGGAGTCAAAGTTCTGAGTGTAAAGTTACTACTATTAGCTTTTAGTACGTAGGTCTCTGCCATTTGGGCTGAGACCTCGCTATGGTAAAGTGTAGGGAATTTTTTAACAGTTGATTAAACTTTAAAAAACAGTAAAATAGCTTTTGTGATAAATATTGATGTAAATTAATGCTATATACATTTATTCTAATTGTTGAACAACATTAATGCTACACTTCTAGTAACTTAAAGCTTGATTAAAAATATAATTATAATATATTAAAATACATTACATTTTTCTATAAAGATTTACGAAAATAATCCCCCCTAAAATGAAACGTTTGTATTTGTTAACTATGTATTACAAATTACTACAGTTTACATATACAACTAATTTAAATGAATTGAATTAATTCTTTAAAAAAATAAACTTACATTTGTTTTTAAATGGAACATGTTTATTAAATAATGGCCTATTTATTTATTTATATTTTTAACATAAATTAAATGTATTTATAGTTTTAAAAAGACCAAATAAATGTAATTTATTTTAACATTATTCCTACGAGGTTATATTTTAAGTCCATGCTTCCATTGTTTTCAACTGGAGTGTGCTGCAATACCATTGGTTGGCCATGTGTGGTGCAGGACTTACTCTAGGTCTAAGCTGGTGTATATTTATGACTGTCTTAGATCCTTTTTCGCTCTAGTATCTACAGAAGTGCAGTTTGTGAATAGCAATGGGCTTACTCTTTTGTGGGTTGGTGTTTGCCCCTCCCTAAATCCATCCTTAGCCCTTTTCTAAATCATCCTTAGCCCTCCTGAAACCCCTCCCTTTTGTAGTAAGTATTCCCAGTTTTACACCCACTCCCCTGTCCTTCCCACATTTACTACTAAAATGAAGACCGGCACACAGAAAAGATAGGAGAGGTGGAGGTGTCGATCTCCGCGCTTAGGTTTGTGTATAACATTTTATAGTGTGTGAGTAGTAGAGTTATAGTTTGTGAATAGGGCCTGTATTGTCACAGTATGTACATGCAGAACCAGAGATATGCAGGCAGAAGCTAGCGAAACGCAGATGGTCCAGGGTATCGAAAAACATTGAATTAATCGAGAAACATTGAATTAAATTGCACAGCAGGTATGATGGTGATTGAGTCATGATGGATAGACATTACATTAACTGATTAACATGGTCATTCTGGTGTTCTTCTGGTGCTTACATTTTGGCATCAGAAAATCATTTGCTAGTCGCCTTCTGGTACAATAATGACATTTTGGAATTTTTTTCCTTGCAGCCATCTGTATAATTCACCTAAATATTCACATTGTGACAAAAGCTGATATACGTTGTATTTATTCTGCAGCTCACTAGCCTACTCTTAATAATGAATTTGCGTCACACGGAGTACCCTCCCTTTTTTTCTTATGGCATTTATCATTTTTAAGCCCAGCAAAATGTAAATGGAATGACAAGGATTTGTGGTACCTACTGTGCCACATTACTACATTGCCAGCCTTTTCCCATGGATATTCAGCAGATCAGGCATGCAGTCTTGTTCTTCTGCACTGGCTCGTCCCTGCCCTGCCCCCTCCCACACACTCCCCCTCATGAACTCTCAAAAAAGCCGGGATCGCTGTCAGTACTGCGCTTTCTGATCGTGTTGCGATTCCATGCATCCTCCCGGGCTGCGCGCGACGAGCTCCTTGCCATTAGCCTGACACTTCTTGTTCACTCCTCCGTGCAGCTTCCATCAATCCTTTATCCACCTGCTGCTGCCTCCCGTTCAAGCCGCGGCCCTTTGCCGCTGGCACCACGACACGAAGGGGAGTATGGGGGGACAGCGCCCTAGTCACACACGTCGGGTGAGCGTAGCCTGCAGCGCGCCCCCCTGAGACGCCCCCCCGGCCAAGGTGTGCCTCATCTCCCGCCCTGACAGGGGGGGCGGGAGTCTAACGAAATAAGTGATAATGTACTGCACCGTCAGAGCATCGCCTCGCCGTGCAAGATGGCTCCTTGGGCATGCGGGTCAGCGAGAGGCTGCTGCATTGGATCACCTGTAAGATGACCCACCTATCAGTACCTGTGTTGTACGCAAATAAACCTGCACCACTGGTTTCCCACAAATATGTCTCATGAGTTTCCTTGGTATGTAAGTGTAATGAGCGCATGGGCGAAGCAAGCACTGATGGTGTGGGCACTATGCTCCTGACGTCAGCGCGCATCTCTGCGGCTCAAGTAGAAGTGCAGCCGGAAGAGAATCTCGATTTCACAGGCGGATAAAGTGTTATTCAAGATGAGTGACGAGATGCAGGAAGGGTGGTGTGAATGTATTCAGAAAATATGATACGTCTAAATAAAAGCGCACTGTAAGATGTAGCAAAACTTACTTATTGTCAGTGTATTCCAGAATTCCTGAAAGTCTGAGAGTGATTGGGTGATTGGATTGCTTGTTGGAACACAAATGGGTCTACACCATTTTTCTGCTTCCCACTTAGGGATGACCCGGCAATGATTATAATCAGGGCACAAGTCCTAAAAAAGAAGTGGAGGGACTAACCTAGTTAATCAGTATGCATGTGACATCACAGGAAGTTGCATCATAAGAAGTGACATCAGCTCTTAAGCCCTCACATATATGTTTAACATGTCTATCATGAGTACATTGGAGCATTTTTTTGAGTATACATACAAACCCTACTGATGTAGGCAGATGATTCACATTTCTTTAAGCTACACATAAAACAATGTTGCCTTTTGTCACCGTAAACTTCCTCCACCCACAGCGCTTTACAACAAAGAATTGTGATATTTAAATTATTACAACACCTCCTTAGGGGTAGTAAGCACTATATAAATGCTATTTATTTTGTGTAAATACTGGGAAAGACCAACACATCTGACATTCATGCATATCTCCTAAACAGAGCCTGAACAAAGTGAAAAGCTGCCTCTTAAGTATGTGGGAGTGCTAACAAGGTGTGAGCCTTTGTTTCCCCTCTATTGCATTTGCATCTAGGTGTGAGGCTCCTGACTGCTCCCAGCCAGGAGACTGGATCAAGGAGGCCTGATGACCCCTCAGATTAGGCATTTGTTATGGGCCCAGCAGGAGTCTAAACTAAGAAAGCCCTTGCTGCCTGCTTGTTGTTGCGGATCAAAAGTAGACAACAACGTGCAGGCACTGCTGAATGTGTCTTGGTGTTTGCAAATTACACCGGGACGAATTCAGCATATTTTTCAGTGGGGCCCAACTTCTTGGCAGGGTGGATGGTGTCCACCCTGTGAAAATAGTGGGTGGACGCCATGCACCGCGTGTACAACTGACTCGTGCCCTGATTATAAGCAGGGCCACTGGAATTATGCGATTGTGTGCCCACAGTGATTTTCGCACAATTATAGATTTTCTACATGTGCCACAAAATCCATCATCTGCACTATAATCTGTAGATTTTAACAAAAACTGTTTGAATTTATAGCTCAAACGGTTAAAAGGTTACCTAAAAAATGCGACAACAGGTGTTGCTGCACAGTGGAAGGACCTTTGCAAAGCTGGACTTGTCACCTTTCTTTTGCTTGTTGATATAGTTGAGTGTCAAATTTGTTCTAAAGTAATGCAACCAAGGCCAAGAAAGTATTACCAAGTATAAAAATGATGAAATAATGTAGTAATACTATTACAAAATGTGATGCACTATCCCACACAATTTGCCTTTGCTTTTCACATAATTTACTCAGCCTTTTCCCATAATTAGGCCCTCTCCTGCTGCATAATTCCAGTGGCCCTTTTCATAAATTTTTGCAGTGCTTCCCCCAATAATTTGAACCTGTACAACAGGAGGCTAAGATTGCACAGCTCCTGGTGAGCGCAGGGCACTGACATAACAAACTTGAGGGGGCCCCCCTGCAAAGTACATGGAGCCCCCTCACCCCCGAACGAAGTCAGGAGCTCTCAAGCCAAGGGCTCTTGCACAGTGCCGGAGGGGCCCCCTGGACCACAGGGGCTGCGGGGGCTAATGTTACGCCACTGGTGAAGGGGAGGACTGGGTAACAGGAGTATCTCTAGCAAAAATGTTCTAACCAGCCTCGGCTCCCTACATTGTCTATTCCTTTCCTGTCTCTTTCTTTCCAATTTCTCTCTCTCTCTCTCTCTCTCTCTGTCTTTGCCTGCTGAACCTTTTGCCATAAACCCTGGAAAGCTGGAGGCGAAGGAAACAGCCACGGAGATCTGGGTTTAATCGATCGTTCTTTTGCTCACCACGCCACCACAGCTTGGACCCAGCCATATGCAAATCAGTCTTGACCCTGCGCCCAATGGGAATAGTCCAGCCCTAACAGCCAAGCCTGGTCCTCCCTGGACCGAAAACAAGCATCCTGGGACCAGGTTCGGGGTTTTACCCCTCATCAGCTAGGCTAGCCATTGCTACGCAAAGCCAACCCCCCAGGTCTCAACCGTACAAATGACAACTTGCATCAACTTAACAATCACCAATCATGCCCTACGCATACCACCACAAGAATAGGCAACTGGGAATGCTTTCTGGCTAACGTGCGATCGCTTCCCAAACACGCCATTAACATATGGGACCTGCTTTCCTCCTCCCACCCAGACATAGGGTTCCTGACAGAAACATGGAAAAGCCAACCTCCAATCCAGCGATAGCCATGGCCCTACCTGATGGCTACCACATTCAAAAACTCCATAGACCAGTAAAAACAGGGGGAGGGGTAGCGATTATCTATAAGGATCCCATTAAGGTCACCATCTTAGACCAGCTAAGTAATGACAATATAGAAACCCTGGTCTTCAGAATTTACCTACACGGACAACTCAGTTGGAAAGGCGCCCTTGTATACGGCCCTTCGGGCCTCTCCTTGATATCGTCACCAAACTCATGAACCTCATCTCTCCATATGTCATAGCATCCAAAAACTTTCTGCTCCTCGGGGACTTAAATATACACAGTGATAACCCAAATGATCCAGATGCTTCCTCCTTTCTGGCTGAGCTCGAGACACTTGAACTGACCCAAATTAATAAAGAACCAACTCACACAGCAGGGCATAAACTAGACCTTATTCTCTCAAATTCTCCCAATATTCTCTGTGGAACAACCTACCCCCTAATATGGTCTGACCACTCCAAATTTGAATTCTCCATCACAGGACCCAGAGAACATAACATCCAGAAGGGTAATAGCTTAAAGATAAATAGACAGTGGTATAAACTATCCCCAACTCTATTCCAAGAAAATTTTGTCTCTCCACAGTATACCAACTTAGACAATGTTGAATCCCACCTTAAGGAGCCATAACATCCACTATAAACACGCTAATACCCCTGAAAACCTCGAAAGCATCCCCGAAACGCCCGCATACCCCTTGGTACACCACCAACCTCCGGACCGAAAAAAGCAAATGTAAGAAATTAGAACAACATTGGCGACCTTCATGATAGAGAGAGATTCAAATCTGCCCTTGCTAAATACCATAACAGCATAAAGCAGGCTAGGAAACTGCACATAACCAATTTGCTTGAGCAAACAGACAAATCTTCTAAAACTCTATTTCAGGTCCTCAACACATTCATCAACCCAAAGGCATGCAACACGGAGGAAGAACCCTCCCAGGCACTATGTGATAACATTGCATGCCACCTCACTTCCAAAATTGACAATATCTACAAAAAAATCATGACAACTAAAGGCTGCACAGCAATTGATAATCATACAACCCCCTCACCTTGCCCTGTCGGCACAAACAAGAGGAATTTCCGCCGCTTTCCACTGAAGAAACAAAAACCCTGCTAAAAACAACCAAATCCGTCTCTCCCGCACACCTGATCCCCGCCAAAATCTCCGCCCTTCTTGCAGACCAGTTGGCTAACTCGATCTGCCCCATCCTTAACAGCTCACTTAGGGAAGGCAAACTCCCGAAGGAATGGAAGGCAGCCCAGATACTGCCCATCAGGAAAAATGCCAAACTCCCCCCTAAAGACATCACTAACTATCGACCCATCTCTTTATTGCCGCTACAAAGTAAACTACTAGAGAAACACATAAACAAACACATGACTAACTTCCTTGAATCTTCCAATAGCCTCGACCCCTCACAATCAGGTTTCCGTCCTAAACACAGTACGGAATCAGCTCTGGTGACAGTCACTGATAACATCAGAATGCTAGCAGACAGGGGTAAGGCAGTACTCCTTATACTGCTGGACCTGCCTGCTGCATTCAACACCATCTCCCACCAGATCCTGCTAGGCAGACTCAGAAACATTGGCATGGGGGGGATAGCCCTAGAGTGGATGACCAACTTCCTAGCTGAAAGAACACAAACAGTCAACCAGGGCCCCTTTCGATCACAAACTACCATGGTCACTAAGGGGGTCCCACAGGGCTCGTGCCTGAGCCCCACCCTGTTTAATATATATGTCACCCCACTCGCTAACCTAATAAGAAACCTAGGGTTTATCCCTATTTCCTACGCCGATGACACACAGCTGCTGCTCTCATTTGATAAAAACTGCACCAACATTCAGAACACCAATGGATGAGCGATAATTTTCTCCAGCTAAATGCTGAGAAAACGGAAATAATGCTCTTCAGAGATGTAGTAACAAGCTGGTCTCCAAACTGGTGGCCGCGAGACCTGGGCCCAACTCCCTCCCACAAAACGGTAGTAAAGAACCTAGGGGTATAAATTGACCAGAAACCTAACCTCGAGGAACACGCCACCACAACCGCCAAGTCCTGCTTCCACGTGCTCAGTCTGCTTCGCAGAGTGTTACCCTTACTACCTATATCCACTAGGAAAACCTTGGCGCAAGCTTTGGTCACTAGTCATCTGGACTACTGCAATGCTCTGCTGATCTCCGCCAAGGAATCCTCCCTTAACAGACTGCAAGTGGTCCAGAACACAGCGGCTCGACTAGTGACCAATGCTCCCCCCAGAACCCCCTCACTCCCTCTACTTCGTAAACTTCACTGGTTACCAATTCAGAAATGGATCAAGTTTAAGATCGGCTGCATGGTATACAAATCCTTGAATAAATTAGGACCCAGATACATCGCAGATAAATTGTCCCGGTACAACCCCACGAGGACCCTTCGATCTGGGGCAAAGGAGCTTCTCTCTGTACCTCGGATAAAACAAACCCGACAGGGGGGCGCATCATTTTCTTATGTTGCACCCTCTCTCTGGAATCAGCTCCCCATCCATATCCGTCTCTCCCCCTGCTACTTATCTTTTAGAAAACAACTGAAAACATTGCTATTCTAATATATTGGGTCCCAGTTGTCTACAGCCGTCCTAGCGCGGAGATACCCCTGCTGGGGTGATTCATGCGCTTTAGAAATGACATAAATAAATAAATAAATAGCTTGAATCCAGATGCAAAACGTAAACCACAGCAGGATCTGGAGGCGAGGAGCGTTTTTATCTCCTTTGGTTGCAAGCAAGAATCAGAAATATGCTACTGAGCATCTACTTGTCCAAGAAGATCTGGAACTAAGCACTCTTGCCCTACCTTTTAACTGTTATTAGGCACTCATTGGGGCATGCACCATTAAAGGAGATTTATGACGCTTTTAGTCAACTGACCTATGTCTTACTGGTGAAAGAAGAATGCATGAATAAACTAGAGAATGGGCGAAGAGACAGACAAAAGAGCTAACAAATCAATGATTAAATGAACCAACTAATAAACAAAATAAAAAGTGCATGAATGGAGGTGAATGAATACATGGATGAACAAATAAACAGATTATACTTGTAATTGCAACCGAATTTGCTGGGATGCATTGCGCAGGGTGAAGAGATTATTAAAAACACCTCTGTTTTCATCCCCTACTATGGCACACAAATAGGCTGACTAACACTAGCACAACCTTTGGACCATGGTGCAGAGGAGTGTGTCTTATAGCAAGCATAGGTTTCCACTGGGAGTCTATCCTTCGAGTACAAAGTCCGGTGCCTAGGCAAATGATAAAGCATTCCACGCATTGGATGTGCGCTGTACAGTGCACAGCGCGGCACATAGTCCTTTGCTTAGACAAATGATAAAACAGCCCACACGTTGGATGTGCGCTGTACAGTGCACAGCGCGGCACATAGTCCTATGCCTAGACAAATGATAAAGCATTCCACGCGTTGGATGTGCACTGTACAGTGCACAGCGCAGCACATAGTCCTATGCCTAGACAAATGATAAAACAGTCCACACTTTGGGTGTGCGCTGTATAGTGCACAGCGCAACACAAAGTCCTATGCCTAGACAAATGATAAAACAGCCCACACGTTGGATATGCGCTGTACAGTGCACAGTGCGGCACAAAGTCCTATGCCTAGACAAATGATAAAACAGTTCACACCTTTGGATGTGTGCTGTACAGTGCACAGAGCTGCACAAAGTCAAATGCCTAGACAAATGATAAACCCGTCCACACTTTGGGTGTGCGCTGTACAGTGTACAGCACGAAACATAGCCTATGCCTAGACAAATGATGAAACAGTCCATACTTTGGGCGTGTGCTGTACAGTGCACAGCGCGACACAAAGTCCTATGCCTAGACAAATGATAAAACAGACCACACTTTGGATGTGTGCTGTACTGTGCACAGCATGGCACGGCACAAAGTCCTATGACTACACAAATGATAAAACAGTCCACACTTTGGATGTGTGCTATACAGTGCACAGCACGGCACGGCACAAAGTCCTATGCCTAGACAAATGATAAAACAGTCCACACTTTGGATGTGTGCTGTACAGTGCACAGTGCGGCACAACGTCCTATGCCTAGACAAATGATAAAACAGTCCACACTTTGGATGTGTGCTGTACAGTGCACAGTGCGGCACAACGTCCTATGCCTAGACAAATGATAAAACAGTCCACACTTTGGATGTGTGCTGTACAGTGCACAGTGCGGCACAACGTCCTATGCCTAGACAAATGATAAAACAGTCCACACTTTGGATGTGTGCTGTACAGTGCACAGTGCGGCACAACGTCCTATGCCTAGACAAATGATAAAACAGTCCACACTTTGGATGTGTGCTGTACAGTGCACAGTGCGGCACAACGTCCTATGCCTAGACAAATGATAAAACAGTCCACACTTTTGGATGTGTGCTCTACAGTGCACAGCAAGACACATAGTCCTATGCCTAGACAAAGATAAAACAGTCCACACTTTGGGTGTGAGCTGTACAGTGTACCGCGTGGCACACATGCAATCTGTGGAACTGTTGCAGCAATACAGCCATTTCTTCAACTTAGCACCTGCTTTGAGAAGACGCTATTTTTTATGCAAAGCCTGGTCTGACTAGATTAGTAGATGTGGGGCCAGATGTAGGTAATTCCTATCTACCGACTCTTAAATACCGACTCATACCGAATCGGTATTTAAGAGTCGGTAAATAGGAAGAAGGCAGATGTAGGTAAAAAAATTACCAAATCTGTAAGAGTCATCATTTACCGAATCTGTAAATACCGATTCAGTATTTCACATTGATTCCTATGGGCCATGAAGCCCATAGGAATCAATGTGAAATACCGATTCGGTATTTACAGATTCGGTAAATACCGAATCCTGCAAGGGTGCAGGGGGTGTCACTTTGACACCCTCTAGCACCCCAAGTACAGGCATGTGTGCCATGTGGCACACATACATGCCTAAGGGCATGTCTGTGTGTCACATGGCACAGGTGTGCATGCACAGATGTGCATGCACACCTGAATTCGGTATTTTACCACCCAATAGCATTGGGTGGTAAAATACCGACTCTTAAGGGCCTGTGGCACTCTTAGGAGTGTCACCTACATATGGATTTAAAGAATCAGTATATTTACCGATTCGGTAAAATACCGAAGTGGTAAATTTACCGAATCGGTAAATATACAGATTCTGTAAATTCAGACCCACCTACATCTCAAAAGCCAAATACCGGTCGGTAACGGCCGAAATCGGCCGTTACCGACCGGTATTTGCCTTCCTACATCTGGCCCCTGGTGTTTACATCAGAAACAATGAGTCATTGTGCTGCAACGCCCATGTTTTACCCAAATGACGCCTCCTTGGCGCAAAGCAGCCTAAAGAGCTATTTGTGCAGGCAAAAGGGCACCTTTCCGGCCAAAAATACCCTTTGCAGTCTAAAAAGCCTAGCAAAGGTTTGCGCCACATTGGCTTGCTTTGCTGCGCTTTAGTGCAAACCCTTAATCAATCGGCCCCTAAGTCGCTCAGGGGGTGGCATTTTTGTGACACCGAAGGGTGGAGCGTGGCAGCTACACTGCGGCCACTAAAATTGGACTCCGGCAGCCAACGCCAGCTCTCCCGGGGTTTGCCTTCCACAGCAGCCATGATTTAACGTGGGTACATTTCTAAGCCATTTCAATTTCAAGGAATACAAGCAAATTAATTCTCATTGACGCCTCTTTATTATCTGGGCAAGCCCTTTCTTTGCTTTCAAACGTGGCTAAATTACAAGATGACAGCTGAAACATGCCAGCGCTATTATGGCTTTAGAATTCTAAATAGCGCCAATTCATTCACGAAGCCCACTTTAATTAGTGACTCCAGGCCCTGCTTCCAAAGATGTCTGCCGCGGGCACAGCATGAAGGGAAAAAAAAGAAAACGGGTCTCCGCTGCATCCCGGCTGTAAGGAAAGCTAATAAATACGGGGAATCTGGTGCCTGGGAGGGACACTGTTATGTCCAAGAACTACTGCGGAGATTTATGTTTTAGGCGCTTGGCGCAGAAAAAACACCGGTCAGAAGAGGCCAAGATGAATGCTCAGTTTTTAAGTGAAGCACTTTGGGAAAAACATACAGGGGCATATTATCAAGGACCGGTGTTAAAATTATCGCCGTTTTATCGGGAGGAAACTGCCGATAAAACGACGATAATGGGCTTGATAATACGCCCTTGTTAATTCCCATAGAAGCCCATGTTCTGATGTTAACATGGGCTTCAATGGGAATTAACAAGGGTGTATTATCAAGTCCATTATCGCCGTCGATAATTTTAACACCGGTCCTTGATAATATGCCCCACAGTGTTGTGATTTGGCTCAGATATATTCCGTTCTGGTCTAGAATGTGTATTTGCGATTAAAACTGTAAATAGTAATCTAAAAATAAAAATCCTTTCCACTTTCGTAGCCGAGAATAACTCAGTGCATCAGGTTTAAATCGCGGCATAATTATGCTCCTCGTCTCTCGCCCGTTGTGCATATTTCAATGTCAGTGGCGGCTGGTGAACTTTAAAAACAGTGAGGCATAATTCACTGCCTCACAGTGGTGGCCGGCACAGGTAAGAGCAGTGGGGCTGAGTGGGGGAGGAAAGTCAACAGAGGACAGGGTAGGTAAAATACTCGGTGATGTACTAAGTGCAAGGTAAATGGTTTTATTTATTTTTTTATTTAATTTTACCTATCCGTCGTCTGTCGACTTTCCCTCTGACCCTGCAAGGCTCCTGCCCCACCCCACTGCCCTACATATTTTACAGGTGCCAGCTGCCACTACTGCCTCCAACTACATTTGCGAGCCTAAGGAAGGAGGCCACGTTCTCTAAGAGAGGTGGAGGAGTTCTCTACCTTAATAAATGTAAAAATAAATGTGTCCAAATGATGCAATTTTGCAGCATCATTTTCAAACTGTGAAAAATTCTATAGCTTTTACATGCAAGTTACAAAAGGCAGTCATAGAGTATTCAAAAGCTGAGTGTGGCAAAGAAGCCTGTCTCATCCCTGTGGTGCATGTGATGACTGCACACTCTTTTCTGAGAAGGCTTCTGAGAAACAATAATTTCATAGCATATTTTTCCTGAAAATAATGGGTTCGAACTCACAGGTAGTGGAAATAATCTACGGACTGCTGCTTGTTAGGACCTGAAATCGTTTTTCAAAATTTCTAAAGCAACTCCTTTAGAATTTTTCCCTTCCATTTTTTTCCACATCTGTTATCAGTCGTACAATGACAGACACTTTCAATGGTAGGCGCATAACGGAACACTAAAAGATACCACACTCTCAGGCCTTAGACAGCAGACCTATCTCCCAAATTAGAAATATGCTACACAGTATGACAAACAGGATTCCCAGTTACAGCAGTTAGAAAAGGTTTAATTAACAGTTATAACTAATGACAGCAAGGTCACAAAAAGCTTCAATACATGTTATTAATCATGAAATAAGGGACATAGCAGCAATTTCAAACAAGTTAGAAATACTTTCACATTTTTCAGTAAAAATGTTAGTAGATTTTCAAACAGTCACTAACTTTACAGGCCAGTAGGAAAAGTTTCACAACAAGGTAGCTGTGCATCAAATTACAGAAGTTTAGGGGCATATATTCAAACCACTATTGCTACCACAATGTCACTTTTACCGACATTGTGGTGGCGATTGGGGCTGCCCCTTATGTACAAGGCAGCGTTAAGCCACTTAACGTAGCTTAACGCTGACTTGTAAATAAGGCTCCCTTTCACGCTATGGATAGCGTGAAATGGGTTGGCAGTGGGTGTTGCGGTGGGCGTTCCACCGCAACACCTATTCATTTTGACACTGCCCCGTATGTAGAAGGGTGGCGTACATAGGAGGCAACGCCAAAATTAAGGTAAATCCTGGTCTTAAGTTGGGAAAACGAGGAGAAATGCATTATTTCTCCTCGGTTTTTGCTTTTCCCATGTGTGCTGCCTTGTGCAGCACACTTGGAAAAAGCAGAATGCTATGGTTTATTTATGTACATAAACAAACCTTTGAAAATAATGCCATTCGGTCACTTTCATGTGTGCTGCATGAAGCAGCACACATGAAAGTGACAGAATGGCATTTTAGGATTGTTTTGAGCAGGAAGTCCCTTCCTGCACATAACCAATCCTCCCTTGCATGCAGACTCCCTTGCACAATGGTGCAAGGGTGCCTGCGTTGGTGCTAAGTTGCTAAACGTAGCACCATCGCAGGGGGGGGATCACATTCTTGTAAATATGGTGCAGCCTTGCGTTTCTGAAGTGGCGGAGAGAGGCCTTAAGCCAGGAAGGCTAACACCTCTCTCTGCCACTTCATTGTACCTATGGCCCTCAGTGTCTAATAGCAACCATGCACTTTCCCATACACAAAAACGTACAACACAGTCAACCACAAAGGAATCTTTTCATACACACAGAATGGGTCACTTAGGGCATTGCAAGCTTAGCAAAGTAAACTGTGTTTCCAAACATTAAACAGGTTTGCATTGCATGCTGCATTTATTTCCTAAACAGGTGACAAATTCTTCATAAGAAGCAGTGCGACTTTTTGCTAGTAAATCATGGATTTTCAATTTTGTTCATTTCAGTCAAAGTGCTTGGTTCGAGTTCCAAAAGTGCATGTTACACCACAAAAAACGATCTTCAGCTTGCACAACTAAAAATAAGAATGCATGCTCTTCTCACTGCCAGCAATCAAAGTTGCCTCACAGTCACCACTTGCCTTTAAATCGCATCATTTTTCATGTGCTGATGTTTGGGTGAAGATTGCAAGCATCCGCTGAACGCTCCATGGGCAGGAAAAAATGAAAGAGAGACTTTCAGCTCTCCGTTGCCCCTTGCAAGCATCCGCTGAACGCTCCATGGGTAGGAAAAAATGAAAGAGAGACTTTCAGCTCTCCGTTGCCCCTTGCAAGCATCCGCTGAACGCTCCATGGGTAGGAAAAAATGAAAGAGAGACTTTCAGCTCTCCGTTGCCCGTCGCATGCGCTCGGCGTGTATTGCTTTCAATGAAAGTGAAAGTACAACAAGCCTGCCTCGCTTCTCTCTGGCGCTGTGTGGACGGTCACCCTGCCCTGGGCCGCAGGACATAACGCCCAATAAGAAGCAAATACATTAGCATTGCAAAATGCCACACCCATCACCCTGACGACAAAACACTGTCTTGTGCCTCCAGGGCGAGTAAACTCTCACCCAGCCGGACACATGCGCAGCTGCATCCACTTTTGCAGTTCTCAAAAAACGAGTTTCAAGTTACTTACTGCCTGAAACTAAGCATCCCGGAGCTTTTCATTAACCCCTTTAGTGCTGCCGTCGGCCGTTGGACGTTGCAAGCACTACCTCCGTAGTGCTGCGCACGTCCAACGGCCGACGCGACCCCACCCGTTTCTTAGAATGTTCAGCACTGGCGCTGAACGTTCGACGCACGAAACGGGTTAAAGCAGCCAACTCTGTGGGTTTTTCTTTTGTTTACTGTTTGCCCCTTAATACCAACTGTTGTAATCTGTGATCTCCTAGTTCCTTGCTGCTCAGTCTGTGTGAGTGTGATTCAATGGAATGCTCATGAGTGAATGGTTTCGATGGGTGGGCAGGTGGAATGCTTGGGGCTGAGCAGCAGGATGCTGGTCCAAGTGGGGCTGTCCCATCTTACCTGTAACTGAATAAACCTACATAATCTACACTACTGGCTACTGAACTGATTACCTACAAGGGCCAAACTTCGTTTGCAAAACCAGCCACCAGTGATGGAGATACCTTCGGACCAAGCAGCAGAGGCTCCATCTTTAATAGTGCAGGGACGTCATACACTGCTGAGTGGATGAAAACGCAATTGGCCCTTTTCAAGGTCCCATTCATACAAACAACTGGCAAATGGCAGTCACTCAAAACCTCCCACAGGCTCAGAAAGAAGAACAGAGCGTTTGATACTCCAATGTTGGACGCTAAGACGCCACTTCTGTCCCCGGCTTCCCTATGAATGAATCCTTCTCTGAAAGTCACATGCCCCTATGCATTCCTCGTTAACATGGCATTTTACAACTTCAACACTTGTGTAAAGATATAGCTGTCGCATAGTACCTACAATTTAACATGCATTGAAGGAATTTATTCACAATGCAAGCCAGACCCATTGCATTCACCAATGCTTGTTAACTTGTTTATTTTTTTTTTTTTTCATAAATGAGCGAAATTATAAGGGAAAAATATCCGTTCTGGGACATAGCGGAAGCCCACAGGTTTTTTGGCCCTTGCCAGACATCGGTATCAGAACGGGTTCAGATGATTTCCCCCACTTGGGCCTGGTCTGGAAGATTGGTCAACCCTGACTGTTATTAGTATGACTGACTCAATAAGCATTTGCAACAGTTTTGCACAGGAAATGCGGACATGGTTGGCAAATGAATAGTGATGGACATTGGGAACTGAATTGTTGCAAATTCATAGAGGAAACTCATGATAGGTCAAGGTTGTGCAAGGCAGGTCCGGGAGGTTCGGATCCATGTCATATGTTCAGGATAAGTGATGGGGAACACACAGTGTTGTTTAAATGCCCCTCACACACCAACAGGCCCCTTGGTGTCATGCTTCATCATCGGGGCCTTCGCATCCCTCTACGGGACGCGGCGTGCTGTGACTAACGGCTACGTAGGAGCACTAAGTAGTGAACTATGTGAGGGTGTGTGTATATTAGGGGAAGAGTGTGAGTGAGGTGAGGTGAAAAAGTGAGTAAAAAATACCTGGCACGTAGGAAAACAATTATTTATTATGTCCTCGGCTGGTATTAATAAAAGGTGCAGAATATGGTTGATAATATACGTACTAGGGTATATCAACCATCAGGGTGTCAACATATTTCGGAGCACAAGGCTCCTTCTTCAGGACGAGGATATGCACTCTATCCTCACCTTACTCACATGGAAATGTGAAAGTGTTAGAAAATTACTCAAAAATAAATGTGTAATGTACCTATCAGTGTTTATGAATAGGTATGTTCGTTGCGCTTCATCGGA
This sequence comes from Lissotriton helveticus, assembly GCF_964261635.1. Taxonomy (NCBI): domain Eukaryota; kingdom Metazoa; phylum Chordata; class Amphibia; order Caudata; family Salamandridae; genus Lissotriton; species Lissotriton helveticus. The sequence continues at coordinate 209,098,383 of NC_136063.1, read as the reverse complement.
GCCGCGTTGAGGGGAAGGCAGGCGATTGAACCATGCAGTAACCGTTGTTTACCAGGCAACGAGGGATGATACCCCCAATACCACGTATAGGCTCATGAGGCCATCTGAGTTTTGAAAATAAGTTTTTTCAAACGCCAATTGGGCGCAACGAACATACCTATTCATAAACACTGATAGGTACATTACACATTTATTTTTGAGTAATTTTCTAACACTTTCACATTTCCATGTGAGTAAGGTGAGGATAGAGTGCATATCCTCGTCCTGAAGAAGGAGCCTTGTGCTCCGAAACATGTTGACACCCTGATGGTTGATATACCCTAGTACGTATATTATCAACCAGATTCTGCACCTTTTATTAATACCAGCCGAGGACATAATAAATAATTGTTTTCCTACGTGCCAGGTATTTTTTACTCACTTTTTCACCTCACCTCACTCACACTCTTCCCCTAATATACACACACCCTCACATAGTTCACTACTTAGTGCTCCTACGTAGCCGTTAGTCGTAGCACGCCGCGTCCCGTAGAGGGATGCGAAGGCCCCGATGATGAAGCATGACACCAAGGGGCCTGTTGGTGTGTGAGGGGCATTTAAACAACACTGTGTGTTCCCCATCACTTTAGGGACCACTGCCACCCTCTGAGTGGATTCTATTTTGTTTATTCATAATGCCTAGGGAGACTGAATCCACTTCCCTCTCTCTCCCCCCTTTTGTTGTATCTTATATGTTCAGGATAACCACAAACATATCCATTTAAATTTATTATATAGAAATTATTCCATTATCGATAGTCTCAACATCTGGCCTGGATCTGGCCCCCCGGGACCTCTACACTAGATACCAATGCAATAAATGGTCTGCAGTTAATATATGATGAAACTTTCTAAATACAGCCTCCACCCAGTTCAATGCGTCCCCTTCCATTTTATCTTCTTGTCTCCCCCTCCTCGACATAGACTATCCATAGTCCAGGAGTGTGCTATATCTAGTGGAGATATCTTGTGCAGTAGTGCTCCTCAAGATATGCAAGCAAAACATGAGAATATATATGTTAAAGTTCTATTGAAATTGACAGTAATAACTAGGTATTACTAAAAAAGAAAATGCTTGTGGGATTGCTGTTTTAGAGACATTCCATTTACCAAAATGATCAACAGGTACAAGCAAAGGTAGATAGAGGCCAGTCAAGGCATGCTTATAAAGACAGCACCCACTGCTAAATGCGGCTCGTTGAACATCCTGGGAGCTGAGCCCCCACCCGGGTACCGCAAACTGTGGTTGTCCTTTGAATTGGGAATAAAGCTGGGAAATGGGGGCGGGGTGAGACAGACCCCGAAGCTGGATGAATGGAAGAAAGACATGGACTGGTGCATGTTGGCGGAAAAAACTATCTACCAAGGCAGAGATGGCCCCAAAAAATGGGGGAAAATGTGGTCCACAAGGCAGGACTAAAGGGTTAAATGTGAAGGGTCGTTAGGCCAAGACCGCACTAGCATGATGGAAGGTATAAAGGGTGGTACACAAAGTTCATTATCAAAGGTTTCCAAGTTATTGTCCTGGTTGTGCGTTCCTTTTAGTAGCTACTGTAACATGATTTAAACCCTGCCGACTGTTACGTTTTGTTTTATGTTTTATTTTGAAAAAAGAAAAATATCTTTAAAAAACAAAAAAATCAACAGGCATTACCAATACCCTGATAATACTCCAGGGTGGAAAACTGTACAATGACTAGGTGAGTAAACCTCTTGTCTTCGGAGAGCACAATCACCCAGGAGAAGGTCTCATGGTTGTAGGCTTGCTAGGCAGGAACAGTCTGAAATGCTCATAATCCTTGGTGTGAAGCAAACAGCCAGCATTTAAGGAGCTCGCGGAGGCACGGGGATCATCACGAATACGCTACTTAATCAGGAGCGAGTTCCAGAGCTTGGCGGCCAAGAAAGAAAAGGAACAAAATCCAGCCCCAGAGGAATGAACATGGGTATGGTCAGTAGACAACAAGATGGGGGTCTTCAAACATGTCATTGGGTACAATGCTGGAATTTTGACTTTACCTGCGACTTGATTTTTGAATGGCACAATTAAGAGTTTCTTCAATGGAAATAGAAAATAATCGTGCAAAATCTTTTTGTTCATAGCAATTTCTACAACTTGTCCTCATATAGGCAGCTCTTATCTGGTCGATTGTGAATTGGAAATAGCTGAGTATCACTTTTTTTGTCTAACCTCATAAGGAGATCCATAATAATAAAGAAAACTTTAAAAACGTATTGTAGGAACCACATTTATCTACTCAATCATGTATCTGTATAGGAGTATCAGCCCTCTGGCTAATATTACACATCCCACTGTGTTTATATTCCACACGCCAATCCCTCTACAGAAGTGTGTTAGCTTCACAGCCGCATCATAAGATGCACAGACACAGCGCTTTTAGTGTACCTGTAGAGTTTAGATTAACTGTGCAAAAAGCAGGCCTCAACTATGGACGTTCATATGGATGACTATGCAGAACAATGCATACATTATGGGTATTCCTATGATTGACTATTCAGACATCTTGCATACATTATTGATATCCATTTTACCGACTATGCAAAAACCAAGCAAGTATCCATATGGTGGACTATGCAGAACAATGCATAAACTACGGGTATCAATATGGATGATTGTGCAGAAACCATGTATAAACTATGGGTATCCTTATCATAGCTATGCAAAAAAGCATGAAGAGATTATGGATATACATATCACTGACTATGCAAAAACAATGTTAAATGATTGCTAGCCACCGGGGGCCCTCGCGGTGCAGCAGCAGAAGCCAGTGCTGCACTTGTTTGAGGCAGGGTGCATAAAGTGTGAGCATGTCACCTAAATCACACAACCCCTGAGGATACGCTGAAGAAAAGGGGTTAAAAAGTCATGATTTTTCTTTTCTCTGCTACTGTAGGCACAGATAACTTGCAGATGCGTAAATTGTTCTGGTAAATAGGTCCTTTTACCAGGCTGGTTTTCCAGGAACGGTTAATGTTAGCCCATTAGGAGGAAAATCTGGAATTTAAATCCGAAAGATTGTCTCTGCCCTCTCAGCCACTGGGCTGTTTAACTATGATTGCCTACAAGCAAAAAAAGGCAAAATGCCAAAAACTAAATTTTATTTAGCATTTTACACCCCTGCACTTTGGCACTATGACACGGATTACCAACATGTATTCAACATGTATTTTTTTTCCACTCATCGGCATTTTGCATTTTGGGGTATGTAGTTTGGCTTTTCACAGTTTCATTATCAGGTCAAAACCCCAACATGCAACGTGATGTTGGCTAAACTGCCAAAATTGGCTGGAGGTAATACATAACACATAGCCACTTGTCAATTACGCTATAAAGTTTTACAGAGTCATAAACTCCATAAAAAACAGACTGTTCACACATAAAACAAAAAGTAAATTCTCCTCACATATTTTGGGAGGTTTCACTTTTTCAATCACATCATGCATTAAAACAAGCCTTGGCAATGTGGATTTTCTTTTTTCCTATGCGAAGTCGAGACCTTTATGCCGAGCTTCCTAACATAATAATGATACAACATGGGCAGCCACAGCGCAACCTTTCCTAATACAAATAAGTTAAGGGAAGTTAGCAAAAAGAACATCACATGATTCTCTCACACAACCAGGACAGGTACAATACAGGCAGTGTACTAAATAGAGCATGAGAGTTAGAAAAGGAGTGTTGTATAATTTTTGTAAATAGACGTAAACATATTGGAAGCACAAAATGACTGCAAGAAATATCCAGACGTGTTATAGAATTAACATACATTCATGTACTGAGATAGTATGATGAATACTCACTCACTTAATGTGGTATGCTTTATCAGTGTGTTCTGTATCTTGTACTGGGAAGCAGTCAAGTGTACCAGTGTCCTCTGCTTGTACATTTTCCTAGTTATGAGTTCCCTAGTTTGAGAGAGGTTATTTCACTTATGTTGGCATCTATGTACTTCCTTTGTTAAACTGTCTAACCTATATTAACATTGTATGAACATGAACAAGAATTGTTTCCGCTGTGGTCTTGCTACATGATTAAAAAGAGGAGGGCGTGCTTCATAGGGCATGTTCACCAACCTCGGTAGGGGGAGGGGCGATGGGGAAGACCTTGCATCGAGCTGTTGCCAGGTTGCCATTGTGCAGCCTTTTTCCCAGGGCGAGTCAATGTAATCACAGCCTGCACTATGAAACAGACCAGCTCATGTTGCCAAGCCATACTCACAAATGACTGGATTTGGGCAGGGGAGCTCATAGGCCTCAAGACTGAACCATACACCCAACTCCCAAATCATTTCCTGCCTCGCTACAATAGAGCAAAGGTAGTGAGGCGGTGAACGGCGGGTACCATCATTTTTTACAGTCCCATCTGTGCTGCTTCCTGTCTGGAAAAGAAGTGTGATGAAGGTTAAGGGAACAGGTCAAGACCTCCTGCTCTTCTGCAAATGTCAGTAACTGTCACTTTATTTTTAGTTGAAGTATGAACTTTTACATAAAAAAGTATATTTTGGATTATTTCACTTCAGCACCTTATGTAATATATATGCTCTAGGAAGCCTTTATTAAAATGAGTGAACCACATCCTTTCTGCTGTGGCAATTTTATTGATGGCTCAAGAGGCCAGTCAGTTGTCTTCTGTCCAGCTATATAAGCCTTTCATTTTTAGATATACAGAGCAACATTATGTTCTATTAAACCATACATGAGAAATTGAATTTAAAATTGATAAGATATGAATAAACATGCACCACATTCATGTTGTTTTGCTGAAGGCATTATTAGCAATGTAAATAGCATCACTTTGCGACTATTTGCGTAGGTCGCCGCTATTGAATATTTTGCTTATACAGATTATGTTATAGATTCTTAGAGCATTTTAAAAACCCATGTGGGAAAACATAATTTAGAAAAACATCTATATCAACACTATTTCAATGTAAAAAGCCTCAGCAGGTACTGTATGCAGTTTCTGAAGGAGTCATGCTGTTGTAGCCACCTCAACCCACCATTGGGGTTGAGGGTGGTGAAGGTCGCCTATTTATATTGGATGCGGGTTCCCAGTGTCTTCAGCAGGCTGTCATTCATTACTAATTCTAAAAAGAGATTACCCCCATTTTACATATCCATGGGCTCCACTTTAGAGGGCCTGTATTCAACTGCTGTTACCTATTTGAATATTGGTAGGTCAGATGATCTTTTAATCCTAACATTGACAACACAAGCGCCAACAAGTGCTATAACTATAAACATGTTTTCGGCGTCAAGAAACCAGATAATTTATCCATGTTTTTATTTATTTATTTATTCATTTATTTATACATCTATTTTATGTATTGATCATTTGATTATTTAGGAGTTCTCTAAATGTGGGAAACATCACCTTTTCAGAGCACTGGAGTGAAAAGGAAACAAGTAGGTGAGGATCTAAAAATAGAGTTCACTCAAATGCATAGGTTGCACCTGGAGTTGACATTTTTCAATTGCCTACTTGATAAAGATAAAGAGCCTAGGTGAAAACCTTTTGAAATATTTGATTATCGGGAGTGTCCTGAACTGAAGGTGTTGGGATTACATTTGGAGATAAGGTTGAGACTCATCCATAATTTCAGGCATAAGAAGTACAGGTTAAGGCACTTCACACTCAACTATCGTATCACTGACAGAATATCGGTAACAAAAATATTGCGTGACCAGAATATTGTGTTAAAAATATAGAGGGCCATAATATCAAGAAGGTAAGTGCAAATAGGTAAGTATAATTGACTATTCTGAACTGCACATATACGTACCTTGGAGATAGATACATTGTCATGGTACATATATGTGGAATTATATTCAGTACATGATTGCTTAGCTATAGAAACTTACCTTCAAAACATTCTTGTCTTTGATATTCTTTACATGATATTTTGTCCACACAATTTTTTTCTCTCGATATTTTGTCTAAATATCAACAGAAGAATTTTATCACAAACATATATAAAAAGCAAAAACCAGATCAAGAAAGCACTGTCAGCCATCTTGGCATAGGATAGGAACTTAAAGTAAGTTACTGAAGGAAAATCTCCATGTTGGAATGGTATTTCATAATCTGTTCCATCTATATCCATAGCCTCATCAGTTCATCAAAGTGTCGTAACCACCTAGAAACGAAGCATGCAAGCTTCAGAGCAGTAGAACTAACCGCAGATTCCAGGAGAACTGCCCCAGGGGGTCAAATGCTGAACAACCAAACCTAAGGCGAGCCAACCGCTTTTTACTGAGACAAAAGTGGCATTCTCCCCAGATGCTAAAGACTCGAACCACCTCAGCACAACAGCAGAAGGACTAGTTAGCAGCAAGATGCCAAAACTTGCGCCAAGAAAGTGGAGGGGAGCACCCACCAAGTGCCGCCAAGACCTTAAAACTTTGTTTTTCTATTGAATAATCCCCCTACAGTTAAAATGCATTTTCACACTTACGGTACTAGTCTCTGTACAGTATGAAAATAATCCGTTTATTTCCACCTCAGAGCTAATTTGGAGCCATTTATTTGACCTGGATTGCTGGTGAGCTGGTGGTATCTGCTGGTTGCCTGCACCAATCCTGGCCTCTCCTCCGCCCGCCACTCAAAGTTTAACTATCTTCTTGACACTCTTTGACCTCTGTTTAAAAGGCTATCATGGGTAAGCAAACAACTTTTAGCAGAAAGCTTGACCTGCAGGCAAAGTCTACAAAATTCACAAACTAACACCTTCACAAAGGGTACAGGTCTGCACACATGTAGGTGGTTGACACAAAACCTTACATAGATATGTCCTGTCCAATGTACCGCTGGAGGAATACAATGCACTTTTAACATTCTCCCAGCAGTAATTAAAGTTAGCTTTAAACAGCTAAGACCCTCACATAGCGTCACTCACAGCTCCTCTATGTTGGCACCCATCACTGTGCTTTCAGCTGCATCTTTCAGGACATTACATTGCACGCCTCATTAAAGCATGATGTGAAAGTGACTCAAGTAATGGAACTGAACTCACTTGACGTCAGCCTATCTTTAATTTAAGTCAATAGTATAATGCTCATGCCATTACCTTCTATGTATTTTTGGGTTTTATGCATGACAACTGTAATTAAGTGATTCTGCAGCAGTGGCACGTTCTTTATAATTATGGATTTGCCACATTTGCTACATAATCCACCAACTGCTGCATAATTTCTCATGTGAGGGGTAATACTGCAAAAATATACCTAGACATGCAAAAACATGTAGGCAGAGTTCACCATTTTTAATTCAAGTCCAACCTGCGCATTGAAAACATTTTGTAAAGAGTGCCCAGTGTGCAAAAACAAGGACTGAATCTATGCTGCCCTTCTTTATGTTGAAATGTGTCCCTGCTGCTCACTTTCGTGAAAAGTGTTAGCAGTGGGGACATCGCCGTTCCTACCACACTGATCCTCTGGTCCGTTACTGGGGAATGGTTTACTGCCATTACGTTTCAGAAATAAATAGTATCAAAACAATATCGCAACACATGCTCTCAAACCATGTAATGCCACTAGAATGTCCCAATGACAAGTGTAGTAGTTCTGCAGGAAAAACATGAAATACTGTTCTTCCCATAGAGATACGCACAGGCTTAAAAAGGGAGATGGTAGCGCTACAAGACAAAATGGCGGGAAGAAGGAAGGTGCCCACACTTATCCACTGTGGAAGAAGTGAAAATCAAAATGGCGCTGAAACATTGAGCTACGTCCACAAAGCCCTGTTTGCAAAAGGTCAAGAACTACTCTTGCTGGTTTCCTCGGTGCAGGAGTTGAGTAGGTGGAGGTACCAACACCATTTTGGGATATTTAAGCTTGTTTGTCATGCTCCAATTTTGTCCCAGAGCATGAAAAGGACACAAAACGGAGAAAGGAGAAGGAAGAGAAATGTTGAAAAGAGTGGCAAAAAAGACAAATTAGGGATGTAAAGGAACATGCAAGAGTGAGGTAAAAAGTCAGTAAGCTTAGGGTGGTGAAAGAACGAGGCATAAAGTGGAATTGATTCTAGTCAGCCTTGGTACTAGTCAGCCCTGGCAATCATCCGTGGGCTTCTAGGAACTTCTTTGGCTCCTGTGGTTATTTTATCTTTCAAGTGAAGCTCTGGATTTTTTCCTATGCTTGAAGGCTGGAAGCCTGTCTTTCAATGTTTGTGTATTTATAAGGAAGTTGTATGTTTTATTACAGGGGGACGGGGGAACTATCTGAAAATTGTGAATACATACACATTTAAGACATTGTGGGTTATCTCTGCTGTTAACTTCTAACATCTACATTCTTGCTCATAAGCATAAACCTACGATGGTGAAAACCCAGTAGGCCTTCAGATTCGTTCCATTGTCATACATTTGTAGATTGTATTTGTTTGTGTGCATTTATGGCCTCATTCCTTCTAAATACCTACACGTGCAGTATTTACAGAGTGTGGTGTTACTTTTACATTACCAGTTCCGCATCTCAGAAGTGGGAATATGGTATTAATTATGCATATTTTATTTTCCCCGTTCCAGGTTCAAAAATCATAATGTGTGGTATTTTCCCTAAATTAGGTACTCCAGGTTACACCTGCTCAAATTTGCAAAGCAAGAAACACACCTGAATTGCACTAACTCAAACTTTATTGCACATACCAACATTTTCACCAACTAAGGCACATTACAACTAATGATCCTGGGAAAGGGGACACAGTCCAAAAACTCCAGCTTTTGCAAAGCCAGGCCCAGTAAGGCATAGTTTCCTGATTTTCCCAGTTTCCCAAGTTAAAGTGCAGCACTCCCCACCTGCCACAGGTCAAGATTCCCTGCAGCTAAATGTCTTAAACCAAAGTCGTATAACAAGCAGCAAGGTTATGGATCGAATGCACGAATTAATACCAGCCACTGGTGACTGCTCGAGTTGCGTTCCAGTCATCGTTTTTTGCCCACCAAGCTCCTCTACAGAGGGGCCCATCTTATGCAATCATTGCAACATTTCATTCCGAATTGTTAGATGCGCCCCCTTCCAGAAGAGAACACAAGCAATCTCAGACTAGCTTTAGCCTATTTGGGCCTCATCAGGAGGATGCACCTTCAGCCCTATGGCACAGTGAGCACAGGATGCATGTCTGGGCAAATCAGTTGCACTTATGGCATTACCTGGAACAAACATCAAGCTGATAGCTACATAGAATGCTTGAATCAATCACCCAATGACAATCGTTCCGGGAGCATTCCGGTCCATGCTTTTTCACCCATCATGCCACTCCAAAGACCAGCCGCATGCAAATCTGTACTGACCCTACTCGATGTGGGTCTTGTGCTCTCTGTGCCACAGGACTCAAGATATACCCTACTGATCAGGCCCAAATAGGCTGAAGCCGGTTGGTGGCTGCTTGCGTTCTTGTTCACAGGCGACCTGGCCTATAAGTTTGGTCTGGACTGTTCCGATTGGAATAAGACCAAGACTGATTTCCATAAGGCTGTTTCCTGTCTGCGGTAGCATGGTGGCCACACAAGCCAGGGCACAGGGATGCCGACCTCAGTAATTACCAGTGGCTTAGATGAATTCAAGGACCCCACCCATCACTTTTTTTTTTCAGTGCGACACCCTAAGTGCAATGGGTATGCCCAGATGTAGGTGCTGCATTTACTGTGCCATAGGATGCAAGCTAAACCCTATTCAAGAGGACCAGATATGTTGAGGTTGAGCTGGGATTGGTCATTCAGAAGTGACCTAGCCTGGCAGGTTAGAATGGGCTGTTCCCATTAGAGGAGTACCAAGATTGATATGCATGTGGCTGGATCCTGCATGAGTTGGCATACTGGGCAAAGAAAATTATGGACTGGGATGCAGCCTGAGTAATTACCAGAGGATGAGATTAAATCCACTATTCCACTCATTGCTTTTTGGTTTTCTTCAAGAAATATAGCACATTCTACAGATGTGAATTATTCTCTTCTGATCATTAGATAATTATATCACTTGTGGGTGAGGTCAGTGTGGTGCAGAGAGGGAGCAATACTTGTGTCTGTTACCACTCAGGTCTGCCCTAGGCCTAACTGGTGCCATGAAATAAGAGCCGTCCTTAAACCTAAATGAAACTAGGCTACTGACACTTCATTAATCACAATGACTATCATTGGTATTATCCAATTAATTCTTCGATAATCAGCCTACTTGACTGTATGCAACTAATGCAAATGAATAGATAAGTCTCCAGGCCACTATTTATCAAAAATATCTTATATTCAATAGCATCAATTTTTCATAACATAATGATTTTTTTTATATAGTGATGTGTGTCCCAGTGAAAAAATAAACCACAAGTCAGTATGTTGCAAGGCAAGGGAAAATTAGGTATGGCCACAATTTCTTGTGTGTGTTTAAACAAACAACAAAGGCAAAAAAACAATTATTAGGCCAATATCCACATTCATTGTTTGTTGTTTTTATATGTCGACGATGTTTCGACCCTCAATGTGGTACCGGAGTCTCATCAGGACAAGAAGATGCATGGGACATATTAGCCGAGTACTACCAACCCCAATGGCCCAAAACGGGTGAAAGAGAAAAGAGGGTGATATTCAGACCTGCGACAAAAATATATGTGCTCGCTGTGAGGATGATGGTACCCTTTCTGAGCTAAAGCACTTGATTCAGGAGTGCACCCACCGGTTGGATGAAGCAGCATGATGAACCCAATGGAGCGGTAACTTGTCTGCCAATAGCTGCTAAGAAAAGCAACATGAATGGCTTCTCCTTCCTGTAAAAGAGCTGCTAAAGAGGCTACTTTTCAACATTAGAAGCTACTCACTTAATGAAGTTTGCTAAGTTAATTTAAAAAAAGCGACTTCGCAATGTCGCAGACTCCTACCCATAATGCATCAGTTGACCACTGCACTTGTGCACATTGTGGCTTCAGATTCTTGAAGCTGTTCTTAGAATGATTGGCTGAGGCCTTCTGCGTCTCACTCTGCAATTCTGTTGTTCTAGACAATTTCAGATCTTTGCATCATTTTTTTAAGACTTAAATCCTACCATCCCATACGGATAAAAAAATTGTCCCCGTATGCAGAATTTCCAATTACCTGCATTAAACGCTGGTTTTATTGTTTGGCTCGGAGTCCTAATGTATGAAGGCCTCCCCTCAAGTAACTTCCCTTTTGCTGCATCATCATTGTCAGCCAGTCTTGAGTGTTCAGCATATTTTGAGCAGTTTGCAGAATTATTTCTTCAGTTTCAGAGGCTGTGGTCCAAAGGCACAGCATAGAGAATTATTGCACACTCAGTGTGGTGCACAGAGAGGAGTGCTATGAAAGGGCTGGCGAGCAACACTTACTGTGGAATCCCACTGATATGGACATCTAGGGCGATGCAAAACATACTAGTGTGTGCCCAAAGCATCACTGTCCTTGTGGCGCGCTGTAATCGAAGTACACCTCATTTTAATAATCAGTGCGCTGGAGATGTCATTCCTTCCAGAGCGCGCTGCGCGATGCTCTGTATTCAGAAAGTGAGGTGTAATCAGTCAGTTGGCAGTAAGTGGGAATCCACAGAAGTCAGCTTCACTAGTAATGATTAGCATGCCTATATATATGGTAAATTACCTCCAGTTAGCTGGTATAAGGGTAGGGCTAGTCACCAAAGAGTTACAAGCCCATAGCATAGAGGAACAAACCAGAGCCTACAACCCCCTTTAAGGTGACGGATTGCGGGGCCATTTTCCTATTACTGGCATGTTCGCATATCAGAAGACACCAATAAAAGGACAGCAATCTTACGTTATGGAGGTTTACATTCATGCATCATCCGCCCATCTGGTATAATGTGCATTATAGCCCTACACCTCACAGCCTGGACCAGTAGGAAAAGACCCTCAGCTTCTGAATGGCCAGAGGGCCACAGTTCCAAGAGCATTGTGTGCTGGACCCATACAATGGGCAGCACACCAAGCACAATGCTGCTGAATACTATTTAACCGATAGTATTTGCAATTTGAGTATAAGTGGTTTTTAATGGGAGTCACACTGTAAATTGGAAAAAGTCTCACATATATCTGTGAATGACTAGGCGACCCTTCAATCCATTGCTTTCTGGCCGCGGAACATCTGCTCTTACCTACATACACATCTGCTCTTACCTATATATATATCTGCTCTTACCTATATACACATCTGCTCTTACCTATCTAAACAACTGCTCTTACCTATGTACACATCTGCTTTTACCTATATATACATCTGCTCTTACCTATATACACATCTGCTCTTACCTATATACACATCTGCTCTTGCCTATATATACATCTGCTCTTACCTATGTATACATCTGCTCTTATCTATGTACACATCTGCTCTTACCTATATACACATCTGCTCTTACCTATATACACATCTGCTCTTAGCTATATATACATCTGCTCTTACCTATATACACATCTGCGCTTACCTATCTAAACAACTGCTCTTACCTATGTATACATCTGCTCTTACCTATATATACATCTGCTCTTATCTATATACACATCTGCTCTTGCCTATATATGCATCTGCTCTTACCTATGTATACATCTGCTCTTATCTATGTACACACCTGCTCTTACCAATATACACATCTGCTCTTACCTATATAAACATCTGCTCTTACCTATATACACATCTGCTCTTACCTATATACACATCTGCTCTTGCCTATGTATACATCTGCTCTTATCTATGTACACATCTGCTCTTACCTATATACACATCTGCTCTTACCTATATACACAATTTCTCTTTTTCCATATGTACACTTCTACTCTTACCTATATATACATCTGCTCTTACCTATGTATACATCTGCTCTCACCTATATACACATCTGCTCTTACCTATATATACATCTGCTCTTACCTATATGTGCATCTGCTCTTACCTATGTATACATCTGCTCTCACCTATATACACATCTGCTCTTACCTATATATACATCTGCTCTTACCTATATGTGCATCTGCTCTTACCTATGTATACATCTGCTCTTACCTATAAATACATCTGCTCTTACCCATTCAGCTGCTGCCAGCGTTCCAGGGCTGCCACCCTGCATGTATGCATGAAAGAATTTTAGTTTATCAATTATTTTTAGTTCAATTACCTGGCGCAAATGTTTCACTCCCTGTAAATAAGTGGGTTCTGACCCACTTAATATATATTTTTATTTTGAAGATTCCTGATTGTTGGACCTCTGCAAGAGGGCCCCTAATGGAGTCTCACCCACAGTGATCTTCGCTCAAAATAGTTTTGAGTGGTACCTGCCAGTGCCCGCTGTTTCAAATAAAGCATACTGCTGCGTTGGGCACAGCTGGAGTGAGAGGCCCTGTGCTCGTTACATGTGTATAATGTGTGCTTCATGTGAAGGCTGAGCGAAGAAGACTGTTGACTGACGCGGCCGGGTATCTGCATACCGGCAGCTCTGCTGCAGATAGAACGAGTAAGGATTTGGTCATGGCCTGTGCAGGCCTTCCTGCAGGAGCGCCCCCTGCAGGAAAGATCGGTGGAGTGGGGAGGGATTCGACAGACGACGACAAGGGAAAATGTATTATTTATTTAATTTTCCCGGGCTGCACCTGCCTTTCTGGTTCAACTCATCACCAAATGTGGGGAGGGCATCAGCAAGTATGAAGCAGAAGCCGCATTGTAGAAAGTTTTTATTCCATTAAAAGGAGCCCGCGTCCTGCCGGTCCTTCCTCTTGTGGGTCTAAACTGGAGAAGTTGGAATTGGCAAACCATGGAGAAAGAACTTAGACGCATGGATGCGGGACAAATGCAAACAAGTTATTGCATGTACCCAGCAGTCAAACACGAGCCCGTAGAGTGGGTCCATAAAGACAATAAAGGATGGCTCAGCATATACAAGTGATTGACATACCGGGCTGCGAGGAAACTGCGGGTGGACTCCACGGACCAGGAGTCCCCGCGCGCCCGTTTCCAGCTGGGCTCCTCTCCCTGCCGGCCCCGCCCCCATCCACTGCATCTATTTAGTGGCTCTCTGCCCTTCCCTCGGCGGATTTGTTATTTTGACCGAGCCACGCCACTCACCACGGACCTCCTCTGAATCAGCCTGCTGAACCGCTGCTGCTCGCCGGACCCGCTGCGCGGGTCCCGCTTCGCGGTGTCAGCGGCTGTTTGTATCTTTGCAAGGGCTTTCAGCTGGTGACCGGCAGGGCTGCGAGGAAACTGCGGGTGGACTCCACGGACCAGGAGTCCCCGCGCGCCCGTTTCCAGCTGGGCTCCTCTCCCTGCCGGCCCCGCCCCCATCCACCGCATCTATTTAGTGGCTCTCTGCCCTTCCCTCGGCGGATTTGTTATTTTGACCGAGCCACGCCACTCACCACGGACCTCCTCTGAATCAGCCTGCTGAACCGCTGCTGCTCGCCGGACCCGCTTCGCGGGTCCCGCTTCGCGGTGTCAGCGGCTGTTTGTATCTTTGCAAGGGCTTTCAGCTGGTGACCGGCAGGGCTGCGAGGAAACTGCGGGTGGACTCCACGGACCAGGAGTCCCCGCGCGCCCGTTTCCAGCTGGGCTCCTCTCCCTGCCGGCCCCGCCCCCATCCACCGCATCTATTTAGTGGCTCTCTGCCCTTCCCTCGGCGGATTTGTTATTTTGACCGAGCCACGCCACTCACCACGGACCTCCTCTGAATCAGCCTGCTGAACCGCTGCGCGGGTCCCGCTTCGCGGTGTCAGCGGCTGTTTGTATCTTTGCAAGGGCTTTCAGCTGGTGACCGGCAGGGCTGCGAGGAAACTGCGGGTGGACTCCACGGACCAGGAGTCCCCGCGCGCCCGTTTCCAGCTGGGCTCCTCTCCCTGCCGGCCCCGCCCCCTTGGTAACTCGTGGTCATTATTAAGAGGTGTGGACATACCCGCGGCGCGGAGGCGCGCGGGAGCGCCGGGAGAAGCCCGGGACAAGGGCGGGACCGTCTGTGGCCGTCCGGGGCCGTAGGAGGCCGGGCTGGGCCAGGTTATTGACATTTTGTACTGTATTTATTGCCAGCCTATCCTATTGTGTTTTTAAATAACTGTTGAAGGGTTCTGTTATGAGTCAGTCTGCCCCCCCTGGTGTAGGGAACTCGGTTCTCGGTCCACTTGATAAATTTTTAAAAAAATCTACAAAGGAACTTGATATGGACTTACTCCTAGCCGAACGAAGAGCCGAGCGTCGTCGCTCAATTGAGCATCTGAAGAGAAATTCAATGCAGTCTCTAACTGTCTCGAATTTCACCCATGATATGGTTGGGGATGGGCAGAGTTCAATTGACGCTGATGTCACCGACATCAATCAAAGCCCGAGTATATTTAGATTTCCAACTATCTCTCCGCTCTGTGTTAATGCAACTAGTGGCGACCGGTTAGGTTGCCCGCCGGTTGACCACTCTAGCTTTGTGGAGTCTAACATCCCCTCTACCAATCTTATTGACTTGGATTCATGCTCCACGCTGCCCTCCCCTCCACAGTTTGGTTTGGCACCAGGAGATGGTATACCCCCCAAGAGTGGATGCAACAGTAGAGCCAAACCTGTTGTGGCCAAAAGGGCTGCGCAATCACCACCTAGAAAAAGAAGGAGGAAGGGGGGAGTAAAAAGAAAAGGATATAGTGGTCGACCTCTCACACCAGCACCACTATCACCACAACGGGCAGTAGAATTGGCCCCTCCATCTATCATAGAGCCTAAGGCTTTAGACACACAGGGATTGGAGTCCAATGAAATATGTAGTGAAGGGGTTCAGGAGGTGTCTCTTGCCAACCTAGAGAAGCTTATTAAATCGTATATGCTTCCTGTGTTGGAGCGTGTTAGGATACTGGGGGACAAACTGGATCGTTTGCTGGCGACAGTCGAACCCACCCACGCTCCTAGCGGAGACAAGGCAAAGGGACCCTCCAAGTTAACTCAGGGTATACCGCATGTTGCTGCTAACGTGATTACCTCTTCCAATAGAGCTAATAAACATGCCTCTACTAATGAGAATGCTTCTGCAAATAACAAAGCATTGGTTTCAGCAGATAAACAACCCCCTGTAGTTAGTACTGCTATAACACACGCTAGGGTGGGTGTTAATAACAAACCCCCTGAGAAGGTGGGTGTATCTCAGCAAAGGACTGGGGTGATTAAATCCGCCATTCCCACTAGCAAAACTAGTAGACCCCTCCCACATAAGAAAAATGTTGATCTGCCCCCGGACTCTACGAATTATGTTATCGTTTTGACGGGTGTGCCTCCACTTGCGGAAGGGGACAGGGAAAACTATGCTAGTTTAAAAAATAAAGTCATCTTCTGGCTGAAAACAAATAGGCCCCTTCCTTCACATCTAAATGGGGACATTGTTACAGTCAGAAGATGCCGGTGGGTAGGGGTACACCCCAAGGACATAGAGGGGGATATAGTTATTATTAACTTTAGGGACCACAAAGTCGTATCCCATCTCTCAGACTGGTATGTAGGTAACAATGAGGGTGGGATCTCAACTAGGAACCTCACCTATTTCTACCCTGAGACTTTGCTTAAACCTCCAGATCATCCACCAGTTATTAATAGCAATAATACCAATAACCTCCTTAAATGGACCAATTTCACCCCAAATTTCCACGGCTTTCAGTTTAATCCGGAGGTGCAGTATCGATCTTATATCCAATCAAATTACAATTGCCCTGACCAGACGCCGGGTTGGGCTAAGATCAATACCCAGTTTAAGGGCCCTCCAGTTTTACCCGACTCTTTATTCCCCAATAGGCCTCAGTATCCACCTGTTTCCAGAGCATTTGTTCCTATTCAGACTCAGCAGTACCCAAGTTTTTTCCCAACACATTCCTCTTCAAATATGTCTACTCAGCCTAAGGAGTCTTGGAAGATCCCTCTGAGAAACCTTTACGATCCATTATCCTGGCTGGCGACCAATGATTGACCAGCACCCCCACCTGGGGGTGTTGTCTCTAACTCAGAGTGTGGGGGGGGGTAGAAGCTCTGGGTACTCCATCCTATGCTGTTGAGAAAGGGGTGTCCAATGAGGTCTCTTCATTTGTTGAATTTTCCCTGCAACCCTGTGAACAACTCCCCAAGGATACAACAGTCCAGTGTGCTCAAGCTTGTGTCAAGGGTACTACTTTGGGATGTTGGAATGTGGCGGGTATAGAATCCTGTTTATGTATACCTGACTGGGCTGACTTCATCAGTAATGGTGATATTTGGTCGTTTCAGGAGACATGGTCAACCCATCCAGTTTATTTTCAAGGATTTCTGTGCTTTAACAAACCCGCAGTTAGAGGCCAAAGAGGTAGAGCAATGGGGGGCCTCACCGTTTGTGTTCGCCAAACTGCAGGGGTTTCTGTGAAGGAAATTTATATTGACTGTCCTGATATCCTTATAGTTAATTTGAAATTTAATAGTGGGTTGGATGTCTTGCTGTTTAATGTTTATGTCAGAGGAACCGCGGGTGGTCGTGTATCTTCCACCCTAACACGTTTAGATGAATTCCTTGGTTCTACAAATTCAGTGGGTCAGGTGGTTGTAATGGGTGTTTTTAATATTTGCTTTGAACCTTTAAGTGGAAAAGACGGGATGTTAACTGAGGACGAAGATTTGATGTGGGGTATTCCCCAACTTGAGCTTCCTCCTATTGCTAAGTGGTCCCAATGTGCTACCTTTGTCAAAGGTTTATGTCTGAATTGGGGGTTGCGCGCTCTAAACGGTCGCACCAGATCGGACAGATTGGGCAGCCCAACATTTTTCAACGGCAGGCATAGTAGTCGAATTGATTATATCTTAGTTGATATGTCCCTGTGGCCCCTGGTGACGGACATGGCAATTAGACCACGTCCTGAAAGTGATCACGAACCACTCATCGCTGAACTGAAGGACTTTAGTTTTGCTGGGCCTATTGTGCGACACTCTAATCCCGTCCAAGGGGCCGTTGCATTAACTAATGATATGAGGAGGGTTCGTTGGCCAAGGGTTGCCGTTGACGGGAGTGCACGTAGTAAAATAAGAACACTAGTTTCAAGTTCGCTAAGGGAACTAGAGAAGTGTGTTGATTCGAATCAGACATATCCTAATATTTTAGACGTTCATGCAAGCCTGTTTGCATCCCTAAAGAAACTATTCGTTAAAATTGTAGCTAAAAAGGGCTTAGGTAAGACGAGGAAGCCTGCGAACTGGTTTGATGAAAATTGTGCCAATTCCCACTCAATCCTGTTTAAGGCATTAAAATCTAGGAATCCAGCCCTTATTAAATCCAGCAGGAAGGCTTATAACCAAGCTAAACGGAGGGCTAAAGCCGCATGGGATGATGAGCGCTGGGCTCTCCTTGTTGATGCCTGCGGCTCTAGGAACCTCACGCAATTTTGGCACCTCCTCAAGTGGGGACAGTCCCAGGACGATCGTCCTAGTCCTGCTTCTGTTGACCCTCGTGCTTGGGTGTCTTATTTTGAGGAACAGTTTAGGTGTGTTAGGGTGGGGGTTGCTCCCATTGGCTGGCCACTGACTAGTGACATCCTTGTGTTTTCTGCTAAAGAGGTTGAAAACGTTTTGAATGCCATCCCTAGGGGCAAAGCGCCCGGCCCGGACTGCATCCCAGCAGATATTTTCCAAGAGGACCGGGACCTATGGGTTCCTTATCTTCTGTATTTGGCAAACTCTTTGGCTAGGGGTGCAAAGGTTCCTGATTCATGGGCTGGTGCTGAGATTCTGCCCATCTTCAAGAAGGGTGATCGGTCGGTTCCTTCCAACTACCGGCCGATCAGCCTTATTGATGCGGTACAGAAGATAGTTTCTCGCCTTGTCTTATCTAGGGTCCAGGCATGGATTGAGGAATTTAATGTACTCACTCCTCTCCAAGCTGGGTTTAGACCTCACGTAAGCACCCTGGACCAGGCTTTTCGTTTCATGCTTTTACACTGGAAGACGGTCACCCTGGGCAAAGGAAACTTATTTGCGGCATTCGTAGACCTTCGGTCTGCGTTTGACCTTGTCCCGAGGGCTGGGCTCTGGAATAGCCTTCTAGAAATGGGTATGCCTCCCTCTTTGGTCCGCATTATAGTTAATCTCCACACAGAGACCTATGCCTTTGTAAGATGGGGCAAACCTGGTGAGGTGACTAAGAAATTCCCTGTGTCGAAAGGTGTCAGACAGGGATGCGTTTTGGCACCAACCTTGTTTTCTCTATACATTAATAGAGTTACCAAGTACTTCGACGGATTTCCCACTGATGCTCCGAGTTTGGCTGGCATGAAAATCCCCCTGCTCATGTTCGCTGATGACACTCTCCTGATTTCACGAACCCGACAGGGCCTCCAGCATGCACTGTCGAGGTTTGAGAGTTTCTGCAGCGAACATGAGCTTGAGGTGAACGTAGCCAAGACCAAATTCATGGTGATGAGGGGGCACAAGCAGGTCAACGCTATGGTTGTTATGGGGGACACCCCCCTGGAGCAGACCAAGTACTTCACCTATTTGGGTGTTACTTTCAGTGACACCCTTAGTTGGACTCATCAGATTGAGCTCATGACCCTGAAACATCAGCAGCTGGGCGGAGCCTTGATTAAGGAACACAAGGGGTCATTCACGAAGCCCATGTCACCGCTGATGAAGATCTATGGAGGGAAGGTACTGTCAGCGGTGTTATATGGAGCAGAGCTCTGGGGTGGAAGTAATCTGGATTCCCTGAAACATGCCCAAAATAGGTTTATAAGGATGGCAACAGGTCTGCCCCAGTCAACTCCTTTACTCCCTTTATTATTTGATTTGGGCTGCCACTCGGTGGTTGACTATGCCAAATATCGGCCCTTATCATTCTGGCGACGCCTGTGGACGACGCCTGATTTACACCACTACGCGGAAGCATGCCTGGAGGTAAAAAATAGTCCTGGAGCCACCAAAATTGGTTGGTTTAAAGATCTTAGGGCCACCTTACTATCTTTGGGCCTTAACGAGTTGTGGTTTTCGCCCGAGACAGCCAAATTCCCATCAAAAAATTGAGCTCAAAAAATGCTATTGGGAATGGGTGACGCACAACATTTTCTTAAATACGAGTACGAGCAGTCTTTCTGGCCAATTTATGGTTCATAAAGATTCTCCTAGGTTAGAAAGGTATTGGGAAACCATCACCAAACCATTGGACCGCAAACTTTTTTTTCAATTCAGATGTGGTACTCTCCCTCTGGGGGATTTCACTAAAAAGTGGGGAACGGGCAGTTTGGGGCTCTGTGCTAACTGTCAGGGCACAGGGGAAAGTCTCTCTCACCTTTTGTATGTGTGCCCCCTATACACAGCCCCTAGAACTAAGTGGCTCATACCAATATGTAGACTACTAGGTACCAGATCAGCTGCTGAAGCCTTGAGACTGTTAAAAACTAATCTGGATCCACTTATTGTTGTGGGGGTTGCTAAGTTTCTTGGGTGGGCATGGGTGATTAGATGCAGGTTTATTAAACACAATACAGCAGAGACTGCTTAAACCTTTTATATGTATTGTGATAATATGGTATACATGACAATATTTTAAATTTTTGTATAGTTCTGTATGAAGTCAACTCGATGCTGATAATTTAATACTGGTTTTATATGTTTTTGTGTAATTGTATTTATGTCTTTTATGATGAATCAATCGAATAAAGACTTCTTGAACTGGATTGACATACCGTTTTCTATGCTTTATGGGATCCTGAGCACACATAATAATGTAATTTGTCCATGAACACATGCCTTAACATAATTTGGCATTCATGATATTTCCCAGTTCAAGACCTATTGAGAGCTGGGGTTTGAACCACCCTTCTGGACCGATTTAATGACTCTACTGGCCAGCTGACATTTCAAACCCTCTTCCTGGACAGTAGGCCAGCCTGGCAGATTAAAAGGGAGTTGAAAAGAAATTTACATAGGGAGATGAGCTTGAACTTCCTGAAAAGATGAGCATTCCCTTCTCACAAGGACAAACAGGAAGCATGCAGACCTCTACACCAAACAAACCAGGGTATCCCTTTGAAGTCTTAGAGGGAAACAACCCATTTTCAGTGTTAATTAGGGATGGCAGTAAGGTACAAGTAGATGTCTTTCAGACCACAACTTGATTGAGCTTTCTTTAAATGTCCCATAATGCTAATACACTGCTCCCAGGAAATGTCAGTTATGGGTAAAGGAATGATGTGGCATGCTGTGACCTGGATAGAGATGTTCACCCTCTAGAAATCTCCATCTCCACTTTTAAAGAAGAAGTAGGACAGACCTATGAGCCAATGAGCATTGAAAGGTGAGGATTCCTGGCTTATGATTCTTGGGTCCCTGTGGACCCTGCTACCAGAGCCAATGGAACTAACAGTCCTTCTCACTCTGGGGGACAATAAGGTGTAGGCCTGCTGGGGACTCTGAAGGGTAAGGGATCCCTTGGACTACTGTGGACTGGTCCTGTGATAGGTAACCCTGGTAGCGGTAAGTCTGGCCTCTGCTGGACACACAAGCCCCCTGCAATTAACCAGGAGGCCCTTAGGCTTGGGGAGTGTAGGCAGAGAAGGTAATCTGTCTGGAGACGCGAGGAGTAGGTCGACCATGATCTTCCCTGCCTGCAACTAATATGTTACTATACAGGCAATGACCCTACGCCCTGCCCGTTGAAGCGCAGAGCACTCATATTCGAGTCTCTTTTTTATTCGCCAGCTCACTTATTTGATTGAGCAGCACCCACCACTGGCCATTTTTGCCAGGAGGCACACAGGGGATCAAGGCCGGGTGTGCTTTTTAGGGAGCACGCACCCCCTGTCCACCTGTTTTTTCTGGTCCTGACGAATACCGGGCAATAGCCCTTATGGTAGAAACATGTTGACCACTCAACACATATAGAGATCACTTGGTCGTAACCCTCCCTACCAGGATCTCGCCAGTATTTATTTTTAAACACATTGTTCAGTTGCTCTATAATTAAATCCATTGTTTTTGAGTACAACCAGGACAATTTTTAACAATTCTTTTGCACCTACAGCCACAACCCGCTCCACTGTAGTTCAGGTGTCGCAGCACACCTTGGTGTCGCTAGGACGCCGAGGTGGACCCCGATGATGAAGCATGTCACCACTAGGTGGTGAGTGAGGGGTTTCTATCAAAAGGATAAATTTCCTCCTTTTTGCCAAGAACCGGTCCTCCAGATACGTCTGTTCTTCAAATTCATAGTGGATACTCCTCTCTTTGTTTTTGCCACAATCTGTCTGGAGAGTCATGAGGTGCTGCCCCAGCTAAGGAGATTATCAGGGGCCAAGAAAGAAGGGCAGGTCCTGGGATCTTCAAAGCCGCCTGTTACGAGAAGGAAGAATGCCACCAGGAAACCGGATCTGACACTTGGCTCATCGGGCCAGAGATATCTCTTGTGTGCCCAGTTAGTCCCCAGTGTCAGGAACTTGAGAGAACAACTACTAAAAATGACAGGGCTAAGTACACAGGACAAGGAGGGAAATACATTCTATCATTGAGCTTTTCGAAAAGACGGAGATAGGTCCTAAGGATGATGGGAGGCAGTACAGGACGATGGGTGAAATAAGAGGCAGGTGGCTGACCAATAGGAGAACAGGAGGAGCTGAGCCAACGGTTCCAGGTTAAGTTAATTGGAGTAGGTTGGATGGAAGATGTTACCTCCCAACTTCTTTGGTTGTAGGACTTCCCATTTGTTAAATAGTTTTGTTCACCATTAGTGTCCCCATTCACATTAATTGTGTTTCGTGGAAGGGTATACTCAGACATGAGTCCCTTGCTCATTGCACCATCAGGATTCAAGCAAGCCGGGCCGAAGACGGCTGTAATGCCAGAAACCGGTCCCCGGAAGCTTGTTTCCTTCCCAGTGTAAGAATTGGCTTTTGTAGTTTGGTTTGCCCTGTTCCCATCATGCACTGGGACAGGAACAGACTAATTTGCATACAGCCAGGTTCTGAAACTGGGATGGTGCATTGAGCTAAAAAACGGTGTTGGATCTAGCCCTGATCTCTTGACTGGGTGAGAGTATTCTGCTTTATTCAGAGACTCTGTCCCTCACCACCCCTTGTTGTAAATATTTTTGTCCACCCTAAGCGTGGAAGGGTATACTCAGACATGAGTCCCTTGCTCATTGCACCATCAGGATTCAAGCAAGCCGGGCCGAAGACGGCTGTAATGCCAGAAACCGGTCCCCGGAAGCTTGTTTCCTTCCCAGTGTAAGAATTGGCTTTTGTAGTTTGGTTTGCCCTGTTCCCATCATGCACTGGGACAGGAACAGACTAATTTGCATACAGCCAGGTTCTGAAACTGGGATGGTGCATTGAGCTAAAAAATGGTGTTGGATCTAGCCCTGATCTCTTGACTGGGTGAGAGTATTCTGCTTTATTCAGAGACTCTGTCCCTCACCACCCCTTGTTGTAAATATTTTTGTCCACCCTTAGCGTGGAAGGGTATACTCAGACATGAGTCCCTTGCTCATTGCACCATCAGGATTCAAGCAAGCCGGGCCGAAGACGGCTGTAATGCCAGAAACCGGTCCCCGGAAGCTTGTTTCCTTCCCAGTGTAAGAATTGGCTTTTGTAGTTTGGTTTGCCCTGTTCCCATCATGCACTGGGACAGGAACAGACTAATTTGCATACAGCCAGGTTCTGAAACTGGGATGGTGCATTGAGCTAAAAAACGGTGTTGGATCTAGCCCTGATCTCTTGACTGGGTGAGAGTATTCTGCTTTATTCAGAGACTCTGTCCCTCACCACCCCTTGTTGTAAATATTTTTGTCCACCCTAAGCGTGGAAGGGTATACTCAGACATGAGTCCCTTGCTCATTGCACCATCAGGATTCAAGCAAGCCGGGCCGAAGACGGCTGTAATGCCAGAAACCTGTCCCCGGAAGCTTGTTTCCTTCCCAGTGTAAGAATTGGCTTTTGTAGTTTGGTTTGCCCTGTTCCCATCATGCACTGGGACAGGAACAGACTAATTTGCATACAGCCAGGTTCTGAAACTGGGATGGTGCATTGAGCTAAAAAACGGTGTTGGATCTAGCCCTGATCTCTTGACTGGGTGAGAGTATTCTGCTTTATTCAGAGACTCTGTCCCTCACCACCCCTTGTTGTAAATATTTTTGTCCACCCTAAGCGTGGAAGGGTATACTCAGACATGAGTCCCTTGCTCATTGCACCATCAGGATTCAAGCAAGCCGGGCCAAAGACGGCTGTAATGCCAGAAACCGGTCCCCGGAAGCTTGTTTCCTTCCCAGTGTAAGAATTGGCTTTTGTAGTTTGGTTTGCCCTGTTCCCATCATGCACTGGGACAGGAACAGACTAATTTGCATACAGCCAGGTTCTGAAACTGGGATGGTGCATTGAGCTAAAAAACGGTGTTGGATCTAGCCCTGATCTCTTGACTGGGTGAGAGTATTCTGCTTTATTCAGAGACTCTGTCCCTCACCACCCCTTGTTGTAAATATATATATACCACTGTTGGAGTAAAGTAAAGTCCACATTTGTAAAGCGCACAATCACCCGTAAGGGTCTCTAGGCGCTGGGGGCCGTCGGGAAGATTAAGCGAGCTATTGCCCAGAGTCACATGGTGCTGGGTTAACCTGCCGCCGGAGCCGGGGATCGAACAGTGGTCCCCAGATTCCAGCGTCAGTCGCCCTGGCCGCGGCGCCACACCTCTCCCACCTCTTGGAGCAACAGGTATGTGTGCATTTTGACTAAGTACTTTACAAATAATCTCAAATGTGTATGACAATAGCTTAATATATGTTTTCTACGCTTTTTATAAGGAGTTACATTTCTGAGAACCCTGAATTCAGCTTTGGTTTGAGCAGATTCGATTTGCACTGATACAACACCAGGCAGGAGGAACCAACTCCAGTGTTTCAGTCTCCTCCCTAATTCCATTTTCCTCTTGGATGGGAGCAAATGCACCAGTTACCAATCTTTGTGTGCACTTCCCTCCAGTCAGAAGACTGGTGGATCAGCCTTGGTAAATCAATGCCACAATCTTGCTCCTCAAATGTCAACTCACATGACACGTCGTAGACCACACCAAGTGATGTTAGAAATATCCCCCGGGAGCCTTTGTGCCTATGGGTTCTCCAGGGGACCAGGGGATTCAAGGGTGCCATAACACAGTCTTTACAAGTCTCCCCTGAGCGGTGGGAAAACTGGCCAGATCATCCCATTAGCCTTGGGGACCAGAGTGTGGGTTCTGCTGCTGTCACATTAGCCCCTGGGCTGCAGCACTGGGGTCCAGTGCAGGGGGCTCCCCCGGGACCCATTGAGGTCTCCTGCATTTCTTCATCTCTCTGCATACAGTCACAGGAGGCCTGGGGAGCCGGAGAGCGATAAGACAGGAGAGAGGAAGCTAGCTGCCCGCCAGGACCGGGGCAAGTGTTTTTGAGCTTGTTTAATGACAAGCAGCACATGAATGAATGAATATACACTTATAAAGCGCATGGCTACCAAAGGCCTCCCAGCACTAGAGACAGAGCCTAAACCGAGAAATGTCTGAAGATTCAGGAAAACAACAGATATAATGTGCATAGCGGCATCATCCCTTGTGTCACAGGCCCTACTCCTCTATATATCATTTCTTAAAGATACTCAGTACTTCATAAACTGTAAACTCCAAACAAAAATAATCAAACTATGTCGGCATAATATAGATGTAATTATTTGGCAGATATTATCTTGAGAGTAGAACCCATCCTATCTTAATGAACTCTTTTGCTTTAGAGTTTCCAATGGGTAGCTCCTTACATGAATATTAATAGAATATGGACAGTGGTTTAAAGCTTCCAAGGAGCAGTGGTGGGTGACTAAATGACTCACCAGGAAGCCCAGGCAAGGAAATGTCTGATTCAGCAAATTTCCCCCGCATTGATAAGGATTGGCGATCTGACAATAAAATGGAGGCCTTCCATTTGTCTTATTAGTGGCGGAATACTGAGAAAGGTGTTCAATCAATTAGAAAGAGTCCGGACTCTGCAACTATTGATAGGCAAATGTTGAGTTATGGTCTGAAATGCTTTTAGCGTAATTGGTCAAGCTTTTATTGCTGATCTTGTTGGCGGGTGGCCAAGATGTGTGGGAGAGGGTTGTCATAGCAAGGCTAGCAACAAAAGCTGCTGAGCTAATCACAAATCTTTTTAGCGTCTGCTATAGGTAGATGTTTGTGTTTCTTTTAAAAACTGAAGTCAAGTCTGTGACGCTGCAGGGGCATAACGGGGGCCCCCGCAGCCCCTGCGGTGTGGGTCCAGTGTTTTGTTGTTTTGGAGAATGCATGCAAACGCATGGAATAAGAAATAGTTAAACACTCTGGAGAGCCGCTCAGCTTCCCTGAGCAGGCTCCTGCAGCGTAGGGGGGCCCAACCGTTCAGGGGGCCCCCATTGAGCCCAAGACCAATGAATGTCTGTGCAATCTGGGAGACACTGGGGGGCATATTATCAAGAGCGGAGTTAAGATTATTGCCGCTTTAGCCGCAGGAAACTGCCACTAAAGCGGCGATAATGGGCTTGATAGTAGAGAATTCCAATAGAAGCCCATGTTCACATCAGAATGGGAATTCTCAAGGGCATATTATCAAACCCCTTATCGCCGTTATAGCGACAGTTTCCTGCCGCTAAAGCGGCGATAATTTAAACGCTGTTTCTTGATAATATGCCCCTGGGGTCGTTCATCACATTCTGCAGGGGGCCCCATCATCTTGCATTAAGCCACTGTGATGATGGTATTGGAGGGAAATCAGATGTACTGTGTTTGGAAGGTGATAAGGTTAGGCAGGCATACAATATTATGTTCTGTGCACGGTTCCTGCTGGGTGCAGGGGTGTACAATATTGTGCTTCAGCCCAATACGGGTTTTGTAGGGACCATGCATACATTTACTGAGCACACTCTGTAGGGCGCTCTATACACCACTACAGTGTGACTGTCTAATCCGTATTCATACAAGACGGTGAGGGCACCATGACTTTTTCAGCTGTGAACAGTCTTACAGGGCGGTGAGCAGTGTCAGGTCCTACCCAATTGTTTTACAAGAAGGTGATGTGGTTTAGTGACTACACTGTAGCCCTTACCAGCTGAGCACCAGCTCCTGGCCCAGCTTCAGTCCTTCATCAAAATGTATGTAATTCTCAACAACATTATCTTTATTGCACTGCACCACAAAAGGCAACTTCGTGTATTGTAGAATTGTAATAAATGAACCGTACAATCTACTGTTCATTTTAGATGAAACCGCCTCTGTCTCGTTCCACCGCGCACAGCGAATACACAGGGAATTTACATATGGAATGTACAACCCATGAATTGTGTTGTACATGACTTCAGAAAATGGCACCATCTTGGCTGTGGTCTTACTCCTTGGAAACCCTGTTTATAGCCCTGGTTCTGTAGCCACAGAGAACATGATCCAGAATCACATGTGCATGGCTGCTATGTATGTAGAGAACATCTAAAGGGCGACCAACACTTCTCCAAGCTTTCCTGAACTAAGGCAGAGAGGCCTTAGTTCCTTAGTACATGCCAGATATGCAAAAGTCTAAACCCAAAAAAGGAGCTGCTTCTTTCTACCAGCCAAAATAAAAAACTCTTAGGACCCTCCTCCTTCCTCAACTCTACTTTAGGACTCCCTCCAAGCCAACAGAGCCCCTTCCTGTGTGCCTCCATCCATGGGGTGTGAGTACTAACCCTAACCCTCATTCAATAAGACAACAAGAAAGCAGCAAAAAATCCCCTATGTGTCTGTAGCAAATGCTGCGCTTTTTACCAATCCATCCCCGCTGTAAGTGTTGGAGAACCGGCGAAAACAGTGCTAGACGCCTTCAGTGAATTCTTGATTTATTACTAATAAAAGTAGCAAATTCTTTACAAAATTATTTCTGTAACGCTTTGGGAAATGTCTTAATCCTTCTACGTGGATCAAGCAAAAACGGCCCTGTAACAAAAACGGCCCCCAGGTGCCCCAAACCGGCCCCCCACCCGTGTGGCGCACCGGGGGATTGCCCGGTGCCCGCTACAGCCAGTCCGGCCCTGGGATCAAGTGACTAAAAGACACATTACTACTTGATCTACGTATGTTTTTGTTAAATTGCATCACTACTGTACCAAGCGTTGATGGTTGAAACGGGAAACGTCGTTTACAACGCAGTGTTTACACCGCACGACATTTTCCCCGCAGCTATTACAACGCAAGGCTGGATGGCGCTGTGGGATAAGGAATGTTTTAATTTTATAGTCCAACACCTTCCCTACTGTTACGGGGACTGGTGTTGGAATATAAAATTAAAAAATTCCTAAATCCGCGCCCTCCAACGCAAGTCGTTGTAACGACTTGCGTTGTAAAACTTGCGATGTCAAGTACCGCGATCTAAAAAATTGCGTTGTACTGACATACATCCGGTTGAAACTGTTGTGAGCACCCCTTCCTCATTTAGGGTTAGTGTGAAGGCTTGTGCAGTGAAACACTGTGAAATGGTTCACATGTAGGAACTTTAGCATTAAAGAAAATAGTGCGGATGCTTGTCTACTAGTTCATCCTCTTGCTAAGTGCTCTCAATTTCTGGCACAAAAGGTTGAGAAGGCATTAGTAGATGAAATAATGACACACTTCTTCACCCAAATTGGTTTCTGCAATTGCAAGGCAGGCCTCTTGGTTCCAGGTTGATGACGTAAGCCTTCAACCACATCCCAACTTTCAACTTTAAAGCAACGGGAATAAAATGCAGCACTTTACTCTTTATTATTGGATATCTGACATCCTTCATGTGTACTCTAAGGTTTATCCCTAAAGATTAGAAGATTGGCTTCTTTGAATCATGGCAAGTCAGTGTGTCTTTGTCCAATTTGGAACACAGAGCACACACACTTATATAAGGATAAGGAAATGCAATCTCTTAGAAACGGCATGCTCATTCATCTTGTACACACAGTGGAAATAGTGGGGCTCATTTACAAGGCCAGAGCGTCACTTTTTTTGATGCACCAGCGACCCAATGTGCTTTCTCATATTTATAAAGCCACGTAAAGTTACCCTGCGGCCTTATAATTAAGCGCCCCTTTCACGCATTATTCTGCGTGAAAGGGGTGCCCCATGGGTGGGGCAGTGGGTGCTCCCACGTATTATCCATGGAACCTGACACATTCTCAGATTTACAAAGTTTCGTAAAGCTGGCAATGCGTCAGAGTCCTACGTCTCCAAAGGGGAGGCATAGGAGTGGCGCAACAAGGAGAAATACTTTTATTTCTCCTTGTTTTTCTTCTTTCTACGCGTGTTGCAGAATGCAGCATGCATAAAAAGACGACAATGCCATCAATCAGTGTTTTTGTGCAGGTAGATCTCTTCCTGCACAAAAACAATCATCCCCCAACGCAGGCACCCTTGCAACATGATGCAAGGGTGCCTACGCTGGCGCATGGCAGCAAAGTGTGTGCCAGAGCAGGATAAAGCCTATGGATCCATCCCTGTGCTTTTAAAATGATGCAGCTCGGTGCAGCAAAATGGCTTGCGGCACCGCTCTGGGTCACTTTGTAGTAAATGAGGCCCAGAAAACTTTAGCTTAGTCTTCACATCTTGAGTATGAAAGCCTCCTCCTTCACACTTTCCACTCTCAAACAATGTCATTGCCCATTCATTTCACCGGTGTTCACCCCTCTCCTTTCTGTGGGTGTAAATTTGTTATCCTAACAAATTCTTTGTTGGACAATCTTGATTCTACGAAGGTCGAAGGGATCCCCTTTGACCTTTGGGGCCGCCTAGTAGCAAGGATGGAATGGCTGTAAAATCGTAATGATGTGTTTTCTACTCAAGAAGGTAGGACCTTCTTTCTGGTGAATCCTCTTCTGGAAATCTATCTGAATTTTACAGCGGCACAACTTGGATCGATATCCCTAATCTTCTTCCATGCTCTTTCATCCAGCTCCTGGTACATTGCTCCCTTGTAACTCATGTGTATCTAGCATGCAATTGTATTGTTAGTTCCATTCAGAATGTAGTGCATCCATCCTTAATGGAGAATCACAAGTTTCCTTTCCTCTCCAATGATCCAAAGCATGTCTGCCGAACCATGTCATACAACACTGGCTCGCATCGACGAGGCGAGCGCTTACCACTCGCAGCCATCCTTCTTCAGAATGCGCTCGGTGATGAAGCATGCATGCTGTATGCTCTGCATGCATCTCTTGTTTATTGGCCCCCAAGCAGCCATTTCCCTTGCTCACTCCGCACCGGCTAATGGTTTCCGAGGGACTATAATACTTACCAGTGGTGTAATTGAATGATATTATTAACAGCCTCATCATCTCTGTTGTCTGTTTAATTAACTAGAGAGCAAATGAGGCCCTTCGAGTCATCTGTCTGATCCTTTATTGTTTCCCTAATGATCTGCTGCTTCCCTTATTTGGTTATTGGCCAAGGATCCCACTTCACGCAATAGCCATTTTTAATAACACGTTTGCCGCAAAGAGCTATTTGTTAAGTTGCCTTGCTCTGTAGATTAGATTTCAGCTGCAAGCGCGTCTCTGCTAACCTGTGAATAAGGAACAGAATTAGCCTGCAGCAGCGGCTTGAAACTTGTAGAATGGAATAAAAAAGCAGAAACAAATTGCTTTAATCAAGTCGATCAGATATTGCTTGAGAATTAGGAGCACAAAAACCATTAGTAAGCAGACAGAGCACAAACGTTTTGCAAAGACTTCCAATGTCCTTCTTTCAGATAAATCTTGGTACTAGTAATACAGATGCTACTGCCATGGCTGCAAGCCTGAACTAGCAGGCACGACAGGCACGACAGGCCCTCCCACTGATCGAGGCAGGGGGCGGGTTTAACAGGTTTAACAGGCACCAATGAACGTTCAAGCCATCTTAACAAGATGGCAGCAATGCTGACAGTGATAATGCTGTACTGCATTGACTTATGTCGCCCTACCGTACTGGGGTACCACAAGTAACAGTACTGCGACAATGGTAGGATATGTCCTGCCACAATGGGATCCTACCTAACTCTAAAATGTCCTGGAGCTGGTATGAACAGCACCTACACTTCCAACCATACGTGTGATTGCTAGTGTCGGTAGGAACTTCCGATCTATATTGCTTTAAGTGCTTATGATGATGATCGGTAACTTGTTTCGCATTATTTTTTCCCTCTTTTTCCATATTTCTATATTCATGAATAGAAGATACAACCCCCACTCTATGAAATGTAAACAGCCTTCTAGAGGCCATACACAACTTTGAATGTTAGCAGAAGTAGGTCATCATGGGAGGTTGACCCTTTAACATTAGAGCACAATTCGTGTATTTACCTTAACATGGTAATTTTGTTTTAAAATATATGTGCATATGATTAACATACGTCCTTAGGAAACCCTATTGGATCGCCTCTTACCTTTGTTAATAAAAGTTTTGAAAAAAATAATTTTATTATTATTATTCTTGAGCTTAAAACGTGGTAATCAAATATAAATTATTTTTTATGTTCATCAATAACCATGATCCATGACATTCCGTGATGTAGATGTCAGTGACCCCTAATAAGGTTATTCTAATGATGTAGTGGGGGCAATGCATTTTTCAAGTGACGTGGTGGAGGGGATGTAGGGGGTACCATAGAAATT
This sequence comes from Lissotriton helveticus, assembly GCF_964261635.1. NCBI lineage: Eukaryota > Metazoa > Chordata > Amphibia > Caudata > Salamandridae > Lissotriton > Lissotriton helveticus. The sequence continues at coordinate 209,066,717 of NC_136063.1, read as the reverse complement.
TCCAAGATAGTGGCAAAAAAAAGAAAACGGAAGTACATGACCCTCTATCTTCTTTTGTGTGTGATCTATGTGCACTCAATCGACCCTGTGCACTCTAAGAGACAATCTATTAATCTAAGGAATCTTGAAGAAAAGAAAGTAGCATGTTATTATTTGTCACCTTTCCACTGATTCAACACTGATTTTCAATGGAGTGATTACTAATAAGTGCTTATTCTCTGAACATACTTCTTGAAAACATGTGACCTGCAATTTCAAGAGTGGTAGGAAAATGCAAACATGTACCTGGAATATCTTCAGAATAAGGGGTGAATGCTGAAAACAATGAATGCTCCTTGTGACTCGATGAGTAGGTAATTAGTTCTAAGTGTAATTGGTACTGGAGAGGCATTGACTCTGATGACAAAAGACCTAATCGCAGTCTTTGAATATGTCAATTTGTCGAGAAAACTCATCTTGTGCCGTAATGTCCACTAAGGAATTGCATTCAGTAATGTCGGCTGGGTGCATTTCGTCCAGTAAATGTAATTTCCCTCGTATCTGCAATATTTAACGATTCCATGCGGAAACATAGACTGAAAAACCACATTTAGACAAAGCCTGCGTGTGAAACTGTGGAATGCAAAAATATTGCCCTTATGTGAATATCTCCCTACAAAATATTTGCCCTGCTTTAAATTCCTAGACACAACCAGACACACTTCTCGCTTATTGTGGGAGTTGGTCGTTGTACTCTTCTGTTTTTAAGCAAATTTAGGATTTGATGAAACTCCACTGAATACAGAAAAATGTAGCTGCATAAGAGTCACGATGACATACAGATTAAAATTTCAGTTCAACAGAGCATGACTCACTATATTTTAGAATCTTAGTACCGCAACCTAGCTCAATAGTACATGTTTGCAGATACTTTAAAAAACAAATCAGACAGATAAAAGGTCCCTGTTCCTTTTAAGTCCAGATCTAGCATGTTAGTTGGTATGCGTTTGATAGTGATGTCAGGTGTATGTCAACAAGATATTTATGTATTTTATTTAATTTGGAAGTCAATAGTCTTGATTCTGTTTTGCAGTGTATCATGTTTCCATCTAAGTAGTCACAAGCTAAACATTTAAGCAGGTATCATCCTTTACTGCCTGCGAGGAAAATGACAAAGATTGTTCTTTAGAATGGCGCGGGGTTTATCTAGATTTTTTGTACAGTAAGCAGTTCCCCTCATAAGTGTTACTTCAGATGTGTTTACATTCTGCTTGTTTATAGTTGGTGCAAGAGCCTTCTGAGGTTCTACGCTTGATGTTGCACCTTGATCATGAAACCGGAAGATGGAAAAGGGCAATGGGAGAATACTGTATTGCTTTGAACGGTAATAAGGCAAAACTGTTAAATGCTTACTTCAAAATACAATAGGGGCACTCAACAGGAAAATGTGATTTCATAAATATATTCCACTATACCCCCTTGAATGCTGAGGTGTCTGACACTGTCTACAATCTTTGCACATACCCATGGGCATCATTTAGGGGTAAACAGGGGTCACAGCTGCGACCCCTTCTTACCCCTTGTGACCCCAGGCACTGTCTTTGCGACCTCTGGCCTCGGAGGTGGCAAAATCAGTCCCAAGAACACATCTGGTGGTACACTATTAGTGAATGATAATATGTTATTCTCTATTAGTGCAATAAAAAATAGAGCGCCAGGAGCTGGAATGGGTCTTTCGCTGGCAGCCGTGGTAAGTAAAACACGCTTTTAAAAGTATGTTGTTAGCATGCATGCAGGTGGGAGTCTGTTTGAGTAAGATAGGGTGTGTTTAAATTTGGATGTTTATATTTGTGAATGGGCGTGTGTGAACGTAACAGAGAGTGAGTGAGAATACGTGAAATTGAATGTCATTGAGTATGAGTGAGTCACAATGAGTGAGTCAGACTGAGTGAGAGTAAGAGTGACTGCCAGTGAGTGAGAGTGGGTATGAATGAGTAGAAATGGCCAGGAAAAACCTGCATTGGCTGCCCATCCAGTCTAGGATCTCATTTAAGATCCTTTGTCTTGCCCAAGGGGCCCTGTATGGCTCAGGTTCAGAGGACATCAGGTCTCTCTTACACCTTTATTCCCCCTGTAGAGCTCTCCGCTCCTCCAATAAAAACCTTATTTTAGTTCCTAGGTTTTCTAAAGTAAGGTGGGGAGGGAGAGCCTTCTCCTCCCTGGTTCCTAGGTTGTGGAACACTCTCCCCCCTGAATTGGCAGGACAATCCTCTATTATGCTTTTTCGTAAAGCATTAAAAACGTGGCTCTTTGTAGAGGCCTACCGTAGTCCTGCACCAGGAGAACTCCAAGTTGTACGATCTTTAGGCGCCTTGATGCCCTTGGGCTAAGTCGCGTGTTATAAGTCCTCATTCATTCATTCATTCAGGGACTGCTGAAACACGCGAGAGATTGAGTGATGGTTTGTGAGTGTAACTGGGACCGAGAATGACTGTGTCAGAATGAGCGAGAATAAGTGAGAATGGGGGAGTATGATTGAGAATGAAGTATGAGTGATTCAGAGTGAGAATCCAAATGAGTGAGTGAGAGTAAGATTGAGTACAAGTGAGAGAAAATGAATGAGTGAGTGCTCATTAAGGGAGTGCCTAGGTGCTATTGAGTGTGAGTGAGTCAAAGTACGCGAGTATGAAATGAATGTGGTGTTATGCTTGAAACTCCGCCTTTGGCCTTTTCATACTGCCACCCATGGCAAAATACTGGGGCTGGCATACTGGAGGCAGCTCTTAATATGAGGGGGCACTTGTGACAAAATAGAGGCACTGGCATACTAGAGGTAATACTTTGCATAAGGAACATAAATGCAAAAGGCGTGTGCTGACATACTGGGGGCAATTCATGGCATATAAGCACCCATGGTAAAATACTAGTACTGGCATACTAGAGGTAATTCTTGGCATATAGAGCACCTATTTCAAGATGCCAGTACTAGCTAATGGAATACAGGAGGACAGATGTGGCATATAGAAGGGGTACATAGGTGGTATCCCTATAATAAAGAGGTACATGTTTGGCAAGAGTTACCATTGGTGTATGGATGTCATTAATAGCTAAAATTCTGGAACTGGCAATTGTATGTAGATTGTGGCATGCAGGTGGCACCCATAACAAAATGTTGGTCCTGGGAGCATCAGGTTTTATTGGCTTGGCACGCAGTGAAAGGGCCGGTATTATTAATGGGTGCCCTTTCAGAGCCCATGGCTTTATAGCAAATTAATGTTAGCATTTTCCTTTAAAATGCACTATTTGACCACTTTTTCTAAAACAAAATGATCTGGGTACAAGAGCCTCCGTTCCCTCAAACAGTTTTAGAAGAAGTCTGGGTCTCTCACTTTTCTCGCTACAATTTAGTGCAAGTAAAGTATTACATCCTACCTTTTTCAAAGATGTCAGCACCCTAACATGGGCGTATCTACAATAGACAGTTGTGTTATTTGTTATATTAATCATGCAATGTCAATTATTCTAATGGGTTAAAGTTAAGTGAAATTACTTTCTAGAAAGATTTCTATAACTGAATGGTTGCATTTGAGGGAAGCTCGAAAGAGTCTTGCGAACACGCAATTTCAAATAATAGAGCAATGTGATTGGCCGGGGGGCTTTCTTCCCCGGTGGTTGTCTCACTCTTGCAGAAGTGAGAGGCTTCCGCAACCTCCTGCAGGAGCTCACGCTGTGATAGTCTGGACGCAACATGGAGAAATGTTGCACCCACTATTCGGTCCACATGTCCTGAAAATGAAGAAAATATGGTGTAAGGGGATAAGCTAATTTTGAGGAATTTTTGCGATCCCACGTTTGTCTTGCGGGAGCCAGCAGGCCCTCTGCACTCCCACAAGAGCCCCACGGGAGCCAGGTGCTGTGCTTGATCCCGTGAAAATCTTGCGTGATACGTAAAAATAAAAAAAAAGTGACAGGACGAAGGGCCATATGTATCATACTTCCGTTTTGCGAATTCCAAATAGCGAATTTTAAGGAATCGCTATTTGGAATTCGCAAAACGGTATGTATGTACAAAATCGCTATATAATAGCAATTCCTTACCATTCCTAATTTGCGATTAGCTAATTGCTAATCGCAATTTACCCATTCATTTCTATGGGCCAGGAGGCCCATAGGAATGAAGGGGCAATTTGCGATTAGCAATTTGCTAATCGCAAATTAGGAATTTTTCCAAGGGTGCAGGGGTGTCTCAAGAACACCCTGCTGCACCCCTGAAAAAGACATTTGGGGGCATATGGCGCACATACAAGCCCTAAGGGCATGTATGGGCGTCATATGGCACCTTTTGTTTTTTGGAAAAAAGCTTTTTAAAAAGAATTCCCAAATTACCACCAACTAGAAGTTTGTGGTAATTTGCGAATCCTTAATGGCATTTTTTAAAATATTTTTTGTTTGATACATTGCATTTAAGGTATCGCAAAATTTGCGATTCCTTAAGTGCAATCGCAAAATAAGGAATAGCAAATTTGCAGAATTTCGGCCTTTGCGAATGCTAATTAGCTTGATACATATGGCCCTTAGTGTCTGTGGTGGGTTGCATAAATAGGCCTTTGGTCCTTGGGCTAAACGCACGCTGCGCACAGCCAAAGGACATACACTGTGATGGGTAGCACCCGGTAGGGGGTTTAGAGTAGGACCTTTGACTATGCGTGGCAGGAGTTTGCATACTTACATATGGGAATAAAATAGTCTATACATAAAAAAGGCTCCTAGAAATCCAGTGAAAAAGACTAAGAATAATCTGTGGTTATAGTAGAAGAAAAGGTTAGATGAAACATAATATTTTGAACTAAAAAAACACTGAAATTCACCAGTTACAGTTTTTTTAAAGTTTACTATAACTCACACCCTTGCCATAGCCTGCCTATTATTCACATATTGCAACACTCATGCCATGTTCTATAACAGAATTGATAACATCACTGATGACAAGTGAAACAACTTCATTGATGACTAAATAACGCAAGACCAGAGAGCGAAAAACTTTAACTGGTGAATTTCTTTGTTTTTTTTGTGTAGAATGCTATGTTTATACAAACATTTTATGTAAACAAGAGCTTTTCCCCCAAGATTTCAACACAAAATGGAATGAAGCAGGGTTGTATTTTAGCCACTCTTTTGTTTTATATATATCTCCGTGATTTACCTGCTCATTTACTAACATTGAGAATCTTCCTCCCTGAATTGTTTCTCATGATTTGCATCTGTTCTTACACTCTGATCATGCTTATGACATTTTCACACACATAATGTTGAATCCACTCGCACTACCAGAGAAGATTCACCACAACAAACTCATCGATACCAAAGACTAAACTGTTACTATTCTTCACGTGGGGAATATTGCTTGATAGCCTTTCCCTACACCCCCTCATGCTAATCCAATGAGAAAAGCAACCTCATTGTACCGAACACACCATCCGGTTTCATTCCCGACTCTTGCATGTCACACACAGACGCATATGCCCTACCTCTTCTCTACTCTACATCCTGTCCTGAAGGAGAACTCCAATATAGCAAGAGACATGCACAATCTTGGCACATAGCTATTTAAATGCCAAGTCGAGTAACAGTAACCCATGCACACAGGACCCACCTTGGCAAACCTGTGCCACTATCGATGAGCCAACCAGTGCTGGAGTCCCATGGAGGTGCATTCGAGTTACATGCCCTGGGTATATGTCTTACCCAAGTACAAGGGATTTACAGCTAGCTCGAATTAGACAATCATGTATACACTCAATCAATCAGCACTTTGGCACTGAATGGCAGTGTCAAATGGACTCTAAGCCCTAAGGCTAGCATTTTGATCAGCAGATAACTGGGAGGAATAAAAGCAAAATGTCGAAGAAAGCACCCTAGAAAGGGCCTACTTATCATCTCAAGGAGCTCAAACTTCAGGATTTCACCTTTTCTTCCAGGACCTGGGGGGCACCTATTGGGGAACAGGAACTCATTCAAGCAGAGGTCAGCAGGGCTCAAACAGGTCCAGTTGCTACAATACACAAACCACAACTGCAGAGCCATTAACAGTAATGGGACCGAGGGCAACGACAGAAGGCACAAATAGCTAGAACAAGAAAATGCCAACTTTCTAAAAGTGTCATTTTCTGAATTGTTTCTTACAATCTGATTTTATCATTAAAAAGGATTTTGCATTACAATTGTTTGAGTTTAAAGAGCATATCTCTATCTGCTCTCAACTCAGAGTTAGAACTTATGAAATGTAATAAGGTAACTCAGTGTTAGCCAACATTAGGAGTTTTTCACTACCAGGAGATGTGAAACTTAAACCCATGCATCCTATTTTTGTAATGCCATGCACGCTGCTCCATGAGTTTTTGGGGCCTACCTTAGGGGTGACTTGTATTAAAAGAGAAGTTGCAGGCCTGGCAAAAGAATTGGCAGTTTACTACAGGCCACAGTGGCAAGCTAGAGACATGTTTTAAAGTGATAGTGACATTGTGCAGTATTCTGTCCATCAATCATTCTTTTTGCAATTGTCACCCGAGTGTGACCGGTATGCCCAGACATGAGTCCCATGCTCTCCATGCCACTGGAGTCCCAGGATGCTTGTTTTCAGTCCAGGGAGGACCTGGCCTGGCAGTTTGGGCTGGACTGTTCCCCTGGGGAACAGGGTCAAGACTGATGTGTATATGGCTGGGTCTGAACTGGAATTGGGTGGGAGCAAAAAACAAGAGATAAAGATCAAATCTCTGTTCTGGGGTGAATGTTTGACATTGTGCAGCATTCTGTCCATCAATTGTTCTTTTTGCACTAGTTTTGTGAGTGGCGCAATGAGTGCTGCAGACCCACTGGCTGCATTTAATTTACTGGCCCTGGATGTATGTAAATTAAATATGCCGATCAGGGGTAGGCCAATATTTCCGTGTTTTAGGGAGAGAGCACAAAAACGTTAGCAGTGGCTAGCAGGGGTTGAATGCACAGAGACCAAGGGCCAACAAAACAAATTCAGCAAAACAGGAGCGGTGAGGTCAACACCTTTGAGTATGACCCTGTAGATAGGGCCAGGTTCAACCCCAGAGAGTTAGCTCACTTTAACAAGTTAAATGGCTTCATTGATGATATTCAGGGGTATCATTTCACAGTAATTAAGCCTTTAGATTTGCAGTTTTAATAGCTGTCTCTCTGTGTATCAATTACTGAGTGTTAACATTGTGCATGGTTGTATAAATAAATACAATGGATCAGTATTGGGTGAAACATTGTGTGATGTAATGTCTCTCATGTTACAGACAGAGATCAAACACTAATAGAGGTTACCACCCATCTCCTTAAGATTGTGGTGAGCCACTGAATTATATTTTTCCAACATAATGTGCTTGATGTGTGGGTGCTTGAAGGGAGAGGTGTGGCGCCGCGGCCAGGGCGACTGACACTGGAATCTGGGATCACGGTTCGATCCCCGGCGGCAGATTAGCCCAGCACCATGCGACTCTGGGCAATAGCTTGCTTAATCTTCCCGACGGCCACCCAGTGCCTAGAGATCCTTACGGGTGATTGTACGCGCTTTACAAATGTGGATTATTATCATTATTATTATGTAGGTTAGTTCAATTTATTCGGAATTAAATAGTGGTATTTTACTGAAAGAGAACACAAATAGTTATATATCTATGGTAATATAGCATCTTTGACTATATAAAGGATAGTTTAATTTGATAGTTTAGTGAGTTAGTATTATGTTCATGGTTACCTGTCTGACCTTATTTGCTGAATTCATAATTCTGATGGATTGCAAGCATTGCACACTAGGAATCTGTAAAATTAGTTTCTGTGCCGCCCTCCTCTCCGGGTATGTACCGGCTACTACTAATTAATACTCTAGGGACACTGATGGACACAGGCAATTTCACGCACAAAACGCTCAGTAAATATGTAAATTAGTCGGTTTTTACATCCAATTCTGACAACTTCTAACGAGACATTTTCTAAATATCATATATTTAGATTCAATTTCCGACCTTATTCCTTTTTCTTTTCTTTTTAATGAAAGCAGTAAAGTCAGAAAATAACAATCTAACAGTAAGTAAAAGTTTGAATGCAGCTTGTAAATTATATTTTCTGGGCTAGGAGGAGTGTTTGGGGTGTTAACAACCTCCCTAAAGTGTGCAGTGAATAGTTGGGAGCAAGTGCTTCCAGTCGGGTAAAATGAAGTGTCTGTCGGATTTCAGCTGGGATTTTTACATGTCCACCCACACTGATAAAAACACACACGCGCTCTCTCTGTCTCTGTTTTGACGCCTTGAAAACGTTGATTAGTTTAACAGATATGTTTTAAGCAGGCACGGCCCGTACAGGTAAGAGCGGTAGGGCTAGGGGAGTCGACATACGACGACAAGGGAAACTTAAATTAAAAAAAAGAAACCCGTGGAAAAGCATTATATGATAGATATGCCCAAAATGTGATTGACAAAGTGTCAAAGCAATATCTGACCTAAACAATGGCTGAAGGGGGCTGACTGAATGATCACTTTCTTTATATTGGAAAAAAGAGGTCTTGCAGTCAGCTGCACTGTCAAGCCAGACATAACATCGAAACATTACGCATGCAGGGCGGTGGTAACACATAGACAAATCAGCATGTCACTAGTGTGAGCCTTCGGTGAGGTTGGACAACAGCTCCCTCCTGTAAGTCATTTCAAAAGCAATCTTTATTTGAGTAATCGCTTGACACTGTACATCACTTTTTCTTAAGCTCACCAGACAAGCACTGCTTTCACAGCAAGTGCTGATTTGAGGGTAAAGAAAACTGTTCTGAAAGGGTGGTGGTCCTCGGAAGAAAAAACATTTGGTATCGGAAACCCAATGTTTCACTACTCTTACAAGAAAGGAAACATATTGCCAATATCCAAAGTGCTTTAAAATTTGGAATTGCCATTCTGAATTTGTATTCATACACTGTGACTCCTAGGAATTGCATGGCAATGGGGGTGGGGTGTTACTTTCCTATTCTGAGTTACAGTGGTATCCACCAATTGTTTTAAAACCTGTCACAAGCCAGGAATGGTTTCTTACTGCTGAGGCCAAGTGGTGTATCAGTATACAAGCTTCCCCCACTAACCATGAATACTGTTAAAACAATTTAAGCATTCAACATGTAGATGTTATTCATAATGTTGCTTCAACAATATCGCTTAATAATATATATATTTTTTAAATTTGTTTACCTATAGGTGAACCCACTCGTGGTCATTCAACAAACACTCTGCATTATTCATGTACACTATCTATGTATAAGTATTTTCTGAGCTGCAAAAAACATGAATAATACACACATAATCAGGCCTTTAAGTAAGATAAAGCGAAGTGTGGGGGTCTCTAAAAGGAGCATGGTTTAAGAAATTAAGGGAGTGGCTAAACCACATAGGACACGAATCTCCAAGGTAAACTCAGACCTGAAGTCTAAGTTTAGACCTGAAGTTTAAAGTTAGACTTCAGATCTAAACTTAGACTTCAGGTCTAAACTTCAGTTCTAAATTTACATTTGTGAATCGGGCACAATAACTAGGAGGCATATTACCAAGGCAGGCGAAATGAAATTATCGCCGCTTTTGAGGCCGTTTTTGGCCGCAAAGCGGTGATAATTTCATCGGCCTATTAGCAAGCTGTCGCTAACGGTGATAGCGAGCGGTTTGGGTCCCGCTTTGCATGTCAGCGATATTTATTGCTAATGACATGCAAAGTGGCCGTACCCAGTTAGCGACTGAAAGCAGTCGCTAACATCGCTATCGCCTATTATCAACACAAGCGTAGCGATTAAAATATTCACGCTAAGCGCGAATATCGCCAAATCCTAACGCCTGCTCAGACCACTTCTTAGCCTGTATATCCTATGGGAGGTGGATATTCAGGTTAAGTCCATTTTAGCGATAATGCCTGAATATCGCTGAATTTCCAACAATATTCACGCATTTCGCCGCTATTGCCGGATATTTTATCGCTTTGGAGATAAATGTTGCTAATAGCACGTTATCTCTGCGATAAAATCTGGCGATGCGCGTCGATAAATTTTTTTCGCTAAGCTTATTTAGCGATAAATATCGCTAGTTGTTGATAAGATGCCCCTAGATTTTTGTGATTCCCATAGTGTGCGACCCAGCCAGTTTTTTGGTTCCTCTGTGAGCTTTCTGTCATGGTAACCAGATATAAAACATAATTGACATACACCTAAAATACACCTGAGTAAAATCAGCCAGCATTATTGGCTTTGAAAATAGTGGTTAGCTGTTGAAGATAAATTTCAACTATGATTTTCTTGAAAGAATTACTAAAAACGTTTCGATTTCGAAATTGTGATACTGCGTTGTGTATTGGTCTTCCATGTATCTCACTCACTCCCATTATATTCACTCTGTGTTAGACATGTATGCCCTTTTTCTTGACATCTCGTCATCTGCACAAATCTCTTTGCTCTTCAGCACCCTCTTTTCACACTCTTGTGAATGCACCCTCACATCTGCATTTCTCCTCCTCCAAACGCACAACGCACCCACTCTACTGTAAGCACTGCATTTTCTTTTACCTTCACTTTGTGACCATTTTGACATCCACACACCTCCGTTGACCATTGCTCTGTGCGCCCTTTAGAAAGGCCAAGGATTTGTTAAATATGTATTCGGACCACCTTTTTGGTCCACTGACATACACTGAGAGAATCTCGCACTGCCTCCTGCCTCAACTCCAGAGCTCCTAGTTGTGGCCTACAGGTGATGATTCAATTCAAAGTATGTACTATACAAGAGTAAAAAGTAGAGAAAAAAATATAGAAACACAACATCCTGGAAAAAGCTACCACTCTTAGGGGATAAAAGATTAAGTAAAACATGTCAAATATAAACTTAAGGTAAATCATTGCGATAGGTTACCTTAATTGTTTTTTTAATGTATTCAGAAATCGATAAGCATTTCTGACAGTAGAGTTAAGAAAATTTAAATAGGGCCCGATAGGGATCCATTTCAATTGCCATTTTTAATTATTTCCAGGTCTGTGGCCCAGAGGGAACGGCCTCACTCAAAGCCCTGTACATAATTATATTTAGATATTCAAACAAACATGAACTATATTGCATTGGTCAAACAAACAAGATCTTTGGAGAGCTTGACTTATGGCCTATTTGATTTGGTCTGTCAACCCAGAATGGTTTAGGGACACATGCAGCCTAAGTTTTTTTGCTTGACTTAATGAAGTCCTAAATGAGGTTACTGTGGTTGTGCCTTAATATGATATGAGGGTCACTTGTGGTTTAGATGTAGGAAAATCCATTTTTTGCATGATGACCCCCATCTTTTGGACTGATGCTGCTGTTTTATTGACTCAGTGCACTGGAACTCTGTTAACCAGGCCCCTGTGTGTGATCTCTGACCCCTAAAAAAATCCCCATTTGCTATACTCCTGATTGGCATATTTAATCTATGCATAAGTCCCTAGTATATGGTACCATGTTTACCTAGGGTTTGTAAGCTCAATGTCACTAGTGGACTGCAGCACATATTGTACCAAACCTAAAGAGACAAAGCAAAACATGACTGCAGGCCTGCCACCAGTACCTTGGCAGTGCAGCTTTATACTGCAAATTTGATCCATCAAAATAAACCCTTTTGACAGGCCTAAGTCCTCATTTAAAATTTTAATAAGTGATCCCTAATTGGCATTAAATTTCCATAAGGCAAGTTGTACGAAATTAATTTACATGTAGGATATGTAAACATTTAATGTTAAACTAATGTTACAGTGACAGTGCCCTAAAAACTGTTTTCAATGTAGCAGGGTCAGCTATTCCATAGGAAAGCACTGGGACACCTTATGAAAGCTATCTCTGCTTTATCATATGGACTTTTTAAAATATTTATTACAAATCTAATGTATTGGTAAAATCGTATTTGTAATAAATATTTTCTAAAATAAACATTTATGGGTTGGGTTGTGGCTTAGAAATCAATTACACGTTAGTAGTGTACATGAGTGTTGCAAAGTGTTTGTTCAATGATCACAAGTGGTTTCTCCTTTAGGTGACAGATCTGACTGGAAAGAAATCTGTACTAAGTAATAATATCAAATCAACATGATGAATAAAGTCAGTTTGTTGAATACTTGAAGAGTTTTTATGAGGAATGCTTGAGTATTGATATTTTACTTGGAACCCTACCCTCACCACCCCAGGTTTTTTTACTGAGGGCAAGTGGTAAGCAGTCTGTATCTGACAGTAAACGTCTGAAGGAACAGACAGTATCCTATTGTACACTGCATATTCTTCTCGATGCCAATTCACAAATTAATGTTCAAATTCCTGCAGCATTGTGACCAAACAACTGGGAATATGCATGCTGGTATAAAGGTCTGCTGTCCCATGCAGGCCACAGTCTATTCATTAGCATCTGATCACAAAGAAGCACAAACGAATTACCACTCGTTTGATATAATTGAGGCGGACACAGAGATGTTGAATCTTTTAGGGTGACCACCTTCCTTCATGTGACTAGGGACACTGTTTCCTGTCCTGGACTTTTGTGTGATAGCTTAATGCATGGGTACTCGCAAACATTTTCCCAGGGGCCAAAATGTTTGGTTTATTAGGTGACAGCGAGCCACATTGATGCCAGCAGGGTGGTGGACGGGGGCAGAGGGTTTGGCTTGGCGGCGTGTTGGTGGTATGGTGTGTACAGGAGAAACTTAATATATATAAATCACGTGTGATCAAGACAAACATTTGTCGAAACGCGTAGCGTGTGTCTGGATAATAAATCCGTTTTGCTGCAAATTCCTGAGTGCGTCTTTGTGCTTTTGAAGCAACCTGTGGATTCATACAATTTTCGGCTTGCGTGGTTCGCCGAACTTTGGACGCCACCTGACTCGGGAGGAAGGATCCCGGAAGAACCCCTTGTGTTTGTGTACATATATATATATATATATATGTATGTATATATATATATATATATATATATATATTTATATATATATATATATAGGTAGTTATAGTTAGGATTGATTTCCATAGGAAATCCGCAACATTCTATTGAGAATAACTTTGGCGCCGGTGGACAAATCTTCGCAAATTTCTCAAAGAAGATGGCCTGCTCCGCTCTGCTCCTTCCCTGAAAGTTTGTGGGGGATTCGTCAAGCAGGGGCCGAGATAAAAGGGGGGTCCCAAAACTTGTTTTCCCCATGTTAATTTCCATAGGGCGGTTGGACTCACTTATATATATCTGGGCGGAGCCTAACCACACATCTGATCTGATTGGCTGTCAGCACTTCATCCAAGAAGTGCTGGCAGCCATCTTGGGACCAATATATATGATAGCACCTCATTAAAAAGCATTGTAGTTAATAGAGGGTTTTAGGACTTTAGTTACATTATAAATCATTTGTTGATGGTACCATACTCATTTTAGGAATTGTGGTGTGTTCTAAGGTGATTTTACCATGTGAAAAAGCCTTCTGCTGTGATATCATGAATCATGTCTGAAAGAAAACTAATATCTCATGATTTTCCCACAGTGGTTTGGAAGGGGATCTATAAGCTAAACTGAAAGCATATTTTCTGTAAATTCACATTATCTTTCTCAGTCATGTGAGAATGAAGTCTGACATTCTCAGTAAAACATGTACATACAACAAGGACAGAGACTGTCAGTTGATTCCTTTGTGTTCTACTGCAGCCTCCTAGAGTGTTCTAAAGAACAACTAGAGCGCTAACAGTCCTACTTATTACAAAGGTATAGCACACCTGAAGCCATCGTGAAGGGAATAAAGTGGTAACTCTTAAAACATTTAATTTAAAAAGGAACAAAATGAGGGGGTATATTATGCCATAGAAAGTATTATTAGTGCTGCAAAAAGAAAAATTAGGGCACATTTTGAGTGACTTCTCAAATCCTCTTCTATTTCATAAAAAAATTCTGACATGCAGTCTCCCAAGATGGCCACCAGAGACAAAAGAGCCCAAATGTAGCCCAAATATCACCTAGATGTAGCCCAAGTATAGCCCAATGACAGAATGTCCCAGAGTGTTCTAAAGAACAACTAGAGCGCTAACAGTCCTACTTATTACAAAGGTATGGCACACCTGAAGCCATCTTGATTGGAATAAAGTGGTAACTCTTAAAACATTTAATTTAAAAAGGAACAAAATGTGGGGGTATATTTTGCCATAGAAAGTATGATTAGTGCTGCAGAAAGAAAAATTAGGGCAAATTTTGAGTGACTTCTCAAATCCTCTTCAATTTCATTAAAGAACTTCTGACATGCAGACTGAAACAGGCACTTTGAATACCAGTAGCAGACTTCCCTGGTGAGCAGTAGCTTTACTACAGTGATCTAATGAGCAACTAGAGTGCTAACATTCAGAATTTATGGCAACTGTGTGACACATCTGAATGCCTTCTTGATGGCACCAAAGTAAACAAGCATTGAAAATGCAATAGATCTCGCCCTCGTTTAAGTTAAAGCCATTCTGTTTGTAATGAGGTGGCTTTTTAGCTTTGCTTTTATTAGTGTTTTTTAAACTTTCATGTAAATAACATGCATCTGTATGCATATATGTATATGTATGCATGCATTTATATTTGTATTTATATAGATATACAGATTATATATGTTTATATATGTATGTATATACATACACATACATATATATAAATGCATATGGATATATATGCATATATATATGTGTATATGTGTGCGTGTAGAGAGAGGAGAGAGGTAGAGAGGTAGAGGTGTAGAGGTAGAGAGGTAGAGGTAGAGAGGTAGCGGTAGAGAGGTAGAGACTAGTAGAGAGAGAAGTAGAGAGAGGTAGAGAGGTAGAGAGTAGAGAGTGAGTAATAGAGAGTAGAGAGTGAGTAGTAGAGAGTAGTAGATAGCAGTAGAGAGAGTAGCAGAGAGTGAGTAGTAGAGAGTAGTAGAGTGAATAGTAGAGTGAGTAGTAGAGAGTAGTAGAGAGTGAGTAGTAGAGAGTAGTAGAGAGTAAGTAGTAGAGTGAGTAGTAGAGAGCAGTAGAGAGTGAGTAGTAGAGAGTAGTAAAGAGTGAGTAGTAGAGAGTAGTAGAGAGTGAGTAGTAGAGAGTGAGTAGTAGAGAGTAGTAGAGAGTGAGAGAGAGAATAGTAGAGTAGTAGAGTAGTAGAGAGTGAGTAGTAGAGTGAGTAGTAGAGACTAGTAGAGAGAGAGTAGTAGAGAGTGAGTAGTAGAGAGTAGTAGAGAGTGAGTAGTAGAGTGAGTAGTAGAGAGTGAGTAGTAGAGAGAGAGTAGTAGAGAGTGAGTAGTAGAGAGTAGTAGAGAGTGAGAAGTAGAGAGTGAGTAGTAGAGAGTAGTAGAGAGTGAGTAGTAAAGAGTGAGTCGTAGAGAGAGAGTAGTAGAGAGTGAGTAGTAGAGAGTAGTAGATAGTGAGTAGTAGGGAGTGAGTAATAGAGAGAGAGTAGTAGAGAATGAGTAGTAGAGAGTGAGTATTTGAGAGTAGTGGACTAGGAGAGAGTAAGTAGTAGAGAGTAGTGGAGAATATTCCAAAGTTTGGCACAGCACCACTTGCACAATAAGTCCAATCAAATCATATTATTTAGAGTCCTTATTGAAGCGCTGAATCTTGGTGTATATTCAAATGCTTTTATTTTCCTTAAGTTTATGTACCACAGCCAGCCGAAACGTTTCGTTCTGTACAACAGAACTTCTTCAGGGCGTTCTTATTTCCTTCAAGTTATGTCGGTATCCTGTTGTCATATAACTAGATATTTCTTCCAAATGTTAGACGAGACGTAAGTACATTCTTATTCAAAGTGACTAGGTATCAATTTTACCCACACAATTCGGGCAGACTTAAGTAATTTATAGCATCCTCAAAGTCAGTTTTTCAAAAATTCCAAAGTATAGGACATGATAATCCAAATCCAAATGTTTCTCAAGAAAAGTCATTTTCAATCGTTCGGAATATCGGTGTTTGGGCAGATATGACCCAGGGACCCCCAGTATGCAAGGGGAATTAGTCCCCCCTCTGCAAACGCGCCAGTGTCCTGCTGTTGCAGAGAGGTGTAAAAAGGGGCATAGCCTCATTACACCTCTGTGCAATGCAGCCCCCTGGCACATACTGGAGGTTACAGGTGGGCTAGTTGGCCCCCAGGGACCCCTAGTATGCAAGGGGAATTAGTTCCCCCTCTTCAAACATGCACGGGGGCTGCGTTGCAGAGAGGTGTAAAAAAGGGTGTGGCCTCATTACACCTCTCTGCAATGCAGCCCCCTGGCGCATTCTGGTGGCTCCTGGTGGGCTAGTTGGCCCCCAGGGACCCCCAGTATGCAAGGGGAATTAGTTCCCCCTCTGCAAACGCGGCAGGGGGCTGCGTTTCAGAGAGGTGTAACAAGGGGCATAGCCTCATTACACCTCTGCAATGCAGCCCCCTGGCGCATACTGGAGGTTCCAGGTGGGCTAGTTGGCCCCCAGGGGCCCCCAGTATGCAAGGGGAATTAGTTCCCCCTCTTCAAACATGCACGGGGGCTGCGTTGCAGAGAGGTGTAAAAAAGGGCGTGGCTTCATTACACCTCTCTGCAATGCAGTCCCCTGGCGCATACTGGAGATTCCTGGTGGGCTTTCAGGTCTTATATAGTTAGGAATTAGCATTAAAAAAAACTTTGAAATTCACTGTAAAAAACATAGGTTTCAGGCCTTATATAGTTAGGAATTAGCATTTAAAAAACCTATGAAATTCACTGAAAAAACCATAGGTTTCACACCAGTTATAGTTAGGAATTAGCATTTAAAAAACCTATTAAATTAACTGAAAAAATCATAGGTTTGACACCAGTTATAGTTAGCTGGAAATTTTACTGACATAAAAGCATTGAAATTCCCACGTTATAGTTAGTTGGACTCACTATAACTTGCACGCCTGCAATGCACTGCTGATGACGTCACATATTACATCACTCATGACATGGTCAGTGACATCAATCATGACATCACTGATGACACCATCCTTGTGACAGAGTGACAGACCTCCTTTCAGTGTAATGTAACCATTGAAACACATAGTCAAAAATAGAAACTAAAATTTTCAAAGAAATAGAGATACCCATACCAGTTACAACAACCAATTCAGTAATACCACCATCTATATACACATCCACTCATTCACCAACAGTTCTATATAGTCACTCATACATATATTCACTCATCATATGTAGTGAAACACCTATACATCCTGTTACACACCGACAGTCATCCAAAAGTTACTCACACACATAATCACACATGCAAATAAACTATTGAACATCCATTTATTTGCATATACAGCTATACACACACTACCACCTTACTTCTAAGGAAACTTACACATACTTACTCTCTTAAACAATCACTTATAGAAACACATACTTGTTTAAACAAGAACTCTTTCAATCTCTCACTCTCACATATACTCACCTATATACATCAATACTCACATATACTAGATTAAAACATATGTAGTTACTGATAAAGACACTAGTGAGACAGTCATTCACTCACTAACACACACATATACACACTCATCCACCCATACAGTCCTGCACATATGCTGTCTTCAAAACACATACAAACAGTGAGTCAGTCATTGATGCATCTATGTGCTAAGTAACACCCCCACCAAACCATTCAGACACTCATACTGATACTAAGAAAACATCTAATAACCCATATACACACACATGTAGCTACTCACCAACCCATGCAGCCACTTATACACAAAGTGAAACACTGATACAAACATTTAAATATTTAAACAATACTCGCTAATATATGTATTCACTAAGATACACTTAATAAGCCAGTTAACCAATCAAAAAAATTTTTTAAAACATCCATTAAGACACTTATTTAAACATTTATTCTTCCATCGACCTTTACATATACATATATAAAACATATTTATTTTTCAGAAAGACACACATTCACTGGATGGTGTCATCAGTGATGTCATGAGTGATGTCACTGACCATGTCATGAGTGATGTAATATGTGACGTCATCAGCAGTGCATTGCAGGCGCGCAAGTTATAGTGAGTCCAACTAACTATAACGTGGGAATTTCAATGGTTTTATGTCAGTAAAATGTCCAGCTAACTATAACTGGTGTCAAACCTATGGTTTTTTCAGTTAATTTAATAGGTTTTTTAAATGCTAATTCCTAACTATAACTGGTGTGAAACCTATGGTTTTTTCAGTGAATATATATATATATATATATATATATATATATATATATATATATATATATATATATATATATATATATAATATATAGAGAGAGAGAGAGAGAGAGAGAGAGAGAGAGAGAGAGAGAGAGAGACTGAACTGCACAATGTGAAACCAGAAATTCTGGGATTAATCCTGGCTTCCACACATTCTCAAATTGTGCGATCCTAGGCATCTGTCTTATTTCACTTTCCCTCCTTTTTCTTCATTATTATACATAAGAGAACCTCGAAATACAAGACTCCGGGATGTGTGCCGTACAAAACCTTCAACTGTGTTTGATTTAATAAACTTTAATGTTGTTGATGTATAAGAGGAACCCAGGCCACCCAGAAGGTGCACAACACAGCTGACTTTCCTGTTAGTTCACTATTGCCATTGTTGTCAGGGTGGGTGGAAAAATGCATTTTTCTAAATTCGTTTGAAAACTACACTTTTTTAAATAATACTTCTCAGTTCACCAATATTATCTCACATTGTTAGAAGAAATTGTTCTGCATGTTAACAAAATATCATTTCTGAATTTTAAAGAGACAATCATATTTTTACAGGTTTGATGCAAAATGCCTTCACTTTACCTTTAAATAATCATTGGCCATTTATTTAAAATTTTTACGTACCTGTTGAGTTGAATAAACAGCAGCCCAGATCTGCTGTTGATCGGGGCCACATGTAAAGGACAAGTGGGCTGCATGCAGCCCTCGGACTGTACTTTGTGTAATACTGGCTTAATGTATTCTGGGTGTTCGAGAATTGCTTTGCTTCCACTGAACTAATTTGACTAACACTTGAATTCAATGATTTGCAGGTGAAAGTTTTAGGAGAATGTTCAAGGACTGGAGACAGTGTCTGTAACAACCTGGAGGGCAGGTGTCAACATAGAAGAAAAGGTGATATCATTTTTATTTTTAAAATATGAACTTACACCTATTGCACCTTTAACTCCTTAACCGCGGTGTATTTTCCGCCGCGGTACGGGTGTTCTAAAGGGTGGGCGGGGCTCTGTTGGCCGTTGGCCGTCGGCAGCACTGGGGAGGTAGTGCTCCCGTTGGCCAACGGCCGACGGGTGCACGGAAGGGGTTAAAGCAAAACAAATACTGAAAAAATCCAGTCGCAAGCAAGATGTCGACAAAACACTGGCACACTTACTTTGTTTACTGTGCCGAGGGTGTGTGCAGAGGCCTGAAGTTAATCAGCAGACCAGGATTAGCATATGGAAACTGTGGTTAAACATTAACTGGGAAGGCTTGGGGATTAACAGCATGTGCAGGACGCTAATCTCTGCCTTCTGATTGGACAGTCATGCTCCCTGGTGCTAGGATTTCTGTCCTTTCCCTTCCCAAACATTCTGCTGCACACACACACAGCAGGGAGATTTCCAGGCAGAATGCTGTAATCCCTGACCTGCTGTCCAGAGGCAGCAGCTGTTGCAGTTCTGTGTCTCCCTTTACAGGGAATCTTTTTGATTCAACACATATCTGGCTCATGCCACGCGTTCGGTTTTTATTGATTTATTTTCTCATTTTACATAGCGAAAATGTGGCTAAAGGCATTAGAGCCCTTCACATTACATTACACCTTTTTTAGGCACTGGGAGATTAAATGATTTGCCCAGAATCACAGGATGTTGAGCTGCGGTCAGGAGGACTTGCATGCACCTCCTTCCACACTTGAAAGGCTGAAAGCTCTGGGTGTTAGACCACATCTCCTCTAGCTTGAAACTATACAGTGAAGACCATGTGTATGCTTAGGAAGTGATGTACAGTATCCTTAATATGCTCCTTTCATTGCTCTGAGCTGTAAACTCATTTGTTCTATAATGGAACTAAGCGCCTGATTTAGAGATTGGCGTATGGGGTTACTGCTTCACGAAAGTGATGGATATGCCGTCCGCTTTATTACAATTCCATTATATCCTATAGAATTTGTAATTTGGGAAATCCGTTGTGTTTGTGTCAATGTAACCCATCCGACAAACTTTAAGTCGGGCCAACAGTCAAACTAATAACGGGCTCTATGCTAAATTTGAATTAAGTGCATTTGATACATTTTGAAGTTTAAAATGATCTGCTCTGTAGAAAATTAAAAACATATTACAAAGGAAGATTTTGGCCCCTATTACGAGTATTTTGTGTGCTATCCCTAGCGGCGAATACCGCTTTGCCAGAATATGAGCTTCCTGGTGACTCGAGGCTCAAAGTTATCAGGTCAGCAAACACTGGCCCTGCTAATACTGAGCCTAGCAATACCAGAAGCTGACTCACCAGCGAGGTGTGGGGGCTGCAGGCGACTGCTGGGCCCTGCAACTGTCTTCCCACGTTGTATAGAATGGGAGGAGTATAAAAAGCTCCCCCTAGCTGAAGCAAAACCCACTTTTCCCACCAACCGATCCTACTCCATGCACCATGGCATAAAGAAAAGAACCTTCCAAATGTATCCACTGCTCTATTGTAAAGTTTGGAAAACCGAATGTTTGGTATGAAAAGAGGAAAATAGATTTAGTTTATGTGATTGTATATTTTGCAATGTGTACTATTAAGTGCTAAAGTGAGAGTATGGGAAATGTGATTGTTAAAATGCTGTGAGGCGCCCTCACCTTATCCCAAACCGCATCTGCATCCATTCTCTAATCCATACTTCTAACCCTAATGCTAACTCCATCACCTAACTCATACCGAATCCTAACACTACGATGAACACTAACCATCCACTCCATCTCTAGCGCAATTTCCCTTTCCCTTACTCTTATCCTAACCCTAGTCCAAAGCCGCTTCCTAATTCTAACCCTAACCATAACAGTCAGAAATTAGCTTGTTCATTTAGGGGGAGAGTACCCCATCCATATTAATATACACACCTCAGTTCTAAGAGAATTGTTGCTTAACCCCTGATAGTTATGGCACAAGCAGTAGCAAAACAACATTAAACAACACATTAAAGTCCCAAAACAATTTAGCAGAATCAAGAAAGATCCAATTGCATAAAAGCACAAAGGAGGCAAAACTGAACAATACAGCCAATTAAGGTTCCAGAGGCCAGATCCCCTCATTGCAAGGTCTCACTGAAACCTTCTTCTTTACGATAAGAAGCACAGCGTCAAGACGAACCTGGAAATAATAAATTGGTGAGAGTGGATCCTCCTGGGGATAACCACAGTTCTTTATCCTGGTCCTCTGGAGTAACAAGCCCTCATGCTGGGAAAGTCGCTCCTGTACTTTCCCAGTGCCGGTAGCTTCCAGGTGCTCATGACAGATGTCTAGGTACTAAGTCGTTCTCAAGGTACACTGCAATCTACTTCACAACTAGCAATTTGGACTTTCTTCAGAGCAGCAAGCTCTTCTGACTTTTGTATCCCTGCAGAACAGTGTATGGGCCGTAGTATGAGTTTGGCGATCTTCCTGAAGGCCGCCACCCCAGCACCCCTCCGGAAGACTGTCAAACCCGTAGTCAGACCACCCTCCAAATTACGAGCTTAATCCTGGTTTGTGGTCAGTGTTGCGGCGGTCCCAAAGCAGTGTCTTTCTAAGGCTCAAAGGAGAGCCTTAGAAAGGCACCACAGTGGGAGCGCTGCAATATATTCCTGCCCAGGAAGAAATGCACCATTAAGTGCATTTTTTCCCGTGAAGGCACATGGGGTGCAGAAATACAAGGGTGCACACCCTGTGCCCCCTGGATGCACCCCATTCATAGAGGCAACAGTGGGCCCTGTAAGGAACCCCTGAGTTGCCTCACCACCATCCTTTCCATCAGCAACACTAGCACTAGCATAATGCAGCCTCTGACTGCTGCACCACCGCCGAAGGATCAAGGATTTCTGGAGGTTGCAGTCGTCCTGTGGTAGTTCAACCGCCAAAGTTGTAATACATTGGGTGGACCGCCAGTCTGGTGGTCCTTAGACAGCCACCGCAATTACAGAGGTCCAATGGACCACCATAGTCGTAATCCAGCCCCTAGTCTAGGATTCAGGAGTACTTCAGTCTTCTGTCCCACGAAGTGAGGCAGACTCTAATTCAATCTAACTCAAAAACCTACTTTCACCATTAAATTATAATTTTGACCAACAGTGAAACGTTTAATCGTTTTTTAGGTTAGTTATGAAAACTGAGTTTTATTCTCTGTTAGAGCTGTTCATAGAAAATTAAACTATGCCATAACAAACAGCCTTTGGCCACTTTTCATTATGGAGGAATTGATTTTTAGTATTTCCTACACATTTATACATTACTCACTCAGGCATGTGGGCTTAGAAGGCACAATTAGGGGTGACTTTCAAAATAAATAACAACAAATTTTACACATGACTAAGCGCTTTTCCTTTTCATGTATCACTGCAGTTATTTTAATTTACAGCCCTGCCAGGGCACAATAGTTTTCTCTGAAGCAACACTCATTTGTCATTTATGTAGGTGTTACACCAATTACTTGTGGGTAGTTTCATTTCTTTGAGCCCCTCTTCGCTTTCATTAATTACTATATGAGTCAACCATGCCTCTCAGACACTGCCAATCAGTTCACAAGTTAAGTCATAAAAGACCCTCCTCCCTTTACCTCATTGTGTAAACACACAGGTCAAAGAAAAGTTGGGTTGGCAGGAATGCAACAGGATGGCAAGGAGGGAGGTAATGAATAAAAGCGGGGAAGGACGCAGAGTTATACAGTTACTGGTAAGTAATTGGCATATTACCTCTTCACCCATTCTCTTAAATTCATTACTATGTTATTGATTATGATTTATAAAGTGAATGGATGCCCTAAAAGGGATTCCCAGCACTGTTGACAGAAAAGGCCGTGACAGAACCCCAACGGAACTTAAAAGAGCTTGGTTTTTAACAGTTTTCTGTAAGTAGTCTCTCTAGAGCTATGGCGTAGCTGAGGAGGATGGCCATGCCAAAATCTGGCCACCAAATATTTAAAGGATCAACCATCTTTTCTGGCTCTTTTGAACCTAAACAGAGTAGCAAGATTGGCACTGGGAGATCTCAGTGCTCTGGTAGGAAGGTATGGCTGGATCAAATGCCTGAGATATTGTTGGCCAGATCCTAAAAAGGCCTGGAAGGCAAAAAAGAGCCATACAGTAGCGGTCGGTGGTGAGAGTGCTGCCGGGCAGTGATGTGGGGCGGGAGAGGGGAAGGTGGGGGGGTAGTAAACAGTGGAATATGGCCAAATACTGGTTAGAAAACATAAAAAATAAATAAAACAAATTTTGTTGCGCGCACTGCATCGTCAGTGTGAGGTAAAGGGTCTATTAAAATGGTGAACAGTGAGGGGGCGATAAGGTAATGTAAATACCGCTCTTACCACATATGCAATTTAACATCCATGCCCCAGTGCATTTCCTTACGCACAAGTAGTAGACCCTTTCAGAAAAGTTAAAAAGGCCAATTGGATATAACTAATTTCAAAGTGCCTCTTTAGTGATGGCGCACACAAAGTGTAGAACCTAATGGCAATGTCACAGTGCACAGAGTCATAAATCCGGCAAAAAATATAAGTCCACCAAAGGCAAAAAACTGTGGAGTCCACACAAGGGCGAATTTCTACAATAACCTTAACTTACCTCTTACACTTAGCCTAATTTTAAGGATAGCATTTTCCCTACCCTTTATCCCAGTGCTAAACCTCAAGCTAACCTTAACTAAAATTAACAATACATGCATCACATTAAAAGTCCTAGATTTTCTAAAGTTTTTGGCAGGTGCTTGTACTGTTGGTAGCAATGATCAGCTTTCAAGCTCAAATGTGTTTTACCTTGAAAGTATCTTTACTAAGTATAATCAACACCTGCAACGGCGGACTCCCTGAACCTCGCCTCCCACACAGTTCCCTTCAATGAAACACTGGTGCACTGCATCCAAGGTGTCAGTCATTCTTGACACCACTGCTGAGCAGAAATACATAAACATAAGCCACAGGATGGTGCACCCACAAAAGAGTCCAAAGTTCCTTTTGTATGTTTTTCTTTATTGGCCACACTCACTTGGTATCCCTCCGCCTTTACCAGCACAGAAGGTTAAGCTCATGAGTCTCATGCCAATGTAGTATTTAAATGAACCTTCTGCCTGTTACGTATCCTCCGGGGTATCATTGATTTACTCCTTCCTAATCCATGGCTGTCCCTAGTCCAGTCCCCACTGACAATGGCCTCTACTTGGAGCTCACCAGATATACTTTCTGAAGACTCCAAAGGGCAAAGACCTTTACATTGTGGTTTTTCTTTGGTCCAAACTCCAAACACATCCCTGCACCACCCTGCACTGGCCATTGACCCAGGGGATTGCCTTCAAAGCTTCCACTCTGATGAACCAACTATTGACCTTTCACCTCAATATCTCACCAGTGTTGAACATCTATCATTCCAGCTGCCAGCTAAGGTCGACCTCCATAAACATGCTTCATGTTTGTACAGCGAGATAAAAGTCCACCAGAGAGGAGGATCACTATATAAACCAAGCACTCTACTCTTTGCAGATTTTTGCTGCATCCCTTGTGGTTGTAACTAGACCACATGAAGTTAAGAAGAACTTTGAAAATGCATCAGGTCCCCTTTGCATATGGATCAAAATAATGTTCAATTATTTCTCCTTGTAGCCCTTATAGATACTACCTGCTAATTCTATTTCGCCCTCACAATCCTCTGTAGTGCGCTGGTATAGTCTGAAAGTGGTGTAGGCCCTGTAGAAATGTATAAATTAAATAAATAAACGAACATGCTTAAAAGTTTGTGTGAACTGAGTTATACTGTGTTGCAACATCGGAAAAATTGCTTTGTCACCTTGAAAGAAAAAAATTGCAGACATAGTTAAGCCTGGGCACATTTTTATTTATCCTGGTGGCATTCACAAACTTCCCAAATTTTCTGTTACATAAAATGTGCAATGTTTCTTAAAATTTTGTGTCACTCACTTTTACATTACTTTTTTTTAAATGAGCACGTGCTATACATAAAAGTGCTGGAAAACTCCAGCAAAAGTCTGGTTTGCGCAGGAAACGTCTCACTGAGAGACATTTTCTGCTCGAACCAGTCTCCCGCCAATAGGGTTCACGTGAGGAGTGCACATGTTTTTAAAAAAAAGTCTTACCAGTGGTGTAGCTAGAGCTTTGGAGTCCCAGGGCGATCTCTCACTTTGCCGCCCAGTGCCGGTAAGAACGCGGGGGGGAGGGGAATAAAGAAGACAACGCGCGGGCGAGATTGACAGACGAGAAGGGGAGGGGGCGTTTAGCGACGCTGGTGAAAATCACTATCCCCCAAAGAAGTTATGCCCGAGGCGGAACGTTCCCACCCACCTCCAGCTACCACTACTACACCACTGAGTCACACGAGTCATCTGCAAATCACATTTCACTCTTAGAGTCTGATTTGACGTAGTTGTGCAAAACGTGCCTAGAAATTTGCAAAATCTCCCAAAAACACTTAGGTGAGTTCACATATCCCTATCTAATGTTCTTCCAGCTCAATATTTTTTCACTCACTTCTATTAACTAGGATTCTAGAAAGCTAGAAACAAGAAGAAAACATCGGTAGCATGACTCATATTTGTATATGGAAGTTTGTAAATGAACACAGTAAACTAATCAGATCAATAACTAGATTGACAGGTTAGGTTTGTGCCCCAGGCTCAATCCTTGAGCCCGACATTGCCTGCATATCTAAGACATGATCCTCTCTGCTCTCAGTGGGAAAACAGCCTCTCATTCCAACCAAAACATTCTGAAAGATATAAAAATAAAAAAAAGGTTCAGGTTATAGGATAAAGAAAAATGTGTTCCAACAAACCAGTCTGATGTTTCTAAATTTGATTTTCTGCTCAACTCCCTTGCTGCACTGCGAACATTGTTGCCACTGCTCGAAAAGCCATTTAATATTTATTTTCCTCTCTGCAGTGGGAATTACATGTCCTTCCTATCTGCTAAGGAGCCCTGCTATGCAGTGATGATGCTCAGCGTGGGCTAGATAACAGGACCAAACACCCACTGCCTGACCTAATAGCCTGGCTGCGACTGGTAAGTGGTCTCCAATACACCAGTTGTCGCTTCCTGTTATTCACATTAAGGGGGCGCAGTGTGGAGAATTAGGGAACAAAGACTCCAGTTTGTTGTTAAATTGCTATGCACTCTGGGAAATTCAGAGCTACGCGGCCTTAGAGCAGGAGGTGGTGCGCGTGCGCCTCCTCCACTGAGAGGGCGGCCACGCCACCGCTCTGTGGACCCGCATAGGCGTATTCTTTCCACATAGCTACACACATTGTGGTGAGAAGCCTGTGTACGGGAGGGAGGGGGATGCTACCAAAGGATAAGGCAGTCCCAGGTCAGGTAAGGTTTTTTCAAGTGCTAGAACCGTGTTTGTGCATTATATGGCTCAAAGCATGCATCATGCAGCTGGTTAGAGAGCAACAAGGTAGCATGAAATCATCACATTTTATTTACAGCTGGGGGAAGTGAGTTTAGAAACAGCACAACAGGACAGACATTACTGGCTCACCAGTTGGGTTAACATTTCTAGCCAATATTGATCACTGAGAGACCCTGCAGATCCTTTCCAGCTAGACTCCCCTGCTCTTCCCTAATCCCTGCACCAGATTTAGCATTAATGTACGCATTGATTTCTTGATTCCTTATGTTGCTTCCTTCTAAAGTCAAATAAATGCATTATTGAATGTTCAACATGTTTGCAGACCAATCACAGATCTTTCTCCTGCAAGTTACGAAGTATGAAGAGCACTTGGTGAGAACAACTGACCTGTAGTCATGTCACACAAAGGTCTTGGGAGGGCCATGTGAACAAAGGTTTGTTGGTGGGCTGAGGCAAGGCTACTGTGCTCTGAAGCTGCTGAAGAGGACAACAGAAGCCCTAGGAGGGATATCTACATTCTCTCTCTCAGTCGGAACGGATGCTCCACAGAACAAGGTCACTCTGACATGAACAGCCTGGATATTCAATTCAGGACAAAGCAGCTATGCTTATCAGGCATCTTTGCTGAAGGGCCTTTCCTATTAGGCGTGCTCTTGAGCTACTAAAATAACTTAATTCACTTATATTTGCAAAGTTTATGATGGTTTTGAAATAGAAATGAATGCCAAATTGTGATGATATGAAGAGAGAAAAAGGTATTCTGCAGTACCTTAGCACGCACAGAAACCTGATAAAGACCCTGGCATAAATGGAACAGCATATTTCAAATGTAAGTCAAAGGTGGGCCAGATGAACTAAGAAATGGAAAAGTCTCCAAACCAGAAAGCACAACACAAATGTGCAGTGAGCTCAGCAAGCATTATGCACCATGGCGCAAGGGTGCTTGCATTGGCGGTAGGCAGGGATGTATGACATTACAACGCATACTTTTACAACGCATACCTTTACAACGCATTTTTTACAACGCAGCATCCATTACAACGCATTCCATTACAACGCATGCCATTACAATTAATATTTTTAAACTACCTTTACAACGCATTCCATTACAACGCATACTACCTTTACAACGCATACCATTACAACACATAACATTACATTGCATTTATGGTAAGTATTGGATAGTGTAGGGGTAAAAATTACTATTCTAACTCCAGGGGCCCCCCTTGCTGAGATTGTGCGGAAATATGGGTTCATACCGGTTTCCTACGCCGATGACACCCAGCTCCTCTACCCTTTCAGCTCCCTTGGCCCCAAAGTCAAGGAGAACTTTGCTGAGGGTATGAGGGCGGTGTCACATTGGATGGCGGTGAACTGCCTCCAATGCAATGTGACAAAAACAGAGGTCATGCTCTTTGGCAAGGCAAGCATCCTTTGGTCCCCTGACTGGTGGCCAATAGATCTCGGCCCAGTACCTACATCTAAACCTCATGTAAAGAACCTTGGGGTGAAGTTGGACCAAAAGCTGACCCTGAAGGAACACACCAATTACATCGCAGGGTTGTGTTTCCACACCATTGGCCTACTTAGACGTGTCTTCCCATATCTTCCTGCCACCTATAGAAAGACACTTGTACAGGCCTTGGTGACCAGTCGCCTGGACTACTGTAACGGCCTGCTGACATTAGCAAATGCTGATGCAGTAGGTCGCTTGCAGGTAGTCCAGAACACGGCAGCAAGACTGGTCATGGGTGCACCAGCCAGGACTCCTTCCAAGCCCTTGCTGAAAGAACTGCATTGGCTCCCTATACGGCAGTGCATCAATTTCAAAATCTGCTGCACGGTTCACAAATGCCTTTATGGAACAAGTCCTAAATATCTATCTCAATCCCTGGAGCTGTATCAGCCCAGTAGGTCTCTCCGCTCAAGCAACCAAGCCCTTTTAAAACCCCCGGCCACAAAGAAATCTAGACAAGGAGACCGGGCCTTCTCCTCAGTTGGACCTGCCCTGTGGAACAAACTTCCCATTGATGTAAGAACAACCATCAATCACCTATCCTTCAGAAAGACATTAAAAACCCTCCTTTATCAAGAAGCATTTCTGTCCACTTAACTTTCTAGGATGTACTACCTGATAACCCTATAGCTGGCAAAGCGCGGAGATACCCTTACAGGATTGATTCCTGCGCTATAAAAGAAACTAAAATAAATAAAATAAATAAAGGGGGGTGCAACAGTAGGGTAAGTGTTGTATAGTGTAGGGGTAAAAATTACTATTCTAACTCCAGAGGGGTGCAACAGTAGGGTAAGTGTTGGATAGTGTAGGGGTAAAAATTACTATTCTAACTCCAGGGGGTGCAACAGTAGGGTAAGTGTTGGATAGTGTAAGGGTACTATGCGTTGTAATGTTATGCATTGTAATGGTATGCTTTGTAATGACATGCGTTGTAGTGGTATGTATTGTAGTGTCATGCGTTGTAATGGTTGCGTTGTAATGGAATGCGATGTAATGGATGTTGTGTTGTAAAAGTTTCGTTGTAATGGTAGTGCGTTGTAAAAGTTGCGTTGTAAAGGTTGTTTCCCATAGGCAGCAAACATTGAGCCAGTACAAGGAGGGAGCAGAAGTGCGCCATATTTTAGTAGATATGATGCATTTCTGCCGCCTCCATTTCATGAAACGATTCAGAAAAGGGGGTGGTGATGAACAGAGTGTCTGAATTAAGCAGACCACTCTTACCCAGTCCAAAGATCAGGGCTTGATCCATCACCGTTATTTAGCTCACTGCTCCATCCCAGCTCAGAACCTGGCTATATGCAAATTAGTCTGTCCCTGGCCCAGTGCATCATGGGAACAGGGCAGACCAAACTACCAAGCCAATTCTTCACCAGAAAGGATACAAGCTACCGGGGACCGGTTTCTGGCATTTCAGCCTCGTCGGCCCGGCTTGCTTGAATCCTGATGGAGCAGTGAGCAAGGGACTCATGTCTGAGTATACCCTGCCACACCTATAGTGGCCAAAAACGATTCAGAAAAGGGGGTGGTGATGAACAGAGTGTCTGAATTAAGCAGACCACTCTTACCCAGTCCAAAGATCAGGGCTTGATCCATCACCGTTATTTAGCTCACTGCCCCATCCCAGCTCAGAACCTGGCTATATGCAAATTAGTCTGTCCCTGGCCCAGTGCATCATGGGAACAGGGCAGACCAAACTACCAAGCCAATTCTTCACCAGAAAGGATACAAGCTACCGGGGACCGGTTTCTGGCATTTCAGCCTCGTCGGCCCGGCTTGCTTGAATCCTGATGGAGCAGTGAGCAAGGGACTCATGTCTGAGTATACCCTGCCACACCTATAGTGGCCAAAAACGATTCAGAAAAGGGGGTGGTGATGAACAGAGTGTCTGAATTAAGCAGACCACTCTTACCCAGTCCAAAGATCAGGGCTTGATCCATCACCGTTATTTAGCTCACTGCCCCATCCCAGCTCAGAACCTGGCTATATGCAAATTAGTCTGTCCCTGGCCCAGTGCATCATGGGAACAGGGCAGACCAAACTACCAAGCCAATTCTTCACCAGAAAGGATACAAGCTACCGGGGACCGGTTTCTGGCATTTCAGCCTCGTCGGCCCGGCTTGCTTGAATCCTGATGGAGCAGTGAGCAAGGGACTCATGTCTGAGTATACCCTGCCACACCTATAGTGGCCAAAAACGATTCAGAAAAGGGGGTGGTGATGAACAGAGTGTCTGAATTAAGCAGACCACTCTTACCCAGTCCAAAGATCAGGGCTTGATCCATCACCGTTATTTAGCTCACTGCCCCACACATATACTCAGATGTGAGTCCCTTGCTCATTGCACCATCAGGATGCAAGCAAGCCGGGCCGACGACACCTGAAATGGCAGAAACCGGTCCCCGGAAGCTTGTTTCCTTCCCAGTACAAGAATTGGCTTGGTAGTTTGGTTTGCCCTGTTCCCATCATGCACTGGGACAGGAACAGACTAATTTGCATATAGCCACGTTCTGAGCTGGGATGGTGCAGTGAGCTAAAAAACGGTGATGGATCAAGCCCTGATCCTTGGACTGGGTAAGAGTGGTCTGCTTAATTCAGGCACTCTGTTCATCACCACCCCCTTTTCTGAATCATTTTGTCCACCACAAGCGTGGAAGGGTATACTCAGATGTGAGTCCCTTGCTCATTGCACCATCAGGATTCAAGCAAGCCGGGCCGACGACGCCTGAAATGGCAGAAACCGGTCCCCGGAAGCTTGTTTCCTTCCCAGTACAAGAATTGGCTTGGTAGTTTGGTTTGCCCTGTTCCCATCATGCACTGGGACAGGAACAGACTAATTTGCATATAGCCAAGTTCTGAGCTGGGATGGTGCAGTGAGCTAAAAGCGGTGATGGATCAAGCCCTGATCTTTGGACTGGGTAAGAGTGGTCTGCTTAATTCAGGCACTCTGTTCATCACCACCCCCTTTTCTGATCCATTTCATGAAAAGCAGTGCAGCAAGTTTCCTTCTTGTGCTGCACTCTATGTAACTTTAGTAAATCTGGCCCCCTGGTGTTTTGGCCTACTTTTGTTTTGACAAGTTTAAACCAGTGCTTAATTTGTGAACAAAAGTAAGTCTCTGGACTCTTCTCAGAAGGCCACAGTGGCCGGCACCACCCATTGCCCCTCCAGTGCTGCAAGTGACAGTATCAACACAACTGCTAACCATCACAGTAACAATTCAGACTATTCCAGCCCACCCAAAGTTATAAGAATTGCGTGACTGGCAGGTATTCCTTTTTTATGTATATTGACATAATAAACACGGTTGCTGTGCTCATCTGAAAAGAATTAGACAGGCAGCGCCACCAGGTGGTGGACTGTCACCAAAGCTGATGCTGACAATTAAGTGTTGGTGCTCAGCACCGGAGACCACTGACTCAAATTAAGCACTGGTTTAAACCTATGTAATGGAAGAGGTCTCCAAAAGCAGGTACATCCATATACACTCTAATGAAAAGGATATGCATTTGTTTTTCCAAATTGTCATCACTGTCCCTTTGGTAAGACGGGCATTGTGCGTAGGACTATCTGCATAGCACAGGTATTGAGACTGAGAATATAAAATTAATTTACCCACCTAATCTTAAAACATGTTGTGGCTTTCATATTGTATGATTTTTCTAGCATTCTGCTGCAGGACATATTCCAAATGTACAAAATGCTTGTAAACCTTAAAATTATAACTGTTGCTAGGAAAGTGCAATGAAAACCACATTTGCAGTGACTAGATAATCTTGGCCGAATAGTTAACATTTATATTTCTTAACTAAGGTTCCTAGTTTTCCGTTTTTACAGATTTTTACAGATACATATAGACAGAAAACAATGTGTAAAATACAAACAATTGTGCTTCTTGTGAGTGACTCTCCATGATGTCCTTCATTATTTCTAGTCAATAGCTGAGCAGAGAGACATTATGGGGAGTTAAAAAAATGACATTTCCTTAAATACAGGCAGATGCTACTAAATACTTGTATGTAATGCTAATATTTACCTGTGGGTGTAGTGTGTTTTTTTATCTTTAGCTGCCTATTTAGCTAAAACGTGGCAAGTATCAAAGTATGAGTGCATGTTTATCAGTTAAATAAAGATGGAAGTATACCATTTTACTTCTTCTTTATTCTCAAAACACAAAATAAATATGGAAAAATACCAATAAGATGGCCAAAAAATAAATATGGATAAATACAGACAGAAATGCTAAAAAAAAAAAATACCATAAAAACGGGGGCGGGGGGCCTATTTTTAACACATTCTGCCCGAGCCGACCTCGGGTTCGTTACTAAAGACGCTCCATTCGGTGTGTGAACACAGGGAGACTTGTATTGAAACCATGTATATTTCTCTCTGCCTGCCAGGTTCAGACATTTACAATTCTAAGATACTCAGCGATGCACATAAAAGGAAACTAACTACTCCTATAATCTGTGGAGGCTGTGAGCAAACCTTCAATGAGGCATCTTGAAAACTCATGACAATACCAATAAATTACGCAGCACTACCTAAACATGGAAGAAATTATTTTGTAGTATTACACATACAACTAATTGACAACCCTGCAGGGCAAAATAATATATATATCTTGCTTTAATGTCTGGACTATCGATATATGAAAGATTAATTTCACGCACATTGGTAAATCTAGAGTGCCATTGCAGCATTGTGATTGGCTACAGGAGGGGAGGGAGCATGCCTGTTCCAGAGCAGCAGAGGCGGCGCGGACCCGGCCCAGAAGCAGAGGCGGCGTACACCCAGTCAGGTCAGTGTTCATTTTATTTTAACGTCCCCTGTCCTGCCCCCCCCTGGTGGTAACACCTACGCGATCCTCCCCCCCCCCGTAATGCGAGCCACGGCTGTCTTTAACATCCTCCTTTAGCCCAATTGTCCAGAGCGGGATGCATCCGGTGAATACCGTGGCATCGGCATTGACCTGTTTGCTGTAGGAACATGCTCTAGGAAGTCTGGGTGCTGAGGAGCTTTGAAGGCCAGCTGAAGATGTCTGCCCTACTTGGGAGGAACTTGTCAGAATGTTGAGCGAGTTGAAATAACTCTGTGACCAGAGGGAACTGATCAAAGACACTGTTAAAGGTTGCAGAATTCACTGAATCAAGCTCCTTTACTGACATTTCAGATTAGTTTCCCTAATTTGAACCGTCAATTTGGTAAAACTCTCTGTGATCAATGTGGAATCTGAGCAACCTACTGCCTACTGGGCCAAAATGTAGCTGCTCCCTCAATAGGGATCTGTTTTAGGGGGGAGACTCCAAATAGCATCACCTGAAGCCCGTACACATTGAGCCTCGTGGCCCGGGTCAAATGTCACAGGACTCAGACATCCCTACATGGTTTGTCCCCTTTCAACCTCTGTAGGTGTCAGTCTGCTGGGCAGCCATCGGTTCCTTACCCCATAGGCTGGATGCTGCTGAACATGGGGACTAACTGGGCATGGCTGCCATTTGTGTGCACGCTGGCATATTAATGCATTTGGAGTAGCTATGAATGCTTCCTGGTCCCTCCTCAATTAGCCCCCAAAAAAATATTATGATTCTGCATGGGTCCTGCAGACCAGCGATCATGATATAACAATCACATTATTGACGTAAGAAACAGGAAAAAAATGACAATTTTGCTCCATTTCCTTTTCTGTAAGAGGAGTCGCTGGTTCATCGTGAGTTCACGCCCTATTCCTCCAGATTGGCTTGTTCAGCATTTTTGCAGCGCTGAGCTTTGTAGCTTGTCTTTTGGCCGGCATGCTGATAGGGCCGATAATGCAAATTTGGATACAAGTGGCAGTTTGCATCCAAATGTGAATTATAACGGGTGAATTTAATGCATAGAGCGGCAAACCTTGGGGAAATGTGTGTTGGGTAAGATCACAAAAACTCAGAATGGGTAATAATGTGTTATTAACCCCTTCGACGCTCATGACGAGCTGGGCTCGTCATGAGGTAGCCTCCTCGCACGCTCATGACGAGCCCAGCTCGTCATGAATAAAGGGATTTACAAATTCTCAGCGTACGGGGGGGAATCATGCCGCACGCATGCGGTTAATGTGTTAATCCACATTTGACATACAGAACGCATAATGATGTGGTAAGACCACACCTTGGTAAAGGAAAAACACTGCGGGCCTGATTTAGATCTTGGTGGATGGGTTACTCCATCACAACAGTGAAACGATGTCCCGTCTG
Organism: Lissotriton helveticus; assembly: GCF_964261635.1. NCBI lineage: Eukaryota > Metazoa > Chordata > Amphibia > Caudata > Salamandridae > Lissotriton > Lissotriton helveticus. The sequence goes on along the minus strand of NC_136063.1, from coordinate 209,032,354 downwards.
CCGAAATATAGATCCCATTATATCCTGTAAGATTTATATTCTGGCGGACAGGATATCCGCCATTCTTGTGCTGCTGTGACGGAGTAAACCATCCTCCAAGATCTACATCAGGCCCTTTATCTTCCTTCTTGGCGTATGCTGTTGGTTGCCCTGATAAGCAATGCTTTACTTATCGTCAGAGTGAATATACATATTCAGACTCTAAGATGCCCAAAGGCGCCTCGAGGGCTCCTGGTGCACTGTGAGATTATATGAGTCACCCAAGATCAGGAGCGACAGCCTCCATTTGCGATCACAGTGCATGAACAAAATGGAATTTTTGGGTAACACATTCCCCGATAATAAAAGTAAACATGGAACTGCCAAATAAGACCACACGTGGTCCGCTGTGGAGAGCTCTCTTATGGGGCTCCACAGTTATTTTAATACATTATTTACAGGCACAGTCAGGCAGGTTATGTCAACTGTGCCAGAGGGTGAGAGAGCACAAATCTGAAAAAAATGTATAAGTACACCATATTTACAAGCACGTAGTGTTAGTTTAAATTGTATTGCACACGAGTGTTATATTCATAGAGTGAACTTATATAAGTGTGTTTAGCTAGCATAGAGGTACTTATAGCAGTATGAAAACTAATGTAGAAATGTTAGAATGATGTGAAACCTCACGTTTCTCATGTTAAGTGATTGGGTGTAAAGGAAATGAAACCTAGCAAACCAATGAGAATGTGTAGGCCGCAGGGCAATTCACAGTAAAGTTAAAGTGCTGCTGAACTGGTGTGAGACGTGGTTAACATTGTTTTCTAGAAGTATTTAATCATAGAATTGAAATATATGTTTTATATAGATGTGTTGCATTATACTATAGTAATACGTGTTAGTTAAAATACTGTTTAAACCAAAGAAAGGAAATGTTTTAGAAGGCAGAAACCGCTTTATGTAAATCAACTAGGCCTGAAAAGACCAAGTCATTCCCTTTGATCTAAAATGTGCTCGTTAGGGGAAAGTTGTGCTAGGCACTAACTGAGAATCCTTACACATGTTTTATGGTCCGAGATATGGTGGAGGTTGGAATTTGAGGCCCACAGTACATGTGTCTGTCACAGGTGCGAGGAGCCCTAATCAGTACTATGATGAACGGTTCCTTTGTTCAAGAGAGCCAGGCGCAGGCCTGGAGGAGTCTTCAGGAATTTTAGGGGGTACTGTCTCGCTGAAGAAGAAGCCTGGGAAGCAAGGTCAACTTTAATGAAGAGTCCCGAGGAGCACCCGTATGGAGTTTGCCGCTCAAAACTGCACCACGTGAGAGGCGTCGACATGGGCGCTCCTATTGGAAATGTGATTTTGTATTAGGGATAGCACCCCGGGGTGGAGTTAGGGCAGATGATCTGAGAAGCCTTAGAGAGCGGATGGGTAGGCAGATAGAGAACTGAAAGAAACCAACTTGATTCAGAGACTAGGAGAAGTGTGTGATCTTCTTTGGAAGTCACCACTGCTGACACCTTTTTAGGTAAAGATCTTGTTAAGTAGGGATGTCACTTAGTCTAGTGTAGGGACAGACTAACTTATATTTTTCTTTTCTGTAAATGACTCTCAAGTTGCAACTCACAGCGATTCTTGCAACACTCATGCTCTTTGAAATAGTTTTGATAATTTCCTTTTGTCGATTGAGAATATTCAGAGAGTACCTTTTTGTACTAATACCTGTATACCTTTTGAATCTTATTCTGAGATGTTTGTATCTTCAGATACTTTTGACTTTGAATTAAAACTTTTTAACCTTTCCCAGTGGTAAGTGGTTCTTTAGAGTGGTTAAAGTTCTTAATTGACTAACCTAGTAGTAGATTGTCTTTTACTCAATGACAGGTACCAACGATTCAGTCGACATGATTAGGGATCTGGTAAGGTAACTAGAGACCAGAAACCCCGCGTTAACAAGGGTACTAACTTTCTCATTTTGCTGCACAAAATGCTGCAAGGCACCGAATTCTACCCCATTTATGCTCTTTTCCGTATATCGCATAATTTCTACTGATAATTAGCACTGAATCAATAACACTTTTTAAAAGTGTCAATATTTACTTATTCCAAATAAATTAAGTGTGTTAGGGCCCTTCTATAACGTTTTCTGCCTTTAACTCGTAAGAAGTCGCAGTTCTGTATGTGAATAGCAAATAGAATGCCAAACTAGGACTCTTTTAACATTTTATTCACTAAAGAGTTGTACCGAACTAATTACATTAGAAAGTATGTGGCATACAAGATGCAGCTTAAGCAGTCAGAAAAGGAAACTTTCTGAATCTTTTTGCGTAACATAATAATTAGAACACACCTGCCTCAATTATATTATTCTGAATGTTAAAAAGGTGTGTGTCAGATTCCAGGCACAATAAGCTGCTTTAACTATATCTATGGTCGAGAAAATGTCACATAGTTTGCTAATGAAATATAAAATAAATATTTTACTGCAAAATGCATCTGAAGACGAGGACACATATTGCGTTAATAAGAGCAGAAAAATCACAAGCACCATGTCGTATCCTGCATTTGTTAATGTAATGTATTTTCACCTCCTACTCGGCCAGTGCTTGTGCTGTGTGCTCAATAGAATGTTGGAGTCATGAGTTGCCTCGGAATGTTGGGACACAGAGAGATGAAGTGACAGTTGAGCATGGGCTGAGCAGCAGGGAGGCTGCTCCTCGTGGGGCTCCCCTTCACAGCTCAAAACCTGTTGTCTGGAATATTCAACTTATACCTGTTTGAATACATCATCTTTAATTACAACCTTCTGCATGGACCTCATTACTACACACCAGCGTTCTTGCTAAATGTTTGCAGGGAACGTTGCGTAATTATGCAACTTAGCGGAACAGCATCATATAGGGAAAGTCACATAAAAATTATAGTGTGAAATTACGCAAACTTATGCTGGTGTTTCAGAAATTTCTCCTAGGCCTAGTTTTATCTAGTGTATCACTTTGAAGGACAGAATACCAACAATCTTCAAATTATACTGTGCATATTATGCTCTGTTTATTTTCAGAAAGGAATGTTATCCAATTCTTTAAGTCTATTTCTGTTCTACTTTGGCAACTATGCTACCTAAATTACTCTTTCACAGCCTCATCATCTCAAAGGGACTTAAATGAACAGTGCAGTACCTTGCTTTGCTATTTTTATTTACTTTATTTTATATTTCTCAATTGTGTCTGCAAACAAGGGAAGCTTTGTGAAGTTAATTTAAGGTTAGAAAGCTTTCTAAAGTTCACATATGGTGCAAAATGTTAGAAAAAAAATTGATTTCAGCAAGCAAAATTTCTTTTAGGGGACTTTTCACCTAAGCACAAAGTTTCTTAATAGAGAGGGACTTTGCAACTTACTGCAGTTGCCAAGTCTGTCACTTGCACACAATGTTCTCAGCAAAATTACAGATTCGTATAGATTGGCACTCCCCTAGTTTTTGTATCTTTTCATTTGCTGCCCAGGTCATGTGATTATCATATACAAGTTATAAAATTCACTTATTCAGAATTAGAGTCACGTCCCACATCTCTAATTAAATGTTCATTAATCTGCCAGAGTCCACATATGTGATTCATAATATATGCTTCCTTAAAGAGGGGATATGTCTTTAAAACAAGAGCTGGTACAACACCATGACAAGAAACTAACATGAACTTTTCAGAAATTGAGTAAATCCATCCAGTTTTAAATGTAACGTTTTTTGAGGGGAAAATCTCTGGGGCCCATTATGATCATGGGACGATCACCGCTGCTGGGCCACCCGCCAAATGGCCAGCCGGGCAGAAAAGGCACAGGTAATGGTGGCGGTGCCCATATTATAATGCATACCTTTCCTTGGCAGAGACTCTGCCATGGAAAGGCATGCGGGAATTCACAGTGGGGTCCCATTGCGGGCCCCCGGGGGTGGTGGGGTGGGAAGCTGCACTGGGGGTACACATGGTACCCCCATGATTTCCATGCACAAGGTAGCAGGCACCGCGTGGTGCCTGCCACGCTGTGCATGGCAATGCACAACATGCACTTTAACATTGCGGCGGGTGCTGCTTAAAGCATCGCCCACCGCAATGTTAAAGTCGAGGATGCGCCCGCCAGTGTGGCGGGCGCATCCTAATTTGTCTGGCGGGACCGCCGCAACTTCGGAGGTCGGTCCGTGCTCTTTTGCGGTGGCAGGCGGACAAAGTTGGCACGCCATAGTATTATGGCCCCTTAATCTTTTAAAAAATATAATAATTGATCAAACCAAAGAGAATCTAGACTATTCCTGGCCACTTTTCCATAACACTCTTATGCTGCTTTTCCCCCAGTAGACCACCCCTCCCACTACTCTGTATCTTTCAGTAAATGGCTGTAGGAAAGTAGAATCTGCTTCTTATGGTTGACCCCACTTTTTGCTAGATGTAATGCTGTTTTTGACTAGTCTGACTGGGATGCTGCTAATCAGGACCACAGTCTCTGTGCTTTCTCTGTAAACTGTTATGTTATGTTCTTAGGTACACTCCAGATTGGATACTGGGATACCCCTGTCAGTCCCTAGTATATGGTACACATGTACCCAGGGCTAAGGTACCCCAGGGCCTTCCATAGGCTGAAGCATGTATTATGCCACCCATGAGAGGCATGGGCTGAGGCCCCAAAATGGAACTACAGGCCTGCCATTGCAGTCTGTGTAAGTTGAAGCATGCACCACTTACTGAAGATATAGGTTTACTATATCTAAGGGTCACTCCACTTAAAACCTATAAGTCACAATCCTGAGGGCAGATATCTTGGTTCTAAGTGAGAGGGTGCCCCTGCGTGAGCAGGACACCAGACAGTCTACGGAGTCCATTCTTCCGGGTTGTCGGTGTCGGTGAAGCAGCCATATACCATATGTTGAGGGGCATTACACAACCGCGTGATGACCAACTCTGAAACGGGCTGAAACAAACCCTATTGTGGTTGGTGTCAAACATGTTGGAATCATACCCCATACTGGTAACCAGTGTGGGGTATGATTCCACTCCTCAGAAGCAAGCTTCCTGGGCTCCCTGGTGTTCCCGGTACCAGGCTTATAGCTCTGGACAGCACAAAATGGTTCCTGCCGACCGGAGACACATTTTTACCCTCCTGCTGCTGAGCCAAGCTCGAGAGGGGGAAGGCAGTAGGCAATAGACATCATGTCACACGGAGGTGTCACCACCTCTCCGACAGTATTTAGTGCATTAGGGCAGGGTGGGTGCACTTGCAAGCGACTGAAAGTCTGCATGAGGGGCATATTTGGTGTCCCTGTGCATAGTCCAGTTCAACCCAGTCCTGGTCCTCTCACGGCTCCTGTGCCTCCGGCCTGTCTGTACAATTCCCCCGGGCTCCCCTGGTTGATCTAGTCCTGCCCTGACTCCCCTGTGTGTGATGAGTCTCCTGGACCTTGATAGTCTGAAAGGTACACTCCCTTGACCTTCTACCTGGGTTGCTGTTGCCAAGGCTTGCTGACGCTCCCGCCGGACACTGACCCCTCAGCACTTGACATCTTTCATGGGACAGCACGCATCTGGCTCCTGGTCATCCTCAACCAGCCACGGCCCGGGGAGGGAGTTTTGGTGGGGCGGAGAGGCGGGGCGGGGGAGGGGCAGGATGGGGGGTGCTAAAAACCGGAGTATGAATAATTGAAGGTAAGTAAACAATTTAATAAATAAAACGAATTTCGTAGTGCCCCCTGCATCGCAAAATGTGATGCAGGTTATATCTAGTGAAATTTGTGCAGGGAAAATCACAAGCTTCTGAGTTTTGCAGCTCAAAAGTGGAAAAATAGAGGATATTACAGGTTTAACCCTCATTCCAACTACGCAGAGCTACAGGGTATATTACTACAACCTGAGGTGTTTTTTTTTCCTCTCCCATTACTACCTTTCAATATCACCCCACATACTGCACTCCTTGGTATTATTTCCCCTTGCACTACCTTCAAATACCACTCAGCACAATGGAAATGATCACTTTCTTTCTGCCTTTTGAACAACAAACATAAGTCAAATCTGAACCAAAACTCACAAAAACAAAATCCAATCAGAAAGCATGCACATAAATCCTAATCCAGCTCATAAAAGACTTCTAAAACTAAAATGACTTTCTTTTTAGCGTTGATCTGGATTGTAATAAATCATTAATCTTCTGGAATATAAGGGAACCTGCAATCCCTACATAAAAGCCTATCTCTATTTTCTTATTACAGGCAATTTATCAAGTCACCTATAATAAAGAAATGACTTAGCTGCTCAACTGTACTAACTTAATACATCTCAGTTCTGATGTCACAATGCCTGCTTGCAGAGGCAGCAGCTAGGGGAAAGGCATAGCACAGGGCATAATTAAAGTTGCGGTTTAAAAAACAAAGCCTGGCTTTTCCTTCTTCTGTTCTGTCCTATTTTTCTAATAGCAGTGATAAGCAGAACATAGATATTCAGGGCAACATGTTTATTTTTTGCACACTTTTAAAAATCATAGGAAGGATAGAATCACTCTGTATGTTTCTATTCATTCTAAGGTACAGTGGGGCGTATGTACAAGCCCTTATTCCCCACGGGAACATCACTTTTTGTGACATTCCTGTGGCGATAGGGGCCTTGTCTTAGGTACAATGCTTTGTACTACGGTTAGTGTGAAAGGGGCATGCAGTGGGTGTTTTGGTGGGCGTTTCACCGCAACACCCATTGTATTTGACACTGCCCCCTATGTACAAGTGTGGTTTACATAGTAGACAGCACCAAAATTAAGACCTAGATAATCCTGGTCTTAATTTGGTGAAACGAGAAGAAATGCATTATTTCTCCTCATTTTTACTTTTTCCATGTGTGCTGACCTGTGCAGCACACATGGAAAAAAGCAAAATGACATGGTTTGTTTATGTACAGGAAGGTGTTTCTTCCTGTACATAAACAAACCTTTTAAAAAAGTGCAATTCTGTCATAAAGCAGCACACATGAAAGTGACAGAATTGCATTTTAGGATTGTTTATGTGCAGGAAGGGACTCCTTCCTACACATAAACAATCCTCTCCTGCATGGAGTCACCCTTGCACTCTGGTGCAAAGGTGTCTGCATTGGTGTTAAGTTGTTAAACTTAGCGCCATCACAGGGGGAAAACGCAAGACTGCACTACATTCTTGTAAATATGGTGCAGCCTTGCGTTTCCGAAGTGGCGGAGCGTGTCGTTAAGCCAAGGAGGCTAACGACATGCTCCGCCACTTCATTGTACATATCCCCCAGTGTTTTTTAAAGTCTGACTTTTGCTGAACTGATTCCAATATCTTTTTGCAACACATACGTAATTGCTGTTTGGTGGTTTTAAATTCACATCAGAGGCTTTACCTAGACTCATTTGTTTGCAAACATTCCATTTCCCTGTGTGGGAAGGGTGATGGTGTAACCATATATCATAAGCAGTAAAGTACTCTGTGCCATATATTATAAGGATATTGCAAGTCACCTAGGAGTAACATGATCTTACAAGAACCTCGTCTAAGGTCACACTACTCTTCGGTGCCTTGCAATATCTTTATAACCTACGTCTGGTGTACTTTCTCCCACATATTATTCCGATCACTTTGGTACTTCCATCCTTCCCTCCCAGTCCGTTCCTCCTTTCCTGTCAGCTGTTGTCTATTGACCATATAAGGACTGATTATTTTATCTCAAGGAAACAAACAACTCCTGAGCTTGGTGAAGCCTACACGTTGGTGATGAGGATGAATTAAGAAGTACACTATTCTGTTGGCAGCCTCTACTCTTTACAACTTCCATTCTCAAGAGAATGACTGAGATTGCTCCAACACAATAATGCAGATGGTGTAGTTGATCATTCATCGGTAATCAGTCGGTGGCTGAACTCAGCCAGTGGAGCACTTCTCCAAGATTTGTATGCAAGACTGACGTCATTGCATGGAGTTGCACCCTTCACTCCTAGCAGTGATGCATGAAACAGACATTTATCATGTTTTCCTGTTTCAGAAGAGCCTGACGTGCGACAGAGGAACGTACGTTTGTGAATCTCTTGGGGTACCACTTCAGATCCCCCGTCATGCAGATCATCTGCAGTAATAGCATTGATAGAATTGTGAAATTTCAAATGTAGTTTTTTTTTTTTTATTAAAAAAAAATATTATCTCTCATGAAAACTTTCCTTATTTTGGGGCCACTAAAAATAGGGGTATTTCAAACAGGAGTCAATGGCTATGGAGATGAAGACATCCCTTTATCTCCCCGCTAAACTCCATAAATCCGGCCATAAAGATAAGAGTTGTGTTTTACTCAACTTCAGCATGCATGGAATTTTCATAGCTACATACAGAAGTAGCAACAGGTCTGGCGTATGGGGGAGACCTCGGTTCAGAGTTCTCTGCTTACTTTGTTGCCCATTTATTCCTTTAACCTGCTTTTTGTTGGGATTTGCACTGCAGAAGATATGCAGATTCCAATCCTAAATGTCAGCTCATGCCCTTTGCCTCTCCCCTCCTGCTTTGCTGCATTCTTTTTGGGGCCTGGAGCGTGATAGCACAGTTTTGTGCTTTAACCACCCAGAGAAATATTGCTCATGCTACTGGCTATTAGCTGTATTATTCCACCATGCAGTAATCACTTTCGTTGCTATGTACGAGGGATTATTTCACATCTGAAAAGTACACTTTTATCAGACAGTTGTTTGTCATGTTCAATTCTTTATTTGTGATATGCATTCCTTACATAAAACAACACTTTATTCTTTTTCCCCCCTGCTTAATTTGTGCGTGCAGTGCTTGGAAACAACATTTGTGAAATGCCTGTGTTTACATGTCTTGATACATTAAAGCCACCCCCTCTTGGCCGTTCCAATTCTTTCGTTAGCGTTTCTACATTGTGTAGTGATGGCTGAAATAGGGCATGGTCTGTGCCTTGAAGCTCTCGTTGTACCACTACATGGTCATGCCAAAAACTCATAAATCATAGTTTATAATATTTGTAAAAATCTCTTCATATCTATACCTCGTGTGGGTCAAACAAAAATTATTAATTACAAAAGATATGTCACCTCCTATATCATTTACCCTTAGCATGTGATAGAAGTAAGCCATTGCTCAGAGGCCTAAGCCTGGACTCTCTTCCGCCCCCCCTTGGTACAGCGGAGTTTGTTAATGTTGCCACACTTAACGTGGCCTGGCCCGAGTACCTCAAATAACCACACTTAATATGGCCTGGCCCCAGTACCTCAAATAACCACACTTAACGTGGCGAGGCCCGAGTACCTCAAACGACCACACTTAACGTGGCGAGGCCCGAGTACCTCAAACGACCACACTTAACGCGGCCTGGCCCGAGTACCTCAAACAGCCACACTTAATGCGGCCTGGCCCGAGTACCTCAAACGACCACACTTAACGCGGCCTGGCCCGAGTACCTCAAATAACCACACTTAATATGGCCTGGCCCTAGTACCTCAAATAACCACACTTAACGTGGCGAGGCCCGAGTACCTCAAACGACCACACTTAACGTGGCGAGGCCCGAGTACCTCAAACGACCACACTTAACGCGGCCTGGCCCGAGTACCTCAAACAGCCACACTTAATGCGGCCTGGCCCGAGTACCTCAAACGACCACACTTAACGCGGCCTGGCCCGAGTACCTCAAATAACCACACTTAGGGGCCGATTAGGATGGCGGTTTTTCCGCATCCTCCGGGCCGGCGGAAGTGTCCGCCGGCCTGGAGGATGCGGAAAAACCGCGGCGGAGACTCCAAAGACCCACCGCCAAATTAGGATGGCTGGTGGGTCTGGAATTCCGTCCGCCGCTTTTCCGCCGCGGTCGGCTTCCGACCGCGGCGGAAAAGCTATAACATGGCAGGCGGTGTCTATGAGACACCGTCCGCCATATTATGATGTTTGTGTAAATATGCTTTTCCACGGCGGCTTTTCCGCCATGGAAAAGCATACGGACATTCACTTTGGGGGCCCGTTGCGGGCCCCCTGGGTGAAAAAGGGGGGGTGGGGGGTGCACATGGGGGGTACCTATGGTACCCCCCTGCATTTGCGTACACAAAGCAGCAGGCACCGTGCGGTGCCTGCCGCTTTGTGCATGTAAATGCAACACATGCATTTTTAACATTGCGGCGGGTGCAGCTTGAAGCTGCACCCGCCGCAATGTAAAAAATCGAGGATGTGACCGCCACCCTGGCGGTCACATCCTAATTGCCATGGAGGGACCGCCGCTGCCCATGCGGACGGTCCCTCCTACTCAGGGGTGGCGGACGGACGCAAGTCCGTCCGCCATCCTAATCGGCCCCTTAATGTGGCAATGCCCGAGTACCTCAAACGACCACACTTAACGCGGCCTGGCCCGAGTACCTCGAATAACCACACATAACCTGGCCTGACCCAAGTACCTCAAATGGCGACACTTAACAAGGCCTGGGCTTTTGCAGGTCATAGGGAGCATTAAGTCAACATTTGTGCGAAGCCTCTACGTGCCTCCATTAGAAGACTATGAACTCAACTGGTCCCCTCCCAACTCTGTACGTGCGATATTAATCACATTAAGGCTTTGCAGCAAGCAGCAGACCTTGCAAAAGGACTGATATGGGAGGGAGAATATTGCTATATTTAATGTGCCAAAGAATCTCTTATTTTTAGAGGAGGAGGCAGATTTGTTTGGTATTACAGTCTGCTTACTCTCGGCAGAACTCAGTGAATCATCACAATTGTTCTTTTTAAAAGTCAAACATGTTGCATGTTATGTCAGGGTGGCAGTGAAAAGAAGATGCTGTAATTAAGCCTGTGTACAGGGCTGCCTGAGAATGTATGTGTGTGTAGTAACAACAGAAAGCGTGTTTTACTTAACTACTGTGTGTGTGGGGGTAGTAAGTTGCTCTGCAGAGGCATCTATTCCTACCAGGTGTTTGCTGAACGATATTTGCAGCGCCAATACTGTTTTTTTTCCTAATCTTGACCCTAATTAAGTGACAGTAATCTAGCAACAGCCTAGCTGTCCTCTGAGTTGTGGGCCATGAAAAGTCATGATTTCAAACGCGTTGAGCTGTATAACTACTATGGAAAGCTATTAGGAAGCTGGTAATTAAAATTGTAATCAGATGTATCATTGCATCTCACACTGACCTAAGCATCAAGGTTAAGACACAAGGGGGCATATTATCAAGGGGGTTTATCTCCGCTTTTTTGGCTGTAAAAGCCAAGAAAGCGGAGATAAAACTATCTCCCTATTACCTAGCTGTCGCTAACACCAGTTAGTGACAGCTAGTAGGAGATAGCGACCATCTTGGGCCCCGCTTTGCATGTCAGTGAAATTTATCACTAATGACATCCAAAGTGGGCGTGCCAAGATGTTAGCAACTGGAAACAGTCGCTAACATCGCTATCTCCTATTACCAACTTTTGGAGATATTCGCGCTAAAGCTAACACCTGCCCTGAGCAGTTCTTAGCCATGTTATCCAATGGTAGGTGGATAACATGGCTAAGAGCATTAGCTCGGTAATGCATAAATATCGCTGACTTTTCAGCGATATTCATTCATTTCGGCCGATTTTTATCGCTTAGGAGATAAACATTGATAATAGCAAGGTTCCTAAGCGATAAAAATCATCGCAGCTCGGCGATAAAAATATTGCCGCTAAGCCAACATAGTGATAAGTATCGCTAGTTGTTGGTAATGTGCCCCAAGATTCTGATTTTTCTCCAGTTAAACATTCTGCCTTTACACAGTTTTATATTTTTGGACTGCCAGCAAATAGTGACCAGGCAGACGACCAGTCTGTGTCAATCTACCAACTTGAACCATCGATGGTGCATACTATGATCCCAGAACGCCTACTTATGATACCCAAGATGAGAGCTACTACAGCCAGGGCTAGATAGGAGGTAGGCACGGATTTGGGCTGGGTCGTCTAAAGACATCTGAAAGCAGCAATGGCCAGGTTTTCCACAGAAAGGCCACTCCACTGCTCTACTAGGGTTCTTATTATGGAACTTTTCTCTTCCCTTTTAGCTCCAGTCAGTGTCATCATACTCTTTCAATTAGTTGTTTGCAGGTTATAAATTTGTTAGGATTGGACAATTAAAACAATTTTTGGGCTAGAAGTTTTTAAATGTGGTTGGTCGTTCCCCAGCAGTTCACAGTATTGTTGTACATTTCCCTTTTTTTTTTATCTCAAGTGAGTCCTAACATCAGCCCTCACTTCTAGTTAGAAATAATATAGCTAGTCACCTCTAGGAATTTATTACATGTTGCTAATGCTTTCAAATGCTCCTCCAGGCATGGCATGTCATCGACACACAGCTCTCTCGTCCTCTATCACAAGCCATCTTGCCCCCTTTGGAGTTAATAATAGAAAATGCAAACCCAGACCGATGATATTTTTGCCAACAATATTTTCGAGGGTATATTTATGTCAAACAATATTTCTGTACACGATATTCTGACATACAACTACGGGACATGACCGCAGCGCATCATGAATCAGCGTCTCTCATTGAGGGTAAGATTTACAAGGACTGGCGCATCCCTGCATATTAGCAGGGATACGCCTGTAAAGATGTGACACGCAGGAATACGCTTGCACCACCACTGATGCATCACACATACAATGCGATGCACAGAAGCGCAAGGATAGTCAGATGCGTGTTGCATCTTCTGGCATACGGGCAGCGCATTGCTGGAGTCGTGTCGCAATCGTGACGCAACTCCAGCAATGCTCAGGAGCACCCTAGACGTAACATGCTGCGTCACTCCTTACGCCTGCTTCAAGCAGGCGTAAGCTTTTGACGCAGCATGGACATAAAACGCACACCCTGCATACATTGGGGCACATTTACAAACCCCTTGCTTCATCTTAACCACACAGGTGCTTCGCTTCTGTGATGCAGCGGCTTCGTGAACAATGCACCACTATGCGACAGATTTACAATGTGCTGCATCTAGTGAGATGTATCAGGTTGTAAAGCCCTGCGCTACATTATACCTGCATCAGGTATAATGTATGCAGGGTGGGCGTGCCGTCGCAAGGAAGCCCCGTAAAAGTGACACCGTGAAATCAACAAGATTTCACAGAGTCACTTTTACGTCCATGCTGCTTCGAAACCTTACGCCTGCTTGAAGCAGGCATAAGGAGTGACGCAGCATGTTAGGTTTAGGGCGCCCCTGAGCATTGCTGGAGTTGTGTTGTGCTTGCAACATGACTCCAGCAATGCGCTGCCCTTACGCCAGAAGATGTTGTAAATGCCAGAGATTGTAAATGCAACGCATCCTTGGTGGCGCAAGGGTGCTCCTGCATGTCACATCTTTACTGGTGCATCCCTGCTAATATGTAGGGATGCGCCAGTCCTTGTAAATCCGCCCCATTATACCTGACGCAGGTATAATGTAGTGCAGGGCTTTACAACGTGACGCATCTCACTAGATTCGTCACGTTGTAAATCTGTTGCACACTGGCGCATTGTTTATGATGCCGCTGCATCACAGAAGTGATACAACAGTGTCGTAAAGATGACACTAGGGGCTTGTAAAATTGGCCCCTATGTTTCCTTATGACATCTATGTTCCGAACTGGTTAAAAGTAATAGTTGTGCCTGGTCTGTAACCTAAAACCAGCAACATTTTACCAGTAACCAAACGACTTCCAACATTTTCATCTTTAAAGAGCTTTTAAGAATCTATTGTCTACAAACTTGAATATGAGAAATCATAGTGTAGTATTTAATTCGAAAATGCTGAACTTCCTATGTTTAAATCATGACATTGGCAAACTGTACAGCACATAGAAGGTGTGCATATCTAAAGACTTTATATTACTTTTTACTTGTAAATACTTATTGGAAATATCATTTGGCATAAATATATGAATGTATTTGCACTGCATATTTTAAATTATAAAACGAACACACACAAGCTACGTTATGAGGATACCACACATCACGTATGAATTTCATCACTTTATAAAAGCAATTGGCTTGCTGCCACATGAGGCAGTAAGGCTAAGGAACCCCTGGATGATTGGAATGTTTGTGATAAAGTGCCACACAATATTGATATTGTTAGCCATAGAGGAGTTCCTTGGTCATTGAGGGGAAATAGGCTGAAAGCTGAGTTTCTTTATAACGTCATAAACTTCCAGGCTGAGGTGAAGGTATTTTATTTCTTCTAATAAATGTGACAAATAACATCCATTCCTCTTTTTAGTTTTTGATATTTTCCCTCTTTAAATGAAAAAAAATGCATTTCTTTAAGATATGTCAGTACATGTGGAATCCGTACTGTGAAATTCAATAGGCCTATAAGCTTCTTGATAATTTGTTTCAAAACATATTTACAGCATTCACTTTCAAATGTGGTTTTGGTTTACGAAGATAACAACAAAAAAAATCCTCCTTTGCTTTTAATGATCTGCAGCAGTGTGTTAAATAAACATACTGCTATAAATACATCATTTTAGCGAAGGGAACCCAAAGCAGCCCTGGCAATTTGGTCAGGCCGGCCCCCACCCACGGTGGGGGGCGGCAAGTGTGAAGCGCAGCATGAAGCCCTGCTGCTTTTGTTACTGGGTCAAAATTGCACAATTGCTGCAAAACCGGCCTCCAGTAACACAGTAACCAACTGGCCCCCAATGCTCCAAAAAAGGCTACCACCCTTCCAGCCTCCCGTGTAAACACCCGATGCCCGCTATGGTCAGTTCGACCCTGCCTCCTGTGCTCGACTTAATACCTCCACTGTTTGCGTAACACCAGGGCACCTACTAGCAAAGCAGAAATGAGGCAGAACTCATAAAAGGCGACCATTTGCTGTGAAGACTTCTTTGGAAAAATATAAAAAATGTAACATCATGGAATTGCTCTGCTTTTCACAAAACTTCAATATCAACATTTCATAAATTATCAAAAATAGTAGGTTAATCATTTGGAGCTTGCTGGTGACTTTCCAATAGGCTCTCAATTTGTACATTGAACATTGAAAGCACTAGGCCAATGATGTCCAACGTAGGTCCAGAATGTCTAAATTCATTGCAGATTTTCAGGAAAGCCACTGACTACGGTAAATGTACTCGATAAATATGAAGCCCGTAAATTTTCTTTTATTTGGTAATCCTGAAAATCTGACATGGATCAAGCCCTGCATAAAAACAACCCTGCCTACAACTGAAGCACCCTTGCACCATGCAGGCTGTAATGCAGTCTGCATGGAGAACAGGGAAAGTGCGCATGACTGTTTTGGGTGGCCTGAGAGGGCCTACCAAACAGTCCTTGTGCACTTAGGAGGGTTCTACCACTCCTCCCCTGCTCTGCAACCCCGCCCTGCCCTCTCACGCAAGCTGCCGCAGAAGGCGGATAAAATAAAATAACAACATTAGTTATTATCATTTTATTTTTCCTTTCTTTTGCTGCTTCAAGGTAGTGGGGCGACACTCCTCCGCCTTAGCAGAGGAGCTGCCGCTGGGCGCTAGGCAGCCAAAAGTGTGCCAGTGCTAGGAAAGGACAGGAATGCACCCTATGATGTTGAATACGGCACATTCCTGCCGTTTCACGTAGTGCAGCAAGGTGGCTTGCTGTGCTGTGCTGTGTGAACAAATGATAAATATGGTCTGTAGTGCTTATTGTTGAAAGTTTGCCTATCAGCACTGTGGTGTTGGTGGTCGAGGATGTAAAAGTGGCGGTGTACAGGGGAGGGTCACAGTCGGAAATGAGGCAGCACTGGACATTCTGTCTTAGTTTTACAAAAATCTGAGCCAGTCCTGATTAAAATTAATATGCAAATTAATTTACATTTTACTTCTGGGCAATAAATGTTTCTTTGCTCAAAGATAGGGTAGACAGCAGTTCATTTACGATTGCATTACCCATATCTAACCCATAAGTCACCAAATCTCAACATCCTAGGACTAGTTAACCATGACAGCCAGCAGGACGGACTCGTAGTAGTGTACATTGTTAGGCACCCTTACCTACACAAACTACCAACAACGTACTGAAGCACAAGGCCCTTGCTGGAAGCGTGTTTTTATGCTTCCGGAAGTAGGCCTTTCTTAATGGCGCATGCACCATGTGCCATGTGAAGTAGCAATTCATAAACCTGGTTGGCTATATGCACAAAAGCAAATGCTTATTTCACAGTGCTTTGTTGAATATGTGAATCTTTGGCCCTGGAATATATTAAGCTGGTTGACGTCAAGACGCGCTTCCGCTGTTTGTATTTATCCTCTGGTTGAAGTATGCGTCTCCATTTGCATACCGTTGTCTAAATCCAAGAGAAAATGAAAGGAACACAAAGAGAATGCATTTGATCTATACTCTTATGGGAAGCCCAGGCCCTGCCGGTACAACAGTGAAAAAGCGGAACTCAGAGCTGGAAATGTAAATATATTAATAAGGGAACTCCTAAATTGGGAGTAGTGGCAGAATAGGGGGTGTTGTGAAGGGCAGACCATGAGCAACAAGTGGTTGACAGCCCATGCTATCTATCTATCTATCTATCTATCTATCTATCTATCTATCTATCTATCTATCTATCTATCTATCTATCTATCTATCTATCTATCTATCTATCTATCTATCTATCCATCTATCCATCTATCCATCCATCCATCCATCCATCCATCCATCTATCCATCCATCCATCCATCCATCCATCCATCCATCCATCCACCTATCTATCTATCTATCTATCTATCTATCTATCTATCTATCTATCTATCTATCTATCTATCTATCTATCTATCCATCTATCCATCTATCCATCCATCCATCCATCCATCCATCCATCCATCCATCCATCCATCCATCCACCTATCTATCTATCTATTTTTTTTTTTTATTACCTCTGCCCCAAATAAAATGGCAAAGAGAAACATGATAGTAAAGCTGTTAGTAAAGCTGTTCTGTCTTACTTAACTGGCCACAACCAGGCTGTGTACGCTAGCACAGTGCGCTAATGTTCCTCCTACTGCGATCTGTGCTTACCCAACATGTTTTACTGAATAATACTGATAAGATAACTCTGGTGGCTAATGCACCTACTGCAGAGGTATGAGTGCACTCCATGGTCACAGGTCTCAATCATCATGAAACAGCTCAGTTGGTTAATAGGCCTGCTGCAGAACAGTGTATGTAAATGTATGACATTGTTTTGTTGTTTATGTAACACAATTTACTGGGGTAATGGTCTTGTAGATATCCTTGTGCTACTTGCAAGTTACAACCCTGTTAACATGCCTACATTATTTATACATCCCCCCACAAACCAGCTTCCTGTAACCTGCAAGGTATAAGTTTGAAACCTTGCAGGTTATTGTTCAGTGTTATGTTATTGTAATGTTGGTAAACAGGTTCCACTAGTTAGTATTGCACACTTATTATGAGGTGACAAAAAATCATTTTGCATTAAGTCTGTATGACTGATTATCAGTGTACTTGCAAACACATCGAATGGCATGGGTGTTATGTAAAACGCGGCCAGTGGCTATGCATATTTATTCTGGTCATCATAGCAGTGTCTTGTGTGGGGTTGTGACCTCGGGGTGCCGCAGTCAGTTAAGATGGGAGGAGGAGTGGGTTATTCATATTTTTTGCTGGCTTTGCCAAGGAGAATTCTAAAGGCGACTTTGACGTTCCAGGCGAATGACTTTCCCTGATGTTGTGTAATACTTGTATAACTTCTGTAATACTTGTATAAGCAACAGCAGTGGCTCCCTTACTTGGAACTGCCCCTTCCTCTTAGAAACTTCCTACCCTTTTAGACCAGGTATATCCGTGTCCCCTCCCCGCAGCCAGTGTCTTATAAAGCCTCAGACACCCACCATCACGAAGGGCGGGTCAAATGTTTGAACTTGGCGAGAAATCACCCGAAAAGAGCTACATTTCCTTTCCTGGCAGGTTTTTCAAATGTGTTGAGACCTTTGAATATTCAGGGGCAGATTCCTCCCCCTGTGTCTGTGCACTTGAGGCTGCCTAGCACCAACGAAGGTACCCTTTCACCATCATGCAAGGGTGCCTGCGTAACAGGCAGGATTGTTTTTGCAGGGAGGGTATAACTTTTTGCACAAAACAATCCACAGAGGTGTACTCCTCGTTCTGTGTGCTGCAAAAAGCATAGCACATGGAAAGAGGAAATGACGAGGAAAAACAAAGATATTTCTTCTTGTTATGCCTTACTTGGAAAGCTTTAGCCTTTTGACGCATTTCAATATTTGCTAGTTTTATTAGATCTGATCAATGAATGGGTGGATGTTTGGAACACTCATCCCATGGAATGCCTTCCCAATGCAGGGTAACACATGGCAGCGCTACGCGCTTTGTTGTGTTACTTTGCATTCACTAAACCACGCAAAGCCACTCTTAGTAAATACCAAAAATTATTTTGCATTAGGGCGGCATCACAGAAGAGATGCAACCCGATTTTGGGGTCACTGCAAGCCGAGCATTGCTTAGAGCGATTGTTTTATCATATATGAGTTACAGGGTCCTACAGCAAGGTAAAGCAACAGATAAGTCAGCAGCCTCAGGTGTCATCCCGAGGTGTGGAGAAACAACAACAAAAAAACACAAGTGCCATTTTATTAGGGAGCAGGGAAAGCTCTAAAGTCAAAATTGACTTTTTCCAGGAGCACTTAAGTCCTCACACCTCTTCTGCTGAACTGCCATTATCATAAATGAGGTGCAGTGTCACACCAAGGGAGCTGGGGACACAAGTGAAAGCTCACACAGGAAGTCATGAACTGCAGAGCCAAAGGTGGAAGGAAACTAGCCTTTCGCAACTTGTATTGCAGAACATTATCCCCACGCGCATTGTAAAGCAGATCAAGGCAAGACTTTTTCACTAGTGTAAAACATGGAGGAAACACTTACAGCGCTACTTTGTTACTGGAGTGAAAGGATACCATGCCAACATGGTGTGCTGCAAAAGAAGTTTGCAGCATCAGAGAAAAGGATGAAAGTAAATATTGTCTATTTTGTGTAGTGCATTTCAACCAATGGAACAAATGTTAAAATGTGAAATATGAAATTAGAAATCAAGCAAAATATGATGGTTAAGTTCTTCTTGTAAATGTACTGCTTTCTGGCTAATCAATGATTATCCAAATCAATCAATCAGGATTTAAAAAGCGCAGCTAATCACCCAATAGGGTATCCAGGTGCTTGCAGGCCCCAGTGACTTGTTCAACCAGCCAGGTTTTGAGGGTCATTGAGGTTCATTGAGGGCCATTTGGAATTCTGGAAGTGAGGTGAGGGTCTGGCGGTGCGTTGGGAGGCTCTGCCATGTCTTTGGTGCGATGTGGGAGAAGGAGCGTCCTCCACTTCTGCTTCGGTAGATGCGGGTAGTTTGGGCAAGATGTCTGTGTCACGCACTGCCATGACATTTGAAGAGAACTAACCCGAAAGTAGATTGCTTTGAAGGTTCTTATCATTACAGTGTGCATTTGCAGAGGTAGGTGATTTCATTTTTTGTGACTTTTAGAGAGTATGAACTAGACCTGTTGGAGAGTACAGGGCCTTCAATCCTATTTATCATGTACCTGCCTCATTTGGGGGTGCCTTTTGATTCAAAACATGAGACCTTAAAAAGGATGCAACATGTTTAGTATTCCTCTAAAGTCTGTGTGTCTCTTGAAACAAGCGCTAGGTTGAGAGCAGAGTCTGTGTGGTGGACATCAATCTGAGCTAAGGAATCATTTGTTTTACCCTGTTTGAGTTACATTGTATATATGAGGTTTTTATTTCTTCCTACAAACACTATCTCGTCCCGTGGACCATCAACAGGGGCTGTTTACATCTGGGTAAAATCAATACCTCTTTAACCCGTTTACTGCGGCTGTTATTTCGGAGCAGTGTGGGCGTTCTAGAGAGTGGGCAGGGCTGCATCAGTTGAACTTTCGCAGCACCTGCCAGGTAGTGCTCCGAACGTTCAGCGGCCGACGGCAGCACTGATAGGGTTAATGCCTGAAGGATGACATCAACATCTGGATGTTGATGAGTTCACTTTTGCAAAGTATCAAATTAGCACATTATTCTCTACGTGCGGCAATTTGAATAACTGTTGATCCACTTTCGCCAGAAACGAAATGATGCATGAGATGGTGGATTGTGTGACTAGTGCAGCATATTGCTAATTACTTGCTAAAAACAGTGACTGGGGAGGTGGTCTCTTTCTTCCAGTGGCCTTGTTTAAAATGTCCGCCCTTTTCATACTAGGTGTGCATTGTGTATGGACCTGAAGGTGGATATCTGATGAGAAAATTCAGTGGAATTCCATGACATCAGCATGGATTCCTTCCAATGATAGCTGTTATACTGCTGTCTGCACCTCCATCAACGCAGGTAAAGTATCATACTTGTGCTCTTTCAACAAATGGATGGCATGGTATTATCCAACTTGCCGATGCTCGCGCGCACACACGCGTGCAAAAGACCTCCTCCTGGTCCTCGTAGGACTAGGATAGAACATGACCCTCAGCTGTAAGTTAGTGATCATCTTACTAAAGGCGGTTGTGAGATGTACCTGTTTAATTATTAGTGGGTAGTGCTAGGCACAGTGCTTAATTTGTGTCAGTGGTTGCCTGTGGGGGCCTCAATTTGGCATGGTGGGTGAATGACGATGAACTGGAATGCGGCTTCAAGTGCTTGCGAGTGGCTGTGATTAATTCAAGCATTCCATCCATCCCCCTGTTGTTACTGGCTTGGGGGGGTCACTGGTACACATTTTTGGGGACCAGCACTTACTGTTTTTTCATTAAACTCTCACCCAGAGCAAAAGAGAGAAAAAACTAAACACAGAACTGAAAGAGGAAGAGAAAGACGGAAAAACACTGACAACAGGAGAGATGATAAAGAACCAGCAAGCGTGAGATAACCGGACATTGAGTGACTGGGGCTGAATAAATCAGGCATGAGGCAAAATCTAGACTAGCAAACTTGGTATTCAGCACACCCAATATTCGTAGCACCAGCCGCAGGACTTGAGGCCCTGGAACTTATTTAGGCACTACCATGCTGTAATGTTTCGCTGAAAAACTTGCATTAAAAACTTTGTATATGTTGCCCATCAAATAGCAACTCTAAACCTGTGTGCACGTGTTATGCTGAGCAAAGTCTCAGGTACAAGAGGGCTGTGAGTAAGATATGACTTAAAATTGCAGACTTTGAGTTCTCAATGAAACAAATCCACCTTTTTTCGTGGTCTCCTTCGAATTTTCACGTTTTTATGGACTGATTAACCTTAAATGTCAGCTATTTTATAAAATAGCAATGATGGTGTTCCCAGGTAGGGAAAAAATAGCTATTCAGGCACACACCGAGTGACCTGCTATTCAGAACTTCCTGCCACCAGATGCTCTAACAGCAGCAGGGATCAGGCAACTCAATACTACATAATGTAATGTAAATGTGCACAAAGGTGTCAGCATCATCCCTATATGCCTAGGTGTAAACTAATGAGCATGCGCGGAATGCAGCTGTATAGCCTGTCTTCAGCAAGAGCTCCATGTGCCAAGTTAAGTTTGTGCACCCATGCATGCTTTACAAGCGGAAGTAACTTAAGATGAAGCTGGATAGCGTCTAGAGGTGGAAAGCCATAGATTACTCTCAAGTTAAATCTAGGACGGGAAGGACCACAGTAGACAAGTCCACTTCTGCCTTTCAGCCTAAACAACCATGCCTGGATGTATGTCATTACCACACATGCTTTTACAACGCATGCCTTTACCATGGAACTTTCACAACGCAAGTCGTTACAACGAATTGCGTTGGGGGTGCTGGATAGTGAATAGTTTAATTTACTATTCCAACTCCAGTCCCTGTGGATAGTAGGGAAGGTTTTGGACAGTAAATTAACTATTCCCTATCCTAGAGCGCCCCCCAGCGCAAGTCGTTGTAACGACTTGCGTTGTAAAAGTTGCGTGGTAAAGGTACTGCGTTGTAAAAGTTGCGTTGTAAATGCTGTTCCCCACCATGCCTATTACAGGAAGCAGCAGGAGGCCTCTAGCTAGGCACACCTTTCATTCCAGCCACAAGATTGTTCCCGCACAGAGGGAGGATGCTGAAAAGAAGCCCTGTAGACATGTAGAAGGCAATACACAGCGAACCAGGACTGTGTTGGAAAAGGTGCGGCCCCCTGCACAAAATTTCTCTGCAGGGGCCACGCTTTGGAATCTTAAAACTACATACAAAAATCAATCCTGGTTATTTGAAGCAGGTGTGCATTAAATGGTTGCCATGTTTCCAGGTTTCACCACAAATGGAAATCCACCTTACCCATGTGCAACTCCGACGACGCAAGCATGAATACAGACAAAGAGGGCACGAAGAAAGTCTACCACGTGGGAGATGCCAACTCTATACCACCTCTCCCAGTTCTGTGGGCACACCTCCATCCCAGTGACGCCATGGACTACGCATGCACCCAAAGTAAACAAGGGAGAGATTGCAAATGTGGGCGGAGCCTTGAACCAGTATAGTCCCATTTGTATCCACCATTACAACATGTGAGGGGGCCCTGGCGGGCCAAGGAACAGTGATTGCAGTCTGGGGGCTAGAGTTGTGGACGCTACCAGCACACAGTCATGCAGCAGTGGTAACGCATGCCCTTACACGGCCTGTAGGCGGTGCTTGTGTGGCCGGTGGGCGGCGCACACTAAGAGGTTTTGCTGCTTTCCAATTGCACATCTGCTCAAACGGTGGAAGGAGTGCTGAATGACGAAGAGGGAGTACCAGATGTGGTAAATAGAAGCATAATTTCAATTAAATAAATCCACTGCTGCCCTTCTTTAATTTCCATAATTTATTCCCAAATACAGCAGGGTGTTCCTCCTGAAAATCAGCTACTTCAGTTGGAGGTCATGACCTGCTTTAGATACATTGCACAGCAGTGAGTCAGAGCTGTTTGATAAACTGCAACAGTGTTGGCAGCTGAGGTAACACAACACAATCCTGTTGGGCTAAAAAAAATCCATAAATCTACTAGTAGTCCTAAATGCATATGTTCTGACTCGTTTTTGTACTTCTATACAGAAAAAAGTATTCCATCATTTTTAAATGTTATAGTGGCATTTTCTGCAATTAGCGCCTAACTCATAACATTTGGATTGAATGAAAAAGTCATAAGCAGCATTGAGGGACTCTAGACAGCCCTGCATGGTGATTTATCAGAATAGGACTTTTTAATTATGGTTTCTTTTTTCAAGAGAATCAGGCTCAGCTCTGCTTTCCTCTGCAGGGCTGTAAGTACTGCAGAAGATGCTGTAATTAAAATAGCTGAGGAATGAAAACCTAGGTTGTGCCACAGTCCTTCTGTTTCCCTGTGTCTGGAGCGACTGTCTGGCCTACATACTTAATGCCTTTTACCTTATATCCTCCACCCACCCACCAACCTCAGAATGTATCTAAAAATAACTTGCTTTTAAGAACGTGATTACTGTGACAAGTGTTTCTCCAGCCTCATCGCCTTTAAGGTTCTACAACAGCTGTATTCAAAATGAATGAGAGTATATGGGGCAAATGCTTAGATAGCCCCTCCAAGCTGCACCCAAACAGACATTTCTCCTGAAAAAACAGGGTGTGGGGAGGCACAGAATAATGTTTATGAAATTCCTAAAATATCAACAAAATAGTTTTTTTTTCATAATGTGCATTTTTCTTAAATAAATCAATTTACAGATTGCTTTCCCTATCCACATCCATCCACATACATGCCTGCAGAAAGGTATGTGTGTGTAATGTTCCTGTGGCTAGTGGGCAAGTAAGTGGTGCACATGTACATTGCATGCCTTATTCATTAATGTATGCTTGGCACTCCAGTGCACCATAGCACCGGCCATCAGAAATGTATGCATGTGTAATTTTACTGTGGTTAGAAGGTGTGTAGTGCCACAGTGATAGCGCATCCACTATTCACTGATGAAGGCATTGTAGTTCAGCGCAGAGACGTTTTAAGGCATGGGCAATGTGGGCTCTAACCCAGGGCCCCTGCCTTTCAGGGGCCCCCTGATAGATATGGCTCTATTCTCCCACAGTCCTGTCCTGAAAACCTTGAATGATTTTTGAAACATAGATGATTTAAATACCATTTTCCTTTATTTTAAATACAGGAAAAGAGTGGAAGTCTATTACAGACATTTTGCAGAGAAATGTTGTGTTTGTGTTTTTCAACACCGTGCAACATCCATGAAAGAAAGTTCCTTTTAGAGCAAAACTTAAAAAGAGAAATGGCAGTGGGTCTGCTGCTATATTATAATATTGAAAACACACATCGCTATCCCTAAATAATAAATGGAAGCACATTTAGAATTTAAACCAGTGTGCCTGTGCAGTGTCAGTGACACGGCCAAAATGGGCAAGATAAAGCTGGGATTCCATCATAAATCCAATCTGTTCCAAACAGGGGGGCCCAGACTATATCTGGCCCAGGGCCCCCAAAATCCTTAAGATGTCCCTGGTTCAGCGCACCAGTGGCATGTGTGCTCTTCAGAGCAGCCTCAAGTGTGTGTTCCACAAACAGGAACCCACCGTGACCTCTGAGTACTGTTGCCCCCCAGTGTGACCTGTTCTTATGTAACTATCTTCCCAAGTGCACGCAGAAAGAAGCCTTTTCTCAAGCCTCCCATCGCCTTTGTTCCATTCTCAATACGAGCGGGCTGCACTGCGTGTTTTTTCGCACCTTCTAAAAGTGCAAAAATAAATGGCATTATTTGTGGGACATCCATATGGCGCACTGCTAAATGCATCCCTTTCACCCGCTACCCATGGAAGCGGAGGCCTGCTGGCGCCCGGAGGTCGGGACCCCACGTGGGCGGAGGGCCGATCGATACGTGAGCGCAGGAGGGTGCTTGCGTCATACGTGGGTGGCTGGTAGTGCGATTGTTCCCTCCTCGGCGGCCCAAGCCCCTTTAGTGAATTAAAGTCCTCTGAAATTGACAATAGACGCCAGTGTGCAGAAGCGCGCGCGCAGCCGCAGTCTAGCACAAATCTCACTGAAGTGGGCAGATTTTGTTTGAAAAGTTAAGTTTGGCTTAGAAAGCGGAAAGAGGTGTTTCCTGCAAGTCTTCGATCGATAGATTTACAACATCGACTTGTCTGTTCTTCGGTCTACACAGAGCCAGGGTAACCATGGCTGACATTCTGTTTAATCAGCACGGTGAGACTAGGGCTAACAATTTGTATACACAGTACCATTTTAACTAGAGTTAACCTTTGCCTGACACAATTTTAGTGTGACTTTGGTTAGCAAGGATTCAGTGTATCTCAATCCCTGGGGTTAGTGAGTTCACAATTAATGTCACAAGCACAGTGAGACGAGGCCAGGAGACGTGGGCTTAATTTTGATGTAAAATACTATTACTTGGGATCAATTTAAGATTCGTAGCGGTAGGCCAGCATGCATATTACACTTAAACCCTCGCAGGAATATATGGACAAAAATGGTTATGCAAACGTCAGAGGGGCTTTTTTACAAGGCCAGTGCGTAGCAGGAGTGTCACTTTTTTTGGAGCACCAGTGGTGCAATGGGCTTTCTCATATTTACAAGGCCACGTAAAGTCACCATGCGTGGCTTTTCAGGGCCTTGTAAATAAGGCCCCTTTCATGCCTTACTCTGAGTGAAAGGGGCGTTCCGGGGGTGCTGCAGTGAGTGTTCCCACGCAACATCAATGGAACTTCTCACATTCCCAGACTTTTTGCAAAACTGGGAATGTGTCAGAATCCTACGCCTCTCCAGAGGAGTCATAGGAATGGCACCACGAGGAGAAATACTTTTTTTTCTCTTTGTGTTTTCCTCTTTGAATGCTTCCTGCATTCTGTAGCAGGCTTAGAAGGAGGAAAATGCCATTAATGATTTTTTTGTGTAGGAACCCTTGCAAAATGACACAAGGATGCCTGTGTTGGTGCATGGCAGAGAATTGTGTGCCAGTGTAGTGAAAAGCGGTACAAAAAGGGGTGGTGATGGACGGAGCATCTGAACCAATCAAACACTCATACCCAGTCAAAAGATCTGGGTTTAATCCATCACCGTTCTTTAGCCCACTCTGCCACCCAGTTCAGACATGGGTATATGCAATTCAGTCTGACCCTGTGCCTCATGGGAACAGTCCAGCCCGAACTGCCAAGCCATGCCTTCCCTGGACCGGAAACAAGCTTCCGAGGACCGGTTTCTGGCATTACAGCCGTCTTCAGCCAAGCTTGCTTGAATCCAGTGGCAAAGTGAGCAAGGGACTCACGTCTGAGCATACCCTGCCATACTTATGGCGGCCAAAAGCAGTACAAAAGGGGGTGGTGATGGACGGAGCAGTGTAGCGGAAAGCACAGACATGCATCGTATTGTTGTTAATACGATATATCCTTGTGCTTCGAAACTGGTGCAGAACAGTGCAGATAAATAGCTTGGGGCGCCGCTCTGCATCATTTTCTTGTAGAAGAGGCCCAGAGTTTTACAAGTCGGTTAATAGATACTCCATCTATGACAGGTTACCACCATCACCCCTACAACGCAGACACCTTTGCACCATGGCGCAAGGGTGCCTGTATTGGTGCTTGGCAGCCCATTGTGGGCAAAAGTAAAGGAATGTGCCATATCTTGTATATCTGTTGCATTCCTGCCCCTTTCTTTTGACACACGGCAGTGCAGCAGAAAGGCTTGCTGCGATGCCATGCGTCAAAATATTGTAAATGAGGCCCTTTGTGCCAGTGCTACTGCACCCATTGGCTCAGCGGCCACGGGACAATGTGTGCAGCCAAAAGAGTTAAGAACCCAAAAGCTGTCCATCAAGGTTAGGATTCAGCATACATTTGAAGATTTTAATTTTAGAGAGTGTTTACTAAATTCATCTAATGCAATTTTGTTTACAGAGAACCGGAGCAGTGAAATTGAGAATTATTAAATATATCATTCATAAGAAAATCAGTTTGCGTGCTAAAGCTCAAAAAGCAATCTAAAATGCCATTGAAAATGTCATGAATGTATACATATAGGGCATTCCAGTGAGTCATGCATCAGACTATTCTTTCAGTTATTGAAACTTCTACAGAAGTTTAGTAGGTTTTAGCGAATAAGTATCGGATCAAAATCTAACTGCACAGAAATACGAATATTAATGACAGAACATGATTAGCAGCTCCTATTTTACCGGGCAGTAGTCTATCTCTTGAGTGTGAAAGGCCCTGGGCCTCATCTACAAGAAAATGACGAGTTGCTGCAAGCCATCTAGCTTCTCTGTGCTGCATCATTTTTAACAACAATACGATGGATCCCTGTGCTTTCCCCTGTGCTGGCACACAATTGGCCGCCATGCGCCATTTTAGGCACCTTTGCTTAATTTTGTAAGGGTGCCCGGGCTGCAAGGATGATTGTTTTTATGCAGAAAGGACATCTTGCTGCACAAAAACAATCCTTTATGACATGTTCCTCTTTTTATACGTATTGCAAGATGCACGCATATAGTAAGAGGTAAAAACGAGAAATACAAGCATTTCTCCTGATTGCACCATTCCTACACTTCCCCAAGGAAGGCGTAGGATTCTGACGCATTCCCAGTTCTATAAAATGTTACAAATCTGGGAATGCGTCAAGTTCCATTGATGTTGAGTGGGAACACCCACAGCAACACCCATGAAACGCCCCTTTCATACATAGCAATGTGTGAAAGGGGCCCATATTTACAGGTCCATGAAAAGTCATGCAGGGTGATTACGTGGCCTTGTAAATATGGGCAAGCACTTTTTTTTAAGCACCGGCGGCGCAAATAAATAAGCCCTTTTGTTTTTCAGCGGGGATCCTATTAAAATGTAATCCAAAAACAGAAGTAAGACCCCCTTGAATTAGTGAATCAAGTATAGTACCAGGAGTATGAACAAAGGTTTATTAATAGTAACCACATTTCCTTGTTCTTTGTAGGGGACCACAGCCACATTTTGTCTTTCTGTAGTATGGCTAACATTCATTTCAGAATTCCCAAATAACACAAAATTGAGCAGCCATGTCTCCAGTTGAAGTGAGATCCCACCAGTATTCCATAGCGAACTGTAATGATGAAGTGGCCTGCAAAAAATGGAAGAACTACTTTCCCTATCCTGGAGAGTAAATTCAGACAAGTATAAGGATGTGCAACCCTTTTGGAATTTCTGGAATTTCAATGTTTCAGTAAACCAAGGTCAATCATATACTTATTTAAATACACTGAGGTTTATTGTATTGTTGTCCAACAGGCCAATACGCAACATATAAAAATGTAGTTCTGTACTTTGAATGTGCTCACAGAAAGTTTTACAGAAATTGCCACAGCGATGCATTGGATCAATTAAATTCCTCATTGCTATTCAGATGGAATAGTAATAGAAAACGCATAACTGATTCATTCCAAACAACATGCAGATAAGTTATTGTATTAATTTTAGTTGGGTTATATTGTAGTGTAAAAGTAGCCCTAAAAGGCAACCGAGTCCTGTACAGAAGCCGGAAGGCGGGTCGGGTTGATAGGTTAGAATTGATTTCTATAGTAAATCAAG
Source organism: Lissotriton helveticus (assembly GCF_964261635.1). Lineage (NCBI taxonomy): Eukaryota > Metazoa > Chordata > Amphibia > Caudata > Salamandridae > Lissotriton > Lissotriton helveticus. The sequence continues at coordinate 209,003,840 of NC_136063.1, read as the reverse complement.
TGAGTAACACCGTACGTAAAAACAGGTTTATATTGTGGTACAGAAGGGGGTGGTGATGGACGGAGCATTTGAACCAATCAAACACTCACACCCAGTCAAGAGATCTGGGTTTAACCCACCACCATTCTTTAGCCCACTCTGCCACCCCAGTTCAGACATGGCCATATGCAAATCAGTTTGACCCTGTGCCTCATGGGAACAGTCCAGCCTGAACTGCCAAGCTGTGCCTTCCCTGGACCGGAATCAAGCTTCCTAGGACCGGTTTCTGGCATTACAACCGTCTTCAACCAGGCTTGCTTGAATCCAGTGGCAAAGTGAGCAATGGACTCACGTCTGAGCATACCCTGCCAACTTATGGCGACAAAGCGGTACAAAAGGGGGTGGTGATGGACGGAGCATCTGAACCAATCAAACACTCTCACCCAGTCAAGAGATCTGGGTTTAACCCACCACCGTTCTTTAGCCCACTCTGCCACCCCAGTTCAGACATGGCCATATGCAAATCAGTCTGACCCTGTGCCTCATGGGAACAGTCCAGCCCGAACTGCCAAGCCATGCCTTCCCCGGACCGGAATCAAGCTTCCTAGGACTGGTTTCTGGTATTACAGCCGTCTTCAGCCAAGCTTGCTTGAATCCAGTGGCAAAGTGAGCAAGGACTCACGTCTGAGCATACCCTGCCAACTTATGGCGACAAAGCGGTACCCCCTTTTGTACCACCAGGTTTATATTGTGCCTATCCAGGTGGCACTGTACATATCAAAGTGTTACATATTGAGTACGGTTGAACAAGGCAGCAATAAAGTCAGAGTAGAGGCTCCCAGACCAATCCGAGGCTCAGGCAGCTTTGGTGGGTTGGGCAAGGTATTGCTGGGATGGAAGACCCTATGCTTCTCCTATATTATTCAGCGAAAATTGAGATTCCTAAAATCAGTGTAATATCAATGAAAGACTGGGAATATAAATTGTTTATGGATCACTGACAAAATGTCGGAAACACTAATGTCGTGTGGACAGAATATCGTGTCAATACCATCAAGCACCAAACTATCGAGAAGGGCAGTGCAAATAGATAAGCATAGATTTACTATTCCTCACTCCACATCTTCGTACCTTGAAGATATATGTATCATCAAGGTGCTTATTTGTGGAGATACACAGAGTCAAACTTTGCTTACCTATAGAAATGTACCTCCACAATATTTGATATTGATGGCATAATATTTTGCTCACACAACATTTTTTCACCGATATTTTGTCTGCAGACCATTGTGTGTGTGTATAGACAGAGAGACAGACAGACAGGCAGGCAAATAGATAGATGACACTTTCTTTTTCGTATTGACTTTGATAATTATTGAATTGAGGCAGTTTCTCAAAATCAAAATGGAAACAATACATATGAAATTGGAAAATAACGGTGAGATGTTCAGCTTGGGCAGTACTGGTTAACAAGCCCGACCGTCTTCCTGGTTGGCCAGGTGGTGGTAATCACAACGTCCCAACCCTTCATGCCCCACCCCAGCATGGCAAAACCATTTTCTAAGTTGGCAGATCTGATGCCCTGTGGATGTAACAATAGCACTTTACAGTTGTTCTATATTGATAAATACCCTCTGAAGTTTATAAATATGGTCAATGGGATCAAAGGTAGGGTTTCCGGATGACTACATGTCACTAGGACATATTTTTGCACTTCCTACAAATCACTGTTTCCGATGTGTTAGTCCTGTTGGTTCAGTTTAACCAAGCTGCAACTCAAGGAAAGAACTACTTTGATGACATGGACTCATCTGAGCAATGGACTATTTGTGAGAGTTTCTTTAAGTAGACCCATTAATTGTTTGCTGCAGAATTAACCCACCCCCTACAGACCTTGATGGTTATAGGCAAAGGCTGGTACATTTAGGAAGACATATTAGGTGCGAGCACCGTGACTTGTGCCCACAATGTTATGGCAAAGTTGAATAGTGTGGAAAGCCCTTGCACTTTGACACATACGTGGCATAGGCATCCTTCTAAATGGACATGAAATAGCTGCAGCCCTCTCATCCCATATCCCCTTTGCTTATAGGTCTAGGTCACACAGTGTTTTTGATGGTGCCAGAGAAATTGGGCAGAGGTGGGTTATTTCTATTTGGGGGGAGAGTGTGGCCTGGCAGCATTGGTCTTTTCTATGCACTTCAGCAGTGAAAATGCCTTCAGTCTCTCCTCCTCCTCTCTCCAGCAGCCCTGTTGACCCGCAGCATAATTGTCCATTCTCACCCACACACTGAGGAAAGTTATTCCCACCCCCAGAGGTTGAGGAGCGAGGAACAAAAGCCATGTTGATGTGTGCAAGTATCTACCATCTTTGAGAGTGCACTCAGACATTCCTACAGTAACACTTTTAATAACTGGAAACTTGCTTTTGTTCTCTTCCAGACCAAATCTCCAAGAGAGGTCAAACTCCACAGTAAGCAATGGGTATCAGTTTCAAAATAACGATTTCCATTTGATCGATTGAAACTGCAGTACTATAGAAAACAATTCAGAATGGGGTTGGATGAAATGCTTGTTAATTTAACATTTTCAGTTAAACTGGAGGAATTCTGATCGCTTGGGAGGAAATGGAGTCATGTGCTCCAGAAAGGCACAATGACAGGGTCATTATTTCCTGCATCTCTGAAGCATTAAACTTCATCTGCGAAAAGTAGACTGGAAAATATCGATTTTAATGAAAATGTCATAGGACTTTATTCACTAAGGGAGCATTATTGGTAGCTGAATATGGGATGTGCAGTTCGTGGAAGAGTTTATTTACACTAAATATATGATCTATTTCTGCATAGTTACATTTCCTATCCACACTCCTTGGCCTCAGCATGATTGGGATGAAACGTGCTTCTTCGCTGCTGATGCAGATTGCACACCTGATAAAAGCCAATCACTTACTGTATGGTGTTTGCTGGTTGTGCAACTTGCTCATCATTCCAAAGACTGCAGCTCAGGATTGGAGATATTACACTAGTTGCCCATTCTGGGGTTCACAGACAGGCTATGTGCCCACATGATTTGCGTTAAGTTAAACCTAATCAAATCATGCAGGTTAAAACCCCCTGAGTTGCCATTTGCATGTAGCGCAATATCTCACATTTGGGTGCAAATTGGAGTTGAATCGGAATTACCACTCAACATAGAACGAGTAACAAAATATATTGTTTCCTTGGGTACTGCTGGGTAATGGTTTAGCATTAGAATCTGTAACAAAATTGAATATTGGGGAAATATGAGATCGAGGGAGAATTTTGAAACTAATAACTATAGCACATATCCCCAGCTAACAACACCTCTCACATTACTGGTGCAAGGTACAGGAGGTAACATTTGGGTCTTCCAGGTATGACACCACAACCAATTAAAAGACGTCTCTCAGATTGAATAACTGTACATTTTATAGCATGTTATCATGGTCCTGAAAGGCCTTCAGGGTACTAGTGCCAAGGAAACCGAGCGGTGGGATTGGTTATCAGCCCGGTTACTGGTTTCTGGGACTTACCGGTGCATTTTATGCCATTCAAGGCTCCAAAGTAACCCTGCTGTGGAGGAGAGGTGTGGTTTTCTAACAGTGGACGAGGGAGGGCATGAGTACCTCCCCCCAGTGTGAGAGAGGTGGAGATGGAACCTGGGTCTCAAAGGACATTCTTCTTCATTTTATTACCTTATAGTGCTGCTAATGCAAGCAAAAATGAATACCATCAGTTTGGATAATGTAGTGGTATTCTTTATTTTATTATAAAACGTATCACGCGATCCTAAGGCACTGGGGATCCGGCTCTCAAAGTGTCTGCTAACCCAAGTTCCACTAAGGTGAACCAAAAATCCATTTACAGGTTTACATTCCTGATGCACATAATGAGAACTGCCAAGATTTCATCCAGCACCAGGAAACTGAGAAATCGTGCCAGTATGGGGGAATGTCCCCATTTACAAATGTAGGTTTAGGAACAAGTTTGTTGGTGTACCTATGTGGACCCATAAAACTAGGCATAGCATCCGCAACCTCATATGTCGTACGTCCTATTGACGTAAGACTCACTCAGGAAACTCACATGCTCACTTACAACTGTCAAGAGCAGCAGTGGGTGCGTTTCCAACAGGGGAATGAGGCGGAGGTATCTATATTTATTGGGATGGAGGGGTTCCTACTTGGTGGAGAAACAAAAAGAATGGTAATTGTGCAAATGCACGTTTCATTTAAGTTTCTTTAAGCACAATTCCTCTCCTGTGTGAAATTAGCCATGCATACATTTTATATGTGTTCAGTACTCCAGAACAACTATGATTAACATGTGTAGAGGAAATATTCTTTGCTGATCCGTCAAAGTCGGAAATTTGCTCCAAATTACACAACCATCCTCAAGGAGCAAATACTGACAATTTGCCCTTTGGTCGTTGTGCTTTAGACCCTCACCATAGAGTTTCTGCAATACAGGCACTACTTAATGAATGAAACTCTCGAATACGCTTTTGTAGTCCACATAAAGTTGTATTATGCTTAAATGGGGAAAAGGCCCTTAGCATAGTACATGTTTAGACCATAGTACTTCTACAATGGAAACCACTCCTACCTGCACCAACTCAGATTTGGTTTTTTTGCTCATGTATATGCAAGAATCTATTTTTGGGGGGATTTGCTTACAAATAGGGAGAAACTTTCCCATGTTTTTCTGGAATAAGAAAACATGGGACGGACTAAGATGTAGAGCTGACAAAAAGATCCCCGGGCCCTGGTGCTCTTAGATCTCTCAGCTGCGTTTGACACGGTGAGTCACAACCTACTGTTGAAACGCATGAGAGATCTGGGCATCGGGGGGACCGCGCTGGGCTGGTTAACTTCATTCCTGCAGGGAAGATCGCAGAGGGTCCAGCTGTCAGATTAGGTCTCTACACCAGCGGCTATTACATGCGGAGTGCCGCAGGGATCTGCCCTCTCTCCGCTCCTTTTCAATATATATTTACAGCCACTGATTTCTGCTCTAAATCAGATGGAGTGTCAAATTTACAACTATGCCGACAACACACAGATCATCATTCAAATTGAGGATTCACCTGGAGCCCAAACTAGGCTACATAACATCCTAAAATTCACGAGTAATTGGATGTCCTCCAACTCCTTGAAGATCAACCCAGAGAAGACCGAAGTATTGCCCATTACCATCGCGGGCAATCCCTGGAACGATCTCCTCTGGCCTCAGGAGTTGGGTAGGACCCCGACACCAGCAAGGGTGGTGAAAAGCCTGGGAATCCACATTGATGGTAATCTATCTATGAAAAACCAAGTGTCGTCGGTGGTAGGCACATGTGTGGGCCTCCTAAGGCAACTCCGGAAAATCTCTCCAATGCTGTCATTTTCCACGCTAAGGACGGTGGTGTCCGCAATGATCTTAGGACGCTTGGACTATGGAAACGCCCTCTATGTTGGGCTCCCCCAGCAACAACTTTCTAGACTGCAAATTGTGATGAATGATGCAGCTAGAATGATCTTTGGAAAATCCAGAAGCACGCATGCCTCTCCTCTTTTATGCCAATTACATTGGCTTCCCATTAGGCAGAGGATTTTATTCAAGGGTCTGTGCATCGCACATAAGGCGGTCTATGGCAATGCGCCTAGCTACATCAAAGCCAGACTGGTGCAGTACATCCCCAGAAGGACCCTGCGATCGTCTGAGAACACGCTTTTGGTAAGCCCGTGCTACCGCATGACCACCCTCGGGGGACGTGCTTTTTCGACTACCCTGCCGGCAGCCTGGAATAAGTTACCATCAGGCTTAAGGAAGGAACCAAATCTATTGCCCTTTAGGCGAATGTTAAAAACGGTGCTATTTCGAGAAACGTGGGGTGTGATATAACTCGGCTGCCTGTTTTTTTGTAATGATTAGTTTCTCAAGTACAAGCGCTTAGAGACCAATCGGTGATAATGCGCTATATAAATATAATAAATAAATAAATAAATAAGTTAAAGAAAAATGTTTATCGTTCACATGTAAATAACCATTATTTGTTCCATTCTTTAAAGATGTGTGATTTAGTTTTGGTTTCATTAAAATATTAAAATAAGCGGTCGCAGTATTTTGATTTTTCCTAAATAAAACGTTTGCCACTTGTTATGTTATGTGCTCTTACTATTTCTGAACACTTTTCGCCTATTTCTCTCTTTGAAAGTAAAATCTGACTGTAGTATTACGACTCTGGGGACGTGACTTTTTCTGTGCATAATTATGAGTTTACCACATTTGCCACTAAATCATCACCTGCTGCATAATCTGCAGATTTTAACAAAAAAAGATTTTGTTTCTCGCTGAAACAGATTAAAAGTTAATAAAACGTGACAAAGTGGGTTCATGTGCAGTAGAAACCCCGTTGTAGATGTTAACTGGTCATCTTTCAGTAGCTTTTTTCACTATGTGGTTGTTAAACCAGTAATAATAAGGTGAAATATTTGCCCATACATTATTTCCATGTGTACTAATGTCAAAATAATGAGGTAATAGTACCAAAATATGTGCCGCATCATGCTGAATAATTCGCTCTTTCTTGCCGCATAATTTAGCCAAACCTACCACATAAGTTGGTGCTCCCCTGCCAAATAATTCCAGTGGCCTTGATAGTATCCAAACGATAAAATGTCGGCCCGTATTGAATATCTTCCTCCTTAATCACGATCCTTGAAATGAGTGCACCATTAACCTCTTTGTTAGGTATAGCAAGTGTTTTCTTATGAATGAACATTTTCCTGTGCTGCACTCTTGATGTACTGCATATTTATCATTCAGATGTGGCATCTACTTCATACAAAAATAGCTCAGCTCTCCAGGTATATATCTTAGCAGCTTTTTTGCAGTTTTCCGGCCACCCATGGAAAAAAAAATCAAAGCACTAAAGCTTGAAGAGGAAAATTTACCATATTGTTCATCTAATATGCAGAAAGTATTTCAATTTTAAATAGCTCCTAGGGATCATTGGCAGTGTGGGCTGAGTCCCGCACAGCTGCCTGCAGAGAGTAATGTGAGGGGAGGGCGGAATGGCAGCAGCTGTGGACACCCATGGAGACGCGCGGCCTCCCTCTCGCAGCACCGCTTGCCGGCACCAGGAAACCATTGCGTGGCGGAAAATCTGCCCACATTAAGGCCACCCATCCAGCAGGACTCCGACCTCTCCCTGCATATGCTGACTCATAGCATTTGACGCAGGAGGTGGGAGGAGGCCAGCTGGGCCTGTGTCATTGACGTTTAATGGCTTTTAAGGTGCTTCATCATGCGCGACATCGACCTGTCATAAGGCAGCATGGTTTTACAGACTGTCTCTGAGCTGGTAGTCAGTAACCAGCAACAGAAGTATAATTTAAAAGTGATTTCTCTACAGTGTCCACCCACATCAGTCTTAGTTTTTCGCTTTGGCCTGAAATGGACACCATTGGACCATCATGCAAACAATTCTCATTATACCAGGAGCATTGTAAAGTTTAACAAACATAGTTAAATGAATTCTTAATCTATGTATATCTTTCCACTTTCTAAAAAATGATGTTCACCATTTCACTCTTTTCCTCTGCCAAAATTGGTTTAGCATTAACTCATACTACGGATCATAGGTGGAAACCACATCATCTTGGAATATCTTTCTTCTATAGTGAATCAAGGAAGGGAATAGGAGCTGACTGTAAGGTCCAACACCTATGCCACTAAATTATAATTGTTACGCGAAAGGGGGATGCTGCTCCTCCAGGAATGATAGAAGATGGGAGAGAGGATGTGAAGCTGTCGATCAGGACTGGGGAGCTGATCGACTGGATCCGTAGATCCAAGTGATGAAAAGTGATTACCCTCAAACATCCAAGTGGGAGTCACTTGCACTCATCATTACAGCAAAAATTATATGATTTCTGATTAAGAAACCCAAGAGAGGCCCATTGGGCTTTGCAGCACAGGCCCGAGGAGCAGCACAATGATGAAGCATGCCACCCACCAAACTTTTACATTTTTTTCAGTCAATGCTCTTGTGAGGATCAACCATACGTGCAAAGTCTTATCACGGCTTGAATCTGCATTTTCCTTCTTTATGGGAGTCCTCTCCATGTGCACTATACTGCAATACTTCAGTGAGGGACCACACTATGGCTCGCTCATTCTCCATCTTGACACGTACTATTACTTCCAGCCTTGAAAAAGTCCCTGTGGCGAAACACGTGCCTGCTGCCTTTCTGTATTTAGATATCACATACGACACAAAAAATGAGCAACACTGTGGAATGCATAAAACGTACAGAATTTAACTACTGATTCACTTTACCATTTCTGTATTTTTTAACAATCTCACATTTTGTATTGCTAGTTGGTCCCTACAAAGTTTTACATTTTGAAAAAAGCATGACAATTTCACAAAGGCAGTCTTATGACATGCATTAAGAACGTACATCCTTGTAGTCAGTCACTGGTCCATTAGCCCCTTGTTAAACTTCAGTCTGGATAAATGTCATGCGATTGCAAGAACAATAGTGCAGTGTCTTCAATCGAATTCAGCAGGATAGATGCCTTTTTGTGAAACACCTGCTTCTTTCCCATTCTAATTCATTTATTTCCTATGTTTACTAACAGAACTGACTCAAACGTCTCTTTTATCAATTCCCTACAGTTTCAGCTTATTGTTTGGTCTCTTTGACCTTAAGCATTTTCCTGGTCAGCTCCATTTTGCTCTCTATCATTGCCATGTTTATGTTGCACAATTACAGGTCAATCCTCTATTTCTACTCACTCTACGGAGACCTCCATGAAACCCACGATTCAATGGTGAATTGTTAATCTCCATTGCCCGATACACCCCATTCCTCGGTTGCCCTGCTCCATTATCTTGCTTTTGTCACCAAGCTGGCATCCACTTTGGAAATCCAAACATACATTCTTCTTTACCTAAGACTTCTGCTTCCCCTTCCAATCCCATTCCTAGCACAAACCCTCTGAGCCTTGCATCTGCTTACAACGTTTAGGAACATGCCTCATGTACTAACACGCGGTGTCGTCCCGAGAGGTCATATTTGGTGGGATCAATAGGGAATGATTTCACATAAACAGTTCCAATATGCTTTGCTGACATCATAAACATCCATGAATGGTTAATGCTGACTTTGAGGTGCCTCTGGCTGAAAGTGACTGGAGCAGAAGGGATCACCTGTGCAGTGAAGTCGAGGGAGGGACCAAAAGCTAAAGAAGACACAAGTCAACTCACCAGGGTGCCTGTTACCTCAAGGAAACATTAATGTGCCTAATTGCTTAATCAGCAAATGTAAAGGCTGCTTTAATTCTTTAATTTATGGAGTCACTTGAATCTTTAGTGTGACAAATATTTATTCGTTTTCAGGTAATGTAAGAGTGTTACCAGCTGGGTTCTGGAGTGCATCCTTTTAATGAACACTTAAAAAAATGCTGCCACACAGTACAGTCTGACTGCACATTACTAAAATGTATATTTGAAAACACTTGTCTTATCTTAACCCCTTGCATGCTGATGACGGACCCCAGCCGTCATGCACTACGGCGCTCGTGTGCTGATGACGGCTGGGGGCCGTCATGAACCCACCCACTCAATAAAACTGCTGCACAGGCGCAGAATCGCGGCAGCATGCAAGGGGTTAAACACATAAGGTGGGTATTTACAAGAGGCCTTTGCTGCCAGAGCATCCCTTTTATTGATGCTCCGGTGGCGCAGTCCTTTCAGTCATATCTATGAGGCGATGCAAAGCCAGCCTGCGTGGCTTGCATGGCCTCATAGATATGGAGTAAGGCAAGGCTATGCAGGGCGCTGCATTGCCTTACTCTGTGTCAAGAGGCGTTCCATGGGCGTTGCTGTGTGTGTTTCCACTCAACACCCATGGATTTAGACACTTCCTCAGATTTACAAAATCACATACACCTGGGGCAGCGCCAAAAATGAACACCTCCCCAGAGCAGGCATAACGAGGGGAAATTTTTCATTTCTCCTCATTTTTCATCTTTCCACGTGTGCTGCATTCTGCAGCAGATATAGAACGAGGAAAATGCCTCTCATGATTATTTTTGTGCAGGAAGGTGCCCCTTCCTGCACAAGAACAATTATGTCAACAACACAGACACCCTTGCACCATGGTGTAAGGGTACCTCTAATGGCGCTCAGCTGTAAATTGTACTCCGGCTGAAAGGATAGGAATGCACTGTATCTTGTAAATGTGGTGCATTCCTGTCCTTTCGAATTGGCATAGGGCAGCGTCGCTAAATGATTTGCTGTGCTGCCCTACGCCAATGCTTTGTAATGAAGCCCTCAATCTTTGTGCACATTTCGAGTGATATGCTGCATGTAATACAATACTAAAGTAATGGCTTACACCGTCACAGTACTGAATGTTACAGGCCAGGGACTGGTAACACTATGAATAAGCAATTCAATATTCCTCACTATACCAGCCTGGATTCAATTCTGTGAGCCCGGTTACCAACAGAGGCCTCTGCAGTGACCGCGTTAACCAATTGAGGTTTAAATAAAAAAAGGAGTGCATTTCCTAATGATTAGTTTAACATGCATTTATTTTTTATTTAAAATGCGGCTGTTATTTTATATACAGGTACCGGAAGGTGAAAGACCCACAAAATACTGAGAACTGGCAGCTGGCCGGGTGGCTGGCCTGAAGGTTAGTGGTTTTTTTCTTCATTTACAACCCCCCCCTCAAACCAATGGCCAAAGTGGGCGGAATCAGCAGGGCACAGTGTGCCCCTCCTTCTTTAATCCAATAAATCTGTTCCCCCACTTTTTTATTTTAAACATGCGTCCCGTATGGCAGAAATAGCCACGGTCTACAGATAAGGCTCAGCATTCAGGGACTGACGAGTGGGCAGAGAAGGAAAAGGATGCTGTCTTATCCTTTTTGTCAGTAGAAGACAATTACAATGTACACTTCTGTCCTGCCCTGGGAGCTGCCCTCCCCCTCTTTCTTTCTTCCTCTTATTCCCTCTTTTTCTGTCGAGCTCCTCCTCACTAACTTAAAACCATGATTTCAAGAAATGGTTCTCAGCCTCTCTTTCCTCCTTTCGTTTATTTGTTCCCCTGTGAAATGGATCAAAAAAAGAAAAACACTATTGCTGGAAATGTTGTCTTTTTTTAACATTTTTCTATTCCAAAGTGCAGCCTCGGGAATAAAAGGTTCAAAATATGAAAGATAAATATATAACTAAATAAAGCAAGGCAGAGTGGTCACATAGTGGCCTGATTGATTTTATGCACTCCCAAACACATCATTATCACTTGACAGAGTTTGCCATGAAGCGCTACTTTTATTGTCTTGTCTTTCTTTGAACAATATTGTGTTACTTGGGTGGGGAAGTACACCAATCCTGAAGGTACTGCAATGCCTGGTTATGAGAGGATTGGAAAACAAAATGTGTACATTAAAATGAGTCCCATCATGCCCTTAACTTTTCAGGCAAAAACACTCACTGATTTCTGATTAATGAGTGTAAAAGTGTTAAGGTAACCATGTTGTTCCTGCTTACAATTTCACATGCTTTACTTAATCAGGCATTCCCTATGAGGGCTTGCTTTTACCAGGATGATGTTACTTTTTTTAGGCAGCATGTCACTCTTGTCTAGTGCTTAATTTGAATCCAGTCATATCCAGGTGTTTATAGCGGGGCACAATTGGGTTGCAGCTAAAGGCAGTCCAAGTTTCTTTCAGTGGGGCAGTATGGTGTTCAGTGGGGGAGACAATGTAGCACTATGGCCAGAGATGCTGAATTTGGAACTGGGGGAGTAGGTTCAACATTCATGACGAGTCCCCCAGACCACGCTCCCGAGGGAGCACATTCCCATGCTAGACCTTAGAAGGCCCCGCAAGACCTTAGAAGCTCTAGTGTCTTATCACCAGTGGATGTAGCCAAGCGGTGGCAAGTGTGGGCTAACCTTGAAGGCCTGTCTACCACAATACATACTGAAGTTTACCTCCAGTCTAACAGACAGGCTATGAAGCAGCACACCCTAGAGCCACAGTGACTCTGTCACTGAGGTCACAGGACCCTTGGTAGGCGCCGGCTCTTGGGCAGTGCACTGGTGTGCCCGCACTGAGTGCTGACTATTGGTGGGGGCATCAACAACAATAAAAATGTCATGATAACTCCGGTGAGTAATGTTCTTCCTAGAGAGAGGTCAGAGTTTTGTCTAGTGGAAGTTTTGGCTCATAGACAAATGGCTTGTGCTTCCACTTTTAAGAGTATTTGGGACATTCTGTGATTGGAAACATATCCCACTTTGTGAATGTATTTTAATGTCAATAATTCATTTTAATCCTTGAATAATCATGTGTATCCATTGGTTGAATTAAATAACATAATAAGCTGTAACTGGTCAGAGAAATGCCAAACAAATACTAACAATTTGAATGTTTTGAGCATTCTTGCAACACCTCTGACTCCGCCCACTGATCCCAACTTTGGGTTGTTCCCACCCTCTGATGGAGATTCAGAGGGTGGAATTAATCCACAATTCCCCTACTTTTTTTCCCCACTTCAACCACTGCTCCCGCCTCACCACCCCCGGTAAATCAATCAATCATGACATTTGTAGAGCGCACTACTCACCCGTAGGGTCTCAAGGCGCTGGGTGGGGGGGGGGGTGCCGTTACTGCTCGAACAGCCAGGTCTTGAGCTTCTTCCTGAAGGAGAGGTGGTCTTGGGTCAGGCGTAGGTCGGTCGGGAGTGAGTTCCAGGTCTTGGCGGCCAGGTAGGAGAAGGATCTTAGCAGCCGCCACTGGTGAGGAGCCTATGCCCTGATGCCCATCCACATTCGAGCCAGAGAGAAGCCACGAGGTGGCCGGGAGCATCAGCGGGAGCGAGCGGCAGGTAAGTCTTGTTCTATTTTATATTCCCAACCCTCCTCCCCCCTGCCCTCCCCACAATCCTAGATAGGCGGCATTCATCACCACTGGCATATTTCGGCAGGCGTTTGGTTCACCTTTTATCATTCTTAGGTAATCATGGCAAACCCGAACCAGATATGTTTTTAATAGAAACCTCTCTTAATGGGACTTCTGGGGGTTACTTCTGAAATTAAACTGAAAACAGAAGGCAACAGAAAGTTGAAGTTGAGTTGGGCCCTTTCTTATTCAACACTGTCCTTAAAACTAATAAAAAAGGAGCATTCGACCAAACAAAAATCTATGGTTCTCGAGATTGCTCGAAAATCATTCCCATTGACCGCTGTCTGTGCACTGCTTCGCCCCCTTACTTACAAAAGAGCAGAGGCTTCTCTGCAGAGTACAGATTGTCCCTCGGATATAGGTTTGTCGGTGCGCGCGCTGGTCCTGGCCCCTCCATTGGTCCCCCGCCCCCGCTGTGCCCGCCTCCCCTCATCCGCATCCAATAAGTTTAGTCAGGAGCCGAAGTAAACACTCGACAGTGATAAAGGGCACTGGAGGCGTTTTTTTCCATTTTTTTTCTCCATTTGCTGAGAAGGTGAAGAGAGAGCTCGGCAGACTCGGGCTGGCACAGCTGGGGAAGTGTTACCTGAAGCCTCACGGTGGAGCTCTGAGTCCACAATCTGATCCCTCGGCCTGCCGACTCCCTGCTTCGCGCGGATGCAGAAAAAGGATAGATCTTAGATCTACACGCATACACGTTCAGACAGTGTTAACAATGATACTAGAGTCTGTTTAAAGTCGAAGTCAGATCGTTTCGGTTGGACTAACTTACATGCATTGTTTAATTAGGATAAATGCATCTTTTAAAACTACATAATATCGTGCCTTTTATTTTATACCACACTACAGCTCATTTTGTCGGCAGGCTTGATGGTAGTCTCAGTGGCACTTACCCGGATTCGAACTCGTGACCTGCACAACATGTGCTCCACTAACACAGCCATCCTTTCTGCTGATTAAAGTGTTCTATTGGACAAGGTGTGACCACAAAGGGCGCGGTCATAAACCATGTTTGACTTGGTCTATTCAATGTCCTGGTGTTAAATTAAGGCAGTGTTTGCTCCTCCAAACTTTTACCTCTGTAATATGAACGTAGGATTGTGGAGGTGGTAATGTGTGTTAAGAAAGTGTGTGCACACTTGCTGAGTGGTATTTTGTTGTAGTGCTAATATGTTGTGTTATTTTTTGTGTTTCTGTCATTTTGTACTGTGGTTATTGGGTTAGTGTCTGTTTTGACCTTTGTTTTGATGTCCTCTGTTATCTTTGATTTTGTTTTTATATTAATTTGCATTTGTTATTCTGTTATTTTTTTTTTACTTTAGATATATCAGCAGACATTGATATATTGCCAGTTAAAAGCAGCCCATGCCTTCAAAGATCCTTCTAAGGTGGCAAAATAGTATTGGACCAATTTTTCAACTGCTTAAGACTCCAGTCAGCCAAACACTGTGGCTGAAACAATGAATCAGTGCTTTATGTATTTAACAATTTGCAAGTTATGATTTGCATCCCACAAAGCTCTATAACACGAGTTGCCTATATTGTATAACCTTCTTCCATTTTCGTCAATAATTTAAAAAGAATAAGGTAAAGCAAAGTCATGTTAAATTACTTTAGTGGAAATAAACAAGGGTACACAGCTAGTGTAAAGTTTTCGCTATCTGGTTCCGTTACCAACTTAGTTGTAAACATTAGAAGGGTCTAATTGCAAAATAAAGCACTTCTCAACTCGTTGAAGAGATTAATGAATTACAATACGCATTACCTCTTTACTGACTTTGTTGTTTCATGGTCACCAATACCAAGTTAGACACTTGGTGGAAGTTACTGAATTTTTCTTTTGCAAAAACGAATTCCTGAATCTGAAAACATTCTGAAAGGTTGAAATCACCCTGTTTCACACTCAGTTTCATTAAATTACAATACTGCTTTACCTACCACATTTGCAGGGTTGTTAGCGCCCTAATGTGCAGTTCTGCACTCATTTGATTGAATATATCACTGTATGAATTTGACCTTGTATGTTATTTTATGCCGGGGAAGTATTAATCAGAGGGGCAGTTTTTCAGACTGTTTTAGTTTTGACAGACATTTTTTTTACTTGAAGCACCGCCATCTTTGGGAGGTAGCCCTCTAGTGGATAAACACTCCCCGTATAACCAGCCCCGCAGCGCGGACTCATTTTTAAGACTGCTTCACCTACATCAGCTGTTGGGTTGTTAGCTCCTGAATTTTCAATTTTGTATGCATTTTATTGAATCTATCACTGTATTAATTTGACCTTGGATGTTAATTTAAGAAGTTTGACATTGACTGGGAGGTTTTTCTCAGAAGGGCTGTTTTTCAGACTGTTTTAGCTTTGGCGGATATTTTTTATCCTTTTATCACCACCACCTTGGCAGGTAGCCCTCTAGTTGTGTGGGAGGGGATGCACACTCCACTTATAACCAGCACCGCAGCACGGCCGCACCGCTGATGCACCAAAGGTATGCCAAAGGCAAACCTGTCTGTTCCCATCCACATCCGGCTCGCACCCAGCACCAGACATGCTGCGCGACCCGCCTCCCACCTTAATCTAAGGTTCCATTACTCTGCCCAGGATTTAGTTAAACTGAAACCCTTGACCTGCAAGGGTGGGCTGCAAGATTTTTAAGATCCATTGCCCCGTGTTGGCAGTGAGTGTAGGACTCATTGGCGAGGGTTTAGATTACTAAAAGCCGGCCATTGGCTTCTAGTCAGTAAATTAGGCAGAGGGCTCACCCTGACATACGGGTGATCTTGATTCATGTCAGGTCTATTCATAAGAATGTTTTAAACATTTTCTACTTGCTCAATGGGACAGATCAATTTATTAATTTTAGCAGAAAACTGGAGCAATTACTCTTCTGCCCTAGGTATTGCTCTGGCCTTACCGGCTAACTACTCCATTGTTCATGTGGATAGCGTAGGTTGTAGAGGCGGTGGTGGATCCTGCATGTTTAAGAATAGTTTTTAGTTTTCTACATTCTCCCTGCCAGACCTCAAGGTTCTGCATTTCTCAATTCAAAAAACTTTATTCGACAGCCGTCATAAAAGCAATTTTCCATTCTACGCTACACAATAAATACTACAAGAATATTAAAAATCATCATCTTTTTAAGAACAAATTAAACAAAGTGCTGTCATTTACAAAGTTACTATCTAAAATCATGTCAATTAGTCATATTATTAGTTCATTACACAATGTCTAGCTGTTGGAAAGTGCGGGTGCGTATAATCCATGACCAACCTAGAAATTTGGCGACAGCCGTCGCCAAATGAGATGTACAATCAGTTTCCAATATTCTTAATGCCTCTGCACATCTTCTTGTTCCTAGGTTTAGACACACTGGTTTTAACCATATTCGTCGTGGATTAACATATAAGGGGCAGACAAACAATACGTGGGCCACATTCTCTATTAGGTCATTACAGTGAGGGCATTTATCATCTAGGTTTGTCGACCATCTGCAGGTGAACGCCTTGATAGGAAGTGTTCCAATTCTAAACTGAAAATATAGTTTTCTATCAAGCGGTTTTTCAATAATGTCCCAATAAGACTCACATAATGGTACAGATTTAAAGTTTAAATAACGACCCGTTAGGTTTGAGTTTAAGCCTGTACAATGAGTTGACAACCATATCATTTCCCAATACATATTCTTTATTGTGGTTTTTGATGGGAAACTTTCAATATTAGAGGAATTCCACAGATGGTCTAATCCCAGCTTTCTTAGCAACCCTCTTATTTCTTTTAGCCACTGAATTGAATGAAAGCGGTCAGCCCTTATAATGTCCTTTAGGGCATTTGCAAAATGAACAAGTTCTGGTGTGGTCATAAGTCGTCTCCAGAATAGTAGTGGGCGTAGCCGAGCCAAATCATTGATACTTTTTCTGCCCAGATCATAGGCCAGTGCTACGGTTGGGGTGCTCTGGGGAACCCCAATCAAACGGCGGAAAAAACTGTTTTCCGCTGCTGTTAATTGTTTCAGATTGGAGAAACCCCAGAGTTCAGAACCGTATAGAACAGCACTGATCACCTTCATATTGTAAATTTCTAGGGCAGGAGTGATGGGCTTAGTTAATGAAGTTTTATGTTTGTGGGCCACCACACCTGCCAGTTGGTGGAATTTAAGGACAGCCATATCAATGTGAGTTTTCCAGTTCATATTAGGTTGGAGGTTTATTCCTAGATATGTAAACGCTTCGACCTGTTCAAGTTGAATACCATAAAATTTATTGAACCTCTAAAGGTATTTCGCTGGTTTAAGCACATGAACTTGGTTTTAGATGTATTTAACTCAAGTCCATGTGCTTTACAGAACTCTCCGAAGGCATTAACTGCCTTCTGGAGGCCGCTTGGTGTTCGAGAAACTATGAGCGTATCGTTCGCAAACAAGAGGACAGGTACACGTGCGCCTGCTAATATTGGGGCGTCGGTGGGGAAACGGTTAAGATAGTGTACAATACCGTTGATGTATATGGAGAACAATGTTGGTGCCAAAACACACCCCTGACGAACCCCACGTTCGACAGGGAATGCGTCGGTCACCTCGCCCTGTCCACCCCACCTAATTCTCGTGTAATTGTTCTCATGCAGGCGGACCAATAGCGTCAACAGTTCCGGGGCCATCCCAGCTTCAGCAAGCACCCCCCAGAGTTTAGAGCGAGGAACTAGGTAAAAAGCAGATTTTAAATCTACGAATACAGCGTAGAGTGTTCCCTTGGTAAGCAGGACATTCCTCCAATAAAGAGCTAGAAAAAAAAAACCTGGTCAACTGAACTTGTGCAGGGACGGAACCCAGCTTGATAGGGGGATAAAATGTCTTTTTCGTCAATCCAGGTTTGAATTTTATTCTGAACTAAACGGACCAATTTTTTTTTGAGCTGAGTCTATAATACTAATAGGTCTATAGTTACTGGGTAATGATTTATCCCCCTTTTTAAAGACTGGAATTATTTCGGCACCCTTCCAGGAGAACGGTATAGGTGCGCCTCTGGATTTCTATATTGGCACAGTTATCCTTTACAGGAGCCTTGGTAATCAGCCCCCAGGATATCTGGCAGATTTTCTGAACACTTTGGATGATGCTACTGCCGATCATTTAGTGCAGTTCTTGAATTTTAGTCACCTCTGGGATGTTATTATGCACATTGACAGTGTTATGGATGTTCAGGGGACCGTTCTTTTTGAAAAGTTAAAATCTCTAAACTTGAATAAATATGTCACCTGTCTGACTCATCAGGCAGGCCAGATCCTGGACCTAATTTTCTCTAATTGGGAAGTTGAAGTTTTTAATGTCCAGGTCATCCCTGGGTCAGCCCATTCCTTAGTTTACTTCACCTGGGGCTATGATACTACACCTAAGATAGGCATGGCTGCACTATTCTCAGGCATTATCGGGGATGGGCTACGGTTAAGGTTTTTGAGATGGAATCGCTATTAGTCAGCTCCACCCCACTATTTAGTGGAGACATGAATGCACATGCTCTAGTCACAAATTTGTGTCCTTGGAGATGGCAAATAAGGTGGCTCCCAAAATATGTTGTGGCGAACTTGGAAGTCACCCCTCCACGCCATGGTTCACCCCTTGAGTTGAAATAAATAAGGAAACAGTACAAGAATCCTGAAAGGCAATGGAGAAGGCATTATTGTTTGGAGAATAAGGAGAAGTATAGGTTGGCCCTGAAGCAATATCATAGGTTAATAAGAAGCACAGTCCACCTATTTCTGTGAATGACTACTTTCAGCAGAAAATAGCCCATCTGAAATCTTTAATACCGTTAAGCACTTTCTCCAATCAACGTCCTACTTGCAACCTAGCACAGCGTCTGAAGAATTGTGTAAAGATCACTCATATTTTGTCAAGGACAAGATCATCAAAATTGTTACCAATCTGGAATTAAAACCTGTTCCCTCTAATAGGGAGATAAAACCACGAGGGCAGTTACAGAAAAACTGTGTGATCTTAAGATTGATTCTAACCAGTCAATGCATTCTCAGATCTCTTCAGTAGTTGGCTCAAGGTTGTGATCCATGCTTTGATCACTTCTCATATTGACTATGCTAATCGTTTGTACTTGAGTCTGCCTAACTACCTGCTTAAGAGATTGCAGGCAGTATGAAATGCAACAGGTTGGCTACTTTTAAAGATCCCCATACATTGATCAATCTCTCCCTACCTAAAGGAGCTCCATTGGCTAACAGTCAAGGCGAAGATCTGGTTCAAGGCCCTAGTTTTGGCTCACAGAGTTTTTTAAGGCACTGACCCCCGCAAACTTTCTGGGAGACTACGGAACTACCAACTATTTTGAATTCTTCGTTCGTCTGATGCCAGTTTACTACATGTTCCAAGGATTAAACATAGGAAGTGGGGAAGGGCATCATTCTCTTATCTTAAGGCCCAAGCTTGGAATCAGCTCCCACTTCATTGTAGCAAGATTAGTTCTGCAAACCTATTCAGAAAATCTGTGAAGACCTGGCTGTTCGAACTAGCTTTCTGGGCATGGTAGCTTGAAGATGGGTGAGGTGTCGTGGGTTTTCAATGCCGGGACACACTTCATTAGTAGCAATATAGATTGCTTGCTTGACTGATTGATTCATTGAAGAGTATTGGAGCAATGGTGATTGGACACAACACCAGCATCCATAAAAAAAAAATAGAGGCACTTACGTCCTGATAGAAATGTTGATGCTAATTATTGATGTGCATTTATGTATATATATGTGTAAGGAATATTGTACATATATAGTATTTTTATAGTATGGACCTAGCAAAAACACAGCAGAGCACTGTACCTGGTCAAACACAAGCATAATGTTAATGAATGGTTGGAGAGGGAGCTGAATTGTGTATGGGTACTGCACTGTGAAGTAGAGTTCTTTAATAAGGTGAATCTTTAATACTTTCCTAACAGGAACGTTCTGGCAGTTCTCATATATACAGGAATGTTGTCCCAGACACTAGATGTATACATGGTAAAGGGCTGCTTTCTTGTGTTTTTTTAACTTCATAATCTGCAGTGTCATGGTGTCCTGGCTGTGAGTGTGTAGAGAACCACCAGAGTTGGTGACCGTCTTTGCAAGATAAGGAGGGGTGCTGGTTGTGATGGCTTTGTAAACTGTGCAGCTGGTTTTGAAGATGGTGAAGGCCCATAATAGGATCCAGTGGAGTTTCATCAGGATAGGGGTGATCCGATCATATTTCTTCAGGAATTGTATGTAGTGCTTAATCCGTGCTGGTGTTTGCCGGTGCGCAGCATTGGCACTTAATTTTCAACACTAGCACTGTTTTATGGAAGTCGCCCTCATTGTCGCACTTCTCTGCCTATTTTAAGCAGAACACATTAGTTTAGCAAGTCAATATTCACAAAAACATAATAGCAATAATTCCAGGCCATTGGTATTGGCATTTTGCAGTGCAGGCAGTGGCAGTGGGTGCTGCAGGCAGGGGCAGTAGGTGGTGCTAACTGAAGTTGCATTCTAGGCAATACCCTACTACTGAAACTTATTTTTTTTTAAATTTAACACTGCCTAGATGGGACATGCTGTGGCATGCAGGGTGCCTGTAAAAGGTCTGGGAGGCCATTGAGCAGGGCATTAACCACATGCAAGAGTACAAGGGCTTGCACAGCATTGCCGATGTTGCTTTCTTGAAGAAACTGTTTTACTTCCTTTAGAAGCAAAAGCGGGTGCCATGCAGTATTTCTTTTTTGCCAAAGAGTTCCCTTTAAGTTGAGGTGAATCTAAATGACTTGGCATTCAGTGAAAAATGGGGTTGGAAACCATCAAGGTTTATGTCATTGAGTCAGGTTCATACCGTTCCCTGTTTGTTGTTCTTGGCAAATAACAGGAATTCTGTCTTGGTTGGGTTGAGCTTCAGATAGGCTCTAGACATTCAAGTCTGGATAATGTGCAGGCAGTGTTTCAGGTGGTGGATGTCTGGAGCAGAGGAGAATTTCAAGGAGAGTTGTGTATCATTGGCATATTGGTGAACCACTATGCTGCCATCTGTGAGTAGAGCACTAAGGGGCCCCATGTAAAGTGTAAATATGACTGAAGACAACATGCAAGCATGGGGCACTATGCAGGTGAGAGGGATCTTTTGTTACCCGTAGGTGCACATGCGGTCATACTGGTGTTGGTTGGACTTGATGTAGCTGACCTTTGATACAGCAGTGCGCCAGTGATATATGTTCATACGTAGCATTATTCTGAGCAAATTAATTTAATTGAGCTTAGGAGATGCCCCTGTTTTCTCAAAGTTAAGCAGTTCGCCTGGTCGTTGTGATTAACAAAGGACAATCAACCATCTCAACCCTCCAACACTTAGTAAAGAAACATTCTTAAGGGTGCTGTGTGAGCAGATGCACCTTTACAACAGCAGGTGTGCAGAATGCCTGCCAAAGGCAAACCTATTTCCTTCTGTCTGGGAATAGACATGTCCACCTTCCCAGGGATGCTGAACATGGTGGTGCAGGAAGAGGCACTCATTTTGCAGCTAGGCCAGGAAGTGTCTTTAGTTCCTGCAAGGCCTCAAAACTATACCCCCCCATTTAGGGACATATTCTCCTCCAGTTTGGCCTTTCCATATGTGAGAAGCGACTAGGCTCCCATCCGCTGAGGGGCTGAAAAGGGACATGCCAGTACATCTTCCTTCGCCCAGTGGTCATTGAAGAGTTGTGCAGGTTGCTCGCTCGAGATGGTACCCTAAGTTGACAAGTGCTGAGAAGGCTCATGTGTGAAAATCTGAACCAGTCCAGGCTCTTGAACTCTGTTCACAAGAGTGACACTGTATGTAGCTTTAGGAGCACTCTCCAAGATAAGTTTGTGTCCCTTAGCATTAGGGGCGCTCTCCTAGGTATGTTTGGGTCTATTCGCTTTAGGGGTGCGCTCCAAGATAAGTTTGGGTCCCTTACAACCAATAATAAGTGGGACATACTACAACAATGAATAAATTTAGCACAAATATGCAATCACATTTTGTCTACTAATTCGGAGTAGCCACTAAGCATTATGTGCACAGATGTTCAATAAACTGCATTTGATGTACTAATACTCGAGTGTTTGTGCCACATGTTTTCGCTTTAGGCTCTATGGACTGTAGCAGCCCGCTGATAACAAACATCCCTTTACCAACAGTAACTGCACCAATAAAATAAAACCCATTTCCATTCAAAAAAATCTTTGATATCTGCTTTATTGAATAAAAGAACAGATAACTCTGCAAGGACCGCTGCCTTTCTGCTGCGCGGAAGCACATTACAGACAACAGGAAAGGCAAAATGGACTCCATTAACCTATCGGATCGCTCCATCTTATGCGCCTGATGCACTCCACTACGCATAAAATCCCAGTTGTCAGCAGTAATGCTTGCATTAGACTTGCAAGCTACAGAGACAAAAACGACAGGGGTCTGCAGTTTAGCCACCGCCTGTGCAAGTAAGAGTGGTGGGGCCTGGTGGGAGGGGGGGAGGGGTGGGGAGGGCAGCAGCGGCCGGTAGTGGGAGTACTGGCCGGGCTGTGACGTGGGGAGGGGGAGGGGCATGGTGGGGGGTAGTAATGTATGGATTACGGACTTTAAAAGGTAAGTAAACATAAAAATAAATAAAAGGAATTTTGTTGTACACACTGCATCACCAAATGCGATGCAGTGTGTGCAACGAAATTCGTTTTATTTATTTTTATGTTTACTTACCTTTTAAAGTCCGTAATCCATACATTACTACCCTCCACCCTGCCCCTCCCCCTCCCCACGTCACTGCCCGGCTGGTACTCCCACATCCGGCCGCGGCTGGGGGAGGGGGGAACTTATGATGATGAGGGAAAATTAAATAAATGATACATTTTCTCTCATCATCGTCCGTCGAAATCCCCCCCTGGGCCCCACCACTCTTACCTGGACGGGCCGTGGCTGCTGCAGATTTAGACCCACAGCACCAAGAGCTATGCCACTTGGTGATTTGTTTATTTCAATGTGAATGTTTTATCTTACTCAAGGCTCTAATCTGCAATACAAGCCGCTGACATGATCACCTACGAAGGATGGTGTAGGTAATCCCCTCCCACATCGTATCACACCAAAAGGGGCTTTGTTATGCACCCAGATTCAGGTTTGCAGAAACTGGACTACATTGGACTAAAAAAGCCGCAATTTTACTTCTCTCTAAGCGCCAGGTAAAGGCGTGCACTTGCAAGCACTGAGGCACTGAGAAACGAGAGGAAGAATCATAATGTGTGCATGAATAACTGTAATGGATAAAATCTCAACACAGAAGAAAATGAATATGAAGCAAAAATAGTCAGTTACTATTTCAGGATACATTTAAGTCTCAATAAATGTGATTATTTACAGAGTGGAATTGCACATTTAGAGCACCAACTCTTTGAGGTTACCATGCTTTCTGTCCTAGGTATCAGGCACAGAAATCTTTCCTCACTTGGGCATTCTTTGCATAAAAATTGCTGACAGAAAGAAATTACTGCTTTTTGTGAATATTTGTGTTTGTTGGACCTGACACCTTGGCATGGTTTTCGCTCAATTTTTTATCTTCCATCTTCTTGTTTTTGCTGACTTCCTTTTTTCTGGCTTTAGGACTCTACACAATTTACCACGAAAGTGCTAAAGTGCTTGTGACCTCTCCTTTAAACATGGTAATATTGGAATATACCTAGGTGGCACATTTAATTACTTACATGTACCCAGATCCGGTAAATTAAATGCTGCAGAACTGATTGTGTTACCCACTTAAGTAGCACTTTAAACATGTCTCAGGATTGCCATTGCAGCCTGTGTGTGCAGTTTAAAATAGCAATTTCAACCTGGCAAAATAAACCTTTTGACATGTCTAAACCTTCCTTTTTAATACTTATATTACCTCTAGGGTAGGCCCCAAACACCCCAAAGGGCAGGGTGCTGTGTATTTAAAAAGTTGGACGTGTACTTTTAAGTTTTACATATCCTGGAAGTGAAAAACTTTTACATTTGTTTTTCACTACTTCAGGGCCTACCTCCCCTATAGGATAGCATAGGGTTACCTTAAACCATGTAATCAATGATAACTTTCAATTGGGAGCAAGTAGGAATGTCGAGTTTGGTGTCTATAGAATTGTAATTTAAAACGTTCTTTCAAGGTAAAGTAAGATCTTAAGTGACAATTCTGAAAATCCCCCTTTTAGAAAGTTGGCATTTTCTTGTCGTAACCATTTGGTGCCTGCAGCCTGTATCCTAGGCAACATGACTAGGAATAGCTGGCGGTCAGTCTTTGTGCAATGCTTCCAGACACTAACACGAAAGGGGAAAATGTGTTGGCAGGGTGGGCCATCTCTGACCTGTTAGTGGAGAGAACTTGTCACCTACCACACTTGCACATCATAAAGACTCTGCCTGAGCCCACCCACAAAGGCTTTGACACTTTTTTTTGTGTCCCCAGACAAACTGAGGATGAGGCAGGGAGGCAGGCCATTCCAAGCACCTTTGGAGTCAGAAACCTTCAGAATTCTTTCCTACTTCAAAGCTAGCACTAGTTATAAATATTGGCCCCTCATACCCAACTATTCAGTACAGCTATGGATCTGTGGAAGACTAAGGACTGCTATTCTGCTCTGCAAGAAGGACAGCTACTCTGTTGCACTGATGCCTGAGTCAAAAGGACTAGACCAGCATCTCAAACCCAGGACCACCAGAGTGAGTCCACGGGCTATTTGGTTGACCTCCTGAATCAGACCCTCAGTGACAGGGAAAGGCTCCAACCACCTTGATATAAGCCCCTAAACCTTGGCTGCTGTGAGTTGTACCACCCAAGTGGTGCCGCACCAGGCCTGGGCCCTTGGAAGTGGGCCGGAAGGTGCTTGGTCAACCCAGCTATGGTTTTGTGAACAGAGATGATGCAACATGACACATCTCTTTATAGCCGCATCAGAACTGCCCTTGCACGACACATCCCTGATGCAGGACTGTACATCACAGCCCACTAATCTCCTCAGAACCACTGTTGTGCAGTGCATTCCTTGGCACAGTATCTCATAAAGCTTCCCAAACAGGATTTAAGGTACTTTGTTCAGCGAGCCAAACTTGATTCCTGTATCCGGTTTGCGCTCCATCGCATTCAACCTGAACTTGTGACTGTGTCTCAGTCCAGTGTGACCAGATAACCACAGTTGGTGCTTTGTGCTTCTAGGCACTATTTTTGCTTAGATCTTTAAAATTGCATTACTCCTACTAATTGGATTTTTGTTGTTTTGGTCTTAAATAATGATTACATTTGATGTTATTTTTCTAAATTTAATGGGATTTTTCTTTTGTTTTGTTTTCGCTTTATTACTGTTAGAAGTGCTGCATAAATCCTTTACACACTGCCTCTAAGTTAAGCTTGACTGATTTTGTGTCACACTACCAGAGGGCCGAGCACAGGTTAATTTGTTGTTTGCTTGAGTCTCACCCTGACAAGAATTATGGTTATTGCTTGAGTAGGCTTGAGTAGGATTCCACCCCACTAAATCAGTAACCCAATTTCCTACAGTATTCTATCCCAGTCAGTTGGAGTTTTTGTCTGCAACTAGATGCTGAGCTGGTTGCACCCTAGCTCCTCATGGGGTTCTCTTGCATGTAACGTGTTCCTTACTAAAGTACTTGTACCTAAATTCCTACTCGGTCTCCACACCAGTGTGCATCTTCAAAATACAACCGTGGCGATGGGTGAAAACTAACTGTGCAAAGCAGCTTTTACAACACTGCCTTTGCCACGCAATGCCTTTACCATTCAATGCCTTTACCACCTATACCTCGTAGCATTTACCAGGCATGCCATTACCACACAGGTAGATTTTTGTGCTTTTACGACACACGCCTTTACTATGCATGGTAAGTATTGTTAAGGTCATACCAACATATGTACAACATAAATATCTGGTGTGTGTGTGTATATATATATATCTATATACATATCTGATGTGTAGCTATATATATATATATATATATATATATATATATATACACACACACATATATATATATATAAACATACATGTATATACATACATATATGTATGTATGTGTATATATATATCACCCCCAATTTAAAAAAAAGTGCTATGACGCATTTAATGATGGCCACATAATAGTGCTTTATAAAAGGAAGGGCCCGCGGAATAGGGGGTCCAGGGGACAATATTGCCTTGGGAAGGGGGCACACATCCCTACAATTAAAATTTTAAAAAGACCCTAGCAGATGTGGTCCCCAGGGCCAATATTGACTTGGGGAGGGGGGCTGCGTGCCATGCCCTGCAGCTGATTTGTGTGGGATTGCTTGCATGTGAGGGGTTAGCTGCAGGGCCACCCTTCACCTCTAATGGCCAAAGGTGGGGTTGGCTTTACATATGGTAAAACAATATTACTTTATATTAAAAAAAATCCTAGAAATTCACTGAAAAAAACAAACATTAACATGACATTATGGTTAGGTGAAACTTTCTGTGACAAAGTAACATTTAAAAAAACACAAAAATTCTGCAGGTATAGTTATTTCTAGTAACTATAACTCATGCCCTTGTCATGCACTGCTAATTACCTCACATATTACATCACTTAAGACATGTTCAATGACATTAGATAACAACACTGCAACATTTGAAATTACATCATTTATGACAAAACTGTGTCGTATGCTGAAAAAAAGAAGAAAAACTACAATAAAAGATTTTTATTTAAACAAGCATGCCAACATTCCACTATACATAGAAAGCTTTTATAGATGCACTATGAATTAATAGCCTTCTAGGGGGTTTCATGCCAAAAAAGTATTTTCCTAAAAAACATACAATCCAAAATATAGACTACCAAAATCTGGACCTTGTTTTCATAATTTACACAAAAATGTTGATCTGTATTTAGGGGCCTATTACGATTGCGGTTTTTCCGCATCCTCCGGGCCGGCGGAAGCCACCGCCGGCCCGGAGGATGCGGAAAAACCGCAGCGGACCCACCAAAGACCCACCGCCACATTAGGATGGCTGGTGGGTCCTGGTTTCCGTCCGCAGCTTTTCCGCCGCGGTTGGCTTACAACCGCGGCGGAAAAGCTCTAATATGGTGGTGGTGTCTCTCAGACACCGCCAGCCATATTAGGATGGGCTTTAAAAAATGCTTTTCCACAGCGGGTTTTCCGCTGTGAAAAAGCATGTGGAATTTCACTGTGGGGCCCGTTGCGGGCCCCCTGGGTGGTGGGGTGTGGAGGGTGCACATGGAGGGTACCTATGGTACCCCCCTGCATTTCTATGCAGAAATCGGCAGGCACCGCACGGTGCCTGCTGCTTTCTGCATACAAATGCAATGTATGCATTTTTACCACTGCGGATGGGTGCAGCTTGACGCAGCACCCGCCGCAATGGTAAAAATAGAGGATGTGACCGCCAGGGTGACGGTCACATCCTAATTGGACAGGAAGGAACTCCGCAGGCCATTCGGAGGTTCCCTCCTCCTCTATGGTCGCGGACGGACTCAAGTCCGTCCGCGATCATAATGGGCCCCCAAGTCTGTAAATCTATACACACTCCCTATCTGTTTTGGTACTGTATCATTTTACTCAGCTAACTTTAATCTTAGCACATTTGGAGTAAAGAGCTTCACAATGATAACTCATTATTTTGGTAGTGAGATATTTAAGCCAGGTCGACATTTCAGTAGTCTACACTTTTGCATGAGATGTTTCTGCAGACTGTGTTTGCACATGCAGCTTCTGCAGGCAACTACTTCAGAATCCACAAGCCTCAGCATAATCATGCCATAACCCTTCCTTTGCTTTCCAGTATGAATGTATTCTATATAGCATGTGGAGCACATAATGATAAACTAAGACCAAGTATAAGGGCAATGGGGAAAACAAGCAATTACTGTACTTCCCAACTAAGATGCCAAAACAAAAAACGCCAACGATTTCAACCTGAGCCGCAAATACCCCAGAGAGTACGCCATTGATCCCTGAGTGGGATTCGCGAATAACATTTTCTCCAAATTAGATGCTGACATTTCTAATTCTTTTCTGCGCTGTGGAAAGAAACACCTACTTCTACTGAGAGCCGTACCCTTTCAACACAAGGGTTATTAGCTCCTATTCATATTTCTGCTCTCACCTACCCTACAACAACCACAAACACTATAATTGATTTTTTCCTAGGCTGAAATCTATGCGCTTGCTCTCGCAACATAGCTATTTATACTTGCTCTGTTTCATTTAGATTATGCCTGAGGAGACATATTGTGCTTGGGTATTTTGCTGTTCCTTTTCTCCTTTTCTATGCATTGCATTAATGGTGGTGCTTAACGACTCCGCTTGTGTAGGCTTTCTATTTAAGGTGGGATGAATACCTGTGCGGCTGCCGACTGAGGCTCAATCAAAGCAATTACAGTGTGTGCAGCACACCACCCGCTCCCGACTTAAGTGCAGGTACAATCACTTTGTTCAAGTACTTATTACTTGAACAGGAGTATGCCTTAGGACTTGCAGTGATGACATTGCAAGTGAACCAGCAGTCGTGAGGGCTAGAGAGGTTTTTGTGATATTTTAACATAATTACCTCTTGTTCTTGTGATACATAGTGTCTTTATGAAGCGTTTATTTGTTGTTAAATAAGTACTCCTTAGTTGGTTTAAATGTATTTTTTCATGCAGGATTGGTTTCATCTTGATCATTCATTTTAATTCCTCTAGAAAGTTGTGACTTCCAGAACTTGAAGTATCCGAACGGCGGGGGCTAATTTGCCCTCGGTTGAGATCTGTGTGCAACCTGTAGGTTATGAGTTGAATCCTGACAGAGATGATTCTGTTTTTGTATTCCAAAGTCAATACTCCATTACTACCAAGTGGACTAATTAACAGTTGCTACGTACAGGCTGCAAAGATGAAACGCTGAAATAGCAAGAGCTTTAATATAGTACAAGTTCTTGTGTTTTTTACCACAATCGTATCGCTGGGTTTTCTGAATATCATCATCAGAAGAACTTTATTTGATACACAGAATCATCAAATCATAGTTACAACACTAAAAACACTGGCAAATAAAACACATACAGTGCATTGGTTCATATAATATTTACAGTTAGCAGCAGCAAAATTATGTATCAATGTGCTACATTTACACAGTTGGAAATCTTCAGTTGATTTTGTCACAGAAGTTTTGTTCCCTATGTACAATTGTTAGCGTTAAGTGCTATAAAGTGCCAAGTGCAAATTTGTTTGATCTTACTAAAAACACTTATAATACATTTGTCATCATATTATTTACAATATCTGCTGGCACGATTTTATGACATGTGCTACGTTTACACAATTAAAAGACTTTGGTTAAATTTGTGGTAGAAATGTTGGTCCCCTTATAACATTTTCTGAATATCATTAATGTTGTTTTCTGATATGATGCCTAAAATGTATTTATGAATAAAACTTCAATTTGCCATGTGATTGAAAACATGATGTGATTTGCAAGCTTGGAAAGAGCGAGATAACAGTGGTGTTAGGACTATCAATGGAAAATTGTCAAAGTCAACTTGGAATGCCACATCCAGTGGATAGATAAATGTGCAATATTGATTATTTACAAATGTTAGGGAAGTTGAGACGATGAAGCAGGTGAGACAAGGAAAGCGTGACTCTCATATCATCGTATCGACTATTATCATCCAGAGGCCGAGGCCAACACAAAATCATGGGACAAACTGCAACTTTTGTTGAGATGCCACAATTGTCACTTTGATCCGCTGTCTCCTAGATGTGCAAAGGCCTTGGTCCTTGTCAGTGGTGAGCATGCTTTTGCACTGTAGGGTCTTGTTTGTACTCCTTACACCCCCAGCTCCAGCAGCCACTGTGGTAGCCAATGGGTGTGCTTTTTCAGTGTAATAAGAGTAAAGCAATGCTAAACTCTGTAAAGGAGTTTGCAAGTGGAGGAACAGGCCAAATGCAGGACATTGCATCTACTTCAATAGAAATGCTGAGCATCTTCACATCCTCACTGGATTGCATATTTGCTATTTTTATTTGCTTTCAGGTCTCTGACTCATTATTGTGATTTCAGCAATGTGTCCAATAAAGCTACAGATTCACCTTCATAGGTGGATCCCGAATAAGGTAAGTTCCTCTGTGTACAATTACCCTCTGCTAGCACTTACCTCCAGGATGACTTTCTTTGATGTTTGAGTTCAGCTGTGAGACCTGGTCGACTCTAACATTATACATCGAGCATCTCTGACAACATCTCTACAAGATTCCTGAAGAACCTCTGATGTAGGTTATCTGGTCTACCTAATTTCCATACCCTACACTTCCTAGCTTCTTACTTTAGCTGCTTCAATTTCCCTTTGTCTCCCCTCTGAGCTCCTCCTTTCTAACCTTCTTTGGTTGGTTTCTATTTGTGTAAATGTATCTAGTGTGGTGTGTATAGAGAAGATGTAACCAGCTTGAGATTACACACTATGAATGTGGAATTCTGGGCTTACGATGAGGCCTCAGTGATAACGTCAGTATCAAAACTATTACATATCCCTTAGTCAAGTAACTATTACTTGTAGTGGACAATTGTAAGGAAAATAAAGACACTCTCTTAGTTCAGAACAGGTAGGAAACGGGGTTTGTTGTGGACTGAGACCTCTTTGCCCCTAAACCCTGAAAACAAACCACTCACCTCATTGCTTATGAAGTAGAGTAAGTGGGCTACAAAATACTTGACTGATTACAAAAGCAATACTGTCACTTGATTACTAACTTACCCTTTTGAATGAGCCAACCAACTATTTTTGATAAATCCAAATAAATTTGAGACATTAAGGTCCTTGTATAGAAAGCACTCCGACCGATGCTCTTTTAATAATTTTAACATGCATATTTCTGATGTTGTGTTTGGCTTCTGCATGAAAACAGCTTTGTAAAGCACAAGACAATAATAATATTAATATTATTATTAATAATAATAATAATAATACCTAATATTATTAAGATTATTATCAAACATCAATAATAAGCATCGTATATTATCAACACTGGTAATAATAATAACTATAATAATATTATAATTAGCTGTATTATTAGTAATAGTAATAGAACAGTAGTAGCAGTAGTAGAAGCAGTAGAACTGGTATTTATAGAGTGCACACAATAAATTCAAATGCCTTGATGCAGTTCAACAAGATGGGTTATTAACACCCAAATCAATGGTATTCCTATTATGGACACTGGGAAGAAAAAAAGTAGTGTCAACCGTGCAATCATTCGTGGAAGCCTATTGAGTGGGTTCCATGCTAAAATGCAGATACATGAAGATCTTTTGTAAAAACCTACACAAGACTCTCACAATCTCAACCATACTCAAATATCAATAATTATCATTGCTAGACTGTGTAGGGTGATGTCAATTTGATTGTAAGATTGTACATTGTTCCAATGATAATGATCGATAACTGTATTTTACAACAGTGTTACTGTTAATTAAGAAGATCTTATTCTGTTTTATTGTTTAGCTTTTTGTCTTCTCTTACAACCCTGAAAAAACGAATATTTTTCTGAAATAGTTGTTGGCTGTTGTCAATTTCACTGAATGAAGAATTATGGTTGCCATGTATTATTTTGTATGAATAATCATGTCAAATTGGACATTCATCCTTGTCAATGAAAAGACATTTCTTAAATCGAACATTCATCCATGACAATAAAATGAAATGTGTATGAAATAGTCACAGTTCAAGGACTTTATAGTGTCTCTCAGAAAATATTTTTTATCCTGATGTTGGTTATATTAAACTTTGCCGCTGGAAGGTAACCATTGACCAGAAAGAGATTTGTGTTACCTATTGAATGTAATGTCATACAGTACTTTATGTTCAAATGAGTGCATATAGCAGGCATTTGCTTCAAAAGTGTGTGCATGCAGTCTTTTATGCTCAAGGATTACGTGTACAATGCTATATGCTCTTGTGTGTGTTGATATGGTATGTTCAAAGTTATTTCCATAAAGGATTGGATGTTAAAAGGTGTAAATACATTAATGTATACTCAAGAATGTGGGTGTGTTTACAACATGTTTAAAGGCATTTGTATAGAGTACTGTATGTTTGGAGGAGTGGGTATACAATACTATATACTCAAATATATGTATGTGTGTGTATCGTACATTATATTTAAAAATATTTTGTATTGAGTATTGTATGTTTGAAGTGGTGTAAAGGCAGTACTAAATGTTCAAAGGTGTATGTAAACAGTACAGAACGTTCAAATGTGTATGTGCGCATACCTTTTGTTACATGTACTACATGCACACACACACAATGGTGTATGTATATATAATGTTGCATTTTTAAAGATGTGTATATACAGTGCAATATGTTCAAAGTTGTGTACATACAGAACTGTAAATTGAAAGTGCTGTTTAAAATATCAATTGCGCTTTTCTGCCTACGGTCAATTGACCAGTCAATATGTAAAGGCACAATGCCTTGGAAGTTTGCAAGCTTGATGAGAGCGATAATGCAACTTATGACTGTTAAGGAAATAGTCTGAAATGGCAATTAGAAAGTGTAATGCACAATGCCCCTCTCTGTTTACCTAACCCAAACCAGATGTCACTATTTTGCAATCGTGCAGATTGATACTGCACAACCTGTGCCCAGCACAAAATCCTAGGGGCTTGATTCTCAAAAGTCCCAACTGTCCATGCAAAAAATTCTGAAATTCATACTCAGAGGCTTACGACTACAATTTGCGTAATTGTCCAGCTTTCCTAGGATTATGAAAGAATTCATTAGTACTGGTTGAAAGCTGTGACTAGCCAGCTTCCAGGGATTACTTGCATGCCTGAACATTTACACATATGTAATTGTTTTGGATTTCTCACGGAAAATATTTTCTCTATGGAGAAACCACTTACCCAACACCTCAACCTAACCCTAGTCCTACCCTAAAAATGTATTTACTTCAACTGTTTTTGAGGTTTCAAACTAACAGGGAAACTACCAGAAAATGGGTGTGACCCACTATTATCTAATATTTTGTATATGTTTGTCATGTTTTGATGTGGTCTCCACCTGGGAACATCCAAAGCATGATTTTATTAGCAAATTTACTCGACTAGAGAATTGTGCCCTACTGCAGAAATGAAAATAGAATGTAAATCCATTTACTGTGAATAAGCAACAGGGTTTTATCCTTATAATTCTGCTATTAGCACCCTTATGTCATACATAGTCACTCAAATGGTTTTGGAGCATTATGAATCAGGCAGTGATTCTCAATTTTGCATAAAGTGGCATACGTTGTATTTTTTTGTCATTACGGTATGCCACAGAACTTTTCCAGAGGGATTAATTTAGCAGTGTCGCACTTTATCTCTGTATTACCAATTGCATGCACTTTACCACTTTGGCACATGCGCACACACACAACCATGTGCGCTAACACACACTTGCATTTACACACTCACACATATTGATATACACATGGCTCTATAGACACACACATTAGAAGATAGACATACACATGCAACAATATTACTACACACATAGGTGCATGGACACATGCACACATTCACACACATGCTCATACACATGCAACCCCACAAATTAAACATGCATATACAAATGCACACACACACATACACAAATTCAAACACACTTAGCCCAAATCAGAAAAAAATATAGAAATGCAATGAGCATTTGTGGCAGCTTCTGGAAATTGAGTATATTGCATCTCGGCAGTGCAGCTCTAGGAGCACACACATTTAATAAAAATACCATGTACTCGCCCCAACATTAGCGATGCAAGCTTTCTAACCGTTCGTGTATATGTTGATCACTGGTGCAGACTCACACGTATCAGCTGGAGTAGGTTAAGTACCCACTGAATATAGAGATTCAGAAAATAAAGGAGGTTTAAAAATAGAAGCCATAATTATTCTCTGCTGTTGAGAGATGAGATGAAGGGAAAGAAATAACCGATTTAAGTATTATGGTTTGCAACTCAACCAGAAAATGCCAGTGGCTGCATTTAAAAAGCTCACGCATTGTGGGCTAGTCTCATCCAAGTGCCCTGCACTAGGGGGCCTTTCCGGGTGCGTTTTCATGCAGGTACAGTGACTGCATTGTGGTCACATACGCAATGAGCTGCACACACAGTCCTTCTAAATACAAACCGCAGAAGGAAGAGGGAAGCGATGGGAAGCCGTGTCCACCCTTCACTACAACAGAGCGATAGGAGTCTTTATTGGGAGAATTACACGCATGTGGATGGACGTCATCTGTCTGGTCTGGTCTTCGGGCAACCAGTTTCGGGAACGGCCAGTCATAATTGGGTGCTATGCGTGGTTTTATAGGACCCAGAAGTTAGGGGGAGTCAATGACAGTCAGCATCAGGGCGCATATTTATACTTGCGCTGGTCGGAAAAGGGGACAGTGCGCCCTTGTAGCTGCGCATTCCGTGAAATGACAGGTGGCTGCATCAAAGCTGTTCATGGTTCTTTGTGCAAGGGGAAACCATTTTAAAAACAGGTCAGAGACCTCCTGGTTGGCGGGAGCAATGAGTGACTGCACACGCCTGCAGGAGGATGTCTGGGAGGTCCATGGTACCCCCTTTACTCTCTTTAGAGGTCTGTCCTCAGCAAGCACACTGTCAATACACCCCCTAAGAGCCTACGTGCCTCTGCACCTGTGTCCATAATACGGTGCTAGCACAGAGGCAAAGTAATGCCCTTATATGCATTGGGCCAGGTTCCCATGCAAATGAGGGAATGCCCTTGCAAGATAGCACTCTGCAGCCCCTTCTATAATAGCATAGTGCCCTGGGGGATACACAAAGCAGGTGCTGGAGGTCAGTGAGTGTTGATGAGTGAAAGCATTAGGTTCTAAAGGGCAGGGATTGTCACAGGGAAAATTTGTCAGATACTGAAAGTCTGGAAATGTCAGTGGCACATATCAGCTGTTGAAGCTCTTTTGGTGTCAGTGAGAGAAAGCATTAGGCGTTAGCAGTGAAGGATGTCATTGAGAGAAAGGATCCCGTGTTGGAGAACTGGGAGTTTCACTCAGAGAAAGCTTCAGATATTGAAGGCCAGGAAGTGACTGTGAGAGAAAAACATAAGTACCTGGAGCTCATTCATCTCAGTCAGAGAAAGCCCTAGGTGCAGGAGGTCACAGATGGTCAGTTAGAGAGAGCATCATGTCTTGTGGCACATAAGGTGTCAGTGAGAGAAAATAAAAAACATGCTAATGGACGATAATGGTAAATGTACTTGTGGTTTAAATTTAAAATGTACTAGTGTTCATTTTTTAATGGATTGTTCAAAATTGATATCAGTACGGTGCTTGATTTTAAGACCACTCTTTTTAAAATATAGAATAAGAACAAGGCTGCAAGCAATTGAGCTACTTACGGACATGCAGACCTTAGAGAGTGCAATCGCCTTGGCAAAATTTATACAAGTAGCCAAAAGATATCTGTTGAAATAATGATTCAAAATAAGGCGGTCCAAGGGGTGATAAATTGATAGAAATAGCATGGTTGTAATCATTTCATATATTGCAATTTTTAAGTACTTTACTGTGTTTTATAATGTGTTATTGCAAAAATATGTTTTTATGAGAATACTATGAAAATGGTTTTTAGGTCTTCATGGATTTTAATAATTGTATTTTTTATTCTGTGATAAAAATGTATTTGTAGTTTAAAGGCCAAATGGTCAAAATAAACTTATTTTTGAACTGAACTGAGAGAAAACATCAGATGTTGAGGCACAGGGGTGGACAGTGAGATCCCAGACATTGGATATCAGGGATTCCCAGTGAGAGAAGGCATCAGGGGTTGAGGATAAAGTAGTGTCTGTTAGTCTCTCTGAGAGAATTCACATATATTGGAGGTTAGGAAGCGTCAGTGTGATGAAGCATCAGGTTTTGTACCGACAGGCAGTGTCAGCGAGGAAATTTATCTGACACTGAGGGGCAGATTTAGAAGCCCCTTACGCCACTTTTGTGTCACTTTTCCCATGTTAAAAGTGACACAAAAGTGGTGCAAGGGGCTAGTAAATCTGCCCCTGAGTGTCAGCGAGCATCAGTACGAGATGCCATAGGGTGGTGAAAGTCATTGAGTGTTAATGAGTGAAAAGCATCAGATTTAGAGGTCAGGGAGTGTCAGTGAGGCAATTCACAATATATTGGAGGTCAGAAAGCATCAGGTGTTGGAGCTCATATGGTTCCAGTGAGAGAACGCATCAGGCGTTGGAGATCAGGGAGTATGAGTGAGATTATTCATCCGGCACTGGAGGTCAGGGAGGGTCAGTGCGAGAAGGCATCAGGTGTTGGAGGTAGGGAGTACCACTGAGAACAGTTATCGGGTATTGGAAGTCAGAGTGGTCAGGGCTCAGTGAGAGAAAGTATCAGATGCCGCCATCTGTAGGGTTTCATATTTCAATGTTCATAGGATTCCAATGAAGTTTACATACTAAAGATCAAGTTAATCCATAAAGTCCCTTCCAAGTCTACTTCTCAATGATTCCGTAAGGCGTAAAGACCTTATAATGGCTAAGGTCCAAGATTTGCTTTTTGCCATTTTACCAATTTTTCAGATCAGAAAACAAGAAACTGACTGAAAAAGCACCACTGAATACAGATGAAGTTAGAAAAGTAGTTTATGTTCCTTTGGTGCAATGACTCCAAACATAAACATTACCATATTTAACCTCTATTTTTCAGATCTACATCCCTAACCTTTAGACAGAGTTCTCATTGCCCTGTGGTAAGCAGCAGTAAATGCACAAAAACCCATGCACTGCCTGTAGTTCCTACCAATGTGACTGACCATAGAACTTAAGCCTACACAGGGCCCCTGGAATTATGTGGCAGAGGAAGACCAAAGTGTGCAGCAGTCATAACACAATAATGCAGAAAAAAAGGGTGAGGTTTGTGGCATAATAAGGTACGTTTTGTGTTAGTATTATTTAATTGGTTTGTCATTTCTACACATCAACCTTGTCTTGGCAAAGTTTTCACCTCAGTTGGGTTGACTAAATTATGCATTAACAAAAATGCAAATTATGCGGCATACTAGGGTACAATTTGTGACAGCATTAGTTTGTCATCTTTAGGGGTTAATGCTGTTTTGGCAAGGATTTCACCGTATTTGTACTAGTAGCAACACCGAGAACAACAATAAACAACTGAAACGAGAACAGCCAACCTTTGCGAAAAGCCTTACCTTGCACAGCAACATGTGCCACCACGTTTTGAGTAACTTTTGATCCAGTTTGACCTAGAAGCTACATTTTCTGTCAAATTATGCAGCAAAAGATAGTTTATATGGCAAATGCTGCAAATCTGCAAGTATGCAGAAAATTCAGTGGCTGAAGAACCGCATAATTCCAGTGTCACTGGTTTTATCCCAAGATGGCGGAGTGTGTCACATAGCACCTGTGATTTCCCCCTTTGAAAGGCGTGTGTACAATCAGAGCAGTAAGAAGCCCCTGGCTGAGTGCTCCTGTGAATAACAACAGAGAAACCAGTTGGGTACAGGTTGGCGTCTCTTCCGGGTACCTCTGTCTCTGACATCTGCTTTTCCATCGACCGCATCGAGCCCTCCGCTCTCATCAGGACCAGGCTGAACACTGCTCCCCCTGCCAGGCCTGGAGCTTCCACCTTCCTGAGATAACTCTGGCAAACACAACCAGCCCTGCCTGGGACGTGCCAACTGGCCCGAGGCAGAAGCGCTTTGGAAACAAAGGCCTCTCACAACAGCCTGAAACGTGCATTGTTACACAACCAGCGCCGAGAATGTTTACTGCAAACTGAACAAACAATGTGTGCCGACACAACAACGTTTGATGATGTGTGCTGTTTGAACACGGGCACGGGCGCGTCTCACTGCGCATTCAGCACAAAGGAGTGCACAGCGCCGGAGTATCCTTTTCAAAGCCCTCAGAGAGGGTGCCAGGCTGGGTGTGTGCCAGCCGCCTTCAGCACGAGACAATGCTGCCAGGCCCTCGGAGGCGGGCTGTGGGGATGAAGCCAGACCCTCCGCTTGCTGGAGCACCTGCCAGAGGAACAGCACAAAAGATTCTGCTGTATGCGCCTCTTGCAGGGAATTAGATGGGTACACACACTTGTCGGACAAGAAAGCACTGAAGTAGAGGGTGGGAGAAGATGATACACAATGAATAGACTGGCACCAACAAAAGGCCGGGCATCCATTTGAATGTCCTGCTTTGAAAGCTGGGATTCAACGAGCGTGCGTGAGACAAGACAGAGAAGCCTGGTATACTCTGGGGGCTGGATTTATGAATATTTGATGCAGTGCAATGCAGCAAGACAACCTGCTATGCTGAGTCAAACTGAGAAGGCAGGAATGCGCCATATTTACTAAGATGCAGCAAATTTCCATACTCACACTGCACTGGCACACGATGCGCTGCCTAGCACCAACGCAGGCACCCTTGAGTCATGGTGCAAGGGTGACTGCGTAGCAGGCAGGACATTTTGTGTGTAAAAATGGACACCTTCCTGCACGAAAAAAACATGTAATGTAATGTGTATACTTGTAAAGCGCACTGTTGCCAGCCGGAGTCCTGGCGCTGTGTACCGCTGGGGAACCCGTCCTGGCTTTCCCTGTGGGATGGTCCCTGCTGGGAATCTCCAAGGTGGAGCCAGGCATCCCCGGCGTTGATGGGGCCGTTGTGGAGATTAGGCAAGGTAATGCCCAGAGTTGCCGAGTGCGACCCCTGGTTACAGTAGGCACCGATGCGAGAATTATCAAGTCCGCTGACCCTGGTCCATGACCCTGCCGCATCGGGAATCGAACCCTGGTCCCGGGCCGACTTCTGCTTCCGGGTCTGCCGCCTCTAACCAGTGAGCCACACCAATCCAGAGAACATCCCTGGAGCTTGTTCCTATTTCCAAATGTGCTGCGGAATCCAGCACGGTTGGAAAGGGGCACAACAAGCAGAAATGAAGATATTTGTCGTCATTGCACCTCTATTGGGAAGTCGTACAATTTATACGCATTCCCAGGTTTACTATTCTTAATAAATCTGGAGTTGCAACAAAAGCATAAGTGGATGCATGTGGACACCCGCTCTCCACCCAGGTAACACCTTCGAGATGCAGAGTAATGCAAGGCAGTGACTTACGCTGCCGTGCATTACTCCAGATTTACCAAGTCACGCAGGGCCGCACAAGGTGGTTTTGCAGGGCCGGCAAATCTGACTAGGATTGTGTTGCCCTTGCGTCGCCATGCATGGCACAAGGGCAACACAAGGGCTTGATAAATCTGGCCCTGTGTGATTTAACCCTTTCTATGCTGATGACGGAACCGCTCCGTCATCAGCTGCGGTGGCGCTGTGCTGATGACGGAGCGGTTCCGTCATGGCCCGGCCGCCACGCCTGCGTGGCGCGGATTCCACACCTGCACTGGGCGTTCTATTGAGCGGGCGGGGCCATGACGGAACCGCTCCGTCATGAGCACAGCCCAACCACAGCTGATGACGGAGCGGTCCCGTCACCAGCATGCGGCCGCCGCGCGGCCACCCCGCCCCCTTAGCGCTGCGGCGGAATAGCCGCCGCAGCGATGCGGTTAAAGAAGTGTGATAGGACAAAATCCACAGACTGACACCGCAGATTGGATACCTTGCAACATACACAGACTTTTCCTGCAAGTTATGCTGCATTTTCTTGATAAATAGGCCCAACTAACCATCTAAGGGAATTGGCAGCTGCTACCATATTTTAGCACAAAATGCATCCTCACATGCATTATGGAAGTGAGTATGCATTTTGCACTAAAGAAAGTGAAAAAACGCCAGGGCCACAAAGAGTAGCCGCGCACGTTGCAGTCTTTCATGTTGTTCCTGCGCACTTGCCCAAATGCTGGATAGCAAATTGCTCATAATTACATTATATGGCCTAATAGAGCCATTTTAGGAATTTTGCTTAGCAAACCTAAAGCAAAATGACTGAAATTATGCAAGATTACTCCAGTGTAATGCACATTTTGCCCATACCTATCGTTCAGTCTGCAACTGCACTGAATGGCTCTGCAAGTGTCTCTGGGACCTTGAGTGGCCCCTCCTAATGTGTGCCCTTAGGAGTCACATTAACTGTGCACCATTTCCTATGCAGTGCACAGTTAGTGCACTCCTTAGAGCTCTTTGCTTTTGCACACATATTGAATATTTGGTGCAGGCCTACAGGCAGGGTGGTCCCTCATTTGCATGAGCCCATACTTTTATACATTTGGGGGAATATCAACTTCACAATGAGTGGGTGCAAAATGAATGTCTGCTCAATGGC
Organism: Lissotriton helveticus; assembly: GCF_964261635.1. NCBI lineage: Eukaryota > Metazoa > Chordata > Amphibia > Caudata > Salamandridae > Lissotriton > Lissotriton helveticus. The sequence continues at coordinate 208,963,551 of NC_136063.1, read as the reverse complement.
AATTACAGAAGGGGCCACACATTGTCTGGAGCCCCCTCGGTAATATGAAGTGCTAACAGTTGCAAAGAGCAGATGCAAATCTTGTCATGTCCCCAGGGCACTCAAGTCATCCCACATTGGGTGTTGTATAATCCAATGTTATGGTTTAATGAGTATGAAATTGCCTTTGAGACCTCTCGTTCAGAAGACCCAAACAAGATGTGAATGAATCTACGATCATTACAGAACAACAATCATATTGTCATTCACACAACTTGATATATTTGTGCACACTATTCATTAAATGTTTTTTTCAGTGACTTTTTAAGGTTTTTTCAAATTCTATTTCCTAACTAAAATGCCCCTGTTATCTTTATTTTTTTTGTACATTTCTACATTTTTTAAATGTTATTTCCTAACTGTAACATCACTGCAACCTTTGTTTTTTCAATAAATGTCAATGTTTTTTACATTTTATTTCCTAATTGTAACCAGTAACCTTTGACAGTGAGTGTTTGTGAGTGCATGAATGTCTCAGTATATCTGTGAGTGGGTGTGAGAGTGTCTGAGTGGGTCTATCAGTGGGTGTGTGAGTGTCTGAGTGGGTCTGGGAGTGGCAGCATAAGTGTCTTACTGGGTGTGCGAGTGGGTGCGTAAGTTTCTGAGTAGGTCTGTGAGTGGGTGTGTGAGTGTCTGTCTGAGCTGGTGCCTGAGTGTCTGAGTGGGTGTATGAGTGCCTGAATGGGTCTGTGAGTAGGTGTCAGAGTGTCTGAGTGGGTTTGCGAGTGCATCCATATGTGTGTGAGTCAGCATGTGAGTGAGTGCTTGAGTGTCTGAGTGGGTCTATAAATGTGTGTGTAAGTCTCTGATTAAGTCAGTGAGTGGGTGGGTGATTCAGTGAATGGGTCTATGACTGATTACATGAGTCTCTAAGTGGGTCTGTGAGTGAGTGAATGAGTCTGAGTGTGTCTGTGAGTGAGTGCATGAGTCTGATTGTATCTGTAAGTGTCTGAGTGGGTCTGTGAGTTGGTGTATGAGTCTCTGAGTGGGTCTGTGACTGACTCCTTGAGCCTCTGAGTGGGTCTGTGAGTGAGTGCATGAGTCTTTGAGTGGGTCTGTGAGTGAGTGCATGAGTATCTGAGTGGGTCTGGGAGTGGGTGCGTGAGTCTGAATGTTTCTGTGAGTGGGTGCATGAGTGTCTAAGTCAGTCTGTGAATAGATGTTGGAGTGTCTGATTGGGTCTGTGAGTGAGTACATGAGTCTCTGAGTGGGTCTGTAAATGAGTGCATGAGTCTGAATGGGAGTGTGAGTAAGGGAGTGTGTGAGTCTCTGAGTGGGTCTATGAGTGGGTGTGAGTGTCTGAGTGGGTCTGTGAGTGGGTGCATGAGTCTCTGAGTGGGACTATGAGTGAGTACATGAGTCTCTCAATGGGTCTGTGAATGAGTGCATGAGTCTCTAACCGGGGCTATGAGTGAGTTTGTGATTCTCTGAGTGGGTGTATGAGTCTAAGTGGGTGTATAAGTGGATGCGTGAGTCTCTGAGTGGGTCTGTGAGTGGGTGCATGAGTGTCTAGGTGGGTCTGTGAGTGAGTGACTGAGTGAGTCTGTGAGTGGGTGTGTGAGTGTCTGAGTGGGTCTGTGAGTGGGTGCATGCATCTCTGAGTGGGTCTGTGTGTGAGTACATGATTCTCTCAATGGGTTTTTGAATGAGTGCATGAGTCTCTGAGTGGGTCTATGAGTGAGTGTGTGATTCTCTGAGTGGGTCTGTGAGTGGGTGCATGAGTCTAAGTGGGTGTATAAGTGGGTGTGTGAGTCTCTGAGTTGGTCTGTGAGTGGGTGCATAAGTGTCTAAGTGGGTCTGTGAGCGAGTGACTGAGTGGGTCTGTGAGTGGGTGCATGAGTCTCTGAGTGGATCTGTGAATGTGTGCATAAGTCTCTGAGTGTGTATATGAGTGGGTGTGGTAGTTCCTGTGTAGGTTTGTGGATGGGTGTATGATGAGTGGGTATGTTAATGGCACATGAGTGTCTGACTGGGTCTGTGAGTAGGTGCCTGAGCCTCTGAGTAGGTGCATGCTTCTGTGAGTTGGTGTATGAGAGTCTGAGAGGGTCTGCGAGTGTGTGTATGGGTGCCAATGAAATGGAATTATGGAGACTATGCCACAAACGCAGATGATAAACCATTTTTTTGACTGGCTCCTTCTAATCTTCCACCATTGTCCACATTTCAGGAAAACGTTTTTTCTTTTTCACGAAGCACTCCATGAGAGTGCATGAGTTTTCCAGCTGTAAACTTAATGTCCATCTCTTCCCACTCTTAGTGCTACAAGGTGTTTTCTCTCCTGTGCTCTGCTGTCCCCCCCCATGATCCACTTTGTTGTCTCTCACCTGAGTACTTCTGCCCCTACCATCCCTCTGCCTTGCTTCATCCTTCATCTCTAATCTCCCTTAATAGTGCAGGCGGGTTGCCACCTGCACAGTGAAACACGGAGTAACTGTTTCAAAGCCGCTCTGTATTTCACTTGCATGTGCTGGCCCCAGAGCAGTATCACTTTGCGTGTGCCCCGGGGGTAGCGCATTCAATGTAATACAGCACACTCTCCTTGATAGCACTGAGTACACCTTTTGGAATTTATGACTGTCGTTAACAAAGAAAATGCGCAGCATTGCATAATACGGCCCCTGGACTTGCCCATACCCTGCTGTGCCCCCAAGTCCTGGAGCTTTGGCTGGCATTGGAATGCACTCCTTCTGCTGAAAACCTGCAAAATCTGCACTCCAGGTGAAAATCCTGAAGTTTTGGGGTTCTTCATGACCAATGAGAAGTTCAGATGATGACCTGCTCTTCACGCCAACGAGCACCTGCCCACGTCTCCTACCAGCATAAAGCTCCAGCAACGACTACCTTTCACGCTGACAACAAATTGCTGTGGCACATTCCGTGGACACAGACTCAAAGAAGGTAAAATCTCCCCCAGGATTAACCTGATCCCTGTATCTAACCGTGCACCATTGCGATTAGCCTAACCAGATACCTGGGATTGGCACTTCTGTGTTTTTGGGTGCTTTTTCCACCTCGAACTATCAAAATTCATAACTCCGATTCGACTGATTTAAATTTTGTCATTTTGGTATCACTTTATTTATGACATTGTACTCTATTTTTCTAAATTGGTTTGGGATTTTTCTTGTGTTTTGTCTTCACTTTGCTACTGTTTGTGCTGCATAAATACTTCACACATTGCCTCTAATTTAAGCCTTACTACTTTTGTGCTAAGCTACCAGAGAGCTAAGCACAGGTTAATTTAGTAACATTTGTGGTTAACTCTGACAAAGATTGTGTTTTTATTTTAGTGGGGCTCAACCCCCCTCAACTAATAACCCAATTTCACATATATTCATCGAATAAAACAAAGGTAAAGTGACATTATAGTTAGGTGAAAATGTCACAACATAACATTTTAAACTAAAAAATGATGAAATTTACCAGGAGCCAATCCTTCCTTGGGCAGCCAAGCCCAATGGCTGAGCAATGCTCTTGCCCCCCACAATCCCCATTTTTTTGGGTGATGCCTAGAATCTGCAGTTCCCAAACAAATGTTCACGGGGGCTATGTAATCACTGGAAAAATTGCAGAAAAAATATTTTAATTTGACCAAAATGCACATGGTTTCAGGGTGCCTACACCATGTCCCTTATATGTGACCAATATAGAAATGCACAGAAAACCTAACAGTGAAGGGGTTAAGTAAAAGATGTGCTCACTGAAGGTCCTCACACATTTTTCCTTCTCTCAATCCTGTCTATGTCAACTGGCATTGCAGAGCTTCAACGTAGACGTAAAGATTAGAAAAGGGATTGGTGAGGGATTGCCCTTAACAAATGCAAATGGTTAGCACTGCCTTTACTCATCTCATTTGGAGATAGGAATCTTTTCAGGCGCTCTGTCTCTTCTGTGGAGCACTTGGACTAGCGCCGCTAGGCATTCAAGTGTTCTTAGCTCAACTGGTTCGTGGTGGCTAGAGTAGGAGGAAAAACTAAGATCTCCCGACAAAAGCCCACGCCTAATTATATTTTCCACTGTCACGAATCCTGGGAGAATTTTATTGCCACAAGGCACTCTCTCCAAACAATACCAGTAAAAAGAAAGTAGAAATACAGAATGGGGAAAGTTTAGAGGCTGAATTGGAATCACTCACCACTGAAATGTACTTCTTCTGTAAAACCCCAAGCTAGAGTCACTATCAGTTTAGAAAACGCTTAGACAATGAAAAGGAAGGTGTTTTCTGCCTGTTGTGTTAGGGGAGGGTAAGACCGGAAGAGCAATTCCAAACCCACGCATGTGGCCCTATTCCAGAGTTTCCTGACCTAGTTCCCAATTAGAACCCCACCCCCTCTAGAAGTCCTTGCCTCTGCAGAAGCTGAGTTCCAGGAGGTTGTAGAGGATCCCGGACTACAAGGAGTGCTGACCACTTCACAGGGTCAGTGTTCACCGGTGTGCTACCGGGTTAACTTTTGAAACGAGCATTAGTTGAGGGGGTACCTTACTACTGATTTCATGAGGACTGAGACATAAAGCACCTTCAAAAAGAAACATTTTTTGTGCAACTAGCCAGAAGACTTGAAAGGACCTACTACACACGGCACACCTGAAATCCAGCAAAGGTAGCATGGAAGGCAACTTCCGGCCCTCATGCTACTGTCTTCTCCACAGCCTTACAGATCTCTGTGAATCTGCTTGGATTGAGGTTCCTAGTAAATATTCTTGATGTGTTGCTGCTTACTAGAAGACACTTCTGATTGACAACCCTTTCGCATTGCTGCTTTTGTGAGAGAAACTCATATTGTGTATTTTTGATAACCTTGTAGCCCTGTGCCTATTGTTCTTGGCTTTTCCTTGTTTCTTTTTTGTTGTAAATAGAAGAGTCTTGAGCCAGGTGTATAAAATAGGATATGTTTATTTAAGTTAAGTTACAGGTCAAGTTCATCAGGATAAGATAGATGGAAATGCAGAAAAAACCACCAGGAGCACCCTGCCTGTCGCTCAGCCTGCCAGCCATCAACAACCACTCCACACGCAGGCCAGGCACCAAACATTCCATGATGTCACCAAGCATTCTACCACTCACACTATCTGAGCAACAGGGAAATCCCAGTCAGGAAAAAGAGAGACAGAAGTTAATTATAACAGTTTTCTTAACCTATTGTACTGATGTGTGCCTTTAAGCTCTTTAATTCTCTAACCGTAAGTGCTGTTTATCTGTGCTGTAATGCAGAACACCTCGCACATTTCCTCTGTTTCCTCTAGTGGCTGCTTTGCTCCACAAAAAGTGAGCTGAGGCATCCTCTCTGGAATCGTTGGTCTGGGCATTGTGGGATCTCAGCCACAGCTCACATTAAGACCGTGTGTGTTTTTTCTCTCTCCTGCATCCTGCCAGTGAACGTCGCTAAAGTTAATTTGTGAGATGTGGCAAAAAAGGGACGATCCTCTGGAAAAAATTACGTTAATTTATTAACTGATTTCAAAATCAAGGTATGAATGGCATTTTATCATTTTTTTATTCTCTTTTGCTATAACCAACTCATGACATAACTGTTAAAACTAGATCTATTTCACTTCAAGGCATCTATGCCCTTACCACCGCACAATTCTACAAATACTTTCAATTGAGGCATGTTCTTCAATACCATGTCTCACAGAATGACCCTCTCCCTGAGTTCAGACGGTTGATAGCCAAGCTCCTCCTGGGTGAACTGGGCAAACGTGGTATCTCCAACATTTACTGAGCGCTGATTATCAATGCCCCAGGCACTTTAGACCACCTTGGAGCCCGATGGGACATCTGGATGGGTCCCCTAGTAGACGACGACTGATGGGACACACTGATGGCACCTAGGATTATTATAAACTCTTCCAGGCTGTTCTTGATTCTAACATACTACCTATGTGGTGCTTACCTCTCCCCAGCTAGACTACACCGAGCAGGTCTTCTCCCTGCACCCACTTGCACCCTTTGTGATGATGCCCCCATCGATTTCTATCATGTGGTGTGGTTATGCCCTAGAACTCAAGAGTTTTGGTCCACAGTGGTGGGGGAATTGACTGAAGTGTTTGGGTGGGAGGTCAACTTTTCTCCCTTGGTGCTTTTGATGGGTGTCCTCGAGGGCTCTGGGAGTTCTAGGGATGATCGGGCATTCTTGTGCATGGCCCTTATGGTTGCCAAACACGACATTGCCACTTGCAGGACAAATTCTGGCCCTTCTACCCTCTCATGGTGGCAGCGGGGTGGACTGGTGTGCACAGCAGAAGAGACCAGTCTACGAGACCTGAGGTTGTTCCCTTAAGCATGGTCGACTACAGGGTAAGTGGCTTGGTCAGATAACTTAGTCCTCACTTAGGGAAGAGGGTGCTGGTGCTGCCCTGTGCTACTATAGCATGCCATTTGATAACATTTACCGTGGTCAAAAACTGTTTAGTTTTTTCCAATATGCTAATTGTGTGTCTTGTTCTATTCTCTGTGCAAAATTCAACAAAATCTGTTTATCAAAAAAAAAACTAGATCTATTTCTTGTACCTGTAATCATGTACATGCCATTTTCCATTGTCGAACTGGGAGCCTTCCATTTATGACCAGTCGGTCTAAGATCATCCTACGATCACACACTACCAAACCTCAGGAATAGGAGCCCTGGTGCTACAACACTCCAAAATAGATCACAGGCCCCTAAAATATCTCCTGCTTACAAATTGGAAAGATAGTACTTTTCATAGAAAACTTGATTACATCTGAGTGATTAAACATAACAAGAATAATGGAATCTTGTAGCAAGTACACTGCCCCAAAAAGGTCCAGGTTAAGAGTTAGTAGGAACTACTCACATGAAAAAAGAGTCATTTCTACAAGACCTTTACTCCACCCTCCATGCTCAACTTCCCTGGGAGAGCAAGTCCAAAATTCTATGCCCACATTATGGGACAGGCACACTTTTCCTGTTTGCGCCGTGGCACACCTTTCAACAGGTGCCCCAGGAGCAAACAGGTATAGTGAGTTCCCATTGCAAATAATGAGCCACCTTCGGAGCAGCCTGCGAACTTACACTGCCCACATGGAAATGCATTAGTGCATGGTGGAATGACTATTTGAAGCAGCTGGTCTATCTTTTGTTGTGCAGGCAGCACCCGCCTGCACTTCAAAGGATAAAGATCTCCCTGCAAGTGAGTGTGCAGTGACTGCACCCACCTCCATGGGATTTCTGGTGGGTGCATGGGAACCCTTTTCCCCATTGCATGGGTATCCCTCACTGACTGTGTTGTGTGCCACCTTGTTGTGGAATATAGTCAGTGCATCTCATGCTGTCCTCTGTGTCAGTGTCCATAATAGAGCACAGAGCCAAGTGTTTCCCTCTTTGGCATGGGACAGCTCCCCATGCTAATTAACGGACTCCTGCTGATCACTGTTGGTGCTACACGTGCACCTGCATTATCTGTATTACAGAAGAGGGCACACAAGCATTTTCACCCTCTACAGTGCCCCCGTAGCACAGAAAATGGGTGCACATGTCTATTGCACCCTCTGTGCACTGTATGTAATGCCAGCCCTGGTGTATCCACTAGCAGCACGGCATGAACCAAAAGTGGCTACAGAAGGCCAGTAGGTTCCATGACTGCACTTCCATTCTGAGCATTCTGGGGCAGATTTAAAAGCCCCTTGCTGCACTATTGTGCTGCTGTTGCGCCACTTTTGTGACGCTGCAGTGGCGTAAAAGATGCAACCAATTTACAAGGTGACACATCTAGGGAGATGCCTCACATTGTAAAGCCCTGCATCACATTATACCTGCGTCAGGTATAATGTATACAGGGTGGGCGTTCCCACGCAAGAAAGCCTAGTAAAACTGATGCTGTGAAATCACCAAGGGTTATCTGCGTCACTTCTAGGATGCCACTGCATCAAAACCTTAAGCCTGCTTGATGCAGGTGTAAGTAGTGATGCAATGTAGGCCTAGGCTTGTAGTGAATAGGCCTCAAAATGCATTGCTGGAGTTGCATTGTGTTTGTTACACGACTCCAGCAATGCGTGACTTTTGCCCCAACAGGTACATCTGAATTTCTGACGCATCTGTCAATCCTTGTGCCATGGTGTGCCGTATAGTAAATACGGCGCATCCATAATGGCACAAGCATTTCTCAGTGTGGTGCAAGGAAAGTGACTCTTGTCTACAGATGTGTCACTTTCTTGTAAATCTGCTCCTAAATATATCAACAAATGGGATCTACTGTGAGGGAACAACCACAATGGGCACACCAACAGTCAACGGCTTGCGCGCCCTGCTTCTAAGCAATCAGCATTAAATGTTTAATTACTAACACAGAAAGAGTGATTTGGCAAAGACGGGCCACAAGGGAGCGTGACTTGCACTCACGACACACTCCTCTTGAGAGCGCACTTTATCAATTATAAGATTGTGGCAACAGCTGGTGTTCCCTATTTCAACCTTATGGTGTCTCTGAAACTGGTCCCTGGTGCTAAAAGCAGATCTATTCTGATGCATGCATTACTAACTCCCAGGACTGGAAACTGGATGTTCTTTTTTGTTTCTGTCTTCTTGGCACAGCGCTTGTGGGCGGCTGTTCTCGGTCATGTTCTGGGCGCTACCCCAAGATCCAAATGAGATCTATCCTAGGAACTTCACTCCTTCCAGAATTCTCTACCTTTCCTGCATCTTCCCCTTTCGCTGCAGCTCTACTAGTAGGTTGCCCGGAATCCGAAGTGGAAACATTTAAAGCAATTAATCACAAAAACGAGGAAAAGTCTGTGAGTGGCAGGGTGGAGGAGGGGAGAGTGTTGACTCACAGCAGCACCGGCGCGTGCTGGAAATACACTATTTCTATAGCAACCAGCCCTGTCTGATCGCAGAGGCAAAAAAATCTCCAGGATGGCCTGTCGCACTTAAGGCTTCTGCTCGAACTCGTTTGCACTAAATGCTTGGATAATGGCGCGGCGTTAACCGTGATTGCGGTGTTACTTATTTAATGCCATGTTGAGATCTTTTATGACCATTGATTTTTTTTGGGAGCCGCTCAAATTTCTTCTTAGAATGAGCACATTAAAGAGATTCACACTGTTCCAAATGCTCGGGCTTTAAGTGGATTGAAAGATCATAGCACTGCAGCGTGCTGGCTACCTGACCTGCTGTAATAATGAGCAAAGATGCGCGCGCAGAATGCGGCCGGAACTTGTAGATAAACTAGTTGGGGACCAAAGATGACTTTGATATCACCCTCAGTTTAAAAGGACAGAGCCATTAGGTCTTGCACCTCTTTGACTTGTTGCCAATGATGCCAGCTTATGGAAAAAGACATACTTTTTGGCGATGCTCTGCAGCATCAGCAAAAAAGAAGAAAAGAAAACATTTGCATGCTTATGTATGTCATGAAGCTGTTGGAGGGTGTGTTGGTCTGTTCCGTGTATGTGTGATGCCTGACATATGGCTATTGCATATGTGTGTGCATGCGTCATTACTCATGTGCGCCTTTTTAATACTTTTTTGTTCCAAGGTGGCGGGTGCTGTTCTAAGTAACAAACTAAAAAAAATATTTTTACTTCTGCAAAAGCGTTTTTTTGGGGGTAAACAGAGTGAATTTGGCAGCAAATGGAAGTTGCTGGCCCCCAAAGAAATGTGAAAATCTAACCAAAAAAAAGCAAATTGCTTTGTGATGGATAGGGAGCAAATGGTGTAGTCAGGGTGGGGTGGTGGGAGCAAAGGAGAGGGGGCAGAGAAGCAAGAGAGGAGCTTGAAGTGGGGGTAGGGAAGGGGAAAAAAAGCACACAAAAAATGCCCATGTGGGCAAAACGATTATGTATGTGGTGAGCTAGTAGGGAGGAAGAGCAACACAGAGAGCTGGAATGGTGGATATTTGGGGAGAGGATGTGGTCCGTCGGCTAGACTGCTGACTTTGGTGCTGGAAACCATGGTTCGAGCCTTGGGGTCGCGTCTAATCCCCGTACCTGAATGTGTCCTTGTGTAATGCAACTGGTGCTCACGTAAAGTGCTCCAATACCTTCGGGTCGAGTTCGCACTATATCAAATCTGCATAGAAAAAAAGTAGGAAAGCAGCACATGAGGAGACGGCAAGCAAACACATGCACTCTCATGGAGTGCTCAAAGAAAAAGAAAAAAGTAGTTCCCTAAATGTGAGCAGCAGATGAATACAAGTCATCCAATCAAAAGGATGGTAAAAAAGCTAAAGCTCCAGGGATGAGGTAGACACAAGAAGAGTAAAGAAGGCCGTTGAATAAGAAGAAAGCCAAGCAATGGTAAACAATGTGCTGGCTCTGAGCCAACTGTAATATTTTGGGGTGGTCCACAAGAGATCTTTCACAAACAACTAAAAGCGGTGAAATCTAAACATTGAAGATTGAATGTGTTATCCGGTGCATTTGGGAAATGTCAATTAGAGTGAGTAAACACCAAAATCACACACTAAGCATGAGTGGTCCTAAATCCATTGGCACCATACCCCCAAAACATTTCAAACAAACTATGCTCTCTTGCCATGATTGTTCCTGCATTATTCACCAATGGCCTTCCAATTAAATCACAACTCATTATTATTAAAATACAGTTACATATCTAAACAAACCTTGGAAAACCCTACACATGCTCCTACAACAAGTAATTTGCTTCCCCATCCTGGCTTTATTTGTCTGCTTATATTACATTCGATATTAATGCCCGAGTCTCCTCATATGCACTGCCACTGAAGTTATGTGATTCTTGGACCACTGTATTTTCGCCATAATAATGGATTTGCAGCATTTGCCACGTAATCCATTATCTGCTACATAATCTGCAGATTTTAACAAAAAAATTGTGTCTAACTCAGATGGATCAAAAGTTACTAAAACTGCGGTAATGTGTTCCTGTGCAGTGAAAGGCCCTTCACAAACGTTGACTAGTCATCTTTCTGTTTCTTATTGCTACATTTGGTTCTTAAACAAATACTAATGGGGTGATATCTTTGCACAGCAAGTGTTACTATGAACAAAAAAGATAAAATAATGATGTAATACTATCACAAAATGTACTGCCTTGTGTCGTATAATATGCATTTTCTTGCTGCATAGCTTAGTAACCTATGCTGCATAATTTGGTCCTTCAATGCCACATAATTCCGGTGGCCCTAAACCTATGCTGCAAGTGTATATAGTTCAAAACAGTAGATCTTTTAATTGATTTACAATAACATCTTTTTTAATGTTAAAGGATTATTTGGATTTTTGAACATCAGATGCTTCTGCACCACTTTGAGGGCGTGATTCACAAAGGTAAACTTTCACTTTTGTGTAAATTGGTGATTGTTTGCTATTCACAAAGAGATTTACGAGTAGTATCTTTACGAAAAGATAGGTCGTAAAGATACTGCTCAGAAATCCCTTTGTGAATAGCAAACAATCGTAAATTTACACAAATGTTTACATCTACATTTGTGTATCAGGCCCTAAGAGGTAAAGTGTAGCTTTACTTGCTCATAACAATCTGCTTCTCCTTCTAGCTCTTTGCAACGCCTTTGCCTTATCTGGTGCTCGAATCTAAAGACAGAGAAAGGATGAAGCAAATTTGTAGCAGCAAAACACCATCTTTAATCTTTCGAAGTATATTTCTAAAGATGGACGAAACTGTGTAATATTTTAAATTGAGTCATATTTTTCATGCAAAATGTCTTGAAATTCGATACAATGTTTTTTATAATATTGTGCTTTTGAAGCAAAATGCGGTTCTCTGGTATCTAGCATTACTTTTTCTTCACAATAGAATGCACTTTGGGTGAAAAAGTCTACTGCAATACTGGCCGTAGACTTGTTCAAACAAAAATAACTTTTTGCAAGATATTTTCTGCACAAAGTAGTTTCTTGTGTGCAAAATCTATGCAAAATTGAGCATTGCAAAATGCAATTTCAGGAATTTCATGTAGCACAAAATGTGGGAATCGCAAGTATTTGCCTGTGTAATGAAAATGTCTCCGAGGCCTATACATTTTCTTCAACGTCTCACCCCATTAGATATGTGTAAAGACGCATAATTTCTTGAGAAAACTATGGCAAATTGCTAGGTGTGCAGAGGATTCACAGAAGAGTTAGTCAAGAGGAAGGTGCTTGTGACATAAGCACTTACAACCAAACAGTTCATAAGGGGCCTAAATAGAGCAGCAGCGAGGGGAAAAGATGAGGTTAAAAAGTCTCACTAGACAATTCTTCAAGAGAAAATGAACCCAATTGGCATAGGTGTAATTAAAACGGGAAACCACCTGGGAAACTATAGCCCACCAAAGTGTATCTACATAACACTAGACTAGCAAATATAAATTATACACAGCGCTGATTCAAGATATGCAAGCCACCCGAAGTCAGCTCTAAATATGTAGCTCATTGCACATGCAGGAATACATCTTCTAATTAATTAGCTGCATCCTGCAGATAAAAATGTAGTGTAAGGACAACCATCGTTAAATATAGATCTTATATTGTAGCAATCTATCCTGCCCTTGCCAGATCTTCCATCTCATTAAGACGATATGGAGAGTAATTGACAATTCCGAGTATCCATTTCGTCTTGTGCGGCATATATTGCAGGAAGTCAGCCATATCCTGGGAAAAGTAAAGCTTCTTGACAGGCTGTGCAGTGCGTTTGCCTTTCAATCGCTTTATGGATAGCAAGCATTACATCAGAAGGCACTGCAGCAAATGAGCACAGAACTGCATGTTTGAAAAGCACGTCCATTGTTGTTAAACCTTCCAAACAGCATCCCATGAACTTGGATCTTCAAGGAATACAAATGTTAATCTAGGACATGGGGTTAAAGTGTGACTTGTTTCCATAAAAGTCTATTTTATAAGGAATGTGAATTATGTCCCAAATCTCCCACTAAAAGTAATGCAAAGATTTGTAAAATATTAAAAAGTAAAAAGCTTTCAGGGTCGGTAGCCCTACTTGAAACACTGTTACTCCACTCACTCAAGGTATAACACATGATTTTGTTTGCCACCTCAAAACTGTAAGCAAGGCTGAGTCTGGCCACTATAAGCCACTGAAGTTGGCGTCAGGGATATTAATGGAACAAAGCGAAGATAGTTATATATCTTCACACTGTTTATCACAGGTGGTAGAATCCATGATGATGAACTCCTGAAGAAACTTCCCCAATTAAATTGAGAGAGAGAGATTGTTCGCAGATGTGGCGGGTGTCTTGTGTAAAGTATTTGTGCAACACTTCAAACAGTAATAAAGTGTAAATAAAAAAGATCTCATACCAAGTTAGAACAATTTAACTGATTTTAATAAATAATTCAAGACCAAAACAACAAAAATCCAGTCAGCAGAATCAGAGAAATACAGTTAGAAATATTTTTTTAAGGTAGTGCCAAAAAGCACAAAGGGCCAACTGTAGATATTTGGCTGCAGCGTACCGGGACAAAGTCAGAAGTTCAGGCCAACCACAATGGAGCATGGGCCACCTACAGGGACCCAGATAGGCCTACTAAACAAAGTACCTTAAATCCTGGTTGGCTGAGTGTTGTGAGGATCTACGTTGAAGCTGTGTCATGCAGCCAAAGCGTCAGTTCCAAGGTGCGGCGTGGCTGCAATGCAAGGGACTGGGGTGGAACCACTTGGCAGGGTAGACTTACAAATGACAGAGTCCTGGTGCAGGTGCAAGGTTGTTGGAAGCCTGTTGTGTCCCTGAGACTTCAGATTAATAGGTGAGCCAACTAGCCCATGTAGTCACTCTGGGGTCAAAAGATGAAGGGCCAGCCCTTCTCACCTAGGCAGGAGGGCAGCAGGCAGCAGGTCAGCACAGCACAGCAACAGTTCCTTCAGACCAGCAGTCGAGTAGTGTGGCAGTCTTTGAGGCAGTACAGCAGTCCTTCCTGGCAGAGTATCCACAGGTCCAGAAGTGTAGTGAAGTTGTGTTGTCTGAGGTCCAGTATATATCCCAAGTTGTTCCTTCGAATTGAGGAGAAGCTTGTAGAGGCAATCCTTTGAAGTGCCCAGATGCCCTGCCTTCCTTGCTCTGGCTCCAGACTAACTGCAGGTGGTATCCAGCCCTTTGTGTGGAGACAGAACACTGCCTATTCAGTGGGACTGGGTACAGTTCCTTTCTCCCATCAAGCCAGTGATGGCTCATGCAGTCACACCTAAACTCCCCATTGCCTATTGTATGTGGCTGTCTAGGAGGAATAAACAAAGCTCGACTGTCAACTGCACCCATTCATGTATCCCAGAGACAGGTTACAAGCACCAAAATGGCTAAGGCAAATACATGTAAACTTTCTAAACGTGCATTTTCAGATTTGTTGTTTGACTTCAACATAAGTTAGGATTTCTTATTATGAGTCCAGAGACACCTAACATGAATTGGTCACCGGTTCCCATTTAGAAATTACACTTATAAAATGTAATACGGTAACTCCAAGATTATCCCAAAGGAAAGTAGTTTTACGAATGTAAGAGTTTTTCAGTATCAGCACATGTAAAACTTTAAAGTGCATGTCCTACTTTTTAAATACATTGCACCCTGCCCTCTGGGCTGTCCGGGGCCTACTCTATGGGCGACGTGTATGTTTTAAAAAGGAAGGTTTGGGCCTGGCAAATAGGTTTACTTTGTCAGGTCGAAATTGTCAGTTTAAAACTGCACACAGGCTGGAATGGCAGGCCTGGGACATGATTAAAGTTCAACTTAAGTGAGTGGCTCAATCAGTGCTGCAGACCCACTAGTAGCATTTAATTTACAGGCCCTGGGCACATGTTGTACAACTTTACTAGGGAAGTAAATTAAATATGCCAATTGGGTATACAACATTGTCACCATGTTTAGAGGAGAGAGCACAAGCGCTTTAGCACTGGTTAGCAGAGGTAATGTGCACAGACTCCTATGGCCAACAAAAATTAGTTCAGCAAAATATAGGTGGAGAAAGGGCCGAATCCAATACAAGATGACAAAATAAGTTATCAATAATGTCAATGCTCCCTATTTTACATGGGTTGCACAACGTGTATAGAAAATAAAACAGGCACTCATGCAGTAGTGGTCCATCATTAGGATCGGAGAGGCCCCAACCCCCCCACCTTTTGCACACATGAAGAGTGTCTGTCAGGCTGAGCAAAGGTCATTATGTTCAGGTCAGGCAGCCAGGCATTGTACGTGTGCAAAATACACAGGCGCCTGGCTGCCTGAGCGAACTTTGCTGGGCTGAAGATTTAACAGCCCTGTGGGTGTGACGTCCTCAGCCCAGAAAAGAGCCTCAATGTTCTCCCTTCATTATGAGGGGATACATCACAGGTAGAGTCAGATCTAGTTGTTACAGTTTTAAACCCTGAAGTGCCCAGGACCAACTATCAATCAGTGGCACTCGTCACAGAAAAGGATGGGGTTACAGACTCACTGACCTCATCCAACTCTGTGATGGGTAAGGGACTTCCAGCTCCTGTCATTGGCTGACCTATAACAAGGTCAGCCAATGAGAGGAGACAGGAGTCACAATCCTCCAGGAATCACATAGGATTCCTTCCCGCCACCCAATGTTGACTGTGCAACCTGGTAAGATTTTTGTTTTTAAATGTTGGGTGTGTGTATGTTTGTATGAATGTATGTGTATTTGTGCTTATGTGCTGTGAATGGGTAAGTGTGTGTGTGTGTACGTGCTTGTGAATGATGGGTGTATGAGTGCGCTTGTTTATGAATGGCATAAGTGAGTGTGCATGCAGGTTGGTGAGAGTGGGTATGTTTGTACATGTTGTAGGCTCAAATTACTGACCCCTACTGCACTCATGCCTCAAGTTATCACCTTGAGTTGGATAAATTACTTATAGCGGGACCTCCTGACTCCAGATCATTACGGACATTGTATCAAATGCTGAAGTTTTCCTCTATAGATCATTTTCAGGTCTGTTGGTCTAACTAGTTCAGTAGAAGTAAAACAAGACTATAACACCCAGAATACAATAGTTTGTCACACAAAATCCCACGACTGAAAACAGTGCCGATAATGACTGTGAGGAAGGTGGTCTCTCTCCACCTTATTGAGAAGTATATTTAGAAAGCTGAGGGAGTAATCGAGAATAAGGTCAATACAAAACTTCTGTCAACTTCAATTTTTATTTTCCTTATCACTTGATAGGAAGGTAACCTCTCTTAAAAATGTTCACGTGCACTGTGTGTACACATCAAATATCATTCAAATTTCTTCAGTCATTTGGAAGGTTAAGGGTTTTAATCATAGGAATTTAACAATGTTTCACTTCCATGAAACAGAAAATATCCAGGTGCGACCACACGTAGCTCCTCTCGACGCACCACACCACTCACTTGCTAATGGCCACTTATAGGTGTCTGCGGAGGTAAGTAAGAGGATCTCTCCACTGACTCCCAGAAAGAGGACGATGATTTCTCTTTCACTTCCATGTGTAACGTAATCTCTTGATTTCTATCACATACTCCTTTCTTCATCAGACACTGGATACCAGAAGGGAAAAAGAAACACAGGATCATGTTTGTTGGGTGACTCCAGTGACCTGAGCTGTTTGCAACAAGCTGACCCTGGGAGGAGAGCAATTATGGATCAAGTCTTGCAAAGGCTTTCACTGTGCTAGCATCATCCATTCCTAAAGGTTGAATTGAACCCAAAATCAAATGTTTGGATCTCAAATGTACATAGAAATCTGAAATGTACATTTATAAAATATATACATATGTATTTCTAGTAGGTGGTGGTAGGAAACCGCGTGGAAAGGAAACTGAAGTGTAGTGGTGGCGGGATTAAATACTGCGTGTTGTCAGATGTCCCGGTGTGATACTACGTCTTTGTGACCAGCGGGTCATTGATACCGCTGAAGAGCCTCAGAGGGATAATGAGAGGCGATGAGTGAGGATGGAGACACCCGAGGCTGTCGAACTGGAGTTCAATGCGCTCAAATGCAGTGGGTCAGAGAGATGCAATCTGCGCGTCACCCAGTGTACCTACCTGTGTGTGTCCATCTGAACCTACACTGCATCCAATGCAAAGTCACAGAACTCGGTCTGACCCATCCACAAATCTGCTGGCTGGCTTGTGCAGTTAGAAACCTCTCTTTTCATGCATATCTCATAATTATTGTTAAACTCCGATTACAACCCGTAGGCTACAAAGTTTCTGCATCTGGAAAAAAACTGGACTTTCTGACTCCCTTTAAGTTGCTGTAGAAAAAAATCACAAACATTCCTCAATTTTTTTGTAATTTTTTTAAACACATCTTTGTTAAAGTTTTCAATAGCAATCAAATGCTGAAATATGAAAGTAGATAGCTTCAGGATATTTATACAACTGAGATTCCGACATAAAGAAAGTCAAACGAAAAATATAGCAAGTAAGTGTGCAAGTGACCATGCGCTGATCCCTTCTCCTCCAGATCACCAAAGAAGATGCTGGTAAAGTTGGCTCTGGAGACACGAGCACACCCATGTTCAGGGGGTGTGGGTGCCAGCCTGCGCAGATCATGGGTCTGTAATGGGTAACTCCGCACACCCCCAGACAATATCATACACAGCTGCGCCGGCTCAGCGCAGAGCCAAGCGCACGCTTCTATGTGCTTGCACTGTCTAAAGTGCTTTCATTTAATCCTGCAATTCTCCATGTTAAAGCATGTCTGAGCCACATCTGGAAAATGCATTGTACCTCAAAATGGACTTTTTCATTTCCCTTCGGTTCACCTTTCACCTGAGGAGCGACAACTGAGGCAACTGTTTTCTCAGCCACAGAATATCTTCAGATAGCCACCTTCTACAAAAATAGGGGACTGATACGCAAAAGGCAGTTAGAAGTATGTAAAGTATTTTTAAGGTTTTAAAGATGTAACGTGTATGCATTTTTGCTATATCTTCCACTTCCCTTACCCCGCTCTTCTTCTTTCCTTTTTCTCAATAAAATTTACACTTTTCAAAACTTTAAAAAAAAGTGTGTAAAGTGTTTTTATCGAGTATTACTATATCACCTACTATGAAATTTAAATCACAGATCCCCGGCAGAGATCTTCACCTCTACATCTCCTGTCTTTTCTGTACGGAGAAATCCGCACACTTAAGTATAGCATTTAGTAGTAAAAATAGGAGGGACACAGGGGGATTGATGGTAAAATTGGGAATGGCTACAAAATGGGTGGGACTAAGGGAAATGTAAGAAGACGGTGAGAGAGGGGCATATTAATACGAAACAGACAACTACACAATAGAATCAGACAATTCCTTTTCACAGAATATACTTGTGATTCTACTGCAGCTTTAATAGTGATAAAGGAGACTTAACTGTGCTCCAGCCCAGCCTTGGACTGAGTCCAGCAGTACCTACGGCCAACCCTTGGGACTCTAACATACTCTTATAGAAATCAATGCAGGAAGGCTATACCACCAGGACCCCATAGGTAGGCTTTCCTGTTTAGGTGTAAACATATATTAACCTCTTCCATGCGTCGGATGGCCCCCGGCCATCTGACGTCACAGTGGGCGTGTGCGTTGGACGGCTGGGGGCCCGTCCGAATCGTGCATGCACAGCCGCGGCCCGTGGAGGGAGTTACGGTGGAGCAGTAAGGCGGAGAGGGGGAGGGGCAGGGTGGAGGGTGCTAAAACTGGCATATGGATAATTGCAGGTAAGTAAACAATTTAAATAATTAAACGAATTTCGTAGCGCGCACTGCATTGTATTTTGCGATGCAAGGCCCGCTCCGAAATTCGTTTTATTAATTAAATTGTTTACTTACCTGCAATTATCCATATGCCGGATTTTAGCACCCTCCGCCCTGCCCCTCCCCCTCCCTGCCTTCCTGCCCCACCGTAACTCCCTCCACGGGCCGCGGCTGCGCATGCATAGAGTTCGCCCACACAGCAGGCAAATGTGCGCCGCAGTGAAGCAGTTAGCTCATATTACCCACGAAAGGGAAATATCCTTTATCTCTGTAAATATATAAACACTGGTGAACATCTGCACATCCACAAACTAAACTTCTATTCAAACAAAATAAAGTGAAAGAGAATGTACAATTGTTTTATGCTTCCTCATTGGATCAGCTCAATTTGAGTTTGTTATAGCAGGCAGGAGCAAGAAAGACTGGTCTAATGTTAGCCTGTTTGTATTGTATTCTATGTGGATGTGGATAAAATGTTGTTTCTTTTTCCTTCTTCCAGTTTTGTGTATTTGGATTGAAGGTGTAGAGTTAAGAAGCATGTTTCCGGGTTTGATCTAAATATTTGATACAGTGCAGAGAATTTGGGATCTTTCGGGCATGTTTCATTCTGTCAGTGATTGGTGAAATGTCTGGCTCATAAGAACCTTGGCCAATATGTAGTGTCAGATTTTCCAATAGACACAGAGTGGGTCACACCCTTTGATACATTTGGCTCCTTTGGGTCTCAAGTCAATTTTGAAAGCAGGCCAACTGCCAAACAGCCCACGTTCATTTCCAAGTTTATTGACAGGTACCTTTGAAAAGTGTGTTGTCATCCTGTGCACAGGGCAGTGGTGTAAGCATGACACAGCACTTTCCATATACCTAAGCAGCATAACAGCAAAATTCATAGCAGGAGGGTGTCCCATTTTACCTTTGATACGTTCGGCCAGCCAATCTTGGCTTTTTAGCCACCTGCAGCGTACTTCTAGGGGTTTCGAGCCCATACATACAAGGTTAACAGCAAAATTTCAAGTCCCAGAATATAATGTGGTATTGGTTAAAACGTCCCGACTGACAAAGTGTGATGCTTGATATGAGGACACTTATCAGTTATGAATCTCTATATCACAATAGTAGCACAATTTGTGATATGGTCAGGCAAAGTGTAGGAAAGCAATGTCAAGCATGCTGTAAGCATCATGTTTCAGGTATTCTAGAATTCAGGGCTGAAAATTATTCTGCTGTAATTAATAGTCCAGTAAACCAGGCACAGAGTCCAGAGAAAGTGGGTGTGAGTGAGAGGTCATGAGATGGGATCGAGTGCATGTGAGAGTCAATTAGTGAGAGTGCAGCAAAGAGACTTATATGCTTAGCATATTCTACCATAAGTCAATTGGGCACATAGCCAGTGGGAAGACACTGCATACACTGCAATTCTTCTCCTTTAACAAAAATATGTGCTTTATAACAATCACTACAAAAAAGCAACATGATTTATAAACACTGGGAAAAACTGTTGTTGACTATTTTGTCCATTAGGGAGTTAAATAAATACTGATAAACACTAATTATCTTGATTTAGTATGACGGTGTGTCTAACACTTTGTGTCTTGGCAAAGAAGAATTTTGGAAGGATTGGGAAAATATGTCCCATTTCACTTTAATAGAATCAAGAATTGTAATTTGCAGTGTTTTGGTGATTTTGTTGAATAAGTGGAATATTGTTAGGTCTCTTCTTTGCAGTGTGGGGTTGTAGTTGGAAGAGGAGGCTTTGATCTTTGCACATTTATATATTATTTCAGCCAATGTGATGCTTCCTTTGTCTCCAGATCCTTTACACTTTTATAAAAGCTTTCCCTTCCTCATTAATGTCTTTAAAGAAGCATACTTTTTAGAAGCAGAGCTATTTCCTCAAATGCAATGATGCAATGTTGTTTGAGTATGTTGTTCAATTATTTCCATAATTATTATATGGTTGAGAGAACAATGTATTAGCTATGATCTCACCTATGTTCTTGACTTTCCATTGAGCATTAGTAGCAGCCCTTCGTTGATTTCTATGTATTTTAGTGTCACACGCCGGTTTCTCTGACTTTCGTGCACACTTCGGACGCGAGTTAGTAGGAGCCTTCGACATAGTCAGGAATGCTGCTATTAAGACACAGGTACGTTTGGGCTTTTGTAAAGGAGTTGAGAGGTGTGAGCGCTTTCACGTTGTTCACCCACGATTTCGCCTTAAAACGTTATTTTTTGTCCACAGACGTAGTCGGTTTGCAGCTAGATTACTTTACAATTGAGCACGTGATATCCTGTCTCAGCAGAGGTGAGATGGAGCTATTTAATTGTAATAAGGCACTCTGTTCATCTTTTCATATTGGCATGAGCACTAATACGTGTTGGTCATTATGTTCATGTTTTCCAGTGTCTTCTTGCTACATTATACTTGCAGCAGCAGGCTTAACAGGCTCATTGAGGATTTTTGCAACAGACCTCACTATATTAGAGGTGAGAGTTGATACAAGTCGTTTTTGCTAGTTTAATTACCTCTAAGCCTTATATTAGGGTTGACCATTTGTTATCCTTATGTTTCAGAGTTCTTTTGGCATTTAGGCTTGTGAATCATATTCAGCTACTTGTTTCAAGTACTTGATATACGCTGCAGTTTTCATGCATGCATGTTTATACTAACAAGCACATACTGGTTTGATGGTCCCACACCGCACTTTGGAACCGGTTTTCTGTCCGTTCACTTTTTTTAGAGATCCATTTCACATTCCAGATGGCCATGATTTCAATTTAAAACGTAGAACAACTTCAGTCACTTTCATTTTCAATATGTACCTGACATAGATCACGTAATTATTTAAAAAAAGGATGTTTGCGAGGTCTCTATATTGATAGCCAGTATCAGTATTGATTTTGCTATATATTTTCTTAGATTTTCCCCTGAAGAAGGGTGTAATTATCACCCCAAATGCATTGGGATTTGCTGTTTGACAAGCTTGTATATCTAAGTTATTAGAAAATAAGAAGCTCAAGCAACAATGCTTTTGAATAAAAGAAGCAATGTACTACGTTGGATGCATCGTTTTTTACACATGTTACTTCAATAGTGATTTTCTATTTGTGTATGATTTGTATAATTGTTAATGGACATTTCAACTGATTTATTGAATTGCGCCAGAAAGAGTTTCTCACTCGGCAGGAGTGAACTAAGGTAGTGCAGATTCTGTCTAGGGCAGGTTGTCCTAGTTGTCATGTCCTTCTAGAATTGGTGGCCGGGTAGATCCACTCCAGAATCAGCACACCAACCACGAAAATTGTTGTATATTGAATATTGTCGTAATTGAGAGTGCATTACCTCTGTGTATACGCACGTTATATTTACTTTTCTACCACAAACAGCACTTATAGCACCCCCTCTATTCTTCACAATATGTCTTTTGAAGAAATTCTTGACTTAACTGAGAACAAAGCAGAAACCGAAATTTACAGTGCTTCAGAAGTACAAGACATTTATAGCTGAATCCGGGAAGTCCGCACATTTGATCTATCACAATGACCCGTAACTCAACAACTTAGACAGCTAGAATATTTGCTGAGGCATGAGATAAACCAGGGCCTCCATGCCACTACTTTGGTGCAGTACCATAAAGCTAGTAGAATACATAGAGGCTTGAGATTACCATTAAAACCAATGATGTTCAAGATGAACAGAAACTTTATGGACAAATGGTATGCCATACTTAATAAGTGCTCCCTAGATCTAATTCTTTTAATTGTTGAGGAATTATCGAGCGTTTTAGTAGGTGTAGAACAAGAGATTCATGAGTTGCAGAATTCATTGAAAGAACGTATGCCAGGGGAGGATTGGTCGACAGCATTGGAGGACATTAACAAAAAGCTGGACCAGTATGCCAAAGAGATACACAAACGTAAAGTCCGCAAATTTAGAAGGGACACCATAGATTACAAGCTTTATGAAGTGTATTCATGGGCGGAGGTTTACGCACAAAAACGCATATACCAGAAACCCGGAGCCACTTCCTCCGAAGAGAGTCTTGTATCAATTAGTGACACGAGGATGACTCGTCCACCTGTCCCAGTACCAACAGATAGCACACAGGTTGTCGCACCAACCACATCTAAGGTTTCTTTTTTAGGTACAAGTCCGGCAGCAAACAATGCTCCGACGAGTTCAGGATCAACAAAAGGAAACACAGAAAAACCTGCAGAAGTAGTGGAAAGCTCAAAGCAAGGAGGCCGCAGGCAGAAGAAATATTAGTGGTGAATATTTCCAGTACCAGACTTACTAAAACACAGACAATAATTCTCAATGAAGGCATTTCTTTTGTACCAACATTTAATGCCAGAGCTTTAGACACAGAAAAAGAATTGTACATAGATGTGAGAAAATTGCGTCTAAGATAATTTTTTTTCAACTACTGAATTGCCTATGTGTCAACAACAGGAATACAAGGAATTCCGTTCCAAAAGCACTTTTGTAGCTCCCAGCTCGCACGAAGTGATAGACTAATTTGAAACGCTTGTAAAAAGAGATTTGGCGCTTCTGCCTAAGAAACAGTCTAAACGACAGAACTTATCAGCCTCAGATAGGAAGGCTCTTAAATCCTTGAAATCCAACGAGTCCCTAGTGTTTTTACCAGCCGATAAGGGCTGAGCCCTCGTGGTAATGGATCAGAGTTACTATGAATGCAAGGTTGAGACTATACTATCGGATGAGACTACATACCTTCCACTCAGTCAGGATCCCACAAGGGAGTTCCAAGAATCCCTATGGAATCTACTGCTACATGCATTAGACATGCAATGGATCTCACAAAACACCAGGGACTATTTGTACTCTAAGCATCCTCGTAGACCTACACCACCACACTTTGGAACCACTGTTCTGTCTGTTCACTTTTTTTTAGATAAGTTTCAGAATTCCACTTGGCCATGATTTCAATTTAAAACGTAGAACAACTCCAGTCACTCTAATTTTCCAGATGTACCTGACATGGATCACATAATTAATAAAAAAAATAAAAACGGATGTTTGCTAGGTCTCTATATTGATAGCCAGTATTAGTATTGATTTTGCTATATATTTTCTTAGATTTTCCCCTGAAAAGGGGTGTAATTATCACCCAAAAATGCATTGGGGTTTGCTTTTTGACAAGCTTGTATATCTACGTTATTCGAAAATCAAGAAGCTCAAGCAACAATGCTTTTGAATAAAAGAAGCAATGTACTACGTTGGAGGCATCGATTTTTTACACATGTTACTTCAATAGTGATTTTCTATTTGTGTATGATTTGTATAATTGTTAAAGGACATTTCAACTGATTTATTGATTTGCGCCATAAAGAGTTTTTCACTCGGCAGGAGTGAACTAAGGTAGTGCAGATTCTGTCTAGGGCAGGTTGACAATGATTCAGTGGCATGTACCAGTAACACCTTCTCTGTGTTTATGGTGGACGATGACCACATTTTGAGTTTCTTTTCCAATCTCAGAACTTACAGTTCCAGACTAAGATTTGTTAATTTTTCATTTCCCTCCCAATTACGAATTTCTTCAATTAAACCACAGGGTACATACAAGTGTTCTTTTTTTGTAGTATAAAAACAGTGCACATCAGCAGCTGATCCTCCACAATGGCAGAGGCAAGTCGCCCCTCTGGCTCAGAGCCAGCTGCTGAAAAATAAAATATTGTATTATTGTTTTATTTCTCAGTGGCTGGCTGAGCCAGTGTGTGCAGGTGGGGCGGGGCCGGGCCACGGGATGGGGAAGGAGGAGTGGTGGGTGCACTTTTAAGTGAGCATGCCAGTTTTTTGTTTTTATTATTAAACGCCCCCACCGCGTGCTCCACTCACGTTCCCCCGTGTCCTATTCCACCCGCCCCACCACTCTCTATCTTTGTCTGCTGCCACTGGTGCACATATGTGGACAATACAATGCATATAGTAAATAATACACGGACAACATTGCTACGTTCTTACTTGCTTTTATTTGAAAGTGATATTGGCGTTTGTTTGGGAACCGACCTGAATGGCCTATTTGTGTATCATCTGCAAGCTTGTTTAGCATGATAAAAAATCTAAGAACAATATAAAACACAAGCTAACTCAAACTAATATTGTTGGGAGCAGTAAGAGGAAAAAATAATAGCTGGAGAGCCTGTCAAAAAACGTAAGTATCAAAGTGTTCAAGATGCAACTAGACTCTTATGAAACAACGACCGGAATGCAATAGGACATGTTTATTAGTTCAGTTGTAGATATTTAAATGGTTTCTCAGTTTTTGGAGTTCTATTGAGCAAATACGCTTTGATCTGGAATTTGCTGAAGAGAGTGTAGTGCTTGCCAATAATTATAACAATCTTATAGCATTTTCAGCTTCTGTTTTTCCAAAGGTCTGCTCTCAAATAATGGCAACTACACAAAATGTGATATAGGAAAACACTGCTCTTGTATGGAAAGGCTATAATTGTTTATCAGTGCTCTTCATTGCATAATGCAGCTTGACAGAATCAAAAGGCGTCACTATGATGCACTGGACTGCAACTGTAAAGTTGTGCTGACCTATCACCTGGAAATATCACACTGCCCAATTCACCAAGTTAGTTTTGCATTTAAATGAAACATTTGCACAAAATATGGGCCAGATTACGAGTTTGGCTGTCCATCGGACTGCCAATCCTGTGGTGGAGGTGTGGTGGCAGTTGGGGACTGCCGCACCAGTGGTCCGACCGTCGTTTTACGAGTACGGCAGTCAGACTACGCTGGGACTGCCTCAAACACCAGGGATTTGTGATCCCTGGCGGTAGCACAGCGGTGTGAGGCCACAATATGCTTGGTGGTGCCACTAAAGCACCAGCAAGCATAATATGAGTTTCTTCACTGTGACCCTATCCAAGGCAGTGAGCCCGCCATGGAAAGGGTGGTGGTGAGGAAACTCTGGCGTGCCTCTGTGCAGGGGAGCACATGTTGCAGCATTTTGTATTTTGGTCTGTGCAGGAACGAGTTTTGGTACTCCCATTGCGGTGCCTTTTTTAACGGCACCGCTGTTGGAATGCCAATAGACCACCTGCCAGAACACTAGGAAACCTGTAATCTGGTGGAGGCCCTGTTTGGCAGTGTGGGAGCAGGGCAGAGGTGTGGCAGCCTGCTCCCACACCGCCAAACTCGTACTTGGGCCTTAAATAAAGTAGACAGGGGTTTAGCAACAGAAAACGGAGCCCTTTTAAAGTAGGTGCAAAGAAGGAGAAATGCTTTCACTTCTACTTCCTTTTTTTGACTTTGTACATGTGCTGCACTTTACAGCACCCATTCAGAGAGAGAAAAGGGTTCAAGTCAGTCTATGTATAGTATATTGTACTGGAAGGGAACCCTTCCAGTACAAAACCTATGCTAAACTCACGAAGACACCTGTGCACTGTGGCGCAAAGGTGTCTCCCATGGCACACAGCAGCTGATTTCAGCGCTGGCTCTAGGGCAAGGAGAGGATAAATTATACACATTTATTTATTTATTTATAACGTTTTATATAGCGCAAACTTGACCCAAGAGGGTATCAGAGCGCTTTACATTTAGGATTGTTGTGTTACAAGTTACATCAGATACAAGAGCATAGTAAGGTACAGTACACATAAACAATGTTTTGATACTTCATAGGAGGGAGGGGAGGAAGGAGTAATAGCGGGGAGACGAGGAGGAACAATGCCCGATGTCCGGCTGGGTAGGTTACGGTCAGGGGATGAACCAAAGCCGATCTCCTCAATTAACTGAACAGAGCAGCTCCACCAGGTGTCGGAGAAAAAGCTCGAACTCCGCTGTCCCGGTAGTGGTCAAGTGTACTCAGGGGACTGTCAGAATAGGGCGGGTGGGGCCATGGTCTGAGAAAATTCCAGACGTCCTCTTGAGGTCTGGCACAATCCTGGCAGGGTTTTGTAAGTAAAAGTAAAAGATCAGCAAGGGGGGAAAAAAGTCACCACTGTCAGCCATGTTGGGGTCGGGCATCCTGGAACTCTTTTCCACACCATGAGTGTGCCGAGAATGATAGAAGTTATGAAGGGAAGGAAGGGCCAAACTCCTAATAGTTCTAAAAAGGACACATTATCTCATCAGTGCCCTCTACGTACATGACTGTGTCTCTGTAGTAAGTACAGTTGCTCTCTCGATTAGGAGCCACGATTTACAAATATCATAACATCAGTCAAGCGTAAAGCAAGTAGGCATGTAGGCATACCGTGTTTCCAACCTTCTTTTTACCCGCTCTTGTTGTGGCGGACTCTACAGCAGCATCGGGCTGGTTATTGACGCGCTCGCGGTTTTCTCCGCTCTCTCCACTGAACGCTGTGGGCGCAGTTGCGGTGTTATTGTTATTTTCAAGCCCTCACCTCTTGTTATTTGATGTTGAATGGCGTACTTGGCGCTCCTTTTCATGCAGCAGCTGCTGGGCAGTAGCTCACCACGGGGCACCGCACCGAGTCTGCACGTCACTCTGCAGCCAGATGACCTCCCAGCTCTTTCATAGGAGTAGCTCAGAGGAATCGTGAGCAATGTCAAGCAAGAGCTCACAAGGCGCTACCAGGCCTAAGAACGAGGACAACGATGAGAGACGGGATGGCACACGACCCCTCTAGACAGTGTGACATCGTTCTCCTCCCCAATTAAATCTAAACCAAAGCTGGGTCACACTAATTTCACCATGCTGCAAAGGAGTAAGATAAAATCCATCAAAAAAAACATCAACTACTCTTTGCGGCAGGTGCGCCAGTATCCAACCAACATCACAAAACTAGCTGAATTGCGACAGCAGAAAACACGTCTAAAGCAAGCAATTGGGAAGGCAGGCATGACAACAAGGATATCCTATGGGCGAAACTGCATGCCGACTGTAAGTTGCAAAACAGTGCAAGATTTTGGGAAACAATAAAAAGATTTACCCATCCGATGTACGAGGGTCTATCCGAGGAAGACTGGGCACTTTTCTTGGAAATAATTTTCGTCCATGAAAAACCGTATCGCATGTCGAAACTAGCATGGATTCCACACAGCGGCCTATGATTTAGAAGCATCAATCCAATGAGGGAAATGTAACTTCAGAGGAACGGCTTGAAGGAGAACCACCGGTACTTACTCCTTTAAATGATCACATAAAATCAATTAACAAATACATCAAGAAGGGAAGGCAAGAAGGGGCACCGGGGCCCAACGGAATTCCACCTGTGCTCTATGAGCAAGACACAGAATATTGGGCTAAGACACTCAGTCCTCTGTTCTGGGAAATAAGAACAACAGGTCTACTCCCTCCATCCTGGTGGACTTCAATAATTTCACCAATCTTTAAATCAGGTAACAAGACCCAGCCCAAGAGCTACCGGTTAGTTTCCCTCTTGGACAATGAGGCAAAGTACTTTGCAGGCACGCTGCTGGGTGAACTACAACCCTGGGCGGAAGACAATTCAATCATCCCCCTAAATCAAACTAGCGTCTCTAAATCTGTTGGGACCACAACAAACATAACAACAATGGCACTGTTAATCAATAAGGCTGAGATCACAAGAACCCCACTACATTAGTGCTTCATTGATTACCGGGCAGCTATTGATCACGTAAACCGTCATAAACTGTGGTTGAAACTGGCAGGCTGGGGCATTCCCCCGGCTTTACGGAACCTGTTAAATAATCTGCACACTAACCCTGGGTGCAAGTAAAGCTGGGTGACGGGTCAACTCTATTGAGGAAAATTCCAACAACAAAAGGCCTCAAGCAAGGCTGCGTACTGGCCCCAGCGCTATTTAATCTGTTTCTTGCAGATCTGATCCCACTATTAAACGCCAGCAATTCACATTCTCCAAAGATTGGGAATATAGTACTACCATGCCTACTCTACGCTGATGACCTAGTATTGATCAGCCAAACGAAGGTGGGTCTACAGCGTCTTCTTGATATCACGTTTGAATACTCTGAGGTTAATGACTTAAATATCAACCTGGAAGAAAACAAATCCATGACAATAAAAAAGAACCTTAAGAAAATACCTGTCTAGTTTTGGGACAAGATTCAAATAGACTCAGTCACAGAGTACAAATATTTGGGAGTGATCATTGACAAAGGCGGGTACTTTGTAACTCAAAGAGATACAATTAAAAGGAAAGTCATAGCCTTAGCCACCTCAAAGAGAAACCTCAATTCCAGATTGAAGGGCCTCTCGCTTGCCCCACTGGTTGAAGTTATACGAGCACGACTCCAACCCACAGTAGCCTATGTGAGCAAGGCACAGAATGGAAGGGATTTGGAGCTCTTGGATGCTGTGGTCGCAAAAGTGTACAAGTAATTTTTGGTCTACCAACACGATAATCTCCAGCACAAATTAGGCTCGAGTTTGGTGTGCAAAAACAGACCATTGCTAGGAAAGGTACAATAGTTATTTTTTGGAACAAAGTAAGGAAATCCAAACCAGGTACCCTAAATTGGCACTTGTGGACTGAGTTACAACAGAAAGAGTCATCATCAGCAGAAAAATATTTGGCAACTAGCGTGTCAACTCTGGGTCTTACCGAAATTTGGGCAACTCCCACAAGTCACTGCCTCCTCAAAAAATGAACAAAAAATATAGTAAAGAATGAATCTTGGATCGAAGATAAGGCAGCCCTAAAAAGGAGGTCTCATGGCTGGATGATCTTGAGTTCCTTTTCCTCCCTGGCTGCACAAAAGTATCTAGCCTTGGGTTTTGCCAAACATTCAAAAATCCAATTTTTAAAATACAGATTAGGCTTGTTGTCATGTACAAAGCACTTTCCACATTGGCTGAAAAACCAATCTGATTCTAATTGCCGTTTATGTGGTACACCGCAAGAAGATATGCTGCATCTCCTCTGCACATGCAAAGATCTAACAGAGGAAAGGAGACAGCTTTTAAAAACACTTTTTAACCAGAGCGGCATTCGCACACGGACACAGGCTTTGTTGGCATGTTTTGCACCCGAGGACACCCTGCTTAACTGCTGCTTTGTAAAATTTTTAAGACAAGTGGAGAAGAAAATGCCAAGTCAGAACAGCAATACAGCTGATAAGGAAAAAGACTGACGCTGTTATAATAACTGCTTTTTCTTTTAATGTACCATAAACACCATTTGGTTATAATGTCTTTTAATCAGCTTTAATTTTTATCTTGTAATGAGATATTTTGTAGCAATGGTTTTAAGTAACTCTGCTAAATCAAATAAACTTGAAAACTTGAGAAAACAAAACTTGAGAGGATAGTGCCATATCTCTGTAAATATGGCCTCTCTCCATTGTGCTGCATAAGTGGTAAATCTGGCCATAAGTGACATCCTCAAACCTATACATTGGTTTGGATTCAAAAATATTTTCCAGATGTTTTTTCCCATCCTTGAAAGTTTGGACTCTACAGAGCAGAATTGAGTCCTCTTTCAGGGGATGGGAAAGGAATGGGTACATCTCCATATTTCATGTGGATGTGAGTGAAGATTTTTACCGCAGGAGAAAATGTATTCCACAAGGCAAACGAAAAGTGAAAGAATGCGCTTTTTCACATATCCACCCTGGCTAACACATGAACACCTCTTCTTTTTCCCTATTCAGCCTTGCCTGCCATTTATTATTTATTCCCCGTCCGCTTCTTCCCAGATTCATAATTCCCATGTCGCGTTCGACTGTCAATTTCTTGACTCTCTTCCTCCTTCTTGTATATTGTACCTTTTAAAATGTTTTTGGTTCCATATAATATCGAGGCGTATCTACATATTGATTGATGCAGTGTCGTGATCTGTGAACACTTCAAACTATACTGGTTGTAATTGGATGAAAAGAGCATTACATCCTCATTTGTAGACATGTTACTCAGAGACCTCATGAAATACAACTGATTAAATAAATTGAACCTACACTACCACATTTGTGTGTGTTAGGATCACTAAGCCCCACGCGGAATGACGTAGTGAGAAAGCCTGTGAGGATAAAACTGTTCCACAAGTTGGACTATGAGGCTCAAATAAAATTGAAAGCCATACAAATATTTTGCCAAAATGTGTGAACTGAGAACATAAATGGTAAATGTGAGTTTGGATTTGGAGAGTGTGACCAGCATCGAGTGGACCAGCGACTGAAGTCAGGAGATACGCGTGTGGTGGCCAAGTCGTCATCTGCAGAAGGCATGAAACACTTTCTAATTCAGGCTCCCCCGGTTGAGAAATTGGTGTCATGCTGTGAAAATCACTTTGACGCCCTGTGCCCAGTGCACTTTCCTGGACGAGCACTTATTCGCGGGATAAATGCCGGTCCTGGCACTCTCTGCACAATGAGGCACCCGCATGCATCAGTCCCATGCCTCCATTTAAGTCAATTTACTATTTTTGTAGGCACCACACAGCTGCTGCTGGGAGGCAAGTCCAGCGTCCATGACCTTTCGAAGGACAAATCCTTCCAGTGAGAGAACCAGCTGTGAGGACCTGCACCCCGGAAGCGAGATGTTGTATGTCATTCTGGGAAGGTCGATGTAAATATACAAATACACTCTTCAGTTTTTATGTGAAAAATGCATCCCCGTTTTAGCAGATGGAAAGCAAAGCGTGTGCTGGTGTTTTGCTGTGAAACTTACAACCATAAAGAAACAGTATGGCCTCTTCTGAAAGTAACGGGTCGTCTGTGTGATGTACTCAAAGCATATGTTACGCCTATGCATCTTTCGTCATTTACTACTTTACAATTTATAAGTTTGCAGGTTACGCCTATGCATGTTTCATAGTTTACAACTTTACATATTCCCGAACTTTCACAAACATGCAAACCCTCGCCCTTTCCAACCTCTCACAGAACCAACATTGAACTAAGCTAATTTAAAGGATGTATGTTGTTACAACGCATGCGTTTACTACGCATGCCTTTACAACGCACGTTTTTCAACGCAAGTCGTTACAACGACTTGCGTTGGGGGGTGCTGGATAGTGAATAGTTTAATTTACTATTCCAACTCCAGTCCCCGTGGATAGTAGGGAAGGTGTTGGATAGTAAATTAAACTATTACCTATCCTAGAGCGCCCCCCAGCGCAATTCGTTGTAATGACTTGCGTTGAAAAACCTGCGTTGTAAAGGCACTGCGTGGTAAAAGTTGCGTCGTAAAGGATGTTTCCCTAATTTAAAGGGTATTTATTTTCTAATGGTGTGTCTGAAACTGTAATTGTATACCACCAATTAATGGCTAAATTTACCTTTGGTACTGAATTTATAAAGAGTACACTAAATCCTGCTTAGATTATAGGGGAACAGGCAGGTGGACTTTAACTAAATAAAACAGAGAGTTAAATTGGAATATGAAGCATAAAATAATGAAAATATGAAGATGCAAGGCAGATTTCCAGGTGTAATGGGAATGCTTTATTTTTTAGCCTACTCAAACGTGGCCCAGAAGAAAAAGATCTAGCACATTCCAGATAAAATCTGTTAACTAGTCTTCTAAATGAAATTGACATCATCAAGCAATTGATTCGAATCATTAAGAAATCTCCTTACACCCACATCTACCAGCCCTGTGACTTACCATACATTGTGGACTACTTTAAAAGCAAATTGCCGCAAAAGCTTATTAATTTATTCATTTTTATAAAATCTCCTCCTGCATAAATTGATAACTATTTAATTATTGATCATGGTAAATGCAGTGTCAGATGCAGAGACGTAGGCTTCAGAAGAACTGCGCTTCATTATCCGCTACGGATAATGCTACTGCAGCCATTTGTATGCCAGAAACAAGACTTTAATAAGGGCCTTTGGGGTCGGCTACCTCAGGGGAGTGGGAAGCGAGAGATAAATTGTTTTACCTGTTGTTAGGGTTTTTCATGTATGCAGAAATAAAACATGAGAGCACGGCCATAGAGGTAAAAAAAATGTAAAAATAATAATGAAAGACTAACTGAGAACACTGACAAAAAACACACTACAAAGCGAACAGTCTCACGGGGCAGAACAGCGGTGTTAATCAACTCTACCTCAACAGCGCTGATTTCCTACTCCAGAGAAAGAAAAAAGAGACAACTCAGCAAGACTCAAACATTATCCATAGATCTTCAAAGTAACAGGACTCAGACATTGACCGTCAGCTTATCACAGATCCTTGAGTCACCATTACTCAAACATTGACCTTCTGATTATACATAGATCTTCGATTTATCAGGACTCAAACATTAACCTTCTGATTATACACAGATAATCCAACTAGCAGGATTTAAAACACTGACCTTCGGATTATACTCAGATGCTCTAACTACCTGGACTCAAACATTGACCTTCAGATGATACTCAGATCTTCAAATCACCAGGACTCAAACATTGATCTTTTGATTATACACAGATCTTTGGCTCACCAGCACTCAAACATTGGCCTTCGGTATACGGACAGATCCTCCACGCACCAGGACTCAAACACTGACCTTCAGATTATACTCAGATGCTCTAACCACCAGGACTCAAACATTGACCTTCAGATGATACTCAGATCTTCAAATCACCAGGACTCAAACATTGATCTTTTGATTATACACAGATCTTTGGCTCACCAGCACTCAAACATTGGCCTTCGATTTACGGACAGATCCTCCAAGCACCAGGACTCAAACACTGACCTTCAGATTATACTCAGATGCTCTAATCACCAGGACTCAAAAATTGACCTTCAGATGATACTCAGATCTTCAAATCACCAGGACTCAAACATTGATCTTTTGATTATACACAGATCTTTGGCTCACCAGCACTCAAACACTGGCCTTCGATTTACGGACAGATCCTCCAAGCACCAGGACTCAAACACTGACCTTCAGATTATACTCAGATGCTCTAACCACCAGGACTCAAACATTGACCTTCAGATGATACTCAGATCTTCAAATCACCAGGACTCAAACATTGATCTTTTGATTATACACAGATCTTTGGCTCACCAGCACTCAAACATGGGCCTTCGATTTACGGACAGATCCTCCAAGCACCAGGACTCAAACACTGACCTTCAGATTATGAACCATTTTTTTACTCTACTGGACTCAAGCACTGCTGCTCAAAGTAACCACAGATCTTCAAATCAACAAGACTCAAACATTGACCTTCTGATTATACAGAGATCTCTGACTCACCAGGCTTCAAACATTGACATTCGCATTACTCACATATCCTCCAAGCACTAGGACCCCAACACTGACCTTCAGATTATGCACCATTTTTTGAGTCTACATGACTCAATCACTGCTGTTCAACTTATCCACAGATCTCCAAAGCAACAGGACTGATACACTGAACTTCTGTTTATACACCTATCTTCCAAGCACCAGGAATCAAACACTGACCTTCTATTTTGATGCAGGAATGGTTTCCTAAAGCAATATTTAGCAAGTTTTAATATGTTCACAACAATACTCATTTAATCAACTGTAGGAAGATGACAAGCGGAGTTGATCCTATACGGCTGAATTACAATAGAGACTAGATGCAGATCTAAGCAGAAAGCAGAAACTCGAATAAACTATTAACCCAGCCTTAGTAACTTCTACAGTTATAATGGTTTGAACTATTGTTTTAAAAAACAAATCTATTTAATTATTGATCATGGTAAATGCAGTGTCAGATGCAGAGACGTAGGCTTCAGAAGAACTGCGCTTCATTATCCGCTACGGATAATGCTACTGCAGCCATTTGTATGCCAGAAACAAGACTTTAATAAGGGCCTTTGGGGTCGGCTACCTCAGGGGAGTGGGAAGCGAGAGATAAATTGTTTTACCTGTTGTTAGGGTTTTTCATGTATGCAGAAATAAAACATGAGAGCACGGCCATAGAGGTAAAAAAAATGTTAAAATAATAATGAAAGACTAACTGAGAACTCTGACAAAAAACACACTACAAAGCGAACAGTCTCACGGGGCAGAACAGCGGTGTTAATCAACTCTACCTCAACAGCGCTGATTTCCTACTCCAGAGAAAGAAAAAAGAGACAACTCAGCAAGACTCAAACATTATCCATAGATCTTCAAAGTAACAGGACTCAGACATTGACCGTCAGCTTATCACAGATCCTTGAGTCACCATTACTCAAACATTGACCTTCTGATTATACATAGATCTTCGATTTATCAGGACTCAAACATTAACCTTCTGATTATACACAGATAATCCAACTAGCAGGATTTAAAACACTGACCTTCTGATTATACTCAGATGCTCTAACTACCTGGACTCAAACATTGACCTTCAGATGATACTCAGATCTTCAAATCACCAGGACTCAAACATTGATCTTTTGATTATACACAGATCTTTGGCTCACCAGCACTCAAACATTGGCCTTCGGTATACGGACAGATCCTCCACGCACCAGGACTCAAACACTGACCTTCAGATTATACTCAGATGCTCTAACCACCAGGACTCAAACATTGACCTTCAGATGATACTCAGATCTTCAAATCACCAGGACTCAAACATTGATCTTTTGATTATACACAGATCTTTGGCTCACCAGCACTCAAACATTGGCCTTCGATTTACGGACAGATCCTCCAAGCACCAGGACTCAAACACTGACCTTCAGATTACACTTAGATGCTCTAATCACCAGGACTCAAAAATTGACCTTCAGATGATACTCAGATCTTCAAATCACCAGGACTCAAACATTGATCTTTTGATTATACACAGATTTTTGGCTCACCAGCACTCAAACACTGGCCTTCGATTTACGGACAGATCCTCCAAGCACCAGGACTCAAACACTGACCTTCAGAATATACTCAGATGCTCTAACCACCAGGACTCAAACATTGACCTTCAGATGATACTCAGATCTTCAAATCACCAGGACTCAAACATTGATCTTTTGATTATACACAGATCTTTGGCTCACCAGCACTCAAACATGGGCCTTCGATTTACGGACAGATCCTCCAAGCACCAGGACTCAAACACTGACCTTCAGATTATGAACCATTTTTTTACTCTACTGGACTCAAGCACTGCTGCTCAAAGTAACCACAGATCTTCAAATCAACAAGACTCAAACATTGACCTTCTGATTATACAGAGATCTCTGACTCACCAGGCTTCAAACATTGACATTCGCATTACTCACATATCCTCCAAGCACTAGGACCCCAACACTGACCTTCAGATTATGCACCATTTTTTGAGTCTACATGACTCAATCACTGCTGTTCAACTTATCCACAGATCTCCAAAGCAACAGGACTGATACACTGAACTTCTGTTTATACACCTATCTTCCAAGCACCAGGAATCAAACACTGACCTTCTATTTTGATGCAGGAATGGTTTCCTAAAGCAATATTTAGCAAGTTTTAATATGTTCACAACAATACTCATTTAATCAACTGTAGGAAGATGACAAGCGGAGTTGATCCTATACGGCTGAATTACAATAGAGACTAGATGCAGATCTAAGCAGAAAGCAGAAACTCGAATAAACTATTAACCCAGCCTTAGTAACTTCTACAGTTATAATGGTTTGAACTATTGTTTTAAAAAACAAATCTATTTAATTATTGATCATGGTAAATGCAGTGTCAGATGCAGAGACGTAGGCTTCAGAAGAACTGCGCTTCATTATCCGCTACGGATAATGCTACTGCAGCCATTTGTATGCCAGAAACAAGACTTTAATAAGGGCCTTTGGGGTCGGCTACCTCAGGGGAGTGGGAAGCGAGAGATAAATTGTTTTACCTGTTGTTAGGGTTTTTCATGTATGCAGAAATAAAACATGAGAGCACGGCCATAGAGGTAAAAAAAATGTTAAAATAATAATGAAAGACTAACTGAGAACACTGACAAAAAACACACTACAAAGCGAACAGTCTCACGGGGCAGAACAGCGGTGTTAATCAACTCTACCTCAACAGCGCTGATTTCCTACTCCAGAGAAAGAAAAAAGAGACAACTCAGCAAGACTCAAACATTATCCATAGATCTTCAAAGTAACAGGACTCAGACATTGACCGTCAGCTTATCACAGATCCTTGAGTCACCATTACTCAAACATTGACCTTCTGATTATACATAGATCTTCGATTTATCAGGACTCAAACATTAACCTTCTGATTATACACAGATAATCCAACTAGCAGGATTTAAAACACTGACCTTCTGATTATACTCAGATGCTCTAACTACCTGGACTCAAACATTGACCTTCAGATGATACTCAGATCTTCAAATCACCAGGACTCAAACATTGATCTTTTGATTATACACAGATCTTTGGCTCACCAGCACTCAAACATTGGCCTTCGGTATACGGACAGATCCTCCACGCACCAGGACTCAAACACTGACCTTCAGATTATACTCAGATGCTCTAACCACCAGGACTCAAACATTGACCTTCAGATGATACTCAGATCTTCAAATCACCAGGACTCAAACATTGATCTTTTGATTATACACAGATCTTTGGCTCACCAGCACTCAAACATGGGCCTTCGATTTACGGACAGATCCTCCAAGCACCAGGACTCAAACACTGACCTTCAGATTATGAACCATTTTTTTACTCTACTGGACTCAAGCACTGCTGCTCAAAGTAACCACAGATCTTCAAATCAACAAGACTCAAACATTGACCTTCTGATTATACAGAGATCTCTGACTCACCAGGCTTCAAACATTGACATTCGCATTACTCACATATCCTCCAAGCACTAGGACCCCAACACTGACCTTCAGATTATGCACCATTTTTTGAGTCTACATGACTCAATCACTGCTGTTCAACTTATCCACAGATCTCCAAAGCAACAGGACTGATACACTGAACTTCTGTTTATACACCTATCTTCCAAGCACCAGGAATCAAACACTGACCTTCTATTTTGATGCAGGAATGGTTTCCTAAAGCAATATTTAGCAAGTTTTAATATGTTCACAACAATACTCATTTAATCAACTGTAGGAAGATGACAAGCGGAGTTGATCCTATACGGCTGAATTACAATAGAGACTAGATGCAGATCTAAGCAGAAAGCAGAAACTCGAATAAACTATTAACCCAGCCTTAGTAACTTCTACAGTTATAATGGTTTGAACTATTGTTTAAAAAAAAAAATCATGTGTAGTGATTAAGATCACAATGTGCCATGAATGGACATTTAAGCCACAGACCAATGATATGATCAGAGATTACCCATCAGCTAGAGAATATAAGCAATGTATGGTTGTCAGACCTGTTAGCCTAAGGGTGGTCTTCCCCGAAACTGTTTGCCAATATATCTCCTTTTCTCTGCTGGAATTAGTTTTTGTTGGCCTTAGGGCCCTGTGCACTTTACCACTGCTAACTAGTGCTAAAGTGCTTGTGCTCATTCTCCTAAGTATTATTCAACTGGTTTACACCTGATCGGCATATTTAATTTACTTATAAGTTGCTTGTAGAGTTGTACTCCATACATCAGGGACTGTAAATTAAATGATACTAGTGGGTCGGCAGCACATATTGTGCCACCCACTTAAGTACCACTTTAAAACATGTCCCAGGTTTTCCAACGCAGCCTGAATGTAGTTTTAAACTGCCAATTTAACTTGTCAATATAAACCCCTTGCCAAGCCTGAAACTCCTCTTTTATTACATATACGTCACCCGTAAGATAGGCCTGGGTAGCCCATAGGGCAGGGTACATTCTAAATAAAATGATACACATGTACTTTTAGGTTTTACAGGACCTGGTAGTGAAAAACTCCTACATTTGTTTTTCACTGCTGTGAGGTCTACCTGTTCCATAGGATAATAAGTGCTAAATATTGATTTGGACCAGGTTAGCAGTTCATGTTTGGTATCTATAAAATGTAATGAAAAATTATCTTTAATGGTAAAGTTAGGCTTTAAATTGCAATTTTAAAAATGCAAAGTGGTCTTTTTCCTGCCTGTAGCCATTTGGTGCCTACAGCCTCCCCTGGGTAACATGACTGGGTGTAACTGAGAGTTAGACTTTCTGAACTGTTCCCAGACAGTCACACAATGGAGGGATTAAGTGTGCCTGAATGGGCCATCTGCTGGCAGGATGGGGGGGGCAGAGCTCGGCACAGACCCACTTGTATCGGAATAGTGTGTGCTCTACCTTCACACAAAGGGCTTGTCACCTCCATATTGACACTGCGGCCAGCTTAGAGCCATTGCAGGTGAGTCAGGAAACTCCAAGTACTTAAAAAACCTCTAGAAACTTTACACAACTTCAAAGGAGGCAACAGATATAAAAGTAGGGCCCTCAGACCCACTCTTCAGTTCACTTTCTGAAATTGTGGAAGGACTCTCAGAGAAATTGTTCGTAGCTCAAATGGATCAAAAGTTACTAAAAGAAATTTGTGACTTGTGTTGCTGCAAAGTGATGGGCCCTTTGCAAAGGTTAAACGGTCACCTTTCTCACTGCTGCAGTTGCATGTTACACCGGTGCCAATGAGGCAAAATCTTTGCAGAGACTGTTAGTATGTGTAAAAATAAAAAAGTATCAGAAAACGTACCGCATTACGCTGCAGCTTTTGTTTTTGCGGCATAATTTAGTCAATACTGTGACATAATGTTTTCCTCCATTGATGCATAATTCCAGTGACCCCAAAAGCAAGGCAACACATGTTAAAAGTGCTTGTGCATGAAGCATGGAGACCATGAATTTTGCAAACTTATTATGATGTGCATGCAAATTCTACTTTGCTGATCCCTGGTGAGTTGCTCTACTACTGCTAAAACAAGGCCAATATAGGTACCAATGGTCGAGTTGGACTGGCCTCAAGGGTCCTTTGACCACAGTGGCAGAGTCACCATTGCTTTAAGGTGTGCTGCTTCGTTGGCTTTCCCACAAGACTAGAGGTGAACTTTAGTATGGATCATGGTGGGCTGGTCTTCAGGGTTAACTAACTCTTGCCACTGCTGTGGTCTACCTGCTGGTGCTAAGACACCAGAGTTTCTAAATGTTATGTTATGTTATGTTAAAAGGTTTTATACCGCGCACGGACACCAATTGGTTTCATGGCGCTCAGAGACAAACATAACAGAGGGACTGAGGGTTCAATTATGGGCTATCTGAAAAAGATGAGTTTTTAGGAGTTTACGGAAGCAAAAGTAATCAGGGCAAATTCGGATAGTGGCGGGAAGGGAATTCCAAATAGAGGCGGCGAGAAACGAAAAACAGGAACCACCAAGTTTTTTACGTTTAAACCTTGGGATGATTAAGAGGTTGTGGTCGGAGGAACGCAAGTTCCTGGACGGGATGTAACGCTTGAGACTGCGTGAAGTAAAAGCAGGAACAAGACCAATTAATGACTTGAAAACAGTGCATCCCAGTTTGAAAGTACAACGAGAGGCTACCGGGAGCCAATGTAATCTCCTCAACAGGGGCGAGACATGTTGGTGTTTTGGCTGTTGAAAAACCAGTCTGGCCGCCTGATTTTGCACCAGCTGGAGCCGATGGAGATGGTAAGCAGGAATCCCAGCATAAAGAGAATTGGCGTAGTCGATACGGGAGATGACAAGGGCCATGATTACAAGTACAAGAGCCTATGTGGTGAGGAACCTGCGGATTTTGCCAATTTTGCGCAGGTGGTAAAAGCAAGCAGAAGTGACAGCATTGATTTGAGGTCTCATAGACAAATCGCTGGAAATGATCACGCCAAGGCTCCTCACAGTATCGACAGGACAGGGTGGGGGGCCAAGAGATTGGGGCCAAAAGCTGGAATCCCAGGGGTTGGAGGGCCCTCCTGTCAGAACAAGCTCTGTTTTACTGGGATTGAGCTTCAGCTGGCTAAAATGCATCCACTCGGAGATGGTAGACATAGTGGACTGGAAGCTGGTACGGGAAGCAGAGGAGGTGTGAATAGGGAAGATTAACTGTAAGTCATCTGCGTAGTTAAAGATGGTTACTGAAGTGTGATGAAAGTAGGCTAAGAGAGGGTGCATGTAAAGATTAAATAAAAGGGGCCAAAGAGCAGAACCTTGAGGAACACCACAAGAAAGTGAAGAGGAAGGAGCAGAAAAAGTGGATAAATGAACCGATTGGGAACGTTGGTGTAAAAAGGAACGAATCCATGTTAAAGCCAGCCCCTGGATGCCCGCATTTCCGACACGGTCGATCAAGATGTTGTGATCGACCGTGTCGAAAGCCGCGGACAGATCTAATAAGACCAGGGCCTGGGTAAGGTTCCGATCTCCACCTAGTCTCAGCGTATCCATCACCGCCGCGATGACCGCTTCAGTTGAATGGACTGGTCTAAATCCAGCCTGCTGGTCATCGAGGAAGGAAGAACTTTCGATGAATGCGCTGAGGCATCGAGTGACATAGGTTTCTAAGACCTTCCCCAGGTACGGCAGAAGGGAAATATGCCGGTAATTGCTCAGAACGGAGGGGTCGGTACCCTCCGTTCTAAAGTCTAGCAGGGCCTTCTATGTTCTAGCATGAGAATATGCTTCCTCAGGAATAGTCATCTGGTGGACTGGTTATGAAGGCAGAACCTGGTTCCCCAGTTCCAAATTCTCCAGCTCTGGTCATAGTGTCACATCCTCTCCCACACTGATCACCATACTGTCCCACTAGCACTGCCTTCAGCTACAACCCAATTATGCCCTGCTATAAACACCTAGATGCGACTCAATTGAAATTATGCACTAGATAGGAGTTATATGCTGCCTGAAAAAAAGTAATAACATCCTTGAAAAAGCAAACAGTCATAGGCAATGCAAGATTAAGTAAAGCATAAGAAATGTAAGCAGGGACAACATGGTTACCTTAATGCTTTTACATTCATTATTCTGAAATCAATGGGTGTTTTGCCTGAAAACATAAGGACATGACTACAGGGCCCAGAAGTGATCCGTTTGA
This sequence comes from Lissotriton helveticus, assembly GCF_964261635.1. NCBI lineage: Eukaryota > Metazoa > Chordata > Amphibia > Caudata > Salamandridae > Lissotriton > Lissotriton helveticus. The sequence goes on along the minus strand of NC_136063.1, from coordinate 208,921,990 downwards.
ATGTCCATTGCTTATATCCTCACAAAACATAAGCAGTATGGTTTAAAAAGACCACATCCCTGAACACATTTTATAAACTAAAATAAGAAAAACAGCTCATATGGATAGATTTAAATGTTTCCCACTCCACACATCAACCACATATTGCAGTACCTTCAGGAATGCTGCACTTCCCCACTCGGGGAAAACCATGTTGTTCAAAGAAAGGCGAAAAAACTAAAGTAGCACTTCTCTGGCAAACTCTGTAAAGTGGCGCTAATGTGGTTGGGTGTGAATTTCCAGGAAAAGTGTTTCTTTCTTTTTTCGGATGCATTTCACAGAGGAATGGATTAAGGAAAGGAGAAGCAAGAGAGGGTTGAAGCCGTTTCTTGAAGTCACGTTTTTCAGCAAGTGAGGAGGAGCAAGACAGACAGAAAGAGAGAGAGGAAGAAAGGAGGGGGGGAAGCTGACAGCGAAAAAGCAAGAGAAGTGGACACTGTCCATGCCTTCTCTGGCCAAGAAGGAAAAGACAGAATCCTTTTCCTTTTGTGCCCTCCCTGCCCATTCCCGAACGGCCACCAAAGGCCAAGCCTCATTTATAGATATATGCTGCCGTCCTGGAACTCATTTCTAAAATAAAAAAATTAGGGGAACAGATTCTATTACATTACAAAAGTAGTGGCACGCCCACTTCGGCCACTGGCATCAGAGATTTAGACCACTTCATAAATCCCCTTGTAAAAAAAGGCAAGTTGGGCTAGGGAAAAGGTTGGTGTACTGCTCGTCTGTCTACAATATTAGGAGTGGCCACCTGCATAGCTCGATGATTTGATAGCGCCAAGATGCCTGTTGGGTTAACGCTGCGCTTTATACATTTCTAAATAATAATCCCACTTTGTTACTTCGGTTTGTCTTCTTTGCTAACAGCTCTGTAACAAACTAACATTTAACAGATTTACATTTCTTAAAAGTAGTGCTGTTTTCTGAAATGAAATGAGGTTACTGTGGCTATCTCCTTCAGGTATCCAAGTTGCTGCCTTTTCTAATAGTCTTCATTTTTGCAACAGTGTTTCGGTGTGAAACGCTCTAAGGTCCTTTCTACAAGTCTGCACGAAAAATAAAGCCTATTGATAGAAAGTGCTTCAGCTCAGACTGTAATTGCCAGCCTGGTTGGCTAAACCTGCAGTTGATTGGGTTTGACACCGAGCAGTTTGCTTGATTGGCTCCCCAAACATGGAAATGATATCCCTGTCCGCCGAGGATGAGGTCAGCGACCCTCTTATGCACAGTCCTCATTTTACAAGAGTGATCATTCATTCATAGCTGAATTGAGGCAACAGCAGTCTGCTTAATTATACGAAATGCAGGAGTCAGATGGGCCGAATGGCCACTTAGCTCATGGCAGCTATGCTGAGCAGCTAGAGTGATGCCGCGTAGCGGGGGTGTTCAAGTGGAGAGATTGGACAATTGCGCGCAATACCTGCCTTACCGGCACTGAGGTCACGGCAAATAGTAGAAAATGGTGCATTTTAATGCCATTCATTTAATGACATGTAGTAAAGAGTGATGTGATTTAATACCACGTACAGCAAGGCAAGTATTAGTGGGGGAGGGGTGATTTGCCGCTATTGGCGCAGGCAAATAGTACTGATTGGAGTGCTTTACTAGATGTCGCATAATATCAAGTAGTAATGTACTTCACTAGCATTGATATGATAGCTATAAACCATAAGTGATGTGTTTACTACCATTCAATTCATTGCAAATAGTAATGATTGGATTCACTGCAAATAGTAGTGTATGATATGGTTTCAATCAATCAATCACTGCATTTGTAAAGCGCGCTACATACCCGTGAGGGTCCCAAGGCGCTGGGGTGGGGGGGAGGAGGGGCTGCTACTGATCGAAGAGCCAGGTCTTGAGAAGTCTTCTGAAGGCCAGCAGGTCCCTACTACCATGGCAAGTAGTAGGGAGTGGAGTCCATTATTATTTTTGAAGTTGTTCCATGTAGTAGTGAGAGGAGGTTTCAATACCATCGACTTTATGGCAAGAAGCCATATGTGGTAAGCTTTAATGCCAATAAACCCATTACAAATAACAGTAGGAGGTGATATATTATAATTTCAGTAAATCAAAGTAGTAAGGAATGGTGGTCCTTAATACTATTGAACAATGGCAATTGCTTTGGATTAATATTGTTGGAATAGTGACAAAAGCAGTGAGGGATTTTATATTACCACAGAAATCATAACAGATAGTAGCCAGGGGTGACCTTTAATACGGTTGATGCAAAAACAAGTAGTAGTAATATGATGCCTTTGTAAGGATTAGAGAGTAAGCATTAGTGTGTGTTTTAATGGCATTAACTATGGATAGGGATACGGTCCGAGTAATTACCAGTGGCTGAGATTACTTCAACCATCCTATCCATCACTTTTTGTATACTTTAATGTGTTGCTCTATGTGAGATGGGTATGCCCAGATGTGGGTCCCGTGCACACTGTGTCACTGGAACCAAGCTCGACCCATTTAATAAGCCCATAACAAGGGCGAAACTGATCCTAGGTTACTTGTGCTCTGGTTCATGGAGGGCCTAGCAGGTCAAGCTAGACTGCTCCCATTGGAGCAGGGTCAAGACTGATTTGCATATAGCTGGGCCCAAACTGAGGTGACACGGTGGTGAAAATATGTTGAACTGGGATGCTGCCCGAGTAATTATCAGTGGCTAAAACTAATTCAAGCATTCCAGCCATCACTTTTTGTATACTTTATTGGCACAGTACATATTACTTTGTGTGTTCTTTAATGTTATTGATATCACAGTAAGTATTATTGAGCGTGTGCTTTACTGACATTGACATTAATGACATCGAAGATATAGTAAGTATTACTGAGTTTGTGCTTTAATTCTCATGAAGTAACTAGTAAGTATTAATGAGAGTCTGCATTAATGTCATTAAGGTCACAGAAAGACAGTAAGTATTAATGAGTGGAGTGTGTGGCCTAATGAGTGGAGTGTGAGCCCTACATTAACTATTACTGAGTGTATGCTTTAAAGCCATGGAAGTATCAAGTCTTATTGAGTGTTTGCTCAAATGTCCTTTAAGTCATAGCAAGTTCTACTATGTGTGTGCTTTATGCCATTGAAGTCACACTATGTATTACGGAGTGTGTTGAATTAGTGAGTGTGTGCTTTAATACCAATTAGTTCACTCTAAGTATTATTGCAAGATTCAATGCCCTTGAAGTCACAGTACGTATTAACGAGTCTGTGCTTTAATGCCATTGATGTAAAAGAAAGCATTACTGTGTGCTTCAATGTCATTGAAGTTGCAGTAAGTATTAATGAGTGTCTGCTTTAATGTAATTCAGATCACAGTAAGCATAATGAGTTGAGTGTGTGCTGTAATGTCTTTGAGGTCACTTAAAGCAATAATGAGTGGAGTGTGTGCTGTCATTTCTCTAAGGCCACAGTAAGTATTAATGAGTGGAGTGTATGCGGTAATGTGTTTGAGATCACAGTAAGTATTAATGAGTGGAGTGTGCACTGTAATGTCTTTAAGGTCACGGTAAGTATTAATGAGTGGATTGTGAGTTGAAATGTCTCTGAGGTCACAGTTATTGTTAATGAGTGTAGTGTGCTGTAATGTCTTTGAGATAACAGTAAGTATTAATAAGTGGAGTGTATGCTGTATTGTCTTTGAGGTCACAGTATGTATTAATGAGTGGAGCATGTGCTGTACTGTCTTTGAAGTCACTGTAAATATTAATGAGTGGCATGAGTGCTGTAATGTCTTTGAGGTCGCAGTAAATATTTATGAGTGGAGTTCTGTAATGTCTATGAGGTCATATTAAGTATTAATGAGTAGAGTGTATGCTGCATTGTCTTTGAGGTCACAGTATGTATTAATGGGTGGAGCGTGTGCTGTACTGTCTTTGAGGTCACTGTAAATAATAATGAGTGGAGTGAGTGCTGTAATTTCTTTGAGGTCACAGTAAAGTTTAATTAGTGAAGTGCTATAACGTCTTTGAGGTCACATTAAGTATTAATGAGTGGAGTGCTGTAATATCTTTGAGGTCCCAGTAAGTATAAATGAGTGGAGTGTATGCTGTAATGTCTTTGAGGTCCCAGTAAGCATTCATGAGTGGAGTGATTGCTGTAATGTCTTTGAAGACATGGTAAGTATTAATGAGTGGAGTGTGTGCTGTACTGCATTTGAGGGCACAGTAAACCTTAATGAGTGGAGTGTGTGTTGTAATGCTTCTGAGGTTACAGTAAGTATTAATGAGTGGGGTGCCTGCTGTAATGTTTCCAAGGTCCCAGTAAGTATTAATGAATGGAGTGATTGCTGTAATGTCTTTGAGGGCACAATACATATTAATGAGTGGAGTGTGTGCTGTACTGCCTTTGAGGGCACAGTAAACATTAATGGTCACAGTATGTATAAATGAGTGAAGTGTGTGCTGTAATGTCTTTAAGGACACAGTAAGCATTAATGAGTGGAGTATATGCTGCATTGTCTTTGAAGACACAGTAAACATTAGGGAGTGTAATGTGTGCTTTATTGCCACTAAGGTTATAATAAGTATTAGTGTGTGATTTAATTCCTTTCATGTCGCAGGACGTATTAATGAATGTGTGCTTTAATGCAACTGACGTCACAGAAATTATTTCTGTGTGCTTTAATGTAATTGAAGTCGCAGGAAATATTAACGAGTGTGTGATTTAATGCAACTGAGGTCACACTAAGTATTATTGTGTGCATAAATGCCAGTGAAGTCACAGGAAATATTAATGAGTGTGTGCTTTATAGCCTCTGACGTCACATAAATGATTTCTCTGTACTTCAATGCCTTTGAAGACAGAGGAATCGTTAATGAATGTGTGCTTTACTGAATGTGTGCTTTAATGCCAAGTTGAGGCCAAAATTCCCATGTGGTATCCTAGGAAGCTACTTCAAAGGAGCGATAATAATCAATTTGCTTGATGTATATAATTATTTATTTGGCCAAGGCACATAATACTGAACAATTTCATCTAGCAAAAGATGATCAAATCAAAGCTGGATTAATATGGATTGTGGTAGAAGAGCATTGTGCTGCAAGGCAAAGGAGTGAACGCTTAAACGTGATCTTATGTTTTTTCGAAACACAGTCTGGGTATGCGCTGCTTCTAATGCCACGGGTGCCCGACTCCATGTCATCCACGAGGGAAACATCCTTTACAACGCAACTTTTACTCCGCACTACCAATACGACGCAACTATTACAACGCAAGTCGTTACAGCGACTTGCGCTGGAGGGCACTGTAGGATAGGGAATAGTTTAATTTTCTATCCAACACCTTCCCTACTATCCACGGGGACTGGAGTTGGAATAGAAAATTAAACTATTCCACTATCCAGCGCCCCCAACGCAAGTCGTTGTAACAACTTGTGTTGTAAAAACTGCGTTGTAATGGCATGCATTGTGATGACATACATCCCTCCACGAAAAGACTATTTGCCACAGGATGGCTCTGTGAGTTCAACAGTTGCACTGGAACATGCAGTGAAAATGAGATTGAGTTTGAATCCTGGTGAGGCCGACTCAGCCTTCCATCCTTCCTATAGGGGTACATTGAAGTATCATTACAAAGTGTAACATTAATGTCAATACTTACAGTGCCAGAGTGCGGTATGAAGGGCTACATCAAACATTAAAGTTCTCGATATCTCAAAACTGAAGCATTCGAAGCACGTGAAATCTTTGGTGAACAGCTCTCTCCCACCATGAGAAATCCAGATCTGTCCTACCACAGGGCTCCCCTATAAAGAACTGTATAGGTGAATCGTGCCTTTTTGAAACTGTAGTCCTGAAGAGAGTGGAAACCAGTGCAGGTGTTTTATAACCAGGGCTATGTGGCCCCTAACTCCAGCTCCCTGTCCAATCCTGGCCGTGGTATGCAGGTGGTCAGTGTGGAACAAGTAAGCCAAGCAAAATAGAACTTCCCAAATCAACTCAAAAAGTGACAAAGGCCTGAGCATCAGATCTAAAAAGAATTCTAAAGCTTTCCCCAGAAATATTTTTTTGCAACTTGGGGTTTTGCATTTTAATGTCAAGATATTAAAATCTTCTGAGATATTGCTTCCATCCATAATTTTTGCGACTCCATAAATAGTGCCTATTTGCCCTCACTTCAGAATTGCCTGCCAAGGCCCAGGGGATGATATGGTGCTTGTCTGGGGTTGTTTCTTTGAACCATTGTTATTGGAGGTCCGGCTTTAGGGCAATGCAATCGGTGCGGCGGCGCTGGGTGCTGGCCTGTAAGGGGGGGCACTGACCTCAGGGGGGCGCTGTGTTTAGCAATAATGTACTATTTAAAAACACCTGCTGCAGAGGTCCTTGAGCGTCAGACTTGCAGGCAGCAATAAAAATGTCATGATAGCTCTTGTGATTAATGTTCCTGCTAGAGAAAGAGATTGAGTTTTGTCTAGTGGCAGTTTTGACTCTCCATAAAGTAGTGCAGAGGGTTAATATGTCTGCTGCAAAGAACAGATCTGTATTTTATGTGGATAGCTGAGTGGAACTGTAAACCCAGCCTTTACCAGCACTTTAACCCCTTGCATGTGGCGCGAATTTTCACGCTGTGCGACCGTTTTAAAGAGTGGGCGGGATCAAGGCAGCCCCCAGCCGTCATCAGCACACACCCATCGTGATGCATGATGGCTGGGGGCCGTCATCAGAAGGTGTTAAAACAAATTAAATGTATTTCAGAGAGGAGCTATAGAGAGATGAGGGGCACTTTTGCCGGGTGGCAGTAAGGGAAACTATGGAGGAAGTCATGGGGGGGAGGGGGAGGGGGAGGTGACAAAAAAGACTGCCACACTGGGCACCACCAGTGCTAAAGCAGGCCCTGATTATTGGCACTGTCATTTTGGGACTAGACCCAGGGTTAGCATTGCAGAAAGTGCCTCCGGGGTGCAATCAGCGCTTGCGTCTCTTTGGACATTTCTGAGACGATTTGTAATGAAATAAAAGGCTGCAGGATTGTGAATCAGTTTTTGATATTTATTTGATATTTATTCGTTTTTATAAAGCGCGTCTATCGCTCCGGAAGGAGCATCTTGGCGCTGAGCAGAACAGAAGAAGCCTCCTGGGCATGAAGCAGGATCAGATGGCTGCGAGGACTGAAGAGTCGAGCTGAGAGAATATCCATGTCTTCAGGAGTTTCCTGAAGAGGCTTTCTGAGGGGACGTGCCTGAGGTAGGAGGGGAGGCTATTCCATGCCTTTGCTGCCAGGAGCGAGAAAGTTTTTCCGCCCTTTGTTTTGAGCTTAAACCTGGGTATGGCAACCAGGTTGGCTCCTGATGACCTAAGGACGTGAAGGAATATAGAGTGGGAAGCGCTTAATGAGATAGGAGGGGCCAGTGTTCTTGGTAGCTTTAAACACTGTGACAAGAAGTTTAAAAAGGATTCTTTTGGGGAGGGGCAGCCAGTGGAGAGTGTTAAGGGCTGCGGAGGCAGAAGACCTTCGGGGGAGTTTGAGGACGAGCCTAGCCGCTGCGTGCTGTACGCTCTGTAGCTTCTTAAGGGTCGACTTCTTTATGCCTGCCAGGAGACCGTTGCAATAGTCAAGCCTAGATAGAATCAGGGCAACGGCAACTGATTTCCTGGCAGAGATAGGGAGAAAGTCGAAGAATTTCTTAAGTTGTCTGATAAGGTTAAAACAGCATCCCGCCGTGATGCCGGCATGATCGTCAAAACTGAGGGAAGAGTCGAATTGTACGCCCAGATTGCGAGCCGAGGAGACTGCACTGGGAGGAGCTTCCGAATGTTGAGGCCACCAATCTTTTGGGGAAAAACGGATGTCTTTGCCTAAGGGTATGATTTCGGTTTTGGCGCTATTGCACTTTAAATGGTTGTTTTTGAGCCAAGCAAATACTTGGGAGAGGCAATTCTGGAATCTCAAAGCGGCATCCGGTGTTTTTTTATCCAAGGTGACGACGAGTTGTGTGTCGTCGGCATAAGATGTTACTAGGAGGCCATGGGATTCAATCAGGGCGAGCAATGGGGCCATGTAGATATTAAAAAAGAGGGGACTAAGGATGGACCCCTGAGGCACCCCTGATATAATAGTTGTTTCACCGGAGAGAAAGGGGCCAAGTGAGACGGTTTGGGACCTTTGGGAGAGGAATGACGTTATCCATTTTAGTGCAGTACCTGTCACACCGATGTCACGCATTCTGTGAATGAGGATGTCATGGGAGATGGTATCAAACGCGGCAGTCAAGTCTAGAAGGATGAGTACAGCGTGTTTCCCCTCATCCTGCAAGAACTTGATGGTGTCAGATAGCTCGATCAAGGCAGTTTCGGTGGAGTGGCCGGGGCGGAAACCTGATTGTTGTGGGTGGAGGATGTGGTTATTTTCCACAAAGGCTTTTAACTCCACATGTACTATTTGCTCAGTGATTTTGCCTAGTACCGGGAGTAGGGAGATTGGGCGCATGTTGGAAAGGTCTGTGGGGGATTTATTTTGTTTTTTCATAAGCGGCTTAACGATGGCCTTCTTCCAATCTGCGGGGACGGTGCCTGAGCTGAGGGATAGGTTAACAATGGAATTGATGAGAGGGTTGCCGGCCTCGATGAAAAGGTGGAGGATAGCAGGGGGGCATGAGTCAGTGGGGGCTCCTGATCGGCAAGACATAATGGCCTTCTGGGTTTGGAGCAAGGTCACTGTTGGAAAATTACCAAGCAGGGGCAAATTGGCGGTGGCAGCTTGTGGGGGGCCGGAAGCGGGGGGAAAATCCTGACGAATATTATTAATTTTCTCAATGAAGAAATCGGCGATTTGGTCGCAGAGGGTTTGGGATGGGGGGATTTCCACTGTGAGGGCCTTGGGATGGGTGAAGGACTTGACAATGTTGAAAATCGTCTGTTGTTTCTGATTGGCTGATTCAATTGCTGCAGAACAGAAGTCCTTTTTTGCGTTTTTTATGAGAGACAGGTATTGTTTCCTCTGCTGGGTGTATCGGGCTCTGGAAGAAGGATCATAGGTTTTCCTCCACTCTCTTTCAAGGACCCTACACTTATGGTGACTATCGCTAAGGGTCTGGGTATACCAGGGGGCATTGGGTTTTCTTTTGTGAAGAGTAGATTTTAGGTGGGTTGAATTAGAATTGACCAGAACAATTTGATTAATCCAGGTGTGAAAGTTTATGGAGTCTTGTGATACATCTCCGACAGTAGTGGGCGGGGGGGTGGGGAGCTGAGGGTGGAGTTTAATAGAATCCGCTACTTTCTTCCAGTTGGTAGAGTAGGTTGGGGGGGTGTTCTTGGTAATCGGTTGTGCTATGGGTTTTACCAGGACTGAGAAGGGTATGAAAGGGTTTTTGCAACGCCCCTTGTGCAGGCACACCGCCTGCAAATGTTGCAAACAAAGAAATGCCTTTGCTCACAGCCTGGGCCCTGGAGCTGCATGGCCAGAAGGCACTAGATGGATTCACTGGGTATCACCATGTAATACAGAGATGCAGCTCACACATCAAATGTAGTCTATGCATAACGTGCATAAGTCTTTGTATGCAGTGCCCTTTCACAATTGAGCCTCTTAGGGCCGAAGTAACAAAAATGTTGATGCAGATAACAGTGGCATATCAATAAGTTCCCAGAAGTCACAAATACTCTTGGGGAAAAACTTTGCGATTGGAGTATAAGCAGGCGGCTTCAGAGAAACTACTAATTCCATGAGAAGCATCTAAGTGGAAAGCCCAGGGTACCTGCCCGCTGGTGACGTACTTAAATTGTAAAATAAATATATTCCTTGCTATGAAAATAGGATATATCTATTCATCTGTCCTGAATCATGCCGTCTGCTTGAGGAAAAAGCAGAATTAATTTGTTCGGCTGAAGAGTTACTATTTTAAAAATAAGGTTCATTTTACTTTATAAAAGGGTGTCTTTTTGCTGCATTCTTTTTCCCATAAACGTATTCTTCATGTCAGGCACCGTTTGCATGACAGAAAAGTTGTGAGACATTAAACTCTTTCCTTCCCTCTTTTCTTGGTCAATTTAAATATGTATTCATAAAATTGGATCAGATTGCAATTCATATTCTGCTTTCATGGCCAGGGAAGGGAGAGCAGGATTCACACGTCATCAATCTCACTCCAGAAGAATGCAGTTAGATATATTCTTAATACATTTACTCCCACTGAAATAATATCAAATGCTGTCCTCTTGAGAGGTTATTTGTTTTGATTGAAGAAAAAAAAGATATTGCATTCCTCGGTGGGTCAAGTCAAGATCATTTGGCCAATCGTGGTGAAGGGAAGCGAGATATTAAAGCGGTGTTGCTTCTTTGGAGGAAATATGAAGATGGTAATTTTGACTTTGTTTCTTCACTTTGTATGGTGATCATACCCATGATGCCCCGGGCGAGGCATGAACTGGCATGTGATTATGTGATGAGCCATAGTAGGGCGGGGGACAGCCGCGGTCGGCAGTAGGAGTTCCTGCAGGGCGGTGACAGGGGGAGGGGCAGGGTGGGGGGTAGTAATGTATGGATTACGGAGTTTAACAGGTAAGTAACATATAAAACGAATTTTGTTGCGCACACTGCATCGCATTTGGTGATGCAGTGAGCGCAACAAAATTCGTTTTATTTATTTATATGTTTACTTACCTGTTGAACTTCGTAATCCATACATTACTAACCCCCACCCTGCCCCTCCCCTCCCCACGTCACCGCCCTGCAGGAACTGCCACTGCCGGCCGCGGCTGGTGGGGGACAGACTGGGATCAAGCAGACAAGTAACTCACTCACTGCCATTTTATGTAGGAAAGCCTCCTGACAAAGGACTACATCAGTGCTTAATTTGTAAAAGAAGAAATGCCGGAGACCAAAGGTTTGCTCAGAAGCCTGCGGTTGGTGCTATTGAAGGTCGAGGTGCCGGATACCAAGGTTGTATAATCCTGATTCCACCTCATGCCTCTTTATTCCAACACCAGACACTCCCTGCATCTTTTCCACATTTCTGCAGGCTTGTTTTCAGCTGTGCTGTCTCCCTTTGTCAATGTTTTTCCATCTTTCTCTGGTTCCTTCTTTCCCCTTTTGTGTTTTTCTCTCCAAAAAAAGCACTGGGACTATTTTTACCAAGAATTGCTCGATCCGAACGAAAGACCCATGGAGCAGATTGTGAGCCTGTTTCTAAGTGTATCCATCAGATGTCTAAGGGCTTTCTTAAGACAATGAATGATGCAATGCAGAGAATTGAGGCTGGGTAGGTATTGACAATGCAGCCGGTAGATGTTGGATTTTTTCTGAGATGTTGTTGCTAGTCCAGCCACAGAAAAAGCTTTCTATTTTTTTTAAACGTTTGTTGAAGTGTAGGCAGTTGTCCTGCTCTTCACAAACTTTTTTTACACTCATTAAGGGGAAGGGTTCCCCTTGTGAATGAGTTACCACCTCTTTCAGGGTCTTGGTAACTTTGCAATGGCTTGTGACCAGATTTCAATCACAAAACATTGCCACACAGCATCCCCATTCAGTATATGGATGGAATGCCTCCAACATACCTCTTCCAGATACTGAATCTGAATCCATTTGCAATTCCATTTTAGGAATCAGAAAACACATTGTTAAAATAACAAACACCCAGTGTTAGTGTTTGTGACATAAATATTCCTAGTGCATCCGGCCCTTAAATCTTTGCCTACTCCAGTAATCTTTGCAATTCCATCTGACAAACTATCTTTCTACAACCTTTAATACAAAGTAATTAAAATACACCCATCAGGCCTATCAGCTTAAATGGGTGGATTGTAATTGCTTTTTACAATAAATTGGTCAGACACAGTGCCATTGTTGTAAATTGTTCATAATACACATATCAGACCTATAACATCTAACATACATTTTCCCAAAGAACCAATCAGTTCTGTAGCCTTTATAATGTCCAAAACCAAGCCAAGTCCACTGAATTCTGAATAGCCTTTCACACAAGTCAACCTTAAGCAACTAGTCAGGATATCATAAATATACACATAATTTCAGTTCACAAAACAATACTCAACTCCTGCTAAGAGGGCGAACAAGGATTATCAAAGTACAACTCTTCTACCAACAAGGTTTGTCGGAGAGGAAACGAACATCAAAATTGTAGCATACTTTAGTAATCTGTAAGGATCCGCAATACCCGTCTACAGACTTTAACATAATGTAATAATAATCCATCCTTACTGGACATGTGGCTTTAATATACCATTTAAAAAGATATAATGTTGGTCATAAATATGAATTTAAAAAAGATTAGACCTACAGCCTCCGGCATAACTTTTACAGTAAATCGATCAGGGCTAAAGCCCTGGTCGCTGTCTTCTCTCCTTAACCAAGATAAGCCTACTGTGTTCTGCATAGGCTTTCCCACAAGGCAAGTGTCAGCAAACAGTCATATATTTACAGATATGCAAAAAATGAATGTTGTCAAAATAACTAGCAACCCTTTCTAAAATGTCATAGGTGGGATTCTCAAAATGCAAATCTTCTACCTTGAGAGTTTGTCAAAGGTGTAACCAACACCAGAACCCTTGCCTACTTTGATAATGGCATGTAACAAAATACCCATTTGCTATCTTTAACACAGTGTAATGACAGGACATCTTTAAAGGCATATTGGCTTTATCATATGCACAATAAATAAATCTGACCTTATCGCAATTTTTTTTAAATAAACAGAGCAGGCCAATAGCCTTGATTAATAGTTAGTAATTGCAAATAACCCAGTTCTGGTTTGTTGAGCATAAACTTTCCCACAAGCCAAAAAATGCAATATAAACATTCTTTTCAATGGAAACATAAAACTTTAGCTAAATCAAAATCTGTACCCTGGAGAAAGTTTTGGTGAAGCCAAACACCCTATCTCAGTTGTGCTTCTTAAAGTTGATCACATAAGGTCTGCTGACAGCTGTACTATTGAGACAGCCCTAAAACGTGATACATGGCAGTATTTAAAAAGTTAACAGCCACTGCCACCAAACCAATGCCAAAAACTAAAATGCACACAGGGCACCAAAATTCCCCACTTCGGTAAAAAATTATAAACTTCTGCCATCAAAATGTTTAACACTGAACACACTGGTACTCTCCTACTTAAGAGAGTGTCTGCCATCTGGCTCCTAGGTGAAGTGGCAGAAGAAGGCAAGCATGCCAACCCACCCAATAAAACGTACTCACCTCAACATTCTATCTACTCCATTGTGCTATAGTGCCAATGCCACAAAGATGGCAAAAAGGAAACCATTTTTACAAATGAGTGTTCTTGAAGTATACTATAACATAACAAAATATATTATATAGCATAGCAACTATAGCCCAGCATAATAAATCATTGCGTTGACATAGAATTACATACAAATTTATATAAGCATAATATAACATAACGCAAAATAACAGTTTAAGTTAAAGCATGTCATATCATATCAAAACATAACCTACAACAGCATAAACTATTGTACATAATATGTCCAGCTGTCATGTTTTTTGCATAATTAAGGATTTCCAGCTCGTGCTAAACAATCCTGAATTTGCTGCAAAATTTGGCGATTTCACCCAAAAACAATTCTAGCAAGAACAGATCAAAAATTACCAGTAAAGCGCCACTCATGGTTCTGCACAGTGACAGACCCCCTATGAAGGATAACTGTTCATCTTATCTTTCAGTTGATGGTTATTGCATTTCAGGTATTAAGGTCCAAATTTACAAAGGGCTTGTGTTGTCGCAAGGTAACTCAAGCCCTTAAGAGGAATTTACTAAGCCACAAAAAGCCACCTTCTGTGGCCCTGTGTGGCTTAGTAAATGCAGGATAACACAAGGTAGTGCAAGTCCCTGCCTTACGTTACTCTGCTTTGGGAAGGCATTCCATGGGGGGAGCATGGGTGTTAGAAATGGGGTTTCTGGTTGGCTAGGGTATGTACCTAAGCCAGGAAGAACCCACCACTCTAGTCAGGGCAAATAAGTTACACACCAAAGATAACCCCTGCTCACTCCTGGTAGCTTGGCACAGAGCAGTCAGGTTTATCTCTAGAGGCAATGTGTAAAGTGTTTGCGCAACACACTCACACAAGTAACAGAATGAACACACCACAAAAGAGACTCCACACTGGCTTATATAAACATATATAGTATATTGTGCATACATAGACCAAAACAAATTAAATCATGAATTCTGTGCTTATTATGCAGGTCCTGGCCTGGAGTAATAACCCTTATCCTGAGCAGTGCAAGAATCAAAACAGTGCACACTAGAACTTTTGGCATGAAATGCAATAAGTTATGACATACAAGCAGGAAGCATGACTGTGATTATTTATATAGTACCCATTATCCTGGACAGTGTATGGCAAACATGACATATCAGGGAATACTCAGTGTATGTAATGCAGTAGGTAATGAATAATGCATCCACATTACCAGGATATTGTAGGGCACAGCTCCCCTGTGCTCCAATTACCCCTTATACAGTAATTTGGTCAACAGTGTAGGGTGCAGAATCAAATGCGTGCCTACTAAAGGGAATTAGGCCAGTTCCTCAATGCGGCCAACTCCTTGGGCAAAACGTGGAGCCTCCATCAAGGTCTCACCCCGTAATGCCCACAACAAGTTTATGTGAATCAAATGCTCCTAGGTATCTGTCTAAGCAAGTGAAGGGACACTCACATTGCACAAGTCAGCGGGGTGACCTCTCTTAGTCCCCCGCGCGTAAGGTAATTTTGGAGGCTGCCCGCGAACGAATGGGGAAGCTGCCACCAATTCAACAGGCTCAGCCTCCTTACGAACAGAGCCACCTGTGAGGAGTGAGGGGTGGCCTCACTGGCACTGGGAGTGCCACTGCTCTCACAGTCCTGGTAGAGACCAAATGCAGCTGCAACACATGTTGCCCATGAAGGCGTAGTGCAGATGCCAAAGCAGCTTTGGAGCCCCTGCCAGCCAGGATGCCTCCTTAACCAGCACCTAGGGGAGCAAAGTGTGGCTCCCGGGATCGTCAACACTGCGAGGGGTGTCGGCCGTGTTGCCTTCTCTTCAGTGTCAGACAAGAGACAAGTTGCACCCTATTTGCAGGTGCGTTTGTTGGGGGAAGGAGGTACAATGTTGCTTGGGTGCGCCGGTCCAGCAGATGACTTCAGCGCTACTTGGCAATTGCTCTCAATTCAAGACGCACCTCGGAAGTCTGGCTTGCCCCTTGTTGCTAGGACCACATGTCTTGTACTTTTCAGTAGGCCATACATTCAGGGATTACGGCAGCAGTACACCTAAGGCAGACTCCACTAGTTGGTCCATCATCTCCTCATGTTTCTTCACTGCGGCTACTAGGCACAGATGTTTGCAAGTGTAAATAAATGCTGCAATGTGGAACCGTGTTCAATCTTTTGGCCATGCCAGCGGTAAAACAGGCACGCACTGGTAGTTTGGGGTGCTGGTCGCAGAGTGCAGGGAGCTAGGAGGCAAGGTTGTTGATGTCCCAGAGACCTCTCAGGAAAACTGGGTGAAAGCTTGGAGACTATTGAGGGGCAAAGGCAGCTAGAAGATTCCAGTCCTTCTCCTACAGGGTAGGCGCAGCAGGCAGCAGGCCAACACACAGAGCAGCACCAAAGTGGCAATCCCTCCTACAAGTCAGCACGCTGCAGGAGTAGGCCAACACAACAAGGCAGGGCAGAGTGGCAGTCCCTCCTGGCGTCCCAGCAGTCCTTCAATATGGCAGAGTGTCCTTGTCCCAGTAGAGTTCTAAAATGATGGGGTCTAAGCCCCTGTACTTATACCCTGGTGCTCTGCTCCTAGAAGGTGGGAAAGGTTTCCATCAACGTCTGTAAAGCTTCAGGAGCTTCCTTCCTCCCTTGCTATGGCCCCATACATCAGTTGGGGTAAACAAACCCTTTGTGTGAGGGCAGGATACAGCCTATACAAATGTAAATGCACCCCACCAACCTCTCTCCCAGCCCAGGAAGGCTATTACTATGCAAAAGCACCCAGCCCTTCCTGTGTGATGGCTGTCTGGAAAGAATGCACAAAGTGTAGCTGCCACCCAGGCCCAGAAGTGGATTGGAGTCAGGCTGCAAAGCATATAGTGTCATATACACAGAGAAATGCTCACTTTGGAAAAGTAGCATTTCTAAATTAGTAATAGAAAAATTCAAATACACCAGTAAGCAGGATTTCTCACTACCATCCCAAACATACACTCATTACAGATCATAAATTACCACTTAAAAACATATAAGGGGATTCCCATTGCTTTACCTATAAGAGGAGCAGCACTCACAGAAGTGAAAAACGAAATAGGCTGTTTGTCACTACTAGGACATGTGGAACATAAAAGTATATGTCCAAGCTTTTACATACACTGCACCCTGCCCATAGGGCTTCCTATGGCCCACCTTAGGGGTGACTTAGGTGTAGGAAAGGGGGAGTGTAGGCCTCGGCGAGTAATTTAAAATGCCAAGTCAATGTGGCAGTAAACTGCGCGTGCAGGCACTGGAGTGTACGCCCTGAGACAGGTTTGAAAGGCTACCTCTGTGGGGGGCTCAATCTGCACTGCAGGTTCACTAATGACATTTAATTTAAAGGCCCTGGTTAAATGGAATACCTGTAAATAAATGCTACTAGTGGGCCTGCAGCACTGATTGTGCCACCCACATAAGTAGCACTTTAAACATGTCTCAGGCCAGTCAATGCAGAGCTGGTGTGTGCAGTTTTATTGCCATGTCGACTTGGGCATTTAAAACCCCTTGCAAAGCCTTAAGATGCCCCTTTTATTACATATAAGTCACCCCTAGGCACTAGGTAGATCATAGGACAAGGTGATATGTAATTAAAAGGTAGGAAATGTCCTAATACGTTTTATATGCCCTGGTAGTGAAAAACTTCTAAATGTGTTTTTTACTACTGAGAAGCCTACCTCTCTCATAGGTTAACATTGGGAATTCTGTATTTCATTTAATAAACTGTAATTCCTAATGGAGACATGGTAGACATATCATGTTTAGTACCTTCGAATGGTACTGATAAAACCTCTTTAATGGTAACGTTTGATTTGTCATCACTATTTTGAAAATGCAGCTTTTAGGAAGTTAGGCATTTTCCTGCTCTTAGCCATGTGGTTTCTGCTGCCTGTCTGTCTGTCTCTGATCACTGGCTTGGCTGGGTGACAATTCACTTTGTGTATTCCCTCTTGGCAGCCGCACACATGAAGGCTGGGCGTGACTTCATGCATCTTCTTGGGAGGAATGGCGGGAGAAGAGAGCACATCCTTACACTTACACATGAATAGGCTGGACCTTGTCCCCATACAAACGGCTGCATATATCCCTGTAGTGAGTCTGGAGTCAGGTCAGGAAGGCAGGAACTCCGTTAACTTTAAAGACCCGTCAGAGAAGTCACCCCACTTAAAAAGCACAGTTGGGTATAAGTACTGGACCTCTGACCCTATCAACTCAGCAGACTTCTGGACCTGAAACCAACTTACCAAGAAGTACAACTGCTGTGCTAAGGACTGCCACTCTGCTGGACTGCTGCTCTGGAAGACTGCTGCCTTGCTGAGCTGCCCTGCTTCCTGTTTCTCCTTCGGATTGGACCTTCATCTCTTGACCCAAAGTGACTCTAAGGTCTAGCTGACTAGCCTCCTGTTCTTAGAAGACTCAGTGACATCTTCCATTCTGTGCCCGGTTCATTGGAAGTGGACCCAGCTGCTTGCTCCAGCAGAACTGACGCATCCTCTGCTGCGAGAAGAGAACCAATGCATCATCGCAGGTGGGGGAACAGTACCAGCGGAATTGATCCAGTAGATTGCCATCTGAACCACTGCATAGCCGTCACTGCAGGAGGGCGATGGACTCATCGCTTCGACTGCATGGAAAAACCCACCACATCGGCTTTGGAACCAACTCATCTTGGAACCTGCGCATCATCTTCAAAACCGGTGCTTCACCGTTGTTGCGTGGAGAAAACTAATGCATCTCCTCGATTTCAGGATCCACACCAATGCATCGCTTCGCTGCACAATGAATCTCATTGTTTGTCGCGAAGATGAAGCTGCTTTTGCTCAGCAGGGCCTGCGTTGGGTCCTGTATCCGTTCCATATATATATATATACACACATACACTGTCAAGGTATATATATATATATATATATATATATATATATATCTCCACACGTTGGTTCACTAGTCCCCGGCCATTGAGCGCTCTTCGCGGGTGCGTACACCTACGGCGGTACCACGCCGTTCAACATCATCACACTTTTCCTTCGATTAGAAAGGACAAATGGGCGCACTCCCTTTGAACTTCCACAATTTCATTTATTTTAAGTTATTAAGGCAAAAAGAAAGCATTTGATCAACGCGTTTCGATGCTGCAAGCATCTTGGTCACGATCGTGAAATTGTGGAAGTTCAAAGGGAGTGCGCCCATTTATCCTTTCTAATCGAAGGAAAAGTGTGATGATATATATATATATATAAATATATATATATATATATATATATATATATAAATATATATATGTACACACTGTCAAGGTATATCTCACTCTATATATATACACACACACACTGTGAAGGTATATTTATGTAGAGTTAAGCATAGTAAACCTATACTTACCTCTGTATACCTCCCTTAACGATGTTTTGGTAGTCGGTATTTTTGGCTACACCACTTTAGCAGGACGTTATTAAATCCACAATGCTCCGGTATCATCCCGTAATCATGTACTCTGCTGATACTATTAACAAAACACTTCCACGTGCCAGGGAGCTGGCGGGGAGTGTTTTGAAAGCCTCCTCTGGCAGCAGAGCTGTTTCGGTCCCTCCAACACTGATGTCTAATTTCAGCTTCAAGGTGTGAGCTCGCTCCAGAGCGAGTACACTGCTTCTAATTATAACGGCGGTGTGTATGTTACTTCGTGTGAAAAAGCTGCATATTAAAATGCCTGCAGGGCACTGCTGACTAATTGAGGTCTGTGACATAAGAGGATTTGGCCGAGATCGCTTTCTCAGGAAATGGAAAACAACCACTGGCGTAATGAAAAGTAAGGGTGCCTCCCTGCACGGTACTTAGGGGGGCCCCCTCCGGGCTCAATCAGAAGCTCTCCCGGCCGGAGTTCAGTGCACGAAGAGGCCCCTTGGAGCTAGGGGCCCCCCTGCACCATGTGGGCTGCGGGGGGCCTGTGTTACACCCCTGAAAACAACACAAACCAGGAATGCAGCCAAGTTCCGTGACAAGGGGCCTTTTGCATTTTGGAAGTAAAATGTGTGAACATTCAGACAAAAAGAAGGAACTTTCTTATTCCCTAAAAGGTGTGACCCAGCGGACATGTGTTACGTCATATAGCATTCTGCTGGCTGGCCTAGAGCTTGGATACCATTTGGATTTAGCGCTATATAACTGATTAACTCTGGTGGCAATTTCGCCGCAATGTGGCGGTTTAGCGGAGTTGGCGAGGCCGCGTCGGCCAAGGGACGTTCGCAGCACTACGGAGGTAGTGCTCACGGCAGCCGTTGGCCGACAAACGCAGCAAAGGGGTTAAATGTCAAATGGAAATAGACACAAATAGAAACAAAAATGAGACAATGTGTGGTGCTAGTCTTCATTCACGAAGCTTACTGCTGGTCTGTCTGGTTATCAACTGAGTCGTCGACTCACAAAGGACCATGAAAAGGCCTGAAGTCAAGGATCCCATGTTTACTCGTGCAGATTGTCCTCAACCGGACACTTTCCAGGATTAATTGTCTCAACATTGTGCATTTCTAAACGTAGCTTTGTTTCGTTTTTTCTACATGTAAAATAGTTTTTGGGTAAATGGAACCACTTTTCTCTACACATTAGTAAATATAGGGCTATCTGTGTGCTTTCTGCACACTATTTACATATTTACTTCAGTCGTTTGACACTAAACGTAGATGCACGAATTGTTTTTGATAACCTATCGAGAATATGTGTTAACATGTTCAAACGTTGTGAGCACTCACTTCCTTGCCAGTGGCCGCCTCCCTTTCATTTTCCTAGAAATACCCCTTTCCCACTCGAATCCTAAACTCACAATGGAGCTTTTCCACAGTCATAAGTTTCACATGTTGATATCACCGTCACCAAACAGTGGTCTACGAATCTGACAGTTGCAGCCAAAAATTGCACATTTTGCACCCCCAAGTTGAAGGTGGCACCACCACAGGTTTGTAACCTGTGCCGGTAACGTCTGCGCAGACCACAGATCTACTTGCGCACTTACGCTATGATTACTCCCGTGTTTATGCACCAAATTTTTCAAGCAAGGAAACTAATCTATCTGCACCCACATTGAGGGGAAGAATCTGATAAAAGGACCCCAAAAATGATGGTCACACATCTGGAGAAAGATAGCACAGTAGCAATGTGACGTAGTCATCTAGATGTTAAAATAAAATAAATCTGGGTGATTTAACATATAGGATCAAGAAAAGCTAAAACTACCCCTGCCAACCACAACCAATGTGATACAGTGACAGGAGAATGGCTGATGTCCTGGGATCTAGGTCATAAAGTTCTGATCCAGTAATGAGAGGCCCTACAAAAAGTAGGGTTATATTTACAAGCCCATGGCGCCACAGGAGCGTCACTTTTCTGACACTTTGGTGGCGCTGTGTGCTGGCCCATATTTACAAGGCCACGCAAAGCCACAATGCTTGGCTTTACACGGCCTTGTCAATATGGCCCTCTTTCACGCAGTACTTTGTGTTCACCTGTGGCTTTTTGACACTGCCCCAGAAATCTGAGGCAGTGCCAAAAACTAACACCTTTCCAGGGGAGACATTAAAGTGGCACAATGAGGAGAAATACTTTTATTCTGCAGCACACATAGAAGGAGCAAAATGCCATTATTGATTGTTTTTATGCAGGAAGGTATGCCTTCCTTCACAAACACAAACATCCCTGTAACGTGCAAGGGTGCCTGCATTGGCGCACGGATGTTGTTTGTGCGCTGGCATAGGGGTGCACAGTATTCTTGGATTTGTGAATGCCTCTCGGCTTAGCAAAAATTCTTGCGGTGCTGCGCCATTTCATTGTAAATAAGCCCCATAATCTCTTCTTCTTCTCTCTTCTGTATGGTTGGGATAATTTTTACCTCGTTATTCTATATTCAGAAGTTTACTGAATGGAGAAAGAGATTTGAAAAGGAGAAGCAAGCTAAGGGTAATTTGTGGACATTCTGTGCCTAACCAAAGAGAACATATAAATTAATGAACGATACCAGTAAACAGATGTTTATGTATAGTTGATTTATAAAGGACCATGTGATGAATGCAGGATTCATACAGACTGCGTAGAAATAAAGCGTAAAGATTTTTTTTTTTTTTTAATTTAGGAGATTTGTCCACAATGGAAGCGACCATCTTCGAGAGAGAGGAAAAATCACCAAGATAACCTCTGGATGTAGGCTATCCAAGAAGGAGTCTACCAAGGGCCAGATATAACAGTAACGACCCATTAGTGTGTTCATGGGTGTTACCCTCCACTATGTTAGTAATTAACAATACCAGATTGGCAGGTTGTTACAAGCTTCTTTAAGCTTAGCGCCTAATAGATCTATATGTTGCTATAAGTTTCTTACTGTCTTTATATCCTTTATTCTAGCATGCAATCAGGTACGCTAGTGTGCACCATTTTGCACCGTTTCCTGCGTCATTTGTCTTCTAGTTTGCTTCTGCTTCATTAGAACTTATTGTACAATTTCTTTTTTGTGGTTGTTTCTGCAGATGTGTTCTAGCGTGCATTTGTGCAACTGAAATTTACACCCCCAGATTGGTGTGACCTCTGATTATCGACGCCAGAATATCAAGGGGACCCGATATCATAGTCAAAATATCAACAAAAATATATTGATAGATAAGTCTAGATTTTCTATATCTAACTTCCTTATATGTATCAACATGGTACATATATCTTCAAGGAACATAGATGTGGAGTTAAGAATAGTAAATCTATACTTCCCTATGTGTACCTACCTTTTGATATTTTCTCCCTTGATAGTCTGTCCATGGTATTATTGTACCACAGATATCGATATTCATTAATACAATTCACCAGATTGAAGTCTGCTACTAAAATCACTATTACAAATTTAAGACATCAAATGTGACTCTTAACCCACGTAGCCCTCATTGCGAGTGGCCTTTTAATTCTCATAGGGCCATTAACAGCCGTCATCAGCTCCATCGGAATTATGAGACCCGCTGCGTTTCCACAGATCGAAATCTCATTGTGAGCATCCAGGGAGAAATTTAGAATTTTCTGAGGAGTCAGCCCAAACATTACCAATTCCCTTGGCAAATACTTATTTCTAAGTGGGCCATACTAGTACACCAAAGGTGGGGATATTCCAGGCCATAATCTGAGACACTTGTAATGAATGATCCAGAGCAGGGGTCGCCAACCTTTTCTGTATTGAGAGCTACTTATGTTCAATTAAACACATTAACAGCTACTAATATTATTCGAGCAGAATAATTTAAATTTCTTTATATGTATATTAATTCAGCCAAGCAAAATCTTTCTAATTTAATAAGCTGAGCTGCACACAGGTGAGCTACTCAGACTTAGCTCAAGAGCTACAGTAGCTCATGAGCTACTGGTTGGAGTCCCCTGATCCAGATTAATAGACACCTGCCTGCCATTTACACTACCCTCAAAATATCTGGACCTAAGTTGCCTTCAGACCCTTTGTTATCCCACAAAACCTGGTGTACTTCCATTTCCTTCCAATGATAATGAGTGAGGCCCTCCGTGTGCACAGTGCTGACTTCTATTACTCGTGTAGTAGAGATCGAAAAGCAGCCCTATATTGATAAGGTTAACCAAAGGCAGAATTCAGGTTTTATCAGGCCACCACTTGAGTTTGAAAAATGAATTAAAATAACATATTTTATTTCGCAGGGATGTGCCCCCTCAGTCCAGATTATACACGATTCCTAAAGGCCATGTTATAACCCTTTCTCTGCAGATATAAAGACCTATTTTATTGCTTTGTGGTAATAGTAAAAGACATATCTGAAGCACATCCAAATCAATTGTAAAAATTCAGGAATCTGAGTTAGGAAATATATACACAGCCTATTAAAATAAAGTTTTACTAGAGTTAAAATGCTGTACACTGTTAAGCTGAACAATTAACTTTGCATTAATTTTGCCCCAAGCCTGCTTTTCTTTCCCTGATGGAAATTGATTACTTACTGGGAGGATGCAAGAACTTATTGCAACTGAGCTCAATCCAATAGCCACATTAGCCATTGAAAATTATACGGTGCAGCGGTACCTGGCCATCCTTCGGCACACAGATGTAAGGTGCAAGGGTACCTGGCCATTCTCTGACAGACACAACTCAGGTTGAAGGGTGCCTGGCCATTCTCTGGCAGACAAAACTCAGGTTGAAGGGTGCCAGGCCATTCTCTGGCATACGCATCTCAGGTTCAAGGGTGCCTGGCCATTCTCTTGCACAATAACATTTCCACAAGGAACCCCTTTTCTGATTCCGTCAGGCTGCACTGCCACATTTATGAATTGAATCAAATGAATCAATGTATTATCTGCTTTTCTCTTGCTTGTTCTTCATTGTTTAAACCGTTTTAATCCTTTACTCTTGTTTTGTAGTCAATACATTTTACTCAATCTTTTGGTAGGCGTATATGTTTCGCAAAAGCTCGGGAGTCCAAATAGGGTTCCACATACCATGACGTTTATTAAAACAGCCCAATGCATTTCGGAAAGTAAATTTCCTTCTTCAGGGGCATCTACAAATGCAAAAACTAATTTTTAGCTGACATATTCAACTGTGTTAAGCACTTCATTACGTTTAAAAACAAAAATCATCAGTTATACAACCAAATCCAGAATCACAAACCATTTACACAGTGATTTAACCCGTGTTCAGAATAATTCCCTCCTTGGTCCCGTCATTTATATGCGGCACTTTATATAAAGTGCCGCATATAAATGACGAGACCAAGGAGGGCATTTTTCTGAACACGGGTTAAATCACTGTGTAAATGGTTTGTGATTCTGGTTTTGGTTGTATAACTGATGATTTTTGTTTTTAAACGTAATGAAGTGCTTAACACAGTTGAATATGTCAGCTAAAAATTTGTTTTTGCATTTGTAGATGCCCCTGAAGAAGGAAATTTACTTTCCGAAATGCATTGGGCTGTTTTAATAAACGTCATGGTATGTGGAACCCAATTTGGGCTCCTGAGCTTTTGTGAAACATTTATGACTACCAAAAGATTGACTAAAATGAATTAACTACAAAACAAGAGTAAAGGATTAAAACAGTTTAAACAATGAAGAATAAGCTAGAGAAAATCAGATAATACATTGATTTATTTGATTCAATTCATAAATGTGTCAGTGCAGCCTGACGGAATCGGAAAAGGGGTTCCTTGTGGAAATGTTATTTTGACACAGCGCACCGAGACGAAGCGCGAAGCAGGTCATTGCACGCTGGCTGTTGAAACCAAAACGGTTAAGAAAGGATTTAACATGGATGACAAGGTGTGCATCTCGTTTCTTGAACTCATTAGCATTCTCTGGCACACACATCTCAGGTTCAAGAGCTGAAAAATACCTCCAATATAATCTTGCCTATTACCTGATTTGATCACCAGAACGTGGAATGCTTTGAACCAATGCGTGGAAGCTTGGAATGTCTATGTTCTAGCAGACCAAGGGGCACAATTACAATAAAAGTGACGGAGTGCACAGTTAGCCTTCTTAGCCTAACGCTGTACTCCACCACTTTTAAAATGCAGGGCTGCGCCATATGTACAATAATACAGCTCAATCCTGTGTTTCACCCTGCACTGGAACTAAATTTTGCTGCTCAGCGCCAACATAGACACCCTTGCACCATTGTGCAAGAGTGCCTTCATTGCAGGCTAAGATTATACAAGTATACATACATTATTTATGTGCTGTAAGGTGTCCTTTCCTGCACATAAACAATCACTAATGGCGTTTTGTAACTTTAACGTGTGCTGCAGAATGCAGCACACATAGAACTTGCAACTCTTCATTTTTTTTTTATGGGAAGGTGTCCCTTCCTGCACAAAAACAATCAATGGCGTTTTGCTGTTTCTATGTGTGCTGCACAAAGCAGCACACATAGAAGCAGAAAAAACTAGGAGAAATAAAGCATTTCTCCTCGTTTCAAGAGGGGGAAAACAGCTTTTCCCTGGTCTTAATTGTGGTGCTGCCCCATATTTACGCCATACCTGTAAATCTGGGGCAGCATCAAAATCAATGGGTGTTGCAGCTGAATACCCACCGCAACACCCATTGCCCACCCCTTTAACGTAAAGTGGCTTAACGCCACCTTGTGAATAAGGCGAAGCCCCTATCGCCCAAGGGACGTCACAAAAACTGACACTTCTGTGGCGACAGGGGCTTGTAAAAATTCCCCCAAGTGTCTACCGTCCATAAACCCATTAGCCTTGAGGACAATAAAGCATTCAATCAAGCACACTTTTAGGGACATCATTCTGCAGCACACTTAGAAGCCCTGGTTTGATTGTTCAAAGTGCTGATCAGAAAAACAGAAGGAAGAATATTGTCATCTATCATGAAGATCGGCCCTTGCTCAGCACAGAACCCCACACCTGTTATTTGCATTTGGGGTATCTAAAAATCATGCCTTTAACTTGGAACTTCTCTGAGTTAATGCATGAACTTTGGACATCAATAGAGGAAATAGAGCTAGGCAATCTCTGCTCACTGTTTCTGACTGCTGCTTTCTGCAGGGCCAGTGGGCGGGGCTTTCATTCCGTGGGCTGGTGCATTGGCATTAGACAACTCCATTGTGTGACTATGACTTTTAATGGTATTGTCTTTTCTTCTGAAAACCAATTGAAAGATGGCACTATGCCATAGCTTATACTCTTCTAAAGTGACTAAGGCAGATGTATTTCTGCACCTATCTTATTCAGTGAACTTTCAATAAAGGAAGGAGCTCTTCCTTCCACATGTTTTGACCATATCCTGAGGTTATTTATCTGTTGAGCCTCGGTCTGCTGTCTTCCTGTCCTCAGCATAGCTAACCTATCAAAGAATCATATCAAAGAATCCTATCTCTCTCTGGCCATCTGGTGACAACCTAGACATTTTACAGAATGTTGTTAATTTTGTAACTTGGTTAATATTTTTTTTATTATTTTCATAGTTTCATTTTTTAGACCTTTTACTTTTTGTACTGCAACTTTGACACACACTACCATTTTGCACACATTCACATGCAGACGTCCTAAATGGGTTTCTCTGCAACCTCCTTCACTGGATCTTCTCCATCCTTTCAAACCCACACTAGTTCATTTATATTGCCACCTCCAGATGCCAGAAGATCCATATATTTGCTGCCTTCCCCAGTGTTCCATCCTGTTCCCTGTCATCTTCAACCTCTACTTGGAGCCCCTGGTATCTCTGCTCAATAACACCACCATCAAAGTCCACTAGTATGCTAACAATACACATCTCTATTGGAAAGTCTTCACCCCTTTTGATATCCAACACCTCAAATGCTGCCAGCATCTCACCCACAGCTTGATGTTCAGAATCTACCTGAAGATTAACCCCACCAAGACAGAGTTTCTATTATTTGAAAACAGCAACGAGAAATGATTCAATTACATAAATCTTGACATCTTTGGACCACAACATTCCCCAATTATAAGTCGATTGGATTCATCCTGAACATCAACGTAATCCTCATGGAACACATTGCCAACAAAACAAAACACTTGGCACCAGTGCTATGTTCTAAAGAAAGTGAAACTGTCTCTTCAGGAAGCAACTTCAGCCGTTCAAGCCCTCATACTCCTGCACCTGGATGATTGAAACACCCAGCTCCGTTACCTCCCAGACTCCACAATTGTCCCCTTAATGGGGACCATACATGCCACAGCACAGTTGATCCAAGGCCTGAATAAATATGATCATATCACCTCCATACTGATGGAACTTCACTGGCTCCACTTGCTGGCCCTCACCGCCTCCTAAAGCAACTGCATCATGACAAAGTCATCACAACCAGCACACTGCCTATCTGGCTGACATTTTCCTCCCCGCTGGTGACTTTTGGCACACCACCAACCAGGATAACATCATATTGCAGACCAAGGAGTGTAAAACAGAAAAAGGCAACAATGTTGTGATATCCGTGCACCGTGATCCTGGAACATCATTCCAGTGTACATCAGGACCACCCCAATCCCACTTTAATTTAGGAATGAAGTAAACATGCGCCTCTTTGAAGAGCACTACATCACACCGCAGTAACGGTATGCGTCTGCTTCCAGAAACCAGCCACCTCGACAATCTTCCATTGGCTGTATCCTTGACTTTGAGCCTACAAAGCACTCTGCTGCCTATTGGCTAGGCATGCATTACACACATAACACATACATACATACATACATACTTTCATACACATAAATACATACATACTCAGAGCCTGATTACAAGTTGGACTGTTAATTCCATCCTGTGCATAAAGTCCGGTTTACGCACGAGACAGATTTATGAGTTTGGTTTTATTTAATGCACACGACAATTACTGAATGCATTAGAAATTTAAGAGGTGAAAACATATTGGTATTTACCATATCATGCTGATTTTGGTGTGTTAAAAAATCTGCATGTTATTCTCCAATAACTCGTAATAGGTGTTATTTATCACACCCAATAAATAACATACCCTGTGGTATTGTTAATTATCAGGGGCAATAACACTTTAAGTCATAATCAGCCCATGGTGTATTCAGTGTGTTACTCTTGGTGATTGCTGCTTCCTTGAGTAAACCTAGTGGCTATACTCAAACTCCATAGACCAAAGGGTACCATAAGGACCTCTTTACCAATCTTTGGGGCCCATTATGATGTCGGGCGGATTGCAACCGCCAGGCAGGCGGTAGCCACCGCCGGCCTGGCGGAGGCAATCCGCCCGACACCTATGCCCAGATTCCCCCCACCGCATCAGGATGGCGGGGGGGAGCGCGGCGGACGGAAAGACCGTCTGCCGCTTTACCGTCGCGGTCGCCCTGCGACCGCGGCGGTAATGGAATAATATGGTGGCGGTGTCCAATGGACACCGCCAGCCATATTACGATGGCGACTGACAGGGGCCTTTCCGCGGCGGCAATGCCGCCACGGAAAGGCAGGTGGTGTTTGCTGCAGGGGCCCCCTGCGGGGCCCCCAGGTGAGGCCAGCTCAGGGGGAGGACAGAGGGGGTACCTATGGTACCCCCCCACATTTGCATATGCAAAGCGGCAGGCACCGCGCGGTGCCTGCCGCTTTGCATATGCAAATGCCTTCACTGATGTTTTGCATTGTGGCGGGCGGTGCAGAGTGCACCGCCCGCCACAATGCAAAACATGTAGGATGTGCCCGCCACTGTGGCGGGCACATCCTAATTCCCCCTACGGGACCCCCGCCCTTATGGCGGGCGGTCCCGTTCTCCGTTAGGGTGGCGGGCGGACAAAGTCCGCCCGCCATCCTAATGTGCCCCTTAGTCTCTGAATCCCTGGACTTAGGATGCTGCGGAAGCTCACCTTGTCGGCACTGACCCATTTGCTTTTCTGCCCGGGTGTTCCTCTGTTTTTGATTGATGTGCACCCTTTGTTCTGAATCATCAACCAGTACTAACAGAAGTCGTTATTATTTTGCACTTCAAGAGTACTAAGTAAATCCACTTCAAAAGATAGAAAGTCTGAAGTGGACAAAATCAGTAACACAAATGAGACAAACAGAGACCTCTGCTAAGGACACTCAAGGCATCGCGCCATTCATAGCTGGCTGTGGAAAGTCTACGAGTTAACTTTATACAGTGAAACATATTAGCACCCAGTCCAATATAGGATGCTACATGCTGAAACTTCAAAAATTAGGAGCATGCAGAAGCTTAAAGCGAAACATGTGTCGGCCAACTGGAGAAGCGTTTGCGGAAAGATAGCATATGAACATCTAATGTTGAATAATGACACACGAATAAAATGAATAAATGCAATAAAACCTAAATCAGCCGCCTTCGGTGAACATCCTGAATGTTCACCTGGATGCGAGTGCAAATCCGAAAGCTAAGCAAGCACACCTGTCAAGCAACCAGTTTGGATGCTCAGTACTAAACCAGTTAAAGGCCCCATGCGTGCTCTGTACACATTCCAAGAGGTCAGCCACTCACAGCTTAGC
Organism: Lissotriton helveticus; assembly: GCF_964261635.1. Taxonomy (NCBI): domain Eukaryota; kingdom Metazoa; phylum Chordata; class Amphibia; order Caudata; family Salamandridae; genus Lissotriton; species Lissotriton helveticus. The sequence continues at coordinate 208,892,778 of NC_136063.1, read as the reverse complement.
GATCGTACTGCATGAGGCAGGGAAGGGCTGGGGACAGGGCCGGACTGGCCGTAGCGTGCACCAAGCAATCCCCCGGTGTGCCGCACGGGTGGGGGGCAGTTTTGGGCCCCTGGGGACCGATTTTGTTACAGGGCCTTTTTTGCAGCATAATTGGCCCTGTAACAAAATCGTCCAAAAACCGACCCTGGCAAAGAGCTCGGTGGCACCCCCAAACCCCTGAGGGAGAGAAGGGGGGGGCGGCCGTGCACTTTGCCATGGCCGGTTTTGGTGCCCAGTTCGGCCCTGGCTGGGGACCATGTAAGGCCAGTGGTACTGTAACAAGCAGGGCTTTAAGTGGGATGAAAAAAACTGGAGGGGGGTCTCAAAGGGGCGTGGTCCGTGTAATTAAGGGCGTGGCTTAAAAGCACCTTTGAAGTTACATCAAAGGCAGTTAAGGGTGGAACTGTTGCAGAGTTAAGATGTATTTTTTTCATACTGAGGGCAACAATGGAGAGCCCGACAGAGACCCATCTCAGCACCTGCTTTTTAGAACTGTCAGTGCTGGCACCGGCAAGACCCAGCCCACTTAAAGCCCTGGTAGCAGACACTGTTATGGAGAGGCATGATGGCCCCGCCCCTTTCTGACATCTTTATCTATGTGGCCCTCTTGAAGGGAACCCGTGGCATTCATTTAAAGCACATCTCTCCTAGAGGTACACACTTAAGCAGAATCCCCCATACTGCAATCGGTAATGTACACACGTTAACGTACACGTTAATGTACACACGCATGATCATTCTTGTGTTATTTCCTCTTATGTAACAGGCGCTCGCCCTTTCTTCTAGACCGCAGCACGCCGCGCCTGATTCCTGCGCTGTTCTTGTTATGTGCAGTTGGTTTATCTTTTCCAGAGGTCTCCTTTCCACGTTTGCCGGGCGGTTTATTTTTAGAACTGCGCGATATAAACCCGTGTCGCATTTTACCCGGGCCTCTGGAAAGGTATAGCGGTTCCGAGCCCTTTGTGGTGTTAAATCAACTCCTAACGTCGCCCGAGGAGCCGGGGCGCCCGAGCCAGATATGCGTATTAATCACGCGCCTCCTCGGTGTCAGCAGCTGGCCTAACGCAAACAATTTACCTGATAAAAACCTGCAGCCGGCCTCTCTTTTTCCAGCCGAGTATCGCTCTGTTTACATTACTGGGAGCCGGGGACGCGATGCCCGAACCCGTTCCACTCCATAAAGCATGGCTGAGTGTTCACTGCGCGCGGTAAGTGCGCAAACAGCGCGGAAAGGCGACGCGTCAGCACCCGTGTGCACCGGGCCTGGCTGATGCGCCAATAAAACATGCCCGGCCTCTCTTTTCAGTTCACCTGCGAGAGGGTCCATTCCTCTTGCACGCTCGTCGATTCGGGGTAACACGGGCCCCGTCTCCAAGAGCTGCAAGCCCCTTGCGCCACTTTTGCGTCGTTTTTGGCGCAAGGGGCTAGTAAATAAGCCCCGAGGGGCCATATTTATGAAGGCCTTGCGCCACCGGTGCGTCACTTTTAAAATGGGAAAAAGTGACGCACCGGCGGCGCAAGGCCTTCATAAATAAGGCTAGAGGTATCTAAAGTTCACGCATTTAACTCGGAACTTCTCTGAGTTAATTCTTGAACTTTGGACAGAAAAAGTGGAGACCGAGCGGGGGCAATCTCTGCTCGCTGTTTCTGACTCGTTCTGTCTGCAGGGACGGGCAGGCCTTCGACTCCAAGGGATGGCGCATTCGAAACCAAAAAGGCCAGGACCACCCTTGGCGCCTCTGTCGCTCCCCCTGCTCTCCGTGGATTTCTGAAATAGGGAGGTAACAAGAGAGAAAAGGGCGGGGTGAGGTAAGAGAACATGATCGGGGGAAAGAGAGCAGAGATGGAAAATGGATGGATGGATGGTGAATAAAGAAAGCCAGGAGACGAAGGGCTTGAGGCTGGTTTGAGCACTTTTACCGGCAATACTTTTGGTTCCCTTCAGCCCGACCCTGGCTGTCTGCATTTCAGCCATTAACTCGGACAAATTCCGAGTTATCTTTGTGAATTTTAGACACCTCAAATAAAAAATGAAACACAGGAGCGTGGTTCTGACTTGAGCCAGCGCCGCTGTTCGTGAGAGGCCTTGTCGTGTGGTGCCCCTGGTGCTGTCCTTGTTAGCCCTGGCTTCAGGGAGCATGAATGCAGCAGAAGGAGCACAAAGTAGCCAGGGTCCCAGAGCTGCATTTCTTTCTGCAGTTTCCACAACATGCCCTCCCTCCAGCTTCTCAACCACAAACGTGTGGCTCTATAGGAGTGAAGGCTGTGGACTAAAGCAGTCATTGCAGGGGCCTGTTTTCGACCTCATGGTCACAGGTTCAATCCCGGCACGTCCACTGAGCCTTTCATCCATCGGAGGTCGATAAAATGAGTACCATTGAGTTGGGTAACAGTAAACATCTGTTATTCAGCTCCAGTACACCTTTGGTAATCATGCGCTTTACAAATACAGCTGTTATGTTAATAAATCAACCCTATGGAGGTGGTATGATCATCAGTGATAAAAGGGTGCGTGATGCCAATCCTGCTACATTTCAGAACATCAAAATAGTGATTGGTGGAACGCTTGAATCTATCTAAACTGCTGGTAATTACTCTGGGCCACATTCCATTCCATTTGCATAGTGCTCAGCCACAGACACAGGTCAAACATATGCATAGAGTCTTGGTCCTGCTGCAATAGAAACAGTCCAGCCCAAAGTGCCAGAGAACGAGAACACAGCTGTGCACGTGTCTGTATTTATTTTGGTCTCGAAAGCACAAACCCAAAGCAAAACACAAAAACACTCTCTTTCATTGATACACACACAAAGCATAGGTGCACAATAGACACAAAAGAATGTTACATGTGTGCAGACATTTGAGAATACGGCTCTAGGGCGTGCCAACAAAAATGATGATGTGAGAAGTCTAATAATAAAATATTATTTGTGATATTTGCTGTAGATAGAAACTGCCCCGAGCTGTCTAGTGCCCTACAGCAACATCATGATTTTAGTGTGATATAGAGTGATATTAACCATGAAGTTACACCCTGCTTCTTTCGATGTCCCGCCTCTCCGTGGTCTTGTCAATCACCCACCAGCAGAGAGTGCCTCGAGTGAACAGAGGCGCCCTCTGGTGGACTCTTCCAGAGCTTGGAATGTTCAGTGGTGGACATGACTCACTCAAAGGCCCCTGACTTGGCATTTGATTTGAGACCACCCAACAAATCCTTTTCGAACTTAATATCACTGTCATTTTCACTGATTCAGGGTTGTTGGAATGCTTTGAACGCAGATTTCACTTGCAAAGGTGTAAAATCCGCCTGCCGGGCAGATGTCCCTTAGTCTTAAGTTTATGAAGAGGACTTGGATTGTGAGAGTTCCCGCAGGAAGCTCCGGTGAGAATCAAGCTGTCGAAATTCACTTTTATCAATTCAAAGAATGCTATTTTAAACTTCACCATCTTCAAGAAATGTACATCGGTGCAGTTGTTCTAAAACTATGATGCTAAAAAAGTAACGTTTACAAGTAACCCATTTCTGCAGAGCCCCATTTTCCAATTGAATTCTCACAAAAAACAATTTATCGCCAAAACTTTAGAGGCATAGATTTGCGACTTAAAAGAAAATAAGTACTGAATGAGGCCAATCGTGTTTCTTTCATCATATGCACCATTTATGAAAATTCACAATTTTAAAAAAAATGAAAAAATGCGCGCGAGGGGCTAGTGCAGTGGCAGGGTTTGTGAATGTGTGTTTGCATATGTGTGTGTGCAGATGTGTGCATGCATGAGCGTGTGCGCGTTCGTAGTATTACAGAAGATCAAATAGCAGTGTCTGTAATCTACTATGTTGAGGTACATGAGTTACTTTGACGTCCGTCACAGGACAGAGTCCTCAACCGGAAGCTTTATTTCCTAAAAAGGAACAGGACTCGACCCAACCTGTATTTGTTGCACCACCGCCGGTGCCTTATCCTATATATTATGTACCATAAGCGGACATCACGGTAAGTCACTAGAGGACGTGAGTTGCTTTCAATTGAACTGGCCGATCTTTATTTACCATTATCATCTTTTTGTTGGCTTCAGTCCTATTTTGAAGCAGGATGGTACCTTTCATGATGCAGAGGCAGGAGTCTCTAGAAAGAATTTCACTGGTGTTAAGAGCAAAGTGTATCACTCCTCTGAGCTCATTCATCTATTGACTGCTCGCAATGATCGTAGGAATATTAATATACGGGGCATTCATCAACTCAACCATATACGTTATGTGTTATTGACCATAGAGCCTGCAAATAATGAGAAGTCCATTGGGCCCCTGGAGGCCCTGATAGCCATGACCTCCTCGAGTCCCCAGATGACATTGTCTCACTTTGATCATTTCTCTGTAGCCACAGGTGGTTCCACTTTGCTTCCTTGTAGCCCACAAGATAAATCTATTTCATGTACCTTAACACTGCAACAAAGCGAATTCATTGACTGTGACGCTTTAATGAAGGTTATCTGCTTTTATATTCAGAGCTTCAGCCAATGTCGAGCTATTCTGTTTAACCTATCATTTCAGCAAAATATGCGAAAAAAACATTGAATTTCTAGAACATCTGCCCCAAGCCAATGCATTGTTTAAAGTTGTATAAAAAAGAGTAAAGGAGTTTAAATATGACCAGTGGCACTGAGAATGGAGCTCGGTGTTAACCGGTAACCCAGATGATGTGCTCATGGAACCGACTGTTGACACCCAGCATCCTGAGGATATGCTGCTAGTTCGTTTTTCATAAGCTGGTATTCTGTGTTTTTTATGCTAAAAGATGTTTTTGGAATAGGGAATTTACCACTGGAAGGTTGTGTTTTTGTTAATTGGTCAAAGACTAACCTAAACACATAAACAAATAAATAATACATCAAAAGATAAAAATACAGATTGTACTCTGGAATATTGAGTACAAGACTATTGTGGCGCAGTAATATGCTGGACAAACTAGTGCGAGACAAAGTATCGAGAGTTAAGTGCTATAGGGAAGTATAGATTTTGTATTCTTAACTATACCTCTCTGTACCTTAAAGATATACATCTCGTCAAGGTACATATTTGTGCAGTTAGGTACACTAAATCTATACATACTTAACTCTTGATATTTTTTGCCTCGATATTCTGTCTACGATATTAGCATCTGCTGAGGCGTTGTCAGTCAGGCATAGTTTGAGTCCTGTGCACCATGAGCAGAGGACCAGTGTTATGTTACTAGGGCTCATAGAGCGCACATCCACTAAATGGTATCTTGGCGCTAGCAACAGCCTCAGAATGACTCAGATACTTAAAGAGGCAGGCCTTCAACATTTGTCTGAACTTTCCATAGTTAGTAGTGGCAGTGGCGGCTGCCACCTAGTAGCACAGATGGGGTGGGTGGATTGAAAAATAAATTAAAATATGATTTATCTTGCTGCCAAACTGCCGGACCACCACCTCCCCTCATGTCGTCCTCTGAAGCAGGAAGCACATGCTCCCTTAAGCCAATCACAACGCTGCAATGGAGCATTGCGAATGGAGTGAGTGCCATGGATCGCCGCTCAGACGGGGACAGGGAGCCTGTGCATATTCCTCATAAGGCTGTGTAATTCAGCCTTGTGAGGAACTTGCAAAGTGCGTATGACTGGCGGGCCAAAGAGGGCCGGCTAATCCGCCACGCTCACTTAAGTGCTCACCATTCCTCCCCTTGTTGGCTGTGATGACAGCCAAGCCCCACCTGCCCCATAAAGCTGCATGACAAAGGGAAAATAAAATGCTGATAATGTAGTGTTATTATCATTTTATCTCTCCTTTTTCCACAGCAAAAATGCAGTGGGGCGTCACTCCTCCTCCTTAGTGGAGGAGCCACCACTGAGTAGTGGTCCTTAGTCGAAAGGCAGGCAGTTCCAAGCACCGGGAGCAGTGACTGAGAGCCTGACCCCACTGGTCCTGTTCTTCTTGAATTGGGAATTCACTAAATAGTGTAGATAATTGGATCTGAGATTCTTAGAGAGGGAGTACTTATGGATCCGAGATTCGATATATATCCACCACACACAGGGGGGTCGATTCCGATCCGGTAAAATGCGCTCCGAATCGTCGTACGGGGCGTTTTTTCCCCGTACGAATCGTATCCGTAGACGTCACGTACGTACGATGAAGTACGATCCGTACTAGGTGCCGAACTCCGTACGAGTCGTACAGGACTCCGTACGACTCAAATCTCCGTACGAATCTCACTCGGAACCCGCTGTACGCGACATCGCGGCTAGTTTTTACGACCCAGCAAGTACGATTCGTATCGGGTATGCACCGTACGACCCTTTTCCTACGGGAGCTGAAAACAGTCGTAAACGCACAGTTCGCGCCAAAACAGGTATGGAACGCCCCCCCCCCGGGTACGGCACGTACCCCCCATGATCGCAGGGGTACGCGCCGTACCCCTGCGATCATGCGGGGTACGTGCCGTACACCCAGCGTACATGGGGTACGCATCGTACCCCATGTACGGAGGGTGTACGGCACGTACCCCATGTACGCTGGGTGTACGGCACGTACCCCGCATGATCGCAGGGGTACGCGCCGTACCCCTGCGATCATGGGGGGTACGTGCCGTACAGAGTGTAGGTGATCGTGCGCTTTTCCGTACGAATCGACGTGTACCGTACAAATCGCGTCCAGGTCGGCCGATCGGGATCGGAATCGTCCGGTCGTACGGCGTCCGTACGAGTCGTACGGAAACGGCTCCGGATACGATTCGTACGGACGGGGATTTTACCGGATCGGAATCGACCCCAGGGTGTCTACTGCTACAATCAGCAAGATGACTGAAGTAATGTTTGAATTAATTTCAGCTACTGGTGTTCACTTGGGCCATCATTTTCCACTGTTCCTAAAGTTGCAGTGGCAGGACTTTCTCTGTTTTGACTCAGCAGCTTTGGAATTGTCTACGAACTAATATTCGGCAATTTGTCAATCACTGATATTTCCTCAGGGCTCTCCAGTTGCATCTTTTCTAATAGCGCTCCAGTTTTGATCACCTTTTCAGTCCTAGAGCCAAGAAGCTTCTAGGTGAACGTTGTGCTGATAAGTACACTACTCGTTCACTTACTCAACCTGCACCATATTTGTTTGTATATCAAGCATATTTCACTGCATGATAAGATCAATTTCACTTTACTCAAACCCAGCTAAACTGGATCATGTTTTTAAATGTTCCCTTGATACTTTTTTGTTCATAATGTTATTGATAAGGATATAACGGTTTTCTGCAATGTATATCTCACTCAGAACCATTTCATAATATTAAAGACATTTTTGTAATTTTTTTCATACTTAAAAAACATAATTTTTCTCTGTATGTGGAAAGATGAAATCCTTTGCAAACTTGGCAAAGTTGGAAGGTTTTTGTAGACCTTTGCAAAGGTTGAAAAAACTTACATTTTCATACATAATTAACACATAACCGCCGGTGCTATGTAAATAAGATCAATTTATATTATATTCATTTAAATTTATCTTATGTGGATATCCTGAAAATCTTGCATGTATTCAGCCCTCCTTTATCGACAGTGGACACCCCTTCTTTCCATGGCCTGTAGTCCCTGAGCAGGCTTCCTGGTTACATTATTTTCTCCAAGCCAGGTAAATATCATTGGATAGGGGCATTTGGACGGCCCTTGAGGTCATGCCAAGTAGAAGATTCACTTCAGTAAATATCTGCTGCATCACCATGGTGACGTGTGTCGGATATTTCCACAAGTGAAAGAGTGAGACGTATTGGCAAGATGGCATCTACTGCGACAGACAAGGATGTTCTGTGAATATATGTAAAAAACAAGCTTGTTTGTCTGTCAGGAGACAGTGCTGTGTTTGGCCAACGATGAATTTTAGGACCTTTAGGACCTCATTGACTAGAGTCGATGAGGTCGACCAGCAGAGAGGTTGTGATTTAAAAAACATTTCTATTCTTGTACTTTTTCCTCTAATTAACATGTCTTAATGTTTATACGTTTCTTTCCTTCTACATTTTAATGGTGAGCATCCCCTCCCCCATCTTCTTATATGCTTCCTGGCTTTGTTTTAGCATACAAGCTCAAAAAGATTGATTCTTTAATTTCACTATCTTTGCTTTGCATTGCTCTTTTGTTCCTCCCATTTGCAGTTTCCTTTCTCGGTGTCTCCGGACCCTTTTTCTAACTCGACCTCCAGCCCTTATGTCCTTGTTCTGGCTGGAGTTCCCCCCTTAAAGGAACACCAGCAAGAATCCTGGATTGAGCTACGAAACAAAAGTGTGGACTGACTCACAAAAAATAAAAAATTCAATCCTGCCAACACTAATGAGATAATAATGGTACGAAGGGTGGGATGGGTTGGGCTGTCAATGAAAGACGTAGAGGGGGACTGTATTTTTTTTTAACTTGTGTAGACCCCAATCTGTAAGAATCCTTAGAAATTCTTTGGCCAAACCCAGCCTAACATTTGCCTATTTCCTTTAGGGTATTTTAGAAACCTAAGCTTAATGCTCCGAATACCCCATTGAGTTTAAATAAACAAGGTAATTCCTTCTTTAATTTGCGGAGAGTAGCAGTTTCTCGACCTTAAGTGCTCTTGACGGGCAAGACTGCCTGCTACCCTATTTGAACCAAATAACAAAATTCCCCGATCCGACCCCGACCTTTCCCCAATCCAAATAATATTGAGGTAATCTTGAGCGCTCCCCAGGCTGAGTCACCACCAATTGCAACACTACCAAAACACCTAACGATAAACATGGGGGCTCAACTAACTAACCTGCAAGGGGGGCACAACTTGACAATAATATCCTGGAACATTCCTGGCCTAAAAAGCACATTGCCACAACCAGACTGGGTAGGGGGGGTTCATTGATACGGGTGACATTATCATGTTCCAAGAGACGCGGGAACTAATGACCTCTGACAGGCAAGGCTATAAAAGCTTTTCCACTCCAACCCAGAAGTCCCACTCTGGTAGAGCCTCAGGGGACCTCACAATATGGGTAAGCATTAGGATACGGTGCTGAGTGAAATCATTGAACATTAACTCCAAGGACATTCTGGGGATACAACTCGGGTCGTGGAATGACAAGACCCTCCTTCAGTACAATGTATACAACAGGAAAACTCCCACAACTGTAGAATCAGAGGTTCTAACCAACCTGAGAGAATGCCTGCCGGCTCCCAGTAAAGACGTCGCCATCATAATTGGGGGTGATTTTAATACATCCTTTGAACCCTCAAATTTAGTTAGAGAAATAGCTACGGGATGCCACTATGTCATCCCACAGCAGGAAGGACCCTGCATTACACCTACTTCTAAGGTTGCCCTACATCTGGTAGATATATCAGTCGCATGCCTACTAAGAACCTGTAATGGCCGTACTCCCTCAGACCTATAAAGGTATCTTACTTTCAGATGGGTCCTTATAGACATAATATTGATGACTTTTTCTTAGATCTTTATTCTTGGGCTGCAGTGATTGATATGAGGGTTGAGAAAAGATATGAGAGTAACCACTTCCCCTTGCTTTTAACTATTGGGGTAGTCTTAAACAGGTAAAACTGGCCAAAGATTTAGTCACAGGGGCCATGGTTGTCTCTAACAATAGGAGAAATGTCAAATGGGATGCTTTTGTTTCAAACCCTGATGCCCTGAGTAAGCTATTCACTCACTTAGAGCCTTTTCTAACTCAGTTGAGTGACTATGATATCACCCCGGTGGACGCAGTAAAGCTTCATGATGACTGTTTCACTGTTCTCAGGCACACCTGCTTCACTAAAACCAGAGTAAACAGTAACCACACACATATCAATAACCATGCCTGGTTTAACAAAGAGTGCAGGGAAGCTAAAACCTCCTTAGTTAAATCCATAGAAAATGACCAACAACAATTAATACAGGAAGCAAGGGCCAGGGATAAAGTAACCCTTAAAAACAGTTTAAAAAACTGGGACTCGTTAATTTGGGAGGATGGCCTAGAAGCCATATGGACCACAAATCAAGCCACCTTTTGGCACACACTGAGCCATGGAAGCAAATCAAGTAAAATGAGACCTGAAATCGACATTTTGCCCACGGATCGGGTGGCCCATTTCAAATCCCTTTATACCAATGGTAAACCAACCTACTCTGAGCGGGACTCATCCACCCAAGAGCCCTTGCCTAAAGATCAACCAAACACGGGCCAAAATCAATTTGGGTCCTGGCTAGGACTCGCAAACGAAACTATAGTATTCACAATGAGAGAACCTCAACAGGCCATCCATGAATTCAAAGCTGGCATGGCTCCTGGGCACCATACTTAAACCACATTTGTAATTCCATCGCGGCAGGTGCACCCATCCCTGACTCCTCCAAGGGAGCAATAATAGTCCCTATATATCAGAAAGGTGCAAGAGTGACCCAGGCTAACTAACGGCCGATAAGCCTGATAGCTATAGCCCAGAGGCTCTTTTGCAAACAAGACCTGAACCATCTCAACATGTGGATGCAGGACAGTAACATTCTGTCCCCATTCCAGGCCGGGTTCCACACTAAAATAATTCCATAGATCATGTCTTTAGGTTCTTGACGGTGAGGTGAGAAATGGTAGATTTTAATGGAGGGAGCCTTTACATGGCATTTGTGGACCTCACGGCAGCCTTCGTTTTTGTTCCCAGAGACAAACTTTGGGCCTCCTTGACGGACATGGAAATTCCTATCATGCTACTGGAAATAATCGTGAGAATTCACTCTGAAAATTATGCTCAAGTGAGATGGGGCCAAGAGGGTGAATTAACTGATCGTATTTCTGTAGATAGGGGAGTAAGGCAAGGACGCGTCCTTGCTTCAACACAGTTTCTTCTTTTTATTAACAAATGCGTCGAATTCCAAATGGGATGCGTAAAAGACTCGCCGATCTTGGGTGGTGTTAAGATCCCAGCGTTACTATTCACCGATGACACCTTTCTGGTGTCAATAATCCCCAACGGCCTGGAATTATTGATAGAGAGATTCCATTTATTTTGCACCACTAGTGGGCTAGCAATAAATGCTGATTAATCCAAATTTATGGCCATCCACCCACACAGACAATTTTGAGGAACAGTCAGACTAGGGGTAGTCAATTTAGAGAGAGTCTTAGACCTTGATTACTCTGGTGTACGCCTCTCCAACACCAGCTCTTGGAACAGCCAGGTCGCCAAGTGTCGATTACTTCCTAACCATAGGGCAGCAGCCATGCTGAATTTTGCTAGGAGACTGAAACCAATGTTATACTGTGTTGAGATTATGTGTTGTGTTGTAATACTTTATTCGAAAAAACAAGTACAAACATTCAAACATACAAAGATACATAAGACAATATTACAAGTATTACAATTCCATTACATTTATGATGTCATTTACTAAAAACAAAATAAGAAAATAAAAAGGGGAACATTAATAAAAGGATCTTTTCCTAATGGTACTGATCAAGCATTGGGTAGCAGTTTGGACCTGGTATACCAAGCACTTGCCAAGTATTTGGCGACCCCACAAACAATATACATAGAAGAAGTGTTGGTTAAAATAATACGCAAGGCTAATCTGTGGTCCCTAACTCCTAGCTCCCTACAAACAGGTTTCAACCATTTTGCTCTAGCCTGTTTATATGCAATACATGCAAACAAAAAATGGCCAAGAGATTCTTTCAGACATGAACAACCTGGGCATTTTAGGTCAGATTCCCTCCTGTCCTTCCACCCTTCCTTAAAAGAATTGAGGGGGAGGGTGCCGTATCTTAATTTCAGAAACAAGGTTCTATCACGGGGAGTCTGAATAAAGTCCAAAAATGACTCTAGCTTCCTGAAGGGCTTATGTTCAAGGAAGTTATTCGTCAGGGGACCCCAATTTGGGTTCTTTAGTTCCTTTGCCTCAACCCAATCCCAATAAAGTTTTTTAACGATTTGTTTCGAAGGGGGGGTTTGGGAGGTCCAAGATTCACCCAGACCTATAGATACCACCAACTTCTTTAAATTGTTGAGCCATTTTATTTTGTTGGCTACATTCAGACTAATTAGTTCATCCAACACTAAAGCATAATTAGCTAGTTCGGCGGTCCTTCTAAGGCGCACCCAAAATAACAAGGGGCGAATTTGGACTGAATCAGAGATCGTTCTTTTGCCCAAGTCAAAGAATAATGGTTTCAAAGGGGTCGAAGAGGGCAGCGAGACTATCAGCCTTATTCATCATTCTCCCGTTTTGCGAGCCCCTAATAGCGATTCATAAGGAATCGCTATTGAGGACTTGCAAAACGGGATTCATGTAGGAATTGCAAAAAATATTGCGATTCCTACATGTTCCTTATGTGCGATTAGCAAATTGCTAATTGCCAATAAGGAATAACTCCCCATGCATTCCCATGGGCCTACAGGCCCATAGGAATGCATGGGGAGTTATTCCTTATTTGCGATTAGCAATTAGCTAATCGCAAATAAGGATGCGATTTCAAGGGTGCAGGGGTGTCCAAAGGACACCCTGTAGCACCCCTGAAATGTAATCTACATTGGTGTTGCGCACACACATGTCCAAAGGACATGTGTGTGTGTAACATGCAACTTAGAAAAATGCATTTAAATGCATTTTTCTAAGTTTTTGCTATTTACCACGAGGTCTGACCTCTCTGTAAATAGCGGCCCAAAATTGCAATTTTGCAATTTTAAAATGATTCATGAATTGCATTTAAGGAATCTCAAATAGAGATTACTTAAATGCAATTCTTCGCAAATGTGCGAATTCTTTAATAGCGAATTTTGCATTTGGGATGATGAATCCCAAATGCAAAAATTGCACTCGCAAAAGGCAAGATTCTGAGAATCTTGCCCTTTGCAAGTGCAATTTAGCTTGATGAATCAGGCTGTATGTCTCTTATAAACTTGTTTTCAGCCACTGCCAATGCTTTGGTGTTCTCCGCACCCCAAAGTTCAGAGCCATATACTGCCGATGCTAGAGCTTTTCCCTCATAGACTGCCACGGCAGGGGCTATAGGTCTACTAATAGAGAGGCGCTGGTTCTTTAATATCGCTCCAGAAGCCCTTTTAAGATTTAAAACCATTTTAGATACATGGGAATTCCATCTCATATTATTGCAAAGCCTCACTCCGAGGTAATCGAATTCATCCACTACCTCAAGAGGGGTGCCACTCAGAGAGAGGTTAGCCTTCCTGTGCTTTTTATTAGCGGACAATACCATCAACTTTGTTTTGATGGTATTAACTGTCAACCCACGATCTTTACAGAAAATACTAAAACGATCGAGCAGTTTTTGCAAACCCATAGGGGTTTTGGACATCAGGAGGGTATTGTCTGTGAAGAGGAGTGTAGGTGTTTTCTCGCCGGCAAGGACGGGGGCATCCGCGGGGTCCTCCCTCAAATGGTCCACCACCCCATTTATAAAGAGGGAGTGTTGATATTATAGTTTTTCCCAGAGCTGCAATGTTTTAGATATGAAATATCTTTTATTATGGGTTTGTCCCTTTGGAAAATCTCAGCTTTGAATCTATTTACTGAATTGTTTGTTTATTAATCCAATGTGACTTTTAGCTTATGCTACTTTTATGGTCTTCACCCGAGATAAAGTAAAAGTATTCAAATTGGCATTACAAATGGAACGGCCACCAAATGTTTCTTGGCCAAACATACTAGATCCGTTGCTTTGCCATATGTGCCCTAGTACTGGACGGCTTGGACTAAAGATCACAAAAGCCCTAATGGTGAACTCTGTTGCCCGTAATCACACAATGTTCATGAAGTGGGGTTGTGGGGATTATAGCTCAGGATCCCTGGTCTCATAGTTCCCTGGTTCTGCAGCCAGGGGACAGGGTGTACCGATGTGCAGCTGATGTGCACTGAGCAGTGCTTTAAATGGAAATAAAGAAGTGCATGTATTCACGATTCAGAGTACTGGTGTGTTCCTGAAGATTGCAGGCACTCTCTCATTGAGGCCTAAATGTACTAAGATTTTGGGTCGGGTTGCATCACTTTTGAAATGCAGTCCGGTGCAAAGTCCATTTTGGCCGTCACTAGGCCACACAAAGTCAATTTATGTGGCTTTGTGTAGTTTAGTAAATACGAAAAAAATGCAAGGCAGCCTTGCTTTGCAACGGAGAGGCATTACATGGGTGGACCATTGGCATTCCCAGGCATCCATCCATGTACTTTAGTGCAAATCTGGATTTGCAAGATGGATTAACCTGGGTTTGTCCCAAAATGGTGTGTCTACCCGACAGAGGCATAACACAGAGAAAAAGCTCTATTCCTCCTCTTTTTGTGTGTCATGTATTCTCCATCACTCTAAGAAAGAGGAAATTACCTTTTAGGATTGTTTTTCTGCCCAAAAATAATCCTGTCTGAAATGTATGCTAAGGGGCTGTGTTTGTGTTAAGCAGCACACAGTGTGTCAGCTCTGGGAGAAAGGTCTCCTATCTTGGTAGATATGGCACATTCCTGCTCTCGCCTTTTCATGCAACACAACTCAGCAAGTTGGCCTTGCTTTGTTGTGCTGCATTAAATATGACTAAATGCAGGTCTTTAAGTGGGATGAAAAAACTGAAGGGTCTCTCAAAGGGGTGTGGCATCTGTAATTAAGGGCGTGGCTTAGAAACACCTAAGCTCAAAATCTGTGGTTAGCAGTGTGCAGCCCGACTGGTATTTTGCTGTTTCTGTCATTGCAGTCAGATACATATTACAACAAGTAACAATATAACTACAACAAGCCAGGAGTATTGGCTTTGTCAATGGCTGTTAGTTGCACCAAATAGATAAACAGCAACTTTGGCTTCGTTGTACAGACTATTGAAAATGCTTCAGTTCTGACATGAATCACTGTGTAAAAACTATAATGAGTCTTATTGAAGTTGCATTAAAGGCAGGGAAAGGTGGTTCTGCTGCAGAGTTAAGATATGTTTTTCATCCTGAGGGCGAGGGTAAAAATGGAGAGCCCGATAAGGGTCCCTCTCAGCACCTGCTTTTAATAACATACGGTGCTGAGCACCGGCAGGACCCGGCCCATTTAAAGTCATCACGAAATGTTGTGCAGCAGTGCTGAGAAGTGCAGGCGCTCGCCGTTTGAAAATAAAGAGGTGCAAATACCTGCCTATTTAAACCCCTGGCACTGAGTGACAGCTGGACACTGCTGCTGCCCTATCGAGCGCGTGCACGCGGGCCTGCGGTCTCACTCCCCAGGCGCACGCACCTTTCGGCAGCGCAGAGAACTGTTCGTTCAGTCCAACGGACACGCGCAGGCGCGCGCGCACAGCCTGCTAGGCCGGCTCCAGGGATTAGTGCTTTCTGCGCGCCGCACAGTCTGCCGCCCTCCGCTCCGAGGAGCTATCCCGGCTGCAGCTCAGCACGCACGAAGAGTCTGTTCTGATGTGTTATGTTAGCACACACGCAATGCCGGCCTCGAGGGAGCAATCATTTCATCCCCGCGCAGACACAACCTTGTGAGATCCGAGCTCCAGGGAGCACACAGCGCTTCCTGGGCCATGCTCCTGAAAGACGTCTTCTCGGCACCTGGACTGCGGGGCTCCAGGGAGCCGCCCTTTCAGCACCGCACTCGCCAGCCGTGGGAGGGGTATAGGGTCAGCTCGCCACAAAGCCGGCGCTCGACGAATCTCTCCTCCCATCACCGACTGTCAGTCATAAAGCTGTCTCCTCAGCACTTCCCCATACACACAACCTGCGTCCCCTCATCCGTTTAGCTGTCACTTCCGCATCCCCGAACATCCAGTCGGAATCTTCTACTTTGTGGAGCTGTCCTTCCCGCGCTCCTCATACACAGCCTGCGCCTCTGTCCCATCAGCACCTCAAACACAGCCCGCGCCTCTGTCCATTCAGCACTTCATACACACAGCCAGCGCCTCTGTCCATTCAGCACTTCATACACACAGCCAGCGCCTCTGTCCATTCAGCACCTCATACACACAGACCGTGTCTCTGTCCATTCAGCACCTCATACACACAGACCACGCCTCTGTCCATTCAGCACTTCATACAGACAGAAAGCTCCTCTGTCCATTCAGCACCTCATACACACAGACCCCACCTCTGTCCATTCAGCAGTGGTACCATACACTGCACCCTGCCACGAAGAGCAGACCCTTCACCACTCTCTCCACTTTGCACTCCACCCCCACACCTCCCCCCGTGGAGCCGTCCCTGCGCCCCTCACACACCCTGCTTGCCCCCCTGCCTGCCCCGTCTATCTGTCCCTTCAGACCCCGCCCGCTGGAAATTGGAAATTGGAATTGGAAACGCTGATACCCCAGAGGGGCGAAGCGCGCTCCCAGGAGCCCAGAAGCCGCGGCGGCCTCGCTCGGCGCTCGCGCTTCAAATTAGTCAACTCTGCCTGGAAACCGGGTTTAATGGAGCGTGCTCCGTGGCCTTCGCTAAACACGGTGGATCACAACGTGCCTCGGAAGCAACCATTTTAATCTACCCAGGCCGCTTCCAGCAGAGGCTCGCGGCAGGCCGCAATTAATGAGGATTTAGGGGTGTAATCCACGCACGCCAGAGCAGCACTGCGCGCCCCTCACGGGAGGGCGGCTCGAAGCTCTCACTGAAGAGAAACGAAGAAAGCGCCTTTTATACTCGCAGGAGGAAGGGGGATGAATGAGTGGGTGAGAGTCCGAGCACGTGCCACGCATTGTGGCATTGATACGCCTACAGTCCTGCGGTGGACGCACTAAATTGGTTAACGCAGCACGTGAATGCAGGCTTTATAAGAACCTCCGGTGATATTTCGAAGCTATTGTTGAATACAGACGTCGTGTGATCTAGACAGAGGTTCAAATCCCAGATTGGCCGTCTCAGCCTTTTATCCTTTAAAAGTTGATAAAGTATCATTGGTTTCGGTAATAGTGAAACGTGCTAGATTGTGTGACTTGAAACCGCAAAACTCCAGCAGTCAACGCTGCGTGGAACACTTTTATTGTTAGTAATATCGTGAAAATAAAATATGTAAATGGTAACGGCTAAAACGAAGGCTTCTAAAATGTGTAAAACGTAAAGCTAAAAGGAGAGACAAGGCGGGCCCCAGAGAACTTCATCACAGGATGAGAAGTAGAGCCAGTCTGCAGCTAGTAATGCATGCCATCAGGAGGCTCTTGTAGCGCTTGGATACATCTTGAAGGATTTGAGCACTGTAGAAATAATGTAGACATAAAGACAAGATTGTGAGATGGTCCCACCAAATATTTGTTAGTGCTACAATAAATATTGCCCTCCATTCTCCATGGACAGAGATGGCATACGAAATTGCCCAGTTCTGGTTGTCATTGTCTGGGATGCGCGGGTCTTCTTCAACTTTGATTTGTGGTTAACTTTGCCTGCAGGTTTCCATTATCTCCTTTGGTGACAGACAATTGGAAACACACAAGCTCACTTCACTTAACAATCTGGTATCGGTAATAAAAATGGCTGCACTCATATCTCGCAACATGCCCTATCTAGCCTCTTGGCGCTGTTAACCATTGGTACCGATAACTACCCTCTTATTGTGGACCTCAGAAGGATGAAAGGCTGAGGGGGCCCACTGGGGTTTAACTCGGACATAAACGTTACACACAAATCTCTACAAAGGACACAACAGTCTACTAAGCTTTTGCACTAACTGAGTGTGTACACGGCGATCTGATTCCTCATACTCTTGCATTTCACTCTCCCAGATAAGCACTGCTACAAGCCTGCTGTGGTAGTGCACACCAGCACACCCCCAACCAGTACTTAATTTGTGCAGGTGGTTTCAGGTGCTGGCACTGGCAGCTAATTGTCAGCACCTGCTCTGGTGACAGCCCACCACATGGTAGCGCTGTCTTTTTACATTTTAAGACGAACACAACAACCATGTTTATTCAGTCAATATACATTGAAAATGAATAATACCAGACTCTTATGCAATTATTATAGCCCTGTGTGGCCTGAAATAGTCTGAATTATGACACCTGTTGGAGTGCGATGGTTAGGTGTTACGTTGGTACTGTCATTGGCAGCACTGGTAGGGTATGAGTGGTGCAGGCTGCAATGGCCTTCTGAGAAGGGCCCTGGCACTTCATTTTTAACAAACTAACACTGCCCCCAAGCCTCAAGCACCAGGCCTCACAATAGGCCAAGCCTCAGGGATGCGTAACAAACTGAGTGGCTACTTACTCGACCCTCCAGAAGGGACTGGAGGTCTCTTCGGGGGTGGTAAATCCCTCTACAATGCCACCATACAAACAGCAACATGTTCTTATGTCTTTGCTATGCCATGGCACTCTTTGCTCAACCAATCACTCCTGTATTACCAACTGGACAGTAAGGTGACCTGATGTAGGACCGGTGCTCCCCCCAGTAAAACCCAAACCACCCTGAGAGCTGATAGGTTCATAGCAAACTGTGTCTGATTGGGGGGAGTAGAGACCACCCCTGCCCTCATTAGCCCCTCTCCCTACACCCATGGGTTATTATAGTGCCTCCATCAGAGGCAGAACCAACACTGCACAATGACCAAAGGCAGCCGGGCCGCACAGTTCTGTACACAGCCTGTGTGGACAACTTGTGCTAAGCCCATTGAGAACCCGCCATAGTATGACGCTGCCACTGCACAGATCCAGATCTAAATTGCGGAAAACTGATTCTGAGCCACTAAGAACCCGCCATTGTATAATGCAACCACTGCTCAGAACTGTATGCAACCTGTGGATAACTGGCTATGGATACAGTGAGAATCAACCATGGTATAATTAGGGTTCCCGGTTTTGCAGTATTTATTTAACATTTCCATCTGTATTTCACCATTTTTATTTTTGGGCCATCTTATTGGCATTTATCCATATTTATTTTGCATTTTGAGAATACATGTAACTGTAAAATGTTATATTTCCACCTCTCGGACGGGCACTCATACATGATGCCTGTCAGATTAAACAGTTGCGTATAACAAAATACTGCACTCACAGGTACATATTAGCGTTATAATACAAATGTATGTTAACATATCCCTGTATTTTGAGAAATTGCATCATGTTTTTTTAACTCTCCATGCCATCTGTTCGGCCGTTGCCTGGAATTAATGAAAGAGAACATGGAGAGTCTCTCATAATAAGAACCATTTTCAATATTTTGGGGCTTTTAAAAGCAAATACAGAAAGGAAACACATTGCTTTCTGTCTGTATTTATCTGTAAAAATCAGTAAAAACTGAAAACCTGAAGTCTTAAGTATAATGCACCCACTCACAAAATGTTTGTAACTTGCGGATAACTGGCTCTGAGCGATTGAGAACTATAGTATGACGCACACACTGCACAGAAATGTTTGTAACCTGCGGATAACTGGTTCTGAGCCCAGTGAGAACCGTCCTTAGTATGATGCACACACTGTAACTTTCAGAAAACCGGTTCTGAGCCACTTAGAAGCCTCCATAGTAGAATGCACCCACTGCACAGACCTGTATGTAACCTGCCAATAAATAGTTCTAAACCCAGAGAGAACCCACCATGGCCCAAGGCACCCACCATGGATAGATCTAGGGGTCATCTCTGGGTAACCAGTTCTAAACCAAGTGAGAAGACACGGTGATGTAAAGCACTCACTGCGCAGATCTGCACGTAACCTTCAGGTAACCGGTTCTAAGCCCCCTGAGAATACACAGTAGTTTAATGCACGCACAGCACAGATCTCCTTGGAGCCCGCAGGTAACCGCTTATAATTATTGTGAGATCTCACTGTGGTTCAATGCATCTCCCGCACAGAACTTCGGGTAACCTTCAGTTAACAGGGTGTTAACGCATTGACAACATGCAGTGGTTTAATGCACCACTGCACAGGTATAACGAAGAAGTACAATGCTTCCCTCAGAGAGAGTTTTACACCTGGCTACCCCGGCAGTACCAAAGAAATTCAAAGAGACAGATTTACATACAGTTATAAAATGTATTCTTTTTACCTAGATATAACAGTAAAACACAAAATAGTTACTGCAAAACGCAGTGGGGTGCAAGTGGGTATTGGGAAGAGTGATTATTGGGGCGCATATGATATCAAAACAATACAAAATACATTGTTGACTGATTGAAAGAAAACATTTGGGTACACCAAAAAACTCGGTTATTAAATGTTCTGTTTAACCCACAATAAAATGATAACCAGCAGTGCAGTACGTCATCATTTTTCAACCCGATAAGTTGACCTTCACCAGGACAAACACAATGTTAGCAACCCTGATACCGAATCCATAGGTTCAAACGATTTCTCAATGTCACAGCTTCAAACATTTCCTGGGAAGCTGTTATTCAAAGTTCGGATGGAATCATTGTATTTCTTTGTTACATTTGCCGCCCAGGTACCTGGGAATACAGGGTTGCCCCTGCAAAGGTCTGCTCGCGGCCTGCTAGTCGGTTCTGGACCTAGAAAGATCACACAGTGGTTCACCGCATCCACCGCACGGGTCTGCACGCGGCCTGCTGGTAGCAGGTTCTAACCCTATTAAAAACACACAGTGGTTTGACGTTTCCACCGCCAGGTGTGCACGCAACATCCTAGTAGCCATGTACTGCACATGTCTGCACACAGCCTGCTGGTAGCCAGTTCTAATCCTAGAAAGAACACACAGTCGTTTCATGCTCCACTGCTTGGAGTTGGTGTGTGCGCTGCAGGCGCCAGACTTCGCCCCCAGTGATGCCCTGACACTCGGAAGCACGGCAACAGAAGGGCCACAAAGCAAAAACCGAATGCAGCCGAAAACAAACAAAGCTACTCAAGACCGCGCAATCTGCTGCGTCTAAGAACACCCAAACTTCCCTGCCCTCCGCCCGGTTCCCACCATGGGCTTTCTCTGTTGCCCAGTGGCGCTCGGGCTCAGAGGAGCCTTGGCACCGCCAGGCGCAAGCCTGCGCGCCAGCAGAGCCCTCCGGACGGCCGCGCACAGGCAGGGCCGCTCCCCAGCGAGGCGGTCCGAGCGCCGTTGCCATGGAGAAAGTTGCGAGCACCAAATTGCAGAAAATGCAGGCCGGGGAGGGGGCGAGTTCACGCTGTAAAATCTGAATAAACGAGCCGCTGGGGTCTGAGCGCGCGGTGAGCACAGAGCCAGGTCAAGCCAAGGATGAAGAGGTGTATGGGGGGAGGGGTGACGAGGGAAGGGCGGGTAGAGCGGTGCTGCAGACATGCACGGTGATAAATGCTCTCTGCAGTTGCTCTTGACTAGGGTGGAGCGTGGCCTGCACAGCCCCCCCCCCCACACACACACCCTCCAACGTCCCACACACAGAGGTGCAGCCACACTGCATCTGCGTGCAGGCAGAGACCCCCCCCCCCTTCACTCATTGAGCAGACCACTCGCCCTTCGAAGAGTGCCCCTTTCTAAGCTTTGTTTAGCGCAGTTTTAAGGGGAGATGGCCCTGTAAGTGTAGACCCGCCACACTACTTAACTTCCCGAGCTCCTGCACAGGCACACATACAGAGACACGGCCTCTCTTTCTCTTCAATGCCACCCCTCCCCTCTTGTTCTTCTCCCTCCCCCTCCCCCCTCTCGGTAGTCCTCATGTTCGCCCCTTTTCGGTGCCTCTGCCGCGTATCAGTCTTTCTTTCTCGTGCTATCCCCTTCCCGCCTCTCTCTCTTTCTCGCTCCTTTCCTTCCTGTGATCTCTTCCTCTTGTCCCCCCCCCCCCCGCTGGCCATCTCCCCCACCCACTCATTAACTCTCCAGGGGGGTCGGCTGCTATTACTAAACGCGCAGAGGCCACGTCTGTTTCCGGGTCCGTCCCCAGCTTTAAAAGTGTCACGGAGGGGGCCTCGGAAGACCCCAAATATTCCTTGTCATAAAACGCGCAGGAGGCGCTTCGATGCCCTGTGTTTGAGACCCGGCTTTGGAGATGCGCTCACGGGACGGGCCCAGGCTCCCCCGAGGGCCCGCTTTCAGGCGGGAGCCCCGTTGCACGCGCCCCTCACCAGGGCCGCAGATAGTAAACCTGGAGCCGCAGTTCCAGCCGCGCAGAGAGGTGAAGTCTGTCTGCACACAGGAGCCCTCGGGCCCGTCAAACAGGCACCGGCCGCACAGCGTCATCTCCACGGGGTGCAGGCGCTGAACATGGGCTTCGAAGCGCTCAGGTGGGGTGGCTGGCCCAAAGTGTAGAGCCAGGCCCTGGGCTTCGGAATAGGGGGGCTTATAGTAGTGTGCCAAGCGCTGCCCAGTGCGCGAACCATGATGGGCGCATTGCAGCGAGAACAGCGCACAAATATAATCTGGAGTGGCGGTCACCTCTGTGCATGATGTAAGCCCCGTGGTGTCTGTTTGGAGAGGGTCGCTGGTGTACACTGGCACAAGCGGGCAGGCGGACTCTTGTTATTGGAAAACACTGTACGGCACGGAACACACTGGGGTCGGTGGCCGCCGGGGGAGGCGGGGGAGGGTGGAGCTCCTCTTGGTATCTTTAAAGCAACTTCTTTTACCTTCCCACCCACCCCGTGGAGGCGCGCGTGGACGGCCTCACACAAGCGCAGAAGGCCCGTAGACACGTCACGCAGATCTTACCTAGACATGCATCTTGCACTCGGCAGACACGCACGCGTGGCAAGAGCTCCCGCGCGCAGACGCACGTGAACACGAGCATGTACAGATACTGTGCACACGTACAGTGCAGGAGCACAGAATACGCACACACAAACCTATAGGATTGTACCTACTGCGAGATGACATATGGAGATACGCATATGTACATATTTTGTAATGGGTGCTTATAGGCGCACCCTCTTGCGCCGACTTTCGCTCCACACGAACATGCGCGAAGTGCATACGCTGGGCAAACACGCACTGCAGCACGGAGGCACGCGGCAGCGCACTGTATGCCGTGGACGCTTCGGGCACTGTGTACTTTGCATGATCGGCTGATCTTGCACTGGCGTGGGGGGCGGGAGGAGTGATGGGGAGGGGCAGGCCGGGCTGTTATCTCTTTCATGGAACATAGCCGCGCGGCTGAGCGCGGGCTCGTGATATGCACGCGGCACCAGGGCAGGGTTGTGTCGGTGGCACCCGGTGAACGCCAGACGGACTCCTTACAATGCGTGCACGTGCAGAGGCCCCTGTGTGTGGGCATGGGGGGTGGGTGCACGTTTCGGAGGTGCCCAAGGCTCATCACCTCACCCAGGCGGGCGCGCTCATCTGCCACGGAGAGCAGGGGCGGCCAACAAGTGCGCGGGAAGGGAGCAGATTACATAACCCCTTGGATGGCGGCTCCTCCTGTAACCAGCTGTACGAGGGCGGGGGAGGAGGGGGGCTCCTGGCTCACCGGCGTGCAGAGCAGGGATGGACAAGCTGCAGGACTCACGGCGCTAGCAGACACTGCAATACTGCCCCCACCCACATGCTACAAGCACCCCAACTCCCACAGGCGCACCGGTGCGCCGACACACCAGAAGATTTCTAACCTGGACGATTTCCCTCGGGGTCGGCTCGAGGCTCAAGAGAGCCCCCCCCCCCGCCCTCTCCCCCACGCAAGCGCTCCCAGCCATTTTTCAGAGGGCGAAGCCCCAAAGCGCTGCGCTCCACACCACCACCTGCCTCTGGCGAAGAAAGTGATGGGGAAACAGGTGTCCGAGATTCTCACGTCCCTCCCCCAACCTCCGCGTTACCCCTGAGCCGGGCCTGCGGTAGAGGCAGTGAGGGGAGCGTGAAAGGGGTCTACCAACTTCTGACACGTGACTGACTCAGCACCAGCTTTGCCGTCACTTTTCAGAGTTCCTTCACCCCCTCCATGTTAGCTTTAAGGGGTAGTAAACTGCCCCACAACCCACCCTGGGAGCAGCCGTGCTTTCAGCGTCTCACATAGAGTAGGGACTCTGCTGGCAAGGCGCAGTGAGGTAATGGCACTGGGCGGGCCCTTCGTCTCAATCAGAGGCCTCCACGCAGTGCCTACCTTCAGACACATGCCAACACCACCTGTGGTAGCGAGCACAGGGGTTGCGAGCTCAAAGCAGGCCTGGGAAAAAGTTTGATTAGGTCAGAATAATTGGAATATTTTCAGCTATTTCGCGTTACTGTTTTCACTTGAGATTGCCCAAACATTTGCAAGTACACCTGTTCATTTAATTCTGACTAACTTAATAGAAAAAATCCTACCGCAATTCTACAGCAAGCTTAGCACGCGGGAGGGACGGCCGCTCTGTGTGTCTGATGCATTTAGCACTATTTTCTTAGTGCAAAAAGCACCCCCCGGGCCATTTTGGATACGAGGGCGCATTGTGTACCAAGAGAATAGCACTAAATGCTGAGATACGTTCTTCACATAATTCTGTATAATCTAGTGCAAGTTTGCTGTAATTGTGCGTAATTACGCTATTCTCAGTTACGCGCGTTATGCCTCTCCAAGTTAAAAGCAGTTTGCCAACTTCTGACACGTGACTGCCTGTAGCCCAAACGTAACAGCACATTCCAAAGGCATCTATGCCAACCCCAAATGTCCCTACTTCTATCTTTTAATGCACACCACGACCTCCCCGTCTTAGCAGGACGGTGAATGTATTGTAAAAGGTGTTTGCGAACTTGTAGCGTGTGACTGACTCCTGCCCAGCCCCTTGCTCGTCTTTCAGAGGCCTCTGTGCCAATCGCGACATTACCCAACATAACTGGCTCCACACTCACCCTGACCTATCTATGGTGCTAATGACAATGAATTAAATAAAACATATTCACAAACTTCTAGCAAAGTAACTAACCCTGGCCCAGCCCTACCATCATCTTTCAGAGGACAATCCCGACATTAGTCAACATGCCAGGCTCCCACACACACCACGAGCTATCAACACCGGAGATGACTGTCGAGGCGAAGTAAACGTGTATTACCTTCTAGCATGTGACTGTCTCCAACCCAGCCCAACCGTGACCGCCCAGTAAGCTTCAACCCCAATATCCATTGCCAGTCAGTCCTCGCACGTGTGTTCACCTCACCACATACTTATAGCCAGGGCCACTGGTACTATGCGATTTCCCATCAATGCTGTTTTCCATATAATTATGGTTTTGCCACATAATCCACAATCTGCACATTTTAACATAAAATAGTTTCCAGCTCAAGCGGATCAAAAGTTACTAAAAATGCGGTTTCACTCGTGTCCACACAATGGAAGGCCCTTCGCTAAGGGACACTGGTCCCCTTGATGTTGCTCACTGCTGCCTTTGGATGCCATGCCGGTACAAGTTGGAACCTTTGCACAGATAGTGATAAGGTGTAATAATGACAAAATAATGAGGTAATACTGTCACATAATGTACCGCTTATGCCGCATGCCGTGGTCCTTTCCTGTCGCATAATTTAGTCTACCCTGCTGCCTCAATTGGTCTTTCCTTGCTGTGTAATACCAGTGGCCCTACTTATCGTGCCAATGGCACTGAAGGTGGATAAAAGGGAGTTTACAAACCTCCGGCGAGTGGCTGACTCCGGCCCGGCCCTACCGTCGCCTTACATAGGCCTCTCTGCCCATCACAGCATCACTCAACATGCCACGCCCGTCACAAAGCACGACCTACCTATGGGGTGAGGGTGACGGTGACGTTAAAAGGACTAGTCGCTTTCAGCGAGTGACTGACTCCGGCCCGGCCCTCCCGTCTCGTTCCTGACGCCCCCCTGTTGATCCCAACATTACTGACATGCCAGCCTCCACACACATACCACCACCTACCTATGGAAGTGACGTCAGTGACTGTGAAGGAAAAGCAATCTACGAACTTCTGACGAGCCTTTCAGCGGCCTCCCTGCCCATCCACGCTCCACACACCGCGGCCTACCTGCCCATGGAAGTGACCCCCGTGACTAAGTTAAGGCAGTTTACAAACTTCTGCAAGTGACTGACTCTGGCCAGCCCCATTTGCCGCCTTCAGCGGCCCCCTGTTCATTCACGCTCCTGTACGCACGATTTACCATGGAAGTGACCTCAGTGCCTGAAGTGAAAACAGTTTACAAACTTCTGCAAGTGACTGACTCTGGCCAGGCCCTATTGTCGTCTCTCACATGCGTCTCTCCTAATCCACTCTCCACACACACCACGGCCTCCCTATGTAGGTGACCACAGTGACAGAAGTAAAGCAGTTTACAAACTTCCGGCGAGTCTTGGCTCCGGCCCTATGGTCGCCTTTCAGTGGCCCCTGTTTATCCAAGCTCCACACGCCACAAATTACCCACGGAAGTGACCACCGTGCCTAAGTAAAGCAGTTTACATACTTCTGGCGAGTGACTGACCCCGGCCCGGCCCGACGGGCCTCTCCGTGGATCCGCCCTCCCCACCTACCTATGGTGGTGATGACCGTGATGGCGAAGTAGAAGGAGCCGGCGAACTTCCACTGCACGCCGGCGCGGTGCGGCTCGGACTGCATGATGACCAGCTCCAGCTGCCGGTAGTCCTCGGCCGAGATGTTGTACTTGCCCTTGAGCCGGACCTCCTCGGCCTTCAGCTTCTCCTCCTCGCGCATCTCGTAGTCGGACTCGAGCGCGTCGAAGACGGCGGCGCCCACCAGCAGGTAGGTGAAGGTGCAGACGATGAGGGACAGGGTCCGCACGTTCTGCCTCTTCATGGCCTCCAGGACGCGCCTGCCGAGGGGCGCATGTCCCCCCGCCCGGTCCGAGAGGGCCCGGCAGCAGCCGCGGGGGTACCGGAGCCGCGGGGCCAGGGGGCCGGGCTCCTGCTCCTGGGAAGCGGACAGGCACAGGAGGCTGCTGGAGCGCCGCAACCAGTGGCGCTGCAGGCGGGAGGCTCTGTGCGCGACCTGCCCAAACCAAGCCGCGCCGGCGGCCAGGGCCATCAACGCAGCGCCCCACTAGTGACCACGAGCCCCCCGCCCTCCCGCCCTCGGCGCCCCTTCACGCAAGGAGGTCAGAAATGGGGCTGACCCCTCAGTGCCGAGGAAAGTCTTCTCCAAAAGTTGGCAGGACCCAAAAAGCACTTTCCGAAGTAGGTGTCCGTGGCCTTTACGCACCAATCTCTAGAGCCCAAATCCCTGCGTTCCCTTCCTTCTGTCCAGGGTACAAGTGGCGAGTATTCTCAGCCCTCACCGAGAGCAGGGGCAGAGGCCAGTCCCCATCACAGTCCAGCTGCCAGGTGAGGTGTGGGGCAGCTACGTGGGGCCCCGATGGGGTAGAGGCGGCGCCATGAAGCACGGATCGGGAAAGAGGCGCTGCAGCCTTCGTCCTTCTCGGGGATAAAACTCTCTCTTCAGGTGAGCAGCGGGCGGCGGCAGCCAGGAGTCACCTCAGCAGCCCACGCAGCATCCTTGCCAGCCAGGGGGCGATGACTCCTTGGGGTCAGCAGAGGGGTCCCGCCGGGTGGAAGCACATGGCGCACAGAAGAGGGGCCCCCCGCGGCGGAGTGTGCGCTCATCTATCGAGCTGCTGTGAGTCTCTCCAGCCTGGCACTGTGAGGCCCCTCCACAAGCAGGGAGGGCGCACCCGAGCTGTGAGGGCTCCAGACCTCCAGAGAAGGAAGCGCGCACGAGATTACCAGTTGATTCGCCTCCGACATGGAGCA
Organism: Lissotriton helveticus; assembly: GCF_964261635.1. NCBI lineage: Eukaryota > Metazoa > Chordata > Amphibia > Caudata > Salamandridae > Lissotriton > Lissotriton helveticus. The sequence continues at coordinate 208,865,217 of NC_136063.1, read as the reverse complement.
GCTCCTTTGGGAAAGAAGGTCTTACACCTGGCAGCCCGCGGAGCGTCGTCCACAGACACCTGCTGGCACGAGATGCCAGTCTGGGGGCGCATGCCAGGGGCTGGTCAAGTAAGCAAAAAGCAGCATAATATTCCAAAAGAGGGCGAGAGCGATGGGCACGCGGGGGTCGGAGTCACAGCATCACCTGGACGGCTTGGCGAAGAAGGACATGCCCCTGCCCGGCCCGCTCCTCAGGGGTGCACCGCTGCCTGGGCGCAGGTTCGGAGGCATGAAGGACTAGGCTCATTCCAGTCTGCGCGGGGAGGCGAGGGTCTAGCGGCCAGACTCCGGGAAAGCGCGTCTGCAACACTCCCGGGGCCAAGCCCCTGCCACCCGGGCACCGCTCAGGTTGAGGCAGTGGGGGACGCCACAGCCGCCAGTGCAGCCCCTTCAATCCCAGGCGTCCTTGCAGAGCACGGTGGTCCTCCCAGAAGAGCCGGGGGAGAGTTGCAGACTATGTGCTGTAAACCCTTTGGTGGCCGGGGTACTTTCAGCGCCTTGACTCTGTAGGTTGGCGCTGTAATGTGGTTCCACAGAGGGGCTCTCCTGCTCAAGCCGCCCGGTGCCGTCCCTCTCGTGCTCGGCAGGTCCTCGCTCGCTCCTTCCCTTTCGCTCTCGCTGGCTCCCCCACACTGGCTCCTCCGTCTCCCTGGCTCTCCCGGCCCCGCCCCTGCCGCGGCCACGCCCACACGGTACAATATTCAGATCTCCTCCCGGGCTTCCACTGGGAGACGCACCACGTGCTCCCGGACTACGAGGCAGGGCACCTCGTCCATCGCGCGGAGCCAATGACTGTCAACAGCTGAGCCGGGAGGGGCGAGGGGGCAAAGTCAGGCGCTCATTAAAAGTGCCCACTCAGCGCAAAATGAAAATAAATACACGAAAGGAGGCAATTACTATGAGCCCGCCCTCGGAGGCAAGAGCTGGGGCGCGTGCCACCTGCAGCTGCTTCCGCTGCCATTGGGTCTGTGGTAGAGTTGGGGGGGGGGGAGGGGTGCAGGGGAGCTCTGGCGCTGTGTTCGAGGTGAGGAGGGTCTGGAGGGAACGGGCTGGGTTTGGGCGAGCTGTGGCTGTTGTGAAGGTATGGAAGGATAGAAAGATGGGGGGAGGTGCGTACTGTGATGTAGACTGGAATCAACAGGTTAGTAGTGCGTTGACGGGTGGGGGTGAGGTGGAGGGTGAGTAGGGTTCGGCAGGGGCGGGTAATAAGGGTAGGGGGAGGATGGGTGTTTTTTGGAGTGGAGTTGGGCGATGAAGGCTGATTTGGAGGATTGAGTTGGTGACGTGGAGTTGAGGTCGCGCGGGATAGATGGTGGACTTTGGCTAGAGGAGGAGGATAGACCGACGGGTGGGGGCTGGAGGTTGGGGGCTGGGATTAATTTGGGGGGTGGATTGAGATGGCCTTTGATGAAAGGGGAGATGGGAGGGTCATGGGTCGGATGTTGAAAGGTGGAGGTGGGGGCTGGGTCGTGGGTGAACCTTGGATGAAGGGGGTGATGGGGAGGCTGGATGACGTGATGAAGAGTCTAGGTGGGGGCTGGGTGGAGGGTGGACATTGAATAAAGGCGGGTGCGGGGGAGGCTGGATGGAGGAGTGAAGGGTAGACATGGTGGTGGTCCAAGGTGCACCTTGGATGAAGGGGTGTAGGAGAAGGATTGGGACGATGTTGACAGGCAAAGATGGTGGTTGTGGGATTGGGGGCTGAGTTGAGGGCGCACCTCGGTTGGAGGATGGAGGAGAAGCCTGAGTGGCCGTTGAAGGGTGGCGCAGGTGCAGGCGAGGCAGCGGGTGAACCTTGGGTAAGGTGGGAGAAGGGACAGAGCTTGGAGTTCAGGTAACAGCACTTGGTGCAGGGATCGAGGTGAGAGGCAGCAGGCCCCAGGCTGGAGGGTTGAGGCTGGTATGGAGCTGAACCTCACCTCTGCCGTAGAAGTGGGGAGCCCCCTGCTAATGCAGTCCAATGTGGAAGGGAAGGCAGGACACCTTATCTGTGTGTTCATATCACTGGCTTCTCCTGACTAAACACAAGTGCACCGAGTTTAGGTGCGCCTCAGCACTCACCACAACAGTTAAACAAACTAACAAAACAGCTTTGGTGACGCTACAGACGGTGCCTGGACCACAGGCCTTCACGAGACACAAGTGAAGTGCAAATGGGTACAAAGGCCCCCCCCCCCCCTTCCCTACCCCCTCCCAAATAAAATGCACCTGCTCTGCTGTCCAGCGCTTACCACGTTTTATTTGGCAAGAAACGCCTTTAAGTCGAAAGGGTCAGAGCCTGGGCTGCATTTCCAGACGCTATTTTGTAGCCAGAACCCATGGGACCAGGGTGGATGCAGACGCCCGTCTCCGGCCGGACTCCAGCCTCGGCTGACAGGTTTGCAGCCCTCGAAGACCGGTGCCAGGCCTCGGTGCGGGTGGTGGGGAGCGTGGGGGGAGCATAGATAAGACGAGGGGCGGAGGCAATTAGTGCCAGGAATGTGAGCGCACCGCACAGACTCACCCTGCGACCCTTCCAGTCTCTCGTGGGCTTTTTCTCACTCTCTTTCCGTGACTCTCCCGGGCTGTCTCTGTGAATGTCTCACTCTCTGGACAAAGCTCCCTTTGTGTGGCTCTGTTTGTGACTCCTCTCACCAGCTCCCGGTACCTACATACCTCCCTCTCTCTCTCTCTCCTCGCTCTCTCTCTTCCCCTCTCTTCATCCATGTGACTCCCTAGCTGCGCTCTTTTCACTCTTTCACCGGATACTGTGACTCGTCAGCCTCTCGCCGGGTTTATGAGTCCGTGGAATTTCTTCACACTTTTCTACCCCCTTCGACGACTTCATTCTATTTATGAACCCCAATGAATGTCATTTAAAGCCATTAACAATTTATAAATGCAATACAAACGGAAAGAAAAAGCAAAAAAATAAGAAAAACCCAAACCAGGAAGCTGGAACACAACTGTCACGTGGTCACCCTTGTGGGGTTCTCAGTGTCCCTCTCTCGACCTCTCCTCCTCCTTCTCTCTTTCCTCCCGTCTTCCTTTCCTCATCTCTCTCTCTTTCCATTTCTCTTTCTCTCAATGTGTCTCTTTCTTTCTCTGTCCCCTTTAATTTTCTCCCTCTCTCTTGTCCCCCTCTTCTCTGTTTCTCTTCCAGACGGTCTCCTCGCCCCTCCCCTACAGTGTCTCTCACACCTGTACATTATTTGTAGCCCCCCCCCACTCATGCTCTCTCACTCTTTTGTCTTCGAGTTTTCTCCAGGAGTTACTCTATGCCGGGTTTACTCTCTATGCCCCGCCCCCTTCCTGTCTCTCTCTCTCTCTCTTTTTCTGGACTCGCTGCTGCACGCGAGAGTGCGGCGCGTGACTCGTGCATTTGTTTTGGTTGGAGTAGCCGAAGTGGCAGAGGGTTATTTAACAAGCGAGCGTCGAAGGACTGAGCCAAGGGGCGGGGAGGGGGGTGATGTCGGGGGCACGGGGAGGGGGCGGCGGACGGATCTTCACCTTCTTCGCTGCTCCTCGCTCTGATTAAGACAATTATGAAACGTGGCAGTCAAGACACAGCTCCGCCAGGCGCGCGGTGCATCTCGCGGCCTTTGAGGCAGTTCAAGGGAGGGAGGGGCGGGGCAGAGATGTGGGGGCGGGGGTCGCTTCTGGCAGGTCACATCCAGGGGTTGCTGCTGTGTGCAGAGAGCTGAGGCGGCCCCAGGCTCGCCTCTGAACCAAAGGACCGTCGCTGTAGATTCCTATCTCGTCTCCACGGTGATCCTGGGGAAAGGGCGGCAGGCAGGGCCAGAGTAACCTCTGCTCCATCCCGGCCACTGTGTGGCTCCCCCACCTACTGTAAAGACTCCCCTCCACCGTTGCACACAGTGCGGTTCTCCCCCACCTACTCTAAAGACTCCCCTCCACCAGTGCAGACAGTGCATGACCTTCCCACCCAAGTATAGAACCTCCTCACCACCACAGTACACAGGGCACGAATATCCCACCCAATGGGTATCCTCTGCTCGACCACACCACACAGCACATTAACCTCCCACCCAGTGTGTATCCTCTTCTCGACCACAGCACACAGCACATGGACCTCACACCCAGTGTGTATCCTCTTCTCGACCACAGCACACAGCACATGGACCTCCCACTCAGTGTGTATCCTCTTCTCCACCACAGCACACAGCACATGGACCTCCCACTCAGTGGGTATCCTCTTCTCGACCACAGCACACAGCACATGGACCTCCCACTCAGTGTGTATCCTCTGCTCGACCACACCACACAGCACATGGACCTCACACCCAGTGTGTATCCTCTTCTCGACCACAGCACACAGCACATGGACCTCACACCCAGTGTGTATCCTCTTCTCGACCACAGCACACAGCACATGGACCTCACACCCAGTGTGTATCCTCTTCTCCACCACATCACAGAGCACATGGACCTCCCACTCAGTGTGTATCCTCTTCTCCACCACAGCACACAGGGTGTGAATATGCCACCCACGTATAGAACCTCCTTACCACCACAGCACACAGTGCACACATCTCCCACCCAATGTGTATCCTCTTCTCCACAACAGCATACAGGGCATGGCTCTCCCACCCAGTGTATGCAACCTCTTCTTCAGCACAACACACAGTGCATGAATCTCCCACCCTGTGTATAAACTCCTCTCCCCTGCAGCACATAGCACATGAATATCCCACCCAGTGAGTTCAGGCCGCCACAAAGTGCATGAACCTCCCACCTTCTGTATAACCTTCACTATGCTGAAGCACGCAGGGATGAATCTCCCATCGAGTGTGCAATTCACCCAGAAGATGCCTCCGGTCAGCCACTTCTAAAATGCTGTTAGTTCATGAAATTATTAACACTTCTTGGGGCAGCAGAAAGTTTGTTCATGCCACTTCTTTGATATGGAATCAACTGCTTATGCATCTAAGATGCCAACCTAACCTGTAGATGTTTAAAAAACATCTAAAAACATGGCTCTTTTCTCTACTTTTGTAAATTACTGAGGTTTACATCACTTTCAGCAGTTTTTGTCCTTGCAGATGTTACGCCCTCGGGCATTCCTCGCGCTTTACAAAGTAAAAAAAAATCAACTGTCTCTAAACCATGCAAACAATGCATGAATATCCCTCCCACTATGCGTATTTCCTCCTCGCCCTCTCCTGCACCAGAGTATAGCCTCCTTTCTAGCACAGTCCCTGAATTTTACGAAAAAATAACCTCCTCTCCACGCTGGCACACACTGTGTGAATCCTCTTCTAGACCCCAGCACACAATGCACGATTCTCCCATCCAGTTTACCAACCTCCTCTTCCCTGCCGCACACTGTGCTTGAACTAGACCTGGGCTTGAAATTCTGCTCCGCTTGCAGAGTTTGCAGAGCTTTTCCAGCGCAGAGTTCCCAAAAACCTCGCAGAGCATAGCCTAGCAGAGTTTTTACCTTGCTCGCACTCTGCAACATTAAGTTGGTAAGCGCTCCAGACTACCTCCTTGCTAGATTTCTCAACATGGGCGGTCATAGATGGTCGCTACTGCTCGCACTGAGAAACCTTCCATTTGCGTTGAGGAAGCTGCCACCCGAATATAATATCTACTCCAGTGGCAGAAAGAAGCATCGCCATCTTATGCTGTGCGTAGTGCCATTTGCACTGATTTTACAGAATGTGACAACCACCCAGCGCTAAAAATCAGCATGAATAGTGCAATGTAATGCACTCTACCGCTTGCAGAACTCTGTGTAGCACGGCAGAGTTTTTTCGTCACTTCGCAGAGTTCAGCATTGTAGAACCCTGCAAACTTTGCCCAGGCAGAGGCTTTAACCTCTGACCCACAAAAATAATGTGTTACTCCCTCACCTCTGTACCGGTTCAGGACAGTCTCAGTGGGAAGGGAGTAATGCGAGGAATAGATGTCAGCACACCCCTCTGGGAAACATAGATGCGATAGAATATGTGTCTCCCACACACTTTATATGCCCCTGAGTGCAAACTTTACACCTCAGCAGACGTATATGTGAACCACAATTTGTCACAGCATGCAGAGCAGGGAAAGACTGCATTTGTGGGTGTGAAGCTATTTATACAGATAATAGACACCAAACAAATGTGCTTTATGTGTGTAGGTTGAATTTCACACAAGTACAGTGCAAAATGTGCATTCCAGGGGTGCACTGGGGATGTAGTAGATCCAGATGCCAGCACACGCGAATCCGCAGAAGAGTGCAATCAGCTATCTATCACTATGCACATATAGCTCATTGGGGACAGTGAATAATAGACAGGGCTGCTGGAATTATGCATTAGGGGAAGACCAATTTATGCAGCACGGTTGAGTAAATAACGCAGCAAGTGTAGGAAATTTATGTGGCACAATGCAGCACATTTTTTGGTACTATTACTTCATTATGTTGACATTTTTACACTTGTTGACATTGTCTATACATTGATTTCACCTCATTTAATACCTAAATATAGCAAAAGCAATATAAAGCTGAATAGTTAACCTTTGCATAGGGCTTCCCACTGTGCGGCAACAGGTGCGGCTACATTTTTATTAACTTTTGAACAGTTTGAGCTAGAAAGCTAATTTTTGGGGGTAAAAGCTGTAGATTATGTGTCAGATGATGGATTATACGGCAAATGGGGAAAATCTATAATTATGCACAAAACGCTGCAACTACACAGTCGCATAATTAGAGTGGGCCTGATAATAGAGCAGCAGGCACACACCCACTGTTGTGTTATGGTCGGAGGATGGGGGAGGGGAGACGACTGTAACTGCAACATCTGCACTCGCTGCCCAGACCGACCAAGGCCAATGGGTACTGTTCATGAACAGGGGCTTGTGGCTGAAAATATGCAGCCACACGTCTACAGCCCTTTTGTGATGTGGATTGCATTGGTGCACATTGTACACTGGGGGATCCCAAAGGGCCTACTTATTTGCACGAGGGACTGCCTGAGCCCCTGCGCTCATGCTGTCTTACAAATGCAGGGGCAGTCGAGTACGCGCTGATTGCCCACATTCAAGGGTGTCCTTGTGCCCACATTCCAGGGTGTCCCTTGAGAGGTCCACACAGTGTCCCAGGGCAGGCCCTGTAGCAGACTGCACTCAAACATTCCACCTCGTGCAAGGAGATCTGTGCCCACTCTTGAACAAACCGCTGTCCTCGGCACTGAAAGACCGAACTTTCAATGCTCTGTTCTCTGGGAAGGAATCAGAAGGTGCATAAGTGCTTGCATGCGCGGAGACTGCTGTCCGTGGTGCAGAAGAGCCGTCTGTCCGTAGTGCTGAAGAGTCTGCTGTCCGTGGTGCTGAAGAGTCTGCTGTCGGTGGTGCTGAAGAGTCTGCTGTCCGTAGTGCTGAAAAGCCTGGAGGGTGCTGAAGAGCCTGCTGTCCGTGGTACTGAAGAGACTGCTGTCCGTGGTGCTGAAGATTCTGCTGTCCGTGGTGCTGAAGAGACTGCTGTCCGTGGTGCTGAAGATTCTGCTGTCCGTGGTGCTGAAGATTCTGCTGTCCGTTGTACTGAATAGACTGCTGTCCGTGGTGCTGAAGAGACTGCTGACCGTGGTGCTGAAGAGACTACTGTCCGTGGTGCTGAAGAGACTGGGGTTGCTGAAGAGACTGCTGTCCGTGGTGCTGAAGAGACTGCTGTCCGTGGTGCTGAAGAGACTGGTGGTGCTGAAGAGCCTGCTGTCCGTGGTGCTGAAGAGCCTGCTGTCCGTGGTACTAAAAGACTGGGGTTGCTGAATAGACTGCTGTCCGAGGTGCTGATGAGACTGGTGGTGCTGAAGAGACTGCTGTCCGTGGTGCTGAAGAGACTGCTGTCCGTGGTGCTGAAGAGACTGCTGTCCGTGGTGCTGAAGAGACTGGTGGCGCTGAAGAGACTGCTGTCCGTGGTACTGCAGGGACTGGGTGGTGCTGAAGAGACTGCTGTCCGTGGTGCTGAAGAGACTGCTGTCCGTGGTGCTGAAAAGACTGGGGTTGCCGAAGAGCCTGCTGCCCGTGGTGCTGAAGAGTCTGGTGGGCTGACGAGACTGCTGTCCGTGGTGCTGATGAGACTGGTGGCGCTGACGAGACTGCTGTCCGTGGTGCTGAAGAGCCTGGTGGCGCTGAAGAGACTGCTGTCCGTGGCGCTGAAGGGACTGGGTGGTGCTGAAGAGACTGCTGTCCGTGGTGCTGAAGGGACTGGGTGGTGCTGAAGAGACTGCTGTCCGTGGCGCTGAAGAGCCTGGTGGCGCTGAGTCTGTTGTCCGTGGTGCTGAAGGGACTGCTGCCCGTGGTGCTGAAGAGACTGCTGTCCGTGGTGCTGAAGAGACTGGTGGCGCTGAAGAGACTGCTGTCCGTGGTGCTAAAGAGACTGGTGGCGCTGAGACTGATGTCCATGGTGCTGAAGACGTCGTTCAATAGTGCTGCGCTGCTGTCTCCAGTCTAAGTGCAAATGTGCGCCTCCAAATAGGACTGAACTTCTCTTCTGTCGCACTGCACACTAACCCTGTCTCCTGCAGGTGCCCCCAATGTAGGGTGTGTCCCGCGCGGGCAGGGGCAATGCAGCTTCTTACATAACATGGGGCCCTGCTGTTTGTATCCTGCCAATAGTGCAGTATGAACTTGTTTAAAAATATATATTATTTTCATCATTGCCATCATAATCATTATTATTATTAGCATTATTATTATTTAAGTAATGCTCGCATGGTGGTGTTAGGGAAGCGATCACTGAAATCTAACGCAAATGAGGTGAGTCCCTTACACAATCATAGATTTGTGCGTATTTATATACAGAAGTACATATACATGGTGCATAAGTGTGAAAAGGCGCGAACGCGTTTCCTAAGACAGTCCATTGACAGGTGAGTCATATAATGTAAACACATTTATAAAGAACGAAAAAAACAGCTGTAAAAATAGCATACTGCATGTGGCCCTTCCGATGGATGCCACTGCACAAATGTAGAGAGGGCACACATTATGGTTATGCAAATAGGTGAAAGTCTGAAATAAATTACAGCACAAAAGATCTTCACACATACATTACGACATGCATGATTTACACATGCGTATGATGGAGATACACGTTAATACCTAAAATAGGAATACTTTTTGATCGTGCATAGATGTGGACAGTACAAGACGGCGCCATTTGCACACGTATGTTCAGTTTACATGTGCATTGTTTTTTATTAGCGTAAAGCCACTTTGGGTATTACTAGACTGGTTTTACAAATAATTGGTCACTCATACACTTCTGAGTAAATCTCCCACAAGAGCCTGCATGTGGACATTCCCGGCTTGCGCTGCCCTGAAAGTTTTTAACATATATTTGGGTTTCCTCACCTCACTGCCATCTTGAAACAGTCGTAGGGTCCTATCTAAGTGGTGGGGCAGAGAAGCTACTTCTCTAACGGGAAAACTAAAGAAATACGAATAACAAATGCAAAGATATTTCCTATGCACTGTTGTACTCTGTGTTCAGTTAAGCAAGCGGAAATGCCTTCAAATGAACTTAAAATGGGCCGGGTAGTCACTGAAGTTACACGCCCCTGCGCAAATCACTTTATGAACTGAGCCATATGTATTGCTGCCCCAAGCCCCAAATCACCCAGGAGCACTTCCAACCTAAAACGACATATGGTTCTACCCTACACAAAATACTTCAATCCCAAAAGGAAGGGCCTTAACCTAAAAGTTGGATAGCATTTCCGTCTCCCCAGACACAGAGCCGCATCTGCCAAGCTCACAGTGCGTACAAGTCCAGTCCCTTCCTCTGAATGCGCCCCCCACACAGTGGGAGTCCGAGGTAGGAACCAAGGCGCTTCCTAGGAGGGGATTCCTGGGGGCAGATTTATGAAGGCCTTGCGCCGCCGGTGCGTCATTTTTAACATGGGAAAATGTGACGCACCGGCGGCGCAAGGCCTTCATAAATCTGCCCCCTGGTTCTGTGCGACGGCGGCCGGGATGCTGCCTCCCTCAGCGCTGCGCGCTTCCCAGGGAGCGGCAGTGACGGCGGCGCGCAGATAGGGGGCAGCAGCGTGCCCGCAGCCTGCCTGCAGCTCGAGGGAGACTATTCTCGTCCCGAATGCAGGGCTGTCACGTCCATGCTATTTTTAGCTCACTGTGTCAGTCATCCGCTGCCAAGGGGCGATGAGACTGCATTTTACAGCGCGAGGTCGCCGATTCTCCGCAGAACACAAGTCATATCTGGCATCGGGGCGGCTTAGGGCTGTCTGCGTGGCATGCAAGATGCACTGCACCCCGGGGAAAACAGTCATAAACCACTTGTATGTATTCGATGCACATTAGCAACACCTTCCAGGGCGGCGTAGAGCAGTTATGCAAGGTGCTGTTGCGGACAAACCCCCAAAAAATCACGTTTTTTTGCAGCAGTTTCGTATTGTAGTTTATCTTGTAGGAATGGATCCAGATTTGAAAAAAAAGGCTTTTTGGGACAATGTGAAGAATGCAGGTAAATAAACAGGCTGTTCACGCAGTGCAATGGATTTCTTAACCCAAATCACTCCGTACACGAGTGACTCGTTGCATTTTATATTTTTTTTTTTGTAAAACACGTCTATTAGCGCGTTAGAGACCGCGAGCACTGCGGGAGACAAGTGGGTGTATGTATACTCTCTCTCTCTCTCTCTCTCTCTCTCTCTCCCCCCCCCCCCCCCTCTCTCTCTCTCTCTCTCTCTCTCTCTCTCTCTCTCTCTCTCTCTATATATATATATATATATATATATATATATATATATATATATATGTATATATATAAATATATATATATATTCTCTCTCTATATATACACACACACACACATATATATATATATATATATATATATATATATATATATATATATATAATACATGTATATTTTATGAAGTGTTTGCCTGCAGAAAAAAGGCACGCCGTAATTAAGAAAAGAGCCGACAATGAAATTGCATTTAATGCGTGCTACGTCTATGAGTAATGAGCGTCTCAGGTCCTATTGGAAGTGGAACGCACACACGCTGGAGTGAGTGGACTCTCCGCATAAGAAAACGCCAACAACCCATGAAGAGAACTACGAAAAAGTAAATTAATCAAGACAGCTAATCCCATCAAGGGAGCTCCGGTTCTTTCCAAAAATTGCAGTCAAGCGCGAGGGCCAGGAAGGGCACGGATATACACGTTGTTGGTCTTGGCTTAATGTGCCTCCCTTTGTTACAAAACCAGTGTTGAGATTGGAAAAACGTTATTCCGGGAAATGTTGCGCTGGAGTCAAGGTGAAGCAATAACAAGTGGGTGGAGTCACGAGGTGTGGATTCATGAAACTAGACTTGACAGCCACCTTACACCTGTACAAAAAAAGTGTTACAAATAAATTGGTAACAACGAGAAGCCTGCCAGTAAATCTGTTCTGGCTTAATTGGTTGCACAGGCTGTATTTTAAAGTATCGTAGGGGTTAAGGTACTTGCGGCAGAGTTTTTTGTGTCCTGTAAATCACAGGGATTAATAATGATAAAATAACGATTGCTGGAGAGAGCTGTGTTTTATCTAGTCACATAACGTGAATGTGACTCCTGCAAAGCACATTATGTAACATGCAGGGGACTGATTTTTAGTTTATGTAAATCAGTAAGTGGGTTACTGCTTTTAAATCACATAACCTTGTATTAATACAGACAACCCCAAGCACTGCTTTATATTTTATATCCTGACTTGGGGGCATATTCACAAGGAGCAATCGCCGAATTAACGGCACTTTATCTCAGCCAAAGTCGTGATAAATTTACCTCTCCATTCACAAGCAGGTGCTAACAGCAAAAAAGCAGCAACAACACCACACCTCAACATTCACAACAACCAGACAGATCGTCAATAAGAACACAAAACACGCGATAAGGCGCGTTAGCAGCAGGAAATTTACACCTGCTCTGACCTGGTGTAAAGTCGGATGGCAGCCTGCACCACAATAGGGAGCCCAGCCCAGGGCATCATCGGAAGGGCAACAGATGCCATGGAGCAAATGATTATGCCCACCATACACCCAAGAGGGCCAAAACACCCACTGCCACCAGACCCAGGACCCCCGCCCCTCCAGGCAAAGACATGCCACATCAACTACCCCTAAACATGTACCAAATAATCCTCCTGATGTCGCACAATCACAACTGGTGACATGCATGTGTCGGCACAGAAATGACCATCACACATTCACTATTGAAAACAATTAAACTTTATTGAAACAAAACAGAAATCAAATTAAGACACATGGCGGCTTCCCTCGACACATTCCGTAGGTCACAGCCCGCCAGACAAAAAACATGATGAGAAGGAGTGTCCTGCGCTCATCACAGGAAAGAGGGAGAGCGAAGGAGAGAGAGAGAGAGGAGAAGAGAGGGGGAGAGAGAGAGTAGAAGAGGGGGAGAGAGAGAAGAAGAGAGGGGGAGAGAGAGAGAAGAAGAAACGGGGAGAGAGAGTAGAAGAGAGGGGGAGAGAGAGAGAGAGAGAAGAAGAGAGGGAGCGAGAGAGAGCCGACCCTGCGCAAGCAGGCCACACAGTTCACCTGCTGCCACCGGTGTGTCTCCAAACACCTGCCGGTATGTATAGCAACACACCAGGTCCCACATCTGACACAGAGCCGTCATCTGAAACAGAGTCCAGAGACATGACTGGCACAGTACACACACTTGCACAAGACAACATCGCCCGCCCATGCACACCCAGGCAGAGGCATTCCAGCCCCTCCTGCCGTCCATCGGAGCATGCCCGGCCAAGCACACCCAGGCAGAGGCAACCCTGCACCTCCCGCCTGCCCATCGAAGCATGCCCGCCCGTGCACACCCAGGCCACACTGCTCACTTTCTACCACCGGCGTGTAGACTGCAGGTCCCACCAGATGCCGCTGTAAGCCACAAGGCCGGGGCCCGCAGAAATGGTACCCTCCGCACCATGCATCCACGCAGCACTGGCCACCAGGTAACACGTCTGGTGCTGGGACTATATTACAACATGACATGGTATGAACTCTGTGACCTCGGAAGCAGGGCCATGTTGCGGTAGACCCGTGCAGGACGCTGGCACGGCCTATACTGCGGTCCAGCAAGGCACACAAATCCTGGGCAGTCCAGACCACCAGGACTGGCCAACATCAGCAGCTCAAGGTGCCAATGACTCAGTGCACCCTAAGTCACCGTCCCGTGGTGGGGGTGCCTATGCTGGCCTTAATGCAGTGTCTGCCACAAACCCTGTCCAACCCCAGTCAGCATCCCATGGCAGGGTGCCTGTGCAGGCCGCAATGCAGTGACTGCCACAAACCCTGTGCAACCCCAGTTCACGCCACATGGTGGTAGGCCTGTGCAGGCCGCAATTCAGCGTCTGCCACAAAGCTTGTCCAACCCCAGTCAGCGTCCGGTGGCGGGGTGCCTGTGCAGGCCGCAACTCAGTGACTGCCACAAACCTTGTGCAAACCCAGTCAGCGCCAAGTGGTGGCAGGCCTGTGCCGGCCTCAAAGCCTCGGGCCCGCCATCCTATCACCACCGGCAGAGGGGTATGTGACGTCATCGGCCCCTTTGGAGGGGACCAGGGTTCTACTCGGAGTAGTGTGGCTCACTGGTTAGAGGCGGCAGACCCGAGAGCAGAAGTCGGCCCGGGACCAGGGTTCGATTCCCGACGCGGCAGGGTCGTGGACCTTGGTCAGCGGACTCGATAATTCTCGCTTCGGTGCTTACTACAATCAGGGATCACACTCGGCAACTCTGGGCATTAGCTTGCCTAATCTCCACAACGGCCCCACCAATTCCGGGGATGCCTGGCTCCACCTTGGGGACTCCCAGCAGGGACCATCCCACAGGGAAAGCCAGGACGGGTTCCCCAGAGTTATACAGCGCCGGGACGCCCCTTTGCTGGGGCAGCTGTGCGCTTTACAAGTATACTACATTTACATTTACATTTACATTTACTTTTATTTGTGGGGTCACAAGGCCTGTGATGCCTGTGCCGGGTGGGTGTGGTGTGTGTCCAGACCTGCCCTCAGGTAGTGGCTGTGACATGCTGACAACTAGACCAGTGACCTGCACAACACCAGTATGCCTGGGACCGGTAGCAACGAGGCCCCCACTGGGAGCGTGAGTGGAGTGGTCTGGCATGCCGTACGCCGAAACAGGTCAGGGCTTGCAAAAATGAGTCGTGGGCACTGGGCGTGGTGCAGTCCATGTCCGGACAAGAAAGTGGCTGATGCGTGTGTTACTGTTGTGGTGTCCATGGGACCCGTGACACAAATTGCCCTGCTGCACCCTCTGACTGCCATCCCACAGAATGTGCATCATTGATACAAGGGAAATCACTGTCCCTACATTCATCCACACATACATACTTGAATGAGGAAAGACATGACACAGCAGTGCATCACTGGATGGTTATTGCACATCCAGTGCTTTTCCACAGCTGGAGTGGTACAGGGCACTGCCAAATACACCACACTGTCTGTGCCCGTGGAGAGCCAGCCAGAGTCCATCCGTGGAAGACTAGTACTGCGGAAGAGGAGGGGTGCAGTCCGCAGTCTTGTCGTCGTGTCATTGGTAATCAAACAGGATGTGGCAGTCCATGTCGCTGTCCAAGGTGAGTGCATCTGAGTGAATCGGGGTCAGTGGAAGTTCATGAGGCCACGTGGGGGACCAACCAGGAACAGGCCAGGTGGCGGAAATGAATGCTACTGAGCCCTTCTAATCTCTTCTCCATGTCCTCGTCCCCGGATATGTGCCCTGCCCCACCTGGGGGTGTTGCTGTACATGCTGCAGCACAGGGAGGCACTGACACCTCAGGTGCCGGAGGTGGTCTATCTGCCTCACTGTGTGGCACTGAAACCTCAAGTGCTGGTGTGGTAAGGCCGGACGCACAGGAAGGCATGGCCACAACAGGGGGGCGGAGATGTAGATGGTGCGGGGGTAGCAGCCTTCAACATCACCACGCCTTGTGGCAGCAATGCCATGATGAGGATCTGCAGGGCATGGTAGATCCCAGCTACATTCCGCTGAACATTCAGTTCAGTGGTGGCTGCCATCCTTTCCACCTCCATCCTTACCATGTCCTCCATGAACCTCCGCATCTGTGCCAGCTCACGGCTAGTATCTCTGAAGCCACTCTGAGCAGACAGGTGTTCTTCTCTCCAGGTCATGACTCCAGCGATGTCAGTCAGGGCTCGTTGGAGACCATGTAGCGGGGCTACACACCCAAGGATGGAGTCAAGTTTGGTTACCATGTTGCCGAAGCCCAACCACACCTGCTCTGCGGTCTCCCTATGGCACTGGAGCACACAAAGTTGGAAGGCCATGTGTTGTTCCTGGGGGTCTTGGGAGGGTGCCGGGGCTGTGGGTGCCTCCTGCTGGGTGCTTTGGGTAGTGGGTGGGGTCTCCTCGATGCAGCTGGCCTGCCCTGATCCTGGAGGTGAGTTGCGGAGGAGGTCCATGATGTCTTGGATGGCTTGGGTGTCAATGCTGGTGTCGTCCTCCTCCTCATCAGTCAAGAGAGGCTGGGACTGCTCTGCAGGAGGTGTTGACGGTGCCCCTGTGATGTGAAGGGGAGATGGTGTATTATGATGTGTCAACATGTATCTAGCCGCATGGTACATGTTGACATTCAGACAGCATGGTATTGTACATTGTGACAGTCTGGAGATCTGGGCGAGGACCCAGAGTCATTGTGGGTGTGCACTGTGCTCTGCTTGATTGTGTATGTGTGCCATTGTGCCCATCTCCACCCGTCCCCCCAGTACCTGGCGGTCACTCACCCTGTTGTGGTTGTGTTGTGTCCTGTCAAGCAGTGTTCGATCCCCTGACTCCGGCCACAGTCTCCACACTGATGACTGTCGACACCAGCTCCTCCATGTCATCCAGCTCGAGCTGTGACGCTGGGCCCCAACCTCCAGTCTGCATTGCTGCCTTCCGGTTTGGCAGAGAGTTTCTCCTTGGTCCACCGCTTGATGTCGTTCCATCACCTCTTGACCTCATCCATTGTCCTCTTGTGCTCCCCGATGGCATTCACCTTGTCCACGATGTCCCGCCATATTCCGTTTTCGGTGCCCAATGACAAGTTGGAGGTGACGAACAGTTGTTGATCGTGTTCCATCACCTACGTGACTATGATCCTGTTCCCCTGCGGACTGAACTTCATCTTTATCTTCTTCTTGTCCTTGCCCTTCCCTGTCCCGGAGGTCCCGGGCTGGTCGTCCGGGGTGATTGTTGGGTTGTGCTCGTCCTCTGCGCCTGCTCCGGCTGCCTCCATGGTGCCTGGGTGTTGGTCAGTTTGTGTTTGGGTGTTTTTTCTACTTTTATAGTGATTTTTCCCACCTGCCAGGTGTTTTTTGCAGGCCTGGCGCTGCTCATTGCTGGTTTCCTCATTGCGCTTGGGCCCATCGCAGGTTTTTTGGTGTTGTGGTTTGTGTTTTTGTCTCCATCGAGGTGGTTGTATCGCAGACATTGTCTGCTGTTTCGGCAGACTATCGCATGCTACCGCCGTGTTGTGAATTCCATGTTGACACAGGGTTATTTTCACGCGATGGGCTGTGATGTTGAAAGTTGCGTTACGCTACTCTTGCAGTAGTTATCACACCTTCTTGTGAATATACCCCTCGGTGTTTGCCCCAGCCATGCGCTCTTAACATATAATCCCTACCAGTAAATACAACGTGTGGGGCTCCTACACCTTGAAACCCTCATTGTCTAATATAACATCCTGTACATTGATTTAATGTCTAATTTGTACGTGTGATGTAAAGTGCTCTGATACCTTGCATTCTGACAAGTATCTATATAAAAAAATACAAAAACGAGCAAGTGCTATTTAAATGTATACGTGCACATATTTGCGCAGAATTATACATATGACATTGTTACAGTGCATGCATATCCCTTATACAAAGCGACTGAACAAAGTCAAAAGCTTGCCACAAAATTGTAGCTTTTCTTAAATACTTGTGAAGCGATAACAAGCTGTGTGCTTTTGGTTCCCTTCTATTGAGTTGGCAGCTAGGTGTTAGGCTCCAGATAGCTCCCAGCCAGAACTATACTCCAACAATAGGAGGGTTGATGGCCCTTTAAACACCTCTGCAAGCTCCAGACGGTCCAGAATACCGCAGCCAGACTGATCCTAGACATCCCCATCAAAACCACATCACCCAGCACCTGTACAATCTCCACTGGCTCTCCATCAAAAAAAGAATAACCCTCAAGCTCCTCACACACGCATACAAGGCCCTCCACAACATCGGACCAGCATACCCAAACAACCGCCTCTCCTTCCATGTCCCCAAGAGAAACCTCCGAACCAGCTGAACTCTCACTGGCCACCATCCCACGCATCTACAAGACCAGAACAGGTGGAAAGTACTTCTCCTATGTCGCAGCCAAAACGTGGAATGACCTCCCCCTCCACCTCTGGCAAAACCCTACACTGCTATGGTTCAATAAGGATCTCAATACCTGGCTCTTCAGATGATCCCAGCACCCAACGGAGCAACCGCCCCAGTGCCTTGAGACCCTCACGGGTCAGTAGCTGCGCTTTACAAACCCCTGATTGATTGAATGAGACTCTGGTTTGGGCCCAGCTGGAATCTAAAATAAGAAATTTCCCTCATTTCCAGCATTTTGCCCCTCTGAACAGTAAGCAGAGAACATGCAGGTGCTGCTGAATGTATTCTATGTATTCTAGTGTTGACAAACTACACCCAAACAAATTCAGTGTGTTCACTGGGACAGACAGATCCCCAATCCAGCTCAATAATAGCTGCTGAATCTGGGATCCGTGTGCATTTGGGTGGACCCCACTTCATTCCAGCACTGATTCGTAAAGCTAGGGTTTATATATGTAGGCAAGGTGGCTATGTGGGTTAAATAAACGCCAGTGACATTTACAGTGACTTGCAGGTCCTAGTCGGAATTCTGTCAAGCGCACTCCACCTTTCCTCTTTCTGAGGCCATCCGATTGAGCCCAGTTAAACAAGGTACTGGCAAAACCTGTTATTTACAGCATTCATCCTGTTAATCATGATCAGTCATATGCACTTAATGCCTCTTTCTCCAGAGTGACTAATCGCCAATAAGTGTTTTGGGGAGTATTAGGTTGAAAACAGTGTACATGTTCCTCATTAATAAGACATAGGAGCAGCTTGATTACGTCTTATACTGCGATCCTAAATCACTTTCGTAACCAACTTGATTAAGTAAATCAGTCTTACTCTGCTGTTAATCCAAACGTCTCCCGTGGATGATTCTTACAAGTTTTGTGGAATAAAATATAAGCAAGGCTGTCAATTATGAAATTCAATATGGAAGTCTTAAACAGTTTGTAGTTTTTTTCATAGTACTCTGGCCTCAGTCATAAACTGAGGGAAGGGAGAATATACCAAATTAGGCCAAAGGTGGTAGAAGAACAGCTACAAGTCCCAAACTCATACCTGTAGGTGCCGAGAATGTAGGAGAGAAGACACCAGAACTTTGAACCAAGAATTAGTAAGAAGCTAAATACTGATCAGGTTAATAGAAGGAATTCTGCACATTTATTCCTGAGGTTGGTAATTTATCTCTGCCTTACCGTAGGCAGGTGGATACCATATGGACAGACATATTGAACCGAGGCTTGAGGTTCCGTGATTTTGAACCAGACTCCATTTGTTTGAGTTGTTCGTGACGCCATTTTTGTGTTGCCCTCATGTAGGCTGTGGAGGTAACCGAACGAACAAAGTTGCATGGGCCTCATTGTTCATGTATGCATTAACAGGCCCTTTTCTGACTTGTGAGTGAACTGCAGGACGCTGACCTCTTCACCTGAAACTGACCCTTTCACGAAGCCAATTTTCCTAGCTGATCGTTGTCAGTGATTGCCAATCAATGTTCAGGATATCGTTAACTTTTAGTTTCCTTGCACATATCTTATCCTAATCAGCATCTGAATTGTTTCTTTCCTTATGACTTTTCATTACATGGGTAGTTCTTTCAATTATGGGTTTGTCCGGCTTGTGGAAATTGAATTTGGGACAGTCCTAATAATTAACTTTTGGGTTGGGTTACTGTAAATTGGGTTTTTTGTTAATGTGATACTCATTTAGCAAATGGGTCCTATTGGTAAGAATTTTGCGCAGTGGGTGTACATTTGTAATGAGAATATGGTGTATAAAAGGTGATGTCTTGCTCTATGAAAATTGAGCAGTTTCCTGAGTTGTACACCGTGTTGTATTGCTTGGTTTACTGTTACTAGCTGCAGCTAATAAATTTGATCTCTGACGCCATCCAGAAGTATTCCGTGTCTCTGTTTGCCAAGACAGGAGAACCCGAAGACTTTGGGCGTGTCCCTGGCGCCGCTGGGTTCTAACAAAACTCGGTTCTTCAGTTGGCGCCCAACGGTAGGGCGACTTCAGCGGTTCCGGTCCAAGCCTGAGGATCGTGAGGAGCCACCACTTCATTGACCCCTAAATGTCGACATGGACCGAAGGTCTTTTCTGCAAGGCTTCCCGCTTTCTAACGGCTACGAAGGACTGCTGCCCTGACTGTCGCCCTGTCTTGGACCCTCGATAGATGCTTTGTAGAGCGAGACGATAGACAGTCTTCTGGTGGTGTGACAGATATTTTGGTTAAGTATAAGTGGGTCGCTCCCACGACTTTGTTTTGGGTTCTTGGTTTTGTCTGATTCGGCTGCTGCAGCAATCGAAGCTGAGGGGCTTGTATATTTGCGAGTGTATCGATAGTTGGTAACCCCTTGAAGTTTGAAGCTAGATTAGTGAGCTATAAGATGCCTGGTCTTAGCAAAATTAGGAAATGGTTTAGTTGTGGTTGTAACAGGGATTCCCGATTGGAAGACTCGTGTCCGATACCTCCGGTTGCAACTCCGACTTATGAGCTCTATTCAAAACACGGAGTGGGTCCTATTACTTATAATGAAGTATGGGTCCGCTATACTAAAAAAGATGGCGTTTTATGATGGCCCCAACATGGTAGTTTTGAATTAAATATTTGAGATAATTTGGAAGTTGCGCTATTTAAGAAGAAAGCCCGGCCGGCAATGTTTGACTCTTTCCGCCTTTGGCGAAAGGAAGCCAAACAGATAAATTAAACAAGCAAAGAGAGATAGGAAAGATAAGAATATGTCAGTACTACAAGCTGCTAGGCAGTATAGGGATGATGGAGAAGAGCGAGCGAGTGAAGTTTTAGATAGGCAGCGTTGCATGGTCATAGATAAATGTTATCCGGCCTTGCCACTTTCTCCTCCGAAAGCGATTGAAGATCTTGAAAAAGATCCTTTGATCTCTCATTTGTTGAGATTGCCACCTCCTTATGTGCAGGGTGCTAACGCGCCTCCATTACCTCCTGTTGTTCCACCCTTTGTTGTTCAACCTCCTGTTGTTGTTCAACCACCCGGTGCTCCACAGATGGTTTTGCCTCCTCCTGCGCAACCCGCTCTAGGGTCGCCATCTTTGCTACCAGCCTTGCCTCAAACTCCTTTGTCTTCTACTTCTGCATCTTCAACTCCTACTGTTCTTATCCCTACATCTTCTCTGCCCCAAAATACTTATTCTCCTGTTCTTATGTCTGCTTCTTCTCCTTCTGTTAGAAAACGAATGACAGAGACTGTCTCTAATTTGTTGTCTCCATTGCTTGGGTCATTGAATATGATCCCTGTTTCGGAACGTAAGCAGAGTCGTAGTCAGCTTCCCGGTCCCGAGGAACGGGCAGTGTTGGATTTGTTGGCTCGTAGGTGGATTTCAAATGTCTCTAGGTATAATTTGCAAGCGATTATGGATGTTTTCTTTTAATGGGAACCACCTAAGCAAAGGTATGTTTTTGATGTAATGTGTGTGTTTCTGCGTCAGGAATGGGAAAATAATGAGTTGGGTTTGATTCCGCAGGAACTACTTGATGTTTAGTCTGAATTTGCTAAAGGGACAATAGTAGAATCTGATGTTACAGATGCCGTGGAGACGATACTTGTTTTTAGATCCCAACTTCCGCCTCAGACATTGTATGAACCTGATTCCTTCGTTAGGAGGAAAGTGAAGCAGTATCCTATGAGAGAAGTTCCTCCCGTATGGAGAGACGCAGTTCAGGCTCATGTAAATTTGGGTATTGTGGCCGCACCGGCTCATTTTCAGCGAGTATGGGTACATGTCCCTTGGAAGAGAGCAGAGGTCTTGGCTCTTAAGCAGACCTTACCTGACCCTCGTAAGAATCCTGCTGGTTATTACAAGGAGTTGTCCCAGACAGTTGATGCGTGTGTTTTGAATTTAGCCGATATTGATGGGTAATGTAGTTCCGCAACCTTTGTGGGCGAAAATTCCCCATGAGAATCATGTTGCAGAATTAGGTGATACTTGGCCGAATATTGTTGCTGCGGATGGTCGACAGGTAGGAGGTGCTAAACCTGAACCTTTAGTTGCAGATTTACCCGGTAGAATTATTAATTTGATGAAGACTATGATGCCTCCCCTACGAGTGAATTGGGATAAGTTGGCAGCGTTTAAGCAAAAGAAAGACGAGAGTGTGTCTGATTTCTTCACTAGGTTTGAAGAAACGTTTATCGATCATAGTGGTCAGGACATGAGTACTGAAGGTGGTCAAAGGTTGTTCGTGGACAAATTTGTCTTTAATTTGCTCTTGTTCTAATAAGTTAAAGGACTCTGAGAGTTCATGGGCTGTTTCTTCGTCGGCCCAGATATTGGCTACTGCACAATATTACGAGAATAGGGATAAAGATGAGAAGGACAAAGCGGAGAAGAAAACGAAAGATTTAAAGACGAAGGTTCTTTTGCAGCAAGTTTATCCGCCTTGTCAGAATCAGCCTCAGTTTCAGCAACCTCAACAATTTCAGAGGTTGTTACAGAAGCCTGAGCCTTATGTTCAGCGATTCTTTCCTGGCCCTAATCAGTGTGCTTATTGTAGAGAGGAAGGTCATTACAAGAATAGTTGCCCGGCTTTGTTACAGCGTGCGAATGGTGTGTCTGGTCAGAGAGGTCGTGGTGGTTTCCAGCAAGCCCCTAGGGGTAGGGGACGTGGTGTGATCCCCCAGAATGAGCTTTCCTCTGCCCTACAGAATTCTGCGAATTATTTTGACAGACAGAATGTTCCGAGTGGTCAGTCAGCTCAGTACTATGCTGATGATTATTATGTCGAGAGTGAGAGTTCTGGTTATAATTATAACTAGGACAGCCAAGGACAAAGTGAGGGAGTAGTGTCAGTTCCGGTAGATCAGAGAGGACCTTATGTTCAAGTGATTACATCAGGTGTGGTAGAACCTTTTCTTTTGGATACTGGTGCGACGAGGAGTTCTATTATGCACTCTAAACTTCCTGGCGCACCTTTGTCTGGCTTGACCAATGTTTCAGTAGGATTTCCAGGCGCCCCAGTTCGTAATCCGGTTTCTAGTCCTTTGTCCCTTTCCATTGGTCCTTGTGAATTGGAAGCTCCACTTATTCTAATGACTGGTTGTGGTGAGAATCTGTTGTGTTTGGACTTGAAAAGATTGTATGCAACATTGCATTGTTCTCCTTCGGGAGTACAACTTACCCTTGGTAAGAAAGTGATTTCTCCAATGTATTTGTCTAAAGATTGTCTGCCACTGGAATTGCGTTCGCTTCCTGATACGCTTTGTGCTACAGGTCCAAATGATGTTGGTCTTTTGCAGATTCCACCGTATGTTGTTACGCTCAAGTCGAATGCTAGACTGCCTCGTATTCCACAATACAAGATTTCGAGCGATGGTGAGAGAGCTCTATTAGCGATTGTCTATGATCTGGTTGAGAAGGGTGTAGTTGAGGAAACGAGAGGTAATGTGTGTAATAGTCCGGTTTTGCCTGTCCTTAAGCGTACTGATGCTTCTCAGCCACCTGTGTACCGGTTTGTGATCGACCTTCGAGAGGTCAACAAGATTGTTGTGCCACAGTTTTCTGTTGTCCCTGATATCACTGCTTTGTTGACTCTGATTCCTGCTTCGGCAGCCTGGTTTTCTGTCATCGGCTTGAAGAATGCTTTCTTCAGTATTCCTATTCCTGAGGAGAGTAGGGATATTTTTGGCTTCTCATTAGGAGGCCGAAGCTTCCGGTTTAAGAGAGCTCCCCAAGGTTATTGTGAAAGTCCCTCCATCTATAGTCAAGCATTGAAAACTCAGCTTGATGGTTTTGTGCTGCCTGTTGGTGCTACTCTTATTCAGTACGTTGATGATTTGTTGATTACTGCTGATGACGAAAAGATTTGTAAAGAGGCTACTCTTTCTCTGTTGCGGTATTTGTCTGACCTTCATCATAAAGTGTCACCTTCAAAGTTAAAGTATTGCCGACAAGAAGTAACCTACTTAGGTCATCTCTTGTCGAAGGAGGGAAGAAGGTTGACCCCAGAACGAATTCAAGTGATTGCACAAATGAGAGTGCCATCCACACAGAGAGAAGTGCGTGCCTTTTTAGGAATCACATCGTATTGTAGACAGTGGATCCCCAATTTCTCATTGTTAGCGAAACCTCTGGTAGCATTACTCTGAAAGATACTCCGCATCCTCTTCCCTGGTCTGACGAATGTTAGAAAAGGTTTTCTGAATTACGCGATGCATTGTGTTCGGCTCCTGTGTTGGGTACTCCAGACTATAGTAAGCCTTTCATGTTGTACGTGCACGAGAGAGAAGGTGTTGACTCAACAGTTTGGAGACAAGCAACGCTCATGTGCGTATTTTTCAGCTACGTTAGACCCAGTTGCTAAGGCGTTACTGAGTTGTTTGAGAGCTACAGCGGCAGCGGATGTTTCTATCCGACAGTCTGTTGGTTTGGTATTGGATAATACGTTGATTGTGATGGTTCCACATGCAGTGGATACTTTATTGAACAGGACCAAGACTCAGCACCTTACTAGTGCACGTCTGTCAGGTTATGAGTTGACATTGTTGGCTAGCCATGTTCACATTAAAAGATGTAATGTGTTGAATCCAGCTACGTTGTTGCCGATCTCTACAGAGACGGATGCTCAAGAACAGCATGATTGTTTTCTTTGTACAGAGGAAGAAACGAAAGCTAGAGTTGACCTAAAAGATACTCCTCTCGAGAATGTTGATGGTACTTTATGGGTAGATGGTTCGTGTTTCAAGCTTCCGAATGGTGAGACGACTGCAGCATATGCTGTCACAACTTTACATACAGTTGTTGAAACAGCACGCATAGCACAGATCTGTGCAAGCAGCAGAGTTGATTGCATTGACTAGTGCGTGTGTGTTGTCAGAGGGAAAGTGAGTGAATGTCTATACTGATAGCCAGTATGCGTTTGGTGTTGCCCATAGTTTTGGACGTTTGTGGAGAGAAAGAGGATACCTTACTTCTCATGGTGCGAAAATTCAGCATGGGCAGTTAGTGAATGAACTTATGGAATCACTTACTCTCCCAAAGCAGATTGCAATTGTGAAGTGTAGTGCGCATAAGAAAGTTGTAGATGATGTAGGTCGAGGGAATGTGTTTGGGGATGAAGTTGCGAAGGAAACGGCGAAAGACATGATGAGCCGTATGTATGTTGCAGGCCCTGCTAATTGGGTTATGGCTGGTGGAATGTGTGAAGACACAATAGAAAGTGTGAAGTCAATTCAGGCTGAAGCTACGGAAAAGGAAGTGAGTACGTGGAGAGAAAGTACGGGTATGTTGGATTCGACGGGTTGTTGGGTTGAGTTGTCAGAACACCAGCGATGGTTGTTGCCTGATGCGTATGTGCTCCCAGTGGTTACTATGGCTCATGGAATGGCTCACATTAGCTTGAAAGGAATATGCAAGTTGTTGGCTCCGGTATGGCAGAATGCTGGAATTCCTAAATGTGCTGAGAATTTGGTGAAGCATTGTATGATTTGCTTGATGCATAATCCTGGCAAGGGAACCCCAACTCCAGCTGGTCATTTTGCTCCCCCAACTTATCCGTTTGAAGTGATACAGCTAGATTGCATTCACATGGAGAGATGCAACAATTTGAAGTATGTCCTTGTGGTTGTTTGTGCCTTTTCCAGATGGATAGAGGCCTACCCCCTAAAGGATAATACTGCCTTGTCTACAGCCAAGGTTTTGCTCAAAGAGTATTTCCCCAGATTTGGTTTGCCGAGAATTGTATGGTCGGACAATGGGAGTGAATTTGTGGGTCAAATCATGAAGAAAGTATGCGTTGGTTTGGGTATCAGGCAGAAGTTCCATGCAGCGAATCCCCCCCAGTCTGCTGGACTTGTTGAATGTTACAATGGTACCTTGAAGCTGAAATTAGCTATGGTACAAGCGAGCACTGGTCTTACATGGCCGGATACCTTGCCATTGGCTCTTTTGTCAGCAAGGACGACAGTGCATTCTCGTGTGGGACTTAGCCCATACGAAATAGTTTTTGGTCGTCCAGCAAATGTTTGGGGTGTGCCTCGTCCAAAAGAATACAGCAGTATTGAGTACCCTATGTTGGTGGATTACTTACATGACTTGACTGCTAAATTACGTGTTCTCCACCAACAGGTCTATGACAGTTTGCCGACAGCTACTGCAGATCCAGGCCATACGATTCAACCATGTGACCAAGAATTTTCAGCGCACCAAGAATTTGGAACCAAGATGGACTGGTCCCTACTTAGTTCTGCTGGTCACTAGAACTGCTGTTAGAGTAGCTGGCAAAAAGAACTGGGTGCATGCCACCCACTACAAAAAAGTTAATTTGCCCTTACCATATGATCAGTGGGTGAGGGATGGAATAGCTGACTTAGATTCTGAGAGAGTCCCTAGATTTGTGCCTTTTAGTGATGCTCATTTGACATGGACACGATCAGAGCGCGAGGATGATGATGTTCTGCAAGCTGCTGTGCCTCCTCATCTAAAGATCGACACCACCAATCCGGAACTTTTATTTAAGGATCCAACTGTACCTGGTAAAGAACGCTACGATTTGAGGCCAAGAAAGCCTATTGCTATGGACAAATAAAGATTGGAATTTTTTATGTAGTGAATTACACCTTGTCAGACCAAGAGACTTTTTTCTTTTTCGAGTCACCATCCGGACTCAGCTGCAGGGTCGCGGTACAGCCTTAAGGGGTGAGCCGCTTATTGACATAAGGTCTGTGGTTCAGGGTCGTTAGTGCGATCTTGGCGCACACTTAAGTGAATAAGGTAATAGCCGTGAGCAGCACGTTAGAGGATGGAGTCTTTTGAATCTGATAAGGGTGTTGAGAGAACTGATTTGGAAATGAAAATGTGTATATTGGTCCGTAGCAAATGTTTTTTGATATTGTGTTTCTTGATGCTTTTGAATATTATATTGGCTTGTGTGGGTTGGATTGTCTATCCTACACAACAGACGCTTGCAGTTACGTTCCAACCTACTCTTTCTTTTTCTACTGATTCTCCACATGAGTTTCATAAATTACCTGAACATGAACAGACACGAAGATCAGAATTTGTGAACAATTCGTTTATACAGATGTTGATCAGCATCAGCTAGTCATAAATACCACGAATTGTTGGGTTTGTGGTCTTATGCGACATACGACAAATAAGGGAATGCCATATTTGGTTTTGCCTTTTTCGCCTAATGGGTCAGTTTGGGCACTCCAATCAATGTTTATCTATGCGAATGAAGCCTCTTCTGTACGTTCCGTTAAAAACAATGCGAGTAATAATGCCTTGATACGGGGAATAGTTGATATGATTAGAGATATCGATGCGTATAACGCTATCCCTAAAGATGAGGTACGAGCATATGTCGGTTGGAATAAGACGACATATAGTGTTAGCTTGACGGAGAAAGAGAGACAGCGAAGGTCTCCTCCTATTTGGATTGTACCCCACCAAGGTCATCTTTGTCTGCAAGGTAATGGTCAGAATCCGAGAGCTCAGCTTGGTAAGAGTGTGTGTGTTCACACATACGTTTATACGTCCCAGAAATCTCCTCCGTTCGTGCCAGCTAAAGGCACGTATTTTGTTTGTTATGACAGAGCATATACATGGTTGCCTTCTGATTTTTCAGGCACATGTTATGTAGCGTTTTTGCTTCCCCCTACGTACACAGCTGCTTTCAATTACCATAAGACAAGGTATGGTAGAGGTGTTATCGATGCGAACGATACTGTCGCACAAGAAGTTGGAGACTTCTTTAAGGGTTTTCTGCCCTTTTGGGGTCCTATGGCTAATGGTAGAAATATTCGTCAGCTTACGAGAGTGGTTGAGGTCACTATAAATGAGACTGCAGGTGCCCTTAGCAATATTACAGCTGAGCTTCAAGCGGATCGCCTTATGACATTACAGAACCGCTTTGTTTTAGATATTATACTTGCAGATAGAGGTGGGGTATGTAAATTGATCGGGTCTAGTTGCTGTGTTTTCATACCAGATAACGCCCCGACAGTGTACCAAGCCATCTTGAGGTTACATAAGTCCGCTGAGTCTATACATGTAGACGAAGGGAACTGGTCGTTGATGGAATGGTTTTGGGAACTGCTGTCCAAATGGGGATGGAAGATTCTGATGTTTCTTGGTATGGCTTTAGCAATCCTTTTCTCGTGTTGCTTATGCATCCAGTGTGGTCCCGCCATTTGTAGTCTTTGTGCTACGATCTGTGTGAGAAGACCCGTCCCGAGAGAAGCGAAGGATAATAAGATGATGTTACAGCAACACCTTGATGACCTGATGAGAATAGATATAGACCTGGATTCAGATTGACGTGAGTTTAGGTCATTGCCTACGTAATCGCAAAAGGAGGGTCTGAGGTTCCGTGATTTCTAACCAGACTCCATTTTGTTTGAGTTGTTCGTGACGCCATTTTTGTGTTGCCCTCCCGTAGGCCGTGGAGGTAACCGAACGAACAAAGTTGCATGGGCCTCATTGTTCATGTATGCATTAACAGGCCCTTTTCTGACTTGTGAGTGAACTGCAGGACGCTGACCTCTTCACCTGAAACTGACCCTTTCACGAAGCCAATTTTCCTAGCTGATCGTGGTCTGTGATTGCCAATCAATGTTCAGGATATCGTTAACTTTTAGTTTCCTTGCACATATCTTATCCTAATCAGCATCTGAATTGTTTCTTTCCTTACGGCTTTTCATTACATGGGTAGTGCTTTCAATTATGGGTTTGTCCGGCTTGTGGAAATTGAATTTGGGACAGTCCTAATAATTAACTTTTGGGTTGGGTTACTGTAAATTGGGTTTTTTGTTAATGTGATACTCAGTTAGAAAATGTGTCCTAGTGGTCAGAATTTTGCGCAGTGGGTGTACATTTGTAATGAGAATATGGTGTATAAAAGGTGATGTCTTGCTCTATGAAAATTGAGCAGTTTCCTGAGTTGTACACCGTGTTGTATTGCTTGGTTTACTGTTAATAGCTGCAGCTAATAAATTTGATCTCTGACGCCATCCAGAAGTATTCCGTGTCTCTGTTTGCCAAGACAGGAGAACCCGAAGACTTTGGGCGTGTCCCTGGCGCCGCTGGGTTCTAACAAAACCCGGTTCTTCAGGCTGAAAGCTGTGTTTATAAAAATTGCAAGAAATGTATAAGCTTCACCCAGAAAAACGAGTTCATAGTTAGCAAAGCAGTAAAACAGCCTTGTTTCGCTACTGAGAACAGACTGGCTCCCACAGATACCACATACTTGGCCTCCAATTCCTTTGCTTTGCCTACCCACATATAGGTGCAGATTTACTAACACTTTGCGCTGGGTTTGCATGACAAAAGTGACAAAAACTTAGAGCAAAGTGATGTGCAGGGATCTACTTTCCCAGCAGTGGCGTAACGAAACATGAGGGGGGGCCCCTGCAAAGTGCATGGAAGGGGCCCCACGCTCTGGGCCCAGTCAGGAACTCTCAGGGCGCCCTGTGCACAGTGTCAGAGGGGGCATCCAGGATTCCAGGGCCACCCTGCACCGAGGGGGCTGTGGGTGTTATTAATACACCACTGTTTTGAAGTGCTCTACGCCTTTACTGGTGGTGCATTTGGCGCGTGACTTGTCACGAGGGGAAAGGGTCTTGAACCGCAACATAACACATTCTCTCTGTTGCAAGCCAAATATCCAGACAGAACAGGTCAATTGCTCATCAACCCCTTCACACATCTCCTGCAACTGTTCTTCACAATTGTTAGAACTGTAGGGCTACTCTGCTGATGGCACAGACAGTTATACAGCACTGTAGTGAAGAGGCTTTAGGCTCTGGTGTTCAAACTTTTGGTTTATAATGTCTAGCATTGTGAATGTCCGCCCTGCATCTGTAATAAACATGTGATGACCAGAATCCTGTGTTCTGTCTCAAGTGCTACACTGCCCAATGGGTCTAGGTCCCAGACATATGAC
Source organism: Lissotriton helveticus (assembly GCF_964261635.1). NCBI lineage: Eukaryota > Metazoa > Chordata > Amphibia > Caudata > Salamandridae > Lissotriton > Lissotriton helveticus. Next base: position 208,835,883 of record NC_136063.1, on the reverse strand, counting down.
GATCCCCTGTGAAAGAACTTTTTAAATAAATGTGCACCTGTACATATTATCACCACAATCCTCCCCTGATGAAGGGGCTCCGATCAATTTTGTTTTCATTCTGTTTCCTCTTGTGGCATCTATCTAGCCGATAATGCCAGTGCTTGCCTTTTCAGGTTTCGTGGTCCATTCACTGAAGACCTTATTTTATGCCCACCACCACACCAAGATGTAAGAAGAAGGTCGCTTATAGAGCCCGTAAGAAAAATATTCAAACCCGTGTTAGTAGGATAACTCAGCTGGTTGAACGCCCACTGCAGAGATCTCTGAAATTTGCAGGAAGTAGGGTGTCCTAAAGGGCTCTTCCTTCCATCACAAGAGGCCGATGAAGCAATGACTAACGAGGTGTTTACACCTATTAGACAAATATTACACAAGAGAGAATTAAATTAGTGCAGGCTATGTAAGCACTTAAATATTACATTGATGTGAAGACGCCCACTTCAAAGTAACATAACAGGTCACAAGGTAACAACCTGAACACAACCTCCCCAAACTGGTAAATCATGCTTTGTGTGTGTTCCTCCACTGAGCTGTCTAGGGCTGAACGTTATTTTGTTAAAATAGGACATGCAGTCTCCTGAAATTAAAAACGATGTTTGTTTTCATAATGCCTAAAACAAGAAATATGGTAAAAATTCACAATGTGTACACAGCACAGAGCCAGTAGCTGAACAAAACTTGAGGCCTCCCCCTGCAAAGTGCAGGGAGGGCCCCAATTCCGCACTTACGCGGGAGCTCACAAGCCATGGTACTGGACTGCGGGGGCCTTTGTTACGCCACTGGAATAGTGATATAATTGTGTGGAATAAAAAAAACTGTGGAATAATATCGGAGTAGGTTAAAACATCAAGTGACAGTTGCACAGTGAAACCAGATCTAAAAACCTGTGTAGGTTAATGAGTTCCATCCTCACATCTGTGCTGCTGCCAGAGAAAAATTACATATATTATCTAGTTATCAAAGACACTTTAATAGCATTACAATGTCACTTGTGTGCCCGTAAAAGTTCAAGTTCAGGCAGCTGGATAAATGAATAACACGATCATAGCTGCGTGGAGGGCAAGCACTTTTATTGTGGAAGCACACAACCTCTGCCCATTCAAATCATGTAATCCTGATTCCCAAGATGTGGGAATATTCTACGCCCCTTTCTAGTAATACTCACAATTGCCTGGCAACAGCTGTGCTGTCAAACCAGACCATAGAAATGACTCACACACTGACCTGGCAGACCAGCCCTTCTGGCATTGCCAGATTGCCATATAGGCCAATCTTGTGTTGCAGACAAGTGACAAATCAAAGGAGAAGGGATATCCATGGTGTACTCACAATGTCCAAATCGCTGCTTCCCCCGCTTCCTGAAATTACCCCCAAGGAGATAGCCAACTGTGATTAAGTGACAAATCACAGGAGGTGGGATATCCAAGAGACACCGCTAAATTCCTTCATTATTTGCATCACTGTATGAGGGAGAGTATACTCCTGCTCAAGGGCTTCAAAATAAAGATAATTGCACTTGGGGGTCAAACAGGCAATGCAGCTACCTTTCTCAAAAAGCCCAACTCCCTGGCAACAAACGATGCGCTAACGTAGAAAGTTAAACATCAATGCACTACATGCCAAGGACTCACCTTCTTCTACAAGTCATTGAAAGATGGAAGTGAATATTTCCAGTAGTTCCTGCTCCACACAATCACTCCGCTCCATCAGATGAATACCGGGTAGCACTGACCATAGACGTGGTTCGTCTGAGCTACTACAATGGACCCAGGCCCCAGGGTGCAAAGAGGCAGGCCTCTGTGCTGCCATTATGGTTTAACATTACCACCCAAATGGGGTGCAGGCCCATGTCCCTTGCTTACATTAGTGTCCATTACACTATAGAGGCAGGGCTGGGCGATCATAGTGACACACATCTTGCCCACAAATCCTGGTTTGCTGCTGATGAAATCTGGCAAACAATGTATCATTGTTATATTATGTTATATTATGTTGTCCTTGCCATTGTCAGTGGATGAACATGCGAAAAATAGGCTTACGGTCTTATTGACAGCAAAAAGACCCGAAAATGCAGCTTTATTATGACTGTAAACAAAGTCTTGTAACTCTAGCAAGTGTTGCTCTTGGATATTTTTTATCACATTCGCACTCCTATAACACTCTGCCTGCATCCGGAGTGTGGCCAAGTGTTAATTACTAAGACCACCGGAAAGTTCTATCTCACGCCCATTAATATTTAACCGAGTTAGTGAACGTGAAAAGAGGCACAAAATAAACAAAAAGCAAATCTCCGCGTGGAACAAGGTCAATAACGTTCTTTTTCAGTGCAGTAAGAAAGCGACTTCGGTTTTGACTTTCACAGACTCGATATGACAAAGTATGGACATGGTTTAACGAGCACCAAATAGGGAACCTTGTGAAAACAGACCAACCATGTGACCCGTCTGTGTAGCTCCGGATTTCACTAGATTTCCAAGACAAATTCAGATTTAACGCAAAATGCTACAAGCAGAGCTTTTATTTCATAAACCTTCGGACCACTCCTGCCTCGACTCACCTGAGAGGCCCGGCATGCAGTTCTTTCGGTGGCAGGCGCGAGCGGGCAGCAGAAGAGGGCAAGGGCAAGGTTTGCCAGGTGGGGGCTAGGAGGGCGGAGACATTTGCGCGCCCCGTACAATAATTATTAAAGAGTCTCAGAGGCCCGCCCGGGGCCTGGCGGACATGCGCACCATGAAATTAATTAAGAGGCCGGGTGTGCCCCAAGCGCACCATTTAATTCATGAAGTCAGAGCCTTGCTGGCTGAGTGTGGGGGCCCCTGCCTGGAGCCTGGAGCACGCACCACCCACAACGCAGCCCGGTGGCTTGCGAGCACCATTTAAATAATGAGGAGGCCATGTGCACCATGTCATTCTGGAACCAGGAGGCTTGCTAATGCTTGCTCCTGCACTGAGTGAGGGGGCCCCCAGAGCACGGTGCCCCCCGCAAAGCGGAGGCTGCGGGAGCCTGTGTTACACCCCAATTTCCCAGTTGCGTAAAGTAAGTCAATTGGGCTCCTTTGCGTCATGGGTGTGTACCATGAGTGATTCGTGGGCGTTTCCATGCAACCACTCAGGGGTTATGAAGCAAACCCCCAACTACCAATATTTGTAGGCAAGGGTTTGTGCCAAAAATGATATCCTCAAGGCAGGTGTAACAGCAGAGCATTTTTTTAAAGTCTCCACATTTGTCCAATTTTGCATTTGTGCTGTACTGTGCAACACATATACAAAGTGAGAAAAGTACTAAAACATAGCTCTTGTTCTGGAAGGGTATTCTTCCTGCACAAACCAATGCTTGACAGAAAGTACACACCCTTGCACTAAGGTGCAATGGTATGTTTGTTGGCACATGGCAGCCTAAACTGCGCCAACCCTGGCAAGAAGAAAGAAGCACCATCTGTTAGTAGACATGACTTGTCTAGCTTTCACCCTTTGAAGCAACACGTGACACCATCTTTGGTTGCTGTGCTGCGTTGCGCCAAAACGTGGTAAGTCTGCCACATGAACAGCAAGCCATCACGTAGCAAAGGGGATGTTGAGCTGTCCTTAACCATGGAGAACAAGAAACCACACATGAGCTTCCAGCAGCCTGACGACAACCCTCACTAGATCTTGTGGAGGTCAATTTGCCATAAAAGTGGGAATACATTTAATTGCAATCAGCTTCTCATTATTGACCTTCAGGCTTAGAAAGGGCACAACTGGAACCCCAGCTTTTTCCTACAGTATACAATGTTTTTTTCTAGGCATACTAAGCTTAGTTTCTTCTGGAATACAAATGAACTTCCTGATTCTTAAAAGAGGAAAATGCATATTTTCTGCCAGAGGCCCCATTGAACTGATATCTATCTTCCAGAGTTGGACCAGCCATTTTCTTTTCAGTGGGATAATATACATTTATGAGCGTCCTGAAAACCATAGCGCAGATTCCCCAAATTCATAGCCTGATATGCCCCATTACCCTTATTGCCCTAATTCTTACTGGCCTTGATGGTCAGGATACTTATCTGGAGCACCTTACGGGCATTTTCTGAATGCTGAAGGTATTTATTCTTCTGACATTTAGTACTATTTCTGTATGCAGTGCTGTATGCCCCCAAGTCAGCCAACTTCTCAACATGGTATAGAGTAGGGTTCGCCAATGTCGGTCCTGGAGGGCCGGATCCATGCCAGATTTTTGACATATCCACATGGAGATAAATGTCGTTTTCTTAAAAATCTGGCATGGATCCGGCATTCCAGGGGCTGACATTGACGCACCCTGGTACAGTCTTGGGATATGTGCCCATTCTTTACAAACTTCCTGCAACCGCCCCATCTTTTCTTTCTTCTTTCTTATTTTCAGTCTCTTTCCCTATACATATATATATATATATATCACGTTTTCTATTTGGTACTGACATGGCAGCTTCAGGTGAACCATACTACAAATGTTATAATTAGATCACTTTTTATTTAGAGCGAATACACTGACAGAGGGATTTTGTTCAGTCCTTTTCGGCGTTGGTAGTTTTGGGTCAACCCTCTTCAGCCATTCGTCGCTTTGGAGTAGACCCTTCCAGAGATTGCATTAAAACCGAGTCATTCACATCTTGGGGTATTTCTTTCTCTTGGTCATGCTACCCATGCATTGTTTCTAGAAGAAGTAGCAGGGATTGTTTCATACACCAGAAGACGTTTTAAAAAGAGGGCTTCCCCACTAAAAGTATATTGAAAATTGATTCCCTGAAGTATGATATAGATAAGTAATTAGTCGCAGCATAGTATTTTTTTAAAAAGTTTTCTGAGGAAAAAAGGCCACATTAACAATATAGAATAAATCATTTTAATTAAAAAGGGGGCTTTATAGGTATTTACAGGTATTAAAACATTTGCCAGTTTTTCATCATCTTAAGTCAATCAATAATTAGGGCACAAACATAAAAATAGCACCAGTGCACACATTTACAATAAATAAATAAACAAGTATGTGTCAAGGTGCTGAGGTCGATTACAAGGATCGAAACGTCGTTGACCTCAACACCTTGATATACTTGTTTATTTATTTATTATAAATATGGGCAATTGCGCTATTTATATGTTTATGGCCTAATTATTGAATGTATTCCTGCCACTTGTTGCAATGACTGAGTTCGGAACTCCCTTTTCCATTAATACTGGCCCACTTCATATGGTTTCCCTATTTTGATTTAAATACAATTATAAATTCCGTTGGGGTTTCTATAACAGACATCATTGTATTTCTGTGTTCATTACTGTTTATGAGTTATGTTGTGAGGGACTTTTGTGTCTTTATAACTTGTGGTGCACTCGCGACAGCTCTGGTGGAGCCGCTAAGCTCTGTGCGCTGCACCTATGACCATTCTTTCCCTCTTAGTGTGTGACTTGATGTGTCAGCATAGTAGCGTGGCGCTACTATGCTATGCTGGTGATCAGTGACATGTCGTTCGGCGCATTGTGCAGCCTTCGTAGCCCAAACACCGCTTAGGGGAATCCATCCCTTAACTGATTCAGCAGCATTGGTCCCACACCCAAAGAACCATCTCTGCCTATGGATCATGTTCAGAGATGGAGTGTGTCAACTTACACCAAATCTGTAGGCACTCAGGATGGTGAGTAGCAAAGTAGCACATGTGAGCATTACGGCTGTGCTTAGGTGTCCACATTAAGATATATTGAATTTTGTTATAATATTGGGTTTTACATCCACTATAACAAACCCATATCACAAAAAAATATAACATGAGTTTGCAGAGACAACAAGTCTTGCTTTAATGTGCTCAAGCACATGGAAGCAAGAGCTATTGCATTTGGCAGTGCTTGTTTAATCAAGAGTGAGCTGTGGCTTCTACATCACTTCTTGTAGGCTTAAGCACTAACTTCTTCATAACTTCCATAAAGAGAGCCACAACCTCCTTAAAGAGAGGCACAGCCTCCACAAAGAGAGCCACAGCCTCCTCAAAGAGAGCCACAGCCCCCATAAAGAGAGCCACAGCCTCCATAAAGAGAGCCACAGCCCCCATAAAGAGAGCCACAGCCTCCATAAAGAGAGCCACAGCCCCATAAAGTGAGCTGCAGCCTCCATAAAGAGAGCTACAGCCCCCATAAAGAGAGCCACAGCCCCCATAAAGAGAGCCACAGCCCACATAAAGAGAGCCACAGCCCCCATAAAGAGAGCCGCAGCCTCTATAAAGAGAGCCGCAGCCTCCATAAAGAGAGCCACAGCCTCCTTAAAGAAAGCCACAGCCTCCATAAAGAGAGCTGCAGCCTCTATAAAGAGAGCCGCAGCCTCCATAAAGAGAACCACAGCCTCCTTAAAGAGAGCCACAGCCTCCATAAAGAGAGCCACAGCCTCCTTAAAGAGAGCCACAGCCTCTATAAAGAGAGCCGCAGCCTCCATAAAGAGAGCCACAGCCCCCGTAAAGAGAGCCGCTGCCTCCATAAAGAGAGCCACAGCCTTCATAAAGAGAGCCACAGCCTCCATAAAGAGAGCCACAGCCTCCATAAAGAGAGCCACAGCCTCTATAAAGAGAGCCGCAGCCTCCATAAAGAGAGCCACAGCCCCCGTAAAGAGAGCCGCTGCCTCCATAAAGAGAGCCACAGCCTCCATAAAGAGAGCCGCAGCTCCCATAAAGAGAGCCGCATCCTCCATAAAGAGAGCCACAGCCTCCATAAAGAGAGCCGCAGTCTCCATAAAGAGAGCCACGGCCTCCATAAAGATAGCCACAGCCTCCATAAAGAGAGCCGCAGTCTCCATAAAGAGAGCCACGGCATCCATAAAGATAGCAAGACCCTCCTCAAGAGACCCACAGCCTCCATAAAGAGAGCCACAGCCTCCTTAAAGAGAGCCACAGCCTCCATAAAGAGAGCCACAGCCTCCATAAAGAGAGCCACTGCCTCTATAAAGAGAGCCGCAGCCTCCATAAAGAGAGCCACAGCCCCCGTAAAGAGAGCCACAGCCTTCATAAAGAGAGCCACAGCCTCCATAAAGAGAGCCACAGCCTCCATAAAGAGAGCCACAGCCTCTATAAAGAGAGCCGCAGCCTCCATAAAGAGAGCCACAGCCCCCGTAAAGAGAGCCGCTGCCTCCATAAAGAGAGCCACAGCCTCCATAAAGAGAGCCGCAGCCCCCGTAAAGAGAGCCGCTGCCTCCATAAAGAGAGCCACAGCCTCCATAAAGAGAGCCGCAGCCCCCATAAAGAGAGCCGCATCCTCCATAAAGAGAGCCACAGCCTCCATAAAGAGAGCCGCAGTCTCCATAAAGAGAGCCACGGCCTCCATAAAGATAGCAAGACCCTCCTCAAGAGACCCACAGCCTCCATAAAGAGAGCCACAGCCTCCTTAAGCCCCTGGCTCACTTGAGTCCTGGTGCCATTGAGGCCCAGAAGGTCTGCCTCTTCCTGACTTACATCTAGCGGCCCATGGAGGGCTTCGGTGGGATCTGAGCAAAACGAACCTACCCTTTGCCATTTAGTCAAAAATAAAGTGTGTGCAAAGAGAATCGACGTTGTTTAAGTTTTACAGATACTGAGCAAAACGTGAGCATGCTGCCGCAGTGAAATGACCACTCCTAAAGACGTCTAGAAGCAGAGTCACCTTATAATGAGCCACGCAGGACAGAGCTGGGTTTGATAAAAATCCCTTGTAGTCTAAGAAGAAGCTCCGGGAGCCACAGGGCTCCAAGCGCCCAGTGAGGAGGCTTCATACGAGATTTCCCAGAAGAGGAAGAAGTGAGGATGACGAGACAGTGGAGAGTCCCAGAGACGTCAGAGGAGAATTTAGCTGAGATAGAAAGCATTTTCTGCCAAGCCCCAGTTTCGCAGGGCATCAGCTCAGGAGAGCAAGCAGGAAACAGAAAAGAGGAGACAAGCTGTCAAAGAAAGGAGGCGCCTGATCCAGGCTGAGCTCAAATCACACAGAGCCCTCGAGAAGAAGACAGCATATGAAAAAAAGACTGAGAAGGGAATGGCTCATATAGGATAAATGTAAAGGTTGGAATTCAAGGCCCGAAAAGGAAAACTGTGAACTTCTTAGGCAGTGCACTCAGCAAGGAAGAAGTGAACAGTCCCCATAGTACTGGTGCCTTGTTATGTGTTTGGGATTGGGACCTGCAAGCCCCATGTACTAGTTACTGTTGCAAAAGTCTGGTCACAATGTATGATCTTTTTGCAATCAGTAAAGAATTTATCAAACCAAACTATGGACTAATAAGTCGGTTCACTAAATTCGGATTCGGAGTTGGTCGCATCCAACCTACCTCATCAATATTGGTGAGGAAGAGTGCAAATTGTAACTAAGTCCAGTTGGTGACCATGTCAGGGTTGGTGGTCTGCTAGGGTCAGCACTCCACTGCAGCTATGACCGCCTCTCAATAAAGTAAACTTTAATCTTAAATGCAGTCCGTTTTACTTAAACGACATGGTGCTGCGTAAAAAAAAAAAACACTTGACAAAAGTGTGTTTGAGAGTTGGACCAGTGTCTACTCTCCAGCACTTTATTTTTGCATTCACAAAGGAGAAGGTGTCCCAAGGTGACCCCGCTCTTTTTGCGAATGCATTATCACCCGAGCTTGAGAGTCTGTATTCTTTTGAAATGTTTTTTGGCTAGATTTCGATAGCAAAACATTGATCATTCTCTCACAGAATTGGTACTAGGAAGGGGTGCCTACAACACGCTGCTTCGAAATGGAGGTTCAGTTTAGAGTTGAGAAGCCATTTGAGAAATCAATAAAAATGACAGACTTCTACAAAAGGTTTGGTACATATTGAAACACATTTTTGCGGTCGCAAACAGTAATGCAGTCAGACACCATACACATGTTTAGTACGTGTGGCCCTACATCCTCAGCTGGGTTGCAGCACTTTTATTTTTGTTTGGGGGAGGGAGTTGCGCCATAAATACGAGGGACACTGATGGACTGTATTCATGTACTCATGGTACTTAAGATGTTTTTGGAAAGACTGTTTTCAATCGCAGAGATTCAGCCTGAACCAATGACTGAAACTTTCTTTCTCTAAGTTGAACACCTCATCTCATCTATAAACTTTTTTCACCATATCCATAGTCCACGTCTGAGACCATATCTTATTTGTTGTGTTTAAGGGGGAGGTTGATGGGGGCCCTGGAGGACCTGTGTACTATAGCAAAGTTCTGAGACCAGGGTGCTTCTTGTTGAGAGGAAAAAGGGTCAGAGATAGGTGAGCCGTGAGCCCTGAACTACGATAACATTCAATGGATTCCAACCTGAATAATCCTAAAATGCTACAAGTCTTATCCTTGATAGCTGCCCTTGACATTATGACCTTATCAATGATTTTCCCAAGATTGTGCATACATGAATGTAAATAGCAGCATTAATTTTGGAAATGTTCAACACAAATGATGGATGATCGGAGGCAGATGCAAAGTGCATTATTTAAAAAAACTTGACGTCGGTACCCTTCAATCAACATAACTAAGCCAAATTGTAAAAATATTTGAGAAAGAGAGTAGATATTATTTGACTCGAGGGTTTACTTAAAGACTTGAGGGTTTACTTAAAGATGGTTTATTTGAGTAGGACAATTTCTGGACAATTTCGGAGACCAGGTGCCCGCCAGTGAAAAAATGGACACCTTCGGTGATGCAATTGAACTGCCAAACACTCAAATATTCCTTTAGAGCCTGTAATGGCAGAACCCCTTCTGAAACTTCCAATAGTTAAAACTTTTATTGAAATGATCGGGGATCCCTATTAGATTATATTTTAATCGATTCTAAATCCTGGGAGAGGGTCCTAGATTTTAGGGTTATCCAACGACATGATAGCGATCATCATGCGCTGGCATTGGATCTAAAAGCTTGTAATCAAGGGAGTGCCACTGCTATGGAAAACCCTATAGATCATAGGTTGGCTATCTCGAAATGCAGGCGAAGAGCGAGATGGTCGGATCTTAGCCAATTCCAAGCCAAAATGAGTTCCCTATATGAAGTTCTGATCCCAGTACTCCAAACAGCATCCCTCTCAGTAAACCAAATGGGGGTCGGTTTAGATCTGGAAATGGTGAAGAAGAATCATGACAAACTAGTAGAGGCCACATTAGATTTCTTCTATCCCAAAAAAAACTAATATAACCAGAAAGAACCCCCCCATTTGTGGTATAATGAGCATTGCCGTAAAATGAAAAGAGCATTGGTATTATCCATCAAGGCCAACGATCGTCCGTTGATTAAATTTGCTAGGGCAACATATAAAAAGGCTATTGTTGAAGCAAAGAAAAGATGGGAAACTGATAGGTGGGAGGACCTGAAATGTGCTTTGGGAGCAAGGGACATGAGGTCATTTTGGAGAGTAGTTAATATGGACAGCTCTGGCCCTAGATTTCCGGCAGATCCTAACTTGGGAGAGGACGTTTGGAAGGAACACTTCCAATCCTTATATTCTAATGAAAAAGCAGTGGTTAGTGACCTAGACGATGACTGCCCAATGGGGGTCGATTCTTCCCCTGATTTGAGAGATCCGAAAGAAGCCATCGACATCCCATGTAATGTAATCATATCCCTAAATGAAATCAAGGGAGCGTTAGCTAAAATAGCACCCGGGTAAGCTCCGGGCTTAGATAAAATTCCGTGGGACCTATTCAGTACCGAACCTTCTGTCTGGGCGCCATATTTTGGGGTTCTTTTTTATGCGATTCTACAGGGAATGAAGATCCCCCAGAGTTAGGCTGGAGCGGAAATAAATCCGATATACAAAAAAGGCTCCCCAACTATGCCAAATAATTACAGGCCAATTAGCTTGATTGATATTTCACAAAAGGTTTTCGCCAGTGTAGTGCTCCTTAGACTACAATCCTGGATGGAGGAACAGAAAATACTTACCTCCCTCAAGGCTGGGTTAGGGAAAAATGTCCACTATCGACCAAATTCTTAGGCTCCAGATGTTATACTGGAAGACCGTGTCTCTGGAGGGTGGCAGCCTCTATTTGATATTCGTTGACTTACGGTCAGCCTTCAATTTGGTCCCTAGAGATAAGCTCTGGTCAGTCCTCTATGATATGGGGGCCCCCACATATTTAATCCATCTTATCAAGCTGCTACAAGAGGAAACTTTTGCACAAATTAGGTACGGTAAGGATGGAAATCTTACTGCACCAATTCCAATCAAGCGTGGAGTATGCCAAGGTTGCGTGCTTGCCCCCACCTTGTTTAGTCTTCATATCAACGGTCTAATAGATTATTTAGCAACAGTAAAAGATCTTGATGCCCCTAAACTAGCCTCCCGTCCGATATCCGCAATGATGTTCGCGGACGATACCTTGTTGGTCTCAAAATCCCCTATGGGGATCCAGAGGGTCCTAGATAAATTTGAATTTTTCTGTAGGCAAAGGGGTTTGGAAATCAATCTACAGAAAACCAAATTTATGGCGTTTATTTGCCCGAAAAGTACAAGACCTAACCCTACATTATATGGTAAACCCCTCGAAAGAGTTATCTCATTCGATTATCTAGGGATAACAGTATCAGAAGAAATGGAGTGGGGGGCCTAAGTTAAAAAATCAGTTCTCAAACTAATGCAATCTACGGGAGGCATCATGAAGGTCTTTTGTAAATCTAGCCAGAAATGACTGAGCCCAGCCATTGAAATATATAAAGTACAGGCACGGGGTGGGGCATTATATGGCGCAGAACTCTGGGGGCATGTAAGCCAAGAGAATCTTACCCAGGTAGAGAATAGCTTCCTCAGACAGTTAGTAAAACTCCCACAGAACACTCCGCTTATCCCTCTATGCTTAGATCTGGGACTTTGGGTAATTGGGGATATAACAAATCTGAAACCTCTACTCTACTGGCGCCGCTTCTGGGTGACCCCCAAACTCCTATCATAGAGAGAGTGTAGTGTAGTTCCTATTATCCCAATAGGCTCTGCGCATTGGAATAATACCTCCAATAGTATAGACCTAGACCAGACGTTAACTAGGTCTTCTACTGTCGATATTAGACTTAAAGTTTTGGGTTTGCCAGCTAGCTCAGAGTTCACTAGAAACTTTCTCGAATAGGCAAGGAGGAGTTGAACCTCCCTGGATAGACAAGAAGGGATTTAGTTTCTGACAACCATAGAACATGACAACTTTGCTCTCCCCTAATCAAGAGTGTATCTCTAGAGTCGTGTGAAAACAAAAGACAACTTATTTTACTCAGTCAGTACGTGCATTCTTAGTTTCACCAGATTGTAGAGAAAAGGAAGAGACGGGCGTGTTCAATAAAAGATGTTATTTATTGATCAGTCTCTTTTCTCGTACAAGAGAAATGAATCGATATTATTGCAATACTTATGGTTAAGTAAAGTGCATACAATAAAAGCAGAAGTATAAAATAATACTGTAAAAACATTTATATGGTTTCTAAGCCATATGGTGGTTTAAAATGGATAAAATAGATACATACATATAAACATTTGACTAATCGTACTCAACTGGTGCTTCTAACTACGCCTACCCCAGTGTACCTGACCTAAGCCTAATACGTGGGCGGGGATAGAAAGTAGCAGTTGAAGTTAAGTTTGTTTTGCCAAGTGACTGACTCAAGAATTCTCTGCAAGGGGTTATTCAGTTCCGTACCTTGAATCTAGGATGATTGAGGGATGGTATCTCTCATCTTTGGTCTCGATATTCCAGGCTGCCTGCAAGGGCTGCTCGGAAGCGCCGGAGCTTGATTTCTCGGCAGGAGAAAGGCAGCGTCTCGTTCTCAGCGCGTCAGGAAGGCGGGGCAGCGCCAGTGGGCTTCGCTCTCTGCTGGGCTTCGGCAAGTCTCGCTGCTCCGATCTCGTCACCACCGCGTGTGTTTGCTTAAGGCAATATCGGTAATATTTATACCTGTAAGGTGCCGAGATTGACGTAAGGATGGACATAGATACGTCATTAAGGATGTCATACGAGCTGGTCGTTAGCACATTCTTTTACTGAAGTTCTCGGTGAAATCAAAACAATGGCCGCAGGGTTTTTCCCAGGTTGTCATAGGTTTGATTTGTTTTGAGAACTCCGTATGCCTTATCAGGGGCTGGAGGAATATTGCTTTGCCTAATTAGATGGCAAGCGTTATGACCTAATCAGATAACGCGCTCCTGTGCCGTGGTCTGGCGTAATCAGATAGCGGTTTCTGCATCATGGGATGGCTGCTAGTTAACTTGTTAACCAGAATAGGGTCAGGAATAGGGGGATCGATACAGAACCTATAGGAATACATCACACCCACTCCACGCTAACTATGGCCATATTTACTAATCTAGGCATAGTAAAACATACTGTAGAGTATCGTGTATACCTTACCACCCCAAAATACACATAATGCATTTCGATATTATGTAATATACGGGAAAAAAATAGTCACATGTACTATATGCATTCAAGCAGTAGAATAATGCTAAATTAATCACGCATATGTATACATTATTAGTAATTGAATATGAGAATTACACATGAAATGGCTCTTAATACAGAAGAAAAGTTCGAGACCACTTCATCACAGTTCAAAAATATTTATGAGCATACCAGCGGGCAGCTAATGTCTATGAAGTTTCTAAAAATAGAAATTAGTTCTCTAAGAATAGTTCCTACTTTAAGCAGAAGAAAAGTGTCCCGTAAAATTTTAAAAAAATATTTTAGGGCTGCTAAAAAAATTGCTGTCCGTGGACTGGAGGAAAAGTTGATCTTGCTACTTTATTATTAAAGTTGAAGGCCAAATTCAAGGTGTCGGGAACGCCGTGTGCTAGCTTGTTCAAGAGTCATTATTTCTGCTCTGGTGAGAACATCATATCATTGAGACTGCTGAAAAAACTGTCAACAGCTTCCTGTGAGAGTTCCACTAACTCGGAAAAAGATGTAACCATGCATTCATGTGCATGATTGTCTCCATTGACGTTTTGATTAGTATTGCTGACAGAAGGTCGTACCTGATCGATGCTGCTTTCATCTTGATCTTCACTACCCCTTAATCGTAGTGGTGAAGTTTCCACGAATGCGGTCATCAGGATTGGCAGCCGTTGAGGGCAGCACAATGCATGAGCCGTTACCGGACCCAACAATGTTTCTGCATCCATTGGCGCATCCGATTGTAGCGTCAGACAGGTGTCCAACACGCATTCTTCTCCGCACAGCATGCACCTTAATACAGGTAAAACACATCTTTGCCATATCGGCCGAAATGAAAGAAACCAAGTCATGTTCAGGTCTCTAAGCCGGGTTAGTCCCAGGATTTTTGATATCCGGTCCCGGTATCCAATGGCTCGGATTGTTTCTTCCCTTGTCGCAGGTGTTTTGTCTGTGACATGGTTTGCCATAACGAAATATAAGGACTAAGAATAGGATTCCTGCAATTAGTCCCAAAATGAGGGGAACTCCTCCAAAAATCGAATGGACGAAGTCTGGCAAAATACCCAGTATGGCTTTGAATGGTGTTAATGCCATCGAAAATACTGTCTTAAATACATTTGAGACTCCACTGGTATCAGAAATATTTAAGATTTCATTCAGGATTTCTGCGAAATGTATGGGGGAATTAGTTGATAACAATGAGTGAATCTCTGCAGTCGTCCTTGCGACTAGGAGATCATACGTTTCTTTTGATGACGTGAGCCTGGTCGGCGTCTGAAGAAGCACTGTTTTCATTCTGCTTAAAGTATCAACTCGAATAGAAGTAATTTTCAAGTTAGGCCATGCCCTTGCCTCCCTGTCTGGAAAGGAGCTGGGGAACAATAAGCGTCCACAGCACATGACCTTCGCAGTCGTACTTATGAGATAAGGAACCCCGGGCAGTAGACTACAACATCTGCGATCCACAATTAGAATGTAACTCCCGTTATAGAGTCTTTTAAAGAATGGTTCTATCTCTGTTGCAGGTGTGCCTAGCTGGTGACATGAAAGGTTATTTGAGTTCCCTTCACAGGCTCCATGCAAACTAGTTCCATTACACAGAAGTGTACCGCTTAGTGACATCGCACAATTATTGCCACTAAGAAACACTTTCTGTCCTTTATTACTGACACATGCATGTGAATAGGGCAAGTTCCATGTTGTCTTAATGTACCCTTTTCCCAATTTTTCGTACATGCCAGCCTGTATATATTTTTGGCAGTATTGACACCTGAAAGTAGATATCGGAATATTAATTATCCCATGTATTATCCATTCAATGACAGGTCGTTCTGACATTGTCAATGGTAATCTCTCGAGTTTCTCAATGCTCAGGATTGTATAATCAGCACCCTTTTGTGCCATACTGATTTGTTTATCAGTAAGGTTAAAGATATTGAATAGTGACGTTGTGTTGATTAAACGCCAAGGCACATAGCCTGAACGCAGATTTTGTAACGTCCAGCCAAGCTGTACAATAGAACGCAATTGAGACTGACCGTGTTGTAACAACAGTAAGTCTTGCGATATTATGTCGATTGCTGATGACACAATGCTGTCCAATGAAAAGATTCTGGAGGACAGAGTCATTAATCCATTGTCCACTACAGAAAGCGATTTTTCCAAATTAATACGGTCAATTTCCCGTATACTTTCTGCTGTCTCAATTTGAGTTATCTTCCAGGCCTCGTTGTAAGCTGCATATATAGAGGCTGCTATGAAGCGTTTTTGACGCTGTTTGCGTGGTCCCATAATGAAATCACGCAAGTCAGCACCATCAGTAAGTAAAGTTAGGTGTTGCTTAATTTCTGTCAGTGTGGAAGTTTTTAGCCATTGAAGGCAGAGTTTGCCCACACTGTAGGTGGTGATTATCCCTGGGTGTTGTCTTTGGGAATATCTAGGGTCTGGCCTGGTCAATGTGAACCCCTGTGTTTTGTTCAGGAATCTGTCTTGACAGTTATTAGTATCTGTGGGCCAGATTAACCATTGTTTCCAATCAGGATTTGTTCTGTTTTGGTATAATACATAGTTTACGTCTATCTCTTCATCTGCAGAGTTATTGCTGTTCATTGTTGGTTTTGGAATAGACGGTTTATTTAAGTCTTTGATTTTGGCTAATCCAAGACAGGTAGTTTGTTGAATAGTTTCATTCAAGAATATAATTTGTTCTGGGATCATGCAGGCTCTAAACAATGATTCTATACCTTGTACTTGCCATTCTTTTGTACCCCAAACACTTTTTACTTCAACATTTTTGTCCTAATAATCAAAACCAAATGTATTCATTTGTTCAAAAAATGAGTCCGAATATATCAATTTCGTGTTTGTAAGCATGGTTTTTGTTCCTGTCTTATTTGACAATTTGAAATAAAATGTTTCAGCATTACTTGTGTTGAACCCTGAAAAGTATGAATATTTGTCATAAAAGGTTCTTGAGCTTCCTTTTGGAGGGGTTGCACAATGTTCCCATTGATTATAATTTAAAACATTTCTAGGTTGTGCTGATTTATGTAAAAAATGGTTACCATAGTGGTTGTAGCAGTACATACTATCATAATTAGATGAACCCTGCAAATAATCATGTTTGGTAAATTTAGCAGACATCACTAGGTCAGACATCATGTCATTGATACTTTCAAAGTCCCAATCATCAGCAAATGAGTTTGGTTTTACAAAGTCACTCAACAAGATCTTGATTTGGTGTGGATATTTGAGGATTTCGACCGGACCATACATTTCATAGTCAGTATTGTCCCATGCTACCCCACCCGGTATAGGATTGGCTGTGAAGTTGACTGAAGAAAGTTCTCTTTTCTCGACGTGTGAAGACGTGTGTGGCTTGAGGATCAAGTTGATTTTCTGGCTTGCTGTGTCCATTTTAGCATATTTTCCCTCAATGAAGCGTCCCAAACATAGTATCATGATGAGCCAAAGTATCAGGATAAATACACCAAAGGACACCCAAAATTCAATCCATGGAGAAATCAGATAGGTTTCTTTCAGCTGTTTCAAAAGTTCCTTAGCTTTATCTTTAAAAGTTTTTGTTGATGGCTGTGTCTTTGATTCACTTAGATCTTCAGAAGAATCATCAAAGTTGATGAAGTAGCCGGATGCCGTTCAGTCTATTGTTCCAATTGCTTCAGGATTACTGTTTCTTGCAGCTTCAGCATATTCATTTGTTACTTCATTGTAGGTTGGTGTGTCTCTACTAAATGTTTTTATTTGGGTTTTCAGAGGTGTGAGTTCCATTGCATTGTTGCATAGTCCTTGTTGTTGTTCTGTAGGCGTTTCGAATGTGATTAGCCTTTTAGTTAGCACCTCTGTACTTGTAGCAAACCTCGGTGTTCTACTACTTATCGGGAGTCCACTTGGCCTGCTGTTTGTTATCGGCCACATGATTGTGGTTTTACCAGGTCGATGGATACAACTCGGTTCTCCTTTTTACCAGCAAGTGGAGGTAGTACAACTGATCTCGTCCCGTTGATGGACAAGACAGGAACTGCTTTTCTGTAAGAAGGCCCAAATTCCTTCTTTACCGCGATCTTTTCTCTGACTAGATCCCCGATTTTTGGAATCCAGACAGGTCTTGCTGGGACAGGTGGTGGTTCTTCAGTGGTTGTTGGCTGCTGTTTCAACTTTATGTTGCTCAGGTCTTTTCTTGTTTCGTTTAAGTCCTGTAAAATAGCCAAACGATCTTTGATATCAAAGCTTTTTTCTTTCACCACTGAAGTCTGACTGTCAAGATCTAAGACTAGCATCCTAGTCCCAAACAGTAATTCGTACGGACTGAATCCCCTCAGAGAATTTCTTGGCAAGTTGTTTAGACTATGTTGGACACTTATTAGATGTTTGACCCACCCAGCTCCCGAACCTAATACCTTTGCTGTTATAGATTGCTTTATGCCTTGGTTTTTTCTTTACACCATCCCGTATCCCTCAGGAAGGAAGTGAGAAGAATCCCGCTTCGCTATGCTCATTTGGCCGTGCTTTCCCACAAGCTTGAGGGCTAAAGTGCAAACATTGGTCAAACGTAGCATGCTCCTAGCGTATATGCCATTTAGACTCGCAAATCTTTGTATAACAGTCCCGACGTCAGCCGAGTGCTGGGGTCTACATTTATAAGTGGAAACTAGTCTTTATTTGTTAATGGGACGCATTATTTACACTTGTTTCACTGGTTATTGTTTAGCCCTTATTGAGTGAAACGCCATGGTATTACCCCGTTCCTCTCGCCGCTGCGATCTCTGTTGCAGCCCGGGCATTTTTTTACAAAGATGTGATGATGCAGGCTCATGCCTGGCCACCAGTACACTGGTTGTAGTTTTTCCAGAGAATCTTTTAGTTTGAGGTGTCTGAGACCCTCGCCCATATGTGCGTCTGCTATTAACAAAGTTCTCCTGTCCTTGTTTGGAATTACTCTATCCCCCACTCCAGGGATTCGAGCAAAAGGAACGGAGTTCGCATCGATTATGTATGTATATTTGAGTGGGTAACTGATCGGTAACGCTGAGCAGTCGCCTTTTGATGACGTTTTCACCGCCAGCATTGTTTCACCGTCAATGTATTTTACTGCACGCTTTTTTCTAGCTACGGAAGCCGATTTAGTTGCTACCGCTGTGGCTGTCTCAGCCAATGAATTCCCTGCAACGTGAACGCCATCACGTTGATGACTCAGTGTATGTATCACGTGAGTCTTTGGTAGTTCCTTTTGTAAAAGAACTACTTGTTCCCAAAGCATTTTATGCTTGATTGTTGCACCTGTGTCATCTTTGTAACTGTTTTGAATCCATTTCTGTAAATCGCTGTTATATGATTTGACGCAGTAATACGAATCGGACACTATGAGTGTCGGGAATTCGCGATCTGCATTATCTAGCGTCATTTTCAATGCTATTATTTCAGTCTGTTGTTCTGAAATGGTTTCTACTGAGTGTGTTTTTGTTAATAGAGGTCTTAGTATACCTCCGCGCCACACTTCTTTTGTAATCTCACATGTGGGGTTGTATGCTTGTTCCCCCCAAACGGATGGTTGAGCATGTCCGTCTGTATAGATTACACAAGCGTACTGTCGTAATGGCAGAATGTCGATTGGCAGAGGGAATATTCTTTCATATTCTAGATATTTTAGTTCCTCTAGTTCTGGATCAAAGTAGTATTTTACTTTGTCCATTGTAATGGAATTCACCCGTTGTATCCATTCCGGATTCAATGCTGTTGTTGGTAAATTACACGGGGTTGTTAATGCCTCAAAGGCTGATTCTGCTGTTCTGACTGTGATGTGTCTACCGTCAGCTTTATCTTTTTCTCTAGCTATTGCGGTTTGAACTGCATGAACAATGTTTTCTTTAATGCTGAATTTCTTTTCAGCTTCTGTGTACAAGTGTGATTTGAACGCAATTGGTACCTTTTCTCCCTCATTAGAGGTCAGGTATGTGAATCCGCATCTTCCTGGGATGACTCGAATCACAAGGTTGCGTGTGTTATCACGTGTTTCTAATTTTGTTTTAATTAACATATCTGTTTGTAAGGATCTCAGAATTTCTGTGTGTTTTTGAGTCCAATTGGTTTTTTTAAAATCTGGTTTTATTAGATCATAAAGGGGTTTGACCCTTTCTGCGTAATTTGCAATGTATGTTCTTCCGAAATTTAGGAAGCCTAGAATTGACTGTAGGTTTTTTAGTGTTCTAGGTGCTTGGAGTACGGCACATTTCTCTAGGAAATTGTCAGCCAGGCTTTTGCCTTCACTTGATAATTCATATCCTAAGAACAGGACTGTTAGATGGGCAATTCTAGATTTTTTAAAGTTGAATTTGTAACCCTCTGCCGCGAACCCAAGTATTATGGTGTTCACTCTCTTCAAGTGAGTATCCAAGTCATCGTCTGTTAGGTATATGTCGTCGACATACGATAATGCTTCGTCATCATATGTTTGTAGTAACTCTGTTACTCTCGCTGAGAATAATCCTGGGCTGTTGTTGTACCCCTGGGGTAACCGACAGAATTCTTTTTGAGCGCCATTTATTGAGAACGCTGATAAGTATCTGCTCTCTGGTGCTATATTTTGACAAAAGAATCCATTAGAGATGTCTAATGTTGTTTTATATTTTTTGCGCACTATGTTATTCATTAGTGCAGCACTATGCGAGTTTTGTACTGCAAAAGTTTTGCAACATGAGTTAAGGTGTCTGTAATCCAAAACTAGACGATATGAATTGTCTGGTTTGGAGACAGGAAACACAGGGTTGTTCATTTGTGAGGTGCAAGTTTCAATCATCCCCTGGTATTCTAGTTGATCTAGAATTTCTTTTACCTGTTTTTTAGCTTCTTGCTTGATTGGATACTGCCTTTGTGCAGTAGGTTGTGATTTTAACTGGATTTTGTGTGGAGGAGATTCCTCATCCCATCCCACATGATTTTTATATAAAGCAGGAGCTTGAGCTACTGCCCACTTTCTTGCAAGTGTATATTTTTTATGAATTGGAATATGATTTGAGAAGGCAGGCATAATTATTTCTTCGCCATGTGGGCACTCCCTGACGAACTCTGGTGGCCAATCTTTTTCAGCTAGAAGGATGTCATAGCCCTTGGAGAGATTATCCCAAAAAAGGCCCCTTATTTTTCTAGTCTTATCCCCTTCTATACGTAAAGTTATTTCATATATTTTGTGAGGTTTTCTAACTCTGGTGTCTGCAGTTTCCACTTGAATGTATTCATTCGTGTCCACTGTCTCCAGATGATTCATAAGGACTTTGGGTGCTATGCTCACTTCTGCTGCGCTGTCTAGCATTGTCTGAGCCCACTCTCCGTTTTTCAGCTGTGTCCTCAGTATTCTCGGCATTGTTGAATACTTTAATGCTGGCTACCTTCTTCTTTGGAAACTGTAATTTTTTATTTGGATGAGCAGGTTCCTTGTCTTTGGACTTGACGTGCCCTTCCCTGGGTTCCGATCGTCCTCTTCTTTCCGATTTCTGCGAGGAAGTCTGAAAAGATTGAGAGGGACGTGTATCAAAATCTTGATATCTATCCGGTTTCTTTATGTTATCCCTATTTCTAAGGTTGTATTTTTTCACAGAGGGCTCCCTTTGGGGAGACTTGGGTCCTTGGTCCGGAGATCTTTCTCTCCGCCGAGGAGACCTTCCTCTGGACTGGAATCTTTTTTCTTTTGGATTGGATTGTTTGTTTCCATCCCAGTTCTTCTTTAGACTGTTTAGATTATTTTTAATAAATATTTTTTCAGGACTTTCAATTAGTTGGGGCTTTACTGGTATTCCACCCAAACTATCTCTACCTAGTTCTTCATAGGATTTTTCTATAATTCTGGCAATTTCAGCTGGTTGGTCAGCTATATCTGTCTCTTTTAACCTCTGGCGGATCGCCACATTTGCTGCTTCTCCTTTTATGTTGGCTAGTAATATTGCCGAGACCTGCTTGAAGTGTTTTAGTAATTTCATACCGAGAGTTAAAGCGGGTTCTGGACCGTATTTGTCTTGAATTTGTTTTAGCACATCTGGTATTACCGACATGGATGGTACACCATGTGTTTTTGTGTAAATGGAAGCAAAGACTGTACCCCAAGTGTCACAGTCCTCCATGTGTGGTGCGATTCCCATTGGAAGACAGATAGTCAGAATCCTGTGTTTATCCACAGGGGTGGTGTCTGGAAACACCGCCTCTATTTGGGTGATTTTTTTGTGCTAACCAGAATGGTATTTGTTCCCGTTTAGCTGGTACTTTACCTAGGCAGGACTGTATGTTCTGTGGTGTAATTTTATTTGTGTTCCCCTGATGTGGGGTCAGCTGTGGAATTTTAACTACAGGTTGGATGGTTGAAGTCCGCATTACATATTGGACTAGTTGTCTATATATTTTAATTAGTTGTTTTAGTTGTACTAAAACATCTGCTGCAGACATTCTTTCGATGTCTGGATGTGGTGTGTATCCGGCTAGGACCGGCCATGTTGCTCCTGGTCTACCTAGTGGACCGAGCCTGGTGATGTGAGTATTATGTTTTAGGGCACCATTAAACAAGAGCAGGTGCTCTTGGAACTTGAGTGGTACTTCCACTTCCTCGAAAGGAGTGTAGGTACCCGGTGGTTCCTCTATTTTATAATAGTGGAACTCCTTTGTTACAGCATTTGCTGCTGGAAAGTTTATCCATGAATAGAATACCTCTGTCTGCCGATATTCGTGTGCCTCAATTACGAATATGACTGTACCACCTCTTGGTGTCAGTCCATTGTCTATAAGTTTTAACGTTATAGATCTTCTTATGTTGACCGGGATGAGTTTTATATCCGGGTCCGCTTCTTGCATAGTATTATCAGCTTCTATTATTTCAGCTGCTAATCTAGCTCTCTCTCTTTCATCATCACTTTCTGGCATTTTACTGTCAGGAAGGTTATTCTGTTTGTTTGCAGATCAGGTTTCTTATGGAAACAAAGATTAGATGCACAATATTTTGGAACAGTGTATCCTTCAACGTTGATTGAACCAAGAACCATACATAGGAGTTCCCTCCTGCGAGGTTTGGCGGATTTTACCTCTCACCCACTCCAGTCGTCTTTGGAGTATTATGGGGAAAAAGGGGTCTGAGTGAAAGAGCATGACTGAGTTTCTCTAAAGTCTTGCGTTAGTTTTATCGCCTATCCAAACACGTTGGGCGCCATGTAGTGTAGTTCCTATTATCCCAATAGGCTCTGCGCATTGGAATAATACCTCCAATAGTATAGACCTAGACCAGACGTTAACTAGGTCTTCTACTGTCGATATTAGACTTAAAGTTTTGGGTTTGCCAGCTAGCTCAGAGTTCACTAGAAACTTTCTCGAATAGGCAAGGAGGAGTTGAACCTCCCTGGATAGACAAGAAGGGATTTAGTTTCTGACAACCATAGAACATGACAACTTTGCTCTCCCCTAATCAAGAGTGTATCTCTAGAGTCGTGTGAAAACAAAAGACAACTTATTTTACTCAGTCAGTACGTGCATTCTTAGTTTCACCAGATTGTAGAGAAAAGGAAGAGACGGGCGTGTTCAATAAAAGATGTTATTTATTGATCAGTCTCTTTTCTCGTACAAGAGAAATGAATCGATATTATTGCAATACGTATGGTTAAGTAAAGTGCATACAATAAAAGCAGAAGTATAAAATAATACTGTAAAAACATTTATATGGTTTCTAAGCCATATGGTGGTTTAAAATGGATAAAATAGATACATACATATAAACATTTGACTAATCGTACTCAACTGGTGCTTCTAACTACGCCTACCCCAGTGTACCTGACCTAAGCCTAATACGTGGGCGGGGATAGAAAGTAGCAGTTGAAGTTAAGTTTGTTTTGCCAAGTGACTGACTCAAGAATTCTCTGCAAGGGGTTATTCAGTTCCGTACCTTGAATCTAGGATGATTGTGGGATGGTATCTCTCATCTTTGGTCTCGATATTCCAGGCTGCCTGCAAGGGCTGCTCGGAAGCGCCGGAGCTGGATTTCTCGGCAGGAGAAAGGCAGCGTCTCGTTCTCAGCGCGTCAGGAAGGCGGGGCAGCGTCAGTGGGCTTCGCTCTCTGCTGGGCTTCGGCAAGTCTCGCTGCTCCGATCTCGTCACCACCGCGTGTGTTTGCTTAAGGCAATATCGGTAATATTTATACCTGTATGGTGCCGAGATTGACGTAAGGATGGACATAGATACGTCATTAAGGATGTCATACGAGCTGGTCGTTAGCACATTCTTTTACTGAAGTTCTCGGTGAAATCAAAACAATGGCCGCAGGGTTTTTCCCAGGTTGTCATAGGTTTGATTTGTTTTGAGAACTCCGTATGCCTTATCAGGGGCTGGAGGAATATTGCTTTGCCTAATTAGATGGCAAGCATTATGACCTAATCAGATAACGCGCTCCTGTGCCGTGGTCTGGCGTAATCAGATAACGGTTTCTGCATCATGGGATGGCTGCTAGTTAACTTGTTAACCAGAATAGGGTCAGGAATAGGGGGATCGATACAGAACCTATAGGAATACATCACAAGAGGAACTAATGAAAATACTGAATCTGCGAGGGGCTGGTAGGCTCCATTGGCTTGGCCATATTAAACAATGGCTGGTTCGTCTTGGGTTGAAGGATCTCTGGGAACACCCAGAAATCGCTTGTGTCATCCGCCCCAAGAAACTAATGAAGGCATACTATGAGGAGTATAAACTATCTCAACTTCATAGCTGTCCCCGAACAGGCAGATTAACTACAGTTTTCTTAGAAATCAAAGATAGGTTTAGCTTTGAGCCGGTATTAGATGAAATTAAACCTGTAGTGGCCCAAAAGCTATACCTCCAGTTTATACATGGGACACTTCCTCTTCGATGTTTTACTTATAAATGGGGGGGTGCACAAAGTTCAAATTGCCCTGCTTGTAATTGTACTGAAGAGACTATTCCGCATGCTTTATTTATCTGTACCGCCTATCAAAAGGCGAGGAAGCGATGGTTGGTCCAGATTTGTAGGAACCTAGGAACTAGATGCTGTTCTGAGGTTCTCAGGATACTGAAGTACGATACTAGTATCCCAATAGTGTACTCAGTGGCCGGGTTCTTATTTTCTATGTGGTGCACGTGCCGGACATATCTGAAAAGCGTGAGTGAGGAGTGATCCATGTCGGATGTGAACTATTGAATATCCTAGCCTGTTAGCTTTAAATTAGGCCCTGTTTTTGTTATAATAATCTAGGACTGTTGTTGGCCTTAGAACACGGCATAGCAAATCTTGATTCTCAGGTATCATGTTTGAAGAATGATAAAGTATAGGCCATCTTTTTATATTATGTCGGCAAGACAAATGTTTTTAGGTAATTTATTTATTTATTCAGCATTTTGCATTTCCCGAGTATGGAGTACTGTACACAGCCATGAATCAACCTCTGTTTTTAGCACTTTCGCATGTTAATTCAACTTGACACGTATTTGTTTTTGTTGCTATTTTTAGAAACTTTTATTTGTATTTGTTATGTTTTGTGATTGTACTTTTGAGGTTTGTGAACCGAAATAAAGTATTTTTTAAATGATTATTTGAAATCTGCAGAGGAAATAAAAAGTGGAACAACAAATAGAGAACATGCAAACCCTAATAGAAATCAGGACTTTATTAATGACATAGAGGTGCATGTTATATGGCAATTTCCCTTTAACTGAGGCTCTCATCAGCAAAAATATCTCAAAGCATCCATAACGCAACTGAACCAAATTGCTCTAATACTAAGGCTGCAGCTTCATTAAATTGATGCTACAAAGTAAGAGAGTAGCCAAGGACTAAAGAAAGAGAATGAGAAAAGGAATCAAATGAAGGTCTGATTCTGATGCAGTCCAACATGGAAGGCGATGAAATCAGAAATAGATCGACTGAGAACTACAGACCAAAGGAGGATCCATAGCAGGCAGACCACACAGGCATCATCAAGCACAAGCAAAGTGCAGGAATAACACAAGTCTTAAATCTTTGACGAAAGGTTTTAGAGGTGATTGTACTCCTTGAGACAAGCTAGGCCAGCGGCACAAGATGACTTTGCAAGACTAGTGCAAAAAATGCGCTGTAGCTCAGGTGTTTATCAAGAATGGAGAGAAGGATACATCTGTAAGAAATTTAACTCTAGCCGAAAGGTACTGGTCACCCTGGGTCAGAAACAGGGAAGCCGATGATTGAGATCCACTTCAAGAAACAGATGAACGCCTAAGAGAGTAAATGATCCATCTTGCAGATGCTTTCGCCCTTGAAATTCCAAATGTGCACCTCGTCAACATTATTGAAGATACCCAGGTGCTCGCACAGTGAGGTGTCTTTCCATACTAGAAGTTTTGAAATCCTTGGTCAGACCTATTAGGGTTTTTGATCTGGTCCCCAGGCTTATTAATCTAGTGAACACTACTGTACCGGATGGTGGAGCTCGATCAGTTCCTGGCTAGCCTGGGATAGCGATGGTAATGGCTAAAAGCTTTAGGCAACAAATACGAAGGGGCAAGAGACAAGACCAGTCCAGTTACAGAACCATACAGACTGGTGTAAAAGCCTAGCCTGCTTGCATCAAATTCCAAAACCATGTAACTCCTTCAAGTGGCCTAGAGGGATTATGTCAAATAGGTGAGGCCCATCCACAAGTAAAAGCTCCTCTAACTCAGTGCCTCTCAGAGATAGGAGCAACAGTATACTATCATATGAAGTTCCTTCTTCAGGCAGAGAGGTTTAACTAATGGAAGTTTGATAGACGAATTGAGGAATTTTGCTACCTGGGAGGGAACATAAGCTGGCTCCTCAAAGTTTACTAAGAAGCCTAGGAGATAATGATAACATTCAGTGTAAGAAACTTTTTCCTGAAGCAGGGGACGGTATTGAGTAATCAGAAGACTATCATCTAGGTGAAATCTTTGGGAGGAGAGATGGCCTATATCTGTGGGATTATTTTTGAGTTCATATTTTTGTGCACTAATAAAGGCATATAATATGTTATTTTATACATGGCATCACATATATAGATTGAATTAAGATAGTTGCAGTTGAAACCCAGTATATACAATGTATGGAAGTGAAGTTATTAATGAGTTATAGTTAGGCCCAATGTCTGTATCAATTTCCATTTTAAACAAGATGGATGCTGTCTCTGTCACTAACTGCTGTTTCCCCCATTGAACCATCTACTCCTCACAGGCTCCAAAGAGCTCAGTCAAGCTGATGTGTAGTAGTTTATTTCCATGGTTACATTGCTTTTGATGAACTTTTCCCTGTTCTCTATCACTTGTAATGTTTGGCAAGGTCCCTTCCACTTCCTTCAACTGTGATCACTAGTCTATTCATTTACCTAAAGTTTTATTGTTCAATGTGTCATGTTTCTTCGAAAACCTGTGGATGATATTAGCATAGAGGGTGTTGAATATCATTTTTAGAAATGGGATAGGGCCTTTATGTTGAGATAATGGCATGTAATACTCCTATGTTCTAATTTGCTAAAGAAATGATACCTTTGCTCACACCATGATGATTTTACAGTTTCTTTAATTTACTGTAAGAATTATGTATAAATACCCCTTCATTATGGGTGAGCCAGAAGACTTTCCTATTCTGCTAGGGATGCTGCCCAATTTCTTAATATTTTGCTGCACATTGAGACTTAGAATATTTTTCTGATTTTTACATAGTTTGTATAACTTTGCACCTAAGAGCCTTCATGGCATCCACTCTGTAACACGTATTTTGAGTTTGTGTAGAACAACCCGTTAACAATTTATTGATCTAGAACTTAATTATTTAATGAACTGTTTGGCTTTGCTAACTGATGTTTGGGGACATGTGATTTAACTCATGAAACTGAGGTTAAACACCATCTCCGAGTCTGCAAACTGTGGAAGAACTGATTGAGGTAAATTTTGGGGTGTCTAAATTTTGGGGTACGGTTTTACTCCCACACATTTGTTTGGAAGAGCTGATGAAAATTGAATGGGTTGAGGATAGGCTGAAAGAAATGGAAAAAAAAATCCAAATATTTTACAGATGATGCGATGCTTGGATCATTGTTCATTATCAAAGGAGGGGAAGGTGGCCATTAACTCGGAAGCTTCTTTGCAAAACAGGTCGCCATAAACAAGGCCTCCAGCTGAATCAAACTGAGTTGATGCATTCACATAATGTATTTTAGTGTCCATACAAGGATGGGTGGACTTACAATGTTTTACAGTAATCATAACATCAGTCACATTCAAGAAGCACACAGCTCTCTGTGCCCAGACATGTCCTGTACATCCAGGGCAGATGGAGCCTGCTCCAACATATCCAGAAGGCTAACCTGGGCCTATCATATGTAAAATGTTGATATTAGTTCACTTTACACTGCAATCAGTGCCCTTTTTATGGTCTCTGTCAGACCATAGGACATAGAAGACCACATTTGGGTTAAACTTGGGAGTAATGCAAACTCTAATTTCAATTGTGTGCCTCAAGGTCATGGCTAAGAACTAGATCTAGGCCTCTTGTCTAGAGGGCAAGCAAGACTATAGTTAGTAGAAAGAGCCACATTTTGTATTGGTTGCCAGCATCAAGGAGGTTAAGTCATCATATTCATCATCTGAGACCCTCACAGAGCAGGTAATAGAGGCCTTCACCTATCTTGGGAGAAGAGCATTCCCAAAGCCAGTTAGCAATAGTGGGAAATGTATCTTCAGTGTAGGCTTGGAGGATGGGCTTCACGTGCTTGTACATATACCTGAGTTTTCTGAATGTTAAGGGTCTGAGGATCATTTCAGGAGTGTATCAAAATTCTTTGGCCACTGGTGGTCTAATCTGCATGAACCTTGAGTCGCCTGGGCATTCACCCAATGGATAATGAGGCACATGACCGGGCTGCACCTCCATAATGGTGGGACCTCAGCAAGTACATTTTACCCCAAGGATACCAAGAGGTCCAGGGCACTCACAAAGGAAGTTTCTGACTTTGCTGTTACAGCCCTCAAAATCTTTAGCACTTGGTCTCAAGACTAGTTAGGGAGTAAGATAAGGAAGCAAAGGGGGTATTTACCCAGCTTATTTACAAATGTCTGACAGAGTAACTGTTAGAAATGGGGTCAATAATTTACCAACCTAATTAGCCTTCTCGAGTTAGATCAAAACACAGTTCTGCTCCACCCATCGTACTATGGTATACAAACTGCCTAAAAAAAGCTAAGTACTATGGAAACACAATAGTTCATTGTGGACTGGACCTAGGCACAATTTCAAGTTGAATGCGAATGAGTGGAGGTCAGGCACAAGGAACGGGTTGTCCCAGCCATAGGTTTTACCATCACACTTAGCAGTGGTACTATAATCTTTATTCAATCCTCCAAAGGTAGATCATAAAAGATAAACAAATAACAAAGACAGACAATAAAACACAATAGAATATAAAACGTTAAAAATAATAAAAATATATAAAGAACAAGCAGAAGTAATCCACAATAAAATTAATTTAAAAAACATCAACTTAGAGGAATTAAAAGTGCGTAGGTCAAATTTTGGCAACATAATAGAGAACCAACAAACATAAACTCCAGTTATGCTCACTATCACAATGTTCAAAAAAGCATGCTCCTCCTTTGAGCCAATATACACTTCAAAAAGTAACTGAATAGCATATGTCATGATCATTAAGTTGCTGTAAATAGAGTTATAGAAAACAAAACAAAAGCCAATACTTCACACTTGATTCTTGATACTTATTTCTCAATACCAGCGATTGGAACGACAAGTAGATCCATACTTGTTGGACAGAATAAATCTATTTTTTATTTCTTTTACTTAAGTTTCTTTGTTTGGTTAATTTTCACCAATTTCATATTTGAAACATCTTATACAAACATCTCTACATTAAATACAAAAATTCTTTACATATCATCACGCAACACCCTCCACATATTCATATTCATGCCATACTCACAGTGATTGCACACATCAAACATTCAATCTCACACACACACAACTCCTACAATATATTTACAGTTACATTTACATTTACAATATTCAAAAAACCATAGACACTTGATAAATAGAGTCTTTTTGCAATTTGGAGCGCTTTTAACAAAAGAAATTGATATGGTCTCATGGCTCAACAAATATGGTCTACGCGTTTCGAACTCTGAGTCAATTAGGAGTTCTCATTAGGACCGAAGCTGTGAAAAAAGTAAGCGAGAGGCCTTTCTTTAGTGCTTAATCTTTCTTATCATAATGTCAATTTTGCTCTACCACTATTCGCTACCACCTCTTACCTCCAATTAAAGAGCTTATTGAGGAAAATCTCGACGCTGGACATTCGCTGGTTGTATATGGCTAGGGTCAGGGCAACCATTTTTTTGTCAATGCACGTGGCGAGCAAAAAGGTGGTACCTACCACTCGAGAATATCGGGTTATTCTGCTTTCTTAAGCAGAGTAAACAGGTGCACCTATCATCAAACTCCAAACCAAGGTATGGAAAAAAATACACACTATCCAGCTTTCTGCAATCTATGCTTAAGGTACGAGTTTTTGTATTTCTAGGGCCACATACCATTGTGAATGTTTTAGTGAAGTTGGTCTCCAGTTCCATACTCCTCATAAATAACACAAAGCTATAAATTAACAGCTAGATTCATCAAAGACCCGTTTTGCGAGTCTTTAATAGCGATTCATAAGGAATCGCTATTAAGGACTTGCAAAACGGGATTCATGTAGGAATTGCAAAAAAAATTGTGATTCCTTCATGTTCCTTATTTGCGATTAGCAAATTGCTAATCGCAAATAAGGAATAACTCCCCATGCATTCCTATGGCCCTTTGCGAGTGCAATTTTTGCATTTGGGATTCATCATGCCAAATGCAAAAATCGCTAATAAAGAATTCGCAAATATGCGAGGATTAGCATTTAAGGAATCTCTATTAGAGATTCCTTAAATGCTATTCATGAAACATTTAAAAATTGTGAATTCGCAATTTAGGACCGCTATTTACCACGAAGTCAAACCTCGTGGTAAATAGCGAAAACTTAGAAAAATGCATTTTAATGCATTTTTCTAAGTTGCATGTTACACACACACATGTCCTTTGGACATGTGTGTGCACAACATCAGTGTAAATTCACATTTCAGGGGTGCTACAGGGTGTCCTTTGGACACCCCTTCACCCTTGAAATCGCATCCTTATTTGCGATTAGCAAATTGCTAATCGCAAATAAGGAATAACTCCCCATGCATTCCTATGGGCCTCATAGGAATGCATGGGGAGTTATTCCTTATTTGCGATTAGCAATTTTCTAATCGCAAATAAGGATGCGATTTCAAGGGTGAAGGGGTGTCCAAAGGACACCCTGTAGCACCCACGAAATGTGAATTTACACTGATGTTGTGCACACACATGTCCAAAGGACATGTGTGTGTGTAACATGCAACTTAGAAAAATGCATTAAAATGCATTTTTCTAAGTTTTCGCTATTTACCACGAGGTTTGACTTCGTGGTAAATAGCGGTCCTAAATTGCGAATTCACAATTTTTAAATGTTTCATGAATAGCATTTAAGGAATCTCTAATAGAGATTCCTTAAATGCTAATCCTCGCATATTTGCGAATTCTTTATTAGCGATTTTTGCATTTGGCATGATGAATCCCAAATGCAAAAATTGCACTCGCAAAGGGCCAGATTCTCAGAATTTGGCCCTTTTGCGAGCGCATTTCGCTTGATGAATCTGGCTGTAAGGTCTTAAGACTATTGGCTGTTCTGGCCAGAAGGATTGCACCATTCATGTATAATAATGTAGGCATGGTCTTCGGCCCAACATAGGGTACCTCCGCATCAGCAGATGATAATATTCTCTCCAAGTCATTAATAAAGAAGAATGGAGGCAAGAACTCAACCCTGGCGGACCCCTCAATTAACTTTAAAAGATTGGGTACATTCACCAGCTGACCCAATTGAAGGTGCTCAATAAACCGATGAACGTCAGATAGACGGATGAGCCCTTAGCATATTTACATTTAGCAACTATAAGGTAAAGGTTGAGACACTGTTCGATTGTACCGAGCCCCTTTCTAAACACATTTTGTATCTGGGAGAGGATATTACTCTCATTTATCCTGTAAGGAGGCCTTCCAAGACAACTCTTCCAATGATTTTGGCAGTTGAGTCAAGAAGGGATATCAGGCAATAACACCTATGATCGTGGGCATTGCTGTTTTTAAAAGTAGGGACCACTGTTGACATGCACCAAGACAGAGGCACTCCCACCCAACAAACAGAATTAAATACGCAGGTGAGCACAAGGGTCTAGAATCCTGGGTCCTCCCTGAACAAGTCAAGAGGAACATCATCCGGGCCTGGTGCCTTCTAGCAACGACTATTGAGAATAGCTTTGAGCATCTCTTCCTCCCTAAAAAATTAAGATTGGCACAGGAGGAGCTAACTATCTGTACTTCCTCAACAGACCCACTACCAGGTGAATACATTGCGGAAAAGCGCGCTAACCAGGTGTCCATTGTAATATGGTTAGTAACTTTTTCAGAGGGCGTTAAAGGAGATAAAGCTGACTGAACAACCTTCCAAAAAGCTTGAGCACCAACTATAGCCTCCCATTTGTCCTCCTTGAGAGCCAGTGCATAAGCTTTTCTGCTGACCACTTTTATACACTGATCTCAGGAAGAACGTATGGGTAGAGAGAGAGTAGTTGAATGCATCCAGGAGGTATCCACACTGTATCAGGTATCCCCTGTGGCTCCAGCACTACCACTCTCCTTACCGCAGTCGTTCATTGTCTTCCAGCCCTGCAAGGACTGCAGATCTATTATGGAGGGCGAGTGATGAGTGCAAGGGGTCTCGGAGGTACTTGATTTGACGCCAATGGCCCACCAGACCTAATGATGTGGTGTGTCAAATGCCTATAAAGAAAGCTCAGTGGCAAAATCCTCACCGAGCTAGCTTTGAACATTCTTGCCCTGGCTAAACCCACAATTTGGTTCAATACCATGGGATTTCAAAAATGTGACTTCTCCATTAAATTGCTTTACCATGCCACAGATCCCCCCGCTCTTCTAGCAAAAAGAATCTCTTTTGAAAAATCCCAGTAGACACACACATTAATATAAAGCCAATGTATGATTTTGTTCATAAGTCCCCTTGTGTATTCCAGTCTATCAACAGGAAGACATGGTACACAACTACTTAAGGACATGAAGCGGGAGGAAGATCAATAACCGGGTGGGGGTCCGAGCACGGATACCTCCTTTCAGCCTGCCTGGCAACCTGCTTAGCAAGAAGGGCTTCTCCCTCTTCACTCTGTGACACCCTGCTCAATGCTAATCCAGTAATAGTAGCTGGAGGCTGGCTGTTAACGACCTCCCCATTCCTGTAATTAGAAGCCTGGTGCAACGTAGTTAATGGTGTAGAGTTCAATGGAAAAGCAACTGCAGCGATCTGGAATTCCTCGGGGGAAACAAGGGGTCCTACTAGCGGCCAACATTAACAATTGAGCCTCGATTTATTTTTTATTTTTTTTGGGAACTTGTAGAGCGCGCGGCTACCCCCAAAGGGGGTGTCCCGGCGCTGAGACTGTAAGCTAGAAAGGGAGTTGAGCCTATGACAATGAAAATAGCCAAGTTTTGAGACGGCTACGAAAGAGTGTTTCAGAGGAAGAAAATCTGAGATCTAAGGGGAGGCTATTCCATAATTTAGCCGTCATAACTGCAAAGGCTCTGCCGCCCATTCTGAAGCGACGGAACCGAGGGACAACAATGTGGCGCAGATTGTTGGACCGCAAAGATCGGACTGAATGGGATAATACTAATCTCTTACGTAAGTAGTCCGGTCCTATCCCATTGAGGGCCCGAAAAGCAAGAGTTAGCATTTTGAACTTGATGCGACTGGCGATTGGAAGCCAGTGAAGTTCTTTGCGATATGCTGCAACTGAATGTCGAAAAGGGATATTGCCAATCAGCCTCGCTGCCGCGTTCTGAACGATCTGTAGGCGTTCAATTTGATATTGGGGGGCCCCGGCATAGAGGCTGTTGGCATAGTCCAGATGTGATGTGATTAAGGCCTGCGTGACCGTTCTGCGAGCATCTAATGGCAAAAAAGGAAAGATCTTTCGCATCATCCGCAGTTTCCCAAAACAGGCAGCAGTGACCTTGTTAATTTGGGGACTACACGACAGAGCATCGTCAAACTGAAAACCCAGATTGCGAGCAGTGTGAACAGGAATGGGGGGAGGATTCAGTACAGTCGGCCACCACAAGGTAGAGGGAATTGTAATTTTTTGATTAAAAAACAAAACCTCCGTCTTGTCAGTATTGAGTCGGAGATGGTTAGACGCCATCCAGGAACATACTTCGCCCAGGCAGTGGCGAAAACTGGCGAGGCTGGAGTCAGAGTGATCTCTAAAAGAAAACATGAGCTGTGTGTCATCAGCATAAGAGATCACTCTGACCCCAAATGACTCGACCACCTTAGCCAGAGGGGCCAAATAAACATTAAAAAACAATGGGCTCAAAGCGGAGCCCTGCGGCATTCCACAGACAATGGGCTTACATTCCGATTGGAAAGGTCTAAGAAGGACCCTCTGCGTTCGACCTTGAAGAAAGGAGCTAATCCACGACAGAGCAGAACCGCCCAGTCCAGTCTGCTCCAATCGATCTAAAAGTATCTTGTGGGATACCGTATCGAAAGCGGCGGATAGGTCGAGGAGGACCAACATGGCCTCCTCTCCCCTATCCACACACTCTCGAATGGTCTCCGAGACTTCCAAAAGTGCTGTTTCTGTACTAAAGCCAGTGCGGAAACCTGATTGGGAATCATGAAGTATAACATTAGTCTCCAGATATTCCGCGAGCTGAAGTTGAACGGCCTTTTCTAAAACCTTAGCTGGTTTAGGAAGGAGGGAAATGGGGCGGTAATTACAAAATTGCGTAGGGTCTGCATTTGTCTTTTTCAAGATAGGAACTAGCATGGCTTCTTTCCAGGCAGTAGGAAATTGGCCCAACTGTAGTGAGGCGTTCCAGATAGAGATGAGTGGCTCTATCAGGAGGGGAGCTAGGTCACTCATAACTTTGGGGGGAGCAGGGTCTAAAGGAGAACCCGATTTACACTGAGTAAGCAGTTTAAGTGCAGAGTCAGTAGTAAGATCCTTAAAAGCTTTCAGGGCTGGTCCATTATCATTCCTATTTTTGACAAGGGAAGGGGATTGTGCAGATGTAAGGAGCGATGGAAAGGAGGAGGAGATTTTCTCAATTTTATCTTGAAAATAATCTGATAAGCCATTACATTCGATGGAAGCAAGACGATCATAAACGGGACATATTTTAGCATCCAACCAATCACTTAGGTGTTTCCTCAAATAAACCCAGGAATCATCTGGTGGATCAGGCATAGTTGCAGGCAGTACCTTAGGTAAGGGTCAGCTTCCAGGTAACATAAGGTGTGTGATCACAGGACCAAAAGGGTTGTCCCAGACCAGCCTATGCCAGTATTTTAAAGGATACGACGGGCCCGTCTGGGCCCTGGTGCACGCTGAGGCCCGTCCCGCACCATGGGAGATGTCTGGCACTTTTGAGCGCATTGCATGCTGGTCCTGCCTCTCCTGTCCAATGTGTGATGGGGGACATAGTTCCACCCCAGCAGGGCAAAGGAGCAAGGTACAAATGTGGGTACATTCGGGCTTACAGACCACACTGCGAATGGCGTCCTGCGCCGCTGGAGGTGCCCGGCTCTTTTGAGCACATTGTCTGCTGGCCCCGTCTCCGCTGTCCAAAATATGCTTGGGGACATAGTCTCACCCCAACAGGGAAAGGAGCAAGGTATAATGTTGCCCAAGGGTTTACAAAGTGATGCATCTGCCTAGATCAGTAGTTGCAGAGCAGTTTGAGGCATCCTCAAGGGAGGTGGTGTGGGCTAGTAATCGCCATTTGCAGGTGCGCAGAAATACCACTCAATAGTTGATTGTCCAGTCTATACTTTGCTTTATAAAAGTAAGAGTACATTTATTAAACACACACACTACTCAACACTATGCACCAGTTTACAAATATACATAAGCAGTTGGAATTACTTTGTGGCATTGCATAACATCTCCAGCCCTCCCGCGGGGAGGGGGGGGGGGTAGTACCACCACTCCCATGTATGCACATCATCTTGATCATCTTGCCCCCAGTGCAGTTAGTTGAACATAACCTGGAGCGAGGGCCCTGCGCACTGGCACCATTTCAGTGGCGACCCACCCCATTATCTCAACAAGCATTTAAAATAGGTAACCCTGCCTTGGTGACACACAACCCTGACTGAGCAGTTCCTACTGACGATGAAGTATACACCTCTACATCTTAAGGGCTAGCAGTCTGGATTCTTCACCTAAGTGCAGCAGCAAGAATACATATTTAAGAATCACTTTAGAATGACAGTACTCATCACATTTGTGGATCATTAGACTGCATTAGAATTACAGCCCATAAAGGCATCACAGATGAAATCACAGGATTACGCAGATACAGCAAGACACCCTAGCAGGAGTGTATGACAACTTAACCCCACTTTGCTTATGACATCACCTTACACTGGCACTTCACATTACACATGTGACCTTAGTCCCTCTAAAAGAAATAACATTAGTAAATGCACTACAAGTGCAATTACACCTCCTCACCTCCAGGGGATGCCCTTCTCCAGACATCCCCAACTCAGCCTTTCACTCCTTGATGCACTTCTCAACCCTCCTCCAGCTGTAGAACAAAAATTCCAGCCTAAGAAGAGTTAAAATGCTGGCTGAGCCCTTGAGGGGTTATTTGTTTCAAGTCCCCATGTGACTTAGGGAGGGACTTCTCTTCATTGTGCTGGGGGAGACTGCGCTCTTCCATCAGCTCCCCCCGCACCTTTGCACCTGTGTGGTGGTGACCCCGTTCTTTTGGGGCCACCACAAGCTGAGAAAACGCTGCTTGCCCTTGCAGGCCGGTCCTGGCCTGCAGGGCATTTTGGGAACTCTTGCATATGAGAGCAGCGTCTCCCCCGCTGCTCTGGGGGGAGCTGAGCTGCCCTTTATGCTGGTGCTTCATGCCTTCTTACGTCCTCGGTGGGGGCCACTTCTTTCCAGTCTGCTGGGGCCGGTCCCACCTGGGCCCCTGGCTCCTCTTTCCTCTTCACGGGGGCCCGGTCCCACCCAGGCCCTCCACAGCTTCAGCACTGCTGGAGGTGGGGGCAGCCCTACTAACCCACCCCCGGCTGCACCGGCTGGCTCCCGGTCCGGCCCGCACTCTTGTGGGCGGCCGCGGGAGCCAGCGCTGCTCTTCCGGGCAGACCCGGCGGCTGCAGCATGACCAGCGAGTCTTTGGGGGAGTGCGACGACACTCCCCCCTGCCTTCCTGCACTTCAGGTCCTGGGGATGGGGTCCGGGCCCCAGCACCATCTTTACAGGGAGCGCCCTGGCGCTCCCCGACCTAGTCCTCACCACAAGGAGGGTTGCGTGATGGCGAGCCCCCCTCCCCTCCGCAACCAGCATCAGGTCCGAGAGTTGGGATCCCGGGCCCCAGGGAACCTTCCCGGGGGGAGCAACGGCACTCCCCGGCATCCAGTGTCCGCGGAAGTCAGGGTGGACTCCTGGCCTTCGGTGGGGGCTCTTCAAAGGAAGCGCGAGGGCGTTCCCCGGCTTGTGTTCTGGGCTTTGGGGCCCAGAGTTGGGGTCCCGGGCCCCTTCAGGATTCCTTTTGGGTGGGGGTGGTGGCCCTCCCCGCACCCCTATATCGCCGGGAGCCAGGGTCAGCTCCTGGCTCCCCACTTGGCCACCTTCACGCGGAGCGCAATGGCACTCCCTGACTTTTCTTCCTGTTGGGAGCAGCACCCGGGTCCTGCCCCACCCCGGGGGCACATCATGGACCAGCGGCGGAGCCCCATGGGCTTCGTCGTCGGTCGTTCCAGAGGTCGATGGTCACCTACCTTCTGGGGGCGTTTCTTGGCCCTCAGGCTGCAGACTTGCGCCATTTTCACCTCCTCTTGATCCTGGCGGCGCTCCCCAGCCACTGGGAGCACTCTCCTTCGCCCTCAGGGTCTCCCAGAGGGTGGAATCTGTGGGGAGCTGTCTTCACTGGCTCCCTGTGGCAGCCTTTGTCCTGGCTCTCCTCCTGGGTCTCTCTTCTCCCTGCGCAGAGGCCCTGGCTTCTGCGAACTCTTCTCCTGGTGCTGTTCAGGAGCTTGGGGGCAGTCAGGAGGTTTCTCCTTCCAACTGCCCATTGCGCCAGGCTCCACCACCTTCTGCTTCAGCAGACCCCACCCCGGAGAGAGCTTCTCTTCCTGTGCAAGCACTTTTTAAAAGTTGAGTAGGCGGCTGGCAGGAATTCTCTGTTTGTCCTATCAAACAGCGACACGTCACTTCACTGCCCATGCTCCCTCCTTCCTGCCCAGCCTCTGGGTTTGTTCAAAATGGCTTCGTCCAGGGTCTCTGGCCACATGATCTTTGAAAAAGCCCCTCCCCCGCTCGCTGCCTTCCCATTTTGGTGCAGCCTGGTGCCTGGCACCCAGTGATAGCTGCTGATGGATAAACCTGTAGCCCCACCCATCGCCTCTTTGTGTAGAGTAGGTCTTTGCTCTGGGAAGAAAGGGCATCAATCCAGACTACAGAGGTCAGCCCCCAGCCAGGGCCTGGTTATTGCTGGCTCAGAGAAATATGACAGTTATGGATGACCCAAAAGCAGTACAAATATTCCTTCTCACATGCGTTACAGTGGACTTTAGTGCGAGTCTGGAATCTGTAGGCCTTATGAAAGTTACTCTAGCCCCTGAGCTCCACACCCCCATAGGGGAATAATGAAGTGAAAAACAGTAAAACACACTGACTTCCCTGGCATGATCCTTCCCAGTGTAAAAATCCTATTCCATGTCAGCACCCAATTCAGCATAAATCCTGCCACACCATTCACTTTGTAGCTGCTCCTGGACTACGCACGCTAGGAATCTCCCCTGCGCAGCCTTTTCATGAGTGCACACACATGTACACCTGTGTCTGCATGTAACCAGCTTGGTGTCCCTTACTCCAGCTGCTGCGCAGTGGCCTGATCAAGCCAGGGGGACACCAGTAAAATCCCCATGCAGTCTCTTTCATTATGCGTTTACTGTGGGTGAGTCCCAACATATGAGGCTCCCCCACAGTAAAAGCTCAACAATTAGGTGCTCAAAAAGTTAAAAATCCGGGAGGCCCATAGTATCAGAACCACCATCTAACAGGTATGAACTGACAACTTCACCTCTTTGGATTTCTGCAGGTCTCGTATACATTGCATAGAGTGTTCTACCTGTTTAGCCCTGGTTAATAACTCAGTAAGACTAGGATCATTTTTGCACCACACACTTTTAAATAATTAATGTACACTTTCTTCCATTTAGACCAAGGTAGTATTGGATCACTTGGTGATGTTTGAAAAACACGAGGAGGTGTACTATTTTACATAGTGTTAATAAGATATAGAAAAGGAGAAAATGATGCAAGTGGAAGAGAAAAAAGAGAGCAAAGAGAAAAAAAGAAGAAGCAAAGAAAACAACCAATAAATACTAAAAATAAGTTAAAGTGTGGTAAAACTAAAAGAACACTGATACACAATAATGTACCCAAGTTCCACATATAGAAAAAAAAATATTATTAAGACTCTACTGTAGTGAATATGAAAAGAGATGCTGAAAACCCTTACCACAAAGGAGAATGTACTGTTTCTATGATAATGGTGGAGGGGGTGTAGTCCTGTTTCAAAGGTTATTGCCGGATGCTTGAAGAACTTCCTGTTTAGGAAACGGATCCTTCCTGTATGAATGTGGAGGAGCTCTGACGAGCAGGCACACGAGAAGAGAGATTGAGGCACCAACGTAAGGCAAGGTGAGTTCCAAATGTGCTAATGCGATGATTATAATGCACGTTTGAACAGCACTACATGCTGTGAGGGCAGCTCCCAGAGCTCGAGATGCACTCACGGGCAGAGCGGGTGTGGGTGCCTGTGAGCGAAGTTCATTGTCCAAGAGCTTGAGCACATGGGCCCAGCAGGCTCTTCCACACGTGTATAAAGCACCGTAAACACTCCTCAAATGGCCGAAAGAGAGACCTTCAGAGAAATAAAGTCAGTAGACATAGTGTAAGCATCCAAAGCACAGTACCAAAAGCAGAGGAAGGCAAGGAAAACAAACAAAATTCATCCTGGGAACACATGGGGATTAAGGCAGGGGCAAACCCATGAAGATCAATAATGAACAATACCTTAATACTCGCAACAGAGACCTGAGAGTAGGTAAGGTAATCAAGGAAACAGGGCCGGACTGGCCGTCGCGGGCAACAGGTTTTTCCCCAGTGGGCCGGAAGGGTGCGGGCTGGTTTGGACCCCTGGGGACCAGTTTTGCAGCAGTGCTGCAATATCAGCCGCCTGTAACAAAAGCGCCAGCGAGAGTGGTGCTTCACACTCGGGCAACCCTCAACCCCCCACACCTTGGGGCCGGTCGAGCTGATTGCCAGGGCTGGTTTCAGTTACCAGTTCGGCCGTGCCAGGAAATTCAAATGAAATACGAAGTATGTGAAGGAAAAGTGTTGATAAGTCACTTGTTGCCAATGTGAAGTATAATGTAAAAGGCAAGTCACACCATAACTAGAAAGAAGAGAAGATTATCTATTAAATTGAAGAAACTCCAGCCCAGGCATCCCAGGATAGGCTGCCTATCCAACTGCCTTCACAGTTTTCACTTTGTCCATAAACATTCCAAATAGAACATCCCCTAAACAAGAATAATATCAATCAGAGCATTTATATAGCGCACTACTCACCCGGGGGGTCTCAAGGCGCTGGGGGGAGGGGGTCCGCTACTGCTCGAACAGCCAGGTCTTGAGCTGCTTCCTGAAGGCGAGGTGGTCCTGGGTCAGGCGGAGGTGGGTCGGAAGGGAGTTCCAAGTCTTGGCGGCCAGGTAGGAGAAGGACCTTCCTCCTGTGGTGGCTCTTCGGATGCGGGGGACGGCGGCGAGGGCGTGGCTGGTCGATCGAAGCTGGCGTTTGGGAGCGTAGAAGTTGAGGCGGCTGTTGAGGTATCCTGGTCCTTGGTTGTGTAGGGCTTTGTGTGCGTGGGTGAGGAGCCGGAAGGTGATTCTCTTGTTGACCGGGAGCCAGTGCAGGTCTCTCAGGTGTCCGGTGATGTGGCTGCGGCGGGGGATGTCCAGGATGAGTCGTGCTGAGGTGTTCTGGATCCGCTGGAGTCTCTTCTGGAGTTTGGCGGTGGTTCCGGCGTAGAGGGAGTTGCCGTAGTCCAGACGGCTGGTGACGAGGGCCTGGGTGACCGTCTTCCTGGTCTCGGTGGGGATCCATCGGAAGATCTTACGTAGCATGCGCAGGATGTTGAAGCACGACGAGGAGACGGCGTTGACTTGTCTGGTCATGGAGAGGGAGGAGTCCAGGATGAAGCCCAGGTTGCGTGCGTGGTCTGTTGGTTTGGGTGCGCTGCCCAGGGCGGGGGGCCACCAGGAGTCGTCCCAGGCGGAGGGTGAGGATCCCAGGATGAGGACTTCCGTCTTGTCCGAGTTCAGTTTCAGGCGGCTGTTCGACATCCATTTGGCTACGTCTGTCATCCCTTCGTGCAGGTTGGCTCTGGCGGTGGCGGGGTCGTTAGTGAGGGAGAGGATCAGCTGGGTGTCGTCGGCGTAGGAGATGATGTTCAGGTTGTGTTGGCGTGCGATGGGTGCGAGGGGGCTCATGTAGACGTTGAAGAGTGTTGGGCTGAGCGAGGAGCCTTGAGGAACGACGCAGATGACTTCGGTGGCCTCCGATCTGAACGGGGGGAGGCGGACTCTCTGTGTCCTTCCGGCGAGGAAGGAGGTGATCCACTCCAGTGCCTTCTCCTGGATTCCGACGTTGCTGAGGCGCTGTACTAGGGTACGGTGGCAGACAGTGTCGAAGGCCGCGGAGAGGTCCAGGAGGATGAGGGCCGCTGTTTTTCCGTTGTCGAGCAGGGCTCGGATGTCATCGGTAGCTGCGATCAGGGCGGTCTCGGTGCTGTGGTTGGCCCGGAAGCCAGACTGCAAGAGGTCGAGGGAACCGTTCGTCTCGAGGAAGGCGGCCAGTTGCTTGTTGACGGTCTTCTCGATGACTTTGGCCGGAAACGGGAGCAGCGAGATGGGGCGGTAGTTCTTGAGGTCGGTTGGGTCTGCTGATGGTTTCTTGAGTAGAGCGCTGAGTTCGGCGTGCTTCCAGCTCTCCGGGAAGGTGGCGATGTCGAAGGAGGTGTTGATGATGTCCCGCAGGTGGGGTGCGATGACAGCGTCGGCCTTGTTGAAGACGTGGTGAGGGCAGGGGTCTGTCGGAGATCCGGAGTGGATGGAGTTCATCGTGCGGATGGTGTCTTCGGTGCTGATCGGGGTCCAGGCGCGGAGGGTGGTGGTGGGGGCGGTGGTTCGGTCGTGGCGTGCGTCGGTTGAGTGCTGAAGCTGTTGTGTATGTCCGCGATCTTGTTGTGGAAGTAGGAGGCGAGGGAGTTGCAGAGGTCTTGCGAAGGGGTGATGTCGTTGTTTCCGGCGTTGGGGTTGGAGAGCTCTTTCACGATGTTGAAGAGTTCCTTGCTGTTGTGTGCGTTGTTGTCCAGTCGTTCCTTGAATGCGGTTTTCTTGGTGGCGTGGATCAGCTGGTGGTGTTTTCAGGTGGCGACCTTGAGGGCAGTCATGTTGTCCGGTGTTGGGTCTCTGCGCCAGGTTTTCTCGAGTGCTCTGCAGTTCTTCTTGGAGCTCTTGAGTTCGTCGTTAAACCATGGGGCTTTCTTGCTGCCGGGTCTGCTCGGCGGGGTCTTCAGTGGGGCGAGGTCGTCTGCGCAGTCGCTGATCCATTTCGTGAGGTTGGTGGCTGCTTGGCTGGGGTTCGTTGTGCTGGTGGGAGGGTTCTTGCTCAGGGAAGTAGCGAGCTGGTCTGC
Organism: Lissotriton helveticus; assembly: GCF_964261635.1. Lineage (NCBI taxonomy): Eukaryota > Metazoa > Chordata > Amphibia > Caudata > Salamandridae > Lissotriton > Lissotriton helveticus. The sequence goes on along the minus strand of NC_136063.1, from coordinate 208,793,492 downwards.
AGTAATCTTGTTCCAGCTTCTGCGGGGAGCCTGTTGCTGGTGATGGTGGAGCGCGGTCCTTCTGAAGTTGAAGTGGACGCAGCTGTGGTCCGTCCAGTGGAGTCCCGTGGCGTGGCTGAAGGCGATGTCCTTGCTGGAAGAGAAGATCGGGTCGAGTGTGTGTCCGGCGTAGTGGGTGGGGGTGGTCACCAGTTGCTTGAGTCCGAGGTTGGCGAGGTTGTCCAGCAGGGTGGTGGTGTTGCGGTCGTTGTTGTTCTCCAGGTGGAAGTTGAGGTCCCCGAGGAGGATGTAGTCGGCGGAGGGGAGGGCGTGTGGGCTGATGAAGTCGGCGATGTCCTCGCTGAATTGTGTGCATGGTCCCGGGGGTCTGTAGATGAGGGTGCCTCTGAGGGTGGTCTTGGGGTTGACGTGGATCTGGAAGTGCAGGTGTTCGGCGGGTGCGAGGGTGTCGTCGGTGTTGGTCGTGATGCGGATGGTGTTCCTGTGGATGATGGCGATGCCTCCTCCTGTCTGGTTGACGCGGTCCCTCCGGATGATCTTGTAGCCATCCGGGATGGCGATGGCGATGTCGGGCGCTGAGGAGGCGTTCATCCAGGTTTCCGTGAGGAAGGCGACGTCTGGGGCTGTGGTGTCGAGCAGGTTCTAGAGCTCGACGGCGTGTCTGTTGACGGAGCGGGTGTTGAGCAGGATGCACTTCAGGTGGGTGCTGCTGGAATTCGGCTTGGTGGGTGCTGGTGTGGCGTGGGTCCGGTTGCAGGTGAACTTGCAGGAGTGGCAGCTGAAGGGTCCGTGGGTGCGTCTCGGTGTGGCTCGGTAGCAGCCCGGGGTTCGGCCGGTGTTGAGTGCGTTGAGTTCGGTGGCGTCGTAGGTCCGTCGGGTCGGCTTCCGGCGGGGGGGGCAAGGGGTCCTGGCACTGGGCGCGGTCCAGGCGCGGACGGGCGCAGACGGGCTTACCTTTGGCGCACCTTTGGCGCTCATTCGGTGCTCCCGCTGCGCGCGTCCGCTGCGCGGTCGCTCTGGGGGCGTCATAAAAAGGGAGCAGGGAGGGCGGGTCAGCTGGGAGGCGGGAAGGGGTTGCCCAATCGTCTGGCGAGGGGGCGGGGCCGCAGGCAGGAAGCGGCGGGAACGGGACCGGCAGAGCGGGCGGCCCAGCAGCGGCTGGGGCGCTGCTGTTGGCATCGGTGATGAGGAGCTCGGTCAGCAGGTCAGCAGGGGCTCTGTGGCAGGCGCGGAGAGGAGCAGGGGGGTGACCAGGCCAGAGGCGCAGTGGTCGCTCCCTAGATGCAGGCGGGGTCCCCTTAAGAAGGGAGCAGGGAGGGCGGGTCAGCTGGGAGGCGGGAAGGGGTTGCCCAATCGTCTGGCGAGGGGGCGGAGCCGCAGGCAGGAAGCGGCGGGAACGGGACCGGCAGAGCGGGCGGCCCAGCGGCGGCTGGGGCGCTGCTGTCGGCGTCGGTGATGAGGAGCTCGGTCAGCAGGGGCTCTGTGGCAGGCGCAGAGAGGAGCAGGGGGGCGACCAGGCCAGAGGCGCAATATGTGGACACATGGGACAAACCATATGAGACATAAGGTAAAAGCACCACAAATTCACAGTGCCAAACACCCACAAACAACAAAGGAATCAATCAACTCAGTGAGGTGAGCTTGGGAGTGAGTTGCCAAGGCTTGGCGGCCTGAATACTAATGTGTATAAGTATTGTAGAATGCAACCATGCCTCATCTTAATTCTGATGTAGGCTTAGTAACTACAAAAGCAGATATGAATGACAATGGCACACATCCATGAACGATGACCACCTTGAGAGGACTGGCTAAAAAACAACTGAAAGGTTCCATTTCCACTGCAGTTTGTATAATCTTTTACCACCTGTTGAAATCTGCAACTATATAATATTACCCAGGCAACCACGATAAAAGACTATCCAATATACAAATTACATTTTCAGCCCACTTCGCCAGTTCTGCAATAAATCCAAGTGTTTTGCTTTAAGGCAGGGGCCGCAAAACCTTTCTATAATGAGAGCTACTCCTGATCTCCAAAAATAGCCCTAAGCTACTGACTTTGACAAATGTTGCAGTAGTGACCATATCAGAGACTATCACAGTAGTGGCTACACTTCACAGAATTGCTAGTTGAAGCCACCCAGATGTACGTCACAAATTTGAGTGATGTCAACATATCCTACCCTGAATATTAAATAATACATTATCATGAGGGTGTGTATATCAGTAGGCATATATTTACTATTCACAACTCCACATGTATGTAACTTGAAGGTTACTATATTTTCAAGATAAAGATAAATAAATGGGAGTTAAAAATATAAATAAAACGTACTTACCTTTTCTATACTTACATGCATGATATTGTGGTAGTCAATAATCTGGATACAATATATTGGTTCAATGATATTTAAAATGTGATATTGTATTACATCAACCACCCTGATGCATAACACAGGGGGGCATATGTACAAGTCCCATCAACATCACAACGTCACTTACAGTGACGTTGTGGTGGCGATAGGGGCCTTGCCTTATTTACAAGGCAGCGTTAGGCCTCTTTACATGGCTTAACACTGCATTGTAACTAAGCCTCCATTTCATGCTATGGTTAGCGTGAAAGGGGTGGACAGTGGGTGTTGCGGTGGGCGTTCCACCGCAACTCCCATTGTTTTGACGCTGCCCCCTATTTACAAGGGCAGCGTAAATAGGTGGCAGCACTAAAATTAAGACCAGGAAAAACCTGGTTTTAAGTTGGTGAATTGAGAAGAAATGCTTTATTTTTCCTTGTTTTTGCTTTTTCCATGTGTGCTGCAGCACTCATGGAAAAAGCAAAACAACAGGGATTGTTTGTATAGGAAGATGTCCCGTAACGAAACTTGAGGGGGGCCCCCTGTGAAGTACATGGAGGAGGCCTCCCCGGCCGCCCGGCCCACCACCTACTACTTTGCCCAACCGCCCAAAAATCTGCTACATTTAATGAAATGCCTCTATATTGTCTTGCTCAAATTTCTATTGAGAAAGTGGGAAACACTCTTAGCATATAAAACTAAGCTATTTGTAACATTGTCAAGAGCAGATTATTTAACTGAGACAGCCATCAGAACAATCCCAAGAAGCGGTCCTTTTGTCTCAGTAACTGCCTATAGCTGAACAACAAAAGAAGAACACTGTAGAGTCTGAATTAGAATTTATATTGATGGACAATAACTTGAAACAGTCACACCAGCTTTACAGAAATGATTGTCATCATTAATGCCAGCTGCTGAGAAAAATACCTGGACTGTATTTCAAATTTAAGGAAGCCAGGCAGTGTTGTGTTCCATCATTACCATCCACTTGACCTCTGGATTCTGAGACATTATGCTGAGCTAACATTATTTACATTCTGTTCCTCCCTGCAGGAGTGCCCAAGTTCATTTAACTTATTTCTCGTGCGTTTTCTGGTAAATAACATAGGAGATGGAAATTATGGCCTCCCATGTGAATGGTACATATTTTTTTTTAAAAACATGCGTTTGATTATAATTTAGGCCTTGTGACACTGCTCATCTGGTTGTACCATTCTTGATTAGAAGAAGCGAGAATATTTGCTATTGTGACTTTAGGCAGTCTACGAAAGAGGAAGTTAGAGCAATCAATAGTGTCTGGTACTTCTGAATACTACCAATTTCTCTTACATGTTAAAGGCTTTGTGGGTGCAACCAACTCTGAATTCTGTGAATTTTGGGCAATTTAGAATTCATCAACCTTTATTTACTAAGAGATGTGTGGATGAAGAACATCTGTAGATGTAGGGTTTGTTTCTGCATCTTGATGCTCTTTCCCTAAGGTCATATCTCACATTGAGGGAATGTGATGTGAGAACACTTGTATTACAAAGAGAACTGATGTACAGTGCCTGTAGCATTTCGTATAACCTCAGAAACACTTATGCAGAATTTAAACATTCTGTAGCTTTGCTATAATTAGCTTTTTTGTTGAACTTTGTACATAAAATGTCATTTCCATGGGCCTAGACATGCCAGCACACGTGGTAATTGGGGCCATCATATTTGCAGCACCAGGGACATCCTAAGGATTTTTGGGGTCCTGTGTCAAGCATATTTTGGGGGCCCCTGTACGGAACAGTTTTGAATTCATGATTCTATTTCAGCTCTTTCATGCCCTCTTTGGCCAAGTCATTGACAGAGCACAGACCCACTTCTCTAAATTCCAAATGTGTTTACATGTAATATTCAAGGACAGTGATGTGTGTTTTCAATATTGTAACACACAGCTGCTTGCTTATACTATTGCAAATAATCTCTCTGACACACTGCCATTTCCCATATGCGAGGTCTTGATTTGATCCAAAAGAAACAATTTTATGGATGTTGCATGAAACATAAACATAACATTTCTCTACAAAATGTAATAGATACACATATCACCCACAGTGAAAATGGAGCAAAGGAAAATGGTATTTAAAACACTCTGTTTAAGAATCATTCAAAGCTATAAAGCAAGCAAGACTCTAAAGAACAGAGCTGGTTCTATCAGCCCCCCCCTGAAATGCTGGGCCCCGGGTTAGAGCTCACTTTGCCCATGCCTTAAAACGTCTCTGGCATCAGCCCTTAATTGGTTGCAACACTCTCCCATCCAGTAATGGCAACTTAATAAAAGGCAGCAATCGTAACCTGGGGAAAGCAAAGGAGGCCCTAGCAAGAGGCCGCCTAGACATACTGAGGCGGGGGTCTACTCCAATGTACCTAGTAGCAGCAAGCAACCACAAAAAAAGCAGCAGTGCCCTCACAACCCCCATAGGTACCCCACCTACCCCCTCCCTCCTTTACAGCGACTTGAATCACTGGACCCTCCATTAAAAAAACATCAATCAATCCAATGCCCTCGCAGGGCTGTATGCAGGCTAGACATGGCTGCATGTAAAATGTTTGCATAGAAAAGGCCTTGCCTACGAAAGCTTGGTATATCGTAAAAAAAAATACAGAGCCAGCTGCATAGGCCGTTGTCACGTCTTTAATAAGCTTTAGAGTGTAAATTAAAAACGTGATGCCTCTTCTGGCTCAAGTCGGGCTACAGCACCGTGTGTGATTAAGTCGCAGCTTTGGAGAAGCAAACACATTTTCAATGGGTCAGCATTTTTCATATCTCTAACATTTGTTGTTTATACCCAAGCAAATACACCAGGGGCAAGAAAATGTATTCCCCAACCCAACTGCTGTCATTCGAGTTGGAGAACAGCAATAATAATCAGTCCTTTAAATGGAAAAAAATAAGTTAGGGTACTCATTAATTTGAGCTGGGCATGGGTGGTGGGCGGGGTAAGAGGCGGGACGAGACATGATGATGCAAAGACATTTCTATGGGGTATTCATTTTGCCCTGGCATTTCCCTTGCTACTAGTTTCCAACTTCCAATGTATGCAGATTAACAGCTTTTAAATAATAGTCAAGCCATCAACAGCACTATTCATGCTAATGATCAGAGTGCCTCAGGACAAAAGAGACTTTGGAATAGCAGCGTTAATAATGAGTACTACGCCTGTTGCAGGACATAACAAAACGTGAGAAAAGTATCAATATAAACAAAACGTGTTAACTCATTACACAAAATAAAGGCCAAACACGATTTGTTAAGGTTTCCTTGTTTAGCTATATTTGCAGCTTCTTACTGTGATACTGTTCCGACTTGGTTGCTTTGGGCACAATACTGACATATACACAGAAACAAGCAGACATGCACACACAAAAGCATTCCACGCATTTATTTAAAACTACCTCCTGAGAGTGTCCCGATTTCCTTCCTCTCTGAGCTCGCTTTCTCTCTCACACTCAAACATACACAGAGCAGGCAAACACACACACACACAAGCAGACAAATATACACCAAAAAGGTGCATTAGGGATTATTCCTGCGTTACCTCACAGCAAGCGACAGTGTGAAAGGGATTGACAGAGCAGGGCCTGAATGGGCCCTACTCTATCAAACAGAGCAGGACCTGATATTTCCAACACACAGGTATCCCTTGCATAACGTGAATGAGCCACTGCTGAATGGTTAAGCAGTGAGTCGGCTAAGAACTAGAGAGGTGCTTGGCTGTTAGAGTGCCTGGCAGATTTGCTCCACTCTGACTGCCTCGAGTTCAGCTGCAATAGCACCAATAAACTTACCTTGAATGAGTACCGGTACTCTACTTGGCAGTGGAGAAGTGCCAGTACTCTGATCGGTGAAAATAAGAAGTGCTGGAACCAGTACCTGCGAGTACCGGCCCATTTAAAGTACTGATAATAATAGCTCACTGTAAAGCCCACAGTCACAATGAAAGTGCTGTCAATGAAGCATGGCACATAAAGCTTTGCTGCGCCGGGAGAGAGAATGGAGACGCCATTGGAAATGAAAGCACGGCCCCAGAATCAAAATTATTAGAACCCTTTTGGTCCCCAAACTCGCAAAACGGCGGCAGCACCCCGGACAGTGGTTCAGATGTTGGCTGAGGGGAGATATGTCAAAAAATACAAATAATTATCAGTACGTAAGAAGAATAATAATAAGGGACTAGTACCGCAATTGTTTATGGCCTCACTCACCATCTCAGTACCCAGAGCCCACCATTCTGCCGCCTCACGTGCAGTTTACATTGTGCATGAACATTCCAGTCCAGCCCTGCCCCAACCTGGCCCCACCCTGAGGTAGAGGACCACAAAGCTGTGCGTGCGCAGCGCACACCGCACCAACCAGCATTTCATTTGTTTGAGGGGACTGGCGCATAACAGGTCTCCAACCTTTTCTGTAGTGAGAGCTACTTCTGATCAGTGAAAATCATTGTGAGCTACTAAAGGACAAGCAACTCACGCATTTTATAAGAGACCCCCCCAAACCCCTCTCCACACCCAGCTTTATCGACTTTGAACCAAAATTTTCCAGAGCCCATACTGTGGGTTGAACACACACTGCAGTGGAAACCAAATGAAAAAAACAGATCAGTACGTATTGATCATCATTTGCAAAAGTGAAAATACAATTTTTTAAAACATTTTTGAACAAGTGCCTGTTTTCTTTTCATTACATCTGATACATTCTGTGTTAGAAGATAATGGCAAACAAAGTACGTTAGAACCATTCAAATATAGTTACCTAAATATGACACCGGAATGCGAAACATATCACACAATAGCTCTCTGCCTGGCTAGCAATGTGGTATCGAAAACAAGAATCACAAGCAGCACCATGGACAACTGACCATCCCATGAACACAAAAGGGCAACGCTATCACACCTATCCGTGCACGTGACACACTACACATGTTTAAAATAATCAAGCTCATTTTACTTTACATTGACCAACAGACACTGTTACTAGATTAGATGCTTAACAAGCGTCTAGCCAAGAATACACAACCAAAGCACATCTGGTCGAGGGAAGTCCCCGAATGCCTTAAAATGGGCATTTAGCATGAGAAACTGCTTAGGTGCCAAACTATTCGTGGATGGTGCCATAGAAAGGCTGATGGAGCAGAGGCAGCATTGTTCTGCACCTGATGCATTTGTGAGGGCATTTCATGTTTTGAGATATTGACATTTGGTTCAGGGAGCTGTAATAACTTGCATGTTAGTATGTCTGCGTGAGAGAGAGAGAGAGAGAGAGAGAGAGAGCACCTAATGGTTGCCACAAGCCTGATGCAACTTTTTCAAAAACACTGCGAACAATCCAATTCGATACTGTCTGCGTACAGTTGCACAAAGCATCCAGTGCACGCAGTGGTGAGAAGTGGTGCCTTCCCCCTTACACTCTCATGATTGTGCATAAATATTCCCTCACATCCCAGGCTCCCACATCATAGTCAACCACATGAGCTGCAGGCACTAACCCGCATCCTACACATTTCCACTTGCTTGTCCATAGTAAAGCTCTGTGGGAGACCTTGGAAATGACAGAGCTGGACTCTAATCCCAGCTCTGCAACTTGACTGCTCAATTGTGTGATTCTGGGAAAATCTTTTCTCAAACTAGGAATAGAAGTAATATAAACACACAATAGAATATATAGTGTGCTGCCTAGTACACGTTCTCGCTCCCAGGGCCCATTACAACTTCATCTATGCAACTGACCTGTTGTCAACTGGACTCCACGCACCATGATCGTCTATCTACAGCACCTCCTGCTACAATAAAAATGTTCTTCATAAAGCGCTACGCTGCTCACTGGAATTAGATCTGCGCTATTCTCTATGGCTTTTTGACCACTGAATGGCCTATTCAGAGGCACCTTGGACCTGTTGTTGATGGCATTGCTACAATCAGATACATCTTCTTATCCGGTATTCAACTTGAACAGGTCGAAGCGTTTACATATCTAGGAATAAACCTCTCCAAACGTTTGTGTTCCAGGGTGTGAGTTCGACCCTGGCACACCTCACTCCTCCCGCTCTATATAACCTTTGCATTGGAGCTGGCATTTTCTGATGACCTCTGACAGCGGGGGCATGTAGGTACCTTTAGGTGCCACATGGATTCTGTCCTGCAGTAGTGCAAGAGGGGAAAGTTCACTTCTGTTCCACCAGTTATACCCTTGGTGCAGCATACAACCTGGGGTGCTCCTGAGGAATACTGTAGCAAAGCCGTGAAACAGCTGCCTGCAATGCCCTTAATGTAGCACTGAACTTTCACTTTAGATCACCACTCAGGGCTGAGCTGATGTTGCTCTTCCAATCCTTTTCCATTTACGTTGTTTCTGTCCCCTGCTGAAGGAGAAATACAGCCTGTTTTAGTCAACCAAGGTATTTAGTGGTGTAAACCCAGCAGCGCTCAAGCTGTCTCTAGGCACCAGACGTCACACAAGAAGCTGCAAGGAATCCATGAATAATTGCATCAAGCAGCACACATAGAAGTTACAGAACGGCATTTCAGGATTGTTTATGTTATGTTATGTTATGTTATGTTATTAAAATTTCTAGAGCGCACAGCTGCCCCAGCAAAGGGGCGTCCTGGCGCTTTGACAGATGCTATAACATAACACACTAAAAAGATTAGCCAGAAACTGGAAAGAGGAAAGTTTTAATGGCCTGCCTGAAGGCAAACATATCCTCAAGAGCACGAATGTGGACTGGTAGCGAGTTCCATAGGCCAGCCGCTAGAACCCTAAAAGAACGGCCACCCATCCTGCTCAACCTGAAGCGTGGGCAGACAGCCAAATGGAGACCCTCCGATCTTAAAGATCTCGATGGCACATAGGGTGTAAGCAGAGTAACAAGTGCCGGTGGCGAAGAAGTTTTCAAAATTTTGAAGGCCAGACACAGCGCCTTGAACTTGATTCGCTGTCTGACCGGGAGCCAATGCAAGGCCATGATGGTGCCCGACACCGAACAGTGTCTGGGAAGGCCCACAATGGCTCGTGCCGCGGCATTTTGTACTCTTTGGAGCCTAGAGGCCTCCGCTTGATTCACCCCTAACAACAGTGAGCTACCGTAGTCCAGCCTAGATAGTATTGAGGCCTGAACTACGAGCTGTCTGGTAGGGGGATCAAAGTACTTCAAGACTGGCCTAATACCACGCAGTATTCCATAACATGTGGCAGCCACCTTCATGGTGTGGTCCTTGAAGGAAAGTGCAGAGTCTACCCAGACTCCTAGATTTCTCACTCCAGCCACTGGAATAGGTGTGACACCAAGCTCTGACGGCCACCACTGATTACCCCATAGCTCAGCTTGCTTCCCAAGAACCAATACCTCCGTTTTGGTGGCATTCAACTGGAGGCAGTTGGTGCGAAGCCAGCTTGCTACTGCCAAGAGACCCGCACGGAATCTCGAAGCTGCTACCTCGGGGTCTCCGCTAAGTGTCACCGCTAGCTGTGTGTCGTCCGCATATGAGGCCATCGTAAGGCCCCACTGTTTGACGACACCAGCCAACGGTTTCACATAGAGATTAAATATAGTCGGGCTCAGTGAAGATCCCTGAGGAACCCCCGTCTTCAGGGGGTAAGTAGTGGATTGGCCAGGTGGTATAGCCACTTTAAAAGTACGATCAGCCAGAAAGGACCGGAACCATTGGAGAGCGACATCCGTCACTCCCGCCTCCTGTAAGCGCTGGATAAGTATTTGGTGGGACACAGTATCGAAAGCAGCGCTTAAATCTAATAATATAAGCGCTGCGGTATGACCCATGTCAAGTACCTGGCGAAGATGTTCCAAGATGTAAAGTAGTGCCGTCTCGGTACTGTGTCCTGACCTAAATCCATTCTGGCTGGGGTCCAAGATCTGGTTGCAAGCCAGATGCTCGGACAGAACCGAGTTGACATGCGCTTCTGTTACCTTGGCAATCCACGGCAACAGGGAGATAGGTCGGTAATTTTCTGGCAGTCGGGGGTCAGAATTTGCTTTTTTTAATATGGGGGTAACCACTGCCTGCTTCCAGGCCGCGGGTACAGTTCCAGAAGACAGGGACATATTAATGAGATCCAGTATGGGATTACGACACAGCGGGGAGAGTGTATTAATGAAGGCAGGCTTCAGCGGGTCCGCCGGGGAACCTGATTTGACCTTGAGGCTGAGTCTGTCAAAAGCCTCAACCGACAATTCAGGTAAGATAGCCAGAGGCTCATGATCCAATGTATCAGAGACAGTGGCTTCTCGATCCTGGTGGAGTGTGTCGAACCCGTGATATATTTTTTCCACTTTCTCCACAAAAAAAGAGGCCAGTTTATCACAGTGTGAGTCTGTGCAAATCGCCTCTGCTGAGGATCTATTTTTCATTAGGTCCTTTATGTGCAGGAAGGGACACCTTCCTACACATAAACAATCCTCGTCTGCATGCAGACACCCTTGCACTATGGTGCCAGGGTGCTTGCGTAGGCGCTACACTGCTAAGTGTAGCGCCAGTGCAGGGGGAAACGCAGGGCTGCACCATATTCTTGTAAATATGGTACAGCCTTGCGTTTCTGAAGTGGCGGAGTGAGGCGTTAAGCCAGGAAGGCTAACGCCTCACTCAGACATTTCTTTGTACATATTCCCCAGGGTGTCTTATAGCAATGGCAGGAAAAGATTTGTCATAATAAAATGCCTCCTCATGCCTAACTCTGTATGAATTATCATTCAAAGTGCAGCTTAAGTTTGCTTTGGATTTTCAATCATTCTGTTTTCAAACCATCTTGAAGTCCCCTTGCCCATCAAGTGCATTCTTTGATCCAGACTAGAGATTGCTAGTTTTCCATCTTGAAATACCAGTCTTCCGGTCTGAAAACACTGCATGCCAGCCACCAATCACCAACAGCTGATGCTCTGAATATGATAGTCCTGGTTTGTCTGAGCAAAGGCCAGTGAATGGTTGTAGCCTCATGTATTAGCATCAAAGAGTCTGGTTTGCTTTACTGTGCTTCATGTAAGATGATCCATTTGCACACTCACAGATTGTGTTATGGGAGGGGTTCTCCACGTATGGGGGGTGAGTGCTCTCAATTAAGGCAGGAGTAGCCTCCTTCGCGCCACACGTTTTGACACGCTGCTGATTATCTTGAAACTCCTTGCTGATCCAGTAGGACTCCAGATCAGCGGATGCATTGACCGATCACCAGCCCTGATCAAGGCTACACTTTTATATTGTATGCATCTGACAGTTCAGTGGTCCTTCATTGTGCAAGAGGGAGTTTTGCTGGGAAGAATGATCCCGCTGGAATTGGAAGCACATTTTGGAGAAATGCCAACTTGGCATCTCACAAGTAGGCACTGCCATCAGTGAAGTCCACAATTACAGCTAGAGAAGAAGAACCTTCACTAAACCTGAAAAAGTGACCTCCATGCCTCATCCGGCGCTCAGCATGGAAGGGGCACTCCTAAAGTATCATGCTCCTGGACCCCCACTGCTGGTGTATCAATAGTTTAACTTGGCTTGACCTGGCCTGACCTGACCTGCAGAACACTGATATTAACTGTTCCATCTTACCAAACGCTTCTGATAGCTCTGCTTCCTCCCATCTCTAGACTGGCTTGTTTGTTATCCACACCCTGATGAGGGTGCCACAACTTACTCGCTGCTTGTGAGTTTGCTGCCACTGCTGTTTCTAATTCGCAAACTCACAAGCGGTGAGTAAGTTGAGGCAGCCTCCTCAGGGTGTCCTGCTCTGGAGTGCATGAGAGGTCGTGAGCTGCAGCGTTTTGCGGGGCTCCTGATGGCAGGAATCAGGTACCTTCAGGTCAAGGGATGGAGTGGTTGTAGGTGGCTGTTTTTGGTTGTTTTCACCAGGTTTGGTGCTGGTGCTTTCTGCTCCCAGACAGCAAGCGTTGCAGTGTGTAATAGCAAGAATGGAATCACATTAGGAATGGGATCAAATGCTCGTTCTTCCATTTTGGCAGTCCCAATCCTCTTTCATCTAAGTGTGCTCGGCGTTTCAGCGTGGTGAGGGTGGTGTGGCAGGACTGCTGCAGGGCACTTTCTACTTCCAGGAATCTTGTTGAAACTGAACGCACTGACTGTTGTTGTTGTTGTTGGCCTATAGGTCTTTGCAGGGGTGCTGCACCGCAGCTCCAGTGTTGGCATGGTCGGGTAGATCATTGGTATCTATGTTATCTATGTATCATGGTTGTACACAAAGACGCAGTTGTTGTGGCTTAAGTTTGGGAAGCACCTGGAAATATGGAGACGGGGGTGAGAGAGAGAGAGAGAGACAGAAAGAGAGAGAGATTGAGAGAGATTGAAAGAGAGAGAGAGAGAGAGAGATTGAAAGAGAGAGAGAGAGAGAGAGGGAGAGAGAGAGAGAGAGAGAGAGAGATTGAAAGAGAGAGGGAGAGAGAGAGAGAGAGGGAGAGAGAGAGAGAGAGAGAGAGAGAGAGAGAGAGAGACGCATTGGCTTCAGTTGAGTTAGCAGAAGTTTCTGTGTTGGTGACTTCCAATTCCATTTCTGCCCTTGTAGTTCATTGTCATTTATTTATTTATTTTATTTACATCATTAATTACAGATCTTAACCAGAACCAGAAGAGGTATGAAGTCACAGCCGGAGATGGTCAAGAGTTACGCCTATTGACGTGGAATGTTGCTGTGGATGGACATGTCAGCGAGGTGTAGCACCTTTTACTACAGAAGTGGTCAGGTCTGTGCTGAAGTGCTTAGTAAATGGAACATTGTGTGGGCTGCTGTTTGGTGATGTATTTTTAGGGGCGTGTTTCTGCGAGTGTGATTGGGCTGTTATTGCCGGAACTTTGCTGTTATTTGGTGCTTTTCACCTGTATCCTGTATGGACTTTGGCGTCCATGTTTTTGATTGATTGAAACATGTTTGCGTTCTTCTTTATGTTTGCATGTGGCACCGCTCATACTCTCAAATTTCTATGTCTAGGACCCCAATGCATGGCTTCCCCAGGTCAAGCTTTAAAGGTTTAGCATCTCACAGCATCATTTCCCTGTGTCCGATTCCCTGCTCTGAATTGTTGTCAATCTTTAAGAGTGCCTGTGAACATCTGTGTTTATTGCCATCTTAGTTCTTCATCAACTTGCCCATTCCTGCTTGCAAACCTGTAAGTTGAAAAGTTAAAATGTTTCATTAGAGATGGGCTTCCATCTTTGAAGGCACAAGCAATGCAAGACCACTTGAACGGCAGATACTGTCACATCAATATTTATAGGCACCCGATGGGCACTAATCTATCCTGATGGGGTTATTGAGTAAGCCCAGCACCAAGGGAATAGTGTAATTACAGCTGCAGCAATGCAGTCCTCCCATCTTCATGATCCCATCCCTTTCAATTAAATAATTGGCATTCAAAGGAGAGGTCAACACATCTCGAAGGCTTAACCATCCGCCCACAACTCAAAAACATTCTGCAATTACTTTCACCGGTGCAAAGTGTCAATCCAGGTTGCCACTTCTCCAAAAGGGCAGAAATGTATAAATAGTTTGCAACCCGGAATCAGCTGGGAAAGATCAATACTGCGATGCAGCATGACATCCTGGGGGGTGGGGAGGTGCTGAGCAGCAGCAAATGACAAACGACTTGCAAATGCTGCATGTTGTAGATCTAATTAAGAGAAGGCTCCTTGGATCGATAGCTGCAAATGAGCTGGTCTAAAATTAGAAGGGAGGGAGAACGTCCATCCTGTGAGAAGCGTCCCCTGAGTCGCTGACCTTTGCCGCGTGTGTCGCGATGCGGACAGTTGGGAGTGACATGTGTCCATCTCAATGGATGTTTGTTTCCAGCAGTGACTGAGACGATTGGCTATAAAGGCAGCACTCTCCCGCCAACCAGGGTAGCGGTTCCATGCTCTGACGTACCTGCCCACCTTGTTTTTGCATTTACCTTCTTGCCATGTACTGTGATATTTGAAGATCTCACAATCTCAGAGGATTCATCTCCACAGTTGGAGCCTGCCCAATATTTAACATGTAACGCAACAATATATATGATAATGTTAGGTGTTTTATCGATATGCAAATTATTTTCTTGTATTTTTACCTGAATGCTAATATTTGCAATTGTTTCAATTTTGCATGATAAAGCTCTGATTCAGTTACATGCTCGACTTTATGGATAAGGATGATTTTGTCCTTTTAAATAGGTCGCAGCAAAACCTATGGCTGGATTTCCAAAGAAAAGGCACCAATGGAAAATTTGATAATATGGTCCCTTATTGCACCATGCATGTCTAGTGAGCCATTCTCTTTAGGGTGGTTTGGAGGGGGAGGTGGAGACAGAAGTTGCCTTCCTTAAATCAGCCAAAAAAATAAAATGGGGAAAAATACAGATTTGTTTCCCTTGCCTGCCACAGTACCCATTATTACTCCACAGAAGCTCTCATTGAAGGTAGTAGGCCCACATCACTTGTACACTTTGGGACTGTTCAGTGTGTTGAACCTTTTAGTAGAGCTACATTACCAGGCCAATGACTGTAGAATACAACAAACATCAAGCCCCTCAATTTCGTTTGATACTCCATTCAGGAAAACAGCACTTTACTTAGTATATCATAAAGCAGCATAAAAGCACCCTTTGGCAATATGTTTGCGCAGCACGCTCGCACTCTTAATGACTTGACGGAGGGCGTCCCCTTGAAGCAGGACTTGGTCAATTCTTATCATACTGGGTGTAGCATTATAATTGATTGTATTAAGTTACTATTGTGTATGATTCGATGGCTCAAAGTCCATTTTGATAACATGCACTGGCTGTTTTTCTTATTTAAGATATTTTAGTGGCTACACTGTATTATCATGGTAATATTGTAACATGTGTTATATGTACATGTAATGGTTTTAATTAACTATGCATGAAAATAAACTTACACTTTTACTCCACAGAAGGAAAACTGGGCCACAACAGAATATTCTGCTCCTTCCCTCTGGTCTGATTCCACCACCATGTCTCCCCATAAAGTCCAAATTGGAATTGAATATGATGTTGATATGGGATGTATGACGTTACAACGCATACTTTTACTCCGCGTACCATTACAACGCGGTATTTACAACGAATACCGTTACAACGCATAGCGCTTTGGGGTGCTGGATAGTGGTAAGTATAATTTACTATTCTAACTCCAGTCCCCGTGGACCCTAGGGAAGGTGTTGGATAGTAAATTAAACTTACCTCTTATCCTAGAGCGCCCCCCAGCGCAATGCGTTGTAATGTCATGCGTTGTAATGCCCGCGTTGTAATGGTAGTGCGGAGTAAAAGTTGCGTCGTAACGGGTGTATACCGTTGATATGCGGTAGAGTCTACAGGCTGCTAGAACAGAGCCTCTGCAGCTCGCCTTCATACTTCTGGTTATGGAGGTACGCTGGTGATTTAAGAATGTCATAAATAAATACCCATGACCTAACAGAAATAGGGGCACCCTTTACAGTTAGGGTTTTCCATGTTCCCCATCTTTCAGGAGATGCCAGTTCCTAAAGAGCTGGCTTTCAGTAAAACATGTTTTTACTTGCAACACCCGGATTAAGGATTTCCTAATTTAGGGAGTACATCTCATATTAGGTTTGGCTGTTTTTCCTTCAGTATCAACCCAAAGAGCAGAGCCTATATAAGACATGCCAGCCATAGCCAGACGGGTAGTGCAGGGCACAGAGAATCCCCATGTAAATTTGGGAGTGAGGATTACTTTCACGTTTGAGCAGGCAGAGACAACTCTTAGTATGGGTGCGGAAAATTCTCCTGCTAAAATATAATTCTTCTTGATTCCTCTCTTTCGAAAGCCACCCTTTAGAAGATTATTTCATCTTCTCTTTCTACATTATGCAAAGCTTGACTGAGGAGTATTCACTTCAGTGAGGAATATTCCATTTCTATTACAAGAACCAATGAGGATTATGTAGGTTAGTTTGAAGCCTGTCCATCGTTTAAGCCACTGGTTTATATTAAAATAAACTCAGGCTCATAAGACCAATTTGCTGCCTTCTTATTGGCCTCTGTGATAAATTGGGAGGTTGGTTGAGGGTGGTGCGAGCCCTTCTCAAGCAACAGCCACAGTACTTGCCAGGGTGAACCACAAAAGTCAAAAAAGTTAACCTGTGCTTACACCTCTGGAAACTTGGCACAAAAACAGTCAAGCTAAACTTCGAGGCAATGTGTAAAGCATTTATGCAACACACAAACAGCAATAAAGTGACAACACAACCCCCAAACATTCACACACCAATTGATAAAAATAGAGTAAATATATAAATGATTTGACCCCAAAAGAACAAAAATCCAATCAGTAAAACCAGAGATACGCAATTTCAAAGATTTAAGGTATATCAACTAAAAGCAGAAAGCACCACTTGTTGTTATCTGGTCGTGGGAGATCTGGTCAAACTCAGTAGTTCAGGCTGACTGCGATGGTGGGCGGGTCAGACACAGGTACCATGATAGTTCCAGTGAAAAAGTAAAATTATAAAGTCCAACGTGAAATGCACAGTTCATGGCAGAGAAGGCCACGAGAAGCAGGAATAGCATCATGGATGGTCATCGTTGTAGCGCGAAGAGCAGGCCGGCATTGTAGATAGTCATTGCTGTAGCGCAAAGATCCTGTCGAGCGTCGCAGACAGTTATTGCTGTAGCTGCCCACCGGGGGCCACTGCTGGCTGTTGATGCTGTAGTGCTAAGTGCAGATCTCTTATTGCTGGTCGTCTTTGGTGGTCACTGTAGAATGAATAGTGAGTTTCACCGGAGCTTCACATTGTTGGTCGGTGTGGGCGGTTGGATCTTGTCACAAACATGCCCATTCATGGTCTCGAAGAAAACAAAACTTCAGTATTTCATCTTTCCTTCAAGGAGGAGTTCAACTGACACCACACCCAGGGTCCAGGTCCAGAGGTCCACCTCTAGGGGATCACAAACTCACTCCAGAAGAGGGATGACTGTTCGATCCCCGGCACCGGTGGCAGATTAGCCCAGCACCATGTGACTCTGGGCAATAACTAGCTTAATCTTCCTGACGGCCCCCAGTGCCTGGAGACCATTACGGGTGATTGTTCGCACAAATGTGGATTATTATTATCAAGAAGTTCCAGTTGCAGCTCAAAGCAGTAGTTCACTTGGGCAGATGCAAAGAGGCCTCTGAAGCTTGTTTGGTCCGTGTAGCTCACAGCTGGATGTCAATCAGTTGAACCTTGGAGTCACTTCAGCCTGGGATGAATGGTGCAGGTTCAGTCTTCATTCTCAGCAACCAGGGGAATCCTCAAGCAGCAGGGGAGCAGGGCGTCCTTCTTCTATAATTTCCAGAGGTCCCGGAGTGTACTGAAGAGTGGGACTGGGAGTCCCCTTTTTGCACCTGGTGCCCACTTTGAAGTGGGGGAAAGCTTGAGTTTTCCCCCTACAGAGGTGTTGGGAATGTCCTACCTTCCTTCCCTGGTCCCAGTCTTTATGGGGGCACAATAGCCTAGTGTGAACTGAAGTCCTTTGTGTGTGAACAGGACTAGTGCCCTTGAAGTGCAAGTCTGGCAGGTTACCGCTATGCCCCCCATCCTGCCAGAGATGCCTCATCCTGCCAATACCCAGACCCTCTATAGTGATGCTGTCTGAGAGGAATACACAAAGGCTAACAGCCACTTATACCCAGTCATGTGACTCAGGAACAGACTGAAGGCACAAAATGGTTAGGACAAGAAAATGCCAACTTTCTAAAAGTATCATTTTCAGAATTATGACTTAAAATCCAGCTTTACCATTGAAGAAGGTTTTAAGTTACAATTTGTCAGACATCAAACAATATATTCCTACCTGCTCCCACACAAACATTAACACTTATTAATTGTAAGAATGTAATCCAATGTTATTCAATGGGAAAGGTAAGACTTGCAGTAGTGAAAAATGAATTTAGGATTGTTTTACTACCAGGACATGTAAAACCTAAAAGTACATGTGCAACTTCTTAAATATAATGCACCCTGCCCTGAGGGCTGTTTAGGGTATACACTAGGGGTAACTTACATGTGTTAAAAATAATTTTAGGCCTTGCAAAAGGTTTATTTTGAAAACATTTACTTTGTACTCCTGTTTTCTAGAAAGTAAACAACTTGCGCCTCTATTTAAATACTAATTCTGCTATTGTGCTCAATGTTGAACCATGCGCTGTCATAAACACGTAACCATGTAATGTCAAAAAGCCAAACAACATTGCTTGGCTATTGACATTAAAAGGTTTATTTTGCTAGGTCGAGATTGAGCTTAAAAACAGCACACACAGGCTGCAATGGCAGGCCTAGGACATGTCTTAAAAGGCTACTTAAGTGGTTGGCCCAATCAGTGCTGCAGTGCAGACCCACTAGTAGCATATAATTTATAGGCCCTGAGTAGCTGTAATTCCCCTTAACTAGGGACTTTTAAGCAAACGAACTGTGCTACGTAGGTTTAAGCCAATTTCACTATGTTTAAAGGAGCAAGCACAAGGACCTTTGCACTGAATAGCAGTGGTAAAGTTTGCAGAGTCCTAAAGCCAACAAAAACAACGTCAGCAAAACAGGAGGAGTGAAGACAAAATGTTTGGAGCAAGAAAACCCTAAGGCTGACAGGTCTAACATCCTCCAAGAGTCCTGAAATTGTAAAAGCACACAACACCCTCCTTCCGCTTGCAGAATAAATCCCAAAGGTGGACATACCAATACCAGCTTCTGTCATTATCCATTTAACCCACCTAACTTGAGGCATGGATAAAACAGCATTTTATTGGTTTTCTTGCTTAAATTGAGACATAACTCATGGATTTATGGGTTTGCCTATTTCATAGCAGCTTTCCCAATTCACATTTTTATGGATTTTTTTATGGCAAAACGTGAACAGTAAAATTACCAGATGTACAGCACCTCCCCGGAATTGTAATCTTGATTCGGACTCAAAATTCTTTTATTGCCAGAATCAGGATTACAGCAGGAACCAGAAAGAGGCCCTTAGTTGTAGAAGTTTTTTTAGTTCCTCTTTCTCAAAAAATGATTATTACTAGCACAGGGCATTTCATCATGTCAGCTTTTAGCCAGAGGCCATGACACAACCTATGGTTTTTATGAGAGAAAATGTTTCCATGCAAAATACTGTGGCAAAGAGAAACACAGAGTACTGAAGGATGCCAATAAAGAGCGTGTTTCCAGTTGAAAAAAGTTTTAAAAAAAAATGCTGCACATCAATGGGGGTGAAATTCTCTATATGAGTGTTGGAAAGTGGATTATTAGTAGGGGTAAGTATTCCCCTACCATTAGCAATAAGGCCACTAATGCAATATAAGGTGCAGAGAAGGTCTCACTAAATTATTCCGCTGCTCAGCCCTTGGAAGCTGGCATTGAGCAGGCAGGCTTAACTTGGTGTATAAACCATTTAAAAGCACCAAGTCATAAAAATAAGTAAGACACAACATACAAGAAAATGCAACAACAATGTATAACAATAAGAAATATTGTATCCTTAAAGTGACACCAAAACAACAAAAACCCATTACAGGAAATCGGAGATATGAATTTTAAAAGAATAAACACTTTTTTTTATTTTTTATTTATTTTATTTCGACAGTTTCAGACACATAATTATAACAATTCAGATAAGATACAAGAAAAAAGAAAAAATCAATAAGTCAAAAATACAGAAGTTAAATGCCTAAGAAAGTTAATACATCCAAATATTGAGAATTCCCAAATCCTATCATACATACAATGGCTAATAAATGATCGTAGATCAGAATTAGTAATCATGAATTAATATACACAAATAATCTTACAGTCAATCGTTGAGAGTTCCCTGATAATATGCACAATGACTGATAAATATTCACAATTCACAGTTGGCGATTATACGACCATATATGAGTTAGATAATCATACAATCAGTTATTCATATAGACTAGAAATCGGGCCCCTTTCATCAGCCCCAATTTTCGTTTCCTTGCCCCCTTTAATGAATATAAACTAGATTCCGAGCTGCCTAATCTATAGATTTTCGCCCTCCAAACTTCAAACCTTGGTGGTTCGGGGCATAGCCAATCCCCAGCAATGCCTAAACGGGCTACAGTCTTTGCAACAAATAAAAACAATCTATGTTTATACATAATACACCCTTTTGAGACTGAGTGCCCCATCCCTAGAAGCATCAAAGCAGGAGTGATGCGAAGTGGATTCCCAAAGATAATGGATTGAAAACATTCAATGTCACGTAAAAACAGATTCAATTTAACCCAACTGAAAAAAATGTGTTCTATATCAGCATTTTCCGCCCCACAACGGAAGTATTTACCATTATAACGATGACCCCACTTTTTCATCCGTACTGGTGAATAATATAATCTAAATAAAGTTTAAAGAATTGAACTTTTAAGTTTGCTGACAAAAAGAACTTCTTTTGATCTGATGAGTGCTTCTTCCAATGATATATTGGATTCATTTTCTCCCAATTTCACTGCCCCTTTGTGAGGTATGTTTTTCCAAGTCATCCTTTTTACCCAAACTTAAAATGTTGTACAGCACTCCGATTTTACTCTGAGTCTTTAAAGCCTCTATCAAAGGATTAGAAATTAATTTTAATTTCCGTTTTAACAAAAAGTCGCGTATTTGTAGTAACTTAAAAAACTGTGACTGTGATAAATTATAAGCCTTTGCTAGATCCTCAAACTGTTTAATAGTTCCCCTCTGATCATACAAATCATACAATGCAACAACAATAACTCCCAGCAGCTCCATTTAATATTTAGTTTTAGGAACTGAAGCTAATCGTAGTTTATTCCGGGAAATTGAATGGAGATATTTTAAAAGAACCAGGTTTAAGACGGTAGCTGCAGTAATTAAAATATGGAAGAAAGTGCGTAAACTGATTCATTTGGCAGCTCTCTCTTATTATACTCCGATAACTGCGCCAAAATTGCTTCCATCTATATTTGGCGATAGGACGGCGAGGGTATGGCAAGAAAAAGGCATTGGGTTATTAGGTGATTTAATAAACACTTTCTAGTGTTTAAAAAACAATAGCACCATATTGGGACATCTGTTCGCGCTTGACAGGGACAAAGTCAACGTTTGATGCCAACCAAGATGGAGCCCAGGTGGGATACACTGAGCAGAAGGCCTCTGTCAAATGTTACCTTCGCACTTAGAAACTTTGATGGAGGATTTTTTTCTCTATGTCGAGCGGACCTATCCAGCAGGCCAGATTTGTAGTGGCGCATCGGTTTGGTTCAGTGGGAACCCCCGGTCAAATCCTGGGTTTGAACCTGAAATCCAGACTGGGTCGCAGATGGACATAGTTGGCTTGACTTTCGACGTCGGGTCGGTCACCCTATGGAGCATTTAACAATAGTTCTCCAAATTTCAGGACGCGCTTCCTGAAGTTCCTTGTGGGGGTTTAAAGTGTACACAAACACAATCCAAGGTTTCAGAGTCTCTGAGTTGCTCCTTGGAAGTTTGGAACTACAATTCCCACAATGCTCCTGGCCAAATCCTTAAAAGTCTATTGGATACACTTCATGCTGGGGACATCTTGGTGGAGATGGAGCAGGCGAGCTCTGTAAACCCTTTGCTTTTAATCCTTTTGAAGCAAGGCAAAGTCCTTAGCGTTGTAGTTCCTTAGTGTGCAGCAGACACAGTCCTCTTGGTTCAGGCCAGGGTTCCAGCAGGGCAGTCCTTCTTCTTGTAGTTTCAGGCAGGGGAATCTCTTGTAGCTCGTTTGTACCTGTTGCTTTCAGGGAGTCCCTCCTTACACCTTTTGAAGCAAGGAAAAATCCTTAGAGCTGGTGTTTCAAGTGTGCAGGAGGTGCAGTCTTTATGAGTGCCGTCCTCTTGGGGCACAGACCAGGGGTTCCAGCAGTTCTACGTCTCTTGATTTTTCCAGTCAGAGATCTGTGCTCCTATGCAGCTCTTCCATATTTATCCAGTGTTCTAGGATGGCAAGAAGGGGGGCACCCCTGACCAATGGGGTACAGGGTGGCACCCAAAAACATGGCAGCTTCCTCCAAAGTGTGGCATATTCTTGCCCAACAATGCACTGTACTTTAAAATTCAAGGTGGAGAAACTTTATCCATGGGGTTAAGATGTGGCTCAGCGAACCTACTGATGTGGCTCATTTCTCTTAACACTCCCCGCCCAAGCCTTCCGTAAAATCTATTCCTGGGGCTCCCATCTGGCAGGGGGTATAGTAAGAGGGGGTAGACCTTGCTGGCATTCCTTACTCTCCTGCTATCTTTGAAGGCCAGTTCATTTGCCCAGCCCCATTCATGGCCTGTTCGTTGCAGATCTCCTCCCACTAGATATCCTTTGTCTCTATGCAGACCACTTATCACCTCATCAGAGTTATGTGGCCAAGCCTGTCAAAGGCTGGACAATCAGAGAGGCTGATAGAAGGCTGGATATTGGCTCACAGAAAAGAAAGTTCTATAACTTCTTTTCTGTGCTAGTTATGATAAATTTACAGTGTAACAGTGGCAAGTTGCTGGATTTATCATTACCAATCTTTTAAGTCTTTGAAATATTAATTTAGCTCAATCCTGTAAATAGATTTACTTTAATAGAGTATTCCCATGTTAGCCTAGGGAGCTAAAATGTTACAATGGGGAAAACGAAATTGGTAGATTTTCCCTCACCAGGGCATATGAAATATCTTTTAAATGTCCCTGCCCCTTCAAAGACATAGATTGTAAATCACATTTGTGTCTGGAAAATATTTTTAAAAACTGGCTCTTGAGACTCCCAAATTGTCAAACTGTACATCATTGTGGAGTAGCTCAGCACAAGTTCTGCCTGTTTCGCCTTTTACTGGAGACTAAAGGACCCATTAGGATGTCGGACGGATTGCCTCCGCCAGGCTGGCAGTAGCCACCGCCGGCCTGGTGGAGGCAATCCGCCTGACATCTACACTAGTTTCCCCCCCGCCATATTAGTATGGCGATGGGGACCGCGGCGGACGGAAAGACCGTCCGCCGCTTTTCCGCCCCGGTCGCCTTGCGGCCGGGGCGGGAAATGTTTAATATGGTGGCGGTGTCTCATAGACACCGCCAGCCGTATTACAATGGGCTTTCAGACATGCCTTTCCGTGGCGGAAGGCATGCGGTCTCCACTCTGGGGCCCCCCTGCGGGCCCCCAGAGTGAAGGAGGGGTGGGGGCTGCACACAGAGGGTACCTGTGGTACCCCCCCACATTTGCATAAACAAAGCGGCAGGTGCCTGCCGCTTTGTTTATGCAAATGCTGAAATGCATTTCTAGCATTGTGGCGGGTGGTATGCTAGAAATGCAGGATGTGCCCACCACTGTGGCGGGCACATCCTAATGCCCCCCAAGGGACCGCCGCCCTTATGGCGGGCGTTCCCAATCCCCGCTAGGATGACAGGTGGACAAAGTCCGCCCGTCATCCTAATGGACCCCTAAGGTTCTTCAATTCCTTCTGCTGGGTTTGGGAACATCACCCATGAGAAACAAGCCCACTTATCCTGAAACCTGGAGCACCAGCTACTGCCGGATCTAGACCAGTGGACCCTGCAAGGAGCTGGAGATTGACTGGAAGTCCAGTGGGGATCTTGTTAAATGGATCCTTACAGCAGAGTGTGTTGCCCTTGGTTTGGGTGAAAATGTGGAATTCTGAGCTCCTGCTGAGTCATCAGAACTACTGTAGCACCCTAGAACTGCCAGCAGAAACAAGAGTACTTACCAGGACAACATAGGAGAGCCCGCGACAAAATAGGAGAGCCGTGGTGGTTCAGACCCTGTGCAGGGCAACAAGGAGTATACCACTCATTGCTGACACTACTGAAGTCAAACTCAACCGAGGACAGCCGAATGCTCCCGGGCCTACCATGCCTTCTTCAGCATGAGGTAGTAAGAGTGCACCTTGAGTTGTTGAGCTTTTACGGGGGAGCCTCCTCTGACTGAAACACCAGAGGGGCACTTTTGACTTTGAATAGCCATTGTGGAACTTCTAAAACCGGTATTGTCTAGCAGAGCCTAGCCAGAATGTTGTGTCAAGTGAATGGGGAAAAACCTGGTCTGGATCTCTGAGAGCAGAACACTAGTGTCTGCAGGGACTGTGCTAGAGTACATACCTTGAGAAGAATGTGTTATTATTTAGTGTGTACCATAGGTCCATTTGTGTGTGCTTATAGCTACTAAATTTATTTTTATAAAAACAAGTATTTTGTTGGACATTCATTTACTGGAATTGCTGGCCATACATTGAGTTGTGAGCCTGTGTTGGCACTAAATCTGCTTTCACCCTGAGAAGCCTTGGACTGCTGGACTCCCTCCACCACTGAAAGTGACATATGGAAGGGATACTTGGCCCAGTTACTTAGAGCCCATGGGAAAACTGGGCCAGAGACATCAGGGGTAAAAGAGTTCAACCAACGCGGTTGTGCCCTGTAACTCCTGCTTGGCCAGTGGTCCTGTGAAAGGGGTTCTGACACTGAGGAATCCATTAACATAATGAGCCCGAGGAAGATCCCATTCAGATACTGCAGCCGGTAGGACATGAGCATTAAAATAATGCAGCAGCAGGAGATGCTTCATAACAATATTGTGTCATGCAAAGTCATCGATCATATGATGATCATCAATAATTAATGTGAACTATCATCAAAGGTGCCCTGGTGCTAAGAACCAACAGAAAGGCAAAGAAGGGGCAGCTAAAAAGGACGGTAAAATCAAATGAAGAATGACAAACAGATAGCACTGCAATAGAAGGCAACAGAACAGCAAGTAAAAATGTCTTCAGGTCTTTCGAGATAACCAATGTTAGTCGCTTATTAATATTTATTTATTTAGATTACTGTGCCCCTGGGACAAATCTACCACAATGAAAAAGCAAACAAATGCCTACAGCAACACCCAGGTCCCAATATGCTAATACTTTGCAGGGGCTTTTGGGTAATGCTAAGCAGTGCCGTGTGGCACAAAGAGTGGCACCAATAAGCTTTCATACACAAAATATGGTTCAGGTCTTTCCTCTCCAACCGCCAGCAAACTATCTGGGCCCCTCTTTTTTCTGCTGCGATGCCGCCTCTGGAGGTCGGAGTTCCGCAGGGCTCAATTTTGAGCCCTTCGCTCTTCAACATCTATATGACCCCTCTGGCGGCACTAGCGGAGGATTTTGGGGCCCAGATCGTGTCATATGCGGATGACACTCAACTCCTGTTCACCTGCGACAGGGGCCACGACTTCGATGGGGCGTCTATTCGGGGCTGCCTTGGGGCTGTGTTTGACTGGTTCAGTCGTAACAGCCTCAAGTGCAACTCTGATAAGTCCGAAGTTCTTTTTTTCGGCGGCCCCGCAGACCCCAGATGGAAGGAGTGGTGGCCTGCCGCCATGTTCCCTCCTGCCAACGATTCAGGGGCTGCTAAAAATCTGGGTAGCCAGGTTGACAACAGCATTTCTTTCAGGGCTTAGGTGTCTAGCCTGGCCGGCAGGTGCTTTGCGATCCTGAAGATGCTGAGGAAGTTCTTGCCGCTCTTATCCTTAGAGCACAGAAAGACCACGGTGCAGGCCTTGATTGGCTCGCGCCTGGACTACTCCAACGTTCTGTACCTAGGCCTTCCGGACTACCTCCTTGCGCGTCTCCAGGTTGTACAAAACTCTGCGGCCCGGGCCATTTTGGCCTCACTAGGAGAGCCAGGGCCAGTGAACTCCTTAGAACTCTTCACTGGCTGCCCATTAAGAAGCGGATCACTTTCAAGGCCCTGACCATCGCCTTCAAAGCCCTTCATGGGACAGGTGCCCGATATCTCCAGAAATGGATCAGTTTCTATCTTCCTTCTAGATCCCTGCGCTCCTCGACCCAGGCCAAGGCAGTCACTCCTGTGATCCGACGTGCTCGCTGTGGGGGGAGCTCCTTCAAACATCTTTCCCCCCGGCTGTGGAACGCTCTTCCTCTTTCTGTCAGATCTAGCTCCACCCTGCTGGCATTCAGGAAAGATCTGAAGACTCTGCTTTTCATGCAATAATCCGCCCCCTCTGAGCTACGCTCTCTCGCCCGTCCCTTTCTCTGCCCTGAATCTGCGAGGTTCCTCCAGCGCGGGACACTCCCCGGAGTAGCCGTGCGCTATAAAAGTACCCCCCTAACATAACATAACATAACACAAATATATTTTGTATTCTGAGCTGAAATCGCTTTGAGCACACAGAAGCAACTTCCAATATTGTATGCAAATGGAGGGTAATAGGGAGGGAGGGAGCAGTGCACTCACCTATAGTTTTTCATACAAAGTAAAATCTTCTAAAATACCATGACCTGGCTTAAGGTGAATCCCTTGCTCCATCCGAAATGAGGCACAGACAAGAAACTAGCAGAATATTGCATATTTCAGACGGTGAGTTATTGATTTGGGAAAGGGGACACACATCTGGTTAGGATAAAACACAGTGCTTAGAAAACTCTGTTCAATCTCTTGTAACTGTGGCACAAGTATCATGTAAATCTACAGAAAAATGGTTGTTTAGTTCAAATAGTACCAACCATTTAAAAGTCAAGAAAGCAATGCAAAAACATTTCCTGCTAATTAAGATTTTTTTTTTAAGTAATTAGCTAAAGGGATAAGATTTTGATATGGGTGACTAAAGAAATGGTTTTTAAAGTTTTATGTCAAAAATTGTCTAAAAAAAGTAAAGTGCTAACGTAAAATATCAGTTTGCGGTTGACCTAGATCTAGGCTTGCTTCAAGTGACCATGATGGAGAGTGGATAGTCAAAGTTTTCACCTTGGTACATGGTCTACTTTTTGGAAGGGCAATGTCTTCCAGTGGGCAAGGTCTAAGGCAGAAGTCAGAGAGGGTCCCTTACCATCAAATACACCATCAGCAAGATCTTGCTGAAGTCGATGGTTTTGGTGCCAAAAGCTCAAAGTGTGACAAAGCTGGATTTTATAGCCGCTGAGGTGGCCTTGCCACTGGGTAAGATTTGCTGCCTCACCCCAGTCCAACAGTTTAGCTTTGGAACTATTCACTTATTTGGTTCTCAACCCCCATCAGAAGGGTGATGCTGGAAGTTTTAACCCAAGCAAATTCTCAGCACCTATTCCTGGTCCTCCAGAGATGAAAAACATGTTGACATCCCACTTCCTACAAATTTTTGGGAAAGTTCCTCTAATTTACTCTTCTAGATCTCAAGTCCTCAGGGCAATCTTCTAGATACCAAGTGACTCTCCAGCCAGGGCTCCTGCAAAGTGCAGTCTTCAGTGGTCAGCTGGGACTTTTTGGAAGCAAGATTCCTTATGATTTTTTCGTGTGGAGTACGCCAACAGGAGGCCAACCACTTCACCCATGGAGAGTAGTTGAATTCCTTGGTTAAAAGCAAGAGTCATTGTGTTTTCATTCTTCCAGCTTTCAGGTAGAGTCCCTTTTTCCAAATATTGTCTTCTCGGGTCCAGGAATGTCCTTGGGAGGTGTCACAGTCAGAATACAAGCAGGGTTTTCTTCCCCTTGGGGTTGGTGCCAGAAAGTCTAAGATGATCCTCAGAATTAATGGGAACTGTACCTGCCAGTCCTATCAGCAATCACCAATTGAAAAAATGAAGTGCTGAAGCTAACCTGCCACTGTTCTGGTCACCTTCCAGATGGCTAAACCCTTGTAAGTGGCCAGTCGTAGGCAATGCACCTACCTTTCTTGGTCCAAAGGATACGCCGTTGTCCTCCAAGAGCAGGGTCATTAACTCTCAGGCAGTAGCGTATATTGGGCCGCTTGGGTGGGACTGACAGGCAAACTGGTTCTGAACCTTTTTTCTCTCAGGCATGCATTTTAAGAGTTATAAAGTTAGAAGAGTTATAAAACAATCTACTATCACAATTGAATTAAATATTTGAAAGTACATGTAAAATAAGGTTGAGTCATTTTATAGTATCACCCCAGTCAACAATATAAAATAAGGAATTTATTTACATATAGGCTGTTCATATAATATCTAGCCTTATCTACCCAGTGACAACAGATTTTTGGTAATTGTTCACTGTATGGGCATTCTACTGAAAATATGTAGTATGCTAGATTTTGTGGGCTTAAAAATCACACAGTAGGGGTGACCTATTTATTATGAAAATGGGTTTTCCTACATGGTAATGGCGCTTTTGTCTGGCATTTGTCACTGCAGTGCTTTTAAACTGCAGCACAGCCAGAGCAACATATGACCTTTAACTTTTATGCCTTTGCCCTTGAAAAATTGCCTTACTGGAACGTTTAATACACCAATGGCTTGAAATATGTTTTACAGTATCAATTATGGGGCAGAGCAAATGCACTGTGATTCTGGATGTCAGCGTTATAACACAATGAGTGCTAACAAGTAAAGACACTATATGGAAAAAGCTAAAAGTTCAAGGGAAAGAAATGAGAAAGAGAAAGAAGGGTGTCTTACAGCATGGTATTACTATGCACAAAATGTGTAAATTCAGAAAAGTTGCATATTGTACATAGCCAAACCTTGAAAAATTATTGGAGGGCGCCCCTTGAGTACAAATCTCCTCCAAAGCATCTCTAAGTAACCGTTGCATTATATTAAAGTGGGACTTTCATCAGCAGCATGGACAATGACATCATCAGTGAGCAGATCATCGTGAATACGGCACTGTATAATTTTTCACCATTCACTCTAGTGAAAAACGTGCTTGGCGTGGAAGCCTATCCGAATATTATATTAGGAGGAAACCCTTTTTAAATTAGCAAGCAGGGAAAGAAAATAACAGAATTCCTATGCTGATATGTTTGATCCAAAATGTGTCAAAAATATAAGACCACTGGAATATTATTATTTGAAGAAATGTTGATCAAACTACTTCCTCAGATATAAAAGATAAGGCCTTCAAAGTTCTATAAAGGTAACAGAGAAGAGAGAACAAGAAAATTGCAATGCCTCTACTCACTGGGGAAATGCATGTCGCTATGTATTCAGCAACTACCCAATCTGTTTAAGAGTCGAACCTTCAATTTGGAAACTCGTTAAGTGTTTCCTAGGAAAAAACATTTGTTTTTTTGTGCGCCTGTTGCTTGCATCTTTTTGTTCAGACTGGCCTGTGTATGTAATTTTCATTAGTTCTAAATTTTTATGGTTTGCTTGACAGCACAGCTGCTACCAGACAATTATGTGAGCATCACTATTGATGTGGCAAGATTTATAAAAACCATAAAACATGGCACATTCACAAGTTAAGGACACGAAAAGCTGAAATTTCACTTTGCACACGTTAGACACAATGACACATGAAAATGAGACAAGTGTAGTAGAAGCACTGTAAAAGCTTCCTTTCAAAACGTGAAATTAAGAAAACATATTTACAAGATAATAGTAATACATATAAACAAAGTTGCACTAATAAAGCTCTAATGCACATGTTGCTTATTAATGTATACTGATGAAATTTTGATGTTAAGTGAAGTGGCCTAGTGTTTCGAATGCTTTCTGTTAAGAATGCACCATTAAGAAAAAGTGGTGCAAAAACTAAAAAGAAATTAAGTAAAAGCTTGAAATTTTGCATAGTAATTCTAGAGCTTCTATAGTTTATGAGAATATAAAAAAGATTTTTGTAATATGAATATATGGTTCAAATCTCTTTATTTACATTTTCATATTGTATATAATTACATAAGAGCATCACAGCACTCCTCTTATGTCATATATTATCTTCAATGTTTAAGAATAACAAAACAATCCCTGTAACAAACATCACTTCCTCACGCACCCACCTCAGTACTCAGTGAAAATAAGACTATAGTACAACACGCGAGATCTGGCACAGGTTACTTAGTTAATGTTCATCAACAGGGCGGAGGGGAAACATCTGTCAAATGGTGTATGAACAGGTATTTGGGGCAGGTGAGCTTCCAAAACTCTGATGATAAGAGAGTAAGAAATGGTTGCAAAAGCTCACTGACTGAAGCACCGGGAGTGGAAGGGAGAGGGAGATCTTTTCCATAACCAGGATATGCCATAAACGGTGAAGGATTTGTGGGAAAACGTCCTGTACCCCAGAGTAAAAAAATATTCTGGAGTGCAGCCCCCACAGCTAATCCCATCCACCTCCCCTTTGAGATGTAAATTGAAAAGTGAGGGTGTTGGGTAATCCAAGAATGTGCAAGCAGGGGACCTAGGAAGTTGTATTTCTAAGTGTACATTTATGTCATCCAAGATGTTGGGGAGGTGCTCCATTAAACGAGGTGCAATCTCATAACAGAGTGCCGTGAGAGCCACAGCCTCTCTAGCAAACCAGGCATCTCTCCGGGTTGGATGTATGACGTTACTCCGCATACCGTTACAACTACCTACCATTACAACGCGACCATTACAACGCATACCATTACAACGCATAGCGCTTTGGGGTGCTGGATAGTGGTAAGTATAATTTACTATTCTAACTCCAGTCCCCGTGGACCCTAGGGAAGGTGTTGGATAGTAAATTATACCATTCCCTATCCTATAGCGCCCCCCAGCGCAATGCGTTGTAATGGTATGCGTTATAAAAGTCGCGTTGTAATGGTAGTGCGGAGTAACGAATGCGTTGTAACAGGTGCATACCCTCCGGGTTGCCTCTGTGGAGTCGCAGAGAAGTAAGGTACCAGTAAGTAGCTAACTTAGTGGTGGTTTCAATACTAACAGTGTTGCATGCAGTATGTCGTGACCTCAAATAGACGTCTCCCCATCTCCCACGTTTTTTGACCTGTGATAAGCAGAGCCCGAGAGGGCTGGCAAAGGATATTATATAACTCAGTGATAAGCTGTTTATCTGAGATTTTAGCCACTAGCTACTTCTCATAGGGCGTGAGGTGTCTTTGTACTGCAAGGCAGTTAGATTGGTGCATGACCCAATGGTGTATTTGCATATAGTCCATTCTCTAGGACTCTGGTAAGTTGTAGAAGGAGCGCAGCTGAGCGAATGATATTATTTCTTCCTTATCGACTATGTGACCCGCCTAACAACACTGTTTCCGTCACCATGGTATAAATGCTCCTAGTTCAATGCCTGGGGAGAAGTCAGCATTATCAAACAATGGTGTCAGTGGGAGGGGAATGATGTGATGCTCCGTCGGGCCCCCACCTGATCCCAGACCTCCATGGTTGCCCTGGTAGTAAGGGACAAGTTTAGACTCTTTGGTCTATGTGGTTTTTTAGGAAGGTGACTTTCCAAATGTGCAGCCTTGCTATCACCCTATCCTGGAATAACCAGTGTTTCTCTGAGTCATCTCTGTTCCACTCTACTAGATAGTGCAATTACACTGCTTGATAATATTTTTGAAGATTAGGTAGTCCCAAGCCTCCAGCGTGGGGGGATTGATAGCTTAGATCTTTGCACATTCGAGGTTTGTTGCCCACCCAAACAAATTGATTAATCTCTTTCTGTAAAGTTTGTATCATACCCTTAGGAGGTGTCACCGGTAGGATCTGGACGAGTTATAGAGCTCTAGTTAGGGTGCTCATTTTAAGGGCAGCCACTTATCCAAGCCAAGAAAGACAGTGGTGTTTCTAGCAAGATAAATCATCCCTAAGCTGGTGAGATCCATAGTTTACTGTAGCAGTTATTTGTACTGAAGAAGCTAACTGGATTCCGAGATAGGGGATGGACGTAAGCGCCCACTGTTTTGTGTTTTAAGTTGGGTCACCAATGTTGGGGACATCGATAGATTAAGAGCTTGAGATTTACTAACATTGACTCGGAATCCCGCTGCATGACCAAAAGTGGTGAATTCAGATAAAAAAGCTGGGAGGGCTGTGCTGGGGTTGTCTAATGACACCAAGGCATCATCAGCCTATAAACTGATGGTGCGCTGTTTCCCCCAAAGGCAACCCCGGTTATCTCGAAACCGCTAAGCCATGGGTTCCACATATAGAGAGCAAACAACAGGGGCAACAAAGAGCACCCCTGCCGTGTGCCTCTACAAATGGAGAAGGGAGCAGATGTTTTCCCGTTTACTGTCACTGTTGCAATGGGAGAGTTGTAACAGCTCAGAACCCACGCTCTGAATCTCTCATTTATGCCAAAATAGGATAGAGTCTTTTCTACATTTGGCCAAGATCAAGCATTTTCTCGGCATCAATCATCAGTAGCATTGTCTCCTTGTTCGAGCGTTGAGCTTTGTCCATAAAATGCAATATTGTGTATGTCTTTTGTCCCAAGGAAGTAGTCAAGTCATGCAAATGTCTAATGGGAGTGTGAGAAAAAGTTATTTTCGTGCATGTGTGAGTGAAATTCTCTCCAAAGTTCCCCCAGCCCCACGTGTCGCAGCCATTTGGTACCTTCCCTGGACAGGGCCCCAGTTTGGCCATGCCGATGTGTTGTTCTGTCCTTATCATTATCAAACACTAGATTGAGGTCCCCTCCCAAAAGAATTTGCTGTTCCAAAGATGAAATTACCTGCAATATAGCTTTGTGACCCTTGATCCGGGCGCACGGCCCCCGTGTGCCCGGATTATGCTGCCGCTGCCTGCTTGGCCCTCTTGCTGCCGCCTCTCCTTAGGGCCCCTGCTCTCCAGGCTTGCCCTCGCTCTCCAGGCTTGCCCTCGCTCTCCAGGCTTGCCTTCGCTCTACCCCGCTTCGCTTTCCTGCTCCCCGCAGCTGCTCTCCTGCGGCCCCGCCCCCTTCTCCTGTCTCCCGCTCCCCATTCGCCGCCCCGCTCCTGCCTCCCAGCTGCTCCTCCCTCCCACTTTGCCATAAATGGCAGGGACCACGCGAAGATTGCGCGCCAAAGGCAAGCCCGTCTACGCTCGTCAACGCCTGGACCGCGCCGAGCACCAGAACCCCTGGACCCCGCCAGAGCCAGCCAACCCGACTGAGCTACGACGCCGCCACCCTCCACGCACCCAACACCGGCCGACATCCAGCCTGCTACCAAGCCACCCCAAAACGCATCCATGGAGCCTTCACCTGCCACGCCTGCTACTTCACCTGCACTCGGTTCTGCACTGCGCCAGCCAAAACAGCCGCCAACAACTACCACCTCAAGTGCATCCTGCTCAACACCCGCTCCATCCACAGGCACGCCGTCGAACTATGGGACCTCCTGGACAAAACGGCACCAGACGTCGCCTTCTTCATGGAAACCTGGATGAATGCCTCCTCAGCCCCCGACATGGCCATTGCCATCCCGGACGGCTACAAGATCATCCGGAGGGACCGCGTCAACCAGACCGGAGGAGGCATCGCCATCGCCCACAGAAACACTATCCGCATCACGACCAACACCGACAACACCCTCGCCACTGCAGAGCACCTGCACTTCCAGATTCACACCGACCCCAAGACCACCCTCAGAGGAACCCTCATCTACAGACCCCCGGGACCACGCTCACACTTCAGCAGACTACATCAGCCCGCTCGCCCTTGCCTCCCCCGACTACATCCTCCTAGGAGACCTCAACTTCCACCTGGAGAACGACCAGGACAACAACACCACCTCCCTACTAGACAACCTCGCCAACCTCGGATACAAGCAACTGGTCAACACCCCCACCCATTACGCCGGCTACACGCTCGACCCAGTCTTCTCCTCCAGCATCCACATCTCCTTCAGCCACACCATCGAGCTACACTGGACCGACCACAGCTGCGTACAATTCAACTTCAGGAAAACAACGACCCACCACCGCCCTCAACAAACCCCCCGAAGATGCTGGAGCAAGATCACCACCGACCGACTCACCACCTCCTTGAGCCTAAACATTCCCACCAACACCACGGACCCCAACGAAGGAGCCCGCAACCTCACACAGTGGATCACTGACAGCGCCGACACCCGTGCTCCACTGAAAAACCCTCCCAGCAACCTCAACAGCAAGAAAGCCGCGTGGTTCACCAACGATCTCAAGGACTCCAAGAAATCATGCCGTGACCTCGAGAAAGCCTGGCGCCACAACCAGTCAACGGATAACATGACAGCCCTCAAGAACGCCACCCGCAAACACCACCAGCTGATCCGCACCACCAAAAGGTCATCCTTCAGAGAACGACTGGACAACAACACCCACAACAGCAAGGAACTCTTCAACGTCGTGAAAGAGCTCTCCAACCCAAACGCCAGCAACAACAACATCACGCCTTCTCAAGACCTCTGCAACTCTCTGGCCACTTTTTTTCACCGTAAGATCGTCGACATACACAACAGCTTCGGCGCTCAGAACTCGTACCCCACCACCGAACCTACACCCCCCACCACCACCCTGTGCGCCTGGACTCAGGTCAGCACAGAAGATACCACCCACACGATGAACACCATCCACTCGGGCTCCCAAGCCGATCCCTGCCCACACCACATCTTCAACAAAGCCGACTCCATCATCGCACCCAAACTTCGGGACATCATCAACAACTCCTTCATATCCGCCACCTTCCCGGAGAGCTGGAAGCACGCAGAGATCAGCGCCCTCCTGAAGAAACCCACCGCAGACCCCTCAGACCTCAAGAACTTCTGCCCCATCTCGCTCCTCCCCTTCCCTGCAAAAGTCATCGAGAAAACCGTCAACAAACAGCTGACGGCCTTCCTGGAGACGAACGGCTCCCTCGACCCATCGCAGTCCGGATTCCGAGCGAACCACAGCACCGAGACCGCCCTCATCGCTGCCACCGACGACATCCGGACCCTGCTGGACAACGGAGAAACCCTGCTCGACCTTTCGGCTGCGTTCGACACGGTCTGCCACCGCACCCTGACAACCCGCCTCCGCCACGCCGGGATCCAAGGAAAGGCCCTGGAATGGATCACCTCCTTACTCTCCGACAGAACCCAAAGAGTCCGTCTCCCGCCCTTCTTCGCAGAAGCCTCCAAGATCTTCTGCTGCGTACCTCACGGCTCCTCGCTCAGCCCCACCCTCTTCAATGTCTACATGAGCCCCCTCGCAGCCATCGCACGCAAGCACAACCTCAACATCATCGCCTACGCCGACGATACCCAACTGATCCTCTCCCTCACCAACGACCCCACCTCCGCCAGAGCCAGCTTCCAGGACGGAATGAAAGACATTGCAGACTGGATGAAGCTCAGCCGCCTGAAACTGAACTCAGACAAGACGGAAGTCCTCATCCTCGGCCCATCCATCTCCGCCTGGGACGACTCCTGGTGGCCCCCTGCTCAGGGCCCCCCACCCAAGCCCACGGACCACGCACGCAACCTGGGCTTCATCCTTGACTCCTCCCTCACGATGGCCAGGCAAGTTAACGCCGTTACCTCCTCCTGCTTCAACACACTCCGCATGCTCCGAAAGATCTTCCGCTGGATCCCCACTGGAACCAGGAAAACGGTCACCCAGGCCCTCGTCACCAGCCGTCTGGACTATGGGAACGCCCTCTACGCTGGGACCACCGCCAAACTACAGAAAAGACTCCAGCGCATCCAGAACGCCTCAGCACGACTCGTCTTGGACATCCCCTGACACAGCCACATCTCCGCCGACCTGAGGGACCTGCACTGGCTCCCCCTCAGCAAGAGGATCACGTTCAGACTCCTCACCCACGCACACAAGGCTCTCCACGATTTGGGCCTCGAATACCTCAACAACCGCCTCACGTTCTACACGCCAACCCGCCAGCTCCGCTCCGCCAGCCTCGCCCTCGCCACCGTCCCACGGATCCGCAGAACCACCACCGGAGGAAGATCCTTCACCTACCTGGCGGCCAAGACCTGGAAAACCCTCCCCGCCCACCTACGACTCACCCAGGACCATCTCTCCTTCAGGAAGCAACTCAAGGCCTGGCTTTTCGAGCAGTAGCAGCCCCCCCGCCCCCCAGCGCCTTGAGGCCCTAGCGGGTGAGTAGCACGCTTTACAAATACTCTAGATTGATTGATTGATTGATTGTGTAGAAAGTGCTCTTGTCCTTCATTAGGGGTGTATATCGAGCCCACTATGAAAGCTTGGTCCCCAATGGAAATGGTATATGCAAGGCGTCTACTCTTTAAATCTGCTACTATTGAACCCACTCTACCACTGAAAGATTTGGATATTAATATGGCCACTACTGCTGATTGAGTGAATGCAGATGAAAGAAACTTATGTGGAAAATGTGGTTGTGGAGTGAATGCCAATCCTTAGCCATACAGTGAGTCTCCTGGAGTAAGCAAATGTCAGTGGAGTGCTGAAGGTATGACACAGCCGCTCTGCCCATTTAAACTAGTGGTGTGCTGGAAATGTGCTAAGATTCAGTACTCCAGTTGTATCTCTCCTGTGCCCTTCTCCCCCCGCCCCCAAACCCTGTGAAGGGTGTCTAACCTACAGTGAGTCATGATCAAAGATGAGTACTTTCCTCAAAGAACAAAAACAACTAAATGCGATAGCATGAGAACAATGGTATGCAGACAGAATATGGAGTTGGAAATGCCGTCTTACAGAAATATTGAGTTTGAAATATCGTGACAGAAATATCGACAGCAAGAATATTGTGGTCAAGAATATTGATTTTAAGGTAAGAAATATCATTTTTTCAAAATATCGAAGTCATTAATATCGTTTGCAAAAACATAGTTGCTTAAAATATTGATTTTTTTATTAGTGGTATGTATTTTAGGATGTATTTTAAAGGAATGTGATCTATTTTTTTGCATAAGTATTGTTTTAGTTTTTTAATATACGTGTAACATTTTTAGTAGTTATTATTTTGATTTTTATTGCATTTTGCATTTTTTAGTTATGTTGCAGGGGGATTATAGGGTAATAGTGGGATTATAGGGGAATAGGGTGGGAAGTAATTTAATTAAATAAATAAATTAAATGATTATTTTTATTTATTGATATGTATTTAATTTAGATTTTATAGTGTTAATTGTGGGAAGTAATTTATTATTAATGAATTATTAATTGGCTGTTAATTATTATTAATTAAATTGGTAATTAATTATGTTAATTGTGTCATTTGTTTAGGGGCGGGTGATTTTTATAGGGGTAGAGGGTGGGAAGTAATTTATTTTTAATTAATTAATATTTATTAGTTAATTAATACTAATTAATTAAAATCGAAATATGGAAATTGTATAATTAATTTTAGAGTTGAGTTGTGGGGTTTATCGTGGTAAAGGGTGGAAGTAATGTATTTTTAATTAATTAATAAATAGTTTTTAATTGATATTAATTTATTAATGTAAAATTAATTATGGAAATTGTGTAATGGTTTTTAGGTGTGGGTTGGGGGGTTTATAAGGGTAGAGGGTGGAAAGTAATTTATGTTTAATAAATTAATAATTAGTTAATCATTAATATTAAGTCATCAATTGATCATTAAATAGGGTAATTGGGTTTTTTTGTGAGTGGGTTTTAGTTTATGGGGTAACGTTTGGGGAGTAAAGTAATTTTCATCCGTTTTAATTTGTTTTTTAATTAATAACATTTCTTTAATTGATCTTCAATTATGTTAATTTTGAAGATTTTATTTTTAAAGTTATATGTGTGTTGTGAATTGTGTGATGTTATAGGGTAGGAAATAAAATATATTATATTTATGTAATAATTTATGTTTTTGTTTATAAATAATACCTAATTAAAAGTTTTTTGTTTGTAAATTATTTTTTAATTTACTTAATATGATATTTCTTGGTATTTTTTATATCTATTTAATGTTATAATATATTTCAATTTTTTAGTTTTTATTATTTTTATATATGTTTTTTTTAAATATATTTCGTGTTGTTGATATTTTGTTTGTTTTTAATTTTGAACTGGCTCCAGTGGGAATATATATTTTTACCCCTCCGCTATCCAACACTTTTCCTATTGTTGCACTAACTGGAGTGGGAATAGTATTTTTTACATCTCCGCTATCCAACACTTAGGGTGACCAACTGGCATGGGTGCAAATACAGGACGGTAAAGGTAAAAATTCAGGACAAAGGGTCAAAATTCAGGACAAAAATTCCGGACAGGAGGTCAAAATTCAGGACAAAAGGTAAGTTTTACAGACACATCAAAGGAGGTCGCGTAATACTATACAAGTAATACCATCTATATCCAAACATATTCGTCCATTTGCAAACCTATCCATCATGTATCCTTCCATCCATCATTTCACTCATCCATCCCTCCATCCACACTTTCACTCATCAATCCATCCACCCTTTCACCCTATCCATCCGCACATTCATCCATCAAGCCATTTATCCACTCATCCATCAAGCCATTTATCCACTCATCCATCCAGCATTTACCCTTTCACCCATCCAGCCATCCTTTCACTTACCCATCCATCTACCCAGTCACGCATCCTTCCACCCATTCACCTTTTCAGTCGTCCATCCATCCTCCCTTTCTCTTTCCATTGATCCTTTTGCTTAGCCATCCTTCCTTCCATCCATCCACCCATCCTTCTACTCATCCACTCATAAATCCATCCAATGACTCTATCAGTCATCCATCATTTCACTCATCCATCCACCCATTCACTCACCCATCATCCATCCTTTCACTCATCTATCCATCCTTTCACTCATCCATCCACCCTTTTACCCATCCATCTACCCTTCCACCCATACATCCATCTATTTACCTTTTTTCTCATCCATCCACCCATTCACTCACCGATCATCCACCCTTTCACTCATCAATCCATCCTTTCGCTCATTATCCATCTATTCACCCTTTCATTAATCCATTCACAATTCACTAAGCCATCCAGCCATCCACCCATCTCTTCACTCACTCACTCGGCCATCTTTTCATATTAATTATGAGCTGAGCTTTTGGCTGCAGGATTGAAGACAGAAGAGGCCCATCAAGAATTTTACTCTTGCTTTAGTTTAGAAAGCAAATAGTGGGGTGGGAGGAGGGTTAACTATGCCCCTGCACATAGGCAATTTGAAAAAGTAGAAGGCATGAGTCATGCATGATGCACAGTGCCATGCATGCCATGTGATATATATATATATATATATATATATATATATATATATATATATTCACTGAAAAAACCATAGGTTATACACCATATATAGTTAGGAATTAGCATTTAAAAAACCTTATTTTACTCACACAAAACCAATGAAATTCCATATATAGTTAGTTGTACTAACTATATATCACGCACCCGCAATCCACTGCTGATGATGTCACATATTACATCATTCATGACATGGTCAGTGACATCACTGATGACATCACTGATGACATCTCAAATGACATCACTGATGACATCACTGATGACATCTCAAATGACATCACTGATGACATCACTGATGACTACATCCAGTGACTGTATAATTCTGTAAAGTTAAAATATGTCTTACATATTGAAGAATGAGTGGATGTATAAGTGTCTTGATGAAGGATTTAGTAGGGGCATGACTGACTGTATGAGTGACTGATTAAATGTGTCTCACTGAGTGCATGGGTTAGTGACTAAACTGTCTTAATTTGTGCATCATTATGTCTGTTGTTCTGTAAACTGCTGCATGTGTTGATCAGTAGCTATATGAGTAACTATATAGGTTATTGATTGGTTGCACAAGCATTTGTATGGGCGACTGAGTGTGTGTGTGGGTGGCTGGGAAGTGTATGACTCTGTGCATAGATGTATGGATTCAAAAGTGCATGTTGGAAACAGCTGTATGGGCGGTTGACTGTGTGCATGACTGTATTGGTGAGTGAATAGATATCTCAGTGCTACATGTCAAATTAAGTACATATGTAAAATACAGTACATGTGAGAGTTGACATATATAAATAACTGTGCATAAGAGCCAGTGAATGTGTGAGTGGCTGTATGGATCATTGTGAACTTGTATCCAGGATTGTATAAGTGAGTAAATATGTTTTAGTATATGTTTGAATAAGTAAGGTGTGTTTAACTGTATAGTTAAGGAAACGGAGGTGTGATTGATTGTTTGCATGACTGTCTAGGTGTGTGTGTAACTTCATGGATGAGTGACAATCTGTGAGTCTGTGTTTACACTGAGTGTATCTAAGGTTATATTACAGTCTGAAGAGGTTCATCGTATTATCACATGAATGATTTCATCAGTGATGTCATCAGTGATGTCATTTGAGATGTCATCAGTGATGTCATCAGTGATGTCATTTGAGATGTCATCAGTGATGTCATCAGTGATGTCACTGACCATGTCATGAATGATGTAATATGTGACATCATCAGCAGTGGATTGCGGGTGCGTGATATATAGTTAGTACAACTAACTATATATGGAATTTCATTGGTTTTGTGTGAGTAAAATAAGGTTTTTTAAATGCTAATTCCTAACTATATATGGTGTATAACCTATGGTTTTTTCAGTGAATTTCATTGGTTTTTTAATAGCTAATATCAAAACCTTTACAATGTATTATTCTTTAAAAAGAAAAATATTTTTTACATGTTTTTTATACAATTTTTTTTAAATTTTTTTTTGTTTCGCTCCCAGTACGCGTACCAGTTAGCTTCCCGTTAGCTCAATCCGGAGGCGCGACCCGGTACGCGAACTGGTAAACGTTCCTTTTGCGCACCTCTCGCGTTACAAAACAACATCGCGACGCTTCGCGTCAGCATGACGTTTCGCGTTCTCGCGTAATACGTCATATTACGTGCTACGTTCGCGTACCCGGAAGCGCAGCGGTACGCGAACCGGAAGCGATCCGCGGCGCGGCGCCGACCGCATAACGTAAACATAGCAGGTCATGTGACTCGGTAATAACACTTTTCATTGGTTCATTTCACTTTTGGTTTCCTAATGATGTAATACAAGGTCATGTGATCTAAAATGGACACTTTTCATTGGTTTAGAACTTTTGTTTTTCCCAAATGATGAAAACCCCTCCTTCTTTCATCACTCTGACTTTCATCTTGGTGAGAGAAAGACCCTTTATTGATACTTTGTGATGGCTTCATTAGTAGCTTCAGCTGGTGCTAGCCCACCACCTCCACCAAATCCAAGAAAGAGAGGACCACCTGCAGAAGTAATTTTGCAAGAAGAGGAAGAACAGGAAGAGGAGGAAGAGGAGGAAGAGCATGAGTTTTTGCCAGAGGAGCCCAGGAGGTACAATCGCAAGGAGAATTATATCTGGCAATTCTACAGAATTCCTGAGGGGCAAAAGAAAGTCAATGCACGTTACGTGTTTTGCCGCATATGCGGTGATAGATTGTCAAGGGGCACTGATAAAAAATACAGTTATGGCAATCATACTATGCATCGGCATATGAGTAGGTGGCACCCAAATAATTATAGTGCTGCCCAGCTACGTGACGAACAACAAAATCCCCTCCCAATGGCAAGAAGATCGGTGGTTCCAGAGGTGTCGGGACCAGAGGCGAGGGAGATGATCGCAAACATCCAAATGTTGTTTGGGCACGTAAAGCAAGTGTGCGTGGAATGTGGCACTTTCATCTGCTACAGAGAAAGTAGCATCACTTTGATTTTGCGAGCAATTCAAAATCATATTAATGTTTGTACAAGACGCACCAAAAAATAAATTCTTTTTTTTTTTTTTTGCTCCTGTTGAGCCCTTTATAATGGATCGTTTTTGTTTCCCCCCCCCCAAAAAAACCAAAAAAAATTTAAAAACGTTCAGAAAATACAAAAAAAGTAAAAAAATGTTCAAAAAATACTAAAAAAAATATAAAACAACAAAAACATAAAAAAAAAAGTTCTTTTCAGAACTAACTCCCCATTATAAAAAAATTGGTAGAATATTTGGAACTCTGCCAACCTCTATTTCTCTTAGTTCGCTCCCGGAGCGCTACCCGGTACGCGTACCGGAAGCTAACCAAAAAAAATATTTTTAAAAAAAAAGAACAGTAAGTATAAGGTAAGCAAACAGACAGTTATGTTAAAAGAAAGACAGCTCTAGGGAGTAAACTAAGGATACTGTTACCTACAATCCACTGCTGATGATGTCACATATTACATCATTCATGACATGGTCAGTAACATCAACAGCAGTGGATTGTGGGTAACAGTATCCTTAGTTTACTCCCTATAGCTGTCTTTCT
The DNA here is from genome assembly GCF_964261635.1 of Lissotriton helveticus. Taxonomy (NCBI): domain Eukaryota; kingdom Metazoa; phylum Chordata; class Amphibia; order Caudata; family Salamandridae; genus Lissotriton; species Lissotriton helveticus. The sequence continues at coordinate 208,751,201 of NC_136063.1, read as the reverse complement.
TTTAACATAACTGTCTATTTCCTTCCCTTATAGTTACTGTTCTTTTTAAAAAAACATTTTTTTGATCAGTCATAAACAGTGACATTAATAGAAACAGAGAGAGTGAACAAGAGTGAAGAACTATGGTCCTCCTCAGCCACCCTCAGAAAACCAAGGGGGTCAAGATACATCTACCGTGCCCCCTTCTACCCATTCTGAACATTATTTGCCCTCCATCTTGTATCTTGATTCGACCGAAACACAAAATGGTGGACTGCCATAACGCTGCTGGTTTGCGAACCGGGCAACTTCCCGGGAAGCGGTCCAAAAAAAAAAAAGTTGGGAAAGTAATTCACAGACACTAAGAGTAATAGAGATGGAGTGAGTGAACAAGACTGAGGAACTATGAGAACAGAGGGACTGAGAAAAAGAGTGGAAGGAGTTGAGTAAATAGGTAATAGAGAAAGGAATGAGGAAAGTAGCAAAGGCAGGAAACTGAGGATTAAAGAAGTGAAGCAGTGGATCTAATAGTAGGTGAATGTGATAGAAATGTAACGAAAAGAGTACAACTATTTACCTTGTAATTGCCGTTAAATTAATCACATTTTATTTCTATACTTTCAATCTGTGAAAGAGAGAACCAACATTTGAAAAAAATTAAAATATGTATTTAAAAATTACAAAAGACAAGGGAAAATATTGAAGGACAAATAGTTTTTCAACAACTTTGACACTGACAGAAGCTTCTGCTTCTCCAGGTCCTCTACACAATCCTAAAGATATACATTTTAAACTAACAGTATCTTGATGCAGATGAAGTGAGGCCTATCTTAAAACATGGTGCATCTTTTGCATTGCTCTTGTTTCAGAAAAGTGTCGCTTCAGTATGCCAATAACATGTCTCCTATCCAGAGATTTGTTTGAGGTGAGGCCTACTCAGAGTTCAAGATGAGATTTACACTTGTTGAAGTGTACAGAGGAGATAATATCTGTGAAAGTCTACTAATGAAGTGAGTCATGTCCACTGCACTCTTCAACAAAGTAGAAACCTCCTATGTTTCCCTGGACAGACCTAAACTTGATCTGCACAATGTGATTCGTAATGATAGGAAACACAGGTGATGTAATTGAAATATGTGCAATTTATTTTGCTCATTTCACAATCACATCACTTGTGTTTCCTTTGCTTAGGTATCTCATTGTGCAGATGTAGTCCAGCATATGAAAGAATACGTAGAAGTGCAGCACTGCATACAATAAATTTAACACTTACAGAAAACTCACCTTCTCCATGCCTCCTACACAGTTCTACATATACATCATAAATGCAAACAGTACAGAATTAATTATACATGTTAAATGGTTTATTTTTGCTGTTCTCAGAATGTATCAAAATTCACTAAAAACAGTGACTTGAAGGTAGTCATCATGTAACAGCGGGGAAAAAAAAACACAATCAAAATGATTGTGTTTAAAAAACCCATACAACATCAGAAATTAAAATTCAGAACTCCTTAAAGTTAACTTACTTTCCATGACGTCCAAGGATGTCCTATGAACAGCTTACACTCTTTTGTGCTGTTATTACTTTCAGCCCGCCACTTTCTGAAAGAAAACCTCCATCGTTTTTAAAAACACGTTACATGCAATAAATGACTTCTTGCTCTCTACCACTATTTTCCACAAGGCCAAATCTAGTCAGAGATATTTATAACTCTTGGATTTCTTGTAAGCCAATCCCATCATTTGGCATTTCCGCAACTTTCAGAATTAAAATGTTGAAGATCATTTTCACAATCCTGGAATAGTAATATCTTCCCCTTCTTGCTCAGTCATGTTCTACATTTCCTATGACACTGATACTGCTTAATATGAAGCAGACTTACACTACCTCTATGAGTACTACAATTATTTAATTCTCTACATCACTTTTAATCACAAAGCAATGTAAAACAGTAGACAGCATTGCAGACTTACATTCCCTCTACTCCATGTTTTGATTGGCTGCTTCAATTAGCTTATGAAAAGAAACAGTTTTTCTGAACTCATTTAAAGTGCACATACATCTCCATGATGTCCAATCCTATGATTAGAAGTTATGTCTCTGAACTACACTTATCCTCAAGGCCAAATTGTGTAGGAGCCATTAGAACTTCTTGAAATTCCACAGATCATATCCCGAGATTATTTTCCTAAAATTTTGGTTTTAAAAACACCAGGTAAGAGTTTTTAAGGTCATATGGCAATTTTTTTTTGAAAATTAAAACAGAATCATTGCAGAATGACCAGCCATTTCTAGACTTTAAATAAGCTGTGTAATGTCCTGATGATATTGAAGGGCCGTCATGATATATAATTGCTGTAGTTACAAAAGTCCTTCCTGATATTGACAACTGCGAAGCTACAATTTTTTTTATTAAAGTTGTCAATTTTGTTCCATCAGGCCTACATCGTTGGAACATTAAAATGACGTACTGGCCATATGTTCGTATAAATAATGTGGACATCATTTCAGATTTACATTGGCTACACTCCATGTTGTGATTAGCAGCTTTTACTAGCTTATTAAAGGAGACTGATTTACTGTCTGGCAAAGTTAAATATATAAATCTTTCTGAGTCTACACTAGTAGTACTTGATACCATACAGTTCTCGCAGTCATGCTGCCATTGATAAGAAAGCCCAAACAGCTGATCTACATCTACACCTTCAGCATGTAATACATCAAGCATATACATTAAAAACTCCTGACAATCTTGCTGAATATTTTGAGAGAATTGTGTTTGGCCTGAACATCTATCTAACAGATTTCTAATTTCAGACACACTTTCTATGTTTCTTCTATCAGTGGTACATTTCTCTAACACAGAATTTAACAAACTGCAAAATCTTTGATCAGAATTGACCACAATCTCTTCTTTTACATTTTTTAGAGAAAACAAAACATTAATTACTACATTAGCATAGCAGTTGACACCAGAACTGTTTTCAAACTGAAAACCAACAACATCTTCAACAGAATCCTCTTTGTTTCTGCTTGTAATTTTAGGTTCATTCACTTTTTGTCTTTTTGCTACAACCTCCCCAGTATTGTTCTCATTTCTTCGTTTCCGGCCTACCAGACGTTTCTCAAACAAAGGAAACTGAGGCAAATGTGGCGCATACTCTCTTCTTAACCTATTGTATTCCTTAACACAATCTAGATCTGCACAAATGTTTCTGACATCACACTCAATCAAGTACAATCCCGATAAAGTTCTAACTCGTGACAATGCCACATATGCCATACCCTCCTTGAACACAGAACTGCCAATATTCACCAATGCAGTGTCTACACTTAAACCTTGCGATTTATGAATTGTCACCGCATATGCCAAGCAAACAGGGAACTGCTTACGGCGAACATATAAGTCTTTTACAAGCAAAAATCTAGCAGAACAACGAGCAATTAGCTGTACTTCCTCAATGCCATCAAATTTAATTTTTAAAAATTCAATTCCATCTCTATTTCTGTATTTCACAAACTCAACAACATTACCCATTGATCCATTTACCAGACCTCTTTCAACATGTAAATTCCTTCTTAAAATTATACGGCAGTTCAAGCACACATTCAGAGTCTTTTCAAAACCTGCAGTTTTAGATATACTCTTCTCTAATGAATCCAATTTTGTTTTCAGATTCTCAGACAAAATAATTGTTGATCCCATATGCTCTACTCTATCAATAGCTTCCAGTTTCACAATCTCTTGCTTTTCTAAATGCAACATTTTGTTGTTAAATTTGGCACATTCTGCAAGAGTTGGCATCAAACATATTCCAGATTTCTTATCAGTAATTTTCTGAAAAATATTCTCAGGCACAACATCTTGTTCTGGATATAAATTTGACAGTAATCGTGCATGTAAAGCTTCTTTCCCATGCTCGGTCACTTTTCCAATTCTAACATCTTGTAGAATAGTCTTGTAAACTTCATCCTTTGCCTGACGCATATTTTCATGCAGTTCAGCATAATTGAAGTTTAACCATATATTGACGTTGCCAATGCTGCCTAGGCACTTCCTGGTATCTTCATGCGTGAGCATTTTGAACACAGGTTGCCCTTTCACTGGTGTCAGCTGCAGAAGATCTCCGAAAACAATGATGTGTTTGCCACCAAATAACACATCATACTCTGTTTTGAGAACTTCTTGCATCCTCAAATGCACAAAGGCAAGCATGACATTGGAAACCATGCTTACTTCGTCAATGATAAGAAGTTTCATTTTCCTCAAGATTCTTGAAACTTCAAAACAAGCATCTCCAGATAGCTTGTGATATTCTAATTTGTTGTCATGCTCCACTGGCAGCATCAGTAAACGATGTAAAGTAATCCCTTTAATATTATGTGCTGCCAGTCCAGTTGGAGCAGTGACAACACAAGACAGCGATGACTCTGTCCTTTCCTGCAAATAGCATGAAATTGCTTTAATGAGGAAACTTTTTCCAGTTCCCGCTTCTCCACTCACGTACAGTCGGACAGGCTTCAACGACGTACATGAGCACTCTTTCTTATCATGACTTAATCCATGATCAATTTGCATGGTAACTTCGTCATATATTTTCCTCTGCTCAACGTTGAGTTGCCTTTCCAACTCTTCTAAGTTAACCGCATCCTCTTGAGCATGTGCCATGGCTCTTTCCACCTCATTCATAGCAGTGGCAGCTTCATTTTCAATAAGAGGTCCTCCTAGTGGATCCTGACTCAATGAAGCAGAACTCTGACTGTCCTGAGAACTGTCTCTGGCAATCTCGGCTGCAATCATTGCTTCCTGCTCAATTTCCGCATTCAACATTTCTACATATTTGGGAAAAGCAGGACATTCTATGGTCTCCTTGGCGGCATTGAAAGAGTCTTCGTAACAGAGGAAATCTCCAAGCAGTTCCTCTTCTGCACGCCAAGGCTTGAAAAGTTGCAAAAGTGCTAAATAGAAAAACTCCTTTTTTTCAGGAGATTCGCCACTCAATTTTCGATGGTTTATCAAGTGGCATTTTCTTTGCTTGACCAGACATCCCTCACTTCCTATTACAGCATACACTCCTTTCTCAGTATCTTCTTTGATGTTCCTCTTGAACATGTAATTTTGCAGAACCTCATACAGACAAACATTCTCTAGGTGACTGCTTCGATTTGGATAATATGTATCCAACATGTTTGTCTTCAAAATGTCGGTACTGTTTGGCTCCTTTTCCGCCAAATACTCAATTTCCCGCACAGGTTTGAGAACTCGATTACGCGTTGCAGCAAGACCAAGACTCGCCCAAACGATACTCCTGGACTTGGCATAGAGACTTGCTGAAGACAACCGGTCAGAACATTCGTACGCTCCGATTTCTCGATGCGACAACATCTTCAGACTGAAACTGTACAACTTCTTGCTGAGGCTCTTTTCATGGGAAATGTCCTCCCACATATCCTTCAATTCTGTCTTCTCTTTTTTGGTGATGTAAGACGTCACATACCGAGCCACAGCCATACAGTTATCAGCCACAAACTGTATATCCATGTTAGCATTCCACATGGACAAAATCACCGGGTTGTAGTCGTTGATGTACTTGGACTCTTCGTTCCTCTTCAAATTGTAAGTGTTTTTAGGTGATTTCTTCATCACATTATGTCGCAGCGAAGACATCAAACTGTTTACTCTTCCTTTAGAAATCACCGGTCGTGGAAAGCCGAAACGACATTTGGTGTAGAACTTGTCTTTGTTTCGGAATTTACGACGGCAGTACTTTCCACATCGATGGCTTTGGAAACGCAGAACTTTTTCTCTTAGGCTTTTCTTCTCCTTTGCGTTTGGAACAGCACACGTAGAATACTGTTGGATGAAACTCATCACTGAGTCTTCTGGATCCGTTCCAAATTTAGGTGCATCCTTGATCCACAGCAACATATGTATATGAGGAGCACCTCTTGCTTGGTACTCCTTTCTCCAGAAGAAATCCAACACCTCTCCAAGAGGTGGATTCTTCTTATTCATGATGAAAGACATCATAGCTTCAAATCTATGATTGAAGTACCTACATACATTGACTGGATCCAAAGAGCACAGTTCTCCGGGTGTCTTGAATTCGATGTTTTCTACGTTAGCATTTGCCTCTCGTAGAAATTGAAGTAAGTCTTCCCAGCCATACTCGGCACAACTCAGAGTGAGGAACCATGTGGGAGTACCTAAGTTCCTCAGCATACATTTTAAATCACCATGACGACGGTACCAGTACTCATTAGTACCACGCTGACACGCCATGAGATTAATCAGGTGAGAATCCAAAATACTATCTTGGACATTCACTTTATCCATAAAATCACTTGCCGAGATGTTTTGCATGTGTATACCACTTTTCAAGATGTGGTTCACTGCATATGACAGTCCAGACAGATCGCTTTCAAACAGGAGATGAAACAAATAAGGAATGCATTGTCGAAACCTAGCATCTCCTGCATACAATCGCAAAGTCCGGTATTCAGAAGCAGGAATTTGATGAGGTCGCTCATCATATCTTCCTCCCTGACCTGTTGGAAAAAGCTGTGGGAAACACCGAGCTTCCAAACTTTCCTCCCAAACACTAATGGGACTCCCTTTGGCTTGTTTCATTTGAAACAACTCAATAGCATTCCCCATGACTTCCTTTGAATGCAAAGGATGAACACTATAATGTTCATATATTTCCTCACTAGTAGAGGGTTCTACTTTCTCAATTTGACCAGCACACAAATCGCTATCCTCTTCCTCACTTACTTCCTCTTCTGCAACATATACATTCTTATAGTATTTATTATTTTTTTTCAAATACAATGTTGCCTTTTTAACTTTCCTAACATCTACTAAATCTTGCCATATTTTCTTATTCTTTGTCGGAACCCCATTAACTAAGATAACCAGAGGTTCCTCTTCCACTTTTTCTACTCCAATTGTGTTAATGTTTTTCTTGAAATCTAGAGGCAAATAAACAACTCTTCCCTTTAATCCTCTCTGTAAATCTGATGGAGGCAATTTCCCTGTCTTTGGCTCCATTCTTACAATAGCCTGAAAGGGATGGATACTTTGAATCAAAATAGATTCATAAGTATTTAAGTCCTTCAATTCAGAAGGAATCTCAACCAATTCCAGATTATTATGAACTGCTCTAGCAGGCATCTGGTTTTGTTTTAATTTGTTACAACAATAAGTACACACACGTTGATCCAATCCCAAATCAAAACAATTTTCTACCATCAAGTATGTTGCAAAATCCTTCCATTCACTATTATTTTCCCTTTCACTTTTTGCATATAAATCCACTAACTTAGTCTGATTCTTATAATAAGTGCGTCTACAACACACACAAGTGAAATTAGGCCTCTCACTTGATTTCATGTCAAACGTCGCAATTTCCCTCTGGAAATTATCTGTACTGGAAACCTGTACACTATCTTCCAAATGACCCTCTACTTCTTGCTCAATTTCAACATTCTCCTCTTTACTTCCAAAGTAACAAAACTCAATTTCTTCACATATATTCTTCACATCTATTTCAGAACCATGCAAAAGAGCAGCGCATAATTGTTTCAGCATAATTGCTGGACTCTTAGCATAATACAACAGTCTAACTAACTTCCTCACTTTGTTATGATGCACTGCTAGCATCCTGAAATGATGAAAAACACTCTGGCATACTCTCCTGGAAAGACAAGCCAGTGAATGACCATGCAAACCTGTCACTTCTCTCACTCTGCAAGGATCTAATTCTTGCAACAACCTTATTTTCTGCTTCAAACTTTTCTTGTTAAATGTCCGTACAAAATCACAAAGCAAATTGATGGAATCCTGTCGCACACTGCAAATACTACTACACTTCCAGGTGTACACAGGACCCTTAGCACGTCTTCCTAAAACCTCATTACCTAACAACTCTTCTGCCTCTGTTGTCACAAGTTTTTCTTTTTCAACTGGACAACCATCTTTCACTTCATAAGCACGACCACTGATGTCAACTGCATGCACCAAATCATTATCCTGGAAATAACTCTCTTCATTAAAAAATGCCTCACAGCTTGAACTATGTATCCATTCTCCAGAAAAAACTTCACAAAAATTACTACGATTAACTATTCTCTTCCATCTACTATTTCTTTTGAAATCAAAAATTGCCTTGTTTAGCTTCCTAATTCTATTGATTATCAAAATAAATAACTTACGTTTAATTTCAAAAGCCTGATCAATAACTTTCTCAACTTTTTTTTTTCTCCTATAAAAAACTAATTTCTGTTGACCTTTCTTAATATTTTTTAACAAATTGCCAATTATCCTGTTACGGAACATTCGTTTACGAATCTCCCTAAACTGTTGTTTCCTTCTACTATCATGCACAGATTTATCTCTTGCTCTAGCAGTAACATTTTCATTTGTCCTTTTCTTTCCATTTGATTTACTTGTCATGTTATGGATTGAAACATTTTCTGTACTAATATTTTTTTTATTAGAAATATTTCTTATGAAATATTTAGAGCTCTTACCCGGTGCTTTCTTCATGGCTTGAGAAATCTTTTTGTTAGAGGACTGCTGCGTTTTTTTTTTCTCCTGCTGTCTTTGACGTTTTGCAGCCTTTATCTCTCTTATTTTTGTAGGCATATTTAAATATTGAAATGATCTGCAGTTGAATCTGAGGAAAAATATAATAAAAAATGTTATTAAACATTATTATCAAACAGTAAATCAGTAATAGTGATCAAAAACATAACACACTACTTGACAATTTAATTTGAAGATTTTTTAGTCATTGCCATTTTTTGGGAAAAGTAATGGTTTGCAAATTTATGACAAGGACATAATGGTGTATGCTTCTCTATAAGGAATTTCAGTATCTCTAATGTCATTTTTCCCATATTACATTATAAGACCTTTCCCCATGAAGCACATTCCTTGTAAATATGCTCCCACCTGTGCATTGCAAATTTAGATTTTGACTGTTTCAGACACATAGCCATGTTGAAAGTGACCCAAAAAAATTGCAAACGTTTTAAAAAAAAACATTCATGTGTCTTAATGACATTTTAAGTCATTTCCCCATGGACAATGTTTTCTAAGTGGCACAAAAGAGGTATACACCTATCATAAAACAATAACAGTGATCAAAAACTTAACACACTACTTGACATTTTAAATAGAAGATTTTTTTAGTCAAATTTACAATACAGAAATACCAGAAAAGAAATGACATTTATATTTATGTTACCTATGCTATTTTATATGTGAATCTGATCTAATTTTATGAGCATATTTTAATATTTTATTGAAGACACTACACATAACCTGTTTTTGAAGGTGTCTTTATTTTTAAATTAAACGGTTTACCTTTTTACTTTTTATTGATTATAAATTTTAAAAATAAATGTTTATAATTCCAAAGGCTCAAGCAGGTCAGCTTCCCATCCTATATCATATAATTCGGACAAATCTGCATCCTCATCACGCTCTTCTTCATCCTCAGGATTTAAATCATCCAATGGATCAACATCCACTGATGTTTCAATTACAAGTTCAATGATGAGGTCAAAATCAACTGATTGCAGATTGTCGCTCATGTTGAGGTTGTCTTGATCTTTAAATAAAGATAACAACAATGAGATGTTGCAGAGTAAGAGACAAATCTCACAGATTATAATAGTAAAATTATTTAACAAGAGTAACATTTTGCAGCTATTATTTAGCCATGTCCAGCGATGCTGAGCAGGTGAAGCCTATGTCTAATTTTTCACTGAACAGGACTCATCTGTTCTTAACCTTGGATAAGCCTCAACGACTCTGTGTCCCCTGCACATACTCAAATGTTAAAGTGCAGATTTATATTAAATGGCACATCCCCAGGCATGCACCAGTTAATGTGCACCACTGCTTTACCACCCATGGTGTGCCGCATTTACAATCAGATAGGAGAAAGCTGCTTCAAAACCCTGCGCCTGCTTGAAGCTGGCATAGGTCTTGACGCAGCATTGTATAGATGGGGCACCCCTGAGCCTTGCTGGAGCTGCATCGCACTTACGATACAACTCCAGCAATGCGCCACCTTTACGGCACAGATGCGTCACGCATCTGTGCCGTTTTTGCCCCATGCTGCGCCGCATTGTAAATGCAGCACAACATGGGTGGCGGAACAGTGGCGCAGGATGACTGTCACATCCCTGGTGATGCGCCACTCATCATAAATCTATCCCTAAGCTTCTTATCTTGTTACAGATGAACTGCCATATGTATCATCAAAATATTTTACATATTATAAATAGCAAATTTTAAGGAATAAATAGCGATTCTTTACTATTCCTAATTTGCAATGAGCAAATTGCTAATTGCAAATTACCCATTCATTTCCATAGGCTAGGAGGCTCATAGGAATTAATGTTGCAAGTTGTGATTAGCAATTAGCTCATCACAAAATAGGATTTTTTTCAAGCGTGCAGGGGTATCTCAAGAACACCCTGCTGCACCCCTGAAAAAGAAATTTGGGAGCACATGGCACACCTACATGCCCTAATGGCATGTATGGGCGTCATATGGGACCTTTTTTTTTTTTTTTAAAAAAAAATGCTTTTTGAAAAGAATTCGCAAATTACCACAAACTAGAATTTGGTGGTAGTTTCCAAATCCTTAATATCATTTTTTACATATTTTTTTTTGATACATTGCATTTAAGGAATCACAAATTTTGAATTATTGACATTTTAAGTAATTTCCACATGTGCAGTGTTTTCAAAATATAATTTGAAAATCGTTTTTGGGGAAAAGTAATGGTTTGCAAATTTATGACAAGGACATAATGGTGTATGCTTCTCTATAAGGCATTTCAGTATCTCTAATGTCATTTTTCCCATATTACATTATAAGACCTTTCCCCATGAAGCACATTCCTTGTAAATATGCTCCCACCTGTGCATTGCAAATTTAGATTTTGACTGTTTCAGACACATAGCCATGTTGAAAGTGACCCAAAAAAATTGCAAACGTTTTAAAAAAAAACATTCATGTGTCTTAATGACATTTTAAGTCATTTCCCCATGGACAATGTTTTCTAAGTGGCACAAAAGGGGTATACACCTATCATAAATCTGTCCCTAGCATTATAAATGATTAAATCAGGATGACAAAGATGTGGCCTATCCAGAGGTTTGTTTAAGGTGAGGCCTACTCAGGATTGCAGATTAAAGTTACGCTTGATGAAGAATACAGAGGAGATAATTTATTGTAAAGGCCTACCAATGAAGTAAGTGATTTCTACTTCATTGCACCAGTCATCATAAATGTATCCATAAGCTTCTTATCTTGTTAGACATCAACCGCCATATGTATCATATAACTATTTTGCATTTCCAAAAAAGCGAATTTTAAGGAATAAATAGCAATTCTTTACCATTCCAAATTTGTTTGAGAAAATTGCTAATTGCAAATTACCCATTCATTTCCATGGGCTAGGAGGCTCATATAAATGAAGGTGCAATTTGCGATTAACAATTTGCTCATCACAAATTAGGAATTTATTCCAAAGGTGCAGGGGTGTCTCAAGAACACCCTGCTGCAACCCTGAAAAAGAAATTTGGGGGCATATGGCGAACATAAATTTTAACAACATTCCTTTACCTCAAAAACGATTTTCAAATCATAACTTCAAAACACTACACATGGGAAAATTACTTAAATTGTCCTTAAGACACATAAAAGCGTTTTTTGATTGGCTTTCCTGCATGGTAGGGTCACTTTTAACATGGCTATGTAACATAAACATTCAAAATCAAAATTTTCCATGTACAGGTGGGAGCATATTTACAAGCAATTTGCGCCACAAAGAAAGGTCTGACATTAAAATTGGAAAAATAACATCAGGGACAGTCAATTGCCTTATAAAGAACCATACACCATTATGTCCTTCTCATGAATTTAAAAACAATTCCTTTTTCCCAAAAACGATTTTCAAATCATAATTTCAAAAAACTGCACATGAGAAAATGACTTAAAATGTCATTGAAACACATGAAAGCGTTTTTTGATTGGCTTTCCTGCATGGTTGGTTCACTTTTATCATGGCTATGTAACACAAACATTTATAATTAAAATTTTCATGCACATGTAAGAGCATATTTACAAGCAATTTGCGCCACAGAGAAAGGTCTTACACTAAAATGAGAAAAATAACATCAGGAACAGTCAATTGCCTTATAAAGAACCATACACCATTATGTCCTTGTCATGATTTTATAAACAATTCCTTTTCCCCAAAAACGATTTTAAAACCATAATTTCTAAACACTGCACATGGGAAAATGACTTAAAATGTCATTAAAACACATGAAAGCCTTTTTTGATTGCCTTCCCAGCATGGTTTGGTCACTTTTAACATGGCTATTTAACACAAACATTCAAAATCTAAATTTTCCATGCACATGTGAGAGCATATTTACAAGCAATTTGCGCCACAGAGAAAGGTCTTACACTAAAATGAGAAAAATAACATCAAGGACAGTCAATTTATTATAAAGAACTATACACCATGATATCCTTGTCATGAATTTAAAAACAATTCCTTTTCCACAAAAACGATTTTCAAATCATAATTTCTAAACACTGCACATCAGAAAATGACTTAAAATGTCATTAAAACACATGAAATCATTTTTTGATTGGCTTTCCAGCATGGTTGCGTCACTTTTAACATGGCTATATAACACTAACATTCAAAATCAAAATTTTCCATGCACATGTGAGAGCATATTTACAAGCAATTTGCGCCACATAAATCATAATTTTCTCCTTAAAGCACACTATTCTCTATCTAAAGTAAAGAAATATTTTCTCACCTTAGCAAATACTTTGAGTTTGAAAACAGTCTAAGAAACACACCAATTTGTCTTCAGCAGAGCAAAAGGTATGCACTCCAGAGTCTGCAGCTATCAAAAGCACAGAAATGGTGTAATTCTTCACACATATTTCTCATGTCACCCAATCAAAACTCTTCCCTCACTTTTTTTCAAATGAAAACCCTTCCCCCTCTGCCCTTTCTGCCTATTTTCCATAGCAACCAGCTCTTGGAGAAACTCTGGTGTTTGCAAATTCACACAACAATGTTGCAATTGAACTCTGAACTCTCAGTGCACCTGCATATCCAGTGCTTTCTTTCATTTAATGATTTTTTATTGACCACTCAAAATACATCTTTCAAACAACACATCTGTGCACCCTAACTTTCTGTTTTCATCAATCAAAATCCACCAATCACTGTTACTACTTCATGAACACAGAAACTCCACAGTTTTTTTCATTTCAAACTCACATTTTTTCAACTGCCATTTCATTGCCACACTTCATCTGACTGCAGGAGAACCTTCTCTCACCATGTTTTCTGTCTGGATTGTTGGTCATAGTTATATTCACTGGGCTCAAAGGTACGTTGAAAGCAGGAATTTACCTAACCTCAATTTACAAGATGTGGAAATTAAGTGGTTTAGCCACAGAGGATTAAAATGTCACCAATTGATACCATTGGTGAAAACCTTTATGCATTTGCCAAAACCTGACCTGTTAATTGTGCACTGTGGAGGTAATGACTTGGGCACTTTGACTGGTGTAGGTCTGGAAATGCTTTTAAAGGACACCTTTGAGCAATTAATGGCACTTTTTCCTCAGACTGCCTTGGTATATTCAAATATATGCCAAAGACAGAAATGGAGGTGGTCAAACCAATTTTGTCCACAAATTGAGAAGTCGAGGAAGCATGTAAACAAATCTGTTTCAGCTTACATGAGAGACCATGGAATGGGCTCCCTGTACAACAATAACTTGCGTTACTACATGCAAGATATCTACAGAGGAGATGGAGTTCACTTCTCAGATGAGGGCAACAGAGTTTTCACTCTGAATTTAAAAATGTGCATTGGTACCTACTTATAAGTACCAAAATGTACCATAAACCCAAAAGCTCTTCTCAGAGCTACCCTACATCTAATCACTCACAATTATTATTTTACTCTAACTTTTTTCACTAATTTTCAACAAAGTACACTCCCTGGGGCGCTACCCGGTACGTGTACCGGGAGCTAACCTCGCGAAATTTTTTAAAAAAATGTTTTTTTTTCGCACATATAAACCTCCTCAGCCACCCTCAGAAAACCTAGGGGGTCAAGATAAGTCTACCGTGCCCCCTTCTACCCATTCTGAACATTATTTGCCCTCCATCTTGTATCTTAATTCGACCGAAACACAAAATGGTGGACTCCCGGAACGCTTAAGGTACGCGAACCGGGGCGCTCAACGGTTCGCGTACCGGGTCGCTCCCTGGGAAGCGCACCATCAAAAAAGGTGGGAAAGTAGTTTACAGAAAAGCCACTGGAGACAATTTCACCAAATATAGATTAGCTCATACTACATACCAATCCCTACCATTTTCACAAATTTGATTGGAATTCCATTTAGCCATTTAGCCTGTAGACCTCTCTAAATACCGTGAGGTAAATTACTTCACAAAACACATCTGAAATGTTGGAATTGACAACCAATTAAAATGTTACTTTCATTTTCTACTTTTTTTACCTCACATTTGATTGGTTATGTACCCGAATATATATAAAGGAAGAGAAGGAAACACAGCCATTTTGACTACTACTTCCTGGTGTACATTTCAATAGGATTTTCATTAATAACTTCAACTTCTTTTGAAAGGTAAGTTGTTATTTTTAAAACTGAAGTATATTGTGCACTTTAAGTTAATATGGCAAACTTTTTCTGTTAGTTATATACTATCCCTCTGTAGTACTTATAAATTTAGATACACTCTTTTATATTCCTACTTCCACTCTGATACTATACACTGCCCAAAGATAAATTCTCTGTTAAAAACTGCCTATCTAAAATTAATCCCAACAGTGCCCTACCTCTACTAATATATATTTTTTTAATGCAAATTTCAGGAAAAATGGAAAGTGAACAAAACATTTCATTTGAAATTGTCCTTCCAGAGTCCAACACAGAAATCATTGATCCAAATGAGATTGAATTTATGGATGAAACTTGGGACCAAGAACTACTGCAATGTGTACAAGCAGTAGATAACCTCCTTGCAAATGAGGACATTTTACAACCTCAGAGACTACAATCTATATTCCATGATTATGAAATTTCTGACAATGAAATGTTAGAAAGTTTAATAAATTATGAAACACAATAAAAAAAGCTTAAAAAAAAAAAATAAATAATCAACAAAACCAACAATCAATTAACATACAGCATTTGAAAAGTCTATCATTCATTTTTCATTGTGATACGCTCCCCAGAACGCTTCCCGGTTCGCGTACCGGGCGCTAACCACGAAAAAAAACAAACATTTTTTTATTTTTTTTTGCTTAGCGGGGCCCCTTTAAAGCCTCCACATCAAACCTAGGGGGTCAGGGAGGATCTACTATGCCCCCTTATGGTCATTTGCCCCTTCGCTTTTGCCTCCTCTTGTCTCTCGATCCTACCGAGAGACAAGATGGCGGCCGCTCCGGACTGTTTAGAATGTTGACAGACACCGGAGAGCCAATCAACTTCGCTACGCGAAGTTCCGTTACGCGTCAAGTACGCGTACCGGGGCGCTGCCTGGTCCGCGCTTACAGATATATATCTTTTTTTGAACGTTATTTTCTCAAAATCCACTGCAGCACATATATTGAGACCTACAAAAGGCACATCGGGCTACCAGTCCCTACAATTTTGCCAAGTTTCGTGCAAATCCATTCAGCCGTTCGGGCTAAAAGTGAGGCTAACCGCCCTATGGAAAACTCAATGTTAAAAACACGTTTTGGGACCCCCCTTTTTTCTCGGCCCCCCCTGGACCAACTCCCCCCAAATTTCCAGGGGCTGCTCAGAAACAAAATGTGCCATTTTCCTGAAAATTTCAGCCAATTCCGTCCACAAACGCCAAAGTTATTAGACATAGAATTTTCAAAAAACCCATAGGGAAAAAATCCTAACTATATATACCTACTGGCGACCGCCAGTAGGTAATATATATATATGTATATACGCCAACACTCCCTTGAGGCACCGTGTGAACAGCACTCCGAAGAAGAAAAACGGACACCAATCCGGTAACCTGTGCAGCAAAGTTTTTCTTTTATTATATCATTTGCAGTGTCAAGGGTGCCGCGATCCGACGCGTTTCGGCGATCCTGTCGCCTTGCTCACCATATATATATATAGTGATGTGATCAGTAATGTCAAATGAGATGTCATCAGTGATGTCATCAGTGATGTCATTTGAGATGTCATCAGTGATGTCATCAGTGATGTCATTTGAGATGTCATCAGTGATGTCATCAGTGATGTCATTTGAGATGTCATCAGTGATGTCATCAGTGATGTCACTGACCATGTCATGAATGATGTAATATGTGACATGATCAGCAGTGGATTGCGGGTGCGCGATATATAGTTAGTGCAACTAACTATATATGCGAATTTCAATGGTTTTGTGTGAGTAAAATAAGGTTTTGTAAATGCTAATTCCTAACTATATATGGTCTATAACCTATGGTTTTTTCAGTGAATTTTCAAGGTTTTCTAAATGCTAATTCCTAACTATATATGGTCTATAACCTATGGTTTTTTCAGTGAATTTCAATGGTTTTTTAACAGCAAATATCAAAAGCTGTAAAATGTATTCTTCTTTTAAAGGAAACATATATTTTATATGTATTTAATATAATTTTTTTTATGTATATACATTTTTTGAGGGAACAAATTTATCAACTATCATGCTGAAGAAGAGTGTGGGGAAAAAAAACAAAGAGGAGGACTAAGAGGAAAGAACAATCAGTTCAAAAATACAATAGCTTTAAAGCATGAAGTGCTTTTCCACACATTTACATTTAAATAACCCATATTAGAACATACAAAATATCTACAGAGGAGACGGTGTACATTGAATTTTAGACTCTTCATTGGTACCTACATGTTGGTACTTACATCACCCACACAGCACAACAGCTCTATTCAGAGCTACCCTACCTCAAAGCACTCTAAAATATTATTTTAATATTTCCCTTGGTTTTCCCCTTGTTACGCTTTCCGGAACGCTACCCGGTGCGCGGTACATATATGGGCCTCCTCAGCCACCCTCAGAAAACCTAGGGGGTCAGGATATGTCTCCCGTGCCCCCTTATACCCATTCCCAACATTGTTTATCCTCCATCTTGTGACTAAATTCGTCCGAAACACAAGATGGCGGACTCCCGTTACGCTACCGGTGAGCTACCCGGTTCGCGTACCGGGTAGCGCTTCCACCGCGAAAAATCGAAAAAAAAATTATTTTATTTTTTTGCCCCGCGGGGCCCTTTAATAGCCCCCTCATCAATCCTAGGGGGTCAGGAGGGGTCTACCTTGCCCCCTTTCATTCATTTCCCCCTTCGTTTATTTCCACCTCTTGTCTCTCGATCCTACCGAGAGACAAGATGGCGGCCGCTCCGGACTGTTTAGAATGTTGACAGTCACCGGAGAGCCAATCCACTTCTCCTCGCGAAGTTCCGTTACGCGTCTGGTACGCGAACCGGGGCGCTAACCGGGACGCTGTCACAGATATATATAATTTTTTGAACGTTAATTTCTCAAAATCCACTGGAGCACATATCTTGAGACCTAGCAAAGGCACATCGGGCAAACAGTCTCTACAATTTTGCCAAGTTTCATAGAAATCCATTCAGCCGTTCGAGCTAAAATTGAGTCCAACCGCCCTATGGAAAACTCAATGTTAAAAACACGTTTTGGGACCCCCCTTTTTTCTCGGCCCCTGCTCAACGAAACACCCCCAAACTTTCAGGGGACGCTCAGAAACATAATGTGCCATTTTCCTGAAAATTTCAGCCAATTCCGTCCATCAACGCCAAAGTTATTCAACATAGAATGTTCAGAAATCCCTATTAAAAAAAATCCTAACTATATATACCTACTGGCGACCGCCAGTAGGTTATATATATATATATATATATATATATATATATATATATATATATATATATATATAACATTTCTAAAATGAAACCCCTCATTTTGTTCCTTTTCAAATTAAATGTATTAAGTGTTACCACTTTATTCCAATCAAGATGACTTCAGGTGTGCCATACTTTTGTCATAAGTAAGACTGTTAGCGTTCTAGTTGTTCTTTAGAACACTCTAGGACATTCTGTCACTGGGCTACAGTTGGGCTACATCTGGCTGATATTTGGTCTACATTTGTTTTTTTTTGTCTCTGGTGGCCATATTTGGGCTACATTGGGCTACATTGGGCTACATTGGGCTACATTTGGGCTCTAACATATATATAGCCCAATGTAGCCCAATATATATTTTTCAAAGTTAATTTTCGTAAAAACCACCGGAGCATATATCTTGAGACATAGCAAAGGCACATCGGGCTACCAGTCCCTACAATTTTGCCAAGTTTTGTGGAAATCCATTCAGCCGTTCGAGCTAAAAGTGAGTCCAACCACCCTATGGAAAACTCAATGTTAAAAACACGTTTTGGGACCCCCTTTTTTCTCGCCCCCCGCTTGACGAAACCCCCCCCAAACTTTCAGGGGACGCTCAGAAACAAAATGTGCCATTTTCCTGAAAATTTCAGCCAATTCCGTCCATCAACACCAAAGTTATTCAACATAGAATTTTCAGAAATCCCTATTCAAAAAAATCCTAACTATATATACCTACTGGCGACTGCCAGTAGGTAATATATATATATATATATATATATATATATATATATATATATATACACATATATACCAGTACTCTCTTTCGCAAGCCTACTGCGGGCAACCACCTATTACATGCAGGGAGCTGCCATCCACCCAATTTGATACGTAGTATCCCATTGGGAGAATTGATAAGGGCCAAACGTAATTGTAGCTCGCAGGAAGGATAGGAAGCTGAGAGAAACATAATGTGCAAAAGGTTCAGTGAGAGAGGATATAGTGGCATGGTAATCAAACAAGCTGAAATTAAAGTGGAACAAATGAATAGGAAGGACCTTCTCGTCCCAAAAATTTGTGTGAATACTGAGCAAATCAGATTCATCACTAATTTTGATAGTCAATCATGGGAATTGAGGAGGAGCCTCAGGAAGTATTGGGATATTCTCAAACTTGATACTTATTTGAACGAGGCAATAAGCGAGAATCCTTCCGTAACTTTTAGAAAGGCTAAATCGCTGAAAGACACGTTGAGTAATGCCTTAATAAAGGAACGATCGAAAACCCATCAGATAGAAGGATTTTTTCCATGCAGAAAATGCAAGGCTGGTAAGCATAGCCACAAGTGCAAGAGTCTAAAAATCTCTAAAGATCAGGCTGAACACAAAATCACCAAACAACTTGGATGTAACACAGAGTATGCGGTGTACGCACTACAATGCCCTTGTAACAAATTTTACATTGGCATGACAACGAAGAAAGCCAAGTTAAGAATATTAGAGCACTTGAGGGCCATCAAGAATGTCAATCCACAATATCCAGTGGCGAGGCATTTTGCTGCAGAACACAAACAGAATCCTGACTTACTGAAATTCTTTGTGATTGACTGTGTTGATAACAAAGAGAGGGGTGGAAACAGACTGTTGGATTTTCGAAAACTAGAATCCCGGTACATCATACGTTACAACGCAACATACCCCGCAGGTCACAAGGTGGGGGAGGAGTTAGCAGTTCATTTACAAACTTAATAATATGATTTATAAGCTGCCTTTTTTGATAAATTCCATTCTGTGAGACTTTAATGTTTTTTTAAATACTAACCGTGATCTATTGACTTATTATAGTAAATATTGTGCATATTGTCCCTTTAATTCACAGATTATTTGAAGATGTGTTCTGCAGTTGGATCAAAACAGGCCACTTGGGCGATACTCCGTGAAGCATGAATATTTGCATTGATGATTTAACCATGTTCTAGAGATCATCTAGCCCACGTGACTTTATTTGCGATCAAAATGTTTTAATTGTTGGCACCATGAAATAGTTGGGCACGATGCATTTGTCACTCTAAAGTAATGTGAATAAGCCCACTTGGGCGGCACAGTGTTATCTTTAATGTATCGATACATCAAGACAACAATCTGTCATTGATTCGCAATGTCCAATCACTCCGACTTGGTTTAGATTAATTTGTATAAATTGTAATGTGGTTTCATCTAGCATGCGGTAATGAAAACTGTGGCACACATTTCAATCACATCTTTATTGTTTTGAAAATCGGACATGTACTGCAACTAAGTAACTTGTTTATGTCCTTGATCACGTGCACGTTGTTGATTGAGAATCAAGTACCTTTAAATAGAATGGCCGCCAGAGTTAAATCACCCGTGAGCAAGAAGTTTGTACTTCGAAACGCGTAGGGTGTTTGTTTTTCGTGTGCCAATAAAATACCGCACTGAGCACTATTTGGGCCCCGGCTCTAGTTCTTGTGGAACTATCATGTTTGATACCAGGATTGGTGCATTTTGAGGGGTTGGCGATCCCGCCGAGAGCCCGCTGCGCCGAGAGGCTTAAGCACGCCAAATCGTGTGTGTGTTTTTTATATATATATATATATATATATATATATATATATATATATATATATATATATATATATATATATATATATATATATTACCTACTGGCGGTCGCCAGTAGGTATATATAGTTAGGATTTTTTCTCTATGGGTTTTTTGAAAATTCTATGTCTAATAACTTTGGCGTTTGTGGACGGAATTGGCTGAAATTTTCAGGAAAATGGCACATTTTGTTTCTGAGCAGCCCTTGAAAATTTGGGGGGGGTTCGTCAAGGGGGGGCCGAGAAAAAAGGGGGGTCCCAAAACGCGTTTTTCCCATGTTAATTTCCATAGGGCGGTTGGCCTCACTTTTAGCCCGAACGGCTGAATGGATTTGCACGAAACTTGGCAAAATTGTAGGGACTGGTAGCCCGATGTGCCTTTTGTAGGTCTCAATATATGTGCTCCAGTGGATTTTGAGAAATTAACGTTTAAAAAAAGATATATATCTGTAACAGCGGACCGGGCAGCGCTCTGGTTCGCGGACTTTTCGCGCAACGGAGCTTTGTGAAGCGAAGCTGATTGGTTCTCCGGCGTCTGTCAACATTCCAAACAGTCCGTAGCGGTCGCCATCTTGTCTCTCGGTAGGATCGAGAGACAAGAGGAGGCCAAAGCGAAGGGGCATATGACCATAAGGGGGCATAGTACATTGTCGCTCACCCCCTAGGTTTGATGTGGAGGTTTTAAAAGGGCCCCGCGGGGCAAAAAAAAATAAAAATAATAATAATCGAACAGCTGAATGGATTTGCACGAAACTTGGCAAAATTGTAGGGACTGGTAGCCCGATGTGCCTTTGCTAGATCTCAATATATGTGCTCCAGTGGATTTTGAGAAATTAACGTTCAAAAAAAGGTATATATCTGTAACAGCGCACCGCTTCGCGTACTTTTCGCGTTACGGAGCTTTGCGAAGCGAAGCTGATTGGCTCTCCGGTGTCTGTAAACATTCCAAACAGTCCGTAGCGGCCGCCATCTTGTCTCTCGGTAGGATCGAACAGCTGAATGGATTTGCACGAAACTTGGCAAAATTGTAGGGACTGGTAGCCCGATGTGCCTTTGCTAGGTCTCAATATATGTGCTTCAGTGCATTTTGAGAAATTAACGTTCAGAAACAAGATATATATCTGTAACAGCGCTCCGCTTCGCGGAGATAAAATTATATGTGTATTACCTAGCTGTTGCTAACACCAGTTAGTGACGGCTAGTAGAAGATAGCGACCATCTTGGGCCCCACTTTGCATGTGAGTGATATTTATCACTAATGACATGCAAAGTGGGCATGCCAAGATGTTAGCGACTGGAAACAGTCGCTAACATCGCTATCTCCTATTATCAACTTTTGGAAATATTCGAGATAAGGGCGAATATCTCTAAAAGCTACCACCTGCCCTGAGCAGTTCTTAGCCATGTTATCCAATGGGAGGTGGATAACATGGCTAAGAGCATTAGCTCGGTAATGCATGAATATCGCTGAGTTTTCAGCGATATTAATGCATTGCGGTCGTTTTTTATCGTATTTCCGATAAACCTTGATAATAGCAAGGTTTATCTGCGATAATTTCTGACGGTAAAAAAATCGTTGCTAAGCATCGTTAGGGATAAATATCGCTTAACTTTGGTAATATGCCCCAACGTCTGTTAACGTTAGATTAGAAGGAAATCAGGAAGTGTTGAAAAACATTGTCTGCGCCATCTTGTCTTTTTTCAAATGCCACACTTTTGTCGTGCACGGCAGCCATTTTAGATGCCTTGACCAGACCCACTCTGTGCACTCTGTCGATCCTTAGCATGGCTCCCCACCCTCGCAAACATCTCCCCCAGGCAGTGGTCACCCCCGCTCTCTGTCTTATGCATGGGTAATAAACCTCCCCCATCTGCGCTGCTGTTCCCTGATAATCACACCCTGTGCCCGCCCGACACCTCCCTTTCGCCCTATTCACTACCGCACCCTCTGACACTCCTTTTCCTCTGTGTCCGATTGTCCAGGCTGGTCCTAGGGTATCAGCTAGCCCTGCAGATGTAGTTTATGGCCACAGCTGTAAAGAATCACCCCTCTTCAAAGGAGTTATAGTAGATCAAGGCCCACACTCGATGAGATCCGTCACAGCAGAAGCGTTGCTATTATCTGAAAACCATCCTGTATTGTGATTGGGGAGGGGACCGAGCCTGAAGCGGAAGATTCCAGGGATGACTGTTTGTACATCAAAGTTTTTACAATTATGTGTCACATTAAAAATATATAGCACTCCGACAAAGTAGTAAGATTATAAAACTTTAATAATTTATAAATATATACAAGAAAACAAAAATAGTAATAACATATAAACATTTTTAGGGAAAAACAACGAAGTAGCGGTCGGCTGTGCGAATAGTCCCAACGCAGCACAACGTCCAGATTTCCGGCGTGGGGCGTCGCGGGGGGTGGGTCATCAGTAGCAAACTGTTGTGCGAATAGTTCCAAGGCAGCAGAACGCGCCGAAATCTAGATGACACGAAAGTGATGTCTAGTAAGTTGCCACCCAGCAAATAACGGCATGGGGCATCGCGGGGGGTGGGTCATCAGTAGCAAACTGTTGCGCGAATAGTTCCAAGGCAGCAGAACGATGGCACCAAGGTGATGTCCAGTAAGTTGCCGCACTGGTTTTGGTATCCTACAATGCTGCTCCGAATAACGGCGTGGAGCGCCCCGGGGGAGGCGGCGTGAACGGGCCTCTCCAGGTGGAGTCTCGTCTGTTGTAGTGGGGCGCCCCTTTACCGTTTCAGTTGCCATTCCGTCCGTTTTTGGTCCACTGTGTCAAAAGCCGCAATTCAGCTGAGTTGCGCCCACTCTTGCGGTGCAGCGATAGGCGGCTGTCACAGGACTCTCAAAATGGCGGCAGGCTGTTTCCTTTTTGGGCCTGGTCCACTGAAATGGCCCTGGGACACCTTGGAAATCGGACGCTTGTCTGCTAGGTCTTGGACCTCATTCTCGAAAGCGTCCCCTCCGCCTTGAGAATTCATCAAAAGTTTTGGGGGCTCCGACTCCTGCAGGCTTCTGGTGGGGAGCGGCTGCCATGATTGCTCGCGGAATGACCACGACTGAGCTACGAGATGGTGGTGCTTTCATGCTGACGCCAGCTTCAGTCTGAAACATCCAGAAACAAGGTGGGGCTTTCATCGTTTGGGGAAAAAAAAAAGTTTTCATCCTATGAAAAGTGTTGTTTTTAGGTCACATGATCAAGCCTTCCATCATTAGGAAACCAAAAGTAAAATGAACCAATGAAAAGTTTTATAAACAAGTCACATGACCTGTTATGCGGCATAGGGTGTAAAATTAGGAGAAAATACGTTGGCACGTGAGGCGGCGTCAGTAGCGGACCGATGTGCGAATAGGCCGAAGGCAACACAACGCGCCAAGATCCGGATGGCACCGAGGTGGTGTCCAGCAAGTTGCAGCACTGGTGTGGCCATCCTACAATGCTGAAAGTCGGCGTGGGGCGCCCCGTTGGCCTGTGAGTTTGCGTCAGTAGCGGACCGATGTGCGAATAGGCCGAAGGCAGCACAACGCGCCAAGATCCGGATGGCACCGAGGTGGTGTCTAGTAAGTTGCCGCACTGGTGTGGCTATCCAACAATGCTGAAAGTCGGCGTGGGGCGCCCCGTTGGCCTGTGAGTTTGCGTCAGTAGCGGACCGATGTGCGAATAGGCCGAAGGCAGCACAACGCGCCAAGATCCGGATGGCACCGAGGTGGTGTCTAGTAAGTTGCCGCACTGGTGTGGCCATCCAACAATGCTGAAAGTCGGCGTGGGGCGCCCCGTTGGCCTGTGAGTTTGCGTCAGTAGCGGACCGATGTGCGAATAGGCCGAAGGCAGCACAACGCGCCAAGATCCGGATGGCACCGAGGTGGTGTCTAGTAAGTTGCCGCACTGGTGTGGCCATCCTACAATGCTGAAAGTCGGCGTGGGGCACCCCGTTGGCCTGTGAGTTTGCGTCAGTAGCGGACCGATGTGCGAATAGGTCGAAGGCAGCACAACGCGCCAAGATCCGGATGGCACCGAGGTGGTGTCTAGTAAGTTGCCGCACTGGTGTGGCCATCCTACAATGCTGAAAGTCGGCGTGGGGCGCCCCGTTGGCCTGTGAGATGGCGTCAGTAGCGGACCGATGTGCGAATGGGGCCAAAGGCAGCGCAACAATATTTTCTGATTTGAAGACACCACAAGGCGCTGAGATGCCAAGATCCGGATGGCACCGAGGTGGTGTCTAGCAAGTTGTGGCACTGGTGTGGCCATCGTACAATGGTAAAAGTCGGCGTGGGGCGCCCTGTTGGCCTGTGAGATGGTGTCAGTAGCGGACTGATGTGTGAATGGGGCCAAAGGCAGCGCAACAATATTTTCTACTATATTTTCGGAGTTGAAGACACCACAAGGCGCTGAGATGCCAAGATCCGGATGGCACCGAGGTGATGTGTAAGTTGCGGACGGATGTGCGAATGGGGCCAATGGCAGCTCAACAATATTTTCTGAAGAGAATACACCACAAGGCGCTGAGATGCCAAGATCCGGATGGCACCGAGGTGATGTCTAAGTTGCGGACCGATGTGCGAATGGGGCCAAAGGTAGCGTAACAAGATTTTCTGTATGGAAGATACCACTAGGCGTTGAGATGCCAAGATTTGGATGGCACCGAGGTGATGTCTAGCAAGTTGTGCCACTGGTGTGGCCATCGTACAATGGTAAAAGTCGGCGTGGGGCGCCCTATTGGCCTGTGAGATGGTGTCAGTAGCGGACTGATGTGCGAATGGGGCCAAAGGCAGCGCAACAATATTTTCTGACTGACACCACAAGGCGCTGAGATGCCAAGATCCGGATGGCATCGAGGTGATGTCTAAGTTGCGGACTGATGTGCGAATGGGGCCAAAGGCAGCGTAACAATATTTTCTGTATGGAAGATACCACTAGGCGTTGAGATGCCAAGATTCGGATGGCACCGAGGTGATGTCTAGCAAGTTGGTGTGGTCATCCTACAATGCTGAAACTCGGCGTGGGTCACCCCATTAGCCTGTGAGATGGCGTCAGTAGCGGACCGATGTGCGAATAGGCCGAAGGCAGCACAACGCGCCAAGATCCGGATGTCACCGTGGTGGTTTCATAGTTGAGAGGCACTTCATCTGCAGTGGGGCGCCGAGATCCGGATGGCACCGAGGTGATGTCTAGCAAGTTGCTGTACTTGTAGGGTCATCCTACAATGCTGAAACTCGGCGTGGGTCGCCCCATTAGCCTGTGAGATGGCTGTTCTTTGGATTTGGGCCTGGTCCACTAAAATGGCCCTGGGACACCTAAGAACTCGGACGCTCGATTTTTTTTTCCTTTCCTGTACATGCAAAAAAAGGTAAATGCCCGGTATGTTACACGCTTCATCTGCCACGATGAACTCTCCAGAGGAACCGAAAAAAAATATAGTTGTGGTAACTATACCATGCATCGTCATATGGAGAGGTGGCACCAATTAATTATAGTGCTGCATAAAAGAGAGATTTGGAGGAGAACCCCTGACCTGCTAGTACATTCATCAAAGAAGTGGCACTGAGAGCTTCAGAGGCAAGGGAAACGGTCCCAAATATTTAGAAGAACTTTGGAAAGATTAAAATGGCATGTTTAGATTGTGGTAAATTAATTTCATGTGGGCAGATGAGTGTTACTCTAATAAATACAGCATATGAACATCATCATAGTCGATGGTTGGTAGAGACATTTTGACTATATCCTGGACCTGCCCGTCCTCGCCCAAAATGGCGCCGGAATAAATGGGACTCGTAACTCCTTGTTGTGTACTGGTTGCAGAACCTTGAAATCACGAGATACGTATGCAGTTTTGAAGCACATGGCGGGCGGGGACGAGAATTGATTGAATATTTCGACATCCCTATTGATATTAAGTTCTGATGTGTTATTGATTACTGTACTGTTGAAAATTCGAATTAACGTCACCCATGGTACTTGCCCGCAAATGTATATCTAGATAATTTTATTGTAACTGGCCCTGTCGTATTTTAATTATAAAATGTACGTCCACCGATTCCGTAACTGTTAGACACCTTAGTTTTTGCAACCTAATGGCCCGCCCGTTACGTTCCTCTACAGTGTAAATGTCTATTCATCATATACGATTACAGTTTGCTCCGTGGCAGGCCCACGTGGTTATAGGCTCGTATTTGTATAATGAAATTTTCACAATAAAGGTTTTTAAAAGAAAACATGGTAGTAGTGTATACATTGGTAAAGTTTTTAATAATAGTCACTGTTTTAGAATCATTAAAAGGCAAGTGAAATAAAGCAGACCAATTACATGAAGGGTAAAAGGTATAATACGAAGGAACGCAGTAAAGATAAATGGTCAAGGGCTGTTGTGTTTTCTATTCCTGCAACATAAAGTGATCGATAAGAATCTCATATTCAGGCGTATCGGCGACTAAGACAGCAGGTCGACCCTCTTTTGCTCAACGGCTCCGTCATGGGACGAAGAAACGCTCTTTTTCTCGAAAAAAGAATATATTTTACTTGCAGGACAGTTGTAAAATTTCCGGGAAAGTACATTAGCCTGGAACATTATAACATATATTTAAGAGAAAATAATGTTCGGAAGTAATTAAAAGCGTAATTTTTAGGTGATATGACCAAGGCTTTCATCATTAGAATAAGAAAAGTAAAATGAACCAATGAAAAGTTTTATTAACAAGTCACATGACTTGTTATGCTTACGTTACGCGCTGTGCGCCCCGGATGACTTCCGGATGCGCTAACGCGGCGCGTCATATGACGCATTACGCGACAACGCAGGTCCAGAATATAGTCAAAATGTCTCCACCAACCAGCGGTCGAAACACAACCCCTTTCAGCAGGCTAAATAGTTCTGTTAAATGACAACAGAAAGGACAGGCAACAAGAACCATCAGTCAAAGAGGGGAGGGCTAGTTCTTCTCTACCGGGTTACATTGGGGCGCTACCGGAACTGATCGAATTGGTAGTCTACAGTGTTTCTGGATGTTTCAGACCGAAGCTGGGGTTAGCATGAGAGCAGCACCATTTCGTAGCTCCGTTGTGGCCATTCCGCAACCAATCATGGCAGCCGCTCTTTATCGTTATTTTGGGCGGGGTGGGTGGCGGAGCCGAGCTGTTTTGCAGCCATCATTGTGTGGAGTTCAGTTCATCTCACTAGTTTTGTATTTGTCATGAGGGGTTGTTCCTAATGTTTCTATTTTAGCGAGGTCAAAAAGAGATCCCATTAGTGGCCTACTGATTTTGCTCGATTCCTTTTCTTTTTTTTTACACGATTTTTCGTTATCTGCAAAGACTAAACAGAGTATTGCGACTCTGTGTTTGTTTGTAAATAGAGAATGAACCAAAGAGAACTAATTCTAAAACAGTAAATACTTGGATAACAATCAATCAAATGGAGAGAGAAGCAGGCACGACGGATTACAACGGGGGCAAAGGCCTGCGTTAACTACCTTTCACTATCTGCAAAGAGAGAGTACTCCTAATAGAAATGAGGGGGGGGGGCACCATTCAAAGCAGATCAGTGTGCATAAACACGAAAATGTTTTCACTTACCACGTACTTGACATTCGACAGCTTATGATATTTGCTATTAAAAAACCATTGAAATTCACTGAAAAAACCATAGGTTATAGACCATATATAGTTAGGAATTAGCATTTACAAAACCTTGAAAATTCACTGAAAAAACCATAGGTTATAGACCATATATAGTTAGGAATTAGCATTTAAAAAACCTTATTTTACTCACACAAAACCATTGAAATTCCATATATAGTTAGTTGCACTAACTATATATCGCGCACCCGCAATCCACTGCTGATCATGTCACATATTACATCATTCATGACATGGTCAGTGACATCACTGATGACATCACTGATGACATCTCAAATGACATCACTGATGACATCACTGATGACATCTCATTTGACATCAATGACCACATCACTGATGATATCATTCATGTGACAATACAATGCATCTCCTCACATTTTAATATAACCTCTGTTTCACCCAGTGTTAAATACAGAGTATAATTTTTGAAACCATTGACACACCAATACTAGTTACTACATACGTACTCACTGATTCCTACGTCTACACACACATTCACTCATTCACCCATACAATCATTCATACATACAATCACTCATCTTTACAACACTATCATATGCACTCATACACCTATACAGACACTCACACTCTGCCACTCATCCATGGAGTTACTCACACACCTAGTCAGTCCTGTAAAGAATCAATCACACTTCCATTTTCTTGTCTATACAGTTAAACATAGAGCACCTTACATTTTCAAACATATAGTAACACATACTTACTTTCTTATACAATCATTGATACAAGTACACATTGATCTGCACAGAGTCACACACCTCCCAGCCAGCCACACACACACTCAGTCTCCCATACAAATACTTGGACAATCAATCAATAACCCATATAGTTAATCATATAGCTACTGATCAACACATGCAGTAGTTTACAGAACAACAGACATAATGATGCAAAATTAAGACAGTTTAGTCACTAACCCATGCACTCAGTGAGACACATTTAATCACTCACTCATACATTCAGTCATGCACCTACTAAATCCTTCGTCCAAACAGTTATACATCTACTCATTCTTCAATATCTAAAACATATTTAAACTTTACAGAAACACACAGTCACTGGATGATGTCATCAGTGATGTCATTTGAGATGTCATCAGTGATGTCATCAGTGATGTCACTGACCATGTCATGAATGATGTAATATGTGACATGATCAGCAGTGGATTGCGGGTGCGCGATATATAGTTAGTGCAACTAACTATATATGGAATTTCAATGGTTTTGTGTGAGTAAAATAAGGTTTTTTAAATGCTAATTCCTAACTATATATGGTCTATAACCTATGGTTTTTCAGTGAATTTTCAAGGTTTTGTAAATGCTAATTCCTAACTATATATGGTCTATAACCTATGGTTTTTTCAGTGAATATATATATATATATATATATATATTACCTACTGGCGGTCGCCAGTAGGTATATATAGTTAGGATTTTTTCTCTATGGGATTTTTGAAAATTCTATGTCTAATAACTTTGGCGTTTGTGGACGGAATTGGCTGAAATTTTCAGGAAATGGCACATTTTGTTTCTGAGCAGCCCTTGAAAATTTGGGGGGGGTTTGTCAAGGGGGGGCCGAGAAAAAAGGGGGGTCCCAAAACGTGTTTTTAACATTGAGTTTTCCATAGGGCGGTTGGCCTCACTTTTAGCCCGAACGGCTGAATGGATTTGCACGAAACTTGGCAAAATTGTAGGGACTGGTAGCCCGATGTGCCTTTTGTAGGTCTCAATATATGTGCTCCAGTGGATTTTGAGAAATTAACGTTTAAAAAAAGATATATATCTGTAACAGCGGACCGGGCAGCGCTCCAGTACGCGTACTTTTCGCGCAACGGAGCTTTGTGAAGCGAAGCTGATTGGTTCTCCGGCGTCTGTAAACATTCCAAACAGTCCGTAGCGGCCGCCATCTTGTCTCTCGGTAGGATCGAGAGACAAGCGGAGGCCAAACCGAAGGGGTAAATGACCATAAGGGGGCATAGTAGATCCTCCCTGACCGTTTAGGTTTGATGTGGAGGTTTTAAAAGGGCCCCGCGGGGCAAAAAAAAAAAATAATAATAATAATCGAACAGCTGAATGGATTTGCACGAAACTTGGCAAAATTGTAGGGACTGGTAGCCCGATGTGCCTTTGCTAGATCTCAATATATGTGCTCCAGTGGATTTTGAGAAATTAACGTTCAAAAAAAGATATATATCTGTAACAGCGCACCGCTTCGCGTACTTTTCGCGTTACGGAGCTTTGCGAAGCGAAGCTGATTGGCTCTCCGGTGTCTGTAAACATTCCAAACAGTCCGTAGCGGCCGCCATCTTGTCTCTCGGTAGGATCGAGAGACAAGAGGAGGCCAAAGCGAAGGGGCAAATGACCATAAGGGGGCATAGTAGATCCTCGCTGACCCCCTAGGTTTGATGTGGAGGTTTTAAAAGGGCCCCGCGGGGCAAAAAAAAATAATAATAATAATAATCGAACGGCTGAATGGATTTGCACGAAACTTGGTAAAATATTAGGGACTGGTAGCCCGATGTGCCTTTGCTAGGTCTCAATATATGTGCTTCAGTGCATTTTGAGAAATTAACGTTCAAAAACAAGATATATATCTGTAACAGCGCTCCGCTTCGCGGAGATAAAATTATATCTGTATTACCTAGCTGTTGCTAACACCAGTTAGCGACGGCTAGTAGGAGATAGCGACCATCTTGGGCCCCACTTTGCATGTGAGTGATATTTATCACTAATGACATGCAAAGTGGGCATGCCAAGATGTTAGCGACTGGAAACAGTCGCTAACATCGCTATCTCCTATTATCAACTTTTGGAAATATTCGAGATAAGCGCGAATATCTCCAAAAGCTAGCACCTGCCCTGAGCAGTTCTTAGCCATGTTATCCAATGGGAGGTGGATAACATGGCTAAGAGCATTAGCTCGGTAATGCATGAATATCGCTGAGTTTTCAGCGATATTAATGCATTGCGGTCGTTTTTTATCGTATTTGCGATAAACCTTGATAATAGCAAGGTTTATCTGCGATAATTTCTGACGGTAAAAAAATCGTTGCTAAGCATCGTTAGGGATAAATATCGCTTAACTTTGGTAATATGCCCCAACGTCTGTTAACGTTCGATTCGAAGGAAATCAGGAAGTGTTGAAAAACATTGTCTGCGCCATCTTGTCTTTTTTGAAATGCCACACTTTTGTCGTGCACGGCAGCCATTTTAGATGCCTTGACCAGACCCACTCTCTGCACGCTGTCGATCCTTAGCATGGCTCCCCACCCTCGCAAGCATCTCCCCCAGGCAGTGGTCACCCCCGCTCTCTGTCTTATGCATGGGTAATAAACCTCCCCCATCTGCGCTGCTCTTCCCTGAGAATCACACCCTGTGCCCGCCCGACACCTCCCTTTCGCCCTATTCACTACCGCACCCTCTGACACTCCTTTTCCTCTGTGTCCGATTGTCCAGGCTGGTCCTAGGGTATCAGCTAGCCCTGCAGATGTAGTTTATGGCCACAGCTGTAAAGAATCACCCCTCTTCAAAGGAGTTATAGTAGATCAAGGCCCACACTCGATGAGATGCGTCACAGCAGAAGCGTTGCTATTATCTGAAAACCATCCTGTATTGTGATTGGGGAGGGGACCGAGCCTGAAGCGGAAGATTTCAGGGATGACTCTTTGTACATCAAAGTTTTTACAATTATGTGTCACATTAAAAATATATAGCACTCCGACAAAGTAGTAAGATTATAAAACTTTAATAATTTATAAATATATACAAGAAAACAAAAATAGTAATAACATATAAACATTTTTAGGGAAAAACAACGAAGTAGCGGTCGGCTGTGTGAATAGTCCCAACGCAGCACAACGTCCAGATTTCCGGCATGGGGCGTCGCGGGGGGTGGGTCATCAGTAGCAAACTGTTGTGCGAATAGTTCCAAGGCAGCAGAACGCGTTGAAATCTAGATGACACGAAAGTGATGTCTAGTAAGTTGCCACCCAGCAAATAACGGCGTGGGGCGTCGCGGGGGGTGGGTCATCAGTAGCAAACTGTTGTGCGAATAGTTCCAAGGCAGCAGAACGATGGCACCAAGGTGATGTCCAGTAAGTTGCCGCACTGGTTTTGGTATCCTACAATGCTGCTCCGAATAACGGCGTGGGGCGCCCCGGGGGAGGCGGCGTGAACGGGCCTCTCCAGGTGGAGTGTCATCTGTTGTAGTGGGGCGCCCCTTTACCGTTTCAGTTGCCATTCCGTCCGTTTTTGGTCCACTGTGTCAAAAGCCGCAATTCAGCTGAGTTGCGCCCACTCTTGCGGTGCAGCGATAGGCGGCTGTCACAGGACTCTCAAAATGGCGGCAGGCTGTTTCCTTTTTGGGCCTGGTCCACTGAAATGGCCCTGGGACACCTTGGAAATCGGACGCTTGTCTGCTAGGTCTTGGACCCCATTCTCGAAAGCGTCCCCTCCGCCTTGAGAATTCATCAAAAGTTTTGGGAGCCCCGACTCCCGCAGGCTTCCGGTGGGGAGCGGCTGCCATGATTGCTCGCGGAATGACCACGACGGAGCCGCGAGATGGTGGTGCTCTCATGCTGACGCCAGCTTCAGTCTGAAACATCCAGAAACAAGGTGGGGCTTTCATCGTTTGGGAAAAAAAAAAAGTTTTCATCCAATGAAAAGTGTTGTTTTTAGGTCATATGATCAAGCTTTCCATCATTAGGAAACCAAAAGTAAAATGAACCAATGAAAAGTTTTATAAACAAGTCACATGACCTGTTATGCGGCATAGGGTATAACATGCGGAGAAAATACGTTGGCACGTGAGGCGGCGTCAGTAGCGGACCGATGTGCGAATAGGCCGAAGGCAATAGAACGCGCCAAGATCCGGATGGCACCGAGGTGGTGTCCAGCAAGTTGCAGCACTGGTGTGGCCATCCTACAATGCTGAAAGTCGGCGTGGGGCGCCCCGTTGGCCTGTGAGTTTGCGTCAGTAGCGGACCAATGTGCGAATAGGCCGAAGGCAGCACAACGCGCCAAGATCCGGATGGCACCGAGGTGGTGTCTAGTAAGTTGCCGCACTGGTGTGGCCATCCAACAATGCTGAAAGTCGGCGTGGGGCGCCCCGTTGGCCTGTGAGTTTGCGTCAGTAGCGGACCGATGTGCGAATAGGCCGAAGGCAGCACAACGCGCCAAGATCCGGATGGCACCGAGGTGGTGTCTAGTAAGTTGCCGCACTGGTGTGGCCATCCTACAATGCTGAAAGTCGGCGTGGGGCGCCCCGTTGGCCTGTGAGATGGCGTCAGTAGCGGACCGATGTGTGAATGGGGCCGAAGGCAGCGCAACAATATTTTCGGAATAGAAGACACCACTAGGCGCTGAGATGCCAAGATCCGGATGGCACCGAGGTGGTGTGTAGCAAGTTGCCGCACTGGTGTGGCCATCCTACAATGCTGAAAGTCGGCGTGGGGCGCCCCGTTGGCCTGTGAGTTTGCGTCAGTAGCGGACCGATGTGCGAATGGGGCCAAAGGCAGCGCAACAATAGTTTCTGACTGACACCACAAGGCGCTGAGATGCCAAGATCCGGATGGCACCGAGGTGGTGTCATAGTTGAGAGTTCTGAGCAGCGGTTGTAACACTGTCTGAAGCTTATTTGCAGCTGCTGCAGCTTCACTACGCGTCAAGATCCGGATGGCACCGAGGTGGTGTCTAGTAAGGTGCACTGGTGTGGCCATCCTACAATGCTGAAAGTCGGCGTGGGGCGCCCCGTTGGCCTGTGAGCTTGCGTCAGTAGCGGACCGATGTGCGAATAGGCCGAAGGCAGCACAACGCGCCAAGATCCGGATGGCACCGAGGTGGTGTCTAGTAAGTTGTCGCACTTCTGTGGCCATCCTACAATGTTGAAAGTCGGCGTGGGGCGCCCCGTTGGCCTGTGAGATGGCGTCAGTAGCGGACCGATGTGCGAATGGGGCCAAAGGCAGCGCAGCAATATTTTCTGATTTGAAGACACCACAAGGCGCTGAGATGCCAAGATCCGGATGGCACCGAGGTGGTGTCTAGCAAGTTGTGGCACTGGTGTGGCCATCGTACAATGGTAAAAGTCGGCGTGGGGCGCCCTGTTGGCCTGTGAGATGGTGTCAGTAGCGGACTGATGTGCGAATTGGGCCAAAGGCAGCGCAACAATATTTTCTGACTGACACCACAAGGCGCTGAGATGCCAAGATCCGGATGGCACCGAGGTGATGTCTAAGTTGCGGACTGATGTGCGAATGGGGCCAAAGGCAGCGTAACAATATTTTCTGTATGGAAGATACCACTAGGCGTTGAGATGCCAAGATTCGGATGGCACCGAGGTGATGTCTAGCAAGTTGCTGTACTGGTGTGGTCATCCTACAATGCTGAAACTCGGCGTGGGTCGCCCCATTAGCCTGTGAGATGGCGTCAGTAGCGGACCGATGTGCGAATAGGCCGAAGGCAGCACAACGCGCCAAGATCCGGATGTCACCGTGGTGGTTTCATAGTTGAGAGGCACTTCATCTGCAGTGGGGCGCCGAGATCCGGATGGCACCGAGGTGATGTCTAGCAAGTTGCTGTACTGGTGTGGTCATCCTACAATGCTGAAAGTCGGCGTGGGGTGCCCCATTAGCCTGTGAGATGGCGTCAGTAGCGGACTGATGTGCGAATGGGGCCAAAGGCAGCGCAACAATATTTTCTGAAGAGAAGACACCAAAAGGCGCTGACATTCCAAGATCCGGATGGCACCGAGGTGGTGTCTAGCAAGCATGCAGTTGAGTTGTGTGCGCACTTGCGGCGAATAGGTCGAAGGCAGCATAACAATGTTTTCTGAATAGAAGACACCACAAGGCGTTGAGATTCGGTTACCACCGAGGTGATGTCTAGCAAGTTGCCGCACTGGTGTAGCCATCCTACAATACTGCTCCGAATAACGGCGTGGGGTGCCCGAAGGGGGTTGGGGGGGGGGAGCCGGCGTGAATGGGCCTTCCTAGGTGGAGGCTCGTCTGCTGTAGTGGGGCGCCCCTTTACCGTTTCAGTTGCCATTCAGCTGAGTTTCGGCTGCTCTTGATGCTACAGCGACAGGCGGCTGCAAGAGGACTCTCAAAATAGCGGCCTGTTCTTTGGATTTGGGCCTGGTCCACTAAAATGGCCCTGGGACACCTTAGAACTCGGACGCTAGATTTTTTTTTCCTTTCCTGTACATGCAAAAAAAGGTAAATGCCCGGTACGTTACACGCTTCATCTGCCACGATGAACTCTCCAGAGGAACCGAAAAAAAATATAGTTGTGGTAACTATACCATGAATCGTCATATGGAGAGGTGGCACCAATTAATTATAGTGCTGCATAAAAGAGAGATTTGGAGGAGAACCCCTGACCTGCTAGTACATTCATCAAAGAAGTGGCACTGAGAGCTTCAGAGGCAAGGGAAACGGTCCCAAATATTTAGAAGAACTTTGGAAAGATTAAAATGACATGTTTAGATTGTGGCAAATTAATTTCATGTGGACAGATGAGTGTTACTCTAATAAATACAGCATATGAACATCATCATAGTCGATGGTTGGTAGAGACATTTTGACTATATCCTGGACCTGCCCGTCCTCGCCCAAAATGGCGCCGGAATAAATGGGACTCGTAACTCCTTGTTGTGTACTGGTTGCAGAACCTTGAAATCACGAGATACGTATGCAGTTTTGAAGCACATGGCGGGCGGGGACGAGAATTGATTGAATATTTCGACATCCCTATTGATATTAAGTTCTGATGTGTTATTGATTACTGTACTGTTGAAAGTTCGAATTAACGTCACCCATGGTACTTGCCCGCAAATGTATATCTAGATAATTTTATTGTAACTGGCCCTGTCGTATTTTAATTATAAAATGTACGTCCACCGATTCCGTAACTGTTAGACACCTTAGTTCTTGCAACCTAATGGCCCGCCCGTTACGTTCCTCTACAGTGTAAATGTCTATTCATCATATACGATTACAGTTTGCTCCGTGGCAGGCCCACGTGGTTATAGGCTCGTATTTGTATAATGAAATTTTCACAATAAAGGTTTTTAAAAGAAAACATGGTAGTAATATATACATTGGTAAAGTTTTTAATAATAGTCACTGTTTTAGAATCATTAAAAGGCAAGTGAAATAAAGCAGACCAATTACATGAAGGGTAAAAGGTATAATACGAAGGAACGCAGTAAAGATAAATGGTCAAGGGCTGTTGTGTTTTCTATTCCTGCAACATAAAGTGATCGATAAGAATCTCATATTCAGGCGTATCGGCGACTAAGACAGCAGGTCGACCCTCTTTTGCTCAACGGCTCCGTCATGGGACGAAGAAACGCTCTTTTTCTCGAAAAAAGAATATATTTTACTTGCAGGACAGTTGTAAAATTTCCGGGAAAGTACATTAGCCTGGAACATTATAACATATATTTAAGAAAAAATAATGTTCGGAAGTAATGAAAAGCGTAATTTTTAGGTCATATGACCAAGCCTTTCATCATTACAATAAGAAAAGTAAAATGAACCAATGAAAAGTTTTATTAACAAGTCACATGACTTGTTATGCTTACGTTACGCGCTGCGCGCCCCGGATGACTTCCGGATGCGCTAACGCGGCGCGTCATATGACGCATTACGCGACAACGCAGGTCCAGAATATAGTCAAAATGTCTCCACCAACCAGCGGTCGGAACACAACCCCTTTCAGCAGGCTAAATAGTTCTGTTAAATGACAACAGAAGGGACAGGCAACAAGAACCATCAGTCAAAGAGGGGAGGGCTAGTTCTTCTCTACCGGGTTACATTGGGGCGCTACCGGAACTGATCGAATTGGTAGTCTACAGTGTTTCTGGATGTTTCAGACTGAAGCTGGGGTTAGCATGAGAGCAGCACCATTTCGTAGCTCCGTCGTGGCCATTCCGCAACCAATCATGGCAGCCGCTCTTTATCGTTATTTTGGGCGGGGTGGGTGGCGGAGCCGAGCTGTTTTGCAGCCATCATTGTGTGGAGTTCAGTTCATCTCACTAGTTTTGTATTTGTCATGAGGGGTTGTTCCTAATGTTTCTATTTTAGCGAGGTCAAAAAGAGATCCCATTAGTGGCCTACTGATTTTGCCCGATTCCTTTTCTTTTTTTTTACACGATTTTTCGTTATCTGCAAAGACTAAACAGAGTATTGCGACTCTGTGTTTGTTTGTAAATAGAGAATGAACCAAAGAGAACTAATTCTAAAACAGTAAATACTTGGATAACAATCAATCAAATGGAGAGTAGCAGGCACGACGGATTACAACGGGGGCAAAGGCCTGCGTTAACTACCTTTCACTATCTGCAAAGAGAGAGTACTCCTAATAGAAATGAGGGGGGGGGGGGCACCATTCAAAGCAGATCAGTGTGCATAAACACGAAAATGTTTTCACTTACCACGTACTTGACATTCGACAGCTTATGATATTTGCTATTAAAAAACCATTGAAATTCACTGAAAAAACCATAGGTTATAGACCATATATAGTTAGGAATTAGCATTTACAAAACCTTGAAAATTCACTGAAAAAACCATAGGTTATAGACCATATATAGTTAGGAATTAGCATTTAAAAAACCTTATTTTACTCACACAAAACCATTGAAATTCCATATATAGTTAGTTGCACTAACTATATATCGCGCACCTGCAATCCACTGCTGATGATGTCACATATTACATCATTCATGACATGGTCAGTGACATCACTGATGACATCACTGATGACATCTCAAATGACATCACTGATGACATCTCATTTGACATCAATGACCACATCACTGATGGTATCATTCATGTGACAATACAATGCATCTCCTCACATTTTAATATAACCTCTGTTTCACCCAGTGTTAAATAGAGAGTATAATTTTTGAAACCATTGACACACCAATACTAGTTACTACATATGTACTCACTGATTCCTACGTCTACACACACATTCACTCATTCACCCATACAATCATTCATACATACAATCACTCATCTTTACAACACTATCATATGCACTCATACACCTATACAGACACTCACACTCTGCCACTCATCCATGGAGTTACTCACACACCTAGTCAGTCCTGTAAAGAATCAATCACACTTCCATTTTCTTGTCTATACAGTTAAACATAGAGCACCTTATATTTTCAAACATATACTAACACATACTTACCTTGTTATACAATCATTGATATAAGTACACATTGATCTGCACAGAGTCACACACCTCCCAGCCAGCCACACACACACTCAGTCTCCCATACAAATACTTGGACAATCAATCAATAACCCATATAGTTACTCATATAGCTACTGATCAACACATGCAGCAGTTTACAGAACAACAGACATAATGATGCACAAATTAAGACAGTTTAGTCACTAACCCATGCACTCAGTGAGACACATTTAATCACTCACTCATACAGTCAGTCATGCACCTACTAAATCCTTCGTCCAGACACTTATACATCCACTCATTCTTCAATATGTAAGACATATTTAAACTTTACAGAAACATAAAATCACTGGATGTTGTTATCAGTGATGTCATTTGAGATGTCATCAGTGATGTCATCAGTGATGTCACTGACCATGTCATGAATGATGTAATATGTGACATCATCAGCAGTGGATTGCAGGTGCGCGATATATAGTTAGTGCAACTAACTATATATGGAATTTCAATGGTTTTGTGTGAGTAAAATAAGGTTTTTTAAATGCTAATTCCTAACTATATATGGTCTATAACCTATGGTTTTTTCAGTGAATTTTCAAGGTTTTGTAAATGCTAATTCCTAACTATATATGGTCTATAACCTATGGTTTTTTCAGTGAATATATATATATATATATATATATATATATATATATATATATATGACTGGAACTTCGCCATTCGCCCCAAGGAATATGGAAGCCAAAAAACGAAACGGACCCTTTCAGGTTAGATTCAAACGCTTATTTTATTCTGTGCACCCTCTTGTCCGCCATGACGCGTTTCGGGCCCTGGAGCCCTTGATCACATGACATGGTCGAAATACACCCAGTGATTTGTAGTACAGGAATGGTCACATGACTCCAAGCCTATAGAAATAAAGAAAATACTTCAGCCTATCCGGGTTGTTTGACAAGAAAACCTTTTTCTTCTATTAAGTGTTCGTTTTTACATCATTATTACCTCTTTGCATTACATTCCACAGATATGTGCAAAAAATTCGCAATAAATACAATAAATATTTAAAATAAATACTTAAATATGTGCAAATTTGCAATGACAGTTATCCGATTTCATTACACCAATAATTATTTACACTATTGATCAAGTATACACGTATTCCCTATTGAGCTATTATACAACTAATTTTATCAGACATAGGGAAATCCTAATATAAAAGTTGGTAAAAAATAAAGTGCATAATGCCAGTTTTCAAACTTATTTACCTGTACAATGACTGATAAAAGAAATTTCTTTATATGTATTCCAACAATTATTTACATTATTTGGCACATATATACATATTCACTTGAGACCAATATATCTATCTTTTTATCTAACAAAGAGAAATTTATGTGCAAAATTGGCAAAGTAAAGTGCATAATGCTTAACTAGTCAAATTTTCTAGTGGATTGTAATACTTTTATGAGGATTTTAAATAATACTGCCCAAGTGGGCATTCTTGTCAATATTCCGGACCACTGCTACTACACTGCCTGTATTTTTCTGTGTTATCCATGTACCACGAAAAGAAATAGTGTGATTTTCCCTTAATAGTGTGTTTTATTCAACTATTTTAAAATCTGGCAGTGCTAGATGATATGGCATGTTTTGACGACTCTATGTCCCTAATTCATTTATAGAATTCTAATGTCTGATTCATATGACATGCTTATGATGTTATTCCAAGTGTAGGCAGGTATATAAGTCCTCAGTCGCATTGAGGCCATGAGGTGTCTTGGTGTCGAGATCCAGGATATAGCGGGTTTCTAATACTCGCAGACGTGCGTCTCTGTTACCTCCTCTTCGCAAAGGCTGCACCATATCTATTGCATAGTATTTCAGGCAGTTTACATCTCCCTTGTGGCATAAATTAACATGCCTCGCCACAGGGTAGGTTTCATCCTTGTTAACTACTGCCCTCATATGCTGCAATATTCGTTTGTGGACTTGTAGCTTAGTGCTACCAACGTAGCAAAGTCCACAAACACATTCCAATACGTAGATAACGAAATCTGATTTGCAAGTTATCTTCTTAGAAATTGGAATCTCTGTCTCACTGAATGGAGAACTATATGTTGTTTTATTCTTCCCTATGGTGCACGCCTTGCAAACTGCACATTTTAGGAAACCCTTGCTTTTGCCCAGCCAGTTGTCACGGGTTGATATCTCCGGGCTGCTCCTGACTAGCATCGTGTTTCCAATCGCAGGATCCCCTGTGATAATGTTCCAGTTTTTCTTGATAATATTCTGTATTTGTCTATACTGGCAGCTGTATCCCACGATAAGTCTTGGTTGGCACCCTGCGCTACTTGCCAATATTTGTTCTGCCCCTGCATCTGCTGACATTGATGGGGACAGTACAACCGTATTGGCCCTTTCCATTGCTTTTGACACCACACTTTCTGTATAGCCTCTCTGTAAGAATCTCGCTTTACTCTCTTTTTGTGCTATTGAACAGGCCGTATCTGTGCTACAGATTCTTCTAATCCTTAGCATTTCCCCATAGGGGATGCTTCGGATTAGGTGGTTGGGGTGCTGGCTAGAGGCATGGAGGATTGTATTACCTGCAGTTCCTTTGCGATGTAGTTTAGTCTGCAATCTCCCTTCTTCAACATAAACCTCTACATCTAAAAAATTAACTCTATTTTCACTGATAGTGCCTGTGAAGTTCAAATTCAATTCATTTTTGTTGATGTCACTAATGAACTGTTCCGCTTCACTTGCTGTCCCCTTCCAAATTATAAACAAATCGTCTATAAATCTGTACCACGATACCACTTTGTTAGACACGATCTCACTAAAGGCATTGCTCAAGACCTGCTCCTCCCACAGCCCCATGTGCAAACATGAGTAACTGGGGGAGAAGCAGGCCCCCATTGCTACTCCCCGCAACTGCTGGAACATCTGGTTTTGGAAGAGAAAATAATTGTTGTTTAGACACATTTCCAACATCTCTACCAACATGTTATTGTGCTCCAACATGCACATTGGTCTTTTGCTAAGAAAATATTTGACTGCCCTCACTCCATCAACATGGTTGATGCTTGTATAGAGAGCAGTGACATCTAGTGTGACCAATAGATATTCTGTGCTCCACACCACTGATTTTATTTTTTGCAAAAAGTCCATAGTGTCTCTAATGTAAGATGGCAGGGATTTCACAAACTCCTGGAGGAAATGATCGATATATCTGGACACCTTTTCAAATGTCCCCCCACATGCTGAAATAATGGGCCTCCCAGGTGGTCTAGTGCTGTCCTTACGA
Organism: Lissotriton helveticus; assembly: GCF_964261635.1. Taxonomy (NCBI): domain Eukaryota; kingdom Metazoa; phylum Chordata; class Amphibia; order Caudata; family Salamandridae; genus Lissotriton; species Lissotriton helveticus. The sequence continues at coordinate 208,709,413 of NC_136063.1, read as the reverse complement.
ATCTTGGGAATCAAGTAGAACACCGGTATTCTGGGATGATTAGTTTTTAGAAATTTCAATTCATCCCCACTCAGAAGTCCTTGTCCTCTCCATGAGTAAAGTTTTGTATTCAACTTGTCCCATGCTTGTTTGAATATCTGTCGGTCACACCTGTTGTAGCACATTCTATCGCCTAGTTGTTTCAGTGCTTCCTCCAAATAAAGATTCAGAGGCCAGAGGACAATATTGCCCCCTTTGTCCGATTGCCTGATTACAATTTTTTCATCATCCTGGAGTTTTTTCATTAGGCTACCAAAAGAATTATTTTGTTTTATTGTTCCTTTATTTGCCATCAATCTTTTTTTGTTTAACTTTTTCATCTCTGATGTTACCATGTCACTGAACACATCGATGTTATCATGTGCCATCACTGGGTTAAACGTTGATTTGGGCTTAAATGAAGTATTTCCAGGAATATTGGTTACTGTTGTATTTGCTGCTTCTTGGATGTTGTCCAAGTCTCCTTCATTTAGGAGATCTTGTAAGTCACATTGCAACTCATATTCTCTCACCGACAAAACACTGCCCTCTACCATATTTGTTTCTTGTGGTTTGCGCATCTTCTGTTTATTAACCAAGAATAGCTTTCTAAGTTTTAATTTTCTTACAAATTTAAAAAAGTCCATTCTGGTTTTGGCGTAATCAAACATGCAAGGGGGACTAAACGATAACCCCAGTGATAGAATTTTTAGTTCTTTAGGACTCAGTCGTGTGTTAGTTAAATTCACAATGGTCATGTTGTCACTTACTTGTGAATTCAGCGACGATTCCATCTTCTGTACGTCTTCTTTTTCGCGCCTTGATTTGGCTGCCCTGCACTTTCTCCGCTGGTTGCGCCTGGCGTTATTCCTTTGTTTGCGCCAGAGTTGGAGGCATGGGACCTTAATGACTTTTTGCGGTCGTTCTGCAGGCACTCCACCTCCTGTCCTAACGACAGCTTTGTAAACCCCAACTGCTCCACATTAGAGGATTGTTCCCTTTCGGAGTCACTGCTGGGAACCGTACTAAGGTCAGTTGATGAAATTGAATGATGTTTCTGACTTGTATTCGCCTGAAGTTGTTTTGGCATTTTACTCGCTGTCGGAGGGTCAAACTTTCTTGAAAAAGTATAAATGCGCCCATTTTGATAATCAAGTTTATCCCTTTGAAATTTTAATGTTTTTCTCTTCTTGATAATATCCTCTTCCTTTGAAAGTCTTGTTGTCATAGTCTCTCTTAGTTTTTTCTCAATATCTTCCTCATTCAGCGCTTTTATTTGGTCATTTAATTCTCTTATCTGTATTTGGAGTTTGGCGCCGTCACTTTCGGCGAATTCCACAAGTATCCGCATTAGGCGACTGGAATTGTCCAAATTACATTGCGCCCACTGGTGGAGCATTTTTGGATCAGGGTTCTCGAAGCTGGGGGCCAGCATAATCCTCAAACCACGGGGAACTCTCCCCACCTCCAGATATCTGGTAAGGGATTTTTGTTCCCACCATTTAGCCTGTTCGACCTTCATAGCTTTTTCCAGTTGTTTAAACAGCTCCTTGATTCCGCTGTTCGCAGGTCCCGATATAGTACTTGCCCCCGCTTGTTGATCCTCCACCACGGGGCTGTCGTCAAACATGCTGACTGCCGCTTCTTCTCTGCCTCTTTTTCTGACCACGTCGTCGGCGTCCATGATAGTGCACCAGTAATTGTTTGTACAGTGTTTGCGCGTACACGCTCTCGAGCAGTTATCTTCGTTCCCAAAGTGGTTCTGCTCACTCGCGTGTTCCTTCTCCAGTACCGGCTAATCCCTTCACAAGCCGCGAATTATTTTCGGCGCTATGGACACCTTCACAGCCGTGAGAGTCCGTTAACACCAATCACTATTTTCGCTTCAGTCAGGTTCGCCGGGGGTAGAAGCGGTTGCTCCTAACGGAGCTGTAGAATGCTTCCGGATCACCGTCTGCTTTGCTTCCTGTCCGCTTACCCGTAGCACTGGAGGGGTCCGTGTCACACCTAGAAGCTATATATATGTGTGTGTGTGTGTATATATATATATATGTGTGTATATATATATATATATATATATGCAAAAAAGAAGCAGAGCACTCTTGGTCAATCTTAAGTTTAGGTGGAAAGCAGTTCCTGTATGGAGCACTGTCAACACCAGCGACACTCTAGATCTGCTCACCTCAAAAGTCTTTAAGAGTAGGACTAGCACAGTGCTATCCACGCTGACATAGAAATGAACAACGTCTTTTGGCATTGCTTTAGCAACGTTTTTAAGCATAGGACTAGCACAGTGATGTCCTTGCAGGGCTGTAAAATGACAAAAGTCATTTATCACTCCAGGCACAATATTATAGCTTTGAATTGGTAAAATACCAACCAAGCCAACCTGACATGAATAAAAGCAACCCCTGACACAGTGTTTTGCTCTAATTAGAGCTCTTCAGACAGGTATAGCTTTGTCCAGACACAAGGGAGTACCCAGTATAAGTCCAAAAAATACCCTTTCAGGCATAGAGTGATGAATAAATTATGCAAAAAAGAAGCAGAGAACTCTGGGTAGTTCTCAAGTTTAGGTGGAAAGCAGCTCCTGGATGGAGCACTCTCAACACCAGTGACACTCTAGATCTGCTCACCTCAAATGTCTGCTTTTCTATGAAAGTCTTTAAACTTAGGATTAGCACAGTGCTATCCACGCCGAGAGCAATGGCAAAAGATTTTGTCCATTTCTATCTTGGCGTGCATAGCACTGTGCTAACCATTATAAATATACGATGGTGATATTTTTGACATCGATATTCATAACTCGATATTTTTGTATGGGGATATTTTGGGGATTGATATTCTATCAGTGAACCGAGAACAATAACATCCAGTTCGGTACTTTCAGAGTACACTTAAAATTCTCTGTGAAACAGTAAATGTGGGTTGATATTGTGGCCATAAGACCACCTCCCATTGACCCTACTGCCCACTCTGCCACTTTATTAATAATTAAGAAGGGTTAAGACCAGCTATTTTAGGCAGTGTCTACCTTAGTTGGATCTCCAGTCAGTGATTACAGCACCACCTGTCCCTCCATTGCAATTGTCGCTGGGTCAGGTCTCATGTCTCTAACTGTTGGTTGACATCATTGCCAATGTGACCATCGATGGGTGTGCTGTTTTGAGGAGTTCATCTTGTATGTTTTGGTGGTGGAGTCATCAATGGCGAGAATCAGTCAAGTCTCCTCCATTGAACGCTTTTGGTATAGCTTGCCATCTAGATGGAAGATAAGGCGAAAAAGGTGAACCCAAGAGTAAGAAACAACAATGTTCCTCAAGTAAGACGTTGCTGAAAGGAAGTTCGCTGCTTCTGTAGGGTAATCACCGCTAAATCCGGGTAGAGCTTTGGTGTGTACCCCTAAAGTTCACTGGGTGTTTTTCACGGGCCTTACGCAAGATGTTTTCTTTTAACTGGAAATCATGGATATAGCTGAGGATATCAGCGGGGCGGACTGATTCAGATATTGGTCAATTTTAATCTTTAAATCTGGCAGGGCTTCCAATATGTAGAGGAAGAGATCTCTAAAATAGAGAGCAAGGTCTGAACCTGCTCTTTATGACACTCCCTTAATGCGTATATTATTCCCCCTCAACATGTTTTGAGCCTGCACGTCAAACTGCTGATCCCATAGGCAGATTACCTCCTGTTGTAGTATCTCCACTTCATCAGAGGTATTTTCCTGCTCTTCGATAGCTTTGACTCGTTCTCCAAATGTGTCTACGTCTCATTGGAATTCTTTGTGGTAACTTGAAAGATCTTGTTTAACTGCCTGGAGAGAATCTAATAAAGAGGAGAATAGGGCTGAGAAAGTGACTGATTCCTCCATGTTGTAGCTTTCTTGTAGGTGATTGGCCGTGGGTGTTGACTTGATGGTCCCCTGCAGGGGCGCTAGGTGGCTTGGTCAGCATATGCTTCAGAGTCCGATCCTTCATTGTCCGAGTGGATGCCATAACCAAGGGTGTAAGAGAGCACTTTCCATTCCACGAGTATGGAGGCAAAGTTATTGTCTCCGCGTCTGAGCCCTTATATAGGTAGTTGGTGTTTATAAGTCAAGGCCCAGTGTTCTTCTACAGTTATTGTGGAAGGGGCTCTGTGACACACCCCTAGCCCACAGTAAGGGTTAAGACTGTTGACCTAATTTTTATTTCATCAGGTTATGATCTCCAGGAGTGGGAGAATGGAGCAGCCATGTGGGAGCCCAGATCCCAAAGCAATGGGCCAAGAAAGCAGTTACAAGAGGGACCTGGGTAGTACACTTTCCTCAGGTTCCCTTGTTGTAATAGGTAGGGGTGACAATAGCTGGCCGTAGCAGGTAGTGCTGGTGACAGCTGAGCGTGGTTATCCTGTGCCTGAGTCTCATGGAACCCAGGCAGCCAGTCAAGGAATTCTCATCCAGAAATTACCCTCACACAGGGACCGTTGACCCTGGAGGAGGGAAAATGTTGTGAGATTTATTCCTAAGAAGGCATCTGTGCGAGAGTCAGAGTCTACACCCAGGTCGCCATTAAGAGAATGGCCTAGCTCATCACCACTCGAGTATTGATACCAATAAAAGGTGGGGGCCCTTACACCTTCCAATGTCCCATGAAGGGTGTAGCATGCAAAATGTATCTGACGAGGCCTTCCAGGTTTCTGCCTCCCACAGTGTTGAAGGCCACCCATCTCCAGGCCACACGTACAGAGCCGGATAGTTGGTATTAGTCCTAGATGATGGAAGGTGCCCCAAATGACATTACTCTTGGTAAAAGGAGGCTAGGCAGGCATCGTAGCCTTGCGTGGTATCCGAGCCCTCCAAGCCTTGACTGCCCTTCGCTCATTCTCCATCACCCACCGCAATCACTTTCACGTAGGTCCAGGTCTTCCTCCATGCATCAGTATGATGGGCACTCATGGGCCGCTGTATTCAAAGCTGATACATGGGGCGGGTACTGGAGTCACACACCGGGGTCCTTTAGGGCTCCACTACACATATGCCCTGCTCCTCATTTGGGATTGATCCCTGGTTCCATCGTCTTGAGATCCCAGGTGTGAAGTAAAGCATCTGTGGGAAGCGGGACCACAGGCGGGGGGCCCCATGCACCAATTATTAGGGGGCCGGCCAGGCTGTGCAATGCCACTTATGGGGGGGTCTCACCTCAGCTAAACTGTGGTGTGTGCTGTTACTGCCCATCTCTCTGCATTTGCGTAGTGGGCTGGGGGGCCGCAGAACCTTGGGACTTCTTTCAGGTGCGTGAGTAGATCGCAGCTCAGCTCCTCAGTGGTGTTCTCAGCTGGGCATTTGGGGCACTGTATATGGCTTAGGGTGGGGATGGGGAGATGGTGAAAGGTGTCCTACTCATCTGCCATCTTGGCCACACCCTGGTAATATGAATTTAGAAAAATATGCACTTATAAGAAAATTGTAAAAATATGTGGTATTTCCAATGTTCATATATTTCCATGCAATAATTACTGTTGAACATTCTACATAATCTTTTTTTGAATTGATTTAGTTTCTCTATATGTGACAATTGTTTAGAATTTAAAAATAATTTAAACATGTGATGCTAACTTAAAGGCCTTTTCAAAATGCTTTTTTTCCAATACTGACCTTTCCCCCTGTTGTGTGGCGTTTTAGGCTCCGATTGCATTTTCCCGATTCAAGCCCTTATATATAGGTACAATTCACGTTGCCCTTATATAGGCATAGAATTCCAGCCCTTATTTAGTCATAGCCCATGCTACCCAAAACCAGGCATGGCTACTTCCATCCGTTCACCAAACGTCACAACGATTTCTTGGAAAATCAGCTTAAGCCATTAGGGACTTTCCCTTGCTTGAATATTGATTTCTCCAGGAGCTCAGTTACTTTACAATGAACAACTATTCCCCAGGGGTTCATTCATGACGTTAATATGCCTGACTTTACGTCAACTATGGCATTCCTAAGCACCTTCAAGGTATAAATCTACCTTCACTTGCTATAGCAAGATACGGTGGTTCGGAGTAGTTTGAAGACCTCTTACCCAACGCAGCCCGCTACAGCAAGTGCCGAAGGAAGCCGACTCTCCAGCTGACCCACTAATCAGGAAGTTGCCCTTCTCTTCCCAAGAATCCAGCTCCAGTGTTTCCGGCTCCCCTTGCGGGGTGTTGGGAAATCGAGTCTCGAGACAGAAATACCAGACCTCCTTCATTCTAAACCAGGTATGGAGCTGATTAGAACCTGGAGAAACCTTTGGTAGATTCTTGACAAAACTAAACCTATGATAAAAGACAAACACCTACTTCTTCCCTCGTACTAGACTTAGGTTAGGTACATTGGGGTAGGCGTATTTTAGAAGCACCAGTTGAGTATTTTAGTCTATGTTATTTATGTATGTATTTTTATATGGCTTAGAAACCATACAATGCTCTTACAGTATTATTTCATATTACTGTTTACGTTGTACGCAATATACTTCGCATTCTGCCTAACGATTGTAGCAGTTCACCTTTCTTGCATGAGAAAGAAGACTGTTCAATAAATCCTTTTATTGAAAATGCCCATCTCTCTACTAATGTGCAACTCTGTAGAAACGAAGCATGCACGATTGACTGAGTGAAATACTTATCTATTGTTTCCACGACTCTGAGAGATATATTCTTATTCTTGGGAAACAAAGTTGTCATGTTTATGCAGTTGTCAGAATGTAATCCCTTCTCGTGTATTCGAGAAAGTTTCTAGTGACCTCTGAGTTAGCTGGCACACACACAATTAAGTTTAGTATATTCGATAGAGATCTATTGACTTAAGTCCTACGTCAAATCTATAGGATATATTATTCCAATGCGCAGAGTCTATTGGGAATATAGGAACTCCAACACACCGTGACTTAATACAATAGTTCATTTTTATACTAGTGAAATGTTGCTTTATTTGTCCTGTCAGGTGTACGCCCCAACATTCCTGAATGGATTATAGATGTTACTTCCGAGAGCAACTTTCTATTTCTTTTTCTACCAATGTTAGGCTTATGTGAACTTTCAAATCTCTCATTTCTTATGTCTACCATAGGAAACCTTCTCAATGTTTCAAGTATCTCAGGTGATATTACATGCTTCTAAGTGCACAACGGTCTCCGCTAAAGAGCCCCTCATAGGGTGCCCATCAGGTATTGCAGCGCCGACCTGCCGATGAGCAAACCTCTATGATGAAGCATGACACCTAGCTGGCTAGGTGTGTGAGGGCACTTATTCCAAAATGAGGAATTCCCCCTTATTTCCTCTCTTTCAATGACTATTATCACATATAGCCAACCGACCTTCTCTCCTTTTCTTAACGTGAAGAACTGCATACTTTTTTTTGTTGGTTGACAGTGCAACTGTCACCTGACCTTTTAACCTACATAGATATTATCCAGCAGTTATTTGCTTCCACGCAAATACATATCCACTCCCATGCTATTTACTGGTGATGCTTCACATTACAATACAACATTTCTTTACAGCCAGACCAATTGGCATTGCCAATGCTTGTTATGTTTGAAAGCAGAAATCCAATTATACATACAGCCAAAATACTCACAGTAATCGTATTTTGTCCTCTTACATATTTTAATGTTTTTATCTATATGGTTTGCCATTAAGAAATTATAATTAGAATGCAGGAAATGCTCATCACAATACTGGCATTCAGTGGAATAACAAGCTCAGCGCATCATTCCATAACATTTGTGACAAAATACGCTCATGTCAAATTCTCCAAACTGACCAGCGAGAGAAATCTTTACTATTGCAATCAAAATTATCAACTGAAATGTAGGCAAATTGCTTTAAAATAGAACACTGAGGTCCAGAATGGTGCAACTCCTGACCAACCCTGTATAAATTAAAATGAAATGTAGTCCATCTTTCTCTATCCATAACTTCGTGCTCTAAGACACTCTCCAGAAGAAACAAAGAAAAATCATAAACGATCTTGAATGTAGAAAGGCAATAAAGACCATATCTTTTTGGGTCTCATAATACCACATGAATGATATTTAGGAAAAAACACTGGTTGGTACATGCAAGCTGCGATCCCATCTCTGACACTACTTTCAGATACACGCCTCTTACAACATGCCTCCTCTCTGAATGTATCTACACAATTATGCTTGATGCACAGCACATTTCCAAACATCATGCACCTCATCCAACACACCTCTAATAGACCCAACTACAATCAACACCCTTTCAGCAAAGCACTTAGTAGGCCATCACATCCTGTCTCTCCTCTTCTACTGCACTGATCACCTTATACTCATTACTTTCTTTGGCTTGACATACTTGAGCAAAGTGACCAACCTTCGAACATCTGTGGCACACTACATATCTGGCAGGTTGCCCATTTCCCCCTCCACCATGTGGGTGGTTGCCACACCTGAAACAAATATTTTTTGCCCTAAGATAACTTTTAGCACTGGACCTCACATCTTTTCTTACTTGTAATCTTTCCTGGACACCATTAACACCCTCTCTCGGCGTTCTGGACTCAACCAATTCTTTCAAAGATAGCTTTGACGATTCTATAGTTTCTGCAATGCTGATGACATCTTCCTATGTGGGGTTGTCCATTGACAGTAACGTCTGCTGCTAGATATGTTTATCTGAACAGTGACCAATGAATTGATCCCTTATTATTTGACTTGTAAAATCTCCAAATTGGCATTGTGAACACAACTTATGCAAAACACTTATGTATCAACATTTCATTCTGTGTTTGTGGTCTTTTAAAAATTGTGTGTCGAAATACCACTATACTAGCTTGGACATCAAATCTCCTTTCTATTTTTTTAGCCAGCTTCTGATATTCATCTAATTCCTTCCCCTCAGCAAGGTCTGCTTCCATAAGGTGTTTGACTACCTCCCTCCCCTTCAAACCCCATAGAGTGTAATAAGAGAGAATTTTTAATTTCAGGTCTGAAACGCGATGCGCCTATTGCAGATAGATACAGCTCAAATGAATCAAACCACTGCTTCCATGGAATTGGCAGAGTACCAGGAGTTTCCAGAAAGGGTGGGGGAGGATTCCAGCTTGCCTAATGGTCCTAACACTTTTGGAAACACTAATAACTGAGTTTCAGCAACCATCTAATCCTACACCTCCCATTCTAGTGCATAGGTGCAACATGAGTAAAACTCCTTCAAAATCAGCCACTGTCCTTAATAGTCAAATAACAAAATGGTGTGTTTGTCAACATCACACTTTGCATACAGGTATAGGTGAGCATGCCACTATTACTCCCTGAAACCTGGGTATGCTTAGTTTGTGAGCAAAGTATTTCTGGAGGAAATACTTGTTCATTGTTAATCCGCCTCCCAACACTATTACCACTGAGGAGCAAATGTTGGTTCCAAAACAACGCTGGCCACCCCGTGAGCATAGTAAGTTTAATCTTTAAATATAGGATTAGCACAGTGCTATCCATGACAAGATAGAAATGGACAAAGTCTTTAAAAACTTTGCTGTAGCAATGGAAAAAGATTTTGTCCATTTCTATCTTGGCGTGCATAGCACTGTGCTAATCCTACGCTTAAAGACTTTGATAGAAAAGCAGACATTTGAGGTGAGCAGATGTAAAGTGCCGCTGGTGTTGAGAGTGCGCCATACAGGAGCTGCTTTCCACCTAAACTTGAGAACTACCCAGAGTTCTCTGCTTCTTTTTTGCATAATTTATTTGTCACTCTATGCCTGAAAGGGTATTTTTTGGACTTATACTGGGTGCTCCCTTGTGTCTGGACAAAGCTATACCTCTCTGAAGGGCTCTAATTTGAGTGAAACATGGTGTCAAGGGTTGCTTTTATTAATTTCAGGTTGGCTTGGTTGATATTTTACCAATTCAAAGCTGTAGTATTGTGCCTGGAGTGATAAATGGATTTTGTCATTTTACAGCTCAGCAAGGACAGCACTGTGCTAGTCCTATGCTTAAAAACTTTGCTGTAGCAATGGCAACAGACTTTGTCGATTTCTATCTCAGCGTGGATAGCAGTGTGCTAATCCTACTCTTAAAGACTTTGATAGAGAAGCAGACATTTGAGGTGAGCGGCTGGTGTTGAGAGTGCTCCATACAGGAGCTGCTTTCCACCTAAACTTGAGAACTACCCAGAGTTCTCTGCTTCTTTTTTGCATAATTTATTTGTCACTCTATGCCTGAAAGGGTATTTTTTGGACTTATACTGGGTGCTCCCTTGTGTCTGGACAAAGCTATACCTCTCTGAAGGGCTCTAATTTGAGTGAAACATGGTGTCAAGGGTTGCTTTTAATAATTTCAGGTTGGCTTGGTTGATATTTTACCAATTCAAAGCTGTAATATTGTGCCTGGAGTGATAAATGGATTTTGTCATTTTACAGCTCAGCAAGGACAGCACTGTGCTAGTCCTATGCTTAAAAACTTTGCTGTAGCAATGGCAACAGACTTTGTCGATTTCTATCTCAGCGTGGATAGCAGTGTGCTAATCCTACTCTTAAAGACTTTGATAGAGAAGCAGACATTTGAGGTGAGCGGCTGGTGTTGAGAGTGCTCCATACAGGAGCTGCTTTCCACCTAAACTTGAGAACTACCCAGAGTTCTCTGCTTCTTTTTTGCATAATTTATTTGTTACTCTATGCCTGAAAGGTTTTTTTTTTGTATATATATATATATATATTCCTTCGCACTTTGCCTCGTCGCAGGGGGAACACATTCACGCTGGTGCCATCATCGGGATCGAGGTCGTCTCCCGCTTTACATCCAACACAAGTTTTCAAAATTGATGGCACTCCACTCAGAGGTTGCTTTTCAAATTATTTAATGACAACAATTGAGATCGCCTACGCGTTTCGAACTGAAGCGTTCTTGATCACGGCATAATTTTAGACAGTCAGTCCTTCTTTGCTTTCCCATTAAATACACATGTAAGCAGCTGTGCATTGTGGGCCTTGTAGTGCAGCTATTTTACATGTGTGAATTTGAACAATTTAATTCATTGGACAAATGAGTGCATTGGCAATTATTTCATTCAAATACACTTGTTTTCTTAAGAACTAAGTTCTTGGGCTTAGTGCCCTTTATATATTTTTCTATTTACAGGTGTATTGTAGCAGATAAACAAATCTGAGTCTTTCTCCCTTTGCCTATGTGGCCTTGCGGCGAAATGCTTCCCATGCGCTCATATCAGTAGTTAGTGCATTATTCTCTGATATGCCCTTGTGTGTTTAATCAGGGGTTATATTCACTGTGAACAACTGTGTATATGTGTATATACTGATATGATTGGGAGCATTTAAGATTCACGGGCTGAGTGCCCTGGTCACCGCAATTACTGGCCATAGGTATATGGGAGTAGGCTGTAATGTGTTTGTCATAGGGTGCAACAATTCGCAGTTTTAGCAAACAGTATTTTTCAGCAGTTATATTTTGCAATAATGTCAATAATTACAGATGTACATGTAGTTCAGCGTCTCCATTCAGTCCATGTGGTTGCATCGTTTTGAATCTCATGATGAGTCTCGATTCGAGTCGTCTCAAGTCCAATTTTCTATCCCCGCCACGTTCGTTTTGGGGTGTCACCGCCAGGCCAGAGTATGTCATGTACTGCCATGATTTTCCAGGGTGGGTGGCCATGTGCTTTGCCATGGCATACGAGAAGTCTTTATTTTGGATCGCACGAGTATGCTCCAGGATTCGCTTTTTCAATGGACATGTGGTACTCCCTATATATTCTTTCCCGCATTTGCATTGTAATATGTATACCACAAAGGATGTTTCACATGTTATCACATCTCTTACTTCAAAGTTTTTCCCAGATGGATCACAAATATTTTTAAGATTTTTGCCAATCTGACATGCTTTACATACTAAGCATCTTGTAAATCCTCTTTGTTTGATTTCCAACCAGGATGGTTTTTTGCGTATTTCAAAATGGCTATGTACCAGATGATCCGATAAGTTTGGTGCTCTTTTGTAGCTCACTAGCGGATTCTCTCCTATGTCTCTGCCAATGTCACCATCCTTTTTTAGGACATGCCAGTATTTGGTTAATATTCTCTGTATTTTGTGACTCTCCTTTGTGTACCTCATTATTAATCTTGGTTGATCTTCTGATGTTGTTTCTTCCATACGGGATGGTTGTTCATCTGTATTTATTGTTTCCGGTTGATTTCTTTTCCTTTTCTTTGATAATGACCTTTTCATCTTTTCGCCAGATATCAGCATCTCGTCTCTGTGCATTTCCCTTGCTGCGTTTTCTCCTCTGACAACGTCCTTCATTTTATACCCCCTCTGCATGAAGCGAGTCTTTGTCTCCTTAAACTTCTGTTCCATTTCATTTGCTTCGGAACAATTTCTTTTCATGCGGAGCAGCTCTCCATATGGTATACTCCTTTTTAGACTTTCGGGGTGGAAGCTCTGTCCGTGGAGAATACTATTGGTGGCAGTTTTCTTGCGATGTACAGTTGTCTCCAGTTTGTTATTCCTCACATATACTTTTGTGTCCAGGAACTCTATCTCGCTGGAACTTAGGTTAAATGTGAATTTAAGGCCAACTTTGTTGTTATTCAAGGCCTCGAAGAACACAAGAAATTCCTGCTTTGTTCCCCTCCAAAGCAGAAACAAGTCGTCTATGAAGCGCAGCCACAACGCTACGTTGGCCATATGTTGGTCGTTTTCCTCTCCCCAAGCCACGCACCTCTCCCACCACCCCATCATGAGATTAGCGTAGCTTGGGGAGAAGGAAACTCCCATGGCCGTCCCGCAGCGCTGCATATACACCTTCTTGTTAAAGAGGAAGACGTTATTGTATAGGCACAGTCTTATCATTTCTAGTAGCATTTTTGAGTGCTCGTATTGGCCAATTGGAAGTTGTTGAAAGAAATACTTGATTGCTTGGAGGCCAATTTCATGGTCAATTGAGGTGTATAACGAGATTACATCAATCGTTATGAGTAGATAATTGGGTTGCCAGTCAGTATTGGAGATAATTCGGAGGAAATCCCCAGTGTCCTTTATGTACGACGTAAGTGTGGGGACAATCGGTGCTATGAAGTTGTCCACATAGTTTGAGATGTTTTCATACAGACTCCCACAACTCGATATTATTGGTCTCCCCGGTGGTTTGTTGAGTGTCTTATGCACTTTCGGGGGGCAAAAAAAAATAAAATAATAATAATAATCGAACGGCTGAATGGATTTGCACGAAACTTGGTAAAATATTAGGGACTGGTAGCTCGATGTGCCTTTGCTAGGTCTCAATATATGTGCTCCAGTGGATTTTGAGAAATTAACGTTTAAAAAAAGATATATATCTGTAACAGCGCTCCGCTTCGCGTAACGGAGGTTTGCGAAGCTGATTGGTCATTCTGTCACTGGGCTATAGTTGGGCTACATCTGGCTGATATTTGGGCTACATTTGTTTTTTTTGTCTCTGGCGGCCATCTTTGGGCTACATTGGGCTACATTGGGCTTCATTGGGCTTCATTGGGCTACATTGGGCTACATTTGGGCTCCAACATATATATAGGCCAATGTAGCCCAATATATATTTTTCAAAGTTAATTTTCGTAAAAACCACTGGAGCATATATCTTGAGACATAGCAAAGGCACATCGGGCTACCAGTCCCTACAATTTTGCCAAGTTTCGTGGAAATCCATTCAGCCGTTCGAGCTAAAAGTGAGTCCAACCGCCCTATGGAAATGAAGGAAATCAATGGGTAATTTGTAATTAGCAAATAGCTCATCGCAAACTAGGAATGGTAAAGAATCGCTATTTATTCCTTAAAGTTCGCTATTTAGGAAATGCAAAAAACTTTGATGATACATATGGCGGTTCATCTCTAACAAGATAAGAAGCATAGGGATAGATTTATGATGACTGGCGCATCACCAGGGATGTGTTAGTCATTCTGTGCCGCTGTTCCGTCACCTATGGTGTGCTGCATTTACAATGCGGCGCATCATGGGGCAAAAACAGCACAGATGCGTGATGTATCTGTGCCGTAAAGGTGGCGCATTGCTGGAGTTGTATCGCAAGTGTGATGAAGCTCCAGCAAGTGTCGGGGGGGCCCCTGTCGCAGGGTTTCTGTTCTCACACAGAACTGTGGACAGAGGATTGGAACCTCGGCGAATTAGGGTGTCCCAAAACTCACCTTAGTAATCAAAAACCCCTTAGCAAGCTAGGTACAGTGTCACATTGGATATAACAAACTCTCAATGTTTAGACAATCCAGAATATGAACTTATAGTACCTCAGGATACGTGGAACTCATGAACAGTCGGTCGTTATATATTTCTTAGAAACCAGAACATGGAGTTAAGAAGAACACATGTGTATTTGAAATGTTTATTTACTAATGCCGTCTTCTCAGGCGTAGTATCTTAGATAATACAAGTACACATATTATCAGTAGCAAAATTACCAGCATAGTTACTAGTACATAAAAAGCGAATGGTGACAGTATGTTAACATGCTGTAAATGAATAAGAGTTAGCAACACTTATAAGCAGCCACGGGCCGTGGAGGGAGTTACGGTGGGGCAGGGAGGCGGGGAGGGGGAGGGGCAGGGTGGAGAGGGCTCCACCCTGCTCCTCCCCCTCCCCGCCTCCCTGCCGCACCGTAACTCCCTCCACGGCCCGCGGCTGCTTATATCTCACCCTCCCTAATACACATATTATATTATTTGCTAAGAAGGTCTGTTTGTGTTGGTTTAGGGCGTGCCCATACTTTAGTGTCTTAGATTTGAAGGAATCACATCAGCATACACCAGCTCTCTCTTCATGTGCACCGCATCAACTGTTGTGTATGTGTGTTCGGCAAAGCAATATAAAACCCGCCTCATGCCCAGAATTGGCAGAAGCTGCACTTATGTTATGAGTATGAAGTCGTGGAGATCAGACCTCATAACAATTCTGTATCGTGTTGTTCTTGAAACTTCAGCACTCGCTGTACAGATATAGTTTAACAAGCAAAGCAGATAGTAGAGCAATAACATATTATTCTCATGTAAACCACGATGAACTACTAGGTTGAAAGCTAAAGCAACAACTAAGTGTCGTGTGCAGAAGTTGCAAAAAAGGAAAAATGGCGTTTAAACCAGTAATGAGCCCATGCTAACTTAACACGGTGTAAAGATATCCAGGACCTAGATGACACCTCCCCATGATCCGGAAACGAACTGAATAAGATAATAGAAGTGCCATCTCATGAGAGCAGATTGCAACTTTATATGTGGACGGTCCGCAAGGTAAAACATTAAAAACTAGGTAAATTTAATGCTAAAGAAAAATAAAACAGCCAAGTACTTTATCGAGTCTTAAGCCAATAGGCAAGCTAAATAATAAAAACTTGACAAATAAGTCAATGAATTGTCAATGAAATGCTAGTACTCAGCATATCAAACATGAAAAAGGTCTATGACATAACTGTGTATGCAAAATAAGCTGCAACAGCCTCCAATAGGAAGTCACCGTCTTCATCCGAAAAGAGTTCAGCTATCCAATTTAAAAGCGGAAAAGAACATACGTGCTCTCCCAGCACCGGATCCTCTATCACCATCAGAGGACAGCTCGGTGGGTTTTCAAGAAAGCTCTGTTCCAAGAAAGACTGTGTTGCCGCCAGTAAATTCCAGGGACCAATTAGTCCATGCATCAATGCCACAGCCATAATCCTTTCGCCAGGACAAACCAACTCGTGAGTAATGATAGGAGTCATCAGCTGATTAAAGTCGACGTCAGGAGAAACCGGTCCGCAGAGACACAAATCAATGGCCCAATCGAAATCACAGGTCAGGCAGTGAAATACAGGCTGGACACAGGTGAAGTAGGAGAATCGAAAAGATAATCCATATGCCGTGCTTAATATCGCCAACGGCATTGTGCCATAATATTCTAGCATGCGATTGCGGAACAGTGTCAGCAGCTGCAGGGCGGGAGCTTGCACAGGAGGGACATCCATATTTAAAAATGTAAAAAAGCACAAGAGCGTCCGCTGGTAATGCAAGTAAAAATGGGAATCCACGAAGCAGAGTGGAAAAAATAGAATGAAAGAAAGCAGGGATGACTCCAAAGATTTTCTCAAATGAAGTCACGAGACCACTGGTAACAACTTTAAAAAAGTGCGCCAGGGCCTTTGTGGAGGACGCGTCAAAGATAGTCCGAACCATGTCGCTGAAATGCAAAGGCGAATCAGTATTTAAAAGGGTCTGCACCTCTGTACGGGTGTTCGCTATGTGAAGCACGAAAGTTTCACGGGCCGAACTCAAGGCCACCTCTCTCTGAGACAAAAGAGCTCTTATTCTTGCCATGCCGTTGAAATGTGCTCCCAAGGTTGGTATTTGTGGCCAGATTGAAAACTCCCTATGTTCATGTGTGGGAGGAAATAGAACATTTCTGCAGCAAATAACCCGTTCACTTACTGTTACGATAAAAGGAATACTTTTAATTAACCCAGAACAATCTTCATTATTGAGCATCAAATAACTACCATTTTCCAACAACTTGAACGTGGGGATGATAGCAGGAACTGGCGTGCCTTGCAACACGCAAGCCATATTTGGTCGGTGTTTGTTGCATGAACCGTGTAACTGTATGTGCCTACACATTAGTGAATGATCTGGCGTCTAAGTGCATTCCTCTCCATTCAGATAAACTTCTTGATCATCTTTGAAACATCTGTATGTGTATGGAAGCGACCAGACCTCATGAAGAAAAGCACTACCTAAAGGTTCATAACGACCTATTGGTATATATTTCATACAATTTGAAAACTTATATAAAGCAAAAGGCAGCGTTATTAAACCGTGGATAAGGCACGTTGCCAAAAAACCCGCAATCCTCTGCTGATGATGTCACTGAGCATGTCATGAATGATGTAATATGTGACATCATCAGCAGTGGATTACGGGTAATAGTATCTCTAGTTTACTCCCCTATAGCTGTCTTTCTTTTAACATAAGTGTCTGTTTCCTTCCCTTATACTTACTGGTTTTTTTTTTATTTTTTTATTTTTGGTTCACTTCCGGTTCGCGTACCGGCGAGCGAACTGGGAAGCGAACTACGAGAAATAGAGGTTGGCACAGTTCCAAATATTGTACCAATTTTTTTATAACGGGGAGGTAGTTCTGAAAAGAACTTTTTTTTTTATTGTTTTTGTTGTTTTATATTTTTTGTATTATTTTTCTGAACATTTTTTTACTTTTTTTGAATTTTTCTGAACAGTTTTATATTTTTTGGGGTTTTTCTTGCAGGGGGGCAATGAAAACGATTCATTGTAAAGGGCTCAACAGGAGCAACAAAACAAAAAAAAAGTATTTATTATTTGGGGCGTTTCGTACAAACTTGCATATGATAGTCAATAGCTCTGTTGATCAGAGTGATGCTTCTTTCTCCGTAGCAAATGAATCCATTGCAATGTACGCAGACGTGTTTTACTTCATGAAATCTCGTTTGAATATTTGGCACCATCTCCCTGCCCTCTGGTCCCGTTACTTCCGGTACAACAGATCTTCTGGCCATAATAGGGAGATTATCTAGGTCGTTACGAAACTGTGCAGCACTGTAGTTGTTAGGATGCCACCTAGTCATATGGCGATGCATTGTGTAGTTTCCGAAACTGTATTTTTTGTCGGTCCCTCTGGACAGTCTATCTTGACATATAAGGCAAGTTACGTATCTTGCATTTACTTTTTTCTGACCTTTGGGAATTTAAAAAAATTGCCAAATGAAGTTTTCTTTCCGGTGAGACGTCCTGGGCTCCTCAGGCAAAAAGTGCCTCTCTTCGTGCTCGTCGTCCTGTTCTTCTTCTTCCTCTTCTTGCTGAATTATAACTTGAGCAGGTGGTCCACTCTTCCTTGGATGTGGTGGAGGTGGTGGGGAAGCACCAGCTGAAGCTACTAAAGAAGCCATTGCTCACTGGTAACAAAGGGTCTTTCTCTCACAAAGATGAAAGTCAGAGTGAGGAAAGAAGGAGGGGTTTTCATCATTTGGGAAAAACAATAGTTCTCAACCAATGAAAAGTGTTCATTTTAGATTATATGACCTAGTCTTACATCATTAGGAAACCAAAAGCGAAATGAACCAATGAAAAGTGTTATTACCAAGTCACATGACCTGCTGTGTTTACGTTAAGCGCTTTGCAGGGCCTCCAGGTTTGCTTCCAGAAACCTGTGCTTTGCGACTCGGTAAGCGTACCAGTTCGCTAACGTAGCACGTCATATGACGTATCACGCGACAACGCGAAACGTCATGCGGACGGGAGGCGTCACGATGTTGTTTTCTAACGCGGCAGTTGCGGTAAAGAAACGTTTACCGGCTCGCGGTCTATTTCGCGGCATCAAGGTCAGCTAACGGGAAGCTTCCCGATTCGCGAAGCGGGAAAGAAGAAAAAAAAATATTTTAAAAAAAAATTATTAATAAACATATAAAATATATTTTTGGATTTAAAGAAGAATACATTTTACAGCTACAGATATTAGCTGTTAAAAAACCAATGAAATTCACTGAAAAAACCATAGGTTATAGACCATATATAGTTAGGAATTAGCATTTACAAAACCTTGAAAATTCACTGAAAAAACCATAGGTTATAGACCATATATAGTTAGGAATTAGCATTTAGAAAACCTTATTTTACTCACACAAAACCATTGAAATTCCATATATAGTTAGTTGCACTAACTATATATCGCGCACCCGCAATCCACTGCTGATGATGTCACATATTACATCATTCATGACATGGTCAGTGACATCACTGATGACATCACTGATGACATCTCAAATGACATCACTGATGACATCACTGATGACATCTCAAATGACATCACTGATGACATCATGACACACCAATACCAGTTACTACATACGCACTCACTGATTCCTACGTCTACACACACATTCACTCATTCACCCATACAATCACTCATACATACAGTCACTCATTATTACAACACTATCATATGCACTCATACACCTATGCAGACAGTCACACACTGCCACTCATCCATGGAGTTACTCACACACCAAGTCAGTCCTGTAAAGAATCAATCACACTTCCATTTCTTCATCTATACAGTTAAACACAGAACACCATACTTCAGTGACATCACTGATGACATCACTAATGACATCTGAAATGACATCACTGATGACATCTCAAATGACATCACTGATGACATCATGACACACCAATACCAGTTACTACATACGCACTCACTGATTCGTACGTCTACACACACATTCACTCATTCACCCATACAATTACTCATACATACAGTCAGTTATTATTAGAACACTATCATATGCACTCATACACCTAGTCAGTCCTGTGAAGAATCAATCACACTTCGATTTCCTCATCTATAGTTAAACACAGAACACCATACTTTTCACACATATACTAACACATACTTACTCTCTTATACAATCACTGATACAAGTACACATTGATATGCACAGCGTCATACACCTCCCAGCCAGCCACACACACACTCAGTCTTCCATCCATCCAGTCATTCTTCAATATGTAAAACGTATTTAAACTTTACAAAAACACACAGACACTAGATGATGTCATCAGTGATGTCATCAGTGATGTCACTGACCATGTCATGAATGATGTAATATGTGACATCATCAGCAGTGGATTGCGGGTGCGCGATATATAGTTAGTGCAACTAACTATATATGGAATTTCAATGGTTTTGTGTGAGTAAAATAAGGTTTTCTAAATGCTAATTCCTAACTATATATGGTCTATAACCTATGGTTTTTTCAGTGAATATATATATATATATATATATATATACACATACATATATATATATATATTCACTGAAAAAACCATAGGTTATAGACCATATATAGTTAGGAATTAGCATTTAAAAAACCTTATTTTACTCACACAAAACCATTGAAATTCCATATATAGTTAGTTGTACTAACTATATATCGCGCACCCGCAATCCACTGCTGATGATGTCACATATTACATCATTCATGACATGGTCAGTGACATCACTGATGACATCACTGATGACATCTCAAATGACATCACTGATGACATCACTGATGACATCTCAAATGACATCACTGATGACATCACTGATGACTACATCCAGTGACTGTATAATTCTGTAAAGTTAAAATA
This sequence comes from Lissotriton helveticus, assembly GCF_964261635.1. NCBI lineage: Eukaryota > Metazoa > Chordata > Amphibia > Caudata > Salamandridae > Lissotriton > Lissotriton helveticus. Next base: position 208,689,231 of record NC_136063.1, on the reverse strand, counting down.
TGTCTTACATATTGAAGAATGAGTGGATGTATAAGTGTCTTGATGAAGGATTTAGTAGGGGCATGACTGACTGTATGAGTGACTGATTAAATGTGTCTCACTGAGTGCATGGGTTAGTGACTAAACTGTCTTAATTTGTGCATCATTATGTCTGTTGTTCTGTAAACTGCTGCATGTGTTGATCAGTAGCTATATGATTAACTGTATGGGTTATTGATTGGTTGCCCAAGCATTTGTATGGGAGACTGAGTGTGTGTGTGGGTGGCTGGGAGGTGTATGACTCTCTGCATAGATGTGTGAGCAGTTGATTGACTAGATGTATGGGTTCAAAAGTGCATGTGGAAACAGCTGTATGGGCAGTTGACTGTGTGCATGAGTGTATTGGTGAGTGAATGGATATCTCAGTGCTACATGTTAAAGTAAGTACATATGTAAAATACAGTACATGTGAGAGTTGACATATATAAATAACTGTGCATAAGAGCCAGTGAATGTGTGAGTGGCTGTATGGATCATTGTGAACTTGTATCCAGGATTGTATAAGTGAGTAAATATGTTTTAGTATATGTTTGAATAAGTAAGGTGTGTATAACTGTATAGTTGAGGAAATGGAGGTGTGATTGATTCTTTGCATGACTGACTAAGTGTCTCAGTAACTCCATGGATGAGTGACAGTCTATGAGTGTCTGTTTACACTGAGTGTATCTAAGGTTATATTAGAGTCTGAAGAGGTTCATCGTATTATCACATGAATGATGTCATCAGTGATGTGATCAGTAATGTCAAATGAGATGTCATCAGTGATGTCATCAGTGATGTCATTTGAGATGTCATCAGTGATGTCATCAGTGATGTCATTTGAGATGTCATCAGTGATGTCATCAGTGATGTCATTTGAGATGTCATCAGTGATGTCATCAGTGATGTCACTGACCATGTCATGAATGATGTAATATGTGACATCATCAGCAGTGGATTGCGGGTGCGCGATATATAGTTAGTACAACTAACTATATATGGAATTTCAATGGTTTTGTGTGAGTAAAATAAGGTTTTTTAAATGCTAATTCCTAACTATATATGGTCTATAACCTATGGTTTTTTCAGTGAATTTTCAAGGTTTTGTAAATGCTAATTCCTAACTATATATGGTCTATAACCTATGGTTTTTTCAGTGAATTTCATTGGTTTTTTAAAAGCTAATATCTGTAGCTGTAAAATGTATTCTTCTTTAAATCCAAAAATATATTTTATATGTTTATTAATAATTTTTTTTTTTAATACTTTTTTTTTGTTCGCTCCCGGTTCGCGAACCGGGAAGCTTCCGGTTAGCTCATCTTGATGCCGCGACCCAGTCCGCGAACCGGTAAACGTTCCGTTAGCGCAACTGCCGCGTTAGAAATCAACATTGTGACGCGTCGCGGAAGCGCGACGTATCACGTTGTCGCGTAATGCGTCTTATGACGCGCCGCGTTAGCGCACCCGGAAGTGCTCCGGTACGCGAACTGAGACGCGAAGCGCAGCTCCCCGGAAGCGATCCGCTGCGCGTCACGAAAGCGCAACGTATCGCGTTGCCGCGTAATGCGTCTTATGACGCGCCGCTTTAGCGCACCCGGAAGCGCTCCGGAGCGCGAACCGAGGCGCGAAGCGCAGCGACCCGGAAGCGATCCGGGGCGCGTTCCGCAGCGTGTAACTTAAGCGTAAGAGGTCATGTGACTTGTTAATAAAACTTTTCATTGGTTCATTTCACTTTTGGTTTCATAATGATGTAAGGCTAGGTCAGGTGACCTAAAAATAACACTTTTCATTGGTTTAGAACTATTGTTTTTCCCAAATGATGAAAACCCCTCCTTCTTTCCTCACTCTGACTTTCATCTTTGTGAGAGGAAGACCATGTTTGATAGTTGAGCAATGGCTTCATTAGTTGCTTCAGCTGGTGCACCCCCACCACCACCTCCACCTCCTCATGGGAAGAGAGGACCACCTCCCCAGTTCATCAGCAACACAGAGGAGGAAGAGGATGAACTAGAGGAAGAGGAGACAGAAGGACCACAGTTCTTACAAGAGGTGCCCCGGGTTTCCCGTCGGAAAGCCAGCTTTATTTGGCAGTTTTTTTCACTCCCTCGAGGGCAAAAGAAAGTAAATGCTAGGTATGTCACCTGCCTCATTTGTAAAGACCGGTTATCTAGAGGCACTGATAAAAAGTATAGCTACGGTAACTATACAATGCATCGTCACATGAACAGGTGGCATCCATTGAACTACAGCCAGGCGGAGATACGTGACATGCAAGCAAGATAACCCAACAACAACTCCTGTGGCCAGGTCAACATCACTGATATCGTTGACAGGAGCAGAGGCACGGGAAACCGTGCCAAACATACAGGAGAACTTTGCTCATATGAAATTTACTTGTATGTATTGCGGTGCATTGCTGTCATGTGGTAACATGAGCATTACGTTAATCAACCTAGCTTATGTAAATCACAATTGCCCTAACCGCCCCAGACAGTAATTTATTTTTTTTGCTCCTGTTGAGCCCTTTTCAATGCCTGTTTTTTGTTGTTTCCCTTCCTATGACATTGATACTGCTTACTATGAAGCAGACTTACACTATCTCTATGACTACTACAAGTATTTAATTCTCTACATCACTTTTAATCACAAAGCAATATAAAACAGTAGACAGCATTGCAGACTTACATTCCCTCTACTCCATGTTTTGATTGGCTGCTTCAATTAGCTTATAAAAAGAAACAGTTTTTTTGAACTCATTCAAAGTGCAGTTATTTATCCATGACGTCAAGTGTTATGGTAAGAACACCGTTTGCTTTGGGAAATACTCTGTTGTCCTTTAACTAATCCGTGCTCACCACTTTCTGTAAGAAACCCTTCTTTTTTTCCAGGAACTATTTAAAACTCAAAAATAACTTTTGACTCTGTACTACACTTATCCTGTTCAGAAAAGCCCAAAAAAGTAAAACATTTTCAAAACAACAATAAAATAAAAATAAAACAACAAAAAGGCCAAATTGTGTAGGAGCCATTAGAACCTCTTGAAATTCCTCAGAGCAAATCCTGAGATTCCTTCCCTAAAAGTTTGGTTTTAAAAACACCAGGTAAGAATTTTTAAGGTCAAAAGGCAATTTTTTTTAAAAAGTTAAAACAGAATCATTGCAGAATGACCAGCCATTTCTAGACTTTAAATAAGCTGTGTAATGTCCTGATGTTATTGAAGGACCATCATGATATATAAATGCTGTAATTCTTCACACATATCTCTCATGTCACCCAATCAAAACTCTTCCCTCACTTTTTTCAAATCAAAACCCTTCCCCCCTCTGCCCTCTCTGCTTTTTTTGCATAGCAACCACCTCTTGGAAGACCTCTGGTGTTTGCAAGTTCACACAACAATGTTTCAATTGAACTCTGAACTCTCAGTGCACCTGCATATCCAGTGCATTCTTTCATTTAATGATTTTTTCTTGACCACTCAAAATACATCTTTCAAAGAACTCATCCATGCACCCTAACTTTCTGTTTTCAGCAATCAAAATCCACCAATCACTGTTACTGCTTCATTAACACAGAAACTCCACAGTTTTTTTCATTTTAAACTCTTATTTTTTCAACTGCCATTTCATTGCCACACTTCATCTGACTGCAGGAGAACCTTCTCTCACCATGTTTTCTGTCTGGATTGTTGGACATAGTTACATCTATTGGGCTCAGAGGTATGCTGAGAACAGAAATTTACCTAACCTCAATTTACAAGATGTGGAAATTAAGTGGTTTGGCCACAGAGGATTAAAATGTCACCAATTGATACCATTGGTGAAAACCTTTATGCATTTGCCAAAACCTGACCTGTTAATTGTGCACTGTGGAGGTAATGATTTGGGCACTTTTACTGGGGTAGGTCTGGAAATGCTTTTAAAGGACACCTTTGAGCAATTAATGGCACTTTTTCCTCAGACTGCCTTGGTATATTGAAATATATGCCAAAGACAGAAATGGAGGTGGTCAAACCAATTTTGTCCACAAATTGAGAAGTCGAGAAAGCATGTAAACAAATCTGTTTCAGCTTACATGAGAGACCATGGAATGGGCTCCATGTACAACAATAACTTGCGTTACTACATGCAAGATATCTACAGAGGAGATGGAGTTCACTTCTCAGATGAGGGCAACAGAGTTTTCATTTTGAATTTAAGACTGTGCATTGGTACCTACTTATAAGTACCTAAATGTACCATAAACCCAAAAGCTCTTCTCAGAGCTACCCTACATCTGATCACTCACAATTATTATTTTACTCTAACTTTTTTCACTAATTTTCAACAAAGTACGCTCCCCGGGGCGCTACCCGGTACGCGAACCGGAAGCTAACCGCGCGAAATTTTCAAAAAAAATGTTTTTTTTCGCACATATAAGCCTCCTCAGCCACCCTCAGAAAACCTAGGGGGTCAAGATAAGTCTACCGTGCCCCCTTCTACCCATTCTGAACATTATTTGCCCTCCATCTTGTAGGTTCGCGTACCGGGGCGCTCGCCAGTTCGCGTACCGGGGCGCTCCCCGGGAAGCGCACCATCAAAAAAGGTGGGAAAGTAATTTACAGAAAAACGACTGGAGACACTCTCACCAAATATAGATTAGCTCATACTACATACCAATCCCTACCATTTTCACAAATTTGGTTGGAATTCCATTTAGTCATTTAGCCTGTAGACCTCTCTAAATACCCTGAGGTAAATTACTTCACAAAACACATCTGAAGTGTTGGAATTGACAACCAATTAAAATTTTACTTTCATTTTCTACTTTTTTTACCTGACATTTGATTGGTTATGTACCTGAATATATATAAAAAAAAGAGAGAGAAACACAGCCATCTTGACTACTACTTCCTGAAGTACATTGCAAGTGCATTTTCACTGACAACTTAAACTTGTTTTTAATAGGTAAGATGTTATTTTATAAATTTGAAAGGAGAACTATGTTATGCACTTTAAATTAATTTGGGAAAACATTTTCAGATAGTAATATACTGTCCCTCTGTAAGAGTTAGACATTGAGAAAGGCTTGTTTATTATAATTATGGATTGATTTAGGTTTCTGTGCTATAATTAATTAAGAATTTACTTAGACTTCTTCACAGGCACTTTTTAATAGTACTACTTCACGCCTGAAACCATACAGTGCCCATAGATTACTTCTCTGTTATAAACTCACAAGTACCTGTCTGAACTTAAAGCCAACAGTGCCCTATCTCTACTGATATATTTATTTTTTATGCAAATTACAGCAAGAAAATGGAAGGAGAGCAGATTATTTCCTTCAAAATTGTTCTGGAGAACAACACAGAAAAAGTTATTGAGGACAATGATGACTCAGATTTCATGGATGAATCACGGGACCATGAATTAGTTCAATGTGTAGATGCAGTAGATTTGCTGATTGAAAATGAGGACATTTCCGACAATTTGTTGTTAAATGTTCTGTTAAATTTGGAAAAAGAATCACAAAAATAAAATTATTTAATAATCAAAAATTGTTCGAGACTTTAATCATTTTTATATGTAATTCATAAACTAGTACCTAATTGATTATAATGTAAAGTCAGACTTATAGTATACTGTGCAACTTTTTTATGTTACATAGGGTGTATATTAATTTTTTGACTCTGCATTGGTACCTACATATTGCTACTTTAATTAAAAAAAACCAAAAAAAACCAACAAAACGAACAATCAATAAACATACAATATTTTAAAAGTCTATCATTCTTTTTTCCTCATAGTACGCTCCCCAGTACGCTTCCCGGTTCGCGAACCGGGCGCTCCCCACGCAAAAAACAAAAAATTATTTTTTTTTTTTTTTGCCCTGCGGGGCCCTTTTAAAGCCTCCACATCAAACCTAGGGGGTCAGGGAGGATCTACTATGCCCCCTTATGGTCATTTGCCCCTTTGTTTTGGCCTCCTCTTGTCTCTCGATCCTACCGAGAGACAAGATGGCGGCCGCTCCGGACTGTTTAGAATGTTGACAGACACCGGAGAGCCAATCAGCTTCGCTTCGCGAAGTTCCGTTACGCGTAAAGTACGCGAACCGGAGCGCTGCCCAGAGCGCGCTTACAGATATATATCTTTTTTTAAACGTTAATTTCTCAAAATCCACTGGAGCACATATATTGAGACCTAGCAAAGGCACATCGGGCTAACAGTCCCTACAATTTTGCCAAGTTTCGTGCAAATCCATTCAGCCGTTCGGGCTAAAAGTGAGGCCAACCGCCCTATGGAAATTAACATGGGAAAAACGCGTTTTGGGACCCCCCTTTTTTCTCGGCCCCCCCTTGACAAACCCCCCCCAAATTTTCAGGGGCTGCTCAGAAACAAAATGTTCCATTTTCCTGAAAATGTCAGCCAATTCCGTCCACAAACGCCAAAGTTATTAGACATAGAATTTCCAAAAATCCCATAGGGAAAAAATCCTAACTATATATACCTACTGGCGACCGCCAGTAGGTAATATATATATATATATATATATATATATATATATATATATATATATATATATATATATATATATATCAAAGCTCCTGAATGCCCCCTGGCGAAAGCGCACTTCCTCAGCGTCTCGCACACTGGCGTATGTCGGGTTCGGTGGGGATATGACTCCCGATAAGATTGCAGTTCTCTTGTCGACCATTACAAAGCCTGACGCGTTTCTGAGCTACTGGCTCGTCTTCAGAGGCTTCGACAAGAGGATTGTGAACGTGACACGCCCATAAATACTCCTGTTCGCCCTCCATTGGGCTGCCCAGCTGTGTGATACGCAAGGTTCTCTGGGCCTTGTGGTCCGTGTCACGTTAGATAAATCCTGGATGGATGCACAATAATTCCAAACTGTCTGTGAAAGCCCGGGATGGGCCTCGGAAGCGTGTCCCCACACAACCTCCCTCAAGGCGCTGACTCCTTTTACGTAGCTGGAAAGGATTTCTAGCCACAGGACCCCGTGCTTCTCGGGGTAGTGCGCTTTTTACGGCTGGGCTGCCGCACAAACATCAAAGCTCCTGAATGCCCCCTGGCGAAAGCGCACTTCCTCAGCGTCTCGCACACAGGCGACGCGTTTCGAGCAACTAGTGCTCTTGACCACATACCTCTCTGAAGAGCTCTAATTTGAGTGAAACATGGTGTCAAGGGTTGCTTTTATTAATTTCAGGTTGGCTTGGTTGATATTTTACCAATTCAAAGCTGTAATATTGTGCCTGGAGTGATAAATGGATTTTGTCATTTTACAGCTCAGCAAGGACAGCACTGTGCTAGTCCTATGCTTAAAAACTTTGCTGTAGTAATGGCAACAGACTTTGTCGATTTCTATCTCAGCGTGGATAGCAGTGTGCTAATCCTACTCTTAAAGACTTTGATAGAGAAGCAGACATTTGAGGTGTGCGGCTGGTGTTGAGAGTGCTCCATACAGGAGCTGCTTTCCACCTAAACTTGAGAACTACCCAGAGTTCTCTACTTCTTTTTTGCATAATTTATTTGTTACTCTATGCCTGAAAGGGTATTTTTTGTATGTGTATATATATATATATATATATATATATATATATATATATATATATATATATATATATATACAATAAAGATCGAAATCAGCTACAGTTCTTCGGTTTAGATACTATTCAACCGAATGTAAGAGGTGGAGATCGACTTAGACGACTACGCAGACTTGAGTCTAGGTATATTATCGACCTATCAACTAAACATCCCCGAGGTCTGAATAGCGGGGATGTAATGGCATTCCATCTGGGAAAATAATGTTGAACTGTGATTTATATGAACTACAAACTTTGCCTATACTGTGTGTTGCAATCTGTACAGTAAGAGGAATTGTATCTGGAGACTCTAAAACGTTTTTTAGACATGAATTACTTATTATCCTAGTGACTATTATGACTGGGTGATACTTGATGTAATTTTGCTATCTGCTTTTTGCTCTCATTTATTTTGGGTTTCGGAAGCTCTATTTAGACTTCTACAACCATAGGCTGTCCTCCCCTTTCCTTTTTCCCTCCCTACAAACCCTCCCCCCTCCCCTTGCCCCCCTCCCCCTTCCCTAATTTTATTTGAGAGTAAAAATATGAAAATCAGGATGTTTCTTTCTGATGAGATTATGTATTGCCATGACCTATCATCATTTGAGGCTCTGTGGACTTTCAACCCTTGGATCTGTTTTCTTTTTGACTTGTAAAAAATACTTTGACTCAATGAACTTTGAAACTCTAATTACATGGGCCATGATATAACATAGGACATAAGCCGATCCACGGCTTCTTAATAATGTTTTTATATTGCATTTTATTATAATTATACCCTCTGACGCAGAATGATAATTCATTGGTGGCCTTGGTAAATGCTGTACAATCAATGACTCCATAAATAGCTGTGTAAAAACATAATTACAAGATGGCCCCCACTAGTGTCACAGAGGGGTACAGTCCTATGTCTATGTCTATGCCATTAGAGAAAGAGAAAAACTATATGAATTGTAAAAAAATTGAGTGCTTTACACACTGACGAAGGCAGCACGCCGAAACTCGTCTGTGTAGCTCCTGCACAAGAATAAACATGTGGACTCCTGAATCCTCTTGAGTGCTGTTATTTCCTTTCTTTGGAGCAACGAAGGGAGATTTTGAGTGTAATATATATATATATGTACATATATTTTTTTAAATCAATATTTTGTGCAACTATATTTTTTACATCAATTTTGTTCTCGATATTTGTGTACTTACCATTATAAATATAGGATGGTGATATTTATGACATTGATATTCATGCCTCTATATTTTTGTATGGGGATATTTTGGGGATTGATATTCCATCAGTGAACCGAGAACAATAACATCCAGTCTGGTACTTTCAGAGTACACTTAAAATTCTCCGGGAAACAGTAACTGTGGGTTGGTATAGTGGCCATAAGACCACCTCCCATTGACCCTGCTTCCCACTCTGCCACTTTATTAATAATTCGGAAGGGCAAAGACCAGCTATTTTAGGCAGTGTATGCCTTAGTTGGATCTCCAGTCAGTGATTACAGCACCACCTGTCCCTCCATTGCAATTGTCGTTGGGTCAGGTCTCATGTCTCCAACTATTGGTTGACATCATTGCCAACGTGACCATCTATGAGTGTGCTGTTTTGAGGAGTTCATCTTGTATGTTTTGGTGGTGGAGTCATCAATGCCGAGAATCAGTCAAGGCTCCTCCATTGAACGCTTTTGGTATAGCTTACCATCTAGATGGAAGATAAGGCGAAAAAGGTGAACCCAAGAGTAAGAAACAACAATGTTCCTCAAGTAAGAGTTTGCTGAAAGGAAGTCACTCTGCTTCTGTAGGGTAATCACCGCTAGATCCTGGTAGAGCTTTGGCGTGTCCCCCTAAAGTTCACTGGGTGTTTTTCACGGGCCTTACGGAAGATGTTTTCTTTTAACTGGAAGTCATGGATAAAGCTGAGGATATCAGCAGGGTGAACTGATTCAGATATCAGTCAATTTAATCTTTAAATCTGGCAGGGCTTCCAATATGTAGAGGAAGAGATCTCTAAAATAGAGAGCAAGGTCTGAACCTGCTCTTTATGACACTCCCTTAATGCGATATTATTCCGCCTCAACATGTTTTCCAAGTCCTTGGCATGAGACTGCAAGTCAACCTGCTGATCCCATAGGGAGATTACCTCCTGTTGTAGTTGCTCCACTTCATCAGAGGTATTTTCCTGCTCTTTGATAGAGGAGACTCGTTCTCCAAATGTGTCTACGTCTCATTGGAATTCTTTGTTGTAACTTGAAAGATCTTGCTTAACTGCCTGGAGAGAATCTAATAAAGAGGAGAATAGGGCTGAGAAAGTGACTGCTTCCTCCATGTTGTAGCTTTCTTGTAGGTGACTGGCGGTGGGTGTTGACTTGATGGTCCCCTGCAGGGGTGCTAGGTGGCTTGGTCAGCATATCCTTCAGAGTCCGATCCTTCTTTGTCCGAGTGGATGCCATAACCTAGGGTGTAGGAGAGCACTTTCCATCCCACGAGTCTGGAGGCAAAGTTATTGTCTCCGCGTCTGAGCCCTAAGATAGGTAGTGGGTGTTTATATGTCAAGGCCCAGTGTTCTTCTACAGTTATTGTGGAAGGGGCTCCGTGACACACCCCTAGCCCACAGTAAGGGATAAGACTGTTGACCTAATTTTTATTTCATCAGGTTATGATCTCCAGGAGTGGGATAATGGAGCAGCCATGTGGGAGCCCAGATCCCAAAGCAAGGGCCCAAGAATGCAGTTACAACAGGGACCTGGGTAGTACACATTCCTCAGGTTCACTTGTTGTAGTAGGTAGTGGTGACAATAGCTGGCCGTAGCAGGTAGTGCTGGTGATAACCAAGTGTGGCTATCCTGTGCCTGAGTCTCATGGAACCCAGGCAGCCAGTCAAGGAATTCTCATCCAGAAATGACCCTCACACGGGGCACGTTGACCCTGGAGGAGGGAAAATGTTGTGAGATTTATTCATAAGAAGGCAGCTGTGCGAGAGTCAGAGTCTACCCCCAGGTCGCCATTAAGAGAATGGCCTAGCTCATCACCACTCGAGTTTTGATACCAATAACAGGTGGGGGCCCCTACACCTTCCAATGTCCCATGAAGGGTGTAGCATGCAAAACGTATCTGACCAGGCCTTCCAGGTTTCAGACTCCCACAGTGTTAAGGGCCACCCGTCTCCAGGCCACACGTGCAGAGCCAGATAGTTGGTATTAGTCCTAGAGGATGGAAGGTGCCCCAAATGACATTCCTCTTGGTAAAAGGAGGCTAGGCAGGCATCGTAGCGTTGAGTGGTATCCGAGCCCTCCAAGCCTTGGCTGCCCCTCGCTCATTCTCCATCACCCACCGCAATCACTTTCATGTAGGTCCAGGTTTTCCTCCATGCATCAGTATGATGGGCACTCATGGGCCGCTGTATTCAAAGCTGATACATGGGGCGGGTACCGGAGTCACACACCGGGGTCCTCTAGGGCTCAACTACGCATGTGCCCTGCTCCTCATTTGGGATTGATCCCTGGTTCCATCGTCTTGAGATCCCAGGTGTGAAGTAAAGCATCTGTGAGAAGCGGGCCACAGGCGGGGGGGCCCCATGCACAAATTCTTAGGGGGCCGGCGAGGCACTGCAATGCCACTCATGGGGGGTCTCACCTCGGGTAAACTGTGGTATGTGCTGTTACTGCCCATCTCTGTGCTTTTGCGTAGTGGGCTGGGTGGCAGCAGATCCTTGGGACTTCTTTCAGGTGCATGAGTAGATCGCAGCTCGGCTCATCAGCGACGATGCAGGGCGGCAGCATCCTTCTTGCCGCTCAGACTCTCATTTGGAATATCAGATAGATCCGCTAAGCACTCAGGTCTGGCATAGGGTGCATTGCTGTCTGTGACTCTCTGGGATCCTAATGGTGTTCTCAGCTGGGCATTTGGGGCACTGTATATGGCTTACGGTGGGGATGGGGAGATGGTGAAAGGTGTCCTACTCATCTGCCATCTTGGCCACACCCCTGTAATATGAATTTAGAAAAATATGCACTTATAAGAATTTTGTAAAAATATGTGGTAATAGAATATTTCCAATGTTCATATATTTCCATGCAATAATTACTGTTGAACATTCTACATAATCTTTTTGTGAATTGATTTAGTTTCTCTATATGTGACAATTGTTTAGAATTTAAAAATAATTTAAACATGTGATGCTAACTGGAGAAGAAGTGTGGCTCAGGGGTTAGAGGCAGCAGACCCGGAAGCTGAGATCGGTCCTGGACCAGGGTTCAATTCCCCGCCTCGGCGGGTCTTGGGCCAAAAATTCCACGGACTCGATAATTCTCGCCCCGGTGCCTCCTCGACTCACGGGTTCACACTCTGCGACTCTGGGCAATAGCTTGCTTAATCTCCACAACGGCCCCTCGCGGCGGGATGCCTGACTTTCACCTTGTGGATACCCTGCTATCTCACAGGGGAATATCAGGAAGGGTTCCCTAAGCAAGCGCCGGGAAAACCACTGCGGGTAGCTGTGCGCTATATAAGCTCAACTACATTTACATTTAACTTAAAGGCCTTTGCAAAATGCCTTTTTTCTAATACTGAGCTTTCCCCTTGTCGTGTGGCGTTTTAGGCTCCGATTGCATTTTCCTGATTCAAGCCCTTATATATAGGTACAATTCACTTTGCCCTTATATAAGCATAGAACTCCAACTCTTATTTAGGCATAGCCCATGCTACCCGAAACCAGGCATTGCTACTACCATCCGTTCACCAAATGTCACAACGATTTCTTGGAAAATCAGCTTAAGCCGTTAGGGACTTCCCCTTGCTTGAAAATTGATTTCTCTAAGAACTCAGTTACTTTACAATGAACAACTATTCCCCAGGGGTTAATTCATGACGTTCATATGCCCGACTTTACGTCAACTATGGCATTCCTAAGCACCTTCAAGGTATAAATCTATCTTCACTTGCTATAGCAAGATACGGTGGTTCGGCGCAGTTCGAAGACCTCTTGCCCGTCGCAGCTCGCTACAGCAAGTGCCGAAGGAAGCCGACTCTCCAGCTGATGCACTGATCAGGAAGCTGCCCTTCTCTGCCGAGAATCCCACTCCAGTGTTTCTGCCTCCCCTTGCGGGGTGTTGGGAATTCGAGTCTCGAGACAGAGATACCAGACCTCCTTCATTCTAAACCAGGTATGGAGCTGATTAGAACCTGGAGAATTCAAACAATTAGAGCCTCACCTAAGTACAACTGCATCCATATAGAAGACCGACAAGCAAGGGATACTTATTATTAATACTCCCCGGAAAATGTCCAATGACATAAATCCTTAGGTCTGGATGCGTGCTTCTGAGGAAAATGAAATTTTACATGACCAATATGTCCCCTGCGTGTACCCTATGTTTAATGTATGTGCATGTCACCCATGCATTTTCCCTTAGTGGCCTGAATAATGAGGCCTCTGCATTTACGTCCTGCATTACGTCCTGCATTAGGATGCCAGTCATCAAGTCTCCCATGTAAGAAACGTTAATTTTGCATTGAGGCCCATGTGTTTGCATTGTGCACTCTTAAATAAAGATGAACCCATTTTTGTGGCTCAGCCTCAGCCAGTCTCTGAATTAGGGTTTCATGACTCCAGACACTCTGAGAGCTGCAGTTACGTATCCCTGACCGTGCATACTTCTGGCTCAGCCGAAAGAGGCCCAGCACGGGGTGCCAAGACAGTATTTTGCACAGCAGTTATCTGCTTGCTCTACAGAATCACATTCCTGCTTGGTGAAGAAGGTAAACAGAACCCGTCTGCAGAGATAGGGCCTAGCCTTTCTGTCTCCGTTTAAGTGACTTACAGAGCTTGCATCCATAGAAAGCCCACGGCCCCCACGCAATGAACGAAGAAATATATGCCCTCTCTGGATCTTAGTGATGAGCGACCTTTGCTTCAGATAATACGTCCCCGGACTCAAGATATCAGATAATACAAGACGTGCTGATCGCCCTGACACTGAAGGCCTCCCTACTAGACTGAATGTCAGCTCCCCCAGTTACACGTCAGTTGCACGTCATGATCAAGTTGCGCACACAAGTAGGGCAAGGTTCCAGCAGGCCATGCAACCCCCTCCCTGTACCAACCCACCTATGACTCACCTATGACTCCTCAAATGCACGCCCACATGCTCTTATCTCTCTTTCTCTTGCTCTTCCTGGAGCGTTCCTCCCTATGTACGAGATTGTAAGTATATATATGGTACTCAGTAAATAAGATTCAGAAGACCCTTCCTGAACCTTAGTGGTGATGGAACCGATTCTCCCCTAACTCGAGTTATGGAAATAAAGCCCTTTTGAATCGGACACCACGGACTCTGCCTCTCATTTAATGCATGACACTTTGTTTATTTATAGAAATTATGACAGGGTAATATTTTATTTACCACATAAATCTGGCGCCCGAACAGGGACTAATCCCTTTCCCCACGCGCCGGAGACGTAGGTCCAGTCTTTGCCCCCTTCTATAGCCGTGACGGACTCCAAAGTGTACACGCCAGCGGGTCTTCCTGCTTACTCCCTCACGCCCACGGAGTAGACGGACTGCGACCAGGCGTCCTTGCGAGGCGGTGAGGATCGCGGATCATCCCAACCAGAGCCCAACCAGTGAGAGAGCAAGGTCCGAGGTTTCCGAAGGCCCACCTGTTCCGAGGCGCATGCGCAGTATCAAGTTTCCGAGGCTTTCAAGTTCTGCTTCCCGGTGAGTACCACTATTGGGAACGCATAAAGTTCAAGACGGGTTCATTTATTTGAACACGGTAAAGACGTGTCTCATTTCTGGGACCGGTATGGTTGTACTGTATTCCAGTGCATAAAGTTAACTGTTTTCAAGTACATGTTTTATTCCATGTATCAGGTTAGACTGTATCTGTTTTAGTGTTTTAGTGTTGTAGTGTGAATGATTGTTTCAGTCAGTTTATTCTGTGTGTATTGTGTTTCCATTTTGTTGGTTTCAACATGCCACTGTTTTCGAAATTACGTCAGATAGGGACCAGGAAAGGTATACTAGAAGAGTCAGTTAACATCCCGCCTAGAGACACACCTGGTCATTATATGTATAATAAGCAAGGGCTAGACGCTATTTTGTTTTTAGACTTATGGGTAGATTACACGAAGGATTTGGAGGAGAAATATAGATGGCCTGTCTCGGGAACATGGGATTCTGAATGCATTATGAGAGTAGAGGAAGCGCTATGGAAAAAGAAATCAAGACCCTCTCAGAAAGATGCCATTGAGTTATGGCGCAAAGAGTCACATAGGAGAACAGAGAAAGAATTGAACAAAGCAGAGAGAACTAAACAAGCAGCGGAAAAAGCCAAAGAAAAAGAACTGCGGGAGGAGGGGGAGCGGGTCAAGGCAGAACAGGCTGATAGAGAAAGTAATGCCGTTGTTACTGGTATTTATCCCGTCCTCTCAGAAGAACTAGCTAGAGTGACCCCCTCAGAAACACCCAGTAGGTCGCGAACGCCACCACCTGTACCACATAGAGTACGTAGAATTAAGCCTACAGCATCAGAGGCTTTTATTTCCTCCTATCTAGATGAGTGCCCACCGGACTACGCAAACGCAGATTTCCCTCCGCCCCCACCAGCGGATCAGCTCCAGCAGCTCGTAAAAGAAGACGCGGGGCCCGGGGCAGTAGGAAGAGGGGTGTCTACTGTAGATGTAGCAATTCCACATTGTGTATATGATCCAGAACCAGGAAAGGGTTCAATGCTCGTGATTTCACTAAGACTAAGACAAGCCGTCGCATATTTGGACAAATTACCAGACATGAAAGAGCACCTAGATAAAATGTACCGTTTCATTAGAACGGAGGAGGAACCCGATTGTATAGTACAAGTCATGCTACACAGAAAGGTTGGGGTTAAGAATTATATCCTACGTTTCATTATTAACTGCCTGATCAGGGAACAAGACGAAGGAGACGGAGATGTAAAACCTGGTTTGATACAATGGAGTGATCACATAGATGCCGGTCGGCATGATAAACAGGGACAGACAGATAGCATGTACAAGAAAATACAAAAGGAAATATTAGCAATACACAGAGTAGGGTCTGACGAGAAGAGTGAGTCATCAACGGAAGAGGTAGAGTCAGAAAACAAGGCAAAGGACAAAATGAATTATGTAGGCAATGCACGACGGTTTGACAGGCCCAAGTGCCTCGACTACCGTAAACAGGGGCCAGCTATAAAAGAAAGATATTCCCTTGAAAATCTGTTCCAAGCTACTGAAAAAGCCCTGAAACAACGGATAGGGAGCAAGCGATCTCAGACCCCACACGAAATGGAGTTGGCCCGGTCAGCCACCCAGTGGGTGTCAAATTCTAATATATATAGCAGTGATATAGTGGCCCAGACTTTCTTGAGCCTTCCACCGAACGAATAGCGTTTGGCTGGTATTTACATGGTCCAACATTTAATAACGTTGTATGAGAATCAATATTCCGATCCCGGTCAATTGTATAAATTATTGGACGACATGCTTCTAGACAGATGGACAGGCCTGGGTACTGAATTAATTAATGTCATCCTGGATCAACGACATAAGTACCTGAATTCTCTGACCACATCATGCTTCCCGCCCCACACCACGACAGAAAGCACCTATACGTAGATAGACAGAACCCCCTGCGAGAGGTACATCCCGTCAAAGATGCAAACAATGAGCTTCAACGGGTGTATGTTTACACCCCCTTGACGAAATTAGAAATACTGGAAATGAAAAAGATGTTGCCCTGCCATTATAAAGACCCGGGGGGGGTTTCACCGAGAATTAAAAGACATCCTCCGCATAGGAGATTATACGTACACTGACATTCTGAAACTATTGAAAGTACTGTTGCCTGCAGGTATTTATGAAAAGCTTAAGGAAAAAGACTGGGAGGTGGGCGAGAAAAAGTTAAGTTGGGATGCACTGGAAACAGAAGAAAAAGGCAGGCCCCCGGGGGTTGGTCTTGGGGACAAAGCTAAGGAACTGCCTGAACTCCTGATACAGGTTTTACCGAGACTATTGATTACTAAAAAGGAAGACTGGGATGCTATTTCAGCCTGTAAACAAAAACAAGAAGAGGACACAAGTGATTTCTATTCTAGATTTGAGAAATGCTTTACTATTAATAGTGGCCTTAAGCCAGGTAGCGAATCATATCCACATCTTTTCGTGAGCAAATTAGTAGAGAATTCCTTACCCCAGATCAAGAATAGAGTACTGAAGGTTGAGAGTACTTGGCAAGCAAACAGCCCTTCACAAATGTTACAGATGCTACAATATCACCAGACAGGATTAGAGAAGAGCAGGATCAGGAAAAGAGACGCATGAAAGAGACAAAAATGAAGGTGCTGGTTGCCCAAACGGTACCGGCAAATACGAACAAAAATAGCACGACACCTGTCAAGGGGAACTGTAATTATTGCAAACAACCAGGTCACTATGTAAAGGAATGTGCTGTCCTGAAACACAATATAGCTACAGGCAAGACAAAAGAACGACAATACACTCCTAGGCAAAATAGCACCCAACAGAACACACAGCAGACAGTAGCGAATTTTCCACCACCGCCTGTTCATGCCACACCACAAATGTATCAGTACACACAGTCAGACTATCCAGAATATCAACAGTTCTCATGAAACAGCCTTGAGAGGGAAGTTGGCTTGCCCCTTATTGAGGTTCCTGTAGATCAAGAGGGTCCGTATGTACATAGTCGTGTACTAGGACAGGACCGAAAGTTTCTGATTGACACAGGGGCGAGCAGAACTACCATCAGCCATGACGAGGTTCCAGGGGCACCTCTCTCGGGCTCACAGAATGTTTCCCTGGGATTTTCAGGAAAGCCTATTGTTAATGAAGTATCGAAACCAGTCTCCCTCGGGGTTGGTCCACTGTCACGTACCACAGACTTGCTACTTACTAAATCATGTCCAGAAAACTTACTTGGTATGAAGACATTAAAAGAACTAGGAGCAGTTATCTGTTGTTCTCCAGAGGGAGTGTGACTGTTCTTACGTGATTTTAAGGGACATTATGTGCTGACTGATTTTGACCACAGACTCCAGAATGTGCCACAGCTCCTATGGGCACAAGGACCGACTGACGTAGGTTACATGAACATAACACCACACCATGTCACTCTCAAAGCAGGAGTAGTACTACCACGTATTAGACAATACAAGTTACCACCTGATGCCGAAGTAGCCTTATTGAAAATTGTTGACGAGCTCATTTCACGAGTGGTAGTGGTGGAGACTGACTCGAATGTATGTAACTCACCTGTCATTCCTATCCTTAAACGATCGGACCCTAGTGTACTACCAGTGTACAGACTAGTTATTGACCTCCGAGAATTGAATAAATGTGTAGTACCACAATATCCAGTGGTTCCAGACATTTCTTCATTACTGACTGCTATTGATTCTGAGGCAACGTTCTTTACTGTCATTGACTTGAAGAATGCTTTCTTTAGTGTTCCCATTCATCCAGATAGCCAATACCTTTTCGTATTCTGTTTAAAAGGACGAAGCTTTAAATTTACGAGAGCACCACAAGGTTTTACAGAAAGCCCTAGCATTTACAGTCAGGCATTAAAAAGACAGCTGGACAGTATTAGCATGCCTACCAACACTGCACTACTCCAGTACGTAGACGACATCCTAATTACAGCACGATCAGAACCAGACTGCGAAAATGCATCACTGACAGTTTTACACTTTCTGGCAGACAAGGGGCACAAGGTGTCCCCTTCAAAGTTACAATTCTGTGAACAGCAAGTGGTGTACCTTGGACACTTGCTGTCCAAGGAGGGTAGACAGCTAACACAAGAACGTATACAGCTCATTTCTAACCTTTCACAACCCAAGACACAAAAGGAAGTACGGGCCTTCATTGGCCTCACTTCATACTGTAGGCAATGGATTCCCCAGTATGCCTATCTAGCCAAACCACTCATACAATTGACAACACAGGAGGCAGCGTCTTCGACTGTCCTCCCTTGGACACAAGAACATACCTTGGCATTTGAAGAATTAAAAAGAGCATTATGTCAAGCGCCAGTTCTAGCGACTCCTAGTTACAGAAAACCTTTTATGCTTTTCGTAACTGAACGGGATGGAACAGCGTTATCTGTCCTCACACAAGATCAAGCAGGAAAACACAAGCCTTGTGCTTATTTTTCTAGTACACTGGACCCAGTGGCCCAGGCTCTACCTGCGTGCCTGAAATCGGTTGCGGCAACAGCCCTAGCCATAAGACAAAGTGACTCGATAGTGCTGGGACACCCCCTGACAGTACAGGTACCGCATGCAGTGGAGGTTCTCTTAAACAGGACACAGACACAACATTTGACTGTAGCGAGACTGACAGGATATGAACTGACATTATTTCAACCACACATAGAGATCAGACGATGTAACATTCTGAACCCTGCTACACTTTTGCCCTCAAGTACAGTAAATGCACCACCACATGACTGTGTGGAAGTAATGAATATAGTGACGAAACCAAGACAAGACCTGACAGATATTGCACTTCCAGACCCTGACCTAACACTCTATGTAGATGGATCATGCATGAGAACGAGTGCAGGAGAGTTAGTAGCAGCATATGCCGTGACCACTGCTACTGAAGTCATAGAGACACAAAGAATAGACACACTGTCAGCACAAGCAGCAGAGCTCATCGCTCTGACACAAGCCTGCATAAGAGCTAAGTACTTGAGAGTGAACATTTATATAGATTCACAATATGCTTTTGGCGTAGTTCATGATTTCGGGGTACTGTGGAGGGAGAGAGGTTTCTTGACCTCTCATGGGGCCAAAATTCAGCACGGCCCGCTTATTCAGGCCCTGTTGGAAGCAATACATTTACCTGCAACCATAGCTATCCTGAAATGCAAAGCTCACACCAAAGTTACAGACACCATTTCCCAGGGTAATGACCTGGCAGACCGAACTGCTAAACTTACAGCCCAGACACCAACAGACACGACAAGGACAGAGGTACCATTACTGACAAAAAGTATGACAGTCAGGGATCCTTCTCAAGATATACTCGACATACAGACACATGCCACTACAGATGAAATTGGTGCGCGAATTCTTTCCCAGATACGGATTGCCCCGTGTCGTCTACTCAGACAATGGTCAGCCATTTTCCTCTGAATTAATGAAACAAGTGTCTCTTCTGTTAGGATATAATTGGAAGTTCCATTGTGTACGACACCCTGAAGCAGCAGGCCTTGCAGAAAGACATAATCAGACAATCAAGACGAAACTAGCAAAGATCTGTGCAGAAAAGGGCGTGGATTGGATGGTAGCCTTGCCGGTTGCCCTCTTTTACATGCGTATGGTAGCTCATTCCAGAACAGGCCTATCTCCATATGAAGTAGTTTTCGGCAGACCGCCAAATATGTGGGGTACACCTATGCCTAAGAAAATAACTGATGTTGACAGTAACATGCTGACAGATTACCTGGCTTCCTTGATGTCTGCACTACTCTCTTGTCGTTCACAGGTTGCTGCCGCCTTCCCTGACAACACCCAGGTCAAGGAACACGCCATAGTCCCTGGTGATTTCGTCTACGTGCAGAACTTTGATCGATCCAGCCCCCTTGAGCCGCGTTGGAAGGCGCCGAAGTTAGTGTTACTGACCACAAGGACCGCTATCAAGGTCGAAGGAAGAAAAGGATGGCTTCATGCCCATCATTGCAAACGGTACTTTGGACAATCTGGAACTTTGGTAAAGAATAAAGACATTAAAGACATTACAGACTTTGCGCCGCCTTTGCTAGAAAAGACTCCACAGCAAGAGTATAGGTCTAAGTTACGATCTAGTAAGTCAGACGAGGTTTAATTGTTTAAGTCCACTAGGTGGTGAATCGGTTAGACTAGATTTCTGACATGTATAAGATCGCATACGAGAATAGTAAGAAGAGCAAACTGAAAGAGAAATACTGCAAGATATTACATAGTAGATGTATAGTTTCTTTGATTATTCTTTTTTTTCTGTGCATCGTTATAATCTGTTTTAGTTTAATACTACATGTTTTCTTTCCTCCTATTGCCTCACATATGCACTCTTCCATTAACAACACCGTAGAGCATACATTCAGTGAACTGCCACCCCATGAACTGTCATATCGACTTGCCCTGCGTAACAATACTTTCATTCGAATGTTACACCGTTCTCATCAGACCAGCAATGCGACTGATTGCTGGGTATGTGGCCAACTCCCACCTTATCAAGAGACGAAGGGAGTTCTGCCCTTCTTCCCTTTACCGTTCTCCCACA
The DNA here is from genome assembly GCF_964261635.1 of Lissotriton helveticus. Taxonomy (NCBI): domain Eukaryota; kingdom Metazoa; phylum Chordata; class Amphibia; order Caudata; family Salamandridae; genus Lissotriton; species Lissotriton helveticus. The sequence continues at coordinate 208,668,326 of NC_136063.1, read as the reverse complement.
ATGGCTCGTGCGGAGCATGGTTTGCCTTAATGACCTCACTAGACAGAAAGTCCATAGTTTACCAGGGTGACTGGATATATGGAAACTTGAATAAAGTAATGAATGAGGCATGTTTTCCAGACAAAGACGGATTTCCCCAAAGGAAGGGAACCGATCTAGAAAATGAAGAGTACGAGCAAGGAAACGCATCCGTTAGTTTTATAATGCTGAATGTTCAGCCCATGCAAAATATAGGTCCACCGTTTATTTCAGTCCTACCGGTAAAAGGTGATTTGTGTGTTAGAAAGAAAGGCTCAGTACATATGGGACACAGCGAGTGTAAAGCTGTAGTAGAGTTTAACGATAAAGGACAGTCTTCTTTCAAAGCATCACGCCATACCTATTTCATTTGCGGTCAGACAGCCTATGTACATCTGCCCTCAGACTGGGGTGGGACGTGTTATATAGCGTTCCTGCTGCCACCCGTCTTTCTGGCCCCATCCCATTACCATCGAGATTCACGACTAGAGCATGTTAGACAAAGGAGAGAGACCGATGTCTCAGAGATCGATCAGACTGAAACAGCTTGGGAGCAATATACAGATTTCAACAAAGGATTCTTTTTCTTCATAGGTCCCGTCCAAAACAGTAAACTGATACGCAAGTTAACAAGAACTCTGGAAGCAGTTGTGAATGTGACTGCCTCTGCTCTGGCGAACTTGACCCAAGAGCAGTCTGCCATGAGACTTGTTGTTCTTCAGAACCGCCTTGTTCTTGACGTCATCCTGGCGGATAGGGGCGGGGCCTGTAGAGTAATCGGTTCCAGTTGCTGCGTTTTCATTCCTAATAACACGCCATCTGTGTACGCAGCAATAACAAGGCTCCACAAGATTGCTCATGATATACATCAAGACCCAGGCACATGGACTTGGTCCAGTTGGCTCTGGGGTGTAATATCGGCTTGGGGATGGAAAGTGTTGTCGTTCCTAGGAATGATACTGCTTATGATATTCGGCTGCTGTCTCTGTCTGCAGTGTGGCCCGGCCATTTGCAGCCTGTGTGCGACTGCCTGTGTTCCACATCCACGTGTACAAAGGACCAAAGATGAACAAATGATGCTGTATGATCAAATATACGGTCTCATGAATATAGATGTGTCCTGAAGGGTAAAGTAGGGGACAAGGAGGGAATGAGGAAAATGAAATTTTACATGACCAATATGTCCCCTGCGTGTACCCTATGTTTAATGTATGTGCATGCCACCCATGCATTTTCCCTTAGTGGCCTGAATAATGAGGCCTCTGCATTTACGTCCTGCATTACGTCCTGCATTAGGATGCCAGTCATCAAGTCTCCCATGTAAGAAACGTTAATTTTGCATTGAGGCCCATGTGTTTGCATTGTGCACTCTTAAATAAAGATGAACCCATTTTTGTGGCTCAGCCTGAGCCAGTCTCTGAATTAGGGTTTCATGACTCCAGACACTCTGAGAGCTGCAGTTACGTATCCCTGACCTTGCATACTTCTGGCTCAGCCGAAAGAGGCCCAGCACGGGGTGCCAAGACAGTATTTTGCACAACAGTTATCTGCTTGCTCTACAGAATCACATTCCTGCTTGGTGAAGAAGGTAAACAGAACCCGTCTGCAGAGATAGGGCCTAGCCTTTCTGTCTCCGTTTAAGTGACTTACAGAGCTTGCATCCGTAGAAAGCCCACGGCCCCCACGCAATGAACGAAGAAATATATGCCCTCTCTGGCTCTTAGTGATGAGCGACCTTTGCTTCAGATAATACGTCCCCGGACTCAAGATATCAGATAATACAACACGTGCTGATCGCCCTGACACTGAAGGCCTCCCTACTAGACTGAATGTCAGCTCCCCCCAGTTACACGTCAGTTGCACGTCATGATCAAGTTGCGCACACAAGTAGGGCAAGGTTCCAGCTGGCCATGCAACCCCCTCCCTGTATCCACCCACCTATGACTCACCTATGACTCCTCAAATGCACGCCCACATGCTCTTATCTCTCTTTCTCTTGCTCTGCCTGGAGCGTTCCTCCCTATGTACGAGATTGTAAGTATATATATGGTACTCGGTAAATAAGATTCAGAAGACCCTTCCTGAACCTTAGTGGTGATGGAATCGATTCTCCCCTAACTCGAGTTAAGGAAATAAAGCCCTTTTGAATCGGACACCACGGACTCTGCCTCTCATTTAATGCATGACACTTTGTTTATTTATAGAAATTATGACAGGGTAATATTTTATTTACCACACTTCACCAATATAAAATCACACAGGACCACATACAATTCACCCAAAAAAAGTTGTGAAGAATAGAGAGAGTACCTCACGGTAGAACAACCCAAGGGGGTTCCCGGTTAGCAATTGCCTATATGTGTTTTCCATCACTATTCTCACGTCCGCACTACTTTTCCTTTTAGTGCACGTTTGTCTTTTCACATAGCGAGAGTGGCCAATGATGAGAAGTGGGTATACCGGCAATTGCTAACCGGGAACCCCCTCGGGTTGTTCTACCGTGAGGTACTCTCTCTATTCTTCACATCTTTTTTGGGATGAATTGTATATGGTCCTGTGTGATTTTATATTGGTGAAGCACGCATCCAGACCTAAGGATTTATGTCATTGGACATATTCCGGGGAGTATTAATAATAAGTATCCCTTGCTTGTCGGTCTTCTATATGGATGCAGTTGTACTTAGGTGAGGCTCTAATTGTTTGAATACTTTGTGAGTGGGGGGCTATTCCCTTCCCCCTCTACCCCTTGAGATTGTTTAGAACCTAGAGAAACCTTTGGTAGATTCTTGGCAAAACTAAACCTATGCTAAAAGACAAACACCTACTTCTTCCCTCGTACTAGACTTAGGTTAGGTACATTGGGGTAGGCGTATTTTAGAAGCACCATTTGAGTATTTTAGTCTATGTTATTTATGTATGTATTTTTATATGGCTTAGAAACCATAAAATGCTCTTACAGTATTTTTTAATATTACTGTTTACGATGTACGCATTATACTTCGCATCCTGCCTAACGATTGTAGCAGTTCACCTCTCGTGCATGAGAAAGAAGACTGTTCTATAAACCCTTTTATTGAAAACTCCTGTCTCTCTAGTTCTCTGCAACTCTGTAGACGCGAAGCATGCACGATTGACTGAGTGAAATACTTATCTATTGTTTCCACGACTCTGAGAGATATATTCTTATTCTTGGGAAACAAAGTTGTCATGTTTATGCGGTTGTCAGAAACTAATCACTTCTTGTGTATTCAAGAAAGTTTCTAGTGACCTCTGAGTTAGCTGGCACACAAACAATTAAGTTTAGTATATTCGATAGAGACCTATTGACTTAACTCCTAAGTCAAATCTATAGGATATATTATTCCAATGCGCAGAGTCTATTGGGAATATAGGAACTCCACTAATACAATAGTTCATTTTTATACTAGTGAAATGTTGCTTTATTTGTCCTGGTCAGATGTACGCCCCAACATTCCTGAATGGATTATAGCTGTTACTTCAGAGAGCAACTTTCTATTTCTTTTTCTACCAATGTTAGGCTTATGTGAACTTTCAAATCTCTAATTTCTTATGACTACCATAGGAAACCTTCTCAATGTTTCAAGTATCTCAGGCGATATTACGTGCTTCTAAGCGCACAACGGTCTCCGCTAAAGAGCCCCTCATAGGGTGCCCATCAGGTATTGCAGCGCCGACCTGACGATGAGCAAACCTCTATGATGAAGCATGACAGCTAGCTGGCTAGGTGTGTGAGGGCACTTATTCCGAAATGAGGAATTCCCCCTTATTTCCTCTCTTTCAATGACTATTACATCACATATAGCCAACCGACCTTCTCTGCTTTTCTTAACGTGAAGAACTGCATACTTATTTTTGTTGGTTGACAGTGCAACTGTCACCTGACCTTTTAACCTACATAGATATTATCCAGCAGTTATTTGCTTCCACACAAATACATATCCACTCCCATGCTATTTACTGGTGATGCTTCACATTACAATACAACATTTCTTTACAGCCAGACCAATTGGCATTGCAAGCAGAAATCCAATTATGCATACAGCCAAAATACTCACAGTATTCGTATTTTGTCCTCTTACACATTTTAATGTTTTTATCTATATGGTTTGCCATTAAGAAATTAAAATTAGAATGCAGGAAATGCTCATCACAATACTGACATTCAGTGGAATTACAAGCTCAGCACATCATTCCATAACATTTGTGACAAAATACGCTCATGTCATATTCTCCAAATTGACCAGCGAGAGTTATCCCTAATCTTTACTATTGCAATCAAAACTATCAACTGAAATGTAGGCAAATTGCATTAAAATAGAACACTGAGCTCCAGAATGGTCCAACTCCTGATCAACCCTGTATAAATTAAAATTGATTGTAGTCGATCTTTCTCTATCCATAACTTCGTGCTCTAGGACACTCTCCAGAAGAAACGAAGAAAAATCAGCAACGATCTTGAATGTAGAAAGGCAAGAAAGACCATACCTTTTTGTGTCTCATAATACCACATGATTCATATTTAGGAAAAAACACTGGTTGGTACATGCAAGCTGCGATCCCATCTCTAACACTACTTTCAGATACACGCCTCTTACAACATGCCTCCTCTCTGAATGTATCTACGCAATGATGCTTGATGTACAGCACATCCCCTACCATCATGCACCTCACCCAACACACCTCTAATAGACCCAACTACAATCAACACCCTTTCAGCAAAGCACTTAGAAGGATCCTTAGGAACTTGATATAAATTAGAGTGCTGCATGACCTTGTCAGAGTAACAAAGTGCTATATTAATTGATACAAACATTATTTTTACAGCGGCAGCTTTTAATTGTCAAGGCAGAGCACAGCGGAGTTTACCTCACCTCACTTCCTGACCAGCGCTTTTCAGCCCACTCTTCGCCGCACCCGCTTCGCGGGTGCCGCTTCACAGGCTGCGGACACCGGACCAGCTGAGCATCTTTGTGTGGCGGTAAGGCGGCTGTGGGCGCGAGGCGTCAGCGGGGCTGCGAGCGTGCAGGGACTTCATTTCCCAGAAGTCCCTGCTAGACCGACGGAGAGCTTCCGGTCCGCTCTCCCTGCTGGCCCGCCCCCCGCCCCCCCCACGAGGTGCTTAAGAGGAGTTCCCAACCGCCAACACTTGGGACATTATTTTTACAGCGGCAGCTTTTAATTGTCAAGGCAGAGCACAGCGGAGTTTACCTCACCTCACTTCCTGACCAGCGCTTTTCAGCCCACTCTTCGCCGCACCCGCTTCGCGGGTGCCGCTTCACAGGCTGCGGACACCGGACCAGCTGAGCATCTTTGTGTGGCGGTAAGGCGGCTGTGGGCGCGAGGCGTCAGCGGGGCTGCGAGCGTGCAGGGACTTCATTTCCCAGAAGTCCCTGCTAGACCGACGGAGAGCTTCCGGTCCGCTCTCCCTGCTGGCCCGCCCCCCGCCCCCCCCCCACGAGGTGCTTAAGAGGAGTTCCCAACCGCCAACACTTGGGACATTATTTTTACAGCGGCAGCTTTTAATTGTCAAGGCAGAGCACAGCGGAGTTTACCTCACCTCACTTCCTGACCAGCGCTTTTCAGCCCACTCTTCGCCGCACCCGCTTCGCGGGTGCCGCTTCACAGGCTGCGGACACCGGACCAGCTGAGCATCTTTGTGTGGCGGTAAGGCGGCTGTGGGCGCGAGGCGTCAGCGGGGCTGCGAGCGTGCAGGGACTTCATTTCCCAGAAGTCCCTGCTAGACCGACGGAGAGCTTCCGGTCCGCTCTCCCTGCTGGCCCGCCCCCCGCCCCCCCATGAGGTGCTTAAGAGGAGTTCCCAACCGCCAACACTTGGGACATTATTTTTACAGCGGCAGCTTTTAATTGTCAAGGCAGAGCACAGCGGAGTTTACCTCACCTCACTTCCTGACCAGCGCTTTTCAGCCCACTCTTCGCCGCACCCGCTTCGCGGGTGCCGCTTCACAGGCTGCGGACACCGGACCAGCTGAGCATCTTTGTGTGGCGGTAAGGCGGCTGTGGGCGCGAGGCGTCAGCGGGGCTGCGAGCGTGCAGGGACTTCATTTCCCAGAAGTCCCTGCTAGACCGACGGAGAGCTTCCGGTCCGCTCTCCCTGCTGGCCCGCCCCCCACGCCCCCTATATTACATCATCCGCCTCCCGCAGCGCGGGACGCAGCCCGGGCGAAGACAGGGCAAAGACTGGGCCGTTTGAGGCCGTTCGAGGACGGCCGAGGACTGGACTGGCCTACTCTCTTTTGCCCATTTGGAAACGGCCAAACTGTGGGTGGAGTTGCTAGGAATTTTTAAAATTTATAGAAGGTTTTTATTAGGTTAGGTGTTTAGGTTGTTATTGTTAATAAACATGTCAGTTAGGATAACCCGTAGTAAAACTGGCAAGGGAAACACTTCAATCAGTGGCCCTATGGATGACTTCATCACTCGTACTAACCTGGCCATTGATGAGGAAATTTCCAAATTACAGACTCGTGTTTCCCTTGAGTTGGCAGCTGCTAGAAGATTATCGGAGGTAATTACTACCTCAAAAAAATCTTCTCTGGGGTCTATCGCCACTGCTGTTACCCCGGAGCGACCTGCCACTTTTAAGTCACTAGTTTTGCAGGCAGAGGTCCACCAGGTTCCAACTCTACAGCTTGCGTCACAGGCTGTAGAGCTAACTGAAGATGCCGGTGATATTATTTCATCTGTATCGTCTCCTGTGAAAAATGTTTCTTTTAACTTTTCTATTCCAGCATCTGTAAAACCCCTTGCTGATACGCAGGTCATTAGCTCTAATTTCCCTGACCCCGTAATTTTTAACTCATCTAGAACTAATCTAAATTTGGGTACTTTCCCGCAGAGGAAAAAGATCCCCCGGTATACCTACTATGGGAAAAGGGCAAGAGCCGGACAGAAACCAAAATTGCCCCCTATACAAAGTCCAAAAACAATTGGAGGGATAATTCCTAATGAACAGATACAACTAGAAGGTGCTAAGGGGATGTCAGAACCCGTCCAAACCATTAATATACCCCAAGAGGGGGGCCTAATTGCTGAGGGCCAGGAAGACAAGGAAGGGAAGGACGGGGAATTTATAGGCATAGTTTGGGAAACACTTAAGAAACTACTCTCCCCTCTTGCTCATAGACTCTCATCCATCGAAAACAGTCTGTTGGAGATGGAGAAAAGTATTATAGCCTTGGCCACTCTTGGCTTGAGAAGCCTAGAAAATCAGGGCATTGGGGTCGAGGATTCGATCTCACAGGTGTCCTCTTCTATTCCTCTACCTGTAACACCACTGGAACGTCCAGTTCCGAAACCTCGTACAGTGGGTGTGAATCAAACTGTTGCATCTAAACCTGCTGTCCCCCCCCCGGTCTTCTTGTATTATACCCACTACAAATTCTAATGTAGTCCCTTCTTCAAAACCACGGCCCACAGACTCTCGTCAACAGCACTCCCGGGGTACCTCTGTAAAGAACAATTTTAGAGGGGGTTATATTGATCTCCCCCCAGAGGCTAATGACTATGTGGTTGTTTTGACGGGTGTTTCTGAGCTTGAAAATGATCACCACGAGAACCATTGGTCCCTGAGGAACAAGACAATGCACTGGCTCAATATGAACCGTGCAATTCCTAACGGAAGAAAAAGCAGGGTGCTGATGGTTCGACGTGTTCCTTGGGTGGGCCCTACAAAGAAATCTGTGGTTGGAGATTGTGTAGTGGTGACCTTCGAGGACCCACATACAGCACGCTATATATGTTCCTGTCCCAACGGGGAAGGTTCTCATGTTATCCCTAGACTCTTGTCCTTTTTCTACCCCCCACCCCCTAAAAAACCTTTGAATGATGGATGGTCACTGGTACAGCGTCATCCTTGGAGGACTTACTCCTCTAATTACCAAGATCCCTTTATGTGCTGGAATGGCCTACCCACCCAGAATAGGTTTGGTAGCCTTGAGGAGGTAGACTGACTTATAAGGCATCCAACGCCTAATGTAGAACTAATGGTCTCTGCAACTTTTGTGGCAGGGCCTCTTGTAAGTCCTTCTATAATGACCGACTCCAATCATGGACATATGGAAAGCTATTCAACTCCGACACTAGCACAAACTGATAATGTTGAGGAATGTACAGTTGATAAGACTAGTTCTTTATCCAGGGTACTGATTTTGGACGCAGAATTAAGGTTAGACGATCCACAGCAAGATAGTGTAGCCCCCCCCTTGGTACCATCGGTTCCTAAAGTTGAATCTGATCCCCCCGGTACAGAGTCAACCCCACATTTGTTTTTCCTGTCATGGAATATCGCTGGAGTAGGCAAAAATCTGAGAGACCCAGAATGGGCAGATTATGTCGACACCAGCGACTTTTGCCTATTGCAAGAAACTTGGGCACTGGATATTCCACACAGGATGGGATACAAAACTTTTGGCATTAAGGCCACTCAGTCCGCTAGGGGAAGGCCATGCGGGGGATTGATCATATGGCTTAAAATTACTTTAGCCATAAGAGTTGATGTTATAGATACAGGAACCCCCGACATTCTGGCCTTAAAAATTACATCAACTGAAGGAAAAAAAAAAAAAAAAATTGATACAAACAGAATAGATACTTACTCAACCACCCAAGAGAGTCATTTGTGCCTTACATTGGCAAATCACACACTAAACAAATACCAATATAATTTAATTCAGTACTGTCAGTAAAGAACAATCAAAAGTAAACCCTCAATGCACAGCTATTTTTAACACAATGTTGTCATGAAGTTCACAGAGAAAACAGGTAAGTTTAAATTATGTTTATTAGCATTTCCAAGATGCAGAAGCCCCCCTGTCAAGTTCTCAGAGGAACTGGTGAAACCAACCCAAAATGTTCAGACCTTTAATTGCGACATACATTTTACCTTGAATTCTGCGTCCTTTAATCATTAGTACAACTTTAATAAAGCCTTCCAATTCAATCTTCCCGCCTTCATGTGATACCTGTGACCTATCAGGAGGGAATGACTTTCTATCACACAATTTGGAACAATTCTGACGTAATCATAGTGATCCTTGCACCAGAATCCACCAACAGATGCAAACACTTGCCACCTACAAGGACATCAACATATAGATCAACACATTGACTGAGATCACCAGATACAATATTATCATCTGAAACAACCATACTCGTGTCCTGAAACTCACTCATGATCTGTTGATCCATCACATCCTGTCTCTCCTCTTCTACTGCACTGATCACCTTAGACTCCTTACTTTCTTTGGCTTGACATACTTGAGCAAAGTGACCAACCTTCGAACATCTGTGGCACACTACATATCTGGCAGGATGCCCCTTTCCCCCTCTACCATGTGGGTGGTTGCCACACGTGAAACAAATATTTTTTTCCCTAAAATAACTTTTAGCACTGGACCTCACATCTTTTCTTACTTGTAATCTTCCCTGGACACCATTAACACCCTCTCTCGGCATTCTGGACTCAACCAATTCTTTTAAAGATAGCTTTGACGATTCTATAGTTTCTGCAATGCTGATGACATCTTCCAGTTTGGGGTTGTCCATTGACAGTAACTTCTGCTGCTAGATATGTTTATCTGAACAGTGACCAATGAATTGATCCCTTATTATTTAACTTGTAAAATCTCCAAATTGGCATTGTGAACACAACTTATGCAAAACACTTATGTATCAACATTTAATTCTGTGTTTGTGTTCTTTTAAAACATGTGTGTCAAAATACCACTAAACTAGGTTGGACATCAAATCTCCTTTCCAATTTTTTAGCCAGCTTCTGATATTCATCTAATTCCTTCCCCGCAGCAAGGTCTGCTTCCAGAAGATGTTTGACTACCTCCCTCCCTTCAAACCCCATAGAATGTAATAGGAGAGAATTTTTCATTTCAGGTCTGAAACGCGATGCGCCTATTGCAGATAGATACAGCTCAAAAGAATCAAACCACTGCTTCCATGGAATTGGCAGACTACCAGGAGTTTCCAGAAAGGGTGGTGGGGGATTCCAGCTTGCCTAATGGTCCTAACACTTTTTGAAACACTAATAACTGAGTTTCAGCAAGCATACATATCCTACACCTCCCATTCCAGTGCATAGGTGCAACATGAGAAAACAAAACAAAATGGTGTGTTTGTCAACATCACACTTTGCATACAGGTATAGGTGAGCATGCCTCTATTACTCCCTGGAACCGGGGTATGCTTAGTTTGTGAGCAAAGTATTTCTGGAGGAAATACTTGTGCACTGTTAATCCGCCTCCCAACACTATTACCACTGTGGAGCAAATGTTGGTTCCAAAACAACGCTGGCCACCCCGTGAGCATAGTAAGTTTAATCAGCAAAGAGAATAGTTGAGAACGTTTTTTTCTTCCCCGAGCATACCAATCCGAATGTATAAGGGGCATACACATAGTTTCGACAGCAAGAGATGCAGGATTCATTACGTAGAGGATGTGAATATGAAGTGTGATATCCTGCTTCACAATGGCATATGCCGAAAGGTTTGTTTAACACCTGATAACCAGTCCGCTCCAAAATGGCGTCTAAGGGCTGCATTCAAGAGTGTTTCTTGAGGCTTGTGTTGTGCAAGCATTCTCCTTACGTACAAATTGCTGCGCATGGCAGGAAACAACACTGTCTGTAGAGCATGCAAACCCTCCTCACCTACTGGTCAGTTGTTGAGAAATACGCCATTTTGCCAAGGTGTGCCACAGTCAAGGAAAACAGGTTGGTAAAAACAACCCTGTTGTGGCTAACCTGGGAGAAGGCATCTTGGAGGACCAGTTAAACAAAATGCAAGAAGATCTCCAAGACATGATTCTTATTGTTACCAACAACAAAGTAGAATTGTGTAATCCATCCACCTGCGTTGATCCTTAGGTGGACATTCTCATCAGGGAAATGGTTGTCAAATAACTGGTTGATACTGGTGCAAGAATACCGATGATCACTCAATAATTGTTTGATATACTATGGCCTGGAAGAAAGCTTGAACCTCCGGACCAAGCTCCTGTGTCGTAGGAGGAACGTCGCATTGCACTTTCAGGGTTCTTGAACGATGTTCTCATTTTCAGGAGGAGGAAGATTTTTGACAAGGTTTATGTTGCTATCAAAGGGAATGCATATTGGGTTGGTTTCACCAAGGGTTGTTCAAGATGGTTTTGAGACCGCATACTTCTGACCAAGCCTCTGTTGTACGGGTGTCCGATGTGAACTCAGTGTCTGACTCCTCTGGAGAGCAAATTTGTGCAGCCTTTCCCAGAATGTTTTCTGATAAATTGGGAACTATATTGGGGTTCCAACATAAGATAAAGGTTAAGGGACGGGTTTATGCAGGTCAAGCACAAACTAAGAAATGTACCTTTTTTCTGTAAGAGAAGACGTAGACAAAGAATTAGCGAAGTTATGTGATATGGAAGTCATCCTTGTGGTAGCCCACAAGAAGAATGGGGAACTTCGAGTTTGCGTACACAACTTGAATAAGGCTATATGGGTTGACTCACACCCTCTTGCAAAGATATCTGATTTATTGGTTTCTGTGTCAGGTGCAAAATAGTTCATTAAACTTGATCTTTCCTCAGCTTACCACCAGGTAATGTTAGTACCAGAGTCCAGACATTATACAACTTTTGTTCCCCCAGCCAATACTTTTCAATATCACAGGATGCCGTTTGAACTTGCGGCATCGGTCTTTCAAAGAATCATGTTTCATGTACTCAAAAGTATAGAGGGCATAGTTGCATTCCAGGATGATGTATTTCTGTTTGCTAAGACCATGGAGGAGCACGATGTCATACTAAATCATGTTCTTTCTGTTCTCCAAGATAATGGGATGGTTCTTAAAAATTCCAAATGTGAGTTTGGCAAAGAAAGGATCGAGTATTTGGACGATGGCATAGAACTCAGACCAGGTCTGGTTAGTGCCATCATGGAAGTAGAAACTCTTAAGGATAAACCGCCTCTGAAATCTTTCATGTACATGTGTGAGTTCTATTCCAGGTCTATTCCCAATTATGCTTCTTACATCTTACCTTTAACCAAACTATTGAAGAAGGATTCCAAGTTGTCAGGGACAGTTTTTGCCAACGTTCCTTTGAGTGGGTCAAGAAACATTGGCGAGTTCTAAAATTTTGAAACCGTTTGACCCTAGCCAGTGATGTTGTATCACTGTGGACGCATCCAGTTATGGGTTGGAGCCATTTTAACACAGGGGGATGGTGCGACTGAAAGCACCATTAATTATGCTTCCAGGGAACTGCAAGATACAGAAGTTCATTATTCTACCATAGAAAAGGAACTGTTAGCTTGTTAGTGGGCAATTAAGAAGTTCAAACCTCATATTTCGGGAACCAAATTTACCATTGAGACAGATCATAAACCTGGTTAAGGAACAGACACCCAGAACTTCAAGGTTGTCATCCAAACTTTTACAATTACATTTTGACATTGTGCATATCAAAGGTGGGAAGAATGTTCAAGCAGATTTTTTGTCTCGTTTGCCATTCAAGGTGTCGAAGATGAAGGTGACGGGAGTGGAGAGATGAAATGCGTTTAGACGAGGTTATGAAGGTTGTGTTGCAGTATGTTGTTACTAAGTGGCCGAGTGAGAAAACCTTGCCTATTGCGTGGCAACCTTTTTGGAAGGTCTATGAGGAGCTCTATGTTGATGACGGTATACTCCTTAGAGGTGATATGTTAGTTCCTCTCGTTGGTTTGAGGTCCAGGCTTATAAAGATTGGCCATGTAGATCCCTTGGGATCTACTTTCACTCAAAAAGGCTTAGCCAAATGTTGTGCTGGCCCTCTATGGACAGAGAAGTTGATTCTGCCATCACTGGGGGTGTAGTGTGCCTATCTTCAGAGAAGGGATTGTGTACAAAGACAACGCCTCTTCAACCCGTTGAGATTCCTGCAAGAGTTTGGGAGAAAATTGCTATTGATTTGGTTGGTCCTTTCAATAGGTTGCGGTGATAGTATTGCTTTGCTTTAGTTGTGGTTGATATATATTCCAAGTAGGGGTGGACAGACATTTCCGTTCCGCCCACGGAATGGGTGGAGATTTGCCCCTTCCGCCTTCCGCAAAGAAGGCGGATAAATGAGCCAAATTCCTGGCCTATTGCGCCTTCTTCTTGAAACTGCACATGCGCGGGAGCCTGCGCATCCGCATTCCTGGCGAAGAATGCGCATGCCCAGGCTCCCGCGCATGCGCAGTTTCAAGAAGAAGGCACGATAGACCAGGAAGATGACCCCGCGATAAGGTAAGTGTTTTAAATCTTATTTTAGGCTTTAATCTGTTTAATATTACAGGCTGGCGGGCGGCGGGCGGGTGTCAAGTAACGGAAATTTGCAGAGAGGCACAGAAATTGGTTCAATTTCTGTGCCTCTCCGCGAAAGTCCCTTATGCGACTCCCTCCCACCCCTAATTCCAAGTGGCCTGAAATCAAATTTGTGTCTGAACTCAGCACCAGTGCTTTCATCGTGTTTCTTAGAGAGATTTTTCTCAGGGAAGGATACCCTGATTTTGTGATTTCGGACAATAGTGCCCATTGTGCCAATGACGAGGTTGAGAAATTTCTACTGGGGGGTGGTGTCAAACATTTGAAGAGGGCTCTTTATCATCCCCAGTCTAACGGTCAAGTCAAGCGCATGAACCTTGTTCTTGTGCATTGCATTCAGTGGGCGGTTGACAAAAGGTGTGTGGAGATTAATGCGGTTAGATTCATACTATGGTTTTATCACACTTCTACTCACTCTAGCACTCAAATGTCCCCATCTAAGATGTTGCAAGGAAGGAAGCCTGCTAGTAAGCTGTACCCGGGCTGGATATCTAAGTGGGTAAACTTTGGTGTTGATTTGAGTCTTTGGGATGAAAGAGTGAGTTTGAATGTGAGTAAACCTCAGTCCAAACAAAAAGAGAATTTTGACAGCCGTAATAGAGTTAAAGCATGTCAAATTGAGTTGGGTGATAAGTTGTTTATTAAAAAAGGAGGATTTGTTAAAAAATGTGGTAGGAAATATAAAGGTCCGTTTGTGGTTAATAGGGTGTGTGGGAGTGGGGTGAGAGCTTCTGGTAAAAATTGGTGGAATGCTGCAAAGGCGGTTAAACTTCCCAAAGTTCAAGTCAGGAAAGGGATAGTTTCTCAGATTTGATGCCCCAGAAACTTGAAGTGGCCAATTCAGATTTGGGGCAGGTGTTGAATAAAGATATCGCCGTAAACAGATTCCTCAGAGATTCAGACAATAATCTTTGAGTTCATGATCTGTTCTTTTGTTCCAGGGTGTATCTTTGCTGCACATTTAATTGTTAAGGAAAAAAAATGTTTGGATTTCTTTTCCAAAATATGGGTGTGTTCTCATTATTTCTCTTTGTTCCTTTCATTTCAGTTTTTTCCCCTTTTCATCTTGTTCAAGGGGAAGAGTAAATGTAATATTCCTTGCTGCCGTTCTGGTCCTGGTTACCTTTGGTCCAGTGCCAGAACGAGAAGGGAACCTAAAATGTTAAGGGGTTGATTATGATTCAGGGAGTTTTTAGCAGTTGGAGTTGATCATCATTGCGGAGGCTGCAATTTCGTTACAGACAGCTCTGCTCTACATTGTATTTCAAATAAAATCACCTTACCTACGTTACCTGTGTGTGGTCGTTCCTGCAGTTACTACACACCCCTTCCATTTTCAAAGGGACCCCAACCAGCCCTTTGGAAACAGGTCATGTGGCCCACAAAAATAAGTTGATTGTCACCATGTCACACAGGAAAAGAGCAGTGGGGTTCATGGCTCTGGCCAAGATGATGTCATGTGAAAAAAAATAAAGCAAAAAAATAATGGCTGCCTTCATTGAATGTATTAGTTTGGATGCTAATCCCATTAGGCCTTATGGAAAAAGGTGTTGTGAGGCCTGGGGCAGCTTCAGACTAGGACACACAAAGAATACACTACTTGCCGGCATCAGGGTGTGACCTCGAGTGGTCCGCCCACTTTTATTTAATCCCCTGTGGCTACGCTATGTAGTGCAATTACATCCGGTCGGCAACAGCAGGATAGCAGGACCTCTAACCTGCTACATTGCTCCCCAACTCATTTCTTGATTGACCATAGTTCAGTTGACATGACAGGCATAGTCCATCAGCTGCTGACTGGGCTGTGGATTAGGCCAGAGGTTGTATCTGTGGGGTTGACTCTGGGCAGGCAAGTCACGTACTGGAGGGGTGCTTTGCAGGTCTTCTTGCTGGTTCCTCCCCGTGTTTCGTGGGCTTTGGCCCTGGGACCCGCTGGACTGGGCCCGATCTTGTTGCTCTCCAGCAAGCTGGTGTTGTCTTCATGTGTGTCTTGAGGAGGGGTGAATGATGAGTTCTCAATTCTTTTGAACCACGAGATGTTTCAAGATATGACTTCTTGAACTTTCACAAGTATTACCATGGTCCCCTCACTTCTGGCAATGGTCCACATTCCAGTCTCAAAAGGTGTCCTGAACTTCCACCCGTGCTTCTGATCTCTAATGATCACCTTGTCCCCAGGTTGGAGGGTACACTCCTTTGCCCGCCGGCTCTTGCTGGTGAGGGCATTGAGCCACTCATGACATGCTTGGATCGTTTGACTGTCGTAAGGTGGTGGTGTCCACCCTGGGCACGTGGAGATGGTGTCTCAATGAGGCCCGTTAAACATCAGGGACCATGGTGCTTGGTTAGTCATACAATGAGGGGTACTCCAATACTTTCTCAGAAAGGATTGTAGATGGTGTTCAGGGTAGGCTTGTTTGGCAGCAGCGATGCGTAGAGACTTGTTCATGGTGCGCATGAATCTTTCGACTTCCCCGTTGGCCTGTGGCCCCAGGGGTGTAATGCGGTGGTGGAATATTCCCAGTTGATCTACGAAGTTTCAAAATTTAGCATCATGGAAAGGAGGTCCGTTATCACTTTTGATTTCACTTGGCAGGCCGAAGATGGGAAATGTCTTTCGAGGACTGGGCCCACATGCACGAAGTTCAAGTTCAAGTTCTTCCACTAGCTCCTCAAGGCCAGGGAACCATATTTTCTCCTGGATCCTCGCCATCATTTTTGTGGCTCCCGGGTGCCCTCCATGGTCTAGCTCTGTCACTTGGTGCCACAGTGTCTTTGGATTCACAATGCAGGCTCCACATACGAGTATACTGCCTGGGGTGGTACTGAACTCATCTCGTACCCTCCACATCCTTGCCAGGTCTTCTCTGTCTTCCACTGGCCAGTCATTGGTGTCACTTATGAATTCCTGCTAGGTTCCACTTACGACCGCTGCCCGTACTTCCATGGGGGATCTCATTCTGTCACCTCCTTGATGTCCTCTAAGCATAGGGCTCGTGGGCGGGCAGCTGTCAAGACCATTCTGACATACTCTTCCATGTCTTCAATGCTGCGGTGACATCAGGGCAGAGTTGGCCATCGCACTGACACTTGCAATGCTGCCGGTGGGTTATGGGGTAGGGGCGTGGGCACAGCTGCACCTTTGTCACCAGTGTTATGAGGTCTGGGACAGCCTCAGACCGGGACACGCGAAGCATACACTACTTTCCACATCAGGGTGTGACCTTGAGCGGTCCCCTCCTTTTATTTAATCCCCACTGGCCTCACCTGGCCAGAGGATGTAGTGCAATTATATCCGGTCGGCAACAGCAAGATAGCAGGACCGCTAACCTGCTACAAAAGGGAGCATCTACCTGAAGTCCAGAATGACACCAATGATTCTCGGGATAACTCTAAAACCCAATGGGGTCACAGCAAATTGCTGCCATTAAACCCCCAGAGTGAAACATTCCAATTCATAAAAATGCAAAGCAGGTTATATTTTTCAATTGTAACCCAATGCACCCCATGGATCCCACTGGTAACCTGAATGTCCAATTCAACATGAAGCCCAGATGAAACATAACTCCCTCTAGAAGTGACAGGGATTGTAATTAGTGAGGCTGAAATAGAAGTTTAGCAGGCATCATACATGGGCCATGTGTACCACAAAGAGCCACCCATGCCCATTGGACCCTAAAGGGACAACAGGGCAGTGCATCCCGATGACTTTAACTTTGGAAAAGTAGTGATTTAAAGGACCCCCAGATCCAGTGTTCCAACATCAAAGCTCAAATGAAGGTAGAAAATTCAATTATCACTTTTACAAACCTCTTCAATGACCAGTATAATAATAATAATAATAATAATAATAATAATACTGGGTTTTGTAAAGCGCGACAGCTACCTCGCGGGGAGGTGTCCCGGCGCTAGTAGAACACAGAAGACCTGGGATATTAATTAAAATTGGCAATTAAACTAGCGTGGTTGAATAAAAAGCCAGGTTTTTAGCAGTGTCTTAAAACAGGATTCAGAAGGGGCCTGTTGGATTTCTTGTGGCAGGGTATTCCACAGAGCGGAAACAATAGCCGAAAAAGTCCGACCGCCAAGTCGAGCTTTTTTCGTGCGTGGGACTGTCAGTTGAACACGACAGTTGGACCGTAATGCACGGGTTTGGGAGTATCTAGGAAGACGTTTTTTCAGGTATTCTGGACAGGAGCCATGCAAAGATCTAAAAGCCAACGTTAGGGCTTTGAACTTTATTCTGCTGGCAACTGGCAGCCAGTGCAGGGATCGGAGATGCGGAGAGACTGACTGCCTGAGTGGAATTCGCAGTAACAGTCTCGCAGCCGCATTTTGAACTACCTGAAGCCTTTGTGTCAGGTATTTTGGTAGACCTAGGTAGAGTCCGTTGGCATAGTCCAGCCTTGAGGTCACAGTAGCGTGGATAACCGTTTTTCGGCAGTCTTCTGGTAGGAGTCTGAGAATTTTACGCAAATTTCTCAGTTTACTCATACAGCATCCGGCAACTTGTTGGATGTGGGAGGTGACCTCAGGCGGTCCCAAGGGAATCTGGCACCATGTAATTTCAGTTCAGGAACAAGAAAGATCCTGGGACTGTAGAGATTACAGGTAAGGATCAAATTATTCAAAAGGTAATAGGAGTTCAGTATGTTGCAGCTCACTGGATGAGATGTATAACCGGACAAGTGGGTGTGTTTGCATTGGGGACAGAGGCCGCAGAGTTATAGCACGAAACAGAAGTGCCTTTCACTTGTGTTTTTGTCTAAAAGGATGAAGGGGTTTGGAGAGGGTCCAAAGATCAAAGCAGGAATTTTGTGCATTACCAAGTACCGCACCTGGTAAACATTCAGGAGCTGAGCTCTGTAAACTGGGAGTGCTTCTAGCAGTTTAGAAGCCCTCCCAAAGAAAGTTATTTCAATTTGGTTCTAAACGTGCAAACAGAGAAGCTAAAACCAACTGATTTCTTTAATCCTGACATGTTTCCCTTTTGTGAACGTAGCACTGTAGCACTGTGTATGATAAAGCTAAAAATGAAAATTATTTAACGAAGCTGAAGTTGCCTTAGACATTAATGTGAAAACACTGTAAAATGACAAATAATCATAATGTGCAAAATGCATTAGGAAGACATATTTACTGGTAGGTCGCAGTTATATTTATTTTTAACAAATAAAAGCTTTAGAAATTTCGGAACTATGCGCAAATGTATTTGATAACTTGACCTTAATGTGACTTGCTTAGAATCTTAGTCATAAAAGCAAATTTTCTTTAAGCTTCATGTCCTCTTTTGCACTGAGCTTGAACTTCCGATCTGTCTCTGTTAATATGAAACTGAATAGAAAATTGCATATTTTAACAATAACTCTTACTTACATGAAATACAAAAAGCATTACCTAATAGAAATCTGCATGTAACATGCATTGAAACATTGAATAAATGATAGAAAAGACACTGCATTAAGCTTATTTGGGAACCTAGGTTATTGCTTCCAGAAACACAAATGTTTAGTGATGTCTGATGCATATTCAATAGTAGACTGTGGACTTCATGTTTTTTCCGTGTGAAAGGAAGAACAAAGCCTGCTCTCCATTGAAATATGTCTTTTATATTTGTGCGTGTTTCTAGTTGGAGTTAGGAGTTGGGAGCAAGAGACCCAGAGACTCTCTTGTAGAGATTCATCCACCTTTCCTTGTCCAATGTCCCTGACGGTTGGAGCTACTGCTGAATTTGTTGTCCCATATTTCCCAGTTTAGAGGCTTTATTTGTACGGATTGCTGCTGCAACTGAATGCTGATGCTCTTTGGATATTGAGACCCGGCTGAGTTTCATGAACTACCCTTTATATGGAGTTCAAATTACTTAATTTTGAACAAAAAAAACACAGAAATTGACCTTTTATAGTTAGTAGACACCATTCCCTGGGTCAAATTTAATAAAAAAAGAGGAGTGGGCTTGGGGCCTCCTTTCGAGCATTATTAGGCCCCCAAGACCCCAACCCCCGGTGTCGAGTATTTAACAAAGGGAGGGGTCACAAGGCCCTCTCCTTGAGCCTCATTAGGCCTGGGAACCCCATTCCTGGGGCCAGATATAATAAAAAGTCGGGGTTGCACCCGCCTTCCTAAGCCTTATTACGCCTGTTGACCTCATTCCCTAGTGCCATTTTTTTTAAAGAGTATGGTTGTCACACTGCTCCCTGTACCCACACCTCTTCTGGTCCAAGGGATCCCATTCCCCAGGGCTGTATTTTCTTTTTTAAAGGCAGGTGGGCAGCATTGCCCTCCTCCCAGAACCTATTATGACCCTGGATACCACATCTCCTGGGGCCTTCCTTTAATATAGGTGGTTGCACCTACAAACAACACATTGGGAGTTGTGGAGGAGTCTCAGGGCGGGAGCTGGCATTGCTCCCACCCGGAGGCAGCAGCTATTTATGCTGCTCCCTCCAGGAATGCACAATATATGTTCTGTTTCTCTGCCCTCATCAGTGAGGACAGAGAAACAGATCTCAAGGCTGCTCCAGTGGCATAGCATGAGGAGTGAAGGGGAACTTGTTCCCCCTGTCTTACCTGCGGCCATGCAGGAAGGGCAAAGTTTGACAACACCCGCTCATGCGGCAAAGGCTGGGACCACCACTGGTCTGCTCCCATTCGATAGGAGCCCTTTTAAAGCTCCTGCCAAGTGGAAGCAGACTTTCTGCGTGCTCCCATTTGGCAGGAGATTTTGAAATTGGTCCTGCCAGATGGTTGGAGAGCAAACTCACGTTTCCCAGCCCATGCCGGTGCAGGCAGGGAAACTACTGTGCCCTGGGGGTGGGCTTCCTGGGACACAGCAACTGAGCAAGCAGGCCTCTGGGGATTGGGTCACGAGGCACTTAATGGCTCAGGGAGGAGGACCGTGAAGCCCCTTCCCTTTTTAATAAATGGATGGCCCAGGGTGAAGGGGTTTTATGATTCTGGAAGTGTTTTCAATGCCACGCACCCTAAAATAATACTTTGAGCCCTGGGGGTTTTAATCCCCGGAGCTAAATACAGCTCAGGAGAGGGACTGCGCCCCCTCCCCTTAAAAAATACTTTGGTCCTCAGGGCTGAAAACTGCTTGGGGGAGGGCTTCTTGCCCCCTCCCCTTAAGTATGCCCAGCCCCAGGGGATTGGGTGCCCAGTGCCCTAAATGGCCTGGGGGACGGGGGCTACTGATACCTCTTCTCCCCATATATGTATAATCAAATGGAGGTCACCGTTTTGTTTTTTTTCCGCGTTCCTTTGGTAGTCCTGCTGGATTGTGGCAAAATTTGTCAATTTGTTTTTTGTTTTTGCCCCAGGTGGTTCCCACCATGTGGACTAGGTGGGCATGGTATCCCTACTCTGTCCCCATATGCCATATTAGGTTTTTTACTTCATGACAGAGGACTACGTCCCCAAGACCTGTATTGGCTGCCAGCAACATTTTTTTCATGTTGCTTGCAGCCAATCAGAGTGTTCGCTCCCACAGGAGTCTGACTCCCTTAGGAGCGAGATGATCCAAGGAATAAAAGCTCCCTGGCCCAATCAGAAGGCTCTATTTTTAAATTGGTGCTCCTCCGAGACTCTCGCAAGTGTCTCCCAAACCCAACCTTCTAGATATACAAATCTTTTTAAACCTTAGTTTCTCAACACCTACAGACCAGATTTACACCAAATCACTGAAGTGGAATCTGCCTACCAAGATCTAGCTGTCTGACAAATTTGGTGTCATTCCATTGAGCAGTTTCTGCGGTTGCACTTAAAGAAATCTATGGAAAATGTATGGAATTTTATGGGAATTTTGCGTTTTGGGGCACCTCAATTTTTCTCAGCCCCGCTTGACTGATCATCCCAACACCTCATCACAAAGTGGGATGGGGTCAGCAGTCTCACTGACCCCATCCCACTCTCTGACAAGTGAGGGACTGCTGCCTTTTCTCATTGACTTATGTAAGGTTAGCAAATAAAAAGAGGCAACAGTCCAACCTTCCTGGGACCTCCAAGGCTTTCCTCTCCGGGAGCTGCAACACAGGTCATTTTTATATTTTTGAATGTTTGGTGCGTGCGCGTGTGTATGTATGCATTTATGAACTTGTTGTGGGTGTTGTGAATGTGTGTGTGTATGTTTGGGTGCATGAGTGTGAGTGAGTGAGTGAATGTATATTTGTGTGGCCCTCCCACTCACCTCCCTGCTAAAATTAACAGTCTCCATTGTGCATGAGGAGACGAAAGGAGCGGGATTGGTTTGAGCATTTGTGCAGAGGCTGCTTTTTGTTCCCCCATCCTGCCTTGACTACCACATCTTCGCATATGAGCTCTTCCAAATCATAAAAAATGCATTTGCTATGTATAAATGTAATCAGTTAATTTAGCTAGGAAATACAGTTCCACCCCTCTTGTTCTATGTTAAAGTCTTTTGCACTCACCCCAGTGAATGGAAGGACAGAACATACCGCCATTGTCTCTGTTTTCAACAGACCTCTCATTCTACATTAGAAGTGTCAAAGCAACCTAGTCATAAGCCTCTTTTACAAGCCTCTGGCTTCCATCAAAACGTATGACTATCATGTTGCTGGAGCGCAATGTTATGTTAATTTGCCCAAAAGCATTATGTTATGTTTTCTTTATCAAAATGTAATTTCACTAATTAAGTTGCAAAAAATGCTGCCTTCCTTAAAAACCACATTCACATTTGCATGGGGTGTCACCTGTACTGCTGTTCCCTGCACTCATTACTTTCCTCAGTCGTGATTGTTTTGCCATGGGCAGGCTGTACTGTACATAACAGTCAGATTATAACCATTTCACATTCTGACTTCAACTTTTACATTAATGGTTTCAGAAACACATATTTAACAATATGCCTGTCTATGTCTTTCAGGCAAGACTCGGGGTCATATTTACAAAGAAATGACGCAGCGTGACACTGCAAGCAATTTAGTAGAGCCAAGATGCGTCATTTCAATAATGCAGGGATATGCCGTATTCACAAGAATACGGCTCACCCTTGTGTTTTCACTTGCGACAGTGCTAAAAATGCTGTCTAGTGCCAATGCAGATACCCTTGCGCCATATTGTTCAGCTTGAATGACAGAACCATAACAAATAGTGTTTGAAATTATCACGGTAACCATATGCATAACAAATTCTATATACAGTAGCATTAAAATAAATACACAAAGAAAGATAAAGGGTCAGAGCGACCCACTGCGGCCTACTTGACCAAAAGATATACCCAAATGAAATGAAAAGCCCAGGTCCTACACATCAGTTATTCAGCCATTGAGTAAATGGAGCCCAAATTCGTAGCCCCCTCTCCCGCCTCCTCTTACCTCCCGCAAGAACACTGCTGATTCCAAATTATGAAGAGCCAGAATCCTGGCTCTCCAATTCATGAAGGTGGGAGCATCAGAGCTGATCCATTCGGAAGTAATGCATAAACGTAATAAAGACATTGCAATAAATATTAGGGCTGAAGAATAACTCGACCTAGGTACTAAAGGATTAGTCTCACAGCCCAATATTACTAATTCGGGGGATAAACCACGGGAATTTTAAGACTGAGAGTGATAAATGTTTGAATTTATTGAATGACTGGATCAAGTTTAGGACAGGTGAAAAACATGTGTATATAATTGGCAGCCACTGCGCCACATCTCGGGCAGCTATGGCCCCCACTACCCCCCCATTTAGATATTTTAGCCGGGGTATAGTAGAGGTCAAATAAGGCCATATAAAATTGGGAGTGTAAGCTCCCCGATATTAGCACCGTGCTAGATATTTCAAGCGCCTGCGTGATATCCATGCCAGTAGTACCTAACTTGATCTCCTATTTATTGTTTTGAAGGGGTAGATCATCATGGAGGCCTAAAAGAAGGTTTTGATAGAGCAGCCCAATTTTCGACCTTTTCAAAATCATATCCATGAGTGTGTACTTGGCTAAGAGAGTAGGGATTTTATGCAAAAGTCTATCTAGATAGCTATGAATCTGCAGATATTTTAAAAATGTGTGCGTATCTAGAGCAAACTTATCTTTGAGGAAGAGAAAGGAGGCCAGGCTCCCCTGATGGGCTAAGTCCCCAAAAATAGTAATGCCGTGCAGCCTCCACCTAATAGTGATTTGGTCTTGAAAAAGTGATGGTAACAGTCTAGTTGCAGCGAAGGGAGTGGAATAATTAATATTAGGGATTGACCATTTGCGCCGTACCTTCCTCCAAACCGAGTACATAGCCATAATAACTTAAAATTTAGGTTTTTGTAGTAACTGGGTTTGAGGACAGACAGTAGAATTCCCTTAGCATCCTCTCCTAGGCCGATTGCAAAAATAGAAGGGGTGCAACATAATGGGAGTACAGCTCTGTCCCCAAGAAGTGGAAGAGCAAAATGTTGGAGTAGGGCTGACCAATTATAAAGCACCAGATTGGGAACTGACCACCCGCCCCTATATAGCAGCAAGTGCATCCATTTCGCCGCCCGTCGGGGCTGACGGTAACTCCATAATAACCTACTGCAACATCTTTCAGCCCAAGCAAGTCTAGTCTGTGCAAATTCTAGCGGAATGGTCCTGAAAATATAAAGAAAGTTCGGTAAAATCAACGTTTTTAAGACGTTCCTTCTTCCAAACAAGGAAAGGTGCAGCTGACTGTGGCTATAAAAGGTAAAATGTTGATTTCTGGCAGTTTGTCTTCTGCAGCCGTAATTCTTATGCCTAAGTACATCGCACTTTGAACCACTGGTGCATCGGAATGCCCCGTTGTAGAGGATTGGACCACCTGGGTCTTTTGAGCGTTAAGTTTGTAGCCAGAACACTGGCCAAACTGTCCTGCTAAAGTCTTAATTGCTGGAAATGAGGTTGACACATCACTGGTTAGCACAATGATGTCATTGGCGTATGCCAGACCTTTATATTTATAGGCATTAACCCTTACCGCAAATAAGCGCGGGGAGAGCTCCATTCTACTTAGAAACGGATCGATATAAAGAGCAAATAGCAGGGGCGAACAGGGACAACCCTGTCTCGTGCCCTACTACTTTGGAAAGATCTAGAAGCCAAGCCTGAAATAGATATAGTTGCCTGTAGAGTGATGTAGAGTGCCTGCAAGGCTAGAATAAAGCCAGGGCAAAACCCCTTCCAGTGCAGAACTTTCCACAGGAAACCCCATGCAACCCTGTCAAGCGCCTTTTCGGAGTCTAACAGGATTGCACCAAGGGGAGATCCCTGCCAGGATAAATCCGTGTTGGCGAACGGAAACTAATGGAGAAATTATTAAAGCTAATCTAGTGGCCAGAATCTTTGCAAATATCTTATTATCCGTATTGATCAATGAGATCGGGCGATATGAGGCAGGGTCAAGGTCAGGTTTATCTTTCTTTTTAAAAAGAATGATATTTGTGTGCCGCCAGGAGTCTGGTATACAGCCAAGCTGAGCGTCTCTAAGGATTGTTAAAAGGTCCTCGCGGATCTTGGACCGGAATATGCTATAAAACTCCAGGGGAATAGAGTCAGAACCGGTTGCCTTGCCCTTGGCCAGTGTATTTAGTGCTAGTTCGACTTCCTCCCATTCTATAGGTGCAGCCAGGGCGAGATTCTGATAGTCTGCAACTTTAGAGGTGTTAAGCTCATGAACAAAAGTCGCAAACTCTTCATCCATATTGTGGTCCTTGGCTGCCTCTGTATATAATGAAGAGTAGAACTCAGAAAAAATGGTCAGGACTCCTTCAGGAATGTCTTGAATATTGCCCTGAGAGTCCTGAATCGTAGCTATACGGTTGGCCAAGGATCGTCGCTGAAGACGCTTGGCGAGGACCGTTCCCGATTTTTCGCCAAACTCAAACATAGTCGAGCGAAACTGTAGATATTTAGCTGCAAGATCCTGACCAAAAAATTTGAGAAGGGAGGCTTTGATGCGCGCAACCTGCATTTGACTATGGGCAGTTTCCTGACCTTCCTTAATCATGCTTGTGAGCAGGACCTCTGCAAGACGTAACTCGTCAATCCGCTCATTAATTTGCTCACGGATTTGCCTTTGCCGTGAAAATGAAAAGCTCTTTGTCTCACCATGAACCCCTGCCTTAAGTGTCTCCCAAACTATAATATTGGGGGCTGACCCTCTATTGATGTTAAAAAATTCAGAGACCCAGGGTCGCATATGGTTTAAGTAAGATTCTTCTAATAGTAGCTTTCTCTTGAAGGTCCATGGTCTAGGAACCTTCCGGATAGAATTTAGGGTACAATTAATGATCAGCGGATTGTGGTCTGATATTATTCGAGGTGACATTTGAAATCAATGTTGTATCTGCGTGCTGGTCAGATAAAAAGAAATAGTCCAAACGAACCATTTTATTGTAGGGAGCTGAGAAATATGTGCAACCGTCTAGATTCTTATGATGATAAGACCAAAGATCTATCATACAATGCTCCTGGACCAACGCTTGCAGGGCCTTAAACACATTAGGTTTCTTGCCCACATATTTTTGCCCACCCGTTAAGTTAAAGTCAACTGACAAATTGATATTGAAATCCCCGCAAAGGCAAATGGGGTGGGGCCACAGGGCCAATAATGTAAAACTGCGGGGTCGTCCAGATTAGAGCTGTACACAGAACAAATGGTAAGAGGTGTGCCGTTATCAAGAGATCAACAATAACCCAATGGCCCCCATTATCTTGAGTAGTTCTCAGACACGTTCCTACGCCCGCCTTAGCTAAATTGCCACCCCTCTTATCATTGAGGTCTGCCGGGTACATCCTATTAACTCGAAGCCAGGAATTTTTAAACAGTCCCGATTGTTCCATGGCAGGTGCGTCTCTTGTAGACACAATGCCTCTAAGTGTAAAGCCTGAACGACCTTTGAAAACAGAGCTCTTTTCTTCCCGTTATTCAAGCCGCAGACATTTAATGAGGCTATACGCAAATTACCCAACACCATTTAATCTTTTAAACACTAGCCATAGAATAACAACAATAATCATTATGGCATCATGATGAATAGAACATTTTTCAAGCTGTTTTTTTTATGCACCCCTTCCCCAAACCCCCACCCAGAGAGCCCAACCCCCCCCACCCAACCCTGAAACCCACCCCCCCACACACCCCGGACACCTCCACCCCCCAGTCTAGGCAATAGGACCGAAGTCCGAATGATGGAGGAGCTGGTAAGAGCTGGGACCCCCCTATGGAAATGCTGCCGACTGAAAAAGAGAACGCTCAAAAGGACATGCCCGAGGAAATTCCCCCCAAAAAATCAAAGATAACAATTCCAGCAAGTCGACACCCCCTCTAACAAACCATACCCCAACTAATGTTGGGGAAAAAAAAAAAGGGGGGGGAATAAAGCATAATCCTTGAGGTAGAGCTTTCTAGATTGAGTCCAGGAAGTACTTGGCCTGAATTTCCGACTCAAAATTTTTTGTCTGGCTTTGATGGATAACCTTGAGTTTAGAAGGGAAAAGCAAAAACACCTGTGCCCCTTTAGATTGAAATGGGGCAATTAGCTGACGGAGCTGCCACCTCCATTTAACTGTGGCCGGGCAGAAATCCGGTCTAACAAAAAATTGGCAACCCTTCCCCGCTCTCCCCCTATCAGGTCTAGCTAGATCGTAGAGCCTTTCTCTAGCCAAAAAGTTATGCAAGCAGATAAGAATAGCACGGGGTCTATTGGGTGTTTGGCCAGCACGTTGTTTAGGCTTAAAAGGAAACCAATGGGCACGTTGGATTGCCAGTTGCCAGTCCCATTCCTTAACTTCCGGAAACGCTTCAGCAAATAACTCAGCCACAAACAGACAGGTGTCCGACCCTTCAATGCCTTCAGGAACCCCCAGAATCCTTAAATTGTTTCTCCGGAACCGGTTTTCCATGTCCACAAGCTTCCATTGAATGTCAGACCTCTGAGATTGGATTGACTCTATAGTGTACTTCTGGGTGGCCATATCATCTTCAAGGGTCGAAATCCGGGTTTCTGCTTCGGCTACCTTAGATGCCATATCTGCACAGGTTTTAATCACCCTACGAAGGGAATTTTGAACCCTACGGCAAGCCCCTTGTGCACGGGCACTTTCCTGGCGGGTCTCCTCACGATGAGCCATTATTGTCTGGTAAATTATTGCCAGTGTCATTTCACCCGGAGGTGGATCCAAGCTCGGATCTGAAGCATTAGTGGCTGAATCTTGGGGGTTAGCTTGTACTCCAGGATGTGCTGTAAATGAATAGTCCCATGCTAGAGAGCCAATATTTGGGCCAGGATCTTGGGGTATTTTTCGTACTGTCGACAAAACATTTGAAATGGCTGTGGAGTTCAAAACATCGTTCGTGTGCCAGTCCCCCATTTTGCTTTCCTCGTCATCCGTTCAATTCCTATCTAGCCCATTATCATCCACAGAGGAGCAAGTATGTTCAGATAAAGAAAAAAAATTGTCACCATCAGTATTTATTGAGGCAGGCGGTAGGGGAGCTTGCATAGTCTCTAAATGTGGAAGGCCGATTGGAGAAGATAGAGAGGGCTCTGAAAGAAGGGCTGTTGCTGCTTGTATTGTAGAAACCTGCCCGGAAGGGTCTACATCTCCCAGAAGCCCACTGGGTCGTAGAGCTACGTCTGTTAAAGAATCCGTGCAGATCAAAGTCCCAGAATTATTAGCCCCAAGGACCCCCACTTCTGGTTGCCCGTTTATGTTAGCTGCCACGGCCCGTTAATAATACTGGGTGACACTGTTGAAAGTGATAGTATAGAAACACTATCTTTCTTACCAGTCACCGCCGTGGGAGCTTTGGAGGAGGCAGTTGTAGTGGAGTGATGAGGTTTCACAGTTCCTTGGGTCTGCGGGCTCTGAAGAGTTTTATTAGTGCTGCTGGCCCGGGACTGAAACATAGCCGGCACCGGAGCAGACTTAATGTTTTTAGGAGTTTTGCCGGGCAGGTTATCTGACTGAGCTTTCTTTGCAGTGTCGGCAGATGGAGGTGCCGTCTGACCAGATGGGGGCTGAGGCAACAAAAAATCGGACATTAGGGCGATCCGAGGCGGGTTTCTTGTCTGCCCTTTCGGCGGCATCGCGGCGTTTGGAGAACCCGATCGATAAAGCCGTCGAGCCACGCAGAAGCCGCTGCCCAGCAAACGACTTGGAACGAAGATCAAACGCGTCAGGCAGCGTCGATAAGTGCCGGGCCACCGGAGCATCACACTCGAAAGGTAGGGATGCCAGAAGTTTTATACGTCATTAAATCACTCGACCCTCGAGCTGGGAAGGAAACTACATCAGCAGGGCATCCAGTCGGGGGGAAGCGCTGAAACCAGTTTTCTCGGCCGGAGAAACGGCCGCCATCTTGCCCGGGGCCTGCGTTTTACAGGGATGATTGTTTGTGTAGGAAGGTTCCGCCCTGCACATAAACAATAATGAAAGGCAATTTGCTACTTCTATGTATGTTGCAGAATACAGCATACATAGTAAGTGTAAAAAACAAGGAGAAATAAAAGTATTTCCACTTTTTACACCACTCTAATGCCTGCTTTTCAATAACGTTAGTTTTTGGCACTGCCTCAGATTTATAGATCCTTGTAAATCTGAGGCAGTGTCAAAAAGCAATGGGTGTTGCAGTTGAACACCCATAGCAACACCCCTTGCATTCCGCTTTCATGCAAAGTGATGCGTGAAAAGGGGCTGTATTTACAAGGCCATGACAAGCCAACGTAAGGTGGCTTTTACGCGGTCTTGTAAATATGGGCCAGCACAACACGCCACCGGAGCATTGAAAAAGTGTTTCTCCAGTGGCACTAGGGGCTTGTAAATATGTCCCTAGGAATCAGTCAGTCACTTTCATAATCATAGACTGAAACAATGTTCCAGCCAGCAGATATTTTGTGATATTACCCTTGGGGGCAGATTTTCAAAAAAATAGATGCAGCGCAGCGCCCAAAGAGGCTGAGCTGCATTCCTTGACAGGGAGGGAGCAGGACAGCTCCATATCTACAGAGACATGGCATCTCCTCTCCTCTCTCTTGCGACCAAGCTGAGTTTTGCTGCTGAGCGCCACGCACACACCTTAGCGCCATCGCACTAGAGTGTGTGCATGAGTCTAGCATAGGTTTTGTACAGGAAGGTTACCCTTCCTGTATAAAATACCATGCCTAGTCATTTATAAGCTTTTCCCTCTTTGTATGTGCTGCACGGTGTAGCATGCATGCAAAGTCGGAGAAGAAAGGAGAAATAAAAGCATTTCTCCTGTTAGCGTCTCCTTTGAAGTGGCGTTAACTTTTGGCGCTAAACCCCGTCTGCAATTCTTTGTAGATAGGGTTTTGTGTATAAAGGCAAGGATGGTTGTATGGGACGCCCATGCACGACCCATGTAATGCCTCCATGGCTCTAAGTAACGCAAAACCGTGCTTTGTGCTGCTTTGCGCTACCTTTAGTTTACTTTTCAGTGCAAAACAAGTTTTGCTCTGGAAAGTAAATGCCACAAAAGATTTTGTAATGGTTAGCGTCACTTTTGTGGCACTAGCCCAGCGCAAAAGGGTTGAAAATCTATCCCTTAGACTGCAAATAAGCACTTCCTCTAAATGCATGCTCAGGGCCACTAACTGACGATTCCAAATATGTATATTTATATGAAGTTATTTTTAAATTTAAATTGTACCCAAGAGCAGTGAGCCCTGGGGAACGAACCCCCTCTACATGGGCAAGTAGGTATCTTAACCTACGGTTGTTTGAACTTCAAAATATTTTATTTCTTCAGTACTTAAGTTTAACCTCCAGTGAGCACTAAGGTGTGTATTTTTGCCTCAGTCCTTCATGTGAATTAGATTATTTAGCCCAACTCTCAACTCCCAACGTATTTACTTTTTTACATTTATATAAAATTTTTATAAGACTTATGAGTCAGCATTTCCTTACCAAAATTGCTTTGACTCACCTAGTCAAATAAATATACCTCTCTCGGGCCTCTCTTAAATTTCTGGATTCAAATGTAAATGAATATACTTGGGAATGGATGCCAGAATGCTGCATGTAGCATCACCCATGAAGAACCATCCTCATGCTGATAGTGCATTTGCTTGACCTGTGGCAACTGAGGGCAGAGCTGTCCCTTCATCCACAGGCCGCTCTCCTGCGCTGACATGTCTGCCAGGTGCCTCAGTGCCAGGGACAAAATAGAGAAAAACAGAGAGGCTTGACTTTTTGGACTCCGGGTGGAGTCAATTGTGGAATTCTGGCAGTCACACACCGAGACCCAGAAGACGTGTTGGATTTTCACCATCCCCCATCCCTAGAGTTACCACTTCCAGGCCCACGGTTAGTTCCCCGGTGGGGAATACCCTGACCCTTATGATTTGAACCTAAGGGTCTACTAATAAAGGATGAATTATTGTGGAAAACAGCAATTGGGTGTCCAATTCCTCCAGTAATTTTCCAGACTTTCACAAAGAGATTTCATTGATGTGTAGCAGCTGAAATCTCTGAGTGAAAATTTAAAAAAAACTATTATTCCAATGGAACTAGTACCTACTGTTACCACCCTATCTGAAATAAGCGATCTCTCATAATGAGGGCCTAAATCTCCCAATATCTCTTACAGTCATTGGGCCTTATTATGCAGTGTCCTGTTCCTGCACCACCAAAGCAATAATTTGATTGCCCACTGGATTCTGATCCAGGGGGCAGTTAGATGGGCCATGGTGGTGCCTGTTTAAAGGCTCATAGGAGTGCTGTAACAGGCACCACAATGGGAATGTGTACCAGGTTCCTGCAAGGCATGGACTGTCAACTCTAAGCACTGCAGGAACTGGGGGTGCATGCAAACAGGGGGGCACACCATGTGCTCGGTGCATGCATCCCCTGGTGCAGAGGCATGAAAACCGTGGCAGAGAGCAAACTCATAATATGCTGCAGCTCGCCAAGCATATTGCGGACTCGAGACCGCCGCAGTAGTGCCAATGCAGTCCGACTGCCCAAGTCGTAATGGGGCGGTTGACCACCGGTGCGGCAGTGCCTGCACCGCCACCGTGGCTACAGTGGTCCATCATAAGCTTAGAGAATTATTTCGATTGGAGACAGCTTTGCTGAGCGAACTAGAAAAAGGGCTGTAGTCGCAAAAATACCATGCTTTGTAATGATGATGGCTGAAATAAGGCAGCTTCAATGTAAATTTAATTTTTTCAGTTATTTTTGTCTCATCCATTTTGGAAAAGAAACCTGGCTATAAATAACAGTCACGATACAGAAAAGGGGGTGGTGATGAACAGAGTGTCTGAATTAAGCAGACCACTCTTACCCAGTCCAAAGATCAGGGCTTGATCCATCACCGTTATTTATCTCACTGCCCCATCCCAGCTCAGAACCTGGCTATATGCAAATTAGTCTGTCCCTGGCCCAGTGCATCATGGGAACAGGGCAGACCAAACTACCAAGCCAATTCTTCACCAGAAAGGAGACAAGCTACCGGAGACCGGTTTCTGGCATTTCAGCCTCTTCGGCCCGGCTTGCTTGAATCCTGATGGAGCAGTGAGAAAGGGACTCATGTCTGAGTATACCCTGCCACACCTATAGTGGCTAAAAACGATACAGAAAAGGGGGTGGTGATGAACAGAGTGTCTGAATTAAGCAGACCACTCTTACCCAGTCCAAAGATCAGGGCTTGATCCATCACCGTTATTTATCTCACTGCCCCATCCCAGCTCAGAACCTGGCTATATGCAAATTAGTCTGTCCCTGGCCCAGTGCATCATGGGAACAGGGCAGACCAAACTACCAAGCCAATTCTTCACCAGAAAGGAGACAAGCTACCGGGGACCGGTTTCTGGCATTTCAGCCTCTTCGGCCCGGCTTGCTTGAATCCTGATGGAGCAGTGAGAAAGGGACTCATGTCTGAGTATACCCTGCCACACCTATAGTGGCCAAAAACGATACAGAAAAGGGGGTGGTGATGAACAGAGTGTCTGAATTAAGCAGACCACTCTTACCCAGTCCAAAGATCAGGGCTTGATCCATCACCGTTATTTATCTCACTGCCCCATCCCAGCTCAGAACCTGGCTATATGCAAATTGGTCTGTCCCTGGCCCAGTGCATCATGGGAACAGGGCAGACCAAACTACCAAGCCAATTCTTCACCAGAAAGGAGACAAGCTACCGGGGACCGGTTTCTGGCATTTCAGCCTCTTCGGCCCGGCTTGCTTGAATCCTGATGGAGCAGTGAGAAAGGGACTCATGTCTGAGTATACCCTGCCCCACATATAGTGGCCAAAAACAATACAGAAAAGGGGGTGGTGATGAACAGAGTGTCTGAATTAAGCAGACCACTCTTACCCAGTCCAAAGATCAGGGCTTGATCCATCACCGTTATTTATCTCACTGCCCTATCCCAGCTCAGAACCTTGCTATATGCAAATTAGTCTGTCCCTGGCCCAGTGCATGATGGGAACAGGGCAAACCAAACTACCAAGCCAATTCTTATACTGGGAAGGAAACAAGCTTCCAGGGACCGGTTTCTGGCATTTCAGCCGTCGTCGGCCCGGCTTGCTTGAATCCTGATGGTGCAATGAGCAAGGGACTCACATCTGAGTATACCCTTTCACGCTTATGGTGGACAAAATGATTCAGAAAAGGGGGGTGGTGATGAACAGAGTGTCTGAATTAAGCAGACCACTCTTACCCAGTCCAAAGATCAGGGCTTGATCCATCACCGTTATTTATCTCACTGCCCCATCCCAGCTCAGAACCTGGCTATATGCAAATTAGTCTGTCCCTGGCCCAGTGCATCATGGGAACAGGGCAGACCAAACTACCAAGCCAATTCTTCACCAGAAAGGAGACAAGCTACCGGGGACCGGTTTCTGGCATTTCAGCCTCTTCGGCCCGGCTAGCTTGAATCCAGATGGAGCAGTGAGAAAGGGACTCATGTCTGATTATACCCTGCCACACCTATAGTGGCCAAAAACGATACAGAAAAGGGGGTGGTGATGAACAGAGTGTCTGAATTAAGCAGACCACTCTTACCCAGTCCAAAAATCAGGGCTTGATCCATCACCGTTATTTATCTCACTGCCCCATCCCAGCTCTGAACCTGGCTATATGCAAATTAGTCTGTCCCTGGCCCAGTGCATCATGGGAACAGGGCAGACCAAACTACCAAGCCAATTCTTCACCAGAAAGGAGACAAGCTACCGGGGACCGGTTTCTGGCATTTCAGCCTCTTCGGCCCGGCTTGCTTGAATCCTGATGGAGCAGTGAGAAAGGGACTCATGTCTGAGTATACCCTGCCACACCTATAGTGGCCAAAAACGATACAGAAAAGGGGGTGGTGATGAACAGAGTGTCTGAATTAAGCAGACCACTCTTACCCAGTCCAAAGATCAGGGCTTGATCCATCACCGTTATTTATCTCACTGCCCCATCCCAGCTCAGAACCTGGCTATATGCAAATTAGTCTGTCCCTGGCCCAGTGCATCATGGGAACAGGGCAGACCAAACTACCAAGCCAATTCTTCACCAGAAAGGAGACAAGCTACCGGGGACCGGTTTCTGGCATTTCAGCCTCTTCGGCCCGGCTTGCTTGAATCCTGATGGAGCAGTGAGAAAGGGACTCATGTCTGAGTATACCCTGCCACACCTATAGTGGCCAAAAACGATACAGAAAAGGGGGTGGTGATGAACAGAGTGTCTGAATTAAGCAGACCACTCTTACCCAGTCCAAAGATCAGGGCTTGATCCATCACCGTTATTTATCTCACTGCCCCATCCCAGCTCAGAACCTGGCTATATGCAAATTAGTCTGTCCCTGGCCCAGTGCATCATGGGAACAGGGCAGACCAAACTACCAAGCCAATTCTTCACCAGAAAGGAGACAAGCTACTGGGGACCGGTTTCTGGCATTTCAGCCTCTTCGGCCCGGCTTGCTTGAATCCTGATGGAGCAGTGAGAAAGGGACTCATGTCTGAGTATACCCTGCCACACCTATAGTGGCCAAAAACGATACAGAAAAGGGGGTGGTGATGAACAGAGTGTCTGAATTAAGCGGACCACTCTTACCCAGTCCAAAGATCAGGGCTTGATCCATCACCGTTATTTATCTCACTGCCCCATCCCAGCTCAGAACCTGGCTATATGCAAATTAGTCTGTCCCTGGCCCAGTGCATCATGGGAACAGGGCAGACCAAACTACCAAGCCAATTCTTCACCAGAAAGGAGACAAGCTACCGGGGACCGGTTTCTGGCATTTCAGCCTCTTCGGCCCGGCTTGCTTGAATCCTGATGGAGCAGTGAGAAAGGGACTCATGTCTGAGTATACCCTGCCACACCTATAGTGGTCAAAAACGATACAGAAAAGGGGGTGGTGATGAACAGAGTGTCTGAATTAAGCAGACCACTCTTACCCAGTCCAAAGATCAGGGCTTGATCCATCACCGTTATTTATCTCACTGCCCCATCCCAGCTCAGAACCTGGCTATATGCAAATTAGTCTGTCCCTGGCCCAGTGCATCATGGGAACAGGGCAGACCAAACTACCAAGCCAATTCTTCACCAGAAAGGAGACAAGCTACCGGGGACCGGTTTCTGGCATTTCAGCCTCTTCGGCCCGGCTTGCTTGAATCCTGATGGAGAAGTGAGAAAGGGACTCATGTCTGAGTATACCCTGCCACACCTATAGTGGCCAAAAACGATACAGAAAAGGGGGTGGTGATGAACAGAGTGTCTGAATTAAGCAGACCACTCTTACCCAGTCCAAAGATCAGGGCTTGATCCATCACCGTTATTTATCTCACTGCCCCATCCCAGCTCAGAACCTGGCTATATGCAAATTAGTCTGTCCCTGGCCCAGTGCATCATGGGAACAGGGCAGACCAAACTACCAAGCCAATTCTTCACCAGAAAGGAGACAAGCTACCGGGGACCGGTTTCTGGCATTTCAGCTTCTTCGGCCCGGCTTGCTTGAATCCTGATGGAGCAGTGAGAAAGGGACTCATGTCTGAGTATACCCTGCCACACCTATAGTGGCCAAAAATGATACAGAAAAGGGGGTGGTGATGAACAGAGTGTCTGAATTAAGCAGACCACTCTTACCCAGTCCAAAGATCAGGGCTTGATCCATCACCGTTATTTATCTCACTGCCCCATCCCAGCTCAGAACCTGGCTATATGCAAATTAGTCTGTCCCTGGCCCAGTGCATCATGGGAACAGGGCAGACCAAACTACCAAGCCAATTCTTCACCAGAAAGGAGACAAGCTACCGGGGACCGGTTTCTGGCATTTCAGCCTCTTCGGCCCGGCTTGCTTGAATCCTGATGGAGCAGTGAGAAAGGGACTCATGTCTGAGTATACCCTGCCACACCTATAGTGGCCAAAAACGATACAGAAAAGGGGGTGGTGATGAACAGAGTGTCTGAATTAAGCAGACCACTCTTACCCAGTCCAAAGATCAGGGCTTGATCCATCACCGTTATTTATCTCACTGCCCCATCCCAGCTCAGAATCTGGCTATATGCAAATTAGTCTGTCCCTGGCCCAGTGCATCATGGGAACAGGGCAGACCAAACTACCAAGCCAATTCTTCACCAGAAAGGAGACAAGCTACCGGGGACCGGTTTCTGGCATTTCAGCCTCTTCGGCCCGGCTTGCTTGAATCCTGATGGAGCAGTGAGAAAGGGACTCATGTCTGAGTATACCCTGCCACACCTATAGTGGCCAAAAACGATACAGAAAAGGGGGTGGTGATGAACAGAGTGTCTGAATTAAGCAGACCACTCTTACCCAGTCCAAAGATCAGGGCTTGATCCATCACCGTTATTTATCTCACTGCCCCATCCCAGCTCAGAACCTGGCTATATGCAAATTAGTCTGTCCCTGGCCCAGTGCATCATGGGAACAGGGCAGACCAAACTACCAAGCCAATTCTTCACCAGAAAGGAGACAAGCTACCGGGGACCGGTTTCTGGCATTTCAGCCTCTTCGGCCCGGCTTGCTTGAATCCTGATGGAGCAGTGAGAAAGGGACTCATGTCTGAGTATACCCTGCCACACCTATAGTGGCCAAAAACGATACAGAAAAGGG
Organism: Lissotriton helveticus; assembly: GCF_964261635.1. Classification (NCBI taxonomy): domain Eukaryota; kingdom Metazoa; phylum Chordata; class Amphibia; order Caudata; family Salamandridae; genus Lissotriton; species Lissotriton helveticus. Next base: position 208,631,905 of record NC_136063.1, on the reverse strand, counting down.
GGTGGTGATGAACAGAGTGTCTGAATTAAGCAGACCACTCTTACCCAGTCCAAAGATCAGGGCTTGATCCATCACCGTTATTTATCTCACTGCCCCATCCCAGCTCAGAACCTGGCTATATGCAAATTAGTCTGTCCCTGGCCCAGTGCATCATGGGAACAGGGCAGACCAAACTACCAAGCCAATTCTTCACCAGAAAGGAGACAAGCTACCGGGGACCGGTTTCTGGCATTTCAGCCTCTTCGGCCCCGCTTGCTTGAATCCTGATGGAGCAGTGAGAAAGGGACTCATGTCTGAGTATACCCTGCCACACCTATAGTGGCCAAAAACGATACAGAAAAGGGGGTGGTGATGAACAGAGTGTCTGAATTAAGCAGACCACTCTTACCCAGTCCAAAGATCAGGGCTTGATCCATCACCGTTATTTATCTCACTGCCCCATCCCAGCTCAGAACCTGGCTATATGCAAATTAGTCTGTCCCTGGCCCAGTGCATCATGGGAACAGGGCAGACCAAACTACCAAGCCAATTCTTCACCAGAAAGGAGACAAGCTACCGGGGACCGGTTTCTGGCATTTCAGCCTCTTCGGCCCGGCTTGCTTGAATCCTGATGGAGCAGTGAGAAAGGGACTCATGTCTGAGTATACCCTGCCACACCTATAGTGGCCAAAAATGATACAGAAAAGGGGGTGGTGATGAACAGAGTGTCTGAATTAAGCAGACCACTCTTACCCAGTCCAAAGATCAGGGCTTGATCCATCACCGTTATTTATCTCACTGCCCCATCCCAGCTCAGAACCTGGCTATATGCAAATTAGTCTGTCCCTGGCCCAGTGCATCATGGGAACAGGGCAGACCAAACTACCAAGCCAATTCTTCACCAGAAAGGAGACAAGCTACCGGGGACCGGTTTCTGGCATTTCAGCCTCTTCGGCCCGGCTTGCTTGAATCCTGATGGAGCAGTGAGAAAGGGACTCATGTCTGAGTATACCCTGCCACACCTATAGTGGCCAAAAACGATACAGAAAAGGGGGTGGTGATGAACAGAGTGTCTGAATTAAGCAGACCACTCTTACCCAGTCCAAAGATCAGGGCTTGATCCATCACCGTTATTTATCTCACTGCCCCATCCCAGCTCAGAGCCTGGCTATATGCAAATTAGTCTGTCCCTGGCCCAGTGCATCATGGGAACAGGGCAGACCAAACTACCAAGCCAATTCTTCACCAGAAAGGAGACAAGCTACCGGGGACCGGTTTCTGGCATTTCAGCCTCTTCGGCCCGGCTTGCTTGAATCCTGATGGAGCAGTGAGAAAGGGACTCATGTCTGAGTATACCCTGCCACACCTATAGTGGCCAAAAACGATACAGAAAAGGGGGTGGTGATGAACAGAGTGTCTGAATTAAGCAGACCACTCTTACCCAGTCCAAAGATCAGGGCTTGATCCATCACCGTTATTTATCTCACTGCCCCATCCCAGCTCAGATAAATAACAGTAAGACATTGATTTTGCTCATCCACTTACTTTGGGTTCCAAATGACTTCTTTAGGTCATTCATAGATTGAACCCTCAGGCCACACAGACAGAACATTCACTGCGTTATAGGTACCATGTACAGAACCTACACATGTAGGGCTACAAAGAAGATGTGATGCTGCAGTAATCTTGATAGGGATTTAGGAGCAAAAAGAGAATCTGTGCATCTCTGAATCAAGAAGCTGGGAACAGTAATGATTTCTTGCAACCAAGACCCAGCTGGACTGAACTTATTTTCCGACTTGCTGAGGGCACTGCTATCTCCTGCCAGAGGCATTAGTGAACTCTGCCTGCTACTCTTGCCATGGCTCTCTGATATTGGAGTTGCAGGCTCTCAGGGATACTCTTCATGTATGTAGCATCTATCCCCTTGCCCTTTTATCTGGGTGTGCACAGGAGGAGTGCGCAAGATATTGTACTGAAGAATCCTGCGTGATTTGCAGGACCCAAAGTCATCCAAACCAAAACTGCAGAATCATGTGTTGTGAGTGATGCACCTAACCATAAAACTTTACAGCCGACGAACATAGAAAATTTTCTTAGAAGCACTGTAAACTTCTTGCTTTGATCCAAAAAAGATACAGCTTCCCTACTCTTCACCAACAACTTACATCACCTTGAACTTTCTCCATTTCCTCAAGCCTCCTCACTATGCCTTCCTACAAGCCTGTTCCAAACGATAGAATACTGTTCGACATAAGTATCCAGCTCTTGCCTGCTAGTGAGTGAAAAGCTTTGAGAGTGCAATGTAACAGGTTAAGGTACCCCCTTGTCCTTTGTAAGTTTATTTGTGTATTTTAGATACAGTTCTAAAGCTCTACATGTTCTCTCTACAGAAGTCTCATAGTACTTCCTCAAGGATTTATTGTGATGATACCAGAGATATAGGCAGTTGAAACCATAGGCCTACTGTAATATGCTGCATATATTTTACATCTTGGATGTATCCTTGTTCCAGTTCATTATTATTGTCTCATTTTACCCTTTGTCTGTCTCTATTGTAGTTTCTGCTGCTGCAGAGAATTCTATGTGGAATGTATATAGTTGAATGCCAGATGGAGAGTGGCAGTTGACCCTGGATGCTCCCTGTGTTGGTGGCTGGAGCTTCTTCATGAGGAATAAAGCTTATATTCCTAGCATACATCGCATTCTGGATTTAGTATTTCACCAAGTTCACATTGGCGACAAGGATGGGATCACTAGTGAAATCAATACCACTGCTGTCATCAAGTTTTTATCTGAGGTATTTTTTTTTAAACTTTATTTTTTCCGGTTTTAATACATAGACAAAGTAGCAATGATACAATGGAGTATAAATAGAATAGCAATGGTGGAATGTAATCATGGTAGATCAGACAAAGACGCATGCACGTAAATTAGCAGCTAAGGGAAATGTATCGTGGTCAAAGATTAAAAAATGCCTCAGGCACAGAAACACATCACAACATAATAAGTACAGGATGAAGATGCAGCACCCAAGCACCAGAGGGAGGGATCATATCGGACAACAGTACGACTTCGGGGTACAATGGGTACACCCCATGCAGATCTCCACTCATAGACAGAGAGGTCATTCAACCCACCCCCTCGGGAGTAATGCCAACCAGCACCTGCGAGTCCTGTGCCGCCCTACACCGGGATATGTATTCCTTATATGGGCCCCAGATATCCACTGATCTGGATGAGCTGGGGAGCAGAGTACTGAATTCCTCACAATTGACATTGCAAAACGCTAGGCTCTTCAACCAGGATTGGAGAGTGGGGGAGCGTCTGCTGCCCCATAAAAGTGCAATCTCCCGTTTAGCCAAAAAGAATCCCAGTGCGGCCAGCTTACGAACCTTCCTGGGGAACTTAACCACATAACTAGTAGTGCAATCTCAGGAGTAGGCATAAGTTGCATGGACAATATTTCCCCCAGCGTGGAGTGAACACTCGTCCAGTACTGATGAATCTTAGGGCATATCCAAGTGAGGTGTACGAAGTCCGCGAAGGGTGACAAGCATTTCTGACAGTGGTGTGGTCTGGAGTTGTCAATTCTATGGGAATGGGCGGGGGTAAAATACATCCGGCGAAGAAACATAAAATGAAGTCATTTATGTCTGCTGTTCAAGGAGATGTCACCGGTGGCCCTGCAGCACTGCTCCTTTATCTGAGGTATTTGCCAGAGAATGGAATCTGAGATCCATCCTTACCGATCTGATTTCTTCCAAGAACTATCACCAGACAAGATATTCTTGATCAAGTCTTTCACCTCCTCATCCTTCTCCACTTCTTGACTCCATTCCTCCTCTGACACACAGCCACCTGTAACACTGCAAAACCCTGATTTCATCATCCTTCCACCAGTTATCCACTTCCTCACAGTCACTAGCATCGGAACTCAACCTAGATAAGCAATCAGTCACTTTGTTATCCACTCCTGGCAAGTAGGTTACCACAAACTGAAACTCTTGTAAAGCAACAAGCCATTTGCAAATCCTAGTGGAAATGCAGTCGCGCCCCTTCATACAGACCTCTTACAAGGGCTTGTCGTCAGTACACACCGTAAACTTCACTCCCCACAGGAATTGCCTACATTTCCGAATAACCCAAAAAACTGCAAGAGCTTCTCTTTCAATGGTGGAATAATGCTCTTCTACACCTCTCAATGACCTAGAAGCGAACACTATAGTTACCTCCTCCTTACCCTATTCAACACAGCTCTGAGACCTTTGATGCTGGCATAAGTGTACAGAACACACAGCAACCCGGGCACACAACATTTCAAGACCTGGACCGAGGCAAGTGTCTAGTTAAGCTCAATAAATTGCTTACTACATTCCTCTGACCAAATAATCGCACACCCTTCTTGAGCAGATCTCACATTGCAGCAGGCCGACTCGCTTAGGGGCATATTATCAAGGACACCATTAAAATGATCGCCGGTTTAGCAGCAGAAAACTGCCGCTAAAGCGGCGATAATGGGCTTGATAATATGCCCTGAAGAATTCCAATAGAAGCCCATGTTCACTCCAGAACATGGACTTCTATTGGAATTTTCAAGGGCATATTATCAAGCCCATTGTCGCTGCTTTAGCAGCATTTTTGTGCTGCTAAACCGGCGACAACTTTTTAACACCGTTCTTGATAATATGCCCCTAAGTTGGGAACAAAGTGAGCATAGAACTCCATCATCTCTAGAAAGGTTTGAATATCTTCATTCTTGGATGGTTGAGACAACTCCAAAATTGCCCGAACCAGTTCAGGCTAGAGTTTCAAAGTTAAGCATTAGCAGGGACCATAAAATCTTAGAAAACCCATTTTTAAACTGTTTCTTATTTCTAAGTAAGGTTGGCTCAGATCCTATTGGTAGAGCAGTATTATTCCAGAACTCAGAGGCTGTCACTCAGAAAGCTTTTTCACTAAACTTCTTTTTTTTGGTTTTGTGATAGTTAAGGTGGCCCTATATTTAGATAGTAAAGAATTAGAGGGGGCATGCTTCACAAGTTTCTTTTCCAAAATAGGGGGATGTTATTTTTGTAAAACTGTAAGACATACATGCGGCCTTTAATAGAGTATGTTTTTTATTGAAAAAAAGTAAGTGAAACCTCATAATTTTTATGACTTTTCAACTATTGCCCAAAGGGCAACTTTACTTCCCATAGACATCCATATTAAAAGGTCGCCCCCACTGCCTTGCTACGGTTAAATCAATCTTCATCCAGGTTTGCTTTTTTTCTTACAAATATTGGACCTTGTATTTAGTTAATATTGTTTTTACCGTGAATTTACTTCTGACCTTATGCTCTTTGTTATTTTAAGTGTTGTGCTAATTTGAGTTTTTTATCCTCCAATCCCCATACTTCCAACAAAGTAATCCTGGCCACCTCTACCTTACAGTGAGACTTGCTTTTGGGACACCTACCTAAACATGGTGTTCTGCGGCCTTTGTCACACTTCTCCCTTTGACTGCTAGGCCACTTTAATATGTGAATAACATTATTCAACCAGAAATTGAGCTTATTATAAACTCCTACGTCTTATCTCATCAACTAATTGCTGAAGGATGAAACCCTTTGCAAAACATTAACACTGTCTTAAAGTTTAATTGAGTTTGAAAAATGCAGTGCACGCTAAATAAATTCCGTGTCCGAAAGAAGATCTGTCAATAGAATATTTTAATGAAGACTGAAATATTTGGATAGACTATTTAATTGAAGCATTAACACATTTATTTTCCCAGAAGTAGGTATGCATTCTCAAACATACAATGATCACACTGTTGCATATCCCATGATTCCTCTCATTAATCAACCATTGTCTGTACTATGTCCTGTTTTCTCTGAAATTCAATAAATACACTGAATAATGTCAGTCCAAAATGATAATACATTTCATTATATTACATGGCATTATGTTATGTTATAGATACAGTGTTTGGAAATAAACATTATAAATGCAGAACCCTGTCAGCACTATATCTTGCCTCTTTATAAATGTCTTGTTAAACCTACTCTATAGTCTCAATGCGCTGCAAAAGAAAAACACATTTTAGAATTTGTATTAAAGTTCATTATACTGTTGCTTTACATTTACCCTTTGAGTTATAATAGTACACACTGTTTCATAAAACAAATTTTAAATATTAGCACATTATCCTCAACAAAAATGCACATTCCTCAACATTGACAGACATATTTGTGGTTGCAGGCAAACGATCAATACTAAACGAATAATTCACAAATGTTCCAACTGCTTCTAAGGAGTAGAAAAAACAATTACTAAATCATGTAACATGAAAACCAACATGTGTAATATGGTTCTATATTGCAATTGTAAGGTTCAGAGAACGTGTATAAACCATTCAGCCTTTTTGCCTCATGGTTGCACTCTTCCTAAGTGCTTTGACAGGATTATTAGACGGGGGTAAGTTACCCCTGTTTTTTTTTCATTACTGCATTTCTAGTAACATCTTACTCAACTCCTTGGAGACACTCTTCACCTTCTTTATTCCCATTCGCCACATGGGGCAGGTTGCACCACTGGCAATTGATAATTTGCTCAGAATTATCACAAACTCGCCTCACTTGAATATGCTCTCTGAATTTCGACAAGCCTTTTCTTGACACTAGAAAAAACACCCAGGGGCAACGCAACTTACCTGAGTCTAAAAATCTTGTCAAAGCAGTTAGGAAGAGTGTTTTCACAAAGAGGCAACCTAAAAGATTTATTGACAGCGCCTTGAGACCCTCACGGGTGAGTAGCCACACTTTACAAGTCCCTGGTTGATTGATTATGTTTTTTCTATAGGGTTGTAAATCAAAAGTGGGAGATGTGTAGTATAGTCATGTGTATTATGTATTTGTCTTTATGCTTCGTGAGAAGTGACATAGTAAGGTTCCATGGTAACACAGCCAAGTTCCATGGGAATGTTGAGGTGAGAGAGAGAGAGGTCGTTGGAGCTGGATGTGTTCGCCTAGGCTCCATTGTTATGTAACTTGTTATATTTATTTATGCCAATAAAACTACATTGGTCTAAGTCTGTGAGACTATGTGATCAGTGACACTTCAAATTCTAATTAGACGGAGTCAGGCAACATACATTTTTTACTGGGACAAACCCCCGGGGTCAGTCATGCTTACATTATAAGGTCATCAGTATTAACAGGGTGGACCCACTTAACCAACAGGCATCTGGGTAAACAATACAAGGGTAATAAAAGTGATGCCTATGGAGCATTTACAAATATTTTCTAGGAACAGATACCATTAATTATCTCTTCCTCAATAAAGTTATTCTTATAGGAAATAAATCATGTGTTTGTTTCTTTTACACTCATTCAACTGGCTTGCAATCCACCAAATTAAAAAAAAATCAAAACAATCTAAACAGATCAAATTGCTGGTTTTTATACTTCATTTAATAAACCATATCTTTCTCAAAAAGTTGATTATCTCTTCTTTTTTGTTAGTACTCTATTTTTTTCATATATATATACACAACTTCAACATATATATACACACATATATACAATATACAAACAAATTTACTATGTACAAACTAACACAAAAAATCCTTGAACTTTTTTAGGGTTCTTTGCCCACAATAATATCAACAAGGATGTTTTCAATTAATTACAAAAGAACATTCCTTATGAACAGGTCACCAAAACAATCAAAGGAGCATCCAAAGGTATAATTCTTTTATAACCTTTCCTTGTATTTGAGCTCCTCCCAGTTTATTTCATATGTTCAACAAAATTCTTATGAGAAGGTGCCTTCCGAAAAACTGTCGACGCGTTTCAGCCTATCACAATTTTAGGCATCATCAGGACTTTGGGCAAACAAGGCTCTGCCTATGAAATTAACTATATCATATTTGCATTTATACATTTTTGGGGGATGTCATTCTAAATATACACAATTACGTCTAGATCTAAAAAAATACATAGAGAAAAATAGAGAAATATAAACAGAAAGGTCTTTCTGTGAGATATGTCTCGTTCCTTGAGGTGAAAGGCATACTGAAATTAACCATTTAAAAACCCCTAAACGTGCGCGAGGGTCTCTAAGTTATTCCAGACAGAAGGAAATCCCATCAGCAGGACTAACCTGGTCCCTGTATCTGGCCTGCACACCATTATGGTCAGCCTGAACTTGTGACTTTCACCTGCTCTAGCATAACCAGATAACAGCAAGTGGTTCTTTGTGCTTTCAGGTGCTATATTTACCTTAAAGCTTTGTAAGAATATCCCCAGTTCTACTGATTGGAGTTTTGTGTCAAATAATTTATTACATTATAGTCTATTTTTCTAAATTGGTGTGAGAGTTTTCTTGTGGTATGCTATCACCTATTTCTGTTTGTGTGATGCCTAAATACTTTACACATTACCTCCAAGTTAAATCTGACTGCTTTTGTGCCAAGCTACCAGAGGGTTAAGTACAAGTTAATTTAGTGACTTTTGTGGTTCATCCTGACAAGGATTGTGGTTGTTCCTTGAACCGGGCTCACACCTCCCCTTCAACCAACAACCCAACTTCTCACACTTTTGACAGGGACCTACGCGTAATTTAACAATGCATGCAATGGACGGTGGTTTAGATTCAGAAACCAGATTCACTCTGGTCAGAAGTTTTACCTTCTGACTTAGGGCCTGATTTAGATCTTGGTGGGACTGGTCCAGCCATTTCTTTTTTGGAAGTATTCCCTCTCGCCGTCTTGGCTGTCCACCTGCCTGAATAAGGAGTTTTTGGGGTGTGGGAGAAAAGGCTGCCTTCAGTCCCGCCGCCTCCACCAAGACTTATGCTCTCATGTTGAAGGCAGCCAAGCCAGAAGCAGCTTTTAGAGGCAGTCCCTCCCACCTTCCCGCCATCCAGATTACGGTGTACCTTCCCGTCTAGCCTCTTCTGACGTGGTCACTGCCATACGTGAGTCAGTGGAATGGAAGGAAAAGAGGTGTAAATTCACCTTTTTTTGGGGTCCCATTGTGGAATCCATCTTGTTCGCCATTGTCCAGGTCCTTCCTTTGCTGCTGCTCCCTGACCACGATGCTCAGTAACCCATTGTCGCCAGAATAAGTACTTGTATTTACACCAGCAGGACCTCAGTCTGTCATGTCTCCGCTGCCAGCAGAAGTTGTACATCTAAATCGGTTAGGCGGGCACCTGCCAGCCCGACGGCAGCAGAGAACCGTCAGCCAGCAGCGAAGACCGCCATGGCGGAAAGATTGCCATAGCCACAACATTTAAATACGTTAGTTGGACTGCCATGGGCTTGACAGAGTACTTGAGAATGCCGTTGCGGCGGGACACCTGTAAAACCGCTAAGACCTAAAGCAGGTCCTTAGTCTCTGAAATGGAAGTAAATAATTCTCAGTGGGGCAATGCAGCAGACTGTGGCCAAAAAGGACTCTTCGAGGCAGGATAGAAACCAAGCGAGGTCCTGGTGAAGCTGTAGACTATTGTCAGGAAAACACAGGGCAGGAGAAAAAATAGCCTTGCACTCAGGGAAGGTCCTTCAATGCCCTGGCAATTTTGTTACCTTAGCCCAGTGAAGATTTCTAGGCGTGGACTTAGTCACACAGCCGAACAGGGCTCCACAATGCCAGATACCCACTGAAATGGATTTGTTGCTGTGGAAAATATCTGAGCAGGAGCAGCCTGAATCTTTGGCCCAGAGGTAATGCACCTCCTTCAGATGGACTTTGACAGTTCAACCCAGTCCTTCAGAGGTCTTTGGAGCGAAAAATTTCTAAGTCATTGGGTTTTCAAGATGGTAGGAGGAATACGCTCTGACACAGCCAAAGGGCCACAGGACCTCAGAAAAAACATTTGGGGGTCAAGACTCACTGCAGCAGAATCCACTATCAGTATCCTCTGCAGGTTCATGTGGGACAGGTCAGCTATGCTCTTGAGGAAAAGGAGCTTCTTTCACAGCGTCCGTATCCCTCTCACTTAAGAGGAGGATAGCAAACTGACCCTTGGAGTCCACTTCTTTGCCCTGGGTTCAAGTAGAAGCAGGTCCAGCATTTCAGGTCTCCTCATAGGTCTCATCAGCAGGTGAAGACTTTTTTCTGTCTTCCACAGGCCCAGTAGTGTTCTGAATAGGATGCCCAGGAGTGTCACATTTATGCATGGCTCTAGCTTATGGATGACTCCTGGTCCTCTCTAACCAACATGGAAAAAGATCCCAGGGGTAATCATACCGACTTTTGCAGCAGCTCCTGGTGGCCATACTTCAAACAATCCCACAGTACCCCTCTGTGCCCAAATCCAAAATGTTGAAACTTTTCCTCCCTTGTGGAAAGCCTGTTTGCCCATCCCAGAGGTGAAGTCAAAGAAATGAGCAACCACTTCTCTGAGGTTACTCCAAACCAGTCCTGGGGCCAGCTCTTCCCCCTCTGAGATTGGTGCCTGTCTCACTGGGGGAACAACCAAGGCCCTGCCTAGGTGTGAGCTAAAATTTGCTTTTCACAGGGCAAGCCTCTATGAAGTTAATCAAGTTCTTGGGCACAACAGAAATGGCCATCCTGCCAGAAGAACAGAACACATCCCCCCACACAAAACCTTTGTTCTAATCAGAGAGCCGTTTCCACACCTCATTAAGGGGGCTATTCTACTTCAGGCGACTTTACGCGGATTTAGGAAAAGAAAATGTAGCTTTCTTAAATAACCTTTCCTAAAATATTTATTACAAATCCGACAGTGAATTGATCCTGTAATAACTATTTTAAAAAGTCTATAAATTGAATTTGTACCTCTTTCCTAGCTGGAGATGACATTACATTTAATATTGTATCCCAACAGCCAACCCTGCTATGTTTTCTATGAAACAGCCAACCCTGCTACAGCGAAACTAACTTTTTGAGCCTTTCCACTGTAAGTGCATATTTAGTATTAAACTTTCACATGTCCCACTTTTAAACACCATGCAACTAGCCGTATTGGCAGTATAGCCTATTTAAGGATGAATTATTAATATTTAAATGGAAGGTTTAGGCCTGTCAAAGGCATTTTTTTGACAGGTCAAATTTGTAGTTTTAAAACTTTACAGCGAGGCTCCAATGGTAGGCCTGCAGTCAAGTTTGCACTGTCACTGTGATGGGTGGCACAATGGGTGCTTAGGTACACTCATGCCATTCCATAGGCTAGGGACTTATAGGTAAATAAAAAATGCCAATTAGGACTATAGCCAATTTCAACATAAGGGCAGAGGAGTTCCAATGCACAATCAAAAAGCGAGTGAAATCAGTCCAAAATAAAATACAGCATGAGGCAAAAAAGGGCATTGTCCTACATTGTGATATCTTTTAAATATGAATTTCATAATGTGACTGATTAGAACATTAAAACCCTACTGGGCAGGTCAGAAAAAGTCAGTGCATAATCTGCATCCACTGTTTTGAACCCGCCCAATTGTGCATGTGATTTACCAATAATATGGGAACAGCATGCGCAAGTGTTTTTTGGGCCCATTTTGTGCATGTTATTAATAAACTGTTTTTATTTTGTTCCTGCTGCAAATGCAAATCGTGAAAGGGTTCAATTTTCGCTCATGCCACTTTAAAAAGAGGCGTTGATGATATAATGTGCGCCTCTTTTCGCACTGCAGTGCAGGTTTATGAGACCCTGTAAGCACTTCCCCCTAATCAACCAATATTGCATCGTTAAGGAATTTGTCTGCTGATGAGACAGAAGCGCCTGGAAAATATTGCAAGTGTGAGAGGCATGTCTAATCCTACCATGTAACTTGCTTGTAGGTTAGTCAATTAATCCATTTGAAAGATTATTATTCACTAAACAATCCGCGTACTTCAGCAGTTGCCAAAAATGTAAACACCTTTGAGGTGAGCTAGAAATGTGCAAATAAACTGTCATGGCCATTATTTTATTTCCGCTGATTTGTTATTTAGCTTGACAAAAAACGGGATTTTCTTTGCCACATTAGAAACGTGAAAACGTGCAGGTGGTTCCCTTGTCTGAACCCTAATTAAATTAAAGAGCATCTGGCTGTACAGATGATCACCCTGCAGTATATTGTGAAGAAGCTTTGGCACATTGCACAAAACACACGCATGTATTCCACGTGATCTCCCAAGAAAGAGCGTAAAAACAAAAATATTTAAGATAAGGAGTAAAAGTAAATATCTGTATTGTCAATAATGTCAGTGTTTTAAATAGGCAGGTACTGAGTGCACGATATTCCTTAGTTTCAAAGGGAGGGTACCAGCACTTCTCAGCAGGGTTGCAAGAAGTTTACTTGGAGAGTACCCGCACTTCTCAGGAGTTATGCAGGACATTTACTAGGAGAGTAGAAGCACCTCTCAACATGGGTGCACTATTACTAGGAGAGTGGTGCAAGCACTTCTAAGGAGGGATGCAGTACATTTACTAGGAGAGTACCAGCCCTTCTAGGCAGAGGTGCAATATTACTAGGAGAGTGCAAGGACTTCTCAGAAGGGTTGCAATACATTTACTAGAAGAGTGCTGGCACTTCTCTGTAGGGGTGGAATACATTTACTAGGAGAGTGCATGCACTTCTCGGGGGGGGGGTGCTGTACATTTACTAGGATAGTAGCAGCACCTCTCAGCAGGGAGCAATATATTTACTAGGATAGTAGCAGCACCTCTCAGCAGGGAGCAATATATTTACTAGGAGAGTACCAGCACTTCTCAGCAGGGAGCAATACATTTTCTAGGATTAGATTACCTGCACCTCTCAGCAGGGGTGCAATACATTTTCTAGGATTAGATTACCTGCACCTCTCAGCAGGGGTGCAATACATTTACTAGGATTAGATTACCTGCACTTCTCAGCAGGGGTACAATACATTTACCAGGAGATACCGGCACTCCTCAGCAGGGGTGCAATGCATTTACTAAGAGATACCGGCACCTCTCAGAAGGGAGCAATACATTTGCTAGGTTTAAATTACCTGCACCTCTCAGCAGGGGTGCAATACATTTACTAGGATTAGATTACCTGCACTTCTCAGCAGGGGTACAATACATTTACTAGGAGATACCGGCACTCCTCAGCAGGGGTGCAATGCATTTACTAAGAGATACCGGCACCTCTCAGAAGGGAGCAATACATTTGCTAGGTTTAAATTACCTGCACCTCTCAGCAGGGGTGCAATACATTTACTAGGAGATACCAGCACCTCTCAGCAGTGGTGAAATATATTTACTAGGAGAGTACAGGCACCTCTCAGCAGGGAGCAATATATTTACTAGGATTAGATTACCTGCACCTCTCGGCAGGGGGGCAATGCATTTACCAGGAGATACCGGCCCCATTCAGCAAAGTTGCAATACATTTACTAGGAGAGTACCGGCACCTCTCAGCAGGGAGCAATATATTTACTAGGAGAGTACCAGCACTTCTCAGCAGGGAGCAATACATTTTCTAGGATTAGATTACCTGCGCCTCTCAGCAGGGGTGCAATACATTTACTAGGAGATACCGGCACTCCTCAGCAGGGGTGCAATGCATTTACTAAGAGATACCGGCACCTCTCAGAAGGGAGCAATACATTTACTAGGTTTAAATTACCTGCACCTCTCAGCAGGGGTGCAATACATTTACCAGGAGATACCAGCACCTCTCAGCAGCGGTGAAATACATTTACTAGGAGAGTACAGGCACCTCTCAGCAGGGAGCAATACATTTACCAGGAGATACCAGCAACTCTCAGCAAGGGTGCAATAATTATAATGCGAAAGTACAACAGTTAAATAGAAGGGGGCCCCCCAAAAGGGAAAATATAGGCAGGTTCGCGGGGGAAGAACAAACAATCAAGAAGAACAAGGGAGAACCCTGCCAAAATTATTTTCTAAAGGCCCTAAAACAGGGTCCTATATATTAACCAGGGCAGCGGAACAACCCAAACACAGGTCGGAGAACAGGACCAATGATGTTTTAACAATTGCTTTTATTATTCATTTTTTTCTTTTTTCTTTTTAGAGTGCACGATTAAGTACAAAGGTGCTACAAAAATGATAATCATTTCATTATATGACCATTGGATAAAACACGCAAACAACTTTCTCTGGATATACAGTCCCACACAAACCGTTCAATCTCACGTTCATAAATACACACTCTCCAATCATACCCATACAGCTAGTCTCTCATTCACAACTCAACAAATAATCACAATATTACATTAATTCACAGATGTTTTGTCCCCCTCTCCGTATTACATCATCGCCCTGACGAAGGTGTGGTCCGCCACTGGACCGGACACCGAAACGCACATTGGCGTTACTTTTGTGGGCAACAGGATTGTTCTGTCCATCTTCAGTCCTATTTGTGTTCCTGCCCCCACCTTTGCTTTATTGGATGATTTGCTTGTCATCTTGTCTTTCATCCATCAGATGACATTAATGTAATATTGTGATTATTTGTTGAGTTGTGAATGAGAGACTAGCTGTATGGGTATGATTGGAGAGTGTGTATTTATGAACGTGAGATTGAACGGTTTGTGTGGGACTGTATATCCAGAGAAAGTTGTTTGCGTGTTTTATCCAATGGTCATATAATGAAATGATTGTCATTTTTGTAGCACCTTTGTACTTAATCGTGCACTCTAAAAAGAAAAAAGAAAAAAATGAATAATAAAAGCAATTGTTAAAAACATCATTGGTCCTGTTCTCCGACCTGTGTTTGGGTTGTTCCGCTGCCCTGGTTAATATATAGGACCCTGTTTTAGGGCCTTTAGAAAATAATTTTGGCAGGGTTCTCCCTTGTTCTTCTTGAAAGTGCAACAGTGACTTAGTGGCAAACAGGTACTCTGTGCTGGTGAGTGCTTTCTCCTTTATATTGCAAATCAAGCGCCGAATGATGTGCCTGCAGTAAATAGTGTTGCAGGAACAGCCTGCACGATGAGCTTTGAACGGGAATGGGCTAGAATGCAAACAGAAATCCATTAGGTACTTGGAGACATGGGCAGTGCTTGAGCTGAAGTAAATGATGAATTTTACACTCAGGACCGACCTTTGCACTTGTGGCGTTGGGTGCGATCATCTATTATGTCACCGTACCATGTCCCATCACTACCACCCTCAACAGTGCCCCTCATCTCTCCGTAGCCTCTCTCTCACATGCATTTCATTTGTTTTATAGCGCTACTCATACCAGTGTAGCGTCAGAGCACTTTATTTCACACAGAGGCAAGGAATCATATAGCTGTACTGTAAATCCGACTATATGAAATGTTAAGTAAGAGAATAAAGAGTACAGGGTGTAGGAATCACATCATCCATTCTAGTAAGGAGTTTATTTTAACAGTATTTAGTCTGGAGAAGCACAAACTCAGGATTAGAATGTTCCACAGAAGTTCGGGATGGCTTTACTAATAACAATCTATTTCTTCCGAAACAAACCCTTTTTAGCAACATTAG
Organism: Lissotriton helveticus; assembly: GCF_964261635.1. Classification (NCBI taxonomy): domain Eukaryota; kingdom Metazoa; phylum Chordata; class Amphibia; order Caudata; family Salamandridae; genus Lissotriton; species Lissotriton helveticus. The sequence continues at coordinate 208,616,485 of NC_136063.1, read as the reverse complement.
AAAGACGGGGGGAAACATAACTTTCTGATCTATACCTTGCAGTTTGCAGGCAGGTTTTTTGATGGCAGTTCATAGGCCACAGTGCGATATTAGGATTGTAATTTATGAAATCCATGTAACAAAAGGATCTCTGTGACAAAGGCAGTAATCCACTAAACTATCCATTTAAACAACAGCTCTGTGATCTGCACGGTTCACGTTCTTTGCAGCAGGTACATTAACCCTCTGAACTACTTTCTGATGAGTCAAAACTCCAAATGTCTCCAGTAGGAACATTAAACACCAGAGTTATCTTGACATTGTTATTGTTCATAAAAACCGCTGGACACACAAGACACATAGCAGCAGGCGCTTTGAAGCCAACAACTTATTTCTTAAACAACACCCCCACCCTCCAGCTCTGCGCCCGGTGCGGCTGCACTGGTCACACACCCTAAAGCTGGCCCTGACAGGGATCAGGCCCTAGTGTGGCCCAGCCTGCTAATGCACCGTTGTTTCCATCAGTATAATCCCCTCCATGATCCTAAATTACCTCTGCCTCCAGCCGAGTAATGACAAATAGTTCAATAAAGTAGAATTCAGAACACTCGTGCAATTGATTCCTTGGGAATGAAAGCGTGGTGCTAATCAAATAATTTAAGAATGCGTTTTTTTATTAAAAAGAAGACAACATGCATGCATGCTGCCCTAATGCACCTACACATTTATTAAAGAAAAACATTTTCTGCATGTTTTCTTTCTCTTCAATGCAATCATTTCATTGGGAATCAGCAGCTAGTACACCTCTTTTCAAAAGACATTCATACCGACGCTCGAACATCTTCTGTCATTCCCTGGTCAGTTTAAGCAGAAGGTCTGACCAGACACTGGCTGCTCCATTATAAATGATTTTACTGTGAATTTTTCTTGTACCAGGAGTAAGTCACATGTATCCATGCACCAATCGTTGTGAGCCTAGGTTCTCACCTTCAAATGCCCCAAAGTCCCAACTGCACATAGATCCCTGATCCTTTCCAGTGTTGCTGCAGAGCTCTTCCCCTGCTCTCTGCACGCCCCGCCCTCTGGTCATACCCACGACCAAACGCAAAATGGCCATGCTCTGTCCACCGAGTCAAACCTGCTCCGAGGGACCCCTCTCAAGACATGTGACCTTTCACTGGAGGTGGACAACGAGTTGACACAAGTTATGAGGGCTCAGTTGTGAATCATCCTGGACAGCACCAGGCAGGATGTAAAAACATCTTCCACCTGCACTAGATGAACGTTTCAGGATAAAGACCCATAAAAGATCTTTCAAATGGTAAAGCAAGTGTCAGGCTCCTGTTCCTGGTCCAATAGTCAGGGGGGTCAGTGCTGTTCCCATTTCATCTTGATGTATGGTCTATAGACACATGTTCATGTGGTTAATGCAAGACCTTTTTTATAGGGTAGGTCTTACACATGGCAATGCTACTGGAATATCCCACAGCAGGTGTCAATCGAGGGAAGATTCAACTGTTTATTTTAGTTTTCATCCCTGGTCCAAATTCCTAAACAGGAGTGCAAGATGTCATTTTCTACTCATAACACCCACTAAAGGATTTGTACAATTGTTTCTCTATAGATTTGGCCAAAGAGTAAGATGTTGAAATCTAGGAGTGGGTGCACCCTCAACCATCCAAACAGAGGCCACTGATACATCCTCCAATCCTTCTCCTCCTCAGCCTTCTTGACTGGGCAGGGGCTTTTAATAGTGGGTGTATAGGTCCATGATAGGTGGAGCAAAAAGCAAATTTAGCTTTGCCACATTTGAAAATGAGGGCCTCGGTGGATAAGGGCGGCAATGCTGCCTTTATCCCACTCGACCTGTCTGTAGCATTTTATACTGTCATTCATGACCTTTTGATTGACTGGTTACAGTGCCTAAGGATTGAGGGTGTAGCCCTGGACTTGCTGGGTTATTTTCTTACAGATCACAGTCAATCTGTTTCCTTTGAAACTTATACATCTGAGTAATTTTCGTTACCATGCGAGGTCCAACAGTGGTCCTCGCTGAGCCCAACTTTGTTTAACCTGTATCTTGCATTGTTGGCAACCCTGATCAAGTCCTTAGGGTTGTATTTAGTATCCTATGCTGACAACCCCAGATTGTGGTTTTACTTTCTAAAAAGGGCCCAGATTTGAGTAACACCTTTCGGAATTGTATGAGCATAGTCAGCCAATGAATGGACAATAACTGTCTTAAACTAAACTCTTCTAAGACAGAAGTCATCTTATTCGGCAACTTCATCTCTTTCTGGATAACTTATTGGGGACCAGATGAGTGCAGCTCTCTTCCCAAACCAGCTAAGAAGGTCAAAAACCTGGGTGTCTTCATCGGTGATAGATTAACATTAAAAGAGCAAGGAAGAGAGTAATCTTGGCATCCTTTTATATCATGCGCATTATGAAGAAAATTGCTAAATTTTTGCTCTTTGACTTGTTAAAGACAGTTATTTTTGCATTAGTCCTTTCCAGAGTAGATTATAGTAATGGCCTTTATCAAAATCTTCAGAAAAAGACACTGAACAAACTGCAAATCCTTTAAAACTCAGCAGCCCGGATGCTGACGTAGGTCCCTAGATTCCATTCGGCCACACAAGCCATTAGGAGGCTACATTGGCTTCCTGTAAAGAAGCGGGTCATTTTCAAGGGCCTTTGTATTGCTTACAAGGCTCTCCATGGCTTAGGTCCAACAAATTTGAAGGAAAGGTATAGATGGTAACGACCTTGCAGGGTTCTTCGCTCAAGCTCTGCAAGAATCTGGTAATCCCCCTAAAAAACTGTCCTTCTGGGCAGGCACAAGCCTCATCATCTGCATTGCTCATAATTGGAATAGTCTCCCTCAGGATTTTCAAGCAGCACCCTCTCTGTCACGTTTCAGGAAATCTCTGAAAACTTGGCTGTTTAATCATGACTAATTTTATTTTGGTTGCCTAGTTACTGGTCACTGGTAAGTGCCTTGACACCTCCGGGCATAAGGTGCACTCCACAAATATAAAATGAAAATCACATCATCTACCCAACTAAAGGGACAACCCCACTTCTTGTTTCAACCAACCTGGGATGGCTTCCGCTCTCCAAAACATTCAAAGAGACCAACTGCTGGGGAACAGACACCAAAGTCTGCCCATAACCATAATTAGAAATGGGAGCTTCATCTACCTTATTTAACAAGTAGTTGCTGTTACTCAGCTGCCAGAGTCTCAACTTCTCCTCCTTGCTACCGCAGGCGATTCTTTATCTCCCTTAAATGGACCTATTGTCTACTTTGATCGGCCAGGTGATGGAGCCCAGTAATTAACTCATTGAGCCAGCCAGCTCAAAAGATACATTTCATTGAGAGCTGGCACAAATAAATCTGCTCCCTGTGTGGAGATGCCTGGTAGAGTCAGGCAGCAGTCTTCCTTGAACATGAAGAGATGAAGCGCACTGCTAGTTTGTGTGCGTAATCAAAGTTTAACAGTCTTGCTGATTTCTTTTAAAGTTCGAGAGTGCCTACCAGGGCGGCGTCTCTTGGCAACGGCGTCCTAAAAAGTAAATCTCTGGTAGTGCCCACAATGAAACATTGGAAGCATCCCCCGGCGCACTTCTCAATTAGTCTCCTGGTAAGCCCAGGACTCCTTCTATTTAATGATGCAATCCAATCAATGGTTTCTATTCATCCAAAGATTTCATTTTATTCATAAATCCATGAAATGTCGTTTCATATGTTTTTTCAACTTATTATATTATTCATTTCAATTCAATTAACTTGCTCTCAGTCCAATGCATTCCGGGCTATCAGGCCCTTCATCGGGGACCGTTAGATGATAGAGTCGTCAACTGTTTTGAATTATGACTTGATACACTTTCGACGTGACTCAATGCTGTAGACGCGAGGCATCTCCTTCGATCTTTCATCAACAGTGTATATCGCGTATTGATAGCCCGAAATGCATAAAAATCGTCATGCTACGACAAAGTTTATTACACGAGTCCAGAATTTTCAGTACCACAGACGCTCCTTTTGCCCTTACATAGGCAATAACCTATACTCACACTAGTCTGAGTCCAGGTCCATATTTATCAAATCATCAAGATGTTGCTGAAGCATAATCCTATTACTTAGCGACTCTCTCGGGACAGGTCTCCTTACACACGCAGTAGCACAAAGGCCATATATGACAGGATTAAATAGTATGTGGTATAAGACCACACACCCAACAATTAGTGATGTTCACTACTAACTGGTGTCGATGCAGAAACTGTACAAAAGTAGAAGTAGGAAGAGACATAGGTTGGGAGGTGGGTACAGATGTGAATTGGGCAGCAAAAACAATCCCACCCATAAAAGACAATGCCATGTTTAAAAAAACACTAGAAAACACATCATTAAGAACATATAGACGAAGTAGTGACCGCTATTACAAATGAAATCATAATTTTTCACAACCCTAAGCAAAAAGTAAATCTTAAAATTATCTAGTAACATTTTAGGTCTTCCTATGCATTTCTGTAATTCATTATATGTTCAAGTGAAACAGTGGTGACCCTCATTAATGCTCTGAGGTGAAAAGGGGATACTCTTTCACAGAAAATGGACTTTATTCTGCTTTTACTAAACAGAATACTACTTTAAAATAATGCCAGCAGAACAATAAAATCATTCTCCTAACACTTAGTCTATACAATCACACGGAAACCTCTTGTGAAACCAACTATGCCCAGAGTCCGTTAAAAAAGCCTCTCTGGCAGTCTTCTATTGTCCAATCAAGTCTGCTCCCGTTGCATGGGCCTTTGGATTCAGACCTCCCATGCTCTGATGTTCAGTATCTGTTGGAGTGCCCTCCTGGCAAATACTAATAGCTCATTCAAAAAGTCTTGATGTCTGAAGGCAGTGCACCGTATCTCTCCTCTGCGGCAGACACTACAGATATGGGCACAGATCATCTCGTGCAGACCCGGGACCATTCTCAGACTCCAACACTCATCATTCAGTGTCAGAGGACGCTCAGGCCGCTCTTTCATGGGCACCAGAATGGAGTGCCTTTTTGCTACTCTGGGATCCTCCGGTGCACTGCACTTCCGTTGAAGCAAGGGAAAAAGGGGTGCGTGGCCAAAACTCAGGCCAAGGGGCTCAAGGGACTGCACACTGTCAGAGGTTAACCAGCACATGACAGGCGCTCTTTTGCACTGAAATCTCAAGGGACTGCACACTGTCAGAGGTTAACCAGCACATGACAGGCGCTCTTTTGCACTGAAATCTCAAGGGACTGTGGCAAAACCAGCTTCTTCTTCTTTTCTGATGTTGAACGCCTTCTGGTGAAGCAAATGCGATGCTTTAAACAGTTCATTGTACAACAAGGGGACTGCAAACAGGTGGCCTGCGATCTTCAAAGGAGTGGCCACACGCCATGGGACAATTCTGTGTTGAAATACACTGTCATTCTCAAAGGCAATACAAAACAAAGGCAATAGGCAAAACAGTGCCTCTAGTCTCTTCAATTGGGTTTCCGTGTGAGAGCATATCTTTCATCATCATAGCGACATGGGAATTCTATCTGAATGGATGTCCTCACACATAGTGGCATGTCTAATGGGACAAACACATTTTATCTCAATGATACACATAGGTGTTCCTAAATTCCTCATCTAGAATATCTCAAAAGCGGGATCACATACATGTTATCATAATAATTGTGCATCAGGTTGGACTAGCAATGCAAAAGCTAATGATCAAGATGTGGGAACAAAAGACAAGAAATAGAGAGTCCTGGTATTTCCATTATTTAAAATACATCTGGTCCATTAAAATTAAAGCAGCAGAAAAAGGAACTAAAAACCAAATTAGAATAGGCATTGAATTTGTCATATTAAAAAAAAAAACGTAAAAGTGTCTCCTATTGAGATGGAAAGCTTATTGTATCATAGTATTGAGTCAGTTAATCAGTCCATGGCTACCTTAACAGACAGACTGGAAAAACATCAGAATAGGCCTAACGAAAATTCTTAGAACCAGTCTAGTTATGCAAAAGGAAATTATACATAAGATGGGGGTCCATGGTACATTACTGCAATCTGAAAGTGCAAACCTGAACAATACATTTAATAATAATAAAAGCTGACTGGTAAAAGGAATACGGAAAAGAGAATAGGACACAGCTAAAATCCCCAATAACTAGGCCTGATGTGCTTGGGTGATAGTCAGGCATGTGACACAATACCAAGAGTATGGGTGATACACAAAAAAAAAAAATCACAATAGTTTACAATTTTAACTCTACCGCTGGCCCTCTGCACCAGATACGGTAATCTCAGCTAATGTTCCAGTTCCCTCTTCAGGAAAAATGAAACCTGGTTTCTTTTACGGTCCAGAGCCATAGGAAGGCCACTTAGGAAGCAGAATAAAACTGACTAATGTGATATAGAAATTAGGTCACCATGTACAAGAGTCACAAATCTATCATTTATCCTTACGTCCAATCAGGATATATAATTTTATGGCTGCCTGTTCCTTACAGGAAAGGGCAGTATCGTGACTACAGATGACACAATTTGCTGTTTATTTTTCTTCAATACTTATAGCCAAATTTGACATACACTGGTGAAGTGTTGTCTGTCTGGTTCACAATATGTAAAAAAATCATATCTGTGAATTTTAGTATCAGTGAAAATTTTACCCAACTGTTGACAGCAACACGTATCGTCATACATGTCCCCTCACAACAACACAGGTGAATTTGTAATAATTTCTTAAGCAGCAACATACAACATAAAACATGCAAAAACGCACAAAACGGACGTCAAGCCATCAGATATACTCGCTGTAAAACGATAGCATATATAAATGAGCGGTGACGCATAATACTGTGTAAGGATACCCTCCTTTTTGACAGTAGTTCACCAATAGTGGGTATCTGCTGTCAAATACAACTTTCGGACACACAGAACCAGCAAGAACAATTCATGATAGAACAAAATACACAAACATGAAAAACGCATGGACATTTCTTTAAAAAAAAATCTCATTTCAACCAACCAAACTCACGTGTCTTGTTAGGCTTAAAAGCCCCCAGAGCAATCCATGAATGATCTGTGAGCAGAAGCGAAAAGGAAAAAAATACACAGCACACAAAAGAGAGACATATACAATATGTACAGATAATACAGATAATAAACAGACATCAATTGTAACTTTTAAGCAGAAGACAAAACATGATACATATTAACAAACACAAAAATAAATTTCCATTACTTAACTGTTACCATCTTGTCAGTCACCTTGCAACATGAAGCCTTTTTAACTTTTAGAGGTAAAATCCTTTCCCTGACACCTAAAATTAGCCTTGTGCCACATCTCCATGATAAAAAACTTCTTAATTGGCAAATCGTTCTTACTTATTCATGTAGGCTTCAAAATTTTAGTAAAAGGCTGCATCTTATTTTTTGTCTAAGACGTAATGCAACACTTCGTTTTCTGTACTATCAGACATTATTTTTTAGAGCAGAAATACAAATGCCATGATGTTGGGAGTTTTAAAGAAACCTTTCAAGAAACCTTATTTATATTTCCCTTTGGAATTAAGTCTTTAACTTTAAACCAGAAATTCCACCTTTCAGAGGCCTGTTTAGCAATGTTATTCTGCATTTCACAGAGACAAGGCTCGAATTTAAAAGGTCACAATGCCAACATGACAGAGACAGAAGGCCTACTACATTTACTGTGAAGGGTTCACACATACCAATTTTTAGAACAAATGCTTGCTACCACCCTATACAATGGTACTCATTTTAACCACCTAACGTCTAAATGGGCCCCGCTAAAGTTAGAACCTTCAACCCTGATATTAAACACAAACCTCTGCACCGGGCATATTGGCTCACCGAGCTATGAAAAACAACCTCAATAACAACCCACAAGTTTGTATTATGCACAAATGTATGCATTTACTGAAGTCAGAGACACTTTCAAGCTATGGTAAATGACAAGAATCTGTGTTAAAAAACCATTTAACTCAATTTCGACTTTTATCTTTGGGGCACTTAAAAATAAAAATCCTACAATTATATTACTCATTAATCATCCTCAGCATGTTCTTTACACATTACAGATATTAGACATTAGTCATATCTCATGTAAATCCTTGGAAAAATGAGTTTTTTTTACGCCTGTGCCAAGTGAAAACCAACATGCAAATTACCTAATTACACCGTAACACATAACTTAAATCAAATTTTAATACTAGGAGGTCATAGTATGAGTATTAAGCTTTATAAATATCAAAAAACAATTTAAAAAAACACTTATTATTTTCTCAAATAATTTTTTCATAATTAATAATTTTTCGTTCAATGAAACCAATTATCTATTTTTATGATAATTCCACTACAAAAGGTAAGCTGCATCCCTTGCCTATCATTTTTAGATGCATTCATTTATGCGCTTACGCACAAAAAGCCTAACTTAAACATGAAATTTTTCACGCCATTTTTAAAGGGCAATCAGTATTTTCAACAGAACCAAAAAATATACTTTGAAAAGAATGCTTTAAGAGAGAAAAACCGCATTTGGAATGTCTTCCAGTGATACAAAGTGATGAACCTTATTTTTGTAACCCTCTAAAACACTATTCTGAAATGAAAAAGATCCAACTGTGATTTACTAACGGCTAAGTCCTGGGCTAAATAAACATTCCAATGCTATTTATGGCCTTCGAAAAACAACATCTGCTGCCTTAAGGCAGAAAAGGCTGAAACCTGAAAGAGTGCTGAAACCTGAGCACGCTTTCAGTTTTACTGAAAACAGACATTTCAAGTTTTAAAAATGCACGTGCAAAAAGATGCATTTAAATCTAGCAAGAAAAAAATCACTATAGCTGAGGTGTTTGCCTTTTACACGTACTACAATGCATGTAAGTAAAAAAAACGCTACAAATTCGTTTTGCTACAAAAGACACAATTATTTTTGAGGCCTTCATATTCCTAGAGAATGTGAATTTCAACTTATCTATTTTAAGCATTTAACAGTTTGCACATATGCGTTTTTGCATAGTCTGTAAATTAAATAGCAACATATAGCGATTTTAGCATGTGACATAGTAAATTGCTGAAGTGTTATTTAATTTCTACTATATATTAATTAATCTGACATTTTACTTAACAAACTGAAAACATCAAGAAAGCCACAAACACACATTGAGAGCTCATTGCAGACATAAAGAGAAAGAATTCAAACACTCAGGACACACAATACAGCGCTGTAGCTATTACTGAAGTTACACTAATGAGAAAAACCACATAGACATTGAAACACACATTGAACCCACAAATCGACACTCAGGACGAAAACAAAGCCATTTGTAAATACTAGCTGTAAGTCATATTTACAAGAAGCACGTCGCAATAGGGTTCCAAAAGACTGCAAAAAACATAGCCCAACAGACTGCTGAATGTGCACGAAGCCACAATACACTTAATTCACTAGCTTTGGCTGGCAGAACACCAAAAATCGTTCTGCATATCTCCATTCATAAAATTGTGCAGAACAAAGGATCCTTGTTTTGTATTATGTCATATTTTAATTCCCTGGGGATTCAAAATGACCAAGGAAAAAATATGTTTTTAAATCTAAACCTATTTAGATATCCCCTTTAGGGGAAGCCGGCTAATACAAACGTATACAAAGTTGGCCAACACAAAGCTCCAAATTTGCTCAGATCAGGCATCTTATAGCTCACTAATCTAGCTTCAAACTTCAAGGGGCTATCTCTATCGATACACTCGTAAATATAGAAGACCCTCGGTTTTCGAAAATTGCAATCTTCAAATAAAACTAAGGACAATCAAACTAAGAACCAATCAAATTCCAAAAATCAAAGAACAAAGGACTGGGAGCGACCCACTTATACTTAACTCTTACTTTTACTAATCAAAATGTTATCCAGATTCTAACTGTCAAGTTCTACATGACCTAATGGTCTTTTTAGGAATACTCACGCAAAAAGGTTATCAGTCAGGAGTGACATCATGACATCATGTGGGGGATCAAAAATCAGGAAGATCAGAAATATACTGGGCCGCAGAATCAAAGAATCTTCAGAATCCCCGTGCACAGAGTACCTTCTTACTAGAATCCTGTTGTTCTGTCCTCCTCAGTTTATTCCAGTTTATTCCAGTCTCCTGGCACGATCACTCCCACAGAAAGTCACTTCTCTGATGATCCCCGCGTTAGGGCGCCAACTGAAGAACTTGGTAATTTCGCTCTCAGGGAATACTACTAATATGACAAAGAACTTGGCACAGAAGCTGTAATATGAAAAGACATCTTTATTAAATTTAACATAGTGAGGCCACGTCACCCAGAAGCCGTAGCTCCTGAATGAGGTAGTCTGAGGAACACAGAGGACAGACGCCTTTTATATGTTTTTAGCGTTACATGACTCAGTACAAAAAAGAAAGGGGCAGTTCTAGCTTTTGCAAACATGCAAAAACCCAACATTCCTTCTTACACAAGCTGCAGAAACCCATATTAAAAACCCGGCACATCCCCATCGTAAACAGGCCATAAAGAAGGGAGCAGAGACAGGTGTGAGTAAGATAAGACGGGTGTGTGTGCGATGAAAAGGTTTATGGCATGTTGTGCCTTGATGCTATCTCGCTCGGCCACTGGGAAAGGAACTGGCCGGGCAGGTTCGGCCTGGGGCAATGGTTTCAGCTTGCCCAGGTCACAGAGAAGTCAATTAAGGTGTACGTGTCCTTTGGAATCGAATTTAGCTGTAGGGTCCAGCTTATCTAAATAAGAAGCTAAAGCCATATATCCCCGCTCGTCAACTGAGATTGAGCGATCAACAGTTGCTCTGCTTCCTGAGAATGGGCGGCTGCTCCTTCTCATATTTTGCCCCCTTCCACTGGTACAGACTGCTAGATAACAAACGTGCCTGTCCCAATCTCAGGCAGTTCAAGAAACTTCTTAAAACCTGGTTGTTCTGTCATTAACCAGCAATCTCGGAACTGCACTTGTGTACTATTTAGGCACCGAGGGATCCCCCTGGGGATGATTCGATTGCACCATATACATCTAAAATATTAATGAAAAGGGTGCCACCACTCCTCCCCCAGCCTGCCCACAACAGCTCAGACCCACCTTGCCCCCAAACAACGGAGGCAGTATGTTAAGAAATGTAATTATAATAACTTTCAGCCATCATAATTTTACTTCTCCATTTTTGTTAGCTCACTCAGTGAACAGTGGGGCGACGCCCGACCCCCTTAGCGGAGTAGTAGGTACTGATTCATGCACATCTCACAGTCAGAGGTTGAGAATATGGCGTGAATGCCACTAGTGCGGCTGGTTCGCCCCCTTACACAGGGTCTGCTGCTCTGCCTGAATCCACCATTCATGGAAGCGTGCTGCCCCCTCCTCTGTGCCCGGGCACTGGGAAGTATGGATGAGTCATTTCAAAAATGTTCAAAAGGTCTTGCATGAGACAGGTGGAGTGAGCAGGGTCTGCCCGCTACTTCACTATGTTGAGGGTGAAATTCACAAACTGTTTCTGAGTCCGGTAGATAAGGTGATGAAAAAGACTACGTAAAAGACAGTGGTTGCATTTGATGTACAATTTAAACTGCAAAACAGCCCAGACTCTGAATGCTTTATTCTTCAGTAAGTGTATGAGAAGCAGGGTGAATCAGAAGCAGAATGAATGAGAAGCAGGCTGAATCAGAAGCAGAATGTATCAGAAGCAGGGTGAATCAGAAGCAGAATGTATCAGAAGCAGGGTGAATCAGAAGCAGAATGTATGAGAAGCTAGGTGAATCAGAAGCCGAATGTATGAGGAGCAGGGTGAATCAGAAGCAGAATGTATCAGAATCAGGGTGAATCAGAAGCAGAATATATCAGAAGCAGGGTGAATCAGAAGCAGAATGTATCGGAAGCAGGGTGAATCAGAAGCCGAATGTATGAGGAGCAGGGTGAATCAGAAGCAGGGTGAATCAGAAGCAGAATGTATCAGAAGCAGGGTGAATCAGAAGCAGAATATATCAGAAGCAGGGTGAATCAGAAGCAGAATGTATCAGAAGCAGGGTGAATCAGAAGCAGAATGTATCAGAAGCAGGGTTAATCAGAAGCAGAATGTATCAGAAGCAGGGTGAATCAGAAGCCGAATGTATGAGGAGCAGGGTGAATCAGAAGCAGGGTGAATCAGAAGCAGAATGTATCAGAAGCAGGGTGAATCAGAAGCAGAATGTATCGGAAGCAGGGTGAATCAGATGCAGAATGTATCAGAAGCAGGGTGAATCAGAAGCAGAATGTATCAGAAGCAGGGTGAATCAGAAGCAGAATGTATCAGAAGCAGGGTGAATCAGAAGCAGAATGTATCAGAAGCAGGGTGAATCAGAAGCAGAATGTATCAGAAGCAGGGTGAATCAGAAGCTGAATGTATGAGGAGCAGGGTGAATCAGAAGCAGGGTGAAGCAGAAGCAGAATGTATCAGAAGCAGGGTGAATCAGAAGCAGAATGTATCGGAAGCAGGGTGAATCAGAAGCAGAATGTATCAGAAGCAGGGTGAATCAGAAGCAGAATGTATCGGAAGCAGGGTGAATCAGAAGCAGAATGTATCAGAAGCAGGGTGAATCAGAAGCCGAATGTATGAGGAGCAGGGTGAATCAGAAGCAGGGTGAATCAGAAGCAGAATGTATCAGAAGCAGGGTGAATCAGAAGCAGAATATATCAGAAGCAGGGTGAATCAGAAGCAGAATGTATCAGAAGCAGGGTGAATCAGAAGCAGAATATATCAAAAGCAGGGTGAATCAGAAGCAGAATGTATCAGATGTAGGGTGAATCAGAAGCAGAATGTATCAGAAGCAGGGTTAATCTGAAGCAGAATGTATCAGAAGCAGGGTGAATCAGAAGCCGAATGTATGAGGAGCAGGGTGAATCAGAAGCAGGGTGAATCAGAAGCAGAATGTATCAGCAGCAGGGTGAATCAGAAGCAGAATGTATCGGAAGCAGGGTGAATCAGAAGCCGAATGTATGAGGAGCAGGGTGAATCAGAAGCAGGGTGAATCAGAAGCAGAATGTATCAGAAGCAGGGTGTATCAGAAGCAGAATATATCAGAAGCAGGGTGAATCAGAAGCAGAATGTATCAGAAGCAGGGTGAATCAGAAGCAGAATGTATCAGAAGCAGGGGTAATCAGAAGCAGAATGTATCAGAAGCAGGGTGAATCAGAAGCCGAATGTATGAGGAGCAGGGTGAATCAGAAGCAGGGTGAATCAGAAGCAGAATGTATCAGAAGCAGGTTGAATCAGAAGCAGAATGCTTCGGAAGCAGGGTGAATCAGAAGCAGAATGTATCAGAAGCAGGGTGAATCAGAAGCAGAATGTATCAGAAGCAGGGTGAATCAGAAGCAGAATGTATCAGAAGCAGGGTGAATCAGAAGCAGAATGTATCAGAAGCAGGGTGAATCAGAAGCTGAATGTATGAGGAGCAGGGTGAATCAGAAGCAGGGTGAAGCAGAATCAGAATGTATCAGAAGCAGGTTGAATCAGAAGCAGAATGTATCGGAAGCAGGGTGAATCAGAAGCAGAATGTATCAGAAGCAGGGTGAATCAGAAGCAGAATGTATCGGAAGCAGGGTGAATCAGAAGCAGAATGTATCAGAAGCAGGGTGAATCAGAAGCCGAATGTATGAGGAGCAGGGTGAATCAGAAGCAGGGTGAATCAGAAGCAGAATGTATCAGAAGCAGGGTGAATCAGAAGCAGAATATATCAGAAGCAGGGTGAATCAGAAGCAGAATGTATCAGAAGCAGGGTGAATCAGAAGCAGAATATATCAGAAGTAGGGTGAATCAGAAGCAGAATGTATCAGAAGCAGGGTTAATCTGAAGCAGAATGTATCAGAAGCAGGGTGAATCAGAAGCCGAATGTATGAGGAGCAGGGTGAATCAGAAGCAGGGTGAATCAGAAGCAGAATGTATCAGAAGCAGGGTGAATCAGAAGCAGAATGTATCAGAAGCAGGGTGAATCAGAAGCAGAATGTATCGGAAGCAGGGTAAATCAGAAGCAGAATGTATCAGAAGCAGGGTGAATCAGAAGCAGAATGTATCAGAAGCAGGGTGAATCAGAAGCAGAATGTATCAGAAGCAGGGTGAATCAGAAGCCGAATGTATGAGGAGCAGGGTGAATCAGAAGCAGGGTGATCAGAAGCAGAATGTATCAGAAGCAGGGTGAATCAGAAGCAGACTATATCAGAAGCAGGGTGAATCAGAAGCAGGGTGAATCAGAAGCAGAATATATCAGAAGCAGGGTGAATCATAAGCAGAATGTATCAGAAGCAGGGTGAATCAGAAGCAGAATGTATCAGAAGCAGGGTGAATCAGAAGCCGAATGTATGAGGAGCAGGGTGAATCAGAAGCAGGGTGAATCAGAAGCAGAATGTATCAGAAGCAGGGTGAATCAGAAGCAGGATATATCAGAAGCAGGGTGAATCAGAAGCAGAATGTATCAGAAGCAGGGTGAATCAGAAGCAGAATGTATCAGAAGCAGGGTTAATCAGAAGCAGAATGTATCAGAAGCAGGGTGAATCAGAAGCAGAATGTATCAGAAGCAGGGTTAATCAGAAGCAGAATGTATCAGAAGCAGGGTGAATCAGAAGCCGAATGTATGGGGAGCAGGGTGAATCAGAAGCAGGGTGAATCAGAAGCAGAATGTATCAGAAGCAGGGTGAATCAGAAGCAGAATATATCAGAAGCAGGGTGAATCAGAAGCAGAATGTATCAGAAGCAGGGTTAATCAGAAGCAGAATGTATCAGAAGCAGGGTGAATCAGAAGCCGAATGTATGAGGAGCAGGGTGAATCAGAAGCAGAATGTATGAGGAGCAGGGTGAATCAGAAGCAGAATGTATCAGAAGCAGGGTGAATCAGAAGCAGAATATATCAGAAGCAGGGTGAATCAGAAGCAGAATGTATCAGAAGCAGGGTTAATCAGAAGCAGAATGTATCAGAAGCAGGGTGAATCAGAAGCCGAATGTATGAGGAGCAGGGTGAATCAGAAGCAGGGTGAATCAGAAGCAGAATGTATCAGAAGCAGGGTGAATCAGAAGCAGAATATATCAGAAGCAGGGTTAATCAGAAGCAGAATGTATCAGAAGCAGGGTGAATCAGAAGCAGAATGTATCAGAAGCAGGGTTAATCAGAAGCAGAATGTATCAGAAGCAGGGTGAATCAGAAGCCGAATGTATGGGGAGCAGGGTGAATCAGAAGCAGGGTGAATCAGAAGCAGAATGTATCAGAAGCAGGGTGAATCAGAAGCAGAATATATCAGAAGCAGGGTGAATCAGAAGCAGAATGTATCAGAAGCAGGGTTAATCAGAAGCAGAATGTATCAGAAGCAGGGTGAATCAGAAGCCGAATGTATGAGGAGCAGGGTGAATCAGAAGCAGAATGTATGAGGAGCAGGGTGAATCAGAAGCAGAATGTATCAGAAGCAGGGTGAATCAGAAGCAGAATATATCAGAAGCAGGGTGAATCAGAAGCAGAATGTATCAGAAGCAGGGTTAATCAGAAGCAGAATGTATCAGAAGCAGGGTGAATCAGAAGCCGAATGTATGAGGAGCAGGGTGAATCAGAAGCAGAATGTATGAGGAGCAGGGTGAATCAGAAGCAGAATGTATCAGAAGCAGGGTGAATCAGAAGCAGAATATATCAGAAGCAGGGTGAATCAGAAGCAGAATGTATCAGAAGCAGGGTGAATCAGAAGCAGAATGTATCAGAAGCTGGGTGAATCAGAAGCAGAATATATAAGAAGCAGGGTAAAACAGAGACTGGGAGAATACCTTGAACTTTGTTTATGCACAGTTCAGAGAGTTGGCCAGTACTTGATGATGACAACCCAACTAAAGTTGTACTAATGTGCTGCTGATGAGGGTCTGTTGGCAGCACAGCTAGACAGCCAGCCTGGGATATTATGCAGATTGCTCCTAGCTGGCCACCAGTAGTGCAGCCCAGCTGTGCATGCAGCCCTCATGAAGACTGAGGATTCAGGGATCAGCTGCAGTTGCCACTGGAGGGAGTTGTTCAAAGTGGGTTTCGGCTGCTGATCTTCTCCGCATTGGGCAGGGACCTAGAATATTGTAGGTTAAATATCGTCTGATAAAAATATTGTGGCCATAGTCTCCAACGCATGTTTGAGTATGTAGAGTAGTACTGCAGAGTACTGATTCCTGTACCCTCAAAGGCTGGTCCTAACCTACAGTCTGAGATCTCCTCCTACACCCCCCCCTAGCTCATTTGTCCTTTGTCACAAGAGTGCACAACTCTACACAGGGAGGAGTTCTTTTGTGGCAAATGTGGTGATATGAAAATAGGGAATATTTACTGCTAAATGGGTGGATTAAAGGAAAGTTAAGGACGGCTTTCCGAAAGTGCATACAGATACAAAAGTACGGTAGTAATAAAGGTAGCTCTCAGTTGTTTCCAGCTGTTAATGTATATGTGGCTCGTGGGGATCAGGGTTCAGACCCATAACATGCCGTCATTTATGCTTTCCCCATCCCTGCACGGTCGGTCATCCGAAGCGTGGCCGCCTAAACGGCGTATTACACATGCAGGGTTCTCTGCACTGCGGGTTTGGGGCATGTTGCTTCACATTCCTCGGCTTGACTCTGCAGACACACATTTAATTTTACATAAATGTTGCGCACAAACGTGCTTCGGACCTTCTGCGGTATTCAATATGCAAATGCATGCATGGTTAGTAGTTCTCTTTTTGGTGACTCTGTTCAGATTCAACTCTGTCGATACTTAAATGGTTTTATTGATGTCACACGCACAGCCCTTTGACCTATCATAACATATTGTCTACATACACATGCATGGTTCTCTGTTTTGTGGGCGGTGGTGACTCACCCTCTCTGTCTGGCATTATGGCTTGTTTTCTATTATAACAAAGGATATCTTTTGACATTTGTTTCTCAATTGTGATGCTCAACTGTATACTCTGTGTGAATTCTGGACTATAATTTATAGCCATATTTGTTCACCTTTTCTATGTGTTTACATAGGTATTGGATGCCGACTTGAGTTTGTCACATCGAGGTTCCAGGTATCCTTGGGCTCACCCGACATTGTAGGTAGGTTCCTTTTTGTTATCTTATCAGATTATGTGGCAAGCATATTTAACAGAGGCATGCATATGCCCTTTTCACCACCTCTGACAGATTGAATCTCCCTTTGTCTGAGCTATATCTTTGTAATCCTGACCTATGAATGCAACATTAAAATTGCTGAGCATATCATACAGTTAGTTTTAATCACTTTGTCGCTTTTTCACTAGCCCCCTCCACACACCCTGCTCATCTAGAGGTTTAGTCTACCTCGCCATCTCCATTAGAACATCCCTGAGCTCCTCCCTCTCAGAGAGGGGGTAGTATCCCGCACTACGAACAGGTTCATAGTGCCAGGAGATCCCCTATGATGAAGCATGCCACCTATAGGTGTGTGAGGGTAATCGTCATAAGAAAGGGATACCCCAACATCTTCATATTCAACTAGACCTAAGGGTTATTTTTTGTGTTTTCTAGGTATTGAGTGGGAAATTAGCCTCCGCCCGTCTTTCAAATTCCTCTGGTTCTACTATTGTATTTTGCTGTAGGTGACACCACACATGGCCAATTACTGGAAACGAACATACGCTCACAAAAATCAAGAAGCGCAGAATATAACACTAAGGCCAGATAGGCAAAAATAGGAAAATAAAATGAAAATATATTGATATGTCAAAAAAGGCGAAAAAGGCATGTTATATAAATGAAATTATATATATATATATATATATATATATATATATATATATATATATATATATATATATATATATATATATATATATGTATATCACAGACATGCTACACCAAATGCAAATCGCAGGTAACACATATTGTAGCAGGGTTTCATTCACAGTCAACTCACCTGCAACTGTACGGGGGAGTGAACAGACAGGACTCTACCACACCCATCAACAGGTGAAACTTACTGCAACAACAACCAATCACACACAAACTGATGACATAAGTAGCATTTTGAGGACAACTTACTTGCAAAACAAACTTACTACAGTATCAACCAATCATTCACAAACCGCCAACATAAGAAGCATTTTGAGGACCACTTACTTGAGGAGGAGAGGCTGAAAGGAAATGGGTTGCAAGGGAGTTTTATTCCATTGCTCACTTCTCTCAGGGATAAAGTGCGGTTGATTGTACACAAAAGGCACTTTAGCTATCCTGTCACAGAGAACACCATTTTCGTAACAGATACTGTTGGTGTTCTAGTAACATGCAAGCTGTCTCAATGCTTTACTGATGTTTGCACATCCTTTCCCAGGGCCACACACGACGGGTAAAACGTTAATCAATCAGCAATTGCACGTCAGTTGGTTGCTGAGGATTTTGTTAATCTGACGCTAATAGCTAAGCTTTAAAAAATTGCACCAGGGCTGCATGTATACCTAGCAAATACCATCAGAAACATAGTAATTCATAGCTACACCCCATCTCAATAGACACGGATAACTGAATGCATACATGAATCGAATGGGTGCTACTTTCTCACATTAACCACATTATAACAAATATTACATGCCTTTCTGTAGAAAATGAAGAATATACCCTCACTGCCCAGCTCCTAAACCCCCTTCCGATGTTCAGCCACACAGCCTCAAATGAGGTATAAAAGAGCATACAGGAGTTCTCGAGTCATCTTTGAGTGCACTTCTATAAGGCTCAAGTTGTACTTAAGACCTATTGATTATACAGCAGGGGTGCTCCAGGAGTCTCAAGATGATGTGTGCCAGATTATTGTAGCTTTTGTCTTGTGCAAACTCGCCATGCACCAGGGCTAACACATAACCTCACAGCTGAAATACAGCCACACCAGGTTGCCAGTGTTTTCCAGAACAGAGGTCAGGGACTACAAGTGTGTAACCAACTAATGGTCTGCCAGTTCACCTTATTTCTGAGCGGCATCTCAGTGGTTGGACTATATTGAGGTAATGATAGATCATGGCACTGTCCACATATTCCATCCTGAGACACCGCTGTGACACTACCATAAAGGAACATCAAAACCTGCAAGTCATTTTCCCCTAATGGCTAAGGTTCAAGACAAAATGGTCCGTGTTTTCTTTAGGAGGATTTGTAGACCTTCTGGGAGAAGACCTTCCAGAAGCATCCTCAACTCTATGAGGGATCAGAGTAATGCATTGTGAACTGAGGTCTAGCAGGGCATCACCACGCTCTGCAGTGCAGTGGGTGTTCACAGGTCACTAGGCAAGCACCGGAAGTGGAGACCATCACAGAGTGGGTGGATGCATGGTGGGTGCACCTGAATGGAGAGTCACTTGTTTACAATGTAAGAGGCCCAAGGAGAGGGTTGTGGAGACCACTGAGGGGGTGGTTGATCTGGACACTACACCATGTCCTCCTTGCCAAAAAGAATTTACATATGTGGGTTCCCTGAAGCATAATCCACCCCTCCACCAGTTAAGAGGATCCCACAACAACAGTGCCTACATTTGCACCCCTTTACTCCCATTCATACTTCAAGTGCCCATCCAGATTTCAGCGGCAAGGGTGAGATTTGTTCCTGAACCCCATGAGCCACAAGTATGCAGCAATGCCTGCTTTTCAGAAAGCAAATAGGCAGGTGAATGCTGATTAGCAGGGGTTGTCCCAGGATATAAAAGAGGTGGTACAGAGGTGAGGGTACACCAAGAGACATAGGCTGACCAGCATCAAGAGCTCTGCTGCCATCTGTCCTCCTAGACTGTAGCTGTTGCCATTCATTCTGCCTTCCAAGCCCCCACTACTGGTGGTGTTGACCCCACCCCCCCAGTATGTCTTCCCCCTGCTCCCTTAAACCTACCTTAGTGTTCTGATTTGCAGGTGTGTCTGACCCTGACCCACAACTCCAAGGGCTTGAACCTGAGGTAGAGCTGAAGGTGATTCTAGTCTCTGACATGGACGATTCCCTGGAAATCTTTCGCTCATCTCAGAGTAGTATATTGAACACTCCATCTGGGTCAGGGAGATAGACGTTAGATTTACTTTGGACCTTTGCTTTGCATTTGCTTTAGGACTGTTGAACTTTATTTGGGGTTATATATTTTAAAACTATTTTTTTTAAATCATCTCCAATCGACATTATACATAGATTGGTCTCATGACCTTCCAAATATTTAATAATTGTCCTGCCTTCATGGGCTCAGGCACTATTTTTATTCTTTATCACTTTCCTAAAGACAGTTGACTTATCCCAATAGAAGATGTTAAATTAATTTTTTCAATTTTGTTTTTATAGATTATATATGAAATCATTGAATTAAGACTAACATGGTTGAATTATCACTATTTTTTATGTGCATGATTTTTTTTTTCTACTTGAAAGACAGTGTGTTGCTGGAAGGGGTCTTGTTTAATGATCAACATTCACAATTAAATTACATTACATTTTTCTCATACAACCATCTTGATGGCTGGGTAAAAAGGAGATGAAAGGTAAGATCAAGAGATTCAAAAAAATAATTGTTTAACAATAAAAATCCTGCTTAATATACTTCAATAAGTGTGAGATTGGAGATTTAAATAGTGGATAATTTGTTCATGGGGTTGGGGTGTCATATAGTTCCCACTAATCCGTAGGACCTGCACGTTTGTTGGACAACTTAAAGTGCCTAGACTGATTACGGGCACCCCGCAGGATATGTTGGCCTAGAGACCAGCTCGCTTAGTGCCACAATAAGCTCCCCTAACCTTACCAGGGAGCAAATGCTTTCTGACAATCACTGAACATGACAACCCTGACCACTTAGGAAACAGATCAGAACCTTTCACCTAGTCACTTGTGCTTACTTGTACTCAGAGAAATATGTGGAAAAGTCAGCCCATCTCGCACCTGATGCCTAGGCTGCTGGCGCAGGACGCCTCTTAGTTCCCATCTTGAACAATTACCAAATAAAGAGATGGGTGCTGGAAGCAGGAAAACAAGAATAGAGTTTTATTTCTCACGAGGAGAGCCTGTCATTTCAGACACCCGCATGGTGTCTACAGGGTGTGCTCTCTCCCCCCTACCCACCACACACCATCTAATAATCTTTTCTCTGAGGCTTCGTCTTTTATACACATGTTTATGATGCACAAACATTCCTTATTACAATAAGGACACTTTGAAGTAGGAAAAAAGACATGCTTGGAATCCTAGCTTCAGGCCTATTCCCATACCAGTCGGTCAGATGTCATCCTCCCCTCCTGAATGTAACAAGAGATTGTGATCTCTCAGCCGGACATTCCTACCGGACACGAGGGCAGGAGGGGATGATCAGGTCAAAGGTTGGGCAGGCGATAAGATCGGGCACTTCGGTTGGTGTATCACGGTTTTGTTATGTTGGGCAGGGAAAAGGGGGATGTACATCCACGAGGCTTGGTCTTAGGACTTGGGACCGGGTCGAGAGGCCAAGTGCAGCCGGGGGGGTTGTCAGCTGAGGGGAAGGGTGTTCTTGGGAGGAAATGGGGGGTGTGGGTCAAGCAGGAGTGCTACTTCTAGAGCAGGGTCACGCAGAGGGAGAGGGTCTTATGGCCGATGCATGAGCAATGCGCGCGGGGAGGGGTGCCGGGGGTTTAACAAACGGGCAGAGAGGCCATGGTGCCTAAAATGGCTGTCGTGTACGTGTGTGCATGGGTCTATGCTGGCGGGATAGCACAGTCAGTGTTTAGCGATATCCGTTCTGCTTACAACAAGGGGTACAGTGAACACAAATGAACGCCGCTTATGTACATATACATTGCCATTTTCAACAGTCGCCGCTTTTTTACATAAGCTAGTTCAGTTCTATACAGTCGATACGAAAGGCGGAATGCGGCACATATGATTTTACATTTGTTGGGTAATTCATACAAGTCTAGAGATCGGCATAATACTTAGTCGGAGTCAATTAAGAAAAATGTTCCGAAACATTATAGAATCAAGTTCAGACTTTCTCTCCGGTGACATCAACATACAGTAAAAGTGCTCTGATACCTTCGGGTCTTGTCAGTGCTATAAGAGATTTTGGAAAACTAAATACATGAGTGACCGATGAAACATTTTTGAAAGCAATACAAAATGGTTGAGGGAGGAATTCAGTTCGATACAAGCAATTAGTCAAGGGGGTGAGTAGAAAGTTCAGGAAGGGGGGGTCTTCGTCACAATGTCTTTTTAACAGAGTCCGTCTTCTTTCGTTGGCGCTGTTGAGCACCGGCGGTGGAGCTATAGGTCCAGCTCAGATTCATCCTTACGTGTTGCAGGGTGCGATCAGTCCTCTGCTGTTAGATCACAGTCCTGTTTCCTAACTGATCTTCTTAGGGGTGCCGCATGCTGGGCACCTGCGTGTCTTTCTTCTTCCGTGGCAAAACCTTATTCTATAGTCAAAAGTTATGCGAAAAGGGTGATGTTGTTGAATAATCAAGGGAAGAGAGGGCGGAGTGGGATCAGATCTTTGAGCACACCAAGGGACCACAAGGAGCAAAGGATGACGAGCAGGCAGGCCCATCGATCGGGCTCAAAAGGGACGGGGACTTCAGGCACGAGTGGGTCAGCAAATCGAGGGCTTCAAGGCAGCCCTTCATTCCTTAATCTGCCGAGTTTGAGAGTGGTGCCTCGTCCCGCGTCTCGTTGCTCTGTGGCTCCACCCTTGGCTGAGGTCACACGTGCTTCATGATCTGTGGCCAGGCTGTGCGTCACGTCCAGCTCCTCTCCTCCGGTGATTGTATCTTTGAATGGGTACAAAACAAGTTTTAGAAAAACTGGCAGGAGAAGACATTTATACATCTCAATTCCGTTCCCAATCCTAAGTAGGTGGGGGATAGGTTCATCGGTCACAGTCAGAAGTCATCACTTATGGAGTATGTAGGAGGGTATTTCCATTGAATTCGTAAGCCTATTTGGCGTTCATTCGTGACGTACGTGGAGAGAAATTGGACTCCTATCGACAGTGTATTATAATCAAACTCGAAATCGAGTCCTTAGGTAGAGACTCGCCCTTTTTCTTTTTTAACCCAAGTACTGACAATTTTACATTTCCCTTCGGGGTCGGCTAACTCTTGCAAGCAGGGGGTTATCATCATGAGAGGGGGGCAGAGGTTACACATGCTTTTCTTGGGGAGCGACCGTTAATCAAGGTCATCAATTACGCTTCGGGGGTAGCTGATATGGAGCTGGGGTTAATCGGGAGAGGCGAGGACGCTTTGGACAGGGAGCTGGGGTCAATCGGGAGAAGCGAGGACGCTTTGGACAGGGAGTTGGGGTCAATCGGGAGAAGCGAGGACGCTTTGGACATCCGCACTTAAGTGCAGAGGGGTGAGGTAGTCTGGGCATTGGGAATTGCATTTCTGACGAACTGACAAACAGAAGACCATTGACGTTATAGTCCCCCTATAAAAGGGCCAGATTAGGGGACATCAGTCGTCTTACCTGTCCTTTCCTTCATTACCAACTCGGGTTCAATCGTTTTGCAGAAAGGAGAGGTAGTAATATGGCAAGTTACAATCGTTTTAGTTTCTGTCAATTTTGCCGAACACCTTTGTGTTCGAAGAGACCCAATTAGGTTTGTGCCGGGGGCACAACGTTATCATACAAGGGAGGAGGGAACAGGGGGATCCTCAGAGAGAGAGAGAGAGAGAGAGAGAGAGAGAGAGAGAGAGAGAGAGAGAGTGAGAGTGAGAGTGAGAGTGAGAGTGAGAGTGCGCACTCTAAACGAATCATTCGGTACACGTATGACATGGAGAGAGAGAGAGAGAGAGAGAGAGAGAGAGAGAGAGAGAGAGAGAGAGAGAGAAGAGAGAGAGAGAGAGAGAGAGAGAGAGAGAGACGTGTACAATAATGGGTCATTCAGTGCGCACACAACACAGGACAGCAGGGGTCAAGTAATATGGAAACAAAAGCAGAGGGACGACGTAGATCCAGACATTACGTACACACAAACTCAGGCGGGGGAGACAGTACACGTATTATTTACAAAAATCCAAGACAAAACATATAACAGTTATTGGCCATAATGATCTCTTCCTGTATGCTGCGCATCCTTAGCGTCCTAAGCTCTTTTTACCTTTTTCTTAGACTTTTATCGTCGGCTGCCTTTAATGGTGGTTTTGGTTGTACACACTTACGCCTTTTGGCAATTGGTCAAGAACTAACCTGGTCGGGCTAATGTGTTTCCAGGCTGAGGCAACAGTGGGTGTCAGTTGTGAGAACAATGGGGCAGCTTTGAGTTTCATGTCTATGAGGGTGCGAAAGGAGGTAGTAGATTTTAAACACTGGCAACATTCCTAGTCCTCCAAGCGGAGGGTACTTGGGTAAACCTCACCTCAAAATATTCTTTAAACTTTCCCTATTTAGTTAATTGTAGGATGCTTATTCATTAGTGCACGTCATTTTTGGTTGTATTATTCGGGGTGCCAAGCGAAGTCATATTTTGTAGTTTCCGCTTCAGGCTGTCCTCCCAAGCGCTAAGTTCAGGGAGAGAAATAGCCACTGTTCGCTTGTCGTGTGTATGTATCATAATCGAACCCCTTTTTCCCATTTTTGTCCGCTAGATCACCATCTTCTTTTTCGTACCTTACTCAACGTTCCGATGTGACCTGCAGAAAGAGGAAAAAAGAAGGGGGGCAGGGGCAGCATTTTAAAAACACATCAGCGCGCATAAACTCGAAAAGGCTTTTACTTACTACATACTCGGGCTATCTCCACTGGACGCAGTCCCTGCCAATTTGGCGTTTAAGCCCAGGTGGACCGTTTAGTGTGGGAGAGATGATTATCGGAAGCCTGAGGATAGCATAGGTCGCCCAAGTGTGGTATTACGGATCGTGTGCAGGGGGGTCAGGTGGCACTCCTTCGGGGTGACTTAGGGGCATTTTAAAACAACTTTCCTGATACAGGTAGCATATAAAGTATAGGCTAAATATCAGGATCTTTAGCGGTTGCTTTAGGCTGTACAAAAATGCAAAACACATACAACAAAAACCTGGACCATTCATATTTGCAATATTTCTGCGTACTATACTTTTTAACCCTTAACTAGTCGAGCTGAGCCATTTCACCTGTAATCTAGTTATATCGGAAATAGTGGTCATTTATTCGAAACTTACCAATTTACGCGTGACAACTACGTTTGCTTTTTCCAAAAATCTTTAATAAAAATGTCAGTGCATAAATACGGGCCTACAACCCCGTGGGCCGGCCAGAACTGTACATGGGAGGATACTTATTAGTGGAAAACCTAATGGAGTCGGTGGTCGTTGATTTCATAATAAAAAGTGTGACAAGTGCAATAAAATCATATCTGAGTTTCAGTGTGAGCGAGTATCATAAGTGTTGAAATTCGAACTTTCAATAATCATGGTGCGCCACAACTCAACAACAATTCATTGTCCGAATGTTCAATCAGTACCCATCTCACTTCAATTCATTGTCCGAACACATAATCAGTACCCATCCCATATCAATTCATTGTGTTTAAAAACTGCATACATATTTCATGACACCAAGGCTGAGCAATCGGGGTACAACAAGGAGTTGAAAGTTTCATTTGTACCAGCGCCATTTTGGGAGCAGCCAGGCAGATCCAGGCATAGTCAAAATCTCCACCAACTCGTGGTTGGCCCAGAGCCTCTTTCGGCAGTCCAAAAGTTCCGTTAAAGGGTAACAGAAAGGATCGGCAGTATGAACCATCAGTCAAAAGGGGGAGGGAGGCAACAATTTTTTTTTCTACCGGGTCATACTGGGTTTTCACCGGAACTGATCCGAACTGTAATCTGCAGGATTTTAGTCATTCAAACTGAGGCTGGCGTCAGCATGGGAGCGCCGACGTCTCGCGGCCACATCTTCATCGTTCCACGGAAAATCATGGCAGTCATTCCCCATCGGGGGTTATCGCGGGGGTCGGGGGCCCCCGTGGCTCTTATAGAATCTTCAAAGTTGAGGAGAACACTTATGATGGTGGGACTCGTTTCTTAATCAACAAGCAACCGGGCCATCTCTTCACGCCGGGCCCGCTCCAGCAGGATCGACCGCCATTTTACGAGTGGGCGAACCCTCGTCGAGTGAGTGGAGCGTTGGGGGTGCCACTGGGGGCCTCCACCTGGGGAGGTGGGAGAGGCTCGTTCGCGCCGCCTCTCCCTCCCAGCGCACCCACGCCGTTTTTCTCGGCGCTAATATTCATGATGGCCGGGCCAGGCGATAAGAGGGGGGGGGGTCGGAGGCATAGGCAAGACATCCCCCCCCCCGGTGGCCTGCAAGGTGCCGCTTCAGGACCGGACGGGGAGCTTCTACCAGGCCGTGGCTGGACCAGGAGATGCGAGGGGGGGGGTCAGTGGTATGAGCAAGACATCCCCCCCCGTGTTGTCGCAGCCATTATTGAAGAAAGAAGAGGGGACGCCTGGATCCCGTCGGCCTCGGCTCCTCTTTTGGCCCACCTTACTCGACGACCTCCGGCCGACGGCTGGCAGCAGGACCCGCCCTACACGTGCCGAAGATCTCGTCTTCCGGATGGGCGTAGCCGCGAACCTGTTGCACTTCGGGAGTTTCCAGAATGGGGGTAGGTATCTGTTGACTTGTATCTGTCTCATGTTACCGTTATTGGGGCGTGGCAGGCGGTGGGACAGACATGTTTGAAGCAGTGAGGGGTGGCGAAGCCTGGTTGCCTCGCGGCTGCCGTGATGTCAAGTTTGGCTTCTCTCACCATTTTCATGTTTCTTATTACAGACTTATTTCTTAACGTTTCTTATTTGTAGCGAAATCATGTGTTTCGTCGTGAGCTATTTCTAACGTTTTCTTATTTGTAGCGAAATCAAAAAACTCGTCAGTGGCCTACTGATTTTGCTTTCTTATTTCTTTCTTCCCTTTTCTTCCTAGCGTGTTTCATGCTAAAAGTTTCTGTTAACAGGATACGATGATTACTTCATTATTATTACATATGTCCTTTTTATTAGGGGTGCCCTCTGATCAAGCCAGATGACCTACCTCTAATAAATGGTCCGGGTGGAACTAGTTTACCAATCAGTGGGGAGTAGATAGGCCCGGGAGATTACAACGGGGGACAAAGGTCCGCATTACCTACCCTTCACTAATTGTAAAGATTAGACAGAATATTTCTTTTCTACGTTATTTGCAAACAGAGGATACCTTAAAAGAACTATTCCTTGAACAATAAATGTCCAGACAATCAATCAATCAATGGGGAGAAAAACAGGCATGACGGATTACAACGGAGACAAAAATCTGCATTACCTATCCTTCACTATCTGCAAAGGGGGGCAGAATATTTCTATTCTTCCCTGTTTGTAGACAGAGAATATCTCAAAGAGCAATAATCGATAAAAATCGATAACAAACAATCAGTGGGGAGAAAAATAGGCATGACGGATTACAATGGGGGACAAACGTCTGCATTACCTATCCTTAACTATTTGCAAAGAGAGAGGAACGTTCCTATTCATCGCTGTTTGCAAATAGAAAATGTCTCAAAGAGAGCCAATACTTCAAGTACAATCAATCAATCAATCAGATGGATAAAGCCATCCTACCAATCGGACGTAAAGACGTCCTACTTAATCTTACCCGGACCGGACCGTGTGGGCAATTCTTCGCCTTCCCTTTTCCAGCGCCCAATCGTTCTCTTTCTTCCATGTTTTTACCGCAGCATTCCTGTGGGATTCCAGTCAGGACAGTAGGTCACTTGAGAGAGGTCCGTTCGGAATCGGTGAAGTTCATTCAATCGGCAGCCGGACGAGGGCCCTCTCAAGGCAGGTATACTCCAATCGTTTAGATGTTCACCCCATCGTCTGGACCTCTCTTACCGGACCTTATGTCGCTGATGGACCCCGCGTTGGGACGCCAATTGTGGAAAAGTCAGCCCATCTCGCACCTGATGCCCAGGCTGCTGGCGCAGGACGCCTCTTAGTTCCCATCTTGAACAATTACCAAATAAAGAGACGGGCGCTGGAAGCAGGAAAACAAGAATAGAGTTTTATTTCTCACGAGGAGAGCCTGTCATTTCAGACACCCGCATGGTGTCTACAGGGTGTGCTCTCTCCCCCCTACCCATCACACACCATCTAATAATCTTTTCTCTGAGGCTTCGTCTTTTATACACATGTTTATGATGCACAAACATACCTTATTACAATAAGGACACTATGAAGTAGGAAAAAAGACATGCTTGGAATCCTAGCTTCAGGCCTATTCCCATACCAGTCGGTCAGATGTCATCCTCCCCTCCTGAATGTAACAAGAGATTGTGATCTCTCAGCCGGACATTCCTACCGGACACGAGGGCAGGAGGGGATGATCAGGTCAAAGGTTGGGCAGGCGATAAGATCGGGCACTTCGGTTGGTGTATCACGGGTGTGTTATGTTGGGCAGGGAAAAGGGGGATGTACATCCACGAGGCTTGGTCTTAGGACTTGGGACCGGGTCGAGAGGCCAAGTGCAGCCGGGGGGGTTGTCAGCTGAGGGGAAGGGTGTTCTTGGGAGGAAATGGGGGATGTGGGTCAAGCAGGAGTGCTACTTCTAGAGCAGGGTCACGCAGAGGGAGAGGGTCTTATGGCCGATGCATGAGCAATGCGCGCGGGGAGGGGTGCCGGGGGGTTAACAAACGGGCAGAGAGGCCATGGTGCCTAAAAGGGCTGTCGTGTACGTGTGTGCATGGGTCTATGCTGGCGGGATAACACAGTCAGTGTTTAGCGATATCCGTTCTGCTTACAACAAGGGGTACATTGAACACAAATGAATGCCGCTTATGTACATATACATTGCCATTTTCTACAAATATACAGAGAATAAACAGTGGGACGTTTTCAATATATTTTTTGAACCAACGTTATTCTTGTATGGAATACATGTGCTGCGATAATCAGTAGACAGAAGCAATTAAGAGTGATTACAAGCACCAAAAGAGTAAATAGTAGATACAGTACTACCATGGTGTTAAAACAGTGCATGTATGTAGGCATATGGTACAAGACAGTAATCAAGCATACTCCTACTATGCAAACTCTACTCTGAGTCTACCAAGAGTGTTTGTAGGTTTGAAGCCAAGAATCCCCCCAAGGGATGATCCAAACCCATTACCTGACGGGAGAGGTTGTAGGAGCTCGTTTTAGACAAGAACTGGACACCTCCTCACAGAGATGTTAGACCACTGCTTGGTGAAGTCTCAGCATGCAGGGACCCTCAGTGTCAGCGGAAGTGCTGCCTCTGCTAATCTTTTGGAATGCTCATTATTTTTATTAGAACGCAGCCTTGCGATGTGAGTATAGATAAGTAGATACCCCTGTCGCCCGTGGATGAAGATAGAGCAACATTTGTACATAGTGGGTAGAAGGGCATTGTAGATGATGTTGGAGGCATCATGATAATGTTGTGTGAAGCTAGATGTGTAAACAAAGTAGTTTCAGAAAAACGAATCCAAAATTGTCATGCACGCAAATATGTGCAAAAGTCACGGCAGAAATGTTATTGTGAAAATAGAACAATGTAAGAATTCTGCTACTTTTCTACATGGACCAAACCCGGGCACATAACAGAGGTTGTTGTAACACCCATTAAGTCTGCATGTTCAGCCATGAAATGCTACGCTTAGATTGGATATGAGGTTTTAGTTTTGAGGTGAAAGCAGTTGGGTTTGAGGTGGTTGCAGGTCGTTTGTTGGTAGGGTTTGTGGGTGGGACTTTGCAGGTTGACATTGTTCCTCAGTTGACTGTGGGTCATGTCTTGGCCCTGCAGCATGACTTAGGCACCTGTGTGATATGGCCTGTTTCCTTTGCATGGCCAAGGGATAGCACCTTATAGACTTTGCCCTCGAAACAACGAAATATTCCTGGTGCAACTCTACAATGGCATAGAGACATTTTTCAATGATCTTCAAAACACATGTCTGTCTCTAAATCAACCTTGTGACCTCTTCCTAGTGTTTTTAGAAGTTACATAAGGAATTCCTCATTTGAGTAATATTATCCTTGCAAAATATTGTTATGTTATTAAAAACAAATCCTTATGGAGTACAGGATTTGCCCATGCCACCAACACATGCATGTGTGGTTGCCTAGGAATGCCAGCAGATTGGCTATTAAGTAGAGGATTGTCATATGGGAGGGGGTGCATGGAAGATTATTGAAGAGGGAGGAGACCCCCTCAACTGGAGTTTTTTTCTCTCTCAGAAGAGTAAGAGGATGGTTGAAGTGCATATACTAGAGAATGGAGGGGAGTCAACTGAAGTACTTGTAAGCTGAAGATGAGGGTTAAGAAAAGTCCTGCATAGCTAAGAAAAGCATTAGTGGCTTTGCAGTTATTGGCAGGTGTAAGAAAACACCTCCATTATCATCCCCATTCTGTTTTGGACTGATGCTCTTGGTTTTTGGACTCTGTAAGTTGGGACCCTACTAACCAGGCCACAGTGCATGTGATCTGATCCCCAAAAACTTGTCAAATAAAAAAAATCCCTGATTAGCACATTTATGTTCCCTATTGTATGTTACCCTATGTGTAAGTTAAATATCACTAGTAGATTGCAGCACTTATTGAGCCACCACTAAGGTGACCATGCAAAATTTGACTCTAAGCCTGCCACAGCAGCCTAGCTGGGCAGTTTTGAAATTGCTATTTAGATCAGAAACAAATCACCATTTTGCTAGGCCTAAACAAGCTTTCCCTATAGTTTTATGTCATCACTAATGTAGGCCATAGCAGCCATAAGGTAGGGTGCAAAGTATTTAAAAGTAGGACATATGTATTTCATGTTTTGACATGTCCCTACAGTGAAAAAGGCTGCAACACCGTTTTTCCCTTTATCAAGACTGGCTGTGTTATAGAAAACATTTGGTAATCTATTATACTTAATAAAGCTAACTTCACATTGGCACAAGCCAGAAAAATACTTTCAATACTCATTTTTGCAGTTAAACAAAACCAAACTTGGTGCTAAAGTTGAATTTGATCTATTTCAGTAACAGTGACTTTCGAACGTCATTACTTTTCTACATCAAGCCACTGGTAGCCTTTTCAAAGTTAATTTCCAGCTGTTATCTAGTAGCATGCTAGCCCCCTGCAAGGAGTTGTTAATGGCTCCCAGTAAAGGGAGCAAAAGTGCCTTGGTTAGGAGGAGGTATGACCTCCTTTTGACTGGATTATATGCCCACCAATTCCACAAGCTTTGATGGGTCAGCCCCTGTCACAGGCAGCTGTAACTCGCACCTCACCCTGCCCTTTCCATTGCCAAGTGAGTCAGGCTGTCACTTAACCAGTGGAAGAAAACCCTGTTCCAGAACTGGTTTGCAGGGGAAGTTTCTCATTTCCATAGACACATATTAAGAAATTGGTCAGAGTTCTGCCCAGGGAGAGAAAGGTTCTGTCATGTCGGATTTTGGCAGGGCAGTGTTGTGTAGGATTGTTTAGGGTCAAACCCACAGGAAATTATGTCACAGTGGGTAGTGTTGCCCTGGGGAACTTTTTCCCCAGGGAGTCTCCTCCACCAGTGGTGGTTGGCTTATGCTCAGGGTAGTGGGGTAGGAGAGCATAAAAAAAATGCATTAATTCACTTACCTTCGCAGCCCAATGTCCTCCGCCCTTCGGTGTCTCCAGGAAGCTCCTGGTGCAGGAAACTGCACTACCCAATCCTGAAGCTGCTTCCACAGCATGAAAGTAGCACCAGGATTAGATAGAGCAGGCTCTCCCATAGCTCCTAAGAGCACTTGAGGCCTGCACTTTCTCTAATCCAGCTGTCTAAGACAGCTTGGTTAGAGAACTTTAAAATGCACGTCTGGCTGGTCGTCCAAATGTGGCCAGCCAAAAAGACATTCACATTTTCAAGAGCAAGGCTCCCTGCTACTGCCAGTCACAGAGCTTGTCCTGCCCCTTCCTGACACTTAGTTCAGGATGGGTTGCTGAAATGTAAAACAGTAATAAACAAACTTTATTTCCGGTTTTCTTGTCTTCTCTGGGGCTTGTAGGCCAACGTTCATCCGCTCACATTTAGGGGCTACCCTTGTCCTCCACCCACAAGCTAGTGCCAGGCATAAATGTTGCACAACTAGACACCTTCTTCAGAACACATCTGGACCTGTGCAAGATAGAAGGACTGCATCTGCTGTTCAACCTGTGAAGAGAGACCTCAATGCTGGATTTGCTCCCACTTGTACACAGGACAAAAAAGCAGACTTCCAGGGTCAGTTAGCTGGCCTCCTGTTACACTACATGGTCACCAAATCTTCAAGAAGCCTACTTTTTACAAGAGCTCAGCTGTCCAGTTGCTACTGGATTTGGCCTGGACCGAATTGGTGCCTTCTAGGTGGGGGTCCTAACCCCCAAATGCTGCCCACATGGCCCTGGGCCCTTGGATTGTGTTAAAGTGTACTCCTCTGACCCTAAAACCTACAAAGCTGGACACAAAAGGTTTTCAGAACTTTTACTCCAGAGAACTAGCAGAGAATGAGGTAAACGCTGAAGTCGCAGCCACCACCGTCGAATTACCGGTCGGATTCAACTTGCCAGTTTCCATGCTGAAAAGATTTTGACTTCCAGAAAAGTTTCTAGGTCAGAAAGTAAAAGGGCTGCAACAAGGCCGATGTCAAACAGCTTCTGGCTACCGGCAAGACCTTTCTGGGTACAGACTCTAGACTTCGTATGCTCAGATTTTTCTGACATTGAAGCTGACCGCACCTAGTTTCCCACCGAGGGCCACATTGAGGACCGGTGCTTCACCAAGACGCTATCGTTGAGCCCTTCTTCAGTCCAGCATGCAGCCCAATCTGCCAACAACCTGTCGACAAGGACTTTGCTCCAGAAAATTTCCTAAGTCGGAAGGTAAACTGTCCACCAGAACAAACATGGCCCCTGAACTTGACCAGCAGATTCTTACAATAGGCTTTAACCTTTGACTTGGACCCGGTCTGCTGCAACCAGATAACCATAATTGGAGCTTTGTATCTGATTTGTGTTGCTTTTAGTGTCTAGTTGTTCAATAAAATGTACTCTTTTGTTTAAATTGGAATGAGATTTTTATTGTGTTATTTTCTTTTCCTCTTTTTAACTTTTTTGTTACTGGCAAATGGTTTACATATTTCTCCTAACTTATAGCTGCCTGCTCTGTGCTACAGGGTTGTGAGCTCAGGTTTAAATGATTGAGACCTAACTACCCGGTACAGAATTGTGACATTTTTACTTGATGAGGAATCAAATCCTCTCCAACTAATAATCCACATTCTCACACCTGGGGACTTGAAATCCATAGTTGTTCCTGAGGAGAGAAAATGCAAGTCAGTCCTGAGGTCTGGCTGATTGGCTTGGCAGGTTGGTTCTAGTCTTTGCCCGTTCTCCATGCAAAAGTCCTTGGAAAAGTTTCTAAGTCCCAGCTTTAGGAGTTAGGCTGAAGGAGTACACACTGGCACTTACCTAAGTGCCCCATTACCTTAGGGGTACCACTTTGCGGTTAGGACTCACTTTAGTAGAAGCCACCAGTAGGGTTATGGACAGGATCATTCAGAACTGGCCATCTGGGCTCTTCAGGAAATAGTTTTCTTTAGCTTTAGCTGCTCCTGTAGCTTAATGGAGGGTCAGCCAATTGATCCTTGGCATCCACTTCTCATGCCTGGGTATACAGGATGGAGCGGGTCAAGCCCTTAGAGTTTTCTTCAAATGTCACAACAGCAGGTACAGTTCTTCATCTGTCTTCCACAGATCCAGCGTTGTTCTGACAAGGGTGCCCATGTGTACTACATTTATGCCGGCCACTAGCCTCTGGGTGGGGGTAACTCCTGCCGCCTCCCTGAACAACATGGAAAGCATTCCCGGGGTAACCCTACCCACATTTGCAGAAATTACGGTGTGCCCTACTGCAAACAATCCCATGGTGCCCCTATTTACCTAAATCCAACATGGCAGAACCTTTCCTCCATAGTGCAGAGATCACGTTCTCACTTTTTCGATGTGACCAGGGAAATGCCCAAACCCTCTCCTCTGGTTACCCAAAGCCAGTTTTGGGGCAGCTTCTCTCCCACTTTGATTGGTGCATGGCTACTACAAGGATGATAGAGGGGGCAGACTCAGTTGTGAGCTACATCTGCCAGTGACAAGTTAGGCATCCTATGAAGATATGTAAGACACTGGACACAGCCAACAAGTCATCCTGTCTGGGGAAGGTCAGATTCTCCCCACCCCCAAGGTGTTTGTCTCAGCTCTGGGAGCCAATCCACACCTAATCAAGGAACTATTCAGTTTTTAGGTGACAGTTGGAAGCTCAGGCAAATGGGCTTCTATATGTTTTAGGCAGCCAGAAGGTATATCCTTAAAAGTACCTTTGTAAAATATTTGTTACAATTACAACTTTGCCAATTAATTGGATTTTCAATAGATATTCGAAAATGTCCAAGAAGACATTTTTATCTGGTTCCTAGGTGGAGATAACTTCATAAACTTTCATGAAGCATCCCAACGTTTCCCCATGGATCAGCTAACCCTGCTACAGGGTGAACACCCTTCACCACGAAACAGTCACCCGCATGTTGATACAACGCAGTTGTTTCCACGACCGCATTGTAACAACGCATACCATTACCCCGCATGTCGCAACAATGAATTGCGGAGGGGGGAAGAAGGTGTTGGATTTAAAATCCAACACCTTCCCTACTGTTCACACAGACTGGGGTTGGAATAGTAAATTGTACTATTCCAACATTCAACGACTTGCGGGGTAATGGTATGCGTTGTTACAATGCGGTTGTGGTAATGACCATGTTGTAACAGGATGCGGGGTGAAAGGCTGCGGGAAAACAGGCATAATCCTGCTACAGTAAACTTAGGACCATATTTATGACATTGGTGGTGCAGAGCACCGAATCAAGTCACCTTGCTGTGCTGCATCACAGGGAAAGGACAGGAATGCACTGTATTTATCCAATATGGAGCATTCCTGTCCTTTCCCCTTGTGCTGGCACCATTTTGGCAGCCTAGTGCCAACACAGACACCCTGCACCATGGTGCAAGGATGCCTGTGCTGCTGGCAGGATAATTTTTTTGCTGAAAGGGGCACATTCCTGCACAAAAACAATCCTGAGAGGCTTATTCTGCAGAAAGAGGAGAAAACAAGGAGAAATAAAGATATTTCTCCTTGTTACGCTTCACCTGGGGAGGCTTAAGATTTTGGCACATTTTCAGGTTTACCAATCCTTGTAAATCTGGAATTGTGTCAAAAAAACATGGACATTGCATGGAAACACCCACCTGAACTCCCATGGAATGCCTCCCTTGTGCAGAGTGAGGCAACACAGTGATTTGCGCTGTATTGCGGTAGAAATTTGTGCAGCCATTCAAAGCCAAGCAAAGTGGCTTTGAGTGGCTTCAAAAATCTGATTTAGAGGTTTGCATCACACATGTATCACATTGTGTGGCGCAAGTATGATGCAAAGCTCTCATAAATATGCCCCATAGTTTATAGCCCATTGTCCCTGTAATGTTATGTTCAACATTAAACTTTAACATGCCCTACTTTTAAATATCAAGCACTTTGCCTTATGGGTATTTAAGGCCAACTTAGGGGTGACTTATTTATTTCTAAAAGGATGGTTAACCTGTCAAAAAGGGGATATTTTAGCAGTTCGACTTTGCAGGGTAAACCTGCACAGCCAGGTTACTGGTGGCAGGCCTGCCTTCATGTTTTGCATTGTCACCTTAGTGGTGGCCAATATGTCCTGCAGTCCACTAGTGATATTTCACGTAGAGGCCCTGGGTACACTTTGTACCATATACTAGGGATGTATAGATAAATTAAAGATGTCAATCAAGCATGCTCATAGAGGTCGCCATACATACACTGGGCTCTTGATAGCAATGTGCCAGTTTGTAGAGTCCAAAACCCAGCAGTAAAATCTAGCAAAAAGTGAGTGGGACCTCTCAGAAAGGTTAATTTTCTTACTGCATGAAAGAGTGTTAGGAACTGTGGCATACCACGCAACAATTAATATGCAATGGGTACCTGGATGGATAGAATGGGTGATAAGAGACATAAACAGATACATATCAATAAAGCTGCTCTACGAAATGATGTATTTGGTGGCATAAGTAGAGAGAAAATAGAAATCGAAGTTCACTCATTAGATGAATTGTTTGAAACATGTTGAACATAGGGTTGTTGTCACAATAAGAAATAACGTGTTACATTTCCTGACAATAATCCACATAGAAAAATGGCTATACAAATGATGTTTGATGATTTCTCTCAATACTTACCAGACTCTGTCATCCATCTGTTCTCTGTGTCCAGTCCACATGTTGGCACACTGGACACAGAAGGCGAGGCTGTGGAAGGTGGTGGCTGGGCTGACAAAACAGCAACTTCAAAGTATTAGGAAGACATGGCATAGATTAAATGATTGATAAAGAAGAAGAAGAACACAACATTCCATGGTACAAAGTGCACACGTATCTATTCTGCACCCCAGACAACCACCATATGCTACTGGGCATGGATGTAGGAGAAATCAGTAAATCCTTTTTCCCTTTCAGGGATCTGATTTTGCACAGCCCTTAGCATTACACATCACAAAATCACTCCCTTTTAGTTTCAGAGTAACAGGGAGGTGGAGAGGTTTTGGAAAGCATGAACAAACTATGAAGATTGCCATAGAATAAAGGGTGAGCTTCGAACGAAAATGCACATTTTTTCAGGTTGTGCAAAGGCTTCACATAATTCACTCCTATCTTCTTGTTTTCAATGCCGCCATCCGTAACATTTTCCAAGTGCAAGACTACTAGAAGCTCACCATCTAATGGCCATATGAAACTTATTAGCAGAGGCGGCAAGTGAACAGACATACAACTAAGAGGAATGGTGCTTGTATATCACTCGATGGCCTAGGGAAAAATTGCTCCCATTAGACAGACATCCTGGAAAATAACGTTGGACCTCATGCCTGGAAAAGAGTGCTAATAATTCCATTACTAAAAAAAATCCACAGCAGATCCCTCAGTTCTTAGAAACTACAGACCTATAACTCAATTAACATTTCCAGTTAAAATTCTTGAATGATATGTCAGTAAGTGACTAGCAACATATTTAGAAGACCATACCCTCTTAGAAGAGGGGCAATCTAGATTTAGGCCGTCATATGGCAGTAAATCTACCCTGGTTCTGGCTATGGATGAATAGCAGCTAGAAGTGGACACAAGTCAAATGGCGGCCCTGATATTACTCGACCTATCAGCCGCTTTTAACACGGTTAAGCAAAGGACATTATTGTCCAGATTAGCAAAGACTGGAGTTGATGCATAAGTATTGAAGTGGATCAAATCTTATCTAACAAATTGAACACAAACAGTTTCACTCCTTCTTTCCAGCAGCTTTTCAAAGTCGTGGAATTTATCATCTACCTGTGCCCTCTATTGACCCTTATTCAATCTCATGGTGTCCGTTTTTATTAACCACATGCGCGCAGCGGGTTTTCCCGCTGCGCGCTGAAGTTTTTAAAACCCCGCGGTTCATGACGAGCTCAGCTCGCCATGAGCGCACGGCAGGTAAACATCATGACGAGCTGAGCTTGTCATCAGCGCAGAAGGGGTTAAATATGCAGATGATACACAGCTAAATCTCTCCCTAGATAATGCTAGACCAGAATATTTGGGCTTGTTTCATAATTGTTTGAGGGATGTTGTGAACTGGCTGAGAAACAACTCCTTAAAGTTCAATTGAGATAAAAATTGAAAGTCTTTGCTACTCAGCCGACAAACCTTTAGGGGACTTCTTTCCAACTTTTGGTCATTGACAAACAATGGTAACCCAGAAGTATCACTGGCGGTCCACAATCTTGGGATTCTCTTTGATTATAAGTTATCCTTGACAAACCATGTCAATACGACAGCAGCAAAGTGTTTTGCGTTGCTTTGTATTTTAAGGAATATTTTACCTTTATTACCTCATCTGCACAGACACTTACAGTGTGCTATCCTAAGCAAAATTGATTACTACAATGCCTTTTTAATTAAGAGCACCAGAATTTTTAATTAAAAGACTCTACAGAGTACAAGCAGCAGCCTCAAAGTTGGCGCCGAATAAGGCAAGTTTGTCAACATGCTCTAGAGCTCTAAAAAAGCTCCACTGGCTTCCAGTACAGGAAAGGATTCCATTTAAATCAGTATATATAGTTTTTAGAGAAATTCAGAAAAAAGGGCCCCTGCTCCAGCAATGGAAATTCAAGCGCCATATACCGCCAAGAAATCTTCGCTCTTCAAATGAAAACTTGAATGCATCCCTAAAGTTCGAAAATATAAACAGTGGGGTCGAGCATCCTCGGTTAGGGCTGCTCATCACTGGAATAAGCTACTAGGCTCCTTGAGAGCCAGTCAGGAACTGCTTCAATTTAGGAAAGCATTTAAAACATGATAATTTCCCATATAAACCGATTAAAGTGTCCCATGGACTGAGTAGTATCTTCTAAAATACGATTGCCAAGATACCTTTGGTGTGAAATTTGCCCTTTATAAGTGTTCTATAATAATAATTATAATAAAAATCCTAGTGGCAGATTCAAAATGTCATTCAAGAGCCATCCATGGTGGCGACAGGTCATTAGCGACAATGATAATTGTCTGAAGGGGAGGGCAAAACAGTGAGACACATTGCATCATGATCAAAGAGAATAAAATGACTCGCTCATGCCAGCTAGTTCATCATCTCCTGATGCAGAGGAGTCCTTAATGCCATCTTTACCCGGCTGGCATGAGAAAAGAGACCCTCCGTAGCATAGGTTTCAACTTTGCGTTATCTGTGGAATCCAAGTATGCTGACACTCGCGTTAACTGTGATTCCACAGTAGGCACGGAACCCGCAGATAGAACTGGCATCAGATTTTCACTAAGGCCGTACCAGCCATCATCCCACCATTTTACTGATTTTGAGCCATATTAACTTGGCATTATGGCACAAGAACCATGTCAGCAAAACTGTTCTTTATACGGAACATTTTATCTAATGTTTTTTCAGTTTATGCTGGTTGGAACTTTTGTTATATTTGGGAGAGAGGGTATGGTCAGTGGACTACTCCCCATGAGTGATGTCTCATTGTTGACACTCATCCACCACCCCCTAGCAGTCAGACATTGTTGTGAGGAGAAAATACAAATGGGCAGGGTGCATTCACACGTGAGTCCACACCATAACCTAAGGCAGAAGTCTTCAAAGTGGGGGTCGGGTCCCCCTGGTGAGGCCTTTATTAATCCCAGGGGGGGGGGGGGCACCAGGCTCTGGCCAAGAGAAGCATCATGCTGTTAACAGTGCTTTAGTAAGGGCCTTATTTTGATTTCGGCAGAGTAAAAGCGGGCCGCCACACTCCCAAAACAGCCCGCCCGCCAGATTACCGCATCATCCTGAAAAGTATGGCAGTGAGGAAACTTGTAAATGCTAGGCGGTGCCGCAGTGGCTTCTCCAAGGATATTGAGACCTGAAGACCGCCACTCCACCGCCAGGCATCTCTGATCCCTGGCGGTTGCGGTGGTCCCAGGAAAACCTGACCACCCTGGTCATAATAGTGCGGTCAGAAGACCGCCACTGCTGCGTCTCCGCGAGTCTGTCGATCCGTGGACCGACGGACTAGTAATAAAGCCTTAAGTGTCAATGGGGAAAGGATTCCAAATATTTCTCAAACGTCCTCCCCCACCACCATTTCTGATAGTCTCACTGTGGATACTTTTACACTTTAGTAAGGCCTGACTGGCAATCATGCTTTTGAAGGTATTTTAAAAAGGGGTAACAGAACTTAACTGCTATGTTTAAATATGTTTGGACATATTTAAACATTGCCAATTCAAAAGCATTATTGGGAAGCATTCTGGGGGAGGGACGATTTTTTTTATTAGACACGGGACGGGCCATTAAAAAGTTTAAAGACAGCTGGCCGAAGGTCTGAGAGAGTAATATTCCTGGATTTGAGATTGAAAATATTGCGTTCACATCCGACAGTCCGCATGGGCCAGTAAGGGCCGGAATAACACAACATATGACTAACATTCCTAAACTCGGTGGACAGTGCTAGGACACCCTGTACCCGGGTTTTAGTCACGCCGAAGAAAGAAATAAAAAGAATAGTTCTATTACTGAGCCTAGAAACTGGATTGCGGCCAGGCTGCATTTTTCCTCTGCCTACAACACGTTACTTTTCTCTTTTATTATTAGAAAAATCGATAAATAAAGACATTGTGGACAAGGAACTTTGATCTACAGACGCCTTTACAAAACGTGCGCCCCGTCTATTTCTACAGCTAATAACTGTTGCCGGCCCTCGAGAAGGCCTCGGAATGAGCAATGCGGAAGTTTTGGGTGGTTTTAGTCGGTGCTACCAGGACGCATTATCAGCCGGAGGAAAGTTACGGAGCAGAAATCCAGAGGAAGCCGGGAAATTATATTTATTGTACTGCGGGGTGAGGAGAGGGATTTTTCTTCTTAGATGATTTCTTGGCAAGCCTAATAACACCCAGGTCCCAGCATATTGAAAATCGGTGAAAGGAAATGGACAGAAAGCTGTGCCTATTCACGGCTTGATGGGTTCATAAAACACGCGCTATCAATCCCCTCGGACAGGCGAGGAAGAGCGGCTAAGCGTATTTTAAAGAAATTGCATGGAATTAACTACCAACCTTTTACCGCAACAAGTGCTCTTCAGAAAAGTATTGTCAGACAGCTATTTAAACAAAAATAGCAACTTAAGAACGAAACTGAGTCCTATCACTTCAGTGTGTTTTCACTGCCCGTCACGTTTTACCCCAGATAGGGCTGCAAATAAAAACTAGCATTTTTAGTTCTGGCTTCTCGGTGCTTTTGTCCTCAACTTATGTGATGCAAAGTTAATGAGCTTTACAAAGCACTTCTGCGCGAAGGGCACTGGATCAGTCCACCAGCGGATCTACCTTCATTCCAGCATTATTTGGTTTGTGCATTCATGGTAAAAGAGTGTTTCTATATCTTTTTTTGGCCTTTAGAGAAATGTAATTGTCCAATAGTTTCATGCAAAGCAGCGCTTTGTGCTGCTTTGCTTTATTTTCAGGCAACATTCAAGTACAAAACAAGTTTAACTTCTGCAGGTTTGCTTCACTTTTGTGAAGTAAGCCCGGTTCACAATGTTTGTAAATCTGGCCCAACACATTAAAGGCAGTGGTCGAGTTAGGGTGTGTTCAACCTGACCACCTTTGGCGTGGTATTCCCCTAGACGTTTTGCCTTCACTACTCTTTATTTGCTAAACCTACTTTTGTTGGCATTAGAACTCTGTGCACTTTATCCCTGCTAATCAGAGGTAAAGTCCTTGTGCTAAGTCCCTCCCCCCTGCCAAGTATCCCTCATCAATTCAAAAAGGGGGGTGGTGATGGACAGAGTATCTGAATTAAGCAGAACACTCCTACCCAGTCAAAGGATCAGGGCTTGATCCATCACCGTTTTTTAGCTCACTGCACCATCCCAGTTCAGAACCTGGCTACATGCAAATTAGTCTGGCCCTGGCCCAGTGCATCATGGGAACAGGGCAGACCAAACTACCAAGCCAATTCTTTACCGGGAAGGAAACAAGCTTCCGGGGACCGGTTTCTGGCATTGCAGCCGTCTTCGGCCCGGCTTGCTTGAATCCTGATGGTGCAATGCGCAAGGGACTCACATCTGAGTATACCCTTCCACACTTGTGGTGGCTAAAACGATTCAAAAAGGGGGGTGGTGATGGACAGAGTATCTGAATTAAGCAGAACACTCCTACCCAGGCAAAAGATCAGGGCTTGATCCATCACCGTTTTTTAGCTCACTGCACCATCCCAGTTCAGAACCTGGCTACATGCAAATTAGTCTGTCCCTGGCCCAGTGCATCATGGGAACAGGGCAGACCAAACTACCAAGCCAATTCTTTACCGGGAAGGAAACAAGCTTCCGGGGACCGGTTTCTGGCATTGCAGCCGTCTTCGGCCCGGCTTGCTTGAATCCTGATGGTGCAATGAGCAAGGGACTCACATCTGAGTATACCCTTCCACACTTGTGGTGGCTAAAACGATTCAAAAAGGGGGGTGGTGATGGACAGAGTATCTGAATTAAGCAGAACACTCCTACCCAGTCAAAAGATCAGGGCTTGATCCATCACCGTTTTTAGCTCACTGCACCATCCCAGTTCAGAACCTGACTACATGCAAATTAGTCTGGCCCTGGCCCAGTGCATCATGGGAACAGGGCAGACCAAACTACCAAGCCAATTCTTTACCAGGAAGGAAACAAGCTTCCGGGGACCGGTTTCTGGCATTGCAGCCGTCTTCGGCCCGGCTTGCTTGAATCCTGATGGTGCAATGAGCAAGGGACTCACATCTGAGTATACCCTTCCACACTTGTGGTGGCTAAAACGATTAAAAAAGGGGGGTGGTGAATGGACAGAGTATCTGAATTAAGCAGAACACTCCTACCCAGTCAAAAGATCAGGGCTTGATCCATCACCGTTTTTTAGCTCACTGCACCATCCCAGTTCAGAACCTGGCTACATGCAAATTAGTCTGGCCCTGGCCCAGTGCATCATGGGAACAGGGCAGACCAAACTACCAAGCCAATTCTTTACCGGGAAGGAAACAAGCTTCTGGGGACCGGTTTCTGGCATTGCAGCCGTCTTCGGCCCGGCTTCCTTGAATCCTGATGGTGCAATGAGCAAGGGACTCACATCTGAGTATACCCTTCCACACTTGTGGTGGCTAAAACGATTCAAAAAGGGGGGTGGTGATGGACAGAGTATCTGAATTAAGCAGAACACTCCTACCCAGTCAAAAGATCAGGGCTTGATCCATCACCGTTTTTTAGCTCACTGCACCATCCCAGTTCACAACCTGGCTACATGCAAATTAGTCTGGCCCTGGCCCAGTGCATCATGGGAACAGGGCAGACCAAACTACCAAGCCAATTCTTTACCGGGAAGGAAACAAGCTTCCGGGGACCGGTTTTTGGCATTGCAGCCGTCTTCGGCCCGGCTTGCTTGAATCCTGATGGTGCAATGAGCAAGGGACTCACATCTGAGTATACCCTTCCACACTTGTGGTGGCTAAAACGATTCAAAAAGGGGGGGTGGTGATGTATCACTCATCAGGCATTAGACTAACGTGTTTTAATGTGGTGGTATGCATCACCCCGCTGAAATGCGAAGTCACACATATTTAGCGCCTCATCGGCTATCAAGTGGCCAGTGCGCTGGCTGCTAATATAGCATTTTTGACTGAAAGCTCCAAGTGGCAGCGCACGCTGTGTGCTGTTCCTGGAAGCCTTGATGGCTGCCTGAACTCTAGCTCAGCTGCTTCTGCTACAATGTAGCAGACGTTAGGATTCGATTCACCGCGCAGCCAGGGCATTACAGATACATTTCATTGACGTCAGGAGGAGTCAGTGAGTGCCCAATAGCTGCTACAGAACGACAGACACTGATAGTCAGCCAGTGAGGTCAGGCATGAGTCTCTGAGATTCCCAGTAATAGGCGGGTGTCTCCTGCCGCAGTTGCCCACGGCAGCAAATGAATCAGAAAGTTTGGCCGGTCAACTGGCGGCAATTATGTAGGCGGTAATAATCATGATCCGGTGTTGTAACAAATCCAACCCCACCAGCGGCTAACTGAACCATGAACTGGTGGCCGGAGTAGTTTGTGTAGCGCGGCGGGGCCTGGGTCACAAGGGCCGCAGCTGTGCTAATTAATTACACACAGGAGACAGTGCTTATACTCTCGGTCGAAAGACCCGAGCGGTGTTCCGCCCATTTATTTATACCCTCGGGACAAGCCCGCCCGAGGGGTGCATGAATGCGTGGGGTGCATCGCAACATTGTTGTGGAGAGTCCGTATGGCTCTCTACATCCCTCCTTTCTTTTAGTTCTAGATCTTAAACTTCTCTTGGTTCAGGGTGAGGCACATGCAAAGTCTCTTAGCTGTTGACTCGGCCCGGGGTCGGACAAAGGCCATACTTCTGGCTCCGGACGCAGGGAGATGTTGTGACCCCAGCCGGGGTCCCCTCAGCCGACTCGGCAGCGGCGCTTTGGCCGGCCAACCGGACACCACCATCCCTTTACTTGGCCAACTTATCTCGGCGATTCCGGCAAGGCATTCCTCACTGTCGGCGATCGTGGGGTGGGGGGGTTGATAGGTTCGGCAAAGAGTCCTGATATTCAGAGACCTCAGGGGTTACTTCCACCTCCGTTGTCTTCTTGAAACTGGACACGTTCCTGCTGACAGATTGTTGTCCCTTTCTAGTGGTCACCATGATCCCTTGGATACGCACGACAACCCATGTCTCTTGCTCGAAGGGCATCTGGAACTTCCACCCGGGGTGTCGGTCTTTGATCACCACCCGGTCTCCCACTCTGAGCTGCGGTTTTTGAGCTCTACGGGATTCACTTGCCTTCCGGATCGTTGTCTCCCTCCTCGACTGGACGGCAGCATCCTCCCGCTCCATGGACATCCACGTCGGGTCAGCCAGGATACTGTCTCGTGGTGCTCGCTTGAACAGGAGATGAGCCGGAGCACTCTTGGTGGGGCTATGAGGAGTCTGACGGTACGCGCCAAGGAACTGATCGAGGGCCACTTCGGGATCTTCCCCGTTGTCCACTGCGATGCGAAGGCACGGTTGATCATCCTCATCAACCTTTCCACTTCCCC
Organism: Lissotriton helveticus; assembly: GCF_964261635.1. NCBI lineage: Eukaryota > Metazoa > Chordata > Amphibia > Caudata > Salamandridae > Lissotriton > Lissotriton helveticus. The sequence goes on along the minus strand of NC_136063.1, from coordinate 208,571,770 downwards.
GTTCGCTTGGAGCCATAGCGGGGTGATCTTCCTGTAATGTACCGCTAGGTTTTCCAGATAATCCAGGAACTTCCGCCCCTCGAAGGGGGGGTCCATTGTCGGACTTGACTTCTTCCAGCAGTCCCATCATCACGAAGGCTCGATCCAGGACTCTCTTCACTTGTGGGAATGCTGTTGACACTATGACTTCGACGATGGGAAACCTCGAAAGCGAGTCAAGCATGACCAGCATGTGACGATCGTCCGGAAAGCTCCCAAAGTCCACACTGATATGTGTCCATGGAGTTCTGAACGGTTCTTCTGCAATCACCGGTGCTGGCACTGGGTCTCCCCCGGTGATCGTGCAGGCATGGCACTGCCGCACCATCTCCTCTACCATGGAGTCCATAGCCAGGAACCAAACCTTGTACCTCAACCTTGCCTTGGTCTTGGCCATTCCCTGGTGCCCAACATGGGCCAACGCGAGGATCCTCCTCTGTAGGCTTTCTGGGACCACAATAAGATGTCCCCACAAGACGACGCCTCCTTCACACACACTGAGTTCACTTCGAACCTGCCACAATTGTTGACGGGCATGGCTAACCTCTGGCCGGAGGACGCGAGCACCGTCCAGGATATGGGCCCAACTGTTGTTTTCCAGGGCTCCCTGAACTCGGGACAGAGTGGTGTCTTCTTCCTGGGTGGCTTGGCCGATTTCTGAGAGCGTCATAGCCTTGGGACACGCCCATTGTGACACCATGTGGGCGAACGCCTCCGTGCTGCAGGCATCCGCAGACAGGCTAGCTGGTGCTGGAGATTCCAGGTGTCGAGACAGGTAGTCGGCAGGGTTGTGCGCCACCTTGAAGTTGTATCCCTGTAGCTGTACGACCCATGGTTCGATCCTCAGGGGTGCTAATTGGGATGAGCCGGCAAACAGCGGGAGCAGTGCCTTGTGGTCGGTCACAACGCTAAATTCTTGGCTGCAAAGATACAAATGAAAGTGCTGGCACGCCCACTTGATCGCCAACGCCTCTCTCTCGAAGTATCTGGTCTCAGTGTCGGTTAGGGCTTTCCTGGCGTAGGCAACAGGCTTCCATACTTCCGGGCCATGTTCTTGAAGAAGGGCTGCCCCAAGGCCCACAGAGCTGGCGTCAACGACCAGTTACGTTCTGCGTTGTGGATGAAAGTAGGCCATCATGGTCTTGTCAAGTAGGCCCGCCTTGATGTCCTGGAAAGCCTTGTTGGCCGCTAGTGTCCATTCCCACTTGTGGTCTTGACGCATGAGTGCCCGCAGCGGCTCGGACATGGCTGCCAGATTGGGAATAAACCGTCCATAGTGTGTGGCCATCCCGAGGAAGCTACTCAGCTCAGTGGGGTTGCAAGGGGTGCTGGCTGCTCGGATAGCTTCGGCCTTCTTCGGATCCACCAGGAGTCCCTCACGGGTGAACGAATAGCCGAAGAAGTCAATGCTCTCCTGATAGAATTAGCACTTGGATTTTTGCAGAGTCAGCCCGCAGTCTACTAGCTGTTTGAGCGTGGCTTGGAGGTGTGAGTGATGCTCCTCGAGCGTAGCAGAGTACACCAGGATATTGTCGCTGAAGTTGATCACCCCCTGAAACCCGGACAGTGCTTCCCGGATGGCATTTTGGAAAACTTCGGTCGCTGATGATACTCCGAAGCTGAGTCTCCTGTACCTGCGTAGGCCCACATGCGTTGGAAAAGTAGTAATATACCGGCTTTCCGGCTCCAGTTCCAGCTGGTGGTATCCTGCGTTGGGGTTCAGTTTGGAGAACCACTTTGCTCCATTTAGGTCATCTATGATGTCGTCCATCGTATGGGTGATGTGGGGTTCTCTCTTTACCGCCATATTCGGCAGTCTCATATCGACACAGAGTCGAATTGCTCTTGGTTGTTTGGGTTTGGGTGCCACGACCAGCGGGGACACCCATGGCGTAGGCCCGGACACCTTCTCGATGACTCCTAACTCTTCGAGCTTCCTGAGCTCCTCCTTCACTTGTGGGCGTAAGTTGAAGGGCACCCGACGGTGCCGGAGGGCCACTGGTGACACGGACGGGTCAATGTGGAGCTTGACCCTCTTGCCTTTTAGTTTCTCTAGGCCTTCGAAGAGCGCCGGAAATTCCTTTGGCATCGCCTCCGCATGGAACTCGTGAACTTGATTAGCAAAGAATACAAGCCCGAGGTCTTCCGCTGTGTGACAGCTGAGCAAAGTCCCTTTCTTCCCCTCCGTGACGTGGAATTTCGCTTTGGTGGAGTAGCTTCCACTCACGATGGTGGTCTGAATGACGCCCCGGAGAGGGAGCGGGTCTGTCCCTCCGTACGTGTAAATCCTTGCAGTGGATGGTGCGAGGGGAGGTCGCGGTGAGAGGCAATCATATTGGTCGGAGTCCATCACATCGACGGAGGCCCCAGTGTCTATGAGAGCATATACGTCAGTGCCTTCGATGGAGACGGAGCACATGGAAGGTGGCCTTCGACGGGTCCCCGTCCGGCTGACATATGACACCACAAACACTTCGTTGTCCTCCTCATCCTCATACATGGGGCGTCGCTCTTGGGGCTGGTCATCTGGTACCGTCGGTGGGTCATCCAGAGAGATTTGTTGAACGCGCTGTGACACACCTCTGGGACTTGACATCGCCAATCGTAACTTCCCTCCGCGGCATACTTTGGCGTAATGGTTTAGCCTTCCACAGTGGGAGCATATCTTTCCTTACGCCACGCAGACGGCCGTTGCAGGGTGATCTTCCCCGCAGTACCCACATAGTCCACCTGGTGGTGGTCTAGGCACCTGGCGAGGTGTCGGGGGCCTTCTCTGAATGGCTTCCACCTTGTCCTCCTTGATCGGCAGGGGCCTGGGTGCCACTGATGCGGCGACTGGGGTGTGCAAGGTGGCTTCCATCTCCTCTGCCCTGGCGTCCGACAGTTCATGGGAGCGAGCTAGGATTAAAATCTCATCCAGCGAGATTCCTGGTTGCCGGAGGATGAGTTTTCGCAGGAGTTTTGAGCGGCATCCTAGGATGATCTGGTCCCGGATCTCGTCCGTCGGGTCCGTGAAGGGGCACGTGCTGGCCAGCTGGCGCAGTCGCGCATAAAACATGTCCACGGATTCAGTCTGAGTTTGCCACGCCCTCTTGAACTTGAATTTCTCAAAGTCGTGATTGAGCTGTGGGTCGAAGTGTTTGTTGAGCGCCGCGACCGCTGCCTTGTACTCATCGTCGGTTCCGGTATTGGGGAGCGTCTCGAACAGATCGTATATCTCTGCCTCACCATAATAAATGAGGAGTGATCGCTTGATAGTCCCATCGGTTTCTCGGGTCCCCTTGAAGTAGTGGTTGCGCCGCCCGACCCAGGCCTTCCATCTTGACGCTGCCATTGTGGGGTCCGCGGCCTCACTGAAGGGGGTAATGGTGCGACCGCCATGTGGGTGTGAACTGGTGGTGGGGGTTTGGCAGCGACCACTGGATTACGCCCTCCATCTTGCTGGGCAGCAGTCCCTGCTGCTGGGGTGGTGTTGCTCATTGTGGCTAGGCACGAGCATGTGGGCGCAGGAGCGTGCCTTGCGTTCTGACGTGGCCTCTCAGCACGTGTCCTTAACACTCTGTCGGTGTGGTATCCCCTCGTGCCTGCAGGTGGCATTACGTTTTTCTCTGAGCACCTTAATCTGTGCCCTTGGAGTGTGATTAGGCTTAGCCCCCACAGGGTTGTGGTTGGTTTCAGTCCCCCTGACCAAAAGTGTGTTGCACTTTGTGTCCTTGCTTCCACTTTCCCCTTCCTTTACATTTGTGTTTTTTTTGTCAGCTGCCAATGCTTGTTTGGCAGGCAAAGTCTCTGGGGCACTGTTAAAAACCTCTTCCCTCGAAGTAAGGCGTCACACAGGGCTCTCCCTCGAGGTTCCAGCAGGCGATGCAGGCAGTGGAAGGGGCAGCCCTAAGCCATGGCCTCACTGCCCGGGAGCAGGCTTGTAGAGCGAGTCTGGGCCAGCAGGCCCTGTGAGGAGCCGGCGCTGCAGACACATGGCCGTGGGGGCCGCCGCAGATGAGGAGGTGCACGCGGGTGGGGCAGCAACCACTTACCCCTCAGCACTGCGCCGGCAAGCCCCTCCAGCTGAACACGCTCCCTTGTAGTGCGGGAGGCGCGCGGGCGGGCTCGAGCCAGCGTCAACATGGGCGGCGGGCCCCTTGCAGCGACAGACTCCTTCTCGCTCGTGGCAATGCAGGATGGGCTCCGCAGTCGGTCACCTTCCTTCGGCAAACACAGGCACGGCGTGAGGGGCAGAGCCGGTGGACACCGCGCTCCCAGAGCAATGCGGGTGGACTCCGCAGCCGGTTACCTCCGCAAACACTACATGGCCACAGCGTGCGAGGGGCACCGCGGGTGGGCACTGCATGGTTCTCGAAGAAGGACCACTTGGGGAGAGTGGGCACGCGTGGGGTACGACCGGCCTTGTCGCCAATGTGGCGGGGCCCGGGTCACAAGGGCCGCAGCTGCACTAATTAAGTACACACAGGAGACAGTGCTTATACTCTCGGCCGGAAGACCCAGAGCGGTCTTCCGCCCATTTATTTATACCCTCGGGACGACCCCGCCCCGCCCCGACTGGTGCATGAATGCGAGGGGTGCATTGCAACATTGTTGTGGAGAGTCCGGATTGCTCTCTACAGTTTGCAGCTGTCCAGAAATCTTCCTGACTATGCACAGTCCATCAAAAAAACTTATCCCCGATATAATGGGCCCTGTTCTGGCTCAGAACACCCCACCTCTCACCGCCGACGCGAATACAGACGCTCAGCTCCTTAATGAGTGGGTCGGGAATATGGTTTCTTCCATTGCTCCGGCCTCACGCGCATTATCAAAGAGAGATTCCCCCTCCGCCCCCTGGTTCTCGCAGGATCTCAGAAAAGAGAAAGCAGCCTGTAAAAGGCTGGAAAGACAATGGAGAGCAAACTACGGGCTGGCAGAAAAAGCCAAATATAAGGAAGCAGCCAAAAAACTGCAGAAAGCTATCAGGAAAACAAAAAAACAATTTTATGCGGACTCTATTCAACAGGCCGAACAGTCAAGTAAACAGATCTTTAAGGTCGTACAGTCCTTTTTTAACCTAAATGCATCGAGAGGGAGGTCCCTCCGTCAGTCACTTTATATGAAAACATCTCTGAGTTCTTCGACCAAAAAATCAAAAAAGTTTACGAATCCTTTGGGCCAGAAAAAAAAACGGTGAAATCGGACCTAGCGATTAAAGATGTGATGGGTGAAACCCTCACTCAATTTAAGACCATACCTCTAAGTACGGTGAGACAAGAAATTGCTAGATGCAAATCCGGCTCTCCGGACGACCCATGTCCAGCCAAACTATGGGACATAGCGGACTTTGTAGCCCCTACAATACAACAAATCTGGAACTCATCCACCGCTTCGGGAGTATTCCCGAACAGCTGGAAACATGCTACTCTCCTTCCACTGAAAAAGAAACCTAATGGGGATCCAGAAGACCTCAGTAATCTTCGCCCAATCTCACTGTTAGCCGCCCCCGGAAAAATGTTTGAGAAAGTAATACAGCGCCAGCTGAGTCAATTCGCTGAAGTAAATAAGATACTTCATGAAACACAGTCAGGCTTTCGCCCCGGCTTCAGCACGGAGACAGCGCTAATTGAGGTAGCAGAGTCAGTTAGGTGGTCGATGGATGCAGGAGACTCAGCGATGCTGGTACTCCTGGATCTATCGGCCGCCTTCGACACGGTGGACCACACCAGACTACTGATGCGATTGACCAAGATAGACATCCGTGACAAAGCAATAGAGTGGATACGCTCGTATCTGTCCCAGAGAACACAGAAGGTGGCACTGGGGACTGTCTCTTCAGCACCTAGAGTCCTCGGCTGTGGAGTCCCGCAAGGGTCGGCACTCAGCCCTCTTTTGTTCAACATCTACCTCGCTCCTCTCTTTACGTTGATTGCCAACTGGGGTGTCAAGGCAATTTCCTATGCCGATGACACCCAGTTGGTATTTCCGTATTCAGAGGTATCGCAGGAATCCTTCTCGAACTTTAGGGGATGTCTCCAAGATATAGCCTGTTGGATGAATACGAACAAACTAAAATTAAATGCCAATAAGACTGAAGTGATCTTCTTTGGTAAAGGCCCCCCTCCCCCATCAGAACTGTGGTGGCCAACAGAGATGGGCCAAGCCCCCTTACCCAATCGCTCGGAAAAAATCTTGGAGTGAGGTGGGACGATAGCCTGTCCTTTACCTCGCATATTCAACAAGTTTCCGGTTGTTGCTTGGGTAAGCTGAGGAACCTCTGTAAGATCCTGAGGCTCCTCCCGGAGAGTTGCCGGAAAACTGTAATCCATGCCACTGTTACATCCAGGCTGGATTACGCCAACGGACTATATCTGGGCCTACCAAAATACCTGACTCACAAACTTCAGGGAGTCCAAAATGCGGCTGCGAGACTGCTGCTGCGTATCCCTTTCAAGCAGTCAGTCTCTCCGCACTTGCGATCACTGCACTGGCTTCCAATTGCCAGCAGAATCAAATTTAAGGCACTCACGCTGGCTTACAGATCTCTGTTTGGTACCTGCCCGGAGTACCTGAAAATTCGTCTCCCGAGATACTCCCAAGCACGCGCGCTGCGTTCCAATGGCCGCGTTCAACTGGTTGTCCCACGTACGAGAAGGGCTCGATTAGGAGGTCGAACTTTCTCTGCATATGTCACAACATTATGGAACACCCTACCCCCAGCAATCCAGCAAGCCCCCTCCGAACCTGCTTTAAGAAGTTGCTAAACACCTGGCTCTTCTCCCAACCCCGCTAACTTTCCCACTTCTTACCCTCAGGTCAACTGTGTTCTGCTAGCGCCGGGACACCTCCTTGTGAGGTAGCTGTTCGCGCTTTACAAAATGCTGTATTATTATTATTATTATCATTCCCCAATCCTGCCTGGCAGGCGACGCTGCGGACGCGGTCCAAGCACGTTTGCGTTTGCCAGGCAGCACCAGTATAGTTCTTGCGGGCCCTCGACGCAGGAAGTACCCAGCCTAGCCCATGAGGTATCCTGATTTCAAAGTTGCCAGTCTTAATTTGCTTGCATGCACAGCGCATGTGATATGATACATTGCATTTAAATTAGAGGCGTGTTTCAAAGCTGATCATTGAATAGGCACACATCGCACGCCTTCTTCTTTGCAAAAAATGCAGTTAATTATGGGCTAAGATTACCGGACTTGTGGTCATGTTGTAGTGCTGCGTGTTGCTGGTGTGTGTTTTCTTTGGTCGCAGCGCTTTGGAGCAGGCTCACTGAAGAGGCAGCCAGCGCTTCTGTGATTCTCACATGCAGGGCTCACTGGTATCACAAGGCGGTGAAGGGAGGGAGCCCAGCTGTGGTCCGAAAGCGTGTCTGCCCTTTGTTCGCAGTCCCTGAGAGGTCACTTCACATCTGCAGGCTGGCTCCAAACAAAGTCTCCACAAAAGGGGTGGTGCAGAGGGTACTTAGGGCCAAGCAGAGTCCTGCCGCAGCTTGCACCTCCCAGCTAGGACACATCCTTCCTTCATTGCCCTACTTACAGAGCAACTTGACCTAACTGAACCTGCTTGGAACCTGGTACTAGCCTCTGCGGGAGGGATTTTTGGTCTTTAAAGAGGTGCCAAAATATTTTGATACATCGTCCCACTAGACCTGTATTGCTTCCTAAGGGGCTACAAATAGCTCCTACAGCTGGTCCTGTATATTAGGATAGTGAGTTAATCCATATATATATATATATATATATATATATATATATATATATATATATATATATATATATATATATATATATATATATATATATATATATATATATATATATATATATATCCCCACACCATTCCTCCGTGAGCAAGGTATTTGGAATACCGAAACGCGTAGATCTTAACAGCTGCCCTTGTTGGATTCTTAGAGAATGTGAAAAATAAAAGAAAAAATTGCAAAAAGGTCCTGTGGAGTGCGACCCGATTTGTTCTTCCAGCTGGAGGAATGGTGTGGGGATTGTGAGCAGCGTGGTTCAGCTGCAGGGCGCCGCACCCGTTTTGAGCGCTGCAATCACGACAAATGGAACCGGAGTGGAAGAAAATATATATATATATATATATATATATATATATATATATATATATATAACGCTCGACTCTCCCAAAGTCCAAAAGAAAGAGGCAGCACTCGCGGATCAAAGTCAAAGCCAGGGTTTAATCAGAGGGAAAAAGAAAAGCACAGACGCGTTTCGGCGTGAGCCTTCGTCAGTGTGTCATTCGTCCACATCTAACAGTCCATGTTATAAACATACACACAAACCATAAGCATTGTCATGAACATAGGACTACACCCCTTACGCCACTGTGGGCGCCATCTTGGAATGGTGTTCTCTCCAAGGGTCTATACTAATTTTAACATGAAGTAATCATGGTTAAAAATAATAATATATATATATTCCCTACTGGCGGTCGCCAGTAGGTAGTTATAGTTAGGACCTAGTTTCCATAGGAAAAGGGTTTTTTGTTTTCCCAATAACTTTGGGGGCGGGTGACAAATCTTCGCGAAATTTTTAAAACTCGTGGGGTGCTCCGGTCAGCTCCTATCCTGAAAGTTTCGGAGTGATTCGGTAAGCATGGGCCGAAAAAAAGGGGGATCCCAAAACGTGTTTTCTCCATGTTATTTTCCATATGAGATTTTCTACATGGCTACAGCCCGAACTGCTGAACGGAAATACACCAAATTTAGCAAAAAGTTAGACCTTGTTTCAGAAAGAACTCTTTTTGTTAAATGGTGTAAATCCATTTAGTAATTCCTGAGAAATAAAAAAAAAATAGGTTGGAAAATGAATTTACCATAGGAAACTTTAGTCACGGCTACAGCTCGAACTGCTGAACGGAATTACACCAAATTTGGCAAAACGGTAGTGCTTGGTTCAGAAAGCGCCCTTCTTTTAAATGGTGTAAATCCATTCAGTAGTTGCTATGAAAATCAACAAATAAAAGTTTCAATATATAGAGGCAGGGTGGATCCGTGGACCCTCCCGACCATGAGCTTTATTCTAATTAGCTGTCAACACTCCAAACCTGGAAGTGTTAGCAGCCATCTTGTGCCTCGGTAACAACAAGAAAAGGGGGCAGGGTAGAAATACCCGAACCTCTAGGCCTGCTCATGGGTTCCCACAAGGAACCGCAGGGCAAAAAAAAGCATTAAAAAATAAAAACGGCGAGATTCATGCACCCAGCGCGAATTGCGGCCGAAAATACACATGGCCCTCCACAGCCCCGGGAACCGCCAACCCCTGTGTGGGGGGGGGAAGTGGGGCTCCCACCCTGTCATTGCAAACGCTGCTTAGCTTTAGAAGCAAAAGCAGGGAAACCTGCTCTCACTTCAATGAAGCAAAGTAGAATTGCTTTTCCATAAGAGGGTAGCATCATGTCAGCAGCTCCCCTTATGGAAAAGCAATGCGGGCTCCCGCAGGAGGCAGGGAGCCGGAGGGACCGTGGGGGAATTGGGGTTCCCCCACGGTCTCCAACGGATAGGGCCGGCCAAGTGGTCCCACTCTCCTGCAAATTGTTTTTAAAAAGGCAGGCTGACCCCAGGGGATGGGATCCCCGGGACCATAATTGGCCTGAAGAGGGGGGCCACGCGACACCCCTCCCAAAGAAGAAATAAATAAAAAATAAAAAAGGCCGGCAAGGGGTATGGGATCCCTGGGGCCAGAAGTGACCTGGGAGGGTGGCCACGCGCCACCCCTCCCAAAGAAGAAATAAATAAAAAATAAAAAAGCCAGCCCCGGAGGATGGGGTCCTTGGGACCAATAGAGGCCTCAGGAGGGGGTCATGCAGCCCCCACCATAAAAAATAAATAAATGTGGCCCTGCCCCGGGGGATGGAGTGCCCGGGTCTGGATTGGCCATGGAGGGGGCCCACACGCCCCCCTTCCCGATACGATTTTTTGTTTTTTTTAAAAAAGGGGTCAGGCCCTGGGGAATGGGGTCCCCAGGGCCCAAAAACTAGCAAAAAGAAAGGGGGGCACACAGCCCCCCTTCTAAAAAAAAAAAGAAATTAAAAAAAAGACCAGCATCGTGCCGGAGCCCCCTCCCAGCACCATTTTAAGTTGGGGAATTAATTCCCCTTCAATACATGGGGTCCCTGGGGGCCAACTATCCCACCAGGTACCTCCAGTATGCACCGCAGGGCAGAGAGGTGATCCGAGGACACACCCCTTTTTACATCTCTGTGCAACGCAGCTCTGTGGCGCTTACTGGAGGTACCTGGTGGGCTAGTTGGACCCCAGGGATGCTTAGCATTCAAGGGGACTCAATCCCCAAACTTAAAACGCACCATGGGGCGCATTTGCACAGTGGTGAAGGGAGGGGGCGGGCCTGAGGTAACATGTGTGCAAACACGCCTTGTGGCCCGTTTTAAGGTGGGGAATTAATTCCTCTTCATTCCTGAGGGTCCCTGGGCGCCAACTAGCCCACCATGTACGTCCAGTAAGCGCCACTGCACTGAGTTGCAGAGAGGTGGTCCAGGCCATGCTCCTTTTTACACCTCTCTGCAATGCAGCTCTATGGTGCTTACTGGAGGTACCTGGTGGGCTAGTTGGACCCCAGGGACCCACGGGATTAAAGGGGACTTAATCCCCCAACTTACAACACGCCAGGGGGCGCGTTTGAAGAGTGGTGAAAAAAGGGGGCATAGCCTTTGTCAACCTCTCACCAATCCCACTGCATTGGGCTTACTGGAGGTAATTAGTGATGTCATTTGAGATGTCATGAGTGATGTCATCAGTGATGTCACTGACCATGTCATGAGTGATGTAATATGTTACGTCATCAGCAGTGCATTGCGGGGGCGCGAATTATATTTAGCTGAACTAACTATAACGGGGGAATTTCTCTTGTTTTGTACGAGTGAAATGTCCAACTAACCATAATTTTCCCTAAAACCTATCTTTTTTCAGTGAATATATATATATACATATATATACATACATACATACATATATATAAACATAAATATACATGTATGACATAATTGATTAAACATATTTATTTTACATTATTAATTCTATGTTTTCAGTATTTAGAATTTTGCACTATACATCTATATATAGATATACAATATATATATATTTATGTATACACAAATAAAATAAGAACCCAAATATAATGCAACATTAAAGTATAAAGAATTCAATAACCCAAAAAGACATTTACAAAAAATAATATCAATAATAAAGAAATTAAAATACAAAAACAAACAATATTAAATCTACATAGATGCACAAGTAATAATATAAATTCTGTTTCACCAATATTAGCAAAAGTGTTGGACTCCAGAAATATTAGATATACTATTCCCACTCTAGTTTAAGCAACAGTAGGCAAAGTGTTGGACTTCAGGAGGGGTTACTTTACATTTACTATTCCCTGTCAAATCTAAACAACAGTAGTGAGATTGTTGGATTTCACGGGGTTGAGATTTACTATTCCCACACAAGTTTGGGGATGTGGGAATCCCTAAGGCTGCCATTATATACCTCTGTTGTTTTTTTTTAATTTGTAGTTTACTGTGAGTGAACTTTGCTTTACTATGAATGTAATCAAGGTGTGTGCGCGCTCTCAGCTATTTATTCTCAGGGATGCATTTATGGATTGATTGTTGGTCCCTAAGCATTGGAAATTAAATTTATGTTTGCAATGTTTATGGGTAATTCACATGGATCCTGTCATCTGTTTATTTGCTGGTTTTATGCCAGCTTGCTTTCATCATGCGGTGTGCTCCCACATCCTGTTGTCCACTTTCATCATGTTATTTAACAAACCATGGGCCCACTTCTCAAAGGTAAACTTTTGTGTAAGTTTACTACTCTTCGGTATTCACAAAGGTAAGCTACTACTAGTAAAGTCAGATTTTTGGTCTAAGTTTACCTTTGTGAATACCAAAAAGTAGTAAAGTTAGACTTCAGGTCAAAGTTTACCTTTGTGAATACTGAGAAGTAGTAAACTTACACAAAAGTGTAAGTTTACCTTTGTGAATCGGGCCCTTAGTCTTTATGAATTCCGAGTGATCAGAAGATGTGTTTTTTGGGTTTAGGCATTCATCTAGAGGTTGAGGCCAGATCCTAACTACTAATTAGATGGAGTTCATCGTTCACACAATGGAACAATTTGATTTCTTATTCTTATTGCGAACATAATGACACTAATAATTCATCATTGAGCAGATCCTCTAGATTCTAATAGTGCATACCAAATCACATTTACCACAATATTAAATAAAGATATTTGTGTAATATTTTTTCATGAAAAATGGACACTTGGGGCCTGATTAGGATGCAAACTGAAATAGTTCCGACCATCGGTTGTAGCCGTTCCGACTGCATCCTTATCAGGCGGTTGGATTCCTTGCCGACCAAGTCATTAGGATGGAGTCAGTTGGAAAGGAATGCAACCGGACATTCCGACTGCCTTCCAACAGGATCAGAGAACCCGTCCGCCAGTCGGAATGTCTTCAGTAATCCCAAGGGCAGCTCTATCCTCTTGAGGGATTACGATGGCTGATTCCCACAGCCTTTCTGTGCCGTCCTTTGTGACACAGAAAGGCTGTGGGAATGCCTCTTTGGGGGCCCCTATGTGTGCAAGGCCTCGGGATAGTGGCTAGTGGCTAGGGGACACTGATGGTGCCCCCCCTGTTGATCCATGAGACAGTGTCCGGTCGCATCTTAATTGCTGGTTTGGGACTGCCGACAGGAGGTCGTCGGTCCCACTTCCAGAACGATGTTGAACAAGCTCTGGTCTATCCGACATCGTAATCAGGCCCTTAGTATAGAATGACTAAATTCTATCCTTATATTTTAATTACTCTAAAACAATTTCATATCAACAGACAACAACTTACCTTCCAGATTCATGGACTGTGTTCATGGACTGTGTGCTCTTCCGTTGACCAGAGGAAATGCAAAAAACTTTGATGATACATATGGCGGTTCATCTCTAACAAGATAAGAAGCATAGGGATACATTTATGATGACTGGCGCATCACCAGGGATGTGTTAGTCATTCTGTGCCGCTGTTCCGTCACCTATGGTGTGCTGCATTTACAATGCGGCGCATCATGGGGCAAAAACAGCACAGATGCGTGATGTATCTGTGCCGTAAAGGTGGCGCATTGCTGGAGTTGTATCGCAAGTGTGATGAAGCTCCAGCAAGGGTCGGGGGTGCCCCTGTCGCAGGGTTTCTGTTCTCACACAGAACTGTGGACAGAGGATTGGAACCTCGGCGAATTAGGGTGTCCCAAAACTCACGTTAGTAATCAAAAACTCCTTAGCAAGCTAGGTACAGTGTCACATTGGATATAACAAACTCTCAATGTTTAGACAATCCAGAATATGAACTTATAGTACCTCAGGATACGTGGAACTCATGAACAGTCGGTCGTTATATATTTCTTAGAAACCAGAACATGGAGTTAAGAAGAACACATGTGTATTTGAAATGTTTATTTACTAATGCCGTCTTCTGAGGCGTAGTATCTTAGATTATACAAGTACACATATTATCAGTAGCAAAATTACCAGCATAGTCAGTAGTACATAAAAAGCGAATGGTGACAGTATGTTAACATGCTGTAAATGAATAAGAGTTAGCAACACTTATAAGCAGCCGCGGGCCGTGGAGGGAGTTACGGTGAGGCAGGGAGGCGGGGAGGGGGAGAAGCAGGGTGGAGAATACAAGTACACATATTATCAGTAGCAAAATTACCAGCATAGTTACTAGTACATAAAAAGCGAATGGTGACAGTATGTTAACATGCTGTAAATGAATAAGAGTTAGCAACACTTATAAGCAGCCGCGGGCCGTTGAGGGAGTTACGGTGGGGCAGGGAGGCGGGGAGGGGGAGGGGCAAGGTAGAGAGGGCTCCACCCTGCTTCTCCCCCTCCCCGCCTCCCTGCCTCACCGTAACTCCCTCCACGGCCCGCGGCTGCTTATATCTCACCCTCCCTAATACACATATTATATTATTTGCTAAGAAGGTCTCTTTGTGTTGGTTTAGGGCGTGCCCATACTTTAGTGTCTTAGATTTGAAGGAATCACATCAGCATACACCAGCTCTCTCTTCATGTGAACCGCATCAACTGTTGTGTATGTGTGTTAGGCAAAGCAATATAAAACCCGCCTCATGCCCAGAATTGGCAGAAGTTGCACTTATGTTATGAGTATGAAGTCGTGGAGATCAGACCTCATAACAATTCTGTATCGTGTTGTTCTTGAAACTTTAGCACTCGCTGTACAGATATAGTTTAACAAGCAAAGCAGATAGTAGAGCAATAACATATTATTCTCATGTAAACCACGATGAACTACTAGGTGGAAAGCTAAAGCAACAACTAAGTGTCGTGTGCAGAAGTTGCAAAAAAGGAAAAATGGCGTTTAAACCGGTAATGAGCCCATGCTAACTTAACACGGTGTAAAGATATCCAGGACCTAGATGACACCTCCCCATGATCCGGAAACGAACTGAATAAGATAATAGAAGTGCCATCTCATGAGAGTAGATTGCAAGTTTATATGTGGACGGTCCGCAAGGTAAAGCATTAAAAACTAGGAAAATTTAATGCTAAAGAAAAATAAAACAGCCAAGTACTTTATCGAGTCTTAAGCCAATAGGCAAGGTAAATAATAAAAACTTGACAAATAAGTCAATGAATTGTCAATGAAATGCTAGTACTCAGCATATCAAACATGAAAAAGGTCTATGACATAACTGTGTATGCAAAATAAGCTGCAACAGCCTCCAATAGGAAGTCACCGTCTTCATCCGAAAACAGTTCAGCCATCCAATTTAAAAGCGGAAAAGAACATACGTGCTCTCCCAGCACCGGATCCTCTATCACCATCAGAGGACAGCTCGGTGGGTTTTCAAGAAAGCTCTGTTCCAAGAAAGACTGTGCTGCCGCCAGTAAATTCCAGGGACCAAGTAGTCCATGCATCAATGCCACAGCCATAATCCTTTCGCCAGGACAAACCAACTCGTGAGTAATGATAGGAGTCATCAGCTGATTAAAGTCGACGTCAGGAGAAACCGGTCCGCAGAGACACAAATCAATGGCCCAATCGAAATCACAGGTCAGGCAGTGAAATACAGGCTGGACACAGGTGAAGTAGGAGAATCGAAAAGATAATCCATATGCCGTGCTTAATATCGCCAACGGCATTGTGCCATAATATTCTAGCATGCGATTGCGGAACAGTGTCAACATCTGCAGGGTGGGAGGTTGCATAGGAGGGACATCCATATTTAAAAATGTAAAAAAGCACAAGAGCGTCCGCTGGTAATGCAAGTAAAAATGCCAATCCACGAAGCAGAGTGGAGAAAATATAATGAAAGGAAGCAGGGATGACTCCAAAGATTTTCTCAAATGAAGTCACGAGACCACTGGTAACAACTTTAAAAAAGTGCGCCAGGGCCTTTGTGGAGGATGCGTTAAAGATAGTCGGAACCATCTTGCTGAAATTGAAAGGCAAATCTTAATTGAAAAGGGTCTGCACCTCTGTACGGGTGTTCGCTATGTGAAGCACGAAAGTTTCACGGGCCGAACTCAAGGCCACCTCTCTCTGAGACAAAAGAGCTCTTATTCTTGCCATGCCGTTGAAATGTGCTCCCAAGGTTGGTATTTGTGGCCAGATTGAAAACTCCCTATGTTCATGTGTGGGAGGAAATAGAACATTTCTGCAGCAAATAACCCGTTCACTTACTGTTACGATAAAAGGAATACTTTTAATTAACTCAGAACAATCTTCATTATTGAGCATCAAATAACTACCATTTTCCAACAACTTGAACGTGGGGATGATAGCAGGAACTGGCGTGCCTTGCAACACGCAAGCCATATTTGGTCGGTGTTTGTTGCATGAACCGTGTAACTGTATGTGCCTACACATTAGTGAATGATCTGGCGTCTCAGTGCATTCCTCTCCATTCAGATAAACTTCTTGATCATCTTTGAAACATCTGTATGTGTATGGAAGCGACCAGACCTCATGAAGAAAAGCACTACCTAAAGGTTCATAACGACCTATTGGTATATATTTCATACAATTTGAAAACTTATATAAAGCAAAAGGCAGCGTTATTAAACCGTGGATAAGGCACGTTGCCAAAAAACCCGCAATCCTCTGCTGATGATGTCACTGAGCATGTCATGAATGATGTAATATGTGACATCATCAGCAGTGGATTACGGGTAATAGTATCTCTAGTTTACTCCCCTATAGCTGTCTTTCTTTTAACATAAGTGTCTGTTTCCTTCCCTTATACTTACTGTTTTTGGTTCGCTTCCGGTTCGCGTACCGGCGAGCGAACTGGGAAGCGAACTAAGAGAAATAGAGGTTGGCACAGTTCCAAATATTGTACCAATTTTTTAATAACGGGGAGGTAGTTCTGAAAAGAACTTTTTTTTTTTATTGTTTTTGTTGTTTTATATTTTTTTTATTATTTTTCGGAACATTTTTTTACTTTTTTTGAATTTTTCTGAACAGTTTTATATTTTTTGGGGTTTTTCTTGGAGGGGGCAATGAAAACGATTCATTGTAAAGGGCTCAACAGGAGCAACAAAACAAAAAAAGAAGTATTTATTATTTTGGGCGTTTCGTACAAACTTGCATATGATAGTCAATAGCTCTGTTGATCAGAGTGATGCTTCTTTCTCCGTAGGAAATGAATCCATCGCAAAATACGCAGATGTGTTTTACTTCACCAAATTTCATTTGTATATTTGGCACCATCTCCCTGCCCTCTGGTCCCGTTACTTCCGGTACAACAGATCTTCTGGCCATAATAGGGAGATTATCTAGGTCGTTCCGAAACTGTGCAGCACTGTAGTTGTTAGGATGCCACCTAGTCATATGGCGATGCATTGTGTAGTTTCCGAAACTGTATTTTTTCTCGGTTCCTCTGGACAGTCTATCTTGACATATAAGGCAAGTTACGTATCTTGCATTTACTTTTTTCTGACCTTTGGGAATTTTAAAAAATTGCCAAATGAAGTTTTCTTTCCGGTGAGACGTCTTGGGCTGCTCAGGCAAAAACTGCCTCTCTTCGTGCTCGTCGTCCTGTTCCTCTTCTTCCTCTTCTTGTTGAATTATAACTTGAGCAGGTGGTCCACTCTTCCTTGGATGTGGTGGAGGTGGTGGGGAAGCACCAGCTGAAGCTACTAAAGAAGCCATTGCTCAGTGATCACAAAGGGTCTTTCTCTCACAATGATGAAAGTCAGAGTGAGGAAAGAAGGAGGGATTTTCATCATTTGGGAAAAACAAGAGTTCTCAACCAATCAAAAGTGTTCATTTTAGATTATATGACCTAGTCTTACATCATTAGGAAACCAAAAGTGAAATGAACCAATGAAAAGTGTTATTACCAAGTCACATGACTTGCTGTGTTTACGTTAAGCGCTTTGCAGGGCCTCACGGTTTGCTTCCAGAAACCTGCGCTTTGCGACTCGCTTCGCGTACCAGTTCGCTAACGTAGCACGTCATATGACGTATCACGCGACAACGTGGAACGTCATGCGGACGGGAGGCGTCACGATGTTGTTTTCTAACGCGGCACTTGCGGTAAAGAAACGTTTACCGGCTCGCGGTCTATTTCGCGGCATCAAGGTCAGCTAACGGGAAGCTTCCCGATTCGCAAAGCGGGAACGTAGAAAAAAAAATATAAAAAAAAAAAATTATTCATAAACATATAAAATATATTTTTGGATTTAAAGAAGAATACATTTTACAGCTACAGATATTAGCTGTTAAAAAACCAATGAAATTCACAGAAAAAACCATAGGTTATAGACCATATATAGTTAGGAATTAGCATTTACAAAACCTTGAAAATTCACTGAAAAAACCATAGGTTATAGACCATATATAGTTAGGAATTAGCATTTAGAAAACCTTATTTTACTCACACAAAACCATTGAAATTCCATATATAGTTAGTTGCACTAACTATATATCGCGCACCCGCAATCCACTGCTGATGATGTCACATATTACATCATTCATGACATGGTCAGTGACATCACTGATGACATCACTGATGACATCTCAAATGACATCACTGATGATATCTCATTTGACATCAATGGTCACATCAATGATGATATCATTAATGTGACAATACAATGCATCTCCTCACACTTTAATATAACCTCTGTTACACCCAGTGTT
This sequence comes from Lissotriton helveticus, assembly GCF_964261635.1. Classification (NCBI taxonomy): domain Eukaryota; kingdom Metazoa; phylum Chordata; class Amphibia; order Caudata; family Salamandridae; genus Lissotriton; species Lissotriton helveticus. The sequence continues at coordinate 208,553,533 of NC_136063.1, read as the reverse complement.
AAATACAGAGTATAATTTTTGAAACCATTGACACACCAATACTAGTTACTACATACGCACTCACTGATTCCTACGTCTACACACACATTCACTCATTCACCCATACAATCATTCATACATACAATCACTCATCTTTACAACACTATCATATGCACTCATACACCTATACAGACACTCACACTCTGCCACTCATCCATGGAGTTACTCACACACCTAGTCAGTCCTGTAAAGAATCAATCACAGTTCCATTTTCTAATCTACACAGTTAAACATAGAGTACCTTACATTTTCAAACATATACTAACACATACTTACTCTCTTATAGAATCACTGATACAAGTACACATTGATCTGCACAGAGTCACACACCTCCCAGCCAGCCATACACACACTCAGTCTCCCATACAAATACTTGTGCAACCAATCAATAACCCATATAGCTACTTATATAGCTACTGATCAACACATGCAGCAGCTTGCACAACAACAGACATGCTGATGCACACTTTCAGACAGTTTAGTCACTAACCCGTGCATTTAGTAAGACGCATTTAATCACTCACTCATACAGTCAATCACGCACCTACTAAAACCTTCATTCAGACACTTATACATCCACTCATTCTTCAATATGTAAAACATATTTAAACTTTACAGAAACACATAATCACTGGATGTTGTCATCAGTGATGTCATTTGAGATGTCATCAGTGATGTCATCAGTGATGTCATCAGTGATGTCACTGACCATGTCATGAATGATGTAATATGTGACATCATCAGCAGTGGATTGCGGGTGCGCGATATATAGTTAGTGCAACTAACTATATATGGAATTTCAATGGTTTTGTGTGAGTAAAATAAGGTTTTCTAAATGCTAATTCCTAACTATATATGGTCTATAACCTATGGTTTTTTCAGTGAATATATATATATATATATATTATATATATATATATATATATATATATATATATATATATATATATATATATATATATATATATATATATATATATATATATTAATTAGACCGTATTGTGCTTTCCAAATCGTTCCATTACTGAAAAGGAGAGTTGTCTCACTGGGTATAACGTGCAGTATTTCATTAAATCAAATTACCGTGGCAACCTTAATCTAACCTAATTCTTTCCGTAAATCCACAGTTATTATTGTCCTTTATCTTCCTCTCTCCTTTCCTTATATTAAAATCTTTAAGTTGATAGCTGCAAAACAATTTTCAACATCTATTTTTAGCTGCTAATAGCTTGCTTTATTGATTCTATCTACAACCTTTTCTACATTGATTATTTTCCAAAGGCTTCTCTGGAGATCAATGTGTTTTAATCTCGATGCAGAGCAATCTGTTCAGTATCAACTACATTCTGTTCCAACTATTCAATAAAAATAGAATTTTTAAACCAGTTGGTCTTTGTTGAACACTACAGGGAAACACCTCTGAAGCATTAAAAGGGACAATGCTACTAACCAATTGGCGGAATGGCCTTTTGTTCATAACACGTTGTCAGTAATCTTCTGCCTGTGTTATTTTTAATAATAAAAGCTTTGCATTCACTGTGCAGAACATAGAAGAAATTGACTCACTTGAACGCCTCCCAAGGAACAGTACATGTCATATACGGCGATGGGTCACACTCTCAGCAACATACAGCCAGCCCCATCCTGAACAGGGATGTGCAAACATTTTTTTGTGGCATTTAAAAAATATTACACAAAATGAATTTTGCAATCCCTCATGAAAATTGAATGCGAGGGTACACCACAAATTCAAATGTCATGTAAGATGCACATAAACTGAGACGCAAGAATAAAATGTTTCCTGTTTGATGGCTCTACGACTCGCATACTGCTCAAATTAACAGTGGGGGATTTTTCTTGAATCCATTCTCAGTCTGGCGGAGGACACGGCAGGGCTGCTGTCTGTCACCCCTGCTGTTTTTGCCTGCTCTGCAATGCCTAGCACCTTCTCTTTGCCAATCCCCACACATCACTGATATTCCCATCCCAGGTGGGACGTCCAGCGTCTACCTCTATGCCAATTACATCTTGCTTACCCTCACGGACCTCCCTCATTCCCTCCCGGCCCATTGCGCATCCTCCCTGCCTTTGCGGCGCTCTTTGGAAACCGGGTTAGCTGGGACTAAAGTGAGGCACTACCCATGTCGCTGCTGACCACCAGTGCGACCATATCTAATTATTACTTTCAATGGAAGTCCTCACCCCTTAAGTACCTGGGGGTCTACATAAACCAAGGGCTATCCAGCATAATGGTGCATGACCTTTGAGAAACGGGCCCACCTTGATCTCTCAATATGGGGCAGGGTACAGGCAGCTAGAAAGGTGACACTGCCACAATACACCTAAGTCCATTGCATGCTGCCCCTACTAGCCCCTCTCTCATTGTTGCGCACTGTGGTCCGGAGCAAACAGTCTTTTGCCTGGGGTGGCCGCCCGTCCCCGGTTAGCCAGTACAAGCTCATGGCTCATCAATCTTGTGGGGGCCTGGGTTTCCCCTCGGTTGAACACTACACCCTGGCCCTGCACTTGGCACAGCTTGCTTTCATGCTTCCAGGGGACCCCAGATCTACTGCAGTGGCTGTTGACGGAGCTCACACTGCTGGGTTGCCCATAGGGATTGCACCAACTCAAGAGTGGCACGCCTATGCAACTACCAACCCAAGCTGTTAGACATGATCAAATCATGGCGGCAGAACACCACCTCTTCGGGGTCGATCCTCTTTTTCACGATTACGTGCTGTAATGGGGTAACTGTGGCCTCTGCATAGGTGGTGAGATGTTGAACTGGGAGACATGGCATTCTGCGGGCATCTACAGACTCCATCAAGTCCTTGAACAGGGTGCCCTCATATTCTTTACAGCACTACGTGAGCAATTTGGTCTCCCATCCCATAGTCCTGGGGATATTGGCAGCTATGGCATTGCCTCAATTGTCGCCTAGGTGCACAGCCCTGGGTTCTCCAACCCTCTCCTGTAGTCTCCTACCTCAAGACGCAGGCCGTTTCTGCGGATTGATGTCTGGCTTCTATAGCCTCTTGAGCCGTCATTCTTTCTCCCTGCCCCTCCTAAATAACCTCTGTATCACATGCCAAAGCAGATTTTAGACAGAATATGAAACAGAAGATTGGGCACACCTTCTCGAAGCATTGAATCATGGGTAGGCCTGGGCAGTGAACTCCGCTCCGTTCGCAAAGTTTGCAATGTTTTTCACGCTCTGCTGAGCACGCGGAGTTCCGAAAAACTCACAGAGCAGAAGTTTTTCCTTGCTCATGCTTGCAAACGTTAAGATGGTGAACGAGGTAAATCTAACGCTAGACCACCTCCTAGCGAGATTTCTCAATGCAGGCAGTCACAGATGGATGCGACCATTCCCATTGAGAAACCTTCCGTGTTAGTCGAACATCTACTCGAGCTGCAGAAAGAAGCAACGCCCTCTTGCACTGCACATGGCGCCGTTCGGGCTGATTTTCCAGTACGGGACAAACATCTGATGCTTACAGGACTCTACGTAGTGTGGCAGAGTTTTTTGGTCAATTCGCGAAGCTCCACGTAGTAGAACTCCACAAACTTTCCCCAGGCATAATCATGGGACCTAGAAGGTACGATTGAATTTCTGTCTCTTTAAGTCACTGCATGCCTGGCACTGACATCCCTTGAAACTGCAGGCAACGGACCTGTTACCTCATGAAAATCGCTGGTGCTGCTACCATGACTGCTGCAACTTGATGAACATCCTCTGTGATTGTCCCATGGTATAGCCTTTTTGGGTGGGGGTTTGCACCACACTGAGTGAGACTCTACCGGTCATGACCCCCCTGTGTAGCCCCTTGATCCTTCTACATGACTTTGCGCCCGCCCCGTCCCCCGATCTCTCACCCCTTCAGGGCTGTCTATTGCATACAGCCCTTGCCACGGATAAGATCTGCACTCACCACCACTGGCGCTCATCCACCACCCGCCCCATGATGAATGGCTCTCGGTGGTGTTCCAGACAGGCTCTTACAAGTGGGTCATTTACAACCTGCAGGACACGACAAAGACCTTCCTCCTCACCTGGGTGCCTTTCCTCCATGACAAAGCCCACTAACTCTTAGTTGAGAGCACCTCTGTCCCCAAAAGGGTGACCAGATATATCACTCTGAAGCTGCCTTTGAGATCCTTTCTGGTCATTATCCTTGAGGGTGCGTGCCTACTTCCACCACTTTCCTCTCCCACTCCTGCCTTTTGAACATTGCCTCTCATCTTTGTCGTCTCTTTCCCCTTCCCTCCCTATTCTCTCCCCTTTGTCCCTCTCTTCCCCACCTTCCCCCAGGCATCTGGATGCAAGTATGGACTCCCTGTTTGCTTTTCCTCGATTCGTTTTTTTGTCATGCTGCATTTTTCTGCTCCCCTACACCCCACTGACTATTCTGTGTACAGATGTGGACCTATGTGTCTGCTTTGACATTGCCCTTACTTGCCCTTCAAGGGCCCCAGCCATGTGGGAACACCACATGCTATGTACCTAGCGGTCTGTTTCATCTTGCACTGTGTTTTTTCGTACAGTAATACTGTTGCACATATGGTACCTTATGTTCCACAATTCCCCTTACCCTGTTTTAATCTTCCAATAAAGAATTGTGAAACAAAAATAAAATGTTTCCTGCAAGACACTTTCTACTTGAACCAGTCTTCTGACATACATTTTCAGAAAATAAAGAGTAAAAATATAGTGCAAAATTCTTCAACTGACATTTTCAACATTTTGCATCTTTCGCATTATGTGAAATTGCATATTTCAAATGCGTATTATATATTTTACACTCCACTAACATTTATTGCTCCCAGTAGGAAGACCAAATATTAGACGTTTCAGGTGTTTTTGCAGAAGATGTAAGTGACAATAAAGGGACATTGCCTTAAAGTCTGTATACTTGTAATGTAAAATTGTAAAAGTGCTCTTTTCAAATTAAGTGTGCTATACCTATCCACTGTCACTCCCTAGTCTCTGTTATCCAGTCTCTGGACCCACACACAATAGGCTTCTATGTACAGATTTGTAGTTCTCAGATGCTTCTTCTACAGTAGAAATATTTTCCTTAAAATGCTCCATTGATCCTTTGAGCTCAAGGTCAGGCTGGCAATCCACTGTAGGGTACAGGGTGGTGGGATGCTTTGAGCAAGATGGCCTGCTAAAACCACCAATGCCGCAGTCAGACATTCTTGCTGGAACCTCCCGCAGTGTGGTTCTGCTTTGAAAGTGTTTGCCATAGCTAATTTTGGTTTCCAATCCTGCCCTGGATCCATTAAAGCAGGCGAACCCTGATGGAGATGTATTGTGACGTTTATCTGAAGTTTTAAGAAAAGAGTGAAGTGCTCTTGGGTTTAAGCCTGGCAACTATAGTGGTTAGGGAGATGCAGTCGAAGTTGAATTTCTATAACACAAGTACAGAGGTCAATGATTTTCTTAGGAGAATATCATCCGCACTGCCGAATTCTGGAGTTGTTAAATACTAGCGCTACCTAGTCTTTACTCTGCCTCATACCACTCTCTTCCTTCACCCTGCACTTCCTGTCTCATTCTCTACTGATGAACTGAATTATATAAAATTTGGCTGATAGCTAGATCTTAGTTCAGAAAGGGCGCTTTGAAATATGGTGTAAATCTGTTCAGTAGTTTCTGAGAAATTAGGGTTAAAAAATACAGATATTTTACACTTCGAAGGATCCGTGGAGCCAATAGATGTAGAAATTAGGGTCCAGATTTACTAAGGGCTTGCATTGCCCTTACAACACGCAAGGCAATGCAAGCCCTTAACTGGGATTAACTAAGCCACGCAAATCCATCTTGTATGGCTCTGCCGGGCTTAGTAAATCCAAGTTAATGCAAGGCAGCACATTTTTCCTGCCTTGCATTACAGGGAGGCATTCCATGGGTGGAGTGTGGGTGTTCCCAAGCATACACCATTGATTTTGGCACATTCCTAGATTTACAAAGGCTTGTAAACCTGGGAATGTGTCTGAATGGTATGCCTCCCAGGCTCAGGTATAATGAGGAAAAATATCTTTATTTCTCCTCATTACTGCCTTTTACAATGTGTGATGCATCCTGCAAAAGAAAATGCCTTTTGGGATTGTCTTTTCCCAGCAAGGCATTCTTTCCTCCACAAAAACAATCCAGCTCGTAACACAGGCACCCTTGCACCATGGTGCAAGGATGCCTGTATCGGTTATAGGCAGCACACAGTGCAGCAGCGGAAAGAAGCAGCAGACATGTGCCAAACCTTTTGTACATAGGGCACATTTGTGATCTCTCCCCCACAGCACAGCAAGTTGCCTTCAAGCTAAGTTGTGTGAAATGTTAGTACATCTGCCCCTAGATCTGATTGGTTGCCTCGACAGCAACAAACATGTGATGGAAGCCCTTTTAATACTCTGCGACTGAGTCCCTTGTCTTAGAAATAAGTTTAAAAAAGATATCAGGGACCTTTGCTGAGACAAAAAATGTAATAAAAAAAACAAACAAATGTTAATGCAAATTTGTGGTGGCTCATCAAGTGCGGTGACATTATTTTTCTTTATAAATGCGAGCTCCTGCACTTAAAAAAAATATATTCTGGGTTTGGCCAGAGCCCAGTAGGTGGCACATAGACTTTAATAGGAGGAGGGGGCATGTGGCCCCCCTCCAAGGGCCATTTCCAAGCCCCGGGACCCCATTCCATGGGTCTCATTTGTTTAATAAGAAGAGAGGGCGTTCAGCCCCGCTCTCTAGGACATTTCCAGGCCCAGGGCCCCATCCTCTTGAGGAAATTCAGTTCCGACTCCATTTTGTATTTCTCCACCATTTTGTGTTGCCCTCACTCAGGCAGCGCGGCGAACAGAAAACTCTTGCCCTTTATACCGCCACGTATCAAATAACCCCTCTGTCCATGAGGTGAAGTCGATTCCAGGAATCAGTCCGACTCTCTAATCCTTATCCAAACTACCGGTTGGCCTTCAGTATTCTTGTCTCGACACACTAATCCTTGTTTCAAGCCATCTGTTGGTTTTCATTGTCCTTCTCCCCACCTTATCCTACCTTGTAAATTGGTCTTTTTCACAATCTACAAACATGTCTACCACTGTTGATTAACTCAGGGACACTAGTATTGAATCACCTGTGGGTTAGTCAAAACATGACCTAGGAGGTAGATAATCTAATCATGTGACGTCTTGTTTTTCTCAAAAATATATCTTTTCATTGGTTTAAATTTTGCGCATTGGGAGTGTTCTTATGTAGGTGTAAAAGAATATAAAAGACTGTGAGCCCTGGAGTAAAGGGGCAATCTCCTGAGAACATACCATTGGTGTACTTCTAGGATTACTGTGCATAGCTGCAGCTAATAAATCCTGTTGTCTACGCTTAACAGAGTGTCCTGTGTCTCTGTATAACTGAAGCAGGTGAACTCGGAGATTTAGGCATGCCCTGCGCCCCTAGGCCCTTAAAGGCCTGGTTCTTCACTTTGGGGTCATTGAGTCAAAATTAGGGGAGGAGGCACATGGTCCCCCTTCCCAAGATTTTATCATGCCCCAGGGACCCAATCTTGGGGACATTTAATCAAAGGTGGAGAGGGGCGTATGCTTCCCCCTCCTTGAGTCATTGTATGGCCCCAGGTACCAGTTTCATTACGGTGTCCCAGGGACCTTAACCCCTGGGACACCATTATTTCCATGCCAGGAAGAGTGCGGGCAAGGAAATCATATGTGCTCCCACCTGGCAGGAGCAGAAAGCCTCTAGCTGGGTAGGAACACAAAATGTTCCCCCTGGCCATGCTTTTGCAGTCATTGAATTGCTCCTGCCTGGCGAGAGCAGAAACAAAAACTGCTCCCGCTGGGGGGAGCAATGCTTGGGAAAGTTTGTAAAGTTTCGGGGTGATCCATCCAGAGGAGGCCAAGAAAAAAGGGAGTTCCCGAAACAAACACGTTTTCCCCATTCATTTTTCCATTGAAAAACTTAGACACAGCACCAACCAAAATGACTGCAAGGAATGAGACTAGATTTGGTAGAAAGGAAGATCTTTCTCTAGAAAGCCTGCTTTTTGTAATTTAGTGTAATTATTTAAAGTGGTTCTAGAGAAATTAACTATAAAAAAATAGATATTTCAGTGGAAGATATGCACCGCAGACAGTTCTAGAGGTAAATCTGATTGGCTGCCACCACTCCAACAAAGTGTGGTGGCAGCCATTTTAGGGCTCGGAGACTCAGTCCCTTGTCTTGAAAAAAAACTACAAAAACTTATAAGAGGGTAGTGTAGAGATACCGTGCCCCCTAAACTTGCTTGGGGAATGTGTGTCAGAGGGTCCACCCTCCCACATACCAAAAGCAAATTAAAAAAAAAATGGCAGAGGATCCACAGTCATTTTCTTTAAAGCGTGGGGTGGGCCAAGACCTGGAGGACAGAACATAATATTTAAAAAGGGGAGGGGCCATGCAGTCCCCCTCTCAGGGCATTTTTCAGGCCTTGAGGTCCCCATTCCCCAGTGTGATTCATCACAAAATAGGAGGGGGCACGCAAGCCCCACCCCAGATCATTTACAGGCCCCAGGGACCCCATCCCCTGGGGCTGAGTTAACAATTAAGAGGAGGGTGCATATGCACCCTCTCCCTGAGCCTCATTGAGGGCCCAGGGATTCCATCAATCAGGGCTGTGTGCCGCCCTTTTCCCAAGCCATGCTGTGGCCTTGGGCACCTCTTCCCCACGGCCGGATCTGTGACAGTGTCCCCATCCCCCTGGACACTGTTGGGCAGTCTTCTGTGCTCCAACTGGGTGGAAGAACAAACGTTTCTTCCTGCCTGTGCTCTTGCAGGCAGGAAACACAGAATTGCTCCTGCCCGATGAGAGCAGAAAGAAAAACTGCCCCTGATTGAGTGCTGATACAGGAGCTGGCATGCTGCAGGGGCCTTGAGGCTCCCCTCTCAAACCCCAGCATAAATAATGCTGTGGGGTGCCCCCGGTAGGCACCAGGGCACCCTAATTTAAAAAAAAGTTATATATACTGTTGCCAGCTCCTGTCTTGCTGGGAGCCGGTAGGACCACAGGGGTCCTGAGGCCCAGCCGTGGCCCATAATGTCAAATATGCTGTGGGGTGCCCTGTGTGGGGCCTTGAGTTAAAAACTAATTTTAAAAATTGTTATTGCCAGCTCCTGTGCCCTGGGGCTCCCCTCACAGCCCACTACAAAAATTAAAGCTGGGGGTGTGCCAGATGGGACTGGGACACTCACAAAAATATCAAATAACGGAAAGGCGAGAATAATAAATGAGCAGCCGGAGCCACTCATTTGTTGTTCACTGCTTCTGGCAAGGAATGCCCCATATTGCCCTAACATTTTCTATTCTTGGTGGTGTCCATAGAAGGGACACGGGCACCACCAACCATTTCTTTTATTGTTGTGGGGAGCTGCAGGGAGTTCAGCAGCCCCACTACAAGATTAAACCAAAACATAGTAAGTCTCCTGGGTCATTAAATCCATAAGAGCTTGCCATATTTTCTTTAAAACACTTCAAGCAGAACTTTATGACCCAAAAAATATTTTTTAAAAATATTTTTTTCTTTAAATTTTCTAATAAGGCTTTCTTAAACAAATGAAAATTACTTTTATTAACTATTGAAATGTGTGAAATAATATAATGTACTTTTGATAATAATTATTGGTGACTTTTTCACAAACATAAATGGTCTGCTGTATATACGTTAAAATGTTGACCCCTTCATAAAGCCAATACACCCACCTTTTATATTTGGCTGTGCTAAACCTTTGACAACGTGAGTAGGGATGCCTTACTTAAAAATACACTCTTTATTTGTGACATCACATAGTCAGCTGAGCACCCGTGGGTGTTTAGGCACAGGTCCTGGCCATACGCCATGCCCTATGCCCAGCCTCCTGCTGTGCATGGCTGAATGCCATGTGCAGCTGGATGTTGGGCGCCCTCACCATGCATTGCTAATTAACTTCTATATTATATTACTCATGGCATGTTCCACGATTTCATTGATAACATCACTGCAACATCTGAAATTACATCATTGATGAAAGCAATGTGCATGGCAGGGTCCCAAGTTATAGTTACTTAAGGGCATGAGTTATAGAACTATAACTGGTGAATTACAGTGTTTTTTTTGTTTAAAATGTTACATTGTCACTGACTTTTCACTTAACTATAACATCACTTTAACCTTTGGTTATTACAGTGAATTCCTAGTTTTTTTTTTTTTTAAACGTAAAGTAATATTTTATTCTTATACATATAGCCAACCCTTTTCACCATGCCCTGAGGCCAACCGCCCCGTGGGTAGCCACGAGCAGCCAACACCACACAACACACATCCTTCTGGCATGAGCTGAGTGTGGTTGGTCTCACAGGTTCTGGTTGCACTCAGGTAGACTTACTGACTTTGCCAAAGAGTCACAGCACCAAAATATAAAAAGTGACCCTATTATCATCTTTCCTCAAAAAAAACCTATATTCATACTTGAGTATATTTCAGTAATTCCCACAATGTAATGTTTAATAATACTGACCATTATGCCAAAGAGTGACACCACTAAAATATAACAAGCATTGACAATGCAACGGTCTCGCCTTTGCAAAAATTAGAGCTATTGGCATTGTAAATGACAAACTTTTATTTATGTGTTGGTTTTGAAAACAGATATATAAATGGCATTGTCATTTACAAAGCCAATAGCTTAATCTGTCGCAAATGCGAGACCTAGTAGTAGAGTGAGTAATAGAGAGTGTGTAGTAGAGGAGTTAGAGAGTGTGTAGTAGAGTGAGTACTAGAGAGTAATAGAGTGATTAATAGAGAGTGAGTAGTAGAGTTGTAGAGGACTAGAGTGAGTAGTAGTGAGTATTAGAGAGTGAGTAGAGAGTAGTAGAGTGAGTAGTAGAGTGAGTAGTAGAGAGAGTAGTAAAGTGTGAGTAGTAAAGTGTGAGTAGTAAAGAGTGAGTTGTAAAGAGTGAGTAGTGGAGTAGTAGAGTGTGAGTAGTAGAGTGAGTGGTAGAATAGTAGAGTGAGTAGTAGAGTAGATTGAGTAGTAGAGAGAGCGAGGGAGAGGCGAGGGGAAGAGAGAATGGATTGGACAGGAGAATGGTGGGCGAGGGGGGAGGCCATTGTCCAAAGTGTATGACTGAAGCATGGTGTGCTAGGGCACTGCCTTTTACAGAGAGCACAATTGTGCACTACATTTGTATCAATTATCCAGCTTTACTGTTAACCCTGCGTGACACATAAATGATAAGACGTGGAAATCGATTTTCTGTGCATCTCTCTCATGTGTGCATCACACATGTAAAGTGTCTTTTTGTTTTCACCCCATTAAAATCTTTGCAACAATCACACTTCAGAATCACACAAAAAAACTACGAGCTTCATTTAAACTTTTTTTATTGCTGAAATATTTTGAAATATTCATCAAATTTATTTTGCAAGCATTTTCAGTTAGTCAAATATTACAAAACACTTGACACTGTGCAGCTTCTTCCATAGCTTGTAAGCACTGCACTACCTCTTGCACCCCTTCTTCTGCACTCCTGCCCTTAGACCAAACACACACTGCAATTTACCTGGCCCAGAGTTTTGGTCAATACTATGTTCCTTGGGTGGCCTTGCAGAGTAGAATCCTTCTTGAACAGGACGTGCAGCCAAGCTTTAGGAAAGTGAAAAGCACGTGCAGGCAAACTTTATGTAAGTGCCTGGGGTGGTGGAGCAATAAGAATTATCCTATCAACGTGGCAGGTTGCGTTGTTTAAAGTGCAGTGTTACTGAAAAGTAGACTTGCAGCATTAGGGGTACGAGAAGTGCTGCTGGCAGGAGCTGGAGAAAAAGACAAGTTCCTCGGATGGCAGGGGTGAGGTTACCTACTAGGGGTGTGGGGGAGATAGGGCGGCGTGGAGGCTACAAGTCTCAGGGGTAGTGAGAGTACTAGGCCATAAGTGGTGAGAAGGGGTGCAGGGCAAGGAAGGGTCGGGTTTAAAAAAATATTCTTCCCCTGGTTGATACAATGAACATGGGGGAAGGGGGTGCAATAAGCGACATCACTCTGCTGTGTGCACCAGGCTTGTCATATATGGCTCGGTCACCAAAACCCAGAAGCACAGAAAATACTCACCCCTTCCCATTATATTACACGACTCCCAGACGACAGATAATCCACATATAGGCTCATGTAATGACACCCCCTGTAGCAATCCACCCCTGCCCCCTCGTAGCGCTACCAGCTTCCCATCCCACTTTCTTAAACAGTCAAGTTTTCCATACCTGTGCCCCCCATGGTGCGGCCCGCGGCCCCCTTGGATCCGGATGGGCGCTTGTTCCTGGATCACGGATCCGAGCAGATCTGCCACTGCTGATGAGGACAGCTCGAAAGGGCAGGAGTGCGGGGTCCTTGGAGCACAGGGGGGTGGGGGGCTCTGTGCGAGCCTCCTCTCTTTCTTCAGTCTCACCCCTCCAACCCCTCACCCCTCCCCTTCGCTCTCTTTGCTGTAATTCCTTACTTAGGATGCCACAGCACGCTTATCCGTGAGGCTCTGGAGAAAGAGTCCGCACGCATGACAAGCCCTGGAACACCACAAAAGCAGCGCAAGTGACTGGCCGCTGTGACGCCATGCAGTGATCTGGGGCACTTCCGCTGTGCAGCGAATTTGCATGAGCTACACAAGCTTGGTGTCAAGACCGGTCTCCTCCGGCAGGCAGCCTAAGAATGGAAAAAAAAAAACAAGCAGCAGGTGAGCGGGGCGCCGAGCAAACCCCCCTGTCGGATTTGATCTGAGCAGGCTGCCTCATGGGCACGAGTTCAGGAGAAACGGGAGAAGGTGGCAGCCAGAACGACTGGAGAACCCCGTCTGAATCCGGGTCCTGGAGGGAAGCACTTCCGGGTCGCCGTGGACAGCGCGGCGGCCCCTTCAGGTCACTTCAGGCGGTGCGTCAGAGCGCTTCACAATAGGAACTTAAATGATCCATGGGAAGATTCCGATACGAGTGAACACGTTACAAAAGCAGACGTTAAGTTACATGAGGTAAAAGTGACAATTGTGAGCAAACAAAATACAAGAGGTAGCAAAAGGTACACTACAGGAGGAATAGACTGGGCCCTCGGCGAAAGGGAGGGTGTAGGGGGCGGGACTTAAAAAAAGAGACAGAAACGCCCACGGATCGCATCAAGCCGGGGAAAAGAGTAATTGACACACATCTCTTCCAATGGCTAGCCTCCATTTACGAAGCTAGCCAATGGAAGAGAGAGGCGGGTTAAAGCCCCACACTGTTGAAGTCATGAAATCTTCGGCTCCGCCCCCCACTGCTTCGCAGTGCGACTGTAGCCTCGACCTAAAAAGTGACCCTATTATCATCTTTCTTCAAACAACACCTATATTTATATTAGAGAGTATATTTCAGTAATTCACACAATGTAATGTTTAATATTACTGACCATTATGAAAATGTTTAAGAAAGTTTTAATAAAAAAATCATGCGTGTGATTTGTTTTTTAAACATAGGGGCCTAGTTCAAATCCTATTTTGCTGCGGGTGCGTCACTTTTATTCACGCACCAGCAGCACAATGGGCTTCCCCATATTTACAGGTCCATGTAAAGTCACCCTGCGTGACTTTTCATGGCCTTGTAAATATGTTTCCCCTTAAAGCATAACTGCATGAAAGGGGCGTTCTATGAGTGTTACTGTGGGTGTTCCTACGCAACATCCATGAAACTTGACTCATTCCCAGATTTACAACATTTTGTAAAGCTTGAAATACATCCGAATCCTACACCTCCCTTTAGGAGGTGTAAGGAAGCACAACGAGGAGAAATACTTTTATTTCTCCTTATTTTTTCCTCTTTCTATACATAAAAAGAGGAAAATGCCTTTAATGATTGTTTTTGTGCAGAAAGGTGTCCCTTCCTGCACAAAAATAATCATACCCTCCGCACAGGCACCCTTACAAAATGACGCTGAGGTGCCTACGCTGGCGCACTGCTGCTGTTTGTGGGCCAGCACAGGGGAGAAGGACAGGAATGCGATGTATTGTGTAGTGCTGTTGTTATGTTTCATATAGGTATGCCTGGGCCTGTATTGTGATAAGAGTGGCTACTCAATGGCAACATCTTTGCGCAGGGAATTCTCAGCTCTTTGTTTCCTATGCAAAGTGTTTGGATTCTAATAATTGGTGAAGTAACCATATCAGTGGATTGAAACGCAGTAGCAGTTGTTATTAGCATGGATATTTATTTTATGGAACAAGGTTTATACTTATGTGTATTTCTGGCTCTATTTTTAACAGTGGTAATAGGAGTGGTATGGGACTACGCTCTATCCCTGTGATGGTATGTGGAGTTTAGAAAAGAGTAGGGTTCTAGTAATGTTACTCCTATGCATCATTGATGTCGTAACTTTCTTAACATTGGAATGTATCAGCCGAAAGTGATTTATGCTCAATGTGTATTTTCCTATATGTTTTTCCCAATGCAGCTATAACACAGCAAGTGGTATGACCATACAGAAGGCACATCATTTATTGAATTATCTTCTTCTACAGGTGTCATTCTTTTTGTTACAGTATAGGAGGGGGCTCTACTCATTTACAGTTGTTACATGTATGCATTCTGTGACCATGGCTATAAGGTATTCATGATTGTGATTGTCGTTTCAGATCTCCCTCCTGGCTGTTCCCTTCCTTTCCTTCCCCCACTTGATCCTTCCTCTAACCTGTGCCATTACGGCTATTTAGGCTTGGGTAGATCAAGAGGTGGACCATTCAGAGCAACAAACTGATCCTGAGGACAGACCGATGTAACAGTTGGGCTGCGCCTTGTCGGGCAAATACTTGCCTCATAATCACGTCCGGCTATCAGACGGGGTCAAGGAAGATTTGCGAATGTGGGGTGTGTTTCTACTGTCTTTCAATGGGGTTTCACTGGCATGGGCAGGGGGACCTGGAGTGTGACATCCAAATCTTTTCAGATGCAGCGGGTAGCCTAGGTTTTGGACTCTATCGTCAAGGGAGGTGGTGTGCCAAACTATGGCCTGAACACTGGCTCAACGGCAGCAGGAGCATAGCATTTTTGGAACTTTGCCCACTGGTGGTGACAGTAACGCTTTGGGGCAAGGATCTGACCCACAAGAGAGTGCTGTTTTGGGTGGATAACATGCCTGTAGAGGAGATAGTTAATCGTTAATCTGCCAGGGATGTGCAGGTCCTAAAACTGATGAGAGTATTTCTGCTGGGTTGTTTGCGTTACAACATTGCTTTTAAAGCATTGAATGTGCCAGGTGTGGACAATGACATCGCAGATGCTTTGTCTTGTTCACAGCAGGGGGAGATTCCGTGGGTTGGCCAAGGATGCCGACAGGACCCCGACGCCCATGCCTCAGCATGTGTGGTACGTAGGCAACTCCGGATGTTACAATTAGTGGTAGGGTCACTTGCGGAATCCACAAAGGCCACGTAAGTCCTGACCTGGAGGGAGTTTTCGCGTTCTGGGTACAGCGACGGGACGAATTGTGGTTGTGGGCTGAGGATGTCATCTAGTATATCTTAGACCTGATTGAGAGAGGTTTTTTAAGAGCGACCATTGCCGGTAAGATATCGGGGATTGCATTTATGGGGTAAATTAATGTGGGGCTATGCTACATCGGTGGGCGAACTGGGGCGTAGGATCATGGAGGGTTGGGCGCGGTAAAAGGGCCCAGTGCGGAGGGCTAAGAAGCCAATATCGTGGCAGCTATTGTGCCAAGTGCTAGCAGTATTACCTGAAGTGTGCAGGGATGAGGAGGAAGCATGCCTTTTTTCCACACTGATGGTGTGGATGTTTTTTGGGGGGTTTCGGGTATTGGAAATGCTGAGGAGGAAGGGATCGGGGTGGCTTGGGAGGACGCGGTCACACAAAGGTGTAGGCTGGAGTTATGGTTGAGCCGATCAAAAACGGGGCAAGGATAGACGGGTTATTTTATAGGAAGTGAAGGCCCCAGACCCCTGTCCAGTTTGGTGGGCATCGCCATGGTCACACCATTTCAGAGCGACAGTGGTGGTGATCTTTCAGCACAGGGCGGATGACAGGGTGACAGCATATCAGCGGTCAGCGTTTCTACGGAAGACTCTGTGGTGCTTAAGGGTGGAGGAGGCGGACTATGGTACCCACTCTTTTAGTATCAGAGTGGCGTCAGAGGCAGGCCGCAACGGTTGGGCTCAGGATGATATCATGCGGCCAGGCCATTGGTATTCGCTGTGATATAAAAGTTATGTGTGGGGATTGGGGGATGCGATACGGGTGGTGGAAGGTACTATGTAAAATTTACTTCCTTTTAGATTTTTTCAGGTTCAGTGTCCGCCCCAGTCATGGAGATGGTCATATGGATGGTGGGACACTCGTTCATTAAATGAGCTCAAGTGCAGGCGAGGCAGAGTTATTTTTTGCAAAATCTAGGATTCAATTAACACCTTTTTAAGATCACATGGAAGGTGAAAGAAGGCATGTGTTGAGAGCTGGCTCACTGTTTGAATAGTATATTGGTGGCGATTGGTGCCCAGATATACTGGTATTGCATTTGGGGGAGAACGATCTGTCTAAGGAGAAAGGGGTTGTGTTGATGCGCAGTATGAATAGGAATATTGCACCCATTAAAGAGAAGTGGGCAGGGTGTTTCGCCCTGTGGACGTAGTTTGTGTGCAGGAGGGCTTGGAGAGGTGCTTTGAAGCCGGGGCGGTGGATAGAGCCTGGAGAAAGGTGAATAGCGAGATGGCTCATTTTTGTATGGGGATTGGTTTGTTAGGATCTGTCATTTGGGTATTCGGTTCAACACACTTGAGTTGTTTCGGCACAACGGGGGTTTACTTATCCAGACTGGGAATGGATCTTTACCTGTTGAAAATTAGAGAGGTGTTGGCCAGAACGTTGAAATGTGTAGCGGTAGATTTTAGGAGGTACAGGTACCAGCATTGGACGCGGAGGGGGGGGGCAGAAGAAGGTTGTGTGCCACCCCCTTTTTCTGGGTGTCAGGGTGTTGCAAAATCATCCTGTGCCCTGGGCACCCCCCAAATTTTGCTGACTAATACTGGTGGTAACTGATTGAATAAGTATCTGAGAGGGATAGAGCCCTCCAGATCTGATGCTTGAAACTTATTGAGGCAAGAAGTGCCCTGCTGAGAAGATTTTGCGGTGCCAAGAATTATAAGGCCTGACTTCTGATGACTGCACCATCTGAAACTAAAGCCCTGTGGATTATCTTGCTTTAAAAGAACTAAAGAGTGGACTCCCTGAAAGCTACAGGTTAAAAGAGCTCAATTGGAACTTCACCAAATAAATCTACACCTTGGAGAACCATCAGTGGATTTGTAAGGGTTTTGTACCAGTGGATTGTGGGAACTGAAGTCCTCAACTTTCAAGGACCATCTTGGAGCTTCCAGACCCTTGGAGTGAGTTTGAGATACTTTGGGACCCCTTGAGGAACTTCAAGAAGAAGTCAAGAAGTTTGGAGAACTTCGGACCAACTTTGAAAAAAAGCTCCATAGCCAGGCCGCCTGCCTTCAACAGCGAGCCGGCCAAGCCAACCAGGTTTGTGCCACTAAAATCTCCATAGCTCCAATTTCCTGGGATTGACCGGGACTAGAGAAAATCTGAAGCCGACGAACCCTCACCAGATTCGGCTACATGAGGAGCATTGAGAGAACAACCAAAGGAACCCGAAGGCACTTTGAAATGTTTCAACTGCACACACTGCAACAATGTAATTCTAGGTAACGCGTTAATATATACAATCTCAGGAGCAAAAATTAAGTTGAGACATACAAGCGATTGTAATACCGATAATTTTATATATTGCATCAAATGTCCCTGCGGTAAAGCCTACGTTGGCAAGACTATATGTGAAACAGTGGTTCTGCCACTCTTAAAATTCAACACATTTTTTCAATTATATCTCTCCTATTGGATGAGAGCAGTCAACAAATGAGAAAACGAGATGTACCTTATGTCAAAATCAAAAAGCGCAAAACTCATATCTTATATTCCACCATATATTTTTATCAGCTTTTATGAAAAATCAGTGTGAACTTATTGAAATACATATATTTACATACACACAGAACAATTCTTTTGAACTAACATTTAGGACTTAGATGTGCACAAACATTAAAATATTTACATGTCACAAAACATTCCACAAAATACATGGACATATACTACATAGAAAAATTATATTTAGACACAGTGCGAAGTTTTTGAAAGAAGAAAAAAGAAATATCAGCCCAGTAAGTGATTAATCAAATTATTGGTTTAGTATCCTGGGTGATCATCAACACTTGACAATAAAGCGTCTACGTTTCGACCCCTGAAAAAAGTGCTATATTATAACCGTCATGGTGGGGTCTTCCTCGGGGCTAACTGGAAGATCAGCGTGTAGCCTTTATGGGGCTTCCACCCTGTCATCTATATGTGGCACTGTAGTCCTAATCACGTGCTTCAAAGATTAAACGGGAAAGCCATTCCTCCGGAGTCAGGCGCACTGGGCTCCACGTGGATTTCTTTGGCAAAAATGAGAAGGTGACTCCAAGGGGCCTCTGCCTCCTCACACAATCCTTCTATTGACTTCAAAGGCTAATTAATCGCCTTTAGAAACTTGAAAATCAATGTTCCCTCTGTAAATCAGAGCGACGGGCAGCCCTCGTCCTCTGTATCCCATTGGCAAGACAGCACGCAAGATAAAAACTAGATTAACTGAACACAGAAGCTGAATCAGGACAAAAAATCTAACTTCAGCATTGGCCAAACATTGGATTGAAGCAAATCACTCTATCTCCCAAATAAGATTTCAGGTGATAGAAAAAGTATTCACACACCCAGGAGTAGACAACAATAAAAGATTACTTCAACGTGAGATATGCTGGATAAACACCCTAGACTCAATGAGCCCAAAAGGGCTTAATGATCGATTAGATATGTCGTGTTTTCTTTAGGTTCGGGGATAACAATGCTCACTACATGAAGGTACCTATTTCACCACATACATAAACATCAGGCTGGGTACGCGATGTTGTAGGGTCAAATTTAAGGTCATTTTGTCATCGGGTATCTGAGTTGTACTAAGAATTGAGTGATGCATCTGCATTGAGCAAGAACACAGTGATGTCACTGGGAATAGACACATTATGAGTCTATAAATCTTAACCGTCCGTCACCTATCACTATCTGTTTTTTTTAACTATTACGGAGAAGGTGAACACTATCTTCATTGGTCTCCCTTGGTTTTTATAGCATCCTTTTTTGGTTTTTATAGCATCCTTTATTGATTGGATTTGTTTTCACTTGTTTCTACTTTTGAGCAGGATTGAGTATCCATACAGCGTGAACATGTTAAACATGGCGGTTGAATTCGGGTATCGTGGAATTTGTTTATTTTGGGCGCGTGTGTCCGTATTTCACATACTATGTGTATATATTTGTCAAATACATATATTGACGCTTTAGAATAGGGTTCACTAGCTGTATTCACATCGGAACATTATGTTATTTCTTACCAAGAAGTTTGTGTCATAAACCAGCAGTTTAACTAGTCGCCAAATCATAATAATGGCCCACAATGATATGGTCATAAGCTGTACCTACGCTGGGCACATCGGATATAATATATTCATTCTTTTTATTTATCGAGTACATAACCAGTTTAAGATGGTGTACATAACCACCAATAGAACGGGGTAATCACGTCTCCGAAGTCCGTTTTCGTTTTGCTAAGCAGCATCTGAAGTATGGGGAGTATCAGTATCCGGCACACACGCTGAGCCGCAGATGCTGTTTTTTCTTGCGACGCACTGGTATTAAGGTGAGAAATGAACGTAACGCTGTTTCGGGAAGGATTGTTATTTTTAAGCATTGCATGGCTTTGGGCTTTCATGAGTGTTATTTTCAAGGGTCATTAGTCGTCGTTTTTGTTTTTCAGATTTTCTCCCATTGAGGACTTTCTGGAGGTAAGAAACTTCAGTGGGCTTGTGAGTATCGTGTTGTAATATAGGTGATTTAGATGGCAGGTTCATTTCTTGCCGTTTTTTTTATTTCTACAGACTTTTTTCGTCATAGGACTTACTGGAGGTAAGAAACCTTCACAGACTTGTGTTGTTACGCAGGATAATCAGCATATAATTGGCTTGTTTAAGTGGCATTTATTTACTATAGATATTGGTTTATTGCAGTTATCACATAGGAACGTTTGATGCTAGAGGCAAAAAGATGAAGACACAGGTACGACGGCCTAGTATACATTACATACACACAAACACTGGGTGTTAGTTTTGACTAAACAGACACTCTAGGACAGTTCACAATGGATATAGGTCAGCATGAGACCTATTTTACATATAATATTGAACACTGTTGTGTTTTTGAGCCCCCAAGGAAATTAAAAAAAAATTGTAACTATTGTATTTTACATTTCCAATTTTCCCCTGAGGAAGGGACTTCTCATGTCCCGAAATGCATCGGGCATTATAATGAATACTGTATGACTCTGTAAAATATATGTTGTTTATAAGCATGTGTTTGTAAAGCACCATGTCGTATTGATGTATTAATTTCACTAATAGAGTGAAGAGTATAATTGTGTTCACATATGAGTTTCAACAACATTTTCTTTTTGAGAAATATGAAAAAAAGATGAATAAAAAGATATTTGATTTTGAATATTAATTGTTTATAGTTTGGTGATTATCACCAAGTGAATAGTGCGCAACACTTCAAGTCTCAGTACTTGTTACAATTTATAATTTAAGTTAGCAAGTGTAGATTGCATTTTCTTTGCTGCAGTACCCCTGAGAAAAAGAAAAAACTAAGTGTTAAAATTGGAGTGCACCACCTACAATATAAAGCAATACTAGATACCCTGAAGCCATACCTCTTAGAACCATTGATGCTCCTGCGGTGGCTAGAGCACTGCTTGGTGTGTTCACCAGAGTGGGTTTTCCAAAAGAGGTGGTGTCAGATAGGGGCACACATTTCTTGTGCAGCTATCTGACTGCTATGTGGGATGAGTGTGGTGTTAACTACAAGTTCACCACCCCCTATCACCCACAAGCAATTGGTCTTGTTGAGAGATTCAAGAAAACTCTGAAGGGCATGATAAATGGGTGGTAAGAGAAACTCAGGAGGAGATGGGATATTCCCCTCCCATGCTTAGTGTTTCCTACAGGGAGGTGCCACAGAAAGGGGTTGGTTTCAGTCCCTTTGAGTTGTTGTTTCGAGACCCTGTGAGGGGGTCATTGAGCCTATTAAGAGAGTCTTTAGAGAAGCCTCTTAAAAAAGCAAAGGACAATGTGCTTGGCTATGTGCTAGGCCTGAGATCTAGAATGACAGAGTACATGTACAAGGCAAACAGGAAACTGTAGGCTAGCCCGGAGCTCATGAAGCACTGGTATGATCAAAAGGCTTCCATGCCTGAGTATACTCAAGGGCAATTGGTGTGGGTGTTGGAGCCTATGACTCCCAGGGCCCTCCATGACAAGTGGAGTGGGCCCTATCCAATCTTAGAAAAGAAGGGTGAGGTTACCTATCTGGTTGACCTTGGCACCACCAGGAATCCTCATAGGGTCCTGCATGTGAATAGATTGAAACCCCACCATAACAGAGCAGACATGACCATGTTACTGGTCAATGATGAGGGTGAGGAGGAGGAAACTGAGCCTGTGCTAGACCTCCTCTCCACTAATGTGCAAGACGACCCCTTCAGTAGAACAGATACAGCAAACATTCCTGGAAAATAGGTCCGGAGGTACTACTGACCCATGTCCACCCAAAATCCTCCATCTGTTACCAGAGTAACTAAGCAAACACCTCCAAATACTTTTTGAGAAATTAATACAGGCAAGCGTCTTGCCTGATGACTATAAAACGGCATCTGTCACACCACTGTTGAAAAAGCCTAATCTAGATCCCCTAGACCCTGCCAGCTATAGGCCTATATCAAAAATACCATTCCCGGCTAAAGTGCTGGAAAAAATTCTAAACTCACAGCTGACAGGGTTCCTCAGGTCTGCTCACGCCCTAGACCACTCACAGTACGGGTTCAGGGAAGAACACGGGACTAAAACAGCACTGATCATGGCGGTGGAAGAGCTCAGGAGTGTACTGGATACAGGCGGAAAGGCTGCCTTGATTCTGTTAGATCTATTGGCAGCCTTTGATACCGTCAACCATGATATACTCCTGGCTCGCCCCGCTGTTCTGGGGGGTCCATGGCTCTGCCCTTGCTCTAATGGCTTCATTCCTAAAAGATAGAACCTTCAACGTTAAAAAAGGGGGCTGTACCTCTAAACCCTTTAAATCACCATGGGGGGTGCCACAGGGCTCCTCCTTAAGCCCCACCCTTTTAACATATACGTAGCCCCTTTAGCCTCCATCATCAGAAACTGTGGGTTCCTTCCTGTCTCCTACGCCGACGACACACTAGTGGTGTCCATCTCTAACAACCTTGATGAAACGGCGGAGAGGTTCAGGAAATGCCTGGAACAAGTAAATGATTGGATGCAAACAAATTGTCTGAAATTAAATGGCAATAAATCGAAGGTAATGCTATTTGGCATAAAACCCAACATATGGTCACAGAAATGGTGGCCGGACAGTTTGGGCCCTTGCCCATTGCCAGTAGATAAAGTCAAGAATTTGGGGTTCGTGCTTGATGATAAACTTACATTCCTCGCCCAGACAAACAAACTGACTTCCTCGGTGTGGCACACCTTGAAGCGGATAAAAAAGCTACCTCCGTTCATCCCCTTAGACACCCGCAAAACCTTAGTAACCATTCTAGCCCTGTCAAGGTTTGATTATGGAAACGCCTTGTTTTCAGGGATGCAGAAGCAAGTAATGCTAAAATTACAGCGACTACAAAATGCAGCCGCCAGGCTGATTCTGGACATCCCCAAGTCTGAACCAGTATCCCACAGATTTAGGAGTCTACACTGGCTTACAATTGAGAAAAGGGTGCACTTCAAATCAGCTTGCCTGGCCTATAAGGCCCTCCACGGGATTGGCTCTCATTTTCTTAAACAGAACTCAAAACAATATGAACCAACAAGGAACCTCAGATCTAGCAAGGCGAAACGAATCAAGACCCCCAGATTTAAACTATTAAGATGGGGAGGGAGAAGTTATTCGCTGCATGCTGCCAGGACATGGAATCTGTTGCCTCTCTCAGTAAAGAATAGTCCTTCACTTCCAGTGTTCAGGAAAGCTGTAAAAACCTGGCTCTTCTCGGTCTAGGCATTCCTTCAGCTTGGCAGGGCTAGACTCTATACATTCGATACAGCGCCAAGATGCCCCAGGGCATTCGCGCACTCTACAAATCTTCAAATCAAATCAAGATGGGTCACTGGAGGGAGTGGTACTCTCTCCCAAATTGACAGACCAGCAGCACTGAGACTGTAAGCAGGTGCTGTAGCAGTTTGCTGGCCTGTTCTCTTTGACCCCAGGCATCACTGAGTGATGTGTGCACCACATTGAGACTGGTAACAGCTTACCTGTCAAAAATAAATAATAAATAAAACAGGTTATGTCTGGGCCAGCATTAAAGCTGAGGTTGCCAAGATGCTGGAACTGGGGGTAATTGAACCGTCTGAGAGTCCGTGGGCCAGTCCAGTGGTGAGGGTACCTAAACCTAATCCTCGGGGGGACCCAAGGAGTTAAGGTTCTGTGTGGACTGCAGAGGATTGAATACAGTCACAAAGTCTGACGCTCACCCTATGCCTAGAGCTGATGAGCTCATTGATAGGTTAGGGGCTGCTAAGTACCTGAGTACTTTTGATTTGACTTCAGGTTACTGGCAGATTGCCCTCACTGATGGAGCAAAGGAGAGGCCAGAATTCTCCACACCAAAGGGATATTAACAGTTCAAGGTAATGTCCTTTGGGTTAAAGAATGCACCTGCCACCTTCCAAAGGTTGGTGAACAGGGTCTTGCCTGGGTTGGAACAGTTCAGTGCAGCTTACCTGGATGATATAGCTGTTTACAGTTCTACCTGGGGGGATCACTTAAACCACCTAAGGGAAGTGCTTCAGGCCATTCAGTAAGCAGGCCTGACTATTAAGGCAAGCACGTGCCAAATAGGGCAGAGATCTGTGGTGTACCTGGGCCACCTGATAGGTGGGGGGCATGTGCAGCCTCTCCAAGCTAAAATCCAAACTATTTGGGATAGTACAGCTCCTGTTACCCAGACTCAGACCAGGGTATTCCTTTGACTGACAGGGTATTAAAGAAGGTTTCTTCAAAATTCTGGGACCATTGTGGGGCCCCTAACAGAACTCACTTCTAAAAAGAGGCCCAAGAAGGTGATTTGGACCCCAGAGTGTCATAAGGCTTTTGACACTCTGAAAGCTGCTATTTGTTCAGCACCAGAACTACTGGCCCCTGACTACACAAAGGAATGTGTGGTTCAGACAGATGCTTCAGAGCAAGGGATTGGGGCAGTATTGTCACAGCTAAATGAAGAGGGCGTTGATCAGCCAGTTGCCTTTATTAGCAGGAGACTTCTTCCCAGAGATTAGAGGTGGAGTGCCATTGAGAGGGAGGCTTTTGCTGTGGTGTGGTCCCTGAAAACGTTGACGCCATACTTGTTTGGGACTCACTTTCGTGTTCAAACTGACCACAGGCCTCTCAGGTGGCTCATGCAGATGAGAGGGGAGAATCCCAAGCTGTTAAAGTGGTCTATTTCCCTACAGGGAATAGACTTTACAGTGGAATACAGACCTGTGGTTGCCCATTCAAATGCAGATGGAATTTCCAGGTTTTTCCACTTAGCTGATGAGGACTACCAGGGTGTAGGTTAGTAACCCATCACCTTTCGTTTGGGGGGGGGCTATGTTGCAAAGTCATCCTGTGCCCTGGGCACCCCTCAACCTTTTGCTGACTGATACTGGTGGTAACTGATTTCAAATGACCCTGGGCTCTGCCTAACCAGGCCCAGGGCCAGTGCCAAGCTGAGAGGAACACATTAGAATACAGTTAAAACACCTAACATACACTAGGGTACACTATGGTATGTGGGGGACCCCTGTAATTGGTGTGACCTACCCCATAAGCCCCTAGTATATAATAAGGCAGGGGATTGAAACTGCCTAGAAGTCCCCACTACCCTGGGGCATGGCAGATGAGAGGCCAGCAGCTTTTTCTGAACTTGCATGTGTGCACTGCTGAAGCCTGAGGTCAGTTTTTAAAAGAAGTCCAGGCACCCAGGGTTGTTTTTAAAGTAAATTGTGCCCAAATTCGACTTTGGTGGTAGGGACACTTGAAAATGGATAACCTACAATGTTCTGGCATATTAGGGACCCCCAGGGTCTCCCCTAGGTATCCAAGGGGTGTGTGTGTGGGGGGGGGGGTCAGTTATCTATAAGGTAATAAGATACACCCTTACAAAATTAGTTTTTATATGCCTGGGTAAAGTGAAATGTCACATTTCCCTCCCCACTTTGTGGTAAAGTGCTGCTTAAATTCGACTTTGATGCTAGGAGCACAGTAAGAGGAGAATCTGCAATGATTATAGAGATTCAGAACCCCTAAGGCCTCCCCTAGTTGCACATGGGGTGGGGTTCCTGTAGATATAAAGCAAGTACTTATAAAATATGTTTTTGTAAGTCCTAGTGCTGGAAAAATGGCCCAAGTCATTTTTCCCATTGCAAATCTCTTGTTACATAGGTTAACATGGTAGGGAATTTTACTTAATAACTATTGATAGGAGAGGACTAGACTGGCCATTCAAAGACTCCCCAGAATGGGAGTAGTAAATCCAACAATATCATATTGTTGAATTTCTCCTAAAGTGTACATACAAGAAGTTATAAGACGTTCTTGTTTGTAAGTCCAAATTCAGCATTCCAGTGGTCTGCCCTGATTGGTCAGAATTAAGGGGATTGGCCAGGCTGCTTTGAAGAGGTGATAAAGAGCCCCTGGGGTACCAGCTCTCTTGGGAGGGCAGTGTGCTGTTCCATAGAAATGCCAGGCCAGGGGGTGGAGTCTTAAACCAAAGACAGAGGGGAGGCCTGGGTGTCAGTTACACTTTTACACGTTTGGCCCAGAGTCAGGGCTAGGCTTAAGGAAGGTATGTGCAGATGGTAGTGGGAGAGTCTAGGGGAATTTGCCCTCCCTGGGGGTGTGTTTAGCCAGGTCTTGACTCTCTGCTGGAAAATCAGCCATTATGGATTTGGAAGATTTGATGCACTCTGGGACGAAAAAATGGCACACTCTACAGGATGTGGTCATCGCCTTGAGAGGTTACCCTGCTCCCATTTATCAGGAGTGACCTGCTGCTTGACCCAGAGACTTTTGAATAAGTATCTGAGAGGGGCAGAGCCCTCCAGATCTGTTGATTGAAACTTATTGAGGCAAGAAGTGCCCTGCTGAGAAGATTTTGCTGTGCCAATAATTCTAAGGTCTGACCGCTGAAGACTGCACCATCTGAAACTACAGCCCTGTGGATTATCTTGCTGGAAAATAACTAAAGAGTGGGCTCCCTGAAAGCTACAGGTTAAAAGAGGTCAACTGGAACTTCATCAACTAAATCTACACCTTGGAGAACCATCAGTGGACTTGTAAGGGTGTTGTACCAGTGGATTGTGGGTACTGAAGTCCTCAACTTTCAAGGACCATCTTGGAGCTTCCAGACCTTTGGAGTGAGTTTGAGACACGTTGGGACCCCTTGAGGAACTTCAGGAAGAAGTTCAAGAAGTTTGGAGAACTTTGGAACAGCTTTAAAAAAAATCTCAATAGAGGGACGGACTCAACCTGGCCAGAAAGGCCTTCAACTGCGAGCCGGTCAAGCCAACCAGGTTCGTCACGCTAAAAGCTCCATAGCTCCAACTTCCAGAGATTCACTGGCACTAGAGAAAATCTGAAGCTGGTGAACACTCACCGGATCTGACTACACGAGGAGCATCGAGAGACCCCGTGAGAAAAAGTTCCAGAAAAGTTTCTAAGTCTGCTCTTAGAAAAGGTGACCGGGAGAAACCGCGAGAACCAAGCAGCCTGCCTTCCATCGTGTGTCCGCCGGGATTCCTGGGTTGTCCCGTTGAAGCAATCTTGAAATACTTTCTAAGTCTGCTCCAGGGAAGTTGACCAGGACCTCGTCACATGTCAAGCCGGCGAATCCTCCCCGAATTCGGACTGGCTGGGAGCTTCGAGGTGCCTGGAGAAGAAAAGCTCCAGAAAAGTTTCTAGTGTGAAAATATAAACTAAGACCGGGATCTGCCAGGGGCTGTAGCTGCTCAGCGCTCTATCGCGCCCAGCCTGAAACTTTGACTTAAACCCGGTCTATCGTGAGCAGGTATCACTGTATGGTGCTATAATCTTCTAAGTGATATATTTTATTAAATCTTTGAAAATTCATATCTCCGGTTCCCTACATTGGATCGTTGTCGTTTTGGTGTTATTTTAAAGATAAACATATTTCCCATTTCTATAAATTGGTGTTGGATTTCTATTATGTGTTGTGCCTTAATTATTTACTGAAATGGTGTTTTTAAATGCTTTACATTCCTGTCTTTGAAGTCAAGCCTGTCTGCTCACAGCCACGTTGCCAAGAGTTCAGCATAGGAATAATTTTCTAAGACCTATGCTGGGTCTTACCATGTGTTAGTTGCCTTATTGCTAGTGGCAGACCTACATTTTCCCCTACCAATAACCCACTTTCCAACACAGGGGCATGCAAAGTTTACCCGGGGTTGCCAGAAGTTTGGTTGGTGCTGACAGTTAGTGAACCATGTGCAGGGAAAGGGTAGGCAGGTAGTTCAAAGTTCAGTTCAGGAAGTTTGGTTATTTACAGTTTCATACCTGCAGGCATAGGATGTAGGGTTAATAGAACTTGGAAATGTTGAAATGTAATACGTTGTAATGTGTTAATTGCAGGGTGAGGCATGTTGGGGGATCGTAGGGATAGAGGTGAGATCAGGTGGTAGTCTACGGATATATAGCGAAGTTTTAGTTTTGTACAGCACTTACCAGGTTATTTTGTTGTGGTGCTGCGTTTGTTTCAATAAAGCAGCCTTTTTCACACATAGTAAGTGGTCTGTGTCATGGCTGCACCCTCTCTCCCTATATGGGTTTGGGGGGCAGCCAACAGGAGGAAGGTCTGCCCCTCAGGCACATTGGGAGGGTGGTGCAGTCTAGTGGACTGCCATTTTGACTTTAGTTTGGACTGCATCTTCATAGCCCAAGCTAGCCAATAGCTATATAATGTTGGGGTTTTGTGTTCCCTGCCACCATTTAAGATTTGGTGACCTGGTGGCAGGGAGTAGTAGTTTGGATTTTTCCATGCTCTACCATCCCTAACATTTGGCTTACGGGGGGTTTAATGGTTTAAAGATTTTCTCTTTCCCTTTGGACGTTTGGCTGGGGCAGGTGCGTAGGGTTAAGATGTAAGCTGTCGCTTGAGGCAGATGTGTACTGGGAGGATGCAAAGTTTGCCAGGGGTTGGCAAAAGTTTGGTTGGCTTTCACAGTTAATGAACCATGTGCAGGGAAAGGGTAGGGATGTAGTTCAAGGTTCATTTTAGGAAGTTTAGTTATTTACAGTTTCATACTACCAGGCATGGGATGTAGGGTTTGTAGAACTTGGAACTGTTGAAAGGCAATACATTGTAATGTTTGCAATTTGATAATTGCAGGGTGGGGCATGTTGGGGTGGATCCTAGGCGAGGGGTCAGGTGATAGTCTAACTAATGTATAGCAAGTTTTTAGTTTTCTTATGCAGCTACCAGGTTATTCTGTTGTGATTTGCAACTGTTTCAACATAGCAGACTTTTTCACACATAGTAAGTGATCTGTGTCATGGCTGCCCCCTCTCACCCAACACCTAGAACCTTTCTGCACACACTGCCACACACTGTCACCTCGTTCCTTCTCCCTCTTACCTCAACACCACTTCCTGCTTCCTGGAGCCTCGAAGGGCTGCTCTCTGCCTCCTGGCCTCGCCACTGCATCCTCCTGTGACACAAAACAAAACTGGGAGAGTGGCGGTGTGTTGTAATAAGAAACTGGAACTACCCAACTGTCTGACCACATACTGTGGCCACTCCTCTTCTGATTGCCTCTTTGCATTCATGCTTTTGGAGTTTGTAATGCTTCAACATTTTTAGAAGACTTGTAGAATGTTGAGCTTACTTGTAGTATTTTCAAATTTGTGTGGGACGCTCAGTCAAACAAGGGGAAAACACGTGCTAATTTGCAAATAACTTTAGCATTATGTGACACATCAGCACAACATTTGCAGATATTTAGAAGGCTTAGATTGATTTCAATTGGCATGTCAGATTTTGCGTCCATCTATTAAGGGGGTGATGATGAATGTTAAAATTGGTCAATACGAGTTACAGGGCGGCTCCTCCCCTAAGGCAGAGGAGCATTGCCCCACAAGAAAAATAAAATGATAGGAACAATGTTATTATCATTATATTTTTCACAATTATCTGGTGCTGTAAAAGTGCGGGTGGGGTGGGTCTGTTCCGGTCACAGAGCAGGGGGAGTAGTGGTTTCACTCTCTAAAGTGCCTGCTTGGCCGGCTGTCTTGGCTAAGCCAAACAGTCATGCGCACTTTGCATGTTCCCCACCAGGCTGCATTACACAGCCTGGTGGGGAACATGCACAGGCTCCCATTACCCGTCTGAGCACCGAACCACGGCACTCAGACTAATCACATTGCTGCTGTATGGCAGAGTTGTGATTGGCAATGGGAGCCTGGTTGCTTTCTGTTCCTGTGTGACTTGTGGACAAAGTGTTTGGAAGAGAGCCGGCCGCCGGGAAGGTAAGTGGGTTTTTAAAAACAATATTTAACACAACCACCCTCCCCGCCCCACCACTACTCCCCGGTAGCAGTCAATACTGTTCTCTAACAACTTTGATTCAGTTTGATAAATCTACATTCATTAGAAAAACAGTTAGCAAATGAAGCCCTTCCAGGAATATCTAGTTTTGTGCAGTTCAAAGAGAAGCAATGTTGGAGGGGAGGTAAAAAAGTAATTGATTTTCAAATGGTGAAGGATCATTGCGAAATTTGTCAGAAAGTATGCTTCGAGTACCCCTGGTATGCTGAATTCCTTGTAGATCTGTCAATGTGGAGCTCAGTCAAAAGGGGGGAGCTTAAAAAGGATGCTCAATTCCAAAGAATTGTGGTGCTGTTTAATGCTTCAGCAAAAACCTTGGCAGATCCATTGGTGGGGCAAAGTTTAAGAGGAGGGCAAAAAATGTAATAGGCTAAAAACTTTGACACTGATACATCTGCATGCATTTTGGCTAGCTAGTACAGGGATGTCAAGTTGTTTCCAGATCCATTACGGGGGTCACACCCTCCATAATATACAACCAACACACATACTTCCATGCTTCCACGCACCAAGGATCATATGTCAACACAGCCACCATAAACATCCACACAATAATCTCACATGTTAGCATCCTCAAACACCCACTGACAATCACAGGGCAACTCAGTCACCACACCCACAGTCACCCATCCACACAACCTGAATCAATGCCTTATCCCTGTTGAAATGTACAGCGTCCAAACCCATGGGCCTTTCTGTTCCCCGATGCAAAATAAACAGCTGTGAGAGCTCCATCAGTATCAGTATGCAGCTGGATAAGATTGGAGATGAGAACACCAATTGCCCTCAGGTCTAATCAGACATCTTGTGAGGCCACACCCCGAACTGCTGGTAAAATGTTATGTTTCATGTAGTCAATTTACTTTCCTCTTTCCATGGAAAAAAGAAAGATATTTACTGATAAAAACACAGTTAAAGTGATGTGGTAATTGATTCGTTTTACACAAGACCTAAGAGAATTGAACAAAAGAGTGGTACCTTCCTTTCCCGTGGTCCCAAATCCAGCTACAATATTATCCAACATTCCTGTGGCAGCCACACACTTTACAGTGTTGGATCTCAGCTCCCCCTCCTTACCATTCCCCTGCACCCTGACAGCCAGTATCTTTTTGTGTTCTCCTTCCGTTTTAAGAGATTTTGCTGGTGCTGTCTTCCTCAGGGATACACAGAGTCCCCCTCCATCTTCACAAATGCTTAAAAAACAGACTTGGACTCCTTAGTACTAAAAGAAGGTTCCACACTTATCCAGTACATAGACGACTTACTATTAGCATCACCTTCTAGGGACGCTTGCACAAAGGACAGGGTTACAAGGTCTCCCCAAAGAAATTACAGTTCTGCCTCACTGCTGTGAAGTATTTGGGCCATGGACTGTGTAAAGAAACAAGAAAATTACAGCCTGACAAAATATCCACCATCACCCATTTTCCCCAACCCCACACACAAAAAGTGGTTCGGGCTTTTCCTGGGGGTGGCGGGATACTGGCGGCACTGGATCCCAAATTTCTCTCTGATTGCCAAGCCCTTACAAGCACTAACACACAAAGATGTACCAGACATTGTGCCCTGGTCACAGGACTGTGAAAAAGTGTTCCACAAACTGAAACAAGAACTCAGTGGGGCCCCAGCGTCAGGCCTCCCAGATTACAGCAAAGACTTTCATCTGTTCTGCCATGGGAAGGGGGGGCTGCGCACTACGGGTCCTGACACAAAAGTGTGGATCTTATTACCGCCCAGTGGCATTCTATTTTGCAACATTAAACCCAGAGGCTTCAGTGCTTCCGCCTTGCCTCCGAGCAGTCATGGCGGCAGCACTAGCAGTAGAACAGTCAGAAAATATAGTACTGGCACACACCACGGTCTTGCACATTTCCCACGCAGTGGACACGCTTCTCACATCCACTAAGACCCAGCACCTGATGAATGCACATCTCACCAGATAATTGCTGACACTCTAAGCGCCACACATTGCAATCAAAAGGTGCACCACTCTGAATTGTGTACTGGCTATGGTGGACAGGGATACAAAGGTGCGCCCATACCAGAAAGACACACCACTGCCAGATGCCCAAGGGGACTTGTTTGTAGATGGGTCATGGACGACAATGAAACACTGTAGGACTCCTATGCAGGGGGCACTGCTAACAAGTTGTTGGAAGGGGGAAGGTTGACAGCTGCCAAACGTGCACAGGCAGCTGAATTAGTGGCACTAATGAGGGCATGCACATTGGCAAGGGAAAAAGAGTAAACATATATACAGACAGCCAATACGCCTTTGGGGTGGTCCATGATTTTGGCCAACTATGGTCAATGAGGGGATTCCTAATGTCAGCAGGCCAACAAATACAGCATGCAAAATTGATAAGTGACCTTCTCCAAGCATTGTTACTACCACTCAAAGTAGCCATAATAAAATGTGCAGCACACACTTCAATAAAGGACTATGTGTCAAAAAGCAATGCTTTTATCGATGGTGAAGCAAAGGGAATAGCGCTACCAGGCTGACAGTTAACAATGGTACAAATGATTAACAAGAACAATGAGATTCATATGAAGAATGATCCTAGGCACATTCAGGAAATCATTGAGGGACATGAAAAGGAGGAGTGGGCCAAGGGAGGTTGTGTGCAAACAAAGGAGGGATTATAGACAGGGCTGAATTTGAAAATATGCTTACCTTCATCAATGCTTTCCTCTATGGCATGCCTTTTTCTTGGTCCCTCACATATTGGCCGAGACCGCATGATCAGCCTGTTTTCCCAATGCTGGGACAGGTGCAAGTTCCATCAAATAGCAGAGAGACTCTGTAAACAATGCATTGTCTGTGCACAACGCAATACTGGGAAGGGTACACCAACTACACCTGTCTACTATCCACCGCCCTACGGACCTTTTGAAAGCCTCCAACTAGACTTCATTGACATGCCCCCCACACAGAAGTACAAACAAGTTGGGTAATTGTGTGCATGTTCAGCAAATGGACTGAGGCTTAACCAACACAGAACTGTGATTATCACACTGTTGCTAAATGCCTGTTGAAAGAACTTATACCAAGAGTTGGAATTCCAACACTTCTGAGCTCAGACAATGGACCTGCATTTATTTCCCATGTGATAGGAGGAATGTACAAGGGGCTCGGGTTCACACACAAACTGCGCTATGCCTATCACCCACCAGCAGTAGGTGCTGTGGATAGTAAGAATGGGGTGTTGAAAAACAAAATTGGCAACATTTGTGCATCAACTGAACTATCATGGGTAGACAAACTGCCACTAGCTCTGTTGGCAATGAGAAGCACACCAGAAAGGGTGACCAAACTAAGCCCTCACGAAATTCTATGTGAGTGCCCCATGAACATTGTAGGCCACATGTCTACCGCTCCACTGTCAATAGCAGACAATCTGCTTTTGCGCTATTGTAAGAAACTAACAGACATTGAGTTATCTCCATTGCAAGGTCCTGCAGGCCCATCCAGAAGCAGCAACTCCACTGTCACATGACCTGCAGCCAGGTGACTGGGTCTGATAAAAGCTCACAACAGAAGATATTGCCTCCAGCCAAGGTGGAAAGGCCCATACCAGGCTCTCCTGACAATGGCGACAGGGGTTGGCATCCTGGATCCACATCTCCCACACCAAGAGAGCAGGGCCGGACCAAGAAGGGCGAGCTTCACCTACACCACCACCTGCATCTGATGCACCCCACAGATACAATCTTAGCTCCATTAGACCAGCAATGGCAAAGGAGGATCAAAGCAAAGGCAGATCCCTATTCGCTGCAGGCCAGGCCTCCAACAGAAAGCACAACCTCACAGAGGCATCTCCCTGCTGTGCAGTGCTGGTCAGGCCTCCATATGTCATCTTTCCAAGGACCCCTACGTTTTCTTCAAGTGCTAAGTGACGTCATGTGCTGGCTAACCTCAGACGGAGTATTTTGATATTTTGAAAATATTTGTTGTCAAGGACAATTTATTGGTCCTAATGGAGCTCAGTTCAGTCAATAATGTGTATTAAATACACATGATTGACTATTCAAAATATCAAAATACTCCTTTAAATAAACTCCCTTGGAGGCACTCCTTACCCATTACATAACTTTTACCCAAGCCCCCAAGGGTATATTGGGTTGCTCACTGTTTCTACCTTAACCTCAGACGGTACACAATAAGAGCACCAACGATTCATTTTTAACCGCATGCGTGCGGGCGGAATTCCGCCCGTACGCTGAGATTTTCAAAAGCGCATGTTACGTGACGAGCTGGGCTCGTCATGAGCGTGCGAGGAGGCTACCTCATGACCAGCCCAGCTCGTCATGAGCGTCGAAGGGGTTAAAGGCTTTACTGGCACCTGCATCAAGAGGTTGAGAGCTATACGAGTGACTTGTAGAGGTTCAGAACTGGTAATTGAGATCTCACTGTTGGTCCCTGGGGTAGAAATAAATGAAGTATTAACATTGACTGTGCCAAACCCTTTGCTATTGAGTGGCTTGCGAAGTCTAATTCTGTAAGATCTCTCATTCCCTTTCGTATTCCAGCCACCACCTCAAAACATTGTAGAACTTTGCCTTGAAGTCTTACAGAGTGTCATTCATGCACTTGGCTCTAGTCTCATAAAGGATGTTGACTGAACTATGAGCTGCATACAGACATTTCAAAAGAAGATAACATATGCCCGAGTGGAAGAAGAATACAATTTGGGCTTTTTCCAGCAAGAGAAGGTTAGGGAAATAATTGGAAGCCATTACTACAGACATAAGAACATTTGCATAAACACTTAGAAAGATGCCAAGAACAAAACAAGAGGAAAGAAAGTGGCCAGCCCTGCTGATGGCAATATTAGCCCCAGTTCCAGAAAGAATAGTAACTGCATTGATAATAATACATGCACAAGATCTTGAAATACCATTCCTTAATGGTCAGGTGGGGGATGGGAGCAATTCAAATATAACAATGAACATAGCTGAACAATACATTTTGGGGGGGGGTTGACATTAAAGGAGAAGGGGAATGGGAATTATGGGAATATTACCAAGGAAATCAATACGTTGAAATGCTAAACATGTATGTACGCATTATGAACATATCTGGATGTTATGTTTGCACACACTTGCCAACAGACACAGAAAACAGCATGAGTTACAATGTGATACCCTTTTCTAAAGATGTGGGATATGTCTTAATGTGAGACATGCTCTTCAGACAGCATAACCTGTCCATAGCTGTCACACCCCCTAGGAAGGGCCAGATAGCCACAGGACAGGCAACAGCAATGCCTAAGACAAAGAAAGTGCCATGCATGAACATGCAACCAACAAAAAGGGATCAGGCAATGCTAGACACATTTGACAGAAGTTCTAGGAATGAGGAATGGAAAGACAGGCCTGGCTGGGAAAACACTGAAAAGACAAAGGGAAGTGAGCTAAAAATACAAAGATTTAGGATAAGACAACAGCTTACTGACCCATCCTGCATCCAGAATGACAAACAGATGGACCCTAAGCAGCCAGCCATGCATGTGCATCCACCTAAAGAGCCATGCACAATATCACAGCTAGTCAGAGGAAAGGAAGAATAGAAGAAATGCACCTTCAGGATTACCATTGCAGAATTAGCCAGGGGTGAGCAAGGAGTAAAGGAATGTGAGAAAAGGACAAATGAAGCCCTAGGACTTTCGGATGAAGCAGAAAATACTGAAATTACACCACTTTTCATTGGTGAAAGTAACTGCACCCACATAATAAGACTATCACAGGTTAGGAAAAATGATCAGCGGTCCTCACTTGGACTAGTGGGATACAAGGGGTTGTTCTTCATCTGTGGCCAATGGGCATACTTCTAGTTGCCCCTAGGATGGTATGGCAGTTGCTACCTTGCCTCCATCCTTCCTCATATGACCCACTACACTGATATAGTACAGATTAAACACCAAGGGCATTGGTCAGGAAGAGCTAAAAGGACAGCAGAATGGGTGGATAATGCCATGACAGGATTTGGAGTGATGATACTTGATACAGGAATAGTATACACAACCCTGAGGATACATTAGCTAACAAGCATGAGTGAGGCTCTGTCTGAATCAACAGCAGCAGGCCTTGGAAATATCACTGAGGAACTAACTACTATGAGGGCCATAGTGATACACAGCAGGGTTGCATTAGACATCATACTGGCCGAAGAGGGCGGAGCCTGCCACGTCATCAAACAGGTGTGCTGTTCGTACATACCTACGATTCAGAAAAGGGGGTGGTGATGAACAGAGTGTCTGAATTAAGCAGACCACTCTTACCCAGTCCAAAGATCAGGGCTTGATCCATCACCGTTATTTATCTCACTGCCCCATCCCAGCTCAGAACCTGGCTATATGCAAATTAGTCTGTCCCTGGCCCAGTGCATCATGGGAACAGGGCAGACCAAACTACCAAGCCAATTCTTCACCAGAAAGGAGACAAGCTACCGGGGACCGGTTTCTGGCATTTCAGCCTCTTCGGCCCGGCTTGCTTGAATCCTGATGGAGCAGTGAGAAAGGGACTCATGTCTGAGTATACCCTGCCACACCTATAGTGGCCAAAAACGATTCAGAAAAGGGGGTGGTGATGAACAGAGTGTCTGAATTAAGCAGACCACTCTTACCCAGTCCAAAGATCAGGGCTTGATCCATCACCGTTATTTATCTCACTGCCCCATCCCAGCTCAGAACCTGGCTATATGCAAATTAGTCTGTCCCTGGCCCAGTGCATCATGGGAACAGGGCAGACCAAACTACCAAGCCAATTCTTCACCAGAAAGGAGACAAGCTACCGGGGACCGGTTTCTGGCATTTCAGCCTCTTCGGCCCGGCTTGCTTGAATCCTGATGGAGCAGTGAGAAAGGGACTCATGTCTGAGTATACCCTGCCACACCTATAGTGGCCAAAAACGATTCAGAAAAGGGGGTGGTGATGAACAGAGTGTCTGAATTAAGCAGACCACTCTTACCCAGTCCAAAGATCAGGGCTTGATCCATCACCGTTATTTATCTCACTGCCCCATCCCAGCTCAGAACCTGGCTATATGCAAATTAGTCTGTCCCTGGCCCAGTGCATCATGGGAACAGGGCAGACCAAACTACCAAGCCAATTCTTCACCAGAAAGGAGACAAGCTACCGGGGACCGGTTTCTGGCATTTCAGCCTCTTCGGCCCGGCTTGCTTGAATCCTGATGGAGCAGTGAGAAAGGGACTCATGTCTGAGTATACCCTGCCACACCAATAGTGGCCAAAAACGATTCAGAAAAGGGGGTGGTGATGAACAGAGTGTCTGAATTAAGCAGACCACTCTTACCCAGTCCAAAGATCAGGGCTTGATCCATCACCGTTATTTATCTCACTGCCCCATCCCAGCTCAGAACCTGGCTATATGCAAATTAGTCTGTCCCTGGCCCAGTGCATCATGGGAACAGGGCAGACCAAACTACCAAGCCAATTCTTCACCAGAAAGGAGACAAGCTACCGGGGACCGGTTTCTGGCATTTCAGCCTCTTCGGCCCGGCTTGCTTGAATCCTGATGGAGCAGTGAGAAAGGGACTCATGTCTGAGTATACCCTGCCACACCTATAGTGGCCAAAAACGATTCAGAAAAGGGGGTGGTGATGAACAGAGTGTCTGAATTAAGCAGACCACTCTTACCCAGTCCAAAGATCAGGGCTTGATCCATCACCGTTATTTATCGCACTGCCCCATCCCAGCTCAGAACCTGGCTATATGCAAATTAGTCTGTCCCTGGCCCAGTGCATCATGGGAACAGGGCAGACCAAACTACCAAGCCAATTCTTCACCAGAAAGGAGACAAGCTACCGGGGACCGGTTTCTGGCATTTCAGCCTCTTCGGCCCG
The DNA here is from genome assembly GCF_964261635.1 of Lissotriton helveticus. Taxonomy (NCBI): domain Eukaryota; kingdom Metazoa; phylum Chordata; class Amphibia; order Caudata; family Salamandridae; genus Lissotriton; species Lissotriton helveticus. The sequence continues at coordinate 208,515,762 of NC_136063.1, read as the reverse complement.
GCTTGCTTGAATCCTGATGGAGCAGTGAGAAAGGGACTCATGTCTGAGTATACCCTGCCACACCTATAGTGGCCAAAAACGATTCAGAAAAGGGGGTGGTGATGAACAGAGTGTCTGAATTAAGCAGACCACTCTTACCCAGTCCAAAGATCAGGGCTTGATCCATCACCGTTATTTATCTCACTGCCCCATCCCAGCTCAGAACCTGGCTATATGCAAATTAGTCTGTCCCTGGCCCAGTGCATCATGGGAACAGGGCAGACCAAACTACCAAGCCAATTCTTCACCAGAAAGGAGACAAGCTACCGGAGACCGGTTTCTGGCATTTCAGCCTCTTCGGCCCGGCTTGCTTGAATCCTGATGGAGCAGTGAGAAAGGGACTCATGTCTGAGTATACCCTGCCACACCTATAGTGGCCAAAAACGATTCAGAAAAGGGGGTGGTGATGAACAGAGTGTCTGAATTAAGCAGACCACTCTTACCCAGTCCAAAGATCAGGGCTTGATCCATCGCCGTTATTTATCTCACTGCCCCATCCCAGCTCAGAACCTGGCTATATGTAAATTAGTCTGTCCCTGGCCCAGTGCATCATGGGAACAGGGCAGACCAAACTACCAAGCCAATTCTTCACCAGAAAGGAGACAAGCTACCGGGGACCGGTTTCTGGCATTTCAGCCTCTTCGGCCCGGCTTGCTTGAATCCTGATGGAGCAGTGAGAAAGGGACTCATGTCTGAGTATACCCTGCCACACCTATAGTGGCCAAAAACGATTCAGAAAAGGGGGTGGTGATGAACAGAGTGTCTGAATTAAGCAGACCACTCTTACCCAGTCCAAAGATCAGGGCTTGATCCATCACCGTTATTTATCTCACTGCCCCATCCCAGCTCAGAACCTGGCTATATGTAAATTAGTCTGTCCCTGGCCCAGTGCATCATGGGAACAGGGCAGACCAAACTACCAAGCCAATTCTTCACCAGAAAGGAGACAAGCTACCGGGGACCGGTTTCTGGCATTTCAGCCTCTTCGGCCCGGCTTGCTTGAATCCTGATGGAGCAGTGAGAAAGGGACTCATGTCTGAGTATACCCTGCCACACCTATAGTGGCCAAAAACGATTCAGAAAAGGGGGTGGTGATGAACAGAGTGTCTGAATTAAGCAGACCACTCTTACCCAGTCCAAAGATCAGGGCTTGATCCATCACCGTTATTTATCTCACTGCCCCATCCCAGCTCAGAACCTGGCTATATGCAAATTAGTCTGTCCCTGGCCCAGTGCATCATGGGAACAGGGCAGACCAAACTACCAAGCCAATTCTTCACCAGAAAGGAGACAAGCTACCGGGGACCGGTTTCTGGCATTTCAGCCTCTTCGGCCCGGCTTGCTTGAATCCTGATGGAGCAGTGAGAAAGGGACTCATGTCTGAGTATACCCTGCCACACCTATAGTGGCCAACAACGATTCAGAAAAGGGGGTGGTGATGAACAGAGTGTCTGAATTAAGCAGACCACTCTTACCCAGTCCAAAGATCAGGGCTTGATCCATCACCGTTATTTATCTCACTGCCCCATCCCAGCTCAGAACCTGGATATATGCAAATTAGTCTGTCCCTGGCCCAGTGCATCATGGGAACAGGGCAGACCAAACTACCAAGCCAATTCTTCACCAGAAAGGAGACAAGCTACCGGGGACCAGTTTCTGGCATTTCAGCCTCTTCGGCCCGGCTTGCTTGAATCCTGATGGAGCAGTGAGAAAGGGACTCATGTCTGAGTATACCCTGCCACACCTATAGTGGCCAAAAACGATTCAGAAAAGGGGGTGGTGATGAACAGAGTGTCTGAATTAAGCAGACCACTCTTACCCAGTCCAAAGATCAGGGCTTGATCCATCACCGTTATTTATCTCACTGCCCCATCCCAGCTCAGAACCTGGCTATATGCAAATTAGTCTGTCCCTGGCCCAGTCCATCATGGGAACAGGGCAGACCAAACTACCAAGCCAATTCTTCACCAGAAAGGAGACAAGCTACCGGGGACCGGTTTCTGGCATTTCAGCCTCTTCGGCCCGGCTTGCTTGAATCCTGATGGAGCAGTGAGAAAGGGACTCATGTCTGAGTATACCCTGCCACACCTATAGTGGCCAAAAACGATTCAGAAAAGGGGGTGGTGATGAACAGAGTGTCTGAATTAAGCAGACCACTCTTACCCAGTCCAAAGATCAGGGCTTGATCCATCACCGTTATTTATCTCACTGCCCCATCCCAGCTCAGAACCTGGCTATATGCAAATGAGTCTGTCCCTGGCCCAGTGCATCATGGGAACAGGGCAGACCAAACTACCAAGCCAATTCTTCACCAGAAAGGAGACAAGCTACCGGGGACCGGTTTCTGGCATTTCAGCCTCTTCGGCCCGGCTTGCTTGAATCCTGATGGAGCAGTGAGAAAGGGACTCATGTCTGAGTATACCCTGCCACACCTATAGTGGCCAAAAACGATTCAGAAAAGGGGGTGGTGATGAACAGAGTGTCTGAATTAAGCAGACCACTCTTGCAGATGCACTGGGACAGGGACAGACTCATTTGCATACAGCCAGGTTCTGAAACTGGGATGGTGCAATGAGCTAAAAAACGGTGTTGGATCTAGCCCTGATCTCTTGACTGGGTGAGAGTACTCTGCTTAATTCAGAGACTCTGTCCATCACCACCCCTTGTTGTAAATAGTTCGTACATACCTGTCAGCAGCCGCAATCTAGACAGTGCAATACATAAAATAAATTAAATTAAAGACAAGACACACAACAAACACAGGAAGCATGTGGTAAATGTAATACTATGGCTAGGAGGCTGGGGATCATGGATACCGGAGGTGATCATTATAGTAATAGCAGCATGATCACCCTGTGCATAATGATCCAAGTTTGTCCTGCATGTTGCGCAGCTTTTGCCTCAAGTTGTGCACGCTGTATGCCAAAATATAGAAGGCATGAACATCACAAACACAAGGCTGATCCAAGCTATGAAGGACAAGAGATGATACTGAGACAGCATGCAAATTAGTGATCTGGTATCAGATGGGGTAATGTGGACACCATCTTTTCTTAGTGATACCAAATGCCTTAGGTTTCAGGCCTGTTAAGTTGACATAAAAACATCAGGCAGATGTTTGTACTTTTCGATGGTTCAGAAGTAATGCTGCATTTGTAACGCAAGGCTTGCCCAAGAAAGATACGAGAACAGAGCAGGATGCTAGCTTAGCTGCAAGTATTCCAGCATATCACATTAGAAATGTTTCTGGTACGTGCTATGATATTGCAATTATTTCTATGGAAAAATACTAGAGCCGATAAATTGCATTACAGTGGAAAGTCCCAAAGCTGCCACATAACCAGGACACATGGTCAGCAACAGTATAGTCGGGACCATAAAAGGTATAACGCAGCCGAGGCCTTTGCTGATTGGTTAAATATCTGATGCTTAATTTGTGCTACATGCATTATGATGCTGTTTCCTCAGTGGTTTGTGTCAATAAAAGCTGCCAGAAACGTCACATCTTCGGACACTCAGTGACTATGCTGACTGTCTCCGTGCTGCACGTATTTGCATTATCTTGTTGGTTTCCAATAAATTCTGTTCATCTTATGTGCTGACAGAGAGTTGGATTTGTGGTATTATTTCTCTGTTCTTTATTTCAGCTTCCCCAGTTTCTCTATATGTCTCCTTCCCAAAAGCTTGCTTCCATGTGGGTAATCTTTGTTTTTTGTCCCTCCTTATTGTGCCTTGCTCCCTCCATGCAGCAGTGGGCTATTTTTTGTATCGTTTCACTTTTGTCTATTTCAGTTCATGTATTTGCACAATTTTTTGTTTGTTTCTTTCAGCCCGTGCTTTGGGACGGTTCCCTTATGTTTATTTGTCGTGTTGGTGCTTCTATCACCATTTCTGTAAACAGACCTGTAAATCTTGCCCTTATCTCGTCACATTTGCTCTTTTCCGAGGGAACCAGTTTCTTCCACCACCCCCTCCCTCATCGCTGCTTGCCCCCTCCGTGGTCTGCCGATCTTTCCATCTCCTCCCCTTTGAGTCCAGCTTTAGCTTCCCAGCCGCTCGATACCACTGCTTCCAATGGCGAGACCATCATAACAATAATTATTGGAAATCATATATGTAAACCCAAAACTTTACAGTTTGCGCAGAGACAATGTAGCAAGAGGTGATTGATTTACAGACATTGATTCACACTTTTACGTCAAACCGCATCAGCAATACTCCACAAACCAGCTACCACTTCTATTATATGTTGTAATGGCTCTGTGATATACAGAGCTCTGCTATCTTTCAATATAGCCTTATAGCCCGCCGTAGCGGGCTATACCGGCTATTAAAGGCCCTCTGAATCGTTAAAGGCCCGAGCCGAAGGCGAGGGACTTTAACGAGACAGCGGGACTTTAATAGCCGGTATAGCCCTGCTACGAAGGGCTATCTGGCTATTAGAACATTCTGCCACTAGAGGGCAGAATGTTCTAACAAATTAAACAAAGGGTTCTCGAAGCTTGAAAGGGATATAAATCCCCTCAAGCTTCGAGAAGCCTTTCTAGAACATTGGAATGTTGCTCTGCGGGCCTTTACCGGCCCGTAGACTCAGGGAGCACTCCATTGCTTTCAATGGAGCTCCCAACATTCCAATGTTCTAATTTGGTTTTCATATAAATACCTTCTGAACTGAAGGGATGCTAAAATAAGACTCGATCTCCTACTGAAAGAACCAAGCGTCTGTGTGCTGTGCTAAAATGGCTTAACAAAAGCATGTACTATAGCTTGCTGAGCACATGCCAAAGGGAGCTTATCTGCAGTAATGGCTTCCAATGCCTTGAGGTAGTGCAGGGCATTAGCATCTACAAAAAACATTTGCAAAGCCAATGGGTCTACTGAGGCAGACTGAACATAAATCACTTAATCAGTAAAACATTAAAACTATTTTATTTCTACAAACAATCTACGCTTACTATCTAGCCAACTACTGTAGAACAGAGAAAAAAAATAGAGCCTCTCGCAAAGGCGAGACCTGTTGTCTTTGCCAATGCTTGTTATTGTCTATGGGCCCTCTCTGAATTCCATCCGAGACCCCGCCCCATTGAGAGTGGCCCACATGCCCCCCTCTTTTTTCCTGCAGGGTGGGTCACAAAGCAATTGGCAGGTTCCTTTTCCAGAACGCGGCCAGTTAACCTCTTTCCTTAGCTCTGTGTGAGCTTGAAGCCCATGTTTGCTTCCTTGATTGGCCTACGGTGGCTTTATTTTTATCCGGCAGGGGCCCATCAGCTTCTTCTGTTGTACCTATTCAATTACCTGTGTGAAAGGGCTCCATTGCATGCGTTTTATTGTCGTAGATTAAAATAAAGTCAATTACCATAAATTATGAGCAGTTAGTTCAAAAATATCAATAACATGAACTTTGCAAATCAGCAAGGCTAAATATGCAGAAAGTATCCTGTGAGAGTGTAGTTTAACCGAATTGAATTCTGTCATATTGATCTGGTTGTGACATAGCATTCCATCACACACCATGCACAACATGCAGAGTCACTGCAGTCGTCCTCCCCTGGCAGAGGCATTAAACCTCTGATCTAGTTTGTAAACCAGAGACGTTCTAAATCGTGCGAGTTTAGGGAAATGCACATTCAATCTATGTTCTCTTTACTGCGAGTGTCAGCAAGTGCTCCACTGCGGGCCCATTGTGAGTGAGCAGGAAAAGGGCCCAGCAATATTATCCCCAGCCAATCCTAGGAAATAACAATACTACGGGCATCATTAAATATGGGAGAGGAGCTCAAAATTGTTCTGCATTATACATTTTTGGGGAATAACATGGGATTCAAACTTTCCACACTGATTTCTGCATGTTTTTTCAGGTCTTTTCATTGAACACTTTAGATTTACAAGGACTGGCGCATCCGTGAATATCAGCAGGGATGCGCCAGTAAAGATACGACACGCAGGAATACCCTTGCGCCACCATTTACAATGCGACGCAACGTGGTACAAGGATAGCCAGATGAGTGTCACATCTTCTAACGTAAGGGCAGCGCAATGCTGGAGTCGTATCGCAAGTGCAACGCAACTCCAGCAATGTACAGGGGCGCCCTATGCCTAACATGTTGCGTCACTCCTTACGCCTGCTCCAAGCAGGCGCAGGGTTTTGACGCAGCATGGACGTAAAAGTGACTCAGTGAAATCTTTTAGATTTCACTGCGTCACTTTTACGGGGCTTCCCTGCGACGGGACGCCCACCCTACATACATTATACCTGACACAGGTATAATGTAACGCTTGGCTTTATAACGTGAAGCCTCTCACTAGATGCGTCATGTTGTAAATCTGTTGCATGGTAGGCCATTGCTTACGACGGTGCTACGTCACAGAAGTGACGCAACGGTGTTGTACACATGTCGCAAGGGGCTTGTAAATCAAACTCTTTGTCTGCTTTTAGCAGGAGCGGCGCGTGTATGAAAAACACCAGCACGCCATATTTCAGTGAAATTTGTAATCGCGATGGGACTGGTACATCCTATTTGGATCCGGGAGGCTCAGATAACGTGCTTGCTAAGAAATAGCATCCTAAACTAGTAGTCCCTCCCACGTCATATTTGTAAAGAAGAGAGACAGTGAAGGGCAAGCATAGCTCACTCGCAAAGAATGGCCACATTAGTGAGCTTCATATAGAATCACTTCACAATATTTTAGCGCAGATGTTCTAAATTTGCCAGACGAATGGAGTATGTAACCAGCAGCTGGCAACGCCCTTTTCAAAGAACCAGCTTTGAGTGGATGAAACAAACTATATTGACAATCAAGGAACGTTCTTTGAGCACCTATCAGGGTCACTGGCTCCATATATGATGGGGTCAGTCATCATGGGGGGTGACTTTAACTGTATAGCAGACTCGGTCCTGGACCGTTCACACCCACCACTTCGAGATGCTCCAGTTCATAGGACAGGCAGGATGTTTAGGGAATGGCAATCCCATTGGGGGCTAGTGGACACGTGGTGACGGATGTACCCACACGACCGGGAGTACTGCCACCTTTCCCACGTACATGACTTACATGTCCGCCTGGACACCTTCCTGTGCTCCCCAGACATGCACACCTGACTCCACAAAGCGGAATACCGCACCCGAACAATGTCAGACCACAACCTTTTGATAAGTTGACAGCAGTGGGGACACAAACGACAGCCCATCACCACCTGGCGTCTCAGGCCGAAGGCACTTGAAGACCTAGTATTCCACCCCAAGGTAAAAGAGCAAATCACCGCATATTTTATGGACAATGCACACACCACAGACTCCAGGGTGACTGAATGAGAGGCCTTTAAGGCAGTGATTAGGGGGAGCTGCATGGCATTATCCATAGGGGTACAACGTACACTACTGACGGGCGTAGAAGGGGCAGATCAAGCGTTGAGGGAGGTGGAACACAGACGTCCAACCAATCCAGACCTCCGACAGGAATTGCTCGAGGCAAAGTAGGAGGTGGCCCTACAGGAGGAGAGATTGAGGTGCTTTGACTACCGGGCATACATGGACAGAATGCAGGCAGAGAGAGACAAGGCGGGTAGGCTGCTGGCTTGGCTCACTAATCCCACCCGTGGGGAGAACACAATCCTAGCTGACGGGGTCAGAGGGGTGACATCTATACCGGCAGGATGACATAAATTACCGCTTCCGCGGGTACTACGAGAGACTTTATAGGAGCGCTGGGCCCCGGGGGGAGGGGGACATAGAGGAATACCTGGCAGCCCTCCCGATACAAGCCCTGACTGACAAAGATGCAGAACTCTTGGGAGCCGCAATCTCAGAATGTGAAATTCTGGTAGCAATTAAGGCACTGGCGAGAGGGGAAACACCGAGCAGGGATGGGCTCCCCAAGGAGTTCTTTGCTGCATACATGGACAAACTGACCGCCAGGCTGGTCGAGATGTGCGCAGATGCAAAGGAGAAGGGTCGCTTGCCAGGCACGACTAGGGAAACAGTGGTAATACCGCTGTTGAAGCCTGACAAGTCTCCCTTGGAGTGTGAAGCATTCAGGCCTTTGTCGATGCTCAATCTCGACTTTTAAATCCTAAGTAAAATACTGGCGACGCGCCTACTCCCCTACATGATACCTCTGGTGCACCAAGACCAGGCACGCTTTATCCCTCGCCGGAATACAACCCTAAACATCCGCCGATTATTGTCCATCATCGAACTAGGGATGACGGCGGAGCAGAGAGGGCGGTGTTCGCCATTGACATGGAAAAGGCATTTGATCGCCTTGAATGCGGGTTCTTGTATGCAGTACTAAACACAATGGGCCTGGGGCTGGGATTGGTTCATTGGGTGCAGTTATTATATACAGACCCGGTGGCGAGGGTCCGCACTGGACGCACCATATCGGGCAGTACCGGTTAGAGAGAGAGACACGCCAGGGATGTCCTCTCTCCCCGCTACTGTTCGCCTTGGCAGTCGAGCCATAAGCCTGCATAGCGAGATCTGGAGGGGCATATAGGGGGATCCAGGTGGGGAGCAGAAGAGGACCTGCCGGGAACAAAGGCTATGATGGAGCGCTTTAGCTCATTGTCGGGCTGCGAGTGAACTGGCTGAAGTCCAAACTCTTCCCCTTAGTGAGGGATGCGAGGCCCCCCTGAACTTGGGGACCCTGCGGTGGGAACCCAGCTGCTTCCGCTATTTGGGAGTCCACATTTTCCACTCTATTGAGGTTGTGAAGGAAGACAATGTAAGGAGGGCGCTCTGCTCACTTAAAGACAATATGGCTTTCTGGGGGAGACTTCCCCTTTTAGTGATGGGTCGCACCTTACTACCTAAAATGGTGGCTCTTCCCCGCCTGCTTTACTTCTCTGTCACACTCCCGATTTGGATATCAGCGGCCTGGTTCGAGAGCTGGACTCCTGCTTGTCGGCCTTCATATGGGGGGGCAGGACGCAGATGGGTAGCCTTAATACATTAAAGTGGCCCAGATTGGGGGGAGGCATGGCAATGCTTGACATGGAGGCCTACTACTTAGCAGGAGAACTGCAGAGGTTCGCACAGTGGGTGGCGGGAAGCAGGGAACCGGACAGGGAAGTGCCTCCTTTCGCTCCGGGCAGGACCGGTGTGTTCCGCACCCTGCTAAGGACGGTCAGGTCCCAACAGCTCTGCAGCAATGAACACAGAGTGATAAATCGCTGCTGGGGTAGATGCTTGCAGAACACTAGAACAAGGCGCCCATATTCTCCAGAGATGGAGTTGCCGCTGTTAGAAGCCCTAACCCATGGAGGACAGTGGCAGGGCCTGGATGATTGGGTTAAAGCAGGAGTGACGAAGGTTGGGGATCTTTTCCAGGACTGGGAGCTTCTCTCCTTTGAGGACTTCAGCGCTGACTGGGACATTCCACAGGGGCATTTCCTACTATATGAGGCAGTCACGGGAGCGATGAGACGTTATTGGGGAGTGGGGACAACAGAACCGACACAACACATGCAAATACATAAGCTTGGCAGGTGGAACCATTAAGGCTGTGGCTTGCCTCTATAGAGCCATAGGGCGAGACTCCCTACAACCGCTGGACATACTAAGACACAAATGGGGGGACGAAATGGACAGGCCGCTAGACGACAAGGATTGAGACAATATTTTAGAACGAACTGCCAAAGCATCTCGAAATGCCCAGCTTAGCCTGATCAGCTTCTATATACTCCATCAAGCTTATCTAACTCCAGAACGTATCAACTGCTATTTTGAGGGCACGGACGCTCAATGCCCGAGGTGTCATGAACAGGGGGCGACCTTTATGCACATGGTGTGGAGCTGTGCCTCCTTAACGCAATACTGGCAGGAAGTGACACAGGTGACTGCGAGGGTGATGGAGAGGGTGTTCCCCTGCACACCTGCACGCGTACTGTTCCATTTATTCCCACACTCTACCAAAACTAAAACCCCAGCTGAATTCCAGGACCTGGTATTTATTCTGGTGAAACGAGAAATAACCAGTAGCTAGAAGAAACCTGGGGGGCTCAACGTGCACAGATGGAAACGAGAGTTGGTGAAATGGGCGGGTTGTGAGGGCAGAGTCTTTCTTAGGAAGGCACAGCGTGGAGTGGGCAAGCCGGAACGAGCCCAGGCATGGAAGGTGTTGATGCCGGACTTAACAAGAATTGACGGGGAAACGAAGGCCTCCACCCAAGAGAGACCCCCACGTGTAGAGAACCCTCACGGACCAGATTAGGGCGGAACCACTCAGCAGAGTCGGAAGTCTGGGAGCGTCTTACTGCATTGACACACACAGGAGAGGAAGTGGGTCGCGATAAAAGGTCCCGACACAGCACCATTACTCACACCTTGAGCCCAAGAGAGTCTATCAACTGAGCTACATAGTAGTTGAGGGGAGACAGCAGTGCGGGGAGGGGCGGTGGTCGAGGTTTTGTTAATTGTTGGGGGAGAGGGGAGGGGGGAATTTCTTGGATATATGCCATACTGCTATGGGACAGCAATGTAACCGCTATAGCCAACAGGTACGAATGGGACCAAGTAAGGGCATCGACAAATACAGTGGCTCGGTTATGTCTTGTTTTCTTTTCCCTTACTATTGCACATTGACACCCTGGAAAGGGTATACTATTTGACGTGTAAAAGGCAATAACATTTGTTTGCAAAAAAAAAAGTATATTGACAAAGGAAAAATTTCAGATTGTTATGTTGTATTGTCTTTAGTAATGAGCTTAGGCATTCATATGGATTTATTATCACTGCCTAACTGAATATCTCATATGACGTGATTTTAATAGATGGCTTAAAGCAAACAGCCACATTTGAGTTTTTATGAAGTGCTTAAATATATGTGGTGTTTAAATAGCGTGAGCTTAGATAAAAGGCAAAAGAGAACTGTGAAATTATTTCATATTGGCTGTAGATCTGCTGCTCCAATGGGGAACACTAACAGGCAGGAAATAACTTTTACATATTAGTCCAGAGCGGCCTCCAAAAGAATAGACTAGGCCAGCAAGATCCATCTGCAAATGTTTCTTAGTTTCTAGTTTCCTGGAGCGTCCCAGCATGGGTGTTGAGGAAAATGGCTTCTATTTAAGAAAAATAATGCTTAATAGCTTTGGTTTTCTTAAAATAACATAGCCGACCTGGCCATGCTATTGAAAGTGCATGTTTAAATATTGTCCTCAAGCATTTCTTTTAATTTGCTTTTTAGAAAATAATGTATATTCTGCTGCATCCACCATCTGTCTATCTACTTGTAAAGTAGTATTTTTCTCTAGCTTTCTCTGCCCAAGCTATGTCTTTTGAGCTAAACCTCTCTTTCTGTGTTCATAGTGCAGAGACGTCCTTTGTAATAAGTATCAATTCTCATCTTTTTGTCCAGTGGATATCATTTCCAAGTAGGTGTTTTAACAGTCTGATTGGATTGTTGTGCAAGTAAAGCCTTTGTTTGCTATTTTCACAATGTCACGCTATGATATTGTGGTCTTTTATAGTCTGAAAGGTGTGACATTTGGGGAAACATTAATTCAGTCATTCTGCTCTTGTACTTCCCAGGGGTAGATGCTGTATTATCCTGTTGTATTAGAGCTTGTTATTATTAATTTGACTATTGCCACATGTGTTGAGGCTAGGTCAAATGCATTTAGCATTTCATTACTGCATGTATGAATGAATTGGTTTGTTTCTAGCTTTTTATCTTTCTGTAACAATTAATATGATAATTAATCTACAAAATGAGAACTGGAAGAAACCTAGTTGTGTATGTTTTTTCTTAATCATGCTGGCTGATGATTTTAGCATAGGGTTCTCCCTTTCCCACAAATTGATCCTTCTTAATGTTAATTGAGTGTGAGCATCAACAGTGTCTGCCCTGTCTCTGGAGTGTCTCAGCATGTTGTTATGTGAATTTGTAGTGGGGGCTAATCGCCCATGAGGGCCTCCCAGACCTGAGGAGGGAGGAAGAGGTCATGCCTGTTTCATCTGGAAGAGTCATGTCTTGAGGTTCCTTGAGAAGTCACGGGGTAGGAGGATATTCTGTGGTGTTTTAGGAGGTTGTTCCAGGTCTAAGCTGAGAGGTATGAAAAGGTACATCCTCTGATTCAGGTTTTCTTTATACAAGGGGTTATGCTCTTGCCTGGGACGCAGATTGAAGGTGTCTGGTGAGTTGGTAGAAGTTGAGGCGGTGGTTGAGGTAAGCTGGATCGGTGTTGTGGAGAGCATTATTGGCGTTGCTGAGTAGCTTGAACTTACGTCTCTCCTGAACTGGGAGCCAGTCAAGAGTGTCGAGGTGTGGGGGTATGTGGGTATTTTGTGGGATTTTCAGTATGAGTCTGAGGCAGCGTTCTGTGTGGTTTGGAGTCGGCATAGGAAATGGGCTGGGATTACAATGCAGAGGGCATAATCAAGTCTACTTGTGATAAGAGCCTGGTGACCACTCAACTGGTGTTCAGTGCAATCTACTTGAAATTCTTGCGTAGCATTTGCAGTATGTGAAAGCATGGTGAGGAAATGGTGTTAATCTGTCTGCTAATGGACAGGATGGTGTCCAGGATAATCCAGAGGTTCTTGACATGGTCCGCAGGAGTGGGTGAGGAAGCCAAGTTTGGAGGGCCACCAAAAGGCATCACAAGGGTTAGTAATAGCCGCCGAAAATTAGGACTTCGTTTTGTCTGTGTTGAGCTGGAGGCAGTAGTTTTTCATCCAAGCAGCAACCCTGCTCATGCAGTTGGCAAAGTTTGCTTTGGCTGTGCTGGTTGATTTGGTAAGGGAGAGGATAAGCTGTTTGTCATTGGCGAAGGATACTATGTAGATGCCATGGGCTTTGATAATGTCCCCGAGGAGCGTCATGCAGATGTTGAAGAGAGTTCGGCTTAGCGATGATCCTTGAGGGACTCCGCAGATGAGTTTACTATCCATAAGGAAGGAGGACATCCACTTGAGGGCCAGTCTGCAGATACCCAAGTACTGAAGCATTCTGATGAGGGACTTGTAGGAGACCGTATTGAAAGCTGCAGAGAGGTCGAGGAGGATGAGTACAGCTGTTTCTCCTCAGCCGAGGATGGTTCTGATGTCATCAGTGGATGCAATGAGAGGTGTCTCTGTTCTGTGGTTGGTGCGAAAGCCTGATGGAGAGCTGTCTAAAACTTGATGAACTTCTAGGTGGTCTGCAAGTTGGGCATTGATGGCTTTCTTGATGGCTTTCTAAATGACTTTAGCCTGAAAAGGCAGGAGAGAGATAGGTCTGTAGCAGCTGAGGACGTTGGGTTCCCCTGTTGATTTCTTCAATAGGGCGTTGACTTCTGAAGTTTTCCAGCAACACAGAAGGTGGCAGTGGTTGTGGAGGTGTTGATAACAGTGAGTGCGGGAGATATGATGGTTTTTCCATGGCTGTATATGAAGTGGGGGCAAGGGTCTGATGGGGCTCCTGAGTGGATCGTATTATTCAGAGTGGTAGTTTCTTTATTTGAGAGGGGCTTTAAGATGTTTAGCTGCTGTTTGACGATGAAGGAGGTGGGGGAAGGTTAGAATCGGTATTACCTCTGGGGGTTATGGGCATAGCGGGGCTACGCGGAAGTCCATGGTGTCTCAAACAAACTCCGTCGAACTCGGTGGAGCTCCGCTACGCCACCTGCCTCCACCCCCCACTATTACAAGTAAGTAAACATTAAGTAAAAATACATTTAAAACCACTTACCTATGTACTGCGGCGTCCCCGGGCTGCAGTCCTCTTCTTACTTGCCGTATGGGTAATCCTGGTAAAAACTACACATGCACGCGTGCCCACGCATGCTCATTCGTTGCGATCAATGCGCACACGTGGGAATAAACGCATGCTCAGTTCTCCCCAGAATTACCCATTCGGCAAGGGAGATGGGGACTGCAGCCTGGGGACGCCGCAGTACGTAGGTAAGGGGTTTTAAATGTATTTTTACCTAATGTTCACTTACTTGTAAAAGTGGGGGTGGAGGCTGGCCAACTCTACCCACGGAGTATGCAGAGATTTGCCTTCTCTGCTTTTTGCACGGAGAAGGCAAATCTCCGCACACTCGGAGGGTGGAACGGAGGTCTCCGCCCGGGGTTAATCGGTATGCTGTGAGTCTAATGTGTTGTACATCTTGCCAATCCTCTGTTTGAAGAAGTTTAAGAGATCGTTGAGGATTTTTTGGGATGGTAAGATGTTGTTGTTTTCGCCGCTGCGATATGGGAGCAACATAGTGGCTACCTAACCTTTTCTAGAGTGTCTTGGCATGTCTGTCCATGCGGTTATCTTTAAGACAATGCAATGTTGCTCTGGAACTAAGCTGCAAATTTCCTTTGGAACCTTCTAGCAAATCGATAAGCAGTGGATCCTGCCTTTAACCTGGAGACTTGAAGCAAAAACAATACCAACATTTCTGAATTCCTCAAGCTTTGCATCAGAAATCTCATATCCCCTTAGACTAAAGAACATGTATGGAAACATAGTAAAGGGCCTCATAAATGAGGTTACAACTTGGCTTAACCAAATCTGCCCTAGGGATGTTCTTTCTAAGGGCTAAAACTAAAGCCTGCTGGCAAATCCTGTTCTTTCACATAAAGCCTGTCTATTCCCCCTTTCACCTCTGGCAAGAACAAAGGTATGCCTGGGCCCATGATGGGAAGCTAATTATAAGGAAGAACGGTGAAGATGAGTATCAGACTCTGTGATGATCTATCTACAGAAGAATCAGGAAGGTCAAGTGAGCCAATCGAAAGTTGGCATCTGAGTTATTTGACCCAAGCAGGACTATCCACATTTCCCTGATGCTGAAGCTCAGCTAGTAGTCAGGAATGGAACTATTTCAGAGTGTCAGTGGGGGATCCTGACACTGAGACGATAATCTGTGTATCATCGGCATAGGAAACAGCCGAAAAACCCCAGGACCTGATCAGTTTCGCCAATGGTGCCTCATAAATATTGACAAGAGCGGTGCACAGGGAGGATCCCTGTGGCACCCCACATGGTAATGTAAAATTGGGTGATCTGAGGTTACCTAAAGCCACAAATTGTTCCCTACCCGACGAAAAAGATTCAAGTAGGGAGAGTGCATTCCCTTTGATGCTGAGTCCCCTAAGATCTTTCAGGAGTTTCTGATTATTCACCGTGTCAAATGCCGCAGAGAGGTCAAGCAGCACAAGTGCTGCACCCCCCCCCCCCCAAATCGACGGTTTGCCTAATCATTTCCGAAGATGTAATCAGGGCCATTACGGTACTATGATGTTTTCGAAACCCGAACTGAGTGTCATCAAAAAATTAATTCCTTTCAATATAATCTGATAGAATATTATTCATGGCTTTCTCCGCCATTTTTGCAGGTAGCGGAAGTCTGGAGATTGGGGGGTAGTTCTTAGGATCAGTGGCATCAAGATTAGGTTTCTTTAAAAGGGGAGCACGGAGGCCACCTTCCAACTGGTGGGGAATTATACCAGAAGAGAAAATTTGATTAAAGATAAGCATCAAGTGAGATGCAAAAATCTCAGGTAAAAGATGAAAGATTTTTGGAGGGCATAAATCCAGTGAAGAACCTGATATGGTGGATCTTAGCAGGTTTAATTTTGCTTCCATTGTCAGTGGCGGAAAGGTAGATAATTCAGGAGGATCGCTACATTCAGCGTGGGTGCCTGGAGTGATACCGGGAGTCCCAAGTCTGACTGAAGCCACTGAAAAGGCAGCTATTTCCAGATCCGTAGGTTTGACGAAACTGTCATAAACCGCCTTAACTTTACCTTGGAAAACATGTACCCACCCAGTCGCAAAATGCCTGGGTTTTAGATGAGTCAGCAAATCAGCGCATGTGGCTAATCGTTTTACTGTCAAGAAAAATTCCTTTGACTAGTTTTTTGCTGTCAGTATGGCCGTAGTGAAATAGCTAGTTTTATTCTTTACTAATGAGTTTTTTATACTCAAGTAAGGCTAATTTATAGTTAGCTTTAGTCTCAGGATCGATTGATATTCTCCACCTCCTTTCCAGAAGACGGCATTTTTGTTTTTGTGTCCTAAACTGCTCAGTATACCAAGGATTGGTAGGTCTCGACCTATGGCTAGAGATGCATTTAGCTGGTAGAATTTGGTCTATTGACTTTCTCAGCCAGTCCTCTAATGCAGCCACAGCTTCATTTGGGTCTTCTAAGGGTAGTGGGGAGTTTAGGGCTAAAGCAGATTGAAGCACACCCACTTCCAGTTTGTTCCAAGGTCGGACCATTTTCCGCTGCCTATTTATTGAATTCCGTGTCTGGGGATTTTGTACCAGAAATGAAAACATCACAGATCTATGGTCTGACCAGACAATTGGCATTGGTGGAAGGCATTCTATATGGTCCTTGCTAGAGAATATTCCATCTATAAATGGCCCCCAGAGTGTGTGCTACCAGATGCCAGATGAGTAAGGCCCATGCTGTTTGCAATGTCAATAAGATATCCGGAATCACTATGCAACGGATCCTCCAAGTGGACATTAAAATCACCCTGGAGTGTGAAGTCTGGTGACTGCGATATGACAACCAAAGAAGTACCAGTATCCTTCAAAAAGTTGGCCCGGGGGCCTGGTGGCCGGTAGCATAGCAGGCCATTGAAAGTGTAATGATTACCCATCATTAATTTAAAAAGTAGTACCCTCTAGATGTGTAATGAGTGTGGCATGGTTAATGGTGTTGAATGCCACAGACAGATTTAAGAGCATAAGTGAGCCAACACCACCATTGTTCAGCAGTCTCTAAAAGTTGTTTATGACTGACTAACTTGATATTATGATGAGTCATGAAACCTACCTGGAAGGAATCAATTGGCGTATTTCATTTGGGAGTCATTTCTTAGCGCATACCGGCCCGAGGAGGGGTCTTAGCGCTTCACCGCCTGCTTGCCTGCCTTACCTGCACGAGGGAAGATCTCGCAGCGACGCTGGGTCCCTGACGCTGTGAACGGACTACAGCTCCCAGCGCGCCCTGCATCCACACCGCTTCCTCTTCCTGCCAGGAGCGCCAGGAGGTGCACAAAAGGGAACAGCTCCCACTGAGGAGCTGGGAGTCATTTCTTAGCGCATACCGGCCCGAGGAGGGGTCTTAGCGCTTCACCGCCTGCTTGCCTGCCTTACCTGCACGAGGGAAGATCTCGCAGCGACGCTGGGTCCCTGACGCTGTGAACGGACTACAGCTCCCAGCGCGCCCTGCGTCCACACCGCTTCCTCTTCCTGCCAGGAGTGCCAGGAGGCGCACAAAAGGGAACAGCTCCCACTGAGGAACTGGGAGTCATTTCTTAGCGCATACCGGCCCGAGGAGGGGTCTTAGCGCTTCACCGCCTGCTTGCCTGCCTTACCTGCACGAGGGAAGATCTCGCAGCGACGCTGGGTCCCTGACGCTGTGAACGGACTACAGCTCCCAGCGCGCCCTGCGTCCACACCGCTTCCTCTTCCTGCCAGGAGCGCCAGGAGGCGCACAAAAGGGAACAGCTTCCTCCGCATCGCGGACGCGCGCGGGCGGCGCCGGGCGGAGCCCGGGCAGAGGGCGGGCCGTCTGTGGCCGTCAGGGGCTGTCAAGGCTGGGCTGGGCCACGTCCCTTTCCTTTCCATCAGCCGTGAGTACATACGTCCAGTGTGAGTCCCCGAGCTGTTCCCCGCAATCATGTCTACCCGCTCTGGGAAGCTTCTTAGGAGTGAAGGCGAAAGGGGGTCAATTGCAGCGAGCCCTGTTATAGGATCTATGGACCGTTTTATCACTAGGGTGGCGGCGGTGATTGAAAAGGAGATTGCTATGTCTGAGCGGCGTTTATCATAGGTGTACCTCCCCTCAAGACGTTCATCCCTGGGGGTTGCTGCCCAGTCGCTTACACCGGCTAGTGTCCGGGTTCAATCTGTTTCTCCATCTAGTGTGCCTGGCGTTTCCTCTGACCCCCCCCAGCTGGCTGGTATAGAGCAAAGCATAGAGCAAAATATAGATAGGCTGGAAAATCTGGCCGAACTTATACCCATAGTTACTGAGGAAGACGGTGGACTTAGTAAGCTGTCTCCACCTTCTCCACCTAACCTTCCACACAAAGCCACCAGTGATTCTCTGCCCTCAAAACCGCTCACCACCTCCTTAGTTATATCAGAAGGGGAGTCAGTGAGGGTTTCCCCCAACAGCCAAACTCCCGAGATTAGTCAGGAGAATAGGCCCTTAAGTAAAAAATCACGTAAACGCAAAAAGGGTAGATTAGTGAGACAGGCTGCTCTTTATCAAAGAGCAAGAAAGTCTCCTGGATCTGGGATGAGAAACATAAGGGGTAGGCCTATAGTGAATGAAGCTGACTCTGAAGGGGATGTTCTGATCTCTTCTAAGGGGCTACACATAGATGCTAACACTGCTAAGGTTCCTAACCTCACTGACCCCGTAGCAGCTGAAAATATCCTCGAGAAAGTATACAGTCTCTTGAAACCGCTACTAATACAGGTCAAGGGTTTAGGGGAGCGGATAGATAAATTAGAGCAATCAACCCTTGACGGGTTCCACTCACTCAAAACCACATTTAAACAAATAACCAGAGTGAGTGAAAATAAGGACATGGGCGCAAAGAGGAACGCGCTACCATCACAGAGAGACCCTAAGCCCCCAATATGTCCAAATAAAGTTGTCTCTAATAGTCCATTAATCCCAGCTCCTAAATCTCCTCCCCGTCCGAAAGCAGGACCAAAACAGAAGGGGCCACCATCATATTTAGAGCCAGATAAAAGTAAGCCTAACCCTTTTCCACAAAAGCAGCCACAGTTAGCTAGTGGCAAATTGGAAGGCTCCCAAAAATTAGGCGCATGTAACAAAATTAACGGGTTAGCGCCAGGGAAAGCTCCTAGACCTGTAGTCCAACCTGCTGCCCCAACCACCACCTTACCGGTGCCTAGAAATCTAGTACGACGAATCCCTCCAGTAAACCTCCCACCAGACTGTCAACCTTTTGTTGTTGTTATGGTTAATGTGCCTCCATTAAAAGAAGGCCAGTCGGAAAACCATCAATCACTTAAGAATAAGTGTATCCACTGGCTGAAGGCAAACAGGCCAATCCCGTTGGATGTGGATGGAATCATTCTGGGTGTCCGCAGAGTGGGGTGGGTGGGGCAGGGGAAAAAGACTCAGGAGGGGGATTGTATAATTATAAATTTTCAAGACCCAAGAGTAGTGCCCGCGATTTGTACTCCTATTAAAAATATGGGGGTTCCAGGGGTTAAACTGGTAGATCTTTCTTATTTTTACCCCAGGCAAAGTGTTGTCCTAATTGGAGGAAGTTCAAGTCCCCCTGTTTCTGGTCAAAATTGGGCTGGGGTCACGGGAGGTCCAAGGGAGAACCAATTGTGGGCACCAGGGCCTCATTGACTGGAAATCGAGAGTAGAGTAGAGCCATCAGGAGTATCATCTACCCATGCAAACCTTGGAAGTGGGATAGCAGCCTCTTTAGTCACCCCCCAAGATCGCTGCTCCCCTCAAATACCCTTGAGGAGGACCATAGACAGGGACACTCTGGCGCCCAACGACACTTCAGCTGTGACGGACCTAGTTTTTAAGGTTTGCAGCTGGAATGTCGCAGGGATTGCAAGAAAATTGGCTATACCTGAATTCACTGCATGGGCTGATGAGCACTCTCTGTGCCTTTTCCAAGAGACATGGAGCTTGGTGCCGGTTCATAGGGTGGGTTTTTCTTCCTATTCCTCCCCGGCACAAGTCTCGGTATCAGGGAGAGGGCGACCTTCGGGTGGCCTTCTCATATGGGTCGCAGCCTCCTTAGACTGCAGAGTAGTGGAGTTTCCCACAGGCTGCCCGGACATACAAAACATTACCCTAATAGATCAAAGGGGAAGAATTGTCTTAAATGTTTTCAATATTTACGCCCGGGGAACCAAGGGAGGGAGGAAGTCTCCCGTAATATCACTCCTCGAGACCCTGCTAAAAAACTCCCCTCACAAGACGCGTACATTGGTTGCGGGCGATATGAACTGTACGTTCGAGCCCCTGGGCTAGGACGTTTCCCTCGACCAAGATGAGGATGATATTAGGTTGGGGATTCCGGTACTGGAAATCCCACCGATCAGAAGGTGGACAGAAGTGGCGCTCCAGATATACTCCCTGAGCCTTGAATTCAATTTAAGGGCAGCAAACGGGAGGACAACCTCGGATAGGGGGGGTGTCCACACGTACAACAGGCCAGGACACACCTCTAGGTTAGATTATATCCTGATAGATGTGTGTCTATGGTCTTACGTAAGGGACATGCAGGTGGTCCCTACGACTGAGAGTGACCACAACTCACTCTCTTTAAGTATGGACCAGTGGTGGTGCCCTTTAAGAAAGGAGAATATTTACCCGGTAGCTGCACCCCCGGATGATTCTGAAGTCTCCCCCTGTGGAAGACGAATAAAATGGGCGAAATTGGTTCTTTCTGAGGGAAAGGTAAGGGAAATCCAAACCCTCTTAAATCATGCGGTAACAAACCTCGGAACCTCCCTAGAAGGGGTGGGCAGAGCGAGTGAGCTTTTTGTCTCCTTGGTAGAAGCCTTATCTAGCGTGTTTACCTCACATCCCAACAAGTTAGGCAACAAAGAATTTAGAAAACCTGTTGATGGTTGGTATACCCAAACATGTAGGGATCACAAGGCAAAGTTAGTTGAGGCAGTTAAACACAAATCCCGAGGTGAGATACAGGAAATAAGGAAGGCCTATAACAAGTCCCTTAAATTTGCTAGGGGGGAGTGGGAAGACAAATTCTGGGAAGACCTGCTCCAGGCTAGTAAAGTTAGGGATTCAAGGGCCTTTTGGAATCTCATAGCCAAACGGAATAAACCTGATGGATCTATGAGACCCTGCAACATCCCTCCTCAAAACTGGATAAAACACTTCGGGACCCTATACCTTCCTCCAGATGGGGAACTAAATGCCGGGAGGGAGCTTACACTAGCAATTGAACCCCATGCCTATGATCTCTTTACTCCCCTAGAGATTGAGGGGGTTATAGGATGGGTAGCGCCTCGCAAGGCAGCGGGCCCTGACGGCCTTCCAGGGGATCTTATGAAGGCATACCCAGCGGAATGGGGAAGGGTCATTGCCGCTCTCTTAAACGACATCATGATGGGAGGGGCAGTGGCAGAATCCTGGAAAGGGGCGGTGGTGGTCCCGATTTACAAAAAAGGGTGTAGGGAAACCCCGGGGAACTACCGCCCCATAAGTCTGATAGACTCCACCCAAAAGATAGCTGGTAAAGCTATCCTTGGAAGGATCCTACATTGGGTGGAGGAGAATAAAATCCTATCAGATTTTCAGGCAGGTTTTCGGGCTGGTATGGGGACAATAGAGCAGGTGTTTAGGTTGGCACTACTGGGGTGGAAGGTGGTGGAACTGGGCAAGGGTAGTCTTTACTTGGCCTTTATAGACCTGAAGACTGCCTTTGACCTAGTCCCCCGGGAAGAGCTTTGGAGGGTGCTTAATGAGTTGGGATTACCTCCTTACATCTTGTCCCTCCTCATTAGTCTCCATGCCCATACCTTTGCACAGGTCCGTTGGGGTAAAAACGGAGAGCTCACTGAGAAGATACCAGTGTCCAGGGGCGTAAGACAGGGCTGCGTCTTGGCGCCCACCCTATTTTCACCATATGTGAATGGGGTGGTAAAACACCGTCAACAAGAACCAGCCGACGCCCCCTGTCTCGGAGGAGTCCGTATCCCCACCTTGCTTTTTGCGGACGACACGCTTCTGATCTCGAAGACCCCTCAAGGCCTGCAGAAATTGCTAACACGTTTTCAGGAGTTTTGTGCTGCAAAAGGTTTAATAATAAATGTGGACAAAACAAAATATCTAGTTTTAAATCCACCTAGGAAACTGGGCCGCCCACCTACACTTAACTCGGTTGCCTTAGAGAAAGTAGCCGAATTCGATTACCTGGGTATTCGGATTACGGATAAGTTGACTTGGGCAAATCACATTGACAAAATGGTCCTAAACCATAGGAGAGTTGGAGGAGCCCTCATAAGGGAGTTCCGGGCCTCACCTAGGAGATCGCTTACCCCAGTAATCAATATCTACAAGGCCAAAGTAGTGACATCAGCCTTGTATGGGGCAGAGCTGTGGGGCCATTGCCGTTTGGATGCCCTAGCGATAGCGGAGAGCAAGCTTCTAAAGTCCATTATCTCTATCCCATTGAGCACACCAACTGTACCAGTGTTGTTGGATACGGGCTGTAAAAACATTAAAGATCAGGCTCAGCTTCGCCCGCTCCTGCTATGGACACGAATCTGGAGGGGTGAAGAATTAAAATCCTACGCTGAGGGTCTGGGGGAAATAATGAGTCTGGGGGGTTGGGCTAAGATCAGATGGTTAAGGGAAACTAAAAAGCTCTTGGAGAAGATCGGACTAGGGGACTGTTGGTCATCGCGTTCAGCCCCTCCAAAAGAAGTGGTCAAGACGCTTTACTGGAAATGGACGGCGGAGCGCCTAATTACAAACTCGAACCACTGTAAGTCCACTGTCTCCTTCCTACAAATTAAAGACTGTGTGGCCTTTGAACCCTACCTGGACCTGATCACCCTCCCCCTTGACCGAGCTCTTTATTTTAAATTTAGAGTTGGATCTCTCCCGCTAGGTGCTGTGGTATCGAAGTGGACATCAGCGGCCCGATCTTCCCCTAATTGTGCTTGTTGTCCGCACAAGGTTGAATCCATTGCTCACGTCCTATTTGAATGCCCGGACTATGCAAGGCCCAGGAGCTTCTGGTTGAAACCTCTCTTCCGAAATATGGGTACACGTAGCCACCTAGTAGCCTTGCGCATCCTAATTACGGACACTTCCCCCCCTATTGTGTGTGGAACAGCAAAATTTTTAAAACAGTTTTGGCTTATTCGTTGTAAGAGATTGTCAGTAGCGGTTTAATTCTCTTTTTTAGCTAATTTATCAATGGGCACTTCATGTCCTTTTATCCCTTTTAAATGTGTTTTATACTGACTTCTTAAAGCAATGTTTTTTTGTACACTGTAATGATTATATTGTAAATGTGCTTATAAGATATCTTGCATATCGAATAAAAGCTTATGACTGACTGACTGAAACCTACCTGGAAGGAATCAATTGGCGTATTTCATTTGGGAATTTTTGGGAGTTAATTGAGAATACGTTTTTTTTTTATTTTGCCTAAGAATGGTATGGTTAGTCAGATGGCGGGTCCTGATGAGAGCCACTGACTTGATATTGGGTCGAAATGTCAACATAAACCTATTGGTTTCCTGTGTCTGTTTCCAAAAAGAATATCTGTGAAAGGTTAACTGAGTCTACTAGAATACTTGTGTAAGTAACCCAAGATATTGTGCAGTTTGTAAACTACACTATGTATATAATTTTCCTTCACCACACACTGTGCGGTCTGCACAATTGTCACATTTGTTCTTGCACCTAGGCGAATACAATAAATGCATGAGTAACATAGAAAAATTGAGACTATTGATTAATTTTTCATTCATTGACATATAATTGGTTAACGTTGGACTCATGGATATGGGTTCCTTAGTAAAAGATTCCCACTGGACCTTTGTCTTTTTTAAATATGTTTAATCTGGTCCTGGTGATTATATAGGTCTTTGTTCCACAAATTCTCTCCACAGTGCTGTTAGCTGAATGTCAACTTCAGGATAAGCGAATAAAGGAATGGCAGTCTGCTCTCCCTCGAAGGCTTCCATCACTGCATTAACACCCATTCACAGGGAGACGCAAAAGGGCTCCTATCTAAAACACATTAATAAGTCAGGAGTGTTTGCGATTCCCTGAGCATGGACATTGTGCACGCCTAACTGTTTAGTACATCATTCTCAGCTAAAAAAAAGGTAATGTCACAAAACAGTCCGTGTGCAAAAAACACCAACTGGAATGCAATCTGATTTTAGTAAATTAGGCCCCAGGGACTTTAGGTTTGTGCCTGGTAAGGCAGGACCAATAACAAACTTACTGTCCAAACTACAGGTGAAATAAGTCATGCAATTTTACAGTGCAATATCATTTGATTGTGAGAAATTGGGTTGTTGGTTGGCTGGGGTGTTAAGTCTAGTCAAGCAACAGCTACAATTCCTGTCAGGGTGAATGAACCACAAAAGTCACAAAATGTACCCTGTGCTTAACCATCTGCTAGCTTGAAACAAAAGCTGTCAGGCTTAAATTAGAGGCAATGTGTAAAGTATTTATGTAGCACACTAACAGTATTAAATTGAAAACAAAACATAAGAAAAATCCCATGCTAATTTGGAAAAATAGAGTACATGTTATTAAATTATTTGACACCAAAACTACAAAAATCCAAATTGTAGAACAGAAGTTATCAATGTTTAAATTTTCAGTAAAAACGAGCGCCTATAAAGATCAAAGCGCCAACCGCAGACCTGTAGTCATGCGTGGCTGGATCAAAGTTGAAAAATATGGCCAGCCGCGATGGAGCGTGAGTCGAATATATGAAGAGGATTGGGCTTGGGCCCGGTCAACGCTTAACTTCGGACTTAGACGGAAATCCAAGAAAAAGAGTTCAGTGAAGGTAAAGTACACGAGGCAAGGCTGCAGATGGTGTCCGAAGAGGGAGTGTTGTCGTCGGGGGAACTTTTGGATGAAGTCGCAGACTCTCTACAAGGGACTATTAAGCATTCAATAGGTGGTGGCTTTGCTTTCAAGTAAGGTTCTTACCATAAGACTATTTATAAAAATGTAACTTCCTGCTGAGAAGTTCTGAATTGCCTTCACCATCACATTTTTTATTTTTGGAATCACAATTCCTTAATACTTGAGGAGTTAGAAGCTTCTAACATTAAATGTCATATTTATAGTAGCACCTGGCTTCTGCACTCTTTTACATTTAAAATAAATTCAATCAAATAGCACATTACTGTCAAGTCAAATTTTTAGGTTGGAGAGTGAGATGTACTTAATATCTATTATAAAGTATTTAAAGCAATACAATTTTTATATATTGAAAGTACTGACTTGAAATCTTTCAATCAGGTATGTGGTGAAATTGAATGATATATAGGCCAAAGACATTTGAATTTTGATTGCTCATGACAACAGCATGAATGAAAGATAAAATACAGTGATTCCGTCAAAGGTTCATGTGCCTAAAAACCTGTTCTCAGAAAATACAATGTGTACTTGGAGTCTGCCGATCTGTGTAGTGCCTAAACTTTCAGACATCCTAGAGCTAGCATCTTTTGGCTTTCGGTGTTCTCGGCGACTGTGCATTAGCTTGCAAAACTGTTTTATATTTTCAGCCGCAATGTAAAAGATGCGGGATGCGACCGCCAGGGAGGCGGTCGCATCCTAATTGGCCCCGTGGGACCGCCGCACCTCTGGCGGTTGGTCCCGTTTTCCGTTACGGTGTCCGTCCGCCATCGTAATGGGGCCCTTAGAACTTTTTCTGGTGTTGGCCAGCTTACATTTACACCACTGCTGTACCCTCAACACAGAGCTCACTAAAAAAGATCTTACTGAACTCCAGGGGCCCCAAAGTTAGGTGACTAATCTCATTTTCAACTGTGTCCATGGCCAACCACAATTCACCATATTTGCCCTTTCTGATAGAAAGATAATAGTTTAAAGTCTGTGACTCATCCTAAAGGCTATACATAACCTGAGAGACTTTCTTTCCGGAACCTTTTAGCCTCCCACAGCCTGGTGGCAGCTGGCCACAAACCTCTAGCCACCCAGATATGCAGGTGTAAATTAACTGAGAGATGCTCCACATATTCAGATATTCATTATATGATATGTTTACCTCCTGGCTGAGACTTGACAAAGATTTATTGATGTTCCAAAGATGCCTTCAGACTCAACTCATCCTCTCATTTTCTCACTAAATCCTCCCACTAAACCTGACTTCTTGAGACTTAGCCTGGGCACCTAGCTGTGGCCAAGTGCCTGTCGGAGACTGGACACTAAGGGCATCATCAGGATGACGTAGAAAGGGACCGCCCGCCATAAGTGTGGCAGTCCCGTGAGGGTCATTAGGGGAGGTATCTGTGCCCCTCCGACAGTATGCACGGTCTCAGAAGATAATGAGTAGCTGGCCGTTGCGTGGTGATCCATCTTGAATATAGGGGCATTTTTTTAAAGCCCCTTGCCCCACCGGAGCATCACTTTTTTTGACGCTCCAGTGGCACAGTGTGCTGTCACCTATTTAGGAGGCCATGCAAAGCCATCCTACGTGGCTTTTCATGGCCTTGTAAATACGGCCCCCTTTTGTATTTCACTCAGTGTGAAAGGGGCGTTCCATGTGTGTATGCTGTGGCCAACGCAGCACCCTAAAGCCTCCCCAGGGGAAGAGTAAAAGTGGTGCAATAAGAGAAATACCTTTATTTCTTCTTGTTTTTGCCCTTTCTATGTGTGCTGCATTCTGCAGTACATATAGAAGGAGGAAAACGCCATCAATTATTGTTTTTGTGCAGGAAGGCATCCCTTCCTGCATAAAATCAAACACCCTGCAACACAGGCAGGGGCCTGTATTGGCACTAGGCAGGCTATTGTGTGCCAGCGCAAGGAAAAGCACAGGGATGATTCATATAGTTGTAAATGCAACACATGCCTACACTTTCCTAATGACGCAGCTGGGCAAGATGGCTTGCAGCTACCAGCTGGGTCATTATCTTGTAAATGTGTACATTAGTTTATTGCCTGTTTCTCCTTGACAAATGCACCTACCACCATTTTCTCTAACTCTGAATCATCTACACCATTCATTTGAAATTGTGCCACACAATTTTAATTCAACATTGTTCTTCACAGTTTTGAACAATATATTACCACCCCAAGAATGTCTTTTAATTGTCCCGCATATGGGTGAGAGTCTGCGTGACAGATATGAAAGATTATTTCATTTTTTTATAAATTTAATAAATGCTGTTTTTGTTCTTTTTATACATCAATGGTTGTCTGTGGTTCTTTCAGATTTTTATTGCTCATGTATTAGCATTAATTATGGGTCATATATAGGTTACCTTAAATCTGTACACTAATTATCCTCTACGCTCCAAGCAGCGAAAACGCATTTTTTCAATGTAGTAAATAAATAACAAAATAATAGCTTAACTAGGGTATTATGAAGCATTTTTGGTGAGTTGTGCAGAGGGAGTTTCACAATTTAGTTTTCAAGCATATCAATAATATTTCTGTTTTATGGTTGTTGAGATTGAATAAACCTGCATGGATCCAATATTCAATGATTATTCAGTGGATTTTGAAAGTGCCTACCTTCATAGAATGGTTTATCGAGTTTTGGAAGTAAGCTGTGTGTTTCTATTACATGTGAAGTCTCTCCCCAGTCACAGGTCATGCAGTGACAGTTTAATTGTTAGAAATTACAACTGAGAACGCTGACCCTTGGTGTACTTCGACAGTTGGAAGTATGTTTGCATATTTGAATCCTCTCTTGGGGCCATATCATGGCAGGCTTCGCTGGCTCAGCACAAAGCCGAGCACCAGTACTTCACTTGTAAATGATGCTGATGACCAGTTCTCTGCTGAGAAGCCTGTGGCCGGTGCAAATAAATGTCAGCGCGCTGAATAGCAAAGCGGTGTAGTTTTAGGTCCATCTCATGCCTCTTTTATCCACTGCCAGACACATCCGTCTCTTTATCTCACTCCTATAGACGCGGGTATAGCTTCAGGGGGGTGTTTTGTGGTCAGGGCTGGACTGGCTACTGGGCGTTTTGGTGTGCTGCCAAGCTGGGGCTGATTTCGTTGATGGGGACCTGCGTGTGCTTAAAACCATTCGCTTTGCTTTGTTTATTTAGAAGGACACGCAGATCCCCATCAACGAAATCAGCCCCCACCGCAGTGAAATCAGCCCCCAGATTGGCAGCACCCCAAACCGCCCAGTAGCCAGTCCGGCACTGTTTGGGGTGTTACATCCCCCTAAAATAAAGTACTATGCTGTAAAACGTTTAGTACAAGGGCTGTCAGTCGATGATGAAGTTTCTGTCGGATTTCACCTGGGATTTTTACACGCCCACACTGACAAAAACACACGCACACACACTCGCTCTCCTCTCCATTTTGATGGCCTTAAACATTGTGGGGCATATTACCAACAAATAGCGATGTTTATCGCTAAGTAGGGTTAGTGGCAATATTTTTATCGCAGCGCATCACCGGTTTTTATCGCTGAGTTAACTTGCTATTAGCAAGGTTTATCTCAAAAGTGATAAAAATCAGGCGAAATGCGTGAATATCGCTGATAATACAGCGATATTTACGCATTAGCGACGAAATGCTCTTAGCCATGTTATCCACCTCCCATTGGATAACATGGCTAAGAACTGGTCTGAGCAGGCGTTGGTTTTTGGCGATAGCGGGATATTTCCATCGCTACGCCTTCCTTGCTAATAGGCGATAGCGACGTTAGTGACTGCTTTCAGTCGCTAACAGGTTGGGTACGCCCACTTTGCATGTCATTAGCGATAAATATCGCTGACATACAAAGCGGGCCCCAAACCGCTCGCTATCGCCTAAAAGCTGTCGCTAACTAATGTTAGCGACAGCTTGCTATAGAGCGATAGAATTATCGCCGCTTAGCGGCCGAAAACGGCCGCTAAACCAGCGACAATTGCCTATCGCCACCCTTGGTAATATGCCCCTGTGTGTTTTAAGTGCCCCTAACAATCTGCCCTCCTCTCTCTTTCCACTGCCCCTCAAGCCCCCCACCCACCATGACCTGCTTCTCATACAATATGTTTTAACTTGATATTCCATTGTGATTGTTGGGAAATTTGTAGATTCTTGCTTTCTCCATTGTGACAGTATTTTCATTTTTTTCTTCCTTTATAGTACCGTTCCTAAGTGCTGTGGCCCCCACCGGCAACCACTGGCTCAAATTAAGCACTGCAGAGCACCTGTTTGTATGAATCTGTAGTACGTAAAGTCTACTCCTTTAACCCCATATTTAACTGATTTTGAGCTTGATTTTCGGACACTGCAGCTCAAAAACAGTGAACAAGTTTGCCTCTTTTTTATCTGCACTGTGCTGTCTAAAATTACTCATTAACCTGAAGAAATATTGGGTGAAGTTAAATCACTTTGCTGAATGCAGGGGAATAAAATCAGGCACTGGGGCTGCGAAATCACTGTGGGGCATATTATCAAGGATGGCGTTAAAATTATCGCCAGCTTAGCGGCAGAAAAGTGACACTAAAGCGGCGATAATGGGCTTGATAATATGCCCTGGAGAATTCCAATAGAATTCACACCAGAACATGGACTTCTATTGGAATTCTCAAGGGCTTATTATCAAGCCCATTACCGCCACTTTAGCTGCAGTTTTCTGCCACTAAACCGGCGATAATTTTTAACGCCATCCTTGATAATATGCCCCTGTGTATTTCAGTCTTTATTTAAAAAGAAGTGAGTTGAGAGGCCCAAAGATTTCCTGCAGATGGTGCTGCTGCTGACTTCTAGGGATACTGATACCAAAATTGCTCAGTTTGAATTCCACCTTATGCCTTTCCTACATTTCCTTGCACCTCCTGACCTTTTTTCTCACTCTTGCAGGGTTATTGTCACCCTGATTGTTCAATTTTTCACTGTTTCCCCTTGTTTTCCCTTCCTCCATTTTTATGTCGTTTCTCCTTTACATGTTCTTCCTTTGGGTCAAAGTCTCATTAACCCCTTAACCGCAGGCGTTTTTTCGTGGCAGTGCGGCCGTTTTTAAAAATGGGCGGGGCTGCGTCGGCCGTTGAACTCGCTCAGCACCAGCCAGATAGTGCTCCGAACGTTCAACGGCCGACGGCAGCACTTAATGGGTTAAGAAAAGTCCAGGTTGTGCCATCCTGTCTGGTAAGTACAGATACATGGCTTACCTAACACTATAAACCACGCAGGCCGCGCCTGGCCTGCGGATGACGTGGGTACAACATCCGGCTTTCACCATGAACACAGGACTGCTAACTGTTACATCACTCCCCAACTTGGATCTTCTCAGTCCAGTCCAGGAAAACCCAACTGACACTTTGGACATGCTGTTATAAGTCAGTGGCGTGTTTAGCACGCAGAGACCAAAAGATGCTGGTGGGCTGGGGATTGGGTCACAAACCATAGCGGTGTTGTTGACCCCTGATGGACGGTCTACATGGTGACAGTGATGGTGGTGGTGGTGGCGAGCCAGGAGGCAGAGGCCCTGAGGAGACAGAGTCTGGGATATTGATCGCTTCCTCCGCTTGGCAGGGGCTATCTCTGTCAGGATCCTGAAAGTCTCGAGGGTCTGACTCTGATGGTACCAGCGGGACCTCTTTAAATCAGAAGATGTTGCGGGATATTTCCTCACTGCCTTTCTGGGCTGTCACCATGATGCCATTACTGGAGATGACTGTCCATACACCTGATACATAGGCGGTCCGGAACTTTCCTCCCCTGTCGGCGATCTTTGAGAAGAACTGTGGCACCTGGTCGGAGTGGCCGGGGTATGGCGTGGCGTCGAATGTTTGCTCTGTGATTTTGCCGCTCACGCCTTGCCTGGGTTTCTTGCACATCGTGTGGTGGGGGTGTCCATCCTGGACATGTGGGAACTAGGTGTCTCTGCGCCCCTCTGAAAATGAGTGCCCAGGGGTTCTGTAGCGTAGTGCAGTGTGTAGTGATCCTATATTCCTGAAGTAAGTCGTAGAGGCGCCGCTCCGGATCCGCTTGTTCCACATTGGCAATGCGCAGCATTTTGTTTCGTGTCCTCATGAATCGCTGGACATCCCCGTTAGCTTGAGGCCATTGGGGCGTGACGCTGTGGGGGTGGATCCCTCGTTGTTGGAGAAACGTGGCAGAGACAGACCCTTGAAAAGGTGGCCCATTGTGACTTCGGATCTCGGTGGGAAACCCAAATGTGGCAAACACTTTATCCAAGACAGGTGCCACCTGTGCGAATGCTGTCAACATGACTGGTTCCACTATGGGGTATTTTGAGAATGCATCTATGAGGACGAGCTTATGCGTTCCTCCCGGGAAACTCCCAAAGTCTATGCTAACTTTCGACCATGGGACGGTGCAAGCTTCTTCAGTGATGACCGAGATCGGTCGCTCAAGTGCACTTGTCATCTGGCAGGCTTGGCAGCAGCGTACGAGATCCTCCACCATTGTTTTGAGTTCTGGGAATCAGACCTTTTCTCTCATTCTTGCCTCCATTTTTGTCACTCCTTGGTGACCCCCATGGGCTAGTTGGGTTGCTCCTTGCCTCAGTGCTCGTGGGATTACCAGCCTCGGGCATCGGAGGAGTATTCTGTCTGACGTAGCGCTCACCTCGCTTCACCCTCTCCATATTTTTGTCAACTCGGTCCTTGAGCGCCGATGTGTTGGTTTGCTGGAGGTATGTTTTCCATGACCCTTCTTGAACTGCTTGCAGAGTACGGTGTAAATAGGGTCTTTCTCAGTGGCTTGCTTAATGTCCTCCAGCATCATCGCCTGGGGGCATGCTGCCACGTAGATCATGTTTATATACTGTTCCACCTCCTCGAGGTTATCTGTTTCGTCCTTTGGGGGCGGTTGTCGGGACAGGAAGTCGGTGGGGTTTCTCGCCCCAGGGCGGTAGACTACCTCCATATGGTAAGGCTGGAGCTGTATGGCCCATCGCTCAATTCGGGGTAGTGGATGAGGGGCCGATATTTTGAAGAGAGGGACCAGAGGCTGATGGTCCGTTACCACAGTGAATGGCTGGCCTATCAGGTATAGATGAAAATGGTTGCAGGCCCATTTTATTGCATTTGCCTCCCGCTCAATCTGACCATATCTTGCTTCATTGGGGGACAGTGATTTGCTGGCAAATGATAGGGCCACCCACCAGCCTTGCTCCTGGGCGAGCACAGCTTCCAGCCCCACAGGACTGGCATCAATTAGTAGTTCAGTGCGCTTTGCTGGATCAAAATAGGTGAGGGTGGCTTCCCCTAGTAATGCGTCTTTGATGCTCTGGAACGCTTCCTCTTCCCACGGTCCCCAGTTCCACTTAACATCCACTTTTGTGAGGGCCCTCAGTGGTTCTGCGTGGGTTGCGAGATCGGGGATGAACCTCCCACAATAAGTGGCCATGCCGAGAAAACTCCTCACTTCAGTAGGCGTGGTTGGAGCTGGGGCGCTCCTGATGGCATGCAACTTTTTTGGATCCACCTGGGTGCCCTCCTGGTTGAACACATATCCAAAGAGTTCGAAGGACTGTTTAAAAACAGGCATTTCTTCCAGTGGAGTGTCGCTCCATGTTAACTGAGGCGACGCAAGGTGCTCCTCAGATGCTTGTGATGGTCAGTGGCAGTCGCTGAGTGGATCAGTAAGTCGTTTCTGACGTTTATCACCCCAGGTAAGCTGGATAACATCTCGCGGTTGGTGTAGTGGAACACCGCTGCGGCTGAGGATATCCGAAAGTTCAGTTGCTCATACCGCCGCAACCCCAGATGAGTACCAAAAGTTGTAATGTAGCGGCTATCTTCAGCTAAGGGCAGTTGCTGAAACCCTGCATTTAGGTCTAATTTAGAAAACCATCTGTACCCGTTGACATCCGCAATTATGTCATCCATGGTAGGGGTTATGTGGTGTTCCCTTTTTATTGCCTCACGTTGATGCAGAGACGTATTTCTCCCGGCTGTTTAGGCTTCGTCGCAATGACCATCGGGGACACCCATGGCGTTGGTCCTGAGACTTTCTTGATCATCCCTTGCTTCTCAAGCTTTTCAAGTTCCTTTTCCACCAGGGGCCTCAGGTGAAATGGGACTCTCTGATGTTGTAGCACCACCGGGGTGACAGTCTTATCAATGTGTAGTTTTATCGGGTCGCACTTGATGCGTCCAAGCCCTCAGTATCTCGCCGACTTGGTTCACTTGGACACTCCTGGCAAACAATACCAAACCAGGATCTTCCGCAGTGTGACTGTTGATTAGGGTGTCTGCTTCGCGGTCTATGACATGGATGATGGTAATGACTTCTTGGTCCTCTGATCTGACCAGGATAGATATTTTTCCTCTCAGTAGCAGGGGGGTTTGGCTCCCATAAGCAAATATCTCGGTCGAGGTTGGAGGCGTCGGTATTGTTGAAGTCCCATCACATCTACAGACGCCCCTGTGTTGATGATAACCTTCAGCTCTGATCCTGCAATCCTGACCACACATGTGGGTTGTGGCCTTCTGCACCGCTTTAATTCTCGTGTGACCGAGATCAGATATGTCTCCACTTCATCATTCTACGTGGACGAGTCTTCTGGCCCTTGGTAACTTTGGCTGGCTCTTTGTTCTTCCTTCTGCATGTATCTGCAAGGGACAGCTGTTGCACCCTTCGTGAGGGTGGCTTTTGTCCTCGGGTATCTCGGCCCCGGTTCTGTCTTCTGCAGATGGCTGCAAAGTGGTTGGGAATTCCAGAGTTCACACATGTTTTGCCTTGTGCAGGGCAGTCTTTTGCTGCGTGTGGCTCATGCCCACAGTATCCACACCTTGTCTTAGACATCTCAGGCTTTGTCTTCTTGGGTGTATCACTCCGTGTCCATGCTCGGAGAGTGCCAGCCTGTTCTGTTTTGATGGTCTCTGGTCTTCCTTGTGTCTTCGTGAGGGCCTGGTCCATTTCGTTTGCTCTTGCCGTGGATAGATCGTGGGTCCTGGCTAGTATAAGGATGTCTTTCAGGGCAATATTTGGTTGACACAAAATGAGGCCTCTTAGCGTCTTGCCTCGGCACCCTTGGATGAACTGGGACCTTATCTCCTTTGGCTGATCATCCTCCATGCACATGCAGGCCAACTTGCGCAGACGAGTATAGAATGCGTCAATTGACTTGGCGCAACTTGAATCGTTCAAAATCGGGATTGAGTTGGGGATCAAAATGGGCATTTAACGCTGCAACCACAGCCTCGTAGTCTGTGGCAATGGCAGTATTGGGCAAGTGTTTGAATATCCTGAATATTTCATCTCCGGAATAATGACCTCTTCACTGCCCCGTCGGTCTCCCTCGTGGCTACAAAATAGTTTTTCAGGCGTTCTATCCACATCTGCCACCTGGGGGATGCTGTCGCTGGGTCTTCCAGTTCACTGAAAGGTGGTAGCACCCTGGTAAGTGTATGATGCACTGGGGGTCTATGTTGGGCCGGTGCTGGGTTATCTTCAGCCATGCTTCTAGTGAATGGTGTCCTTAATTATGTCCCTCTGTGCTTTTCCCTGCTTGTGTCTTCCTTTCCCCTGTCAGTAAGCGCATGTGTTCCTCCTCTGGGCCTTCTCTGTGTCTATGCCCTTGTTTCTTCCTTATTAGTATTTTATTTATGTCTGTTTCCCTTTTCTTTTTTTTCTTTTTTCCAGGCCTGCTGTCCCCTAGTCTGTCTTCACTGGTGTGTTGTCTGGTGATGCCTTCCTATCCGGGTACTGATCATCCCCGGGCTGTTGCCTGTCTTGCCCTGCTGGGGTATGTGCCTTGAGGAGGTTGCCCTTCCTTCCCTCCTGGCTTGCAGCCTCGTGTCTTCCCTCTTCCTTCTTGATGGATTGGCTCTGTGCAAGAAAAACCTGTGCTTGGCCTCCCCAGGGGTCCACGTTCGGGGAGCGTGTACCACAGCTGCCCTTGATATCAGTGTGCTCCTCTTCACGCGCTCACCTGTGCGCGTAGCATGTGTGGATTGTGCATCAGGCGGGCCGCCTTGGGGTCGCATGCGCACTAGCGCGGTGACGGGGACAAGCCTGCAAGTGGCACAGCAGTTTGCGTCTTGGGTGCATTGCAATCGGTGACGGTGCGGAGTTCAGGCTCTTCGAGCTCCAGCGCCGTGTTAGTGGAGCATCAGGAATGCAGTCGTTCAACAAAAGCGGCTGTACGAACACCGCCCTGTACCCGCTGCCAGAGTCACGGCGGGCCTTCACCAAGCAGCCCAGCATTAGCTGTGCATGCTGTTCAGGTATTACGGCAGGGGCAACAGTCGAATGATAGCGAGGGTCATGGCCCTCCTCATCGCCAGTGTGCCGTCCTGTCTGGTAAGTACAGATACAGGTACAAGTACAGATACACAGCCTACCAGACACTATTTGCAAGGGGGGTACAAGGGATGCAAATGACAGAGACCACACTCGGTATTGTAAGGTTGGGAGATGCCCCATGTGCGGGTCCTCCCCTTTTATTAAACCCCACAGGCCACGCTTAGCCTGCAGATGACATGGGTACAACGGTATGCAGACAACATATCGATATTTAAATATCGATATACAATTATATCAAAGTTTAAATATCGAAGGGACATAATATAGAAGGTAAGTAATATCGATAGATTTAATATCGATACTAGTAATATCGAAGTTTGAAATATCGATGTCAGTAATATCGATGTTAATAATTTCGATGTTACTAATATCGATTTTTTTATTATTTTTGTGTATAATATTATGTATTTATTATATTTTCAATTTATTTTTATGTAATTTAATTAAATTTTGTATTTTAGTACTGTAGCGGGTTGTGGGTTTATAGGGGAATAGGGTGGGAAGTAATTTAATAATGTTAAATTAATTATTAATTAGTAGGAATTATTAATTATTTTTAATTAATTGGTAATTAATTTTAATTAATTGATTAATTGATAAATATGTTCTGTAGCGGGTTGTGGGTTTATAGGGGAATAGGGTGGGAAGTAATTTAATTATGTTAAATTAATTATTAATTAGTAGGAATTATCATTTAATTTTAATTAATTGGTAATTAATTTTAATTAATTGGTCATTAATTTTAATTAATTGATTAATTGATAATTATGTTCTGTAGTGGGTTGTGGGTTTATAGGGGAATAGGGTGGGAAGTAATTTAAATGTAATTAAGTAATAATGTTCTTTAATTTATTGATTTGTTAATTATATAATTGTTAATTAATTATTAATTGGTAATTAAATATTATTATATGGTATTTTTAAATAACTTTTTTGTTAAAAATATTTAGCTAATCATGTTTTTAAAAATTATGTATTGGTATTTGTAAATGGTTTATATTTATTTAATAGTTAATATTTTTATTATTAAAAAAAAAAAAACATTTATTTATAAGCTTGTTATTTTTACCCCTACGCTATACAACACTTTCCCTACTGTTGCACTCTCTGGAGTTGGAATAGTAATTGTTACCCCTACGCATTCCAACACTTTCCCTACTGTTGCACTCTCTGGAGTGGGAATAGTAATTGTTACCCCTACGCTATCCAACACTTTCCCTACTGTTGCACTCTCCAGAGTGGGAATAGTAATTTTTACTTCTACACTATCCAACACTTTCCCTACTGTTGCATTCTCTGGAGTGGGAATAGTAATTTTTACCCCTACGCTATCCAACACTTTCCCTACTGTTGCACTCTCTGGAGTGGGAATAGTAATTGTTACCCCTACGCTATCCAACACTTTCCCTACTGTTGCACTCTCTGGAGTGGGAATAGTAATTGTTACCCCTACGCTATCCAACACTTTCCCTACTGTTGCACTCTCCGGAGTGGGAATAGTAATTTTTACCTCTACGCTATCCAACACTTTCCCTACTGTTGCACTCTCTGGAGTGGGAATAGTAATTTTTACCCCTACGCTATCCAACACTTTCCCTACTGTTGCACTCTCTGGAGTGGGAATAGTAATTGTTACCCCTACGCTATCCAACACTTTCCCTACTGTTGCATTCTCCAGAGTGGGAATAGTAATTTTTACTTCTACACTATCCAACACTTTCCCTACTGTTGCATTCTCTGGAGTGGGAATAGTAATTTTTACCCCTATGCTATCCAACACTTTCCCTACTGTTGCACTCTCTGGAGTGGGAATAGTAATTTTTACCCCTACGCTATCCAACACTTTCCCTACTGTTGCACTCCCTGGAGTGGGAATATTAATTTTTACCCATACGCTATCCAACACTTTCCCTACTGTTGCACTCTCTGGAGTGGGAATAGTAATTTTTACCCCTACGCTATCCAACACTCTCTGGAGTGGGAATAGTAATTTTTACCCCTACGCTATGTGAAAAGTGATGAGAGCTAATCTAAGCATACAGAGGCCAAGTAAAGCCTAATGAATGACTGCATAGGAACCAGACACTGCGCATGCGCTTTTTAGCATCCGTATGCAAGAACATTTGTGAGTCATTGATCAAACGCAAAGTCTCAGCTAAAGACTATTTTAATTTAGGCTGTTGGGCGCAGTGCCCAGCTTCGTTATTTCCCTTGTATTGATTTTGCAGCGAAGCCCAAAAAGATCTTTTTTCTGTTTTTTTAGAGAATAATATGGCCCTGAAATTTAATCGTGCATGAACTTGTCTGTTTATCCCATCGTGCTTAATCCTATTGAGGTTGATAAAGCATTAAATGCAGAATATTCTT
Source organism: Lissotriton helveticus (assembly GCF_964261635.1). Classification (NCBI taxonomy): domain Eukaryota; kingdom Metazoa; phylum Chordata; class Amphibia; order Caudata; family Salamandridae; genus Lissotriton; species Lissotriton helveticus. The sequence goes on along the minus strand of NC_136063.1, from coordinate 208,478,425 downwards.
CATGGACAAGACAGAAAGGTCAGCTGTCTAATCGCGGTCTTAAAGCCAATGGTCATCTGAGGAGAAAGGCTCAGACGCTGGCTACCTCAGCTCGCATGCCGTTCCTTCGGGTCACGTACAACCTGTGCTGCGTGCAATTAATGTATCATCTGAAAAATAGCAGTTTACTGAATTGTCAAAATTGTGATTTTTGTTTTTATTATTAGGAGACGATTCTAAATAGAATTGATAATTCCCAAGAGAGTTAAGCGAGGTGAGACACTTAAATATATGGCAGGTAGGTAAATGTGTTTATTCACAATATTTTAGATCGAAAGTTGTAAAAAATACATAGGCCGTCAATGTTATTTGCAAATGTTATTTGATGGAAGTTAATTTAATTAAACAGCCCCGAACTGCCAGTTCCAGCCACTGTCCTGAGTTGAAGTGACCGCTTTTTCATTCTCTAGCCCCATATTTTTTAAGTGCATCTGTGCACTGCTTAGCCAATAACTGTAATTCAAATTGTCACTGTTTTTGGTGTTTACTTTGGCCTTTTGTAATTTTAGAATTTCTCTTCGGCGCTTGTTCTTCCGGTAAGTGCACCATTTTCCAGCAGTCTTTCCTGCTCCCACCGTTTCCTTGCTTGCCACCCTTCCGCCTCCCTGCCAGCCCCTCCCACATCGCAGGACTACTTATTAAGGCCGATGCGCGGCAAAGGAGCAGGTGCGCACAGCAGGCACCCGCTTGTGTGCCCAAGTCGCACTAAAGGCAAGCCAATCTGCACCCGTCCGTGCCTGGACCGCACCCAGCACTATGAAGCCTCGCCCTCCGCACTCTCACAGGTATTCCGTCACTGACCTTCGGGTCCTGGATGCAACAACAATTGCTACCTTGCATCACCTCACTCCACAGCGGGATTCTTCACCTGCCTCCACTGCCGATTCACCTCCACTCCAGCACCAACTACCATCGCAGCAACCAACGCCACGCCAGTCCCTGAGTTTGAGGCCCTCAGCTGCCTCCTGATTAACACCAGATCGCTCTGCAAACACGCCATCAATGTTTGGGATACCATCACCACCCTTGACGTGACATTCATGGCAGAGACCTGTCTCACCCTGCATCGACCCTGAACATCACCATGGCATCACCCACTGGCTACAAGACGAAACACGACAACCTCACAAATAAATACAGAGGCGGCATTGCCATCGTACACAAGGAATCAATCACATGCACCATCTCCAATGGCAACACCACTCCATTCATGGAACACTTGAATTTCCAGCTCTGCACCAATGATAAAATTACCATTAGGGGCACTCTCGCGTACAGACCGACAGGACCACGAACAAGCCTCAGTGACACCATCACATAATTCATCACCCCCCTCTTCATCGAATCTGAAGACTACCCCACTAACACTAACTCCACCAACATCCTGGAAAGATTGGGCAATATTGCACTCAAGCAGCTGGTCTCCGACCTAACGCACAAAGCAAGACACACGGAGGACCCCATCTTCATGTCTGGCGTCAGAATCAGTTACAGCCACATCTCCGAATTCACTTGGTCAGACCACTCCATCCTACACTTCACCATCGCTGGACCTGCCCGCACCACCCCCAAATGCCACAGCACCCCCTTCCAAATTAGGTCCAATGTCACTCAGAAGTAATGGACCGATGCCCTCAGCACCTCACAGTCCAAAGACACCACCAAGTTGGATCAAGCAGCACAGAACTTCAACGACTGTATCAACAGTGCAGCCAGCCGATTCACTCCAACCAAACCAGCTAAAACGTACAGACCCTCCAAACAAGCCAGATGGTGCACCCTGGAACTCAGTACGTCAAAATACAGGTGCAAACAACTAGAAAATGGAGCCATACCAAACGAGCCAATTTCAAATCAGCCCTCAACGACTGCCACCACCAGATCAAAGCCACAAAGAAGGAAGCCCTGACCCAATGGATCAAGACCAGTGCCAACCAGGGCAAGGAGCTCTTCACCATCATCAGAGGGTTTATCCACCCGTCGGCTACAGAAAACTCTATACCCTCCTCACAGAAACTCTGCAACCCCTTCACCCATTACTTCCACAACAAGATAGATACCATCTACAAAAACCTCGATCCCAACCCTCCAACTTCCTCAGCTTCCCATCGACCACCACCGCCGACCACCTGCTCACAGCACGGGAACAACTCATCAAACCGAAGACAACCACTCTTATGAACTCCCTCCCCTCGGGAGCACCCACCAACTCCTCCCCCTACTGACTTTTCCACCTCGGAAGCCTCCAACTCACCTCCTTCCTCAACACCAAAATAACCACAGCCACTTTTCTGGACACCTGGAAACACACGGAGGTCAGACCCCTCCTCAGGAAACCCTCAACAGACCTCAGGGAACTCCAGAACTACTTTCCCTCTCACTGCTCCCTTTCCCCGCCAAAGTCCTGGAAAAGGCTATCAACCTTCAACTCACAGAAGAGCTGGAGAGAAACAACCTACTGGACCCTTCCCAATCAGGTTTTAGAGCCAACCACAGCACAGCGACGGCCCTTATCGCTACAACGGATGACATCCACACCCTCCTCGCCAGAAGATAATCAGAAGCCCTGATCCTTCTTGACCTCTCTGCAGCCTTCGACACCGTCTGCCACCACACACTCATCGACCTCCTATGCCGGATTGGTATTACAGGTGATGCACTCAGATGGATGGCCAGATGGATGGCATCCTTTCTCACGGAACGCAACCAGAGAGTCCTCCTCCCTCCCTTCGCATCGCAAGCCAAGAACACCATTTGAGGCTCAACCCTCAGCCCAAACCTCTTCAATGTCTGCATGTCGTCACTCGCCGACATCATAAGATCTCACAATATCAACATCATCTCCTATGCTGATGACACTCAGCTCGTCCTCTCGCTCTCAAACGACTCCGCCTCGACGAGGACTAATTTATACAACTGCATGATGAATGTCGTAGCCTGGATGTAGGACAACTGCCAGAAACTCAACACAGGCAAAACTGAAGTTCTGATCTTTGGCAAACACACTGCCATCTGGAACGACTCCGGGTGGTTGGTTCAACTCGGACCCACCCCGTGCTGAAAGACCACGCCCTCTACCTTGGCATCATCCTCAACAGCGCAACCACCATGAAACATCAGGTCAGTGCTGCCTCCTCAGTCTGCTTCCACATGTTCCACATTCATTGCAAAATTTTCAACTGCCCCCCCCCCATCAGCAACAGGAAGACAGTGACCCAGGCACCCATCACCAGCTGATTGGACTACGGCAATGCACTCTAGGCAGGCACCCCCACCGAACTCATGCAAAGACTCCAGAGGATCCAAATGGCAGCTGGAAGTCTGATCCTCAACCTGCCCAAGAGAACCCACATCAGACAGCACCTAAAATACCTCCACTGGCTCCTGGTCCAGAAGAGATGCCATTTCAAGCTCTTGACCCACGCCTACACAGCCATCCACGACCAAGGACCCGCCGACATGAACCACTACCTGCACTTCCACCAGCACCCCCCCCCCCAGGAACCTCAGCTCAGTTCACCTCACCCTTGCACAGGTCTCTTGCATATGCCACTGTCGTGCCTGAGGAGGCTCCTTCTCCCATCTCGCTGCCAAAGCCTGGAACACCCTCCACCTCCGCACTGCACCCTCGCTGAACCATTCAGGAAGGAGCTCAAGACCAGGCTCTTCGACTGAGACCTGCACCAAGCTCTTGGGTACCCTCTCAGGTGATAAGACACGCTACACACATACTACTTGATTGATTGATTGATTCTATCAGTCAGGTTCTTGGAATTTGTACAGTCATGTGGATTAATTTTACATATTAAAGATGTGAATGATTTCCGTAGAAATTTAAAGAGCATTTCTAAAGTGTCCATTTACAAATGTAATATATTCAAATAACTTCAACGTGATCTGATGATTGCTTATTGACATGAAAGGAAAAACATGGATTTTCTCACCATCACAGACAACTCGTAACCATGACGTACAAAAAAAATATGATTAGCTGATTGCGGACCTAAATGTTTACCAGTGGATGATAGTAACTCAAGCATTATATCCATCACGTTATTTAGGGGCATATTACCAAGCAATAGCGATAATTATCGCTATTGCTTGGTTAGAGACAAAATTTTACCGCTGAGCTGCGGCGATTTTTATCGCAGATACACCTTGGTATTACCAAGGTTTATCACAAATGCGATAAAAAACGGCCGCAATGCATGAATATCGCTGAAAAGTCAGTGATATTCATGCATTACCGAGCTAATGCTCTTAGCCATGTTATCCACCTCCCATTGGATAACATGGCTAAGAACTGCTCAGGTCAGGTGTTAGCTTTTGGAGATATTCGCGCTTAGCGCGAATATCTCCAAAAGTTAGTAATAGGAGATAGCGATGTTAGCAACTGTTTCCAGTCGCTAACATCTTGGCACGCCCACTTTGCATGTCATTAGTGATAAATATCACTGACATGCAAAGTGGGGCCCAAGATGGTCGCTATCTCCAACTAGCTGTCGCTAACTGGTGTTAGCGACAGCTAGGTAATACGGAGATAATTTTATCTCCGCTTTCTTGGCTTTTAAAGCCAAAAAAGCAGAGATAAACTCCCTTGATAATATGCCCCTTAGTTTCTCTAAGAGTGACATTCTAGGTACAGAATTAGTGCAAAGAAGTGAGTTCCGCTCTCACTGTGCCATTGGACTGTAGCTACCTACGTTTTAGTGTGTGGCAGTGGTTTCCGAATAATACATGTATGTAGCATATAAACCAGGTCTAACTGTATGCCAACAAGAGAGGCACCAATTCTTCAGAGTGTGTATGCATAAGGCTTCAGTCCCACAAAACGAATATTTTGAATGGTGATGCTAACTACCATAGTGTGCAAGATCACCATATTATTTTAGCATCAGATTTATATTAGCTGCACGAAAAAAATACCAAAACCTCAACAGACAAGTATCTTCTATTTACCTATCAAAGAACTATGTGTTGTGATTACCACTGCAAAGCAATCTGGCACAGCATGAAACACGTTTGGAAGGTAGGATGGAGCAAATTTAGTTACAACTGCTGGCCTTTCAAACATGTCTCTTGTCAGAGACATTGTTCATGATCCATAGTGCAGAGAAGAAAGACTGCACAGCAGCTGTCCATCCCCCTCTCCATCAAGAATTCGGGAGGAGCAGACATCAGGACTGATTGCTTGATGGGACATGCTGGAGCACTGTTATTCAACTGCAGGCCCAACCGCGTTTTGTGGTATGAGGGGATAGGTATATGGGTTGGCATTAAATAGTTAAGGCGATAACTACTCACTAAGCCAACATAATAACTATTAAGCTGAAAATAAAATTCATATAGGCCTTACTTGGGTATCAGACTACTGTATTACAGGTAGCATGAATGTGTTATGTAAAACTCTTTGGGATTTTTTAATGCTCATCTTATTTTATATAATGACTGTTGAGATTACCATAATAATGTTATTCCTTCTGACACATATGTGCTGATTGTGTAAATAATAAATATCTTCTTACTGTACAATACCAACTGCTGTATGTGTCTACTCTTTCAGGGGTCAGGGTGAGGGTTCTTGTATGTACATATAAACCCTGCAGATAAAAGGTTATGTGGCAGAGTTGTCAAACTTATCATAACACTCTAGGGCCCCGTATATGAGCCTGTCGGTCCACGAGCCGCCAAAATCGTGGGGGCGGTCTCCTGACCATCCTATTATGATATGGGCGGTGAGACCACCACAGCCCCGCCGCAGCCACCATGGACCTGCCGTTCCCTGGCGTTGTTGTGGAGGTCAGGAGGCAATAATATGCTTCCTCTCCACCAAAGTTTTTATGGTGGTTCCACCGCTATGAAAACCGTGGCAGTAAGGAAACAAATGAGGGCCAACAGAGAACCCTGGTGCCTCACACCCTGTGGATGCACACGGTGGCACAATGTGTGCATGCACACTGGTTCCTTCATGGCATGGACTTTTGTGTCCATGCCATGAAGGAACTGTTTTTGGTGTTGCCATGGCGGTGCCCATTTTCAGGGCACCGCCGTAGGAACGTCGAAAACAAAACCCGCCAGACAGGACAAAACTCCGAATTTGGCAGGCAGTCCCACCACAGATTGAGCTGTTCAGCAGCAGAGCGGACCTGTCGCCGCACCACCAAAGTAGTAATCAGGCCCTAAATCTTTATGAACCTCACTTGTCCTAGAGAAGTGTGAGAGACACGTGTCTGCTCTTACTTTCTTTGAAGGGTATGCAATACACATTAGCTCCTTGGGACAAAGGAGATCTCACTGGGTATGCTCTCAACCACTCCAAATTCAAAGAGCCACTTTTTCTAATGGAATAGGGCCAAGAGTGATCCATAGATGGCTGGTTTCTTTCTAGAGAGGCATAGTGGGGAAAACGATGGACTGGAATACAGTGCTGAGTTTTTACCTGTGGTTGAGATCAAGTTAATGGATCCGCTCATCATGTTGTTGTTTTTTTCACGGTAGATGTCCAAAGAATGGGCACGGACATGGGTCCCGTGCTTGTTGTACCACTAAATCCAAATTGCACATCCCTGATGAGGCCCAAATAAGCTGAAATCTGCCTGGGGTTGCTTGTGTTTGCATCTGGATGGGACCTGGGCTGGCTGTTCATGTTGGACTCTTCCTATTTCTCAATGGTCAAAGACTGATTTGCACAAAGATGCCTAGAGTGCCATTGTGGGGGGAAAGGACTGACTGGAATGCAGTCCCAGCAATTACCAGTAGCTGACATCCATTCAAGCATTCTACAAATTACTTTTTTGTTTATTTCTAACCTTTTACGAAGCACATCCCATATCAGGTCTGATGATTCATGAAGGCCAAAATTCATGTCATTCCACATAGTAATGCATGTTTGCATTCTCATGTTTTTTTGTGTATGTTACACAAACATAACGAGAGAGCAACAAGCATCTCCACATCAATAGGGGCCTGGGGATGATAAAAGATTAGGCACCTCCAGTGGGGATTGGCATATTTCTTTTAATTAAACAATTGCACTAAATCTCACTTGGAATACAGGTACTCGTTTCCCTATCTTGTGTAAGTCAGATTTGAGGAAACCAGTAAACAGCTCTGATTTCATTGTCATTAAAAAAAGAAAAATGACATTATTGCTTGAAGAATTGTAACTGTTTCACTTCGAACTTGTCCCTGTGCAAAATCTCATGGCTGATGTTAGACTTTTTAGCAAGGCGTTATTTCTTGCCCCTGACCTCTCTCTCCCCCCATCCCGGTTAGATGATTATAATCATACCTATGGACATTTGGTGTGACTTGCAGGTCACAAGCTCGAATCCCAGCAGGGCCAAAGCAGTCCCTCATCCTTCCACTTTAATATATTGGATACAATAAAATTGTAAAATGATAATACATATTATTTAGAGTGTTTTAGTAAGCACCTGTAGTAACAACAATCATCACTAGTCTTTGTTACCATGTACCTTTGCTTGCACATGTTATGCCACACATACTATTTGTAAATACTTCAAAGAAATGTATATGATTTACCAAAGGCAATCTCATGGGATGCTCTTACCCATGTAGATAGTTGCTCAAATTTGCAAATGCTTTGAATGACTCTACTTTGTATGTTGCCAACCATGGCAATATATACTGACTGGAATGTAACAAGTAAATCAAGTGACTCTGCATAACAAAATCTATTTACACCCACTGCACCTAATTCAGTTGTGCAGACTGAACAACCGCAATGTATATATACACTGCTCCTCTGTAAAGAAAAAACAACAGAGTTTTAAGAAGTTGGCAGCCCATTCTCTGTGAAGACAAGAGAAAGACAGGTCAAACATGGCAAGGTTGGTTTGGAATAGTATCAGTCTGTGACAGGAGAGACTATCAAACCAACACCTTGCAGGCTAGTTCAGGATAACTATGTGGTGCAGGTATTTGGATGACATAGGGCTGCATTTTGAACACTTGCACTAGCTCAGGGCCTGTTTAGAGGGCATTCATCTGGCCCAAAATTTCTATGAGTTACAGCATTATTTTAGAGTGCACAGTTTAGAAATTGAAAGGGCTTGGACTGTCTGTAAATCAAACTCTACCTCCAAGAAATTTCAGGGCAAATGAATTCACTTAAGATACTGCATGCGCATAAAAACAGGCGCTCAGCTTTGCGCTGAGCCAGCACAGCCATTCATGATACAGTCACTGGTCCTGTTCATGTGACCTGGAAATATTAAAGATGGGGGCAGTGAACAATTGTGTGCTCCTGAAGGTCCTGACGTTGATAAGATTTGAGAATTGATTAGTGAAAATATTAAGCTCACAATGCATGGTATGCCGAAATAGACTTGCAAAATGAAGCTCGTGTTTCCCCCGGCATTTAGTCAAGACCGAAGAGTAATGCTCTCTTGGGGAGAAAACTCAGGAACTAGAGCAGCAATATGTACACAAGTCCTGAACAGACCAGAATCTGTGTACACAGTGCCCTCTAAAAATGCTGCACGGTTCAGACAGCCTCTACTGTATGGCAGGTCAGTTCTTTAAGTCTGTGTGACAGGAGGGCAACAAGGCAATCCTTCCAACAAGTATTTCTAATGTCCTTGGAAACACAGGATGCAGGTACTACTGAGAGCTCTTTGAATTGCCAATTACCTACTCTTTAGATGTGACTTTCAGTGCTATGGAAGTGGGCTTAATTGTCTAGTTCAGCTGGCAATCATACACCTCACTGTCAATATACTGTCCAAGCAGTGACTTTCTTAATACAAATAATAGTCATTTGGGAAATCCGCTTAGTAACATCAGGATATCTCATAGCAAAGTAGCAAGTAACTCTCTGACTTCCTTTGTCAGAAGCTGCTTATTGTCAGGGACTCATTTGCAAGTATTCCTTAAAGGCAGCAGCCTAGCTCAGCCTCTGAATCTGTTGGTCATTATGACTCAGTCCGAGCCTGACTCGGTTATTCACAATGGAATTATATGCTGCTCTTTGTCAGTCATCTACAGAATCGACACCGCACAGCTTCCCGCTGGCTGAGCAGCAGTCTCTCAGGGCCTCATTTACTACAATTTGACGTCACGTAGGGCAGCAGTGCACATCACTTTGCTGCATCATCAAAAGAAAAGAGATACAGTGCATTCCTGTCCTATTACACTGCGCTGAAGCACAAATGGCTCCCTACCACCAACACAGGCATTCTTGTACCATGGTGCAAGGGTATCTGCATTGAAATCAGGTTTTTTTTGTGGTGGAAGAAACATCATCCTTCACAAAAACAACCCTTACGCCACCCCTGGGGAGGTGCAGGGTTATGAACTAGTCCTAGTTTTACGCTTTGTACTAAATCTGGGAATGTGTCAAAAACCATGGAGATAAAGTGGGAATATGATGTAATCAGAAAGAAGCCGGAATTTCCATGTAGATACCGTAAGTTACTTTATTTATGTTAAGATGTTAGATAATAAGATAAAGCGATATCCCCATCAGGAGCAGCTGTCCTGCTGCTCAGCCCTAACCAAACTGACATTCACCAACCTCTAACATTCCATTCATGCAACATTCCACATTACATGCATTCTAACTGAGCAGCAGGAAGACCTAAGATACAACATATCTCCCTTCGTGATGGGAACAATTGCATTGTGAAATATCCTAAGATACAACATATCTCCCTTTGTTATGGGAACAATTGCATTGTGAAATATAATAGATGAATCAAATAGTCAGAAAATTAAAACAATAATAAATACTCACAATAATGAATATGTGATAGAAACCCACACACCTCATTCATACACCAGAACAAGCCCTTACATAACTCATTCATATGCCAGAACAAGCTCTTACATAACTCATTCATACTCCAGAACAAGCCCTTACATAACTCATTCATGCGCCAGAACAAGCCCTTACATAACTCATTCATACGCCAGAACAAGCCCTCACATAACTCATTCATACACCAGAACAAGCCCTCACATAACTCATTCATACACCAGAACAAGCCCTTACATAACTCATTCATACACCAGAGCAAGCCCTTACATAACTCATTCATGCGCCAGAACAAGCCCTTACATAACTCATTCATACACCAGAACAAGCCCTTACATAACTCATTCATGCGCCAGAACAAGCCCTTACATAACTCATTCATACAGCAGAACAAGCCCTTACATAACTCTTTCATACTCCAGAACAAGCCCTTACATAACTCATTCATGCGCCAGAACAAGCCCTTACATAACTCATTCATGCGCCAGAACAAGCCCTTACATAACTCATTCATGCGCCAGAACAAGCCCTTACATAACTCTTTCATACTCCAGAACAAGCCCTTACATAACTCATTCATGCGCCAGAACAAGCCCTTACATAACTCATTCATGCGCCAGAACAAGCCCTTACATAACTCATTCATACGCCAGAACAAGCCCTTACATAACTCGTTCATGCGCCAGAACAAGCCCTTACATAACTCATTCATACACCAATCAACACTACACAATACCTAACATTGAGTGACCACATACAACATAGCCACCTCATACACACACCAGCTCATGTGTGGCCTAACAATATGACACCAACTCACAACCTGTTGTGGAACAAGTTACTTGAAATTGGACTCCAAACTTGAGCTCTTGAACTACACCAATACTGAGAGACTATACTGCAGTCATCTCAAACACACACTAACCAGTGGGTGGTAATACAACCTCACTCATACACAACAGTTGTAGTTAAACTCTGTGGGTTCTACGACTCCGTCTTTTGGCCTTCCGTTTCAAATTCTTGAACATTTCCCCAACACCCACTATCATAATTGGAACCATTGTCTTTTACAGCTTCTGCTGGACCAACTTCCATTACTGGTTCCTTTGACCAGATATAGCTTCTGCTGGACTCAGAGGCCCGCTTCTATTTCTGTGACCTTTGTCTCACTCAAGGCACATCTTGGCTCACTGGTCTGCGATTGTCCATTTCAACTACTTCACCAAACCGCTTCAGCTTCTTCACAAAACCGCATGCATTACCATGACCTTTGTTCAGTTCGTTTGTATGTTCTTCTGAGCCCTTAGACGTTTTAAGCTTTTTCTCTTACGTATGCTTACTTGGACTCCTTGCAAACAGCCGATAATCTTTTTTTTAAAAATGCCATGAAATAGAATGTTTTTTTTTCCTTTTTGAACATCACTAGACAAACAAAACACCAGTCACGAGAAAACTTTAATCCGGTAAGCAACACTCACTGCAAACAGCGCAGACACTACACTTAAACCCATAATGTAGTCTCACGAAAAAAAACGAATGACACATCGGCTGGCATTAAGTATGTGCATCTCTCTTTGAGGCCCGATCTCTGTCCCCGAACACAAACATACGGCAAAGCGGCTGATATTAAGCATGTACATCTCTCTGTCTGAGGCACGATTCCTGCCCCCGAACACAATATTAAGCATATACATCTTTCTGACTGAGGCCCGATTTCTGCCCCCGAACACAATATTAAGTATGTACATCTTTCTGAGGCCCGATTTCTGCCCCGAACACAAACAAACAGCAAAGCAGTTGTAATTAAGCATGTACTCTACACCGAGGCTCGAGTTTTCCTTGCCCCCGAACTTCAATAAACCACAAATTGTTTGGTAATAAGTTGTTAATTAATGCTTATCCGGCACACCTGGGTACTAGGGCGACCGGTGGCAGGGTAACTGATGGGGTTTCCTCTTTTGCGCCAGACAACGTTACACACATTCATATGATAACTGTTACAAGTCATTTACCTCTAAACTATTTTTTTTCTCTCCAATTTCCAACCGCTTGGACTTCTCTACACAGTTTCCCTCTAGTACTCCTTTAGTTTTTCAGTTTCTTTTGAGTTGCACGCGTAGATTCTTCTACTCAACAATCGCCAAATGATGTAATCAGAAAGAAGCCGGTATTTCCATGTAGATAACGTAAGTTACTTTATTTATGTTAATATGTTAGATAATAAGATAAAGCGATAACCCCATCAGGAGCAGCTGTCCTGCTGCTCAGCCCTAACCCAACTGACATTCACCAACCTCTAACATTCCATTCATGCAACATTCCACATTACATGCATTCTAACTGAGCAGCAGGAAGACCTAAGATACAACAGAACACCCATGGCATGTCATGCCCCTCCCATGCAGTATGAGGCAATGCAGTGACTTGCAGTGTACCATATCTACGAGGCCATGAAAAGCCAGGCAGGGTGGCTGTCAAATGCCTCGTGAATACGGGTAAGCCCCGTGTGCCGCCGGAATGTCAAAAAAGGGATGTTCAAACGGCGTACTGGACTTGTAAATAACCCGTTACTTAACCCCAACTCTGTCGAATGTGACAGTCACAGTTCAGAGAACAAATGAAGTAGATGCAGGGCAGAGGCAAACAGGCCTTTATGCTCTGATGAGTTCCACACAGAGATGATCACTAGCTGTGGAGTTACACAGGCCCTTGTTCTGGCATCTGGGAAGCCCGTTAAACCAGGCTCACAATGGCAGTGCTGCACCAAAGGCACAGAGGCCTGCTGACATTGACATCACACCTAGAGCAGGGATCAGAACAGCAGTCTTCAAGCAGAGACACACAGGTCTCATTGAATGCAGATCACAAAGGCAATGCTAGGATGAAGACACATAGACACATTGGCATTCATGCAGACAAAACCTGTGTTGCTTGCTGATGCTATTCACAAGAGCAAAGATAAGTATGAAGGTACACATGCCCTTCTGCTGGTATCGGTGTTGCTTGCAGATGGTTAGGGCTATGCAGTGATCGCAGAGGATCAAGGCTGGCTGGCTCGGTCCTTCTGACAGAATCATGGCAATGCACTGGCATTCTAGACTTAAGCTCAGTGCTGAATAAGAAAAGCTGCTACACATAGGGCAGTCTACCACCTTCTACCCTGCACGATGCAGGAGCAAAACCTTTTTTCTGTTTCTCGGTCATGGGGTGCTGTCCCTACTCTGCCCCGGGAGGCAGGCAAAGATTGTGTCTCTGCTTTTAGCCTTCCTCTCAGAGTGGTGAGCAATTCCATGTAGAAGATGAATATCAGCATAAGGGCTAGGTACCTTTAGAGTCTTACCACTTTTGTCCTTTTGATGGAGTGTTGTTGCAAACCAACATGTATCTTTTACTTTTTTGAGTTGAAATTTTTTATTAGAAATTTTGAGATAAAAGTACAGATGCAAAAAATAAAGCAGAATAATATCTTTGATAAGTAAAAATAGTACAAATGAGGAAAAGTATTACACAAAATATAATAAATATGAGGACATAAAGATATTGTATATTCCATAATCCTAAATACAATAATAATGAGAAAATTACAAAATAATGTAGAAGAAGAATAAAGGAAAGGAAAGAGGAGTAAAAAGTGAAGAAAATTAAGAAAAAGGAAAAGGAAGAGAAAAAAGAAAAAAGAATAAGCAAGAATCCCACAGCAACACAAGTAAACACAAAAAGAGGTAAGGGAAAGAAAATGTAAAGCTGAGCAATACAAGAAAAAGAACCCAAAAGAATAGAATTAAGAAGGTGGAACAATCAGAGGAGAAGGAGGAGTGGAAACAGAATCATTATGCACAGTGGCTTCCAGAAAAGGGGACCATACCTGGAGAAAAATGGAAGCTTGATCCTGCAAATTATAAATTGTACGTTCATGTAGAGCTGTTTGCATCATCGCCACCAACCACTCTTCCTGCGAAGGAGGCAGAGGAGATTTCCAGTGCCGCAGTATACAAATTTTTGCTGTGGCCAGAGCCGTATGGAGAAGACGAGAAGACGAGTTTGTGGTCTATAAAGCTTGGGAAGGCTACGAAAATCATGCAAGATAATATTCAGAGAAGTAAGGGGCAGAGGGAGTGACAAGGTATTGACCAACGTCTTCCGTACAAAAAGCCAAAAAGGTGTTGTACGAGGACATTCACAAACAATATGCGTAATATCACAACCAGAAGCTGAACACCTCCAACACAAAGTATGTGATAATAACTTAGCATGATGCAATTTGACTGGAGACCAGTGCCCTTCATGTAAAATTTTAAAAACGCAAAATTTAAGACGGGCTTCACGAACTCCCTTATGTAACCCTTGCAATATTTGATCCCATTGAGTATTGAAATATGCAACCGATAGGCGAGATTGCCATTTCAACTGGAGAGCTTGTGAGAGAGGCTGTGAAAATAGAGGAGGCAAAAAAGTTTTATTAAGACCAGAAGTCACACCTTTAAGATTCCCCCATAACTGTAGGTAGGACAAAAGAGGAGATACAGATATCAAGTCAGGCGGAGGGCCTAAATGTTTTGTGAGAGCTTGTTGGAGCTGAGTGTATTTGCAGGATTGTGTGGATGACAGATGAAATTCCTCACAGAGTTGAGAAAAAGATATAAAAGTGTTATTGTGAAACAACTGATCTATAGTCTGAATACCAGCTTCCTGCCATACGGGCCAGGACAGAGTGCGACCCCCAACAGGAACGGCAGAATTAATCCATAAAGGAGCTTTGATATGGATACGCGAATTAGATTTAAGTATACGATGACTTCTCTGCCAGGATTTGTACATTGCAGATAAGATAGGGTTTTTAGGATCAGAAGAACTGACCCCTTTACCATATAGAAGGGACAAACCAAGACCAGAAGCTAATAAGTGACGTTCAAGGGGGACCCATTGAGGTATGTCTTTAGATTTAGGTAGAAAAAAGACAAGTTGCGAAAGATGAAGAGCAAGTGAGTAATGCTCGATAGAAGGGAGACCCAAACCCCCTTGTAACTGATGAGATTTTAATTTTGCAAAGGTAAGACGCGGTTTAGCCGTGCCCCAGACAAAAAGTTTAATTTTGGAGTCAATGGATCTCAGAGTGGTTAAGGGGATGTGAAACAGAAGCATACCCAAGACATAATGAAATCGAGGAAGAGTAACCATCTTGACCGCCTGGACACGCCCCCACAAGGATAAACCCAAAGCCTTCCATTTATCAAAGTCTCTTTGCATTTGCGCGATTAAAGGAGTCAGATTGTCCGTGACTATATTATCCAACCCTCTATTAATTAAGATTCCTAAATACTTAAGCCGGGATGATTGCCAATGGAAAGGGAAATAGGAAATCACATCTTTTGTTGTACCAATGGTCATGGGTAATGCTTCACTCTTATCCCAATTTATCTTGTAACCAGAAGGGAAGAGAAATCATTAATGAAGTGGAGGAGAGCAGGAAGAGAGCGGGGAAGATCAGTGAGTGTGAGGAGAATATCATCCGCATATAAATACATTTTAGATTGACCAATTGGAAGGGGACACCTATCACAGCAGTAGATTGTCGTTCGCAGCAGCTAAAGGTTCCATT
Organism: Lissotriton helveticus; assembly: GCF_964261635.1. Classification (NCBI taxonomy): domain Eukaryota; kingdom Metazoa; phylum Chordata; class Amphibia; order Caudata; family Salamandridae; genus Lissotriton; species Lissotriton helveticus. The sequence goes on along the minus strand of NC_136063.1, from coordinate 208,463,009 downwards.
GCAAGAAGAAAAAGAAGAGGGGAGAGTGGACAACCTTGACGAGTACCTCGTGTAATTGGAAATGGGGTAGATAGGACACTGCCGCAATTGACCTGAGCCGATGGGGCATCATAAAGCAGCCGCACTTATCTATAAACTGGTCGCCTAACCCAAACCTTTGCATGATAGAAAAAAGGTATTCCCACTCAATGCGATCAAACGCTTTTTCAGCATCTAGAGAAAGAAGTAACGCATCGTCAGTGAGATGTTTAGCTGATCATAAAGTATGAGATAGAGTGCGTAAATGGTTACGAGATGACCTACCTGGGACAAAACCTACCTGCGAATTATGGATTAAAGAAGGTAAAACTTTACAAAGACGTGATGCAAGAATGCTAGCAAGTATCTTAACATCAGAATTTAAAAGAGATATGGGCCTATAACTACTGCATAACAAAGGATCCTTGCCAGGTTTCGGTAAGACAGCTATAACGGCCTTGTTGGAAAGAGGACCAATAGAAGACTCCTCCACCGCCTCCCCAAATGCAGCATGTTATAGTGTCGATCATACTCTGACGGGTCCATTAAAAAAATTCTGGAGGAAAACCATCATCTCCCGGAGCTTTATGATGTGGCAATGCAGCTATTGCTGAAGAGATTTCATCCTTCGTAATAACACCTTCCAGTAGGGCGCTACCCTCATCAGAGAGTTTTGGGAGATGGACTGCATCTAAAAAGTTGGACATCGCAAGTGTGTCTGTATGGGTGCTTGGAGAATAAAGAGATCTGTAGAATGAAGCGAATTCCTCAACAATTTTCTGTGGTCGAGTAAGTACATCACCACCACTTTATTTAATAGCTGGAATTGCCATAGCGGCCTCCCTCTGTCTCTGTTGCGCAGCTAATAACCGACCAGCCTTTTCCCCCTGCTCATAATGACGTCCTTTCATCTTTTGCAAAGCGTATTCGGCTTTAGAAGTAAAGAGACTATTAAGAGACATTCGCGCTTTCTCCAGTAATTTACGAGCCTGAAGGGTTGGATTTGAGATATATGATTGACAAAGTTGGCGAATGTCGTCCTCCAAAGCAGTCTGTTTAACTGCATTTTCCTTATTGCGAAAAGCAGAGTCCCGCATGAGTTGACCCCTAATTGTTGCCTTGGCCGCTGCCCAAACCATTCTCTTAGAAGAGACTGATGTATCATTGAGAATAAGGTAATCTTGGAGATGTGATTGCAAAAGGAGTTTACCTGCTGGAGCTCTATACCTAGGTATATTCAAGCGCCATGGTTTTCGTCCTGGTTTGGAGAGACCCAAATCAAGAGATAAGAGAACAGGGGAAAGGTCGGATATGGCTGCCTCCAAGATCTGGGACTGTGTAACCAATTGGACTGCCTGTTGTGAAAGAAGAAAATAATCGAGACGTGAGAATGTACCATGCATAGAGGAGAAAAACGTATATTCTTTGTCCTGAGGATGACTCAGCCTCCAATGATCAACTAGACCAGTATCAGCAAGAATGTCCCGGAAAATGGCTCTATCTGGAGCATTAACGGTGTCAAAGCAACCTGCAACCTGTTCTGTCCAGAGCAGGATCTGGTGCCAGATTCCAGTCTCCTCCAATAAGAAACTGGGAGGCATTGATTTCCGTGAAAAGGCGGTTCAGACGGAGAAAAAACTGTTTTTTGGAGCCTAAAGGGGCATAAATAGAACCAAGGCAAATGAAAGAGTTCCCAATCTTCAACTTGACAAACACATATCGACCTTCCGGGTCAGACCATGTTTTTAGAATTGTGAAGGGAAGTGACTTTCGAAGAAGTTTGGCTACCCCGCACTTGCGAACAGGGTTAGGGTTGGTGGGATCATGTTTGGAGATACTACTATGAATCACTTTACCGACCCAATCTCTGCTGAGTTTACTAGATTCAATATCATCTAAGTGCGTTTCCTGCAATAAAGCAACGTCGACATGTTTAGAGCGTAGGTATGTTAGTACTTTTTTACGCTTGATATAATGAGTGAGACCATGAACATTCCAGGAAATCACTGACCGCGAATTAGGAGAGGACATGATAAGAGAATACAAGAGGTAAACAGAAAGGAAAGGAAGCAATTGGACAGAAGATAGAGAAGAAAAATGTTGCACTGGGAAGAAAGAGACAAAGTGAGTCGAAGAAGAGGAAAACTAATAAAATGGAAAAGAAGAAAAAGAAAAGAAAGGAAGAGAAAAGGAAAAGAAAATACAGAAGTAGTTTAGAAAAGCAAAGTGAGTATCTAAGAGAGACAAAGCAGGTAGAAACAAAAGAAAAACAATAAGATAGGAAAAGAGAAGAGAACCTAGACTGTTATCTACGGGTCTGGGCACACTGAAAGCAGCGCCAAGGGGTAACCGGACCCCCTCCGAGGAAAGAAGAATGGGGATCTAGAGAGAAAAGGGTAATATGGAATATACGAGACACAATAGAGCAGGGTAATATTATCAAAGAGCGTGCGAAAACATTAAATACCATCATAAAACACAGCCAATGAATAAAGAGAATGATTAAATGCATGGTATAATTACCATACAATAAATAAAAGCTTGATAAGGAAAGAAAAAAAGACTAAAGGAAGTGAAGTAAATGAAGGAACCCCCAAAGCATACAGTAAAGGAAACAAATAAGATATAATAATGAAACATGGGAAATAATGTATGAAAAGGAACAAAGTCGAGAATGCCATACAGAGAAAGAGAAAAAGAATTAGTAAACAAAAGAAGAAAAGCACCCATAAGGAAACATGAGAGCATGAATAGAGACAGCATAGATATAAATGAGTAGAACAATATAATAAAATTACATTATGTCAAAATCAAAGTATCTGATGAAGCAAAGGAACAGTGTGAATCTAAACACAGTGACCACAACATGGAGAAGGGCATGAACAGGAAGCGAGTCCCGCATGTAATAAGTAATGCATATGCAGCATATAATGAGCGAGACCTAAAATGCGTTAGAAAATGCAAAATTTGTTGAAAACTCACAGGATAACAATAAGACATATAGCACAAAATAAAACAGTGCCACAATGCGCATATTTTATAATGCTAGAGATCCACAGGTAATTAAGTAAACAGTTAAAACATCAGATAATAGGAATTATCCTAATCCATAAAATAGGAAAAGTAAAATAAAGCAGAAAAAACAGTCAGCATCTGAAGGCTGCTTAAGAGGTGACCTAGACTTGTCTCTTTGTGGCATGTTAGTTAGGGAGGAAACTGAGTGCAGTGCCGAGGTCTTATCATCCTGAGAACGAGGCAGACTGGTAATATCCCTGCCACGTTGCCGAGGGTCATTAGAGGGTCCCAAAGGAGACGCTGTAGGACCTGCAGACGACGCCTTGGACTGAGAAGTCTGAACACAGGAGGAAGATTGAGTGTCCATATCATCAGTCGTGATGGTATCCAAAAATTGCTGAAGAAGAGCAGGATCGTAGAAGTCCTTGGAATCTCCATTTCTGGTTATGCGAAAACGTGCGGGTTCGAATAGGCCATACTTGATGTCCAGTCTGCGCAACTGAGGTCGTAGAGAGAGGAACGCCTTCCTTCTTTCATTTGTCTCTTTGGAGAAGTCCGCCACCATATGAATAGTATGGCCTTGGAATAAGAAGGATCCACGTGAACGAGCCATTGACAAGATCTGTTGAGTGTGCTCATGTCGAAGAAAGCAAGCAATAATTGGTCTAGGTCGAGCAGAAGCACCAGAACTTGGAGGCCCTAGTATATGAGCACGTTGTATTTCAAGAGGAGGAGTAACAGAAATACCAGTCAGCATAGGAAGAGTCTCACAAAGAAAAAGCTTCATGTCTTGCTTTTCAACATTTTCCGGAAAACCAAAAAATCGAATATTGTCTCTACGACTACGATCCTCCAAATCAATAATTTTACTATGCAAAAATAATAAATCTTGATCCGAGCCATGGACAGTATCCAGTCGAGTTTCCATATCTGATATCTTAGAGTCAATAGCATCAATCCGTGTATGAAAGGTAGTAAGCTCAGCACGAATAGACTTAGCCTCAGTAGCCAAAGATGTCATTGTGATATCCAGCCCTTCCAGTCTGCAATTGACATCAGAAAGCTCTAGCAGGATACGTTGCTTAGTATCTGACAAAGACTTTTCGCTCTGAGATGATGCATTTGGCGATGTGGGGGGCGATGAGGAGCCATTTCCTTTCACCAGTGTATTAGAATTTTGTTTCACCACTTCATTAAAAAGTGGCGGTTTGGGACCACGACCCCCATTTCTGTTATTGGACATTGTAGCGCACCGTTGTAGGGGTGTTCGACAAAAACGGATTGATAAGGTATTGGAGTGTGAAGCAATGATGAGACCAAGAGTACATCAAATAATCAAATGCAGAGAAGTATATGCAATAAAGCAGTGACCATCATATGCAACATAACGAAAAATGCAACAAATTGAGGAATCACTATGACATTACCACAAAATAGCAAGCAGTACAATATGAAACAGGTTCAAAGTAAGAGCAGCATGCTTTGCGCGCCAACCCCCATCCCCCTGTTGAGGAAAAGCATGTGAGTAAGGTGAGGCAACAGAGCAGCAGGGCTTTCACCTAGGGCTATGCCAGACAAAAACAATTCACATGTGCTAATAACATATAGCGGTGATTGTAAATGAAAATTCAGCCCTTTTCCTTTTACCCCCCATCTGCCTCCTCCTTTATAAGCGGAACTGGCTAAGCGTCACAGTAGAGGAACAGGATGACATATTAAAGAGAAGTGATAAGATTGATAGAGTCTAGTAACTCTGACCCAAATGTCATATATGTCTCCTAAAGCGGCTGAATAAAAGTGCCAAAGCCAAGTGGTTAGAGTCAAGGAGGAAGATGGAACAGTACTTCTGCAAGTAAATCTGCCCGTACCGTTAATATTGACTTTTCAAGGGATATTCATATCCTGCTTCTGTATGTAGTAGCAATTACTATGAAACAATAAGTCATGCAACTGTAGCCCTGCAAGTATTGCCATTTCACCTGGGCACTTGTACACATTTGACTAGAAAGAAACACACTTCATTAGAATGACGAGTGTGCTAGTCCTACAAATGTCTTTTCCTTTCCTTTATGGTGCCTTGTTCAATTAAGATTGCTGGCAGCAGCGAGAAAAACTATTTTGACATAATCCTGAGGAGGGCGCTGCTTACTTTAAAATGTAGGCAAAGGCATTGAGGGAGGCAGTCTGTGGCCTCGGTGAAGCGCGCCCCCTCCGTCTGTGGAGGCGCGGCATACAACATGAGGAGGCACGGCCCTGTAGTAGCGAGGACGCAGCCCTCGCTGAGGAGAGGCGCGGCGTCAGAAGCGCGCGAACACCGCAGTGCGCGTCGTAGGATCCAGCCGTCTCACCGTCACTCTCCTATTTCGAGAACAGAAGCCGCCAGCCGGGAAAGAAAACCACTGCAGCAACCCCCGAGTGCTGCAATCGCCCAAGAGACGACCCACACGAGCAGGTAGGGCAAGGAAGCTCGCCAGGAGTCCGTCCCTCGGCGGAGCTCTCCTAGCAGGCGGCCATCTTCCTGCGTGGCCAGACCACGCCCCCCCCTATCTTTTACTTTTTGACACATATTTTCTCTGATTTCAAATAGATATTCGGTTTCACTGCTACAATTCAGGAGGTGTAAGCCTGCTTTACTAAGCTCACTTTGCCACTGGATTCAAGCTAGCCTGGCTGATGATGGCTGTTACCCCGAAGCAGTCCCAGGATGCTTGTTTCTGGTCAAGGGAAGATCTGGCTTGGCAGTTCGGGCTGGACTGTTCCGAGGCACAGGGTCAAGACTGATTTGCATATAGCTGTGTCTGAACTGGGGTGTCGAAGTGAGCTAAAGAACGATGATGGATTAAACCCAGATCTGTTTCTGGGGTGAGTGTCTGAAAAGTTTCAGTGCTCCGTCTATCATCTCCTTGTGTTTACTTTGAATTCTTTGACCACATATTCTTGACAGAAAGCATGAACCCAGATAAGGTAAAGGCCCTCTTAATGACCGAGCCCCCGAGATGAGTCAGCATGCTGCAATTCTTCCTCAGATTTGCTAGCTACTGTGCCAGACATATATGGTACTATGTCACCCTCAATGCGCAGCTGTGTGACCTCACCAAGTGGTAGGTGGATTTCCACTGTGTGAATGGAGTTTCCTGGGCATCTAAACAGCGATCGAAATTGCCACTGTTATGGCACACTTTGATTGATCGCTGCACATAGAATTCAGGGTGGGCACACGGTGGGGCGAAGCACCATAGTGTCACAACACAGTGGTTATACAGGTGCCCAGAAACACATCATCTCCCATGTGAGCAGAAACCTCACTGACCTGAAAAAGGCCTACACAAGGAGATGATGAACGGAGTGCTGAAACTTTTCAGACATTCACAACCTGAATAAAAAAGGCTCAGAGTCGTCTGGGCATGTGAGCACTTCCACATCTTCCTGTACCGAAAGCACTTTACCATTGTCATGGACCATCAAGCCTTGCTCACCGTTTTTGGCAACTCCAAAGCAAAGATGCCCCCATGCATTGAACAGTGTGGGTTGCAATTTTAAGAATACAACTATGATATTGTTCACAAACCAGACAAGAAAATAGCCCTGCTGATTACTTCTCTGGAACCCTGGTACAAGTGACCAAGCCTCTGCCACCGATCGCTGGGGAGCATCTTTATTTTATTCTCCACTCCAGCACTACGCCAGTGCTCTCTATCACTCAGATTGCCACTGCCACCCTGGAAGATGGCAAATTTGCCAGGCTCCAATGCATCATTGCAAAGTAAGCATGGTCTTTCAAGAATAAAAAAGAGGGAGACACAGTAGACCTCAAAAGGTTCTACAGCATCCAAGAAGAATTAACTGTAACAAATGAAGGACTCATTCTAAGACGATAACAAATGGTCTCCCCACCTGCCTTAGATGAAAAGCCTTTGAGTTAGCAAATGAGAGGCAATATGTCATTGCAGTCACCAAATGTGCCTTACGAGAAAGAGTGTGGGTGTCTGTCTTTCAGCAACAATGAAATGACATCCAATAATGATTTCAGACCTCCTAGACACCATGTAGGAGCGTGCAGCCGTTGACTTCTTTAGGGCCCTTACAAATGGCAAGTACTTGCTGCTTCTCATGGATGAACACTCACGTTTTCCCCTTGTAAAGAGCATTTCATCTACAAGGCAGGCAAAGGTAATCAAAGCACTCAATGACATATTTGCCTCCTCTGGTACTACACAAACCTTCAAGTCGGACAACAGCCCTCCTTAGAATGGGAGAGAGTTCAAGGGCTACCTATATCACTTAACCCCTCCCACTCTCAAGACGAGCTCGTCATGAGCCACGGTTCTCGTGTGGTCATGACGAGCTGAGCTCGTCATGACCGTTGCAACGCACACACGCGGGGCTAATTCCCCTGATGTGCTGGGCGTTCTAAGGAGCGGGCGTGGTCATGACAAGCTCCGCTCGTCATGAGCACAGAAGAAATGTGGCTCATGACAAGCTGAGCTCGTCATGATCACCGGGGCGCTGTGCGCGCTCTCCCCTCCCCCCAGCACAGTGGGGGAATCGGCCCCGCCGCGAATGGGGTTAATGGTGGAGCACAGGTGCATCACATTGCTGTAGCCCCAATGCAAACGGAATGGTTGAACTCTTCATGGGCACACTTAAAAGAACTGTACAGATGGCACAAGCCAAAGGAATAAGAACTGATCAAGCTCTGTGCCAAGTCCTGTGGGCTTACAGAATCACCCACAGGTGCCACGCTCAAGTTTGGCTTAACAAGCGGTCTCACTGACCGCAGGAAACGCAGGTATACATTCACAAGCTGCACAATGCTGATGCAGAGAATGAGATGAAAGCCTATGCATACGCCAAGAGGAAAGCACAATATGACCCCACAGGAGAAGGAGACTGACAGATAGTCAGAAAGAGACAGTGACAGAAGACTGACCCTTCTTTTGATATTGAGCCCCTAAAAATAACAGAGAGGAAAGGAACCATGATGACAGATACGAGGCCATGCAAAACAATCACATGTGCTGTGTTGCATTTCAAGTGGGCACAGCAGCCACCAGGGACACCATCTACAGACCCCTACTCAAGCATGGATGACACTGAGCGTGCCAGCAAGGAACAAGTTAGAATGGCAGCAAATGAGTCTGTGATCCCATCAGCGAATACCTCAAGGTCTCCACGTCAGATAAATATAAAAACAGACTGATTAAAGGGATCTTGTGGTGATGTCTAAGACTGACTTGGTATTTAACTTGTGGGGAAGTGTGGGGTCGGCATAGGACCGTGGATAACTCCTCTACCTTGCGCTGGAACAGGAAGCCCCTCAGAGGAAGGAGGAGTTGTGTTGTATTATGAGTTAATGAGGGGGAGATGGAGGAGAACAGTTTAAGGAGGAGAGGGTGTAATAAAAGGGATTAACAACCCAACTCTCCAGTCTCTAGTTCCTGGGACACTACAACCACCATGAAAGCAATGAAGCCACCTAACAGTTAAAATGACACAGATGCACATAGAGGTGCCAGGTTACTCCACATGCACTGCAGAAGATAAGCACCTGCACCTCAAAATGACACTGTGCTTATTCCATTAATTTCTGCACCTTTATCAAATGCCTTGCAAATCCCATTTGTCGCAAAATCATATGCTGCTCTGAGTGAATATGTATTGGCTGGCATTTGCATACCTATATTTTTCTGTGTATAGGTATACAGTAGGAACATAAGTACATATGTGCACCCATGCTAGTGTGTTGAAGATGCTGCATAGTGACACAAGAACCTTTTATAGTATCAATAGAATAGCACATTACATGCGTGAATTGCGAAATTTAAATTTTAGCATGTGGGGTTGGAGAAACAAAACATGACAAATCCCAGTCATGATTTAACCTAAAGTAAATATGCCCCAAGAAAATGGAACGAGGGTGTGATGTTGAAATGGTATGTGGAATGTATTGGGAAAAGTGGTCTGAGTTAAAAAAATTATGCTAACACAATTAACTCCCATAAAACTAGGAGTGAGAAAAAGAATGAAATTAATCTTATTTGAAGTTCATTTTACCACAGATTTTCAGATTTTCCCTTGTTCAAAGTTTAGTAGCTAAGCCACGATACTATTTGCGATTTTACTGACTCAATGATGTAGAATCAATGTCGTCATGACACATAAACCACCTGCCATTACCACAGTATAATACTTGTGGTAAATTTTCAGGAAAACATGCACAAATGCAGATGGTAATTGTAATCTTGCTAACAGGTTTTACCTCCTGATTTTTCACAGTTCTCTAAGGACCATACTGCATAAAGAGCCCCATGGGCACAACAGGCTTGTGTGTTTGCTTTCTGGGCTCCCAGGGCATTTTGGTATTATAGAAAGGGTTGCAGATGCTTGTGCAGCCCCTTCAGTTTTACATATAGGGCTCGCACATGTGAAGCATCAGTGATATCTTAAAGGTGTGTTCCTTCATATGCTTGGTGGCGTGGCCCCATGGAAATAAGAGAAACACTTTGCTTCTGCGGCCATGCTGTATCATGGAGCTGGGTTCAGAGGCAAAGAGGCCACCAGCTGGTGCACTGACTCTGCACTGCACCACAAAGAGGTGGGGCACAGTCAGTGTGTCCCGCAGGGGTGCCCTTATGGACCCCAATAAAGTCTGGCCTATGAGATCACCAAAAGTGTGTCAAAGAATGAACAAAGTCAAACTTGTGTGGGCAGTTCCTTAAATCAACACAGATTAGAGGAAATATTCCTTTGCCTAGCTACTCGTTCCCATAGGCGAAATAGGTACCACCATTCGCTGACTGACAAAGACTATTGCCAAAGGACATCCCATGGGTATTGTCCACATCTCACTACAGGGAAATGTGACGCTCGCATGGTTCACCCATGTAAGGCTTGACAACAATTCCCTTTCTCGGGAGGAGGGCTTGTAGCGGACCTAGAACCTTTGAACGTACTCTTGGATTGATGTCAGCTTGAGTGTTAAGAACTTTTATCAGGAAATTCAGGTACTGAAAATGCATTACAAGGGCGGTAGTGGAAAGTGGGGTAAAATAGTGCACACATTTCAGATTCATTGAAGGAAGGGATAGTTCCTGCAGAAAAATAGATTGAAGCACTTGAGCAGCAATATTTTGAAATATAAGTTATTAGCTATTCCATTTATACTGATAATTCTGTAGCAATCCATGAGGCTTCATAAATGATTAACAAATGGCAATCCACTCCAAATGGGCAAATCTTTTTGATGTCTTGATCTTACCTCCAAGCAGTAATTATCTTAACAAAGTGAAGGCCAGAAGAATGACACAACTGTAATAGGATGTAGTAAAACAAATTCCATTCTATACACTGGTGGATGATATACTATGTCCTTAGGATTAAGAACAAAACAGTCCACGTACATCAAGACTTTCCCAAGCTCTTTCTCGCCGAGCTTCACCTGAAGCAAACCTTTATGTAGCCTCAGGTCGTCTGATGGTGCAGAATCTTTTGTACATAAGATTCGTCCTGTGATACTGACCTAAAAGAAGCAACCGGACAAGATCCAACCTCTTGGGACTACAACTTCTTCATTCACTCCATGCATGTGGTACATGGATGCCACATGTGTATGTGACGTATTTGTGTAGAGATTGTCTATTATATCCTAGTTTTCTCTGTATTTACTTACTACCTCAGTGCCTGTGTATTTTTCATTGCCTGCCCTCCCCTGTTCCGCTCTATGGGCCCGATTCACAAAAGTAATCTCAGACAAAATCCTAACTTTACGACTTTCAGTATTCACAAAATGCATTTAAGAGTATCCTAACTTTAGTACTCCTAAATGCCCTTTGTGACTACCGAAAGACGTATTTTAGGATTTTGTCTCAGTTAAACTCAAGTTTTGGTCTTAAGAAGACCAAAACGTCAGTTTAATTGAGACAAAAGGCCCAATATCCTTACTTATGGGTATGATCCATGGAAAGTAGTAGTAAAGCAGTTGATCTCTGAGGTGAAGTGATGAATACGGTTTGGTGGTGGACAATTGACGATGACCTGTTATTAAAAGCTAGACTTCTATGAGCCTTTCATTTTTCATTTTTAACACTGGTGAGGATACTCCTGAGCCAGGGCCGCTGTGGTAATCGCACCCCTGATTACAGTCTTCCTGTGTGTAGTACTCTTATTTATGTCACTTTTAGAATGGTTGCGGGTCATAGTAGAATGTTAGCGGTATTCTGTTCTGTTTCTAGACCTAGCGCTTAACATTCTTGTTCCGCGCTGATGGTCTCTTGAAATTTTGCGTATTTATTCAGCATGCCTGTGGAGTATGTTCGAGTGAAGCCAGTGGATTTCTCTTGAGCCTGTAAGCGGCTGTCTATTCAAACCATTTCAAGACTTTGACCTTTGTGCATCATTGTTTCTACAGCCATTGTCGGCCGCATTAATCAGGCGGTGAAGAACATTCTCTTCGCAGCATCTTTAGAACGGCAGCGCATGTCTCTGCAGCTTCTTAGTTGTTGTACGCGCACAGGAATGTCACTGCGCAAACAGTTCCTATGCTTTGTTTATCTCGCTAAGCATCCTGGGATTTGCCAAACGTCAAGCTCACACAACGTAATTGACGTGATCTACGTGTCACCATCTTGGAATTATTATCCGGTTAAGGATTTCCAGCATACGATCTCAACATTAGTGTTTAAAGTATTTACAAGCATATATCTGCGCATATATTACGTGTGCACTATACGTATATATTATTACAGTTACATTTACTTTTGATTATTTTTTTCTGACTATTAGCAGGTTGTGGTGATGTGCACACTTTTTCTTCATCGTCATCACTCTGAGGTGCCTTTTACAGTTTATATTTTACAACCATTTTATTCTATTATTTTTAGTTTAACTGTAAATTCAAATGGATAACATTGCTGCACCTCCACATTTCTTACAAACAGGAGGTGAACCTAATATTGAATGGGACCTTTGGTTTCCTATGTTTGTGGCATATGTAGAGGTTCTAGATAAAGATGGTTGTTCAGCAAAAAGAAAACTAGCACTTCTTAGACATTGTTTAGGTGGTGCAGGTATAAAATAATTCAATAATCTTCCTCCCATTGAAGATGCTGGTGATATAGATGTTTTTGAGAAAGCCACTAGACAGATGAAGATTCGGTTTAGGAAGAACATCAACGTAGTGATGGAAAGATTTAAATTCTATTCACATGCCCAAAAAGTGGAAGAATCTATAGAGGATTACGTCTCAGCTTTACGTTCCTTAGCTTGTTCTTGTGCATTTGAAATTATTTCATACAAACAAGTCCTCAGGGATCAAATAATGAGAAAAACTAAAAGTAAAAAAATCAAAGAAAGACTTTGGTGGGACATGAAATCTTCACTTAGTGCCGTCATTAACATTGCAAAAAGAATTGAACAATCAGAAAAATTTGTAACTGAAATTAGAAATCAAACTTCGAAGGTACAAAATACAGAGCCTGAAGTTTCTTTAGTTAAAGGTTAAATAAGTACTAATGCCAATCAAAAAAGTTTCATCAAGAAAGAGGTTGATAGGAAAAGTGTTGATAACAAATCTTATTTTAAAAAGAACACTATTGTTTGCTATAGATGTGGCAGCTCCAACCATGTTGGTAATTATAAAGGGTGTCCTGCGTGGGATACAAGTGTGTGTGAAATGTAAAAAAAAAGGGGCATTTTAGTAATGTTTGTCGTTCCACCCAGAAAGTTAATTACATTTCTTAGGAAGAAGGCGAAGTTCTTGAAGGCTTCAATTATATACTTTCTGTTAATGAATCTGAATAAAAGAAGTTTCCCCCATGTACCTCATGTACAGCAATGATTGATGAGAAACCAGTCCAGTTAATGGTAGACTCATGTTCATGGTATAGTATTATAGGGAAAAAGTTGCTAAATGACCTTTGGGGCACGAAAAAGTTATTGAGTTTCTTCATGAAGTTTTTTGTCGGGAAGGCTTGCCGGAAGAACTCATTTTCGATAATGGTCCACAATTTATAAGCAAGGAGTTTGAGTCTTTTCTTAATAGTTGAAGTATTTTGCACAAAAGAGTTTCAAATTATTTTCCTCGAGCAAATGGTCAGGTGGAACGTGTCAACAGAGTGGTAAAAGAGCCTTGTCAGCTGGCCATAAAAAGCGGGTTGAAATGGAGAAAAGCTTTGCAAGCAACATTACTAACTTATCGCACTACTCCAAATTCTGTAACTGGCTTATCTCTTTTTGAAATGTTATGTGGCAGAAAACCTGTTTCCAAACTCATGCCATGGTGGTAAAAGCGTAAGAATTCTTACAGTACTAATTTGGATTTAAGAGAAGTTAGAGAACGTGTAAAAAGTATCAAGAGAGGATGATAAAATATAGTCCTAAAGGAAGATCTAATGTGTCTAAATTGAAAGTGGGTGATTTGGTGCGTGTAAAATTTGGAGGACAGGGTAGCAAGAAAATTTCAAAATGGTCTGATCCTGAAAGAATTACTGACATTTTTAGTAAAGCTTCTAGAGTGGAAGGTGGAAAGATTTGGAATTTTGGACGCATTTCTGTATGTAATTCGCATGTTAAAGAAACAGCATTTAGAAACCAGTCTGTCAAATTTAATAATCGAGAAGCAGCTTCTTCTGTTGATTCTTTGGAAAGAATTGCTGGATTTCCTGGTTCTCATGAAGCTTTTGATAATTTACAGTTCCAATTTAATATGTTTGAGAATGTTGAAAATTGAATTTTGCCCAAAAGTAATGGTACTAACAATGATGGATCTGAAGAAATAGTTGAAGCTGTTTCAGATCATTCCTCAATTGTCAAAACTAATGTTGACGTCACAAGACAAAGCTCACGTGTTAAACATTCTCCTGTCAAATTTAAAGATTTTGTTAAAAAAAATTTTTAAGGGGGGAGGTGTGTAGTATTTTTATTTATCGGTACAAAAGGGGGTGGTGATGGCCAGAGCATTTGAACCAATCATACACTCACACCCAGTCAACAGATCTGGGTTTAATCCATCACCGTTCTTTAGCCCACTCTGCCACCCCAGTTCAGACATCGTCATATGCAAATCAGTCTGACCCTGTGCCTCATGGGAACAGTCCAGCCCGAACTGCCAAGCCATGCCTTCCCTGGACCGGAAACAAGCTTCCTAGGACCGGTTTCTAGCATTTCAGCCGTCTTCATCCAAGCTTGCTTGAATACAGTGGTAAAGTGAGCAAGGGACTCATGTCTGAGCATACCCTGCCAACTTATGGCGAACAAAGCGGTACAAAAGGGGGTGGTGATGGATGGAGCATCTGAACCAATCCAACACTCACATCCAGTCAACAGATCCGGGTTTAATCCATCACCGTTCTTTAGCCCACTCTGCCACCCCAGTTCAGACATGGTCATATGCAAATCAGTCTAACCCTGTGCCTCATGAGATCAGTCCAGCCCGAACTGCCAAGCCATACCTTCCCTCGACCGGAAACAAGCTTCCTAGGACCGGTTTCTGGCATTTCAGCCGTCTTCAGCCAGGCTTGCTTGAATCCAGTGGCAAACTGAGCATGGGACTCACGTCTGACCATACCCTGCCAACTTATGGTGAACAAAGCGGTACAAAAGGGGGTGGTGATGGACGGAGCATCTGAACCAATCAAACACTCACACCCAGTCAACAGATCTGGGTTTAATCCATCAACGTTCTTTTTCCTACTCTGCCACCCCGGTTCAGACATGGTCATATGCAAATTAGTCTGACCCTGTGCCTCATGGGAACAGTCCAGCCCAAACTGCCAAGCCATGCCTTCCCTGGAACGGAAACAAGCTTCCTAGGACCGGTTTCTGGCATTTCAGCCGTCTTCAGCCAGGCTTGCTTGAATCCAGTGGCAAAGTGAGCAAGGGACTCACGTCTGAGCATAACCTGCCACCACCCCCTTTTGTACCATATTTTTATTTATGTCACTTTTAGAATGGTTGCGGGTCATAGTAGAATGTAAGCAGTATTGTGTTCTGGTGGGGGTTGGAGAGAGGAGCTCTGTGAAGACGGTTGTACAGATGCTGACTCCTACCTGTGGGTGTTAAGCTGTCTTATTTCCTGAATAAATCTTCTTTGTGGAACCTGTGAATTCTACATCCTTTACTACACTGTGCATGTTACATTATAGTAGTTCTACATCCTTGCTTTCAACTCCTTGGCCTAACTGTGTTTTGCTGTTCAGCAAATTTATCGGTGCGAGGGCCACAGTGAGTCTTGTTTCAGTAGACACGTTTCTGACCTCACTTTACATTACACTCATCTTCCTGTTGATAATCTGCCTCCTTCATTTGTTTGCTTGGTGGCTCTGGATTGTCTTGCTACCGCTGAGGAGCAGGACTTCTCTGCTTTCCTGCAGGATTTAGGCTCTGTCCTGAGACTAGATTAATGAGGTAAGAGATGCACACACTGTTAACTTCCTATGAAGCAGATGAATTTTTCTGCTGTCCTTCCTGAATCCCACTCTGTTGAATGGTTTATAATCTGTCTTCGTTTTCTTTCACCATGCTGCTGAAGTCCCATCTCCGATCTCATATATATATATATATATATATATATATATATATATATATATATATATATATATATATATATATATGTATCCACAAGAAACTCCTCTCGTCACCGAAACACAGGAGACAGACCACAAGACCAGATCTCAGGTTTCTTTTTTATTTGCTCAAGTTCGTGGAAAAGTGCATATACATGTATATATGCACATAGCACTTTCAAATACCCAGTGCACTTTGGGTTTTAATTTTAATTTTCTTATATTCATTTTATAATTTTAGGGACATGCACATATAGTAGGCTCTTACGACAACCAACACATAAATATGACACATTGGGCAAATTGAATATTTCTGCAGATATTATTTTACAAAGATGTGTCCTCATCGTAATATACAACTTACAATATTTTTACAATGTTCTTTATGTTGATTACTAACATTCTTAACTATATTGGATTAAATAATGTTTTCATTTGCAATTACGCATGGAATTTCTATCATAGTCTGTTGTCTATGTTGGTTGACGAATGATATGCACTGGCACTTTAAATATGGGAGAAACTGTTCAAGCCGTGTCATGTGATCAAGGCCGTGAACAGGCCGAAACGCACTATGGTGGACTAGCTGGGTGGCAATAAACAAAAGTTTGCACAATTCTGGGTCCTCGCTCAGAAGGTTTTTGTCGGTTTCTTTCAATCATACTACATCAGCAGGCTTATCTCCGCGATGGTAACTTTAGCAGACCGCTTGACTAAATAAGAAAGCACACTATCTTCAATATATGACGAACTGCCTCGATGTCCCTTTAACATTATGAAGTTCTACACTTCGGCTAAAGGTAATCAGGCGTAACTTAGGCCATGATGATATGACTATGGAGTGAAGCCTATAGTCCGAATTCAGATACATTTTTTGTATCAGTAGACAAAGTTGACGATTTCACATAGAAAATGGAAGTAGTTGACATTGGTAACCACTGTTAAAGAAAAACCCTGACGAAGGCTCTGCCGAAACACGTTGGTCCATCTTGACCAATGTTCAGAGATTGGATTTTATGATATCATCTTGCTTCCAACTCTTGTATCTACATATCAAATTGTATTGAGTGCTTAATAATTGACAACTATATTCTAAGTACGGTTGCAGTTTAAAGGTAATGCAACCATCACTGTGTAAATACAACTCTTTCTCAAAAAGGTGGTCAAACCCTAGGAGGCCTTCAAGAACTACTCCCGTTAACACTCCTTCAAGAGGTCTAAAGATCTTTTAATTGAACTGCTAAATGCGAAATTACTGTTTTCAGAAATGAAAGCACTGACTGTTCATTGATTTGTTCATTGATACTGGTTTGTTTGTTGAGTTCTGAGTCTCTAACCCCACACCATCTCCCTGCTTGACCCGTCCAGCCTGAAGGTCATGTGCAAATGTTTGTACTTTCTAACATAAGGTTTGGTTATAAACTCTATTGTGTCATAATTCACTAGATGGTCCCTTTAAATGCTCATACTTTTTTGGGTATAACCTTCAAAGAATGACACCTGTCAAAGGCCCTATCAATATAGCAATTAAAACCAAGAGTTTCATCTTGAAGATAAGAGCTTCACCCCTGCATTAGTGTTGATGTAGTAGGGGCACTGTACCTGCTTTCTCTGCTCCTGAAGACCTTGACAATTTTTGATGTACTTTAATTTTGAAATGGTAACCACATAGAAATGACATTGTGAGGGGTGATGATTCTAATTCCATTCAAGTGCTTTAGCTAAAACGTTTGAGTTTCAGATAACATAAAATATTTTAAAATATATTAATACCTATACATGTTCAAACCACTATTCTATCACAGTCTCACAATACGCATACACCTTACCAGTGCTTCATTTATGCCATTATTTGGTGGTGCTTGGCACCAGCACTTATTTCTTGCCATTGCACGTTTTTATGATGGTCCACCACATGGCTGTGCTGTCAGTCTATTTGTAAACATCAGCAGATGATTTAGCAATGCAAAATACATCAAACAAATAATAGCTGTACTTCCGGGCCATTGTTACAGCTGTGGGTGGCCAGAAATAGTCCTATTGCCACATTTGCTGGAATATGATGGTATATAGGTACAAACGGAAATGGTATTTGGGAGTGCTGGTAGGTAAAGTCGATGGTGAAAGCTGCAGTGGCCATCTCAGAAATATCTTGAACCCTGGCACTTTTTTTCCCAAAAATTAAGCACTGCTCCATACTGGATAGTTAAGTTTAAATTTTCATAAAGAGAGAAACTTTACCAAACTTTACCAAACAAAGGAGATAAAGTAGTTCACTCTCTAACTAGCCACAAAGCCTCACTGCTATAACTCAATTTTCCATTAGCTTTATCTGAGGAAATTAGAATGTCAGCCTTACACTGAATTTAAGGGCTTTGAGACACCTTAAAATAATCTTTACTTAACAATATTGAGGCCAATTTGCTAAAGCATTTAGAACTAAATGAAGTGCTACTTGTTTACATCTCCATACACATCCTTGTGAATCAGCTAGAAAAGTCTTTGTGAATCAGCCCGAAATGTCCAACTCCCTATTAGTAAAAGTGCAATGTGTATTCTCATACTATTCCCTTTTTATATGGTTTGGTGCTGTATAGCCTATGCTATTTACAACGGCATGTACGCATGTACTACAGGAGTATTACTTCACATACCTCATTTTAGTCTTTTTGAATTGAAAATTGTTCTTTAAAAGGAAGTTCTGGAATTTGAATGCACGTTTCCTGAACAGATAATATTGCACTGAATCTCTTCATATCAAAAAGCAATGCAAAAAAACCCTAGCATAGCTTTTCATGCCTTTAATTCTGATAATTTAACCTGTTGCTTGCTAATGACGAGCTCAGCTCGTCATGAGGCACGGTTGAGCTGCACTCATGATGAGCTGAGCTCGTCATGGCCGTTGGAAGGTTCGCACGCGGGGATAATTTCCCCGCTGTGCTGAACGTTCGAAAAACGGGTGTGGCCGTGACGAGCTCAGCTCGTCATGAGTACAGCTCCGCTGTGCCTCATGGTGAGCTGAGCTCGTCACCAGCACGGGGGCGCCGTGCGTGGCCCTCCTCCCCCCGCACAGGAGGTGAAAAACCCCCACAGAGAAGGGGTTAAATTACATTGTTTATCGGACCATTGAAGATTTATTGGCTGTGTGAAGTAGGGAGTGCATAGTCATCCCTTCCACACTAAGGGGCCTATTAGGATTGCGGTGAATCCGCATCCTCCGGGCCGGCGGAAGCCACCGCCGGGCCGGAGGATGCGGATTCACCGCTGCGGACCTCCAAAACACCACCAGCCACATTAGGATGGCAGTGTTATCAGCGGCGGACGGCAAGTCCATCTGCCGCTGATCCGCGGGATGTTGTCTGCAATTTGGTGGCGGTGTCTGCAAGACACCGCCATCCAAATTACGATGGGTGAGGAAACATGCTTTTCCGCGGCGGATTCTCCGACGTGGAAAAGCATGTTTAGCTTTGCTTCTGGGGGCCCGTTGCGGGCCCCCAGGGTGTTGGGGGTGGGGGTGCACGTGGGGGGTACCTATGGTACCCCCCTGCATATGCATGCACAAAGCGGCAGGCACCGCGCGGTGCCTGCCGCTTTGTGCATGCAAATGCACTGCATGCAGTTTTAACACTGCGGCGGGTGCTGCTTCAAGCAGCACCCGCCGCAATGTTAAACATACAGGATGTCACCGCCAGGGTGGCGGTCACATCCTAATTCGCACGGAGCGACCGCCACTGCCCCTGCGGACGGTCCCTCCACCTCTGGGGTGGCGGACGGACGCAGGTCCGTCCGCCATCGTAATCGGCCCCAATGGGCCTGATTATGAGCTAAGGTGTCATATGTCTCCCCTGTTAAATAATACAATGGGTACATTATTTATTGGATGCAATAAATAACATCATTACAAGTTCAGGGGAATAACATAAAAATTCTGGTGTTTAACACTAAGGGGTATGTTCACAAGAACGTGTGATAACTACCGCAAGAGTAGCGTAACACAACTTTCAACATCGCCACCTATGGCGGGAAAACTGGTGCTGTGGGTTGTTAGCACCAGCTTGTGAATGGGGGGGGGGTACATTTATCACGACTTTGGCTGTGATAAAGGGACGTTAATTGGGCGATAGCTCCATGTGAATATGCCCCGAAACTCTGCCAGATACGGTAAATACTGTATGTTCCCCTATTAAAATTCGGCAAGCTTGTCCTGCCGAAATACAATAAAGGTTGAGTTATTTAACACATCCGATAATTATCGGATGCGTTTAGTTTTGTTAAATTCCTTCAAACTCTTAATTCCAACCCATGCGTAAACAGGAGTTTACACATGGGTTGGTATATTATAAGGAACTCGTAATGAGGCCGTAAGTGAGAAATTCACAAAGAAGGTAGTTAAAGTGCACATGTAAAAGTACTCCCACAAATGGGTGTAGATTAACTATTTAGAATTCCCAGACAATCCTAGTAATATACCTGGAAAGCTGAGCCTGGTGAAAGTTTCCAGGCATGCTACTGAGAATGTCGAGTGACGTATTCCCTGAACTCCTATTTTCCTAATGTGCATTTCTTCGATGGAGAAATGCCAATTTTAGTTTTTTCTTTTTTTTCCTAAAGGTACAGCATTGACCCACCCGAAGAAAACCCTTCCCCAATAGCTCCTCGAGTCTGGAGGTGATCTCTTCCCATTCACACCCTGAAAGGGGCGTTACTCTATTTCTTTGCTGGAGTAAATCTCCAACCATTTCAAGTGGAAATGGACCAGAGTTTGTGAATGTCCACAATGTACAAGTTTGTGTGTGTTCATAAACTTGAAAGGCTAGCAACGCCTTTCAGCCCATGTCCCAATCTTGTGTGGGGGTCACAACAGTGTATTTCTGTGCAGTTGTGGAGACATATGCCCTAATAAGCCTATTTACTCATGCACGGATTCCCTTTGTGACTTGACCCCCTAAGTTGGAAATTCATATCCGCTGAAATATGGGAGGATGCCACTATACTTTACTACAATAATTATAGAAGAGAAAGCATGCTTCCTTTAACTAAACATTGTTCACAAGAGACATAATGTACGCTTTCATTGTTCTCTGTTCCATTCTTTTTCCATATCGACTGCAGCTCACCTCTTTCAGAATACCCCAGAAGAAAAACAATTGCATTTCATCCAATTGTGCTATACATACCTCTGCCTCAATGCAGCAGGTATTCAATCAATTATATTTCCAATATGTTCTGCATTTCTCCACAGCTGGCCTTACAACTCTTTAATGCACTCCGTTCTCAGACTGCGTTAATGTATACCCCGAGGACTAAAGAGCTGGGGAGCTGATCAGATTCCACTATGTTTTATGGCTTTGGTTTCCTGACACATATTCTGATTTATTACTGCGGTAAAAGAGAACACAGACACCCTTAACTGATCCACAAACATTAACAGTTTTTAGGGATATTGAAAGTTAGAAATTCAAAGTAGTAGTTTATTGGGAAGCAGAACTGTTATTGCATGCATATTTTGGAGAAGAGTTGTCTAGAGGTTCTGCTAACATATTTTATAGAAATATAAAAATCACTCATAGTACATAACTTGATGAGCTTCTGTGAGCCTTTTAAAAGTGCAAAGGAAGGGCACATGACTATTAATATTTAACAGAAATTCGCAATTTATTATAATTAGAAGTGTGATACTATCAAAAAGTGAGTTCTGCATTTGGGAGAAGGCGAGCCCTGCCAACCTAAAGAACATAATCAAGTTTGGTGAAAACCGTGGGGCATATTACCAAGCAATAGCGATAATTATCGCTATTGCTTGTTTGGGAGACAAAAATGTATCACCTACCTGCGGCGATTTTTATCGCAGATAAACCTTGGTATTACCAAGGATTATCGCAAATGCGATAAAAATCGGCCGCAATGCATGAATATCGCTGAAAAGTCAGCAATATTCAGGCATTACCGAGCTAATGCTCTTTGCCATGTTATCCACCTCCCATTGGATAAAATGGCTAAGAACTGCTCAGGGCAGGTGTTAGCTTTTGAGGATATTCGCACTTAGCGCGAATATCTCCAAAAGTTGGTAATAGTAGCTAGCGATGTTAGCGACTGTTTCCAGTCGCTAACATCTTGGCACGCCCACTTTGCATGTCATTAGTGATAAATTTCTCTGACATGCAAAGTGGGGCCCAAAATGGTCGCTATCTCCAACTAGCTGTCGCTAACTGGTGTTAGCGACAGCTAGGTAATAGGGAGATAATTTTATCTCCGCTTTCTTGGCTTTTAAAGCCAAAAAAGCGGAGATAAACCCCCTTGATAATATGCCCCCCCAGTTCTGAGAGAATCTCTGTTCACTCTCTGATAGCTACGGCACAAGCAGCAGGTGATCACCAGAGAAGTGTGTTTTAAGTACTAACACTGAAAACAAAACAGTAAATCACACCTCGATAAAATTCCCAAAGGAATTTAGGAAAAATTGAAACATTTGAGCAGCAATAAGACATCAAGACCATTACAAGAGGATAAGAGGAACCAGAGATGTTATTTTTTGAATTTTAAAGCAAAAATCATCTAGAAAAAGTAAAGCACCCATTAAAAACCAACAGTGCACAGTTGAGTGGAACCTACATGCTGTTTCAGGATGACCACTGTGGGCGGAGGTTGAATCCACCAAGCGGGTCTTCTCGGTCAAATATTTTTATCTTCAGACTTAGGGCCTCATTTATGAGGTTTTGCCATAGGGAAGCGGAGCATGCCTTTTTGCTGTGCTCCCCTACGGCAAAAGAAAAGGACAGGAATGCGCCTTATCTATAAGATACGGCACATTCCTGTCCTTTTTCCCTGGGCCGAAGCACAATGTGCTGCCTGCGCCAATGCAGACACCTTTGCACCATGGTGCAAGGGTGCAAGGGTGCCTGCGTTGCGGGGATGATTATTTTTGTACAGGAAGGGAAACCTTTCTGTACAAAAATAATCACAAGAGTGTTTTCCTCTTTCTATGTGTGCTGCAGAATGCAGCACACATAGCAAAAGGTAAAACGGGGAGAAATAAAGATATTTCTCCCTGTTGCGCCTCCCTTACGCCTCCCCTGGGGAGGCGTAATCTTTTGGCACTGGCTCAGATTTACGATTTTTTGTAAATCTGGACAGTGTCAAAAGGCCATGGATGTTGCTGGGAACGCCCCCAGCAACACCCATTGCACGCCCCGTTAACGCAGAACACTGCGTTAAAGGGACTGATATTTATAAGGCAGCATTAAGCCAAAAAAAGTGGCTTAGTGCTGCCTGATAAATATCACGCAGGCTTCTGCGACACGGAACGTCACAAAGAGTGACGTTCCAATGGTGCAAAGGGCCTCATAAATGAGGCCCTTAGTCATTGTGAGAGGCAATTGAGGCCGCGGCATGGCAGCCTGCTCTTCAGACTTCTTAGTCTGTGGGATACCATACTTACAGTGCTGCACTCACTCTGCCAAGACATCCAAACCTAGGTTTTGAAATCATGCCCAGTACTGATAGCACATTCTGGAACTCCATCGCCGGCAACAATGAGGTCCTTTCGGCACAGGTCAATGCAACACGTGATAGTTACAGTATGGCAGTCTTGCGGTGTCTGAATTGTTGAATGTGGATTCCTTTAGAGTCCTTATGTGTAAAGTAAAGTCAGGCTCCCCTGATGATCTAATGAAGCCAGACCTGGTGCTAAAAGCTGACAAGATTCCCTATGTCTGTAAACCTAGTCAACCTTTCGATCTCCACTGCGGTGGTGCCTATTGCTTGGAAACATGTAAATGTCACCTAGCTTTAAAAAAATCAAAACCTACCCTAGTCTCTGCCTATCCTGAAAATTACCTGCCCATCTCTCTTTTGCCTTTTTTTGGCTAAAGTGACAGGGAAACACATGAATAATCTCATACTGGACTTTTTAGAACATAATCAGGTGTTAGATCCTTCGCAGAATAGCTTTAGACCAGCCTACAGCACAGAATCGGTTGTTCTTAAAGTGACAGTAGAGCTTCAGCAGGTGGTCGATGAGGGAGGTTCTGCTGCGTTTATTCTTCTAGACTTAAGTGCAGCTTTTGACACGGTGTCCCACGAGGTGCTACAGAGCTGAATTTATGAGATTGAGATCCATATTAACACTGAATTTGGACTACGGTGAGATGGACCATATAGCCCCTGGACATCAGAGGGGTGCCAGTCCCACCCCCAAGACATGATAAGCCCCTTGAAAATGTTAACTCAACACCACCATTGTGACCAGCTTAAATACTTGTGACTACTCATTGTGGGGGCTGCATCCTCCTGACTGCGCATGTCTGCTCCACCGAACTTTCCATTACACCTTCTCCACCCACTCTGGCTCGAATCTGCTTTGATTGAGGCAAGACAAGAAAGGGGTGACCTCTCTATCTAACTCTGGAGAGTGTCATTCTTTAAAGACTCCACTACTTTAATATTCTCTCATTGCTGATATGGGCCTTTTACAGACAAAGGACGCAAGGCTCAACCTCAGCGTGGTTGCTGTCAACCTGAGTGGGGGATACACCAGCAATGGTGTGATAAACTGACGTTTGCATTGCACCCCTACCCTCTATCCTGGTGCCCATACCAGAGACTGAAGTAACGTGAACTGGAATACTCATGAATGCAGGAGAGCACAAGATCCATCCCACTGCGCATCTCATTTGCCTTGGCGCTGGTTGCGAAACACAGCTCCGCCTCATTGGTCAACACCGTGACCTATCAGCGATCCATGGTGAGTGACATGGAATCCTCGTATTGGACCACTATCCCTCCCCCTTTGTGTGGGGCCATTCTAAGCCCCATGGGCTCCAACACACATCTCATGCTCAAGTTATGCTAAATTGGCTTTGGATGAAACAAGACTCCCTAAGACCTCTCTACTTGCTCTCTGGGGTGGAAACACCTGCTTGACTGTCTAGACTGGGGAGGCTACTTATAGCTCTGAGGAGGTCTCCATTGGTGCTTGCAGCATACATGTCTTTATACAAACCAACGCAAAACCAAAGGGGGTGATGGACGGAGTGTTGAACATTGCAAGCACTCACCCCCAGTCAACTGATCTGGGTTTAGTCCATCATCATTCTTTAGCTCACTCCGCAACCCCAGTTCAGACATGGCCATATGCAAATCAGTATGACCATGTGCCTCATGGGAACAGTCCAGCATGAACTGCCAAGTCATGTCTTCCCTGGACCAGAAACAAGCATCCTGGGACCGGTTTCTGGCTACTCAGCCGTCATCAGCCGGGCTTGCTTGAATCCAGTGGCAAAGTGAGCAAGGGACCCATGTCTTGGCATACCCTGCCAACTTAGGGTGAACAAAGCAAAACCAAAGGGGCTGATGGACGGAGTGTTGAACATTGCAAACACTCACTCCCAGTCAACTGATCTGGCTTTAATCCATTATCATTCTTAAGCTCACTCCGCCATGGTGCGGAGTGGCACAGCATGCCCTTTCAGTAAAGGAGGACAGGGGCAAACACATGTTGCACCCCCGGGGGAATTTGCTGTAATGCTTCCCCCTGAGCCAGTCCCAGGTAAGCAGTGCCTGTTTGCTTAAAAGTACCCTTTTGTTTTAAAGCAGTAACCACTCAACCAAAACCAAAATTCCGACCTGCACCTGTTTAGAGTCCGTTTAGAAACACATGGATGAAAAGGGGACCCCTCTCAACTGCCCACTGCCCATTGATCTATTTTGATAGAGGTTTGGGCTTCCTTAATGCTCCTGCTTGTTTTGCGGGTTGTCGTGATCTTTCTACTGACACTTGTCATCGGCTCACCAAGGTCCTCCGAGTAGCAAGGGCTCCTGTTGTGACTCTGGATACCCAGCTCTTCGTGAGACTACTGGGAAAACTCGTGGCCACCAAGAAAAGGTAAAGGGTGACTACGAGGTACACCAAAGCATGATCAGCGTGTGAGACCTCACCCCCATCTGTACCTTTCAGTGCACATTAACATCTAATGCTAAAACGGGGAGAGGGGACGGGATAAAACATGAAACAACTGAGGCCTCTCTTATTCCTTGCCCGTCATTAGACATTTTGTTTGCCAAGAATTAGACATTAGTGTTCCATGTTCTTGTCACAAATATCTCATATTAGAACTGAGTTGAAACAAAAAACAACCATTTTTATTGCATGTTGCCAAGAGCTTGGTAACTTTACAGGAAAGACAGCATGGGCTTCTAAAAGTTTTTTTTTTTAATGTTTGCAGCCTGCCTCAATTTTTGGAGGGTGATGATTATTGGAATGTTTCTTGGGTAGGCAATTACAACAAATACACTTTCACTGCATGAACCTGGTGTGGAGGACTGAGGCCAATGGTGTGATTGTTTCTTTACAGATCTCTGTCTCCATAACACCTTCCATATTCCCAGTTTGGCTCTTAGGGCTACTGAAAAGTGGGCATCTGGGAACTCTCTGACAGTTCCTCTCCTTCAGAATCAGGCCTCCCTACATCCATACCTTCATGGTGCTTTGATTTCAGGACTGTCCATGCACGCTGTGGAGTTTCAAGCAAGAGTTGTCATTTGGAAACTGAACTGGAGTCTGCGTTGCAGATACAGCAGACTCACAATATACACCAATATGGCGGGTTCAGTTAAACAAAAAACAAACTTTGGGCCCCTTTCACAGAGGTATGTTGGGCCCTAAACAAATGTTTCCTGCCGATGATACATAATTTACTCCGCCAGGAATTCACAAAAGGATTCATGGAAGGCATAAATACATTTACAAAAGGGGGTGGTGATGAACGGAGCATCTGAACCAATCAAACACTCACACCCAGTCAACAGATCTGGCTTTAATCCATCACCGTTCTTTAGCCCACTCTGCCACCCCAGTTCAGACATGGCCATATGCTAATCAGTCTGACCATGTGCCTCATGGGAACAGTCCAGCCCGAACTGCCAAGCCATGCCTTCCCTGGACTGGAAACAAGCTTCCGAGGACCAGTTTCTGGCTTGGTGAGCAAAATAACGATGGATTAAACCCAGATCTGTGACTGGGGGTGAATGTTTTGCCATAGTGCAACATTCCATCCATCATCTTTTGTGTTTTGCTGTTCACCCTATGTAGGAAGGGTATGCCCAGATGTGGGTCCCTTGCTCACTAATCCACTGGAGTCAAGATATCCTGGCTGAAGACGGCTGATAGTCAGAAACCGGTCCTAGGATGCTTGATTCTGGTCCAGGAAAGACATCGCTTGGCAGTTCGGGCTGGACTGTTCCCATGAGGCATAGGGTCAAGATTGATTTGCATATGGCATGTCTGAACTGGGGTGGCTTGGTGAGCAAAATAACGATGGATTAAACCCAGATCTGTGAATGTTTTGCCATCGTGCAAGATTCCGTCCATCATCTTGTGTGTTTTGTTATAAATATATTTACTACTGCAGATTTCTCCACCACGAGTAAGGAAGTCTGCAGGAGAAAATGTCTTGCAATGGCTGGGGAGTAGCTGTTACAGGGCATGTTTCGCTTTGTAAGACTGTGAAAGCCCACGAGCATGTTTTTCCAAACTCAAGACGTGAGAAATCCTAGCTTTGAGCATAGTGTTGGTGCAAGGCCGTTAAAATCACCACCCTGGCAGTGCAAGTTAAATTATGTCATACAAACTTACAGAATTCGGGGCACCTTTCATTATGTTTTCATATCCTTTTGTACTTTTAATTTTTTTGTTGAATTTGATGTTAGTGAATCTAAATTCATCAGAATGTTTTCATTCACTCAATCAATCAATCAGGATTCGTCGAGCGAGGTTGCTTCACCGTTGAGGGTTTCGAGGCACTGTGGGATCATGTGGCAGGATCACGCTGTCTGTTCCTATTGGTTGAACATCCAGGTCTTGAGGTCCTTCCTGAACTGCTGGAGTGAAGGTGATGTTTCAAAAAATGGCACACCCAATGTACCATTGTAGGCTTGGGCAATAAATCCAATCAAAGTAAAAGTGTCTTCAAGGGATTTCACTTGCAAAGAAAAATCATCTAGGGTTGCTGGAAATGCTGCCAAGTTTCTCTCAGGTCACAGTACCACTCACAGGCACACAGGTGCATCTCCAAAGCTCGTCAGCTTGCTGGCTCAAGGGAGCCTTTTTAACAGAATTGGGGTTGGGAGCACACTGCCTCACAGTCCCAGCACAGTGCGCCCCTTTGCATCCTGGTAAATGCAGTTCACAGTTCAAACTTACTTAAAAATTAGCTGGAGTTTTCACCAAAGTTGGTGCAGACATTGCTGTATATCTCTAGACAGGTGTTTCTGGGTTGAGCCCGTCTTCAGTAGAGAGCAGCAGTATTAGAGAGCAAAGAAAAATCATCTAGGGTTGCTGGAAATGCTGCCAAGTTTCTCTCAGATCTCAGTACCACTCACAGGCACACAGGTGCATCTCCAAAGCTCGTCATCTTGCTGGCTCAAGGGAGCCTTTTGAACCGAATTGGGGTTGGGAGCACACTGCCTCACAGTCCCAGCACAGTTCGCCCACTTTGCATCTTGGTAAATGGTGTACACAGTTCAAACTTACTTCAAAATTAGCTGGAGTTTTTCACCAAAGTTGGTGCAGACATTGCTGTATATCTCTAGACACGCATTTCTGAGTTGAGCCCGTCTTCAGTAGAGAGCAGCAGTATTAAAGAGCAAAGAAAAATCATCTAGGGTTGCTGGGAATGCTGCCAAGTTTCTCTCAGGTCACAGTACCACTCACAGGCACACAGATGCATCTCCAAAGCTCATCAGCCTGCTGGCTCAAGGGAGCCTTTTGAACAGAATTGGGGTTGGGAGCACACTGCCTCACAGTTCCAGCACACTTCGCCCCTTTGCATCCTGGTAAGTGCAGCACACAGTTCAAACTTACTTCAGAATTAGCTGGAGTTTTTCACCAAAGTTGGTGCAGACATTGCTGTATATCTCTAGACACATGTTTCTGGGTTGCGCCCGTCTTCAGTAGAGAGCATCAGTATTAGAGAGCAAAGAAAAACCATCTAGGGTTGCTGGGAATGCTGACAAGTTTCTCTCAGGTCACAGTACCACTCACAGGCACACAGGTGCATCTCCAAATCTCGTAAGCTTGCTGGCTCAAGGGAGCCTTTTGAACAGAATTGGGGTTGGGAGCACACTGCCTCACAGTCCCAGCACACTTCGCCCCTTTGCATCCTGGTAAATGCAGTACACAGTTCACACTTACTTCAAAATTAGCTGGAGTTTTTCACCAAAGTTGGTGCAGACATTGCTGTATATCTCTAAACACGTGTTTCTGGGTTGAGATCGTCTTTATTAGAGAGCAGCAGTATTGGAGAGCAAAGAAAAATCATCTAGGGTTGCTGGAAATGCTGCCAAGTTCCTCACAGGTCACAGTACCACTCACAGGCACCCAAGTGCATCTCCAAAGCTCATCAGCTTGCTGGCTCAAGGGAACCTTTTGAACAGAATTGGGGTTGGGAGCACACTGCCTCAAAGTTCCAGCACAGTTTGCCCCTTTGCATCCTGGTAAATGCAGTCCACAGTTCAAACTTACTTCAAAATTAGCTGGAGTTTTTCACCAAAGTTGGTGCAGACATTGCTGTATATCTCTAGACAGGTGTTTCTGGGTTGAGCCTGTCTTCAGTAGATTAGCTGGAGTTTTTCACCAAACACGTGTCTAGAGATATACAGCAATGTCTGCACCAATATTGGTGAAAAACTCCAGCATTTATTATGGAGTTGTTTAGTGGTTTCCAGGGCTAAGATATTTACTGCTGAACTAAGCCACTTTCAAAGTTTCTGGCTGAGGTATTAGGGTCAAAAGTCACCTCCGGGGGATTATTCTCCAGTGCGGTTACCAGATCACTCTTTTGGATACATTTCCAAGGACGAGATTTAAATATGCCTGACCTTCCCCTATGTTTGGGGGGAGCTTTTGTACAAAAATGTATTGCAGAGTGATCCGACCATGATAGAGGTTGAACGCTGACTATCTTAACATGTTCGTTGTTGGTAAAAATACCATCTAACGTATTGCCTGCCACATGTGTTGGGGACCTTCGACAGCAGACAACAGACCCCTGTTTACAAAGAGCAACAACTGTAGGCAGCAGTGCTAGCAAGTTGTCTCTCAAGTCACATCAATCTTACAGAAGTTTACTTTAGATGCTGCTCCATCCATCAAGGTTCATATCCCAGATAATATGGTCATCTAATCTCACACTTGGGAGGATTTCACAGGTACAGATCTTAAATAGCATAGCTATCTCTTGTGTGAGTGGCAGAAGGACTATCTCTAAGATCTCACAATATGGCAATTCGAGGCCTTAGACTGCAAATGTATCCCTTAAGCTTGCATTGCTCAGTATGCATGCCTGACGCTGTGAATCTAGCCTTAAATCGGTTATTCAGGGATGACCCTGCAAAAAGGGCCAAGTCCACAGGTACTGTTATCTACAATGCTTCATTCTATGCATTTTAAATGTAGTGTTTTTTCCATTACATTAGACTCGCCTGTTGGTATGGTATAGTACAGTTATGTTAGTGCTGATGACCAGAAATAACCAACTTCAGTAGTTTTTAGAGTTTAATTTCAATTGCACGTGTAATGTCCATTCAATACGTTTTTTTCAGGGGGTTTCTCAGATTTTGTTAATATGCCATTTTAGTTACTTTGTTAATATTTTAAACCAGGCATGAATGTGATCACTCTGTGGTTTGTGAGACTATATGTTTGTTTCATGAATGAAGTCTGCTTCAGTCATGTATTCCAGTTTATTTTTTTGTGTGCCTTGAGTGGAGCCTTTAGGGCAGCACTTCCTGTCAATGCAATAAAAAAAAAAACTTTCAACCCTTCATTAAAATATATGGGAACGTTTTAATTTCCCTCCACTCCCACTCCAATATTCCAGGACTGTAGCTAGGCTAGTAGCCTCTTGGACTATTGTGGGGAATGTTGCACTTTCCCTAAATACTCTAGGATGTGGGATAGAATAATATATTTGCTATACAGAGTCAACGAAAATCTCTGCGGCCGTGAGAGCACAATTGAATGTGAACCTATGTGGACTCCTAAAAAATAGCTCTGTGTTATTAGAAACTCCTGTCAATCAGATCACATGACTATTTAGGTCAATCAATGTTTGGTGAGTCCTCAAACTATTTCATCATTCGTGGTTTGATACTTG
This sequence comes from Lissotriton helveticus, assembly GCF_964261635.1. Lineage (NCBI taxonomy): Eukaryota > Metazoa > Chordata > Amphibia > Caudata > Salamandridae > Lissotriton > Lissotriton helveticus. Next base: position 208,432,264 of record NC_136063.1, on the reverse strand, counting down.
GGTTAAGATTTAATATAGTCTACAAAAGGCTGAGGGTGCTGAACGTTCTCTTTAGAGTCAAAAAAACTTCAAGGTAGGCTCTGTGGTAAGCTGAATGTCTGTACTGTTTTGTTGGCATGGGAACTCATTAACTAACACATTTAGGGCCCTATTGCGAGACTGGCAGTCCGAGGACTGGTGGCGCGGCATTGGCAATCCAGCCACTCCCACACCGGTGGTCCAACTGCCCTAGGACTGCTGGCTCCACCAGGGAAATACCATTTCCTGACGTTAGAGCAGCAGTCAGAGGTCGCAATGTGGTTGGCGGGACCGCCACGGTCCAGCCAAGCATTTTACAAGTTTCGGCTCTGCCAGGGCTTTCATGGTGGTTCCAGCACCATGAAAACCCTGGCGGAGCCCCCCACTTGGCCTCACGGCTCCACCGCTCTAACCTGCATGCACCACTGCTGACATGTGCCCCCCTGTGTCCATGCACATAGGTTCCTGGAATGCAGGAATAGAGCAGTTTAGTCCCATTGCAGTGCCTTTTTTAAAGGCACCACTGCCTTTAAATGAGGCACTGCCATGGGACCGCCACCCGCTCGCTTGCCAGACTACCTGTTATTCACAATCTGGAAGGTGGGTGGGGTAACCTTCGGCTGAGTAGTGGAGTGGCAGTTTTCACAGCCACACAACAGCTCCACTGAAAAGTTGTAATTAAGCCCTAAGTGGGATGTGTGGAGTTTGCTATTTGGGCAAGGAGATGCATATTGTGAATAGGATGAAATACGTGTTGGCTATTTTCCTGTACTTGAATAGGACAAAGGGCCCCGTCCACTCAGTGTCACATTTGTGAGTCATCAATTGTGCCATATACTAATGCAGTTCATACAAATATGTCAGTTACCACATAGTAACCCTAAGTATGTGACCCTCATTTGCACACCCTGAATCAGGTTTTACCAATGTACATGCACCAGAGCTTAATACCACAGCACTTCCCAAAGATTACAATGCTTTAGGGGTAGTTGAGTGATTGTCATCCACTTGAACCTTCAGAAGTTAAGCTGTCTCCAGCAGGGACTTCACACCTTTCCAATACATAATAACCAATTAAACTGTTATTGATGATGATTGTGATTTCACCTATTTGTCTTCTGCTACAGGCAGAGAGGAGATTTTTTTGTACTCCAGCACCGATGATACAGACTCTAACAATAAAGGGTATGCAGTTCCTGGGGGAAGGAAGGAAGGAAATAGTCAGGTCGGAGAAGGAGGTCCCTAAAGTGGAGGGGACAGTCTATTTAGGAATTAGAGTCCTGACACAGCCGTAAGGGTGTCATACTTCATCACAGGATGTTGCTCCATGTCAGGCTGTCACTGCAATACCGGATGGGCATCCTCAAGGGGGCTCTCTATTGGGGATCTTTTGGAGCAAAGCCATAAGTGAAGTGCAAGTGTAAGGCCCAGTGTGCAGAATGGTGAACTGTAGTGCATGTGAATGAAGAAATTTGATTTAAAATAGGCTAAGCAATTTTCTGGATTGGATTATAATCAGTGTGTATGCTTGTCCAATTAAAAAGGTGGTGGCTCCCAGTAGAGACAATTATCTCTGGATGCCAGAAAGGTTTAAAAGGTCGACTTGTTTCTTGTCTCAAAAAAGTCAATGATGATCAAAGGGCAATTCATCAGGCCTGGAGGATTTTTTATCTACACAGTGTTTGAACCCTGAACAGGAATATATGTTAATACAAACACTATGTACCCTATACAGGTGTACCTTCTAAAAGGTGCCAGAGAGGGCCGACCTAAAAAGCAAAACAAAACAGGAGAGCCTAAGTACAACAGAGCTGTATCTTCTTGTTAGCTCAAACATTATATGCCAATCGTATAGCATGCATAAACTATACATGCTGGCAACTGTGAAAGTGTCACACAGTAAGTAATAAAACAGAACAGACGAAACAAATGACAGGATGGGGCGGGCGCGCAGCAAAATGGCCGCTTGCTAAGTGGCTCCGCCATACGAATACATCATCCGTCAAGTATCCTGCTGTAAACTACCCATCAGGACTCTGAAAATGTAGAATTCAATGCAGAATCTAATGCGGAACGCGCTGCTCTTTTTTGGGCTGCATGGCGCCGCAGATAACTGAAGAAATCACAATTTGCTCCGACGAACGCATTCTAATGGGGGATCACAATATGGTGCATGACTGGAGTGATATGTAAGCAAAGGACTCACCGGGATTGCTGCTACTGGTGTCGGGCAAGGCTGAAACGCGGTTGTGGAGATCCAGTTGCGACTGCGAGAATACTGCAACTCGTGAAGGCACCCGGAGCTGGAGTGTGGGTGCACTGGAGACTGCCTGCGAGACTTGCTGCTGAGTCGGGTCAGTGGGTGTCTGCTGCGGCTCCAACCTACGTGGCCCTACAACACCGGGTAGCTGTGGTGCGCTGCGCGATGCGACAACGCCTGCAGTGGATTTATGCTTTGTGCAGTCCTCCCCGGCATCAGATGAAAGTGATGGCTTTAGACTCCTGCATGTAGTGAGGCCAGGTCAAGTTTGTGGAGCTGAAGCCACGAGTGTGCTGACCCTCGTGAGGACATCTAGGGCTGACAAGTGGTTGTGCCGGAGGCCACAGTTAACTACAGGGCTCACTGCCCGAGGTCCGTGAGTGTGCGCCTGCTGTGGCTTCCGCCCGCGCTGCACTACGACACCTGGGGTAGCGGCACGGAAACGCTTGCGGCTGCTGTGTGCCCCATGCGGTCTCCCCTAGCACTGAATAGGAGCGGTGACTTGATATCCGGCCTGGAAGAAGAGGCCACTAATATAGAACAGAGCTGTGAATGGGCCCAAGTAAGTGAGACAGAGGCAAGCAGCGGTAGGCGAGGTGGTTCTGCATGTCGTTGAGGCTTGGGCGAGGAATGAGCAGGAGCCTTGAATGCAGAATTGACACCGACTGTAAACAGGGCAGACCAATGACTGGAATGTGGAGACATCAGGCCCTGTGATAGTGTCGTAGTACCTATTGTCTACGCCAGGCCTGGCTATACAGCCTCTGGAGGCATAGCTCTGTGAACAAGCCAGACCTTGCCTCAGTATTTAATAGCCGACATTCAGGAGCAGGTGGCCTTATGACCTAATAGTTAAATCACTTTCAGTTCACTTGTCGCTCGATGTCCTTATCTCAATTGCTGCCTGACCTTAATGAGGATGACCTGCAACTGAGGGACGGTAACAAAACCGCCTATTCTAAGGCAATGAACCCTAACGAGATCTCCAGTTCAGACATTTACCCCCCACCAACACCTTAACCAATACTTTTGATGGAACTTTTGACAATTCCTCCTGGGCAGAAACCACAACTTGTCTTTATTTTCCGCGGTGCCCAAGCAACCTTGGCTGATGCCTGGTGGAGCTGTCTCTTGCAGCTAAAGAGGAGTTTGGCTCTGGTTCCCCCTCGGCCGTCACCTACCCAGCCGGGAATCGGACATTGTTCACCTCGCCTCGCCTCCCCGTTGTGTTTACTACTTGCATTCCTTACCCCTGTTCGCCTTCTCCCCTCTACCTTTCTACCCCCCCATTAGACAGGTGTACGTGTTAATAAGTAACTGATGTAACCATGTAACAATGTTTCTGATGCAATGTCCTATCTCATATAAAGCGCTCTGATACCTTCAGGTCTAGCCAGCGCTTTATAAAACTCTTCAAACTTTACCTCTTTCATTCTATGTCTTCCTACCCTGCTCCTATCCTCTCTCACCTGAATCTCTCCCCTTGCCTCGTTCTTAACGCATGCTACTGCGCCCCAGCTATTGGTCACTATGCTCTGAAACTGTTTATCTTGTAACTATTGTGTGCCATGTGCCCTTTACCAAAGCGCTCTACCTCCCCTTGTTGGGGAGGGATCCAGCATTTATTCCCTGCAGTCTCAGAGACCCCTCTGAGAGAGCCCACAGCGTATAGGGAGCCACACACAGCGGAGGTGTGGGAACGACACCTTTTCCACTGGGATCACTGCACACCGGACGTTGGACACTGTTTTTCCATGTCTCCCGGTTAAGTTGCCTTCTCCCTCCACCACCTCTTTCACTCTTTCATTCTTGGTCTCCCTCTCCTGTTCCTATCCTCTCTCCCCAGAATCTCTCCCCTTGCTTGCTTTTTCCCTTAAGTCTTCGTTTTTAACGCATGCAAATGAGCTCCAGCAACTGGTATCTATGCCCTGAAACTGTGTATCTTGCAACGTTATAACTTGTAACTATGCTATGAAACAATGCTTGTCCTCATGTAAAGCGCTCTGATACCTCCGGGTCTAGCCAGCGCTACATAAAACTTTTCAAATAAACACATTTTAAAAAAAGATATCATACACTGTAGCAGACAGAGACTGGGTCACTTACCCAAGTTGGGGAGCTACCGTGTCCCTTCAAGATACCGCTTAGACCTCGCTGGTTTAGTGTGCTGAAATAAAATAAATTAGTGCAATGAGAGGACCACATGTTATAGGAAAAAACTAACATACAAAGTTGGTAAAATACTCACAGAGTCGAAGCAACATTGCAAGAAACAACTACCCCATCTCCCAAGTCGCAGGAGTGGAGGGACGGGGGAGGTCAGAGGCTTAAGAACTGTGTTGCCTTAATTGCCTTAATTGTATGCAGGTGATAGCCAAGAGGGGTTATTGGCACAGGCAGAGGTGCATGGGCACCATATTGGAAGAGTGGAGAATGTGCCATACACTCCCATCCAAGTGATTGAAACCGGGATATGTAGTGATATTGAAAATAAGAATTATCGAGGTGTCTTCCCAATCGGCAGTAGCTGTCCCAGAATGAGGACTGGTTATGCCCAGGGTGGCGGTACAAACATGCCTACAACTGTAACATCACTAGCCTTGTCATAGTGTTGGGGGTCTAGCTTGTGTAACAGGGCACCTCGTATAAAGGAGGCCAGGTTCAGAAATACCCGGCTTTGTAAGCCTGGAAGAGTGGGCCATCCATCCTCATCATGGAGGACGCGAAAAGGGGCAGTGTTGCTGTGGAAAAGGGGGAAGGCCTCCATTAGCTCAACAGGGTTACGGAAAAAAGGCCCAAGAACCCAGCATCTCACAAGAGGAATGAAAGAGATGTGTACATTCAGGAAAATGCATGGGAAAAGAAACCCCAAAAGGCAGGCTGGCTACCGGGCAGTTTAGAATGCTGCTGAGCTGGGGGCTGATTTCGTTCATGGAGACCTGCGTGTGCTAAACGACATTCATTTTGCTTTAATTATTTCAAAGCACACGCAGGTCTCCATGAACGAAATCAGCCCCCACCACAGTGAAATCAGACCCCAGCTCAGAAGCATTCCAAACTGCACGGTAGTCAGTCCGGCCCTGCCAAAAGGGTTTTTAAAGGCTGGACAATGGCCTAAACATGTATCATTAAAAATGTATAACTAAAATGTATAATAAAGAAGTGTCACAAGTAAGAGGATGGGCATATTTGGCTGTATGTGAGGATGAACTTCCTCTGTGTGTGTGGATCAGCTTCTCATATGAATCAGCTTCCCATATGAAAATAAGTAGATCAAAGGGCATAAGATAAAGGGCAGCTCCGCGATCACAGGTTATATGAGTAGTTCACCTCTCCCCATGGTATATCTTCGTTTAGTCCGTTGAAATGGGTGGACAAACGCAAAATCCAATTTTGTTCCCTTTTAAAAAGGGCTCCTTTGTTTAGGTTAAGGGGGATCTCAAGACCCATCTACCGTATGTCATCAGCTAAATGGCCATGATTAATAAAATGCATGCACATCTTGATGCTAATCCTTTGGCATCTAACATTGCTACGATGTTTGATAATGTGTGTCTTCATTGGTCTGATAGTCATACCGATATATCTCTTTTCACAAGGATAATATTACTGTATAAATGCAGTTTTTTGTGTTACAGTTAGTATGTGTTTTTGTGTCCATGTGAATATATTCGTCAGCTAGACCTCCTTAGTGGTAGTGGTAAGACCGCAGACTATGCATGAACCACAGGGAAAAGGATCACTCACTGGGGGAAGTGCCCATAATAATCTTCGGTCAGAGGTATTAGGTGTTTGAGGTCTTGTATGTACTAGCATGTCATTAATATTGGAGTTATGCTTAAAGGCAAACCTGGTTGTGGCATCAAGAGATCATTGTCTCTACTCAGATCCACCACCTTTTTAATTGGACACGCATACTCACTGATTAAAATCCAATCCAGAGAACTGCTTATTCTATTTTAAATCAAAAATGTTCATTCATACACACTAGAATTCACCAATCTACATACTAGGCCTTACACTTTCACTTCACATACGGCTTTGGGCGAGAAGATCTCTGTAAACAGAGACCCCTTGAGGGTGCCCAACAGACATTGCAGCACAGGCCTGACAAGGAGCAAAGCCCTATGATGAAGCAAGCCCCCCTTAGGGGTGTGTAGGGGCCTTACTTCCAAAACTGACTGCCCTCCCCCCCCCCCTTTGAGTTCTCTGACCTGACTATTTCCTTCCTCCCTTTCCCCGGGAACTGCATACCCATTATTGTTAGGATTTACTTTGGCGCATGTATGCAGACTCTAAACATACTGACACGACCAAGAACAAAGAGAAGTACCAAGGAAACACTGTGATACATAGATGAATTGTAGATGAACATGGTCAGTTGCCAGTACTGTTTATGCAAATGAAACCCGTGCATGTTTTTTTTCCTAAATAGTTTCATATACGAAAAACTAAATGGGAAGTAGTACCAACAATACCACCCCAATATAATTCTCTAACATCACCTCCAGCCCACGAGGATCAATGGTCTTCTGCACAAAGTAAAACGCCTCATCTGAGCCCACAATATATCTCTTTGGTCTGAGTTTTTTTTAACCAGGAAAACGAAAAGATCAATGTTGGCCCTTTAACCATTTTAAAGGGTGAAATAAATTCATCTGTTCTGAGTGAACTCACAAAAGGTTCAATATAAACGTGAAATAATAGGGGCGACAGAGGGCAACCCTGCCTGGTGCCTCTGTGTATATTAAACCATCCAGTTAGTGCGCCATTAACTAGAAATTTCGCCCTGGGGTTATGGTACAAAGATTTAATGCCTCGTATAAAATTTAATGGGAAGCCAAACTTATTCATAGTGGCCCATAGATAGTCCCAATTGACCTGGTCAAATGCCTTGGCGGCGTCAATGGCAATGATGGTGAGTGGCAACTTCCTGTCCTTCGCAAAATCGATAGCACTGATCACCTGAAAAGTGAGCTCATTAAGCTGCCTCCCTGGTATGAACCCCCTCTGGTCGGGGTGAATAATTGTCTTAATCACTTTAGCCAACCAGTATCCCCGAAAAAATCTTCAGGTCTGAATTTAAGAGCGAAATTGGCCTGTATGATTCTATTCTTTGGGGGTCTTTATTTTGCTTCTTTATACGTGTAAATGTTGTTTCTGACCAGGATGGAGGGATATTTCGCCTTGTGCAAGTAGGTTATTAAAGAGTTTTTTCAACACAGGCTTCACCTTCTCTATGAGGCTAAAATAAACCTCTGTTGGAAGGCCATCGGGTCCAGCAGCTTTACCCTTGCTCATTTTCCTTAACTGTTCGCTGATCTCCCCCTCAGATATGTCAGATGCTAGGTAACCCTTGTCCGAATCGGACAATTGAGGTAGATCTTTATTATCCAACCAGGCCCTAACTTCACCTTGACTATGGATAATATTGTCTTGATAAAGATCATGCATAAAGGACCTTGCCTCCTCTCTGATTTTGTGATCTTCAGATAATGGCTGATCTGGGTTTAAAAACTGCATTATATGGAGACGATCTTCTTCTTTATACCTTTAATCACTTCACGGCAATTCCACGGTTATTTGAATTAGCTGAAGAATTCGGCAAAATATCAGGCTATAGGATCAACAAAGAAAAAACTGAGGTAATGGGATGGAATAACACCGTTGCGATACAGGGAGTTAAAGATCAGATGAGGTATCTATGGATCTAAATAACCCAGAAATTGATGGACGTACCAAAGGTTAGCTGGCAGAAAATATCGAAAGAAGTGTGTAAGCTACTTTTAAAATGGGGGAGCCTGCCATTGAACATCTATGGGAGAGTCAACCTTATAAAAATCACGATACTCCCGAAAATAACCTTTTTGTTCAACACAATACCACTATCCTTCAATGCTAAAGATATCGCTATCCTCCAAGGGAAGATAGGATCTTTTTTATGGGCAACAAAAACACCCAGGATAGCCTTGAGGAAGCTTAGGAGAGGGCTGAAGATCGGAGGTTTAGCTTTACCTGACCTACTCTCCTACTGCTATGCCTTCCATTTTAAGAACTTCAGACTTCTGGCGAACAAGCTAGATTCACCCATGCAGGGTCTGCTATTCAAAGCAATGTTACAGGACATCCCACAAGGGCAGGAATTTTTCCTCTATAAGTTCGGGGACCCCAAGTTCTATAAAAAAGTCCAGTTGAAGATCCTGTTGACTGCTCTTAAAAATTGGGGACATGTCAAGAGAATTTTGGAGGTTCAATACTACACATCACAGGCCCCGATCTGGGATTCCCCAGGGAGTTGAGTTGTATGGAGGAGAGTTGTATCAGGAGAGTTGAATGTCTATTAGACCAACTCTCCCAGCCACTTAGATCAGCTGGTATAAGACAGTGGGGGGATCTAAGGCACGTACCACACCTTATGAGCTGGGAATCCCTTTTCAATCTCACAAATGGGTCTTTAACCAGGTTTAAATTTTATCAGCTCTCCGGTTGGTGGGCGAGACAATCTTGGGGTAATGCAGAGGATACCAGATTCTCTGATTCTATTACCAAAGTGGGCCCATGGAAACGGGAGGTGTCCTTCTGGTATAAAGCTTTCACAGAAGTAGGGGCCTCTCTTGTTTCTGAGTTGGAGAATCTTTGGAGCCGATCCCTGACAGAAGACGAGGTGGATATTATGAAAATCTGGTGCGACTCCTATACCCTGTTCCAGACAGTGATCAAGCCAGCAAATCTTAGGAGGAATCACCTATATACCACCTATAGAGTCTACTGGACGCCAGGGAAACTATCCAAAATAAGCACAGCATCTTACTATTGCCCAAGATGTAAAGAACTGGCTGCTGATGACTACCACATGTTTTTGGATTGCCCAAGGATTGTCCCGTATTGGGCCAGGGTGTGTGGCTTCCTAGAGGAGGTTCTATCAAGACCAATCGAACTTAACACCACCCTGGTCTTTTTTGGCCTTACAACAGATTACTGTATACATTCCCCAGATACAAAACTGATATTCTATGTTATAGTTATCGCCAGGAGGGAAATCTGCAGGGCATGGAAATAAGAGTCCCCACCAACTTTTACGGAATGCCTGAGGAATATTGTTCTGATAAGTCAATCTGATATGGCCTGTGATGAATCTATCTGTGACAAGGTCTGGGCAGCCTTGGAGTCCTGGAGGTTAAAATAATCTTAGTCCTATGATTATGCCAGAGGTTCATTGTCCGGTCCTCCCTAGTAACCTGCTTTCTATCTAGTCAAGTAAACGGGAGTGGGACCAGGAGACAGCCTTTCCTCTGGGCGAACTCTGTTTGCTAGGCGCAGGCATATCCAGGGCAGAATCGTTTTTTCCTTTTCAGTCTGTGCAGATGGCACGGAGGGACCCCATCTAGAGTTCAAAAAATCTGATGGCATGTATAAGGACAAAAAAAAATGTTGGCCCTTTAACTGTGTACCAAATGATTATGCACAGGGAAGAGACTAGAATGTGTCAGGGGACCTGATATTTGCAATGCCATATTAGCAGGCACTACCCACACATTTGGGTAAAACATGAAAAGCTTCTTGAAATAAAAACAATGTTCTGTCTTAGTAAGTCCCACTACCCCAGTCATGGTTGGAGTAATCACAACCAGCAATGGCCAGTCTGGGCAACAGCACCCATGTGCTTAGAATAAACATCACATTGATGCATATTGTAGTGGGGAAGTAGCTGACAGGTCAAAGACCAATGAAGTCCACTTCAACTGAGGATCTGTGATCAAAGCACTGACTATGTGGCAATAACAGCCCACCTGATTACCATATTTTCACCAACTAATCGTAACACGGCCAGCTGCTTGGTAGTGCATCAAGTTTTAACCTCACTGCTGTGAAGGTAAATTCCATAGGGTTTTCAAGAATGGGGCAAAATAGAGCATGTGGTGACACAATACCTCTCGAATGCATCAAGTAGGATTTGTTGCTTCTGGTAATGACTTCAATGCCATTGCTGCATAGCACAAACAAAATACTATCTTTTCAATTTTGGTAAATGAAAAAGTTTGGTCCTCAAATTTCAGCTCGATATTTTAATTAGTTACTCCCTTTTACTACTGTCTCCCATAAAATTCAGCCCCACGTGGTCATTTATCTCTTCCACATGCCAGGAATCCAAAGTGAATGTCAGGTGGTTGTGCCTAGATGTTGAAGAAAGCCCCCACATTCCAGCGAGACATACCAGTTAGCAAAGATGGCCTCCATTTACAAGAGAGAGCGGACTTGTGCCATATAGAGTCACATTACACCATCATGTGCGGAATATCCATTAAATATCAGAAGTCACTACAGTATGCCTGGGAGGAGCCCCTTATGACAGTGTTCACCACAATATACCTATTGTGTCACTCTATGACGGGAAACAGCATTAAAAATGTGGGCTAAACCACTGGTGCCAATACAACGCAAGCAGAACAATGCTTGCCTTAACCATGCATATGCCTTAACCACGCATATTCCTTTACAACAATTTCCATTGTAAAGGTGGTAAAGGCATTTGCGTGGTTAAAGGAGTCAGCTGGGGGTGGGAGGGGTTGGAGACGTCAAGCGACGGAGCGCAATGGGAGGAACGGCAGCTTGCTGAGCAGTTTTTTTTCAGATCTAGGTTTTAGGGCGGGGTTGGAGGTTCAGGGTATTTTTAAGGGCTGAGGGCTGGGTTTTGGGCTCAGGGCAGGGTGACAGGGTAGTTTTTAGGGCTGGGGTTAGGTCGTTTTTACGGCTGGGGGTTAGGTTTTAGGGCTCAGGTTGGGGGGAAGGGGTCGTTTTTAGGGGTTGGGGCCAGGTTGGCCCTCAGAGTGGAGGCTCTGGGGTCGCTGTAGTTATTAGGGCTGGATTTTAGGGCTCAGCTTGTGGGGTTGAGTAAGTTTTAGGGCTTGGACGGCATGGTTTGCAGAGCTGGGGGCCAGGTTTTAGGGCTCAGGGGCTGGGGTGAGATCTTTACCACGCATATGCCTTTACCAATCATGCCGTTACAACAAAATTCGTTGTAAAGGCATGCATGATAAAGATACCGTTGTGGTTGAGACTGCGTTGTTAAGGCACATGAAGTAATGGCATGCGTTGTTCCATCATACAGCCCTTTATGACAGGTAGTGTCACCTTATGCCATGAATAATTACTTTTGGACAGGTACAGTGCAGCACTATTTGCCCCGGATATGCTGAGTTTTTTAATCATATATTTGGTGGAGGGGATAGGACACTTTATTTTTTTGAATATTATATAATATTACTTAACAAAAGCGAAAAAAGTATAAAACGGGAAGACCCCAAAACTTACAAAAACGTGAAGAAATGAACATATATGAAGAATGTAACTATAGTACTTTTTAATACGTTTCTGTTTACTTTGTTGTGCTTCTGTTTATTTTTTAGATTTTTGTTTGGACTTACTGTTTGTTAGCTGTGTTGGTGAAAATAGTTTTTCTTTTTAACATATTAGTCTTCTTTCCAACCAAAGTGACTTTCTCTGTTCTTAAACAAAGGTACTACTGTGTCTGTCATGCTCATAGATTTGGGGCTCTATAATATAAAATGTCCGCAACAAATTAGTAACTGTGGATAGTCCTTGTTCTCTGCGAATGCTACACTTAACATGGAGGTATACAGATCCAGGGTGATTTTTTCCCACAAATGAACCACTAGCCACAATTGTGAAACAATGCTTTTTACTCCCGCCATACATTTGTTGCTCAGCAACTTGGGAGTATGAATGTCCTCAGAGAACGCTATGTTTAATATTGAAATTCCCTAGTGCAAATGGCTTTGCTCCTTTTAGAGGGTCGGATGTACAAAGCATGTTTCTAACTAATCAGGGCTCTTTTGAAATGTACAAATACAAAATTGTGATTCAGTAACAAAACATTTGAATTATAAATGCTAAAGTATAAAGTAGGCTGTTCTTCATGACAGAGCAATTTTTCCTTGCATGTATTCCAGCAGTATTTTTAAACTGTAGCCAGTCAGGAGGCAATGATGTGCCCTGGAAAAACATTTTAATCAATTATGCAGGTGGTATAAATACACAATGCAGCTAACTTATAACAACTAACATGCATGCTACTGGTACATTTAGTACACTAACTTACTTACTATTGAGTTGATGGAAACTTAAAAAGGGGGTGTAACAAATTACACTTACATTTTGTTGGGGGGGAGTCCACATGCTGAAAAAGTGAATGGCAGTGGCGTAGCGCACAGAGTACTAATGTCAGAAAAAAAGGAACTTAAAAGGATTTGGGAACCTCTCGAAAAAGTTGTAATCTCTCAAAACAGTGCAAACCATTGATTATTATTTAGTGGATGTATGAGGCAGTCCACCCACTCTATTGCTAAATTTTTGGCCACACAAAGTTTCCACTGCGAATAAGCGCATCACACTGTATACTTCCCAGATAGGCAAGGAATAATATGCTGCAGTATTGTGCATGTTTTTACGTTATTATGTTGTTTACTTAAAATAAAATGCTCTATTTGCAACTATTTAAAGTTCACGAGGCACTGTGTGCCGCACCCTCCTGCTTTACAGTTACCCCTAAATATACACAAGCACTGCCTCTGTAAGTGTGTTAGACCGATATGCTCAGCGCCAGGACACTCAGGTGTGCGCTATACCAAGGCCTAAAGTAGAAACTTGTAACAACTCTCTTGAGCTCTTTAGCTATGATTCCGAGGGCACGTGGTGTTTACTTTTCCCCAAAAAATTCAATTATGCAAATTCACAAAATACGGTACAGCACACAATTCAGGATGTAACTGTCTTAATAAATCACTGTATAATATCCAGCATATTCGACCACAATCACAAAGCATTACCCTATTTCCAATAGAAAACACAAGAAATGACAATCACATAGTTAAACTTAGAGGCACACACATTCACACAGGAAGTACTAAACACACATTCTTCGCCCTTAGGGTCACTCACCTGCTTGGACAGCATCACTTCCTTTGTTTGGGGGCTGGGTGATGGTTGTGTTCACCCTGCCCAAAAGGGATCTTTTTTTAATCCATGACAGTGAAGCCTGCAGTTCCTTTAAAGTGTTTGCTGAGTCTGGTACCCTTGCTAGCTCAGGCTGCCTCTCATGTCTACTCTGGCTCATGCCCTGAATGTATACAAATGGACCTACAATGTATACAAATTAACCTTATTCAGTGGCGCAACATGATGCTAGCACTGTCATTACCTCCTCAAAGGTTTGTAATAATCACCAAGGGGGGCTCCTTCATTAAGGCGGAGGAGCATCACCCACTGATTTAAAGGTCCCCCATCCCCCAAGGATGAAAAATAAAGTGTTAATAAAGTTAATGTATTACCATTTTATTTTTTCATAACTTCGTCCTGATCCGAGTGTCAGGACAGGGGCGGGGCAGCTGCTGACTGGCAGCAAGCAGAATGAAGTTACAGGCAGAGCACTTATGCTTAAAGTTTGTATGTCCCCTTGGCCAGCCATCCTCCAATGGCCAGCCAGACATGTGCACCTTAAACCTCTCAACCCAGCTGTCTTAGACAGCTGCATTAAGACCGAGCAAACGCCTCCAGTGCTCTTTGGAGAGCTGAGAAAGCCTGCTTCATCCAATCCTGGTGCTGCTGTCATGATCAGAGCAGCAACAGGATTGGTTAGGGGAGTTGCCTGGGGCCTGCGCTGGAGGAGGGAAGGACACCGGACAGGAGCGCGGACGTGCCACCCGTTAGATGAGTTTTTGTTTCTTTTTTGTAATGTATTAAATGCATTTAATGTGAATTTAATGTGCGCCAATTCGGCAACATGCATTACATTACCGTTTTAACGTTACGATAATGTAATCAATGCTGGCAATTTTGTTGATGTAATGTTGCCATACACTGACACCCACCTCACATTTGCCCGCCTCACCACTCCCCGAAGGTGGCAGCCAGTAGCGGTCGGCAGTAGGAGTTTCGGCAGGGCGATGACGTGGGCAGGGGGAGGGACAGGGTGGGAGGTAGAGCCATTACTGACATACACGCAACACTGCATTAGTTGTCACTGAATAGGTGTAAAAGAGGCTGCATCAAATACCCTGGTGTGAGTTCCTTTTCTCTGAGTTCAAGCCAGAAAGGTAGTCCAGCATACGCAATGTGAACACTGATGTTTTCAACTTGTGGCATTGCCAATTATAATGTTTTGCAGTATTGTTGATGCACTTCAGCCCTGTTAGACAGGCTAAAATGAAAGCATAGCTTCTCAGTAACACCAATCATCACCTTCTGAGGTTGGACATGGAATGGCTTGCACCAATTCTAATGGATTTCTTAAAAATAAAAAGCTTAACACAAATCTCAAATTCCAAAATCTAGGTGTTCACAGCATTGGAGGTACTTATTTCATCTGTTTATTTGTCAGATTCAAATAAAAAGCTAGTAGATTGGGATAAAAGTATGGATTTTCAGAATTTGAAAAGCTTTTTTGGGGAAAATTTGATTATTTACCAAATCTGAAAAGCCGGTATTTGAAGAAGAAATTGGTGCATCTTCAGAAAAAGACAGGCTGATATTTGATGGGTGTTGGACTTATACCTGTCTGCAGAGTCATCCCCAACGTTGTGCCTCCACCCTCCTGAACCTCATTTTGTTGACCTTTAGGACTCTACATGCTTTACCACTGCTAATCAGTGCTAAAGTGCTTGTGTTCTCTCTTCTAAACATGGTAGAATTGTCTTACACCTAATTGTCATAATTAATTTACTTGTAAGTCCCTAGTAAAGTGGTACTACATGTACGCAGGGACTGTAATTTAAACGCTAAAAGTGGGCCTGCAGCACTGATTTTGTGCCATACACTAAAGTAGCACTTAAAGCATGTCTCAGGCTTGCCATTTCAGCCTGTGTGTGCAGTTTTACAAACCTTTCTTTTCAATACATAGAAGCTGCTCGTAGGGTAGGTCCTGAATAGCCCAGACAGCATGGTGCAGTGTATTTAGAAGGTTGGACATGTACTTTTAAGTTTTACATGTCCTAGTAATGAAAAACTCTTAAATTCATGTTTTATTACTGCAAGGCCTTCCTATGGGAGAATAGGATAACATTGGAATTACCTTATTACATTGAGTACCCTGTTACTTCCAAGTGAGAACAGGTCAACAGTTCTTTTTTTTTTTAAGTTCAACGTTTTGGAGCCTTTGGAATTGTAATGAAAAATCCTCTTTTATTGGGAAGTTGGATTTTTTAGTACAAATTTGAAAATGTCATTTTTAAAAAGTTGGCATTACCCTGCCTTAGTCATTTAGTGCCTGCATACTCTCTCTGGGTCGCATGACTGGGTGTAGTTGGCAGTTGGTCCTCGTGATTCTTCTAGATAACCTCACACAATAGAGAGCTTAGGTGTGCTTGGCTGGGCTATCACTGGTAGGATGGGAAGGCGGAATTATGCACGGCCCCACTTACATCTCAATAGGCTATGTCCTGCCTTCACACAAAGGATTGCATAGCCGCTGTAGTTAGTATGGAGCCAGGGCAGGGGAGGCAGGAAACCTGTTCACTTCCAAGGGAACCTCTAAAAGCTTCTCTCACTTCATAGGCATAAATACTGTTCCTCAGAAATCAACTGTTCTGTACGTTTCTAGACCTGTGGGAGACTCTGCCAGAAAGAATGGCTGAGGGGTTTCTGAAAGGACTGACAGTCTGTTGGACAGCTGTCCTAAAGGACTGCTGCCTGCTGTACTGACCTGCTGCTTGCTGTCCTCTTGCCACCTTGAGAAGGAATGGACCTGCAACCTTCAACCTGTGCCTAGGACCACCAGACTGACTCTAAGGTCTTGCCTCTTGTTATCAGCCCCTGTCCTTTGTAACTGTGAATCCTACCCTGCCAAATGGTGCCACTCCAGGCCTAGATCCTTTGAAGTGCGCCTGAAGGTGCTCTGCCAGCCCATCTGTCGATCCGGCAGAACCATGGTATCTCATCTGCTGTGTGGCGCAACCCAGCAAAGCCTCATTAGAACCGCCTCTGCCAGACACATATTCGATGCAGGCCCTCACATAGGAAGCCCCCTGTTGATGGCAGTCTCAAAGATGCCACAGGACTTCTCAACGCAAGACCTGCAGCTTCGTCGGAACCAGCTTGCGCATGACGCATCCTTGACACAGCACATCACACTGCAAAGAGCCCCTTGTCAACCACAACACAGGATCTTGCATCACAGCCCAGTAGTTCCCTGGAACCGACACTGTACAAAGCATCTCCAATGTGGACATCACATCACCTCGGCTGCGCAACACATCCTTGACGTAGGACCTCTCAATGCTCTGGATCCAGTATTTAAGGTAGTGTTGTTCAGCAGGCCTAAGTGGGTCCGTGTAGCTAGCCCATGTTCCATCGTGGTCAGCCTGAACTTGTGATTTTGCCCCAATCTAGCATGACCAGATATCCCCAGTTGGCTTTTTGTGCTTTTTGGTGCTATTTTCACAGAAATCTTTATACCTGCATATATCCGGTTCTCCTGATTGGATTTTTGAAATTTTGGTCTTATGTCATTTATGTTATTTATTTGTCTAATCTGGTGTGGAACCCTTTTTGTCTTGTGTTTTCTCTTTGTCACTGTTTGAAGCGTTGCACGAATACTTTATATATTGCCTTCAAGCTAGGCCTGAATGCACTGTGCCAAGCTACCAGAGGGTTAAGCACAGGTTAATTTGGGGTTTGCTTGTGACTTCCCTCTGACAAGGATTGTGTCTCCCGCTTGAGTAGGGTTTCATCCCCCTCACCCAGTATCCCAGTTTCTTTAGAGGGAAATTCGTTTATTTAAGAAAATGTGAGGTTATGTTTTGGGAAAAATAGATTTAAAACAGACAATTGAGTAATTATTCCTGTTGGGGGACACTTATTTCTGATGCTATTACCCTGGTAGCAGTGGTTAGCTGGATCCTACTTCAAGGCTTGTAAGCATCTGTGTTGGTAGATGTTTTGACAATGCTGTTGCTACTGCTGTTTAATGCACTAGCATATACACAGGTAATAGACCTGTCATCTAAACCTCTGAGGTCTGCACCTGAGCAGTAGCTCTGTTGTCTCGTCCTGCATGACCCAACTAGCCGGAGAGATAGCTCACTTGTCTAAGGGCTGAAATTGAGAGATTTATGTAACAATGAATTGCCCATGATATTACTTCAAGTAGACTCTTATTCATACTATATGACTGAGACTCTATGTGTAGGTAGCAGGATAGGAAAATGAAAGGCAGTGCAAGGGAGAATTGAAAGAAAATGCCATGTATATGTGTCTTGAAGGTGGGTAGGAGGTTGTGTTCAATTGAGCCAAAATATGTATTATTGCCCCCATTTTTGTGGCTGTCACCCCAGTGATTCTTGCATGGCACACTCTGAAAGTTTTGAGGTATTTCCTGACTACCCATTAAAAACTGGTGCATAGACAGAATATTGAGTTTTAAATATCGACATACACAAACATCAAGTTGGAAATATCATGATACAGAAATATCGACAGCAAGAATATCATGGTCAATAATATCGACTTTAAGGTAAAAAATATTGTTTTTGAAAATATCAAAGTCAGTAATATCGTTTTCAAAAATATAGCTGTTTAAAATATCGATTTTTAAATTAGTGTCATGTATTTTAGTATGTATTTTAAAAGTTTGTGATTTATTTTTTGTACAAGTATTGCTTTTTTTAAATATATGTGTTACATTTTTAGTAGTTATTAATTTTATGTTAATTAAATTCTGTATTTTTTAGTTCTGTAGTGGGTTTTGGGTTTATAGGGGAATAGGGTTGGAAGTAATTTAATTATAATGAATTAATGTATTTATTTTTTATTAGTATTTATTTAATTTAGATTTTCTAGTGTTAGTTGTGGGAATACATTCATTATTAGTTAATTAATAATTGGTTGTTATTTTAATTATTTAATTAATTGGTAATTATGTTAATTGTGTTATTTTTTAGGATCGGGTTGTTGGTTTATAGGGGACTTGGGGTGGGATTTAATTTAATTACAATCAAATTATTAATATTTTTAATGTATACTATTCATATTTGAAATGAAATGAAAAAGAAACTTAATAAAGCGCACTGCGGCCAAGCGGCTTCCTGGCGCTGGGGACTAGACCTGACTCAATGGGGGGATCCGAGGGAGCTAGCAGGGGACTGCCTGGGAAAACAGGAATGTTTTCAGGGCTTTACGGAAATGGGTATAAATGGGAATGGAACGAATGAAAAGAGGAAGACTATTCCAGAACCGGGGGGCCAGAACCGAAAAACGGGTGCCCCCTGTTCTGGATTTGCGGAAGCGGGGGACGTGCAAAAGGGAGAGAGAAGAGGAACGGAGAGTGCGGCTAGGGACGTAAGGAGTGATCATAGAACTAATAATGAGGGGAGCTGAGTGGGTGTGCGCCCGAAAAGCCAGACAGGCCAATTTAAAAAAAGATCTGAGGTGCACAGGGAGCCAATGGAGGGACTTAAGTGCGGGGGTAATGTGGGAAGATTTGGGAAGGCGAAGAATGAGGCGGGCTGCCTGATTTTGGATGGCCTGAAGACGTCGGGTTTCATAAGAGGGTATGCCCACGTACAGGCCATTCCCATAGTCAAGGCGGGAAGTGATGAGAGCCATGACTATGGGTTTGAGGGCATCCGCAGAGAAATACCGGGAGATCTTCCGAATGAGGCGAAGGGACAAAAAACAAGAAGATACAACGGAACTGACTTGGGCGTGCATGGTCAGGTCATGACTGACCTTGATGCCCAGGGTCCGAACGGAGGAAACCGGAGAGGGGGGGGAACCAAAGGAAGGGGGCCAGTGAACCGTGGACCAAGGATTTAAAGGGCCACCCGTGAGGACAAGCTCCGTCTTGTCCGGATTGAGCTTCAAGTGGTTGATGCGCATCCATTCAGAAATAAAGACTAAAGTAGAGCAGAACTTAGGGAGAGAGTCTGAGGGGGAGGAAAGATCAAAGACGAGCTGGAGGTCATCCGCGTAGTTATACACAGAGACCCCCAGCTCATGAAGAGAAATGATAAGGGGGTAAATGTAAAGATTGAAAAGGAGAGGGGAGAGGGAGGAGCCTTGGGGGACCCCACAGGTAACCAAACGAGGGGGAGCGGAAAAGCCTGAGAGGTGAACCGCTTGGGACCTGCCTTGAAGAAAGGACGCAATCCAAGAAAAGGCTGCGCCCCGAACGCCCGCTGCGCTGACACGGTCGAGAAGGATGGAATGATCAACCGTGTCAAACGCAGCGGACAAATCGAGGAGAACCAGGGCTTGGGGAAGATTGATGTCAGCTTTCCCCTTGAGTTCGTCCAGGACCGCAATGACCACTGTCTCCGTGGAGTGTCCTGGGCGAAAACCCGCCTGATGGGAGGCCAAGAGGTGGTTCTCCTCGACATTTATATTTTATAATGTTAATTGTGGCAATTAATTCATCATTGTTATCCTTTTTCACCTTCAAGTCTTACTATCCCAGCATTCTTAAACTAAGGCACTTGTGTCTGTGTGCGGTTTGTACTCCTGGTGCCTGTGTTGTACCTGGCATGTTTGACAGGAAAACTGATGCAGCTGCTTCCCAGGCTATGTCTGTTTTGTATAAGTGCGACTCTTGCTGTACCTGATTTGTATGTGTGAAGAAAGAGTGCACTCTAGTATCCCCTCTTTATGTGTGGGGGAATATTTCACTGTTGTTCTTGTGATGTAAGTGCATATATCTGTGTGTGATGGAAGCTTGGAATGATGTCTGTGTTGTTTCTCTTCTTTGCGCAGAGGAACTTGAACTGCGTCTGTTTTTTTGTCCTCTGTGACTGTAGTGCTTAGATGCCTGCCTTTGTTCTGTGTGTGAGAGAATCTACTGCTGCCATTGCCCATTCTGCATCTGTTACATGTGTGCAAAGGAAGTCTGCACTGCTGTGTGTGTGTGTGTGTGTGTATTTAGGAGTAGCTTTCACTTCTAATCCCCATGCCGTACACAATGAGTATTACAAGGTGTAGGCATCACATGTCTTCCATACTGGTGGGCAGTATATTTTAAGAGGGTATGGGCTGGGGAAGCACAAACTCGGGATTTAAAGCATACCCCAGTGATTGGAGGTTGGCTTTAATAATAAAAATGTATATCAGCACAAACTCTTTTTTAGCAACATTAAAATAACGACAGACTGGGGAAGTTTTAACTATATAGTAACAGAAAAAAAAGTGAAGTTCTAACTATACCATTCATGTTTGTATGCAGCACTTTGATGACAGTCCATAGGTCACTGTCCTATGTTAGGATTGCAACTTCTGAACTGCAAGTAATACAAGAATCTCTGTGACAAATGCAGGAACCCACTGAGCTATCCACATAAAATACAGTGTATCTGCATTTCAAAACTACCAACAGGCAAAGGATTGCACTCCAGCAGGATCATTAATCACCAGTTATCAGGAGATTTTTACTGTTGTTTTGTATCCTTGGCCATGATAACAATGAAAAAATTAAATGAAGCATACACCAAGTATGTGTCTTGTTGGGCCTGTGCAGAATTTAAAAACAAAAGCAAATAGTAACACATTCTCTTACCTACTCCATTAGTCAAACTTTATGTCACATATGTAAGAAAAGGGAGTTACCCCACTATCCAAGAGATAGGGTACGGTAAGTACAATTAAAGAGAAACTCTCTTGGACCTAATAAGATTACCACATGTCATACGTTCCCACTCAGTTTTTAAAGAACTCAACCAATCTACAAGGATCTCACATCAATCCAAACAGTAGGACCCAACAATTATTCACAAGCACATCAGTGAATGACTCAATAAGTACATAAAACTACAATTTTATTTTTTTTTAAATAATGATTTCGAGAAACATAAAAGTAAAGTGATGAAATAAAAAGTCACAGTTAAAAATTACAAATGGCAATTTATCTTGATATTGGAGGCCATAATCATCAGATAAAGGGGGTAGGAGTTCACCGCCGCATGAAAGTATAACCGGCTGATTGAGCACGGTATTAGAGGGCAATTAATAAAACTTTGTTTCTTTAAAGAGAAGAATACTACCTGATCTTAAACAAACCCTGATATATTCATTAGGATTAGGAGAGTTTCTCTTTAATTAAACTTTATGTCACAGCCTGATTTGATAAGCAGCTGCAAGGGTCGGGAAAGGTGAATCAGAATAAGCAAACTTCTTTTCTACTGCGCTGAACAGAAAAGGAAATATCCAAACAGCAGGAGGGTAGGCAAAAGTTGCTCGGTTCGCCATGCAGCTACTGTCCCTGCACAACAACCCACCTTTCTAAAAGGAGTTGGGTGATTGGAGATGGCTGTGAGAAAGAGCCAAGGCCCAATCTTGCACTTTCTTAATAGGAATGAAAATAATGCTCGGAGGAAAATTTTAAATTATAGTGCTAATTTTCTATTGACCTTCATGTCCTCACTGCGAGGGCCAAGGCTCATGTTTGGGTGGGCCTGGCCCACCCGGCCCACCCGCTAGGACCGGGCCTGATTCTACTTGTCAGATATTTCACCGCTGTTGCCTATGCTGTATAACTTCTGCGCGGTACAAAAGGGGGTGGTGATGGACGGAGCATCTGAATCAGTCAAACACTCACACCCAGTCAAAAGATCTGGGTTTAATCCATCACCGTTCTTTAGCCCACTCTGCCACCCCAGTTCAGACATGGCTATATGCAAATCAGTCTGACCCTGTGCCTCATGGGAACAGTCCAGCCCGAACTGCCAAGCCATGTCTTCCCTGGATCGGAAACAAGCTTCCGAGGACCGGTTTCTGGCATTCCAGCCGTCTTCAGCCCGGATTGCTTGAATCCAGTGGCAAAGTGAGCAAGGGACTCACGTCTGAGCATGCCCTGCCACACTTATGGTGGCCAAAAGCGGTACAAAAGGGGGTGGTGATGGACGGAGTATCTGAATCAATCAAACACTCCCACCCACTCAAAAGATCTGCGTTTAATCCAACACCGTTCTTTAGCCCACTCTGCCACCCCAGTTCGGACATGGCTATATGTAAATCAGTCTGACACTGTGCCTCATGGGAACAGTCCAGCCCGAACTGCCAAGCCATGTCTTATATTAGCAAAGCATCTGTGGCTGACCTAGGTTTCGCACTCAAATTTCAGTGTGGGATAATTAATTTGATATTGTGCACAACAACATCGGGAGCTGGCCACAAAAAGCTCCAATGTGAAAACAGATACCAAATTCTATAGAACAAAGGATGGTGCACCAAAATTAGCAGTCCAAATAAGCTGTCGTATTTTTGAAGAATCCTTTATTATTTTCAATCTTTTTTAAAAAGGCATCAGCCAACGCGTTTCGTTCTCATATGAACTTCTTCAGGGCTGAAAAAGCACAAACAAAGAGCACTAAGTACATAAAATTACATAACATGTTACACGTCCCAATAATATATACAAAAGCTTATGGACGAAATGTTTGTGTACAAGAAACCTGCACAACTGTATGGTAAAAAGTACAGCATTACATATCTTAACAATCCATAAAAGTACACAAAGAATCCCAGTTCTAAAAATTCAATCACATTGTGATACCTCCAAAAACAGACGGAAAGAGTAAATAAGAAATAAAACAAATAAGTAAAAAGAAGAACAAACAGGAAGCAGAGTGAAAGATTAAACATGGGAGAAAAACTCAAAGAGTTGTCTTCTCTATCTGAATGCTTCCTATTACATGGAACACACGTGTATAATCCAATGTATAGGTGGATACACTGAGTGGTATTATGTAATTACCACCCTCCGTTCGCATACCTCACCATATACAGTAACAGACTAGTGAAAAACAGCTAAAAACATCAAGAAAAACATAACATAAGAACCATGTATACTACACCAGCCCCCTCACAGGAGAAGGAAAACGAATTTTATCTAAGGGATAAATAAGAAAAAATAATAAAAAGAGAAAAATAAACAGGACAAAACTGTAAACTCACCTAGAGAAAAACCTGGTGACTCATAAGGCAACCAAGCTAAATTTGTAGGTAGAGACTTCCACCTCATTAATAGGTCAGAATCTAAATAAGAGAGTATACACAAAAAGTATTTACAAATTGTTGAATAAATACACATAACAACACATTTAGGGGCCTTACTGCTGTTCATGTGCTCCTGAGCTTAAGGTCGGGGGAGGGCTGAGTAGGTTAGTAATAGCAGGGGCTTCCTGCTTATTAGCTGCTCCTTCCCTGGAGGGCTCGAATAATTTTGTGACAGAAAGGGGTCTTGCTGTTTTTTTAGTTGCTCAGCATGTAGGCCATTGTCACCTTGGCCCTGTGTCCTGTGCAAGAAGAGTATCCTCTCACTTTCATTCCTTGTCTGTGCCAAACATCCAAAGGATTTTGGGGGCGCCTGGGCCAAACATATTTTTGGGCCCCTGTTCGGAACAGATTTGAATTTATAATCCAATTTCTGCTCTTTGATGCCCTCCTTCAGCTGGTCACTGGACAGAGCACTACCATAATTGTCCAAATTCTTAATGTATTTACATCTAATATTCAAGGACATTGACGTGTGTTTTCAATATTACAACACAGTAGCAGCTCACTAAAATTACTGAAAATAATCTCAGTGACATCCTCCCGTTTCTCATATGTGATGGCATGTTTGATCTCAAAGACATTTTTTTATGGATATTGCATGAAACATAAACACATTTTTTCTGCAAAATCTCTGTGATAGGTTCTTACTCATCGCCCATTTTCAAAATAAATTTGAAAAAATTGTATTTAAAACAATCTGTTTAAGGAGTATGCATGGTCATTAGCTGGCTCTATCAGGGGGCTCCCTGAAAGGCTGGGGCCCTGGGCCAGAGCCCAAATTGCCCATGCCTTAAAACATCTCTGGTCTGTGCATAGGCATATGTGACCTGACGCCAGAGTTGCAGAGATCGGGATTCAAGTTTGAGTCCCAGCGTCTGCTCAACAACCTGTGATTCTGGGCAGATCACTTCATCGCCCAGGCCCTTAAATAAAAAATCAGATCATGTGTACTGTAATTGGTACTCATAAATAGAACTGTGTTTTTTGTATATGGACATCACCAGCTGGTTGTGAAATACATTTATGACTAGATTGTACAGATACATTTTCCAGCATTGTTTACACCCCAGACTGCCTTTTCCTCATCTGTGAATTCTTACTTTTGTTATTACATGTTCTATTCCCAGAGATTCCAGTCTTACCCTTTCTCCTTGACTTTGTGCTAGATTTCTGATTTATGTTATGATTAGAGCCTAGGACATAGCTGGTTGGGAAAGAGTAACTAACGGCATTGTGCAGGGCGTTAAGACTGCAAGTAAGTATTCAGTTATCAGAACTGCAGTGCTACAAGTCTTTACCGTTGTTACTTGCTCTGTAAGCTTTAAAAGGCTTAATTTACTAAATATTTCTCTACAAATTCGACCTCAAAGAGTAACAAAATGGTGTTCCATGAAAGGGCACGCCCCTTGAATGTGGGCCACGCCCCTTAATTGTTGGCCACGCCCCTTGAATGTGGGCCACTTTTTTCGTCAGTGCTCGGGCCAAATTGGGATCCCAATCCGACCCTGGTCCCAGGCTACAAAGTCGGGAGATCTGGCCGTTAGGCGAGAAAGTTTACAATATTAGTTAGTTTGCTACTGTTTTCTCAGCTCCCGAAATACTGTCATGGACAGCGTGTCTAACAATAGCACCTAACAACCCACTACTAACAAGGAAATCTGACTTGAAACCCTGCTGACAGAAGCAATGCAGAGGTTTTCAGAGCTCCGTGCTGCTAGCGCGCTCCGCATCTACCGGAAAAAGTCAATACTGTGGCCATGTGTTTGTAATTTGACGCCACCTCAATTGGCAGCGGCGCGCTTCGGCCATGGCTATCGAGCTGCTCTTCCAAAACACTAACGACAAACATCTTCAAATGCGAAAATCCAAAAATATTCCTGCGTGCCCTCGATATCATCTTGTTACATCTCCAGTGTCAATTTTCCCACCGTTATCTTCTCTGTGCAGGCCAGCTCCAGCTGCAGTGCTGAAACTAATTGCGTCCCTGGCTGGGCTGATTTGCAAACTGCCGGCTCAGATCTGTCCTTGATAACTGTATTTGTTCACATGCCTGGTGTCGCTAAAATGCAGGGTGTCTACATATCTGGTGTGACCTGAGCCAACTGCAGGGAGCGCTGAGCAGCATCGAATCTGTACACCCAGCTCTGTGCAGAACATTGCACTTCACAATGCTTCTCATAGCACAACACGCAGTCTGTAACCTCTCCCCCCCCACGCCAACCTGTCACATGCCTCCCCACCAGAATTTGTTAATGGTCCCTGAGACTCCCACATGACAGAAATATTTAAAAATGTGTTGCTAAATGGGGAGCCCGCATCCCTGCACTGCAGGGGCTGAAAGGACCTGTTTTAAACCCTGGCACTGTCCCACCCCCCAACCCTGGCACTGTTGGACCTCTCTGCAGGGTCATCTCCAAACCTTTTGTCCCCCACAAACTTTTTGCCTTCACCCTCCAGTTTTCTGCACCCGTTTTTGTTGGCTTTTAGGTAGGGTGACCAGATGTCCCAGATTTCAGAGGACTGTCATGGCACTCTGAAGCTCTTCCTAATTTTCAATATGTGTCCCAGTTCAAGTCATTCTGCAAAACAGAAATTAAACTATGCTCTTCTTTCAAGACAAGCCTCTGAAGTTATCACATTTGTTATCTGTTTCTTTCATGCAGCACATGAAAAGGTCAGGTGCGTGCTTGCAGCAGAGCAAATTCCATTCCTCTCCTCCACATGGACATGTAGGGGAGGAGGGGTCCGCTGATCTCCAGTTCCATGCTATGCCACATTTGGCCATTAAATACCAAATGCCAGCAAATGTTCTATGGTTTGTATATTATCCACCTAGCCATCCATCATCCCAAGGAGTGCAACCTTTGGGTACAGTTCCGCTGCGGTATACAATGTTTGTGTGATCTGCATATGGATCATACCCTAGTAGGTTGCAATGACTATACAGGACCATATGACGTAAAAGAAGGAACCCTCTGGCCGCCACAGAGGGTGCATCAGACCGACCTTGCATGCCACATCCTCCACAGCCTGGCTGGGCTATAGTGGGTAAAGTGGAAATATTTGAATTGTGCAAGCTTGAGATTGGAGGGTATGGTCAAGGATCTCAATGCCATTTTTGCTTCCTGATAGTTGTCATCATTGAGTTGTCACATTTTCTCCACCCAAGCTGAATGGCGGTTGAAGAGGGGTCTGGGGCAGTAAGTAGGAGGGATCAGAGTCAGGAAAGCCCCTTACCACTGATGGGACCTAGTTTAGCCTCCAGGGGTTAAATTTGCAAGGCTCCAAAAGTATCTCTTTATGGACTTCAAGGGTGTGTCCTATTTGTAGATATTTGAGTTTTGGAGACTATATTTTCTTTTGAGGTAGTCAAAGGAGACAATGGGATTTGTTTCCCATAAGTCACCCAATGCCATGATTCCCCTGCGGTCTTAGCCCTGAAGCCCTCCTGGCTGGTTACCAGCTTCAGCCACGCCCCCTCTCAAAGGGGAGTCTGAGCTGTCGGACTCCTAGCCATTTAATATGTGATGGCATGACCCGCTAGCACATCAGGACGATCATGGACATCTGCGGGAGGACACAAGGGGGAGACCTCCATAGAGGAGGCTGTGGATGCTCCATTGTTCAAGGACTCGCAGCTCCAGGCTTCAGGTAGAGTCGCTCCGCCCAGTAACAGAACAAAGTTTGGGAGAACCCAGACCCCCCCCGGTACTGAGTTACTGTGCATCTTGCTTGCTCATTAAAACCTATTTGCCATGGACTGCAGATCCTGGAAGAAAACGAGGGGGAGATATGTAGGGATAATTCTGTAGGGAGGAACAACATCCTGTGGAGGGCTATTCAACTCTGGAGACTCAGAGGGAGGGACATCCAGGAGTCTAAGTCTGTCAACCTTCTCATTAAAAGAGTGGCACTGTTTAGGCCCCATGCAGTTTGTGAGTTACAGGTAATTGTGATACCTAGATATTTAAAGGGTTCCTAAGTTGACTCTTAACCCCGCAGTTTCGCCATCAATGTCTAGGATTTGAATCAAGTGTGACCAAGTTGTCAAAGGTGACTGAATGTACAAAAGCATATCATCGGCATACAGGGCCACTCTATCTTCATGTTGCAGGGACTAGGAAAATCCCTGGACCTGGGTGTCTTTCCTAATCCAGTTTGCCAGAAACTATATAACCAGAGCAAAGAGTTGGGGCTACCAGAAGTAGGGCCATTGGGTCCAGAAGTTTTTTTCCAGGTCGCAGAAGGTCACATGTAGTCTGTGGAGGCAGTGAGCATTCGTCTGCCAGCAACTACATTTGTTTTTCACTTCTGCCAGGAACTCATCTGGCCTAAGGATAACATTGTAGTTACCGTATTGCTTTTACTAGGCTGTAACTTATAAATGCAAACAGGTAAACAGTTTATGTTTGGTGTCTTTGAAATTGTAATGAAAACTACTCTTTTACAATGAAGTCAGATTTTGAATTACAATTTTCAATATGCCACTCTTAGAAAGTTGGTATTTTCTTGCCCCAGCCATTTAGTGATTGCAGCCTGTCTCAACATCACATGACTGGGTGTAGCTGGCAGTTGAGCTTTGTGTAGTCCTCCTAGAAAGCCACACACAATAAAGAGATAATAGGGCGGAGTTAGGCCTAGCCCCACTTACACCTGAATAGACTGTGTTCGTCCTTTACTCAAAGGATTGCATATCCCTTCTGGTCAGTCTCAAGCCAGGGAAGGGGAGGCAGGAAATATGTGCACTTCACAGGTAAACCTCTAGAAGCTACTCCCACTTTGAAGGTGGCACCAGGTATAAAAATTGGACCTCAGACACCAACTCTTCAGTACACTTCTGGACCTGTGGAAGACTCTTCCAAGTAGAAGGACAGTGTTGGTGCTGAAAGGACTGCTGCCATGAAGGACTTCTGCCTGGTGTGCCGACCTGCTACCTGCTGCTCACTTTCCTGGAGGAGAAGGACTGGGCCTGTAACCTGAACCCAGGACCACCAAAGTGGCTTCAAGTGCTAGTCTCTTATAATCAGTAGCTGGGCTCCGAAACTGTGAGTCCTACCCTGCCAAGTGATGCCACTCCAGTCCTGAATAATTACAAGTGGGCTTTAGCTGCTCTGCTAGCCATCTGTGGATCCAGCATAACCAATGCATCTCCTCTCATGCAGAGCGCAACCCAGAGCAGAAGAGACACAGGTCCTTGGAATTGAGGCATCGTCTTGGCTGCAGGACGCATCCTCGACACGGAACCATGCAATGCTCTGTAACCAGGATTTAAAGTACTCTTGTTCACTGGGACTAACTGGGTCCTTGTAGCCAGCCCGGGCTCCATCACGGTTCGGCTGAACTTGTGACTTGTCCATGGTCCAGCGCCGCAAGAAATCCACAGTTGGAGCTGTGTGCTGTTTGGCACTATTTTCATTTAAATCTTTAAAATTGCATATTTCCGATTATACTAATTAGATTTTTGTGATGTTGGTGTCAAATTATTTTTAATAAAGTACTCTAATGTTCTAACTTCATGTGGGGTTTTGTTGTTGAGTGATTTCACTTTGTTACTGTTAATTTAGGGTTTGCTTGGGACTTCACTGAGACAAGAATTGTGGTTCCTGCTTAACTACGGTTTCACCCCCCTCAACCAATGACCCAATTTCTTACAGGCACCCAGCGACCTCATGATACATCAAGGGGAAGAAAATTACTTTATGAACGGGAAACAAGCAAGCCGGCACTGATATGCTGATTCTTATTCCCACATCGTGAATTAGAGTGTAGTGTTGGACACTTTATGTCATTAGCCTCAATAACAAGTGATGTGGAACATTTCAATCCCTATGCAAATGAGAGTTTGCACAAGAATCCAATTTGCAAGTAGCTTGGTAAAACCATATCCCCCAAATCTTTTCTATGTAAAGATTTTGTTAGGGAGAAATGTAGCAGTGCAAAATTGCAGAAGGGATGAGATGTGGCTTCTTTGGTAAGCTGCAGACTTTGTAATTTAGGGACCTGGGTTAGAGGCTTTGCATTGGCGAGTAAATAACGTCATATGATTCTAGGCAAATTATTGAGGGTTCTATTCACAAAGGTAACTTTACTCATTTGTCAAATTATTCTTATTTTTTGTACTAACACTACTACCTTTGGCTATTTACCATTCCTGGACCAGATTCAGAAAGTTAACTTATCCGTTTGCATAAGTTTACACTCTTGAGTACTTTTACTAATTTTCAGTATTCACAAGCCTCACTTTTTCAGTAACTTACGCTTTTATAGTAAGTCCTTTACTAAACATAGCCAACCACTAATACTGCAAAACACTCCAATAGAAAATAATGGAGGTAGGGGCTTAGTATACACATATATATACTTATATATATATCTATATATATATATAGATTCACTGAAAAAACCATAGGTTATAGACCATATATAGTTAGGAATTAGCATTTACAAAACCTTGAAAATTCACTGAAAAAACCATAGGTTATAGACCATATATAGTTAGGAATTAGCATTTAGAAAACCTTATTTTACTCACACAAAACCATTGAAATTCCATATATAGTTAGTTGCACTAACTATATATCGCGCACCCGCAATCCACTGCTGATGATGTCACATATTACATCATTCATGACATGGTCAGTGACATCACTGATGACATCACTGATGACATCATCTAGTGTCTGTGTGTTTTTGTAAAGTTTAAATACGTTTTACATATTGAAGAATGACTGGATGGATGGAAGACTGAGTGTGTGTGTGGCTGGCTGGGAGGTGTGTGACGCTGTGCATATCAATGTGTACTTGTATCAGTGATTGTATAAGAGAGTAAGTATGTGTTAGTATATGTGTGAAAAGTATGGTGTTCTGTGTTTAACTATAGATGAGGAAATCGAAGTGTGATTGATTCTTCACAGGACTGACTAGGTGTATGAGTGCATATGATAGTGTTCTAATAATAACTGACTGTATGTATGAGTAATTGTATGGGTGAATGAGTGAATGTGTGTGTAGACGTACGAATCAGTGAGTGCGTATGTAGTAACTGGTATTGGTGTGTCATGATGTCATCAGTGATGTCATTTGAGATGTCATCAGTGATGTCATTTCAGATGTCATTAGTGATGTCATCAGTGATGTCACTGAAGTATGGTGTTCTGTGTTTAACTGTATAGATGAAGAAATGGAAGTGTGATTGATTCTTTACAGGACTGACTTGGTGTGTGAGTAACTCCATGGATGAGTGGCAGTGTGTGACTGTCTGCATAGGTGTATGAGTGCATATGATAGTGTTGTAATAATGAGTGACTGTATGTATGAGTGATTGTATGGGTGAATGAGTGAATGTGTGTGTAGACGTAGGAATCAGTGAGTGCGTATGTAGTAACTGGTATTGGTGTGTCATGATGTCATCAGTGATGTCATTTGAGAAGTCATCAGTGATGTCATCAGTGATGTCATTTGAGATGTCATCAGTGATGTCATCAGTGATGTCACTGACCATGTCATGAATGATGTAATATGTGACATCATCAGCAGTGGATTGCGGGTGCGCAATATATAGTTAGTGCAACTAACTATGTATGGAATTTCAATGGTTTTGTGTGAGTAAAATAAGGTTTTCTAAATGCTAATTCCTAACTATATATGGTCTATAACCTATGGTTTTTTCAGTGAATTTTCAAGGTTTTGTAAATGCTAATTCCTAACTATATATGGTCTATAACCTATGGTTTTTTCAGTGAATTTCATTGGTTTTTTAACAGCTAATATCTGTAGCTGTAAAATGTATTCTTCTTTAAATCCAAAAATATATTTTATATGTTTATTAATAATTTTTTTTTTTAAATATTTTTTTTTCTTCGTTCCCGCTTCGCGAATCGGGAAGCTTCCCGTTAGCTGACCTTGATGCCGCGAAATAGACTGCGAGCCGGTAAACGTTTCTTTACCGCAACTGCCGCGTTAGAAAACAACATTGTGACGCCTCCCGTCCGCATGACGTTTCGCGTTGTCGCGTGATACGTCATATGACGTGCTACGTTAGCGAACTGGTACGCTTACCGAGTCGCAAAGCACAGGTTTCTGGAAGCAAACCTGGAGGCCCTGCAAAGCGCTTAACGTAAACACAGCAGGTCATGTGACTTGGTAATAACACTTTTCATTGGTTCATTTCGCTTTTGGTTTCCTAATGATGTAAGACTAGGTCATATAATCTAAAATGAACACTTTTCATTGGTTGAGAACTATTGTTTTTCCCAAATGATGAAAACCCCTCCTTCTTTCCTCACTCTGACTTTCATCTTTGTGAGAGAAAGACCCTTTGTTACCAGTGAGCAATGGCTTCTTTAGTAGCTTCAGCTGGTGCTTCCCCACCACCTCCACCACATCCAAGGAAGAGTGGACCACCTGCTCAAGTTATAATTCAGCAAGAAGAGGAAGAAGAAGAACAGGACGACGAGCACGAAGAGAGGCACTTTTTGCCTGAGGAGCCCAGGACGTCTCACCGGAAAGAAAACTTCATTTGGCAATTTTTTTAAATTCCCAAAGGTCAGAAAAAAGTAAATGCAAGATACGTAACTTGCCTTATATGTCAAGATAGACTGTCCAGAGGGACCGACAAAAAATACAGTTTCGGAAACTACACAATGCATCGCCATATGACTAGGTGGCATCCTAACAACTACAGTGCTGCACAGTTTCGTAACGACCTAGATAATCTCCCTATTATGGCCAGAAGATCTGTTGTACCGGAAGTAACGGGACCAGAGGGCAGGGAGATGGTGCCAAATATTCAAACGAGATTTCATGAAGTAAAACAAGTCTGCGTACATTGCAGTAGATTCATTTGCTACGGAGAAAGAAGCATCACTCTGATCAACAGAGCTATTGACTATCATATGCAAGTTTGTACGAAACGCCCCAAATAATAAATACTTTTTTTTTGTTTTGTTGCTCCTGTTGAGCCCTTTACAATGAATCGTTTTCATTGCCCCCTGCAAGAAAAACCCCCAAAAATATAAAACTGTTCAGAAAAATTCAAAAAAAGTAAAAAAATGTTCAGAAAAATAATAAAAAAAATATAAAACAACAAAAACAATAAAAAAAAAGTTCTTTTCAGAACTACCTCCCCGTTATTAAAAAATTGGTACAATATTTGGAACTGTGCCAACCTCTATTTCTCGTAGTCGCTTCCCAGTTCGCTCGCCGGTACGCGAACCGGAAGTGAACCAAATTTTTTTTTTTTTTTTAAAAAACCAGTAAGTATAAGGGAAGGAAACAGACACTTATGTTAAAAGAAAGACAGCTATAGGGGAGTAAACTAGAGATACTATTACCCGTAATCCACTGCTGATGATGTCACATATTACATCATTCATGACATGCTCAGTGACATCATCAGCAGAGGATTGCGGGTTTTTTGGCAACGTGCCTTATCCACGGTTTAATAACGCTGCCTTTTGCTTTATATAAGTTTTCAAATTGTATGAAATATATACCAATAGGTCGTTATGAACCTTTAGGTAGTGCTTTTCTTCATGAGGTCTGGTCGCTTCCATACACATACAGATGTTTCAAAGATGATCAAGAAGTTTATCTGAATGGAGAGGAATGCACTGAGACGCCAGATCATTCACTAATGTGTAGGCACATACAGTTACACGGTTCATGCAACAAACACCGACCAAATATGGCTAGCGTGTTGCAAGGCACGCCAGTTCCTGCTATCATTCCCACGTTCAAGTTGTTGGAAAATGGTAGTTATTTGATGCTCAATAATGAAGATTGTTCTGGGTTAATTAAAAGTATTCCTTTTATCGTAACAGTAAGTGAACGGGTTATTTGCTGCAGAAATGTTCTATTTCCTCCCACACATGAACATAGGGAGTTTTCAATCTGGCCACAAATACCAACCTTGGGAGCACATTTCAACGGCATGGCAAGAATAAGAGCTCTTTTGTCTCAGAGAGAGGTGGCCTTGAGTTCGGCCCGTGAAACTTTCGTGCTTCACATAGCGAACACCCGTACAGAGGTGCAGACCCTTTTAAATACTGATTCGCCTTTGCATTTCAGCGACATGGTTCGGACTATCTTTGACGCGTCCTCCACAAAGGCCCTGGCGCACTTTTTTAAAGTTGTTACCAGTGGTTTCGTGACTTCATTTGAGAAAATCTTTGGAGTCATCCCTGCTTTCTTTCATTCTATTTTTTCCACTCTGCTTCGTGGATTCCCATTTTTACTTGCATTACCAGCGGACGCTCTTGTGCTTTTTTACATTTTTAAATATGGATGTCCCTCCTGTGCAAGCTCCCGCCCTGCAGCTGCTGACACTGTTCCGCAATCGCATGCTAGAATATTATGGCACAATGCCGTTGGCGATATTAAGCACGGCATATGGATTATCTTTTCGATTCTCCTACTTCACCTGTGTCCAGCCTGTATTTCACTGCCTGACCTGTGATTTCGATTGGGCCATTGATTTGTGTCTCTGCGGACCGGTTTCTCCTGACGTCGACTTTAATCAGCTGATGACTCCTATCATTACTCACGAGTTGGTTTGTCCTGGCGAAAGGATTATGGCTGTGGCATTGATGCATGGACTAATTGGTCCCTGGAATTTACTGGCGGCAACACAGTCTTTCTTGGAACAGAGCTTTCTTGAAAACCCACCGAGCTGTCCTCTGATGGTGATAGAGGATCCGGTGCTGGGAGAGCACGTATGTTCTTTTCCGCTTTTAAATTGGATGGCTGAACTCTTTTCGGATGAAGACGGTGACTTCCTATTGGAGGCTGTTGCAGCTTATTTTGCATACACAGTTATGTCATAGACCTTTTTCATGTTTGATATGCTGAGTATTAGCATTTCATTGACAATTCATTGACTTATTTGTCAAGTTTTTATTATTTAGCTTGCCTATTGGCTTAAGACTCGATAAAGTACTTGGCTGTTTTATTTTTCTTTAGCATTAAATTTTCCTAGTTTTTAATGTTTTACCTTGCGGACCGTCCACATATAAAGTTGCAATCTGCTCTCATGAGATGGCACTTCTATTATCTTATTCAGTTCGTTTCCGGATCATGGGGAGGTGTCATCTAGGTCCTGGATATCTTTACACCGTGTTAAGTTAGCATGGGCTCATTACCGGTTTAAACGCCATTTTTCCTTTTTTGCAACTTCTGCACACGACACTTAGTTGTTGCTTTAGCTTTCAACCTAGTAGTTCATCGTGGTTTACATGAGAATAATATGTTATTGCTCTACTATCTGCTTTGCTTGTTAAACTATATCTGTACAGCGAGTGCTGAAGTTTCAAGAACAACACGATACAGAATTGTTATGAGGTCTGATCTCCACGACTTCATACTCATAACATAAGTGCAGCTTCTGCCAATTCTGGGCATGAGGCGGGTTTTATATTGCTTTGCCGAACACACATACACAACAGTTGATGCGGTTCACATGAAGAGAGAGCTGGTGTATGCTGATGTGATTCCTTCAAATCTAAGACACTAAAGTATGGGCACGCCCTAAACCAACACAAACAGACCTTCTTAGCAAATAATATAATATGTGTATAAGGGAGGGTGAGATATAAGCAGCCGCGGGCCGTGGAGGGAGTTACGGTGGGGCAGGGAGGCGGGGAGGGGGAGGGGCAGGGTGGAGCCCTCTCCACCCTGCCCCTCCCCCTCCCCGCCTCCCTGCCCCACCGTAACTCCCTCCACGGCCCGTGGCTGCTTATAAGTGTTGCTAACTCTTATTCATTTACAGCATGTTAACATACTGTCACCATTCGCTTTTTATGTACTAGTAACTATGCTGGTAATTTTGCTACTGATAATATGTGTACTTGTATTATCTAAGATACTACGCCTGAGAAGACGGCATTAGTAAATAAACATTTCAAATACACATGTGTTCTTCTTAACTCCATGTTCTGGTTTCTAAGAAATATATAACGACCGACTGTTCATGAGTTCCACGTATCCTGAGGTACTATAAGTTCATATTCTGGATTGTCTAAACATTGAGAGTTTGTTATATCCAATGTGACACTGTACCTAGCTTGCTAAGGGGTTTTTGATTACTAAGGTGAGTTTTGGGACACCCTAATTCGCCGAGGTTCCAATCCTCTGTCCACAGTTCTGTGTGAGAACAGAAACCCTGCGACAGGGGCACCCCCGACCCTTGCTGGAGCTTCATCACACTTGCGATACAACTCCAGCAATGCGCCACCTTTACGGCACAGATACATCACGCATCTGTGCTGTTTTTGCCCCATGATGCGCCGCATTGTAAATGCAGCACACCATAGGTGACGGAACAGCGGCACAGAATGACTAACACATCCCTGGTGATGCGCCAGTCATCATAAATCTATCCCTATGCTTCTTATCTTGTTAGAGATGAACCGCCATATGTATCATCAAAGTTTTTTGCATTTCCTAAATAGCGAACTTTAAGGAATAAATAGCGATTCTTTACCATTCCTAGTTTGCGATGAGCTATTTGCTAATTACAAATTACCCATTCATTTCCTTCATTTCCATAGGGCGGTTGGACTCACTTTTAGCTCGAACGGCTGAATGGATTTCCACGAAACTTGGCAAAATTGTAGGGACTGGTAGCCCGATGTGCCTTTGCTATGTCTCAAGATATATGCTCCAGTGGTTTTTACGAAAATTAACTTTGAAAAATATATATTGGGCTACATTGGCCTATATATATGTTGGAGCCCAAATGTAGCCCAATGTAGCCCAATGAAGCCCAATGAAGCCCAATGTAGCCCAATGTAGCCCAAAGATGGCCGCCAGAGACAAAAAAACAAATGTAGCCCAAATATCAGCCAGATGTAGCCCAACTATAGCCCAGTGACAGAATGACCAATCAGCTTCGCAAACCTCCGTTACGCGAAGCGGAGCGCTGTTACAGATATATATCTTTTTTTGAACGTTAATTTCTCAAAATCCACTGGAGCACATATATTGAGACCTAGCAAAGGCACATCGTGCAAATCCATTCAGCCGTTCGATTATTATTATTATTTTTTTTTTTTGCCCCGCGGGGCCCTTTTAAAACCTCCACATCAAACCTAGGGGGTCAGCGAGGATCTACTATGCCCCCTTATGGTCATTTGCCCCTTCGCTTTGGCCTCCTCTTGTCTCTCGATCCTACCGAGAGACAAGATGGCGGCCGCTACGGACTGTTTGGAATGTTTACAGACGCCGGAGAACCAATCAGCTTCGCTTCACAAAGCTCCGTTGCGCGAAAAGTACGCGTACTGGAGCGCTGCCCGGTCCGCTGTTACAGATATATATCTTTTTTTAAACGTTAATTTCTCAAAATCCACTGTAGCACATATATTGAGACCTACAAAAGGCACATCGGGCTACCAGTCCCTACAATTTTGCCAAGTTTCGTGCAAATCCATTCAGCCGTTCGGGCTAAAAGTGAGGCCAACCGCCCTATGGAAAACTCAATGTTAAAAACACGTTTTGGGACCCCCCTTTTTTCTCGACCCCCCCTGGACGAACCCCCCCCCCAATTTTCAGGGGCTGCTCAGAAACAAAATGTGCCATTTTCCTGAAAATTTCAGCCAATTCCGTCCACAAACGCCAAAGTTATTAGACATAGAATTTTCAAAAATCCCATAGAGAAAAAATCCTAACTATATATACCTACTGGCGACCGCCAGTAGGTGATATATATATATATATATCACCTACTGGCGGTCGCCAGTAGGTATATATAGTTAGGACCTAGTTACCATAGGAATTCCGCAACATTCTATTGGGAATATCTTTGGCGTCGATTGAGGAAATTGCGTGCAACTTTCCAAGTATTTGGCCAGCTCAGTTCTGCTCCTTCCCTGGAAGTTTTGGGGGGATTCGTCAAGCGGGGGCCGAGAAAAAAGGGGGGTTCCAAAACGTGTTTTCCCCATGTTAATTTCCATAGGACGATTAGACACGGCTACAGCCCGAACGGCTGAACGGAATTACACAAAACTTTGCAAAATTGTAGGGACTGGTTTGCAGAAGTGCCTTTTCTATATTTGGTGAAAATCCCTCCAGTAGTTCCTGAGAAAATCAAAAGACAAAAAAATACATATATCTATAGCAGCTTACGTGTAAGCTTACTGTAAGCTTACCTTTCCGAGCAAGAGCTGAATGCTAATTGGCTGTCAACTGTCTGTCAACACTCCAAACCAGAAAGTGTTGGCAGCCATCTTGTGCCTCGGTAGACTGAGGCACTAAAAAGCTGAAAAACAAACATGTAGAACTCAAAAAAGGGGGCAGGGTAGTAGCACCCTGACCCCCTAGGCCTGCTCAGGGGTTCCCACAAGGACCCCCAAGTAAAAAAAAAAATTGTTTTCAAAATTCAAATTCTTCATCCAAGAAGTGTTGGCAGCCATCTTGGGACCAACATACAAGATAGCACCTCATTAAAAAGCATTGCAGTTAATAGAAGGTTTTAGGACTTTAGTTACATTATAAATCATTTGTTGATGGTACCATACTCATTTTAGGAATTGTGGTGTGTTCTAAGGTGATTTTACCATGTAAAAAAGCCTTCTGCTGGGATATCATGAATCATGTTTGAAAGAAAACTATTATCTCATGCTTTTCCCACAGTGGTTTGGAAGGGGATCTACAAGCTAAACTGAAAGCATATTTAATTCTGTAAATTCTCATTATCTTTCTCAGTCATGTGAGAATGAAGTCTGACATTCTCAGTAAAACATGTACATCCAAAAAGGACAGAGACTGCCAGTTGATTCCTTTGTGTTCTACTGCAGCTTCCCAGAGTGTTCTAAAGAACAACTAGAGCGCTAACAGTCCTACCTATTACAAAGGTATGGCACACCTGAAGCCATCTTGATTGTGGTAACTCCTAAAACATTTATTTAAAAAGGAACAAAATGAGGGGGTGTATTTTGCCATAGAAAGTATGATTAGTGCTGCAGAAAGAAAAATTAGGGCACATTTTGAGTGACTTCTCAAATCCTCTTCTATTTCATTAAACAATTCTGACATGCACTCTCCCAAGATAGCCACCAGAGACAAAAGAGCCCAAATGTAGCCCAAATAGCACCCAGATGTAGCCCAAGTATAGCCCAATGACAGAATGTCCCAGAGTGTTCTAAAGAACAACTAGAGTGCTAACAGTCTTACTTATGACAAAAGTATGGCACACCAGAAGCCATCTTGATTGGAATGAAGTGGTAACTCTTAAAACATTTAATTTAAAAAGGAACAAAATGAGGGGGTATATTTTGCCATAGAAAGTATGATTAGTGCTGCAGAAAGAAAAATGAGGGCACATTTTGAGTGACTTCTCAAATCCTCTTCTATTTCATTAAAACATTCTGACATGCAGTCTCCCAAGATGGCCACCAGAGACAAAAGAGCCCAAATGTAGCCCAAATATCACCCAAATGTAGCCCAAGTATAGCCCAATGACAGAATGTTCCAGAGTGTTCTAAAGAACAACTAGAGCGCTAACAGTCTTACTTATGACAAAAGTATGGCACAACAGAAGCCATCTTGATTGGAATGAAGTGGTAAGTCTGAAAACATTTAAATTAAAAGGGAACAAAATGAGGGGGTTCATTTTGCCATAGAAAGTATGATTAGTGCTTCAGAAAGAAAAATTAGGGCACATTTTGAGTGACTTCTCAAATCCTCTTCTATTTCATGAAAAAATTCTGACATGCAGTCTCCCAAGATGGCCACCAGAGACAAAAGAGCCCAAATGTAGCCCAAATAGCACCCAGATGTAGACCAAGTATAGCCCAATGACAGAATGTCCCAGAGTGTTCTAAAGAACAACTAGAGCGCTAACACACTTACTTATGACAAATGTATGGCACACCAGAAGCCATCTTGATTCGAATGAAGTGGTAACTCTTAAAACATTTAATTTAAAAAGGAACAAAATGAGGGGGTATATTTTGCCATAGAAAGTATGATTAGTGCTGCAGAAAGAAAAATTAGGGCACATTTTGAGTGACTTCTCAAATCCTCTTCTATTTCATTAAAACATTCTGACATGCAGTCCCCCAAGATGGCCACCAGAGACAAAAGAGCCCAAATGTAGCCCAAATATCACCCAGATGTAGCCCAAGTATAGCCCAATGACAGAATGTCCCAGAGTGTTCTAAAGAACAACTAGAGCGCTAACAGTCTTACTTATGACAAAAGTATGGCACACCAGAAGCCATCTTGATTGGAATTAAGTGGTAAGTCTGAAAACATTTAATTTGAAAAGGAACAAAATGAGGGGGTTCATTTTGCCATAGAAAGTATGATTAGTGCTTCAGAAAGAAAAATTAGGGCACATTTTGAGTGACTTCTCAAATCCTCTTCTATTTCAGTAAACAATTCTGACATGCAGTCTCCCAAGATGGCCACCAGAGACAAAAGAGCCCAAATGTAGCCCAAATAGCACCCAGATGTAGCCCAAGTATAGCCCAATGACAGAATGTCCCAGAGTGTTCTAAAGAACAACTAGAGCGCTAACAGTCTTACTTATGACAAAAGTATGGCACACCAGAAGCCATCTTGATTGGAATGAAGTGGTAAGTCTGAAAATATTTAATTTAAAAAGGAACAAAATGAGGGGGTTCATTTTGCCATAGAAAGTATGATTAGTGCTTCAGAAAGAAAAATTAGGGCACATTTTGAGTGACTTCTCAAATCCTCTTCTATTTCATTAAAAAAATCTGACATGCAGACTGAAACATGCACTTTGAATACCAGCAGCAGACTTCCCTGGTGAGCAGTAGCTTTACTACAGTGATATAATGAGCAACTAGAGTGCTAACATTCAGAATTTATGGCAAATGTGTGACACATCTGAATGCCTTCTTGATGGAACCAAAGTAAACAAGCATTGAAAATGCAATAGATCTCGCCCTCGTTTAAGTTAAAGCCATTCTGTTTGTAATGAGGTGGATTTTTAGCTTTGCTTTTAATAGTGTTTTTCAAACTTTCATGTAAATAACATGCATATGTATGCATCTTTGTATATGTATGCATGCATTTATATTTGTATTTATATAGATATGCAGATTATATATGTTTATATATGTATGTATTACCTACTGGCGGTCGCCAGTAGGTATATATAGTTAGGATTTTTTCCCTATGGGATTTTTGAAAATTCTATGTCTAATAACTTTGGCGTTTGTGGATGGAATTGGCTGAAATTTTCTGGAAAATAGAACATTTTGTTTCTGAGGAGCCCCTGAAAATTTGGGGGGGGTTCGTCCAGGGGGAGCCGAGAAAAAAGGGGGGTCCCAAAACGTGTTTTTAACATTGAGTTTTCCATAGGGCGGTTAGCCTCACTTTTAGCCCGAACGGCTGAATGGATTTGCACGAAACTTGGCTAAATTGTAGGGACTGGTAGCCCGATGTGCCTTTTGTAGGTCTCAATATATGTGCTGCAGTGGATTTTGAGAAATTAACGTTCAAAAAAAGATATATATCTGTAAGCGCGGACCGGGCAGCGCCCCGGTTCGCGGACCTTAAGCGTACCGGAACTTCGCGTAGCGAAGCTGATTGGCTCTCCGGTGTCTGTCAACATTCTAAACAGTCCGGAGCGGCCGCCATCTTGTCTCTCGGTAGGATCGAGAGACAAGAGGAGGCCAAAACAAAGGGGGAAATAACTATAAGGGGGCATAGTAGATCCTCGCTGACCCCCTAGGTTTAATGTGGAGGTTTTAAAGGGGCCCCGCGGGGCAAAAAAAAATTAAAAAAAAATTTGTTTTTTTTTCGTGGTTAGCGCCCGGTCCGCGAACCGGGAAGCGTTCTGGGGAGCGTACTACAATGAAAAATGAATGATAGTCTTTTCAAATGCTGTATGTTAATTGATTGTTGGATTTTTTTGATTATTTTTTATTTCCTTTATCTTCCCAGGGAGCGACCCGGTACGCGAACCGTTGAGCGCCTCGGTTCGCGGACCTTAAGCGTTCCGGGAGTCCACCATTTTGTGTTTCGGTCGAATTAAGATACAAGATGGAGGGCAAATAATGTTCGGAATGGGTAGAAGGGGGCACGGTAGAGTTATCTTGACCCCCTAGGTTTTCTGAGGGTGGCTGAGGAGGTTTATATGTGCGAAAAAATAACATTTTTTTTAAAAAATTCGCGAGGTTAGCTCCCGGTTCGCGTACCGGGAAGCGCCCCAGGGAGCGTACTTTGTTGAAAATTAGTGAAAAAAGTTAGAGTAAAATAATAATTGTGAGTGATTAGATGTAGGGTAGCTCTGAGAAGAGCTTTTGGGTTTATGGTACATTTAGGTACTTATAAGTAGGTACCAATGCACATTCTTAAATTCAGAGTGAAAACTCTGTTGCCCTCATCTGAGAAGTGAACTCCATCTCCTCTGTAGATATCTTGCATGTAGTAACGCAAGTTATTGTTGTACAGGGAGCCCATTCCATGGTCTCTCATGTAAGCTGAAACAGATTTGTTTACATGCTTCCTCGACTTCTCAATTTGTGGACAAAATTGGTTTGACCACCTCCATTTCTGTCTTTGGCATATATTTGAATATACCAAGGCAGTCTGAGGAAAAAGTGCCATTAATTGCTCAAAGGTGTCCTTTAAAAGCATTTCCAGACCTACACCAGTCAAAGTGCCCAAGTCATTACCTCCACAGTGCACAATTAACAGGTCAGGTTTTGGCAAATGCATAAAGGTTTTCACCAATGGTATCAATTGGTGACATTTTAATCCTCTGTGGCCAAACCACTTAATTTCCACATCTTGTAAATTGAGGTTAGGTAAATTCCTGCTTTCAACGTACCTTTGAGCCCAGTGAATATAACTATGACCAACAATCCAGACAGAAAACATGGTGAGAGAAGGTTCTCCTGCAGTCAGATGAAGTGTGGCAATGAAATGGCAGTTGAAAAAATGAGAGTGTAAAATGAAAAAAAAACTGTGGAGTTTCTGTGTTCATGAAGCAGTAACAGTGATTGGTGGATTTTGATTGATGAAAACAGAAAGTTAGGGTGCACAGATGTGTTCTTTGAAAGATGTATTTTGAGTGGTCAATAAAAAATCATTAAATGAAAGAATGCACTGGATATGCAGGTGCACTGAGAGTTCAGAGTTCAATTGCAACAAAGTTGTGTGAACTTGCAAACACCAGAAGTCTTCCAATGAGGTGGTTGCCATGCAGAAAAGACAGAAAGGGCAGAGGGGGGAAGGGTTTTCATTTGAAAAAAAGTGAGGGAAGAGTTTTGATTGGGTGACATGAGAAATATGTGTGAAGAATTACAGCATTTCTGTGCTTTTGATAGCTGCAGACTCTGGAGTGCATACCTTTTGCTCTGCTGAAGACAAATTGGTGTGTTTCTTAGACTGTTTTCAAACTCAAAGTATTTGCTAAGGTTAGAAAATATTTCTTTAATTTAGATAGAGAATAGTGTGCTTTAAGGAGAAAATTATGATTTATGTGGCGCAAATTGCTTGTAAATATGCTCTCACATGTGTATGGAAAATTTTGATTTTGAATGTTTGTGTTACATAGCCATGTTAAAAGTGACCCAACCATGCTGGAAAGCCAATCAAAAAATGCTTTCATGTGTTTTAATGACATTTTAAGTCATTTTCCCATGTGCAGTGTTTAGAAATTATGATTTGAAAATCGTTTTTGGGGAAAAGGAATTGTTTTTAAATTCATGACAAGGACATAATGGTGTATGCTTCTTTATAAGG
Source organism: Lissotriton helveticus (assembly GCF_964261635.1). Lineage (NCBI taxonomy): Eukaryota > Metazoa > Chordata > Amphibia > Caudata > Salamandridae > Lissotriton > Lissotriton helveticus. The sequence continues at coordinate 208,389,216 of NC_136063.1, read as the reverse complement.
CAATTGACTGTCCCTGATGTTATTTTTCTCATTTTAGTGTAAGACCTTTCTCTGTGGCGCAAATTGCTTGTAAATATGCTCTCACATGTGCATGGAATATTTAGATTTTGAATGTTTGTGTTACATAGCCATGTTAAAAGTGACCCAACCATGCTGGAAAGGCAATCAAAAAACGCTTTCATGTGTTTTAATGACATTTTAAGTCATTTTCTCATGTGCAGTGTTTTGAAATTATGATTTGAAAATCGTTTTTGGGGAAAAGGAATTGTTTTTAAATTCATGACAAGGACATAATGGTGTATGGTTCTTTATAAGGCAATTGACTGTCCCTGATGTTATTTTTCCCATTTTAATGTAAGACCTTTCTCTGTGGCGCAAATTGCTTGTAAATATGCTCCCACCTGTGCATGGAAAATTTTGATTTTGAATGTTTGTGTTACATAGCCATGTTAAAAGTGACCCTACCATGCAGGAAAGCCAATCAAAAAACGCTTTTATGTGTCTTAAGGACAATTTAAGTAATTTTCCCATGTGTAGTGTTTTGAAGTTATGATTTGAAAATCGTTGTTGAGGTAAAGGAATGTTGTTAAAATTTATGTGCGCCATATGCCCCCAAATTTCTTTTTTAGGGTTGCAGCAGGGTGTTCTTGAGACACCCCTGCACCTTTGGAATAAATTCCTAATTTGTGATGAGCAAATTGTTAATCACAAATTGCACCTTCATTTATATGAGCCTCCTAGCCCATGGAAATGAATGGGTAAAATAGCAATTAGCAATTTGCTCATTGCAAATTAGGAATGGTAAAGAATTGCTATTTATTCCTTAAAATTCGCTATTTAGGAAATGCAAAATAGTTTGATGATACATATGGCGGTTGATCTCTAACAAGATAAGAAGCTTATGGATTCATTTATGGTGACTGGCGCAATGAAGTAGACATCACTTACTTCATTGGTAGAGCTTTACATATATTATCTCCTCTGTATTCTTCATCAAGCGTAAATTTAATCTGCAATCCTGAGTAGGCCTCACTTTAAACAAACCTCTGGATAGGCTACATCTTATTGTTATCCTGTATTAATCATTTAAAATGCTAGGGACAGATTTATGATAGGTGTGTACCTCTTTTGCGCCACTTAGAAAACATTGTCCATGGGGAAATGACTTAAAATGTCCTTAAGACACATGAATGTGTTATTTTAAAACGTTTGCAATTTTTTTGGGTCACTTTCAACATGGCTATGTGACTGAAACAGTCAAAATCTAAATTCGCAATGCACAGGTGGGAGTATATTTACAAGGAATGTGCTTCATGGGGAAAGGTCTTATAATGTAATATGGGAAAAATGACATCAGAGACACTGAAATGCCTTATAGAGAAGCATACACCATTATGTCCTTGTCATAAATTTGCAAACCATTACTTTTCCCCAAAAACGATTTTCAAATTATATTTTGAAAACACTGCACATGTGGAAATGACTTAAAATGTCAATAATTCAAAATTTGCGATTCCTTAAATGCAATGTATCAAAAAAAAAATATGTAAAAAATGATATTAAGGATTTGGAAACTACCACCAACTTCTAGTTTGTGGTAATTTGCGAATTCTTTTCAAAAAGCATTTTTTTCAACAAAAAAAAAAGGTCCCATATGACGCCCATACATGCCCTTAGGGCATGTAGGTGTGCCATATGCTCCCAAATTTCTTTTTCAGGGGTGCAGCAGGGTGTTCTTGAGATACCCCTGCACGCTTGAAAAAAATCCTAATTTGTGATGAGCTAATTGCTAATCACAAATTGCAACCTTCATTCCTATGAGCCTCCTAGCCCATGGAAATGAATGGGTAATTTGCAATTAGCAATTTGCTCATTGCAAATTAGGAATAGTAAAGAATTGCAATTTATTCCTTAAAATTTGCTATTTAGGAAATGCAAAATAGTTTGATGGTACATATGGTGGTTCATCTGTAACAAGATAAGAAGCTTAGGGATACATTTATGATGACTGGCGCAATAAAGTGCACATTACTTACTTCATTGGTAGTCCTTTATATGTATTATCTCCTCTGTATTCTTCATCAAGCGTAACTTTAATCTGCAATCCTGAGTAGGCCTCACCTTAAACAAACCTCTGGATAGGACACACTTTATTGTCATCCTGGATTAATCATTTAAAATGCTAGGGACAGATTTATGATAGGTGTATGCCTTTTTTGTGCCACTGTGCGTCACTTTTATGATGCAGCGGTGGTGCAAAAGATTTGCTATGAGGCGACAACATTACAAATTGATGCATTTAGGCAGATATGTCATGGTGTAAAAAAAACGTACCACATAAAACCCAAGCAGCAGTGATGCAAAAGATGCACCATGTCGCAAGACAGGCCTCACTTGGGGCCATATGTATCAAGCTAATTAGCATTTGCAAAGATCAAAATTCTATGAATTTCGGCCTTTGCGAATGTTAATTAGACAAATGGTATGTATCAAACAACTTTGATGCAAAATAAGGAGTAGCAAAATTTGCTATTCCTTATTTTGCGATTGCACTGAAGCATTTGCAAATTTTGTGACTACTTAAATGCAATGTATCAAACAAAAACTATGTAAAAAATGACATTAAGGATTTGGAAACTATTGTGGTAAATTGGTGGTAATTTGTGAATTCTTTTCAAAAAGCTTTTTTTCAAAAAAACAAAAGGTGCCATATGACGCCAACACATGCCCTTAGGGCATGTATGTGTGCCATATGCCCCCAAATTTGTTTTTCAGGGGTGCAGCAGGGTGTTCTTGAGACACCCCTGCACCCTTGGAAAAATTCCTAATTTGTGATGAGCAAATTGCTAATCGCAAATTAAACCTTCATTCATATGAGCCTCCTAGGCCATGGAAATGAATGGGTAACTTGCAATTAGCAATTTGCTAATCGCAAATTAGGAATGGTAAAGAATCGCTATTTATTCCTTAAAATTCGCTATTTAGAAAATGTAAAATATTTTGATGATACATATGGCAGTTCATCTGTAACAAGATAAGAAGCTTAGGGATAGATTTATGATGACTGGCGCATCACCAGGGATGTGACAGTCATCCTGCGCCACTGTTCCGCCACCCATGTTGTGCTGCATTTACAATGCGGCGCAGCATGGGGTAAAAACGGCACAGATGCGTGACGCATCTGTGCCGTAAAGGTGGCGCATTGCTGGAGTTGTATCGCAAGTGCGATGCAGCTCCAGCAAGGCTCAGGGGTGCCCCATCTCCACAATGCTGCGTCAAGACCTATGCCAGCTTCAAGCAGGCGCAGGGTTTTGACGCAGCTTTCTCCTATCTGATTGTAAATGCGGCACACCATGGGTGGTAAAGCAGTGGTGCACATTAACTGGTGCATGCCTGGGGATGTGCCATTTAATATAAATCTGCCCTTTAACATTTAAGTATGTGCAGGGGACACAGAGTCGGTGAGGCTTATCCAAGGTTAAGAAGAGATGAGTCCTGTTCAGTGAAAAATTAGACATAGGCTTCACCTGCTCAGTATTGCTGGACATGGCTAAATAATAGCTGCAAAATGTTAATCTTGTTAAACAATTTTACTATTATAATCTCTGAGATTTGTTTCTTACTCTGCAACATCTCATTGTTGTTATCTTTCTTTAAAGATAAAGACAACCTCAACATGAGCGACAATCTGCAATCAGTTGATTTTGACCTCATCATTGAACTTGTAATTGAAACATCAGTGGATGTTGATCCTTTGGATGATTTAAATCCTGAGGATGAAGAAGAGCGTGATGAGGATGCAGATTTGTCCGAATTATATGATATAGGATGGGAAGCTGACCTGCTTGAGCCTTTGGAATTATAAACATTTATTTTTAAAATTTATAATCAATAAAAAGTAAAAAGGTAAACCGTTTAATTTAAAAATAAAGACACCTTCAAAAACAGGTTATGTGTAGTGTCTTCAATAAAATATTAAAATATGCTCATAAAATTAGATCAGATTCACATATAAAATAGCATAGGTAACATAAATATAAATGTCATTTCTTTTCTGGTATTTCTGTATTGTAAAATTGCCAATGACTAAAAAATCTTCAAATTAAAATGTCAAGTAGTGTGTTATGTTTTTGATCACTATTACTGATTTACTGTTTGATAATAATGTTTATTAACATTTTTTATTATATTTTTCCTCAGATTCAACTGCAGATCATTTCAAGATTTCACCATGCCTACAATACAAAGACAGATAAAGGCTGCAAAACGTCAAAGACAGCAGGTGAAAAAAAAACCGCAGCAGTCCTCTAACAAAAAGATTTCTCAAGCCACGAAGAAAGCACCGGGTAAGAGCTCTAAATATTTCATAAGAAATATTTGTAATAAAAAAAATATTACTACAGAAAATGTTTCAGTCCATAACACGAGAAGGAAATCAAATGGAAAGAAAAGGACAATGAAAAATGTTACTGCTAGAGCAAGAGATAAATCTGTGCATGATAGTAGAAGGAAACAACAGTTTAGGGAGATTCATAAACGAATGTTCCGCAACAGGATAATTGGCAATTTGTTAAAAAATATTAAGAAAGGTCAACAGAAACTAGTTTTTTATAAGAGAAAAAAAAAAGTTGAGAAAGTTATTGATCAGGCATTTGAAATTAAACGTAAGTTATTTATTTTGATAATCAATAGAATTAGGAAGCTAAACAAGGCAATTTTTGATTTCAAAAGAAATAGTAGATGGAAGAGAATAGTTAATCGTAGTAATTTTTGTGAAGTTTTTTCTGGAGAATGGATGCATAGTTCAAGCTGTGAGGCATTTTTTAATGAGGAGAGTTATTTCCAGGATAATGATTTGGTGCATGCAGTTGACACCAGTGGTCGTGCTTATGAAGTGAAAGATGGTTGTCCAGTTGAAAAAGAAAAACTTGTGACAACAGAGGCAGAAGAGTTGTTAGGTAATGAGGTTTTAGGAAGACGTGCTAAGGGTCCTGTGTACACCTGGAAGTGTAGTAGTATTTGCAGTGTGCGACAGGATTCCATCAATTTGCTTTGTGATTTTGTACGGTCATTTAACAAAAAAAGTTTGAAGCAGAAAATGATGTTGTTGCAAGAATTAGATCCTTGCAGAGTAAGAGAAGTGACAGGTTTGCATGGTCATTCACTGGCTTGTCTTTCCAGGAGAGTATGCCAGAGTGTTTTTCATCATTTCAGGATGCTAGCAGTGCATCATAACAAAGTGAGGAAATTAGTTAGAATGTTGTATTATGCTAAGAGTCCAGCAATTATGCTGAAACAATTATGCGCTGCTCTTTTGCATGGTTCTGAAATAGATGTGAAGAATATATGTGAAGAAATTGAGTTTTGTTACTTTGGAAGTAAAGAGGAGAATGTTGAAATTGAGCAAGAAGTAGAGGGTCATGTGGAAGATAGTGTACAGGTTTCCAGTACAGATAATTTCCAGAGGGAAATTGCGACTTTTGACGTGAAATCAAGTGAGAGGCCTAATTTCACTTGTGTGTGTTGTAGACGCACTTATTATAAGAATCAGACTAAGTTAGTGGATTTATATGCAAAAAGTGAAAGGGAAAATAATAGTGAATGGAAGGATTTTGCAACATACTTGATGGTAGAAAATTGTTTTGATTTGGGATTGGATCAACGTGTGTGTACTTATTGTTGTAACAAATTAAAACAAAACCAGATGCCTGCTAGAGCAGTTCATAATAATCTGGAATTGGTTGAGATTCCTTCTGAATTGAAGGACTTAAATACTTATGAATCTATTTTGATTCAAAGTATCCATCCCTTTCAGGCTATTGTAAGAATGGAGCCAAAGACAGGGAAATTGCCTCCATCAGATTTACAGAGAGGATTAAAGGGAAGAGTTGTTTATTTGCCTCTAGATTTCAAGAAAAACATTAACACAATTGGAGTAGAAAAAGTGGAAGAGGAACCTCTGGTTATCTTAGTTAATGGGGTTCCGACAAAGAATAAGAAAATATGGCAAGATTTAGTAGATGTTAGGAAAGTCAAAAGGGCAACATTGTATTTGAAAAAAAATAATAAATACTATAAGAATGTATATGTTGCAGAAGAGGAAGTAAGTGAGGAAGAGGATAGCGATTTGTGTGCTGGTCAAATTGAGAAAGTAGAACCCTCTACTAGTGAAGAAATATATGAACATTATAGTGTTCATCCTTTGCATTCCAAGGAAGTCATGGGGAATGCTATTGAGTTGTTTCAAATGAAACAAGCCAAAGGGAGTCCCATTAGTGTTTGGGAGGAAAGTTTGGAAGCTCGGTGTTTCCCACAGTTTTTTCCAACAGGTCAGGGAGGAAGATATGATGAGCGACCTCATCAAATTCCTGCTTCTGAATACCGGACTTTGCGATTGTATGCAGGAGATGCTAGGTTTCGACAATGCATTCCTTATTTGTTTCATCTCCTGTTTGAAAGCGATCTGTCTGGACTGTCATATGCAGTGAACCACATCTTGAAAAGTGGTATACACATGCAAAACATCTCGGCAAGTGATTTTATGGATAAAGTGAATGTCCAAGATAGTATTTTGGATTCTCACCTGATTAATCTCATGGCGTGTCAGCGTGGTACTAATGAGTACTGGTACCGTCGTCATGGTGATTTAAAATGTATGCTGAGGAACTTAGGTACTCCCACATGGTTCCTCACTCTGAGTTGTGCCGAGTATGGCTGGGAAGACTTACTTCAATTTCTACGAGAGGCAAATGCTAACGTAGATAACATCGAATTCAAGACACCCGGAGAACTGTGCTCTTTGGATCCAGTCAATGTATGTAGGTACTTCAATCATAGATTTGAAGCTATGATGTCTTTCATCATGAATAAGAAGAATCCACCTCTTGGAGAGGTGTTGGATTTCTTCTGGAGAAAGGAGTACCAAGCAAGAGGTGCTCCTCATATACATATGTTGCTGTGGATCAAGGATGCACCTAAATTTGGAACGGATCCAGAAGACTCAGTGATGAGTTTCATCCAACAGTATTCTACGTGTGCTGTTCCAAACGCAAAGGAGAAGAAAAGCCTAAGAGAAAAAGTTCTGCGTTTCCAAAGCCATCGATGTGGAAAGTACTGCCGTCGTAAATTCCGAAACAAAGACAAGTTCTACACCAAATGTCGTTTCGGCTTTCCACGACCGGTGATTTCTAAAGGAAGAGTAAACAGTTTGATGTCTTCGCTGCGACATAATGTGATGAAGAAATCACCTAAAAACACATACAATTTGAAGAGGAACGAAGAGTCCAAGTACATCAACGACTACAACCCGGTGATTTTGTCCATGTGGAATGCTAACATGGATATACAGTTTGTGGCTGATAACTGTATGGCTGTGGCTCGGTATGTGACGTCTTACATCACCAAAAAAGAGAAGACAGAATTGAAGGATATGTGGGAGGACATTTCCCATGAAAAGAGCCTCAGCAAGAAGTTGTACAGTTTCAGTCTGAAGATGTTGTCGCATCGAGAAATCGGAGCGTACGAATGTTCTGACCGGTTGTCTTCAGCAAGTCTCTATGCCAAGTCCAGGAGTATCGTTTGGGCGAGTCTTGGTCTTGCTGCAACGCGTAATCGAGTTCTCAAACCTGTGCGGGAAATTGAGTATTTGGCGGAAAAGGAGCCAAACAGTACCGACATTTTGAAGACAAACATGTTGGATACATATTATCCAAATCGAAGCAGTCACCTCGAGAATGTTTGTCTGTATGAGGTTCTGCAAAATTACATATTCAAGAGGAACATCAAAGAAGATACTGAGAAAGGAGTGTATGCTGTAATAGGAAGTGAGGGATGTCTGGTCAAGCAAAGAAAATGCCACTTGATAAACCATCGAAAATTGAGTGGCGAATCTCCTGAAAAAAAGGAGTTTTTCTATTTAGCACTTTTGCAACTTTTCAAGCCTTGGCGTGCAGAAGAGGAACTGCTTGGAGATTTCCTCTGTTACGAAGACTCTTTCAATGCCGCCAAGGAGACCATAGAATGTCCTGCTTTTCCCAAATATGTAGAAATGTTGAATGCGGAAATTGAGCAGGAAGCAACGATTGCAGCCGAGATTGCCAGAGACAGTTCTCAGGACAGTCAGAGTTCTGCTTCATTGAGTCAGGATCCACTAGGAGGACCTCTTATCGAAAATGAAGCTGCCACTGCTATGAATGAAGTGGAAAGAGCCATGGCACATGCTCAAGAGGATGCGGTTAACTTAGAAGAGTTGGAAAGGCAACTCAACGTTGAGCAGAGGAAAATATATGACGAAGTTACCATGCAAATTGATCATGGATTAAGTCATGATAAGAAAGAGTGCTCATGTACGTCGTTGAAGCCTGTCCGACTGTACGTGAGTGGAGAAGCGGGAACTGGAAAAAGTTTCCTCATTAAAGCAATTTCATGCTATTTGCAGGAAAGGACAGAGTCATCGCTGTCTTGTGTTGTCACTGCTCCAACTGGACTGGCAGCACATAATATTAAAGGGATTACTTTACATCGTTTACTGATGCTGCCAGTGGAGCATGACAACAAATTAGAATATCACAAGCTATCTGGAGATGCTTGTTTTGAAGTTTCAAGAATCTTGAGGAAAATGAAACTTCTTATCATTGACGAAGTAAGCATGGTTTCCAATGTCATGCTTGCCTTTGTGCATTTGAGGATGCAAGAAGTTCTCAAAACAGAGTATGATGTGTTATTTGGTGGCAAACACATCATTGTTTTCGGAGATCTTTTGCAGCTGACACCAGTGAAAGGGCAACCTGTGTTCAAAATGCTCACGCATGAAGATACCAGGAAGTGCCTAGGCAGCATTGGCAACGTCAATATATGGTTAAACTTCAATTATGCTGAACTGCATGAAAATATGCGTCAGGCGAAGGATGAAGTTTACAAGACTATTCTACAAGATGTTAGAATTGGAAAAGTGACCGAGCATGGGAAAGAAGCTTTACATGCACGATTACTGTCAAATTTATATCCAGAACAAGATGTTGTGCCTGAGAATATTTTTCAGAAAATTACTGAAAAGAAATCTGGAATATGTTTGATGCCAACTCTTGCAGAATGTGCCAAATTTAACAACAAAATGTTGCATTTAGAAAAGCAAGAGATTGTGAAACTGGAAGCTATTGATAGAGTAGAGCATATGGGATCAACAATTATTTTGTCTGAGAATCTGAAAACAAAATTGGATTCATTAGAGAAGAGTATATCTAAAACTGCAGGTTTTGAAAAGACTCTGAATGTGTGCTTGAACTGCCGTATAATTTTAAGAAGGAATTTACATGTTGAAAGAGGTCTGGTAAATGGATCAATGGGTAATGTTGTTGATTTTGTGAAATACAGAAATAGAGATGGAATTGAATTTTTAAAAATTAAATTTGATGGCATTGAGGAAGTACAGCTAATTGCTCGTTGTTCTGCTAGATTTTTGCTTGTAAAAGACTTATATGTTCGCCGTAAGCAGTTTCCTGTTTGCTTGGCATATGCGGTGACAATCCATAAATCGCAAGGTTTAAGTGTAGACAGTGCATTGGTGAATATTGGCAGTTCTGTGTTCAAGGAGGGTATGGCATATGTGGCATTGTCACGAGTTAGAACTTTATCGGGATTGTACTTGATTGAGTGTGATGTCACAAACATTTGTGCAGATCTAGATTGTGTTAAGGAATACAATAGGTTAAGAAGAGAGTATGCGCCACATTTGCCTCAGTTTCCTTTGTTTGAGAAACGTCTGGTAGGCCGGAAACGAAGAAATGAGAACAATACTGGGGAGGTTATAGCAAAAAGACAAAAAGTGAATGAACCTAAAATTACAAGCAGAAACAAAAAGGATTCTGTTGAAGATGTTGTTGGTTTTCAGTTTGAAAACAGTTCTGGTGTCAACTGCTATGCTAATGTAGTAATTAATGTTTTGTTTTCTCTAAAAAATGTAAAAGAAGAGATTGTGGTCAATTCTGATCAAAGATTTTGCGGTTTGTTAAATTCTGTGTTAGAGAAATGTACCACTGATAGAAGAAACATAGAAAGTGTGTCTGAAATTCGAAATCTGTTAGACAGATGTTCAGGCCAAACACAATTCTCTCAAAATATTCAGCAAGATTGTCAGGAGTTTTTAATGTATATGCTTGATGTATTACATGCTGAAGGTGTAGATGTAGATCAGCTGTTTGGGCTTTCTTATCAATGGCAGCATGACTGCGAGAACTGTATGATATCAAGTACTACTAGTGTAGACTCAGAAAGATTTATATATTTAACTTTGCCAGACAGTAAATCAGTCTCCTTTAATAAGCTAGTAAAAGCTGCTAATCACAACATGGAGTGTAGCCAATGTAAATCTGAAATGATGTCCACATTATTTATACGAACATATGGCCAGTACGTCATTTTAATGTTCCAACGATGTAGGCCTGATGGAACAAAATTGACAACTTTAATAAAAAAAATTGTAGCTTCGCAGTTGTCAATATCAGGAAGGACTTTTGTAACTACAGCAATTATATATCATGACGGCCCTTCAATATCATCAGGACATTACACAGCTTATTTAAAGTCTAGAAATGGCTGGTCATTCTGCAATGATTCTGTTTTAATTTTCAAAAAAAAATTGCCGTATGACCTTAAAAACTCTTACCTGGTGTTTTTAAAACCAAAATTTTAGGGAAATAATCTCGGGATGTGCTCTGTGGAATTTCAAGAAGTTCTAATGGCTCCTACACAATTTGGCCTTGAGGATAAGTGTAGTTCAGAGACATAACTTCTAATCATAGGACTGGACATCATGGAGATATATATGCACTTTGAATGAGTTCAGAAAAACTGTTTCTTTTTATAAGCTAATTGAAGCAGCCAATCAAAACATGGAGTAGAGGGAATGTAAGTCTGCAATGCTGTCTACTGTTTTACATTGCTTTGTGATTAAAAGTGATGTAGAGAATTAAATAATTGTTGTAGTCATAGAGGTAGTGTAAGTCTGCTTCATATTAAGCAGTATCAGTGTCATAGGAAATGTAGAACATGACTGAGCAAGAAGGGGAAGATATTACTATTCCAGGATTGTGAAAATGATCTTCAACATTTTAATTCTGAAAGTTGCGGAAATGCCAAATGATGGGATTGGCTAACAAGAAATCCAAGAGTTATACATGGCTCTGACAAGATTTGGCCTTGTGGAATCTTGTGGTAGAGAGCAAGAAGTCATTTATTGTATGTAACATGTTTTTAAAAACGATGGAGATTTTCTTTCAGAAAGTGGCGGGCTGAAAGTAATAACAGCACAAAAGAGTGTAAGCTATTCATAGGACATCCTTGGACGTCATGGAAAGTAAGTTAACTTTAAGGAGTTCTGATGTTTGATTTCTGATGTTGTATGGGTTTTTTAAACACAATCATTTTGATTGTGTTTTTTTTTCCCCGCTGTTACATGATGAATACCTTCAAGTCACTGTTTTTAGTGAATTTTGATACATTCTGAGAACAGCAAAAATAAACCATTTAACATGTATAATTAATTCTGTACTGTTTGCATTTATGATGTATATGTAGAACTGTGTAGGAGGCATGGAGAAGGTGAGGCTTCTGTAAGTGTCAAAGTTGTTGCATGCAGTGCTGCACTTCTGCGTATTCTTTCATATGCTAGACTACATCTGCACAATGAGATACCTAAGCAAAGGAAACACAAGTGATGTGATTGTGAAATGAGCAAAATAAATTGCATGTATTTCAATTACATCACCTGTGTTTCCTATCATTACGAATCACATTGTGCAGATCAAGTTTAGGTCTGTCCAGGGAAACATAGGAGGTTTGGACTTTGTTGAAGATTGCAGTGGACATGACTCACTTCATTGGTAGACCTTCACATGTATTATGTCCTCTATTCTCTTCAACAACTCGAAATTTCATTTGCAACCCTGAGTAGGCCTCACCTGAAACAAAACTCTGGATAGTAGACATCTTATTGACATCCTGAAGCAATTATTTTAAATTTGAGTGTCTTGCGATACTTTTCTGAGACAACAGCAATGCAAAAGATGCACCATGTTTTAAGATAGGCCTCACTTCATCTGCATCAAGATAGTGTTAGTTTAAAATGTATATCTTTAGGACTGTGTAGCTTCTGTAAGTGTCAAAGTTATTGAAAAACTGTTTGTCCTTCAATCTTTGCCCTTGTCTTTTGTAATTTTTTAATACATGTTTTTATATTTTTCAAATGTTTGTTCTCTCTTTCACAGATTGAAAGTATAAAAATAAAAAATGAGTAATTTAACGACAATTATAAGGTAAATATTTTGTACTCTTTTCGTTACATTTCTAACACATTGAACTACTATTAGTTCCACTGCTTCATTTCTTTAATCCTCAGTTTCCTGCCTTTGCTACTTCCCTCATTCCTTTCTCTATTACCTACTTACTCAACTCCTTCCACTCTTTTTCTCAGTCCCTTTCTTCTCATAGTTCCTCACTCTTGTTCACTCACTCCGTCTCTATTACTCTTAGTGTCTTTGACTGATCACTGTATCACTATTTGTTCATAATGCTTTCTCTGTGTAGTTGAAGCACACTAAGGGGCATATTATGAATGCAGCCAATAAAATTATTGCTCTTTTTATTGGCAGAAAACTGGTGCAAAAGCGGCTTTAGCGGCAGTTTTCTGCCGCAAAAGCAGCTTTAGCGACACATTTCTGCCGATAAAAGCTGCAAAACTTTTATTGCCTATGTTGATAATATGCCCCTATGTTATTTACATTAGGGCTATATTGTCCAGTATAACAATCAAAATTGCTCTCCAAAGACACCAGGCAAAGCAGACGCTCCCTCAAACAGATCACCAAGCGCAATTTACCTTAGTTATAGCCTAGCCTGTTTTCTGTCGAGACTTTAGCAATCTTTAGAGCACAAGATAAGATCTTTTCACATGGAAGAGCCAGACGTATTGCAATTCTACTTAAGAAACAAGCATTGGCATAGACAATAGGTCTCGCCTTTGGGACCTTATACGTGTTTAGCCATGCAACAGTTGATGTTGCTGCACCAAGGATATTATGCTGCATAACTAAATACTTAGAAGGTCCCAAAGTCGATACCTATTGGCTATGCCAATGCTTGTTTTTCTTTCACTTCGTTATCTATTTTGTTTTTCACAATTATACCCTCTTCTGTCTGTTCTTTGGTAAATAGATCTATTAAACAGTATCTCTTCTTTACTCCCTATAGCTGTCTTTCTTGAAACATCACTCTCTGTTTACTTTCCTTATACTTACACTTTTTTTAAAAAAAAAATTTTTTTTTTGGTTAGCTCCCGGTCCGCGTACCGGGAAGCTAACCCGGGAGCGAACCAAAAGAAATAGAGCTTGCCAGAGTGCTAAACATTGTAGCAATTTTTTTGGAAAGGGAAGGTAGTTCTGAAAAGAACTTTTTTTTTTATATTTTTGTTGTTTTATATTTTTTTTTAATTTTTTTTTTATTTTTTGTTTTTTTTGTATTTTTTGAACGATTTTATAATTTTTTTAGTTTTTTTTGTGGGGGGGGAAACAACAAAAAACAGGCGTTGAAAAGGGCTCAACAGGAGCAAAAAAAAATTACTGGGGGCGGTTAGGGCAATCATGGTGTTCATACGCCAGGTTCAGTGCATTGATGCTCATGTTGCCACAAGCTAATAATGCATGACAGCGCATACATAAATGTATCATATTCCCAAAATTTGGTTGGATATTTGGCACAGTTTCCCGTGCCTCCTCTGGTGATAAAGAAACCGATGTTGTTGGTCTCGCCACAGGAGTTGGTCGAGGATTGTCCATCATATCCCTTAATTCCGCCCGGCTGTAATTTAGGGGATGTTTCCTCGTCATGTGCCTATGCATGGTATGATTACCATAGCTGTATTTTTTGTCCGTCCCTCTGGACAATTGTTCCTTGCATATGAGGCATGTTGCGTACCTGGCATTGACCTTTTTTTGGCCACGAGGGATGGAAAAAAACTGCCAGATGAAACTGGGTTTCTTTCTTGAAACCCGGGGCAACTCTTCCAGGAATTGTGGTTGTTCTCCCTCCTCATCCATCTCTTCATCTTCCTCCTCAGTGTTGGTAACCAACTGGGGAGGTGGTCCTCTCTTCCCATGAGGAGGTGGAGGTGGTGGTGGGGGTGCACCAGCTGAAGCAATCAGTGAAGCCATTTTCATACAATCAAAATAGGTCTTCCAAGAAGCAAAATAGGTCTTCCTCTCACAATAATGAAAGTCAGAGTGAGGAAAGAAGGAGTGGTTTTCATCATTTGGAAAAAACAATACTTCTTAACCAATGAAAAGTGTTATTTTTAGGTCACATGACCTAGCCTTCCATAATTATGAAACTAAAAGTGAAATGAACCAATGAAAAGTTTTATTAACAAGTCACATGACCTCTCACGCTCATGTTACGCGCTGCGGAACGCTCCCCGGTTAGCTTCCGGGTCGCTCCCCTTCGCGCCCCGGTCCGCGCCCCGGGACACTTCCGGGTGCGCTAACGCGATACGTCACAAGACGCATTTCGCGGCAACGCGATACGTCGCGCTTTCGCGCCGGGGATCGCTTCCGGGGAGTTGCGTTTCGCGCCTCGGTCCGCGCCCCGGGGCACTTCCGGGTGCGCTAACGCAGTACGTCATAAGACGCATTACGCGGCAACGCGATACCGTCACTATGTTGATTTGTTACCGGTTCGCGGACCGGATCGCGGAATCGAATTGAGCTAACGGGAAGCTTCCCGGTTAGCGGACAGGGAGCGAAACAAAAAAAATATACAAAAAAAAATTATTAATAAACATATAAAATATATTTTTGGATTTAAAGAAGAATACATTTTACAGCTGTAGATATTAGCTTTTAAAAAACCAATGAAATTCACTGAAAAAACCATAGGTTATAGACCATATATAGTTAGGAATTAGCATTTACAAAACCTTGAAAATTCACTGAAAAAACCATAGGTTATACACCATATATAGTTAGGAATTAGCATTTAAAAAACCTTATTTTACTCACACAAAACCATTGAAATTCCATATATAGTTAGTTGTACTAACTATATATCGCGCACCCGCAATCCACTGCTGATGATGTCACATATTACATCATTCATGACATGGTCAGTGACATCACTGATGACATCACTGATGACATCTCAAATGACATCACTGATGACATCACTGATGACATCTCAAATGACATCACTGATGACATCACTGATGACAACATCCAGTGACTGTATGTTTCTGTAAAGTTAAAATATGTCTTACATATTGAAGAATGAGTGGATTTATAAGTGTCTGGATGAAGGATTTAGTAGGTGCATGACTGACTGTATGAGTGAGTGATTAAATGTGTCTCACTGAGTGCATGGGTTAGTGACTAAACTGTCTTAATTTCTGCATCATTATATCTTTTGTTCTGTAAACTGCTGCATGTGTTGATCAGTAGCTATATGAGTAACTATATGGGTTACTGATTGGTTGCCCATGTATTTGTATGGGAGACTGAGTGTGTGTGTGGGTGTCTGGGAGGTGTATGACTCTGTGCATAGATGTGTGAGCAGTTGATTCACTAGATGTATGGGTTCAAAAGTGCATGTGGAAACAGCTGTATGGGCGGTTGACTGTGTGCATGAGTGTATTGGTGAGTGAATGGATATCTCAGTGCTACATGTCAAAGTAAGTACATATGTAAAACACAGTACATGTGAGAGTTGACATATATAAATAACTGTGCATAAGAGCCAGTGAATGTGTGAGTGGCTGTATGGATCATTGTGAACTTGTATCCGGGATTGTATAAGAGAGTAAATATGTGTTAGTATGTGTTTGAATAAGTAAGGTGTGTATAACTGTATAGTTGAGAAAATGGAGGTGCGATTGATTCTTTGCATGACTGACTAGGTGTGTGTGTAACTTCATGGAGGAGTGACAGTCTGTGAGTGTCTGTTTACACTGAGTGTATCTAAGGTTATATTACAGTCTGAAGAAGTTAATCGTATTATCACATGAATGATGTCATCAGTGATGTGATCAGTAATGTCAAATGAGATGTCATCAGTGATGTCATCAGTGATGTCACTGACCATGTCATGAATGATGTAATATGTGACATCATCAGCAGTGGATTGCGGGTGCGCGATATATAGTTAGTACAACTAACTATATATGGAATTTCAATGGTTTTGTGTGAGTAAAATAAGGTTTTTTAAATGCTAATTCCTAACTATATATGGTGTATAACCTATGGTTTTTTCAGTGAATATATATATATACACATACATATATATAAATGCATATATATGCATATATATATGTGTATATGTGTGCGTGTAGATAGACCGAGGCACAAGAAAGCAGAAAAACAAACGCGAAGAACACAAAAAGGGGGCAGGTTAGATACACCCTGACCCCCTAGGCCTGCCCAGGTGGTCCCGCAAGGACAAAAAAGGCCCACATTTTTTTTTAAAAACCTGGTCTGTTTTTTTAAAAATTACCGCCCGGGGGGACCAAATCGCGGCGGCATAGTGATAAAGAAGTGTGGGGGGTCCACAATCCCCCCCACACTGCCCCGGGAACCGCCGCCCTCGGGGCAAAGCA
Source organism: Lissotriton helveticus (assembly GCF_964261635.1). Classification (NCBI taxonomy): domain Eukaryota; kingdom Metazoa; phylum Chordata; class Amphibia; order Caudata; family Salamandridae; genus Lissotriton; species Lissotriton helveticus. The sequence goes on along the minus strand of NC_136063.1, from coordinate 208,372,583 downwards.
ACGCAGCCCCTTGGCGCATACTGGAGGCTCCTGGTGGCCTACTTGGCCCCCAGGGACCCCCAGTATGCAAGGGGAATTAGTTCCTATTCTGCAAACACGCCAGGGGATGCGCTGCAGAGATGTGTAAAAAAGGGTGTGGCCTCATTACACCTCTCTGCAATGCAGACCCCTGGCGCATACTACAGGTTCCAGGTGGGCTAGTTGGCCCCCATGGACCCGCAGTATGCAAGAGGAATTAGTTCCCCCTCTGCAAACACGCCCGGGGGCTGCGTTGCAGAGAGGTGTAAAAAAGGGTGTGGCCTCATTACACCTCTCTGTAATGCAGCTCCCTGGCTTATACTGGAAGCTCCTGGTGGGCTAGTTGCCGCCCAGGGACCCCCAGTATGCAAGGGGAATTAGTTCCTCCTCTGCAAACGCGCCAGGGGTTGCGCTGCAGAACGTTGTAAAAAGGGGGCGTGCCCTCTGAACACCTGCCTGCAAAAATGTAGTAAATCAGTATAAAAAATAACAATTAATACATTTAAAAATTGTCATTTAAAAAACCTTTGAAGTTCAATGAAAAAACCATAGGTTTCATGGCCTTATATAGTTGGGAATTAGCATTTAAAAAACCTTGCAAATTCACTTAAAAAACCATAGGTTTCAGGCCTTATATAGTTAGGAATTAGCATTTAAAAAACCTTGCATATTCACTGAAAAAACCATACGTTTCAGGCCTTATATAGTTAGGAATTAGCATTTAAAAAAACCTTGCAAATTCACTGAAAAAAACATATGGTTCAGGCCTTATATAGTTAGGAATTAGCATTTAAAAAACCTTGCAAATTCACTGAAAAAAACATAGGTTTCAGGCCTTATATAGTTAGGAATTAGCATTTAAAAAACCTTTGAAATTCACTGAAAAAAGACATAGGTTTTAGGCCTTATATAGTTAGGAATTAGCCTTTAAAAAACCTTTGAAATTCACTCATCTAGGGAAATAATATACCCCTCACCATGGGAAATGACTCCCATGGTGGGGGAGCATTATCAATTCTATTTTTTAAAAGAAAACAGATCTTCAGGATTTTCTTTTTCAAGCTGAAAGTGTTGACAGGAACCGCCGTCACAGTGCTTCCTGACAATGCTTTAAAAATGACTGCAAGTTTGCCTGTTATTTATAAATAAGCTGAGCAGCACCTATGTCAGGGCTATGGAGTAATTTACTCTATTTACCTGGTAAGAAAATGGGTTGCCCACCAGGATAAAAACAAGGCCCTAGATGAGCTGCATTCATTCACCTTAAGTGAAACATAGGAGATGACAGGCTCTGTCAATGCATTGGTGGAGGAGGCACGCACCTCAGTGGATATTTAAAAAGAAGGTGGTAAGATGAGAGGTGGTGGGCGATTCAGAAGTTCTCCAGTATTTAGCTGACACAAACTCTTCGAAGCTGGTGAAAGCTGGAGGGTTACCTGCATCAGTCAATGTCTCGCCCCTTGAGACGGCTGACCTCGCCACCTAGCATCCCAAACTGCAATATGGGCTGCCTCTTTCCATCAACAGGAACATGGTGCCGTGTAAGATTCTACGGGCCAGCAGTAGTATCAAGCATTTTCCAGTTTGCATGTTGTATCATCCCAAAAGCCATACGCAAAATAGGAAATTGCAATTTTTCTGATTACCTATTTTGAAAATGCATTTAGAGAGTCGCAATTTGTGATTCTCTAAATACAATGCACGTAGTGCTTTTCAAATTGTGACCCTGCTGTAAGGAATCGCAATTTACCACCAACTTCAAGTTGGTGGTAAATTGCAAATCCTTAGAAAAATGCACATTTTAGCATTTTTCTCAGTGCCATGTGGCGCACATACATGCTGTTCCCCGCAATTTGCACATATGCATATTTCAGGGGTGCAACAGGGTGTCCTTTTGCCCCCCCTTGCACTCTTGAAATTTAATGCGCAATTTGCGAGTACCTATTGGGTACTCGCAAATTGCGCATGCAATTCCTATTCATTCCTATGGGCCTCTAGGCCCATAGAAATGAATGGGAAGCCATTGCTTATTTGCGACTTGCAATTTGCGAGTCGTAAATAAGGAATGTGTAGGAATCTCAAAAATATTGCTGAAACATTGCATTTTGCGAGTCTAATATAGGGAATTGGTAACATTTGCTGTTATAGACTCGCAAAATCCAATTTTGATACATCTGGCTCTAAATCCATCTCAGTAAATACAAACCTGCAATCTCACACCATTATCTATCCCTCACTCATAATAACATTGTAAGGCACACATCACATACACACCTCTAAAACATACCCTTTAATACATACCCTATATATACCTGGATGTTTTGATTACATTTCTGATATGTTACCTGGCAATACAGTCTTTACTATGTAGTACATTTACCATGGAGTTTTTACAACAAGGATGCAGACTAACACAGTTTGTTCCAACACATTCCTTTACAATGCAAGTGGTTACAATGCCAAAATGGTAACTAAAGGTACTCTGTCTTTAGGTTTATAAGTCAGGTGTTGGATAAGTAGGGGTCAGTATGGTTTAAAAATGGTTAAAAGTGGTGATTTGTGGGGTTAATCCCTAAACAAAGATAGGTTAATGGAGTCAAAAAGAAGGTTTGAAGGGTGTACACCTCCAAAAAAATAATGGTTAGATGTGTTAAAAAGAGAAGTTTGTGGGGCTTCCTCCCGCCATCCCCCCACCCCAAAAAAAATTGGTTTGAAGGAGTTAAAACAGGTTAAAAGAGGGATTTTGGTGTGTTTTTATTGGGGGGGAGGTTCTTTAAGGACTTGCTATTTTTAGTCTATCACTTTTTTAAATATTTAAACTGTGCATGCACACTGTTAGAAGCAAGATGTTTGGGATATAGGGTATAAGGGTGGGGAGTGTATTTGTTTTGGACTGTGTTTGACATGTGGGTATATATTTTTTAAAGAAGCGTGGATATTTTGATTTTTTTAATGGACTTATGTTAACGGTGCGTGCACATTGTTAGGAGCAGGATGTTAGAGTTACAGATCTTAAGGATGAGGAGTTTTAAATATTTGGGTGTGGGTATTTATTTGAATTATTTTAGGGATTTAAAATATATGTATTAATCCCATGGCATGCTAAAGATTCTTTAAAATGTGTATATTTTATAATATAACACTAAAAAACCAAAAAGACACATATTACAATCAAAGTAGTATTTGAACACTGATAAGTTTCCCCTGCCAATTTTCTGGCAATGTGGAGGAGGATCTTGCTCTCTTCAAAAACTGGTTCTCGGCCAGATTGGAGGTATTAGCTCCGGAGATGAAGACTAAATCTACTGAGAGACGCAGCTCCGCTCCCTGGTTTACTCCGCATCTAAAAGCTCTACGTCAGGAGTGTAAGAAGGCGGAAAGGGCCTGGCGGCGAGGCTACGATCCAGCTGAGAAATTGCGATATAGAGTGGTGACAAGATCATACCACAAGCAAATCTGGGTGGGGAAAAAGGAGTTTTTGGAGCGAAGAATTGATGAGGCCGACAACGCGAGTAGAGAGATTTTTAAAATTGTCAAGGACTTTACGTCTCCCTCATTATATACCCCCTCTCACACGCACTCAGAAACTTGGATTAAGCAATTGGCCGAGTTCTTTGTGGATAAAATTAAATCTATCCAGGACTCCCTCTGTCCTGCTTGCTCTTTGTCGGCTGTCAGCTGTCGCTCGCCCTTGCCTCTTTTGGATGGTGATGGGCCTATTATGTCTGAATTTCCTCCTATGACCCTTATCAATTCTTTGGACCTTCTGTCCAGCTTGAAATCGGGCTCACCGCTGGACCCTTGTCCGGCGAAGTGTCTGGGGAGAGTGGCGTCAGCTGTTAACATCTTGCTGAACCCACTTCTTAACTCCTCTCTGTTCACCGGTGTGGTCCCTCAGCCATGGAAACGCGCCTTGATCCTACCATTGATCAAAAAGCCAAACCTTGACCCTCTCACTCATGCCAACTACAGGCCGATCTCTCTCCTCCCGGCGCTGGCTAAAGTAACCGAGAAGCATGTACATCGGTCGATCTCTAATTTCATCGAAGAGAACGACCTTCTTCATATGTCTCAATCTGGTTTCCGTGCGAATTTTAGCACGGAGACTGCTCTTCTCGAGGTTACCGACGCCATTAGGGAGGTTTTAGACTCTGGTGGTAAGGCCGTGTTGGTCATGCTTGATTTGTCAGCGGCATTTGACACCGTCCCCCATGAAGGCCTCCTGTTAAGACTCTGGGAAATCGGCCTAAGGGGGACGGTGTTGAGTTGGTTCAAATCCTTTCTGACCGGCCGCCGGCAAATGATCTGGGGTGGGGGTACCTCAGGGTTCCATTATTAGCCCCATGCTGTTTAACATCTTTTTGGCCCCTCTGGCGGCGGTTGCGGAATCTTTTGGCGCCCAGATCATATCCTATGCTGACGATACCCAGCTTCTGTTCACGTGTGACAGAGGCGGGATTTTCGATGGCATACGGATTAGGGACTGTCTCGAGGCGGTTTTCGAGTGGTTCCGCTGTCAGGGTCTTAAATGCAACTCCGACAAATCGGAGTTGCTTTTCTTTGGCTGCACTCCTGTTTCCAACTGGAAGACCTGGTGGCCACAGGACATGTTTCCCCCAGACACTGCCTCTGTGAAGGCAAAGAATTTAGGAATTCTGATTGATTGTGACCTATCCTTTCGGCCCCATGTCATCGGGCTCTCAGGGAAATGCTTTGGCATTCTCAGGATGCTTAGGAAATTTCTTCCTTTGCTGTCACTTCACCACAAAAGAACCATCGTGCAGGCATTAATAGGGTCGCGTTTAGACTATGCGAACGCCCTCTATTTGGGTCTACCCAAATATCTTTTGACCCGCCTGCAAGTGGTGCAGAATTCTGCGGCCCAAGCTATTTACGGACTTTCAAGACGGGCCAACGCTGCTGAGCTTTTAAAAGCTTTGCATTGGTTGCCCATCTCTAAGAGGATCCTTTTTAAAAGCCTCACTCTTGTTTTCAAAGCCCTTCATGGTATTGGTCCCAAGTATATCGGGAAACGTTTTTCTTTTTACCAGCCTAGCAGGGCTCTACGTTCTGCTTCATTGGCCAAAGTGGCTGTGCCGGTCATTAAGCGCTCCAGAACTGGAGGCCGGGCATTTCGTTACCTGGCCTCGCGGGGCTGGAATGAGCTCCCTTTGGCTTTAAGAAGGGCAAGTAATCTTCTTGTTTTCAGGAAGGAACTAAAGACCTGGCTCTTTTCTGTATAGGGTTTTCTACTTTGGTTTCTTTTCTTCTTTCAGCTTTTAGTTGTTATGTTTGTCACTCTGCATAAGTTTTCTTCGCTAAAGCGCCGGGATGCTCCTTTGGAGTAGCCGTGCGCTATAGAAGAAATAAATAACATAACATAACATAACATAACTTAAATTTTCCTGTAGATTTCCATTCAACTTGTGGGCAAAATAGTCCTTTTTTACTTTTTACTTCAGCCATTTCTTTGATGTTTTCTTGTTTAAGTTTCTTTCCATGCTAGAAGTTTGCAAACGAAGACAGTCCGGAAAAACTTTATTCTTTTAAGAAATATACTTTATTAAGATATGCTTATTGTAAGGACAGTGTAAGAGAGGTTAGGTTGTTAACATAATGTTGGTTTTGTGTTATTTTGCATTTAGTTTATTTTTAGGGAAAGTTTCCTTAACTGTTCCTGAAGCAACAAAGAAGCACATCTGGAGACCGATCAAAAATCGAATTAATGATGTGGGGGTTTACTACATGCAGCGAGGCTGAGACACAGAGTAGGCGGTATTACCTCTGCTACAGAGTAAAGGAAGATCGGGCAAGCCGGAGGAAGGAAGCTGCTGGTATTATAGGAGGCCCATCCCTACAGCCACTTCTCACACGTTTAGATGGGGCCATTAGAAGAACCTTATCTGCAGGAGGTATATCTGGTCTTACTAATATAGATATGTCTGAACATCCTTACCCAAACCCAGGTTAGAGTAATTTTGAAAAAAGACCACATTGGTTTAAATCAATAAGTGACTTTATTAATTCTTTAATGTAATTTTTATGAAACAGTTTTAAGCTATTAATGGTAAATTTGAAATAAAAACGCAACATGTTTTAGGTTGTATATTGAAATGCATTAAGTGATTTGTAGTCCATTATACACTGTGCAACTTCTTAATTTGCCAAAAAAAACCTCTGAAACAAAAGTAAGCCATTAATTTTATTTTCAATCTTTATTTAAAAAATAATATTGTTAGAAACATAATTTTTTTACATATGTTCATATGACATGTAACAGAACCTAAACATTTTAACATATCATATCATAGACAATTTCACCACAGAGATAGAATGAAACATTTTTTAGCGCCATGATGATTACAATCTGAATGAAGAAGAGAATCAGAACAGTACCATCAATGATCTGCCTACACCAATGAAAATTGCAAATACGGCTACATTTTCTAAAACAACAGTGGCTCCAAGAAGACAAACAGCCTGAGCTTCTATACATGTATGTCTGCCTACATGAAATAGAACACAGTTTTACATCTAAAGACTTAAAAGGTAAGGATTCATACCTCTACAATAGCTCTCTCAACGGCATGATGAGACAGGTACAACACTATCTAGAGAAGAAATTGTGCATCTAGACAAATCTGTTAGAAGCCCAAAATAAGCAATTAGATGCAATACGTATGATTCGCAGAAACATCGATGAAGGCTTATCTGCAATGATTAATTTCATTGATAATCTGAAGGAAACCAAGAAATCTGTATGTGATGCCATTTCTAAGGAGATACTTCAACGGAGCAAAATACAGCATCTTGTAGGGTTTAACATGCTAAATTATATTATATATTCAGCAGGAAATGGCACACTGTTGCAGAAAGCTTGGGGCAGGTTACATCATCAATGCAATTGGTGCAAACTATATAGCAGATTTAATGGGACCCCCTCGAGTTTAAAGTTGGTCAGGGAAAGAGGGGAATGAAAAGAACACACAACAGATAGGTTTCCCTCCTAGACCGTACTTATTCACCCATGATATACTTCATTTTCCTTTTTACAATACATCTCAAAAGTACATTAGTGACAATCACAAAAGGTTCATTTTATTATTTATTATTTGCACAAATTCTTTTTTCTTTTTTTCAAACCATTTTATATATATTTCATTCTTTTTCTTTTAAACAATTCATTTCATCTCATGTTTAGTATCAACAAAATGGTATTACTTTTCATTACATGGACACATAATTCCGTGATTTATATAAATAGAAAAATCTACAATGATATATACAGTATAAAAAAGAGAACAATTATCAAAAAAGTCACAATTCATCAAAAAGGAACCACAATTAATCACAAATATATACACACCCCCTGATACACACCACTCGCACACCAATCGTACTAACACATTTAAACTCTCAAACAAAATCTGAACAAGGATGGGATCTAATTGACAAAGAAAATGTCTGTCAACAAGTGAATCTCAGAACACTAAATGAGATTCCGCACTAGGTCGGTCGATGCGCGTTTCTGTGGGACTGAGCCACCTTCCTCAGGACCTCTCCAGGTACAGACATACAGTTACCAGGGGACCTAAAAATGTACAAAATATATGTCACCAACGCTGTACTTAAAAGAAAGCTTCAAAGTGCATTTACATATAGCAATCCAACATAGGCCTGCCTGTGTGACCAACTAACATCTATATCTCAAATCATCCAATACTTTAAAGTAATGTTCCAGTGATGAGGCAACACCTGCTCTAGAACGTGAGGAGACTTGCGGCAAAGTAGTATTTCTGTGTCGGGTGCCACAAAATGTGAGCATATTTGTGGTTAGGCTGCTGAAAAACAAGGGGACATTTTGCAGACAAATATAGAGAGGACAGTCCTACTAAGCTAAGATAGAGGCATTGAAAATATGTTGTGATAAACATAACAGAAATTCCGATTTTGCCATTGTGTGTCTTCAATGTTCCTGTAAATAAACATGGACATCGGAATTACTTATCTACATTGTGACTTTGAGTGTTAACTTATATCTTGCATTTACTAAGTTTAATATACATTATAAAAAATGGCTGTTTGTAATGTAGATTTATTTTTTGCTTCCATCTGCAGCTCTGATTGCCCCATGTGATAGGTTCTCCCCTTCGGAGGTATCTACTTCCTGCTGACTAAGAAGTCCCTTTCCAGTCCAGATGTTGTGCAATATAGCACAAACTGTGACTATATTACAGGCCAGTGGTGGAGAATATTGGAGAGCTACACCTTTTTGTGCAGGTAGCGATACCTCACCTTAAGAAGGCCAAACGTTCATTCAGTGACAGCCTGAACCATGTGTTGATCTAAGGAATTTAGCATACAATTAATGTTTAAAAAGTGCTGGCTCTTCCTATCATGATATAAAAAAATATGTAGCACTTGGCAGACAAATTAAAACATGTACAGCCTATAACCTCGGGAAAATGTGCCAAAGGAAAAAAAAAACAATTTTGTTTGTTGTAAATCCGGGGAAGTATTTGGAAACAAAATATGTCTATTAATATTAACAGCTTGCATTTCTCTCCCAGTGTTGAGCCATCTTTTGGCTATTTTAGGTAGTTGGCGCGTGGGCTCCATAATTATTTTTCTACATAAGGTATCCATGCCAAATTTGTGTCCTTTTTACTAACATCCTGTGGATTGTGAAGGTATCCAGTGTTTGTGGATTCCTCTCGAGGGGACTGAGAAAATAGGCAAAATGTAGCTAAATTATGATGTTTTGGTTAAATATACTCATGGGTGATCAGGAAAGCTATAGATTTCTGGAAAGTAGATTCAATTCCGAATTCAGCAAGGGGTCATATGTGTGGATCCCTCAAGGTTTTCCCAAATAAACTATCTGTAAAAATAAAAACATATTGAAAATGAGTAGGAAAAAACAGCTATTTGTGACCGTGTTTTCTTCTGTACCTTTTTGTCACAATGGCTGATTTACAAAAACAATATACTGTTAAATCTGCTAGGCCCTTCTAGTTGAGGGGAAAGGTACCCATAGCCAACATACGAGTTGCATCGTACAATGGTTTTTCATTGAATACCGTGTATAGACCAATTCATATGGTGAACTATGTTCAGGGAAACATGGGTATCAAGGAGACCTGTGTTTCTGAAATGAACAGAAAATATGGAGTTTAGAATCCGTGGTTATGTGTACATCTGTGAATTTGTGGGCACATATACTTTCATATAATTTAGAGGGTATTTCCCAAAATGTCTTCTATCTTACACACTGGCTTACATTTAGAGGGCACACATGCAGCATAATTAAAATGGTAATAACAAATGTACTAATAATTTATGCTCCCACATGTCTTCTGATAAAAATTGTATCTTAGTTTCGTGGGTAGGCCTAGTGCGCGCAGCAGGAAATGGGCCAAAACATAACATGGATGAATCCCATTTTTCCAAGGAAAATAGAACCTTTTTCACAATGTGGGTAACTGTGGATTTTGGACCATAGCTCAGCTGGCACCCAGGGAACCTTAGCAAACTTGCACATTTTTTAAAACTAGATACCTGGGGGAATATAAGGTGAGTGACTTGCATGGCTCTCACTGTTGTTTTCTATCCAGAATCCCTTGCAAACCTCAAACTTTGACTAAGAACACATCTTATGTTTTTATTTATTTTTTATTTAATGAGTTTTATATAGCTCTGGCAAGACCCATAGGTATCAGAGCGCTTTACATAAGGCAGTTGTAAATTACGAGTATTAAATTGGTTACATACTGAATACATAATAACGACAAAAGTACAGTTAAGGTGCAGTAAATAAATGTCGGTTGCACAGAAATTAACAAGGGTTATGAATTGAATTGAACAAGGGTAGTGGGAAAATCAAAAAAAGGGGGGGACAAAAGTAGTGTTTAGAGAGAGGGAGCGGGGATAGGAGGGTATGGAGGAATGGCAGACCGGAAAGAGGTAGAAAATCTGAGGATCATCAGAGGGAACGAGGGGACAGGGGAGAGGACAAAGGATCAACAAGAAACCGGGTCCGGGTCCGGAGGAATCGGAGGAGATCAGCGCCAAAATGGCGGGCAGGGCGAAAAACAAAAAGTCATAAAGTCCATAGATGTGACCCAAGAAGCCTGTAGGCTCAGGACAACTGGGGCATCGGTGAAGGCAATCTGCCGGTTGTGGCTCCCGCGCCCCCATACCTGGAAAAAGGTCTCTTGGGACTAAGAAGTTGCGAACGAGGCAGAGCATATCCAGGTAGACAGCCAGCATGGGCAGGCAGCGAGGCGGCAGCGAGGCGGCAGCGAGGACTGGCAGGCAGCCGATGGAGACAAAGCAACACCTTGGCTGGCCCAATTATACTTCATCAGTGGCGACTCTTACAGAGGCAGTGAGCAGAGGGAGAGAACAGCAGCATCAGCGGGATGAGGAAAGTCTTTCTCCGATGTCCAGCTGGGTAAGTGTCTGCCGCAGGGGGAACCCGGGCCTGACTCCTCAATAGCCGAACCAGGCGGCACCACTGGGCAATGGCCAAGAGGTCTCGAAGTCCCGGGAAGAGTGGAAATCATGCCGTAGAGCAATCCATCACCACCCGGAGCCCTCTGAAGGGACCAGAGCTGCGCCGAGGCTGGATAATCACCAGGAGAATGGTGAGCTCCGAGTGAGGCGGACGAGTCGGAAAGAGGGGCATCAGCGGTAAGGTAATCCATGCCTGATGTCCTGTTTACAGGACACTCCCGCGCCGCACGGCCACCAGCTGTAGCGTGTGCTACTCCCTCCCGCTGCCGCCCTCAGCCTCGCTGAGCCCGCCCTGTGGACCCCGCCCCCCCCGCTGCATCTCCCGTATTTTTCGCCTGCTGCCGTTTTCCTGTCTGTTGGCTACTTACTTGTGTGCTTTACTTGCTGTCTGCTGTAATTGTGTGCCCCGTCCTTGGTCCATAGTTCTACTGTGTGATTGCTAATTTATTTCGTGTTTTCTCCCCCTGCGCCGATCACCTCGCTCTGCCCCTGTGACCCCCGCCCCGCTTCCCCCCGCCGTGCTCACAGCCACGCCCCCTTTGCCTTCTGTGCCCTCCCCGCTCCCGCCTCCCAGCTGCTCCGCCCTCCCTCCCACTTGGCCATATATGGCGACCGCGCGTACGCGCAGCGGGCACGCCGATTGTGCGCCGAAGGCGCGCCAAAGGTAAGCCCGTCTGCGCCCGTCCGCGCCTGGTCCGCGCCCAGTGCCAGGACCCCTGGCCCCCGCAGACACCAGCCCGCCCGCCGGACCTACAGCGCCACCGAACTCAACGCACTTAACGCCGGCCGACTCCCGGGTTGCTACCAAGCCACCCCGAGACGTACCCACGGACCCTTCTGCTGCAACTCCTGCAAGTTCACCTGCATCCGGACCTGCACCACTCCAGCAGTGGCCAAGAACTCGACGAGCAACAGCAGCAGCCACCTGCAGTGCATCCTGCTCAACACCCGATCCGTCCACAGACACGCCGTCGAGCTCTGGAACCTGCTCGACACCACATCCCCAGATGTCGCCTTCCTCGCGGAAACCTGGATGAACGCCTCCACAGCGCCCGTCATCGCAATTGCCATCCCGGACGGCTACAAGATCATCCGGAGGGACCGCGTCAACCAGACCGGAGGAGGCATCGCCATCATCCACAGGAACTCCATCCGCATCACGACCAACACCAACGACACCCTCGCACCCGCCGAGCACCTGCACTTCCAGATCTACATCAACCCCAAGACCACCCTCAGAGGCACCCTCATCTACAGTCCCCCGGGACCACGCACACAATTCAGCGAGGACATCGCCGACTTCGTCAGCCCGCATGCCCTCCCCTCTGCTGACTACATCCTCCTCGGGGACATCAACTTCCACCTGGAGAACAACAACGACCGCAACACCACGACCCTGCTGGACAACCTCGCTAACCTCGGACTCAAGCAACTGGTGACCACCCCCACCCACTACGCCGGACACACACTCGACCCCGTCTTCTCATCCAGCAAGGACGTCGCCTTCAGCCACGCCACCGGACTCCCCTGGACGGACCACAGCTGCGTCCACTTCAGCTTCAAAAGGACCACGATCCACCACCAACAGCAACAGGTTGCACGCAGAGGCTGGAACAAGATCACAGCCGACCAGCTCGCGACTTCCCTGAGCAAGAACCCACCCACCAGCGCAACGAGCCCCAGCCAAGTGGCCACCAACCTCACGAAATGGATCAGCGACTGCGCAGACGACCTCGCCCCTCTGAGGACCCCGCCTAGCAGACCCGGCAGCAAGAAAGCCCCATGGTTCACCGACGAACTCAAGAGCTCCAAGAAGGACTGCAGAGCCCGTGAGAAAGCCTGGCGCAGAGACCCAACACCGGACATGACTGCCCTCAAGCTCGCCACCCGAAAACACCACCAACTGATCCACGCCACCAAGAAAACTGCATTCAAGGAACGACTGGACAACAACGCACACAACAGCAAGGAACTCTTCAACTTCGTCAAAGAGCTCTCCAACCCCAACGCCGGAAACAACGACATCACCCCTTCGCAAGACCTCTGCAACTCCCTCGCCTCCTACTTCCAAAACAAGATCGCGGACATACACAACAGCTTCAGCATTCATCCGACGCACGCCTCGACCGAACCACCGCCCCCCACCACCTCCCTCCGCGCTTGGACCCCGATCAGCACCGAAGACACCATCCGCACGATGAACTCCATCCACTCCGGATCTCCGACCGACCCTTGATCTCACCATGTCTTCAACAAGGCCGACTCTGTCATCGCACCCCACCTGCGGGACATCATCAACACCTCCTTCAACACCGCTACCTTCCCGGAGAGCTGGAAGCACGCCGAACTCAGCGCTCTACTGAAGAAACCATCAGCCGACCCCACCGACCTCAAGAACTACCGTCCCATCTCGCTGCTCCCGTTTCCCGCAAAAGTCATCGAGAAGACCGTCAACAAGCAGCTGGCCGCCTTCCTCGAGACGAACGGATCCCTCGACCTCTCGCAGTCTGGCTTCCGGGCCAACCACAGCACCGAGACCGCCCTGATCGCAGCAACAGATGACATCCGAGCCCTGCTCGACAACGGAGAAACAGCGGCCCTCATCCTCCTAGACCTCTCCGCGGCCTTCGACACTGTCTGCCACCGTACCCTAGTACAGCGCCTCAGCAACGTCGGAATCCAGGAGAAGGCACTGGAATGGATCACCTCCTTCCTCGCCGGAAGGACAAAGAGAGTCCGCCTCCCCCCCTTCAGATCAGAAGCCACCGAAGTCATCTGCGGCGTTCCTCAAGGCTCCTCGCTGAGCCCAACCCTCTTCAACGTCTACATGAGTTCCCTCGCAGCCATCGCACGCCAGCACAACCTCAACATCATCTCCTACGCCGACGACACCCAGCTGATCCTCTCCCTCACCAACGACCCCGCCACCGCCAGAGCCAACCTACACGAAGGGATGAAAGAGGTAGCCGAATGGATGAAGAACAGCCGCCTGAAACTGAACTCGGATAAGACGGAAGTCCTCATCCTGGGATCCTCACCCTCCACCTGGGACGACTCCTGGTGGCCCCCCGCCCTAGGCAGCGCACCCAAACCAACAGACCACGCACGCAACCTGGGCTTCATCCTGGACTCCTCCCTCTCCATGACCAGACAAGTCAACGCCGTCTCCTCGTCGTGCTTCAACATCCTTCGCATGCTGCGCAAGATCTTCCGGTGGATCCCCACTGAGACCAGGAAGACGGTCACCCAGGCCCTCGTCACCAGCCGACTGGATTATGGCAACTCCCTCTACGCCGGAACCACCGCCAAACTCCAGAAGAGACTCCAGCGGATCCAGAACGCCTCAGCTCGACTCATCCTGGACACCCCCCGTCGCAGCCACATCTCCGGGCACCTGAAAGACCTGCACTGGCTCCCAGTCAACAAGAGAATCACCTTCCGCCTCCTCACCCACGCACACAAAGCCCTGCACAACCAAGGCCCAGGATACATCAACAGCCACCTCAACTTCTACGCTCCCAATCGCCAGCTTCGATCGACCGGCCACGCCCTCGCCGCCGTCCCCCGCATCCGAAGAGCCACCACAGGGGGAAGGTCCTTCTCCTACATCGCCGCCAAGACCTGGAACTCCCTCCCAACCCACGTCCGCCTGACCCAGGACCACCTCGCCTACAGGAAGCAGCTCAAGACCTGGCTGTTCGAGCAGTAGCGGACCCCCCCTCCCCCAGCGCCTTGAGACCCTCCGGGTGAGTAGCGCGCTATACAAATGCTTTGATGGATTGATTGATTGATGTCCGTCTGGGTAGGAGACGGCCTTGTGGGAAACCCGGGCCAGATGTCTTAAAGTCGAACCAAGCGGCTCCACCGGTCATTGGCCAAGCCTTCTCCATGTCCGCTGTCTGGATACCGGAGAAAAATATGAGGAAAAAATACAGGGCTTAAGGGGTTTTAGGTCCAGAGCGGCAAACACTGACTGGGAGCTCCCGGCCAGAACGACTCACCGGGCGGCCATCTTGATGCACATTTCTGTGATGGAAAGTTCTGGAATATGCAGGGGACCACAAACTTCCTTCCACCCAGCATTACCCTAAGTTTTCTGATAGAAATGGTACCTCAATTTGTGTGGGTAGGCATAGTGCCCGCAACAGGAAAATTGCCCAAAACGCAAATACGGATACATTACATTGTTCTACATAACATAGACCCCTAACCAAAGTGGGTAGCTGTGGACATTGGGCCCTAAATCAGCCGGCACTTAAGGAAACCAAGCAAACATGCACCTTTTCGAAAACTAGTCATGAGGAGGACTGCAGGGTAGGGTAACTTGCTTGGCTCTCACCAGCTTTTTGTTTAACACAGAATCCCTTGCAAACCTCAAACTTTGACTGAAAAACACATTTACTTCACATTTCTGTGATGGAAAGTTCTACAGTCTACAGGGAGTCACAAACGTCCTTCCACCCAGCATTCCCTCAAGTCTCCAGAAAAAGATGGAACCTCCCTCATGTAGGTAGGCATAGTGCCTACCTACAAAAAAGGCCCAAAACGAAACATTGATACATCGCATTTTCCCACTCACAACTGACCCATTTTTTTGCACAGTGGGTAGCTGTGGAATTTGGGCACTAACTTAGCCAGCATCTAGAGAAACCTGGCAACTAGACACATTGGGGAATCTAGGGTGGGATGACTTGTGTGGCTCACAACAGGTTTCTTTACCCAGAATCCCTTGCAAACCTCAAACGTTAGCTAAAAAACATATTTTCCTGACATTTCTGTGATTGAAAGTTCTGGAATCTCATGGGAGCCACAAACTTCCTTCCACCCAGCATTCTTCCATGTCTCGCGATAAAAATGGTACCTCATTTTCGTGGGTGGAGCTAGTGCCAGGATAGGAAACAACCCAAAATGCAAAATGGATACATCACATTTGTTCCACTGAAAACGGACCCTTTTTTTTGCAAAGTGGGTAGCTGTGGATTTTGGGCCCTAGCTCAGACGGCACCTAGGGAAACTTAACAACCTTGCTTATTTTTATAAACTAGACACCTGGGGGATTCCAGGGTGGGCTGGGTTGTGTGGCTCTCATTGGGACGTTTTTATCCAGAATCTTTGCAAACCTCAAACTTTAACTAAAATACACATTTTCCTTACATTTCTGTGATGGAAAGTCCTGGAATTGGCTGGAAGCAACAAACTTCATTCCACTCCTCAACATCCCCCAATAAAAATGGGTCCTCAGTTGTGTGGGTAGGCCTAGTGCCTATGACAGGAACCAGCCCAAAACACAACGTGGATACATCATATTGTTCCACTCAAAGCTGACCCTTTTTTTGGTAAAATCTGTAGATGTGGATTATGGGCCCTGGCTGAACCTACACTTAGGAAAACCTAGCAAACTTGCAAATTTTTAAAAACTAGACAACTAAGGGAGTTCAAAGGGACATGGCTTGCGTGGCTCTTACTAGGTAATTGTATCCAGAAGCCAGAAGCCCTTGCAAACATCAAACTTTAGTATAAAAACACATTTTTCTAACATTTCTATGACGGAAAGTCCTGGAGTTGGCAGGGAGCTCCAAATTTTCTACCAACCTAACCTATCACATGTTCCACAATAAGAATGGTACACCACTTGTGTGGGTGGACATAGGGCCATATGTATCAAGCCCAAATGTGTTTGCAAACGCCAAAATTCTCAGAATTTCTGCGTTTTTGAACGCATTTTCGCAAAATGGTATGTATCACACAAAACTGCATGAAAAATAAGGAATCGCAAAAATTGCGATTCCTTATTTTGCGATTGTATTTAAGAAATCGCAAATTTTGCGATTCCTTAAATGCAATGTAAGAAGCAGAAAAAAAGTGCAATTTTGCCTTAAGGAATCGCAAATGACCACCAACTTCAGGTTGGTGGTAATTTGCGATTTCTGTGAAAAATGCACATTTTTGCATTTTTCAAAGTGCACTGTGAAGCACATACATGCCCTTAGGGCATGTATGTGCACCACATGTGCACCCATGCAAATTTCAGGGGTGCAACAGGGTGTCCTTTGGACATCCCTGCACCCTTGAAATTATTCTCAAGTTGCGAATCTCAAATTGCGAATCGCAAATTGAGAATAACTTCCCATTCATTCCTATGGGCCTCCTGGCCCATAGAAATGAATGGGAAAGTATTCCTTAAAATTGCGATTCGCAATTTGCCAATCGCAATTAAGGAATTTTAGGAAATCGCCAAAAAAATTCGATTTTCTACATACATACCAATTTGCGAATCTCAAATAGCGATTTCTTAAAAATCAAATGGGTACCTTCATACATATGGCCCAAAGTAACCACAACACAAAAGGCCCTAAAGCACTACATTGATAGATAAGCAATATGGGTGGCTGAGATATTTAGGGCTGAGCTGTGGCACCACCCATGCAAACCTACAAACCACAAACATTTTTAAAAGCTAGACAACCAGGGGATTCCAAAGTGGTGTATCTTGCACGGATCCCATGAGGTTTTCTTACCCACAATGCTCTGCAAACCTCTAACTTTGCCTGAAATCTTGTATTTTTCTCACATTTTTGTGACTGAAACTTCTGGATTCCACAGGAATCCACAAAGTTTCTACCACCCAACATTACCCCACCCGTGCCAATAAAAATGCTGCACCAGTTGTAGAAGCACTTGATACCAGTTTTTATTGAATTCCCTCATTCCACACACAGATATTTTTTTTTAAATCTTCATTTTTTAACACAGGCTGTACACAATTGGTTTATAGTCCTGATGAAGACCCCATGGTGATGTCACTCAAATACACAGGTAATGAAGGGCCGAAACATCGGCGTTAAACATACAAGCATTGTTGCCCAAATAGACATACTTAAAAGTTGGAGATGATAAATGATTGGTCAATTTAGGGCTTTTTCATTGTAAAATTACTGCTGCACAATCAATTTATACTCTATGTGTTATATATGTATTATAATTTGGAATTTTGTATTGCTGATCTGTATACTATATTTTTTCAGTCACCTTTAATGTCATGAGAATTGTAAATTTTGTTGTATGTGTACTCTGTGTTTTAGTCCTGTTTTTTTATCACTTATCACATATGATATATGATTTCTTTAAATATATCTGATCTTATATATGTGTATGCTCAGTGTGGTGTTTTGATGAATTATTAATTGATGGTCCTACCTTTGTGAGGACACAGTGATACAAAAAAACGATCTCTTTCGTGGCAGAACCACATGCCGTATTCCTCCATTTACAGAAAATTAGACCACCGTGGGGCATATCCTCTGACCCAGTGGCAGCATCCATTTCTAGGGCAACTGCAACTACTTCTCCTTCAATCTTCATTGGCTGCCTGTGAGCCTCGTTGCCAGCAGTCTCTCGCACATCAAGCCCTGGAAAAGAAAGAAACAGAAGACTCCACAAACGTATTCCGACACCGTGTCTTGTGGTCATGGCGTTCTTGACAACATGAGCAAACAAGCATTACAAATGAAATAGGTTTCGCCTTTTATTACGTTAAAGCCATTTGCAGCCGCGGGCCGTGGAGGGAGTTACGGTGGGGCATGGAGTGACCACCGCGCCTCTGGCCTGGTTGCCCCCTCGCTCCTCCGCGCTCCTGCTCCAGAGACCCCTGCTGTGCCAGACCTTCATCAACACCGAGAGCAGCGCCCCAGCCGCCGCAGGGCCGCCCGCTCAAACCGATCCCGTTTTCCCACCGCTTCCTGCCTGCGGCCTCGCCCCCTCGCCACACGATTGGTGGACGCGACCCCGCCTCCCAGCTGACCCGCCCTCCCGGCTCCCCTCTTATGTCGCCCCCTCAGCGACCGCGCAGCGGACGCGCGCAGCGGGAGCACCGATTGAGCGCCGAAGGTGCGCCAAAGGTAAGCCCGTCTGCGCCCGTCCGTGCCTGGACCGCGCCCAGTGCCAGGACCCCTGGCCCCCACCGACAGAAGCCGACCCGACGGAGCTACGACGCCACCGAACTCATCGCTCTCAACACCGGCCGAACCCCGGGTTGCTACCGAGCCACACCGAGACGCACCCACGGACCCTTCATCTGCAACGCCTGCAAGTTCACCTGCAACCGGACCGGCACCACTCCGGCAGTGCTCAAGACCTCGACGAGCAGCAACAGCAACCACCTGAAGTGCATCCTGCTCAACACCCGCTCCGTCCACAGACACGCCGTCGAGCTCTGGAACCTGCTCGACACCACAGACCCAGACGTCGCCTTCCTCACGGAAACCTGGATGAACGCCTCCTCAGCGCCCGACATCGCCATCGCCATCCCGGATGGCTACAAGATCATCCGGAGGGACCGCGCCAACCAGACCGGAGGAGGCATCGCCATCATCCACAGGAACACCATCCGCATCACGACCAACACCGACGACACCCTCGCACCCGCCGAACACCTGCACTTCCAGATCCACGTCAACCCCAAGACCACCCTCAGAGGCACCCTCATCTACAGACCCCCGGGGCCACGCTCACAATTCAGCGAAGACATCGCCGACTTCATCAGCCCGCACACCCTCCCCTCCGCCGACTACATCCTCCTCGGGGACCTCAACTTCCATCTGGAGAACAACAACGACGGCAACACCACCACCCTGCTGGACAACCTCGCCAACCTCGGACTCAAGCAACTGGTGACCACCCCCACCCACTACGCCGGACACACACTCGACCCGATCTTCTCTTCCAGCAAGGACATCGCCTTCAGCCACACCACGGAACTCAACTGGACGGACCACAGCTGCGTCCACTTCAGCTACAGAAAAACCACGCTCCACCATCACCAGCAACAGGCTCCCCGCAGAAGCTGGAACAAGATCACTGCAGACCAGCTTGCTACTTCCCTGAGCAAGAACCCTCCCACCAGCACAACGAACCCCAGCCAAGCAGCAACCAACCTCACGAAATGGATCAGCGACTGCGCAGACGACCTCGCCCCGCTGAAGACCCCGCCGAGCAGACCCGGCAGCAAGAAAGCCCCATAGTTTAACGACGAACTCAAGAGCTCCAAGAAGAACTGCAGAGCACTCGAGAAAACCTGGCGCAGAGACCCAACACCGGACAACATGACTGCCCTCAAGCTCGCCACCCGAAAACACCACCAGCTGATCCACGCCACCAAGAAAACCGCATTCAAGGAACGACTGGACAACAACGCACACAACAGCAAGGAACTCTTCAACATCGTGAAAGAGCTCTCCAACCCCAACGCCGGAAACAACGACATCACCCCTTCGCAAGACCTCTGCAACTCCCTCGCCTCCTACTTCCACAACAAGATCGCGGACATACACTACAGCTTCAGCACTCAACCGACGCACGCCACGACCGAACCACCGCCCCCCACCACCACCCTCCGCGCCTGGACCCCGATCAGCACCGAAGACACCATCCGCACGATGAACTCCATCCACTCCGGATCCCCGACAGACCCCTGCCCTCACCACGTCTTCAACAAGGCCGACGCTGTCATCGCACCCCACCTGCGGGACATCATCAACACCTCCTTCGACACCGCTACCTTCCCGGAGAGCTGGAAGCATGCCGAACTCAGCGCTCTACTCAAGAAACCATCAGCCGGCCCCACCGACCACAAGAACTACTGCCCCATCTCGCTGCTCCCGTTCCCGGCTAAAGTCATCGAGAAGACCGTCAACAAGCAACTGGCCGCCTTCCTCGAGACGAACGGCTCCCTCGACCTCTCGCAGTCTGGCTTCCGGGCCAACCACAGCACCGAGACCGCCTTGATCGCAGCTACAGATGACATCCGAGCCCTGCTTGAAGACGGAGAAACAGCGGCCCTCATCCTCCTGGACCTCTCCGCGGCCTTCGACACTGTCTGCCACCGTACCCTAGTACAGTGCCTCAGCAACGTCGGAATCCAGGAGAAGGCACTGGAGTGGATCACCTCCTTCCTCGCCGGAAGGACACAGAGAGTCCGCCTCCCTCCGTTCAGATCGGAAACCACCGAAGTCATCTGCGGCGTCCCTCAAGGCTCCTCGCTCAGTCCAACATCTTCAACGTCTACATGAGCCCCCTCGCAGCCATCGCACGCCAACACAACCTGAACATCATCTCCTACGCCGACGACACCCAGCTGATCCTCTCCCTCACTAATGACCCCGCCACCGCCAGAGCCAACCTGCATGAAGGGATGACAGACGTAGCCAAATGGATGTCGAACAGTCGCCTGAAACTGAACTCGGACAAGACGGAAGTCCTCATCCTGGGATCCTCACCCTCCGCCTGGGATGACTCCTGGTGGCCCCCCGCCCTGGGCAGCGCACCCAAACCAACTGACCACGCACGCAACCTGGGCTTCATCCTGGACTCCTCCCTCTCCATGACCAGACAAGTCAACGGCGTCTCCTCGTCGTGCTTCAACATCCTGCGCATGCTACGCAAGATCTTCCGATGGATCCCCACCGAGACCAGGAAGACGGTCACCCAGGCCCTCGTCACCAGCCGTCTGGACTACGGCAACTCCCTCTACGCCGGAACCACCGCCAAACTCCAGAAAAGACTCCAGCGGATCCAGAACACCTCAGCACGACTCATCCTGGACATCCCCCGCCGCAGCCACATCTCCGGACACCTGAGAGACCTGCACTGGCTCCCGGTCAACAAGAGAATCACCTTCCGGCTCCTCACCCACGCACACAAAGCCCTAAACAACCAAGGACCAGGATACCTCAACAGCCGCCTCAACTTCTACGCTCCCAAACGCCAGCTTCGATCGACCAGCCACGCCCTCGCCGCCGTCCCCCGCATCCGAAGAGCCACCACAGGAGGAAGGTCCTTCTCCTACCTGGCCGCCAAGACTTGGAACTCCCTTCCGACCCACCTCCGCCTGACCCAGGACCACCTCGCCTTCAGGAAGCAGCTCAAGACCTGGCAGTTCGAGCAGTAGCGGACCCCCTCCCCCCCAGCGCCTTGAGACCCTCCGGGTGAGTAGTGCGCTATACAAATGCTCTGATTGATTGATTGATTGAGGCGGGGAGGGGCGGGGTGGAGGTACCTAAAAACTGGCATATGGATAATTGCAGGTAAGTACACAATTTAATTAATAAAACGAAATTCTTAGCGCGCACAGCATCGCATTTTGCGATGCAGTGCGCGCTACGATTCAAGCATATACTTTTGAACCTCACAGACAATAATCCATTACAACATTCCACATTCCGTGTTAGAAATGGGGGTCTCTCGTTTGCACCTTTGTCCATGTAGGACCCTTCTTTTGAGTCAGGGTAAGGGAGATACACTTTTAAAATAACCCCAGCTCACCCCCTTAGTAGCTTGCCACGAGCACGCAGGCTAATCTAAGAGGCAGTGTGTAAAGCATTTGTGCACACATACAGTAATACAGAGAAAACACCACAAATGGAGACCACACCAGTTTAGAATGTAAGTACTCTTTATCTAAATCAAAGAAGACCACAAAGACAAAAATCCAACATACAATAATCAAAAGATGACTTTTAGAAGGTAAGAGCAGTTCTGTTAATGGCAAACTAAAGATACAACACTTTCAACACAAAGTACATTGGATGTGTCAAAATCATACACAAAAACAGCTGCAGGAAAGGTGATGCGCCAGTTCCTTATGCCCAGGGAAGGTGATGCGCATTCCTTACTTCAGGGGAGGTGATGCGTTGGTTCCCTACTGCCACGCAGGGGAGGTGATGTGTCTGTTCCTTGCTGAAGAGGAGGTGATGGGTCGGTTTCTTACTGTATGGGGAAGTGATGCGTCAGTTTCTTACCCAGCCCCGGCGGCTATGTAGACTTGGCGCCCCGGTGCGATGTGTGTGGATTCGGGGATGTGGCAGTTCTCGATGTGGCGACAACAGCACTGCATTGATCTCTCCAGCCTCGGTCCCACAATGAGTCAGTTCCTTCAGTTGCAAAGCAGGGCCTGCGTCAGGTTTTGTAGATTGGTTCACGAGACTCGGCATGCATCAATTTTTCCAGAGCGGGCGGCGATGCATCTGAAGCAGGTGCGGACGCATCATGCTTCTTTAGTTGCTTCTCTTTTCCAGCTCCCAGCAGCCGGAACAACCTTCAGAGCCCCAATATAGGAATATGCACCTCTTGGCAGGTAAAAACTCCCAGCAAGGAAATTCATGGGAGCTGGTGGTGAAGTCTTTACGTCCCTGAGACTTCAGTAAACGAGACAAGCTCTACCTCCAGCCCTTGGAGGTCTTCTTCAATCAGGATAGATAGCACATAGCAAAGTCTATGTCCTCTCCTTGACAGAAACACCCACTGCAGGCCCACCCAAGACAGCACAAAGCAAAGTGGCAGTACTTTTCCTTCAGCTTCTCTCCTTGGCAGAGGTTTCTCTTGAGTCCAGAAGTATTCTAAGGTTCTGGGGTCGGGGCCCCACTATTTATGTTCCTTTTGCCCTTGTTCTCTTGTGGCAGAGAGGCTCTGTGCTCAGGCAAAACCAGTTCTGTCCTCTTTGGTCCAGCTTCCCGGCAGGAGGTGGAAACAGCATTGTGTAAGGCAGACCAGGCCCATTCAGGTGCAGGAAAATCTCCTCCCCCTTCTCTGAATGCAGCCCAGCCCTGTTTCTTCCAGGAAAGGCAGGACACACATCAAACCCCCCACCCCTCCTCAGTGGCTGTCTACAGTGAATGCACATCCCCAGCCCCAGTCACTCCAAAGCCAGATAGTCAATCCACAAATCATCAGAGGCACACTGGATGGCTAAGCAAGAAAAGGCACACTGGTTGGCTAAGCAAGAAAATACCTACTTTCTAAAAGTGGTGTTTTCAAACACACAATATAGAAATAATCTTTATTAAAAGATGCATTTTTATATTCGGAGTTCAGGAATACTAAACTCCATTTTTCTATTTTGTCCCCATGGGAATTTATACTTATAAGATGTTGTAAATAAACTCCCATTCTATCCTATGTATTTCACCAACAGGACATGTCACACAGATCAGTACATGTCCTACATTTAACATACACTGCCCCCTGCCCTCAGGAGTACCTTGGACCTATCTTAGGGGTGACTCACATATATTAAAAGGGAAGGTTAGGGCCTGGCAAGTGGGCGCACACTTGCCAGTTCAACATGGCAGTAGAGACCGCGTGCAGACACTGCAGTGACAGGTCTGGGAGTAATTTGAAAGGCTGCTTGTGTAGGTGGCACAATCAGTGCTGCAGGCCCAGTAGCAGCAGTTGACATACTGGCCCTGGGCACACACAGCACACTGTACTGAGGACTTAGTAGTAAGTCAAACAAGCCAATTATGGAAACCCCAATCCATAATCACAATTTACACAGTGGGCATATGCACTTTAGCACTGATCAGCAGTGGTAAAGTGCCCAAAGTCCTAAAACCAACAAAAACAGGATCAAAAACAGGAGGCCAAAAAGCAAAAAGTCTGGGGTTAAACACGCGGGAAAAGCCAGTTCTAACATTCCATAAATTCAAGAAATAAGTAGGTCCCAACACATCTTCCCCCTACACAATGATAATAAATAACTATTAAATTTGAACACAAAATTGCTGAACATGCTGGTAAAAAAAATAACATAGAGCTATTATATTTTCCAAAACATAAATTCCTACTATATTTCTCTTACAAAACACTAAACATTAAGAGGGAAAAGAAAATGAAATTATTATGAATGTACATACTATGTACACTAATTAATGCAATGCATCTACCTTCAACCTAACACTTACAGCCTGATTCATCAAGAAAGGAAACTGCGACTCTCAACTAGCGATTCACAGCGAATCGCAAATGGAAAGTTAGCGAGTAATTAAAGCGATTCGCACACGGGCGCAAAAATCGATAGCGAGAAAATAAAATCGCCGAAAATTCGCTATTACCCAGATATTCCGTCTCTATTTAGTGCCACGCAAATCCCCATTAGCGACATCTCGCCAGTAGCGAGATCGCACCAACGGGAAGTCGCTTTTCGAGCGCCGTGATGACGTCACAACCAGGAAGCAGGCAGTTCCCACCCCCATTCTGAACTGCGAGGCTGATCGCGAGGCTGCAGCTAAACAGAGAGCTCCTACCGGGACACCTCCAAAGTTGCGCAATTCACCCATTAGCGACAGTAGCAATGTCAGAGGAGTCTGCACCAGGGCCCAGTGACACCGGGCGCAAGAGAAAGCTCAAGTTTTCCGAGCAGGAGTTGGAGCAGCTCATCGAGGGAGTGGTTGAAAACCACGCAAAACTCTTTGGAAAGGACTCCCGGAGGGTGCCAGAGATGGAGAGACGTCGCATCTGGCTAGGAATCTCCGCCAAAGTGAACGCTGTGTGCGTGACACACAGGTCACTGGATGAGCTCAAGAAGAGGTGGTACGACCTCCGAGGTCGTGCCAAGGAGAGGGTGGCAGAGAGGCTGGGCGAGACATCTGGTACTGGGGGCGGAGAACCTACTGTCCCACCCAATACCCCCATGGAGGACCGCGTGGAGGACACCCTTGAGACAGAGGCGTGCATAGGTGTCACCAACCTGGACTCATCCCGACCCAGCCAAGACAGCCAAGGTAAGTGGCATGCGACTGCGACCCTGTCCCCTACCAATGGTCATGGCCCTATAGCCTCCCATATACATTCCAAGTCATACAAACAATGCACATGAGATCATGGCCACAAGCATTGTGGGACATGTAGTCTGCCCATAATGTAAAAGAACCCCAATGCAGCCTCACGTATCCCAAAATAAGCTATCGCTAAGCCAGGCAGGGAATGTCAACCAGCATGCATGTAGCAACTGTACGTGTGACAGATACATGCTATTAATGTAAGTCCAATTCCCCTCACAGGTGGCGCCGACTACAGCAGCGACAGCGACATGCTGCAGATCGATGAGTCAGAAGAGGATGCGGAGGAGGTGCCAACACCAACACCTCCTGCACCATCAGGCGTAGCACTACACACCGCAGCCAGGCCAACACCAACAGCTCCAGCACCATCATTGGCAGCACCTAACCCTGCAGCCAGGGCAAGACAAACAGCGCCAGCACCATCCGGCGCAGCACCTAACCCTGCAGCCAGGGCAAGACAAACAGCGCCAGCACCATCCGGCGCAGCACCTAACCCTGCAGCCAGGGCAAGACAAACAGCGCCAGCACCATCCGGCGCATTGTATTGTATTGTAAAAATATTTATTGAGCGCGGTTGCTGCCCGCAGGCGTCCAAGCGCTGGGTTGAGGGGAACGTGACTGGAAGGAGCTAAGGTACATAGGATTGAGCAAACAGTAGTGTTTTTAGATTTTTCCGGAATGCAAGTAGGTCTGGATTGGAGCGGAGTGAGATGGGAAGAGCATTCCAGAGCCTGGCGGTGTTCAAAGAGAACAACCTACCTCCAGACCTGGCTCGCTTCACTCTGGGAACAACGGCGAGGAATGCATCCATCGATCGAAGGTTCCTCTTAGGGTGGTAGGGGGTGACCAGACCGATGTTTATGGCAGGGCCTGTTTTCCAGAACGCGCGGTGTGCCACGCATAGCGCCTTGAAGGCCACTCTCTGCCTCACAGGCAGCCAGTGAAGGCTTTTTAGAGCAGGTCTTGCCGACTGGGTGCGCGGAATTTTCAGCAGGGTGCGTGCTGCGCAGTTTTGAACGATTTGCAATTTCCTGAGGGTCATCTCTGGGGCCCCCAAATATAGAGCATTGTTTGAGTCCAGACGAGATTGGATCAGACCTTGTACTGCCACCCTTTTGGCCTCCAGGGGAAGTAGCGGGAGCACCTTCCTCAGAACTCTAAGTAGGCCAAAACAAGTGGCAGACAGCTTTTTGGCCTGGGTGGAGAAGGAGAGTTTGTTGTCTAGCCATACTCCCAGGCTTTTAACACTGTCCTTGTGAGTGGGGGGGGAGCCCAGAGCACTGGGCCACAAGGAGGTGAAAGACGCGGGGGATGTTGGGCCTAGGAGCATGAGCTCCGTCTTATCTCCGTTTAGTTTAAGGGAGGAGTTGGTCATCCATCCCTTAACGTCAACTAGGCAATTTAGCAGGTCTGCTGGGGAATGAGTGCTGTTCTCCGTGGCCAATGAGACCACAAGCTGGGTGTCGTCAGCATATGACACAATTTTGATGCCATATGGTTCGACAACACCCGCCAGCGGCCCCATGTACACGTTGAACAGCACCGGGCTCAGAGAAGAGCCCTGTGGAACTCCGCAGCTCAAGGGTTTCCTGGAGGACACTGTCTTTCCGTCGAAGATCTGAAACGACCTCCCAGACAGAAAGGAGTCAAACCACCTTAAAGCGTCACCTGAAACTCCAATGTTATAGAGACGGTCTAGCAGGGTGGTATAGCTGACCGTATCGAAGGCGGCACTTAGGTCAAGGAGGATCACTGCCACTGATCCTCCCTGGTCCAGTATCCTTCTAGTTTCTTCGGTGACTGCTAGTAAGGCGGTTTCCGTGCCATGCTTCGGTCTGAAGCCTGTCTGGGATGTATGTAGTAGAGAGTGGTCCTCCAGGAACTGGACCAGCTGCGCGTTTATGTGCTTCTCCAACACCTTGCTCGCCCAGGGGAGGAGCGAGATGGGGCGATAGCTGGCATGGTCGCCAGGGTCTAGGCTGGGTTTTTTTAACAGTGCCCGTACCATGGCCTGTTTCCAAGCCGTGGGGACTGAGCAGGCAGATATGGATGTATTAAGGAGATCCAGGATTGTAGGCAGGGTGATTTTGCTAGCCTGCATCAGGATCTCTGGAGGGGCAGGATCACAGGGGGAGCCAGACTTGACTAGTCGTGCCACCCTGCTTAAGGTGTCAAGGTCCAGAGGGTGGAAGTGCTCGAGGGAGGGCTGTTCTGGGTGGAGGGGTGGCCTCGGGGGGAGTGAGTTGCTCGGGTGCAGGGATGTGGCTGCAGTCGGGAATGTGGAGTAGATATTTTGGACTTTGTCGTGAAAGAAGTCCGCAAGCTCGTTGCATTGGTCCTGGGTTTTATTGGGTGGGGGGACTGGATTGACATTGGAGCATTGTTTTATTATTTGGAAGATTTCTTTTGGCTTAGATTTTGCTTCTAGTATTTTCTTAGAGTAGTGGGCTGCCTGGGCTGATCTGATTCCTTCTTTGTAGGCTCTGATTGCCTCTTTGTAGGCAGCTTTTTTGTTTGGGAGGAAATCTAAGCGCCAGGCTCTCTCTCGTTGTCTGCAACGGCGTTTTAGTTGTCTTAGAGAGTCGGAGAACCAGGGGGCCGATTTCTGTAATCTCTTCGAGGAGGACCCACTAAGCGGGAGGATCGCGTCTAGCGAGTGGGTGATCCAGCTCTCATAGTGGGCGTTTGCCGCATTGGGGTCTGAACAGGGTAGCGGGCGAGAGGAGTCTAAATTGTGCATCCAGAGCTCCAATGGGAGTTTTGACCAGTTCCTCCTGGTGGTGGTTTGGGGAGGTGGCTGAGGGATCTTGTGTCTGACCCAGGTAAATGGGATCAAAAAATGGTCCGACCATGGGATGGGGATGGGTTGATCCACAGTTAGATTCAGGCAGTTGCTGAATATAGGGTCAAGTAAGTTGCCTTTTTCGTGGGTCGGGGCGGCAACCAGCTGGAGCAGTTGGAGAGCTTCCAAGTCCTCCTGTAGTTCCTGAGCAATGTGATCCGAGGGGGAGTTGAAGTGGAGGTTGAGATCACCTAAGATTGTATGGTTGGCGGAGGAGAGAATTCTTTGCGCTGTAATTTCTGGGAGAGACCTGTGGAACTCTTTTGCAGGCTCGGGGGGGCGATAGATTAGGGTGCCAGAGAAAGTGCTATTGGGGTTAAACTCGATGCAGAATGCTACACTCTCGCACTCAGGGATGGTTTCTGCTGTGATACGGCATCGGTACTGGTCCTTTAAAATGATCGCCAGACCTCCGCCTCTCCCTACCGGTCTATCCACTCTGAGGATATAGTAGCCTGCGGGTAGAGCTTTTACCACGTCTGGCTCGGAGTGGGCAGTGAGCCACGTTTCTGTCAGAAATGCCGCGTCTGCTTTTTCCTCCTCAAGCAGCATGGAGATCTGTGTGCTGTGTTTTGGTAAGGAGCGGCAGTTAAGCACGTACATGCGGTACGTTTGTGTCGCGGTCGAAGGGGGTTTGCAGAAGGAGTGTTTACATCGTGAACATCGGGCAGGTAGCTCTGTGGGTGCGAAGATATGCGGGCACTGAGGGGTAGAGGTCCTACCTATGCTGTGTAAAGTCTCCGAGCTGTAGGTCCTACTTTGGGTGGGGTGGGAGCCAAGGTTTGTGGCCCTGGGTCCCGGCTGGTCGCGGACGGGCGCAGACGGGCTTGCCTTAGGCGCTCCCGCTGCGCTCGTCCGCTGCGCTTCCTGTAGATGCACATATTTAACCAGAGGGGAGGGGCGTGGCCTAAGTGGGCGTGGTCAGCGTGCACGCCTCGTCTGATGGCGGCCGCTGGGGCTGGTGAGGGGCGTCAACAGGGTTTTGCTCAGCTGTGCGCTAAGTGCATTTAGGTCCTGGTAATAGTGCAGGTTAAAAACAGCACGTTATGTGACACCACGCAATTTTAAAAAATAAGCTTTGTTACAATATTATTAGTCAATATTTGCCAACACTCGTACCTCCAGCTCCCGGCTTTCCGCCTCAGGAACTGGGACAACAGTCTACAAGAGCGCTAGTGTTCAGCGCTTTTATACAACAATCAAGGGGGCGTGGCCTAAGTGGGCGTGGTCAGCGTGCACGCCTCGTCTGATGGCGGCCGCTGGGGCTGGTGAGGGGCGTCAACAGCGTTTTGCTCAGCTGTGCGCTAAGTGCATTTAGGTCCTGGTAATAGTGCAGGTTAAAAACAGCACGTTATGTGACACCACGCAATTTTAAAAAATAAGCTTTGTTACAATATTATTAGTCAATATTTGCCAACACTCGTACCTCCAGCTCCCGGCTTTCCGCCTCAGGAACTGGGACAACAGTCTACAAGAGCGCTAGTGTTCAGCGCTTTTATACAACAATCAAGGGGGCGTGGCCTAAGTGGGCGTGGTCAGCGTGCACGCCTCGTCTGATGGCGGCCGCTGGGGCTGGTGAGGGGCGTCAACAGCGTTTTGCTCAGCTGTGCGCTAAGTGCATTTAGGTCCTGGTAATAGTGCAGGTTAAAAACAGCACGTTATGTGACACCACGCAATTTTAAAAAATAAGCTTTGTTACAATATTATTAGTCAATATTTGCCAACACTCGTACCTCCAGCTCCCGGCTTTCCGCCTCAGGAACTGGGACAACAGGCGCAGCACCTAACCCTGCAGGCAGGGCAACACTAACAGCACCAGCACCATCATCGGCAGCACCTAACCCTGCAGGCAGGGCAAGACCAACAGCCTCAGCACCATCAGGTGCTGCACCTTTGCCAACCACAACTCCACCACCAGCGGCACCATCTACTTCTGGTGCATCAACTGTGGTGACTGTGCACACACCCACTGTGGGCAGCCAGCAGAGCAGGCATGTCAGGGCTCGCCACCATGACACATCACACAGCGGCAGGAGGGGGATGGCTGTGCGCATGCCAGGCATGAGCATTGAGCGCCGGATGCTACGCATTCACCAACAGCAGTCACGACGGCAAGGGGCCATTCAGCTGCAGCTACACAACATTGGCCGCAATGTGGCCAATGTGGGTGATAGGATTGAGCGCATGACGGCAGCCATGGAGGCCAACACTGCTGCACTCATGTCGCAGTGCAACTCCGCCCGCCGACGCCACCGGCAGCTCCTTACGCGCCTGACAGCCTACACCCGCTCAAACTACATAATGGGGAATGCCACCTCCCAGCTCTCACGACGGTGCCTGGCGCAGCAGCAGCAGCTAATACAATGTGTCGAGGATGTTGGACGGGTGCTGGAGCAGGTCACCACTGCCGTACTGGCACTCCATCCTACTGGTGAAGGCAATGTGGGGAGGGACGACACCAGTGAGTGCGCCTCCAGTGTCAGCAGCCTGTCTGCCTCAATGGTTGGCGTGTTACGCCGCAGCACCAGGCCCACTGCAGGGACACGTGCCGTCCCAGAGGAAGAGCCAGAGCGTCGTTTGGGGGCTGCACGCCGGAGGCGCAATTGAGTTACTAGAACATTTCCTAGATAATGCTGATGATACAAGCATGTCCAGTGGCTAGTTAGGAGCAGTATGGCGCAATACTGCTGCAATATTATGAATGTAGACATTACGTTATTATTGTGGATTTAACAATAATATTTATTCATGCAACATACATGGGCCTCCTGTCATTATTTACATTGCCATGCAGGAGTGATTGTTGGGTGAGTGGATTGTGGGCTTCAGAAACTGTTCATAGTGATGTGGTTGCGCCGTCTGTGTCCTTCAGCAGGGTTCTCCCCGCGTGCATGACGCACATGTGCTGGTGGACGGTCGTCCCCTTCAGACTCACTGCCAGAGATCTCTACTGGTATCCGGCGCTTGGTTGCAATGTTGTGTAACATTGCGCAGACAGCCACAATGCGGCAGCACACATCAGGACTGTAGTACATGGCCCCACCTGTCTTGTGCAGTATGCGGAACCGGCTCTTGAGTAGGCCGAATGTCCGTTCGATACAATTCCTTGTCCGTATGTGAGAAACATTGTACCGCCGTTGCTGTGGTGTAGCCGGGTTGAGGTATGGGGTGAGGAGGTATTCCCGGAGGCGTAGCCACTGTCACCTGAATGAGAGGAGCAGAGGGTGAGTGCCTGTGCTGCGCAGCTACATCATTGCAATGTGTAATTGTTGACAATGTGTACTTACAAAGTAGGTGTCCTTCCCCAAATTCTCCCCTGGCCAGTCGTGTGTGGAGGCCGCTGTGCCGGAATATAAAAGAGTCATGGGTACTCCCTGGGTACTGGGCCACGATGTCAGTAATGATAGTCTTGGCATTGCAGACCATCTGTATTTTAAGGGAGTGGTATGACTTCCGATTCCGGTACATGTACTCCGTCGCAGCTGGTGGGCAGATGGCAATGTGGGTGCAGTCTATGCATCCTATCACAGATGGGAAATGGGCCACATTGTAGAAGTTTAACTTTGTCAAGTCCAGTTCCTGTTGGCTGGTGGGGAATTTGATGTGTCGGTGTAGCTGGGTGAGCATTGCGTCAACAAAACTCCGGAGGCAGCGTGACATGGTGGCCTGGGATATCCCCCCTGCAGCCGCTACTATCCCCTGGAAGCTCCCAGAGGTGCAGGCTACACAATACCTGTACATGTGTAGGCACAGCATTGGTCCGCCTTGTTGGGTGCTGCATCAGGGGGTCAAGGTCGTGTATGAGTTGAATTATCATGGCCCCATTTAGCCGGTACTTCGCATAGATCTGCTCCCTGGTTTGTCCCAGCAGGGTGATCCGCTGGCGGAATATCCTCTCCTGTATTCTGCGTCTCCTGCTCGCTGTAGCCTTCGCCGCCTGACCACCATGTACATTCCTGGCATTGTGAGACACCAACTGCTGCTGCTGCATCTCCTTATGTGTGTTTGGTCATCCCTTTCCCTGTTCCTGATTGGCCAACTGTTTTTCAAAATTTCGCTAATCACTTTTATGGTTACCACCTGCTTTGGGTTGTCCTTAATTTGCGCGGCGCTAATGGAGATTTTGAGGTTTTTCGCTATTAGAGAATTTTCATGAATTCCGATTGCGCTTGTATTGCGGATTCGCTAAATTTATTCTCTAATTCTGTGCTTTGGCGCAAACCTACAGGGATTCTGAGAATATATTAGCGAATTCGCAATCTTTGGTTAGCGCTTTGGTTATTTTCTTCATGAATGCCGATTTGGGAAATTGCGGGCGCAATGGCATTTTCGCTGCTATTGCGCCCGCAATTTAGCTTCATGAATCAGGCTGTATGTCATGAAACTTTGAAGGCATATTAGAACTTCTGTTTGATCTTCTCAAACAACATCAGCGATCACATCTTGCTTCTGCCCCAGAATCACACTCTCTGGGGACCACAGATAACTTGTCTTTTTTCCAACACTTACCATCCTCCAATATCACAGGATACTTACTAACTCAAACCACATTCTTCAGTGGGAAAATCAGGTAATTCTTATTGGTCCCCTTAAAAGGAAGTTTCACCCATACATAATCTTCTTCAACAACATCAAGTGTTTTGTATACTGAAGTGGCATGCTTGCTCTGAGCTTCTCTTTGCTTCTCTTTCACCGCTTTGCAGAACCTCTGCAGAGACCATCTTTCTCTTTCTCTCCACCTGCAATCTGTTCAACTGCGTCCCAGGTAATCTCCCTTCAAGCAACACAGGAGAAACCTTGGGTTCTGCATTAGGTTTAGTGTGAAGAGCCCAGATTAAATTTGTTACTTCTGGCATCCAATTCAAACCGCCCACAACAGAAGAGTGTAAATTCTCTTTAATTATTCTTTTGCAGCTCTCAACCAAACCATTGCTTCTTGGTTGGTACAATGAGGTTGCAATGTGTTTGACACCAAAACTAGAGAAAAAAGCTTCAAAGTCCTGAGAAATAAACTGTAGGCCATAATCTATAACAATTTCATCAGGAACTCCTTCACTAAAGAATGGTTTCCTCAATGCATCTTCCACCACGGCAATAATGTTGTTGCCAGCATCTACTTACAACCACCTAGTATAATAGTCCACTATCACAATGCCATATTTTACATGACCATTGCTTAAACCTACCGGGCCATTTATGTCCATGGCCAACTTTGACCATTCAATCTAGGGAACAGGGACATCAACAATAGGACTAGGAACAGTAACCTGTGTCTTGTCACCTCCAAAACAAGATTAGTGTCCTCTCACATACTGTTCAACTTCTCTGATCACACCTGGTCACCAAAATAAATCTCTCCTGCTTTCTTTTCATCGCTCTCGTGCCAATGTGACCCGCATGATCTAGCTCCAGCACCTTGCTCCTGAGAATACTAGGTACTACAACAGGTCAGATCTTCTTAATAAACTTCCCACAACTGATAACTCTGATTCAATCTTCCTAAAAGCATCAACCAGCTCATCTTGCACTTTGCCTTTAGGCCAACTTTCATTGATATATTTCATGACCTTTTTATGGTGTCATTCCTCAAAGCATCTAACCATTCAGGTTCCAAAATGATCGCTCTGGGTGATACTCAACTCATTACATCACTAATCACCCAATCGTCTTCCTCCAAAGATCTGTGATCCTCTTCACCAATATTCACTGGAAGACTTGATAGACAGTCAGCCAATCCATTTTTGATGCCAGGAATAACCTCCATCCTGTAATGGTATTCCTGTATTCTATAAAGCCATTTGGCAATCCTAGGAGTTGCCCTACCAGCTCCCTTCATCATAAACATGCCTATTAAGGGTTTATGATCAACCCTGACAACAAACTCGTGGCCCCACAAATATTGTTGGAAATGTTTCACACTCCACCAAGAGGCTAAAGCCTCACACTCCACTAGAGTACAATGCCTCTATACCCTTGAGACTTTGACTGGCAAATGTAACAACTTCTCTGTCCTTTGTTGTTTGTAGCAACACTGCTCCTAAGCCATATTGACTAGCATTTGTAATGATTATTCTGGGATCCCTGGTGTCAAAAGGTTTGAAGGGAATGGAATTGGCTATTTCTCTTTTCATATCTGCAAATTCCTGCTCACACAGGTCATTCCACACAGATTTCTCATTCTTCTTTAACAATTGATGCTTTGCATGTGTCATGTGTGCACATCTGGGACTGAAATTGGAATTAAATTCCACCAACCCCATAAATGATCTCAATTGATCTTTTCCTTGGGGGACTGGTGCCTCAAAAATGGACTTAACTAAACAGTCTTTGGGTTTAATGCCCACACCAAATAATTTATGACCCAAATAAGTAATCTCAGATACACTAAATTTACACTTGTAAGATCTAAGAGTGACACCCTTCTGTTCTAAGACATTCAAAAAAATGAGCTAAATGCCAGTCATGGTTACATTGTGTGTCACCAAAAACCAACACATCATCCTAGAAGTATAAGATGCCCTCTGCATTTTTAAATACTACCTCCATAAGCAGATGAAAAACAGCAGATGCAGAGGCAAGCCCAAAAGGCATCCTCTTAAAAACTAAAAGCCTCCTCTGGTGTGATAAATGTTGTTAAATGTTGAGAGTCTTCATACAGAACTATTTGATGCTAAGCAGAAGTCATGTCAAGAGTCAAAAAAACAGTTAGCACCTTTAATTTACTACAAAATTTCTGTTATGTTTGGATCTACCCAGATCTTAGCATTTAGATCCCTTAGGTTGACACAGATCCACAAACTCCCATTGGGGTTCCTTGCTAGGACAAAGGGTGACAATCACTCTGAGCTTTCTATAGGCTCTATGATGACCTGGTCTTGTAACTTTCCAACTATTTCCATAATTCTGCCCTAACGGTAAGAGAAACTCTTCTCACCTTATGTACCATTGGATTAGCTGCAGATTTCAGCTGAATCGTGTGTTTGAAACCCTCCAATTCCACCAGGGTCTCAGGAAAGACCCTGGGAAATGTTACCACCCATTCCGAAAGTTGCACTTCACAAAAACCTGAAAATTATATCATTAACTGTTCTTGGTCTGGGATGTTGGAATCCAGAATGATTCCCAAATTTCACTGTTCCAACCACCCTAGCAATGATGAACCATGCTCAGTGACATACACAATGGCAGAAGTGAAATTTCCTTTAAAAGAAAGAATGGCATTTAATTCTACCAAATCCTCAATTGGTTTACCTCCATATGCTAAAGGCCTAATGGAAGATTTCACCTTAATAATATTTTTCCAGTCATCTGTACATATTAGCGTAAATGGTTATTCAGAATCTGCCATCATCTTAATCCCAATATTATCAATTAATATTTGACATTAAGGCATTTTAATCATGCTAACATCCACTTGCATAACTTCGACCCTAGCCTGAGATTGAGTTTGAATCGCATCAATAGATAACACCACACTTTCATCACTTGAGTTAGTCAATGTGTACGCCTCGTCATGTTCACACACATTACGTACTATTTTATGTTTGTACATTTCAGTTTCATTTTAGATCTACATGCTTGTACAAAGTGTCCTTTCCGTTTGCAACCTGAACATATTTTGTCACGAGCAGGACACTATAAAAAATTCCCCAGATGATTGGCATTACCACAACTGTAGAATAGTAACATTTTGCTTATTTTATTCTCTTTCTGTTTGTTCACAGGCACACACAACAGCTGCCATATTCTTGGCTGGTTCACCCTCGAGGGGCATTTGAGATGTAAAAGATGCAGTACTCTCTTTCCCGACTGCTAATTCCACAGCCTTATGTAAAGTGAGATTCGAGGTGGTTAGCAAAACGTTTTGAATGTTGTTGTTAGGTTCAACAATTTGATCTCCAATCAGTTCTTTTTCAAACTCCTTATACTCGCACGTAGACACTAATAATGTCAAAGCCCCTACATAAGTCTCAATAGGCTCTCCTGGAAGTTGATGCTGTTTATGAAATTTATATTGTTCTAGAACCACGTTTTTGTGTGGTTTAAATCTTTTGTCATGCATTTTCAATGTACCCATATAATCATCCACTACATCGCCTTTCCCTAATATACATTGCTAAGGTAAAGGTTTTAATATTTTTCTGCCTTCAGACCTTAAACAATGACGTAATAGAGCATATTTCTTCTTATAAGTAAAATGTTCACCATCAATAGCAGCCATGTATGCTCCAAAACTCTCTTTCCAAAACTCAGAGTCAACGCTAACATTTGTTGTACTAGGGGAAAACGACGGTGGTGATATAATACTTTGAAAAATGGAGCAATGTGTATATTACACTTTTTTTTTAATTGCTGAGAAACACAGATTAAAGTGGATTTATATTAAAAACACACTCTAAATAATATTATAGTTTTTATGTTTTCTAAAACTTAACCATCGAATTAGGAGTACACATCACAGACCTCCTCCTACATTAGTGTATCAAACTCATAATGGTCACTTCTGTAATAATAATGAACTAGCCTGGTGTGCGTGTCCCCGGATGAGTAACACGCAGAAGCTTGCCAGTGTGCATGTCACAGTAAGAAAAAAAACATGAATAAAAGAAATACCTAGAATGGTATGTGTGTCACCAATAAGCAACACACAGAGCACTGCGAGCCTGCTGCAATAATGATGAATGCTATAAACAATGCTGCTGTAAGGGAAAGCTGGACAAAATCAAACAGAAAAAGACAAAGTCAGTGGTGTGCGTGTCACCGATTGGTAATACACCGAGGAACAATGACCGGGTTCTTCCCGTCAGGTCAGGCATGAAACCAGGACTGACCACGCAGAAGCAAGTACAGGATGATGAGACCCGATGATAGGTAGCAGCAGGGGATGACCCTTAGAAAATCAGGAGTACTTCCCTTACTGAGGGCTTCCGGTCATCAGGTCAGGCATGAAACTGTGACTGACCAGGCAGCAGCGCATAGGCCTGATTGGATGGAGGTAACAGCAGTCAATCAGGGAGGTTTCAGCAATGATGCTAGGCAAATCAGACACAATGATGTACAGCTTTGGAGACTGTATTGGGTACAGATTTGGCCCGCTAAGATAAAATCCTCTTTGTTCCAAAGTGCACAGTGACTTTTCTTTGTCAGTTGCTTTATCCTTGACAGCTGTATAGCATGGAAGATTACAGCAAAAATACGTCGCACTGCAGTAGGGTCCCGTGAAGATGCCGAGAACACATGTGGGACCCTGAAAGTCCGCTTATCTGCAATATAAAGATGCCAGTATGTTTAAGTAGAGATAATGCTAATCTTTATTCTTGCCGGAAAAAGGGGGTAGTGGAGGAATAGATACCGCACAACATCCAGTAGGAAAAACACAAATTACTTCCTACCTGCAGGTAATTAGTCCCTAATATTATTTGTGCTTATTTCTGTGGTCACACACCAACTCCAAATCCAGTATGAAGTGATTCTTTATGCCTCTTTAATTCTTAATTATTTGCAATCAGTTTTAGTAACATAAAACACAAAATCATAAAGATGAATTTGGACTATTTACACAAACATCAAAAGACAAAGAGTTCTGTACAATTCCAATTTGTTCCTTCTCATTCTTCTTAAAGAGTGGTTGCTATATGATTTTAAGCAATCCAAACAAGAGATGGTCCAGTACACACAGGAGGGGCTACCCTCCACGTAGTCCGAAAAGTGTGTATCCAAATTCTTTTATTGATGCTAGTATTCTGTCGGACTCCTGTGTACTGTAGGGTCAACGCGTTTTGGCCCAGTCATTCGGGCCTCCTCAGGACATGGGTAAAAGTCAAATAAAACCTACAAAGTAATGTCTAATATGAGATATATCTTGAGAACGTTGCTTTACCATTACTCATTCATGATGCGTGTAGTGTTAAATACTACCAAGTGTTCACAAAATCAGTGCAGAGGCATGCACAGAACCACCTTGTGCACAGAAGGAAAACAACCGAATTGTGCAGCGTGACCTGGAGAGAAGGGTAATGAAGACCCATACATCCATAACGTGAGAAAGACATTGAACAGTACATTGTTCCGAAAACGGGTGCATAAATGATTAGTATCCACACCAGCGTAAAAAAATAAATATATATATATATATATATATAGAAGACGGTGAGAAAAGAGTGTCTGAACCTGGAGGAAAGGATCTGACTCACGCTACATGGTGGGCTAATTCCAAAAATCGAGTATCCAGGCACCAGAAGTTCACCTCTGTAGACAGCAATTCAGCCACTATATACACCAGAGGGTGTAACCATCAGAAAATCAAGCCAGGCACTAAGAAATACCTGCTAGAAGTTGTCACCAATAATGGACCCCCACGTAGACCACGGCTGTCTACGGGGGGGGGAGAGAGAGGGCGTGAGGGAGCTAAACTTCACGCCCAGCTGACACCTCCGAAGGTCCATGTTTTCCCTCCTCCACTTTATGTGTGTACCTAATCGCAACCCTATGCAAAGGCAACATATGTATTCAGTTCCTTCATGCAGCATCTCAAAGAGAAGTCTGTTTTGTATCTGTTGAAATTAAATGCAGGCTTTTAAACTGTTGACTATCTGGCTAGTCAAATATACTGCTTTTTCACATGTGTGGTGTGGAACATGCTTCAGTGAAACTTACATGGGCTTCCGAGGCTAGTGTAAAAGGAAAAACGTTGCCATTTACAACGTCAATAGCTCTAACTTTCGCCACTGCGAGACCTATTGCATTGCAAATGCTTGTTTGTATTACAGTTAGCGAAACTGTTTTGGGAGTGTTTTTGCCATTAAACATGATAGATTTGGAGTCATTTTGTCAACGGGCATGCTGCAAAATTATTACATTTGAAATGCCCAATCATGGGAGGAATACCGTGAATTCCCCGTAAATCTTTTTTTGTATCTATAGGTCATGCTGCCTTGGTCATTTGTTGGTGTAAATTCCTCCCTTTGCGGAAGGAAAATATATGTTTGGGGATGCCTAGATGGCTCACTATCCTCCAATTGTGCAAAATTACCTTTCTAATTTTGTTCGCCTTGAGGTTGTACGTGAGGACGCATGTCAAGGGATTAGACTCAGTCTTTATTCTTGAGGTCAATAATTCTACTCTCTGGGTAAACCATGCTCGTTTGAGGGATGTTTTCACCTATTTCTTTGTGTACCCTCGAGTAACCAGTTTTTTTTTTTTGCAAGATCTCTGCATACATAAAATATTCCTCTCTGTTGGTACAGTTGCGACAAATTCGGAGAAATTGCCCATAAGGCAAGTTCTCTTTCAAACTTCTCAGATGTTTACTTGTGAAGTGTAGCAATGTGTTGCAGTGAGTGGGTTTCGTGAACAAGTTTACTTCTAACCTTCCGTTTTGTTCAGGATCCAGACATCCAGGTAAATGAATCTTTTATTCTTAAGCATCTTAGGTATGGACTGGCATGGAAGCAGGTTCACATCAACTGCCTCTCCCTATTCAAGCATATACATTCCAACAGCACGGACAATAATCCATTCCAACATTCCACCAATCCAAGAAAGAAGCTTGTCCCAACAGTCGCCACATTGGAACCGCTGGCATTCAAGTGAGCGGCTTGTGCCATCTGGGCTAGTGTATTCCCCCTACTTGTGTGAAATTCCTTATCATTAATGGTAGGAGACAGCTGTCGGATGTTTTTCTTTTCCCCGTGTTATGATCCTGCGATTTTTGGCCAGCCTGGTTTGCAGAAAAGAAACGTGAAAGACAAACATTTTAACTTCATGTTTTTAATACTGTATATCAAATGTACTTTATTTCAGATGGTTATTGTGTCTCTAAATACAAGAATTAAAATTGTGCAGTCTTTACCAAATCTGTAGCAAGCCAATGTTTATAATGTATTAGAACTTCCAGATAGTAAGCGTGATAATGTCCCATTTGTTTTTCTTTACGTACTCAACGGAGGAGGGCATTTTGATACACAGAAAGTTTTTTTTGCAATATCGGGTAATTCAATTTTTAAAAGTTGTTTTTCAACATTTTCACCACATTGAGAGGTATTTGTACAAGGCAACAAAGCATTGGAAAGATTTATGTCTTATTGTTCATTTTTGTAATAAGTTTAAGAATATTTATTTAAAAATGGTGTGAATTTAGATAATTTTAATTTAAAAAAATGGTGGTTTATAGGTAAAGTATTCACAATATTAGCATAAGCTAAATTTGACAAAATGGAAATGTAACATGTCCCACATGTTGAACTCATTCCCATTACGTTCAGGGATGAGGATTAGTAAATCCAACCAAAACTACAACAATGCATGCAGGTTAACATTTTTCAACTTATATTCCTTTCATAACACACTAATATTACAATTTAAATACAATAGGGAGTATTAGGTCAAAGCTCAGAAAGAACACATGACTAGTCGCCACTCTCAAAAAGTATGTGCTCATAAATGAATATACAGCTAATGCACTTATCACTTGCCATGGGGCAGTTCCTCCACTAGGGCGGAGGAGCGTCGCCCCACTGCTTTCTCGCAGTGCCAGAAGCAGATACTATAAATAAAATTGTCAAACTACCATGTTATTATGTTTCTGCTTCTCGCACTGCGAGAAACCAGAAGTGTTTGTTTGGGGCTGGCATGTGGGCGGGCTGCTCTAGGTGCAGGGTTGGGCAGAGGAGGAGTGGTGTGCCCACTACTGAGTGAGCATGACTGGTTTAGCCGGCCCTCTGGGGCCGGCCGTACCAGTCAAGCACACTCTGCCCTTTTCTCAATGCAGCCTACATGGAGGAAATGGCCTCCCCATAAGCGTCTGTCTGGGCTCCATCCCAACCAATCACAATGCTGCTATTGCACTGTTGTGATTAGCTTAGGGGAAGGGAGGGAGGCTGCCTTCTTCCTGTTCCTGCTGGATGCAGGTGAACAGAAGCAGGAGCCGAGAAAACGCAGGACCTGGCCGGCCGACGGACAGGTACGTTTTTAAAATTTATTATTTTACCATCCCACTCCCGACGTGACCCCCCGCCCCTCCACCCACGCTTAATGCCACCCACCACTGCACTTGTCTGCTGCTCAAACTCTTCCGTATGTAACAGAAACAGTGGTTCCTGCAGAAAAATACTACTCTATATTGGTAATGATATGCACAATCGCAATAATAACAGGTTAGATTGATGTCAGAAGGAGAGGAGACCATGAACACCTTTGTTTGTATTTACAATAATTATTTTATATAATTCAAAGAATATACAGGTATGTACAAAAAGGAAATAACACAATAGTGCTTTGTGTCCCCAGTGTGAATGGTACCATAAAGCAAAAAGTGGTGAATTTGTGACATATACAACTTGGTTTCCACAATTTTTAAAGGCGACCATCCATAACTTTCCAATGATTACAGCTACTGTATGCAATACTCAGAGCTGATCAAATGGTTTGCTTTAAATAGCTGTCCATGATGTTTCGACCCTTCGTGCGCTATAGGGTCTCATCAGGACTTGCGTGTGTAGGGACATCTATGATTTAAAGAAAGAAAATGTTATCACTAAGGGTACTGAATAGTGACTACAGTCCTTAAAAGGAATGTAATAGACCATGTAATGCCTGAAAGGGGGTTGCACAGCCATGTGAAGAGTGTGAAACATCGTTCCAGTGAGAAAAGAAGTAAAGAAAATACTCACACGGGACCCAGCTGGGTGCTACACCAGTGAGAGCAAAATTAACCAGGGTTAGATAGGAAGGGGGTTACTCTTTAAGTTGTAAGCTGTCTAAAGTGAGCCAATGTATAATCAGTTCCTTACCCCAATGTGAGGAACAGGGTGAGAGGCTGGCAACCACGGATATGCACAGCGTGGTGAATGACGGTATATTGGATGATAAAATGCCTGTAGACTCAGCCTGTTAGTGATATGAGTGATTCTCTGTAATTGATAAGTAAGCTCAAACTCTTCCAGCTGAGAGCGGAGGGTTGACAAGGTTGCTTTCAGGACCCTCTTGTACAATAGTGTCATGCTCAGGTGCTGAGCAAGTAGTGTAGTGTAGTTCCTATATTCCCAATAGGCTCTGCGCATTGGAAAAATATATCCTATAGATTTGACGCAGGACTTAGGTCGACTAGGTCTCTATCGAATATATTAAACTTAATTGTGAGTGCCAGCTAGCTCAGAGGTCACTAGAAACTTTCTCGAATAAACAAGAAGGGATTAGTTTCTGACAACCGCATAAATATGACAACTTTGTTTCCCCAAGAATAAACGTATCTTTAGAATTGTGGAAACAATAGATAGACATTTTACTCAGTCAATAGTGCATGCTTCGTTTCATCAGAGGTGCAGAGAAAAAAGAGAGACGGGTGTTTTCAATAAAAGGGATTTATTGAACAGTCTTCTTTCTCATGCAAGTAAAGTGAACTGCTACAATCGTAATACAGGCAGCAAAGTATAATGTGCACAATGAGAAGAGTATTATAAAATAATACTGTAAAAGCATTGTATGGTTTCTAAATCATATATAAATACATACATAAATAACAAAGGCTAAAAGTACTCAACTGGTTCTTCTAAAATACGCCTACCCCGATGTACCTAACCTAAGTCTAGTACGAGGAAAGAAGTAAGTGTGGTGTAGCATAGGTTTAGTTTCTTTGCCAAGAATCTATCCAAGATTTCTTTTTAATGTCTAATCAGCTCCATACCTTAGTTTAGAATGAAGGAGGTCTGGTATCTCTGTCTCGGGACTTGATTTCCCAACACCCCGCGAGGGGAGCTTGGAAACACTGGAGCAGGATTCTAAACGAGAGAAAGGACAACTTCTCCATCAGTGCGTCAGCAGGAAGGTCGGCTTCCTTCGGCACTTGCTGTAGCAAGCTGCATCGAGCAAGTAGATAGTCGAGCTGCTCCGAACCACTGTGTGTTTGTTAGAGCAAGTGAAGGCATATTTAGACCTTGAAGGTGCCTTGTGTGACGTAAAGTCGGGCATAATAACGTCAGAAAAGAACCCCAAGGGAATGATAGTTCTTTGAAAACTCCATGACTTCTTGGACTGATCAATATTCAAGCAAGGGAATGTCCCTGACTGCTTAAGCCGATTTTCCAAGAAATCGTTGTGGCTTTCTGGTACGGTTGGAAGTAGCCATGCCTTTATTTGGACTGCTTGGGCTATGTCTAAATATGGGTATGATTTCTATGCGTATATTCGGGCAATCTAAATTGTACCTACATAAGGGCATGAATCGGGAAATTTTGCTTGTATCCTAAAATGCCAAACAACACCCACTCCACTTTATTATGTTCGACATTACTAAATTCTAAGCATTTAAAACATATCTAAAGCATGATGTGTAAAACCCCCACCAAAATTCATAAAATGCATTTGAAATGGTTGTACACGAAAATGAGCATTTGTGCTGTACACATTTTAAAAGCAATGTTTTCATTCAAAAGCGCATAGTATACATTGGAAATGCTATCCGAATGAATCATGAAAGTACATTTATGAAATGGCTCTTAAATACAGAAGAAAAAGTCGAAACCATTCCATGACAGAATATATCAATTGTTTTGGTTGTGGACAGGGTCAAAATATTGTTTGTTGGAAGTATTCAAAGAATTCTTGTACTCTATGAATAGTTCTACTTTAAGTAGATTACTTTGTGCCCCCCAAAAAAGTTCAGATTTGGATGAAAGTAAAATTGTAGAAAAATAGAGTTCTAAAGTTAGAAGTTTTGTTTTTGAAAAGTGAAGGTCGAATACAGAGTCCCATAGAACACTGTGTGCTAATTTCAAAAGCCAGTCTCATTGTTTGGAGAAAATATCAAATCTTCTAATCTGGTAAAGAATTCGTCTACCACAGTAGGTGAAAGTTGGACCACTTTGTTAAGTAGACCGATTGCACAAAAATGTGAAGCATCGCCATAAGTGTTAGCCGCATTAGCAATGTTCGAAGGAGATGGTGATGGTACCTGTGTGCCTGTCGATCCACGTATCTCCCCGTCAGCAGATTGCTTCTGTGAGACCCCAATGAATGCCATCATCAGGATTGGCAGCCGCTGGGGACAAGACAATGCATGGGCGGTTACTGAACCAAGCAAAGTATCAACATCCGTTGGCAGGACTGATGGGAGTGTTTGACAGATGTCCAACACACATTCTTCTCCACATAGCAGGCATCGTAGAACAGGTAAGAAGCAATCTTGTCAGATCGGTCGAAATGATAGAAACCACGTGGTATTCAGATCTCTCAAACGAGCCAAGCCCAGAATCTGTATCATGCACTCACATCACTTCATTGCCAGGAGAGTGTTCTCTATGGTAATCTGGGTGTTGCTGGTGACCAGACTTGCCATATCGGAGCAGAA
Source organism: Lissotriton helveticus (assembly GCF_964261635.1). NCBI lineage: Eukaryota > Metazoa > Chordata > Amphibia > Caudata > Salamandridae > Lissotriton > Lissotriton helveticus. The sequence goes on along the minus strand of NC_136063.1, from coordinate 208,328,247 downwards.
AGAACAAGAATAGTATTCCTACTACGAGTCCCAAAATGAGAGTCAGGCCGCCGAACACAGAGAGCACAAAGTTTGGAAATATGCTGAGGACTGCTTCAAAAGGTGCTAACAGTCCCAAAAAAACTGTCTTAAAAACATGTATAATACCACTGGTATCAGACATGTTTAAGATACAACCTAACATTTCTACGAAATGTACAGGGCAGTTTGTCGATAAAAGGGCATGTATCTCTGCAGAGGACCTTGCAACTTGTAGTTCATACGTCTCTTTGGACGAGGTCAGAGGCACAGTTTTTTGTAAAAGAATGGCTTTCATTCTGCTTAAAGTATCAATTCGTATAGAAGAGATGTTCAGCGAAGGCCATAGCGGCGACTCCCCTTCTGTCTTGGTTTTAGGAAACAATACTTGCATACAAGTGACCCTGGCTGACACAGATACGAGATAGGCTATTCCTGGCAACATGCCACAGCAGCTGTGATCATTCAACATAATATAGCTTCCGTTAGAAAGCTGCCTAAAAATTGGATCTATCACCGCAGCTGGAGAACCTTGCAGGTGGCAGGATAAGTTGGTCGAAGAACCGTCATAGGCTCCATGTAAATTAATAACCTGACATAAAAGTATACCGCGTAGTGTGCTTTTGCAGTTTGTACCACTAAGAAATACTTCTTTACCCCCACTCCAACATCTGTGTGTATACGGTAATTCCCAGGTTGACTTAATGTATTCTTTACCCAACCTTTCATATACACCAGCTGGTATATGTTTCGAACAATATTGAAAATGGATAATTGTGACAGGCAGAGTGATTTTTCTGTGTATTAACCATTCTGAAACAGTTAATGGTAATCTTTCCAGTTTCTCAATGCTCAGCACCGTATAGTCTGCTCCTCTTTGTGCCAAAGTGATTTGTTTATCCGTAAGGTTAAATACAGAAAACAATGACGTGGTGTTGATTAGACGCCATGGCACATATCCAAAACGAAGATTTTGTAACGTCTAGCTTAAAAGCATTATAGAACGCAATTGTGACTGTCCATGCTGTAGCATGAGCAAATCCTGTTCCATTATGTCTATGGCAGAGGATACTATGCTGTCCAAAGAATAAATTCTGGATGACAGAGTTGTTAACCCATTGTCAACTACAGAGAGAAATTTCTCTAAATTAATACAATCAATTTCTCGTATTTGTTCTGCAGTCTCTGCTTGTGTCGCTTTCCAAGCTTCATTATAAATGGCATATATACCAGCGTATATAAAATGTTTATGATGCCGTTTCCCATAAGTCAACGCCATCTTTAAGTAAAGATAAGTGTTGTTTTACCTCTATTAGTGTGGGTTTTTGTAGCCGGTCAAGGCACAGTTTTCCTACACTGTATGTTGTTACTATCCCTGGATGTTGTCTCTGGACATATCTTGGATCTGTCCTAGTGAATTTAAACCCTTGTGTCTTATTTAGGAATCTATTTTGACAGTTGTTTTGTGTCTGTGAGCCAGATTAACCATTTCTTCCAATCAGGATCAGTTCTGTTTTTAAGTAAAATTGTTTTTACGTCGGCCCCTCCTTCTGAAGTGTTTTTACTATCAGGTGTAGGTGTAGGTATAGACTGTTTGTTCAAATCTTTAATCTTGGCTAGACCATGACAAGATGTCTGTGGCACAGTGTCATTCAAAAACATTATTTGTTCAGGGATAATGCAGGCTCAAAATAAAGCTTCTATTCCCTGCACCTGCCTGTCTTTTGTGCCCCAGACAGTTTTTGTTTCAATGTTGTCACTCCAAAAGTCAAAACCGAACGAGGACAGCTGGGCATAAAAGGCTGCAGAATAAATTTGCTTAGTATTAGTCAACATACTTTTCATTCCTGTTTTATTACAATTTTTAAAGTAAAATGCTTCCGGATTTGAGACATTAAAACCTGAGAAGTATGAACATTTTTCATAGAATGTTTTTGAGCTACCCTTTGGTAGCGTTGGACATTGTTCCCATTGATTGAAAGTATAAACATTTCTAGGGTTTGCAGATTTGTGCAAATAATGATGATCATAGTGATTATAACAGTACATATGTTCATAATCTGATGAACCTTCTAAGTATTCATGTTTTGTGAATTTTGCTGACATCATATTATTACCAGTCCCAAAGTTCCAATCATCAGAAAATGTGCTGGGTGAAATAACGTCACTCAAGGAAACCTTGAATTGATGTGGAATCTTCAACAGCTCTGCAGGGTCAAATATGTCATCATCAGTTCTGTGCCATGCTATACCACCAGGTGATGTTCACTGATGTCAAGTCTCTTTGTTCACGATGAGATGATTTGTGTGGCTTGAGGAGTAAGTTGATGTTCTTACTTGCTGTGTCCATTTTACTATATCTTCCATTTATCAGCATTCCCAAACTTAATACAAGAATTAGCCAAAGTAGGAGAAAAAGTACGCCTGGCACAATCCAAACGGTCTATGATATCATAAGGTTTTTGTTCTACTACTGAAGTGTGACAATCTTTTCCTGGACAATCATTCTAGTACAAAAAAGGATTTCATATGGAATGATTCCACCCAGAGAATTTCTTGGCAGATTGTTTAGACTACATTGGACACTTATTAGATGTTTGACCCACCCGTCACCCGAGCTTAATACCCTAGCTGTTATAGATTGCTTTATGTCCCGGTTTTTTCTTTCCACTACCTAATTTCCCTCAGGATGGAATGGACTAGAATACCGCAATGCAACCCCCAGATTGGCCATGGCCTCCTTGTAAGCTTTGGAGCTAAACACAGGACCCTGGTCAGAATGTAGCGTGCCAACTGCGTATGTGCCGATAAAGACTTGCAAATCTTTTATAACAGTTTGGGCGTCAGCCGAGCGCTGAGTCCACATCCAAATGAATCTGTCCTAATAGTTATGGGAGCGCATTTGTCCATAGGGACGTCTGCGTATAGATAGGCTTATGCTGTCTAACAAAGGTGTCTGTACTGAGTTTGCTACACTGTAGTCAGGTACCTGGTGGCGTTCTTTGCTGCCATCTCTATTGCAGTCATGACAATTGATTGCAAATTCATGAATGTGGGCATTCATCCCTGGCCACCAGTATGTCTGCTTTAATTCTAGTATAGATTCAGAGATCCCTTGATGTATCAGACCCTCTCCCAAATGTGCTTCATGTATCAAAGCTACTCTAGGTTTCCTGTTTGGAATTACTCTATCCCCTACTCCAGGGATTCGAGCAAAAGGAATGGAGTTGGCATCAATTATGTATGAAAATTCAAGTGGATATTTTTTAGGTAATGCTGCACCGTTGCCTTTGCTTGTGGCATTGACAGCTAGCATTATTTTGCCGTCCATTTTTGTTTTAGAATGAGTGATTGCAGCTACGGAAGCCATTTGCCCTGCTGCCTTCGTGGCTTCATCAGCCAATGAATTCCCTTCAAAGTGAACGCCATCAAGCTGATGACTCAGTGTATGGATCACGTGAGTCTTTTGTAGTTCTTTTTGTAATTGAACTACTTGTTCCCAAAGCAACTTATGCTTGATCGTGCCACCTTTTGGGTCTTTGAAACCGTTTTGAATCCAGTTCTGCAAGTATTCATTGTAAGATTGAACGCAGCAATACGAATCGCACACTATGAGTGTGGGGAATTCGCAATCAGTATTCTAAAGTGCCATCTTGAATGCTTGTAGTTCAGCTCGCTGAGCTGTACAATCTCCAAGAGATTGCGTCTTTGTGATCATCGGTCTGAATTTACCATCGCACCAGCGAACTTTGACGATCGCGCATGCAGCACTATAAGCTTGTTTACCCCCAATTGCGGGCTGTGCTGATCCGTCTGTAAAAATTATACATTCGTACTGTTCTAGAGGTAGAATCTCAGTGGGCAGAGAACATTCTTGATTGTGTTGTAGAAATTCTTGTGTTTTCAAATATTGGTCAAAAACGTATTCAACGTCTGTTGCAGCAAGAGAGTTAACCCATTGTATCCATCTTGGATGTAAAGCCTTTGCATTCGGAATGCTTGCTTTTGTCACTGCCTCTAAAGCAGGTACAGGAGTGACGACCATTATGCGTTTACCCTGTGCAAGGGCTCTCTCCTTTGCTACTGCAGTTTAAACCGCTGTCAGAATTTTTTCTGTAGAAGTGAATTTTATTTCAGCTTGTGTGTACAAGTGTGATTTATAAGCAATTGGTACTTTTTCATCTTCATTAAAGGGTAAGTACGTGAATCCACATCTTCCTGGGATGATTCTGATTACAAGGTTGCGTACGTTTACGCGTGTCTGTAAATGTGTTCTTGCTAACATGTCTGTTTGCACTGAACGCAAAATTTCCGTATGTTTTTGAGTCCAATTTGTAGTTTTGAAATCAGGTTTGATTAATTCGTAGAGAGGTTTAACCCTTTCTGCGTAATTTAGAATGTAAGTTCTTCCAAAGTTTAGGAAACCTAGAATTGACTACGTTTTTCAGCCATTTTGGAGGTTGGAGCAGCGCACATTTTTCAAAAAAGTTGGCTGTAAGGCTTTTACCTTCACTTTATAACTCGTATCCTAGAAAAAGGACGTTGAGGTGGGCAATTCTTGATTCTTTAAAGTTGAATTTGTACCCTTCAGAGGCGTATCCAAGTATAATGGTAGTCACTCTGTTCAAGTGCCTATCCAAGTCATTGTCTGTTAGATAAATGTCATCGACATAGGATAATGCCTCATCATCATACGTTTGTAGTAACTCTGTTACTCTAGCTGAAAATAACCCGACTATTCTTTAAAAAAAATATATTTTTATTGGCATTTAGAATCAACAGAAACATAATTGGCAAGTCACAGTTAATTTTCCGCACTACCAAGCACCCCCCGCCCTCCCACCCATCGTCCACATCAACAGCATCACAAACAGCAGTTCGGCAGTGTTCATCCTCCACCCACCAAACACAATGTCACCACATGCCATCATCTTCCAGGGGGACTTCGTAAGTCCCAGGCTCATGACCCACAGGCTAGTAATAGAGGGCAGCGTCCCAATCAGCGTGGGTATTAGCATGTCAGTCAGTCCCCAGGCTCCCATCAAAACCATGATACTTCCTCCATTTCCCCCACACCCTGCAGAACTTTCGAGGACAACCCCTGGCTTTGTAAGTCACTCTCTCAGCCGCCATGTACACATCCATCCCCCTCCTTCAGTCTCCCACTCGGGGGGGGGGTGACAGTGCTCCCCACTCTCATGCCAGATTCCTCTTCACCACCACTAGGGCCAGTAGGGTAAAAATCAAGTTTGGGCGGCTCAGATCCACGTCAGTAGTTATTCCCAGTAATACAAACTTAGGGTCCAGTGGGAGTGTCACCTCCAGAATTTTACTAAACTCTCCCAGAATGTGCGTCCAGTAAGTGTTAATGACGGGGCAGTTTCATAGGGTATGAAAGAAGGTACCCTGCGGGTTCCCGCACCTCAAACAGCAAGGATCACTAGCCCTACCCATGCGATGCATCCTGGCCCTGTCATAGTAGACTCTATGCAATATTTTATACTGAATAAGACGCAGTCGGGATTTAATCGTGACCTCTCTATGATGCATCATGGCCGCTTCCCAGTCTATTGTGTCCATGTCGCCCACGTCATGTTCCCAGACTGCCCTCAGTTTCCCCAGCCTGTCTGGTGCATTATTATTCAGGGTTTTATATGTTAGGGACACCAGTTGTTCGGGTAAATATTCCTGCAGCAAACGACCCTCTAACAGGGTATATTCAGGCAATGGGGAGGTGAGCACTACCGCAGCCTTCCATGCATGGCGTAACTGCACATATTTGAGGAACTGCGCTGGGGTCAGTCCATACTCCGCCCTCAGGGTCTCATACGTTTTAAGCTCTCCTCTCGCCACTAGGTCCCCCAATGATGAGATCCTAATAGCATCCCACCCCCAAAGCCAGTGAGGTTATGTAGCTCCCTCCGCCACTTACAGGTCCATATCAGCGTCTGCTTGGTCGGTTTATACCCCATCATCCTCGTCGACCTGTCCCATACCTCTATATTGATTTGTGTGGCCGGTAGTAGCCCCTGCTTCCCGACTCCCCCATACAAGTAGTGTAGACTAGTGCGGCGTGCCATGGTGGCCATTTCCAGCCTATATGTCGGGTGGTTCGCTGGCGCATGGAGCCACTCATTTATCGGTGCGAGATGTTCGACCCAATATTATGCCTCCACGTCCGGTAGGGAGATCCCTCCATTATATTGATTCCTCTGGAGCGTAGCTAGAGCTATTCTGGGTTGCTTCCCTAACCATAATAAGGCGCGCAGTTCAGCATTTATTGCTTGGAATGTTTGTCTAGAGAGGGGAAAGTATTAATTCTGCAAGGCATACCGAAAGCGGGGCAACGTGATCATCTTAAACTTCGCCGCTCGGCCTAAGATTGTAAGGGAGAGGGACTTCCATCGAAGGGAGTCATCCGCAAAGTTCCTAATCACTCTCTGGATATTTTTTTGATAGGAAATATGTTTGTCGATATTCAGATAGATCCCCAAGTATTTGAGTGACCTGGAGGGCACCCGGTAGCGTGGGCTGTATAAAATCGATTTGTGCCAGTTTATCAAGTATCCCAAAAAGGATCCATACCCATCTAGGAGTTTGAATAGCGCAGGGACCGTGGTTGCCAGTTGTGTCACATACAGGAGAATATCGTCCGCTGAGAGTGAGATCTTTTCCTCCTGTATGTCCGCCTGCGTTATACGGAAGCCTCGCACCTCTTCCGTTCACAGGCCACTATTTCGACAGTGAGGGCGAAAAACAACGGGGACAGGCGGCATCTCTGGCGGGTCCCCCCTTCGAACAGGGAAGTCGTCAGACAGCACTTCATTTACTTTAGCCCAGGCTCTGAGGTCTGTGTATAAAAGTCCCACCCACTTCCGAAAATTGAGGCTGACCCCAAATTTAACCAGCGTCGCTTCCAAAAAGGGCCAGTGAACAGCGTCAAATGCTTTTTCAGCATCAAGAGAAATTAACATATGTGGGTGTTCCCTCTGCTTCACTTCCATAAGCCAGTTATGGGCCCGCCAGAGGTTTTGCCTTGTCGCCCTGTCCGGCAGGAATCCCGTTTGGTCCTGATGTACCAAGCCAGAGATAACATGACGCAGTCGAAGGGCCAGGACCTTGACCAAGAGCGTAGCCTCTACATTGAGGAGGGAGATCGGTCTATACGACTTGCAGACGTCAGGGGGCCTGCCCTGTTTATATATAGGCACGATCGTGGCCATTCTCAGGTCCGGCAGGAGAGTTCCGTCTTGGCCTGCATCACTGAAGGACGCCAGAAGGTGGGGTATCTAGAGATCAGTTCCTTTTTTTTTTAATTCCACCGGGAGAACATTCGGACCCGGGGCTGCCCCGGACTATTCTTTAATCCCTGGGGGAGACGACAGATGTGACGATGTGTCCCCATAATTGAGAAAGCGGTCAAGTACCTGCTTTCAGGTGCAATGTTTTGACAGAAGAAACCATTAGAAATATCTAATGTGGTTTTATATTTTTTATGCACAATGTTATTCATTAGTGCTGCCTTGTGTGCATTTTGTACTGCAAAGGTTTTGCAAAAGAGTTTAAATGTCTGTAGTCCAAAACTAGACAATATGTATCGTCTGGTTTGGAGACAGGAAACAAAGGATTGTTCATTGACGAGGTGCATGTTTCAATCACCCCTTGGTATTCAAGTTGATCTAATATCTCCCTGACATGTTTTTTAGCTTCTTGTTTTATTGGATACTGCCTTTGTGCAGTTGGTTGAGTTTTTAACTGGATTTTATGGTGAGGGGAATCCTCATCCTATCCTACATGATTTTTATATAATGCTGGAGCCTGGGCTACAGCCCATTTTCTGGCATATGTGTATTTTAAGTCAATTGGTATATGATTGGAGATGGCTGGCATAATGATGTCTTCGCCATGTGGGCACTCCCTGACAAATTTTGGTGGCCAGTCTTTTTCAGCTAGAAGAATGTCATAACCCTTAGAGAGATTCTCCCAAAATAGTGCTCTTACTTTCCTAGTTATGTCCTGCTCCATCCGGAGCGTTACTTCATATAACTTATGGGGTACACTAAACCTGGTATCGGCAGTTTCAACTTGGATGTACTCATTCAAGTCCATTGTCTCCAGATGATCCTTCAAGGTCTTGCGAGCTATGGTTACTTCTGCTGCGCTGTCCAGCATTGTCTGGGCCCACTCCCTGTTCTTGAGTTGTGGCCTCAGGATCCTCAGCATGTCTGATTTTTAGACCTGCTACCTTCTTTTTGGTGAATTGAGTTTTCTTATTTTTTGGAGAGTATTTATCGTCTTTGGACTTCACGGGTTCTTCCTTGAGTTCTGACCGTCCTCTTCTTTCCGATTTCTGTGAGGAAGTCTGAAAGGTATGAGAGTAACGTGTATCAGTATCTTGATATCTATCAGTTTTTTTTCAAATTATCCCTGTTCCTGAGGTTATACCTCTTTTCAGATGGCTCCTTTTGAAGAGACCTTCCGCGGGACTGAGAAAGCTTCTCTTTAGAAGTTTGTTTAGTATTTTCCCACTTCTTTTTGGGAGTAGTGGCAGTGTTTATAATAAAGACCTTTTCAGGACTTTCTGTTAGTTGGCGCTTGACTGGTTTCCCACCCAAACCATCTCTACCTAGTTCTTCATAGGATTTTTCAATTATTCTGGCCAGTTCATATGGTTGCTCAGTTACATCAAATTCTCTTATTTTTGGCGGATCACCACTGATGCTGCCTCACCTTTAATATTAGCTAATATTGTAGCTAAGACCTGTTTGAAATCTCTCAGTAATTTCATACCCAGATTTAAAGCAGGCTCTGCCCCGTATTAATTTTGAATCTGTTTCAGGACATCTGGTATTACCGCCATAGATGAAACACTATGTGTTTTTGTGTAAATTGCAGCAAAGACTGTACCCCAAGTGTTGCAGTACTCCAGGTGTGGTACGATCCCCATTGGTATATAGATTGTTAAAATCCTGTGTTTCTCAAGAGGGGTAGTATCAGGAAATACTGCCTCAATTTGAGTAATTTTTTTAGCTACCCAGAATGGAATTTGTTGCCTTTTTGCAGGCAATTTACCAATGACTGATTGTGTAGTCTGTGGTGTGATTTTATTTGTGTTCTCCTGGTGAGGAGTTTGTTGTGGAATCCTTATAGGAGGTTGGACTGATAGAGTCCGCATGACATATTGAACCAATTGTCTATGTCTTTTAATTAGTTGTTTTAGTTGAACTAATAGTTCCACACCTGACATTTCTTCAATGGCAGGGTCTGGTGTATTGCTGGCTAGTACCGGCCATGTTTCTCCTGGTCTACCTAGTGGACCGAGCCTGGTAATGTGATTTTGATGTTGTAGGGCGCCTTTGAACCAGAGCGCAAACTCTTGGTATGTTAGTGGAATTTCAACATCCTCGATTGGAGTGTATTCCGTTGGAGGTTCCTCTTCTTTGTAGAAGTGAAACACATGTGTTACTGCATTTGCTTCAGGGAAGAAAATCCATGAATAGAATACCTCTGTCTGCCGATATTCATGTGCCTCTATGACAAACATTACCCTACTATCTCTTGGTGATAGGCCATATGTTATAAGCTTTATAGTGATAGTTTTCTTTACGTTTTCCGGGATGATTATAGCATTCGGGTCGTCTTGTTGGAAACCTGTAACGTCTATGCCCGGTTGGGCTGCAGTTGTTGCAGCTCCACCGTTCTTGGTGTTGTTGCTGTTATTCAATATTGTTTAATGAAAGTTGCAGAGCAAGTTTCAAGGAAACAAAGATAAGGTGCACAATATTTTGGAACACTGTATCCTTCAACGTTGAACAAACCAAAAACTAATACATAGGAATTTCGTCCTACTTAGTTATGGCGGATATTTTATCCTTTTACCCACTCCAGATGTCTATTGGAGTATTTTGAGGGGAAAAAGGGGTCTCTGTTAAAAGCACGACTGAGTTACTCTAGTGTGAAATTAGTGCCTTACCAAACGTTGGGCGCCATATAGTGTAGTTCCTATATTCCCAATAGGCTCTGCGCATTGGAATAATATATCCTATAGCTTTGACGTAGGACTTAGGTCGACTAGGTCTCTATCGAATATATTAAACTTAAGTGCCAGCTAGCTCAGAGGTCACTAGAAACTTTCTCGAATAAACAAGAAGGGATTCGTTTCTGAAAACCGCATAAACATGACAACTTTGTTTCCCCAAGAATAAACGTATCTTCAGAGTCGTGGAAACAATAGATAGGTATTTTACTCAGTCAATCGTGCATGCTTCGTTTCATCAGAGGTGCAGAGAAAATAGAGAGATGGGCATTTTCAATAAAAGGGATTTATTGAACAGTCTTCTTTCTCATGCAAGTAAAGTGAACTGCTACAATCGTAATACAGGCTGCAAAGTATAATGCGTACAGCGAGAAGAGTATTATAAAATAATACTGTAAAAGCGTTGTATGGTTTCTAAACCATAGGTAAATACATACATAAATAACAAAGGCTAAAAGTACTCAACTGGTGCTTCTAAAATACGCCTACCCAGATGTACCTAACCTAAATCTAGTACGAGGGAAGAAGTAAGTGTGGTGTAGCATAGGTTTAGTTTCTTTGCCAAGAATCTATCCAAGATTTCTCTTTAGGGTCTAATCAGCTCCGTACCTCAGTTTAGAATGAAGGAAGTCTGGTATCTCTGTCTCGGGACTCGATTTCCCAACACCCCACGAGGGGAGCTTGGACACACTGGGGCTGGATTCTCAACGAGAGAAAGGACAGCTTCTCGATCAGTGCGTCAGCTGGAGGGTCGGCTTCCTTTGGCACTTGCTGTAGCGAGCTGCGTCGGGCAAGTAGATAGTCATGCCGCTCCGAACCACTGTTTGTTTGCTAGAGCAAGTGAAGGCATATTTATACCTTGAAGGTGCCTAGTTTGATGTAAAGTTGGGCATAATAATGTCAGAAAAGAACCCCAAGGGAATGGTAGTTCTTTGAAAACTCCATGAGTTCTTGGACAAATCAATATTCAAGCAAGGGCATGTCCCTGACTGCTTAAGCCAATTTTCCTAGAAATCGTTGTGGCTTTCTGGTACGGGTGAAAGTAGCCATGCCTGTATTTTGACTAAATGGGCTATGTCTAAATATGGGTATGATTTCTATGCCTATATTAGGGCAATGTGAATTGTATCTATATTAGGGCATGAATCCGGAAATTTCGCTCAGATCCTAAATCGCCATACAACAGTAGTTTTGAAGACAAACCCAGCATGCTCTGGGTCTTAACGCGGGCTCATTGGCAAATGTTTTTGGGAAAGCTTACTGCATAGCTACCCCCTCTTCAAGAGTGGACACCCAATGCAGCGTGTGGCAATGTCTCTCCAAATTTGGGCCTGCTCTGCATTGCTCAGCTGGCTCTCAGGATCCACATAAAACTGAGGTTACCTCACAAATAATCCTCAATTCTTCATCAGTGAATAAGGTGGCACCTTAGCCATGCAGCACGTTTGAATGAAGAAAGGAGCATCAGGATGAATGAGGATGCTGCTGTGGTGAAAGGATGGCTCAGAATGACTAGAAAATGGCTGATGTTGTCTTCCTGTATGTAATTTCATATTTGTAGCTATAGACAGAAATCTCCCTGCGCGTAGAAAAAAACCAAATAAGGGTATTGGATCCAAAAGATTGTTTGTGATTTTTTGGGTACGGCACAAATGTCAAAAGTATGCTCTTCGAAGAGTATGTCCTAAAGCAAACATGCACTATGTTAAACCTTGAACTTGGGTGTTGTCAATGAAAAGTGTTTATTTTTAACTAGATCATACAATGTTTGTTGACATTATGTAAATTAAAAGATATGTCACAGATGGTATTTATGGATGGTGTGATAGTCCACCAATCAACATTGACAAGATACTGTTTAACCTTATAAGTGCAGCAATGAAGCTAGCAGCTCAAGAAAATAATTAGTTAACTAATCGATCACACACCAGTATACACAGCCCTCTATTCTGTTCCCACCCCAGTACCAGGTTGTGGGAGTAGATCAGGGTCAAGACATATATGTAAGCCCTGTTGCTTGACAATGTAGTGCAACACACAATGGGCTACAGCAACCTTGCACACATCTAGGGAGTACATAAGCATCCCTCCATGCAACCAAGGCATCCTACTTGTGACTTAAGGGTCCAAAAAGTGTTCAATATATATATTTTATTTATATATTTAAGAGTTGTATATAGCGCTGGCCACCCAAACGTATTGGAGAGCTTTACAAAATTATCATGACGATAACAGACAGCAATAAGTTCAGCAAACACCAGTGTCACGAGTTGAATCAGGTGAAGGTCCAGAGAGGGACACAGAAGGAAAGAGAGTAACAGGATGTAGAAACCATCTTGCGCAGGGAGATTGTTAACCATCTGGACGAGATGCCTATAACAGAGACATCCTAACCTGCTGGGCTGTTTCTGTGCAGTTGGTTGAGGTGCCAATTGAGGAGGGAATGGGATGGAGTTCCAGATTTTTGGGGTATTGTCTGAGAATGTAGTGTAGCTCCTATTTTCCCAATAGGCTCTGCGCATTGGAATAGTACCTACAGCAGTAAAGGCCTAGGCCAGACGTTAACTAGGTCTACTACTGTCGATACTAGACTTAATTTTTGGGTTTGCCAGCTAAGCTCAGAGTTCGCTAGAAACTTTCTCGAATGTTCAAGGAAGGAATTAACTCCCCTGATTAGACAAGAAGGGATTTAGTTTCTGACAACCATAGAACATGACAACTTTGCTCTCCCCTAATCAAGAGTCAATCTCGAGAGTCGTGTGAGCACAAGGCAATTATTTTACTCAGTCAGTACGTGCATTCTTAGTCTCATCAGAATGTAGAGAAAAGGAAGAGACGGGCGTGTTCAATAAAAAGGTGTTATTTATTGATCAGTCTCTTTTCTCATACATGAGAAATGGATCGATATTATTGCAATACTTATAGTTAAGTAAAGTGCATACATTAAAAGCAATAGTATAAAATAATACTGTAAAAACATTGATATGGTTTCTGAGCCATATGATGTTTAAAATGATTAAAATATATTTACATACACATATACATTTGACTAAACGTACTCAACTGGTGTTTCTAAATACGCCTACCCCGTGTACCTGACCTAAGTCTAATGCGTGGGCGGGAATAGAAAGTTACAGTTTTAAGTTAAGTTTGTTTTTGCCAAGTGAATAACTAAAGAATTCTCTGTGAGGGGTTATTCAGTTCTGTACCTGGAATTTAGGATGGATGAGGAATGGTATCTCTTTCTCTGCTCTCGATATTCCAGGCTGCCTGCGAGGGCTGACCAGAAGCGCCGGTGCTGGGTCTCTCGGCTTGAGATAGCAGCGCGTCTCTCAGCGCGTCAGGAAGGCGGGGCTGTTGCCAGCGGGGTCTGCTTCTGCTCTCGGCTTCGGCAAGTATGGCTGCTCCGTCTTGTCACCACGCGTGTGTTTGCATAGGGCAAGGTCGGCAATATTTATACCTTAAAGGTGCCGAGATTGACGTAAGGATGGACATAGGTACGTCAATAAAGATGTCATACGACTTGCTCGTTAGCACATTCTTTACTAAAGTTCTCTGTGAAATCAAAACAATGGCCGCACGGATTGTCCAGGTTGTCATAGGTTTGATTTGTTATGAGAACGTCGTATGCCTTATCAGGGGCTGGAGGAATGTCGCTTGTCTAATTAGATCTCAAGCGTTATGACCTAATCAGATAACACGTTCCTGTGCCGTAGTGTGACTGCGTCAGATAACGGTATCTGCATCATGGGGGTTTTCTTGCCTCATGGGCTGACTGTTAGTTAACTTGATAGTTAGTTTAACCAGAATAGGGTCAGGAATAGGGGGACTGATTCAGAACCTATAGAAATACACGACACCCACTCCACGCTAACTATGGTCATATCTACTAATCTATGCATAGTATAACATAGTACAACATACTATAGAGTATAGTGTATACCTTACCACCCCAAAATACATAAATGCATTTCGAAATTTTCAAATATACTGAAAAATTGCAGTCATATATATTGTATGCACTTAAGCTATGAATTAAATGCAAAAGTAAACACGCATTATTATGCATTATTGCTTATTGGTATATGAGAAATACACATGAAATGGCTCTTAATATGGCTATACAGAAAGGAAGTTCGAGACCATTTCATCACATAATAAAATATTTGTGAACATCCCAGCGGGCAGCTAAAGTCTATAAAGTATCTAAAAATAGAAATTTTAGTTCTCTAGGAATAGTTTCTTACTTTAAGCAGAAGATCAGTGTCCCGGGAAAAAATATGTAGAAAAATATTTTAAGGGGCTTGCTGAAAAAAATTGCTGTCCGTGAACTGGAGTGAAATTGTTCATGTGACTTTATTTTTAAAGTTGAAGGCCGAATTCAGGGAACGCCGTGTGCGAGTTTACTCAAAAGTCTCTATTTCTGTTCTGGAGAGAACATCATATCATTCAGGCTTTCGAAAAACCTTCAACAGCTTCATGGGAAAGTTCCACTAAGTCGGAAATAGGGGTAACCATGCATTCGTGCGCATGATTGTCTCCATTGACATTCTGATTTGCATTGCTGACAGAAGGTCGTACCTGTTCGATGTTGCTTTCATCTTGAACTTCACTACTCTTCAATCGTAGTGGTGAAGATTCCAGGAATGCCGTCATCAGGATTGGCAGCCTTTGAGGGCAGCACAAAGCGTGAACCTTGGTAGGAACCAACAGTGTATCTGCATCCACTGGCGCATCCGATTGTAGCGTCAGACAGGTGTCTAACACGCATTCTTCTCCGCATAGCAGACACCTTAGTACAGGTAAAACACACCTTTGCCACATTGTCGAAATGATAGAAACCAAGTCATGTTTAGGTCTCTAAGCCGGGAGAGTCCCAGGATTTTTGATATCCGGTCCCGGTATCCAATGGCTAGGATTGTATCTTCCATTGTCGCGAGAGTTTGATCTGTGCCATGGGTTGCCATAACGAAAAATAAGGACTAGGAATAGGATTCCTGCAATTAGTCCCAGGATCAGGGGAAGTCCGCCAAAAATCGAATGGACGAAATCTGGAAAAATACCCAGTATGGCTTTGAATGGTGTTAATGCCATCGAAAATACTGTCTTAAATACCTTTGAGACCCCAGTGGTATCAGAAATATTTAAGATTTCGCTTAGGATTTCCGCGAAATGTACGGGGGAATTAGTTGATAATAATGTATGTATCTCTGCAGTCGTCCTTGCGACTTGTAGATCATACGTTTCTTTTGATGACGTGAGCCTTGTAGGCATCTGAAGAAGCACTGTTTTCATTCTGCTTAAAGCATCTATTCGAATAGAAGTAATTTTCAAATTGGGCCATGCCCTTGCCTCCCTGTCTGGAAAGGAGCTGGGGAATAAAGAACGTCCACAGCACTTGACCTTCGCCGTTGTAGTGACTAGATAAGGAGTCCCGGGCATAAGACTACAACATCTGCGGTCTACAATAAGAATGTAACTCCCATTATAGAGTCTTTGAAAGAATGGTTCTATTTCAGTTGCAGGTGCGCCTTGCTGGTGACATGAAAGGTTGTATGAATTCCCTTCACAGGCTCCGTGCAAACTAATACCGTTACACAGAAGCGTGCCGCTTAGTGACATAGCACAATTGTTGCCACTAAGAAACACTTTCTGTCCTTTATTACTGACACATGCATGTGAATAGGGCAGGTTCCAAGTTGTTTTAAGGTACCCCTTTCCCAATTTCTCGTACATGCCAGCCTGTATATATTTTTGGCAGTATTGAAACCTGAAGGTTGAGATTGGAATATTTATGATTCCGTGTATTATCCATTCACTGACAGGTCGTTCTGACATTGTCATTGGTAATCTTTCTAGTTTTTCAATGCTCAAGATTGTATAATCAGCACCCTTTTGCGCCATACCGATTTGTCTATCAGTAAGGTTAAAGATTTGGAATAGTGACGTTGTGTTGATTAAACGCCAAGGCACATAGCCTGAACGCAGATTTTGTAACGTCCAGCCAAGCTGTACAATGGAACGCAATTGTGACTGACCATGTTGTAATAACAGTAAGTCTTGCGATAATATATCGATTGCTGAAGACACAATGCTGTCCAATGAAAAAATTCTGGAGGACAGAGTCATTAACCCATTGTCCACTACAGAAAGTGATTTTTCCAAATTAATACGGTCAATTTCCCGTATTCTTTCTGCTGTCTCAATTTGAGTAACCTTCCAGGCCTCATTGTATGCTGCATATACAGAGGCTGCTATGAAACGCTTTTGACGCTGTTTGCGTGGTCCCAGTATGAAATCACGCAAGTCAGCACCATCAGTAAGTAAAGTTAGGTGTTGCTTAATTTCAGGCAGTGTGGAAGTCTGTAGCCATTGAAGGCATAATTTGCCCACACTGTAGGTTGTTATTATCCCTGGATGATGTCTTTGGGGATATCTTGGGTCTGGCCTGGTCATTTTGAAACCCTGTGTTTTATTCAGGAATCTATCTTGACAGTAATTTGTATCTGTGGGCCAGATCAACCATTGTTTCCAATCAGGATGTGTTCTGTTTTGGTTTATTATATGGTTTACGTCTATCTCTTCATCTGTATCAGAGCTATTGCTAAACATTGTTGGCTTCGGAATAGACGGTTTAATTAAATCTTTGATTTTGGCTAAGCCAAGACAGGTGGTTTGTTGAACAGTGTCATTTAAAAATATCATTTGTTCTGGGATCATGCAGGCTCTAAACAAAGCTTCTATACCCTGTACTTGCCATTTTTTTGTACCCCAAACACTTTTCAAATCAACATTTTTGTCCCAATAATCAAATCCAAATGTATTCTTTTTTTCGAAGAAAGAATCTGAATATATCAATTTTGTGTTGGTTATCATGGTTTTCATCCCTGTCTTGTTTGACAATTTAAAATAAAATGTTTCAGCATTACTTATGTTAAAACCTGAAAAATATGAATATTTGTCATATACGGTTCTAGAGCTTCCTTTTGGAGGTGTAGCACAATGTTCCCATTGATTATAATTTAAAACATTTCTAGGTTGTGCCGATTTATGCAAAAAATGGTTACCATAATGGTTATAGCAATACATACTATCATAATTTGTAGAACCTTGCAAATAATCATGTTTTGTAAATTTAGCAGACATTACTAAGTCAGACATCATATTGTTGATGCTTTCGAAGTCCCAATCATCAGCAAATGAGTTTGGTTTTGCAAAATCACTCAAGGAGATCTTGATTTGGTGTGGATATTTCAGGATCTCGACCGGACCATAAATTTCATAGTCAGTGTTGTCCCAGGCTACCCCACCAGGTATAGGATTGGCTGTGAAGTTGGCTGAAGAAAGTTCTGAAGAAAGTTCTCTTTTCTCGACGTGTGAAGATGTGTGTGGTTTGAGGACCAAGTTGATGTTCTGACTTGCTGTGTCCATTTTAGCATATTTTCCCTCAATGAAGCGTCCCAAAGTAAATACCATGATGAGCCAAAGTATGAGGATAAATGCACCAAAACCCACCCAAAATTCAATCCATGGAGAAACCAGATATGTTTCTTTCAGTTGTTTCAAGAGTTCCTTCGCTTTGTCTTTAAAGGATTTTGATGATGGCTGTGTCTTTGATTCACTGAAGCCTTCAGAGGAATCATCGAAGTTGATGAAGTACCCGGATGCAGTTCTGTCAATTGTTCCAATTGCTTCAGGATTTTTGTTTCTTGCATTGTCACTTGGTACTTCATTGTAGATTGGTGTGTCGCTGCTAAATGTTTTTATTTGGGTTTTAAGAGGTCTGAGTTCTATTGCATTGTTGCATAGTCCTTCTTGTTCTTCTTTAGGCGTTTCGAATGTGATGAGCCTCTTTGTTAGGACCTCTGTACTGGTAGCAAACCTTGGTGTTCTGCTACTTATTGGGAGTCCACTTGGCCTACTGTTTGTTATCGGCCACATGTTGTGGTTTTACCAGGTCGATGGATACAACTCGGTTCTCCTTTTTTCCAGCAAGTGGCGGTAGTACAACTGATCTTGTCCCGTTGACAGACAAGACAGGAACTGCTTTTCTGTAAGAAGGCCCAAATTCCTTCTTTACCGCGATCTTCTCCCTGACTAGATCCCCGACTTTTGGAATCCAGACAGGTCTTGCTGGGACAGGTGGTGATTCTTCAGTGGTTGTTGGCTGTTGTTTCAACTGTATGTTGCTCAGGTCTTTTCTTGTTTTGTTTAAGTCCTGCAAAATAGCCAAACGGTCTTTGACATCAAAGGTTTTTTCTATTACCACTGAAGTCTGACTATCAAGGTCAGAGATCAACATCCTAGTTCCGAATAATAATTTGTACGGACTGAATCCCTTCAGAGAATTTCTTGGCAAGTTATTTAGACTACGTTGGACACTTATTAGATGTTTGACCCACCCAGCTCCCGAACCTAATACCCTTTCCATTATAGATTGCTTTCTGCCTTGGTTTTTTCTTTACACCATCCAGTACCCTCAGGAAGGAAGTGAGAAGATTCCCGCTGGGCTGTGCTCATTCGGCCATGTTTCCCCCCCAGGCTGGATTGCCTGAGTGAAAACAATGGTCGAACGTAGCATGCTCTTAGCGTATATGCCATTTAGACTCGCAAATCTTGTATAATAGTCCGGACGTCAGCCGAGTGCTGTGGATCTACATTATAAGTGGAAACTAGCCTGTATATGTTAATCGCAAGCCATTCTTTTTACTGGTGATATTATCTGCCTTGATACGACGAGGTATTAAACTGCTTCTCTCCCCACTGCGATCTCTGTTGCAGTTTGGGCAGTTTTTTACAAACATGGTGTAGTGCAGGCTCATGCCTGGCCACCAGTACCGTGATTGTAATTCTTCTAGAGAATTTTTCAGTTTGAGGTGTCTGAGACCCTCGCCCATGTGTGCGTCTGCGATTAACAAGCTTCTCCTGTCCATGTTTGGAATCACTCTATCCCCCACTCCAGGGATTCGAGCAAAAGGGACGGAGTTTGCATCGATTATGTATGTATAATTGAGTGGATAGTTGATCGGTAACGCTGAGCAGTCGCCTTTTGATGACGTTTTCACTGCCAGCATTGTTTCACCGTCAATGTATTTTAATGTACGCTTTTTTCGATCTACGGGAGCCGGTTTAGTGGCTGCCGCTGCGGCTGCTTCAGCCAATGAATTCCCCACAACGTGAACGCCATCACGCTGATGACTCAGTGAGTGTGTCACGTGAGTCTTTGGTAGTTCTTTTTTCAAAAGAGCTATTTGTTCCCAGAGCAGTCTCTGCTTTATTGGTGCATCTGTGTCATCTTTGTAACCGTTCTGAATCCATGTCTGCAAATCCTTGTTATATGCTTTGACGCAGTAATATGAATCTGACACTATAAGTGTCGGGAATTCGCGATCCGCATTATCTAGCGCCATTTTCAATGCGATTATTTCAGTTTGTTGTTCTGAATTAGTTTCTACTGAGTGTGATTTTGTTAATAGAGGTCTTAGTTTACCTCCGCGCCACACTTCTTTTGTAATCTCACATGTGGGATTGTATGCATGTTCTCCCCAAACGGAGGGTTGAGCATGTCCGTCTGTATAGATTACACAGGCGTAATGTCGTAGAGGCAGAATGTCGATTGGCAGAGGATACGTCTTTTCATATTTTAGATTTTTTAATTCTTCTAGTTATTTAGAAAATTGTCAACCAGGCTATACTTGATAATTCATATCCTACGTATAAGACCGTTAAATGGGCAATTCTGGATTTTTTAAAGTTGAATTTGTAACCCTCTGCAGCGAACCCAAGTATTATGGTGTTCACTCTTTTCAAGTGAGTATCCAAGTCATCATCTGTTAAGTAAATGTCATCGACATAAGATAATGCTTCATCATCATATAGTTGTAGTAAATCTGTTACTCTCGCTGAGAATACCCCCGGGCTGTTCTTGTACCCCTGGGCTAACCGACAGAATTGTTTTTGAGTGCCATTTACTGAGAATGCAGTTAAATATCTGCTCTCTGGTGCTATGTTTTGACAAAAGAATCCATTGGAGATGTCCAAGGTTGTTTTGTATTTTTTGCGCACTATGTTATTCATTAGTGCAGCACTGTGTGAGTTTTGCACTGCAAAAGTTTTGCAACATGTGTTAAGGTGTCGGTAATCCAAAACTAGACGATATGAATTGTCTGGTTTGGAGACCGGAAACAAAGGATTGTTCATTTGTGAGGTGCAAGTTTCAATCACCCCCTGGTATTCTAGCTGATCTAGTATTTCATTTACTTGTTTTTTAGCTTCTTGGTTAATTGGGTACTGCCTTTGTGCAGTAGGTTGTGATTTTAACTGGATTTTGTGAGGAGGAGAATCCTCATCCCATCCTACATGATTTTTATATAAAGCAGGTGCTAAGGCCACTGCCCACTTTCTAGCAAGTGTGTATTTTTTATGAATCGGGATTTGATTCGAGAAGGCCGGCATAATTACTTCTTCGCCATGAGGGCACTCCCTGACAAACTCTGGTGGCCAGTCTTTTTCAGCTAGAAGGATGTCATAACCCTTTGAGAGGTTATCCCAAAATAGTCCCCTTATTTTCCTAGTCTTATCTCCCTCTATACGTAATGTTATCTCGTATATCTTGTGGGGCTTGCTAACTCTGGTGTCTGCAGTTTCCACTTGAAGGTATTCATTCGTGTCCACTGTCTCCAGATGATTCATAAGGACTTTGCGAGCTATGCTCACCTCTGCTGCGCTGTCTAGCATTGTCTGAGCCCATTCTCCGTTTTTCAGTTGTGTCCTCAGTATTCTCGGCATTTTTAACTACCTTGATACTGGCTACCTTCTTTTTTGGAAATTGTAATTTCTTTTTTAGCTGAGCAGGTTCCTTGTCTTTGGACTTGGCGTGCTCTTCTGATCGTCCTCTTCTTTCCGATTTCTGCGAGGAAGTCTGAAAAGATTGAGAGGGACGTGTATCAATGTCTTGATATCTATCAGGTTTTTTAATATTATCCCTATTTCTAAGGTTATATCTATTCCCAGAGGGGTCACTCTGCGGTGACCTCTGTCTTTGGTTTGGAGATTTCTCTCTTCGCCTGGGAGACCTTCCTCTGGACTGGAATTTCTTTTCTTTAGGATTGGATTGTTTATTTCCATCCCAGTTCTTTTTTGGTGAATTATTATTATTAAAAAATATTTTTTCCGGACTTGTAGTCAGTTGCGGTTTACTGGTATTCCACCTAGACTATCTCTGCCTAGTTCTTCATAGGATTTTTCTATGATTCTGGCAATTTCAGCTGGTTGGTCTGCTATATCTGTCTCTTTTAACCTCTGGCGGATCGCCACGTTTGCTGCTTCACCTTTTATGTTGGCTAATAATATAGCCGAGACCTGCTTGAAGTCTTTTAGTAATTTCATACCAAGAGTTAAAGCAGGTTCTGGACCGTATTCATCTTGAATTTGTTTTAGCACATCTGGTATTACCGAAATGGATGGAACACCGTGCGTTTTTGTGTAGATTAAAGCAAAGACTGTACCCCAAGTGTCACAGTCCTCAATGTGTGGTGCGATTCCCATTGGGAGACATATAGTCAGAATCCTGTGTTTTTCTAATGGGGTGGTGTCAGGAAACACCGCCTCTATTTGGGTGATTTTCTGTGCCAACCAGAATGGTATCTGTTCCCGTTTAGCTGGAACTTTACCTAGGCAGGATTGGATGTTCTGTGGTGTAATTTTATTTGTGTTCCCCTGTTGAGGGGTCAGCTGTGGAAGTTTAATCGCTGGCTGAATTGTTGAAGTCCGCATTACATACTGAACTAATTGTCTATGAATTTTTAGTAGTTGTTTTAGCTGTATTAACAGCTCTGCTGTAGACATTCCTTCGATGTCTGGGTGTGGTGTGTATCCGGCCAAGACCGGCCACGTTGCTCCTGGTCTACCTAAAGGACCGAGCCTTGTAATGTGATTATTATGTTTTAGGGCGCCATCAAATAAGAGCAAATGCTCTTGGAATTTGAGTGGTACTTCCACCTCCTCGAAAGGAGTGTATGTTTCAGGAGGTTCCTCTACTTTGTAATAGTGGAAGTACTTTGTTACAGCATTTGCTGCTGGAAAATGTATCCATGAATAGTATACCTCTGTCTGCCGATATTCGTGTGCCTCGATTACGAATATGACTGTGCCACCTCTAGGTGTCAGTCCATTTTCTATAAGTTTTAGAGTTATAGATCTCCTTTTGATGACCGGAATGAGTATTATTTCCGCGTCTGCTGCTTGCATGGTAGCATCAGCATCTGCGAGTTCAGTTGCTAATCTAACTGCCTCTCTTTCATCATCACTCTCTGCCATTTTACAGACAGGATGGTATTATGTTTGTTTGCAGATCAGGTTTCTTTATGGAAACAGAGATTAGATGCACAATATTTTGGAACTGTTTTTATCCTTCAACGTTGACTTGACCAAGAACCATACATAGGAGTTCCCTCCTGCGAGGTTTTGGAGGATATAACCTTTCACCCACTCCAGACGTCTTTGGAGTATTTGGGAAAAGGGGTCTGAGTGAGAAAGCACGACTGAGTTACTCTAAATGTCTTACGTTAGTTTTATCGCCCTTTCCAAACGCGTTGGGCGCCATGTAGTGTAGCTCCTATTTTCCCAATAGGCTCTGCGCATTGGAATAGTAACTACAGCAGTAAAGGCCTAGGCCAGACGTTAACTAGGTCTACTACTGTCGATACTAGACTTAATTTTTGGGTTTGCCAGCTAAGCTCAGAGTTCGCTAGAAACTTTCTCGAATGTTCAAGGAAGGAATTAACTCCCCTGATTAGACAAGAAGGGATTTAGTTTCTGACAACCATAGAACATGACAACTTTGCTCTCCCCTAATCAAGAGTCAATCTCGAGAGTCGTGTGAGCACAAGGCAATTATTTTACTCAGTCAGTACGTGCATTCTTAGTCTCATCAGAATGTAGAGAAAAGGAAGAGACGGGCGTGTTCAATAAAAAGGTGTTATTTATTGATCAGTCTCTTTTCTCATACATGAGAAATGGATCGATATTATTGCAATACTTATAGTTAAGTAAAGTGCATACATTAAAAGCAATAGTATAAAATAATACTGTAAAAACATTGATATGGTTTCTGAGCCATATGATGTTTAAAATGATTAAAATATATTTACATACACATATACATTTGACTAAACGTACTCAACTGGTGTTTCTAAATACGCCTACCCCGTGTACCTGACCTAAGTCTAATGCGTGGGCGGGAATAGAAAGTTACAGTTTTAAGTTAAGTTTGTTTTTGCCAAGTGAATAACTAAAGAATTCTCTGTGAGGGGTTATTCAGTTCTGTACCTGGAATTTAGGATGGATGAGGAATGGTATCTCTTTCTCTGCTCTCGATATTCCAGGCTGCCTGCGAGGGCTGCCCAGAAGCGCCGGTGCTGGGTCTCTCGGCTTGAGATAGCAGCGCGTCTCTCAGCGCGTCAGGAAGGCGGGGCTGTTGCCAGCGGGGTCTGCTTCTGCTCTCGGCTTCGGCAAGTATGGCTGCTCCGTCTTGTCACCACGCGTGTGTTTGCATAGGGCAAGGTCGGCAATATTTATACCTTAAAGGTGCCGAGATTGACGTAAGGATGGACATAGGTACGTCAATAAAGATGTCATACGACTTGCTCGTTAGCACATTCTTTACTAAAGTTCTCTGTGAAATCAAAACAATGGCCGCACGGATTGTCCAGGTTGTCATAGGTTTGATTTGTTATGAGAACGTCGTATGCCTTATCAGGGGCTGGAGGAATGTCGCTTGTCTAATTAGATCTCAAGCGTTATGACCTAATCAGATAACACGTTCCTGTGCCATAGTGTGACTGCATCAGATAACGGTATCTGCATCATGGGGGTTTTCTTGCCTCATGGGCTGACTGTTAGTTAACTTGATAGTTAGTTTAACCAGAATAGGGTCAGGAATAGGGGGACTGATTCAGAACCTATAGAAATACACGACAAGAAGGAATGTGCCAGGGTTCTTTGTTTGTGATTTTCTGGATAGAATGAGAAGCAGGGTGTTGGTTCTCTTTAGGTTTCTAGTCTGGTTTTACCTGCCTTTTTGAGTTTGGGCACAAAGTAAGCTCGCTTGCTGGTGAGAAGGACTTTGTAGGTGAGACATGCAGTTCTCAAGTTGGAACAAGCCTCAATCGCGAGCCATTTTAATTCTTTCAGAGAGGGTGAGATATAGTTGTATTTTTTTACTCCAGTGATAATCCTAGCAGCTGCATTTAGTGTGGTACTTAGGGCAGCTACGCAGGATTTTGCTATGCCTGTGAGGGTTGCAAAAAGAACAATTGATGGACAGAATGCTGAACAATGTCATACAGTCACCCCAGTACAGAGATCTGGGCTTAAATCCATTGTTTTCTTGCTCCTCATGCCATTCCAGTTCAGACCTCTTGTGGGTGGCATTCCTGTAGTCCAATCTGGACAGAACCAGAATTTGTGTGGTAGATTTAAATCATTTGGCGGGAGGAAGGATTTGATTTTGTTGAGGAATTTTAGGTTGTAGAAAGTGCTCTTCACAGTGTTCATTATATGTTCGCTCATGTTCAATCGAGGGTCCAGAGTTATTCCCAGGGTTTTGGCAGATTCAGCAAGGGTTAGATTGCAGTTTAGAGCATCAATGGATTTTAGCCATTCTTTTATCTGGGAGTCCGTTCATTGTTGGATATGAGAAGATTTCAGTCTTATCTTGGTTGAGTTTTAGGTGGGTGTGAGAAAGCCAGTGTTGGAGTTCTCTGCGGGTGGCATTTAGCTGGTGTATATCATCTAGTGAGGATGTTTCAATTAGAGCTGGGTGTCATCAGCATAGAGGTGGAAGGGGATGTTTGCTTTTTTGAGTATGACGGTGAGGGGCTCTATATTGATGTTGAACAGTGAGGGGGAGAGAACTGAGCCTTCTGGCACATCCTGGGTTATTGGAATCATGTCTGAAGTTGAATTGTTTACCTTTATTTGTTGTGAGCAGGTTTGTAGAAAGGATGTGAACCATTGTAAAACCACCCCATCAACTAAATCCTTTTTTGAAGGGAGTTCAGGAGAAGACTGTGATCGACCATGTCAAAGGCTGCTGATAGGTCAAGGAGTATGAGTAGGCAGCATCTGTCTACATGGAGGGGTTTGTATACATCATCTATAACATTCAGGATAACAGTGTCCATGCAGCATCCCTTTCTGAAGCCCGATTGGTGAGGGTCCAGAAGGTTGTTGCTGTCAATGTGTTGGTTGAGTTGTAGGAGAACACATCTTTCGAGGATATTGGCTAGGAAGGGGAGGTTGGAAACAAGCCTGAAGTTATTGAGGTAATTCAGGTCTGTGCCCATTTTTTTAGTAGTGCTGTGACTTGACCGAGTATGTGGCAATCTGGCATAACTATGGTCCTCAGGGAGCTGTTTATAATCTTGGTCCAGAGAGGGGTTAGGGCGTGATTAATCGTTTTTGCCTTGTGGGCTGGAAGGGGGTCTGCTATGTGAGAGGAAGGCTAATGCATGCTTATCACTTCAGCAAAGCCCACCTCCGATAGTGGGTTGCACCCCTTCCAGCTCCTGGGGATCATGGGTGACCCTTGGAGTTGGTTGCATTCAGTGCTGTCCTGTAGAGAGACTGATGCTTGCGTGTCCAGTCAGGAGACCCTTGCTTATGGGTCCAAGGAGTGTGTGGGGGAGTTGTTTCACTCATTACTGAGAGGTGGGATTGCATTGGATGACTGGGTGTGACCGTCAAGGAAGAGCTCAATCTTGGTGATTTTTATCATTAAATAAATTAGAAAAGTTGTCAAAAAGTTCTTTGGAGACCTGACATGTTTTTATGGCTCACTTGGAAGTTTGTTGTTTAATAATATTGAATGCTCTTTGGGGAGGTTTTTTGGCATTGTGTAGTGTGTTGCTGAAGAAGGTGGCTTTTTCTTTCCTGATGTGTTTTTTATATTTTCTGTGTGGATTTTTAAGCTGGTCAAGGTGGGTTATGGATGGATTTGTTTTCCATAGTCTTACAGCAACTCTGAGTGGTCTACTTTCTGAGTTGAGGTCTTTATTGAACCAGGACCTCAAAGGGATGTTTCCAACTCCTTTTTTCTTTAGATGGGCTACTTGGTCTAGTTTGGTTAATGTTCAAACAGAATGATGGTATGATCCAACCAGTCAATAGGAAGGATGTTATTAATAGTTATTGCTTCTTCATGAGCTATATTGGCATCAAGGATTGAGCCTTTGTTATGAATTTGACCTTTGCAGTGCTGGATAAGGTTATTACTGATACCATTTATATTTAAGGATTGGATTACAGTATTAGTCTTGTCGTTCCAATGAAGGTTGAGGTCAAATAAGATTATGTTATTGGAGTTAGAGAGCAGTGTGTTATCAGGTCAGATGGGTGTTCACAGAAGGTGAGTACGTTGCCTGGTGGATGGCAGAGGAGGTGACAGTTCAATGTATTGTTGTCTTTCATCCTTATGTTAGAGGTTAGATATTCAAATGTGTTGTAGGAGAAGATGTCTGTTTCAGCTTTGCTAATACTGTTCATCCGTTGTTGTTGTGTTTCTGAGAGAGAGGTGCCATGGGTATATTAATGTGGAGAGCTAGTGGTCTCATCATTTTTGGTGGAATGTGATATCTTCTAAATTCAGTGATAACCTGGATCTTGGAGGTGAGGCTGTCTTTGTTTGATGACGGGTCATATGATTTTGGCAAGATCACTCAAAGACATTGTTGTGCTTGTTCTTTTCAGCTTCTGAGCTTGGTAAAAAGTTCCGTGCTCCAGCTATGTCTTGGATAATTTTAGGTGTTGATTGTTCTTGCAAGTGGGGGGAGGTGTGGGCGTTGTGTATGCTCCAGATACAGGTTGTTGTTCATTAAGACTTTGCTTATAACCTGTATTACTTTCTCCAATTGCCTTTCCATAAGAGTCAGTCTCAGATTAATATAATAATGGAGGGGAAGATGTTTAGCTTCAAACTGTCCAGTGGTAGCAGTCCAGAGAGGGAGAGTGTCTGTGAATAAGTGTGTGACTCAGTTTTTTTTTGTTAATGATGGGTATAGTAGGTGAGTGGTGTGGGCACAATTGTATTGTTTCCACAGCAGATTGGTGAGTGTTGATGGCAAGTAGTGTGAGCCAGGTGCATGTGTTACTAGGTCACCATCCCGAAAGGCCTGGGGGGAAGAGGATTGGGGGATGGGATGGATGGGGAAGGAGGGTTGTCGGAGGGTTGGGGAATCGTACTACTGACGTTACTCAGAGCTGGTCTGACTAACAAGTCCTTGGTGTGCGAGCGAGGCCTAGTGGTGTGGTACAGTGAGTTAGAGGTAATGGGGTCAGTGAGGGGGAAGGCGAGGGCAGAGAAAGTGGTGGAGGAGGGGGTAGTGTTAGAGTTGTTAGATCACTCATGAGTTTTTTTTGTGTTGTAACCTGTGTGGGAGGTTGGTTAGGGGAGGGTGAGCAATGCAAAAAGGTGATGCGATTCCATAGCGTAGGGACTAAGGATTCAAACGAATGTAGGTTGGCATAGTTGGCTTGTATAATGATTATTCCGTTTCTGTAGATGGTTGCAGTAACTTTGCCTTTGACCGAAGGTGAGTTAGTGATTGTCAGTTTGTGGTCGTACAGGATGTTAGTGGTTTTTGATATATGAAGGTAATTCATTATTATTGTATTCCATTTCGCAGGTCGGGTGGTGTAGAAGATGAGATCCGTTCCCCCTTGACCTTTGGAGGTGTTGTAATATAGATCAGTAATGAGTATTTCATGGTGTTATTTAAACAGCCTGGGGCAGATTTATGAAGGCCCTGCGCCGCCGGTGCGTCAATTTTTCCCATGTTAAAAGTGACGCACCGGCGGCGCAAGGCCTTCACAAATCTGCCCCCCCCTGTGTTTAAAGTTTTTAGACAATCGTAGCTGAAAGATTTGGGGGGCAAATGATGGTGAAAGATCTCAGACCATGTGGTTTCATGTTGTTTGGGACTGAAGTTAGGATGGGTGTTGTGGGGAGGCAGGATACACCCTAAGGTTGTTTACGAGTGAAATCAAGCAGACTCCACCTTGCAGGGATCACCCTAGATATATATGTAGGAGGTGCAGATCAAACAAGTGATTGAGGTTGACTACAATCAGCCCAATTCAAACTGGCTGATATTCTGGGAGCTTCACCAATACTCTTTATTTCCGTTGAGGTAGTTATGGGTGGGAATTCGGGATCCAAATGGTCCTCTCCCCATTTTGGACGGAGAAACAATGCAGCCTTTCCCTAAGGGAGAGAGGCTGTTCTCACTGATTCTGGAGGGATGGAACAGGCCTTTTTAGGGCTCGGCATCGAGCCCTATTGCAGTTGAGTTCGCTCTCAAGGGAGGACAGAGCGATGCACGAGCCTACCAGGGTCTGTGGACGCGCACACACACAGGCAGGCAGGCACGCCCCAGACACACATAGACAGACAGACACACGCAGACACACGCACGCACACACACACACACACACACACCCTCCCTCTCTGCCCACTCCCTCTCTGCCGCCCCCTCCCACCCTCTACCCCCACTCACCGGGCTCTTTCCCTCCAGCGGGTCAGTCACGGCAGCAGGCAGACTCGGTGTCTTCTCCGGCGATCTTCAGCTGATGTGCACGCCCACGCTGCGTCACGTGCGCACCCACCATGCTGTTTCACGCCCGTTGATCCTCAGCTTGTTATATACTTTGGCTATGGACAATTAGACCACCGTTTTGCTCCGTCAATCATGTTTTCTTGGGCTGCGGTGTCTACAAGGCAAGGGGGCAGTGCACTGCACATGGATTTATCCTTGTCACGCCAATCGGTATTGTTTAATTTTATTTCTTTCGATCAGCATGTTTTTTTGTAATCTCTGGGAGAGCCGACGCTGGGACTTGAACCCCATTCCACAGTGTCAAAGTCGGGACACGGAGTGAAAGGACGTGGCTGTGCAAGCTACCACTGGACCCACTATACTCAGTTACCATGAGGTGGCGATATCTGCCACCCACTTTCCTCACTGCACCTTTGTGTTAGCCACGATGATCATAATCATTTCTATCCACTTCCATAATAGGCTTGTATTTTCAAAGATATCCTCTAATACTGAAAAGAAATTAGGGCAATAAATATCTATACAGCAGAGTACATAAACTCAAAATGTCATGACATTTTGCACACTGTTGCAGGTCCACTGTAGTCAAGGAGATTGTCTTCTGAGAAGTGTTTACATCCTCCAAATGACTTTCCAGTGTAGAGGACCATTGGTGCACCTGCTTATCTGGCAATATGCATAAGGATTACTACCTATCTCACTAATATTTTATCTTCGTAAATAGTTTGTTCACAGTACATTGTAAATTGTTTTCACATCATGGGAGCTCTAAAAATGGAATTCTGTTCATCGCTTCTAAATGAGGCGCTTTTTTTGCATTCTTCGACAATGCTTTCAAACTAATTTCTGCTACTGCGGTAGATGGATGGCACTCCGTAGAATATTGTGTTGATCGGTATAGCTCTATAAGCCGTGCGCGCCCCTGGTGACCCTCACGCCCGACCCCAGGCCTGCCCAGTAGAACGGCGCTCACTTCATCCCTCTGTGAGGCAGAAGGTGAGTGTGAGTGCAGAGTGCGCAGAGTGTGAAGTAGTGAGTGCAGAGTGAGTGTGCAGAGTGAGTGTGCAGAGTGCAGAGTAGTGAGTGCAGAGTAGTGAGTGAAGAGTAGTGAGTGCAGAGTAGTGAATGTGAAGAGTAGTGAGTGCAGAGTAGTGAGTGCAGAGTAGTGAGTGCAGAGTAGTGAGTGTGCAGAGTAGTGAGTGTGCAGAGTAGTGAGTGCAGTGTAGTGAGTGTGCAGAGTAGTGAGTGCAGAGTAGTGAGTGCAGAGTAGTAAGTGTGTAGAGTAGTGAGTGTGTAGAGTAGTGAGTGCAGAGTAGTGAGTGCAGAGTAGTGAGTGCAGAGAGTAGTGAGTGCAGAGAGTAGTGAGTGCAGAGTAGTGAGTGCAGAGTAATGAGTGCAGAGTAGTGAGTGCAGAGTAGTGAGTGCACAGTAGTGAGTGTGCAGAGTAGTGAGTGTGCAGAGTAGTGAGTGCAGAGTAGTGAGTGCAGAGTAGTGAGTGTGCAGAGTAGTGAGTGTGCAGAGTAGTGAGTGCAGTGTAGTGAGTGTGCAGAGTAGTGAGTGCAGAGTAGTGAGTGCAGAGTAGTGAGTGTGTAGAGTAGTGAGTGCAGGGTAGTGAGTGCAGAGTAGTGAGTGCAGAGAGTAGTGAGTGCAGAGAGTAGTGAGTGCAGAGAGCAGTGAGTGCAGAGAGTAGTGAGTGCAGAGTGCAGAGTAGTGAGTGCAGAGTGCAGAGTAGTGAGTGCAGAGTAGTGAGTGCAGAGTAGTGAGTGTGTAGAGTAGTGAGTGCAGGGTAGTGAGTGCAGAGTAGTGAGTGCAGATTGCAGAGTAGTGAGTGCAGAGTAGTGAGTGCAGAGTAGTGAGTGCAGAGTAGTGAGTGCAGAGTGCAGAGTAGTGAGTGCAGAGTGCAGAGTAGTGAGTGCAGAGGAGTGAGTGCAGAGTAGTGAGTGCAGAGTAGTGAGTGCAGAGTAGTGAGTGCAGAGACTAGTGAGTGCAGAGAGGTGAGTGCAGAGAGGTGAGTGCAGAGAGGTGAGTGCAGAGAGGTGAGTGCAGAGAGGTGAGTGCAGAGTAGGGAGTGCAGAGTAGGGAGTGCAGAGTAGTGAGTGCAGAGAGTAGTGAGTGCAGAGAGTAGTGAGTGCAGAGAGGTGAGTGCAGAGTGTAGTGAGTGCAGAGTAGTGAGTGCAGAGTAGTGAGTGCAGAGTAGTGAGTGCAGAGTAGTGAGTCCAGAGTGCAGAGTAGTGAGTGCAGAGTAGTGAGTGCAGAGTGCAGAGTAGTGAGTGCAGAGTAGTGAGTGCAGAGTGCAGAGTAGTGAGTGCAGAGTAGTGAGTGCAGAGTAGTGAGGAGTGCAGAGTAGTGAGGGGTGCAGAGTAGTGAGGAGTGCAGAGTAGTGAGGAGTGCAGAGTAGTGAGTGCAGAGTAGTGAGTGCAGAGAGTGCAGAGTAGTGAGTGCAGAGTGCAGAATAGTGAGTGCAGAGTGCAGAGTAGTGAGTGCAGAGTAGTGAGTGCAGAGTAGTGAGTGCAGAGTAGTGAGTGCAGAGTGCAGAGTAGTGAGTGCAGAGTAGTGAGTGCAGAGTGCAGAGTAGTGAGTGCAGAGTGCAGAGTAGTGAGTGCAGAGTAGTGAGTGCAGAGTAGTGAGTGCAGAGTAGTGAGTGCAGAGTGCAGAGTAGTGAGTGCAGAGTGCAGAGTAGTGAGTGCAGAGTGCAAAGTAGTGAGTGCAGAGTAGTGAGTGCAGAGTAGTGAGTGCAGAGTAGTGAGTGCAGAGTAGTGAGTGCAGAGTGCAGAGTAGTGAGTGCAGAGTGCAGAGTAGTGAGTGCAGAGTGCAAAGTAGTGAGTGCAGAGTAGTGAGTGCAGAGTAGTGAGTGCAGAGTAGTGAGTGTGCAGAGTAGTGAGTGCAGAGTAGTGAGTGCAGAGTAGTGAGTGTGCAGAGTAGTGAGTGCAGAGTAGTGAGTGTGCAGAGTAGTGAGTGTGCAGAGTAGTGAGTGCAGTGTAGTGAGTATGCAGAGTAGTGAGTGCAGAGTAGTGAGTGCAGAGTAGTGAGTGTGTAGAGTAGTGAGTGCAGGGTAGTGAGTGCAGAGTAGTGAGTGCAGAGTAGTGAGTGCAGAGAGTAGTGAGTGCAGAGAGTAGTGAGTGCAGAGTAGTGAGCACAGAGTAGTGAGTGTGCAGAGTAGTGAGTGCAGAGTAGTGAGTGCAGAGTAGTGAGTGTGCAGAGTAGTGAGTGTGCAGAGTAGTGAGTGCAGTGTAGTGAGTGTGCAGAGTAGTGAGTGCAGAGTAGTGAGTGCAGAGTAGTGAGTGTGTAGAGTAGTGAGTGCAGGGTAGTGAGTGCAGAGTAGTGAGTGCAGAGAGTAGTGAGTGCAGAGAGTAGTGAGTGCAGAGTAGTGAGTGCAGAGTGCAGAGTAGTGAGTGCAGAGTAGTGAGTGCAGAGTAGTGAGTGCAGAGTAGTGAGTGCAGAGTAGTGAGTGTGTAGAGTAGTGAGTGCAAGGTAGTGAGTGCAGAGTAGTGAGTGCAGAGTGCAGAGTAGTGAGTGCAGAGTAGTGAGTGCAGAGTGCAGAGTAGTGAGTGCAGAGTAGTGAGTGCAGAGTAGTGAGGAGTGCAGAGTAGTGAGGAGTGCAGAGTAGTGAGGAGTGCAGAGTAGTGAGGAGTGCAGAGTAGTGAGTGCAGAGTAGTGAGTGCAGAGAGTGCAGAGTAGTGAGTGCGGAGTGTAGAATAGTGAGTGCAGAGTGCAGAGTAGTGAGTGCAGAGTAGTGAGTGCAGAGTAGTGAGTGCAGAGTAGTGAGTGCAGAGTAGTGAGTGCAGAGTGCAGAGTAGTGAGTGCAGAGTAGTGAGTGCAGAGTGCAGAGTAGTGAGTGCAGAGTGCAGAGTAGTGAGTGCAGAGTAGTGAGTGCAGAGTAGTGAGTGCAGAGTAGTGAGTGCAGAGTGCAGAGTAGTGAGTGCAGAGTGCAGAGTAGTGAGTGCAGAGTGCAAAGTAGTGAGTGCAGAGTAGTGAGTGCAGAGTAGTGAGTGCAGAGTAGTGAGTGCAGAGTGCAGAGTAGTGAGTGCAGAGTGCAGAGTAGTGAGTGCAGAGTGCAAAGTAGTGAGTGCAGAGTAGTGAGTGCAGAGTAGTGAGTGCAGAGTAGTGAGTGCAGAGTAGTGAGTGCAGAGTAGTGAGTGTGCAGAGTAGTGAGTGCAGAGTAGTGAGTGCAGAGTAGTGAGTGTGCAGAGTAGTGAGTGCAGAGTAGTGAGTGTGCAGAGTAGTGAGTGTGCAGAGTAGTGAGTGCAGTGTAGTGAGTGTGCAGAGTAGTGAGTGCAGAGTAGTGAGTGCAGAGTAGTGAGTGTGTAGAGTAGTGAGTGCAGGGTAGTGAGTGCAGAGTAGTGAGTGCAGAGTAGTGAGTGCAGAGAGTAGTGAGTGCAGAGGGTAGTGAGTGCAGAGTAGTGAGTGCAGAGTAGTGAGTGTAGAGTAGTGAGTGCAGAGTAGTGAGTGCAGAGTAGTGAGTGTGCAGAGTAGTGAGTGCAGAGTAGTGAGTGCAGAGTAGTGAGTGTGCAGAGTAGTGAGTGTGCAGAGTAGTGAGTGCAGTGTAGTGAGTGTGCAGAGTAGTGAGTGCAGAGTAGTGAGTGCAGAGTAGTGAGTGCAGAGTAGTGAGTGTGTAGAGTAGTGAGTGCAGGGTAGTGAGTGCAGAGTAGTGAGTGCAGAGAGTAGTGAGTGCAGAGAGTAGTGAGTGCAGAGAGTAGTGAGTGCAGAGTGCAGAGTAGTGAGTGCAGAGTGCAGAGTAGTGAGTGCAGAGTAGTGAGTGCAGAGTAGTGAGTGCAGAGTAGTGAGTGCAGAGTAGTGAGTGCAGAGTAGTGAGTGTGTAGAGTAGTGAGTGCAAGGTAGTGAGTGCAGAGTAGTGAGTGCAGAGTGCAGAGTAGTGAGTGCAGAGTGCAGAGTTGTGAGTGCAGAATGCAGAGTTGTGAGTGCAGAGTGCAGAGTTGTGAGTGCAGAGTGCAGAGTTGTGAGTGCAGAGTTGGGAGTGCAGAGTAGTGAGTGCAGAGTAGTGAGTGCAGAGTGCAGAGTAGTGAGTGCAGAGTGCAGAGTAGTGAGTGCAGAGGAGTGAGTTCAGAGTTGTGAGTGCAGAGTAGTGAGTGCAGAGTAGTGAGTGCAGAGTAGTGAGTGCAGAGTAGTGAGTGCAGAGAGTAGTGAGTGCAGAGAGTAGTGAGTGCAGAGAGTAGTGAGTGCAGAGAGTAGTGAGTGCAGAGAGTAGTGAGTGCAGAGAGGTGAGTGCAGAGTAGGGAGTGCAGAGTAGTGAGTGCAGAGTAGTGAGTGTGTAGAGTAGTGAGTGCAGAGTAGTGAGTGCAGAGTAGTGAGTGCAGAGTAGTGAGTGCAGAGTAGTGAGTGCAGAGAGTAGTGAGTGCAGAGAGTAGTGAGTGCAGAGTAGTGAGTGCAGAGTAGTGAGTGCAGAGTAGTGAGTGCAGGGTAGTGAGTGCAGAGTAGTGAGTGCAGAGTAGTGAGTGTGCAGAGTAGTGAGTGCAGAGTAGTGAGTGCAGAGTAGTGAGTGTGCAGAGTAGTGAGTGTGCAGAGTAGTGAGTGCAGTGTAGTGAGTTTGCAGAGTAGTGAGTGCAGAGTAGTGAGTGCAGAGTAGTGAGTGTGTAGAGTAGTGAGTGCAGGGTAGTGAGTGCAGAGTAGTGAGTGCAGAGAGTAATGAGTGCAGAGAGTAGTGAGTGCAGAGAGTAGTGAGTGCAGAGTGCAGAGTAGTGAGTGCAGAGTGCAGAGTAGTGAGTGCAGAGTAGTGAGTGCAGAGTAGTGAGTGCAGAGTAGTGAGTGCAGAGTAGTGAGTGTGTAGAGTAGTGAGTGCAAGGTAGTGAGTGCAGAGTAGTGAGTGCAGAGTGCAGAGTAGTGAGTGCAGAGTGCAGAGTTGTGAGTGCAGAATGCAGAGTTGTGAGTGCAGAGTGCAGAGTTGTGAGTGCAGAGTGCAGAGTTGTGAGTGCAGAGTTGGGAGTGCAGAGTAGTGAGTGCAGAGTAGTGAGTGCAGAGTGCAGAGTAGTGAGTGCAGAGGAGTGAGTGCAGAGTAGTGAGTGCAGAGTAGTGAGTGCAGAGTGCAGAGTAGTGAGTGCAGAGGAGTGAGTGCAGAGTAGTGAGTGCAGAGTAGTGAGTGCAGAGTAGTGAGTGCAGAGAGTAGTGAGTGCAGAGAGTAGTGAGTGCAGAGAGTAGTGAGTGCAGAGAATAGTGAGTGCAGAGAGTAGTGAGTGCAGAGAGGTGAGTGCAGAGTAGGGAGTGCAGAGTAGTGAGTGCAGAGAGTAGTGAGTGCAGAGAGTAGTGAGTGCAGAGAGGTGAGTGCAGAGAGGTGAGTGCAGAGTGTAGTGAGTGCAGAGTAGTGAGTGCAGAGTAGTGAGTGCAGAGTAGTGAGTGCAGAGTAGTGAGTGCAGAGTAGTGAGTGCAGAGTGCAGAGTAGTGAGTGCAGAGTAGTGAGTGCAGAGTGCAGAGTAGTGAGTGCAGAGTGCAGAGTAGTTAGTGCAGAGTGCAGAGTAGTGAGTGCAGAGTAGTGAGTGCAGAGTGCAGAGTAGTGAGTGCAGAGTAGTGAGTGCAGAGTAGTGAGTGCAGAGTAGTGAGTGCAGAGTAGTGAGTGCAGAGTAGTGAGGAGTGCAGAGTAGTGAGGAGTGCAGAGTAGTGAGGAGTGCAGAGTAGTGAGTGCAGAGTAGTGAGTGCAGAGTAGTGAGTGCAGAGTAGTGAGTGCAGAGTGTAGTGAGTGCAGAGTGTAGTGAGTGCAGAGAGGTGAGTGCAGAGAGTAGTGAGTGCAGAGAGGTGAGTGCAGAGAGGTGAGTGCAGAGAGTAGTGAGTGCAGAGTAGTGAGGAGTGCAGAGTAGTGAGTGCAGAGTAGTGAGTGCAGAGTAGTGAGTGCAGAGAGTGCAGAGTAGTGAGAGCAGAGTGCAGAATAGTGAGTGCAGAGTGCAGAGTAGTGAGTGCAGAGTATTGAGTGCAGAGTAGTGAGTGCAGAGTAGTGAGTGCAGAGTGTAGTGAGTGCAGAGTAGTGAGTGCGAAGTAGTGAGTGCAGAGTGCAGAGTAGTGAGTGCAGAGTAGTGAGTGCAGAGTGCAGAGTAGTGAGTGCAGAGTGCAGAGTAGTGAGTAGTGAGTGCAGAGTAGTGAGTGCAGAGTGCAGAGTAGTGAGTGCAGAGTAGTGAGTGTAGTTAGTGCAGAGTAGTGAGTGCAAAGTAGTGAGTGCAGAGTGCAGAGTAGTGAGTGCAGAGTAGTGAGTGCAGAGTGCAGAGTAGTGAGTGCAGAGTGCAGAGTAGTGAGTAGTGAGTGCAAAGTAGTGAGTGCAGAGTGCAGAGTAGTGAGTAGTGAGTGCAGAGTAGTGAGTGCAGAGTAGTGAGTGCAGAGTAGTGAGTGCAGAGTTGTGAGTGCAGAGTTGTGAGTGCAGAGTTGTGAGTGCAGAGTAGTGAGTGCAGAGTAGTGAGTGCAGAGTGCAGAGTAGTGAGGGCAGAGTAGTGAGTGCAGGGTAGTGAATGCAGAGTAGTGAGTGCAGAGAGTGCAGAGTGCAGAGTAGTGAGTGCAGAGTGCATAGTAGTGAGTGCACAGTGCAGAGAAGTGAGTGCAGAGAAGTGAGTGCAGAGTAGTGAGTGCAGAGTAGTGAGTGCAGGGTAGTGAGTGCAGGGTAGTGAGTGCAGGGTAGTGAGTGCCGGGTAGTGAGTGCCGGGTAGTGAGTGCCGGGTATTGAGTGCCGTGTAGTGAGTGCAGGGTAGTGAGTGCAGGGTAATGAGTGCAGGGTAGTGAGTGCAGGGTAGTGAGTGCAGGGTAGTGAGTGCAGGGTAGTGAGTGCAGGGTACTGAGCGCAGGGTAGTGAGCGCAGGGTAGTGAGCGCAGGGTAGTGAGCGCAGGGTAGTGAGCGCAGAGTAGTGAGCGCAGAGTAGTGAGCGCAGAGTGCAGAGTAGTGAGCGCAGAGTGCAGAGTAGTGAGCGCAGAGTGCAGAGTTGTGAGTGCAGAGTTGTGAGTGCAGAGTAGTGAGTGCAGAGTAGTGAGTGCAGAGTAGTGAGTGCAGAATGCAGAGTTGTGAGTGCAGGGTAGTGAGTGCAGAATGCAGAGTGAGTGTGCAGAGCAGTGAGTGCAGGTGCAGAGCGGTGTGTGCTGTTGAGTGCAGAGTGCCATGTGCTGTTGAGTGCAGAGTGCTGTGTGCTGTTGAGTGCAGAGTGCTGTGTGCTGTTGAGTGCAGAGTGCTGTGTGCTGTTGAGTGCAGAGTGCTGTGTATTGGCAATGTAAATGACAATGTAATTTGTTTATGATTTAAAGAAAAAAAAAGAAATGTCATGAGCAATGCCAATAGCTCTTCCTTTAATGATGCCGAGACCATTGCATTGTAAATGCTTGTTGTTTCAGTGTTCACAGCCGGGAGGAGGCTGTGTCTAATATAATGCCAGTGAGTAGACTTTGTGGTTAGATACAAGTGTCCTTTATCACGTTTTATTTGCTGTGAGGGTAGAATAGGTCCTTTTTCAGTGTTCACTTTTTCACTGTGTTGGTAGATTAAGTCCTCTTTCAGTTTCTACTATTTATTCCTATGAGGGTTTTTCCTTTCCATGATTCCTTTTCTCCTGAAGCTGGCTGAGGCCAATAATAGCTCATGTGCATCTACTGTAACTCTGTTGAGGTAGAGTGTCTGGGCATCTGTAGGATGTGAGGAGATGAAGAGAAAGAAAAAAGAGAGCGTAGCTAGCATCACCTGCAACAAAGACATTTGAAATTTCCTAAAAGGGGGTTCTATTGTAAATTAAATGTATCATGCCTACATACATGCAGTGTGCGTGTTAGGGAAATGTGTGTGTAATGTGTTGTAGGGATTCATTCATTCATTCAAAATCTTTATTAGGCTATTATAAGAAAAACAGCCATAAAAGTACAGACTATAAGATACATCTAAAAGAATAAACACATCGTTTACAATACCAAGTATTAAGAGCAATTCATTTCTTAAATTATAACAGAAAGGTTTTCCTTGCATTGATCGATTTCAGGATGAACAGGGCGACATTGTAACAAGTTAGCAGATCCTCTAATGGGACCAAAAATTCCATAGCTAATGTATGCGACCTAATATTCTGGGTAGCAAACAAAGGTTTCAGGTAAAAACATCTAAGATTATGATAAAAATTACAGAATAATAAAAAGTGAAATGTGCTTTGTTTACTTTTGTTGTCTCACAGACATGGTACCAAATTCGGTGGACGAGAGTTAATTTTGGGAAATGCGACAAGGTAATAGGCAATGCCACATCTCAATCTCAGTAGCACAAAATGGTGCTGTACATAGGTCACATGTGACAAATAGTTATTAGCTCCCTTCTTTAGATTAAAGGATTTATATAAGGCGACGGTCGGTTTATTAAGCTCTGATTTTATTCTAAGGCCCCGCCCCGCCTTTGTTGCAAGAAGGGGTCTTTGATCTCTTTCTTTGTAAGGGACAATATTTTTGTAGAGTCTGTTGTAGGGATTAAAAAGTATGTTTGCGATGCCACCCCTCAGATGCACATGTAGCACCAGTGTGAGATTTTGCTACTTACCAAAAATCAAGCTCCTGCTTCTAGTCTCCAACAATGTCGAGGATTACTCTTGGTGAGAGGTGGTATCTGGCAATGACTGGTTCCCTGTATATCCCACTGTTGAAGCTTTGCCTGTAAATCCATTCTCTCCTCAAATAATTATTCCTCAAAATGAGGGGAAAGCAAAAAACACGTTCACCTACACAGTGAAGGCAGAAAAACATTTTGGTGCATGAGTATTTTTTATGTGCTAAGCCTGGATGTGATTGTTGAGTGCTAAAATGTTTTTCACCTGCAGATTGGTGGTGGAGTTGAGGTCAAGCGCTCTGTGAATTAACAGTTGCGTTGCAAGTTTTGGAAGAATTATTTATTAAATTCCACAGGATTACCTTTAAAAAAATATACTTTATTTTAAAAAACATGTATTAACATTACTCAAAATGTACTTAAAAGTCCGTACATTTTTGGGATCTTAAAAGAAAGGGTCCTTTATTTGTTTACTCCAATATTTTCTATGGCAATGTATTGCAGCCAAGGGAGTAGCCAGAAAATGAAAATACCCACAAATTCGAAGCAATGCTCTATAGTGACAAGGAAAGCATAACAAGTTATTTGCGGTCCTCTCTAGAAGAGCAGTCTTGTCTCTTCCATCCAAGTATCTATTCGTTTATGTTTTCATCCACCCACTGATATCACCATTTCACCTTTACATTGTCATCCATTCATTCTTTCATTCATCAATCTTTCACCATTCTGTCCATCTATCCATCCGCCCACCCAAAACATATCCATCAATCTCCAACCTATCCACTGAACCCACCCTTCCACCTTTTCACTCATACATCCCTCCATTCACACTTTCACTCATTCATCCACCCATCCTTTCGCTCATCCATCCATCCTTTCACTCTATCCATTAATCCACCCTTTCATTCCATCCACCTATCCATCCTCACTTTACTTATCCATCTATCCACTCCTTCACTCGGCCATCCACACATTTTTACTCATTCATCCACCCTATTGCCCATACATCCACTCATCTATTTATCCTTTAACTCATCCATCCATTTTCCACTCACTCATCCATCCATCCTTTACTCTCATCATCCATCCACCCTTTCCATCCATCATTTTATGAATCCATCCATCCATTCATCAACCCTCACTTTCACTCATCCATCCATTCTTTGAATCATCCATCTTTACATCCATCCTTTCACAGATGTATCCATCCATCTAGCCATCCATCCTTTCACTCAACCATCCACCCTTTCACTCACTTACCCACCCCATCCTCTTTCATGTTAATTATGGACATTTATCTGCCAAGTGGCAGACAGAGGAGGCTCGTCCAGAACTCCACCTCGCTGCAGCTGCTAAAGCAGGGAGGGGATCAATGCGTCCCTGATTGTAGCATCAGGGGTTGGACATACTCCAGAGCTGAGCTGGAGTACATTTACTACTGTATGGGTGCCTTTTGACAGTAATAACTTTAGCAGTGCGGTTTGTGAATTGCAATGGCGTTATTCTTTTGTGGGTGGGTATTTGTCCCTACCTAAACCCCTTTTTTACCCTCTTGTCACCCCTGGTTCCCCCTCCCTAAACTCCTCCCATTTTGTAATAAGTATTCCCCATTTTCCAGCCACTCCGGAAATCCTTCTAATATATACTACGGTTGTATGATAGTACAACACGATCATTTTGATTGCGGTACTTTACATCGCAAATTTTACAACGACTTGTGTTGGAGTGCGCGGATTGAGGATTATTATA
The DNA here is from genome assembly GCF_964261635.1 of Lissotriton helveticus. NCBI lineage: Eukaryota > Metazoa > Chordata > Amphibia > Caudata > Salamandridae > Lissotriton > Lissotriton helveticus. The sequence continues at coordinate 208,288,331 of NC_136063.1, read as the reverse complement.
ATTTTATATTCCAACACCAGTCCACGTAACAGTAGGGAAGGTGTTGGAATATAAAATTACAATATTCCTTAACCAACAGCGCCATCCAGCGCAAGTCGTAGTAACGACTTGCGTTGTAATGGCAGCGTGGTAAAGGTCGTGTAGTGTAAACACCGCGTTGTAAATGACGTTTACCTATACTACAAACACTTACGTGTACGCGTGCGGAGATCTCCGCCACTGGGGGGGGATGGAGGGGGCGGGAGAACTCTGCGTAGAAAAGAGAGGAGCAGCGGAGGCGGAGACCACCCCAAAAAGGTTAGTCAATAGCGTTTTGTGTCATGTGAATAATACTATTGTAGTACCAGTAAATGTACTAGAAGGTGCAGTCTGTGAGTAGGCTGGTTACCCTCCATGTTCTTGATAATGTAAATATTTGAACTGCAATTGTAATATGTGAAAGGGATTCCAGCTGCATAATCCTAACATTTAAATCTCCGCTTGATGAACATGAACGTCATTGTCATCCACCACCTCCTACCCACTGTAGAACACACTGTGTTCATTTGATTTCCAGCTGGTTTGTCGCTATATAAATAACAATGCCTACCTCAATGCAAAGGTCAAACAAGCTGAAATCTGTCTGCTAAAAGCCGACTTCTTTGTACAATGTAATTTAGGAATGCTGTTGAATAAATGCTATGAGAAATGAATGCACAAGTAAAATAAATAGTTCTTCACAATGTGACATCTGCACATAAAGCAGCATTTACAAGGAGCAGGCAGGCTGCAAACACAATCAGGATATTACATTTCACAGACGCAAGGTCATGCTTACAAACACCCACTGGCAGCCATCTTTTGGCACTCAGGAAATAGTTAATCTGATGAGCGGTTCTTGATGGTTTTACAATATTCAACAAGTTGAAATTGGCAATAAACGTATTTGTGTGCACTGACCTCCTGAGCAAAAAGGATATCAACAGATCCAACCTATGTGTTACAGCAGTTGAAAAGTTTAGACATTATAAAAAATAGTTGGGTGTCCTTTAGAGTCAAACTGTACTGGGCAGTGGATATTAACTCTAAAGGGCTATCAGTGCCTGCATCACAAATACACTCACCGAGCTTCTGAATACCTCTGGGCTAGATTTCAAACTTTGGGAATTCTCTAAGAATTTGAGGAGTATCACGGGATGGACAATTTTTTTTAGAAGTAATGAAATGCATATTTCATGTACAAAAAAGTATGTGTGTGGAAAATAACAAACCGCTGTGCATTTACACGTTGGACCTTTTTGGGGGTGTTCTCATAGCCTTTCCCCTGAGATAAATAGATGTAATACTACCCTTGAGTGAAGACGAGGTGCATCAGTTTCCTATGAGGAAAAGGTTTGTGAAAATCACAGATTTGTCAGGGTTTCCGAACATTTGAAGGAGTCGCCATACGTTTTTTCCTGTGATAAAATCCGCCATACTGGAAGAACTTTATAGGTGAGGTAAACATTGCCGGGCAGATTTACAAGCTCCTTGCGCCTCTTTTACGCCGCCGTTGCTTCACTTTTGTGACGCAGCGGCGGTGTAAAAGAGGCACCATGCTGCGGGGTATTTGCAACGTGACGCATCTGGGAGATGCGTCACGTTGTAAAGCCCTGTGCCAGAAGTAGCGTTCAGGCGCAGGATGGGGGGGGGGGCGTTCCAGCGCAGGAACGTCTCCTAAAAGTGGCGAGTGAAAATTTCACTCAGTCACTTTTAAACCCATACTGCGTCAAAACCCTGCGCCTGCTTGAAGCAGGCGTAAGGATTGACGCAGCATTTAAAAGATAGGGCACCCCGGAGCCTTGCTGGAGCTGTGTCGCGCTTGCGACACAACTCCAGCAATGCGCCGCCTTTATGGCACAGATGCGTCACGCATCTGTCCATTTTTGCCCCATGGTGCGCCGCATTGTAAATGCGGCTCATCCATGTTGTCGGAGCCCTGACGCACAATAACTGGTGCATCCCTGCTGATATGCAGGGATGCGCAGTTATTGTAAATCTGCCCCTTAATGTTGCGAAATCCCACAACAGGAATAAAGGATGTGGATCTTGTGTGACTTGGCTTTTTGACTCGGGTACACAGGGGCGAATCCAACATTTGCAACTTTGTTGGTGGGACTCACAGAAAGCTTTTGGACTTACCTACTGTAATTGACAGAAACAGGTTCATATGGGGTTCTTGACTAGGAAACTATCTGCAAATTGAATGTGAGCACCCAAAATCCAATGCGTTAGTGTTTTTACAGCCACTCAAGAACCCCTTGAATGCCTTTTTTAGTGATAAAAGTCCACCATTGTTGGTTCCCTAACTCAGAATTGGGACTTTGACCTCGCAAATGTCTTAAAGCAGCTGACTTTAAACTCAATGATCATGCCCTAAATATTTCAAGAGATGTAAGCATGGAGGAGTGGCCAGAGTAAGGATTTGGCAGTACACGTCATGGCTGAGCTTCATGTAGGTCTCTTCGCCGGGGCGTGCTGGGCTTGGTGGGGCCTCCTTAATGTTGAGCTGGAGGTAAAATCAGAGGCATATTCGGCCTTCGCACCAGGTGGAAGATACAGCGACTGCTGACAGAGTTTAGATGAGGTCCAGGCGGTGCAGATATCACAGCGGTCTGAGAAACCTAGATAGCGCCTGCCATGAACAAATAGTAGAGGCACTGCAGGCGGCTAATATCACAACATTTTTGGCAACTGGAGAGGGCCATGAACAGTGGCCCCCTTATTTTAAGTTCTTGAGCTAGTGAGTGATATGGCTGGGGGTGCGGACTAAGATGGCTGAAGAGCCTAAGTGCCCCTTCCCCCCATCGATTTTTGGACCTAGGAAAATGGTGCCACTCAGCGGTGGTGAGACATAAGAAACACCCAGGCCATCATCTTTCCTTTCACCTATATTGAAGATGGCCGCTGGACACACACAGAGAGGAGGAGCCGATGACAGATATTGACTGTGGCCCAGGGTCATGGACCTTGGCTATTCTTTAGTGACTGGTGAAGTGCTTGTATGTGAGACCAGGAGGGTAGCTTATGCTATCCAGAAGCAATTTACACCTCCCGGGAGGCTGATTTCAGTGGTCTGAGTTGTGGCCTGTGTGCTGGATGGGAGAGCTGGGCCTGTTAGAGAAGATTCGGGGGAATGAAGATAACCTTGACCTGTTCTTTCCCACCTCCAGCCCTTAGGAGCCTGGCATCATGGCGACCTTCAAGGTGAATGCATCTAAGACTCTGTCCATTTAAGATTTGATAAAATATCAGGAGAAAGAAACAGCAGACAGAAATGCAAACCCCCTCAATGACCATGCAACAAACTCAGTGCAGCATTCCCTTGGCAGCCAAGGCCTAGCTACTAAGGGCAATATCCTGTTCCTCAATAAAGAAATTAAAGCCAAGATGTCCACACACTGTCAACTTAGGCAAAATCCAAATTGAACTTAAACCAGAACTTACAACATGCAGAGTCGAGACTAGATAAAGTTGAAACCGTCACAGAGGAGCAGGCTCAGAAGGAGGATGCCGTTGCAGAGAGAGTTGGAGCATTAAAGACTCAAACAAAGAAGCTGGAAAAACTAAAAGATGGAGAAAAAAGATCACAGCGAAACAATATCAGGAGCAGTGATATCAATCCAGAACTTCCTAATACAGGGCTTGAACAGCATGTCTTAGACCTCCTACGCCATGCTGTTTCTGGTAATGAATCGGTGAACAATGCATTTAACCATATACACAGGGTCCGATTCACAAAGGTGAAGTTAGGCCAGAAGCCTAATTTTAGACCTCTAGTCTAAGTTTAGACATAAAGTCTAACTCTACACCTGAAGTCCAAGTTTAGACCTGAAGTCTAAGTTTAGACCAAATGTCTAACTTAGAACAAAAGACTAACTCGGACCAAAGATCTAACTTTACTACTTTTTTGTATTCACAAAAGTAAGTTACTACTAGTAACTTTATTACTAGTAACTTTACTTCTAGTGCATTTGCTAGTAGTAGACTTACTACTATTAACTTACCTTTATGAATACCGAAAAGTACCAAAGTTAGACTTTTGGTTTAAGTTAGACTATAGGTCTAAAGTTAGACTTCTGGTGTAAAGTTAGACTTTAGGTCTAAACATAGACTTCAGGGCTAAAGTTAGACTATAGGTCTAACTTTACCTTTGTGAATCGGACCCACAGAGTTTATACAGCTTATCAAACAGGTCAAAAGCTATCTCCCAATGTGCTGACCAGATACATTGCTATATATTTAAGGAACACAACTGCTCTGGAAATCAATCCCAGTGCTTAATTTGAGCTGGTGGTCTCCGGTGCTCGGCACAAGCACCTAATTGTCATCACCGGTTCTTATGACAGTCTGCCACAGGGTGGAGCTGTAAATCTAACAAAAACAGCTCTTTATTAATTCAATATACATTAAAAAATGCCTAACACATGTCACCCAAACAATTCTTACAGCTTTGGGACCTGGAACAGTCTAAAATGTTACACTTGTAGGAGTGTGATGGTTAGTAGTAGTGTTGATACCATCATTGGCAGTGCTGGCAGGGGAAATGGGTAGTGCAAACTGCTGTGGCCTCCTGACGATGGTCTGGCACTTATTTATTTACAAATTAAGCACTGACCAGTTCAGTCCCTATATATGGGGATATCCAATTTGGCTGTCATCCAATTGCAGAGGTATGGGACATATTGTATGCTGCCCGGAGGAGGTCCAAAAGATATTGGGCATTCAGGATTCATCCACAAATGCTGATGGCTCTGAGGATGCATCGAACAGTTGAGCCATCTAGTGACTATGGTTGAAACCTCTAACACCCAGGGCTTGAAGGCAAAGCATAGATGGCAATGGAAATAGGGAGGCTCACACTGTACCATCAGATGATTGAGACCCTGACTTTGATATAGTAGTCTTTGCTTTCCGGCCTTGTGAGTCGTACAGTATTTGGTTCTTGAACCTAGGAACGTCTGCACTGCCCTACAGGTAAGACTCTCTTTGATTGATGGCTCCACTCTATTGTACACATACAATCCCCCATTTTGCTTGTAGTAAAGGTTTCCCTTGTTAGAGTGCCCAGCATGGTCCCAGCTGGGGTCCCATGGCTGATTTGACAGAGATACTTTTCCTCTGTTCCCGGCACACTAATGCTTGCCCTAATGAACTTGGTTCTCAGGTCTTGAATTTGTGGTTGCATTTAATAGTTCTGCTTTGTTGTTAAATACTGTTTTCTATTTATGCAGTTGGAGTATTTGGGAGGGCTCAAGGGGTTATGTCGAGGCAGTAAAGAGGGGGTAACAAAGGATATCCTTGGTTAGGAATCCGACTAGTTGGGTGGGTTACAGGACATTGGGAATTCTATTTTACAGGAGGTAGAGTGAGCATAATCTTTATTGGTGAGGGAAATGGCAGCAGCCCCCTCCACTCAGATGCCTGACACTAAAGTGGTAACACTAAACATCCAATGCCTTAATTCTCCGATTAAGAGGTGAGGAGTCTGAGGACACCTACATGACAGAGGCTGTAATACATCATGTTGGACCTGATACATGTCAGGAAACACTACCCTGAATTCTTTGCTTTTTCTAGTGGGGTTTTGCTGATTCTCTTATCGGGCCTCTGGGCACTTTCCCACTGCAAATATGGTGCAAAAGTGCACGCGTCCTTCCTATACGTGTTGGAAAGTGATGCTAATTCAATGTTCTGAAACATGGACCAATCTATCATTACAGACCAGTGGGTGCGCACTGGCATCTATTGTGAGTAAACTCTAAGGGCGGGCCGAGAACTAGGCTCCGCCAGCGGACTGTGCAGAGATTTGCCCACTCCACGCTCTGGTAGGAATGTGGAATATGGGGCAAAACTCCGACTCCGCAGGGAAGCGGAGATAGCCAGGCCCCCCTGCAATAGGCACCCCACCTCCACCCCCCTAATAAAAGGTTCCCCAGCTGCAGTGATTGATCCAATTTTTAGGCAACTTTCTAATGGAAATGACATTATGTTGAATGATCACAGCTGCGGTGGCATGTTGCCAGGTTTAGCCTATCTTGTAACTGTGTCAGCCAGGGTCACTTGCTGTATGCAAGTATTGTTTCCAAAAGCCAAGACAGACCGGGAGTCGCCGTTATGGCCTTCACTGAACATCTCTTCTATACGAATTGACACTTTAAGTAGAATGAAAGCCATTCTTTTACAGAAAACTGTGCCACTGACCTCGGCCAAAGAGACCTATGATCTGCAAGTCGCAAAGACTTCTGCAGAGATACACACCCTATGAACTACAAACTGCCCTGTACATTTCTCAGAAATGTTAGGTTGTATCTTAAACATGTCTGATATGAGTGGTATTGTACATGTATTTAAGATGATTTTTTTGGGACTGTTAGCACCTTTTAAAGCAGTCCTAGGAATATTTCCAAACTTCGTGCACTCTGTGTTTGGCGGACTGCCTCTCATTTTGGGACTCGCTGCAGGGATACTATTTTTGCTCCTACTGCTTCGATATGGCAAGCCATTCCACAGCAGACAGCCAGATCACTGTGGAAAATACTCTACTGGCGATGAAGTTTCGTGAGCGCATAGTCCAAATTCTGGGATTAACGCGTTTAAGAGAATTGAATACCACATGGTTTATGTCATTCAGACCAATCTGGCAAGATTGGATCTTACCTGTTCTACGATGCCTGCTATGTGGAGAAGAATGCGTGTTAGACATCTGTCTCACACTGCCATCAGTCATGCCAACGGATGTTGATACTTTGCTTGGACCGGTGACGGCTCATGCACTGTGTTGTCCCCAGCGGCTACCAATTCTGATGACGGCATTCATTGAGATCTCGCAGATGCAAAATGCTGACGGTGAGGTGAGAGAGGAAAGCGGCACAAAGGTACCATCCAATTCGAACATAGCTAATGCGACCAACACTGATAGTGGTACTTCACATCTATGTGTGATTAATCTTCTTAACGAGGTAATACAACTCTCATCTACAATGGTAGATGAATTCTTTACAGACTAGGAAGATTTGATGTTTTTTCAAACAATAACACTGACTTTTGATTTGGCACACAGTGTTCTGAGAGACTCTGAATTCGACCTTCATTTTTCAAAACAAAGTTTCTAACTTTGGAACTCTATTTTTTCTATGATCAAACTTTTGTTTTTCCGAATTTGTATTTTTTCATTTTTTGGCACAAAGTAATCTCCTAAAAGTAGAACTAATCATAGAGAACTAGAATTCTTTGAAAACTACCAAGAGACAATATTTGACCTTGTCCACATTCAAACAGTTTATATAACCTTGCATGAAATGGTCTCGACTGTTTCTTCTGTATTTAAGAGCCATTTCATGAATGTATTTTCCGTAATTCGGATAGCATTTTCAAATGTCAAACTTTATGCTTTGAATGAAGCATTGCTTTAAATGCGTACAGCACAATTTTTATTTTCGTGTACAACCAGTACTAATGCATTTTTATGTATTTTGGGTGGGTTTTAGCACATCATGTTTAGATTAGTTTTTATGTGTTTAGAACTTAGTAATGACGTACATAAGAAAGTGGAGAGGGTGTTATGTGGCGTTTTAAGCTCCAAGTGAACTTTACCGATTTATGCCCTTATATAGGTACAATTCACATTGCCCTTATATAGGCATAGAAATCAAGCCCTTATTTAGGCATGGCCCATGCTAACCAAATAAAGACATGGTTACTTCCACCCGTACCAAACGTCACAAAAATTTCTTGGAAAACCAGCTTAAGCAGTTAGGGAACTTCCCCTTGCTTGAATATTGATTTGTCCAAGAACTCAGTTACTTTACAAAGAACAACTATTCCCTAGGGGTTCTTTCCTGACGTTCATATGCCCAACTTTACATCAAACTATGGCATTCCTAAACACCTTCAAGGTATAAATATACCTTCACTTGCTCTAGCAAGGTACGGTGGTTCCGAGCAGTTCGAAGATCTACTTGCCCGACGCAGCTCGCTACAGCAAGTACAAAAGGAAGCCGACTCTCCAGCTGACGCACTGATCAGGAAGCTGCCTTTCTCCTGCCGAGAATCCAGCTCCAGTGTTTCCGGCTCCCCTTGCGGGGTGTTGGGAAATTGAGTCCCGATACAGAGATACCAGACCTCCTTCATTCTATACCAAGGTATGGAGCTGATTAGAACCTAGAGAAACCTTTGGTAGATTCTTGGCAAAAACTAAAACCTATGCTACAAAATACTTACTTCTTCCCTCGTACTAGACTTAGGTTAGGTACATTGGGGTAGGCGTATTTTAGGAGCACCAGTTGAGTATTTTAGTCAATGTTATTTATGTATGTATTATTAGAAACCATACAATGCTCTTACAGTATTATTTCATATTGCTGTTTACGTTGTAGGCATGATAGTTTACAGTCTGCATAACAATTGTAGCAGTTCACCTCTCTTGCATGAGAAAGAAGACTGTTCAATAAACCTTTTTATTAAAAACGCCTGTCTCTCTATTTCTCTGCAACTCTGTAGAAACAAAGCATGCACGATTGACTGAGTGAAATACTTATCTATTGTTTCCGCGACTCTGAGAGATATATTCTTATTCTTGGGAAATAAAGTTGTCATGTTTATGCGGTTGTCAGAAACTAATCCCTTCTTGTGTGTTCGAGAAAGTTTCTAGTGACCTCTGATATAGCTGGCACACACACAATTAAGTTTAGTATATTCAATAGAGACCTAGTCGACCTCAGTCCTACGTCAAATCTATAGGATATATTATTCCAATGTGCAGAGCCTATTGGGAATATAGGAACTACACTACAGCCTAGCTACAGTGGATGCCAGAGGTCAGGAGGAGCACATCTCTGCATTCCCCAAGTGACAGGAATAAGCCATAGGCATCCCATGTGAACGGCAGACCCCTGCCATTGGAGGACCAAATGAGATAGATTTAAGAAAGAGGTTTTGATACTTAGCCTCCAGGGGCCAGATAATGGCCCACTAAAGATTAAGATCTGCATTCCAAGGCTCCATGGCATACAAGCCTACAAATAAGGGGAGACATATGTGATTCAAGGGGAAAAAAAACCTTAACTACACCAAAGGCACACAACAATATAACTGCGGGTGCCATCCTTCAGCAAAGGGTGCAATACACTTGTGGGGACGAGGGAGTGGAGAACCCAAACTGCATGGTGCACATTGCCAGAGTTGTTGTGCACATGGAGGATATTGTCCGGATATTGGCTGCGCGCCATGAGTTCGCGAAGGCAAGAAGTTTACCAAAATTTTCCTTGGCTTTTGCCTAGCAGGATTTCTTCGAAAAGGGTCTCGATGTACCCTCTGGATTTCCTGTGTTAGGTCCACCATCTCATCTCCCTTCAAAACAGTCCCCTTTATCAGCGATATCACAAAGCCCTTCAGATCGGCTCCTTCCATTGCTTCTGGCACATTGAGTATTTTTAAATTGTTCCTTCGAGAATGATTCTCTAACCTCTCAAAGTCCTCTTTTAGTTCTCGGTTTTGTGCACTCAAATTCGCAACTACTTCATCTGTAGAGTGCACCGAATCCCTTATAAGTGGTAATTGCTTCTCCAGTATTTCTGTCCTTAGCGTGACATCGTCAAGTCTTTTTGCTGGAGCTTCGCACGAGGCCTGGATGGCTGCCTGATTGGCTTCAGAGGTTGAAAAACGGCTAGCCAACTCAGATTGATTGTTCTCCGAAACCGTAAACCTGTTTGATATTTCCTCCTTCATAGTCAGAAGAATGTCTGCCAGCGTTGAAGAGGTCACGTCCACTTTAGTATTAACTAACTTACTGTCACTAATTCACGCTGGATCCCACTGCAGCTCAGGCATTTCAGGCTTTTTGGAGGGCTGGTGACTGAGTTGAAGTATATCCCCCTCTTCCGTATCACCATCTATCAGCACAGAATACTTGTTAGAGAGAGTCACATTCGGATGTATGGACAAATTGTTTAAGTTGACTATCTCAGCCCCCCCGCATCTACTTGGATCACTTCATCCGCCCCATCTATCATAACCGCTTTGGCTGTCTCATCATTCATGGAGATATCCGCGGGAACTTTTGCAGGATTCCTCTTGGGCTCGCCGTCCCCCTTCACTGGAGAAAGTTTCTTTTGCTCTACCCCTATGACCTGCTTTATACCGCTCTTTTGGGGGTTTGAGGCCAATACTGGTGGGGGTGTCTGTGTCTTTGAAGGCTTTAATGATTTGGATGGTGTCTGAGAGGTACTAGTGGCCATTACTTTATAATAAGTTTTCAGTGAAGGGGTAACCTTGGTATATAGCGGGACGCCTTTCTTAGTTCTAACCTTCCTTTTAGATGTTCCTGTTCTTGCCGCAACCTCCTCTAGACTTTTATCGGGCTATCAGCTTTGCCCCTACCTTGCCTACTACTAGACCTTCCAGAGGAAATAGGCGGGGAGACTCGCATGGGATATCCTGAACTTTCTTGCAGGGGGTCTTGTGTTAACCTTGCCCTCAATGCATACCTGTTAACTCTTACAGCTCGGTTTTGTGCCAGGGCAGCACCTCCCTTCTGCTCCACTGTTTCCACCACGTCTTCCACTACCTCAGATTTTATTTGATCAATCACCCCCCGCTCTTTGGCCCCCTCAGAGTATACAATTTCATCATCCATCCATCCCCCTTTCTGCAATAATGCAGTGACATCCACCTTATCCGGTACTTTCAGCTCAGAGAGCTCAAACAACTTAAATAGCCCAGCTCGATCTGCCCCCCCCGAAAGATGCCTTAGAATGTACCTCCGGGGATGCCCCTCCACAGGGGTTACTTGCGCTTGATCTGCAGATTTTGCTTGTACTTGTAAGCTTAGTGTTGTACTCACACTGATAGCGCTAATCGGAATACTTGTGCCAGTAGCGCTAAACGAGCCCCCCTTGCTACTGCTACCTCTTCCTTTGTGGAAAGCTTCACTTCTGACCAGACCGGCGTCTCCTCCTTTCCACGGCGCCTGGAGCTCTCCAATCGCTCCAAACAAGCTGTAAGCGGAATCGCGCCTCCATCGCGCTAGAGCTGCCTCCTCCCACCGCGTATGATGGGTCTTCCCGCTGACGCCTCCGCCGCTAACGCCTCCACCTCCGAGCCGTGAAGCTTCCTCCGCAGATCCTTTCGTCAGCATTGAAAGAAAAAACAATTGCATTCAACAGCTCTAACTCCTTCAATTTTCAAATAAGGTCTGACAGCTCTCATGTGACAGCTACCAGACAACGGGAGCTTGGGAAAAGACTGGATGAATTGAATGGTTTGGGGGTTAAGGCACAACTAAAGTTCCCTGCACACTTAAGGGTGATGTGGAATAACCACATGCACTTGGTAAAAACAGGGGAAGATGCTGACTATTTAATTCTGAAAATCAGGAAAGAACAAGGTTCAAAAGGCAGTGAGTGGGTGGGGAAAAGGTGTATAGGTGTATAGGTAGGGGATAGAAGTTTTCTTTTCACTGGCCTTTTTGCATTATTTTTTCTCTCCTCTCGGTTTGTTTTTTTCCCTTCTATATTTCCCCCTTTTTCTGGGACTTAGTATGCCGGATCGGTGATATGTGTCAAGGCCGCAATATGGAGACTGACTAATGACAGAGTATTATAGAATCAATTGAAAATAAAACTGCATCCAGGAGAGGGAGCCTAGCCAAATAGGCTTAGCCTATTGGAAGGGAGGGTTCCTCATGGGGGGGTAGGGCACAGGGGGAGTTGGTGTGGGGTGGGGGGACAGGAGAAGCACTGGGGGGGGAGCATAGGGATAAAACTCAAAAAAATACTCATCTCACTAGAGTTAAGGAATTAAGCCTGTTAGGGAATAGAAAGAATGATGGGAGAACAAAGTTCAGGGAGTAAAAAAAACATTTTTACCACCTGGAATGTTAATGGATTGCGGTGTCCCCGTAGACAGAGACTTGTTCTCAAATATTTGGAAATATCGAGCGCTCAGATTTGTCTACTACAGGAGACCCATCTGAGTGTAGTTGAAAGTCGATCCATATTCTCTACGGTCAAATGGATAAAGGACTTTGAGGTCTCCCAGCAGACAACACATAATAGAGGAGTGGCTATACTAGTGAAACAAGGCATCTCCGCAACAATCAGGGGAGTCCAAACAGATTCCTCTGGAAGATGGATAGTTGTCAAAATGTTATTGAACAACATTGAGGTTGTATGTACTTCTTTTTACGGTCCAAATGTGGACGATCCATCTTACCTCTTGAAACTACAATCCATATTGATGTTAGAGGCACCACCTTATATTTTGGGAGGGGATTTTAATGTATTACTAGATCCCATCAAAGATAGGTCAAATTTGAGTAATTACGTAGGGGCACCAAAGATACGGCGTGCACTACGGAATATGATTCATGATCTTGATTTGGAGGATGTATGGAGAGCTAAGCAGGGTACACTACAGGGACATACATTTTATAGTAAGAAGTCCAAACATGCCTCCAGGATAGATTATATGTTCACAGATAGGCATTCAATCAATGACATTAAGAAGGTAGAAGTGAAGCCTAGCCTCTTATCAGACCATGCTCCTCTACAGTTAGTGTATGTGAAAAGTATAACACAGATGCAGTCTAGATGGACGTTAAAGAGGGCTATCCTGTCTAGCCCAGAGACTATACAATCGATCCGGGCATTCACCTCGGAATTCTTTCTATTTAATATGGGGTCTACCACTCCAGATTACGTTTGGGTTTCCTATAAGGCAGGGCTCAGAGGAAAGCTCCATGCATTAGTTTGTGCTAAGAACAGATTGGAAGCGAGGGAACTAAAGGAAATTGAGAACAGATTAGGTCAGCTGGAGCAGGATAGGATTAATGTGCACAGTAGCGAGCAGGAAAGACTTCCCCAGATCGAACTGGATTTAGAATTGGCTAAACAATCGTATAGAGGGCGTTTAGATGCAAAGTGTAAAGCCCAGTGGGATTTAAGTAGGATGGACAATTTCGAATATGGAGAAAAGGCAGGAGAACTATTAGCATGGAAAACTAGAACTGATCGTGTTAGGAATGATATCGAGGAGTTAATAATTAACAATAATGGGGAAACATCAAGGAGTATTGAGGATATGCAGAGATGCCTCCTTTCTCTATTTTCAGATTTGTATAGAGAAGAGGTGAATCCGCCCATTGAAGCCGTACGTACATGGTTGAGCAATAAGAATCTGCCAAAATTGTCTGAGGAGGGAAGAAATAGTTTGGATGCCCCCATAACTGTAGAAGAAATATCAACACAGATTAAGAAATTAAAAAACAAAAAAGCTGCTGGTACGGATGCATTACCCAGTGAGGTATATAAGCACCTAACAGATGATCTATGCCCAATACTAGAAATCATTTTTAACTCAATCTATTCATCTACAGGTAGGGTCCCAAACTTGTGGAAGGAAGCTATAATAGTTCTGATTTTGAAGCCCGGGAAGGATCCCGAAAGAGCGGACTCATATAGACCTATCTCCCTGCTAAATGCAGATTATAAAATCTTTGTGGGCATTTTGGCAGGGAGATTGGCCAAATTAACTCCTAAATTGATTCATGAAGATCAGAAGGGCTTTGTGGCTGGTAGACATATTGAAGATCAAACACACCTTCTGCTGGGGAACATCGACCTTGCAGTGGGAAACTCAGAACCCTTGGCAGTGGTAGCCCTCGACGCGGCCAAGGCGTTTGACAAAGTCTGCTGGAAATACCTTTGGGAAGTCCTAGAAGTAATGGGGTTTGGGCCACTATTTATATATACGCTTAAGAACTGCTATAGGGGTGCCTCTGCTAGGATCCTTTTAAACGGAACATTAACATCAGTATTCAACATTCAGCAGGGAACCAGACAGGGGTGTCCCATCTCACCGTTGCTGTTCAATTTATATATTGAACCTTTGGCTCAGGCTAATAGGCTCGACACTACTATAACATCTTTTCAGTCCGGGCAGTATAGCTCCAAGTTGGCCCTCTATGCAGATGATCTGGTCTTGTACACAAGAGACCCAGTGGCAGCTGTCCCTCGTATCAAGGAATTGACAGCAGAGTTCGGTGCATTGTCTGGTTATAAGGCGAATAGATCCAAGACCGAGGTCATGTGTTGGAACATAGATCATTGGCTAGGAGTCAAGAGTGTGGAGTTTAGATACCTGGGGATCTACATCGTGAGGGAACTGGATCGGATTCCTAAGATAAATCTGGATAGAACCACTAAGGTAACAGACCGTCTGTTTAGTAGATGGAAGAATCTTCCACTAACAATATATGGGAAAGTGAATCTAGTTAAAATGGTTATTCTCCCGAAGCTTTCATATTTATTTTCAACTATACCGCTACTATACCCCAAGAAAGATGTAAAAAAGATACAGAGCAAAATTGGGAGTTTTGTGTGGGGAGACAAAGGGGTACGACTAACCTGGAAGAAACTTTAAAGAAGATTGTTAAAGGGTGGGTTAGCCCTCCCGGATATCAGCCTTTATGCCGTGGCTTTTCAGTTTAAGAGCCTCCGCATGTTACTCACCAGACCTGATGATTCATCCTGGGGCAAATTGTTGCAAGAAATGGTGAGAGTAGAAGGGAGGAATGATGAATTTTTGTATAAGTTTGGCTCTCCAAGATACTTCAAGAGGGTTCGTCTGAAGATATTAAAAACAGCTTTGGAGGTATGGTACAGGGTAAGGGTAGGCAGTGGGATTGGGTACTATTCATCTTCATCTCCAATTTGGGACTCGCCTGGTACCCCCGACTGTTTAAAAGATGCCCTGGCTATACCCATTAAAAGAGCCGGAATCTTGAAGTGGAATGAATTAATGGATGAGGAGGGGATACACCCATGGGAGTATTTGAGGGCAAAGGTAGTGACTGACCTATCAAGGTTTAAATATCTTCAATTGGTGTCCTGGCATAGGAGATGGGGAGTAATGAGGTAGTAGAAAGGCTTAGCCAATCCCCCACACCCATAGCAAAAGAAATCTCAGTATGGTACCAACATTTAGTAAAAGGAGAGATATGGGGATACCACCGGCAGAGGGGGTTTGGAACAACACCGCATAGGGCATTGCAGGCAGAGGGCATGTTTGAAACATCTTTGAAGACCTTATATAAATATATAAAGCCTGCCTGCCTGAAGAAGAACCACTTTTTCGTGGTTAATAGGCTTTATTACACCCCCTATAAAAACGGGAAATTTGCCCCTATACCCCCACCGAAATGCCCAAGATGTTAGGAACTGATGGCTAACGATATCCACATGTTTATTGATTGCAAAGAACTAGATCAATACTGGAAGGAGATAGGACAGGCACTGTCGGGACTTTTCAGCACTACAATTAAAGTAAACTCCTCTCTAGTTATTTTTGGGGATGATGGATTCTTCTACCAGATAGCCACAAGTAAGGAAAAAGGGCTCCTCCTATATTTGATATTGTTGGCCAGGAGGGAAATATCTAGGAGATGGAAGGACCACCTTCCCCCGAGTAGTGAGGACTGGTTAAAATCATCATTTAGTATGGCCCGGCTGGAATACGAAAGGGCAGAGGAGAAGCCGTCCAACATCTGGCACCCTCTAATGAGGTGGGGAAGGAACTTAAGAATGATCCGGAAACTCCAATAATTACATCATGTCCCCGGTACTAAAGGGGAGGAGGTCTGGTGACCCAAGTAAAGCGTGGTCAGCCTGGTGGCCCACAGAGAGAGAGTACGGCTGTAAATGTTCCACAAAGACTTGACACGGTGAGATGAGGAGTAAAAATAAATAAATAAATAAAAATGACTTCGCGAAGGCAAAAGTGTTCCTTTGTTTCCTATGGTGTCCCTAGACGGGTCAGAAGAGTCATCGGGGGGCAGTGAGTACTGTGTCCTTGTTGATCTCCCTTTCTGCTTCTACTATTTCACCAAGATGTCGGAGCCGGAGGGCGTACCTGAGGTAGAGGTTGAGCTGGATGAGTTTGACAGGCGAAGGGTATAACTTGCAGGGGTAAAGGGGGGAACCAGTGGGGGAGAATCAGAGCATGAGAAAGGGTTAGAGCCAGCCCCTGATGTAAAACTTATAGAGGGGGGCCTCCACTACCAGATACGGGACCACTCTAGTCCCAGCAACAGTATGTCCTTGTTGGGCTTGATACTTGTCAGGTAGCATTTCCCTAATCTTTTGGTTTTTTACTTTTACGTTTTGCTGGTTCTCATCTAGAGCCCTAAGGCTCCGGGCCCTTTCCCACTGTACTGCAATGTGAAAGTGCGCGCGCCCTTTTGGCACATGTTAGGAAGTGGTGCGGACATGATGTTTGTAAATGTAGGTCGGGCCTGCCGTTGTGGTCTGTGTGCACACATTTCCGATGGTGTGGTTTACTTACGTGTACGGCCAGCTGTTGCAGGCCAGTGTGCACACTTGCACTGAATGAACATTTAAATGTGTCTGACCTGCAACAGCAGGTCTGTGAGAATGCCATTGTGCACTTACTACTGCTGGCCAGGGGCAAACACGGTCCATCCGGAGGAGGCCTTTTGCCTGCAGTAGGATGGAAGGTTAAGGGCTGGGCAGGCATCCACAGGTGTTTGCTGCCCAGGTAGTAAGGAAGACCAATGGGGGTTCCACTATCGAGGATGCTTGTTCTCCCCCTAAGTTAGCATGTATTGTAAGCTGAAATAATGGATTGCTGTGGCACAGCCTCATGATGTTTCCTATCAATGAATTTGCTAGGCCAACCCCATTCCAATGGTAACGGAAATTCCACATATGGAAAGTGGACAGTTAAATGCATCTAACTCTTTGTGTGCCATGGTGTTTGGTGCCAGTCAACTCCGGATGTTGGGGTAGCACATCTAGGTATTACCAGCGATAGCCATTAACCATTGGGCATGCAGTTGAGATAGCCAACCTCTGCCATTTGCAGGTCTGGTGGGATATATGAGGGGGCAGAGATTGTGACACCTGGTATCTGGGGCCAGATCATCGCCCCCCATAAAGACAGAGATCTACATTTCGC
Organism: Lissotriton helveticus; assembly: GCF_964261635.1. Lineage (NCBI taxonomy): Eukaryota > Metazoa > Chordata > Amphibia > Caudata > Salamandridae > Lissotriton > Lissotriton helveticus. Next base: position 208,271,339 of record NC_136063.1, on the reverse strand, counting down.
AGCGTCATGGCCGACAGGATGGCAAATTAGGGTTATGACTCTCTGGACTAAAGCCCACTCACTGAAGTTTGGTCTGTTTATATGGATGGCACTACTCTGTCTCGATGTTACGTTAAATAGTATATGTGACAAGATAGTAGACAGCGGGCATACAGCAAGCATAATATACAAGGAGGTCTGTAAGAACTTATAATATTGAAAACAAAGGTTAGTGGTTTCAGCAGGAAATGGTGCTACAACAAGTGAATAGTCAACCTGGAATCCAGTCAAGACCCCAGGATGCTGATGGACACAAACAGGTAAATCTTTATGAGAAAGGGGACAAAAGACAGCATCACTAATAGTACCAGCCAGGAATGGGACTTAAGAAACTAAAAAGAGAAAAAACAAAAAACTGTGAATGGACGCCAAAATGGGTTTTAAATAAATTGATAATCAGAAAGCCAATCTATCAACAAATTGCCAGACACAGGACTGAGTTCCAAAGAAACCTAAATAGGGCTCAACCCCTTTTGATGCTGACTAGGCCCCAACCCAGAAAGTGTGTGACAGGGAATCACTAGCATTTAGAGCTCTAGTGTTTCTTTCTTAAACTCCATTGACCCGTTTTCTCGCCACTCAAGCCCCCCTAGATGACAGGACTTGAAAGCCAACAAAAGGCTGAATTAAACTCATACCAGATAGGAGCTGAGGTAAGAGCAGAAAAACGAGTAAAAGGAAAAGGCGGAGGAAAGAAGTTTTTGGGGTGCAGCACGCCGTTGGAAGAACTATTAAGCTTCAAAACTGGAGAAGTCACAGGTAAAGGCATAGAGTGTAAGCCATGGCTGCTTTCATAGGAACTTAATAGCCCCAGAATAGAGAGTGACATGCTGTTTTTACAGCATTTGCAAGAGCAAGATAATGTTTCTTTGAGCACGCATGCCGCTCCATGAAGACTTTGCTTTCCTATGTGTGCCCATGTGGAAATGAAACATGGATCACATTAATATCTAGCATTGTTCTGGTGCATGCCACTCAGGACACAATGCCTTTGAAGAAAAACCCTTCTAGGTAGGTCCCCAGTGGGAGCCCAAAGTACTTCACAACAATCCTATGAAATGCTACTGTCTTGTGACAGGTCAGATGAAAGAGGTTTGGAGCCATTCGGGGTGACTTGAGGTTGTTTAGAAGTCATTTCAGCATTACATTTTATTCCCAAAAATAATTCCTGCTAGAATTCAGGAAACTGAATGGGCAAAAAGCATTGCTGTAAATATCACGTTTTATCTTCCCCTTTTAAAGTGTGAGTTCCCTTTCTTTGAATTCCACTTCTGTATATGACACGTATGCGGTAATTATTTTTAATCTAAAGGGAATACGTATGAACAAATCAAATCCACGTTTATTTCTTTATGTTCTGTTCCTTTGAGCAGAAGATTCGATAATCAAGCTTAAATGAGCATATATCAAATTAATAAATCATTGCTTTTGATCATTGATATGTTTCATCTTTATGGTACAATGACAAAGTTTCTAAAAGGTTGATAACTACATGTTACATATTTTGTCTTTCCAAGAGAACACTGTCTAATAGATTGAAAATAGCTGAAAGGGCATTAAACAACTCATTGTTGAATATTTATCTTTAACATCTTCAACAAACCCTGGAATAATCCATAAAAACCAGGCACAGAGAGCTAAACATCTGAGAGGTCATCACGCCAGGCAACCGTAGGACACCAGGACCCAATTGTCACCATTCTTAACTGAACCTGCACAGCGTTCAGCCTTCACTGGCTGCTCAGCTGGTAGCCCCATAAACTGTGCCTCATTACGAACACACAAAGCTATCTTTGTTCGCTGAAAATAGAACTTATTTTTCGGGAAAAAAATATGCTGGTGCGAACCGTCTTTGAGACTTACAATGGGTTGGATTGTTATTATTAATGTGTTACTAATGTGCTAGAACTAGAAGAAGGATAGCATCTGGAAGTAGTAAATAAGGGCGTTCATGCTATAGCTTTAGTTGCAAAAAACGCAGGAGTTTTTTTGTTTTTGTTTACATTATTCATCATAAACTTCCTTGATGCCTTCCTGTTCACATTCTCAGAAGTGATATTCATCTTGTATGCACTAGACTAGGTTTTTAGGTTTAAATAAAGGTTTTAAAACATATCTTGCATTCTAGTGATCCTTAAGTGCATGTTCCTTTATAAAAGAGAAGTTGGTGTTCCGCGAATTGTCCCTGTCTCATGCTTCATGGGACTGCATGTTGTGTGAGACATATCTTACACCAACATTGTTCAGTGGGTTGTGTATGGTGTGCAGTACAACAGTTTTTCTGATTTGGGTTGGCACATTGACTGAGTCCTTTGGGTCGGGGGAAGAAATCCACACCCGTCGCTATAGAAAAGCTGCTAAGTACATAACAGCTCAGCTGGACTTCACCCTCCTGCGCAAGCCCCTTTTTTATCACTTTATAAACATAAAATAATGAAAATGGCTTAACAAGTTCTTAAAGACGTGTGGCTTCATGCCGTAGGAGGATGCCAGTTAACTAGCAGAGCTTCGAGTAGCTGAGGGACCTTCAAAGCATTTAAGTTGTCAAGTAAGCAATCACTAAATATCACATTTTAGGTCACTTTTGTTTCAATGACACCATGAATTATATACTCATGTTAAAGATAATAATGTTCAGTTTGAAAAGGTATGTTTATGAAGTATATGCTTAATATTGTTCAATGCTTCGCGTGAGTATATCGTCTTAACCTGTCATCACCTCTTGAGTGCTATGGACATTCTGGGGTCGTCATGCGGAGCTAAAGCACGTTCTGGCACTGAGGCAGGAAATCCCTCTGGTATGAGCATCTGAGGGATTTCCTTTCATTCACTTTTGTTTTTCTCTGGAATGACAATAGGCGTGTGTGGTGCGCTGATGAAATTTCAGAGAAAGTGAAATGATATGATGGTGTCATTTCACTTTCACTGCATCAGATGCAGATGAGAGAGGTATTGTTCGAAGGCGCCTTTGTTTTGTAGATGCCTGCTTGGGAATCGCCACAGTAGGGTAAACCTCAAATAGGGATCCACCCACTAGACACCAGGGACTATATTTTTGAGGGGGTGAGCTGCCCCCTTGCAATGGACTAGTGATCCCCACTCCCCGGGCCAAAACGCTTTTCAGCCCTCTGGTGGCAGATTAGAGGTTGCTACCTCCAATCTGCTTTAGGAGGGGGCAAAATGTCAAATAGATATCAGGGATTTTTTTGTGCAGAAATGGGTCACTTACGGCACGTCTAGGCGCTGGGCCTAACCTTGCACCTCAAATGACCTGCAACAGTCTTTCTTTAACTTCAATCTGCCCTGGTGGGAGGGGCAGAAAGCCCACTCAACACCAGGGAGTTTTCTTTATTGCTTGAAGGTGTGGGGGTGGCCTGCCCACCCGCCCCCACATCGGGCTTAGCCTCCACCTCCAATATAACCCCAACAGTCTTTCTGTCCCCCGGGGTCTAAAGCATCCCCATCTTTTTGGCTAGAAGAGAAATTTAGATTTTTAATGCTTTTTTTATAAACATATGGGTAGCAGAGGTGGGCTACGTACCAATATAGTCTTACTTCTATGCTGAATGGCTGCACTTTTTGTGCTTGGGTTAGCTGCTACCTGCAGAAGCCTACTAAATCCAGGAATTTGTGAAAGCTAAACACCTGGTGCAGTACATGATAGTATGCCTTGTGAGGATCCATTTCATTTTATTACACACAATTTCCTGCAGATCTCAAACTTTGACTAAAATGGCACATTTTCCTTGCATTCCGGAATCCTTAGGGATCCACCTCAGAATTTCCTTTCCCACCATCCTGCCTTCTTCCACTTGCCCCGATAAATATGTTACCCCAACCTGTATGGCTGGTCCTAGCATCCTTGATACTAAAGGCCCCAAAACGCAATGTGGAGCGATCGCCAATAAGGGTAGCTCCAGTGTTTGGACCCAGGCTCGGTGGAATGCAATCAAACCCAGATATATCTGAAAACTAGGCATTCGAGAGAGTCCCGGGTGGTGTGCTCTCTCGGATGTAGACATCCAAGAGAGTCCCGGGTGATGTGCGTCGGTGAATCCGACAACATTTTCTTACCTGCAATGCCCTGCAAACATCAAACTCTGCTTAAAATCACACATTTTTGTTGCATTTCTGTGACACAAACTTCTGGAATGAGCAAGAATCCATAAACTTCCTATCTCCTACTACCCGACATTCCTCCACTTGTCCAAATAAAAATGCTACCCCATGTTTGTGATTTGGCCTTTTACCTTCGACAGGCACAAATCAAACCAGGGTCAATGAGAGTGGCTCCTCAGGACTCCCATTGACCCAGTATTGATGCTAACCTGTTGAGTGCACTAGGCCCAGCCATGCAAGTGAGGTCGCATTTTTATCAGGAGAAGTGGGAGAACACGGAGTGGTAGGCATTTTGTGAATTCTGGCCGACTCCCTTGCTAAATCAGATCATTTAGTGACAGGAAATGTTGATGTGCCACATTGTATGTTGGGGCCTTACCTGGTGCAGGCATGAGGCCTACCCACAGAATTGCGGTACATTTTTTAATATGAAACTTAGGGAGATGGTAGGAAATTTGTGGCACCCTGCAGACTCCAAAACATTCCATCATAGAAATGTGAGGAAAATATGTTTTTTAGCCAAAATTTGAGGTTCCCCAGGGTGTTCAGCTTTCAGAAATGTACAAGTTTGCTAAGTTTCCCTAGGTGCAAGCTGAGCTAGGGCCCAAAATCCACAGCTAGCCACATTGCACAAAAAGGGTAAATTTTCAGTTGAAAAACGCAATGATTATCAGGACACTTGGGGAAATAATGTGTGGCAGGACATTCGTTACTCACTTTAAAGGAAATCGGGCTGCATTTAAAAAATAATTAAACGTTTTTATTAAATTTTTTAAGGGCAGGCAGTGGTCCCTGGGACCACTGCCTGCCCTTAAAAAATAATTTTGCATGCAGTTGCAAAGGCATTACCCGCTACTTGAAGTAGGTGGTAATTGCAAGTGGTTTACGACTTCAACTGCAGTCGCAAAACATTAGTACAATGTTTTGAGACTCGCTATTTGTAACGGAGCGCCCCTTCCAAATAGAGAAAAGTAAAACCTATTTAGCAAGTCGCAAAAAAATTGTAATTCGCTAAATTGGCTATGTACCTGGCCCAATATGTTTTTTGCATGTACAAACGGGTTCACAAACCTGTTTGCGCATGCAAAAATGGGTTGCAGATCTGTCCCTTATTGTTCAGTAGAGTTCACTATCTATGAAAAGTTTACTTGGTTATGACTTCTAAAATACTTTCTTGGAATACTAAAGTGCTGGGTTCCACTATTAGAAGACAAAGAGTACTTTCACATTTGTCAACAGATACTCCCCAAATTGTTTTCTCACAAGAAACCGATACATCAACAGAAGAGGCAATGAATTCAAAACAAAGTTAGCTGGGTCAAGTCTTTGTATCTCCTGCTTACAAAAAGAAGAATGGCATAATAATCCTTTATGATATGAAAATAGATATCTCGGTAGTTTCTCAAGAAAGAGACAAGATAAGTAGGTAACTGACCATTAACTGGATACCAAATACTATAGTTAATATTTATGGGCCTACCCCAATTGATAATTAGTTTTGACTCAATATTACAAAAATTTTAATGTAATATCCTAATGAGTGTATGATTTGAAGGGTGATACAGACACTTGAAATCTAAGAATATACCAAATAGAATGCAAAGGCAGCTTTAAGCAGCTGCTACCCAAAATATCTTTGGTGGATGCTTGGAGATGACTCATTCTTTTCTCCTATTTATAATTCCCAAACCAAATTTGATCATACATTCCAAAGTCAGAAATTAGTCCAGTCATCGTAGGTGCTGATATCAGAGCAATTCTAACATTAGATATTGCCTCTGTTGTTAGGATTATTATTTTAATTTGACTTCAAGCAAAACATGTAGATGGAATTTCAGTTTTGCACTTCTCAATTATGCTGATTTTGTGCAGGCCTAGCTCTCTTTCCCATTTATATGGGATGCTTTTACAAATGTTGCAAGGGTTTAATCATAAACCTTGTCAGAAAAAAAGAATAAAACCATAAAAAATAGACTAAGTCTAGTTACAGCAAACATTCAATGCTTCAAACATTTATATTATACTAGCAATTCCCGAGACATGTTTAACGTGAAAATTCAGGCTAAATTTGAAGTTAATAAACACTCCACCGAGCAGACCTCACCCTATTTACTTCAAACCAGTGCTAAACATTATCGTGGACAAAATAAATGAGGGAAATTATTAGCTAAATATTTAAAAATAATGAAATCATGCCCTAAGAGAAAATCTGTTTATGATAACACAAATATTCTCACATTTAGGGATCATCAGATTTGAGATATTTTTCATAAATTTTATAAGAAATTATATACCTCGGAGGTTACTCCTTGACAATCTCAAAAAGTTGATATTTTACTTCAATTAGGAAGAAATTCGGGGGCGGAGCCGGGCCGGCGACCAAGATGGCCGCACGGGGTCCCGGCTCCGCCGACCTTCTTCCCTCCCCGCCCGATTTGCTCGCCTGCCCCGTGCGAAAACGGAGCCTCTGCGCGTCGGAAGGGACACTGAGATGAGGCGTCTGACTCTGGTGAAAATCCGCGCTCCATGGCCGGGGCTGTGCTCCTTCGCGGGGTGCGGCCCGCCCGCTGCCTGCAGCCGGGACCTCGCGCTCTACTGCATCCGGCCGCCAGTTGAATAATAGTGGCCACACAGACCCGTGGGACGCCGGTCTCCCGTCATGGAGACCAATTTACTCCTCGACGCCGCTGGTGCCCGCAATTGACATGATGCGCTCTCCCTCTGTGCGGTTTGCTTCTTTCCCCCCCCCCCCCCCGGCATACTTCATCGGCAGCCGGACAATGAGACCTGCTCTTTGTTTCCCTGGAGGTACGCTGTTTGCCTGTCTACATCGCATTGCTATTGATGCTCCGGCTCACTGTTACCGGTGAAGACACAATGTTGCTGTGGTACTCCTTGGGCTGGGGGGGCCCGTCTGCGCAGGCTAGTGTGTGGGGAGAGTGGCGTCCTGTGTTGATTTATCGATGGGGCACCGGTGCACCTCGACCCCCTGTCTGGCGGGGGCCGGCGGTCCCGAAGCTCGTCTGCACTACGCCGAGGGAGTGCTCCCTAGAAAATGGCGACTCAATAGGTTCTGCCTAGTCATGGTGGCGGCCGGGTGTATTGGATACCGGAAGATGGCGACTGTATGCCCCCAGGGGATCAGAAGAATACGTTCTGGAACTGGCGTGAGGATGTTTTGATTACCATTGGATCGATGATTAACTGTAAGCCGACATCAGCTTTGCCCGTCACTCCTTGTGGGATGAATGTTGCAGCTCCCTGCGGAGGGGCCGCGGCCGACCGTGGATGCGACTTATTGACTTATGTGCTCCAGTCTGTACTTTCTAGCCCGGCCCGACACTACGTGCCTGGTGTAATCTGTACTGTTGATCTTGCGGGCCCGTGGGAATCGAGTGCGCTCGGGGCGCCATTGTTGCTACTTGGGGAGATCTATACTCTCCTGTGGGACCTGAAATGCTGAACGATTAACACTATCCTGTTTTAACTGGGTGCTCCCGCTGTTGTGACTCTACTCTCTACACAATTGATCGTTGCATAACATTATCCTGTTTCACTGGGTGCTCCTAATTTTATGAGCCCGAGCTTCCTGTAACATTCCTTTTTTTGAGACTGCCTCGCGGGTGGGCGAGCTCGATAGGGTGGGCCGGGTTGGAGATGGTGATATTGCGCAGAGGCTGCTAACGGGCTGTTGGAGGGAGAGGGACACGAGAAGGTTTTTGTGATTGTGTAACCTTATGGGCTAACAAACGTATCGTCTCACCCTTCTGCAGCCTGGTTGTGTTTGATTTCGTATTGTTTATCGTACTTAAGGTAAGCGCAGGGTGGGAGGGGGTCGGGGGTTGGCCTGGGGTCCTCCTCCGCTTTATGCGACACTAATTTCTTTTCTTCCTTATGGACTTTTCTTTTTGGGGTTTTAGTTCTTATGGGCGACAGGCACACTGTTAGGGGGGGTAGGCCGTAGCCATCTACAGGAGTGCAGGGTGGGGGATGGGTTCTTCTTCTTTTTGTCCTTTTATTGTTTCTATGGCCCTTTCTTTTTTCTTCTATTCCCCTTTTCTTTTTCGGGATCTGGGTAGTATGTCTCTATAATTTTTTGCTAGTCTGTTCAGTTGGGGAGGGTGCTCCTATGGGGCTCGTAGGCATGAGGCATGGATGTTTTACCGGTGCTGGGTAGTTTTGTTTTTATTGATTATCCTGTTTTCAGATGCGCCGGAGCCGACATTTCAAGCACAGTGATCCTGTCAGTGAATATCCTGCTCTATTGTAATTCCCTACTTTGTTATTGATTGATGATATGTAACCGGATCCTGTTCTTCTTTAAACCTTTAAAAAGAAACCTTCCTTGCTCCTGACATGTCTGTGTTCTGCTCAGGGTGAATGTTCTCTTGCTTTGTTACAGGGACTGTGGGTGGCGGACCGTTGTTTTTGTGATATGCTTTACTTGCCTGGACCTAACTGTACTAGCGGCCGGCCACGCAGGTTGTAGGCCCGTACCTGTACCTGAGTAATGCGACAATAAAGGTTTTCAAAAAAAAAAAAAAAAAAAAAATTAGGAAGAAATTCCCAACCAACTTTGATTGCACCTTGGAATGTATTACTAATGCAGTAAATTTATTGAAGAAGAATAAGGCTCCAGGTCTTAACAGTTTTCCTGTTAAACCTTATATCTAATTCTCAAAATGTCTTCTACCCAGATTATTTATTTTGTATAAACATTTTGCTGAAATTGTACAATCAAATAGACCATTTCAAGATGCATTCATTTGTCTAATCCCAATAGAAGGAAAGATCACAAACATTGTTACACGTATAGGCCTATTTCAGTGTTTGATGTTGATTATAAAAGCTCCCCCAGAATTAAAACTTTTAATTTAGAGTTTGTCGTGCCTAAGTTGCTAGGTAAAAAACATAACCTGGCTATGTAAAAGGACAACAAATGTCTGATAATATTAGAATATTTGTAAATATTAGTAGTAAAGCTGGAATTAGTAAATATCCTGTAGCAGATATTACTTTAGACAAAAAAAATATTTTAATAGGATGGATTGGATTTTTTTTTCATACTCTACATAGGTTGGCTTTGGTGTCCATATTATTATTTTTATATCTTTACAATATGCTTCATTTCAAAGTACCAATATTTATTAATGGTAAAGCCTCTGCTTCTTTTTCATTAGCCAGAGGTGTGAGTCAAGGCTGCCATTTATAACCCATGCTATTTATTTTAGTACCCGCCGCAATGTAAAAAAGGGATGTTTTACAATCCCTGTCCTACGTAACAGGCACAATGTTGTGCCTGTCACCTTGTACAGGGATATGTAGGGGGGCACAATAGGTGCACCCCAACACCCAAACAAATGGGCCAAAGGGGCAATGGGGGCCCCCCAATGTCCATCCCTGCCATTCTCTTCATGGTGGATGAACCGGCATGGAAAGCCTGACAGGATGGGAGCATCCTAATCCTGACGGCGGTGCCTGGCAGACACCACCACCATTGTAGGGATTGGGAGGCCCTCTGCCACACCGGCGGGATCAAGGAGCCCGTTGGATTAGTGGCAGTCAGGCTTTCCGCCCACCAGCACACTGCCTGCCATCAAAATCTGGTGGGCAGGAAAGCGGCTTAAAATGGCGGGGATATCGCCACCAACAGCCTGTCGGTGGCGGTCTCCCCGCCATCCTAATCAGTGCTTGTATCCTTTGAAACCTACCCATACTGTAACTTGGAGCTCATGGAGATGTAAATTGGGTTCATCATATGTATGCTAATAATGTGCTATTATCTTTCACAAATTTACAGGGGAGGTTGGTTTACCCAATTCTTATAGTCAAAAGTAAGATTTACTGTATAATGTCATATTGAATACTTACACTATGCTTTCTGACATGCAGTCATAAAGCTATATGAAATAATGAACAAGTGAGACTCAAATCTAAAGTGAAACTTGCTTAGGGAAAAGATTTACCTCCACATAGCAGATTCACTTTGGAACAAAATATGGATAATGATTTTTTATTTATAGGAGGCTACCTTTAACTTCATGTTCTCAATACAAATGTAAAATATATCAGCGACTTACTTGTTAGTCATGCAAATATGAGTGAGCCATTCTTAAACATATCCTCTTTACATGCTTTTAGATTCTTACATTAGGTAATTTATAAGATATTTGGCACCTTTATTCTTTTGATAAACATTTGAGAGATATTTTATTTGCTATTGCCTTACAGTAAATTACAAAAAAATGAAAATACTTCAATTATCTCTTTTTAAGCCGGGTGGTATAGTGCTTAATAAAATCATAAGTTAGGTATGGCTCTTGTATCACTTATCTCATTGGCAGTTAAACAGTATATATTGTGATCCCTAACAATTGTATTGGTTAATGTTAGACCTGTCAGCCTTAGGGTAGTCTTCCCCTAAACATTTTGCCATCTTACCTCCAGTTTTAGCTGAAATTCATTTTTGTTTGCCTTAGGCTTCTGTGTACTTTACAACTACTAACCAGGACTAAACTGCTTGTGCTCACTCTCCTATACATGGGTTGAATGGCATACCCCTAATTTACATATTGACATTTACTTATGTCCCTTGTAGAGTAGTATGCCCTACACCCAGGATCTGTAAATTAAATGCTACCAGTGGACCTGCAGCACTTATTGTGCCACCCACTTAAATAACACTTTAATACATGCCCTAGGCCTGCAATTGCAGCCTGCATGTATTTTTAAACTGACATATCAACTTGCCATCTAAAACCAATTAACAAGCCATAAACTCCCCTTTTATTACATATAAGTCGCCCTAAGGCAGGCCCTAGGCAGCCCATATGGCAGGATGCTGTGTAATTAAAAGGTTGGACATGTACTCTTATGTTTTACAAGCCCTGCTAGTGAAAACTCCCAAATTCAATTTTCACTACTGTGAGGCCTACTCATCCTATAAGGTAACATTGTTTATTCCTTATTACAATGAATAAGATGTAATTCCTAATTGGGGGCAGGTAAATATATCATTTTTGGAATCTTCTCCCACCTTCCAGAAGAAGGGCATAGGGGTATAAAAATAGGACCTTCAGAACCACTCTTCAGTTAACTACTGGACCTGTGGTAGGAGTTTCAAAGGACTTCCTGCTGCAGTGAACTTCTGTGTACTCTGACAGGCTGCTTCTGTACCTGGAAGGACGGCTTTGCTGCCTGGAGCCTGCCAGGAGCCCTGCATCATCACCTGAAACCAGGACTACCAGAAGTGACTCCAAGGACTAGTTTTCTGGCCTCCTGTTCAGAGCCACAGGGATATAAAAGGCTTCCACAATCTTGAAGCCGCACCTGAACCCAACTTGAGTCCTGAAGTCCCACAAGTCCTGGACTCTTGGTTGTGGTGCAAAAGGTGCACAGATGGCTACTTCATCAAACTGAGGACCTGGAGGAGACTGAGTCCAACCTGCTCGCCTATCCACCCAAGGTGCATCGCTGGTCAGATTGACTTTGCTGCTTCCCCCACTATGTTCTTCCCCACAGCAGCAAATCTTTTCCAGCAGTCCTTCGCCAAAGAAGTATCTGACCTTGTGGAATTGTCCTTGGATACAACTCTCTGCCTTGCTCCACTGGAGATTTTCAACTTCCATTTCAATGACTAGGTCCAAACCCAGAAATTGTAACCGCCGCTTCGACTCAAGGCATCCAACGATGACGCTCCCTCTCTGGACACCTCCTGCAGTCTTGCCCCATTGAACTTTACCTTCTCAGAACATTTTCTTCAGATATTTTTCTAAGTCTAAAGGTAAGAGAAAACACCTCTTGTATCCGAACTGCGCTCCATCGCAGTTGGCCATCTTTTCGACTTTCAACGGGTATCGCACAGCAGATGTCCATGGTGGCACTTTGATCTTTTAGGTGCTAGATTTCACTAGAAACTTAACTAAAAAAATTCATATCTCTGGTTCTACAGATTGGATTGTTGCCATGTTGGTGTCAAATCATTTATTAAAGCATACTCTATTTTCTAAACTGGGTTGGGATTTTTCTTGTGTTGTGTTTTTACTTTATTACTGTTTCTGTAAAGTATAAATTCTTTACACATTGCCTCTAAATTAAGCCAGATTTTTGTGTGAAGCCACCCAGGGTTAACCACAGGTTAATTTAGTGACTTTTTCTGTTTCATCCTGCAGGGGATTGCGGCTGTTGCTTCACCAGGGCCCACACCCCATTCAAACAATAACTCAATTTCTCACAGTTAATATATGTGTATCAATTTAGAAAAAGCACTGAAGCTGCCTTTAACATTTTTGCCTAATTAGTTATGCTTCTATAATTATATTGTATATTTCATGTCTCTATATGACTCTAATTCACGCTCTATCTTTAAAAATGTTATGCCATCTCTGCGCTAATTGTTTAATATTTGATTATTCTGAATTATGGGAATGTATATATTTTCTCCTAGTAATATAAGTTGTTGATTATTAAAATAAAAAAACAAGCTCTTGAAAAAACTCAACATCAAATGATATTCTCCATATTTGCTCTTTCTACTGTGGAACGTAGTGGGTGGCCAATCCTCCTAACAAACATTCCCCCTAGCCTCTAGGCCATTATTAGAGAGCTTGTTTTTAATTAGGAAGCTACAAAATATATCCTTACAGAATTGCATTTAGCATCGTTTTGCAGGTTAGTGAAGGTTCAAAGCAATTGGGCAATCAAAAGTGACTAATGTGGCCACTGATTTATATATTTATTTTAATATATTTTTATTGTTTTTTTCCAAACAAGACAAGCGCATTTCTTCATCAAATGGCAGTTGTACAGTAAGCAACATGATACTAAGATAAATCGCTTTCAGTAGAACATATCCGACATCCAATTATACAGTTGAAGTACTAGAAAATACAGTCCATAATAGTCGTGAACACTTGAAACGTCATAACATCAGCCCAATTCTCTGGAGATAATCATCCCGCCATTGACGTACAACTGCAACAAATTACTCATCATTAAACAAATAGCACAAAATGAGATCACTGTTCCTCCCGCGTATCCCTCCCCCCTTCCTGCTGGCATAAAAATATTTGTAAATAACAATATTGACAAATCATAGCTGTGTCAATAGTAGATGTGCATACTACAGTAGACCAGAAAGCCACATTGTGGTGTCAGAGATAGTTACATGAATGAAAGCATTGTAGCCATTCTCTTAAGGAGGTGTAATCTCTCGAGGTCTCCAACCCTGATGCGCTCGAGTCTTCGTCAGAGTCGGTGCGCAGCATCTTCAGTGATTGTACTAGCACCTCCTGAGCCCTTGCCAGCTCCAACGCCCTATCGATGTTAGTGGGGGTTGCCAACTGCAGCCTCGTAATTCCCTCGCATTCCGCCCATTTAATAAATTCAGTACGCCACCTCTGAAACTTCGGCCCTTCTTGGCTTTCCAGTGGGCTTTTATTTCTCTCTTTGCTAGCAGAAGTCCCAAGTCTATAAACTTACTTGTTATCTTATTCCTACAGGTATGGGGGAACCAGTGCGGCAAGCAAAGACCAATAGTGGATTCGATGTCCCTGTCCGTAAAAGTACATAAAGAGCGACCACCTCCACCCAAAATGCACCAAGTTGAGTGCAATTCCACAGCATGTGGCAAAAATCTGCTCCTACCAAACCACCGAGCGGGCACATTGCTGAGGTCACATTAAAATATATATATTTTTTTCGGTGTAAGGTATGCGCGATGAAGAATAAAGAAATTGACTAGCTGGAAGTGCGCGTACCTAGTGCTTTTCCATGCCCGTTCCAACAGTCCCACCCATGCCCTCTCAGGAATTTCATCACCTAGATCTACTTCTCATGGATCGCAGACAAAGATACCCTGTCAAAACGTCGCCACGAGTGTCTGGTGTTAAAATCATATTCCACTTTAAGGGAATTAGCCTTGCTAGCTGTGCCTTACCACCGGAAGATCAAACAGTCATTTTTGGCCCTAAGATTTGAAGAAATACCCATGCTAGACCTCATGCCAAAATGGAGGATGCCCGGTCAAAGTGAAGACCAGTCTTGCTGTCTATGCCACCAGGGGCCTGAGTCTCTGCTTCACATTGTCTGTGTTTGTCCCTCTTTGATGGTTCAACAAAGAGTTCTATTAAGACGGGAGTTCCTTGAACGGGGAATTAGGTCCTGCAGGCATGCACTAGTGGAGTCAATGGACCCAATCAACACCATGCTGAACATTAGACTGACTCAGTTATTGATCTGTTTTAAGAAAATTATCAGCTAACAGGATATGTGATGTGTAGTCTGGAGGTGGTCCCTGAATGTAATCCTAAATTGTGATAACTCGGAAACCCTTAATGTTAACCAAGCACGCACAGTAACTGTGAAGGAGGGGCTGCTATGGACTAAAACAAATAGTTCCCTATCCCATTAGACTCAGTTCATTACTTTATCTATTTCTGTATTTTTAATGATGTGAATAGTTGTATAATTGTTTTTATAGTGGGTTTCATAGTCCATCTGGCACCATATTCATACCTTTCTTAGTACTGCTTATAGGCATTTTAATTATATATCATTGTACTTGAGAGATATTTTAGTTATCTGTGCAAAAAGCTTGCCTTTGTATACATTAGGGTAACAAATAATTTCTGTTTAGTCACTTTTTTTCTAACATAGATTAGTGTTGGTATCCTGACAAAAATTTCTAGGAAGGAAAGTTGAAGAACGCAAATGGTATGTAGCGTGAAGAGTCGAGGCTGTACTGGCTGTATGACAAACCAGTTTCCTATCCATTTTACTTATTCGTTATGTACTTTTTAACCGTGTGATTTTGTTTATGGTTTTAATTGACTAATAAACTAAACTACTACTACTTCCCATCGTCGCTGGAGCACTACTAGTGGGGACTATCGCTCACTGGTCATTCTACGATATAAGCAGGTAACTGCCTTGATAGCACCTGCAGCCAGGACTACATACTGACAAACCATGGAGGTGGGCGGTTCCCTGAGTCCCATTTTCTAATGTGCTTGAATAGCCATTACAAGCTGTAAGTGTAGCAAGTAGTCTCCCCGAGCCAGTTCATACCTATCCTGCAACACCTCATATGGAAGCACTGAGCCATCTTCATATAGGTCACCTATGGTGGACAGTACCCTCTCCGCCCAGTCTATCAGCGCCCCCCCCCCAGCTGCCACCATGCGGTAATGGCACTGCATATAACATAACATAGCATGTGTATTTGTAAAGCGCACTGTTGTATGTCATTTTAGAGTCCGATTGAATTTCCCGATTCATGCCCTTATATAGGTACGCTCCGCTCCGCGTTGCCCTTATATAGGCATAGACATCCAGTCCTTATTTAGGCATAGCCCATGCTGCTCAAATACAGGCATGATTCAGAAAAGGGGGTGGTGATGAACAGAGTGTCTGAATTAAGCAGACCACTCTTACCCAGTCCAAAGATCAGGGCTTGATCCATCACCGTTATTTAGCTCACTGCCCCATCCCAGCTCAGAACCTGGCTATATGCAAATTAGTCTGTCCCTGGCCCAGTGCATCATGGGAACAGGGCAGACCAAACTACCAAGCCAATTCTTCACCAGAAAGGAGACAAGCTTCCGGGGACCGGTTTCTGGCATTTCAGCCATCGTCGGCCCGGCTTGCTTGAATCCTGATGGAGCAGTGAGCAAGGGACTCATGTCTGAGTATACCCTGCCACACCTATAGTGGCCAAAAACGATTCAGAAAAGGGGGTGGTGATGAACAGAGTGTCTGAATTAAGCAGACCACTCTTACCCAGTCCAAAGATCAGGGCTTGATCCATCACCGTTATTTAGCTCACTGCCCCATCCCAGCTCAGAACCTGGCTATATGCAAATTAGTCTGTCCCTGGCCCAGTGCATCATGGGAACAGGGCAGACCAAACTACCAAGCCAATTCTTCACCAGAAAGGAGACAAGCTTCCGGGGACCGGTTTCTGGCATTTCAGCCGTCGTCGGCCCGGCTTGCTTGAATCCTGATGCACTGGGCCAGGGACAGACTAATTTGCATACAGCCAGGTACTGAAACTGGGATGGTGCAATGAGCTAAAATACGGTGTTGGATCTAGCCCTGATCTCTTGACTGGGTGAGAGTATTCTGCTTAATTCAGAGACTCTGTCCATCACCACCCCTTGTTGTAAATAATTTTGTCCACCCTAAGCGTGGAAGGGTATACTCAGATGTGAGTCCCTTGCTCATTGCACCATCAGGATTCAAGCAAGCCGGGCCGAAGACGGCTGAAATGCCAGAAACCGGTCCCCGGAAGCTTGTTTCCTTCCCAGTGTAAGAATTGGCTTTTGTAGTCTGGTCTGCCCTGTTCCCATGATGCACTGGGCCAGGGACAGACTAATTTGCATACAGCCAGGTACTGAAACTGGGATGGTGCAATGAGCTAAACAACGGTGTTGGATCTAGCCCTGATCTCTTGACTGGGTGAGAGTATTCTGCTTAATTCAGAGACTCTGTCCATCACCACCCCTTGTTGTAAATAATTTTGTCCACCCTAAGCGTGGAAGGGTATACTCAGATGTGAGTCCCTTGCTCATTGCACCATCAGGATTCAAGCAAGCCGGGCCGAAGACGGCTGAAATGCCAGAAACCGGTCCCCGGAAGCTTGTTTCCTTCCCAGTGTAAGAATTGGCTTTTGTAGTCTGGTCTGCCCTGTTCCCATGATGCACTGGGCCAGGGACAGACTAATTTGCATACAGCCAGGTACTGAAACTGGGATGGTGCAATGAGCTAAAAAACGGTGTTGGATCTAGCCCTGATCTCTTGACTGGGTGAGAGTATTCTGCTTAATTCAGAGACTCTGTCCATCACCACCCCTTGTTGTAAATAATTTTGTCCACCCTAAGCGTGGAAGGGTATACTCAGATGTGAGTCCCTTGCTCATTGCACCATCAGGATTCAAGCAAGCCGGGCCGAAGACGGCTGAAATGCCAGAAACCGGTCCCCGGAATCTTGTTTCATTCCCAGTGTAAGAATTGGCTTTTGTAGTCTGGTCTGCCCTGTTTCCATGATGCACTGGGCCAGGGACAGACTCATTTGCATACAGCCAGGTACTGAAACTGGGATGGTGCAATGAGCTAAAAAACGGTGTTGGATCTAGCCCTGATCTCTTGACTGGGTGAGAGTATTCTGCTTAATTCAGAGACTCTGTCCATCACCACCCCTTGTTGTAAATAATTTTGTCCACCCTAAGCGTGGAAGGGTATACTCAGATGTGAGTCCCTTGCTCATTGCACCATCAGGATTCAAGCAAGCCGGGCCGAAGACGGCTGAAATGCCAGAAACCGGTCCCCGGAATCTTGTTTCATTCCCAGTGTAAGAATTGGCTTTTGTAGTCTGGTCTGCCCTGTTTCCATGATGCACTGGGCCAGGGACAGACTCATTTGCATACAGCCAGGTACTGAAACTGGGATGGTGCAATGAGCTAAAAAACGGTGTTGGATCTAGCCCTGATCTCTTGACTGGGTGAGAGTATTCTGCTTAATTCAGAGACTCTGTCCATCACCACCCCTTGTTGTAAATAATTTTGTCCACCCTAAGCGTGGAAGGGTATACTCAGATGTGAGTCCCTTGCTCATTGCACCATCAGGATTCAAGCAAGCCGGGCCGAAGACGGCTGAAATGCCAGAAACCGGTCCCCGGAAACTTGTTTCCTTCCCAGTGTAAGAATTGGCTTTTGTAGTCTGGTCTGCCCTGTTCCCATGATGCACTGGGCCAGGGACAGACTAATTTGCATACAGCCAGGTACTGAAACTGGGATGGTGCAATGAGCTAAAAAACGGTGTTGGATCTAGCCCTGATCTCTTGACTGGGTGAGAGTATTCTGCTTAATTCAGAGACTCTGTCCATCACCACCCCTTGTTGTAAACAAATACAGGCATGGCCACTTTCATCCGTTCATCTACGTCACAACGATTTCTTGGAAAACCAGACTCTTAAGCCGTTAGGGACTTCCTCTTGCTTGAATATTGATTTCTCCAAGAACTCAGTTATTATGTATGAACAACTATTTCTTAGGGGTTCATTCATGACGTTCATATGCCCGACTTTACGTCAAAGCTGGCATTCCTAAACACTTTCAAGGTATAAATATACCTTCACTTGCTATAGCAAAGCAAGGTGTGGTTCGGTGCAGTTCAACTACCTACTTGCACGTCGCAGCTTGCTCCAGCAAGTGCCGAAGGAAGCCAACTCTCCAGCTGATGCACTGATCAGAAGTAATCATGCTCTGCCGAGAAATCCAGCTCCAGTGTTTCTGATTCCCCTTGCGGGGTGTTGGGAAATCGTGTTTGTGAACGAGATACCAACCTCTCTTATTCTAAGGTATGGAGCTGATTAGAACCTAGAGAAACCTTTGGCAAGTCTTGGCACAACTAAACCTATGCTATAGCAAAGCACGGTGTGGTTCGGTGCAGTTCGACTATCTACTTGCACGATGCAGCTCGCTCCAGCAAGTGCCGAAGGAAGCCAACTCTCCAGCTGACGCACTGATCAAAAGCTGTCATCCTCTGCTGAGAAATCCAGCTCCAGTGTTTCTGGTTCCCCTTATGGGGTGTTGGGAATTCAAGTCCGTGAAAGATATACCAACCTCTCTCATTCTAAGGTATGGAGCTGATTAGAACCTAGAGAAACCTTTGGCAGGTCTTGGCAAAACTAAACCTATGCTAAAGCAAAACTTACTTCTTCCCTCGTACTAGACCTAGGTTAGGTACACTGGGGTAGGCATATTTTAGAAGCACCAGTTGAGTATTTTAGATTGCGTTATTCATGTTTGTATTTTTTACATGTCATAGCAACAGACAATGCTATTACAGTATTATTTTATCTTACTGTTTACGCTGTACGCATTATACTTTGCATTCTATCTAACGATTGTAGCAGTTCACCTCTCTTGCATGAGAAAGAAGACTGTTCAATAAACCCTTTTTATTGAAAGTCCCGTCTCTCTATTTCTATGCAAATCTGTAGAAACGAAGCATGCACTATTGACTGAGTAAAATAGTTATCTATTGTTTCTGCGACTCTGAAGATATGTTTCAATTCTTGGGGAAACAAAGTTGTCATGTTTATGCGGTTGTCAGAAACTAATCTGTTCTTGTTTATTCGAGAAAGTTTCTAGTGACCTCTGAGTTAGCTGGCACACACAATTAAGTTTAGTATACTCGATAGAGACATACTGACCTCAGTCCTATGTCAAATCTATAGTGTATATTATTCCAATGCTCAGAGCCTATTGGAAATATAGGAACTACACTACATGGCGCACAACGGTTTGCTATGGCACTAATTTAACGCTAGATACTAAAGTAACTCAGTCATTCTTATTTCAGAGACCCCTTTTTCCGTAATACTCCAATAGATGTCTGGAGTGGGTAAAAGCATAAAATTGCCATAGCTGAGTAGGACGAAAATCCTGTGTATTAGCTTTTTGGTTTTTTCAGCGTTGAAGGATACTGTGTTCCAAAATATTGTGCACCTTATCTTTGTTCCCTTGAAAGTTGCTCTGCAATTTTCATTAAACAATGTCGAATAACGGCAACAACACCTAGAACAGTGGAGCTGCGGCTGATCCAGCAGCTTTTAGCATAACAGGTTTCCAATAAACCGACGAGGATGCTATATCCATTCCTCTAAACTTAAGGGAAACCTTCACCATAAAACGTATAAAACATGGCCTAACATCAAGAGGTGGTAGGGCAGTTTTTGTGATAGAGGCACATGAATATCACCAGACAGAGGTATTCTATTCATGGATAGTCTTCCCCGAAGCAAATCCAGTAACACGTGTGTTTCACTCCTACAAAGAAGAGGATCCACCAGAGGAATACATCCCGTTCGAGGATATTGAAATTCCACTCACATACCATGAGCTCTGGTTTGAAGGCGCCCTAAAACATTTAAATCACTTTACCAGGCTCGGTCCACTAAGTAGACCAAGAGGAACATGGCCAATCTTAGCCAGCTATACACCACATCCTGGCATTAATGAAATGTCAGATGTAAACTTACTAGCTCAACTCAAAGAGTACTTCAAAATCTATAGACAATTGATTCAATATGTCAAGCAGACTCTAACAGTCCAACCTGCAATAGTGATTCCACAACATACATCTCACCAGGGTAATACACTAAACATTACACCGCAGACTTTAAACTCAGTCATTGGTAAGTTACCTGCAAAGCGGGAACAAATTTCGTTCTGGATAGCTCAGAAAATTACTCAAATTGAAGCAGTATTTCCTAATACTAGCCCTCATGAGAAATACAGAATTTTAACAATCTGTTTACCAATGGGGATCACACCACATCTGGAGAACTGCACCACTTGGAGTACAGTCTTTGCTGCTATTTACACAAAAACACACGGTGTTCCGTCAATGGCGGTAATACCTGAAGTCCTGAAACAGATTCAAAATTAATACGGAGCAGAGCCTGCTTTAAATGTGGGTATGAAACTACTGAAAGATTTCAAACAGGTCTCAGCAATAACATTAGCTAATATTAAAGGTAAAGCTGCATGAGTGGCGATCCGCCAAAAATTAAGGGAATTTGATGTAACTGAGCATTCACAAGAACTAGCCAGAATAATTGAAAAATCCTATGAAGAATTAGGCAGAGACAGTCTGGGTGGGAAACCAGTGAAACCCCAACTGTCTAAAAGTCCTGAAAAGGTCTTTACTAAAAACACTCCAACTAGTTTTAAAAAGAAGTGAGAAAATAGCAAACAAACTTCTTAAGAGAAGCGTTCTCATTCCAGAGGCAGGTCTCCTGAAAAGGAGCCCTCTGATAGGAGGTATAACCTCAGGATTAGGGATAATTTTAAAAAACCTGATAGATATCAAGCTACTGATACACGTTCCTCTAGTACCTTTCAGACTTCATCACAGAAATACGAAAGAAGAGGACTGTCAGAAAATAAGGAAGAACGCTTGAAGTCTAAAGACAATCAACACGTTCAGCAAAACAAGAAACCTCAATTCACCAAAAAGAAGGTAGCGGGTCTAAAAATCATTCATGCCGAGGATCTTGAGGACACAACTCAAGAATGGAGAATGGGCTCAGACAATGTTGGACAGCGCACCAGAAGTCACCATAGCTCGCCAGAACCTGAAGGATCATCTGGAGACAGCGGACTTGAATGAATACATTCAAGTTGAAACTGCAGATACCAGGGTGAGTTCTCCACATAAGTTATATGAAATAACACTCCGGATGGAGGGAGACATACCAAGAAAAGTGAGAGCACCCTTTTGAGAGCGACTCTCTAAGGGTTATGACATTCTTCTAGCTGAACAAGACTGACTACCAGAATTTGTCAGGGAATGCCCACGTGGCAAGGACATCATTATCACAACAAGGGGTTGCCATGTGCACACCTTTCTTTTACACTTTTCCTCTTGCAATTGTAATCCTTAAGTCTCCTATTAGCGTGCAGCCTCGGTCACGTGGCCTGCCTCAGTGCCTCGTGTAAAACATTTACAACAAAAACAGAAGTAGCATTCCACTCCATCCGGACGCACAGCATGTTGCGTGAAACATTTTCACCATGTAATCCTTAGTTTGTCAATAATCCATTCTCTTTATTCTGTTGATTTCAAACAATGTATCCAATTTATTCACTTTTTTTCTCCTCCTGCCACATGTGAGGCGGTATCTGTGCACTTAAACTTCTTCTGAATCGGATATGCCCATCCAGGCCTTTTTCCAAAACATGTTGTGTATAGACATCATCATTGATAGTGGATGTAATTAACCCAATGCATTTCAGGCTCTTTATAGTCTTTCTTCAGGGGTACACTAAAACGGTAAAATATTCACTTTAGTATAAATTAATGTGACTACAGTTCCAAATTTCAAAGCTACGCAATGCCATATGGTGTTGTTATTCAAAACTAACCTTTTCCCTCTAAGCTACTGATACACGTTCCTCTAGTACCTTTCAGACTTCATCACAGAAATCTGAAAGAAGAGGACGGTCAGAAAATAAGGAAGAACGCTTGAAGTCTAAAGACAATCAACACGTTCAGCAAAACAAGAAACCTCAATTCACCAAAAAGAAGGTAGCGGGTCTAAAAATCATTCATGCCGAGGATCTTGAGGACACAACTCAAGAATGGAGAATGGGCTCAGACAATGTTGGACAGCGCACCAGAAGTCACCATAGCTCGCCAGAACCTGAAGGATCATCTGGAGACAGCGGACTTGAATGAATACATTCAAGTTGAAACTGCAGATACCAGGGTGAGTTCTCCACATAAGTTATATGAAATAACACTCCGGATGGAGGGAGACATACCAAGAAACGTGAGAGCACCCTTTTGAGAGCGACTCTCTAAGGGTTATGACATTCTTCTAGCTGAACAAGACTGACCACCAGAATTTGTCAGGGAATGCCCACGTGGCAAGGACATCATTATGCCAGACTTCTCCAACCAAATTTCAATTCATTTAAAATATACTTATGCCAGGAAATGGGCAGTAGCCCAAACTCCTGGATTATACAAAAATCATGTAGGATGGGATGAGGATTCCCCTCACCATAAAATCCAACTAAAAATCAACCAACTGCACAAAGGCAGTACCCAGTTAAGAAAGAAGCTAAAAAACAGGTCAGGAAAATCTTAGATCAACTTGAATACCAAGGGGTGATTGAAACATGCACCTCATCAATGAACAATCCTTTGTTTCCTATCTCCAAACCAGACAATACATATCGTCTAGTATTGGACTACAGACATTTAAACTCTTGTTGCAAAACATTTGCAGTGCAAAACACACACAGTACAGCATTAATAAATAACATTGTGTGTAAAAAATATAAAATCACATTAGAAATTTCTAATGGGTTCTTCTGTCAAAACATTGCACCTGAAAGTAGGTATTTGACCACTTTCTCAATAATGGGGACACAGCGTCACTTCTGTCGTCTCCCTCAGGGATTCAAGAATAGTCCTGGGTTATTCTCAGCAAGGGTAACGAGGCATTGTCATATGTCTATGATATCTGACAGACGATGACTTGGACAGGCACTTGAGCAGGGTGAACACCATTATACTTGGATTTGCCTCAGAAGGATATGAATTAAATTTTAAGCAATCGTGAATAGCCCATCTCAACGTCCTATTTCTAGGGTTTGAGTTATCGAGTGAAGGCAAAAGCCTGGCAGTAAACTTTCCAGAGAAATGTATGCTGCTCCAACCTCCAAAAATGCTGAAGTACTTACAGTCTATACTCGATCTCCTGAACTTCGGAAGAACATACAATTTGAATTACGCAGAAAGGGTTAAACCTCTCTACGAATTAATGAAACCTGATTTTAAAACATTAAATTTGACACAATAACACACTGAAATTTTGCGTTTGTTGCAAACAGATATGTTAGCAAATAAACATTTGCAAACACGCATAAACTTACACAACCTAGTGATCTGAATCATTCCAGGAAAATGCAGATTCACATACTTAACTTTTAACGAAGGTGAAAAAGTACCAATAGCTGACAAATCACATTTGTACACACAAGCAGAAAGGAAATTCACTTCTACAGAAAAAATTCTGACAGCTGTTCAAACTGCTGTAGCAAAAGAGAGAGCCTTTGCACACGGTAAGCGCATTATGGTCGTTACACCTGTACCTGCCTTAGAGGCAGTAACGAAAGCGAGCATGCCAGATGCTAAAGCTTTACATCCGAGATGGATACAATGGGTTAATTCTCTTGCTGCAACTGATGTTGAATACGTTTTTGATCCTTATTTGAAAACAGAAGCATTTCTACAATATGAACAAGAATGTCCTCTGCCTACTGAAATTCTGCTTCTAGAACTGTATGAATGTATAATTTATACTGACGGATCAGCTCAACCCGCTATGGGGGGTAAACAATCATATAGTGCGGCGTGCACGATCGTTAAAGGTCATTGGTGCGATGGCAAATTTAGACCATTGGTCACCAAAACTCAATCCTTAGGAGATTGTACAGTTCAGCGAGCTGAACCTCAAGCATTCAAGATTGCACTTGAGAATAAGGATCGCGAATTTCCCACACTCATAGTATGCGATTTGTATGATTGTGTTCAATCTTACAATGAATACTTGCAAAATTGGCTTCAAAATGGTTTCAAAGATGCAAAAGGTGGCACAATTAAGCATAAAACGCTTTGGGAACAAGTAGTTAAGTCAACCACAAGGACTACAAAACACTCATGTGATACACATGCTGAGTCATCAACGTGATGGCGTTCACGTTGAGGGGAATTCATTGGCTGATGAAACCACGAAGGCAGCTGTGCAAACGGCTTCCGTAGCTGCAATCACTCATTCAAAAACGAAAATAGACAGTGAAATAATTCTGGCTGTCAATGCTTCAAGCAAAGACAGTGGTAAAACCTTACCGAAAGGGTTTCCACTCAAATACTCATATATAACTGTTGCGAACAATGTTCCTTTTGCTCGAATCCCTGGAGTGGGGGATAGGGTAATACTAAACATGGAACATAGATTGGGACTAATCCTAGCAGCACATGAAGGGCTAGTCTCTGCACGTGCAGGTGTTTCCGCCACAGTGTCATTATTAAAACGGAGATACTGGTGGCCTTTCATGAGGAAACAGACCAGAAACTATGTTTTGGAATGTGAAATATGCCATAAGATGAAAGTCTCCACTGTGAAACGTCCTGCGCAGACGCTCCTTTTAATTTCAGATAAACCATTAGCTTGCGTTTACCTGGACAACTGGGGTCCCTTACAAAGGGATGGTAACTATAAATATATCATGGTCGCAGTGGATTCGTGTTCAAGGTTCATTTGGATGTGGCCTCAGCGCTCGGCTGACGCTCAAACTGTTATAAAAGATTTGCGAGTCTTTATCGGCACATACATATTTGGCATGCTACATTCTGGCCAGGGTCCTGCATTTAGCTCTCGAGCTTACAAGGAGGCTATGGCCAAATTGGGCGTTCCACTGGGGTACTCTAGTCCATTCCATCCTGAGGGAAATTCCGTTGTGGAGAGAAAAAACCGGGGCATAAAGCAATCTATAACAGCTAGGGCATTAGGTTGGGGTGACGGGTGGGTCAAACATTTAATAAATGTCCAATGTAGTCTTAACAACTTGCCAAGAAGTTCTCTAGGGGGTATCACGCCATATGAGGTCCTTTTTGGGACTAGGATGCTGGTTGCGGACCTTGATTGTCAGATATCAGTGGTGGACCAAAAAGATTTTGATATCAAAGATTGTTTGGCTATTTTACAGGACTTAAAAGAAATAAGAACGAAACAAAGCAACGTGCTCCTGAATCCCACCACCACTGAGGAAAACCGACCGTCCCAGCAAGGCCTGTCTGCATCCCAAAGCTTGGTGATCTAGTCAAGAGAAAAGATCGCGGACAAAAAGGAATTTGGGCCTTCTTACAGACAACCAGTACCTGTCCTAACAATTCACGGATCAAGAACAGTGTTACTGCCGCCCCTTGCTGGTAAAAAGGAGAACAGGTTCCTGTCCATCAACCTGTTTAAACCACACTATGTGGCCGATAATAAGCAGTAGGCGAAGTGGACTCCGCCAATGTAGCAGACGCCCTGCTCTAGCTACTATCCAAGAGGTTCAAACTGAGAGACTCATCACCTTTGAAGAATCTGCAGTGCGAAATGAAGGGCTAAGCAACAAAGCTATGGAACTAGTACCTCTTGAGACCCAAATAACAGTTCGTCAAGAAACAACTGTCTACAATGAAGTAGTATCGGACTACACAAATGTAACAAGTGATCCTGAGGTTCTAGTGATTTCAACGAATCCTGATGCAATCCCAACAATTGACAGAAGTGCCTCTGGATATTTCATTAACTTTGATACGTTTTCAGAGGATCCCAGCGAACCTGAAACGACACCAGCAAAAAGAATTTTAAAAAAACAAGCAACAGACTTTTTTCATCACCTGCAAAAGACTAATCTGGTTTCACTATGGTTTGAACTTTGGATTGTGTTGGGTGTACTTTTTCTTCCACTTTGGTTGACTCTGGTATAACCATGGGAATGCTGATAAATGGAAGATATGTCAAAATGGACACAGCAAGTAAGAACATCAATTTGGGTAATGCATTTTTGTATAGACAAAGGGTGTGAGGTTCATGCATGTTTGTTCTTTTCATACGGATGTTGTGTTTAGTGTTTACTTGGTTACATGAATACATGGGCAGGTTTTAAATCGAGGAAGGAGTGGGGGAGGTTTTCGCGTTCAGTAAACTCTGCATATTTAGAGAACAACACTGAGGCCTAGTGGGTTTGTTTATCGTGAACTTGGTGAGATTAGGAGACTTATAAATTACAACGTTAAAATGACATTTGGGGAAAATTCGTGATAGTGTTGTAGTACCGAGGACTAACATGGGTTTTTTCTACCTTTTCAATCTGAACAGCTTTCCCTGACGAAGGGCAAAAAAAGGCCCGAAACGCATTGGGAATATGACTTTAGCTGGTTTTTATGAATTATATGTCCTTGA
Source organism: Lissotriton helveticus (assembly GCF_964261635.1). NCBI lineage: Eukaryota > Metazoa > Chordata > Amphibia > Caudata > Salamandridae > Lissotriton > Lissotriton helveticus. The sequence goes on along the minus strand of NC_136063.1, from coordinate 208,244,651 downwards.
CGTGAAGTAGTATGAGTCCTGCATTGGCACAACTATTTTATGTGAAGCTAAAGGATATTTGGACTGTTTCATTGTGTATAAGCAAGAAAAGTTTGACTACATGTGAGAAAAAAATGACAAGAATAAAAATAAACTTTAATCAAAATAAGGTTGTGACGTGCTCTGTAGAAGCTGTGCGATTGGTTTTGCACCAGAGTTCTGCAACAAGGTATCGATTCAACTTCATTAACATGCGCTGAGGCGAGGCATGCAACCATTCTGCATGCATAAAAGGATTCTTTCCCTTAAACTGGAGAAAGATCAATAAACAGGTGTGCCACTGCTCCTTCCTGTAAATTTTCAATGTTGCCAGGCATGCCATATCAAGTAACTGTGTCAGCCAGGGTCACTTTCTGTATGCAAGTATTGTTTACCTAAACTAAGACAGACAGGGAGTCGCCTTTATGGCCTTCACTGAACATCTCTTCTATACGAATTGATACTTTAAGCAGAATGAAAGCCACTCTTTTGCAAAAAACTGTGCCACTGATCTCAGCCAAAGAAACCTATGATCTACAAGTCACAAGGACTTCTGCCGAGATACATGCCCTCTTAACTACAAACTGCCGTATACATTTCCCAGAAATGTTAAGTTGTATCTTGAACATGTCTGATACTAGCGGTATTGTACATGTATTTAACATCCTATTTTCTGGACTGTTAGCACCTTTTGAAGCAGTCCTAGGAATATTTCCAAACTTCGTGCACTCTGTGTTTGGCGGACTGCCCCTCATTTTGGGACTCGCTGCAGGGATACTATTTTTGCTCCTTCTGCTGCGATATGGCAAGCCAATTCACCAGCGACACCCAGTTCTCCATGGAGACAACTCTACTGGCGATGAAGTGTTGTGAGCGCATCGTCCACATTTTGGGACTACCTCGTCTACGAGAATTAAATACCAATGGTTTCTGTCATTCAGACTAATCTGGCAAGATTGCATCTTACCTGTTCTACGTTGCCTGCTATGCAGAGAAGAATGCGTGTTAGACACGTCTCACACTCCCATCAGTCATGCCAATGGATGGTGATACTTTGCTTGAACCAGTAACGGCCCATGCTCTGTGTTGTCCCCAGCGGCTCCCAATTCTGATGACGGCATTCATTGAGATCTCACAGACGCAAAATGCTGATGCTGAGGTACGAGAGGAAACAGGTGCGCAGGTACCATCCAATTCGAACATTGCAGATGCGACCAATGCTGAAGGCAATGCTACACATCTATGTGTGGTTAATCTTCTAAACAAGGTAATCCAACTTTCGCCTACAATGGTAGACGACTATTTGTCAACCGACATAGAAGATTTCATGTTTCCTCCTAGACCTAACACTGACCTTTGATTTTGGCACACAGTGTTCTGAGAGACTTTGAATTTGCCCTTCATTTATCAAAACAAAGTACTGCCTTTGGAACTCTTTTTCCTATGATTAAATTTTCATTTTTTGGCACGAGTAATCTGCTTAAAGTAGAACTATTCATAGAGAATAAGAATTCTTTGAAAAATTTCCAGAGACAATATTTGATCTTGTCCACATACCAACAGTTTTATGTGAATCTGACATGAAATGGTTTCGGCCCCTTTTTCATCTGTATTTACGAGCCATTTCATTTATGTATATTTTCATGATTCATTCAGTTAGCATTTGAATGTCAAGAATTATGCTTAGAATGAAACATTGCTTGAATGCGTACAGCACCAATGCTCTTTTGTGTACAACCAGTACCAAGACATTTTTATGTATTTTGGGTGGGTTTTAAACACTATTTTGTAGAAATGTTTTATATATGTTTCATCATGTTTAGAACTTAGTATTTAGTATAAGTCGTACATAAGAATGTGGAGTGGTTATTGTATGTCATTTTAGATTCCAATTGAATTTCCCGATTCATGCCCTTATATAGGTACAAATCGTGTTGCCCTTATATACGCATAGAAATCCAGTCCTTATTTAGGCATAGCCCATGCTGCCCAAATACAGGCATGGCTACTTCCATCATTAATCTACGTCACAACAATTTTTTGGAAGACCAGACTCTTAAGCCGTTAGAGACTTCCCCTTGCTTGAACATTGATTTCTCCAAGAACTCAGTTATTATGCATGAACAACTATTCCTTAGGGGTTCATTCATGACGTTCATATGCCTTCACTTGCTGTAGCAAAGCACGGTGTGGTTCAGGGCAGTTCGACTACCTACTTGCAAGACACAGCTCGCTCCAGCAAGTGCCGAAGGAAGCCAACTCTCAAGCTGATGCACTGATCAGAAGCTGTCATCCTCTGCTGAGAAATCCAGCTCCAGTGTTTTTGACTCCCCTTGTGGGGTGTTGGGAAATCGAGTCCGTGAAAGAGATACCAACCTCTCTCATTCTAAGGTATGGAGCTGATTAGAACCTAGAGGAACCTTTGGCAAGTCTTGGCAAAACTAAACCTATGCTAAAGCAATACTTACTTCTTCCCTCGTACTACACCTAGGTTAGGTTCACTGGGGTAGGCATATTTTAGAAGCACCAGTTAAGTATTTTATCCTGTGTTTTTTATGTATGTATTTTTATATGTCATAGCAACAGACAATGCTATACAGTATTATTTTATCTTACTGTTTACGCTGTACGCATTAAACTTTGCATTCTGTCTAACGATTGTAGCGGTTCACCTCTCTTGCATGAGAAAGAAGACTGTTCAATAAACCCTTTTTATTGAAAAGCCCGTCTCTCTATTTCTATGCAAATCTGTAGAAATGAAGCATGCACGATTGACTAAGTAAAATAGTTATCTATTGTTTCCGTGACTCTGAAGATATGTTTCGATTCTTCTGGAAACAAAGTTGTCATGTTTATGCGGTTGTCAGAAATGAATCCCTTCTTGTTTATGCGAGAAAGTTTCTAGTGACCTCTGAGTTAGCTGACACACACAATTAAGTTTAGTATACTTGATAGACACATACTGACCTCAGTCCAATGTCAAATCTATAGTGTATGTTATTCCAATGCGCAGAGCCTATTGGGAATATAGGAACTACACTACAGCACTATACCACTATGGGTATCTTGGCGCTGAATAACAGATGTTTGTTACCAACGGATCTCAGGGACATAAGGACGCACTATTTGTGCGCGTCTTTGACTTCTTTTCCAGCAGAGCTTGAATGTCCCCATCTCTCGGGTGAGAGAGGAGGCCAGGAGCGGCAATTGCAACAGCAGTTTAGAAAGGGTTTGCTTATGTGGCTGATTCCTCTCCATGTCGTTTCCACTGCAGAGCGTTCAAGCCACCGCTTGAGTAAGCCACTGTAGTTGCGCCGCTAACTAATACGATTCAAAATCAGTGACCTCCAGTCCCCCCCTTCAAACGCGGCCTCATTAGCATGTCCCCCAGCCAAGAGGAACCCAATCACCATCTACTGGAGTTGTTTAAAAACAGATGCTTTGATCAAGATCAGCAACGTCCTGAAATAATATAGCAGTCTGGGGAGCGCTACCATCTTGAGAAGGGCTACCCGCCCGGCCACCAGAAGCGGGAGCATACCTCAAAACTCAATACAACCCTAAAGTGCTATGATGGCCCTGCCCACGTTGCCCTCTAATAAGTCAGTTTTGGTGTGATAAATGCGAGTGCCAAGATACGTCAAACATTGTCCCTCCCATTGTACCCCCTGTGCATATATTTGTCACTCAGCCTGCAATTCTTTGCCCAATTTACCTTTAGACCGTTAACCTTGCCAAGGTCCTCTAATAAAACCTTCACGCCACGGAGGACATCTTCTATATCAGCCAAAAACAAAAGGAGATCATCAGCATATAATGCAATATGATGAATTTGCTCCTGGACTCTCAATCCTGCATAATGCAAGCCTGTCCTAGCCCGTGCCGCCATCAGCTCCATGGCCAGGGCAAACAACAGTGGAGAGAGGGGGCAACCCTGTCTTGTCCCTCGACCCACCGAGCAAGTGTTTGATATCATCCCCACCATCTTCACCCGCACTGTGACCTGTCTATACAAAAGATATGTCCAGCCTACAAAGCCGTCTCCCAAACCGAAGTGTTGCATGACGTGGAACAGATACGGCCATTCCAAGCTATCAAAAGCCTTCTCGATATCTATTGCCGAAATGGCAGCAGACTCTTTGTGGTAGGTGTCAGCCTCCAAAATAGCAATAAGGCACCGTACATTCTGAGCCGTATTCCGAGTTGGTATAAACCCTGCTTGATCTCTGTGTGTAAGTTGGGCCATATATGGGAGCATATATGGGAGCAGGCGAGTCGCCAAAATCCGACTCAGAATTTTATAATCAATGGTCAGCATGGACAGTGGGCGATTGGCAGTACTGTCATGGGGAGGCTTACCCGCTTTTAGCAATTGTATAACAAACGCCTCTCCAGTAGTGGCAGGTAAGGGACACTCTTTCCTCGCAGTATTATACAGTGTCACCAATCTAGGGGCCAGTAGGTCAACATACGTACTATAAAATTCCACCGGGAGCCCATCCACACCCGGGGTCTTTTTCCGGGCCATATGTTTAATCGCACCACGGACTTTTCCCAGGGTAATGTCCTGATCCAGTAGTTCCACCCTCTCGTTATCCAGCTCTGGGTGATCTGCCGCCTCCGGAAACTCCTGAATGACCTCTGCACGAGGGGACACTTTACTTTGATAGAAATCATTATAATAAGCAAAGAACAGGTCGTTAATCCCCTGCTATGTGTAGTGAGCCTCCCCATCCGGGGCACGGAGTTCCAAGACGACCGTCCCCCTTTGCGCTGGTTTAGCCAGCCATGCCAATAGTGCCTCAGATTTATCACTCTCTGCATACGCTCGTGTAGTGTATTTTTTACAGACGAAGCAACATAATCGCTCCACCTGTACTGCGACCTCTCCCCTTGCTACTAATAGGTCATGCTGGCTGTCTGGATGCTCAGGCCTCTCCCTCTCATTCCGCAACGTTTGATCGGCCGTCTCTAAATCTTGCAATAGCACTTTACGCACTCCCATCTTATAGACTATGCAACGTCCCTGTATTACACTCTTGAAGGCGTCCCATTCCACCATCAGCGATGAGGCAGTACCAGTGTTATTCTGAAAATAATCAATAATGCCAGTGTCCACCTCCCTTCAGAACGCACGGTCTTCCAACAATTCTGGGTTTAAATGCCAAGTCGGAATTTTAGGGCGATCAGGCAATAAATTCACTCATAGTAATAAAGGGTTATAGTCAGATATCATTCTAGTGAAGTATTTGCTGTACTGTACTACAGCATGTATGTCAGGAGAGCAAAGCATCGCATCTAGCCGAACATGGAGGTCATGCAAGGTAGAAAAGAACAAATAATCCCGGGTGGTCGGGTGATGCGTCCTCCAGGTGTCTATTAGTCCCCAACTATGCTGCCATTCCCGCCTAATCTTGAAAATTTGCATGAGTAGGGGGTATCCGGTAGGTGAGGATGCGATCTATCCAGCAGGACATCCATAACAGAATTGAAATACCCCCTCCAATAGCACTGACCCGGTTAAGAAAGGAGAACATTTCACAGACAATTGTATAAAAAAGGCCGATTGTTCTGTATTTGGTGCATATACGCTGCCCAGTACTACATCCCTACCATTTAACCGCCCTGCAACCAATATATAACGGCCCTCAGGATCTTTCAGTTGGTGAGTGGGTTGAAAAGGAACTCCCACCCAAACAAATACCAGGACCCTTTGTGCAAAGGCTGAGTAGGTTGTACAAAAAATCTAGCCTCTCCATCTACGCTGCAATGCCATATCTTCTTTCGGTGCAATATGTGTTTCTTGAAGAAAAGCCAGTTGGACCCCCCTAACGGACTAAGTATGCATGCATTTTATGCCTCCGTGTCATTGTGTGCATACCCCTGACATTCCAAGATAAGCATTTCAAATCAGATAACGAACCCATTGCAGTGATCTGCAGCGACATTGCAGTGATTCGCAGTGACTCCACACAGCTCATTCTAAAAGGTTACGCCGTATACCCTGTAACATTCCCTTAATGTAAAAGAAACAACTCCAACAACCCCGCCCCAGGACAGGCACCAAAAAACTAGCCCTCATCCAAACTACTCTAAACAGACTTCCCTCCAGTGACTACAGAGGAACAGTGGGGAAAAGTGGCTGCAGTCCGTCTGATACCACCAATGAAAGTGCAAAGAAAAGACCACACCTATGCCCCACGATGTGCAATACGCTCCCATACCCGGAAGGTGTTGCATCAATAATAACACCCAACCCCCACCCGGTCTCATAATAGAGCTCAAAGACATATATCAATAACAAATGGCACGTGGCTCATCCAACAGCCCCCAAGGAAAATAAAGCAATGAGATATGAATATCATTATTAAATAATATCATCAGCAGATCTTTGTCGGGCGTAGATCAGTATCCAGGCAGAAACCAGACTCCTCAGAAGTGTAGACAGTGTCAATCCCCTTCCCCAAGACAGACCCTCCTCCGTGACACAAAACACAAGGGGATGGCTACTGTCCTAGGAAAAGAGAGAGACCAAAAACCAAAGGTCTAACTGGGGTTAGGATATAGCCCCAAACATCAATGGGATACAGTTTCCCTGCAGAGGGTAAAAAAAAGACAAGAACAAAAGACAGAATTTAAGAACATTAATCAAATAAAGTCTAGTCACTTGCTTACTAGTTATTCTGTGGAGAAGCGTGGCTCAGTGGTTAGAGGCGGCAGACCCGGAAGCTGAGATCAGCTGTGGACCAGGGTTCGATTCCCCGCCTCGGCGGGTCTCGGGCTCAAAAAATTCCACGGACTTGACAATTCTCGCTCCGGTGCCTACTCGACTCACGGGGTCACACTCTGCGACTCTGGGCAATAGCTTGCTTAATCTCCACTACGGCCCCTCGCGGCGGGATGCCTGGCTTTCACCTTGTGAATACCCTGCCGGGGTATCTCACAGGGGAATACCAGGACGGGTTCCCTAAGCAAGCGCCTTGAGACCCCTGGGTGATTCGTGCGCTATATAAATCGAAATACATTTACATTTACATTTACATTTACATTCTAAAAGGAAATATGCTGTTACGCTCTTACCTGACCTTTGAGATAAATACTCTCCTAAGGTTATATCAATGAGCACCCAAGAAGCTCCCAAACAACAAAAGGATATCACACGAGCCGGAGTCTGTAGGTCTCTCTCAAATATAAAGATACAGTATGGCCACAGAGTTTCTCAGGGGTTTCTTTAGTCTTTTATATCCGAGGACGATATCCAGGGGGAATGTTCCCAACAAATAAAGATTGCCTGTGTACTTCAAAAAAAAAAAAGAAAAAGGATTAAACGCCAACAAACGTTTTCCAGAGTTCACGGGGCACAAGCACAATAGTCTGTAGAAACGCTGCCTCGCGTTTCAGCAAAAATAAGAATAACGTGGCCAAACGTAGGCAAAACACTTCCTCGTGTTTCCGAGGTTCCAACGTAGGAAAAACACTTCTTCGGGTTTCCGAGGTTGAAAGTAATTGAGATGGAAAGCAAAAAAGAAGCAGCCGCGTTCACACACTGCTAAGTTCAAAACAAAGAAAAACAATGTTTGTTCCGTGTCAGCGCTTCCGTGCGCAAAACGAAACTCCAGGTCCAGAGTCACGGAGGTGACGGGGGAGTGAATCGAGTGCAAGGGGGAGGAGCCGCGATAACCAGGCTCGCAGTTCGGAACTGTGCCGCAAATCCACACGGAAGGGAAAGGCGTCCAGGAGTTCAGAAGGAAAGGTAGGGGGAACAACGTTCAGGTACTCGATCTCGGAAAGAGGGCAGGTCCAAGATCCAAACACGGCTGGTCCAAGGTCCATACACGAGAAAACATCTAGGGACTGCAGCAAGGAAAACCAAGCGCCGCCATCTTGGTGGGGGAGGTATAAGAGCCTCCTCACATTGTTTCTGATTGGCCCACAACCCTCTAGTGTCTGTCTGTTACGGTTGCCCCCACCAGGGCATTCTGGGAGATGTAGTGCAAGCAGTGCGTCACAGCATATTTCCTCCTGTAACCCCCCCTCCCTAGAATGCAGAAAAAGGGATCTACGGCCTTCGGATCCTAACAATCTTGGTGTGACATGTGGCAACTGCCGTTCACTAGCCTGTGTCTCACCCGTATCAGTGCCTGGAGATGGACCATCCTTATCTGTGCTAGTTCCCAATCCCTTTGCAGGTTCCTGGAGCAATTGCGACACTGCGTAAAGCACTTTATTGCTCTCCCTTTCCGTCTGGGAAGCGCTAGGTGCCTTTGATGTGGCGGGACACCGCCGCGGCCCCCGGCGACGCTGCGGCAAACTCCTCTGGGGTATACTAGCCCCAGTCACCCCTGCCAGTTTATTGCCTGTCTTATACATTTCCAGCCAGTCTCATGCCTCCGACGGATCCTCACAAAAGTGCGTCGTACCATCCAGGAAACATCAGCGAATACTGAAGCCCCTCATCACAAAGAGCCCTTTTGACAGCCAGGAAAGACACCCGGCGATGTTGTACCTCCAGCGTATAATCCGGAAAGATGAAAACCTTGCTGTTGTCCACCGTATATGGTCCAGCTGTGTGCGCTTGCGGCAAAAGGTGGTCCCTATCCTTATAATGAAGAAGCCTTGCCACCACTGGGTGCGGAGGACGACCCGGAGCCACTGGGCGGGCCGGAACTCAATGAGCCCTTTCCAGCGTGTAAAACCGCGTCAGCCCTCTGGCGCTACCATGTCGCAGAGCCAGTCCTCCAGATACAGGACCATGATGAACCCCTTAATTCTTTCCGGAAGACCCAAAACCCGGATGTTGTTCATCCTATTTCTTCCTTCAGCATCTTCAGCCCTTTCTCCAGCACCGAAATCCTGCGGGAGACGTCCCCACCTGGTCAGCAATGGTCTTCTGTGCCGGCTCCAGAGTTGCCAGGGAGGTTTCAGCCTGTTCCAACCTGTCTTCCAGCTTGGCGTGCTCGGCCTGCAGCAGCCCCAGTCCCACTGACACTGTTGCAATGTTCTGATGTAGGGCCTCCCTTGTATCTGTAATAGCCTGCAGTATGCGGGCCAATTGTTGTTGTACCCCTGCGTCCCCTGGGTCCGCAAGTGAAGTCAGCCTTTTCTCCTCTTGACCCGTGCCCTCCTGATCTGGTGAGCCGTCTGAAGCTTTCCTCTGAGCTTCCCCATATTGCAGCTGTGAAACAGAGATTCTATTGCAGGCGGGGCACTCTTCACTTACAGCGTTACACTCTTCCCAATAAGGACCCACCAGTGCTCTGTCGACACCCAACAAGGCGCTACTGGGCTCACATCCAGCAGTTTGTCGGGCTCACTAGGTCGTTTCCTTCTCCAGCGCATTCCAAGCAAACCAACTAGGCAATGATCTAGTGTTATGGACAGATACCCTTAAGGGCCGCCAGCTCTCCCGAGGTACTGTCGGGTAGGCTGGAGCGTACACGCAAGGAGCCAGTGCAGGTTAATGAAGTGCTCAGGCTTGTGTCTGTAACGAGGAAGCCCCAGGGGTAGCAGTATTGTACTTTGCGAGGGCCAGTGCACAGGGTGAAGAAGCACTCGCAAGCCAACACTCACCCACGAGCGCCTGTGATGGTAGCAAGTCGCAGTTGGTGGTCGTCCGTGCAGCAAGGGGGCCACCCCAGTGCGCTCCCAGATCGACGCCCATCAGGTCAATCACCGCCGCCCTGTACAACCGGCCACACAACAAACCCACAACAAAGCGCAGCGGAGCAGGCCCGCAGATCATCACCAGTCTCTGTGCTTCCACTGCTAGGGCGTAGTCAGGCGCTCACTGTTCAGCCACGAGCCCCCCATATACTCAGTACATCAGAGGCCAGGGCAGGGGTCCACACTGGAGGCTGGGCAATTTCTCCCACACGTTCCGCAGCAGCTCATCCACCGCAGGTCCTAGCTGCTCAGGGCTGCCGCCGCTGACACTCACTGCAAGTCAGCTGAGCAGACCGCCGCACCATCTTCTCCTAGGCGCCGCAGCAGGGTCGGAGTGGTCCGGAATACCCAGCACTGCAGGGTCTGATGCAGGGCCCTCCATGTAGCAAGCTGGACAGCAAACTCCAGGTTGTGAATTTCGCCGTACTGTGGCCACGATCGCGCCCCTCAGGTTATGGACTCCCACCACCCTCGGTCAACAGTATCAGGGGCTTACCTCGGGGAGCAGTAATTCTGGTCGGGATATTCACTGGTCGCGCCGCCGTCGCCGCCACAGCTGACAATGTCACTCTTCTCCCAGTTTCCAGATTCCGGGCATCCCAAGTCGGAAGCCCAAGACAGCCCCTAAGCAGTCCCCGCGCAGGCCAGCGCCATCTTGCTGCTCTCAGCCCACAGTTTTTTACGGCCGCCGAAGCCAAACATCTCCAGGCAGGTGGAAAAAATGGCCGCGATTAGCCCTGCAGAGTCTCACACTACCACGGGCAAGCTCCACGACTACCCCCCGGGGACAGGACGGTCAGTAAACTGGATAATTTATGGGGCTGGCATGGAGCTCGGAGCTCAGAGCTCACGCGTCTGCCTCCATCAGCCTGCAAGCCACGCCCCCTCCTTGTGGCCACTGATGCATGGGTCAAAAAGCTGATAATCCATTTCTGCAGGTCACAGCTCACTGGCTCTTTCTTGCCTCTAAAGTTACTGTGATGCAACTGGTGAAAGGTCATGGCATTTGAAGGAATGCACAGGCACTGCCTTCTTACCTATCTCTTCAGTCTAAATCCTTAGTGGTCTCATTTCGAGCACCCTTCATTTTAGCTGAAAATGTGGCCAGCCATTGCATAAAATGGCAGGCAGTTCATATCTATTACCCATGTACTTTAAATGAATCAAGTCTATTGCAACTCTCCTTCCATTGCCCACTAAGAGTGTCTAGTTATGGAATAAATTCCATCAAGTTCCAGGCTTGCACTGTTGCTAGGATTTAATTCGATGGATTGAATGCTTGAATTTATTTAAGCCACTGATAAGTTACTAGGTGTCACAATTATTTTGCTGATGATGCTACTAGAGACAAGGTCCAACAACATTCAAATCAATCTTGGTCCCTAAGTGACAGTTCAGCTTGAACATCTGAGCCACACACTCTTGGAACAGAAATACTAGATACCCAAGACCATTTTAAGCCTTGTTGGGCCTCATCCGTGTTGTGTAGGGTGTATGCTGTATTATACTGAGCTTCAGGACCCATGTCTGGCAATATTTATTGTATTTAGGATGTCTCACTGAGAAAAACGAAAAATAGATTAGTGGAATGCTCAAAGTAATTTCAGATGCTGATAATGACTATATACCACATTCTAGTCAGTGTTTTTTGTTGACTGTGCCACTCGAAGCAGAAGTCAAAAATATACAAATATGCTATGTAAGTGAGTGAGATATCAGACTGACATGGGATTTGAGCTCTATGCTTTTAAAAACTCTCATTGCATCTTATAGAGGAGTCCCAACAAAGCTGAAGCCAGTCTGGGGCTGCTTGTGTTCCTATTGTGTTCAGTGTGGACATGCCCAACAGCTCAGTCTAGTTCATCCATTTTAGGGCAAGAAGAGACTGATTTGCATTTGTTGGTCTTTGTAAAGGCACAGATAAGCTACAATGGAGTAGTTACCAGTGGCTAAAATAAATTAAAATATTCCAATCATCACATTTCTGATATCTAAATTAATCTACTAATCCACAAAATCTGGGCCCCTTGACTGTGACACTCCTGGGCTGAACCAGAGCCTCAATAATGCCTTTTACAGGGCTGCATAGTAGTGAACAATGTATAACCTAGAGAAATTGACTGCATGCCCCCACAGTTGACAAGAAAAGCCCTTGTTTTGGTGGAAAAGAAGAGTCCCTTCACAAAAGTATCAGCGTACTGATCATTCTAAGGAGACTGAACTCTCCTATGTACAAAATAAATAGGCCAGATTCCCCAGCTACAAAATTATCTATTCAAAACATCATATTATCCACTCAGAGAATCCTCAACTATATTCTTACCCCTGCCTGTAGGTCTTGAAGACAAGAACTTGTATTAGCCACCATCCATTAGAAAGCTACAATGTTTCATTCCAAGTAAAAAAAGAAATCAGCAAAGTTAGCCTTAAAGTAACAATCCGAAGAAACGCTAGTGCTTTCAAAACATCTCAAAACACACCTATTCATGCACTTCAATTCACCAAAAAGCCAGGACTTCACAGGTCACATAACCCCGATTAAATCGCAGGAAGTGGACTTGCATTACTTTAGACTACACAACATATAGGGAGTGACATCCAACCTTTAACATTGGTGACAGTACAGACAATTACATCTCATGTTCTTTTGTTTCCGTAGTGCACTTTGTATTGTGCAGTGATCAGAACAATTACACTTATAAACATTAAAGGGGGCTTCCAATGAATGGTGTTACAACAGTTTTCAAAAACCTCACATCAAACAAATCACCATTCTAGATCGCTTGTTGATTATTGTTTACGATGTAAGACTGGGTGGTGTTTTTTTCTATTCACTGTATGCCCCTCAACAGTAAAGCTGAGAAATACTATTTGTAAAATCCTCAAAATAAATATTAATACAACCATTTTTCGTTTTGCATGGAAAAATGCTGGAATCTGCTCAGGGGATCTGTTGCTGAGTCAATAATATCCAAATAGGCTGTATGGACTGAGTAGTAAGCTTTTACCGTTTTAAAATTAAACTTTGAAATGCCTTCGTGCAGGATATACCAGATTTACTGAAGACCCTCTTACCTCTGTCATTTTCTCCTATATATTGCAGCTGTCATTTTTTTTTCTTTTGAAAGTATCTCACATGTCAACATTTTCAAAATTAAAAATGAAATGCACCTGCAAAACGAAAGTGGAAAATAAATAAAGGTGAGAGCTGGAACAATGGAAAGTAATCAAGGCTCATGTAAAGCTCTCTCTCATCTGTGTTTGCGGCAAGATTTGAGGCAGAGGTTGAAAGGATAGTGCCAAGGGTCACGAAGGAAAAGCCAAGGGTTTCACCTGCGACCTCTGGCAACCTCTAAATGACGTCCATGCAGGTACTTAAATAATCCAACATTACTATGGGCCTCATTAGGATGTCTTACCGCAACCAACAGGCCGTCGGAGGCAGTCTGACCGACATCCAGAAGAGCGCAGCATTATGATGGAGCCAGATGGCCCATCAGTCGGATCGTAATCTCTACAATATTATGATGTCCCTTTCCGACAGCCTTTCCATCGCTGTCCACCATGAAAGGGAAGTAAGAAATGGACTTTGGGGGTCCCTAGCAGGTCCACCGTCCCCTATTGGCCTTTGCTATGGCCTGGAGGGCACCTGTGGTACCCCCCCTAAACCTCCATACCCGTATGGCAGGTACCATAGGGTGCCAGGCACCACATGGTGCTTGACACATGGAGCATGGATGTTTAAAAACATCCTTTTTTCCATTGCAGCGTGTTCAGATGCCCTTTTTGAGCCACAGCACAAGCTGCGATCAAAAGTGCAGCTTGAAACTTACTCAAAAGTGAAAGTTACCTTTGTGAATCAGGCCCTGTATGTTTACAATTACACCATACCCCCAAAAAACATGACTAGGGAATGAAGTAATTTACAAACTTTTAAAAATAATGAGCACATTGTAGATTTGCTGTATTACATGTGCCCAAGTCACATCTTTTTATAACCCTTATGAGCAGGTCTTCTCTTAAGAGAAACACTGCTGAAAGCGAGTATGGATTCCCAGGAAAGAAGCAGCGATTGCATCCATTTGGTAACCCAAGAGTTATACTGACTTCTTCAGTCTTCATTCTGCTTTCAAGTGCACCAAAAAGGACTGATGCCAATAAATATGAAATTATTGCCATCTATTCCAGTCTAGAGATTGCAGTCATTTGGAATTCAATTTTGACAGAAATGCAAGTAAATTATGTCTCTCAATAATGCACTTGTCAAAACTTTCCCTTTTCACGTATCTCATTTTTTCGCGGTTATGACGAGTGAAATAATGTGAGCAATGGATTGCCATCAAGTCTGCTTAGGCAAACTACAAATTGCATATATGCTTCTGGTCACATCATCAAGCACTTATGACTGATGGAATGCCGCTACAAGATGAAGAGTCATTTGGCAGCCTACTTTATTCTGTATTGCCAAGTTTATTTTATATTGATTGATTTTTCAAATAGCTTGTCATGTTCCTATTTAACTACCAAGAAATCAAGGCATGGGATACTTTTGAAAGAAGTAAATAAAAACAGTCACAGATGCTCATTTTAACCCCTTAACTACTGAGCCTTTCTAACCCTCCCTCCTCTGCCCCCCAAACAACGTTTTCAGTACTGAGCCCTTTTTTGGCTTTTTGCGAAAGTTTGCACATAAGGCTCCAAAACCTTTGTTTCCACATAGAGGTATCCATGCCAAATTTGCTTTCTATTTTTCCAACATCCTGAGGATTCTAAAGGAACCCAGGATTTGTGGATTCCCCTGGAGGGTACTGGGGCAAATATATCAAAAATGGGAAAAAAGTGCTACATATAAAAAAGTCTGGTTTTATTCCTAAAAGTGGCATCCTCAAATAGGTTGCTGTACTAAAGTCACAATCTTCCCAGCTTTCAGGCAAATGCAGAGCTGAATCAAAATGTTGTACCCCGATTTTGACATTTTTCGAAGAGGTAGCCCATTTTTCCTATTTTTTATGTTCTCATCCTACTTTCAGTTTGTGGAGGAAACCAGTGTAAAACCCAAGGGGGATCCAGGAATGATTTCTGAAATGTGGATAAAATTCCAAATTCAGCAAGGGGTCAGATGTATAGACCCCTGAAGGTTTTCCCCAAAAATATGACTATTGAAATAAACAAATATTGAAAATGAGTAAGAAAACACTGCCATTGTGAAAACATTTTCATCTGTAACTTTTTGTCATAATGGCTCATTTACAAAAGCAATATATCATTATATCTTATTCACCCTTCTGGTTGCGGGGATATATAGGATGTGTAGGTTTTCCAAGATCCCAAGGTACAGAAAGCCATAAACCAAGCTGCACTGTACAATGTTTTTTTATTGAGAAGCGAGTCTATACCAATTCATATGGTGAAATATGTAGGATGAAAAATGGGTATCAAGGAAACTATGTATTTCTGAAATGGGCACAAGATATCGAATTTAGGAGCAGTGGTTTTTTGTACATCTCTAAATTTTTTGGTACCCATATTAGCGTATGATTTAGAGGGTCTTTTTTAACATGTTTTGTTTATTGTAGAGTAGCTTACATTTACATCGAATTTATAATAACAAATGTTCTACTACTCCTACAAGTATTCTGATAAAATAGGGCCTCACCACAATGGGTAGGCCTAGTGTCTGCAACAGGAAATGGGCCAAAACCCAATATGGATGCATCACATTTTTCAACTCAAAACTGACCCCATTTTTTAGGTCTCGCTGGCGTTGCAGCGCTTCGCGCTGCCGCCAACGAGACTTATAGCCGCCTTCATCCATGTCAAGGGAGTAACAGCTGTGAACGAGCCCGATACAGACCTGGGCACGAGCCGACCCAGGTCTGTGAACGCGCTTCAAGGTTGAGCAGCTTGTGCACGTTTGTTGGACGTCAGGCGCCGCAAGCGCCGCTAGACCAATTTATCCCAGCATGAAACTCTACTTCCTGAGGCGCCACAAGACCAATTATCCCAGCAGGAGTCTCCACTTCCTCAGGCGCCGCAACAATTATCACAGCATGAGACCCACTTATCACAGCATGTCAACAGGCGCCCCAGGCTGCTGGAGCACTCAACTATAATTAATGTGCAGTTGAGTGCTCCAGCAGTGTGGGGCGGCTCTCTGCATGCTGTGATAATTATCACTTTGGGGCCTCATGCTGTGATAATTAGGGCGGCATGCTCTATTTGCAGCACTGAACATTTTCAAAGAAGGCGAAGCAGCGACATTCATTGGAGACACTCACCCTCACTAACCCTCACGCCCTCACCCCCCTCACTCGCCCTCACCCCCTCAAACCCCCTGACCCCTCACACACCTCCTCACCCTCACACCCCCTCACTCTCACACACCCTCACATACCCTCACATACCCTCACACACCCTCACACACCCTCACTCACCCCCTCTACCCTCACAACCCCTCTCACCCTCACACCCCCTCACACCCCCTCACCTTCACACACCCTCACCCTCACTCACCCCTCACCCTCACACTGCCTCACCCTCACACCCCCTCACACCCCTCACCCCTCACCCTCACACCCCTCACCCTCACACCCCTCACACCCCCTCACCCTCACACACTCTCACCCTCACACACTCTCACCCTCACACACTCACCCTCACACACCCTCACTCACCCTCACACACCCTCACTCACCCTCACACACCCTCACTCACCCTCACACACCCTCACACACCCTCACTCACCCTCACTCACCCTCACACACCCTCACACACCCTCACTCACCCTCACACACCCTCACACACTCTCACACCCTCACCCTCACACACCCTCACCCTCACACCCCCTCACCCTCTCACCCTCACACCCCCTCACCCTCACACACCCTCACCCTCACACACCCTCGCCCCCTTACCCTCACACACACTCACACACACACCCTCACATACCCTTACCAGCATAGCATAACAAAACATAGCATAGCATAACGAAACACAGCATAGCATAGCATAACAAACAAAAGCATAGGATAGCAAAAGCAAAGCATAACAAAACAAAGCATAGGATAGCAAAACACAACAAAACATAGCATAGCAAAACACAACAAAGCATAGCATAACACAACACAACAAAACACCATAGCATAACAAAACAAAGCATAGCAAAACAAAGCATATCATAGTAAAACAACAAAACATAGCATAACATAACACATCAAAACATAGCAGAACAAAACATAGCAGAACAAAACATAGCATAACAAAACATAGTATAACAAATCATAGCATAACAAAAACATAGCATAACACAACATAGCATAACAAAACATAGCATAACAAAACATAGCATAACACAGCAAAACATAGAATAGCATAACAAAACAAACCATAGCATAACATAACAAAGAATAGCAAAACAAAACATAGCATAGTAAAACAAAACAAACCATAGCATAACTAAGAATAGCAAAACAAAACATAGCATAGTAAAACAAAACAAAACATAGCATAGCATAACATAACACAACAAAACAGCAGAACAAAACAGCAGAACATGACAAAACATAGCAAAACAAAGCATAGGATAGCAAAACAAAACACAGCATAGCAAAACATAGCATATCATAGTAAAACAACAAAACATAGCAAAACATAACACAACAAACCATAGCAGAACAAAACATAGCAGAACAAAACATAGCAGAACAAAACATAGCATAACAAAACACAGCATAACAAATCATAGCATAACAAATCATAGCATAACAAAACATAGCATAACAAAACAGCAGAACATAACAAAACATAGCATAACACAGCAAAACATAGAATAGCATAACAAAACAAAACATAACATAACAAAGAATAGCAAAACAAAACATAGCATAGTAAAACAAAACAAACCATAGCATAACATAGAATAGCATAACAAAACAAAACATAACATAACAAATAATAGCAAAACAAAACATAGCATAGTAAAACAAAACAAACCATAGCATAGCATAACATAACACAACAAAACAGCAGAACAAAACAGCAGAACATAACAAAACATAGCAAAACAAAGCATAGGATAGCATAGCAAAACATAGCATAACATAACTTAAAACAAAACATAGCATAGCAAAACATAGGATAGCATAGCATAGCAAAACATAGAATAGCATAACATAACACAACACAACAAAACAGCAGAACAAAACAGCAGAACATAACAAAACATAGCAAAACAAAGCATAGGATAGCAAAAAAACACATAGCATAGCAAAATATAGCATATCATAGTAAAACAACAAAACATAGCATAACAAAACACAGCAAAGCATAACACAGCAAAGCATAGGATAGCAAAACACAGCAAAGCATAGGATAGCAAAACACAGCAAAGCATAGGATAGCAAAACACAGCAAACCATAGGATAGCAAAACACAGCAAAGCGTAGGATAGCAAAACACAGCAAAGCATAGGATTGCAAAACACAGCATAACATAGCGCAATATAGCGCATAACATAGCGCATAACATAGCGCATAACATAGCGCAACATAGCGCAACATAGCGCAACATAGCATAACATAGCGCGCAACATAGCGCATAACATAGCGCATAACATAGCGCATAACATAGCGCAAAACATAGCGCAACATAGCACATAACATAGCGCATAGCGCATAACATAGCGCAACATAGCGCATAACATAGCGCATAACATAGCGCATAACATAGCGCATAACATAGCGCATAACATAGCGCATAGCATAGTGCATAACATAGCGCATAGCGCATAACATAGCGCAACACATAGCGCATAGCGCATAACATAGCGCAACACATAGCGCATAGCGCATAACATAGCGCATAGTGCATAACATAGCGCATAACATAGCACATAGCATAGCGCATAACATAGCGCATAGCGCATAACATAGCGCATAACATAGCGTATAACATAGCGCATCACATAGCGCATAACATAGCGCATAGAGCATAGCGCATAACATAGCGCATAACATAGCGCATAGCATAGCGCAACATAGCGCATAGCATAGCGCATAGCGCATAACATAGCGCATAGCGCATAACATAGCGCATAACAGCGTATATCGCATAACATCGCGCATAGCGCGTAACATAGCGCATAACATAGCGCATAGCATAGTGCATAACATAGCGCATAGCGCATAACATAGCGCAACACATAGCGCATAGCGCATAACATAGCGCAACACATAGCGCATAGCGCATAACATAGCGCATAGTGCATAACATAGCGCATAACCTAGCACATAGCATAGCGCATAACATAGCGCATAACATAGCGCATAGCATAGCGCAACATAGCGCATAGCATAGCGCATAGCGCATAACATAGCGCATAGCGCATAACATAGCGCATAACAGCGTATAGTGCATAACATAGCGCATAACATAGCGCATAGCGCATAACATAGCGCATAACATAGCGCATAACATAGCGCAACATGGTGCATAACATAGCGCATAGCGCATAACAGAGCGCAACACATAGCGCATAGCGCATAGCATAGCGCATAACATAGCGCATAGCGCATAGCATAGAGCATAGCATAGCGCATAACATAGCGCATAACATAGCGCAACATAGCGCATAACATAGCGCATAGCATAGCGCAACATAGCGCATAACATAGCGCATAACATAGCGCATAACATAGCGCATAACATAGCGCATAACATAGCGCATAACATAACGCATAGCGCATAACATAGCGCAACACATAGCACATAGCGCATAACATAGCGCATAACATAGCGCATAACATAGCGCATAGCGCATAACATAGCGCATAACATAGTGCATAGCGCATAACATAGCGCATAGCGCATAGCATAGCGCATAACATAGCGCATAGCGCATAACATAGCGCATAATATAGCGCATAGCATAGCGCATAACATAGCGCATAGCGCATAACATATCGCATAACATAGCGCATAACATAGCGCATAACATAGCGCATAACATAGCGCATAGAGCATAGCGCATAACATAGCGCATAACATAGCGCATAGCATAGCGCAACATAGCGCATAGCATAGCGCATAGCGCATAACATAGCGCATAACATAGCGCATAACATAGCGCATAGCGCATAACATAGTGCATAACATAGCGCATAGCGCATAACATAGCGCATAGCGCATAAAATAGCGCATAACATAGCGCATAACATAGCGCATAACATAGCACATAACATAGCGCATAACATAGCGCATAACATAGCGCATAACATAGCGCATAACATAGCGCAACATGGCGCATAACATAGCGCATAGCGCATAACATAGCGCAACACATAGCGCATAGCGCATAGCATAGCGCATAGCATAGCGCATAACATAGCGCATAGCGCATAACATAGCGCATAGCGCATAGCATCGTGCATAACATAGCACATAATATAGCGCATAACATAGCGCATAGCATAGCGCAACATAGCGCATAGCATAGCGCATAACATAGCGCATAACATAGCGCATAGCACATAACATAGCGCATAACATAGCGCATAACATAGCACATAACATACCGCATAACATAGCGCATAACATAGTGCATAAAATAGCGCATAACATAACGCATAGCGCATAACATAGCGCATAACATAATGCATAGCGCATAACATAGCGCATAACATAGCTCATAGCGCATAACATAGCGCATAACATAGCGCATAACATAACGCATAGCGCATAACATAGCGCATAACATAACGCATAGCGCATAACATAGCGCATAGCGCATAACATAGCACATAGCGCATAACATAGCGCATAGCGCATAGCGCATAACATAGCGCATAGCGCATAACATAGCGCACAGCGCATAGCGCATAACATAGCGCATAGCGCATAGCGCATAACATAGCGCATAGCGCATAACATAGCGTATAACATAGCGCATAGCGCATAACATAGCGCATAACATAGCGCATAACATAGCGCAACATAGCGCATAGCATAGCGCATAACATAGCGCATAGCACATAACATAGCGCATAACATATCGCATAACATAGCGCATAACATAGCGCAACATAGCGCATAGCGCATAACATAGCGCATATCGCATAACATAGTGCATAGCGCATAACATAGCGCATAGCGCATAACATAGCGCATCACATAGCGCATAACATAGCGCATAACATAGCGCATAACATAGCGCATAGCGCATAACATAGCGCATAGCGCATAACATAGCGCATAACATAGCGCATAACATAGCGCATAACCTAACCTAACCTAACCAAGCATACCAAGCATAGCGCATAACCTAACCTAACCAAGCATAGCGCCTAACCTATCCAAGCATAGAGCATAACCTAACCTAACCAAGCATAGAGCATAACCTAACCAAGCACAGAGCATAACCTAACCAAGCATAGAGCATAACCTAACCAAGCATAGAGCATAACCTAACTAAGCATAGAGCATAACCTAACCAAGCATAGAGCATAACCTAACCAAGCATAGAGCATAACCTAACCAAGCATAGAGCATAGCCTAACAAAGCATAGAGCATAGCCTAACCAAGCATAGAGCATAGCCTAACCAAGCATAGAGCATAGCCTAACCAAGCATAGAGCATAGCCTAACCAAGCATAGAGCATAGCCTAACCAAGCATAGCATAGCCTAACCAAGCATAGCATAGCCTAACCAAGCATAGCATAGCTTAACAAAACACAACAAAACATAGCATAACATAACAAAACATAGCATAGCTTAACAAAACACAACAAAACATAGCATAACAAAACAAAACAAAATATAGCATAACAAAACAAAACATATCATAGCCTAGCAAAACATAGCATAGCATACCAAACACAACAAAACATAGCATAGCATAACAAAACATAGCAAAACAAAGCATAACACACACCACACACACACAACCACGCACACACAACCAAACACAACCACACACAACTATCTATCTATCTATCGCCCTCACTCTATCTGTCTATCTATCTATCACCCTCACTCTATCTGTCTATCTATCGCCCTCACTCTATCTATAACGGTGATGGATCAAGCCCTGATCTTTGGACTGGGTAAGAGTGGTCTGCTTAATTCAGACACTCTGTTCATCACCACCCCCTTTTCTGAATCGTTTTTGGCCACTATAGGTGTGGCAGGGTATACTCAGACATGAGTCCCTTTCTCACTGCTCCATCAGGATTCAAGCAAGCCGGGCCGAAGAGGCTGAAATGCCAGAAACCGGTCCCCGGTAGCTTGTCTCCTTTCTGGTGAAGAATTGGCTTGGTAGTTTGGTCTGCCCTGTTCCCATGATGCACTGGGCCAGGGACAGACTAATTTGCATATAGCCAGGTTCTGAGCTGGGATGGGGCAGTGAGATAAATAACGGTGATGGATCAAGCCCTGATCTTTGGACTGGGTAAGAGTGGTCTGCTTAATTCAGACACTCTGTTCATCACCACCCCCTTTTCTGAATCGTTTTTGGCCACTATAGGTGTGGCAGGGTATACTCAGACATGAGTCCCTTTCTCACTGCTCCATCAGGATTCAAGCAAGCCGGGCCGAAGAGGCTGAAATGCCAGAAACCGGTCCCCGGTAGCTTGTCTCCTTTCTGGTGAAGAATTGGCTTGGTAGTTTGGTCTGCCCTGTTCCCATGATGCACTGGGCCAGGGACAGACTAATTTGCATATAGCCAGGTTCTGAGCTGGGATGGGGCAGTGAGATAAATAACGGTGATGGATCAAGCCCTGATCTTTGGACTGGGTAAGAGTGGTCTGCTTAATTCAGACACTCTGTTCATCACCACCCCCTTTTCTGAATCGTTTTTGGCCACTATAGGTGTGGCAGGGTATACTCAGACATGAGTCCCTTTCTCACTGCTCCATCAGGATTCAAGCAAGCCGGGCCGAAGAGGCTGAAATGCCAGAAACCGGTCCCCGGTAGCTTGTCTCCTTTCTGGTGAAGAATTGGCTTGGTAGTTTGGTCTGCCCTGTTCCCATGATGCACTGGGCCAGGGACAGACTAATTTGCATATAGCCAGGTTCTGAGCTGGGATGGGGCAGTGAGATAAATAACGGTGATGGATCAAGCCCTGATCTTTGGACTGGGTAAGAGTGGTCTGCTTAATTCAGACACTCTGTTCATCACCACCCCCTTTTCTGAATCGTTTTTGGCCACTATAGGTGTGGCAGGGTATACTCAGACATGAGTCCCTTTCTCACTGCTCCATCAGGATTCAAGCAAGCCGGGCCGAAGAGGCTGAAATGCCAGAAACCGGTCCCCGGTAGCTTGTCTCCTTTCTGGTGAAGAATTGGCTTGGTAGTTTGGTCTGCCCTGTTCCCATGATGCACTGGGCCAGGGACAGACTAATTTGCATATAGCCAGGTTCTGAGCTGGGATGGGGCAGTGAGATAAATAACGGTGATGGATCAAGCCCTGATCTTTGGACTGGGTAAGAGTGGTCTGCTTAATTCAGACACTCTGTTCATCACCACCCCCTTTTCTGAATCGTTTTTGGCCACTATAGGTGTGGCAGGGTATACTCAGACATGAGTCCCTTTCTCACTGCTCCATCAGGATTCAAGCAAGCCGGGCCGAAGAGGCTGAAATGCCAGAAACCGGTCCCCGGTAGCTTGTCTCCTTTCTGGTGAAGAATTGGCTTGGTAGTTTGGTCTGCCCTGTTCCCATGATGCACTGGGCCAGGGACAGACTAATTTGCATATAGCCAGGTTCTGAGCTGGGATGGGGCAGTGAGATAAATAACGGTGATGGATCAAGCCCTGATCTTTGGACTGGGTAAGAGTGGTCTGCTTAATTCAGACACTCTGTTCATCACCACCCCCTTTTCTGAATCCTCACTCTATCTATCGGCCTCACTCTATCTATCTAATCGCCTTCACTCTATCTATCGCCCTCACTCTATCTATCGCCCTCACTCTATCTATCGCCCTCACTCTATCTATCGCCCTCACTCTATCTATCGCCCTCACTCTATCTATCGCCCTCACTCTATCTATCTATTGCCCTCACTCTATCTATCTATTGCTCTCACTATATCTATCTATCGCCCTAACTCTATCTATCTATCGCCCTCACTCTATCTATCAGCCTCACTCTATCTATCGGCCTCACTCTATCTATCGGCCTCACTCTATCTATCGGCCTAATCTATCTATCGCCCTCACTCTATCTATCGCCCTCACTCTATCTATCTATTGCCCTCACTCTATCTATCTATTGCCCTCACTATATCTATCTATCGCCCTAACTCTATCTATCTATCGCCCTCACTCTATCTATCAATCTATCAATCTATCAATCTATCAATCTATCAATCTATCAATCTATCAATCTATCAATCTATCGGCCTCACTCTATCGCCCTCACTCTATCTATCGGCCTAACTCTATCTATCGGCCTCACTCTATCTATCGGCCTCAATCTATCTATCGGCCTCACTCTATCTATCGCCCTCACTCTATCTATCTCCCTCTATCTATCCGTCTATCTATCGATCTATCTAACACCCTCACTCTATCTAACACCCTCACTCTATCTATCGCCCTCACGCTATCTATCTATCGCCCTCACTCTATCTACCTATCGCCCTCACTCTATCTATCTACCTATCGCCCTCACTCTATCTATCTATCGCCCTCATTCTATCTATTTATTTAGATACTGATTGCATCACTCTATCTATCTGTCTAGCTATCTATCGCCCTCACTCCTATCTATCGCCCTCCCTCTATCTATCTATCTATCGCCCTCACTCTATCTATCCCACTCACTCTATCTATCGCATCACCACAGCATCACTCAGCACCACCACAGCATCACTCAGCACCACCACAGCATCACTAAGGGGCACAACAACATCACTATGCGCTACCACAGGATCATTGAATGCCACAGCATCACTAGTCGCCACCACAACATCACTCAGCGCCACCACAGCATCAATCTGTGCAACCATTCAACAACAACTGGGTCAAATATGATCTTTAAATGTTTCAAGCTTTATTACAAATGTCACAAAAAGAGGTTAGTATTTCACTTCTGTTCTTGGATTTTCGTCACAATAAAATACACTGAACATATTCTTCACAAAAGTTATTTACAAAAGTTTAAGCTATTGCCATTATAAATTACAATAACTTTTATTTAAGTATTAATTATTAAAAAAATTCAAAGCCATTGTTATTTGTAATATCAATACATCTAAGTTACGTGAATACAACACATATTGCATTACAAATGCTATAGGTGTCACAAGTTATAACTATTGGCATTGTAAATGACAAAGCTATTATTTTTGCTATTTTCAAAACCAACACATATATAAAAAAATTGTCATTTACAATACCAATAGCTCAAACTTTCCTAATGCGAGACCTTATGCATTACAAATGCTTGTTTCCAATGTGGCTAGCTGTAGATTTTGGACCCAAGCTCAGTCGGCACCTAGAGAACCCTAGCAAACTGTGAAATTCTTTAAAACTAGACTCCTAGGGGTATCCAGGGTTGGGTGACGTGTGTGCCTCTCATGAGGTTTCTTTTTACCCAGAATGCCATGCAAACTGACTAAAAAGTCATGTTCCTCACATTTCTGTGATGGAAAGTTTTGGAATCTGTGGGGAGCCACAAACTTCCATCCACTAGGCATCCCCCCAGTCTCTCAATAAAAAGGGTGCCTAACTTCTGTGACAGGAAACTGCCCAAAACGCAACATGAGCATATCTCATGTTTCCACTCAAAACTGACCCTTTTTTTGCAAACTGGGTAGTTGTGGATTTTGAGCCTTAGCTCAACCAGCGCCTAGGGAAACCTAGCAAAAGTGCATATTTTTGACAACTAGACACATGGGGCAATCCAGGGTGGGGTGACTTGCATGCGTCTCACCAGTCTCGTTTACCCAAAATCCCTTGCAGTCCTCAAATGTTGACAAAAAAACACATTTTCCTCACATTTCTCGAATGTAAAGTTTTGGAATCGGGGTGGGGGGAGCCGCAAACATCTGTCCACTTGGCATTTACCCCTAGTGCATCTCTGAATTTGTGGGTACCCATATTAGTATGCAAATCAGAGGGTATTGTTCAAAATGAATTCTTTTTTACACAATGTCTTACATTTGGAAGGCAGAAATGCATAGAAAGACAAATGGTTATAACACTTGTTCTACCAGTCTGTGTTCCCCTAAGTATCCCAATGAAAATGGTACTTCACTTGTGTGGGCATGCCAAGTGTCTGCAATAGGAAATGGCCCAAAACACAACATGTAAGCATCTAATTTCCCACTGAAAACTGACCCTTTTTTCCAATGTGGGTAGCTGTAGATTTTGGGCCCTAGATCAGCCAACACCTCGAAAAAACTGTAAAACCAGCATATATTCCAAAACTAGATACCAAGGGGTCTAGCTGGTGGGGTGACTTGTGTGGCTCTCACCAGTGTTTTTACCCAGAAGCCCTTGCAAACCTCAAACTTTGACTAAAAACATTTTCCTCATATTTCTGTGATGGAAAGTTCTGGAATCTGCGTGGAGCCACAAACTTTTGACCACCCAACATTTCCCCGTCTCCCAATAAAAATGTTACCTCACTTATGTGCATGGGCCCAGTGCTCCGGACAGGAAACAACCCAAAACACAACATGGACCCATCACATTTTTCAACTGAAAACGGACAGTTTTTTACAATGTGGGTATCTGTAAATTTTGGACCCTAGCTCATCTGGCACCTACGGAAACCTATCAAACCTGTAAATTTTCTAAAACTTGACACCTAGCAGTATCCAGGGTGGGGAGACTTGCATGGCTCGCAGCAGGCTTTTGTACCCAGAATTCCTACCAACCTCAAACTCTGACTAAAAAAACACATTTTCCTCAAATTTCCGTTATGGAAAGTGCTAGAATCTCCGGGTAAACATAAACTACCATCCACCAAGATTTTCCCAAAGTCATCTGATAAAAAGGGTACCTAACTTGTGTGGGTAGGCCTAGTGCACATGACATGAAACTGTCAAAACGCAACGTGGACGCATCACATTTTCCCACTTAAAACTGACCCTTTTTTTGCAAAGAGGGTAGCTGCAGGTTTGGTACCCTAGGTCAGCCGGCACCTAGGGGAATCTAGAAAACCTGTATATTTTTTAAAACTAGGGGTATCTGGGCTAGGGTGACTTGCATGGCTCTCACCAGGTGTATCTAACCAGAATCCTTTGTAAACCTCAAATGTTAACTAAAAACATATATTTTCCTTAAATTATTATGATAGAATTTTTGGAAATCTGTGGGGAGCCACAAACTTCAATCCACCCGGCATTCCCCCAAGCCTCCCAATAAAAATGCTACGTCACGTGTGTGGGTAGGCTTAGTGCCCACAAAAGGAAACAACCCAAAACACAACATGGAAGACTCTCATTTTCTACTGAAAACTGACCCTTTTTTACCAATGTGGGTAGCTGTAAATGTTTTACCCTAGATCACCCAGTACCTAGGAAACCCTAGCAAACCTGTACAGTTTTAAAAACTAGACACCTAGGATGACATGCATGGCACTCACCAGTTCTTTTTTTTACTCAGAATCCCTGGCAAACCTCAAACTTTGACTAAACAAAAAATCATTTTCCTTACGTTTCAGTGATGATATGTTCTGGAATCTATTGGAAGGCAGATTCTTGCTGCCACTCAGCATTTCCCCAACATTTCCCAATAAGAATGGTACCTCACTTGTGTGGGTAGGTCTATTGCCCGCAACACAAAATGACCCAAAATGCAACATGGACACATCACATTTTTCCACTGAAGACTGACCATTTCTTCCAATGTGGGTAGGTGTCGGTTTTGGACAATAGCTCTGTCGGCACCTAGGGAAACCTAGTAAACCTGAACTATTGGAAAATGAGGCAGTATCTGTAAGGCCTGCACAAACAACATATCACATTTGTCCTTCACTGGGAACTAAAACAGCCTATTGTAGCGCTTGACTCTCAGAGGGTAGCGTTGCAGATCAGTCTAAGGCTTACTCAAGGGAGGTGGTGTGGGCTAGTAATCACCATTACAGGTGTGCAGAAATAACACTCAATAATTGATTGTCCAGTCTGTACTTTGCTTTATAAAAGTAAGAGTACATTTAATAAACCCACACACTACTTAATACTATGCATCAATTTACAAATATACATAAGCTGTTGGAATTACTTTGTGACATTGCATAATATCTCCACCCTCCCGCAGGGGTGGTGGGGTCTAATACAACCACTCCCAGGTATGCACATCATCTTTCCCCCTACTGCAGTGGGTTGACACAACCTGGAGCTAGAGCCTTGCTAACTGGCCCCATCCCAGTGGCGACCCACCCCATCATCTCAACAAGTATTAACAATAGGTAATCCTGCACTGGGGACACATAACCCTGACTGAGCATGTTATACTGACCATACAGTATCCACCTCTACATCCTAGTGGCTAACAGTCTGGGTTGTTCCTCCCCTAATGCACTTTAAATGTAGTACTTATCATAGCTGATAACAGTGATAATGCTTTGCAATTAAAGCCGCTAAAAGGCATCACAGTTAGAATCACAGGATTAAGCATATACAGCCAGACACCATAGCAGAGATGCCTGGCAACCTAACCCCACTTTGCTTATTACACGTGTGACTTTCAGTCCCTCTAAAAAGAAATAACATGGTAAATGCATGTCTTGTGCAGTTGCACGTTTTCACCTCCAGGGGAGGCCCTTCTCCAGACATCCCCAGCTCAGTCTTCCGCACATTGAGGCAATCCTTAACGCACCCCCCCCCCCTCCCCAGCTGTAGAATGCTTATGACTCCACCATCCACAGGTACTTCATATTACACGTGTGTCTTTCAGTCCCTCTAAAAAGAAGTAACATGGTAAATGCATTTCTCGTGCAGTTGTGCCTCTTCACCTCCAGGGGATGCCCTTCTCCAGACATCCCCAGCACAGCCTTCCACACATTGAGACAATCCTTAAGGCACCCCCAGCTGTAGAACAAAATTCCAGCCCAGGGAAAAGTTAAAGGCGGGCTGAGCCCTTGAGGGGTTGTTTCTGTTAAGTCCTCATGAGACTTAACAACTTCATGCTGAGGGAGACTGAGTTGTTCGAGCAGCTCCCCCTGCCCCTTGGCACACATGTTGTGGTGACCCTGTCCTCCTGGGGCCACCACATGCAAAAATTAGCAGTTTTCCTGCAAACCGGCTTGGGGCTGCAAAGCATTATGGTTCAGAAAAGGGGGTGGTGATGAACAGAGTGTCTGAATTAAGCAGACCACTCTTACCCAGTCCAAAGATCAGGGCTTGATCCATCACAGTTATTTAGCTCACTGCCCCATCCCAGCTCAGAACCTGGCTATATGCAAATTAGTCTGTCCCTGGCCCAGTGCATCATGGGAACAGGGCAGACCAAACTACCAAGCCAATTCTTCACCAGAAAGGAGACAAGCTACCGGGGACCGGTTTCTGGCATTTCAGCCTCGTCGGCCCGGCTTGCTTGAATCCTGATGGAGCAGTGAGCAAGGGACTCATGTCTGATTATACCCTGCCACACCTATAGTGGCCAAAAACGATTCAGAAAAGGGGGTGGTGATGAACAGAGTGTCTGAATTAAGCAGACCACTCTTACCCAGTCCAAAGATCAGGGCTTGATCCATCACCGTTATTTAGCTCACTGCCCCATCCCAGCTCAGAACCTGGCTATATGCAAATTAGTCTGTCCCTGGCCCAGTGCATCATGGGAACAGGGCAGACCAAACTACCAAACTACCAAGCCAATTCTTCACCAGAAAGGAGACAAGCTACCGGGGACCGGTTTCTGGCATTTCAGCCTCGTCGGCCCGGCTTGCTTGAATCCTGATGGAGCAGTGAGCAAGGGACTCATGTCTGAGTATACCCTGCCACACCTATAGTGGCCAAAAACGATTCAGAAAAGGGGGTGGTGATGAACAGAGTGTCTGAATTAAGCAGACCACTCTTACCCAGTCCAAAGATCAGGGCTTGATCCATCACCGTTATTTAGCTCACTGCCCCATCCCAGCTCAGAACCTGGCTATATGCAAATTAGTCTGTCCCTGGCCCAGTGCATCATGGGAACAGGGCAGACCAAACTACCAAGCCAATTCTTCACCAGAAAGGAGACAAGCTACCGGGGACCGGTTTCTGGCATTTCAGCCTCGTCGGCCCGGCTTGCTTGAATCCTGATGGAGCAGTGAGCAAGGGACTCATGTCTGAGTATACCCTGCCACACCTATAGTGGCCAAAAACGATTCAGAAAAGGGGGTGGTGATGAAGAGAGTGTCTGAATTAAGCAGACCACTCTTACCCAGTCCAAAGATCAGGGCTTGATCCATCACCGTTATTTAGCTCACTGCCCCATCCCAGCTCAGAACCTGGCTATATGCAAATTAGTCTGTCCCTGGCCCAGTGCATCATGGGAACAGGGCAGACCAAACTACCAAACTACCAAGCCAATTCTTCACCAGAAAGGAGACAAGCTACCGGGGACCGGTTTCTGGCATTTCAGCCTCGTCGGCCCGGCTTGCTTGAATCCTGATGGAGCAGTGAGCAAGGGACTCATGTCTGAGTATACCCTGCCACACCTATAGTGGCCAAAAACGATTCAGAAAAGGGGGTGGTGATGAACAGAGTGTCTGAATTAAGCATACCACTCTTACCCAGTCCAAAGATCAGGGCTTGATCCATCACTGTTATTTAGCTCACTGCCCCATCCCAGCTCAGAACCTGGCTATATGCAAATTAGTCTGTCCCTGGCCCAGTGCATCATGGGAACAGGGCAGACCAAACTACCAAGCCAATTCTTCACCAGAAAGGAGACAAGCTACCGGGGACCGGTGTCTGGCATTTCAGCCTCGTCGGCCCGGCTTGCTTGAATCCTGATGGAGCAGTGAGCAAGGGACTCATGTCTGAGTATACCCTGCCACACCTATAGTGGCCAAAAACGATTCAGAAAAGGGGGTGGTGATGAACAGGGTGTCTGAATTAAGCAGACCACTCTTACCCAGTCCAAAGATCAGGGCTTGATCCATCACCGTTATTTAGCTCACTGCCCCATCCCAGCTCAGAACCTGGCTATATGCAAATTAGTCTGTCCCTGGCCCAGTGCATCATGGGAACAGGGCAGACCAAACTACCAAGCCAATTCTTCACCAGAAAGGAGACAAGCTACCGGGGACCGGTTTCTGTCATTTCAGCCTCGTCGGCCCGGCTTGCTTGAATCCTGATGGATCAGTGAGCAAGGGACTCATGTCTGAGTATACCCTGCTACACCTATAGTGGCCAAAAACGATTCAGAAAAGGGGGTGGTGATGAACAGCGTGGAAGGGTATACTCAGATGTGAGTCCCTTGCTCATTGCACCATCAGGATTCAAGCAAGCCGGGCCGACGACGCCTGAAATGGCAGAAACCGGTCCCTGGAAGCTTGCTTCCTTCCCAGTACAAGAATTGGCTTGGTAGTTTGGTTTGCCCTGTTCCCATCATGCACTGGGACAGGAACAGACTAATTTGCATATAGCCAAGTTCTGAGCTGGGATGGTGCAGTGAGCTAAAAAACGGTGATGGATCAAGCCCTGATCTTTGGACTGGGTAAGAGTGGTCTGCTTAATTTAGGCACTCTGTTCATCACCACCCCCTTTTCTGAATCATTTTGTCCACCTTAAGCGTGGAAGGGTATACTCAGATGTGAGTCCCTTGCTCATTGCACCATCAGGATTCAAGCAAGCCGGGCCGACGACACCTGAAATGGCAGAAACCGGTCCCCGGAAGCTTGTTTCCTTCCCAGTACAAGAATTGGCTTGGTAGTTTGGTTTGCCCTGTTCCCATCATGCACTGGGACAGGAACAGACTAATTTGCATATAGCCAAGTTCTGAGCTGGGATGGTGCAGTGAGCTAAAAAACGGTGATGGATCAAGCCCTGATCTTTGGACTGGGTAAGAGTGGTCTGCTTAATTCAGGCACTCTGTTCATCACCACCCCCTTTTCTGAATCATTTTGTCCACCATAAGCGTGGAAGGGTATACTCAGATGTGAGTCCCTTGCTCATTGCACCATCAGGATTCAAGCAAGCCGGGCCGACGACGCCTGAAATGGCAGAAACCGGTCCCCGGAAGCTTGTTTCCTTCCCAGTACAAGAATTGGCTTGGTAGTTTGGTTTGCCCTGTTCCCATCATGCACTGGGACAGGAACAGACTAATTTGCATATAGCCAAGTTCTGAGCTGGGATGGTGCAGTGAGCTAAAAAACGGTGATGGATCAAGCCCTGATCTTTGGACTGGGTAAGAGTGGTCTGCTTAATTCAGGCACTCTGTTCATCACCACCCCCTTTTCTGAATCATTTTGTCCACCATAAGCGTGGAAGGGTATACTCAGATGTGAGTCCCTTGCTCATTGCACCATCAGGGTTCAAGCAAGCCGGGCCGACGACGCCTGAAATGGCAGAAACCGGTACCCGGAAGCTTGTTTCCTTCCCAGTACAAGAATTGGCTTGGTAGTTTGGTTTGCCCTGTTCCCATCATGCACTGGGACAGGAACAGACTAATTTGCATATAGCCAAGTTCTGAGCTGGGATGGTGCAGTGAGCTAAAAAACGGTGATGGATCAAGCCCTGATCTTTGGACTGGGTAAGAGTGGTCTGCTTAATTCAGGCACTCTGTTCATCACCACCCCCTTTTCTGAATCATTTTGTCCACCATAAGCGTGGAAGGGTATACTCAGATGTGAGTCCCTTGCTAATTGCACCATCAGGATTCAAGCAAGCCGGGGCGACGACGCCTGAAATGGCAGAAACCGGTCCCCGGAAGCTTGTTTCCTTCCCAGTACAAGAATTGGCTTGGTAGTTTGGTTTGCCCTGTTCCCATCATGCACTGGGACAGGAACAGACTAATTTGCATATAGCCAAGTTCTGAGCTGGGATGGTGCAGTGAGCTAAAAAACGGTGATGGATCAAGCCCTGATCTTTGGACTGGGTAAGAGTGGTCTGCTTAATTCAGGCACTCTGTTCATCACCACCCCCTTTTCTGAAGCATTATGGGGCGCTTCCCCAGCCCATGAATATCCTAGCAGCAGCTCCCCCGCCGCACTGGGAGGGCCGTGCTGTGGGCCTCCGGCCGTGTCTTTGCTTCGTTGGAGGGTCCGGTCCCCCCAGGTGAGTGACACAGCTCAGGGAGCCCACCCCCGGCGTTTCCTGCTTATTCCAGGGATCCAGTCCCACCCGGGCCCCTGGTACCTCCTCTCCTGCTCAGGGTCCCGGTCTCACCCGAAACCCCGCACCGAAGGCTCGCTGGAGAGCCACTCGAGGAGCCCACCTCTGGTGGCTCCAGCTGGCTCGTAAGCTGCGGCGGGAGCCGGGACTCCTCTTCTGGTCTGCCTGGTCCAGCCGGACCTCGGGTGAGTGATTCGGCACTCCCCCCACCTTCCTCTGGCCACAGGGGAGTGCGGCGCTCCCCCGCCTTCCTCTGTCACTTCCGGGCCCGGAGATGAGGTGCAGGGCCCCACGCCATCTTCACGGGGAGCACGCCGGTGCTCCCCGACTTAGCTTTGCCCGCGAGGGGGGGTTGCGCAACGGAGCATCTCCCTCTTCATCAGCGACATCACCGGGGCCTGGAGTGGGGGGCCCCATGCCCCTAAACTTTTCTTCGAGAGGGGTGAGGGAGCGCTCCCCCTCCCCTGATGTCATTGGGGGCCAGGGTAGGCTCCTGGCACCCCTTATGGGCACATGTACTGGGAGTGCGACACCGCTCCCCAACTTTACTTCTTCCGGGGGCAGCCTCCTGGACCTGATCGACCCCGGGGGCACATTGGAGGCCGGCAGCGGAGCCCCACTCGCTTTGTAGTCGACCTTCTCAAAGGTAAAGGGCCGCATAGCATCTGGGGTGGGTGTATCTTGGCCTCCAGGTGGCCGATTTTCATCATTCTGGCCTCCTCTTGCTCCTGGTGGTGCTCCCCAGCCACTGGGAGCACTTTCCTTCACCCTCTTGATCTCCAGGAGGGTGAATGCAGCAGGATGATGCTTTCCCTAGCTCCCCGCATCAGCCTCTCACCTGGCTCTTCTCCTGGGCCTCTCCTCTCCTTGCGCAAAAGCCCAGGCTTCTGCTCACTGGTCCTGGACTCCCCTTGTGACGCAAGTCAGGGTCCTGGGCCAGTCTGGAGGTTCTTCCTTCCTGCTGCCCATGGTGCCATGCTCCAGCACCAGTCGTCCTCAGCAGACCACAACCCAGAGAGAGCTCCTCTTCCTGTGCAAACTCTTTTTAAAGAATGGGGAGGGGGCTAGCAGGAAGTCTCTGCTTGCCCTATCAAACAGCGACATATCACTTCTCTGCCCCTGCTCCCTCCTTCATGCCCAGGATTCAGGGTTTGTTCAAACTGGCGTTGTCCAGGGGTCTCATGCAACATGGTCTCTGAGAGCCCCTTCCCCCTCGCTGCCTCCTCTCCAGAGCAGCTTGGTGCCTGGCACCAGGTGTCAGCTGCTGATGGATTAACTTGTAGTTCCACCCATCTTCTCTTCTTGGTGTGGAGGCCTTAGCCCTTGGAATGCTTGTTGTGCAGGGTTAGGCCTCTGATGCTGCAGCTTGGGGGGGAAGGTCATTAATTCAGCCTGACAGGGCAGCCCCAGCAAGACCCTGGTTATGAGCTGACTCAGAGAAATATGACATTACTCAATGACCCAAAAGCAGTACAAATATGATTTTGGACTCTGCAGAATACTTCTTCTCACATAAGTTACAGTGGACTTTAGTGTGTGTCTGGAAACTAGCCCATGTGCTCTTCCTCCTGATAGGAGAATAATAGAGTGAAAACAGTAAAGCACACAGACTTTGCCTCAAATGTTTCTTCTTATTGTAGAAATCCTATTGCATGTCACCACCCAGCTCTGCATAAGTCCTGCCACACCATTCACTTTGTAGCTGCTCCTGGGCTGCGCTTGCCAGGAATCTCCCCTGTGCAGCCCTTACACTCGTTGACATGCATGTACACATGTGTCTGCATGTAACCAGCCCAGTGCCCCTTACTCTGGCTGCAGCTCGGCGGCCTGTTCGCGGCAGGTTGACACCGGTAAATTACACATGCAGTCCCCTTCATCATGAGTTCACTGTGGGTCCCAACTTATGAGGCTCTCCCACAGCAAAAGCTCAACAAATAGGTGTTCAGAAAGCAAAAAATCAGGACGGCTCAGATGGTCAGAACCACCTTCCAACACATGCAGCACCCAGCTGATTCCCACAGGAAAGACATAGCCACTCTACAAGGGTATTCTTTCCGTAGTCAGCGATAACTAGTTATAAGGAGTTCTGACCAGACCCCCTCTTACTCGCCAGTTTTCCGCTTAGACCACCTACTCCTCCCATCCATGAGACCTCCACCCATGACAGGGATCCCAGACTACCCTAAGAACTCTCCGGGCTCTAGGTTAGATACTTTTAGGTCACTCATGGTCTACATGGACTCAGCCTAACTAGGCCCACCGTTGCCCTTGGTCACGCAACACTATGCTTGCCTTTTCTCTGGACAAAGGTACAGTGCCTCAGCACCAATGAGGTCTTCTGGGATAGGTCTACATTCCATGACCTAGGTCACTAGCTGGTCTCCCTTCCAGAGTTTGTTCCAACCAGTACCATCTCTCCTTTTGGTCCATGTACCCCAAAGATGCAACCTGTCTGGACCCTCAGCCTGCCGTTAGGGTCATTCAGCTGCCATCGCCCTTTCGGGATGACTTTCTTCCCTAAAGAAAGCACAGCCATTTGTACTTTCCCCACACAGAAAAGCGCCTTCAGCCACTGGCCTGGATCCCCGATAGGACCTCAGACCGGCCTCACTACCACACTGGCAGGGAGGAACACTGAGGGTGCCTCATCAGACAACCTGCAGCTCATTACCCCCGTCAGTAGCTCCACATTGATACTACCCCGGCAATCTAGGGCCCTTCCTTGTTCTCCGCTGCTAGAACAAGGCCCATGCACCCTTCCCTCCGAGAGGAGCGCTCTCCTCCCGGAGTACCCTTAGAGAGCCTGTGGGCTCAAGTTAGCTACACCCAGGCCCTACACCACCCTTATTGGAAACACAGGGTCCCTTCACTTAAGATGAGCCCCACCTGTGTTCAGGGTGGTACTACCTTGCAGAAGTCCACCTCCTGCATCGAGCTGGGGGAACACCCCCATGCTCCAGGTCCCACAGGACCTACCTGACTGGTCATCGGCTAGCCATCGCCCCAGCCACCACTTCTGATTCAGAACACCAGCTCCAGAATGAAATCCTGTTGCTTCCCTGGTTAACCGCCTACCCGACCCTGACACCTCAGGGTCCACCACTACCCCCTCACCTGGAATCTAGGGAGCACATCACTCCTACTCAGATCTCCACATGGTCAGTTACCTAGCCCACCTATTGTACCTAGGAGCTACCACTACACATCCTGCTCGAGAACTATCCTCCTTTGGGGCCACCCACTACCACGGGCCACCCCTGGGTTGCTCACCTCCCCCACCAGTTAACCTGGAGGGCCTGCCGGACACACAACTCCACCACACCCTCCTCCCATTGTGGTAAAGGTTTCTTGGGGTCCCCCACCATGGGAACCCCTGGGGTGTTACTACATGGGGTAAAGAAACATCCTGCCCCACCCTTCCAGTGGTTTTGGCCTTCGACAATGGCAAGAAAACTTTCAGCGGTGGAAGGATATCTGGGGCCCCTTCTGTGGAAACCCTCCCTGCCCTTAAAAAGCACAGGAATCTCCCAGGGCCCCCTACCTCTCCTGTCCCCCCAAAGGTCAATCCACCCCTACACCCCCATCTGTGATGTAGGTATCAGTTGCTATCCATATCTCTTGAGAAGACACCCTCCTCATGCAGGTGTAGTGTGTGTAGTGTTAGGGTTCAAAGGTGTACATTATGGCTTAGAACAATTGTACGCAATTATTTCCTGGAAAGCACCATCCAGCTAGCACATGATAATCAACATAACTCAGTCATATCAATACAGTTTACATTTAAACCATAATATCTTCACATGACATATATGTGCTCAGTGCTTTCCTTTCCCATACTTTTAATTCACATAACCAAACCTTTGAACCCTTCTCAGAGCCTTGTGCTCTTCCATTTGCTCATTACTGCATAGGTAATGTGTGGCAAATCTGGACTTATCAAATGCTATAAATGCGCACCAGAATGAGATACTATGTTTCCCTCTGCTAGACACCAATGTTGGAAAATGGGGCAGTATCTTTGAGGCCTGCACATATAACTTGTCACATTTGTCCTTCACTGGGAACCAAACACCCTATTGTAGCGCTTGACTCTCAGAGGGTAGCGTTGCAGAGAAGTCTAAGGCTTACTAAAGGGAGGTGGTGTGGGCTAGTAATCGCCATTACAGGTGCGTAGAAATAACACTCAATAATTAATTGTACAGTCTGTACTTTGCTTTTTAAAAGTAAGAGTGCATTTATTAAACACACACACTACGTAATACTATGCGCCAATTTACAAATATACATAAGCTGTTAGAATTACTTTGTGACATTGCATAACATCTCCACCCCTCCCACAGAGGGCGGGGTCTAGTACCACCACTCCCATGTATGCACATCATCTTGCAGTGGGTTGACACAACATGAGCTAGGGCCTTGCCAACTGGCACCATCCCAGTGGCGACCCACCCCATCACAAGCATTACAAATAGGTAATCCTGCCCTGGGGACACATAACCCTGACTGAGCATTTTATATTGACCTTACAGTATCCACCTCTACATCTTAGTGGCTAACAGTCTGGGTTGTTCTTCCCCTAACACAGTATCAAGAATCCATGTCCGGGCATCACTTTAAATGAGGCATTTATAATAGCTGATAACAGTGGTAATGCATTGCAATTAAATCCCCTTAAAGGCATCACAGTTAGAATCACAGGATTGAGCATATACATCTAGACACCCTAGCAGGGATGTCTGGCAACCTAACCCCACTTTGCTTATTACACGTGTGACTTTCAGTCCCTCTAAAAAGAAATAACATGGTAAATGCATGTCTTGTGCAGTTGCACGTCTTCACCTCCAGGGGATGCCCAGCTCAGTCTTCCGCACATTGAGGCAATCCTTAATGCACCCCCCCAGCTGTAGAATAAAAATTCCCGCCCAGGAGAAAGTTGATGACTGGCTGAGCCCTTGAGGGATTGTTTCTTTTAAGTCCTCATGAGACTTAGGGAGGGAATAAACATCTTCATTCTGAGGCAGACTGCGTTGCTCCTGCAGCTCCCCCTGCACCTTGGGACAAGTGTTGTGGTGATATTGTCCTCCTGGGGCCACCACATGCAGAAAAACTGCAGTTTTCCTGCAGGCCGACTCGGGCCTGCAAAGCATAATGGCCACTTCCTCCAGCCCAGTGAATATCATAGCAGTGGCTCCCCTGCTGTGCTGGGAGGGCCACGCTGTGGGCCTCCGGACAAGTCTTTGTTTCGTTGGAGGGTCCGGTCCCACCCGGACCCCCAGGTGAGTGACACAGTTCGGGGAGCCCAAATAACCCCTGCTCAACCCTGTGGTAGCTTGGCTCGAGCAGGAAAGCTTATCTCAGAGGCAGTGTGTAAAGCATTTGTGAACACATACAGTAATACAGAGAGAATACTACAGTTGGAAACAGCACAGGTTTTGTAAAAATAAGGATTCTTTATATAGACTTAACACAAGACCCAAACGACAAAAATCCACAATACAGTAGTAAGAAAATGACGGTAAGATGGTAGATATAACTCAGTTCACTTTAGATGGTGAATGCAACACGTTTCACACAAAGTACCTTTGGATGCGTCGCGCAAGATAAACAAAACGTTTTCAGGGAGAACGATGCGTCGGTTAGTTGCTTCGGGGGAGGCAATGCGTCTGTTCCTCAGTGCTTGCGCAAAGTAGGCGATGTGTCTGTCCCTTACCGGAGAGGAGATGATGCGACGATCTCATGGTGCGTCCTAGTTGCGATGCGACAAGATGGCGCCTTGATGCGATGCAACGATCCGGTGCGATGCAAGAAGATGGCACCCTTGATGCGATGCGAAGACGTGAAGACGATGCGTGCGCGCCTGACGGCCGTGTGGCAACTCCGTAACTTTGAGGCCGCGACAGGCCCTGCGACACGCTTCTCCGGTGATACGGCAGTGACCCTTCCGGTAGCGACACGCTTCTCTGTTGATACGAAGACACACAGGTGCGACGGAGACACGCTTCTCCGGTGATGCGACCGAGACCCTTGCGGTGGCGATACACTTCTCCGATGATGCGACAGCTGCCGATGCGACATGCTTCTTCTCGTTGAGTCGCGCTTCCAGTTCCCAACAATATGCAGGCTTCTGCATGCAGAACTTCTGGCAAGGAAATTCAGGGGGGAGCTGGTGGTGAAGTCTTGTATCCCTGAAACTTCCGCAGGAGGCAAGCACAGTTCAAGCCCTTGGAGATTCTTCTTCAAGATGATGAACGTTGCAAATAAAAGTCTTTCTCCTTTCGGGGGCGGAGCTTGCTCACGACTAAGATGGCCGCTTGAGCCTTTAGCTCCGTAACATTGTCTCACTATCCGGCAGTTATTGTACAGCATTACTCTACAATACCAAGCGTACTGACGTGGCCTGAATGCCGGACAACGCGGAGGACGCAGCGATCGCACTCCGGACTGTCACAGTCCACGGATGATGGGGTTATGAGGCACAGAAGTCGCCCGTCCAGCAGGCCTTGGATCCCCGGGCTCGAGTTGCGCTGAGCTGGGGTGCTTCTTTGGGAGCGAGTGCCGCTGTGGTGCCCGGAGAGACCGGCCCGACTGCAAGGTGGGGTGGCCCTAGCTCACTGGGGCATGCCTGGGGACAGCTGGAGGCACTGGACGACGTGCGGCTGCACGTACGGCGGATCAGAGCCCTTTAACACCAGCGGGTGGCCAGACGAGACCGGTGACGGTGGCACTCTGCGCCCGTGGCTGTGGTCATAAAGTCTGGAATCTGTCCTGGAGTGGGAGGTCAGCGGACCCATTTCAGCCTGAACTCTATCCCACTTGAAAATACAGTGAAGCCCAAGTGCTGGACACGTCCAACACCACAGGCTCCACCCAACTTGATTAGAGCGATGCGGAGGTGGAAGGCATCAGAACAGGGCAGCGCGAGGTATACCTGGCAGTGGAATACTTGCCGCAACATATGTACCGAGGTTGAGTGTTATCGGGACTATTAATCGCCTTGGGACCGTGGCGATGCAGGAGTTGCTGAGTGCGCTGGGCCCACTGGTGTGCTCTTCACAGGGCTGGGATGCGTGGCCTCAGAGGGCGCCTGCGGCCTGAAACGGATGTGCAGGAGGGCTGGGCGGTCCGCCCCTTGTTGTGAAGCCCCGGGCTTAATGTGTGATCGCCAGGGGAGAGTGAAGGGGTGCCCTGGAGGTGGACTACAAGTAGGAATTGTGACCGCTTCGCATTAACGCCTTGGGCGCTGGACACGACTGTGGCGGAGGTGATTGGACTGGCCCTGCTATAGAAAGACTGAGGTGGTCCGAGCACGTGGTTCCTAGCAGGTGGAGCTTGAGGGGATGGAGGCAGAGCACTACTTGGCAGGGAAGTGCGGACTGGATCTGGGAATTCTGGGGAGCAGTGGAAATGAGCGGAGTTCTGTCTGCACCACATCCCAGAGGGAGTCCTGCACACATCTTGTGAGTGGAGACGACTATACACACGTAGTCTGGTCTGGGAGTAGTACACGACTTGTTGGAGTGCCCCATAGCACTAGCACCCCGTCCTCAATAGTAGTTTTTCTGATCGAGCGCCCCAGTGGGGCTATTTTGGATAGAGTGGCATGGCTGAGGGTTTCATGGGGTGCGGCAGCAGGCCATCCTGCTGCTGAATACACCCTGCGTTGTGCGTGCACTCTACACGCTGTTAGGGGCTCATCGGCAAACACCATAGTGGAATTCCTCAATGACGTGTGCTGACCTCAGAGAGCCGGTCAACGAGACATATTGGAGTGGGCACTGCCCATTGTGACGATCGGAGGGAGTGCTGGATAGTAGTGACATGGAGTATTCTACGGCTGCCTCCAAGGGTTATCAGGACTATGGAGTTGTGCAGTACAGGAGCGTTGCGGGGAGTGCTCGACTAACAACGACCATGGGCAGAGTAAATAGCGCACAGCCCAAACTCTCTTTCGATCAGAAGAGCTTGAATTCACATGATGCCTCAACAGAGGATGCTGCACGGACGCAGACCCCTGCACCATTTGACCCCGGCACTGATATTCGGAGCATACTACTGACCATGGAGAAAAGTCTGCAGAGCGGCATCACTTCTCTAGGTACAAAAATGGACGCTCTCTCCTACAGGATGTACAGAATGGCTGAGCGTTTAGACAAACATGCAGCGCTCCTGGTGTCAGAGCAGAAATTCACTGAGGCCTAAGATACTGAACACAAGCAGCTGGGTCGAGTTATGTGTGTCCTACAAGATAAAACGGAGGATGTAGAAGCGTGCTCACATCACTGTAACCTCAGAATAGTCAGCCTACCGGAGTCGACCCAAACTGGCAACATGTAACAATTTATCGAGAGGCTGTTGGTCGCACTGCTGGGAGAAGGGGTTTTTTCCTCAATGTTTGTGGTGGAGAGAGCACATCGCTCACTGGGGCCTCGCCCTTCCCCGGGTGCGCCACCCGGCCCGATCATTGCCAAACTGCTCAATTATCAAGACAGAGGCACTACCCTGCGATTATCGAGAGACAAGCAGACACTGATCTATGAGGGTTCTGAAATATCGCTCTTCCCCGACTTTTTTTTTTTTTTTTTTTTTTTTTATTTGTTTATTGAAGTAAGAGGATCACTGCACTTCATGTAGCTGACAAACAGAAACACAGAGTAAACATATACAGTGCAGTTGCCTACATCCATAAATGGCCGGCTACCCGCACTCAAAAATCAAAATCGTTTGCATTAGTGTTACACGGCCCATCAGCCGACATCCAGCGGACCGGCGGCGTAATGATTGTTAGCATCCATGCGTGTGTCAGTGCTATGTTCGCTCACTTATAAATCAGTAATCTTACATTTTCAAAGTTCTCTTGCTTCTTATCTGGTACCGTAACTTAAACAAAACCAAACAATGTAGTCCCCAACTTTTAGTTCACATCCTGCAATTATCTTTCTGTGTCACAGCATCCTCCCTCCTCAGTTTCATTACCACTAAACTTGTACATTTAGAGTCGTCAGTGTCCTATCTGTTGATCTCTCTATATCTCCGTCTCTGATCCAGAACCAACATGTGCCAGTAAATATACTCGCAAGTATCCCCAATAATCTTTGGGCCGAGAGCCACCTGGCAGCTCTTCCTCATACGTTGCAAGCGTATCTCGACAATACACCATATCACTTATCCATTGCTTCACCCCAGGGGCCCTTCTGCCATTCCAGTACATAGACACCCTTCTCTTAGCCAGTAAAAGCGCTATAGCACAGAATTTGCGTTTCAATGCTCTTAGTTGCGGGATAATGCCCAACAAGCAGATTTTCGCATCACACAGCATAGAGGTCCCCAGCATCTCGTTCAGGACCTGCATCACGCCTTCCCAAAACCCCGCCACTTTGCGGCAGTGCCACGCTAGGTGCATGAAGTCCGCTTCATCTTGCTTACACCTACAACATTGTGAATCATCTCGCAAACCATATCTATGTAACCTCTGAGGCGTGTGGTATACCTGATGTAAATACTTGTAATGTATTATTTTCAAGTTCCCGTTAGGCGTCAACATACCAGTGAGTGCACAAGAGGAATCCCATTCCAAATCAGTGAGAGGTTCTGCTAGTCCAGCACTCCATCTGTCCCTAGCCTTGTGAGTATTCGCCCCCGCCGCCTCCTGTACAGTGGCATACAGTTTGGACACTAGATGTGACGC
This sequence comes from Lissotriton helveticus, assembly GCF_964261635.1. Classification (NCBI taxonomy): domain Eukaryota; kingdom Metazoa; phylum Chordata; class Amphibia; order Caudata; family Salamandridae; genus Lissotriton; species Lissotriton helveticus. The sequence goes on along the minus strand of NC_136063.1, from coordinate 208,202,024 downwards.
TGTCGGTGTAGTTAGGAGCAGTTGTAGGGGCGCTAGTGTGGGAGGTTCCTCCGGGTGTGTCGGGAAGTGTTCCCTAAGCGCTCTTTGTAGTCTATAGTAATTAAAACTGAATAATGGTGTCGGGTTTGTGATGTAGGTCAGCTTGTCCAGCGTTAGAAAGACCCCGCCATCGTATAGATCCCCAAGAGTGTCTAGGCCCGCCCGCCTGAACAGGTCTATGCCTACCCTTTCCTGCGTCACCGAAAGAGCTGGGTGATGTGCCAGAGGGAGTGTTGGTGCATACAGTGGTAAGTTGTGTGTTGCCTTGCCTATCAGCCGCCAAGCCTCAATCGTAGTATTAACAGGATTTATGTCTCGTTCATGCCGTTTACTGCGTTTATGTGTTAATATGTTGGCTAGTGGGATAGGGTCAGCGTCTCCCGCCTCTACGGCCACATGTGTCATGAAGGGCACCTCGTGGTACCAGTAATGCGCGTATTGCGCTTGCGCGCATAAGTAATATAAATAAAAGTCCGGCACCTTGAAGCCCCCCCTAGCATATGGCAGCATCATGGTACGTAATTCCATCCTCGCTTGCTTTCCCGCCCACAACAAATTTAGGACCAGTGTGTTAATATTACGGAATACGGCAGCGGGCGGTTTGATTGGGATATTGTTAAACAAGTACAGGAACTTCGGAAGAAGCACCATTTTTACAATGGCCGCCCTGTCTGCCAATGAAAGGGGAAGTCTGTTCCACCTTTTAACCTTATCCTCCAGCGACGATATGGTCCGCCCGTAGTTCGTCCTTACCACCAATTCTGGGTCTCTGTGGAACCATACACCCAAATATTTCGTAGGTTCTTCTTGCCATTTTAGAGGATAGTCTAGTTTTGTCGGGTGGGTGCTGTCCGTTAAGGACAGAACTAGAGATTTATCCCAGTTAATCTGCAACCCGGACTGTAGGCCAAACCTAATGTACTCTCTCAGGAGTGGATTAAGGTGCTGCTCAGGATTCTTCACATATAGCACCATATCGTCTGCGTACAGTGAGATATGTATGGGTCTGGAGGGCATTTGTATCGCTGAATAGTGGTGATGTTGCCGGATCTTACATGCCAGCGGCTCTAGCACCAACGCGAACAGCATCGGCGAGAGCGGGCACCCCTGCCGAGTGCCTCTGCATATTGGAATGGGCTCTGATATGTACCTGTTTACTCTGATGCGTGCTGTCAGGTTGGAATACAACATCGTTATCCAACCCAGAAAGATCTGCGGAAATCCCATACGCACCAGTACTGCTTGGATAAAGGGCCAGCTGATTGTGTCGAAGGCTTTTGCTGCGTCAAGTAACACAGCCACCGCCTTAGATTCCGGTGTTAAATAATGGGCCAGTGCGAACAATGTACGAGTGTTATGTGTAGTCGCTCTGTCGGGGATAAAACCTGATTGGTCTGGCCTGACCAGCAAAGGCATAAGGGGCTTCAACCGGTCCGCCAATAAACTAGCTATGATTTTAGTGTCCACATTCAATAAAGAGAGAGGGCGATATGAGTCGCACCTATCGGCTTCTTTACCCGGCTTCAACAATGCCACGAGCAGTGCCTCTCTCATGGATGCTGGTAGCGACTGCGCTTCATGTGCCGCCCCGTACAGCCGCACCAAGTATGGTGCTAGGGTATCCGCGTATTTTTTATAGAATTCCGTGGCGAAGCCGTCCGGCCCGGGCGCCTTGTTATTTGGCAATCTCCGAATAGTGTCAGTCACTTCCTCTACTGTCACCGGGCGTTCCAGATATTGCCTGTGCCCTTCAGCTAGCCATGCCAGCTCTATATCTTCCATGTAGTGTAGCAAATCACCCTGTGGTGGTGATGGACGTGCAGTGTAAAGTGCCTCGTAAGTTTTCATAAATTCAGTTAATATCCCCTTGGTGTCCGTGATCGCCTCCCCTGTGTCTGTGCCAATGGACGTTATGTTTTGTGGGGTTCTACCCGCGCATATCTTTGCGGCCAATTCCCTACCAGGCCTCCCTCCTTCCCCATATCTCCTCGCTGTCGCACGCTTCGATACATACTTTAGTTCATCCGTCGCGAACTCATCGTATTCGGTTAGGAGTGCCTTAATTTCCCCCAAAGCAGCAGCGTCGCCCGTTTGGGCGTACGTCTGTTCCAGGGTTTGTATAGCCCGTTCTCGTGTGTGCAGTTGTTGTCTGATATCCTTGAGGATGCCAGAGGTGGTGCTGATACAGATCCCCCGTATCGTGGCCTTAAAGGCCTCCCATAGTAGACCAGGGTCTTCAGTGGTGGGGGCGTTGAGATCGAAGTAATCTATGATTGCTTTGTGTATGGTCTCAACATAAACAGGGTCTTGCAGTGCAGTCGCGTTGAAACGCCAGGTAAAAGGTGGTGGGTCATAGTATGGTATAGCAATGTCTAATAGTACTGGACCATGGTCCGAAAGTGTTCGCGGTAGGTGAGTTATGTCCCTGACCCACGAAAGTACCTCCTGTGTGCCCAGCCAGTAGTCCAGCCTAGACCAACTATTGTTTGCTGCATTTATGTGTGTCGCGACAGTCGTTACTGGGTTGCGTGTCCTCCATAAATCTACCATGTGCAGGTCTTCCATGGTGTCTCGCAGCATCAATCGCGCTTTGCCGTGTTGTTCCAGCGTATGTGTTGCCCTATCTAGAATATCCTGTAGGGCGACATTGAAATCTCCACCCCAAATTATGTGCGTCGTCTGCATGTCGACGATAGTGTGCCATACCTGTCTGAAAAAGTCCGGGTCATCCACATTAGGCCCATATGTGTTCACTAACAGTATCTTCTGCCGTCTCACCACTCCAGCTAGTATGACGGTCCTCCCCTCTGAGTCTCTATGTATGCTCGTGATCTCAAACCCCGTTCCCTTTCTGATCAATATGCTCACCCCTCTAGAGTATGACGAGTAGTTCGAGTTGGTGACAGACTCAGCCCATTTAGCGCCTAGTGTGGATGTACTGTCTCGGGTTAAGTGCGTTTCCTGTAAAAACACAATGTCTACTCGCAACCTGTCGAAATAGGCAAAGAGTCGCCTGATCTTTTTCGGGTCGCCTAGCCCCCTTATATTCCATGTTAGAAATTTGAGCGTGTTAGTACCTGTAATGGGTATGTGACTGGACATCAACGGCATAGACCTTACTTTTATAACTTTGTTTGTTCAGTCCGTATGGACGTAAGCAGTTTACAGTGACCGGCATTAACGTTGGGACGCTCTGCACATAGACAACTCTCACATCATAATACACAGCTAAGGAGTTCGCCATGCGTCTCAGACACAGAAATTGCAGTTGTAAGTATTTAGAAATTCCCACCCACCCCCCACCCACTTTAGCCCCCGAACTTTGCCAAAGCCATCCCTTAACAACCTTTAACAGTAATGTCAAATTCTTAGTGGGGAACACCCACTCGGGGGTATCACCAGGTTCACACATCTCCATCCACATAGTGGACGTGGACGGTCGCGATATCATGCTGTAGTGTAGTACATGCGCTCCAGGTCCCCCAACCCCCCACCCCTCCAGTGTAGGCAGGGCCGCCAATGCGGCATGACATCAGTACGCCAAGTCCCCAACTTTTAGTTACATCTGCGTAGCCACCAGATCAAGCCTTGGTATGGACAAAGTGCCGTCCGTCAGTTGAGCTATGTAAGCCATATTGTCTACCAGAGTGGCCGGCACTTGGTCGTGATCACGCAATCTTCATAGCCGAGTGGCAAATAACAAGCCATCCCCACACCCTCTATTTCAGAGATACTCACAGTCATGATGACTCTGCCGCGGCGTAGTTCCAGCAAGGTCCATACTTACAGTGAGTTCGCAAGTGCCTCGCCAGGTCACCATCCGCTACAATCACAACCGCTTAGGGGTGTGCGAACATTCGCTCACAAATGTAGTGCCCGTCGCCTGCGCCTCTCTGATGGGCACCGAAAATCAGTCTCGTGTGTCCACAGACTGGGTCAGTCATTCCACATCGCTTGTGGCCGCACTTTGATCTTGCTGCTTGCGCCTTTTCAGTTGTTGCCTAACGTAGTCCTGCGCCGCCTGTAATGTTGGCAGTATGACCGGTTTCCCACCAGTGAAGATTTTGAGTTTCGCTGGGTACAGCATCGCATATTCTTGTCCTAGCTCTCTCAGCTTCTTTTTAACTGGAGCGAATTCCTTCCGAGCCAGTTGCACCGCCATGGTATGATCTGGATAGAACTCTAGCGTGTTACCTTGATGAGTGACCTTACCCATTTCTCTGGCCAGCCTAAGTATCGTGTCGCGGTCTCGGTAGTTGAGTAAGCGGGCTATGACCATGCGGGGGGCGGCACCAGGTTTCGGCACAGGCGCAAGTGAACGGTGTGCCCGTTCGACCAGGAACACGGAAGACAGTTTCTCAGAACCAAATATCTCTTTCACCAACGATTCTATATAAGTCTCCATCTTCCCCGTGTTTGTGGATTCGGGCAAGCCCGAAATTCGGACGTTGTTGCGCCTGGACCTGGCTTCCTGGTCCTCCACCTTGGCGCGCAAGCTTTCCACTGTTTTTTCCAGACCTCCGCAGGACCTGGACATGGCCTGATGGTCATCCTCCACTTGCGAGATTCGTTGTTCGGCTTCCGTTATACGCCCGTCGTGCTGTTCAATGTTCGCCGTCATGTTGTCCATTCGTTGCACCACATTGTCCAGTTTTCCGTTCATTTCCTGCAGGCTCTTCTGAATCGCCCGCAGCACTGATTCCATGCCCGTGGCGCCTGATTGTTCCTGACCTCCTTCCGCCTCATGGTCCGTCGCAGCCATTTTATCTTGTTTTCGCGCCTCAAATTGGAGCTTAGTTTGTTGCCTGTCTGGTTTCCCCATGTCCATCTGCTGCTTCGGCGTAGTGTGTGCCGACGACAATCTGGGGCTGCTAGCCGTTGTCCCACCGGCCGTGGAGCTGACGCGGTGCGTTTTCGCTGCAGCCCCCCACCGAGCTTTGCGTGTAGTCATTAGTCAGCCACGTGCTCTGGAAATAAGGCCGGTCGCCTCCGCGAAGGGCCGTCCGCTCAGGGCTCCAAACGGCGTTATGCTAGTGGCTGCAACGCGTTGGGGGGTCTCTCCTCAAAGCTGGTGCGCGGAACCGATGTGCTTGGCAAAGTTATGGGGCTCGCTCCTCAGAAGCGCAAGCACCATGTATATCTCTCTTCTGCGGAGCAATGTGCAGCCAGCCTCATCTCCCGCGCGGGGGCCAGAGATAGTGCTTGTGGACGTCAGGTGCCACTGCGCGGTGCAGAAGTCTCCTGCTGGCAGCTGAGGCGTGCTATTGTGCCGATGTCTATGCGCTGCTGTGCACAAATTACGGGCGCCCCGCGTATTATCTGGACTGTCTGCTCACCTCCGAGGCTGGCACACTGGCGGCCCTCTGCGTTGTCCCGCTGTCAGCGCCGATGCAAGGCATGCGTTTTGGTAATCGCTGGGAGCCTCCCTCCGTTACCGGTTCACTTGTGTGTTCTGCACAGGCAGCGTATGTTGGGAAGTCGGCCTGCGGGAGCGTCTGCCGCCGTCTTCAGTCCGGTGCGTTCCACGGGTGCCGCCATCTTGTCCGCGGTGAAACGCACGTTTGCTTGGTGCGGCGCTGTGTCTTGGGGGCTTACTCGAGCCTCGCAGTCGTCGCGCTGGTGGTCAGTGGCCACTCACCAAGTGGCGCTGGGTGTGCACCGTTGTTTCACTTCATCAGGAGCCTCGGTAAGCGCCGATCCGCCAGGCGCCCTGAGCGGCCATTTTGGCGATGTTGTAGCCCGGAGCCCGAGTTTTGGGCTGATTCTTCCTCTCCCCGCAGAAATCGCCTTCTAGCGTTAACTCGGGATGACGGCCTCACCTTCCGACGCCCATATTTACAATCGCCGCTTATTTTTATGGGGTTTCAAGGGGCTAAAGGCCGCTAGTTACGCGACCGTCCGGCGGAGCTGACAAGCTAGCCAGCCATTCCGCAGTGCGCCCTCTAGCGCCCCCCCCGCTCTTCCCCGACTTTGCAATCCGTGTGCAGGAGTTACGTAGACAATTCATTCCCATGAAGAAACAGCTGCGAGAACTGGGCATAGATTACGCCATGCGGTACCCTGCCAAGTTCCGCGTCAACACGTAGGGCCGTTCCCATGTCTTCACAGACCCAAAAGCGCTCCACAAGGCTTTAAAAGGCTGGACAACTCAATGATGAGGCAGGGGGAGATCTGGACGAACAAGACTAGCTGTGGACGACCAAGACACACTGCTAAGTTTGGCTGGCAGACTAAACAGAGGGGGTGGGGACACTTGAGTCTCCTGGGCACGGAAGTCGAGGTGGGATCACAATCTGTCTGGCTGGGGCCGCCAGAAGGTTTGGTGTTTTCTTGGCCTTGGCAGATGCACTGGGCTGTCGCCAGATATTTAATTCTTATTAGCCTGGGAAGGGCCTTGGGTAAGCTGCATAAGTGGAGGCCACATGGAGCCTGAGCTCGAACTAGTGGTAAGTGCTGTTCCGGACTATTGGACCATTTGCTACAAGGTTAAGCAATGTCATTGTTACGTTAGTGTACTAGATGTCTGTTGAAATTTAGGGCCCTTGGGTCAGCGATGCTGAGTTTCATGTTCTGGACAATGTACGGGAAGCAGGGCTGTTTAATGTTTACATTGTTCCTCCTTGCAAAGTAGAGCAACATCTGCCCACGAGTGCATCACACTAAGGGGATAATGTTGGAATAGAGGGAGGTGGGTTACGGTTTAGGTGTTTTTAGGGATTCTTCGCAACCAAGTTGTGGGCGGTCTGTCGTGGGAGGGGGGAGGTTGGGAAAAGGGAGAGTTTCATTGTTTTTGTTGTTTAAAGTCTCATACTGGCCTCTGACAGTTATGCACTCTAACCACGTGTTGTTTAGGTCAGGTTGCATCACATTCAGTATAAGTACAGATGGCGGGCCCAGTGAGACCCCAGCGCCAAGGCCGCTAGACTCCCTCTGCGCGCTCACGTGGAATGTCCGGGGATGAGTGACCACCGTAAACTGCGTAAGGTATTACACTACTTGCAGAGGCAGAATGTTGATGTGGCCCTGGTACAGGAGACCCACCTTACACTAAATAGCGTAATTTTGCATAGCAGAGGGTTGATGGATCATGTTAATGTATCAGGCTTTACCACGCACGCCAGAGGGTGCCTGACACGGGTGAACCCTCAATCTCCCAATACACTGGTGCAATTAGACTCCAACATGAATGGTCGTTATGTCATTTCCAGATGTCAGGGAAGGGGTATTGACTTAATCATAGTAAATGTCTACGGCCCCAACTATGACTGTCCGGAGTTCTTCACTACACTTGCAGCCACATGGCCAGACATCCAGAGGCATGGTACATCTGGGGTGGGGACTTTAACTTAGTCAGCAACCCAAATTTGGACAAATCGAGGGGCTCGTCGAGGAGGGCCAAAGCAGCAGCGAGGGCGATTGAAAGCGCTATGGTGCGTTTAGACCTCTGCGACGTCTGGCGTGCACGGCATCCAGACAAGGGAGGTTACACACATTACTCTGTCTATCACAAATTACACACGCGCATAGATTACTGGTTCACCTCTTAGACGCTTGTAGAGCACATCTGTGAATGCTCATTACTTCCGCGTACCCTATCGGACCATTCTCCTCTACTGCTGGTCCTTGTCACGCCTAGGAAGTCAATCCCGCCGTTCACTTGGTGCTTCCCCCCGAATTCACTGCTGGACTCCCTTTTTAGAGAGGAACTAGCTGAAGCCATAGAAACCTTTTCCCCCCTTAATGAGGGGTCAGTGGACAGTTTCCAGTAGTGTGGGAAACATTTAAGGTCTACATCCACGGCATGGCTATGGCTAAGCATTCGGGGATACTCTGCTCAATTCGGGGTAAACTTTCCACTCTGGAAAGGGAACTGGGTGCTTTAGAACAAAATCTGCTGATGAGCCCGGACGAGGCTACCAAGTAGGCAATTAAGGATGGGTTGGGGGAATGCCAGGAAGCTGCAGATAGCGAATTGAAACACATGGGTAAATATGTGACGATGCATACTTATGGGGAGGGCGATAGGCCGGGGTCAGTCCTGGCGCTGATTCTTAAAGCCAAGCGCAGCAGAAAGCTGATCACTGAGCTTAGGTCGGAGAAGGGAGAATTGCTCACTGAAGAAGTGGACATTGCAGACAGGTTTAGGAGATATTACGGGGACTTTTACACTTCTTGGTCTTCCGGTACAGAGGAACAAATCCTGGATTATCTCGAACATATCAAATTGCCATTTCTCACGAACACGCACCGCAAGTTTCTTATGCGGCCCATTGAAAAAGACTAAATATTGCTGGCCCTATCAGGTATGCTGGCATCCAGTGCCCCGAGTGTGGATGGCCTAACAGTTGGTTTTTATAAGACCTTTGTATATTTACTACTTCCACACCTTGCCACGCTTTTTGATGATATGTGTGTGACGGGCACACTACCACCATCAATGAAGAAGACGGTGATAGTCACCATCCCTAAACCAGATAAGCCGTGGGATGAGTGTGGATCCTATCGCCCACTCTCCTTGCTCAATGTGGATACCAAACTTTTGGCAAAGGTGCTTGCCAATCGTCTTTCCCCCCTGGCACTGACACTGGTAGCTCTGGAGCAGGCGGGGTTTGTCCCAGATAGGATTCTTACATATAACCTTCGCACGGTGTTCGGAACCATCCAGCATGTTTGGCAGGATACTAAAGCCATAGCGGTCTTCTTTGACATGGAGAAGGCCTTTGATTCCGTCGAATGGCCCTTCCTGCGACATGTGCTAACTAGGATGGGACTTGGCCCCATCTTTCTACAGTTGATTGGGGTCCTGTATAGCTCACCCAGGGCGCAAATAAAAATAGGTACTCTGGTGATGGAATCCATTGCTATTTCTCATGGAACAAGGCAAGGTTACCTACTATCCCCCGTCTTATACGCCCTGGTAGCAGAGCCGCTGGCGTGCGCACAATGGGAATATCATAGCCACTAAGGTATCCATTTCCCGAGTTATAAGATAGTGGTAACCACCGATGTGGATGAAATGTTGCTGTATGTCCGTGACCCGGAGAACAATCTCTCCTCCATCCTCAGAGAAGCTGTGCACTTTGGAGCGCTGTCTGGATTACGAGTCAATTGGTCCAAATCAAATATGTTCCCACTTACCCCGGCTATGTTGCGCTTTGAACCGGATTTCCCACTACGCTGGTCCACGGACTACGGTACTGCAGTTAGTAGGCTGGAGGATGGCGTAGAAGCATGGATTAAGCTACCGCTATCATTACTCTGTAGAGTATCCATCATGAAGATGGTGATTCTGCCCCGGTTCCTGTTTCTGTTCACAAATATCCCCATTGTCTTACCAGCATCATTTATTCATCTGGTTAACACTTTGTTAATAAAGCTAGTCTGGGTGGGCAAGCAAGCAAGAGTGCGTTGGCAGACACTTACTCTCCTGTATCAGATGGGTGGGCTAGGTGTGCAGGATCTGAGGTTGTAATACAGAGCACAGGCATATCAATGGATGCACGGCTCACCAGATATTCTGTTTCTTCACATGGAGAGGCTCTTTGCTGACCCGCTACCTCTCCCAGCCACAATCTGTGAACCCGCAGACCGCAGTGTGGGGATACTAGGCTCGCTTAATTTGACACGCCACGCCTGGCATACTGCGGGGACAGGCGAGCAAGACCACTGACTCATTGTCAGTGAAATTGCTCTCCACCCTCGCAGCTCCACCATTAAGTGAGGTGCCCTGCCCCTGCACTCTTGAGTGTTGGTGATCGAGGCCCTCCTCCACCCGCAGGTTTCCCTGCGCCTCATCCCTGGTGGTCCAGTGGACCTCTGTCTCCTTTCTCTCACTCTGCTCCTTCACTCGTTTTTCTACCCTTTCTATCTTTCACCTTTCTGCACCTTTCTGCATCTCTGCTCTTTTGTGCCCTATTTCTGCCCATTTTCCCTTTCTCTCCCTCTGCTCCTTCACTCGTTTTCACTCGCTTTTCTACCCTTTCTATCTTTCACCTTTCTGCACCTCTGCTCTTTTGTGCCTTATTACTGCCCATTTTCCCTTTCTCTCCCTCTGCTCCTTCACTCGTTTTCACTCGTTTTTCTACCCTTTCCATCTTTCACCTTTCTGCCCTTTTCTGCATCTCTGCTCTTTTGTGCCTTATTTCTGCTTATTTTCCCTTTTTTCTTTATCCCTTCTTTCCTCCCTTTACCTTTCCCCGCCATTGCTGCCCCCGCGGCCCCTCTCCCCCCAGCGCGACTGGCCGAATCCAGCACCTCTCCCCGCTCCCGGCTTTCAGCTGTCCAGCCCTCCCCGACCCCTACTTAATGGCGGCCACTGCACGGCCACGCAGGGCTGCGTGCTGCGGGCGCGCCGCTGGTGCACCGAAGGCGCGTCAAAGGCAAGCACGTCTGCGCCCGTCAGCACCAGGAACCCTGGACCTCCGCCCCGCCAACGCTACGACCCAGCAGCACTCCACACACTCAACCCGGGCTGCAACAACAACTGCAAGCTATCATCACCAGCCGACACCCATGGACCCTTCAGCTGTCACCGCTGCCAGCACACCTGCAGCACCGCCAAGAACACGGATCCAGCACAACCCGCCCACAAGAACACAACCGAACCGAAGGCCCTGCAATGCATCCTCCTCAACGTCCGATCCCTCCACAAACACGCCACAGAAATCTGGGACCTCCTCGACAGCACCACCCCGGACATAGCATTCTTCACTGAAACCTGGACCAACGCCACCTCGGGACCGGACATCGCCATCGTCATCCCCCAAGGATACAAGATCTCCGGGAAGGACCGCCCCACCCACCCAGGAGGAGGAATCGCCATCGTCCACAAATCCACCCTCCGCCTGAGCACACTCCCTGACGAGTCCACAGAACTGATGGAACACCTTCACTTCAAGTTACTGGCCAGGCTCACCGCCGCCCTCCGAGGAACCCTCATCTACCGACCCCCTGGACCCCTGCGGACCCTTCGCCAACTCCATCACGCACATTATCTCCCCACAGGCCATCGCATCCACCAACTACACGCTGCTGGGAGACCTCAACTTCCACCTCGACAATCAACTGGACCCCAACACCACATGCCTCCTGGACAACCTCCACAACATTGGACTCTGCCAGATCGTGACCGAGCCCACGCACTCAGCAGGACACACCCTCGACCCCCTCTTCACTACAGGAACCTCCATCACCTTCAGCCACACCACCGAACTCCCATGGACCGACCATCGTTGCGTCCACTTCACCTTCAGAACACCTACCATCCACAGACACCAGCACCTGCTTCCACAAAGAAACTGGACCAAAATCACCGACGACCAGCTCACCTCCTCACTCAACAACTCCACCCCAACCATCGCGGAAAACGACGACCCCAACACCGCAGCCCGAACCCTCCATAGATGGATCTCGGACAGCACCAACACCATAGCCCCCCTCAAGAAAAACAACAATACCCGTGCCAAGAAAGCCAGATGGTTTACCACCGAACTTCGAGAGTCCAGGCGCATATGCCGCCGCCTCGAAAAGGCCTGGAGAAACACCAAATCCACAGAAGCCCACAACAACTTCAGAGCCGCCACCAACGCCCACCATCAACTCATCAGAGAAACGAGGAAAAAAGCAATTGAAGACAGAATCTCCACCCACGCACACAACAGCAAGGAACTCTTCAGCATCATCAAGGAGTTTGCCCAACCCACCAGCGAGTCTACCGACATCCCTCCCTCACAAGACCTCTGCGACAAACTCAGCACCTTTTTCCACCACAAAATCAAGAGCATCTATGACAACTTTGATGAAGACAACCAACACACTGAACCCTCACCAACCACCCCTGACACCCGGAAACCAGCGATTGATGACTGGACAGCCCTCACCACCGAAGACACACTGAAGACAATGAAGTCAATCCACTCAGGGGCCCCCACGGACCCCTGCCCCACCACATCTTCAACAGAGACACCATCGCACCCATGCTCCGCCACACCATCAACCGCTCCCTGGCGACCGCCTCATTCCCCGACGACTGGAAACACGCCGAGGTCAACCCCCTCCTAAAGAAACCCTCAGCGGACCCCACCGACCTCAAAAACTACAGACCCATCTCCCTGCTACCTTTCCCAGCGAAAGTCATCGAGAAAGCCATCACAGCCAACTCGCCACATTCATTGAAGAACACAACATCCTCGACTCCTCCCAATCCGGTTTCAGAAAAAAACACAGTACGGAAACCGCCCTCCTCGCCGCAACAGACGACATCCGCACCCTACTGGACAAAGGAGAAACAGTAGCCCTCATCCTCCTAGACCTATCAGCGGCGTTCGACACAGTCTCCCACCGCACCCTAATACGCAGACTCTACGACGCAGGAATCCAGGACAAGGCCCTCGACTGGATCTGCTCCTTCCTCTCCGGCAGGACGCAATGGGTCAGACTCCCCCCTTTCCTCTCAGACCCCACACCTGCCAACTGCGGAGTCCCCCAAGGCTCCTCCCTCAGCCCGACGCTCTTCAACGTCTACATGGCTCCACTTGCCCCCATCGTCAGAACCTACGGACTCAACATCGTGTCATACGCAGACGACACCCAGCTCATCCTCTCCCTATCCAACGAGCCCAACACCGCCAGACGCAACTTTCGAGAAGGCATGGAAGCCGTCGCCAAATGGATGAAAAACAGCTGCCTACAACTAAACACCAACAAAACAGAAGTACTCATCATGGGCCCAAACCCCGACGCCTGGAGGGACACCTGGTGGCCCACCGCCCTCGGAAACCCGCCAACCCCCACAGACCACGCACGCAACCTGGGAATCATCCTGGACTCCGAGCTCAAAATGGACCTCCAGATCAACTCCGTCTCATCTTCCTGCTTCCACACCCTCCGCCTCCTTCGTAAGACCTTCAAATGGATCCCCCTCGAACACCGAAAGACAGTCACTCACGCCCTGGTCACCAGCAGACTCGACTACGGCAACGCACTCTACGCCGGAATAAACAAAAACCTCATCCGCAAGCTACAGAACATCCAGAACGCCGCCGCAAGACTGGTCCTCAACCTGCCAAAACACTGCCACATCTCCCAGCACCTGCGCATACTCCACTGGCTCCCCGTCGAGGCGAGAATCACCTTTAAGATGCTCACCCACGCACACAAGGCCCTTCACGGCACCGGACCAGCATACCTGAACAGCCGGCTCAAATTCCACGCACCCCAAAGGACCCTACGATCATCCCAGCTCTCCTACGCCGTGGTCCCCCGCACCAGAAAGACCAGATCGGGAGGCCGCTCCTTCTCCTTCCTCGCGGCCAAAGCATGGAACGCCCCTCCGCTCCACCTCAGACAGACAACATCGCTCCCCATCTTCGCAAGAAACCTCAAAACCTGGCTCTTCGACAGACCCCCTCCGTGATGGAATGGAACCTGCACGCCCCCACCCCTAGCGCCTTGAGACCCTTACGGGTGAGTAGTTGCGCTTTAACAAACTCCTGATTGATTGATTGATTGATACTAAACCTGCAGGCGGGGCCCTGTTGTACTCTCCGGTTATGACCTTGGAGTGGGCCCTTTGACTGGCTCCCTGCAGGGATAAAGGGGTGGTCCGTGCGTTGCAAACATTGAAGGTACTGACTGTGAGGGACTTGTTTAGTGACGGTGCAGTAAAGACGTGGCAAGTAGTGGAGAGCTCAGCTGCTAGCAGCACTCTGCTACAGAGATTACAATATCATAGGGTGTGGAGAAAATTGAGTGAAAGACTGGGAGACGATCTGCCGGAACCACCTGAAATGCTGGAACTGTCTTACATTATTAAAGCTAAATCGCCACGAAAGGGGGTTTCCAACATTTCTAAATAAGCAATGTCTCATAAAGCAAGTCAATATACGAAAGCTAGGCTAGCCTGTCAACGGGACTTGCAACTGGAGATAGATGACTCTATGTGTTCCTATTTCTGCACCAGCACCAGACGTATATCACTGCACAGTAGACACAGACTCATCCACTTCAAGTCCTTGAACAGGGCGTACTACACCCCAGAGAGGCTATGCAGATATGGACTGAGGGAGGACTCGGCATGGGATAGATGCCGAGCACACTCTGCAGACTTTGTCCACTTTGCTAGGCATTTCCCCGAGGTTCATAGCTATTGGGAAAAGATCTTTCTGAAACTGGGAAGGGTGGTGGGCGTGGACCTTATTCCGGACCCGTCCTAGGCTCTCCTGGGGGACTCTAAACAGCTGCCTAAGGCAGTCCGCAGATTGGTAGACATGGGCTTGCTCGTAGCAAAGAGACGGTGTGCAATGTGCTGGTTGAAAGGCCCTGTACCCACAGTGGCGCAATGGTCGCATGACATGCTTTACTGTAGTACCCAAACTGACACCTTTAGCGAATTTCTACCCCCAGGAACAGGTCCAAGAACTTCTGGGGACTATATACTTCATATTTGCTTTCCAAAGCGGTTGTTCCGAGTGAGACAGTCCCTGCCACTACTGACACTAACACACACGTACCCTGTACTTGATACTCGCCACATGGGACGCACCACGAGATATCCCCCTGGACACGTCACTGATGGTAAAGATTCGTATATGGCACATCAGGCGGATATCGTAGAGAGGGGGCTGGGTTTAGCTTCACACGTGAGGAATGATATCCCGACTGCCTGGTGTCGCTGCATCTTTCTGGCCTTGGTGCGATGTTTGTGAGTTTTGCTTTCATAAGCTTACTGTACAAGGTGAATGCTGTTTTTCGACTAATGGGTTAGGTGCACCATGACTACCACGAGCAAGGGTTTACTGGATACCTAATGTTGATGAACGCTGCCTGCCCCTTGGGTTGTTGACTAAATAGCTGTGTACACTGCTGTGAATGATTAAGCTGCCGGCCCGCAGGGTTGTAGGCGTGAAGCTGTGTTAAACGGAGACTGATTTTCAATAAAACAAATTAAAAAAAAATTAAAAGTCTTTCACCTTTCCTTAGCAATAAAGAAACAACTGCAAGCCAACCCCAGAAATCAACACACTGGCACAGGGGAAGTCAAAAACTCCTGGAGATTCTCTGGTTCTTCTCCTTGGCAAAAGGTCCGTCTTGATGTCCAGAAGTCATCTAAAGTTCTGGGGTCTGGGTCCCCCTTCTGCACCTAGTCCAAAACAGTTCTGGGTGCATTCTGCCAGTGCACAACTTCTTCCTTTGTCAGTGTGAGCCAGCATCATCAGATGCACCACAGGAGGTGGAGTCAGCATTGTGTAAGGCAGGCATATCCCTATTCAGGCCCAGGTGCTACTCCTCCCACCACTCCCAATGCAGATAGGTCAGAGTCAGAGTCAGAGTCAAAAACACTTTATTCGATTGTTTTAAAATCATAAAAGTATGCTACAGAATGACTTTCGATCATACAGACAAATTATTAAAAACAAGTTAAAAAAGGCTAAAAGAGTTGCTATTAAAAGGTGAAAAATTCATATAAAAACATCTTTGCCATCATGTTTACAGCAATAACAATTTTATAGGCCCTTAACAGTGTACAAAATTTAAAAAGTTAGCAAAACTAGCATATATTTACAGTTCTAAATACAAAAGTACTAGCAGCCTGGGGAAAAAGTGCAAGACATGCAGATCATAAGTTCACATTTCTGAATTACAAAAACATTAGTCAATTAATAGATTCAAGCAATCAATTTACATTAGGTATTTAACCTTGATCTTGCTTGCTTTGATCGAATTGACATAATCAAGAAATTGGCTACCCCATACATTACTACTGTAGTTTCCATGAGCTGCAGATACAATAAGGCTGGTCTAACCTGTATAAAATCTAAACCTCTCAGAATTGGTTTAATGTATCTCTCCCTCCCATTCTTATAAAAGGGGCAGAAAAACACAAAATGTAATAAATCTTGATCTGAGAAGTGATCACATTTGCAGGGAGCATTTTCGTGAGGCTTACACCATTTTTCGAATTCTCCTAGCAAAAAATGTGCTTGGTTAAAACGGAATTTAGTGAGGACCCACCTATGGAAAGGTTTATTTACTATCGTCAAGTAAGATTGAATAGATAACGAAGCAATCATCATATAGTGGGCCCTGACGGTTGGTTTTAAAATTTTGCTAGCCTCTCTCTCTGCTTCCTTCTTCTCTATAAAGTTTTTCTTTACCCAATCGATGTCCTCTCTCCTTAGGCTCTCGGGGTTTGTATATAGCTCCGGTCGGCCTAGGTATACTGCTGTGATTTTAATGTATTGTAGCCAACCGATCTTAGCCACATTTTCCCTCCCCATACAATCCCTAATGATCACATGGTTTAAAATTAAGGCTGGATTAAGCCATGTCCTAATCCACGACAGTAGTGGGGCCAGGGTCAATGGGTCTTCAATGTACCCTATCCCCAATTCCATGTGTACGGAAAAGGCTGGGGTGGATTTAGGAAGACCCAGTAGGGATCGCAAAAATAAGTTCTCTTCTCTTTGAATATGGGCCAGATTTTTGTAACCCCATATCGCAGCCCCATACCTCGCAATAGACAAAGTTTTAGCTCTATAGATTGCTAATATAGCCTCAGGTGGTTTGCCTCCCAACCTTTTTGCAAAACCTAGGATGGCGGCAGCCGATCTTTTTACTGCCACAGCTTTACTTGTAATTTGTGGTGCCCATGTCCCCTTCTCATCGAACACCACACCCAAGTAAGTAAAAACTTTAACTTTAGATAACACTGAACCATTACAGGTAAGGGTTTTAATGCTATTCTTACGACTACCTACTGCCATAACATGGGATTTCTCAATATTAACTGATAAATCCAAGCTTTGCATAAAAGCCCCAAAAGAATTTAAGAGACGTTGTAAACCATTGGGGGTTCTTGACAACAGTACAGTGTCGTCGGCATATAATAAAACCGGCATTAAAGAGTCACCCATACGTGGTACGTCAATGGAGGCCGTTTCCAGGGTCTTTCCCAGTGAATTAATATAAAGTGAGAAGAGCATTGGTGCCAAAATGCACCCTTGGCGCACCCCCCTTCCTGATTTAAAAAAGGCAGTACAGTTTCCCTCTTGGGACATACGTATGGTAGCCCTCAGATCACTATGGAGTCGTGCCAGGAAATTCACTAGTGCTTGGTCTAGGCCCAGATTCAAAAGTATTGTCCACAGCTTTGACCTATTGACTAGGTCAAAAGCTGTGGACAAATCCATAAAAGCCAAATACATCATCCCCTTTGATGCCACAGTATATTTACCCAGAGTAAGATGTAAATTTAGGCATTGATCCTCTGTGCTTCTCCCGGCTCGAAAGCCATACTGAGCTTCACACAGGATATCATTGTTTGTTGCCCAAGTTGAGATTCTTTCCAAGATGACTTTACCCAATATTTTAAAGGAAGAATCTAACAAAGAAATGGGCCTGTAGCATCTAGGGTCTCCCCTTTGGCCCTTCTTAAAAATGGGGATTATGACAGACTGTGACCATAATGTTGGCGCTTTTGTCCTTTCCAAGCTAATCACATTAAAGACGTTAGTGAGAACTACTGCCCACATGCCCGAGTTTGATTTAAACATGTCGGCCGGTACGCCGTCTGGGCCAGGGGCCTTCTTACCTGCTGTGTCCTCAATTGCCTTCTGCACCTCTTTAATAGTAAAACTGGCTAAAACCTCGTCTGTTTCAATCAGTTGTTGGTCTTGGGGACCTACAGCGATATTGCTACCATAGATGTTTTGAAAGTGCTCTAACCAATCTCGTTCCGGGATATTTACTTCTAACGGTGCATTTTCAATCCCGTTAAATAAGGGGGTATTAACGATTTTCCAAAACTTAGCACTGTCCCTCAGAGTGGCCTTCTCATATAGGTCTTCCCATGCCCTTCTTTTTATTTCGTTTTTCTGTCTTAGGATGTTTGCCTTATACTTTTGCCTTAAGCTGGCCACTTCCTGTTTATCACGTGGTATCTTTTTTAATGCTTTATATAATTCACAGTGGGATTTGGAGCATTCTTTGTCAAACCATCCCATAGCCCTTTTCTCTTTCTTTTTCGAGTTACTTTTTAGGTCATCCGATACTTGACAGCAAATCATTTCAAAGGACTGAACTATATTCCCCTCAAACCTAGTTGGGTCCATACAGATGTTAATTTCTTTGCCCATCTTTAGGTTAAGAGAAAGGAGAAAGTCCTCAGGGATGATATTGCTCCATTTGACACGTCTCCCCTGGTCCTTAACAATCAGTTCTGTGTACCCTGCTATATTTGGATCAATATTTATTCCTTTTGTAAATAAAAACAGATTGTTATTATCTACTTCTAGTATTACCGGGTTGTGGTCGCTAAAAGTCGTCTGTACAGCATTATAAAACATTACATTTTGTAACAGGCCTGGTGAAATAAATATATAATCAATGATTGTATTACTGTCCCTAGCACTATAAGTTGGCACCCGGTCTTTTCTGTCGAAGAACTCTGGTTCATATAAGTCATTCTCTAAAAGAAGTTCTTCTAGGGCAAACCACTTTTCTGAGTGCTCAAAATGTGATAATTGTAACATATCAGTATTAATTGTATCCATGACATGACAGTTCTGTTGGCATAAATGAGTATTAAAATCTCCCATCAGGAAAAAATATACAAAAGTGGTTTGACTCTCCCTATATCTACATAAAAACTCCATCAACGAGTTAATGTTTGGAATTTGGAATTTGGAGGGGTATTTGTAAAGCGCGGCGTTCGCTCCGGAGGGAGCATCATGGTGCTGTGAATCCTTGAGCCCAAATCGCAGAGTGGTGGGAAGGGGGAGTTAGATGGCGGATTTAGTCCAGTCGTCAGGGAGATTAAAAATCCAAGTTTTGAGGAGCTTCCTAAAGGGTTTCTCAAGAGTCTGAAGTCTGAGGTGTCTTGGCATGCTGTTCCAGGCTTTGATGGCCAGGGTGCTAAGGGTTTTACCTCCTTTAGACTTCAGATTGAATTTGGTGGTTGTCATAAGGTTTTCTTGAGAGGATCGAAGGGAACGAATAGGTTTATAGTGAGGGAAACGTTTGGTAAGGTAAGCAGGACCAGTATTGTTGAAGGCTCGAAAAGCAACAATGAGGATTTTGAAGAGTATTCTCTTGTGCAAAGGGAGCCAATGCAGGGTCTTGAGGGCTTGTTGGCATTTAAAGCTATACTTTGTATGCTATTATAAAAATTAATGTAGACACATTTATGGGTGTTAGGCATTGTAACCTCCAGAACTAAATAGTTTTGGGATGGTGTGTTTAGTACCTTCACAGTGCCCTTCACATTTACAGATATTAAAAACAACAGGCCCCCTTTATTTCGGCCTGAACTTGTTGTCTGAGCAGCTAAAACATAAGAAATATATCCATCTAACCAAAAATCACAATCCCTATCCCAAGTCTCCTGTAGGGCCACAACATCACATTTTTTTAACAGGTCCAACCATCTTGTATCGCCCCTTTTGGAGCGTAAGCCTGCAATGTTCCAGCTCATCATTTTCACACTACTACCTTTTTCAATGGTTTGCGGCCGAGTGTGTTGAGATGGGGAGAGTGTGTCATCAAGAATAGTTACTGTGTTGCTCTTTTTAATTACAGGTGGGATGGGGAGTTGTGACTGATTTGTGATACTACCTGGTGGGATTAGTCAATCATTTTCCTCTAAGTTGGAGAAGGCAGCAAACCTATTTGTTAGCACAAGGCCATTTCTGGCTTCCCCTCCCTGTTTATCACTAATTTTTGGCAACAAGCCTGTTTTCTGTGTGGCCCATGAACTTGGGCAGGGGGTGTATCTAGGTTGTGCTCTGTGCAGGACCCTTCCTGGTTGGGGCTTATGTATTGCAGGTAGAGGATAAAAGAAACCTAACGGTACTGCTCTGATCCCGTCTTCCCTCACTTCAGTAGCATCCCAGAATAACCGTAGGGCCTCATGGGGTCTATTGAAATTAACAATCATACAATCCCCTGCAAATTTCTTGGGTGTATACCCCACCCAATCAACCCTTCTGCCTGTTTGGATGTACTCAGAGATGTTGTTGGGGCCAGTACAGTTTGCATCACACCACATCTTAATATTTTTTAACTGTGCAATATCTGACTCGCATTCTCCCCTTTTCAGTGCTGGTACGTTCACTAGAATAGCAACAAAAGGTGTTGCTTCTGGGGGAAGGTGTACAGGTGGTCTTGAGCGTTGGGTTCTAGGCCCTGGTAAATTAGAAATGCCTGTTACTGAGTCTCTAGATGTAACTTGAGCAGGACAGGTTTTACTCGTCTGCTGCACCCTGGTTATACTGGTGACCGTTTGAGGCTTTGCATTATCCCCAGATACTTGGGGCTGTGCATTACCCACAGATACTTGGGGCGGGGTAGGTGGCATTGGAGGATGTTGAGCTTTCTTTTCTTGTTCCATAGGGGATTGTGTTTGTATATTAGGATTAGATGATGGCCATGGTGCAGTATTTGAAATGCATGTACATGGCCTTCTGGGATCTGAGGACAAAAATGTATTAATCCTTTCACATTTCCCGAGTATATCTACTACACATTCCTTTAAAGTTTCTATTATGTCATTGGAGATCTGCACAAGTGTCGCTTCAATTTTATCCACAAGTACTTTCTCCACCATGTTTTTCAGTGAGGATTCAATGTCAATTAACGGTTAACGGACCTTTTTCCGTATGTATAGTCCTTGCTTGTTTGGTTTTCGAATTACCCGTTTAAGACGTTTAGTAGCATGGAGAGTTTGTACCTGGGTGCAGGTGACTTCTGGTTGTAGGATGTCTTGATTCATATTATTTAAACCCTCTTGATCAGTGGTATTTGTTAGATCTTGTGGGACAATACTAGGCAATTTACCAACAACTATTGCTGGCTCCAGTGGAATTGGAAGTCTATTTGTTGTAGGGGATAATTGACTATCCATAATTATCTGTTCTAGTCCCAATTCACGTTCCGTTGCAGCAATTTCCTTGTTCAGTTTACCCACTGCAGTAGTTAAATAAGACATAATACTTGCTGATGCAACGGCTTTGCGTGCTACTTTGGATTTAACTGGACCCCCATTGGAAGATGTTTGTAATTTACGCTTACCCATTTTGTAGATTGGATCAAAAGGGGGGAGCCCGTCCCGTCCCTCGTCGTCCCTAGATGGCCACAGACGGCCCCCCCTTGTCCCGGGCTTCTCCCGCGCGTGACTCGCGGGGCGAGAGGGAGGTCAGCGGTTTTCTAGCGCCTCCGGGCGCTCCAAAGCGCGTCACGAGCGCGCCGCCCCTGAGGCTGCTGGGGGCTGTGGTTTGGTATGCAGAAAGTGCCGCCGCCGTTTATGTTTATGTTTATGTTTATGTTTTATGATATTTGTAGAGCGCGTACAATTACCCATGGGCGTCTCGGCGCTAAATGCATTGTTATCTCAGCATGATCAGGAGGTACAGGGATGTAGATTACTGATTGAATAACCACGTTTTCAGTTTTTTTCTGAACTGAAGAAGAGAAGGGCAGGTTTTTATGTGATTTGGAAGGGTGTTCCAAAGTCTAGGAGCCGCAATTGAGAAGCGGCGATCACCCCAGGAAGCTGTTCCCCTCACGGCCCTGCTCCGCCCGATGGCATCTCAGGTAGGTCTCTGGTGTTCCCCCCTCAGATAGGTCTATTCAGCCTTGTGTTGACTCAACCTGCCTCATGGAGACCCCTCAGCCCCTGTCACTCACAAACCAGACATGCAATACACAACCTAGCAGAGGCAGGCTTGGATGGCTAGGCAAGAAAATACCTACTTTCTAAAATTGGTATTTTCAAACACAGAATGTTAAAACCAACTTCACTAAAATATGTATTTTATCATTCTGAGTTCAGGCTTACTACATACATTTTTCTACCATGATCCCTGGGTCAGTTAGGATTATAAGATGTTATAATCAAACTGCCCATTCTGGCCTATGGGGACAGGTAGCCTTGCAATAGTGAAAAACTAAATTGGCTGTGATTCACTATCAGGATATGCTACACACATCGGGCATGTCCTACCTTTCACATACAATGCACCCTGCCCCAGGGCCTACCTTAGGGGTAGCTAACATGTAGAAAAGGGAAGGTTTAGGGACTGGTAAGGGGTTGCACTTACCAAGTCGACATGGCAGTACTAGACTGCACACAGGCTCTGCAATGGCAGGCCTGAGCCACACTTTACAAGCTGCTTCTGTGAGGGGCACAATCAGTGCTGCAAGCCCACTAGCAGCGTTTGATCTACAGGCCCTGGGCGCACATGATGCACTGTACTAGGGTCTGACAAGTAAATCAAATTAGGCAATCATGGAGTCACTAATATATTACAGCAATTTACAATAGGGAGCACTTGCACTGTGGCACTGAATAGCAGTGGCACAGTGCCCAAAGCATCTAAAACCAGCCAAACATATTAAAAACAGAGGAGACAACAGCAAACAAATGGAAGGGAGACTCACGCCAATGGTACCAGGACTGACAGGGACCAACTCTAGGGAGAGATTGAGGTTTGAGCCATTGAGAGCATACCTCCCCTGCATCAGAAAGGAGTGGCAGGAAAATGGCTGTGTAAATTCCATCCCCACCTCCTTACTGCAGAAGCAAATTCTTAATCCTCCTGAAATGGGTTTTGTCTCCTGAAGTCAGATTTGTCAGCTGGTGTAGTACAGTACTTAACTCACACAGCAAGCCACTTCGAAGAACTAAACTTATTAAGGGCTGCCTTAGTGAAATATGCCACATTATAAAGTATGTTAAGGAATCCAGATTTAAGACATTATCTCATATTTCCATTTTGTGATCAATAGTTTATATACAAGGCAGTTAGGCTGATCCTTGTACCATGTTCCTGTCTGGAGTTTCAGTTTAATCACAATTTAACATATAGAGTCCTCAGTGAAAACATGAGACATGACACATTTCACTCTAGATGGAAGGTACAGTTGCCAAATACATCATAGGCTGGGCCCAATCTATCACAGTGCTACCTGTGCACAGATGCCAAGCTGAGTAAGACAACAGCCTTCCTCAGTTAACCTGCACATATATCATACATCTGTCACGCATCTATGAAGAGCCCTTTAACTCAGATGTCCACAGCAACTGGTCGTATTTTAAAAGATAGGCACTGGAGGTTACATTTCGAAATCATTGACCAAGAGCATTACAGTGGGAGAGACTTCATTAGGAGGAGCTCCCAATTCACAGCAGAGGTCCGTAAGCAGAAAAGGGGGTTTCAATGATCAGAACCTGCTTCCTCACTGGGATGGAGAACAGAAGAAGGTAGTAGGCAGGGAGCACGCAAGAACACACAGACAGGATAGCAGTGAAGTGGTAAGGAGCACAGAACAGGTGAGTGGAAACCTAAAGAGAGACAATGGTGTAACACAAAATGATGTGAGCCCCCTGCAAAATGTGCTAGTGGGCTAATGCTAATGCTGGTGCGACGCGCCAAAGGCAAGCCTGTTTGTGCCCGTCCGCGCCAAGGCCGCGCCAAGTGCAGGAAATGCTGCCCAAAAAGTCCAGGTATGGTTTATTCCTCTGCTACGTTAAAAAGTTTCAGCACAAGGGGACCGTGCAGATGCCTGATAGCGCCTGACACTACGCCACTGGAGTCAAGCTATCCTGGCTGAAGACGGCTGATAGCCAGAAACCGGCCCTAGGATGCTTGATTCCGGTCCACAGAAGACATGGCTTGCCAGTTCGGGCTGGACTGTTCCCATGAGGCACAGGGCCAAGACTGATTTGCATATGGCCATGTCTGAACTGGGGTGGCTTGGTGAGCAAAATAACGATGGATTAAACCCAGATCTGTGACTGGGGGTGAATGTTTTGCCATTGTGCAACATTCCGTCCATCATCTTGTGTGTTTTGCTGTTCACCCTATGTGGGAAGGGTATGCCCAGACGTGGGTCCCGTGCTCACTACGCCACTAGAGTCAAGCTATCCTGGCTGAAGACGGCTGATAGCCAGAAACTGGTCCTAGGATGCTTGATTACGGTCCACGGAAGACATGGCTTGGCAGTTCGGGCTGGACTGTTACCATGAGGCACAGGGCCAAGACTGATTTGCATATGACCATGTCTGAACTGGGGTGGCTTGGTGAGCAAAAGAATGATGGATTAAACCCAGATCTGTGACTGGGGGTGAATGTTTTGCCATTGTGCAACATTCCGTCCATCATCTTGTGTGTTTTGCTGTTCACCATATGTGGGAAGGGTATGCCCAGACGTGGGTCCCGTGCTCACTACGCCACTGGAGTCAAGCTATCCTGGCTGAAGATGGCTGATAGCCATAAACCGGTCCTAGGATGCTTAATTCCAGTCCACGGAAGACATGGCTTGGCAGTTCAGGCAGGACTGTTCCCATGAGGCACAGGGCCAAGACTGATTTGCAATAACGATGGATTAAACCCAGATCTGTGACTGGGGGTGAATGTTTTGCCATTGTGCATCATCTTGTGTGTTTTGCTGACAACATAAAGGGGGCATTCTCATGTCACCTTTGCAGATTGGAAATTCCTATCTAAGTCACTAACGCCAGGGCATCAGCAGCTACTAACACTGCTCAATTGAAAGGGGGACTAATTAATGCCCGCTTATTGTGTAAACACGCCCAAGATAGCAGAGACTTAATCATGGAGCAACAGTTAGGTTTTATGTTTATCACTGAGACCTGGTTGAAAGACTGGTGTAATCCCGATATCGCAGTAGCACTGCCACCCTACTGCCCGATCTATAGGAAAGATAGAGGGGACACCAGAGGAGGGGGCCTGGCCATCATCCTTCGTGATACATTACACTGTACCAATTTTGAGCTGGACACACTTAAGGGAGCATAACGCCTTGGCTTCTGTATATGACTAAATGCCTCCAGGTCCTTTTCAGGAGCCCTGATCTATTGCCCAGCCGGTCACAGCGCCACTTTCATCGACTCACTAGGAGACACTCTAAGTCATTTCCTCCTGAGATATGCCAACTTCGCCTTATTAGGTGATTTTAATCTGCACCTGGAAGACAGGAAAGAGCCATGTGTGGACAGCTTTCTTCAAATAATAGAAATACTCGGTCTGGACCAGGTAGTTGATGCCTCCACACACCAAGCTGGCCATACACTGGACGGGGTCTGTTCCAATTTCACCCTGCTCTCCACAGATTTTCCTATACCACAAATATGGTCAGACCACAATCTTGTTCCCCTCACGCTTAAGATTCCATGGACAAATCGTCCAGACTAGCAACCTGCCGCCCTCCAATCTAGGCGTAAATGGACACAACTCGCCCGCAATCCTAAATTGGCTACCACTGCCTAGGCTCAGGTCCCTGCTCTTACAGGGATTACCGCAATAGACTCACGTCTCTTTCACTCCTGGTTAACTGCTCTAAGCAGCGAACTCAGCCCACCAGAGAAATACAATAAGAATGTGAAACAAAAATCCTGTAAAGCTCCCTGGTTCACGCCCACTCTTGCACAAATAAATCGCCAATGTAAGCAACAAGAACATAAGTGGAGAAGATGTTATGACGCAGAAGAGAAAAAAGCATTTAAAATAAGTAGGAAGCTCTACCTAACCCAGATCAAATTAACCAAAAAAGAGTACTACGCTAACAAAAGACAGGAGGTAAAACTAGACCAAAAAGTTATTTTCCCAGACTTAAGGTCCTTTACCAACCCCAAAGCATTACAGAAATAATTACCTCCTTCCCAGAGCTTATGTGATCAGATCTCAACCTACTTTGAAGAAAAAATCCAGAATATCCAAAAGGATTTTGTAACGGATTCCATCCGCAACCAGAACACTGCCTTGGAGCACGATACTGCCACTACTAGTCATTCCATCCGATCATTTGAACCAGTGTCGCTGGAGCAAACTCGTGATGCAATGGTAGCATGTAAATCGGGTTCTCCCTTAGATGCCTGTCCTCCCACGATTCTCCACTAAATCTTAGACACTGTCAACCCGATAATAAATCAAATTGTCAATTCCTTATTAAGTTCAGGCATAGTGCCAGATGAATGGAAGTTAGCAATAGTTAAACCATTGAAAAAGAAGCAAAATATCGACCCCTCTGTCCTCTCTAACCTCCGCCTAATATCATTGCTTTTTTTACTGGGAAAAATTATAGAAAAATGTGTCTACAAAGAGCTAAACAAATTTGTCAAGGACGCCAATACCCTCCACCCTCAGCAATCAGGTTTCCTACCCAAGTACTCTACAGAGTCTGCGCTTCTAGAAATCACGGACGCTTTAAAAATTATAGCTGAGACAGGCAGGAAGGCTGTGCTGATTCTACTCGATCTGACAGCCGCATTTGATACTATTTCACATAGTATCCTCCTGGCAAGACTCAAAGCCAGCGGTAGTTCCAACACATCACTGTATTGGCTAAAATCCTTCCTCTCTAATCGCAGACAAGCTGTGTCCCTTGGAACTTACCTCTCGGTCGAACGCACCATCACAACAGGAGTACCACAGGTTCATCGTTAAGCCTGTTATTGTTTAATATTTACATCTCCCTGATAGCATCATTTGGGATCGAAGTTCCATCCTAGGAAGACGACACCTAAATGATCCTATTGTTAGACAACGACTCGACGGACGCTGAACTTAACTTCAAAACATGCCTAACCGAGGTCATCCAGTGGATGAAGCACAACCAACTCTGGTGCAACACCTATAAAACTGAGATCCTACCGATAGGGAAAGAGGTCTAGTTCTTGCCTGGTGAGTGGTGGCCGGAAGGTACAACACCTCCGCCTAATATGGTGAAGGTAGCTAGAAACCTAGAGTACCGTTTGATTCTGCGCCCACCTTCCACTCACCGCAAGGAAATCAGTAGCAGTCATCTTGATTCTCTCGCACCTGGACTACTGCAACAGCCTCAAGGCAGGAGCCAATAAACAAACATTAAAAAGACTCCAAGTGGTCCAACACGCAGCGGCCCGTCTGGTACTAAAATTACCGCGAAGGTCCTCAGCAAGCGCAGCCTTAAAAACCCTTCACTAGCTCCCACTGCATAAAAGAATACTCTTTAAAATTCTGTTAATCACCTTTAGAGCCTCACTTAAACAAGGACCAAAGTACCTCTCAAAGAGGTTCACCCCCTACATTACAACCAGAACCCTCAGATCCTCATAAGCTATTCTCCTCAAACCCCCCCCATTTTAGATGCAAAACAAAGGGAGGCAAGACATTGGCCGTCCTGGATACCAAAGCTTGGAACCCAGTGTTAAAAACTGAAACTCAATATACGAAAGCACTGAAAACGTGGGTTTTCGGAGCCACAGATGAATTCTGTCTCTCTCTCATTTAAGATCGCCTGAGCTCCTTTCCACCGCCAAACCAGCGCCAGGATGCTCCTTTCGGAGTGGCAGTCAGCGCTTTATAAATAATTCATTTCATTTCATTTGAAGTCTCTCATATTTCACAGATATTCATTCATCTTGAGCTGTTTGGGGGCTCCCCTGAATTAATAGGGAGGCCCTGTGCTGCAGGACCTGCATTATCCCCCTGAAGAGAGAATAGTCACTAGCACACACAAATATCAGAATACTAGTGTGAGATGTCCCACATGTGTATTAGTTCACTGTTTAGCCACTAGACCAGTGAATCGTGTCACAGTGGTATACTAAGTATGTATGCATATGGGCTGACTCTGGTATGCTGAGTTTACATCAGGTACTGAAAAGTTGAACTGAAACTAAACCATTTACACTTCACCCTCTACTGAAAAAGAACCTCAAGCTCCTACAATCTGCTGAACCTTGCCTTCCCCTGGACCCACCTACATCCTGGACCACTATGGAAGCAAATAAATTGTGCACAATCCTGAAACGTTCCTTTCCCCTTCAATGTGTTGTGCTCCATTGCACAATAAAGCCAGGTTAGCCTTTCCAGGCGACATCAGTGCTTTATGAATCTTCATTCATGTATTCATCTAGGTCCATGCTATATACATCTCATTACAAACATATCACACAGTCCTCGGGTCTAATGGTTAACTGGATGTTTATAAAAGCCTACAATGACAAAGCGTTTGAAAGAGTGGGGCAACATTACTAATACTTTTTTATTTGGGTCAAACCTGTTGCAACATGTTGTGTTGGGATTGGCTTTCGAATTCCAACATGATTAGCATTGAAAAGTTACCTACAGAAATTAACTGTAGGGCTAACTCTATGCCACTGTGAGTCAAGGGAGGATTCCATGGATGGTACATGGGCATTCCTATGCAGCCACCAGTGGTTGCTAACATTTGTAGACAGGGATTTGGTCCCAGAAAAATTGCATCTCCTCAAAGTAGGCATAATGGTAGAGCAAGTTTAAAATGTCTCCAAACGTTTTCAATGTTTTGCATTTAGAAAAAGTGTTAAACCATTTCTATGAATGGTTATTTAGTGTTGAAAGGGTACCCTTCCCCTACAAAACCTATGCTTGACAGAAAGCACACACCCTTTCCCCAAGGTGAACGTTTAAGTCCCTTAGTGCAGTACAGCCTAAAGTATGCCAGTGCGGTGGGAGTGAGAAACATTGTAAACATGGCTCTGTTATTCTCTCTCCCTTTGGCGCAGCTCATTGCACTGCACTGCATCAAAAAGTTAGTACATTTTCCCCTAAGATTGAATGCATATTGCTACATCAACTCTTGATAATCAGAGGCATAAATCTTTTCAAATATTTACCCTTCAATTTACTTCTCTTGATGTCATTTCATTTTCTGTATCATATCCGTTGAAGGACTAGAACATTGTGCTTTGAGAGGTGTGCCCTTGCTATGCTCTGAGCCAGATGACGTTTAACAGAGAGAAGCAGAAAGGTGGATGTACCTCAGTACTAGGAAATGTGCTGTAACCAGTGGAGATGCTTTCTTCCGCTCTCCATCCTACGCCATGTGCCCTGTCTCTGGGAATCCAAAGGCCTTTGCTTGTGGCCGCCTGCCAGACGGCACCAACCTTGCAGGGGTTAGCTTGACTTCTGTGCCATGGAGGCAGTAGAAGCTGCTTAGCGTTGAAGATCAGAGTAAACAGGACACTGACAATGAAAACTCATATCATGGCAATCACCAGATAAACTCAAGAGCCTGTTGACTCTTGGAGAAGCATCTGAATGAGGAACATTCATAATAGGGAAGCTGGGAGCTGGAGGAGAGAGAATTAATGGATACTTGCAAAAGGGCCCCATGTATTTATATTTTATATTTCTGAACTGAGGACCTCATTTGCTCCAAAATGACGCAGCAAGGCGCCGCAAGCCATTTTGCTGCACTGGGCTGAATCATTTTTAAAGCACCGGGATGCGTTGTAATAACAACCTCTGTGTGGTTTCCCCTGCACTGGTGCAGAATTGGCTGCCACGCGCCAGTGCAGGCACCCTTGCTTCTTGTTGCAAGGGTGCCTGCGTTGCAGTAATGATTCTTTTGAGCAGGAAGGAATACCTTCCTGCTCAAAAACAGTCATTGATCTAATGTTCCTCTTTCTATGCATGCTGCAGAATACAGCACACATAGAAAGAGGGAAAAACAGAGCGAAATAAAAGAATTCCCCCACATTGCGCCACTCCTACTCCTCCTTGGGGGAGGCAAAGGATGCTGATGCATTCCTAGCTGTACAAAATGTTGTAAATCTGGGAATGTGTCAGGTTGCATGAATGTTGCATGGCAACACAAACAGCAACACCCATGAAACACCCCTTTCACACAGAGTAATGTGTGAAAGGGGCCCATATGTACAAGGGCATTAAAAGTCAACCAACATCGTAATGAGCGTACTGGATGAGCTTCGTTGGCGGGCAGACAGGGGACAGGCAAGGGTTATGATCCTGCTTGACCTGTCTGCCGCCTTTGATAAGGTGAACCATGACATTTTGCTGGACAGGCTGAAAGAAGTAGGAGTTGCAGGGAGTGCCCTTGGGGGGTTTGAGTCCTTCCTCCAGGGTAGGGAACAAGCTGTGTCCCTTCCTCCCTTCCAATCCGCCTTCTCTACCATCTCGCATGGCGTCCCTCAAGGCTCGGCAGTTAGCCCAATTCTTTTCAACATCTATATGAAGCCCTTAATAGCGGTCATCAAACATTTTAAGATCGAAATTGTCAACTACGCTGATGATACGCAGCTGATTCTGACCTTGGAGGGAAATGACTCTACCTCCTTGGAGGAATTCCACAACTGCATGCGAGCCACTGCGGAATGGTTGAAAGCCAACTCGCTGCAATTTAACACAGGGAAGACTGAGGTGTTATATTGCCCTCAGACCAGGATACAATCTTTTCTACCTTGCAACTTCTGGCCAAAGGATTTTTCTCCACTGGTCCAGCCTGTGAAAGTAGTTCGGAACCTGGGTGTGATGTTCAACAGTGATCTCTCCCTGGAGGCGCAGGTCTCAAAGGTGGCAGCTTGCTGCATGACCATCATTCGCCTCCTGAGAAAAATCTTGCCCCTGTTACCGCCCACTGCTCGGATAGAGGTGGTGCGCTGCACCGTGCTCAGTAGGTTAGACTACTGCAACGGTTTGCAGCTAGAGTCCCCGAGCTACCTTATGGATAGGCTCCAGAGACTCCAGTCTGCAGCTGCTAAACTAGCCTTAGGGTGGCCAACGATATCTTCCTCCGCAGGGGCTCCAGCTCAGTTGCACTGGCTCCCAGTGAGGGAGAGGGTGATTTTTAAGTCCCTATGTCTGACCTTCAAAGGCCTTCACGGGTTGGGCCCGGCCTGTCTACAAAGGAAGTTTTCTTGGCATGTGCCGGCCCATAACCTACGCTCCTCCTCGGCCAGGGTGGTGACCGT
The DNA here is from genome assembly GCF_964261635.1 of Lissotriton helveticus. NCBI lineage: Eukaryota > Metazoa > Chordata > Amphibia > Caudata > Salamandridae > Lissotriton > Lissotriton helveticus. The sequence continues at coordinate 208,171,231 of NC_136063.1, read as the reverse complement.
ACCGAGGTTTAGGAGATCCAGAGCAGGAGGTAGATCATTCAGTGTGGCTAAGGCCAAGCTCTGGAACTCTCTACCCATTGAACTTAGGCAGATCAACGGCCTTCTTGCCTTTAGAAGGCAGCTAAAAACCTGGCTTTTACCCCTCTTTCCCTAATCTTCAGCCTGTTAATAGCTGTCCTCTTTTTCTTCGAGCCTGCCAGCGCCAGGACGCCTCTCGAGGTGATAGTGCGCTTTATAAGTTAGATAAATAAAATAAATAAATAAATGAGGACCTATGTGTGGTTGTTAAGTGTTCAGGTATTTGGATAACTTAGTATCTTCTATAGGCAGGAGGGATATCACTGGAGACTTTTTTAGTTTGTTTAATTAGGTATTTTAAAGTGGGTAAAGCTGGTAGTTGGCCAGTGAATGTGTTCGGGGACTTTAGGGAGTGTATCTTTTGGATTTTAGTAGTGGACTCTTGGGAGCTAGTGCTTCTTCAATATTATATCTTGCAATATATGTCTTACTTTTATTTCTGTAACATTTAGGAGATGGCTGTGTTCCCTAGCAATATTTACAATGTCCTTCCATAGCAAACAATCAAGTAATATTTAGTGCAATTCCATTGTTGTACTTTCTTAGTTGTAAATGCAGTCCATGTGTTATAATTGCTTTCCTTTCAAGTGGTGTAAATTATCTTGCTCTTTCTGTCATTCTGTCTAAAAATAGTGCAATAGTATAAATTAATAAAATATGTAAATGTAAATGTATAGTACATTTGTTATTCACAAACAAAATTATGCATCGTTTTATCTTTTTTTTACTTACATGTATGTTTACTAGATGTTGCACACTTTCTTTGCAGGTTTTCAGTTGAAGGTTTTGTAAAGTGAAGCAGGTGGTTTTCTTTTCCGTTGTTTAAAAAAGTGCATTACTTTCATTTTAAATGTATGTTTGTTTGTTGATAGGTAGTGGAGGCTGGGTTAGTTAGGTTTTATTTTTCATCAGTTTTAGGGTAAGTTACTGTTTAGTAAAAATGTTAATTTATGTACTTTTTGTATGTCTTTTTCCAGGTATATAAGTGGGTTTGTTTTTCGGTTGATTAACTGTTTATTGATGCTGTAGTAATTTCTTTATAACAACAAAACATACAGAAATAGAAGTAGTAGAGTGTTTAGTTAATTATTTGGTATTTGACATATGTAACTTTAATACATTTTATGTTTTAGCTTAAACATATGTTTTACTTACTTTGCAAGGTAGTTGTGTATATATCTCCACTCCTGTTTTCGGGTTATGGTTCTGAAAAAGCAGCAGAGTCTCCTCTTCTTGCAGCTCTTGTAGTTTTTCAAGGAGCAAGTTGCAAACATGTGTGTGCCTTTTATATTGTTGGTTTAATAGTTGGTGTGATTTTACTGTTTAAGTTTCTTTATGGTTAATTTTTGTTGGATTGCTTCCTTTAGGTCTGATTATTTTCACTTATGGTCATTTATAGAGAATGCTAATTAATATTTGTTTTATGATATTTAGTATGTATTTAGTTCATTTTGCTTGATATATATATGTATATATTACCTACTGGAAGTCGCCAGTAGGTAGTTATAGTTAGGACCTAGCTACCATAGGAAATCTGCAACATTCTATTGGGAATAACTGTGGCGCCGGTTGAGGAATTTGAGTGTAATTTTCCAAAATTTTGGCCAGCTCCGCTCCGCTCCTTCCCTAAAAGTTTCGGGTGGATTCGTGAAGTGGGGGTTGAGAAAAAAGGGGGGTCCCAAAACGTGTTTTCCCCATGTTAATTTCCATAGGACGGTCTGACAAGTCTACAGCCCGAATGGCTGAAGGGAATTACGAGAAATTTGGCAAAATTGTAGGGACTGGTATGCAGATGTGCCTTTGCTATATTTGGTAAAAATTGCCCCAGTGGTTTTCTTGAAAATCAACTTCAAAAACACATATATATCTATAGGCGCGCTCCGAGCGCTCACCGGTGCACGTACCGGGGAGCGCACCCGGCACGCTACAGGAGTGCGTGAGCGGAAAGCTGATTGGCTGTGGGGTGTCTGTCAACATTCTAAACAGTCCGGAGAGTTCGCCATCTTGTGTCTCGGTAGAATCAAGACACAAGAGGTGAAAAAGAAAGGGGGAAATAATTAAAAGGGGGCAGAGTAGATAACCCCTGACCCCCTGGGTTTTCTAAGGGGGGTCTAGAAGGACCCTAAAGGGCAAAAACCCTTTTTTTTTTTTAATTCGCGGGGTAAGCGCTGGGTGCGTTCCCAGGTGCGCTCTCCGGTACGCGCACCCTGAGCGCACCACGGGGAAAAATAGTGCAAGAAAATAGAGTAAAAAAATTATTTTGAGTGCTTAGAGGTAGGGTAGCTCTGAAAAAAGATGTTGTGTTATGTGGGTGTTTTTTGTACCTACAAGTAGGTACCAATGCAGAATCTTATATTCAAGAGGAAAACTCTATTCCCCTCATCTGTAAAATGCACACCATCTCTCCTATAGATGCCTTGCATGTTGTAATGCAAGTTGTTGTGGTAAATGGAACCCATACCATAGTCTCTGAGGAAAGCAGAAACATATTTATTTACATGTTTCCTTGCTTTCTCAATCTGTGGACTAAATTGGTTGGACCAGTTCCATTTTTGCCTTTGGCATATATTAGAAAATACCAAGGCAGTTTTTGGAAAAAGTGACATCAATTGCCCAAAGATGTCCTTTAAAAGCATTTCCAGACCTACCCCAGTCAAAGTGCCTAGGTCATTTCCACCACAGTGCACAATTATAAGGTCAGGGTGTGGAAGATGCATAAAGGATTTTACCAATGGTATCAATTGGTGGCATCTTAATCCTCTCTGTCCAATCCACACAATGTCCACATTTGGTAAATCAAGGTTGTAAATTCCTCTGTTGCTTGCAAATTTTTCACTCCAGAAGACAAAGCTATGACCCACAAACCAGACTTTTGGCATCTTGAGGGTAGATGTGCTTCTATTCAGATGAGTTGTGGAAATGAAATGGCAGTTTGATTATGATAAAAAGTGGGTAAGATTCAGTGCACTTCAAAAACCAGAAATGATTGGTGCTTTCTTAAAAATCTCCACTGAAAATTAGGGTGCATGCTTTTTTTTTTAAAGAAGTCATTTTAATGGTGGAGAAAAAGTCATTGAAAGAAACATTGTACATGATTAGCTAGTACATTTAGAGGTCAAACACCCTTGCTGGATTCTTTTGCAACATAGTATCATGAACTTTTCACCTGTGGGCTGGGTTAGGTGGGAGTTACCATGGAAACAGGCTGAATGAGCACTGGGGGGATGGGTGAATATTATGTGAGTTTCAAAGTGTTGAAATGTAGAACCAATTAACCTTTTCGACTATCGCTTGCAGATCTCCTGAGGCGCCCTAACGGGAGCAACGTTTCCTCGCTATTTTAAAGTGTAACCTTTGGACTTTGTGCACACCTCCTGTTGCTGCTTTTAACTTCCTTACCTGCCCGCACTTCAGAGCGCCTACTCGCTGATCGCTCCCCTTCACTGTCGTTCTGGTTGCTGGAGCGGGGACGGGCGAGGTCTTGCCGCCATCTTCAGGGTGCTCTGGGGTTACCGGTGCAGTCTCTCGGCCACTCCCCCCCTGACAAGTACTTCTGGCGCATGACTGCTATCGCGCCAGTTCGACTATCGCTTGCAGATCTCCTGAGGCGCCCTGCCGGCAGCAACGTTTCCTCTCTATTTTAAAGTGTAACCTTTGGACTTTGTGCACACCTCCTGCTGCTGCTTTTAACTTCCTTACCTGCCCGCACTTCAGAGCGCCTACTCGCTGATCGCTCCCCTTCACTGCCGTTCTGGTTGCTGGAGCGGGGACGGGCGAGGTCTTGCCGCCATCTTCAGGGTGCTCTGGGGTTACCGGTGCAGTCTCTCGGCCACTCCCCCCCTGCCACGCCCCCCCTGACTCCTACATAATGACACCACCCTCCCGGCCGCGCAGCGGACCTGCGCAGCGGGCGCGACGGAGGCGCGCCAAAGTGGCGCCTACGTTAAGCCTGTCTGCGCCCGTCCGCGACCGGTCGGGACCCGGGGCCACTGACCCTGCCCCTTGTGTGACTTACTCCCCTGCTCAACTTCTCGCTCATTATGGTAACTGGCCTCTCAGCACTTCCCTGCTCAAACGTATTGCCGCATTAAATCTCTCTGCCCCTCTTCCCCCCCAGCCTGCTCTCACCCTGTGCATGTCCCCATGAACTGTTCCTCTGGTTTCCCCTCCTTCTCCCCCCCCCTTCCACCTACTGTTGCCTCTGCTTATCTCCTTAACACCCGTTCGGCAGGCAGGCATCAGCTGGAACTCTTTAATCTCTTGGATACTGAAATCCTTGATTTCTTGTTTCTTACAGAAACTTCTTTCTCCGCAGATTCTCTGCCTGATGTCCTATCCACTCTCCCCGACTCTTATTATGCCCTCCGTGCGGATCGCCCGGATGGGAAAGCCGGAGGGGGTGTGGCTATGATCATCCAGTCTAATCTTCAGTTCCAGCTTCTTCCTCACCCCCCATCTCCAATGTGGACTTTCTAGTTGCCCGTTCGGTGAATCTTCTGGTTCCTCTGACTATAGTCCTACTCTACCGCCCCCCTCAAAACATGCCCTCCTTTGTGTCTACTCTGCAGGAACTCCTAGCTACTCTGGTGGTCAATAACTCGTCGGTCCTTCTCTTGGGCGACTTCAATTATTGGCCTGGGGACCCCAGGGAAGACCAGACCTCTAAAGACTTTTCGGCTACTCTTCATTGCCTTAATTTTTCCCCCCATATTCATGCCCCCACCCACGTTCACGGACACACTCTGGACCAAATCTGGTTGGCCAGTCGTGCCATTTTTTCTCCCACCATCCTCCCATGCACCTGGTCGGATCACTCGCTGATCTCTTTTTCCATCGACCTTGGCGCAATAGATAAACCCCATTTACCCAAGAATATTCTAGCCCGGAACTGGAACCGGGTCGACCTCAATTCTCTTTGCACCTCTCTTGCTTCTTCCCCTCCTGATCTATCTGACCTCTCCCTCGATCTCCAAGTGGACGCCGTAAACTCATGGTTGTCCGCCTCTTGTGACTTGGTCGCCCCCCTCAGGAAATTTAAGGCCTGTCGCCCCCATGAGGCTAACAAATGGTTCTCTAATGAACTTAAAACCCTTAAATTGGACCTTAGACGGTCAGAACGCCAGTGGAGGCGCAATTATTGCCCCACCTTGCGGGCCAAATATAAATCTCTTCTTAACAGCTATAAGAGAGCTGTCCTCTCAGCCAAAACCAAATACTTTTCTGAGAAGATCACATTGGCGGCCAATAAATCTAAAGAGATCTTCTCCATTGTTTATAATTTGGTTGCTTCTGACAGAGTCAACCCTAATCTTGTTCCCTCCCAAGCTCTTTGCTCTTCTCTTAAAGATTTTTTTATGGAGAAGATCGCTAATATCAAACGTAACATTCCTCTGGTACCTTCTCTTCCTTCCTCCCATCTCCTTCCCTTGCCCTCTTCCCTTCTTGATCACTTTCCTCCTATCTCAAAGGAATCTTTCCTTGCCCTCCTTAGGAAAGTCAAGTCTGGTTCCCCCGCGGACTGTGGGCCGGCTCGCATCCTAAGGGAGCTGTTCCTTAGTTGCCCTGATCCTCCCCTCTCTCTCCTCAATGCCTCTATATCTCAAGGATCAGTTTCATCATTCTTTAAATCGGCCATAGTCATCCCCATTTTAAAAAAACCTGGTTCAGACCCCACCCTCCCCACTAATTTTAGGCCCATTTCTCTTCTCCCCTACCTAGGGAAGATCCTGGAGAATCATATTACCACCTGCCTCTCTGCTTACATCAAGGACAACCACCTTCTGGCCTCCCACCAAGCGGGATTCCGTCCGGTCCACTCGACTGAATCAGTGGTCCTTTCCGTCCTAGACGAGCTGAAGAGTAAGGTTGACTCCAACTTACCTCAAGCTTTGGTGCTCCTTGATCTGTCCGCTGCGTTTGACACGGTCGACCATTCCATCCTTCTCGGCCGTGTCAGGGCAGCGGGCGTTCAGGGCACCGCCCTCTCTTGGCTCACCTCATTTCTCCAAGGGCGGTCGCAGGCGGTCCACCTTTCAGGCTTCTCTGCCCCTACCCGCTTGGTACCGTGCAGGGTTCCCCAAGGCTCTTCCCTGTCCCCCCTCCTTTTCAATCTTTACATTCACCCCCTTATTGTTTCTCTGCTTGACATGAAGGTCTCCATGTATAACTAAGCGGATGACCTTCAGCTTGTATTTGACCTTTTCCCTTCCCCTGACTCCCTCTTGAAATTCCACACCACCCTCACTTTTATTTCTGACTGGATGAATCACATCTTAAGATAAATCCGGACAAGACGGAGTTGGTCCTGACAGGTGGTTCTTCCAGCCCGTGGTCTGCTGCCTTTTGGCCCTCCACCTTTGGTCCTCCCCCGGTCCCCTATGCTTCAGTTAGGACTCTGTGTATTAAAGTTAGCCAGGACCTATCCATGCATCCCCAGATTAGCCCAGTCGTTTCATCCTGTTTCTTTTCCCTCCGTATTATCCGTAAAATCTCTCGTTTTTTTTCCCCTGATGCCCTTAAACTTATTGTTTTGGCTATGATTCTCTCCCGTCTAGATTACGGGAATAGCCTGTACGTGGGCATTCCTGCCTACGAACTGCGCCGTCTTCAGGCCATCCAGAATCAAGCCGCCCGTCTCATTTACCATCTTCCCAAGTTTCATCACACCACTCCCCTACTCAAGTCCCTTCATTGGCTCCCCATTCCTCAGAGAACCCTCTTCAAGATGGGTTGCCTAGTCTTTATGGCCCACGCCCGCACTGCCCAGGTTTTCATAAATTCTCTGATCAGTCCTTACACTCCCAGTCATACCCTCCGTTCCTCCAATCAGGTCCTTCTCAATGTCCCTCGCTTCCGCAAGTCCAGAGTTGGTGGAACGAGGTTCTCCATTCTAGCCCCCCGCTTCTGGAACAGTCTTCCTCTGACCATCAGGTCCATCACTGTTTACCCCCAGTTCCGCAAAGCGCTTAAGACCCATCTGTTTGCCCAAGCTTAGCCTTTTTAAATTTCCCTAGGTCCGCCTCTGTGTGCTTCTGTCAAAACCCAGCGCCAGGAAGCCGCTTGGTCGCAGTGCGCTTTATCAAGAACTTTCATCTTCAACTTTTCCTCACTCCCCTCCCACACTCACCTTCTTTCAGACCTTCTGCTTTACTTTCCTTCCTCTCTCATCCCTTCCTTCACTCCTTCACTTTTTTCCCTTCCCTTACTCTCCTCACTCCACTTCACTAACTCCTTCACTTAGTCCATCTGTCCTCTTAATTCTACACTCCCCTCCCCTCATTCTGTCTCTGTTAGCCTCATTCTCTACGTCCCCTTAGTCTCTCACTCCTCTTCTGTCACGCTCACTCCCTATAACTCAGCCTTACTCCCACACTCACCTTCTTTCAGACCTTATCCTTTACTTTACTTCCTCTCTCTTCTCTTACTTCATTCCTTTACTCTTTTCCCTTCCCTTACTCTCCTTACTCCACTTCACTAACTATTTCTCAAACTCCCTGTATCCTCTTTTATCTACATTCTTCTTCCCTCATCCTCTCTCTGTTAGCCTCATTCTCTCCATTCCCTTGGTCTTTCACACCTCTTCTGTCTCACTCACTCCCTATAACTCAGCTACACTCCCACACGGTGAACAACCTTTACAACGAAACTATTACAACGCACTACCATTACAACGCGGTCATTACAACGCAAACCATTTCAACGCATTGCGCTGGGGGGCGCTCTAGGATAGGGAATAAATTTAATTTACTATCCAACACCTTCCCTAGTGTCCACGGGGACTGGTGTTGGAATAGTAAATTAAACTTTTCACTATCCAGCACCCCAAAGCGCTATGCGTTGTAATGGATTGCGATGTAAAAAACGCGTTGTAAAGGCAGGCGTTGTAATAGCCTGCGTTGTAACGTCATACATCCCTCCCACACTCACCTTCTTTCAAACCTTCTCCTTTACTTTCCTTCCTGTCTCTTCCCTTCTTTCGCTCCTTCACTCTTTTCCCTTCCCTTACTCTCCTAACTCCATTTCACGAACTCCTTCTCTTACTCCCTCTGTGCTCTTACTTCTACACTCCCTTCTCCTCATTTTCTCTCTGTTAGCCTCATTCTCTCCGTCCCCTTAGTCTGTCACTCCTCTTCTATCACGCTCACTCCCTATAACACAGCAACACTCCAACACTCACCTTCTTACAGACCTTCTCGTTTACTTTCCTTCCTGTCCCTTCCCTTCTTTCGCTCCATCACTCTTTTCCCTTCCCTTACTTTCCTTACTCCACTTCACTAACTCCTTCTTTAACTACCTCTGTCCTCTTACTTCTACACCCCTCTTCCCTCATTCTCTCTCTGTTACCCTCATTCTCTCCATTCCCTTAGTCTCTCACTCCTCTTCTATCACGCTCACTCCTTATAACTCAGCCATACTCCCACACTCACCTTCTTTCAAACCTTCTCATTTACTTTTCTAGTACTCTCTTCCCTTCTTTCACTCCTTAACTCTTTTCTCTTCCCCTACTCTCCTTACTCCACTTTACTAACTCCTTCTCTTACTCCGTCTGTCCTCTTAGTTCTACACTCTCCTTCCCTCATTCTCTCTCTTTTAATCTTATTGTCTCCGTCTCCTTAGTCTGTCACTCCTCTTCTGTCACGCTCACTCCCTACAACTCAGCCATACTCCCACACTCACCTTCTTTCAGACCTTAACCTTTGCTTTCCTTCCTGTCTCTTTCCTTCTTTTGCTCCTTCACTCTTTTCTCTTCCCTTACTCTCCTTACTTCACTTCACTAACTCCTTCTCTTTCTTCCTCTGTCCTCTTTGTTCTACACTCCCCTTCCCTCATTCTCTCTGTTAGCCTCATTCTCTCCGACCCCTTAATCTGTCACTCCTCTTCTATCACGCTCACTCCCTATAACTCAGCCACACTCCCTCACTTATGTTTCTTTCCTCCCTCACTCAGTCCTCTACTCTCACTTTTTCTTTCACTTTCTCTGTCTCTTCACTCCCTTACTCCCCATGTCTCACACTCAATTGCCTTTATCAAGTCTGTATCTCCACTCTTTCCTCAACATCACTGCTCTTTTCTTACCCTTCCACACCCCCGTTCCTTTACTACATTTTGTTCACTTATCCACATTCCCCTTGTTCACTCCCCTTCTCCTCACTCACCTCCCACACTCACCTTCTTTCAGTCCCCCTACTTCACTTCCCTTCCCCTCTCGTCCCTTTCTTTGCTTTCTCACTCATTTTCCTTTCCTCTCTCACTGCACTCCACTTCAGTTACTCCTTTTGAATTTGTTAAGAATACAGCTCTTTTTTGAGAATTGGAGGTAGTTCTAAAAAGAACTGTTTTTTTTCTTCTTTTTTCTATTTTTTTCTCAACAAAAATAAAAACAGGGAATGCAAAACTGCTCAACAGGAGCAAAAAAAAGGGGAAAAATTAGGGCTGGGGAGGGCAGCGGTGTCTCTTGCGTGTAATGAGCTTGATGCTCTGCTCACCATAGCAAAGCAATTCATCGCATTGCTTGCATTTTATAGTAATGTCATTAAAAACAGGTTGAATGTTCGAAATCATCTCTAATTCCGCTGCACGTCCTCTCCCTGATGTTGTGGCTCATCCTGTTGATGTAGAGGCACCATCCCTTGGGGGATTACGTGCCAGGTCTCAGACACTCTCCCTGGCATAGTTCTGAGGATGCCTGCGTTGAACGTGGCGAATCATTGTTGAATTTCCAAAACTGTACTTCCTTTTGGAGTCTCCTCGGGAAAGCACAGTTTGGCAGATTTTACATTCCACTTTGGGAGCATTCACCTTTTTTAATCCTTCAGGAATTGAAAAAAACTTCCAAATAAAATGTTCCTTGACCTTGGGCTGAGGAGGCTCTTCATCAATGAAACCATCTGACTCCTCACTGCTGCTGGGTGCTCTGGCAGCCATTCTTTCCACAAAATGGTAGGACAGAAAAAAACAGGTCTTGCTGTCTCCAAAGTGAAAGAAGAAGTGAAGGAAAAGGGTGGGGTTTTCATTAGTTGTAAAAAAACTGTTAACAACCAATGAAAAGAGTTATTTTAAGGTCACATGACTTGACGCGCTTACGCTGCGCTGTCCGGGGCGATAACGGGGGCGCTTACGCGGCGCGAACGTAGGCGCTCCCGGGGGCGCTTACGCAGCGCGCCTGAATGATGTTTTGGTAGCTTTACCGAAATGCAAAATCATTTTCATTTGGAAAATCAAAAATACTACTTTTATAAGTATGGTACTGAATGTCTTGCATTATTATTTAGTTTTCATACATATTTTTTTTTTACGAACGCAGAAATAGCGCTCTCGCTGCGCTCTCGGGAGAGCTTACCAGTGCGCGCACCCTGAGCGTTCCAAGTCAAAATGATACGGGTAAGCTTACCGGTGCGCGCACCCTGAGTGCCCCAGGACCAAATGATTAAAAAAAACATGAAAAATACATTGAAAAAATAATTTTACAAAAAATAAAATATTAATTCATAGTTATAAAAAACAGCTAATAAAAAAAAACACTTTAAAAATTGTAGGTTACAAACTCGATATATAAAGGAATTCGTTTTTAAAAAACCTTTGAAATTCACTGAAAAAACCATAGGTTTCACAATCGTTATAGTTAGGAATTAGCTTTTAAAAAACCTTCGAAATTCACTGAAAAAACCATAGGTTTAACACTCGTTATAGTTAGGAATTAGAATTTAAAAAACCTTTAAAATTCACTGAAAAAACCATAGGTTTCACACCAGTTATAGTTAGCTGGACATTTTACTCATACAAAACCATTGAAATTCCCACGTTATAGTTAGTTGGACTCACTATAACTCGCGCGCCCGCAATCCACTGCTGATGATGTCACATATTACATCATTCATGACATGGTCAGTGACATCACTGATGACATCACTGATGACATCTCAAATGACGTCACTGATGACATCTCAAATGACATCACTGATGACATCATTCATGTGATAATACGATGCACCTCCTCACACTCTAATCTAACCTTTGATACATCCAGTGTTAAATACAGATTACCATTCCAGAAACCATTGACACACCAATACCAGTTACAGCATACGCACTCACTGATTCCTAAGTCTACACACACATCCACTCATTCACCCATACAATCACTCATACATACAGTCACCCATCAATACAACACTATCATATACACTCATACACCTATACAGACACTCACACAGTGCCACTCATCCATGGAGTTACTCACAAACCTAGTCAGTCATTCAAAGAATCAATCACACTCCCATTTCCTCATCTATACAGTTATACACACATAACCTTACTTATTCAAACATATACTAACACATACTTACTCTCTTTTACAATCACTGATACAAGTACACATTGATCCATACAGCCACTTACGCAATCACAGGCTCTAATGTATAGTCATTGATATATGCCAACTCTCACATGCACAGTGTTTTACATATGAACTTACTTGGACATGTAGCACTGAGATATCCATTCACTCACCAACACACCCATTCACACAGTCAACCGCAAATACAGCTGTTTCCACATGCACTCGTGAACCCATACACCAAGTGAATCAACTGCTCACACATCTATGCACAGTCACACACCTCCCAGCCACCCACCCACACACACACTCACCCTCACATACAAATACTTGGGCAACCAATCAATAACCCATATATCCAGTCATATAACTACTAATCAATACATGCAGCAGCTTACACAACAACAGACATAATGATGCACAAATTCAAACAGTTTACTCACTAACCCATGCATACAGTAAGACATATTTAATCACCCACTCATATAGTCAGTCACGCACATACTAAATCCTTTATCCAGACACTCATACATACACTCATTCTTCAATATGTTAAACATATTTTAACTTTACAGAAACACACAGACACTGGATGATGTCATCAGTGATGTAATCAGTGATGTCATTTGAGATGTCATCAGTGATGTCATCAGTGATGTCACTGACCATGTCATGAATGATGTAATATGTGACATCATCAGCAGTGGATGGCGGGCGCACGAGTTATAGTGAGTCCAACTAACTATAACGTGGGAATTTCAATGGTTTTGTATGAGTAAAATGTCCAGCTAACTATAACTGGTGTGAAACCTATGGTTTTTTCAGTGAATTTCAAAGGTGTTTTAAATGCTAATTCCTAACTATAACGAGTGTTAAACCTATGGTTTTTTCAGAGAATATATATATATATATATATATATATATATATATACATACATGTATGTGTGTTTATATATGGATGTATATGTTTATATAAATAAATATATATATTTTTACAAATATTTACTTTAGTTCAAATCTTTGTAGTTAGCACAAATATGTTTTCATTGATTTTGTGATGTGTTTGGTTTTCGTTTTATTTTGGGTGATTTATATGTATTTTCGTAATGGTATATGTTTAATTAGTTGGTAAAATATGTTTATATGTTGTTTAATTGTTATTTTCATAATTTATTTTAAGTACAAATTATTATTAATATGTTTTGTAATTATAATTTAATTATGTTGGTGATATCAATGCAGTCGAGTTTGTGTGAATTTATATTTTTGACTACTTATATGTTTATGATAATTTTGTTATCAATATTAGTAAAACGCTTTATTTATGACAGCAATATTTTTGTTGGCGAACTTTGTGATTTTGGTGTCAAATAAGTTATTACATTTTACTCTATGCTTTGTGCAGGGTTCTACCCCCATACAAGTAACCCAATTACCTAATACGCCACTGTCATTATTATGCCATACATGTCTTTTTATTGCACAACAAATATTTTTCCTGGCTTCCTAAGATTCTGTTGGCAATATTATGTAACTTCCATTGTGTCTTACTTTCTCTAGCCTGACAGCCCTTTGCTCATTGGGCTCTCTGCAAGATGGACTGCAACTCTGTTAACCTGCTACCTAGTTGCCTGCTGCCCTGATGCCTGAGTGAAGGATTGGGCCTGCATCTTGAACCCATGACCCCCAAGGGTGACTCCAAGGGCAAGTTGGCTGACCTCCTGATCAGAGCCTCAGGGACAGAACAGGCTCCAACAGCCTTAAACCCAGCTCCTGAACCAGAGGCGGCTGGCACAAGGAAGCACGGCAGGGCGCGACAGGGGGGAAGCTGACAGACGACGGAATAGGTGTTAACTTATTTATTTAATTATACCTAATATGTCGTCTGTCCATTTCCCCTTGCCCCCTCCCCACCCAACCGCCCACCACGTTTACCTGTGCCAGCCGCCGCTGGCCTGGACTCTGCTACCTGTGAGGCTGTCTTCCCAAGTGGTGCCAACCCAGTTCTTGACTCTTGGAAGTGGGCCTGAAGTGTTCTGCCAGCCCATTTGTCATCCCTACAGAACCAACACAGCTCAAATCAACAAATGGAACCGCTGCATGACACATCTCCAATGCAGGACTATCACACTGCAGCCCGCCGCCCCTCGCAACCATTGCTGCATGATGCATCTCCATGCATGGACCACACATTGGCACTGCAGCTCCTCAAAACCTCTATTGCATGACACACCTCCAGGCACGGACTTCACATCGCCACCTAAGAACCGCAATGCCATGATGCTCCCCACAAGAACCTCGCATCGCCTCTGCTGTACACAGCATCATCGACTTGGGACTTCGCATCACTCCGCAACAAGGATTTAAGGTACTTTATTCAGTGGGGCTAACTTGGTCCCTATATCTTGCCGGCGCACCATTGCAGATGGCCTGAATGGGTGACTTTGTCTTGGTCCTGCAAGGCCAGACAACCATGGTTTCCGCTTTGTGCTTTTGACGCTATTTTCACTTAAATCTTTAAAATTGCTTATCTACGTTGCTACTGATTGGATTGTAATAATTCTGGTGTAAAAAATGTATTACATTTTACTCTATGTTTCCAAATCGGTGTAGAATATTTCTTGTGCTTGCACCTTATTACTCTTAGAAGTGCTGCATAAATATTTTATATATTGCCTCTAATTTTAGCCTGACTAAGTTGTGCCAAGCTTCCAGAGGGTTAAGCAGCACAGGTTAATTTGTGATTTGCTTGTATTTCACCCTGACAGACATTGTGATTGCTGCTTGAGTGGGGTTTCACCCCCTCAACAAGTAACCCGATTTCCAACAGACTGAAATCCAAGTAAACAAGCATTTGCAATACAATCAGTCTCGCCTTTCGGACCTTGTATGCATTTAGCTATGCAGCACATTAGCCTGCGTGACACACCAACTATGGGAACACATGGAGAGAAATATTGCCTTTCAGCTGGAAATGTTATAGTCTAAATCTCTGTTTTTAATATAAAATCAGGGCCTTCAGTGGTCATAAAACTGAAAATACAAGATTTGAAAAAATATTATTGTCTACGGGTGCCCATGGAAGACAATTTCTATGGACTGGAATCTAGAGAATGCTAAAGTGATTCTGGTATTTTAATAATAATAATAATAATAATAATCCACATTTGTGAAGCGCACAATCACCCGTAAGGGTCTCTAGGCGCTCGGGGCCGTCGAGAAGATCAAGCAAGCTATTGCCCAGAGTCACATGGTGCTGAGCTAATCTGCCGCCGGTGCCGGGGATTGAACCGTGATCCCCAGACGCCGGAGTCAGTCGCCCTAGCCACGGCGCCACCTCTCTGCTAGTCGCTAGTCGCCACACCTCTGCTAGTCGCTTTCTATCAAGGAAGTTAAATAGAGGCAGTTGCCAGAAAAAATAAGAAAAAGAAAGTCCCTAAGCAAAAAGAAATTCTAGTATTTTACTGACCTCTACTGGTTGTTTTCTATCAAGACAGTTAAATAGAGGCAGTTGAACAGAAAAAAGTCCCTAAACGGAAACAGACAAGTCCTAGGGCTGATCTTCAGAGCCCACAAAGTACATACACATATAAGTATACACTAAAGTATATACACTAGAGTATATACTAAGGTATATACAAGAGGTCTTGAATGCTTGACCTAAACAGGATAGTAAGTAGGCCTAGGCGGGGAACTCCTCTCTGTTCGTGGAGTTTGCATAGTTTGCCGCATACCGTGCTCTGAGGAGCTTGCGGAGTGCAGAAAACTCTGTAGTGCAGTGGAGTTTTTTCCCCACTCATGCCCACGAAAGGTAAGTTTACGAGCGCGAGTTGACGCTCGGATAGAATGTCTACTCGAGCAGCAGAAAGACCAGTGCTAACAGCAGTTCGCACTCCACTCCACCACTTACAAAACTTTGCAGAGTTTTTTTGTAATTTCGTGAAGTTCCGCATAGCAAAACTCTACGAACTACGCCCAGGTTTAATAGTCAGTATACACAATTATGTACATAAGGTGAAGTAGAGCTAGAGGGGCAGTTGCTGGAGGGCATCCTGTGATGACTTTAAGACAGAGGCATCTGAATGAATCTTTATTCTCATGACTGTAAGTTGAGCACATGCTGTTTTGACTTACTCTTAAAGTTAGAACAATCATTCACTAGCTTTAGATCTTTGGGGAGATTATTCCAGTGTTTTATCCTTTCTAGTTCAGATAATCTGGTTACATATTTGTACAAATTTCCTTTTGGGATGAACACTTTTCAGTCAGATCAGGAATGCAGGGGATGACTGATTGGTAGAAATGATGTGACAAATATTTTGGGAATATCCATTGATCATTTTCCTAACCAAGCTTAGAGCTTTGTGTTAGATCCTGTGATTCATGGTCAGCCAAGTCAGTTGAGATCTCATGATAGATACATGGTCACCGCTCCTCAGATAGTATATGATAATTTTGGCTCATTTCCTTCAATTGTAGTCTGTGAACAAATTTTGGGGAATATCTAAATATATAAGCATACAATTTATAATCACTGGTTTCTATATTAGTAATTAGTTGATAGTTAACAAGGGCAGATAGTTAATAAAGCATACAATTGAAAATAGTGGGATTTCACAGTGGTTTGTATCAGAGGGTCAAATGATAGCAGAGACTTGTAGCGATCGACCAGATTTCACGCTACATCATTGAGTGCTGGAAATTGACCTAGCTGTAGAGGCCAGTACACCAGTATAATAACTAATAACTCAGCCGAAGTCCATACCTTTCCCCATAAAATCAATGGGGCAATATTTATTCTATCTCTGACATAGTCTAAACCCACTTCAGAGTGACAACATTTTGTAGGAGAGCTAATGGGGATCAACAGTAATCTTTTCAGGAATTTATTTTCTAAAATTTGAAATATTTTGGGAATTTCCATTGATCATTTTCCCAACCAAGCTTAGAACTTTGTGTTAGATCCTGTGATTCATGGTCAGCCAAGTCAGGAATTTATTTTCTAAAATTTGAATCTGGCTGCTTTTTTGGTGAACCCCAACTCCTGCCCCATATGTAGCAAACGAAAGGTATTTTGATTTGTATAAAGTCAACATTTCTGTCACTGGCTTATGTCCCAGTTTGTACGCAAAACAGAACAGCCCTCTATAATTCTACTAGTATGTTGGGACCTGGCTACAATCAAATGGTCCAAATTTAGTTTATTATTAAAAACATTCCCCAGGTATGTAAAATTGGTACCTTATCAATGACCTTTTCTTTTAACACAAATGTTTGCGTTTTAGTCTGCTTGGGGCCACATACCATGATGAATGATTTACTGAAATTTACTTTCAAGTTCAAACCCGTCATAAAATCAGTAAAAGCAATCAACTTTTTTTTAACGCTATTTGCCGGTAAGGCCATCAAAACCGTGTCATCGGCTTATGATAATAAGGGGGACCAACTGCCCTCCTATACTAGGATAATCCAGGTGCTGATCTAGTAAAACATTTCTCCACCTCTATTTGTATATAAAAGAAATAAAAAGGGAGACAGGATACCGCCCTGTCGCACGTCCTCTGTTGAGGCAGTAGGTCTAGTCTTCTCTCCTCCTGGGCCGTAACGAATAAAGACAGTGGTTGACGCATGCAACCTGCGTAGCAGGGTAATAAGAGCTTCCTCAAAGCCCATTTTTTTCCATAAGTGTCGATAACTTACCCCGACTTACTGTATCAAATGCACTGGATAAGTCCATGAAGGCCAGGTGGATTGAACCTCCCCTGGCCTCCATGTACTTACCTCACTCACTCACACTCCCCACATCCACTGAAGAAGAACGGGAAGTCTAGGATTCTCTTACATTGCACCCAAGACTTGATACAACTTCCTTCTACACATCAGGGTTTCCTTCTCACTTCTTGAATTTCGCAAGAAGCTGAAGACCTTGTACTTCGACTAATTCCTCAGGGCTGATTCCCATCACCCTCAGTCCTACACCGACACACCCTCTACAGTGCTTGGATACTCAACTAGTTGATTAGCCGCGCTGTACAAATCAACATAACTTATCAAGTCTCACAGAGCATCAAATAACATGTTACCTGATTCTACACATTCATGGGGTTTGCAAAGTATTGTAAAGTATTTCTACTTCAAGAATCTTAGCTACGAATGGTAGCATAGAAAAGAGTCAAAAGTTGAACGTGTTCACATTTTGTTTTTCAAGGGGGAGAATAAATGCTTGTTCATTAACAGCTTGGAAGCGGTCTCGCTGGAGGGATACATTGATGATGCAGAAGTGGTCATCAGCCATCGCTCCTACCTTTTCCATCATTAACGTAGCAGGCCATGTGCCTCTGAGCATGAACATGATTGTTTCATTTTGGGTACTGGTGTGACCATGTTTTTACTGTAAATGTAAGTAGCTTGTTTATAAGGTAACACGTTGGGGTGGAATGTTCATCAATATAAGTAGGTATTCTTGTTGATTTTGTTCCAGACATTCACATTGCTTAGGAGGAATAGTTAACCAGAGAATCAAACAAAGCTTTTTAGCGGGTAATTCTTTGGTAGGCTGCCTATTTGAAGTATATAATAGGTGACAAGGGATGAATGTGCTTCATGGGATTCAAGGTGATAATGGCTGGTCCTTATTGTTGCTGGTAGTTTGTAACAGAACTTAGGGCCAGATGTAGGTCGCCAATTACCGGTCGGTAACGGCCGATTTCGGCCGTTACCGACCGGTAAATGGGTATTTGTGATGTAGGGGGCCTATTTTACAGATTCAGTAAATTTACCGAATCGGTAAAATACAGAATCGGTATTTTTACCGATTCGGTAACGGCCAGATGTAGGTGGGACTCTTCAGAGTCCCTAAGGCCTTACAGATTCGGTATTTTACCACCCAATCCAATTGGGTGGTAAAATACCGAATCCAGGTGTGCATGCACATGTGTGCATGCACACCTATGCCATGTGACAGACAGACATGCCCTTAGGGCATGTCTGTGTGCCACATGGCACACATGCCTGTATTTGGGGTGCTAGAGGGTGTCAAAGTGACACCCCCTGCACCCTTGCTGGAATCGGTATTTACCGAATCGGTAAATACCGATTCGGTATTGCCCATGGATTCCTATGGGCTTCAAGGCCCATAGGAATCAATGGGCATTACCGAATCGGTATTTACAGAATCGGTAAATACCGAATCTTAACGATTCGGTATTTACCGATTCTGAAATACCTACATCCCCCCCCTCTATTTTACCACTTCTTAAATACCGAATCGGTAAAATTCGGTATTTAAGAAGTGGTAAAATAGAATTACCTACATCTGGCCCTTGGCTATCTGCACAGAGAACAAATTAGCACTTAGGCGCTATCTCTTGATAGGTGGGATGGTTGTGGGAGTAGGCTCCTTTGGGTGTATCACCAATCCTTAGTTGTATGAAGGTGGGCCGATTGCCATGCATAGCCCTGTGGGTGATGCAGAGAGCCTTGAATTAGCAGAATCAGCCACCGGTAAAGAGAAGATGACTTTCAGGGCTCGACAGATGGAATTCCAAAGGCATAGATACAATTGTTTTCTATCTGTCACATTCAAGATTTCTTACAGTCTTCGGAGTAAGTTGAGCAGAGCTCCAAATTATAGAGCATTGGCGTAGTGTGCAATACCACTATGAGTGGTAATATAGTAAAAGTTCAGAGATTTGCTGAGGAAGATTACCCATTGGCAGAACATTCTCCAAGAGAGGAGTTGCCACTTCCTCCACAAATTTGAGAATTTTCATTACCAACCAACTCGGGGGCATATTATCAAGACAGGCGATAAAATTATCTCTGTTTTAGCAGCAGAAAACTGCTGCTAAAACGGCGATAATAGGCTTGATAATGTGCTCTATGGAATTCCAATTGAAGCCCATGTTAGATGTGAAGGACATCTAACATGGGCTTCAATTGGAATTCCATAGAGCATATTATCAAGCCCATTATCTCCGTTTTAGCGCCAGTTTTCTGCCGCTAAAATGGCGATAATTCTTTCGCCTGTCTTGAAAATATGTCCCTCAGTCCTTACAGTGGGCATATTCCTATCTCTCCCTCTACTTTATCTATCTTTATCCTTGACATCTGTCCTTTTCAACTGCTGTGTTGCAATTGACTGAGGTGATTGAAGCAGTGATATGTGTGACCGTGAGATTTTATTAATGCACACTTTCGGAAAATGTTGGCCAAAGTTATCAAACTTCATAATGTTCATAACATTTGTGAAATGTAAAAATAAATCTGTGTGAAAAAGACAGCAAAAATAGATTTCACAGGAAAAAAACTCTTTAACAACAGCTGCTATGTGGCGCATTCCCCTTGTAAATATGCGCCAAAGTGTCAGCCGTGATTTGCGCAGGCAAGATCTGGGTAAATTATTAATCGAAGCCTTTTTATGGTAGAAAAGGAGGGCAAGCATCCACTGCAGTGTCTCAGAGTGAAGGGTCTCTGCGGTACGCACTGCCACAGCATAGCAGAACCTCAGCATTACGAAATACTGCTTACTTGTTTTTCAGCAAAATAAGTGGCAGGATTAAACTCTGACAAGCTTCCATTTTGCTGGTTTATGTGCTCAAAATATTTGCTAAAATTTTCCGAAACATTAAACTCAGGGGCGTAGCTTCAAGGGGGTGTTACACCCCCCCCAGTAAATTAATATTCTGGTAGATAGTTGGGAACGGGTGTTTTCAGTCGGGTATGTTGAGGTGTCTGTCGGATAGCACTAGGAAGTTTTACATGGACAGACAAAAACACACACTGTCTGGTTTGGAAAGTTTTAAAAAATGTTGGTAAGTTTCCAAAAGGCTGTGTTTTCCCTCTCTTAGTACCCCTACCAATCTGCATTCCTCTCCCTTTTCACTGCCCCTTAAGCATAATGTATTTTTACATTATATGCTGGCGTGATTGTCTTCATTGACCAAGCTACTCCCCTGAGTAAAACAGAAAAATATTCCATCCCATTTTCCAGCACAATACGTGCAACATCTATATAAATTTGTATCTAACTTATTTGCAAAAAAATAAAACTCACAAATCAATATTTAGCAGGAAATATTCCTGCAGAAATTGTGTTAATTTGCTTGAAAACTACTCAAAAGTGTAAATGCCCACAAGATTCATAACGTTTTGATTCACAAAATGTGTGAAATGTATCTTCTTCTGCCGGCAGAATATAAAAAATCGCATTCTAAAGACTACCTTCTGCCAGGCTATATTTTCTTTCTTATATCTCATCAATTTGAGTCCAATGCAGCCCAGTCTTCACTCTGTCCAGTGTTTATGCATTTCTACACACCAAAGGAGGGAAACCAAGGAAGCTACTGATAGGCCAGAATGTGACATTAACAGTGAGATTCTGAAACATAACTAAAAGACATTTTATTGTGGAACAAAACTGCACGGTTTGAACTGGGGTAAGTCAAAATTAAAAAGCAAAAAATGACGCTGTAAATGGTACAATTTCAGCTATATCAGCTTGGCCTGCAAACACCTTGACATTTCTTTGAGTTATATGATGGGAACACAGTATCTATTATTTGCTTTTACAATGACTTTCATTTAATTGAGAATTCTTTCGAAATGTCCGCACAAACCTGGTTGTAGTTTAGCAAATAAATGCAAAACATATCAAATATTTTTTGGACTGTTATTTTAAATGCCTATTTTCAGAATACTGTATGTCAGTCAAGATTGTCCAATCTGTCTTACATATTGAAGTAAGAGGGCAGACTGACAGTTTGGAATGTTTTCGAAAAGTAGGTTTAGCTTGTACTGCTCCCAAGATGAACATACATCAGATGTTTTTTTCAAGAGTTTCAAATGGATGCTGTCTGAACATTTATGAAAACCATATGGCCGAATTGCAAGGGGAACTATTGTGAAAGTGACAAAGAAAAACAAATAATACAAATTAAAATTTCAAAAATTAAACAAAGCAGTTAAAAGTGTGCAAGGCAATATTCCCTCTGGAGTCTCCCAACGGTAAAGTATAGGGAAGGTTTAAAAAATGCATTATAACCCGAAGCTAAATATAAAAAATATTTTTATTTTATTTTAAATGTGAATGTAAATGTACTTTATATAATTAGTTTAACAGAATAAAAAAAATGCTATAGCACTATTAACTTAATTTTGAAATAAATGTTTCACTAATAGAACTATATTGAATGAAATTAAAATCATTCTTCTGAAGTCAAAATTAAACAATAAATCCAAGCCGAAAGAAAATAAATATTTTAAATATGCATGAAGTAATGTTGAGAATTAATTGAAAATAATTTTATATTTAATAAACATAGTTACAATATATTCAAAATGGGGCATTGAAATATTTTGTAATTAATGAATAAATATGCACTATTTTATATATTGAAGATTAAATGAGAATTCATTATATTTTTAACTATTGTACATAATTGAATAGAACATTATTTGTTGTGGGGTTTTATTTTATTTCCCGAACTCCTTTATTTTCTACGGGAGGGTGTTTCAGTTCCAGTGGTTGGCCATGTGTGGTGCTTACTTTAATACTATTTTTTTTGTACCTTAAACTCAGATTTTATGAATAAGCAAAAAGTAGTAAACTTCCTTAAAAAGAGTAAGTTACTCACAAGTGTGAGTTATCGTTTTAAATCAGGCCCTTAATGAAAGGCCAAAAGTAGTAAAGTCACTCAAAAAATGTATGATACCTGCCTGAATCAGGACGTTAGTGTGCGAATTTCATACAGATCATCGTGCAGCGAGACAGGTATACTAGAAAGCCCAGAATCTGCAGGAAGCCTGGTTGGAAACATGAGTGTTATATGTTGGCAAGTCATCCCTTCATTGTAGTTAAGTTACTTATGTGTGTTCTAAAAAACAGCCTGTAGATTGAATACCAGATTCGGAATCTGCTATCCATAAGGAGTTTGTTCCACCCATCCAAGGTCTTATAGAAAGGAAATAAACCAGCACTTCACTACCCACCTCAGCAAACCTTCAGCTCTTCAACACCATGCAGTCCGTAATCAAGCCCAACCACACTATAGAAACAGCACTCCTCACCGCCACAAACAACATACGCTCTCTGCTGGTTCTTTCCTTATTAACAGATAGAATGCAAGCCATCACCCGGGTATCTTACTCCTCGGAAGCCTTCATCTTTTTTGCGGAGTGCCTCAAGGTACATCGCTCAACCCCACCCTCTTCAACACACACATAATCCCTCTGGTCAACGTCAACTGCGCATACAACATTCTCTCCTACGCCGATAACATACAACTCATACTCTCCCTCTTGGCCAAGACCCCCAACACAAAAAACAAGCTCACCGCAGAGAGTGTCACCCCGATGTTAGGAGCGTTTTCAAACTTCTATGAGTCACATATATGAGAATACACAAGAGGAACCCTAATTATCCCACACAGAAACTGTGAATATTAGAAAGGAAACTAAATGAGGACCTGCAACACCCTTCTTCCTGAAGCTCATGTATTGCAGAAGTCCAAAACTGAAAAAATCCTAGTTAGGAAACGCACTCCGATTGCAGAATTTAAACATTCCCATCAATATTTCATGATGAGCATGAGTTTGTTATCCATGTGGTAATGGAACCAGGTCCTCTCAATGTGTTGCAAGTTTGGTCCCTTTGTGGAAATTAGTGAAAAGTGAAACATTTTAAAAGAGAATATGTGTGTGCAGCTATGGTTAGAACTGTATAAAATTTGATGATATCTTTACGTAGGGGTCTCACGGGTATACTTCAAGAACTTGTTTGGGCAGTTTACCCCTTCCCTGCGCTGCAAATTCCGCCACGGCGCGGGGGGCTACGGGGTGAGCGCAGCGCTTCGGGGCTCAAGACGGCTCCACGCCGTCATGAGTCACGGGTGGCATGTGCTCATGACGGCATGGTTCCATCATGACCACGCCCGCTCATTAATTTGCCAGCACAGGAGGGGAATTAGTGCCTCGTGGGAGGAGTGGCGGCGGCATGACGGCTCCACGCCGTCATGAGCACACGCCGCCCGTGGCTCATGACGGCGAGGAGCCATCATGAGCACACAAGGGGTTAATGGAAACTAGCAGATTTTAAATCACGTTGGGTGAGTATCATTGGTTTCCTGCCAATTTATCTGGAAGTTATCTGGTGAATCTCATGCTAATTATAGCATATCTACATGCACTTAAATGCTTTTTTAATGTGCCTTGCATGTTATACTAAAATAATACCTACAAATCATTATCAGCTTCCCATAGTGAGCTTTGCCACACATAAACTCTGTCCTTATGTCAATTTTCTTATTTCCCTTGCCCATTTTAAAGCCCCAGAAACACACCCTATCAAATCGATTTTTATGCCTGGCTTAAAGATAGATTTGGGGCCTGACAGAGTATGAAGGACATTACAAAACATGGCGTATATCCTGTCTGCAGTATTTGAAGTGCTATAGGCTTTAATACACTTGCCATATGGTGGACAGGACATCTTCCATTTTGTGACAGATTATCTTTTCAGCCAAACTCTGATCATGGGCCCTAGTTGTTTCATCAAAAAAATAATTGGAAAAGCATACATAGTGTTAACAATAAAGCAACAGGACGCCTAAAGTGCAACCAGCATTTAATGCAAAATAGCAGGCAGCACATCAAAAGAATTAAACAATTGTCATTTGGGCTGACCATTGCTCTTAATAAAAATGGTGAATTGGGCATACAAACTATGAAAACGTACACATTTAGACTAGTATATATACACACATTTTTAATACAAATCAATGGACTTTAAACCCATGACATAAAGTTGTTACTTTCAGCAAAACCATATTTAATGGATCGGTGGGATAGTCTTCTCCACAAGGAAGCTGAAAACACCCTTTAGAAGACGATTTAATTCAAAAATACAATACAGGGGAGGCGTGGCTAGCGACCAGGCAAAATGGCCGCACACTAATAGAGCTCTGTGACGGTATAAGTCATCCCCGCTAAATCCGTCCACTTATCCTGTGAAAGATCGGATCTGTGCCCCAGCATCGGAATCGGGCGAATCTCCGGTCCACGGAGCACTGCTTCTGGGACCTGTACCCCTGAGCCTCGCAGAGTGACATAGCGGTGGAAATAGCGGCCTCCTCGCCACACCGGAGCCGGGGACTGTATTTGACCGGCGGCCCGGCGGCGCGGCGTCCTAGGCGGACAGGACATCATCGGAGTGGAGGTGAGGAGTCGAGGCCACCTCACGGCAGCGCCGCCTGCAGGAAGATAAAGTGGACTCCTGTTCACAGGGCATGAGGCCAAGGGGACTGGACACCGCGATACCCAGCGACGCGGGAGTCTTCGCGCCAAAAACAATTGAAAGCGGCCGTTAACCCGCAGCAGTATCACCATCCCCGGCGGGCGCGCAACAGCGGAGCGGAACCACCGCACGGTTCTGCGGACCCCGGGGGGCCACAGGCATTATAGCCCCAACCAAGGCCCTCCACGGTGAAGGGGGGGGCAGTGTGACCGCCAGCACCACAGGACCGTTGCAGTAAGGTGCGCGAACCACCTGTAGCAGCGCTGAGGCCACAGTACAGTACCAGCACCAGGTCCCGGGGGACACGGAGTGGGCCTCGCCCACAGGCAGTCAATTGGACACTGGTGGACTGCTATATCGGGGGCGTGAAGCCCAGACAACGCTGAAGGGGCCCCAAAGTCAAAGTGAGCAGGAAAAGTTATCAAGGCCCAGCAAGATGAGTGGGAGGGGGACCAGAGGACAGCCACCCCCACGGCTAGATAAGTTCGCCTACACCAAAGACACCTCAGACGCCCCCCAGGCGGACGCGTCCCGCACCTCGCCCCAGCTGTCGCAGCCCAACACCTGGGCAGCAGGCGACGACCAGGTTACGCTCCAAGATGTCATGGCTGCACTGAAAAAGATGCAGACATCGATGGGATCAATCTCCACCGACGTCTCCCTAATCAGGGCGGACTTTGCGAAACTGTCAGATCGCTTAATAGAAGTTGAAAAGACGACGTCGGGACTAACGGGTGATACGGCCAAACTCAAACAAAAAATGCAGAGGTTGGAGGATGACAACCGCCTCATGAAAGCCAAACTCGAGGATCAGGAAGGCCACTCCCGGCGCAATAATGTGCGCATAGTGGGTGTGCCGGAGTCAGAAGGGGGCCCGGCACTGAACCTATATGTAGAAGACCTAATTCAAAACCAGCTCCAACCGAAAGGACTGTCCAAATACTTCTCGGTGGAACGCGCCGACCGCGTACCAGGAGGAAAGCCGCGACCGGGAGCACCGCCGCGTCCGATACTGGTGAGGATCTTTAACTTCCGTGACCGTGACGCGATTCTGCAGGCCGCGAGAATTGCCCCACCGCTGAAAATTGATAACTCAGAGGTCTCTTTTTATCTCGACTATACGGCGGCGGTGGCGCAGCAATGACTTAGCTTTACGGAAATCAAAAAGGAACTTAGAACTCGGGAACTGAAATATGCAATGATATTCCCGGCGAAGCTGCGCGTAGAATCGGAGGGGAAAGTGTGGTTTTTTGAATCACCTGGAGACGCACAAGACTGGCTGGAAGGCTGGAGACCAGCGGGAGGGCCCAATAATCGAGACGCGAGATGACACAACAGATAACGGGACGACCGATGAGCTCGACAGATGGACTTCATGGCTGACCTCTGCAACAACCCCGCTCGTGGATTCCAGGTTGCAATGGACAACATCTAGTAAGCAGCCGAAACACAGCGCATCTGTAATACGGACTGGGATTTGCGGGTGGCGGAGGGGCGGAGGGAGGCGGTTGTGCTTGCATCACGGGTAAGCTGCTCTGTGGCAAAATGTTGGACCCAAAGAAGACTGCCGCAGGTAGGACACACTAAGTTGGCACAGCATCACGTGAACACTCTAAGGGGACTAGGATTTCATCGCCGTCACAGAAGTCTCACCCTCCAGAATGTTCCAAATGTTTAAGGGTAGCAGGCACTCTGCTCAGTTGGGGTGGTGGACAGTTTGGGATCCGCCGGGCAGGGAGGCAGGGTGGGGGGTGGGGGGGTTGGCTGGTATCGGCCTAGTTTCGCACTGTTATAGGTTAATCAGTACACACTTAAGATTACTGATAGGGATCAGGAACACGCGCACAGGTCCTTTGTTAATCGCGTTAGTATGTAAGGGCACCTTAATGACACGCTTCAGCCTTGCGGCACAGATATATATCGGGCACATAACAGATTTCCAGTCAGTATACAATGGCATACTCTACAGAAGGAGTCCCTAACTCCCGAGCTGCGAACATGTCCTGCCATACACTGTCAGTGATATCCTGGAACGTTAATGGGCTGGGACACAAGATAAAACGGGGTCTGGTTTTACAATACCTGAAGAGGAAGGGCCCCACTGTCGTGCTGCTCCAGGAAACACACTTGATGGGTGGGGCCTGCAAAGCGCTAGATCGGTGGGGTTTTAAGATGGTCACTCACGCTGAATTCACATCGGGCTCCCGTGGGGTCGGGATATTAGTCCACAAAAGCTCCCCACTGGTGATACACAAAACCTGCTCAGACGATCAAGGCCGATTCGCTGCCCTGTCTTGTCAGTGGGAAGGATGCAGGTACAACATGGTCTCCGTATACATACCCCCAGCACTTCACCAGCCAGCCTTCAGAGACCTGGGTAAATTCCTGTTGGACCTGCTGGAAGGGGAGCTGATCATGGGTGGGGACTTTCAATGCGGTGGTAGACGCTTCAATGGACCGCAGGCCCCCTAGGGATACCCATGGACACAATCAAGCCCTGAGAGAATTCCTAGCTGCAATAGGACTGATGGATTTGTGGCGGCTTAAGCACCCTACGGATCGCCGGTTTACCTTCCACTCAGGGGCACACAATAGTCTTTCGCGTATAGACTACTTGTTCACGATAGCGGTTTCCCCTGACAAAGTGAGTACAGTGGAACATCTGCCCAGAGGCATCTCTGACCACTCCCCAATACACCTCACTTACACAACACAGACACCAAGGCAGAGACGAGTTTACCCGATATACCCAGGATATCTCCAAACTCCCACCATAGCTAAGGCCTTAAAGAAATCCACTGAGCAATATTTCACGGAAAATGTACACTCTGTAGAATTGCCGAGCATATTGTGGGAGGCCTAAAAGTCAGTGATCCGTGGTTACGCCGTATCCTCCATTACCCAATACACCCTAGAACGCAGGGAACACTTAGACGCACTGGAAATGGCAGTGCAGAGGGCGGAGGTAGCGCATGCAGACGCACCAACTGAAGTGACAGCACAAAGCGTAACACTAGCGACCCAGGAATACAGGGCATGCGCGTGGGAGCAAGCGAAAACTAGACACATGAACACCTTGCACAGGGTATATGAACTGGGGGACAAGATGGTCAGGATGCTGGCGTGGCTCGAGAAAAAGGAGCGAGCAAATAGATGTATCACACAGCTGACGCTTGAAGATGGTACAGTCTCTGCTGACCCCCAACTTATTGTGGAGGATCTGGCGACCTATTACGAACGGGTTTACACCCCACGAGCCACGGCAACAGTAGATGACAACTTGCACTTCTTACGAGCTATAGACTTGCCGGCATTACCGTTAGATGATATGCAAGCGTTAGAAGCAGACCTCACAGTAGAGGAACTGGGGCGGGCCCTAGCGGCCCTCCACACGGGAAAGGCGATGGGCCCCAACGGTTTGCCAGTAGAGCTCTATAAAAAGATGTCAGGAACCATCACACCTCACTTGCTCGTCCATCATCCCCTTTTGTATCGCTTTGTTCGCCCTAAGTGTGGCAGGGTATGCTCAGACGTGAGTCCCTTGTTCACTTGGCCACTGGATTCAAGATAGCCTGGCTGATGAGGATTATGAATCCGAAACCGGTCCCAGGATGCTTGTTTCCGGTCCAAGGAAGACATGGCTTGGCAGTTCGGGCTGGACTGTTCCCATAAGGCACAGGGTCAGACTGATTTACATATAGCCATGTCTGAACTGGGGTGGCTGAGTGAACTAAAGAATGGTGATGGATTAAACCCAGATCAGTTGACTGGGGGTGAGTGTTTGATTTGTTCAAACGCTCCGTCCATCATCCCCTTTTGTATCGCTTTGTTCGCAACGTATACTGACTGCCTGGGGGGAGAACCCTGCCTAAAGTTCAAAGGCTAGCGACGATCGTGGCAATTCATAAACCGGGTAAACCGAAGGACCAACCATCGTCCTACCGCCCGATCTCACTGTTAAATGCAGAGGCAAAAATACTGGCTAAGACACTGGCACTCTGCCTACAGCCATATCTTACCACCTTAGTCCAGCCTGACCAATCAGGATTCATGCCTGGCCGCAACACCTCCCTCAACCTACGGCACCTACACAGTGTACTGGCCCGCATACCTCTGATGAAGGCAAACGCAGTCATCCACTCACTGGACGCCACGATGGCGTTCGACCTGGTCGAATGGCCGTTCCTTTTTGCAGTACTTCGGAAGCTAGGGTTCGGCCCTAAATTTTGTGGGTGGTTTGAACTGTTGTATGCGGCACCGCTGGCACATGTAGTGGCGAATGGACATATCTCCAGGGAAATTCAGTTGGGGAGAGGAACACGACAGGGTTGCCCACTGTCTCCTCTCATCTTTGCCCTAGTGCTGGAGCCTCTGGCCGCGTGGCTGAGACAGGAGCCGCGAATACGGGGGATACGATGGGAGGAGGACTGGGAGGACTGAGTGTCTTTATATGCCGATGATGCGATCATATATCTGTCATCGCCGGAAGACTCCCTGAGGGCCCTGTTGGAAATCCTAACGCGGTACGGGACAATGTCCGGATATACCATCAACTGGTCGAAGTCACTACTGTATGTGCTCTACGGGCCAGTACCCGAATTACCACCGGGATGCACACTCCAAATCGCGAGTACCGGGTTCAATTACCTGGGGATATATGTCACACCACAGGTAGATATATTTATGGCAGAAAACCTCACACGTCTTAAGGTGGACGTCAGACATTGGCAATCGCTGTCATTGACACTGCTGGGGAGGGCGGCATTATTCAAAATGTTAGCACTGCTCAGGTTCCTGTACGCCCTGCAAAACACCCCTTTCCCAGTCCCTCTGTCCTACTTCCGGGCCATTGAAGCAGAAGTCACCTCACTGTTATGGGACGGCCGACCACCCCGTATTGCGCAGCGCAAACTGGTGCATAGCTGGTACGATGGTGGCATTGCCCTACCAGATGTGAAACTTTACTATTGGGCCACTCAATTGATGATAATAAACCAGTGGCTGCACGTTCCACATGATGAGCCGGCGTTCCGGCTAGACAGGGTCCTCCTTCCTACACAGAACCTAATGAGAGCTCTTTACACTAACAAACGAAAACCTAGACTCACAGGTCCCACTGCGCACACCATAAAGATCTGGCATACCGCGCAGAGGGCGCTGGGATGGGAGGGAGTACTAACACTTGCCACACCCCTCTGGGAGACGCAGAGGCTGGGCACTCTAGTGAACTCCAAAGGGTTCAGACAATGGGACCTCATTGGTATTTCAAGAATCGGAGACCTTTGGGTGCAGGGAGAGATGCTCACGTTCACAGCACTACAGGCCAAATATGCAATGGGGAACACAGAACACTATCGCTATCTGCAAATTAGGCATGCCCTCCAAAGCGCGATCCCCCAGGGCACCACGTTAGCAGATTCCTCACCTCTTGAGGACAGAATCTTGACAGATCACATGGACAAAAAAGAGATATCACACACTTACTGAAAGCTAGTCAATAACCAACCAGACCACACGCTGATTCTTCGGGCCAAATGGGAAATAGATCTGGGAGACATAGACGATACTGACTGGTTGGGCGCATTAACATCAGCACGTGAAGCGGCAATCCCATCCCGACTCAAGCTGATACAGCTCAAGGTGTTACATAGGGTATACTATTCCCGCACTCTCCTACACAAGCTGGGACGTACACCAGACCCATTCTGCCTTAGGCGTTGTGGGCACGTCGGGACATTCTATCATATCATATGGGACTGCCCCAAGGTACAATCATATTGGGACCAGGTCACAGAAGAAATAATGGAAGTGGGAGGGGCTGAGGTCCGGCGAGACCCGCGATGTTGTCTCTTAAACATTTGGCCACCCACTGATCTAAACTTAGCGTTGCAAAACTGGGCGACCCTGGGCATGACCATTGCCAAGTGAAACATTGCCAGGCACTGGGGATCGGGGCGCCGCTAACACTAGCACAATGGGGCACCGATATGGACGTAGCCATGGTGGCAGAAAAAGCGGTATACACTCACAGGGGCTGCCCCAAAAAATGGTCCAGAATATGGGGCAAATGGAACAAAGCAAGAGGGAGTATCTGCGACCCACCACACACCACTTCCACCCCAGAGACTAGCCCATGAACGTGCATTAGTTTCCGGGGACAGAGCCACAGCATCACATGTGATGGTACTGGGAGAAGGGCGCAGCAACGATTGGGACCGCAAGGCTGGGGAAACGTGGACCTGCCGAGACGGGACTGTTATGTGTGTTCTACGATATGATTTGCATGCATTGTGTATAAATGGAGAGGATTGCAGTTTCATGATATTTCAGAAGTTGGTAAATGTACACATTCGATTTGACAATAAAAGTTTTCAAAAAAAAAAAAAATACAATACTGTGTTTAATATTATCTTTATATTCCGCTTCCTCTTGCCAGGTGTTGACTTTACTTATCTGATAGTCTAAGATAAAGTGACTACGCAGGTTCAGCGTTAACCTCAAGATCGTATGAGGCAATATGCTGCTACCGATAGAGTAACAACAAAATGAATTAGCATAGTCAATTAAATAAGTCTTAAAACCAGAAGAGGCTTAAACCTTCTTCAGAGAGGACCATGACAGTTTATTAAAAATCAAGTGCAATACAGAAGGCAAAAATAATAGTCAGTATGCTTAGCAAATCAATGTAAGGAACTAGGATATGGCTCATTAAAATTCAGCAAAGAGAATTACATGAACTCAAATCTCAGTGAGAAAGATTTCTAAGTCAAAATCAAGAGACACACTAATGCAAAAACACAACACAAGAAACACCCACACCAATTTAGAAATCTGAATTATATTTTTAACAAATTATTTGACACCAAATGACAAAAATCTGGTTAATAACACCAGAAATGAGCAATTTAAAAGTTTTAAATAAAAACAGTGCTTAGAAACACAAAGTGGTTACCTGTTCATGTCTGGCCAGAGAAAGTCACAGGAACCTGTAGGTTACCCCACACTCATTCCACATGGACTTCATGTACGCTAACATGAAGTTGGTACTTCCATCAAATACTACCTCCTTGGGGAACCCCACATCAGCTCAGTCACTGTCCTCAGAGGTTTAGCCTCCAGGTACTGGATGGCATGGTCTAGCATGAACAGGATAGATCTGTTGCCTCGTGCTGTGTTGCGGTTCAGAGGTACAACAATGTTGATGCCCACCCTTTCAAAGGTGGTGTCAATGACTGGAAGGGGAAGCAGGGGAGATTTGCACTTCCCTCTTGCCTTCCCACTGGCATGGCAGGTGGGACATGACCTGTAGAATGCATATGTGGTCGCCTTCATCTGGGCCAATAAAAGTGGGTGACAAGCCTGCCAAAGAGCTTGTCCAGCCGTTGATGACCTGCAAGGTGAACAATGTAAGCCAGCTCCAGTAGAAGTTTCTGTTGCACTGGGGGACCACCTACACATGGGTTGCACCAGGCACAGAAGCTGTGGGCTCGCTGTACAGGAGACCATTTTCCCAGTAAATCGGGTGATCACTAGAGCTAGCTGGGCCTCGACATGCCATTGCAGGTCCTCCAGAGTAGGACACTCATTTTACGCTCTGTAGCACTTGCACCTGGTGAGACCTCCTTCCTTCTGACAAATGGCTGGTCTAGGTAGGTTTCCCAGGATGGAAATATCCTCCTGTACCGGTTCTGTGGTATTGCTCTCAGGCTCAGCCTCCTACTGGACCATGGGAGTTTCCTGAGAGGGTTTCCTGCGCCCCTTGCCCTTCCTCTTTTTGGGACATTTTTCGAGTCTCCAGGTCTACTGGCTACGCTCTCGGACTGCCATGGACCATGTGGCCAGGCACACCCTCTCATGCAACCCCAACATCTCCAGGTGGGACCAGAGCTCGACCTCTTTCCAGATGATGTGCTCCATGTTTTTACCGAGCAGACAATCCATAGGCATGGATGGACTCAAAGCTACCCTCAAGGAACCTGAGACCTCTCATCCCCATCATTCAAAGAGAAAGTAGAGCCACTGGGTAGTGAGTCTCATGGTTGTCAGTTACTCTAATTATTGAAACACATTAGGGACTACCTGTTCTGAGGGCACCACATGATACCTGATGGTAGTCATACTGGATCCAGTTACTCTGCCTCCACCCGCTGCCTATTGATGGTGACCTACTTACTGTACTTTTTGGTGTTGCTGGGCATGTCAGTCCTTGGCACCATCTCTACGTCACCCAGTGACATTAGGGTAACCTCTGCACTTTCCCCATACAAACTGGGGCAATCTCCTCCCCAAGCGCTACACTAGCCAGTCCCGGTGTCTGTCAACCAGTGGGAGGGCTGTGCCTTCTTGAGACACTTGGCATCACTGTTGAAGTGCCCGACCTGATGGCACTCATAGCACTTGGGGGTGAACTTCTGTTGGACTTGGCCCTTTATGCAGGGTCATCCCTGAACTTTCTGCCTTCCTCCTGTGTTGTTTCTGACCTGTTTTTGTTGGTTTTATGACTCTGGGCACATTATCACTGCTGATCAGTGCTAAAGTGCATATGCTCTCTGTGTAAATTATTGTTATGGATTAGTGATTCCATGATTGGTATGTTTGCCTTACTAGTAAAGTCCCTAGTAAAGGGCACTATGTGTGCCAGAGCTGGTAATGCAACTGCTTCTAGTGGGCCTACAGCACTATTTGTCCCACACACACAAGTAGCCTTAAAAAGGGAACTCAGGCCTGCCATTGCAGGGCCTGCGCGCAGTTTGTTAAACTGCCATGTTGTTCTGCCAAGAGCACTCACTTGCCAGACCTTACCCTTCCCTTTCTATACACATCAGACACCCCTATGGTAGGTCTAGGGTACCCCCTGGACAGGGTGCAGTGCATGTGAAAGGTAGGACATGTAATAACGTGTGTGCCATGTCCTGACAGTGAAATAATCTCCATTTTCGTTTTTCACTGTTGAAAGGCCATCTTGCTTATAGGATACAATGGGAAGGCTGTGTAATATGTTTTCCAGCCTATCTTCCCAAAGGCTTAAGATGGAAAGGTGAGGTTTATTATGCCTGAACTCACAATGAAATAAGACATCTTTTTATGAAGGTGTTTTTTGCATTGTGTGTTCAGAAGCCACTTTATTAGAAGTGGCTGAGTTTTTGTGCTCTAACATTTCTGTGTGTCTCTGCCTGGCTGTGGATTGACTGTCTAGATTTGAAAGCAATAGGATCTGGGGAATGTCTCGACCCAGGGGAGGAGGTGAGACAGCAACATGCTGACCTACATCTGGAGTGTAGGGGGAGAAGAAGCCCTTAGAGGTGAAGAGGCCTGGGTTGCTGCCATGAAACAATTGGCACATCTCCTGCAGAGTGATTGAGAATCCAGACCCCCACTAATCAAAAGAAGAAAGGTGTCACATGCAGGGAGGCACCCAGAACTGGTTTGAACAGGGGTCAGTACCCCTTTAAACACAAAAACTTCAAAGCCATTAAGGGGTATAACTATGAGAGCTGAAGCCTCTGAACTTGGAGAATGGCTTGATCAAGTGTGAACAAGACTGGAGCTACTACGTGGTGAAGAAGACCTTTGCCAAGGAAGAAACAACTGACGAGACTTAAGGAAAGGGCTGACTCTTGCTGTGTGTTTTGAGGCTGGCCTGCAGTTTGCTGTTTTAACCAAGGAAAGGTTAAAGGGACTTTGCTGAGTGCGGTGTCCCCCTGCTTGTAGAATGTTGGTTTGTGCTGTGTCCTGAAGTAACTTATCCCCAAGAGTCTTAGGTGAGCTGGCTCCCTGTTCGGAAACACAGAAACACAAAAGTTTCCAAGAGAGTCTCAGCGGTGCTGTGTGAGCGTGTCTGATGCAGTCTGAGACCCTCGTAAGAACTGCCCTGTGATCATGGACGCCTGGTGTCCAAGTGAGTCTCAGCGACGCTGTGTGTGTGTGCTTTGTGCACTTGAGACCTTCAGGAAGATCGGCCCTTGATCGCCGGCACCTGGAATCCAAGCAAGGATCAGCGATGCTGTGTGCGTGTGCTTTGTGCAGCCTGAACCCCGTTGTGAGGATTGTCGAGTGATCGTGTGCACCGGAATCCATGTGAATCTCATTGACACTGTGCGTTGTGCACTGTGAGACCTTCATGAGGGTGTGCCTGGTTATCGTGTACCTGGGGAATCCAAGTGAGTCTCATCACTTCTGTGTGTAGGTGCGTTGTGCACCGGTAGACTTTTATGAGGATTTTCAGTGTTATCGTGTGCACAGGAGTAAAGTGAGTCTCAGCGATGCTGTGCGTGTGATCTTCGTGCAGCCTGAGACCTGTGTGTGGAGTGCCCAGTGATCGTGCACCCGTAGTGAGGAAAGATTCAGCAACACTGTGTGCGTGTGCTTTGAGGCATCCTGAGATCTTCGTAAGTGAAGTGGCCCAGGCCAGCAGTCCCGGAGGAGCTGAGTTGCCGGCCCGAGCTGCCGTGGTAATTTCACAAACCTGCGTTGGAGGCCCAGCCGCTGGAGGAGGAGTGGAGAGTGCGCTCACGCCTCCAGGTAACGTGTGTTGAACCCTGGAGCATGGCGCGGGTTCGGAGGGAGACGCTCTCATACTCTCTCTTGTGTTGGCAGCACGAGCCTCTGCTTTGGCTCGTATTGCGGCCTATATTGCCAAGGGAGTGGCAGTGCAGGGGCCGGAGTGCGAAGCTGCACTTTGGGATTACATCGTACTGTGTCGCAACTGTGAGAGGCTGACTGAAGGTCAGAAGCAGGGGCGGAGAGACCGCCTAAGGCCCAGTGATAAGGGACTGAGTGTACTTCATAGTATTTTATTTCTGCAGAACGGAGTACATGACTGATGTATTACATATTGCATCATTTCAGTATAACAAACTACCTGATGGTCGTATGACGCATTGCCTTGTTTCTGCATAATGAACTACCTGATTAGCGTATTGCATGTTGCATTATTCCTGCACAACGAATTACCTGATTAGTGTATACGCATTGCCTTATTTTTGCAGAACGACATATCTGGTAGTTGTATTGCGCATTGCATTATTTTACCTTGCAAAGTGCCTGATTGTTGCGTTATGCATTGCATTCTTTTCATTGCAGTGTCTGATTGCTACGTTACGCATTACAGTACTTTTACATTGCAAAAGTGCCTGATTCTTGCATTACGAACTGTATGACATGATATTAGGATTACAGGAGAATGTTTAGAAGTGCTCATTGACATCGCCAGAACTTAAAAGGGCTGGCTGGCCTAACAACCGACCAGGAGAAATATTCTGCAACCTCATATGTTGGTTTTATATCATGTGTTCTTATCGTATATCTTTTTACATAATTTATACTTGTTTTTATAAAACTCGTGTGGATTCTATTTGTGGTGTCATAATTGGTTGTGAATAGTTTACACATTTGCCTTGAAGATAAGCCTGGCTGCTCATGCCAAGCACAGGGGGTGAGCAGGGCTGTCTAAGAAGGTGATCTTCCCTTCCCTGATGTTGGAACTCGGGTCCCTACTTGGCCTAGGGTATCTAACTCAGCCAACCAGGGATCCCCAGTCTAACAACTTCCCTCAGGACTTAAACAGGAAACCTGTTCATCTGCTTAGGTGGAAATTTGGAATCCTGTCCTTTGGAACTGTGGACCCTTAGAGATATCCTCATTTTCATTTTTGTCTCTCCACTCCTTCTTCTAATGGGGATCATTTCCACTTTTTTGGCATTAGCCCTAAGATACTTTCTTGGACACTCTAGTGTTGACCCAGATGTACATCTCCTTTTCAAACTTCCTGGGTTCAGTAGTGAGCTTGCTATCAACCAGGTGCTGGTGCAGCTCCACAAAACATGTACTAAGTATGTGCTCTCTTAAAAACAAGATTGTTCAACCCAGTAAAATCATTCTCTTTGCTACCCCACACCTAACCACTCAGTGCCCTACTGGAATAATTAAGGAAATCTCCCCAAGATTGGTTTGGCAGTTTGTGACTGTCCCTAAATCTCATGCAGTGTTTTTCTTGGGCAAGTCAACACTTGGTGCCCAGAGTGGCTTTCATGGGGCACACATCTCATCTGGTCTCCTATCACTAGTGTGAGCAGGGTGTCCCTCCCCACTGTAAGCATATGCTTCGAGACACTTGCCCCCAGAATACTCAGCTGACACAGTGTGCATCCTCCAGCTCCCTAAGGCTGAGAACCACTTGTTGACATCATTCCCCAACACATATCAAGGCACTAGGTCTTTAGAAATGTGGACCTTTTTATTGGACACTGTGGTATCAGTGTCACATTTAGTGCTGAACTCTGCTTGCTTTGCTCTGATGTCCAACTCTCTTAGCTCATTCGCCATTCTCCTTTCTTCCATGGCCAGTTTCTCCCTTGCTATGGCTCTCTCAGTCTTCTTTTGCTCAGCCTCCATGGCCAGTTACTTTTCCTCCATCTTGATTTTAGCCATCTGCATCCTAAACTCCCTTTCAGCTTTCTTGTCTCCCAGCTCCTCTGGGGATAGGCCTTGATGGCACACTTGCTTCTGCTCTGGGAGTGAGTGCCAATTGAGGAGACAAGTTATTCCCCTCTCCTCTGTTCTCCACTACAAGACCTGTGTCCAGGTCTTCCACATCATCCTCCCCCTCCTTGTCATACTCTGATGCTGCCAGCGATCGAGGAACTTCTGCCCAGGTTCTCAGAGCCTTCTGGAGCTCCATCTTCCTGGTGTTGCTTTTGGCTAGATGTCTCCTCTCCTTGCTGAACTCTTGAGCTCAACCATAGTGTCCAGGTATCCAGGTTGGCAAACTCAACCTCCATCCTCACAGGTGTAGCCACAGGCACAGTCATTCTAGCAGGATGAAGGTAAATTTGGAAAAAAGCAAATGAGCCAATCAAGCAGAAATATAAAGAAACTCGGAATTATATGGGATTTTTGTGTTATACAAAATCATTGTATGGCACTGCACAAACCAGGTTATGAATCTCAACAACTGAATACCCATGTAAAAAATGGGGTTAATGGTTGAGGGGTTGAAACCCTACTCAAGCAGCAACCTCAATTCTTGTCAGGGCAAAACACAAGCAAACGCCATATTAAACCTGTGCTTAAACCACTGGTAGCTACAAATCACCAGGGCAAATCAGTCAGGATTAACTCAGAGGCATGTGTAAAGCATTTTTACAGCACACAAGCAAAAATAAAGTGAGAACGCAAAGCAAGAAAAATCCCACACCAATTTAGAAAAATATGGTATATTTTTAGCAAATGACAAAAATCCAATTAGTAAAACAGGAGATATGCAATTTCATGTTAAATATTTAAGTAAAAACAGTGCTTAGAAGCACAAAGCACCAACTGTGGTTATCTGGTCGTGCCAGACCGGGACAACGTTACAAGTTCAGGTTGACTACAATGGATTGTGGGCCAGATGCAGGACAAAGTCAGGCCCCCTGAACAAAGTACCTTAAATCCTAGTTGCGGAGTGTTGAGAGATCCTGCATTGAGGATGTGTAGTGCAGTGGTGATTCTGAGGAGTTGCGGGCTGCGATTGAGGATGCGCTGAGGATGCATAGTATGACAGCAGTTCTGAGGAGTTGCAGGGCTGTGGTGGGGGGGCCCAGCATCAAGGGGGCATCACAAAGCATCTGTTCCGAAGAGCTGCGGGGTCCTGTGTAGAGGATGCATCGCACAGTGGGGGTTCCAATGCAGAGCTGCAAGTAGATGCATGGTGCTGCGTCGGTTCTGCCCAAAAACCACAGCTGGTGCAGGTTCAGTCCTCACTCAAGCAGCAGGGAAGCATAGTAGCAGTCCTTGCAAAGGAGCAGCGCATCACTCCTTCTTCTGAGTCCCACACAGCTCCAGAGTTGGGTCTAAGGGTCTACTATTTATGCCTGAAGACCAGTTTTGAGCGGGAGGAGCTTCTAGAGCCCCCCCCCCCGAAACATAGGTGTCTGGAAATTTCTGCCATCCTGCCCTGGCCCCAGCTAGGCTGGAGGCACGCAAGACTAGTGCAAAATCCTTTGTGAGTGTGGTGAGGCAGAGTCTTTGTGATGTGTAAGTGTAGTAGGTGACAGCTCCACCCCCTATCAAGGCAGAGATGGCCATCCTGCCAACCCCTATTCCCCCTTTGTCTTACTGTGTGGGAGCAATACACAAAGATGAACTGCCAGCTACACCTAGTCATGTGACCCAGGATACAAGCTGCAGGCATAAAAAGGTTGGGAGAAACAAATGCCAAATTTCTATAAGTGGCATTTTCAGAATTACGACTTTACCAGTAAAGAGAGACACCAAACACAACATTTCTAACTACTCCCAATTGAAAGGCATCACTTGTTAAATGTAATAAGAAAACCCAATGTTATGCTACGGAAAAAGGTTGGCCTTGCAGCAATGGAAAACAAACATAATAATTTTTCACTACCAGGACTGTTTCGGAGTGACTTATATGCATTGAAATGGAAAGTTTCGTCTGGGCAAAAGATTTGTTTTTCCAGGTCAAAATGGCAGATTAAAACCGTACACACAGGCTGCACGGGCAAGCCAATGACATGCTTATAAGTGTTACTTAAGTGGATGGCACAATCAATGCTGCAGCCCCAAAGATAGTATTTAACTTACAGACCTCAAATACAGGTAGTACCACTTTAGTAGGGACTTCCAAGTAAATTACATTTACCAATTCAGTGGAATGTCAATGTTACCAAATTTGAGGGCGATAGCACAAGCACTTTAGCACTGCTTAGCAGTGGTAAAGTGCACTGCGTTCTAAGGCCAGCAAAATAAAGTCAGCAAAAACAGGGAGATTGGGGGTGTGGCTTAACTGTCAATTATGGTGGCCATCTTGTGAAGAGCTCTGCTTGCAAAGCAGCTAATCCGCCTATCTACCACCGCTCCTCGAGGCCATCTGGCCTGGGTCAAGCCCCCTTGGCAGTAGCAATCCAAAGCGCCATCACCCACACAATTTTGGAGGCATTTGACCCCATAGAGACAGAGATCGGCCACCGACCTCGTGGCGGCCATACTGCAGTGTGCTCAGTGGGCCACAGCAGTGATTACTTGCATGAAAGGGGACCCTTTAGTGCTTCATCTAGGGACGGGGAGACACCGCCTCAGATGCTGGACTCACTGTCCGTTCACTGGCTGCCCCAGCAGCGTCCTGACGAAACTGCAGAGCTGCCCTGAGCCAGCCTTGGCAAGGTTGCCTGACTACAGGGCTACGGTGAAGTTCATCACAGCCATTGAGGAGGAGAAACTGGAGATGGGTGGCAGCAGGCAGTTGAGAAGCCTGGGGAGTTACTAATGGTCCGGTAAACCTGCTACAGCAGTGAGTGATAGAGGCCCCCCAATGCAAGTACTGAAGTGGTGTGTCATTAGTGGGGCATCCTACAGCTGAACTGGGGATAGGGCACCCCAGTTGGCCCCCTCTCATCTGTAAGGGATTCTGGGTCTGTGGGGCCTTCACTGCTACAGAAGCAGAGTGGACTGGCAAGAGCTACAGAAGCAGAATGAATCCTGTTTGGTGACACTCCGGCTTGAGAAATGACATGGCCAAGACATTCCACTTTAGAAGGTAAACATCTGCATTTATCAAGCTGAATTGTCATACCTCTATTTTCCAAATACTTAGCACTCTATCTAACAGCTGATCATGGGACTCCAACATATCAGCATACACCAGGGTATCATACTGAAACGCAACCACCCCCTTGATGTCCCCAAACAAACACAAAATACGTTTCTGGAACCCTGAGGTGGCAGCTACAAGACCAAATGACATCCCGGTATACCTGGATGTTCCATTAGGATTAATGAACGTGGTAAGGTCACGAGAATACTCAGTCAACATAATCTGATGAGATGTAGCCTTCAGATCAATTGTGGTAAAGAACTTTGCCCCTTCTAATTTTACAAAAATATCCTGGATTTGTGGTAAAGGTTAACATTCCACAACAATCTGTTGACAGATCTGAAATCTGCACACATTCTCAATTT
Organism: Lissotriton helveticus; assembly: GCF_964261635.1. NCBI lineage: Eukaryota > Metazoa > Chordata > Amphibia > Caudata > Salamandridae > Lissotriton > Lissotriton helveticus. The sequence continues at coordinate 208,130,570 of NC_136063.1, read as the reverse complement.
GCTAGTCTTCTTTTTGACAGGTGCAATGGGAGATACCCACTTTAATGCATCAACAGGTTCTATAACCTTTTCAGTACACATTTCCTTGAGCATCTGAGATAATTCTCCAAGCATAGAAAGCAGAACTTGTTATAATTTGTGCTTGACAGGTGAAAAGGCAAATACGATTTTTCCAAAAGTTCATCCTTTACTTTTCACCATATAATCATCATCCACAATGTACATTGGATGTTTAGCACTGGGATCTAGAGGTATACCCAATCATATTGATCTCTTTTTTCCAAAGACAAACACACTGACATCATTGGGATCCAAAATCGTATTATCCCAATGCTGATGAAAATAAGAATTAGATACAATGGTAAATGGTGATCCTGAATCAGCCATCACATCCACCTTTTTCCCTTCAATCAAAATCTCACATACAGGTGGAGTATAATGTTCCTCATCAATACCACACATAGTGATTCCAGAAACTTTAGTACTTTGCTTGTCTTCAACCACCTCAACTATACCTAAAACTTATTTTCTTTACTTACATCCTCAACAGATTCTTCTTGTGACATCCACACACACTCCCAAAGTGCCCCATCTTTCCACATCTAAAACACTCCTTATTTCTTGCAGGACACATCTTGAACTGTATGGAATGGTTTTTAGACACACATTTGTTGCAAAATACCTTGGTGCCTCCTGGAAACATGTTCTTTCGTCTAGTGAACTTCACTTTAACACTATTGTCCTTTAATGACACTGCAGCTACATCAGAAATTAATGTTGATACGTTAACTTCTGATGTAGCTGCAGAAGAAGCAATTGAATGTTCAATACTCTTGGCTATATCAATAGCTTCTTGAAAAGACGGATTTCGGTGTCTCCGAAGTTGTTCTTGTCTTTTTTTGGTTGGCACAGTGAATAATAAGTTGATTCTTAAAGTAGTATCCAAACCCTCTCCAAAAGCACAGTCAGCAGCCAAACAGCTTAAAGTTGAAACGTATGAATCTAGAGATTTACTAGGTTGCTGATTCCTCAAGTAAAAATGGAGCCTTTCTAAAACAATGTGTGGCTCTACTGTAAATATTTTTTCAATCTATCCAACGCTTCCATAAAACAATCATAATCTTCAACATCTGTACCAGAAAGAGGTTGAATAGGTGCTAAATGTTCAACAATTTCCTCAGGCTTCCATCAACAATTAGATTTAAGAGTAAAACGTTCTTCCTCCCAGAATTAAATGCATCATGATTAATGGCTAACATGTCTTAACAGTCTAAGTCATTTTTCCCATTTCATGGTGAGTTGATTTGGTCCTCAAAAAATTAGGGATGAAGGATTGCCTATTGTTGCACTCATTGTAGCAAAAATAATGTCAAAAATACTCTAAATTTTTAAAGATAAAACAAACCCTCCGACTATGGGGCACTCACTAAATGAACTAATACAATTTAAAATTACAACATTTTCATGGTAACGATGTTGTCCAAACAACAAGGAACTCTAATTAACACTCGCAATAAATTCCATTAATGTTATTTAGGTTTAATAGAATATCAGCACACACTTACCTTGCTAATGTGTGGTTCTCTGTTTTCTAAATCCATTGCACTCACAACAAACATGCCTCAAACCTTGGCTGTAACACCAAAACAAACATTGCCAAAGTGACCATAGGTTGCCACGGTTGGCTTTCATGAAATGTATGTTATAATGAACTGCCAATACAATCAGACACTTCCAATATGGAGGCATGTTGTGCCAACTTCACTCGATTGCTCACGGCCAATGCGTGTTTCAAGAGACTGCTGATTGTGTCAGTATTGGCTGCTCCCCCAAAACAGTAGTGGGATGGAGAGGAGGGGATAGTGGGAAGGGGGAGGGAGAATTTTTTTTTAATCACTTACCTGCCGGCCCACCAGCTTGCTGGCCGCTGCCGCTATTCCATCCTCTTCCTGGTTTCTGCTTGAGCAGGAAGCAGTATAGGTTCCCCTAAGCTAATCACAATGCTGCAATGCAGTGTTGTGATTGGTCTAAGCGCCGTTGTTTTGGAGTTCAGGTGGAGAATGGGAGCCTGGGCACATTCTCCACCCAGGCTGTAATTCAGCCTAGGTGGAAAAAATGTGAAGTGCGCATGAATGTTTGGCTGGCCCCAGAGGGCTAGCCAAACATTCATGCGCACTTAGGAGGGTGCCAGCACTCCTCTCCTCTGCGCAGCCTAGCCTCACACCACAACACTGCCCCAGCACAGAAAAATAAAATGATAATAACATTACCTTATTATCATTTGTTTTTCCTTTTTTGCTGTGCTGAAAGGCAGTAGGGCTATGCTTCACTGCCTTAGCGGAAGAGCCGCCCCTGCATTGCATACTCTGTTATATCGGAAACGTCAGATGGCTCATGGCAAGTGTACGCTTGAAAAAGATGCAGGACAGACTGATCATGTAATATCACTCTCCACTATTGCTTCAACTCCAAAAATGTGGTGTGTCCCAGAAAGCACACACACCCGGCTGGTGTTTCCATCAATTAAATTCCTCGATCGGCACACAAACCACAAAGTGCACACATCAGTGGCAGTTCTCAAAAAAATGCTGAATCTTCTCCAAAGGATGCTTGATTCATCCCTAAAGTTTCCGTTTCACATTTTTTTTTTCAGTGAATTTATTTTGTGGTGCTTTGCTAATTTCCACCAGATTGGGTACAGTGTTACAGGTGGAAAAGATAAAAGGTATCCAGACAGGCAATGCAACTCTAAAAAAGAGAGATAAGTATTACTACAGAGGAGTTTAAAGAAGGGAAGAGGGTCAATAAACAATCTCAATTGTTCATTACACTTACCTGTGCTCCCTGTTTATTTCTCAGAGGACCTCTGGACGGGAAACATCTCCACTTAGAAAAGAGAAGGAGCGTGAGAACTAGGAAGAAAGTCAGTTACAGAAGTTCAACCTGGACTAAATCAAGTGAGCACAAACTCATTGAATGTCAGTTGATTCATATTTGTTTCTACATTTTTCCTTGATAACTAAAGCCTAAGTTAGAAAGAATCAAATAAAATAATGAAAAGAAAAGAACCTCTGGTTTTGATATTATAATAAATTAAATGTAACCCCACCTACAGTAGCATATGAGTCAAGTAGAACCTCAGTTTAACTTCATCAGAGAGTACATAATTGTGAAGCTTGTGGTAGGTACTTTTGTCAGTGATGAATGAGAGTTGATGAGCACATATACAGTTACACAACCCCTACCATGTGTCAGTGTCAAGAATATCAGTTTCATACAGCGGGTTGGTTGCACAGAGATACGTTTACATCATGTCCTTTTTACTGTTAAGGTTAGATAGAGAATTTCCATGGCAGAGCCCTACTGCCCTTAAATATCCAAATTGACCCGCAGACATCAGCACCCAACAGAGGAATACACCAGAGTGGTGGAGTCCAGCACCTCTACTTTCTCTATTACCCTATTCCCCTTCCCCAGAACTACTGTTGGTACAATATATTCTCTTGTGTTGTCAGAGGCGGAAGTGCTTTCTGAGACTGGCTCTCTTGCACGATGAGTGGCAGCATTTTGTCTGATCACAAGTGCACATCCACATAGGAAGAAGTATATTTCAGTGCCAGTGATGGTGGGACAATACTTCACTTTGCTACAGCTTTTAATTCTTTATCCTTTTGAATATTTTAATCATCCGTGCTATGTGTTTAAATTATGTGTCCAGGTAATAGCAATTGAAAGTAGATAGAATCTTCTCCTTGCACCAATATTGGGGCCAATCATGCACCAATAATGATGGGAGCAGCTCATGCAAGGGCTATAACAGATTTTATGAACAATTTTCAGAAATTGCATAAACATCATCAGGAATCTCATGTGTGTGTTAGGTATCTGTCTACCTTAAATATAGGAACAGCTGCCAAAGCATCAATGGTTTAAGTATAGTGGAAGAGTGTGAGACTGGGGGTATTACTCTCAGAAATTATCATTGTCTCTTATTGGGTACCTTGGGCTGCTGCTTTGTCTTCACTACTATTTAATATGTTTTGGGGAATTGACATACGTGGTAGCAAATTTCTCACCATAAGATTGTTTATTTGCTCTTCTGGAGACCTTCTTAAGTGTGCTTGATAATGTAGTCATCGAGTACATCCCTCAGCTACACAGTACGTTAGCTGTGTTTAGAAGATTCCCTTGCAGGTTTCTACCATATTCAGTACTCCACAGATTTCCATGTTAATTCTGGCATCAATTTCACCACTAAACAAATCAAGTGGAGTTTGAATCTAATGTATTTTTTTCTGTCACTTCTTCAATATACAGTATTATATTAAAGATAAGATACACATTTTGATGTTATAGATACGAATCTGGGATGGTATGGTTCCTGGTACAACAGTAGCTGATGTCACAGCTGCTTCTTCTCTTCTGTGCTGCTTCAGTGACCTTGATGTATTGTATCTTTTAATGAAAATTGACCAATATAGACCATAAAACAAGACTAAATATATGTGTGCGATTTATTTAGCTATAAAACACAAAATAAAATCATCTAAATACTGGTGGTTTAGAGTTCCCATACTATGCTCCTTTGCCTAGAAAGCGTTCTCACTTCCTCTACAAATAAATGTATGTTCCTTCAATTTCCATGTCAATCTTGTCATTTGCCAAACCATTCACCATCTGAAGGAAGACCTCCAAAGTTAGTTTTTGTAAAGGGCTTTGATGAACATGCATGCCATAACATTATTGTTCATGTATATTAACCTCATCCATTAAAACCTCTGACTCTGCAAATGTACCTTTACCTTTATCTGCAATTGAAAAACATTCATTAAGGAATCCGGTCCAACTACTGCAAATATAGCTGTGCTTGATACATCTTTGACTAAGGTAAAAATATTACTACATCATTTCAGATGTTAGAATGATGTTGTCACTGGTGGCATAGAACATGCAATGAGTGATGTAATTCTGGAGGTAATTAGCAGTGCATGGCGAGGGCACAGGTTATAGTTACTTTATCTTAACGCAAAGTAAGATATTATTACTATACGTAACTATAAAGACACTTTAGCCGTTGATTTTTCTCCATGAATTGATATGTTGCTTTTAAAGTAAAGTAAGATGTACATCACCATGCAAGGCATGGGGATGGATGCAGGGCTTGGCCTATGGCTAGTCCCAGGGCCCAACCCCTCTGCTAGCAATCAACCCCTCTCTGCGCACTGCCTTCGGCCAATGTGCTTCACTGCGGGGGTTGGGCGCAGGGATAGGCCTATGGCCAGGCCCTGCGATTAACCTCCAGCTGGCGGCCAACCCTGTGATGCTCACTGTGCAATGGTGAGTTGAGCGCCCACCTGACTATGTATTATAATATAAAGGGTGTTATTTTAAGTAAGGCTAATATACTGGCTTTGTCATAAAGTCATACAAAAGGGGATGATGGACGGAGCGTTTGAACAAATCAAACACTCACCCCCAGTCAACTGATCTGGGTTTAATCCATCACCATTCTTTAGTTCACTCAGCCACTCCTGTTCAGACATGGCTATATGCAAATCAGTCTGACCCTGCGCCTCCTGGGAACAGTCCAGCCCGAACTGCCAAGCCATGTCTTCCCTGGACCCGAAACAAGCATCCTGGGACCGGTTTCGGATTCATAATCCTCATCAGCCAGGCTATCTTGAATCCAGTGATTGATGAGGATTATGAATCCGAAACCGGTCCCAGGATGCTTGTTTCCGGTCCATGGAAGACATGGCTTGGCAGTTCGGGCTGTACTGTTCCCATGAGGCACAGGGTCAGACTGATTTGCATATAGCCATGTCTGAAATGGGGTGGCTGAGTGGGCTAAAGAATGGTGGTGGATTAAACCCAGATCAGTTGACTGGGGGTGAGTGTTTGATTTGCTCAAACGCTCCGTCCATCATCCCCTTTTGTTTCGCTTTGTTCGCCCTAAGTGTGGCAGGGTATGCTCAGACATGAGTCCCTTGCTCACTTGGCCACTGGATTCAAGATAGCCTGGCTGATGAGGATTATGAATCCGAAACCGGTCCCAGGATGCTTGTTTCCGGTCCATGGAAGACATGGCTTGGCAGTTCGGGCTGTACTGTTCCCATGAGGCACAGGGTCAGACTGATTTGCATATAGCCATGTCTGAAATGGGGTGGCTGAGTGGGCTAAAGAATGGTGGTGGATTAAACCCGGATCAGTTGACTGGGGGTGAGTGTTTGATTTGCTCAAACGCTCCGTCCATCATCCCCTTTTGTTTCGCTTTGTTCGCCCTAAGTGTGGCAGGGTATGCTCAGACGTGAGTCCCTTGCTCACTTGGCCACTGGATTCAAGATAGCCTGGCTGATGAGGATTATGAATCCGAAACCGGTCCCAGGATGCTTGTTTCCGGTCCATGGAAGACATGGCTTGGCAGTTCGGGCTGTACTGTTCCCATGAGGCACAGGGTCAGACTGATTTGCATATAGCCATGTCTGAAATGGGGTGGCTGAGTGGGCTAAAGAATGGTGGTGGATTAAACCCAGATCAGTTGACTGGGGGTGAGTGTTTGATTTGCTCAAACGCTCCGTCCATCATCCCCTTTTGTTTCACTTTGTTCGCCCTAAGTGTGGCAGGGTATGCTCAGACGTGAGTCCCTTGCTCACTTGGCCACTGGATTCAAGATAACCTGGCTGATGAGGATTATGAATCCGAAACCGGTCCCAGGATGCTTGTTTCCGGTCCATGGAAGACATGGCTTGGCAGTTCGGGCTGTACAGTTCCCATGAGGCACAGGGTCAGACTGATTTGCATATAGCCATGTCTGAAATGGGGTGGCTGAGTGGGCTAAAGAATGGTGGTGGATTAAACCCAGATCAGTTGACTGGGGGTGAGTGTTTGATTTGCTTGAACACTCCGTCCATCATCCCCTTTTGTTTCGCTTTGTCATAAAGTCACTAATAACTATAATAAAATGTATATTACATAGAGCCAGACATTGTAATGAATAATGAAAGTGATTGTACCAAAATATATTGAATAAAGTCCTTTTAGAAAAACAGATTAACATATCTTTGAGACATTCTGTTAATATTTTTTAAGGCACAAAGTGCACCCGTAGAACCAACAACTAAAGGTCTCTGCACTCCAGCTGAAGAGCATCCGGGTCCAGCTCTGAGTGCTTTTAACAAATATGGTAAGCTCTCCAGGAGTTATGGATTTAATGACCCACTGATTTTTTTTAATGTTGCTGGGGGAAGCTGCACTGTCTGCAGCCCCCTCAACATTACGAAAATGTTTGGTGGTGCCCCAGCCTCTTCTAGGGGCACTACCATTAACAAAACATGCACTTGAAAAATGCTCTAGGGCATTAGGGGGGTCTTGCCATACATTTATTATTCATTTTTCCCATTTTTCTATTTTTTTAATATTATTGTGGGTGTCTAAGGCCCACCCAGAACACCCACCACTTTTGTTCTCGTCAGGGCTATGGGTGTATCCCCAAGGCCCCCATGGCCTTGCTAGCTCCCTGCCAGCACCCATGCTGGGTGTTAGCGGGAGGCAATTCTATTCATTTGTTTTACTATTGGGGAGAGGGGTGTGTGCCCCCAGCAAGCCTTTAACATGCCCCAGAGACACCCAGGGCCATTTTCATTTTTAAGGGGAGGGGGGCACACAGCTCAAGCTATTAAAAAAAAAAATCACTGTAGATTTGCAAAGCCACCATGAATTTGTGGTAACGTGTTTTTAAAAAAAATGTTTTAGGACCCAGAGGGACCCCCAGGCCTAGGGGGATAGGGTATCTCTACCCTGCACCCTATATGATTTTTAAAAAACATTTTGTGAAGACAGGGGACTCCCAACTGCACACACCTGTGACTAGTCTTGTGCAGACCGATTATGTGACTGCCCACAGAGCTTGCTGCTGCCTATAACTGCTTAGACTCTGGCGTTTCCTGGAGCTCCATGTTTATGGACTGAATTTCGGACCTCTATGGCGCTGGAACTGTTGTTGCCTGTTTCCCGATCAGTTCCTGCCGTGCTTCAGCTACAGCCTGTGCCCTGTCCCTATGGAGCTTGCTGCAGAATTCTAACAGCCCTGCATTGCTTTTGCTTTACCTCCTTGTCTGCCTTTTTTCTACAGTAAAGTTCAGCCCCAGTGCTGCTCCATTTTTTTTTTAATTGTTACTAGTTCGTTCCTTCTTTTACTGCAATCATTTCCCTTGGCTTATTCCTTTTGTCAATGCTCTTGTATTTGTTCCAGTCTCCTACCTTTGGCTCCTTCCTTATGTGCCCTATTTCTGTGTTCCTCTTGCAGTCTCTAGTCCCCTTGCAGTTCCAGTCGCCTGTTTGCTACAGTTCCTAGTGCCCTGTTAATTATCCGTTTTTTCCTTGAATGACCTGCTCCTGACTATTTGCTACAGCTCTTACGTTGCTTTCTATTGCTTTCTTTGTGCACTTCTCTTCCGCTCTTGCCTCTGGTAAGTGTGTTATTTTGTCCCCACTTATAAGTATTTTCCTTTTGCACAAGGGTTGGCTCCTGGTTTTCAGAGGGCAGTTCCTGTCCCATTGTGTTACATGTAGTCCGACTTGCCTTAACTGCCACAGAGTGGCATTTCTTTTTTGTAGGAATCGCAATATAAGGCTTGTATCATGTATGTAAGTACAATCCTTGTTTTTGCCCTTGGGTTCAGGTATAGAATCACCTCTGTTGCCTCCTTTCAGTGAGGTTTGCAAGGTGACTATCATGTAAGTGTAATCTGCACAGAGACATTGACATTCACTGTTACTGTGGGAAGTTCTGAGTCTTACTTGTGTACAGTCCTAGTGGTAACCTAGTGTGCGTGTCTATTATTGGTTCTATTCCCTGTGCTGGCTGAATATGATTAAAAAACACTGAAATTCACTCACAAAAACAAAGGTTAAGGTGACATTATAGTTAGATTTTGAAATGAGATAAAAACAATTGTTTAGAACAAAAAACTGAAATTCACCTGTTACAGTTTACTGAACTAACTATAACTTTCGCCCTGCTGTGCACTGCTTATGACCTCACAAATAACATCGCTCATGACATCTCAAATTACATCATTGATGACGTCACTCATGGCATTATCTAGTCAGTGACAGCAGGGTTTGTGGATTTAAATAATTCAACACACTACACCTCTGGCCAATTTTCAATTCACTTTAATGGGATTACCCTTTGAAAGATTTCACGATTTAAGTGAAGAGGTTGACATGTATGCATTTGCCACTGAAAAAAACGCCTTTGCCATGCCCTTTGTGATAGAAGCAAAAAGTTAGTAAGAGCACTTGCTCATTTATTTAATTCAATATTGCATGGCAATGAATCTCCCTGTCTACAAATGGAGTTTCACATTGTTAGTTACTTGAATTTTGTTTTTAGTTTGTGTTTGGGGCTGTGCCTTTTCTTCTATAACTGGGTTTCCACTAATGTGCCTCTGCATTGTTTCCATAGCAGGTAACACCAACACAAATGGCAATTTGTTTTCACTGCTGTGTTTGCAAGATTGATCTTGGTTATTTAGAGTACTTGCTCCATTGTCCTTGAGCAGAAATAGCTATTTTGGCTGAGGCACTGTGAACGCTTTAAAACCTGCTAAAGTGGCAGACCCATTTCATATGTGTTCTTTCAAGGAACAATTGTCCTGTTAAATGAGTTTTATAGGGCATTTTATCAGGCGGTTTCTCTAAGTTGTCATTTACAATGTTTGTAAATGGATACTTCAGGAGGCACGTTGTGCAATATACTCTCCAGTGAATTAGATCGCAGTTTAAATAGATGTAAGTAATAAAGTCAGGCAAATCCATTATTAGAGAAATACAGTTTCCTGGAAAGTGCTAACCATATAGCACCTTATCTCATTGATTACATAATTGCACTGCTAGGAGGAGTTTTATTGCAGCTATAATTCGCAGTACAAGTGTATGTAAAACAAATATTTTCAAGGTAATATTAAAATATTGCAGTAAGTATAATTGTATTAGGAATGTATGTGTATATAAATTCCCTTTACATAATGCATTGTTTAAAAAAAAAAAGAAAGGAGGCGGATTCACGTTGAATACTTGGCTTACACCATATTGGAGTGGTGCACAGATTATCAGCATCATAGGGTAAAGGTATAGTTGCCTGCAATGCACCTTTCCACATCCAGAAAAAAGGCTGCATTTGTAGGTCTCAACTGTAACATGATACCGTTTGCTGCCCCTTGCTGCACACTAACGCAACTCTCTTATCTTTTTTTTTTTAATAGTTTTTTATAGCGCAAATTTGTTCCTTGCGGGTATCAGAGCGCTTTACAAGTATACAGAGAGCAGAGTAATAATAACAATAATAACATATTCGAGAAAATACCCGGATAGAGAGGGTATGCTTTACAATGTTCAAAGAGCACAGGAAATAAATCATTAAAAACAAAATTATCATAGTCAAGAAAAACTACAGGTTTATGAAGTGTCATGATCTTGCCGCCTGAACGCACCAACACCACTGAATCCAGTCAAGAGTAAAATTGATTTTTAGATCTTTTGTTTTTGCAGATTTAAAGGCTTCTTTAACTACTTTTGCATAGGATTTCGCAAGGCTTCCTCTGGAGATGCTTAAATAGGACATTACACAGTCGAGAATGTTTCACCGCTTGGAAGCGGGTCAGCCTGGGACTATGGAGCATCAGCGTGTCAAATAGAAGCTCCACTCTTAAAGCTGTGGCAACTAAAGGAGATCAGCTCTCTTGTATCCAGGGACAAATATTGCTCTTTGAAGGCAGGGTCTTTCTTTCGGTCTGCTTTTTACCAGCCCCCATGGTTACAGAAGACAGTTTGAAGGCTCCACCTCAATGTATTCTCTGATGTGCTGAGAGAATGCACTACAGGCCAACGAGAATACATATCCATGGTAACCACAATGAAAACATTGCCCTGGACAAGTCCTAAAATATGCAAAGTAATGTCTTGCCAGGGGCGTGAATGACGCCTTCTTACATCAATGAGTTGTACTCGCAGACACTTGGATTTATCACTCAGGGCACACAGAAAACATTCACGCACCATCCGCTCCACCTGCTTGTCGATACCGGACCACCAGTAAGACATTTGTAATTTTTCCTTAGTTTTTGTCATGCCCAGATGAGTCTCATATGCCAACTCGATCGGGGAACAGCCTTTACCACGCGGGCATTACCACGCGCTGCCATTACTACGCTGCTTTTACAACGCAAGTCGTTTCAACGACTTGCGCTGGAGGGCGCTGTTGGACAAGGAATAGTTTAATTTTCTATTCCAACACCTTCCCTACTGTAACGTGGGCTGGAGTTGGAATAGAAAATTACACTATTCCACTATCCAGCGCTTACAGCGCAAGTCGTTGTACCGACTTGCGTTGTAAAAACAGCATTGTAATGGCCCGCGAGGTAGTAGCCCGCGTTGTACTGTCATACAACCACTCGATCAGTACCTTTCTGAGACTATTTGAAGGAACTAATCTTGTTCCCCGAAACAACAAACCTCCTTCAACACCAAGTTCTTCTCGCAGGCTCCAAAAAGGCTTGGCAAGTTCAGACCCTGAGCTCCTACTACTCCCACCCTATGTATGAAAGACATCACTTTTTTATGGTGGGGTCAGTAGACACCTCCTCATGCCACTTTTCTTCAGAAATGACACCATTTTCCAACACGCATACCCATTCACACCTGTTAGAATAGAAAAATATGCTTTTGCATTGTTTATGTAAAGTTAGCAGCACCATTTTGTGTATGACCGCCATTTTAAATCATAACCCAAACTAATCCATTGCCATTTCTGAGAAACGGCCTTATCTTAGTTATGTTTCTTCAGAGCTGAGTTTTGTTACAGTAATAAATGCACTGTTCTTATTAGCGCCTACCTTTCTTGTTAGATGTAGGCCTTCTACCACTTGTCTAGTGGTGGGCACAGGCAGAGTAACCTTGAATAGCAGATAATCTGTGCCCGGCCCAGAATCAAAACTTACTCCTTTGTAATTTATTATCCAGTTGCATCTGCTTGGAAAATGCCATGGTGGGCGTGCTTTCATTGGTTTCGAAGTGTTCCTAATGTACTGTTATGCTTGCTGATGTCAGTCCCTCTGCAGCAGTCTTAAGCGACTGGGCAGACTGGGCCCCTATTTGGCCCATTTCCTTCAGTTGGCGCCCGGGTGAGTTACCGATTCCCTTCCGCGGACGGGGGGAGGGCGAGTCCATCGTCGGGTCGGACAGACTGATTAAGGATCCCTGCAAGAAGAGTTCCTGGTACTCGCAGCTGCCCCTTCTGTCCTGCCGGATGGTGCCTGGTCCAGTGGTCATCCCGACTGGAGTCCTGAACGCGAAAACCTTGGATCTGACTGTTTGGTCTGAAGAGTCAGCAGTGGAGAATTAATTTGTTTGACCTGCGTATACCTGGTGAGTTTCTTATGGTTCTTTGTGAAAATGGTACCATTTTGGTTTGTCTTTGGTACGTTCTAAGGACCGTCTTTGGAATAAAAGCAATTTTAATGGTTTTGCTAGGCATAAAATAGTGAACTTGTTTTCTTTTGAGAATGCCTAGTGTAAGTAAATTGTTTTTCTTGTTCTGTCATTGCTGTTCTGCTGATGCTCGATCGGAAGAAAGTCAGCCGGTGCCTCAGAAGGCACGCCGAATTTTGATATGTATGTGAAGCATGTTCTTGGCCCTATTATGTTTAGTACATTATGGCACAAATATACAAGGGACAATGCCGAGTTGCAGTGGCCGCTGATGGGCACTTTCGATGAACAAAAGATTGAGTATTTACAAAACAGTTGTGTAAAAGATGAAGTAGGCTGTCTATGGCTTATTCCCTCAGAACGTGGCAGAAAGCAGCTAGACAGAAGTGATTGAAGCAGAGAAGGAGGCCCAGAAGGCGAGGATGCAGACACAGATCCAGAAAGCGATAGCATACGAGAGGGAAAGGCAGAAAAAGAGTGTTGAATGTGAGTATAGAAAGTTTTGATTACAAATTGATAAATCATATGTGATTCAGGAAAAAGATGAACTTTTGTGGAAGAATTGCTAGATACCCGACCCCTGCCTCCATATGCCCCACAAAGAATATATCCCACTGTTCCAGTGCCCTCACAGCCACCTGTTACAGGTGCGTCTACTGTCTCTTTCCCTGTATCTACCGTTGTTGTTTCAATGGCTGTGGCTTTGCTCCTCCTCCTCTTCCTTCTGCGTCTTTGTCGTCTGTGGTGACTGTGACTGTTAGTACTCATGCCACACCTATTGTCTCAGCATCCCTTTCGCCAACTCTTTCTCTTGCGACACAAGTATCAGCGACATTAGTGCCTGTTACTTCTGTTGCTACTCCTACTATGGTTTTTAATCTTCTGACATTAGTAAGTAGCGGGACACCAGTAAGTGGTTTTGAGGATAGAGACTGGACGAAATATAAGGAGTGCATGGGACCCTTAGTGTGAACCGATGCATGATGATGAGATGATAAGAAACAGGTAATAGTTAAGCAGGCTGCACAGTGAGCCCATAATTCTATTCATTGTGTAGAGGATGTCTGGGAGACTATGAGAGATTTTGAGCCCTTTATACAGCAGCATGCCCTTAAACACATGTGCGCAACATTAATTGGTCTTTGGCAAAAGTACTTTGAAGCGGAAGCGCCTCAAATCTTATGTGACATTAGAGATCGCGTGAATATTAGTGAATTGGGGCCAGGACAGGTTTTTTCTAATGATGCAACAATAATAGCTTATAGGGGAAGACTACATGAGAAAAGTCCCAGGTCAGTGTCTCAGTTTCCGATGCGGGAGGTTCATCCTAAATATCATCCAGAAATACCAGAATTAACGGATGGCTGTGGCAATGTTACTAGGGCGAGGTAGGCAGCCCGTTTTCAGGAACAATGGGTTTATACACCGTGGAAAAGAAGCAAAGTTTTGTCTCCTAAGACTCATTTGCCTGACCATAGGAAAAATCCTACTGCATATTATAAAGAATTGACTGAAGCTGTCTCTTCTACTGTAATGACTCTTGCTGATATTGAGATGTTTTTTGGTCTGCTGGTTCCGATTGATATTTGGAGGTAAGTGCACACTCAAGATCATGTTGTTGAGTTGGGAGGTACATGGGATCAGGAAAGAAAGCCAGATGATAAACCCTGAGCTGTTGAAGTTTCTTTATCTATTTCGATCTATACCATTGCGGGATCCTGACTTTTCTTTAGGTAGTTAGTAGTTTTATATTGGGTTATATGAGGGCTAGGCAAGCTATTTGCTTCTTGAAACTACCCTACATAAAGGCAGAATTCAAGTCACTGGATTTAAATTTTACTTTTGGCCATCATTCGCTGGCCGGATCCAAAGTTTACTAACTGGGAGGAAAACTGGGCTGACTGCACTTGGGTATCAATTAGCCTTAGGCTTGGGTATCATGTACCCGCTGCAGGGTCAGATTTAGGGTAATAAGGGATGTAGTCCAGATCTGGTGTGAAATCTGTATTAAATTGTCTAAACTAGCAGTTCACTCCCATACTCCATTATGGGGTAATCCATCATTCCCGGACATATTTCATGATAATATTGGGCATGCCTGGGGTCAATTAGGCGTGCATAACTTGGGGCATTTGTATGACTACAGGGGTTCCGAACTTTTGCTTCAGGTCAGGATATATATGGGCTCCCACAACGCTACTATATTGAGATAGCTTATTCCAATTGATTTCAGCACATCTGGGGTTTAAAATTCGTCAGAGCAATACGGAAATTATGTTGGGTCATAAGCCCAGGCCTGATGCCAGCCTTAGTTCATTGATTACGTTTATAAGTGTCAGTGCTTGTTTATGTATTGCCAAGGTATTGGTCAATCCTATACCACCAAAAGTAACTGAATTCTGGGTAATGCTGTGTCAAATCTATGAATGTGAAATTGAAGTTGCTATGGCCAGGGGTCCATGAGCAATCAAAAAATCTGAAAGGATTTTGTCTTATCTTCACTGGGTCTAGCTTGCTGCCCTCTCTGTGAACTGATACCGTTATAATGTGGGATATTATAAATTTTTTTTTTTTTTTTTTTTTAAGTTTGAAGTTTATTGAAATAAGAACAGACAAAGGCAGAAAGTGAAGAGACAATCCTCATTTCCCCTTTCTTTTTCTTTCTCTTTCCTTTTTTTCTCTTTTTCTGTTTCTCAAGCTTATGTATCAGTATGGTGATACTGCAGAATTGTTTTGATATTGCAACAACGTATTGGAACAATAGTTCTGACTCTTAGTAAAATAAAAAAATATGTATTTCAAAACAAAATAAAGAATTGTTGTGTAGTCCTAGATTAAATGTGTGATCCTAATTTCCTCTTTCTTTATCTTTCTCTTTTTCTCTTTCCTTTTTTTCTCTTTTTCCTTTTCTCAAGCTTATGTATCAGTATGTTGAAAATGCAGAATTGTTTTGATATTGTTACAATCTATTGCAACAATAGTTCTGACTCTTGGTAAAATCAAAAAATATATATCTAAAAATAAAATAAAGAATTGTTGTGTAGTCCTAGATTGAATGCTTGTTCAATGATACTATCAGAAACTAGTGCATATAATTGTAAAAAGGAAAAAAATATATCTATACAAACTTAGCGATCTTAGGTTATACTTTAAAGAAAATTTACTTTTTCCCATCAACTGTTCTGGAAACTTTTAGGTCACTATATATTAAATAGCAATTAATTGTATGCTAAAATTTACCTTAGCTCTCATACATCTTCCATACAATTACCTATATTTGATGTCTATTATATTTACTATATTATCTTTTATGATATTTCTATTAGCCTACATTCATGTTATTCTTTTAAATTATAAGTTAATTATCTTTTATGATATAATTTGTCTGAAATTCTATGATATTCTGTATATGTCATCATGTCTTAATAATAATATCAGTGAAGATATTTGAACCAAAAAAAAGAACCAGGTCAGCCCAAGTGTCGGCCAACCCCATACAACTCAAAACAACCTCCAAATAACTCCACAAAGCCGTCATGACTGCAAAACAAACAAGCATTGACATAGCCAATAGGTCTCACCTTTGGGACTCTATAAGTGTTTATCCATGTAGCACACAAGCTGCGAGTTTACAAAGATCAGACGGTAGACAGAGCAACCAGTCACATTTCGTTTAACAGCGGTAGTTGTGCCAGACAGTTTTTTACCTGCATGAGCTTGAAGCTTTGTGCTCATAACTTGATTTAAAATGTAATTATGCAATATACAGCCTGTTCTAAGTCTAAGGAAATGTGTCTCCATGAGGGCATTTGTAACTACTAAAGATGGCCCCTGTAAAAAGCAGTGGTGCAACATATTTCTGACCTTGATGCAAAAGTATAGTCTCTTGGAAGCAGGGCACCCCCTTGTTTATTCTGCAGACATGTGAAGAAGAACAGCCTTGTATATAAATAGTTACTACTAGGCCTTACAAGTTCCTGCTTAGCTCACACATGCTTCGCTTTGAAAAGATTGGGAGCTCCACTAGACCACAGAGTTTTAACACGAATCAGTGGGCCTGCAGCGTAAACACAGGTTTCAACAGCAGGTATCGTTCATGTATATTACGTCTCCTTATTTAGTTTTAAAAAGGCAAATAAATGATCAAAATAGTTTTCCTTTTACTTTCAGGCCGATAAGTATGCTGACACAGAGTTGTGTCTATGCCGTAGATAGTGCCACATTTGTGATACTAGGGGAGGAGCCTGCCTCCATAACTTTTATCCAGCACCAGTGGTTCAAGACGTTTCAGGTTGTAGTGTAGTTCCTATATTCCCAATAGGCTCTGCGCATTGGAACAATATATTCAGCAGTGTAGACGTAGGACTGAGGTTATCTAGGTCTCTACTGACTATATTAGACTTAAGGTTTGCCAGCTAGCTCAGAGGTCATTAGAAACTTTCTCGAATAAACGAGGAGGAGTTTAACCTCCCTGGATAGACAAGAAGGGATTAGCTTCTGACAACCATAAAACATGACAACTTTGCTCTCCCTGAATAAGAGTGTATCTCTAGAGTCGTGTGAAAACAATAGACAGCTATTTCACTCAGTCAAATGTGCATACTTAGTTTCACCAGAATGCAGAGAAAAGAGAGACGGGCGTTTTCAATAAAAGGTGTTATTTATTGAGCAGTCTTCTTCCTCATACAAGAGAAATGAATTGCCACGATTGTAATACTCATGGTAAAGTAAAGTGCGTACAGTAAAAGGAGGATTATAAAATAATACTGTAAAAGCATTGATATGGTTTCTTAGCCATATGATACTTTAAAATAGATAAAATATATACATACATATATACATTGACTAATCGTACTCAACTGGTGCTTCTAAATACGCCTACCCCGGTGTACCTGACCTAAGCCTAATATGTGGGAAAGAGTAAGTAAGTAGCAGTTTAAGTTAAGTTTGTTTTGCCAAGAATCTGACTCAAGAATTCTCTGTAAGGGTTTAGTCAGTTCTGTACCTGGGTAATAGAAAGCAGGAGGTCTTGTATCTCTTTCTCAGGACTCGATATCCCAGTAACCCGCGAAGGTATCTGGAAACACCGGAGCTAGATTTCTCGGCAGGAGAAAAGACAGCGTCTCTCTCAGTGCGTCAAAGAGGAGGGGCAGCGTCCGTGGGCTCTCGCATCAGCTGGGCTCTCGGGCAAGTAGATAGCTGCTCTGCTCCAGAATCACCACTGTGTGTTTGCTTAAGGCAACGTTGGTATATTTATACCTGAAAGGTGCCTGGGTTTGACGTAAGGTTGGACATAAGACGTCAATAAAGATGTCACTAAGAACTGGCCGTTCTTACAGTCCTTTACAGGAGTTCTAGGACGAAATCAAAACAAAAGCAAGGGGGATTTCCCAGGTTGCTGGAAGCTTGGTTTTGTTTAGAGAACTCGGTGTGCTTACTAGGGGGCCGGAGAAGTAGCCTTGCTTAATGTGACAGCATGTGCTACGACTGAATTATGGATATGATTATTATGCCGTTGTATGGATAGTATTGATTATAACCGGACAAGGGCATAAAATAGGAATATCGATTGAGGTTCCTAGATAAAACACTACAAGGGCAATAGGAGCAAAAAGAATATTGACTTATCATGGCAGGTCTCCCAGGCATGATGTCCCTCCATCTTCGAGGGGCAGCACACTAGAATAGAATCTTCAATCTTAAGGCTGGTGCCCAGGTCCTGGGCAGAGTATGAGGGAGGAGATCCGCTGCCTGCAGAGTCCTGTGAGCTCAAAAAGGTGGGAGTCCTGTGGTTTCGCTGGTGTGGGAGCCCTGTGATGTCACTGGGGTGAGAGCCCTGTGGTGTCACTGGGGTGGAAGCCCTGTGGTGTCACTGGGGTGGGAGTCCTGGTACATAGACCGCAACAGCATGAAACTGCACTTAATGAACTGATCCCAACCAGCCGAGAAGGGATGCAAACAAACACAACAAAGCCAATAGTCCTGACTTGTTGTAGGTGTAATGATACTTTTATCATATATCTGGATGCAATGACAGAAACAGCAAAATACAAGTCGGGTGGCACACTATGCTAAGCACAGATTTTTTGCTTACGTGTTTTTAAGCCACACCCTTAATTACACTGGCCATGCCCCTTTGAGAGACCCCCCAGTTTTTTCATCCCACTTTAAGCCCTGTATAACACAACAGGTAAGATTACACCTACAACAAGCCAGGAGTATTGGCTTTGTCAGTGGTTGTACGGTGCATAAGATAAATAAGCAACAACTATGACCTCCTTGTATATAATATTGAAAATGCTACTGGCTCTTGTGGGTGAAGTTGTGGCATAAGGATGGCACAGCCGACCTTCCAGCTGAGAAAACAGGTTCGAGCCTGACGTCCAGAGATTCAAAAAATGAATATGTCCTTGTGCAGTGTAACTGGTGCTCATGTAAAGGCTTCGAGTTTGCACTATATAAAATGGAAAAATGGAAAAACAAGTCTCTTTGAAGTCACCAGTTGTACTATTGCAGATTGTAGGGATTTTTTTTTCAGCCTGGGCGTAAAAAAATGAGAGTCCGATAGGAACCTGTCCCGGCACCTGCTTTCAAAAACTGGCAGGACACGGCCCACTTAATGCCCTGCCTATAGGTACACTCCGGCTGTAATCAGGCACTTGACGGAGGGGTGGGCACGGTGCTACCAGCAGGAATGAACGACACACCCCCTCCGCTGAATCCGCTTCAGCCCTGCCAAGTACCAGGCATCAGACTAAGACATTTCAGTGTGGTGGACGAAGGCATGCATAAGGCATAGCATAGCGCCTGCATTGCATCCAGCGAGAGTGCTGCTATGCTGAAACTAGCTGGAGTGGCAGCGGGCCCTTGCGAGAGCTGCCCTTGGTAGGTTTTGGGCATTGCTGGGTTAAAACAGGAAGTATTCCTCGCGGCTCTGCCACATTACGTAGGATGTGACATACATTTTGTGAGTGGCTGGGACAATGCCGTGGCACTGCTTGCACTGCCGCGCGGTAATTTAAACTGAATTGCGGGTGATCTCCGTGACCACCGGGACCCAAGCCCACGGTCCCGCAGCCGCCACCGGAGCTCAGAACACACATTGCAGCCCAGGCGTTTGCAGAGGGGCCGCTCTTTGCAGCCAGGAGGACTCTCGGTGCTTCGATGGGGCGCACAGTGGAGGTGAAGTAAAGTAGGCACGTGGGGGCTAGCGGGTAAGTAGTGCGCTTTAAAGATGTATGATTTTAATATGAGTGCCTTGGCTCGTGGTAGAGGAAAAACGTGCCTCAGACTTGCAAGCCTTCCCGGCCGACCTCACAAATTTCTCTCTATATGCCTGTTATGCGAACTTTTATGTGCCCGCTAGCATTTTAGTGGGGTGACCAGTGCCCCGGTGTATGCCTGCGGAGCTGCAGAGGACAGGACCGTCATTCACTGCCTATGTGCCCCCTCCTGCAAGAGCGAACGAAGACTCACAAATGAACGACATGCGAGGGGGACAAAAAAAAGTTTGACGAGAGGCAGCAGGGGGAGGTTAGAAAGGAGGGGGCCTGCACCTTTTTCCCTTGCGGGAGCAAGCAGGGACCATCTGTTAATTACAAACAGATGGTTTAAAAGCTCGCTCCAGCAAGGGGATCGCCAAACGTGCACGCATTGCCATTCAAAGCAATGCAATGTGTGCGATTCAATTACAAGAGAGTCTTTTTCCTAGGCAGTGTATGCGCGCAGCGTAGGCGAGACCTAAAAAGAAAATTCAGTGACCCACAAAAAAAAATTCTAAAACATGACAAAAATAATGTCAAAAACTCCCACAAAATAAATCTGTGAAAATGACCCAGGCACACATCACTGACTTCTCTACTAGCAATCCCTTTAAGCACCACATTAAATATCAATAAATGTCTCGATCATAGCTTCTCTCAACAATACGGTCCCTATAGCTTCCAAAAATGATCCCTTGAAAATGTGTTGATTTGATTTTTGACATTTTCATAAATGCATTAAATGTTAAAACTCATAGACGGTGTGAACCAGTAGATCATTGATTTTTGTTTTCTATACAAATAGCCTCTCCTTTGCAAAATGTCAGCTTCCTATTGGTGCTGTTAATCCTTGCCCACATGTAACAAAAAAAGGTCACTCTGTTTTTCTCTTCCATTTGTCCACGAGAAGCAGCTTTTGTTCTTTCTCTCGTTGCCTTTGGTATTTTGGACACCATACCACAAAATAGCAAACATCTTATTTTATTTTTTAACTCGTAGGTCACAACATCAAATACTAGGCCTTTGTTCCATTTCATGACCATTCAGAATATCATTTGTTGAGTGATAATAGGAGCATTCTTGTCTAAGTAGAATATATCCTTAACTGTGGTTAGAGCAGAACCTTCAGGGTCATACCGCACCATTTCAGCTCATAACTACTCTGACAAGGCTTATGTTAATTGTGCTATAGTCCATTTATTTTGGCTTTTATTTAGTTCTTTAGTTTATTTTGCATTTTATTTATTTAAAATAAAACCTTCTCCACTGTAGGAACCAGTCCATATTTATTCTCCGCAAATACATGTCTAAAGGCCTCCTTACAAGGATCTCAACAATACAAACGCAACCATTAACAGAAGGTACCAGCCAAAGTGGAATTCAATGGGATTAAAAGAACCATGATAACTGGACTCCATATGCCACGTGGAGGTGGTGTCTCAGGGTCCTACTCATAGAACCCAGCGCTCCTCCCTCCCCACTCAGTATATCTATGTGGACCTCATAATGAGGCTCTATGTGCCATGTGTGGAGGTTTAATAGTTTCCATTCAACATTTCCCTTTCTCTTATAAAGCTTTCCATTGATTAAAGAGGGAAGCACTGACTGTAATTCTTCCCCTTTTCATGTCAGCACACTGGAGATAGGGCACCAGAGGGGCTGCCCAAGAGAGCACTTCCAGGCCTCATGATTTCCCTTACCTTTATTTTTGCTTTGAATCCATTTGCACGTTTCTAAAAAAATGTAGCATTTATATTTAATACTTTTTAGAGCTCTCATCTGCACTTTGTTCTGCTTTGCATGTGTCTCATGCAAAATGTAGAAGGCCCAAGTTGACATTCATTCCAAGGTAAAACTTTCCACTTATTTATTTTATAAATGTATCAGTTGTTGTTTAATATGTAGGCCCTATGCTATTTAAAAATGAAAGTCAAACTGCCAGATAATTGGATGCCAGTTCTTAGGTGGAATATTAACAATGTGGGTGGCATCTGAAAGTAAACAGTTGGCCCATCTCTCTGAAGTATCTCATGAAAGGTTTTTTGAGTTTAAATTAAGGGTGGGTGGAATAAGAAAGAAGAAACCCTGTGTATGGAGGGATCTCATGTAGACCATTGTGAAAGGAGTTAAGGGGGTCTGAAAAAGACAGTGCAAAGATGATACTGATTACATATTTCTGAGCTGTTTAGTGTTTGGGAATGTCATGGCTACAAGCCATGTGCAAGTGCTGTTATAGTAGTCAAGGCATGATTTGGTGACCAAGGATCCTATTGTAGGCTTTAATGAGAGTCACTCGTAAATTACCATGAGTAAGACAAATATTCAAGAAAAACAGTTTTGTGAATCACCAACCCTTTTTGCCATGAGTCAGCATGAGTCTTGTAATCCATGAGTAAACTATACCTAAGCTGAGAGTAAAACACAACTTCTCATGGAAAAAGGTTTTTAAAATGATGTCCTTAAATGTGTCTTACTCTTCAATATGTAATTATAACTCTGAGAGCCTGATTACAACTGGCCTGTTAAATTGCAATCCTTGCACAAACACATAATTGCACAGGGATCTCAATTATAAGTGGTGCGATATTTAGCACATCTGGGGCTGTATTATACAAAGTGTCCTGGGGTGCCACCGGCATGTGGGCCCACTTTGTGCACCCCGGGGCCTTTGACATTACAGAAAGGGCCTCAGAGGCTTGTGCGCCCCTTCTGTAATACAGATAGCGTAATTGTACATATAATGCCCACGCTATCACTAGAGGATGTTCCCTCATTTGCGTGGAGTGCGTTGCCCCTTGCAAATGAGGGAACAACTTTGCCTCTGCACCTTCGCATTCTTATAGACGCAGGTGCAGGAGGCAAAGAAGCTGCTTGGAGGCTCACTGAGATTGTGCCATCTCAAAGATGGGGCACTAGCAGTGCACTCCCTGATGGCAGATCTCTAGCGGGGCGAAAGGGCGCTTTATCCCCTTGCAGGCGGGTGCAGTCACTCACTGAACCCGTCTCAAAGGGGATCTCTCTCCCCACTTAAAAGTGCAGGCGGGTTGCTGGCTGCACAGTGAAACACAGAGTGGCTTTAAAGTGACCGCTCCATTTTTCACATGAATGCGCTGCTCCCACGGCAGCGGGGGTTCGCGGCTGCCCTTAGGGCAGCACATTCAACACAATTCGGCATACTCTCCTTGTTAGCGCCGAGCTCACCTTTTGGAAGGTGCGCTGGGCGCTAACAAGGAGAGTGCACCATATTCCATAATAAGGCCCCAGGTAATTACCAGCTGCAATGAAGTTCACCTACTTTATTAAGTTACTCAGGTCGAACCTGCTGATAGTTAACAGAAAAAAAGAGCCAGAATTTACATGGACATGAAGTTTTTGATGCTGTAAGCACTGAAATCTGCATGTTATTCTCAAAAATCTCGGACTCACACTTGATAAATTCTAAACACCTTGTTATATTTTGTCAGATGTCATAATTAGCGCATTCACCATGGGCCAGTTGTGTTCAGGTTCATAGCGCATTGCCAATAAATAAGCAAAGCACAACTAGTCTATTTCATGAAGAATTTTTCATTCAGTTCATTTTTAGAAAACTCCATACATTTCTTGCAGCGGTTTCCATGAGATAGCTATTCCACTTGAAGTGAATCAAGCAATCTAGATATTTCTATATTGGTGGGCTATCCCTTCTTTGAGAGGAGCAGAAAATCACTAAAATCGAAATATGCCAACATAATTCATATACAATAAATAATTTCATTTAGAGAGTATAAATGACATCAACTTACTGTCTAACTTGAATTTACATATATTCAATTTTAATTGTGATTTTGACTTGACCTGTCATAAACCATAGGGTGAACCAAAAGCAATGGTCTATTTCTACCAAGCTCTTCTCTGTAAAAAAATAGCCCTCCTTTTCTTTTCCTTCCCCAGTGAACTTTCTGTTATTAGACTTTCCTAATCACCTATTAAACACTCTTTCTACATTTCTATTGCAGGAAAATTCCAAGTTAGCTTATTTGATCATCTTCTTGACCCCATATTTAAATTACTCGATCTTATTGTTCCCAATTAAAGTGAAACATTATGTATGATGTGTTACACTACAAGTATAATGGCAAATACAATCTATCATCCAAACCTTTTGGCTGAATCGTGTTCGTGAACAGAAAAAAATACTCCAACTTTCTCTTTTCCACGGTTTCTGGTTAATATTATCCTCTCAAAATGGAATTCTAACTTTCTCAATTGTTCAACACTGTGAGGATCTTTAAACCCAGCAGACATAGTAATAAGTCATCCCTACCTACGTCGTGTAGCCCACACAATGCAAGTTGCATGGTATTTAAAAGTAGAACATGTAAAAATGTAAAGGTAATGAGGGGGCATGGCGAAGGAGGCGAAGATGGCGGTCGGCTCTTAACAGAGCTCTTGACAGCACTCATGAGAGCCCCTCCAACTGACTCCCCCACAGCTGTGACACGTTAGGCACCCCCTGGGGCCCTTTTTCATGACCAGCGAGCTGGCAGTGACTGTGTAACACAGCAGACACATTGGGGAGAGGAGCAGTCAAGATGGTGGGCACAACGATACTGCTTGGCCACAGGTGAGTGAGCTCACAGAACCCCTGGACCTGCCACGCAAATCTGCCTGAGATTTCTTGCTGGTGGCCTATACCCGAGATGAGGAGTGTGGCCCCACTGTGGTTGGGTGAAGTTGGGATCAGCTGCTGCAGTCTCGCCACATGGAGGTGGGGAGTCCATGCTGTGCCCTCTGCTGATGCCCCCTTCCCTCTGCTCCTCCTTTAGATAGGCAGCCAAGTGATACTTGCAGGCTGCCTCCCCCATCAAAACTGTGCCAGCAAGACTAATAGTCCTCCATCAACGGCACCAACTGTCTAAGCCGCCATTCAGAGCCCGCCTGACCAGCGAATGCGACCCTACCTGGGGGAGTGCTCTGGCTTCCCCCCGAATACTGATGTTGCAGGGCCAGTCGGACTGCATGAGAGAAATATAAAACCGCGCACTAACTGACTGGGAGACCTGGCGCAAAAACGCAACTGCTGTGGAAGAGTGCCTGACAAAGCTGAGTGTGGTGTCCCCTCTGGTGGGGACACTTCTGATCCCTCGCTCCCTGAGTGATATTTACCAGCCCACTGGAATCAGTTTCTCAAGGGGACCCTTTGTGCAGTAACATTGCAGTGCCCTGAGACTGGCACCCATTGGACTGTGTGGCTCCCCCACTAGTATCTGGTGGAGTTGTATCCTGGAGTATACTGGCTCGCTCACCTGTTACTTCCCACATTTGCCCATGAGTGCTGGCGGGACCACTACCTGCGATTTGGCTGCCCCTTTTTGCCCAAGCATCCCTTTCTGGACAACATTGCATCCTCGTACACTGGGGGGACCCGTTGGGCTACCACTATCTGACTGCTTGTGCTGCCTCAGGGTAAGAGGGGTGGCTTCATATGACTTTCAAACTACCTGCCTTCCAGTCTCACTTAGCTGGGACTGCGCAGGAAGCCCTCTGTCATCTGAGGCCAAACCTGCTGGAGTGGACTACTTGCCAGCCCTGGGATGGGCGAGCTGGCCTCCTGACATTCTTCTGATCCATTTTGCCAGTCCCTTTGTGTCTGAAGATGAGCCGCGATAAACTCCTGCAGTCGAAGTTACCCAAAACTACAATAGACCATGACACCACCTCGGTACCTGACAACAGTGGTGCAGCAGGGAAATCCCTACTGGTACCTCCTTCCCAATCCTCTGTGGACCTTCCAGCTATCCTCAAAGTGTTACAAGACTCCAAGGAGGCAGTTGAATCCAAAGTACAGGGCATTTGTATTGACCTCTCCCTCAAAAACTCCAGGCACTTTCCGCTACATGCTGCTCTTTCCAGCCCGACTCAAGGTCATATTTGCTTCCTGTACCTACTTCTTCGAAAGCCCTAAGTATGCCTGGGAATGGGGGACGTAAAGCAATGACCACTGCACAAGCCTACTTATGTGAGGGGTTGTTCTCACAGCCCATAGCATATCCTCAATCATCTCCTTCCAAAGCAACCCATTGATAAGAGCCAATTGCAACTGGTCCTTGATGACTGGGATGTACTCTTTCGACAAACCAATCCTGCAGGGTTGGTATAATAAGGTTTATAATAAAGTTAGAATGTATTTTTATGCATGATGTAGCCAGGTAATTTTCCATTTCCCTGGATACAAGTTGCGTGTCATTATCAGAAACTAATTCCTAACGGGATCCCTCTCTCAAAATACTCCCCTGAAGAATGTAATGGCTGCTCCAGAATGTATGTTGTCTACAAACTTCCCTTCAGGCCACTTAGTCATATATTCATATAGTCTACTATAACTAAAGCATACGTAGGTGTGCCACGTGTAACTCCAAAGGTCCAGCCACATCAAATGCCACCTTGCACATAAGTGTGTTTTTAGCCATGACAGTGCTGACCGGAGAGGGACATATCACTTGCGATTTGTCGCTAAGGACACACATGCAACATTCATGGACATAATGTTCAACAGGTTTGTCTACCCTAGGCCATCATAGATCCTCTTACTCTACACTTCAAATCGCAAATCCCAAGATGACGTTCATGGGCGAAATCCAGAACAACCTGCAGGCTCCCCATGACAACCAACTTTCCACCCCTGTGCATAATTCCCCCAACAGTGTACAGTTCCTCTTCTACCTTCCTGTATGGAATCAATACCCCAGGGGCCAACCATTTACAACAATGTTTGTCACATCCTGAACCTCATTGTGCCTGACACTGCCCCCAGCCACTACTGCTCTGGTAGAGCTCCCGTCATAGTGTCATCAACTGAACATACAGCACACACCATCTCAAGCTCATCCAATGGTTTGTCACTTTCCTCACTTTTCTCCAGTGGTAAACAAGACAGATAATAAGTCACATAATTCTTGGCCCCTGCCACATAGACCAATTCGTTATGACATTTTTTGCACACTGTACTGCCCTTTGGAAATACACAGAGTAGCTGTTCCTCCCCCTTTTGTAGTGAAAAGATCCACCAGTGGTTTGTGATCCATCCTTTAAACAAATTAATTTCCCCACAAATAGTTCTTAAACGTTTTACACTCCCCAACACAAAGCCAAAATGTATTTCTCTATTGTTGAATATGTGATTTCAGATTCCCTTAACGTTCTGGAAGCAAAAGCAGTGGTTTCCTCTTGCCCATTGCCTCTTTTTTGCATAAGCACAGCAATAAACCCTACATTACCTGCATCAGTGGAGATGATAAACAAATCATTTAGGTCAAACGGTTTAAGGGGGCGGGCTCGCACAATCTCCTTCATTAATTTAAAATTAATTTCACATTCCTCGTCCCACACAAACCTCACTTTTTTTTGGGAAGCTTGCGTAGACATACTGTTTTGTCCGAGAAGTTGCTGACAAATTTGGCATAGTACTCCACTAAAGCAAGGAAATTAGGGGAGTTGGTCTTTATCTTTGGATTTAGGCACACCTTGGATGGCTTCTAGGGTCTTCACTTTGAGTTCAACTCCCCTACTAGATGCATGGTGAGCCAAATAATCACCCCTTTCTGGAAAAACTTGCATTTGTCTTTCCTTACAGTCAACCCGCTAGACCTCACAATTTCCAACACACTCCTCACTCTGTCATCATGTTCGGACTCTGTCTTACCATATATCAAGATGTCATCTTGGCAGCATGCAACACATTGGTGTTTTTAGATAAATTGTTCATCAATAGCAGGAACATGGCTGATGCCGACACAAATCCAAATTGCATATGGACTTAGCGATATGCACGCGCAAGCATAAAGAATGATGTGAGGTGTCTAGAATTACTATTCAATTCTTTCTGAAGATAGGCTGAAGAGACAACCAAATAAGTGAAAAAACTAGCACCACTTAAAGTCACCAGCATTTCATTGACGCTAGACAGGGGTTGGCAATCCACCTAAATATTTGAATGTGGATGTCTCAAATCCTTAGAGACTTGTCAACTTTACACGCTAGAATCATGGGGACCAACCATTCCGACCCCTCATTGGGCTTGATTATATCCATAGAACACAATATATCTAATTTGAGTTTCAAATCACCCTGCAAGCTTAGTGGCACTTTGCGTACCTTGTGAGCAACTGCATTGTCTTTAAGAATTATGTGATGCTGGAAACCCTTGAGTTTTCCTAATTTCTCATTAAATACTTCAGGATAATCCCTTGCCCACTCATCAGTCTTTAAATGACAAAGCGGGTTTGAATTTGGGAGGTTTACCATTTATTCTGCACAATAGACACACTTCATTTTTCATCTAGATAATACCAAGTTGATGCCAACTTGGAATTTGATGGAAACTCTGCAGGACCAGTATACATTGTCAAGGAAGGTGCAAATTTGTTGGGTTGGGTTGGGGTGAGCAAGGGGAACTCAGGACTGTTTTGGACCCCAATCAGCTAAATTATCACAGGTGCATGATGCTTCAGAAACAGACAGCATGCCCTTTTGTTGGTGTAGGTAGACAGCCTTGACAATTTCAGTAATTTGTATTCTCAAACACTGGAGATCAGTAATAATACCCTCATAGAACGAGTGGGTTAAAGAACTCCTTTGATTAGCGTCACATGAGCAAATCATTTATAGAGGAATCAGATACCACTGTTTGAGCATATATGGGGATCCTGTCTGGAACTCTATAACACTCTCTTAATAATCAGTATATCGCACACCCCTGCCACCGGCAGTACTTATATAGATTGCAACCAGTCCTCCCGGCCCCAGTTTCATCATGTAGAATCACAGGCCAACAAGGATTGAACAGGATATACCTATCAGGTACAGAAACCATGGCATTTATAAGTTAAACAATCAAGTTCCCACATTTTTTATGTCCTTCTTTTCTTAAAATTGAAATTATAGTTATAGAAAGCAGAGGCTACTTAAAAGGTTCTCTGGCGCTGGCTAACAAGTTCAAAGTAGTACAGGTTAAGACAAGGAAATGGTCTATATAGGAAATAGCCAAGTTTGCAATGCTTTCCTAAACGAAAGTAGATCCAAATGAACTATTAATGATTATGGTAAGCTGTTCCACTGCCATTCCACTAAAACTGAGAAGACACGTCCACCTACTCTAACTTCTTAATCTTTGGTGCACATACGTTTTGATTTGGCAAGGCTCTATGAGGCACAAAAGGGCAGATTTACAAGCCCCTTGCGACACTTTTATGCCGCCGTTGCGTCACTTTTGTGACACAGCGGCGGCGTAAACAATGCGCCACGTTGCGACTTATTTACAACGTGACGCATCTAGGCAGATGCGTCACGTTGTAAAGCCCTGCGCCAAATGAAACCTGCGTCAGGTTTCATGTGGGCGTTCTGTCGCAGGGTGGGCGTTCCCTCGCAGGAAAGCTCCGTAAAACTGGCGCAGTGAAATCCACATGATTTCACTGAGTCAGTTTTACGACGCTGCTGCGTCAAATCCTTACCCCTGCTTGAAGCAGGCTTAAGGAGTGACGCACCACGTTGAGTATGGGTGGCCCCTGTGCATTGCAGGAGTTGCGTCTCGCTTGCGACGCAACTCCAACAATGCGACACCCATACGCCACAAGATGCATCTAGCATCTTCCCTTCTTTGCACCATGGTGCGCCCGATTGTAAATGCGGCGCACCTATGGTGGCGGAAGGAGGGAATTGCATGACGCATCTGTTCTGGCGCATCCCTGCTGATTTGCAGAGATGCGCCAGAACATGTAAATATGCTCCACGGTGCTTACATTTCTGTTGGAGAAAGTAGGGGCCCAACCCATGAACTGCCCTGTGAGTAATATACAATGTTTTGAAAATAATTCCTTTCTGCAAAGGGAGCCAATGTAGTGCCACAGAGTTAGAGGAGGATCTGAGAAGAGTGAATACCACTTTAGCTTTGACTGCCTAAATCCGGTGGCATAGATTAAGTAAATAAGATGGAACTCCCAAAAAAGGCATCGCAATATTCAAAACGGCTCAAGAAGGCACTCTACAGAACTAACGGGCAATCCAGCCCTTGTAGTAATGGTTTCATGAAATCATCATTACTAAAGCAAAACAGGATGAAGAAAGTTTATTAACATTTGCCATTAAGTAAAAGATCCCTTTCCATACGCACTCCGGGATTGCACCCTCACGGGGTGACCGTCGGCACCACACTGTCATCGTGGGGCCAGAAATTCATCGATAGGCACAGCAGCATGTCACCTCAGTTTTATCCCGGTTACATTTCAGGGAATTTCCACTGAGGCAGGGGACGCCTTGCTGACCAAAAAGCACTTTGTTTGGGACCTGCTTGCTTTGCCTGACTGCCTACTGCTCGCGGAACCCGCTCCGCGGGTCCCGCATCGCGCTGTGTAATCTGCAGCAGCCTTGAGTTTGGAGGGTCAGCTGGGGGAGATTTTTGACGGGGCTGCGAGCGGCGTGCGCTCACGGAGGGACTCCAATTCCCAGGAGCGCCCGCCAGTCCGGAGGAGCAACACCTGGGCCGCTCTCCCCGACCCCTCCCACCCTTCCACCGACCATTGATAAACAGCGCTCCCTTGTTAGCGAGTGGGACGCCTTGCTGACCAAAAAGCACTTTGTTTGGGACCTGCTTGCTTTGCCTGACTGCCTACTGCTCGCGGAACCCGCTCCGCGGGTCCCGCATCGCGCTGTGTAATCTGCAGCAGCCTTGAGTTTGGAGGGTCAGCTGGGGGAGATTTTTGACGGGCCTGCGAGCGGCGTGCGCTCACGGAGGGACTCCAATTCCCAGGAGCGCCCGCCGGAGGAGCAACACCTGGGCCGCTCTCCCCGACCCCTCCCACCCCTTCCACCTTTGCAAGTCCTATAAAAAGCCAACACGACTCCCGCAGCGCGGGAGAAGCCCGGGACAAGGGCGGGACCGTCTGTGGCCGTCCGGGGCCGAGAGGGGCCGGGCCGGGCCACCCCTCTTATATTTTATTTTTTGCAGCTAAAGGTACTGTGCTGACTGAGGAAAATCCCTTCCTATCTTGCTTATTGATACTGATTGTTCCTTTTTCTCTGATTTAGAAAGTAAAGGACTGGAATGTGCTTATTTTAATTAATGTATGCTTTTGTAGATTAATTGAAACTGTTTTATATTGTATAGATTTGTAGTGATTTTTTACATATTAGCTCTGTTTTTTTCTTTCATGTCCTAGCTTGCTCATATCTAGTAGTTTGTTGAGTGTTATATCTGAATATTGTTGGTATTGTGAAGTTTATAGATATGCCTAGAAAACCGGCCGTTATGACGTCAGAACCACTCAATACCTTAGATTCCTTTCTAGTCCAACTGGTGAAGAAAAAAAATACCGAGAGAAGGGAATCTCTAGGCCTGAGCCAATCCCCAATTTTACGACCATTAAGTCCTGCCCCTGATGTACAATTGTCTGGGACTCGGTCCCCTGATCCTGTAATTTTGATCCCTGATATAAATTCCCAAGCTAATAGCAATGTGATAGAAAATTCTGACCTGCTAATTGATTTTTCACTGCATGAAGGGTCTGACTCCGAGCAACAGCACAATATTATAGCGGAAGCCCCGCCACCTCCGTCGCCTGTTGGCCGACCAGTCAGAAATTGTAGAAAATCCCAAGCCAAACGTGGGGCCAAGCAGACAGGAAAGAAAAAGGTTTCCCCGCCACCTAGACATAAAGACAAAAATGTGGAGCATGAGAACCCAGAAGAGTTTAGGCAAATTATTGATGATGACCTATTTAATAGGATTTCAGAAATGATAGACATTAAAATTAGGACCATCATCAAGCCACTCATTGGGAAGATAGATAAATTAACAGCAGAAGTAAAAAAGATGGGTGGGTCACAAACTAAGGTGGTAAACGATCTGGAAAACCTAGCCTCCCACGTTATCAAACCAGTAGCCACAGTTGAGGTGGGCACGGGTCCTGACACTTGTGAAACTAGTGATACTTGTGGCATTGAAGGCCAAGAACAGCCCACTTTGGTAGGGCAGTCACCTCCATTATCTGACCCAGGCCAGGTTGTCATAAGAGAGCCACCAACTTTAGCTCCTGCTGTTTTAGCACCACTGAATTCAGGGGAGGATTCAATACATTTCATCATGGCGGCCTCACCCTTAGTCTTAGTATTAACGAATGTCCCTGTCCTACTTCCTGAGCAAAAGGAAACTGCTCAAGGACTAAAAGACAAAGCTCTACATTGGCTTTCCAATAACATGTATATGGCACCTCAGGGAGTTGATCAGTTAGCAGGGGAAATTGTCACGACAAGGAGGGTACCTTGGATTGGGAATAATCAAAAGAAATTTAAAGGGGACTGCGTAGTCTTAAATTTTGCTAGCGCAGAGACGCTTCCTAATATCCTTAACAATATCTTCCCACCTCAGCGTAGAAGCGGCTCTATAATTCCGCTTACTCTGAAATT
Organism: Lissotriton helveticus; assembly: GCF_964261635.1. Lineage (NCBI taxonomy): Eukaryota > Metazoa > Chordata > Amphibia > Caudata > Salamandridae > Lissotriton > Lissotriton helveticus. The sequence goes on along the minus strand of NC_136063.1, from coordinate 208,098,375 downwards.
TTTTTATCATAAAAATCACAATGTGACTTCCCCTAATTTGCCCAGGCCGAGAAGACAGTCAAGAGTCACCCATTGGGGGGGAGATAATAGACTTAGATTTAACAATGATCGTCCACATTTAATGACTAGCTTGGGGACAGGGCAATATAATTTCCCGATTGGGCAAAGGGCTAGAACCCCGGGTCCAAATTGGTACAACATAAATAGGTGGGGAGGAAGTACCCCAGGTTTTGATAATGGAGGATATGGACATGGCTCTATGGCCAGGCCGGGTAACGAACAGCTCTTGATGCGCCCCAATACCCCACAGCCTGTGTGGAACACAGCAGTGAACGGCTGGGGCCAGACAGCCACCCCATTTGATTGGGGGTTTGGTACAGGGAACAGGTACGGTGTTTTGTCCAATTTAAATGATTGTGACTGACAGATAGAGGGTATGATCCAGGGAAATAATAATTTCAACCAGCAACAAGAGCAGAATAGCTTACTCAGTAATAGTTCAGATTCCGACGAGTTCATCCCCCTGATAGGGCGTGGAGAACAAATCATACCTAGACATGATCACCTTCCTATGTCATATTCGCTTGAGCATTGTGTGATTCAGCATATTGCTGAAGTTAAGCTGCAGAGACCACTGGAAGCTGGTCCAGATGATTTAACTCAACCAGTGTTCAATAATGCAGGGATTTTGGCAAGATACCCGGAGCCTATGTCAGCTAGAGCTCCGTGCAAACTGATAAGTTGGAATATAGCAGGGTTAAATGGTAAGCGACAGGATAAGCTGTGGTCAAATTTTGTTTTAGGTCACCATATTATTGCGCTCCAAGAAACCTGGGATACCTCTGCGAACCTTTGGTGGGATGGGTTCATAAGCTTTACCAAACCAGCTGTCCCCAGTCGCATGGGGAGGGCTAAGGGAGGCTTGTTGATCTTGTTCTCATTAGATTTAAAGGGCACCTTCAGGGAGATTAGTACCAATTCCCCAAACATTTTGATGGTTGAAAGAGTGACTACTAATAATATCAGCAGAACTATTTTTGTTAACTTCTATAATTCAGCGAATAGCGACCACAGAGGTCAAAACCTCACTGGATTAGATAATATTTTAAATCTGGCCAGTCAGAATACTAAGCTTGATACTGAATACATTGTTTTAGGTGATTTTAACATACACCCTTGTAACCTGTTTTGTATGAAAAATAGTATGGAAAGGGATAATGGAATAGAGGGACCCCATTTTGAACACACTATAGAGGGTGAGGAATTGGAAGATTTTCTAGCTAATTTCGATCTTCACGAACCAGATGGGGGCACTAGATTGCCGACCTTTACTGGTATTGCCCAAGGCACAACCATAGATTACATATTCATATCCGTGGGAATTTTAAACCGGGCAATTTCTTATCGCACAGTTCAATCACACTTTAGTGATCATAACCCAGTTGAACTGGAAGTAGCGTGGGGAGGTCATATGGGTTCATCCCCGTTGGCATCTAGCTCTGGCCTCCACTTGAAGACTGCTGATCAAGGTAGACGCCTGAAATGGGCTAAGGTGGTACCGGAGGAATTTTATGCTGAAAATTATGTTAAAATTAGGGATAATGTGGAGATTTGTAAAAATCCATGTGCCCAGGGTCAAGAAATTGTCGATGCATTTGAGGGGATATGTGGGCAGGTTTCACAGGACCTCATAGCTAAGACAAAAAGAGGAACTCCAGGGACTAAGCGCTGGTTTGATTCAGCCTGCTCTAAAGCACATAGATCACTGTTGGCAGCCCTTAAAAACACTCCAAGGGTAAAAAGCGAAATTAGCAGACTTAGGAAGATCTATAAGTTAGCTGTCAAAAAACGGAAAGATACTATTAAGCAAGAGGCCTGGGACAATCTCATTTCGGTAGCAGTTCTGAAAGACAGCAAAAAATGTTGGGAGATCGTTAAGCAGCCCTTTTTTTCGGATGACAGCAATGATTCTATGGATTGTGTTGTCTCCGAGGATAAATGGCTGTCACACTTTAAAAATGTCTATGGGGACACTGTTGACGCAATGTATGATGTACCGCTAAAAACTTCAGTTACCTGCCCCATCTTTTTTAATCAAAATGAGGTGGAAACAGCTATTTTGGCCACTAAAAAGCATAAGGCACCGGGCCCTGATGGCGTGCCTGCTGATTTTTTTCAGTATTCACCAAAACTCTGGGCCGAAGTTCTTGCAAACGTGTTCAATGCCATTAATGGTGGACCGGCACCTGCCTCCTGGGATAATTCTACTATCGTTCCAATTTTTAAAAAGGGTTTGCGGGATGACCCAGCCTGTTATAGACCCATATCCCTCCTCGATTCTTCAGTGAAAATTTTAGGTAGAGTTCTTTTAACAAGGCTGAAGGAAAATGTAGAGCACTGTGGTGGGTTGGCTGAAATCCAATATGGTTTCAGGGAAAGAAAGGGCACCATTGAACAGTGCGTCAACTTACATCTGCTCATTTCCAAATATACTGTAGCCAAGGAGGGGTCCGTATATCTTGCATTTATGGATCTCTCCTCGGCATTTGACCTAGTCAACAGGTCAAAACTGTGGGCCATTTTGCTGGAGATGGGTATTGATGAGGCCTTGGTCTCTTTCATAGCTACCCTGCACCAAGAACTCTCTTCTAACGTACGCATGACAAATGAGGGTAGGTGTACCACTTCATTTAGGTCACTAAGGGGGGTGCGGCAGGGCTGCATCTTAGCCCCTTTGCTCTTCACCATTTATATTAATGGCCTGGGTGAACACCTGTGTGGCGAGGAAGCCGACGTCCCGCGTGTGGGAGCAATTAAGATCCCGGCGCTCCTATACGCGGATGATGCCGTGCTGATTGCCCGCACGGGTGTTGGCCTCCAGTCCCTTTTGAATGCATTTGGTTCGTTTATGGAGAAACTGGACCTTAAAATAAACGTAACCAAGTCTCACACAATGGTGGTCGGCCGAGAGTGTCGCAAGAAGAGAAGTAAAACATTTACATGCAGGGGGGACACAGTCTCTAGGGTATCAACATTTCCCTATTTAGGCGTTCTGTTTGACCAGAAAGGGTCCTGGGGGCCGCAGGTAAGAGCTAAGAGGTTGGCTGTTATCAGATCATCTTCTGCGCTCCTGGGCTTTGCTGGTAGGCTGGGGGCTAGGCCCATGGAAGCTATATTGAAAATTTATAACAGTAAACCCGTAGCCATTGCTTTATATGGTTCAGCATTGTGGGGCTATGTAAATGTGGAGCCAATCCAAAAAGCGGAAAATAGATTTATCAGATCCCTACTCTCTGTTCCCCAGTCGACCCCGACGTATTCAATTCATAAAGAAGTGGGCCTACAATTTCTTTCCGATAAGCTGAGTATGGCCCCCCTGATTCTCTGGTTGAAAATATGGATGAATGAAGATCTCCCACTGAATCATAAGATCATGTCTGACGTGCTGTCCTTGGATAGATCTAAGAAGATTCCTTGGGTGGCTTATTTGAGTAAGGCTTTTTCGGATATTGGGCGGCCAGATCTTTTTTCCTCCCCCGAGAATATTAGGTCACAAGATATTGATTTTGTTAAAAAGTCATTTCTCGAGAGGAAGGAGGTATGTCGCGAAGAATGTGAGCTGGTAAAACCAGCAGTGAGGGCCCACTGTTTACTGGTCAACTCATTATCATTTGCTCCATACCTTGGCTTTGTTACAATTCCCTTTCACAGGTTTCTTTTAACTAAATTTAGATTTAATTTGGTACATTTTTATCTGGGTTCTTTTAAAAATTGGCAGAAACCAGAATCGGCTCCCCCCTGTAGCTGTGATCAGTTCTCAGTGCAGGATACGATACATTTTGTTATGTTTTGCGGGTTGTTTTCAGAACCACGAAAAAAATATTTGTTGCCTATACTTAAAAAGGCCGGCTTTACTCAAGTGAGACCAGCCATGCTTTATTTACAATTATTACCCAACCCGTATGTTACTTTCTGTATCGCCAGTTTTCTGGTAGCTGCCTCAAGGGCGAAAGTCGCCTGTCATGATTAGTTTTATAGAAAAGTGTGTTTCATCTTTTTTATTCTTATGTACAAATGATATGTTTTTATTGCAGTTTAAATTGTTATTCTTGTAATATTTCTTCTGCTTTTGTGTAATTAGGATAGTCTTATATGGAATGTATTGTATTGTATCTTTTTTTCCCGCTTTGTATGGCTTTTGAGTAAGCCGAATAAAGTTATTCTGACTGACTGACTGACTGACTGACTGACTGACTGACACTGAGGCAGGCTGAGATATCTCTTATACATCTCTGAAAACAGTCTAAAGACTGCTGCTGAGAGTGACCACGAACAAAATAAACTGAGTATCATCAGCATAATTTATTAAGCTGATGCCATGAGATCTGATTAGTAAGGCCAGTGGTCGCAGATATACATCAAAAAGTGTTGGGCTCATTGCCAAACCCTAGGGGATCCCCTGACCAACTGTCTTGATGGAAGAGCGAAAGGTGGGCAGATGGATAACTTGCACTCTTTCTTTTAAATAAGACTGAATACAACTCAGTGTCCTGCCTCTGACTCCTCCCTCTGAAACATTAGAGATTAAGGGCCAGATGTAGGTTGCCCAATACTGATCGGTAACTGCTGAAATTACTGAATTTCGGCCGTTACCGACCGGTATTGGGCTTTTTAGATGTAGGTGGCATTTTTGTAGGATTCGGTATTTTACCGAATCGGTAATTTAAGGATTCGGTAAAATACCGAATTATTAACATACCGATTCGGTAAATTCCCAAATCCAGGATGTAGGGAGCACTCAAGTTAGTGCATTCCTCAGTTAAGGATTCGTTATTTACCACCAACTACAAGTTGGTGGTAAATAATGAAAACCTTTGAAAAAGCATTTTATTTGCTTTTCCAACAGTGCCATGTCATACAGGGCATGTATGTCTGCAACATGTGCACCCATACACAATTGAGGGGTGCAACAGGGTGTCAATGTGACACCCTGCCACCCTTCAATGTTTTCCCCCTTTGACCGAATCGGTATTTACCGATTCGGTAAATAACAAATTTTAAAGATTCGGTAAAATTTACCGAAAAATTACCTACATACTATTTACCTATTCTTAAATACCGAATCAGTATGATTCTGTATTTAAGAATAGGTAAATAGTATTTACCTACATCTGGCCCTAAGTATCAAATGCATTCGAAAGATCTATAAGCATAAGGGCCACAATGTGATTCTAGTTAGCTGCCATTCTCAGATCTTCCATGGCGGAGACCAACGATGACTCCGTGCAGGGAGCTGGACAAACACCAGCTTGTGCCTCATCTAAGAGGGAATGTCTTTCCAGGTAGTCTGACAGCTTCTTGTTAACATACCTCTCCATAATCTTGACTGGAAAGGGAAGCTGAGAGATAGACCGATAGTTATTAGAAACCAATGGGACATCTTTCAATTTCTACAAAAATGGAGTACCAAAGCCTTTTTCCACGACTGGTCTCAAAGTGCTAGATGAAATGGTACATGAAAATCAGCCAGTTCCTTCCATACCCCAGAGGGTAGAGGATCCAAAGGAGAGCCTGACAAGATGAAAAAGACTGTTGTCCAGAAAACATCCTCAGGCATCTGACCCTGGTTATTTAGGACAAACTAAGCTCAATTGTCAGTGGTTGAACAATATGTGTATTTTCGCGAAGGGCAATATAGATTTGTTTGTTGGCTAATGATGGGGATGATCTTCTTAACTGAAGTCTAAAAAAAATCCACTAAATTAGCACATAAGCTTTGCAAGGGAATAATACACTGCTTGCAAATACACTGGGAATTGGACAAATCTTGGGTGCCTTCACATTTTTGTTCCATTAGGTGCTCCACTAGCAAAGTAACCCGCCTTGAAAGTTTGGATGTGTGTTTTATATTCCTTTAAAGCTGCCTCTGGAAGCTATTTCCCTTCTAGCGAGTAGTTTAGTGGCCATTAGTGTTTCAATTGTTTTACACACTTGCTTAGCCTTTATCAAGATATCTTTGTAACAGGGAGCGGAGCATTGCTGACAATGAATTTAATTTTAAGTTGCAAAACCTAGCCCAGAGCTGTTGTAACCTAGTGCATAGTTATCATAGTTCACATCCACAAGTCCAATGCAATATTTTAGACCATGCACTCACTAGGTCAGAATTAGTTGTCTTAAACCCCAAATAGGGATAATTCTCCGGATTCACAACCCAAAAGCTTATTAAGCATTTTCTGTCGAAACTAAAGGCCGTGTTTCTGTTACAGGAATTAAACTCTCAGGAGCAAAATTAAGTCCAATGTGTGCCCATGATCATTGGTAGCTCCTGAGACCAACTATTGCAATCCCACAGTGTCTAAAAGTTCAGGAGCAGAAGAGTCTGTCACAGCTTCTGCCTAAATATTAAAATCACCAAACACAACAAAGTTGAGTGTGATACAATTAGAGGGGATAATATGTCAGCCAAGGATTGTGTAAAATTAGAAGAGGGACAGGGTGGCGATACGAAACAATGCCAGTGTAGTGAAGGTCTGCATGGGTCTGACTCAGGCAGGCGGCTCTAGTGCGGACAGCGGAGTCTGCACACTTATGCTCAGGTATAACTCTGTGTAGTGAACTGATGCGTGGGTGGGATCTGCCTCTCTTTATTAACTAGCCCTGACCTCCAATGTGAGGGTAGGGGTGCATGTGTGTATACAACATAGTGGGGCATGACCTCGCGCTGTTACATTCCTCCAAAACTTTCAAACAAAACTTACATAGTCCAGCCACCAAGGACGGGCCACAAGGCTCTGTGGACCAGTGTTGTGAAGGTGGAAACAGTCTTCTAGATTTATTCACACAAGTAGTCCTCATGTTTTTTTGGTCTTGCGAGATGGTGCCTTAGGTTTTTGGGGTGACTCTTAGCTGATGGAGGTATTACGCTGAGCCTGACTATTCTGGTAGGTGTTGCTTCCTTTTGGCTAGGTTGCGCTATGGTCGGAGGCCCAGGACTGTTACTGGGATAGTCGGCGTCCATGTCTTGAACTTCTTTTCTACTCATTTGGGTTGGGTAGGTGAGTCACTGATCTGAGTGGCATGTGGCTGGTTGAGGCCATTTTGTAAAGGCAGATATATTTCTTGTGATACAGTCCGAGCTGTTTCTGGCGGTCACCATTCTGCGCCTTTGGGCGACTATTAGAAGCGGGCAGACTTCAAAGGGAAGTTGAAACTTCCCCCCTGGGTGTCGATCTTGCACAAAGACCCTGTCTCCCTCACTGATGTCTGTAACTTAAGCTTGGTTGGCTCTAGCATTGCTCTTCACTTTTCTTTGTTTCCCTAAGACACCATCGGATTCTGTAGTCCATGTAGTCACGTGGGGTATCTTCTCATGGACGGTGCAACTAAACATGATGTTGGGAGGGGCTCTATGAGTTGTACTGTGGGTGGTGTGCCTGTACACCCCAAGGGTTTTTTGTATCACCTCCTCAATGTCGACTTGTTGTGCACACCTGATTTGGATAGCATTGTTGAGGGTGTGCATCAGTCTTTCCACCTCTCCATTGGCTTGAGGCCACTGAGGTGTGATTTTCCTATGTTCCACGGCCAGGGAGTGGCGATATTGCTGAAAATCCAGACTTTAAAATGGGGGCCCATGGTCCCTTTTGAGTGTGTGATGGACCCCAAAGGTTCGAAACACTTTGTGAAGGCATTTCCTGGTGTGATCGAATGACGCCTCTGGTATTATCTAAGCAATAGGGACCTAAGAAAGAGCATATGAAATGACCAGCATGTGCCGTTCATCAGGTAGGCTTCCAAAATCCAGGCTGATGTTGCACCATGCAATCACTAGGGCCATCTGTCACGATTGGAGGAGATTTGTCCGGTAGCCTGCTAGCCTGGCTGATGAGGGGTGATACCCCAAAACCGGTCCTAGGGTGCTTGTTTACGGTCCAGGGAGCACCTGGCCTGGTAGTTCAGGCTGGATTGTTCCTATGGGGAGCAGGATCAAGATTGATTTGCATATGGAACGATTCAAGCTAGAATGGCATTGTGAGCAAACAAACAATGGATTTAGGGCCAGATCTCTGTACTTGGGTGAATGTTTGACATTGTTCAGCGCTGCTTCCATAAAATTCTCTTTATGCATTGGTCACCTCGAGTGGGACGGGTATGCCCAGATGTGGGTAATTTGCTTGCCATGCCCCTGGAGTCAAGGTAGCCTGGCTGATAAGGTGTGATACCCCATAAACAGTGCCAGGTCGCTTGTTTCCAGCAGTAGTGGCTGCTAAACTAGGGCGGAGGAGTGTCGCCCCACTGTTTCTCGCAGACATTTTCTATTAAGTAAAGGATTATCAAGCCATGAAGAAAAAAGGTCTAGGTTAAGTTTAACATCCCACATGGACTGGTATTTAGCTCTAGGAGGTCTTAGTCTAATACTTTTCAGAACTCTACAAATGATGACATTATTACATACTGTCTTACCGTTGACAAGGGAATGTCCAGCAGAAATGCTAGAAATCAGCGCTTGCACTGGTGCTGCATGTGTTGGTAGGTGAACTTTAGAACTGTGCTCTTTGTGAGGGCCCTGGGGATCTGCAGACAGCCGGGGCTGAGGAATCAGGCTGTGGGGTCGGCTCCGTCCTTGTCGTGTGGCGCTAGAGCAGACAGAAGAGTCGCACATTTATGCGCAGGTAAAACTCCATGCCATGAACTGGCTCGTAGGCAGAGTCCTCCTGTCTTCATTAACGTCAGGGTAATCATGTGTGCGTGAGCACCACAGCACGGGGGTAATGACCACCTTACCCAGAGATCGTCATAAAGGCAGACAGATTTAAAATGACCCTGCCTGGTCAAGGTTGCTTAATTGTAAGCATCTGAGACACAATTTATAGCAACACAAACTAGGTTAATCATTTATTTTGTAATCATCTGGTAAAGCAATGCCAAAATCAGGGTTAAATTCAGCAGTCTACCACATTCTGTGGTAAATAATAAATCCAACTTTTCCACCAGACGCAGCAGATTAATTTCAGTAGCGTTAATTAGCCTGTACGCTATATGCCCTGAGTAAGGTGAAGAAAGATATGTGCCCTTCTCACTCCCAGCCAACACTGACTCAAATAAACCATGGTTTTCAGAAAGACTAGCCTTAGAAAAACTCCCAGCCAATTTGTATTTAAGCAGTCACTTAAATAACTAATTACACTTACCAGCTGCTCAAGGCAGGACTAGATGCTTCACTGAATGGACGGGCAGCATGGCTGGTACTGTGGCATGAACCAGGCTATCGTAAATAGGCAAACATTGAGCTGAGACTGGAGTGCTAACAAAGAGGCCACTAGGCATCGGACTGATGAGTACCCCAACATCAGTCCGATATAGGGAAAATTGCCATCATACAGAGAGAGAACATAAGCACAGCCTGATAAAACAGTAAAGTACACACCGACGAGGACTGTTAAAACATAGTGTTCCCTCACCAACTTATAAAAACGTTTAGAAGCAAAGGGAAGCCCCAGACAGCAAAGTGCTTATAAACCCCGGTGAAAATCTTGATAGCCCATAGCGGCCGCTAACAAAGATGGAGTCAGGCTGATGAGTATACCAATGTCAGTCTGATCTTGAGAAAATTGCTGAATGCTAGAGGTGCTCTTGAAGATATTCTTCAATGCATAAAAGGACTGCTCTTACACAGGATTTGGAACTGTCACATCCTCCCTTCGTTCTCCTCCTTTGACCACATTCCTAAAGAACCATTATTAGTATTGGTGGGGTCCAGTGTAGTGCTGGCGGGGCCCACCAGAAATGAAGACGTGGAACTCGAGGGCTGCTACTATAATGGACACCCCGCCTACTGTGGAGGTCTCTTTTATTCCCTACTTCTGTGTCACGTCAAACCAAAACATGGATGCTATGGGGGGAGGGGGTCATCCAAACCCCCCCTCTACAATTCTTCATTACTCCTTTACCATTTAAGCACAAAATATGATATACCATAACTCCTGGGCATAAGAAACCACCTCCTCTCACCAGACATAAGCAACAAGTAAAACATAGAATGGGCACGTTTTTTCTGTGAACAAAACAAATCATAATGCTCTGCTCATTCAGTAATAAAACATTTGTATATTTGCGAGGTTGGGGGCTCGCTCTCAGGTGGTATCTATGACGACCACCCCAGTGTGCAGCGTAGCCTTAAATACCAAGCATGGGAGGAACAACCCCCCCTCAGGGACTTCACCTGTGGATGGTATATCCTCCTGAAAACCTAGTGCTGTCCTCGTTGTGTCACAGCCCCTCTGGCCTGTGCTCTCCATTCTCGGTAGGTCTAACTCACATTTCTAGGCCCACAGGTGAACCCTCTTGTGTACTATGGAATTTCCTGAACTGAGATATGTTCCTTGGTGACCGTCTCTTCCTCTTGCCTAGCAGATAGCATTGTCCCTTTTACTACATTGACAGTCCATGGCTGTGGTTCGAATGATACATAGAGCTTTCCTCCTGGATGGAGATACTTGGCCAGGAACAAATCTCCTGGTTGTATGTTTCTCTGTCGAGCGCCCCTTTTCGGGCTGGCTTAGCTGTTGCATCACCTTCACCTGGTGAATGAGTAACTCTGGGGGTTGTCATTCCCTACCCACAGGAGAAGGTGGGGGATGGTGTCCATGGCTGATCGTCCCATGGAAAGCTGACTAGAGGATACCCCAGTTGTGAAGTGTGGTGTAGGATGGTATTTTTGGAGAAAATGTATAGATAGCATGTTCCACATCTTGCCCTTCAGCTTCAGCAATGTGAAGCACCTTTGACAGAGTTCTTACTAGGAATGGGGGCAAACTACTCCGTCGGCGGAGTTTGCGGAGTGTTGCTGCTCCGCTTGGAGTGCGGAGTTTGGCAAAAAAAAAACTCTGGCTGCCACCGGCGGAGGAGAGTTTACCAGTGCACTCGCCGCTCACCCCCGAGAACTCGTTTTTATTGTGTCAAAAGGAAGACTAGGGTCTTTCATAAAAAAAGCGTATGCACAGTTCTGATGTTTGTGCCACGGTTAATTACAGTTCACAGATTTCTATGCAGATATGTTTTGGCCTCTAGTCAAAACTGTGACATTTCTTTAGGATGGATGTACTTATTTACAGAAATCAAGAGTTAATTGAAGAATTGGGGATTAAAACTGTCGGCAGCAATTTTTTCTAATGTAAAATGGCTCCTGCTCATAACTCCTTGCAGGCCTTTCAGAGAAAGACCAAAACCTCTTGCAATTACAATTTAAAACTAACACAGATGCAGGCTGCGTCCACTGCAGCCACGAACGCGGAAATAATACAGAAAATGCGTGACATGGGGCCGTGTTTTTCCATTGACAGAAATGCAAATTGCTCCCAAGGCAATGACACCACGAGTGGCACCAGAGGACACTGCCTAGATGATTACAAAGGGGAACGGGTCACATGGGCTGGGGCCAGGGCTCCGGGCCAAGGGAGCCCAAGGTTTGCGAAGCGCTAACTCCCTGTAACAACCAGACGTGAGCCAGAGAGGCAGAGGAGTGCCATCGACTGAGACACCCCCGGACGAAGCCAGGCTGCAAATGGCAATGGTAATTTGGGCTGTACTGATGGTATCAAAGACCAACTTCAGCCTACGCATGCTCAGGGACTTATTTATGGGACCTTGCGCCACCTTTGCGCCACCGGTGCTTCACTTTTTATGACACATCAGCAGTGTAAAAAATTTGCCATGTTGCGCCATATTTACAAAGTGACGCATCCAGGTAGATAAGTCACAGTGTAAACACCTGCGCCACATTATCCTGCGCCAGGCACAATGTATGCAGGGTGGGTGTTCCGACATAAGAAAGGGTTGTAGAAGTGACGCAGTGAAATCTGTGAGATTTCACTGCGCCACTTCTAAGACGCAAATGCTTCAAGATCTTTCGCCTGCCTCATGGCAGTCGTAAGACTGACGGAGGCACATTTAACATGGGACTTGCCAATGTGTAATGACCCATTCCTGGAGATGCATCACTTTTGTGACACACTCCAGCAACGCGTCATTTTTGCGCCTACAGATACGTCAGAAATACTGACCTATCTGTAACTCCTTGTGACATGATGCATCATACTATAAATATGTCACATCATTGGTATTGCAGGGATGGCGCAATGAAAAGTGACGAATCGCTGTTTTCGCGAAGCAATGCATCACTTTTCATAAATTATTGCCTCAGTCGTGAGTGCCGTGTTTTTGCAAAAGTGGTCTTGTACAAAAGGAGCCACAGAATCTGACATCTGGGATGTGTACTCATCTGTGTTACCCTCTCAGTGAAGTGCTGTACAGTGCAACGCTCACACTGCATAGCTTTAACCCATGGTGCCTAGGAGTTGGTGACCAATCAGCAGCTCGGGGGTATGTGGCATCAATATGTAGAAATATTTTTTCTTCTTGGAGTGCTTCCAACAATTACTCGTAATTTTTACTTTGTCGGAGCGCTTGAATAACAATAGCTGTACCTTGAGTGAGGCAGCGTCCTGGATCGTAGCGCGATACTGGCATGTGTCTCCCCCCCTTCTAAGGCTCATGGGGCATTGTTTTATCCATAAACAAATTGCCAGTTAGGAAATACCTTAGGCATTATATATTTGATTAAGACGAATCGGTCTTGTTTTTCACGTATTATTAACTTCCCATACATATACCTTTATAGAATATTCTGAAACATTATCAACATAGTTTTGTGAGAGCAGAAGAGATCAGAAATTTGTCCTGAAGAAGAAGAAGTACGCTTCGAAACATGTTGACACACACAGGAGGGATTGCACATTGAAGCAACATACCTCGGAATATTAACATTTTCTAATCCACAAGAGCTAGGTCTTTTTTAATTCACTTTTTTATTCACTCCTGACCCTTTTCACTCACTCATTCCTACACCACACATAGTTGTGACATCAGTGCTCCCATGTTGTCGTAGGTCGTAGCCCGTCCCGCAGTGAGGCGGGAAGACCCCTATGATGAAGCATGACACCAAGGGCCCTTTTGGTGTGTGAGGGGCATTTAAGAAACACTATGTGCTTCCCACCATTGTAGGTAATGCAAATGACCTGTAAATTGTAATTTTCATTTCTTTTCTTATACCTCCTGAGGGTGGATCCTATTGTTTATAATACATTGCAAGAGGAGGACGTACCCATCTCCAGTGTCCATTTCTTGGACACTACCTCTTCACTCCCTACTTTGTTAAATAGCTCTTGTAAAGTGCTCTGATACCCAACGTCTCGGGTCAAGTTTGCGCTATATAAAACTCTTTTTAAAAAAAAAAGGAATGTCTATCTTTGCCATATTTGTGACGTGAAATTTCTGTTCTCGAACCTTCGATGAAGCCCCCCCCCCCAGCCAAGTGCTAGCCAGTTCTTTGATGCATGTGAAAAAAGGATCTATTGACTCCCCCAGGATTTGGTGGATCTGTCTGAGGTGGAATTGCTCATAATCCAGGTTTGCAAAAGGTTCAAAATAAGCAATTACGGCATTTCTGAGGGTGACATATGTGCACTGGGGTTTCCCTTCCATTAAATGTTTTGCAATCTTTTGAATGTCTGCACAAGCCAATGAAGCAAAAGTGCCCAAGTCCGCTCATTGACAATCTTGAAGGCTGTAAAGTAATTTTCAAGCCTGTCAACTCAGTCTTCCCAGTGGGCCGCTTAAGTGGGCTGGGGCCCGGACAGAGCAAGAGACTCCAGAGCAGGGATGGACGCCACCAGGATGTATGTGCCCTGTGGCCCCTTGTGCTTGCATTGAAAGCTGGTGTATAGGGCAGCGAGTGTTAGACATCGTCCGCTCCCAGGTTATCGCTACTGGGGCGTTCAACCCTGTACATGTCATTTTGCGGACTGAGTTTCCCTTAGTGACCTTCTTGCGCTGGTTGGGAGATAGCCTTTGTGGGTGGAGCTCATGGAAACTTCCGGGAAGGCCTTGCTGATCTCCTGTGCCTACCACAGGCACAGCGCGGATAATCACTGGTTGCCGTGTCTTTCCTTGCCAGCGGCACCTCTGGGTCACACAAGACAGTGGGGCGGGGCTTCAGCGCTGTGATCCGTGTGCCCCGGGGTGGGTGATGTCATCAGTCCCCCACCACCAGGACGCAAGCGAACACAGAAGCCCTCTTTGCAGTCAATGTAGAGCCACCTGGGGCCCCTAGGAGAAAGAATCAGAAGTCACTCGTGGCCAAGGAGCATTGGCAGCCACCAGGAGGCAGGGCAGTACAGCAGTGGAATGGGGGTCTCGCATCAGAGAAAGCCGGGTAGGGTAAGCACCCCCCCCCCCCGCCCCAAACCCCTTTGCAATACTACACCATTCATTGAAATATTGTGACTTAAACGATACATATGCAGAATTCCCATGTCCCATGAATAACAAACTGCAAAAGAAAAAAATTATGTTAAATTATGTTTTCGCACTTCACTGGTTTATAGAAATTAATTAACTGGTTATTAGCCCAGCCCTTACTGGATTTTACTTATCAATGTTCGCCAGGCCCAGAACTGCACTGAATTGGCTTTGTTTAAATAACTGAGCTTAGAAACGGTGGATTTCACCGAATTAATAATACATTTAATTAAACAAGGAATTAAATAATTAGTGCTTGCCTTTTTGCAGTAAAATTATGAAGTGGCCCCATACCCCAGCTGCCACCTGCATGACAAAAGGCAGTTAATTCTATAGACATGGCTCATTGCCAAATGGACACGCTATTGGTAGCAGAATAGATTATTCACAGTGATTTAGCTATCTAATAATTGTAATACACAAGTCAATGGCATTGTAACCCAGTCGAATGACTAGGCCCATAGGATGTTTTTTATTAAAAAAATATATGAAAAATCGACTAATATTTTACATCGATCCATTTGTGTCTGTTGTTTTGCAAACAACTTGTGTTTTAGCTTGTATTAATCAGCGTAGACCACCACCATTAGGAACAATGGCTTAAGGAACCAGCTGATTGGATACCAAAAATTATCATTAGACTGAGTCCTGTTCTTCGGCATCATAGTCCTTCTATTATGAAGATCTCATGTCGGAGAAACAGATAACCTCACTAACCATTTAAAAACCAACACATTTTAGCCTTTCCCCCATGCTGTAACAATATAAATACCTGACCCTTCATCAGCTTGCCCCGTTTGTAATATTATCCACGCTGTTCCAAAATGGCCGAAGTCAGAATACACAAGGGGCTGGGAGGGAGATCGCCTAAGAATGTTACGTGGAAGAGTGGGCCTCCATGCAATGAAGGCTGTACTGTGATCAATGAGCCCCCCTGTTAGACCTGACATCCTTGGCGTGGTTACCCCTGACCTTTTGCCTCCTGCCTCCTGTGTGTTTGATGCTATGCTGGATTTCACTTTTGCTGGCTTAGATGCTTTGGGCCCTTTGGTCACTACTAATCAGTGGCCAAGGGCAAGTGCTCCCTGTGTAAATTATTAAACATGATTGGTTCTCCATGATTGGCATATTTGCTTTACCTGTAAGGTCCCTTGTAGAGTGCACTGAGTGTGACAGGGCTGGTAATTCAAATGCTACTAGTGGGCCTGCAGCACTGATTGTGCCACCCACATGAGTAGCCCTAAAATGGTATCTCCAGCCTGCCACCGCAGTGCCTGTGCGCAGTCCGTGAACTGCAATGTTGTCCTGGCAAGTGCCCACACTTGCCAGGCCCTACCCTTCCCTTTCTGTGCACATAGGACACCCCTATAATAGGCCCAAGGTACCCCCTGGGGCAGGGTGCAGTGCAGGTGAAAGGTAGGACATGTACTGATGTGTGTAACATGTCCTAATAATGAAATACAGCCAATTTCGTTTTTCACTATTGAAAGGCCATCTTGCCCATAGGATAGAATGGGGAAGGCTGTGTACCATTATACCAGCCTATCTTCCCATGGGAACAAGATGGAGACATGGAGTCTGGTACCCTTGAATTCAGAATTTAATAACACATCTTTTAGTGAAGATGGTTTTTAAATCCTGAGTTTAGAAATTGCACTTTTAGAAAGCTGCTATTTTTCTGTTCAAACCTTCCTGTGTGCCTCAGCCTGGTTGTGGATTGACTGTTAGGCTTTGGAGAGGGAGAGGGGCTGGTGTAGTGTCTTGCCTCCAGGAGTCTGAGTGTGTAGCTCTAGGCTGAATAGGCCCATCTGCATTTAGAGAGGTGGGTGGGGAGATCCCTGTAGCTGAGTAGGGCTGTGCCTGCCTCCGCAAATGACTAGCACCACCTCCTGCTGGGCGTCTGGGGACCCTGGCCCCCTTTCTCAAAGGAAGACGTTGTGCTGTGGCAGAGTGCCCCCAGGACTGGTTATAACTGGGTCCAGAACCCCCAACACATGAAGAACAATGACTTTAGGGGTATAAAAGTAGGACAGAGACCCCTTGAAAATCCGACTTCTACAATCGAGAGGAACTTCTGCCAGAAGAAGAACAGCTGGAGAAACTAAGGAAGATTGCCTTTGCTGTGTGCTCTGGGGCTGACCTGCTGTTTTGCTGATTCAACTAAAGGAGAGAAGAAGGGCACTTTGCTGTGTGCTGTGACTCCCCCCTACCTGCTTGAAACCAAGACTTTGCTGAGTGCTGTGTCTAAGCTAGAGTCTCCAAGGGCCTGAGAAGAGCTGGTCTCCTGTTGGGAACACAGGGATACCAAGATTCCCAGAAAATAACTTTCATTGGCGAGCTGAGTGTGTGTTGGGGTGCACAGTCGGTACCCGTGGGTGGTCTGTCCTTCGGTGTGCAGTTGGCACACAAGGGAAGCCCCCGTGAGGAGAAGTACGCACTGAGGGCCGGTATCTTTTCGCCACCGGCCCCCGTTTGCCAAACGTGCTGTACCAACCCCCCTTTCCTTTCATCACCGCCGCACCTCGAGCTAAACAGCCCGAGGCCGGGTTCGCCATGGAGAGAAGAGCCGCCGTGAAGCTGCAGCTGGCCCCCGCTGTCAGGAACTCCCTCCTCGTCATCACAGGGCCACGCTGGGATTGGTTCCAGCCGCCCGGGAGTCCCACCGCATCATCAAAGTGCCTCACTGCCATTGGTTCCGCTGCCACAGAGCCCTGCATCGTCATTGCCTCGCTGCCATTGGTCCGGCCGTGAGGGCTTCCCCCGAGAACAGAGAACTGCGCCAGAGGCCGGGGAGCGGAAAGAAGGAGCCTGCCTTGCTGGGGAGCCTCGCTGAACTCCCGGACTGCCCAGAGTTCGCCCGAAAGGTAACTGCTCCGGGTTTGCAAAAGTTAGTGCCTACCCCAGTGCTCATGGAGGGCACTGCTGGTGGGCTGTGGGGGACGCTGGTTGTCCTGCGGAGGTTGGTTGCGGGGTCACGGAGGGCTGTTTCAACGCCCATAGACACCAGTTATTGCGAGGCAAGCTAAAATTACGCCCGTAGCTTTGGGAGCATGTGGGCACCATCGCTGATCGCGGGGTCAGCGGGAGAGACATTGTTAGTTCGTAAGAGACACGTGTGCAAGTAGAATTCCTGTTGGTCATACTCAAGTACAGAACTGTTTGGCCCCATAGCTGCTACTAAGCAGAAACAAGGATTACGTGCGTGGGGGCTGTAAGAACGGATGTATGACGTTACAACGCATACTTTTACAACGACTACCATTACAACGAATTTTTTACAACGCTAAAACTTTTACAACGCATACCATTACAACGCAAGATTTTACAACGCAAGTACCTTTACAACGCATACCATTACAACGTAAATATTGGTAAGTATATAATATTTTTTTTAATTTAAATTATTTTAAATTATTAAAATATAATTACATTTTATGTAATTTTATTTAATTAATTTAATTTAAATATAATTTTAATTTATTTTTACAAATTAACCCTGTACCCCAAAAACCCAAAACTGACCCTGAACCCTAAAAATATTTTCTTTAATTTAAATTAATTTAAATTATTAAAATATAAATAATTTTTATTTAATTACATTTAATTAATTTAATTTAAATATAATTTTATTTTATTTTTACAAATTAACCCTGTACCCCAAAAACTGAAAACTGACCCTGAACCCTAAAAATACCCCTTTACCCAAAAACTGAAAACTGACCCTGAACCCTAAAAATACCCCTTTACCCAAAAACTGAAAACTGACCCTGAACCCTAAAAATACCCCTTTACCCAAAAACTGAAAACTGACCCTGAACCCTAAAAATACCCCTTTACCCAAAAACTGAAAACTGACCCTGAACTCTAAAAATACCCCTTTACCCAAAAACTGAAAACTGACCCTGAACCCTAAAAATACTCCTTTACCCAAAAACTGAAAACTGACCCTGAACTCTAAAAATACCCCTTTACCCAAAAACTGAAAACTGACCCTGAACCCTAAAAATACCCCTTTACCCAAAAACTGAAAACTGACCCTGAACCCTAAAAATACCCCTTTACCCAAAAACTGAAAACTGACCCTGAACCCTAAAAATACCCTTTTACCCAAAAACTGAAAACTGACCCTGAACCCTAAAAATACCCCTTTACCCAAAAACTGAAAACTGACCCTGAACCCTAAAAATACCCCTTTACCCAAAAACTGAAAACTGACCCTGAACCCTAAAAATACCCCTTTACCCAAAAACTGAAAACTGACCCTGAACCCTAAAAATACCCCTTTACCCAAAAACCCAAACATATAATATTTTAAAAATAATTATATACTTACCAATACTTACGTTGTAATGGTATGCGTTGTAAAAGTACTTGAGTTGTAAAATCCTGCGTTGTAATGGTATGCGTTGTAAAAGTTTTTGCGTTGTAAAAGTTTCGTTGTAATGGTAGTTCGTTGTAAAAGTTGCGTTGTAAATGTTGTTTCCCGTAAGAACATTACAAGAGAACCCTTTTTTTCTTTTTATTTGCAACAGAGTTTACTGTGTATGTTGGCCTTGCTGTCGATATTTGGTCTTGCCTAATTGCTAGATAAATTATCTATTTTTGATAACTACCTGTGTGGTGTCCCTTTGTGGTGTTTCACAGTGTTATTGTGGGTGTTGGTGCAAAATACTTTACGCATTGCCTTGGGGATAAGCCTGTCTGCTCGTGCCACGCTACCAAGGGGGTGAGCAGGGGTTATCGACAGTGTGTACACCTTTACCCTGACTAGAAGTAAGGGTCCCTATTTGGTCAAAGGTACCCACCTCTGCCAACTAGAGACCCCCAATTCTAACACTCCCTTTATTACATTATGAAGATCCATCAAGCAGTGCCAAGATTTTGCCAACAGCCCTGAGCAGTTACTGCAAATAATATACAACTCAAGACCCCCATGGCTGCAAAATACCAAGGAGGAAGGAAATCAACTGGACAAAAAACCATCAAGTCAGTGACTAAAGGAGACTGTCATTGTTAGTCATACAGTGAGAGCATCAACCCACCCACCTGCACAATGTCACTGTAAGTAATCAGCTAAAATGTAGTGAACGTCCAGAAGACTTCAAGTGACATCAGCAGGCATGCAGTAGCCATATCTCCAGGAACGATCATGCTTAAACAAATTTCCATGGCCTTGGAGTGGAGACTTCTCAAGAATGGGAACACCTGCCTGTATCACAGGTGTCATACTTATGTCAGACACAGGAAACAAAAAACCTGGGCGACACCGCATAGCTTATTAAATATTAATCATGTGTATCAAACCATATTTAGGATACCACCATAACCCCTGATGGAACAAGGGTTCAGGTCACACCCAGCATACAAGAAGGATCATACATGACAGGCTAGTGACCCTGGAAAAGCAGGACTTAGGTCAAAGTGTGAAAATGTCAGAAGGAGAGAATCTTACAGGGGCACCTTCTCAACAACAACCCAGACAGTAATGGAATTTCCACTAAAATCTCAAAACAAGAATCATAAGAAATGAGTCAACTCATAGCAGGCTCAACCGGTCAGCCTTTAAAAGATTATTAAGAACATTTTAACTGTTGTCCAACCAAGGAAGATTCCCTGAACCTACCCCTTTGGGAAAGGACCTGAAACTGAATCAATGACAAAGTTCTAGTGCAGAAAATGTGTCAATCTCAAGTATCCTGCTTTACAAGAATGTTTGAGATGTCAAACATTACACATTTAACCTAGGAACTGTCTATACTAAACCAAAGAGTGTTGAATAGACCTCTGTTTAGAAATGATAGAATTGATGCTAATACATAGTGACCAATGTGTGATAACAAATGGCTAAACCTCATTTCAACTAATAGATTTTGAATATAAGATTTGTTACACTGCAAGATTGAACTTTAGTAATGTGTAGTCTATTCCACAAATCATCCTCTATACGTTATTACTGAAACTTGATTCATGAATCATAAATGTGTGCTACTTTATTTGTGTAGCTCGTAGAAATATTGATATTAGTTCTCAAATCAAATCAAATCAAATCGTCTTTATTCGGTTTTCCATTTGAAAAGCCATAAAAGTACATTAAAAAACACAATATATATTAGTTCTCATGATCCTTATGTGTGCAACATTCTAGAATGAGTTGAACAGCAGAGACATTTTAATGGATGCATAAATGTTACAAGTATATACTTTCCAAATGTAGTTCTGGGCTATACTTATTAATGTGCATTTTGATTATTCATTGTATACTAATGAAACGTGAACATTAGCGGCCCGTCCCCTGCCAAAGTCGTGGGGCAGGCCAGTGGATGGAGCTGGGAGGAAGCAGGGGGAGGATCGGGGTACAAAATATTAATCACAAAATAATAATAACTTACTTGAAAACCGCCGTCAACTTCATCACGATCTTCCATCTTCTGAGTACAGGCTCCCAGAATGCACTGCAGCCAATCCTGACACTGCATGAAAGCAGCAGCAGGATTGGCCTGAGCACTGGGATTTAGCACTCCCAGGCAGAGTGTAATGATTTCCAGGCAGGTTCCGCAGGAGCATCAGGAATCCGAAGAATATTCCACAGCCTTCCCCTACAGCCTTCCGACTCTATCAAACACTAGAGTATCGAGAGGCTCGCCAGGGGAAAACAGGGAGACAAAACAAGGAAAGGTTGGGGAAGAAATAAAGAGCTTGACTGTAGTCTTCGGAGTGGATGCGTAGCAACTCAGAATGGAATCCTGGTAACAGTGGGGCTGTAAAGAAATATACAATCTATCTATATAAAGATACAATACACAGATATACCTTGTCTATGTTATGTATTTGACCACTACATACCGCATTTGTTTTGTCTATGTTGTAGAAAGGAAATGCGGGATTTGTAGGAGTTCGTCTAGTGCTGTTACCAGTGTGAAAAACAAAGAATAGTAATCACTCTCTTATTACGATGAACATATGAATGTCAATGTTCTAAAGTATAAACTCTCACTTTGAGTAATGTAGAAGACTTTTGAAAACATCCGCTATTCTGACGAATATGACAACAACCTGACGCCAACACCACGGCTTTGCTTGGTATTCTATAAATACATAACATACAATTAGAATTCTATTAGTGTTATATCATTAGTCAAAAATGTATGCAGCGCACAGCGCTGTTACCGTAATTCTAGGTCGTGAAGATTGAGCTCTGCACCTCACTCGAGTTCACGCAAGAATCCCCGAACACAATGAGGCAGGCCAAGGAATGAGTGGAAATGATGATGGGGCCAGCAGGTATACAGCTAAGAAACATGTGAAGGGAAACAATTGGGTGCTCAGCCGGATGGCGGAGAACAAGCCCGGCCGCCGGGCGGAGCACCGAAGAAAAAGGAAATGAAGCAGAACAGAAAGGAACCTAACTAACTAAAGGGCCAGAGTGCTGCCCAGCCGGACGGCGGAGAACAAGCCCGGCCGTCGGGCGAAGCAACTCACGTGAAAGGGGAAGGTTTGCTGAGACGCCCAGCTGGACGGCGGAGACCAAGCCCGGCCGTCGGGCGAAGCGACCCACGTGAGAGGGGAAGTTTGCAGAGACGTCCAGCCGGACGGCGGAGATCAAGCCCGGCTGTCGGGCGAGACTCTAAGAAGGAACGGGAACTGAAGCTGAGCCCAGCCGGATGGCGGGGAAGGACCCGGCCGCCGGGCGGGACTCAAGACTAAGGGTAATTCACGTTACTAAACAATCTGTAACGGAACTGAAGCGGACGTCAGGCTAAAGACGCCCACTTCTCACAAGAACTCTGTGAGGGAGAGGGAATCCGAAGCTCGCACAAGAGCACGAAGGTCGGAGGGACTCCCTCACAATACTCAGAGCCGGAAGAACAAATCAGGAAGTCAGGCAACCAGGAACAGGACGGAACACCAAAGCAACTGAGCTAGACGCAAGAACGTAAAGCGTCGCTCCAAGGGCTCTAGTGACTTATATAGTGGTCTCACTTAAAGGGACAGTGTGTAGGAAAACTCGGGGCATGACACAGAGGGGTAGCCTGGGCCTGCTTTCTCCAGCCTCAGCAATGCCGAAGGGCCTGGAGAGAGCTTCACTGCGCTTGAGGGTTTGGCCAGTCTGAAACGGCCGGCCAAATCCTCATGAGCAGAGAAGGGAGTGCACTACTACTCCCCCACAACAATATCATCCTCTGGACCTGCCCCCAAGACTTGTCAGAGTCCTGGGAGCGGGTCCAGAGGTATTAAAATAAAACAATAATAAAACGTTTTATTATCGTTTTATTTGTGGCAGTGGCGGGGCGACGCTCCTTCGCTCTAATGGAGGGTCACTTCTGAACAAGAACTAAAAGTACTAAAGAATATTATAGCAATATGTGTTTAAATTGCACATGCATAGTAAATGTGAATTGCTGAATTTAATATCCTAGGTTATCATGACTCTTAAAGCCAGCATTTTCATTATTGCATTTCATGAAGCTGCTGAAATGTACATTCTGCTAACTTGCTTTTCTTGCAGATGTTCTCACACATTTCTAGTTTAGAATAGATACATTTCTTGTAAGAGCAATAGATACATGACTGGGAAAGGAATTAATGTACAAGCAAATGGGACCCTATGGATGAACAATGGACTGTTATACTCTGGTCTGAGCATGTGACTGAGACGATGTTCCCATGTCCAGTGTGGAATTATTCTTCACTGTTGCAAAGTGAACCAAGTGAGTCCATGATGATTTAAACAAATCCAAGGGACTTCTATTGATGTTGCAACCAAAAGGGGAGTTGTCAACGGACTCTATTGATTATAACTTATCACCGCCCTGGCAGAATTTGGTCAATTTGAGCATTGGTCAGTAGGTCTTCTCACTCAGTCAGTCAGTCAGTGAGAGTGTCATGTATTCCTATAGGTTCTGAATCAATCCCCCTATTCCTGACCCTATTCTGGTTAAACTAACTATCAAGTTAACTAACAGTCAGCCCATGAGGCAAGAAAAGCCCCCATGATGCAGATACCGTTATCTGACGCAGTCACACTACGGCACAGGAACGTGTTATCTGATTAGGTCATAACGCTTGAGATCTAATTAGACAAGCGACATTCCTCCAGCCCCTGATAAGGCATACGACGTTCTCATAACAAATCAAACCTATGACAACCTGGAAAATCCGTGCGGCCATTGTTTTGATTTCACAGAGAACTTCAGTAAAAGAATGTGCTAACGAGCAAGTCGTATGACATCTTTATTGACGTATCTATGTCCATCCTTACGTCAATCTCGGCACCTTTAAGGTATAAATATTGCCGATCTTGCCCTATGCAAACACACGCGTGGTGACGAGACGGAGCAGCCATACTTGCCGAAGCCCAGAAGCAGAGCAGACCCCGCTGGCAGCAGCCCCGCCTTCCTGACGCGCTGAGAGATGCGCTGCTTTCTCCTGCCGAGAACCCAGCACTGGCGTTTCTGGGCAGCCCTCGCAGGCAGCCTGGAATATCGAGACCAGAGAAAGAGATACCATTCCTCATTCATCCTAACTTCCAGGTACAGAACTGAATAACCCCTCACAGAGAATTCTTTAGTTATTCACTTGGCAAAAACAAACTTAACTTAAACTGTAACTTTCTATTCCCGCCCACGCATTAGACTTAGGTCAGGTACACGGGGTAGGCGTATTTAGAAACACCAGTTGAGTACGTTTAGTCAAATGTATATGTGTATGTAAATATATTTTAATCATTTTAAACATCATATGGCTCAGAAACCATATCAATGTTTTTACAGTATTATTTTATACTATTGCTTTTAATGTATGCACTTTACTTAACTATAAGTATTGCAATAATATCGATCCATTTCTCTTGTACGAGAAAAGAGACTGATCAATAAATAACACCTTTTTATTGAACACGCCCGTCTCTTCCTTTTCTCTACAATCTGATGAGACTAAGAATGCACTTACTGACTGAGTAAAATAATTGCCTTGTGCTCACACGACTCTGGAGATACACTCTTGATTAGGGGAGAGCAAAGTTGTCATGTTCTATGGTTGTCAGAAACTAAATCCCTTCTTGTCTAATCAGGGGAGTTAATTCTTTCCTGAACATTCGAGAAAGTTTCTAGCGAACTCTGAGCTACGCTGGCAAACCCAAAACTTAAGTCTAGTATCGACAGTAGTAGACCTAGTTAACGTCTGGCCTAGGCCTTTACTGCTGTAGGTATTATTCCAATGCGCAGAGCCTATTGGGAAGATAGGAACTACACTACATGGCGCCCAACGCGTTTGGAAAGGGCGATAAAACTAACGTAAGACATTTAGAGTAACTCAGTCGTGCTTTCTCACTCAGACCCCTTTTCCCAAATACTCCAAAGACGTCTGGAGTGGGTGAAAGGTAATATCCTCCAAAACCTCGCAGGAGGGAACTCCTATGTATGGTTCTTGGTACAGTCAACGTTGAAGGATACACTGTTCCAAAATATTGTGCATCTAATCTTTGTTCCATAAGAAACCTGATCTGCAAACAAACATAATACCATCCTGTCGGTAAAATGGGAGACAGTGAGGATGAAAGAGAGGCAGTTAGATTAGCAGCTGAAATAGCAGCAGCTGATACTGCAGCACTAGATGCGGACGGGGATATAATACTCATCCCGGTCGCCAAAAGGAAATCTATAACCTTAAAACTTATAGAAAATGGACTGACACCTAGAGGTGGCACAGTCATATTCGTAATTGAGGCACACGAATATCGGCAGACAGAGGTATACTATACATGGATACATTTTCCAGCAGCAAATGCTGTAACAAAGTACTTCCACTATTACAAAATAGAGGTTCCACCCGACATTTACACTCCTTTCGAGGAGGTGGAAGTACCACTCAAATTCTAAGAGCATTTGCTCTTATTTGATGGCGCCCTAATACATAATAATCACATCACCAGGCTCAGTCCTTTAGGTAGACCAGGAGCAACGTGGCCGGTCTTAGCCGGATACACACCACACCCAGACATCGAAGGAATGTCTACAGGAGAGCTGTTAATACAGCTAAAACAATTACTAAAAATTCATAGACAATTAGTCCAGTATGTAATGCGGACTTCAACAATTCAGCCAGCGATTAAACTTCCACAGCTGACCCCTCACCAGGGGAACACAAATAAAATCACACCCCAGAACATCCAATCCTGCCTAGGTAAAGTTCCGGCTAAACGGGAACAGATACCATTCTGGTTGGCACAGAAAATCACCCAAATAGAGGCGGTGTTTCCTGACACCACCCCGCTAGAAAAACACAGGATTCTGACTATATGTCTCCCAATGGGAATCGCACCACACATAGAAGACTGTGACACTTGGGGTACAGTCTTTGCTTCAATCTACACAAAAACGCACGGTGTTCCATCCATTTCGGTAATACCAGATGTGCTAAAATAAATTCAAGATGAATACGGTCCAGAACCAGCTTTAACTCTTGGTATGAAATTACTGAAAGACTTCAAGCAGGTCTCGGCTATATTATTAGCCAATATAAAAGGTGAAGCAGCAAACGTGGCGATCCGCCAGAGGTTAAAAGAGACAGATATAGCAGACCAACCAGCTGAAATTGCCAGAATCATAGAAAAATCCTATGAAGAACTAGGTAGAGATAGTTTAGGTGGAATACCAGTAAAACCGCAACTGACTGAAAGTCCAGAAAAAATATTTTTTAATAATAATTCACCAAAAAAGAACTGGGATGGAAACAAACAATCCAATCCAAAAGAAAAGAAATTCCAGTCCCGAGGAAGGTCTCCTAGGCGAAGGGAGAAATCTCCGAACCAGAGACACAGGTCACCCCAGAGTGACCCCTCTGGGAAAAGATATAACCTTAGAAATAGGGATAATATTAAATAACCTGATAGATATCAAGACATTGATACACATCCCTCTCAATCTTTTCAGACTTCCTCGCAGAAATCGGAAAGAAGAGGACGATCAGAACAAAGAGAAGAGCACGCCAAGTCCAAAGACAAGGAACCTGCTCAACAAAAAAAGAAATTACAATTTCCAAAAAAGAAGGTAGCCAGTATCAAGGTAGTTAACAATGCCGAGAATACTGAGGACACAACTGAAAAACGGAGAGTGGGCTCAGACAATGCTAGACAGCGCAGCAGAAGTGAGCATAGCTCGCAAAGTCCTTATGAATCATCTGGAGACAGTGGACACGAATGAATATCTTCAAGTGGAAACTGCAGACACCAGAGTTAGCAAACCCCACAAGATATACGAGATAACATTACGTATAGAGGGAGATAAGACTAGGAAAATAAGGGGACTATTTTGGGATAACCTCTCCAAGGGTTATGACATCCTTCTAGCTGAAAAAGACTGGCCACCAGAGTTTGTCAGGGAGTGCCCTCATGGCGAAGAAGTAATTATGCCTGCCTTCTCGAATCAAATCCCGATTCATAAAAAATACACACTTGCTAGAAAGTGGGCAGTAGCCTTAGCACCTGCTTTATATAAAAATCATGTAGGATGGGATGAGGATTCTCCTCCTCACAAAATCCAGTTAAAATCACAACCTACTGCACAAAGGCAGTACCCAATTAAGCAAGAAGCTAAAAAACAGGTAAATGAAATCCTAGATCAGCTAGAATACCAGGGGGTGATTGAAACTTGCACCTCACAAATGAACAATCCTTTGTTTCCGGTCTCCAAACCAGACAATTCATATCGTCTAGTTTTGGATTACCGACACCTTAACACATGTTGCAAAACCTTTGCAGTGCAAAACTCACACAGTGCTGCACTAATGAATAACATAGTGCGCAAAAAATACAAAACAACCTTGGACATCTCCAATGGATTCTTTTGTCAAAAC
The DNA here is from genome assembly GCF_964261635.1 of Lissotriton helveticus. Lineage (NCBI taxonomy): Eukaryota > Metazoa > Chordata > Amphibia > Caudata > Salamandridae > Lissotriton > Lissotriton helveticus. The sequence continues at coordinate 208,071,162 of NC_136063.1, read as the reverse complement.
ATAGCACCAGAGAGCAGATATTTAACTGCATTCTCAGTAAATGGCACTCAAAAGCAATTCTGTCGGTTAGCCCAGGGGTACAAGAACAGCCCGGGGGTATTCTCAGCGAGAGTAACAGAATTACTGCAACTATATGATGATGAAGCATTATCTTATGTCGATGACATTTACTTAACAGACGATGACTTGGATACTCACTTGAAAAGAGTGAACACCATAATACTTGGGTTCGCAGCAGAGGGTTACAAATTCAACTTTAAAAAATCCAGAATTGCCCATTTAACGGTCTTATACGTAGGATATGAATTATCAAGTATAGCCTGGTTGACAATTTTCTAAAGAACTAGAAGAATTAAAAAATCTAAAATATGAAAAGACGTATCCTCTGCCAATCGACATTCTGCCTCTAAGACATTACGCCTGTGTAATCTATACAGACGGACATGCTCAACCCTCCGTTTGGGGAGAACATGCATACAACCCCACATGTGAGATTACAAAAGAAGTGTGGCGCGGAGGTAAACTAAAACCTCTATTAACAAAAACACACTCAGTAGAAACTAATTCAGAACAACAAACTGAAATAATAGCATTGAAAATGGCGCTAGATAATGCGGATCGCGAATTCCCGACACTTATAGTGTCAGATTCATATTACTGCGTCAAAGCATATAACAAGGATTTGCAGACATGGATTCAGAACGGTTACAAAGATGACACAGATGCACCAATAAAGCAGAAATTGCTCTGGGAACAAATAGCTCTTTTACAAAAAGAACTACCAAAGACTCACGTGACACACTCACTGAGTCATCAGCGTGATGGCGTTCACGTTGTAGGGAATTCATTGGCTGAAACAGCCGCAGCGGCAGCCACTAAATCGGCTCCCGTAGTTCGAAAAAAGCGTACATTAAAATACATTGATGGTGAAACAGTGCTGGCGGTGAGAAACGTCATCAAAAGGCGACTGCTCAGCGTTACCGATCAACTATCCACTCAATTATACATACATAATCGATGCAAACTCCGTCCCTTTTGCTCGAATCCCTGGAGTGGGGGATAGAGTGATTCCAAACATGGACAGGAGAAGCTTGTTAATCGCAGACGCACATATGGGCGAGGGTCTCAGACACCTTAAATTAAAAGATTCTCTGGAAGAATTACAATCACGGTACTGGTGGCCAGGCATGAGCCTGCATCACACCATGTTTGTAAAAAACTGCCCAAACTGCAACAGAGATCGCAGTGGGGAGAGAAACAGTTTAATACCTCGTCGTATCAAGGCAGATAATATCACCAATAAAAAGCAGGGCTTGCGATTAACATATACAGGCTAGTTTCCACTTATAATGTAGATCCTCAGCACTCGGCTGACGTCCGGACTGTTATACAAAGATTTGCGAGTCTAAATGGCATATACGCTAAGAGCATGTTACGTTCGACCATTGTTTTCACTCAAGCCCACCGGCCGGGGGGGAAACATGGCCAAATGAGCACAGCCCAGCGGGAATCTTCTCACTTCCTTCCTGAGGGTACGGGATGGTGTAAAGAAAAAACCAAGGCAGAAAGCAATCTATAATGGAAAGGATATTAGGTTCGGGAGCTGGGTGGGTCAAACATCTAATAAGTGTCCAACGTAGTCTAAATAACTTGCCAAGAAATTCTCTGAAGGGATTCAGTCCGTACGAATTATTATTTGGAACTAGAATGATTATCTCTGACCTCGACAGTCAGACTTCAGTGGTTAAAGAAAAAAGCTTTGATGTCAAAGACCGTTTGGCTATTTTGCAGGACTTAAACAAAACAAGAAAAGACCTGAGCAACATACAGTTGAAACAACAGCCAACAACCACTGAAGAATCACCACCTGTCCCAGCAAGACCTGTCTGGATTCCAAAAGTCGGGGATCTAGTCAAGGAGAAGATCGCGGTAAAGAAGGAATTTGGGCCTTCTTACAGAAAAGCAGTTCCTGTCTTGTCTGTCAACGGGACAAGATCAGTTGTACTACCGCCACTTGCTGGTAAAAAGGAGAACCGAGTTGTATCCATCGACCTGGTAAAACCACAACATGTGGCCGATAACAAACAGTAGGCCAAGTGGACTCCCATTAAGTAGCAGAACACCAAGGTTTGCTACCAGTACAGAGGTCCTAACAAAGAGGCTCATCACATTCGAAACGCCTACAGAAGAACAACAAGGACTATGCAACAATGCAATAGAACTCAGACCTCTGAAAACCCAAATAAAAACATTTAGCAGAGACACACCAATCTATAATGAAGTACCAGGTGACAATTCAAGAAACAAAAATCCTGAAACAATTGGAACAATTGACAGAACTGCATCCGGCTACTTCATCAACTTCGATGATTCCTCTGAAAGCCTCAGTGAATCAAAGACACAGCCATCATCAAAATCCTTTAAAGACAAAGCTAAGGAACTTTTGAACCAACTGAACGAAACATATCTGATTTCTCCATGGATTGAATTTTGGGTGGGTTTTGGTGCATTTATCCTCATACTTTGGCTCATCATGGTATTAACTTTGGGACGCTTCATTGAGGGAAAATATGCTAAAATGGACACAGCAAGTCAGAACATCAACTTGGTCCTCAAACCACACACATCTTCACACGTCGAGAAAAGAGAACTTTCTTCAGCCAACTTCACAGCCAATCCTATACCTGGTGGGGTAGCCTGGGACAACACTGACTATGAAATTTATGGTCCGGTCGAGATCCTGAAATATCCACACCAAATCAAGATCTCCTGGAGTGACTTTGCAAAACCAAACTCATTTGCTGATGATTGGGACTTCGAAAGCATTAATAACATGATGTCTGACTTAGTAATGTCTGCTAAATTTACAAAACATGATTATTTGCAAGTTTCTACAAATTAAAATAGTATGTATTGCTATAACCACTATGGTAACCATTTTTTACATAAATCTGCACAACCTAGAAATGTTTTAAATTATAATCAATGGGAACATTGTGCAACACCTCCGAATGGGAGCTCAAGAACCGTTTACGACAAATATTCATATTTTTCAGGTTTTAACACAAGTAATGCTGAAACATTTTATTTTAAATTGTCAAACAAGACAGGGATGAAAACCATGATAACCAACACAAAGTTGATATATTCAGATTCATTCTTCGAAGAAATGAATACTTTTGGATTTGATTATTGGGACAAAAATGTTGATTTGAAAAGTGTTTGGGGTACAAAAGAATGGCAAGTACAGGGTTTAGAAGCTTTGTTTAGAGCTTGCATGATCCCAGAACAAATGATATTTTTAAATGACACTGTTCAACAAACCACCTGTCTTGGCCTAGCCAAAATCAAAGATTTAAATAAACCGTCTATTCCAAAGCCAACAATGTTTAGCAATAGCTCTAATACGGATGAAGAGATAGACGTAAACCATATATTAAACCAAAACAGAACACATCCTGATTGGAAACAATGGTTGATCTGGCCCACAGATACAAATAACTGTCAAGACAGATTCCTGAATAAAACACAGGGGTTCAAAATGACCAGGCCAGACCCTAGATATCCCCAAAGACATCACCCAGGGATAATAACAACCTACAGTGTGGGCAAATTATGCCTTCAGTGGCTACAAACTTCCACACTGCCTGAAATTAAGCAACACCTAACTTTACTTACTGATGGTGCTGACTTGCGTGATTTCATAATGGGACCACGCAAACAGCGTCAAAAGCGTTTCATAGCAGCCTCTGTATATGCAGCATACAATGAGGCCTGGAAGGTTAATCAAATTGAAACAGCAGAGAGAATACGGGAAATTGACCGTATTAATTTGGAAAAATCACTTTCTGTAGTGGACAATGGGTTAATGACTCTGTCCTCCAGAATTTTTTCATTGGACAGCATTGTGTCTTCAGCAATCGATATATTATCGCAAGACTTACTGTTATTACAACATGGTCAGTCACAATTGCGTTCTATTGTACAGCTTGGCTGGACGTTACAAAATCTGCGTTCAGGCTATGTGCCTTGGCGTTTAATCAACACAACGTCACTATTCCAAATCTTTAACCTTACTGATAGACAAATCGGTATGGCGCAAAAGGGTGCTGATTATACAATCTTGAGCATTGAAAAACTAGAAAGATTACCAATGACAATGTCAGAACGACCTGTCAGTGAATGGATAATCCACGGAATCATAAATATTCCAATCTCAACCTTCAGGTTTCAATACTGCCAAAAATATATACAGGCTGGCATGTACGAGAAATTGGGGAAGGGGTACCTTAAAACAACTTGGAACCTGCCCTATTCACATGCATGTGTCAGTAATAAAGGACAGAAAGTGTTTCTTAGTGGCAACAATTGTGCCATGTCACTAAGCGGCACGCTTCTGTGTAACGGAATTAGTTTGCATGGAGCCTGTGAAGGGAATTCATACAACCTTTCATGTCACCAGCAAGGCGCACCTGCAACTGAAATAGAACCATTCTTTCAAAGACTCTATAATGGGAGTTACATTCTTATTGTAGACCGCAAATGTTGTAGTCTTATGCCCGGGACTCCTTATCTAGTCACTACGACTGCGAAGGTCAAGTGCTGTGGACGTTCTTTGTTCCCCAGCTCCTTTCCAGACAGGGAGGCAAGGGCATGGCCCAGTTTGAAAATTACTTCTATTCGAATAGATACTTTAAGCAGAATGAAAACAGTGCTTCTTCAGACGCCTACAAGGCTCTCGTCATCAAAAGAAACGTATGATCTACAAGTCGCAAGGACAACTGCAGAGATACATACATTATTATCAACTAATTCCCCCGTACATTTCGCGGAAATCCTGAGCGAAATCTTAAATATTTCTGATACCACTGGGGTCTCAAAGGTATTTAAGACAGTATTTTCGATGGCATTAACACCATTCAAAGCCATACTGGGTATTTTTCCAGATTTCGTCCATTCGATTTTTGGCGGACTTCCCCTGATCCTGGGACTAATTGCAGGAATCCTATTCTTAGTCCTTATTTTTCGTTATGGCAACCCATGTCACAGATCAAACTCTCGCGACAATGGAAGATACAATCCTAGCCATTGGATACCGGGACCGGATATCAAAAATCCTGGGACTCTCCCGGCTTAGAGACCTGAACATGACTTGGTTTCTATCATTTCGACCAATGTGGCAAAGATGTGTTTTACCTGTATTGAGATGTCTGCTATGCGGAGAAGAATGCGTGTTAGACACCTGTCTGATGCTACAATCGGATGCGCCAGTGGATGCAGATACATTGTTGGTTCCTACCAAGGTTCACGCTTTGTGCTGCCCTCAAAGGCTGCCAATCCTGATGACGGCATTCGTGGAATCTTCACCACTACGATTGAAGAGTAGTGAAGTTCAAGATGAAAGCAGCATTGATCAGGTACGACCTTCTGTCAGCAATGCGAATCAGAATGTCAATGGAGACAATCATGCGCACGAATGCATGGTTACACCTATTTCCGACTTAGTGGAACTTTCCCATGAAGCTGTTGACAGTTTTTTCGAAAGCCTTAATGATATGATGTTCTCTCCAGAACAGAAATAGAGACTTTTGAGCAAGCTCGCACACGGGGTTCCCTAAATTCGGCCTTCAACTTTAAAAATAAAGTCACATGAACAATTTTTCCCACCAGTTCACGGACAGCAATTTTTTATCAGCCCCAAATTATTTTTTACAAAATTTTCTGGACACTTATCTTCTGCTTAAAGTAAGAAACTATTCCTAGAGAACTAAGATTTCTATTTTTAGATACTTTATAAACTTTAGTTGCCCGCTGGTATGTTCACAAGTATTTTATTATGTGATGAAATGGTCTCGAACTTTCTTTCTGTATAGCCATATTAAGAGCCATTTCATGTGTATTTCTCATATACTAAATAAGCAATAATGTCTACAAATGCGTGTTTACTTTAGCGTTTAATCCATAGCTTAAGTGCATACAATATATATGACTGCAATTTTTCAGTATATTTGAAAATTTCAAAATGCATTTATGTATTTTGGGGTGGTGAGGTATACACTATACTCTATAGTATGTTGTACTATGTTATACTATGCATAGATTAGTACATATGACCATAGTTAGCGTGGAGTGGGTGTCATGTATTCCTATAGGTTCTGAATCAATCCCCCTATTCCTGACCCTATTCTGGTTAAACTAACTATCAAGTTAACTAACAGTCAGCCCATGAGGCAAGAAAAGCCCCCATGATGCAGATACCGTTATCTGACGCAGTCACACTACGGCACAGGAACGTGTTATCTGATTAGGTCATAACGCTTGAGATCTAATTAGACAAGCGACATTCCTCCAGCCCCTGATAAGGCATACGACGTTCTCATAACAAATCAAACCTATGACAACCTGGAAAATCCGTGCGGCCATTGTTTTGATTTCACAGAGAACTTCAGTAAAAGAATGTGCTAACGAGCAAGTCGTATGACATCTTTATTGACGTATCTATGTCCATCCTTACGTCAATCTCGGCACCTTTAAGGTATAAATATTGCCGATCTTGCCCTATGCAAACACACGCTTGGTGACGAGACGGAGCAGCCATACTTGCCGAAGCCCAGAAGCAGAGCAGACCCCGCTGGCAGCAGCCCCGCCTTCCTGACGCGCTGAGAGATGCGCTGCTTTCTCCTGCCGAGAACCCAGCACCGGCGTTTCTGGGCAGCCCTCGCAGGCAGCCTGGAATATCGAGACCAGAGAAAGAGATACCATTCCTCATTCATCCTAACTTCCAGGTACAGAACTGAATAACCCCTCACAGAGAATTCTTTAGTTATTCACTTGGCAAAAACAAACTTAACTTAAACTGTAACTTTCTATTCCCGCCCACGCATTAGACTTAGGTCAGGTACACGAGGTAGGCGTATTTAGAAACACCAGTTGAGTATGTTTAGTCAAATGTATATGTGTATGTAAATATATTTTAATCATTTTAAACATCATATGGCTCAGAAACCATATCAATGTTTTTACAGTATTATTTTATACTATTGCTTTTAATGTATGCACTTTACTTAACTATAAGTATTGCAATAATATCGATCCATTTCTCTTGTACGAGAAAAGAGACTGATCAATAAATAACACCTTTTTATTGAACACGCCCGTCTCTTCCTTTTCTCTACAATCTGATGAGACTAAGAATGCACGTACTGACTGAGTAAAATAATTGCCTTGTGCTCACACGACTCTGGAGATACACTCTTGATTAGGGGAGAGCAAAGTTGTCATGTTCTATGGTTGTCAGAAACTAAATCCCTTCTTGTCTAATCAGGGGAGTTAATTCTTTCCTGAACATTCGAGAAAGTTTCTAGCGAACTCTGAGCTACGCTGGCAAACCCAAAACTTAAGTCTAGTATCGACAGTAGTAGACCTAGTTAACGTCTGGCCTAGGCCTTTACTGCTGTAGGTATTATTCCAATGCGCAGAGCCTATTGGGAAGATAGGAACTACACTACAAGAGGAGGTGAGGAGCAGATGTCTGCGGACTTTGTGCAGACTGCCTGCTAGACTTTGTTTGCTAAACCCCTTTCTGTAGACTCTATGTAGAACCTACCTTGGCATCCATCCGAACCATTCCAGACCCAATTTCCTCTTGAATGGACTCTTAGAGACGATTTCCCCTATGTCTATGTCCCTGAGGAGCGCTCTAAACTGGCTTTTATTTTCGACCTATTGAATACTCTTGACCGAGCTTCCGACATGCTCCTGTGGGTATTACTAATACCCTTGTGCCTGATCACTATTGTATTCTGTAGAGTTGCTTGATCTTTGAACCCTGAGTATTCTGGTGCCTTAGTCTGTGCTTGGTAGCTTTAGACTGCTAAGGTGTAGTGAAGATTGCCTGAGATTATTTTCCGACCATCAGATATTAATGTTATTGTTCTGTATCGCTGCGACAGAATTATTAGTTTGTGTAATCCTTGTTCGCTTACATTTCTATAGGAGGCTTGGACTCCCTGTGGCTATCTTGTACCTGTATGGTATGACCTTGAGAGTGATCTACCTTAATTTGATTGTTAACTTGTAATAAACACCCTTGAATTTGGCTCACAATTCCTGGTCCTAATTGTGTAACCAAATGGTTGCACTATTTAATGACTATACACCATTAACTCTCTCTCTCCTCTCAGTGCATAAGAACAAGATCAATCGGAGGACCAAATTAAAAAGTAAGTAAGTGTTAATATTCCAGTGGTGGGGCAAAGAATACTATTCCTCCATAGAGTAATAGTATATAGTAATAGTAGGGCTCAGTGACGCACAATGAAATCTGCTGGATAAGTTTGAGTCCTTCACCGACTCAAGCGGACCGTGGACGCCTTGGTTGTGCTGTAAAAAAGCTCCTGCATTGACTGCACATATTGAGTAAATGGGACATTTCAGCTGAAAATGCCCACAACGAATTAATGGGTTATTGAGGATCCCACGCCCCGCTAGTTTATTGTGGGTTGTGACGTGACTAACCAAGCTCCAAAAGGTTGCCCCATACAGTCCTGAAGAAGACCCACAAGGCCGAGGCCTAAAACCACCCTTGTAGCCATAAGTCGGGTCGAATCATCGATGCCCACCTATTTAGTCTGGATCACGAACCCATAATTTTGCGTGCTACTCGAACATTCATTCTGTGTAATTGTATATATAAACGGATCTTGACTTACTCTATGTGACCAGACTAGAGGAGACTGGGAATGATGAATCAGTCTAGCAACTAAATGTTTTGTAGTTTTTTGTTTCCTTTACTTTTGAAATTCCTTTTCACCTCACACACCAGAGCACCCCTTCTTTTCCTTTTTCTTTTTTGCACGTTCCCCTGGAGCAACCTTTATATGTACTCTTCCTTCTTGTTACAGTGATTTAGATACTGTTTACCATATATTAAAGTGATTCAAAAACTGTTCACCATATGATTTGAATAAACTCTTGGTGAACTGATTCGGTTGTTTGCACTTTTCTAAGTTTTAAAATGCTGTATTCAATACTTTGAGCTAAAACATGATTTATGCTCAGAAAATTGTTGATGAAAAATAGAATCTAACTTGATACATTTCGGTTGATAATTTAGGGCTAGGACCGCTGTTTTTTTGTATCATATTAAACACAGGTCCCTGACCGTATTGGAAAAACCCCATTTTTGTAATGGATAAATATAATGCTGAAACTACCAATATGGGGTGCTGGGACACCTTAGTCGAACAACTCCTAATAGAAAGCTTTGACAGCAGCAGTTTCACATCCACCTTTGTGGCTGAACGTGCGCATAGGTCAGTGGGCTGAGACTACCGGCTGGTGCCACACCCGATCATCTCATGCCTCCTTAATTACAGAGACAGGGACACAGAACTCTGACTGGCCCGTTAACATGGCCTGCTACAATACCAGGGCTCTGCTGTCTCACTGTACCCTGACTTCACAATTGGTGTGCTGCAAGTACTCTGATGCTAAAAATTCTTTGCACAAGGTCGGCCTCAAATATGCTATGTTGTACTCTTCACCACTACTAATCGACGTTAGCGTACAACCCCATTTGATCGATACAACTGCGGACATGCTGGCCTTCTGCAAACAGTAGCTAACAATGCCTCCTCTAGATGCACTACACTGGAGTGCTCTCCTTCACCGTCCTCCTTGATGCAACCTTTATCTAACTGATGCATGTACTTCCATTGCCAACCATGATCTCAAATCATCAGTAACAAGCCCACTGAGGACACTGGCACCATTGGGGTGGGGGGGGTGCCGCTGTCTCTGCTCCCACTGTGTTCTGCTGCGGCATCTACGTAGCTTTTGCCTACTGCATTACACCGGCAATCCTGTTTATTGCTTTTTTTCAGGTATTACTGGTCATATAGTCCATGCAGATGTTGTTTCAAGGGATGTTTGTTTTTGTTTTAAATTCACTAGGGATTTGCTGGATGTACTTTTGTCTGGTGTGGGTGGGGAGTGTACTTTGTCTTTGGATGTTCTTTGTTTTGTTTCTACTTTACTGCAACATTGGGTGCCTATTGCATCTACTATAGACATGGCACGATTCCCCATTCCATTCCTTCTTAGAGGACACCTTGTAAAAGGCAGGAGAAACAGACATCACGCTCCTTACATGGAATATCCGCTGCCTGAACAACCTGCGTAAGAGGAAACAACTTCTTTCATACCTTTCCCACCAAGGGGTCAAAATAGCATTCCCTCAAGAAACACATCTCACATATTTGCTTCCATGTGCGGGAGGCAACGCTATTTCTCCAGCTACCGTTCCTACTCAAGGGGGTATGCAGCCTCATCCATAAAAGCTTTCTCCCTTACCACCAGATTCATAGACCCAGATGGGCGCTACATCTTACTGTCTGGCATACAGACAGACAAACGCACCCTATTGGTGAACATCTATGGCCCCATCATGGACACAACTGACTTCTACCGATGGTATACTCACTCATGGGACGGGTGGAGGAGGGGGGTTCACTGAAAAAATATCGCCTATGCCAAAATACTGTCACATAAATATAGTTTTCAAAATGTTTGCCATGTTATCTTTATAATATAAATGACAAAAATATTGAATGAAAAAATATAATTATCATTAATATCGCTGTACAAAATATTGTTTTTTAAATAATATAAATATCATACATTAAATATATTAAAAAGTAACACTGCTATAATACAAATTATATATATTTAATTTATTTCGAAATCAATATAACTATTATATTTATTCGAAAAATTACAACCAGATATTAATATATATATATACCACTCCTTGGTTATGTTTGAGATAGTGCCATTTCATAAGTTTCAATTTCCTAGTAAATTTAAAGATATCCACTCTTGTGTCAGGGTAATTGAACAATTCTGTGGGACAAAAAGTGAGACCTAAACAAAGAGTTTGTTTCTCAGAGTATGTGAGGGTTCTAGAGGAGAGATTGATTATAGTTTTGTTTACCATTTGCGCATCCATGGTTATTTTTTGTTTTTGTAACCACTTCTTTTGTTTCCCACTGGTTTTTGTTGTTTCTTTTCGTCTCCTCTGCTGGAACTTGAGTCGTCGTCTGAAAGACCTCCCCTTCCACTTTAGTGGAACTGCTTGTATGTCCTTTGTCTGTGTTTACATGATCGAAATGTATAACTCATTGTCACCACCAGGGGGTTTTCACGTGTGATCAAGACAATCAGTTGTCGAAACGCGTAGCGTGTTGCTGGATAAATAAATCCGCTTTTCTGCAATTTCCTGAGTGCGTCTTGTATGCTTTTTAAAGCAACCTGTGGATCTAATTGGATTTTCGGCTTGTGGTTCGCCGAACTTGGACGCCACCTGACTTGGGAGCAAAGATCCCGGTAGAACCCTTTTGTGCCTATATATATATATATATATATATATATATATATATATATATATATATATATTTTTTTTAGTTACATATATATATATATATATATTACCTACTGGCGGTCGCCAGTAGGTATATATAGTTAGGATTTTTTCTCTATGGGATTTTTGAAAATTCTATGTCTAATAACTTTGGCGTTTGTGGACGGAATTGGCTGAAATTTTCAGGAAAATGTACCATTTTGTTTCTGAGCAGCCACTGAAAATTTGGGGGGGGGTTTGTCAAGGGGGGCTGAGAAAAAAGGGGGTCCCAAAACGTGTTTTTCCCATGTTAATTTCCATAGGGCGGTTGGCCTCACTTTTAGCCCGAACGGCTGAATGGATTTGCACGAAACTTGGCAAAATTGTAGGGACTGGTAGCCCGATGTGCCTTTGCTAGGTCTCAATATATGTGATCCAGTGGATTTTGAGAAATTAACGTTCAAAAAAAGATATATATCTGTAAGCGCGTTCCGGGTAGCGCTCCGGTTCGCGTACTTGACGCGTAACGGAACTTCGCGTAGCGAAGCTGATTGGCTCTCCTGTGTCTGTCAACAATCTAAACAGTCCGGAGCGGCCGCCATCTTGTCTCTCGGTAGGATCGAGAGACAAGAGGAGGCCAAAACAAAGGGGGAAATGACCATAAGGGGGCATAGTAGATCCTCCCTGACCCCCTAGGTTTGATGTGGAGGCTTTAAAAGGGCCCCGCGGGGAGCGCCCGGTTCGCGAACCGGGAAGCGGTCCGGGGAGCGTACTATAAGGAAAAAAGAATGATAGACTTTTCAAATATTGTATGTTAATTGATTGTTTGTTTTGTTGATTTTTTTTATTTCTTTATTTTTTAAGCAATTATTTATTATTGTGATTGTGTTTCAAAATTTAATAAAATGTCTAATATTTCACAGTCTGAAATGTCGTTATTTTCATTGAACATAGCTAGTAATGTTTGAGTGTGTAAAATGTCCTCATTTTCAAGGAGGACATCTACTGATTGCACACATTGCAGTAGTTCTTGGTCCCAAGTTTCATCCATAAATTCAATGTCATTTGGATCAATGATTTCTTGGTTGGTCTCTGCAAGGACAATTTCAAATGAAACTTTCTGTTCGCCTTCCATTTTGCCTGAAATTTGCATAAAAAAAATATATATTAGTAGAGATAGGGCACTGTTGGGATTAATTTTAGATAGGCAGTTTTTAACAGTGAATTTATCTTTGGGCAGTGTATAGTATCAGAGTGGAAGTAGGAATATAAAAAAGTGTATGTGATTTAACGTAAGTAAATTCATAATTATACAAGAGAAGCCTAACTCCATCCATAACTATAACAGAGAAGTCTATCTAAATCTATAACTACTACAGAGGGATAGTATATAACTATCAGAAAAAGTTTACCATATTAACTTAAAGTGCACAATATACTTCAGTTTTTAAAATAACAACTTACCTTTAAAAAGAAGTTGAAGTTATTAGTGAAAATCGTATTGAAATGTACACCAGGAAGTAGTAGTCAAAATGGCTGTGTTTCCTTCTCTTCCTTTATATATATTCAGGTACATAACCAATCAAATGTCAGGTAAAAAAAAATAGAAAATGAAAGTAACATTTTAATTGGTTGTCAATTCCAACACTTCAGATGTGTTTTGTGAAGTAATTTACCTCAGGGTATTTAGAGAGGTCTACAGGCTAAATGGCTAAATGGAATTCCAACCAAATTTGTGAAAATGGTAGGGATTGGTATGTAGTATGAGCAAATCTATATTTGGTGAAAGTGTCTCCAGGGTTTCTTCTGTAAATTACTCTCCCACCTTTTTTAATGGAGCGCTTCCCGGTGAGCGCCCCGGTACGCGAACCTGCAGCGTTACGGGAGTCCACCATTTTGTGTTTCGGCCGAATTAAAATACAAGATGGAGGGCAAATAATGTTCAGAATGGGTAGAAGGGGGCACGGTAGACGTATCTTGACCCCCTAGGTTTTCTGAGGGTGGCTGAGGAGGCCCATATGTGCGAAAAAAAAAAAAATTTTAAAAAGTTTCGCGCGGTTAGCTTCCGGTTCGCGTACCGGGTAGCGCTCCGGGGAGCGTACTTTATTGAAAATTTGTGAAAAAAGTTAGAGTAAAATAATAATTGTGAGTGATCAGATGTAGGGTAGCTCTGAGAAGAGCTTTTGGGTTTATGGTACATTTAGGTACTTATAAGTAGGTACCAATGCACAGTCTTAAATTCAAAATGAAAACTCTGTTGCCCTCATCTGAGAAGTGAACTCCATCTCCTCTGTAGATATCTTGCATGTAGTAACGCAAGTTATTGTTGTACATGGAGCCCATTCCATGGTCTCTCATGTAAGCTGAAACAGATTTGTTTACATGCTTCCTCGACTTCTCAATTTGTGGACAAAATTGGTTCGACCACCTCCATTTCTGTCTTTGGCATATATTTGAATATACCAAGGCAGTTTGAGGAAAAAGTGCCATCAATTGCTCAAAGGTGTCCTTTAAAAGCATTTCCAGACCTACACCAGTCAAAGTGCCCAAGTCATTACCTCCACAGTGCAAAATTAACAGGTCAGGTTTAGGCAAATGCATAAAGGTTTTCACCAATGGTATCAATTGGTGACATTTTAATCCTCTGTGGCCAAACCACTTAATTTCCACATCTTATAAATTGAGGTTAGGTAAATTTCTGTTCTCAGCATACCTTTGAGCCCAGTAGATGTAACTATGTCCAACAATCCAGACAGAAAACATGGTGAGAGAAGGTTCTGCTGCAGTCAGATGAAGTGTGGCAATGAAATGGCAGTTGGAAAAATAAGAGTTTAAAATGAAAAAAACTGTGGAGTTTCTGTGTTAAGGAAGCAGTAGCAGTGATTGGTGGATTTTGATTGCTGAAAACAGAATGTTAGGGTGCATGGATGTGTTCTTTGAAAGATGTAATTTGAATGGTCAAGAAAAAATCATTTAATGAAAGATTGCACTGGATACGCAGGTGCACTGAGAGTTCAGAGTTCAATTGAAACATTGTTGTGTGAACTTGCAAACATCAGAGGTCTTTCAGGAGGTGGTTGCTATGCAAAAAAGGCAGAAAGGCCAGAGGGGGGAAGGGTGTTGATTTGAAAAAAGTGAGGGAAGAGTTTTGATTGGGTGACATGAGAGATATGTGTGATGAGTTACAGCATTTCTGTGCTTTTCATAGCTGCAGACTCTGGAGTGCATACCTTTTGCTCTGCTAAAGACAATTTGGTGTGTTTCTGAGACTGTTTTGAAACTCATAAAGTATTTGCTAAGGTGAGAAAAGATTCGTTTAATTTAGATAGAGAATAGTATGGTTTAGGGAGAAAATTATTAAGAAAGTTGTGTATTTAAAATGTTGCTTTGTGTCAAGTGTTTTACAAATAGATTTTGTTTCTTTGAGTTACATAGCCATGTTAAAAGTGATGCAAAAAAAGTGCAAGGGTCTTACAAAAATGCTTTCATGTGTCTTAGGGTATTTTAACTCACTTCCCCATGAATGTATGAATATAAATGCTTTACAAGATGTGTTTAAAAACGTTTTTTGAAATCAATTAGGTTTCTTGATATGTACTGCTAGAGTTTCATAGGTTGCTTGGGGCATATTTTCAAGGCTTTTGACTTCCTTTGATGTAATTTTTCCCATTTTAATTTAAGACCTTTCCCTGTGGTGCAAGGTCCTTGTAAATATGCCCCCATCTGTGCTTGGCAAATTTAGATTTTAATTCTTTGACTAACATAACCATGTTAAAAGTGACCCAAAAATGTTGCAAGGGCCTTAAAAAAAACGCTTTCATGTGTCTTAGGCCATTTTAAGTCATTTCCCCTTGAATGTAGGTGTCTAATTGATTTAGTTGATGTGTTTAAAAACGATTTATGAAAACAATTAGGTTTCTTGATATGTACTGCTAGAGCTTCATAGGTTGCTTGGGGCATATTTATAAGGCCTTTGAGTCTCTCTGATGTTATTTTTCCCATTTTAATTTAAGACCTTTCCCTGTGGTGCAAGGTCCTTGTAAATACGCCCCCATGTGTGCTTGGCAAATTTTGATTTTGATTATTTGACTTACATAGCCATGTTCCATACAGTTCTAACCTTCTGCGTAGTCTTTGATATGCTAGACTCCATCTGCACTATGAGATACCTAAGCAAAGGAAACACAGGTGATGTGATTGTGAAATGCACATTTTTCAATTACATCACCTGTGTTTCCTAAGTTTACGAATGACATTGTGCAGATGAGGTTTAGGTCTGTCCACGGACACAGAAGAGGTCTTGCCTTTGTTCAAGAGTGAAGTGGACATGACTTACTTCATTGGTAGGCCTTCACATATATTATCTCGTCTGTACTCTTCAACAAGTGTAAATCACATCTGCAACCCTGAGTAGGCCTCACCTCAAACAAACCTCTGGATAGGCCACACCTTAATGTCATCCTGAATCAATCATTTAACATGTTAGGGACAGATTTATGATAGGTGTATGACTCTTTTGCGTCACTGTGCGTCACTTTTGTGACGCAGCGACGGTGCAAAAGATTTGCTATGTGGCGACATATTTAAAAATTGATGCATCTAGGCAGATGTGTCATGCTGTAAAGTCCCGTGCCACATGAAACCGATGCAGCAGTGATGCAAAACATGCACCATGTTGCAAGACATGCCTCATTTCATCTCCAACAAGATAAGAAGCTGAATCTTCTGTAAATGTCAAAATTGTTGTATACACTGCTCAACTTATGTGTACTCTTTGATATGCTAGAGTCCATCTGCACTATGAGATACCAAAGCAAAGGAAACACAGGTGATGTGGTTGTGAAATGAGGAAAAGAAACTCCACATTTTTAAATTACATCACCTGTGTTTCCTAAGTTTACGAATAACATTGTGCAGATGAGGTTTAGGTCTGTCCACGGACATAGAAGAGGTCTGGCCTTTGTTCAAGAGTGAAGTGGATATGACTTACTTTATTGGTAGGCCTTCACATGTATTATCTCCTCTGTACTCTTCAACAAGTGTAAATCTCATCTGCAACCCTGAGTAGGCCTCACCTCAAACAAACCTCTGGATAGGCCACACCTTATCGTCATCCTGAATCAATCATTTAAAATGTTAGGGACAGATTTATGATAGGTGTGTGACTCTTTTGCGCCACTGTGCGTCACTTTTGTGACGCAGCGGTGGTGCAAAAGATTTCCTATGTGGTGACATATTTACAACTTGATGCATCTAGGCAGATGTGTCATGCTGTAAAGTCCCGTGCCACATGAAACCGATGCAGCAGTGATGCAAAACATGCACCATGTTGCAAGACAGGCCTCATTTCATCTCCAACAAGATAAGAAGCTGAATCTTCTGTAAATGTCAAAATTGTTGTATACACTGCTCAACTTATGTGTACTCTTTGATATGCTAGAGTCCATCTGCACTATGAGATACCAAAGCAAAGGAAACACAGGTGATGTGATTGTGAAATGAGGAAAAGAAACTCCACATTTTTCAATTACATCACCTGTGTTTCCTAAGTTTACGAATGACATTGTGCAGATGAGGTTTAGGCCTGTCCACAGACACAGAAGAGGTCTGGCCTTTGTTCAAGAGTGAAGTGGACATGACTTACTTTAATTGGTAGGCCTTCACATATATTATCTCCTCTGTACTCTTCAACAAGTGTAAATCTCATCTGCAACCCTGAGTAGGCCTCACCTCAAACAAACCTCTGGATAGGCCACACCTTAATGTCATCCTGAATCAATCATTTAACATGTTAGGGACAGATTTATGATAGGTGTATGCCTCTTTTGCGTCACTGTGCGTCACTTTTGTGACGCAGCAGCGGTGCAAAAGATTTACTATGTGGCGACATATTTACAACTTGATGCATCTAGGCAGATGTGTCATGCTGTAAAGTCTTGTGCTACATGAAACCGATGCTGCAGTGATGCAAAAGATGCACCATGTTGCAAGACAGGCCTCATTTCATCTCCAACAAGATAAGAAGCTGAATCTTCTGTAAATGTCAAAATTGTTGTATACACTGCTCAACTTATGTGTACTCTTTGATATGCTAGAGTCCATCTGCGCTATGAGATACCTAAGCAAAGGAAACACAGGTGATGTGATTGTGAAATGAGGAAAAGAAACTCCATATTTTTCAATTACATTACATGTGTTTCCTAAGTTTACAAATGACATTGTGCAGATGAGGTTTAGGTCTGTCCACAGACACAGAAGAGGTCTGGCCTTTCTTCAAGAGTGAAGTGGACATAACTTACTTCATTGGTAGGCCTTCACATGTATTATCTCCTCTGTACTCTTCAACAAGCGTAAATTTCATCTGCAACCCTGAGTAGGCCTCACCTTAAACAAACCTCTGGATAGGCCACACCTTATCGTCATCCTGAATCAATCATTTAAAATGTTAGGGACAGATTTATGATAGGTGTATGCCTCTTTTGCGTCACTGTGCGTCACTTTTGTGACGCAGCGGCGGTGCAAAAGATTTGCTATGTGGCGACATATTTACAACTTGATGCATCTAGGCAGATGTGTTATGCTGTAAAGTCCTGTGCCACAGGAAACTTGCGTCAGGTTTCATATAGGTGTTTTGTTGCAGGGTGGGCATTCATTTGCATGAAAGCCCTGTAAAACTAACACAGTGAAATTTAGAAGATTTCACTGACTCAGATTTATAGCATTGCTGAATCAAATCCTTACGCCTGTTTGAAACAGGCATAAGGAGTGAAGCACCATGCAATGTGTGGCTTCCTCCTGTGCATTGCAGTAGACATGTCGTGTTTACGACGTGATTCGTGCAATGTGCTGCTTTTGCGGCACAGATGCATGACGCATCTGTGCTGTTTTTACTCAATGGTGCTCCACATTGTAAATGCGGCACACCATGGGTGGCAGAGCAGCGGTGCACGTTAACTGGTGCATCCCTGGGGATGTGCCAGTTAACATTAATTTGCTCTTTTACATTTAAGTATGTGCAGGGGACACAGAGTCGGTGAGGCTTATCCAAGGTTATGAAGAGATGAGTCCTGTTTACTGAAAACTTGGACATAGGACTCACCTCCTCAGCATCGCTGGACATGGCTAAATAATAGCTGCAAAATGTTACTCTTGTTAAACAATTTTACTATTATAGTCTCTGAGATTTGTGCCTTACTCTGCAACATCTCATTGTTGTTCTCTTTTTTTAAAGATAACGACAACATCAAGTATGAGTGATAATGAGCAATCAGTTTATCTTGATCTTATCGTTGAACTTGTGATTGAAACGTCAGTGGAAGTGGATCCCTTAGATGATTTAAATCCTGAGGATGATGAAGACTATGATGAGGATGCTGATTTGTCAGAATTGTATGACATAGGCTGGGAAGCTGACCTGCTTGAGCCGATGGAACTATAAACATTTATTTTTAAAATTTAGAAGAAATGAAAAGTAAAAATGTAAACCGTTTCATTTAAAATTAAACACACCTTCAAAAACAGGTTATGTGTAGTGTCTTCAATAAAATATTAAAATATGCTCATAAAATTAGTTCAGATTCACATATAAAACAACACAGGTGAAATGTGGAAGCATTCAATTTCTTTGCTACTATTTGTGATTTCTAAATTTGCCAATGCACTAAAAATTGTTCTATGTAAAAATAACAAGTAGTGTGTTAAGTTTTTGATGACTGTTATTGATTTACTGTTTGGTAATAGTGGTTAATAACATTTTTTATTATATTTTACCACAGATTCAACTGCAGATCATTTCACAATTTCAGAATGCCAACTAAGGATAGAATCAGAAAGGCTACAAAACGTCAAAGACAGCAGGTCCATCAGTTAGTGCAGCAGTCCTCTACAATAAAAAATCGTCAAGTCACCAAGAAAGCACCGGGTAAGACCACGAGAACATTCATAAGAAACATTTGTAGAAAAAAAAGTAGTACTACAGAAAATGTTGTTGTACAGAAAAAGAGAAGCAATTTAAACGGAAAGGAAAGGCCAATCAAAAATATTACTGCTAGAGCTAGAGATAATTCTGTGCATGATAGTAGAAGGAAACAACAGTTTAGAGACATTCGTAAACGAATGTTCCGCAACAGGATAATTGGCAATTTGTTAAAAAATATTAAGAAAGGTCAACAGAAAGTGGTTTTTTATAAGAGAAAAAAAAAAGTTGAGAAAATTATTGATCAGGCATTTGAAATTAAACGAAAGTTATTTATTTTGATAATCAATAGAATTAGGAAGCTAAACAAGGCAATTTATGATTTCAAAAGAAATAGTAGATGGAAGAGAATAGTTAATCGTAGTAATTTTTGTGAAGTTTTTTCCGGAGAATGGATGCATAGTTCAAGTTGTGAGGCATTTTTCAATGAGGAGAGTTATTTCCAGGATAATGATTTGGTGCATGCAGTTGACACCAGCGGTCGAGCTTATGAGGTGAAAGATGGTTGTCCAGTTGAAAAAGAAAAACTTTTGACAACAGAGGCAGAGGAGGTGTTAGGTAATGAGGTTTTAGGAAGACGTCCTAAGGGACCTGTGTACACCTGGAAGTGTAGTAGTATTTGCAGTGTGCGACAGGATTCCATCAATTTGCTTTGTGATTTTGTACGGACATTTAATAAGAAAAGTTTGAAGCAGAAAATGAAGTTGTTGCAAGAATTAGATCCTTGCAGAGTGAGAGAAGTGACAGGTTTGCATGGTCATTCACTGGCTTGTCTTTCCAGGAGAGTATGCCAGAGTGTTTTTCATCATTTCAGGATGCTAGCAGTGCATCATAATAAAGTGAGGAAATTAGTTAGAATGTTGTATTATGCTAAGAGTCCAGCAGTTATGCTTAAACAATTATGCGCTGCTCTTTTGCATGGTTCTGAAATAGATGTGAAGAATATGTGTGAAGAAATTGAGTTTTGTTACTTTGGAAGTAAAGAGGAGAATGTTGAAATTGACCCAGAAGAAGAGGGTAATGTGGAAGATAGTGTACAGGTTTCCAGTACAGATCATTTTCAGAAGGAAATTGCCACGTTTCAGGTGAAATCAAGTGAGAGGCCTAATTTTACTTGTGTGTGTTGTAGACGCACTTATTATAAGAATCAGACTAAGTTAGTGGATTTATATGTAAAAAGTGAAAGGGAAAATAATAGTGAATGGAAGGATTTCGCTACATACTTGATGGTAGAAAATTGTTTTGATTTGGGATCGGATCAACGTGTGTGTATTTATTGTTGTAACAAATTAAATCAAAACCAGATGCCTGCTAGAGCGGTTCAGAATAATCTGGAATTGGTTGAGATTCCTTCTGAATTGAAGGATTTAAATACTTATGAATCTATTTTGATTCAAAGTATCCATCCCTTTCAGGCTATTGTAAGAATGGAGCCAAAGACAGGGAAATTGCCTCCATCAGATTTACAGAGAGGATTAAAGGGAAGAGTTGTTTATTTGCCTCTAGATTTGAAGAAAAACATTAACACAATTGGAGTAGAAAAAGTGGAAGAGGAACCTCTGGTTATCTTAGTTAATGGGGTTCCGACAAAGAATAAGAAAATATGGCAAGATTTAGTGGATGTTAGGAAAAACAAAAAGGCAACATTGTATTTGAAAAAAAATAATAAGTACTATAAGAATGTATATGTTGCAGAAGAGGAAGTAAGTTAGGAAGAGGATAGCGATTTGTGTGCTGGTCAAATTGAGAAAGTAGAACTCTCTAAAAGTGAAGAAATATATGAACATTATAGTGTTCATCCTTTGCATTCCAAGGAAGTCATGGGGAATGCTATTGAGTTGTTTCAAATGAAACAAGCCAAAGGGAGTCCCATTAGTGTCTGGGAGGAAAGTTTGGAAGCTCGGTGTTTCCCACAGCTATTTCCAACAGGTCAAGGAGGAAGATATGATGAGCGACCTCATCAAATTCCTGCTTCTGAATACCGGACTTTACGATTGTATGCAGAAGATGCTAGGTTTCGACAATGCATTCCCTATTTGTTTCATCTCCTGTTTGAAAGCGATCTGTCTGGACTGTCATATGCAGTGAACCACATCTTGAAAAGTGGTATACAGATGCAAAACATCTCGGCAAGTGACTTTATGGATAAAGTCAATGTCCAAGACAGTATTTTGGATTGTCACCTGATTAATCTCATGGCGTGTCAGCGTGGTACTAATGAGTACTGGTACCGTCGTCATGGTGATTTAAAATGTATGCTGAGGAACTTAGGAACTCCCACATGGTTCCTCACTCTGAGCTGTGCCGAGTATGGCTGGGAAGACTTACTTGAATTTCTACGAGAGGCAAATGGAAACATCGAAAACATCGAATTCAAGACACCCGGAGAACTGTGCTCTTTGGATCCAGTCAATGTATGCAGGTACTTCAATCATAGATTTGAAGATATGATGTCTTTCATCATGAATAAGAAGAATCCACCTCTTGGAGAGGTGTTGGATTTCTTCTGGAGAAAGGAGTACCAAGCAAGAGGTGCTCCTCATATACATATGCTGCTGTGGATCAAGGATGCACCTACATTTGGAACAGATCCAGAAGACTTAGTGATGAGTTTCATAGAACAGTGGGGCATATTATCAAGGGGCTTTATCTCCGCTTTTTTGGCTTTAAAAGCCAAGAAAGCGGAGATAAAATGATCTCCCTATTACCAAGCTGTCGCTAACACCAGTTAGCGACAGCTAATAGGAGATAGTGAACATCTTGGGCCCCGCTTTGCATGTCAGTGATATTTATCACTAATGACATGCAAAGTGGGCGTGCCAAGATGTTAGCGACTGAAAACAGTCGCTAACATCGCTATCTCCTATTACCAACTTTTGGAGATATTTGCGCTAAGCGCGAATATCTCCAAAAGCTAACACTTGCCCAGGAGCAGTTCTTAGCCATGTTATCCAATGGGAGGTGGATAACATGGCTAAGAGCATTTGCTCGATAATGCATGAATATCGCTGACTTTTCAGCGATATTCATGCATTGCGGCCGTTTTTTATCGCATTTGCGATAAACCTTGCTAATAGCAAGGTTTATCTGCGATAAAAATCGCCGATGTGCGGCGATAATTTTTGTCTCTAAACAAGTTAGAGACAAAAATTATCTCTATTGGTTGGTAATATGCCCCAGTATTCTACACGTGCTGTTCCAAACGCAAAGGAGGACAAAAGCCTAAGAGAACAAGTTCTACGCTTCCAAAGCCATCGTTGCGGAAAGTACTGTCGTCGTAAATTCAGAAACAAGGACAAGTTCTACACCAAATGTCGTTTCGCCTTTCCACGACCGGTGATTTCTAAAGGAAGAGTGAACAGTTTGATGTCTTCGCTGCGACATAATGTGATGAAGAAATCACCTAAAAACACATACAATTTGAAAAGGAACGAAGAGTCCAAGTATATCAACGACTACAACCCAGTGATTTTGTCCATGTGGAATGCTAACATGGATATACAGTTCGTGGCTGATAACTGTATGGCTGTGGCTCGGTATGTGACATCTTACATCACCAAAAAGAAAAGACAGAATTGAAGGATATGTGGGAGGACATTTCCCATGAAAAGAGCCTCAGTAAGAAGTTGTACAGTTTCAGTCTGAAGATGTTGTCACATCGAGAAATCGGAGCTTACGAATGTTCTGACCGGTTGTCTTCAGCAAGTCTCTATGCCAAATCCAGGAGTATCGTTTGGGCGAGTCTTGGTCTTGCTGCAACGCGTAATCGAGTTCTGAAACCTGTGCGGGAAATTGAGTATTTGGCGGAAAAGGAGCCAAACAGTACCGATATTTTGAAGACCAACATGTTGGATACATATTATCCAAATCGAAGCAGTCACCTCGAGAATGTTTGTCTGTATGAGGTTCTACAAAATTACATATTCAAGAGAAACATCAAAGAAGATATTGATAAAGGAGTGTATGCTGTAATTGGAAGTGAGGGATGTCTGGTCAAGCAAAGAAAATGCCACTTGGTAAACCATCGAAAATTGAGTGGTGAATCTCCTGAAAAAAAGGAGTTTTTCTATTTAGCACTCTTGCAACTTTTTAAGCCTTGGCGTGCAGAAGAGGAACTGCTTGGAGATTTCCTCTGTTACAAAGACTCTTTCACTGCTGCCAAGGAGACCATAGAATGTCCTGCTTTTCCCAAATATCTTGAAATGTTGAATGCAGAAATCGAGCAGGAAGCAACGATTGCAGCTGAGATTGCCTGAGACAGTTCTCAGGACAGTCAGAGTTCTGTTTCATTGAGTCAGGATCCACTAGGAGGACCTGTTATCGAAAATGAAGCTGCCACTGCCATGAATGAAGTGGAAAGAGCCATGGCACATGCTCAGGAGGATGTGGTTAACTTAGAAGACTTGGAAAGACAACTCAACGTTGAGCAGAGGAAAATATATGACGAAGTTACCAAGCAAATTGATCATGGATTAAGTCATGAGAAGAAAGAGTGCTCATGTACGTCGTTGAAGCCTGTCCGACTGTACGTGAGTGGAGAAGCGGGAACTGGAAAAAGTTTCCTCATTAAAGCAATTTCATGTTATTTGCAGGAAAGGACTGAGTCATCGCTGTCTCTTGTTGTCACCGCTCCAACTAGACTGGCAGCACATAACATTAAAGGTTTTACTTTGCATCGTCTATTGATGCTGCCAGTGGAGCATGATAACAAATTACAATACCACAAGTTATCTGGAGATGCTTGTTGTGAAGTTTCAAGAGTCTTGAGGAAAATGAAACTTCTTATCATTGACGAAGTAAGCATGGTTTCCAATGTCATGCTTGCCTTTGTGCATTTGAGAATGCAAGAAGTTCTTAAAACAGAGTATGATGTATTATTTGGTGGCAAACACATCATTGTTTTCGGAGATCTTCTGCAGCTGACACCAGTGAAAGGACAACCTGTGTTCAAAATGCTCACGCATGAAGATACCAGGAAGTGCCTAGGGAGCATTGGCAACGTCAATATATGGTTAAACTTCAATTATGCTGAACTGCATGAAAATATGCGTCAGGCAAAGGATGAAGATTACAAGAATATTCTACAAGATGTTAGAATTGGAAAAGTGACCGAGCATGGGAAAGAAGCTTTACATGCACGATTACTGTCAAATTTATATCCAGAACAAGACGTTGTGCCTGAGAATATTTTTCAGAAAATTACTGAGAAGAAATCTGGAATATGTTTGATGCCAACTCTTGCAGAATGTGCCATCTTCAACAACAAAATGTTGCATTTAGAAAACCAAGAGATTGTGAAACTGGAAGCTATTGACAGAGTAGAGCATATGGGATCAACAATTATGTTGTCTGAGAATTTGAAAACAAAATTGGATTCATTAGAGAAGACTATATCTAAAACTGCAGGTTTTGAAAAGACTCTGAATGTGTGCTTAAATTGCCGTATAATTTTAAGAAGGAATTTACATGTTGAAAGAGGTCTGGTAAATGGATCAATGGGTAATGTTGTTGATTTTGTGAAATACAGAAATAGAGATGGAATTGAATTTATAAAAATTAAATTTGATGGCATTGAGGAAGTACAGCTAATTGGTCGTTGTTCTGCTAGATTTTTGCTTGTAAAAGACTTATATGTTCGCCGTAAGCAGTTTCCTGTTTGCTTGGCATATGCGGTGACAATCCATAAATCACAAGGTTTAAGTGTAGACAGTGCATTGGTGAATATTGGCAGTTCTGTGTTCAAGGAGGGTATGGCATATGTGGCATTGTCACGAGTTAGAACTTTATCGGGATTGTACTTGATTGAGTGTGATGTCACAAACATTTGTGCGGATCTAGATTGTGTTAAGGAATACAATAGGTTAAGAAGAGAGTATGGGGGGGCGTGGCTAAGCCGGCGATCATGGCGGACGCAGCTTGAGTGAGCTCCGTCCCGCCGATTCATTATCCTTGCTGAATCCTGCGTCGCCCTGACCAACCTGCACCCAGACTCGAGTGGCATAGGGCGGCTCCTGAGTGGATCCCTCGGCAGCGATTTTGGCATTCTGGCGGCCCGTAATCGGTGACATACGGCGGCTGGAAGCCTGGCCGGAGGCGAGGCCTGCATCAGACACCGCAGCCGGGACCTCCATTGCGGTGTGCTCCGACCGGAAGTGGCGGAGAGCCGGGAGGCGCCGGCCGGAAGTGCTGCGGAGCGGCGGAGAAGACTGGACTGACCCTGCGGGCACTCGGACATCCTGGGCAGAGATAGACACGGCGGCTGGAGTGGAGAGCGGTCGGAGCCTGGACGGAGGTCGAGGTGGGGGTAAGGAGCAGCCTAACGGGGGAGGGGACGTGTCTGGCCCTTCCGGCGGCAGACTCGAGCCGCGGGGCACAGTCCTGCTACATCGGTGGGAGGGCGGCCGCTCTACCGGCTCTCCTGCCTGTTCCCCCCCCCCCCTCATTTGAAGTGCGCCCTTACCGGGCACCGGCACCAGACTCTGCCGGCACCTGCCACGTGGAGTGCTCTCGGCGGTTGCTTCGGACCGCGGTGGGGGTCGAGGTGGGGGTAAGGAGCAGCCTAACGGGGGAGGGGACGTGTCTGGCCCTTCCGGCGGCAGACTCGAGCCGCGGGGCACAGTCCTGCTAAATCGGTGGGAGGGCGGCCGCTCTGCCGGCTCTCCTGCCTGTTCCCCCCCCCCCCCTCCCCTCATTTGAAGTGCGCCCTTACCGGGCACCGGCACCAGACTCTGCCGGCACCTGCCACGTGGAGTGCTCTCGGCGGTTGCTTCGGACCGCGGTGAGGGGCGAGGGCTGCGAGGAACACCCCCCCAGACTATAATAGATCACCGGACCGGCCGGCGACCCCTTGGGACAGCTCAACTCTGACGCCGGAGAGCGCGGCGCGGGCCCCCTCATTGACCGCGTGGTCTAATAGCGTGGTGCAGCACCTCCCCGTCCCCTAGCGGGGTGGTGGCCAGCAGTTCCTTCGGGGGCGCGCCGCGCTCGGACGCCGACGGGGCCACGATATCCTTGGGCGGCCTCAGTGACACTCGCCGCCCGTGATCACCCATCCAGTCGGGAGTGCCCCTAGATCATCGATCCCCCACGATTGGGGTCACCACTACACCAGCGTCATGACGAGAGGGGGCAATAGTGGAAATGCCCCCAAACAGGGCCCGATGGACAAGTTTGCGGGGCCCAATGGGGGTGCTGGGGCATCTGGAGGCCCCCAAGGCGCCGGGCCGGACAATGCAGCATTGATGGCGGCGATCACACAATCGAGGGACATGCTCGACGCGAAGATCGGAGCGGTCGGAGCCGATGTGACCTTGCTCAGACAGGATCTGCGCAATGCGGTGGCGCGTATCACGGAAACGGAATCCCGAATCACTGAAGTCGAGGACGACGTGGTGAATCTTAAAAGGAGGGTTGCTGCCATGGAAGGGATTCAGAAGGGACTGGCGTTGCGGGTGGAGGATGCGGAAGGGAGGGCCAGAAGGAACAACCTGCGCTTCGTAGGCTTCCCGGAGGACTGCGAGAAAGGAAATATGGAGGCCTTCCTGACCCAATGGCTGGAGGGATGGCTCCCCCCGGACTCCCTGTCGCGCTGTTTTGTGGTAGAGAGGGCACATCGGGCGCTTCTCCCCAAACCGCCCACAGGGGCTCGCCCACGCTCGGTGATAGCCAAACTGCTCAACTATCATGATAGGGATGTTATCTTACGGCAGGCCCGCGCCCAGGACCCGTTGATGTTTGAGAATCATAAGATCCTTGTGTTTCCGGATTACACAAAATTGGTTCAGCAGCAGAGGCAGTCCTTCACCGCAGCAAAAGCACGGCTGCGTGAGCTCAAGATTCCTTATGCTCTACTATTCCCGGCTCGCCTGCGTGTGGTCTTCCAATCTCGCACTCAGTTTTTCAACTCCCCGGAAGAAGTGTTCGAGTGGACGGACGAGTCAGTACGAGTCAAGGTGAACACCCCCCCTCGGAGGGGCTCGGACTCGTCGACCGCCGAAAGACCCCCGAGACCGCCCAGACGATCCCGCAGCAAGAGCAACTGGAGGTCGCGCTCTCAGAAGCGCCCACCTCCAAGTGATGACACGGCGGAAACCCCGGAGGAAACAGAACCTTCTCCCTCGAAATCCTGAGACCCCCACGTTTACACTGGTGCTAGCTGTGGCATTGATGGGTTGATGAAACGCCTTGCTGGTGAGAGCGGGCTGCTCCTCTTAGACATGCCACGTACTGTTTGACTCCATGATTCCTTATTCAGGGGTGGACGGTTGGTCGGGAGACGCTCGTGCGAGAGCGGGCCTACTCCCGGAGTTCATTCCCGCGAGTTGGGTGGGAAGTAGTTGGACACTTTGTGGGTAGTTGGGTGGGATCCATTGGTGCGGTGGGTCTTGGGCCTCCCGTTGGAGGGCTGAGATTGCCTGCACCGCGACAGGTACTTCAATGTTGCTGAGGTATGGGGTGGGGGGCTGGAGGGGGGGTTGTTGGTGTGGTTTGCGGTTGGGGAAGGGTTGCAGGGGAGGGGGCGGGGGTTTGGGGGTTCCGGGGATGGTGGGGAGGGCAGTTGGGGAGGGCTTTAGCACGGTGTACATGGGGACCTGGAGGCAATTGAGCCTGTGTGTGTGGCCTCAGTGGTCTGATGATTTTGGAATCTGGACGATTGATGGCGGCTGAAGAACTGGGATCGAGCCCCCCGCTAGCCTCGTTGCGAATACTGAGCTGGAATGTGCGAGGGATGCTCGACAAAATTAAACGCAGCGCAGTTCTACGTCTGGGGAAGACTGAAAGGGCGGATGTATTGCTCCTTCAGGAGACACACCTCTTAGGTACCAAGGTTCTTAGTCTACGCAGATACGGGTATGATCAGGTGTTCCACGCTGGCTTTACAAGAGGGTCCAGGGGAGTTGCAATTCTTATACATCGTAGGGTCTCATACACACATGAAACACAATGGCTGGATGTGCATGGTCGATATGTCTTCGTTAAAGGAAGTCTGGGGAGTGAGCCAGTGGTTTTCGGTAGTGTGTATGCTCCACCCCCACTCCAAGATGCCCTGATTGAACGGCTGTTTGATGTATGGACGAATGTTCCGCACGTACTGACAGTAGTGGGTGGTGATTGGAACGATGTGATGGATGGGAGATTGGACCGCTGTAAGCCTGGAGGCGGCCAATTGTCGGATGCCACCACGAGGTTGAGTAGGATGGTGCGGGGGATGGGATGGGTCGACACTTGGCGCCATCAACATGCCTGCGACCGTGCATATACATTTGTCTCTGCGGTCCATAAATCCTTTTCACGCTTGGACTACCTGTTCGTCCCGCAACCCTGGCTAGGCAGAATTAACTCCACCTCCATACTTCCGAGGGGCCTGTCGGACCACTCCCCGATCGCACTGACGTTGAGCCTCGGTGTGAAGCGGCAACCGTTTCGCTGGCGCCTTTCTGTGTGGCACCTGCAGCGCGACGATTATCAATCACGCATGAGGGAGGCTATATCGCATTACTGGTCAGAGAACGAGGACCCGAGTATTGATGCCATGACCATGTGGGAGGCCCTCAAGCCTGTCCTTCGGGGCGTGGATATTGCGTGGTGCGCCGCGAATCGTAGGGCCCGCAAGCTAGGAGTGGAGGAGGCGGCAGATCGGGTGCGTAACCAGGAGGGCAGATGCCTGACGGGGGAGAATGGAGTGGCCGTGGACCAGCTCCTGCACCTTCAGCAGTCGTACACCTCGCTATTGTTGGACGAGGCCAGGCAGACTTGGCTCGCTACGCAGAGCAGGATCTATCAATGGGGGGACAAGTCTAGCACAATGCTATATAGGTTGTGTCAAAACACCTATCAAGCCCAGCCCCTGCCGGGTCTCCGGGATACCGCGGGCGGCCCTATTTCGGCCCCTGAGGTCCTGGCCCAGATGTTTGCCCAATATTATGAGACTCAGTATGCCCCCCGAGAATCCCTCCCAGCGGAAGAGATTGACAGATTTCTCGCGGATCTTCCACCCCGGGCGCTCTCGGATGAGGCGCGAGCTCGACTGGACCTCCCGCTGTCAGCAGAGGAGCTTGGAGAAGCTCTGGGTGGACTGAACTCGGGCAAGGCCCCCGGGCCCAATGGGTTCCCCTGCGAATTTATGACGATGTTTCATCTCCAACTGGGGATGCGCTACAAGAAGGCCCTGGAGGCGGCTCGGGAGCTCGGCAGGCTACCGGCGGACTGGCGACACGCCGAGATTGTAGTCTTCTGCAAACCGGGAAGGCCCCAAGACAGCCCGGAATCTTATCGTCCAATCTCTTTACTGAACTTTGAAGCGAAAATACTGGCTAAGGCGTTGGTGAACCGTCTTCTCCCTTACATCACGGACCTGATCCATGCCGACCAGGCGGGCTTCATGCCTCACAGGGCGACAAGACACAATATACGACGCGCTCACCTAGTGGTGGAGGCGGCACGAGCGGCGGGCTTCCCCGCGGCCCTACTGCTGGCGGACATGGATCGGGCCTTCGACTCCCTGAGTTGGTCATACCTCCGAGCCCTTCTCCTTCGGCTCAATTTAGGCCCACGCTTTCTGTCGTACATTCATTTGTTATATACAGACCTGACGGCAACGGTCAGAATAGCGGGAGCCACCTCCAGTTCATTCCTCATCGGTCGTGGTACCCGGCAGGGATGCCCTCTCTCACCCTACCTGTTTGCCCTGGCGATGGAGCCGCTTGCGGCCTGGGTGAGGATGGATGCTCAATTGCGTGGTGTGGAGTGGATGGGGGGCCCGTCTGACAGAATCGCATTGTATGCGGATGACGTCCTGTTCTTCCTTACGGACCTCAATAAATCGGGGCCGAGGGTCCTTGAAATAATGCGCATTTTCGGTGAGGTGTCGGGCCTTCGGCTCAATACACAGAAGTCGAAATTGTGGGTCCTGGGTGACAGGGGGACGTTGGGTCCCTGGGCCTCAGTCCTTCAGGAGGCAGTGGGAGGCCTTAAGTACCTTGGTGTCTTTCTAACTGATGTGCAGGGAGTGTCGTGGTCCCGTAACATAGTGCCTGTTTGGGACAGGATCCGCTCGGATATGCAGATGTGGTCCAGGATGCCCCTGAATGTCTACGGCCGCTCCGCCATTTTTAAGATGGTGGCCCTGCCCCGGATCTTATACCAATTGCAGAATCACCCATACCCAGTTCCACAGCAGTGGTTTCGACAGGTGAACTCGGCTCTGGGTCGGTTCCTATGGGCCGGAGGAGCGGTACGGGTAGCGCTCCGCACCTGCTTCCTGTCAACCTACTGTGGAGGGCTGGCCACGTCTGATGTCCAATCCTACTATCAGGCATCACACCTACTTGTCCTTAACGAATGGTGGTACGGGGATCGCAGTGACCCGACCTATGCCCTAGAGAGGTATATGATGGACCCACACACGCTCCATACTATTTTATACTCTGCGACTATCCGGAAGAGACTCCCGAGGGCCACCCAAGTAATCTTCAAAGTGTGGCGCGATGCGCTCCGCCGCATGGGATGGTGGAACAGGCTCACGGGCGAGACTCCTTTATGGCATAATGGGAGGCTGCCCGGATTGGCTGCACTCCGGGGCTTCGAGGGCTGGGATGCTATTGGCATTTCGGCGCTGGGCCACGTCCTGAAGGGCGCAGTCCTCAAGTCGTTTCAGACGTTGCAGGATGAATACAATATGCCCCGGTCCCAATTCTTCAGGTACTTACAGCTCCGACACGCCCTGGCCCCCGCAATAGCGGGCATGTCGTCCTTGCCGGAGTTTAGTCCCCTAGAAGCGAAAGTCTTTATGGGGGAATTGGAATCGAAGAAAATCTCAACCATATATCAAACATTAGTTACACATTGTTCCCCCTCTCTTGATAAGTTGCGGGCGGTCTGGGAGAATGATCTGGGAGATCTGGAGGAGGAAGACTGGAGAGAAGCCCTGGAAGCACCTAGGGGAGCAGCAATTGCAGTGCGCCTGCGCTTTATCCAATTTAAGTACCTTCACAGAGCATATTACACGAGGGAACGATTGTGGAAGGCGGGGCTGATAGCCTCACCAGTTTGTTTGAGGTGTGGCAGTGCGGTAGGCTCCTTCTTGCACACAGTGTGGGGATGTATAAGGCTGCAGAGGTTTTGGACAGGTGTGTGGGAATGTTTGGAGGAAGTATTGGCATGGGAACTCCCTCGCACGCCGCAGCTGGGCCTTCTTCACGTTATGGAACAGGTGGGGGGTAATCTGTATAAACGGCACTTGCTCCTACTGGGACTTACGATAGCCAAACGGGATATAGCCCAAGCCTGGAAGGCCCCCAAGGCCCCGTTGGTGGGGGTGTGGAAGCGGGGCATGGACTTCAGCATGGGGTTGGAACGCCCGATCTTTGAGGCCAGGGGCTGCCCCAAGAAACATTATAGAATTTGGAAGAAATGGGCTGATTATAGGGGCCTGTCGCTGGACCCTCCGGCGCCGCGAGACACTGTTCTGGACCACGCCTGTGCTACCCCCAGGTGAACTGACCACAGGCTGCTACCGTGATGCTTCGGCTCCTGTTTCTGGACAATGTGTACACCGTGCAGGGAGGGGGGGTGGGAACCGGGAGGGAGTGCGGGGAGGGGGGTGTTGGATAATGTTGATTGGAATTTTTGACCACTATTGCTCTTATATGCTCACTGTCTTTCTGCCATTTTGGAAGAAGTGTTCCTCTTGTATTCTGTCAACTGCCATAAAACTAATAAAATTTGTTCTGAAAAAAAAAGAAGAGAGTATGCGCCACATTTGCCTCAATATCCTTTGTTTGAGAAACGTGTGGTAGGCCGGAAACGAAGAAATGTGACCAATAGTAGGGAGGTTGTATCAAAAAGACGAAAAGTCGATGAACCTGAAATTATAAGCAGAAAGAAAAAGGATTCTGTTGAAGATGTTGTTGGTTTTCAATTTGAAAACAGTTCTGGTGTCAACTGCTATGCTAATGTAGTGGTTAATGTTTTGTTTTCTCTAGAAAATGTAAAAGAAGAGATTGTGGTCAATTCGGATCACAGATTTTGCAGTTTGTTAAATTCTGTGTTAGAGAAATGTAGCACTGATAGAACAAAAATAGAAAGTGTGTCTGAAATTCGAAATCTGTTAGACAGATGTTCAGGTCAAACACAATTCTCTCAAAATATTCAGCAAGATTGTCAGGAGTTTTTAATGTATATGCTTGATGTATTGCATGCTGAAGGTGTAGATGTAGGTCACCTGTTTGGGCTTTCTTATCAATGGCAGCATGACTGCGAGAACTGTAGGGTATCAAGTACTACTAGTGTAGACTCAGAAAGATTTATATATTTAACTTTGCCAGACAGTAAATCAGTGTCCTTCAATAAGCTAGTAAAAGCAGCTGATCACAACATGGAGTGTAGCCAATGTAAATCTGAAATGATGTCAACATTATTTATACGAACATATGGCCAGTATGTCATTTTAATGTTCCAACGATGTAGGCCTGATGGAACAAAATTGACAACTTTAATTAAAAATGTTGTAGCTTCGCAGTTGTCAATATCAGGAAGGACTTTTGTAACTGCAGCAATTATATATCATGACGGTCCTTCAATAACATCAGGACATTACACAGCTTATTTAAAGTCTAGAAACGGCTGGTCATTCTGCAACGATTCTGTTTTAACTTTCAAAAAAAAATTGCCGTATGACCTTCAAAATTCTTACCTGGTGTTTTTAAAACCAAAATTTTAGGGAAAAAATCTCGGGATGTGCTCTGAGGAATTTCAAGAGGTTCTAATGGCTCCTACACGATTTGGCCTTGAGGATAAGTGTAGTACAGAGACATAAGTTATTTTTGAGTATTAAATAGTTCCTGGAAAAAAAGAAGATTTTCTTACAGAAAGTGGTGGGCACAGATTAGTTGAAGGACAACAGAGTATTTCCCAAAGCAAACGGTCTTCTTACCATAACACTTGACGTCATGGAAAAATAACTGCACTTTGAATGAGTTCAGAAAAACTGTTTCTTTTTATAAGCTAATTCAAGCAGCCAATCAAAACATGGAGTAGAGGGAATGTAAGTCTGCAATGCTGTCTAGATTATTGGTCCAAACTTTTGATTATAATGTCATTTTAAAAATCCAACTATATAAACCTGATGAAAGTAAGTCTTCAACTTTAATTACAAATGTTGTGGCTACACAGTCGTTGATTTTAGGAAGAACATTTGTAACTGCAGCTATTATATGGCATGATGGTCATTTGACAAGATCCGCTTATTACACAGGTTATTGAAAATGTAAAAAAATTTGCTGTTTCGGAAATTAGTGCCATTTGACTACGATACAATGTTGCCTTTTTACTTAAAAATATTCTTACTTTCTGTTTTCAGAAAAGAGAATTTAGGGTAGGTAACTGGCGTATAATGATTCTAGGGGTTGATATAATTTTATCTACTGTTTTATATTGCTTTGTGATTAAAAGTGATGTAGAGAATTAAATAATTGTAGTAGTCATAGAGGTAGTGTAAGTCTGCTTCATAGTAAGCAGTATCAGTGTCATAGGAAATGTAGAACATGAGTGAGCAAGAAGGGTAAGATATTACTAGTCTAGGATTGTGAAAGTGATCTTGAACGTTTTCTTTCTGAAAGTTGCGGAAATAGAAAATGACGGGATTTGCTTACAAGAATTCCAAGAGTTATAAATGGCTCTTACATGATTTGGCCTTGTGGAAACGTGTGGTAGAGAGCGAGAAGTCATTTATTGTATGTAACATATTTCTCAAAACGATGGAGGTTTTCTTTCAGAAAGTGGCGGGCTGAAAATAAAAACAGCACAACCGAGTGTAAGCTGTTCATAGGACATCCTTCGACGTCATGGAAAGTAAGTTACTTTTGAGGAGTTCTGATTTCTGATTGGTTATGTTATATGGGTTTTTTAAACACAATCATTTTGATTGTGTTTTTTTTTTCCCCGCTCTTATATGATGAATACCTTCAAGTCACTGTTTTTAGTGAAATTTGATACATTCTGAGAACAGCAAAAATAAACCATTTAACATGTATAATTAATTCTGCACTGTTTGTATTTATGATGTACATTTAGAACTGTGTAGGAGGTATGGAGAAGGTGAGGCTTTTGTAAGTGTCAAAGTTGTTGCATACAGTGCTCACATTCTACGTAGTCTTTCATATGATAGACTACATTTCCACAATGAGATACCTAAGCAAAGGAAACACAGGTGATGTGATTGTGGAATGAGCAAAAAAAATTGCAAGTTTTTCTATTATATTACCTGTGTTTCCTAACATTACACATCACATTGTGTAGAAGAGGTTTAGGCCTGTTCCAGGAGACAGAGGAGGTCTGACATTTGTTCAAGAGTGCAGTGGGCATGACTCACTTCGTTAGTAGGCCTGCACATGTATTATCTCCTCTATACTCTTCAACAAGCCTAAATTTCATCTGCAACCCTGAGTAGGACTTACCTGAAACAAATCTGTGGATAGGTTACACCTTATCAGCATCTAGAAACAATCATTTAAAATGTTAAGGGCAGTTTTATGAAGGCTGTGTGCCTCTTTTACGCCGCTGTTCCGTCACTTTTGTGTAAAAGATGCACCATGTTGTAAGATACGCCTCAGTTCTTTTCCAGCAAGATACCGTCAGTTTAAAATGTATATAATTAGGACTGTGTAGGGGGTATGGAGAAGCTGAGGCTTCAGTAACTGTCAAAGTTGTTGCATACAGTGCGTACTCTTTCATATGCTGGACTACATCTGCACAATGAGATACCTAACCAAAGGAAACACAAGTGATGTGATTGTGAAATGAGCAAAAGAAATTGCACATTTTTCAAATACATTACCTGTGTTTCGTAACATTACGAATCAAATTGTGCAGATGAAGTTTAGGCCTGTCCAGGGAAACAGAGGAAGTCTGAACTTTATTGGTTGGCCTGCACATGTATTATCTCCTCTGTACTCTTCAACAAGGCTAAATTTGATCTGCAACCCTGAGTAGGCCTCACCTGAAACAAACATCTGGATAGGACACACCTTATTGCCATTCTGAAACAATCATTTAAAATGTTAGGAACAGTTTTATGATGATTGTGCACCTCTTTTGCGCTGCCATTGCGTCACTTTTGTGAGACAACAGCAGTGCAAAAGATGCACCATGTTCCAAGATAGGCCTCACTTCATCTGCATCAAGATACTGTTAGTTTAAAATGTATATCTTTAGGACTGTGTAGGGGGCCTGGAGAAACAGAAGCTTCTGTAAGTGTCAAAGTTGTTGAAAAACTGTTTGTGCTTCAATCTTTTCCCTTGTCTTTTCTAATTTTTAAATACATGTTTTAATATTTTTCAAATGTTTGTTCTCTCTTTCACAGATTGAAAGTATAAAAATAACAAGTGACTAAGTTAACGACAATTATAAGGTAAATGTTTTGTACTCTTTTCATTACATTTCTATCACATTTAACTACTGATAGTTCCACTGCTTCATTTCTTTAACCCTCACTTTCCTGCCTTTGCTACTTCCCTCATTCCTTTCTCTATTACTTACTTACTCTACTCCTTCCACTCCTTTTCTCAGTCCCTCTCTTCTCATAGTTCCTCACTCTTGTTCACTCACTCCGTCTCTATTACTCTTAGTGTCTTTGACTGATCACTCTTTCACTACTTGTTCATTATGCTTTCTCTGTGTAGTTGAAGCACACTAAGGGGCATATTATGAACACAGCCAATAAAATTATTGCTGTTTTTATCGGCAGAAAACTGCTGCAAAAGCGGTTTTAGCGGCAGTTTTCTGCCGCAAAAGCGGCTTTAGCGACACATTTCTGCCAATAAAAGCTGCAAAACTTTTATTGCCTATGTTGATAATATGGCCCTATGTTATTTACATTTCTTTGCTGTTTCAATTATTCTTTTTCTGTTACTTCTTCTTTTCTGCTTTCTGTTTTTTCTCTCTGTTATTCCACATGTTTTAATCTTATTTTGAACATTCACTCACATTCTCTAAGAAACTCTTCTTTGTTATTCTTCTACTCTCCTTTTTTTCTTTCACTTCCTTATCTATTTTGTTTTTCACAATTATATCCTCTTCCATCTTTTCTTCGGTAAATAAATCTATTAAACAGTATCTCTGGTTTAGTCCCTATAGCTGTGTTTCTTTTAACATTACTCTCTGTTTACTTCCCTTATACTTACTCTTCTTTTTTTTTTTTTTCTTTTTTTTGGTTCGCTCCCGGTTCGCGTACCGGCGAGCGAACCGGGAAGCGAACCAAAAGAAATAGAGCTTGCCAGAGTGCTAAACATTCTAGCAATTTTTTTTATAAAGGGGAGGTAGTTCTGAAAAGAACTTTTTTTTAATGTTTTTGTTGTTTTATATTTTTTTTTATTTTTCTGAACATTTTTTTTGTATTTTTTGAACAATTTTATGTTTTTTTTGGTTTTTTGGAGGGGAAACAACAAAAAACAGGCATTGGAAAGGGCTCAACAGGAGCAAACATTTTTTTTATTTTTTGGGACGTTTAGAGCACTTGTGGTTTTCAAATGCTCTGTTTATTAAGTTAATGCTCATATTGGCACATGAGAGTAAGTTACCGTAATATAAACAGACAATCTTCATGTGGACAAAGTTGTCCTGAATGTTTGGCACTGTTTCTCGTGCCTCTGGCCCCGACAGAGATACCTGTGCCGATGTCCTGGCCACAGGAGTTGGTGGATTGTCCTGAAGGTCACGCATCTCTGCCCGGCTGTAATTTAGTGGATGCCACCTCTGCATGTGACGGTGCATAGTATAGTTGCCGAAACTATACTTCTTATTTGTGCCTCTAGATAAGTCCTCTTTGCATATGAGGCACGTCACATACCGAGCATTAACTTTTTTCTGTCCTTCAGGAAAAGAAAAAAACTGCCAAATGAAACTATTTTTATGATGAGATACCCGGGGCTCCTCTTGTAAAAACTGTGTTGTCTGTATTTCCTCTTCCTCTTCTTGATCCTCTTCCTCCTCTATGTTGGGAATGAACTGTGGAGGTGGTCCTCTCTTCCTTGATGGTGGTGGTGGTGGTGGTGGGGGTGCACCAGCTGCAGCTACTAGTGAAGCCATTTTCCACTGAGCAAAATAGGTCTTCCTTTCACAAAGTTGAAAGTCAGAGTGAGAAAAAAGGTGGGGGCTTTCATCATTTGGGAAAAAAAATAGTTCTAAACCAATGAAAAGTGTTATTTTTAGGTCACCTGACCTAGCCTTACATCATTAGGAAACCAAAAGTGAAATGAACCAATGAAAAGTTTTATTAACAAGTCACATGACCTTTTACGCTTAAGTTACGCGCTGCGGAACGCGCCCCGGATCGCTTCCGGGGAGCTGCGCTTCGCGCCTCGGTTCGCGCTCCGGAGCACTTCCGGGTGGGCTACATGCGGCGCGTCATAAGACGCATTACGCGGCAACGCGATACATCGCGCTTTCGCGACGCGCCCCGGATCGCTTCCGGGGAGCTGCGCTTCGCGTCTCAGTTCGCGTACCGGAGCACTTCCGGGTGCGCTAATGCGGCGCGTCATAAGACGCATTACGCGACAACGTGATACGTCACGCTTCCGCGACGCGAAACGATGTTGATTTCTAACGCGGCAGTTGCGCAAACGGAACGTTTACCGGTTCGCGGACCGGGTCGCGGCATCAAATTGAGCTAACGGGAAGCTTCCCGGTTCGCGAACCGGGAGCGAACAAAAAAAAATAATAATAAAAAAAATTATTAATAAACATATAAAATATATTTTTTGATTTAAAGAAGAATACATTTTACAGCTATAGATATTAGCTTTTAAAAAACCAATTAAATTCACTGAAAAAACCATAGGTTATAGACCATATATAGTTAGGAATTAGCATTTACAAAACCTTGAAAATTCACTGAAAAAACCATAGGTTATAGACCATATATAGTTAGGAATTAGCATTTAAAAAACCTTTTTTTACTCACACAAAACCATTGAAATTCCATATATAGTTAGTTGTACTAACTATATATCGCGCACCCGCAATCCACTGCTGATCATGTCACATATTACATCATTCATGACATGGTCAGTGACATCACTGATGACATCACTGATGACATCTCAAATGACATCACTGATGACATCACTGATGACATCTCATTTGACATTACTGATCACATCACTGATGACATCACTGATGACATCTCAAATGACATCACTGATGACATCACTGATGACATCTCATTTGACATTACTGATCACATCACTGATGACATCATTCATGTGATAATACGATGAACCTCTTCAGACTCTAATATAACCTTAGATACACTCAGTGTAAACAGACACTCACAGACTGTCACTCATCCATGGAATTACTCACACACCTAGTCAGTCATGCAAAGAATCAATCACACCTCCATTTCCTCAACTATACAGTTATACACACCTTACTTATTGAAACACATACTAACACATATTTACTCTCTTATAAAATCCCGGATACAAGTTCACAATGATCCATACAGCCAGTCACACATTCACTGGCTCTTATGCACAGTTATTTATATATGTCAACTCTCACATGTACTGTGTTTTACATATGTACTTACTTTGACAAAAAGCACTAAGATATCCATTCACTCACCAATACACTCATGCACACAGTCAACCGCCCATACAGCTGTTCCCACATGCCCTTTTGAACCCATACATCTAGTGAATCAACTGCTCACACATCTATGCACAGAGTCATACACCTCTCAACCACCCACACACACACTCAGTCTCCCATACAAATACTTGGGCAACCAATCAATAACCAATATAGTTACTCATATAGCTACTGATCAACACATGCAGCAGTTAACTGAACAACAGATATAATGATGCACAAATTAAGACAGTTTAGTCACTAACCCATGCACTCAGTGAGACACATTTAATCACTCACTCATACACTCAGTCATGCACCTACTAAATCTTTCATCCAGACACTTATAAATCCACTCGTTCTTCAATATGTAAGTCATATTTTAACTTTACAGAAACATACAGTCACTGGATGTTGTCATCAGTGATGTCATCAGTGATGTCATTTGAGATGTCATCAGTGATGTCATCAGTGATGTCACTGACCATGTCATGAATGATGTAATATGTGACATGATCAGCAGTGGATTGCGGGTGCGCGATATATAGTTAGTACAACTAACTATATATGGAATTTCAATGGTTTTGTGTGAGTAAAAAAAGGTTTTTTAAATGCTAATTCCTAACTATATATGGTCTATAACCTATGGTTTTTTCAGTGAATTTTCAAGGTTTTGTAAATGCTAATTCCTAACTATATATGGTCTATAACCTATGGTTTTTTCAGTGAATATATATATATATATATATATATATATATATATATATATATTCACCAACGATAAAACCCCCAATTCTGGGTTTTTCCAAATGAGAGCACTCCAAGTCAATACGGCGTAGGTTCGTCACGTTTTTATTAAACAAAAACCTTCAGCAAATCAATCCACAAACGCGTTTCGGCATTGCCGCCTTCGTCAGTGTAGATTGACACTGTTTTTTGATTGTATTTGAACCAGAGACCGTTAATAACTAAGGTCACGTGTTCTTAGCACAAATCAGCATTAACATAGAAAACGGTACATCAAGTAATTCATTCATTGCTTTCACGGCGGCCATCTTAACACGGCAATCGGCTCATTCTGATATATACATTCAAAACTGCCCAAGGAGAATCTATATGTATTCTCATTATACTCAAGCATCAATTCATTACTATGCGTTTTACTAATGTCTACATATAAAGATGACACCCATGCCGTTAGTACCTGATATATGATTTTCACAACCAACTCTTGGTGAAAATCATAAGGTGTTCACTATACTGTGGGTCACCAAAAGTCAGAACCACAGTTAAATAAAGTATTAACAATCTAGCCCTGAATGGGCACAATGATATGCTTACAATTATTGTAAAAATCCTTATTTCAGATTATCACTGTGATTCAACAACAAATAAAACATGATAGTAAATGATAAGAACAGCTTTTCTGGTGACTCCAGTTTAGACTTCTCTGTCTATATCAAGGGGACTATATACAAATCTGTTATTCCAGGTTGTTCAGAAAGAACTTCGGGGGGCAGAAACGGATTGCTCAAATATGAGTCCACATCTCTTCTTCATTATTAAAAAAAAAATATATATATATATATATATATATATATATATATATATATATATATATATATACTTGGAAATATTATTAAATAATATTTTCAATTTAAAAATGTATTTTAAATGGAATAATTTAATAAACATTCAGATATATATATCTAAATATATTTATATATAGATATATATATGAATGCAAATGTGACTATTTGCAACATTAGGGAAAGTTTTGAAATACGGAGGGGTAAAATGTATTATTCCCCCTCCAATCTGTTCAACAGTAGGGTAAGTGTTGAATTCTGGTAGGGTAAAATTTACTATTCCCACTCCTGTCAGTGCAACAGTAGGAAAATTGTTGCATTGCGGAGGGATTAGATGTACTATTCCCACTCCAGTGAGTGAAACAATAGAGAAAGTGTTGAATTGCGAAGGGCTGGCATTTATTATTCACAGTCCAGCTTGTGCAACAGTAGGGAAAGAGTTGGATTGTGGAGGGGTAAAATGTACTAGTCCCACTACATTCAATGAAACAGTAGGGAAAGTTTTGAATTGCGGAGGGGTAACATTTACTGTTACCATTCCAGTCAGTGCAGCAGTAGGGAAAGTGTTGGATTGTGGAAGGGTAAACATCTTTATTCCCACTCTGTGATGCAACAGTAGGGAAAGTGTAGGATTGCGAAGGGGTAAATTTACTATTCCCACTTCAC
The DNA here is from genome assembly GCF_964261635.1 of Lissotriton helveticus. Lineage (NCBI taxonomy): Eukaryota > Metazoa > Chordata > Amphibia > Caudata > Salamandridae > Lissotriton > Lissotriton helveticus. The sequence continues at coordinate 208,029,905 of NC_136063.1, read as the reverse complement.
TCACTGCAACAATACAGATAAAAGATAGATTATGGAGGGGTAAAAGTGCCTTTTGCCACTCTATTTAAGAACAAGGCGCTTTACGACAACTTCAAAGACCAAGACCACGGCACCACCCCAAATCCCACCCCCAGCGATGCCATCCAACAGACCCTCCTCACCTGGACCCCTCTGGACACCGCAAAGACACTAAAAAGCATCCACTTCGGAGCACCTACTGACCCCTGCCCGCCGCACATCTTCCACAGGGCTGCCACTGCCTTTCACCCAAACTACACCGAACTATCAACGGCTCCCTCAAGACCGCCACATTCCCCGAAGACTGGAAATGAGCTGAAGTCAACCCCCTCCTAAAGAAGCCCTCTGTAGACCCGACGGATCTGAAGAACTTCAGGCCAATCTCACTGCTCCTTTTTGCCGCCAAAGTCATCGAAAAACTGCCAACACCCAGCTATCACCCTTCATAGAAACCAACAACATCCTAGACACCTCTCAATCAAGATTCTGCAGCAACCACAGCACCAAGACTGCCCTCATAGACACCACCAAAGACATCGGCACCCTCCTCAACCAAGGCCACACAGCAGCCCTCATCCTCCTGGATATTTTAGCAGCCTTCAACACCATCTCCCACAGCACACTAGCATCCAGGCTCCACAACGCCAGAATCAAAGGCACAGCTTTAGACTGAATTTGATCTTTCCTCTCAGGCAGAACACAAAGAATAAGACTACTGCCCTTCCTCTCTGAACCAATAGAAATCAGATGCGGAGTACCCTAAGGATCCTCCCTCAGCCCCATACTATTAACATCTACATGGCACCCATCTCAACAGAAACCATGGACCTAATATAGTCTCATACGCCGAAGATGTCTAGCTCATCCTCTCCCTTACCAAGGAACCCAATACTACGAGGCACAACTTCCAAGAAGGGATGAAAGATGTCGCAACCTGGATGAGAAACAGCTGCTTGAAGCTCAACTCAGAGAAAACAGAAGTCCTCAACCTCGGCTCCACCCCCTCCGCATGGGACAACACCTGGTGGCTCCCCGTTCTCGGAAACCTACCCACCCCAATGGACCACGCACGCTACCTTGGCATCATACTCAACTCATCACTCACCATGAACTGCCAGACCAACACTGTGTCCTCCACATGCTTCAATACCCTCTGCATACTTCGCAAGACCTTCAAATTGATCCCCCCGACTCCAGGAAGACCATCACCCACGCACTCATCACAACAGACTGGACTACGGAAATGCTCTTTATGACCGTCCAGTACGTCGCAGACAGACTTATTCTCGACATCCCATGACATGACCACATCACCCAACTCCGTGACCTTCACTGGCTCCCCGTCGAAAGAAGAATACTTTCAAACTGCTCACACATGCCTACAAAGCCCTCCATAACACCGGAACCCAATACCTCAATGAAAAAAATCTCCTTCCATGCCCCCAAGAAGAAACCTCCGCTATGCCGACCTCGCCCTAGCCACGGTCCCTCGCATCCACCGGGCCATAAGAGGTGGCAGATACATCTCCTACCTTACAGCCAACACCTGGAACAAACTCCCCCTCCACATACGACGGAGCCTGACACTGCACCAATTCAGAAAGGATCTTAAGACCTGGCTTTTCGAATGACCAACGGAGCTGCATGCACCTCCACCCCCCAGCGCCTTGAGACCTTCAGAGTGAGTAGTGCGCTTTAAAATCCCTGATTGATTGATTGATTGGTTAGTCAGTGAAACGGTAGGGAAATTGTTGGATTGTGGAGGGGTAACTTGATTTATTCCCACTCCAGTGTATGCAACAGTAGGAAAAGTGTTGGATTAAGCAGGGATAACATTGACTAATCCCACTCAAGTCAGGGCAACCTCTATACACCTACAAAACATACAACCTGCGCTAAAAGCTTAACATTTAAAAAAATGTATTACATAATTAGCATAATTATCATTTAAATAATTAATATTCATTTTAAAAGAAATATTAATTTACTTTCCACCATATACACGTATGAACCCCACAACCCGCTACTGTACTAAAAATCACAAACAATTATTAAACTAAATTAAATAACTACAAAAAAGGTAATACATATTTAAAAAACAAACAATCATTTTACAACACATTTATAACCTATACATTTAAAATATATTATCAATCAGTTATTGAATTTCTCAAAGAAAGTCCAGTCCACAGGCCATTTTTTCAGTACCAAAGAATTTTTGTTCCAAATTTAATAACCGCTTCCGCGCTACCGCGAATTCCCGCCGTGCGCTGAAATTTCAAAAATGGCTTGTTTGTGACAAAGCCAGCTCGTCATGCGCGCAGCGCAGGTAACGCCCATGACGAGCTGGCTTTGTCACCCGCGCTGAAGGGGTTAAAGAAAGAATATTATATAATGTCATTCATTCAATTTCATCAAATCTTTTCAGCCTACGCATTTCGTCCTAACTCGGACTTCATCAGGGCTGAAAAAAATAAAATATATACACCAATCAATTCCATACAATGTGATTTATTATTATGTTCTACATTATACTGATACAAAAGCACTCATCACAAAAATCAATTCAAGCCCACAATACTACCTAAACTTTTAGATGCCTGCCTATCTCCATTCTAACAAACATACACCCAGGATGGGATTTCAATTAGTCAAATTTTCATCAATAATGTACTTCATTAGTAAATCTTTAAAATGATCAAAAGACTCTCTTCATATTCATTGACATTGTTAACCTCATTTTTACTTTCTTGCGCATTCGACAAGATGATGATATTCCAATACCCAGGTTATTTACCTAAAAAAACTCCTTTGCCTCATTGTTTCTCTCCTAAATACCAGTAACATCCCTGTTCTCTTACTTTGCATTATTATAAGCCCTTATTAACTCTTGTTCACTGCTCCTTAAGGAAGGGTCAGAAATTATCCAGAAATGTTCTAAATTTTCCCAGTGGCCTGCTGTGTAATTTTTTTAACTTAAAGCCTATTTATGCACCTTCTTATTACCCTTAAATAATCTTTGAAAAAAGTACAGTGTTCAATTCTTTTTGGACCTTTATTCATATCACAAGTCAAACGTGCATCTTTTTTCAAGAGCTCCCATGAATAACCTTTGTGAAAGTTCAAACAACATCTGCATTTACCACTTTGATTCTAAAATGTATCCCTTCAACTATTGCTATTTTTTAGAAAAACACCAAACCTTTATTTTATGTAACCAATTTCTTATACATTCTTCACGATCAATCCGTAATTGACGTCCTGATTTTCACACTATCTCATTCACGAATACTATGTTCTGTATAAAAATATATTTACACCCATATTATACTCTAGTGCCGATCAACTTACAAAAGGCATAGAAAATGCTTATTTCCCAATCGGGGTGCTACCCCTACAATTAACACCGTCTATATTTAAACTCTCCCCCCAACTGTTATCTATTTTAGTTTATATTTATAGATACACCATACCTTGTTTCACATCAACAGTTTTTGCTCAGTCCTCATGATCTTCCTCATTCCATATTCTGTAGTCCTCGCTTTCACAATCAAAGTGCAGCATTCTGCGTAAAAAGATATTTACACCAATGTAATCCTGTTATGACAATCTGGTGACAATATGCATAATTAATGCATTATTGTCCTAATCAGGGAGCTACCTCTGCTCCACCCTACATACGTATACCCAACATAGTGGTCTAAAGTCAGAATTCTTAAGTATAAACACAATTAATATCCACCATCAACTCATATCCCCACTATTGATTAAGCCATAATCAGTTAAACCTCACTCCAAATCTATATTTCTCCTTTTCCTTCCTCCATTATCCAAAATCAGACCCCCAGCACGTATTTTTCTCACCTTCTCTAATTCTGTAAGTCATTACCGTGAGCAGTCGGTACGATAAATCCTGCCATCTCAGAATCTCCCGCTAACACTTTCTTTTAAATTCCAGCCATGTTCATCCTCACAACCAAATCAAAATAATTTATTTTCACGCCTCAATGATAACTATTCATATGGTTTCCTCTGTGGTCCGCTACCATTCTTAACCAATCAAATTCCAGCCATGTTCGTCCTCACAACCAATCAAATTCATTTCTTTTCAAGCCTCCTTATTAACTATTCATATGGTTTTCTTTGTGGTCCACCACCTTTCTTAACCAATCATATCGATTGCTGCTAACACCCACCTCCATGTAACAACTTCCTCTTTCACCTGATTCATTTCCTGTTTACAACCAAGCTATTTTATTGGTTAGCTTACGCATATAACAACATCCTCTTTCTACGTGATTCATTTCCTGTTTGTGATCAAGTAATATTATTGATTAACTTGCGCAACCTGCCTATGCGCTCATCTCATGCTCAAATCTCTTTTCTCTAAATTTACTCCCAACACTCATCTCCATGTACCAACTTCCTCTTCTAAGTCATAACGCCCAATTCCTATCCTGTTTGTGCCCCAGTAATTTTATAGGTTAGCTTACGCTACCTGCTAGCCGAGCTCATCCCTTGGGTTGTGGTGCCGCTCGAAGTCGTTGTCTGCCAAAGCGGGACGTGCCCTTCATTCCTGTGACCTAATTGCTGTGTGGAAACTGTGGGCATCAGCGGGAGCCGGCGTGCTCCATTCCTGGTTTCCTGAATCCGGTGTCAGCAGAGGACTACCACAGCGCGAGCGGGACTGCGAGGCCCACAGGTGATTGCGCCGGACCAGCGCACACACCTGCTGCCTCTTCCCGCTCGCTCCTCCCTGAAGTTCCAAGTACTCAAATACGACTCGCGGCCCCCGCTCCGCGGGAGCCGCTCGAAGTCGTTGTCTGCCAAAGCGGGACGTGCCCTTCATTCCTGTGACCTAATTGCTGTGTGGAAACTGTGGGCATCAGCGGGAGCCGGCGTGCTCCATTCCTGGTTTCCTGAATCCGGTGTCAGCAGAGGACTACCACAGCGCAAGCGGGACTGCGAGGCCCACAGGTGATTGCGCCGGACCAGCGCGCACACCTGCTGCCTCTTCCCGCTCGCTCCTCCTCCTACTTAACCCCGCCCATCTGCGCAAACGCGGGACGCGCGCGGGCGAAGACCGGGCAAAGAGCGTGCCCTCTGAGGCCCTCCGAGACCGACTGAGGCCGGGCAGGGCCATATCCCTTCTATTTATATCCAGGTGCTCCATTCGGACTTCCTTATGGCTGAGACTTTGGTGCAGTCTGTTGCTGATAAGGTAGGGAGCATCATTAACGGTCCCCTTGACAACTATTTTACCAAACAGGGAACTGATATAGATAGGGAAAAAAGTCTAGCAGAGCGCAGGGCAGAGCGTAGGCGTTCTGTCGAAAGTGCGAAGAACAAGGTTCCTGCTGAACCTTCACTGGAGACTTCTATCCTCACTATCAGTTGTACCCCAACTATTGAAGATCCCTCAATTCTGGAAAGCTTTCCACTCCTGTTGAGAGACTGTACGCCAACACCTCTGGGTCAGGTACCTGAGCAATTAAATTCTACCAGCCCCCACAGTCTGGTACTCCCAGATGCTGTGTTATCCACCAGGACTTCAGCTCAGGTTAAATGTGCCCAAACTAAACCAAGGAAACATGTGGAGGCAATAATTCATCGACCTCCACCTGCCAAAAGAAGACGGAAAGGGGGGGATTTGCTAAAATCAAAGATCAACCACGCGGACTTTGGAAAAACTTCCAAATTAATCACCAGGTCCGACCCGGCTCCAATGGCAACTAATGTGGATTCTTCTAAACAGGTTCCTTCACAATCTTATGCACAAGTACAGCAACCAATTAGCGCAAATGGCCCAAATGACACTCCTCCTGATCCATCTCCAGCTCTTGACCTAAAATCTGCCTCTTTGGACGGTTTGGAACATCTCATTAGGTCATTCATTTTACCAATTATAGAGAGGCTGAGGAGGGTGGAAAAAATGCTTGAGGTGCTTGAAGCCCGGCCTATAGGGGGGCTGCCAGGAGATGTACCTGTAGCACCACTTGGGGCGACTTCTGGTGAGCCGAGTAATTCTAAAGGTGTCTCCCAAATTACTCAAATTAGGAATCTTCCAAAACAAAAGGCAGCCGCTCCTAATAAGGTGTCTACTCCAGTTCCGAAGGTATCCAGTCCAAAACAGGCTGGTCCTTCAAAAGCCCCCGATGGGAAACTGCATCAGAATAAAAGGGCCCCCTTTAGATCTACAAGATTGCCCCAGAGGGTTCAACAAACAGAACTGCCCCCGGAAGCTGCCCCATATGTGGTTGTCCTGACGGGAGTACCCACCCTACCCGACAACAAGAGGGAGGGGTTCTTCCAGCTCAAAAATAAAATTATGCACTGGCTAGCTCAGCATCGACCACTCACGCATGACATCAATGGGGAGATTGTGCATGTAAGACGACTTTCATGGTTGGGTAGCAGGGTTAAAGACATCGATGGTGATCTTGTTGTTATAAACTTTAGGGACCCCCGAGCAGTTAATTATATTCTAAACTGGTCTCAGGGCGGGTGTAGCAATTCCATCACTTCTCGCCCCCTGACCTATTTTTATCCGAGAGTCCCGTCGTTGTCTCATACATACACTGGTAGACAGCTGTCTATTCACACCATATTTCAACAGCCTTATAACCCTGCCTACCTGCCCCAAATTTCACACCCTTACATTGCTGCTGACCCTTTTGGGTGGAACACAATACCGGTTCGCCCAAGGAATGATCCTAATGGCAGAATGGATCATTTGAAACCTTTCACACCCCTGGAGATCACCAACAGGTTTGATGTTTTTTCGGGATTGGACACCTGTGATTGAAGTTTACAGCATGATCAGTATACAGGTGCCCATATAAAACCGCTGTCTGCTGATGTCCTAGGTGAGAGAATTAACCTTAACCAATCATCCCATGCTTTGATTCCCACTACTGTGTCTCCCCCTTTGGACCATGCCCTGGTTCTAGGTGGGTGTACCCCTAGTCTAGCTATTCTCTCCTGGAACGTAGCGGGACTGCAAAATAAACTAGATACCCCTGATTGGGTGTCCTTTATTGACACCCAAGAGGTTTGCATGTTCCAGGAGACATGGGCTCGGGAGGATAAATGGCGTTTGGGATATGCAAGCTTTACCATCCCAGCTAAATGGGAAGGGAGAGGACGACCATCCGGGGGGCTCTGCATTTGGGTGGCATCGCACTTGGGCTGCAAGGCTAGAGTTCTTAATACTAACTCAGTGGATGTCCAGTGTGTATTACTGGAATGGCCTAATCACACAAAACTTGCATTGATTAATGTCTATTCTAGACCGGTAGGACCCACAAAACCATCTCCCACTTTTGAGGAACTTTCAGCATTCCTCCCACATCTCCCAAAGGGTGTTATGATCGTGGTAGGGGGTGACTTTAACTGTCAGTTTGAGCCGCTTACTCTTACAATGGAGGGAGCCCTTGGGGAAGAGGATGATCAGTGGGGAATTCCACAATTGGTGGGTCCCCCAGCCAAATCATGGTCGCCCTTAGCGACACAAATTTTGGCATTTACCCTTAGTAACTCCTTCAGGGCCTGTAATGGTAGATGTGGCAAGGACATTCCTTCCAAACCCACATTCAATAGGGTTGGTCACGAGTCACACCTGGATTACGTCTTGGTCCAGACCTCTGACTGGAGCAGGGTCTTGACCTTTGACGTGGTATCTAGAGGTGAGAGTGACCATAATGCCTTGATTCTCTCTCTGGCTCTCCCGCTCAAACTTAGGACGGAACAGTCAGAGCAAATGACACCAAAGGAGAACCTAATTCTAACAAATGATAGGCGAAGAGTCCGATGGACTAAACTCCTAGACAATCCCGCCCATATCTCGGAGCTTTATGAGAGGATACTCCCCACATTAGAATCCATGGAGACCATTGTAAATTATTTACACTCGGAAGACATCTTCAGGAAGCTGGGTAAACTCCACAAAGATCTGGTGGGAACCCTTGCGGACCTGTTGAACCCAGTGGTGGGGAAAGGGCCCCACAGGGCTTCAAGACACTCATGGTACAATCCAGCTTGCAGGGAGGCAAAGAGTAAATTGATCGAGGCATTGAAAAATTTGAGGGATCCTGGGATAATTAGGTCAAGGAGGGCTGACTTAAAGCAAGCCATCCACAATGCGAAGGTGGCTTGGGACCACACAAATTGGGAAAATATGCTCTCCACTCTCAAGGTAAAAGACACCCGGAAATTTTGGCAAACGGTGAACACAGGCTCATCAGAGCCGACTCAGGCAGTTGAGGCGAATATTGCCGCCGCGGTTTGGGAGGACCATTTTCGCCGCCTCTATGAAGAGGCTGCGTTGGGTCCACCGAAGCAGTACGTGTGTGCACCACTGGAACATTCTCTGCTGGATACCACAAATGTTTGCCCCTCAAATGCGGTAGCAGCTGATCCCTTGCAGTTCACCTTGGGTGAGGTTATTGCTGTAATAGCAAAACAGCCACCAGGGAAAGCACCGGGACTAGACAAAATTCCGGGTGATCTATTTAAACACCAACCCATGATTTGGGCCCCTTATTTGCTAATCATCTTTAATGCAATTCTTGCAGGAATGGCGGTCCCTAGTACTTGGCTGGGAGCAGAGATTGTCCCAATCTTCAAGAAGGGCTCTCCTCTGCTCCCAGCCAACTACAGGCCAATTAGCCTGATTGACGTCTCGCAGAAGCTTTTCGCGAGACTCATTCTTGACCGCCTCCAGGACTGGATGACTGACCACTCAGTGTTGAGCACATTCCAGGCGGGATTTAGGAGAAAGGTCTCAACTACGGACCAGCTCTTTAGGTTGGCCCTTATATTTTGGAAGTCTGTGAGGCTGGAGGGGGGCACTTTATACACCGTCTTTGTCGACCTCAGGGCGGCATTCGGTCTTGTTCCGCCGTGCAAACTGTGGGCGGTACTAGCTAAACTTGGGGTCCCCCAACCTCTTCTAGATATTATTATTCGCTTACATACTGCAAATTTTGCACAGGTAAGGTGTGGGAGAATGGGCCGCCTCTCAAATAGTTTCCCCGTTGGCAGAGGGGTAAGGCAGGGGTGTGTTTTGGCGCCGACTCTGTTCTGCCTCTTTGTCAACGGGGTAATCAATTTTCTAAATACCATTGACAACACCGATACACCGCGGTTGGGTGGCATTAGGGTGCCCGCGATTATGTTCACGGACGACACCCTACTGCTCTCAAAATCCCCTATGGGGATTCAGCAAGTTTTGGCAGGGTTCGAGGCATTTTGTCAATAACATGGACTTGAAATAAATGCCTCCAAAACTAAGTATATGATTTTTAATCCGCCAAAAAAGACTCGTCCCAATCCGCTCATAGGCGCAAACCAATTAGAAAGAGTCTATACTTTTGAGTATTTGGGTGTGACTATTAATGACAAATTCGATTGGGGTGATCATCAGGCTAAGTCACACCTTAGATTGGCTCAATTATCGGGGGGTATTATTAGGCTGGTAAATTCCAACTTATCAACTATCAGGCCGATAGCACCTCCCCTGGAGATTTATAGACTCCAGGCTAGAGGAGCTATCCTCCATGGTAGTGAACTCTGGGGGTATGCTTGTAAAAAAGATCTAGTCACCCTAGAAAATAAATTTCTTAGGCAGCAACTAAAACTACCGCCTAGCACTCCACTCCTGCCGCTTAGTTTGGATCTGGGTCTAAAACCCTTGGACCAAGTGGTTGGTGTGAAACCCTTAACCTTGTGGAGGAGACTATGGACAACCCCCGAGTTAGCAAACTACAGGCAGGAATTGCAGGGAATTCTTGCATTGCCAGACGTAGTAAATATCCCATGGTTTAAATATATTAAATCTGAACTTGACCGGTTGGGCCTTCTGTCGCTGTGGAATGATCCTTTAGTTGCCTGCCAGGGCATGCCCCGTAAACATCTTGTGGACACGTTCTATGCATGCAATTTGGCATCTCACATCCAGGGTACACGCCCAGACTCATTGGTGGATACATTTCTTGTGGTCAAGGATTCTTATAAGTTTGAGCCAGTCTTGGATGATATTTTCCCAAATCTGGCTCGGAAGTTGTTCCTCCAATGGCGATATAGCACCTTGCCGTTAAGAGCATTTACGAGCAAATGGAAACCATCGAACCCGGAGAGTTGCCCGAGCTGCAATTGCAGGATGGAAGACGAACTCCATCTAGTCTTCTTTTGTCCTGCTTATTCTGCTGCTAGAAGATTCTGGGTAGCCCCCTTATGCAAGAATTTAGGGTTCCGCAGATGCTCTGATGCTTTTCGAATCCTCAAGACTGATTTGACCAATGTAACTGTGTTTGCAATGGCGAAGTTTTTAGAGGCAGCCTGGCATAAGAGATTATGCCTTACTGCCAGGATACCATAATTAGTTGCCTGTCCCTGTGCCATTATTATGATAATTACTGCACTGTATCTAAGAGTCACTTACATCATATTGTTAATATGCTTTCGCTTAATTCTGGATAGACTGTTTTGTACATATTAGCATTTTACTAACAGCTTGATTCTACTGTCTTTTTGGATATGTAATGAATTATGTGTTTTATGGGTGTGGGTGGGATGGGAAGCATGACTGTTCTTCTGTATTATTTTATTGCATCTTTTATGGCAGAAATGCCGAAATAAAGATTTTCGAAACGAAACGGTTATATTAAGAGAGCACTAACATCAACAATCTACTTCTGTATGATGACAACTACTATTTCCACTGACTCAAATTCTTAGATAGTGGCGCAGGAAATGATTAATTTAAGAAATGATGTAATTCATTATCACTGTTCAGGCCCTGAGTCACCGACCTACATCTACTGATCCATATGGCTTCTTGCTGCCTTAATTGTAACTCCCAATCACCTCCCCTTGTTCTCGGAACAATGTTTGACTTGTGATATGAATAAAGCCAACAAGAATTGAACAAGGTACTTTTTTCAAAGATTATTTAAGGGCAATAGGAAGGTGCATAAATAGGCTTTAAATAAAAAAAAATACACAGTAGGCCTTTGGGTAAATGTAGAAAATTTTGGGAGAATTTCTGACTCTTCGATAATGACCAGAGAACAAGAGTTAATAAGAGCTTATAATAATGCAAAGTAAGAGCATTTAGGAGAGAAACAATTATGCAATGGAGGTTTTTCTAAGGTAAACAACCTGGGTATTGGAAAATCATCATCACGTTGAATGAGCAAAAATGTAAAAATGAGGTTAACAATGTCAATGAATATGAAGAGAGTCTTTTGATAATTTTAAAGATTTACTAATGAAGTTTATTATTAATGAAAATTGGACAAATTGAAATCCTGTCCTGGGTGTATGTTTGTTAGAATGGAGATAGGCAGGCATCTAAAGGTTTATGTAGTATTGTGGGCTTGAATTGATTTTTGTGAGTAGTGCTTTTGTAATTTGTATCAGTATAATGTATAACATACTAATGAATCACAAAGTATGAAATTGATTGGTGTATATATTTTTTTTCCAGCCCTGATGAAGTCCGGGTTAGGACGAAACGCGTAGGCTGAAAAGATTTGATGAAATTGTCTGAAAAGATTTGATGAAATGGAATGAATTACATTATATGATGTTCTTTCTTTAATAAATTGGGAACAAAATTCTTTGGAACTGAAAAAAGGGCCTGTAGGCTGGAGTTTCTTTGAGAAATTCAATAAGTGATTGATAATATTGAAAGAAGGGGATACACTCCTTTCCTATTGGTATTGTTTCATTGAGGATTGTGGCCTATGAGTGGTGAGCCACGGGGAGTTGAGCATTGCTATTTGAATTGAGAACAATATTTTCCAAGAACAACGACTTGTGCACACCTGTGTCAAACCCTCACCTCCCTGGGTTCAGTGAATGATCATTTAAAATATATACTAAAATACAAATTGATAATTAAAAAGCGATATTATAAACAACTATATTTTTGTAAATTATATTAATTATTTAGATATTTGCAAAATCAATATTACTTACTTTAAAATCGATATTCTTGACAACGATATTCTTGCAGATGATATTCCTATAGCATGATATTTTAGACACGCTATTTTGGTATGACGCTATTTTTGTGTCAAAATTTTGTGCGAATACCCAGGCTGATATTATTCTTACAGGCTGGGACTTCAACATAATCAGGATCCTCGAGTGGACACCACTGGCACACAAATAATAGGTAAACCACCGACCTGGGGGTTTTCTGTGACATCACCAATACCCATATAATGATACTACACGACGTCTGGCTCGCTATCCCTGATCTCTAGTCTAGTTCTCTTCTCTGTGTCCATTTAGACCACTGTGAAGATTATGCTTAAATGTTGGTTTCTGTGAATGTCACACCACATTTGTGACCAGGCCTAGTTCCTACATCGTCTGGCTTCAGGACATTATACAACTATCGTTGGTGGGTTGTGTATTTATTTTTAATCTCACATCATTTTATGGGTGTTTCCTCTTCAGTTTACCTTGGTGCTCATATCTATTTCTCATTTCTTGTTTTCTGTTGGCTTCTCTCACCAAGTTCACATGATAAGCTCACTATTCTCCCTCCTAGCTCTGAGAGTGACCATGTTATTATTGTTCTGCCTTAGGCACGAATACACTGTTCTTTACTTTAGAATTGTTGACCATAATTAATCTTTGAATGGTATTCTGTTGCTGATGCTAATAATCTTCTTCTTCTCCCAATATGTTTGTTTGTTAGTTGCTGCTGTATGTAATATATTTGTGTATATAGATGTGATTAGTGTATGTGTAGATAGCAAAATTATGTACTAAATTGTAATTATCTATGTTGTCTTGTGCTAACTTATTTGTGCATAACACTTATTGGTGCATATCTTAACATTTCCATCTTTGAAAAAGTCTTCTTGAAAAGACGAAACACGTGTCGGCAAGTCATGTGCTGGGAAGTTTTATTGAAGTGATTTTGGAATAAAAATTATCAAGACTGCAATATGCCTTGGATCCTTATATTTTGACTATTGTTGTTGTTAATATTTCTAAATTGGAGTTGAATGGGTTAACCTATACCCATTGATGTGATTTACATTTGTATGACTAATGCGTTGGGCATAGTGCATGGATATTGCGCAGGAGATCTAAATTACCTGGTCTCCAAATCTATGGCTGAGATCGACAATCCAAGGTATGAATAAAAAACCTTCCTATGTCTGTAGCCGACTCTAAGAGGGGTGAAAAATGAGATTACATAACCGATATAGGTATATAAATGTCGATTATTCCAGTGGGAAGCCCTGCCCAATAGCCCAAAATATCACATTTGGAGACCAGGTAATTTAGATCTCCTGCGCAATATCCATGCACTATGCCCAACGCATTAGTATGCTGAGTCTTTACACTTTTGTTTTTTCTTCTTTTTCCCTTCCCATTTTTCGTGTTCTTTCTCCTTTCCCCTCCCCTTCTTTTCAGGTAAAAGTGGCACATCTCATTGATGATGCACGCCTGGATATTGCACAAGGGCCACGAGTGTCAGAACTTATAAGGAATTAAGCATTATCTACATGGGAGTTATTTTTACAAGGGTGATCCATGGGGCTGAGAATCCTGCTCTGTCTCATGACCATGAGCGGTACTATGTTACAGAAGGGAACAATGGTCTACTATAGACACATATAAGGTGTTTATAACAACAATCCCCTGAAATCTTTGGATTCTTGGACAGGGCTTCCCACCTGATCAATGTACTCTTATGTACCCATTGATTGCCCCTTATGTTTTCCACAGTTCAAGCTGCAGTCTTGTCTCCATTGTATCCTGATCAGGGACCCTTCTCCTTCAATTGCGAAGTGAATAGGAAGAACTTCACTACAATTTTATATACAGACATCTGGGCAGCGTATAAAGAAGCAGTTAACACATCATTTGCTGATACCTACAAAAGCTGCCGTAGCGACCACATGATCTTCTTTTTACATCCCGGTAGGTCCCTGAAGTGCTTGTATAGTATTCTTTGTCCGTAGTATTGCCATGACCTAGCTTGCTTTCGTTACTTTGCTTATTACAAATTGTATGGGCAGATGGCATTCCTGCCACTGGCTCTTCGTGGACACTTGTCGCATAAATGCCTTTGTCCTGACATAGCCCCCTTGACGCATGTTAGAAAGAGATATGTGATCAAGTAAACAGATGGTATTGAACCTATGACTTTGTATCAGGTTTGGGGAGGCCATGGCCTTTGGCCATGCCTGAATGGCGTTTATTGTTTACCAAGATTGAATTGAATATTATAACACTGGCAGCTCTGTTTTTAATTTGTGATTATTGTTGCTCGGCTGAGCATATAAATAGATCATGATTTTAATTGTATGTTTATATGTTTTGTTTTGTTACAACCAAAAAAAGTATTCCTTTCTGTGTAGTACAACTTAAAGCAGTAATGTAATTTGTAAACAATGACACCTTTTCGAATCAATTAAATCCCCAACTCATCCTACATTGCATGTGAGTCAAATCATAACATTAGATGTATCCAAATAGTATTTATTAAATAAGTTTCATTAATGAACTTACTGTAAACATTTTATCACACATAAAATTAATATGCATATAGTCATAGGTCACAATAAATGATTCTTGATACAAAACTAAACAATCATCAGTTAAAAAACAATTTTGTCATCATAAGTCACATAAATGATTCTTAGTACAAAAATGAACAATCATCAGTTAAAAAACAGTTTTGTCGACGCGTTTCGGTGCTTGGATGTTTGGAACACCTTCCTCAGGACTATATTAAAAACATCTTCTTTCTAAAAAAAGTACATAACATCTATTAGTATACAATGTATGGGGATTATATATTCTTTTTAAAACTCATACGGTGTCAAGGACAAAGATTTTAAAGTGATCTTACATTTGTAGCAATTTTTATTTTGCGGTACCAGTATTGATCCGGGAGTTGAGGTAACAATAGGCACTCCCCTACAGCTCGGCTCTATCGTTAGCGGATCTGTATATAGAATAACATTGGTTTTAGAATTTTAATAAACCATCATAGGATTGGAAAATCTAAGCAACGGGACATATAACTATGTCGCTTACCTAGTCTGTTCTTATGAGACCATGCGAGTCAATAGATAGACTCCAAGAAACTTTGTATTTGTAGTTCCTGCTTTTTGTTAGGTCAATCCCAATTCCTTGTTCCTTAGGGATTTACACGATAATCTTCCCTCTTTATGAATTTGAGGTAATCTTTAACGTCTGGATAAACAATAGACAAATAAAAAAAAATTCAATGGAGGTAGTGTGTATATGTTGCATACATATATACATTTAGCCCCCAAGATCATTTATATAGATATTGTGTGTGGCACGATTGCTTTTGCTCATTTAGTTAAAAAAGGGGACAAACCTATTCCCACCCGTTCCATATTTACATGTTTTACATACCAGTAGAGCCTGTTTTTACAAAGTATAGAACGTTTTTACATTGTAACAAGCTGATTCTTTTCCCCGCCATATTGGGGAGCAACACTTTACTATACAAAGATATTGCAAAGATTGCATGAAGAATAAATGGGGACAAGCTCTCAGTTTCAATGTTCACTATCTAGTTCCCCTTTGGAGTACGGGCGAGTTTAAGTGCAACCTATTAAGACATTGCTCAGATCTGTTTAGCCAGCCCTCTATCGTGGTAACTGCACGAACGGCTCTTACCTTTAAATACGACGAACGCACCGCCTGACCGGTCTCCCTGGTATCCCGTGTCAGAATGAATACTGCACCGGGCTGTCTCTATTTATACATAGGATAATTGTGATTAATTGAAAGATCGTTGACACCTTTATTAAATTAAGGCGTACTTGTAAGCAAAGTTAGTAGTTTTTCAATCAATTGTTGTCATATTCGTCCACAATAGAGGACGGACTGGCCTAGACTTGCCGTTATTAGCTTAGAGGCTATATTTATGGCTCGTATATACACATATTTGTTATTTTTATGTCCATATTCATTGACGGGTTAGCCTGAAATAAAAAATACCCGCTTAATCATTTTGGATATGTGAATTTTAGTTTTTAAGCAGTATCGGGTGATAGTCATTATTTCAAGGATGGACTGACCCGAAGTGAATTATAGAAATACGCTATCATATTGGGATGTGATATTTCATACACATTTTGATTTTGTTAATGCAAGCCTATACCTGATAGTTCTAGCGTGTTTGTCGACAAAGTGTCCGCCATTTTGGTAGTTTACAGCTGCCTAAGCCCTTCTTAATGGAGCTATGGCTTCGTTATTTTTGCTGTTACTATTTGTACCCAACCTTAGTACAAAACATCAAGGTTATGGATAAAGAACGCTCCCGTTGTTTTTGGGGATCAGTAACGTATAGGCGCAATGCCAGTATTGTCTGTAATGGGATTTAGGTATCGAAGGTCTTTGTGAAGATCAAAGGAGGGGGCTATTAAGCTGGACCCGGTTTTATACAAATTTAAAAAATGAACGATTGATGATTTGTGGTTGATCAGTACAGATGCCCACAACAAACGGAGCGTCCTTTAAGCTGATCTTGGTGTATACGCCAATCAAGCATATTTCAAAAAGATCATGTTTCATTCAATACAATATGTTTTCCAATCCACAATACATAAATCAATTCAGTAGGAGAATATATTTTTTCTGTCGGATACCCAATATGTTCACAGCTACCGAGCACATCGTGGGTCTCAATTATATTATTTGTTTACATTTCTATCACTTTCAATATCTCGTTATCTGTTTATATTCAATAAATCAAAATGGTGATTATTGAACTTAAGTCTAAGTTGATGTGTCTATGGAGCACATAAATATATTCTCAATATGATTAGCTCACGGAACTATTGTCAATCCTATTCTAAACTCACTTGATGAACATATTTTTATATAAATAGAATAACATGATCTTTTTGAAATATGCTTGATTGGCGTATACACCAAGATCACCTTAAAGGACGCTCCGTTTGTTGTGGACATCTGTACTGATCAACCACAAATCATCAATCATTCATTTTTTAAATTTGTATAAAACAGGGTCCAGCTTAATAGCCCCCTCCTTTGATCTTCACAAAGACCTTCGATACCTAAATCCCATTACAGACAATACTGGCATTGCGCCTATACCTTACTGATCCCCAAAAACAACGGGAGTGTTCTTTATCCATAACTTTGATGTTTTGTACTAAGGTTGGGTACAAATAGTAACAGCAAAAATAACGAAGCCATAGCTCCATTAAGAAGGGCTTAGGCAGCTGTAAACTACCAAAATGGCGGACACTTTGTCGACAAACACACTAGAACTATCAGGTATAGGCTTGCATTAACAAAATCAAAATGTGTACGAAATATCACATCCCAATATGATAGCGTATTTCTATAATTCACTTCGGGTCAGTCCGTCCTTGAAATAATGACTATCACCCGATACTGCTTAAAAACTAAAATTCACATATCCAAAATGATTAAGCGGGTATTTTTAATTTCAGGCTAACCCGTCAATGAATATGGACATAAAAATAACAAATATGTGTATATACGAGCCATAAATATAGCCTCTAAGCTAAATACGGCAAGTCTAGGCCAGTCCGTCCTCTATTGTGGACGAATATGACAACAATTGATTGAAAAACTACTAAGATTTGCTTACAAGTACGCCTTAATTTAATAAAGGTGTCAACGATCTTTCAATTAATCACAATTATCCTATGTATAGATAGAGACAGCCCGGTGCAGTATTCATTCTGACACGGCATACCAGGGAGACCGGGCAGGCGGTGCGTTCGTCGTATTTAAAGGTAAGAGCCGTTCGTGCAGTTACCATGATAGAGGGCTGGCTAAACAGATCTGAGCAATGTCTTAATAGGTTGCTCTTAAACTCGCCCGTACTCCAAAGGGGAACTAGATAGTGAACATTGAAACTGAGAGCTTGTCCCCATTTATTCTTCATGCAATCTTTGCAATATCTTTGTATAGTAAAGTGTTGCTCCCCAATATGGCGGGGAAAAGAATCAGCTTGTTTCAATGTAAAAACGTTCTATACTTTGTAAAAACAGGCTCTACTGGTATGTAAAACATGTAAATATGGAACGGGTGGGAATAGGTTTGTCCCCTTTTTTAACTAAATGAGCAAAAGCAATTGTGCCACACACAATATCTATATAAATGATCTTGGGGGCTAAATGTATATATGTATGCAACATATACACACTACCTCCATTGAAAAAAATGTTATTTGTCTATTGTTTATCCAGACGTTAAAGATTACCTCAAATTCATAAAGAGGGAAGATTATCGTGTAAATCCCTAAGGAACAAGGAATTGGGATTGACCTAACAAAAAACAGGAACTACAAATACAAAGTTTCTTGGAGTCTATCTATTGACTCGCATGGTCTCATAAGAACAGACTAAGTAAGCGACAAAGTTATATGTCCCGTTGCTTAGATTTTCCAATCCTATGATGGTTTATTAAAATTCTAAAACCAATGTTATTCTATATACAGATCCGCTAACGATAGAGCTGAGCTGTAGGGGAGTGCCTATTGTTACCTCAACTCCCGGATCAATACTGGTACCGCAAAATAAAAATTGCTACAAATGTAAGATCAATTTAAAATCTTTGTCCTTGACACCGTATGAGTTTTAAAAAGAATATATAATCCCCATACATTGTATACTAATAGATGTTATGTACTTTTTTTAGAAAGAAGATGTTTTTAATATAGTCCTGAGGAAGGTGTTCCAAACATCCAAGCACCGAAACGCGTCGACAAAACTGTTTTTTAACTGATGATTGTTTAGTTTTGTATCAAGAATCATTTATTGTGACCTATGACTATATGCATATTAATTTTATGTGTGATAAAATGTTTACATTAAGTTCATTAATGAAACTTTTTTAATAAATACTATTTGGATCCATCTAATGTTATGATTTGACTCACATGCAATGTAGGATGAGATGGGGATTTAATTGATTCGAAAAGATGTCATTGTTTACAAATTACATTACTGCTTTAAGTTGTATTACACAGAAAGGAATACTTTTTTTGGTTACGACATTTCCCGGTCCTTTCTGGGTTAAGTAGGGAAAACTCTCTCTTTTTTCTGCCTTGTTTTGTTACAATACAGCCCTGAAGAAATCCCATCTGGAACGAAACGCGTCGGCTGTTCTTTCTTACAAATGGAACAATAAAGAGGACTTTTTCTAAAAAATTGGACATTACTCTCAGTGTCTTTGTAATAAGCTTGTGACTTAGTTTTCACAATTCCTACATGTGGTGCACCTGTGCTTATGAATCGAATTATGTTAAGTTCCGTTTTGAACTATCACTGTGATGGTGGGTGTTTACCGGTGTGCACACAAATCCCAATCTAGAATATAAAGGTAAAATTACTACTGTGGCTATTTTGGTTAGGTGCATTTGCAAAGAAGGTTCCACCATCTGCCTTGTCCTAGCACTTTCTACCACTAGCTGGGCATTGCAAAAGCTTCTCCGTGTGCTGAGGAGGTCCCCTCTACTCCCTGAATATACCGCTGATGGACAACCTCTGACTTCCCCTCACTCAGGAGAAATTAGTTCAGCGCTTCCTCCGCCACCACAGACTACATACTGTGGGAGATGTGCTCCCTGATGGCCGTGCACTTTCCCGCGCAGACAATACTCGATTGCACAATGCCTAACACATGGACAATTTCATACTTCTGCATCTCTATAATACTTTACGCTCCAAGTTACCCTCCTAGACAATTTTCTACCTTTGACACTGCTTATTTCTGATGAAGACGGATGACTGAATTCTAGACTATTGCATTTTAAATTCCTGCACAGGGCCTACACCACATTTGAAGCCCCGGTGCGCACCAACCCTACTCACTCGTCCCAGTGCCCCAAATGCCACGCTCCTGATGCGGACTTTGCCCACCTCACTTTTTCATTCCCACTGGTCAGTCACTATTGGTCTACTATTTTCTCCCTCATGTCCGCCATGATAGGTATGACGCTCACACCCACCCCCCTGATGCCACTTCTGGGGTATACACATGACGTCCCAGTGGGCACTAGTAGGTTCACCTCCATTGCCCTCCTGCTTGCAAAGCAGAAAATAGCACTCCCCTGGGTTAATGGACATTGCCCCAGGGACTCTGCCTGGCTGAAGACTATGTTGCAGTGTGATAAGATTAGTGAAGATTATGCAAAGCTGCAACCTCATACCTCCTGACCTACAGACATATATTCACCATTAAGAGTATACCTACTCACCGTGGAATCCGATGATTTGGATTAAATTACATACCCTCAGCCTACTTGCCCCGGCTCGTCACACCCACCCCCCTCAGTGTGCTGGGTTCACAGACTGTTGGGTAGCTCTACGCCTATTGCCAACCCAGCACTGGGCATTATGGCAATTTGTCCTCTCTTTGCTTGTGTGTTGTACTTTACCTAACATGTTGCCCCCCAAGGAAATGCTGCATGATGTTTCTTTATACACCACTGTGTCACATACATCATCTGTAATGTCAATGACCCTGAGCAATAATTCTATTGTTTGTTCTTTATTTCTGAATATTTCTTAAATAAAGCTTTTTTATTTTAAAGTACTTGTGCTCACTTCTATAAACATGGTTTGATTATCATATACCTAATTGGCATATTTAATTTACTTATAAGACCTTTGTAAAGTGGTATACCATAAACCGAGGGCCTGCAAATTAAATGCTACTTGTGGGCCTGCAGCACCTATTGTGCCACCCACTTGAGTAGCACCTTTAATATCCCAGGCCTGCTGTTGGAGCCTGAATGTATTTTTAAACTGTAATGTTGACTTGGTATTAAACTCTCCTTGCCAAGCCTTAAACTCCCCTTTTAAGACATATGTCACCCCTTAAGTAGGCCCTACGTAGCCCATAGGGCAGGGTGCTGTGTAATTAAAAGGTTTGACATGTACTTAAGTTTAACGTCCTGGTAGTCAAAAACTCCTACATTTGTTTTTTACTACTGTGAGGACTACCTTAGAATAACATTGGGGATTCCTTACTACATTTGATAAGTTGTAATTCCTTATTAGGCGCATGTAGATATGTCATGCTTTGTACTCATGAAATTGTAATGATAAACCCTCTTTAATAGTAAAGTCATATTTTGTATTACAATCTTGAAAATGCCACTGTTAGAAAGTTCCAGTTTCCCTGTTCTTTTGTGCCTGCAGTCTGTCTTGGTCACATTACTGGGTGTAGCTGTCAGTTAGTCTTTATGAATTCCTCCCAGAGAGTCACACAGTTGAAGGATAAGGTGTGCCTCAATATGCCATCTGCTGGCAGGATGAGGGTTGGAGAAAAGCACAGCACCACTTGCAACTTAATAGACTATGCTCTGCCTTCACACAAAGGGCATAATGACCCCACATTGTAACTGCAGCTAGCACGGAGCCAGTAGATTCCATGCACTTTGACGGTGTCTAGAAGTGCCACCCACTTTCCAGAACCAGGGCACCAGGGTATAAAAAGGGGACATCAGACACCAACTCTTCAGTACACTTCTAGACTCTGCCAGGAGGAAGGCTCTCTTCAGTACACTTCTAGACTCTGCCAGGAGGAAGGCTGCTGTGCTGTTGAAAGGACTGTCACTCTGCTGGACTGCTACTCTGAGGAACAGCTGCCTTGCTGTGCTGACTCGCTGCCTGCTGTGCTGACTCGCTGCCTTCTGTGCTGACCCGCTGCCTGCTGCCCTCTCACGTGGGGAGGAAAAATTGTACCTGCAACCCCATCTTGAACCCAAGGCACCATGACTCCAGGGGTTAGTCTCCTGGCCTACTGATGTGATTTTGATCCGGTCTGCAAAGGTGTCATGGGATAGGCTTATTTCTATGGATTGTGTAAGAGGTATGCATACGCCTTCGGTATCTGTTGCCATATGCTGCAGCATGGTTCATATATAACATGATGTTGTCACACTGGTAATATACGCGGTGAAGTATAAGAGACTAGATAGGTGGTTTAAAACCAGCATAGTGTGTAATGTCAGGTACTGCTAGAGTGTCTAGTTCAGGAGCAGACTAGAAGGGATTCAGCATGGGGCAATTCAAGCCACATAAATGCCCAGCAGGTTTGCATGGTTGTATTACCAGCACCAGACGTGGATGATCCTGAAATACAGGCGTATAAATCTCGCTTCTCACACAAATCTGCCATGGGCTAGTATCAGGGAAGACCTTTCTTTCACTATTTTGTTTTCAGCAGTATTTTGCCATATTATTCTGGTAAAGTGTTTGATGGCTTTAGAGAATGATTCATTAATAGGCAACCCAAATAACTTGGAAACTACTCCCATCGTGGAGGTCACATGTTATCAGCTTTCAAGTGTTGGCGATTCCCAGGGATTTATAGGGAATGGTCTAAACAGCATTTCAGGCAACATTTCTAGCTTCAGGATGACCTCATTTCTGTTGGAATAGAAATTCCTGGGAGAATGAGCATTAGGTTGTCTAAGAACACTTTGATGGGCCTGCAACCATAAGTATCCTGCAAACCTCTTCCATTGGTTTACTGTAATAAGCACAGTTCCAAGACCAGAAGAGAAAGGGAATCATTTGTCGCCTGAAAGAAGTGCCTCTGTGAAATGCAGCTGTATGACTGGACACACTGACGACAAGTAAAAACTTGAGAATCAGAACTCTGCAATGGATGTTGGTGGGCGCTCAAGCATGTTTTGATGTAGACCGTGGTCCCGTATGAGTCCAGCCCTTAAAATATGCAGATCTTTTACTTTAGGTAAGTGTATTACATGAAGAAAGGCTAACCCCTGGGGGCAGGTCAAACATAACCACTACAAGTTCCGGATGAAGTATATCAGCAATAAATCACTGCAGTAATTGCCTGAGTTGTTTTTGCTATGTTAAGAGCTAAATAATACTTTCAGTTCAAATCTAGAGCTAGTCAAAAGACATTGATGTATCAACCTGAGAGGCTCAAATCGGCTACAAATGATAGGAATCAGCTAATGAATAACTCTTATTTTCAGGTATAATTGTTCCAGCATACATATATAACAAAGGAGAGAGTTAGGGAAATTGCACAGACTATGTGAGGTGGGAACTCCTGGTCCCCGGGATTAAATGTAGCAACAATGGAGGAGTACCCCCTGAGGGAAAAAATAGAGAAGAATCTCTACTTCTAGAGCGTAAAGCTCAGGTCAGCACAGTGTGCCCCAACCCGTTACCGGACATAGCATGTCCTTAAAGAAGACCCCTCACTCACCAACCTAGTTGGTGACATGCTTCATCATCAGGGTCCCACCCCATAGGCCGAGTGCCCATAGGGTGTGCTGCGACACCTGACTACAGTGGAGCGGGTTTCTTTTTCTTTTATATGTGCATAAAATTACAGTGATAAGTGTGTTAAAAAAGGGCCAAGACTACTCACTTCAAGAATTTATTCTTGAGTGTTTGAACCCTTATAAAACCAGTGTGGCACCTGTGCCTAACTAGGAAGACTGGTGTCTCAAGAAGTGTAATACGTTTAAAAATAGCGAAGTGTGCTATGTGAATAAAGTAAAATTAGGTCTACATGTTTCAACCATTCAAAAAAAAATTTTGGTTTTCGTCAGGACCGTGAAGATTGGACGGGGTGGTCCGCACACGCTAAGGTGCGTCCAGCCCTCCTTCAATTTAAAGACCACAAAATAGTGATCTGGTGTAAAAGGGGTGTCTTTTCCTGGTTCAGGAGAAAACCTGTAAGAAAAAAGGAGGGGAAACAAGGTTGGGATTACGTACTGGGGGAAACAAAACAAGGGTGTACACTAAACAGTTATTGTGCTGAGTGAGTTCACCAAGGTAAGGTGATGATATGGGAAAACCATATTTTCAGTTCGTACCTGTGGTCCATCAGGTACGATAGACAGAGTGCTCCATCGGCAGTTGCCGGAGCGTGATTAACGTGAATACAACAACCTAGCGCCCAACCTTGTTTCCCCTCCTTTTTTCCTACAGGTTTTCTGCTGAACCAGGAAAAGACACCCCTTTTACACCAGATCACTATTTTGTGGTCTTTAAATTGAACGAGGGCTGGACGCACCTTAGCGTGTGCGGACCACCCCGTCCAATCATCACGGTCCTGACGAAAACCAAAAATTATTTTTGAATGGTTGAAACATGTAGACCTAATTTTACTTTATTCACATAGCACACTGACGGAACCGCTCCATCACAAGCACAGCGCGCCTGAGGCTCGTGACGGAGCGGTGCCGTCACGAGCATTGGAGCGCCGCGCGCCCCCCCCCTCCACCCTAGCGCTGCGGCGGAATACCGCCGCAGCAAAGAGGTTAAAGCATCCCTTCGAAATAGAAATTCTTTAAGGTATACATCAATGTTCTGCTAACAAAATCCAGACGCATAACAAGAAAGTTTAACCAACACCTCAACAGAGGTGGTAACCCACTCACAAATGGAAAGGGGTCTCAAGCCCTCCCCTTTTGTGAATGTTAAAAAAAAAAATTGCCAGCTAGTAGGCAGGGCCATTGCCAACTCCCAAACAAATAAAAACAACTTTTTTTTTACATACTGTACTGTTTCCTTTAAGGAAAACAAGCTGCCTTGAGAAAAACGTTGACTTTATTTAAAATGCCTCTGCAGCCATGGCGATCTGCTGACTCCAGCAGGCCACCATCCCTGTGATGGCATCCAGTTGCAATTTACGACCTACCTCATGAATATTGATGAGGTAGGTCAGGTTCCGACCCTCTATTCAGAACTTGTGATCTAACCTATTAGTTCATAGCTCGGTTCACAAATTCCTTTCAATTCATAAAAAATCGGTGCACAATGTGCAGTCCCTTTTTTCCCCGAATGAAATTTGCGTCTGCCAGGTGTTGTAATGCTGTACTGAATTACGAACACATATGGTTTAACATATGACTGGAACTGAAAAATCACTTATGCAAATACGATGTTCATTCTGGATGCTAAACTCGTAATGGCCTAGTAAATGTGCATTAAAAAACACACGGTATTGGTAATTGCCTATATGTTTAAAATCCCAAAGCAATGCACAATATCACTTCCTTATGAGCATAGTCCATAGGCATCATAACAGTAAAGGCTTCTATTTAAAAAAAAAGTCTTATATCATAAAAGTATAAAACTGCTAACGCGGGATTACTGGTTACTAATTATCTTGCCAAATCCCTTCTTCCTGTCGACTGAATCGTTGGTACCTGTCTTGAGTAAAAGGTAATCTCGAGGTAAACAATCAATTTAAGAACTTACACCACTCTAAATGACCACTGACCAAAATTAAGTTTTAAAGATTTAATATAAAGTCAAAGATAACTGAAGATACAAACTTCTCAAAATGAGATTCAAAAGGTATATCGGAATCACTATGAACATGAACTTCTTGAATAGTCTGAGTCTGAAGAACAAAATAATAAGTACAAGTTCGAATACCATCAGGGTTGCTAAAATGGATACAAGTTGCAACCTCAAAGTCATTACAGAAAAGAAAATTAAGGTTAGTCTGTCCCTACACTATACTAAATGACATCCCTACTTAACAAGATCTTAACCCTCTAGGTGTCAGCCGTGGTGACTTCCTAAGAAGATCACGCACTTCTCTTTGTCTCTTCTCTGATAATGGGTCTCTCCTGATCAGCCTATCTGCCTACCCATCCGCTTCCTTAGGCTCCCAAAATCATCTGCTCTGCTCTCCTCCCGGGTCACTTTCCCTAATACCAAATCACATTTCCAATAGAAACGCCCCTTGGGACGCCCCTCACGTGGTACATCTTTCCGCGGCAAACTCCATGATGGTACTCTTGAAGACCCTCGTTAAAGTTGACCTTGGTTCCCAGGCTCCTTCTTCCGTGCGCTGATACCCCCTGAAATTCCTGGAAACTCCTACAGGCCTGCGCAAGGCGCCACTGAACAAAGTCCCTTTCATTCGAGCTGATTAGGACCCTCGCACCTGCATACAGCTCGTCCTGCAGTGGGCCTCAAATTCCAGACTTCACCATATCTTAGGCCATAAAACACTCTCTGAGCTTCATACTGGACACCTCACGACCTCTCCTCTAACGAGCACATGACGATTTAAACTACATGACATTATCGGCTCTGGCCTACTTGATTTACATGCAGCAGGTTCCTGCACTCTTAAAACGTTAACTTGATTTAAACAGCAAACATTCTTAACTAGCATACGTTTCTAAAATAACACATCTATAAAGCATATACTTTTAACCCTAAGTTCAATAGTACATTTTGAAAGAACCATGTCAACCTTGTCTCACATTATTTTAGCAGCACGTTTAGATTTGCTTGTGAATTGCCATGAGGCCTACACAAAATACTGGGTTTTAGAGTTACATTCAACTCTTACATTATTCCTTTAACATGAGAACATGAGGTTTTCATATTCATCCCAAACATTTCTACATTAGTCTCACACAGTTATGATTATCGTTACTCTACTTAAACATTCTATGCATTTCACCACTGAATATAAGACACTCTGTGTATTTCACTTCTAAATATAAACACTCTGGTGCAAAGTACATGTGAACTAACTACGTGCTTGTAAATATGGCGTACTTATACATTTTTTTTCAAACTTGTGCTCTCTCAGTCCCCCCTTTGATGACCTTCAGGGGTCATCATCACCATGACACAAAAATGTAGAACCTTTAAAGTGAAGTCAGGACAGTACCACTTCTTTTCATACTCTCTAATGCTTTCAGACTCTTATATTGAGTGTCCTGCATCGCTGTCAACTCTTCTTCCTGTTTCTTCATAGCTCTCTGTAACCTATTTGCTCTATACCATTGATACAAACGCACCAATCCCCACAAAGTGATTACACAAATCACTACTATGATGATGGGTTTCAATATGTACCAAACGATACCCTTTCCTAAGTTGGCAAACCAACTTCCAACTTTACCCATTCCATGGCCTACTTTTTCCCACACATTTACCTTTGCCAGGTCCTCTATTTCGTAGTGTATGGCAGTGATGTTTTGTATATACTTCTCTAGAGGCTTTGAATTGTCTGGAATGTAAGTACAGCATTCCTGTACCTTCAAGGCCCTACAGACTCCTCCCTCTTTTGCTAACAGAACATCTAAAGCAAGTCGGTTCTGAAGAACCATTGCCCTAATCGATTGCATCTCCCCCTCTATCAGCATCAAGGATCTTGCAGTACTGGCAGACAGTCTATCTACGACTGTAGCTAACCTCCTGATCTTAATGTCATTCATTATCAATCCTAAGAAAGGGAATGCAGCACCTATTACATCTCCAATTACTTCTGCTGCACCTAGCCCTCGTTTCCATCTAGTTGATATTTCTTTCTTAGGCGTGTCTAAATTCTCAACATGATATATTTTAGGGAAGACAACAGCCAGATAGCATGATCCGTACCAATTATCTGGTAACTTCACATAGGCATATCTTCCACATACAAAATATACATTTGGTATTGCTTGCATCCCTTTCATGAAGTTCTTAGAGTAGTACTCCAATTGAAAAGCATGTTCGCAATTGACTTGTCCTACATAAACGTTTTCATAGTAGGAGTAACTCCTGTGAATGCACAGTTTCCCCCGTTTCTCCTTATCCAAAGCAATTGGACCAATACTACCTTTTCGTTGTTGTGCCCTTTCTTCCTTGGTCCAATCTGTTTCTCCTTGTCCTGATGCCTTCAATGCCTTCTGCTTTCTGTATCTAGTATCTACCTGAGCTATAAACTTTTTCTCAACTTCTGATATTTGACAAGTCAGATTGTTGTTTCGAGCATGTGAAGTATCTAACGTTCTCCATGGAATAAACCATTTGTGTAACCTGTCTTCGCTTTTGTAGTAGTCCCATTTGTTCAAATGCTTGAAATTCGGAACCTCTGGCAATGTCGAGTCGAAATTCGAGAAGTAATACTCAAATCCGTCTCGTCCATAAAACATACTTAACAATAAACTGCACGTTATTCCATATGTCAACGGGAGATGATGGTATTTGATACCCTCCTCCACCGAAATTGGTAACTGCATACATACATAGCAGTCCTTTACCTCCATGGCATCAACATATTCATAAAGCAACTTAGCATAAGCATTTGACTTGTAATTCCCCTGTGATTCATCCATGTGTAACCTTTTTACTTCTGCATCTAACAACGCTTTGTCTTTCTCATTGATGTTTCCCTTTTCCTTAACTGTGGTAGTTCTCGGTGTTGACACTCCCCTATCCTCCTTAACTGTGGTTCCATCCCCTTCGTGTCCCGCTAGGAATGAAACAGTTACCACTAAAATTATAAGAGAAACCACTACTCCTAAAAATGTAACAGCTATACATTTTGCCCTGCGGTTCGGGTTGCCAGCCTCCATGTTCTCAAACAGTGTAGTTTTCGACTATCTTCCAGCATTCACTTCCTCTTCTTTTCAAACAAAGTCTTTCTCTCTTGCAATGTCTTTCTTGAAACACTTGGAAGCTTGACAATTTGTTTCCGCAAAACAGTTCAAAGTCCAGTAAAATAGACAACCCTAGCCCTTCTCCATCCACTAAAATGAAACCCCTATCACTTTTCTTCTTCCACTCGGCGCTAGGTTATCTTGCAACAAGTTTACAATTTCTTTTCAAAAGTCTTATTTTCGTCTGAAGTTATGTATGACTCAAGGAGTAACACTACTTCTTCATAAATGTCCATCCGAAGTATCATTCCCTCAGGTTCTGGACAATTCGTACCACACCATGGAAAGTCAACCTTTTCTAGGATTATTCTCCTTATTTCGCTCAAGACAAGTGGACGGACGAAATTGAGAGTTAGCGTTTTTTCAATTTCCAATCCTGGTACTATCAGTTCTATATCCACAATTACAAAGGGGTCCGTTCTAATCAAGATCACTTTCTTCACTTTTCCAGATCTGCACCCCTTTGAAGACATTCGCAGTATGGCTTTAATCCACAACAATAAGCACTCCTAGCAATTCTACTACTCGTTCCAGCATTTCCAAACGAAGAAGAGTTCCCTCCAATATTGGATATCGTGAACAGCAAACTGGAAACTCAACTGTCTCTAAAAGCAATTTTCTTATTCCACTCAGGAGAGCAGGATGAACGATGTTGAGTGTCAGCAACCTTTCGGTCTCCGCTCCTGGCAGTAGAAACTTTATTTGCACTGTGATGATCGGGTCAGTTCTGATCAGTTCCACTTCCCTGATCCTCCCTGTTCTGTGTCTCCCAGACATCTGCAACAAGGTAGGTCCAGTCGGGAGTAGAGTATCTTCTGCTAGGCACTCGCACCCTACTTGATCTTCTAAGACCCTCCTCGGCTTGATCCTGGATATCTTCTTCTGGATCTGAGTCTTCGGATATAGGAGTAAGCGTTTCTTCTTGGGCCGACCTCAAACTTAGCCTTCTTCTACTTGTTGGCCAAGTGGCAGCTCCAAGCCTTATTCTCCTATTCCTTGTCCTCCCACTTGGTTCTTGGTCGCTCCGATACGGATCTGAGTCTGAGTCATATTCACTTCTGCTTTCTCCTTCAGTTGCGTCTTCTGTCTCACTGCCGTCCTGCCTTCGCTCTTCTTCTGAATCCGATGCGTTCCCAACTTCTTCCGACACCTCCTCCGCTGCCTCAATCCCCTCTTGTGACTCTTCTTCCACTTCCGGGCTTTCGTCTGGGATGGGAGCTGTTCCTTCTAGAGGTGCTGGAACTCTTCTAGTATGGGATGCATGGATCCAATTTGGCAGCCCCCCGCACTTCACCGCGGTGTTCGTGATCAGGATTACCTGAAAGGGCCCACGCCAGCGAACATCTAGGCAGTTCTTCCGGACGTGTTTTTTAACCAGGACCCAGTCCCCTGGGTTCAGGTCATGACACAGGTTCCTCGCTGTTGGAACTTCAGCCGCATGCACCTGAAGGGACACAGAATGGATGGCGTCAGACAGTCCTTTACAATAATCCAAGATCAGATCATCTGTAATATTCAATAGAGCAGTAGTTGGAACTGTAGGAAGTCTCATGGCCCTCCCCATCAGGATCTCGTGGGGAGAAAGACCTGTCCTCCTATCAGGCGTGCTGCGCATGCTCATGAGCACCAATGGAAGAGCATCTGGCCAACTCAAAGATGTGGATGCCACTACTTTAGCCAATCTATTCTTCAAAGTGCCATTCACTTGTTCCACAATTCCTGAAGCTTCTGGTCGATAACTACAATGCAGCTTTTGATCGATATTCAGTGTGGAGCACAACATCTTCACTATTTCGCTGTTAAAATGTTTTCCTCTGTCCGATTCCAAAGAGGCAGGCACCCCGAAGCGCGGTATCAACTCCCTGAGCAACAATTTTGCCACTGTGAGTGTATCGCACCTACGTGTAGGGTATGCCTCAACCCATCTGGAAAATACGCATACAATCACCAACACATACCGAAGGCGATTGACTCTTGGCATTTCGATGAAATCTAGTTGCATTCTATTGAAAGGCCCCCCTGACCTCCCAATGTGACTCAGTGTGACTGGTGTTCGTTTGCCTACGTTCAGTTGTTGGCAGGTAACACATCGCTTACATACTGATTCTGCTGCTATTCTGAATTTCGGGCAATACCAAGTCTGCCTAAAAACTCTCATCATAGCATCCCTTCCTAGATGTACTGGACCATGTATTTCTCTCGCCATGGGATTAGCTAATTCTTCAGGTAACACAGCTCTCCCATCTGCTGAAACCCAAAAATCCATTTCACTTCGCACACAGCCTGCTATTTCCCATGCCTTTTTCTCTTTTTCAGGTGCGTTCTCCTGCATTATTCTTAAATCCTCCCAAGTGTCTACAGTTTCTAACATCATACTTAATTCAGTCTTTTCTTCTGCACCTTCTATTTCCACCTTTGAGAAAGAATAACTTTGTTCCGCACAATAGCGTGCGACTTCATCAGCATATCTATTACCTTGTGACACAAAATCTGTATTCTTAGTATGAGCTACACACTTCACTACTGCAATATCAATAGGACCTTGTAATGCTTCTATCAGCAATCGCACAAATTCTCCATTTCGAATGGGCGAACCAGAGGAGGTCATGTAACCCCTCTGAGACCACAACTGCCCGAAATCATGAACCACACCGAAACCATATTGGCTGTCCGTGTAGATGGTGACTCTCTTTCCATTTCCTGCTATGCAGGCACGAGTTAGGGCAATAATCTCTGCTACCTGTGCGGAATGTACTCCTTCCAGGCAAGCGGCTTCCACAACTCCAGTAATGGTACAAACAGCATAAGCTGCTCTTAACCGACCAGTATCGTCTCTTAAACATGAGCCATCAACAAAATAAATTTCATCGGGGTCAGACAATGGCTCATCCACTATATCTGGTCTGGGTTTCGTGCATAGTTCAGTCACATCAAGGCAATCGTGGTCTTCACATCCTTCGCCTTCTATTACAGTAGGTAATGGCATCAAAGTAGCAGGATTCAAGACAGAGCATCTCCTGAGAGTCACGTTTTCTGCGGCAAGTATAACTTGCTCATAACGCGTGAGCCTACTATTGGTCAGATGCTGCGTCTTCGTCCTGGTCATTAACAATTCAACTGAATGCGGTACATACACCACTACTGGATGTCCCATTACAATACTTTCGCTCCTTTCAATGCTGACACCCGTTGCAGCAACGGATTTGAGACATCCGGGCAACGCTGCGGCTACTGGATCTAATGTAGCCGAAAAATATGCAACTGGTCTACGGGCATTACCGTGGGTCTGTGCCAAGACTGACAAAGCACATCCCTCTCTCTCACAGCAATAGAGTGAAAACGACTTTTCATAATCTGGCATTCCCAGAGCCGGAGCACGACATAAATCGTCTCTCAGCTGTAAAAACGCCACCAGACATTCTTCATCCCATGGTACCGGATCACTCACCTCCTTGTGCGTCAGTTTCTGTAAGGGCTTTGCTTTCAGTGAAAAGTTAACTATCCACTGTCGGCAGTAACCCACCATTCCTAGGAACATTCTAACCTCTCTCTGAGTTGTAGGCGCATTCATTTTCATTATCGCCTCAATCCTCTCTGGGGACACCTTACGTTTCCCTTTTTCTAACCTGTGCCCTAGATACTGTACTTCTGTCAGACAATACTGTAACTTGCTCGGAGATACCTTATGTCCATTTTCAGCTAAATGATTCAGTAAGGCAATTGAATCTACTTTACAAGCTTCCTCTGTTTCTGACGCAACAAGTAGGTCATCTATGTACTGTACCAGAACCGAGTTCTGTGGCAGTACTAGATTCTCAAGATTCTTTTTCAACAACTGATTAAAGATGGATGGACTGTCTGTGAATCCTTGTGGAATTCGACACCATGTTAAAACGCGATCTTCCATTTTAAACGCAAAAAGGTACCTGCTCTCTTCATCCAATGGGATTGAAAAGAAAGCCTGGCAAAGATCTATCACTGTGAACCATTCTGCTTGACATGGTATTTGAAACAATATTACTGATGGATTCGGTACCACGGGACAACATGAAACGACTATGTTGTTAATCTTTCGTAAATCCTGAACTATCCTAAACTTCCCACTAGGTTTCTGCAAACCCATAATCGGGGAGTTACAAGGACTGCCCACAATTTCCTTCAGTATTCCCTGCTGTATCATTGACTCGATCACAGGCTTTATTCCTGCAATCGTTTCCTGGGACAATTTGTATTGCGGCGTTCTTGGAAACTCAACATTTGGTTTTACCAGAATTTTTACCGGTTCTACCCCTTTAATCAATCCTATATCTTCTCCTGTGAAATCCCACACCTCTGACGCCACTGCATCTTTTAAGTCTTGTGGAAGATCTTCTACAGTCAGAGTAGGATATAGTTCTACACAGAATTTTGAATTGGCCACCTTAAAGGTAGCATCATCGTCGGTAGTCTGTACCTCCACTCCTTGCGGGGTGCAGTATATGGTGCAATTCAATTTGCATAACAAATCCCTACCTAACAGACATACCGGACTCGAGTCACAAACCACAAACTGATGTTCGTTCATGTGGTTTCCAATTTTCACAGACACTGGTTCTGTCAAGGGACTAGTCATTCTTTTATTTGCGACTCCTACCACCTGAATTGTTTCCCCTGACATCGGCAAGTCTGGAACCACCGCTGATCTCAGAGTCGAACGAGTAGCTCCAGTGTCCACTAAGAACGTAGTGGGACACCCTGCCACTTCTGCCTCAACAAATGGCCCTCTCTGATCCACTTCTAGAACTGCCCCGAGGGTACAGTCTTCTTCACTGCTCACCCGTTGTCCTGTCAATGGATCAATGTAATAACATTTTTCTTCCTCGATAAACAGAGGCATTTGTTTAAAGACCTTTCCTCCAGCTGCTATCTTCGGTGGCTGTGGGAATTGGGCCCGTGGAGCCGAAGTCCCCCCTTTGACCACCTTACTGCTTGGGACTGTCACTTTTTGCACTGGGTCTTCTTGGACCTGCTCTTCTACTTCTTGCTCTCCGTTTTCAGAGTTAAAGGGACACTCGCGTCGCCAATGCCCCACCTGGTGACACAGATGACACTTTGTCGTTTTCTTTAAAGTGGCAAAGTCTATCCTAGGTCTCTGCCCTTCTTCATTATCTTTGTTCTGACCATTTGGTTTTCGTCCCATCCCCTGCTTCTGCTGGCCACCCTTCCCAGCGGACTGCATTTGCACCACCATCAATTTCTCCTTTAGATTCTTGGCTTTAGAATCTATCTCGTCACTGCAGTACCTCGCATATCGTAAAATCTCATCTAGTGGTTTGTTCTGCCAACAGATTAAATGTTGCTGTATCATCAAACAAATATCAGGTCTCAACCCCAATACAAACTTTGACACGAACTGCCCTATGTCTTTGGGATCCATTACATCTAGTCCACTGTATTGCTTGAATGTTTTCAATAATCTTTCATAAAACTCGTGAACTGTCTCCTTGGGTTCCTGCCTTGTTCGGTCTATTTTTACCCAATCTATATCCTGTGGTGGTACCTTATCTTTCAGCCATGCTATTACCCTTTCATACTTTCGCATGACTATCTCAGCTGGTCCATTAGTTCGAACATCTCTCAATGGTTCAGCATTTGGCCATTCGACACTAGTCTTACAAGGGGTCCACAAATCAGATGGGACCACGATGTCAAACAACGTGTTCAAATCTATCCACAATACTTTCGAAATTTTAACAAACCTCTCTACCTGCTTATACCACTCGACTGGGTTGTCCCGCAACTTCGGGAATGAGTTGGTAAATGCGGCTAAGTCTCCTCTACTCCAGGGCACATGTACATAATTTCCATTTGATATTTCTCGCAAAGGGAATGCCTCCATCTGCATTACCCTTCCCTCAGGGGTCATCACATTTGTACTTCGCCTAACTGTGCCCTTTTTCGACCACCTTTCTTCCCATTTATCCAGTTCTCTCCACACTCTTATCCCTGTTACCAGCTCTCTTATGTGTGTTTTTAATCCAGCAGTTCTCTTCTCATCTAGATCTTGGTCTGCGTACTGTAATCTGTGGTTACTCTGTAATGCCCTTGTCCTAGACAAATCCACGGCATACTTGTCTGCCAAATCAGTCAGTTTTTCATGAAACGCTCTAGCTTTCCTAGTAATATCCTTTGCCATGAACAATAACTCATCCTGTTCATACAATTCTATCCTCTCCAAAGGCAATGTTCCATCTATTATCTCATCTACATCTGATTTTAAACTGGTAACATCAAGCCTTTTTGCCTTTATTTCAGCTTTCAAGACACTCAATTTAGCTCCTCCATCCGCATCTCTCCCATCCCAGCTCCGAGATCTACGTTTAGGTATTGGTGAATTATAGGGAGTCCTCCCCTGTTCCCATCTCTCTAAGTCCCATGCCTTTCCGTCTTCTCGGGGTGGGTGGTGAAACACTCCTTCATGCCTCCCAGCCTCTCTCTCTCCATCCTGGCTAGTTTCACGGGATTGAGGATAAGAGGTT
Source organism: Lissotriton helveticus (assembly GCF_964261635.1). NCBI lineage: Eukaryota > Metazoa > Chordata > Amphibia > Caudata > Salamandridae > Lissotriton > Lissotriton helveticus. Next base: position 207,994,904 of record NC_136063.1, on the reverse strand, counting down.
CTATTACTCCCTCTTTCTTCCCTACTTCCCTGTGCTTCCTGAGTATTCGAGGCGTGGCGGGACCTATCGCTGTTCTCCTTTCTCCAATGTTGAACGTCTTCCCCAAGCGTATGATGAAGGCACCTAAACCTATTCTGAAAATTCCGTACCGCCTCATCTCCTCCGTTCCCCCAGAGACGGGACATTTCCTCACATTCTACAATCCTAGTATTTTGTTCCGACTGTTCTCTCTGATTTGTAGGACCTGCATCCCCTCTATTCTCTTGACTTTGGCCTTCCCGGCCCTGACTGCTTTCGCTGGCCCCACAATGAGATACAGTCCCGTTTCCCCTGCTTTCCCACTCTGGTTCCGTTCTTGTCCTGTTACTCGGAGATACTATGGACCCGTCCCATTCCCTCAAATCAGCTCTTAACTCTGAAAAAGATCTTGGCCGCGGTCCCCTTAGATCCATTGGTCCTCTCGGACCTCCCTGTTCTGAATTGGGACCGACAGTTGTGTCTAATGGGGTGTTCCACGTTACCGAACCTGGTAATTGTTTCCATGCATTCGTCACATTATTCCTCCTTTCCATCTCAATCCTTTCCCTATCCAATTGCCTTTGTTGTTCCCCTCTATCTCTCTCAGAATTATAGATCGAAACTATGGGTCCTATGGTAACAGGCACTTGAAGAGCGTCTGGCAATCCCACAGACTCAACCCTTTCTGTGGTTGGCGTTTTCTGCACCACAAACCTTCCCACTACACTCTGTACAGTGTTGTTTGGAGGTGTTTCTCCGCCTTTGCTAGGTGTCCATTCCGATATAGGGAGTGGTGTATATCCCTCTATCTCATTCCCATCTTCCCTTGCGAGCCCTCTATCTTCTATCAATCCCACTCTCGGAGGTGGTCTATCCATTAACAATCTGTTTATCAGATTGTCCTCCGACTCGCTTTCCTCGTCTTCTTCCATGAGGTTTCCTCCTCCTGACACCTCCCTCATCGGATACATTTTCTCCACCTCAATAGTCTGTACCCTCCAACGCTTTTCCTCCTCATCCCATTTGGAATCTCGCACTGCCCTTACCGATCGCGTCAGCCTTTGTTGACGCCTGTTCAAATTTCGGTCGTGTGCAGCCTTAATCCATGCATTAAGAGCCTCAAACTGTGTTGGTCTAGGTGAGGGTTTCAATGAGGACATGGTTGCTTTTAGCCGATGTAACACCTCTAATTTAAACGTCCCGTACTTCGGGAACTGCATTTCCTCATTTCCTTCCGTAAGCTTATTCCAAGCCCCAATCCACAATATCGTATGCAGCCCAACATTCGTTGCCATATAATGAGCTGGCGTACCCTCTGGGGGAGCCTCTTCCCCGTAATAATGTTCACTTCGTTTACGTTTAAAAATCCCTTTCAAACACTTAAAACACTTCATGATTTCTCTTTTCTCCGCGTTTGTTTACTTCCTGATGATATTCCACCAATCTCGGCGCCGTTCTCACTAACTGGCCTATCCGTACGCGGCTTTCCTCCGACGTCACTCTAGCCGCCCAACCAGAGCGCGGCTCTAGCTAACGTCACACCAACCGCTCAATCAGAGCGCGGCTCTAGCCGACGTCACCCGTCCCCCTTCGCAGCAGTTCCCCTCCTTTCTCAGCTCGTCTCCTCGGTCATGCACGCATCCCATTCATACTCTGAAAAATGATTACTTCCGTCCAAGCGATCACCTTTCTTTGACTGTACGCCCACAGTCTTTCTGTAGTTGTCCCCCTAACTTGGCGAAATGTCTTTCCGTTTACTTCCAGACAATCGCCTTCTCCGATAGGTTACTCACACGCAGTAACTTTCGACCAGCGTCCGTTACTCATACACTCACTCTTACACTCCCCCTATCTTGGATCCACGGCGGTCAATGGTACCTCGTGACCTCCGTACTATGGTCGACAACTACCCTGGATGTTCGATACACCCAAAACCACTTAAGCTCTGGCCTGAACTTAAGATTTCACCAGTTCACCCGTTTACCAGGTTACCAGTTTACCAGGTTGCGCGCGCTCACAACCTTCTCTCATTCACACTACAGGCATTCAACTCCGCAAGACATTACAATACAAATACAACACAAAACACCGCAATCTGTTCACGCATGACCCTTTTTATACTCACTCTCCGATACTGCTGCTTTTCTCGCACCGTCTGCACCTTTCGGCACACGATTCTTCCGCTGCTCGTCTCTCGACGTCTCGGGCCTTGGGGTAAACTAACCTCTCTAGATTACCTTCCTCAAGAAGATAACCATCCTCACTCTGCTACCAACTGCTAACGCGGGATTACTGGTTACTAATTATCTTGCCAAATCCCTTCTTCCTGTCGACTGAATCGTTGGTACCTGTCTTGAGTAAAAGGTAATCTCGAGGTAAACAATCAATTTAAGAACTTACACCACTCTAAATGACCACTGACCAAAATTAAGTTTTAAAGATTTAATATAAAGTCAAAGATAACTGAAGATACAAACTTCTCAAAATGAGATTCAAAAGGTATATCGGAATCACTATGAACATGAACTTCTTGAATAGTCTGAGTCTGAAGAACAAAATAATAAGTACAAGTTCGAATACCATCAGGGTTGCTAAAATGGATACAAGTTGCAACCTCAAAGTCATTACAGAAAAGAAAATTAAGGTTAGTCTGTCCCTACACTATACTAAATGACATCCCTACTTAACAAGATCTTAACCCTCTAGGTGTCAGCCGTGGTGACTTCCTAAGAAGATCACGCACTTCTCTTTGTCTCTTCTCTGATAATGGGTCTCTCCTGATCAGCCTATCTGCCTACCCATCCGCTTCCTTAGGCTCCCAAAATCATCTGCTCTGCTCTCCTCCCGGGTCACTTTCCCTAATACCAAATCACATTTCCAATAGAAACGCCCCTTGGGACGCCCCTCACGTGGTACATCTTTCCGCGGCAAACTCCATGATGGTACTCTTGAAGACCCTCGTTAAAGTTGACCTTGGTTCCCAGGCTCCTTCTTCCGTGCGCTGATACCCCCTGAAATTCCTGGAAACTCCTACAGGCCTGCGCAAGGCGCCACTGAACAAAGTCCCTTTCATTCGAGCTGATTAGGACCCTCGCACCTGCATACAGCTCGTCCTGCAGTGGGCCTCAAATTCCAGACTTCACCATATCTTAGGCCATAAAACACTCTCTGAGCTTCATACTGGACACCTCACGACCTCTCCTCTAACGAGCACATGACGATTTAAACTACATGACATTATCGGCTCTGGCCTACTTGATTTACATGCAGCAGGTTCCTGCACTCTTAAAACGTTAACTTGATTTAAACAGCAAACATTCTTAACTAGCATACGTTTCTAAAATAACACATCTATAAAGCATATACTTTTAACCCTAAGTTCAATAGTACATTTTGAAAGAACCATGTCAACCTTGTCTCACATTATTTTAGCAGCACGTTTAGATTTGCTTGTGAATTGCCATGAGGCCTACACAAAATACTGGGTTTTAGAGTTACATTCAACTCTTACATTATTCCTTTAACATGAGAACATGAGGTTTTCATATTCATCCCAAACATTTCTACATTAGTCTCACACAGTTATGATTATCGTTACTCTACTTAAACATTCTATGCATTTCACCACTGAATATAAGACACTCTGTGTATTTCACTTCTAAATATAAACACTCTGGTGCAAAGTACATGTGAACTAACTACGTGCTTGTAAATATGGCGTACTTATACATTTTTTTTCAAACTTGTGCTCTCTCAAAACGATATTGCAATTTTCAGTGCATTGCATTCAGTGCATGGACTCCCATTCACGGCAAAGTATATTTAAATTTAATGAATGCATTTCTAACATATCGCTCACTAAAATTACAGCACGAAACTGTGTACATTAGCCGCAGGTTTGCAGCTTCTAAATAAAGCTCGTTCGCTGTTTTCTTTCTCAATTTGTCAGCTCTAACTGCATTTCAGTTCCCACCGCTGGAGAAAAAACAACAGACCTGCAGCACTGAAGGGAATGAAATAGCATCTTTCTGTTCAGAGGTTTTAATAATTTAAGTAGACCGTGGCGACAAAAACAAATATGTTTGTCATCAAACGGAAGCCTGTAGGCATGTGATCTAAAAATATACATTAATGTCAGTGCACCGACAATGCATGGACCCTCGGCGGGGCTGTCTCTATGTTCTGCTGATCAGGTCTAGAGGGGGGTTGACACTACAAAGTGACGCACATGGCGACCTATTCTCATTTCCAGGTTGTTCCCTGAGCCCTAGGGTTCGAGCAGTGCCAAACTGTGGTGGAACAAGAAACCTCTTCTTATAACTGGAGATACCGTGGTTCATTAATAGCACACACTCACAGATACACATACATGTATACATACACACACATGCATGCACCAAACATAAACAAAATCTTACCAGACCGAAGAGGGAATCGCAGGTGGGGGAAGGAAAGCCTTGCTGGTTCCTGACTATTGGGCCTGCCACCTCCTCTCATTGGCTGACCTAGTTTTATGGGTGAGCCAATGAGAGCAGGCGGCAGCCCCTAACTCGTCACATAGTAGGAGACGTCTGTGAGACTGCTGCTCCCACCACACTCTGGCACCTATCGGGCATAGGGCCCACCTAAGGGGCTTGCAAATTGGGGTCCCAGACGCAGAAGCCATCCATATGAACAAGCACTTTAGTTCTAGTTCAGACTATTGCTTCCACGATTTTATAGCTTTTAGCAAACTTAGGGCCAGATATAGGTAAATACCATTTACTGATTCTAAAATACCGAATTTTACCGATTCGGTATTTTAGAATGGGTAAATGGTATGTAGGTATTAACTTGGTAATTTTTACCGAATCGGTAAAATGCGGTAAATACCGATTCGGTATTTACCGAATTGGTATTCCTCATTCATTCCTATGGGCCTCCAGGCCCATAGGAATGAATTGGGAATACCGATTCGGTAAATACCGAATCGGTAAGAGGGGGGAGACCTGCAAGGGTGGCAGGGTGTCACATTGACACCCTGTTGCACCCCTGAATAGTGCATGGGTGCACATGTGCCACATGGCACTGTTAAAAAGGCACAAAATTGCTTTTTTAACGGTTTCGTTATTTACCACCAACTTGTAGTTGGTGGTAAATAACAAATCCTTACAAGTGAAAAGCACTCACTTAAGTGCTTTCTACATTTCAGATTCAGTAACTTACTGAATCGGTATTTAAGAATTCAGTAATTTACCGATTCCTTACATTACCGATACGGTAAATTACCGAATCTGAAATGTAGCCACCTACATCTCAAATACCGGTCGGTAACTGCAAAAATTCGGTAATTTCGGCCGTTACAGACCGGTATCAGGCTTCCTACATCTGGCCCTTTGTTGCCCCAATAACTTTTCTTTTTTTTCTTTCTTCTCCATACATGGAAAATGTAGTATAATTTAATGATTTTAATTATTTGAACAATAAAGAAGCAAACTAACAAACACTCTGTCACCTGTCAACATTTTGTTTTATTTCTTGCTTGGGAAACAACACCCTGAGATGAGGAAACTGAAGGACCGACTCCTGCACTTGCAGCCTAATGCCACAGAAAAGTTTTCATTTTAAGAAAAGGAGACCATATGGGAAATTGTGGGATGAAGTGGATTACTTTTAATTATATGATCAATCAGTCTCAGTCATGCTTTCATCCTCGATTCAGTACTTAATCAGCATTGGTGGAGGTGACTGATTCAAACAGCCTGGCTGTGGATCAAGGAACGAGGCCGCGTTGATATTACTCAAGCTATGAATTTGAATTTGAATTTAAAATATTTATATAGCGCTACATACACCATGCGGTTTCTTGGCGCTGCTATCCTTAGCCTTTGATACTGTGTCTCATCTATCCTTCTCCATCGCTTAGAAAATAAAGAGCCATATGTAGGTAAAACCCAAATTGCGAGTCCTTAATAGCAATTTTTACCGAATCGCTAGTAAGAACTCGCAATTCCTGATGTAACAAAAAGATAGCAATTCGGTAATATCCACTAAAATAAATACGAATCCTTATTACTGAATCGGAATTAGCAAATATACATTAAAGAATCAGTATTTAGCAATTCCAGGATTTAAAAAATCGCAAATCTGTGCATCAGCCAATCCTGTGCTTCCTGATGACCTCACAACCAGGAACTGGCCATATACATGCAGTTACACTTATCCTGAAGCTATGGGAGAGGCAGGGAGCAGAAGCAAAACCCAGGAGCTGCACAGCAACCACCTTGCTGACACATCAAAAATACCATGGACACACATGAGAAGGGGAAGGATGCAGGAGAGAGGAAGAGAAAAAACAAGTTCAGTGAGAGAAAGTTGGAGGTACTAATTGAGGAGGTGGTGAAGGATCACAATCGGCTCTTTGGGAAAAAATCAATGCACGTTCCCAAATCTCAAAAAAGAAAAATATGGCTTGTGATCCAGCAGAAAATAAATCCCATTGGCGTCACCCAGCGCTCACTAGAGGATCTTATGAAGCACTGGTACGACCTTTGCAAACGTGCCAAGGAGAGGGTGGCTGACAGGCTCACACAAGCCAGCAAAACTGATGGGGGACATTAACTGCGCCTGCACCGACTCCCTTGGAACAAATGGTGAAGTCCACCCTCTAGCGGAGAGCGTGAGTGGTATTGGAGATGTGGACATCTCAGCCACAGGAGCCAACAAACAAGGTAAGATGCATGCACAGCATGTTGTGCCCCCCTCCCTAACCCCAATCCCAAATACCTGGCAAGAATGCCACTCCAGCCCATGCTTTGCCAATAATCAGCAGTGCATCCTGTGAGATGTAGTCCCAATCAACTAATAGCATAGCAGTCAGTCCACTGAACCCAAATGCATGTCACACACATCAGTAAATAAGCAAGCGGGAGACAGACAGTTAGATTGGCAGTCATTACATTTATTGTAAGGCAAATGCTGCTAGACAAGTGAGTAAATTGACATTCTGTATCCACAGGCGAGCCATTGCGCCAGGCTGAAGAAGGGGAGATAGAAGAGGCACCCTGGATGAGGATGTCCTGTCACCTGCTGAGGTCACACCACCATCTCCACCACCACCAACACCACCACCGAGAGCCAGGAGGTATACAGTGGGTAGCCTCCAGGAGATGGAGGGCTCAGAGGAGGAGAGCATGGGAGCCCAACAGACCCTGCAGGAAGAGGATGGACACACAGCAGGAACACAAGCTCCAAGCAAGCGGCTTGTTTGGCATTGTATTCACGCAGATGCATTCTAGGGCTGTTTCTATGCTGTGCACCTAGTTACCACCTGCTTTGAGTTAGTGGTAATTTACAACTCAGTAAACTATTTTTAATGGAATCGGTATTAGTGATTTTATGTACATTGTTCTGCTACTTTATTTAGTGATTCCTTATTTAGCGATTCACTAAATAGTGAGTCGGTGTGGCATATTCGCAAGATAAAGAATCGCTAAGTTTATTCCATTGGTTTTAGCGATTCTTTATTTTGCGAATCAGCCTTTCTGCCACTACATTTCACACGGGGTTTTAGCGATAACAAACGTGGAAATTCTGTGAATTTCGGCATCTGCAATTGCTAATTCACTACCTACATCTAGCCCAAAGGTGTCAGTGGCTCTGTGCTTGCCAAGATTAGCTACTTTCTTGCTGAGAGATGTCAATCTGTTTTGATGAGACCATTTCCATATGACCCTGAACAGATTAAGTTTGGAGTCCCATAAGGTTCTGCCTTGACTCTGACCATTTTTAATATCTAAATTACACCTCTAGCCTCCTTAGTAGAGTCCTCAATATGGATAACAACACACCTTATCCCTTAAGGATGTTTTACAACTGTCTGATGGCAGTCTTTCAGTGGATGTGGGCTAGAAACCTACAATGCAATGCCAGTAAACCTGAGTTTCTGTTATTTGGCTCACCTCCACTCACTTGGGATAGGGAGTGCTGGCAAAGTTGTGTCTCTCCACCTCGCTTACCAGCAATTGTAGTCCATAATTTATGGGTTAAGATCGATTGCCAGCAACCCTTAGGTCTGAAGGTGGCAACTGTGATAGGTTCCTGTTGTGGGACATTTGTTGCTTCTCCAGGCCCAAAAAATGGTGATATATGCTCTTATCCACTCACTTTTGGACTATACTAATGCACTTTATCTGGGCCTCCCATCTTATCTGTTGAGGAGTATACATATGGTTTAAACCACTGCAGCAAGGATGCTTCCAAAAATCACCAGGCAGACTGCTATTTGTTCTTATTTAAAGGACCCACATTAGCTCCCTATCAAAGATAGAATCCAAGTCAAATTCCTAAGCTTAGCCCCTAGAGCTGTTTGTCTGAAGGGCTCTAGCTATCTCTCCACAAAGATCATCCATTGCCACCGAGCTAGAACCCTCTGCTCTTCTGACGACCGGTTGACCCAGGTACTGAGAATTGAGAAGAAAACAATGGGTAGAGTGTCCTTCTGCTACCTTGCATGCTCTCTTTGGGCTGGCATGCATTGAGGGAGGAAAACTGCTCCTGGCGTGCTCTTAAAACCTGGCTTTTTAAGACAGTTTTTCAGTGACTTGCGTAAGAATGTATGTATATGGTCCTTAGCGCTGGGACACTTTAGATTAGCTGTGTGCTTTGCAAATCTTTAATTGATAGATTGATGAGCGCAGGCTCAAAATTTAACTACAGGTGATACATCCAACCAATTAGCGCAGTCCCCACCCTCAAGCCACTTCGGGACCTGGGGATCACATGCCCGAGGCATTTTTTTTAATGAAGAGGCAGGAGCACCTCCCCTACCCAAGTCACTTCAGGCCCCAGGGAACCTAAGCACCCAGGGCATGATTCAAAGAACTAACTTAAGACAAAATCCTAAACTTACTACCATTTACTCATTTTGGTATTCACAGAAGGCACTTACTCATTTTGGTATTCACTGAAAGCACTTACTCATTGATGAGTAAGTGCCTTGTGTGAATACCAAAATGAGTAAATGGTAGTAAGTTTAGGATTTTGTCTTAAGTTAGTTCTGTGAATCGGGCCCCAAGGGTGGAATTGCAATGAAAAGAGGGAGGAGCCACGAGGCTCCCCACCCCAAGCTTTCCCCCAGGGCTGCACTTAATTTAAACAGGAAACTGTGCAGCCTCACTCCCCAATGCCCACCCAGGACACTCAACAAACAGCAATTTGAGGGTCGTGGGGCCCCAACCAGCTCCCCTCATGCACCTGTCCTGGGCGCATTGGGAGCCAGCTTTGCCCTACCTAGAGGAAACAGCAGTTTTTGCTTGCTCCCTTTGGGCATGAGCAATGTGTGTTTCCCTGCCTGGAGAAGTGTGGGACCTTTTGTTTTAAGAGGAGGGGGATGCAATCCCATAGCTATTCCTTAAAAAGGGGAAGGGAGCCACATGGCCCCCTCCCCAAGCATTAACTGTCCCTGAGGTCCTCATCCCCCTTGGCTGAATGCAATGAAAAGGGGGAGGGGACATGGCTCCCCAGCCGAAGCCTTCCCCCAGGGCTGCACTTAACTTAACCAAGAGGGGGGCCTTCCTCCCTGAGCCTATTGTAGCGCCAGGGACCCTATCACCCCTGGCATGCCTTATTTCTAGGTGGTGCACCGGTGCCAACCCGGGGCACACACAAAACAGCAAGTTGAGAGCTGAGGGAGCCCAGCCATCCCGGGTGCATCAGTAGCCGACTTTGCCCCTGCCTAGACTGAGAAACTGCTTTTGCTTGCTCCCTCCAGGCAGTAGCAATGTGTTTTTCCCTACCCCGGGTGCGCGGGCAAGGACACAGAAGTTAGCTTCCACAAGGTGGAAGCATTTTTAAAGCTACCGCTGAGTGTGAGTAGACATAACTTCAGCAGCTGGGGATGGGGTCCCTGAGGCCTATTAAGGATCACGGAAGGGGGGGTCCCGTGGCCCCTCCCCATTTTTATGGAATTCGGCCTCATGGGATGGGGCCCCGGGGCTTATTGAGGCTCGGTGGGGGTGCATGTGCTCCCCTCCTCCTATTTTTCACAACAGCCCCAGGGGATGGGGTCCCTGGGACCTCACAGAGGCTCGGGGATCGGGGCCACATATCCACCTCCCAAAAATGAATATTGCACCCCGATGGCTAGGCCGTGGCCCACCTCATGGGGTTTTCTTAGGAGTTTGTTGCAAAATTAGGGAAAACATTTTTTGACTCGCAGGTGCGGTTCTTCTGGGACCCCACCACTAGGACTAGGGGGTCAGGGTGTCCCTAACCTATCGTCTTATATGTATTTTTAACCTTTTTAGGGGATTCATCTAAAATGGATGCCATCTCATCCTTGTTGATGTGGTGTCAGCCAATAAGATTTTAGTATGAGATCTGTTGGCCAGTGTATCCAACACAGCTTGAAAGGTACAGTGTTTTTGAGCATTAATTGTTAAAAATCCACTAAATGGATTCCCCCCAAATCACAAAAAGCACTCTTTCTCACCTAAGATCTAGCTGTCTGCCAAATTTGAAGTAAATCCATTTAGCTGTATGGGCTGTAGCTGTGTGTAAAGTTCCTATGGAAAAATGAGGGGGGTAAATGTGTTTTGGGCCCCCCCTTTTCTCATCCCCTGCTTGACGGATCACCCCAAAACTTTCCAGGAAGGAGCCGAGGTGAAAACATGTTTTTGGTAAGTTTTGTGAAGATTCGTCAAACGGTGCTAAAGATATAAGCGAACAAAAAAATGTATTTCCTGTTGAAACACAATCATAACCATAACTGTGTCTGTGTGTGTTTGTGTGACTGCGTGTCTGTGTGACTGTGTGTATATGTGTGCGTGTGTGTGTATTAAATGCTTTGTAAATGCATGCATGGTAAAAGCTTCTAGAAAATGTAAAGGTCTTAAAGTTTTCCTCAGCTCTGGGACAATGATCCTTTTCTTTGGACCCTCACACATACACATTGCTGAAACAAATAACAACCAACAATTAATTTTAATTATTTGAATTTAAATAGCATGTTAATCTGTAGCGTGGATTAACTCTACAATTTAGCCGAAAGGCGTCCAACGGAAGCTCAATAAAAAGAGCCTCAGCAGACCTCGGCGTGCTGCAATTTTTTTTTTATGAAAGCAAAATGGATATGTGTGTGGGTGTGTGTGTGGGTGTGTGTGTGTGTGTATGTAAAAAAAAAACAAGAAATTCACTGAGGAAAACAAAGGCCAAAGTGATGTTATAGTCAGATCTTGTAATATTATTAAATATATTGTTTAAATACAAAAAACACTGAAATTCACCAGTTACAGTTTACTGATGTAGCTATAACTTCCGAGGTCTGCTGAGGCTTTGTTTATTGAACTACGGCTTGACGCCCTTTGGCTAAAGGCCTTTGAGAGCAGCAATATTTACAAGTGCAATCTCCCTTCAAAATAAAGTGACTTGTTGATAAGCATGCCTGGCGTAAGACTACAGTGTGTTCCTCCAAGAAAGCATTCCTGTTTCTTAATTCCACAAATGTGATACATGTTGGTTCAATAACAAAGTTAAACATGAATGAACTCACAATGAATATATTTCACAATTTAGTAATTTAATGACCAGGTTTGTTTCAAAACCCTTAGTTCAAATATAATAATAATGGTAAATAGACTATTGTTGGTTCTTAAAGGATCTTTCACCAATACATAATACTATGTATTTCAATTAATTTGTTTTGGGTGCACTTCTCATTATATTAAGGACCGATAGCTATAATTCAATACAATAATAAGGGGGCATATTACCAACAACTAGCGATAATTTTTGTCTCTAACTTGTTTAGAGACAAAAATTATCGCCGCACATCGGCGATTTTTATCGCAGATAAACCTTGCTATTAGCAAGGTTTATCGCAAATGCGATAAAAAACGTCCGCAATGCATGAATATCGCTGAAAAGTCAGCGATATTCATGCATTATCGAGCAAATGCTCTTAGCCATGTTATCCACCTCCCATTGGATAACATGGTGAAGAACTGCTCAGGGCAGGTGTTAGCTTTTGGAGATATTCGCGCTTAGCGCGAATATCTCCAAAAGTTGGTAATAGGAGATAGCGATGTTAGCGACTGTTTCCAGTCGCTAACATCTTGGCACGCCCACTTTGCATGTCATTAGTGATAAATATCACTGACATGCAAAGCGGGGCCCAAGATGGTCGCTATCTCCTATTAGCTGTCACTAACTGGTGTTAGCGACAGCTTGGTAATAGGGAGATAATTTTATCTCCGCTTTCTTGGCTTTTAAAGCCAAAAAAGCGGAGATAAACCCCTTGATAATATACCCCAAGGTCCTGAGACTGCCATTAGAGAAACCACATTTGATAAAGAAAATGGTAGGACAATCAAAATAGAATTCGAATAATGCAGTGTCCAAAGAAAATCAGTGAGAAAATTCAAGAGAGAAAACCACATTGTGAATTACACCAGGAAGACCTTTTAAATATATCTCATCTGTTCACATCTGTGATAGCAAAAAGCACACTTTCTGGGTAAAGATTTAGCTTTCTGCTAAGGAAGGAGCTAAGATGGATGAACTTTCTTTGGTACATTTTGTGAAGATTCATCCATCAGCACTAGAGTTATTATGAAACCAAAAAATCTATTTCCTATGGTAAGCCCTAACTATAACGGAGTGCTAACTATTCCCAGTGGCAACCGCCACTCTGTAAAATATATATATATATATATATGGCTATATTACCCAGTGGCGGTTGGCACTAGGTAACTATAGTTAGATCAGTATTTCCATGGGAAATTTCTTTTTTGTTTTGCTGATAACTTTGAGGAATCTTTACGAAACTGTCCAAAAATTTGCTCTTTCTTGCCTAGGTTGTGCAATTGAAAGTGTCAGGAACGGAGAAAAAGTGGGTGTTCTAAAACACCAATTCCCCATGCATTTTTTTTATAGACTTTTTTACACTGATCTCATCTAGGCACTCTATTCCCCTTCAGCCTCTCCACCGTATCTCCGCGGTATTAGGGTTCTTAGGATTGTTGTGGTGTAGTCTCTAGATTTTGATGAAGCGCTGCTTCCTATTTCTTTGAGCACAAAATCTCTGTCGAGTTCTTGGTCCTAATAGTCCCACTCATTTCTTCTGGTGTGGTGCTGGACCACATTAGGCCTTCCCTCAGCAGTGGATGGAACTTGTGTGCACAGCATGCTATTGCCCCATGCAGATAGAAGTAGGGAATGTGGAAGTGTAACAATAGGTAGGTCAGTGGCCTCCACTTTTGTACAGAGTTACAGACCTGCCAACTTCAACAAAAACCTCATTGTGTGAGGAGGGGGTGGGGCCTTGCAGGGGGCATGGCCTCTTGCTGAGAAGTACAATAGAGGCACTATTGCCCCTACCCAACCCAAGGCCCCTCAACTAAAAAAAAAAAGTTCAAGCTCGACTTTTCCCAATCCAGATTCCACAGCAACCACAGCACTGAGACCGCCCTCCTCATCACCACAGACGACATCCGCACTCTCCTCGACCAGGGACACAAAGCAGCTTTCATCCTTCTAGACCTTTCTGCAGCCTTCAACACTGTCTCCCATCGCACTCTCACCACCAGACTCCACGACGCCGGCATACAGGGAACTGCCCTCGACTTTATCCGCTCTTTCCTCACCGGCTGAACCCAAAGAATAAGACTCCCGACTTTCCTCTCCGAACCCACAGAGATCAACTACGGCGTACCCCAAGGATTATCGCTAAGCCCCCCTCTCTTCAACATCTACATGGCCCCCTTCGCCGCCATCGTCACAGCATGGAATCAGCATAGTATCCTACGCTGACGACACCCAGCTCATCCTCTCCCTCATGAAGCAACCCAACACCACCAGACGCAGCTTCCAGGAAGGAATGAAAGATGTTGCATCCTGGATGAGTAGCAGCTGTCTGAAGCTCACTCAACTCAGAAAAGACAGAAGTCCTCATCCTCAGACCCACCCTCTCAGCATGGGACAACACCTGGTGGCCCACTGCCCTCGAAAACCTCCCCACTCCCACGGACTACGTCCAGAACCTTGGAATCATACTCGACTCTTCACTCACCATGACCCGACAGATCAACGCCATCTCCTCAGTGGCATCACTAGGGGGGTGCGACTGCACGGGGTGACACCATCACATGGGGTGACCCCGTTTCAAGCTGCGGGCAGAGGTTTCCATGCACTGGAGCTGCTTGGGATCCATTGTGTTAATGAGAGTAACAGGCAGAGCTATAGAATGCCCGTTCACCCTAATGTGTTTTCATAGATCAAACAAATCTGAGCACTTTAAATAGATATATATCAGCGGTTGAAGTGCATACAAGTTTGGGAACGGTGATCCTAAGCGCAACGGGGAATGGCTAGTAATTGTGGGAACAGGGTCAAAGACAGAGCTAAAATGGGCAAAATAATCTGTAGCTTCTTTAGTTGGTCTTTCACTTTCAGGAAACTGAACTTAAAATAACCACTCACCTTCGGTGAAAAATAAATACAAATTAAATCAATCTGTGGAAAATGCACTCTTATACATTAAGAAACCTCAAGTGGTGAATGCAATCACTGCAGATGTCTGTATGTGTAACCAGAGAGTCACAGACTCAGTGGCGTCACTACGGGGATGCGTGGGGTGCGGGGTTATCAGTTGTGGACCGATTTGCCATGCTTGCTTCCTCAATTTATATCGCCATCAGCCTCCATGATGAATGCAGCCTTGAGCCCCTCATGTAAAGACCACTCAGTGCAGTGGAGAGGTGTGGTGCAGCAGCCAGGGCAGCGCTGATCTCATGCTCAACATCAACAGTGGGTGCACCCTTGATGCACAGCAGTCCATGCTCTCATGAAGCACATTGTAATGTGCATCAAACAGGGGGCTCATCTGAGGGTAAGTCCAAGTCATTTCTATTTCTGCTGTACATCACCCTGTCCCTGTTCACATTACCTTGTGTCCCCTTCCACCCATATCACTATGACTCATGCTGCATATTGTAAAGAAAAGCTTTTAGTCTCTGTTTAGCTGTATGACCTACACATATGGATGATTTTATATCTGCTGCATTTAGTGAAATGTATGCCTGCCAGTGTGTGTCCGGGATTAATGTGTGCATGTTCGACGTGTGCAAGTAAGCATGAAAATTGAGTGCCTCCATAATTCGAAACTCAACCTTATGTGCTATGACAAGGCTTCGGGATGCCTCTAATTTACATCATCAGCTCTGGCTGGAATTATGACAACAGCGGCGTCACTAGGGTTGGTGTCACGCCAGACTGGAGGGCAGGTGAAGGGAATGCGAGAGAGACGGAAGCGAAGCAGGGAGGATAGTGATAGCAAGCTGGGTTGGACAGGAATGTGGCAACACTGCAGGGAAGACCGAAAGCAAGCAGGGAAATACTCTGAGTAGAACACATGACCTCCAAGGAGCAAGGGGAGGAGTTATGAAAGGATGGGTAACACCTCTGCAGTGCTTTAGACTCCGGTGTAGAGGAGTGTGCTTGGAAATGCCCCAGAAGAAGAAGGACCCCCCTCCGTGGGTGCTGAACAGATGAATACATCTCCTAAAGGAGGTCCATCATGGATTCATGGGGTAAGTCGTGAGGGGGTGACACCATGAGTTACCTGCACTGGGTGACACCAACCCTAGTGACGCCACTGCATCTCCTCCTTGTGCTTCAACACCCTCCGCATCCTTACGCAAGACCTTCAAGTGAATCCCCCCGAATCCAGAAAGACCATCACCCACACATTTATAACAAGCAGACTGGACTACGGAAATGCCCTTTATGCCCAAATAAACAAATCCCTGCTCCTAAAACTCCAGACCATCCAGAACACCGCTGCCAGACTTGTCCTCGGCATCCCACGACATGAACACATCACCCAACACCTACGAGACCTCCACTGGCTCCCCGTCGAGAAGACAGTAACCTTCAAGCTACTTACTCATGCCTACAGATGCCTCCCAAACACCGGACCCCAATATCGCAACGAAAGAGTCTCCTTCCACGTACCCAAGAGAAACCTCCGCTCCGCCGACCCTGCCGTCACCGAAACCCCGCGCATCCGCAGAGCCAGAGCGGGTAGAAGAACCTACTCCTATATCAAGGCAAAGACCACGAACGAGCTCCCGCTCAACATCAGACTTTCCCCCACTCTGCACACCTTCAGGAAGAACCTCAACACCTGGCTCTTTGGCTGAATCGGAGCTGCACGCCCCCCCCTCTCCCCAGTGCCTTGAGACCCTCACGGGTGAGTAGCACGCTTCACAAATCCCTGATTGATTGAATGATTGAAAGCTCGCTGAGACTTTTTCCGATGTCCTGGAGTGTTTTCACACCAAATAATGGATGTCGGCAGTTGAAAGCCTCCCTGCCAGCGTGTAATATTTGCTCCTCACCGGGTGACCATGTGATGGGAGTCGATATCGCCCGTCACACGCAGGGCCGGACTGACCGTAGCGGGCACCGGGCGTTTTCCCGGTGGGTCGGAAAGGTGGGGGCCAGTTTTCAAATGGTGGGGGCCTGTTTTGTTACTGGGGGCCGTGATTGCAGAAGTGCTGCAATATCGCCACCTGTAACAAAAGTGGCAGCAGTGCTAAAGCGCCCGGCATCAGTGCGAAAGCCCCAGCAGTGCTGCTCACTAGCACCCTCAATGCCCCCACCAACAATGGCCGGTCCAGCTAAATTGCCAATGCTGGTTTGTGTTTCCAATCCGGTCCTGGTCACACAGTGGCACTGTGTGAGTTGACAGGTCTGAAGTAAGCAGACACAGATGTGGATTCTCTGTCTGCATTTGTAGAACCGATTTTAGCCAGTCTCCCTTTCATGCATCCTTCTTATGCTGTCTTCCAGACTCAGCCTTTATTCGGTTGTGCTTGAAAAACTGATTCAGAAAGTACTGTAAATGCAGCAGTCCCAGCTCAGCCTTCGTCTTCTTTGGCCCAACAATGCAAATGCCCTTGTTGCTTGTTTTTAAGTCGAATGAGCGGGTAGCAGGGCTTCCTTTTGCGTGCATTGGCCGAATAATCAAAATCTGCCAGCGTTGTACATTTCTGGGTCATACATGTAAATCAATTACCCGTCGGCAGTCTTCAGAAGAGATAATATTGATTGTCAGTTGAGGTCAAAGTGGTCACCTCGTATGTAAAATATAAATTATTATTGATAGCAGGGCCAATAACCTTGAGTAATGGTCCTGTTATTTTGCCAACATATGCAATAATAGTGGACTGTCATTTGTGTTGCTGGTATTAACTCAACTCAAAAGCAAAGCCGAACAGGGCCAGGTCTTAAAAAATGGGATTTCACATTTTAGATTTGTTGATAATTAAAACAGCAACACCTGAATTAAATTTGAATAAACTCTATGCTAAAATCTTGGAATCATCTGTTGTCTCAAATGCAAACATATTAGTACCAGAATAGATCAATAATTCGAGACCGTTTCAACACAAATGTCGTAATAGTTTTTTTTCCCTGTAATGTCCAGTTCTAAACCCAGCATAAAATATAAATCATGTTCAACGTTCAAAATAGTAGAATAAGTGCTGCAGAGTCAAAGATGCAAGACTGAAAGATAAAATGGCGCACAGCAGGAAACAACAGACTCTAGGGATCGGTATAATGCAGCATGGGGCCTGAGATTTTGGAAGTGTTTACCTAGGAGATGATGGACGGAGCACTGAAACTTTTAACACCTTCGCTGCAGCTGCTTTTCCGCTGCAGCGCTAAGGGGGCGAGGGGGTCGCGCGGCGCGCCTATGCTGGTGACGGAACCGCTCCGTTACGAGCCTCGGTTGAGCTGTGCTCATGACGGAGCGGTTCCGTCATGGCCCTGCCCGCTCAAAAGAACACGCCACGCAGGCGCAAAATCAGTGCCGCGCAGGCGCGTCGAGCTGGCCATGATGGAACCGCTCCATCATCAGCACAGCGCTACCGCGGCTGATGACGGAGCGGGTCCGTCATCAGCGCGGAAGGGGTTAAGACACTCACTCCCGGTCACTATTAACTCTGGGTTGAATCCATCATTGTTCTTTAGCTCACTTTACCACCCCAGTTCAACCCAGCCATATGCAAATCAGTCTTGAGCCTGTGCCTCATGGGAACAGTAAAGCCCAAACTGCCAAGCCAGGTCCTCCCTGTCCCGGAAACAAGCATCCTGAAATGTGTACCTATCCATAGGTATCTGAATCCATTTAAAACAATGGTCTTTGCTGCAAGTCCGGTACTTCTTCACCAGAGCCATTACTGAAGGGGGTGAGTAGTCACCTGTGAAACAGGCAGTTCTATTGCAGCCATACCTATAACACGATGTTTTTTCTACATTCTGTAGCCCATCTTCTGTTTCCTCCACCATTATATTCACCCTCGAACAGACACAAATCTGAGAACACGAAGACCAGGATAGAAACAGCCTGGGCTATAGAATATGTGTCTTGCTGGACTGTGGCACAGAAGACACTGTCTTGAAGTAATGATGATTACCAGTGAATAATCGAGGCATTGCAACCTCATCCTGTCTTCCTGTTTACAGGCATGACCACGTGAGGGCACACCAGGCACACTGGGTCTGCTCACAGCAAAGCCATAAGGAATCAGACGCAACAAAAGCACTGCCCAAAACAAGCGAACATAACAAGATCAGGAATACACATTGATGCAGGTCGAAAACGCTGTCCGTAAACCCCCACAACTGGCTGAGGGTACATCCAAAGGTCAGTGCCGGACAATGGTGTGGGGGGTGGCTCATGTAAGAACCCTACAAATCATACATAATGACAATAGCTTCCACCCAAGAAGTAGCCATACCCCCAGCAGAGAGGCCAAGGATGTCCACAGAAACCCTGACCCTTGGATTCATAAGTGGTACAAACATCAAACTAAAATCAGCGACTAAATGTTGCAGTGGAAAGCATTGAACCCTGCCCACCAGCACCAAAAACATATCCAACAAAACGACAGAAATGAAAGGAATCACTGCAGGTGTTACATGTGGGAACTAAGCTCACCAAAGATGCTCACTTGGACATGTGCCCAGAGATGAGAAGATACTGCCTTTGTGGTCCTTCCACTCAATGATGTCTTCTTTCAGTGCACCCAGCATCAGCTCTCCATGGCCATGGTCGGCTGTAAGTTAGAGGGTTCATATATCGTGTGGAGAGCAAGGATAAAGAAATGGCTGGAGAGGTGTGGACTCATAGTGGATTGGAAGGATGTCAAACATGAGGCTGCTGTTCTCACGCCTGCAATTCTGGAAACTGTCATTCCCCTCAAACAGCGAGTGTGACTAGACTGAAATCTACTGCTATCCAAGATTGGCAGGCAGGCTTCCCTGTGATTTTTGCTGGAAGTTTCCAGTCCAATAGGATGTCAAACATGTTTCCCAGTGACTCAATTTCCTGCCCAGCTCAAATGTATGGACATTCTGCTAAGAGAATGCTATATCTCAATGTATTCAGTGCCCTGTTTTTCATTGCATTCATCACCCTCTGTGATGCAGTTTTGCCCCTGAATTTTTATACCTTTCTCTTGATGGATTCTTTCTTCTGGAAATCCTTTTGCATGACTGCCCTGAATTCAGGTTGGTTTTGTTGCATCGTTGATCAACTCCTGTATCATGTTATCTTTCATCAAGAAATACCAATATTGCCAAAGAGGTTTTAATCCAGGCCTTTGTTGCTTTTACATCCTAAGCGGGATGCTGTTAAGAAGACACTTGGCACCTTTCTGGCTTATATCAGGTGCAGGGCGGCACTGTGCTACTGTGGGGTGGACCCTTTCCTCATGCAATCTAGCAGGACCTTCACAAAATGTTGTCCTTGGCCACAGGCTGGGAAAATCAGTAAAGCCCTGTGTACGTTCAATGCATGCCCTACCACAGCCTCAGAAGAGTAGGAATACTGAAGAAAAACCTGGGAAAGGCATCTCATGATTGAAGTGAAACCTAGAACCGAAGGAAAACTGCCCGGTCCAGAGAACAATCTCACACAAACAAGAAAGAACTTAAGATTGGAACCTAGGATCTTAGGATCTGTGGGCCCCAGTTCTCCCCAAGGCGGAGCCAAATATTTTAGTAAAAAGAAATAAATAAATCCTCACATACAAGAAGAGAAGGAAACAAAAACCAAAGGCCCCCTGGAGATGCCTGAGGACCAGGGATTATGTCCATAACGGTCAAAAGAGAATGAAACACCAGTTGTACACACTCGAAGGTCTGGAGAAGTCGGCCTGTCAGGGATTTCACAGGAGACACTGAACATACGGGATGCCTACAGGCATTCAAGCAGCCCTGTACCCTGAAGGAAGAAGCAGACATCCCTTTAAGGAAGCCATCGCCAAGCAATTTGAGAACTAGGAAAGGATACCTGGAGGCAACCTGCGGACTCCTAGAAAAATACTGCTAATGCTGGGCTCATGTATTAGAAGGCCAGGAGCTAGTCATGGGCTCAACAACAGCTCAACATATAGAGACTCCAATCAGGTACACACCGTACTATGGCAGCATTCCATGTAAAACAAAGACTCCCTGACAGGTAAGAGCCTTCGCGCTAGGGAAGAAGAAGAAGAAGAGCTGCAGGCCAGGAGAAACCAAGGAGCTGCACCATGGTACGAAAACCAGGGGGCATATTTACACCAATGGAGCAATACTTTTTCCAATGCTCCGGTGGCGCAGTGTCCTGCTCCTTATTTACAACAAGGACATAGCTGGTCAACTTTGCTCATTTTTGGTTTTTTTAGTAGTAAATACATTTATTTCGGCATACATGGCATAAAAGTTTTCAAATCTTCGTCAACAATACAAAAATAAAAGGTAACAATGCATGACCTGATTCTACAATTACACATTAAAAACATATCCTAAGGTGCCGTTTTTAATTTAATACCAAAAGGACCGACGATACAGGGGTTGGTCTGGATTAAATAATGCCTTTTCCAAAGGGACTGATGTAGAAAAACAGTTTTCTTAATTATCTTTATTAGACAGCATTATTGTGTGCCAAAATACAACAACAACGCATTCAGATCATCAGCATTTCGAAGCAATTACAGCAGATGCCAGCTTTATTCGAACTCTTGCCCACCACACAATGTGTCCACCACACAAGGCTCTATCTGGCATGCATCACCCACCCTGCCAATCTGCCTCTCCTTCTCTGGCAGAACCCTTTGTTGACCATCTGAGATCAGAATTACTGCTGTACAAAACATAGAGAGCATCCTACCTTTCAAATGTGCCCTCAATTGCTAGTTTTTTGGATAGTGTTATGTGTGAATCACAACAGTTAACTACATCTAGCCCCGAATTTACATCAGATTCGTGGTTGAGTACTTTAGTAAATACAAAGTAACGCAAGGCAGCGCAAAGTGCTGCCTTGCGCTACTTTCTGTCTTGTAGGCATTACATGGGTGCAGCATGGGTGTTCGCTTGCATCCACCCATGTATTTTGACACAAACCCAGATGTACAAAGACTTTGCGGCAAAATGGTTCGCCTACCAAACAGATGTAACGAGCAGAAATATCTTTTTCTCCTTCTTAATTGCTCTTTCCATGTGTAGTTTGTTTTTGTGTAGGAAGGTGTCCTTTCCTACACAAGGACAATCCTGCCTGTAACACAGGCACACTTATTCTATGGGCAAAGGTGCCTGCAGAGGAGTTAGGCAGCTCAGAGTGAGCCAGAGCAAGAAGAGAGCATAAATGCTGCATATCTTTGTAAATATGGAGACATTTTGATTTCTTCCTTTCAGGCAGAATGGCACAGCAAGTTCTGTTGCTGCGCCACGTTGCGTAAAAAAATAGTAAATGCGCCCTTAACTGTTTTCCAAAGTATGCCTGAGTTGCCACATTGGAAAAGTGCCTGCTCTGAGCTAATCTACATAATATCACGCTAAAATGACGTACCTCCGCATATCAATGATTGTAATCAGTTTTTTAAATGGACGCTGGTGACTGGTCCCCTTGCCAGTCCTCAATGTTTGTAATGTCCATCGGGGTCACCTTTGTGGTAGGGACAGACTGTCTACTATTCTGTGCATGACCTAAGCACCATCGATGTGAGGTTCACAAGCTTCTTGTGTTTTTCTTGCTATGTGCATACGTCAGCGGCAAGTGGAGATTTTAGGTGGGACAAAACAAAGAACATGTTCTGGAAGCAACTATCCAAATCCTATAAATATACTTGTCCAAGATGGAGGAGCAAAGTCTGATAGATGAGGCCGCTCGTCGAGGACACCATCGGTACTGCTCTAGCAAAAATTTCACTTTTCCTGGAAATCCAAAAGAGAGGGAACTCAGGCCAAAATAAGAAGTATTCACAGGCTCAACGTACAAGAGTAGTAGGACTCCTGCAGCGGTTTGCCAGATGTGGACGTACTGTGCATTCACGAGTTAGACCGAGTACCAGCTTGCACAGGTATGAGCAGGGGGGCGGGGTGGTGGAAGCCGACAGACTACAGATTAAGTAATATTACATTTTATTTTTTTATTTTACAGAGTTTTATAAAGCGCAAACTTGACCCGAATCGGATATCATACAGAGTTTTATATAGCGCGAACTTGACCCGAATCGGATGTCAGAGTGCTTTACATAGCACCAGTTGCATTACATGAAGACACATTAATTTTTTGTTAGGCACGGGGAGATTAAGTTATTTGCGTAGAATCACAGGATGTTCAGCGTCATTGCCGAGACGCGAGCCCATGCAGTAAGTCGTGAGGGGGTGACACCATGAGTTACCCGCACCGGGTGACACCAACCCTAGTGACGCCACTGCAAACAGCACTACCATGTGGCAGTGTTGACAAATAAGTGCTGGTGCTGAGCAACCGAAACCACTGCCACAAATTAAGCACTGAGGGGTTCCACCACTTAAGGCCATGCATGCCTTCCAACCGTGCATTGATCAGGACGACCATGAGTTTTGTGGGCGCGTGCTTTGTTGGTTACAGTAGTTTTGCTGCTCTGCCAAACTGTAAATAAGGTCTTAACTGTTTTTTTAGAGGTATATCTTATGCAGAATAATTTTGCTAGCGTTCAATTCAAAATATCTTTATCCGATTTTGGGATAAAAATCATAAAAGAGCAGGTTATAATTCATCACAATTATACAAGAGCACATCATAAAACTTTAAAAGATGACTACCAAAAATGATTCAAAACTTAACTTCAGTGCATGTTAACATGCTACAGTAAAGTGCTTTAACTTAGCAATAAACTACCTCCAATGCTGTCACACCTCCATCGATCTCCTTCTTCACTCAGACATTTTGAGGAAGCAACAAACACCGGAACAAAACCCCAGAATGCCTAATTAATGTTCAAGAGTACATTCGGGCATCCCCATATTTTTTAAAGGCAAGTGGCTTAAAGATATGTTTTAGAAGGTGTTGGAAGCGACAGCAATAACATTTACAGAAAAACATGAAATGCATCAAAGATTTCTTAGCCAGCCCGTCACATGAACATGCTGGCATAATACTGTCCAAACTTTCGCCCCCTTCAAAAAGCATAAAAGATGCCACATAGGGTCTGCCCTAAATCTGAAAAGAAGGTGGCTCTCCTACCGGGCAGTTCCAAAGTTAAATTAAATGACAAATCTCCTGGGGCTAATGAAATAAGATAGTTAGAAACTGAGTACTTGCTAAAAACCTCCTCCATTCTTTTGGAGAGGCTGAACTCTTCATGGCGGGACTTTACCAGCCTCTTGCTGTGTTTACATTTAACCTGTTCTGCGCTGCGTGAATTTTATTTGTTTTATTGAGTGAGCGGAGTTTGAACAGCCCCCGGCCGTCCTCAGCACAAATCCACCATGACGTCGGACAGCCGGGGGCCGTCAGGAGCACACAATGGGTTAAGGGAGACCAATTTCAGTGAAAGACCTGCTAACATATTTCAACCAGGGCTGAGGCAATCTAAAATAACTTCTATATTAAAACTTGTTTCATTATTCAACCACACATTTGCCCAAAGCAGGAGCGGGCCTTTTTTAATTCTATCTAAGACATATTCCAAATTAGGTCCTAGTGTATGATAAAATGGGAACTAGTTGGCGAAAGATTTAAAAGGCATCTACAAATTATGTTTTCTTCCACCTGAATGGGGGAGAGGTTATGGTAACCCCAGACTCCCGCTCCATATGTGGCTGTAGGGATGCACTGCAGATTAAAGATCTTAATGTAAAGAGAAATGTAACCCCTGCTGTCATGTCTTCTAAGAAAGGACATTGTTATATAAGTAGGTCAGTAGAGCTAACAAACCATTCAAGGAGCCCAAAGGATGCTCACCTCAGTAACTAACACTCCCCGCAACAGACATCACTCTCAACATCCACAGAACCACTCTAAAAATTTGCAGAGCAAAGAAACCAACTACAGAGCCCAAAGTTTGCACTGAAGAGATTGACTGAATTTCTTTGTAAGTGGGGGGGGAGATGTCATGTCCTCCAGGAAAGGACATTGTTATATAGGTAGGTCAGCGGTCTAGCTGGTCCTGACGGAAGTGAGATGCCAGGAACTTCCAGGATGGAGACAGGAAGGACTAGTTTTCCCTCTCACTACATTGAGGGAAGCAGAGAGAAGAGGACGTGTGGAGAGTAGCTCCACATCAGTAGGCCATGTAAAAAAATACGGAGATATTAATAACGATAAGTTAATAGCCTTATACCAGGTGCTATCTTTTATGCAGAGTGTTATGCTTGCTAGTGCTGTGAAGAGAAACAAATCCAGAAAGGACAACTGGCGACGAGGATGGGATCGAAGATCACGACTGCAGATAAAGGAGGCAAGTAACATAAGAAAGTACCAGTGCTGAGGAAGCACAAATTACCTGCAGCTAGCATGCAGCATTAAAGAAAAGCAGGAATTCTCTGAGCTGCAAGCCATGCATGCTGCAGCTGAGTTGCAGCCATTGTGAAGTCAGGTAAGTTGAGGGACAATCCATTGAAGGCTATAGGGTGGCCATCTTGAAGTCATGCTCCCTGAGACAAATCCACTAAAATCAATGAGGCGGCCATATTGGAATTAGGCAATTGAAAGGAATACTCATAGCTGGGGGGCATAAAAGCCGGAAAAGCTCTAAAAGAAAAATGTGAAGCTGCCAGAAAGAATACGGTGGTCACCTTTGAGAGAGCTTTTCCAAAATCAAAAGAAAAACAACTATACGCAAGATCTCTACCGAAGAGGGCCAACAAATAATACATAAAGTATAGTGATCAGTCATGTGGCATTATCATACAAGCACATTCCACCAGCATGTTGGGTGGAAAAGAAATATAGAAAGCTAACCCCTGCATTAAAGTGCCACCCCCAGTGACACAGACCAGCACCCAGAATTTGGGTCCCAAATGGAACCAGTGGCTGGAGTCACTGGATGAATTTCTTGCAACAGCCGGTGAGCAAAGAGACGAAAAACGTCTGCTACTACTACTTCAGCTAGTGGGCATGAAGGCTGATGCCTAATCAGACCATTTTCAACAAAGGACGCAGAGACATATGAAAAATGCAAAGAGGCACTACTTGCCCATTTCAACACAAACGTAGACGTGGATCAAGAACGCCTCATCTTCAACGCAGCATGGCAGGAACCAGGTGAATCATTAACAAATTTCATTACAAGGTTACAAAGTCTGGTACAATACTGCAGAGGAAGCAATTCGACTCAGGGTAATTGTGGACTGTTCAATACCAGACACGAAGCGCAAAATCCTTCAAAAGCATCTCTCACTAAAGGAAATCATCAGGAGGGCCGAAGCTGGAGAGCGGGCTAAAGCCAAAGAATTGCACCTCAAAGCAAGAAAGGAAGACAAGAGAAATCAGATGTTTCTCATGTCAGTGAGTAAAGCCCAAGAGACCAAAAGAGCCAGAAAGAGTGAGGGCCATGGCAGACCAGAGACAAGATATCACAATAGACAAAGTGACATGAAATACTCAGATTCAACAATACAATCTGCAGTGGATGATGGTAAACAAAGCCTGGTACAATCCGGGATTGTGACAGCCAAACTGAAATAACTTCAAGGATTCATTCATCAAACTTTCCAGAGTATTCTGAAGAAGCATCAAGCAGTAGGACAGATCACACAAATGGAATAAATGACAGCATGCCCAACAAGCAAGAAGAAAAAACAAACTACAGAAGATTGGGCAATTCACACCGAACAACCCACTGTTCATCAAGCTACTTAGACTTTTCGGAAGAAGCATCAAGCAGTAAGACATATCAACAAACAACATAAGACTTGGCAATTCACTCAGACTCCAGAAACCGGCATGCATACACACTCAAGACACCTACGGCAATAAAGAAAAAACTGAGAGGTGACAGTTAATACCACATGAGAGGAGCAGAGACAAAATACACTGGAACCAAACAAAAGAAATAAACAATCACCTATCAAATTATCCCCTGGTTGCAAGAGCACATAAGACACTTCAAGAGATGTAGCCAAGGAAACATCCCAAAGATAGCTCCGACTCAAGGAGCAGTTCATCACAATCCATCAGCTCAAGAGATTCACAAGTCAGACCACAGCCAAAAGAACTTCCTCAAAGGAAACCAGCAGAAGATTTGTCAGATCCAGAAAGCATGGCAGCACAATCACTCATGTCAACAGAATCATCTGGCACATCAAGATCCAGTAAACGCCCATGCCGTCAATCACCCAAATGCACAGTGGAATCAGAGAACATTCTCCCTGTTCAGAGCAAAACATCACATGCCGATGACTTAGAACAATCACTTAGCCTACAACGCAACATGTCATGTCTGTTATATTCACATCAAGACATGAATATTATACCTTTACCTCTTATGGGGACAGCTCGGCTGACTCAAAGAGCTTGCAAAATAAGTACAAACATATGAGACATTACCCAGAAATGTTGGGAAAATGTTGTCTCATCACTCTGGAAGAAAGGCAGAAACGTGTTGACAGAGACATGTCATTCTCAAGGAAAGGGGAATGAGAAAGGAACATGTAGATGCCTGGATGGTCAAAGACTTCAGCATTCCCAAACGCAACTGGGAGTGGATGAGGCAAACAAAACAAGTAAATGGGTCCCAGAGCCGACCCTTGCTTTTTGTGAAGCACCGAACCAACAAACACCTTTCTCAACAGAACCCCCACTCAACATCCACAGAGCTAACAAACCGCAGATTAAATATCTTAATGTAAAGAGAAATGTAACCCCTGCTGTCACGTCTTCTAAGAAAGGACATTGTTATATAAGTAGATCAGTAGAGCTAACAAACCAATCAAGGAGCCCAAAGAATGCTCACCTCACCAACAAACACTCCCTGCAACAGACATCACCGCAACATCTGCAGAACTACTCTCAACATTCACAGAGCAAAGAAACCAACTCCAGAGCCCAAAGGATGCACTGAAGAGATTGACTGAATTTCTTTGTAATTGGGGGGGAGATGTCATGTCTTGTCATGTCTTCTAAAAAAGGACATTGTTATATAAGTAGGTCAGCAGAGCTAACAAACCATTCAAGAAGCCCAAAGGATGCTCACCTCAGTAACAAACACTCCCCACAACAGACATCACTCTCAACATCCGCAGAACCACTCTCAACATTTGCAGAGCAATGAAACCGACTACAGAGCCTAAAGTTTGCACTGAAGAGATTGACTGAATTTCTTTGTAAGTGGGGGGGGGGGGGAGATGTCATGTCATCCAGGAAACTTCCTGGGTGGAGACAGGAAGTACCAGTACTAGATTGAGGGAAGCCGAGAGAAGAGGACGTGTGGAGAGTAGCTCTACGTCAGTAGGCCTTGTATACAAGCTGAGATATTAATAAAGATAAGTTAATAGCCTTATACCAGGTGCTGTCTTTTATGCAGAGTGTTATGATTGCCAGTGCTGTGAAGAGAAACCAATCCAGAACAGGACACCTGCTTTCCCTCTGTACAAGATTGAACATAGCCTCAGCCGCCCTATCTAATTTCATGTACTCTGCACATGGACATCAATTCACTGAAATGCCAGAGGTAACGGAAGTATCAACACATGCCCTTTTACCTCCACTTTCAGTCACATACTCATACATAAACACAAATATGTACACTCTCTCACACATAAACACACTGTCACCCTCAAGCACACACACAACATACATTTAAAAGCATTTGTTACTTACCTCAGCTGCCATGGAAGGGCATATTCCAGCTTATCGCACTCAATTTTGTATTACACTATTAGTAAATAATATATTTTATTTCTTCAATATTTTTTATTACACTATTATTAAATAATATATTTTATTTCTTCAATAATAGTGTAATAAAACAATTGACAGAAAATAAAGAGAGTGGAGCCCCATCTGCCCCTGTGTTGCTGGTATTGAATTTGCTACCTCTGAGGCCAGGGGTCGCAAAGGCAGTGGTAGTAGTAGAAAAGGGCAAGCCAGGGTTTGAAGCTGTGATCCCTGGTGACCCCTAAATGATGTCCATGGTGCTGCATGAACTTGGGGTTGCCAGGAGTTAAAGGAATCAAAAATTCTGCACAGAGCTCAGGGCTTGATCTTGCAGCTTTAGGGTTGACAAATGTCTCATACTTGGTCCACAAGCCCTTTTATAAGATATCCCATAGTTGATTGACATATCTAAATTACCCATAAATGAAACAAAAGATTCTACCAGAAAGTACAAGGCTTGGTGTCCTAGACATTAAATTGGCATAGTTGGCATTATGCCAGAATTAGTGAGTTATCGATTTTCAGTACATCACTGGTAGAAATAGAGAAATGGGTAGTTAATTCATTGATATAGATGATGAAAAGCAGGTTTGCCAAAACGCACCCCTGACACCGGCCCCTATCTAGCGGGAAAACATCAGAGATTTATGCAGCTCTGCCTTATCGCACACTGGCCCCTAAATTATCATGTAAGGAGCGCAAGAAATTTACCAATGAGACTTCCACCTGGAGGTCTATCAAAGTCATCCATAGCTTCACCCTATTCACACAATCAAATTCGAAAGATAAATCCATAAAGGCAAGGTAAAGCGCATGGCATCTAGCAATTATAATTTACTCAGATGTAAGTGCAAGTTCAGGCACTGCTCCACTGTATCTAGCCCTGAGTGAAAGCCATACTGTCAATGGGCAAGATGTTGTTGTCACTGGCCCAAGTCTGCAGGCAAATAACAGCAATCTTCCCTAAAATTTTCTCTGAACTGTCTTTGAGGGATATCGACCTGTAACATTTACATTTATGGGACCCTCGGCCAATTAAAAAAAAATAGGGACAATTATAGAAAGGGCCCAGGAATTTGGGACCCTACTGCACAGAGAATTGTTAAACCGATTAGTAAGTAGAAGGCTCCAAACATCCATATAGAACTTTATTAAGTCCATTAGGATCCCATTGGGCCCCGGAGCTTTATCACTTGAGGTTTGGCTAATGGCATCAGCCACTTCCTGATGGGAGATCTGAAGAGGGGGGATTTATCTAGATTCACCTCTAGCCTATTACTGCATATCATATCTATTTGCAGCTGATAAATAGAATTAAAATGCTTATACCACTCTAGGCCAGAAAAATTGTAAACTAGGAGTTGGTTCAAAGGTGCACCACGCTGGCGAACTCCGGTGACTATATCCCAAAATACTTTACTATTGTTCTGGGCAGCTGCTATCTCCAGCTTTTCCCAGTCCATTTTGTTCAGTGATTTTTTCGATAACAGATTGCTTGAAGTCCTTCCAGGCCTCCTGCACTTTTTTTTAACATCTCTTGGGCATCCCAACAAAGCCTTCCTCAGGCGGTGGTTAGCTGCTGAACAATTTGTATTAAACCAGCATAGATGATCTGGGCCACAAAACGTGGTTTCAACAATGACTCGATACAAGAGCATAACATTTGGTAGCAGGTAGATTCCCTGGAATCCGCTGCTAAACATCCCATAAACACTAGCAGATGAGTTTTAATAAGTAGACTGAGCGTAGAGCTAGGATCTTTTAAATGCCAAACTAATCGGAGCCCATCCCTAGAGTGCTGATTAAATATGGCACACACACTTGATAATTTATCCCTACCCAGGGGAAATCCTCCCTCCTTTGGGAAAGCATTGTGGTCCCCCCATTGGGTTTCTGGGGTTGAGCTGTTAGAGCACCACTGTAAGAAGTACCTGGGAGCAAAAATGTAGTCAGTATTGGATGAATGTTCCCCCCGTAGATGGGCTTGCTCGACCCTTCACCCTGAAAGAAATGTATTACATCTACAAGGTGGTGAAAGACTACAAATTACCTCAGCTCCCTCCCTCTACTATCCAGGGGTGCTACTTCAGCTGCTGAGTCCAAGAAACCCACCTCTTCGGGCAAGTCCCCAAGTTTAGCGTTAAAATCACCACATAACAGAAATCTAGGTTGAAGTGCGATGCCAGACCAAATAGATTTTAAGCTCATGATAAAGAAAAACAGCCCTTCAATTAAAGGGCAAAAAATTATTAATAAATTCAGTATTACAGAAATGTATCAGATAAAAAAAAAGAGCCTTGGCTATCCTTAATAAGCATGGCCTGGAAAGCAGGAAGACGTGAATCGATACCTGATACTCCTGCCCAGAGATTAGCTTGACCCATATTGAGAGTCCCCTTCTAGCTCTCCCATGTGGAGAGGCTATAGCAGGGTAACAGTAGCAGGAAAACCCCTGCATGCAACTGATGTGATAGTCCATGTTTCATGCATGACATTGAAATCAAATTTACCAGCCATTCTGGATGTAAGACCTTATCTTTTAACCCTGCCACATTCCAGCTCACCATTGATATAGAATAGCTAGACCTTACCGCCTCTACATCAAGCCCGTTCTCCCCGATTACAAACCCCAAGATGCAGCTGTGGGCAAGCTTCTCAAGGGAGGTTGTAACAGTCAATCGACTTCTGATAAAATATCGAACTCATTCCCAAAAGGAAAAACAATCTTAGAAAGGAATAGAAGGCATGACAGAGGAACTTGGTGATAAAGAATCTAGTCTCATTCCAGAGGGATCTTCATCCCCTTTCCCCACACACTGCCAAAAACTGAGATTTCTGGGAGGTGTGCATATCAAATGTGATTTATAAAAGAAACCAAGAGGGAAAGGAACTATGGAACTCCTGGGACTAGAGCTATTCTAATTCCTGCCCAGAATAGCTCATGCTACGGACGGGGATCTAAAATGTATGATAAGACAATCCCCTTGAGCAGTAATGGGGCCCGTGTCAATCCAGCCAATTCTCAGAGTTAACAAAATTTCATCAGAGAGTGCAAAGGGAAAACCCATAAATCTAGCTAACTAGTCCAGTACCTTGTTAAGCAGTACACCATATGACTCCTCCCAGTGTTCCATTAAGGGGTTACACCAGTCCAGACCACAACATAGGGACACACAACTGGGGGTAGATTTATAATGGTCCAATTAGGAAAGAAAACAGATTTAGCTGCATTATCCCCGAGGCCCCCTACCATTGGGATAGTCACTGATGGTTGAATATTGAGAGGCGATAAGTGGACTGGTAGCGCAGCTTCTCTAGGTGGTGGTGGGTGGGGGGCACCTCTGCCAACATTGAAAAATGCTCATTGGTAGAATTTTGTTGGCTAGCTGAAGTGATAGCACTAGGCGTGGCAACCCTTGAGGAGTTGTGCATAGGCAGAGGTTGTTGAGCGAGAAGGCTTCTAAGTTGGGTTTCAATAGCTGCTTAATGAGCGAAGATTGGTGAGAGTTCAGTTCGTATCAGAGTCTTAAATTTAATGATACATCGTCCCTGGACATCTCTTTCCTGACATATCCAAGTGAGGATGTAAACATGCCTATCTCTGAGTACTCCAAAGGCTGGGTCGTAGAGTTCCCTCGTGCAGATATTGAAACAACATCTGCCTGAAAGTCTGTCTGAGTACCAGCATCTGAGGTTCGGCACCATTGGCCTTTCTTGTTTTTCCTCCTTAGCAATCACTGTGTGCCCTCCAATGTGGGAATAACCAACTTTTCCACCAGTGACAAATCAGCTTTAGAGCAGGTATTTGGTGGCCTGAACAAAAGATCCAGGGATTCTTCCTCCACAGGCGCTGAGTAACAACACAAACTTAAAGGCAGCCTCCTGTTGGTGAGAGCTCGTTCCATATTTATAACCACCACTGTCCTCTACAGCACCAGATCTATTGCAGTACACTTTGATGGAGGTGCGGGGGCAGGCAAAGGGCGCGATGCTTTTCTTTTCACCATAGTGAGTGTCAGTAGAAGATATCAATGAGAAACCAACAGAAGAAAGGGACCCCGCTTGATTTTCCACAAAAAGGCAGATGTTGGGAGACCAGGCAATCACCCCTCAATACTAGATTAATTCTAGATCTTAGGCTGTGAGAACTCATGGGCAAAGGCAACCCCAATGAAACACTTCTAAGGAAATATGGGCAGGGCTAAAATATAACACTACCTGGATGTAATATTGATCCTACCATGAACCCGGGCCTCAACTAGTCACAGATATAAGGGGGTGGCCCAGCCCTGCCTCTTCCTGGCGCTGCTGGCAACAGGACAGGCCCGGACTTGGCCTGGGTGTGGCCTGCGTGAGGCTCACACATTGGGATTACACAAGCGATTTATAGCGCGGGTTTAAGGGTCCCGCCCCCTTGCTTGCAGCCTCCTGTGCTGGCGCATGTAGGCTGGGGGGTGGAGTCCCCAAAGAAGAGAACAGTCTGTGGGTGCCAAGCACCCCCTTGTCAAGCTGTGAAGCATTAGTGTTAAATGTGTATAACTTGACATAACTTGCAGCAAAAGACTCATGTTTTACTGCCAATAGCAAAATAATCTGCAAACTGCGCAGTACTTTCCGCAGACATTTGAAAGGTTACAAAATCATACTTTTGCGCACCTTAATGGCCTAGTATAAAGTTTTGAGGGAAAATAAAATGCCCTGATTTCTAGGGAAACACTAAATATGGAGTAGAATCCTGGTCTAGGTTTCCCCCACAGTCGTGGAGGGACTTCAGCCACTGCTTCCACAAGAAACAGGGGATGTTCAGCTCCCTCTGAGCTCTAGGTCAAGCCATGAGTGATGTCACACGATTTCTGGTATGTGGATGGTGCTCTAGAGAATGGGACATGTTAGACCTTGCACCATTGGTGTGCGTATCCCTTCCATTTTTTTTTTGCTGTTGCCTCTGATGTTTTTGCTGGTTTTAGATGCTTTGGGCACTGTGCCACTGCTATTCAGTGCCACAGTGCAAGTGCTCCCTATGGTAAATTGATGTGTGGATTAGTGACTCCATGATTGGCTTATTTGGTTTACTTGTCAGACCCTAGTACAGTGCACTGCGTGTGCCCAGGGCTTGTAAATCAAAAGGTGCTGGTGAGCTTGCAGCACTGATTGTGCCACCCACCAGAGCAGCGTGTAAAGTGTGTCTCAGGCCTGCCATTGCAGAGCCTGTGTGCAGTCTGGTACTGCCATGTTGACTTGGCAAGTGCACCCACTAGCCAGTCCCTAAACCTTCCCTTTTCTACATATTAGTCACCCCTAAGGTAGGCCCAAGGGCAGTGTGCATTGTATGCAAAAGGTAGGACAGGCCCTGATGTGTGTGGCATGTCCTGATAGTGAATTACAGTCAATTTCGTTTTTCACTATTGCAAGGCTACATGTTCCCCATAGGCCAGAATGGGCAGTTAGATTATAACATTTTATAATCCTAACTGACTCAGGTAACTAGGTAGAAATTTGAGTTTAGTATGCCTGAACTCAGAATGATAAAATACATATTATAGTGAAGTTGGTTTTAACATTCTGTGCTTGAAAATACCACTTTTAAAAAGTATGTATTTTCTTGCCTAATCATCCAAGCCTGCCTCTGCTAGGTTGTGTATTCCTTGTCTGATTTGTGAGTGACAGGGGTTGGGGTGGCTCCAGGAGACAGGCTGAGTCAGCCCAGGGCTGAATAGACCCATCTACATGTAGAGCGGTGGGAGGGGTAGCTCCTCGGACCTGAATAGGTCTGTGCCTGCCTTCCACAATGCTGGCTCCACCTCCTGTGGTGTGTCTGAGGACCCTGGCCCATCCTGACAAAGAAGAGAAGGAGTCTTGTAAACAAAGTGCTCCAGAGTTACAAACACTCTCTGCCTTCAGAGACAAAGGATTTTGGTGTATAAAACGGGGGACCCAGACTCCAGAACTTTAGATCACTTCTGGTAATCAAGATAAACCTTTGCTGAGGAGAAGAACCAGGAAGCTGAAGGAGGGAACTACCCCTGGGCTGTGTATTTTGGGGGTTGGCCTGCAGTGGTTGCTTCATTGCCAAAAAAGGAGAAGAGGACTAAGTGTGTTTTTCATGATCTTGAAGAAGAATCTCTAAGGGCTTGAACTTTGAGCTTGCTTCCTCTCTGAAGTCTCATAGATACAAGACTTCACCAACCAGCTCCCCCTGAATTCCCTTGCTGGAAATTGAAGTGCCTGCTGTTGTGCTGGGCCTTCTGAGAGACTGCGTGTCGCTGGGAGCTGGAAGCGCGACTCAACGACGAGAAGCGTGTTGCCGCCGCAGGAGTTGTCATTGCATCGCCAAAGTGCGTCACATCACTGGAGAAGTGTGCCGCCGTCGCAGAGGTCGCCATCGCATCACTGGAGAAGCGTGTCACAGGGCCAGTCGTGGCTCTAAAGATCATCGAGTCGCCGCACGGCCATCGGGCTTGCACGCATCGCCTCAACTTTGTCGCATTGTAACCAAGATGCCATTTTGTCGCAATCACACCGGAGAGAAGTATCTCATTGAGGCGCCATCCTGTCGCATCATAACGGAGAGCAGTAAGAAACCAACGCATCACCTCCCCACACAGTAAGGAAGCGAGCATCAACTCCCCTGAGCAGCAGTAAGGAACCGACGCATCCACTCCCCTAAGTGTAAGGAACCGAAGCATCACCTTCCGTGCGACCCATTTGTTTGCTTTGAGTTACTCATACAAGGTACTTTGAGAGTAAAGTGTTGCATTTACAACTTGAGAGAACTGAGCTATTTTCTACTATTTTAAAGTCTATTTTTGAGTACAGTATTGTGGGCTTTTGTCATTTGGGGCCAGATGTAGGTGAGGGACATTTACCAACTCATAAATACCGAATTTTACCGATTCGGTATTTATGAATCGGTAAATATGAAGGAGGGAGATGTAGCTAATTTTTAAAATAGAATTACCGAATCGGTAACATTCGGTATTTACCGATTCGGTAAATACCGAATCGGTATTTCCTATTGATTCCTATGGGCTGTGAAGCCCATAGGAATCAATGGGAAATACCGATTCGGTATTTACCGAATCGGTACATACCGAATGTTGCAAGGGTGCAGGGGGTGTCACTTTGACACCCTCTAGCACCCGAAGTAAAGACATGTGTGACATGTGGCACACATACATGCCCTAAGGGCATGTCTGTGTGTCACATTGCACAGTGTGCATGCACAGATGTGCATGCACACCTGGATTCGGTATTTTACCACACAATAGGATTGTGTGGTAAAATACCGACTCTTAAGGGCCTGTGACACTCTCAGGAGTGTCACCTACATTTGGATTTACCGAATCGGTAAAATTACTGATTCGGTATTTTACAGAATCGGTAAATTTACCGAATCTGTAAATTTACAGATTCTGTAAAATAATGGCCCCTACATCTAAAAACCCAAATACCGGTCGGTAACGGCCGAATTGCTCTCCTACATCTGGCCCCTGGTCTTGTGTTTAGTCTATATAAAAATACTTATTTTTATAATACAACCTGTGTGGTGTCCATCTGAAGTGTTGTCACTGTATTACTGTATGTGGTCACAAATGCTTTACACACTGCCTCTGAGATAAGCCCCCCTGCTCGTGCCAAGCTACTAAGGGTGTGACAAGGGGTTATTTTAGGAGTGGAGCCCCTTACCCTGACTAGACGCGAGGGTCCCTATTTGGTCAAAGGTACCTACCTCTGCAAACTAGAGACCCCCAAATCTTAACAGGGCAATAATTATGCTTGTATTTCAGTGGTGCTTTATATGGCAAAGAACTGTGGATACTGCACCAGGAACGGTGCTTTACAAATTGGGGCAAAACACATTCTCCACTGACAAGCATGCTTCAAATTTGTAAATTTGTAATAATGTAGATTTTGATATGACAGTCGTGTTTATATATATGAAAACATGGAATGTGGCATTACTGTTGTACTTTACAGAGAACTTCAGTGTGCTTTCTAGTATGGTAGTGGGTTATATAGACAACCTTTGATGTGTATTTAACTGGCACAGGGACAGTAATTGGCAACATTTCTTGCATAGATGTTTGTATTTTTACAGTTCTTTTCAATGAGCACCAGTTAAATGACACATGTGTATATTCATGTTTAGGCACGGGGAGATTAAGGGGCTTATTTGCAAGCCCTTTGCGCTACTAGTGTGTCACTTTTTCTCCCATATAAATAGTGGCAGAACAGCGGCGCAAGCGGTTTGCCCAGAATCACAGGATGTTGAGTGGACTCCAAGAACTGAACCTAGAGCAAATTTACAAGCCCTTTGTGCCACTCAAGAGTTACTTTTTTTGAAGCTCCAGTGGTGCAGTGTGCTAGCCCATCGTTACAAGGCCACGCAAAGCCACCCTGCATGACTTTTCATGACCTTGTAAATATGCCCCCATTTCACACATTGCTCTGCATGAAAGGGGCTTTCGATGGGTTTTACTGAGGGTGTTCCCATGCAGCACCTGTGGATTCTGATGCATTCCAAGATTTACAAGTTATCATAAACCTGGGAATGCGTCAGATTCTAACGCCTCCCCAGGGGAGGCATAAAGCGGTGCAATGAGGAGACATACCTTCATTTCTTCTCAAATTTTCCTCTTTCTATGTGTGCTGCATTCTGCAGCACAAATAGAAGGAGGAAAACAGCATCAATTATTTTTTGTGCAGGGACGTGTTCCTTCCTGCACAAAAAGAGTCATCCCTACAACACAGGCACTCTTGCACCATGGTGAAAGGGTGCCTTCTATGTGTGCTGAATTCTGCAACACACATAGCAGGAGAAAACCACTATCAATGGTTATTTTTGTGCAGGAAGGTGTCCCTTCCTGAATAAAATAATCATCCCTTCAACGCATGTACCCATGTACCATGGTGCCAGGGTGCTTGCATTGTCGATATGCAGCGTATTGTACGCCAGCACAGAGATAAGTGATGGAGCGAGATTTAGAAATAAATTACATTTCAGCTTGCGAAGTTACACTTCCATAATAAATTAATAATATTAATAATCTGTGCTGTGTGAATAACTAATTCAACCTAGATTAAGGATTGCATTTTACATAAACACCTGGGAATCTAATATATGTGCTCATAAACGTGAATTGTGTTGCATTTGCATGTATGTGAAAATAATAAATTAATTCTGTCTATTGTCATGTCAAAACTAAATGCGGCTGTTTATTAATGGCATGTGCTTATTTCTATGTGCTCATGTTTACGTTTTCTGTCATGAATGTTGCACGAATTTGTTTGTTACTTTGTCCGGCTTCTGCTAGGTAACATAGATTAATGGGTTAATTATTAGCAAAGGAGGGTGGGCAACAGAACAAATTTTATTACTTGCATTAATTATTCTTTTGTGTTTGTTTATATACTAGTTAACGTGAAAAGTGGTTTTGGGCCTAGTGCATTTGCAGTTGGCAAAAGTTCTGCTCGGAAAAAGCAAGAGTCCAGCGTGAAAAAAGATTCTCTGCCAAATTAGTTATGTGGAATGAAATAAATAAACGTGATGAGCTGACTGTTCTTTTAGTCAGCGAGGCCAAGGCCAGGAACCGGCAGAGGAGTGTGACAAGCTAAGGAAGTTGCGGACATTTTATTAAAATGTTGCAAGTTGGAGGAAGCTTCACGACTCGAAAGCTGAGGACAATGGACTCTAAGAAAGAGACGGAACTAAGGTTCTGAAGAATGTGATGACATTATGGCCTGTCACTTGACAGCCAATTGAAATTCAGATCGAGCAGAAAGAAATAATTTTTCTATGATTAGTTTGGTTAGAAAAGGTATAAAAACTCTTCCCCTGGTAAGCAGGCTGGCTGCTGCTTGCTGTTCTTTAGATGGACGTGACATGCTGACGGACTTCATTTGGAGCACGTAAGAACTCTTTAGGGCCTAAAGACTTTTACCCTTATTCTTTAATGGAGCAAGTGTAGTTAGGGACTTAGAATTTTATTGATGCTAAAAATACTGTTTTTCTTTGAAATATGCTTTTGAATTTTACTTAAAACTGTCATTACCCTTCTGCAAAGATTTTAATAAAATGCTTTAATAAAAGATTTCTAACGCAAATTTAAAAAATAAATAGTTAATAAATATTTTCTTTGAAAAACAAGCTGGCCTTGTTATTTCATGAGTTTAGGTTACCATTAGCTGATCTTTTCGCCACAGTGGCTTAATTAATCGTAAGGGTTATTTAAAGTATGATGATGAATAGGTTATTTAGGTCACATGATTCAGTTGGTCAAAATATGTCATATTAGATTATGGGCCTTGTGAATTATTTATGATTAATGGTGAGCTTTGTGAAGTTGGGTAGCGTTTGCTTATGGCATATTTCCTATAGGCCGCTGGATCAATTTCCTGGTAGCAGAATTGATGGTTGCTATGGTAACCAACATGCTACATGGTAGTTGCATAGGATCGATGTCTAACATATGTTGAGTTCGTTTACTCGTGTTACGTGTAGTCGAAAGGTTTTTTCCTGCAGTGTGAAAATTCCTAGTTGTACCGGTACAGAGTAGTGTGACATGAGCGAATTCACGCAGTGCATTTGATCTGTTTCAGAATAGTGATATTAATGTATATCACAAGTGTTGTGGCAGTACAACACGTGTTAGGGATATAGGTGTGTTAGAAAGAATGCATGCATAGTGAGGATTATCTATGAAATTCTAGCTTTGAGTATAGGGACAAAGAGCCCGTTCTAAAATTCACTGCGAAAAGAGTAATAGAATATATTTGAACTTGAGTGAAGGGTAAAGTAACGTTGTTTATTTTACTAACGATTCAGGTTTTCTGTGGCTGGTTAGAGTCCTGCCAGAATTCCGTGTATGTATGGTTAGGGATACTTTCCGGTTGAAAATGCGTAAAAGATTCTGTAATCCCGTTCGAGTCAAACTTTGAATTGTTAATTTATGTACATTCAGAGGGAAACGAGTTTGTTATTACCTGTTTGAAGGGTAGAGTAAAAGTTTATTTTATCGGCGAATGTATATTCTGTGAGAATAGCGTTGTCTATTCCACACAAAAGAATACTTGTATGTTTGAAAATTCTGTCACTTTATTTTAGAGAAACAGACAAATGGTTTGTTCTTTTCTGTCGTTAATAATCGAGTTTTCATTGAAAAAGTGTTCTTAAAATGGCGCTGTGAAAAGTTTTTGTGCAGGAGGGGTGAGCACTGAGTGTGAGACGCGAGAAACCGCAGCGGCAGTATACGTCACACGGTCCGCGCAACGATTGGATAGCATACGTCACAGACTGTACTCTAATTGGCTCTTGTGACTCTGACGAACTGTAAACTGATTGGCTTTTTAGAAAAGCACCATATCTATTGGTTGAGCAAAGTGGTGACGTAGCTCAACCCTGATTGGTTTGTTGGTGTGTTTCGCGCACGGATTGGCTAGATTAGCGAAACAACTAGGAAATAATTTCAATAATTTCCAATTAAGCGGATTTGATTTCAAAATGAGTTATTTTTACAAAAAAAGACAAGAAAAAGCTTACATTGTTTCAGAGATTTAAAAATGTTATTTCTCCCGATAAGAAAATTGAAACGCGAGGTGGAAAATTACTTCATAAATACAAAACACCTGCAGCGTATATGGAAGGTGAATATGGTTATCATACTTGCCTATGGTTTGATGTTTGGAAACATTATACAAAAGACGATGGAGTTTTAGCTTGGCCGGAAGATGGTTCATTTAATATGAGAATTTTGAGAAATTTGAGAGAAAAGATGTCAGCTCTCGTACCAAAACCCAGACCAACACAATTCGAAGCTTTGGTAGAATGGGAGGATGAGATGTTTCAACTACAGAAGGAAGCAAATGGTTTAATTAGACCTCCTAAAACATCGATTTACAAACGAGAAACACATGAAGATAGAATGCGTATGTGGAGACAGTCAGACATGTGTGATGGTCTCTATGTAATAAGAGAAATGTTTTCTAGTACGCCAGGTGAAAAGAATACCCAAAAGAAAAATAATGTTGTTGTAGAAAGTGAATCAGAGGATGCAGTTTTAGAAGAAATTTATATGACCAACAAAAAACAGACTCCGAAAAAACCAGCTTGTTTATGGTCCACTCCAATGGTTTCTCCAGGAACCACACCAAGTGCACCTCCATTAAATGAAGGATTACCCAGATTATATCCAAATAATTCTGAAATTTTTTAAACTCTAGAAAGAACAAAATATAGTACTAGTAATGAAATCAGAAATTTTCCTGAAACCCCAATGGGAAGGGAAGTTCATAGAAATTCAATGGGAGCTGACAGAAATGAGGAAGATGCAAATACTTCAGAATATTTACGATCAAAAGGAGAATTAATTCGTCAGTTAACCAAGGGCATAGAACCGGTGACAGTTCCAGTAACGAATGGTCCTGTTCAACCTGTTTTTGATCAAGGAGAAATTAAACAACCAGGTTTGACAATTCCATTAAACGCAGAAATCCAAAAGGTAGCTGAGAAATTTTATTCCGAATTAACTGAAATACATCGAGAGAAAACAAAAATGCCTGATTTAACTTTTAATGAAAGTTCTCTAAACAGAACACCAATGGGTGCAGAGTCAGATGTTGAATCTTCAGAAAGAGCAGAATCTGTTTCAAAACTTGATGTTGCAAAATTAAAAGCAGATTTAGAGGAGTTAATAATTGGCACAATTGGTCCTGACAGTTTGAAGTATTATCGAGATGATGAACTCTTGTTCATCAGCAAAAGCATTCAATGGAAAACAAAGAATAAATATGTACAGTTGGAGGAATTGGCTGCAGAGTTAGAAATTGATTTGAGCAGACAGAAAAATTTGGGAAAACATTACAGAATAGACTTTACTGAGAAAGACGTTGGGAACTTTAACACAATGGGAAGAATTTTGCATATAAAAGAATTGATTGTATACATCAAAAAGTTGGGTGACTTGAGTAAATGAAGAGTAAAGTGGACTAAAAAGAAGGAAGATGAGAGACTAGAGAAACTGGCTAAACAGTTTCCAATGAGAGAGATTGCAGGAGGTGGTTATGTTCATGTTCCATGGTCAAGACAGGACATTCTGTTATTTACAAATGATTTTCCTCCGCTGAGAGAAAAGCCAGTGGAATGGTATCGACAGGTGGACATATTCATCAAAGTTTCGAAAGTTCTGTGGATTGATTTGGATGGATTTTTTGACATAGTGGTCACATCAGATCTTTGGACAGAATGTAAAATTGCTGTGAGTTGGCCAAAATTGGAACCAGAACAAAATAAAGAAACTGGTGCTCCAGCATCAGAGGTCATGGATCTATATGACAAAGTGATTTACTGGTTAAAAGAAAAGATTCCCCCAAAAGAAGTGGATTGGGTAAAAATAGACAGAACAAATCAGGAACCAAAAGAATCAGTTCATTCGTTTTATGAAAGATTATTACAAGTTTTCAAGCAGTACAGTGGCTATGAAAAATTAAATGAAAAGGACATGAGCCACTTCGTTTACAGATTTGTTTATGGTCTTAGACCAGAAATTGGAGAAATGATCAGGAATAATATTGTCGGATGGCAATCAAATTCTGTAGATAATATTTTGAGAAAAGCAAAATATTGTAGTGATGAATTAGAAGCAAAACAGAAGAAATTAAAAGAAAAGGCAATGTGGGCACAGGTGAAGGTGGCTGAACATCAAATTGCAAGCCTGGAGAATAAAAATTTAAATTTTGTTCAGAATCAGAATCAGGAACAGGGGAAGTTAAAAAATAACTTTAATAAGCCAAAATTTAGGGGCCGATTAGGATGGAGGATTTTCCGCCTCCTCCGGGCCGGCGGAAGCCACCTCCGGCCCGGAGGAGGCGGAAAATCCTCTGCGGAGGCTCCAAAGACCCACCGCCAAATTAGGATGGCTGGTGGGTCTGGAATTCCGTCCGCCGCTTTTCCGCCGCGGTCGGCTTCCGACCGCGGCGGAAAAGCTATAACATGGCAGGCGGTGTCTATGAGACACCGTCCGCCATATTATGATGGTTGTGTTAAACTGCTTTTCCACGGCGGCTTTTCCGCCATGGAAAAGCATACGGACATTCACTTTGGGGGCCCGTTGCGGGTCCCCTGGGTGAATGGGGGGTGGGGGGTGCACATGGGGGGTACCTATGGTACCCCCCTGCATTTGCGTGCACAAAGCAGCAGGCACCGTGCGGTGCCTGCCGCTTTGTGCATGTAAATGTAACACATGCTTTTTTAACATTGCGGCGGGTGCAGCTTGTAGCTGCACCCGCCGCAATGTTAAATATAGAGGATGTGACCGCCACCCTGGCGGTCACATCCTAATCAGCACGGAGGGAACGCCGCAGCCCCTGCGGACGTTCCCTCCTCCTCAAGGGTGGCGGACGGACGCAAGTCCGTCCGCCATCCTAATCGGCCCCTTAATGTTAACATTGAGGAATTAAAACAGAAATTACCTTGTTTTAATTGCGGCGAAATTGGACACTGGAAGCGTGAGTGTAAAAACCCGCCCAGAAATTTTAAAAATGCATCATTAAATCCACAGATGCAGAATGATGTAGATCTGCAACAACAGCTACAGCGACAGTTGAATGATTTGAGTCTTCAGCAACAGCTACAGCGACAGTTAGTACATCAGCAGAGTCAGATTCCACAGCCTCCTCTACCAAACTGCGGGGGTGGGCCGAGGTATAACCAAAGTACAGGATTCAGCGGAGGTGAACAGGTAATAAGAAAACAAATGCCAAATGTGCAAATTGCATCAGGACAATTTTTGTTCACAGGAAACCAAGGGAGTGATTCTGATGACTGCTTCTGACGGTGCCCGAGAGAGGAGGAAGAGTGTGTAATTGGAGCCACTCTTGAGGTTGACCAGTCTGGTCCATATGTAAATGGTAAAGTGAATGATGTAGAAATCACTTTTCTTCTGGACACTAGTGCAACCTGTTCTACTGTTAGATCAGTGGAAATTGAAAACCTGCCTCTCTCTGGGGATACCATCCAAGTAGTTGGTGTAAGTAATCAGCAAATTAAAACAGATTTGACAGAACCTGTGAAAGTGGAAATTGGCAATTTTAAAGACAAACACAGGTTTGTAGTTTGTAACAGCAGTCCTGTAAACTTGTTGGGTAGAGATATATTGTGCAAAATGAATTGCAAAATATATTGCTCTCCAGAGGGTATTGAATTACAAACTATGGAGGAAGATGGACTATACAAATTAACAATGTTGATGCTTGAAGCAGAAAAAGCAAAATTATTTTCTGTATTTGATAAAGAAAATCTGCCTGAAGAATTAAAAGAGACAGTCAAAAATGAAATTTGGGATTTGAAATGGGTCTGATGAAAAATGTTGATCCAGTCAAAATTACAGTGAAACAGGGGATTGAATTTCCAAACATACCACAATATAAAATGAAAGCTGAAACAATTGAGGGTGTCATTCCTGTGATTGAAAAATTCATTAAGCAAGGTGTTTTGAAAGAAATTGAGAGCAGTCCTTGTAACTCACCGATTATGGGAATCAAAAAGCCAAATGGAACGTACAGGATTGTTCAGGATTTGAGAAAGATTAACCAAATTGTTGTTCCTTGTTGTCCAGTTGTTCCAAACCCAGCAGTCATTCTTTACCAGATTCCGCATGATGCAGAATGGTATACTG
Source organism: Lissotriton helveticus (assembly GCF_964261635.1). Taxonomy (NCBI): domain Eukaryota; kingdom Metazoa; phylum Chordata; class Amphibia; order Caudata; family Salamandridae; genus Lissotriton; species Lissotriton helveticus. The sequence continues at coordinate 207,951,041 of NC_136063.1, read as the reverse complement.
TCATTGACCTTTGCAATGCGTTCTTTACTGTTCCATTGCATCCAGAGAGTCAGGAAATCTTTGCGTTCAGGTTCCAGAGTAGGACCCTAGCATAGTGTTGAATTCCTCAAGGGTATACAGAGAGTCCTTCTATCTTTAATGAGCTGTTAAAGAAATCTTTGGAAAATCTAAATTTACCTGGCAGATCAATATTGGTCCAATACATTGATGACCTGTTAGTGGCAGCAAAATCAAGAGAAAATTGTGTAACAGATACGATTACTCTTTTGAATCACTTAGCAGATGAAGGACATAAAGTCTCTCCTCCAAAATTGCAGTTTTGTAAACAAGAAGTAAAATATCTTGGTCATAGAATTGCAAAAGGAATCAGACAGGTAACTATTGAAAGAATTAAAATGATTCAGGGAATGCAACCTCCAAAAACACAAAGACAGGTCAGAATGTTTCCGGGAATGGTTGGCTACTGTCGTCAATGGATTAGTGGATTTTCAGTGATTGCAAAACCACTGCAGAGACTGACAAAAGCAGACATAAAAGATCCAATTGTCCTTACTGAAACTGAGTTGGAAGCTTTTGAAAAGTTAAAAAGAAGTCTATGTGAAGCTCCAGCTCTGGGCATGACAGATTATGAGAAGGATTTTGAACTGTCTTGTAGTGAAAGAGAAGGATGTGCATTGTCTGTGTTAATACAGAGACATGGAAATTTAAGGAAACCTATTGCATACTTCTCAGCAGTTCTTGATCCAGTTGCAAAAGCATTACCAGGTTGCTTAAAAGCAGTTGCAGCAACTAGTGTGAGCCTTGAGCAAAGTGAAGGAATCATAATGGGATTTCCTGTAAAAGTCTACGTTCCTCATTCAGTTGAGATTCTTCTTACAAGGAGTAAAACGCAACACTTAACCAGCAATAGACTCACAAAATATGAAAAAATTATTCTGGGATCAGATAATATTTCAATAGCAAGATGTGTGAATCTAAATCCTTCCACATTGTTGCCTGATGGTACTGTAACTGAAATTGGAGATGAAAACTATGTAGATCATGAGTGCTTGGATGTTTTGGAATACTGTACCAGGCCAAGGCATGACATTAAAGATGTACCTTTGCCTATTTCAGATCATGTTTACTTTGTTGATGGTTCCTGTCTGAGAACAGAAGGAGGCTTTTTCAGAGCAGCCTATTCAGTCTGCACAGTTGCAGATGTTGTGGAAGCATCATGTCTTGAAGGAATTCGTTCAGCACAAGTGGCTGAATTGATTGCTTTAATTCGTGCATGTGAAAGAGCAAAGAATTTGAGAATCACCATAATAACTGATAGCCAATATGGGTATGGAGTTGTGCATGATTATGGACAGCTCTGGTCTCAGAGAGGCTATATGACATCAGCAGGTTCACCAATCAGAAACGCAAAATTGATCAAAAGACTGATTGATGGCATACAATTACCAGAGAAAATTGCAGTGGTAAAATGTGCTGCTCATAAGAAGGGTGAAGATTGTATCACCAAAGGAAATGCTTACGCAGATGAAATGTCAAAATATTGCGCAAGAAACAATTTTGCACTTAATCGGGAGAAAAACGATGAGCATGTTTTAAATTCATTAATGCTAACATCAGTAGTTGAGACATGGCAGGAAGTAAAAGATTTACAAGATGAAGCTGATGATGATGAGAAAAATTCATGGTTGAGAGCAGAATGTAGGCAGAGAGATGAGGATGGAGTTTGGACTTACAAAGATGGCAGGGTAGTTTTACCAAATAGCATGATTGCTGACATGGCCAGAATGTATCATGGCCCAGGTCATATTGGAAGAGATTCGATGATTAGGCTTTTCAAAGAAACTTGGTTTAATACAAAATTCTGAACAATTGCAGAATCTCTTTGTCAAAGGTGTTTGACTTGCCAACAAATGAACCCAAACAGAAAAACAATTGTGGGAACGGGAACCATAGGACGGGAGGGTGGTCCTTTCACCAGATTACAGATGGATTTCATTGAGATGCCCAAACATAACAAGCTACAATATGTTTTAGTATTTGTTTGTTTGTTTTCAAGATGGGTTGAGGCATTTCCCACTCGTCACAGCGATGCAGTTACTGTGGCAAAGTTGCTTTTGAGAGATATCATACCAAGGTACGGTTTCCCTGTGACTCTGGAGAGTGATAGGGGAGGTCATTTTGAGAACAGACTGATGAAATTAATTTGTGAAGCATTACACATTGAGCAGAAGTTGCACTGTGCATACAGACCAGAGGCATCTGGAGTTGTTGAGCAAATAAATGGAACAATAAAAAACAGAATAGGGAAAATGTGTCTAGCAACAGGTATAAAATGGACAGATGCTCTTCCACTTGTTTTGATGACTCTAAGAAGTACACCAGATAAAAAGACAGGTTTAAGTCCACACGATATCCTTATGGGCAGAGTCATGAGACAAGCATTTATACCAGTAGGAAAACTGTTGAGCATTAATGACAGTGCAATTTTGGAGTATTGCAGGAAGCTGTCTGATGTTGTGAATTCTGTATCTAATCAGGTGGGAACTGAAGTACAGTCAAGAGACAAAGAGCAAGCACATGATCTGTCACCTGGAGATTGTGTGAGAACGAAAATTCACCGAAGAAGAAACTGTTTGGTGCCAAGGTGGCAGAAACCAAGACAGGTGATACTTGTGACAACGAATGCAGTGAAGTGCAGAGGCATAAAAAGGTGGATACATCCGAGTCATACTATTCCTATACCTACTCCTGAAAACTCCGATGAAGAAAGTGAATCAACAGCTGATTCAGATTCTGAAGAAGAAGCTGAAGGAAATCCAGATTCTGAAGATCGACAGGGAAGTCGACATCTGGAAAATCCATCTGTGAATGAAGATTTGACTGAAAAGGATTTGAAAATTATTGTTGTAGACTCTGAAAATGATGAAGATCTGCTAGAAAAAGAAACAGAAGTGACAGAAGAGTCTAATCAAATTCAGAAGCAAGACCAGGAGAGTATCGAAAAGCAGAAAGAAAGCTCTGAATGCAGGGACAAGAAATCTGAAACTGGGAAGTTGAAGGTAATTGAAGAACAAGAAGAAGACGAATTGCCAAGTACCAGTTGTGAAAGTAATGTTCCTAACGGAGTGAGGCTGCCGAGTAGAGAAGAACCTGAGTCAAGAATTGAAATTTCTGACAGTGAATTTGATGAAAGTGATGAAGATTCCGAAATAAGAAAATTCAGAAAAAGATCTTGGAGAACAGAGTCTAATGTAACTGAGCCAAAGAAGAAATTTTTAAGAAAAGGTGATACCGGGCCAAGTGAAAACGGAGGGCTGAGATTTAGATTAATAAAGAAATCCAGAGAACAAGTGAATGAGATAACTAGTCAAAAAGACCCTGAAAAGAAAGCAGAAATAGGAAAGAAAATATAAGTTATCTCTAGAAAGACAAAGAGAGTTTTAAAGCCAAACCAGAAATATAAGTATCCTGAATGGGCTTATATTATTATACCACCTGTAGTTGAGGTAAATAGTAGTAGTCAGGAAGAAATTGAAGACAATAGTGACAATGATTGAGGTACTAATCTGTTAAAATTTAGGTTTTTGTTTTTGGCACAATGCTGAAGAAATTGTGTTAGGTGACGTAAGGTCGAAGAAATTGTGTTCAGCTGAAAATAACTTGTGACGTAAGGTCGAAGAAAAGCTGTTAGAGGATTTAAAAAAAAAAAAAAATGTTAAAAGGGGGGGTGTTTAAAAATTTAGGTTTTACATTTAGACATAATTTTAAAAATGTGTTTTCTTTTTCTGTGAAAAGGTTAGTAAAATGCCTTTTGTTATTATTACTAATACCTCAAAATGCTCAATCTTTAAGAGATGCTGCAAGATGACTTTGATATGTATGCTCATATTAATTCTGCTCTGGTTAGTTTTAGCCGCCATCTTTCCTTTCGGGATCGATAAGGAGATGTACAAGGTCAATATGATAAGCAAAGCTTCAGTTAGTCAAGACAAACATAGTGCAACAGACAAAGTTAACAAAGTTATTGATCACAGACCAGAAGTTCACCAAGATAGGTCTGTTAGTGATTTTTCTAGCAACACATTTTCAAAACTTTTGGGCGAATATGATAAGGTTATGAGTGTCAAAGATTGTTACATCTGTGTAAAGTTGCCTGCTTCTGTGAGTGACATACAATATGCTTCCTCTTACATATGGCATAACATGCAGTGTGATAGCTAGCTTATTTTATCAGACTGGTCGTTTAGAATATTATTACTCTAACTATGATGAAATTTTTGCTAACCTGAAAATTGAGAAGGCTTTAAATAAACATAAACAAGCTAAACAGATGAGGGAATTCTTTTTGGTAACTAATGAACTTACCTAGGAGTATGCATATAGAAATAATTTAACCTGCAAATTGAGAACTGAGGAAAAGACTTTCCTGAATCTTGTTGAGGAGAGAAGAGCAATTTATAAAAGAAATGAGATGGTGAAGCAGACAAAATCAAAGATCTGGCAAAAAGAAGACGAAAAGTTAAATGGCAAATCTTTTGAAAATGTTGCAATTCATATAGACAAACCAATTAGTGGCAAGCTTTGCATTAGAAGAGATAACACACTTTTTGATCATTATTTTGTGGGAGCTAGCAATTGTGAAGACACTTATCAGGTCATGGGGAGTTGGGGATTTAAAGGTGGTAAAGACCCAATTTTTCCTGGAATTTATTTTGTCTGTGGAGACAAAGCCTATTATAATCTCCCGGACCATTGGTATGGGACATGTTTTATTGGTCTTGTTTTCCCGAAAATATTCCATGTTGACAGAAATGCAGAAGGCTCATTTGAAATCAGTAATCATGTAAATAGGTACAAAAGAGAAAGTTTCACAGAAATCTTGGGAGATATTTTTGAAGCAGTGATACCATTAGTAGGTATAACCCTGAATGCAGGAAGAATTAGAAAATTGTCCACAATAGTTGACAGATTGTCAACTGACACAGCTGGTGGTTTCCAATTAGTGGATACCGAGGTCATTGCAATCAGATCAATGGTAATGCAAGATCGCCTTGCCCTGGATATGCTCCTAGCAAAAGAGGGAGGAGTCTGTGGCATTTTACATGTTCAGCGCTGCTGTACATATATCCCAGATGAAAGCAAAAACATTGAAATGTACATTAAGAACATCACAGAGATGCATTCGGAAATAGTTCCCTTAGAAGAGGATGATTTTTCTGAACGACTTTCTAAAAGATTTCAGGCTATCAAAACCTGGTTTCAAAAGATTGGTGGATCAATTCTTGGCAAGATTCTAACACCTTTGATTGTAATAATTTTTGTGATAGTTTTGTTGAAGATCAGTTGTATGTTACACATGAGAAAAAAAGTACCTGAAGGAAAAGAAGAGGATTTACAAAATCAAAAAGGAACAAGAAAGAGAGATAGAGCTGTAGGAGTTTCGTAGAGCTCAATATGATAGTTGTAAACAAACAGCTGAGACAAGTCTTTAGAAAATACTAATACAATGAAATCAAACCATGTTCATCTTAGATAAAATTTGTTAAATTTTGGGTGTAGTGTGGTGATTTGGAAATCACCATAATAAATTAATAATATTAATAATCTGTGCTGTGTGAATAACTAATTCAACCTAGATTAAGGATTGCATTTTACATAAACACCTGGGAATCTAATATATGTGCTCATGAACGTGCATTGTGTTGCATTTGCATGTATGTGAAAATAATAAATTAATTCTGTCTATTGTCATGTCAAAACTAAATGCGGCTGTTTATTAATGCCATGTGCTTATTTCTATGTGCTCATGTTTTCGTTTTCTGTCATGAATGTTGCACGAATGTATTTGTTACTTTGTTCGGCTTCTGCTAGGTAACATAGATTAATGGGTTAATTATTAGCAAAGGAGGGTGGGTAACAGAATGAATTTTATTACTTGCATTCATTATTCTTTTGTGTTTGTTTATATACTAGTTAACGTGAAAAGTGGTTTTGGGCCTAGTGCATTTGCAGTTGGCAAAAGTTCTGCTCGGAAAAAGCAAGAGTCCAGCGTGAAAAAGATTCTCTGCCAAATTAGTTATGTGGAATGAAATAAATAAACGTGATGAGCTGACTGTTCTTTTAGTCAGCGAGGCCAAGGCCAGGAACCGGCAGAGGAGTGTGACAAGCTAAGGAAGTTGTGGACATTTTATTAAAATGTTGCAAGTTGGAGGAAGCTTCACGACTCGAAAGCAGAGGACAATGGACTCTAAGAAAGAGACGGAACTAAGGTTCTGAAGAATGTGATGACATTATGGCCTGTCACTTGACAGCCAATTGAAATTCAGATCGAGCAGAAAGAAATAATTTTTCTATGATTAGTTTGGTTATAAAAGGTATAAAAACCCTTCCCCTGGTAAGCAGGCTGGCTGCTGCTTGCTGTTCTTTAGATGGCCGTGACGTGCTGACGGACTTCATTTGGAGCACGTAAGAACTCTTTAGGGCCTAAAGACTTTTACCCTTATTCTTTAATGGAGCAAGTGTAGTTAGGGACTTAGAATTTTATTGATGCTAAAAATACTGTTTTTCTTTGAAATATGCTTTTGAATTTTACTTAAAACTGTCATTACCCTTCTGCAAAGATTTTAATAAAATGCTTTAATAAAAGATTTCTAACGCAAATTTAAAAAATAAATAGTTAATAAATATTTTCTTTGACAAACAAGCTGGCCTTGTTATTTCATGAGTTTAGGTTACCATTAGCTGATCTTTTCGCCACAGTGGCTTAATTAATCGTAAGGGTTATTTAAAGTATGATGATTTCTTTTACTGCAGTATGTAAATAAATGTATATAATTTGTGAATAGGTTAATTAGGTCACATGATTCAGTTGGTCAAAATATGTCATATTAGATTATGGGCCTTGTGAATGATTTATGATTAATAGTGAGTTTTGTGAAGTTGGGTAGCGTTTGCTTATGGCATATTTCCTATAGGCCGCTGGATCATAAGCACAGGGATGTGTTGCATTGTTGTAAATATGATGAGCACTTTTCTAATAAGGCAGCTCGGTGCAAAAAGATGGCTTGCAGCGCAGCATCATTATCTTGTAAATATGCCCCCTGGTTTCCCAGTACCAAACCCAGCAGCTCTGGCATTAACTCCTTATTTTCTCCCACTTTTAAGTTTGGTTTTGTTTCTCTTGTCTTATGAAGGTAACATTTACTAGAGGGAGAACACTGTATAAAGTAGTACGCGCATTTTCATGGCACAAATGCCTGTCTCCTTTGCTTTCTGTATCTTTCCTTCTTTGGGGAAATAAGCTCACTCACACGGTGTGACTTAGGGCTCGTTTGAACATTTTGGTCAGGGCTGGTTTTGGTTCCCAGTCTGTCGCTGTGCTCAGCACTATGCACTAACTCCCCTGCGTGCTTCCTGCAGTGGTGGTGGCAGCTCACAATGAAGCCAGTCGGCGAGTAACAGTCCAAGGTGCACATCCGTGATTATGATATGTCAGGCTTTGGGGTGCACACGTATGAATCAAATGACTGTGAGGAAACCGAATGTAGTTATTACCTGGCTCCCTCAGTGAAAAAGAGACAGCTCTAGTTCCGATAAATAACTCACATTCCAAATTAATAAAAAAATAAAATAAAAAAACATGACCAAAAGTGATAAATCAAATCAAAAAACAACTTTATTCGGTTTTACGTATAGAAAACCATAAAAGTTACACATTATCCAATTATCATTTAAAACTGAGGTTTGCAAAAATTGCAGTGCATATCAGTTATCAAAGAGAAAATTGATCCATTGGTAAAAAGACATATATATATATATATATACCTCACATTAAAACAAGAGGTGCTTTCTACCAATAAAATAGCTAAGCTTCCCGGCAAGCCCTGGTTCTCACCGTAGATTTCAGGTAGCCCACGATGAAAAAGATGCAATCTGCTTTACACAGTTGCAGATACAAAAGCGCGGAGTGAACCTGGTTAAAATCCAGCCTCTTTAAAAGGGGAAGTAAAAAATATCGCTGGGGTACCTCGTAAAATTTACAGAGTAACATGAAGTGTAGCAAATCCCGTGAGTCACGCCGTTGCAGCCACAGGGTGCTAACACCTGTCCGCTGTAGCACCCTTTTGGAATGGCAAGTAACAAATGGAAAATGTCCAGATGAAACCTGGACAATAAAAACCGTGCATAAGTGGACAGTGACCCCAGGCTCTATCGACGAGTTTGTTTTTAGTGCCAGAAATTTTGCAGACGCTATGTTTTCGCACTTCCAACTCATCTCTTTCTAGCTTCCTTATACAGCTAAAGGCTTTATTTACGAACTCCACATCCTTTTTTACAATAGTGTCAGGCTTTAAAGAAGTTCAGGACACCCCGGCTCTACAAAGTGATAGTTACCAAGTGTTCCATAAGTTAAAGGGACAAATGAAAAATAATCATTAATGTCACCAATGAAGATTTAATGGTAATAAAGATCTGAGCAATCACAATAATTCAAAACCTGACTAACGCTAAAATGTTGGTAAAACGAATAGATTAAGAATTCACAATGAAAAAAATATAAATCAAAAAAATATACATTGTCCTCTAAATTTGCCATGGGACCAGTATCTGTTTAGACCAGGAAGCCTTGATGAACTACTTTGGTCAATTACAAAGTAACAAATATTCCAAATTGGCCAAAACTGAAAGTGTAACTAGGCAAGACTCCAGGGGCTTTACGTACAATCTGGGGTGGTGCTGGTCCCCATTGGACATCAGCTATAACAATTATGAAGCTAAGTCAAGGATGCTGTCCATCTGTCGGATGTCACTTAAATCTTCAAGATATATCGCTTTGGCCTGGTTCACTCACAGAAAATGTTGCTTGGTGTTCCCTACCTGGAATCCATCAATGAATCAATCACTGCTTTTCACCCGAGAGGGTATCCAGGCATTATGCTGTGGAGTCAGTTGAAAATCCAGGTTTTGAGAACCTTCCTGAAGTGTCTCAGTGGGGGTGAAGGGGGAAGGGGTGTCCTCCGATACAGCAGCATTGGATGCGTGCTATATGTGCGAGGGCAAGATGCGCAGATCGGATGTTCCTGGAAGGAAGATGGAAGTTCAGGCAGTGGTTCATGTAGGTTGGTCCTTGGTCATGGAGGGCTCTGTAAGCTGGACTAACATGTTACAGTCCACTTCAGGATTCCAGTCAATATGACACCTAGCACAGATCAGTAAGTTCCTCTCATGACAAAGGAAGCTCCCCATACCACGGCATCTATGAGTCAAATGTCTTCCAATACCCTAAATTGACATAGCTTGGATATACCTGGACCATTATTCAGGAGATTGCCATCTTACAATTTTGGAACACTTCTTTCCAACAGAAGAACTCAGGTGATTTTTCTCATTAGCTCCTCAAATATTTGTAGCCTCTTATAAAAAATATCACATGTCGGCTATATCAAGTCTTGAACAAAAGCAAGTGGCATGCAAGGCTTTTAAACAAAGATTCTCTATATTATTGAACTAGCGAAACTAGTTATACCCAAGGTAAGGTCATTTCTCCTAAAACAACACAATTTTACAGGTCTATTAGATCGTTCGTATACTAAATTGCCCCAATCGAGAGCAGGATTGAAATTATTTTTTTAATTCCTACATGCTTCTCCGAGTTCCCTCCCTGCCTCACGATTTGCACTTGTAGAATAATTTCTATTTCCTTCGTGTTCCTCGGAGCAGTTTTCGCACCGAACACCCTTTTTGCACTACTGCTGGCCTGGTATGATAGATTCTGTGTGAAAAACATTGAAGAATTCTTAGGAACATTCAAAGCTTTTTTGTTGTTTCGCCCATTAGATTTGCCTTTTTGTTCGAGGAATGCCTGTATCCAAATACAAATTGCACTGAGGAGCAGAGCCTGAAATGGGAGATAAATTGGAATTACAAACTGCAATAACTGAAGCGTATAATCGAAATGCTCGCTGGCGCCCAGGGTTAAAGACAAGCGCCAGACGAGAGGTAGAGATTAAAATGGTTTGAAAAGGATTTGTACACGTCACTCAGCTGCCTAAAACATCATCCGGAGCCGCCTCTCTGATCTGTGGCTTGTTCTATCTTCTTGACAATAAGTAAAGCATCCGGATGTTTGTCATTGTGCACTGGAGTGTTTGCACAAAAGCGCTTTTGTTAAAAATACTTTAAGGGGAAATGTTTACAAGAGGCAAAGTTATTGAGGCGTAAAAGCAATCTGTCAGCCGGTTTGTTTTGAAATCCTTGGCCCTTACATAATAATATGCACCGGTGTAAGATTGCTCTCCAATTAGATAATTTTTATTTGCATGTTCTATGTCAATAACTTTGATCTACTGAAGATACTCGTGTGAAGTAATATTTAAATCTGGATGGCAACTTATTTATTCTGTCTTTTTTGTATTGCTGTACAAAGCACCATAAAATATTTTTACAAACAGATGCTCTCTGATAAAAACATGGGGATAAAAGATAACAGCATGCCTCAAGTTCATTAAATCATACCTGGCGTCTTCATTTAAATTTGGCGACTGATCTTGTCTCCAAGCATCATAAAACCTGCAGATCCGAGAGGATCACAAAATATAGGGGCAGATTTACAATAACTGGCGCATCCCTGCATATCAGCAGGGATGCGCCAGTTATTGTGCGCCATGCCTCCGCCACCATGGATGCGCCGCATTTACAATGCGGCGCACCATGGGGCAAACACGGCACAGATGCGTGGCGGATCTGTGCCGTAAAAGCGGCGCATTGCTGGAGTTGCGTCGCAAGTGCGACACAGCTCGAGCAATGCTCTAGGGGGGCCCTATTCTTACAATGCTGCGTCAATCCTTACCCCTGTTTCAAGCAGGCGCAGGGTTTTGACGCAGCATGGTCCCAAAAGTGACTGAGTGAAGCCACTTTAAGGAGGCGTTCCTACGGCGGAACACCCCCCCCTGCGCAGGAACGCCTCCTTCTGGCACAGGGCTATACAACATGACGCATCTCCGAGATGCTTTACGTTGTAAGTACCCCGCACCATGGCACATCGTTTGCGCCGCCGCTGCATCACAAAAGTGACGCAACGGCAGAGTAAAAGGGGCGCAAGGGACTTGTAAATCTGCCCCGTAGCATTTAAAATGTTGATTCAACCCCTGGACCTTTCAGGAGACATTTGTGATCAAGCACTACAAGAAACATTCCAGCACCCACTGTTTTCAACAGAGGGTGCTGCCCGAAGCAAGTGTTACCTTATTCTGTAAATACACAATATTCAAAACCTTTCTAAAGCCAGAAACTTGGGAAAGCACAAAATTAGCACACCGGTTCATAAAAGTATTTATGAGTGCAATAAGTACCCCTTGAGTTCTCTTACGTACTCCTAGGATGTAGTCTGGAATATTAAATTAGCACACCTGTTCACAAAAGCATTTATGAGTGCAATACGTACCCCATGAGTACTCTTTTATACACTACTGGGATCTAGTCTGAAACGTTGAGTAGAGAGTAGTATTATACCTTAATATTATATCAAATATATCAAAGTAAAAAATGCAGGCAGTTAAGAGCAAATAGGGAAGTATACTATTTTTAGCTTAACATCATCATACTTGCTGATATATTCATCGTCACAGTATATATATGGGGAGTTAAGTATAGAAAATCTATCCATACTTACCTGTCGATATTTTTGTACTTGATATAATGGTTATGATAGTAAGATATGCCAATATTCAATATTCAGAAATTAAAGTTTGTTGTTTAGGAAAAAATGCATCACAGTAATAGCAACCCATTTCAGGAAAATTAAGACCTGCCTTCCCATGCATAGACAACTGACTAATCATGCCAAATTCTCATACAAACGTAGTTTAAAATTGCCAAATGATGTCTAAAGTACTCCAGCACCTGGGGATCATAATAAATCTCAGCACTACGATTTTTGTCCAATTCAAAAATCAAATACCTGGGAGCTGTGTTGATCCAAAGGATTGCAAAAATGTTTCAGTCAGAGTGCTGACTGCTATATCCAGCAGCTGTTTTATCATTAATCAAATGTTCGATGAATGTCAGAGTTTCATCTCTTCTGTGCTCAAGGGCCTCCCAAACGTTTGTCTTGTGTCATGCATAATTGCAAATAAGACCATCGGGAAGGTCTCACACATCAGTTTTACTAGAAGTCTATTGCTTATGAGGACCAGCAGGATTAGCTGACAATAATCTCAGTTCCTATTAAATCTCTTACCTTGTGTTGTCTGAGGGAGCAAATTGACTGAAGAAAATACCAGGTGATGACATTGCATTACCTTCTTTAATTAACTAAGTCAGTCTTCCAACTCTGCTCCATATATGGTTCCGCTATCAGCCATCAAGGCGTATCAAAAGTGGATTTTTCAACATTCTGTTGTTTAAGGATTATGTAGAAGGCATCTCAAATATCTCTCTCCCTATCCTAATGAGAACATTCTCTTCTGATTGTGATTTGGATTCTCAGTCCTTTCCTAGTTGATGGCCCTTCCTTTTGAGTTTAGGAGAAGCATGCTTGGCGGCTATTACATTGTCCTTATGGCTTAGCTGAGAAAGTCATTCCTTGTGTGCCTGCAAGTTTTAACTCTCCTTTGTCAGTGCTTTCAACTCAAAAGGCTGATTAAATCATGGATCCAGGACATGTGAGGTTCAAAGGACGAAGATCCTGGGCAAATAAATAAAATCTACACATGACAAGATTGGAACTCAAAACCAAGAAGGTGTATTTTAAATTAAGAATCAATATAGAAAGCAAAAAGAGGAGTCAGCAATTCAGTAATTAATGATAAGCAAGAGTATAACATAAGGTGAACCTCTGTAAATACAGATTTAAAGAGCAAACTGGGCTGCGCAGTTTAGAAAGCAGAACAAGTTGTGAAAGTATCTAAGTACAAAGTCAGTAAGAAGACCAATATGAAGTCTGCCTTCAAAGAATAGATAAAAGGCTCTTGCACACATCCCAAATAGGGCACTTTTTATAGGTTCACAGGAGTATACAATCATGCCCTCCACATAATGTGAGGTGGTAAGATGAGCTGTACTAATAAGTTATAGCACACAAACCAATCCACTTTACAGAAATCGTGCTACATAAAGCAGGCTATCTTAAAGGTGTGCCTAAATGTTAATATTCAATTATCTCTTTTAACCCACCTAAAGGAGAAATGACCATCCATATTTGAACAATATACCATTAACATATGAATAGACTATACAGTTTACCGCAGGCAGCAACTAGCTTGAAATATAAATAAAAACATTAAAAAACAAATACCTCTGACTCTCCGGTGCACTACTCTGTCTCACCCTATAACTCTCTCATTATATCCTCTACCTCCACTCTCTCACTCATCCCAAACCATATTCAACTACTATGATCTGCAAAATAAACCTTTCTAGACTCTTCTCCTACCCCCCCCCTAATTCCTCTGTGGCTCACCAAAACCTTATTCTCACTACAATGATCTCCTACGCTACACTTTCTAAATTCTCCTCATATATCCCAAACATCATACTATGATTCCTAATCCTTTTCTAGAGACTCTTCCCTCCCCATCTCTCATTTTATTTATCCAAAGCCTCATTTTACTTCTAAGAACTACTAAATATCACTTTTTAGACTATTCCGTCTTCTATCCCTCCATTATCCTATTCAAACCAACTAACAGACCCACATGTCCACTGCGCAAACTAACACATATTTACTTATAATAACCCACCACTAATCCTTTTTGGGTTCCGGAGTAGAGTGCTACTCGCCGAAAGTGCTTCACGCCTCCTCTGGGGTAGTAAGCACTATATAAATGCATGTACATATTCTTAAATGTCTTTGTGAATCAGTCCGGAAACAACACTATCCTTCCTATTTGTTATAAGTGAAAATTAATGTCTTCTGAATATTTCCATTATATATGTTTTGCATTCTATTCGCAAAGGAATGTGAAAGTGCTTAAATGAATACCACAAGACTACTACTTCACATATTCCAAAATGTCTTTGTGAATAGACCACTGCATGCTCATATTTACGCTGATTCATAGTCGCAGCTTCACACTTTAGACGTTGGCAATCCTATTGTGGAATGTGGCGGGTCTATCACACAATTTAAACTGTACAGAGTGGGGTTCCCTGGTGAACCAAAAGGATATTTGTCTCTTTCAGGAGACTTGGGCCAGGAACAAACACTCTAGAGTGTGATTCACCACATTCCATGTACCTGCGAGGTGGGGAGGGAAGGGAAGACCATCAGGCGGCCTCGCCATTTGGGTAGCTACTCATCTGGGTTGCATGGCAGAAAATAGGGCCACACATTCTGAAGATGTACAGTGCATATTGTTGAAGTGGCCAAACTCTTTTAAATTAGCTATTGTGAATGTATATTCACGACCAGTTAGTTTGGCTTCTGAATCGGTCACCATCGCGGACCTATCCACTTTTCTGAGTACTTTGCCCAATGATTGCCATATTTTACTGGCAGGAGACATGAATTGCCACTTTGAGCCCCTCGTAGGAATGAGTGAGGGTGCACTTATGGGCGAAGATGACTACTGGGCTATTCCACCTTGTCAATCACCATGCCTAAGTCATGGTCCCCTCTAGCGATCCAGATCAAGGCCCTCGTTCTAAATAATTCTCCAAGGGCGTGTAACGGGCGCACTCTGTCTGATACTCCATTAGCCTGCACTTATAATAAAACGGGTCATGAATCTCGCCTTGATTACATCATGGTGGGAACAAGGATGTGGTCAAAGGTTATTGATTTCAGAGTAATCCCCAGAGCCGATAGCGACCACAATGCTCTATGCTTAGAGATGGTCTTCCCTGGACCAAAGGATATTCTCTCCCCAGAAACACATGATGTGGGTGAAGGGCTAACACTTTCAAACAACAGACGCAGGGTAAAATGGGGCAAAATAGTAGAATCCCAAGAAGAACTGGCGAAATTGTATAGTTTGGTTTTCCCTTGACTTCTGGAGGTTGATAGTTTAATTATTCCACCCATACCTACAGATTTTAATGGAAAACTAGGGCACATCCACTTGGACCTGGTTTCCAGTTTAGCTGAGGTCTTTAATCCCCAGGTTCCCATTAGGAAGAGGAGAACATTAGCCTCATCCTGGTATAACTCAGCCTGTAGAAAGGCCAAGTCTGAGTTGATTGCGGTCGTTAAGTCTGGGACCAATAAACCCAAAATTCGGGAATTAAGACTGCAGTACAAAGGAGTAATGGCTCATGCTAAGAGTGAGTAGGACCTAGAGAGGTGGTCTAATTTAACCACTGCCTTGGAATCAAGGGATGCTCGTAGATTCTGGTCATTGGTTAATACGGGTTCGGGAGAACAAAATTCTGCCATAGAACCTAATATCGATGCATCAGTGTGGGAATCACACTTCAAAGCCTTATATTTAGATGAATCAGCTGAGGATAATATGACGTCACTTTTATCTTTAAATACACAGCATGAGGGCTTAGTATTTACCCTGACGGAGGTGTCTATTGCATTGGGAAATCTTGCAGTGGGTAAAGCCCCGGTACTTGATAAACTCCTAGGGGACCTATTTAGACATCAACCAGAGATCTGGGCCCCCTACCTGCTTATTCTTTTTAACACAATTTTAGGAGGAATGGAGGTTCCTGGTACTTGGATGGGAGCGGAGATAGTCCCAATCTACAAGAAGGGTTCTCCTCTGCTCCCAGCCAACTACAGGCTCATTAGTCTCATTGACGTCCCGCAAAAATATTTTGCGTGGCTTGTCCTGGACCATTTGCTGGCATGGATGGAGGTACATGAAGTTTTAAGTCCCCTTCAGGCAGGGTGCAGGAGGAACACATCCACCATGGACCAGATCTTTCCCTTGATTCTCCTGTATTGGAAAACGGCAAAGATTGAGGGTGGCAGCCTCTACATGGTGTTTGTGGACCTCCGGTCCGCGTTTGATTTAGTGCCACAGGGGAAACTGTAGGGTGTCCTCCAGGACTTGGGTGTACCGTCTCAGATACTGAATGTGCTGGTGAGGCTACACCAGGGGAACTTTGCCCAGGTTAGATGCGGGAGGAATGGGGCATTGTCTTCTAGGTTCCCAGTTGCCAGAGGGGTGAGACAGGGTTGTGCCTTGGCACCGACCCTGTTTTGCCTCTACGTTAATGGTGTAATTTCACACTTGGATAACGTCCCCAATAATGATGCACCAAGGTTGGCAGGCAGGAGGGTTCCGGCGATCATGTTTGCCGATGATACCCTCCTGCTCTCCAAATCCCCGATGGGAATCCTACGGATATTGAATGGTTTGGGGGACTTTTGTCGATCCCGTGGTCTCGAGATAAATGTCGAAAAAACAAAATTCATGATATTTAACCCCCCGGTATCTACACGACCTAATCCGATCCTGGGCACCGTGAGGCTGGAAAGGGTCACGACATTCCAATATCTGGGGGTAGCACTTCATGAAAATCTCTCTTGGGGACCCCAACAAGTGAAATCCCAATTAAAATTGTCACAGTTGGCGGGGGGTATTTCTAAAGTCTCAAATACATCGACCTTTAAACCAGTGAGCCCAGCCTTGGAGATTTACAAGACACAAGCAAGGGCTGCAGCTCTTTATGGTGGAGAGTTGTGGGGTCACTCTGGCGGGGTAGACATTGCCAAGATAGAAACTAAGTTTGTAAGATGGCTGCTGACACTCCCCCAGAGTACCCCGTTTCTCCCCCTAAGGCTAGACTTGGGATTGACATCTATAGAAGATGAGCTAGCACTTAGCCGCTCAGCTTCTGGCATAGGATATGGGCAACTACAGACCTCCTAAATTACAGGGAAGAGTTAAAGCAAATATTAAGCTTTAATTGCGCAGGCAAAATTCCATGGCTGGCGTTTATAAAGAGCAAATTTTTAAGTTTGGGTCTGCCGGACATGTGGGACGATCCGGAAAGGGGCTGTCTCGAGGTATCGCGCAAGTCCCTTACTAGGATTTTCAAGGAGAAAAAATGTAACTCCATTGTCTGCGCCTCCAATTTGGGCACATTGACTAATTCCTTTTTAGCTTTCAAAAATTCTTATTTGTTTGAGGATTTTATGGATGTTGTCTTCCCGATTTTAGCGAGGAAGCTTTTTATCCAATGGAGATATGGTACCTTATCACTGAAAGCTTTTACCAACAAATCCTGTCCAGGATGTAGCTGTGACATAGAGGACGAGCTTCACGTGCTCTTCTTCTGTCCAGCTTACACTAAATCCAGGAAGTGTTGGCTGGTACCGCTATGTAGAAATCTAGGTTTTAAAAATTGTCTTTATGCTTTTAGAATTTTAAAAACCGACACATCAAGTATAATTGTATTTGCACTTTCTAAGTATTTGTTAGCTATGTGGTCCAAACGGCGCCAATTAATTAATATTGAATGCTAAAGTTTTAAACACTTGGATGTTTATTATACTTGCAAATTACGCTTATCTTGTGTATAATTAATTCTATGGTGTCCTTTTATGATTGTAAAATGTATCTCCTTTTTATTATGCATTATTCTGCACTCTTTTATGGCCTGAAATGGCCGAAATAAAGAATTTTTGACTTGACTTGCTTAAATGAATACCACAGGACCTCTACTTCACATATTCCAAAATGTCTTTGTGAATAGACCCCTGTATGCTCATATTTACGCTGATTCATAGTCGCAGCTTCACACTTTTCAGGAATTCACAAAACGTTTTGCACTTGCTGGTTTTTGAACAATGTGTTATTGTAAGCAAGGTACAATGTCACACTTGTAAATAAAGTTCAGTCATTAGTGTGGGCTTCTTTAACGGGTTTACTCGAATTATTTAACAAGTCAATCAGTTTTTGGTTAAGCATGGTGGCAGAGAGCAGTAAACAGATCCAATGAGTTTCAAATTCTTCCTTTGCTCTGCGATTAAATCTAATACAGCGGTGTATATGTAACGCATATGGGTATCCAGTATTATAAATCATAGTGTGTGCCTCATAATCCACCCTTATCCACAATCATATTTCAATAAAAAATATATGTGGCTCGTGTTTCGGCGTGTTACATCACCGTTTCAAAAGCTCATAGGTCATCAACAATGCAAGATAATAAACAGACTAATCCCTTATATATCCTAAGGTGTACCACAATAAATATGATTATACAAAAATTCACTCTAAAGAATGTGTGAATTCAAACTAAGCATATAAAATTAATTGTTGGTTTTCATACTAACATCCAATATAATATTCGATTTAAGAAAAATGTATCAACATCAACATTAATTTATGTCAATTACAGTGTTATGTATCCTCTGTTTGGGAGAACAAGGGAAGATGCTACTATCCTACAAATGTGTGAGTGAGTGTACCATCCGTAAGAAACTCACAAATAAAGATCAAAACACAGAATATGAGGTGGCTGCTGTACGTAAGTTTGGAAATAAGGAACATTAGTTATTGTTGCCCAGAATCTCTGCATCCCTTTCTTGATAAGAACGTATCTCCTGATTATATACGTCAAGTAAAATAACTGATGTCCCTATAATTATTATATATGATTTATTGGCAGGCATTGGCAGCACATGAATTACTTTATGTACATTTTCCTAAAAAGATCACATTTAAAACCACATTTAAATAAACTGTTTTAGATTTTGTGGTACGAGATAGCACGTAGTTCACAACCATGGAGAAATAATGAAATAATCACTCGTTTATGGAAGATGGAAAACTGCATAGGGGCACATTCTAGGTTCTAACTGCTGAGTAATATTTCACAGCCTACCCTCCACTACTTAAACAACCAATGTGGCAGAGGCAAACAGGCAAAAGCCATGATAGGCAAGTGAACATTTGCGGGGGTATGGTGGGGATACCCCCTAAAGAAAAAGGAAGCAGGGACTCTAGGGGTACTGAGGAAACCCCTGTAACAAAAAAAATTCTCACCGCTTTTCCTTTTTATGGGACGTGGTAAATATAATAAACACATCACCATACATTTTACATGAATAACTAGGCATGAGCTATATTGTAGACTATATTCGGTTGCAACCTCTCTTGATCTGGTGAAGTGATTGGTTAAAGGATGTTTTAAGTCTGAACAGACTACTTATACTTGATTGTATGAAATTAGATGACATGTCCAATATATCCTGGTTGGTATATATTAGAGAGAATTTTAAAAACGTTAGGAAAACCAGAGTTATTTCTAAATCCATCCAGCATTACCAAACAAGATGCTGTCTGATTAGAGGAGATGTATCCTCTACGAATGACACCGGAGAGGGAAGCTTTGTCCTTCGCAACACAGAAGACCTCAGAATGAGTCTGTCAAACAAATCATTCCCCTTTAAAATCAGAGACACGTCATTGCCACATAGGTAAGTGACTAGATCATAATCTCAAGTGGAATGGAATAAAAAATAATAGGTGGTGATGAGCATAATCAGATCCAGAAGGGAGGATGGGAAGGGGGTGGGGGATTTAGCTAATCATTTCAATTGAGAACAGGACTGAAAGTTTGATGTTTCATCTGTGGCCTTGGATTTTGATGTGACACGTGCTCAAGCAGGTCAAGCAGGAAATGTAGCAACTTTTTGAAGCTGAAGTGTGCGAGGTTAGATTGCTTTTTCCTTATAAGGTATATATTTCTTGCACAAACAAACCAGGGAGCATTTGCGAGGTGCACGAGGTCCAAACAGGGCAGCCTTTTGCTTGAAAATCCGGGCACTGTGATACTTTTTTACAGCTCACTTTTCAGTATTTGTACATGAAGGTAATGATCTTACATACCTATCCCTATCCAGTCAGTCGCGAGGCAAACAAGTTTGAAGTAGTCACTCCCACAGCAAACATTGGACAGTTACCAGTGCACAAAGTCACGTAAAATTTGTGATGAAAGAAAGAAGTGGCTGTATGGTAGTGTTCACACTTTTTTGCCAGCTGTGTGATGGCTTTACTTGCCTGAAAGGACTCATCTTCTCAAATCTTCACAAAAGTACATTATGAAGTACAAACAGTGGGCTTGATCTGTTCATCAAAGACCATGGTAGTTCGTGGATGATTGCAATGTCCCATTAGGTTTTGGCGATGCCAGTCATTTTGTTAGACTGCAGATGTACCTGTTGCTTGTAATTGAGTCCTAGTCTGTGTTCTTTGACTTATTTACTTTTCTGATACTACAACATTTTCATTGCTGATAGATTACTTTTTTGTTTAGGAAGCAAGTGCTGTTTGGATGCCGTAGCATTTTGCATTTACAGCTTTTGTTATCACTAAGTAAAGACATGCATGCACATTGGCTTTCTTAAACATGCAACAAAAATGCTGGTTCTATGTCTCAAGTATTCATTGTGCATAATTTTGCTGTGTATGCGTTCTAAGATCACCATTTACAACACAAACTGGATCTCCAGACTCCTTTTCATAACACTTTTGTAATGATACAGCCAACCTATGCTAATGCAGTTTGTTTAACAAGGGGGCACAACTAGCAGCATCAATATTGTTATAGCTCAAGATGTTTATTCATCATGGAGTTTTCTTTTTAGGATAGCAGCGGGTTAACTTACACATGTAGTCACCACCAACCTATTACCAAACACGTCCACCAACTTTGCCAATGCTGGTTTATTTTTGCCCCAACCTCTTATGCTTTCTAAATTCACCTTCCTACTGATGACCCCCGCCTCCGTTTTGACAATGGCCACTTTTGGCCGTCGCCTCCAAACCGCAATGGTAACCCAGCCTCCTGTTTTCACAATGGCCACTTGCAGCCACCTCCAGACCACAATGCTAACAGCCCCGACTCCTGTATTGACAATGGCCACTTGCGGCCACCTCCTGACCGCAATGCTTGCAGCCTGTCATGTAGTTCCTATAAAACCTATATAGGATCTGCACGTTTGGACAGCATACACTGTAGGATTGGTGTCAGACTGATTCTAAACACCCCCACCGGGTATGCTGGCCTTCTGTATCAGCTAGCTCACAGTGCCACTACAATATCCTCCTACCAAGGAGAGAATAGCTCTTGGCAACCACCGAACATGACAACCCTGATCTCTCAGGACCGTGGAAACAGTGCACTACTTTTGGCTCTGTCACTTCTGCTCTTTTAGTCTCAGAGAGATATACAGAATAACCGGTCTGGATGTTTTTCAATAAGCATTTATTGAACAGTTGTTATTCTAGTCTAAAACATATGAGCTAGATAGTAACAGATGTAAATGATTCGAAGCACTATGAAAGTAAAAGGATGATAGAGTTCTACAATCTTGCAATAATCATACTATATACGAGTAAAGGATGATAGAGTTCTGCCATGTTGCAATAATCATGAATACATACGAGTATGTAAATACATGATAATAAAAAGTGAGTTCTCCTACAATGCCTCCCTAACTAGATGTACTCACGGTGCAGAGCAGGAATATCGATGGGGAAATATCGTGCGGCAAAATTATCGCCGCAGAAATATCGTCTGGAAGAAATATCGACCACAAAAATATAGATGACAAGAATATCGACTGACAGGTAAGTAATATCGATTTACAAAAAGATCGTTGTAATAAATATCGTTAACAAAAATATAGTTTACTAAAATATCGATTTTTTAATAATGTTATGTATTTTAGTGTTTTTAATAAGAATTGTTTGTCATTTTATGATATGTTTTAGAACTTCTGTGGGTTGTGGGTTCATAGGGGAATAGGGTGGGAAGTCATTTAATTATGTAAAATTAATTTATTAATTAATATGTTAATGTATTAATTAATTATAGTTTAATACTTAGTTGTTAATTAATTTCAATGAGTCAATTAATAATTAAGTATGTTAATTGTTTAATTTATTTTAAGTGTGTGTTGTGGTGTTTATATATGTAAATGGTGTGAAGGGTGGTAAGTAAATAATTTGTTATTGATTAATTATTAAATAGTTTAAAATTAATTTCTAATATTTATTTAGTAATTATTAATTGTAATTGTGTAATTAATTTAAGGTGTGTGTTGTGGTGTATATATATGTAAATGGTGTGAAAGCTGGTAAGTAATTCATTGTTTAATTAATAAATAATACCCTTACTGGGACTTACTGGAGGTAATAGGTAGACTAGTTGGCCCCCTAAGGATCCCAAGCAGCAAAGGGGACTTCAATCCCCATCCGTGAGCACACCAAGGAGCATGTTTGCAGAGTGGTGGGCAAAGGGGGTGTGACCTGCTATGAGAACTTAGCAATCCTGCTGTGTGGGTCTTACTGGAGGTAATAGGAGGAGTAGGTGGCCCGGGTACACCGCAGTCCAGAGGTAAGTGTTTTTAAATGTATTTTTAATTAATGTTTACTTACTTGCAATAGTTGTGGTGGAGGCAGGGTCCGGCCAACTCCACTCTGCTGTGGACTGTGCGGAGATATGCCTTCTCAGCATTCTCCGTGGAACGCAGAGAAGGCAAATCTCCGCACACTCTGCGGGTGGAGCGGAGGTCTCCACCCGGGGATTAATGAGACGGGCCACTGGAATTATGCGACTGTTCGGCTGCACCAGTTTTCGCAAAACTATACACTTCCCGCATTTGCCATATAATCCATTATCTGCTGCATAATCTGCAGATTTGCACAAAAACTTTGTTTACAGCTCAAACGGCTCAAAAGTTACCAAAAATGCAGCACCAAGTGTTACAGCGTGGTGGAAGGCCCTTTGCAAACCTGGAATGGTCACTTCTTACTTATTGCTAAATGTGGGTGTTAAATTGGTACTAATGGAGCTCAAATTACTCTTGTTTCTTACTGTGCCCCTCTTGCCTCTTTCTGCATTTCTCTTGCTTCTTTCTGCACCTATCTTGCTTTTTCTGTACTTCTCTTGCCTCTTTCTGCACATCTCTTCCATATTCTGCACCTCCCTTCTTTTTGCACTTCTCTTGCTTCTTTCTGCACCTCTCTTGCTTCTTTCTTCTGCGCCTCCCTTGTCTCTTTCTGCCCCTCTCTTGCTTCTTTCTGCACTTCTCTTGTATTTTTCTGCACCCTCTTCCCTCTTTCTGCACCTCTCTTGCCTCTTTCTGCATCGCTCTTGTTGTTTTCTGCACTTTTCTTACCTCTTTCTGCACCTCGCTTGCTTCTTTCTGTACTTGACTTGATTCTTTCTGCACATCTCTTGCTTCTTTCTGCATGCATTTTGCCTCTTTCTGTACCGTTGTTGCTTCTTTCTGCACCTCTCTTGCTTCTTCTTTCTGCACCCCTCTCCCCTCTTTCTGCACCCTTTTTCCATCTTTTTACACCTCTGTTGCCTGTTTCTGCACATCTCTTGCTTTTTTCTGCATTTCTTTTGCCTCTTTCTGCACCCCTCTTGCCTCTATTTGCACTTCTGTTGCTTCTTCTGCACTTCTCCTGCTTCTTTCTACACCTCTATTGCTTCTTTCTGTACCTTTATTACTTCTTTCTGCACCCCTCTTGGCTCTTTCTGCAACCCTTTTGACGCTTTCTGCAACACTGTTGCTTCTTTCTGCACTTGTCTTTTCTCTTTCTGCACCTCTATTGCGTATTTCTGCAACCCTCTTGTCTGTTCCTGCACCTCACTTGCCTCTTGTTGCACCTCTCTTGCCTTTTTCTGCACCTCACCTGCCTCTTTCTGCACCCCTGTTCCCTCTTTCTATACCTCTCTTGCCTGTTTCTGAAACTTTCTAGCCTGCCTCTTTCTGCATTTCTCGGGCTTCTTTCTGCACCTTTCTTCCCTTTTCTGTACTTATCTTGGCTCTTTCTGCACATCTTTCCGTATTCTGCACCTTCCTTCACTCTGCACCTCTCTTGCTTCTTTCTGTACCGCTCTTGCTTCTTTCTGGACTTATCTTGCCTCTTCCTGCACCATCCTCCCTCTTTCTGCTCCTCGGTAGCTTCTTTCTGCACTTCTCTTACCTCTTTCTGTACCTCACTTGCTTCTTTCTGTGCGTGACTTGCTTCTTCTGCATATCTCTTGCTTCTTTCTGTGCGTGACTTGCTTCTTTCTGCATATCTCTTGCTTCTTTCAGCATGCCTTTTGCCTTTTTCTGCACGTCTATTGCTTCTTTCTGCACTTCTCTTGCATCTTTCTGCACCCCTCTTCCCTCTTTCCCTCTTTCTGCATCTTTTCTCCCTTTCTACACCTCTGTTGCCTGTTTCTGTGCCTCTCTTGCCTCTTTATGCGCTTCTCTTGCCTCTTTCTGTACTTCTTTTGCCTCTTTCTGCACCCCTCGTACCAGTTTCTGCACCTCACCTGCCTCTTTATGCACATCACTTCCCTCTTTCTGCATCTCTCTTGCCTCTTTCTGAACCTTTGTTGATTCTTTCTAAACTTCTCTTGCCTCTTTCCTTGTTTCTGTTGCTTCTTTCTGCACTTCTCTTGCCTCTATCTAGATTTCTGCTGCTTCTTTCTGCACTTCTCTTGCCTCTTAACGCACCACTCTTGCCTCTTTCTGCACCTCTGTTGGTTCTTTCGGCACTTCTCTTGTCTCTTGCTTCTTTCTGTACCTCTCTTGCTTCTTTGTGCTTCCCTCTTGCCTCTTACTGCACCCCTCTTCCCTGTATCTGCACCTCTCTTTCCTTTTTCTGCACCTCTGTCCCTTCATTCTGCACTTCTCTTGCTTCTTTCTGTACTTTTCTTGCTTCTTTCTGCACCCCTTATTCCTCTTTCTGCAGCCCTCTTCCTTCTTTCTGCACCTCACTTGCCTCTTTCTGTACCTCTCTTGCCCCTTTCTGCATTTCTCTTGCTTCTTTCTACACCTGTCTTGCTTTTTCTGTACTTCTCTTGCCTCTTTCTGCACATCTCTTCCGTATTCTGCACTTCCCTTCTTTTAGCACTTCTCTTGCTTCTTTCTGCACCTCTCTTGCTTCTTTCTTCTGTACCTCTCTTGCCTCTTTCTGCCCCTCTCTTGCTTCTTTCTGTACTTCTCTTGTATTTTTCTGCACCCTCTTCCCTTTTTCTGCACCTCTCTTGCCTCTTTCTGCACCGCTCTTGTCTTTTTCTGCACTTCTCTTACCTCTTTCTGCACCTCGCTTGCTTCTTTCTGTACTTGACTTGATTCTTTCTGCACATCTCTTGCTTCTTTCTGCATGCCTTTTGCCTCTTTCTGCACCTTTGTTGCTTCTTTCTGCACCTCTATTGCTTCTTCTTTCTGCACCCCTCTTCCCTCTTTCTGCACCCTTTTTCCATCTGTTTGCACCTCTGTTGCATGTTTCCACAAATCTCTTGCTTTTTTCTGCATTTCTTTTGCCTCTTTCTGCAACCCTCTTGAATCTATCTGCACTTCTGTCGCTTCTTCTGCACTTCTCTTGCTTCTTTCTGCACCCCTATTGCTTCTTTCTATACCATTATTACTTCTTTCTGCACCCCTCTTGGCTCTTTCTGCACCCCTCTTTCACACCTCACTTGCCTCTGTTGCTTCTTTCTGAACTTCTCTTGCCTCTTTCTGCACCCCTCTTGACGCTTTCTGCAACACAATTGGTTCTTTCTGCACTTGTCTTTTCTCTTTCTGCACCTCTATTGCTTCTTTCTGCAACCCTCTTGTCAGATCCTGCACCTCACTTGCCTCTTTTTGTACCTCTCTTGGTTTTTTCTGGACTTATCTTGCCTCTCCCTGCACCCTCCTCCCTCTTTCTGCTCCTCGGTAGCTTCTTTCTGCACTTCTCTTAACTCTTTCTGTACCTCACTTGCTTCTTTCTGAGCATGACTTGCTTCTTTCTGCGAGCGTGGCTCAGTGGTTAGAGGCGGCAGACCCGGAAGCTGAGATCGACCGTGGACCAGGGTTCGATTCCCCGCCTCGGCGGGTCTCGGGCTCAAAAATTCCACGGACTCGACAATTCTCGCTCCGGTGCCTACTCGAATCACGGGGTCACACTCTGCAACTCTGGGCAATAGCTTGCTTAATCTCCACTACGGCCCCTCGAGGCGGGATGCCTGGCTTTCACCTTGTGGACACCCTGCCGGGGTTTCTCACAGGGGAATACCAGGACGGGTTCCCTAAGCAAGCGCCAGGATGCCCTTTGGGTGACAGGTTTGCGCTATATAAGTACATTTACATTTACATTTACATATCTCTTGCTTCTTTCTGCGCTTGACTTGCTTCTTTCTGCATATCTCTTGCTTCTTTCAGCATGCCTTTTGCCTTTCTCTGCACGTCTGTTGCTTCTTTCTGCACCTCACTTGCATCTTTCTGCACCCCTCTTCCCTCTTTCCTTCTTTCTGCATCTTTTCTCCCTTTATGCACCTCTGTTGCCTGTTTCTGTGCCTCTCTTGCCTCTTTATGCACTTCTCTTACCTCTTTCTGCACCCCTCGTACCAGTTTCTGCACCTCACCTGCCTCTTTATGCACATCTCTTCCCTCTTTCTGCATCTCTCTTGCCTTTTTCTAAACCTTTGTTGATTCTTTCTAAACTTCTCTTGCCTCTTTCCTTATTCCTGTTGCTTCTTTCTGCACTTCTCTTGCCTCTATCTACATTCCTGCTGCTTCTTGCTGCACTTCTCTTGCCTCTTAACGCACCACTCTTGCCTCTTTCTGCACCTCTGTTGGTTCTTTCTGCACTTCTCTTGTCTCTTGCTTCTTTCTGTACCTCTCTTGCTTCTTTGTGCTTCCCTCTTGCCTCTTACTGCACCCCTCTTCCCTGTATCTGCACCTCTCTTGCCTTTTTCTGCACCTCTGTCCCTTCATTCTGCACTTCTCTTGCTTCTTTATACTCTTTTCTTGCTTCTTTCTGCACCCCTTATTCCTCTTTCTGCAGCCCTCTTCCTTCTTTCTGCACCTCACTTGCCTCTTTATGTACCTCTCTTGCCTCTTTCTATACCCCTCTTCCTTCTTTCTGTACCTCTCTTGCCTCTTTATGCAGTTCACTTGCATCTTTTTGCACATCTTTTGCTTCTTTCTGTACTGCACTTGCTTTTTTCTGAACCTCTCTTGCTTTTTCTGAACCTCTCTTGCTTTTTCTGCACCCCTCTTTCTTCTTTCTGTACCTCTCTTGCCTCTTTCTGCCCCTCTCTTGCTTCTTTCTGTACTTCGCTTGTATTTTTCTGCACCCTCTTCCCTTTTTCTGCACCTCTCTTGCCTCTTTCTGCACCACTCTTGTCTTTTTCTGCACTTCTCTTACCTCTTTCTGCACCTCGCTTGCTTCTTTCTGTACTTGACTTGATTCTTTCCGCACATCTCTTGCTTCTTTCTGCATGCCTTTTGCCTCTTTCTGCACCTTTGTTGCTTCTTTCTGCACCTCTCTTGCTTCTTCTTTCTGCACCCCTGTTCCCCCTTTCTGCACCCTTTTTCCATCTGTTTGCACCTCTGTTGCATGTTTCCGCACATCTCTTGCTTTTTTCTGCATTTCTTTCGCCTCTTTCTGCAACCCTCTTGCATCTATCTGCACATCTGTTGCTTCTTCTGCACTTCTCTTGCTTCTTTCTGCACCCCTCTTGGCTCTTTCTGCACCCCTCTTTCACACCTCACTTGCCTCTGTTGCTTCTTTCTGAACTTCTCTTGCCTCTTTCTGCACCCCTCTTGACGCTTTCTGCAACACAATTGGTTCTTTCTGCACTTGTATTTTCTCTTTCTGCACCTCTATTGCTTCTTTCTGCAACCCTCTTGTCAGATCCTGCACCCCACTTGCCTCTTTTTGTACCTCTCTTGCCTTTTTCTGCACCTCACCTGCCTCTTTCTGCACCCCTGTTCCCTCTTTCTATCCCTCTCTTGCCTGTTTCTGAAACTTTCTTGCCTGCCTCTTTCTGCATTTCTCGTGCTTCTTTCTGCACCTTTCTTCACTGTTCTGTACTTCTCTTGCCTCTTTCTGCACATCTTTCTGCATTCTGCACCTTCCTTCACTCTGCACCTCTCTTGCTTCTTTTTGTACCTCTCTTGCTTTTTTCTGGACTTATTTTGCCTCTCCCTGCACCCTCCTCCCTCTTTCTGCTCCTCGGTAGCTTCTTTCTGCACTTCTCTTACCTCTTTCTGTACCTCACTTGCTTCTTTCTGAGCATGACTTGCTTCTTTCTGCATATCTCTTGCTTCTTTCTGCGCGTGACTTGCTTCTTTCTGCATATCTCTTTCTTCTTTCAGCATGCCTTTTGCCTTTTTCTACACGTCTATTGCTTCTTTCTGCACCTCTTTTGCATCTTTCTGCACCCCTCTTCCCTCTTTCCTTCTTTCTGCATCTTTTCTTCCTTTATGCACCTCTGTTGCCTGTTTCTGTGCCTCTCTTGCCTCTTTATCCACATCTCTTCCCTCTTTCTGCATCCCTCTTGCCTTTTTCTAAACCTTTGTTGATTCTTTCTAAACTTATCTTGCCTCTTTCCTTATTCCTGTTGCTTCTTTCCGCACCACTCTTGCCTCTTTCTGCACCTCTGTTGGTTCTTTCTGTACTTCTCTTGTCTCTTGCTTCTTTCTGTACCTCTCTTGCTTCTTTGTGCTTCCCTCTTGCCTCTTACTGCACCCCTCTTCCCTGTATCTGCACCTCTCTTGCCTTTTTCTGCACCTCTGTCCCTTCATTCTGCACTTCTCTTGCTTCTTTCTGTACTTTTCTTGCTTCTTTCTGCACCCCGTATTCCTCTTTCTGCAGCCCTCTTCCTTCTTTCTGCACCTCACTTGCCTCTTTCTGTACCTCTCTTGCCCCTTTCTGCATTTCTCTTGCTTCTTTCTACACCTGTCTTGCCTCTTTCTGTACCTCTCTCGCCTCTTTCTATACCACTCTTCCTTCTTTCTGTACCTCTCTTGATTCTTTATGCAGTTCACTTGCATCTTTTTGCACATCTTTTGCTTCTTTCTGTACTGCACTTGCTTTTTTCTGAACCTCTCTTGCTTTTTCTGAACCTCTCTTGCTTTTTCTGCACCCCTCTTGCTTCTTTCTATACCTCTCCTGCCTCTTTATGCTCCTCTATTACCTCTATCTGTACCTCTCTTGCTTCTTTGTGCACCCTCTTGCCTCTTTCTGCACCTCTCTTGCCTCTTTCTGCACCTCTGTGCCTTCATTCTGCACTTCACTTGCTTCTTTCTACACCCCTTTTGCCTCTATCTGCATCCCTCATTCCTCTTTCTGTACCTCTCTTGCCTCGTTCTGCACCTCTCTTGCCTCTTTTTGCAGTTCTCTTCCCACTTTCTGCACCTCATTTGCTTCTTTCTGCACTTCTCTTGCACTTTCTTTACCCCTCTTGCCTCTTCCTGCACCTTTGTTGGTTCTTTCTGCACTGCTCTTGCTTCTTTCTGTACCTTTCTTGCAAATGTCTGCACCCCTCTTGCCTCTTTCTGCAACTCTCTTGCCTATTTCTACACATCTCTTCCCTCTTTCAATCAATCAATCAATCATAGCATTTGTATATCGCGCTACTCACCCGGTAGGGTCTCAAGGCGCTTGGGAGTAGTGGTCCGCTACTGCTCGAACAGCCAGATCTTGCAGTAGTAGGTCTGCACCTCTCTTGCCTCTTTCTGCATCCCTGTTTCCTCTTTCTGCACCTCTCTAGCCTGTTTCTGCAACTCTCTTCCCTCCTTCTGCACCACTGTTGCTTATTTCTGAACTTCTCTTTCCTCTTTTGTGTACCTCTCTTGCTTCTTTCTGCATCCCTTTTGCCTCTTTCTACACCCTTCTTCCTGCGCCTCTCTTGCCACTTTCTGTACGTCTCTTGCCTCTTCCTGCACTTCTGTTGCTTCTTTCAGCACGGAAGTTGCTTTTTTATGCACCTCACTTGCTTCTTTCTGCACCCGTCCTCCCTCTATCTGCACCTCTCTTGACTCTTTGTGCACCTCTTTTATCTCTCTGTGCACCTCTTGCCTCTTTATGCACTTCTGTTGCCTCTTTGTGCACCACTGTTGCTTCTTTCTGCACTTCTCTTCCCTCTTTCTGAATTTCTGTTACTTCTTTCTGACCTTCTCTTGATTTTTTATGCACTCCTGTTCCTTTTTTCTGCACCCCTTTTGCCTTTTTCCGTACCCCTTGTTGGAAAGGCGACCCCAGGGGAGACAGAAGGTGTCTGACTGTCCGCCCCGAGACCCACCTCTCTGTATGGAATAGGCCGAGCGCCGTAGGGAGGCCTCCTTGGCGAGGCTCCTCTCCTACAATCGTAACAGCTGAGCAATCACACTACTTACAGATGGACACCACACAGGAGGAATATTCACAAGAATCTTTATATAAGCAATTAAGGCAAGTCCTTTGCAGGTTAGCAGGCAAGGATCGAGGGATCCGTAAAGTCTTGGTTTCGGGGACAGGGGGTAGCGGGACAGTCTTGGCACCAACTGGTGCGTGGATAGTTCCAGGGGTCAGGCCGCGACAGCGTCAGCAGGGCCTCGAAGATGGTTCAGCTCGGTCAGGCCGCGACAGCGTCCGCAGGGCCTCGAAGATGGTTCAGTTCGGTCAGGCCGCGACAGCGTCAGCAGGGCCTCGAAGATGGTTCAGTTCGGTCAGGCCGCGACAGCGTCAGCAGGGCCTCGAAGGTGGTTCAGCTTAGTCAGGCCGCGACAGTGTCAGCAGGGCCTCGAAGGTGGTTCAGCTTGGTCAGGCCACGACAGCGTCAGCAGGGCCTCGAAGGTGGTTCAGCTTGGTCAGGCCGCGACAGCGTCAGCAGGGCCTCGAAGGTGGTTCAGCCTGGTCAGGCCGCGACAGCGTCAGCAGGGCCTCGAAGGTGGTTCAGCTTAGTCAGGCCGCGACAGCGTCAGCAGGGCCTCGAAGGTTCCAGGTGCAAGAGTTCGGATCAGGATCAGCCGCGACAAGGTCAGCAGGGCTTCGACTCCAAGATACAACTGGAGTCCTAATCCAGGGCTGGCCCAGATATAGGTCTGGAGTCCTTTGATGTCCGGACCCTCGCGCCTGGGGTTCAGAGGGGCCGGGATGAAGGTGTCCAGACACCCAGCAGGGGGGTGGAGCCGGCGCCCAGGGAGGCTGAAGGGCGATCGATACCAGGCGTCCGGGGACGGCTGGAGGCCCCTCGAAACTCCCCTCTTCCGGGCACCGCCAAGTGGCCACTCTACCACCTGGGAGGATCTTGGTGCCTCGATGACTCTTTGTGCACCTCTTTTATCTCTCTGTGCACCTCTTGCCTCTTTATGCACTTCTGTTGCCTCTTTGTGCACCACTGTTGCTTCTTTCTGCACTTCTCTTCCCTCTTTCTGAATTTCTGTTACTTCTTTCTGACCTTCTCTTGATTTTTTATGCACTCCTGTTCCTTTTTTCTGCACCCCTTTTGCCTTTTTCCGTACCCCTTGTTGGAAAGGCGACCCCAGGGGAGACAGAAGGTGTCTGACTGTCCGCCCCGAGACCCACCTCTCTGTATGGAATAGGCCGAGCGCCGTAGGGAGGCCTCCTTGGCGAGGCTCCTCTCCTACAATCGTAACAGCTGAGCAATCACACTACTTACAGATGGACACCACACAGGAGGAATATTCACAAGAATCTTTATATAAGCAATTAAGGCAAGTCCTTTGCAGGTTAGCAGGCAAGGATCGAGGGATCCATAAAGTCTTGGTTTCGGGGATAGGGGGTAGCGGGACAGTCTTGGCACCAACTGGTGCGTGGATAGTTCCAGGGGTCAGGCCGCGACAGCGTCAGCAGGGCCTCGAAGATGGTTCAGCTCGGTCAGGCCGCGACAGCGTCCGCAGGGCCTCGAAGATGGTTCAGTTCGGTCAGGCCGCGACAGCGTCAGCAGGGCCTCGAAGATGGTTCAGTTCGGTCAGGCCGCGACAGCGTCAGCAGGGCCTCGAAGGTGGTTCAGCTTAGTCAGGCCGCGACAGTGTCAGCAGGGCCTCGAAGGTGGTTCAGCTTGGTCAGGCCACGACAGCGTCAGCAGGGCCTCGAAGGTGGTTCAGCTTGGTCAGGCCGCGACAGCGTCAGCAGGGCCTCGAAGGTGGTTCAGCCTGGTCAGGCCGCGACAGCGTCAGCAGGGCCTCGAAGGTGGATTAGCTTGGTCAGGCCGCGACAGCGTCAGCAGGGCCTCGAAGGTTCCAGGTGCAAGAGTTCGGATCAGGATCAGCCGCGACAAGGTCAGCAGGGCTTCGACTCCAAGATACAACTGGAGTCCTAATCCAGGGCTGGCCCAGATATAGGTCTGGAGTCCTTTGATGTCCGGACCCTCGCGCCTGGGGTTCAGAGGGGCCGGGATGAAGGTGTCCAGACACCCAGCAGGGGGGTGGAGCCGGCGCCCAGGGAGGCTGAAGGGCGATCGATACCAGGCGTCCGGGGACGGCTGGAGGCCCCTCGAAACTCCCCTCTTCCGGGCACCGCCAAGTGGCCACTCTACCACCTGGGAGGATCTTGGTGCCTCGATGTCGGGGTTTCGCTGAGGCCGGGGCCAGGGATGGCTGCGGCCACGTGCTCGGGACGTGATGGGCCCAAGATGGAGTCGGGCCGGAAATGGTGGCCTGGCATGGTCGCCAGACCGGCGGTGTTGGCGAGCAGGGTCTGCCGGGGTCCCAGGGGGGAGAGCCGTGGGTTGCCAGGGGGGCTGCTCTCGTCGAGGGTTCGTGTTCAGGGGGGTCGACAGAGGGTCGACGGAGGGCCGATGTCGTCCCAGGCCCGCCATGCGGGAGGGGTAGGACCACGCCACGAGGCCGAGTCCAACACACGTCCCCTCCAGCTGAAGGCGGGGAGAGTCACCCATCTTCCTGGGGATTCTCCTCGTCGAGGCGGAAGAATCGGGACAGGCCGTCAGCATTGGCGTGGTCGTCGCCAGGGCGATGCTCCACCGTGAAGTCCATCCCTTGGAGGGAGATGGACCAGCGCAGCAGCTTTGGGTTTTCGCCACGCATCTGCATCAGCCACCGCAGGGGCGGTGGTCAGTTTGGACCCGGAAGTGGGTGCCGAAGAGGTAGGGCCGGAGTTTCTTGAGGGCCCATACGACGGCGAAGGCCTCTCTTTCAATGGTGCTCCATCGCTGCTCTCTGGCCAGCAGCCGCCGGCTGATGAAGGCCACAGGATGGTCAATCCCCTCGGGGTCAATCTGGGATAGGACCGCCCCGACGCTGTGCTCCGAGGCGTCGGTCTGGACTACAAACTCCCGGCTGTAGTCAGGGGCTTGGAGCACAGGGGCGGTGCACATGGCTGTTTTCAAAGTCTCGAAGGCCACCTGACACGTGGGTGTCCATTGTACTTTTTGTGGCCGGTTCTTCGAGGTCAGTTCAGTGAGGGGCCCCACAATGCTCCCATAGTTCTTGATGAATCGCCGATAATATCCAGTGAGCCCCAGGAAGGCCCGGACGGCTGTCTGGGTGACCGGGGGCTCCCAGGCCACGATGGCGTCAATCTTGGGTTGGAGGGGAGCCAAGTGGCCGCTCCCCACTTGGTGTCCCAGGTAAGTCACGGATCCTTGACCTATCTGGCACTTGCTGGCTTTCACAGTTAGTCCGGCCCGGCGGAGGGCCGTCAGGACCTCCCAGAGGTGCATCAGGTGCTCGGCCCAGTGGAGGCTGTACACTGCAATGTCGTCTAGATAGGCGGCGCTGAATTCTTCTAGCCCCGCCAGCACCTTGTTCACCAGTCTCTGGAAGGTGGCGGGGGCGTTTTTCATGCCGAAGGGCATCACCTTGAATTGGAAGTGGCCATCGGGTGTGGAGAATGCAGACCGCTCCTGGGCGCCTGAAGTGAGGCCGATCTGCCAGTACCCGGCTGTGAGGTCGAAGGTACTGAGGTACTTGGCGGCTCCCAGGCGGTCGATTAGTTCATCGGCCCGGGGGATGGGATGTGCGTCGGTTCTGATAACAGCATTCGGTCCCCGGTAGTCGACACAAAACCTGAGCTCTGGAGGGGTGCCAGGTGCGGCGGCTTTTGGGACCAGGACCACTGGGCTGGCCCAGGGACTGTCGGAGGGTTCGACCACCCCCAGGGCCAGCATCTTGGTAACTTCTGTCTGGATGCAGGTCCGAACTCGGTCGGGAACTCGGTAGGCCCGGTGTCGCACTGGCTGGCTGTCCCCGGTGTCGACATCGTGGACACACCACTGGGGCACCCCGGGGGTGAGGGAGAACAGGTCTGTAAATCGCCCCAACAGTTCTTGGCAGTCTCGGCGTTGCGCTGGGGTCAGGTCGGAGGAGAGAGCGATTCCCTCGACGGAGCCGTCTTTCTCAGCGCACCTTAGGAGGTCGGGCAGGGGCTCGGAGTCGTCTTCGGCCCCATCGTCGGTAGCTAGCAGCAGGCTCAGTTCTGTGCGGGCAAAATGAGGCTTGAGCCGGTTGGCGTGCAGAACCCGTAGGGGGTTTCGGGGGGACTCCATGTCCACGAGATAGGTGACAGGGCTCTTGCACTCGATCACTTTGAAGGGGCCCGACCATTTGTCCTGGAGGGCACAAGGTTCGACCGGGGACATGACCCAGACCCGCTGGCCCGGCTCGAACTCGATGGATGAAGAGTTCTGGTCATACCAGCGTTTCATGTCCTCCTGACTGGCCTCAAGATTGGCCTCGGCAAGGGCCCGGAACTTCCGAGTCTGGCTTCGTAGGGTCAGGAGGTACCGGTAGACATCCGGCGGTGCGTCTTGGACTGTAGTTTCCCAGCCTTCTTTGACCAGGCTGAGGGGACCTCGGACAGGGTGCCCGTACAAGAGTTCAAAGGGGCTGAAGCCCAGGGATTTCTGTGGTACCTCCCGATAGGCGAACAAGAGGCAGGGCAGCAGGATGTCCCATTTGCGGCGGAGGGGCTCTTCTAGGCCCTGGATCATCCCCTTGAGGGTCCGGTTAAACCGCTCCACAAGTCCATTCCCTTGGGGGTGATACGGGGTGGTGAATTTATACGTGACCCCACACTGTTGCCACAGGGACCGCATATACTTTGATATAAAGTTTGTGCCCCGATCGCTCACGACTTCTCGGGGGAACCCCACTCTGGAGAAGATCTCCATCAGTGCTCGGCCCACCACGGGAGCCGTTATGGTTCGTAGGGGGATGGCTTTGGAATAGCGGGTGGCATGGTCCACCAGGACGAGGATGAAGCGATGCCCTTGCGAGGTTCGGGGGTCCAGGGGCCCCACGATGTCTATCCATACTCGTTCGAAGGGAGTGGTCACTACTGGAAAGGGTTGGAGCGGGGCCTTCACCTTCCCTCCGCTCTTTCCGCTGTCTTGGCATGTCGGGCAGGTGCGGCAGTGGTTATGCACATCGTTGCGCATCTTCGGCCAGTAGAAATGGGTCACCAGGCGGCTGTAAGTTTTGTCCTGCCCCAGGTGCCCGGCGAGGGGCACATCGTGTGCCAGGTTCAAAAGGAAGTCTCTGAATCGTAGGGGGACCACCAACACTCGGCTGGCCCCTAGCTCGGCAATTTTCTGTTCACTGTATAGGAGGCCGTGGTCCCAGTAGACCCAGTGGGACCCCGAGGTGTCCCCGGCAGCTTGGGCGGTGGCTTGCTGTCGGGTCCCCTCGAGGGAGGGGCAGGCCTTCTGTTCCTGCCGGAATTGTTCGCGGGTGGGACCACCCTCTTGGCGCCATTGGGCTAGTTCGGGGATGTCGCTGAATTCGGCGCTGCCTTCTTGGTCACGCTCCGATGGCTCGGGCTCGGGGTCGGATTCTTCATTGACTGCGGCCGGTGGGGGCGCGGGCCACTCTGGCTCTTCAGTCGGGGTGGCCTCGGGTGCCGCCAGGGCCCGGGCGGTCATGGATCGGGTCGTCGCGCAGACCCACTCTGGTAGTCCCATCATTCCTAGATGCTCTCTCCGTTCGACTTGGGCCCAGGGAGAATCTCGAGGTCGTTTCCAAGGAGGCAGTCCACGGGGGCATCGTCCCGGACGGTCACTTTGAGGGTGCCCGACACCCCCCCCACTCGAAGGGGATTCGGGCCATCTGACACAGAGTTTCGGAGTTGTCGGCGGCCCTCACGGGGCATCGCACGTTTGGTATGATCTGTTCTGGGGTCACCAAGTGGCAGCGGACGGCCGTCACACTGGCTCCCGTGTCTCGGAGGGCTTCGGTCCGTCGTCCATTGATGTGGACCCACTGACGGTACTTTTGAGTGTTCCTCGGTAGCGGGGCCTGGGGGACCATGTCTCTTTCGCCCAGGCAGGCTAGGGCCATGGCGGCCGGCTCATACTCGGTCTGATCTTCGTTGTAGACCTCTTCGTCTTCTTCTCCCTCTTCCCCCAGGGCTGCAGCAGCGAACTGGCGGGTCGGAGGCCCGGTGGGGCCGGGGCGCTGGTTCATGGGGCAGAGGGGGTCACTGGCATAGTGACCGGTCCGCTGGCATCTGTGGCAAGTAATGTTCGGGTGGGGCCCCGGCCGTGCTGGTGGGGGCCCTCTTCTGGTCAGGGCTGGCGAAGTGTTCTTCTGGGGGGACCCCCGAGGCGGACTCCGGCCCGGGGCCGACGGGAAGTCTCGGCTCCTGTTCTGGCCTCCTCCACCGCCACGCTGGCGGGGGTGCCCCTGGCCGTTCCGTCCCGTTTCTCCTATCGGGGTCCGGGGGACCCGGGTGCTCACCCATCGATCAGCCTCGACGGCGAGTTTTCGGGGCTCGGTCAGCTTACTGTCGAGGAGATGCTGCCTGAGCTCGACAAAGCAGTTGTTGGAGAGGTGCTCCCAAACGATGAGGTTGAACAGCTGCTCGTAGGTGGACACTTTGCTGCCCTTTATCCATCCTTCCAGGGCCCGGCTATAAAAGTTTACGTACTCCACCCATGTAGTACCGGGAATCTTTTTGCAGTCTCTGAACCTCTGTCGGTACATCTCGGGGGTGAGGCCATACCGGGTGAGCAGGGCGTCCTTCATGTGGTCATAGGAAGACATAACGTCCTCGGCCAGCTCTAGCAGGGTGTCTCTTCCTTCGCTGACGAATCTCCCCCACAAGCCGGCACCCCAATCTTTTCGCGGGATGCGGTGCGCGGTCATGGCAACTTCATACGCCTTGAACCATTGCTGGATATCGTCATTTTTGTAGTATTCCTTGACGATATCCTTGGGAATGTGGACCTTTGGGTCGGCCGGAGGTGGAGGGTTCCGAATTACTGCGGCGCCAGCCTCTTCGATCTTGGCTTTGATCTCTAGTTCTATGAGGCCACGCTCGTGTTCGTACGTGAGCTTTTTTCATCCAATTCTCTTTGCCTCCGCCTCTCTTCCAGATCTCCCTCTAATCGTAGTTGTTCAATGGCCATTTTCTTTGCTGCTAATTGAAGCTCTCCATCCAGCCGGAGTCGGGCGAGCTCTAGTTCATGGAGCCGACTCCTCTCTCGCTCCCGGGCGTCTTCGTGGGAGAGGCCCGGTTCTTTGTTGGCGGTTCTTTCTTCCACTGGGGCTACGACTGTACTCAGGGGTACTTCTAGGACAATGTCCTCGTTGGCTTGGGGTGGGGTCGCTCCGGTCTCCACCCATGTTTGTAATGCGTCTTTAAAATCGTCTTTTGTGCTTAGTCCGGTGGTAGCGATACCTAGGGCTTTGCAGAATTGTTTGAGTTCTTTATGGGTGTACACCTCTAATAGTTCTTTCTGGAATTCTGCGGTTGTTCCGGCTTCTTTAGTAGTCATCGTGGTTGTGGGTCTCTGTTAGTAGTGGCGAATTACTCGCTGTACGATTTGCGCGGGCTCGGATCCCGTCGCTTGCCACCAATTTTGGAAAGGCGACCCCAGGGGAGACAGAAGGTGTCTGCTGTCCGCCCCGAGACCCACCTCTCTGTATGGAAGAGGCCGAGCGCCGTAGGGAGGCCTCCTTGGCGAGGCTCCTCTCCTACAATCGTAACAGCTGAGCAATCACACTACTTACAGATGGACACCACACAGGAGGAATATTCACAAGAATCTTTATATAAGCAATTAAGGCAAGTCCTTTGCAGGTTAGCAGGCAAGGATCGAGGGATCCGTAAAGTCTTGGTTTCGGGGATAGGGGGTAGCGGGACAGTCTTGGCACCAACTGGTGCGTGGATAGTTCCAGGGGTCAGGCCGCGACAGCGTCAGCAGGGCCTCGAAGATGGTTCAGCTCGGTCAGGCCGCGACAGCGTCCGCAGGGCCTCGAAGATGGTTCAGTTCGGTCAGGCCGCGACAGCGTCAGCAGGGCGTCGAAGGTGGTTCAGCTTGGTCAGGCCGCGACAGCATCAGCAGGGCCTCGAAGGTGGTTCAGCTTGGTCAGGCCGTGACAGCGTCAGCAGGGCCTCGAAGGTGGTTCAGCTTGGTCAGGCCGCGACATCGTCAGCAGGGCCTCGAAGGTTCCAGGTGCAAGAGTTCGGATCAGGATCAGCCGCGACAAGGTCAGCAGGGCTTCGACTCCAAGATACAACTAGAGTCCTAATCCAGGGCTGGCCCAGATATAGGTCTGGAGTCCTTTGATGTCCGGACTCTGGTGCTTGGGGTTCAGAGGGGCCGGGATGAAGGTGTCCAGACACCCAGCAGGGGGGTGGAGCCAGCACCCAGGGAGGCTGAAGGGCGATCGATACCAGGCGTCCGGGGACGGCTGGAGGCCCCTCGAAACTCCCCTCTTCCGGGCTCTGCCAAGTGGCCACTCTACCACCTGGGAGGATCTTGGTGCCTCGATGTCGGGGTTTCGCTGAGGCCGGGGCCAGGGATGGCTGCGGCCACGTGCTCGGGACGTGATGGGCCCAAAATGGAGTCGGGCCGGAAATGGTGGCCTGGCATGGTCGCCAGACCGGCGGTGTTGGCGAGCAGGGTCCGCCGGGGTCCCAGGGGGGAGAGCCGTGGGTTGCCAGGGGGGCTGCTCTCATCGAGGGTTCGTGTTCAGGGGGGTCGACAGAGGGTCGACGGAGGGCCGATGTCCAACACCCCTCTTCTTGCATCTCTGTTTCTTTTTTTGCATCCCTGTTCACCTTTTCTGCACCCCGCTTCCCTCTTTCTGTACCTCTGATGCTTCTTTCTGTACTTCTCTTGCTTCTTTCTACATCTCTCTTGCTTCTATTTGCACCCTTCTTGTCCATTTCTGTAAATCACTTGCCTCCTTTTGTACTTCTCTTGCCTTTTTCTGCACCTCTCTTGCCTTTGTCTGCACCTCACTTGCCTCTGTATGCACTTCTCTTGCTTTTTTGCACATCGCTTGTTTCCTTCTGCAACTGTTTTGGCTCTTTCATCACTCCACTTGCTTCTTTCTGTAGCTCTGTTGCTTCTTTCAGAAGTTCTCTTGCCTCTTTCTGCACTTCTCATGCCTCTTTATGCACCTCTTTTGCCTCTTTCTGAAACTCTCTTGCTTTTTTCAGTACCCCTTTTACTTCATTCTGCAGTTCTCTTGCCTCCTTCTGTACCTCACTTGCCTCCTTCTGTACTTTCTTGCCTCTGTCTGTACCTCACTTACCTCTTTCTGCACTTCTCTTGTTTCTTTCTGTAACTCTCTTGTCTCTTACATCACTTCTCTTGCTTCCCTCTTTCTGTGCCTTCCTTATCTGTTTCTGCAACTCTCCTGCCCATTTCTACACCTTGTTACCCTCTTTCTGCTCCTCTCTTGTCTATTTCTGCATCCCTGTTCCCTCTTACTGCACCTCTCTAGCCTGTTTCTTCAACTCTCTTCTTCCCTTATTCTGCACCACTGTTACTTATTTCTGAACTTCTCTTGCTTCTTGCTGCACCCTTTTGCCTCTTTCTGCACCCCCCTTCCAGCTCCCCTTTTTCTTCTTTCGCACCCCTGTTCCTTCTTTCTGTGCCTCTCTTGCCTGTTTCTGCCACTCTCTTGCCTATTTCTGCCATTCCCTTGCTTCCTTCTGCCCCACTGTTGCTTCTTTCTGCACCTCTCTTGCCTCTTTCTGCACCTTTGTGCCTTCATTCTGCACTTCACTTGCTTCTTTCTACACCCCTTTTGCCTCTTTATGCAGCCCTCTTCTCTCTTTCTGCACCTCACTTGCCTCTTTCTTCACCTCTCTTGCCTCTATCTGCATCCCTCATCCCTCTTTCTGTACCTCTCTTGCCTCGTTCTGCACCTCTCTTGCCTCTTTTTGCAGTTCTCTTCCCACTTTCTGCACCTCATTTGCTTCTTTCTGCACTTCTCTTGCACTTTCTTTACCCCTCTTGCCTCTTCCTGCACCTTTGTTGGTTCTTTCTGCACTGCTCTTGCTTCTTTCTGTACCTTTTTTGCAAATGTCTGCATCCCTCTTGCCTCTTTCTGCAACTCTCTTGCCTATTTCTACACCTCTCTTCCCTCTTTCAATCAATCAATCAATCATAGCATTTGTATATCGCGCTACTCACCCGGTAGTGTCTCAACGCGCTTGGGGGAAGTGGTCCGCTACTGCTCGAACAGCCAGGTCTTGCAGTAGTAGGTCTGCACCTCTCTTGCCTCTTTCTGCATCCCTGTTTCCTCTTTCTGCACCTCTCTAGCCTGTTTCTGCAACTCTCTTCCCTCCTTCTGCACCACTGTTGCTTATTTCTGAACTTCTCTTGCCTCTTTTGTGTACCTCTCTTGCTTCTTTCTTCATCCCTTTTGCCACTTTCTACACCCTTCTTCCTGCGCCTCTCTTGCCACTTTCTGTACGTCTCTTGCCTCTTCCTGCACTTCTGTTGTTTCTTTCAGCACAGGAGTTGCTTCTTTATGCACCTCACTTGCTTCTTTCTGCACCCGTCTTCCCTCTATCTGCACCTCTCTTGACTCTTTGTGCACCTCTTTTATCTCTCTGTGCACCTCTTGCCTCTTTATGCACTTCTGTTGCCTCTTTGTGCACCTCTGTTGCTTCTTTCTGCACTTCTCTTCCCTCTTTCTGAATTTCTGTTACTTCTTTCTGACCTTCTCTTGATTTTTTATGCACTCCTGTTCCTTTTTTCTGCACCCCTTTTGCCTTTTTCCGCACCCCTCTTCTTGCATCTCTGTTTCTTTTTTTGCATCCCTGTTCACCTTTTCTGCACCCCGCTTCCCTCTTTCTGTACCTCTGATGCTTCTTTCTGTACTTCTCTTGCTTCTTTCTACATCTCTCTTGCTTCTTTTTGCACCCTTCTTGTCCGTTTCTGTAAATCACTTGCCTCCTTTTGTACTTCTCTTGCCTTTTTCTGCACCTCTCTTGCCTTTGTCTGCACCTCACTTGCCTCTGTATGCACTTCTCTTGCTTTTTTGCACATCGCTTGTTTCCTTCTGCAACTGTTTTGGCTCTTTCATCACTCCACTTGCTTCTTTCTGTAGCTCTGTTGCTTCTTTCAGAACTTCTCTTGCCTCTTTCTGCACTTCTCATGCCTCTTTATGCACCTCTTTGCCTCTTTCTGAAACTCTCTTGCTTTTTTCTGTACCCCTTTTACTTCATTCTGCAGTTCTCTTGCCTCCTTCTGTACCTCACTTGCCTCCTTCTGTACTTTCTTGCCTCTGTCTGTACCTCACTTACCTCTTTCTGCACTTCTCTTGTTTCTTTCTGTAACTCTCTTGTCTCTTACATCACTTCTCTTGCTTCCCTCTTTCTGTACCTTCCTTACCTGTTTCTGCAACTCTCCTGCCCATTTCTACACCTTGTTACCCTCTTTCTGCTCCTCTCTTGTCTATTTCTGCATCCCTGTTCCCTCTTTCTGCACCTCTCTAGCCTGTTTCTTCAACTCTCTTCCCTTATTCTGCACCACTGTTACTTATTTCTGAACTTCTCTTGCTTCTTGCTGCACCCTTTTGCCTCTTTCTGCACCCCCCTTCCAGCACCTCTTTTTCTTCTTTCGCATCCCTGTTCCTTCTTTCTGTGCCTCTCTTGCCTGTTTCTGCCACTCTCTTGCCTATTTCTGCCATTCCCTTGCTTCCTTCTGCCCCACTGTTGCTTCTTTCTGCACTTCTCTTGCCTTTTTCTGCACCCCTCTTGCCTCTTTCTGCAACACTGTTGAATCTTTCTGCACTTCTCTTTCCTCTTTCTGCACCTCTGTTGCTTCTTTCTTCACGCCTCTTGTCTGTTTCTGCACCTCACTTGCCTCTGTTTGCCCCTTTCGTGCCATTTTCTGCACCTCACTTGCCTCGTTCTGCACTTCTCCTGTTTATTTCTGCACATGTCTTGTTTCTTTCTGCAACTCTCTTGTCTCTTTCATCACTCCTCTGCCTTCTTTCTGTACCTATGTTTCTTCTTTCAGCACTTCTCTTGCCTCTTTCTATACTTCTTGTGCCTCTTTATGCACCTCTCTTGCCTCTTACTGTACCTCTCTTGCTTCTTTCCGCACCCCTCTTTCTTCTTTCTGTACCCCTCTTACTTCTTTCTGCACCCCTCTTCCCTCTTTCAGCACCTCTCTTGCCTGTTCATGCACCCCTGTTCCCTTTTTCTGCACCCATTGTCCCTCTTTCTGCACCTATGGTGCTTCTTTCTGCACTTCCCTTGCTTCTTTCTGTACCTCTCTTTCTTCTTTCTGCACCCTCCTGTCTGTTTCTGCACCTCACTTGCCTCTTTTTGCACCTCTCGCCTTTTTCTGCACCTATCTTGCCTTTTTCCACACCTCATTTGCCTCTGTCTGCATTTCTCTTGCTTTTTTCTGCACCTCTCTTGTTTCTTTCTCTAACACTCTTGTCTCTTTCATCACTCCTGTTGCTTCTTTATGCACCCCTCTTGCGTCTTTCTGCACCTCCCTTACCTCTTTCTGCACCCCACTTACTTTTTTCTGCACCACTCTAGCCTCTTTCTGCAGTTCTCTTGCCTCCTTCTGTACCTTACTTGCCTATTTCTGTACTTCACATGCCTCTTTCTGCACCTCTCTTGCCTCTTTCTGTACCTCACTTGCCTCTTTCTGTATTTTTCTTGTTTCTTTCTGCACACCTTTTGCCTCTTTCTGCACCCCTTCTTCCTTTTGCAACCCTGTTCCCCTTTTCTGCACCCTTGTTCCCTCTTTCTGCATCTTTTTAACCTGTTTAGGCAACTCTCTTGCCTATTTCTACACCTCTCTCCCTCTTTCTGCACCTCTCTTGCCTCTTTCTGCATCCCTGTTCCCTCTTTCTGCACTTCTCTAGCCTGTTTCTGTGACTCTCTTCACTCCTCCTGCACTTCTCTTGCGTCTTACTGCACTTTTCTTGCCTCTTTCTGCATCCCTCCTGCCTCTTTTGACAACCCTGTTGCTTCTTTCTGTACTTCTATTTCCTCTTTCTGCACCTCTGTTGCTTCTTTCTGCACCCTCTTGTCTGTTTCTGCACCTCCTCTCTTGCCTCTTTTTGCACCCCTCTTGCCTTTTTCTGCAACTCGCTTGCCTCTTTTTGCACCTCTCTTGCCCTTTTCAGCACCTCACGTGTCTCTGTCTGCACTTCTCTTGCTTTTTTTGCACATCTCTTGTTTCTTTCTGCAACAGTTTTGTCTCTTTCATCACTCCTCTTGCTTCTTTCTGTACCTCTGTTGCTTCTTTCAGCACTTCTTATGTCTTTCTGCACTGCTCTCGCTTTTTTCTGTACCCCTCTTACTTCATTTTGCAGTCCTCTTGCCTCCTGCACCTCACTTGCCACTTTCTGCACTTCTCCTGCCTCTTTCTGCACCTT
The DNA here is from genome assembly GCF_964261635.1 of Lissotriton helveticus. Taxonomy (NCBI): domain Eukaryota; kingdom Metazoa; phylum Chordata; class Amphibia; order Caudata; family Salamandridae; genus Lissotriton; species Lissotriton helveticus. Next base: position 207,907,750 of record NC_136063.1, on the reverse strand, counting down.
CTTGCCTTTTTCTGTACCTCACTTGCCTCTTTCTGCACTTCTCTTGTTTCTTTCTGTAACTCTTGTCTCTTTCATCACTTCTCTTGCTTCCCTCTTTTTGCACTACTTTTACCTGTTTCTGCAACTCTACTGCCTATTTATACACCTCTCTTGCCTCTTTCTGCATCCCTGTTCCCTCGTTATGCACCTCTCTAGCCTGTTTCTGCAACTCTCTTCTCTCCTTCTGCACCATTGTTGCTTATTTCTGAACTTCTCTTGCTTCTTTCTGCAACCCTCTTGCCTCTTTCTGCACCCCTCTTCCTGCACCTCTTTTTCTTCTTTCGCACCCCTATTCCCTCGTTCTGCACCTCTCTTGCCTGTTTCTGCCACTCTATTGCCCCTTTCTGACATTCCCATGCCTCCTTCTGCCCCTCTGTTGCTTCTTTCTGCACTTCTATTGCCTTTTTCTGAAACCCTCTTGCCTATTTCTGCATCACTGTTGATTCTTTCTGCACTTCTCTTTCCTCTTTCTGCATCTCTGTTGCTTCTTTCTGCACCCCTCTTGTCTGTTTCTGCAACTCACTTGCCTCTTTTTGCCCCTTTCTTGCCAATTTCTGCACCTCACTTGCCTCTTCCTGCACTTCTATTGCTTTTTTCTGCACATCTCTTGTTTCCTTCTGCAATTCCCTTGTCTCTTTCATCACTTTTCTACCTTCTTTCTGTACCTGTGTTTCTTCTTTCTGCACCACTCTTGTCTCTTACTGCACCTCTCTTGCTCCTTTCTGCGACCCTCTTTCTTCTTTCTGTACCCCTCTTACTTCTTTCTGTACCCATCGTCCCTCCTTCTGCACTTCTCCTGCTTCTTTCTGCACCTCGCTTGCTTCTTTCTGCACCCTCTTGTCTGTTTCTGTACCTCACTTGCCTCTTTTTGCACCTCTTGTCTTTTTCTGGAACTCTCTTGCCTTCTTCTGTACCTCACTTGCCTCTGTCAGCATTTCTCTTGCTTTTTTCTGCACCTCTCTTGTTTCTTCATCCAACTTTTTTTTCTCTTTCCTCACTTCTGTTGCTTCTTCCTGCATCTCTCTTGCCTCTTTCTGTACCCCACTTACTTATTTCTGCACCACTCTAGCCTCTTTCTGCAGTTCTTGTGCCTCCTTCTGCACCTCACGTACCTCTTTCTGTAGTTCTCATGCCTCTTTCTGTACCTCTCTTGCTTCTGTCTGTATCTCACTTGCCTCTTTTTGCACTTTTCTTGTTTCGTTCTGCACCCCTCTTGCCTCATTCTGCACTTCTCTTCCTGTATCTCTTTTTCTTCTTTTTGCAACCATATTCCCTTTTGCTGCACCTCTCTTGCCTGTTTCTGTACCTCACTTGCCTCTTTTTACACCACCTTGCCATTTTCTGCACCTCACTTGCCTCTTTCTGCACTACTCTTGATTTTTTCTGCACCTCTTGTGTTTCTTTCTGCACCTCTCTTGTCTCTTTCATTACTCCTGTTGATTCTTTATGCACCTCTCTTGCCTCTTTCTGTACCTCTCTTACCTCTTTCTGCAACCCACTTACTTCTTTCTGCTCCCCTCTTGCTTCTTTCTGCACCCCTCTTCTTTCTGCACATACCCTCTTCCCTCTTTCTGTACCTCTCTTGCCTGTTTATGCACCCCTGTTCCCTCTTTTTGTACCTCTCGCCTATTTCTATAACTTTCTTCGCTCTTTCTGCACCTCTCTTGCTTCTTTCTGCACCCCTGTTCCCTCTTTCTACACCTCTTTTGCCTGTTTCTGCAACTCTCTTGCCTGCCTCTTTCTGCATTTTGCTTGCTTCTTTCTGTCCCTTTATTCCTTTTTCTGTACTTCTTTGCCTCTTTCTGCACATCTCTTCCGCATTCTGCACCTCTCTTCTTTCTGCACCTTTCTTGCTTCTTTCTGCATCTCTCTTGCTTCTTTCTTCTGCACCTCTCTTACCTCTTTCTGCACCCCACTTACTTCTTTCTGCACCCCTCTTGCTTCTTTCTGCACCCCTCTTACTTCTTTCTGCACACACCCTCTTCCCTCTTTCTGTACCCCTCTTGCCTGTTAATGCACCCCTGTTCCCTCTTTTTGCACCTCTCGCCTATTTCTATAACTTTCTTTGCTCTTTCTGCACCTCTCTTGCTTCTTTCTGAACCCCTGTTCCCTCTTTCTACACCTCTCTTGCCTGTTTCTGCAACTCTCTTGCCTGCCTCTTTCTGCATTTCTCTTGCTTCTTTCTGTCCCTTTATTCCCTTTTCTGTACTTCTTTGCCTCTTTCTGCACATGTCTTCCGCATTCTGCACCTCTCTTCTTTCTGCACCTTTCTTGCTTCTTTCTGCATCTCTCTTGCTTCTTTCTTCTGCACCTCTCTTGCCTCTTTCTGTACCTCTCTTGCTTCTTTCTGTACTTTACTTGCCTCTTTCTGCACACTCTTCCCTATTTCTGCACTTCTCTTGCCTCTTTATGTATCTCACTTGCTTCCTTCTGCACTTGACTTGCTTCTTTCTGTACATCTCTTGCTTCTTTCTGCAAGCCTTTTGTCTCTTTCTGCACCTCTTTTGCTTCTTTCTGTACCTCTCTTGCTTATTTCTGAACCCCTCTTCCCTCTTTCTGCATCCTTTTCCCCTTTCTGCACCTCTGTTGCCTGTTTCTGCACTTCTCTTGCCTCTTTCTGCACTTCTCGTGCCTCTTTCACACTTCTTTTGCCTCTTTCTGCACCCCTCTTAGCTGTTTCTGCACCTCACTTGCCTCTTTCTGCACATCTGTTGAGTCTTTCTGCACCTCTCTTGCCTCTTTCTGCACCTTTGTTGCTTCTTTCTGCACTTCTCTTGCCTCTTGCTACATTTCTTTTGCTTCTTCCTGCAGTTCTATTGCTTTGTTTACACCCCTCTTGCCTCTTTCTGCACCTCTGTTGCTTCTATCCACACCTCTCTTGCTTCTTCGTGCATCCTTCTTGCCTCTTACTGCACCCTTCTCCCCTCTTTCTGCACCTCTCTTACTGAAGAAATATAAAATCAATATCATATAATATTTGCCTAATGTATCCAATATATATTAGCATACCATCTTTAGAAAGCCCCCCCTTTTGAATATACTAATATTATATATACATTAAGAATCAGGCCTTTTCTGAAGAAACACCATGTTGGTTTCATTTCCCCGAACCTCTTGCTCTTGCTAGGAAAACATGTGACCTGCTACTGTGTAGAGAGCGAGCCTGAAAGGTCGGCCTGGGCTATGAATGGACCATTGATTCTAACTTGGGAAACTCAAGGTTACATCTGCCTTTCGTGTGGGATGAGCAAATTCTTGCAGACGCCGTGCCTGTACTCCCGTGCCTGAGAATGAAAGGGAGTCATCCTTCCTGACCTGCCCAGTACTGAATAGCTAAGCTTTGAACTAATCATGTGTGCCATAAATGGTTCCTTCCTGGAGCGAGGGGGCCAAAGTGGTGTTCTTCCTTTTCAAGTGATTATGTGTGTTGAACTGAAAATATATAATGACCTGTTTGAATATGAACCGGCAGTCTTCTTGTCACACTGTCTGGGTGTGGACGGGGAGGCTCCTCTGCGCAGAGTCCATTTAGAATAAATGATTGGAACTTCTTCACTGTCAACTGACTGATTTTTTGATAATTAGTATTGGGGCTATTGGAGGGTATGGCTCTATTAGACTTACTTTTCTAGTACTACTCTTACCTCTTTTTGTAGCCTTCTTACTTCTTTCTGCACCCCTCTTGCTTCTTTCTGCACCCCTCTTACTTCTTTCTGCACACATCCCTCTTCCCTCTTTCTGTACCTCTCTTGCTTCTTTCTTCACCCCTGTTCCCTCTTTCTGCACCTCTCTTGCCTGTTTCTGCAACTCTCTTTCCTGCCTCTTTCTGCATTTCTATTGCTTCTTTTTGTCCCTTTATTCCCTTTTCTGTACTTCTTTGCCTCATTCTACATATCTTCTGCATTCTGCCCCTTTCTTCCTTCTGCACCCTTTCTTCTGCACCCCTCTTGCCTCTTTCTGTACCTCTCTTGCTTCTTTCTGTACCTCTCTTGCCTCTTTCTGTACCTCACTTGCTTCTTTCTGCACTTGACTTTCTTTCTGTACATCTCTTCCTTGTTTCTGCATGCCTTTTGTCTCTTTCTGAACCTCTGTTGCTTCTTTCTGTAGCTCTCTTTGAATATTTCTGAACCCCTCTTCCCTCTTTCTGCATCTTTTTTCCCTTTCTGCACCTCTGTTGCCTGTTTCTGCACCTCTCTTGCCTCTATCATCACGTCTCATGCCTCTTTCTGCACCTCTCTTGCCTCTTTCTGTACCTTTGTTGTTTCTTTCTGCACTTCTCTTGCCTCTTTCTACATATCTTTTGCTTCTTTCTGCACTTCTATTGCTTTTTTTGCATCCCTCTTGCCTCTTTCTGCACCTCTGTTGCTTCTATCCGCACCTCTCTTGCTTCTTCGTGCATCCCTCTTGCCTCTTACTGCACCCTTCTCCACTCTTTCTGCACCCTCTTGCCTCTTTATGTACCTCTGTTCCTTCATTTGGCACTTCTCTTGTTTATCTCTGCAACTTTCTTGCATCTTTCTGTACCCCTAATTCCTCTTTCTGCAGCCTATTTCCTTCTTGCTGTACCTCAATTGCCTCTTTCTGCATCTCTCTTGCCTCTTTCTGCACCTCTCTTTACTCTATCTGTACCTCTCTTGCCTCTTTATGCAGTTCTCCTGCATCTTTTTGAACATCTGTTGCTTCTTTCTGTACTTCACTTGCTTTTTTCTGCACCCCTCTTGCTACTTTCTGTACCTCCCTTGCCTCTTTATACTCCTCCATTGCCTCTTTCTGCACCTCTCTTGCTTCTTTGTGCATCCCTCATGCCTCTTATTGTACCCCTCCTCCTTCTTTCTGCACATCTCTTGTCTCTTTCTGTACCTCTCTTGCCTCTTTCTACGCCCCTTGTCCTTCTTTCTGCACCTCTCTTGCCAATTTCTGCAGTTTTTTGCAACTTTTTGCACATCTGTTGCTCTTTCTATATTTCACCTGCTTTTGTCTGCACCTCTCTTGCTTTTTTCTGCACTATGTTGTTTCTTTCTGCACTTCTCTTGCTTCTATATGCACCTCCCTTACTTCTTTCTGCACCATCTTGTCTGTTTCTGCACCTCACATGCCTTAATTTGCACCTCTCTTGCTGCTTTGTGCACCTGTCTTGCCTCTTTCTGCACCCTACTTTCTTCTTTATGCACCAGTCTAGCCTCTTTCTGTAGTTCTCTTGCCTCCTTCTGCACCTCGCTTGCCGCTTTCTGTACTTCTCATGCCTCTTTCCACACCACTCTTGGGTCTTTCTGTACCCCACTTGCCTCTTTCTGCACTTCTCTTATTTCTTTCTGCACCCCTCTTTTCTCTTTCTGCACCCCTCTTGCCTCATTCTGCACTTCTCTTCCTGTACCTCTTTTTCTTCTTTTTGCAACCCTGTTCCCTTTTTCTGCACCTCTCTTGCCTGTTTCTGCCAATCCCTTGCCTCTTTCTACTGTTCCCTTTCCTCCTTCTGCACGTCTGTTGCTTCTTTCTGCTTTTTTTTGCCTCTTTCTGCACCCCTCTTGCCTCTTTTGGCAACCCTGTTGTTTCTTTCTGCACTTCTCTTTCTTCTTTCTGCACCTCTGTTGCTTCTTTCTGTACCCCTCTTTTCTGTTTCTGCACCCCATGTGCCTCTTTTTACACCTCTCTTGCCTTTTTCTGCACCTCACTTTCCTCTTTCTGCACCTCTCTTGCTTTTTCTGCACCTCTCTTGTTTCTTTCCGCACCTCTCTTGTCTCTTTCATCACCCCTGTTGCTTCTTTATGTACCTCTCTAGCCTCTTTCTGTACCTCTCTTACCTCTTTCTGCACCCCACTTACTTCTTTCTGCGCCCCTCTTATTTCTTTCTGCACCCCTCTAACTTCTTTCTGCAGACACCCCTCTTCCCTCTTTCTGTACCTCTCTTGCCTGTTTATGCACCCCTCTTCCCTCTTTTTGCACCTCTTGCCTATTTCTATACCTTTCTTCTCTCTTTCTGCACCTCTCTTGCTTCTTTCTGCACCCCTGTTCCCTCTTTCTACACCTCTCTTGCCTGTTTCTGCAACTCTCTTGCCTACCTCTTTCTGCATTTCTCTTGCTTCTTTCTGTCCCTTTATTCCCTTTTCTGTACTTCTTTGCCTCTTTCTGCACATCTCTTCCGTATTCTGCACCTCTCTTCTTTCTGCACCTTTCTTGCTTCTTTCTGCATCTCTCTTGCTTCTTTCTTCTGCACCTCTCTTGCCCCTTTCTGTATCTCTCTTGCTTCTTTCTGTACTTCACGTGCCTCTTTCTGCACACTCTTCCCTATTTCTGCCCTTCTCTCGCCTCTTTCTGTACCTCACTTGCTTCTTTCTGCACTTGACTTGCTTTTTTCTGTACATCTCTTGCTTCTTTTTGCATGCCTTTTGTCTCTTTCTGCACCTCTTTTGCTTCTTTCTGAACCCCTCTTGCTTATTTCTGAACCCCTCTTCCCTCTATCTGCATCCTTTTCCCCTTTCTGCACCTCTCTTGCCTATTTCTGCACCTCTCTTGCCTCTTTCTGCACTTCTTGTGCCTCTTTCTGCACCACACTTGCCTCTTTCTGCACATCTATCGAGTCTTTCTGCACCTCTCTTACCTCTTTCTGTACCCCACTTACTTCTTTCTGGACCCCTCTTGCTTCTTTCTGCAACCCTCTTACTTCTTTCTGCACACACTCCTCTTCCCTCTTTCTGTACCACTCGTGCCTGTTTATGCACCCCTGTTCCCTCTTTTTGCACCTCTCGCCTATTTCTATACCTTTCTTCCCTCTTTCTGCACCTCTCTTGCTTCTTTCTGCACCCCTGTTCCCTCTTTCTGTACCTCTCTTGCCTGTTTCTGCAACTCTCTTGCCTGCCACTTTCTGCATTTCTCTTGCTTCTTTCTTCTGCACCTCTCTTGCCTCTTTCTGTACCTCTCTTGCTTCTTTCTGTACTTTACTTGCCTCTTTCTGCACACTCTTCCCTATTTCTGCACTTCTCTTGCCTCTTTATGTATCTCACTTGCTTCCTTCTGCACTTGACTTGCTTCTTTCTGTACATCTCTTGCTTCTTTCTGCAAGCCTTTTGTCTCTTTCTGTACCTCTTTTGCTTCTTTCTGTACCCCTCTTGCTTATTTCTGAACCCCTCTTCCCTCTTTCTGCATCCTTTTCCCCTTTCTGCACCTCTGTTGCCTGTTTCTGCACTTCTCTTGCCTCTTTCTGCACTTCTCGTGCCTCTTTCACACTTCTTTTGCCTCTTTCTGCACCCCTCTTAGCTGTTTCTGCACCTCACTTGCCTCTTTCTGCACATCTGTTGAGTCTTTCTGCACCTCTCTTGCCTCTTTCTGCACCTTTGTTGCTTCTTTCTGCACTTCTCTTGCCTCTTGCTACATTTCTTTTGCTTCTTCCTGCAGTTCTATTGCTTTTTTTACACCCCTCTTGCCTCTTTCTGCACCTCTGTTGCTTCTATCCACACCTCTCTTGCTTCTTCATGCATCCTTCTTGCCTCTTACTGCACCCTTCTCCTTTCTTTCTGCACCTCTCTTACTGAAGAAATATAAAATCAATATCATATAATATTTGCCTAATGTATCCAATATATATTAGCATACCATCTTTAGAAAGCCCCCCCTTTTGAATATATTCAAATTATATATACATTAAGAATCAGGCCTTTTCTGAAGAAACACCATGTTGGTTTCATTTAACCGAACCTCTTGCTCTTGCTAGGAAAACATGTGACCTGCTACTGTGTAGAGAGCGAGCCTGAAAGGTCGGCCTGGGCTATGAATGGACCATTGATTCTAACTTGGGAAACTCAAGGTTACATCTGCCTTTCGTGTGGGATGAGCAAATTCTTGCAGACGCCGTGCCTGTACTCCCGTGCCTGAGAATGAAAGGGAGTCATCCTTCCTGACCTGCCCAGTACTGAATAGCTAAGCTTTGAACTAATCATGTGTGCCATAAATGGTTCCTTCCTGGAGCGAGGGGGCCAAAGTGGTGTTCTTCCTTTTCAAGTGATTATGTGTGTTGAACTGAAAATATATAATGACCTGTTTGAATATGAACTGGCAGTCTTCTTGTCACACTGTCTGGGTGTGGACGGGGAGGCTCCTCTGCGCAGAGTCCATTTAGAATAAATGATTGGAACTTCTTCACTGTCAACTGACTGATTTTTTGATAATTAGTATTGGGGCTATTGGAGGGTATGGCTCTATTAGACTTATTTTTCTAGTACTACTCTTACCTCTTTTTGTAGCCTTCTTACTTCTTTCTGCACCCCTCTTGCTTCTTTCTGCACCCCTCTTACTTCTTTCTGCACACATCCCTCTTCCCTCTTTCTGTACCTCTCTTGCTTCTTTCTGCACCCCTGTTCCCTCTTTCTGCACCTCTCTTGCCTGTTTCTGCAACTCTCTTTCCTGCCTCTTTCTGCATTTCTCTTGCTTCTTTTTGTCCCTTTATTCCCTTTTCTGTACTTCTTTGCCTCATTCTACATATCTTCTGCATTCTGCCCCTTTCTTCCTTCTGCACCTCTCTTGCTTCTTTCTTCTGCACACCTCTTGCCTCTTTCTGTACCTCTCTTGCTTCTTTCTGTACCTCTCTTGCCTCTTTCTGTACCTCACTTGCTTCTTTCTGCACTTGACTTTCTTTCTGTACATCTCTTCCTTGTTTCTGCATGCCTTTTGTCTCTTTCTGAACCTCTGTTGCTTCTTTCTGTAGCTCTCTTTGAATATTTCTGAACCCCTCTTCCCTCTTTATGCATCTTTTTTCCCTTTCTGCACCTCTGTTGCCTGTTTCTGCACCTCTCTTGCCTCTATCATCACGTCTCATGCCTCTTTCTGCACCTCTCTTGCCTCTTTCTGTACCTTTGTTGTTTCTTTCTGCACTTCTCTTGCCTCTTTCTACATATCTTTTGCTTCTTTCTGCACTTCTATTGCTTTTTTTGCATCCCTCTTGCCTCTTTCTGCACCTCTGTTGCTTCTATCCGCACCTCTCTTGCTTCTTCGTGCATCCCTCTTGCCTCTTACTGCACCCTTCTCCACTCTTTCTGCACCCTCTTGCCTCTTTATGTACCTCTGTTCCTTCATTTGGCACTTCTCTTGTTTATCTCTGCAACTTTCTTGCATCTTTCTGTACCCCTAATTCCTCTTTCTGCAGCCTATTTCCTTCTTGCTATACCTCAATTGCCTCTTTCTGCATCTCTCTTGCCTCTTTCTGCACCTCTCTTTACTCTATCTGTACCTCTCTTGCCTCTTTATGCAGTTCTCCTGCAACTTTTTGAACATCTGTTGCTTCTTTCTGTACTTCACTTGCTTTTTTCTGCACCCCTCTTGCTACTTTCTGTACCTCCCTTGCCTCTTTATACTCCTCCATTGCCTCTTTCTGCACCTCTCTTGCTTCTTTGTGCATCCCTCATGCCTCTTATTGTACCCCTCCTCCTTCTTTCTGCACATCTCTTGCCTCTTTCTGTACCTCTCTTGCCTCTTTCTACGCCCCTTGTCCTTCTTTCTGCACCTCTCTTGCCAATTTCTGCAGTTTTTTGCAACTTTTTGCACATCTGTTGCTCTTTCTATACTTCACCTGCTTTTGTCTGCACCTCTCTTGCTTTTTTCTGCACTCTGTTGTTTCTTTCTGCACTTCTCTTGCTTCTATATGCACCTCTCTTACTTCTTTCTGCACCATCTTGTCTGTTTCTGCACCTCACATGCCTTAATTTGCACCTCTCTTGCTGCTTTGTGCACCTGTCTTGCCTCTTTCTGCACCCTACTTTCTTCTTTATGCACCAGTCTAGCCTCTTTCTGTAGTTCTCTTGCCTCCTTCTGCACCTCGCTTGCCGCTTTGTGTACTTCTCATGCCTCTTTCCACACCACTCTTGGGTCTTTCTGTACCCCACTTGCCTCTTTCTGCACTTCTCTTATTTCTTTCTGCACCCCTCTTTTCTCTTTCTGCACCCCTCTTGCCTCATTCTGCACTTCTCTTCCTGTACCTCTTTTTCTTCTTTTTGCAACCCAGTTCCCTTTTTCTGCACCTCTCTTGCCTGTTTCTGCCAATCCCTTGCCTCTTTCTACTGTTCCCTTTCCTCCTTCTGCACGTCTGTTGCTTCTTTCTGCTTTTTTTTGCCTCTTTCTGCACCCCTCTTGCCTCTTTTGGCAACCCTGTTGTTTCTTTCTGCACTTCTCTTTCTTCTTTCTGCACCTCTGTTGCTTCTTTCTGTACCCCTCTTTTCTGTTTCTGCACCCCATGTGCCTCTTTTTACACCTCTCTTGCCTTTTTCTGCACCTCACTTTCCTCTTTCTGCACCTCTCTTGCTTTTTCTGCACCTCTCTTGTTTCTTTCCGCACCTCTCTTGTCTCTTTCATCACCCCTGTTGCTTCTTTATGTACCTCTCTAGCCTCTTTCTGTACCTCTCTTACCTCTTTCTGCACCCCACTTACTTCTTTCTGCGCCCCTCTTGTTTCTTTCTGCACCCCTCTAACTTCTTTCTGCAGACACCCCTCTTCCCTCTTTCTGTACCTCTCTTGCCTGTTTATGCACCCCTCTTCCCTCTTTTTGCACCTCTTGCCTATTTCTATACCTTTCTTCTCTCTTTCTGCACCTCTCGTGCTTCTTTCTGCACCCCTGTTCCCTCTTTCTATACCTCTCTTGCCTGTTTCTGCAACTCTCTTGCCTACCTCTTTCTGCATTTCTCTTGCTTCTTTCTGTCCCTTTATTCCCTTTTCTGTACTTCTTTGCCTCTTTCTGCACATCTCTTCCGTATTCTGCACCTCTCTTCTTTCTGCACCTTTCTTGCTTCTTCCTGCATCTCTCTTGCTTATTTCTTCTGCACCTCTCTTGCCCCTTTCTGTATCTCTCTTGCTTCTTTCTGTACTTCACGTGCCTCTTTCTGCACACTCTTCCCTATTTCTGCCCTTCTCTCGCCTCTTTCTGTACCCCACTTGCTTCTTTCTGCACTTGACTTGCTTTTTTCTGTACATCTCTTGCTTCTTTTTGCATGCCTTTTGTCTCTTTCTGCACCTCTTTTGCTTCTTTCTGAACCCCTCTTGCTTATTTCTGAACCCCTCTTCCCTCTATCTGCATCCTTTTCCCCTTTCTGCACCTCTCTTGCCTATTTCTGCACCTCTCTTGCCTCTTTCTGCACTTCTTGTGCCTCTTTCTGCACCACACTTGCCTCTTTCTGCACATCTATCGAGTCTTTCTGCACCTCTCTTACCTCTTTCTGTACCCCACTTACTTCTTTCTGGACCCCTCTTGCTTCTTTCTGCAACCCTCTTACTTCTTTCTGCACACACTCCTCTTCCCTCTTTCTGTACCACTCGTGCCTGTTTATGCACCCCTGTTCCCTCTTTTTGCACCTCTCGCCTATTTCTATACCTTTCTTCCCTCTTTCTGCACCTCTCTTGCTTTTTTCTGCACCCCTGTTCCCTCTTTCTGTACCTCTCTTGCCTGTTTCTGCAACTCTCTTGCCTGCCACTTTCTGCATTTCTCTTGCTTTTTTTGTCCCTTTATTCCCTTTTCTGTACTTCTTTTCCTCTTTCTACATATCTTCTGCATTCTGCACCTCTCTTCCGTCTGCACCTCTCTTGCTTCTTTCTGTACTTCTCTTGCCTATTTCTGTACCACACTTGCTTCTTTCTGCACTTGACTTGCTTCTTTCGGTACATCTCTTGCTTCTTCCTGAATGCCTTTTGTCTCTTTCTGCACCTCTGTTGCTTCTTTCTGTACCTCTCTTGCTTATTTCTGATCCCCTCTTCACTCTTTCTGCATCCTTTTCCCCTTTCTGCACCTCTGTTGCCTATTTCTGCACCTCTTTTGCCTCTTTGTGCACCCCTCTGAGCTGTTTCTGCACCTCACTTGCCTCTTTCTGCACATCTATTGAGTCTGTCTGCACCTCTCTTGCCACTTTCTGCACCTTTGTTGCTTCTTTCTGCACTTCTCTTGCCTCTTTCTATATTTCGTTTGCTTCTTTTTGCACTTCTGTTGCTTTTTTTTACACCCCTCTTGCCTCTTTCTGCACCTCTGTTGATTCTATCCACATCTCTCTTGCTTCTTCGTGCATCCTTCTTGCCTCTTTCTGCACCCTTCTCCCCTCTTTCTGCACCTCTCTTACCTCTTTCTGTACCCCACTTACGTCTTTCTGCTCCCATCTTGCTTCTTTCTGCACCCCTCTTACTTCTTTCTGCCACACCCCTCTTCCCTCTTTCTGTAACTCTCTTGCCTGTTTATGCACCCCTCTTCCCTCTTTTTGAAACTCTCGCCTATTTCTATACCTTTCTTCCCTCTTTCTGCACCTCTCTTGCTTCTTTCTGCACCCCTGTTCCCTCTTTCTGCACCTCTCTTGCCTGGTTCTGCAACTCTCTTGCCTGCCTATTTCTACATTTCTCTTGCTTCTTTTTGTCCCTTTATTCCCTTTTCTGTACTTCTTTGCCTCTTTCTACATATCTTCTGCATTCTGCACCTCTCTTCCTTCTGCACCTCTCTTGCTTCTTTCTGTACTTCTCTGGCCTCTTTCTGTACCTCACTTGCTTCTTCCTGCACTTGACTTGCTTCTTTCTGTACATCTCTTTCTACATGCCTTTTGTCTCTTTCTGCACCTCTGTTGCTTCATTCTGTACCTCTCTTGCTTATTTCTGAACCCCTCTTCCCTCGTTCTGCATCCTTTTCCCCTTTCTGCACCTCTGTTGCCTGTTTCTGCACCTCTCTTGCCGCTTTCAGCACTTCTCATGCCTCTTTCTGCACCACTCTTGCCTCTTTCTGCACCTTTGTTGTTTCTTTCTGCACTTCTCTTGCATCTTTCTACATTTCTTTTGCTTCTTTCTGCACTTCTATTGCTTTTTTTGCACCCGTCTTGCCTCTTTCTGCACCTCTGTTGCTTCTATCTGCACCTCTCTTGCTTCTTCGTGCATCCCTCTTGCCTCTTACTGCACCCTTCTCCCCTCTTTCTGCACCCTCTTGCCTCTTTAAGTACCTCTGTTCCTTCATTTGCACTACTTTTGTTTCTCTCTGCAACTTTTTTGCATCTTTCTGCACCCCTTATTCCTCTTTCTGCAGCCTATTTCCTTCTTTCTGTACCTCACTTGCCTCTTTCTGCACCTCTCTTACCTCTTTCTGCACCTCTCTTTCCTCTATCTGTACCTCTCTTGCCTCTTTATGCAGTTCTCCTGCATCATTTTGAACATCTGTTGCTTCTTTCTGTACTTCACTTGCTTTTTTCTGCACCCCTCTTGCTTCTTTCTGTACCTCTCTTGCCTCTTTATACTCCTCCATTGCCTATTTCTGCACCTCTCTTGCTTCTTTGTGCATCCCTCATGCCTCTTATTGCACCCCTCCTCCTACTTTTTGCACATCTCTTGCCTTTTTCTGTACCTCTCTTGCCTCTTTCTGTATCTTTCTTGCCTCTTTCTACACTCCTCGTCCCTCTTTCTGCACCTCTCTTGCCAATTTCTGCAGTTTTTTGCATCTTTTTGCACATCTGTTGCTCTTTCTGTACTTCACCTGCTTTTGTCTGCACCTCACTTGCTTTTTTCTGCACTATGTTGTTTCTTTCTGCACTTCTCTTGCTTCTTTCTGCACCTCTCTTACTTCTTTCTGTACCCTCTTGTCTGTTTCTGCATCTCACATGCCTCTTTTTGCACACCTGTTGCCTTTTTCTGCACCTTTCTTGCCTTTTTCTGGACCTCACCTGCCTCAGCCTGCATTTCTCTAGCTTTTTTCTGCATCTCTCTTGTTTTTTTCAGCAACTCTCTTGTCTCTTTCATCATTCCTGTTGCTTCTTTTTACACCTCTCTTGCTGCTTTCTGCACCTGTCTTGCCTCTTTCTGCACCCTACTTACTTCTTTATGCACTAGTCTAGCCTTTTTCTGTAGTTCTCTTGCCTCCTTCTGCAACTCGCTTGCCTCTTTCTGTACTTCTCATGCCTCTTTCCGCACCACTCTTGGCTCTTTCTGCACCCCACTTGCCTCTTTCTGCACTTCTCTTATTTCTTTCTGCACCCCTCTTGTCTCTTTCTACACCCCTCTTGTCTCTTTCTGCACCCCTCTTGCCTCATTCTGCACTTCTCTCCCTGTACCTCTTTTTCTTCTTTTTGCAACCCTGTTCCCTTTTTCTGCACCTCTCTTGCCTGTTTCTGCCTATCCCTTGCCTCTTTCTACTGTTCCCTTTCCTCCTTCTGCATCTCTGTTGCTTCTTTCTGCACTTATTGTTACCTCTTTCTGCATCCCTCTTGCCTCTTTTGGCAACCCTGTTATTTCTTTCTGCACTTCTCTTTCTTCTTTCTGCACCTCTGTTGCTTCCTTATGTACCCCTCTTGTCTGTTTCTGCACCTCACTTGCCTCTTTTTACACCTCTCTTGCCTTTTCCTGCACCTCACTTGCCTCTTTCTGCACTACTCTTGCTTTTTCTGCACCTCTCTTGTTTCTTTCTGCACCTTTCTTGTCTCTTCCATCACTCCTGTTGCTTCTTTATGCACCTCTCTTGCCTCTTTCTGTACCTCTCTTACGTCTTTCTGCACTCTGTTGTTTCTTTCTGCACTTCTCTTGCTTCTTTCTGCACCTCTCTTACTTCTTTCTGTACCCTCTTATCTGTTTCTGCATCTCAAATGCATTTTTTTGCACATCTCTTGCCTTTTTCTGTACCTTTCTTGCCTTTTTCTAGACCTTACCTGCCTCAGCCTGCATTTCTCTTGCTTTTTTCTGCATCTCTCTTGTTTCTTTCTGCAACTCTCTTGTCTCTTTCATCATTCCTGTTGCTTCTTTTTACACCTCTCTTGCTGCTTTCTGCACCTGTCTTGCCTCTTTCTGCACCCTACTTACTTCTTTATGCACTAGTCTAGAATTTTTCTGTAGTTCTCTTGTCTCCTTCTGCAACTCGCTTGCCTCTTTCTGTACTTCTCATGCCTCTTTCCGCACCACTCTTGGCTCTTTCTGTACCTCACTTGCCTCTTTCTGCACTTCTCTTATTTTCTTTCTGCATCCCTCTTGTCTCTTTCTACACCCTTTTGTCTCTTTCTGCACCCCTCTTGCCTCATTCTGCACTTCTCTTCCTGTACCTCTTTTTCTTCTTTTTGCAACCCTGTTCCCTTTTTCTGCACCTCTCTTGCCTATTTCTGCCAATGCCTTGCCTCTTTCTACTGTTCCCTTTCCTCCTTCTGCACCTCTGTTGCTTCTTTCTGCACTTCTATTGCCTTTTTCTGCACCCCTCTTGCTTATTTCTGCAACCCTGTTGATTCATTCTGCGCTTCTCTTTCCTCTTTCTGCATCTCTGTTGCTTCTTTCTGCACCGTATTGTCTGTTTCTGCACCTCACTTGCCTCTTTTTGCACTTCTCTTGCTTTTTTCTGCACATCTCTTGTTTCTTTCTGCAATACTCTTGTCTCTTTAATCACTCCTCTGCCTTCTTTCTGTACCTATGTGTCTTCTTTCAGCACCTCTCTTGCCTCTTTCTGCACTCCTTGTGCCTCTTTATGCACCACTCTTGCCTCTTACTGCACCTCTCTTGCTCCTTTCTGCAACTCTCTTTCTTATTTCTATACCCCTCGTACTTCTTTCTGCACCCACCATCCCTGTTTCTGCACTTCTCTTGCTTCTTTCTGTACCTCGTTTGCTTCTTTCTGCACCCTCTTGTCTGTTTCTCTACCTCACTTGCCTCTTTTTGCACCTTTCTTGTCTTTTTCTGGACCTCTCTTGCCTTTTTCTACACCTCACTTGCATCTGTCTGCATCTTCTCTTGCTTTTTTCTACACCTCTTTTGTTTCTTTCTGCAACTCTCTTTTCTCTTTTCTCACTTCTGTTGCTTCTTTCTGTACCTTTATTGCCTCTTTCTGTACCCCACTTACTTATTTCTGCACCACTCTAGCCTATTTCTGCAGTTCTCCTACCTCCTTCTGTACCTCACTTGCCTCTTTCTGCACTTGTCATGCCTCTTTCTGTACCTCTCTTGTTTCTTTCTGTACCTCACATGCCTCTTTCTGTACTTTTCTTGTTTCTTTCGGCACCCCTCTTGCCTCATTCTGTATTTCTCTTCCTGTTCCTCTTTCCTTCTTTTTTCAACCATGTTCCCTTTTACTGCACCTCTCTTGCTTGTTTCTGCCACTCCCTTGCCTCTTTCTACTGTTCCCTTTCCTCATTCTGCACCTCTGTTGCTTCTTTCTGCACTTTTCTTTCCTCTTTCTGCACCTCACTTGCCTCTTTTTACACCTCTCTTGCCTTTTTCTGCAGCTCACTTGCCTCTTTCTGCACTACTCTTGCTTTTTTCTACATCTCTCTTGTTTGTTTCTGCAACTCTCTTATCTCTTTCATCACTCCTGTTGCTTCTTTATGCACCTCTCTTGCCTCTTTCTGTACCTCTCTTACCTCTTTCTGCACCCCACTTACTTCTTTCTGCACCCTTCTTGCTTCTTTCTGTACCCCTCTTACTTCTTTCTGCACACACCCCTCTTCCCTCTTTCTATACCTCTCTTGCCTGTTTATGTACCCCTGTTCCCTCTTTTTGCACCTCTCGCCTATTTCTATAGCTTTCTTCCCTCTTTCTGCACCTCTCTTTCTTCTTTCTGCACCCTGTTCCCTCTTTCTGCACCTCTCTTGCCTGTTTCCGCAACTCTCTTGCCTGCCTCTTTCTGCATTTATCTTGCTTCCTTCTGTCCCTTTATTCCCTTTCTGTACTTCCTTGCCCCCTTCTGCACATCTCTTCCGCATTCTGCACCTCTCTTCTTTCTGCACCTTTCTTGCTTCTTTCTGCACCTCTCTTGCTTCTTTCTACTGCACCTCTCTTGCCTCTTTCTGTACCTCTCTTGCTTCTTTCTGTACTTTTCTTGCCTCTTTCTGCACCCTCTTCCCTCTTTCTGCCCTTCTCTTGCCTCTTTGTGTACCTCATTTGCTTCTTTCTGCACTTGACTTGCTTCTTTCTGTATGCCCTTTGTCTCTTTCTGCACCTCAGGTGCTTCTTTCTTTACCTCTCTTGCTTATTTCTGAACCCCTCTTCCCCCTTTCTGCATCCTTTTCCTCTTTCTGCACCTCAGTTGCCTCTTCATGCACTTTTTTTGCCTCTTTCTGCACCCCTCTTAGCTGTTTCTGCACCTCACTTAATTCGTTCTGCATATCTATTGCCTCTTTCTGCACCTCTCGTGCCTCTTTCTGCACCTTTGTTGCTTCTTTCTGCACTTCTCTTGCCTCTTTCTACATTTCTTTTGCTTCTTTCTGCACTTCTATTGCATTTTTTTGCACCCCTCTTGCCTCTTTCTGCACCTCTGTTGCTTATATCTGCACCTCACTTCTTTCTGCACCCCTCTTGCTCCTTACTGCACCCCTCTTACCTCTTTCTGCACACACCCCTCTTCCCTCTTTCTGTACCTCTCTTGCCTGTTTATGCACCCCTGTTCCCTCTTTTTGCACCTCTAGCCTATTTCTATACCTTTCTTCCCTCCCTCTGCACCTCTCTTGCTTCTTTCTGCACCCATGTTCCCTCTTTCTGCACCTCTCTTGCCTGTTTCTGCAACTCTCTTGCCTGTCTGTTTCTGCATTTCTCTTGCTTCTTTCTGTCCCTTTATTCCCTTTTCTGTACTTCTTTGCCTATTTCTACATATCTCCTGCATTCTGCACATCTCTTCTTTCTGCACTTCTCTTGCCTCTTTCTTCTGCACCTCTCTTGCCTCTTTCTGGACCCCTCTTGCTTTTTTCTGTATCTCTCTTCCCTCTTTCTGTACCTCACTTGCTTCTTTTTGCACTTGACTTGCTTCTTTCTGTACACCTCTTGCTTCTTTCTGCATGCCTTTTGTCTCTTTCTGCACTTTTGTTGCTTCTTTCTGTATCCCTCTTGCTTATTTCTGAACCCCTCTTCCCTCTTTCTGCATCCTTTTCCCTTTTTAGCAACTCTGTTGCCTGTTTCTGTACCTTTCTTGCCTCTTTCTGCACCTTTGTTGCATCTTTCTGCACTTCTCTTGCCTCTTTCTACATTTCTTTTAGTTCTTTCTGTACTTCTATTGCTTTTTGGCACCCCTCTTGCCTCTTTCTGCACCTCTGTTGCTTCTATCCACACCTCTATTGCTTCTTTGTGCATCTCTCTTGCCTCTTACTGCCCCTTCTCCCCTCTTTCTGCACCTCTCGTGCCTCTTTCCCGCTTTCTGCATCCTTTTCTCCTTTCTGCACCTCTGTTATCTGTTTTTGCACCTCTCTTGCCTCTTCCTGCACCCCCATGCTTCTTACTGCACCCCTCTTACTTCTTTCTGCAGACACCCCTCTTCCCTCTTTCTGTACCTCTCTTGCCGGTTTATGCACCCCTCTTTCCTCTTTTTGCACCTCTAGCCTATTTCCATACCTTTCTTCCCTCTTTCTGCACCCCTGTTCCCTCTTTCTGCACCTCTCTTGCCTGTTTCTGCAACTCTCTTGCCTGCCACTGTCTGAACTGCTCTTGCTTCTTTCTGTCCCTTTATTCCCTTTTCTGTACTTCTTTGCCTCTTTCTACATATCTTCTGCATTCTGCACCTCTCTTCTTTCTGCACCTTTCTTGCTTCTTTCTGCACTTCTCTTCCCTGTTTCTGTACGTCTCTTGCTTCTTTCTGCACTTGACTTGCTTTTTTCTGTACATCTCTTGCTTCTTTCTGCATGCCTTTTGTCTCTTTTTGCACCTCTGTTACTTCTTTCTGTACCTCTCTTGCTTATTTCTGAACCCCTCTTCCCTATTTCTGCATCCTTTTCCCCTTTCTGCACCTCTGTTACCTGTTTCTGCACCTCTCTTGCCTCTTTCTGCACCTTTGTTGCTTCTTTCTGCACTTCTCTTGCCTCGTTCTACATTTCTTTTGCTTCTTTCTGTACTTCTATTGCTTTTTTGCTCCCCACTTGCCTCTTTCTGCACCTCTGTTGCTTCTATCCGCACATTTGCTTGCTTCTGTGTTCATCCCTCTTGCCTCTTACTGCACCCTTCTCCCCTCTTTCTGCACCTCTCTTGCCTCTTTCCCGCTTTCTGCATCCTTTTCCCCTTTCTGCACCTCTGTTGCCTGTTTCTGCACCTCTCTTGTCTCTTTCTGCACTTCTCATGCCTCGTTCTGCACCTCTCTTGCCTCTTTCTGCACCTTTGTTGCTTCTTTCTGCACTTCTCTTGCCTCTTTCTACATTTCTTTTGCTGCTTTCTGCATTTCTATTGCTTTTTTTGCACCCCTCTTGCCTCTTTCTGCACCTCTGTTACTTCTATCCGCACCTCTCTTGCTTCTTTGTGCATCCCTCTTGCCTCTTACTGCACCCTTCTCCCCTCTTTCTGCACCTCTCTTGCCTTTTTATGTACCTCTGTTCCTTCATTCCGCACTTCTCTTGCTTCTCTCGGCAACTTTCTTGCATCTTTCTGCACCCCTTATTCCTCTTTCTGCAGCCTCCTTCCTTCTTTCTGTACCTCACTTTCCTTTTTCTGCACCTTTCTTGCCTTTTTCTGCACCTCACTTGCCTCAGCCTGCATTTCTGTTGCTTATTTCTGCATCTCTCTTGTTTCTTTCTGCAACTCTCTTGTCTCTTTCATCATTCCTGTTGCTTCTTTTTGCACCCCTCTTGCTGCTTTCTGCACCTGTCTTGCCTCTTTCTGCACCCCACGTACTTGTTTCTGCACCACTCTAGCCTCTTTCTGCAGTTCTCTTGCCTCTTTCTGCATCTTACTTGCCTCTTTCCGTACATCTCATGCCTCTTTCTGCACCACTCTTGGCTCTTTCTGTACCCCACTTGCCTCTTTCTGCACTTCTCTTATTTCTTTCTGCACCCCCCTTGTCTCTTTCTGCACCCCTCTTCCTGTACCTCTTTTTCTTATTTTTTCAACCCTGTTCCCTTTTTTGTACCTCTCTTGCCTGTTTCTGCCACTTCCTTGCCTCTTTCTGCTGTTCCCTTGCTTCCTTCTGCACCTCTGCTGCTTCTAGCTGCATTTCTCTTGCCTCTTTCTACATCCCTCTTGCCTCTTTTGGCAGCTCTGTTGCTTCTTTCTGCAATTCTCTTTCCTCTTTCTATATCTCTGCTGCTCCTTTCTATACCGCTCCTGTCTGTTTCTGCACCTCACTTGCCTCATTTTATTATATCATTATTTTTTTTATTCAAGCAATTTGCAGAGCGCACAAATACCATTGGGTGTCTATGCACCTCTCTTCCCTTTTTTCTGCACCTCACTTGCCTCTTTTTGCACTTCTCTTTCTTTTTTTGTACCTCTCTTGTTTCTTTCTTCACATCTCTTGACTGTTTATGCACCCCTGTTTCCTCTTTCTGCACCTCTCTTGCCTATTTCTATACCTTTCTTCCCTCTTTCTGCAACTCTCTTGCTCCTTTCTGCACCCCTGTTCCCTCTTTCTGCACCTCTCTTGCCTCTTTCTGCAACTCTCTTGCCTGCCTCTTCCTGCATTTCTCTTGCTTCTTATTGCCCCTTTCTTCCCTTTTCTGTATTTCTCTTGCCTCTTTCTGCACATCTCTTCCGCATTCTGCACCTCCCTTCTTTCTGCACCTTTCTTGCTTCTTTCTGTACCTCTCTTGCTTCTTTCTGCATTCTTGCCTCTTTCTGCACCCTCTTCCCTCTTTCTGCCCTTCTCTTGCCTCTTTCTGTACCTCACTTGCTTCTTTCTGCACTTGACTTGCTTTTTTCTGTACATCTGTTGCTTCTTTCTGCATGCCTTTTGTCTCTTTTTACACCTCTGTTGCTTCTTTCTGAACCTCTCTTGCCTATTTCTGAACCCCTCTTCCCTCTTTCTGCTTCATTTTCCTCTTTCTGTACCCCTCTTACATGTTTCTGTACCTCACTTGCTTCTTTCTACACATCTCTTGCCTCTTTCTGCATCTCTCTTGCCTCTTTCTGCACCTTTGTTGCTTCTTTCTGCACTTCTCTTGCCTCCTTCTTTATTTCTGTTGCTTCTTTCTGCATTTCTCTAGTCACTTTCTCCATTTCGTTTGCTTCTTTCTGCACTTTTATTGCCTTTTTCTGCACCCCTCTTGCCTCCTTTTGCACCTCTGTTGCTTCTTTCCGCACATCTGTTGCTTCTTTGTGCATCCCTCGTGCCTCTTACTGCACCCCTCTTCCCCCTTTCTGCACCTCTCTTGCCTCCTTCTGTACCTCTGTTACTTCATTCTGCACTTCCCTTGTTTCTCCCTGTACCTTTTGTGCTTCTTTCTGTACCCCTCTTCCCTCTTTCTGTACCTCTGTTGCCTCTTTATGCAGTTCTCCTGCATCTTTTTGCACATCTGTTGCTTCTTTCTGTACTTCACTTGCTTTTTTCTAAACCGCTCTTGCTTCTTTCTTCACCCCTCTTGCCTCTTTCCATACCTCTGTTGCTTCTATCTGCACCGCTCTTGCTTATTTATGCATCCCTCTTGCCTCTTACTGCACCCTTCTCCCCTCTTTCTGCACCTCTCTTACCTCTTTCTGCACCCCACTTACTTCTTTGTGCACCCCTCTTGCTTCTTTCTGCACCCGTCTTACTTCTTTCTGCACCCACCCCTCTTCCCTCTTTCTGTACCTCTCTTGCCTGTTTATGCACCCCTGTTCCCTCTTTTTGCACCTCTCGCCTATTTCTATACCTTTCTTCCCTCTTTTTGCACCTCTCCTGCTTCTTCCTGTACCCATGTTCCCTTTTTCTGCACCGCTCTTGCCTGTTTCTGCAACTCTCTTGCCTGCCTCTTTCTGCATTTCTCTGCTTCTTTCTGTCCCTTTTTACCCTTTTCTGTACTTCTTTGCCTCTTTCTACATATCTTCTGCATTCTGCACCTCTCTACTTTCTGCATCTTTCTTGCTTATTTGTGCACCTCTCTTGCTTCTTTCTTCTGCACCTCTCGTGCTTCTTTCTGTACTTCTCTTGCCTCTTTCTATACCTCACTTGCTTCTTTCTGCACTTGACCTGCTTCTTTCTGTACATCTCTTGCTTCTTTCTGCATGCCTTTTGTCTGTTTCTGCACCTCTGTTGCTTCTTTCGGTACCTCTCTTGCTTATTTCTGAACCCCCTTCCCTCTTTCTGCATCCTTTTCCCCTTTCTGTACCTCTGTTGCCCGTTTCTGCACCTCTCTTGCCTCTTTCTGCACTTCTCATGCCTCTTTCTGCACCTCTCTTGCCTTTTTTCTGCAGCTTTGTTGCTTCTTTCTGCACTTCTCGTGCCTCTTTCTACATTTCTTTAGCTTCTTTCTGCATTTCCATTGCTTTTTTGCACCCCTCTTGCCTCTTTTTGCACCTCTGTGTTGCTTCTATCCACACCTCTCTTGCTTCTTCGTGCATCCCTCTTGCCTATTACTGCACCCTTTTCCCCTCTTCCTGCACCTCTCTTGCCTTTTTATGTACCTCTGTTCCTTCATTCGGCACTTCTCTTGTTTCTCTCTGCAACTTTCTTGCATCTTTCTGCATCCCTTATTCCTCTTTCTGCAGCCTTCTTCCTTCTTTCTGTACCTCACTTGCCTTTTTCTGCACCTCACTTGCCTCTGCCTCCATTTCTCTTGCTTTTTTCTGCATCGCTCTTGATCCTTTCTGCAACTCTCTTGTCTCTTTCATCATTCCTGTTGCTTCTTTTTCACCTCTCTTGCCGCTTTCTGCACCTGTCTTGCCTCTTTCTGCACCCCATGTACTTCTTTCTGCACCACTCTAGCCTCTTTCTGCAGTTCTCTTGCCTCTTTCTGTTTATCTCATGCCTCTTTCTGCACCACTCTTGGCTTTTTCTGTACTTCACTTATTTCTTTATGCACCCCTCTTGTCTCTTTCTGTACCCCTCTTGTCTCTTTCTGCACCCCTCTTCCTGTACCTCTTTTTCTTCTTTTTGCAACCCTGTTCCCCTTTTCGCACCTCTCTTGTCTGTTTGTGCCACTTTCTTGCCTCTTTCTGCTGTCCCTTGCTTCCTTCTGTACCTCTGTTGCTTCTTGCTGCACTTCTCTTGCCTCTTTCTACATCCCTCTCGCCTCTTTTGGCAACTCGGTTGCTTCTTTCTGCACTTCTCTTTCTTCTTTCTGTATCTCTGCTGCTTCTTTCTATACCCCTCTTGTCTGTTTCTGCACATCAATTGCCTCTTTTTATTGATTTCATTTATTTTTTTTATGCAAGGAATTTGTAGAGCGTACAAATACCCTTGGGAGTCTTTGCACCTCTCTTGCCTTTTTCTGCACCTCACTTGACTCTTTTTGCACTTCTCTTGCTTTTTTATGCACCTCTCTTGTTTCTTTCTGGACCTCTCTTGGCTGTTTATGCACCCCTGTTTCCTCTTTCTGCACCTCTCTTGCCTATTTCTATACCTTTCTTCCCTCTTTCTGTACCTCTCTTGCTTCATTCTGCACCCCGGTTCCCTCTTTCTGCACCTCTCTTACCTGCCTCTTCCCGCATTTCTCTTGCTTCTTTCTGCCCCTTTCTTCCCCTTTCTGTACTTCTCCTGCCTCTTTCTGCACATCTCTTCCGCATTCTGAACCTCCCTTCTGTCTGCACCTTTCTTGCTTCTTTCTGTACCTCTCTTGCTTCTTTCTTCTGCATCTCTCTTGCCTCTTTCTGTACATATCTTGCTTCTTTCTGTACTCTTGCCTCTTTCTGCACCCTCTTCCCTATTTCTGCCCTTCTCTTGCCTCTTTCTGTACCTCACTTGCTTCTTTCTGCACTTGACTTGCTTCTTTCTGTATCTCTGCTGCTTCTTTCTATACCCCTCTTGTCTGTTTCTGCACCTCACTTGCCTCTTTTTATTTATTTAATTTATTTTTTATTCAAGCAATTTCTAGAGCGCACAAATACCCTTGGGTGTCTTTGCACCTCTCTTGCCTTTTTCTGCACCTCACTTGCCTCTTTTTGCACTTCTCTTGCTTTTTTATGCACCTCTCTTGTTTCTTTCTGCACCTCTCTTGACTGTTTATGCACCCCAGCTTCCTCTTTCTGTACCTCTCTTGCTTCTTTCTGCACCCATATTCCCTCTTTCTGCTTCTCTCTTGCCTGTTTCTGCAACTCTCTTGCCTGCCTCTTCCTGCACTTCTCTTGCTTCTTTCTGCCCCTTTCTTCCCTTCTCTCTACTTCTCTTGCCTCTTTCTGCACATCTCTTCCGTATTCTGCACCTCCCTTCTTTCTGCACCTTTCTCGCTTCTTTCTGTACCTCTCTTGCTTCTTTCTTCTGCACCTCTCTTGCCTCTTTCTGTACCTCTCTTGCTTCTTTCTGTACTCTTGCCTCTTTCTGCACCCTCTTCCCTCTTTCTGCCCTTCTCTTGCCTCTTTCTGTACCTCTCTTGCTTCTTTCTGTACTTGACTTGCTTCTTTCTGTACATCTGTTGCTTCTTTCGGCATGCCTTTTGTCTCTTTCTAAACCTATGTTGCTTCTTTCTGTACCTCTCTTACTTATTTCTGAACCCCTCTTCCCTCTTTCTGCATCTGTTTCCTCTTTCTGTACCTCTGTTGCCTGTTTCTCTACCTCTCTTGCCTCTTCATGCACTTCTCATGCCTCTTTATGCACTTCTTTTGCCTCTTTTTGCACCCCTCTTATATGTTTCTGTACCTCACTTGCTTCTTTCCGCCCATCTCTTGCCTCTTTCTGCATCTCTCTTTCCGCTTTCTGCACCTTTGTTGCTTCTTTCTGCACTTCTCTTGCCTCTTTCTTTATTTCTGTTGCTTCTTTCTGCACTTCTCTAGTCTCTTTCTATATTTTGTTTGATTCTTTCTGTACTTCTATTGCCTTTTTCTTCACCCCTCCTGCCCCCTTTTGCACCTCTCTTGCTTCTTTCCGCACCTCTCTTGCTTCTTTGTGAATCCCTTGTGCCTCTTACTGCACCCCTCTTCCCTCTTTCTGCACCTCTCTTGCCTCCTTCTGTACCTCTGTTACTTCATTCTGCACTTCTCTTGCTTCTCTCTGCACCTTTCTTGCTTCTTTCTGCACCCCTCTTCCCTCTTTCTGTACCTCTGTTGCCTCTTTATGCAGTTCTCCTGCATCTTTTTGCACCCCTCTTGCTTCTTTCTGTACCTCGCTTGCCTCTTTATGCTCTTCCATTGCCTCTTTCTGCACCTCTCTTGCTTCTTTGTGCACCCCTCTTGCCTCTTGCCTCTTATTGCACCCCTCCGCCCTCTTTCTGCACCTCTCTTGCCTCTTTCTGCACCTCTTGTGACTGAGATATATGTGAATTTGGACATGTATTCTCACTTGTGTTATGCATCGAAGATGGTAGCTTACAAAACGGGTAGCTTCTCCTGTAGGTGGTCAAATCTTCTCAGTTCTGCTCTGTAATTCGGTTGCACAAGCAGACATGTCTTATGCATTTAAGTGTTAGAGAGCCCCTAAAATATACTATTGAATACCCATGTGCCCTGTATTATCAGCAGAAAGAAATGCATTCACCTTTTTGTACACAAATTTACAGAGTATGCTGTTTGAAACACAGGTATTTAAGTATTTGTATGTTTATTTTTATGTAACATGTCACTAGGTAAAATCAGAGACACAATCATGCATACCTTCACAAACTTGGTCACACTTACAACAGTGATATGGTTAGGATTGCTGTTTTATATATGATAGAGATTCATGTAAAAAAAGAGGAACCTCTTCAAACCAAAGGAATCGGGTACTATACGATAGTAGAAGAACGGTATCCTTTGGGCAGTGTAATATCATACGGACTACTACTATTCTATTGCTCTCTCATTCAACTCACAATCCTCTCATGCCATTCCACACGGTACATACACAAGACGTTTTTACCATATATTACTCACAGATAAACTCAACACTTATGTTTCTAGAAATATATAAGAAAGGAATTGTAAACATATCCCCTTTTTTTCTATTTCTTTTATTATTTTTGTTCTATGATAGTACAATTTGTAACAGAATGCTTTTGGATTATGTCAATAGTCTTTTTTAACGCCCTTTTTAATGAAATATTTGTATCAATAAATTGATTTATATCTTTCTAGAACCATTGGTGTTTATCAGTGGGTAATGTATGGTAAAACTTCTTGTGTATGTACCGTGAGGAATGGCATGAGAGGATTGTGGGTTGAATGAGAGAGCAATAGAAAAGTAGTTGTCCATATGATATAACACTGCCCAAAGTATACAGTTTTTCTACTATTATATTTGGTAGGCCTAATATTGTGAGCAGTCGATGAATTTTGAACCTTCAAGAGAAAAGTGAGTTTGAAGGCATCTTGGGAGGAGGATTAGTGATTAGGCTACTTTGTATGAGTCTGTGGAAAGGTACATTCAAAGTAGGCCTCTTTCTGTACCTCTGGTGCTTCTTTCTGCACTTCTCCTGCTTCTTTCTCTACCTTTCTTCCTCTTTCTGGACTTCTGTTGCCCCTTTCTGCATTTTTTTTACTTTTTTCTGCACCTTTCTTCCTCTTTCTGTACCTCTCTTGCCTCTTTCTGCACTTCTCTTGCTTCTTACTGTACCCAAATGGGCGCATACTACTTGTAGAATGCTGCTGGCTTGCCGTCCAGGCCTGGTGCCTTGTCGACAGAGAGAGCCCTAATTACCTGAAAACCTCTTTTCCGTGAAGGGTTCATCTCTTTCTGCATCTCTCTTGCCTCTTTCTGCACCTTTGTTGCTTCTTTCTGCACTTCTCTTGCCTCCTTCTTTATTTCTGTTGCTTCTTTCTGCATTTCTCTAGTCACTTTCTCCATTTCGTTTGCTTCTTTCTGCACTTTTATTGCCTTTTTCTGCACCCCTCTTGCCTCCTTTTGCACCTCTGTTGCTTCTTTCCGCACATCTGTTGCTTCTTTGTGCATCCCACGTGCCTCTTACTGCACCCCTCTTCCCCCTTTCTGCACCTCTCTTGCCTCCTTCTGTACCTCTGTTACTTCATTCTGCACTTCCCTTGTTTCTCCCTGTACCTTTTGTGCTTCTTTCTGTACCCCTCTTCCCTCTTTCTGTACCTCTGTTGCCTCTTTATGCAGTTCTCCTGCATCTTTTTGCACATCTGTTGCTTCTTTCTGTACTTCACTTGCTTTTTTCTAAACCGCTCTTGCTTCTTTCTTCACCCCTCTTGCCTCTTTCCATACCTCTGTTGCTTCTATCTGCACCGCTCTTGCTTATTTATGCATCCCTCTTGCCTCTTACTGCACCCTTCTCCCCTCTTTCTGCACCTCTCTTACCTCTTTCTGCACCCCACTTACTTCTTTGTGCACCCCTCTTGCTTCTTTCTGCACCCGTCTTACTTCTTTCTGCACCCACCCCTCTTCCCTCTTTCTGTACCTCTCTTGCCTGTTTATGCACCCCTGTTCCCTCTTTTTGCACCTCTCGCCTATTTCTATACCTTTCTTCCCTCTTTTTGCACCTCTCCTGCTTCTTTCTGTACCCATGTTCCCTTTTTCTGCACCGCTCTTGCCTGTTTCTGCAACTCTCTTGCCTGCCTCTTTCTGCATTTCTCTGCTTCTTTCTGTCCCTTTTTACCCTTTTCTGTACTTCTTTGCCTCTTTCTACATATCTTCTGCATTCTGCACCTCTCTACTTTCTGCATCTTTCTTGCTTATTTGTGCACCTCTCTTGCTTCTTTCTTCTGCACCTCTCGTGCTTCTTTCTGTACTTCTCTTGCCTCTTTCTATACCTCACTTGCTTCTTTCTGCACTTGACCTGCTTCTTTCTGTACATCTCTTGCTTCTTTCTGCATGCCTTTTGTCTGTTTCTGCACCTCTGTTGCTTCTTTCGGTACCTCTCTTGCTTATTTCTGAACCCCCTTCCCTCTTTCTGCATCCTTTTCCCCTTTCTGTACCTCTGTTGCCCGTTTCTGCACCTCTCTTGCCTCTTTCTGCACTTCTCATGCCTCTTTCTGCACCTCTCTTGCCTTTTTTCTGCAGCTTTGTTGCTTCTTTCTGCACTTCTCGTGCCTCTTTCTACATTTCTTTAGCTTCTTTCTGCATTTCCATTGCTTTTTTGCACCCCTCTTGCCTCTTTTTGCACCTCTGTGTTGCTTCTATCCACACCTCTCTTGCTTCTTCGTGCATCCCTCTTGCCTATTACTGCACCCTTTTCCCCTCTTCCTGCACCTCTCTTGCCTTTTTATGTACCTCTGTTCCTTCATTCGGCACTTCTCTTGTTTCTCTCTGCAACTTTCTTGCATCTTTCTGCATCCCTTATTCCTCTTTCTGCAGCCTTCTTCCTTCTTTCTGTACCTCACTTGCCTTTTTCTGCACCTCACTTGCCTCTGCCTCCATTTCTCTTGCTTTTTTCTGCATCGCTCTTGATCCTTTCTGCAACTCTCTTGTCTCTTTCATCATTCCTGTTGCTTCTTTTTCACCTCTCTTGCCGCTTTCTGCACCTGTCTTGCCTCTTTCTGCACCCCATGTACTTCTTTCTGCACCACTCTAGCCTCTTTCTGCAGTTCTCTTGCCTCTTTCTGTTTATCTCATGCCTCTTTCTGCACCACTCTTGGCTTTTTCTGTACTTCACTTATTTCTTTATGCACCCCTCTTGTCTCTTTCTGTACCCCTCTTGTCTCTTTCTGCACCCCTCTTCCTGTACCTCTTTTTCTTCTTTTTGCAACCCTGTTCCCCTTTTCGCACCTCTCTTGTCTGTTTGTGCCACTTTCTTGCCTCTTTCTGCTGTCCCTTGCTTCCTTCTGTACCTCTGTTGCTTCTTGCTGCACTTCTCTTGCCTCTTTCTACATCCCTCTCGCCTCTTTTGGCAACTCTGTTGCTTCTTTATGCACTTCTCTTTCTTCTTTCTGTATCTCTGCTGCTTCTTTCTATACCCCTCTTGTCTGTTTCTGCACATCAATTGCCTCTTTTTATTGATTTCATTTATTTTTTTTATGCAAGGAATTTGTAGAGCGTACAAATACCCTTGGGAGTCTTTGCACCTCTCTTGCCTTTTTCTGCACCTCACTTGACTCTTTTTGCACTTCTCTTGCTTTTTTATGCACCTCTCTTGTTTCTTTCTGGACCTCTCTTGGCTGTTTATGCACCCCTGTTTCCTCTTTCTGCACCTCTCTTGCCTATTTCTATACCTTTCTTCCCTCTTTCTGTACCTCTCTTGCTTCATTCTGCACCCCGGTTCCCTCTTTCTGCACCTCTCTTACCTGCCTCTTCCCGCATTTCTCTTGCTTCTTTCTGCCCCTTTCTTCCCCTTTCTGTACTTCTCCTGCCTCTTTCTGCACATCTCTTCCGCATTCTGAACCTCCCTTCTGTCTGCACCTTTCTTGCTTCTTTCTGTACCTCTCTTGCTTCTTTCTTCTGCATCTCTCTTGCCTCTTTCTGTACATATCTTGCTTCTTTCTGTACTCTTGCCTCTTTCTGCACCCTCTTCCCTATTTCTGCCCTTCTCTTGCCTCTTTCTGTACCTCACTTGCTTCTTTCTGCACTTGACTTGCTTCTTTCTGTATCTCTGCTGCTTCTTTCTATACCCCTCTTGTCTGTTTCTGCACCTCACTTGCCTCTTTTTATTTATTTAATTTATTTTTTATTCAAGCAATTTCTAGAGCGCACAAATACCCTTGGGTGTCTTTGCACCTCTCTTGCCTTTTTCTGCACCTCACTTGCCTCTTTTTGCACTTCTCTTGCTTTTTTATGCACCTCTCTTGTTTCTTTCTGCACCTCTCTTGACTGTTTATGCACCCCAGCTTCCTCTTTCTGTACCTCTCTTGCTTCTTTCTGCACCCATATTCCCTCTTTCTGCTTCTCTCTTGCCTGTTTCTGCAACTCTCTTGCCTGCCTCTTCCTGCACTTCTCTTGCTTCTTTCTGCCCCTTTCTTCCCTTCTCTCTACTTCTCTTGCCTCTTTCTGCACATCTCTTCCGTATTCTGCACCTCCCTTCTTTCTGCACCTTTCTCGCTTCTTTCTGTACCTCTCTTGCTTCTTTCTTCTGCACCTCTCTTGCCTCTTTCTGTACCTCTCTTGCTTCTTTCTGTACTCTTGCCTCTTTCTGCACCCTCTTCCCTCTTTCTGCCCTTCTCTTGCCTCTTTCTGTACCTCTCTTGCTTCTTTCTGTACTTGACTTGCTTCTTTCTGTACATCTGTTGCTTCTTTCGGCATGCCTTTTGTCTCTTTCTAAACCTATGTTGCTTCTTTCTGTACCTCTCTTACTTATTTCTGAACCCCTCTTCCCTCTTTCTGCATCTGTTTCCTCTTTCTGTACCTCTGTTGCCTGTTTCTCTACCTCTCTTGCCTCTTCATGCACTTCTCATGCCTCTTTATGCACTTCTTTTGCCTCTTTTTGCACCCCTCTTATATGTTTCTGTACCTCACTTGCTTCTTTCCGCCCATCTCTTGCCTCTTTCTGCATCTCTCTTTCCGCTTTCTGCACCTTTGTTGCTTCTTTCTGCACTTCTCTTGCCTCTTTCTTTATTTCTGTTGCTTCTTTCTGCACTTCTCTAGTCTCTTTCTATATTTTGTTTGATTCTTTCTGTACTTCTATTGCCTTTTTCTTCACCCCTCCTGCCCCCTTTTGCACCTCTCTTGCTTCTTTCCGCACCTCTCTTGCTTCTTTGTGAATCCCTTGTGCCTCTTACTGCACCCCTCTTCCCTCTTTCTGCACCTCTCTTGCCTCCTTCTGTACCTCTGTTACTTCATTCTGCACTTCTCTTGCTTCTCTCTGCACCTTTCTTGCTTCTTTCTGCACCCCTCTTCCCTCTTTCTGTACCTCTGTTGCCTCTTTATGCAGTTCTCCTGCATCTTTTTGCACCCCTCTTGCTTCTTTCTGTACCTCGCTTGCCTCTTTATGCTCTTCCATTGCCTCTTTCTGCACCTCTCTTGCTTCTTTGTGCACCCCTCTTGCCTCTTGCCTCTTATTGCACCCCTCCGCCCTCTTTCTGCACCTCTCTTGCCTCTTTCTGCCCCTCTTGTGACTGAGATATATGTGAATTTGGACATGTATTCTCACTTGTGTTATGCATCGAAGATGGTAGCTTACAAAACGGGTAGCTTCTCCTGTAGGTGGTCAAATCTTCTCAGTTCTGCTCTGTAATTCGGTTGCACAAGCAGACATGTCTTATGCATTTAAGTGTTAGAGAGCCCCTAAAATATACTATTGAATACCCATGTGCCCTGTATTATCAGCAGAAAGAAATGCATTCACCTTTTTGTACACAAATTTACAGAGTATGCTGTTTGAAACACAGGTATTTAAGTATTTGTATGTTTATTTTTATGTAACATGTCACTAGGTAAAATCAGAGACACAATCATGCATACCTTCACAAACTTGGTCACACTTACAACAGTGATATGGTTAGGATTGCTGTTTTATATATGATAGAGATTCATGTAAAAAAAGAGGAACCTCTTCAAACCAAAGGAATCGGGTACTATACGATAGTAGAAGAACGGTATCCTTTGGGCAGTGTAATATCATACGGACTACTACTATTCTATTGCTCTCTCATTCAACTCACAATCCTCTCATGCCATTCCACACGGTACATACACAAGACGTTTTTACCATATATTACTCACAGATAAACTCAACACTTATGTTTCTAGAAATATATAAGAAAGGAATTGTAAACATATCCCCTTTTTTTCTATTTCTTTTATTATTTTTGTTCTATGATAGTACAATTTGTAACAGAATGCTTTTGGATTATGTCAATAGTCTTTTTTAACGCCCTTTTTAATGAAATATTTGTATCAATAAATTGATTTATATCTTTCTAGAACCATTGGTGTTTATCAGTGGGTAATGTATGGTAAAACTTCTTGTGTATGTACCGTGAGGAATGGCATGAGAGGATTGTGGGTTGAATGAGAGAGCAATAGAAAAGTAGTTGTCCATATGATATAACACTGCCCAAAGTATACAGTTTTTCTACTATTATATTTGGTAGGCCTAATATTGTGAGCAGTCGATGAATAGTGAACCTTCAAGAGAAAAGTGAGTTTGAAGGCATCTTGGGAGGAGGATTAGTGATTAGGCTACTTTGTATGAGTCTGTGGAAAGGTACATTCAAAGTAGGCCTCTTTCTGTACCTCTGGTGCTTCTTTCTGCACTTCTCCTGCTTCTTTCTCTACCTTTCTTCCTCTTTCTGGACTTCTGTTGCCCCTTTCTGCATTTTTTTTACTTTTTTCTGCACCTTTCTTCCTCTTTCTGTACCTCTCTTGCCTCTTTCTGCACTTCTCTTGCTTCTTACTGTACCCAAATGGGCGCATACTACTTGTAGAATGCTGCTGGCTTGCCGTCCAGGCCTGGTGCCTTGTCGACAGAGAGAGCCCTAATTACCTGAAAACCTCTTTTCCGTGAAGGGTTCATCTGAGGAATGGAGATTCCCATCCTCAAGCCATAATAATTCAACGGAGTCAAAAAATACATGAACGTTTGGGAGGTCCTGCATTTGTGTTGTCTGCTACAAAGGGGAATAAAAGGAAAGCATTTCCTCCTGCACAGCTACCTGGCCGGTGACCAATTTCTCCCTGTCATTGAGCAATTGAGCAATGTAATCATTAGCCAAGAGTTTTCGAAATAGTCCAGCAAGTCTTCCCTGCCCGGTTACCTTCACCATACCGTCTGGCATGTGCTTCCTGTACCATGTAGTAAGTTTCAAGCAATGCAGCTTTCTCAAACTAGTCCTCAAACTCGTCCATTTGAATACGTATATTTGGCTGCGTATATATATTTTTTTAATTATTTTTTATTGCAGATGTACAAATCTCACAAGTTTTCAACACAAAACTGTT
Source organism: Lissotriton helveticus (assembly GCF_964261635.1). Taxonomy (NCBI): domain Eukaryota; kingdom Metazoa; phylum Chordata; class Amphibia; order Caudata; family Salamandridae; genus Lissotriton; species Lissotriton helveticus. The sequence continues at coordinate 207,875,184 of NC_136063.1, read as the reverse complement.
ATCTCTGGCTGCTATAAGGCACCGGACTCAGTTCAATTCCGTACACTGCCATTAAGCCCACATCCCAGGGGTCGGGCGGCATCAAGTGGGAGAATAACATAAGCAATAGCACCACTACAAGCCGTGAACAGTGTATTAAGATCATCCATATCTGCTTTTCCTTATTTTTATGTACCTCCCCCCCATTCATTCCCTCCCTCCTCCCCCCTGGAAACGTCGAATCCTATCCCCAACTACCCCTCCCTCCTCCCGAACCTCACCACCTATGCCTGTGAGCTTGTCTAGTCTGCATCTGCGACTGTAGTCAGGAGCAAATAAGTGTCTAATCATGTGATGTGCCTGGTGTGCCTTGGGGAGTGTCAATGTCAACATCAGGCCCTTCCTCTTCAGCGTGCGATGTGTAGCCGCGTAAAGCCTGCACTAATGCTTCCCACGCTGTCGCTGCATCTAACGCCTTGTCGTCTAGTCTCCGGCGTGCCATTTGGAGTCGAAGTGTGCTTTCGCAAGCAGCCCACTTCAGTAGTTCTTTGAGCCAACTCTTGTACGTGGGACCTGATCTCGCCTTCCAAAATCTCGTGATTTCTCTTTTAGCCAGGAGAAGGCCCATACCAATAAAGTTGCTCGTGATTTTATTTTTGGGAGTGTGTGGGAACCAATGTAACACACTGATAGCCATATCAAATTGCAGTTGCCTCTCTGTCACTGCATTCAGCGTGTCACCTACCCCCCGCCAGTAGTCCCCCAGTGCAGGACAGGACCACAGCATGTGATCCAGTTGGCTGCGTATATATTGCTCAACAGTTCGGCTCCCCTAGTAGCGCAGTACTCACACTCTAGAGCTCATATCTCAATCTCCAGACAGTGTAAGTCCCGAAAGATGTCTGTCTGCTTAGCAATACATTCACCCCTAATCACCAATTCAGAAGCCTCCCAAAGTACAGAGGGGCACTCCAAGGCTCCCTTATTATGACTAAAGTATTCAACTAGCTCCAACCATATGGCTTCGCGGAATGCCTGGTTACTCAGGGCTCTGGGTGGGAGTTGCCATGCAAATGCCAGACCAGAGTAGTTTGGTACCAAGATCTCAAGACGTACCGGAGAGTGTCCTGAGTGTCCTCTGCAAATGAGATACAGAAGTTGCACATGTGTCTATATCTCTAGTTGTAAGACAGTAATAAATTCATGACTAGGAGGAGGTCGCAGAAGAAATGCATGTCCCTTCTGCTACATTAACATGTCTGGCCCTCCACACATCTACCAGCCCATTATCCGCTATTAGAGACTTGAGTTGGGCTGCCGCCTGGGATGGAGGAAACGGGAAGCACCGGACCCATCACATTGTAGCTCCATAATGACATTGAAATCTCCCCCCCCACACTATAGCCCCGGGCCTGAGCGCATGCTCCTGCCTCCAAAGTTCCACAAAGATATCAGGGTCCTCAGTATTAGGCCCATATACTGAGATCAACCTAAATGGGTGCCCTTCCAAGGTGTCTGCCAGCAGCGCTTATCGTCCCTGTTGATAGCAGACCACCTTCTGTGTACACCAATGCAACCCCATCCTGATAAAAATAGCCACCCCCCCTTGCATGGTTAGAATAGCATGCTACATGATGTTCACTGATCTAGCCCACCGGCAAGTGTGAAGCAGTTTGCTTAGTCAGGTGTATTTCCTATAGAAAACAAAGGTCTGCGGTATGGCGCTTCAACTATGTCAGTACCAATCTCGCCTTGTGGCTGTCATTCAGGCCTCGTACATTCCAGGTAATGATCCTAAAGGGTACAATGACTTCAGCCTTGCCGCATATTGTGATGTCTTCTCTGTATCGCAAGCTGCACAGCCCCTCCCCGCACAATGAAGTAAAGCAGTGTAGCATGAGAGAAAAGAAAAGAGTAAGTAAAGAACAACCATTTAAACACATCAACCAACTTCCATCCCCACCCACATCAGCCCCCTCTCGAGCTGAAAGAATCCCACACACCCTAGCAATTGCCGGGAACAGCTAACAATACACATTAACACAGGAATCATTCCAAAGGGGGGTCACCAGGGGCCCAGCACTTCACAGCCAGAGCAGCCTGGGTGGCCCGGAACAAAACATTTACCGACATATCCAAGCCATGGTGAGTTAGGGGCACCCCACTTTGGAACTCAAACAAACACACCAGTGAGGAGACCACTATGGGACGCGTCCTGCACCATGACCATCACCCCAGGCAGGGCCCCCCAGTCAGGAGCAGCATGCAACATTTCAATATAATACTACAACTAGTCAGGCAAACTCTGTCATTGTCGCTGGTGCAGCTAGTGCTGCAAGCAGCATACAGAGCAGTTCTAGCTAGCGCCAGCCCTTTAACCACACTTTGCAGCTGCTTTTTCGAGGGAGTACAGAGGGGAAAAAGGACAAATGAAGCATTCTGATAGGCTGATACTGGAACCAGTACAGCGAGACTGAGCAATGTGATTGGCTTCATGAAACTTTCAAAAAAGCGTCAAAGTAGTTTCTGTTTGTCATGGAAAGTTTGGGAGTGATCTGTGTAGTGAGGACTAACAAATAGGGGCGCGAAATAAGGGTGTGTTTGTAATGTTAATTCCCATAGGAATGTTACAAACAGAAAAGAGAGTAAGGGAGTTCGTTCACTCGAAAGTGAACTAGAGACTTCTCCTATTCCCCTGGAGGAAATGTATCAAAAACAAAGCGAGGAGTATCCCCTATGAGCTAGGACGCCAAGGTGGACCTCGATGATGAAGCATGTCACCACTAGGTGGTGAGTGAGGGGTTTTAAACAAAAGGATGAATTTCCTCCTTGTTGCCAAAAACCGGTCCTCCAGATACGTCTGTTCTTCAACCTCATAGGGGATACTCCTCGCTTTGTTTTTAATTCCCTTAGGAACACATCGAACCTACAGCCTGAACTGCTGAATGGAATTACACCAAATTTGGCAGAAAGGTAGATGTTGTTATACAGATTGTCCTTATTGTTATTTGGTGCAAATCTGTTCAGTAGTTTCTTCAGAAATGTAAGTTGAAAATTATAGTGATATCTCTGGTCGCAAAGCCTTTGCGAAAAAAGATGAGCTCGTGCGGGGAAATTAAAGGCTCTGATTTGCTGCCAACACTTCAATCAGGAAGTGTTGCCAGCCATCTTAGGACTTGGCTGCATCTAGTCCCCCCAAAAGAAAAGTGAAAATAAGGAAAAGGGGGCACGGTAGGAATACCCTGACCCCACAAGCCATGGCCCTGGGGTTCCCCTAGGACCCCGCCACTGCATAAAAGCATTAAAATATATATAATTGCAAATAATTTTTTTAAAAGCAAGCACAGACTCCTGCGCTTGCCACTAAATAACCTCCGGGATGGGCCCTCCTCCTAGGTCTTATCAAAGCCCCAGGGACTGCCACCTCCTCTGGGCAGTGCGGTAATAGATGCAGGGGAGCCTCGCAACTCCCCCACTGCCTCAGGGATCACCACATCCCCGGGGTATAGTTCTAAGCAAATGCAGGGGCACTCACCCCCCTCACTGCCCCAGGGACCACCACCTCCCTGGAGCACATGCATTAATCATTTTTTTTTAAACAATGCAGGGGAGGCCCTATGGCCCCCCCCCCCACGCTGAATGAGGGACCTCCCCGGGGACCACCTCCTCCCTCGGGCTTACTTAACAAATGAGGGGGTCCTTAGATGGCCCTGGGGACTGCCACTCCCCAGGGCTGGTTCCAGCAATGTCCCAGGGTGCCCACCCCCAAGACATTGCAGTTTGCTATGGATTCCCAGGAGCACAGCTCCCGCCAAGCCATAGCAAACCTGCTCTGCTTTCCACAAGTGAGAGCATAAAATGGTCTTGCTTGCTGAAAGCAGAGCATGTCTGTTTCCTCGCTCGCTGTGAGGTGAACAGGGAAACAGACATTGCTTTGAGACCCAGGGAGCTGCATGGTAGCAGCTCCCTGGGTCCCAAAGCAATGCTGGCTCCCGCAGGAGGTGAGGAGCCAGCAGGGACATCAGGGGCTTTCAGGCTCCCCTGAAGTCAACTACAACGAGGCCAGGCCCCGGGGGATGAGGTCCCCTGGGTCAATGTTGGCCCAGGGAGGGGTGCTGGCCCCCTCCCCATTATTAAAACAAATATCAAGGCCTCGCCCCAGGGGTTGAGGTCCCAGGGGCTGAAATCAGCCTAGGGATGAGGTCCCCAGGTCAATGTTGGCCCAGGGAGGGGGGGGTCGCGCTGGCCCCCTCCCCATTATCAAAAGAAATATGAATGCCTGGCCCCTAAATCGTCCTGGGAAGGAGGATCGCGCAGCAACAAGATCTAATGTGCCCTCCAATAAGCTCCACACAATAGGATTGCTGAGTGGTTGCCAGAGGCCATGCCTGCTTTGCCCCCACTCTGCAAATGCACATCTCAGTGCACTGGTGGTAGGGGGATGAGGGCCCCTTGCCTCCTGAGGGCCTCAAGCAGCAGTGTGCCAGGAGGCACATTTGTAGAGTGGTGGAAAATGGGGGCATTGCCTTTGATGACCTCTCAGCAACCCAGCTGTGTGGGTCGTGCTGGAGGTATAAGCAGGGCTAGTTGGCCCCCAAGGACCCTCAAGAGCCAAGGGGACTTCATCACCCAATTAGTAGTGCACCAGCAGGTGTGTTTGCAGAGTGGTGGAGAAAGGGGGCATGGCCTCCTATCAGGTCTTAGAAATCCTCCTATATGTGACTTGCTGGAGGTAGCAAGCAGGGTAGTTAGCCCCCAAGGACGTCCTTGGGGGCCAACAACCCCTCCTGTTACCTCCAGTAAGTCCCCCATAGTGGCCCCTGTCTCCTGGCAAACTTCTGGATGGGGATGAAGTCAGCTTTACTCCTGAGGGACCTTGAGGTCCAAAAAGCCCCCCTGGTAACGACTGTAACCAGTGTTTCATTATCTTATATATCGTAATTGAGACATCTGCAGACACACACCGGCCTGCCTTATATCACGATCTTTTAGAATAACATGCATTCATTTTCTGAAGTCACCCATAGAGAGTTATGTCCATTGATACTTAACTCCAAGCTTTGGTGCTTCTGACTCATTAAGAGCCGCATATCCAATTTTAATATTTTTTTCTACCCCATCGAGGAAATTCTCCTCGTGAACAACCCTTTAATTCAGTCATGAATAAAAACTCACATATAAATCATATTAAAATTAAATATGGGAATAAGAGCACTTTACATTCTTTATACTGTCTTCCTTTTTCTATTTCCAGAACGCATTATTCCAGCTATCCAGGGACCTTGTTTGCTGAAATCTTCCTGGAACCTGTAGTAAAAAGGGTTTATTTTTGCTCACATAGTCTTTTCAAGCCTGGAGAGACCAATACGGTAATTTCTATGTTTTGAGGGCCTCACTCTGTGCCCTTGCACCACTGCATAGCTGTTCTTCAAGTAATGTTCTTGTACTTTATCACCCACTATATCTTAGAACCAGCATACTGTCAACCTCAGCACATTGGATGCACCAGTGCCATACAGCTTATCCTTCATAGCCTCCTATTGTTCAGGCAGTCAACACTTTAGGTATTTTTCTATAACACACCTAGTATAATCCAGCATGATCTTCAGAGCCCCACTCTATGCGTCACCTCGAACATTTTCCACCTCTGAGATTCGCTATGCTTAATTCGTCTTAAGAGTTGGCTCTATGCACATGCAGGTGGCATGACCTAGAATACTTTTGTATCTGTTTCATATTTTAATAGTTGTAGGTTTCTTTCTGGTAGTCATGAACTTGTCTTGTTTTCACACACAAAGGTGTGTTCTTGTCTATCCTGCATTTGTATATTCCTTGGTGGTTATGGGGCTTGCACCATTATTGTGCTCATGGTGCACTCGGTTATTGGTCTAGTCAATTTAAGGATGTATTTCCATAGTCTATACACACTTAAAGGAGTAGAGAGTGTGAAAACGAGGAAAAATCTCATTGGAGGCACGTGCACAGTGTGAAAATACTGCCCTCCGTCACAAAGTTTTGACATGCTTCATCACGCTTTGCTGCCAAACACCCTCGGAGGGTGTAGGATTTCCTTTCTCTTTCCTGTCACCACCATCGTTTATGTTTTTAATCCTGGCAGGAGGGTCCAGGAATAACATTTTGAGCAGTGACCCATCCGAGCTAGTTTTAACGTCCACTGCACCTTACTTTCGGTGATCCCATTATAACTTGGCATTATATGTGTGTACATTTTACATGTGTGTATTGTCTTCCCCGCCCTTTTGCTCCACCCCAGGTGTTGGTCTGCATGGGGTTGTATGATAGCAAAGCCCGATGATGAAGCATGTGACAACTTTGTGAGTGAGGGCAGTATTTTTACACTGTGCACTTGCCTCCAGTGAGATTTCTTCTCGTTTTCTCACCCTCTTCTCCTTTGTGTGTGTTTAGGCTTGCGTTTAGATGGGGCGCGGAGTAGAGTTTTATGCCCCTCTCCTCTTCTTTATAATTATGAAGGATATATTTCCATAGTCACATTGGCTTCAACTTACCTACTCGAGTTTGAGGAAAAGAAGTTATTGATAAGAATTTCTCAAAAATAAAAAATATATCAACTGTAGGCAAACCCACATGTTTTCTTGTGTCCTCTGTATTGAATGATGTTACGGCTTCCTGATGAAGATATTTCCACCGAAACGTGCGTAGTATCTATATATTGTGAGCTTTTGTGTCTATGTACTGTCAGCATTTCAAACATCTAAGCCATTCACACAGTGAACTAATTGTTATTGTACCATGGTTTAATGAATTAATGTATTGTGTACTGAGTCAGATGTGCCTTAGATTAGAACGTTGAGTAGGACTAAATGATTGATAACTATCCTACAATGCAAATGAATAATTCATTGTATTGACAATGTACAGGACACTATAAATGATAATCATGTTTTTAACTCCTTCCGTGCTCATGACAGTCCCCAGCCGTCATGAGTCACAGTGGGCATGTGCGCATGACGGCCAGGGTCCGTCCGGAATGTTGAGCACCGCAGCGGAATTTGCGCCGCAGCCAAGGTGTTAACGAAGTGAAGATTTCATACTTTTAACTGTCATATATAAAAGATTACAAATATTTTTGTGACAACAGCACAAGCGGTCAATCAAGTCATTTGATGTATTTTAATTGAATTGCCTGCTGTTTGTTGGTTTACATGTTGCCTGCATACGTTTGTTTACTGTATCTTGCCCAAGTTTGTTTCTTAAATATTAGTTATTTTCCCTACTCTTGGCAAGTCATCTTGCATGCAGGGGCCCCTGATTTCAAACTTACTGTAAGTCCTACACAGCTCAATTCCTGATAGCAGTTCGGAGGCCCTGCCCCCTTTCTCCACCATTCTTAAAGCGTGACTACTACTTAAAAAAACATCAAAATTCCCTGACAAAAAACAAAGGTTATAGGGACGTTACACTTAGGAAATAGAATTTTAAAAACATAGAAATTCACTGAAAAAAACCAAAAGTTGCAGGGACGTTATAGTTAGGCTGACATTTTACGTATACAAAACCAGTGAAATTCAGCAGTTAGTTAGCAGTGCTAACTATAACGCACCCATGCATGGCACTGCTTTTGACCTCACATATTACATCACTAATGACATGGTCAGTGACATCATTGATAACGTCACTGATGGCATCTCACTGAATCATCCACAGAATCCCTGACGCACCCACTCAAACCCCATATAACATTTCGTACACCCTCTCCAACTTCCAGACTACTATTCTTAAAACCATTGGCACACCCATACTAGTACTTACACACCCACTCACTGATTCATAGGTTTACACACACATCTACTCAGTCATCAATATAGCCACTCATGCACCAACTTACTCACTAATACAGCCAGGGATATATTCACTCTTACACCCATACAGCAACTCACACACTGTCAGTCATTCACAGAGCTACGCACTCACCTATAGAGTCAATCACAAAGCCATTTACTCACCTATCCAGTTATACACACACCAATTCACTTACTTGTATGGGTATGAACACATACTCACTCAACCATACAGTCACTGATACAAGCACACACTTACCCATATAGCCACTATCTCAATCCCTCACTTACGCACACATTCACTCATATACTCCAGCACTCACCTATACTCCCTTTACTGTATCCAGTTACTCACCCATATTTCACTGACACATCCATTCACTCACCTATACAGCCCTTCACTTACATACTCACTAACCCATGCAGCCACTGGCCCATCCACTCACTCATCCATGCAAGCAGTCACACACCCTCTCACCCTCCCAAACAGATACTCATACACCCACACAGGTACTCAGACAACCAATCAATCATCAATAAAGCCACTCATGTACCCACTCATCAACTCATACAGTAACTTAGACACGATCTGACAGACTGATTCAGACATTCTCAAGACTTAGTCACTCACCTGACTAAGGGAAGGCGACCGCGGCGGAAAAGCTGTGGACGGTCTTACTGACCCCCCAGCCATCTTAATCTGACGGGGGGTCTTTGAAGGCTCCGCTGCGGTTTTTCCGCATCCTCCGGTCCCGCGGCCACTTCCGCCGGCCCGGAGGATGCGGAAAAACCGCAATCCTAATCGGCCCCCAAGTTTGGAGCCTTGTTAATACCTGTCTGCAAAATATTTTAGGGCTGTTATCCAATAGGCTAATGGGTCTATAATTAGATGGTTGATTCCTACTCCCTTTTTTTAGATTAGTATAATGGCAGCACCCAGACACAATGACGGAATTGTGTTACTCCTCTTCTTAGCATTAGCTGAACAGTTAAGGTAAGGGACCCAGACCTTGGGTTGAGATAAGTAAAGATCTCCAGGATTACTGTCCAATCCTTGCACTTTTCCTTTCTTGATTTGCTTTAGGGCGTGCCCTGTCTCAGAGTAAATCATGAGGGGTCTCTGGGAAACAACCAATACAATCCAGCCATTATAACACACTAACTTTACAACACAGGTGTTACAACACAGCTGCCTTTACATCGCATGCCATTACAACGCATGTCACTACAACGCATGCCATTACAACGTCTACCATTACAACGCATTATCAGGTAAGTAATGGGGATTTTTTCTTTTTAGGGTAGCTATCGGTTTTGAGGTACATGGGGATAGTATTTTTACCATTACACTATCCAACACGTATCCTACTGTTGCACTCACTGGAGTAGAAATAGAAATGTTTACCCCTACACTATGCAACACTTACCCTACTGTTACTCTCACTGGAGTAAGAATAGTCATTTTTACCCCTTCACTATCCAACACTCACCCCACTGTTGCCCTAAAAGTATTATGTGTTGTAATGGTATGTATTGTAATGGTATGCGTTGTAATAGTATGCATTGTAATGGTATGCGTTGTAATGGTAATTTCTAAAAATGCATTGTAGTGTCATGCATTGTAAAATCATGCATTGCAATGGTAGTTGCGATGTAAAAACACCATTGTAAAGGCATGCGTTGTTATCGTTTGCATTGTAACGTCATATATTCTGTGTCTCTATATGGACTGCCCTCACTCATCGCATGGAAGGAAAGCCAAGGATGCTCTAATATATCAACTGCCTCCTGGGACCTGTCAATCATCCCTTCTTGTTCCTCCTCCTTATAGAGAGCCTTGAAATGGCTAACCCAGTTGTCAGTTTGAACTACTGACTCCACCTATACAGTTACTGACACAAAAACACATTCACTCAAACAGTCAGTCTCAAATTCACTCACTCACCCATACAGTCACTTATATCCTCCTTCACTCACCTATACTACTTTTCACATACCCAGTTACTCATCCATATACCACTGACACATCCACTCACTCAACCACAGAGCCACACACAAACTCACTCACCCATATAGTCCCTCAGACATGTACTCCCTAACCTATACAGCCATTGACTCACCTACTCACTCATCAATACAGGCAGTCACACACCCCCTCATCCACCCACACAGGCCCTCAGCCAACCATACAGGTACCCAGAGAACTAATCACTCACCCATACAGCCAGTCACCTACCAACTTACACACCAACTGACAGACGGATACAGACATTCACACAATCTGTCACTCACCCATACATTCACTGAGACACCTAATCACTTACAGGCATTCATGCACCCACTGAATCATCCGTACAGGCACTCATACACCCACTGATTCACCAATACATATCGGTATATATATTTTACACTGATATGCTTTTTATAAACACTTACAGTCACTGGATAGTGTCATCAGTGATGTCATTTGAGATGTCATCTGTGATGTCATTAGTGATGTCACTGACCATGTCATGAGTGATGCAATATGTGAGATCATAAGCAGTGCATTGCAGGGTTGTAAGCTATAGTTATCTCAGGTAACTATAACTGCCGAATTTCACTGGTTTTGTATGAGTGAAATCTGAGCCTAACTAAAAGGTCCCTGTAATCTTTGGGTTTTTTTCAGTGAATATATATATGACAAACATATACTAAAGTACTACAAACGTTAAAGTAGTATACTAGGTGTACTACTAATGAGTGATATTACTTTTAATGTATATAATGTGAGTGACCATGTGACTGTATGTATCCTTGTGTGTATGGGTGTGTGTGTGGCTGTATTGGTGTAAAGTGGGTGTGTGAGTAGCTGTGTGGGTAAGTGAGATGCTGTGTCATTGACTGTTTTGGTGAGTGAGAGGGTGTTTCAGTGGCTGTATGGTGGATGAGTGGCAGTATAATTTGCTCTATGAGTGGGTAAGTGTGTGTGAGGTGACTGTATGGGCAAGTGAGTGGATGTCTGAATGGCTATATGAGTGACTGACTCGGTATGTAAGTATCTGTCTGGTTAAGTGAATGGCTGTTTGAGTGGATGTTTTGTTAAGTGAGTTAGTATGTGACTGGCTGTATTGGAGAGTGAGTATCTGTTTGAATGGCTGTATGGAGAAGTACAGGGATGCGGGAGTGCTTGTATGGTTCTGTGACCGGGTATGTAAGTGATTGCGGGAGTGAGTGTGTAGGGGGTTGCATGGGTGAGTGAGTGGCTGTGTTGAGAGCCTGATTGGGTGAGTGGGTGAGTGGGTGGGTGTGAGTGGCTTTGTAGGTAAATAAGTGGTTTTGTGAGTACCTGTATTTGTGAGTGTATGGTTATATGACTGGGTCTACAGGTAACTGGTTGTATGAGTAGATGTATGGGTGAGTTAGTGGCTCTATGGAGGAGTGAGTGGGTGTGTGAGTACTGATATAGGTCTGTGAATGCATGTGTGAGCGGGCATAAGAGAAGTTTTATGGGTGGGAGGAGGTGTGTGAGTGATTCTGCGGATGATGTAATCACTGATGTCGTTTGAGATGCCATCAGTGATATCCTCAGTGATGTCACTGATCATGTCATGAGTGATATAATATGTGAGATCATAAACAGTGCACTGCGCGGGCATAAGTTATAGCTGGCTCAGGTAACTATAACTGCCATATTTCACTGGTTTTGTGCGCGTGAAATCTGAACCTAACTATAACGTCCCTTTAACTTTTGTTTTTTTCAGTGAATTTGTCAGGTTTTTCTAATTTTATTTCCTAACTATATTGCCGCCTGTAGCATTGGTTTTTTCAGTATATAAAGGCTTTGGCCATTTTCACAGCTCGGCAAGGATAGCACTGTGCTAATTCTATGCTTAAAAACTTTGCTGTAGAAATGGTAAAAGACTTTGTCCCTTTCTGTCTCGGCATGGATGGCACTGTCCTAATCCTATGCTTAAAGACTTTAATAGAAAAGCAGACATTTGAGGTGAGCAAATTTAGACTGTCACTGGTGTTGAGAGTGCTCTATTCTGGAGCCGCTTTTCACCTAAACTTGAGAACTACCCAGAGTTCTCGGCTTCTTTTTTTGCATAGTTTATGTGTCACTCTATGCCTGAAAAGGAGTTGTTTTGATTTATATATACATATCTATACTACTATTATAAAGCAAGAACTTTGAACCTTTGAGGCGGGTAAACTCGGGAACCACAGCGCCAATCTACACACCCGATACATCATTGTAATCTTCAGGGTGTGCAGATGGACATAGGCTATATAAACTATAAAAATATGCGTTATTTAAAAAATATACCTAAAAAAAAAAAGTAGTCCCTTCGAAGTAGCTCCGGCCGCGACCTGCGTGCTGACGTCAGGAGCGCGGGGAGGAGCGGCGTCCAGGAGCGGCGGACATGGTGCGGGGGAGGAGCGGGGACAACAGGCGGTGAGTATCGGCGGACAGGCGGGAGGAGCGGCGAGGAGCGGCGGAGCGGTGAACTGAGGAGCGCGGGGGAGGAGCGGCGGCTGAGGTAAGGCTCCGGGGGACCCACGAACAGTGTCGGGGCAGGCGGGGGACGGGGCGGGTGGGGGCCCAGGCTGCTGAACAATGTCGGGGCAGGCGGGGTCCCGGGCTGCTGGACAATGTCGGGGTGGGCGGGGGTCGGGGAAGCCTGATTGCTCCCGGACAAGGTCGGGACGGGCTGCTAGTATATATATATATATATGTATATATATATATATTCACAGAAAAAACCATAGGTTATAGACCATATATAGTTAGGAATTAGCATTTAAAAAACCTTATTTTACTCACACAAAACCATTGAAATTCCATATATAGTTAGTTGCACTAACTATATATCGCGCACCCGCAATCCACTGCTGATGATGTCACATATTACATCATTCATGACATGGTCAGTGACATCACTGATGACATCACTGATGACATCTCAAATGACATCACTGATGACATCACTGATGACATCTCATTTGACATTACTGATCACATCACTGATAACATCATTCATGTGATGATACGATGAACCTCTTCAGACTCTAATATAACCTTAGATACACTCAGTGTAAACAGACACTCACAGACTGTCACTCATCCATGGAGTTACTCACACACCTAGTCAGTCTTGCAAAGAATCAATCACACCTCCATTTCCTCAACTATATAGTTATACACACCTTACTTATTGAAACATATAATAACACATATTTACTCTGTTATACAATGCCTGATACAAGTTCACAATAATCCATACAGCCACTCACACATTCACTGGTTCTTATGCACAGTTATTTATATATGTCAACTATCACATGTACTGTGTTTTACATATGTACTTACTTTGACATGTAGCACTGAGATATCCATTCACTCACCAATACACTCATGCATACAGTCAACTGCCCAAACAGCTGTTTCCACATGCACTTTTGAACCCATACATCTGCTCACACATCTATGCACAGAGTCATACACCTCCCAGCCACCCACACACACACTCAGTCTCCCATACAAATACTTGGGCAACCAATCAATAACCCATATAGTTACTCATTTAGCTACTGATCAACACATGCATCAGATTACAGAACAACAGACACAATAATGCACAATTTAAAACAGTTTAGTCACTAACCCATGCACTCAGTGAGACACATTTAATCACTCACTTATACAGTCAGTCATGCACCTACTAAATCCTTCATCCAGACACTTATACATCCACTCATTCTTCAATATGTAAGACATATTTTAACTTTACAGAAACATACAGTCACTGGATGTTGTCATCAGTGATGTCATCAGTGATGTCATTTGAGATGTCATCAGTGATGTCATCAGTGATGTCACTGACCATGTCATGAATGATGTAATATGTGACATCATCAGCAGTGGATTGCGGGTGCGCGATATATAGTTAGTGCAACTAACTATATATGGAATTTCAATGGTTTTGTGTGAGTAAAATAAGGTTTTTTAAATGCTAATTCCTAACTATATATGGTCTATAACCTATGGTTTTTTCTGTGAATTTCATTGGTTTTTTAACAGCTAATATCTGTAGCTGTAAAATGTATTCTTCTTTAAATCCAAAAATATATTTTATATGTTTATGAATAATTTTTTTTTTTAATATTTTTTTTTCTTCATTCCCGCTTCGCGAATCGGGAAGCTTCCCGTTAGCTGACCTTGATGCCGCGAAATAGACCGCGAGCCGGTAAACGTTTCTTTACCGCAAGTGCCGCGTTACAAAACAACATCGTGACGCCTCCCGTCCGCATGACGTTTCACGTTGTCGCGTGATACGTCATATGACGTGCTACGTTAGCGAACTGGTACGCGAAGCGAGTCGCAAAGCGCAGGTTTCTGGAAGCAAACCGGGAGGCCCTGCAAAGCGCTTAACGTAAACACAGCAAGTCATGTGACTTGGTAATAACACTTTTCATTGGTTCATTTCACTTTTGGTTTCCTAATGATGTAAGACTAGGTCATATAATCTAAAATGAACACTTTTGATTGGTTGAGAACTCTTGTTTTTCCCAAATGATGAAAATCCCTCCTTCTTTCCTCACTCTGACTTTCATCATTGTGAGAGAAAGACCCTTTGTGATCACTGAGCAATGGCTTCTTTAGTAGCTTCAGCTGGTGCTTCCCCACCACCTCCACCACATCCAAGGAAGAGTGGACCACCTGCTCAAGTTGTAATTCAACAAGAAGAAGAAGAAGAGGAACAGGAGGACGAGCACGAAGAGAGGCAGTTTTTGCCTGAGCAGCCCAGGACGTCTCACCGGAAAGAAAACTTCATTTGGCAATTTTTTAAAATTCCCAAAGATCAGAAAAAAGTAAATGCAAGATACGTAACTTGCCTTATATGTCAAGATAGACTGTCCAGAGGGACCGACAAAAAATACAGTTTCGGAAACTACACAATGCATCGCCATATGACTAGGTGGCATCCTAACAACTACAGTGCTGCACAGTTTCGGAACGACCTAGATAATCTCCCTATTATGGCCAGAAGATCTGTTGTACCGGAAGTAACGGGACCAGAGGGCAGGGAGATGGTGCCAAATATACAAATGAGATTTGGTGAAGTAAAACACACCTGCGTATTTTGCGATGGATTCATTTCCTACGGAGAAAGAAGCATCACTCTGATCAACAGAGCTATTGACTATCATATGCAAGTTTGTCCGAAACGCCCAAAATAATAAATACTTCTTTTTTTTGTTTTGTTGCTCCTGTTGAGCCCTTTACAATGAATCGTTTTCATTGCCCCCTCCAAGAAAAACCCAAAAAAATATAAAACTGTTCCGAAAAATTCAAAAACAGTAAAAAAATGTTCAGAAAAATAAAAAAAAAAGTTCTTTTCAGAACTACCTCCCCGTTATTAAAAAATTGGTACAATATTTGGAACTGTGCCAACCTCTATTTCTCTTAGTTCGCTTCCCAGTTCGCTCGCGGGTACGCGAACCGGAAGCGACCCAAAAACAGTAAGTATAAGGGAAGGAAACAGACACTTATGTTAAAAGAAAGACAGCTATAAGGGAGTAAACTAGAGATACCATTACCCGTAATCCACTGCTGATGATGTCACATATTACATCATTCATGACATGCTCAGTGACATCATCAGCAGAGGATTGCGGGTTTTTTGGCAACATGCCTTATCCACGGTTTAATAACGCTGCCTTTTGCTTTATATAAGTTTTCAAATTGTATGAAATATATACCAATAGGTCGTTATGAACCTTTAGGTAGTGCTTTTCTTCATGAGGTCTGGTCGCTTCCATACACATACAGATGTTTCAAAGATGATCAAGAAGTTTATCTGAATGGAGAGGAATGCACTGAGACGCCAGATCATTCACTAATGTGTAGGCACATACAGTTACACGGTTCATGCAACAAACACCGACCAAATATGGCTTGCGTGTTGCAAGGCACGCCAGTTCCTGCTATCATCCCCACGTTCAAGTTGTTGGAAAATGGTAGTTATTTGATGCTCAATAATGAAGATTGTTCTGAGTTAATTAAAAGTATTCCTTTTATCGTAACAGTAAGTGAACGGGTTATTTGCTGCAGAAATGTTCTATTTCCTCCCACACATGAACATAGGGAGTTTTCAATCTGGCCACAAATACCAACCTTGGGACACGTTTCAACGGCATGGCAAGAATAAGAGCTCTTTTGTCTCAGAGAGAGGTGGCCTTGAGTTCGGCCCGTGAAACTTTCGTACTTCACATAGCGAACACCCATACAGAGGTGCAAAACCTTTTTCAATTAACATTTGCCTTTCAATTTCAGCAACATGTTTCCGACTATCTTTAACGCATCCTCCACAAAGTCCCTGGTGCACTTTTTTAAAGTTGTTACCAGTGGTCTCGTGACTTCATTTGAGAAAATCTTTGGAGTCATCCCTGCTTCCTTTCATTGTATTTTCTGCACTCTGGTTCGTGGATTGGCATTTTTACTTGCATTACCAGCGGACGCTCTTGTGCTTTTTTACATTTTTAAATATGGATGTCCCTCCTATGCAACCTCCGACCCTGCAGCTGCTGACACTGTTCCGCAATCGCATGCTAGAATATTATGGCACAATGCCGTTGGCGATATTAAGCACGGCATATGGATTATCTTTTCGGTTCTCCTACTTCACCTGTGTCCAGCCTGTATTTCACTGCCTGACCTGTGATTTCGATTGGGCCATTGATTTGTGTCTCTGCGGACCGGTTTCTCCTGACGTCGACTTTAATCAGCTGATGACTCCTATCATTACTCACGAGTTGGTTTGTCCTGGCGAAAGGATTATGGCTGTGGCATTGATGCATGGACTACTTGGTCCCTGGAATTTACTGGCGGCAGCACAGTCTTTCTTGGAAGAGAGCTTTCTTGAAAACCCACCGAGCTGTCCTCTGATGGTGATAGAGGATCCGGTGCTGGGAGAGCACGTATGTTCTTTTCTGCTTTTAAATTGGATGGCTGAACTGTTTTCGGATGAAGACGGTGACTTCCTATTGGAGGCTGTTGCAGCTTATTTTGCATACACAATTATGTCATAGACCTTTTTCATGTTTGATATGCTGAGTACTAGCATTTCATTGACAATTCATTGACTTATTTGTCAAGTTTTTATTATTTACCTTGCCTATTGGCTTAAGACTCGATAAAGTACTTGGCTGTTTTATTTTTCTTTAGCATTAAATTTTCCTAGTTTTTAATGCTTTACCTTGCGGACCGTCCACATATAAACTTGCAATCTGCTCTCATGAGATGGCACTTCTATTATCTTATTCAGTTCGTTTCCGGATCATGAGGAGGTGTCATCTAGGTCCTGGATATCTTTACACCGTGTTAAGTTAGCATGGGCTCATTACCGGTTTAAACGCCATTTTTCCTTTTTTGCAATTTCTGCACACAACACTTAGTTGTTGCTTTAGCTTTCCACCTAGTAGTTCATCGTGGTTTACATGAGAATAATATGTTATTGGTCTACTATCTGCTTTACTTGTTAAACTATATCTGTACAGCGAGTGCTAAAGTTTCAAGAACAACACGATACAGAATTGTTATGAGGTCTGATCTCCACGACTTCATACTCATAACATAAGTGCAACTTCTGCCAATTCTGGGCATGAGGCGGGTTTTATATTGCTTTGCCGAACACACATACACAACAGTTGATGCGGTTCACATGAAGAGAGAGCTGGTGTATGGTGATGTGATTCCTTCAAATCTAAGACACTAAAGTATGGGCACGCCCTAAACCAACACAAAGAGACCTTCTTAGCAAATAATATAATATGTGTATTAGGGAGGGTGAGATATAAGCAGCCGCGGGCCGTGGAGGGAGTTACGGTGAGGCAGGGAGGCGGGGAGGGGGAGAAGCAGGGTGGAGCCCTCTCTACCTTGCCCCTCCCCCTCCCCGCCTCCCTGCCCCACCGTAACTCCCTCCACGGCCCGCGGCTGCTTATAAGTGTTGCTAACTCTTATTCATTTACAGCATGTTAACATACTGTCACCATTCGCTTTTTATGTACTAGTAACTATGCTGGTAATTTTGCTACTGATAATATGTGTACTTGTATTCTCCACCCTGCTTCTCCCCCTCCCCGCCTCCCTGCCTCACCGTAACTCCCTCCACGGCCCGCGGCTGCTTATAAGTGTTGCTAACTCTTATTCATTTACAGCATGTTAACATACTATCACCATTCACTTTTTATGTACTAGTAACTATGCTGGTAATTTTGCTACTGATAATATGTGTACTTTTATTATCTAAGGTACTACGCCTGAGAAGACGGCATTAGTAAATAAACATTTCAAATACACATCTGTTCTTCTTAACTCCATGTTCTGGTTTCTAAGAAATCTATAACGACCGACTGTTCATGAGTTCCACGTATCCTGAGGTACTATAAGTTCATATTCTGGATTGTCTAAACATTGAGAGTTTGTTATATCCAATGTGACACTGTACCTAGCTTGCTAAGGAGTTTTTGATTACTAACGTGAGTTTTGGGACACCCTAATTCGCCGAGGTTCCAATCCTCTGTCCACAGTTCTGTGTGACAACAGAAACCCTGCGACAGGGGCACCCCCGACCCTTGCTGGAGCTTCATCACACTTGCGATACAACTCCAGCAATGCATTCGCCGAGGTTCCAATCCTCTGTCCACAGTTCTGTGTGAGAACAGAAACCCTGCGACAGGGGCACCCCCGACCCTTGCTGGAGCTTCATCACACTTGCGATACAACTCCAGCAATGCGCCACCTTTACGGCACAGATACATCACGCATCTGTGCTGTTTTTGCCCCATGATGCGCCGCATTGTAAATGCAGCACACCATAGGTGACGGAACAGCGGCACAGAATGACTAACACATCCCTGGTGATGCGCCAGTCATCATAAATGTATCCCTATGCTTCTTATCTTGTTAGAGATGAACCGCCATATATATCATCAAAGTTTTTTGCATTTCCTAAATAGCGAACTTTAAGGAATAAATAGCGATTCTTTACCATTCCTAGTTTGCGATGAGCTATTTGCTAATTAGCTGAATGTAGCCCAATGAAGCCCAATGTAGCCCAATGTAGCCCAAAGATGGCCGCCAGACACACAAAAAAACAAATGTAGCCCAAATATCAGCCAGATGTAGCCCAACTATAGCCCAGTGACAGAATGACCAATCAGCTTCGCAAACCTCCGTTACGCGAAGCGGAGCGCTGTTACAGATATATATCTTTTTTTGAACGTTAATTTCTCAAAATCCACTGGAGCACATATATTGAGACCTAGCAAAGGCACATCGGGCTACCAGTCCCTAATATTTTGCCAAGTTTCGTGCAAATCCATTCAGCCGTTCAATTATTATTATTATTTTTTTTTTTTGCCCCGCGGAGCCCTTTTAAAACCTCCACATCAAACCTAGGGGGTCAGCGAGGATCTACTATGCCCCCTTATAGTTATTTCCCCCTTTGTTTTGACCTCCTCTTGTCTCTCGATCCTACCGAGAGACAAGATGGCGGCCGCTACGGACTGTTTGGAATGTTGACAGACGCCGGAGAACCAATCAGCTTCGCTTCACAAAGCTCCGTTGCGCGAAAAGTCCGCGAACCAGAGCGCTAACCGGTCCGCTGTTACAGATATATATCTTTTTTTAAACGTTAATTTCTCAAAATCCACTGGAGCACATATATTGAGACCTACAAAAGGCACATCGGGCTACCAGTCCCTACAATTTTGCCAAGTTTCGTGCAAATCCATTCAGCCGTTCGGGCTAAAAGTGAGGCCAACCGCCCTATGGAAAACTCAATGTTAAAAACACGTTTTGGGACCCCCCTTTTTTCTCGGCCCCCACTGGACGAACCCCCCCCAAATTTTCAAGGGCTGCTCAGAAACAAAATGTGCCATTTTCCTGAAAATTTCAGCCAATTCCGTCCACAAACGCCAAAGTTATTAGACATAGAATTTTCAAAAAACCCATAGAGAAAAAATCCTAACTATATATACCTACTGGCGACCGCCAGTAGGTAATATATATATATATATATATATGTTTATATATATATGTATATATATATATATATATATATATATATATATATATATAGATATATATATTCACTGAAAAAACCATAGGTTTCACACCAGTTATAGTTAGCTGGAAATTTTACTCGCATAAAACCATTGAAATTCCCACGTTATAGTTAGTTGGACTCACTATAACTTGCACGTCTGCAATGCACTGCTGATGACGTCACATATAACATCACTCATGACAGTGGTTTTTAAAAAAAAATTGATTGGTTAACTGGCTTATTAAGTGTATCTTAGTGAATACATATATTAGCGAGTAATGTTTAAATATTTAAATATATGCATGAGTGATGTAATATGTGACGTCATCAGCAGTGCATTGCAGACGTGCAAGTTATAGTGAGTCCAACTAACTATAACGTGGGAATTTCAATGGTTTTATGCGAGTAAAATTTCCAGCTAACTATAACTGGTGTGAAACCTATGTTTTTTCAGTGAATTTCAAAGGTTTTTAAATGCTAATTCCTAACTATAACTGGTGTGTAACCTATGGTTTTTTCAGTGAATATATATATATATTACATTTCTATGGCAAAATGAAACCCCTCATTTTGTTCCTTTTCAAATTAAATGTATTAAGTGTTACCACTTTATTCCAATCAAGATGACTTCAGGTGTGCCATACTTTTGTCATAAGTAAGACTGTTAGCGTCCTAGTTGTTCTTTAGAACACTCTGGGACATTCTGTCATTGGGCTATAGTTGGGCTACATCTGGCTGATATTTGGGCTACATTTGTTTTTTTTTGTCTCTGGTGGCCATTTTTGGGCTACATTGGGCTACATTGGGCTACATTTGAGCTCTAACATATATATAGCCCAATGTAGCCCAATATATATTTTTTCAAAGTTCATTTTCGTAAAAACCACTGGAGCATATATCTTGAGACATAGCAAAGGCACATCGGGGTACCAGTCCCTACAATTTTGCCAAGTTTGGTGGAAATCCATTCAGCCGTTCGGGCTAAAAGTGAGTTCAACCGCCCTATGGAAATTAACATAGGGAAAACACGTTTTGGGACCTCCCTTTTATCTCGGCCCCCGCTTGACAGATCCCCCCGAAACTTTCAGGGAAGGAGCGGAGCCCAGCGAGGCAAAGTTAAGGAAAATTACAGGCAGATCACTCATTCGGCGCCAAAGTTATTCCCAATAGAATGTTGCGGATTTGCGGATTTCCAATGGAAAACGATCCTAACTATAACTACCTACTGGCGACCGCCAGTAGTATATATATATATATATATATATATATATATATATATATATATATATTCCAAGCTCTCTTCCCTGCCAGAGTGACGGGTCACTCGCGAGTGGGTGCAGTCTGCGGCGGCGGTGCCCCACAATCACATCACGCTCAATTTCCTCCAAAATTGTTTAGAAAATCAGCACTCGTAGACAAGATGGTAATGCCTTTCCTGGGTTTATTTTACAGTGTCAACAGACGCGTTTCAGCTACAAGCCTTCGTCAGTGTTGTTAACGCGCGCCTGGCAGCCAAACGTTATAAAGGGGTGTCATGTGACAGTATCTACAATAGAAGAGGGACTGAAACAGATCAGCTAGGGGTCGCGCCATATTGGAAAATGCAATGCTTAAATAGCGTGTGTGCACTTCCCTGCTTTGCAAAGCATAAAGCCGTGTATCGGCTTGTCATCCCGGTATTAGGACTTACATATTTAACGATTGCCAATGTTACTTCACATCCATATCATTCAATGTTATTATATTGACATTTGATGCGTTCGTAGGTCTACGTATTGCCGTGTATCGGCAGGTTACCCCACTCATGGGTGTTCTTATGGATGGCTGGCAAAATCGCTAAAACCAGGATGAAGAAATGGGCACAACTTGTCCTGGCCTAGGTTTCAGAATACTTCATTCTCTACCGCACTTTAACACTTTATTATGTGTTCCGCAAGGCCTATACCTCCATTATACTTGTAGGTCCACAATATTTACAGTGATAGAACCAAAATCATCCGTGTAACTCACTAATACTGTTATTATGATGCACAACAATAGACCAACCCAGTGGTTTAGATGAAAATTAATTAAATTAAAGTTATATAGATCACAGTAAAGGTGAAAAGAGTTCAGGGGCATGTTTCCATTCTTAAGGGGGCTCCAATAAGTCCATCTCCTGTTATACTGTTCTGCCGGTACTGCAGTCTCAGATTTACTCGTATTGTGTTACTTCAATAGCCCCATCCCATGCTCTTCTCTTCTCACCACAGATATTTCAGACAAGTCTCAAAGTTTTAATGCAAGATTATATTCAGTTTGAGGTCGCATTTAGGGATATTTATCATCTTCTTACATTCAATTATTGTCTTAATCCCTAATGCGTTACTCATTTCCCGCTTTTTCAGTTGAGTTTATCAGATTAGTGGGGTTATTTGCCCAGGTGTACTGCAAGCTCTTCTCCGCTGTTGAGCCCCAATGGTGCCTTGGTCATCATATCGATTATGTACCTTGATTCCAGGCGTCTGAGCTGTTTCAACCTGTCTCCTCCTCTGATACTCGCTGGAATGTAGTCTAGCCCAAAGTACTGGAGTTTGTTCCTATCTTTATTATGTTTTTCACCAAAGTGTCTTGCGACTGGATAGGATGGATCAACTCTCTCAATTGCCCGCTGATGTTCAAGTATCCTGATTTTTAATGGATGAATCGTGCTGCCCACATAACGAAGGCCGCATGGGCAGACGAGACAGTATACCGCAAATGGTGTGCTACATGTAAGGAATTTCTTGATGGGTCTACTCATCTCAGCCCCAGCCACCCAATATGACAAGATCCTTCTACTCCCTGCGCAGGCCTTACATTTGCCGCATGGGAAGAAGCCTTTCATTTCTGCCAGTCCACCAACCTTAGGTTTCTTCTTTTCATAACGACTTCTTACCAAATTGTCTTTTAGGGACCTCGCTTTGCGGAAAGTTATTAAAGGTTTCAGAGGAATATCCTCTTTGATTACCGGATCCGTTAGAAGAACATGCCAGTTCTTGGCAAAAATTCTTCTGAGGTTCTGCGACTCAGTGCAGTAAGGTGTAATCATCCTAAATTTTCCACCTGTATCAGTCTCCTTATTCAATTTAGGTTGTAAAAGGCTTGCTCTTGGTATCTTTCTTACTTTTGTTAAGGTTCTGGTGAGTGCATGAGTGTCATACCCTCTCGCAGTGAATCTTTCAATACAGTTTTTTGCTACCATTTCAAAGTCCTCATCCCTACTGCTGTTTCTTTTCAGTCTTAGTAATTCCCCGTAAGGGATACTCTGAATGAGTTTCATTGGATGGTTGCTATTAGCCATTAGAGTGGAGTTGCCGGCCGTGGGCTTACGGTACAGCGAGGTGTGTAATTTGCCTTCACTCACAAACACTCTAAGGTCGAGATAGTCCGCTGCCACCGGACTTACTGTCCCAGAGAAGTGTAAGTTACAGGTGTTATTGTTCAGGACCTCGGTATACTGATGAGCCGTCTCCACCGTCCCCTGCCACACGATGAAGAGGTCATCAATATACCGGTACCACCTCACTACCCTACCTGCCACCTGTTCGTTCATCTCAAGCGCCATGGGCACCCGCTCCTCCCACCAGCCAACGAATAAATTTGCATAGCTGGGAGCAAATCGTTAAATATGTAAGTCCTAATACCGGGATGACAAGCCGATACACGGCTTTATGCTTTGCAAAGCAGGGAAGTGCACACACGCTATTTAAGCATTGCATTTTCCAATATGGCGCGACCCCTAGCTGATCTGTTTCAGTCCCTCTTCTATTGTAGATACTGTCACATGACACCCCTTTATAACGTTTGGCTGCCAGGCGCGCGTTAACAACACTGACGAAGGCTTGTAGCTGAAACGCGTCTGTTGACACTGTAAAATAAACCCAGGAAAGGCATTACCATCTTGTCTACGAGGGCTGATTTTCTAAACAATTTTGGAGGAAATTGAGCGTGATATATATATATATATATATATATATATATATATATATATATATATATATATATATATATGCCTTGTAACTTATTTTCGAAGCAAAAATCCTTCAAAAATGTCCCTGTTCACGGTTTGTTAACCGTGAACAGGGACATTTATTGTCCGAAACGCGTAGGTGGGGAATACCTAAATGAAATAAAAACGAAAATAACCTTTGGAGTGGTGTGCGGCGATCTTCTTTATTGAAGAATTTTTGCTGTATATATCCAAAAGAAAACACCTCCTCCGTGAAGAAATGTAGAGAGGCCACTAGGGGGAAGAAACTTGGAAACCCTTTATTTAACACAGCACAGGCATGATGCACTTCGGTATAAAAACCTTCCTCAGATGCTGCTGCTGTTACCAGGTGTATGACTCCTCCCTCGTGTTTACTGCATAACCCCCATTGGAGGGAGTATTCGGTCTCCAGGTCACATGGATGCTCTCTCTCTGCAGTCCAACATAGACTACAGTACCCAGAAAGCACAATTGCTGACTGAGTGCTGCATGCGGAAGGCAAAAATAATCAGGGGAAAAACGAGGTTGTTTAAATGGAAAGTCCTGGTTTAAAATGATATTGTCAGGCTTCCTCGAGTCCCCCAGACGCTCCAAGCCCCTGGTGCAGACTGTCGTCGGGCTGTGAGTCAAAAATACAGTGATTTCGACTCCTTGTGAAATCACAAGCTGCGCCTGGCAGCAGTCCCTGGCTTTATATTATATATAATAGTTAACAGGTAGCCTTATGATATGTTCAAAGTTTGCCTTAAAAGGGTTCTGGTGACATCACAGACAGTAAAGTATTTTATGGTACAATCTGATATATTGTGGGGTAGTTAGCAGGATAAAGGTGCTTTCTTCATTATGCAGCTACCAATGGGCACTGATTGGAATTCGAATGTTTAGGTTTGGTTCAGGGGAACCAGAGATTGGCCCTGCTGAAATGGGACTTTGCCATTTTTCTGAAGAACATCTTCCCCTCGTGGAACAAACCTGAAATTCAGCCCAATACCATAGAACTGCAAGTCAGATACTTTTTGTGGTCATTCACCTTGAAGCTCTGGAGCAAAGGTTTTGAAGAAGTTCATTTGGTGCCCAAATATTGAGAGCAGTACATTTCCAAGGCTCCCAGGACCTTAGGGGGATCATTTAGAGACTCTCATGATGTCAGACATGTGGGAACAGCAAAGTTCAGTCCAGGTCAAGTTGCCACTGGTCAGCTGGGATTCTTCACAAAAATGTGTCCACTTAAGCTCTTTTATGTTCTTGGATCTACCTAGGAGATCACGTTTCGATCTTTCTATCTTTCTTCTGTCCTTGGTAGTGGAAGGTAGTCCAACCTTCTCAGGTCCTTCTCACTAGTCACAGATGCCAAGTGCAGCGGTTTCAATCCTCTGGTATCATTTCAAATGTTAGCAGTGTTCTGATGAAGTCCAGCTTTGTAGGGTTAACCAGCCTGTGAGTGTGGGACACCCGAAGACACTTTTACTTCCTGTCTGACCAATGAAGTAAAGGCTCCTAGGCCATGACCTACCAATGTGTGCAGTAGTTCCCATTTGCTTTCTTGCAAACAGATCGAAACTGCCATGTCTCAGGGCATTTTAAAGATGGCAAAAGTCTTAAATCACAATAAACTTGGGCTCTAAATGTTGGGTGTATTTGTGGGGAGTATACTATGGCAATACTACTGTTCTCTCACATCTAACACTAAACTCCAGTTTAAATCAGGTACTGTACCCTGAACAAATGCAGAAGTAAAATTCTGGTTGGACAAAAGCAGGGTCCTTCTAGAACTAGACAGCGATACACAAGAATTGTCCTTGCATCCTGTCTGCCCCCTTTGAAAGGCACACATCCTTTACATGCTTCAGACAGACTGGTCATGCAGGAGTCAATAATAGGGTGTCAATGAGGTGTCAACAGGAGGGGCACAGCCCCGCCCTGCATATTCTATTGGGCTCAGAGGAGTCATCTCTGTCAATTTTGCCCAGCGTATTATGTACTTAATAAGTTGAGACTAAGTGTGCCTTATTGCCCATAAGGCTGGGTGCATAGTATTTAAAAATAGGACATGTAAATGTTTCATGTTAAACATGTTCTTTTCTTTTGATAATCAACTTGATTGGGTATTTTACAACAGATAGAATTCAATGGGTGCAGCTCATTCAATACATATAGCAGAGTACTATCAACAGTTCGCGTAGGTCGGGTCATCCTTCTCCAGTCCGTATATAAACTCATAGGAACAGAGATAGAGGCATGATTCGTACAGTACAGCTCCAATCACGGTGGCAGTAAATTGAACCATTTCCCCCAAATCCTATGGAACAGTTCCGTTGCCCCTCTGGCTTCAAAGAGGGCCTCCTCCTGGGTCCCGCACCAATCAACCTCCCTCCTCCATCCCCCCACAGTAGGAGGCGCAGCTCGGGACCAGTACCTTGCTATGGGCCCGATGTAGGTAAAATGCATTTACCGATTTTAAAATACCGATCCGTACCGAATCGGTATTTCAAAATCGGAAAATGATATGTAGGAAAAAAACATCGGAAAAATACCGAATCGGTAGCATTCGGTATCGAGAGTCGGTACGTACCGAATCGCCAAGTACCGATTCGGTATAGGCCGGGTCGGACACGTCCGAATCGGTAATAAAAAAATGCGGAACCAACCGATTCGGTAAACGCCGAATCGGAAATATAAATACGCCCCATGGGCCGAAAGGCCAATAGGAAGGCATTATACATTCCGAATCGGTATTTACCGAACATATTCGGAAAATACCGAATCGGTAAATACCGAATCGGAAAATGCCGTTTTGCCGAGCAGGTTGAGTGACACTGAAGACATCAGCCAATGAGCTGTAAGCACCCTCCCCCACAGGGAGTGGCAACCCAGGCAGGTGCAACTCATCAGAACTTTCTGGAAAGCTGCCTGAGCTGAGCAAACACAGAGAGAGCAGCATTGTGAGCAGGATCCCTGTGAGACATGGATACCAGCACAGAGAGCCAGAAGGCAGCGCGTAAGCGCAATCCAAAATTCAGCACCATGGAGCTGCAAACTTTGGTGGAGGAGGTGGTGAGGGTGCACACCCAGCTATATGGAAGGCTGTCCCTCACTGTTCCGGAGAGCACCAAGAGGAGGCTGTGGATCGACATCGGGGAGAAAGTGAATGCAGTTGGTGTCACCCACAGGAGCCTAGACGACCTCAAGAAGAGGTTTTATGACATCCGTGGCGTGACCAAGCGCAAACTGGCCGACCTGCACAAGCAGGCTGGACTCACTGGAGGAGGAACAAACCGTGCGCCACCCCTCACTCAGCTGGAGGAACTAGTGGCGACCACCATCGAGAGGGCCAGTGTCGTGGGAATTGGGGACCTGGATAGCTCATTCCGAGCTACAGCTACAGGTAAGAAGCATGCGCAACTTGACACACCATACCAGACACCTCCCCTACAGACCAAATGCACAGCCAAACCCCAGGCCAGTACTGCTAGCAACAGACATGAGCAATGCATCTTCCTAAATGTACTCTGCAAAAGTTACCAAAAATGCCACAGCACAAGCATAAGATAAATAACAGTAATACACCATCAACGTGTTTGTAATGAGATGTGCAATGCTTTAATAGTAGTGACTGGAACACATTAGCACCCACTTGACAAATGCTTCTTTATACCTAGGGGCACCATCAGGCGGGGGAGCAGCATCAGCTCCAGCACCAGCTCCAGCACCAACAGCCAGTGCGGCGGTGGCAAGCACCAGTGCAGCAGCACAGGAGGAGGAGGACAACAGCTGTGCCCTGGCAAATGAGGAGGACACTGGACATTCCCTCACAACTCCACACTCCCCCCGACTGTCTCAGTCTCAGTCGCCCTCATTGCTATTCTCCCTGGAGAACACACCACCACAGAGCCACCCTGCACCTGCCACTTCCCCGGCCCGGAGGAGAATTGTAGCTCCATTAGTCATCATGGAGGGGGCAGCGGCTCAGGCTCCTGCACAAGACCCCGTGACACCAGCGTCACCAGAGCACACACAGCAGGGCAGCAGGAATCCACGTAGGCCACGTGCAACCAGCAGCCCAATACCAGCACCGGGAGGCAGCGTCATCGCAGGGCTGGAGACCAGCATGGTCACGATACAGAGGATGCAGGCGAAATCCATCCTGGCCTGCCATCGCCAGTTGCGCCTGCACAACCTGCAGATGGGTGAAATGACACAGGGCTTCAAGACCTTCGTTGACAGCAACAAGGAAATAGCGACATCAATTGGCCGAATGACCACTGCCATCACCCAGCTCTGCAACAGGTTGGATGACCATGAGGTGAGTCGTCGCAGGGATGCACGAGTGCAGAACAGGTCACTCAACCGCCTTGCTGCTGCGACTGCCCAGCTATGCCAACGTGGGGCAAACATGGAGGCCAGCCTCACACAGAACATGTCCGAGGTCACTAGGGGCATGGGCCGTATTACAACCGCCATGGAGACACTACTCATCTCCAACACCGTAGTGAATCCCGTCCTGGGCGAGGCTGGGGACAGCAGCAGCCGCAGCAGCCCGGCCAGCGCTGCGTCAGAGCCGCGCCGGAGCAGCAGGCGCTCAGCTGAGGCTGCAGGGCATTCAGAAGGGGGTGAGGCTCATCCTAGTGAGCCTGCTAAGCGCAGCAAAAAATAAGACTGCCACTGCGGGTGAGGCAACCCGGACATTGGACATTCCTACCCCTTCTTGTTTAACTTTTCTTTTGTTGCACATCAGTGCAGTAACGTTGATGCAACATTATTAAATTTAATTTCTGAAAACATACATTGACCTGTTTGTGCATCTGTACTCACTCAGAAATAGTTGTCTGTGATCTCCTGACGCCTGTATCTGCCGTCAGTTGGTGCAGAGACTCCAGCAGGTAGTGGTAGTGGCACAGCATTGTCATCGTCAGGGTCCTCGTAGTCGGATAACTCTACCTCAGTGCCTTTCCTGACCGCAAGGTTGTGCAACATTGCACAGACAGCAATAATCTTGCAGCAGGTGATGGGGTATATTGCCTTGCACCTCCGCTCTTGTGCAGACATCTGAACCTGCTCTTCCAGATGCCAAAGGTACTTTCCACTATGTTCCTCGTGCTTTTGTGGGCACGGTTGTACCTCCTTTGGCTGGGTGTTGAGGGGTTGAGGTAAGGGGTGAGAATGAACGAGCGTAGGGCATATGCACTGTCGCCTAGAAGGAGAAGGGGTAACATTACTCACATGCATACATGTACTTCACACTGCAATTTTGGTTATGGGGGTCTGACACTGTGTCTTACCTAGGAGGTATCCTTCGCCAAATTCCCCTGCCATCAGCCGTGCATAAATACCGCTACTCTGGAAGATATAGGAGTCGTGGCTACTCCCCGGAAACTTTGCAACCAGGTCAGTGATCACACACTTGGCATTGCATATCACTTGCACATTTATGGTGTGCCGTGACTTCCGATTGCGGTATACGTATTCCGTGTCAGCAGGGGGGCAAATCGGTATGTGTGTGCCATCTATGCAGCCAATGATGTGGGGGAATCTTGCCATCTGATAGAATTCAGCTTTTGTCTGTGCCAGTTCTGCATGGGTGGAAGGGAAGGAAATGTAGTGGTCCATCCTCTGGATCATGGCATCAAGGAACTTGTGGAAGAACCTTGACAGGCTGCTCTGGGTCACCCCTCCTGCCACAGCAACTACACTTTGATAGCTGCCAGACGCCAGCAGTTGTAGGCAGCATAGCACCTGCACCTGCACAGGGATTGCGTGTGCCCTTGGGGTGGGGTGCTGCAACAGGGGTTGGAGGTCCCTGATGAGGTCTCTGATGGTGTCTGCCTCCAGCCTGTACCTCTGTAGGATCTCTGGATCTGTCAGCATGCACAGGGTCACCCTCTGCCTGTAGACCTGCTCCTGTCTCAGCCATTCCCTCTCTCCTTCCTGCTGTAGCCGTAGCCGTCTTGCTATGACATAGAAAGCTGCCATGTTGCAAGTAGAACTGCATTTTGGGTCCTTTTTTATAGGTTGCACCTGGTTACCACCTGATTCCAATCCATGGTAATTTCCGACTCTGAAATACCGAATTTGAAGCAAAATCGGTATTTCAGTGCTTACCTACATCTCAATCTTAAGCTTTTCGCATCGAATCGGATTTTCACCGAATCGGAATTTATACCAAATCGGCGATTTTACCGATTCGGAAAGTCACCGAGTCGGTAGGATTCGGATTCGAAAAAAAGTAGGAATCGGAAAAATCTCCGAATAGGTATTCTACCGAATTGGAGATTTTTTCCGATTCATATTTTTTTCCGATTCGGAATCCTACCGACTCGGTGACTTTCCGAATTGGTAAAATCGCCGATTTCGCCGGATTTCGGCCTCCTACATCCCGTTGTCTCTATTCCGATCGGTAACGGCCGAAAATACCGATTTTCGGCCGTTACCGACTGACCTACATCGGGCCCTATGTCCCTTTTGGCCACCGCTATCGCCGTCCCCAGCAGGCGTTGGTCAGCCCTAGATGCATCCAGACCGTCAAAGACCCCCAACAGCAGTCACAATGGCTCGTGGGGAACCTCCCAGTCCAGTGCCCGCGTGAGCTCATGTTCCACTCCCCTCCAAAACTTTGCCAGCCCAGGGCAGAGCCACACCATGTGGTAGAAATGCGCGGGTGCGCAATCTGGGAAGGGTCGCAGGCGGGCACGGAAGAGGCGCTCAGGGGAGAGGTAGGCCGCATGCAGGTAGTAAATCTGGACCAGGCGTAGTTTGGCAGATGTGGTCAGGGTTCTAGGTGCCATGAGGGCATCCCTCCAGTCCGCCTCTTCCAGGGGCCCCACCTATCTCTCCCAGCGAGCGCGCAGTGTGTCTAGGGACGCAGGGCCGTTATTGATTAGGGATCGATAGATGCGGGTCACCCCTCCCCTCCCCAAGTTCCCCATCATCACCTGGGCCTCTAGCGGACTGAATTCCTGGAAGGGGACTGGCAGTGGGAGATGTGTCTGGAGCGCGTGATGCAGCTGTAGGTACCGAAAGTGCTGAGTATGGGAAAGGGCATGGTTCCGCTGTAGGTCCGCGAAAGCCCGGATGTGGTCCCCGACCCAAACGTCCCCCAGAACCGAGACGCCAACCAGATACCAACAACGGAATCCATCCAAGGCTGCCACTTCCCGGAGCCAGGTGCCATGCCATAACGGCGTTTGTCTAGTGAGTTTGCGGTCCCAGCCCGTGTAGCGCAGAACTGCCCTCCAAGCCATGAAGATCGTTCTAGTAATGGGTGCCATAGATTGCGACACAGGGCTGCCATACAGAAGGGCCTGGATTCAGGGAAGATCCGTCTCATCGAGTTCCACCCGGTACGCAGGATCGGACCAGCCGCCCACGTACCAGTCATGGACAACGACGAGCTTGGAGGCAATGTAGTAGAGGAAGAGATGGGTCACCCCCAGTCCCCCGTCGTAAGGGGGGATTCGGGTGCGTGCCAGGGATATATGCGGGTGACCTTTCCCCCACAGAAAGCGGGTCAGAAGTCCGTCTAGCTCGCGGAACCAGGCACGAGGGAGGGGGATGGAAGTGTTCTGCAGGACATAGAGAAAGCGCGGGAGGACCATCCTTTTAAAGAGTGTGCTTCTCCCTAGGGAGTTAAGAGGGAGTGCCTGCCACCTTTTACAATCAGCCTTCGTTCGGGCAACCAAGGGGGCAATATTCAGTACCCACTCAATCTCCGGCAGAAGGGTTACCCATATCCTTAGATACTTGACTGAGTGGTGCCATAAAGGGATGTCCGACTGCCAGTCATAACAGTCTCTCGATGGGTGTAGTGGGACCAGCGTGGACTTAGCCGCACTGAGCCGGAGTCCGGAGACTTTTCCGAAGGCCGCGATGGGCAGTAAGCTCTTGGGGCCCGAGGTCGCTGGGTCCGCGTTAAACATGTTCTTACAGAGAAAATGCCCCAATAGCTATTTTTACTGTATCAGGGTTGGCTATTCCACATGAAATCATTGAGATACAATAATACATTTAGTAATGTTATTTCCAGCTGGAAAACACATTAAAATGTAATTCTTCTAAAATATATATTACAACACCAAATAACTGGTCTAGTCAGAGTTGGAATACATTTTTAGCAATAAATATTTAGGAACATAAATGTTTTGAAAGTTACCTTTCCCTGCCATTTGCATGCACTCCAATTGTCACCTGGGAGCAGAATAGCTCCCTCGATGAAGTGTGCTGAGCAGGAAAAAGGCCTTGAGTGTTTGGAGGTATTCTGTTCCTCTGGCAAGAAGATATCCTTGGACGTGCCCAGGAATTTGATTTACTTCAAAGAGGTAAATGTTAGCTGACACATCAGCATGGCGTTCTTCCCAGTCAGTCAGGTTTGAAGTGACCACAGAGGAGGGGTTGCTCATTTCCCTGGCCACACCTCTGGGGTAGGCACACAGGCTCTACACAAGGTGGGGAGGGGATTCATCTTCTTAGATGTGGGCACTGTGTGATGGTTTATAGTAGGGCATGCAGGAACTTTTGGAAACGTCAGTAGGATTATACCTGGAAATGTTTTACCTACTAGGGGGGAAGGGGCAACGAGTCACCCCCACTGACTGTGCAAGACTTAAATGTGGCACCCCTGAACACCTTCATCAGAACTCTACTGCAGCTGTAGAAGACAGAAGAAGGACTGTGCCTGCTGTGGAGACCTGCCAGGATACCCGAAAGGCTGGACCTACTTCCATTTAAATCTAGGAAAAAGAAGTGGACTCCAAGAGTTAGTTGGCTAACCTCATGTTAAGATATAGAGAAACAAAAAAGTACAAGGAGCCTCCTTTCCAGAAAAGTCCAGCTGACCAATTTCAACTGGACCTGCCCTGGATCCTGCTGGTGGGTTCTGCTAGAGTGAGTCTTGACCCCAACGTGCTGTCCCTGAGGTCTTGGGTCACTTGGCTGTGTCAAAGTGTGCTTCTCCTGACATCCTGAAAAACCCAATATTTAGGGCTTTGTTAGGAGTCTGGCAGTCCACGGACCACCAGACTCATGGGACGCAGTAGTGGCGGTCTTCTGACTGCTACATCACAACCAGGGTGGATGGACCTCCATGGGACCACCACAACCGCCAGGGACCAGAGATCACTGTGGTGCAGCAGTATTGAGGTTGCAATATGCTTGGCGGCCCCACCAAGCATATTATGAGTTTCCTCACAGCCACACTTTTCATGGCGGTGCAACTATCATGAAAAGTGTGGAGGTGAGGAAACAAAGGAGGTCCTACAGGGGGCTCCCTTTGTACCACACACCATGTGGATGTGCACATTGGGGCACAGCATATATAAAATTATGTAAAACTTCAAAAAATCCTATGTCAGGTTCACCATATTGGTTTTTTGTCATTTTGATGTCATTTTGTTCATTATATCATTCCTCATTTTATAAAAATTAAGCTCATTGTTGATTGCCTGAACTGCATAGAGAATCATTTGACCAGTTTGTTCTAAACAACACATACATAACACCAATGGGAACTGCCACCTCTCGGCCTCATTGTCCATACTTGCTGCCATGCAAGGAATAACAATTCTTCATAAACAACTGTTGTGACTGAGCTGTTCTGGCCAACTCACATGTATATTTACATGCCAAGTCCCCTGGCGCCAAGAGCATGACTCATGTGGCTCAATGAGTAGTGCCAACACTAGTACGCTCCTAGAAACGTGACACAACCTACCCCCGACACTATGTCAATATTTACTGGTGTTAGTGGGTGCACCCCCATTAAGGAGCAACCAATCTGATTCATGGGAACAATTACACAATAGAACCACTCATTGGCTCTGCAGACACAGAAATTTGAATGCAAGGGAAATCAATGAATTTATAATGATTAGTAGAGTTGGTTGGGTAGGGCCCTCAAGAAAAAATATAGAAGGAAACTGTATGGTGAGAGATATACTTCGCATGAGTATGGATGGCTTTCACATAAGCTCTAGGATTGTCACATTGCCTCTGGTGTATCTTTAAAGCCAAAAACAAGCTCAGTGTCCCTTGTATACACAGCCTTCCACAGCCTAAGCCACCACTGGAATGTAGGAACATTTTTGAGGCCTTGTCTGACCTCACTAATATTGCCTGACGGGGGATATGTGGCTGTGAGCCAAGAAATAAGGTCTAATCTGTCCCTGGGCATACCTCGATCCAAAGCTCCTATTTTCAAAAATGTCTCCTTTTGAAAATATTAAGCTAGAATGTGGCCAGTCTTCATTCTAAGGTTCATCTACCAGATAGGACACATTTTTGTAAGAAATTATGACATCTTGTTGTTTTAGGAAGGCTGGGACCCCCAGCCTACAGTGCTAGATGGGTTCCTGTGTTTCAGTGTACCAGCCATTCCATCTCAATCTGGTCGTGCATCTGGAGGCTTAACCATTTGATTAAGCGTCCTTACTGATTTTTTTTTTTGTTGAATATTTTTATTAACATTATTGCATTTTTTGATACAAGGTTTCATGGATGTGACAAGCAGGATAAAATACAATAGCAATCGGTCTAGTGCATGTACCACTTGTTATACATATTGCTTAGGTCTAAACAAATGGAGAATGTAATAAGGCATACGCATCTAGTAATTTTTTTGCCAGGGCATCCATACACAACAACAGTTCAGCACCGCAGTCAGTAGCACCGCATACGCCCTATGAGGTAAATAAACTAAGTGAAACATTCCACACCATGACCATATAGTACAGGCTCTGGGCAAGGTCTAAACTAGCTAGTAAGTTTGTCTCCAGCCAGGTGGTGTTGGCTTTTCAATATTAACAGGTATTGTTTCGAGTAATGGATACACCAGGGCATATGCGGTTCAGAACATTGAGTGTGTTCCCCAGTGTCAGGGCGCAGCTATCCTAATGAGATATCCCTGCTCATGTAATCGTGCCAACCGCTTCTCCACCAAATATTGCACTCCCGCCTCTGAGAACCCTGATGTGTCGGTGTGATGCAATCCGCGGTAGCGGTCTCTACATGTAGCCCAGGGGGGAGTCATAACTAATGCAATTAAGCGTCCTTACTGATGGCCGTGCTCTGGGCCTGGAAACTCCCAGCAAGGATTTCCAAGTTGTACATTATATCGGGGATTTGAGTTTGTACTTGGTTAATTTCTAGAACAATGATTTTTTTAACATTCCCCATTTTAATTTATTACATTGGTCCACTGCTGGATAAGGTTACTGATACGGGGAGTCAGGTGCACCTCTGCCTAGCTGGTGACTTCGAAGCGAGGGTGGCTCAGCACCCTATTGCCCTGAATGACAAACGTCTCTCATAGTGTGCCGTACTGAGAGGCAAGAAGTTAGTGGGTTACATCGCATCACTTGATTTGAACAATGTAATGGACGTTGCTGGTATTAGTGATTCTGGGATGCCTACCTTTAGGTGCAGAGGTAGTTCCTCTTTACTGGATTTTATCTTCAGCTCTAGCAGCCTAACTGAAATATATCAACACGGAGCAACCATCCCTTTAAATTTTGGTGACCACAACCCCATTGAAATAGCTCTGACCGTAACATCAAAGGTAAAACATAAAGTGGACAGGGTATTAGTAAATAACAGCCATCTACAGATAATCTTAGATTGATGTGGAAACTCCAAAATCCAGCCCAGTTGCTGGTAAAAAAATAATAAAGCAGAATCAGGCACTGATTTTGAGTGGCCTGGTGGAAGAGGCTGGCCAAGAATGGGTCGTTAGTTCTTTTGCTGCCCTCTGTTCAAATATTTAAAAAAGAAAACTCATGAAACCCTCCAGGTCTGCACATACTGCATTGAAATGGTGCCATAGGGCGCTTCCTGCCAACCTCAGGGTTCCCTCTATAGTAGCTGCAAACTTTACAAAGCAATTCACAAAGAAAGAGGTTTGGGGCAAGACATCCAGCACCTATCTCACATGTGGTTAATCATGATAATTCATGAAGTACATGAATCAGAAAGGCCAAACCTCTTACCCTTTCACTCAGTAAAAACTCCTCACAAATTAATTATACTATTGACTTAGCACAACACCAAATATTTATCTAAGATGATTGATCCATGTGTTGATAAATGTAAACAACAATATATCACATGATGCACAGACTCCATCTTCTTCATTTGTAAAATTGGTTTCTTTATTGAAAATTGTTTAAAATCCTCTCCTAGTATCTGGTCATAGGCAACGCGTTACTTCCTGATGAACTTCTTCAGGGCTACAAAAACATTTAAAACTATATACCAATCCACAAGCCCCCATTACAAACTTCCATTGTAAAAATCACCTTCGAAATCAGTCAGCCCATCAAATTTATATGATATAATGTGGCCTCCAATGCACTATAAAATAATCACATCCTATCTATATACATTTTTATTCACATGGATCATGGTTACAACAAGCAACTTCACCATGCAAATTACTATATGTGGATGATGCAGTGCTGATGGCCCACACACCGAAATTACTGCACTGCATCTACTGGTGCACTTTTTTGTCCAATTTATGGCTGCTCCTGACCTGTTCTTGACCTGCAAACCAATTTTTCTAAATCATATATTATGGCTTGTGGCCCCTCGTGCACCCAACTGTTTACAAAGCACCAGCACCTTTTCCTATCCAAAGGTTACATTTGATGCAACTGGCTCATGAGCACCTAATATTGCACAGTGCAGGGTGAAACCATCTAGGGCAGTAGGCTCTTGTTACAGATGAGATTATTGGTTGGCTGCGGTATGCACTCAGGACAGGCAGGAACCACAACTCTAGTCAGTCTAGATACTCACTAAACTATAACCTGTGCTCAACCTCTAGGAGCTTGGCACAGAGCAGTCAGGCGTATCTAAAGAGGCAATTTGTAAAGTGTGCAACATATACACACATTAACCCCCCGCGGCCCCACCCCCGCTCCCTCCAGCATCTCCGCACGCTCCCCCCCACTCGCCGCCCCGCTCCCGCCTCCCAGCTGCTCCTCCCTCGAACAAAGGTACATAAGGAGAGGCTCACGGGGGCAAGGAGCTGTGACCTGACCTGACCTGGTCAGTCCGGTCGCTCCTCCTGCCGCGTGGCCACCCCAAGTGTGCCCGATCTCCTCCCGCTGCAGCCGCTGCCGAGTCAAGACTGCCCCTGTCTTGGTTTGGCCCCTGTCCCTGACTGTCCCTGTGCCTGCTTGTTTTTCCCGTTGTAAGCTGTATTATTTTGCTGCAGTTTTCTCGATTTTCTCGTGTTTGCCCTGTAAGTTTTTGTCCCATTGTCCATCGTTGTTCCCTGCCCCACCCCGCTCCCTGCCGCTGCTCCCGTGCGGCCCCAACCCGCTTCCTCCAGCATCTCCGCACGCTCCCCCCCACTCGCCACCCCGCTCCCGCCTCCCAGCTGCTCCTCCCTCGCCCCGCCCCCCCCCCCACTCTCCATTTATGGCAGAGGGCATGCGTACGCGCAGCGTTGACGCGCAGCGGGCGCGCCGATTGTGCGCCGAAGGCGCGCCAAAGGTAGGCCCGTCTGCGCCCGTCCGCGCCTGGACCGCACCCAGTGCCAGAACCCCTGGCCTCCGCAGATGCCAGCCCACCCGCCGGACCTACGACGCAGCCATTCTCAACGCACTCAACACCGGACAGACCCCCGGCTGCCACCGAGCCACCCCAGGACGCACCCACGGACCCTTCACCTGCCAATCCTGCAAGTTCTCCTGCATCCGGACCTGCACCGCACCCGCCAAGCCGAGCACCAGCAGCAACCACCTGAAGTGCATCCTGCTCAACACCCGCTCCGTCCACAGACACACCGTCGAACTCTGGAACCTCCTCGACTCCACATCCCCAGACGTCGCCTTCCTCACGGAAACCTGGATGAACGCCTCCTCAGCGCCCGACATCGCCATCGCCATCCCGGACGGCTACAAGATCACCCGGAGGGACCGCTTCAACCAGACATGAGGAGGCATCGCCATCGTCCACAAGAACACCATCCGCATCACAACCAACTCCGACGACACCCACACAGCTGCCGAACACCTGCACTTACAGATACACACCGACCCCAAGACCACCCTCAGAGGCACCCTCATCTACAGACCTCCGGGACCACGCACACAATTCAGCAAAGACATCGCCGACTTCATCAGCCCGCACACCCTCCCCTCCGCTGACTATATCCTCCTAGGGGACCTCAACTTCCACCTGGAGAACAACAGCGACCGTAACACCACCACCCTGCTGGACAACCTCGGACTCAAGCAACTGGTGACCACCCCCACCCACTACGCCGGCCACACGCTTAATTTAATTTAATTTAATTTAATTGTGGGTTTATATAGTGCTAGGAATCAACTCCCGGAGGAGTATCTCCACGCTTCGACCGCTGGGGAACCCGTCCTGGCTCACCCTGAGAGATGGTCCCTGATGGGTATCTCTAAGGTGCGACCAAGCATCCCCGGCGGTCTGGGGGGGCCGTTGTGAAGATGAGGCAAGCTGATGCCCAGAGTTGCCGAGTGTGGTTTCTGACTAGAGTAGGCACCGAGGCGAGAATTATCGAGTCCGCTGACCCTGGTCCACGACCCTGCCGCGTCGGGAATCGAACCCTGGTCCCGGGCCGTTCTCTGCTTACGGGTCTGCCGCCTCTAACCAGTGAGCCACACTTCTCCACTTACCACTTACCACTTACTTGACCCCGTCTTCTCCTCCAGCAAGGATATCTCCTTCAGCCACGCCACCGGACTCCACTGGACAGACCACAGCTGCGTCCACTTCAGCTTCAGAAGGACCACGCTCCATCACCACCCACAACAGGTCCCCGCAGAAGCTGGAACAAGATCACAGCCGACCAGCTCGCCACATCCCTGAGCCAGAACCCTCCCACCAGCTCAGCGAACCCCAACCAATCCGCCAACAACCTCACAAGGTGGATCAGCAGCTGCGCAGACAACCTCGCTCCACTGAAGACCCTCCCCGTCAGACCCGGCAACAAGAAAGCATCCTGGTTCACCAACGAACTCAAGAGCTCTAAGAAGAACTGCCGAGCCCTCGAGAAAGCCTGGCGCAGAGACCCGACACCAGACAACATGACCACCCTCAAGCTCGCCACTCAAAAACACCACCAGCTGATCCTAACCACCAAGAAAACCGCATTCAAGGAACGACTAGACAACCACGCCCACAACAGCAAGGAACTCTTCAACATCGTCAAAGAGCTCTCGAACCCTAGAGCCGGAAACAATGACATCACCCCATCGCAAGACCTCTGCAACTCGCTCGCCTCGTTCTTCCACAGCAAGATCGCAGATATACACAACAGTTTCAGCACATACCCGACGCACCCTACGACCACACCAACGCCCCCCACCACCACCCTCCACGCCTGGACCCCGATCAACACCGAAGACACCATCCGCACAATGAACTCCATCCACTCCAGATCACCAACCGATCCCTGCCCTTACCACGTCTTCACCAAGGCCGACTCATCATCATCGCACCCCACCTCCTTCGACACCGCCACCTTCCCAGAGAGCTGGAAGCACGCAGAACTCAGTGCCCTACTGAAGAAACCATCAGCGGACCCCACCGACCTCAAAAACTACCGCCCCATCTCGCTCCTTCCTTTTCCTGCCAAAGTCATCGAGAAGACCGTCAACAGACAGCTGGCCGCCTTCCTCGAGACGAATGGATCCCTCAACCACTCGCAGTCCGGTTTCAGAGCCAACCACAGCACCGAGACTGCCCTCATCGCAGCCACAGACGACATCCGAGCCCTGCTCGACAACGGGGAAACAGCGGCACTCATCCTCCTGGACCTCTCCGCGGCGTTCGACACGGTCTGCCACCGCACCCTAGTGTAGCGCCTCAGCAACATCGGAATCCAGGAGAAGGCACTGGAGTGGATCATCTCCTTCCTCGCCGGAAGAACCCAGAGAGTCCGCCTCCCCCCGTTCAGATCAGAGGCCACCGAAGTCATCTGCGGCGTACTACAAGGATCATTGCTCAGCCCCACGCTGTTCAACATCTACATGAGCCCCCTCGCGGCCATCGTACGCCAACACAACCTCAACATCATCTCCTACGCCGACGACACCCAGCTGATCCTCTCCCTCACCAACGACCCAGCAACCGCCAGAACCAACCTACACGAAGGGATGAAAGACGTAGCCGAGTGGATGATGAACAGCCGCCTGAAACTGAACTCAGATAAGACGGAAGTCCTCATCCTGGGATCATCACCCTCCGCCTGGGACGACTCCTGGTGGCTCCCTGCCCTGGGCAGCGCACCCAAACCAACGGACCACGCACGCAAACTGGGCTTCATCCTGGACTCCTCCCTCTCGATGACCAGACAAGACAACGCCGTCTCCTCATCATGCTTCAACATCCTACGCATGCTACGGAAGATCTTCCGGTGGATCCCCACCAAAACCAGGAAGACGGTCACCCAGGCGCTCGTCACCAGCCGACTGGACTACGGGAACTCCCTCTACGCCGGAACCACAGCCAAATTTTTGATTTTTCTGCGG
This sequence comes from Lissotriton helveticus, assembly GCF_964261635.1. Lineage (NCBI taxonomy): Eukaryota > Metazoa > Chordata > Amphibia > Caudata > Salamandridae > Lissotriton > Lissotriton helveticus. The sequence continues at coordinate 207,834,779 of NC_136063.1, read as the reverse complement.
ACTTCCAGCCGGTTAAATGTGGGGTCCCCCAGGGTTCATCCCTTTCCCCATTGTTATTTAACCTGTATATTGCTCCCCTTATTTTTGCCCTTCAACAGCTGGAGGTCTCCGTGTACAATTACGCGGATGACCTCCAGCTTATTTTTTCCTTATCCCCCTCCCCAGAGTCCATTTCTAACTTTCAGTCGGTCATGATTTTCATCCGGGACTGGATGAACCACAACTACCTGAAGCTCAACCCCGACAAAACGGAGTTGGTGCTGACAGGTGGTTGCTCCAGTCCCTGGTCCCCTTCCTTTTGGCCCCCCTCGCTGGGTCTTCCTCCATCTCCTTCCCCCTCTGTTAAAACTCTTGGTTTCAAACTGGATCACCAACTCTCACTTCACTCTCAAGTTAGCACTGTGGTGTCCTCCTCTTTCCTTTCCCTTCGCACTATCCGCAAAGTCTCTCGGTTCTTTTCCTTTCCGGCCCTCAAACTTATAGTCTTGGCAATGGTGATTTCCCGCCTTGATTACGGCAATGCCCTCTATTGTGGTATGCCCGCGTATAGCGTGCGACGCCTCCAGCTAGTCCAGAACCAGGCAGCACGCCTGGTTTTCAATTTATCCAAGTCACATCATGTCACTCCCCTCCTTAAGACCTTACACTGGCTGCCCATTCGTGAACGAGCCCAGTTTAAATTAGGATGCATCATCTTTAACGCCCGGACCGGATCAGCCCCTGCCTTTATCATTTCTGAAATTCATTCTTATATTCCTCCTAGGGAGCTACGTTCTTCCACCCAACAATTGCTCGTAGTCCCCCGTTTCAAACGTAAAAAGTGGGGAGGTTCCAAATTTTCCACACTCGCCCCTGCCTTTTGGAACTCCCTCCCGGCTGATCTGAGATCCTGTCCCCTGTATGCACTCTTTCGTAAGGCATTGAAAACTTTTCTTTTCACACAAGCCTTCCCCACCTAAACCTTCTTCTTATGCTCTTGTTTTCTGATTCCTCTGGAGTTCAGTACTGTTCAGCGCCATGAAACCGCTAGGTGTACGTGCGCTTAAGAAATACTTTTAAACTCAAACTCAAACTCAAACTTCAGAAAATACTCCAGCGCATTCAGAACGCCTCAGCACGACTCATCCTGGACATCCCCCGACACAGCCACATCTCTGGACACTTGAGAGACCTGCACTGGCTCCCCGTCAGCAAGAGAATCACGTTCCGACTCCTCACCCACGCACACAAATCTCTCCACAACCAAGGCCCCAGATACCTCAACGACCGCCTGACCTTCTACACTCCAACCCGCCAGCTACGATCGACCAGCCATGCCCTCGCCGCCGTTCCCCGCATCTGAAGAGCCACAACGGGAGGAAGATCCTTCTCCTACCTGGCGGCCAAGAGGTGGAACTCCCTCCCCATCCACCTCCGCCTGACCCAAGACCACCTCTCCTTCAGGAAGCAACTCAAGACCTGTTCGAGCAGTAGCGGACACCCACAGCGCCTTGAGACCCTCCGGGTGGGTAGCGCGCTATACAAATGCCTTGATTGATAGATAAATAAGGGGCAGTTCTGCGCATTGTTTACGCCGTCGCAGCGTCACAAAAATGTGCCGCAATGGTGGTGCAAGCCCTTCATACATAAGGGCCTTAGCGGTTGCAACATGATACATCCTTGTTTGCATTGCCGCAGGCTCCAGCAAGAATCCAAGCCTATGAGTCCGTGGTTATACTATTTCCCCTCATCATCAGCACTCTGCACAGTTGTCAAAAGGAAAGTATTTTGTTTTGCTCATTTGGCTACTTCACTTAAATTATATTAAAAAAGCAAGATCTATTTTCAGGTCATTGATATACACGTTGAAATAAAAGTTTACATTTGTTTGTGCTTGTTATTTCTTGTTTGCATTTGACTTCTTAAAAGTTGCGCCTCAGATTTAGGGCCCTGTGTTTAAAAAGTCGAGGCATTCTTTGAAATGCAGCATAGACATGTTATGGTCGATGCGCCAATAGCACCAGCATTTATCACATCCCATCCCTGCTGATTTGCGAGGCGACTTGGTTCAACTATTAGAAGCTGATGTTTACACGTTTGTTATACAGCGACAAGCAGACTGCCTGCGTGGACACGGCCCCTCTAACAACAATACATCAATACCTGCTGCAGTTAAGTGGACACTTGGGAGACCTTGGCACAACCCCGCCATCGACACAGCAGCAATGTCCAAGACAAGTAAGTGAACAATGCAAACAATATCTCCGGACCTCAGAGCATGAAACAATAACACATTGATGAAGACACTAGCTGAGCAGCTGCAATCAATCACCCCAACAAGGGGGACTGGAAAAGTGAGCAGTTAATTGGAAAAGTACTCTATTTATCATATAACTCATAGTTTGACTGTGCTATACGGACATAACACGCCATTAAGGAACAACGTACTGAAGAAACTTTTCTAGAGAAATCCGGTTATGAGGAATCGTATGTGTGGAAAAAGTTACCACTAACTATACAAAGTGATGAACAGACAAAAGAATACCCGTAGACCCATCATGAAATCACAGTCCAGGTGCAAAGAAAAAAGTGACAACAATCCCACAAGAAATGTGCACAGTTACCAAACAAAAGGGAATGGGCATGAAATAATTATAAATAACTAAAAGGGGCAGAAGTCAAAATTGAAAAGTAAATAAGGTTGCAGTAGCTGGTTTTGCATTTCTTGCACCAGGTGGAAGTACGTTACCAGGAGGAGGAGGAAGACGAAGGGCAGAGTAGATGACAAGAAAAGGTAACAAGGAACGGGGCAATAGTGAGAATGGTTGTGAGACTTGGAGAAAAACCCCTTTTGCTAAATAGAAAACAAACCAGAAAACGTGGGTGGAGAGTGTGGAAGGCAGAGGTTGGGGGCTCAAATCAAGGGAGGAGATGTAGTGTAGAGAAAAGAGAGTGGCCACACTGCAAGGGCCTGTATTTGCCTTCTTGGGCCAGTGACCGGTTACTTACTGATCATTATCTTTTGCGGGTACTGTTGTTTACCACTGTTGCCCCAGGCCATGGACTACCAAATCACTCCTTTTGAGCACTTCACTCTCTCATAGTAGCGATGGCAAACAAGCAAACTTGCTCCAGGAGGTGGAGGGGGTTAGTAACACATTTCCGTTAAGACATATGCACATAGAATACCATTAATGCAGTTAATGTTATACACTAGAAAAATAAAAGTACACATTTCAGTTAAAAAAAAGATACACACAAAATAACAAGGTTCTAGCGCAATCCGGTACCAAGATATGACCTCCAACTGTCTTTAAAGCGCCTTAGCACGTGGCACCATGTTTCTGGTAATGCTGGCCTTATGGCCAATATTATCCTACAAGTCTTAGTTCAGCTTCACTCAGGAATTTCCCGAAGTGCCTTGGTTTTTAGATATTAGCAAAAGCTAAACTATCTCAAAAGCTAAACTATCACAAAAGGGTCGAAAAAGAGACATAGGACATTGATATAAGGCCTCTGTTGTCAATTAAAATCCTGGACCAAAGTTAGATACTGTTAGACCTGTCAACGTTAGGGTAGTCTTTCCCCAAACGTTTTGCCTTTTTTGCCTGAGTTTGTTTTTGTTGGCTTTAGGGCTTGGCACACTTTACCACTGATAACCAGTGTTAAAGTGCTTGTGCTCTCTCCTTTCCACCTGGTGAAATTGGTTACCCAATTGGAACATTTAATTTACTTTTAAATCTCTAGTAAATTGGTACTATATGTACCCAGGGCCTGTAAATTAAATGCAACTACGGTGCTTGCACCACTAATTGTGCCACCTACTTAAGTGGTCCTTTAAACATCTCAGGCAAGCCATTGCAGCCTGTGTGTGCAGTTATATGCTGTCATTTTGCCCTGGCAAAATAAACCTTTTGCCAGGCGTAAATCTTCCTTTGAAATACATGTAAGTCACCACTAGGGTAGGCCCCAAACAGCCCATGTATTTATAAGTTTTACATGTCCTAGTAGTGAAAACTTCTTACATTCATTTTTCACTACAGCAAGGCCTACCTCTCCTTTAGGATACCGTTGCGTTACCTTATTACATTAAATACATGATTACTTTCAATTGAGAGCAGGTAAGAATGCTGTGTTTGGTCCCTAAAGAATTTTAATTTCAAACTCTCTTTACGGGTAAAGTTGGATTTTAAACAGGGCCACTGGAATTATGCGATGGTGCGGCCGTGACGATTTTTCCATAATTATAGATATGCTGCATTTCGCACGTAATCCATCATCTGCTGCATAATCTTCAGATGTTCACAAAAAAACATTTGTTTCTAGCTCAAACAGTTCAGAGGTTACTAAAAACCCAATGACATGTGTTGCTGTGTAGCGGAAGGCCCTCTGTAAAGGTTGACTGGTCACCTTTCTGTTGCATTGTTGCTATATTTGGTTGTTAAACTGGTACTAATTTGGTGCACCAAATGCCCAGGCAGTGTTATCAAGTGTAAAAAGTATAAAATAATGAAGTAATGCTGCCTAAAAAAAGCGTTGCTTTGCGCTTCATAATTTGCCCTTTCTTGCCACATAATTTACCTAACCCTGCCGCATAATTTGGCAATCTCCTGCCGCATAATTCTAGTGGCCCTTATTTTAAGTAACAATTTCGAAAATGCAGCTTTTAAAAAGTTGGCATTATCTTGTCCTAATGTTTTGGCGCTTGTATCCTGGGTCACAGGACTAGATATAGCTGGCAGTTGGACGTTGTGTATTACTTCAGTGAGGAAAAGGGACAAAGGGTGTTGGAAGGATGGCCCATCTATGACTTGATAGGAAGGGGCGGAGCTGTCACCTACCACCAGGGCCGGACTGGGAACCACAACCGGCCCTGGCAAAGTGCTTGACCGCCCCCCCCCCTCCCTCCCCACTCGGGGAGGGGGGGGCAGGTAGAGGTGCCGCCGAGCAGTTTCCCAGGGCCGTTTTTTTATCGATTTTGGTGCAGGGCCGATTTTGCAGCAAAATCGGCCCTGTACCAAAATCGGCCCCCAGGGGTCCAAAACCAGCCCCCACACGTGCGGCGCACCGGGGGATTGCCCGGTGCCTGCTATGGCCAGTCCGGCCCTGCCTACCACCCTTGTGCATCACAAAGACTCTGCCTCAGTACACTCAGAAAGTGTTTCACACTAGAGTTTTGTGCCCCCAGATAAGCTGAGGACAGAGCAGGGAAGCAGGAAATTATAGACACCTCTGTCAGGGAAGGACTCTAGTGGCTTCTCGTACTTCAAACTGAGCACAGGTATAAATATTGGACCTTCAGACCCAACTCTTTAGTACACCTCTGGACCTGTGGGAGACTCAGAAGCACTGCTATGCTGTTCTGATGCAAGAAGGACTGCTTCTCTGCTGCCCTGCATCCCAAGTGAGAAGGACTGGACCTGTATCTTGAACCCAGGACCACCAGGTGACTCCAAGCGCTAGTTGGCTGACCTCTTGATCAGAACCTGTGGGACAGAAAAGGCTCCAACCACATTCAACCCTGGACCTGGAGTCTGCCTGTGGAAGTCTATCCCCAAATGTGGTGCACCTCCAGTCTTGAACCCTTGTAAGTGGGCCTGTAGTTGCTCTGCCAGCCCAGCTGTGGTCTTTTGGGTAGAATCGATGCAACGCTAATCATCTTCTTGCAGCTATGCCATGGACCTGCTGCTGTGCTACACATCACACCACAGCTCTTCAGAACCTCTGCAATGCAACAATACCTTGGTGCAGGACCTTGTATCCCAGCTATGCAGTCCCTCTGAACTGCTGCTGCGCAACACACCCTTGACGCAGAACCTTGCATCAGAGCCCTCAGCTCATCGCATGTCCCACCACACAATGCACCCTCAGTGCATCCTCAATGCAGGATCTTGCAAAACTCTGCAAATAGGATTTCAGCAGGCCTGTACCCGACCCATGCTCCATCATGGCCTGAACCTGGGGCTTTGTCCTAGTCCAGCATATCCAAATCACCACAGATGGTACTTTGTGCTTTTGGCCACTATTGTTACCTAAATCTTTAACATTGCATATATCCAGTTCTACTGAGCTGATTTTTTTTCGTTTTTATTGTCAAATAATTTATTAATTTTTGCTCTATATCACTAAACTGATGTGAGAGTTTTCTTGTGTTATGTTTTCGATGTATTATTGTTTGAAGTGCTCCACAAATACTTGTCTCCAAGGTAAGACTAACTGCTTTGTGTCAAGCTACCAGAGGGTTGAGCAGAGCTTTATTTGGGGTTTGCTTGTAATTCACCTTGACAAGAATTGTGGTTGCTGCTTGAGTAGGATTTTACCCATCTCAACTAGTAACCTAATTTCCTACAGGTACAACTCTAGTTCCAAGGAGGGGTTACAGGCGAAATCTATTAATTAGGTGCAGACAAAAAAAAGGCATCCCTTTTAAAAAATAATTTAAACACCACTGAATACCGAAGTCCAGCTCCCAGTAACGTGATGCCCCAAGTAGTTCTGATGTCCTGAAGACCCGGACTCCAGTGTCAATTTGGGGACATGGCAAACGCAGTTTAGTCATTAGAGTCCATATATCATCAAGAATTTATTTGGTAATCCTATTTTTAGTGACCATTTGGGAAAGTGAGTCAATACTCACTAGATTGGCCCAAGTGAACCATTTGCTTGCATTGGCCTATGTCTTGAAACCTACCAGTTGCAGGGAAATTTCTCTAATGGCATAGCACCCACAGGATTCAATGATACAAACAAAACTAACAGCAATCTGGCTCTTTATCGCAAGGGAGTAACCACAGTGCTAACCTGTGAAATATCCGGAATCATAAAGCCGAGAAAAATCATTAAAACAACTCAGGAATAAAGTCAATCTACTCCAGCAAGCACAACTGAACCCAGCATGGGAGGTATGAGTGCAGACTACCTCTTGGTCTTTTAGATCCAGAGACAGGAGAATACATGAAGGGGGCAGTTAGAGTGAGCAGGCAGGCTGTGAAGTCAACACAAAATATCAACCTGCAATTCACTAGTCCACCAGTTAATGTTGCATCCTGCAAGATTCTGCAATATTCATCCTTCACACGTGACCCAGGAATGACGAAGACGGTCTCTCTCTCTCTCTCTCTCTCTCTCTCTCTCTCTCTCTCTCTCTCTCTCTCTCTCTCTCTCCCCCTTACCACCCCCCCTTCCTAATAGCAATCACAAACTCAATTTGTGATTCAGTAATAGCTTACCGAATCGAAAATAGGGTTTTGTACATTTACAAATGCTTTTTTCAGGTCGCAAACTGCCCGAATCTGCATTTCGGGCCGTTTGCGACCCGAAAAAAGCTTAGTACATCTGGCCCGTAGTCTCACACATAATTAGCACGAAGTTGTTTTTTTCAGTGGTCATAACTTTAAGCAGCAAATGCCACGTCAGTGCACCGTTTGCAAGGAAGCTACTTTTAGAAAGTGCTTTTTGAAGGAAAAAAAACAAGAAATCTTAAATGAATGCCTGAATATTCACAGAATCTCATGTTACACTCTCTCAGGAGGTATCCTCCAGATATAATGTATTCACTGTGATGAACTCTGTCACCACAATTATGGGGGGGTCACACTATTTGAGTCTTTTAAAAATCTCACACTTATCTCTTCTGTAGTATATTTATTACTTCAATAAAAAAGTTGTTTGAGCCTACATTTTGTACAATGTTTACTTTCTCTCTCCCAATGTTTAGGGGTACCACTACCATCTTCAAGGGAGTCCAATTATATAGACACACTAGGATGCGAAAAAACATTATCCATTATAAGTGATAACTTAAAAAGCTCAGAAAATGTTTAATCTGCTTCCCACAATATTCGACATTTTAAACACCTGCACAGTTCTTATTTTTTCTGTCCAAGTAATGAGCTGGTGCCTCACCCTTTGGCTGTTTACAATTTGAGATCTTACTCCAAACAGTTTTCACTAGGCACACATCTACAATCGCATTCAACAATGCATCCTTCCCTGCATTTGATTCTCTGTCATTTCATGGTGATTTCTCCACCACTCTTTCTTTCACCACACTACAGCAACGATTGTAATAAGTAATTGACAGCCACCCAGTTGGGTCTGTCCACTTCAAATACACTTTGTAGTTCTACTGGGAAGTGTGGGATTTTGCTGAATATTGGTCCATGGTTTCTTGATACTCATTGAGTTCTAGGGGGTCCCTGAGATGTGACCCATAATTCTACCCCTAGCTGTGGGGGAGTCCCACAGGCAGACAAGGGTAGAAGAGGAAGTATCCTCACCTTTGGCATCCTTTTGATAGGGACAGTCGTTCTGCAGTCTCTCAAGCAATCTATTGTAATAGTGTGACTTCTCTCGCTGATCTCTACATCCTGGGACAGAAAATGTGCATGCTTTAGAATGACGAACAGTCGTGGAATCTGCCTCTGGCCTGGTCGCTTTACAGCCAGCCGATCACATCACAGTGTATGTGTGGATGTTACCTCCTCATGCTCCAGCCGCCGATGGTCATGCAGGGCCGAGATGTCTCAGGAAGCCGCAGGTGCTGCTTGTATGCAGGGGTTATTAACAAACATTATGAGCCAGTTGACAACAATCTGCATTGCATGGCAGACTTAGAAGTTGGGTGAACTGGTGACAGTTGCAAATAATCGGCGGGCCTCACAAGAGAAAAAGAAAGAATACGCTGACTGCAAATTAATGTTATTAAAACGTCAAAATATGCAAAGAACAGTCAAGGGAATGGGACATTGCGCCCCACAGAAGGGGAACAGCAGGGGTGGACAGGTGTGCGGGTGAGTTGGGAGAGGGAAAGGTCAAGGCCTGTGGAGGTCCCGGGAACCAGAGGTTTGTGTTTCGCCTATCGTCATCTGGGGCTATGGGAATGACAAGTACTCTATAGTGGGTTTAAAGCACTAGGGGCCCTATTTCATCTTTCACTCATGTATAAGCCTTGTCCATGTATGTAAATATATATTTTTTATATACAATAAAGAATTTCGGAAATAATAAAGAAATCAAAAAAAAAAATACAAAAAAAAAAAGCACCAGGGGCCCGATGCAGGTAAATCTTTTTTTACCACTTCTTAAATACCGATTCATACCGAATCGGTATTTAAGAAGTGGTAAAAAAGAGGAGGGCAGTTGTAGGTAATTGTTTTTGTACAATTACCGAATCGGAAGGATTCGGCATTTACCGATTCGGTAAATACCGAATAGGTAATGCCCATTGATTCCTATGGGCATTGAAGCCCATAGGAATCAATGGGCATTACCGATTCGGTATTTACCGAATCGGTAAATACCGAATTTTGCAAGGGTGCAGGGGGTGTCACTTTGACACCCTCTAGCACCCCAAAGACGGGCATGTGTGCCATGTGGCACACAGACATGCCCTAAGGGCATGTCTGTGTGTCACATGGCACAGGTGTGCATGCACAGATGTGCATGCACACCTGGATTCGGTATGTCACCACCCAATTGGATTGGGTGGTAAAATACCGAATCTAAAAGGCCTGTAGCACTGGAAACAGTGCTACCTACATCAGGTATTTTCCGAATCGGTAAAATTACCGATTCGGTATTTTACAGAATCGGTAAATTTACCAATTCGGTAAATTTACCGATTCTGTAAAATATATCTCCCTACATCTCATTGACCCATTTACCGGTCGGTAACGTCCGAATTCGGCCGTTACCGACCGGTAATGGCCACCTACATCGGGCCCCAGGTCTCCGCGATCAGTGTGGGTTCCATCAAGCTGCCCAAAGCTCTAACCTTACAGCTCGAGAGATTTTGACTCTGCTATATATATACTAATAATAGTAGATCAGAAGGGCCCTTGTCTGAACTGTGTCATTAATGGTAAACATGCTACTTAGCTTGTTGACACAGGTGCTAGTCACTCTGTCCTAGAAACTTCAACATTTCCTTTTTACAGTTGGGCATGTCCATAGACAGTGTGCATTTCCAATCAGCAACTTCCACATAATATTATTGATCCGGTAACCCCAACACGTTTGTTAGGCAGGGACATCTTATGCAATCCAAAGATATTGAGTTTTGTACCCCAGAAGAGGTGTTGTTGGAAATTGGGTTACTGGTTGAGGAGGGTGAATCTCTTCTCAAGCAGAAACCAAACTCTCTGTCAAGATGAATTACAAGCAAACCTCAAATTAACCTTTGCTGAAGCCCTAGTAGCAAGGCACAAACCAGTCAGGCTTAACTTAGATGCAATGTGTAAAGTATTTTTGTAGCACTTCAACCACTAATAAATTGAAAACACAACACAAAGTACCATTTAATAAGTTATTTGACACCAAAATGACCAATCAGTTGAACCGGACATATGCAATTTTAAAGATTTAAGTGAAAACTTGCTTACAAACACAGAGCACCCTCTATGGTTATCTGTTTGCACCAGATCGGTTCAAAGTCATAAGTTCTGGCCGACCGCAATAGAGTATGGGCCGGGTACAGCAACCAAGTTAGGCCTGCTGAACAAAGTACCTTAAATCCTCGTTGCAGAGCACTGCGAGAAGCAGTGTCAAGAATGCATCGCGCATCGACCGGGTACAATAAGCTATGGGTTGCAATGCGATGTCCTGTGACATAGTCGAAGATGTCATTGATGAGTGGCTTGCGATGTAAATTCCTGTGTCAAAGATGCATTGTGCAGCAGCGGTTCTGAAGCAGAGCGGAGATGAGATGCATTGTGATGCGTCATTGCTGCCCACAGGACCACAGCCGGGCTGGCAGAGCACCTTAAGGGTCAACATCCAAGGGTCTAGGACTGGGGTGGTACCACTTGGAGGAGAAGACTCACAGAATACTCACAGAATACTGATTCCAGGGGCTGCATTGAAGATGGTTGGAGCCTGTTCTGTCCCAGAACAGGCTCAGCAAAATGACCATTGGAGTAACTCTGGAGGTCCAGGGGTCAAGGTGCAGGTTCAGTCCTTCTCACCCAGGCAGCAGGGCAACAAAGTGGAAGTACTTCTTGCAGAGCAGCCCAGCTATCCTTCTGAGTCTTCCACAGGTCCAGAGGTGTACTTAAGAGTTGGATCAAAGAGTCCAGCATGTATACCTGGTTTCCACCCCCAAAGGTGTTTGAATTTTCCTGTCTCCCTGTCCTGGCCCCATATTGTCAGTGGTCATAATAGACTAGTGTCAAACCCATTGTGAGTTTGCTCAGCCAGAGCCTTTGTGATCTGCAAGTGTGGTAGGTAATAGCTCCTCCCCCTCATTATGTCAGAGATGGCCCCTCCTGCCTCTGGCCATTTGTTTAACTGTCTGGTAACTATACACAAAGAGCAACTGCCACCCACACCTAGGGCTGTGATCGAGGGTAAAGGCAGCAGAAACCAAATGGTTGGGCTAAGAAAATGCCAACTTTCTAAAAGTGCCATTTTCAGAACTGTGACTAAAAATCAGACTTTACTGTTAAAGTGGGCTTTTAATTACAATTCTTCAGGCACCAAATTTGCCCGGTCTACCTGCTCCGTAGTGATTCACATAAAGTGGTATGGATCCGAGTCCCATATCTTGATGGGCCATCAGGAATCAAGATACTTCTCAATGAAATATAGGGATGAAAATGGCTGTGTTTTGGCTGTGTTTCTAATGTGGCGGTTGTAACCTAGCAAAGTGGGCTATGTTATCCCACTGGGGGAGGGGCTACATTGATTTGCACGATTGGTCCATGTCTGTAAACTAACCCACCTGCCAGACACTGCCCAAGCCCTGCTGAAAGGCATGCTTCACTCAACTACACAGGACTTTGACCACATGCCATTTGAGCAACAAAGCTGCATACTTGCTCCCATACAGACTACCTCATTCACAAGCTCTGTATCTGTGCAGGCCTCAGTGCCTCCCGCAGTTCCATCCTTGGGAGTCTCGTGATCTATTACAAACACAAAGACAACAAGTAAACAACACATCCGAACCTTTGGCCATATAATCTGAAATCAAACAAACCATGATCATCAGACTCTCCACTTTCCTGCAGAGGTTCAGGAACTAGCTGAGAGCCTGAGTGTTAGACCTGTAACCTTAGGGTGGTCTCTCCTAAATGTGTTGCTAACTTACCTCCAATTTGTACTGAAAGTATTTTTGGGCCTTAGGACTCTTGTCAGATTACCACTGCCAATCAGTGTGAATGTGCATGTTCTTACTCCCCTAAACATGGTTTGAATGCAATATACTTAATTGCCATATTTAATTTACTTATAAGTCCCTTGTAGAGTGGCATACCATATACACAGGTTGCCCGATCCAGAGAACTAACTTAAGACAAAATCCTAAACTTACTACTTTTTGTATTCACAGAAGTTAGGATTTTGTCTTAAGACAGACTTAAGACAGACTTAATACAGAATCCTAACTTAAGTCTGTCTTATGTCTGTCTTAAGTCTGTCTTAAGACAAAATCCTAACTTCTGTGAATACCAAAAGTAGTACGTTTAGGATTTTGTCTTAAGTTAGTTCTGTGAATCGGGCCCAGAGTCTGTAAATTAAATGCTATCAGCGGGCCTGCATCACTTATAGTGCTACGCACTTAAGTAGCACTCTAAAAATATTTCCCAGGCTAGTCACTGCAGCTCAAATGCAGTGTTACCTTTCCATTTCGATTGAATTTAAACCTCCTTTCCAAGTCCTAAACTTTCCTTTTATTACATATAAGCCACCATTAAGGTAGGTCCTAGGTTGCCATTTGTCAAGGACATGTACTTTTAAGATTTACATGTCCTACTAGTGAAACACTCCTAAATTCGTTTTTCACTAATGTGAAGCCCAACACTCGGATAGGATCACATTGGGGATTCCTTATTACATTTAATAAGCTGTAATTCCTCATTGGGAGTAGGCAGATATATCATGTTTGATACTTATGCGCCGTGAGACCTTTTGGTGATCTGCGCGCTATACAAGAGATTAGGACTATGACTATGACTAATGACACATTTTCTTTAATGGTAAAGTCAGATTTTTCTTTACAATTTTGAAAATGCCACTTTTGGAAAGTTGTCATTTTCTTTCCTGTAGTCCTTTTGTGCCTGCAGCCTGTCTTGGGTCATATGATTGGGTTTAGCAGACAGTTAGACTTTTGGAATTCCTCTTAGACAGTCACGTAATAGAGGGATTAGGTGTGCCCCAATGGGCCATCTGCTGGTAGGATGGGGGCGAAGCTGAGCTCTGCCATTACACAACGCACCTAATAACACTGTGTCACTGCACCAAGCCAGGTCAGAGGAGTCAGGAAAATCTATACACTTCAAAGAACCTGTCCAGAAGCTTCTCCTTCCTTCTAGAAGAATAGCACCAGGGTATAAAAATAGGACCTTCAGACCCACATTGCAGGTTATTACTGGGTCTGCAGAAGGACTCTCAGAGGACTACCAGCTGCTCTGACCTGCTGTACACTCTGCCAGACTGATGCTGTACCAGGAAGAACTGCATTGCTACCTGGAACCTACCTTGAACCCTCAGAGACCAGCCATGCATCTTCACCCACACACAGGACTACCATAAGTGACTCCAAAGGTAGTTTACTGGCCGCTATTTCAGAGCCACAGAAACATAAATGGGTCCCACTATCTTGAACTCCCAGCAGGCCCCAAGTTGGACATGTACCTTTAAGTTTTACATGTCCTGAAAGTGAAAAACTCTTACATTTGTTTTTCACCAGTAGAAGGCCACCTCTCCCATAGGATAACATTGGGTTACCTTATTACATTTAATAAGTGGTAACTTTCAATTAGCCTGATTCGGCCCATTACTGCTAGGGGTAAAGTTTTCTAGAAGGACATTTGTGCCCATATTACAGTGATGCTAAATTATGATGGGTATCGAACTCATCCAGTTGCGCACTGTGCACTTGGTGTTATTCCCACTCCTTAAGTGTTTAACATTTTCACAATATTTAATGGTTGTTCAACAGTTATTTATTTTCATAATCTGTTATCTTCATTTAGTCAACATGAGATGCATCATATAATCACTTTACATTTTCAGACTTCATATCATTACAATACATCATAATTTAGCATTCTCTACAGGCGTGACAAACCTTAGCAGTTGCAGCACCATTGAATAAACTGAGAAATTTATAGAAGGAGTGCTCCTCACACCCTCATTCCCCATATTACAGTGATGGCACATGTCAGATTGCCCTCCAGGAGGTCCTGCTGCTCGCAGTATATATGAACTCCGAGATAACGGAATGCTGCCCTCTTGCCAATGCACCGGTTTACCATTATTAACTAGGCGCGGGTCTTGGACAGACTCCACTAAGTAATAGAGGCATGATTTGTCCCAATTCACTTTTAGTCCAGATACTAAGGCAAAATTTTCCAGCGTGTGCTTGACTGACTGACGTCTCGAAGATAAAGAAGCAGATCATCTGCATACAGCGATACCGCATGTATGCCGTCACCTAGTGGGATCCCCTTTCATCCTGTGTGATGCAGAGTGCCTCCGCTAAAAGTTCTACCGCCAGTGCGAACAGTAAGGGTTCGCACGCTCACCACACAGTGGGGAACCATGCTACAGGAGCCAGGCACACATCTTACCATACAATAGTTGCACGAACTTGGAGCTGGTCACCATCTCACCAAATGGTTTGTGGACTCACTAAGGGCCCACACAACGCCGCCGATGCTCTCTCTACATGCCCATTGGGATGTGGACCTTCAGCGGCAGGTCACAGACCGTGAATGGACCCACATACCTGAGAGCCCTAGGCTAATTCCTCGTAACGCACGTTTTAGGCTCATCCACAGGGCTCACCTTACACCTGCCAAAATTAATATAATTTTTAATCATGCAGACACCAAGTGTGCCAGATGTAACAAATTAGGGGTGGATCTTTTACATGTGCTGTGGTCCTGTACTATTATTCAGCCATACTGGGCCGAAGTTACTAGGAGACTGGCATTATGCACAGAGCGGGCACTGGATTGGAACTGGGAGGTGTGTATCCTGGGTCTTAATCACAGGTCTAAGAAACACAAAGTGACATCCAGATACATAGACTTAGGCCTCATAGTAGCTAAACGGTTACTCACACGCCGTTGGAAATCTCCTGAACCCCCAGTGGCCAAGGCCTGGTACCGCCCCCTCTTATGCCTGGCATAGATGGAGAGTGTTGCACTTGGGCGCGAAGATGCGATTGGGATAAGTCGGCAGTCATTGGCGCTGGCTTGGGATGCAATATTGTTAGATTTTCGCTCGGCTGAGCTAGATCTGGACAGAACAACTGACATGGCAGTAATACCAATGACGACATTGTACCACGGATGTCACCCACCCGGATACATTAATGCATGGCTGCAACATACTTGGTTGTTAGTGCTCATTGAAATCTTAACTCGCACAGCGATCACACAAAAGGCAATGATTATACCTATTCTAGGCTCTGTCACTAAGCCAGCAATACTTTCATATACTGGAGTTATACCCTTTCCTTTTAACCTCATTTGATTTAGACTAAGAGGCTGTATTACTGTTAAACATGATTCCATGTATATGTTTTGCTTGAGACCCCATTGCCTAATATATCCTCTAGATTTCTTTCCTCCCCATTTACATTTGTTGTCTCAACTTCGCAGTATATCGGACTGTGTATTATCCTCACTGATGGCTGAGCTACAACCTTTTTTTCTTTTATATATGATTGTATTTTGTACATAAACATTGGACACGTGGATTGGACACGTGTATCAGAGATTACCAAAAACGTATAGGGACTGTTTATAAATTTTTTTGTTTCTCAAACTTTAATGAAACTATAAAAACAATAAAAACTAATCTTTTTAAAAAGTGGTAATTTTCAAAATGGAGCAGGTATAAATATTGATTTTGGTGTCTAAAGAATTCTAATTTAAAACCCTTTTTAAAGGTAAAGTCAGATTTTAAGTCACAATTCTGAAAATGCCACTTTAAATATTGGACCCTCAGACCCAATTCTTCAGTAAACCTCTGGACCCTTGGAAGACTCAGAAGGACTGTTGTACTGCTGATCTGCTGCCCTGCTATTTTGCTGCCCTGCTGCCTGAGTGAAAGGGACTTTACCTACATCTTGAACCCAGGACCACAAGAGTGACTCCAAAAGCTAGTTGGCTGGCCTCCTGATCAAAGCATCAGGTTCAGAAAAGGCTCCAACTACCTTGAACCCATCACATGTAATCTGCCTGCCACCGCAGTCCTGGGCCTTTGGAAGTGAGCCTAAAGGTACTCCACCAGTCCAGCTGTGGTCTCTTGGGGAGAAACACCACAGTGTGACGCATCTCCTCATAGCCTCGCAGTAGAACATCCCCAGTGCAGGACCTCACATTACAGCCTGCATCTCTTCGGAACCACCACTGCATGACGCATCCCTGACCCAGGCCTCCGTCGATGGCATGGTCAACAACTAAGCAGGACCTTGCATTACAAGACTTGTCAACAGCACCTTCAGAACTGTTGCTGTGAGATGCATCCTCAATGCAGGACTTTACATTGCAGCCTGCAGCTCATCGGAACCGCCGCTGTTTAATGCAACCTCAGTGCGTGATCTCGCAACGCTTTGCAACTAGAATTAAAGGTACTTTGTTCAACGGAGCTAACTGGGTCCCTGTTATCCAGTCCATCCTCCATTGCAGTCAACCTGAACTTGTGTCCTTGTCTGGGTCTACCGGATAACCACAGTTGGTGCTTTTAGGCACTGTGTTCACTTAAACCTTTAACATTGATATCTTCCACTTTTACTGATTGGATTTTTGTCTCAAGTAATTTATTAAATTTTACTCTATTTTTCTAAATTGCTGTAGGATATTTTTGTGTTGTGTTTGCACTTTATCACTGTTTGAAGTGCTGCATAAATACTTTACATCCTTCCTTTAAGGTAAGCCTGCCTACTTTTGTGTCAAGCTACCAGATTGTTAGGGACAGGTTAATTTGGGGTTTGTTTGTGACTTCACCCTGACAGGGATTGTGGTTGCTGTTTGAGTAGGGGTCCACCCCCCTCAACCAGTAACCCAATTTCCTGTAGTAACACTGCATGATGTTTTCCATTCTGAAGTGTTAAACCTCACAATGTTGAAGTGTTTCCCCGCAAAAATCCGACACAATGTTACCTAGTGAAAATCATGCAGGAAAAACCCCTTGATGCAGTAATGTTCGTACATCTTGTAATCACTGTTAGGGAGACTTGTGATGTCACTTCCACAATATCGATGATTTTGTCGACATAAGCACAAGGGAGAAATTAAAATATAAGCCTTAAAAAATCGTCTAACGAACAGTTTATGTCAATTCCTGATGGAAACCCACTATTAACTGTGCTACATTCATGTCTGTATCTATTTACTAAGTGATATGCTGCTATAAAGCGGTACTCCTTTAAATACAAAATATGTTGAAATAAATACTTGAACTTTTAAGAAAACTGTCACATCCCGCTCAACAGGATTGCCATCGAGCAGATAAATTGCATTATCATATGTTATTGTAAACTGTCTTTTTTCCAATTTGAATATGGCGCTGGGGATTTATTTAAAAAGGCAATATTGTTTACTGTCAGGATGGCATTCTTTAATTACCTTGAACTTTATTTCATTTATAAAATATGTATAACTTTATAACCTTTTGTATCCTTTGCCGACACAAATTGGGAATATGAAATTCATTGTCTTCAACTGCATCTCTGTATCAGACTTTACCTTTTGTATCTATCTCTTAAGCCAAAAGTGCTGCTATAGGGCAAAACCAAAATTTGACATTACACTTTTCTTTCTGCTATTTCTATATTGCTTTCATTCATATAAAATCCATGGCACATAGGCCCTGACTGACATATGCTACTACCCGTATATATAGTAGTTGTTCTGTGGCAGTGATGGAGCGAGGTGGCAAACGCAAAATTTTGTGTACCCCTCGAAAAAGTTAATGTCCCATAACATTAATATGTACTGATTGCATGTTTTGCGAAATTACCAACCATAGAGTAAAGTGCACACATTATTTTTATTTATTACACACGGGGAGAACTAACCTGCTTGCATGATGCAAATAAACCCAGCTAATATGTATTGTTATTGTGTTGTGAATTAATGCACAGCTTTGAAAAATAATCAAAACGCAATTTAAATGTGCTTAATGTATTCATTTATGTGATGGAGAGGTCGAAATGTAAGTATAAAATGCATTTATGTGGCTTATATGCTAGGTAACAAGTTAGGTGGGAGGTAAACAGAATGGGTTTAAATTTCAATAAATAACATAAATCTGTTTTTGTTGTCACGATAGTTCCAAAAGTGGCCTCTGAGGCCTGTGCAAAGATGGCGTCTCGGGTAAATTGTGAGCAAGAGCTGAACTGCGCAGGCGTGCCAAAACCTGCAAGTCAGAGTGAGCTGCCTGTGTTCGAGGAGGTTCAAGGCTGCTGTAGCCCGGAACCTAGGATGGGTGCCAAGCATGGACGATGTAATGCTAAAAGCCTGGGAGAGTTTGAGGATGTTTCAAATACAAGGAAACGTCTAGGCCTCGGACTAACTTAAACAATGACTTTATTTCTTACTGAACCATCGAGAAAATGACGTCGTAAGGGTGAGATGATGCTCACCCACCCCCAAATTGTCCAATGAAATTTTGAATAAGAGATGTAGGATACTTTTTAGATAGATTAAGTTAGGGATTTAGGGTATAAAAACCCCTGGTTTTGTCTAGTTGGGGTCACTTTTTCCATTTCTATCGGAGATGCTGCCCAAATGCTGACCGATTCCTGGATGTAAGAACTCTAATGTTTTTTTTTTACTCGTTTGCTTTGCAAGACTGAAGGATAAGATGAGGGCGTTAGTTAGGGATATTAGGAGAGAATAAAATTGGAACTATCTGTTCTTTGCTAATCTTTAACTGTTTTCTAAAATAAAGCGATTTTCCTTGAGCTCGAAATAAAATGATCATTTTGAAATAAAGTTTAAGATTTAACTGAATAAAGAATTACTAATGCTTAAATGTCAGACATGATAAAGTTTTTGCTTTAAATAAAAATTAGATAAATGAAGAAGTAAGAGCTGGTCTTTGAATTCTTCCTACGCCTAATTTTCATTCTAGTAGATCCATTGCCACTATGGTGGTGTGTCTAAATAATTTAAGTCTGAATAAAACCATGGTAAAATGTTTTAAATCTGCAGGTGTAAATAATGAATAGTTAAATAGGTTTAGACGCTCCACCAAATGTTACAGCACTTCTCCATTGCGATTCACCAAAGCCTTGAAGCCAAGTGTAAGTGAACAGGGTAAACGCGCAGTGTTATGGGCCCCACTGATGCATGATTTGTGTGTTTAAAGGTTTCAGGGTAATGGTGAGTATTGATTAGAAATGATTTCTGGAGCCGCGCTGTAGCAGCAGAACTCCTAAACAGATAAGAAAATGTATCTATAACTTCAATTCCTATCCTTTATTTTCCCTGCCCTGCTCAAATCTCATCTTCACACTGGTAACACCCTATTTCTTTCACACGTTCTGCTTGGATGTCTTTCCTTACCAACCAACCACATTCTACTACTGCATCTTCATCCTCATGAAGGCATTTCCCACCTGTTGAAGCTAGCCAGAGACCTCTTCTTTTCACTTCTATCTCATCTCTTATTTCTCCACCGCTTCAACTGTCTTCAGCCATTTCCAATACTAGTGAATAAAAGAGAATGGAGGAACTTTGTTAACTGTGGGCTAGACAACTTGATACAAGGGTTTATCAGTTGGAGACAAAAGTGTCAATAGCTGAATGCAACCGTGCATCTTCTTTACACTTGTATGTTGCCAGCAGTATCATTCACCCCTTCCTTCAGCCACTGTGTCACCTCTCTTTGTGGCCAATGTGCCACCTTGCGGATGATTTCCTGCATGGACAAAAGTCTCTCCAAGAATGTTCACAATTCGGAGGAAAAAGTCAATGGCATACAAAACTTTCTGATAGATTTTAGAATTCAAGAAGAGAATAGTAGAGAAACCTGGCTCAAACAAATGCCAGACTGGAGTAGATAAGTGCTGGATCCAGATTGAGGAAGACTTTGCAAGCTAGAGCGAGGGTCCAAGACATAGAGCAGGATTCTGAAATATGGGGCAGAATTCTGATAGATGAAGCGTGGTTCATGAAATAGAGCAGGGTACCAGGATGTTACTGGAGCATTTGCGACACAGTAAATGGTACTCCTCCAGACCCCTTATAAAGTAAACTAGCAGCCCATCCCGACCTTGTCCGGGAGAAATCAGGCTTCCCCGACCCCCGCCCGACCTGACATTGTGCAGCAGCCCGGCCCCCGCCCGCCCCGACATTGTGAAGTAGCCCGGGCCCCCGCCCGCCCCGTCCCCGGCCTGCCCCGTCCCCCGCCTGCCCCGACCCCCGCCTGACCGGAGCCTTACCTCAGCTGCCGCTCCTCCCCCACGCTCCTCATTTCACCGCTCCACCGCTCCTCGCCGCTTACCGCTCCTCCCGCCTGTCCGCCGGTCCTCACCGCCATTCCGCCGTTTGTCACCGCTCCTCCCCCGCGCCATGTCCGCCGCTCCTCCTCGCGTTCCTGGACGCCGCTCCTCCTGCGCTCCTGACGTCAGCACGCAGGTCGCGGCCGGCGCTACTCCGAAGGGACTACTTTTTTTTAATGTTAATTTTTTAAATAACGCATATTTTTATACTTTATATAGCCTATGTCCATCTGCACTCCCTGAAGATTACAATGATGTATCGGGTGTGTGGATTGGCGCTGTGGTTCCCGAGTTTACCCGCCTCAAAGGTGCAAAGTTCTTCCTTTATAATAGTAGCATAGATAAACATAAAGTCAAGTTAGAGGAACAAGAAGTGACCAAAGAGGAAGAGAAGATGGGTATGATGGATTGGTTGGTAAAAGTAATCCTCACTGGAAGGAGTCATCTTGGATTGGAAAGAATTGCATCATTCGATTCACATGACCCATGCAGCATTCAGAGAAAAAGCAGCAACATGGAGGCAAGCAGTAGGAACCTGAAGCCTTCAAAAATGAGGAGAGGATTACGTAAGTAAAAGGAAAATACAACACGTTTTGCTATTTATGGGTGTGTTCAAGGATTTGATTTGAGCATCTTGGATGCCCATGCTATCAGGTGCTTCACTAGTGTTTTTCACAGCTGTTATTATTGGGTGGAAATAATCAAGAAGATACAACTCTACTGGACCCCACCGAGTATGCTGCACCCAACAGTAGCTGGATTCGAGAGTGGTGCAGATGCGCTCGAGTTGTACTCAAAGTCAGACTATCCTGCTCGCAGTTGTGTTCAACCTTAACAAAAATAGCACTGCACACAAGAGATAAGTTGAAGAGGAAGAGACTGGAGTGGAAGAGCTTGAATGTCAACATTGTGACTTGCTCAACAAAACTGATGCTAATGAAAATGGGTCCAGAAGGAACAATTTGTGCATTAGTGGTATTCCTGAATAAGTTAAAAACTTTAGGGTCAAGCAGTTCATCCAGGGCCTCCTCTTCAGCTTTCTATAAAAGCCAAAGGGATCATCACTTGACTTGGATCGAATTCATGGAGTTCACTCCGTTTAAGAAGTTAAAAATAAATGGCAAAAGATGTAATGATACATGTACATATCTCAAAACGCTAGGAAGAAATATTAATGGCAGGACAATGATCAGAACCAATTACCTGCAATAATGTCTTTGTTTCCTTGTTTCACAAGGCGTCAGTAGCTACCTAGGCAAAACAAAATCTCTCAAAATATAACGGAGCAGTTGCAGTACAAACACATTCCATTTAGATGGGGATGCCCTTTTTGCCTTTGTTAGGTCTCTGATTAGACAACAAATGTGGATAGAATTCAACAGATGAGACAATCCCAAGCAGCAATCCACAAACAAAAGAAGGCAAATAAAGAAAGCAAGAAACAAACAATGTCAAGAGAAATAGAAGATGTCCCAGAGATCACTTGAATATTTGTCCATTTTTGTTGAGCTTCCAGATCGTCTTAGTTCATCTTGCAGCATTCATTCTGCTAACTGTCTTCCCTCAGGTGTCATGAGCCCTTAGACATGACATCCTTGGCTTGGTATTTCTCCAAACGTTTGTCTTCACTCCCTTGCTTTGCTGAATTCGTTTTTGTTAGCATTAGACTCTGTGCATTTTACCCCTGCTAACCACTGCTAAAGTGCTTGGGTTCACTCCTTAAAACATGGTAGAATTGAGCTACTCCTAATTGGTGCATTTAATTTACTTATAAGTCCCTAGTAAATGGTTCTACCTGTACCCAGAGCCTGTACATAAAATGCTACTTGTGGCCGGCAGCACTCATTGTGCCATCCACTAAACTAGCACTGAAAACATGTCTCAGGTTTGCCAATGAAGCCAGCCTGTAGCGCAGTTTTAAACCGCAGTTTTAACTGCTATTTTGACCTGGCAAAATAAATCTTTTGCACACTTAAACCTTCTTTTTTAGTATTTATAAGTCACCCTTTAGGTAGGCCCAAAAGGCTATTAGGGCAGGGTGCATGTTAAAATCTGACATTTCCTGGCAGTAAAAACCCCCTAAGGTCATTTTTCACCATTATAAATCCTATCTCTCCCACAGACTAACACTGGGTTGCCTTATTACACTTAACCAGTAAGAGCAAATAGAGATATGCTGTTTGCACTCGAATATTTGTAATTTAAAATTCTCTTTAATGATGAAGTCTGAATTTAAGTTACAACTTTAAATATGCCACTTTTAGAAAGTTGCCATTTTTCAGTCCAAACCAAGTATGCCTTTCTCCATATGACCTGGGTCATATGACTGTGAAGGGCTTTGCTGTTGCAGGTTATGTATTGCTTCCAGATGTTGCTCCCATTCTGTATACATGTTATGTTCTCTGCATACTGCACCATTGTCAGCACCACTCTTGTCCTGAAGGCCTTATTCTTATTGGGGCCTTGCTCTTCTATCACAATGACCCCAAAGGGCCCTTATTACCCATTTACAAGGATCTCCAGGTACTATGATGAAGGCGTAAGTGTTGGAGGATAGATTGTCCTATAAGGCACACCTTTCCTAAAATCTAGAGAGATTTCTGGAACCTCAGCCATTTTAGATGCACTTATATAAATATAAATACCGCAATACAAATACCACACCCAGGCACTGAAGGCTTGCTTGACTGTGAAAATTAAGAGAGAAATAGGAGATCCTGTCCCCAATCCAATTGCCTACTTCACTGTTGTGATGATGATGGATGTCCGCTTTCACTTGTACAGTCCTTTGCAACAAATCCACTTCAAGTCCCATTTTGTTCTTTAAACATTTTTTATTGATGATTTTGTAAATGTTTGTACATTAATACAGTACATGATCACAAGAGAGCAGGTGTATGCATCAATAAGCAAAAACAGCAAAGAATAAGAAGCAAATCTATCATACCTGGTGCAAATTCATTTATTTTCCAAAATCGTTTTTGGCTTTGCTAATAGCCAGGGCATATTAATCTCAACAATCTGCTCCAATTTTGAAGTGATGGTGACCCCTAGATAAATTGCCCACTCTACCACCCGATAGTCATGGGTTACCATAAATCTATTCACCACTAGCTGTCCTTTATTACTATTCAGTAAATACCCTGATAATTTCCCAAAACCAATGGCCAGATCTTCCATTGATCATAAAACCCTGTTAGGGTCTACCGTAACTAAGGCCATATGCGTAAGCAAGAGTTTTTGTCTCCTACCCATGCTGCCTAACTGGTATAATATCTAAGTGACCCTCAAGCCTGCAGACAAATGGATCTATATACAAAGCAAGCAATAAAGGGGGAAAAGGGCACCCTTGCCTAGTTCCCCTTTCTCTTGAAATCAATTCAGATTCATTCCCCATCATCTGCAACCGAGGTACTGATTTACAATACATCACCTGGATTGCCTTAATAAATGACTCCCAAGTCCAAACGAGCACATAGCCATCCATACATATTTCCAGGCAACCCTGTTGAATGCTTTTTCAGCAGCCAACAGGGCTACTGCCTTGGGCTCGTTTGCGACATCCGTTGCATCCATCAAAGCAATCACTCAGTGAAAGTGATCTGAGGTGCCCCTCCCAGAGATGAATCCATGCTGCCTCTCTGAAACTAATTTAGAAATGAGACCCCCCTACCGATTAGCCAAAATCTTTGAATATAGTTTATTATCACTATTTATTAGTGTAATTGACCTATACAAGCCAGGGTTGTTTGATGTGTTACTTTTTTAAAGAAAACAATAATGTTTCCAAAGGCCCTAGAATCAGTTGAGTGGCGTCTGTTCTTAACCTGCAAAAAGAGCTCTTTGATGTTAGCAAGCAGTACCTGTAAGAATAATTTATAAAATTCCAGAGGAATTTGATCAGTGCCCACCGCATTCCATGACGGAAGATCCTGTTGAGCTTGTTGGATCTCGCCCGCAGAAAAACCTCCCCCAGAAATCATGCTTTTCCTGAGTAGCTTTTCCCAGACCAATCAAACCAAAAAATGTGTCCAGCTTCTCTACACAATTAGGAGGCTGTCCCTTTTATAAACTACTATAATACTAGTGTAACACTTCCTGTATCCCTTCTCGATTGGTTACTGTTGATCCAGCGCTCTGATTAAAAAACTGTCTCAAAAACGCTACCTATCATCTCAATACTCACCATTAATAATGAAACACATACAAGGCCCATAACACCAACGAGACAATTTTTGAGCAACTGAATCAGGTGGTTAACTAAACTACTCATATATTATTTACATTATTATATACAACTGTAGTTTATCTATGACCACTGCGCCTACCTGCAGGCGAGGTCGCCCCCACTCTCCGCTGCTACTGACCACTCCCGCATCGCTTTTGCCGCTTGCCCGCTGCCTCCTTGGACGCCCCAGCCGCCGCTGGGCCGCCCCTTTTCCCACCGCCGCTGACTCCCGGCGGACACGCCCCCAGCTGACCCGCCCTCCCGGCTCCTCACTTAAGGGGCCCGCGCTCGAGGTGTAGGGAGTGACCACTGCGCCTACCTGCAGGCGAGGTCGCCCCCACTCTCCGCTGCTACTGCCCACTCCCGCATCGCTTTTGCCGCTTGCCCGCTGCCTCCTTGGACGCCCCAGCCGCCGCTGGGCCGCCACTTTTCCCACCGCCGCTGACTCCTGGCGGACACGCCCCCCATCTGACCCGCCCTCCCGGCTCCTCACTTAAGGGGCCCGCGCTCGAGGTGTAGGGAGTGACCACTGCGCCTACCTGCAGGCAAGGTGCCCCCACTCTCCGCTGCTACTGCCCACTCCCGCATCGCTTTTGCCGCTTGCCCGCTGCCTCCTTGGACGCCCCAGCCGCCGCTGGGCCGCCACTTTTCCCGCCGCCGCTGACTCCCGGCGGACACGCCCCCCAGCTGACCCGCCCTCCCGGCTCCTCACTTATGATGCCCACTCCCACGCGCAGCGTTGACGCGCAGCGGGTGCGCCGATTGTGCGCCGAAGGCGCACCAAAGGTAAGCCCGTCTGCGCCTGTCCGCGCCTGGACCGCGCCCAGTGCCAGGACCCCTGGCCCCCGCCGATGCAAGACGCCCCGACAGACCTACGACGCTGCCGCCCTCAACGCACCCAACACCGGCCGGATCCGTGGTTGCTACCGAGCCACCCCGAGACGCACACACGGACCCTTCAGCTGCCACTCCTGCAAGTACTCCTGCATCCGGACCCGCACGGAACCCGCACCCGCCAACCCGAAATCCAGCAGCAACCACCTCAAGTGCATCCTCCTCAACACCCGATCCGTCCACAGACACGCCGTGGAACTCTGGAACCTGCTCGACACAACATCACCAGACATCGCCTTCCTCACGGAAACATGGGTGAACGCCTCCTCAGCACCCGACATCGCCATCGCCATCCCGGACGGATACAAGATCACCCGGAGGGACCGCGTCAATCAGACCGGAGGAGGCATCGCCATCATCCACAGGAACACCATCCGTGTCACGACCATCATCGACGACACCTTCAGAGCAGCCGAACACCTGCACTTCCAGATCCACACCGACCCCAAGACCACCCTCAGAGGCACCCTCATCTACAGACCCCCGGGACCACGTACACAATTCAGCGAAGACATCGCCGACTTCATCAGCCCGCACGCCCTCCCCTCAGTTGACTACATCCTCCTCGGGGACCTCAACTTCCACCTGGAGAACAACAATGACCACAACACCACCACCTTACTGGACAACCTCGCCAACCTCGGTCTCAAGCAGCTGGTGACCACCCCCACCCACTACGCCGGACACACGCTCGACCCCGTCTTCTCCTCTAGCAAGGACATCGCCTTCAGCCACGCCACCGGACTCCACTGGACGGACCACAGCTGCGTCCACTTCAGCTTCAATAAGAACACGATCCACCACCACCAGCAACAGGTTGCACGCAGAAGCTGGAACAAGATCACAGCCGACCAGCTTGTCGCATCCCTGAGCCAGGACCCCCCCGCCAGCTCAGCGAACCCCAGCCAGGCCGCCAACAACCTCACGAGGTGGATCAGCCACTGCGCAGACGACCTCGCCCCACTGAGGACCCCGCCCAATAGACCCGGCAGTAAGAAAGCACCATGGTTCACCGACGAACTCAAGAGCTCCAAGAAGAACTGCCGAGCCCTCGAGAGAGCCTGGCGCAGAGACCCAACACCAGACAACATGACCACCCTCAAGCTCGCCACCCGAAAACACCACCAGCTGATCCACATCACCAAGAAAACCGCATTCAAGGAACGACTAGACAACAACGCACACAACAGCAAAGAACTCTTCAAAATCGTCAAAGAGCTCTCCAACCCCAGCGCCGGAAACAACGACATCACCCCATCGCAAGACCTCTGCAACTCCCTCGCCTCCTACTTCCACAACAAGATCGCAGATATACACAACAGCTTCAGCACACAGTCAACGCTCCCCACGACCGCACCTGCTCCCCCCACCACCACCCTCTGCGCCTGGACCCCGATCAACACCGAAGAAACCCTTCGCACGATGAACTCCATCCACTCCGGATCTCCAACCGACCCCTGCCCTCACCACGTCTTCAACAAGGCAGACTCCATCATCGCACCCCACCTACGGGACATCATCAACACCTCCTTCGCCACCGCAACCTTCCCGGAGAGCTGGAAGCACGCCCAACTCAGCGCTCTACTGAAGAAACCATCAGCTGACCCCACCGAACTCAAAAACTACCGCCCCATCTCGCTTCTCCCGTTTCCGGCCAAAGCAATCGAGAAGACCGTCAACAAGCAGCTGGCCGCCTTCCTCGAGACAAATGGATCCCTCGACCCCTCGCAGTCTGGCTTCCGGGCCAACCACAGCACCGAGACCGCCCTCATTGCCGCCACTGACGACATCCGAGCCCTGCTCGACAACGGGGAAACAGCGGCCCTCATCCTCCTGGACCTCTCAGCAGCATTCGACACCGTCTGCCACCGCACCCTAATACAGCGCCTCAGCAACGTCGGAATCCAAGAGAAGGCACTAGAATGGGTCACCTCCTTCCTCGCAGGAAGGACACAGAGAGTCCGCCTCCCCCCGTTCAAATCAGAGGCCACCAAAGTCATCTGCGGAGTCCCCCAGGGTTCATCGCTCAGCCCCACCCTCTTCAATGTCTACATGAGCCCCCTTGCGGCCATCGCATGCCAGCACAACCTCAACATCATCTCTTACGCCGACGACACCCAGCTGATCCTCTTCCTCACCAACGACCCCGACACCCCCAGAGCCAACCTACACGAAGGGATGAAAGACGTAGCCAAGTGGATGATGAACAGCCGCCTGAAACTGAACTCAGACAAGACGGAAGTCCTTATCCTGGGATCTTCGCCCTCCGCCTGGGACGACTCCTGGTGGCCCCCCGTCCTGGGCAGCGCACCCAAACCAACGGACCACGCACGAAACCTGGGCTTCATCCTGGACTCCTCCCTCTCCATGACCAGACAAGTCAACGCCGTCTCCTCGTCATGCTTCAACACCCTGCGCATGCTACGCAAGATCTACCGGTGGATCCCCACCGAGACTAGGAAGACGGTCACCCAGGCCCTCGTCACCAGCCGACTGGACTACGGCAACTCCCTCTACGCCGGAACCACTGCCAAACTCCAGAAGAGACTCCAGCGGATCCAGAACGCCTCAGCAAGACTCATCCTGGACATCCCCCCGACACAGCCACATCTCCGGACACCTGAGAGACCTGCACTGGCTCCCGATCAACAAGAGAATCACGTTCCGACTCCTCACCCATGCACGCAAAGCCCTGCACAACCAAGGCCCAGGATACCTCAACAACCGACTCAACTTCTACACTCCGACCCGCCAGCTTCGATCGACCAACCACACCCTCGCCGCCGTCCCCCACATCCGAAGAGCCACCACAGGAGGAAGGTCCTTCTCCTACCTGGCAGCCAAGGCATGGAACTCCCTCCCCACCCACCTTCGCCTCACCCAGGACCACCTCTCCTTCAGGAAGCAGCTCAAGACCTGGCTGTTCGAACAGTAGCGGACACCCCCCCCCCCAAGCGCCTTGAGACCCTCTGGGTGAGTAGTGCGCTATATAAATGCCTTGATTGATTGATTGATTGATTTTTACCATGGTTTAAAACACTTATCATTTATTAATCAGGCCACTAAGGCGATTGGATCAACTGGTGGAAACTAGACCATGAATAAACAAGACCAGCTTGTCTTTTCAAATCTAATTTTATTAACTTTATTTTTCATAAAGAATAAGCATTTACGTTTTAGAATCTTTATTTTATAAGAAAATAAGTAAGCAGCATTTTAATAAGGAAATGAATTAATAAGCTGACATTTTCAAAGCAAGCTCAGAAACATGAATCATTAGCAGAATAACAGTTTCCATTACCTAAATCTATTTCCCTGTCTATTTCTCACTTCACCTAGAAAGGAACATTCTTTAAAGCAAATCCGAGCTTTTCATTGGCTGTTCTGTGTCAGTCCATGATAAAATACATTTGGTCATCTCCGATTCTTGACCAAGTCCAGGCTTCACATAAGCCCTATTGTCTTTCACTTCCACATCTTTCAGCTTCCTCAAGAAAGTTACTTTTCCTCGAGTTTTGAACATTTACTTCCTAGCCTTGGCATACACTTTAAGTTCCTGCCCTTGAGCCTTCTCTTCATGAGCACGTTCAACTCAACCAAAGAACTGCTTTTTCAATTAACGATGACAGTGCAGTAAAAATCTTCACAGCTACGCATGTGCAAGACTTCACTCTGGACAAGCTTTTGTGTCTGCAGCTCTGTCAGCCATGTTTTCTGAACCACCTTTACGCCTCACTTTGGAAACTATTATTAAACAAACACAAGACATCAATTAATTTAAGAATTGTGGCCCATTCTGTTACCCACTCCCTTTACTAATTAATCCTGTTAATTATGTTACCTAGCAAAAGCACAATCAGGCAGCATTTTATTTACCTCTCCTTTAGGAACTGCATGAACTTCTTGAGCTTTTATCACAGAAAAGACATAACATAAGCACACAAAATAAGCACATGCCATTAGTTAAACAGCTGCATTTAATACTGACAAAGACAATAGACAAGGGTATTAATTTAATTACTATTATGGGAGATTAACTTCACAAGTTTGAACAAAATCTTGTTCTTTACCTTGCACCATCACTGTCATCCCGTGATCATTAACTATTTCACTAATGTACCCCGCAGCCACCTTTTGTATGGTCCGCACTGCAAGTGTATGCCCTACCCGAGCATTGAACTCATAACATTCTTGATTCCTGGCCAAGAATCTTACAGCCGTTTTCTTGGGCGTGATTTCATGCATTGTAGATTTTACAAACACAATATGGCGCAAAGCAGGGAGAGATCAGTTCCAGAGCACACAGCAGTTATTAGCTCTGCCCTGCGTTGCAAAGATGTTGGCATAATCCTCTGATCTGAGACTCGTATTGCTTCTGCTGACGATTGAAATTAAACCTCAGAGTTTCTCCCCTGTCTCCAGTCTTAAGGGCGTCCCATACTACCCTACGGGAGCACTCACTCTATTTTGATTTTAATAAATCTGGTACCCACACTTCCATATGTCTAACAAAAGGCCCTTTTCAAAAGACCAACTTCTAGTGCTTCTTTTCAGCCCTCCACCGAGACCTCTAGCCCCAACGGGTTGTGATTCAACATAATCTCTGGGAAATAGTTCTGCCTCCCATTTTATTTCATTGGTGTCACCAAAAAGTAATCCAATCTAGCAAAGGACCCATGGGGGGCCGAAAAGAAGGCATACCCAAGGTTGGGAAATTTTAATTTTGCCCATACGTTAGCCAAGCCCACTTCCTACTCCAAGCTCTTAGGGGCTCTAAAAGACTGTGGCTTGCAACCAGCATAACTGCCACCCACAGTCCCCAGGGTCCCTCTGCTTTCATTTAAATTGAAGTCCCCACAGAGCACATATGGAGCCAGCCAAAGTAGTAACTCTGTTGACAGCAAGTAAAAGAGACCAGAATGATCCAAAAGCAGGACATATATTGAACACAATGTAAAATATCCTTTTAGATAACGCACTGAACTAATACCCATCTCCCATATGTTTCTGCAGACTTGTGGCTATATGTGCAGCTCTTGCTCCTAGCAAAAATAGCAACCCCGCTGGTTTTAGTATCATATGTGGTTCATGTAAGTAGGATAAGCCTAATATTTCTAATAAACTCTTGCTATCCCTGTCAATATGCGTTTGTTGGAGGCAGTATATATCAACCCTTAAATCTTTGAGGTCCTATACCACTCACCTTCGCACGTCCCTATCATGCAGGCCGCATATCTTAACTGAGGCTGTGCGAAGCCTAAGAAGAACACTCGGGCACCACATTTCAATACCCATCAAGCTGCACAGCCTTTTTAATGAGTCCAATGAATTAAATTCATAAGAAACACTTTGCTTATTCCAACAGTTTATCCATTATTATTTAACCTTTTTATGCCATTGTTTTGTTCAATTCATTTTACTCATTTTACTCACACACCAACTTGGTTGAAATTAAAGAGTACGTTAAATAAGGAATACAACGTGACTAGATTCCCCATGTTAGACTAATGTTCTGATTTGTTACCTTTGCCTCAAATTGTAAAGCGCTCTGATATCCTTCGGGATCAAGTTTGCGCTATATAAAACTTTATAAATAAATAAATGGAGTACATAAGGAATGCATCTCACCATCTTGCATTTGTCTTTGAATGAACTTTCTGTCCAAAACCGGAGAGATTGCACCCAGGAGAAGCGGAAAGTTGAAACATTGGTTTAAACATTGGGACATTAATATTAACACAGTGTTGAAGATATCGCTGACGCAGGAGTGATGTTTCCTTGTCATGAAAAATGTTGATCATGAAATAGAACTCATTCAGCAATTAACTTTTTCTAGTGATTATTTGGTAATCATAATGCATTCGTGAAACGTTACATGTATCAATCAATCAATCAACAGTATTTGTATAGCACGCTACTCACCCAGTAGGGTCTCAAGGCGCTGGGGGGAGGGGTTTGTCACTGCTCGAAAAGCCAGGTCTTGAGTTGTTTCCTGAAGGAGAGGTGGTCCTGGGTCAGCCGTAGGTGGATGGGGAGGGAGTTCCATGTCTTGGCCGCCAGGTAGGAGAAGGATCTTCCTCCCGCGGTGGCTCTGCGAATGCGTGGTACGGTGGCGAGGGCGAGGTTGGCCGATCGTAGCTGGCGGGTGGGCGTGTAGAAAGTGAGGCGGTTGTTGAGGTACTTCGGGCCCATGTCGTGGAGAGCCTTGTGTGCGTGGGTGAGGAGTCTGAACGTGATCCTCTTGTTGACGGGGAGCCAGTGCAGGTCTCTCAGGTGGGTAGAGATGTGGCTGCGGCGAGGGATGTCCAGGCTGAGTCGTGCGGAGGCGTTCTGTATGCGCTGGAGCCTTTTCTGTAGTTTGGCAGTGGTTCCCGCGTAGAGGGTGTTCCCGTAGTCCAGTCGGCTGGTGACGAGGGCCTGGGAGACTGTCTTCCTGGTTTCGGCGGGGATCCATCGGAAGATCTTACGGAGCATGCGCAAGGTGTTAAAGCACGATGACGATACGGCGTTGACTTGTCTGGTCATCGAGAGGGAGGAGTCCAGGATGAAGCCCAGGTTTCGTGCGTGGTCCGTTGGCTTAGGGGTGGTGCCCAGGGCAGGGGGCCACCAGGAGTCGTCCCAGGCGGAAGGCGATGATCCCAGGATGAGGACTTCCATCTTGTCTGAGTTCAGTTTCAGGCGGCTGTTCTTCATCCACTCGGCGACGTCTTTCATCCCTTTGTGTAGGCTGGCTCTGGCGGTGGCGGGGTCGTTGGTGAGGGAGAGGATCAGCTGGGTGTCGTCGGCATGCGATGGCGGCGAGGGGGCTCATGTAGACGTTGAAGAGGGTGGGGCTGAGTGAGGATCCTTGTGGTATGCCGCAGATGACTTCGGTGGCCTCGGATCTGAACGGGGGGAGGTGGACTCTCTGGGTTCTTCCGGCGAGGAACGAGATGATCCACTTCAGTGCCTTCTCTTGTATTCCGATGTTGCTGAGGCGCTGTACTAGGGTGCGGTGGCAGACAGTGTTGAATGCTGCAGAGATGTC
This sequence comes from Lissotriton helveticus, assembly GCF_964261635.1. Classification (NCBI taxonomy): domain Eukaryota; kingdom Metazoa; phylum Chordata; class Amphibia; order Caudata; family Salamandridae; genus Lissotriton; species Lissotriton helveticus. The sequence continues at coordinate 207,802,190 of NC_136063.1, read as the reverse complement.
CAGGAGGATGAGGGCCGTTGTTTCCCCGTTGTCGAGCAGGGATCTGATGTCGTCGGTGGCTGCGATGAGGGCGGTCTTGGTGCTGTGGTTGGCTCGGAAGCCGGACTGCGAAGGGTCGAGGGAACCGTTTGTCTCAAGGGAGGCGGCGAGCTGTTTGTTGACGGTCTTCTCGATGACTTTGGCAGGAAAAGGGAGGAGCGAGATGGGGCGGAAGTTCTTGAGGTCGGTGGGGTCCGCGGTTGATTTCTTCAGGGAGGCGCTGAGCTCGGCGTACTTCCAGCTCTCCGGGAAGGTGGCGGTGTTGAAGGAGATGTTGATGATGTCCCGGAGTTGGGGTGCGATGACGGAGTCGGCCTTGTTGAAGACGTGGTGGGGGCAGGGGTCGGTAGGTGATCCGGAGTGGATGGTGTTCATCGTGCGGGTGGTGTCTTCGGTGCTGACCGAGGTCCAGATGCAGAGGGTGGTGGTGGGGGGCATTGGTTCAGTGGTTGGGTGCGTGGTCTGAGCGCCGAAGCTGTTGTGTATGTCGGCGATCTTGCAGTGGAAGAAGGTGGCGAGTGAGTCGCAGAGGTCTTGCGAGGGTGGGATGTCCATGTTTCCGGCGTTGGGGTTGGAGAACTCTTTGACGATGCTGAAGAGTTCCTTGCTGTTGTGGGTGTTGTTGTGGGTGCTGTTGTACAGCCCTAACTTCGCTATTTTAAATGGTGATTCATGTTTAAAATACAGCCTTGTGTAGAATATCAGTATTGTAGTTCATTTGGGGGGGGGGGCGTTAGTTCGAGTTCACCTTAATTTAACCATTGGGGCATTCTGGGTAATTGAGTATAATAAATAAGCTGTATTAGAAGGAGCCGGCGAGCAATCCTGGCAATCCGGTGCTGAGTTTAGCGTACACTGATTGGCATGTGACAATTTACCTGGGGCGAGTTGGGGTTATAAAGGCAAGGTGAAGGTTGTAATAGTTAAGCTGTTTCCGTGCACAAGAGGAGCGGGAGAGTTTGGCGGGTTTCATTGCTAGACGGATGGTAATAAAGTGAGACGCGAGAGGATATTTTTTACAAGTGTCTCGCTTGGAGACAGATTAGCAGGTCACGGTAAGCATGCTTGCAGAGAATGTCAATATTGTAAATTATTGATAGATTGGAGGGGTCACGAACTCGCTAGTAAGAATGCTTTGATTCTAGAAATGCGAGTTGGTTGGTTAGTTGGGGCACTAAAATATGGGTTAATGTTTAAAGTGATGTTAGTACAACTTGAGACATAATAGGAACTTTAAATAGTAGTGCTTTAAAGTTTGAATAGAGTTGTAGAACACAAGTGTATCTAGAATGTTTGTTGCATTATGAGTATTATAAATTGAATTGATGGGGACAAATCTTTTTGTATTATAGACACCCCTGAAGAATGTTTTTTCCCAAAATGCATTGGGTGATTTTTAATAAAGAGTGACATGCAGGACCATCGTCCACACCTGTGATTACATGAACAACACTGAATTAAGATGAAAATGAGGAAAATTAATTGAAGACAACAATGGGATAAAAAGGTTAATGGATAAAATGGTAGAATAAGCGAATCATTTATTTTGAATTTAATTCATTGGCCTCGTTCAAAACACGGTGCAGTCTTGATGGGGATCGGAATGTGGTGCCCGAGTGTTCTTACTATATTGCAGAGCAATTGGACGGAGCGCGGAGCAAGCGAGAACTCTGACTTAGTAGAAATTAAAGAGTAAGTTAAATAAGGAATACAATGTGAACTGGAGTACATAAGGCGTGCATCTCACTATCTTGCATTTGTCTTTGTGCGAAGCTTAGCCATTACCGTATTTCAGCCCCGGTACCATCATAAGACTCATCTCTTTTAGAACCCAAGAAAATCTTTGCATAGCTGAATTTGTGAAAAGCCATCTCTCCTTTGGCATCACTCACAGAAATTAATGATTCTGATCCCAGACTTTTTCCCTCAGCGCTTCCCTGTCAGTACACACCCACCTCTCTTTCCCAGTACTTGAAACCATTTCCTCAGAGCCACCATCCACCCTCGAACCCCAACCCTGTGAAGCACCGTCCCTGCAACCCCTTCCCTCCTACCCTTGCCCCCTATTCTTTCCACACCATTCAATAGAGACAATCATGCCACGCATAGCCTGAGTGATGACTCTTGCATGAGCTCACAGCAAACCTACTCCCTCCCCCCATGCACGGGATACAAAAATATCAAAAAAAGAGACCTCCCCCCCAACAGCCATGTTTTAAAGAAGAGTGCCCAAGAACACAGAAAATTAATTGCTACAAATGACACATTAACACTTGCTCACCTGGGGGAAAAAGAGCCCCCCCCACCTCTACCAATAATAGGTAATAATAGACGAGAACAGTACTGACTCAATGACCAGAAGTCTGCACTATTAATTATCACATCCTTTATCCCCACCACTCATGGTCACTTAAGATTCCTAATTTCTACATTGGGGGAGGGATTCCCCTTCCGTGCAGTGAGCTAAGCCCATCCAAGTACTCTTTGGCCTTCATTTTGGAGGTGAAAATCCTAATTTTGCCCTTTTTAAAAACAATTGTTTTTTTTAGAGTTTTATATAGCGCAAGCTAGATCCAAAGATACCAGGTATCAGAGCTCTTTACATGAGCACCAGTTTCGTTACAGATGGACACATTCATTTTTTTTGTTAGGCACGGGGAGATTAAGTGATTTTCCCACATTCACAGGATGTTGAGCGTCGTAGCCGAGACTTGAACCCGGTTTCCCAGCTTCGAGGTTGAAATCTCTAGCCGTAAGGCTAGATCCTCTCCCCTTAACAATAGTCTTCAAGCAAGCTAGGGGCAAACGATAAGCTTCTGCAGTGCCCGCTAGGAAGGGTTTCATACGTTGTCGTAGATGCCACCTACGCTCTACTGTTGTGTGGCAGAAGTCGGGGCAAACAAAAAAGGACATATCCTCATACTGCCTCTGGGAGTCAGGTCGGGCCTTCCCAAATATTGCTTGTCTAAGCAAAACAAAAAAAAATGCCCTGGGTCGAGGTTCTGCGGTACTACCCAGTTCAAAGCCAAGAGCTCTGGGAAAGCGCCAACATGTAGGACCTGATGTCTCCGCCTTCGACCCCTTCTTTAATCCCTTGGAAGCGCAGCTTGTTCCTTCATTGGCAGTTTTCAAAATCTTCTATCTTCCACATAACATCTGTTAGTTGAGCCTCCCAAGAGTCAACATGCCCCTTCAATGCACCATTATCCGCCTCCATGATAGAAGTTCTTGCCTCAATAATGTTGAGTTTATCCTCTAATTCCGTGCAAGGCTTACTAACTTTTTTATGGCACATAGCAGTTGCATAGTTGCCAGCCTGGCCCTTCTGCTTTCGGTCTGAGTCTCTGTGAGAGAGTAAAATGTATCACCCCCTTCATGAGTAACCTCCAAAGACCTACAGGCAGAACCTTCTACATTATTGGTGAAGAGGAGATCAGAATGATCCACTTCCATACTTGGCAATGTCTGTCCGATAAGCAGTTGACCCAGTAATCCTTCGCTGGCACTTATATTCAGAAATAATGTCCTGTTGAGTCACCATTTTTCGTTTTTGAGGAAATCAGCAATAAGTGGATAAGAGGACTTTGTTAACACTGGAGTTTTCAGTCTGTTTTCAGTGTTTTCCCCTCGATATCGGGCGAGTGCCGCACCACGTGACACGATGGGCGGACTCGCGTCTTTGGTCTGAATCCGGGTGCCGACGGTGGCGACTACAGGTTAGCGTTTGGACTTATGTCCGGTTGAGTTTAACTACAAAAAATGTGTGAACCTGGCAGTTAACATTTATACACTTCGGTATTTTTTGATTATTTACTGCAGGACGACCTACACCAGCTTGAATATTAGCTGTTTGACATTGGTTTGCTGAATAGGCGGTAAGCCTTTGACAGAACCTTCTAGCACTTTTGTTTCTTTTGAAGTCCACCTATAAACTTAATGATTTCTACCGTGTATTTGCAGGATAGGGGACTGATTAATATATCAGTGCAGGACTACGAGCGTGGACCATATGATTTGGGCACTTTTTAGCACAAGTACGAACTATTCCTTAAGTAGCATGTAGTGTTTTAGTCAGATTATTTTACTTATTTTCCCTTCTTCGTTTTTAGTAAAACTTCACCCACTTAATAAGTTACACTTTTTTCATTTCACTCTGCATGACACACATAGAACGTTTGGGATCTATACCACTCTTTTATCACTTGTCCTATATATAAAGAACACTTTTGTGCACATGGATATATTCCAGTTTGAAGCATGGGGCTGTTTTCTTTAGCACAAGGAGTTTTCATCTCAGTGGCACTCCCCAGAGCTGTATTCTAACTAAGATATAATTTACGTGAAAATATGATCGAGTGTTTTTTTACGTTGCTGTTTTGTAGATCACGAAAAACTGCATAGAAGACAACGATTGTCCATGAACACTGTATCTTCAGATTCTGTATCACTCAATCCCCTGACGAAGGGTTCATTTTGTAACCCGAAATGCATTGGGAATTTGGATATTTTTTTGGTTTAGCAACATACATGATTCTATTTTCATAAGAATATAAAGTATGGATTTTGAGAATATGATTTTTTTGAATAATTTCAGCTTACTTAGCATATAGAGCAGATGAATGTAAAGCAATGTACCTTTGTCACATCAGCAGATGATATAATGCAAATCATTGAAATTAAATGTTACTGGTTGATGCAGACAAACTAAGGGTTGTCATAAATTTGTTTTTTTTAAAAACAGAACTTTTGACTTGAACTTTTAAAGGCCTATGGCCCAGTAGCTGTGCATCTAGCAGGCCAGGTATTTCCTGACCTCATATTGAAACATTTGATACATAGTAGGGAGCAGGGCACGCACCCTTCAGACTAGAGGGCACGCTAAGATTTACTAAGGAGACAAAAAGAGACCTTAAAAATTGAATACAGGTGTGCAGTTCTACTCAAAACTTAATCAGTCCGATAAGCAGGGCATCCTGAAGAGCATTTCTAAGATAACAAGACTGACCCAGCCCACCTTCAACCTGGACTTTATGGATTACACTCTGCAAAATGCCATTGTCCAAACCGGCTATATCCAATTGAGATTCTGAATGGGCTCTTGAAGACTCAGGTGTTCTATCCCTGGGGCTAGGCCCGGCTGGCACCTTGTTCCTCAATTGTTTAGCTTGAGAGTCATTTCAGAAGGCCATTGTTCCCCCAAATCACACGATGAGGCAGAGATGGAAGCCAGGATTGAAGCCAAGGTCTGGTCCAAGGTGCAGTCCTGAGCCAAACCCTTATCTAACCCGCAAGGCCCCCTTCAACCACCGTAGACCAAGTCTCACCGGAGCCACATCACAAGAATGGGCAAACTCACGTAGCAGCTCCATTACTTGAAAATATTTGGTTATTGAGGCTGTGGGTGGGAACTAATATGCTGGATCTCATTTGGTAGGAGTGGAATTGTCCTCTGAGTCAATAGCTTTCTTGCCAATCCTCCTTGTCAATCTACAACACCCTTTCTTGGTACTACCCCCAACTGTCCTGTGGAATGTTTAACAAGCCCAAGGCCTGAGTCTGGGCGCCTAGCTGCTGCGGCATTACACACATGATCCTGGTCGTGTTCCGGCTTCTGGCGTCCTCCAGCCACTCGGGTTCCAACTATGGCCACTTCCTCCTTAGCGCTGGGGTATTTAGGAGCCATATCCACAATACAGGTTCTGGGCAGACCCTCTGTCTTGCCGGAGTCTGGAGCCAAAGTAAACAGCCCTGTGCCTGTTTGGCCAGCACAGCCACTCCAGACCGCCTTGCTAGCGGGGCCCTTTGTCCAAAGTCCAACCGTCAGCAGTATCACACCGGCAGCCCTGACCGGGGTCTGATGATGACGCGCCAAGGTTAGTGCGCTTCAGTTTGTTAATTGAAATAGTTGTGTTGTAACAACTAAGAACTTATAAATAAAATAGCAGAAGTGCTAAAAAAAGCAACTCGGCCTACAATCTGTATAGACTGTTGGAACCTTGGGCCACAGAAAGACTATTACACGAGGGAGTGAGTATTGAGGCTATGTGACAGTGAACATTGGTATTGTAAAGGTAGTGCTTCCTTGGTTAGGGAGTGTATCAAGAGTGAGCATCGGTGTGAAAGATAAACAATTGTAATCGCATTTTCCTGCTTACTTTTTTTTAGCTTTCAGACAATTCCACAGGAGAGTTGCCAGAAAGTAGTAGATAGATAGCCAGAAAGACTTAAAACTGTCATTCACCTAACATCAGGTCAGAGTACCCAGGTAAAGAGGGTGTTCTAGAACAACTAGAAAGGAGTGTTGTGATACTGAGTAGAACCAAAGACTTAAAAGGGAATGATTGTTTGAGCTACACTACCCAGTGGAACTACTTTAAAGTTACACATCCCAGGGCAATTTCCAGAGAACCAGGATTCTCTGAGTAGAGTGCTTCTGCTCCCAGACAAACTCAAACCGAAGTGTCTGAAGACATCTTGTCTCTCTCTCTCCCTTACACTAACCCCCCTTTCCCTCAGGGCTATTTCTCATCATTTGGTGTGTTCAGATATCAAGTTGGGCAAATCTGCCACAAGGGTACTTGCTGGCCAATCTTTTCTTCCACAGAGACCTAGTTTTCAGTTTAGTGGATTGGTCTGACAGCAGACTGTAAGACAAAAAGAAGCCTAAGTGTTAGCGGGGGAGGGTCTTCCTAATAGAGTTGCTTTGCGAGGCAGTACCTTGTACTAAATACATTTCAAGGAGCGCTGCCTGCAGCATACACAAAGGAAAATAACATCAGGCTTGAAATTGCTTTTGTCACCCTGGACAGTTTGGAGCCAGGACTAATGGAAGGGGAAGAACTGACCAGAAGCAGTTTTGGAGGTAGGTCAGGAATTCCTGCACACAAAGGCTGGCACCAGGTATAAAAGTGGGACCCTCAGAATCTTTCATCAGAACACTCTTGGGGCTATGGAGAATTCAGAAGAAGGACTGCCCTGCTGACAGAAGGACAGCCCTGATGCCGAAAGGACTACCTTGCTGACAAAAGAAGGAAAATTGAATCTGCTTGTCTTGATCCCAGAGTGACTCTAAGGGTCAGTTTGGCTGACCTCCTATGTGAGCTACAGGTACACAATAGGTATCCAGGGCCTCCTTGCAACTGTCCAGCTGACCAGCACCAACAAGACCAGCCTGAACCCTGCTTCTGGCCTCTGCTGGAGTGAGTCCTGATCCCCAAGAGGTCCCCCAGGTCCTGGACCCTTGGTGGGTATCAGCGAGAGTTTTTCCAGAAGAAAATATATAAATCCTAAAGTTTGGGTTCCTTGCGACCGTAATGAGGCCTCTTCCCGGTGAGAATCAACTGCCTGCGATGATCGCCAACACCTAGCTCCAGCGGGACCAGTTCATTGCGCTGACAGCTACTGTCCACGGCGACTGTCAACATAAGACCTGCACTTCACGGCGACCGTTCGCAGCAATAAACCAAACCAAAGCTCCAGCGATTAAGGCTCTTCGTGCTACAGCAACGACGCTCCGCAATGCTTGACCTGCTCTTCACACCAAAAGATTACTCCTCGCGGGGGGCGTGGCCTGGTGGCAACCAAGATGGCCGCATAACATCGCGGCGCTGCTGGGGGTGATCTGAAGGGCCTAACAATCCTACACACATCCTGCCGTCTCATCACCCTTAAGACCGGATTCTGCCGGCGAAAGGGCTCCGGGGTCGGGGGGAAGTTACTCCTGTCCCTCTCCGGCTGCGGGCGGCGCCGCGGCAGCACCCGATGCTGAGGAGTCCTCCGGGGCCTGCCCAGGAGGAGTGAGTATCGGGAAGCACTGGACTCGCGTGGCGGAGCGGGCCGGGAACACCAGGGGCCCGTCTGCGCCGGACAGTGAGGAGACCGGAGAACTGGGGGCAGGGAGCGGTGGGCCTGTTCTGTCGGCTGCTCCTCCCGGTAGTGCGGATTTAAGCCTTTCTGGAGCCCGGCAACTGGACACAAGCATCGGCGGGGCAGTGGGCCCGGAGGGGACGAATTTCTGACCCATGTGGCGGTGGGAGGAGGCCGCCCGGGTCCAACGGAAGTGGGGGCGCCCACGAGTGGAGAGTGTGGAGACCCCGGGGCAGGGAGAAGCGGGCCCTGTGTTGTCTGCATCCACCCCTCCCTGCCCCTCCCCCCCCCCCCGAGAAAACTGCATTGACTCCCCCGGCGGAGACTCGAGTGTCGGAAGGGATCCAGTTCTTTATGGTGGCTCGAAGGGGGGGTCTGATCTTTGTCGGACAAGTCACAGCAAACTGGTAGCATTAAACGGGGGGGGGGGCGGGGGTTGTTCGAGTATCCGATCCGGAGACTTGCACTTCCTGCCCTGTCTTCCCTACAACGAAGTGGCAAAACTGCTCGATCGATATGGCTGTGGGCTGGGTGAAACCCTCAGATCGCCAGACTGGTTGAAGCACACACCCCCGAGGTTTTCGTTGTATGGGCTACAGGCGCTCTGCTTGTTGGGGTATGTCGGGCCATGTTGGCCTGAGGAGGTGGCAGGGAGGAGGGCGGCTCCAGAGGTTGGGGGGGTATGTTGATTGTTTGCTTTTGGCATTTATAAGCATGTACTGTTTAGTTCTTTTGGCTACAACGGCACTGAAGTTGGGCATGCGGGTGGTGGGAGGCGATGGGGAGGGGCAACCGTCCTTAAAGTTCGTTCTGCTAGATGTCAATGATGCACACATCAAGGGCGCAACAGGTCACTCTATTGTCCTGGAACGTTAACAGCCTACAGAATAAGATCAAGCGCACCATGTTCCTCCAGTATCTCCACAGACATGCCCCAGATATGGTTCTCCTCCAGGAGACGCACCTGATAGGGAACCATTACAAGGCCCTCAATAGGTTTGGCTATACATTGCGGGCCCATGCAGGTTTCACCACTGGCTCCAGGGGTGCTGGGATCCTGATTAAAAATTCCCTTCCACAGGTGATAGGGCGACAATGGATGGACCCACTGGGGCGATATGCGGCACTTTCTGGGCAGTGGGTGGGTCGGAAGATCAACATCTGCTCAGTCTACATTCCCCTAAAGCTGCAAAGCACCACTCTCCCCGACATTGGGAAACTGCTCCTGGATATGCCGGAAGGGGTAATGATGTCATGGCTAGGGACATTGATAGGTCACAAACTCTGCATATTCGGGGGGGATGTGCCATCTTAGAGACTTTGCGCAGGCTTTGGGCTTGGTGGACCTGTGGAGAGCGCATAATCCTCACCTTCGACGATACACACACATATCTGCAGCGCATGGCTCCAGGTCCAGGATCGACTATCTCTTCTCACAGGTGGGTCACATGGGCCTCTTTCACTGTGGTTGTCATAAGGCAAGAGGTATTACCGATCACTCCCCGGTGGAGGTGCAATTACGGTGCCCAGAGAATGAGTGGGCTATTACCCCCAGACTCTATGCTTTTCTGTTTAAGGACCAAGAGTTTCAGGAGCAGTACCGGGAGCGTGTAGACCAACATTTTGAGGAGAATGTGGGCTCAGTTAGCTCACACAGTATTGTGTGGGAGGCTTTCAACACCGTGGCTAGGGGTTTTGTACAGGCGGAGATAGGGAAGCATCGCACGGTCAAACATGCTCAAATTGCGGATTAGAAGCAGAGTTCCACGCCTTAGAGGGCGCGAGGGGGGAAACGCAGGAGCAAGAACATAGACACAGGCTGCGGCTCACGGAGAAAGAACTGAATGATGTGCTCTCTGACCAGGCAAGATCGCGTGCAATAGCCACCCAGAGGCGTGTTTATGACTTAGGGGACAAAGCCAATAAGATAATAGCATGGCTCGAGAAACGAGACAGGGAGCATAGTTGGGTGCCTGGGATCCAAACAGCGTCTGGGACAGTGAGAGACACAAGTGTGGAAATTGCGGAGGAGTTTGCGCTTTACTATGAGACGGTTTATCGGTCACGCACTAAAAGGCGGGAGTGGGAGTGTGATGAGTTTCTGGCCCCCTTTCAGATGCCCACCCTGGATTCGGCCGATAGGGACATCTTGGAGTCTGAAATCACAGTGAAGGAGATAGAAGATGGCATGGGAGATTTGCAGACAGGGAAGGCGCAGGGCCCCAACGGGTTCCCGGGAGAGGTGTTTGGATATGTGTCGAGTAACATAACATAACATACCATGAGTATTTGTAAAGCGCACGTTCACCACTACGGGCATCTTGGCGCTGAAATAACAGATGCTTGTTGTTACCCAACTCAATGGTACTCATTTTATCGACCCCAAATGGATGAAAGGCTGAGTGGACCCGCCGGGATTTGAACCTGTGACCATTAGGTCGAACACAGGCCCCTGCAGTAGACGCATTAGTCCACTGAGCCACCAGACCCGAGTAGAGTTGCTCCACATATGTTGCAAATGTTTAATGAGGCTAAACAGCTGGGGATTCTTCCGAAAGATCTTAGGTCTGCAACGATCATTGTGATCCACAAATCGGGCAAACCGCAGGAACTGTGTAGCTCATGCAGGCCCATATCACTCCTTAACTTTGAAACGAAGGTCCTCGGTAAGATTCTGGCCACTAGACTGGGGGCGGTCATTCAGTCCCTGATCCACCCAGATCAATGGGGCTTTATGCAGCACAGGAGCATGAGGCTTAATTTGAGATGCCTGTTTGGAGTGTTACAGGCGGTGTTGGACCGCCCGAGTGTGCCGGCGGCCCTGCTGTCCCTCAACCCCAATATGGCCTTTGATAGCATGGAATGACAGTACATATATGCAGTTTTGGCCAAACTGGGCTTTGGAGTCAACTTCCGGTCGTGGGTGAAGCTGCTGTATACCGAGCCGCTTGCAAGGGTCCGTGTTAACGGCGCCATATCCAGGGAATTTCGACTGGGACGGGGCACGAGGCAGGGCTGCCCGCTCTCCCCGACCTTGTTCGCCTTGGCCCTGGAGCCGTTGGCGACCTGGGTGCGGGCGGATTCCATGGTAAGGTACATTGACCTGGAGGGGCGGCTGGGAGGAGCGTATATCGTTATACGCTGATGACGTTTTATTGTATGTCGAACGGCCAGCTGCCTCGAACCGGAAACTGATGCAAATCTTGCGCATGTTCGGTGAGTACTCCGGATACCGTATCAATTGGGATAAATCCCTGGGTCATGTACTGGCGGGGCCGGTGCAAGCTTAGCTGAGGAATGTAGGGGGCTGGTTTGGAAGGAGGTATTCCGATACCTGGGTATCTGGCTCACAAAGTCGGAAGCGGAGTTCATGCGTCTAAACGTGTCGGCTCAGTTGGAGCGGTTACATGGGGATGTTGAGAATTGGAGATCCCTCCCACTCTCCTTGATGGGGCGGGCTGTTTTATTTAAAATTATGGCTCTCCCCTGTCTGATATATGTTCTGCAGAGTATGCCCTTCACGATCCCGGAAAAGATCTTTCGGGGGATTGAATCGGAGCAACGCTCTCTGTTATGGATTGGGGGGCGCCCGAGAATAGCTCTCAAGAAACTACAGCGGGGAGTATATGAAGGAGGGCTCGCTGTTCCGGATATACGTCTTTATTATTGGAAGACGCAGTAAGTCAAGATCAATGCGTGGGCGTTCGCCCCGATGGAAGAACCGGCATACAGGGTAGACCGCGTGGTCTTCGGAGATGGTACCTATTTGGCTGCTCTGTACCGCAGGGGCAGTCGCGGCCTACACCTGCCCCCTCAAACGGCTGCGGTGGTGGGGGCATGGAGGCGGGCGTCGAAAATGCTGGGCTGGGAGCCGAAACCTACGGCACAAACCCCGTTATGGGTCGGGAACTTCCTCCCAGAGATTGCGAAATTAAAGGGCCTTCGCCAATGGAGTCTGATTGGTATTGATGTGTTGGGCGATGTATGGAGAAGAGGGGACATGGTGGGATTCCCTGCCCTTCAGGCGGAATTTCAAATGGGGAATGGGGAGTTCCTTCACTACCAAGAGCTTAAACATGCCTTGCACCAACACCTCCATCACGGGGAGCAGATACCAGAGTATGCACCGCTGGAAGATAGGTTGCTAATGGACCCTAATATTGATAAAGCCATTTCCCTCACGTATAAAAAGCTAATCAACAACTTGTCGGACCCCTTAGGGCCCCTGAGGGAGAAATGGGAATCTGATGTAGGGCTCTTGGAGGAGGATGACTGGAGGGAAGCACTACAGAGTCCTCGGGAGGTGGCGTTTCGGGCCCGGTTCAGGCTGGTTCAGCTACGCATATTACACCGTTCCTACACCCCATGCACGACACAATACCGGATAGGTTATGCGGACTCGCAGTTTTGCTTGAGAGGGTGTGGGGAGGTGGGCACCTTCTTTCACATTTTGTGGGACTGCGCCAGGGTCCGGGAGTTTTGGTCCAGGCTGTCAGACATAATGTCGGAAGTGGTGGGCGCGGAGGTCCCACTCGAAGCCAGGTGGCATATTTTGGGTGTGACGAATGACATCACATGGCCAAAGTGGGATACGGTTTGACTGGCACTGGCTAGTATGGTCATCAAAAGAAACATAGCAAGACTGTGGGGAAGTGATGTTTTGCCAACAGTGGAGGACTGGGGACAGGATCTAGACGGGTGCCAGCGGGCCGAAAGAGTGATGTATATAAGCAGAGACTGTCCCAAGAAATGGGAGAAAATATGGGTGGCATGGAGACGGTATAGGGGTGAATCCATAGATACACAGCCTGTGTCCGACTCTGGCTAATATTGTCTTTATATGTCGGTCTTTAATGCTGATCGAACTGTATAAGCTGCTCATATGACTTACTCGATCTCCTCTTTGCCCACTGAATGTACGATGCTGATTACTGCGGGCATGTCACGAACTTGGGTTGTATGTAGGGTTCGAACTGGGGATGATGATTCCAGGATGACCTGTTTGCATTTCTGTACCCTACAAGCTTCAGATGCTGACCGATGGGAAAGTATCTTGGACCTTGGTCTCTGTATGTAGGCCACACTGTTAACGATGATTATATGATTGACTTTGTCTTTTATGTGCTAATGAATTTACGATGCAGCCTAATGTGCGAGTTTTATGGAGCCTGTTATTTCAATAAAAATATTTTTTTAAAGATTTTTCCTCGCAGCCTCCTCCAACCCCAACGAAACACTTTGCTCCAGACTTGAGAATGTAACTCTTCAGCAGACTAACCTGGTCTCTGTATCTGAACCGTGCTCCATTTCGATGTAAAGATTATTTTTGTGTATAATACATTTACTTTAATTCATGATATAATATTACATTCATTGTTAATTATTTAGATATTTTTTTAAGGTTTTATGTGTTTTAAATGTAAATTAATGGATTGTTTATATATTATTTTTAATGTTATATATATTTGATTATATAAATGTACTTTAAAAAATACTTTTTTTTAAATTACATGAATGTTAATTACAATCAAATATGTATAATTATCATCATAATGTTGATAATTTGGACCACAATATTATAGTTCAAAATGTTTTTGTATTTTACATTCTATGTAAACTTGATATTTTTGTTACAGTTTTTTTTTTACACAATACATACCACAATATGTTTGTGGTTGATATATGGCCATACTGACTGCAAATATATGTTCTACAGAAGCCTGAGATAATGTCTAGACAATCTGCCAAGCACAAAACCAACTTGGGTGTGAAGTACCAAACTGGGGATTACCTTTCAAAAATGATTAGTGAGTATTTTTGCCAATATTATCATGTCTTTGTTAATTATTAGTATAGGTCTACAAATTGAGCACTGAGGAGTCTGTGCCTGGCTTAGGCAACAATTAATTCAGGGCTCTGTTGAATTCGGGTATATCTAGCTGGGCCTCTGTCCCTTTTTAAGATGTCATACTGAAGGGGTGGACCTAGGGATTTGTTGATTCTATAGAATTCACCAGGGAGGCCATCAATGAGAGCCCTTACTTTGTCGGTGAGAGTGGTTGGGCATAAATTGTGTATAAAATCTCTCTCCACGGCTGTGTTATTGGAGTATACAGAGTTTAAGTTTGAAAAAAAAGTGGCAATTAAAGGACCGAGGTGTCACAATGGTTTGTCACTAAGCTTTGGTCATCATTTAAACATCGAGAAAGCTGGATTGTTAGATCTGGCATTAATGGTGTGGTTATTTCCAAACTTTTTGCCTTCCATCCTCCTGTTTTGCTAAATCCGTTTTTTCTGGATTTAGGACTATGTACACTTTTTCACTGCTAAAGTTCCTGTGTTTGGGGATATGGCCAAGCCGAGCTGCAAGATGGCCGCTCGATAGTGTGGCTCTGCCGGCCGATCTTACTATTCGACATATATCCGGGACTCATCCATACATCTGCGGCCCAAAAGCAATCTGACAGATGCAGGAATAGCAGCTGAGAAGGCAGCGTGAAATTCAACCGTGAAGAACAAAGCAGTGTGAAGAAAACTGCAGCGAAGTCGGAGAGCGAGCCCATGGCTGGTAAAGACAAAATGGCGCAGACTAAGTGAAGGCGAAACGGCGGCGCCCTCACCGCGACTGACGGGGCATAGTTCAATTATCGGCGCAGGATGATCCCCACCCGCACCAAAGTAGAAAAGGCATGCATAAATAAATACACCACACAACTTTTTTGTTTGGAGAAAATATGGCTGCAGGTTTATTGTATACAACAGTATGCAAATTATGGTGGGTTATCTTACGGGCGATTCAAGGGCAGGTCGCCATATTAACCTATGCTACCCTGCCCGCCTGATGAGCCAAGCACTGTGGAAACCCAATCAGCGCTACCCTTATAGGGGTGATCCCCTTACCGGATCACGTGACACATTGGTCCCTTATTACTCACGCCCCTTTCAGGGTGGAGCGTAGCAAGGCAAGCCCCAGGTTGTTCAGGCCCACAACCGCCCGAAGGACTAACAAGGCGCCGACGGCTTTGTTCCAGGACCCTCCCCTGAGGCTCCTGGGATTTGGCTATGGCACCCTTATTGTGCTCTTGCAGAGGTATTCTTCTGTACCCAGACTGCTTCCAGATCGCCCTGTAACTCCGCCACAGCTCTGGAGGCAGCATCCGTCGCCTACTAAGCCCCCAACCAACCAAACCGCACTTAACTCACTTGCAACCGGCTCCTTCCAGTGTCTCTTGCATGTCCAAGAGAATCAGGTCCATTCCAACCTGTGACAAGTGAACCTCATCGGCATCGAAATAGCCTCTCACCTTAATTTGTATCAGATCATGTCTGATGAACCCAAAACCTCTTTGTTCTGAGAACTTGCGCATTGCGCTGTTAACCCTTTTGCCTGAATGCTCCACTGCTTCATTAGACTTGGCCCCGTGCCACGACAAGCGTGGTACTATTTCCGACCAAAAAAGCTCGCATTGGCCCATGCGTTTGCTGATCTCCCCCAAGTCTGTCTTCATAGCCTGTAGAAGAGCGCCCCTCCCCATTGAGGTGAGATCGTTGCCTCCCAAGTAGATGAGCAGAACGTTGGGAAAACTTCTCCGCACAGCCATGCCCTGTTCTAGTCTGTTCAATAGACCGGCCCACCTCATGCCTGGGAAACCCCACCACTCAAACTTGGTGTGTGGGAACTTTTGCATCCACTTCCTTTGCGGGCCCACTGGGCCAGTCTGGCGACGAACGAGTGGCCGATCACCCCCACATGGAAACCTGTTAAAATAAACGGATGCCATTTTCACACACCAAACTTTAATAATCTTTTGTGCTTGAAAAATGCACCACAAGCTATGCTGATCAGCTTCACTGCACACTTATTATACACATGTTGCATGAAACAGGAACTGAATTACACTGCACACAAATTATTTACAATGGCTCCTTCTAGCTGGGAGCGGAGCGCCAGTTCAACAGGTATTAGGCGTCCCACTCAAGGATGAATGTAGCGCTTAAAACATCCGGATTCCCAGCATCCCACTTTCTTGATGCCTTCCTGCCCCATGCCCGCCTTAAATGCTGCAGTGGCCGCCACAATCCTAAACGAGTGGCTTGAATACTACTTGTCTGAGCGGGCAAGGCCAGCCCGCCTGAGGCAAGCACCCATGACCTTATCTATTTGGAATTTAGAGAGAGGTACCTGATCCACATGTATGAGGAAGTAACCCGGGACATTGGGGCAGACTGCCAAGTATTCTTTGCATCTGGCGTCTGGGCAGTATCTTAAATCCCCCAGTGGCATTAGGACTATGTCCATCCCCTTCCCAGTTTGGTCTGTTTTAGACCTTCTGAGGTGAATCACCAGTTTGTCTGACACTTTCACATCGTGGCTGCATAATGCGTCCCCCGACTGGTCAGTTTTTGCCCTAGCCACCAGTTCTCTACTTCTGAATGCCCGAAGAATGCGAGGCAGAAAGCTGCCGCAAAGAGTCTAGCCTCAAACTGCGAGAGGGAAACCTGTTCCACAACGTCCAGCATGGCTTGGAGTATGTGAAACTCAATGGGCACCCTGGTATCTTGGCCTCTGACTTCTTCTCTGGCCCACCCTTTTAAAGCTGCCCTGATCAAAAAAGAATTAGTGGGGTCCTGCTCTCCTCGCAACTTAGCGTTGTGGGTTAGTGCTGACAAATGACGCTGCACCCATGAAATACTCTTTGTCTGCTTCTTAGCCCATAGTACAAAGCCCTGCATCCGTTGTTCTAATGGATGCTCTGCTTAGCCTAGAGTCAGTGAAATCTTCTGGAAAGTGGCAAGCTGATTCCTGTATCTCTTCCTGGTCCCAGGTGCGAGAGCACATTCGCCCATCGCTCTTAGTTCTTGTTCCATTGTAGCAGGTGCCAAAGCTGAGCAGGGAAGGGGGTCATCGTCGCTCTCGCTCGCAGCCAGGTCTCCCGGAAACGGAGCCACTGAAATGGAGAGAGAGCGTCAGCTGCTACACTCTTGCTCCCCTCTATGTGTCTAGCCCTAAATTCTACATTACAGTGCAGGCAAACCCTGCCCAGCTCCCTCAACAGACACAACACCAGAGGGCATTTGGCTATCTGCCCATTGATGGCCTGTACCACCGCCATGTTGTCAGACCAGAAAACCACCCTCCTGGCTGACAGCGCATCTGGCCATAGGTTAAGTGCGATGTTTGCGGTTACTTTCTTTCTACGCCAAGCGTTTGGCCACTTTTGCACGCACCACTCGCAGTCCATTATCGCGCCAAAGCCCTCCCTGCCTGAAGCATCCGTGAAGAGGCAAATCTCTGGGCTGCCAGCCCAGGGGGTCTCCAGATGACTACACCATTAAAGCTCAGTAGAAACCCATGCCACATGAGCAGGTCCTCTTTTAAGCCCTTCAATAATATCACCATGTGATGCTTCCTTTGCATGTTAGCTGTGGCCCTTGCTAGTCTCCCTGCAAAATTCAGCTTCCCTAAGAGGCTCTGAATGACACACAGAGGCGCTTTGTCTTTGCCTAGGAGTGCTTGGATATCCAGCCGTAATGCTTGCACTTTCTCGGCCGAGAGCCTGGACACGCCCTTGACCGTGTCCATCTCAATGCCCAGAAAAGTAAGGACCTGCGCCGGGGCGGACCCTCGGTTTTCCCCGGCGCCAAAGGCACCCTCGAGCGCCCTGCCAGCTCCTGAAAGTGAAGTAGTGCTATGCTCCACTCCTGTGTCCGTGGGTAGTGTGTGACTCCGACAGTGTTGTACAACCAGGTGAGTGCCCACTGTAAGAAACTGCTAAACGCCTCATAGTAAGCGCAGGAAACTGCGCAACCCATTGGCATGCACTTGTCAAAATAGAATTTGCTCTGCCATTTGAAACCCAGAAGATGGTGACTCTCGGGGTGTACTGGGAGCAGGCGGAAGGCTGATTCTATGTCCGCCTTCGCCAGCCATGCCCCCTTCCCTGCTCTCCTGACCATGTCAACCGCCATGTCGAAAGAACAGTACAACACGGGCATGTTCCGTCCTCCAACCAGTGTTTAACTGAATTGCCTTCTGGGTAGGGCAAGTGATGAATGAGGCGGAAGGCCCCATGTTTTTTTTTGGGACCACCCCTAGCGGAGAGACCAGGACAGGAAATTTTCCAGTGGGGGGTTGTCAGATGGCCCTGCTACCTTCCCGAAGACATTCTCCTTCATGATCTTATCATGCACGACCTGCATGGGATCTTAAAGCCATCTATGAAACCCTCAGCCAGGATCCTGCTGTCTTTTGTGTTGGGGTACGCCCTGATCATGGGGATGAGGGTTTCGATGCAAATAGGTGAGGGTCCCTTTCCAGATGGAACCTCAATAGAAGCAGCTGCTGGAGGTGGGAGGTAAACTGGGCTAATGGTGCAGTTATTAACTGGCGGAGGTAGGGGGCCATGGGAGGGGACTGCGCTAATCTTTTTGTAATTTGTGTGCTTGTTGGCAGCTGGCTTACTGCCACAAGACGCTGCTGGGTGACCTGCACCACACTTGCTGCAAATGTGCCCAAATTTGCAGGCATCTCCCCATGAGCAAGACCCTGCGTTGTACAGTCTACAAGAATTTGAATTGAATTGTTTGCCCCCCCCCTTCCTTAGTGGCCGCCTCCTCGGCCTCCCCGAAAGGACTGTCGGAAAGGACGCTTCGCTATATATTTCTGTCCCTTGACACTTACTTGCCCCCTTCTATATTTTGAGGCGCCCTTGACGTCTGCTCTAAACTTCCCCATGCACTCCACCCAGAGCTGGATCTCCTTTTGGTCCCAGCTCAAATCTGGACACATAGCCATTCTCTTTCTGAATTCTCGATCGTAGTTGTACCACCCGATGCCCCCTGTTGTTTCAGCCTCTTCATGGATTACGCGAGAGTACTGCCACATGGCAGGGGCCTGGTCTGGACATTTTTCTGACACCACTGCTGCTAATATAGCGAAGGCATCCCCCCAATTCTTAATTGTTTTCTCTGGCCAATTCTGGAATTTGACCTTTTTGTCTTCGTCCTCCCCCCCCATTCTCCTAGTGTCTTGCCCATCTACCCCATGCATGAGCAGGGTAAAGATGTCCACAAATTCCCGCCTCCAGATACCTTCCTTCGCCGCAAGTGGTACCTCCCAGGCCAGAGAGCAGCGACCCGATTTGAGTGCTGCTACTGTGACGAGCGGCACTGTTGGTCCTGTGTCTACCTTGCCTGCCTCTGTCGGTACCACCGGCTTGGGAACATCTAAGGATTTACCAGACAGCGGGGCAGTTACGCTAGATGGACTGAGACTGGGGTAGGGAGGGGTTGCTGGTCGCTGTGCAGTGGGTGCAGGCCCTAATAGCACGCTTGAGGTTGTGATGCCGCTACCGGCTTGGACCTCCATACGATCCTGCTCTGCAGCTAACTGCGCTGTGCCCCCCTGCTGAGACCTTGCTGCTGTACCATCGTCCCTTGACCCCGGTAATTGCGGGACACATGCAATGCCAGGCGCTTCTCCCCACACTTGCACAATGGATGGTGCACTCCCCCCTCTAGAAGCCTCGGCCACAGGCGTTGGAGTACGTACTGAGTCTACAAATCATGATTTAAAGTCATCCAAGATGCTCAGGATGGAGTCCATCATCTTACCGAATTTCTCAGAGTTCGTGTCGCTAACTGTGACTGTTGGAGACGGGCCAGCCGGGATGACCGCAGGTACTGATGCTCACGGGGGAGGGTGAGGGGGGGCTCACCGTTCCCTTTTGTCTGGCGGCTCAGGCGGAAACTCCTTGTTAGTCGGCCGGCGAGCATCTTTCGACCTCCCGTGAGCGGCCTCCACCGGCACTGCTGTCACCACCGCAGGCAAATCCTCCATTACGCCAGAGTCTGCCTGTTCCCGGGCGTCAAGGATCTCTTTGGCCCAGGAGACTCCTCTAGCCTTTGCTATGTCCAAAAAGTCTGCCCAGATTGCTTCTTGCGATGTGCTGGGCTGTGACTCATCCATGGTGGTGAGTTGGGAAAACAGGAGGGGAGGGGATCCTTGGCTATCCATGCCTCTGAGCCGCCGTGCAGAACCTCACTCGGGTCCTGCAGAGATAAAGGATCATGAATATGTGCCCCCTTAGGGCCTTACCGCTGACCTGTGGGTTCAGCCCCTCCCCCCCAACTCTGTCCTACCAGAGTCCCTCCCCCTTGTCCTTCAGTACTTACTTCAAAACGTTGTTTCCTGACTCGCCCTAGCGGGACAAGTGTTTAATGCTCGCATCGGACGTCCGAATGCGGTTGACCCTGTGAAAGGGTGGTGGGAGCGATGTCCGTGATATCGCCCCTTGCAAAACGACAGAGGGGGGGCGGCTTCTCTATGCTGCAAACAAAACAAAGATTTAAGCACTTATCCGCCCTACCGGTGGGTCTCTGGAGGTAATTCGATTGAGAGGGGGGCTGGGAAATGGAGGTCTGAGAAGAAACAAACGGGGGGTGGAATAGGGGTGGCGGTGTTTACCTCGAATGCTTCCCCTATGCCTCGTTCCTGGCTCGGTCGACCGTCTAGCGATAGTCTGATCCCCTTCCGAAAAGAACAATGATAAGTGCGAACCTATGAAGCTGCTTATTATCACCCCTTCCCCGCATCCACCGCCGCTGCCGAGCAGGGCCCCACCAACTCACAGCTTCTGGTGTTAGCGTGTTCCTGATCGACCACTTGGTGTTAATGCTTGTACCGTCGGTGAACCTTGGTGAGAAAATTGAGAAACATTAGGTTGCCTCTGGGACAACCACTCGAGGCATCCCTGCCTGGAGGCGGGGGGTTGTCTTCTTGCCGTGCTTGCGACCACAGCTATGTATTATTACTCCCCTGATGCGGACCCTCAGTAAGGGAAATAGAGAGGTCCTGCTGACCGCGTGATGAGGGGGGGGAGGGGTGCTTTTTCTTTACCTTCCGGGATCCGCCGTGACTTTTCCTCCGCTGTACGATTGTCTGCCTATCAGCTATTCATCTGTTTAAAAGAAGAACGATTAGAACGGCATATATAACGGCGGCTTGGTATCCCACAGGCACCCCACCCAGCCCCCACACCGTGGCTGCTGGGCCCCTCAACAACACTCACTGCTTCTGAACGATTGTGCAGGCCAGTGGCCTCCGTCGCTCCTGCCACTCGATTCTCAGCGACTATACCTGTATAACGTGGTAATAGAAAGACAATGGTTATGACCCTTGCGAGGTGTCGCCTGAAATGAGTCCCCAATGTAGCCCTCTCTTGACGTAGGTCAGCCCATGCCCACCGGTCCCCTTCTACCAAACGTGCATGCTCCACAATGTTAGTCCCCCTAGAATACCTCTGCGAATCTGCCGCCCGGTCCAGCTGCTTGATTTGCCTTCGGCTTAGTGCCTGCTCTTGCCGTCTCTACGGAAATTCTGAGGGTGGCAAAAGACAATATACGTTGTTAGCATTAGCAGTACCTTGGACCTCAACAGAATCATACCACATGGCATCGCCATAGTAATAGAGCCAAACGTTCAAGGGGCGTCGGGGGGCGATGTGCATGAGACCCCAGTGGTGCGCTGAGACCCATACCCAGGGTTGCAGTGGGCAGAAGGTGGGGGTGATGAGGGGGGCACTAGCTACTCAACCTTCATGCCCAATCGCCCATGACCAATCTCCCCTTCGCAGTGCCCACCGAACAAAAGGCATCCTTCAGTCTTTTTTTTATTTATGCTTGCTTTGCCTTCGGCTTAGTGCCTGCTCTTGCCGTCTCTACAGAAATTCTGAGGGTGGCAAAAGACAATATACGTTGTTAGCATTAGCAGTACCTTGGACCTCAACAGAATCATACCACACGGCATCGCAATAGTTTCAGAGCCAAACATTCAAGGGGCGTCGGGGGGCGATGTGCATGAGACCCCAGTGGTGCGCTGAGCCCCATACCCAGGGTTGCAGTGGGCAGAAGGTGGGGGGTGATGAGGGGTGCACTAGCTACTCAACCTTCATGCCCAATCGCCCATGACCAATCTCCCCTTCGCAGTGCCCACCGAACAAAAGGCATCCTTCAGTCTTTTATTTATTTATTTTTTAATATTGCAGAATAAAGAATTGCGTAAAGCATGTTGCATAGCTGCAGGCAAAAGGTCTCTCATGGGACTTGCCCGGCCCACCACTGCCCTAATCTCGCATTGGAGTGGTTGACCCGGGCCATTCTCGAAGGTGGCCTCCCGCGGGGGCCGCACGCAGCTTACGCAAAATATGGCAGCCGATAAGAGCACCATTGCTGCCCCGGCCGCTCCTGCCTCGCCTGGCGACAGCCGTGTCGGGGGATTGACATACGGGCAACATGCAAGCATGCGGGCATCCGCTCCCGTCCCCGTGCCAGCCCAGCCGTGCTCTGCCCTGCTCCAAGGTGCCGCGTGCGGGCGGGAGGACCATCGTGAAACCTTATTTTTTAAATTATGGCTGTATTTTTTTTAACCCCTTAAGCGCAACGGCCGACGGCAACGCTACCTCCCCAGTGCTGCGCACGACCGTTGTCCGACGGGCCAGCGCTCGTTATTTGAACGTTCAGCACTGGGTGCTGAACGTTCAACGCAGCAAAGAGGTTAAATTATGGCTTGCGGGCGGAAGCACCCTCGTTAAGCTATATTATAATATTATGGCTGCAGGCACTGCTCTGTGTATAGAGTGCGATGCTCATGCACCCGTCCCCGAGGAGGAGGGGGGCTCTGTGACTCTCCCCTGGACGCCATGAACTGCTCCCATGGCGGGGGCCCCCAGCCCACAAATGGAAATTGGAGCGCTTTCCATTCCACGAGCACCCTATTTACATTACACATTCAGGCATGATGGGATTAAGTGATTCACCCAGAATCATAGGATGTGGATGCGCCCTCGAGGCTCGAACCATGTTCTCCAGCACCGTCGGCAATTTAAGTCCCCTGGACGCCATAACTGCTCCTATGGTCGGGTCCCTCAGCCCAACAACGGAAATTGGAGCGCTTTACATGAGCACCGTATTTTCATTACACATTCAGGCGCGGGTTGATTAAGTGATTTGCCCAGAAACCCGGCTGTGGACGTGACCTTGAGGCTCGAACCCTGGTCTTCAGTACCAAAGTCTGCAATTCAAGCCGGCGGGCAATATCTTCCCCCACGAAACCTGTTTGTCAGCATCTGACAATGAACTTGGCAAATGCGGCTGTCCGACGCAGCGGACGCCCACCCCCGACCCTTACAGGGGCAGCCAGGCTATGTTCCCTCTCTATTTCTTCGACCGCACACCCTGGCCCCAGCAGCTGATAGGGGAGTGGGGGGGGGACGGGGCGGGCATGCAACTGCTCACCAAGGGGGGTTTTGCTAGGGAGGCACGGGCCAAACGATCAACAATGCTCCCGGCCACCAGCAAACGCCCCACCGCAGCATTAAACAGCCACAAAAACCCGAGCCCGTGTGCCCCGACGTTTCCCACGTCACTTATGGCG
The DNA here is from genome assembly GCF_964261635.1 of Lissotriton helveticus. Taxonomy (NCBI): domain Eukaryota; kingdom Metazoa; phylum Chordata; class Amphibia; order Caudata; family Salamandridae; genus Lissotriton; species Lissotriton helveticus. The sequence continues at coordinate 207,778,852 of NC_136063.1, read as the reverse complement.
GGTGGTGGGGGGGGGTGTCGGGTATTTAGGCTTCCCCCTCCCTCTAGGCGGCCTCTTTGTCGTCCTTCTTCCCTCGATGTTGCCCTCCCTGCCGCTTACCCTACATCTCAGGGGGTGGGGGGAGCTATGCTTGTAATATTTGTTATTTGTGTTGCAGGAGGAGTTACAGGACGATCCAGAGGTGAAAGGTACTCAGGAGTACCCTATGCAGAAGCACAAAGGGTGCTGAGGCCCAATATCCCCGGGAGGTCTGTGCGGTGGACCCTGGGGTGCGACGGCGCCCCGTTATCCTACGGGCGGTTGGTAACCTGGACAACCGGGGGTCGCTTGAATGCTCCGCCCCTTGTAGGGGGGGGGGTGTGAGCAAGAGGGTGGACCAATGGTTCACCAGATATGGGAGGGGCTATCCTCTCACCACAACCGCTAAGCACCGTCTGGCCAAGGCCGCAGGCTACTAAGTTATGCTAATAAACCTGCAGCTACTTTTTCCCAACATCAAGTTGTCTTGTCTGTTCATTTATTTAAGTGCAACATGTTTATTGGAGGGTTGGTGTGTGGGCCGATATTGGCACTACGCCCACACTCATAGAAAAGACCCAAAACACCGAAATATACCGTAACAGACATTTCTGAATTCGTGTGCACACCGCCATTGTACAGAACATTGACTGGTGCCTGGTCCCCCGAGTATCGCGGCGCCTCCAAGACGTATCACAAGGATGCTGCTCGATAAACATCAGCTAATCCGTAGAATCAGGGCCTGTATTCCGAGCTGCAGTGGCACATCCTTGAAAGACTCAGGTTCGAGGCGCCCGGCAGGACTAGGCTCAGTGTATCTACACAATGTAGACAGGCGCTACGGGAGGACAGCAGCAATGGGGAGAACAGACAACAAACAGGCTAAAATCACCTTTGAAAAACGGTTATCCAGAATACAGGACATTGACCCGAAGCAGATCACTGTGGTGCCTGAAACGCAGATGGAACCGGAGCAAGAGGACAATATCAAAACCATAGTGAAAGAAATGAAATAGAGCGACAAATGTACAGTAGAGACAGAGAGGTGAGATTAATACAGAGGCAGAGAAAGAAAGGCTGGCAGAGTTATGAGGTTGAGAGGGAGGTAGATGATATTAAAGAGTGGTAGAGAAAAGGTAGAGAGGGTACGTTGAAACAGACAATGAGGATAGATGTAATTTCTTTTATGTAATTCCTACCAAATGTATCAGAGGGCAGGAGGAGAGCTAACATTTGGCACGCTACAAATGCTGAACAGCCAAATTAAAAAAATAATCTATTATTAAGCAAACCATTTACAGGTACGGGGCAGGGCTGGAAGACAGGGTCTCTTGGCAAATGCCCACTTCTACTATACCATATAATGGCTCTATCAATTAGGTGTTTGGGGGACATTTGACCAGGTTGAGGTCTGTCCCCCTGGAGGATTAAAGGAATGGTGCATTCCAGGGGAATGTGCACCTTTTGGGCTACATACCGTTAAAGGATGTAGCCCAATGCATTTATATGTGGCCAGTTTGGGCTGCCACCCACCATCTTGAGGTTAGGTAACATGAAGACAGCCCTTTGTAGTGGGCCCTGTTTGCTTTCTGGTGGGACATTGAGCATATGGAGATGGCAGAAGATAAAGTGCAGCAGGCGCTCTGCCTTCTGTTTGAAGTGGAGCACTTGGGTTTGGTGGTTGAAGGTGCTGTCGCAGAGCCGGTTCGCCCGGCGAGGTGCGTGTCCAGCGGAGTAGCCTCTGCTTTGCTGGCATGCTCCCCGCCCCAAGGCAGAGCCAGTGGGAGTCAAGGATCCCAGGTAGGGAGTCAGGCTACTCATGTGTAAGGAGAGCGGTCCGAAGGCGAGACAAGATCGGGGAGGGTCAGGCGTGGGGCCACACTTGATAAGCAGCAGCAATAAAGCCGCGCTGACAGCACAAGGCAATCCCCCGCTTGGGCCCGGGGAAAAGTTTCTGTATTGTATGCAACGTGGGCGGGCTGGCATGGGCGAAGGCCTGGACAAGATGGCCTGGGGGGCAACGATATGACCTTGGGTGGACAGCAAGGCCGGGAGCAGACCGTGTGGTGTGGCTGCATTTGGCACAAGGCCCAGTCTCTGGAGGCAGCAGGGGTCGAGTAGTGGGAGCAGTGCATCAGTGATGTAGGCCCCAGGTATGCACATATCAGTACGGTGATCAAGTAGGCAGCTGGGCTCCTACGGGAGGAGGAATCTCAGTACAGTGAGGTTCAGGAGGGAGGGATGGAGGGGAGGGGAGGTCAAGGAAGATCTGCCCCCTTCCAGGAACATCAGCGAGGCCAGATGGTTTGGGGGTAAGTCCAGGATATCCCTGGGGAAGTATGATTGGTTGGAGAGGGTACCTCTCAGATTACAGGCAAAGTCGCTAAGGGAGAGCACTGGGGGGGGACACTGCGGGAGCAAGGGACTGATGAAGATAAGCGGGTCCATGATGGGACAATTACCCAAGGCCCAACCTTAGGGTTCAAGCAGGGGCCCAGTGTCTGCCTTAGTGGCGGAACTTTTGGAGTGGAGCGAGGTTGAAGGACAGGAGGAGGTGGAGTGTGAGAATGGGGCACCGGGTAGTAGCAGGTGGGAGTGGCAGGTAGAGGTGGGTAGGAACAAACCCCAATTGTTGTACTCCCGTGGAGGTCGAGGGGGAGTGGAGGCGCAGGTGCGGGCGCAGGGAGGACTGCTCAGAGGTGTAGCGGGTAGTGAAGAGGTGGCCGCAACCAGCTTACAGCAGGCGTGCGGGCGTTGGGGAGGAGGGTTTCAGATACGGGGTGTCAGCAGGAATTTGGAAGGTAGTGGGGTGCTAGGATGGAATAGGCAGACTATAGGGGTTCAAGGGGCCTGCACACTGGACCTATCCTCTATTTTGCAAGTGGCAGGTGTTGAAATTGGCACTTTCTGGTTGGCTGAGAGAGGCAGAACCTACCACTCCCATCAGGGGCGGGTGACAACACACCTGCGCTCACCCTTTGGTAGCTTGGCACTGAGCAGTCAGGCTTACCACAGAGGTAATGTGTAAAGCATTGGCACAGCACTCACTCATGATAAATACCTTAAGCGTCACAAAAGAGACTTTGCATGTGATGTATGTAAATAATGTTTGCATTCAACACACATAATAATCAACATAATAGGAGCATCATGTATTTCTGGGCATAAATCACACGCAGAATTATTACAAGCAGTACTAGGCCCAATTGTATTCGACTGTCATTAGCAATATGCAAACTTGGGATAGATCCTATTCTACGCCAGCCCCCCAGCACCGTTATGCAGTACAACACTTTGTCCACCCCAGGCCCAACCTAGCGGTGCATATATTTCAATCCCATGCAGTTTGAGAGGGCACCCCAGGTCACAACAATATCAACAATATATTCATGCACAGTTATACCACTTTTTAGTAGCACTGCGGGCCAAGGGGGAAACAAATGTTAAAAAACGTAATGCTCCTTTGGCAAGAGATCAACATGCTAGGCAAACCTCCGTCAAGTGTCATGAATCACAGGTGGTTCCCCACAGGCACTCCCACACACTCACTCCACACCGATACAGGGTGCAACAGATATCAGTCTACACGGAACACCCTCGCACACATACACACTCAGCACCCAAATGCGGTGCACTGAATCCTTGCAAGTCAATTAATTACACACTGCAAACTCTGTGGCCCCAAGCCTACTTCCGCCTTCCAACTCACCCCAAATATCCTACACCCATGGATTAGAGACACCCCATCCATCCCCTGGACACTAGGTCACAAGCAGCCAAAGTAACTCTTAGTCAGGGTCCGGGAAAAGCAGGTGGGGGTAAGTAACAAGGTTGATTAGGGGGCCATTGGCAAAAGGGATTTGGCAGCCTCTCAAGATGTTCATCCACAGGATGTGGAGCAGAACCATGCCGGGGCAGTAGTCAGTCACATCAAAGGGGCCCAAAAAGTCCTTTCAGCACAAGCCAAGTTCTGCGAAGCATAGAGGGGTCACACAGTCTCTCGACACACTTCTGATGTTTCTCAGAAATTTTCCTCCATCCCAGTCAGTGACTCTCACCCCCAGGCCAGTACTACCTGCCAACACAGTGTCAATGGGACAGGCCAGGTACGGAGAGGGCAGCTGGTCCGCCACGCTGAGGGCACAGTAAGGGAACCGGTATTGAATGGAAAATGAAGCAGGGGGGGTGCTCGGGTGGAAGAGGCTCCCATCAAGTATGAGTCAATCAGAGTTGCACCCAGGCAATATGGGCACAACGTGGGGTGCGTGGTGACACAGGTAGCACCAGACCATTCCAGTCACATGCAATGGAGAGTTGCAAATTCTGTACCACACAGGAAATGAGGCACAGCTTCTGGTGCACCTAAATATTGGCAGCACCAGAAAACTCCGGTCACCAACACAATGAAGAGTTGCAATTTTCATACCTCCCTGGAAATGAGGCACAACGTCCGGTGCTCAGTGATATTGGTAGCACCAGACAATTCCGGTCACACACACAGGCGCAAGTTCAGGCGGAATGCCTCAAGACTCAGAACGAGGCACTTCTACGGTTATGCCCACACCTCCGAGGGTTGCAACCTGTGAATCGGAATGGGCATGCAGTCAGTGTTTCGCATGAGAGAGAAGCAGCAAGATTGATGAAGCGGGCCACGTTGGGTCTCGCTACCGGTTAACTCGCTCACCATGAACGAGACGCTTAATATACAATGGTCCCCACGATGCAGGAGCCACTCGCCTTAGATGTGGGCCAGTCATCGGAGCTCCCCACCAGGCGATCAGATCTCCACGCACAATTCTAGTTCCACGGCCATGCCACACTACCAGTTGGAATTCAGCAGATGATTGAGAGGGCACCACACTTCAGGTGTCACAAGTAGACAGTGTGAGTCCCTCTTAGGAGGTCATAGGGGATCTTTGATGTCAGTTAGCCCAGGCAAACCACTATTTAGGAAGGGCACGCAGTCCCTTTCAATGGCAGTAATCCTCATTAAGCACAACAGAGTCCTCTGGCAATATGCACCACTTAATCCAGGTTCTCCGGTCCTATGTCCCCACAAACGTATCTCACTCTTTGCTGAAGTATGGCACCAGTAGTTATACCGGAGTGTGTCTTTGAAGTTGAACCACAGTTGTCTCCCCTAAATTTCATTCATGTCTGCCATGAGGCCATGGAATGCAGATCTTTGTCTTTAGTGAGGCCATGATCTGGCTGCAGAGGCTAAGTGTCAAAACCTCTTTCTCTCCAGCGGGCCTGCAAATGGCAGAGGTCTGTTGTTCCAGTTGCATGCCCAGTGCTTGATGGCTGTTGCTGGGGAAATCCCAGATGTGCTCCCCCAACCTTGATTGTGGTCTGGAGCCAAGCACTAAGACACACAGAGTTTTGGAGCACGAAAAAAAAACATCCAGTAGTGGCAATACGCGAAGTATTACAAAGCCACCCTGACCACTGGCAAGGGGTTGTTGCTGCAAATCCTGTAGTGTAGTTCCTATCTTCCCAATAGGCTCTGCGCATTGGAATAGTACCTACAGCAGTAAAGGCCTAGGCCAGACGTTAACTAGGTCTACTACTGTCGATACTAGACTTAATTTTTGGGTTTGCCAGCTAAGCTCAGAGTTCGCTAGAAACTTTCTCGAATGTTCAAGGAAGGATTAACTCCCCTGATTAGACAAGAAGGGATTTAGTTTCTGACAACCATAGAACATGACAACTTTGCTCTCCCCTAATCAAGAGTCAATCTCAAGAGTCGTGTGAGCACAAGGCAATTATTTTACTCAGTCAGTACGTGCATTCTTAGTCTCATCAGAATGTAGAGAAAAGGAAGAGACGGGCGTGTTCAATAAAAGATGTTATTTATTGATCAGTCTCTTTTCTCGTACAAGAGAAATGGATCGATATTATTGCAATACTTATTGTTAAGTAAAGTGCATACATTAAAAGCAATAGTATAAAATAATACTGTAAAAACATTGATATGGTTTCTGAGCCATATGATGTTTAAAATGATTAAAATATATTTACATACACATATACATTTGACTAAACGTACTCAACTGGTGTTTCTAAATACGCCTACCCCGTGTACCTGACCTAAGTCTAATGCGTGGGCGGGAATAGAAAGTTACAGTTTAAGTTAAGTTTGTTTTTGCCAAGTGAATAACTAAAGAATTCTCTGTGAGGGGTTATTCAGTTCTGTACCTGGAAGTTAGGATGAATGAGGAATGGTATCTCTTTCTCTGCTCTCGATATTCCAGGCTGCCTGCGAGGGCTGCCCAGAAGCGCCGGTGCTGGGTCTCTCGGCTTGAGATAGCAGCGCGTCTCTCAGCGCGTCAGGAAGGCGGGGCTGTTGCCTGCGGGGTCTGCTTCTGCTCTCGGCTTCGGCAAGTATGGCTGCTCCGTCTTGTCACCACGCGTGTGTTTGCATAGGGCAAGGTCGGCAATATTTATACCTTAAAGGTGCCGGGATTGACGTAAGGATGGACATAGGTACGTCAATAAAGATGTCATACGACTTGCTCGTTAGCACATTCTTTACTAAAGTTCTCTGTGAAATCAAAACAATGGCCGCACGGATTATCCAGGTTGTCATAGGTTTGATTTGTTATGAGAACGTCGTATGCCTTATCAGGGGCTGGAGGAATGTCGCTTGTCTAATTAGATCTCAAGCGTTATGACCTAATCAGATAACACGTTCCTGTGCCGTAGTGTGACTGCGTCAGATAACGGTATCTGCATCATGGGGGTTTTCTTGCCTCATGGGCTGACTGTTAGTTAACTAGCTAGGTAGTTTAACCAGAATAGGGTCAGGAATAGGGGGATCGATTCAGAACCTATAGAAATACACGACACCCACTCCACGCTAACTATGGTCATATCTACTAATCTATGCATAGTATAACATAGTACAACATACTATAGAGTATAGTGTATACCTTACCACCCCAAAATACATAAATGCATTTTGAAATTTTCAAATATACTGAAAAATTGCAGTCATATATTGTATGCACTTAAGCTATGAATTAAATGCAAAAGTAAGCACGCATTTTATGCATTATTGCTTGTTGGTATATGAGAAATACACATGAAATGGCTCTTAATATGGCTATACAGAAAGAAAAGTCGAAACCATTTCATCACATAATATATTTTGTGAACATACCAGCGGGCAGCTAAAGTCTATATAAAGTCTATAAAGTATCTAAAAATAGAAATCTTAGTTCTCTAGGAATAGTTTTCTTACTTTAAGCAGAAGATCAGTGTCCCGGGGAAAAAATATATAGAAAAATATCTTAAGGGCTTGCTGAAAAAAGTTGCTGTCCGTGAACTGGATTGTAATTGTTCATGTGACTTTATTTTTAAAGTTGAAGGCCGAATTCAGGGAACGCCGTGTGCGAGTTTACTCAAAAGTCTCTATTTCTGTTCCGGAGAGAACATCATATCATTCAGGCTTTCGAAAAAACTGTCAACAGCTTCATGGGAAAGTTCCTCTAAGTCGGAAATAGGGGTAACCATGCATTCGTGTGCATGATTGTCTCCATTGACATTCTGATTTGCATTGCTGACAGAAGGTCGTACCTGTTCGATGCTGCTTTCATCTTGAATTTCACTACTCTTCAATCGTAGTGGTGAAGATTCCAGGAATGCCGTCATCAGAATTGGCAGCCTTTGAGGGCAGCACAGTGCGTGAACCTTGATAGGAACCAACAGTGTATCTGCATCCACCGGCGCATCCGATTGTAGCGTCAGACAGGTGTCTAACACGCATTCTTCTCCGCATAGCAGACACCTTAGTACAGGTAAAACACACCTTTGCCACATTGGTCGAAATGATAGAAACCAAGTCATGTTTAGGTCTCTAAGCCGGGAGAGTTCCAGGATTTTTGATATCCGGTCCCGGTATCCAATGGCTAGGATCGTATCTTCCATTGTCGCGAGAGTTTGATCTGTGACATGGGTTGCCATAACGAAAAATAAGGACTAGGAAGAGGATTCCTGCAATTAGTCCCAGGATCAGGGGAAGTCCGCCAAAAATCGAATGGACGAAATCTGGAAAAATACCCAGTATGGCTTTGAATGGTGTTAATGCCATCGAAAATACTGTCTTAAATACCTTTGAGACCCCAGTGGTATCAGAAATATTTAAGATTTCGCTCAGGATTTCCGCGAAATGTACGGGGGAATTAGTTGATAATAATGTATGTATCTCTGCAGTCGTCCTTGCGACTTGTAGATCATACGTTTCTTTAGATGACGTGAGCCTTGTAGGCGTCTGAAGAAGCACTGTTTTCATTCTGCTTAAAGTATCTATTCGAATAGAAGTAATTTTCAAACCGGGCCATGCCCTTGCCTCCCTGTCTGGAAAGGAGCTGGGGAACAAAGAACGTCCACAGCACTTGACCTTCGCCGTCGTAGTGACGAGATAAGGAGTCCCGGGCATAAGACTACAACATCTGCGGTCTACAATAAGAATGTAACTCCCATTATAGAGTCTTTGAAAGAATGGTTCTATTTCAGTTGCAGGTGCGCCTTGCTGGTGACATGAAAGGTTGTATGAATTCCCTTCACAGGCTCCGTGCAAACTAATACCGTTACACAGAAGCGTGCCGCTTAGTGACATAGCACAATTGTTGCCACTAAGAAACACTTTCTGTCCTTTGTTACTGACACATGCATGTGAATAGGGCAGGTTCCAAGTTGTTTTAAGGTACCCCTTTCCCAATTTCTCGTACATGCCAGCCTGTATATATTTTTGGCAGTATTGAAACCTGAAGGTTGAGATTGGAATATTTATGATTCCGTGGATTATCCATTCACTGACAGGTCGTTCTGACATTGTCATTGGTAATCTTTCTAGTTTTTCAATGCTCAAGATTGTATAATCAGCACCCTTCTGCGCCATACCGATTTGTCTATCAGTAAGGTTAAAGATTTGGAATAGTGACGTTGTGTTGATTAAACGCCAAGGCACATAGCCTGAACGCAGATTTTGTAACGTCCAGCCAAGCTGTACAATAGAACGCAATTGTGACTGTCCATGTTGTAATAACAGTAAGTCTTGCGATAATATATCGATTGCTGAAGACACAATGCTGTCCAATGAAAATATTCTGGAGGACAGAGTCATTAACCCATTGTCCACTACAGAAAGTGATTTTTCCAAATTAATACGATCAATTTCACGTATTCTCTCTGCTGTCTCAATTTGAGTAACCTTCCAGGCCTCATTGTATGCTGCATATACAGAGGCTGCTATGAAACGCTTTTGACGCTGTTTGCGTGGTCCCATTATGAAATCACGCAAGTCAGCACCATCAGTAAGTAAAGTTAGGTGTTGCTTAATTTCAGGCAGTGTGGAAGTCTGTAGCCATTGAAGGCATAATTTGCCCACACTGTAGGTTGTTATTATCCCTGGGTGATGTCTTTGGGGATATCTAGGGTCTGGCCTGGTCATTTTAAAACCCTGTGTTTTATTCAGGAATCTATCTTGACAGTTATTTGTATCTGTGGGCCAGATCAACCATTGTTTCCAATCAGGATGTGTTCTGTTTTGGTTAAGTATATGGTTTATGTCTATTTCTTCATCTGTTTCAGAGCTATTGCTAAACATTGTCGGCTTTGGAATAGACAGGTTATTTAAATCTTTGATTTTGGCTAAGCCAAGACAGGTGGTTTGTTGAACAGTGTCATTTAAAAATATCATTTGTTCTGGGATCATGCAGGCTCTAAACAAAGCTTCTAAACCCTGTACTTGCCATTCTTTTGTACCCCAAACACTTTTCAAATCAACATTTTTGTCCCAATAATCAAATCCAAAAGTATTCATTTTTTCAAAGAACGAATCAGAATAAATCAATTTTGTGTTGGTTATCATGGTTTTCATCCCTGTCTTGTTTGACAATTTGTAATAAAATGTTTCAGCATTAGTTATGTTAAAACCTGAAAAATATGAATATTTGTCATAAACGGTTCTAGAGCTCCCTTTTGGAGGTGTAGCACAATGTTCCCATTGATTATAATTTAAAACATTTCTAGGTTGTGCAGATTTATGCAAGAAATGGTTACCATAATGGTTATAGCAATACATACTATCATAATTTGTAGAACCCTGCAAATAATCATGTTTTGTAAATTTAGCAGACATTACTAAGTCAGACATCATATTATTTATACTTTCAAAGTCCCAATCATCAGCAAATGAGTTTGGTTTTGCAAAATCACTCAAGGAGATCTTGATTTGGTGTGGATATTTCAGGATCTCGACCGGACCATAAATTTCATAGTCAGTGTTGTCCCAGGCTACCCCACCAGGTATTGGAATTGCTGTGAAGTTGGCTGAAGAAAGTTCTGAAGAAAGTTCTCGTTTCTTGACGTGTGAAGATGTGTGTGGTTTGAGGACCAAGTTGATGTTCTGACTTGCTGTGTCCATTTTAGCATATTTTCCCTCAATGAAGCGTCCCAAAGTAAATACCATGATGAGCCAAAGTATGAGGATAAATGCACCAAAACCCACCCAAAATTCAATCCATGGAGAAACCAGATATGTTTCTTTCAGTTGTTTCAAAAGTTCCTTAGCTTTGTCTTCAAAGGATTTTGATGATGGCTGTGTCTTTTGTTCACTGAAGCCGTCAGAGGAATCATCGAAGTTGATGAAGTAACCAGATGCAGTTCTGTCAATTGTTCCAATTGGTTCAGGATTTTTGTTTTTTGCATTTTCACTTGGTACTTCAGTATAGATTGGTGTCTCTCTGCTAAATGTCTTTATTTGGGTTTTCAGAGGTCTTAGTTCTATTGCATTGTTGCATAGTCCTTGTTGTTCTTCTGTAGGCGTTTCGAATGTGATGAGCCTCTTTGATAGGACCTCTGTACTGGTAGCAAACCTTGGTGTTCTGCTACTTATTGGGAGTCCACTTGGCCTACTGTTTGTTATCGGCCACATGTTGTGGTTTTACCAGGTCGATTGATACAACTCGGTTCTCCTTTTTTCCAGCAAGTGGCGGTAGTACAACTGATCTTGTCCCGTTGACAGACAAGACAGGAACTGCTTTTCTGTAAGAAGGCCCAAATTCCTTCTTTACCGCGATCTTCTCCCTGACTAGATCCCCGACTTTTGGAATCCAGACAGGTCTTGCTGGGACAGGTGGTGAATCTTCAGTGGTCGTTGGCTGTTGTTTCAACTGTATGTTGCTCAGGTCTTTTCTTGTTTTGTTTAAGTCCTGCAAAATAGCCAAACGGTCTTTGACATCAAAGGTTTTTTCTATTACCACTGAAGTCTGACTATCAAGGTCAGAGATCAACATCCTAGTTCCGAATAATAATTCGTACGGACTGAATCCCTTCAGAGAATTTCTTGGCAAGTTATTTAGACTACGTTGGACACTTATTAGATGTTTGACCCACCCAGCTCCCGAACCTAATATCCTTTCTATTATAGATTGCTTTCTGCCTTGGTTTTTTCTTTACACCGTCCCATACCCTCAGGAAGGAAGTGAGAAGATTCCCGCTGGGCTGTGCTCATTTGGCCATGTTTCCCCCCCAGGCTGGTTTGCTTGAGTGAAAGAAATGGTCGAACGTAGCATGCTCTTAGCGTATATGCCATTTAGACTCGCAAATCTTGTATAATAGCCCGGACGTCAGCCAAGTGCTGGTGATCTACATTATAAGTGGAAACTAGCCTGTATATGTTAATCGCAAGCCATTCTTTTTGCTGGTAATATTATCTGCCTTGATACGACGAGGTATTAAACTGCTTCTCTCCCCACTGCGATCTCTGTTGCAGTTTGGGCAGTTTTTTACAAACATGGTGTAGTGCAGGCTCATGCCTGGCCACCAGTACCGTGATTGTAATTCTTCCAGAGAATCTTTTAATTTAAGGTGTCTGTGACCCTCGCCCATGTGTGCGTCTGCGATTAACAAGTTTCTCCTGTCCATGTTTGGAATCACTCTATCCCCCACTCCAGGGATTCGAGCAAAAGGGACGGAGTTTGCATCGATTATGTATGTATAATTGAGTGGATAATTGATCGGTAACGCTGAGCAGTCGCCTTTTGATGACGTTTTCACCGCCAGCAATGTTTCGCCGTCAATGTATTTTAATGTACGCTTTTTTCGATCTACGGGAGCCGGTTTACTGGCTGCCGCTGCGGCTGTTTCAGCCAATGAATTCCCTACAACGTGAACGCCATCACGCTGGTGACTCAGTGAGTGTGTCACGTGAGTCTTTGGTAGTTCTTTTTTCAAAAGAGCTACTTGTTCCCAGAGCAGTCTCTGCTTTATTGGTGCATCTGTGTCATCTTTGTAACCGTTCTGAATCCATGTCTGCAAATCCTTGTTATATGCTTTGACGCAGTAATATGAATCTGACCCTATAAGTGTCGGGAATTCGCGATCTGCATTATCTAGCGCCATTTTCAAAGCTAATATTTCAGTTTGTTGTTCTGAATTGGTTTCTACTGAGTGTGTCTTTGTTAATAGAGGTTTTAGTTTACCTCCGCGCCACACTTCTTTTGTAATCTCACATGTGGGATTGTATGCATGTTCTCCCCAAACGGAGGGTTGAGCATGTCCGTCTGTATAGATTACACAGGCGTAATGTCGTAGAGGCAGAATGTCGATTGGCAGAGGATACGTCTTTTCATATTTTAGATTTTTCAATTCTTCTAATTCTGGATCAAAGTAGTAGTATACTTTGTCCGTTGTGATTGAATTCACCCATTGTATCCATTCCGGATTCAATGTTGTTGTTGGTAAATTACACGGTGTTGTTAGTGCCTCGAAGGCTGATTCAGCTGTTCTGACTGTGATATGTCTACCGTCAGTTATGTCTTTTTCTCTAGCTATTGCGGTTTGGACTGCTTGAACAATTTTTCCTTTGTTGCTGAATCTCTGTTCAGCTTTTGTGTACAAGTGTGATTTGAATGCAATTGGTACCTTATCTCCCTCATTAGAGGTTAGGTATGTGAATCCGCATCTCCCTGGGATGACTCGGATCACAAGGTTGCGTGTATTATCACGGGTTTCTAATTTTGTTTTAATTAGCATGTCTGTTTGTAAGGATCTCAAAATTTCTGTGTGTGCTTGAGTCCAACTGGATCTTTTAAAGTCTGGTTTAATTAGATCATAAAGGGGTTTGACCCTTTCTGCGTAATTTGCAATATATGTTCTTCCGAAATTTAGGAAGCCTAGAATTGACTGTAGGTTTTTTAGTGTTTTAGGAGCTTGGATTACGGCACATTTCTCTAGGAAATTGTCTGCCAGGCTTTTACCTTCACTTGATAACTCATATCCTAAGAATAGGACCGTCAGATGGGCAATTCTGGACTTTTTAAAGTTGAATTTGTAACCCTCTGCAGCGAAACCAAGTATTATGGTGTTCACTCTTTTCAAGTGAGTTTCCAAGTCATCATCTGTTAAGTAAATGTCATCGACATAAGATAATGCTTCATCATCATATAGTTGTAGTAATTCTGTTACTCTCGCTGAGAATACCCCCGGGCTGTTCTTGTACCCCTGGGCTAACCGACAGAATTGTTTTTGAGTGCCATTTACTGAGAAAGCTGTTAAATATCTGCTCTCTGGTGCTATGTTTTGACAAAAGAATCCATTGGAGATGTCCAAGGTTGTTTTGTATTTTTTGCGCACTATGTTATTCATTAGTGCAGCACTGTGTGAGTTTTGCACTGCAAAAGTTTTGCAACATGTGTTAAGGTGTCGGTAATCCAAAACTAGGCGATATGAATTGTCTGGTTTGGAGACCGGAAACAAAGGATTGTTCATTTGTGAGGTGCAAGTTTCAATCACCCCCTGGTATTCTAGCTGATCTAGTATTTCATTTACTTGTTTTTTAGCTTCTTGCTTGATTGGGTACTGCCTTTGTGCAGTTGGTTGTGATTTTAACTGGACTTTGTGAGGAGGAGAATCCTCATCCCATCCTACATGATTTTTATATAAAGCAGGTGCTAAGGCCACTGCCCACTTTCTAGCAAGTGTATATTTTTTATGAATCGGTATTTGATTCGAGAAGGCAGGCATAATTACTTCTTCGCCATGAGGGCACTCCCTGACAAACTCTGGTGGCCAGTCTTTTTCAGCTAGAAGGATGTCATAGCCTTTGGAGAGGTTATCCCAAAATAGTCCCCTAATTTTCCTAGTCTTATCTCCCTCTATACGTAATGTTATCTCGTATATTTTGTGGGGCTTGCTAACTCTGGTATCTGCAGTTTCCACTTGAAGGTATTCATTCGTGTCCACTGTCTCCAGATGATTCATAAGGACTTTGCGAGCTATGCTCACCTCTGCTGCGCTGTCTAGCATTGTCTGAGCCCACTCTCCGTTTTTCAGTTGTGTCCTCAGTATTCTCGGCATTGTTAACTACCTTGATACTGGCTACCTTCTTTTTTGGAAATTGTAATTTCTTTTTTAGTTGAGCAGGTTCCTTGTCTTTGGACTTGGCGTGCTCTTCTGATCGTCCTCTTCTTTCCGATTTCTGCGAGGAATTCTGAAAAGATTGAGAGGGACGTGTATCAATGTCTTGATATCTATCAGGTTTTTTAATATTATCCCTATTTCTAAGGTTATATCTATTCCCAGAGGGGTCACTCTGTGGTGACCTTTGTCTCGGGTTTGGAGATTTCTCTCTTCGCCTAGGAGACCTTCCTCTGGACTGGAATTTCTTTTCTTTAGGATTGGATTGTTTATTTCCATCCCAGTTCTTTTTTGGTGAATTATTATTATTATTAAAAAACATTTTTTCTGGACTTGTAGTCAGTTGCGGTTTTACTGGTATTCCACCTAGACTATCTCTGCCTAGTTCTTCATAGGATTTTTCTATGATTCTGGCAATTTCAGCTGGTTGGTCTGCTATATCTGTCTCTTTTAACCTCTGGCGGATCGCCACGTTCGCTGCTTCACCTTTTATGTTGGCTAATAATATAGCCGAGACCTGCTTGAAGTCTTTCAGTAATTTCATACCAAGAGTTAAAGCAGGTTCTGGACCGTATTCATCTTGAATTTGTTTTAGCACATCTGGTATTACCGAAATGGATGGAACACCGTGCGTTTTTGTATAGATGGAAGCAAAGACTGTACCCCAAGTGTCACAGTCCTCAATGTGTGGTGCGATTCCCATTGGGAGACATATAGTCAGAATCCTGTGTTTTTCCAGCGGGGTGGTGTCAGGAAACACCGCCTCTATTTGGGTAATTTTCTGTGCCAACCAGAATGGTATCTGTTCCCGTTTAGCTGGAACTTTACCTAGGCAGGATTGGATGTTCTGTGGTGTAATTTTATTTGTGTTCCCCTGGTGAGGGGTCAGCTGTGGAAGTTTAATCGCTGGCTGAATTGTTGAAGTCCGCATTACATACTGAACTAATTGTCTGTGAACTTTTAGTAGTTGTTTTAGCTGTATTAACAGCTCTGCTGCAGGCATTCTTTCGATGTCTGGATGTGGTGTGTATCCGGCTAAGACCGGCCACGTTGCTCCTGGTCTTCCTAAAGGACCGAGCCTTGTAATGTGATTGTTATGTATTAGGGCGCCATCAAATAAGAGCAAATGCTCTTGGAATTTGAGTGGTACTTCCACCTCCTCGAAAGGAGTGTACGTTTCAGGAGGTTCCTCTACTTTGTAATAGTGGAAGTACTTTGTTACAGCATTTGCTGCTGGAAAATGTATCCATGTATAGTATACCTCTGTCTGCCGATATTCGTCTGCCTCAATTACGAATATGACTGTGCCACCTCTAGGTGTCAGTCCATTTTCTATAAGTTTTAAGGTTATAGATCTCCTTTTAATGACCGGAATGAGTATTATATCCGCGTCTGCTGCTTGCATGGTAGCATCAGCATCTGCTATTTCAGTAGCTAATCTAATTGCCTCTCTTTCTCCATCACTGTCTCCCATTTTACTGACAGGATGGTATTATTTTTGTTTGCAGATCAGGTTTCTTATGGAAACAGAGATTAGGTGCACAATATTCTGGAACTGTTTTATCCTTCAACGTTGACTAGACCAAGAACCATACATAGGAGTTCCCTCCTGCGAGGTTTTGGAGGATATAATAACCTTTCACCCACTCCAGACGTCTTTGGAGTATTTGGGAAAAGGGGTCTGAGTGAGAAAGCACGACTGAGTTACTCTAAATGTCTTACGTTAGTTTTATCGCCCTTTCCAAACGCGTTGGGCGCCATGTAGTGTAGTTCCTATCTTCCCAATAGGCTCTGCGCATTGGAATAGTACCTACAGCAGTAAAGGCCTAGGCCAGACGTTAACTAGGTCTACTACTGTCGATACTAGACTTAATTTTTGGGTTTGCCAGCTAAGCTCAGAGTTCGCTAGAAACTTTCTCGAATGTTCAAGGAAGGATTAACTCCCCTGATTAGACAAGAAGGGATTTAGTTTCTGACAACCATAGAACATGACAACTTTGCTCTCCCCTAATCAAGAGTCAATCTCAAGAGTCGTGTGAGCACAAGGCAATTATTTTACTCAGTCAGTACGTGCATTCTTAGTCTCATCAGAATGTAGAGAAAAGGAAGAGACGGGCGTGTTCAATAAAAGATGTTATTTATTGATCAGTCTCTTTTCTCGTACAAGAGAAATGGATCGATATTATTGCAATACTTATTGTTAAGTAAAGTGCATACATTAAAAGCAATAGTATAAAATAATACTGTAAAAACATTGATATGGTTTCTGAGCCATATGATGTTTAAAATGATTAAAATATATTTACATACACATATACATTTGACTAAACGTACTCAACTGGTGTTTCTAAATACGCCTACCCCGTGTACCTGACCTAAGTCTAATGCGTGGGCGGGAATAGAAAGTTACAGTTTAAGTTAAGTTTGTTTTTGCCAAGTGAATAACTAAAGAATTCTCTGTGAGGGGTTATTCAGTTCTGTACCTGGAAGTTAGGATGAATGAGGAATGGTATCTCTTTCTCTGCTCTCGATATTCCAGGCTGCCTGCGAGGGCTGCCCAGAAGCGCCGGTGCTGGTTCTCTCGGCTTGAGATAGCAGCGCGTCTCTCAGCGCGTCAGGAAGGCGGGGCTGTTGCCTGCGGGGTCTGCTTCTGCTCTCGGCTTCGGCAAGTATGGCTGCTCCGTCTTGTCACCACGCGTGTGTTTGCATAGGGCAAGGTCGGCAATATTTATACCTTAAAGGTGCCGGGATTGACGTAAGGATGGACATAGGTACGTCAATAAAGATGTCATACGACTTGCTCGTTAGCACATTCTTTACTAAAGTTCTCTGTGAAATCAAAACAATGGCCGCACGGATTATCCAGGTTGTCATAGGTTTGATTTGTTATGAGAACGTCGTATGCCTTATCAGGGGCTGGAGGAATGTCGCTTGTCTAATTAGATCTCAAGCGTTATGACCTAATCAGATAACACGTTCCTGTGCCGTAGTGTGACTGCGTCAGATAACGGTATCTGCATCATGGGGGTTTTCTTGCCTCATGGGCTGACTGTTAGTTAACTAGCTAGGTAGTTTAACCAGAATAGGATCAGGAATAGGGGGATCGATTCAGAACCTATAGAAATACACGACAATCCAATGAAAGTAAATATTATGAGGCTCCTCCTCTGCAATCCACTATTGCAGCTTAACCTGATTCAAACCATTTCACCATGTTAGTCTATATGAAAAGCAAACCTCATAGGAAGTGACAACACACATGGTATTCCTCACTATCTGGGCAGGAGACCCATATATGTACCTGCCCTGCCTTTCACCTACCACTTGCTTCACCCCTTAAGCTGTTCCCTCTGGGTTCTCGGGTGGAAGTGAAAGGAGCTCTCATGATGGCGAGTGACAGGCTAGCATGAGTAAATGCGCAATTGCGCGCACCAGCCTGTAATGGCATGCAGGACACGTATTTAGGAGCATCATTGGTGCCGGTTGTACACCAACCTGCAATGGTATGCTGAGCATGCATATAAGGATACCATCATGCAGGTGTGCACCCCAGCTTGCAATGGCAGCTCAGACACATGTTTAGGAACCCCATTGGTGCAAAGTGCATGCCAGCCTGCAATGGCAGGCTGGACACTCATTTAGCAATACCAGGTAAGAACCCCTTCCTAACGTGTGTAGGAAGGGTGTGCACACTTTCACACTGCTTTTACAGTGGGAATGTGCCCCAAACCTTAACGCCACCACAAATGAACCAGCAAACCCGGGAGGAGAAAACAAAAATGATGGGGAAATGATTCCTGAAGAGTTAAGGTCCACCAATGGGACAGCTTTGTGCAGCAGACTCGAAAAAGCACAGCGTGGCTCATCAACACTGAGGTGCAGTGATGGCATGGTGCAGAGTGGTTAGCCAGATGGCATCATGGGAAACACCGGTGGTTGACACAAAAAGGCCCGATGAGGCCTCGTCAGGGCTACCAGCAGGCAAGTGCAGAGCATCTTTGGAAGAAATGACATACGGTACACGACGGCCTCTGGTGACAGAGCATGTTGAGAGGGTTTGGTACGGCCCCACAGAAGAAGGTAGAGATTTACCCCAAAGTGGGGCACAATTTACTCTTTCAGATGGCAGTTCCACCTCGTGCTGGGTGAGTAGTGGTGGATGACTTGGCAGACTGCATAGAGTTACACTATGAGGAGGATAGTCTTGAGGAGGGTGAGGTTGTGGACAGTGATTTGCTATTGAAGTGGAACAGAGGTGGTGGCAGCAAAGGGCAGGATGTACTGGGGGGGGGAATTAATCAGTTTCCACATAGCATCTGTAGACAAGGTAATGGCAAGATCCTCTGACCCCAGATTAACAGGCAGATGGCAGGCTAAGGAACAGGCACAGCCCTTAATGCCAGGTAAGGATGTAGGGGCAACTGGGACCTCCCCGGTGATGGTGTCAACTGGGATGGATGCTGGAAATGAACGGGGGTAAGAAGCTACACAGCTACAGAAAGGCCGGTATGTGAAGGACACTGAGGTAGGCACCGAGCAGAGGTCAGACAAAAAGGAAGGAGGAGGCACACCTAAGATAGAAACCACACATGGGGAAGGTGGGCCTAACACACGAGTGGGGGCGTCTGTGGGAGAACAACAGGGTGAAAAGGAAAAGGACACAAGAATGGATGCTGGGGAAAAGACGGGGTGATGGAGAGAAAGGAAAGGTAGAGGTAGCTGAAGGCAAAGAAATCAAGGAGCTGAAATCAAAGAAGTTGCCATAAATTGGGGTGACTAAACTATTGGGGGTGCACCTTACGTTACCCAATAAGTAAAGAATTTGGAAGGCGGAGTTTGTCAAAATGTTTATGCTGTTATATAGGGAACCTAGGGCCAAGGAAGGGTTCAAGGAGGAAGAATATGAATTGTCTGACCTAAGGTGCTCATGACCATTGAAAACTGGATGACAGCATTTTTCATTTTCACCAGCGTCTACTGTGAATAATATCCTGAGCGAAGTTTGACCCTGTTTGCATACATGGAAGCCATATGTAAGACACAGATCACATATAGAAGATATGCATGGGCACAGTATGATGATGAATTCAGGGTGTATATGGCCCTAGACTCAGAGGAAAAAATGGGGGGGGAGACAGATTCTGATCTCTGGCAACACACAATGTGTCTGGCAAAATTTGAAAGACAATATTCATAGCCAGTAGTTTGCCCATAGGATATCAGCCTTTTCAGGTTTGCGCCACACAGGTAGGGGTGGGTTCAATAGCTAAAGGTCAAGGAGGAATGGTGTGCGCCTGCTGGGACTTCAATAAGGGGCTGTGCACATGGGACTATTGCATGTTTCGGCACAAATGTTCTAAATTTTGGTACACTATTTTGGAGCAGCAGGGAGCCAGCGGGGGGAGGGGTGCCTCCAGAGGGATACACGGGACGGTGGCACCAGAGTCAAGGGGGTTAATCCACGCTTCAACCCACGTCGGGGAGTCATAGGGGAAGAAGGGGCACAAGAATCTGATGGGACAGGCTCATACGCCAGTTAAGTCGGACAGACTGGATTTTTGGCTGCAACCTTATGCTAATAAGTTAGACACAGCAGTGTTGAGGGAGGGGTTTCACTGGTGTTTCTGAATAGGATGCGAAGGCTCAAAAGTACACCGGTGGGCCGAAAATCTCAAATCGGGCAGGGAACATCCACAAGTGGTGTGGGACGAGTTGCTTAAGGAAGTTTGGGATGGCAGGATGGTGGGTCCTTTTGATGATCATCCTCCCAATAGGGGTGGTCCCCAAATAAATGCAGGGCCAGTTACAGCTGATACAACATTGTCTTGGCAAGAGGGGTACTCTGTAAATTATTTTTATAGCTGAAGATTAGGTCTTGTGCGATATAAAATCAGCCTTTCTGTGGTTGCCAGTGCTCCCAGAGAACTTTTAATTGCTGGGTATTCAGGTGTTTTTGGCAGCGGCTAGATTAAGCATTAGCAGAATGCTAACACCCTCCAGTGAAGTGGGAGCCGCAGGTGTACATCTGGGGTACAGCCCGGAGCTGCCCCGCTAATAATGCCACCATCATATGTCACTTTATGGAATTTATGCCAAAGGGCCTTCCTCTCGGTATCTCAGCCTGGAAGTGGTGTACAGTCTTAATATCGAGTCATTTATTTCGACTGGACATAATATCGACTAGAGAATATCGAGATGGCATTAATATCGAGGTAAGTAATATCGATTTTTTTTTTATCGATTGTTATGTATGTAAAAAATATCGACATAAAAAATATCGAGTAAGTAATATCGTCAGTAAAAAATATCGATATGTGTATTAGTTTAAAAATATCGAAAGTTGTGTTATCGACTGTCACAATATCGACTCTCATGATATCGAATTTTAATATGTATATATATAATATGTAATAGTTCAATGTACATTGTTTTAATGTTTTATAATAGCATTTTGTGTTAAAATGTATTAATTTTATTTATTTATTTATATAGAATTAATGTTAAAAATAATTAATAAATAAAAAAAATTTATATTACTATAATAATTTCTAGGAGCGGGTAGTGGGTTTTTAGGGGAATAGGGTGGGAAGTATTTTAAATATAATTAATTAATTATGTAAATATATTAATTGGTATTAATTAATTAATTATGTAAATATATTAATTGGTATTAATTAATTAAATATGTAAATATATTAATTGGTATTAATTAATTAAATATGTAAATATAATTATTAGTATTAATATGTAATTAATTGTTAAATTACTATTTAATTAAATATATAATATGTAATTGGTAAATATGTTATTTTAATAGCTTATTTGAGAATTATGCTTATTTAAATAATTTTTTTCATGTAGCCGGTTGTGGGATTATAGGGGATTAGGGTGGGAAGTAATTTAATAGTAAGTAATTAAATCTGTTAATTAATTAATTGGTAAGAATAAGTAAATACTTGTTATTTATCTAAAATATGTTAATTATATATAATTTAATTGTTAATTTATTTAAATAAATGGAATTATTGTTGAATATGTAAAATCAAACTTTTTTAGGATATGTAGTGGGTTGTGGGATTATAGGGGAATAGGGTGGGAAGTAATTTAATTGTAAGTAATTAATTATGTTAATTAGTTAATTGTTATGAATAATTAAATATTTGTAAAATAAATTAAATATGTAATTTATATTTTATGTAATTGTAAATTTATTAACATTAATGCTATTATAGTAAATTATGTTACATATCACATTTTTATGTTATGTAGTGGGTTGTGTGTTAATAGGGGTATAGGGTGGGAAGTTAATTAATTATAAGTAATGACATATGTTAATTAATTAATTGGTATTCATAATGAAATAATTGTTAAAGACTTAAAATATGTTAATTATATAGATATAAATAGATATAACTAATATTATAATAATTAAATATAAAATATATATATATGAAATATAATTGTCTAATTACATTTAATTACATATATATAATATATTTATAATTAGATATATAAAGATATATATAACATATATATATATAATTATAGATATTCTCATATATATATTATTTTGTATTTGGGGAAAGAGGTTGGTTTAGTCTTCTGGGTTACTTTTCTGTTTGGTTATTAAGGGGTATATGTTGTGTGCAGAGTCAGTTGTAAAGGGGTATTTTTAGGGGTCAGGGTCAGTTTTCAGTTAGTGGGTAAAGGGGTATTTGTAGGGTTCAGGGTCAGTTTTCAGTATTTGGGTAAAGGGTAATTTTTTTCTTTCAGAGTCAGTTTTCAGTTTGTGGATAAAGGTGTTTTTAGGGGTCAGGGTCAGTTTTCAGTTTTTGGGTAAAGGGGTATTTGTAGGGGTGAGGGTCAGTTTTCAGTTAGTGGGTAAAGGGGTATTTGTAGGGGTCAGGGTCAGTTTTCAGTTAGTGGGTAAAGGGGTATTTTTAGGGGTCAGGGTCAGTTTTCAGTTAGTGGGTAAAGGGGTATTTTTAGGGTTAAGGGTCAGTTTTCAGTATTTGGGTAAAGGGTATTTTTTTGGTTGCAGGGTCAGTTTTCAGTTAGTGGGTAAAGGGGTATTTTTAGAGGTCAGGGTCAGTTTTCAGTTTTTGGGTAAAGGGGTATTTTTAGGGGTGAGGGTCAGTTTTCAGTTAGTGGGTAAAGGGGTATTAGTAGGGGTCAGTGTCAGTTTTCAGTTAGTGGGTAAAGGGGTATTTTTAGGGGTTAGGGTCAGTTTTCAGTTAGTGGGTAAAGGGTTATTTTTAGGGTTAAGGGTCAGTTTTCAGTATTTGGGTAAAGGGTCTTTCTTTGGTTGCAGGGTTAGTTTTCAGTTTGTGGGTAAAGGGGTATTTTTAGAGGTCAGGGTCAGTTTTTAGTTAGTGGGTAAGGGGTATTTGTAGGGGTCAGGGTCAGTTTTCAGTTAGTGGGTAAAGGGGTATTTTTAGGGGTCAGGGTCAGTTTTCAGTTAGTGGGTAAAGGGCTGTTTTTAGGGTTAAGGGTCAGTTTTCAGTATTTGGGTAAAGGGTATTTTTTTGGTTGCAGGGTTAGTTTTCAGTTTGTGGGAAAAGGGGTATTTTTAGAGGTCAGGGTCAGTTTTCAGTTTTTGGGTAAAGGGGTATTTTTAGGGGTCAGTGTCAGTTTTCAGTTAGTGGGTAAAGGGGTATTTTTAGGGGTCAGGGTCAGTTTTCAGTTAGTGGGTAAAGGGTTATTGTTAGGGGTCAGGGTCAGTTTTCAGTTAGTGGGTAAAGGGGTATTTTGTGGGTTCTGGGTCAGTTTTTAGTTTGTGGGTAAAGGGGTGTTTTTAGGGCTTTGGGTCAGTTTAGGGTTTTAGGTTAGAGGGATACAGGGTAAAAATATGGTCAATTTAAATGTCTATTAAATTAGTTACTTTTTCATATATTTTATATAAAATATTTGAATTAATATACATTAAAACAATTATTGGTATTGTAGGACTTTAAATATTAATAAATTTTTAAACATATTTAAATGTATAAGGTATTTTTTAATAGATTATTTAATATGCAAATAATATTTATATACAATAATAAAGAAGGAAACATAGACAGGGTTAAATGACATAAATGAAAAATTGTTTATTCACATATACAAATTTATTTGTAAGTAGAGAATCATTTTTTATTTATAATCAAAAAATTTCATTCAATGTTTTTATTAACATAACAAAAATATGAAGTACATGTATATGTTTTTAACACATAAATTATATTAACATAATTTTTTTATCTTTTACATATATTAACATTTAAATAGTTTCTGAAACAAATTGGTAATATGTACTTTTTATTTAATAACAAAATATTTATTCAGATACACATTGAATTTATTGTGATTGCAAATTATGTACATTTTTTTGTAATTGTAACATTTTTGTTTATTACCAAGTCATGTTATATTTTTGGAAATAATTATTATGAATATTGAACATATTTATAATATTCATTTTTAAATACATAAACACCAAAAACATTTATTATATACATACATAATGTTTTACATAATATTTGCAAATTTAAAAAAAACATTTCTTGTAACAAACTTATATATGCAATTTATTTTTACATTAACATTATTTACTAAATGTATTTATAAATCAAAAATTAATTTTTTAACTATAACATAACAGTTGAATAATTATTTCAAACTTATGAATATTTATGAAATAATTTTATACACTTTAAAAAAATATTTACACTTAATATAATACTCTGTGTATTTTTTAAAGTGTTGGAATATAGAAATTAAATAGCATTTAGCTGTATACAGGGACTACTTTTTAACCGCGTAATGTTACTTAGGCGTATTTGGTGCTTCAACAGATCGCGGTTGGGTGCTGCTTCGCGTTAGAGAGGGTAAGTTTGTTTTAATTGTGTTTTATAAGTTTCTGAACTTATTGCTAGTGTATGTGTGCTGTGTTTATGTTTATGTAGGTAGAGTTAATTAGAGAAGATTGTGTGTTCGGTATTAGGTAGAGTGTACGATATTGGATTTTTACCGCGTTTTTGTTGTAGGTGTGTGAGGTGAGGTAATATGTTTAAATGTTACTAAGATAATATGTTTGATGTATAAATATGTGTTTTTATATATGTATGGGTGTTTTTATGTGGGTGGGTATGTTATTTATTTTTTCTAGGTTATCGTCGCGTTTCGCTGTTTTGGAGGACTCCCTTCTTTTTTGATCACAGCTGTGTAACGAGTATTATATACTCTTATTTTTGCACACTATTTTTTGGGTTTTTACATTTTCTTGGAGCGTTTATTTTTCGCCATTACGGATTTTTGGGTTTTCTATGGTATCTGGTGTCTACTGAAGTGGAAAGGAGTCGCTATGCATTTGCTTGTATTTTTGCATTTTTTTTGGGCTTTCATGGATTGTATGGGTTTTTGGAATGGTGTCCTATGGATTGCTTGGAATTGGATTACGTTTGAAGCTGCATCAGAAATATAAGTATTTTCTGGATTTTTAATGGGTGGGAAAACTGTTTTTAATTTTGCTTTACTTACGTTGTATGTAACATTTTGTAAATACATTATCTAAATACATTTTATATATGTTAATATTATGTATTTGATAATTTAATTGCAATTTGTTACATATTATAATGAAGAATTTTAGGAAAAATATGTTTAGTTTTACGTGTATAGTTATGTAATGTTTTAAAGAATAGTTTTGGCAATCATTGATAGATATTCTAGTCCTTTGCTAGTTGGATAGAGGGTAACTTGACTTTGGAGTGTGTTATACATTTTTTTAGTTTCTTTGGTGAGTTTAGGTCCAATCAAAGTTACTGATTGCTCCATTCGGAGCTCCTGGTAACTTTGTTCTTTTTGTAAGGATTGTATTAATTTGTGAAGGGTAGGCGTTCCTCGGCCTGTAGTTGCTTGGAAGGCATTGTGCCATCCTTCAACTGCATTGTTTGTTTTTGCTTCCTTATTTAGTGTGCTACGGTAGACATTCCACCAAGCTATTTGGTATTTGGGTTGTCTTCTGTGGCCTGATCTGTGTAGCCTTCCTACCCATGTGTCTTCGAAGTAGTCAAGCATAGGGCTTAGTTTATCTTCGTTTCTTTTATAGTAGGGGCTGTCTATTAATAAGTAATAGTGCTCAGTTACATCTGTTAGTGGAACATAGGCTAGGGCGATGAGTTTTTGATTTGATAAGCAAATGTGCTATCAGTGGCGTATTGGATACTCAAGGTTGATTTTTGTAGATGTCGCCAGATACATTGATTAAAGTGGTAATAGCAACCTTGTATTGCTGTGTGTGGGTATGTTTTAAGGATGCTGTTTATCATAGCTTTTTCAAAGTCAATGATAATTTTTTGTGGAAAATAGTTGTTAGTATGTTGCTTGACTTCAGTTAGTATTTCTTGATAGGTAGTTTGCTGTTTGTTTGGTAGAAGGGCATAAAGGAATGGAATATTTGCATTTTGGAAATGACCATGGATGGTGTATAATTGATAAAAAGGTTTGGGGCATACAGAAAAAGTACCGTCCATCATCCAAGTTTGGCATTGGGTAAGTTTTGTCATGTTGTTTGCTGTGGCAAACAGTATAATTCTTTTATCTTTAGATTTGTTGTCATAGAGTATAAAATTTTCTTTATTGTGAGTTACAGAGAGTTCAGGTGGAATTTGGACTTCTTCTAAAGTTTTTGGTGTGGGAGGAGTAGTGCATGTTGCTCTTTTTTGTCTAGCTACTGTTCTTTTAAGGGATTCTATAGATGGTAATTGGCTAGAAGCATGTTGGGGAAGTACACTTAAATGGTGTTTCAGAATAGCAGTTGTTGGTTGATCAGTGCTAGTACTAGCTTCTTTAAGGGAATCTAGCATTTGTCTAATCTCTATTTCTGTTACATTGGGTGGGTGATTATGTTCTTTAGTATAAGTAACAGTAGTTTCCTGAGTTATAGCTCTACCATAACATTTGTTGGCATAATATTTCGTACACTTCCAAAACACTTTCAAATCTTTTTGTTTCTCTTGAGTGTAGACATATCCCATGTAACAAAGAAGCATTTTCCCTTTTTGTGAATAAATGAATTTAGCTCCTTCAGTCATGATAGTATTGTAGTGCTAGGAGGTAATTAAAAGAGAATGTAAATATTTTTTAAGGAAAAAAAATGTTCTAATCACATTATACAGTTTCACACATTTGTATTTTACCTGTAAATGTTTTGATGCTTTCAAGTCGTTATTTTCAGCTGTTGATGTTCTTCAAACTGTTATTTTCTGTGTATATCTTTTTGTACCTGTGGAAGTTGAGAAAATGTGTAGATATATTTTATTACTATTTATGATAATTTGTTCGACGTTTTTTGCTAGTTTAGATTTAGTTACCTATTTATTAATTCTCGATTTTACATTTCTAATATATACTTACTTTTTTATATGTAACTTTTGATGTCCAGGTGTTGTGTAGGTCTTCTGTTTTTTTTTTCATCTGTAGGATGAGTGCTAAAAAAAAAAGATATATTTGATGTATTTTGCTTTAAAATATAGGTGTGAGCTTTGAGATTTACATTTTCGCTGACTAATAATGTAGTAGTACTTACTTTAGATATGTGTAGGTCTCTTTCTGTTGAAGTCCATCAGTTTTCTTCCAGAAATCCAGCAGAGTTTCGTCTTCCTTTACTTAGGAGATGTATACTGCGTTTTTAGTTACTTATTATTTCATTTATATAGTATTAGGTTAATTGTTTCAGAAATAGGATTGGTTGTTTAAATGGATAGTCTGTTTTTATTTGTTGATTTGAATTTTTTTTTCTGTTATGCTAATTGTTTTCCTTATATGGGTGACGCCAATTAACGTTTATTGAATGTGTAAGGATTTATTTTGTATAGGTAATGTTCTAGGTAATGTTATTTTGATATTTGTAAAGTGGAGGAATATATATAATTAGTTGTAAAAAATGTGTAGAAGGTTGAAACATTGTTTATGTATTATAAAATGTATGTTAGTATTTATTGTGTATTGTAAATGTTATGAAAATAAATAATATATGTCATCTATTTATATTAACTAAATCTGGTTTTTTATGATCAGTATGACTTAATTATTAAATAATAAAGTCATTTATTTTAGGATCTATTAATGTCGATTTTTTTACAATCGATAAATTTGCTATCTATGTTTGTGTAATCGATATTTTGACTGTTGTTATATAAATATTTAATAATCGGTGTTTTAGAAATCGATAATGTTGTGAGTCGATATTGTTGTAGTCGTTGTTTTTAGTAGTCGATATTGTGTAGTCGATATTTTTGATGTTTGTTGTGTAAGTATAGTAAATCGATAATTTTGTTGTCGATAATTAGTCATCGATATTTTGTCCAGTCGATATTCGGTCTGTCGAGGTTATGTCAGTGATCCCCTGGAAGTAATACCGAGATTCCCAACAAAGATGGCACCTCTGGAGGGCACTGCTTGACCTCACACTTACTTTGCCTCAGTCTCACTGACTTTACAGAGATACCATCTTGTTGGAAACAATCCATCTTTGGGAGTCCACCATCACCCCTAGTGTGAAGTGTGATTGGCCTAACGGCTAGGGCGCTCGACCTCGGACCTGGAGGAACTGGGTTCGAGTCTCGGTAACGACGCCAAAACCTCCTGTGATTCTGAGCAAATCACTTAATCTCCCCGTGCCTAAAATGAAAGTAACTGGAAAACGTAAAAATGTAACGTAACTGGAAAATATGTAAAGCGCTCTGATACCTGATTCGGTTCGGGTCTAGTTCGCGCTATATAAAACTCTGCAAAAAAAAAACAAAAAAAACATGCTGTATTCAGCAACTATTGTAACATTGTGCAGACTCCATTTTGTATTTGTGGCAGCCATTTTGTCTGCCACATGTTGCCACATGTTGCCATGTGCTCATCATGTGCTCTGTCCTACCTTCCTGTTAACTTCTCTTGAAATCTGCCCAGAGACGAGATATATTTAGACCTTTCCTGTTCTGCACATGCTCAGTTGAGCTTGCAGCTGTTGTCAATTTATATCGGTCAGGATGTGTTTACTAGAAACTGGACACTGTTAGCTCCTCCTACTTGTCGACCCTGCATTTTCTGTATGACCTTATATGTACCTAAACCCAGCACTCTGTGCTTGTACCGCCTTCTTTTGAGCCCCTGTGTGGGTATAAAAGGACCATGCTCTTTCCATTCAGTGTGCTACTTCATACAGTTGCCGAAGGGTGCTATGTGAATATAGTACCACCTCCTTGAGGTTAATAAACTCTGTTTTTTCTATTCCAGTTTCTGTGCCAACTTCTTCTTATTTGTCTGAGGACTCTGTGCAAAGAAGGGAGAACCCCTAGCACTGGTAGGCCCTGCTGAGGCTCACCACTACACAGGGACAGTGGTATGCTGACAAAGGCCTGCTGATGGGATGTTCCATTTCATGCGCTCTGTTTGAGCATTTTAGTCAACTCCCACAATGGCTGTTTACTTGGTGCATGGGGCACGAGTGGGTTGCACATTCTTTGGACACTTCCTTCTTTGTTAGTGCCCATGCCCAGTGGACTGCCAGCAGTTAATAGTAAGCTTTCAAGAGCTCATGGAGGATATTGGGGTCCCTATGGCACCCAAAAAGACTGTGGTCCCACAGACAGTGCACTCCATTTTGGGTTTAGACCTGGACTATAGGGTTATGGATGCACTCTTGTCAGAAAGCTGAAGATGCAGTTGTTGTTGGACACGGTGCTGGGGAAATCCAAGATTAAGGTCAGGGACTATCAATTTCTTCTAGGCCTTATGAATTTTTAATGTAGAGTGGTACAATCATCATACAGTGCGTGGGCAGGACTTTTGTCAGAGGCTGGTAATGACGTTTTCGGAACTGTCTGTGCCGCATCATCATGTGAGGTTGTCAGCAGGCGTGAGGCAGGATTGGCGCATATGGATCCCTTCAATGGTATTCCGTTGTGTATGCCACAAGAGTTCAAGTGGGATGTCCAGCTCCTTTCTGATATGGCAGGGTGCGTGGGGTTTGGTCTGTACTGGCAAGGGCACTGGTGTGCGGAGGAATGGCCCGAGGCTTGAAAGCATGGGGGCTGCAGTATTGCATTTCTTGAGTTATTTCCATTGGTTGTATCTATTTCCATGTGGGGGGAGAAGTTGACACAAAAATTCTTTTTTGAATTGACAATATGGCGGTGGTTCAGGTGGTGAACAGGCAGTCGTCCAGGGACACCGAGGTGCTGAAGTTGCTACGGGGTTTTGTGCTTGTATACTAGAGACCTGACCTTTTGTTCAGGGTGAAGCATGTGCCAAGGGTGGACAATGACATTGCGGATGCATTGTCTCGTTCACAGTGGGAGAGATTCCATGGGCTGGTTGTGGTATTCAATGCCCGTGACTCTTCTATGGTTCTTAGAACCTGTGGTGTCATAATAGAATGTGTCGGTGGTGTTGGCGGTTGCTGAGGGGAGCGGATGGCTTCCTTCTCCGTTCCCTGCTGTGGATGTTAAGCTGTTCCATTCCTTGAATAAAACCTACTTGAAACCTTCCTCTTCGTGGACCCCATTACTACACAAATATTGGCGACGTTTGGGAGCACCTTCTATCAAGGTTTTCTGGTTCCGGAGCATTGTGGAACAGCGTTCACCTTTCTCTTCGTTTTAAACGACCAAACAGGATTGGACTCATCTCCAAACTCGGAGATTGCACTGACCTTCACTCGTCAGTTTGGCTACAATTCAGCGTTTTGGTAACGTTTTTGTTTATTTTCTATTCCTGACTTCAATGTACTACTTATTTTGCCGTTGGTGAGCTCGCTGTTCAAACTCACCCAGTGTTCTGTCCCCGCGCCTCTCGTCTGCGTGCCTCCGTGTTCTCCGAACGCGCTGACTATTGTGGAGCTCTACAAGGCATTCTGGGACAACGCAAGGGATTGTGTCATCGCGAAGCACTGTGGGAGTCACCCTTCACCTTTCATGACGCTGTGACGTCATTTACGTGCCTCTATCTTGTTTTTTTTTTTTTCTTCGTTTTTTTTAATTTTTCACCATTTGGAGCCTTTCAACCTCAATTACGCTCCGGCACAACAGTTCTTTTGAAATAAGGTATTCATATTTTCAGCGTTTCCACTTTCAACTTGAAACATTTAACAGTCTTCAGCTTTTCTTTTCAAAATGTCAAACATTGCAGCTCCTCCTCACTTTCTACAATCTGCTGGTGATCCTAATATTGAATGGGATTTATGGTTTCCTATGTTCATGGCATATGTCGATGTTCTTGAGAAGGATGGATGTTCAGCCAAACGCAAACTTGCTCTTTTGAGACATTGTTTAGGCGGTGCTGGCATCAAAGAATTTGACAATCTTCCTCCTATTGATGAAGCTGGAGATATCGATATTTTTGAGAAAGCTACCAGACAGATGAAAATTCGTTTTGGTAGGAAAATAAATACAGTTATGGAGAGGTTCAAGTTTTACTCTCGTGTACAGAAACAAGATGAATCCATTGAGGACTACGTTTCCGCTTTACGTTCATTGGCTTGTTCTTGTGCTTTTGAAACCATTTCTTATGAACAGGTTCTCAGAGACCAGATCATGATGCGGACTAAGAGCAAAAAAATCCAAGAAAGACTTTGGTTAGGTACTGAATCTTCTCTTAGCGCAGTAATTAATATTGCCAAGGGAATTGAGCAGTCCAAATTATTTGTATCTGAAATTCGTGGTTCCACATCTACTTCAAAGCCACAGACAACGGAACCTGAAGTTTCATTAGTTAAAAGCCAAGTACCTTCTAATCCTAAAGGTGTTTTCAAGAAAGACTATGATAAGAAATTTGTAGATAATAGGAACTTCTCTGATAACAAGATGTTTGCAAAAAGAAATATTGCATGTTATAGGTGTGGTAGTCCTAACCATCTAGGTAATTACAGAGGATGTCCCGCTTGGGATAGAATCTGCGTAAAATGCAAGAGAAAGGGACATTTTGGTAATGTCTGTCGTTCTCTCCAAAAAGTTAATTACATTTCTCAGGAAGAAGAAGAAGTTCTTAACAGTTTTAATTGCATACTTTCTGTTGATGAGGTTGAACGCAAACAATTTCCTTCTTGGCCCATTTTAATTGACAACATTTCTATTGATTTAATGATAGATTCATGTTCATGGTATACTATCATTGAATTGAAGTTGTTCAATGACTTGTGGAAAGACAGGGAATTGTTAAAATCTGATATTCAACCTGGAGGTTACACTGGGACCAAAATAAGCCTAGAGGGTTTCTTTTGGGCTACTATCCAAGTCAAATATAGAGTCACCAAAGGGAAAGTATATGTTGCTACTAAGGGAGTAGCTATCCTGGGGTGGCCACATCAACATGATTTAGGAATCAAACGTGATCCCAATTCCAATCCTCCTGTCTGTTTCACAGATTTGAATGTACTTTCCGTGTGTGAAACTAATTCTTGTAAGTTACCTGAGAATGCAGTTTATGTAAACAATCTTAAGTTAAATTTTCCTGAAGTGTTCACAGATACCCTTGGGAAATTTACGAATTTTAAACACAAGATAATTCTCAATAATGACGCTGTCTCTGTTAGACATAGAGTAAGGAATGTTCCTTTGGCCTATAGAAGCAAACTTAGAGAAATTTTGGATGACCTCATTTCAAAAAAAATTATTGAACCTATTGAATCTTCCCCGTGGGTTTCTCCCATTGTTTTATCACTTAAGAGTTCAGGAGATCTTCGCTTGTGTGTTGATCTCCGCAGCTTAAATCAAGAAATCTGGGTGGACAAACATCCTCTACCCAATATTCACGAATTAATTTCTTCTCTTTCTGGTGCCACTGTGTTTTCTACAATTGATTTGGCCAGTGCATACCACCAGGTGGAATTGCATGAAGACTCTAAGAAATTGACTGCATTCGTTACCCCGGAAGGTATGTTTCAATACTTGAGAATGCCTTTCGGGCTAGCTAGTGCCGCCTCTGTTTTCCAACGTTTAATGAAAGAGTTGTTAAAGAATTGTAAAGGGGCAATAGCTTTTCAAGATGATATATTAATTTTTGGCAAGGATTTTCAAGAACATGATTGTAATCTGCGTTCAGTTTTGAGCAGTGTGCAAGAGAAAGGCCTCACTTTAAGATTTTCAAAATGTAAATTTAGGCAATCCCATGTTGAGTACTTGGGCCATGAAATTTCTTGTGATGGCATCAAGCCCAAAATCAACCATGTTAAAAGTATTACCTCAGCCCCTGTCCCCACTTCCAAGGAGCAGTTGTTATCCTTTCTTGGTCTCACTGAATTTTATGGAAAATTTGTACAGAATTATTCAACGATTGTTCATCCTTTACGTTCTTTACTTAAAAAACAAGCTAAATTTCTTTGGAGCAGCGACCAACAAGTTTCTTTTGATACCCTCAAAAGTAAAATGTTGAGGCCCCTTTCCTAAAACCTTTTTCTGTTGCCAAGGAATGTATTGTGTGCGTAGATGCTAGTAATGTTGGCCTTGGTGCTGTTCTGATGCAAAAAGATAAACATGGAGAGTACGTTGTTTCTTATGCTTCCAGGACTTTGCGTGGAGCTGAGTTTAATTACTCTACCATAGAGAAAGAATTACTTTCTTGTACTTGGGCAGTCCAACATTTCCGCCAATTTCTCTGGGGCACAAAGTTTTCTTTGAGGACAGATCTAAACCTCTTGTCAGTATGTTATCAGCAGGTGGGGGCAGGATTCTAACTGCTCGCTTAGCGAGACTTGCTGCCAAGTTGCAGGAGTATCGTTGTGAAGTTACTTATGTTCCTGGACGCATGAATGTTCATGCTGATTTCATGTCACGTTTTCCTGTCAGTGATAGTTCTAATTTTGTGCAGTCCGATGAATGTGATGTTGCTTTTACTTTGTCTGATGTTAACATTATTTCGGGTAATGCTCGTTCAAACTTGATTTCTGAAACCTTATGGGCACAAGCTATGCAACTGGATGATGTGATGTTGAAGGTGAGAACCTTTTTAAGAGATGGTTGGCCTGAAGAGAGGAAATTGAGTGGTGATTTGGCCTCTTTCTTTAAAGTTAGGGATGAATTAATGGAGATCTTTGGCATGGTTTTTAGATCTGATAAAATTGTTCCTCCCAAGGATATCAGAGAGTCTATTTGGAATCTCGCTCACGAGGGACATATGGGGATGTCTACTACAAAAAGAAGGATTAGGGAATTTTACTGGTGGCCCAGTATGGATGCTATGATTGACAGGTGGGTCAGGAATTGTACGCCTTGTTCTTTGAGTGATAAAACCGTTAAACCTGTTTCTGCTGGTGGCTTTACACCCATTGAGTTTAAGAGTCCTTGGCGTAAGTTAGGTGTCGACATTATTGGTCCTTTTAATTATCAATCCGGCAAGGATATGTTTGCTGTTGTTTTAGTCGACTACTTTTCTAAGTGGCCTGAATTGAAAATTGTAGAGAAGGTTAACTCTGTCATTATTGAATTTTTGAATGAAGTTTTCTGCCGAGAGGGTTTGCCTGAAGAAATTATCTCTGATAATGGCCCTCAGTTTGTCAGTTCTGTCTTTACATCTTTTCTTTCCAGCTGTGGTGTTACTCACAAGAGAGTTTCAAATTATTTTCCTCAAGCCAACGGTCAGGTTGAGCGTTTTAACAGGGTCATTAAGGAATCTTGTCAGTTAGCTTTACGTAGCGGTTTGAAATGGAGAGAAGCTTTGCAGGCTACCCTTTTTACTTATCGCATGTCCCCTAATTCTGTGACTGGTTTATCTCCTTTTGAGATGTTGCGCTGCAGGAAACCTGGTTCCAAACTTATGCCCTGGTGGATGAAGGCCAAGGATAAAGATTACTTAGAATTGGATCTTAAAGGTGTTAGAGATCGTGTTAGCAAATACCAGGCGAAAATTTCACAAAGTTTTCCCCAGAAAACTAACTCTCCTAAGTTGCGTGTTGGCGACCTTGTGCGTGTAAAATTTGGTGGTCTTGTTCGCAAAGGTGTTTCTAGATGGTCTAGTCCTGTTGTTGTCACAGAGGTTTTTAGTAAAGCTGTGAGGGTTGAGGGTGGGAAAATTTGGAATTTTCGACGTATTTCCTTATGCAAGCCTAATTTTCCTCAGCCCACACTTCAACAACCCAATCTGGAGTCTTCTGAACACCCACTTGTTGTTGATAATGATTCTTGCTTTTCAGGTACTCATGAGGTTTTTGATCATCTTTCTCATGAAAATGAAGGATCCTGTCATGATTATTCAACCAATGTCGGCACTTTAGATAATATTGTTGAAGAGAATGTTTCCAATGACAATCTTTCAAATTCTCCCCTTCATGACAGTGTCTCTTCTAGTCTTTCCACTGATTATTTTCAGGATTCAAATGTCTCCCGTAGGAGTTCTCGTGTGAAGTTTATTCCTCAGAAATTCAGAGATTTTGTTCGTTTTTAGTGGGTTTTTTCTCTCTTTCTTTTTTTCTTTTTCTTTCTTTGTTTTTTTGTTAAAGGGGGGAGGTGTGTGGTATTCCATGCCCGTGACTCTTCTATGGTTCTTAGAACCTGTGGTGTCATAATAGAATGTGTCGGTGGTGTTAGCGGTTGCTGAGGGGAGCGGATGGCTTCCTTCTCCGTTCCCTGCTGTGGATGTTAAGCTGTTCCATTCCTTGAATAAAACCTACTTGAAACCTTCCTCTTCATGGACCCCATTACTATACTGGTCATGGAGGTGGACAGGGACAAGACGCGTATTCCGACAGAACTATCGATAGTAGGAGACAAAGGCTGTTCTAGCTAGTGGTAGAGTCTTTGGCGGAGTCTACCAGGAAATCGTACTCATAGGTGTGGGAAGAATTTTTCAACACTGGGGCTCAGAAGAGACTGAGGAATGGGAGAGAGTCAAGGATGTAGTCCAGTTTATAGTGACACTGACGGAAAAAGGTCTTTCATGAGTCACAATTGCAGGAAAGTTGGTAGGCATTACATTTATGGGACAGTTGCTCTGAGGTTATGCACTGTCAGCGGGGGAATTGGGGAAGCAGTTGCTGGAGGGTTGGGCCAGGGAGCCGGGCCGTATGGGGCCCAAGTGGAAGCCTCTTACATGACAGTTTTTTACACAGGGGATCCGAACTTTGCTGGCTATATGCAGTGCAGAAGGGGAAACAACATTGTTCACTATCTTGATGAGCTGGATGTCTGTTGGTACTTTTTGCGTGTCAGAATTGTTGGGGGTAGGTTTAGGAGGGTTTTTATGGGACAAATTAGTGTTCCAGGAATTTGGGGTAGGGATACAACTGCAATGTTTAAAAGTGAACCAGAGATTGGCGGGAACGATGGTCGTATTGTCAGCTTTGCAAGGTTTGGGTTGGTAGCTAAAAGTATGGCATGCATTCATTTCATGTCAGGGTGGCAACAGAAGTGGGTAAGAGGGGTTGGTCACAAGAGCAAATTATGGGGCTGGGTAGATGGTCTTCAGACTGTTTTAGGTGGTATGTCAGATCGGGTGGGGGGGGGGATTGTTGACAAATCAGTCTATTGCATTTTTCCCATACTGCTGTTTTGTTTTTCAGGTTTTGATTTCGGGCCCGGATCATGGGGCATTCTTTTTTTAATTGTTCTGACTGGGAAGCTGAAAAGGGTCTCCAGGGTTGGAGTCTGGGTTTCGATGCAAGTTCCCTTTCTGTGTCTTGATATGGGAAGGGTGGTATTTGGTGCCCAGTCTTAACAGGTTCCTGTTGGGAAAGAATTGTCTTGATGTTTTGTTGGTGCATATAGGAGAAAATGACTTGGTGGGGAAGGGCTTGGCATTGCTGCAAACAATGAGAAATTTAAGAGAGATCAAGTTGTAGTAGTCAGGGTGTTTCATGGCCTGGATGCACTTCATACCCGGGAGAATTTGTAGAGATTCTTGCAAGCCGGATGCAATTTACAAGGCTAGGAGGAAGATCAATAGAGAAATGCGAGAACTCTGTAGAGAAGGACTTGGCCGAGTGGAGCATTCCTACCTGACATATGATACAGTGGAGTTTTTTCGGGAGGATGCGGTTTACCTTTCTCGCTATGGGATGGGGTCGTATGTGGTAGGAGGTAAAGGATTTTTTAGCCTTGACCTTGAAGGTTCAGCAGTGAGCAACAAAGGTTTTGAGGGGGTAGAAAAAGTCAGGCTAGTGCCTTGTTCTGAGTGACAATTGACAAGTTGCATTGGTTTAGCTAATGTCATTGTTGTTGCCCATGGAGAAGCAGACTGAAAGGGAGGGTGTGATTAAGCTCACACCGAAACGAGACAGCAAGTTACAGGTTACGTTATCAGAAGTTTAGTAGATGCTAAAAGATTTACTCTTAAGCGGTAGGGAAACATCACAATTGCAAGATTGCAGTATGTTAGGAGGTAGATACTTGCCCGGTTATGTTATGTGACGCGGGGCATTTAGGGGTGGGGCTAGGAAAATAGGTGACAAACTTTTGCTTAGGGAGGTTTTAGTTTTGTAAGGTGGAATATCCAGGAATCTTTGTGATGCGCATCTGTTTCAATAAAAGCGACCTTTTTCACACATCAATAATGTGTCAGTGGTTTGTGCTGCGCCTCCCTCACCACTATGCCACATCTCAGCACAGGTCAGATCAAAATACAAATCTGGTCAATTCCAAAACTATGCTCTTCCTGTGAACCCGGTGGGGGGCCGGCGGAAGCTGGTCACATATTTCTGGGCAGCGAGCGGTCTACAGTGGCAGGAGGCTGCTGCCACCTCATTGTAGCAGCTTCAAAAAAATCATACAGTGAGTGTAAATGTCATGCCTGACACTTCTCAGAAATACTTGCCAGAGCCCTGACCTTGATCATTATTCTTCAAAAGCTATACTTAAGAAAGAATTGAAATGTGCCTTTTGAAGCCCTGCAGCACTTGGCGGACAGTGGCTAAATGACTCCGGGAAGGAATCGAGAGCGCTTGGCTTTTATTCACTTCCTCTAAAGGTATTTGGGTTCATTGGAAAAATGGTTTCTTTGCTAGAAATACTAAATTACAATTATGCAATCCAATTGAGAGCTGTAAAGAGTATAATCATTGGCAAGGCCAGCCTTTGGAAGTCCAAGGAAGCGCCTAATGGGCTACCAGCAAGAGCTAGAGGTTTGTGAAAATAAACAGCCTTATTTCGACATAAAGATAAAATCAGGCGCAAGGGGATTTTGCTACCAGTTTTTGCTCCTTCCAGCCATTGTGACAAATACTAAAATACCTTTTATTCCCAATTTAGTAATTTCTTCCAGGTGAAACTGCGCTTGCGAAAAGGTATGGTAGTGGTAGTAGAGTGTTTAGAATTGCTGTCCGATGTCATTCTCCCACATTATGGGGCCAATTACGATTGCGGATTTCCTGCATCCACCGGGCCGGCGGAAGCCACAGCCGGCCCGGAGGATGCGGGAAAACCGCCGCGGAGGCTTGAAAGACCCACCGCCAAATTAGGATGGCTGGTGGGTATTGCAATCTGTCCTCCGCTTTTCCGCCGCGGTCACCTTCCGACCACGGCGGAAAAGCATTAACATGGCTGGCGGTGTCTATCAGACACCGCCAGCCATATTAGGATGGAGTAGAAAGTATGCTTTTCCACGGCGGCTTTTCCGCCGTGGAAAAGCATACGGACCTTCACTTCGGGGGCCCGTTGCGGGCCCCCTGGGTAAAGGGGGCGTGGGGGATGCACATGGGGGGTACCTATGGTACC
Source organism: Lissotriton helveticus (assembly GCF_964261635.1). Taxonomy (NCBI): domain Eukaryota; kingdom Metazoa; phylum Chordata; class Amphibia; order Caudata; family Salamandridae; genus Lissotriton; species Lissotriton helveticus. The sequence continues at coordinate 207,740,735 of NC_136063.1, read as the reverse complement.
CCCCTGCATTTGCGTGAACAAAGCGGCAGGCACCGCGCGGTGCCTGCTGCTTTGTGCACGCAAATGCCGTGCATGAATTTTTAACACTGCGGCGGGTGCGCCGCAATGTTAAGGATAGAGGATGTGACCGCCACCCTGGCGGTCACATCCTAATCTGCACGGAGGGACCGCCGCTGCCCCTGCGGACGGTCCCTCCTACTCTATGGTGGCGGACGTACTCAGGTCAATCCGCCATCATAATCGGCCCCATATCTGTTGAGTAGCTGGGGCATGCAGGGTCATCTTCAGGATTTTGAGTGCTTGAGGCTATTTATATTTTGGGGACCCCTGTATGTTGCAGATTTGAAATGTATCACCCATTTACTGCTAAGCCAGCATGATGCCAAGCATTACTAAATTATATTTTTTAATATGTCTTGCCCTGGACCCAGAGAACATTAGAGGTATGCGGAGGAGAGAGGTTTAATAGTTTAAATAGACAAATACAATAGACAGAGGTCAAATGGAGAGAAAGTTAACTTTCCCAGGGGCCCCCCTTGGAATGTGGTGGTCCTGCCCCATTGCCCATTTTTCCCATGCTTTAAAACGTCTCTGGCCTTCGCATGCGCTGATGGCTGTAGGCTTTACTGTATGTAATGGTACATAAGCACACACCAGGAGCCAGATAGATTATTGGGCTTGCACTGGGGTACAAAGGTGACCCATTTATTTATAAACTATGCCTGACACGGGGGCAGATGATTCCATTGCACATGGATTTGGAGGGGTTCGCTCCTCAGTTTAGAACACCTCTTCATCCAGATCGTAGACAGTTAAGATACTTATTATGTGCCACCAAAGTAAAAATTGGGCATAAAAACCAACCCAATACAGTACGCAAATGCGGTTTGTACCAGGTATTTTTGAGCCCATTATTTCTGTTCACCAAGCTGTATCTTGCACTGATTAACTTGCTTTCATCTCAAGGAAAAAGGATGTTATTGATAAATATCCCAAGGGGGTCTCAGATCGGTGCTGGTTGGTTGCTGCACTTCTTATGCTGAGGAGCAGAGTTCTTCAAGTCTGTGGGGGGGACCCCAAGGGGGGCCTTGGAGTCATTAGAAGGGGGGCGTGCATTCCTCAGCCTCACTTCTACCTGGATTCCAAAACGTTTGCTCTTCATTTTGGAAAATTACAACCGGTTAATTCTGATAGTTAAAATGCCTCAGCTTGTGTGTGTCAGCACAGGGACTCTCTTGTGCTGTGAAATAAAATCCAGGTAGAAAGCTATTCATGCCTGTCTGCCAGTGTGCTGCTGGCCTGAAAGCAATGAAAACGTGCACAATGAGTTAATCTCAAAATGCAAAGGATGCTTGGGAGCTGGTACTGGCTTTAATCAATGAATCAATGGAAGCTTTGTGATGACAAAGATTTATTCTTTTTCAGTGATTGTGCAAAGAGGTAACAACTGAGCTGTGAAGTGAGAGCTTTTATTTGTCATTGTTTTACATTGAGCTCACTACCCTGAGGAGGTGTTGTAGGGACAGTTATGTAAAACAAAATTGCACTACGTACGGTCTGGGTATTACTAAAATCTATATTTTGGAAGCACTATTTTATCGTAAACCTTTTGCACATTTTGTAGCAGTCTATCTTATACTGTGGGTAATGCAAGTATACTTATCCCTATGCTTTCTGTCACAGGCTGACTTCGTAACACTAAAAATACACAAGTCACTATTCTCCAATGCACTAACCAAGATTTAAAACTGTGGCTCTCTGATTACACACAGACCTTTGCAGTGCATTAACTAATAGAGGCTTCATATTGTGCTGTAGTGCATTTTCCACGGAGGAACAACTTTTTAAATGTATTTTTAATTTAAAAGTTCCCGCCGGGCCCGCAGCATTGTTATAGCAGCCATAGCGCTTCAATCCTTTGCTGGTGATTGGGGGCCATCGCTGTGGTCCCAGCGCTGCACTGAGAGTGATCCACCAGCCCATTGGAGCCTGGAGAGATGCTCCCCGTCTTCCCCTGGAGACCCGCTGCCCGACACGGAGCGGTAGACGCCCTGGGGCTCAGGCGGACTCCTGCACGGCCCATTGCTGTTTGCTCACGGAGCATGCCGGAAGTGGGGAGGTCCTGCTGAGACTCCAACGCCACCCCAGAGAAGTGCCCCCCGGCCAGCCGACACACGGCGAACCGCTTCCCGACCTCCACCAGTGACTTAAGGCATGATGCAGTACGGCGGAGGGGACGTCTAACGGCTCGGCCGGACTCCCACTTGGCCCTTAATTATCTGCAAGACTGGGTCCCAGGGCATGACCACGTCAGTTGCATGCCTTAGTGCTCAGGGGGGAGACCCGCGATCTTCACAGCATCGGACCTGGCTGCGGCGGAGAGGGCCCAGGACTGACAGGGCCGACCCTACGTGCTGGGGGTAAGGCAAGGCCCTTCCTGAGCACGAGCTGGGCGATCTCAAGGCTGCTCAGGGGCGTAACAAACGCCCCGCAGCCCCCGCAGTGCGGGGGGCCTCTCTGTCTTCAGTTAATGAAGGGGGCCCCAGGGGCCCCCGGCCCCCTCAGCTTTTCTGAGAGCTGCGAGAGAGGCTTGCGCTGAAGCAAGTCTCTCTCCATCTCGTCTGAAGCAGGTGAAGGCTGCAGCCTGCTCGGAGCCCCTCGCCCCCCCCCCTCCCTCCGACTGAAGAGAAACAAAGTATCAACATTGCTTCTCTTCAGTCAGAGTCGGAGCCAGGCCCGGGACAAGGGTGGGGGTGGGGGCCCAGAGACAGTAGTCTCCACTGCTCCTCTAAGGCAGCACAGAGACTGGCCGGGCTCTTGCCATAACAGGTACCCCATGCCAGGCAAAGACAACACAGCACACAGTGAAGCAATATAATGCAGATTCAAAACGTTATTTTAATACAAAAAAAGCAAGGCAAGTGCATGTGGCCTTATTTACAGTCACTTTCTGAATAAAACGAAAACCACCATTAGCTAGTGGTGTGAGAGTCCCCCAGATAGGACTGCAGATGCCCACCCATGCACCTGACAGTCAGAGACGTCACCTCGTGCGTGACATCCACTCAAAAATGTCACATGCCCACCCACAGGCACTCACCAGAGAGGACACGTGGTCTCGTCTGCTTTCATCCGCCAGCCCTGTGTACCCCCACACACTAGGGAGGTGATGTAGTGTCTATTGACGACGTGCAGCTGCCAGCTTACGTGCACATGTAAGGGGGAGGTCACGTTCTGCCCACGTCCAGGTACCTTCCAACTGTAGGTCACATGGTGCCTGTACACTGGTACCTGCCACCTAAGGAGGTCACGTGGTGCCTCACACTGGTACCTGCCACCTAAGGAGATCCAGTGGTGCCCGCGCACAGGCACCTGCAATCATGGTGTCTGCATGGTGTACCAGAGAAATGTTTAGAGTGGGTAGTCAAGACGAACCAGTGCTTTGAAGGACTGGCTGGGACGGGAGTAAAGTCAGAATCTTGCTAGGCAGGCCCATACAGGGATACAAGTATGCAGATTAAAGGTAGGACCACGAAGGGGGTCTGTTATGGAAGACTTGCCCAGAACAGGCAGCCGCGGGTGGGCCTTGTGGTGCCATCGAAGTCCGTGTTACCCCATTATTTGGCTATTGCGCCTTTTTTATAAGCAGTATATAGAACAGATACACAATAGGAAATTCAGAATATTCCGTTGCATATTTGCAAGCACATGTTCACCTCAGGTTTTCTTGACGCCATAAGACAGATTCCCCATTCAATGATACTCATTGTATCGACCTCTGGAGAATGAAAGGCTGGTTGACATCGGGGGATTCACACCTGTGACCTTGAGGTCAAACACAGAGCCCAGCAGTGGTTGCATTAGTCGCTCAAACATCAGACCTGTTGAAAGAGGCCACCCCATACCAATTTTGTGATATATTTAAGTTGTTTTTTACATTACATTACGTTACAATGCTGTCCTTCAAACGTGCTGCAGCCACCTCCTCTGGACGCAGCACCAATATTTCACGACGGTCCTGTGTGGCCAGCGGGGGATGTGCACGTGCCCCACGCGCTCTCTGCAGCTTAATGTACATCAATGCACGGGCCCTTGCACAAGCCAGAGGTGTAACAAACGCCCTCGCAGCCCCCGCAGTGTGGGGGGGGTCGGGGGGACACTCTCTTCAGTAAATGAAGGTTGCCCCTCAGCTGTGCACCAGGCCCAGAAAGAGGATGGGGTGGGGGCCCCAGAGAGCAGAAGGCAGCACAGAGCACTGCTCAGGACCCTGACAAGGATGGGAGTGGGGGCCCCCAGAGAGAGCATTCTCCAGGTCAAAGCTCATATGAGAAGGGATGAGGCAGCAAAGTGGTGCCCTCAGGTAAGCACTCTTGTTAGAACGCACCATGTGGGCGTCCGCAGGGGGGGAACAAGGTGGGGCTGAGAAGGGTGCAAGGCAGAGGGGAGAAGGGTGCAAGGTAGAGAGGAGAAGGGTGCAAGGTAGAGAGGAGAAGGGTGCAAGGCAGAGAGGAGATGGTGCAAGGCAGAGAGGAGGGGAGATGGGTGCAAGGAGGAGAGGAGATGGGTGCAAGGAGGAGGGGAGAAGGGGGAAAGATAGAGAGGAGATGGGTGCAAGGCAGAGAGGAGAAGGGTGCAAAGCAGAGGGGAGTAGGGTGCAAGGAAGAGAGGAGAAGGTTGTAAGGCAGAGAGGAGAAGGGTGCAAGGCAGAGGGGAGAAGAGTGCAAGGCAGAGGGGAGAAGGGTGCAAGGCAGAGAGGAGATGGGTGCAAGGCAGAGAGGAGATGGGTGCAAGGCAGAGAGGAGAAGGGTGCAAGGTAGAGAAGAGAAGGGTGCAAAGTAGAGGGGAGAAGAGTGCAAGGCAGAGAGGAGAAGGGTGCAAGGCAGAGAGGAGAAGGGTGCAAGGCAGAGAGGAGAAGGGTGCAAAGTAGAGGGGAGAAGAGTGCAAGGCAGAGAGGAGAAGGGTGCAAGGCAGAGAGGAGAAGGGTGCAAGGCAGAGAGGAGAAGGGTGCAAGGCAGAGGGGAGAAGGGTGCACAGCAGAGGGGAGTAGGGTGCAAGGAAGAGAGGAGAAGGGTGCAAGGCAGAGAGGAGAAGGGTGCAAGGCAGAGGGGTGAAGGGTGAAAGACAGAGAGGAGAAGGGTGCAAGGTAGAGAAGGGTACAAGGGGGAGGGGAGAAGGGTGCAAGAGGGAGGGGAGAAGGGTGCAAGGGGGAGGGGAGAAGGGTGCAAGGCAGAGGGGTGAAGGGTGCTAGGTAGAGAGGAGAAGGGTGCAAGGCAGAGGGGAGAAGGGTGTAAAGCAGAGAGGAGAAGGATGGAAGGCAGAGAGGAGAAGGGTGCAAGGCAGAGGGGTTAAGGGTGAAAGGCAGAGAGGAGAAGGGTGCAAAGTAGAGAAGGGTGCAAGGGGAAGGGGAGAAGGGTGCAAGAGGGAGGGGAGAAGGGTGCAAGGGGGAGGGGAGAAGGGTGCAAGGCAGAGGGGAGAAGGGTGCAAGGGGGTGGCCGAGAAGGGTGCAAGGTAGAGGGGAGAAGGGTGCAAGGCAGAGGGGAGAAGGGTGCAAGGCAGAGAGGAGAAGGGTGCAAGGCAGAGAGGAGAAGGGTGCAAGGCACAGAGGAGAAGGGTGCAAGGCAGAGAGGAGAAGGGTGCAAGGTAGAGAGGAGAAGGGTGCAAGGTAGAGAGGAGAAGGAAGCAAGGCGGAGGGGAGAAGGGTGCAAGGCAGAGGATAAGGGTTCAAGGCAGAGAGGAGAAGGGTGCAAGGCAGAGAGGAGAAGGGCGCAAGGTAGAGAGGAGATGGGTGCAAGGCAGAGAGGAGAAGGGTGCAAGACAGAGGAGAAGGGCGCACGGCAGAGAGGAGAAGGGTGCAAGGTAGAGAGGAGATGGGTGCAAGGCAGAGAGGAGAAGGGTGCAAGGCAGAGAGGAGAAGGGTGCAAGGCAGAGAGGAGAAGGGTGAAAGGCAGGGGGGAGAAGTGTGCAAGGGGGAGGGGAGAAGTGTGCAAGGGGGAGGGGAGAAGGGTGCAAGGCAGAGGGGAGAAGGGTGCAAGGGAGTGGACGAGAAGGGTGCAAGGCAGAGAGGAGAAGGGTGCCAGGCAGAGAGGAGAAGGGTGCAAGGCAGAGAGGGGAAGGGTGCAAGGCAGAGAGGAGAAGAGCGCAAGGCAGAGAGGAGAAGGGTGCAAGGTAGAGAGGAGATGGGTGCAAGGCAGAGAGGAGATGGGTGCAAGGCAATGACGAGATGGGTGCAAGGCAAAGAGGAGATGGGTGCAAGGCAGAGAGGAGATGGGTGCAAGGCAGAGAGGAGATGGGTGCAAGGCAGAGAGGAGATGGGTGCAAGGCAGAGGGGAGAAGGGTGCAAGGCAGAGGTGAGAAGGGTGCAAGGGGTGGCCAAAAAGGGTGCAAGGGGGAGGGGGAGAAGGGGGCAAGGGAGAGGGGGAGAAGGGTGCAAGGGGGAGGGGAGAAGGGGGCAAGGAAGAGGGGGAGAAGGGTGCAAGGGGGAGGGGGAGAAGGGTGCAAAGGGGAGAGCGAGAAGGGTGCAAGGCAGGGGGTAGAAGGGTGCAAGGGGGATGGTGATGAAGTTAAAATTGTGCCCCCCCTGGAAACATTTCTACGGACGCCGATAGGAAACGAACACTAATATGTGAGAGAGAGTGGGAGAGAGTGGAGAGAGAGTGGAGAGAGAGTGGAGTGAGAGAGAGAGTGGAGTGAGAGAGAGTGGAGAGAAAGAGAGTGGAGAGAGAGAGTGGAGAGAGAGAGTGGAGAGAGAGTGAGAGAGAGTAGAGAGAGAGAGTAGAGAGAGAGAGTTGCGTGCACTGCATCACCAAATGCAATGCAGTGCGTACAACACAATTTGTTTTATTTATTTTTATGTTTACTTACCTGTTAAACTCCGTAATCCATACATTACTACCCCTCACCCTGCCCCTCCTCATCCCCACGTCACCACCCTGCAGGAACTCCTACTACCGACCGCGGCTGGAGAGTGACTGTCTGAGAGAGAGAGAGACTAACTCACTGAAAGAGAGAGAGAGAGAGAGAGAGAGAGAGAGAGAGACTGTGATGGAATTGGGGTCACAGTGTGTATGAAGCTATGCAATGCCTCTTAAGATTACTATTGTCTACTAATAAAAATGTATTATCAAAATGTGTTCTTTGTAGTTACATCTGATTTTGAAATACTGCATTGTCTAATGTTTTAAAATGGAAACGAGAAGGAGCAGTGGATGCACTTTTGCCATACTGAACGATGAGTGGGCCCGATGTTGTATATCATGACAGGAGTCTGCATCAGGAAACCCACCTAAAATTGGACAAACTTCCCCGGCGTACTGTTGGCAGGGACCCTGTAATGAATGGACCACCACCTATGATAGCATGCTGGCAGACTAAGCCCAACCTTTGACTCCACCATCCAGTGTTACTTTTAACGGCAGTATTGGTGACAGTGGCGTAACAATCGCCCCGCATCCCATGCAGTATGGCGGGTCGCTGGCCTGAGAGCTCTAGACTGGCACGGAGGATGGGAGGGGGGCCCCCTCCATGTAGTTTGCAGGGGGGCCCCCTCAAGTTTCGTTACGCCACTGAGGCTGCTGTGTGCCTCGCACCAAAGGATTAGCACCAAGAAGGGTGCAAATAGGAGATCAGGCTGCGCCCACCCAGGAACAATTGAGTCTCCGACGACAGCTTGTAGCGATAGCTGGGATGAGTGATGTTTGCTGCCCCACCGGGGGCCTGCGGGGAGACATATTGACAGAACTATGGAGGCAGCGTGGCGGGGGACTGCAGCCCCGGGGGCACACCCCACAAAGCAGTGGATCATTGGATGTATGCGCTGGCTCAGAGGGCCCAGTTTGAGGGGGCTAGCACACCTACATCTCTCTCGTGCGACGACTGGGACACTTGGCGTGGCCTCCTGTTGTGACTGAGTGCTCTGGGCCGCGCCGCATTTGAAGAGAGGTGGGGCGGACTACAAAGTGCTGAGCCAACCTAAAGAGTCATCGCTTCTCTGCCTTGGGTTGTGGATTCCCATCAGCGATACCACAGGGCCCTTTGAACAGTTCCTGCATAGGCCGAGTGGTGCCCCCTGGGCCCTGTCTCGCATTAGCACAGTTCAGAGCGAGACCTGCAAAGCGACCAGGAGTGAGAGATACCCTCTGTGAGGTGAGACGACAGGGGGGTGCAACGCCTTCCTGTCTGAAGGCCACTCGAGGTCAGTTGGGACCCTTTGCACCTTACCATCTTGATGCAGCTACTTAGCACGAGTGGGGCACGTCCAAGGCTCAGTCCCCCCAAGTATGGTAAAGGGGGCAGGCCCGCGCTTGGTGGCGGGTGGTTGCAAGCGTCTAGGTCATCTGTTTGACATTGAAGGCTATATTCCCTTTGATCAGCTCGCATCTGACTATAACCTCTCCGTCTCAGATCACTTCCTCCACGTACAAATGCTGCACTGGGTGTCGGGCTCTCATATACGCCCTTTGGCGAGCAAGCCAATACTCCCATTCGAAAAATGGCTCTTTCTGAAAAAGGATGACCACAAACTCATTTTGCAAATATACTCGCTCCTCTCTCAGGGTATTCGCAGGGATCAGACTGCTGGGCAGAGGCGGTGGGATGTAGAAATTGGGCGTACATTATCAGACAAGGAGTGGGAGGATATTTTTTACAGGACTCACCACACTGCACACTCCATGGGTCACACAGAAACATCATATAAAATTATATCATAGTGGTGCTATACACCGGCTCGTTTAACCAAATGGAACTTACAGTGCCATGGTATCTGCTGGTGGGGGTGTGGGAGCCCTGGTACCCTCCTTTATTTGCTTTCTGAAACTTACAAGGTATTGGGAAAGAATCCTCGATGAGATAGAGAAGGCCTTTTACAACACTATTCCCAGGTTACCTGCGTACACCATATTGGGTTTGCCCAACGCATTGACTTTTCCCCTGCGCTCTCTCAAAGGTAGGCAGATCACCCTCACATCATATGCGGCCCACTGAGTGCTCTTAACGGGTTGGAAAACAGATAGGGTTTCGGACCACACTCAATGGCTTCACCAGCTGTGGTCTCTTTTAGGTTATGGAGAGGTAGTTAATGGCCTCTCTGGGGGATGAATCCGATTACGCAAAGATATGGGCCCACTTTATTTTGATTCTTTCTATTGAGTTCTGGGAGCTGGCATATCCTGCTTACTTACGGATTTTGAAATTGATACCGGACCAATAGGAGGAGGGTAGGGACTGTTGGCCTCTGGTAGGTCCCCTCAGGGGTGTGTCTTGCTAGTGGCCTCCACGCATGGCTACATCCAAACCCATGTCAGTAAATCGCAGATCACCTGGAGAGGGTTTGCGGGGAGGGGGACTTTTATGTCCTATTAGTACAGACCTCTAAATGTACTTTTTTTGTTGTTTTCTTGTTATGAAAATGGCAGACTCGGTGGCCCTGGACCTGCTGTAACGGGCCTAGGTCTTGGTATGGGAACAATATGCATTGCACTCGGCAGGTCTCCTTTAATATTGATACAAGCACGACTTTGACCGTCTTTTGCTCTTTTTCGCCTTATTGACGCGGCCGGCCCAGGATGTGTTGTGGCAGCTTGCTGTGTACTTAACTTATACATATTTGCTGTACTCCAATGGTTCTCTCCCTCCTTAATCACCTCAATGCAGCCGGCCCTTTGGATTGTATGCAACGATGCAATGTAATGTCTTCACCATTTGTTCTGCTAAGAAGACTGATTTAATTCTAAAAGCTACCCATTATTTTATATGTAGCTACCTGACGCTATAAGGCCTAAAAAACTTACAGAATATTTTGCTTTTAGCCACACCTTTGACCCCATATCCATGTATCGACTCTCAGTTCCATGCAGCTGTAAAAGCCAAGTCATCAGTATCCCATGAAATATAGTATGGTTCTCATCGGATGACATAAACTTAAGTTGCAGCCCATGCATTACAGCCATTATACCCAGGCCCATTGGAATTATATGATTGTGCCGCCACAGTATTTTAGAATAATTATAGTTTTTCCACATTTGCCACATAATCCTTCATCTGCCGCATAATCTGCTGATTTTAACAAAAAACTATTTTTCTAGCTCAAACGGTTCAAAAGTTACTAAAAAGCAGTGACATGTGTTCAGTGTTGTAGGAGGCCATTTGCAAATCTGGACTGGCCACCTTTTTTTGTTTATGGCTATATTTGTTTGTCAAACTAGTACTAATGAGGTGCAACCACAGATTAACAGTTTCTCTGGAAACTTACATTAAGTCAGAAAGGTGTTATCATTCAAATAAGTTTTCTCAAATTATGTTTTGTTTGTGAAATATAAAGTATCATGGTGGATTTTTGGGTAATTCTTTTTGGAGACTTTTTGTTTGAACTGTGTGGTAAGCCTCTGACACCGCACGACAGTCACCCACAAACCTTCGGTTTGATAAATACCGTTCAATCTCAGTGTTTTTTCCCCACCATAAAAATGATTTGCTATGGGAATTGGGGATGTTTATAGTTGTCGATGATGAGTACCAGATTCTATACATTTTTGTCAGGAGGGGGTCTTTACACCTAACAAATTTGATAGTGGGTGGTCTCTTCATCAAAAAGTTTGTAGACCTCGGCTGTAGAGCCAACAGGCTTTTGCTTTGGGTACAACACTTCAGCAGGCCATCTACTAAAGTGCGGCCGGCTTCAGAGCACAAGCATGTCAACTCGATCAAAGACAGGTCTTTTAACACCTTCAGCGCGGCGCAGATTCCTGCGCTGTGCTGAAGGTTCTAATGAGCCTACCGGCTCATGACGGACGGTTCCGTCATGAGCACAGCTCAACCGATGCTCATGACGGAACCGTTCCGTCATGAGCATCGAAGGGATTAACATTGATTTTCCCTGTTTACATCTCTGTGACAAGCACAGTGGTTGCACATAGCAACAGGGCTTTTTGTTTTGTTTTAAGGAGGCAAATTCCACTTTGAAGTTTGTTACCTTAAAACTAGACAATATCAATTGTGCCGCGATAACATGGCAGCCTACATTGCATTATATGTTCACCAAAAGTGCTCCCACTGTGTCACCAGGAGCATTTAAAAAAAACTCCTCTCCAACCCAGCGGTGACCTCAAAGCAAGGTCTACTGTTCACCACTGGGACAGCAGTTGAGCCTTTGCAACCTTTGTGGTTTGGCAGATCTTCCGTCACACTATACATGAAACTCTGAGGCACCTATTCCACAAATCGTTCTGCCTGTGGAGGCTGGCAGTAAATGGTACCACCCAATGGAAATTCCTTGGAGGCAAGAGATGCCATAGAGACATACCTACACTCCAGGGCAGATGGTAAAAGGGAGCAAGCAAATTAATTTACTGCCACTCTGTGTTCCACTAGACTGCTCTACAATGTCACCAGCAGTGAGCAGAGGGAGTACTGTGTTTAGCCCTTAGATAGAGGCTTCTTATGCCCTATACCCTAGTGATACAAAAGGGGTGGTGATGGACGGAGCATCTGAACCAATCAAACACCCAGTCAAAAGATCTGGGTTTGATCCATCACCGTTCTTTAGCCCACTCTGCCACCCCAGTTCAGACATGGCTATATGCAAATCAGTCTGACCCTGTGCCTCATGGGAACAGTCCAGCCCGAACTGCCAAACCATGCCTTCCCTGGACCGCAAACAAGCTTCCGAGGACCGGTTTCTGGCATTACAGCCGTCTTCAGCCCGGCTTGCTTGAATCCAGTGGCAAAGTGAGCAAGGGACTCACGTCTGAGCATACCCTGCCACACTTATGGCGGCCAAAGCGGTACAAAAGGGGGTGCTGATGGACAGGGCATCTGAACCAATCAAACACTCACACCCAGTCAAAAGATCTGGGTTTGATCCATCACCGTTCTTTAGCCCACTCTGCCACCCCAGTTCAGACATGGCTATATGCAAATCAGTCTGACCCTGTGCCTCATGGGAACAGTCCAGCCTGAACTGCCAAGCCATGCCTTCCCTGGACCGGAAACAAGCTTCCGAGGACCGATTTCTGGCATTACAGCCGTCTTCAGCCCGGCTTGCTTGAATCCAGTGGCAAAGTGAGCAAGGGACTCACGTCTGAGCATACCCTGCCACACTTATGGCGGCCAAAGCGGTACAAAAGGGGGTGGTGATGGACGGAGCATCTGAACCAGTCAAACACTCACACCCAGTCAAAAGATCTGGGTTTGATCCATCACCGTTCTTTAGCCCACTCTGCCACCCCAGTTCAGACATGGCTATATGCAAATCAGTCTGACCCTGTGCTTCATGGGCACAGTCCAGCCCGAACTGCCAAGCCATGCCTTCCCTGGACCGGAAACAAGCTTCCGAGGACTGGTTTCTGGCATTACAGCCGTCTTCAGCCCGGCTTGCTTGAATCCAGTGGCAAAGTGAGCAAGGGACTCACGTCTGAGCATACCCTGCCACACTTATGGCGGCCAAAGCGGTACAAAAGGGGGTGGTGATGGACTGAGCATCTGAACCAATCAAACACTCACACCCAGTCAAAAGATCTGGGTTTGATCCATCACCGTTCTTTAGCCCACTCTGCCACCCCAGTTCAGACATGGCTATATGCAAATCAGTCTGACCCTGTGCCTCATGGGAACAGTCCAGCCCGAACTGCCAAGCCATGCCTTCCCTGGACCGGAAACAAGCTTCCGAGGACCGGTTTCTGGCATTACAGCTGTCTTCAGCAAAACAACGATGGATTTAGGCCCAGATCCTTGTACTGGGGTGAATGTATGAAATTGTTCTACATTCTGTCCATCAACTGTGTTTTTTGCAATTTTCACCCCGCGTGGGCTGGGTATGCTCAGACGTGAGTCCCAGGCTCTCCACACCACTGGAGTCAAGCTATCCAGGCTGATGAAGGCTGATAGCCAGAAACCGGTCCTTGGATGCTTGATTCCGGTCTGGGAAAGACATGGCTTGGTAGTTCGGACTGGACTGTTCCCATGAGGCACAGGGTCAGAGCTGATTTGCATATAGCCAGGGTCTAATCCAGGGTGGTGTGGAGTGCAAAACAACGATGGATTTAGGCCCAGATCCTTGTACTGGGGTGAATGTATGACATGTTCTACATTCTGTCCATCAACTGTGTTTTTTGCAATTTTGACCCCGAGTGGGCTGGGTATGCTCAGACGTGAGTCCCATGCTCTCCACACCACTGGAGTCCAGCTATCCAGGCTGTTGAAGGCTGATAGCCAGAAACCGAAAGACATGGCTTGGTAGTTCGGACTGGACTGTTCCCATGAGGCACAGGGTCAGAGCTGATTTGCATATAGCCAGTGTCTAACCCAGGGTGGTGTGGAGTGCAAAAAAACGATGGATTTAGGCCCAGATCCTTGTACTGGGGTGAATGTATGACATTGTTCTACATTCTGTCCATCAACTGTGTTTTTTGCTATACCCTAGTGAGTCATGTTTCGGAAAGACCCACCACAATCAAGACAGTCACAGATGACCCGTTTACAGTGAACACTCTGAAATCAACAAAAAAGTAGTCTTATTCTATCTAGTCGGTGTTACCTCTTCTGCCTCTTATCGCTGACACTGCAATACCAAAGGGAAGACACCAGAGAAAGTGAGTAGACATCATAATCCTGTAACATGCTCTGAGTTTTGTCACAAGGCCTTTTCATAATAAGGGTAGCGCACCTCCATACTGCAACTTTGTCACACGGATTACTACCCATTAGTAAGCTATTTGGTTTGGCCAAAACAGTGTTTAACAGGCCCAATGCAAAACTCCAATGGCAAATGGATGGGGGATTGGAAAATAAACTTTTCTGCACATTCCAACTTTATATAAAATGTTTATACACCTTTATTCATCACTTGGACATATACTTTTTAAATCAATGTGTCTAGCACCAAAAAGCTCCTTCTTTATGCAATACCATGCAAGAATAACACATATAAAAAGCTAGGAAAGATACATTTAGAATGATAACGAATTAGAAATGTACAAATAGAGTTACATTTCATTTATCTATATATGTATTTTATAGCATTTTTTTTTTGTACATTTTGATGTGGCTTCAGGTCCTACTTACTAACAATTAGCAGTGGACGCAAAGGATACAAGACAAGCAGTTTTATTCATTAAAATAAAAGGGCATGCTAAACCACTTTAGAATGACAATCCAGGTATTGCATACCACTTTCTGGGGTTACATGGCGTAGCACAGCAGTAAAAGCTCAATATTGCTAACAGATTGGGCTCAACATACTTACCTCCTGAGAAATTAAGTTGACACTATTTTATGAAAGTCAAAGAAGTGAAAAGAATGGACAGATCCAGAAGCACACACACATCCTCGAATGGTTACATGGTATGCCATCATTTATTTCTAAAAGGATTTTATTATTTTTAATATAGAACGTAAAACAAAAGCTGCAAATGTACAAAACAAAAGGATTGACTAGTCAACGCATATAATACATTTGTTATAAATAATAATATAGATTTAAATTGACAAGTACACATATGCAATAATCAATAGATTAAAAACTAGTCCATACAATAAATACAATCATGGTATTAAATATATTGCAACGTCCCTTTAGATCATTCTAGCCTCCAACTAGCAATCAATAACTAACTAACTTCCTTACCTATAGCTGCACCTTCTCAAGCCGCCAAATAAAGGACGGCCAGCATTTCAATACACACCTCAGTAGTAGGAAGTCCTACAAAGATTATCTCAGTAGTTCAAAATCCCACACCTGGCAACCCATGCAAGGACAGTTAATGATATCCTCTGAATCCTCCTGAGATATCAGAGAGCTAGCAGTGGCCATGCAAGGGATGAAACATCTACACAAACACAGCCTACACAACATAATACTAAATAGGACAAGGCAACAAAGAGAGATAGTATCCAGTCACATCCTTCAAAATACCAGAGAGCATTTTCAAGCAAGTGTACAGATTGTAGTATATGTCTTTACTTTGCCAGGGTGGCGGTCACATCCTCTATCCTTAACATTGCGGCGGGTGCAGCTTCAAGCTGCACCCGACGCAATGTAAAAAATGCATACTTATCTATTGTATGCAGAAAGCGGCAGGCACCGCGCGGTGCCTGCCGATCTCTGCATACAAATGCAGGGGGGTACCATAGGTACCCCCCATGTGCACCCCCCACCACCCCTTCACCTAGGGGGCCCGCAACGGGCCCCGGCAGTGAAGTTCCACATGCTTTTCCACGGCGGAAGATCCGCCGCGGAAAAGCATCTTTTCAAACATTTCCTAATATGGTGGACGGTGTCTGAGAGACACCTCCACCATGTTAGAGCTTTTCCGCCGCGGTTGTAAGCCAACCGCGGCGGAATAGCTGCGGACAGAAAACAGGACCCACCAGCCATCCTAATGTGGCGGTGGGTCTCTGGTGGGTCCGCTACGGTTTTTCCGCATCCTCTGGGCCGGCGGTGGCTTCCGCCGGCCTGGAGGATGCGGAAAAACCGCAATCCTAATAGGCCCCTAAATCAGGTTACATTGTGCCTTGCAAATTATTCCTTCTAAGTGACCAAGTCCAGCTCAAGACTTTGGCCATATCAATAACTATGACTACTGTAATATCTGTTTTTAAGCTACGCAGAGCCATATGGCAAGACCTTGTTCCGAGCATTTTACAGACTGGTTTAAGCCACTTCAGTCGAGGGCCCTTATATGCAGGGCACACAAACAGGATATATAATAAAGTCTCATCCTGAGTTACACAAATGTGACATTTTGTGTCTTGGTCTTCCCCCAACTTTTTCATAAAGGATTTTAGTGGGAGAGTGCCCACTCTAAATTGATGAAATAATTTTCTATCTACGGGGCACATGATAATATCCCAATAGGCCTCGAGCCTATATTCGCTTTTAAAATCAAGGAATAGGCCAGTAAGGGATGCACCAGAGACCATGGACAGAGACGTTTGATAAACCATGTCCCTATAAATGGCTTTGAAGTCTTGTTTAGATGGGAAAGAATTCCCTTCGGGGTCCTCCCACAAACGAATGAAGCCCATATCTGATAACATAGCCTTAATCTTTCATAACCACGTGATTTTATTAGATTTATCAGCTTCTATAGTAAATCTTAGCAACTTTAGCATAGGGCGCTAACTCTGGAGTAGTCCAAAGTCGTCGCCAGTAAGCAAGCGGTCTAAAATCCGCAGCTTCCTCAAAAGAAATACACCCTAGATCTAAAAGTAAGGGCCTAAGAGGGGAAGAATGAGGGAGGCAGATCAATGACCTTAAAAATGTATTCTGAGCTACAACTAGTGGAGCTATATTTTATAATTCCGCCCCATAGATTATTGACGCTCTAACCTTTCCTTGATATATGGCGAGGGCCGGTCCAACTGGTTCGATCTGGGATAGCCGGAATTCTTTGAAAAGGCCCCCTGCTTATTGGTTATGCCTTAAGACTAGTAAGTCTAACTGTGGCTTCCAGTTCATACGTTTGCCCATAGTAATGCCCAGATATGTAAAGGAGTCAGTTTGTTCCAAGGATTTATTATTAATTTCTACTCTAGCCTTCACTATTTTATGCCTATGCAAGACCAAGTACTTTGTCTTTTCAACATTGACCGCTAAACCATGGTCACTGCAAAAAAGAGAGTTACATAATACAAACCTGGAACTCCCTCCCGTCCGACCTGCGCCTGACCCAAGACCACCTCTCCTTCAGGAAGAAGCTGAAGACCTGGCTGTTCGAGCAGTAGCGGCACCCCCCCCCCCCCCCCCCAGCGCCTTGAGACCCTACGGGTATGTAGCGCGCTTTATAAGTGTCACTGATTGATTGATTGATTGATTGATTGAAACCATAACCCTGATATATACACATGAATTACCAGTCACACTTGCTCAATCATACCAATTCACACTCATACTACTATTAATCTTCTCCCAATCAAAACCAGATCCTACACATGAGGTAACACAGTTGTTGCTTGTGTGTGATTATACGCCAGACCTGGAGAAGATTAATAGTAGTATGAGTGTGAATTGGTATGATTGAGCAAGTGTGACTGGTAATTCATGTGTATATATCAGGGTTATGGTTTGTATTATGTAACTCTCTAAACTAAGTTTTTTGATATGATGCAATGCACTTTTTATAAATTAATTTTGTACTATCAATTATGTCACTGATATATATGGAAGAAATGATCTAAAATCCAAAAAAAGAAAAAAATATATTTTTGATACACGACAGAAAAAAATAAAAGCAAATAAAATTGTAAAATGAAAATCATGGATTGTGTTGTACCTATATGGATTAGAAGGCTAATGAAATAATTTGATGAGACTGATCACATGATAAAGTAAATAGTGACCACGGGGGAATCTCTCATATGTTGTGTTGCTATTTTCCTCTCTTTTCCCTGGTCCTGAAAGTATCAATAGAGGGGGTCCCGTAATTTATGCCACTGCAAAAAAGAGTAAATCGATCAAGGGCTTGAGCAGACCAGATTGCGTCTTAGACAAAATTAAAGTGTCGTCTGCAAACATTAATAGCGGAACCCTTGTCCAGCTGTCTGAGCTTGAACATTCAGGGCCACATACATGCCATTGTAATGCTATTAAAGTGTCTTAGATAACTAGCTAATTTATGGTGTTTTTCTCTGTCAGCAGTTAGGAGGGCAGTCATTAGCCTACATGGACTTTTAGGCCTGGCTTTACAGTGCAACTGTCACCTCACTTCATGTAATCAACAAAAAGTGCTTTCAGAGTCCTACTTAGAGAGTGGCTTAAGCTCCACTCACATTTTGGTACCCCTGAGTACAGGATTTGATTGGGCCGAATTTGGTTGCTTCAACTAAAAAGACTGCACTTTTTGGCTTGTGGCAACGTTTTTACTCGATGCAGCAGGATGGAGCTGGTTATGGTGTCAAGCCAATAATCATGGCTATACTCCTGATCTGTTTATTTTGAAATGTTATTTTAAAGGCACTCAGCCAAATATATTTATTGTGAGAAACATATGTTAAATGTTGATAGGTATTTAGATGTGAATTGTTATTAATCTATAATAAAGCTTACAGATAGGTATTTTTGTGTTGCATTGAATCTCACAGATTACCGTAGTAGGCAAGGGGTTTCGAAACTGGCCATCCACTTAGACAAACCCTTGGGGGTTTCACTGTGATGATTCTTGTTAGGCCCTGTTGAGAAAGGTTATATATTGTTTTTCAAGCTGTATTTTTCTACATATTTGCAATTTTATAAATGTATGCATGATGGTTGTCAGTTTTTGTGCACTTGAAGAGGCCAATGTTGAGTAGAGTGTAAAGTCAATGCTAAACGATAAAGGCTTCTTCAGTTCATTGGGAAGAGTATGCCAGATTGCACCTGTTTGCTCTGTTTATTGTGAAGCATTATGACAAAGCCAGTAGGCCTGGCTTACTTATTGTGAAAAGCATGCAGTGACCACATTAGGCTTTTAAGGAAGGATTGTTATTACACACTTTGCTTAAGCCTGTAGCAGAGGAACAGGGTCAAGACTGATTTGCATATAGCTGGGTCAGAACTGGGGTGGCGAAGTGAGCAAAAGAACAGTGGATTTAACCCAGATCTGTGACTGGGGTGAATGTCTGAAAAGTTTCAGCACTCCGTCCATCATCTCCTTGTGTTTGCTTTGTTCACCCTAAGTTGGCAGGGTATACCCAGACGTGGGTCCCTTGCTCACTTTACCACTGGATTCAAGCTAGCCAGGCTGATGAGGGGTGTTTACCCTGAAACCGGTCCCAGGATGCTTGTTTCCAGTCCAGGGAAGACATGGCTTGCCAGTTCGGGCTGGACTGTTCCCATGAGGCACAGGGTCAAGACTGATTTGCATATGGCTGGGTCTGAACTTGGGTGGCAAAGTGAGCTAAAGAACGATGATAAATTCAACCCAGATCTGTGACTGGGGGTGAGTTTCTGAAACGTTTCAGCACTCCGTCCATCATCTCCTTCTGTTTGCTTGTTTTGTATATAGTGTCAAGCCACTGATAAAGGGTGGAGGCCTAATACGTTCACTGCAAAAAGATATGTTGGATTCCTTATGTGAAACCTTTTTATAATTGAAAGTTATGACAAAGCAAACAGGCCTTTCTTCCTTATTGTAAAAGGTATATGTTAAAGGCAAATAGCCTTTAAGGGTGCATTGTTATAACACTGTGCTAAAGTCTGAAGGCAAGCATCATTACATGGAATCTCGCAGATTACTGTAGTAGGCAACAGTTTTGCTGACGGCGACCCACCTGAACAAACTATGGTGATAACCAGTCTGCACTGTGGTAATCCTGATTAGGTTTTGATGACTGTATTTTGTGCATATTTGCAATTTTATTATAATATACCTGATGGTTGTCTTGCTGGACGACTTATGAATTAACACAGTAGATCAGCTTTGTTTATGGTGACAAACCAATGATAAAGGTTATAGGCTTGATTGTTTATAATGAAAAGCTATGTCAAAGGCAGTAGGCATGACATATTGATTGATTGAAAGCCCAAGTGGCGGACAAGAAGATCTCCGGCAAAGAGCTCTCATTGAGGGAGCCCGTCGGGCATTGCAGCGCCAGCCCGACGAGGAGAAAAGGCCCTAAGATGAAGTATTACACCTATCCAGGTGTGTGAGGGCATTTGATTCTTGCAGGGTCACGCCCACTGCATACCCTACACAATAGTTATTGACCCACATAGACACTAATTCTTCCTTAGGAAGTGCTTATCCCACATACATTTATTAGATTATCTGGGGCACATATGCTGGACCTTGATGCGCTCTTAGTCCCTCCGTGTGTTAGACATTACTAGCCTGCTATATAGTATCTTATACTTTACCTTTTTTCTGGACAATGGACTGAGTCCTAAGTGCTAAGATAGCTGTCAACACATTATTGTTAATTTGGAGGTAGCCAATCAGATCTTGTCTTAATCCTCTGTGACGTTATATGTACAAATTCTTTGAGCCCTAATTTCTCAAAAACTACTGAACACAATTATCACAATCACAAAAGTAACGCTTTCTGAAGCAAGAACTAGCTTTCTTCCAAATTTGAAGTATTCTGTTCAGCAGTTTTTGTGATATTGCTGTTCAATTTTCTTATGGAAAAATGAAGAGAAAACGTGTTTTGGGACCCCCACACACTCTTTTAACGTGGCTTAACGCTACCTTGTAAATGAGGCACCCTTTCATGCTACACTTAGCTTGAAAAGGGTGGCCAATGGGTGTTGCAGTGGGCGTTCTGCCGCAACACCCATTGATTTTGACGCTGCCCCTATTTACAAGGGCAGCATAAATAGGAGGCAGTGCCAAAATGAAGAGCAGGGAAAACCTGGTCTTAACATGGCAAAACGAGGAGAAATGCTTTATTTCTCCTCATTTTTGCTGTTTTTATGTGTGCTGCATTGTGCAGCACACATAAAAACAGCAAAACCCATGAATGATTATGTGCAGGAAGCTGTCCCTTCCGGCACATAAACAATCATTAGAAAAATGATGCTTTGAAACTTCTATGTGTGCTACACAATGCAGCACACATAGAAGTTACATATCGCCATTTGTGATTGTTTATGTGCAGAAAGGGACACCTGCGATAGCAGAATTTTGGGAAAAAGTAGGAAAAACCATCGCTGACATCTTGGGACTTCCAATACAAATCAATTTTGGCCTGATCAGTTTTGGTATATCTAGTGGAATTAGCGGCCCACTAGGTTGTTCCTCGTCTATGTAGTGTTGTTGGCTAGGAGGGAAATCTGTAAAAGATGGGTGGAAGTTGCATCTCCTTCACATTCTGAGTGGTTGTCTTCCATATTTTCAACATCCAGGTTAGATTTGTGTAGAACGCAGAGTAGTAAAAAGAAAGAACTATGGGATTTTTTACTAACATGGTCTAATGCTTAGTTTTGGGGATTTATTAGTGTTATTAATGTTTTAAGTCTTCACCTATAAAGAAATCTGGATCCTATGATTATGCCTGTTTTGAAACTCCCTTAACTGTGTTGGGCCTCTCACTCCTTCCACCTATAGGCCAACATTAACAGTCACCGTTTCCACTGGAACCAGAGGGGAGTCTGACCACCCCTTTCCATCTTGGTGCCAGTGCCATCTTAAGACTGTTTTGTACTGGTAGGCGGGGCACTTCCTCCTGGTCCCCATCCAGCAGCCTATGTCTCTTTAATATTGAGTAACGGTATGGACGGCTTATTTTGTCTACTGCTGTCTGAGGCGAATAAGGATTTTTTTTGCAACTACTTAAAAAAAAAAAAAAGACGCAGATGCAACACCTCAACAGACTGTTGTCTCTAAAACAGTTCCCTTTACTAATCTTTAATACATCAATGAAACAGCCCGGCAAACACGTTTCATCCGCTAATAGGACTTTAGCAGGTTTTCTGTATTTCTTTTCAGTAGTATCACATCGAAGTCTAAGTGTAAGTCGAATCAGTTCTCCAAGAATCTCTTCAAACACTCGTATTGCTCCTATAGTATTGTCGGGAATTAACAGAAGGCCAAATATAAATTAGGTAGCTTAATATTCACACCCCATT
This sequence comes from Lissotriton helveticus, assembly GCF_964261635.1. NCBI lineage: Eukaryota > Metazoa > Chordata > Amphibia > Caudata > Salamandridae > Lissotriton > Lissotriton helveticus. The sequence goes on along the minus strand of NC_136063.1, from coordinate 207,719,197 downwards.
GGGTTCTGTAAGTGAAGAGGATATTGGTATTGACACCATTGAACTATGTGTCTATCTTGAAAGAAAAAAGAGAACAAGCTCCATAATGAAATTGTTGGACCCTTGAGGCACTCCCTTTTGTGGTTTCTTCCTGTTAAAATGTATCCATGGTTTTAGAGGAGTTTGACCATTAGAGCATGGTGCCTACTAATATACCCATACGAGGCAAACCCTTGTGCGGCCATCCGTAGCCATAACTACTCTTGCTCTGGGATTATTAATCTGCTTTCTATGTAGGCAGCTACTCAAACATGGTTTAACCCTTTAACCGCGGCGGAAATTCCGCCGCGGTGCGGGTGATTTATGGCGTGGGTGTGGTTCGGACGGCCCTCGGACGTCCTCCGCACACGCCCACCGTGACGTCGGACGGCCGGCGGCCGTCCAACGCTCGCAAGGGATTAAAGGTCGCGGTTTTACAATGAAGATTCCTCTGTGTCTTGGCACACATTACTTGTAGCCTCCAACGTCAGGGCTTTAAGTTGGGAAAACTACGGTTTATCATACTGTTTAAACCCTATTTTTCAATAATTTTGAAGTACATAAAGAACGAGACTCTGCTGTTGAATCAAAATGGTGCAATCTTGCTAGCCTTCCTATAGCCTGAAAGCCCAAATCAGAGACATTTTAAGCCATACACAAAGTGTGCAGTTGTGCAGTGCCCCAAACTTCCTGGGGGGCCCTGGGAAAGAGAACCTTGTGTCTGTAATACCTCTGTCTATTTCTCTTTCTCAACCAACATCATATAATCAATATTGTTTAGCTTCATGTTATTATTATTATTATTATTATTTATTTTTATAGAGCGCGTAGTCACCCTGAGGTATCCCAGCGCTAACAAATCCTATCTCTTCAGTTCAATGGGACAAAGGAGAGAAGAAGAGGGAAGGGGGACAGAAGATCAGGGTTACGGACGAGCATGATTCATTGGGGAAAAAGGTGAGTCTTGAGCCGTTTCCTGAAGTGAAGGTATTGTGGTTCGAGTCGCAGGTCGCGGGGGAGTGAGTTCCAGAGACGTGCAGTATGGACTGAAAAACGTCTTCCTCCTGTGCGGGCTTTCTTGAATCTAGGGGTAGTGATGAAGTTTTCCGTGTCCGAGCGGAGGGGTCTTGTGGATTTATAGGGTATGATGAATTTCCTGAGAACAGGGGGGCCTTGATTTTGTAGCAGTTTGTGGGCTAGGCATAGGGCCTTGAATTTGACCCGCTCCCTTATGGGAAGCCAGTGGAGAAGTTTTAGGGCAGGTTTAGCCGAAGCTCTGGCAGGGGTATTTGTGAGAATCCGGGCAGCAGTGTTCTGGATTCTCTGAAGCTTGTTAAGCGCCGCTTCGGGGGCACCTAGGTAGATCACATTGCTATAATCAAGCCTCGAGAGTATTAGGCCTTGGATTAGCAATTTTTGGGAGTTGGAGGGCAGGAGGGGCAGGACTTTCCTCAACGATTTCAGGAGCCCGAAGCAGGTCCCGGCTACTTTCTTTGCCTGCGCAGTGAACGAGAGGTCAGTATCGAGCCACATACCAAGGCTTTTTACTTCTTTTTTTGGGTCAGGGGGGGGGGCCCAAACAGGCTGGCCAGATGTTCGGGGAGAGTGTGAGTCCTTTCGGGCCGAGGAGCAGAACCTCAGTTTTCGTCCCGTTTAGTTTTAAGGCTGAGTTGTTCATCCAGCAGTGAACCTGCGTAAGGCAGTTAAATACATCTGCTGATTGTTGTCTGGGGTGAGATAGTGACACCACTAGTTGTGTGTCGTCGGCATAGCTGACGACGCTCACTCCGAACGGGATGATGACCTCCTCCAATGTGGACATATAGATATTAAATAATGTGGGGCTCAGGGAGGAGCCCTGAGGCACACCACATTGGAGGGGAGTTTCGGAGGAGCAGGCGTTCTTCTCCCAGATCTGATAGGTCCGTTGAGCTAGAAAGGATGAGAGCCAGGATAGGGCCGGGCCTTCCACACCGACTCTCTTGAGTCTTTTGATGAGAAGTTGGTGGTTGACGGTATCAAAGGCCGCACTTAGGTCGAGGAGGATCACTGCCACTGATCCTCCTCCGTCCAATAGTGCTCTGGTCTCCTCTACCGCTGCCAGGAGGGCGATGTCAGTGCCCTGCCCTGGGCGAAAGCCCGTCTGGGAACTTTTTAGCTTGTTGTTGACCTCCAGGAACTGGGAGAGTTTTTTATTAACCAGTTTTTCAGCAATCTTGCTGATTCCTGGGAGTAGGGAAATGGGCCTGTAATTGGCCAGATTTTCAGGGTCGAGGGAGGGTTTCTTTAATAGAGCTTTCACGACCGCCGTCTTCCAGCTCGGGGGTACAACTCCCTGTTGGAATGAGGCGTTGATCAGATGAGTCAGGGTGGGAATAATCGTGGAAGCTACCTCCTTAAGGATCCGAAGTGGGACGGGGTCCCTGGGAGATCCGCTTTTTATGGATTTTAACGTGTTTCCTACTTCTTCGGTCGTAACTTGACCCCAAGAGGAGAGACCACTAGGTGTTAGGGAGTGTGGGAGATCATTTTCCTCGCACGGATTCGCGGGGGGAATTGAATCAAGAATTTTTTGAATTTTTTCATGAAGGAAGTTAGCCAATTGTTGGCATTTTTCCTGGTCGGCTTTGGGGTCTGTGGGCTGTCTCGGTCCAGGTTCTGGGGTTTTCAGAAGTTCTTTTAGGATGGCGTAGGATTCCTTACTGGAGCATACCGCTTTCTCTATTCTTTCCTGAAAGAAAGCGCTTTTAGTTTTCCGAATAGTAGTTTTATAAATTGAGAGAGAGGTAGAATAAACATCTTTGTTTGTTTCAGATTTGTTTTTTCTCCAGGAGCGTTCCGTTCTCTTGCACTCTTGGCGCAGGGCTTTAAGCTCTGGAGTGTACCATAAAGCAGAGGATACTCTTTTGGGATGTTTAAAGGTAGCAGTTTTGGGAAGGAGTGTATCTAGAGAAGAGGTAATCCACTCATTAAACTGCTTATCGGCCGTGGCAGGATCGGCGGAGAGCTCAGGGATGGAATCTGCAAGGGCGGCGGCCCATTCCCCAGATATGAGTTTATGCCACCGTCTATCGGGGCATAAATTTGAGAAAAACTGGGTGATAAAATTCAAAGTTGTGAACAGGGGCCCCAAAATATGTCTTACCCAGGCTCACCGAAATTCTTAAAACGACACTAGCCAAAATTACTGAACCAAAGTTCTCTATTTGCAAAAGAAGTATACCAGTGCATGAAGCTCTGCTCAGAAGCCAGTAGCTGGTGCAATTAAATGTGGGCAAGACGAATACGAAGGCTGGCAGTCTTAAATCTACATCATGTCTCTTTAATCAACAATTGGAGACTCCCTCTCTCTTTATCTCGGCTTTTCAGGCTCCTGCTTTCTCCCTTCGTGACAGTTAATCGTCTTCCTCCCTCTTTCTGTTTTATGTGTTTTTCCTCTCTTCCGTTCAGTAATTAATATTATTTTTTTACATTAGATTTTATTGAATTAAAACATTGCAGAGACATTATTACAGTGATACAGTGGTAGACAGGAATCACTAAGACAAACATTTTAAAATAGTGGAGCTCAGTAATTATTTGTTGCGGAAAAATAAGCGCTGGTCCCCAAAAATAGGTGCTGGTGGCTGTCTCTGGCACCCACTGGCTCAAATTAAGCACTGAATGCAGACTCCCATAGTTGTGTTAACTGGATCAGACAGAGAGATGAGAATGGAGAAGCTGCAGAAGAAACACACTAGAGGAAGCAACTGATGAAAAGGAGGAGAAATCAAGCGATTATGCAATGGAGCTCTAATCTCAGCTCTCTCACCAGCCTGAGACATGTCACTTCCTCACTGAGAAATGATACTCACAATGCCTCTGAGTGACACACTCTGTTTCCAAGTCATGTGGGTGTTGGGTGTTGCGATTCAAGAGGTCTTTATTCGATTTGCATCATAAAAGACAAGTACATATTAAAAAGCAGTTCATACACTTTTACATATAAGATAATAAATACATTGCATTTTAAAACCATGTTAAGAAGAGTATTACATTTTTAGACAATGATGTACAAAAAGACCCCTTACTACATAAAAACAATGCTACATTGGAGCTAAAAGTTATAAAAACATATACAGTGGGAACTTCATTTGCCAAGGTTGCGAGTACGAATTGACCAAGCCCAACTCACAAATTTTGCTACACCAATGGCGATAGGGGGGGAGAAGTATCTGTTTTAAGAATCCTAGTCGCTGCCACTGCAGATCTAGTACCTAGTAGGCGGCAAACTGGCAAAAGCCAAACTTTTCTGGGTAACAAGTACTTAGGGCAGCAAAAGAAAAGATGTTCAATATTCTCTACTGCTGTTACACAGAAGGGACACTTGTCACTACCACCAATTGACCAGGAATGCGTAAGCCCCCTCACGGGTAACGAGCCTACTCGTAATTGGTGATACAGTTTGCGATCATTTGGCTTAGTAATTAAGTCCCAGTAGGCTTCATATTTAGGGACATCCTTTACAACCAAGAATTCAAGTGACATGGTAGGACCAACAACCATAGCGGATCTCCTCTCAGCGACCCAGTGCCAATAAATATCTTTAAGAGCCATTTTTGATGGAAAGGTCGCACGTGCAGGATCAACCCACAATGCCTCCAGGCTCAAGTTTTTTAAAAGCATCCTGAGATGAGAGAACCAGGGAACCCGATGGGACACTTCAAGCCCCCTCACCTCAATGATAGCCTCAGCAAACAGGGTTAGTTCGGGTGTAGTCCACAGACGACGCCAGAACGCCAGTGGTCTATATCGTACCACGTCCTCGATGGATTTAACTCCTAAATCAAGCTGCAGGGGTAAGGAGGGTGTTGATTGTGGGAGACCAATTGCCATTCTGAGGAACCTATTCTGAGCCACCCTCAGAGTGGATAGGTCACTATACCCCCACAGTTCAGCACCATAGATAGTTGCAGGAATTATCTTGGAGCCATAGATTTTTACCAACGGTGCCAGGGGTTTAGTGAGAGATTTTGCGAGCTCCTTCAGTAGGGCACCCCCAAGTTGAGCATGTTTCAAGGTCATAAGATCCAATTGGGGTTTCCAGCTCAAGTTCTCACTTAATGTGACACCCAGGTATGTAAAAACCTCCGTTTGTTCCAAAATGGCTCCACTCATCAACACCTTAGCCTTCACAGCCTTGGGACCTCGCAGGACCATAAATTTGGTCTTGTTGACGTTCACTTCTAACTCATGGTCGCTGCAGAAACACTCAAAACGGGCCAGTGCGGACTGAAGGCCCTGCCTCGTTTTTGAAATAATTAGAGTGTCGTCCGCGAACATAAGGAGGGGAATTTTCCTTCCAGCAAGGGAGGGCGCGTCCGTAGGATAATTAGAAAAATACTTGGTCACCCCATTAATAAACAAGGAAAAAAGGGCGGGGGCCAACACACACCCTTGTCTAACCCCCTTAGCAACTTTAAAACTGCCAGTGACCTCCCCTGGACCTCCCCATCTTACTTTGGCATAAGTGTTTGAGTGCAGATTAATCAGCAGCGCCACCAGCTCTTTGGGCATGCCCAAATCCAGCAGGACTTCACAGAGCTTGGTCCTGGGCACTAGGTCGAACGCAGACCTAAGGTCCACAAATGCCGCAAACTACAAACCTCCCCAAGATAGACCACCTTCCAATATAGTAGCATGAATCTAAAAACTTGCTCTAAAGTCCCCATATGTTGCCGAAAACCCGCCTGAAGAGGACTTAAAACATCATGATCAGAGATCCAAGTCTGGATCCTACCCAGAAGAAGGCGAGCCACAATCTTTTGTACAGCGTCAATCAGGCTAATAGGTCGATAATTAGCCGTTACTGAGCCATCACCCTTCTTGTGAATGGGGAGGATCTCCGCCCCCAGCCATGAATCGGGGACTTTCGCGCCCCTTGCCAAGGCATTGTCCAAAAGAACAATGTATGGGACCCAGAGGTCCTGTTCCTGCTTAAACATATCAGCTGGTATACAGTCAGGTCCTGGTGCTTTACCCCCCGGGATAACCCTTAGCACTGCCCTCACTTCAGCAGGCGTAAAAACCAAGGCTTCGTTGGAAGTAATGGGCAACAAAATTGCAGAACTAGTGACATTTGCTTTGAATTGATTCCCATAGTATTCGACCCATTCCCTTGGCTCAACACAATTTAAGGGGGATCTATCCTGTGGGCGATTGCCCCATTTAAGCTGCCGCCAGAATTTAATCATGTTATTACTCTGGCAAGCCTCCAACAATTCCTTCCAACGGGTCTCGTCCCAGTTCTTCTTAGCTGTGGCCTGTTGGGTGTTGCTTATGCCCATGTCTGTTGAACAACCAGTCACAAGAATTTGACACAGGACCTGCCTGTCAGGCTAAGGAAGGGCCAAGCGGTACCCTAATACCTTTATACAAGAATATTGCTCCAAGATGGTCACCATGTGCTGTACTTGTCCAGGATATGATGGTCTTCTTGAAATAGTAACTTCATTTCAAGAAGTCCATCAGGATGAAGATTGGTGGGATGCTGAGAGCAAGCCTGCTGCTGATGCAGCTGTTTCTCTAACGCAACTGGCCAGTGGGAAACTCCTGCCCTGCGGAGTCACAGACATAGGGTGAGGCACTGGGCACACATTGTACAGATCACAAACCCTGTTCAGAAGTGAAGAGCAGTACCTGCTGGAATATTGCATTTTAAATGAGTGTGAGAGCTGTTTCTGCCCTACTCATTTGGGGCCTCATTTACTACAAAATGACGTAGCACAATGCTGCAATCCATTTTGTTGTGCAGAGCTGCGTCATTTGAAAAGCACAGGGATGCATCGTATTAACAACAATGAATCCATGTGCTTTCCCCAGCTCTGGCGCACAATTGGGTGCTATGCGCCAGTGCTGGCACCCTTGTGTCATGTTGCAAGAGCGCCTGCATTGCGGGGATGATTGTTTTTGTGCAGGAAGGGACATCTTTCTGCACAAAAATAATAATTGATGTAGCACATATAGAAAGAGGAAAAAACGAGGAGAAATAAAAGTATTTCTCCTCATTGCTCCACTCATAGGATTCTGACACATTCCCCCAGCTTTACAAAGTGTTGTAAATCTGGGAATGTGTCAGGTTCCATGGATGTTGAGTGGGAACACCCACAGCAACACCCACGGAACGCCCCTTTCATGCAGAGTATTGCGTGAAAAGGGCTGTGGCATCCCTGCATCTGTGTCACCATAGTTACAGGTAGGAGTTCTATGTTACATCACCTTATATGCCATGTATTCAAGAATAGTTGAGAGTCAGTTATCAGTTGGACCTGGTTGTAGGAATATCTATTCCCTGTACCTGCTTGTAATAAATATTCTTGGATTAACTCTGATAGAACAGTCATTATTACAATGGCGACAAGCTGGGATTCAATTCATCTCTTAGAAAACATCGAACCCAGACTGCTCCAGATTTATTCACGTCGTGTCAACTAAGCAAGTATTTTTTTTGTCCTATTTTTTTCACCAATCTTGCTTCTGAACTTAATGAGCAGTAAATTTACAAGCAGAGCGCGCTGCTCATTTCAGCAAGTATAATGTTCATTGTTGGTATTCAAGAGGATTAACTTTGTGCAACCAGGAAAAGGAAAGAATAACATTTGTCACTTGTGCTTCAACAAAAACTCTGTGTCAACGATGGAAACTCTTCATGGATTTTGTGAGTAGACTTAGTTCTTGTTATCTTCGGTGGCTTATCGGCATAGTTATTCAGCATAAAGAATTCTTACCGGCTGTTGTTAATTGGCGTCCTTTGATTCTGGTGGACGTTCTATGATTGCGCGCTGTTCATGTTCTGATTCTATTACAGGACCGGAGGCTTCGGATTATGCTTCTCTTTCTTATATTTGCTACTCACAGCAGCCAATGAAAAACGTTTTGTATGCAAATAAAACTACATTTCCCATGATGCTTGTACATACATCACATCCTGTATAGCCCCATAAGAGCTGCTGTACCCTGTGTCTCCTCCTCTTTCTTTGCTGCTCACGCAGACAGTTAAGTGCTCACAACATTGTGCCATGATTAATGTCTTAATTGACTGTTGGATTACCTTTGATGTTATTACCTGTATGTTTACGTTCATATCGCGCTATATTGAATGATTTGCGCTTATATCGCGCTATGTAAAATGCTCTGCGCTTTTATCGCGCTGTATTTGCTGCTTGTGGCACGAAGGTGTTTTTGATACTACACGTAGGTTTTTGACGACTTCAATCAGAATTGCCATAACTTTGTCTTGAACCAACGCTCGCGGGCGCCATTGGTTTTATGGTTAAGGCGGAGCGGCTCCCGCTGGGAGCGGCGTACTCCGTGGATGCTTTTGATTACTTGATGGTTCGGCCTCTTCGGCCGAGTTTTCCGTCCCCCGATCGCCTGCGGGCATGGCAGTGTTTATCGAGGGGAGCGGCGTACGGGTGTTGAACCTCCTCCCGCAGCGAGTCGGTGTATTCCTCTGTTGGCCCGTTTGGGCGCGGCTTCTGTCCCTCTTGGCCGGTGAACACCGCGCAGCTTCATGGCTCTTTAATAAAAGGCAGGCGCGCGTCGCCTCATGGGCACAGCCTGGGACTGTGGGTGCGGCGGTGTAGCCGCTATGCGGGTGGCCTTATCAGGCGTCCTGTACTCCCGCTGATTCTCAAATGCCGCGCTTCCCTGCAGGGGTCTTCAGGCCTCATCAGCTTCGCCATGATTGGTTTACACGTGGCCTCGGGGCAAGGCTGTTGCCTCTTGTCTCCAGGGTGCAGGGTTCGATCCCAGGTGCCCCGAGTCATGTTTTTCCGATTGTCAAATGATGTTAAATGTTTATAATTTCTATTTTCGTACTTTTATTACAATTTAGGTTTAATATTCTCCTGGTGCATGTTTTCATTATTTACACGGGAAGGCAGTAGTGCGCTTGGTAGCGTTTTTTGTTTCACCCACCGATACAAGTTTCAGATCGCTCCTGCTGGAGTGGTGAGGTCGCTCTGCTCTTGCCAGCAACAGTAACCCTCATGGGAGGCCTGGACTCGGCCGCAAACTGAATCAAACGCTCCCTCTGGAGCTGAAATGCGGCGCTAGCATGGCGCCATGATGAAATGGGTAACGATGGTTTGTGTCTAGAATTTTTGCTCCTAGATTAGGTTCCAACGATGCTGTTTCCACATTGCAATAGATTTTCCTGTCACTTCCATAGGGTTGGTTGAATTATTGCGCGGTCTCGCGCTTTCTCCGCCAAAGGCTTTCCCTAGTAGCCGAGTGCGGTTATGGAGTCATAACGCTCCGGTGTGCGTAACCCACTTGGGCACAATTTTGGGCATAATTTTGGGCACTTTGGCCTACGCACGTCGCATGCGTCCCCTGTTTGTTTTGTTTCGAGGTCTCAATGCCTCCTGCTTTACCTGAGCTGATTGCCTGGTAGCCTCCAGGCTTTAACAATAGGCTGGCCCTCGGAGTGCGCACACGCTCCTTGTATTTTACAATGACTCTGACGCCCTTTGGGCTGGTATAATGACTACAGCTTTGCTGAGGAGCCGCTACATTATTAATTCTCTGTTTTAGTGTGCACAGGGTTGGCTCCCCCTCTACTCCTCCATTGCGCTGTGCTTTGCACTACTATATATATTGAATACGGATATCCCTTGAGGGTGATGGTGGGATATGTGTATGTATGTATGTATGTATATATGTATATTGTGTATATATATATATATATATATATATATAATATATATTTATATTGGAGGATATATATATATATATATATATATATATATATATATATATATATATATATATACATACATATATATATATATATATATATATATATATATATATTTATTTATATATATATATATATTTATATTGGAGGATGACAACTACCGAACTAAGTATGTTGACACCCAGGTTCTTCCCGTTCTTGTGTGGTCAACAGGGCCTCGAGTATGACGTTACCTAACTCAGGGTGACAGGGCTTGATTGACGCCCATTTTCGTTCTGCTACCACAAATCCTTGAGCATGATTTTTTCTTTTTATTTCTTTTTATTTCTTATTTCATTTATTATTTTTATTTCGTATTTCCTTTTTGCCAACACGTAAGGCAGCAACGCGCGTGTGACGGGATTTAGCCTAGGGCGTTGCGACCCCCTCCTTTTTGGGTATAGCTGAGGAATTGCCCGACGGCGTCGCCAGCCTTCTTTTTCCTAGTCGTCTCAGAAAGGGATTCCCAGACTTGACAGGCTGCAAATCTGTCGTAGTCAGCCACGATCGACGATAGGCGTCGGTAGGACGCCATTTGCGCCAGATCGTCCAAGAGGCGCATAGCCTTTCATAAGGTTGGACACCAGCACACCAGGTCCAGGGAGGCCTTTTGCGACAGGTCCCTATGGGACAGATTTATTATCGTTGAGTGTATAAAGGGTAGACGTTTTTTGCTTGTGGTCACATTCCTACTAGTTGGTCGTTTCTTTTTCCATCGTTTTTCCGCAGCTTCTGGCATATAGCGTTCAGGAGAGAGTCTGGTGATCTCCTCCTTCCCTACAATGGCAGTTGTTCCGGTGGCGGTTCTAATGGTTGATGCGAAGTATAGGTTATCCCAAGCTCTCAGCTCTCTAGTACCCTCCGAGTACCGAGTTATTTTACCTTTCAAGTTAACTGGATACATATATGTATGGATAGGTCTATCTTAACAGGCCTTGGCCTCACATTTCCAGACATCGGATTGATGTGCTGGAATAGCCCGGTTATTACCTTCATACATTTGTGGCTCTTAGTTTAGGTTTCCAGGCTTATCTCAATCCTACGGGGCTCAGTGGTTGTACGACCCAATCTACATTGCGAGGATGACTTTCCGATGGTATCAGTGCAAGCGTTCCCTTCATAGGGGTGCCACGGTAGCGGTGTGTTGGGCACCGTCATTCAAACAATTTTTCCGATCCATCAGTTATTCGGGCTCTTTATCGTGCACGCCCCTGGAGGCTTACTGTTCAGCATCGCCATATATCGACTGCGAGAACGATCAGCGGATATGGGCACATAGATCATCTTCTTAAGTGGACTTGTTCCAGGAATCAGGCCATTCTGCCAAAACTTTCATATTTAGGTTGTTGCGGTATACCTCCTTAGCCTACATGACAGTACAGGATTGTTCCATCCGGTTTCCTTGTATTTCCGGTGACTGGGTCGCAACTTTCGTGCAGGGTGGACTCCATTTTTGACATTCCAATGCCCCTTGGGTTGGCGGAAGCAGGATCGGTTTCCTACCTTACCTTACAAATTTCCTCTTCTCATGAAGTAGCACTCATGTAGATCAAGGCAGATGCCTTTATGGTTCACCGGGGAGCTACGTCCCGCAGATTCATCGTTGCCGTTTAGTAGCACGGGTCTGGGTTTTGACACATGGCGATGTGGTAAGTACAGTTTTCCCTAGGGGGTATGTATTCCGACTTTACTTTATTTACGATCAAGTTCTGGTATATACAATACTTTCCTGGTTTTCGAACGCGCTGAGGGCATTCATTTCGTATTTCTGAGTCCTTCCACTCCCGACATACGTTTCAGCGATAGAGGGTCGCTTTGTTGATATGTACGCCTTTTTGGCGGCTTTGTGAGGACTGATTTCTCTACTTGTGAATTATTTACCAAATATTGTACGGGGACTTCAGTACCGTTCACCTTATAGCGTCCACTTTGGTTGTTTTTCTGCGGCTCATTCTCGGTTCAGGGCAAGTTGCTGAACTTGCGTCGGGGTTTGCTTCCGTATTCTTTTGGTGGCGTAAATATTCCAAACTGGACTGATTCTCGGTTTTTTTCCTTTTTATTACTAGACATATAATAGTATGTCGACTGGACAGTAAATATTGTCAGGCTGTGTTACAAATGCATTCCACCTTCAGGTGTTCCTATGGCGAGGCAAGCCTGCGTTTTACAGGTACAGTATATACTCTAGGAAGTTGCTCTGTCAGCCAAGTCTGAACTGCATGTGGTCAGGGCCTGGTCACACGAATTCGAGATAATGCACTTTATGGGTGTTTCTTCACATGCCTCATGGCTTTCAACGATGATTTTCGGATTTACTATCTGAGGTTTTTTCGAGTATATGTTCATATGACTGTTGATGATTATTGACATTTTATATGTGAGTACGAGGCTATTACAGCCGATGGTTGAGGGCCTTTTGCCGGAATGGGTGTTAGAACCAATTGTGAGACGCAGTTTGCTCAAGTACAATACTTATCATTCTTGTTTTGATAATTCCCATTGTTGTGCAAGTTTTAATTCTTCTGATGGAGTTTCTCAGACTCTATTAAAACAGTGTATTATGTACCGGTGGGAGATTTAAGACTGTAGTTGTGTTGATAAGCGTTAAACTAGCATAATCCGAAGCCTCCGGTCCTGTAATAGAATCAAAAATTAGCTAGCATACGCGCCAAGAATTTTCAATTTTATTAAGGACACGGAGGCGAGGATTATCCCACCCGGTTTATTACAGTATTGGTAATAATTACCCACCCGCATGTACTTGATATTCTGTATCAGCAGAAGTTACGGGTTTTTCCTGTCTCATTCCTTTCAGCTTCGAGTACAGAGAAGAAGGAGCAGGTGTTCTTCTGGCTTAGAAGACGTAATCTTCCAGTTTGACAATGGTTCTCCATGTTGAAGGATGTTTATTGAGGCTCATTTTCCGTGGAATGGACTGGATTTATTAATGTGGACTGTATATGTTCGAGCAAAGAAAGAGGAGGAGACACAGGGTACAGCAGCTCTTATGGGGCTATACAGGATGTGATGTATGTACAAGCATCATTGGAAATGTAGTTTTATTTGCATACAAAACGTTTTTCATTGGCTGCTGTGAGTAGCAAATATAAGAAAGAGAAGCATAATCCTCGCCTCCGTGTCCTTAATAGAATTGAAAATTCTTGGCGCGAATGCTAGCTAATTTTTGACTCACGCTCCCACTTCCCTTCTGTGGAGTATTTCTTCAACAGAACACAGCGTGAGCGCGATGACGTATTTGCACTAAAGACAAACGTGGCGGCCATTTTGCGTTTCTTAGCAACCAACTAAACTATTTATTTTTAACGCTGCAATTGCCGGATAAACGCTACTACTGCTGATTAACTTACAAATCTACCCATTTCACAATAATAGGAAACATATTTAGATTAGTGGAATCGAAACGCATCAAACTTGTCTGGTATTTATTTTTCTTATTATAAAAAACGTTTCTAAAGGCAAACATTTGGTATTTATAAACATGGCGTCACAATCCACAGGCTTAGTTGCATCCGTACCTTTCCTTCCTCGACCTGGTGATCCTGCTATTAAACAAGTTTGGATGCCGATGCTAATGTATTTTTAGACACTCTTGCCGACTTAGATAGGTAATATCAACCTACTGTATGTGTAGGAATAAGTTGTTATGAATTTTTCCTGAGGAAACAAAAGAAAGCCAAATCTGTTGAGGATTATGTGTCTTCTTTAAAAAAACTATAAATTAATTGTCAATTCGAAAATCTTCACGACAGCTTTATCAGTGATCAACTAGTGATGCACTGCAGTAATTCATCAATTCATGAGAAATTATGGGTTTGTGGGGATTCACCTTTGAATGAGATAATTGATATTATCAAAAAAGCTGAAATGTCTAAGAGATGTGCACAGGTTTCTCTGAAAAAAGATGATGACAACAATGTAGTCGCTAATGTCCAAGTGAAAAAGAAATTTGATAGTAAAAAGTACAACTTTCGTAGTAATAAAAAAGAAAGTTATAAGGTAAAGAACAGTGCAGATAATAAGAATGTATGTTACAGATGTGGTTATTCAGGTCACAATGCTTTTGAAAAGGGATGTCCTGCCATTAATTCAAAGTGCACTTATTGTGGTGTTCTTGGTCATTATGCAAAAGTATGTAGAAGTCGTGTTAACAAAAATCAAAAGAAACACGTAAGTTATGTCAATGAGAGAGGATAATGACAGTAACAATGACTTGAGTTCTGATGATGAAGAAATACCTTGCATTTTAGATATTGATGATATTGATGATGTTGTCTTAAATGTCAATATGACTGGCAAAAAGAACCATGTGTGTGATATTAACATAGGTGGTGTGATCATTCAAATAGTTGCGGATTCTGGATCCCCTAATACTATTGTACAAAGAGCTGTATGGGAGAAAGAGTTTGCGCATGTCACCAATAAAGAATTAAAACCCTCAGATATTCATCCACTGACGTACACTGGAGAAAGAATTCCCATGGTGGGGTATGTTGAAGAACTTTTTAAGTTCAAAGACAGGTCTACCATGGGAAAACTTTATGTTGCTGAAAAAGTTCCATCTGTCCTTGGATGGATGGATCAGGGTGAGCTGGGGATTATTTTGAATCCCAAGGCAACTGATCAGGTCATGCTCATTGATGACATGAATAAAGAATTTATTGGGAATAAAACTAAGGAATTTCCTAAAGTATTTACTGGTGATGTTGGGAAACTCAAAGGATTTTCCCACAAGATTATCTTGAAGAAAGACAACAAGCCCATATGTCATAAGGCGAGAAACATCACTATGAGTATTAGAGATGATGTATTGAAAAAGTTAGACATACTAGAAAAAAAAGGGATTATTGAACCAGTGGAAAGTGCCGAATGGTTGACTCCATTGGTTATTGCGCGCAAACCTGACAATCGTCTTCATTTGTGCATAGATTTGAGAGACCTTAATAAAAACATTGTTGTAGATAAATGTCCCCTTCCAAAAATTGATGAACTTCTTTCTCAAACAAAAGGCGTGAAATGGTTCTCGACATTAGATCTGACATCCGCTTACCATCAGGTGGAGTTACATGAGAGCAGCAGAAGTTTGACGGCTTTTATTGCACCTTTCGGGTGTTACAGATTTATAAGGATGCCTTTCGGTCTTGCTTCTGCTGCTGCTGTGTTCCAACGGTTGATGCATAGGTTATTTAAGGGAATTGTTATGTTATGTTATGTTATGTTATTAAACATTTATATCGCGCACGGATACTCAAGAGTGTCCCGGCGCGGAGGTGAACCATAACAACGAGCAGTATATTAAGATGGATTGGTTAAAAAGGAAGGTCTTCAGCTGTTTCTTGAATAGCATAGTGTCTTGGATGTTGCGCAACTCCAGAGGAAGGGAATTCCAGGCCACTGCAGCCTTAACAGAGAGGGAGCTACCCCCTAACCGAACCCTGCGAAAGCGGGGAACAGTGGTCAGACGCAGAGTGGTAGAGCGAAGGTTTCTAGAAGGCGTGTAGAAGGAAAAGCACCTCTGGAGGTAAACCGGGCCAAGACCATGCAAGGCTCTATGAGCTAGTGTAAGGGCCTTAAACTGAATGCGGTGGACAACAGGCAGCCAATGCAAGTCGCGTAAATGCTGCTTCATGCTTGTGCGCCCAGGGATTTGCAGCAGATTAATGGCATTACCTATTTTCAAGATGACATATTAATAATGGGGCATGATCTAAAAGAACATGACGAGAGATTGAGATTGGTTCTGGAGAAATTAATGGAAAGAGGTTTGACTGCAGAATTAAAACAATGTAAATTTAGAATGAATTCTGTAACTTATTTAGGGCATCAAGTCAGCAATAAGGGCATTTCACCTAAGAAGGTTTTGATGGAAGCAATCGAGAGGGCACCCTCTCCTACTTCAAAGGATGATGTGAGATCCTTCTTGGGATTGACTGAGTTTTATTCGAAGTTCGCTAAAAATTTTGCAACTAATACCTTCAACTTAAGGCAACTCTTAAAAGTTAAGAATGAATTTATGTGGAATGAAGAATTAGAACTTGATTTTCAAAATATGAAAACAGAGCTTGCTAATGCTTTTCCGCTTCAAGCCTTTGACAATTTAGCTCCAAGCATCATCACAACTGATGCAAGTGACAGAGGGTTAGGGGCTGCACTTTCGCAAATCAATGAACATGGCAAAGAGGTCACTATAGCTTTCGCTTCACGATCATTATCTCCATCCGAGGTCAAATACTCTATCATTGAAAAAGAAATGCTAGCCACGGTGTGGGCTATGACAAAAATCAGGCAATTTATTTGGGGCACTAAATTCCTTCTACGAACTGATCACAAGCCCTTATTAAAAGTCTTAACTTCTGATGGAATTGTCAAAGCTACCCCACGTATAGCGAAAATCAGTTTAAAGTTATTTGATTTTAACTATGAGGTTGAGTATCTTCCTGGGAAAAATAATCAGGTAGCTGATTATTTAAGTAGATCACCCATTCAACAGGATTTCAATCTTAGTGAAGAAGCTGAAAATTTCAGTGTGGCTGTGATCGTTGACGAAACAGAAGCCATATCTAAACAAGAGTGGGACAATGGGTTGTTGCAAGATACTGATTCATCTAAAGCTAAGGGTTTTATTACAAAAGGATGGCCCAGCAAAAATAATCTGTGTGGTGACTTAAAAGCTATGTGGAAATTACAAGATGAGCTGTCCATTGATGATAATGGTTATATCTGTAGATGCGAGAGAGTTGTTGTTCCGTCGGCTCTAAGGAGGAAGATTTTGAAAATTAATCATGAAGACCATTTGGGTATATCCAAATTAAAATCAAGAAACAAGTTACTTTATTGGTGGCCTGGTGTAGACAAAGATGCAGCGAATTTTGTCAGGGATTGTTCCATTTGCTGTGACTCAGACAAGTCATTGAAAACTTTAAGACCCACTCTTGGATTTAAATCTCTTCCTGATAATCCTTGGGAACATTTGTGCATTGATTAGCTGGGTCCCATTGAGGATAAAGAGGGGAACAATAAACATATTTTGGTGATCATAGATGTTTTTTCGAAATGGCCTGAAGTGGATATTACAGAGAATTTTGATTCCAAGCATTTTATCAATTTTTTACAAAGCTTGTTTATTAGAGAGGGAATACCAAAGAAAATCTTGAGTGACAATGGTCCTCAATTTACTTCTGTAAAGTGTGAGAAATTTCTTGAAAGGAATGGTATTTGCAAGAAATGCACTCCCATATAAAACCCTGCTGGTAATGGTTGTGTTGAAAGGTTTAACAGGGTTATAATGGGTAGTGTTCAAGCTGCCGTAAATGTTGGTAAAGATTGGGAAAAAGAACTCTTAGCCACATTATGGGCTTATAGAATTACACCTACTGGAACTGGATATAGCCCGTTTAGAATTTTAAGGGGTAGGGAACCCTTCTGCAAAGACAATGTAGCGTGGAGTGTAAAAAAAATCCATAGCAAATGGTCTCCAGCACTTGTGAGATCAAATATGAGGAAAATGCATGATGCTGGGAAAATTCAGTTTGACAAAATGCACAATGCTAATGATTTCACTTTAAAAACGGGTGATTGGGTTAAAGTGAAGTTACCAAGCAAAGATAAAAAAAGGGTTGAGCAAATATTCTTCTCCCTTACAGGTTGTGTTGCCCTATTCTAGATCGGCCAAACTTAGCGATGGGAACATTTGGCATTACAACAGGATGAGTGTATATAAGAATTCAAATTTAAATGCTAAGGATTTGATTCCTTCGTCTTCATTTTCTTGGATGTGGGATGATGTTATGGACTCTAGTTCTAACAGTACTGCAAATGTAAGTGACTCTTCCAATACAATTTGTACATCACTCTCTAACGTGATGGGTTCTCTGGTCGCACATTCCTCTGTAGATGTTCCCTCCTCACAGGGAAGTGTACAAAATGTATCTAGTACAACCCGTGCTGGAAGAGTCACAAAAGTTCCTGTTAAATACAGAAGTTATGTAATGTAATTTTGTTGTGTTAAGAGGGAAATAGAGTGTGTTTTGTAATTCAAATATGTTTTGTAATTCAAATTGTTTGCATACTTCTCTTGGTATGTTGTATCCTTAGGTATTTATATTATTAGGCTTAGAAGTTATATAAAGAAGGGAGATGTGGCATCCCTGCATCATTGTCACCATAGTTACAGGTAGGAGTTCCATGTTATATCACCTTATATGTGTTCTATGTTACATCACCTTATATGTCATGTATTCAAGAATAGTTGAGAGTCAGTTATCAGTGGGACCTGGTTCTAGGAATATCTATTCCCTGTACCTGCTTGTGATAAATATTCTTGGATTAACTCTGATGGAACAGTCATTATTACAAGGGCCCATATTTACAAGGCCATGAGAAGTCGTGCAGGGTGACTTTACGTGGCCTTGTATATATGGGCAAGCCCACTGAGCTGCTAGTGCGTCAAAAAAAGTGAGGCACTGGCAGCGCAATGGGCTTGTAAATAAGTCCCTCAGTTTGAAAAATCCCAACACAATATTGTACTGGGTGACCAGAGGAGAGCACACACTGTGGAGTATGGGGCAGTAGCATCTAATTCAAGAAGGAAACTGCAGCAAACCAGGTGCTCTGATTTTTACACTGTACTGGTAGAAGCCAAAGGCTGCTGCCCCACCATCTGGTAACAGATGAGGCGCTGGGTGCTAGCAGAACATGAGATGTGGTCCTATCTGTATTGCATCATACTGTATTGTAATTGCATTTATATGGTGCCTACTACCCCTGACAAGGCATTGAATCACTTACAGGGAGTATCATGCTACCCCAGAACCCAAAGTTAGTGGTTTTTCCAGTGGTTATTTTTGGCCCCTTGGATTAGGCTTGTGCTGTCAAAAAAAAAACTGATTCCTTACATTTGCTCCAGTTTCTTTGTGGTAGAATAAAATTAATAGGACTTAATTGTGATAATTAGTGGAGTTATAGGGACTCACACAAATGCTTGGTGCGATAAATAGACTGGCAGAGATAGAGTGTTGTAAAGTTTCAGGGATAGTTTTAAAGAAGGAAAAGTTGTGATCTAGGAAATAGGGTGTGAGACATTTGCAGAAATACAATAAGAGAGATTAAGGCAGATAGGTATGCGACTGAGAGGAAGCAATACTCAGAAACAGAAGCCATGCAGGGCATGTAAGGTAAGCAAAGGGCTACTCGGAAGAAAATGTATTAATCCCTGTTGCAAAATCCTCAGAGAGGTATAAATAAGGACCCAAACACTGACACATAAACACAGTGCTCAAAAGAGCCTTCAGACCCCCTGATTCTCACTTAAACTAACTAGATGCCATCCCCCAACCGAAGCCGAACAGAGCTGTAGGCTTTACAACACCTCTCCAAATGGCTAGCAATGTCATTACAAAAAGAACTGTGGCTACTACCTGGGACGATCAGTCCTAATGTTCCATTACACTATTGCACACCGGGGGTTCACTGGCACCAAAAAGTGCATGGCAGAACTATGTTGACATAATATGCAAGCATGTTCGATGTTCAGTCATCAGAGCAATGATAAAAGGAAGAGGCATGTCACATTACAACATTGAGGCAGATCAAAGCGCATGCATTAGATCACGCTGTGACAGCATAGTACACCAAGCTATGTTATCTCATTAACGATGCAAATTGTCTTACCTTGAACGTCTCTTCTCTCTTTGTCAATGTTTTTTCTGCCTTCTGCATTACCACAGTCTGTATGATGCACTTTGGGCTATTACTTGCTTGATGCTTTAGTGCAGGGCCTAGATTTGGTTGGATAAGGACAACCCTGTGATTTGAAGCAGAGCTGCTGCTTCTATCACAGCCTCTTCTTGTGCTCAGTGATGTACAACTTTACTTCAGGCTCTCTGATTTACCTTCAGGTGCATCAGGGCACACTTGTCGCAAGACTTTGTTTTATTTCCAGAGCCCACGCATTAGAAACACGTTGCAATGGTCAGTAACATACATCTGCTTCCTGCAGTCACAGCGCTGCCTGAATTCTTTACTTTTGGGGGAAACTTTTTTCTTCTCTGGCGTGGTGATTAAAGGAGAGAACATTTTACTTTATTCGACAGGTGCACAGGACAGTGCATCAAGAGTGCAGCCCGTTGAAGGCTTTTTCTGTATCCAATGGCAACTTACCCCCAGATGCATCAAGCATCCATTTTGCGATTCCTTATTAGCGAAAAATAAGGAATCGCTCATAAGGAATAGCAAAATGGTATGCAAGAAGAAATCACTTTAAAAATAGCGATTTCTAAGGGGTGTGGCCAGGCAACATGGCCGACAGGACGTGAACTCCGCCAGCTCCCGACCGTCGAACCCAGAAATCCTGTGCAATCATCCTGACCGGGCTCCTAGGGAGCTGAAGTGTAGATCGCGAGATCCCCTCATGTCTAGGGCTCACTCATCTGGCCAAAGAGAGTCGGCGTCCGCGGACACGGCAGCGTGAGCAGCCTCGGCTGCGCCGCCCCGGACATCTGCCTACGTGAGGCCGGGGATTGTGGCCTGCACTCAAGGGAGGGCGGAGACCCGAGTTGCGGTGTCCCCGCTGGCCCGCGATAGCCATATCCTTGGAGGAGACGATCGGGCGACGGACCCCGCGGCCGGCTGGTACCCTGGTGAGCGGGAGACAGTGAGGGTCCTGCGGGAGCCATCGGAGGCCGCGGACAAGAGCAGCGGCGGGCCCTTTCTACCTGGGCCTCCTCCGCGACGTACGGGCTTTGCTGCTGGTGGCGCTGCCCGGCAGGGGCCCCACCCGGCGGCTGTGAGGGCTTGAAGATTCCGAGCGGTCTCCCAGCGGGGGGATCGGAGGCGGCCCGCTGCTCTGTGAGGGCCCCGGATTGCGGCCTACGCTTGTGTGGAGGAGGCGCCCTGGACTCTGGTAGGGGCGGCCCCTGCTAAAAAAGGGAGGTGTCGGCGGGTCTAACGAGGGCCCATTGCCCCTGGAATTGTCTGCTGTGGCCTGATATTGCCCCTGTGCGCCCCCTGCTGGGGAGGCGCCCTGTAAATTACCTGCACCAGCTGGCGCTGAAGGAGGGAAGCGGCCTTGAGGCCTACCGCCTGGACGGGCCCTGGTGGTGTGGAGTCCTGCAGTGCTGACGGAGGGGGAGGGCCGCGCGGTGCTTCTGGGAGTGCCACTTCAGGGGCCTTGTATCACGAGGTGGCCGCGCTGCTGGACAGACCCACCATTAGAGTGACCCGGGGGCAACCTGGGAATCGGATGGTCCCCCTGCATTTCTGCGCCGCCTTTCCCCCCTGACTCTGAGGTGTCTGGAGCCTGAACTGTTGAGGAGAGGTGGGTCTTGCTCCCCGCTGCGGTCCCGGAGAATGGAGGAGGACATTTGGGGGCTGCTGCCCGCCCCCCCGCTGACCCCGGCTACCTGAAGGTGGAGGTGAGAGTCGGCTGTGGAGCAGAGCGGTGGGGCGCATCTGGGTCTTGGCGCTGTGGACTGAGAGGCGTGTGAGTAGGTGCTACGGAGCCTGGCCCTTGCCACCCTCTCGGAGTGCTGTTTTGACCTCTTGGGGACTTGGAGATGCGCAAGGACAGGATGTCGCGCTCTACGCAGCCCAACACAATAACGCAGTACACTACCCAGGGACTGGCGTCCCAGCGGAATACACGCCAATCGGGCCTGGATGAGGGGGCGGAGGCCCCCGGCGAGCCCTCCCGGGCGGAACTGTTGAAGGCGATCCAAGGCTCCCATACGGCTCTGGAACGGCAAATTGACGTCAACCTATTGAGGACGGACCTCAGGAAGGTGGCAGATAAGGTTTCCGACGCCGAGGGTAATATTGCACAGCTACAAGGCGAGGTGGCCTCTCTCAGGAAGATGGTCACACAACTCACGGCCACGACGGGTGCCCTGGAGCAGAGAGCCGAGGATGCGGAAGGGAGGGCACGTCGTAGCAACATCAGGGTCCTTGGTGTGCTGGAACGGGCAGAGGCGGTCAACGCTGAACGTTTCCTTGAAAACTGGATTCGTACGCAGTTGTATCCTCGAGGCCTGTCGGATGTCTTTGTGATTGAGAGGGCCCACCGGGCTCTGGTCCCCCCGCCGCGCCCTGGGGCTCCCCGTGCGCTCTAATAGCCAAAATAATGAATTATCGCGACAGGGACTGAATCCTGCGGGCAGCGAGGGAGACAGCGGATCTCACATCATCTCCTACGCCGACGACACCCAGCTGATCCTCTCCCTCACCAACGACCCCGCCACCGCCAGAGCCAACCTACACGAGGGGATGAAAGAGGTAGCCGAATGGATGAAGAACAGCCGCCTGAAACTGAACTCGGACAAGACGGAAGTCCTCATCCTGGGACCTTCACCCTCCGCCTGGGACGACTCCTGGTGGCCCCCCGCCCTAAGCAGCGCACCCAAACCAACAGACCACGCACGCAACCTGGGCTTCATCCTGGACTCCTCCCTCTCCATGACCAGACAAGTCAACGCCGTCTCCTCGTCATGCTTCAACATCCTGCGCATGCTACGTAAGATCTTCCGATGGATCCCCACCGAGACCAGGAAGACGGTCACCCAGGCCCTCGTCACCAGCCGGTTGGACTACGGCAACTCCCTCTACGCCGGAACCACCGCCAAACTCCAGAAGAGACTCCAGCGGATCCAGAACGCCTCAGCACGACTCATCCTGGACATCCCCCGTCGCAGCCACATCTCCGGACACCTGAGAGACCTGCACTGGCTCCCGGTCAACAAGAGAATCACCTTCCGTCTCCTCACCCACGCACACAAAGCCCTACACAACCAAGGCCCAGGATACCTCAACAGCCGCCTCAACTTCTACGCTCCCAAACGCCAGCTTCGATCGACCGGCCACGCCCTCGCCGCCGTCCCCCGCATCCGAAGAGCCACCACAGGGGGATGGTGCTTCTCCTACCTCGCCGCCAAGACTTGGAACTCCCTCCCAACCCACCTCCGCCTGACCCAGGACCACCTCGCCTTCAGGAAGCAACTCAAGACCTGGCTGTTCGAGCAGTAGCGGACCCCCCTCCCCTAGCGCCTTGAGACCCTCTGGGTGAGTAGTGCGCTTTATAAATGCTTTGATTGATTGACCTTTGAAAACAGCAGGATCTCCATTTACCCGGATTATACCCAGCAAGTCCAAGAGCAACGGAAGTCCTTTCTGGGTGTCAAGCAAAAGCTCAGTGAGATGCAACTGCAATACATGCTGCTGTACCCGGCTAAACTCAAGGTGCTGTCCCAGGGGAAGGCGCACTTCTTCGACTCCCCGGAGGAAGTCTGGGAATGGCTGGAGATCAGGGGAGACGACGTTCCGCCGGGTGAATGCAGTGGTCCCCATGAGAAGTGGGGGACTCGACCTTCACGGAGGTGCCCCAACAGGCGGCTGCGCCGCTCGGAGATCGCAGAGAGCGAGGAGCGCCGTAGGGTAATGGTGGGGGAAGATGGCGCTCTTCTCCTGGAGCCGTCGGATCCCGAGGATGGCTCGGGAGTACTAAAGCCATATGGGTCTTAAGATCACCTGGTCCCGGACACGTTGCAGGTCACGGTGAAGGACATGACTCTCACCGCTCCGGTGGTTCCATAGACCGGGGGGGCTGAGCCGCCGGGAGAGACGGTACCTCCTTGAGGAACTTTATGGACTGCATGTGATGTATGTTAGCCTTGTAGTGCCTTTAGGGCTGTCTTGGTTCCTCACTAGTGTGCAGTGTCCATTTGACGTTTCCTTTCCTGGGGGGGGGGTTCCTCTATAATTAGCATATACATGGAGGGGATCGGATGTGAGTGGATGGGGTGTTGACTGTATGCGGACTAGACCTGCCTAGTTGAGCCTGGTACTCTTTGCAATAACAATGGGTCGCGTAGGGAGTTGGGGGACCAGTTTTTCTTTTCTTATTTCCATAGTTCTTTGAGGGTAATTGCCTCGTTGGGTGAATAGGGTTGCTGTGTATGTCCTGGCACCAGCAGGGAAAGGGCATATTGGCGTGTTTGGTTGTTGCTGATATTTTGCTCGTGTGAGGGGAGGGTTTGTTTCAAGGAAATGTTGAGGGGAAATGTTTTTGGCATCATTTGTATTACTGGTCGGGCACTGGAGGCGACGTGCTCTGGGAACAGCCAGATACGGCAGGGTGAATTATTTTGGAAGTCATGGGGTATACGTTTTTGAGTTGGAACGTGAGGGGGCTAGGCACATGTACCAAACGATATAGAGTTCTCGCCTTCCTCCGCAGGCACAAGGTGTCCATCGCTTGCTTGCAAGAGACCCATCTGGTTGAGGACGGGGCGCAGAAGTTGGGGAGGAAATGGCGGGGTCAACTGTTTCACGCATCCTTCTCTACATATGCTAGGGGGGTCCTGGTTTGGGTGGTGCCCGGAGTTCCGTTCGCTCTTCAGTATATGGAAGCGGATATTCAGGGTCGGTACTTGCTACTCAAGGCCAAGCTTGATGGCAAGGAAATAGGTATTCTCAATTCTTATGCGCCCAACACTGATGACCCGACATTTTTCGGGACTCTGCAGGATGCCCTGATTCCCGACCTGAGGACTCCGCTGTTTTGGTTTGGAGATTTTAATTGTGTTCTCGACCCAGCCCTAGATAGATTCCCACCCCGGGCGGGTACTAAGCCCCACATGACAGCGCAGGTCAAGGAGGTCATGGACAATGTGGGAGTGGTTGATATTTGGCGCCTCAGACACCCGGCACAGAAGGTGTACACATGCTTTTCCCTCACACATTACACATTCGCCACCAAGACCCTTTATAGGGTCTTGGTGGCGAATACTGACCTTAATATGACAGTAGATGTAACGCACCAAGCCTGTTTCTTTTCTGACCACTCACCAGTAGCTTGCATGGTTCAATGGGGGTCCCCGGTTGTCTGGCCCCGTACCGGGCGGCTCCCAGTTGACATCCTCCGTGATCAGGTGGGGCGAGAACACGTTGGGACCGCCATCGGAGACTATATTGACCTCAACTGGGGGGGCAGGGACATGTCCGTAGCCACTAAGTGGGAGGCCTTGAAGGCGGTAGTGCGGGGCGCTTGCATGGGGCTCACCTATGGTGTCAGGAAGCAGCTCCTTTGAGATCTCCAGACAGCGGAGGATACCCTCCTGCAGGCCCAACGAGCGGAGGACCCCAGCAAACCCCAAAGGTCAGAGGAACAGGTTGCCCGTGCACAGCTTCACGATACCCTTGATAGGCTTGACAAGTATACACTGGGCCAATATAGCCAGCGTCTCCACAGGGAGGGAGATAAGTCGGGGAGGCTACTGGTTTGGATTCTGAGGCGGGAGCAGACCCCTGAGCGCATAGTGGCCCTTCGGGACCATTGCGAAGAGTTGGTACCTCCTGGGGGTCGTTCACTCCCATTTGCGGCAAGTATACACGGCGGACTCAGATATTTCTGAGACCTCTTATCTCCCCTATTTGCAGGGATTGCCCGTACCGACCCTATTGGATTCGGATCGGGAGGAATTGGATACCGGCCTGACATTGCTTGAGGTTCATGGGGTGCTGGCACACTTGCCGCGTGCAAAGTCACCGGGTAGCGACGGGTTCCCTCCAGAGTTCTATCATGAATTTCGGGACACGTTGGCACCGCTCCTTTTGCAGGTCTATCTTGAGGCGTTCAACCGCGGGGAGCTCTCACCGAGCATGGATCAAGGGGAGATCTGCATGATCCCTAAACCTGGGGGGGACAAACATGACCCCTCCTCCTACCGACCGATCACCATGATCAACACAGATATCAAAATTCCCACTAACTTGTTGGCCATCCGTCTGGCACCCCATATGGCGCACTTGGTCCACCAGGACCAATACGGTTTCATCCCCGGGTGCAACTCAGCCATGAATCTGCGGCGGTTGAACCACATCCAGCACGAGGTGCAGGGCAAGGAGGAGCAGATGGTCTTGGTTTCCATAGATCTTGCCGAGGCGTTCGACACCGTTGACTGGGGCTACCTCCTGCAGACGCTTCGGCTATTGGGCTTCGGGCCACACTTCACACGCTGGGTTCAGATCCTATACAGATCCCCAGGTGCTCGGGTGCGTCTGGGGGTGCAAGATCAGAGGAGTGGAGGCTGGGTAGGGGTGCCCCCTCTCGCCTCTGCTCTTTGCCCTTGCCCTAGAGCCGTTTGCTGTCAAGGTACGTACAGAGCTGCAGCACTGGGGCATGTAGGTAGGAGACACGTGTAATGTCATCTCGTTGTACGCGGATGACGCGTTGTTTTATTTAAGGGCCCCCAGGGAGGCACTGCCGAGGCTGCTACACCTGTTGGATCGATTTGGAGAGGTGTCGGGCCTCCGACTTAATCGTAGCAAGTCCCTAATCTTCCCGCTATCCTGCTTTGACACAGTGCCTTTAGAGGACTTGCCGGAGCTTGGACTACGGTGGGAGCGGACCAGTTTCAGGTATCTGGGCATTCATGTGACCTCGACGGAGGAACAGTCCCTCGCCCGAAATGCGGATAGGGTGCTTGCATCTCTTCGGACATCCATAACATTCTGGAACTCTCTGCCGCTGTCCCTAATGGGGCGACTGGCAATTGCCAAAATGGTAATGCTCCCGAGGACGTTGTATGTCCTCAAACTCGATATGTCCACTTCCCCCTAGGGTTTTTCGGACCCTTGACACGTTGCTCACGTCCCTGCTTTGGGCGGGGCGACGCAGCAGAGTGGCCCTTCGTACCGTCGTGCGCTCCTTTGAGGAGGGAGGATTGGAGGCCCCCCGCTTTGATCTCTACCATTATGCTGCGCAGCTCCTCCCGGCGGCACGATGGTTCGCGGTCACGGAAGTGTGGGAGACTCGGTTGTTGGCGGGAAGGGCCACGGTGCAAGAGCTCCAGATAGCTCTGATGCAAGGTTCTGGGGCTAATGCCGATCTCCCTTACGTGGTGCAGCATACAGCTGGTGTGTGACAACACTTTATAGAAAGGATTCTCCGTTCAGCGCCATTCCACAGGGAATTGCCGATTTGGATTCTAGCACCCATGCTTGAAATAGAGCACCATCTATCTTTCCGTGCATGGAGGGAGGGGGGCTGTGAGGTCCTGGCAGACCTCTACCCCTCAGAGGTATTCTTGTCTTATGAGCAGGCGGAGGAGTCGTTCAGCCTAAGCGGCGGCCAATATTTGCATTATCACGGCCTGCGCTCCGTAGTGCGGTCAGTCTGGCCGCAGTGTCCGGATATTCCCCCGATGACCCATACCTTACATATACTGTTGTCCTGTGGGAGAGACCGGAGGTTTATAGCCTTGCTCTATGCAGCTATGAAACGTGACTCGTCCCCCCAAGTGCCACCTTCGTGGGCGGCCTGGGAGGCGGATTTGGGGGCCCCCCTGGATCAAGGGCAACGCAAGCGTGTGGGGGTCTTAACGCGGCGCGTGTCCTGCAATGCTCGCTTTAAGCTTATTCACTTTAACTTTCTTCACCGCACATGTCTCACTCCAAAATCGTTGAGTCGCTATTCTGATGGCAGAAGGGACAATTGCCCCAGGTGTGGCATGGGGTGCGCAGGGTTTATACATCTGGCCTGGGAAAGTCCGTTGGTGGGGAGTTTCTGGGCAGAGGTCGTGACCCATATAAAGGCTACAACTGGTCCCTGAATCAAACTATCCCCCCTGCACTGTATGTTAGGATTGGTACCCAAGCCTAGGAAAAGGAAGATTCCATTTAAATTGTTACAACTAATGCTGGTGCTAGCTAGGCATAGGGTAGCCATCACATGGATGGGACAGAGGGCCCCTGAGGCGGAGGACTGGCTTAGAGATGTGAAGGAATGGACCCTCGCAGAAGAAGTACACATGCAATCCACTAGAAAGGATGAAAAATTGGAAGATGACCTGAGGTACTGGTGCATCATGTGTATGACGGGGCTAGCTACGGAGGGGCAATCGTCACATAGCGACTCAGAGGGGACCAGTGGTGAATTATTTCTGACACCCGAACTGGAGTCCGAGGGGGAGAGGGGTGAGGACCACTGAGGGGTGAATTGTGGGGCGTGTGTCTGATGTGGGGTCTGGCCTGTTTTCCCTCACAATGTTCGGGATATGATGTTATATGTTAATGTATCACATGACCTTCCGTTTCTACTCAGAGGTTGTCCTGATCCACGATGTGCCCTAATGAGTCTGTCGCACTGTAAGCAACTGGAGGGGAGGAGGGGTGGGGGTTCTACGTTTGTATTTTACAAAACTGAAAATAAAGTTTTTTTTAAAAATAGCGATTCCTTAAAATTCCTTAATTTCGATTCGCAAATTCATTCCTATGGGCCTTAGGGCATGTGTGTGCGCATCATGAAACTTTGAAAAATGCACTTTGGTGCATTTTTCAAAGTTTTTGCAAATTACCATGAGAATCTGCCCCTTTGCAAACGGTTTTTAGCTTCATGAATCTGGGCCTTAGATTTGTTCTTTTCAACCTTTTCAACAAGGTGGGCCAACCTTTGGATATTGGCAAAGATTTGCTTCTACTGTGCTGAAATCTGATTGGTCTTCGTGTATAAGGTCTGGGAGGAGGGGTGCTAATCTCAAAGCCAGAATCTTCATTTTTACAGGAGCGAGAAATAGGGAGGGCAACTGCACAAACAAAATAAATACTTAGGACAAAGTAACCATCTACAAAATGCCTAAGTGTCCACACTTGACTCAGAATCCCTACATGTTTCCGCTTAAGCTGCAAAAGGCTTTCTCGGAAACAGGAGTCATTGATTTCCACTCCTTGTTTCTGAGTGAACTGTCTACATTGTAAGCACTAACATGAAGAGTTTCAGAATTAACTGTATGCGTCTAGATGGTGTGATGATCTAAAAACTGATGTATGGCTTGATTTTGTAAGGGCCCTGGTCCTCTTACGGAGTATCTCACGGCTCGGTTGCGGGTACCTGGCTCTGTTCTATGCCCAAGGTGGTGGCTGTTCATTCGGATGATCCTGCTCTTTGCCTCTTCCCCTCTGGTAAGAGTAAGGTAGAGCAGGGAGTGGGTTCTCCTCTACCAGTAGGCGGACAAAACAATAATAGATGGAGAGGAAAAGAAAGCAAGTGAACGAAACAGGAGGAGAAGGCAACAAGGAGGGAGGTGAGGATGGCAATTAATATAGCCTGATAGCCTGCCGTAGAGGCCCTCTCCAGCGTTTAACCTCTTGCATGCTGCCGCGATTCTGCTCCTGTGCGGCAGTTTTATTGAGTGGGCGGGTCCATGAAGGCCCCCCAGCCGTCATCAGCACACGAGCACCGTAGTGCATGACGGCTGGGGGCCGTCATCAGCATGCAAGGGGTTAAGGCCCGTGCCGAAGGCGAGGGCCTTTAACAAGGGAAAGGGACTTTAATATAGCCTTATAGCCCACCGTAGGGGGCTATACCGGCTATTAAAGGCCCTCTCCAGCGTTAAAGGAAAAGGAGAGGGACTTTCATAGCGGTATAGCCCATCTACGAAGGGCTATAAGGCTATTAGAACATTCTGTCACTAGAGGACAGAATGTTCTAACAAAAAGAACAAAGCCTTTTGGGAGTGTGAGGGGATTGGAATCCCCTCAGGCTCCCTGAAGCATTTGTTCACAGCCAGAGCTTAAAACATAGCAAAATTGGCTTACACCCAATTGGCACATTTAATTTATGTGCAAGTTCCTAGTAAAGTATTAATACATGCACCCAGGTCCTGTAAATTAAATGCTACTAGTGGACCTGCAGCATTAATTATGTCACCCATTTAAATAGCCTTTTAAACATGTTTTAGGCCTGCTATTGCAGTCTGTTTGTGCAGTTTTAAACTGCGATTTCGACGTGGAAAAATAAAACTTCCCTTTTTAATACATATAATGATATAAGTCACCCGTAGGGCAGGCCATACATAGCCCAAAGGGAAGGGTGCAGTGTATTTAAGAAGGTGTACATGTACTTTTTACTTTTACATCTCCTGATAGTAGTGGAATTTGCGAGAGATAAGCTATGATTGGCTATTGGAGAAATATCACATCACAAGCTTCAGTGCTCCGGAAAGCAGCTATTGCTGCCACTAGCACAGTCTTAAAGTATAGCTAATTAAGGCAAACAAAAACTGATGAATAATGTCCCAAGATGCAAAGGCCCATTTCTGTGCAGATTTGTGCACACCTGAAATCCCATAGCATGTAACAGTTACATAGTGACTTGGGTGCCATAGTCCTTTTTCTGTGCAGTGTATGATTTGTGCACACTCGAAAGCCCATAAAATGTTACTGTCATTTTTATTGATTTGTTTGTCCTTATTATGCAGTAAACAGGTTGAGATGAGATAATGGGCTGCCGGGGGGACCAATATCTTACCTGTACCAACCTGGCCCTGTCCCAGGACATACACCTGCAGAAGGGTGTATGGGGGTATCCTTCCAGCCACTGGGCCCCCTTAGCATCCCATCCCACTCTTCCCAGGTGGGGAGGCTGCATTTCTGGGGCCACCATCGAAGTTCCCACACATAAGTGTCATATCTGTTATGCTTAATCATTGGACTTTGGATTATCTTAAACACCTTCCGTGCCTCCGTCCCTGACTTGTGATGGTGTTACCATATATCCCAAAACCCTGTTCTCTTACTATGTCTTGCATCCCAATGCTAACCATTCACCTTGTGTTGGCGGGATATGATGTATCCATTTAATACAAATCTCTCGTTTACCTAATAAAATTGATACAAAAAGTAAGTTGCTCTGTTTTTTACTTAGTTTAGGACCTCCCTTATTACAGCTTAACACCCCAAATATAACAATTTTTTTTTGCAGAGTTTTATATAGAGCGAACTAGAACCGAACCAAATCAGTTATCAGAGCGCTTTACATAGCACCAGTTACGTTACATGAGGACACACTTTCATTTTAGGCACGGGGAGATTAAGTGATTTGCCCAGAAGCACAGGAGGTTTTTTTGGCGTCGTTACCGAGACTCGAACCCAGATCCCCAGGTCCGAGGTCGAGCGCTTTAGCCGTTAGGCCAACCCCTCTCCCCTATAACTATTCTATGCTTACCTCGATGTTTTGACCTAGCACCTCTGGGAGGCTTACCCACATTGTTCCAAAATCCCTGTACCTGGGGGCAATGCCGGAGCATGTGGATATCTTTTGCCCATTCTTCTCTGCACTTGCGGCAACATTTCACCTCTCGCTTTTTCAACTCTTTAAATAATTAATGCAGTGTTCTCGAGGGGACAAGATTTACCTAAGTCCTGGGAAGAAGCAGCTATGGGTATACTGTTCAAGCCAGGGAAAGATCCAAAGAGGTGCGAATCATACAGGCCTTTATCATTACTGAATAGTGATTATAAAATCTATTCCCAAATACTGGCCAAGAGATTGGGAAAGGTTGCCGACCAACTAATACATAAAGGCCAGAAAGGCTTTATTAGGGGTAGACAAATTCAAGAATTAACACATGAATTGGTGGGGGCAATAGATGGACCGTTCAGGAAAGGATCCCCCTGTCTGTGATTACATTTGACGCAGCAAAGGCCTTTGACAGGGTCAGCTGGCCTTTTTTACAAAAAGTAATTGAAACATGTAATCTGGGAAGCGTATTTGCTGTGGCAGTAAAATCTCTGTATAAAAAAACAACAGCTAGGGTTCTGGTCAATGGGAATATTACAGAGAAGATAACTATCAGAAGAGGCACTAGACAGGGATACCCACTTTCCCCACTTCTATACAATCTATATATCGATTGGCTGATGCCCTTAGAGCTAATTATATGATAACCCCCTTTAAAGTTCAAGGGATGGGAGAAGAAAGTTGCCCTCTATGCAGAAGACCTAATGGTTTTTACTGATAACCTGGCAGTCTCGCTCCCAGAGTAATAATTCCCTAGTAAAGGAGCAGATACGATACCTGGGTATACCGATTGTGGGAGATATGGGTAAAATTGCCCACTGAAATTTTAACAAAGTGCTATCAGAAACCAGAAAGCTATTGAAAGTATGGGAAAGTCTCCCTTTATCTTTCTTGGGCCGTTCAAATGTCGTGAAGATGGCGACCCTCCCAAAATTCAGGTAAATTTTTAATACCACAGAGTTTGAATTTGGGAGAGAATGGTTTAACAAACTACAAGGAGACTTAAGCAGCCTTATATGGGCATCAAAAGGGGTCAGAATAGCCTGGAAAAAGATTAGAAGGAAGAAGGAGAATGATATCACTATTCAAAGAACATCAGACTTATCCCATATATCTGCAGGCTATTAAGGAAGCTTTTATCTATATAAATTTGGACGCACACATTTTTTTAAAAAGTGCAGCTGAAGATACTATTGTCCGCCGCCAGACTATGGTACAAAATCAGGTGCACGTTAAAAATTCCATACTATAGTGAATATGACCCAATCTGGCTTTCTCCAGGAACACCAGAATGATGTTTGAAAGACAGGCTATCAGCACCTCTGAGAGATGAAGGGATAACAAACTGGGGCCAGCTGATAAAAGAAAATACAATAGTAGGATGGGACCAGTTAACAATATTGACTAAAGGTGCACTCTCTAAATTTAACTACTATCAACTTGTGAGCTGGATAAGGTCCCTAGGGAAGGATGCATCAGAAAATAGTGACATTGAGAGGAAAATACAAGGGGACGCTTTAATAAAGAAAGAAGTATGGAGTTGGTATTGGTCGTTCATTTTAGCAGGAGAAGAGGATTTTGTCTTACCCACGGAGATCTGGATGTAGGAGCTGCCGATGCTAGATATACAAAAATGATGGCAAGTATCAATGTCTAGATGTTGGTATATCATTAAATCTGCACCACTCAGAAAAAAATAATTTGTTTACGATGCATAGAGCATATTGGACGCCGAAGAAGCTTTCAAAGTTGAACAAGATGCAGTTTAAGATTTGTGCACATCCGAAAGCCCATACGATGTTCCGGTTATATTAGGTCACTTTCTATTTTGGTTTTAGAAGTCATAACTGCAACAAAACCAGCACAATCAGGCTGGCGTCCAGATGTAATATGTCCCTAATGAGCACCACTTGCATGCTGTAAAATTGAGAAGGTGCGGGGGTGCTGGGTAAATCTGCAGCGCCTGCCTCTCGGCTGCAGGATGGGTGACATAAATCCTGGGCTGAAGAAGGCCTTGCAAGTGGACTGCAAGGTGCATACTGTGTGATTTACTTAGTACCTCCGCCTCACTCTGTGCTGTTCCACCGAAGGCAAAAAAAACACAGGCTGCCAGAGTTAGTCACAAGATGCTGCTCCCACCTGATCACTGTATATGGAAGATGAGGCATGTTCATGGTACATCTATCATCCTCCACATGTGTTATTGCATTAGAAGTTCATTTTCCAGTCTTTGCTCTCCAGATCTTCTTTGTTTACATTTACTCTGGCACCCAATTTATCTTTCATACCTACATGGGAGGGCCATGGCTGCTGTAAGTGAGGGAAGTACTCCAGGAGAGAGAGAAAGACAGAGAGAGAGAGAGAGCAAGATACCCTGCCTTGTGTATGGGCTCTGTGTAGCACTTGATACGACTCTGGGCTTTTCTAAGACCTGCAAAGAGCAAGTGTTACTATTTTGCAATTTATATTGACATCAGAAATACAAAACACTGCCTTGGCCCAACCGGGATTCAGGAGTAGAACCCGCTGGCCACAAACAGTTGTCAGCAGCAAGCTCTAAAGTCACAAACCCCTCTGTAAAACCCTTCATTCATTTATTCATTTGGTCCTTGCCTGCATATGATATGCTCTATATAAAGGAAGGGGAGATCCACACACAGCTTGCACATGCAAAAAGAGATTGTGGGTGGAAAGGTCTTCTTTGAAAAGCAGTGTTGCCTTACCGTGTTTGTTTTCTGGACTAGCCCTGCGTTTTCCACCCCTGATCTGAAAATATTGCGATGTGCTATTACTTTACCTATAAGGACACCCATATTTTACCCCCAATGGCGGCTAAGGACTCCTCATCCTAGGTTATGAGGGTATGTGGTCACTCGTGGTGGTGGCACGAAATTCTAGTCCAGGGGAATAGGTATTTTTGACCTGTCCAGCCATAGAAAGGAGGACTACTTTCTTATAATGTGGCTAAAATCTGGAAGAGTATGCCTTTGCAGATCCGTGACCAACCTAACTACCTCATCTTCCGGAGACAGATTAAAACCTACTTTTCCCTAAATGAATGGGGCACAGTTCAGTGTGTAATCAGGCTGTATCTCGGGGATGCCTATGGGTAACAAGGCGCTCTATAAAGCCTATTCATTCACTGACTCTCCTCAAGAAAAGGTCCCCTCAATCCCAACAATTGGGATCCATTGTCGTCTTCATGTGTGGGCATTAATTTTAGCCAGTGGTTGCACATGGGTCTACCTGCACTCATTTGTGAGAATTGGCACCTACTTCCCTCATCAGACTTTCACCCTAAGCAGTAGAGTGACAAATACAAAAGGGGAAAAGAAGAAGGAAGAGAAATATGGAAAATCCAAGACCAAGGGAGAAAGCAGGAACCTGCAGGAGTGATCTAAAAAGGCAGGGAGGGTCTAGTGGTGGGTGAAAGAGAAATGAAGTGGAATTAAGTAAGTAAGAAATCAAGTGGAATTACATATTTGGCATGCTGATGTGCAATTACACCAGCTGCTGAGCAAAACGTTGGCCTACAGCACTTATTCTTTTACAAATTAAGTACTGGTAGGCATATGTAAAAGACTGGCATGTGTATGTGTATGTATTGGGTGAATGGTAGGGTCCATTTGGATCCTGTTTGGTGCTAAAGAAGAGGATGGTTCACCTTCATGCAGGCTGTTTTTGCCCAGCATAGGCTGGCCAATCCACAAATTCTACTCTAACTGACACTCATTCATTGGCTCACCACAGCAAAGTCTGTTTCCTGATGCGTGGGAAGGCTGTCAGCCATTTCATGTGCTCGAGTGAAACCCATCCTTCCTGCTTCTTCTGTTGCTGCTGATTACCAAGACAATAGAGACCTGTGCTGGACTCTGACTCGGACTCCACAAAATCACCTTCAATAGAATGGTGTGGTCAGAGACTCCCTACTTAGAAGCCCTTGGAAACTGGACACAAAGATAAATGCTTAACATTTTGAAAATGTCAACACTTTGATTGGCTCTGGCTCCCTACCATGGCCAGAAAGTTGTACTAATTTGAGCTTGTGCAGAGCAAGCATTTTTAGGGTTGTGCCTGCGAGAGCATGTGCTAGCACATGCGACTCACTTGCAAGATACTGTTGTTCACAAAAAGGGCTTGGAGCCTGCTCATTTCTTACCATTTGTTGACTTGCGTGGCAGTCTTCTTTACAGCCTCGTAATTCGTCAAGGCACTCCTAACATCATGATTGATTCAGCTTATTCAGTGCCCATCCACTGCTCCCGACGTGATTGAGGTACTATTTTGTTCTGTTTAACTTTTAGTGCCCTGCAAACAGAAGGCATGTGCCAAGTCATCTTTTCTCACTTTGCACTAATTTTTTCTTTTGTTTTTGCTCGTGGGATCTGTTCCCAAAAGATGAAAATTGTTTTACTGAAAGTGTCGATGTTTCTTTCTTATGTGTAATTTCTGAAATGATACTTTAACACATAAGCGTGCAGTACACCACATTCCACCCCACTCCAATCAATCCCACTCCATTCAATGCCAGTCCACTCCAACACCTCACCCCACACCAATCCACCCCACTCAATCCAATTCACCCCAGACCAGTCCAATACCCAAAATGTGCCCCAGTCTCAACAATCTACCCCACTTCAATTCAAATCATTCTGCCCCAATCTAATTAAAAAAAAGTCCCCACACCAATCTAAAACAATCTGCCCCACTCCAAGCTTCCCCACTCTAATCCAAAACAGTCTGCCCCACTCCAATCAGCCCCACTCCAATCCAAAACAATCTGCCCCACTTCAATCTGCTCCACGCCAATCCAAAACAAAACAATCTGCCCTACTCCAATCTGCCCACTCTAATCCTTCCACTTCAATCTGGCCACTCCAATCTGCCCCAATACAATGTGGGCCATTCCAATTGGCCCCACTTTGGCATTCTACTACACTTTGGCAATCTGCCCCACCCAATCCAAAACAATCTGCCCCAGTCCAATCCAAAACAGTCTGCCCCACTCCAATCTAAAACAACCTGCCAAACTTCAATTTGTCCCACTCCATTTGCCCCACTCGAATCCAAAACAGTTGGCGCAACTACAATTCAAAACAATCTGCTCCACTCCAATCCAAAATAATCTGCCCACTCCAATCTGCCCCACTTAAATCTGCTCAACTCCAATCCAAAACATTCTGCCCCACTCCAATCTGCCCACTCTAATCCATTCAATTCAATCTGCCCACTCAAATCTGCCCTAATACAATCTGAGCCACTTCAATCTGCCCCACTTCGGGATCTGCCCCACTCCTACAATCAGCCCCACTAAATCCAAAACAATCTGCCCCACTCCAATCCAAAATAATCCGCCCCACTCCAATCTAAAACAACCTGCCAAACTTCAATTTGTCTCACTTCATCTGGCCCACTCCAATCCAAAAGAGTCTGCGCCACTCTAATTCAAAACAAACTGTTCCACTCCAATCCAAAACAACCTGCTCCACTCCAATCTTCCCCACTCCAATCCAAAACTGTCTGTCCCACTCAATCCAAAACAATCTGTCCAGCTCCAGTCTGCCCCACTCCAATCCAAAACTGTCTGTCCCACTCAATCCAAAACAATCTGCCCAGCTCCAGTCTGCCCCACTCCAATTCAAAACAATCTGCCCACTCCAATCCAAAATAATCTGCCCACTACAAACCGCCCCACTCCAATTTGCCTCATACAAATCCAAAACAATCTTCCCCACTCCAATCCATCCAGCTCCAATCTGCCCCACTCCAATCCAAAGTAATCTGCCCCACTCCAGTCTTCCCCATTCCGACCCACCCCACTCCAGTCCAAAACAGTCTGCCCGACTCTAATCTGCCCCACTACAATCTGCCCACTCTAACCGACCAACTTCAATCCTAAGCAATCGGCCCCACTCCATTCCATCCTACTCAAATCCAAAACAATATACCCCACTCCAATCAAACACAATCTGCCCCACTTCAACATGCCCCAGTCCAATTCACCCCACCCTAATTCATTCCCCTCACCCCATCCATCCACTCCATCCCAATTCGCCCCAATCTAGTCTACCACAATCCAACACTCACCAATGCAATCCACCTCACACCAATCCAATCTACCCAAATTCAGACCAATCCAATCTGCTTCACCTCAGTCAAATCCACCCCACTCCCTTCCCAATCCATCCCACTCCAATCCAATCCACCCCAATCCAATCCACCCCAATCCAACCCAAAATAATCTGCCCCAGTTCAATACCACACAGATGAGTCCCACTTCAAGCCAAAACAATCTGCCCCCTCAATCCAAAACAGTCTGCCCCACTCAAATCCAAAACAATCTGCCCCACTCCAATGCAAAACAATCTGCCCCACTCCAATGCAAAACAATCTGCTCCTTTAAGATCTACTCCACTCCAAACCAATCCGATATGCCCCACTCCAATCTGAAATGGTATGAGCCACTCCAATGGTATGATCAATTCCAATCTAAAACAATCACCCCACTCCAATCCAAAACAGTTTCCCCCACTCTAATCCACCCCACTACAATCTGCCCTCTCCAATCCAAAACAATCAACCCCACTCCATTCCATCCCACTCCAATCACAAACAATCTGGCACACTCTAACCTGCCCCACTTCAACATGCCCCAGTCCAATTCAGCCCACCCCAATCCAATCCCACTCACCCAATACATCCATTCCATTCCAAATCACTCCAATCCATTCTACCACAATGCAATGCACTTCAATCCAATCCACCTCACACCAATCCAAATCCACCAAAATCCAGCCCAATCCAATCTATCCCAAAACAATCCCCTTCACCGCAGTCCAATCCACCCCACTCCCTCCCCAATCCACTCCACTTCAATCCAATCCAAAATAATCTGCCTCCACTGCAATCGCACACAAATCCGCCCCACTCCAATCCAAAACAATATGCTCCACTGCAATCTGCCCCACTCCAATCAGCTCCACTCCAGTCCAAAACAATATGCTCCACTCCAATCCAAAATAATGTGATCCACTCGAATCAGCCCCACTTCAATCCCAAAAAATCTGCTGCACTCCAATCAGCCCACTCCAATTCAAAACAATCTTCACCACTCCAATATGGCCACCCTAATCTGCCCCACTCCAAACCCAAAAAATCTGCCCCACTCCTATCCAAAACAATCTGTCCCTCTCCAAAACAATGCGCCCCACTCCAATCCAAAACAATCTGCCTCACTCCAGGCTGTCCCACTCCAAACTGCCAAACTCTAATCTGTCCCACTCCAGTCCAAAAGATCTGCCCCACTCCAATCCACAACAATGTGCCCCACTCCAATCAGCCCCACTCCAATCCAAAACAATCTGCCCCACTCCAATCCAAAGCAATCTGCCCCACTCCAATCCAAAACAATCTACCCCACTCCAATCCAAAACAATCTGCCCCACTCTAATCTGCCCCACTCCAATCCAAAACAGTCTGCCACACTCTAATCCGCCACACTCTAAACTGCCCCGCTCCAATCCAAAGCAATCTGTTCACTCCAATCTGCCCCACTCCAATCTAAAACAATCAGCCCACTAGATTCCATCCCACTTGTCTTCCACACTCCAGTACACAACAATCAGCCCCTCTCCAATCTGCCCAATTCCAATTCAAAACATTCTGCCCCACTCCAATTCGCCCCAGTCAAATCTGCCCCACTCCAATTCACCCCACTCCAATCCAGCTCACCCCAGGCTCCCACTCCATCGCAATTCACCCCACTCCAATCCACCCAACTCCAATCTAATCCACTCCACACCAATCAAACCCACCCCATTCCAGCCCAATTCAATCTACTCCACTCCAATCCAGTCCACTACAATCTAATCCAGCCCACTCCTCCCCAATCCACCCCACTCCAATTCAATCCACCCACTCCAATCAAAATGAATATGCCCCACTCCATCCCAAAATAATTTACCCCACTCAATTTAAAACAATCTGCCGTACTGTTGGACTTGGCCTTTTAACAGGGTCATCCCAGAACTTTTTGCAGTTATCCTCTATTTTTTTCTGAACTGTTGTTGGTGGTTTTATGACTATGAACACTTTATTACTGCTAATCAGTGCTAAAATGCATGTGCTCTCTCTTGTATCAATCAATCAATCAATCAGTCATTTATATAGCGCGCTACTCACCCAGAGGGTCTCAAGGCACTTGGGGAGGGGAGGTCCGCTACTGCTCGAACAGCCAGGTCTTGAGCTGCTTCATGAAGGCGAGGTGGTCTTGGGTCAGGCGGAGCTGGGTCGGGAGGGTGTTCCACGTCTTGGCGGCCAGGTAGGAGAAGGACCTTCCTCCTGTGGTAGTTCTTCAGATGCGGGGGACGGCGGCGAGGGCGTGGTTGGTTGATCGAAGCTGGCGAGCAGGAGTGTAGAAGTTGAGGCGGTTGTTGAGGTATCTTGGGCCTTGGTTGCAAAGGGCTTTGTGTGCATGGGTGAGGAGTCGGAACGTGATTCTCTTGTTGACCGGGAGCCAGTGCAGGTCTCTCAGGTGTCCAGAGATGTGGCTGTGTCGGGGGATGTCCAGGATGAGTCTTGCTGAGGCGTTCTAGATTCGCTGGAGTCTCTTCTGGAGTTTGGCAGTGGTTCCGGCGTAGAGGGAGTTGCCGTAGTCCAGTCGGCTGGTGACGAGGGCCTGGGTGACCGTCTTCCTGGTCTCGGTGGGGATCCACCGGAAGATCTTACGTAGCATGCGTAGGATGTTGAAGCATGACGAGGAGACGGCGTTGACTTGTCTGGTCATGGAGAGGGAGGAGTCCAGGATGAAGCCCAGGTTGCCGGCTTGGTCTGTTGGTTTGGGTGCGTTGCCCAGGGCAGGGGGCCACCAGGAGTCGTCCCAGGCAGAGGGCGAAGATCCCAGGATGAGGACTTCCGTCTTGTCTGAGTTCAGTTTCAGGCGGCTGTTCCTCATCCACTCGACTACGTCTTTCATTCCCTCGTGTAGGCTGGCTCTGGCGGTGGCGGGGTCGTTGGTGAGGGAGAGAATCAGCTGGGTGTCGTCAGCGTAAGAGATGATGTTGAGGCTGTGTTGGCGTGCGATGGCCGCAAGGGGGCTCATGTAGACATTGAAGAGGGTGGGGCTGAGCGAGGAGCCTTGAGGGACGCCGCAGATAACTTCGGTGGCTTCTGATCTGAAGGGGGGGAGGCGGACTCTCTGTGTCCTTCCGGCGAGGAAGGAGATGATCCATTCTAGTGCCTTCTCTTGGATTCCGACGTTACTGAGGCGCTGCGCTAGGGTGCAGTGGCAGACAGTGTCGAATGCCGCGGAGAGGTCCAGGAGGATGAGGCCCGCTGTTTCCCCGTTGTCGAGCAGGGCTCGGATGTCATCAGTGGCTGCGATGAGGGCGGTCTCGGTGCTGTGGTTGTCCTGGAAGCCGGACTGCGAGTAGTCGAGGGATCCATTCGTCTCGAGGAAGGCGGCCAGCTGCTTGTTGACGATCTTCTCGATGACTTTGGCCGGAAATGGGAGGAGCGAGATGGGGCGGTAGTTTTTGAGTTCGGTGGGGTCCGCTGATGGTTTCTTCAGTAGAGCGCTGAGTTCGGCATGCTTCCAGCTCTCCGGGAAGGTAGCGGTGTCGAAGGAGGTGTTGATGATGTCCCGCAGGTGGGGCGCGATGACGGAGTCGGCCTTGTTGAAGACGTGGTGAGGGCAGGGGTCGGTTGGAGATCCGGAGTGGATGGAGTTCATTGTGCGTAGGGTTTCCTCGGTGTTGATCGGGTCCAGGCGCAGAGGGTGGTAGTGGGGTGTGCAAGTGCTGTTGTGGGGTGTGTTGGCTGAGTGCTGAAGCTGTTGTGTATGTCCGCGATCTTGTTGTGGAAGTAGGAGGCGAGGGAGTTGCAGAGGTCTTGTGATGGGGTGATGTCGTTGTTTCCGGCGCTGGGGTTGGAGAGCTCTTTGACGATGTTGAAGAGTTCCTTGCTGTTGTGGGCGTTGTTGTCCAGTCGTTCCTTGAATGCGGTTTTCTTGGTGGTGTGGATCAGTTGGTGGTGTTTTCGAGTGGCGAGCTTGAGGGTGGTCATGTTGTCTTCGTGAGGTTGTTGGCGGCCTGGCTGGGGTTCGCTGAGCTGGCGGGGGTCCTGGCTCAGGGAGGCGGCGAGCTGGTCGGCTGTGATCTTGTTCCAGCTTCTGCGTGCAACCTGTTGCTGGTGGTGGTGGATCGTGTTCTTTCTGTAGCTGAAGTGGACGCAGCTGTGGTCCGTCCAGTGGAGTCCGGTGGCGTGGCTGAAGGTGATGTCCTTGCTGGAGGAGAAGACGGGGTCGAGTGTGTGTCCGGTGTAGTGGGTGGGGGTGGTCACCAGCTGCTTGAGACCGAGGGAGGCAAGGTTGTCCAGCAGGGTGGCGGTGTTGCGGTCGTTGTTGTTCTCCAGGTGGAAGTTGAGGTCCCCGAGGAGGATGTAGTCAGCGGAGGGGAGGGCGTGCGGGCTGATGAAGTCGGCGATGTCTTCACTGAATTGTGTGCGTGGTCCCGGGGGTCTGTAGATGAGGGTGCCTCTGAGGGTGGTCTTGGGGTCAGTGTGGATCTGGAAGTGCAGGTGCTCGGCGGTTGTGAGGGTGTCGTTGGAGTTGGTCGTGATGCGGGTGGTGTTCCTGTGGATGATGGCGATGCCTCCTCCGGTCTGGTTGCCGCGGTCCCTCCGGGTGATCTTGTAACCGCCTGGGATGGCGATGGCGATGTCGGGTGCTGAGGAGGCGTTCATCCAGGTTTCCGTGAGGAAGGCGACGTCTGGAGATGTTGTGTCGAGGAGGTTCCAGAGCTCTACGGCGTGCCTGTGGACGGAGCGGGTGTTGAGCAGGATGCACTTCAGGTGGTTGCTGCTGGGTCTCGGCTTGGTGGGTGCGGGTGCGGTGCAGGTCCAGATGCAGGAGAACTTGCAGGAGTGGCAGCTGAAGGGGCCGTGGGTCCGTCTCGGTGTGGCTTGGTAGCATCCAGGGATCCGGCCGGTGTTCAGTGCGTTGAGTTCGGTGGCGTCGTAGGTCCGGCGGGTGGGCTGGTGTCTGCGGGGGCCAGGGGTTCTGGCGCTGGGCGCGGTCCAGGCGCGGACGGGTGCAGGCGGGCTTACCTTTGGCGCGCCTTCGGCGCACAATCGGCACGCCCGCTGCGCGTCAACACTGCGCGTATGCGCGGTCGCCATATATGGCGAAGTGGGAGGGAGGGAGGAGCAGCTGGGAGGCGGGAGCGGGGAGGGCACAGAAGGAAAAGGGGGCGTGGCCACAGGCACGGCGGCGGGAAGTGGGGAGCGGGGCGGGGGTACAGGGGGCAGAGAGAGTGAAACGGCACAGTGAGAAACAGCCAACAAAACAATTAATATGGGGACAGTACAGAAGCAGGCCAAAGGAACAAAAAATGCAATCAGAACAATCACAAGCACGCAACTATAGCGGGGGGCGGGGTCATCGGGGCGGGCTCAGCGAGGATGAGGGCAGCACCGGGGAGGAAAGCACACGCTACAGCTGGTGGCCGTGCGGCGCGGGGGTGTCCTGAGAACAGGTCACACTCACCTGCGCCACGCGGTCGCCACATATGGCCAAGTGGGAGGGAGGGAAGAGCAGCTGGGAGGCGGGAGCGGGGAGGGCACAGAAGGAAAAGGGGGCGTGGCCGCAGGCACGGCGGCGGGGAGCGGGGCGGGTCCCTTGTACAGTGGTATCCCATATGCCCGGGCCAGTAAATTAAATGCTGCTGGTGGGCTTGTAGCGCTGCTTGCGCCACCCACCTAAGTGGCCTTTCAAACCTATCTCAGGCCTCTGCCAATGCTGGCCTGCGCATGCAGTTTACTGCCGCTGTGACGTGGCATAAAAATTGGTTGCCACGTCTGCAACTCCCCTTTTACTACATATCAGTCACCCCTAAAGTAGGCCCTAGCTAGCTTTATGTGCAGGGTGCGGTGCAGGTTAAAGGTAGGACATGTGCCTTAATTGTGTGGCATGTCCTGGTAGTGACAAACAGCCTATTTGGTTTCTCACTGTTGTGAGGCTGCCCTCTCATTGGTTTGCATGGGGGATTCCCTGATGTGTGCTTCAGTGGTAATTCCTGACATGAGGGGGGTAGCGCGACCATGTTTGGTATGTTTGGAATAGCAGTGATAAATCCTGCGTTTTGGTGAAAGCAGATTTATTATTACTATTTTAGAAATTACACTTTTGAGAAGTGGGAATTTCTGTGTGCTATGTATCTTTATGCCCTGCCTGGATGTGTATTG
Source organism: Lissotriton helveticus (assembly GCF_964261635.1). Taxonomy (NCBI): domain Eukaryota; kingdom Metazoa; phylum Chordata; class Amphibia; order Caudata; family Salamandridae; genus Lissotriton; species Lissotriton helveticus. The sequence goes on along the minus strand of NC_136063.1, from coordinate 207,676,076 downwards.
ACAGTCTGGTTCTGACTTACAGGAGAGAGGGGATTTACATTCACTCCAGCCAGTCCCTGGGGGGTTTAGGTGTGTTCTGCCCTGCCTGGGTGACTCAGCGCTAGGCTGAATAGACCTTAGCTGAATTTAGAATAGCGGGAGGAGTTGTCCCTTACATCTGAGTAGGCCTGGTCTGCATTTGGAGTGGTGGGGGAGTTGCATATGCAACTGAAAAGGAATGTGCCTGCTTTCTAAAATGCTGGCTCCACCCCCAGCGGTGTGTCTGGGGCCAAGGCTTACACTGTGAATGGGGGTTATTGTGCACTTGTAAATGCATTTTTAAGTGCCCCCAGAACAAAGACATTTGGACTATAAGTAAAGGGGCTGTGACCCTATGTAAAGAGTGAAGATACTGTGTGGGACTTGTGACTGGCAGGCTGCTGGACTGCAAGGAGGAACCACCTTGGTTCTGGACTATTCTGGGGGACTTATCTACTGCCTATTGGGCTTAGAGAAGAGCTACCTTTCTGTTCTAAGCCCCTTGTGCTGGCCTGCCTGGCTGAACCCTGCTAGCAAGTCTCCAGTGCTCTCGTAGGAGTGCTGCTGCACCCCATGTCTGGTCAGACTCGAACACTTGTTTCTTTGGGCCCTTGGCCGTGAAACTGGGCTTTGGAAGCTCTAGGGTTGTTGGCCTGAGCCCCCGGTGTGGGCTCATTCTGCCCTAAAGCGTGTGGAGCGCGTCGTTGTTCTGCGCTCGAGCGCTGAGCCCTGCAGCCAGTTTTATTCAAAAACACGTGGCGCGTTTCCAGAACATTGGGGGCAGCCGACCCTGGCCGCTCATCAGCTGAGCGAGCACCACAGGAGTACCAGGCATCCCCCGGCAACCAGCCACCAAAGTAGGGGAAGCGGCCGGAAAAACCTCTGATGTGTGCAGCCCCGCGCCCAAGGCTCCAGGAAGGAACCAGAGCCTCGCAGGCCCCGGACAGCTGACTCTCGTCGGAGGAGAGGAAGCCAAGGGACTCGCAGTGGTCCAGCACCCCAGCAAAGGATGTGAGCAGGGCCGGACTGGGAACCAAAACCAGTCCTGGCAAAGTGCTTGGCCGGCCCCCCAGGGGATAGGTTGGGGGTGCGACCAAGCTGTTTGCCGGGCTGGTTTTCAGCCGATTTTGTTGCAGGGCCGATTTTGCAGCTATGCTGCATAAATGGCCCTGTAACAAAAACGGCCCGAGGGGCCCAAAAACGGCCCCCGCCTTTGCAGTGCACCGGGGTAATTGCCCAGTGCCCACCACTGCCAGTCCGGCCCTGGATGTGAGCATCTCCAAGAGAGGTGGACCACCCCTCTGGCGCCTCAGGGGCATTTCCTCAGCCCTCCGGTCCGACGTGTCAGCCCACTGCTGGTCGAAGCTGTGCCTTATGCCAGTGTTGCAGAGAGGGGCTCTCCATGTGACACAGGCTTGCTGCTTGGGGGCATGGCTTTTCTTTAACCGCTACTATGGAGAAGGGGCAACCAAGCTACGGTATATCTGAGTGTTCATGGGAAGCTGCACTCCTGTGTGTGACCCACAGGGGACCCAGTAAGGGCTCCCCAAAAGAGGAGTTGGGGTATTCCCCCTATACCCTTTGTGTGCATAAACTGGGGGACATTGTTTCACAAGCAGCTCGGGGTAAACTTCAACAGAGGCCCCCGCTGCTCATCTGGGAAGAGGAGTAATCTTGGAGATCCCGAGTGGGGAGGAACCATCCTGAATTACCGTGTTCTATGGTGTAGGAGAGCACGTAGCCCAGGAGGTTATGAGGGGGTGACGCTCTTACCGTTGTCATAGCACATAGTTTGTGGTACTCTAGCAAGATTTAGGTGCTATCCCCTGATGTGATTATGTTTAAGGTGTTACAATGCCAGGGTTGCACCACCTGTACAGTGAGGGGATGTGTTGATGATATGTACACGCTACTAGTAGTTACTATAGTGCACTACTGATGATGTTCGTGCATAATCTTTTATGCTGAGTGCAATCCTGCCAGTAGTTACTGGTGACCATAACTGTAATGTTTGTGATAGTGGCCCGATTGGCTAAGTGATTTATGTAATCCCTGTGAAGTCATGACAAGTGCCTCGTGGCACAGTAATATATGTGATTGTGTTCTATTGTGTTTTTATGGATAATACAAAGGATATTTTTATCTAGCCTTGTGTTGAGTTTCTTTTGTGGTGTGCCTACGGTGTCACTGCTGTGTGAGTGAGTTGCGCAAACGTTTTACACATTACCTCTGGGATAAGCCTGACTGCTCTGCCAAGCTACCAAGGGGGTGAGCAGGGGTTAACTTATGTGTGTAACTCCCTTGCCCTGACTAGAGTGGTGGGTTCTGCCTGGCTTAGGAGCATACCCTAGCCAACCAGAAACCTCATTCCCAACACCAATTCAATCCAAAACAATCTGCCCCACTCCGATTGAAAACAATCCGACCCACTCTGATTGAAAACAATCCGACCCACTCCAATCTGCCCCACAACCATCCAAAACAATCTGCCCCACTGCAATCCAAAACAATCTGCCCCACTCTAATGAACCCCACATCAATCCAATCCACCCTAAACCACCCCAATCCAGTCCACGGCAATCCAACCAAATCCAATCTACCCACTCCAATCCCTCCCACCCCAATCAACAGCACCCTAATCCAATACACATCAATCCAGCCCACCCCAATCCAGTTGACCCCACCCTAATCCAAACCACCTCAACATAATCCACCCTACTCCAATCTAATCCACCCCATCCAGTCCACCTCATTCTAATCCACCACACTCCACTACAATCTAATTCCCCCTCCACTGCATTCCAACCCACCCTTCTCTACTGCAGTCTTCCCCACTCTACCGCAATCCAATCGAATCCATCCCTCCCCAGTCCAGTCCACCTCACTCAATCTAATACATCGAGCCCGCCACACTCCAATCAACCCCACTCCAATCCAATCCACCCCACTTCAGTCCAATTCACCAACATTCCACTCAATCCAACCCACTCTACTCCAATCCAATCCACCGAATCCAATTCACCTCAATCGACCCCCTACCTAAATCCACTCAAACCCACTCCACCCTACACCACTCCATTCTATGACACTGCACTCTGCAACACTTTCTGCCACTGAACCACTGAGCTCTACTCCCCTCTACTCAACTCTGAGACTCTACTCCCCCTGAAGAGCTTGGTAAATTTCGCTCTCAGGGAATACTTACTAATATAACAAAGAACTTGGCACAGAAGCTGAAATATGAAAAAGACATCTTTATTAAATACAATTAAGTGAGGCTACGTCACCCAACTGCCTTAGCAATTGAATGAGGCAGTCTGCTGAATGGTCTCAGCACAGACCTTTTATGGCATTTATTATGCCCTAGGCACACATTTTCTCTTTGAAGTACATTATTGTTGGTCACTCCCAGGACGTGCACACAAAGCACTGATGATGACAAACACACTTTTCAGTTTGTCCAGCCCAAAATTAATCATCAAACAAACCCATAAGAAACATTCTTCTTTAGACAAGCTGGACAAGACCCATAAGGAAAAGGCCCGCAGCCCACATCATAAATAGACCATAAAGAAGGAACAGAAACAGATAGGAGCAAGATAAAGGGGTGTGTGCGTGTACAATAAACATTGCAAAGTCCTGCTCTTTGATCTCTATCTGACCAGCTGCCTAACAAGGAACTGGCTCAACGAGGTCAGCCTCGGGCAAGGGAGTCAGCTTTCGCCAGGTCATGCAGGAGTCAGCACAAACCCATGTTAAAGTTATGTCCTTAAATACTTGTTCTGCCACAGTGAGGGCCTACTGTAAGGGCAATCCACAAAATGGCTGCCGTTCACAAAATGGAACCTGAGGGTTCAGGACGAAAACTCTGATTTCAGGGTGATTCTGTCATTTTAATATGACGAAAATGCTTGTGCATAGTGTACTAGCCATTCTCGGTCTGCTGATATCAAAATCGTCATGATACGACGATGTTTATGACACAGGTCCAAAATTTTCAGTACCACAGACGCTCCTTTTGCCCTTACATAGGCAATAACCTATACTCACGCTAGTCTGTGTCCAGGTCTATATTTATCAAATCATCAAGATGTTGCTGAAGCATAATCCTATTACTTAGCGACTCTCTCGGGACAGGTCTCCTTGCACACGCAGTAACACAAAGGCCATATATGGCAGGACCAAATAGGGAATGCCTCTATCTGTAGTATGTGGTATAAGACCACACACCCAACAATTAGTGATGTTCACTACTAACTGGTGTCGATGCAGAAACTATACAAAAGGAATTATCAGTAAACTCTGACCTTCTAACTAGTCCATGTTCAGGTAAAATGTGGAAAGAATGCAAAGAAGTAGAAGTAGGAAGAGACATAGGTTGGGAGGTGGGTACAGATGTGAATTGGGCAGAAAAAAACAATCCCACCCATGTTTAAAAAAACACTAGAAAACACGTCATTAAGAACATATAGACAAAGTAGTGACCGCTATTACAAATGAATCATAATTTTCCACAACCCCAAGCAAAAAGTAAATCCTAAAATTATCTAGTAACATTTTAGGTCTTCCTATGCATTTCTGTAATTCATTATATGTTCAAGTGAAACAGTGGTGACCCTCATTAATGCTCTGAGGTGAAAAGGGGATACTCTTTCACAGAAAATGGACTTTATCCTGCTTTTACTAAACAGAATACTACTTTAAAATAATGCCAGCAGAACAATAAAATCATTCTCCTAACACGTAGTCTATACAATCACACGGAAACCTCTTGTGAAACCAACTATGCCCAGAGTCTGTTCAAAAAGCCTCTCTGGCAGACTTCTATTGTCCAATCAAGTCTGCTCCCATTGTTGCATGGGCCTTTGGATTCAGGCCTCCCATGCTCTTGATGTTCAGTATCTGTTGGAGTGCCCTCCTGGCAAACACTCATAGCTCCTTCACAAAGTCTCAATGTCTCAAGGCAGTGCACCGTATCTCTCCTCTGCGGCAGACACTACAGATATTGTGCGCTTCATTGGTCAATGGGCACAGATCGTCTCGTGCAGACCCGGGACCATTCTCAGACTCCAACACTCATCATTCAGTGTCAGAGGACGCTCAGGCCGCTCTTTCATGGGCACCAGAATGGAGTGCCTTTTGCCACTCTTGGATCCTCCGGTGCACTGCACTTCCGTTGAAGCAAAGGAAAAAAAGGGGGGTGTGTGTGTGTGGCCAAAACTCAGGCCAAGGGGCTCAAGGGACTGCACACTGTCAGAGGTTACCCAGCACATAACAGGCGCTCTTTTGCACTGCTCAGGGGACTGCACACTGTCAGAGGTTAACCAGCACATAACAGGCGCTCTTTTGCACTGAAATCTCAAGGGACTGTGGCAAAACCAGCTCCTTCTTCTTTTCTGATGTTGAACGCCTTCTGATGAAGCAAGTGCGATGCTTTAAACAGTTCATTGTACAACAAGGGGACTGCAAACAGGTGGCCTGCGATCTTCAAAGGAGTGGCCACACGCCATGGGACAATTCTGCGTTGAAATACACTGTCATTCTTAAAGGCAATACAAAAAAGGCAATAGGCAAAACAGTGCCTCTAGGCTCTTCAATTGGGTTTCCGTGTGAGAGCATATCTTTCATCATCATAGCGACATGGGAATTCTATCTGAATGGATGTCCTCACACATAGTGGCATCGTCTAATTGGGTAAACACATTTTATCTCAATTATTACATATAAGTGTTCCTAAAATGCTCATCTAGAACATCTCAAAAGCGGGATCACATAAATATTATCATAATAATTGTGCATCAGGTGGGACTATGCAATACAAAAGCTAATTATCAAGATGTGGAAACAAAAGACAAGAACTAGAGAGTCCTGGTATTTCCATTATTTATAATACATCTGGTCCATCAAAAATTAAAGCAGTAAAAAGGAACTAAAAACCAATTTTAGAATAGGCATTGAATTTGTCATTTAAAAAAAAACGTAATGTGTCTCCTATTGAGGTGGAAAGCTTATCTTAGTATAGTATTGAGTCAGTTAATCAGTCCTAACAGTCCTAACAGTCAGACTGGAAAAACATCAGAATAGGCCTAAAGAAAATTCTTAGAAACCAGTCTAGATATGCACCAGGGAATTATACATAAGATGGGGGTCCATGGTACATTACTGCAATCTGAAAGTGTGAACCTGCACAATACACTAAATAAAAGCTGACTGGTGAAAGGAATACGGAAAAGAGGAATGGGACTAGTACACAGCTAAAATCCCCAATAACTAGACACGATGCGCTTGGGTGATAGTCAGGCATGTGACACAATACCAAGAGTATGGGTGATACACAAAAAAAATCACAATAGTCTACAAATTTAACTCTACCGCTGGCCACTACACCATATACGGTAATCTCAGCTAATGTTCCAGTTCCTTCTTCAGGAAAAAATGAAACCTGGTTTCTTTTACGGTCCAGAGCCATAGAAAGGCCACTTAGGAAGTAGAATAAAACTGACTAATGTGAAATAGAAATTAGGTCACCATGTACAAGAGTCACAAATCTATAATTTATCCTTACGCCAATCAGGATATATAATTTTAGGGCTGCCTGTTCCTTACAGGAAAGGGCAGTATCGTGACTACAAATGACACAATTTGCTGTTTATTTTTCTTCAATACTTATAGCCAAATTTGACATACACTGGTGAAGTGTTGTCTGTCTGGTTCACAATATGTAAAAAAATCATATCTGTGAATTTTAGTATCAGCGAAAATTTTACCCAACTGTTGACAGCGACACGTATCGTCATACATGTCCCCTCACAGCGACACGGGTGAATTTTGTAATAATTTCTTAAGCAGCAACATACAACATAAAACATGCAAAAACAAACAAAACGGACGTCAAGCCATCAGATATACTCGCTGTAAAAATGATAGCATATATAAATGAGCGGTGACGCATAATACCGTGTAAGGATACCCTCCTGTTTGACAGTAGATCACCAATAGTGGGTATCTGCTGTCAAATACAACTTTCGGACACACAGAACCAGCAAGAACAATTAATGATAGAACAAAATACACAAACATGAAAAACGCATGGACATTTCTTTTCAAAGGAGTTGCGAAAAAAAATTCGTCTAACCAACCAAACTCACGTGTCTTGTCTGCTTTAAATCACCCAGAACAATCCATGAATGGCCTGTAGGCAGAAGCAACAAAAAAAACATACACAACACACAAGAGAGACATTTCTGACAACAAGCGAATTTCAATTATAACTTTTAATCAGAAGACAAAACATGATACACATTAAGAAACACAAAAATAAATTTCCATTACTTAACTGTTACCATCTTGTCAGTCACCTTGCAACATGAAGCCCTTTTGACTTTTCCAAAGGTAAAATCCTTTCCCTGACACCTAAAATTAGCCCTGTGCCACAATCTCCATGATAAAAAAAACTTCTTAATTGGCAAATCGTTCTTACTTATTCATGTAGGCTTCAACATTTTAGTAAAAGGCTGCATCCTATTTTTTTGTCTAAGACTTAATGCAACACTTCGTTTTCTGTCAAACAAAAATGACTAGCAGACATTATTTTTTAGAGCAAAAATACAAATGTGATGATGTTGGGACTTTTAAAGAAACCTTTCAAGAAACCTTTTTTATATTTCCCTTTGGATTTAAGTCTTTAACTTTAAACCAGAAATTCCACCTTTCAGAGGCATGTTTAGCAATGTTGTTCTGCATTTCACAGAGACAAGGCTCGAATTTAAAAGGTCACAATGTCAACATGACAAAGACAGAAGGCCTACTACATTTACTGTGAAGGATTCACATATAGCAGTTTTTAGAACAAATGTTTGCTACCACCCTATACAATGGTACTCATTTTAGCAACCTAACATTGATGAACGTCTGAAATGGGCCCCGTTAAATTTAGAACCTTCAACCCTGATATTAAACACAAACCTCTGCACCGGGCACATTGGCTCACCGAGCTATGAAAAACAACCTAACAACCCACAAGTTTGTATTATGCACTAATGTATGCATTTACTGAAGCCAGAGACACTTTCAATCTATGGTAAATGACAAGGATCTGTGTTAAAAAAAACATTTAACTCAATTTCGACTTTTATCTTTGGGGCACTTAAAAATAAAAATCCTACAATTATATTACTTATTAATCATCCTCAGAACTGTGGAAAATTAGTGCGTTTTGGTGAACATTATCTGCGCCATCTTGCCTCTTCCCCTGATGCCACACTTTTGTCGTGCGCGCCCGCCATTTTAAGATGCCCCGATCAGAACAAACCCTTTTGCATGCCGCTGGCCCCTGACATAGCCCTTTGCCTTCACTAAGCCTGCACGCTGACCACCCCCTGCTTGCACCTGCCTTGAGTCATAAACCCCTCTTCGGCGCTGCTCTGCCCCAGGCCCTCATCCTGTTCCCAGCGCGACACCTCCCTGCTTTCCTTTCATGATCTCCGGCCCTTAGATGCAAACCCCCCTTTTCCCCGTGTGCCCGTTTTGTCCTCCCCGTTCCCAAGCCGACACCCAGCTCTGCCGATACCATCCTTGCCCCTCCCCGTACAATAGAAAGCTTCCCCCATCAAAGAATCCCCGGGTTGATCAAAGCCCCCACCCCATGAGATCCGATCAAACTCCCCACATTCCGTGAATCGGCGGATTATCCAGCTGCGCGATGCTCATCACCTGTTGTGACTAGGGTGGGGACTTCAACTGTAAATGTGTGTGGGAACGGGCCCAAAGGGGAGTTCCGAGAATGTCTTTTCCGTACATCAAAGCTTTAAACATGTATGTGTAATCTACAATAAAGTCATAAATGTGGGTATAAGAGGCCAGGCCTCAGAAATACAGTTAGAGCACCTCAGAACGATACCTTCTGTCCGTTTCGTTGTGTTCTCCTCCGGAGAGAATAAAAAAACCCTTGTTTCCTGCTTTCCAGTCTCCAGCGCCTGCCTCTTCATTGATTTAAATAACTAGAGGGTCACAGAGGCAATACCGCCGGGCAAATATCGATTGTCCCCGACCCGATTGAACTTTTTACAATTGGCGTCCCAAGCGTGGGGCCCATCAGCGACTCGTGGATCCAGTGGGAGAGGTCCCGACGACAGAGTGAACGACTGCAACGATCGGGAGAGCTCTTGCCCAATAGACCCTCGTCTGGCAGCCGATCATCCGAACTTCACTAGTTCCGAACAGACCTCTCTCGAGTGATCTACGGTCCTGACTGGGAACCATCAGGAGTGCCGTGAGAAATACGAGAAAAAGAGGACGATCGGGCGCTGGATTCGGAAGACAAGAAACTGTCCACATGGTCCGGGTAAGGTCGTGTTGCCACGACAAGTTGCGAAAAAATTTGTTTTGATTGCTTGATTGTTCAAAATACTAGTATTGCTCTGTTTATTTTTATTTGGAGATTCACTGTCTGCAAACGGAGAAACAACAGGCTCTCTCTCCCTTTGCAAGCAGTGGAGGATAGGTAGGGTAGCAGCCGTGCTTGTTCTTTTTCTCCCCCACTCAATAATTGCTTGAAACTGAACTGTTGTTCACAAAACTATTGTTTCCTGGAGATTCCCTGTCTGCAAGCAGGGAAGAGACCACCCTTTTTGCAGATAGTGAAAAGGGTAGGTAACGCAGATCTTTGCGGACCTACTCATTCTCCCCATTGTTATTTATTGGTCGTTTGGTTTTATATATTTTTTTGATCCATGAGGTATTCACTACCTGCAAACAACGTAGAATAGAAATATTCTGTCTAGTCTTTGCACCTAGTGATAAGATAGGCAGTGCTGACTTTTTAGTCCCTCGTTACGAGCCGTCATGTCTGTCTTCTCCCCACTGATAAATAGCCTGTTTAGCCCGGACCGGGTGTTAGAGGTGGACCATATAGCTCCACTAGAAGGCACCCCTAATAAGGACATGTTCATAAACTATGGGTTAGTCACCATAGCTTATAATAAATTATGGCACAGGTATACCGAAGATAGCCAAGACAAACAGTGGCCACTGGCAGGATCCTTTGACCTTGATAAAATAGAAACGTTAGAAATAGCCCTTCGAAATAATAAGACGACGCCAATTATGCTCGACAGTCTCGGTATGTGGCGCAGAGAGGCTACGAAACGACAGAGAAAAGACGAGGATAAACCAAGTAGGGAAATATACCGACAGGACAACCCCAGGACACCGCTACCCACAACTTATCCCCCGACACTATGCAAAGGACGACCAGACTTAGGGTCAGACCAATGCGCCTTTTGTAGGTATGTCGGACACTGGAAAGCCCAATGCCCGACTCTACTGAGCGTGAGTAAAGGCAAAGGGCCGACAAGAACGACAGACCGACAGTACGAGAAAAGGCGCGAGACAGAGAAGAACCCGACTTACATAGACAGACCAGACAGAACCACCACGTTTGATTATGCCCGATGGCACAGATTTCGCCAGGAAAATCTCAGCGGCATGCTCAAGTTCTCCTAGGTCGGGCAATGTCAAGACGGGAACCCAGCCTCGTTTAAAATTCACAGACGGAAAGAGATAATTATGACCAATAACTGTTTTTATATTTGTCTTGGGTCTTTGTATGTCGTACTTGTACTGTCCCCCGTCTGAGTTTGTGTGTATGTAATGTACAAATCTGCGTCATCCCTCTACACGTGTTTCCGTGTTACTCGACCTCTGTTAGCAGAAACTTAGCATAAAAGCAACCTGGAAAGAAAGAAATGGTAAAACAAAATCCGTAGACCATTAATAAACTTGAACTTTTAATTTAACACAACAAACAAGGAATAATAACGATAAACTGTAGAAAATGAAAGTCAAACAGAACATTCGCCCCCCCCCCATTCTGGAACCTTCCAAAGTAGGGCAGGGTTACGGCTACGCCCAACCAACGGCAACCCATATAAGGCGAGCCCCGCCGCCAACTCTTGGTCAGGAAATCTTAACGTATGGGGGAGCCGGAGGAGAGGCAGGAGCCCGCAGCCTGGGCATTTGCAGGTAGTCCCGCCACATGTCTCCTTGGCCGGCCGCAACGGGCCTGGAAAGACTAAGGTAGTCCCGCCACATGTCCAGAGGAGAACGAGGCACCTCTTCCTTTTCTCTTCCGTCGCAGCCGCAGCAGTCCTGGACGGCGGGATGTCCTGCACGTACCTCCACAACAATTTGTCCAAGTTGGGCTGGGAGGGAGAGGCGACGCGGACGAGCCTCTCCCACCTCCACCGGTAGGAGGTTTCCCAGCCCCCAGCCCGACGCCGAACATCCCCAGTCAGGCGATGGTGCCCATACTTCCACAGCACCGAACACACCATGGTGGCACCCCAGTACTTGCGCAGCACCGAACGTACAATGGTGGCACCCCAGTATTTGCGCAGCACCGAACGTACAATGGTGGCGCTTGGGGAACACCGGATGTGGAGAGGCCTTCATGCGGGGCGATGAAAAGGAGCGGCATGGAGTGCACCGGGAGAAGGAGACGATGTGAACGAGTCTCCCTCGCCCCCCCAGGTGGGGGCATCACAGCTGCACCCCAGCTGAACGTCCCGCTCTCACAAAACAGGGACCTCTTCCTTTCACTCCGAAGGGTCTCTTCCATTCTTGCAAACTCGACGAGAGTGGCCCCTGTAGGGCCTCAAAATGGCGTCCGGATCCGCTGGAAGGCGGGCCCCGGCCACTAGAGTAACTTTGGCCAGCCGTATAACTCGAACATTTGTCCCATGTAGCACGAGCCCCCATCTCCGACAGCATCTCCGCAGCCTTGAAGATCATACAAAGGTCCCCGGCGGAACCTTCGGCCTTTGCAGGTTTCCGGTAAGGGACGGCTGCCTCGATCGCCAACGAAACAAACATGACATTGCCACACCTTCTGTTAGCGTGAATTCTAGAACTGCCGAAAAGGACTCTGGTCCAAACTGCCAGTAATGGAAACATTTCCCCCTGATGCTGCTTCCGGACTGTGCCGGCCCCGCCCAAAATGGCGCTGGTATCAATCGGAACTTACGAACACCTCGTGGTGTTCCTTCGCACTAATATAAACTTGATGTTCTGAGATTTTATATGATCCTTTGTACACTTGGCTAGAAAAGACGAAGAGAACTCACTCGACGAATAGTGTGAAAAGATCCCCGTTACAAATGTTGATTACGAATGTACAATGTATTATATTTTTATAACTGATGTAAACCTCATTTACGACGCACACGTACGGTATGCATATAGGAAATCTGATTACAACTGTTATGATTATGCTTCTAAATTATGAAAATATATGCCCCCGAACCCCCAGCCAATTAATAGACGTTTTAGTCTCTTACAAATGAATGAGTAAAACTTTCCGATGTTTTTATTGTTGCACACGACACCCCCCACTGTACGCACTTTAGCCATTGCCACGACCGACCAAATACGACCGCACCCTCATAATCCATATGCTGAAATGATTTTGCAAAATAAAGTCTTTGAAACTATGGACGGGTATTGCATGCTTTATTTTAAAACAATATGGGATGGGTGGGAAAGTTCTTTTTCTGTGCACCCTACTCTGCTCTCTCTTTAAGGTTAAAAGAAGATGGTTGCCCAGCCCTGGAGGACGGATCGGATCGACAACACGACACTCCGCCTTCAAAGTACGCGACTGACTCATGAACTCTCGCGTAGAGGAAGACCTTGACTTCCAGGGATGGGTAAAACGAATGGTGTAAATGAGGGAATGTAAAAGGAGGGTGAAAAGAAATAATGTAAATATTATAAAGTACAACGTTCCAAAGTAGCAGGGACCCAAGAACCGAAGAACTTTAGAACGCCACGGCGTTGAAAGAGGTTTAAGGATCCCGATAGTGAGATATATCCTTTGACTAGATACCTCGCACTAGGCACCTCTGGTTTCCTTTTTATGTTTCCCCGCACACGCCCCACATGAACACACTACCCCCCCTCGACTCCGGAAACCATATCCCCGGGGACCCTGCCCCAAGGAGGAAAGACGAGTAAGAGGTAAGTAAAGGACTTATGAATCCATGTATTTGAATGCGCGCGAATGCTGTCTCCCCCACCCCCCCTTTTTCCCTCCCTCTGCAGGTTACATCAGAGATTACAGCCAAGGTGTGGCGAAGATCTGAGACCTTGCCATGTCTGAATACACGAAACGGACTAGCGCCGCAGGGTGGTGTCTAAGCACGCCTGCAAACTACTCACGTATCGAACAAACCCGAAAAATTAGCACAACCTGATAAAAAGTGATCACCCTTAAACCAGACCGGACGAATGAACCCATGTCACGTATGATGTGAAACTATGAGGGAATGTGTGTGTGTGTGACTGAGGCGTTGGCCCAACTGGTCGAAGGACCGAGAATGCGAGAAAGTGCGACAACATGGTACCTCCTTTTTCTTTCCTTTTTCTCGAGGCACGTCCCCTCTACCCTGTCTAATGCTCAAACTGCATGATTACAAGATTCTAACGCAGACTCGTGAATGCCCTTTACTGTGTAATGCACTAAATAGCCTTTCTTGAATACACTGCCACCCTCTCTGGTGCACGTGTACTATTTAGCCTGCCGTTGCACTCTCTCTCTCTCTCTCTCTCTCTCTCTCTCTCTCTCTCCCTCTCTCTCTCTCTCTCTCTCTCTCTCTCTCTCTCTCTCTCTCTCTCTCTCTCTCTCTCTATTTCTGCACTCCCACTCTTCCGAGTGGTTAGCCCCGAAATTGGCAGATTGCCACCCCTAGCACACCACCTAATTGGCTTCAAATACCGTCAGTATTTGCACAAAAACTTGTCTCTAATACAATCACCCTGAAGCCGCGTCATTACCTCTCCTTTTCCGCTAGAAGTCAATGAACCCAGGTTGGGCCGTAAGGGAAAGGACAGGTAAGACGACAGAGGTTCCCTAATCTGACCCGAAATAAGGGAACTACATGTCAAACGGCTCCTATAGTATAAAACAAGGACCTCAGAATACGCGACCCTCCCCTCCCCGAATTGTCGCAATACCCAAACCGGAAAAGTGACCACCCCCGTTACCTCCCCTGCCTATGTCCCTGGTTGTTTCCCATAAAACCCCTGTCCTTCCTAGTTAAGTAACCGGGCTGTAAAAGGTTACGTAGGACCCAGAATGATGTTTTACAAGGTTAACAGACTAGACCAAGGTAAAGAAATCATCAAAATGAACCCCGCAGTAGTTGAAAAACAGGATGCACCGATAGAAAGGAAATGTTTAGCCATGTTCGTCTCTCAGCAAAATACCTGTGTAGTGCCATGTTGACGACTCACTGTACCCTTTTGTAAATGTGAAACTCTAGAGAACGGCATATCTTTGCCAGATTTGTCTCCCGAAGGTGGGTTACCATCAGATGAACTGTCATGCCTGTAATAAATAATTATGAAGGAAAGTCATAGTAAATCCAACAGGTCCGCCACCGGTCATTCATATGCCAGTTGTGAACATTAAATATAACGGACATTTTCATTCTTTGCCTGGAGCTGGGAGAGAAATAGACTTTTTGATTATCTTCATCTGCAAATTTTCTAAAGACTGTCTTTTCAAACTTGTTTAAGGGTACTGCTGTTGGAGGAGAGAAGGACCGGATGTGGGAGCACGAGGCCTGACTGCAGACTAAGGAACACCTGCGACATTAGCCAAGGCGAGACCACGACTGAAAAGAGCTGCAGGACGAGGCACTATTTTCGACAGCATGAAAAGAAAGGGTCGACCTGATGCCCCTGCTCGACGTCCAGTGCCTGTCGACAAGTCCCCGCTCTCTGAATTCCGTCACACGCCCGCCTATTTGAAGTCTCTCGTTCCCCTAGTTTGTTCCCAATTTGGCCTTGCTCCATCCCCCTTTTTCCTCTGACCTACCCTATGGACTGTTTTGAACGCTCTTCTTCCATCGGAACTTTCTGACAATCACCTCAAAGGACACAGGGCGAAAAGGACCTTTCCGACCAGAAACGCGAGGAAAGGGTCGTGCCCTGCAACGCAGAACTTAGAACAGAGCTGGACTTGTAGCTCCACCGCCGGTGCTCAACAGCGCCAACGAAAGACCACAAAGAACAATGAGAACTCATAAAACTTCGAACATTTGACATCCTCAACCACCGTTTTGCTACGCCTCATTTCTCTCCCAGCCGCCATTGTATTGATCCTGCTCCAATCCGAATCTGAAATATGTATTAACCTGCCAGTTCACGTTATGATATGTACTTGCTGCTCGCCGTTTTTGTATTTCATTCCTATGACTTTCCTGCTGAACAAATTTATCAAAGTTTATCAAATAGGTGCACCTCCTAAAAACTAGAAACCTCAAAATGTATTGTTTACAACTCTTTTTCATCTAGGGTTCCTACCGTTTTCTTTCTCATGCTCACCACAGTAGAACCGAATAGAAAATGAACCAGCAAGATGTCTTGAATATGTTAAAGGGAGGACTGTGGAAAATTAGTGCGGTTTGGTGAACATTATCTGCGCCATCTTGCCTCTTCCCCTGATGCCACACTTTTGTCGTGCGCGCCCGCCATTTTAAGATGCCCCGATCAGAACAAACCCTTTTGCATGCCGCTGGCCCCTGACATAGCCCTTTGCCTTCACTAAGCCTGCACGCTGACCACCCCCTGCTTGCACCTGCCTTGAGTCATAAACTCCTCTTCGGCGCTGCTCTGCCCCAGGCCCTCATCCTGTTCCCAGCGCGACACCTCCCTGCTTTCCTTTCATGATCTCCGGCCCTTAGATGCAAACCCCCCTTTTCCCCGTGTGCCCGTTTTGTCCTCCCCGTTCCCAAGCCGACACCCAGCTCTGCCGATACCATCCTTGCCCCTCCCCGTACAATAGAAAGCTTCCCCCATCAAAGAATCCCCGGGTTGATCAAAGCCCCCACCCCATGAGATCCGATCAAACTCCCCACATTCCGTGAATCGGCGGATTATCCAGCTGCGCGATGCTCATCACCTGTTGTGACTAGGGTGGGGACTTCAACTGTAAATGTGTGTGGGAACGGGCCCAAAGGGGAGTTCCGAGAATGTCTTTTCCGTACATCAAAGCTTTAAACATGTATGTGTAATCTACAATAAAGTCATAAATGTGGGTATAAGAGGCCAGGCCTCAGAAATACAGTTAGAGCACCTCAGAACGATACCTTCTGTCCGTTTCGTTGTGTTCTCCTCCGGAGAGAATAAAAAAACCCTTGTTTCCTGCTTTCCAGTCTCCAGCGCCTGCCTCTTCATTGATTTAAATAACTAGAGGGTCACAGAGGCAATACCGCCGGGCAAATATCGATTGTCCCCGACCCGATTGAACTTTTTACAGAATGTGCTTTACACATTGCAAAGACTGGACATTAAGCATATCACATCTAATTCCTTTGAAAAAAAATGAGTTTTTACGCCTGCGTCAAGTGAAAACCAACATGCAAATTACCTAATTACACCGTAACACATAACTTAAATCAAATTTTAATACTAGGAGGTTATGGTATGAGTATTAAGCTTTATAAATATCAAAAAACAATTTTAAAAAACACTTATTTTTTTTCAAATAATTTTTCCATAATTAATAATTTTTCGTTCAATGAAACCAATTATCTGTTTTTATGATAACTCCACATATAAAGGTAGGTAGGTAATAATGGGGTAAACCCTTACCTCATCGACCTGGGTCAGTACAATGTTATATAAAAAGGGGTGGTCGATTACAAAACAGTTAAGCATCTCATTACTTAAGAAGAAAGGTACATCAACCAAGTAAATATCATTTAGATTGCATTTAATCCAACTCATTGCAGTGATTTGCTGCAGTTACACATATATTATATTTCAAATTCATACAATACATGGTAAATTACGCTTAATTCTTAAATTAGTGCTCGGTGATAGTCAGATAGGGAAAGGGATTTAAGGGAGGGTAGGGTGTGTTTGGAAAAGAATGAGGGACAAAGAAAAGGAATTGTGTCCTATAAACAATTCAGTCTTATTCAGCAAAACATTTCCAGTCATGTTACAGATCTCAGTGTGTTCCCACGGTATACACTATACACATGAATTGAATTTGGCTAATTTCCGGTAGGATGTGTATGTGTAGGTCATGATGTCGACGTTTCGACCCCCAAGTTAAGGGCAGGTGAGTCCTCAGTTTGGGGTCTTCCTCAGGACAGTTAAAAACAGTGACAGTGAGCACATGTGCAGGCGAGCGAGGGGAAACCCGTCTGAGTTGGGGCTCGCGCCTGTGTCGTAGTTCTTCAGTTCGCCCGTTCTTTGAAGAACCAATGACGTGAATTGGCGATACTGGGACCGGTCAAGCTGTGGGTGAGGCAAGCGTCCTACATCCACCAGGCGGTCGAGTTCAGCGTGTAGATGAGTTACACAATCTGCGTGGCCGCTGCCGAATCGTCCAAAGTGACTCCTGCATGACCTGGACGATTCGGCAGCGGCCACGCAGATTGTGTAACTCATCTACACGCTGAACTCGACCGCCCGGTGGATGTAGGACGCTTGCCTCACCCACAGCTTGACCGGTCCCAGTATCGCCAATTCACGTCATTGGTTCTTCAAAGAACGGGCGAACTGAAGAACTACGACACAGGCGCGAGCCCCAACTCAGACGGGTTTCCCCTCGCTCGCCTGCACATGTGCTCACTGTCACTGTTTTTAACTGTCCTGAGGAAGACCCCAAACTGAGGACTCACCTGCCCTTAACTTGGGGGTCGAAACGTCGACATCATGACCTACACATACACATCCTACCGGAAATTAGCCAAATTCAATTCATGTGTATAGTGTATACCGTGGGAACACACTGAGATCTGTAACATGACTGGAAATGTTTTGCTGAATAAGACTGAATTGTTTATAGGACACAATTCCTTTTCTTTGTCCCTCATTCTTTTCCAAACACACCCTACCCTCCCTTAAATCCCTTTCCCTATCTGACTATCACCGAGCACTAATTTAAGAATTAAGCGTAATTTACCATGTATTGTATGAATTTGAAATATAATATATGTGTAACTGCAGCAAATCACTGCAATGAGTTGGATTAAATGCAATCTAAATGATATTTACTTGGTTGATGTACCTTTCTTCTTAAGTAATGAGATGCTTAACTGTTTTGTAATCGACCACCACATATAAAGGTAAGCTGTATCCCTTGCCTATCATTTTTAGATGCATTCATTTATGCGCCTACGCGCAAAAAGCTTAACTTAAAACATGACATTTTTCGCGCCATTTTTAAAGGGCAATCAGTATTTTCAACAGAACCAAAAATATACTTTGAAAAAGATGTTTTAAGAGAGGAAAACCGTATTTGGGATGTCTTCCATGGTACAAAGTGATGAACCTTATTTTTGTAACCCTCTAAAACACTATTCTGAAATGAAAAAGGCCAACTGTGATTAACTAACAGCTAAGTCCTGGGCTAAATAAACATTCCAATGCTATTTATGGCCTTCGAAAAACAACATCTGCTGCCTTAAGGCAGGAAAGGCTGAAACCTGAAAGAATGCTGAAACCTGAGCACGCTTTCAGTTTTACTAAAAACAGACATTTCAAGTTTTAAAAATGCACGTGCAAAAAGATGCATTTAAATCTAGCAAGAAATTTTTTTACTTTAGCTGAGGTGTTTGCCTTTTACACGTACTACAATGCATGTAAGTAAAAAAATGCTATAAATTCCTTTTGCTACAAAACACACAATTATTGTTGAGGCCCTTCATATTCCTAGTGAATGTGAATTTTAACTTATCTATTTTAAGCATTTAACAGTTCGCACATATGCGTTTTTGCTTAGTCTGTAAATTAAATAGCAACATATAGCGATTTTAGCATGTGACATAGTAAATTGCTGGAGTGTTATTTAATTTCTACTTAATATCAATTAATCTGACATTTTACTTAACAGACTGAAAACATCAAGACACCCACAAACACATATTGAGCTCATTGCAGACATAAAGAGAAAGGATTCAAACAGGACACACAATACAATGCTGTAGCTATTGTTTTCATAAATTGCCATTGCAATTCACATACTGAAGTTACACCAATGAGAAAACCACATAGACATTGAAACACACATTGAACCCACAAATCGACACTCAGGACGAAAATAAAGCCATTTGTAGATACTAGCTAAGTCATATTTACAAGAAACACGTCTCAATAGGGTTCCAAAAGACTGCAAAAAACATAGCCCAACAGACTGCTGTATGTGCACGAAGCCACAATACACTTAATTCACTAACTTTGGCTGGCAGAACACCAAAAATCGTTCTGCATATCTCATTCATAATATTGCGCAGAACAAAGGATCCTTGTTTTGTATTATGTCATATTTTAATTCCCTGGGGATACAAAATCACCAAGGAAGAAATATGTTTTTAAACCTAAACCTATTTAGATATCCCCTTTAGGGGAAGCCGGCTAATCCAAACGTATACAAAGTTGGCCAACACAAATCTCCAAATTCGCTCAGATCAGGCATCTTATAGCTCACTAATCTAGCTTCAAACTTCAAGGGGCTATCTCTATCGATACACTCGTAAATATACAAGACCCTCGGTTTTCGAAAATTGCAATCTTCAAATAAAACTAAGGACCAAACAAACTAAGAACCAAACTAAGGACCAAAGGACTGGGAGCGACCCACTTATACTTAACTCTTACTTTTACTAATGAAAAGGTTATCCAAATTCTAACTGTCAAATTCTACATGATTTAATGGTCTTTTTAAGAATACTCACGCCAAAAAGGTTATCAGTCAGGAGTGACATCATGTGGAGGATCAAAAATCAGGAAGATCAGAAATATACTGGGCCGCAGAATCAAAAATCTCCAGAATCCCCGTGCACAGAGTACCTTCTTAGTAGAATCTTGCTCTGTCCTCCTCAGTTTATTTCAGTCTCCTGGCACGATCATTCCCACAGAAAGTCACTTCTCTGATGATTCCCGCGTTAGGGCGCCAACTGAAGAACTTGGTAAATTTCGCTCTCAGGGAATACTTACTAATATAACAAACAACTTGGCACAGAAGCTGAAATATGAAAAAGACATCTTTATTAAATACAATTAAGTGAGGCTACGTCACCCAACTGCCTTAGCAATTGAATGAGGCAGTCTGCTGAATGGTCTCAGCACAGACCTTTTATACCATTTATTATGCCCTAGGCACACATTTTCTCTTTGAAGTACATTATTGTTGGTCACTCCCAGGACGTGCACATAAAGCACTGAATGATGACAAACCCAATTTTCAGTTTGTCCAGCCCAAAATTAATCATCAAACAAACCCATAATAAACATTCTTCTTTAGACAAGCTGGACAAGACCCATAATGAAAAGGCCCGCAGCCCACATCATAAATAGACCATAAAGAAGGAACAGAAACAGATAGGAGCAAGATAAAGGGGTGTGTGCGTGTACAATAAACATTGCAATGTCCTGCTCTTTGATCTCTATCTGACCAGCTGCCTAACAAGGAACTGGCTCAACGAGGTCAGCCTCGGGCAAGGGAGTCAGCTTTCGCCAGGTCATGCAGGAGTCAGCACAAACCCATGCTAAGGTTATGTCCTTAAATACTTGTTCTGCCACAGTGAGGGCCTACTGTAAGGGCAATCCACAAAATGGCTGCGGTTCACAAAATGGAACCTGAGGGTTCAGGACGAAAACTCTGATTTCAGGGTGATTCTGTCATTTGAATATGACGAAAATGCTTGTGCATAGTGTACTAGCCATTCTCGGTCTGCTGATATCAAAATCGTCATGATACGACGATGTTTATGCCACAGTTCCAAAATTTTCAGTACCACACCCCTAATCCACTCTATGACACTCTACTCCAACAGTTCCAGTCTATGACACTCTGCTCCCCCACTCCACTCTAGAACACTCCACGTCACTAACTTTTAGCTATGCCGAACTGCAGCCACACTGGTGTACAACATGGCAAAAACACATTGCCAACGCACTTTATAGGTGGGACCTACTGGCTTTACCAATGCTTGTTTCAGGACTGACGCTCTTCCAGGTTGCTTCTGTCTGTCTGGACTAGGTCCAAATCTGGATGCTTGTGTGAAGACTTGCTACTTGCAGATATGATCGGAGAAAGAATAGGGAGCTCACCCCCCTCAATCAGAGCTGCACAGCAGCTACCATTTCTACTGCCCACATTTGGTGGCAGAAACTTTTACACTCTATATGTGAAATTTTTGCACAAGTTCCCCACTCACAAAATGACAGAGACAGCCACTTTGGTGGATTTTTTCCACCCTGGTGGAGAACTCGCAACGCAGCAGATTTTCCCACACCATGGTGTTGGACGTACATTTTCCACAAAGGGGAATGGAAAATGCAACAGCCAATAGTCTCACTCAAATTCATAGTCCAAAACCCCTGGAGTTTAATTGAGTCAATTTAAAGGATTCATAAGAAAATGATAAATTGCAGATTTTTAAATACAGTTATTGAAACATGTTTATTTTTCTACTGCTAAAAAGCTGACCACATATCGAGGTACAATAGTAGAAAGAAACCGTTTGACATGAAAGAATTGTATGTAAATAAAGTCACCTGTTCTTGTACATTGAACCCTTTTCACCAAGAGAAAACTGAAACCAAAACACGATTTTTACATGGTAGCTGGCTATGAATGAAACAGACTTCTTTTATATTGAAGCCAAATTACTAAGTCAAGCATATGTACTGTGCACTTTCATAATAAGAGGCTTTCATAATAAGAGGCTGAATAGCATTAGAATATCAAAGGAAGTCATCTGTGTGTGTGTGCGGTAGTGAATGTCCTTTCATCAAAAAAACTAAATAAAATACAACTTCATGATCAGAAAATATAGACTCAAGACTAGATCTCCATTGCTTGATACTCCACTGGACATGATTACACATATGAAATGCTCTCCAATACAGTGTGGGAAGTTGTTGGACATGTCTTTCCCTGAATGCCAACAAAACACTAATCTAATCCACCCAACTTCAATTCACCCCAATCCAGTCCACCTCACCCCATTTCAATACCCCGACTCCAATCTACTCCATCCAGTCCACCAACTCCAATCCACCCCACTCCAACCTACTCTACCCCAAATGATTACACCTATTAAATGCTCGACTACACAGTGTGGGAAGTGGTTGGTCATGCCTTTCCCTGAATCAAAACACATTTAGAGCATTACAGGGGAGTAGCTCCTTGGTCTCACAACTCCCTCCATGCTCTTTGGAGGGCCCAGGGCACAGGACAAGGCACGAGGCACCAAACGCTAGCTTACATAGCTGGAGCCTGGAGTCCTGGCCGATTTCAGACCACAGGGCCGTGTCAGTGTATTTTGGCGTCACATGAGGTAATTTTTGTGCCCCTGTGAGGTCTGTTTTTTGCAGTCCTGCAGTCAGCATCCTGCATGTGAAATGTCTCCTCTGACTGGTACCAAAGACCACCAAATATATTGCACCTCTTTTGGATCTTAAAGTTACTCCTTTTATGAACCTGACAGTCTCAGTAACAAAGGTGAATAGTTACGGCTTACTGTAGGAAACCGTAGGAGATAGAAAGCCAGAGTATGTATTGAAACCAGATAATCCTGAGTATATTACCTGCACACATTCAATGCTAAACCCTCTGTACTCTTCTCAAATCTATGTATTCTTCGAGGTCCATCCTTCTTGCATCTCCATCTCAGAAACACACTCCTATTCGGATGCTTCAATCAATCAATCAATGGGGGGTTTATATAGCGCAGCTACTCACCATAAGGGTCTCAAGGCCCTGGTGGGGGACTGCAGATACATCTGGGCACATGTGTTCAGTTGAAGAGCGAGGTCTTGAGATGCTTCCTGAATTGGGTTAGCAACAGGGATTGCCTGAGGTGGAGAGGCAGGGTGCTCCAGGTCTTAGCAGCAAGTTAGGAGAAGGATCTTCCTTCAGCTCTGGTCTTATGGATCCGTGGGACAGTGGCCAGGGCAAGTTGGGCGGAGTGAAGGTGTCTGGCGGGTATGTGTAATGAGAAGAAATGGTTCAGCTGTGCTGGTCCTGCTTCATGGAGGGCTTTGTAGGCATATGTGAGAAGTTTGAAGGTGATTCTTTAGTTGATTGGCAGCCAGTGTAGTTCTAGAATGTGTTTAGTGATATGGCTGTGGTTGGGGATGTTGAGGGCCAGACTGGCTGCGGTGTTTTGAACGTTCTGTAGTTTCCTGAGGAGCTTCTGGGTGATGCTCGCATAGAGTATATTGCCGTAGTCGAGTCTGCTGGTGATGAGTGCATGGGTAACCATTTTTCTGGATTCCGTGAGGATCCATCTGAATGTATTTTGAAGCAGGTGGAGCATGTGGAAGCTTGATGAGGATACAACGTTGATCTGGCAGTTCATTTTGAGGGAAGTGTTCAGTATGATGCCGAGGTTACATACGTGGGCAATGGGAGTTCCCAATGCGGCGGGCCACCTGGAGTCGTTCGAAGCTGAGGGGGTGAGTCCCAAAATGAGTACTTGGGTCTTGTCCAAGTTGAGTTTGAGGCAACTATCTTTCATCCAGGTGGCAACGGCCTTCATTCCGCTGTGGAAATTGATTCTGGTAGCTGTGGGTTCTCTTGGTCCTCCCTGCATTAAATGAAGCTGTACACAACAGCTTTCTTTTCTCCTACCTTCCCCTTAAATCCTGGGATATTTCACCTGACGTCATCCAGCTTATTCTATCATATCTCACAGCCAGCCAGGACAAAAATATAGATACAAAGAGTCACTAACAAATGTAATATCCAAGAAAGAAGTGATCCACAACAGATGGACTCACCAAAGAACAAAAATATATTTCCACTATAACTTTTGGTGTCTGCCTTCCTCAGGTAGTACAAATCTATTACATTTTAAATAACATATTTTTTAAGCATGGGCGTAAAATCCGCTCCGCTCGCGGATTTTTCGGATTTTCGGCAAATCCGCAATCCGCGAACGCTCGCGAATTTGTCGAAAATCCGTGAATCCGCTCGCGGCGGATTTTTTGCTTGGTTGCGGCGCGCGGCGTGGTGCACGGCGTTCACTTTCCGTCATTTTAGCGTTTGCCGAGTTGTTTTTCTTTGCGAGTGACGCGCCATTTTAGATCTTGCTGCGTGTTCCCGCGGGAGTTTGTCGCCCGCGAATACGTACTCGCGGCTTGCCACCTTGCACAGCACACCTCGCGAGAGTTCGCAATTGCGAACATGTAGTTGCGGCGGAAAGGAACAATCTCGCACTTGCGAAATAGAGATTTTGCAATTTCGCACAAGAAAATCACCAGCAAACAGGATAAACCTTCAGAAAATTATGATTTTTATCAGAATCACTCCTCAGGTTGACATTTGCATGGCCTTTTTTTTTGCAAGGAGTCCATTTTGGGGGGGGGGGGGGAAGGAAGTGCCCCACAGTCTCCAACTTCCTGTTCCTGTCCAGCAGGCTCCTCCCAGTGCTTTGTCCATCTCCTGGTCACTTTCATTTGGATCTGGAGCTGGAAGGATTACTTTTTGTGGGTGCTGCTGGATATTTGGATTTGAGGCCTTTTTGACTGTCTTTGGATCACTTTTGGATTAGAAATCAACTTTCACAAGTAAGTTTGTTTGGGGCATTACAGTTGCTGCAAGTACAATTTTGGAACTTTTTCAGAAAATTAAATAAATTATATTGTGGGTAGCCACAGTATCCAGTAGGACCAGGGTTGGTTATGGGTGCATGATACAACTGTTTTGTTGAATTTAAACACCATTGAGGCCATGGATGGGCTGGGATTGTGCAGATTTTATTGTTTTTTGTCGTTTTTTTGGGCCTGCTGGTGTGGCCCTTTGCCCAGGGGTGGTGAGTGTTGCATGGGCCTAGTCTTTCTGTGGGGTGTCTTCTTGAATTTAAACATAATTGAGGCCATGGATGGGCTGGGATTGTGCTTATTTTATTGTTTTTTGTCGTTTTTGGGGGGCTGCTGGTGTGGCCTTTTGCTTGCCCAGGGGTGGTGGTGGTGCATGGACTGAGTGTGCCTGTGGTGTTGTCTCACTCTCTTTGATGTAAACATCATGGATGGCATTGGATTGTGGTGATTTCTGGCTGTTTTTCTGTTTTTTGGGGGTGTACTGTTGATGTGGTCTGGCCATGTGGGTGGTGGTGGTGGCCATCTTGAGTGCTGGCTGGTACAGGCAACATGTGCTTGGGGTGTAAGGGGGCCATTTTGAGGAGAGGCAGTGTCTGAGGCCTGCACTTATTTTGCCTACTTTTCATCCCTTATGCCCAGGGGTAGTGAGTGTTGCATGGGCCTAGTGTTTCTGAGGGGTGTCTTCTTGAATTTAAACACCATTGAGGCCATGGATGGGCTGGGATTGTGCAGATTTTATTGTTTTTTGTCGTTTTTTTGGGCCTGCTGGTGTGGCCCTTTGCCCAGGGGTGGTGAGTGTTGCATGGGCCTAGTCTTTCTGTGGGGTGTCTTCTTGAATTTAAACACCATTGAGGCCATGGATGGGCTGGGATTGTGCAGATTTTATTGTTTTTTGTCGTTTTTTTGGGCCTGCTGGTGTGGCCCTTTGCCCAGGGGTGGTGAGTGTTGCATGGGCCTAGTCTTTCTGTGGGGTGTCTTCTTGAATTTAAACATAATTGAGGCCATGGATGGGCTGGGATTGTGCTTATTTTATTGTTTTTTGTCGTTTTTGGGGGGCTGCTGGTGTGGCCTTTTGCTTGCCCAGGGGTGGTGGTGGTGCATGGACTGAGTGTGCCTGTGGTGTTGTCTCACTCTCTTTGATGTAAACATCATGGATGGCATTGGATTGTGGTGATTTCTGGCTGTTTTTCTGTTTTTTGGGGGTGTACTGTTGATGTGGACTGGCCATGTGGGTGGTGGTGGTGGCCATCTTGAGTGCTGGCTGGTACAGGCAACATGTGCTTGGGGTGTAAGGGGGCCATTTTGAGGAGAGGCAGTGTCTGAGGCCTGCACTTATTTTGCCTACTTTTCATCCCTTATGCCCAGGGGTAGTGAGTGTTGCATGGGCCTAGTGTTTCTGAGGGGTGTCTTCTTGAATTTAAACACCATTGAGGCCATGGATGGGCTGGGATTGTGCAGATTTTATTGTTTTTTGTCGTTTTTTTGGGCCTGCTGGTGTGGCCCTTTGCCCAGGGGTGGTGAGTGTTGCATGGGCCTAGTCTTTCTGTGGGGTGTCTTCTTGAATTTAAACACCATTGAGGCCATGGATGGGCTGGGATTGTGCAGATTTTATTGTTTTTTGTCGTTTTTTTGGGCCTGCTGGTGTGGCCCTTTGCCCAGGGGTGGTGAGTGTTGCATGGGCCTAGTCTTTCTGTGGGGTGTCTTCTTGAATTTAAACACCATTGAGGCCATGGATGGGCTGGGATTGTGCAGATTTTATTGTTTTTTGTCGTTTTTTTGGGCCTGCTGGTGTGGCCCTTTGCCCAGGGGTGGTGAGTGTTGCATGGGCCTAGTCTTTCTGTGGGGTGTCTTCTTGAATTTAAACATAATTGAGGCCATGGATGGGCTGGGATTGTGCTTATTTTATTGTTTTTTGTCGTTTTTGGGGGGCTGCTGGTGTGGCCTTTTGCTTGCCCAGGGGTGGTGGTGGTGCATGGACTGAGTGTGCCTGTGGTGTTGTCTCACTCTTTTTGATGTAAACATCATGGATGGCATTGGATTGTGGTGATTTCTGGCAGTTTTTCTGTTTTTTGGGGGTGTACTGTTGATGTGGACTGGCCATGTGGGTGGTGGTGGTGGCCATCTTGAGTGCTGGCTGGTACAGGCAACATGTGCTTGGGGTGTAAGGGGGCCATTTTGAGGAGAGGCAGTGTCTGAGGCCTGCACTTATTTTGCCTACTTTTCATCCCTTATGCCCAGGGGTAGTGAGTGTTGCATGGGCCTAGTGTTTCTGAGGGGTGTCTTCTTGAATTTAAACACCATTGAGGTCATGGATGGACTGGGAATGTGCAGATTTTATTGGTTTTTGTCGTTTTTTTGGGCCTGCTGGTGTGGCCCTTTGCCCAGGGGTGGTGAGTGTTGCATGGGCCTAGTCTTTCTGTGGGGTGTCTTCTTGAATTTAAACACCATTGAGGCCATGGATGGGCTGGGATTGTGCAGATTTTATTGTTTTTTGTCGTTTTTTTGGGCCTGCTGGTGTGGCCCTTTGCCCAGGGGTGGTGAGTGTTGCATGGGCCTAGTCTTTCTGTGGGGTGTCTTCTTGAATTTAAACATAATTGAGGCCATGGATGGGCTGGGATTGTGCTTATTTTATTGTTTTTTGTCGTTTTTGGGGGGCTGCTGGTGTGGCCTTTTGCTTGCCCAGGGGTGGTGGTGGTGCATGGACTGAGTGTGCCTGTGGTGTTGTCTCACTCTCTTTGATGTAAACATCATGGATGGCATTGGATTGTGGTGATTTCTGGCTGTTTTTCTGTTTTTTGGGGGTGTACTGTTGATGTGGACGGGCCATGTGGGTGGTGGTGGTGGCCATCTTGAGTGCTGGCTGGTACAGGCAACATGTGCTTGGGGTGTAAGGGGGCCATTTTGAGGAGAGGCAGTGTCTGAGGCCTGCACTTATTTTGCCTACTTTTCATCCCTTATGCCCAGGGGTAGTGAGTGTTGCATACTTGCATGTCCCTAGTCTTTCTGTGGGGTGTCTTCAATGTAAACATCATGGATGGCATGGGATTGTGCTCATTTTTCTGTGTTTTGTCGATTTTTTGGGGTGTATAACTGAACTGATGTTCCTCTGTCTTCCATTGCTTTTAGGTGCACAAGAAGACTCAATAGAACCACCAGTGCCAGGAAGAAGTCCTGCAGCGGTGTGTGCAGCATAACGTCACGCGACGTCACGTCTGGACACAGAACCCTCTGCAACTCGTGCAACTGCTGCCTGCTGACCTGCTCTGAAGAAGATGGCCCCAAAAAAAGTAACCCGTAGCTCCTCTAGCAAGAAAGGTGCCAGTAAGGAGCAGAAGAAGCAAGTTACCAAGGACACTGGTGTGCCGCCCGCCCCTTTTTTTGTGAGTAAAAAAAAAAGTATGCCTGCAGCAGCTGCAGCGGGATCTGCTGGGGACCAAGCTGGCAGCAGCACCCCCGCTCCATTGGGCTCAGTGCCACCACCACCACCACGCCAACTTAAGTCCAAGCCCTTGAGTGCTGCAGAGGCAGCCAGTATACTTCTTCAATCACCATCGACCAGTGATGTTGGCTCATCGCAAGAAAGCAGCAGCAATGTCCCTCAATCAACACAGGTTGTTGTAGCTCATCTGACGAGTGTTGAACAACCACAGCGGCAACAACAATCACATGTGCAAGTACAAGCCCAAGTACATGTGGAAGGAGAGGCAGCGCAAGGAGATGCGCATGCAGAGGTGCATGGAGGGTCACAACAAGTGCCCACAATAGTTGTTCCTCCCGAAGTAGGGGCACATCAGGAAATCGACAATCAAGGCGAGGTATCATTTGAGGAAGCCACTCCTCCTGATGATCCTTCATTGTCTTCCACAACCCTAGCAAGGAAGAGATCAAGGGTGGTGTCTACATCCTCTTCAAGCACACCTCCTTCTGATGATACGGATCAAACTTGGGAACCAGCACCACAGCCGTCTGAGAGTGAGGCACACCATGATCCAACAAAGGTACTTGAGCGTAAAAGGAAGCTCGTCCAAAGTCTCAGACTTATGGAGTGTGATGAGGCTCAACAAGAAGTGGCGGATACTGCTGCTGATGAAGACTCTGCCAACGACGACCCAGTCATCATAAAGGTCACTGCAGCCCCAGCGGGCATGCAGCAAACAGACATTTTGACCCTAGCCCGAAGAGCTGCTGCGCGTGATGATGATGATGATGATGTTGTCGATGAGGAGGCAGTGGAAACACCACAATCATTGGAGTTAAGTAGTACACCAACTCGTCCCGCTTCCATATTTCTTTCTGGCAAGAAGAGACCTGCGTCAACCTCGACCTTAATTAGTGGCGGTGAAAGTGGAAAACGTACAAAAGTTGGCCAATCCAGATCCTCCACTTCATCTGGCATTAGCTTCATGACCACCACCACCACCAGTATCGCCGCCTCCTCCAGGTCCCACAGACACTTCAAGTCCCCAGTTTGGGACTTCTTTACTGTTTGTCCCAAAAATCCAAGGTTTGCCATTTGTACCCTTTGTAAGCTTGCAGTTAGTCGTGGTAAGCCAGGTAGCAACTATGGTACCGGCGGCCAGAGTGGTCATCTTGACAGAAAGCACGGTGTCCAATGGTTTGCGCACCTAGCTGCGATCAAGAAAGGCCAAAATCAAGGAAACGTTGATGTTTCATCTGATGTTGACGAGCAGGAAGAAGACGTGTCAAACACTTCCCTTACACCCAGTACCCCTCTCAGCAGCACACCCAATGTGAGGCACACTAAGAGTGTTGGAGCGAGTGAGACACCAACGCACAAAAGTTCACCAGCGAGCAAAATTGGGTCAACGAAGTCATTATCAGCCCGTAAATGCTTGGTCCAGGCCAACATTAGAACAATGCTTACTTCAGACGTGCCATATGAACGCAACCACCCACTGACGCGTCTGTATAACACTAAGCTGGCTAAAATGCTAGCTGTGGACCTTCTACCTTTTTCTTTTGTAGAAGCGGTAGGTTTTCTTGAATTAGTTGCAACGCTCTGCCCTAAATGGAAGGTTCCGAGCCGGTTCTATTTTGCCAGAGTTGCGGTTCCAGCACTACATGAAGATGTGCTGCAGGCGATTGGGGCAGCTTTGCAGAAGAGTGCTGTTCACACAATACATCTGACAACAGACATGTGGACCAGTGGCCCAGGCGATGATTACATGTGCATCACTGCACACTGGGTCTCTTTTTCAGGTGTTATAGCAAAGCTAAACGCAGGTGTTGACCCGGACCAAGTTTTCAAAGCTGCTCGGAAACATGCAACACTAGCCATGTTTGCCTTGGAGAAAAGTCACACAGCAGAAAACCTTTTGGAAGAGTTTGACAAAAAGGTGTTGTCAATGCTATCCCCCCTAAAACGCAAGATTGGTTATGTTTCCACGGATAATGGCGCCAATGTAGTTAAGGCCATGTCACAGGGTCACCATGTTAGAGTGCCGTGTTTGGCGCACTGTATCAACCTGGTAGTTCAATAATTCTTGAGTGATAAAGAGAGTCCAGCGTTCGAGGTAATGGCCACCTGCCGCAAAATGTGCAACCATTTCAGCCATTCTTTTAAGGCCCGGAAGCATCTGCGGAGACTGCTACTTCAACGTGGAATGCCAGTGAAAGCACTCATCCAGGAGGTGGCAACACGTTGGAACTCAACCTTCTACATGCTTGAGCGTCTGCATGAGCAGTATACGGTACTCGATCACTATTTCTTGACAGAGGCTACATCTCAGAAGGAGGACCTGCGGATGAGTAAGGCGCAATGGGCCATAGTTAAAAGCCTGACAGACATGCTTCGTCCTTTTGAGTTCTTCACGCGTGCAGTCAGCCAGGAGGACTGTAATTTGGGAAAAGCTATCCCATTGTTGTGCATACTGGAGCACCAACTGATGGCGGTTTCTTCTGAGTTTGAAAAAGATGAAAAAAAAAAAACCATTTCATTTTGTCTGAGAAATTATTACATCGCCTACGTGGTGATGAACGTCTTAAAAACATCAACTCAGATCAGCATTACATTTGTGCTACTATTCTGGATCCACGCTACAAAAAGGCGCTGGCAGACAACGCATTCTTTCCTTTCGCTGATGCAGATGTTCAAAAGTACAAACATTGGTTAGCCTGGTCAGCCAAGAGATTTGAAAAAGAACGGCAGGTTATTGAAGGAGAAGCCAGTACATCAGCATCAGCATCAGCAGGCCATCCGCAGTCACAAGAATCCACTTCTGCACCTGTGGCTGGGGCACAAGTGACCTCTCAGCCGTTAAAGACACCGGCAACTGGATCATCTGCACCACACACAATGACAACACTAACAGTGGCTGGGGAGGAGGATTGGCTAAGTTTGATGGGGTATGGTTCTCTAAAAAATGTCACAGGCACAGCAAAAAGTAAGCAAAGTGGAGGAACAGTTGATGACCTTGAGTCGATGGTGCAGGACTATCTGAATGACTCAACAGTGGTCTTTCTTAATGAGGAGCCATTGCAGTATTGGCATGGCAAAAAACAATTGTGGCCACAGCTCTACAACCTGGCTATAAACTATTTGTCTTGCCCACTCGCAAGTGTGTCTTCTGAACGTGTTTTCAGTGCTGCTGGTGGCATTGTAACTGCCAAACGGAGCCGCCTATCGCCCAAAAATGTGGAGCGGCTGACAATGATCAAGATGAATCAGCACCTCATACCACCAGATTACAAAGTGCGAGAAAGCACGCCACATGAAGACGATGAGGACAGCAACGTAGATGAGGGGATTTTTTCTCTGTTCGGTGCCACTGACCTCATCCAGCCTGAATTCGCAGAGTATGATGACGAAATCTTGTTCTTATTCCCTGACACCGAGCCCTGAAAATGAGACAATCAATCAAGAACTTTCTTTTTCGTCCTTATTCACTTTTATTCCTGTGTGCTTTGTGTCTCTCTTTCTTTGTTTTGCACAGTTAATTTAATTCAAACTTTAATCACCTAATCCCAAAAACAAGACCATCATCAGAACTGTCTTCACTTGTTTGCTTATTGATTTGAAGGTGCCGCAGTCTACATTCCTCAGGTTCACAAGTTCTGAAGAACATGCTCCTCTATCCTCCTCCTCCAGACTGCGATTTCCCTCCAAGCAGAGTGCTGGATTACGCACAATGAAGAAAGACTCAGCACTTGTGGGGGTGTTGTACTTCTTTGCGGGTGAGTTGACGGTTTTGGGCCCATTGCTGTGAAGCTATAATAATGGACAAAAGTGTTTTGGACCAAATATGAGGTGGAAATTTCTTGCCGTTTTTGCTGACTTGCTTGCCTTTGAGGTGCTCTTTGGCGGGGTTCCGGGGGTTTGTGTGTAATTTTTGGTGTCTGTCGAAGCACTGCTGCGACAGTCTAATCTTGATTGCATTTGCTTTTCAGGAAATCCGTGGTGGAAAACAGGAGTTATGATGATTGATGATGACCTAGCTGCACAGCGCGTTACTTTGGACCGAAGGCCGAGAGATATTGTAAGTATGAGATTTAGCTTTTTCGCTGTTTGGGGGTGTTGTCGGGTGTTTTTTTGCGGGTGGGTTGGCGCCGGCGGGTCTTGCCTGGGGCATTCCTGGGAAGGTCTAATACCGGATACAAGTGTTTTGGACAAAATCCATAAGGAACAGCCTTTTTTTGCCATTTCTTCAGACATCTTGCTCAATGTAGCCTTTTGGGGGGCTTCCTGCTGTTCGTGGGTGGGTTGCGGCCGGGGTCTCTGTCGAAGCACTGCTGCGACAGTCTAATCTTGATTGCATTTGCTTTTCAGGAAATCCGTGGTGGAAAACAGGAGTTATGATGATTGATGATGATGATGACGACCTAGCTGCACAGCGCCGCGTTTGGACCGAAGGCCGAGAGACATTGTAAGTATGAGATTTAGCTTTTTCGCTGTTTGGTGGTGTTGTGTCGGGTGTTTTTTTGCGGGTGGGTTGGCGCCGGCGGGTCTTGCCTGGGGCATTCCTGGGAAGGTCTAATACCGGATACAAGTGTTTTGGACAAAATCCATAAGGAACAGCCTTTTTTTTGCCATTTCTTCAGACATCTTGCTCAATGTAGCCTTTTGGGGGGCTTCCTGCTGTTCGTGGGTGGGTTGCGGCCGGGGTCTCTGTCGAAGCACTGCTGCGACAGTCTAATCTTGATTGCATTTGCTTTTCAGGAAATCCGTGGTGGAAAACAGGAGTTATGATGATTGATGATGATGATGACGACCTAGCTGCACAGCGCCGCGTTTGGACCGAAGGCCGAGAGACATTGTAAGTATGAGATTTAGCTTTTTCGCTGTTTGGTGGTGTTGTGTCGGGTGTTTTTTTGCGGGTGGGTTGGCGGGTCTTGCCTGGGGCATTCCTGGGAAGGTCTAATACCGGCTAGAAGTTAGTTGGACAAAATCCATAAGGAAACACCAGTTTTGGCACTTTTTGTAAGTTAGGGTTCGTTAGGGTTAGCCCTAGCAGCAGGATTGCATGTGTTTAGGGGGGTTCTATTGCAACGCGGTTCTGTTGTTGTAGAGCACTGTTGGAGCGATGCTGGCTATGGATACTTTTGCTTGCAGGCAAGTGGTTTGAATACAATCCACGGTCTGTATTTGGGTCTACTGTTACTTTCAAAGTACGTTTTGTAACCATTTTTCTGCTAGGCATCGTTTTTGGAGATATGATTGGGTTCTTCTACATTTTTGCGACTGGCTTTAGTAAGGGTCTTGGTGGGAGCATTGCTGGGAAGGTCAAATTTTGTTCTAAAACACAGTAGTACACCCACCTTGAGGGGAAAGATCCGCTATAATATTTTGGCCATACTTATTGATCCTTAAAAAGGTGACTCAGACAGAGCACGCAATTTCAAAAATATTGTACTGTCTATTAGGGAAATCAAAGTGTGACTTTTTGAACCACACAGCGTACATACCTTTTATTTATTTATCAGTGGTATTGTAATAGCACTTCCTGTTTTCCGTTCAATAATTACAGGCCGGGTTTCAGTCAACATCCGCCAGGCAGGCAGTGGACAGGGTGTCTCTTCTGTCAGTGGTCACCACCACATTGATGGACGAAGCGTCAGCTGGAATGGAGGAGTGCCGCCAATAAGAGGAATTGTTTGCTGCATGCAACTTACTTACCAATTTCAACAGGACAACTCCAACAACATACGCAATACAGATACAGTATCCATTGTTGTCTTTTATTCTATGAGTGTGACTGCATGTGCTTACCTTTACTTTGTAACCAAAGATTGTCTGTAAACTCTGTATCTTCAATTATTGTTTGTCCATGCTCTGCTTTTTTTTTCTTCTCTCAACAAAACCTACCCAAAAAGAAACCCCCATTCCCATCCATTTTACAAACCCTAACCCTCTTCCCCCGGGCTGTGTTGTTTTGCTTGATGTCTGACTAAAATGACATCAATAATTCCACACACTTGCTGGGGAGGATAAGGTGATAGCAGCAACAGGCTGGTGAAGGAATACGAGGATATCTTCTAGACTTACTCAGCTTCAGTACTATATCTTCTAATAGTAGTAGCCAATGTCAAATAAATTCAACGCAAGTACTAGTTATACTTGCAATACTTTACCATTTGTTAGGCTACATTATGGCACTGTTCTAGTGTACTGTCACCTGCTATTTTCTCGATCGTACCGTAACCGTTGTAATGCTACAGTAAGGAGTACAAACAAGGTTTCGTTTTCTTTTTTTCCATAGGCATGCAACTGCCACTGTGTCACACCACTAGTAACACCGCAATGAGGAAATGTCACCCGCCCAGGAATGACAACGTTAATCCCCATTTCACCTGGAGCCAGCCCTGGGCCTAGCCCTAATTTCTAACACAAATTACAGGTAAGATAAGCGTTTGGTGGGAGGTAGTATAATGGAGTATTATTTCGGAGTAGACAAGAGTTTGACGGTTGTACTACTAAAGTCCTACGACTGTTCAGGAAAACAAAGTTACTGTTACACCCCCGCCCCCCACCCACCAGACTGAAAAGCAGTAAAAAACAGGTATGGTCAGATAAAGTAGTTGAAAAATATATTTATTTATCCCTAACAAAATAATCTCCCTCACCCACCCTAACCCCAACGATTGTCTCTGAAACGTCCCAAAACGATCCCAACTCCCAAATCCCACCCCCCAAAAGTCTATAAAAAAAGGGCAAGGGACACTCCACTACTGGAGGGTGCTGGTGCTGGTGCATGATGCGGCATGGGCATCATACTCCTTGCGGAGGGTGGCAAGCTCGGAGCGGAGGCCCTTAACCAAGGTCTTATACCTCAGGACCTCCTGCTCCAGGTTGGACATGCGGACTCGTAGGCGGTGTTGGCGTTCCTTGCAGCTCCTGTGGGGGGCAGCTGGTGTTTCGGGTGCTTGGCGGTGGCGGTCGGCTTTCTTAGCCCGGCTCGGTCCCGCTGGTTTAGTCACGGAGGAGGATGCAGTGGTCACAGTCGAAGATGTTGCCCCGCTCGACTGCGTGTCCTCCTCCTCCTCCAGGGCCACCAGCCGCCGATACTCGGCGACTGTGGCCTCCAGCCTCCGTTGCCGGGCCAATCTAGCCTGCTCCCTCCTTGTTGTTGATTTGGAAGGAGAAACTATATGAAGAAAGAAAGACATAGTCTGTAACCAATGCTCCTTATTAATAACACAAAGTGATTGAGCCGAAAGTTGGGTCACAGAGTACAAGTAGCAAATTGAAAGCACAGTACATAACTATTGAGGACAGTATCTATGTAACCCTCCCACTTCTGCATCCTTGCTCTAACAGTAGTGGTAGTTTAATGAACTAATTCTACGACCACTATGGACTTCCATTACAGTCGACTATGACAGTACACCAGTCTTATTCTTCTTCTTCTCTCTTGTTTAGGGAAATGGGTACGTTATCTTATGCAAGCCGGCAGAATGACATGGACACAGCACAGTGAAGTTGCACCCGAGAAAAAAAGTTGCACACCATGATGATGGAGACAGACTTGCGTTACTGTACCGGTCCAGTACATGCAGGTGGTGAAGCTATTACTTTTCTATTACGGGTGGCACTGAGAATACTCTGTTACAAGGGCTACTGCTTAATTAATTTACCTTTCACCCTACAGTGCAAATGAGTACTAGAAAAGGAAACTGAAGAAGCTAACTAATTTGATTATCTATCACTTCACATGGGACGTATTTAATGACAGATGAGATGACTTTAGGTGCTTTGCTTAATATTGAGTGAACACAGTGATACACCCACACATGAATGACGTACTACAAGTAAACTAAAGTTATTAAGAGAGGTACGGAGTGTCCACCGTAATAACCAGATATATGCTGTGAATGCAAACGCAATACAAAGTACTGCTACTATTCATGGTAGTATTGGACACATTTACAATTTCTTTTCCTTGCCTTCCCTGCACTGGGACGGACGTGCGGGTGCGGTGGTACATGCTCTTCAAGGTAACACTTACTTCACCTGGCGACCATCTACTCTCTCTAGATACACATTTGCTATGTAAGAGTCAGAGAATACCATGCTCCAGGCATCCATTCATTCAAAGTATACGCACACATACAGTTTCTGTTTCACCCACCCAGGCTGCTGTCCTTCCACCCATCCTTGCTTCATCATTGACCCAGCCATGCACCATACCATATTCTTTCCTTCCCAGCCACCTCTGGGTCCAAGCAAACACATATCGTTCTTCTTTGCCAGCCATCATACAAGTTCGCGTCCCACTTACTTACACCCTTCTTTCGCTTTTCGTTCATCCCATCCATCACGTTCGTCTAAGAACTTATTGGGATTCTTCTCACCAAAAACTTCACAGCTAAGTCGAAGTACATTTCGAGGAGGCTACTACCTGGTTGATTTGTAATTGTAATACACCCGTGCAGAAAGCACACTATGCAGTCTTCAATCTCAATAAGTAAGGAATATATAGCTTACCTGTTTCCGCCACCACCGTTTGATCCCCCACAGGAACGGCCACCAGCTCTTCTACCGCCGCATCCTCCCCAGAGGCCTCCGAGTCCAAGTCCAACACATCAGCCACCTCCGCGCTGGCCCCGTCACCAGATGTTACACCTACAAAGTACATTTAAGAAAGTTAGAATACACCACTCACTACTATATAATATTTGGTCTAGGAGAAATGTTAAAAAAACAGAATACAATGTAATAATTTGTGACTGTCTACTCCATAGTAAAAATGTCCCATTTTCCAGGGAAGGCTGTTGTCTTGCTGCACTTTTATGCACAACTGATGAATGCTTGCTTTTGATTTTTAACACGCACCACTTTTTCTCCTAACAGACAGAAGCTTGACTCCTGAGTCCTAAGAACACGACCAGGATCAAGTTCAAAGTAGGTGAGAGTTCGGCTCGACCACAAGAAATGTGTCCAATTAATCGTCAGCACTAACCACTTTTCCGTTTACAGTTAAATAGTTTTATGACAAAGTAGATTTCAATAAATGTGTTTACTTTTAATAAAGCTTTTACACTTAAATAGACTCTGTGGTTTTTGTTCCTCTAGACTAGAGTGGATGAGCTAAAGGTTTTGGAATTTTTGCAAGCATGAGTGCCTCTGACACTTCTTGACTGTGCTGTGACTCCGTACTACTCTCTTGTCCTGCGTACGATAATCTAGAGATCATTGGGGATCTATAATCGGTGACTTCGGGAGCTGAATGACTCTGCCACACTATCTAGTCAGTAAGGAGACAGTGCATAGAGGTATTGCTGAATATAATGGGAGTCCAATGGAATTGCCAAATGTCCAATCTTAGTTAGCTACACAGACAGACTAATAAGAATAGTCTAGTAATACCACAGGGAGTCATATTCGAGGCAGGATAAGAATTTATATCCAGTCTACAAGAAGATCAAAGACGATTTAGAAAAAATCGAATGAGGAACGCTAGGAAAAAATAGGTACTGTTTAGTAAAATGTAAACTTACTGGGGCCAGCAAAGGAGCCCTCGCCTGCCCGATCCTGGCCTGCATCCTCAGCACCCTCCTCCTGTGTCCTCTTGCCCTTGGGGGGAGCTGATGTACAACATGAAAGAAAGAAAAACCATAAAACATGGATGAGATTTTTCAACCAAATCAAACATTTCAAAAGAACAATAACAACATATTTTGGAAAAATAGCAAATAGATAGACAACTATTCCACGGGATCTATCTCATGTGGTATACTACGTTATTCGTATTGCCTGATTTGCGGAAAGTTGACTTAGAAAGTTCCTATGTAACTCAATAAACAGACTACTAAAGAGGTTTGCCTAGGCCTGGCACTGCAGGCAGTAGTGCACAACACGTGACAGACAAAGTCCATCCTGCTTGCAGATCAGTGAATACTCAAACTATCAATCCACCCGCCACCACCGCCACTATTTCTTCTGATAGCCATGTGACTGTCTAAAGGAAGGACACTGGACTTCAGTCTGTTGGGGCTGATTTATAAGTCCCTTGCGGAAGTTGCGGCTGATTTTCCTCCATTGTTGCGTGCCTTTTCTGACGCAGCGGCAGAACAAAAGACTCGCCATGGTGTTGGTGCGGCGTATATATTAAAAAAAAAAACACATATGGGCATATGGGCGATGCATCACGTTGTAAAGCCCTGCGCCATCAGGGGGCGTTCCGGCGCAAGGGAGGGCGTACCTGCGCAGGAACGAATCCTAAAAGTGGCTGAGGGAAATCTACAAGATGTCAATCAGTCATTTTTATGACAATGATGCATGACTCAAACCCTGCGCGCTTGAAGCCGACGTACGGCTTGATGCAGCATTGGGGAGATAGGGTACCCCAGAGCATTGCTGGAGCTGCGCCATCGTTGGCACGCAACTCCAGCAATGCGCTGCCTTTACGGCACAGATGCGTAAGGCTTCTGTGACGTTTTGGGCCAATGGGTGGTGGTGGCATGGCACACAATTACTGCCGCATCCCTGCTACTTTGCAGGGATGCGCCGGTAATTGAAAATATGACCCTTACTGTCTAGCATTACGCAGTTCTTTTCTTTACAGTACACTGATACATAATTTCTCAGGCCAATGAAATGCTTCTGAACACAACATACAAAACAAAGAAGCATAGTAGCAAGCAAGGCTACTGAGAAGGAGAGCAGTGCACCTGAAAATGAAATGCATAGAAGATTTTGAAATATAATTTACCTCAATGTAATCGGCAGCATTATTGCTCTTGGTAAAGAACAAAGATTTGCAAATAACAGAGCAGGATAAAACAGAGTAGTAAATGTACTACTACTACTACTCACCAAGCCCGGGGACCTCTACGCCGAGCGCGTCCAGCAAGTCCCGCTCCCGGTCCATGACATCGGTCCAGCGGTGGGTGGCCTGGTTATATGTGCGCCGGACCCCAGAGATCTTGTACATGGCCCGGCACACCTTCTCCCACCGCTGGCGGCGCTCCCG
Source organism: Lissotriton helveticus (assembly GCF_964261635.1). Lineage (NCBI taxonomy): Eukaryota > Metazoa > Chordata > Amphibia > Caudata > Salamandridae > Lissotriton > Lissotriton helveticus. The sequence continues at coordinate 207,637,005 of NC_136063.1, read as the reverse complement.
GATGCCATAGCCGGTCGCGATCTTGCCGCCTCCCAGGATCGTCTTGGGGAGGCGGCGCTGGACATGGAAGATCAGTGCCGCCACTTCCTCCGCGCTAAAGATCTCCCTCGGGACCACTTGCTCCCCCCTTAAACGCCCGCACGGGAGCCGGGCACGGGGTGCGGGACCCTTCCCCTTCTCAGGGTGCTTCCCGGCTCCCTTTACCATGGTCTGGGCAGAAATAAACTTAAATGATAAAGAAGAAATAGAATAGTGAAGAAGAAAATAAAAGAGTTTAAAAAAGTAGTTTAAAAGTAACTAAAAGCTGCAGAAAACACAAAAATATAGAGCTAGAAAAATAGAGGGTTAGATAATAAGTAAAATTAGATCAAAAAAACTTCAAACAAGCAAAGGATGGCAGAGATTGAGAGAGGATAGAGAAAGCATGCCCAGAACCATAGCAATGAATGAGAAACAAGATGGCCGCGCCCGTTCACGACCGCGTGGGTAAGTTCGCGCGAGATTTTCCTTGCGAGTACGCGCGAACTTGTACTCGCGAGCAGCACACTTTGCGAGATTACACATAGCGGGCGGAAACGGAATTACGTCACGCCAACAAGATGGCCGCGCCCGTGTACGACCGATAGGGTAACTTGGCAAACGAATAGCTAGAAGCGCCTCGCGAACACGCGCAAGATCACGCGAACATACACGTCGCAACAAAAACAATTTTGTATTCGCACGTATTCGCGGCTTCCGAAATCGATCTCGCACGGATTCGCGCCCCAAATAACGCGCGAAATTGCAAAAAAAACGATTTTAGCTAAAATGAAAGCAATGAGCAGGTGCAAAAGTTCAAACTTAACATTAGTAACATTCAAGGTAGTGCTTCCTGATGGGCCCCTCCAGAGTTTGCAACAATTCTATGACCCTGCTATGACCCAAACAGCAGGCTCATAGAATAGCACCATAAAGGTCCTGTAAAAAAAAAATTTCACTGCAACAAAAAGCAAATTACAGATAAGGAAGGAAGCAGGTGCCAGCCAGACTGGAACTTTCAAAATTACTGACACATTAATGAAACACAAATTAATTGATGGCAGTTGAAGAAGGGCAGGTGTGCTAGCTTTTTTCAACCACCATAATCTACAGTAATAAATAAACCTAATAGGTGCCTGTGAGGATGTACTAGAGGGTGGCATGGGTGTCCCAGAGGGTGGCAGTGGTGAAACAGAGGGTGCTGTGAACCTGTGATGATAAACCAGACGTAGAAACAACATAGTCGCGGCCGTTGCAAGCCGAAAAGTAAGTTCGCAATTGCGAACTTGTCCCAAAATCGGCGCGAACACGCGCCAACACAAAAAACGGAAAAATCCGCAAGTCCGCTAGAGTTCGCGGATCTTCGCGGATTGCGAATCCGTAAATACGCAAGTTCGCGGATTGCCAATCCGCAAAATCCGCCCTAATGGAAAGTCATTTTAGGGTTCAGGTGTGAGTAGTGGTAAAGGCAGGTAAGGTTGAATTTAGGGTTTAGGAGTGGGTAACGAACAAGGGAGGTAAGAGTAGTTTTAGGGTTTGGGGTGGTCAGTGGTAAAGGGAGGTAAGGGTAATTTTAGGGTTCAAGGGTGGGTAGTGGTAATGGGCAGAAAGGGTAATTTTATGGTTCTGGGGAAGGTATCAGTAAATGAAAGTTCGGGTTATGGGGTAGGTAGCAGTAAAGGCAGGTTGGGAGTAGATTACAAAAATGAGGGGTTTGGGAAGTATCTTATCAAAAAATAAAATAAGATGTAATAATAAAATATTATAGATAGATAATTTTTTTAATTACTTTTTTTCCTTTTTCTGTAAGGGATTTGGAGGGGTTTGTAAATTTAAGTTATATTTACCTTATATATACTTACCATGCATGGTAAAGGTATCTGCATAATACAGGCTAAGTAGAATAGACATGCGTGGTAACATGATACGTCTCCCTAGGACAGAAGCTTTGTATTTTTGGTGTGGGAGGCAATGAGTATAAGTGCTCAGCACAAACCCCCACCACAACCAAGGCCATGGCTCCTCCTTACATAGTGAACGGTTTCCAGAATTTAGCATGGCTGGCATATTGATGGGCTGAATCTAATTAGACTATGGTTAGTAATTAACTAAGTGAGGGAGCAAAATCGGAATTTGAAGCACTTGGACTGCTCTTCAGCCTCAAATATAGGTGGAGGAAGACCTGGAGGCAAAAAAATGAAATAGCAAATGCAGCAACAGCATCAGTGCAGCTTCCTGCATCCAGCAAACTTCCATCTGATGCATGAACATCGACTCAACATTGGTTGTTGTGTGAGTGATAAATCACTTTTTTTCCCTGTGTACACATGTCTTATTCCTTTAACTCACCCGTAAGCCTGGAGGAAGACAAACGTGGTCACAGATAATGTTGTAAATTGGGATGTAAAACAAAAATCGAATTAAATATATCTGTATTCAGCCAATTCCGGACATAAAAGAGAACAGGTAAAAATATTACATAAAATACAAATATTAAACGTCCATAAATTACATTTAAAAACGTTCTTCATGCCTGTTAGTAAATGACTGAATATAATGCATAGTCAATATGTAAAACACAGTGGGTCAGATCATAAACATTTTTTACTTGTTCTGTTTCAACTCGTTAGTGGAAAATTAAGGTGGAGCTCAGTGCAAACATATTTTACCACCTTATTATGGAACAGGATTCAGGCGGTGGTAATGGAGGAATGTGTATATTTGTTGTGCAGCATTTTGTTGTGGTGATGTGATGATGTGTTCTGTTTTTTGTATGGCTGTTTTCATGTTGCATATTTACAATGTGCCCTTGTGTTGTATTGTGGTTTTTTAGTTATGTTTGGAATGTTTAGATCTGTACTCCCCTTTTGTGCTCTAATTGTGTTCTTTTGCCACTTTCTGTATGTTGTTATGTTGCTATGCATGTTTTACTGTGTTCTGTTCTGTTTACTTTAGATCTCTCAAAAATGCTGCTACACTTCCAGATAAAAGCAGCACATTCAACCTACTCAAATACTCAAGACACCAGTCAGCCCAAATTTGAGGCAGAGACCATGTCATAATGGAGATTACTGGCGAGCAATTGAGCCAACTACACAAAAAAGATGCTTTGGGTGTAGAGTAGTTCCTACATCCCTGAAAGGCTCTGAGCATTGGAATATTATACCCTACAGTTTTGACATAGGACAGAGGTTATTATGTCTCTATCGAGTACATTAAACTTAATTACTTGTGTGTGCCAGCTAACTCAGAGGCCACTAGAAACTGCTTCAATGAACAAGAAGGGATTAGTTTCTGACAACCGCATAAACATGACAACTTTGTTTCCCTTAGAATCGGAACAATCTCAGAACAGTCGAAACAATAGTTTCACTCAGTCAATCGTGCCTGCTTCGTTTCAACAGAGTTACACAGAAATAGATAGACGGGCGTTTCAATAAAAAGGGTTCATTGAACAGTCTTATTTCTCATGCAAGAGATTTGAACTGCTACATTCGTAAGACAGAATGCAAATCATAATACGTACAGCGTTAGCAGTAAGATGAAATAGTACTGCAATAGCATGGCTTGTAGCTATGACATATATTCATAAAAATACATAAATAAATAACACAAGCTAAAATACTCATCTGGTGTTTCTAAAATAATCCTACCCCAGTGTACCTAACCTAAGTGTAGTACGAGGGAAGAAGTAGGTGTTGTTTAGCTAGAGTCTAGTTTAGCTATAGTTGCCAAGATTTGCCAGAGTTGCCAAGAGTCCCTCTAGGTTCTAGTCTACTCCATGCCTTAGAGTGAGAGAGGTTGGAATCTCTTTCCGGGTCTCGATCTCTAACACCCGGCAAGGGGAGTCAGAAACACTGGAGCTGGATTCTCTGCGAGGAGGATGGCAGCGTCTGGTCAATGCGTCAGTTGGGGACTTGACTTCCTTCCGAACTTGCCGTGGCGAGCCTCGTCGTGCAAGTAGGCAGCCAAACTGTGGACCGGGATTCGCCATGGCAAGTGAAGGTATATTTATACCTTGAAGGTGTTTATGAATGCCAGTATTGACGTAAAAGTCGGGCATAAGAACGTCATAAATTAACCCATAAGGAATAGTTGTTCATGCATAATAAATGAGTTCTTGGAGAAATCAATATCCAAGCAAGGGGAAGTCCTAAAGGCTTAAAAGTCTGGTTTTCCAAGAACTTGTTGTGACGTTGATGAACGGATGTAGGTGGCCATGCCTGTATTTGGTTAGCATGGAGAATGCCCAAATAAGGGCTGGATTTCTATGCCTAAATAAGGGCAATGTGAATTGTACCTATATAAGGGCATACATCGGGAAATCTATATACGGAATGTAAATCGACACACAACACCCTCTCCACTTTCGTATGAACGAGTTTACTAAATTCTAAACACGCTAAACATTTCTAAAATATAGATACACATGATTTGCTAAAAATATGTTGTAAAATACATTGTAAAAAATGCATTTAAAATTTTTGCTGTACGCATTAAAACAATGCTTCATTCTAAGCATATGTAGACGTTTGAATGCTACATGAATGAATCATAAACATATATACATGATGAAATGTCTCGTAAATACATGAGAAAAAGGCTGAAACCATTTCATGTCAAGTTACATAAAACAATTGTTATTGACAAGGTGACATATTGTCTCTGAAAGTGTTTCAAAGAATTCTTTTCTCTAAGAATAGTTCTACTATAAGCAGATTACTTTGCCAAAAATGAAAAATACAAATTTGGAAAAACAAAATTAATCGTAGGAAAAAGTTCCAAGTTTAGTCCTTGTTTTGAAAAAATGAAGGCCAAATTCAGAGTCTCTTCGCTGTGTGCCTGAATCAAAAGTCAGTGTTAGGGCTTGGAGAAAACATAATATCTTCTAATCCTGCAGACAAAAAGTCGTCTACCGTTGTCGGTGAAAGTTGGATTACCTCGTTTAGAAGACTAACCGCACATAGATGAGAAGCATCGCCTTCAGCATTGGTCGCATCAGCAATGTTCGTATCGGATGTTACCTGCGGGCCTGTTCTTTCCTCTTGTACCTCAGCATTAGCAATTTGCGTCTGTGAGATCTCAATGAATGCCATCATCAGGATTGGTAGCTGCTGGGGAGAACTCAGGGCATGGGCCGTTACTGGGTTCAGCAGAGTATCGATATTCGTAGGCATGACTGATGGGAGTGTTAGACAAATGTCTAGCACACATTCCTCACCGCAAAGCAGGCAGTGTAGAACAGGTAAGATGCAATCTTGCCAGATTGGTCTGAATGACAGAAACCATGTGGTATTTAATTCTCGTAGATGAGGTAAGCCTAAAATTTGGACGATGCGCTCACAACACTTCATCTACAATCAAGCTCTCTCTATGGTGCTTGGAGTGACGCTGGTGATTTGTCTTGCCATATTGTAGCAGTAGGAGTAACAATAGGATCCCTGCAACGTAGTCTGCCAAACACAGAGTGCACAAAGTTGGGAAATATTCAGAGGACTGCTTGAAAAGGTGCTAACAGTCCTGAATACACATTCTTAAATACATGTACAATACCGCTCATATTAGACGTGTTTAAGATACGTTCCAACATTTCTGAGAAATGTATAGGGCAGAAAGTCAGAACCAGATTGGTGATCAGAAGAAGCAAAAGACCAGAAGTCTTCTCAAGGTCCCCAAAAAGCTTCTAATGGTGGGGGTTCCCAGCAATCTAAGAAGATAGAAGGCCCAAAGAAACCATGGTGCAAGTTTTGTAAAGTAATTACTCACTGGACCAGTGATTGCACCAAGAAGGAGACAGCTCCAGCCACCATTGCCCCTAAGGAAACTGTTCCCCCAAGTTCAGCTCCAAGTGGTGGATCTCAACAGAAGGGTGTAGTAGGGTTAACCCTGGGAACTGGGATGGATTCTGGCCTAGTCAGAATACCAACTCAAGCTGTTTTGATCTGTGATGGGGACACAATTCTGTACTCTACTGCGAGTCCCAATAACTTGGGCAAGTACAGACATACTCCTTTAATTAATGACAAAGTGGCTCAGGCCTACAGGGACACATGTGCTAGTGTCACAATGGTGACACCTGGCGTTGTGGGCCCTGGGCAGATCATACTAGGTGAAAATTACCTAGTGACCAATGCTAGCAAAGTCACTACCACTCACAGTATGGCAATTGTTAATTTCTCCGGGGGAGGGGTAACTGGCCTGAAAAAGGTTGTGGTTAGCTCAGACCTCCCTGTAGAATGTTTGCTTGGCGATGACCTGGAGACTTCAGCTTGGGCTGAAGTGGAGTATAGGACCCATGCAGAAATGTTAGGAATATCAGCACATGTCCTTGCTGTGACTAGGTCACAGGTCAGAAATTGCAACACTGAACAGGCACTGGATTCCGGAACAATGGACCAGTTGCTTACCAGGAGGAGAAGCAGTAGGGTTAAGGCAGTGCCATCCCCCTTGCCTCATGAAGAGGATCAGCCTTCTCAGGAAGCTGATTGTGAGACCCAGGAGGAAACTGTCCTAGAAGAGCTTGAGCCTGATCAGGTTGAGTTTCTTGGGACAGGGGACCCTGAGGCAGGCGCAGTTGGACTGCCCTTCTCTTGAACCCCTCAGACAGCAAGCTGCTGTTGAGGCTGCAGGGAATGCTAGTGGGAACCATAAGACTTATTGGGATGAAGGGCTCCTGTATTCAGGTGCTAGAGACCCTAAACCTGGTGCTTCCAGGAGGTTGGTCATACCTTTGGCATTCAGGGGCTTCCTTCTCACACTAGCCCATGATATTCCCCTTACAGGACATCTTGGCCAGAACAAGACTTGGGACAGGCTTGTCCCTCACTTTCACTGGCCTCATATGTCAGAGGATACCATGGAGTTTTGTCGCTCCTGTGTCACCTGCCAAGCCAGTGGCAAATCAGGTGGCACCACAAAGGCCCCCCAAATACCACTACCTGTGGTGGGGGTTCCCTTGGAACGTGTAGGGATTGACATTGTTGGACCAATGGATCCCCAAACAGCCTCTGGGCACAGATTTATTCTGGTGGTAGTGAATCAATCAATCAATCAATCAATCATGCATTTATAAAGCGTGCTACATACCCGTGAGCGTATGTAGCTTGTAGGGTCACAATCCTGTCCTAAGGTGGATCATGCCACCAGATACCCAGAAGCTATTCCCCTGAGGACCACAACAGCACCTGTTGTGGCAAGAGCCCTCCTGGGAGTTTTCTCAAGAGTGGGTTTTCCGAAGGAGTTTGTCTCAGACAGAGGTGCAAACTTTATGTCTGGAGCTCTGACTGCAATGTGGAAGGAGTGTGGAGTGAACTACAAGTTCACCACACCCTATCATCCACAGTGCAATGGTCCAGTTGAGAGATTCAACAAGACCTTAAAGGGCATGATTAAGGGTCTCCCTGAAAAGCTCAGACGGAGATTGGACATCCTGCTGCCCTGCCTTTTGTTTGCTTACAAAGAGGTCCCACAGAAGGGGGTTGGCTACAGCCCTTTTAAACTTCTGTTTGGGCATCCTGTAAGAGGACCCCTTTGTCTGGTGAAGGAGGGATGGGAGTTACCTCTCAAACCTCCCAAACAAGACATTGTGGACTATGTACTTGGTCTCCGCTCCAGGATGGCCGAGTACATGAAAAAGCCATCCTAAAACCTTGAGGATAGTCAGGAATTGCAAAAGGCCTGGCATGACCAAAAGGCTGTACTGACTGTTTACCAGCCAAGACAGAAAGTGTGGGTGTTGGAGCCTGTGACCCCAGCAGCTCTCCAAGACAAGTGGAGTAGAGCCCACACTATTGTTGAGCAGAAGGGAGAAGTCCCCTATTTGGTTGACTTGGAACTCCCAGGAACCCCCACAGGGTGCTTTATGTCAACAGACTGAAACCATATGTAGACAGGGCAGACATGGGCTTGCTCATGGCTACAGATGAGGGACAGGAGGAAGAGAGTGACCCTCTCCCAGACCTGCTCTCTCAGAACCCTGATGATGGTTCAGTTGATGGTATAGCCTTGGCAGGCAGCCTCACTGACCAACAGCAGCAAGACTGCAGTCAAGTTCTACAGTCCTACAGACATATGTTTTCACTCCAAGTCAGACTACCTGGTGCACTCATGAAGTGGACACTGGGGACAGTCTGCCTGTTAAAAGTAAGATTTATAGGCAACCTGATCATGTTAGGGACTGTATCAGGACAGAGGTCCAAAAGATGTTGGATTTGGGAGTCATTGAGCCCTCAGAGAGCCCTTGGATCAGTCCAGTAGTCCTGGTGCCTAAACCTCACGCCCAAGATGGTAAGAGAGAGATGAGGTTTTGCGTGGATTACAGATGCCTCAATGCTGTCACTAGGACATATGCCCATCCAATACCCAGGGCAGATGAACTCATTGACAGATTGGCATCTGCCAAGTTTTTGAGTACATTTGACCTAACAGCTGTCTACTGGCAGATCAGACTAGCTGAGGATGCAAAGCCAAAGACAGCATGTTCAACCCCAGGAGGACATTATCAATCTGTGGTTATGCCCTTTGGTCTGAAAAATGCACCTGCCACATTCCAAAGGTTGGTGAACCAAGTCCGCTCAGGTCTGGATGACTACTGTGCAGCTTATCTAGATGATATTGCTGTCTTTAGCTCCACTTGGGAAGATCACCTGATCCACCTGAAGAATGTTTTGGAGGCCCTGCAAAAGGCAGGCCTAACTATCAAAGCTACCAAGTGCCAGATAGGGCAGAGTCAGGTTGTATACCTGGGCCACCTTGTAGGTGGAGGCCAGGTTCAACCATTGCAGAGCAAGATCCAGACCATAATGGACTGGACTGGACTGCTCCAACCACCCAGACTCAGGTCAGAGCTTTCTTGGGCCTGACTGGGTATTACAAGAAATTTGTCAAGGGGTATGGTTCCATAGTGACACCCCTTAATGACTTAACTTCCAAGAAAATGCCAAAGAAAGTTCAGTGAACACTCAGCTGTCAAAAGGCATTTGATGACCTGAAGCAGGTCATGTGCACTGCTCCTATTCTGCAAAGTCCAGACTACTCCAAAGAATTCCTTGTTCAAACAGATGCTTCTGAGTTAGAGAGAAACGTTGGTCAGGTATTGAGAGGGAGGCCTTTGCTGTGGTTTGGGCCCTGAAGAAGCTGAGGCCATACTTGTTTGGTACTCACTTCAAGATTCAGACAGACCATAAGCCCCTCTTGTGGCTAAATCAGATGAAGGGTGAAAATCCCAAACTGCTTAGGTGGTCCATTACCCTACAGGGGATGGACTTTACAGTGGAACATAGACCTGGGACTGACCATGCCAATGCAGATGGACTCTCCAGATATTTCCACTTAGAACATTAAGACTCAACTGGTCAAGGTTAGTTTAATGTCCCTGCATTTGGGGGGGAGGGGTTTGTGTAGGAGAGTCGGGTCTGCTTCCTATGTTCACCCCCACTTTTTGCTGTGATTCTTTGGTTTTCCGACTTTAGTGTGGCTGTGGGCCTGCTAATCAGACCCACAGCCCAGCTGTTCTCTCTCTAAATTGATACCATGTACTTTAGGTACATACCAGATTGGTTACTGGGTCACCCTTGTGAGCCCCTGTATAGTGTACACTAGGTACCCAGGGCATAGGTGCACCTTAGGCCTACCAGGGGCTGCAGCATGTATTGCGCCAGCCCTGGTTTGCCTTCCAAACTGACACCACAGGTCTGTTCACACAGCCTGGGTAAGGTGGTGTAATGACCCCTTACTTAGATATAGTATCCCTATATCTACCTTTATATATAGACACATATACACCTATAAGCCACTCCTATGGTAGGCATCAACAATTTTGGAGGCAGAGTGCTTGGTTTTATGTGAGAGGGTGCCCTAGCATGAGCTGAGCCCCTCTGCAGCTTTCGGAATCATCTCCTTATAGCTGTTCTATAATATAGCCATACCATTTACTCTTAAGTGCATTATAATCCTCGCGGTTAATGCTAACTTTGGTTTTGGCTTTATCAAAACATGTTGTGTAAGGTGTCAAACACTTTTGAATACTACCCCCACCCACCTCCAGTCCTGGCAGCGGGGGTAGCATTCCACCCTTCTAGAGGGAGAAGACATGTAGTTACTGCTTTACCCGGTTAAAGTTAAACAGAGCCTCAGCATCACAAAATGGATGCTGCTGCCACAAACACGAGTCAGACCTCCTGCTGCTGGACGAAACTCCGATAGGGAAAGCCTGGACAATAGGTTTCCTGTCCAGGGAGGTGCCAGCACCTCCCCAGACAGAATTTTGTGTATTGGGGCAGGGAGGGCTGCATCAGCAGATGCTTTTCTAGACACTGCCTGGGGCACACAAGGTGCTATATGCATAGCCCGGTTCAAATTAGTTGCTCGGGCACTCAGCCCCAGCTCTGGTGCAAAACTGGACAAAGGGAAAGGGGTGTAATCACCCCCTTCTCAGGTCCACCCATAGGAAGGACCTAGTCAGGTAATCCAGACCCCATTCTTAGTATAAGTATAGGAGCTGTGTCCCCAGGACTTTAGATTATCCTGGACGAATCTTTGAAAGACATATCTTGGACCTTCGACATTCCATTCTTACTGGAAGATGGAAGACATCTCCCTTGTGGTCAAGGAGTGACCACGCTGTGCAAACAGGCACCAACAGCAGTTTCAAGGCTCTCGTTGGAACCTGAAGACTCTGCGACACATGAACTGGACTGTCAGACTTCTCTGACCCCAACCCACATCCACAGCAAAGCTGAGACCCGTGGCGGACACGAGAGACATGGGACCGGACATCTTGGACATCCTGCATTTTGCTACCTGCACTCCTTTCCTGAAGCCTCAGTAAGTTGTGCATTGGGGTACAAGAAGGTCTAATACCGAGCACTATTTGCACCGAAGCCCAGGCCCCCACCCTCCTCTAGTGTCCCGTGGGCCCCGCCTTTGCATTTGAGCTTGACGCATCTTCCTGGTTCCTTGCCCATTGGCTAGTGAGCCCCCTGAAGATGCCATCTTGAATTTAACTTGCTTTCCTGGTTTCTCCAGGCTTGCTCCAGCTTCCCTGAAAAGGAGAAGCACCACAAACCTTGCTGGTCTGCAGCAGATCCAATCTAGACATCCTGCATGGGTTGCGGTTGCCAAGGCTTGTTAGGTTCAATCTGGATACCAACACTGCAGTCATCTATATCCATTATGGGACAGCTCGAATCCAGCACCCGGTCATCATCGACGCCTCCTGGACCTCGTGGCTGAAGAGACAAACTCCCCTTCTTCACCTTCAAGCACCCGACATCGCCTGGTTCCTTCCTGGTACATTCCTGGGCACTGGCTAGTGACCCAGACTCTGTCCCCTCTGCTTTCAGGTTCTTCACATCTCTGATCCACCCTTGGATCCACCCGGACACTTTTATTCTGGTCACCTGCAGCACTTCTTTGCAGCTCAAAATAGAAAACGACGACGAAACACGTCACGAAAAGACACCTATGCACCCGGCTTCCCTGGGTGAGGTAACATGAGTACTCCGGTGCTCCTGTGGGTATTGACTCTCTAAGTGTCCTAGTTTAAAAGGGTTCCATCCTAGTCCATCCGGAAGTGTCTTTAAATTGCATATTTGTAACTTCTTCGTTTCCCATAGAAAGTCAATGGTAACTCGCGTCTGTGTTTAGACACTGCACGCGTCCCCCCTGGGCCTCCTACTTCCTAACCTTTGGTTGTTTAATGTAGCCCCAGAGATTGGTACTAATACCACTTTCTTAGTATTTGGTTTGTGGGGCCCCTAGGGCATAACGTATACTGTGCAACTTATCGTATATTAACTGTGTGACTTGTATTGTATTTTGACCTCTGACCTCATAAAGACTGCAGAGGGGTTGTGTTTAGATTAAATACATATATATTTCATATATACCTTGTGTGGTGTCTTTTCATTTGGTACTCAAGGGATTATATATGGTAAAACAACTTGCTTAACTCGCCTACTGAAGTCTTAGCCTGAAGACTGCTGGTTCATGCTACCACTAGGATAGCTTTCTATAAGGTTGACTTTACAACCACCATCAATAAGGGTCGATTAGACTGGTGCAAGGTGCCCACTAGAACTAGTGGACATCATATGCCAGGCTAACTTCTCACAAAAAGTCCTTGTATCTCGGCTGAAGTCCTTGCGACTTGTAGATCATAAGTTTCTTTGGCCGAGGGCAGTGGCACAGTTTATTGTAAAAGAATGGCTTTCATTCTGCTTAAAGTATCAATTCGTATAGAAGAGATGTTCAGTGAAGGCCTTAAAGACGACTCCCTGGCTGTCTTGGTTTGTGGAAACAATAATTGCAGACAGCAAGTGACCCTGAATGAAACAGTCATTTGATATGGGATACCTGGCAACAAGCCACAGCAGCTGTGATCATTCAACATGAGGTAACTCCCATTAGAAAGTAGTCCAAAAATTGGATTAATCACTGCAGCTGGTGAGCCTTGCAGGTGACAGGATAAGTTTGTAGTGGAACTATCGCAGGCCCCCTGTAAATTAATACCCTGACAAAGGAGAGATCCGCGTAGTGCGTTTTCAAAGAACCGCTAAGAAACACTTCACGCCCCCCACTCCAACATCTGTGTGTGTATGGTGAATCCCAGGATGTCTTGATGCATTCTTTACCCAACCTTTCATATTTGCCTGCTGGTATATGTTTTAGGCAATACTGAAAATGGGAAATTGTAACAGGCAGAGTAATTTTACCATGTATGATCCAATCAGTAGCAGGTTTTTCTGCCACTGTAAATGCTAATTTTTCCAGTTTTTCAATGCTCAGCACCATACATTCTGCTCCCCTTTCTGCCAGTATGATCTGTTTATCAGTGGGGTTGAATTCTGAAAACAGTGACATAGTGTTGATTAAACGCCAAGGCACATAGCCTGCACACAAGTTTTTTAGATTCCAGCATTATAGCATGATAGAAAGTAGTTGAGACTGACCCTGTAGCAGCATGACCAAGTCGTGTTCCATAATGTCTATGGCAGAGGATACTATGCTGTCCAATTAATATATCTTGGACGACAGATTTGTTAACCCATTGTCTACTACAGAGAGATATTTCTCTAAATTAATACAATCAAGTTCTCGTATTCGTTCTGCAGTCTCTGCTTGGGTTCTCATCCATATTTCATTATAAGCAGCGTAGATACCGGCATATATGAAACGTTTTTGACACGGTTTTCTTGGTCCTAGGAAGAATTCCCTAAGGTCTGTGCCATCTTTAAGTAAAGGTAAGTATTGTTTTACATCCTCAAGTGTGGATTTCTGTAGCCAATCAAGGCATAGTTTCCCTACACTGTATGTTGTTAGTATCCCTGGATGCTGTCTTTGAACATAGCGTGGGTCTGGCCTATTGATAGTGAAACCCTGTGTTTTGTTCAGGAATCGATCTTGATAGTTGTTTGTGTCTGTGGGCCAGAGCAACCTTTGTTCCAATCTGGATCTGATATGTTGTAATGCAAAATAGAATGTACGTTGTCCTCCCCCGTGTAGTGCTATTACTTGCAGGTATAGGTATGGTCGGTGTGTTCATGTCATTCATCTTGGCTAACCCAAGGCATGACGTTTGTTGGACAGTGTCATTCAAAAACATAATTTGCTCAGGGTGATACAGGCTCTAAACAAAGCTTCTACCCCCTGCACTTGCCAATCTTTTGTACCCCAGACAGTTTTTGTTTCAATGTTGTCCTTCCAAAAGTCAAAACCTTGTCTAGACAGTTGGGCAATAAAGGCTGCAGAATAAATCTGTTTTGTATTTGTTAGCATATTTTTCGTTCCGGTCTTGTTCACATTTTTTAAATAAAATGATTCAGCATTGGATACATTGAACCCTGAAAATATGGAAAATTCATTGCAAAAGTTTTTGAGCTACCATTTGGAGGTGTAGGACAATGTTCTTATTGCTTATACATATATATATATATATATATATATATATATATATATATATATATATATATATATATTATTAACACTCTCGAAGTCCCAATCCTCAGAAAATGTACTAGAGGTAATAAAGTCACTTAATGAAATCGTGAATAAGTGTGGAATCTTTAAAAGGTCCGAAGGGCCAAAAAATGTCATAATCAGTTCTGTCCCAAACTATGCCATCTGGTATAGGAACTGCTGTGATGTTCACTGATGACAAGTCTCTTTGTTCACGATGGGATGAGTTGTGTCGCTGGAGAAGTCAGTTCACTTTTTTACTTGCTGTGACCATTTGAATATATCTTCCATTTATCAGCATACCCAGAGTTATTACCAGAGCTAACCAAAGTAGAAAGAAGAATATTCACAAAACAATCCATAGTTCAATCCATTGTGAAACCAGATAAGTCTTTTTCAGGTGATGAAAAAAGTCTGTTGCTTGTTCTTTGAAAGTTCTTTGTGCTGGCGTTGTTTCAGGTTCGCTGGGATCCTCAGAAAACGTATCAAAGTTAATGAAATAGCCAGAGGCAGTTCTGTCAATGGTTGGAATTGCATCCGGATTTGTTGAAATCGCCGGAACCACTTGATCACTTATTAGTTCGTTGTAGACAGGTGTATCAGGATGAACAGTTACTTGGGTTTTAAGAAGAACTAGTTCCATCGCTTTGTTGCTTAGTCCTTCTTTTCTCACTGTAGAAACTTCAAAGGTGATGAGTCTCGTTGAACCTCTTGGATTGTAGCTAGAGGAGTGCGTCTGTACATTGTCGGAGTCCACTTGGCCTACTGCTTAGTATCGGCCACATAGTGTGGTTTGATCAGGTCGATGCACACAAATCTTTTCTCCTTTTTACCAGCAAGGGGCGACAGTAGTACTGTTCTTGATCCGTGGATTGCTAGGACAGGTACTGGTTGTCTGTAAGAAGGCCCAAATTCCTTCTTGTCCAAGATGTTTTCTCTGTCTAGATCACCAAGCTTTGGGATCCAGACAGGCCTTGCTGGGACGGTTGGTTTTTCCCCAGTGGTGGTTGGCTTCAGGAGCACGTTGCTTTGTTTCGATCTTAGTTCATTTAAGTCCTGTAAAGCAGCTAAATGATCTTTGATATCAAATTTCTTATTTTCCACCACTGTTCCATGACAATCAAGGTCTGGAACCAACATTCTCATCCCAAATAGGAACGAATATGGATTGACACCCCCTAGAACACTTCTTGGCAAATTGTTTAATGCACGTTGGACCCCATAAAGATGTTTGACCCACCCATCACCCGAACCTAATACCCTCGCTGTTATAGACTGCTTTATGTCCCAGTTTTTTCTTTCCACAACAGAATTTCCCTCAGGGTGGAATGGAGAAGAATACCGCAATGCTACGCCCAAACTGGCCATGGCTTCTTTATAAGCTCGAGAGCTAAACACAGGATTCTGGTCAGAGTGTAGTGTGCCAATTGCGTATGTGCTGATAAAGACTCGCAAATCTTTTATAACAGTTTGGACGTCAGCCGAGCGCTGAGGCCACATCCATAGGAACCTTGACTTAGAGTTTGTGGGATTGCATTAGTCCAAAAGGACATCTGCACGTACATAGTCTAATGCTGTCTAAATATGGTGTCTGTACTGGGCTGATTACTTCGTAGGCAGGTGTCTGGTGGCGTTCTGTTCTGCGATCTCTATTGCAGTCTATGCAGTTATTGATGAAAATGTGAATCAGTGTATTCATTCCTGGCCACCAGTACATCTCTTTTAATTTTAAAATTGTTTAAGAGATCCCCTGATGTGTTAGACCCTCTCCCAGATGTGCTTCATAAATCAAAGCTGCTTTACGTTTCATGTTTAGAATTACCCTATTCCCCACTCCAGGGATTCGAGCAAACGGAACGCTGTTCGCATCAATTATATATAAGTATTTGAGTGGAAACTTTTTAGGTAACGCTGCACTGCTGCCTTTGCTTTAACCCTTGACAGCCAGTATTATTTCACTGTCTATTTTCGTTTTTAGGTCTCGGCCTGCTAAAGACTGCGCTCATGCGCAGTCAAGCTGCGAGATTTAATGAGATGGAGGATTGTTCACTAGCGAGGTTAAGCCCCAGCCCTCTTTTCCATTGGCTGGCCTTTTAAACGGTGGCCAGCCATTGGAGAAGAGGTCCTAGTGATGTTCTTCTTTCTCAGTGAGGTTTGCTATCTTCTTTATGGGGCGAAACAGATGGCCCCATAAAGAATAATAATAAACCTTTAACCACACACGTAAGTCAGGCGTCTGACTCCGGGTGCTCGTGGGACGCACACTGTTTTTGATTCCCTGCTTGTTCTTGGAGCGCTTACCTGACGGGCTAACGTTATCTGGTGAGTGGTGTTGCCATCTGTTTCATAAATACTAGTGGCGTTAGTTGTTCACATACCCGGTTACAGCGGAAGATTCACGTTTTTTAAGCCATAAATAGCTTTAATTTATCAGCCTCTTATCAAAAATTGTCTCTGTTTCAATGTTAGTCTATATACGAAGGTAAAGTTCCCTTTTCTTATAACCTACTTCCTGTTTCAAAATGCAGTTAAATATAGCGCAAATCTGGTCCAGTGCATTTTACAAGAGCATCGGATTTCCCACAATGTACCCTGTACCAGCACCCGGCCCGCCACTGTCCCACCATCTTGCCCTGATGTTGGCATCTGTGGAGGTCACGACGCCCGTGTGCGCGGGGAAGGGGTTGTGTTTATTTACATGTACATGGGGCCACGCTCTAATGAACAATAAAATGGATCCTGACCCATTGAGGCTGCTTCCGACAGCGCCTAGCCCTAAACACCCCCACCCCCTTTTTTTTAAAATCTACTACACCCCTCCCCGACCAGGTTTGCTTGCATCCTCCGCTCCTCTGCGTTATCCTCCCGAGGGGGATGCACTCCGATCTCTCCCCTGGGCAGGGCGACAATCGCTGTCACACACCCCCCCACCGGCTCATCCGCCCCCTGTCACTACGAGCCTTCACTCACTCGAAGGGAGGCGTGGGCTTCACAATGGCGCTTCATTGGCACCACTGATGGGCAGCGGAGGAAGGGCACTGCACATCCTGCCAGAGATCATGGTGCCCCCTCACCTACCCGACACAGCCACTTTACTAAACAGACCATTACACCCCGAATCAAAAAGAAGACATCAGAAACGCCCCCCGTGACCCCCAAAAAAGCAGGAAAAAAGGTCGACGACATGTACCCATAGCAGCAGGGGGAACTGAACTGTCAGTAACGTAATAAACAACAGAAACAAGAAAGACCCCTCCATGTTTTGATAACCAGCTAAATGTCACACTCGCCCACCCCACTAGCAATCGAGTGGGGGTGCGGGCTATAGCCTCCTTAGTAGCACTATTTGGGGTCCAAGGAGAAAACCCCATGCACCCGTTAAGCACAAGGTCAAATCAGAAAGCTTATCCTTTGAGGTCAGGTCCGTTTTGCCTCCCAGAGGGGGCTCCAGTGCCCCCCTTCACTTTAGCACCCCACTCCCCTCCGTACCCTAGGTCGGAGCATCATACCCTCTGAGGTCACAGAGCAAGAATGATGCCTCCAATCTCAGTAAACAAAGAGCCCCTGCAGCGCTGCACGCACTGGCTGCTCATGCCCAGCGCTGCCCATCACCCGCACCAAACCGGCCCCATAACAGGGAGTGTCCAGAGATGGCAATCTGGTGCCAAGATTTGACCTTTACCCATCACCGAATAAAGCACACTCAAAAACTCAACACACAAACTCTGAAGTTCTGCAAGCACAACATCATTTCACACAAAATGCAAATTTTTTAAAGATATGGTTGACTGGGTTAATAAGGAAATAACCATTAATCATGGTTAAGGTTTTATGAAAGAGACGGGCAGGAGCTGAGATGCGACGCAGGTGCTCTAACAAAGCAACCAAAAATATGACATAGAGGGGAGCTCTCAGTTTCTCCCAAAGTGCCCAACAGGCGCGACTCTTACCTTTGTGGTCTTCTCCACGATGGCATCCAGTGCTGCTTCGGACATGATGGACGGGAAGCTGCTACAATAAAATATATACAAATCTATGTTTCTAAATGTTGACATGTACCGTCGCCCCAGCGCTGCTTCTGCCCATTCCTTGAATAATTATAGATCAGCCAACAGTCGTTACTGAGGTACCTAGGTCATAGTGAAATAGGTCTGGGATATTGTCGGTGTTCGTTGTTAAGTTTATGAACCCGTGTCTGTTGTAACTGGAAGCTTGACCTCAGTGTTGACACACCGTCGAGCAGGTCTGCTGAGATGGGAGTTCACGCTGATGTGGGTGTAAACGGAGGGCTCTGCCGGATCAGGTGTCAGTTGATCGGATCTGTGTACCGCGAGCGATAGCTCTGCTGTCTCAAGAGTGAGTTCAACAGAGCTGCAGCAATGCACTCTTATACAGGTCTACAGGCAACACATGGAGCTTCAGTAATAGCACACAGCGCCAAGACGCCGTGACACTGGTCGACACTGCCCTTTAGAGATGCGCAGCTGCCAGGCGCCCCAGGTCCATGCATGAAGGGCTGCTCCTTTGCACTCTGGGACGTGCAGTCCTGTTTCATATTTGATTAAACAAGACTACAAATTCCAAAATTCAAACAGGAAAAAACCTGGCCTGGATCAGCACATTACACTTCAACATGGGAAATGTGGCCGGGCTGCAGATGTCATCTGACAATGTCTGTAACCTGAGGGATAGCTCTGCCATTGTCCTGTTTGTAGGCAGGATGTTTGCCTGTTGTAATCCCGGCAGGGCTGGGTTAGCATTTAATCCCTCAGCAGGAAGGGAGAGAAGGGCACTGAGAGCCCTGTCGGCTGCGAGCAGAGTTCAATATTTGGACAGCCACCAGGTGCTTAGAAGCTGCTCAGTGCAGACTCGGCCTGGCCGGGACAAGACAGCTCGGGGGACTGTCACTGGGTGTTTTTGGGTTTCGTTCAAGCAGCAGAGGCGGGGAATGAGGTTAGACAACTCGGGCAATGAGTAGGTAAGTAGGTGATCGGCCTAAACTGGGGAATGACTGCCCAAATGCTGACTGACCAGCTTTGGAAATCTCAACTGATCATTGATTCAGAGAGCAGAACATGCTGCCGAGAGGAGGGAGGGGGCAGAAGGAGGGAGAGGGCAAGCAGCCATGAAAAGGGAATACTGTGTAACCTGGTTCCTATGCTTTGTGGCTTTGCTGGCTCTTGGAATTATGCTCTGGGGCTCTGTGTATGTGTGTGTGGCTCCGTGTGTGGCTCTGTGTGTGGCTCTGTGTGTGTGTGTGTGTGTGTGTGAGGCTGTGTGTGGGTGTGTGACTCTGTGTGTGTGTGGCTCTGTGTGTGGCTCTGTGTGTGTGTGGCTCTATGTGTGTAGCTCTGTGTGTGTGTGGCTCTGTGTGTGTGTGGCTATGTGTGTGTGTGGCTGTGTGTGTGTTTCTGTGTGGCTGTGTGTGTGGCTGTGTGTGTGTTGCTCTGTGTGTGTGTGGCCCTGTGTGTGTGGGTGGCTCTGTGTGGGTGTGTCTGTGTGTGTGTGCAAATGCAATAGGTTGCGCATTTGCGAGAAATTAAGCTATTGGCATTGTAAATGACAATGCCATTTATTTATCTGTTTTCAAAACCAACACATAAATAAAAAAATTGTCATTTACAATGCGAATAGCTCTAACTTTTACAAAGGCGAGACCGTTGCATTGTGAATGCTTGTTGAACGAGTGATAGCAGCTACGGAAACCGTTTGCACAGCCCCCTTCGCGGTTTCATCAGCCAATAAATTCCCTTCAATGTGAACGCCATCACGTTGATGACTCAGCGTGTGTATCACGTGAGTGTTTTGTAGTCCGTTTCCCAACATAACTACTTATTCCCAAAGCGTTTTGTGCTTGATTGTGCCACCTTTTGCATCTTTGAAACCATTTTGAAGCCAATTCTGTAAATATTCATTGTAAGATTGAACAGAGTATAAAGAATCGCACACTATGAGTGTGGAAAATTCGCGATCCGTATTTTCAAGTGCCATTTTGAATGCTTGTAGCTCAGGTCGCTGAGCTGTACAATCTCCTAGAGATTGTGTTTTTGTGACCATAGATCTGAATTTGCCATTGCGCATGCGAACTTTAACGATCGCACACGCTGCATTGTAAGGTTGCTTACCCCCGAAGCGGGTTGTGCAGATCCATCATTATAAATTATAAATTCATACTGGTCAGGCGGTAGAAATTCAATAGGTAGAGGACATTTGTGTTCGTATTGCAGGAATGCTTGTGTTTTCAAATAAGGATCAAAAACATATTCAACATCAGTTACAGCAAGAGAATTAACCCATTGTATCCATCTTGGATATAAAGCTTTTGCATTCGGAATGCTAGCTTTTGTAACTGCCTCTTAGGCTGGTACAGGAGTTACGACCATAATGCGTTTCCCCTGTGCTAGGGCTCTTTCTTTTACTACAGCAGTTAGAACTGTTGTCAGAATGTTTTCTGTTGATGTAAATTTCATTTCTGCATGTGTATACAAATGTGATTTGTATGCAATTGGTACTTTTTCACCTTCGTTAAAAGTTAAGTAGGTGAATCCGCATTGACCTAGAATAATCACTAAGATGCGTACGTTTACGCGTGTTTGTAAGTGTTTTGTTGCTAACATGCCAGCTTGTAGTGAACGCAGGATATCTGTGTGTTCCTGTGTCCTATGTGTGATTTTAACCCCTCCGCTGCGCTGAACGTTCCGCGCTGGTGCGGAACGTTCTATTGCGCGGGCGGGGCCAGAACGATCCGTGGACGTGCGCAGCACTACCGAGGTAGTGCGCGCGACTTCTGCTGAACGTGCGCCGCACGGAAGGGGTTAAAAACAGGTTTGATTAATTCATAGAGAGGTTTAACCCTTCCTGCGTAGTTTAGAATGTAAGTTCTTCCAAAATTCAGGAAGCCTAAAATCAACTGTAAGTTTTTCCGCGTTTTTGGAGGTTGGAGCAGCGCACACTTTTCTGAAAAGTTGGCTGCCTGGCTTTTGCCTTCTTTAGATAGTTCATATCCTAGGAAAAGGACATTAAGATGGGCAATTCTTGATTTCTTGAAATTGAATTTATAACCCTCAGAGGCGAAGCCCAGTATAATGGTGTTCACCCTGTTCAAGTGCTTGTTCAGGTCATCGTCTGTCAGATTGATATCATCGGCATATGACAATGCCTTGTCATCATAAAGTTGTAGTAACTCTGTGACCCTTGCTAAGAATAACCCTGGACTATTCTTGAATCCCTGTGGGAGATGACAAAATTGACGCTGGGTTCCCATTATTGAGAAAGCGGTTAAATACCTACTTTCAGGTGCTATGTTTTGACAAAAGAAACCATTTGAAATATCTAATGTGGTTTTATATTTTTTACGCACAATGTTATTCATTAATGCTGTACTGTGTGCATTTTGCACTGCAAATGTTTTACAACAAGAGTTTAAGTGTCTGTAATCCAAAACTAGACGATATGTGTTGTCTGGTGTGGATAAAGGAAACAAAGGATTGTTCATTGAGGAGGTGCATGTTTCAATCACCCCTTGGTGTTTAAGTTGATCTAAGATCTCCCTGACCTGTTGTTTAGCTTCTCGCCTACTTGGATACTGCCTTTGTGCAGTTGGTTGATTTTTTTAACTGGATTGTGTGGTGAGGTGAGTCCTCATCCCATCCTACATGATTTTTGTATAATGCTGGGGCTTGGGCGACTGCCCATTTCCTGGCATAAGTATATTTAAAATGTACTGGAACATGGTTGGAAAAGGCTGGCATAATAATGTCTTCGCCATGTGGGCACTCCCTTACAAATTCTGGTGCCCAGTCCCTTTCTGCTAGAAGTATATCATAAACATTTTGAAAGTCGCTCCCAAAAGAGTGCTTTCACTTTTTTTTGCATGTCTCCCTCCATGCGGGGCGTTATTTCATATAACCTTTGTGGAGAACTAACCCTTGTGTCTCAACTTGAATGTCTTCATTCAGGTCCACTGTCTCCAGAAGTCCCTTCAGGTTCTGCTGAGCTATTGTCACTTCTGCTGCACTGTCCAACATTGTCTAAACCCAATCTCCATTCTTGAGTTGTGTTCTCAGAATCCTCTGCATGTCTGATCTTCAGACCTGCTACCTTCTTCTTGGAGAATTAAGGTTTTGGTTTGTTTTTCTGAATGTGTTGTACGTCTTTGGACTTCACACGTTCTTATTTTTGATCTGATCGTCCTCTTCTTTCGGATGTCTGTGACAAGATCTGAAAGGTACGAGAGGAATGTGTATGAGTATCTTGATAACTGTCAGGTTTTCTCAAATTATCCCTATTGCTGAGGTTATACCTCCTTCCAGAGGGCTCCTTTTGAGGAGACCTACCTCGGGATTGAGAACTAACCCTGGACGTAGTTCACCTAGCAGCGCTACTCATAGCTAAGCGAAGTGCACTTCGCACTACACGAGCTACGCGAACTGCGTAGTGCACTGTGCAAAATGCTGTTCACACAGATTGCAGTGTGCCGGATGCTTATCCACACTGCAATCAGTGCAAACTGCATCTTGCACAGTGCAAGTGGTCGTTTTCTGCCGCTCAAGTAGATTTCTACTCGAGCGGCAGCATTCTCAACGCGAACTTGCAGTTTCTCATCGTGAGTGGTTGCGAGCATACACGACCACTCACGATGAGAAATCTGACCTCCCCGCGTTAAGAATCTCGCTGGGAGGTTTATTTTCCACGCTTGCGATCGGCAACTTGATGTTGCTGATCGCAAACGAGGAAAAATTCGCACCGGGATGTCATTTTGCTCGCTCGAGGTTGCCAACTTGATGTTGAGGACCGCGAGCAAGCAAAAAATTACCGCTATGCTACGCATGTTTACACTGTGCTACGTGCAATTCGCGTAGGGCGAAGTAGCAGAAACTTCGCAAACTATGCGAGCGTAGCTTAGTACTTCGCCCAAGGTTATTGAGAACGTTTCTCTTTTGAATGTTGTTTGTTATTTTCTCACTTCTTTTTAGAAGATGTAGGATTTTGTTTAATAGAGTCCTTCTCAGGACCTCCAGACAGTTGTGGTTTAACTGGTTTCTCACCTAAACTGTCTCTGCTTAATTCTTCATTGGATTTTTCAATTATTCTGGCTAATTCTTGTAATTGTTCTGTTACATCAAATTCCCTTAATTTCTGACGGACTGCCACTGATGCTTCTCCTTTAATATTAGATAATATTATTGTTGAGACCTGGTTGAAATTTTTCAGTAACTTCATACCTAAATTCAGAGCAGGCTCTGCCCCTTATTCATTTTGAATTTGTTTCAGGACGTCAAGTATTATCACCATAGATGGAACACCATGTGTTTTAGTGTAGATAGCAGCAAAGCCTGTGCCCCAAGTGGTGCAGTCTTCCAGATGTGGTGTTATCCCCATTGGTAAACAGATTGTTAGAATTCTGTGTTTCTCATAAGGGCTGGTATTAGGAAATACCGCTTCGATTTGAGTAATTTTTTGAGGTATTCAGAATGGAATTTGTTCACTTTTTGTGGGCATTTCACCCATGACTGCATTTAAAGTCTGTGGTGTGATTTTTAGCGCATCCCCCTGGTGGGAGGTTAATCTAAGAATGGCTATTGTTGGTTGGACTGTGAAAGTCTGCATGACCTATTGAACCAATTGTCTATAAATTTTGATTAACTCTTTGAGTTGAGGAAGTAATTCTACATCTGTCATTTCTTCAATGTCAGGATGAGGTGTATAGCTGGCTAAAATCGGCCATGTTGATCCTGGTCTACCTAGTGGACCGAGCCTGGTAATGTGATTTAAATGTTTTAGGGCGCCTTTAAACCAGAGTGGATGCTCCTGGTATGTGAATGGAATTTCAACATCCTCGAAAAGAATGTATTCCTCAGGTGGTTCATCTTCTTTGTAGAAGTGAAACATTTTAGTTACTGGATTTGATTCAGGGAATGCTATCCATGAGTAGAATACCTCTGTCTGGTGAGATTCATGAGCCTCTATCACAAAAACTGCTCTACCACCTCTTGGTGTTAGGCCATGTTTTATAAGTTTTAGAATGATGGCTCTCCTTAAATTTGGTGCGATGATTTTCACATTTTCATCGGTTTCTGTAAAGTCTGCATAATCAAAAGCTACTGCGATATCGTCGGGTACAGCTTAGATGTTATTATCCCCGTTTAGGGACATTGTTTAATGAAAGTTGCAAAGCAAGTTTCAAGGGAACAAAGATAAGGTGCACAATATTTTGGAGCACTGTATCCTTCAATGTTGAACAAACCAAACAGCTAATACATAGGATTTTCATCCTACTCAGCTATGGCGGATATTATCCCTACCCACTCCAGACGTCTTATGGAGTTTTATGTGTAGGGGTCTCTGAGAAAAGCACGAGTGAGTTACTTCAGTATCAAGCGTTAAATTAGTGCCTTTCCAAACTGTTGGGTGCCATGTAGTGTAGTTCCCATATCCCTGATAGGGTCTGCGAATAATATACACTATAGTTTTGACATAGGACTGAGGTCAGTATGTCTCTATCCAGTACATTAAACTTAATTACTTGTGTGTGCCAGCTAACTCAGAGGTCACTAGAAATTTCTCGAATGAACAAGAAGGGATTAATTTCTGACAACCGCATAAACATGACAACTTTGTTTCCCTAAGAATCAGAACAATCTCAGAATCGTGGAAACAATAGATAACCATTTCGCTCAGTCAATCGTGCATGCTTTGTTTCTACAGAGTTACACAGAAATAGATAGAAGGGCATTTCAATAAAAAGGGTTTATTGAACAGTCTTATTTCTCATGCAAGAGATATGAACTACTACAATCGTAAGACAGAATGCAAAGTATAATACGTACAGCGTTAGCAGTAAGATGAAATAATACTACAATAGCATGGCTTGTAGCTATGACATGTATTCATAAAAATACATACATAAAAAACACAGGCTAAAATACTCATCTGGTGCTTCTAATATAATCCTACCCCAGTGTACCTAACCTAAGTGTAGTACGAGGGAAGAAGTAGATGCAGTTTAGTTAGAGTCTAGTTTAGCTATAGTTGCCAAGATTTTCCAGAGTTGCCAAGAGTCCCTCTGAGTTCTAGTCTGCTCCATACCTTAGAATGAGAGAGGTTGGAATCTCTTTCCGGGTCTCGATCTCTAACTCCCCGCAAGGGGAGTCAGAAACACTGGAGCTGGATTCTCTGCGGGGAAGATGGTAGTGTCTGGTCAGTGCGTCAGTTGACTTCCTTCTGAACTTGCCGTGGCGAGCCGCGTCGTGCAAGTAGGGAGCCGAACCGTGGACCGTGATTCGCCATGGCAAGTGAAGGTATATTTATACCTTGAAGGTGTTTAGGAATGCCAGTATTGACGTAAAAGTCGAGCATAAGAACATCATGAATGAACCCCTCAGGAATAGATGTTCATGCATAATAAATGAGTTCTTGGAGAAATCATTAGCCAAGCAACTGAAGTCCTAAAGGCTAAAGAGTCTGGTTTTCCAAGAACTTGTTGTGACGTTGATGAACGGATGTAGGTGGCCATGCCTGTATTTGGCTAGCATGGAGAATGTCTAAATAAGGGCTGGATCTCTATGCCTAATTAAGGGCAATGTGAATTGTACCTATATAAGGGCATACATTGGGAAATCTATATACAGAATCTAAATCGACACACAACATGGGTCTTATTTACAAGTCTCTTGCGCCGCTGGTTTCCCACTTATTCCCATATTAAAAGTCACACACCAGTGGTGCAGGGCATTTGTGGATACGCCCCTTGGTTCCTTCGGCCCTTTTGCTGTTTCCAAGATGGCAGCTTCTGTGCCGTCATTGACTGGGATCTTCTTCAGGTGTATTTCAAGAACCTTGTGGCAGTGTTTTGTAGTGTACCTCGGGGAACCTAACTACAGACTATTCATCTACTATAAACTAGGTAAACTGCAGTGACCCATCCTGCCGCATTATGTGTAAAGGTGACCTGCTATTTTTTTGTATATATTTTCATGGTTTTTTTTACCATTGCTACTGCTATGTTGACGTTGGACAGCGGAGATATTTTGGCCACAATGTCCTCTTCCAGTCTAAGGTGGGAGAGGCCTCTGGCAGCATCTCTATTTTGCTGATATTTAAGTTTCATCCTTGATCTATGACATCGGTGTCAAAATACCTCTACAATTTGTTCCTCTGCCCTTACTTATATTTATTATTTTTTGTCTGCAATAAAAATGAGGAGGTCGTATGCTTCATAAGAATTTGTATTTTAGCCCTGATGAGATTGTTAATAGTTTTTAAATGAATACCAGTCATCAAGGGTGCTCATAAAGTAATTGTATATCATTTGCAAAATGCAAACATAGATTATATTTAATGGTGTTTAAATTTGTGTTAATTGATATGTGAAGCTGTCTCAATAATCTCTGATTCTGAAAAATTATATGATGTATAATGTATTTTTAAATCTGTGTCATTGTTATGACCGAATAAAGACTATTGAACTGACAGGGGGTGTCCAAGGTAGGCCTGGGAGGGCCAGATCTATGCCATATATGTATTTGCCTTGTAATTAATGTCTGTTTATATTTATATTGTGCAGTTACTTTACTTAGATATCATGAAAGTCTGGCACGAACTGACACGCTGGATCAACGTTGGACACCCCTGAACAATGGTGGCAATATAGTCTGTGCTTCTGTTTTTTTCACTGCATCCTCGCCCGTTATACACGTAAATTTCTCCATATAAACTGTAGTTCGTGGAAATGATACACAGGCTGAATGTACACTACCACAGTAGTGCAACAAAAGCTGACCTTACCCCTGTTCTACGCTGTGCACAAATATCTCCATGGGTGGAGGAGCACCAAAACAGCAAAATGTGCGTTTGCCAAAGTTCCATTGTCACTACGAGGATGTCACTACTTTCTGTTGGCACTTTTCCTCATTTGCCAAAAAATGGTGGTCCTGGTACGTAGCAGGTAGAACTCTTTACTACTAGGGTCTTCTCCAAAGCTTTAGCTTTTAGGAAGTCCAGAGAGACAATCATTTTTGCCACTTAATGATCATTATCAATGCAGCAGATGTTGGATGCCCAGTTAGCTCAAATAAGTGTCCTTTGAAGGATTGATAATACAATAAAAATATATATTTCGGCACAGAGGTATAGAGTGACATGCCCAGAATCACAAAGGGGCATATCATCAACGCTGGCCGTGCTTAGCGATAATTTTATTATCGCAGGCTATCTTTGGAATTTATCGCCCTGGTAGCACGTTATTAACAACACGTTTCTCCAGGGCGATAGAAATTCCAGAGATATCGAGGTTATCGCCGTTTTGCAGGGAACATCGCTGGTTTTCCAGCGATGTTCCCTGCAAAAACGGCGATAACCTTACTGATACGACCCACAGGGTCGTATCAGCATAATCCACCCCAATGATAGGGATAGGTAAGTCTGCATTTTAGAAGACTTTAGTTTTTGGAGAAAACAGCGGTTTTCTCCAAAAACTAACGTGTGCTAAAATGCTGGGGCAGCCTTGTAAATATTGCGATGTGAACATCAGCGATATTTGCAAGGTTGTCCATCCTGGGTACGCCCAATGACGCCCACTTTGCATCTCATTAGAAATGCAGAGGGAGGTGTTGGGAAAAAGGATGCTGACATGCGATTATGCATGTTAGCACCCTCTTGTAAATAGGGTGAAAGTTTTATCTCTGCTTTTTTGGCTTTTTAAGCCAAAAAAGCGGAGATAAAGCCCTTGTTAATATGCCCCAAAATGCTTCTATTCAAGTGCTAACGCTGGGATTAGAACGTAGATACTTGAGCTTTAAAGGTCAGAAATATAGCTATAGACCACATCTGCTCCTGGCTACGCGTTGATAAAAAACACCCAGATGTGCTAAAGCGGAGTGCAGCCGCTCGTGCAACGCAATGCGGCACTATATGATATGGGACAAGCAGCAGCCATCATCAGCTTTTGCACTCAAAAGTCATTTTTGTGCAATGGGAGAGCAAGCAGCACTCCATGCATTGCTTCCCATAGGGTTAGTCCCCTGATAGACAAAGCAAAGGTGGCAGAATGGGGCAGCAGGGACAGTCAACTCCTGCTAGGATTCCACACAAAGGTGAAGCAACAAAAACAACACAAAATAGTTTTGTGGCCTTGTGTGGATTCCTAGCGCCAAATGAAAGCAGGCGGAGTCAGTGAGCAGGAAGAGTACATAGAGATGTTTCCACCCATGTTAGGAATTTTCAAAGAACGTACACTTGTCACGTGGCTTACTTTGCATTGTTGTCTGCACTGGGAGATTTGTGCAAAACTCAGTCAAGACTCCTTTCGCTCACCTTTGCACTACCCTAAAACGTGTTTTTGGTTATGGAAGCAGCATTTTTGCTACAAGCGCAGTACTGTATATGTTTCCTTTCAAGCAACACTGTAGATTTGTATGCATCGTTGTGCAGTTTTTACTGAATTTGGGGCAAACCTTTTTGCAGTCGAAGAGATACACGAGCAGAAGTTAAGGGATTGTATGTTGGATCTTATATGTTGAGTCACTCAGGCAGTGCTTAATTTGAGCTAGTGGTTTCCTGTGCTCGGCACTGGTGCTTAATTGTCAACGCCAGTGCTTGTGACAGTCTGCCACAAGGTGGCACTGCCTGGCTAATTTAGAGATGACCACAACAACAGTTAATTATTAATTCAATTTACTTT
The DNA here is from genome assembly GCF_964261635.1 of Lissotriton helveticus. NCBI lineage: Eukaryota > Metazoa > Chordata > Amphibia > Caudata > Salamandridae > Lissotriton > Lissotriton helveticus. The sequence continues at coordinate 207,608,351 of NC_136063.1, read as the reverse complement.
AAAAATGACTATTACCTGCCGCCCAAGTCATTCCTATAGCTTAGAGGGCCTGGAATAGTCTGCATTGTCACACTTGTAGGAGTGTGATAGTTAGTAGTTGTGGTGTTACTAGCATTGGCAGCACGGCTGGGGAAATGTGTGGTGCAAGCTACAGTGGCTTCCTGACGAGAGCCCTGGCACTTATTGAGCACTGCACCCAGGGATTGTGCAGAATTAGTAAATACATTAACAGCTCGGCTGTGAAAGGTTTATACTTTCTGGGGCTGGCAGTAGAGATGAAATCCAGACTGAATGGAGCGCTGACTAGAAACACAATTGCCTCTTAAACCGCCCACAAAGAAAACATTCTGTCCTAGGAAGTGATCCTCGCAGCCTGTAACACACAGACTTCTCCTAATAGAATGTCAAAAATGTTCTGTACCCTCCTAAATTCTTGGAATGTACTTTTATGCCTGCTATTTATAGTATTATTTTAACACAGCCCTATTCCATGTACAATGTTTTCGAGTCATTTGGCACTTGAAAAATGGAACTTCACAACATTGAAAATAAGATTAGAACTTCAAATATTTAATATTGAAAATGCAATAAATGTAAGGCTTGAAAAAGCAACCCAGCAAGCCTACAAAGGCGCCTTGAAGTCACTTGCTGACCAGTCCGAAAACCACTGTCCAGAAAAGATAGGCATGCACTGTAAAATAAGTAACTAAGTCAACTTACTAGAATAAGGCTCCTCGTAAGTACATTAAAACCAAACACATATAAAATGTTCAAACCTAACATTATAATAACCACCCCTCCCCAAAAAATTCGGCGATGCAGTGCATGCAACGAAATTCGTTTTATCTATTTATATGTTTACTTACCTGTTAAACTCGGTACTCCATACATTACTACCCTCCCACCCTGCCCCTCCCCCTCCCCACGTCACCGCCCTGCAGGAACTCCTACTGCCGACCGCGGCCGCTGTTGAGGGGCGCAGACCTCAGGGGTATGGAGAGAGGGGCTGGGTGTTTAGCACGAACGAACGGAGAAATGAGGGGCACTTTTCCCGGTGGTAGGGAGGCAATCCAAGAAGGCGGGCATAGCGTGTGGGGCGACAAACATGAATGTCACACCGGGCACCACCAGCGCTAAAGCCGTCCCTGGGACTCTGCAACCCTCGGTGAAATTCAGTATATGTTTTCTGAGTATAACGAATTTACAAATCGAGAGGTTCAGCACTTTGGCAAACATGTCAGAGCATGAATATACAGCAAGGGTAAGCGCCCAGGGAAGGCACAGCATGTATTCTTTCTTCATGGGAGGCCAATAACATATTTATAGCAGATAATGAATACATGTTCTATGAGGCAGAGCATATTCTTAATGAATTCACAATGTATTAGAGCAAATGTTATTACTCCTAAACGTCTCCATCCCTCACTGAACTCATAATATTGGCCTGGTTAAATGAACTGCTCTGTTAATTCTTTGATCAAACCATTACTCTTGAAGAAATTAAAGCAGTGATTTCCAGCATGCCCATTTGCAAGCAACCTGGAAATGATGGGCTCCTTAGTAAGTTCTAAAAAAGAATAAAGGGAGAGGTGTGGTCCAGCGGCCAGAGCGACTGACTCCCGGGCTAGGGGCTCGCAGTTCGGCAGCTCAGCTCAGCATCATGTGACTCTGGGCAGTAGCTCACTTAATCTCTTGACGGCCGCCAGCACCTACATATCCATAGGAGTGATAAGTTTGCGCTGTACAAGTCTGAACATATTATTATTATAGTCTCATCACCTTGCTGTAGGTGCAGGCAAAGTACAAGGAGGTGTAGCCACCCATGCTCTGCCCCATTTTTTCAATGGTTCCATTGCTTCCATTACTCTACTGAAGTCACAAAAATATGGTCATTCATATTTTCCCTTCTTGCTCATCAACGTCAATAACAAAAGAGGGGCGTGGCCAGCCAACCAACATGGCGGACGCGACTTGTTAACGCTCCGTCCATCGATCCCCTGTTATCCTCAGCAATTATCCTGACTGCGCCATCTGAGTCACCAAAGCTCAGGACCAGATGTCAGACGGCGTGCTACACCGGCGGAGAACTGTGTCGGGTGTTTTATACTTCTGGAAGTGCTGCGGCGAGAGCGGTGAGCGGGCGCGGCCCTGCTGACAATTGGGCCGCGAGCGGACATTTTGTGAGCGGAGCTGCCCGCCTGTGGTGAGATGGCCGCCCGCAGCCTTGACAGAATCCCTGACAGTGAGAGGGCTGAAAAGTGGAAGCGCTCCATGGTGACTGGGGCACTGGTGCCCCACCGAGGCATCCCCTGTGCATCTCAGGACAAGCTGCGATGTAAGCGCTGAGCGTGCGAAAGAAGGTGCCAGACAAGGTGACAGCGGGCGGGAGGAGTGACAGAGCCCGCTGGGAGCACCCGAGCGTGTGCGGACTCTGTAGCGATGGCGCAACACACTCACTTGCACTCGTCCGAAGTTTAAGACAACGAAAGACCGCACATCGTTCCAGGTACACCACAGAGGAGCGATCCTGGATGCTATCATCTCGGACAAGAAATCAATCACTATTAACTACATCATTCCCGTTGACTGATCCGATCACCACATTATTCTTTTTCATATCAACCATCCAGCCCTACCCAAACCTCTCTCTCTAGCACCCCCGAAATGGGCTAGGAACACATCCCGAGTCCCTCGAGACAAACTAGAAGAAGGGCTAAGCACGCTACTCCCAATGGAAGCGGAGCACCTCTCAACCTCTGAACTTACCTCACTCTACCACTCGAACTTGTCGCTCACCTTGGACCGGCTGGCACCCCTGAAATAAAAAAAAGACCAGAAACACCCCCTCTAGGTCCTGGTCACAACTGACATTAATGAGGAAAGAAGACACCTCAGAACCGTAGAAAGAGCTTGGAGGAATAATCCCTCCTCCCTCCATCATGATCAACTCAAGGAAGCACGTAGAAACTACAATAAACACATCAAGAATAAAAAGTCATCTTTCTTCTGCTCAGCCCTAGACAACGCAAAAAACGTCCCAATGAACTCTTCAACATCATCAGGAGCCAAACATCCAAACCGGCGACATCCAACAAGGCACCGTCAAAATCGCTTTATGACAACTTTGCTAGCTTTTTCAACGAAAAAATAACCAAAATAGATCTTGCACTCTGCACAGACCCCTCCACCCTCACGGGGACCGCGTCACTTGCGACAATAAACAACTCCCCAGTTAGCACGCCTACGATTTGGTCCTCCTTCCGCCCCATCCAGGAAGAAGAGTTGATCAAGCTGATAGCCGCTGCTAAACCCTCATCTCACTCCCTCGATCAGCTACCCTTGAACTTTGTGAAAGACTTGAAGTTCAGCCTAGCCCCAATCTGGTGCAAGATAATCAATAGTTCACTGAGCACGGGACTCATCCCCGACTGCCTCAAAGTAGGTCAAGTTACCTCATTACTAAAAAAAAAAAAACAGGCCTGGACACCGAGGACATGAACAACTTCAGACTGGTATCAAACCTTCCGCTTTTATCCAAAATACTTGAAAGATGTATTCTCCCCCAGTTAACCCAACACCTAGAGAACATCAAACTACTAGACCCACACCAATCAGGATTCAGAAAGGGATGCAGCACCGAAACTGCAATCTTAAACGTCCTAGACGATCTTCACATGTCTCTCGACTCTGACCAATGCAGCCTTCTCATTCTACTTGACCTATCGGCCGCGTTCGATACAGTTGACCACACCCTGCTCCTAAAAGTCCTCCAGGAGCGAGCAGGCTTTGAAAAGACGGTACTAAAATGGTTCTCCTCCTTCTTTCACAACCGCACACAAAGAATAAAAATCAACAACCTTGAGTCTGACCCCTGGCCTGTCAGTAGAGGAGTCCCACGACGGTCAGTACTCTCTCCTCAACTTTTCAACATCTATATGGAACCCCTCACCACACTTCTAAGGAAGTCCAACATCCCCTTCCACCTCTATGCGGACGATACACAACTCTACCTGGAAACCACCTCGATCAAAGACATCCACAGACTGGAACACTCAAACAGGTCCAACTGTGGCTGTCAATGAATCACCTCAAACTCAACCAAGAGAAAACAGAAGTTCTTCTCATCTCGAATAGAGACAAAAACCCTCAAGTTGAAGAATGGCTCAAAGCCATAGACGCCCTCAATGGGAGGGACCCTTATGCCAAGCTGGACATGAAAGAACACATCTCAAAAGCCGCAAAGTGCGCGTTCTTAAACCTGAAGCTGCTATACAGAATAAAACCCTTCCTCCCGCCAAAAGATCTCAAACAGGCCACGCAGGCGTTGGTGCTTTCCAGAATTGATTATGGAATCACAACTCGGACCGGTTCAGCAAAATCTCACTTAGGTCCCCTGACCACCACTCTCAATGCCGCAACAATAATGGTTACAGGAACTAAGAAATTTGAGCACATCTCTCCGTCACTCAGGGAACTGAAATGGCTTCCTATTGACCAACGTGCCAGCTTCCGCACAGCTTGTCTCACGCATAAAGCCTTGCACACAGGCAAACCCGAACACCTGGCCGCCAAACTCAAAAGGGCAGGTCAGTCCAGGAATCTCAGAAGCTCCAACACGCTTCTACTCATCCCTCTGAAAGCTCGGAAACTCAAAATCGCAAATAAATCCTTTGCGGGTAATGCGCCCAAGATTTGGAACTCCTCCTTCCCGAAATTCAAGACACTCCTCAAAACCCTGTTTCTAGAGCACGCTCTACCGTAAAGGGTAACGCAGAAAGGTCTCGGGAAGGTTTACTACTGAATCCCCTCCAATTGGAGAAATGTCCCGCAACTGCTTTCATATTGCCTCTGAGTTGATAAACTGGAGATACTTTTGTTTTGTTTTCTTCTCTGCTCTCGTCTGTCGCTCAGTACTTGTTTGCTCATAAGTGTACATGTTGTGAAGGGCTCTGATACCCTCGGGTCCAGCTGGCGCTATACAAAACTTCAATAAATAAATAAATAAGGTACTCTGGGCAGCGAGGGGCTAGCTGGCGGCGGTGAGACACGAGTCTGTGCAATACCAGGGTGAGAAGCTGGAAGCTTCCCCTGAGGCCCCAAGAGGAAGAGCGGGCAATACCCCGTCACAGCAACTCGTGCCCTGGAGGCTACACAGAGGAGGAGAGTAACTACATAACTGCTTCACCGAGAAGCACCCATGAGCAGCCCGGCGCAAGACAGGATAGGAGGCAGAGAGCTAAGACCCCTGAGGTGAGCGGAAGCGCGAAAGGACCGGGCAAGCGCCGAAGCTAGCTTCCAGCGGGAGCCCAGCAACACTGGCGTCATCATAGAGGTGCAGCCAGAGACGACACTGTAGAACCCCTTCCCGGGACCCTTGACCTCGTGAAGTGCCCAGGTGTCCTTGAGGCAGGGAAGCCATATACTACGGAACAGTGAGGGTGAGCGGACAGTGCACCCTGCTGGCGGCGACAACGGGTGAGGCCTGAGGCACGTGCGGGCGGCATACTGCTGACCAGGGTAATGATAAAGACACAAGTGGATCGCTACAGCTCCCCTCTCTGGTGCTTAACGAACACTACTGCGGTTGCAAGTGCAGACGCTTCTGACACTTGCTGAGTTGCCCCCTTCCTATCGTACATGTGTCATTCACTGGTGATTAGACCTGAAAGAGCCGTGCCGGGGGCCCGGCAGTTTGATACCAGTGATAATATTTACAAGGAGTGCGCAGTGACCAGGCAACCGCCATCAGCGCCTTCCTGTTAACGCCTCCTAGGAGATCCCCACAGCTGAGGGTCCCCTAATCTGTGACACCAGTGCTGCTACGCTGGTAACCCTTCTCACGACCCACGAATGCCCATGGCACAGCAATTGGTAATGGTCCGGATATGAGCCAAGACGCAACAAGGCCCTCTGAGGGCCGCCAGCCTTGACCCACTGCAGGGAGTTGTGGGAGAGATACTGGAACCATTAAGCATGACCCTGGCAGCCAAAATGGACTCCGTCCTCGCAGCAGTGGAGCGGATTGGGACCGCACTGGACCACACCAGGACCTCCCTAGAGGCCAGGATTGATAAAGTCACCTCGGACTTTACTTTGCTCCATGGTGACCATCGCAAATTAGCCGATAAAGTAACAGCGCACGACCAAACTCTGCGGGAGCTTCAACCTGTGACACACAATCATACAGTTGCCCTGCAGGATCTCATAAACTGTGTCCATATGCTATAGGACCGAGCGGAAGATGCGGAAGGGCGCTCACACCGTAACAATGTTCGCGTAGTGGGTCTGCCAGAAGGCGAACAAGGGAAAAACCCGGAACAATTTACAGAGATCTGGCTGCGCGACCTCCTACCCAAGGGAACGCTGTCAGTTCAATTTGTGGTTGAGTGGGCCCACCGCATACTGACACAGAAACTGCAGCCAGGTGCCAGACCACGACCATTCATATTGAAATTACTCAACTTCAAAGATAGGGATGCAGTACTCCGTGAAACATGCAAGATGGACCCCCTCACTGTGAGCAACAGCCAAGTTATGCTTTTCCAGGACTACACCACACTCATGCAGAGGCGTCGGAGCAATTACATGGCTGTGAAGCGCCAACTCCGGTCTCTGGAGCTACCTTACTCGCTGCTGTTCCCGGCCCGATTGTGGATGGTCAGGAAAACTGGAACTCGCTTCTTTGATTCCCTGGAGGAGGCATGGGACTGGCTAGAAGATTCGGGACTGTGGACGGGAGTGAGGCCCTTGGGTCCTGACAACGACACCACGTGGAGCAGGAAACCCAACGACGGAGACGACGGGGACAACAGAAGACAGGAAACCAGGGGACTGCGGCCCCAACTCCTGAGCATATGAGGAAGGAGAGGCAGGACGCATTGGAGGCGGTCACAACTCTTGGATCTCCGCACCTCCATGAACGGTCAGTCTGTTCCACGCAGGACATGCTGGTGATCAGTGGCTCATAGTCGCCATCCACGGAAATTTCGGAAGACATTGGCCTACCAGTGATCACCCCACAGACTGCTGATGGCATTATATGATGGCGGGATAACTGGAATTTCTCAAGCATAAGCAACTCACGCAAGTGGCCACGTATTTTCTGTAACTTATGGTCTTGCTAGTTAGCATACTAGAGGGGGGAGGCCCCTGTTGGGTTACGCTTTACACGATTCTAAACCCTGCTGCGATGATTTAATAGAGTGCCTGTAACTGGGCAAAACGGGGATATATTAGAGGCCGCATACAGGCTTGTTTGGAACATCAACCCACATACCGTTACACATAAAGGGGCGCACTCGAGATCCGGACAGATAGCACACCTAGCTTGTTACCACTGACCCCACAAACTGCTATTGGCATCATAAGGAAAGGGACCGAAGCGGTACCTGATGCCAAAGCCGACTCGCACATGTAGAATTGGGGTAGTGGGCATCTTAGCCGCTACTAGCTGGAATCTGTGTTGGTGGCCCACTAGATTAATCAAGGCGGGAATTCCACATTATACTGATATAGCAGCAACACTGATGCCACTCACCGGAACGCACACAATATGAGAACACGTGCTCACACCCAAACCATGCCGCTGAGCCTGTGCCACATGGGTCCTATGAGTTGACTTTCAGGATTAAGTAGATGGCGCGTCGCACATACTGGAATCTGAGGGGTAGTCATAACAAAACTACACCAGTGCACGCACCCCAATAGGCAACACGTTGGCCTAGTTTATATCACTCATTTGTTGTATGAGGTTTGGACAGACATCGGACAATGCCTGCCCCAGATGTTACATTGTTGTTGTTTTCTGTTGATTTTAATGCAGCACGCTGACACGCTCCTTCCCGCCCTTGCCTCCTGCACCCTGTGGTGCTTCCGGCCCATAGGGTTCCTATCACCTAACCTTAATCAGACATGACGCAGGCTGACATAATCACATGGAACATGGAATGTACACACCTGCACGTCGTTACTCCATATTTGCGTACCTTCAGAGGCACTCTGCTGCCATCGCCTGCTGCAGGAAACACACATGACCCAGATGGAGCTGGACAAGTTGCGCAAGCGATGGAGAGGGCAGATATATGGCACGACATATTCAGCACACGCTAGAGGCACATTGCTATGGGTGAGAGCGGGTACCCCATTCATTTGCATGGAAACTGTGATAGATCCCGCAGGCAGGTACACCCTCGCAAAGGGGACACTCAATGGCCAACAGATACTACTAGGGTCCATATATGCCCCGAATACAGATCAGCCCTTATTTCTGACGCAACTGTCTGCTGCATTGGCCCCTTACGTGGGTATCCCCTGGCTATTGTGTGGAGATTTCAACTCAGTGCTTGATGTGCACAAGGATAGATCCTTCCCACCCCTTCGGACGATGCTAGCTGGTTCAAATGCCCAGGCACTCTCGTACTGGCTGACGCAATGGGCATTGCTGGATTTGTGGGGAGTCCCCCATCCCACAGACCGTATCTACTCATATTATTCAGCGGTGCATGACCTGCACATGTGTCTAGACAGAGTGGTGGGTTCCCAATCCCTGATCCCCCCTAGTGGAAGCTGCAGACTATCTGGGGCGGACGCATTCTGACCATAACCCCATGACACTTACATTGAACTGGGAGCCTGGCCGTCCCCCTGTGCCCACCTGGCGTCTCCAACCGACCCTACTGGAAGACCCAGTGTTCCACGCGTCCCTAGAGACGATGGTTCTCGAGTGCTTCGAGCTCAACGAGGGGTCGGCAAGTTTCAGTCTGGTGGAATGGGATGCTCACAAAGTTTTCGTTAAAGGACACTGTCTTGGTGCCACATGGAACGTGCGCAGGCGACTGTCATCGGCGCTCCATCGCCTTGAGCTACAGCTCCTACAGTATGAAAGGGAGGGAGAGGGTGGAGATGGACAGCCCATCCAACTGGAGGATCTTGGGGCACAACACGCCAAACTCATAGAAAAGCTAAGGTGCCACAACTACACTGCTCACACAGCTCACACAGCCCACACCCATGCCAAAGCTGATCGGGCAGGCCACCTGCTAGCCTGGCTATTGAAACAGGAAGAGAAGCATGCCCCAATAGGAGCCATACGCGTACCACAGGGGAACATGGTGTACATACAGAGGGAAATACACAGAGTAATGTCAGTCCACTACTTACTGTTGTACCAATCCAGAGTACGCTGCTCCGGCCCGACCTAGAGAGGTTCCTAGATACTGTCCACCTACCAGCAGCCACAGGAGAACATCAAGAGGCACTCAACGGTCTCCTCACCCTAGAGGAAATAAGCAAAGCAATAGGGTCGATGGCTTCCGGGAAAACGCCGAGTCCAGATGGCCTACCAGCCGAATATTACAAGGCTTACCAAGAGCCTCTGGTGCAACACTTGCACACCCTGTACTCCACAGCCCTGGAGGAGCAGATATTGCCCCCATCGATGCGGGAGACCTACCTAGTGTCTCTGTTAAAACCAGGCAGAGACCCTTAAAACCTAGGGCCATATAGGCCGCTGGCACTCCTCAATGTGGATTACAAAATCCTCGCCAAAATACTGGCGGAGAGATTAGCGCCGATGGCCCACACTGACCAGAACGGTTTTGTGCCCAAGCGTAGTACATCACTGAATCTACAGAGATTCTTAAGAGTGGCTGCTGATGGGGTGAAGGACTGGCCAAGGGCAGGCTGCCTGGTGCTTCACCTCGAGAAAGCCTGCGACAGTTTGGAGTGGAGCTACTTATAAGCGTTGCGATTGCAGTACGACCTAGGCTCGGGGTTCCTCCAGATGGTTGATCTACTGTACAAAAACCCTACAATTAGAGTGCGGCTGGGACCATATATTTCTGAAGCCATCCGGGGGCGCTGATGCACGAGGCAGAGATGTCCGCTATCCCCTCTCCTTTTCCCCCTAGCGATCGAGCCCCTGGCTGCAGCTATGCAAGCGACGCTAGGAGACGGCATGCCCTTAGGAGATGCGACCCACCAGGTGTCACTATACGTGGACGACCTCCTAGTATTTGTGAGAGACGTGGGAAACATACCGGCTCAACTGGAACACACGCTGTGGGGCTTCGCTGCTCTCTCGGGTCTCAGAGTGAACGTTAACAAGTCCCGCCTTTACCCATTTGGAGGAGATTCTCAGGATCCGGGCTACATTTTAGAGGGTAAGAGGGTGCAATAGAATGCAGACACTTTCTGCTATCTTGGCATCCAGATGTACCGTCAACCAGAAGACCTATTTGACGGTAACCTAGGACGGGCGATGACAGCCATTAAAGCACAAGTGCGCTTTTGGAGTACGTTGCCGCTGACAGTCACAGGCAGGGTGGCACTGTCTAAGATGGTGATCCTCCCCCCGACTCCTGTACTACTTCGCCAATCTGCCCCTCTATGTCCCAGCGGCCTTCTTTGCCATGCTCACTAAGATGCTCCGAGACTTCTTATGGGGCAGCATGCGGCACAGACTGGCGCTAGAAAAACTATATTTACCCGGGGATTAGCTGCTCCCTGGTTTGAGCGCTACTATCTTGCCACACAGCTGCAGTGGGTGGCCCGCTGGCTCACTGACAAGGGACGGGAGGACACCGCAACCTTATCTCCCCCTCACTCTCACGAATATCGCGCAAAGCTGTTCCACCCCGCCTCCAGGGCCCCAACGCCTGCTCCTCTCCTCCTGGCGGTGGCTTACAGATGCTACCGACACTGCCTGTATCTCACTAAGACACTGGTCCCCTATGTGCCGGCCATACCATTAGCGGGCTCCCCCAGCGCGTCTGGGGCCTCTTGAGCTCACGGATTGGCATGAAGCTGGCATAGAGACACTCAGCGACCTGTATCGGGTGACAGGCTCCTACCCTTCAAATCCCTGGTTGATGAGACGGGGCTCCCGCCGGGACAGTTCATAAGGCACCGTTCACTCATGACGATGCTGTCCTCTAGTTGGGGAGAAATGCAAGAGGAACCAAGCCAACCCCTCACTATCCAATACCTGCATGTGATGGAGCACGTTAGGCACCTGATCGGGTGGTTTGCAGCATCCCTTCGTACACACACAGCGATAGCTTTAACCCCGCTGCGCCGTAAATGGGAAGCGGACCTAGATCGACCATTGGAGGACAGGGAATGGAAAAGGATATTAAAGAGTCCAACACGAATCCCCAGGAACATTAGATTCCGGAAAATACAGCTATTCATAATCCACAGGGCATACCTCACAGATGCGCAATGCCCCAGGTGCACGGAGGTGGGAGTTGAAATAGTACACATGCTGTGGAGCTGTCACAAACTACACTCCTACTGGCAAGCTGTAGGTGCAGCGCTACACAATTGTACAGGCTGAGACATACCCTTTGAATGGCCCGTCTATCTATTACACCATTTCCGCAGATCCCCGACCACGAAAGTATCCTCCCACTTCCTAGACCTGGGTTTGGTGGTAGCCAAGCGGCTCTTAACCAAGAAATGGAAGGCAAGTGATCCACCACACATACGGGCATGGAGGTACTCACTCTTAGCGTGGGCCAAGGCAGAAGGGATTGCCATCCTGCAGAAGGAAACGTTGGGACTACGGAAGACACCCATGGCAAAGCAATGGGAGGGAATGCTTCATGCCCTGATGCACACCTAGGGAGATGGCCCGGAGGGACAACGGGGGATGAGGGAGGCGCCCCGGTGTGGGTAGGAGCAACCCGATTTTGGGCAATAGCAGTGACGGGCAGGGGTGCGCGTTCCACCTGCCGTCCGATGAGCGATGTGGCACGGAGGGTAGATGGGGAGAGGAGGTTACCGGGGGGGGGGGGGGGGGGGGGGCAAGGGAGAGGGAGTGTGAACAGGGGAGGGAGAGACGGAGCGAATCACTCATCTGAACACCAGTATATGCTGCTGCTGCCGCTAGTTTTTTTTTTTTAACAAAAACTTTTGTGGGTTGTTTTCTGTTGTTCATAACATCTGTGCACTTGCCCGAGCTGTACGAACTGCAGGACTTTACACAAAGTGAAATAGGAACTGTATTCAGCACATAATGGCGGTTATCCTTGCGGACTATGCACAGTGGTCGAGACCCAGTTTGTAGCTATGTCTACAATAACATCAAGCACATGTTTGGCATGAACCGCTGATCACTTGTAATGTAAATTTCATGTGTATGGATGGTTTATTGCATGGTCAACCTTATGTGATACATGTTATTTTTCATGTTGATGTAATCTGCAAAACTGATTAAAAACAGATTAAAAAAAAAAAATCAATGTCGATAACAAATTTCTCACAAATAGATTACTGCAAATACTACCTGACATTTTTTTTATGGGAGCAAGCAGGGTTTACCCCTGGTAGATGAATGAATGGGGGATTTATAAAGCGCGTGGCTACTCCACGAGTGTCCCGGCGTTAGGCAGGTGGCACATATCTGGGCACGTGACCGGATATTCTTTGCACAGGTAGGTTTTCAGTTGCTTACAGAATGCTTTTATGTCCGGTCGGCATCTGAAGGGAAACGGATGGTCGTTCCAGAGTTGGCCACCCATAGTGAACAGGCTGAGCAGCCCCACCTTTTTATGCATGGGATGGATAGGAGGTGAGCAGCTTGATAGCATTGATGGAGCAGGGTTTTGAGAAAGTAAAACCTGCTCAGATATATTTCTCTGTAACATTATCGATCCCTGATTGGCGCTGAATCAGAGTAGTGCTCTTTGCGGTCAGTAGTTGGTCAGTCTTTCTAACAGATAGGCCGGGCCCATTTTGTAAAAGGCAGAGAGTGCCACTCTTAGTTCTTTTAAGATGATTCTCTTCTTTACCGACAGCCAGTGTAGCTGTTTATGGTAGAAAGTAATCGAGGAGTGCTTTGGGCGCTTATATAGTAGGCGAATGGCCATATTCTGGATTTTGATAAAAGTTCAATACAGAATTTTCTAAAGATCACTGCAGCAATCACAAAAATGCATCAACAGGACAGAAAAATAGTAACAGAAAAATTATTAACATTATGAACAAAATAAGAAATGGCTCAACGATACCAGTTTAAAAGTGCAGTCACTGTTGTGTGACAAAGAAAGAAACATTGAACCATCCATATGTAAATAAAAACACATCACATGTTTATATTTGCCCTAAATCAAATGGATGTGCTTTGCTGTGCCTTACATGGAAAGCACTACTACATTCAGAATATAAACAGCACCTCTGTTCTGCCTAAGGCAGTGGCCTTCAATTTGTCAGCAGTTGTAAAATCCATTCTGTGCAGGAACATCATGAACAAAAAAACATTACGTTTTATAAATGTTACAGAACTAACAAGACCAAAGAACGAGCTGAATGTGGTGCTATAAAATAAAGAGTGAAGGTCCCAGTTAAAACTCCTCGGTGCACAGTAAGGGCGAAGAGGGATGGGTTGGTGTCAGTCTCTGCAAACCTCATGCATCTAAAAATGTGCAGCTGCAAACATAGGTAGGCCCAAAACCTCACTCATGTCAAACTAAAGATTCTCTTTATATTGAACAGGTGTGTAAGGTAGTCTGATAGTCCTCTATACAGCACATTTGTGTAGATCCACGGCTCACAGCCTGCTCACCCTCTTCGCTCTTCTGCATCAGCTAGATCCAGAAAGAGATGCAGCGGCAATGCTTCTTGGTGCCACTAAGGCATCTGACTTGTCACAAAGGGACGTCTTTGCCACACTTACCTGGATATGGATGCCGTTGAGTTGCCAATGTTAGATCCAGCTTTTGCATTCCAACCCATCTGCAGAACCTAACTTAACAGTCTCCTCTTCCCCCACCGTCCAAGTCACTATGGGTACCAGATAGGACTCCCCATCACACCAATTTTATTTGCTACTGCTGTCGAAGCTCTAGCTCGCAAAATTAGGCAACTTCATGCCAAACCGGGACTCAAGTTCTCATCTGGTGTCCTACTCATATCATTATATGCTGATGATGTCATGCTGTTTCCTCAAAATCCAGACTCAAGCATAAGCTCTAGCAGTAGAGAATTCATCATAATTGGGAGTCTATCAGGGTTTTCTAAAAAGTGAAATACATTGCTGTTTTCGTTGCTTACACCAGACACAATAGGAGATACTCTAGATTTTCCCCTCCCAGGGAACACATTATCTGTACAATAAGAGGAGATTTGGGTCAACCACAATAGGGACAGGATAATGGTTGAAAATGATGGGACAGCCGTGACAAACAGAAGAACAAGTTAAACACTGGGTCTCGTTGCTGCTTCCCATAGTAGTTAGACTTGTGATTCTCTTTAAACAACTTTAATTTGTTTGCAATATCCTTATCACCCTAAACCAATACTTGGTAAAGCAGTTAAGATTATGCACTAGCAGGGACTGACGGTATTCCTAGGGTCAAATGGAGATACAAACCCCTTTTAGGATCAGGGTGACTTTGCCAAACCCAGTTTTAAATTTCTATATCTGTGCACAGGCACAATTTGATTAATTCTACCAACCAATTTTATGACACTTGTGGTAATAGAAAATACTGCACACCTCTTTCCCGTCACTTCTTTTATTGGCAATTTGGCCTGCACCCCCCACACAGTTTCACTACAATGGACTCAGTAGCATGCATCCGGATAGCTTGGGACAAGATCCCCAGGAGGACACCATACCCTAATGTCTCTCCTTCGGAACAACAGTTCAGCCGCCATCACCCACTACATCTTCTTACCAGGGAGTGGTCATTTATTCCACAGCTTCAGCACTTAGAGCTAGACAAGTTCAGTGACCAGTTTCCAGTTGGCAGATCTCTTGAATTTGCATCCATCACTGATGCAGCACCCCTCTTGATACTTTTACTACTGATTTCAAGCACTATGCAAGATGCCTACCTCTCTATCCTGCATGAGCTTCTCCACTACAAGGCATTAGCCATGCTGTTCACTCTCAATACAAACACACTGTCACCGAACTGGAGAGCTCTGTGCAAGAGGATGCTCCCATTAGTATCACCAAGCCAGGGTTAGCTCCTTCGCTGCGGGGGGGGGGGGGTTTCCCGCTGTGCTGGGAGGAAGGGGGGCGCGCACGGCGCCTGCATGCTCATGACGAGCTGAGCTCATCATGAGGCATAGCGCTCCTGTGCTCATGACGAGCTCAGCTCATTACAGGTGCATTACCTGCCGTGGAATGCTCAGCACAGCAGGGGAATTATCCCCGCGTGTGAGTATTCCACGGCTCATGATGAGCCTAGCTCGTCATGAGCACCGGAGCGCCGTGGCTCATGACGAGCTCAGCTCATCATGAGCATGGAAAAGGTTAAATGAGCTGCAGACCTTTAGCAGCCTATCACAGATGAAGAGAGGGCATTCTGTGGACAGATGGGCGTTACAGCTTCCAATAACCAGGTTACGTCTAATTCACTTCAAGTTTATACATTGCACATACAGTACCCCATCTCGACCCAATTCAAATGCGGTCTTGCATAGAGGTCTAAATGCATGTGATGCCATGCCCCCACAACAGATTCCTTCATTTGGCCTCGATCTGCCCTCGGGTTCATAAATTCTAGCAGAATATCTTTGCTCAGATCTCAACCACGCTAGAGGTGGGGATTCTGCCACCCATCATGTGCTCTTACATATTATGTATTAGGGCGCACTTTCCCTGTTTGGGCCTAGTGCACCTTAAAACAGGTGTTTCAGGTGCAAACAGAGAAAGTGCTGCCTATTACATAGAAGGTGCTGCCCCCAGGACAGCTGCAAACTTGTGATGGCTTTAGGGACAGCGCATTCAAGTGAAATACGGAGCAGCTTTGAAGCAGCCGCTTCGTGGTTCACTGTGCAAGCGGCAACCCGCCGGCACTTTGAAGGAGGATTAGAGATCCAC
Source organism: Lissotriton helveticus (assembly GCF_964261635.1). Classification (NCBI taxonomy): domain Eukaryota; kingdom Metazoa; phylum Chordata; class Amphibia; order Caudata; family Salamandridae; genus Lissotriton; species Lissotriton helveticus. Next base: position 207,592,519 of record NC_136063.1, on the reverse strand, counting down.
TTGCAGGCGGGTGCAGTCAGTGGCTTCACCCTCCTGCAAGGGGATGTCTAGGGGTCCAGAGGGCTGCTCTTAGGGACTGCACTGACAGTACACCACCTATTAAATGGTGCACTGTCAGTGCGCCTTCTGAGGGCTTCTTTGTCTCTTATCTGTAATACGTTGAGTGCGCAGAGACAAAGGACTTCCCTCATTTGCATAAGACACACCTCCATGTAAATGTGAGAATGCCCTCTGAAGGTCGTGCTGGCGATTTAAGTGCGCCAGTGCTATCGGTATTACAGAAGGTGTAATATGGTGGGTGCGCAGAAACAAAGGGCTTCCCTCATTTGCATGAGACACACCTCCATGTAAATGAGAGAACGCCCGCTGAAGGTCGTGCTGGCGATTTAAGTGCGCCAGTGCTATCGGTATTAAAAACAATAAAACAAAACAAAATCTAACTCTTACACTCACCATGTGCCAATCAATATTGTGTTTTATAATGATTATTTGGGTGATATAATCCCCAAAGATAGATGGTGCTCAACGTTGTCCATGAAGGCAAATGGCAAATGTTTAGTATTCACTCCAAAATCTTACATGATTTCTATTTAATTGGATGTGCATTTATGACATGCTGGTATCCTAAAAACCTGACACGAATTAGCTGGTGTAGATCAATACTGCCTACCCCGAAGGACATCAGGTCTAGGTATATGGACTATGGGCAAAATTAACAAAGGTTGGCGTGGTTGCTCTCAAGAAGCATCACAATAATAAGCTGTGCCCATGGGCTTTATCATCAATAGCAGATTGCCAAATGTGATTGTGCCGCTTTGTGTAAAACCCTTAGTAAAGTTGCACCAATAATTTTATGCATATGAAAAACTAAATGCAACAATCAAATCCGTTTGCTCTAACATAAAATGTAATAAATCATCGGTTGGGATAAGGATGTATATACGAGAGAAGAGTTTATAAGTTGTGGCTTTTCTATCTGCAACATATATTTTAGACGGTATGCTGTCATTTAATACCAGTGCATTTCAGAGAAAGCCATTTCAAATAATTCCTAGAAAAAACATTGCATTTATAAACAGAATCATAGAAATATTTTCTGTGTACTAAGGTGAGGGTTTGAGAAATGATTAGGGTTTCGGTTATTATTGCATCTGGAAGTGTGGGCACCTGTACCTAGTGTTGGGACACCTCATTAAGGTAGCTATGCGCTTTATAAAACAAACATGCTATCATTTAGTATTATTATAAAACGTGCGTTGAAGAAATGGCAGTAGTGATAGAGTTAGGTATGTAATAACTTTTTTCCAACCAGAAAGTTTTCAACCAAATAGATTTCACGAAATGTCAATTTTAATTTAAAAAACGTGATTATTAAAAAAAAAATGCAAAAGTATCTCTGAGATGGTATTTCTATGCAATGTACTGACAATAAATTACATGGAAACATGTTCGTCACATCCGTCATATTTTTGGTGTCCCTGACACTTAATTTAGATTTCATCACATTCTCTAAAATAGACCCCAGGAAGCATAAACCCTTAAAGGAATTTGCGGTTAGTAGATACTTACACATATCTAATATGTCAAGCAGATAAAACACAATTGCTGACATTATCTACTCACTTACATTCTAAGTCTGAAGTGAGCGAACATCACCCTCTTGAAAGAAATACATCACTAGTACGCGCACAAGACATACTTAGCAGTACTTGAAGATAGGCTGCGTGTAGCCTCATTCTTATACAGAGATCCTTACAGTGCTCCTGCTGGGCACTTTACTCATTACATCTTCAAGTGTACGCTTCCATCTAAGATGGAGATCTCTGAATGCTCAAGAGTGAATCATTTCAGCTTTATATACTTCAACTGTATCACATCTTAGATGCATTGAAATTAATCATATTTTGCCTACATCACTGCAAGGTCTGGATAAAGGAACACTTTGAAAAAGGTTTCAGATCTACTGTTGAATATTCGAAAACTTTTTAAAATGCAAATAGTGCCGAACAATTGACTTGTTTATATTTTACCCTGATAAAATATTTGTAAGTCCATCTACAGAAAACTTTATCTGTCTGCCAGAAGTCATGTCACTAATACAAAAAACAAACAGACAAATAGAGGGGCTTCAGATTATCCCCCTTCAGCCACTGGATTGTTTGGATCAGCTCCACCAGCCACTGCTTGAAGAATGTGTTTTGCACCGTTTTCAACCAGGCCACAGGAGTATTTGATTTTCAGCAACAGCTGTTAGCGGTTGTATGACAATACATCCCAAACGTTTACTTCGCGCGCTGTTACAACGCGGCAAAAACATCCCAAGGTGCATCACAGCGGCATTTTTTACATCGCATGCTGTAGCGCCGCTAATGCGGTATTCCTATTGGCAAGCGTCTTACTTCGCAGACTTTTAAATCGCGCGTCTGTACAACGCGGTCTTTGAGCCCCACCACATTTGCCACTAGTATACCTTACAGCTAGGGTGGAAAAGAGGTTTAACACAAATCGAATACAGGCCCTGAACCCTAGAATCGAGGTGGGTCGTGGATAGCAGAAACTCTCACCGTGGTTTGCAGAAACTCTCACCGTGGATAGTAGAAACTCTCACCGTGGATCGCAGAAACTCTCACCGTGGATAGTAGAAACTCTCACCATTGGATAGTGGTTAAAGTGCGGATAGCAGAAACTCTCACCGTAAAAGATAGTAAAGAAAACGCGGACACAGATTCGAACGTCTAATAATTTAATTATTTTGGTGTGATCTCCAGCATGCGTTGTGGGTTGTAAATGCATGCGATGCTAATGTCGCACCTTTGTAGCATGCGTAGTAAATGCATGCGATGCTATTGACCCTGCGATGTAAAAGTCGCGGTGCCATTAACATCGCTGTAATGGGTGTTTCCCCTGTTAGCTACTGGGCATGTTAGTCTGCCTGCCTGCAAAGTGCCTTCCATTGCAGTGGATGGGCAGTCAATGTCAGTGGAGGCTTAATTATGCTCCTAAAAGTGTTTCCACACTCACTTCGACATAGCAGTAAGTGCGATTGTGTACCCTAATGTGCTATTGCACCTGGATGTGATGATCTTGCTCCTGAATGTGATACAACAATGCTACCTACTTTGTAAGAAGGGAGTAGAGACTTTTCAATCAATCAATCAATCAGAACATTTGTAAAGCGCACTACTCACCCGTGAGGGTCTCAAGGCGCTGGGGGGGGGGGGCGGGGGATGCTGCTACTGCTCGAATAGCCAGGTCTTGAGGAGTCTTCTAAAGGTTAGTAGGTCCTGGGTCTGCCGTAGGGGGATGGGGAGGGTGTTCCAGGTCTTGGCGGCAAGGTGGGAAAACGATCTGCCGCCGGAGGTCGCTCTTTGGATGTCGGGGTCAGTGGCGATGGCGAGATCGGCAGAGCGGAACTGGCGGTTGGGGGTGTAGAAGCTGAGTTGTCTGTTGAGGTATGCTGGTCTGGTGTTGTGGAGTGCCTTGTGTGCGTGGGTGAGGAGCTTGAAGATGATCCTCTTGTTGACGGGGAGCCTGTGCAGGTCTCTCAGGTGGGGTGTGATGTGACTGTGGTGAGGGATGTCGAGGATCAGGCGTGCAGAGGTGTTTTGAATGCGTTGAAGTTGTTTCAGGAGTTTGGCCGAGGCCCCTACGTAGAGGGCGTTTCCGTAGTCCAACCTGCTGCTGACGAGGGCCTGGGTGACCGTTCTTCTTGTTTCGGTGGGGATCCACCTGTAGATCTTGCGGAGCATGCACAGGGTGTTGAAGCAGGAGGACGAGACGGCGTGGACCAGCTTTGTCAGGAAGAGGGTAGAGTCGAGGATGAACCCGAGGTTGCATGCGTGGTCGGTGGGTGTTGGAGCTGTTCCCAGTGCGGACGGCCACCAGGAGTCGTCCCAGGCCAAGGGGGTGGAGCCGAGGATGAGGACTTCCATCTTGTCCGAGTTTAGCTTCAGTCGGCTGTTCTTCATCCACTCAGCGACGGATTTTATTCCTTCGTGGAGGTTGGTTTTGGCAGTGAGGGGGTCCTTGGTGAGGGAAAGGATCAGATGGGTGTCATCGGCGTAGGAGATGATGTTGAGGTCATGCAGTCGGGCGATGTGGGCGAGTGGTGCCATGTAGATGTTGAACAATGTTGGGCTGAGGGATGAGCCCCGAGGTACGCCGCAGATGATCTCGGTGGCTTCGGAGTGAAAAGGGGGAGGCGAGCGCTCTGGGTTCTGCCGGAGAGGAAGAAGGTGGTCCAGTCCAGGGCCTTGTCTTGGATCTCAGCGTCGTGGAGGCGTATGCGTACGGTGTGGTGGCAGACAGTGTCAAAGGTGGCTGATAGGTCCAGGAGGATGAGGGCCGCGGTTTCTCCGTTGTCCAGCAGGGCCCTGATTTCATCAGTGGCGGCGATTAGGGCATTTTTGGTGCTGTGGTTGCTGCGGAACCCGGACTGGGATGGGTTCAGGATGCTGTTCTCCTCGAGGTTAGGGGTCAGTTGTCTGTTGAGGATCTTCTCGATGACCTTCGCCGGGAGCAGGGAGATGGGCCGGAAGTTCTTGAGGTCCTTGGGGTCAGCCTTGGGTTTTTGAGTAGGCCGTTGATCTCGGCGTGCTTCCAGCTCTCCGGGAAGGTCGCTGTCTCGAAGGAGATGTTGATGGCTTTCCGGAGATGGGGTGCGATGGTGGTGCTGGCTTTGTTGAAGATGTGGTGTGGGCACGGGTCTGACGAAGATCCGGAGTGTATGATGTTCATGATTTATATGGTGTCGTTGTCGTTTATGTTGGTCCAGGAGAGCAGGGGATCAGTGCGGATAGTGGTCGTGGGGACGGAGGTCTCAGTGGTTGTCGGGGCGGTCGTGACGTTTAAGCTGTCGTGGATGTCTGCGATCTTGTAATGGAAGAAGGTGGCAAGGGAGTCGCACAGGTCTTGCGAAGGTGGGATGTCGTTGTTGTTGGAGCCGGGGTTGGAGAGTTCCTTCCTGACGTTGAAGAGCTGTTTGCTGTTATGTGCGTTGTTGTCTAGGCGGTCTTTGAAGGAGGCCCTTTTGGCAGATCTGATGAGGTGATGGTGTCTGCGGGTGGCGTTCTTGTGGGCTGAGTAACTGTCCGGTGTCTGTTCCCTGTGCCATTTCTTCTCTAGCTCTCGGCAGGTTTGCTTGGAGATCTGGAGGTCCTCCGGTAACCAGCTTGCTGGTGTGTCTGTTGGGAGGTTTCTTGATCGGGGCGACGGTGTTGGCGCAGTCGTTGATCCATTGTCTGAGGTTGAGGCCGGCTGTATCAGGGTCGGTGGGTGGGCTCCGGGCGAGGGTGGTGGTTAGCTGGTCTTTGGTGACTTTGCTCCAGCAGCAGCAGGGGATCTGTTGGGTGCCGTGGTGTGTGGTGGGTTTCCGGAGGAGAAGTGGATGCAGCGATGGTCGGTCCAGTGGAGTTCAGTGGTGTGGTTGAAGGAGACGTGGGGGCTTGTGGAGAAGATGGGGTCGAGCTTGTGGCTGGCAGAGTGGGTGGGTGTTGTGACGAGTTGCCTGAGTCCGAGGTTGGCGAGGTTGTCGATCATGGTAGTGGAGTTGGTGTTGTTGTTGTTCTTGAGGTGGAAGTTCAAGAAGGATGTAGTCTGTGGCGGTGAGGGCATGTGTACTGATGAAGTCAGCGATGGAGTCGCTGAACTGTGGTCAGGGTCCGGGGGGTCTGTATACGAGGGTTCCTCTGAGGGTGGTGTTGGGATCGGTGTGGATCTGGAAGTGCAGGTGTGCAAGGGGCTGAGGATGTCGTCGGTGTTGGTCGAGACTCTGAGAGTGTTCCTGTGGACGATGGTGTTTCCTCCTACTCCGTTGGTGCAGTCCCTGCGGGTGATCTTGTAGCCGTCCGGGATGGCTATGGCGATGTCGGGTACCGAGGAGGGGTTCAGCCAGGTCTCTGTCAGGAAGGCGCCGTCTGGGGAGGTTGAGTAGAGTAGGCCCCAGAGTTCAACAGCATGTTTTCGGGCAGAGTGGGTGTTGAGATGAATGCATCTGAGGTGGTTGCGGTCTTTCCCGGTGGATGGGTTTGTGGATCGGATGCTGGTGAAGCTACAGTTCCGGCAGGAGGAGGGTCCTTGTGTGCGTTTCAGGACGACCAGGAAGCAGGTGTGTGGTCGTCTGGTGTTGAGTGTGTGAAGGGTGCTGGCATCATAGTGGTATCGGGTGTTGTGGCGTTCGTGGGGGCCAGGGGGTCTGGTGCTAGGCACGGTCCAGGCAAGGATGGGCACAGACGGGCTTGCCTTAGGCGTGCCTTCGGCGCACCAGCGGCGCGGCCGCCATATAAGGGTAGGTGGGCGGGAGGAGCAGCTGGGAGGCGGGAGCAGGGCGTCGAATGGGCGCGAGCAGGGGGGCAGGCACGCAGGGGATGCAGCGGTGGGAAAAACGAGTGGGCAGAGCGGGTTGGGGAAAACGGAGGGCAAGGGCACAGAAGCACAACAACAGTACAAAATGAAGAAAACAGCGAAAAACAAAACTAAAGAGCCAAATAAGACTGTACAATTACGACAGGGCTACCAGGGGAAAACAGAAGGCAAAGGGCACAATAACCAAGCAGCAGTACAGAAGGGGCAGAGGGAGCGCAAGAGCAGCGGCCTTGAACTTATACCAGCGGCAGCAGCGAGTTCAGGGGAAGCGACGCACAGGTGGTGCTGTGCGGCGTGGGGAGCGACCTCACCCAAAATTACTTTGTTTTTACACCTAAAAGTGTTTTCACAATCCTGATTCTGTTGCACCTAGGGAAATGTTCCCGCCTACATGAAATACAGAACCTAAATACATTTCTCTACATAAAGGTGATAGCTAAACGTTTTTAGCACTTAAATGTGATTTTGGTACTCAAGGTGTTTTTTCACTTCTGTTGATGGTCTACCAAGGGTGGATTTGCAATTAAATTTGATTGTTCTACAAAATATAATTTTGTTCCATTATTTGTTACATCCTCATACTGATGTTGCACCAGTATTGATTTTGCACCTAGGTGTGTTTTTCCTCCTAAAATCTCGATTAGCTAAAAAGCTTTTCACACTCCTGCTTATCTTGCACTAACAGTGATTCTGCACTTTTAAATGATTTTACACATATATGCGATATTGCTCCCAAATTTGATAACACACGCTGGTTACCTTTGCACCACGCTGATTACCTTTGCACCAAGGGTGAACCTAAAACTGATTTTTCACTTAAACGTGATTTAGGATCAGGCACAGAGGGTACTTTGGATCACCCCTTCAAGCATTGGGTTTTTGGGTCAACTCCCTTCCGCTACTGACTCAAGAGTGCGTCCTATTGCTACGTATGGATGATCAAGCATGTACTGCAATGGAGGCTCCTTTTTGCTCCTAAAAGTGTTTGTTTTTTTGATGTCACAAGTGTGATATACACGGTAATATGTTTTTGCATGTATAAGTGATTTCCCACTTAAATGTGACTTGAGGTACGAGATGTATTCGCTACTCATACAGATGCGGCACCAAGGTTTCACCTCAATGTGCTGTCAACCAATTGTGGTGACATTCGAACACACACCTATTCACTCCTGTTAGATCTGGGAGTCTCTAGTTGGCAGAGGTAGGTACCACTGTCCAAATAGGGACCCTTGCTTCTAGTCAGGGCAAGGAGATAACCCTCTGAGATAACCCCTGCTCACCCTCTAGATAGCTTGGCACGAGCAGTCTAGGCTAACCAGAGGCAATGCGTAAAGTATTTGTACCATCACTCACAGTAACACAGTGAAAACACCACAAACTGACTCCACAACAGTTTAGAAAAATAAAGGTATTTTAATCTAAACTACACAAGACCAAAACGACAAAAATCCAACATACACAGTTCAAGAATATGGTTTCAAAAGAGTTCTTAAGGTTGCTTTAAAATTCTTAGGTTGCGATAGAATTCTCTACGTTGCGATAGAATTCTCTACTAATGCGTGAAAAGTTCACAGTTGCGTCACGTTTACTCACAGTACCTTTTAGTTGCAACAAAGTTCCAAAAGCAGAAGCTGGTGCGGTGGAAAACAAGCGATGCGTTGCTCCTAAGACCCTGGGGAGGCGTTTGCGACAGCCCCGCTGCAGCAGCGGGCGTGTTGCGACGAATCCGGTCTGTATGGGGAGGAAGGCCACTAGTATTGATTCCGGTGCGTAGGTTCCGTAGGAAGTCTGTTCTCGCAAAGGCACAATGCGACGATCTCGTAGGGGCTGCGACGATCTCCGGGGCGACAATGCGCGGTCCAGCGGTGATCCTCTCTCTCGCAGCTCCTCGATGCGATGGTTCTGCGACGATGCTCGCAGCGACGTGATGCGGTCCACAAGCAAGCGGTGCGGCGTTCTCACCCAGCGACGACAGGCTCTGCGACGACTCTCGCAGCGATGTTCGATTCTCCCGCACCGGTCTGGTGCGTCCCGCAAACGAAGGATGCGACGTCGCTGCGATGATCTCGACCTCCGTAGCGGCGGGAAACTTCTCGCACTGTCGGGGATGCGCTCCGCAAGCGAGCGATGCGACACTTTTCAGTTTCAAAAGTCACTCCAGCTTAGTTTCAAGCTTCCCAGCTGAGGTCCAACCTCCAGAGGCCCCACAACTGGATCAAGCACTCTAGGAGGGACAGAACTCTCTCAGCAGAGTTCAGGGAAGCTGGGGGTGAAGTCCTTTTGTTCCTGGGACTTCAAAACAGGGAGCCAGCTCTTCTCAGGCCCTTGGAGATTCCTTCAAGCAAGGAGACACAGCACAAAGCAAAGTCCTTCCCCTCTCCTTGGCAGCAAAGCAACAGGTCAGTCCAGCAGAGGAACAGCAGGACAATCTTCCTTCTTCAGTTTCAGCTTTCTCCTTGGCAGAGGTTCCTTCTTGATTTCCAGGATGATCTAATTTTCTGTTGTCAGGGGTCCTGTACTTATACCCCTAAAGTCTTTGTTCTCTCTGTGCATGTGGGCCCTGAGCCCGGTCTGAACCAGTTCTGGGGTTTCCTGAGTACTTTGTTTTGCTAGCTGCTTCTTTCCTTTCAGAGTGAGGGGCAGGGTCCTCAGCCGCCCAGCAGGGGGGTGGAGCCAGCATTGTGGAAGGCAGGCACAGCCCTATTCAGCCCAGGTGCTAACTCCTCCCACTACTCCAGTTGCAAATGCAGTCATTCAGCCTAGTGCTGACTCATCCAGGGGAATTCCCTCCTGGGGAATTCCCCAGCCCCTGTCACTCTCAAACCAGACGGTCAATACACAAACAGGCCCAGGCACACAGAAGGGTCAGACAAGAGAACAGCAACTTTCTAAAAGTGCTGTTCTCAAACACAGAATTTAAAAACAACCTTTCCTAAAAGATGTGTTATTAAATTCTGAGTTCAGGGATACTAGATACTTATGTCCTATCTTGTTCCTATGAGAAGAAATGCTGTTAACCACTGTAGCCAGCATCCCCCATGTTAATCTATGGAGCAAGATAGCCTTACAATAGTGAAAAACGAAAATGGCTGTAATTCACTACCAGAACATGTTACCTGCACCAGTACATGCTCTACCTTTCACATACATGCACCCTGCCCAGGGGGGTACCTTGAGCCTTCCATAGGGGTGACTGATGTGCACGAAAAGGGAAGGGTTAGGCCTGGTCAGTGGGGACACTGACCAGGAGGACATGGCAGTTCTAAACTGCACGCAGGCACTGCAGTGGCAGGCCTGAGACACCATTTTAGGGCTACTCATGTGGGTGGCACAATCAGTGCTGCAGGCCCACTAGTAGCACTTGTCATCACCAGCCCTGGCACACCCAGTGCACTTTACTAGGGACTTCATGGTGATACAAATATGCCAAACATGTATATCCAATCAGAATACCAATTTACATAGAGAGCATATGCACTTTAGCACTGATCAGCAGTGGTAAAGTGCGCAGAGTCCTATTGCCAACAGCCACGGGTCAGGAAAAATAAGGGAGGAAGAAGCAAAAAGTTTGAGGATGACCCTGCAAGAAGGGCCAGCTCCAACACAACCCCCTTCCAGCCTAAAGCCAGGGTAGACCAAACGATACCTCGATGGTATTCCCTGCTTAAGGCGATAGAACACGGAAACTGGCCCATACAGCAGGGCAGTCCTGTTCTACGCCGTCCTAAACCCAGTTGGATCACTCTATCCATACTCTCAGGGTCCACCATACCAACCCATGTGGAACCCTTCTCCTCACCTGTGGACACCACCTGTGCAGCACCTAACCTTAATTTCCTCACAGGTGTGTCCCAACAGACCGACAGCAAGCCACAGTGACCACCAACAGTGATCAGGGATGAGACCCAGGCCTCATGCCTCTCAAACCATTGTGGCATCAGAGGATGGGGGGAAGTAGCCCCAGGTGCTTGGCACCCTTTGTCCATTCTCCCACCTGTCAGGTCAGGTCTAACATCCTGGCACGGACCCACCAGTCCCAGACCTGTATCCGGCGGCTGGACAGGAGGCTGAGGTGGGCTTCCCCACACCCGGTCCTCCTCTTCCTTGGGGCACTGTACCCTCCAACCTGGAGCGGTACCCCCTTCTAGAATAGTCAGGGCACCTGTGGCAGGTGTCCTGCACCATTCACCCACCAGTTCAGGGGTTCTATCCTGCAACTGGTATTCCAGGTCAGGGGGGACACCCCGGGCCTGGCCCTCAAAGCTAGGCTCCAAAGCCTTAAGGTCAGACAACACCTGAACCTGACATCCCCACCCAGGGACCAACCCCTGCGGTGGAAACCTTGCCTGGTGCACCAGGACTTCACTCACGGGTGTGCCCACACTAGTAGACAGTACCCACCTGGCCAACACAAGGGTGTGGCCTAGTCCACCCCCAGGGTGAGACTCCTGCCCTCCTTCCAGGGGTAACCCTATCCACCAAGACAACCAAGAACACAACTTTCCTACCAGTTCAGGACCTCCGTCCAGCAACTGGTCTCCCAACCTAGGGTTTAACCCCTCAGGTTGTACCGGGGTCAGAGGCGAGGCCTCCCTCCCTCTGCACCCCCTTCCAGAGCGCTGCACCCTTCCTACTGGAGGGGTACCCCTGGGAACCATATTGGTCAGGGCACTGGTTACAGATGCCCTTCCTTCCAAGTCAGGCAGATCCTGAACCTTGTCTCCCAACCCAGGGACCAAAACCTGCGGTTGTGCACTTGCCTGGCACGCCAGGACTTCTGGGGACTCACACAGTACCCCCATGAAGGTGACACACAACTCATGTGTCCTGTGACAGTCTGCCTGGCGCAGATCTCCCGACCCCTGTCCACCTGACAGCACGGGAAGATCCCCCAGGACAGAAGTGAGGTCACCATGGTCACTCATTGGGGACTCAGCCCTTCTGACTGGTCTCTGACCCACTGGTTCTCCCACTGGGGACTCCTTCCCCCTCTCACCCCTCAGTCTGGACTTCGGTACCCTCCCAAATGGAGCGGCACTGCCAGACACCAGAACTGATGGAGGCCTGGTTACAGGCACTCCCTGCTCAACAGACACTAGGAGATCCTCCTCAAATGGCCTACTAGTACAATCTAGGTCCCCAACCCGGTGTTCCCTTAAGGAACCCTCCAGGCCCTGAGACTGGGTTTCGGGCACCGTGAGACACACCGTCCCACACTCACTCCTTCTCCACTGAGACCGGACATGAGCCCCTACACCCCTCCCACTACACTGGGACCTAACTGGGCTACACTGAACCTCTTCCACCTCACAGGTCTGGAAGATATCTAAGCCACTCCTTTTAGGATCACTCCCCAATGCCTCCTCAGACTCTCTGGAATCCACCAAGAGGTCTGCCTCCAACGCAAGCTCTCTGGGATCAGAGAACTCACACTCCACCGGGTGTTGGCATAGCTCTGGAAAACAGGGACTTAAAATATGCTCTCCAACAAATGAATCACACAGCCCCCCACAGTTGTTAACCAAGCTACCCTTTGCCTCACCCTCCAGTGCCTCACACAAGTACCCCACACCACTCTCCTGTGACTGGCAAGACAGTATCTGACTGTCTCTGTCACACAACCCACACTCTTCTGGCTGGTCTTCACACACACACACCAAGGTTTCTACCATGGGGGAACCCCCCTCCCTGTACCTCTCCTCTAGAGTCAGTAGAGTGTCCCTCCCACCACTAGGAATATGTTCCCCTGTGCCAGTCCCCCAATCTACTTCAGGGACACTGCACTCCACTGGAACTACATCATAAACCTGAACCCCCTGGTGTATGTCGACCCCCTCCCTCAAGTCAGGCGCCACATCTCTGGGTGCTTGTACCTTTCTTTCCACACTAGATATCATAATCATGCTGCCACCATCTGAGCTGGACTCCACCTCCAACTCAGCAAAGCTCACCTCTTGAGCTACCCATGTTACTTCTTCAGCTGAGACCCTCATGGCCTCACGCTTCTTGAGCTCCAACTCAAGCTTCCTCATTCTTAATTCATGGGCCAAGGTCAATTTCAATTCTTCCAGGGCACGGGCATTTTTGCTCTCCTCCACCGCCCTTTCTCTCTCTTTATCCATTTCCAATTGTTTCAGCTCCATTTCAAGCCTCAACATTTCTAACTTATGATCTCTAGCCCTTTGGTTTTTCTCCAACTCCTCTGGGGAAAAACTGGCAGCGGAATGGCTGCTGCTAGCCCTTGAGGCCGCTCTGGACACAAGCAGATCCTGTGGCCTGAAACCATCCCTTTGTGCATCCTCATCCACTTCTGCATCATCTGTCTCCCCAGCCTCTCTGGTCTCCCACCAGGCCCTAAAGGCCTTTTGTAGCTCCTCCTTCTTGGAGCAGCGCTTCATGGGGCATCCAAAGTTCCTGCAGAACTGCCTGAGTTGACCTACTTTGTAATCACTTAACATTTCAATATCAAACTCCAGTTCTGCAACATCACTTGCTGGTTTACCATTCTGAGACATGATGCTTGGATTCTTTCGGGGTTATGATCAAAAATAGAACCAAAAATAAAAAATGTAGTATGCGGTGGCGTAGTGGTCTGCACTCACTAGTGATGTACACCAATCACTGTGGGTCTAGTACAAATACAAGTTCAAATCCCACCGCCTGACCACCAATGTTAGATCTGGGGGTCTCTAGTTGGCAGAGGTAGGTACCACTGTCCAAATAGCGACCCTTGCTTCTAGTCAGGGCAAGGAGATAACCCTCTGAGATAACCCCTGCTCACCCTCTAGGTAGCTTGGCACGAGCAGTCTAGGCTAACCAGAGGCAATGCGTAAAGTATTTGTACCATCACTCACAGTAACACAGTGAAAACACCACAAACTGACTCCACAACAGTTTAGAAAAATAAAGGTATTTTAATCTAAACTACACAAGACCAAAACGACAAAAATCCAACATACACAGTTCAAGAATATGGTTTCAAAAGAGTTCTTAAGGTTGCTTTAAAATTCTTAGGTTGCGATAGAATTCTCTACGTTGCGATAGAATTCTCTACTAATGCGTGAAAAGTTCACAGTTGCGTCACGTTTACTCACAGTACCTTTTAGTTGCAACAAAGTTCCAAAAGCAGAAGCTGGTGCGGTGGAAAACAAGCGATGCGTTGCTCCTGAGACCCTGGGGAGGCGTTTGCGACAGCCCCGCTGCAGCAGCGGGCGTGTTGCGACGAATCCGGTCTGTATGGGGAGGAAGGCCACTTGTATGGATTCCGGTGCGTAGGTTCCGTAGGAAGTCTGTTCTCGCAAAGGCACGATGCGACGATCTCGTAGGGGCTGCGACGATCTCCGGGGCGACAATGCGCGGTCCAGCGGTGATCCTCTCTCTCGCAGCTCCTCGATGAGATGGTTCTGCGACGATGCTCGCAGCGACGTGATGCGGTCCGCAAGCAAGCGGTGCGGCGTTCTCACCCAGCGACGACAGGCTCTGCGACGACTCTCGCAGCGATGTTCGATTCTCCCGCACAAGTCTGGTGCGTCCCGCAAACGAAGGATGCGACGTCGCTGCGACGATCTCGACCTCCGTAGCGGCGGGAAACTTCTCGCACTGTCGGGGATGCGCTCTGCAAGCGAGCGATGCAACACTTTTCAGTTTCAAAAGTCACTCCAGCTTAGTTTCAAGCTTCCCAGCTCAGGTCCAACCTCCAGAGGCCCCACAACTGGATCAAGCACTCTAGGAGGGACAGAACTCTCTCAGCAGAGTTCAGGGAAGCTGGGGGTGAAGTCCTTTTGTTCCTGGGACTTCAAAACAGGGAGCCAGCTCTTCTCAGGCCCTTGGAGATTCCTTCAAGCAAGGGGACACAGCACAAAGCAAAGTCCTTCCCCTCTCCTTGGCAGCAAAGCAACAGGTCAGTCCAGCAGAGCAACAGCAGGACAATCTTCCTTCTTCAGTTTCAGCTTTCTCCTTGGCAGAGGTTCCTTCTTGATTTCCAGGATGATCTAATTTTCTGTTGTCAGGGGTCCTGTACTTATACCCCTAAAGTCTTTGTTCTCTCTGTGCATGTGGGCCCTGAGCCCGGTCTGAACCAGTTCTGGGGTTTCCTGAGTACTTTGTTTTGCTGGCTGCTTCTTTCCTTTCAGAGTGAGGGGCAGGGTCCTCAGCCGCCCAGCAGGGGGGTGGAGCCAGCATTGTGGAAGGCAGGCACAGCCCTATTCAGCCCAGGTGCTAACTCCTCCCACTACTCCAGTTGCAAATGCAGTCATTCAGCCTAGTGCTGACTCATCCAGGGGAATTCCCTCCTGGGGAATTCCCCAGCCCCTGTCACTCTCAAACCAGACAGTCAATACACAAACAGGCCCAGGCACACAGAAGGGTCAGACAAGAGAACAGCAACTTTCTAAAAGTGCTGTTCTCAAACACAGAATTTAAAAACAACCTTTCCTAAAAGATGTGTTATTAAATTCTGAGTTCAGGGATACTAGATACTTATGTCCTATCTTGTTCCTATGAGAAGAAATGCTGTTAACCACTGTAGCCAGCATCCCCCATGTTAATCTATGGAGCAAGATAGCCTTACAATAGTGAAAAACGAAAATGGCTGTAATTCACTACCAGAACATGTTACCTGCACCAGTACATGCTCTACCTTTCACATACACTGCACCCTGCCCAGGGGGGTACCTTGAGCCTTCCATAGGGGTGACTGATGTGCACGAAAAGGGAAGGGTTAGGCCTGGTCAGTGGGGACACTGACCAGGAGGACATGGCAGTTCTAAACTGCACGCAGGCACTGCAGTGGCAGGCCTGAGACACCATTTTAGGGCTACTCATGTGGGTGGCACAATCAGTGCTGCAGGCCCACTAGTAGCACTTGTCATCACCAGCCCTGGCACACCCAGTGCACTTTACTAGGGACTTCATGGTGATACAAATATGCCAAACATGTATATCCAATCAGAATACCAATTTACATAGAGAGCATATGCACTTTAGCACTGATCAGCAGTGGTAAAGTGCGCAGAGTCCCATTGCCAACAGCCACGGGTCAGGAAAAATAAGGGAGGAAGAAGCAAAAAGTTTGAGGATGACCCTGCAAGAAGGGCCAGTTCCAGCAACTCCCAATGTGAAATCTAACAGCCACATTTTCTGTGATTGAAGGCTGACACCCATGGCTGGATATTGTGGCTGCTCCATACGCGTCTGTGTCTCATGGTCAATAGCAGACACATTTCTTGCATGACTTTTCCTGGCCACCAAATCTAAATCAGCTTTCCCATCCTTTTCAAATTTACTGTCAAATAACACAAGCAGTAAGCCTCATGGGCCAACATGAAAACCTTAATCTGCAACACATGTTGTAGCCTCAGACATGGCTCCACTAAAACTGTTGTAATCTTTTATTTTACTAAGGATCTCAGGTTTCCATAACCAGACGCGTGAGCTATGAAACTAGGTAGGTCATAATCCATTTCCCGGGTATCAACATCCGTATCATTATCACATTCTTTGATACCTTAAAGGCCCTAAAATACCTACTCTAACTAGGGCCAATAACAGTGATGTCATGCCTACCAACTTTATTGACTATGACGCCACAAGTTATTTCTCACCGGCTCCCCCGTCTCCACATTATCACCCCCCCCCCATACCCCCGAATGTAGCCAGACCGCATGATGCAGGCATACATGAAGGCAGTTCAGATAATACTCCTACATTGATAGAGCTGAACTGCTATCACGGATCAAACCATGTCCCCCTAATAGCCAGCACTATACTTCAAAACATCCTCCCTGTTCCTGTCAACCACCCTTTAGGTAGAGTCTAGCTTAACCAAAGCAGCAGCACAAAAGATGACATTCGACAGAATGACTCAACTATCCACAGGCATGATTCACATGAAAGATGTTTTACTAGCCTTATATTCATCAGAGCCACTTACTACTGACCAGATCTCAAGTCCCTTATCGAATCCACACAATGAACAGCTTGATATGAAAATGAAGCTGGATCACTTGCACGATATGACACAAAGTCTGCAATCCACACTTCATGTCTCTCCCCAATCACTCTCTTCTCAGGGACTACTCTTCTGCCTCCTTCATGTTATGCCTCACTAGACACATCTACTCCAGAAGAGATTAATGTGCAAGAGATTGATGATAATAGATGTATTGTGTGATATATGAGCTTGGTATGCATGACTCTTGAGAGCATTATGGATTGTGGTCCTAACCCTAACTTGTGAATTTCAGTTTTTGGGGGATTTTTAATGCGTAACCATAGCGGGACTTTACTTCTTAGATACATTTTTTTTAAATCATCATGTTAAGGTGTTATAACAAAGTCACCTTATCCAGCAAGTTTTTTTTCCCATCATATACGGCATCCAAGAGTTCCATGTGCCCCACTATCAATCAACTCCAAAACGTTTCTGCACACAGCTTCAGCATGTGTCCATGCCACTGCGTGCAGCCAAACCCTATTGCACACTGCCTTTCGCCTTGTATAATATGGGTTAGCATCAGGGCCTGGCCAGCCCTCTGTCGACTGCCAACCCCGCCGTGTATGACCTGTACAACGGTAATTGACCACAGAGTCTGGTTTATGATCAGCCCCTTATTTCTATTTTTTTCCAAATATGTTTTTGGGCCCACAAATCCATGGTGTGATCTTCACATTCCCTGTCCTAGTGCTGTGGTCTACGTAAGCTTCCCTTGCCAGTGCCATATTTAAGGAACCTCTGTGTATGTGAGGGTCCTCCACAGATTTGAGGCTCTACAGAAGATCCCAAAATCACACAGAAGAGTGTTCCTGGGATCCATGGATAGAATCCACAAATCCTGCAAGAAAACCAGTTTTGTCTTTTTTATAGGGGATCCCTTTAGAACTGCATCCCCATAAAGGCTTGGGGTCAGAACGTGCTCTTTGTGCACCCTTTTAAATTCTCCTTCAGGACTTAGGGACTGTGCACCTCAGTCCTGTAATGGCAGCCACATTGTCTTTCAATGTTACTGCAGCTAATCAGATCCTTTTAGAGGTTTCACAGACCTAGATTTCTCTGACATTTCCTGAGCCCCTCCATATACCCTAATTTCTCAAAAACTACTGAACGGATTTACACCAAATAAGAATAAGCACATTTCTTGAGGAAACATTTATCTTTGTGCCAATTTTGATCTAATCTCCTTCAACCAATGTGTGTACCTCAAGGAGTAACAAATCCTATTTGTATAAAAATAGAATGATGCACTGTAACTGGTCTGTTTTTTCACCCAATTCAGAGTTTCCCTACAGGTAATGGGAAATAAGATGTCATAGTGGTCCTTGAGGCCAGGCCTACTGCACATCATTTCCCTAACCGCATTGTCTTACCACTCAAATCATGACAAGAATTGCCTGGAGGAAACTGAGGTGGCAAAACAGGGGGTGAATGAAAAGTAGCGTAAACGAGGGATTTCAAACATGATTCAAACTTATGGCAGCACTCCAACTGAGGCCTCAGATCATTCTTGTGAGTAACAGAGACTCATTTTCTCTCTATAATGTGGTTCAATATTGCTCACCAAACAGAAAACACTACAGAATGTCCTAAAACGCCATCAATGAACACACTTCTTGTGAAACAGATATGCTTTCAGTTGAAACTTTATTGGGGGCCTCCTAAACTAGTATTATATTTGTAAAGTTATTTACATACATGGACAAATGGGCAAGATTTTATTTTTCCTATACCAAAGTCTTGTGTGTTTACACAGGGAGGACTCTTACTTTCAGAAAAGCAGGAGTGCTTTGACTTACCAGCATTTATTTACATCAGAGGCAGGAGTTGCAACACCAAATATGTCATACATTAACCCCTTCGAAGCGGATGACAAAGCCAGCTCGTCATGCGCGTTACCTGCGCTACGCAGATGACGAGCTGGCTTTGTCACAAACCGCGCGTTTTTGAAATTTCATCGCACAGCGGGAAAACCCGCTAGCGCGCATGCGGTTAAGCAGTGCCTTACTAACGCATGTATTTTTACAGATGCTAACTGTTGCTAGAGTACTGCTATTGTGAGTGCGTAAGCGAGACTTATATAAACCAGCCAGACACCAACCCTAAAGCCTTTGATGATGCCAGCCCTGGGAATCAACCTGCTATGGTTAATAGCCACTGAACTACTACAGGGTGCTAAAAGAAAATGTGTGTTAAGGGTCTCCTTTGTATGCACTGTCATCCTCTCTACGCGCCGTATGAATAGAGAATGTGAGGGGGCTCAACCGAGCATCTTAGAGGGAGCAGTGGTTACAATATGTATTTAGAGCAGGACAACAGTGGAGCCATACCCAGATGAACATAGGAGTAGCTGCTTTATGAATTACTTTTTTTACAAGTATAATGTGACATGACCTGGAAGATCCGTTTAGCCTTTTGGCTGGTGCAGGTATGGATCAACTTACAAACTTGAGTGGAAAGAAAGAACAAGGTATGACCTACACATCTTCAACAAATAACCTAGAGATAATGCAAATTTGGCAAGTAACAACCTGTCAGAGACTGTCAGGCATATCTGATTAATTGTTGTGAGTTCAGTCAACCTTTTACAACAAGAAAGCACCCACAAGAAAAGGCTTTATGTCAAGCAATTTTAGTGCAGCGTAAATGTAACAAAATAAATGCAGGAGTCAGTAACAATGTAGTGAAGGCTGAAGCCCAGAATGTAAATATTAAGAAAGCAGACAACACATTAAAGAGTGCTTTTATAAGGATCCCTACATACCTACACTTTAAACATCCAAGATTTTAACATAATGAGGGTTCAGTATTTTCATACAGTCAGCACACATTTGTACCTGAACTTCATATGTTTTTCTGGCCTGTGGGTCTTCCATCAAGGCTTGACTAAATTATGACTGCAGATAAAAAGTTATGAAACAAAAAGTGCAGATGGCTTGGCGTAGGTAAATTCAGAGCCATGCTGTCCTGCAATCTGCAATGCCTCTGAAGTCCAGAACCCCCACGAGGAGAAGGCAGTGAACAGCTCATTTACACCATTCAATGTACTTATTGTGAGAAAAAGAAAACCCTGTGATCATGATGTTAGGTGAGAGAAATAATTTGAGAATTCTCTTGCACACTTTTGATACAGCATAAGGGCAATATGCCATCTATTCAAACGACATGGGTATGTAAACTAGCAGCATGCAATCAAAACATATGATATGCGTAATGCCATAGTTGCACAATAATGACAAACACATCTCGTTTTGCAAATAATTTATGACTTATATCAGCTGCAGCCTTAATAAGCGGGTGCACAATACAGGGGTGCCCCAAAAGGACATATAAGGCAAGATATAGGACACGAGGCTTTTTATTGCACTGTAATCTCCAGCACTCAACATCCAGCAGCATGTCCCATCAACCACCACTAGTGAAGCACTGGTAAACGTCCGGGGTTAAAATAGCTGCAGAAAAGTCTCTGGGTGGCCAGGTAAGGGAAGGATAGAACTTGAGCATCATATGTATTTTGAAAATAAAGGTTGAAGCAAAAGTGGCTAGTGTGGTGTTGTTTAGGTTATGATTTGAGACAATAATGCACTATAAATATATTGGTAAATCAATTTCTATTATAGGTGAATGATGTGCACATGCATATATCTTTCTGCAAGTGACTGCATGTTTATGTTTGCCTGTACACGCGTGTATATCTCTATGTTCATGTAAGTGTAAACGGACATGGTAGGCATCTGGTATTCCTTTTCAGCTTATGGGGCCCTTCCTTGTACGTCTCTGTAAGAAATCAAGGGACATATTATCAAGGACCGTTGTTAAAATTATCACCGTTTTATCGGCAGGAAACTGCCGATAATGGGCTTGATAATACGCCCTTGTTAATTCCCATAGAAGCCCATGTTGTGGTGTTAACATGGGCTTCTATAGGAATTAATAAGGGCATATTATCAAGCCCATTATCGCCGTTTTATCGGCAGAAAACTGCCGATAAAACTGCGATAATTTTAACACCGGTCCTTGATAATATGCCCCGAGTTATTGTTTAAAGGAATGGAATCCCAACTGAGAAAGCAACTACAATCCTTGACAGAGTGAACCACAAAGTTACCTAATTAACCTGAGCTTAGACTTCAGGTAGCTTGGCACACATGGGCAGGCTTAACTTAGAGGCAATATGTAAAGTACTTATGCAGCACACAAACAATAAAAAATTCAAAACACAACAAAAGGAAAATGCTATACCAATTTAGGAACATAGAGTACATTTTAATAATATTTGTTTTTAACCAGAACAACAAAAATCTAATTAGTAGAACTTGAGATATTACATTTTAATGTTTTTATTGAAGATAGTGCAAAAAGCACAAAGCACCAACTGTGGTTATCTAGGTGCACCGTGACAAAGTCACATGTTCTGGTTGACCACGATGGAGCATGGGTTGGACACAGATACAAGGTAAGCCTCACTGAGAATTTTACTTCATGTCCTTGATGCAAGGCTTTGCTGTACCGATCAAAGTCTGCGTAGTGCTGTAATGTGAAGTCCTGCGTCCAGTGGTCAGAAGCTGTGTGGGCTACCATGCGAGGTCTTGCGATATAAGGTTCTGTGCCAAGTTGCGTCACGCTGCATCGGTTCTCATCAAGAGCTCCAAGGGCTGCGATGCTGCAATGCTGCGAGATCATGTGTGGAACTCTGTCAGAATCACAGTTAGACAGGGAAGAGTACACTTTGCTGCCAGCCAAGGATTCAGGAGCCACAGGGCGCTTCTTGAGTATCAGGACTCACTCCTTGAAGAGGTGAGCAGCAGGGCTCAGGAAGGTCCATTTGCAAGTCCAGTGCCGCAGGTCAGCTGGGCAGTTGCCGAGAGGCCTCAGAAGCTTGTTGTGTCCCTGTGGCTCACACAGAAGGTCAGTCAACTGACCATTGGAGTCACTCTGGGTAGCCTGGGATGAAGGCAAGTAGGTCCAATCTTTCTTCTCAGACAGCAAGACACCCCTTCAGCAGCAGAACAGTACTTCTTCTGTACCTTCCAAAGGTTCAGGAGAGTTCTGATGACTGGCTCTGACACTCCAATATTTATACCTGGTGCCAGCGTTTGTGGGTAGGAATTCTCTGTCCTAACCCCACATCTGCTTCTGGAAAGTGCTTCCCCTTCCCCTGTGAAGGCTCCAAACTGTCTATGTGTGAAAAAAGGAAGCACAGACCTGGTGACAGATTGTTTTGTGTGTGCAGGAGGCAAAGCCCTTTGATGAGTAAGAGGGGCTGGGTCCAGCTCCTACCAGTCATCCTGCATACTGTGTGGAAGTAGTACACAAACCCCAACTGCAGAGCTATTCACAATCGTGTGACTCAGGACAATGTCCGAGGCAGAAATAGTTGGGACAAAAAAGGGCAACTTTCTAAAAGTGGCATTTTCAAAACTGAATTAAAATCCAACTTTCAAAGAGGATTTTAAATTACAATTAATTTGAGTGTAAACAGTATATTTCTACCTTTTCCCAAACGAAGGCTATCACTTATTAAGTGTAATAAAGTAACCCAGTGATAGTAATTGGGAGAGATAGGCCTTACAACACTGAAGAATGATTTTTGGCGTTTTCACTGCCAGGAAATGTAAAACTTAAGTGCACATGTCCTACTTTTTAAATACAAGAGAACCTGCGCTGCGAGCCTTTAGAGCATGGGTACTTGCAAAGATTAGCCCAGGGGCCACAAAGTACAGTCTGTAATGTGTCGGAGAGCCACACTGATGCCAGCAGGGAGACGGTAGATGGTCTGGATGATTCAGGGATTGTGTAAGGAGGTCTAAAAAAATGTTAAATAAACGGGAAAGCTTTTATTTGCATGTTAACTAAAGATAAGTGGTGCAAGACACCCCAGTAGTTACTTCATAACATCATTAAACCTGCAAATAAATCCTTGCCCATTTATTTAAAAAAATCTGAATAATAGTGCACATCAGGTAAACAGCAGCACATGTTGCTGTTCACCAAGGGGCCACATGTAAAGGTCAAGAGGGCTACAAGCGGGCCCCTGGGATGTACTTTGAGTATCACTGCTTTAGGCCTACCTTTAAGGTGACTTTTATGTATTATAAAGGAAGGTTTAGGCCAGGCAAAGATTAATCTCAGTTTAAAACTGCACTACGGGCTGCAGTGGCAGGCCTGAGACATGCTTTAAAAGTGCTACTCTAGGGGAGGGCAGAGACACAATATGTGCCCCAGGTCCACCAGTAGTATTTAATGTACTGGCCCTAGGTACATGTAGTACCATTTACTAGGAACTTGTAAGTAAATTAAATGCACCAATCAGGCAGATGCCAATTTTACCATGGGTTAGGAAGACAGCACAAGCACTTTACCACAGGTTAGCAGGAAGAAATGGCAACAGAAACGGGTTCAGCAACAGAAGGTAAAATTCTTGGGGACACCCTGCAAAAAGGGCCAGGTCCAACAGTGACCCATTTACACATGGTTGTCCCGCCTGGCAGATTGTGACTCATCTACCTTCCGGGAGTCGATCTTGGCAGTTGGTAGACACCCCCGCCATCTGGTGACCCTCCCTGGCATATATTGGTCCTTATCAGCACGTTAGGCATATAGTGAGATTTCCTGGGATACCGTCACCCTTCCAAATACATAGTGGCAAATCCTAACATTTTATAACTGTCTGACAAGTTTATAGTTTCATTTACTAGCTTCTGGAGAATCCCCCAGCATCTGGTTGCACTGTCCAGCTTACAGTGCCCTCTAGGGGACGTGCTTGCCATTTTGAAGTAAACTTACACTCCCTGGAAAAGAGTGGCCATCTCTGGCATGTTATGGGGACGCCTTGCCATCGGAGATGTACATGGTTATATTAGGCTAAGCAAGCACATATTAAGCTTAACTTGGGCATTTGATAGGATCTGTAGGAAGTGAGACTATTTGATGAAGATGACAAGGAGATATTTGTAGTCAAGAATTGTGTATTCACTCAAGTTGGACATCTGATATTAGGGGGCGTCAATAAAACATTTTAAGAATTTCACAATGTGATACTTAGCAAAACTACTTTATTTTTACACAAAGAAAATGTCATATTTAAAGACAAAATGATTGCTGAATAATTTTATTTGCAGAAATAATACTTAGGGCCAGATTTACAAGCCCCTTGCGTCACTTTTACGCTGCAGTTGCACCACTTTTGTGATGCAACTGTGGCTTAAAAAATGCAGCAAATTTACAACGTGATGCATCAAAGAGATGCGTCACGTTGTAAAGCCCTGTGTGACATTATACCTGTGTCAGGTATAGTGTATGCAGGGTAGGCGTTCCCACGCAAGAAAGCCTCGTAAAAGTGACGCAGTGAAATCTACAAGATCTCACTGCGTGACTTTTAGGATGCCACTGCGTCAAAACCTTACGCCTGCTTCAAGCAGGCATAAGGAGTGATGCAGTGTATTGGAAATAGGCCACAACAAGCATTGGTGGAGTTGCGTCGTGCTTGCGACATGAATCCAGCAATGCGTGACTTTTCTACCAACAGATGTGTCCGAATTTCGGACGCATCTGTCAATCCTTGGCCAATAGTGCAAAGTATTGTAAATACGGCACATCTATGGTGGCGCAAGGGTTTTTCATTCAGGTGCAGGAAAACTGACACATCTATATAGATGCGTTAGTTTCTTGTAAATCTGCCCCTTGGTGTTTGGTACCATGTGGCGAACTCCACTTACCTGATCACAATATCTTGTAACGTGCCGGTTCTTCCTGTATCTGGGGATGAGGAAAGAGACTAGAACCACTGCGCCTCTGGCCTGGTCGCCCCCCTGCTCCCTGCCGCGCCTGCCTCTGTGCCCCTGCTCACCTGCACACCGAGCCCCCTCGCCGAGACCTCTCCTCGCCGACGCCGTCAGCAGCGCCCCAGCCGCCGCTGGGCCGCCCGCTCTGCCGGTCCCGTTCCCGCGCCTCCTGATTGCGGCCCCGCCCCCTCGCCAGACGATTGGGCACCCCTTCCCGCCTCCCAGCTGACCCGCCCTACCTGCTCCCCTCTTATGACGCCC
This sequence comes from Lissotriton helveticus, assembly GCF_964261635.1. NCBI lineage: Eukaryota > Metazoa > Chordata > Amphibia > Caudata > Salamandridae > Lissotriton > Lissotriton helveticus. Next base: position 207,568,117 of record NC_136063.1, on the reverse strand, counting down.
CCTCAGCGACCGCGCAGCGGACGCGCGCAGCGGGAGCACCGATTGAGCGCCAAAGGTGCGCCAAAGGTAAGCCCGTCTGCGCCCGTCCGCGCCTGGACCGCGCCCAGTGCCATGACCCCTGGCCCCCACCGCCGGAAGCCGACCAGACGGACCTATGACGCCACCGAACTCAACGCACTCAACACCGGCCGAACCCCGGGTTGCTACCGAGCCACACCGAGACGCACCCACGGACCCTTCAGCTGTCACTCCTGCAAGTTCACCTGCAACCGAACCCACGCTACACCAACTCCCACCAAGCCTAACTCCAGCAGCACCCACCTGAAGTGCATCCTGCTCAACACCCGCTCCGTCCACAGACACGCCGTCGAGCTCTGGAGCCTGCTCGACACCACAGACCCTGACGTCTCCTTCCTCACGGAAACCTGGATGAACGCCTCTTCCGCGCCCGACATCGCCATCGCCATCCCAGAGGGCTACAAGATCACCTGGAGGGACCGCGCCAACCAGACAGGAGGAGGCATCGCCACCATCTACAGGAACACCATCCGCATCTCGACCAACACCGACGACACCCTCGCACCCGCCGAACACCTGCACTTCCAGATCCACGTCAACCCCAAGACCACCCTCAGAGGCACCCTCATCTACAGACCCCCGGGACCGCGCACACAATTCAGCGAGGACATCGCCGACTTCGTCAGCCCGCACGCCCTCCCCTCCGCCGACTACATCCTCCTCGGGGACCTCAACTTCCACCTGGAGAACAAACAACGACCGCAACACCACCACCCTGCTGGACAACCTCGCCAACCTCGGACTCAAGCAACTGGTGACCACCCCCACACACTACGCCGGACACACTCTCGACCCGATCTTCTCTTCCAGCAAGGACATCGCCTTCAGCCACGCCACGGGGCTCCACTGGACGGACCACAGCTGCGTCCACTTCAACTTCAGAAGGACCACGCTCCACCATCACCAGCAACAGGCTCCCCGCAGAAGCTGGAACAGGATCACCGCAGACCAGCTCGCAACTTCCCTGAGCAAGAACCCCCCCACCAGCACAACCAACCCCAGCCAAGCAGCCACCAACCTCACGAAGTGGATCAGCGACTGCGCAGACGACCTCGCCCCTCTGAAGACCCCGCCGAGCAGACCCGGCAGCAAGAAAGCCCCATGGTTCAACGACGAACTCACGAGCTCCAAGAAGAACTGCAGAGCACTCGAGAAAACCTGGCGCAGAGACCCAACACCGGACAACATGACTGCCCTCAAGCTCGCCACCCGAAAACACCACCAGCTGATCCACGCCACCAAGAAAACCGCATTCAAGGAACGACTGGACAACAACGCACACAACAGCAAGGAACTCTTCAACATCGTGGAAGAGCTCTCCAACCCCAACGCCGGAAACAACGACATCACCCCTTCGCAAGACCTCTGCAACTCCCTCTCATCCTACTTCCACAACAAGATCGCGGACATACACAACAGCTTCAGCACTCAACCTACGCACGCCATGACCGAACCACCGCCCCCCACCACCACCATCCGCGCCTGGACCCCGATCAGCACCGAAGACACCATCCGCACGATGAACTCCATCCACTCCGGATCTCCGACAGACCCCTGCCCTCATCACGTCTTCAACAAGGCCGACGCTGTCATCGCACCCCACCTGCGGGACATCATCAACACCTCCTTCGACATCGCCACCTTCCCGGAGAGCTGGAAGCACGCCGAACTCAGCGCTCTACTCAAGAAACCATCAGCAGACCCAACCGACCTCAAGAACTACCGCCCCATCTCGCTGCTCCCGTTTCCGGCCAAAGTCATCGAGAAGACCGTCAACAAGCAACTGGCCGCCTTCCTCGAGACGAACGGCTCTCTCGACCACTCGCAGTCTGGCTTCCGGGCCAACCACAGCACCGAGACCGCCCTGATCGCAGCCACCGATGACATCCGAGCCCTGCTCGACAACGGAGAAACAGCGGCCCTCATCCTCCTGGACCTCTCCGCGGCCTTCGACACTATCTGCCACCGTACCCTAGTACAGCGCCTCAGCAACGTCGGAATCCAGGAGAAGGCACTGGAGTGGATCACCTCCTTCCTCGCCGGAAGGACACAGAGAGTCCGCCTCCCCCCGTTCAGATCGGAAGCCACCGAAGTCATCTGCGGCGTTCCTCAAGGCTCCTCGCTCAGCCCAACACTCTTCAACGTCTACATGAGCCCCCTCGCAGACATCACACGCCAGCACAACCTGAACATCATCTCCTACGCCGACGACACCCAGCTGATCCTCTCCCTCACCAACGACCCCGCCACCGCCAGAGCCAACCTACACAAAGGGATGACAGACGTAGCCAAATGGATGTCGAACAGCCGCCTGAAACTGAACTCAGACAAGACGGAAGTCCTCATCTTGGGATCCTCACCCTCCGCCTGGGACGACTCCTGGTGGCCCCCCGCCCTGGGCAGCGCACCCAAACCAACAGACCACGCACGCAACCTGGGCTTCATCCTGGACTCCTCCCTCTCCATGACCAGACAAGTCAACGCCGTCTCCTCGTCATGCTTCAACATGCTGCGCATGCTTCGAAAGATCTTCCGATGGATCCCCACCGAGACCAGGAAGACGGTCACCCAGGCCCTCGTCACCAGCCGTCTGGACTACGGCAACTCCCTCTACGCTGGAACCACCGCCAAACTCCAGAAAAGACTCCAGCGGATCCAGAACACCTCAGCACGACTCATCCTGGACATCCCCCGCCGCAGCCACATCTCCGGACACCTGAGAGACCTGCACTGGCTCCCGGTCAACAAGAGAATCACCTTCCGGCTCCTCACCCACGCACACAAAGCCCTACACAACCGAGGACCAGGATACCTCAACAGCCGCCTCAACTTCTACGCTCCCAAACGCCAGCTGCGATCGACCAGCCACGCCCTCGCCGCCATCCCCCGCATCCGAAGAGCCACCACAGGAGGAAGGTCCTTCTCCTACCTGGCCGTCAAAGACTTGGAACTACCTTCCGACCCACCTCCGCCTGACCCAGGACCACCTCGCCTTCAGGAAGCAGCTCAAGACCTGGCTGTTCGAGCAGTAGCGGACCCCCTCCCCCCAGCGCCTTGAGACCCTCTGGGTGAGTAGTGCGCTATATAAATGCTCTGATTGATTGATTGAACATCAAGGAAGAGAAAAAGTATTAACAGTCTAGAGGAGAGGTGGCGAGAGAGGAAGACAGAAAAGAAAGGAAAGAAGGACTAGTTTGAGGAAAAGGAATTTCCCTTACCCTTTCTTCCTGTGGTTTGATGAACCTCTTCACCTACAATATACCACAATATACCCCCTGATACTTGAATTGTTGTGCCGCTAACTTACTTCTTTTGGGTTGATTGTTACTCCTGCCTGTTTAAGGGTATGAAAGACTGCTTTGTGGTGCAATAGATGTTGAGACGAGGAGGAACTAAACATAACAAGTTCATCAATGTATGCAGTGGCATAACCTTGATGTGGTTTCAGTAGGAAGTTCATTAGTCTTTGTAAGGTGGCTGGGGTACCATACAGGCCAATTGGCAACAATGTAAACTTGAACAAACAATAAGGGATGGAGAATGGAGTTTTTTCCTTGTTCCTGGGGTTCAGAAGATTATGCCACTATCCTTTACTAAGGTTTAAAGTTGTAATGTACTTGGATTTCCCTAGCTGTTCTATTATTTCATCAATTTCAGGAAGAGTGTAGAAGTATCAAATTTAGGGATATGATCAATGCAAATACATAATGAGCCACCTGGCTTCGGACGAGTATAATGCACTTCCTCCCAGTTGTTGCCCTTCTAGCCCTAGGAATTATAGAGTCTTTGAGTTTCTCTCTTCTTCTCCAAACATTCCGAAATACATGTCACAGGTCTCACTCTTTTAAGGCCATTGTCTTACATCTTACTGTTAGTGGAGGGGAGAAAGCAGCACATTCTCATGGCTTCAATTCCCTACTTTATGTCATCATTCTTCTATATTTGAGTTTCTCACCATTTGTCTTTACTAATTTTCACAATTTACCAATGTAACTCCGCAATATGCCACCATAGTCTAAAAGTGGTTGTGCAGTATTGCGCTGACATCCCCATACCTCTTTGGTCATATCCAACAGTGTTCATGGTTTACGACCAAATAGGAGTTCCGAAAGGGTGAACCCTGTGGTGTTTTGTTCCTGGCATCCTATAGCAAACAGTGAGAGGAAGCATTTTGTCCCAGTTACTCCAAACTAGGGGCATATTATCAAGCGGCTGCGATAACTATCGCTGGCCGCGCTTAGCGTGAAATCTTTTTACGCCGGCTATTGCTGGAAATTATCGCCATGCTAGCACTGTATTAACAACGCATAGCACATGGCGATAATTATTCCAGCGATAGCGGTGTTTTCCAGCGATGTTCCATGGAAAACGGCAATAACTTTGCTGATACGACCCTGTGGTCGTATCAGCATAATCCATCGGCATTGTTAAGCTTTTTAGCAGACATTCGTTTTTGGAAAAAAACGCGGTTTTCGCTATAAACTAACGTCTGCTATAATGCATGGGCCGCCTTGTAAACATCGCGATGTGCACATCAGCAATAATTTACATGCAGTACTGACCAGTGACGCCCACTTTGCATCTAATTAGAGATGCAAAGCGAGGTGTCAGGAAAACGGGTGCTAACATGCACTAATGCATGTTAGCACCCACTTGTAAATAGGGAGATAGCTTTATCTCCGCTCTTTTGGCTTTTAAAGCCAAAAAAGTGGAGATAAGGCCCTTGTTGATATGCCCCTAAGTGCTGTTTAATGGTCAACTTTGGGGTAGAGTTATAGCACTCTACCAAACCTTTGGTTTGGGGATGGTAGGCTGCCATACACAATTGCTTAACTTCACATTTGAGCCATAATTGTATACATAAAAGTGCTACCTTAATCGGTGAGTATTTATTGTGAAAAAGTACTCTGAAAAACAATCTCTACCATTGCATTGGCAGTTTGAGTAGCATTACTATTTCCGGGACATATTTAAACCCTTTACTAGAGGGAAGTAGTGGTCCAATAAGATCCATGATCACCCTTTTAAAGGGTTCGTCAATGATAGACTTGCACCATAAAGTGGTTTTGGCGTGGGGGAGTCTAACTATTTTTCTGACACATTGAATACTCGTTACAAAAGGAAAACCCAGGCCACCAAAAACTATTCAGTATATTTTGCTCTGTTTTTCTCACCCAGAGTGGCCCACTAATAAATTACTGTGTGCTAGAAATATAATGTTTTCTCGGAAGGCCTGAGGAACAACTACTAATAAGGGTTGGTCTATATTCGCTTTTCTATAGAGTAAACCAAAGACATTCAAAAAGTTAGGGCCTAAATCTGAATGGTCCTTTCGTTCTTTTGCATTAATCTAGTCATTCTACAGAGTTGAATCATTCCACCAAGCAGAATGGAAATCCCAGCTCCCATCCCAAACAGACTGATCCACGAAGACAAGTGACCACTCTTCTTTCCATTTTCTGTTCCATCTGTGTCTTTTTTATTTTTCCCTCCAAAGATTAAATGTCTGCTGGTGCAAAGGGAGCCTCTGATAAACAATCGTCTGAATGATCTAAACTTTGTTTATGTAGGGTATCATATCTCGGACTATCAAAGACTACATTTTTAAGGGCATTAGGGAGTGAATGAAGAACACTTACTCCATCCCACCATTGTATATATGAACCTGTTTCAATTTTTACTTCAGCAATTGGATATTTCTTTTGGTCTCCATGGCACATTTTCTGTTAACTACTTTTTTTGGAAAAGGGGTTCAGGGGTCACATATTGAGCCTGGAAAACTATCTGCAGCCAGTATTGATTAATGTTCTTACTTCTCTGCCACTGACTCTTGCAAGATAGTAGAATTTAAAATCTTGTCCTCCCACATAATAGATTGGTTTACTGACAAAGGTTCAATGTTAGATCAACACACTCGAAGCACCTGGGGTCCTTGAGCTGATAAAGAGGGAGGTTTAGCTAACAGAGCTAATTATCCATCAGGCAGATGCTTTCCCTTTGTTATCAGTATCTTCTCCATAAGATCTACTGTCATGAACCTTTGAAAAAGATGATGAGATCTTGGTAGCAGAGTTTAAAGTTAAAACGCTAGGTTGCCTCATCACTTCTGAATAGGAGGTCTAAGGGCTCTTAAAAATTCTTCTAAAAACATTTTCTCTAGGATTTTCTCTTTAGAGGATGCCTTCTGTTAGAGCCACATATACCTGGGGCCCTCTAATTTTTATTTGTTGGTTTTATTTTTTTCTTCTGACAAGTCCCATTCTTACTTGGACTTTTATTATTTAATTTCTTAGAGGGGAAGCCCGCCTGGAAGAGGAACAGGATTGGTACCTAAAGGAGAAAGAAAAAACAGGAGTTAAAGACACCTGTAGAAAAACTCTATAACACATAACCGAGAACAGGTCTTTTTTTTAGGTCTTACAACTCAAAATTAGTTCCATTTTGAATAACTAACTTGTTTAATTAAAACCCGTCCTACAGATTAATATATGTTTATTTACTAAAAGAAAGTTAATATTCAGGATAAAAGCATGAATTTTCAAAATGTGGCACTCTTTTGTTTGGGGACATTAAGTGCACGATATACTATTGGCTACGTTGCAAATCCGTTGGTATTTTTTCACATCTACTGTTTTGCAACCTGACCTGAATTCTTACAAATCCATTACACTGCAAAATACGATAAGCATTAGGTAAGATTCTAAGAGAACTGACATTTTAATATTAGTCAATATAGAAAATAGTAAAGCCCATGGTTGAGAGGAATCTGGCTGTGTGAGCTATATAAAAAATAACAAAGAGTTCCTCCCAAGGAGAACCTTCTTGAATGTATAGAGGATTAAATCCAATGCTGAACAATAACAATGTAGAACTGTAGGAGAATGAGTCCTGTTTTGAACAATTAATCAAAGTAACATACTACAAGGGGCACACAGGACAATCATTGCAAACATAGCATTATATATTTCTTAATATACCACTTGACAATAGGTGAAACAGAAAGTGCAATATGGTGCAGTGCTTAGTGCAGTGAAAGAGCTACAAGGAGTATATGGAAAAACAGTCACCTTGACAAAGCGTCTTCGATCTCAAATGTGGCAATTCAAAACAAATGGCACCAAACATTTAAACCAGGATCTAGATTGATTAATGAACATAAGTCCAAAGAATTATCAGAGGCACTTATTGAAAGCTGATGTTTCAACCCAGTTGGAAGAATCGTACCGGATCATCAGGATGAAAGGATAATTTACTGAGATAAATGATTCCAAAGTACAGAAGATTATTGTGGTAAAAATGTTCATGTAAAGATTTGTTACAACTTAACTGATTGAATTCAAGTCAGTGATTGAAGACTTTTATAAGCTGTGTGATTTAATGGCACACAATTGTTTGTGCCAACAACTTCGTGTCCCAGAAGATATAAATCTAGCTACAAACGCTCGAACGAAAACACTGCAGCAAATGTCACTGTCCACCTGATCACAGAGGGTTGCACATTTTACCGTGATTGATTGTTCAATGCAGGATTCATTTTCCTACATTTCTACATTGTGGTTGTTCAGAGTAGAGTTAAATCATCTATTCATTCAAGTAGGTTCTCCATGGGAGGAACCATTGATTCTTTTTTAATTCAACTTAATGGCACGATTCTGTTTTGTGAATCCTGCAAATACAAGGATGGAGGCCTGCGAGGAACAGTAGACCTCCATAGCTGCATTCACGACCTCAAAATGGCATATTTTATGTGTGGTACCTGCCCTTTGAAGTGGGAGGTGCTGTCTGCAGATAAAATAAATGGCATACTGAGAAGGGACATCAGGGACGGGGTGCATTCCGTCATACCCTGGACCACTCTCTCCTCTCCTCGCTTGAATTGACAAAGTGCAAGGTGTCTGTAACAGACGACTGACACTTTGAAAAGGGCTATCTCTTGCTTTGACAGGTTGGAATTCTATGAATGGTTTTGAATTGCAGTCGCACGACACTGATACATTTCATTGTGACTCAAAGGAAAGCCTTACTCTATCACACCCCATCCACCTTTCAGTGTGCAAAGTGTTACAAAATGTGCACTTAGAGCGTGGGAAAGATATTTTCATGTATCCGAGTACCCCTTCGGTATTGCAACTCTGATTTGAAATTGCAAAGAGAGTGTAGTAGTAGTAGAAACTTTATTCGATTTTAGAACAAGCATAAAATCATAAAAGCAACAATCATAGAAACAATTTCATACAAAGTCATAAAAATACAATAAAAATAGAATTAAACATTATGTATACGTTAACAGAGTAAAGTCGTTCATAACTACAATTGCTAAAACAAAATTGTTTCCACCGAATGCTTGTATAATACCAGGCATAATTGCTATACATACTTCAGTTTTCAGTGATAGAAATTAATAAGACACTGGAACTACAATTGATCATGTTTGCAACTAATTTTCAAACAGATTTTAAGAAAACCTAGCTATGCATTTAGCATTTGATACTGATTCTAGATGTTGTAATGCCATAAGGGCAGGACGGCATCTTCGCAAACCCTGGGATAACAACATTGGAATAATCCAACGCTTGCAAGGTGTTTCATAAAATTTGCAGAACAGAATTACATGGATACTGGACTGTTCGGAAATACCATCACAGGGACACCGGATAATTGAAGTGGACTAATCTTGTCTCTTTGGAAATGTAACCAAACGGAAGCACATATTGAGCCTAAACAGTGTCAACAAATATTTTTCGTAGCTGGTCAGACAAAAGGTGAGATACGGTTGAATGCCCTGAGTACATTGAATAGTTAAAATTTGTCGGTTTGAAACTTTATTAATTTCTTGGGCTATACGTAATTCCCTTAAATGTGACGAACATAACATTCTCAAGGTCTTTCTTGTAATAGTGGTAAAATAGAAGGTTCTTTAAAATATATAGAAAGATCCAAATCCTTAAGAAAGTTGTGTACAAAGGACAGCCACGGAATATCTGACCAATTGTCCAGGCCCAAACAGTCTGAGATTAATGCACGTGTTAGACTACACTGCTCCGTTGACCAAATGCGGTGTCATAGTAATATTGGCTGAATTTTAATATGATCAGCAATGTAATCCATGCCCAATTGGATATGGCAGCCAAACGTTGGAGAGCACTGTGGGACGGCCAGCAAAAAACAAATAAAATTATTCTCTACCCTCTGTAAGATGTCCACGGGTACATGGCCCCACACCCCAGCACCGTAAACAGCTACGCTATGACATTTTGCATAGTATATTTGCGTAAGTTCTTTTGGGGGAGGCTTCCCTATTTTACGCGCAAAGGCAATAAGGGCAGAAGTAGCTCTCAAGAATAAGAGATGCCTACTAACAATGGCATGTTTCAAAGAAGAAGTGTTATCAAATAAAATACCTAAATATGGGTAGGTCTTGGTGCAGTCCAACTTGGCTTCTTCAATAAGTATCGATTTTTTCTTGGCTGTCTTTTTACCAATATGCATAGCAAAGGTTTTTTTAATATTGACCTTAAGATCCAGTGAGGCCATAAATTTGCAGTAGGATTTTAACTGGATCTGGGGTTGTAATGGGGTTCGCGCCATGATCACCGCATCGTCCGCGTAAAGTAACGCAGGAATGGGACGACGGGCGATAGCTGGTAAGTCCTCTCTAGCATGGCCTTCTCAAGACCGTTCGTGTAAAGGTTAAATAAAAAGGGAGCCAGGACACACCCCTGTCTGACTCCCTTAGTGACTGCGAAAGGGGGAGTAAGCTCACCGTTCACCCCAAATCTCACCCTGGCCGATGCGTCCGAATACAACTCAGGTAGGAAGGATATTATCGGTGGGTCTACGCCAAGTTCTGTTAAGATTGACCACAGCCTTGAGTGTGAAACACAGTCAAAAGCTGCGGTCAAATCCATGTAGACTAAGCGGAGATTACCTTTCTTAGCCTGGGCATATTTCCCAATAAGAAGGGAGAGATTCAACGCCTGCTCCACAGTGCCCAGGCCCTCGCGGAAGCCGTATTGCAGGTCTGTCAATGTTATTATCCTCAGACCAGGCCCGCAATCTATCTAGGATCAAGCGACCAGCGACTTTACCAAGAGAATCCAGGAGGGAAATGGGCCTGTAGCATGCAGGATTGTTGCGATCTCCCCTCTTGAAAATGGGCAGCAGGGTAGAGGTTGACCAAGATTTTACAAGACCCCCTTTTAGAGCTGCTTCAATTACTCTGGTCAGTACCGGCAACCAGAGCTCCTGCGTATGGGTGTAGATGTCCAAGGGTACGCCGTCCGGCCCGGAGGCTTTGCTAGACTTCGAGGATAACAGGGCATTAATTACTTCATCGTGACTGAAAGATAATTCAATAGGATAGGGTGATGTGTATGAAATAACTCCCTCCCCACTTTCGTTTGAGTTGTGACCTTCAGCTAAGAATATTTTCGAAAAGTGAAAGACCCATCCCTCTGCTGTAATTGCTACCTCAATACTGGGACCGGTGTTCACATCATTCAGGAAGGGTGAATTGACCACTTTCCAAAACATTAAACTATCCTTTCTATTACAGCTCTCGCGAATCTTCGCCCACAGATCTTTTTTCCTTTCTTGCCTACATTTTTTTTGGGCCAAATTATAAAGCTTTCTCACCTTCCTAATTTCAAGTTGATCCCTCTCGTCAATCTCAGGCTTTGTAACTGGAAAACAGTTTAGTTTATCCGGCCCTTATTTCCAAAAATGCAAAGCTGGGGCTATTAAGGAATGTAGAGTGTTTTATGACAATGCAAACCGTGTTTAGGAAAATGTGTTTACTGACAAAAACTGTATTTGAGTGCAAATTGGTACATTTTCAGAAATGTAGGGGTTTAGAGAAAAATAAGTGACATTATTGCTAGGTAACAGTGATGTTTGAGGTCAGAGGGGCTTGTTTAGTCTTTGGCCGGCGGACCCGCCAGTCCAGCAGGTCAGTGGTGGCTCTGGTCTCTGCTTCCAAGACAGAGGTCCAACTTCCATAATAAGTGGTCCTAGCCTACCTGGCAGAGATCTCTAAACCTTAAGGGGCATCTTTACTAAACTGTCATGTAAGGCAGAGGAGTGACCACAGTTGCTGTGCTGCGTTGCTTGAAATGGAGAAGGCAGAAATGCTCCATATTTATAAAGCTAAGGAGCTTTTCTACTCTCTCCCTGTGCAGGTGCACTGTGTGCAGCATAGCGCCAACAACGGCACCCATGCACTGTGCTGCAAGGGTGCCTGCATTACAGGCGGGATTGTGTTTGTTCAGGAAGACATACCTTTCAGCGCCAAACAATCCTTAGAGGCATTTTCCTCTTTCTATGTGTGATGCCGGATGCATCACATGTGGGAAAAGGAAATAAGAAGATAAAAAAGAAATTTCTTCTAGTAATGCCTTACTTGGAAGGTGTCACATTTGGATGCCTTCCCAGGTTTATTAGTCTTCGTAAATCTGCGAATATTCCAAATTTCATGGGTGGTGTTAGATCTGGGGGTCTCTAGTTGGCAGAGGTAGGTACCAGTGTCCAAATAGGGACCCTTGCTTCTAGTCAGGGCAAGGAGATAACCCTCTGAGATAACCCCTGCTCACCCTCTAGGTAGCTTGGCACGAGCAGTCTAGGCTAACCAGAGGCAATGCGTAAAGTATTTGTACCAACACTCACAGTAACACAGTGAAAACACCACAAACTGACTCCACAACAGTTTAGAAAAATAAAGGTATTTTTAATCTAAACTACACAAGACCAAAACGACAAAAAATCCAACATACACAGTTCAAGAATATGGTTTCAAAAAGAGTTCTTAAGGTTGTGTTAAAGTTCTTCAAGTTGCGGTAAAATAAACCACAGATGCGTGAAAAGTTTGTCGTGTATTTCTATAGGTTCTGAATCGATCCCCCTATTCCTGACCCTATTCTGGTTAAACTACCTAGCTAGTTAACTAACAGTCAGCCCATGAGGCAAGAAATCCCCCATGATGCAGATACCGTTATCTGACGCAGTCACACTACGGCACAGGAACGTGTTATCTGATTAGGTCATAACGCTTGAGATCTAATTAGACAAGCGACATTCCTCCAGCCCCTGATAAGGCATACGACGTTCTCATAACAAATCAAACCTATGACAACCTGGAAAATCCGTGCGGCCATTGTTTTGATTTCACAGAGAACTTTTGCAAAAGAATGTGCTAACGAGCAAGTCGTATGACATCTTTATTGACGTACCTATGTCCATCCTTACGTCAATCTCGGCACCTTTAAGGTATAAATATTGCCGACCTTGCCCTATGCAAACACACGCGTGGTGACAAGACGGAGCAGCCATACTTGCCGAAGCAGAGAGCAGAAGCAGACCCCGCAGGCAGCAGCCCCGCCTTCCTGACGCGCTGAGAGACGCGCTGCTATCTCAAGCCGAGAGACCCAGCACCGGCGCTTCCGGGTAGCCCTCGCAGGCAGCCTGGAATATCGAGAGCAGAGAAAGAGATACCATTCCTCATTCATCCTAAATTCCAGGTACAGAACTGAATAACCCCTCCTAGAGAATTCTTTAGTTATTCACTTGGCAAAAACAAACTTAACTTAAACTGTAACTTTCTATTCCCGCCCACGCATTAGACTTAGGTCAGGTACACGGGGTAGGCGTATTTAGAAACACCAGTTGAGTACGTTTAGTCCAATGTATATGTGTATGTAAATATATTTTAATCATTTTAAACATCATATGGCTCAGAAACCATATCAATGTTTTTACAGTATTATTTTATACTATTGCTTTTAATGTATGCACTTTACTTAACTATAACTATTGCAATAATATCGATCCATTTCTCTTGTACGAGAAAAGAGACTGATCAATAAATAACATCTTTTATTGAACACGCCCGTCTCTTCCTTTTCTCTACATTCTGATGAGACTAAGAATGCACGTACTGACTGAGTAAAATAATTGCCTTGTGCTCACACGACTCTTGAGATTGACTCTTGATTAGGGGAGAGCAAAGTTGTCATGTTCTATGGTTGTCAGAAACTAAATCCCTTCTTGTCTAATCAGGGGAGTTAATTCCTTCCTTGAACATTCGAGAAAGTTTCTAGCGAACTCTGAGCTTAGCTGGCAAACCCAAAAATTAAGTCTAGTATCGACAGTAGTAGACCTAGTTAACGTCTGGCCTAGGCCTTTACTGCTGTAGGTACTATTCCAATGCGCAGAGCCTATTGGGAAGATAGGAACTACACTACATGGCGCCCAACGCGTTTGGAAAGGGCGATAAAACTAACGTAAGACATTTAGAGTAACTCAGTCGTGCTTTCTCACTCAGACCCCTTTTCCCGAATACTCCAAAGACGTCTGGAGTGGGTGAAAGGTTATATCCTCCAAAACCTCGCAGGAGGGAACTCCTATGTATGGTTCTTGGTCAAGTCAACGTTGAAGGATAAACAGTTCCAAAATATTGTGCATCTAATCTCTGTTTCCATAAAGAAACCTGATCTGCAAATAGACATAATATCATCCTGTCTGTAAAATGGGAGACAGTGATGAAGAAAGAGAGGCAGTTAGATTAGCAACTGAACTCGCAGATGCTGATGCTACCATGCAAGCAGCAGACCCGAATATAACACTCATTCCGGTCATTAAAAGGAGATCTATAACCTTAAAACTTATAGAAAATGGACTGACACCTAGAGGTGGCACAGTCATATTCGTAATCGAGGCACACGAATATCGGCAGACAGAGGTATACTATTCATGGATACATTTTCCAGCAGCAAATGCTGTAACAAAGTACTTCCACTATTACAAAGTAGAGGAACCTCCTAATGAGTACACTCCTTTCGAGGAGGTGGAAGTACCACTCAAATTCCAAGAGCATTTGCTCTTATTTGATGGCGCCCTAATACACAATAATCACATTACAAGGCTCGGTCCTTTAGGAAGACCAGGAGCAACGTGGCCGGTCTTAGCCGGATACACACCACATCCAGACATCGAAAGAATGCCTGCAGCAGAGCTATTAATACAGCTAAAACAACTACTAAAAATTCATAGACAATTAGTTCAGTATGTAATGCGGACTTCAACAATTCAGCCAGCGATTAAACTTCCACAGCTGACCCCTCACCAGGGGAACACAAACAAAATTACACCACAGAACATCCAATCCTGCCTAGGTAAAGTTCCAGCTAAACGGGAACAGATACCATTCTGGTTGGCACAGAAAATTACCCAAATAGAGGCGGTGTTTCCTGACACCACCCCATTAGAAAAACACAGGATTCTGACTATATGTCTCCCAATGGGAATCGCACCACACATTGAGGACTGTGACACTTGGGGTACAGTCTTTGCTTCCATCTATACAAAAACGCACGGTGTTCCATCCATTTCGGTAATACCAGATGTGCTAAAACAAATTCAAGATGAATACGGTCCAGAACCAGCTTTAACTCTTGGTATGAAATTACTAAAAGACTTCAAGCAGGTCTCGGCTATATTATTAGCCAACATAAAAGGTGAAGCAGCAAACGTGGCGAATCGCCAGAGGTTAAAAGAGACAGATATAGCAGACCAACCAGCTGAAATTGCCAGAATCATAGAAAAATCCTATGAAGAACTAGGCAGAGATAGTCTAGGTGGAATACCAGTAAAACCGCAACTGACTACAAGTCCAGAAAAAATATTTTTTAATAATAATAATTCACCAAAAAAGAACTGGGATGGAAATAAACAATCCAATCCTAAAGAAAAGAAATTCCAGTCCAGAGGAAGGTCTCCTAGGCGAAGAGAGAAATCTCCAAACCAAAGACAGAGGTCACCGCAGAGTGACCCCTCTGGGAATAGATATAACCTTAGAAATAGGGATAATATTAAAAAACCTGATAGATATCAAGACATTGATACACGTCCCTCTCAATCTTTTCAGACTTCCTCGCAGAAATCGGAAAGAAGAGGACGATCAGAAGAGCACGCCAAGTCCAAAGACAAGGAACCTGCTCAACTCAAAAAGAAATTACAATTTCCAAAAAAGAAGGTAGCCAGTATCAAGGTAGTTAACAATGCCGAGAATACTGAGGACACAACTGAAAAACGGAGAGTGGGCTCAGACAATGCTAGACAGCGCAGCAGAGGTGAGCATAGCTCGCAAAGTCCTTATGAATCATCTGGAGACAGTGGACACGAATGAATACCTTCAAGTGGAAACTGCAGATACCAGAGTTAGCAAGCCCCACAAAATATACGAGATAACATTACGTATAGAGGGAGATAAGACTAGGAAAATAAGGGGACTATTTTGGGATAACCTCTCCAAGGGCTATGACATCCTTCTAGCTGAAAAAGACTGGCCACCAGAGTTTGTCAGAGAGTGCCCTCATGGCGAAGAAGTAATTATGCCTGCCTTCTCGAATCAAATGCCGATTCATAAAAAATATACACTTGCTAGAAAGTGGGCAGTGGCCTTAGCACCTGCTTTATATAAAAATCATGTAGGATGGGATGAGGATTCTCCTCCTCACAAAATCCAGTTAAAATCACAACCAACTGCACAAAGGCAGTACCCAATTAAGCAAGAAGCAAAAAAACAAGTAAATGAAATACTAGATCAGCTAGAATACCAGGGGGTGATTGAAACTTGCATCTCACAAATGAACAATCCTTTGTTTCCGGTCTCCAAACCAGACAATTCATATCGCCTAGTTTTGGATTACCGACACCTTAACACATGTTGCAAAACTTTTGCAGTGCAAAACTCACACAGTGCTGCACTAATGAATAACATAGTGCGCAAAAAATACAAAACTACCTTGGACATCTCCAACGGATTCTTTTGTCAAAACATAGCACCAGAGAGCAGATATTTAACAGCTTTCTCAGTAAATGGCACTCAAAAACAATTATGTCGGTTAGCACAGGGGTACAAGAACAGCCCGGGGGTATTCTCAGCGAGAGTAACAGAATTACTACAACTATATGATGATGAAGCATTATCTTATGTCGATGACATTTACTTAACAGATGATGACTTGGAGACTCACTTGAAAAGAGTGAACACCATAATACTTGGTTTCGCTGCAGAGGGTTACAAATTCAACTTCAAAAAGTCCAGAATTGCCCATCTGACGGTCCTATTCTTAGGATATGAGTTATCAAGTGAAGGTAAAAGCCTGGCAGACAATTTCCTAGAGAAATGTGCCGTAATCCAAGCTCCTAAAACACTAAAAAACCTACAGTCAATTCTAGGCTTCCTAAATTTCGGAAGAACTTACATTGCAAATTACGCAGAAAGGGTCAAACCCCTTTACGATCTAATTAAACCAGACTTCAAAAGATCCAGTTGGACTCAAACACACACAGAAATTTTGAGATCCTTACAAACAGACATGCTAATTAAGACAAAATTAGAAACCCGTGATAATACACGCAACCTTGTGATCCGAGTCATCCCAGGGAGATGCGGATTCACATACCTGACCTCTAATGAGGGAGAAAAGGTACCAATTGCATTCAAATCACACTTGTACACTAAGGCTGAAATGAAATTTAGCCCAACGGAAAAAATTCTTACAGCAACACAGACAGCTATAGCAAAAGAACGAGCCCTGGCACAAGGTAAACGAATAATAATCGTGACACCAATACCAGCCTTAGAGGCGGTAACAAAGGCAAGCATTCCAAATGCTAAAGCACTCCATCCAAGATGGATACAATGGGCTAACTCTCTTGCTGCAACAGACGTGATGTACGAATTTGATCCTTATTTAAAAACACAAGAATTTCTCCAATATGAATTTGAATGTCCTCCGCCAACCGAAATTCTGCCTCTAGATGACTACGGCTGTATAATATATACAGACGGATCAGCACAACCCGCAGTAGGGGGTAAACAAGCTTACAGTGCTGCGTGCGCGATTGTTAAAGGTCGTTGGCACGAAGGGAAATTTAAACCAACCCTCACTAAAACACAATCCCTAGGAGATTGTACAGCTCAGCGAGCTGAATTACTAGCATTCAAGATGGCGCTTGAAAATACTGATCGAGGATTCCCCACGCTCATAGTGTGCGATTCGTATTATTGCGTTCAATCTTATAATGAATACTTGCAGATCTGGCTTCAGAATGGTTTCAAGGATGCGAAAGGTGGCACAATCAAGCATAAAATGCTCTGGGAACAAGTAGCTCTTTTACAAAAAGAACTACCAAAGACTCACGTGATACATACACTGAGTCATCAACGTGATGGCGTTCACGTTGCAGGGAATTCATTGGCTGATGAGGCCGCGAAGGCAGCTGTGCAAACGGCTTCCGTAGCTGCCGTCACCCGGTCAAAAACAAAAATAGACAGCGAAATATTACAAGCTGTCAGCGCTTCAGAAAAGGATTCGATAGAACCACTCCCTAAAGGCTTTCCAGTAAAATACTCATACATAACTGATACAAACAATGTTCCTTTTGCTCGAATCCCTGGAGTGGGGGATAGGGCAATTCCAAACATGGAACATAGGTTAGGACTGATAATAGCGGCACACGAAGGGCTTGCTTCTACCCATGCTGGCGTCTCAGCCACAGTATCATTATTAAAACAGAGATACTGGTGGCCACAAATGAGAAGACAAACAAGGAACTATGTTCTAGCATGTGAAATATGTCAAAAAATGAAAGTATCAACTGTGAGACGTCCAGCACAGACGCCCCTTCTAATCTCGGATAAACCATTAGCCTGTGTTTATCTAGACCACTGCGGTCCCTTACAAAGGGATGGTAACTATAAATATATCTTGGTCGCAGTGGACTCATGCACGAGATTCATATGGATGTGGCCCCAGCGAACGGCTGACGCCAGAACTGTTATAAAAGATTTGCGAGTCTTTATCGGCACATACGCAATTGGCATTCTGCATTCGGACAATGGTCCTGCTTTTAGCTCTCGGGCTTATAAGGAGGCCATGGTCAGCATGGGCGTGCAATTGCGGTACTCTTGTCCATTTCACCCTGAGGGGAACGGAATTGTTGAAAGAAAAAAACGTGACATAAAGCAATCTATAACGGCAAAGGTATTAGGTTCGGGAGCTGGGTGGGTCAAACATCTAATAAGTGTCCAACGTAGTCTAAATAACTTGCCAAGAAATTCTCTGAAGGGATTCAGTCCGTACGAATTATTATTCGGAACTAGGATGTTGATCTCTGACCTTGATAGTCAGACTTCAGTGGTAATAGAAAAAACCTTTGATGTCAAAGACCGTTTGGCTATTTTGCAGGACTTAAACAAAACAAGAAAAGACCTGAGCAACATACAGTTGAAACAACAGCCAACAACCACTGAAGAATCACCACCTGTCCCAGCAAGACCTGTCTGGATTCCAAAACTCGGGGATCTAGTCAGGGAAAAGATCGCGGTAAAGAAGGAATTTGGGCCTTCTTACAGAAAAGCAGTTCCTGTCTTGTCTGTCAACGGGACAAGATCAGTTGTACTACCGCCACTTGCTGGAAAAAAGGAGAACCGAGTTGTATCCATCGACCTGGTAAAACCACAACATGTGGCCGATAACAAACAGTAGGCCAAGTGGACTCCCAATAAGTAGCAGAACACCAAGGTTTGCTACCAGTACAGAGGTCCTATCAAAGAGGCTCATCACATTCGAAACGCCTACAGAAGAACAACTAGGACTATGCAACAATGCAATAGAACTAAGACCTCTGAAAACCCAAATAAAAACATTTAGCAGAGACACACCAATCTATACTGAAGTACCAAGTGACAATGCAAAAAACAAGAATCCTGAACCAATTGGAACAATTGACAGAACTGCATCTGGTTACTTCATCAACTTCGATGATTCCTCTGAAGGTTTCAGCGAACAAAAGACACAGCCATCATCAAAATCCTTTAAAGACAAAGCTAAGGAACTTTTGAAACAACTGAAAGAAACATATCTGGTTTCTCCATGGATTGAATTTTGGGTGGGTTTTGGTGCATTTATCCTCATACTTTGGCTCATCATGGTATTTACTTTGGGACGCTTCATTGAGGGAAAATATGCTAAAATGGACACAGCAAGTCAGAACATCAACTTGGTCCTCAAACCACACACATCTTCACACGTCGAGAAAAGAGAACTTTCTCCAGAACTTTCTTCAGCCAACTTCACAGCCAATCCGATACCTGGTGGGGTAGCCTGGGACAACACTGACTATGAAATTTATGGTCCGGTCGAGATCCTGAAATATCCACACCAAATCAAGATCTCCTTGAGTGACTTTGCAAAACCAAACTCATTTGCTGATGATTGGGACTTTGAAAGTATTAACAATATGATGTCTGACTTAGTAATGTCTGCTAAATTTACAAAACATGATTATTTGCAAGGTTCGACAAATTATGATAGTATGTATTGCTATAACCATTATGGTAACCATTTCTTGCATAAATCTGCACAACCTAGAAATGTTTTAAATTATAATCAATGGGAACATTGTGCTACACCTCCAAAAGGGAGCTCTAGAACCGTTTATGACAAATATTCATATTTTTCAGGTTTTAACATAACTAATGCTGAAACATTTTATTACAAATTGTCAAACAAGACAGGGATGAAAACCATGATAACCAACACAAAATTGATATATTCAGATTCATTCTTTGAAAAAATGAATACTTTTGGATTTGATTATTGGGACAAAAATGTTGATTTGAAAAGTGTTTGGGGTACAAAAGAATGGCAAGTACAGGGTATAGAAGCTTTGTTTAGAGCCTGCATGATCCCAGAACAAATGATATTTTTAAATGACACTGTTCAACAAACCACCTGTCTTGGCTTAGCCAAAATCAAAGATTTAAATAACCTGTCTATTCCAAAGCCAACAATGTTTAGCAATAACTCTGATACAGATGAAGGAATAGACATAAACCATATACTTAACCAAAACAGAACACATCCTGATTGGAAACAATGGTTGATCTGGCCCACAGATACAAATAACTGTCAAGATAGATTCCTGAATAAAACACAGGGTTTCAAAATGACCAGGCCAGACCCTAGATATCCCCAAAGACATCACCCAGGGATAATAACAACCTACAGTGTGGGCAAATTATGCCTTCAATGGCTACAAACTTCCACACTGCCTGAAATTAAGCAACACCTAACTTTACTTACTGATGGTGCTGACTTGCGTGATTTCATACTGGGACCACGCAAACAGCGTCAAAAGCGTTTCATAGCAGCCTCTGTATAGGCAGCATACAATGAGGCCTGGAAGGTTACTCAAATTGAAACAGCAGAGAGAATACGTGAAATTGATCGTATTAATTTGGAAAAATCACTTTCTGTAGTGGACAATAGGTTAATGACTCTGTCCTCCAGAATATTTTCATTGGACAGCATTGTGTCTTCAGCAATCGATATATTATCGCAAGACTTACTGTTATTACAACATGGTCAGTCACAATTGCGCTCTATTGTACAGCTTGGCTGGACGTTACAAAATCTGCGTTCAGGCTATGTGCCTTGGCGTTTAATCAACACAACGTCACTATTCCAAATCTTTAACCTTACTGATAGACAAATCGGTATGGCGCAAAAGGGTGCTGATTATACAATCTTGAGCATTGAAAAACTAGAAAGATTACCAATGACAATGTCAGAACGACCTGTCAGTGAATGGATAATACACGGAATCATAAATATTCCAATCTCAACCTTCAGGTTTCAATACTGCCAAAAATATATACAGGCTGGCATGTACGAGAAATTGGGAAAGGGGTACCTTAAAACAACTTGTAACCTGCCCTATTCACATGCATGTGTCAGTAATAAAGGACAGAAAGTGTTTCTTAGTGGCAACAATTGTGCTATGTCACTAAGCGGCACGCTTCTGTGTAACGGAATTAGTTTGCACGGAGCCTGTGAAGGGAATTCATACAACCTTTCATGTCACCAGCAAGGCGCACCTGTAACAGAAATAGAACCATTCTTTCAAAGACTCTATAATGGGAGTTACATTCTTATTGTAGACCGCAGATGTTGTAGTCTTATGCCCGGGACTCCTTATCTCGTCACCACGACGGCGAAGGTCAAGTGCTGTGGACGTTCTTTATTCCCCAGCTCCTTTCCAGACAGGGAGGCAAGGGCATGGCCCGGTTTGAAAATTACTTCTATTCGAATAGACACTTTAAGCAGAATGAAAACAGTGCTTCTTCAGACGCCTACAAGGCTCACGTCATCTAAAGAAACGTATGATCTACAAGTCGCAAGGACGACTGCAGAGATACATACATTATTATCAACTAATTCCCCCGTACATTTCGCGGAAATCCTGAGCGAAATCTTAAATATTTCTGATACCACTGGGGTCTCAAAGGTATTTAAGACAGTATTTTCGATGGCATTAACACCATTCAAAGCCATACTGGGTATTTTTCCAGATTTCGTCCATTCGATTTTTGGCGGACTTCCCCTGATCCTGGGACTAATTGCAGGAATCCTATTCCTAGTCCTTATTTTTCGTTATGGCAACCCATGTCACAGATCAAACTCTCGCGACAATGGAAGATACGATCCTAGCCATTGGATACCGGGACCGGATATCAAAAATCCTGGGACTCTCCCGGCTTAGAGACCTAAACATGACTTGGTTTCTATCATTTCGACCAATGTGGCAAAGGTGTGTTTTACCTGTACTAAGGTGTCTGCTATGCGGAGAAGAATGCGTGTTAGACACCTGTCTGACGCTACAATCGGATGCGCCGGTGGATGCAGATACACTGTTGGTTCCTACCAAGGTTCACGCACTGTGCTGCCCTCAAAGGCTGCCAATTCTGATGACGGCATTCCTGGAATCTTCACCACTACGATTGAAGAGTAGTGAAGTTCAAGATGAAAGCAGCATCGAACAGGTACGACCTTCTGTCAGCAATGCTAATCAGAATGTCAATGGAGACAATCATGCGCATGAATGCATGGTTACCCCTATTTCCGACTTAGTGGAACTTTCCCATGAAGCTGTTGACAGTTTTTTCGAAAGCCTGAATGATATGATGTTCTCTCCAGAACAGAAATAGAGACTTTTGAGTAAACTCGCACACGGCGTTCCCTGAATTCGGCCTTCAACTTTAAAAATAAAGTCACATGAACAATTTCACTCCAGTTCACGGACAGCAATTTTTTCAGCATGCCCCTCAAAATATTTTTCTACATATTTTTTCCCGGGACACTGATCTTCTGCTTAAAGTAAGAAACTATTCCTAGAGAACTAAAATTTCTATTTTTAGATACTTTATATAGACTTTAGCTGCCCGCTGGTATGTTCACAAATATTTTATTATGTGATGAAATGGTCTCGGACTTCCTTTCTGTATAGCTATATTAAGAGCCATTTCATGTGTATTTCTCATATACCAAAAAGCAATAATGCATAACAATGCGTGTTTACTTTTGCATTTAATTCATAGCTTAAGTGCATACAATATATATGACTGCAATTTTTCAGTATATTTGAAAATTTCGAAATGCATTTATGTATTTTGGGGTGGTAAGGTATACACTATACTCTATAGTATGTTGTACTATGTTATACTATGCATAGATTAGTAGATATGACCATAGTTAGCGTGGAGTGGGTGTCGTGTATTTCTATAGGTTCTGAATCGATCCCCCTATTCCTGACCCTATTCTGGTTAAACTACCTAGCTAGTTAACTAACAGTCAGCCCATGAGGCAAGAAATCCCCCATGATGCAGATACCGTTATCTGACGCAGTCACACTACGGCACAGGAACGTGTTATCTGATTAGGTCATAACGCTTGAGATCTAATTAGACAAGCGACATTCCTCCAGCCCCTGATAAGGCATACGACGTTCTCATAACAAATCAAACCTATGACAACCTGGAAAATCCGTGCGGCCATTGTTTTGATTTCACAGAGAACTTTTGCAAAAGAATGTGCTAACGAGCAAGTCGTATGACATCTTTATTGACGTACCTATGTCCATCCTTACGTCAATCTCGGCACCTTTAAGGTATAAATATTGCCGACCTTGCCCTATGCAAACACACGCGTGGTGACAAGACGGAGCAGCCATACTTGCCGAAGCAGAGAGCAGAAGCAGACCCCGCAGGCAGCAGCCCCGCCTTCCTGACGCGCTGAGAGACGCGCTGCTATCTCAAGCCGAGAGACCCAGCACCGGCGCTTCCGGGTAGCCCTCGCAGGCAGCCTGGAATATCGAGAGCAGAGAAAGAGATACCATTCCTCATTCATCCTAAATTCCAGGTACAGAACTGAATAACCCCTCCTAGAGAATTCTTTAGTTATTCACTTGGCAAAAACAAACTTAACTTAAACTGTAACTTTCTATTCCCGCCCACGCATTAGACTTAGGTCAGGTACACGGGGTAGGCGTATTTAGAAACACCAGTTGAGTACGTTTAGTCCAATGTATATGTGTATGTAAATATATTTTAATCATTTTAAACATCATATGGCTCAGAAACCATATCAATGTTTTTACAGTATTATTTTATACTATTGCTTTTAATGTATGCACTTTACTTAACTATAAGTATTGCAATAATATCGATCCATTTCTCTTGTACGAGAAAAGAGACTGATCAATAAATAACATCTTTTATTGAACACGCCCGTCTCTTCCTTTTCTCTACATTCTGATGAGACTAAGAATGCACGTACTGACTGAGTAAAATAATTGCCTTGTGCTCACACGACTCTTGAGATTGACTCTTGATTAGGGGAGAGCAAAGTTGTCATGTTCTATGGTTGTCAGAAACTAAATCCCTTCTTGTCTAATCAGGGGAGTTAATTCCTTCCTTGAACATTCGAGAAAGTTTCTAGCGAACTCTGAGCTTAGCTGGCAAACCCAAAAATTAAGTCTAGTATCGACAGTAGTAGACCTAGTTAACGTCTGGCCTAGGCCTTTACTGCTGTAGGTACTATTCCAATGCGCAGAGCCTATTGGGAATATAGGAACTACACTACAAGTTCACAGTTGCGTCACGTTTACTCACAGTACCTTTTAGTTGCAACAAAGTTCCAAAAGCAGAAGCTGGTGCGGTGGAAAACAAGCGATGCGTTGCTCCTGAGACCCTGGGGAGGCGATGCGACAGCCCCGCTGCAGCAGCGGGCGTGTTGCGACGAATCCGGTCTGTATGGGGAGGAAGGCCACTTGTATGGATTCCGATGCGTAGGTTCCGTAGGAAGTCTGTTCTCGCAAAGGCACGATGCGACGATCTCGTAGGGGCTGCGACGATCTCCGGGGCGACGATGCGTGGTCCAGCGGGGATCCCCTCTCTCGCAGCTCCTCGATGCGTTGATTCTGCGACGATGCTCGCAGCGACGTGATGCGACCCGCAAGCAAGCGGTGCGGCGTTCTCACCCAGCGACGACAGGCTCTGCGACGATACTCGCAGCGATGTTCGATTCTCCCGCACCGGTCTGGTGCGTCCCGCAAACGAAGGATGCGATGTCTCTGGCAGCGGCGTCAGGCGCTGCGACGATCTCGACCTCCGTAGCGGCGGGAAACTTCTCGCACTGTCGGGGATGCGCTCCGCAAGCGAGCGATGCAACACTTTTCAAGTTCAAAAAGTCACTCAAGCTTAGTTTCAAGCTTCCCAGCACCGGTCCAACCTCCAGAGGCCCCACAACTGGATCAAGCACTCTAGGAGGGACAGAACTCTCTCAGCAGAGTTCAGGGAAGCTGGGGGTGAAGTCCTTTTGTTCCTGGGACTTCAAAACAGGGAGCCAGCTCTTCTCAGGCCCTTGGAGATTCCTTTCAAGACAGGGGACACAGCTCAGCAGCAAAGTCCTTCCCCTCTCCTTGGCAGCAAAGCAACAGGTCAGTCCAGCAGAGCAACAGCAGGACAATCTTCCTTCTTCAGTTTCAGCTTTCTCCTTGGCAGAGGTTCCTTCTTGATTTCCAGGATGATCTAATTTTCTGTTGTCAGGGGTCCTGTACTTATACCCCTAAAGTCTTTGTTCTCTTGGTGCATGTGGGCCCTGAGCCCGGTCTAAACCAGTTCTGGGTGGATCCTGAGCACTTTGTTTTGCTGGCTGCATCTTTCCTTTCAGAGTGAGGGGCAGGGTCCTCAGCCGCCCAGCAGGGGGGTGGAGCCAGCATTGTGGAAGGCAGGCACAGCCCTATTCAGCCCAGGTGCTAACTCCTCCCACCACTCCAGTTGCAAATGCAGTCATTCAGCCTAGTGCTGACTCATCCATCCTGCTGGGGAATTCCCCAGCCCCTGTCACTCACAAACCAGACAGTCAATACACAAACAGGCCCAGGCACACAGAAGGGTTAGACAAGAGAACAGCAACTTTCTAAAAGTGCTGTTCTCAAACACAGGATCTAAAAACAATCTTTCCTAAAAGATGTGTTATTAAATTCTGAGTTCAGGGATACTAGATACTTATGTCCTATCTTGTTCCTATGAGAAGAAATGCTGTTAACCACTGTAGCCAGCATCCCCCATGTTAATCTATGGAGCAAGATAGCCTTACAATAGTGAAAAACGAAAATGGCTGTAATTCACTACCAGAACATGTTACCTGCACCAGTACATGCTCTACCTTTCACATACACTGCACCCTGCCCAGGGGGGTACCTCGGGCCTTCCATAGGGGTGGCTGATGTGCACAAAAAGGGAAGGGTTAGGCCTGGTCAGTGGGGACACTGACCAGGAGGACATGGCAGTTCTAAACTGCCCATAGGCACTGCAGTGGCAGGCCTGAGACACCATTTTAGAGCTACTCCTGTGGGTGGCACAATCAGTGCTGCAGGCCCACTAGTAGCATTTGTCATCACCAGCCCTGGCACACCCAGTGCACTTTACTAGGGACTTCATGGTGATACAAATATGCAAAACATGTATATTCAATCAGAATAACAATTTACACAGGGAGCACTTACACTCTGGCACTGATCAGCAGTGGCAGAGTGTCCAAAGCATCTAAACCAGCAAAAACGAAATCCAGCACAGCATCAAAAATACAGGAGGTAGAGGCAAAAAGATAGGGGAACCACGCCAAAGATGCCAGGTCTAACAGGTAGATTCATGAGATCGCCCATGCTCCACCTATGGAATGCATCACAGGTTGAAATGTAACACAATGCAGAGCAAGTAGCTGTTGTGTGTTACATTTCTTTACAAAGCTACGCAACACAGCCCTTGTGTGGCTTTGTAAATAGTACTATTGCTTTTGCGTTGACCTTGCGTCACACAAAGACAGTTAAAGGCTTCATAAATATGGACCCAAGTGCATCAGGTGCAGTGGCAGTTTGCAGATAAGGCAACGTGTTTTTTGGTTCTGCTAGGCAAAATCTTTTGTTTTACTGAAAGAGTTTATCCCCACAGCAGACAGCATGGGGCAGTGGGTCAGCCAACTCACTTCTCCGCACGCCAAGGCCACGGTTTGTATTCCCTTCCTGGTAGAGCTACACCTGGCATGGCGGTTCCTGACAGGTATATCCGGTGATGGTTGTCTCACCTCAAACAGGGCAAGGTGACCTGGTAGGCCAGTGGTGGATGGAATGCCAGGTCAAGAGTTTCTAATGGCAGAGGTAGCTTAGGCTTGTCAGTGGAAAACCTGCGGTCCCCCCACCTCTAAGTGGGGCAGGAGCATTGTGAGCTTGGTAAGGTGGGAGCACCACCAATTTAACACTCAATCAATCAAGTCATATTTCTAAAGCTCTACCTGTCACCCAGGAGGGTATCCAGGCAATGGCTGCTGGTCTTAGTTAAAAAGCCAGGTCTTGAGCCTCTTCTTGAATTCGGTCAGCAATGGTGCAGTGCGGAGGTGTAGGGGTAGGGTTAGGGTTATCCAGGTTTTGGTGGCGAGGTGGGGGAAGTCAATGTCCTCAGAGACATAATGACAGTCTTGATATAATTGACTGGGAAGAGGCAGACATGGTAAATGAAAGGAATGAAAAACTAGAAGTGGAAACTCCTAGGTGAAAGAAGGCCAATCAATCAATCAATCAGTTTGGCAAACCATAAAAGTTACACACAAAAATACAACAATATATAAAATACTTAAAAGTGAGCTCAATATGTTTAAAACAAAAATTAATTGAACAAAACATGGCCATCCAAACCAAGTCATTTGAAATTCATAATCCTTTAAAACAGACATTTTTTAAAGTGCGCAGTGCCTCTTGGTAATGCCAAAAAATGTAGAATCCTCTAAAGGTAAAAGGAGTCTGTTTGAACAATGTTAAAACATCCAATACAGTACAAAATGTTGAAAACAATCATTTTCCTACTAGCCTCCTTAATCGCATTGCAACAGAAATAAACCTGTATATCATATCACATATATATTCTGATTGAAGGAGCTGGATGTAAAATAAAGCTGGCCTGCTTTTCCTAATATTCAACACCCGCAGAAGTGGTCAAACAAAATCCCTGTGTGGTTTATCTATAGCTGGCAGAAAAAAAAAGAAATGCAGCATATTATGGGTTGAATTACAGTCGCATGAGCAGGGGTACAGGTAAATGTTGTGATATGTTTCACTAGGGTACGACACCAATAAATGACCAATGCCAAATCTTATAAGGTAAAATCTTTTAGAATGGCTAAAAGGGAACAAAAGATATGGCTCAATTTTTTCAGTGGTAACCAAGGGAAAATAGTCGGGTGCATGTTTTTTTTCCAAACATTCTCTATGCTCCATTAGGACATTTAAAAATTCCCTTTTTAATTGGAGTTTGTAACAGAGGTAATGAGTTGGGGGGTTGGTAAAACAATCCTGTCTCCCAATGAGTGCCAACTAACTCTTAACGTAGCCAAGCCACGGTATTTTGTTAACATGATTGCAGTTTAAGCAGTCCTGTATTATTGCTCGACCAAGGGCTGGTTCTTCATTTGTCCAAATTGAGCACGATAACATGATTGGGGCAATTTGAATACGATCTGTTGAAGGAATTAACCTCAATTCCTTATGACAAATGATAATTGGAATGCTAGTGGGGACAGACATTAATCTTCTTAGGAAGAAGTTTTCAGTAGTTTGTAAGTTTGACGTGTTACAATGTCCCCAAACCCCAGCCCCTTACAAGATGACGGCACAACAGCGAGTGTTATAAATATTAACCGCATGCGCGCTAGCGGGTTTTCCCGCTGCGCGCTGAAATTTGAAAAAACGCGGTTTGTGACAAAGCCAGCTCGTCATGCGCGTAGCGCAGGTAACGCCCATGACGAGCTGGCTTTGTCATTAGCGCGGAAGGGGTTAATAAAAGCCTCGCTGGGTTTGGAACCCAGTTTCATTGCAAACCTGAATAGAGCTTCAAGAGTTCTATCAAAGTTCATCTTAACTTCTAATAGATGGGACCACAAGCCTTTAAGATCAAAGGGGACACCTAGATAAGAGAAATTTGAAGCCTGGTGTAGCTTGTCGTTATTGATATAACAGGATCTTTTTTGTGGTGTGCTTTCGCCACCACCATAACATGTGACTTTGCTGTATCAGTTTTTAAGGCCAGGTCGCTCATAAACTCATTAAATCTATTTACAAGGATTTGCAACCCCACACCTGTTCTTGAAATGAATACACAGTCATCTGCATATAATAGTGCATGGAGGTTTCTCTGACCCACCATTGGCACGTCAACCACCCCATCTTTCAAAAAGATCTCCAGGTCATTTATATACAGACGGAACAAGAAGGGGGCTAACACGCACCCTTGTCAAACACTACTGTTCATTTTAATCAAAGATGACGATTCGCCGCCTGCCACATGCCTTTTTCTACCTGTCACGTCTTGGTGCATCTGTGCTAAGAAGTTAACCAGGGAAGGTTCGATACCCATTCTCAGCATTTTCTCCCAGAGATTTCCTCTCACCACCCAATCGAAGGCCGATGTCAGATCCAGGAAGCCCAGATATAAATTGCTGTTTTTTGCCAAAGTGTATTTACTTATTAGCAAGTGGAGATTAAGGCACTGCTCAACAGTGCCCAGGCCTCTTCTAAAACCATATTGGATATCTGAAAACTTCCCTTTTTCAGCTATCCATGTTTCTAGACGGTCAAGTAGAACCCTGCCCATTAATTTACATGTGGTGTCGATCAATGAAATTGGGTGGTAACATTTAGGGTTCAACCTATCCCTATTTTTGAATATAGGAACAATTATTACACTCAGCCACGACTCTAACAGGCCCATGATTGCAACACAGCTTAGAATGTTGACTAAAATAGGGAGTCTGAATTTGGGATTTGCCAGAAAAAGATCAGCTGGAATGCCGTTCGGGCCTGCTGCCTTATTTTTCTTAGTCTGGCTGAGCGCCTTTGCAACTTCCTGAATTGTGGGTGGAACTAGCTTTTGAGCACCCCCGTTTGCATAAATATCCCTGTCTATTGTGCCTATAGAGTCCCCACCACTCCTGCAGACTTCAGAAAATTGTTCATCCCATTCATTTTGGGGCAGTGTATCGTCTGTGGTGCTTTTGTAGCTGTCCTGGAAGAAGGGGGCGCTAATATTCTTCCAGAAGAGACTAGGAGGTATATGTACAAGAACTGGCGCTAACTAACGCTAACTCTAGTTAGCTGTCGTTTTCTTAACACGGCCTATCACCAAAAACTATTGCCCTGTTAGCGATGTATTTAAAATACGTTGCTACATGGCGATGGTTTCAGGTAGGCGTGGTGAAAACTGCTGCTAACACTAGAGTGAAGGCGATACAAATTCTGACATTAGAGGTGAAAACTGACAAAAGGCCCGTTAGCGGCAAAAAAAACCTCACGTAGTCAGCCCAACGTGACTTTTTTTGCCTATAGAGGCGAAAATAGCCTATAAGTCCACTTCCAATGAACAATAGGAAATAAAACCAATGGAATGCAGAATGGAGCAGCCAGGGCCACGTGCAGCACAAATCAACAACCCCCCACGCTCCCCAACAGCCAGGATGACCAGCCAGAGTCCCAGGGGAGAGAAAATTCAGGGCTACAATCATGAAAAGAGGCGCATTGCTGGGCAAAACCAGTGATGCATAACTTATCGTTTTGCACTCCTTGCAACACCATGGCATCCAAAACCTTGAAAGTGCAGACAGTCCCTGGGGGCTGGAAGCCTCACTGGGCCTGCGTCTGGGACCCGGAGAGGGATGCGGCCGTGTTGTGAGTTGCTGGTAGGTGGAGGAAGACATTGAGGCGTTGACAATCGCCCTTACCTGGTGGTGAAGTCTGCCAGGTCACATGAGACACGTTGCTGACCTGTGTGAGAAGATCGCCTGGTGCCCCTTGGATCTGTGAACGGTAGAGGTGCTTCAGAGCACCAACGTAGGGAGGTCTGCATCACATACCACGCACTTTAGCGCTGACAGACATGTCAGGATTCCAGACGTATCTGTCATTAATTGCAACATGGAGCACTGTACAGTGAATACAGCGCATCTATGGTGTAGCATCCAGCTATTTTCTGGTCTTAAAAAACTGCCTCTAACTAGAGTTAGAGGCAGTTTTTTGGGTTTTGCACTATACATAGAATTCCTTGTAAATATTGTAAAGTGTGGTTAGAGCCCTTTTTTGCACTAGAACGCCTCCCTTGCATCTCATTTTCATTAAGTCCCACTAACAGAAGTGGCGATCCTAAAAATTCATGTTTATGCCGGAAAACTGCCGCTAACTGGGGTTAGCGGCAACTTGTAAATTCAGCAATTAAAAAAAAATAGCTACCGTAACGTCAAAAAATGTATGCTACGGCGGCTTTAACTCCTTGTACATATGCCCCTAGAATTTTTCGTGATACTAGCTTCGTACAGTTTCTCCCATGCCTCCTTCCTAATGGTTTCCCTACGACTGCAAGGGTCTTTTTGTAGTAGTGTCTACACGCTCTTACTGCTTCTATATCTCTGTGTTTCTGTATTAAGGCCTTGACAAGATTGCTGTGGCTCCTTGAACAATCAATATTAAACCACTTAAAAGGTTGCAAAGAATTAGAATTTCTATCAGTTTTTAAAATTTCATTTATTGTTATGGTGATGTCAGCAAATGATTCTAACATGGTCTTTGGGTTTAAATAATTTTCGAGACATGACAGAAGACGTAACCTATTTTTGTTCACTAGTTTTTCAAGACCCATTTCAGAGTTCATGGATGCCCTTTTACACATAAAGCCCTTATTTTTGTTTTGTTCTGGGTTAAGGAAGGCGGTACTGAGGTCACTTGCCTAATTTGAGTTTCAAATTGAATGACCAGCAGAAAATGGTCACTAAAAAGTATTTTTGAAATTAAAAAACATGTCGACTTTGACTTATACTATTCAGAGAGTGCAGTTAAATCAATAAGACTGCCCCGGCCCCTGCTCAAATGTGTAATCTCCTAATTCTTCCCCAGTTGGTGAGATTGCATCCATGGACAAACAGAAATCATGAAAAGGACAAAAGCAAGCAAGTAAATATGAGACAAAACTTTTCACGCATATGATGAAGATTGGTACAGGAGTTGGGGTTCCGGTCATGGCAGCTCATTATGCGCATGCAAATCCATTAGGCATTTTAAGGACAGTCAAGTTGCCACCATTTTCTCGGACATCAACTGTTTTTTTTTATTTAAAAAAAAAAACATAAGGACATTACAGTTCTATACATTTGAAGTATGGTTGTTTGTTTATTTACTGTTATAAACACTGGCCACTCTGGAATATTGCATTCGTAAATTGAGGTGCTGTGTAATAAAACCATATCAGGAAGAATTTGCTAAAAGGGATTGTGGGACATGTAGTTTTCATAGGTAAAAACCGGCGAATGAGAGCTAGCGAGCAATATGCAAATAGGTTGTTTAAACTCTGGTCACAAGGTCTTTTTGGAAGCACATTATTAACCATCTACGGGTAATTGGGAGGGGATACAAACCGGAAAAAAGGCTCAGTGTTTCAGTTTTCACTGAAAGGGATGTGGGCGCCTCGGCACGCTACGAAACATGAACGTGACGCCATCGAATTAGTTATGTCGTTTTACAAGATGTTGGCATTTTGGAAGTTTGGTTTTTTAACATAGGATGTTTTCCCTCGTATGTCATGGTAAGTGCACTCAGTGGCGTAGCTAGAGCCTATGGCGCCCGGGGCCATTCCACAGACTGCCGCCCATGGCATCCGCAGCCCCATGACCTTGCGAGGCCAAGTCTCGACTCGAATCTCACCCCACTGTCAAACCTCGGCCACAAATAATTCTTACATGTATCACCCATAGCTGCCATGGTTTCAGATTGTTTATTTGTGACATTTTCATAATTTCAGTTTAATTATGAGTGGCATTTCAATGACAATGAGTGATTTTCGCACAAGCAAAATCAAGCAATCAAGACGAGGGAAACGGAAACATATAAATATAGGAAATTGCACCCACTTGAGCAACGAGAAACTCAAAGAAGATCTTAAAACAGCTGCATTTGACCTGTGGCTTTGCTCTTACTCAATATTTGTGACTGCTGTCATTTCTACTGTAATGCTCTTTGTTTATCATAGATGGCCCAACACCATTGAGATGCCTTATATCTTCTATTTCATTTGTAAAGCACTCTAACATCTTTCGATCCCTCTCTCACAAATAGTTAATTTGTTCAATAGTGCTGCTCATAGCAGAGCAGGTTGTCAGAGCACTTTACATCAGACACACGTCATTATACCAACACAATGACAATTGCGTGGGTACTCCAGTCTAGCAAATGCTATTCCTAGCACATATCCCCTTACAACAGCTGAAGTGTTTTCATGAGTAGTACATCCATCCAGCAATAGTTTGGGATGGAACTAAAGTGCGTTGCAGTGTTTACAAGCATTCTGCCTGGTGTACTGCAAGACATCGAGGGTTCCCACCCAGAGCACAGACGCAAAGCCGGGTCCTGTCATGAATGTGTTGACACACGTGAAGTTCAATGTAAAAAATCTGGAACCAAAAGATATGCAACTTTTTTAACCTCGTGACCCGCGAAGTGTTGTGATGGCAGCACTGAGATTACAATGTTAGTGTGGTGAGATCAAAAGATATGCAAAGAGCGCTTGAGGCAGACACACATACCATGTGCTTGAAAACGCATCAGGGACATTGTCAATAAGAGTTTTCTTTGTACTGTGCCCCCGGGGTCGAGAGGTGCCACTATGTGGGAATAAATGAAGGAGGTAAGGAGGCAGTGGCGAGCTCTTAGTACTAACAACACTGCCAGGCACGGACTCACTGCACAGGCTGCAGCTGCCTAACGGAGCGCTGCCATTCATTGCGTAAATAACACAGAGGGTGATGGCACTTACTGGGGCAGAGGCTGCAGTGTCCGGAGGAGTGTGGCGCCAGGCGGTGACGGTGACGCTCCGCTTCAAGAATTCCTTGACACACTATCTTTCTTCAAGGCACAGTGGCTGCAGGCTCATTTAGGCCGCGATCCACCGCGCACTGCGGTAATTCGGCTGCCTCAGTTAATAGACACCCTGCAGGCCAGGGAGTCCCGGGGTGGACCGTCCAGTGACACTCAGACTCTGTCCTGGCGGCCTCTGTAACCCGGGTCACTCACTCTTCTCAGACTTCCTCGGGTCCTGCATTGTTGATCCGCTGGGGTTCAAGGTGACACATTGTAGTATAGTGAACCTTTACCCTGCCAGGAGCCTCAACTGCAAACCTGTGAGAGCCATGGGGGATGGTACACCTGTCTGCTGCCATACTTAACAGTCAATCAGCACTTGATTCAGAAAACTCGCACCAAGCTTGTGCCTAAAGCGAAATGCTGGGAAGGAAGCGAGAAGCCATGCTTCCGAATGCCGTTTCTGCCACCATTTACAGTCAGTGAGAAGAAACTACAAAGGCCGCCGCCCTCAAAATAGTGCCGCCTGGGGCGGACCGCCCCCCCCCCCCCCTGCTCCCCCCTAGCTACGCCTGATGACTAAAACGGTTCAAGGGATAATGCAAAGGTGACATGATGTAATATGGGTGTTGTTGGGGAAAATCAGGAAGGTTCACCAGTTACTTGCAGCAGTTTACAACTTTATGGGTGCTGTTGAAAATGGAGCTTGGCCATAATTAATGAATATTTGATGCAATTTTCATAGAGATGGTTTGTATGTAAATTTACTGCCATATGGATTGATTATCGAGAAAATATTGTTGAAGTAAAATAGATGCAATCTGTCAGTCAATTGTATTTGGAGTGCATTTTAAATACTGCGAGTGAAGTGTAAAAATATATTTTTTGTATTGTAGATGCCCCTGATGAAGGGATTCTACCCGAAATGCATATCTCTAATAAAATTGTGACTTGTGGAACCCACCATGCTCCTGTGCGTTTGTGAATATTTTCATTAAAAAAATGACTAAAATGAATTTAAGGAATAATTAACAAAGAAGAAGCAAAAGTAGCAGAGTAAAGATGGATAAATAGAAGATTAAACTATATGAATTTAATTAATTTGATTCATTCAGTCATTTGGCTGTGCAGCTTGAATAGGAACCAAATGAGGTTCCTTCGTGTTAGGTTACATTGAAGCGCAATGGGGCGGAGCAGGTATGCACGCCTATATAGCTCTGAAATGGTTAAACTTTGGAAAAACTGGAATACCTTGGTGTGCATCTTACCACCTCTCATGTTCATGTTTCTGAAGTTGGCCACAATACAGTCACCAGGGTCCTTCTTTGGTCGATAACCAACCCAGGACACTTGCTGTACATTATTTATACTACTGTAAAGATCCTAACAGCCAAAACAATATGTAGATTTTTTAAAACAGTGCATAACCTTATTTTTAGTTGGTGTAAGTCTTCACCTTGAGAGTGAGGTGGAACATTTTTCAGAATAATTACTAACGGTGTTGCTTCTGGAGGGAGTTGCAGGATTCTTTGTGAGATGGGACCTGCTACATGTTGACCTGAGACAACAGATCCATATTTTAATGGTAGATTCTGCCCCATACCTGTTCTCCGTTGTGGACCTGTCTGTACCACAGATAAACCATCCACCGGATTAATTTGTGCAATAGAGTTGGAGCTGTTTTCCCTAGGGTTGTCATGTTGGATGCCATCATGCAGCCCCCCTGGATTGAATTAGCAGTATTCGCCTGTATGCTTTGCATAAACTCCACCAATTGTTTAGAATTACTCGACAGGCTACTTAGACTTGACCCAATTAGGATTTTCAAATATATGTTGATGCTGTTGTGAATAGTCAGCACTGGGTCAAAGGGCGTTTTTGAAGGCTTATCCAGGATATCCATAAATTCAATATGTCTCAGACCTCCGCTTACATTCTAATTGGCTGGTTCAGTGTTGGACAGTGTCACAGTATTTCCTCTAATGAAAGAAGACCATGTAAAATGCATGCATAGATTATGTGAACTCATTGGGCCTGATTCACCAATATAACTTATACTTTTGAGTAATTTACACTTCTGAGTAAATTTGCAATTTTTTGAATATTCACACATTCTCAGTGTAAATTACACTTTAAGTGTGACTTCACACTCAGATTTTGTAAGTAGCAATAAAGTAGTTGGCTTAGTCAAAAGTGTAAATTGGCCAAAATGTAAGCTACCTTTGTGAATCAGGCCCACAGTGAATCAGTGAATCTATATTTTTAGCAACTGCCTTTTGAAAGGATTTGGTGTAAAATTCATAACCCAATAAATTCAGCCTTAACACGGTTTACTGAACACCTTTCCCTTGCATTCGATGGTGTAGTTCCCTACAGACCACCTCCCATAAAAAAATTAGGTCTTATGCTCCTAGGAATTCGGCAGAATTGAAAGTTGAAAATCGCGCTGTAAAAAGCTAGAACGCTATTTGAGGATGTAAAAAAATAGTACAGATTAACAAATATTCAAAGGAGCATTACGCACATATCACAGCAAAATAAAGATACCAAGCAGACAACATTTTGTCAACAAAATAGATCAGACAGGCAACTCCTCAAAGGAATTATTCCGAATCCTAAACACCTTCATCAAACCCCTAGCAGGTTCCTCTGTTACTCCGGCATCCCAGACTCTCTGCGACACCTTGGCTAGCCACTTTCAAACTAAAATTGATAACATCGACAGCAGTTTTCTTTCCATGGTTAATTCATCAATTGACCTGAGCACCATTGACCTACTACAAAATTCTGCTTCTGTGGTACTCGAAAGATCTCTCAAACTCAGATGCTTGACTTACTAGTGAAAGCAAAATCAGGCTTCCCTTCTGATCTTTGTCATTCACAGGTCATTGCAACTCTTTCCCGCTTCTTGCTCCTGCTATAACAGCATTGCATAACCAATCCCTGACCCAAGGCACTGCTCCACGGCTTTGGAAAGCAGCTAATGTTATACCTATCCTGACGAGACCCAACCAATAACCGTTCCATATCTCTCCTCCCTCTGTTGGGTAAGGTTTTGGAGGTCCATGTCAACAAACAGCTCTCTGCCGACTTGGAGAGCAATAACTTGTTGGACATCTCCCAATCAGGCTATCTGATCCTCCAACAGCACGACACTGCTGTACTTGCAGTGGTAGACACTACTATGGTATTGCTTGGTGACAGACACACTGCCATGTTGGTCCTGCTTGATCTATCGGCAACATTCTATACCATCTTGCATTCCATCTTGGTGCAGCATCTCTATTAGATGGGTATCTAGGGATCAACCCTGGACTGGTTGATGGATTTCCTTAAGGACAGGGTCCAAACAGTTTCTATGGGCGTGCTCCATTCCAACACTACCTCTTTGGAAAAGGTAGTTGCTCAGGGCTCCTCCTTGAGCACTACACTTTTCGACATATACGTAGCCCCCTTAGCCCAATTAGTTAAGTCCTTCGGGTTTGAGATGTTTTCTTATGGACATGACATTCAGTTGGTTCTCTCATTTGGGCAAGACACTGAGAATGTCAAACAGCAATTTGTTGCCTGCCTGAAAATTATTGCGATCCGGATGTCTCTCAACTGTCTTTAGATAAATGGGGGCACGGCAGAAATCCTTCTATTTGGCAAAGCTCAGTTCTATTGGGCGGAGGAATGGTGGCTGGTAGAAATTGGTCTCGCTCAATTGCCCAGTAGAACTGCCAGGAACCTGGGCATACTTTTAGATGACCAGCTATCTATGAGAGACCAGATTACCTCCATCTGTTGTACCTATTTTGGTACAATGCACCTACTCAAGAAAATCTTTTTGTGGCTTCCACTGAGCTCCCAGAAAACACTCACCCAGGCTTTTATCATCAAGCCACCTGGATTATGGCAATGCAGTAATCCTGGCTTTTAATGAATCCCTTCTATAGAAATTGTGGGTTGTCCAAAACACCCGTTGCCTCCATGGACCCCTCCAGCCTCCATGCTCAGAGCCCACCATTGACTTCCCATTCACAAGAGAGCACTGTTTAAATTGCTCTGCCTGACTTATAAATCCTTGTCAGGCTTTGGCCCAAAATACCTTTAGGACAGACTTACTCTGCACCTTCCGAACAGGTATTTACGATCGAGCAATCAATTTATTTTATGACCCCGGTGTAGTGTAGTCACACAGCTAAACATGGAGGGCGAGCCTTTTCTTACCTTTGCTAATTTCACTGGAGCAAACTTTCCCAGTTCATTCGTGCATGAACCAGTCTGACTGGCTTTAAAAACCACTGTAAAACATGCTTGTTCCAAAGCTGCTTCTACTTCATCTACCTGGTGCTTGTGCGCCGAGATGTTCCTACAGAAATGAGTTGTGTGCTATATCAAGATCCAAATAACATAACATAACCCCATTCTTGTCAAAATTATGTTGTCAGAAGATCTTCTCCAAATTCATATTTAACCAAGTCATAGAAACTTGTACTTTGCACCATTTGGCCCAGCTTGTTACAAAAAATTCATGAGGAAGAACCTCACTAAGTTCTAAGTAGTTCCACAAGTGTGGAAATTCACTTCGAACCTGGGAGAAATTGGGTGGGTGATTGAGGAGGATGTGAGCCCATCTCATGAAACAGTCAAAATCCCCATCAGAGTGAACCACTAAGGTAGCTAAATTAACCTGTGCTTAACCTTCACAAAAGCAGTCAGGCTTAAATTAGATGCAATGTACAAAGTATTTACACAGCACAGTAATAGTAATAAAGTGAAAACACAACATAAGCAAAACCCCATACCAATCTAGAAAAATAAAGTAAATTGTCTTAAATGATTTGATACTAAAATAACAAAAATCCAATCAGTAGAACCGGACTTATGAGTTTTGAAAGCTTAAAGTGAAAACCAGCACCTAAAAGATCAAAGAGCCAACTGCAGACTTCTAGTCACGCGAGGCAGGGGCAAAGTTGAAATTTATAGCAGTAAGCAATGGAGAACGGTTCAGAAACACAGAGCGGATAGAACTCATTTCCTGCTTACCTTCGGATATAGAAGAAATTCTGTAGAAAAACGTATGAGAAGGTAAAGTTCAGCAGGGTAGGCAGCCGATGGTGTCCGAGAAGAAGGCGTCATCATCAGGGAGGTAGTCGCTGTGAAGAATTCTACGTTCTGACTTAGTCTCTTTTTTAGAAGTCGAAAATCTTCAGCAAGATGAAGCTGTAGGATATAGCTGAGGAGGGCTTCACAAGGCCTTCTGAGAAGGGCCGTTGTACAGGATTTGCTGTTGTGGAGAAGAAGACTGCTGATAGCACCCTGGGTCGATAGATGAACCGGTAGGTCCCGGTCCCCTCTTCGTTGTCAGAGCACTTTTTCTCTTACGTTTTAGATTTGGGCTATCTGTTCACTGTAAGCAACACTTCTAAGGGTCGAAGACCACTTGGAGGGTCAGGCCTCACTCGGCAGGGTCTATCTGCAAGCTCAAAATGGTTGGAACATTTTCTGTCCCTAAGGCTCTGATAACGGAGGCCAGCCAACTAGCTACTACTAGTCACTCTGGAAGTCCTAGGTTCAAGATGAATTGGAGGGCTAAGGCCGCATTGCAGACATCTGGGGGTGCAAAGCAGGTTTCAGGCAGCAGATCAGTCCTTCTCGGTGCTGCAAAGCAGTCTTCCCAAGTACACGGCCAACCACAGCAGTAGGCAGTTTTACTAGAGTTGTTTCACAAGTCCAGAAAGGTATATGAAGAGTGAATCTGAGAGTCACTTTTTTATCCCTGGTGCCTTCTTTGAAGTGGGAAAAACATCTGGACACTTTCCCCCCACCAAAGTGTTTGGAATTTGCTGCCTCCCTGCCCTTTCTCCGGCCTGGCTACAGGAACAAATAGCTAATGTGAAGTTATTTGTGTGAGAGCAGAGCACAGCCTATTGAAGTGTAAGTGGAGCTGCTCCACCTATCCTGCTTGAGATGGCCCATACAGGCACACCTAATCCCTCTATTGTTTGGTTGTCTGGGAGGAATATACAGAGGCCAACTGTCACTCACACCTAGTCATGTGACCAAGGAACAGGTTGCAGGCACCAAATGGTTAAGGCAAAAAAGTTAACTTTCTAAACGTGGCATTTTTAGAATTTTGACTCAAAATCTGACTTTACCACTAAATAGGATGTTAAACTTCAATTACTCAGACACCAAACTTGACTTTCCCACCTGCTACCAATCATAAATTAGCACTTATTAAATGTAATAGGGTAATCCAATGCTACACAATGAAAGAGGTAAGCCAAACAGTAGTGAAAAAACTATTTGTGAGGTTTTCACTACCAAGAAATGTAAAACCTGAAAGTACATGTCAAGCTTTAAATTACCATGCACCCTTCCCTATGGGCAGGTTAGGGCCCACCTTAGGGGTGACTTGTATGTATTAAAAATTGTGTTTTAGGCTTGGCAAAGGAATATTTTGGCAAGTCAAATGTGTAGTTTAAAATTGCTTGCAGGCTGCAAGCAAAGGCAGTCCAGAGACATGTTTTAACAGGCTACTTAAGTGGGTGGCACAATAAGTTGTGCAGGCCCACTGGTAGTATTTAATTTAAAGGCCCTGTGTATACAGTGTACCACTTTACTAGGGACGTATAGGTAAATTAAATATGCCAATCAGGTTTAAGACAATTTCCCCATGTTTTAAGGAGTGAGCACAAGCACATTAGCACTGGTCAGCAGTGATAAATGGCACAGATCCCTAAGGCAAACAAAAACAGATCTACAAAAAAGTAGGGTGAAGGTAAAATGTTTGGAGGAAAATCACCCTAAGGCTGACAGGTCTAAAACAACGATATTCAGTTTTACAAATTCCACAGTTTTATTTTTGTACGAAGAAGCATTTAGAATAATGACACTCTCATCTGTGCATTTATGGACATTGAAAGTTACAGCGGAGTTCTGCAAGTGTTTTGTACTCAGCTTTTGGTCTCATGCTTTATCTGTCACATAGTTCTCAGTGACTTCCAATGTTCTGATGATGTACGAATGCGAAAAAGTTACTTCTTGCATATTATCTTCTACGAGTGGGTGATAACCAAACACTTGGAGGTAACTGCTACAACATATTCTATCGCATACAAGTTGGAAAAGCCGTAGGAGCTAAGATTAAAAAAGTCCCATCATGTTACCCCCACTGTCTTTAATTTCTGGGATCTAATGTGGAACTGAAAAAGTATGTCAGATGTTCCGACCCCACTCACCTGAAAAGCAGGTACTGCAGGAACGAAGAATGCCCCGTCACTCACCCTATGCCTCGACCCTTTGTACTCAACAAAAACAAGCCTAGCGGGAAATGCACCGTGGGGAAGGCAGGAAGAGCGGTGAACAAGGGCAGGGTTGGGTAATCACTGGGATACTCTCCTCTATAATTCTCACAGGACACAAGGCACACCACAATGTCTTCAAAACAAATTATAGAACACCACAAGAGGGAAAACAGTGAATACGCATTAAACCTGGCTCACCCCTTCTCTTTTTAATACTAGGACTCTAAGGAAAATCCACTGGCAATGGTTCACCAACGACATATTCAGAAGGGGAGAGAGAATACCCAGTCCGTTCACAGAAAGGTATGGACTCCAAAGATATCAGGGGGGATTATGAAAAATGCAGGAAAAAGCCAGCAATGCAAAAAACCCACACCCAAAATACAGGAGGACAAATATAGGAATTATCCAAGGGCTAATCTGGTGGAGGTCATAGGGAAAAAATGCCAGTGCACTGGGAATAAAAATAGGAAAAAATACAAGATGTTGGGCAATTTGGTAAACTCGATAATATGCTGCAAGGTCCGGATCCTGAGATGGAACAACCTCCAAAACACCAGCAGAAATGAGAGGAAAGTACACGGCAGTCCGTGAAGCTGGTATGGAAATCGAGTCCAAAGCGGTCTGGGCAAGGCAAAAACAAAACTACAAAGCATCAGCAGAATGCCAACGGCAAGAATCCTTCCGGGGCAGGAACCAGTAGTGAACTCAAGCAACGAGGAGCGGGTAAGCGGCTCTAAAATACACGTTGTAGCCACTAAGGTATCTACTGCGGTTGCGCCATACCACAAACCCATAAGGAAGGCACAACTCTCTAAAAAGGGGGCAGGAAAGAAAAACCACCAAAACAGAGCAGCAAAGGAAAGACAAGCAGCACACAACTCCCCAGGCATTCAGGAAGAAACACAACTCCCATGGTACAGGAAGGGAACTCAGACCATAACATCAGAAGGCTTCAGAAAGGAGGTAAATTGTAGACATTAAGCTACAGATCTGTGGCCATTTGAGTAACTTGCTATATTTACATATAAAATGTCTAATCATATGTATAGATTACTGACCGTCCTAATTCACATACATTCACTAACTTCAGATAAGTAAATTACACTTAGTGTAAAATGCACAAACCTGTTTCCTTTTGTTATTCGGTTGCACCTTACCCATGTGTACAGTGCTTATCTATAATGTGGTTCAGAACTTTTAAGTGCAAGTTTCACTCTGGTAGATCAGTCACAGAATAGCCTGCTGAGGGCTCTGCTTGTACTCAGTAGGTAGTACTCTGCCTTGACGAAAGGTAGTGGCAGTTGGTGGCTTTTTAAATCAATGGGGAGTCAAAACAATTTACAAAAAAAGTTTCACTTACACTGCACGGCCTTGATGTCATCCTCGATGTTCTGAAGAACGTCCTCGTCGTTCCTGGCTCCAGACTTCAGTCCAAGCACAAGGTCAAACAGCAAACTCCCTTATCCAATCAAGATGCTGCTCTCATGCTATTAACCCCTTCGATGCTGATGACGGAGCGGTTCCGTCATCAGCATCGGTTGGGCTGTGCTGATGACGGAACCGCTCCGTCATCAGTACAGCCCTCGGGGGAGCGCTGTCGCTCCCCCCCTGGGGGTCCGATCGTGGTTGTTTTAGGGGGGGTGGCAGCGGAAGACTTCGCGCTGCTCCCCCCGGCCCCCCCCCCGCACTTCCTGGTGACGTCAGCGCGCTGTCGCGCACGCCGACGTCATCAGGAAGTGCTGGACGCGCTGGAAGCCATTTCTTTCCAGCGCGTCCAGCTGCAAGGTAGGTTTTTTGGTCTCCGGTGGGGCGGGGGGGCCATTTCTCGGTGCCTTGAGGCATCGGGGGGGAGGAAACACTGTTTCCTCTCCCCTGATGTCCCAATGCAGGGCATTCCTGGTTCAGGATCGCGCACAGCGTCGCGATCCTGCACCAGTAATGCCCCCACTAGACACCAGGGATGTTTTTGTTTGGAAAGGAAGCGACCCCTTGGGCAAGGGTCGCTTCCAGGGGCGAATTTGATGTTTTCAGACTTTTCTGCCCCCCCTGGGTCGACATCGGTCGCTTTAGCGAGCGATCTCGACCCAGGGGGGGCAGAAAAGCCCACTAGACACCAGGGATTGTTTTTGTTTGAAAAGGAAGCGACCCCTTGGGCAAGGGTCGCTTCCAGGGGCAAATTTTTTATAATTCAGACTTTTCTGCCCCCCCTGGGTCGACATCGCTCGTTTTAGCGAGCGATCTCGACCCAGGGGGAGCAGAAAAGCCCACTAGACACCAGGGATTTATTTATAATTGTAAAGGAAGCAACCCCTTGGGCAAGGGTCGCTTCCAGGGGCGAATTTTATGTTTTCAGACTTTTCTGCCCCCCCTGGGTCGACATCGGTCGCTTTAGCGAGCGATCTCGACCCAGGGGGGGCAGAAAAGCCCACTAGACACCAGGGATTGTTTTTGTTTGAAAAGGAAGCGACCCCTTGGGCAAGGGTCGCTTCCAGGGGCACATTTTTTATAATTCAGACTTTTCTGCCCCCCCTGGGTCGACATCGCTCGTTTTAGCGAGCGATCTCGATCCAGGGGGGGCAGAAAAGCCCACTAGACACCAGGGATTTATTTATAATTGTAAAGGAAGCGACCCCTTGGGGAAGGGTCGCTTCGTAGGGCCATCATTTTTCAATCCAGACTTTTCTGCCCCCCCTGGGGGCAGATCGCCCATGTTAGCGCGTGATCTGGACCCAGGGGGGGGCAGAAAAGCCCACTAGACACCAGGGATTTATTACTAATTGTAAAGGAAGCGACCCCTTGGGGAAGGGTCGCTTCCTAGTGGCCCATAATTTTTTTTAGACTTGTCTGCCCGCAG
This sequence comes from Lissotriton helveticus, assembly GCF_964261635.1. Taxonomy (NCBI): domain Eukaryota; kingdom Metazoa; phylum Chordata; class Amphibia; order Caudata; family Salamandridae; genus Lissotriton; species Lissotriton helveticus. Next base: position 207,524,596 of record NC_136063.1, on the reverse strand, counting down.
ATCACCCATTTTTTGGGCCACATCTGGACCCAGGGGGGGGGGGTAGAAAAGCCCACTAGACACCAGGGATTTTAGTATATTTATAAAGGAAGCGACCCCTTGGGCAAGGGTTGCTTCCAGGGGGCATTATAAATATTGTAGACTATTCTGCCCCCCCCCCCCTTTTACAGTTTCTGGTCCCAGGGGGGGATAGAAAAGCCCACTGTACTCCAGGTTTTTGTTTTTTATAGGGAGCGACCCCTTGGCCAAGGGTTGCTTCCTTGGGCCCATTTGTTTTCAGTATGTTCTGCCGTGTCTTTATTTGGCCTCTCTGCCCTCCGTATGGTTGCTTCCAGGGGGCCCACGTTTATAATGATTTATAATCTTCCCCCCTTGGGGACAGACACCCCATTTGTGACATACCCTGTGACATAGCATGTTGTGATGTGTGTTGTTTTTGTTTCTTCTAATGTGTTTTGTTTTTTTTCTCTTTAGATTGTTGCAGTGTGCGGTTCTGTTACTGGTGGTTCTGTTGTGCTGCTGTTTCTGTAGTTGCATGTGTTTGGTAAGAGACCTTTTTTTGTTCAAATGTAATGTAATTGTTTATTTTGCAAAGTGTGTAGTAATACGAGTATGTGTTGTTGCTGTTTGTTGTGATTGTAAAACATGTTTTGCATTTGTTTTTGATGTGTCCTTCTGTAGATGTAAGTTTTTTTTCTTCTTCTTTCTAGTGGGATATCATTGCCTATTTGCTGTGTCTTTGCAGAGTAGGTGCTGGTGAGTGTAGTTGTGTCTTGTAAGTGAATTGTATATTTTTTCTAAATCTATTTTTTGGTGAAAAAGTCTTACATTTTTATCTTACTTTGCGCAGTGTTGGGGTTGTTGAGTTGTTTGTGCAGACTCCTTTATTTGTAAGGATAATGGCTAGCCGCCGGATTACTGCTCAGCAAGTTGTTGGAATGCTTTTTGATTCTTCCTCTGACCATGGTCCAGAGTCTGACTCTGATTCTGAGCCAGAGGTGGGAGGTGAAGATTCAGGTAGTGAGTTTTCTCTACGCATGGCTTCATCTGATGATGAAGACACTTTGAGTGCTGATGAAGCTACTTTTGGTGTGGATGATGTGCCTGTGGTTGGGGAGGACATTGCTGTGTTTACGGTTTTGGAGGACATGGTTGTGCCTGTGGTTGCGGAGGACAGTGATGTGCCAATTGTGCGGCAAGAGACATCTGGGCTGCAGCCTGGGGCTGCTAGACTTCCAGTTGGTGTTGTGAGACAAGAGTTAGCTGGGCGGCGGCCTGCGGCTGCAAGACTTGACGATGAAAGTTCTGACCTCTGGGTTGCACCAGGCATGGTGCAGCCGGCATTGCCTGAATTTACTGGTGTTCCAGGGTGTAGGGTGAACACTGAAAACTTTTTGCCTATTGATTTTTTCAAGTTGTTTATGGATGATGTGTTTTTGGCAGAGATTGTAGAGCAGACTAATTTGTATGCTGACATTTTTTTGAGGGTGAACAGTGCCAGCCTTAAGCCCCACGCTAGAGCTACCCGGTGGACTCCCACCAATTTGGAGGAGATGAAAAAGTTTTTGGGTTTAACTCTTTTGATGGGCTTGCTTAGGAAACCATCAATGGCTTCATATTGGTCTACTAGTCCCTTGATGGCAACAGCTATATTTCCGGCAGTCATGACTCGTGATAGGTATTTGCTTCTGCTGCGGATGATGCATTTTGTTGACAATAGTCTTGCTTTGCCACGAGATCACCCTGATTGTGACCGTCTTTTCAAGATTCGGCCTGTCATTGATCATTTGGTTGATCGATTTTCTGAGATCTTTTATCCTGGGAAAGAAATTGCAGTGGATGAGTCTTTGCTATTGTTCAAGGGCCGCTTGGTATTTCGGCAATACATTCCTAGTAAGAGGGCACGCTATGGAATCAAACTGTATATGCTGTGTGACAGTGAGACTGGATATGTCTCTAATTTCAGGGTGTACACTGGTAAGGAATCCAGGATTAACCCCCCTGGTTGTCCGTCGACTTTTGGAGTGACTGAGAAAATTGTGTGGGAACTTGGTCGTGGATTTTTTAACAAAGGCCATCATTTGTATGTCGATAACTTCTACACTGGTGTGCGGTTGTTCAGGGAATTGGCCAAAGTGGACACTGTTGCTTGTGGCACAATCCGCTCAAACCGTAAAGGTTTCCCAAAAGAACTTGTTTGTCGAAAGCTTGCTCGGGGACAGTGCAGTGCTTTGCGTTGTGAGGAGCTTCTAGCTGTCAAGTTTACAGACAGGAGAGATGTCTACATGTTGACTACAATACATGATGAAAGCACTGAACCGCGGAATGTTTGGGGTCAGGTTGCAGAAGTGCGCAAACCTGTGTGCATACTGGACTACAATAAGTACATGGGTGGTGTTGACAGAGTTGATCAGAGGTTGGAACCGTATGCTGCTCTTCGTAAGGCTTACATTTGGTACAAGAAGTTGGCTATCCATCTTTTCCACTTGGCAACCTTTAATGCTTTTATTGTGTTCCAGAAATCTTGTCCCCAGTCAAAGTTGACTTTTGTAAAGTTTCAGGAGTCTGTAATAGGCAGCCTTGTTTTAGTGGAACAGGCAAGTGTTCCTAGAGTTGGAGTGGTGGAGGATGTTGCCAGATTGAAAGATCGCCACTTTCCTGATACAATTCCTCCTACAACCTCAAAAGACTTTCCCAGTCGGAGATGTAGAGTCTGTTGGCGAAGAGGTTTGCGGAAGGAGGTTCGCATGTACTGCCCGGACTGCCCTTCAAACCCCGGGCTGTGTGTACCTGCTTGTTTTAGATTGTACCACACGCAAAATAATTTTTGGGAGTATCAATGAGTGGTAAAGTGAACTGGTTGGTCTTTATTCTGTAATAGTTATTGTTCAGTTTCAAAGTTTGTATTTGTGTAGTCTTTTTAGATTTAGTTGTCGAGTTAGTAGATTTGTATCAATTTGCAATTTGTTTTTGTTTCTCTTTTATTTAAAAAAAAAACTAAAGTATGATGTTGGTTTGCGTGTAGTGTCCATTGTCTGACTGTGTGCATGGTTTGGCGCTTGACTGCCGGTGTCTGTGGACTGGTGCTTGTCTGGCGGTGTCTGCGGGCTGGTGCTTGACTGGCGGTGTGCGTGGTCTGGTGTTTGGTTGGCGGTGTGCGTGCTCTTGCGCTTGCCTGGTGTTGTGTTTGGATTTGTCTTTGGCTGGTGGTGTTCGTGGAGTGGTGCTTGACTGGTGGTGTGTGTGGAGGGGCGCTTGGCTGGTGGTGTGCATGGAGTGGTACTTGGCTGTCTGTGCACGGAGTGGTGCTTGGCTGGCGGTGTGTGTGGAGTGGTGCTTGGCTGGCGGTGTGTGTGGAGTGGCGCTTGGCTGGACGGTGTGCGTGGAGTGGTACTTGGCTGTCTGTGCACGGAGTGGTGCTTGGCTGGCGGTGTGTGTGGAGTGGTGCTTGGCTGGCGGTGTGTGTGGAGTGGCGCTTGGCTGGACGGTGTGCGTGGAGTGGTACTTGGCTGTCTGTGCACGGAGTGGTGCTTGGCTGGTGTTGTGTTTGTGGAGTGGCGCTTGGCTGGTGGTGTGTGTGGAGGGGCGCTTGGCTGGTGGTGTGCATGGAGTGGTACTTGGCTGTCTGTGCACGGAGTGGTGCTTGGCTGGCGGTGTGTGTGGAGTGGTGCTTGGCTGGCGGTGTGTGTGGAGTGGCGCTTGGCTGGACGGTGTGCATGGAGTGGTACTTGGCTGTCTGTGCACGGAGTGGTGCTTGGCTGGCGGTGTGTGTGGAGTGGTGCTTGGCTGGCGGTGTGTGTGGAGTGGCGCTTGGCTGGACGGTGTGCGTGGAGTGGCACTTGGCTGGACGGTGTGCGTGGAGTGGTACTTGGCTGTCTGTGCACGGAGTGGTGCTTGGCTGGCGGTGTGTGTGGAGTGGTGCTTGGCTGGCGGTGTGTGTGGAGTGGCGCTTGGCTGGACGGTGTGCGTGGAGTGGTACTTGGCTGTCTGTGCACGGAGTGGTGCTTGGCTGGCGGTGTGTGTGGAGTGGTGCTTGGCTGGCGGTGTGTGTGGAGTGGCGCTTGGCTGGACAGTGTGCGTGGAGTGGTACTTGGCTGTCTGTGCACGGAGTGGTGCTTGGCTGGCGGTGTGTGTGGAGTGGCGCTTGGCTGGTGGTGTGTTTGTGGAGTGGCGCTTGGCTGGTGGTGTGTGTGGAGGGGCGCTTGGCTGGTGGTGTGCATGGAGTGGTACTTGGCTGTCTGTGCACGGAGTGGTGCTTGGCTGGCGGTGTGTGTGGAGTGGCGCTTGGCTGGTGGTGTGCGTGGAGTGATGCTTGGCTGGTGGTGTGTGTGGAGTGGTACTTGGCTGTCGGTGTGCGCTGAGTGATGTTTGGCTGGCGGTGTGCATGGTCTGGTGCTTGGATGGTGGTGTGGGTGGACTGGCACTCGGCAGGCGGTGTGTGAGTAGGTACTTTCTGTTGGTCACTACACACACTGCTAGTTGAGTGACACTCCAAACAGTCCATCATTTTGTGTAGTTGCAGTGTCCGAAATGTGGGCGTGTGAAAGTGATGGGCCCTTGAATGGCGCTGTTTGCTGGTGTGAGTGTTGGAATGTGATGGGTCCGCGGCTGGCGGTGTGAATGTTTTGTATGTGTCACGCGTACGAAAGGTGTATGAATGGCCTGTAAAGCGGTTGGTGCCTTGACGTGGCTTTACAGCTCACGAGCTGAGAGTCAGTGGTTCAGTTTATCATACTTTCAATTATACACAGTGTATTTCATTTTTGTGAAATTACTTGCGTATCCAATTGTATGTACTGAATCATCACTCACCCTCGTGCCAAATCCAACCAGTATGTGTGTGTGCTTGCGGATTAGATGGGTGTGTAGTAATAATTTTTTTTCTCTTTCTGCAGTAGGGTGTACCTTGCCCCTTATTGTGATTGTTGTTATGTGTTGCTTTTCCATTCGGATGGTGTCAATGGTCTGGTTTGTATCAGGTATGAAAGGTGCGTGAATGGCCTGTAAAACGGTTGGTGCCTTGTCGTCGCTTTACAGCTCACGAGTTGCGAGTCACTGGTTCGGTTTTTATGCATTTATTTATTGACAGAGCATTTAATTTTTTTGAAATATCTTGTTAATAAAATTTTATGTACTGAACCATCACTCGCCCTCGTGCCAAATCCAACCTGTATGTGTGTGTCTTTGAGGAATAGATAGCCGTGCTTGAATGTTTGACTTTTGAGTAACTCTGTTAAGGTGTGGTATCCTTTTACTCGGGAGAACAAGGGGAACGCAGGGTGGTAGGACTTTTTTGCCGGCACGGCGATCCCACGCCAAAATGTTTGAAAAAGTGCTATTTTTACCTATTTTTAAGGTTTGCAAGGAGTTCTGGGTAGGAAAACATTGGGGGACCCACACATGCCATACCTCCCTGGACTCTCCCGGGTGTCTAGTTTTCAGAACTGTTTGGGTTTGCTACTTTCCAAAGAATACCACCCAGCCCCGGGCCAAAAACTCAGGTGCCCCCCCCCCCCCCAAAATCAAAGTTATATTGCTTCAGGGTATTTTATATTCACCACCGTTAGATTTGGACCTTTTCCTGTTGCAGCCACTATGGCTACCCACGCAAGTGAGGTACCGTTTTTATCGGGAGACCTGGGGGAACGCTGGGTGGGAGGTAATTTGTGTGAGACCAGTGATGCCACGCTTTCCCAGACTACAACGTGTGAAAAAATTGACTTTTTTCTGCTAAAATTGAGGTTTGCAAGGGATTCTGGGTAAAGGAACGTTGGAGGATCCACGCAAGCCATACCTCCTTGGAAGCCCCCGGGTGTCTACTTTTCAGAAATGTGTGGGTTTGGTAGGTTTCCATAGATGGCTGTCTCGCACGGGGCCAGAAACCCAGGTAACCGCTCTTGCAAAAGCTGGTGAAATTAACAATGATGAAAATGTTAAGTCCACCAGCTTTTGCAAGAGGGGTTACCTTGGTTTTTGGCCCCGTGCAAGACAGCCATCTAGGGAAACCTACCAATCCCACACATTTCTGAAAAGTAGACACCCGGGGGCTTCCAAGGAGGTATGGCTTGCGTGGATCCTCCAACGTTCCTTTACCCAGAATCCCTTGCAAACCTCATTTTTTGCTTGGAAAAAATCAGTTTTTTCACACGTTTTAGTGTGGGAAAGCGTGGCATCACTGGGCTCACACAAATTACCTCCCACCCAGCGTTCCCCAAGGTCTCCCGATAAAAATGGTACCTCACTTGCGTGGGTAGGCATAGCGGCTGCTTTAGGAAAAGGCCCAATTCATACTGTGGAGACCAAAACATTACCTTTAGCCAAATAATCTTATTTTTTGAGGGGGTCACCTGAGCTTTTGGCCCGGGGCTTGGCAGGCATCTTTGGAAACTACCAAACCCAAACAGTTCTGAGAACTAGACACCCGGGGGAGTCCAGGGAGGTATGGCATGCGTGGGTCCCCCAATGTTTTCCTACCCAGAAACCCCTGCAAACCTGAAATTTTGGTCAAAAAACCCACTTTTCCATACTTTTTTGGGTGGGATCTCGCTGCCGGAACAAATGTCCTACCACCCAGTGTTTCCCTTGTTCTCCCGAGTAAAATGATACCTCACTTGTGTGGGTGGGCCAAAGGCATGTGACTCAGGCTGGGGTGCTTAATTTGTAAAACTTAAATATGACTAAAAACTACTTTTTTCAAAATTCATTTTTGGCGTGTTCTGCTTTGGGGCACCCACACAAGTGAGGTATCCTTTTAATCGGGAGAACAAGGGGAACGCAGGGTGGTAGGACTTTTTTGCCGGCACGGCGATCCCACGCCAAAATGTTTGGAAAAGTGCTATTTTTACCTATTTTTAAGGTTTGCAAGGAGTTCTGGGTAGGAAAACTTTGGGGGACCCACACATGCCTTACCTCCCTGGACTCTCCCGGGTGTCTAGTTTTCAGAACTGTTTGGGTTTGCTACTTTCCAAAGAATACCACCCAGCCCCGGGCCAAAAACTCAGGTGCCCCCCCCCAAAATCAAAGTTATATTGCTTCAGGGTATTTTATATTCACCACCGTTAGATTTGGACCTTTTCCTGTTGCAGCCACTATGGCTACCCACGCAAGTGAGGTACTGTTTTTATTGGGAGACCTGGGGGAACGCTGGGTGGGAGGTAATTTGTGTGAGACCAGTGATGCCACGCTTTCCCAGACTACAACGTGTGAAAAAATTGACTTTTTTCTGCTAAAATTGAGGTTTGCAAGGGATTCTGGGTAAAGGAACGTTGGAGGATCCACGTAAGCCATACCTCCTTGGAAGCCCCCGGGTGTCTACTTTTCAGAAATGTGTGGGTTTGGTAGGTTTCCATTGATGGCTGTCTCGCACGGGGCCAGAAACCCAGGTAACCGCTCTTGCAAAAGCTGGTGAAATTAACAATGGTGAAAATGTTAAGTCCACCAGCTTTTGCAAGAGGGGTTACCTGGGTTTTTGGCCCCGTGCGAGACAGCCATCTAGGGAAACCTACCAATCCCACACATTTCTGAAAAGTAGACACCCGGGGGCTTCCAAGGAGGTATGGCTTGCTTGGATCCTCCAACGTTCCTTTACCCAGAATCCCTTGCAAACCTCATTTTTTGCTTGGAAAAAATCAGTTTTTTCACACGTTTTAGTGTGGGAAAGCGTGGCATCACTGGGCTCACACAAATTACCTCCCACCCAGCGTTCCCCAAGGTCTCCCGATAAAAATGGTACCTCACTAGCGTGGGTAGGCATAGCAGCTGCTTTAGGAAAAGGCCCAATTCATACTGTGGAGACCAAAACATTACCTTTAGCCAAATAATCTTATTTTTTGAGGGGGTCACCTGAGCTTTTGGCCCGGGGCTTGGCAGGCATCTTTGGAAACTACCAAACCCAAACAGTTATGAGAACTAGACACCCGGGGGAGTCCAGGGAGGTATGGCATGCGTGGGTCCCCCAATGTTTTCCTACCCAGAAACCCCTGCAAACCTGAAATTTTGGTCAAAAAACCCACTTTTCCAAACTTTTTTGGGTGGGATCTCGCTGCCGGAACAAATGTCCTACCACCCAGTGTTTCCCTTGTTCTCCCGAGTAAAATGATACCTCACTTGTGTGGGTGGGCCAAAGGCATGTGACTCAGGCTGGGGTGCTTAATTTGTAAAACTTAAATATGACTAAAAACTACTTTTTTCAAAATTCATTTTTGGCGTGTTCTGCTTTGGGGCACCCACACAAGTGAGGTATCCTTTTACTCAGGAGAACAAGGGGAACGCAGGGTGGTAGGACATTTTTGCCGGCACGGCGATCCCACGCCAAAAAGTTTGGAAAAGTGCTATTTTTACCTAATTTTAAGGTTTGCAAGGAGTTCTGGGTAGGAAAACATTGGGGGACCCACGCATGCCATACCTCCCTGGACTCCCCCCGGTGTCTAGTTTTCAGAACTGTTTGGGTTTGCTACTTTGCAAAGAATACCACCGAGCCCCGGGCCACAAACTCAGATGCCCCCCCCCCCCCAAATCAAGGTAGTTTTGCAATAAGGTAATGTAAATTCACCACCGTACGATTTGAACCGTTTCCTGTTGCAGCCACTATGCAGAGCTACAGCGCAAAAACAAAAGGTAGTCTTTTTGTCCGAATCGTGCTAAATTTCACTGGGAATTTGAGGTGCGACCATGCTGCGTTTTGCGCTGTTTCATGTCGCAGCCACTATGCCTACCCACGCAAGTGAGGTACCATTTTTTTCGGGAGACCTGGGGGCACGCTGGGTGGGTGGAAATTTGTTGATCCACGCAGATTCCAGAACTTTCCACCACAGAAATTTGAGGAAAATGTGTTTTTTTGGTCAAATTGTTATGTTTGCAAGGGATTCTGGGTAACAAAACCTGGGAGTAGGCAGACGAGTCACCCCATCCTGAATTGCCCTGGGTGTCTAGTTTTCAAAAATGTATAGGGTTGCTAGATTTCCCTAGGTGCTGGCAGAGCTACGGCGCAAAAACAAAAGGTAGTCTTTTTGTCCGAATCGTGCTAAATTTCACTGGGAAATTGAAGTGCGACCATGCTGCGTTTTGCGCTGTTTCATGTCGCAGCCACTATGCCTACCCACGCAAGTGAGGTACCATTTTTTTCGGGAGACCTGGGGGCACGCTGGGTGGGTGGAAATTTGTTGATCCACGCAGATTCCAGAACTTTCCACCACAGAAATGTGAGGAAAATGTGTTTTTTTGGTCAAATTTTTATGTTTGCAAGGGATTCTGGGTAACAAAACCTGGGGGTAGGCAGACGAGTCACCCCATCCTGAATTGCCCTGGGTGTCTAGTTTTCAAAAATTTATAGGGTTGCTAGATTTCCCTAGGTGCTGGCAGAGCTACGGCGCAAAAACAAAAGGTAGTCTTTTTGTTCGAATCGTGCTAAATTTCACTGGGAATTTGAGGTGCGACCATGCTGCGTTTTGCACTGTTTCATGTCGCAGCCACTATGCCTACCCACGCAAGTGAGGTACCATTTTTTTGGTCAAATTTTTATGTTTGCAAGGGATTCTGGGTAACAAAACCTGGGGGTAGGCAGACGAGTCACCCCATCCTGAATTGCCCTGGGTGTCTAGTTTTAAAAAATGTATAGGGTTGCTAGATTTCCCTAGGTGCTGGCAGAGCTACGGCGCAAAAACAAAAGGTAGTCTTTTTGTCCGAATCGTGCTAAATTTCACTGGGAATTTGAGGTGCGACCATGCTGCGTTTTGCGCTGTTTCATGTCGCAGCCACTATGCCTACCCACGCAAGTGAGGTACCATTTTTTTTGGGAGACCTGGGGGCATGCTGGGTGGGTGGAAATTTGTTGATCCATGCAGATTCCAGAACTTTCCACCACAGAAATGTGAGGAAAATGTGTTTTTTTGGTCAAATTGTTATGTTTGCAAGGGATTCTGGGTAACAAAACCTGGGGGTAGGCAGACGAGTCACCCCATCCTGAATTTCCCTGGGTGTCTAGTTTTCAAAAATGTATAGGGTTGCTAGATTTCCCTAGGTGCTGGCAGAGCTACGGCGCAAAAACAAAAGGTAGTCTTTTTGTCCGAATCGTGCTAAATTTCACTGGGAATTTGAGGTGCGACCATGCTGCGTTTTGCGCTGTTTCATGTCGCAGCCACTATGCCTACCCACGCAAGTGAGGTACCATTTTTTTCGGGAGACCTGGGGGCATGCTGGGTGGGTGGAAATTTGTTGATCCACGCAGATTCCAGAACTTTCCACCACAGAAATTTGAGGAAAATGTGTTTTTTTGGTCAAATTTTTTTGTTTGCAAGGGATTCTGGGTAACAAAACCTGGGGGTAGGCAGACGAGTCACCCCATCCTGAATTACCCTGGGCGTCTAGTTTTCAAAAATGTATAGGGTTGCTAGATTTCCCTAGGTGCTGGCAGAGCTACGGCGCAAAAACAAAAGGTAGTCTTTTTGTCCGAATCGTCCTAAATTTCACTGGGAATTTGAGGTGCGACCATGCTGCGTTTTGCGCTGTTTCATGTCGCAGCCACTATGCCTACCCACGCAAGTGAGGTACCATTTTTTTCGGGAGACCTGGGGGCACGCTGGGTGGGTGGAAATGTGTTGATCCACGCAGATTCCAGAACTTTCCACCACAGAAATGTGAGGAAAATGTGTTTTTTTGGTCAAATTTTTATGTTTGCAAGGGATTCTGGGTAACAAAACCTGGGGGTAGGGAGACGAGTCACCCCATCCTGAATTGCCCTGGGTGTCTAGTTTTAAAAAATGTATAGGGTTGCTAGATTTCCCTAGGTGCTGGCAGAGCTACGGCGCAAAAACAAAAGGTAGTCTTTTTGTCCGAATCGTCCTAAATTTCACTGGGAATTTGAGGTGCGACCATGCTGCGTTTTGCGCTGTTTCATGTCGCAGCCACTATGCCTACCGACGCAAGTGAGGTACCATTTTTTTCGGGAGACCTGGGGGCACGCTGGGTGGGTGGAAATGTGTTGATCCACGCAGATTCCAGAACTTTCCACCACAGAAATGGTAGGAAAATGTGTTTTTTTGGTCAACTTTTTATGTTTGCAAGGGATTCTGGGTAACAAAACCTGGGGGTAGGCAGACGAGTCACCCCATCCTGAATTGCCCTGGGTGTCTAGTTTTCAAAAATGTATAGGGTTGCTAGATTTCCCTAGGTGCTGGCAGAGCTACGGCGCAAAAACAAAAGGTAGTCTTTTTGTCCGAATCGTGCTAAATTTCACAGGGAATTTGAGGTGCGACCATGCTGCGTTTTGCGCTGTTTCATGTCGCAGCCACTATGCCTACCCACGCAAGTGAGGTACCATTTTTTCGGGAGACCTGGGGGCACGCTGGGTGGGTGGAAATTTGTTGATCCACGCAGATTCCAGAACTTTCCACCACAGAAATGTGAGGAAAATGTGTTTTTTTGGTCAAATATTTATGTTTGCAAGGGATTCTGGGTAACAAAACCTGGGGGTAGGCAGACGAGTCACCCCATCCTGAATTGCCCTGGGTGTCTAGTTTAAAAAAATGTATAGGGTTGATAGATTTCCTTAGGTGCTGGCAGAGCTACGGCGCAAAAACAAAAGGTAGTCTTTTTGTCCGAATCGTGCTAAATTTCACTGGGAATTTGAGGTGCGACCATGCTGCGTTTTGCGCTGTTTCATGTCGCAGCCACTATGCCTACCCACGCAAGTGAGGTACCATTTTTTTTGGGAGACCTGGGGGCATGCTGGGTGGGTGGAAATTTGTTGATCCATGCAGATTCCAGAACTTTCCACCACAGAAATGTGAGGAAAATGTGTTTTTTTGGTCAAATTGTTATGTTTGCAAGGGATTCTGGGTAACAAAACCTGGGAGTAGGCAGACGAGTCACCCCATCCTGAATTGCCCTGGGTGTCTAGTTTTCAAAAATGTATAGGGTTGCTAGATTTCCCTAGGTGCTGGCAGAGCTACGGCGCAAAAACAAAAGGTAGTCTTTTTGTCCGAATCGTGCTAAATTTCACTGGGAAATTGAGGTGCGACCATGCTGCGTTTTGCGCTGTTTCATGTCGCAGCCACTATGCCTACCCACGCAAGTGAGGTACCATTTTTTTTGGGAGACCTGGGGGCACGCTGGGTGGGTAGAAATTTGTTGATCCACGCAGATTCCAGAACTTTCCACCACAGAAATGTGAGGAAAATGTGTTTTTTTGGTCAAATGTTTATGTTTGCAAGGGATTCTGGGTAACAAACCCTGGGGGTAGGCAGACGAGTCACCCCATCCTGAATTGCCCTGGGTGTCTAGTTTTCAAAAATGTATAGGGTTGCTAGATTTCCCTAGGTGCTGGCAGAGCTACGGCGCAAAAACAAAAGGTACTCTTTTTGTCCGAATCGTGCTAAATTTCACTGGGAATTTGAGGTGCGACCATGCTGCGTTTTGTGCTGTTTCATGTCGCAGCCACTATGCCTATCCACGCAAGTGAGGTACCATTTTTTTCGGGAGACCTGGGGGCACGCTGGGTGGGTGGAAATTTGTTGATCCACACAGATTCCAGAACTTTCCACCACAGAAATGTGAGGAAAATGTGATTTTTTTGGTCAAATTTTTATGTTTGCAAGGGATTCTGGGTAACAAAACCTGGGGGTAGGCAGACGAGTCACCCCATCCTGAATTGCCCTGGGTGTCTAGTTTTCAAAAATGTATAGGGTTGCTAGATTTCCCTAGGTGCTGGCAGAGCTACGGCGCAAAAACAAAAGGTAGTCTTTTTGTCCGAATCGTGCTAAATTTCACTGGGAATTTGAGGTGCGACCATGCTGCGTTTTGCGCTGTTTCATGTCGCAGCCACTATGCCTAACCACGCAAGTGAGGTACCATTTTTTTCGGGAGACCTGGGGGCACGCTGGGTGGGTGGAAATGTGTTGATCCACGCAGATTCCAGAACTTTCCACCACAGAAATGTGAGGAAAATGTGTTTTTTTGGTCAAATGTTTATGTTTGCAAGGGATTCTGGGTAACAAAACCTGGGGGTAGGCAGACGAGTCACCCCATCCTGAATTGCCCTGGGTGTCTACTTTTCAAAAATGTATAGGGTTGCTAGATTTCCCTAGGTGCAGGCAGTGCTACGGCGCAAAAACAAAAGGTAGCCTTTTTGTCCGAATCATGCTAAATTTCACTGGGAAATTGAGGTGCGACCATGCTGCGTTTTGCGCTGTTTCATGTCGCAGCCACTATGCCTACCCACGCAAGTGAGGTACCATTTTTTTCGGGAGACCTGGGGTCACGCTGGGTGGGTGGAAATTTGTTGATCCACGCAGATTCCAGAACTTTCCACCACAGAAATGTGAGGAAAATGTGTTTTTTTGGTCAAATGTTTTTGTTTGCAAGGGATTCTGGGTAACAAAACCTGGGGGTAGGCAGACGAGTCACCCCATCATGAATTCCCCTGGGTGTCTAGTTTTCAAAAATGTATAGGTTTGCTAGGTTTCCCTAGGTGCTGGCTGAGCTACGGCTCAAAAACAAAAGGTAGTCTCTTTGTCCAAAGAACGTAAAATTTCACTGGGAAATTGAGGTGCGACCACGTTGCATTTTGTGCCGTTTCCTGTCGTAAGCACAAGGCCGACCCACACAAGTGAGGTACCGTTTTTATCGGGAGACCTGGGGGAACGCTGGGTGGGTGGAAATTTGTTGATCCACGCAGAGTCCAGAACTTTCCACCACAGAAATGTGAGGAAAATGTGTTTATTTTGTCAAAATCTTAGCTTTGCAAGGGATTCTGGGTAACAAAACCTGGTGGTAGGCAGTCGAGTCACCCCATCCTAAATTCCCCTGGGTGTCTACTTTTCAAAAATGTATAGGTTTGCTAGGTTTCCCTAGGTGCCGGCAGAGCTAGGGTGCAAAAACTACAGGTAGGCACTTTGCCAAATAAGGGTCAATTTGTAACTGCAAAATTTAGGTGTGACCACATTGCATTTTGCGCCGTTTCCTGTCGCAGGCACAAGGCCGACCCACACAAGTTAGGTACCGTTTTTATCGGGACACTTGGGGTAATTCAGATTTGTAAATCAACTGTTATTACCAATTGACCTTTCATGCATTTCTCCCTTTCAATGAAAGACATTGTGTAAAAAAAAAATCTTGATGAAAAATGACCAATAATTCTCATGCTAGTATGAGTATTCCCAACTTTGAAAATGTGCAATTATATACTGTTTCTGAACTCTATAATTTGTACCCAATTCAGAAATACATAGGTGTCTTTCATACAGATTTTTCCATGTATACATTTTCCAAGACAAAGTGCACTATACCCAGTAAATGAAAAAATACCATTGCAAGTTGCTGCTCAGTTTTTGGATCTGGGTTCGTCGGGTTCTTGATGAAACTACAAGTCCTATATATCCCCACAACCAGGAAGGTCTAACAAATGTAACGGTATATTGCTTTCCAAGAGCTGTCAAAATTAGAAAAAGTTATAGGTGAAAACGTTGAGACAAAAGGCTGTTTTTTTCAACAAAATTTCAAATATTCCAATATCTAACTGTTAGTTTCTATAACGAAACCTTCATGGATTTAGACAAATGACCCCTTTCTGAATTCAGAATTTTGTCTAGTTTTCGAAAATGTAAAGCTTTCCAGGATCCATTATTGCTTTCAAACTCATTTCTACCATTAACTGGAAGGAGGTGGAAAGCTCTAAAAATAGCAAAAATAGGCTATGTCACAGAAAAATGCCAAAACTGAGTGAAAAATTCGGTTCTCTGACAAAAGTCTGTCATTCCCTGAAAGCTGAGAAAATTGAGATTTCAGCCCCACAAACCCTTTTGTGATACCATTTTCAGGGTAAAACCCAGAGGCTTTCATTTGCAGCCCGTTTTTCCCATTTTTCTGAAAAAAACAAAAAAATCACTATATTGTGGTTAATTTCTGGGACCCCTCCAAGGGAATCCACAAACCCTGGGCGCCTTTAGAATCCACATGATGTTGGAAGAAAAGGACGCAAATTTGGCGTGGATACCTTATGTGGTCAAAAAGTTACAAGGGCCTAAGCGCGCACTACTCCAAAACGCCAAAAAAAGGCTTAGCACAGGAGGGGAAAAGGCCTAGCAGCGAAGGGGTTAAACAGCATGAGTGATGAGTCTGGATTGGCTGGAGCTGGCTGGCTCTCTGCTCCAAAAGGCACTGAAGGCATGTGCCTGCTCTCCAACCCAGCTATCTAAGACAGCTGAATTGGATAGGTTTGAATTGTACATGTCTGCTTGGCCGTAGCAAGTTAGCTGGCTAAACCAACATTCACAATGTTGCAGCAGAAAACTTACTAAAATGTATCTTACCACCTATAATAACCTAATATCATTGGGCCCCTTTCCTAATACACCTTATTTTAATGACTTTCATCTGTTACCCACCATTATCATGCAAGTACGCAACTGGGGTCCTCCGGTGGATCTTTTTGTTGAGCTGATAGGAAATAGAATACTCCGAAGATGTAGGCAATTATCCTATGAGTAACTGGAATATTTAAATGCTAATCTAACCGTAATCTTCACAATTCAATAATCAAAACTGTCTTCTTGTATAGATTCCTTAGGATAACGAATATAACCAAAAGAATGAGACAGAATCAATAATGATAATTCAGGAAAAACATTTATCTATTGCCTCAGATTGCATAGACAGGTACGAAACACATTTGAGGTTGGATTTAATGATGGGTTTGTTAATGCAAGTAATCACACAGTTTAGCACAGATCAGTTTTAACAACAACGATTCAGCCTACAAAGGAAAATACAGATTTCATTTATCAATCATTCAAACCAAGCAAGGTAGTTCGCTTCAGGTCTGTCCTCAGATCTCTCAGTCCAAGTTCAAGCTGCAGCACCACATGCCACAGCAGGAGTCAGATAACCCCTCAGCCGAGATAGCCAGTAAAGTTCAGTACATCAGAGTATTCCATCAAAAGTGGAAACGGTAATAGGAAATGATAATAAGATAACGAGAGTCAGTCTGACAGCATGCTGGGCAAGAAGGTAAAAAATGACAGCCAGCCACAGTCTCCTCCTTGATGGGGCAATCATACACCAATTGTTCCAGGTTTACACCCCTATAATGTATCAATTCCATCAGTTCATGGGGTTTTCATTGATCACTTACGGTGGGCTGTTGTGGGGTGTTCAGTAAATCATACAATTCCAGTTAAGTTAAGTAATCCTTTTTATAAATCTCATTAATATTAATTCCCTCCATTTAGTTAGCATTTCATCACTTCCACGGAAGTAGGAGGTACTTGTATCTGTCCATAGTCAGTTCGTTCCCAGGTGCCTTCCCCTGGGTTTGCAACATTATTTGCTTCATTTGTAATGAATATGCTTCTAGTGAGAAGTGAATTCATTGTGAACTAGAGCAGAAGTGAAACTTTGCAGAAAGTTCTCATAGGGCTTAGGTGACTGCCACACATGATTTTTACATTAGCGAACAGGAAAAATTTCAAAGGCCTACATGAAAAATAGCTGAATCATTATTGTGTTAATATTCATTAAAGGAAAAATCATACATTTGCATCTTCATTTCATCTTCTCCATTAATTCAGTTATGACTAATTTCATGAATTACATGTCAGTATTAAGCAGTACTAAAAAAATAAATGTGCTCATCTTTTTTGGCACATTATCATGCAAGCATAATTTTAACGTGACATTTTTCATTGCATGCATTATTTTACATAAGCGTTTCAAAGGCTCATAATCATTCTATGTCAGTTCTTCATAGCAAAGAACATGTTCTGCATTTCTCTAGTACAACTATATCAATATTACGTTCCTTTTAATGCACATTTGATTGTTATTCGCAAAACTCTCTATATATTAATTTCATTTTCATCTTTTTCCGCATCACACAAATGCATCAGCATGAAATTCTCGTTTTTTCTTATTTTATTTATATTTTTGTATCATTTGTCTGAAACACTGCATGCTTTTACGATGCAGTATGCAAACTGTTCTCGACAAGTAGGCTATTATGTCTCATCCAGTAAAAAGTGTTATAAATGATTTTTCCAGGTAGGAATTGGTAAAGATAGATGCCAGAGAACGCCCAGTCTCCATGAACACTTCAAACTGAAGTGGCCACTACTCACTGCTGACAATCAGCAACAGTGACACATTTCCCCAGCCCCCACCGCCCAGTCTCCATGAACACTTCAAACTGAAGTGGCCACTACTCACTGCTGACAATCAGCAACAGTGACACATTTCCCCAGCCCCCACCGCCCAGGCTCCATGAACACTTCAAACTGAAGAGGCCACTACTCACTGCTGACAATCAGCAGCAGTGACACATCTCCCCAGCCCCCACAAAACGTTTGATGGCAGAGAGTAAAAAATAAAATGGTAATAACAACATTGTATTACCATTTTAGCTTTCATGCTTTCCGCCCAGCAGAGTGTGTGGGGGGGAGGGGGGTCGGGGGGGGGGGGGGGTGACTGTTCTCTGCTCACGTGGAGGAACCGCCACTGAAGAAAGGTATTAGAGTCTCTGGAACTCATTGTCTAAGCAACTGTTTATACGCTGTTTGAGTCCAGTTTCTAGGCCTGCTCATGCATTTATTAAACTTATGGTCGCAAAAACTGCACTGAATTGATAATATTTTTTTCTTGCCCGATTAACGGTAGCCAGGGACTGCAATTGCCACACCTGGTTTGTCACTACCGGCACTGTCTAAGGGGCATATTATCAAGAACGGCGTTAAAATTATCACCGCTTTGGTGGCGGGAAACTGCTGCTAAATCGGCTATAATGGGCTTGATAATATGCCCTTAAGAATTCCCATAGCAGCCCATGTTCTGGTGTTAACCTGGGCTTCTATGGGAATTCACAAGGGCATATTATCAAGCCCATTATCGCCGCTTTAGCGTCAGTTTCCCGCCACCAAAGCGGCGATAATTTTAACGTTGTTCTTGATAATATGCACCTAAGAGTCTTAAGCAGCAGCTGAAAAGAAAGTAAACAGGACCCTACATTACCACTTGTTTACAGTTGTCACTCCTTGTACACACCGGCAGAAGGAAGCTGTTGAGCTGACACATGTGATACGAGGGGTCAACGCTGTGATGTCATCGGAGGTCAAAGGGAGTTTGACAGAACCCACCACATCTGACATTTGCTTAATCATGCTGCGAGCCTTCCAATTTTCTTATAGCTGAATTTCAGACTAAAGCCTGGTGATATCATTTATAGTGTTCAGCAGAATGGGATCACACCGGATTCGGGTCCTTTGCATACTAAATGACTAAAACACGCTCTAATATTTACATAGGTTCATAATTGCTATTTCACTCTCTTAATTCCATGTAAAAAAAAATCATGGCTTTCTCAAAATTATGTTGCATAACTCGCAGTGCGTGTAAACCAGCCAGACAACCTCACTGCATCAAATAATACATCATTTTAGAATGACCTTGACAGGCCATTTTATTTATTCATTTAGAAAATTGCTTGCGATTGAGTGCCAGCTGCAAACGGATGCTGTTATTATGAAGTTTCCCAAGAAAAATCGAAGCAGAGTTTACTTTTCGCTGCCCTTGTTGATGCCTGCAGCATCTGCTCCGCTGGCTGATGGTTTCAGCCTTGGTGTTTTCATCCTTACGTTTTTTCCTGTAAAGTTTCATTCTTCTAATCTTTGATGTCTGACTTCTCATAACCTCTGATTCTATGGCGGTGTGTCCCTTTTACAGTATTTAATGTTTTTTTTTATAGCTGAGTAGATTGCTTTTTGGGGGAATTTTTGTTAACATATGCCCCTTTCTGGGTTCCAGTGGCATCCCTTTAATGAGCGTTTCCTTCTGGTTTTTAGTATTCAGCATGCTTCTCCCTCTATGTAATTTATTTTCATGACAGTCTTTCTTTCCCAATGGAACTGGCAAATCCAGTGAACCTGCGGGTGACCGGTGTCAGACACTGTGGGTATTTACTTTTGATGAGGTTTTCAGTTGTTTCAATTTTAATGCAAGCTTGGAGGTTTCCCTTCAGGTGTAATGAGTCCACATTTCATAGATTTCTGACGCCTTGAAGCTCCTGCACGACCTAGGCTAGACGAAGTAAACTCACTATTTACCAATTAGCCATGAACAACAAGAAAGTGAGCCAAAAAAATCCACCCACCTCCCCCAAATTTGAGCCATATAGAACCAAACATGTGAGCAAAATAAGAGATCTTGACCATTTCTAGGCAGGGATATGAGAATTGTTCCCCCTATCATGTCGCATGCCACGTGTGCGGTATGCACCCTCTGCTGCCCCCTTTGGGTCTTGAACCCCTTCAACATCTCTTTTTGTCCACCCTCTAGGGCCTTTGGTATACCCCTTTTGCTTGCTTTTGTGGCCATTCCCTGGCACACCTGGCATGTGCTTGGTTTTAAAAAAAAAAATGTTTTACTATTTTATTCCACAGCAAATTAAAAAAAATACAGTACATGAATCAATTGAATTATTACTTCATGCCGGTACATTCATATAATCCGAAAATGGCCCCCATATATCCCTACCAATTTTCCGTGTATTCACCCCTTTAACGGCATACAGGCTAAATTCCAAATTAAATAAGCTAAACATTCTATTCCTCCATTGAAAAAAAGATGGAGGATCCACTTGAAGCCAAGCGGTTTTCATAGGTCCTTCAAGTTTATAGTCATCCCCCGGGGCCATGCCCTTTTACGTGCATAAGTTAGGAAAGGCCACCTTCATATTGAATGTACTTTGGGCTCAGAATGTTTCAGGGACCACACCCTTCCAAAATCTTGCAAGAGAGCAGGACCGGAAGCCATCTTGGGTAAGGCATTATAAATACTGTGCCTTCACCCAGCAGCCTTGTGTGATTACGGTTCCTACTAATTAAGTAAGACTGTGGGATTCGCCAACATATATATCAAAACTAGGGGACTGAGTCCACTCACACCATCAGAATATGTTGCCTCGATTCTTGGCTAGCTCACAGGGCGCTATCTAGACTCCTAAACCTCACAGGGTACCGGAGGGTGTCTGCAATCTTAGAACATAACCACCCTAATGCCCTCAAGGAAATCGTGGAAACAGATCTATCGTTTTGTGGTTATCTCAGGCATGTCCAAATGGACCACAAGAAATACACAAATTGGCATTTCAAACATTTATTGAAGCAATTGTATTCATGAGCAAAATATGTGTGCTGCAATTATTAGCAGAAGGAAACAAAATATTGTAACCAGCATTACAAGATTGGTGAAAAAGAAGAATAGTTCAACCATCATAATTATTGCAGTAATTATATAAATACATATATTTGTAATCATACTTAGCACTACCTATCCTAGAGAGCATAGTGAGGATGCGTTTCTGCCAGATACCTGGGAGTGGCCTAACTCCCCATTTACTTGTGTGCATGATTAATTCCGAAGCCAGGCTGGTGTAGAAAGGCCGCTGTCGCTCGCAGGATAGTGATGAGAGTCCGCAGGGCTAGAAGTCAGACACAGGCAAACAACAAGGATAATGCATGGAAATGCTCCTCTCCCAAACAATGGTTTGGGGGCAGTTTATATAATAAACATTGGACTCATTCACACTGTGCCTGAGTTCAGATGCCTATGTCATTGAGTATTCTACAGACTCAGAGCTGTATCCTAAAGGACAGCAAATGCAAGGGCAGTGTGCTCAGGGTACTTGGTCCTTGGACAAGATGTACAACGTTGTGGTAAAATGCCTTTAAAGAGATGCGTTTGTAAGGAAAACACTTTGAGTACATCATCACCCGCAGGCAAAATATGCTAAAAGGCACCATCTAAAAACATGTCAAGCTTAAACAAGAACACGTAAAAATGGGATAGTTTGTGCACAGGCCCTTTTAAGCCTCACTACGCTTGCTTGGCTTTAGACCCTGAGAGAGAAAGATGCTACAAGCAATAAGTCTTACCTCAGAAGATGAAAACCAACACTACAGGA
This sequence comes from Lissotriton helveticus, assembly GCF_964261635.1. Lineage (NCBI taxonomy): Eukaryota > Metazoa > Chordata > Amphibia > Caudata > Salamandridae > Lissotriton > Lissotriton helveticus. The sequence goes on along the minus strand of NC_136063.1, from coordinate 207,503,652 downwards.
ATACTCACCAGTGGAGTTGACACTGGTTCAGTCTTTGTTCCTTCCCACTGGCACAGAAACGTGCATTACGAATCCTGTGAAGAAAAGCATTATTAAAGTGAAAGCGAAGGCAGTGAGACAGTATTCTCGCTCCTATAAGGACAAGAAATGCTGGTAAACAGGTTAGTGCACTATAGCAAATACTTTCATAGGCTTTTGGCACATTTGCACAAAAAGGCATTGAGTGAGAGCTGGAAAGATTCAGGACTTGAATTTTGTTACGTGTGTTGCTTTAATTGACCCAAATCCTTTTTCTGTGTGTAAAGCTTAAACCTATTTGTACAAAACCGAAGTTCAGAGACTTTTAAGTAATATGAAAGTCCAGAATTTCATGAGAGGTCATAATAAACCTAATCTGCGGGAACTGCATATGGGGAAAATTGGTAACAAAATGATCATCTCCTTTGTTCTACAGAAAAGAAAATTAAAAGACAGGACATCATATAATGGCAACAAAAGGTGATCGAACAGAAGCAAAAGCCAGTAGGAATGTCGGGGGGGGGGAGTAGTGCTCTGGCGTAGAAGCGTGTGGTTCCCAAAATGAACAGGGGAGATACCTATTTGTTCTCTTCGTTCCCTCTCTCCAGAGCTCCAGAATATACATTTACAGAGGGCACAACTGAGAGGCCAGAGCCTTCTTGCCACTCACACATGATGTCCAATCAGACCCCCTACCTGGCAGTGGCAGTCCAGCCCACAGTGACGAGCTCCTGTCTTTCTTTCTCTCTAATCCCAACCTACCTTCCCTTCAAGGACCATCCTCAGACCGGTGTAGTCAGATATCGTGCTGGACAGGAGCCGCAAGGGGCTTCCAAAGAGGCTTGACATTCAGGTGAGTGGAATTGATTTGACACCCCCTCCTCCCTGGAAGAAATTGTACAAAATAATGCTTTGCCAGCACGTTTTTAAAAGAATTTGGTCACTCAGCTGCATCTTTACTAGCTTTTCCTTCTTTCTTTCCTACCCGCCTTCTTACATTGTATCTATCCTTTTTTTCTATGGCCTTTCTTTCCTTTATTTATTATTCTTTTTTATCCTCTATTTCTGTCATTCATTCCTGCAATCAACCTTTTTACCTTTCTTTCCTTCTTTTTATAATTTTCTTTCATTCAACTCTTTTAATTTCTTCTGTTTATCTTGCTTTCCTCCTGCCCTTCCTTCTTTCACTCCATTGTGCCTTCTTGCTACTTGTGTGCCCTTCTATATTTTATTTTCATTCCTTCTCTCCATATTTCCTTCATTTTCCCTTCCCCATTCATTTTTGTATTCCTTACTTATCTTCTTCCTGACATTCCTTATTCCTTTCCTTCTTTTTTCTCTTCTCCTGTCATACATTTCGTTACTCTTCCTTTCTTTTCATCCCTTTATTTCACACTCCTCTTTTCCATATTTCCCTTTTGATACTTCATTTTGGTTTCCTGTTTTCTTTTCCTCCTATTTTTCTTCCATACTTTTGTTGTTACTTGCTTTCCTTCCTGCCATCTTTCTTTCTGTTTTTTACTTTCTTTCCCTCTATTTTTTATCTTCCTTTCTCCATTTTTTTCTCTTTTTCTTTTTTCTACTTTGTACCTTCCTTTCCTCCCATTCTTCGTTTGTGATCTTGCTTCCTTCTTTGCAGTCTTTATAATTTTTCATTGCCATCATTTCTCTTTCCTTCTATCACATTTGGCCCCTTTGCCCAAGTCCAGAGCTTTGCTCTGCATCTTTTTTCCAGCAATATTTATTAGCTTTGGCTTTTACCGTGTGACTTGCAAATCATAGCTAAAAGACAAATAATGGGCAAAGAACAACAATTTATTCTGGCCCCGCTGAAACTGGTATAATGTGTTCCACTCTGCTCCTGATCAGCAATGTCAGAGCTTTATTTAATGCTATTGAAGGAGACCAGACTAATAAACTATAAAGGAGAGGATGCAATCTAAAGTGAAATACCTGGTGTAGCAGAAGCAACAAGGCTTTCCTCAAATTATAGGGTTGTGGTGCATGTGCAACATCCCCAAAACAAAATTACAGTTTGCAAATAAATGATTTTAAAGTTCTAAACCAAGTAAAAGCATTGGGCACAGTATGTTATGTTATGTTATGTTATATATTTATTTCTATAGCGCACGGCTACTCCAAGGGAGTGTCCCGGCGCTTTATCGAGGCAGCTCAGAATAAAAAACATAACACTGATGCAGACAACAAACAAAGTGAAAAAAGAAAGAGAATCCTAAAGATTAAAAAGCCAGGTCTTCAGGCCTTTCCTGAACAGGAGCAAATTCGAGGAGGATCGTAACGCCAAAGGCAGGGTGTTCCACAACTGAGGGGCCCTCAGGCTAAAGGAGCGAACCCCAGTGCGTGCCTTCCTCACTCGTGGCACCATGGCCAGAAACAAAGACTCTGAGCGCAGTGCTCTAGTCGGACGATAGAAGGCCAACCTGCGGTGTAGATACTTTGCTCCTGTGCCAAATAGCGCCTCATGCGCCAAGGTCAAAGCCTTGAACATGACCCGCTTTCGGATGGGCAGCCAGTGAAGCGACTGCACCAATGCGGAAGCTCTCTTTCGCCTATCGTACTCACCTACAGTAAACCCAAGCATAAGCAACATTTGTGGCAGACACACGTTCCCTAGCGTTTAAATACCAATAACTGCATATGGGGAAAATTGGTAACAAAATGATCCGCTCCTTTGTTCTACAGAAAAGAAAATTAAAAGACAGGACATCATATAATGGCAACAAAAGGTGATCGAACAGAAGCAAAAGCCAGTAGGAATGTCGGGGGGGGGGGGGGAGTAGTGCTCTGGCGTAGAAGCGTGTGGTTCCCAAAATGAACAGGGGAGATACCTATTTGTTCTCTTCGTTCCCTCTCTCCAGAGCTCCAGAATATACATTTACGGAGGGCACAACTGAGAGGCCAGAGCCTTCTTGCCACTCACATATGATGTCCAATCAGACCCCCTACCTGGCAGTGGCAGTCCAGCCCACAGTGACGAAGAGCTCCTGTCTTTCTTTCTCTCTAATCCCAACCTACCTTCCCTTCAAGGCCCCTCCTCAGACCGGTGTAGTCAGATATCGTGCTGGACAGGAGCCGCAAGGGGCTTCCAAAGAGGCTTGACATTCAGGTGAGTGGAATTGATTTGACACCCCCTCCTCCCTGGAAGAAATTGTACAAAATAATGCTTTGCCAGCACGTTTTTAAAAGAATTTGGTCACTCAGCTGCATCTTTACTAGCTTTTCCTTCTTTCTTTCCTACCCGCCTTCTTACATTGTATCTATCCTTTTTTTCTATGGCCTTTCTTTCCTTTATTTATCATTCTTTTTTATCCTCTATTTCTGTCATTCATTCCTGCAATCAACCTTTTTACCTTTCTTTCCTTCTTTTTATAATTTTCTTTCATTCAACTCTTTTAATTTCTTCTGTTTATCTTGCTTTCCTCCTGCCCTTCCTTCTTTCACTCCATTGTGCCTTCTTGCTACTTGTGTGCCCTTGTATATTTTATTTTCATTCCTTCTCTCCATATTTCCTTCATTTTCCCTTCCCCATTCATTCTTTGTATTCCTTACTTATCTTCTTCCTGACATTCCTTATTCCTTTCCTTCTTTTTCTCTTCTCCTGTCATACATTTCGTTACTCTTCCTTTCTTTTCATCCCTTTATTTCACACTCCTCTTTTCCATATTTCCCTTTTGATACTTCATTTTGGTTTCCTGTTTTCTTTTCCTCCTATTTTTCTTCCATACTTTTGTTGTTACTTGCTTTCCTTCCTGCCATCTTTCTTTCTGTTTTTTACTTTCTTTCCCTCTATTTTTTATCTTCCTTTCTCCATTTTTTTCTCTTTTTCTTTTTTCTACTTTGTACCTTCCTTTCCTCCCATTCTTCGTTTGTGATCTTGCTTCCTTCTTTGCAGTCTTTATAATTTTTCATTGCCATCATTTCTCTTTCCTTCTATCACATTTGGCCCCTTTGCCCAAGTCCAGAGCTTTGCTCTGCATCTTTTTTCCAGCAATATTTATTAGCTTTGGCTTTTACCGTGTGACTTGCAAATCATAGCTAAAAGACAAATAATGGGCAAAGAACAACAATTTATTCTGGCCCCGCTGAAACTGGTATAATGTGTTCCACTCTGCTCCTGATCAGCAATGTCAGAGCTTTATTTAATGCTATTGAAGGAGACCAGACTAATAAACTATAAAGGAGAGGATGCAATCTAAAGTGAAATACCTGGTGTAGCAGAAGCAACAAGGCTTTCCTCAAATTATAGGGTTGTGGTGCATATGCAACATCCCCAAAACAAAATTACAGTTTGCAAATAAATGATTTTAAAGTTCTAAACCAAGTAAAAGCATTGGGCACAGTAAACCCAAGCATAAGCAACATTTGTGGCAGACACACGTTCCCTAGCGTTTAAATACCAATAAGTAGTTGGCTACCTCGCTCCAAAGGAACCACACACATTCTCTCCCAAGCTGACATTGTTGACCTACTTCCAAGTTACAGCACTTCAATACACCCAGCCTCCTCTACCAACTCTACTCACACTACCACCACCTCTGTAAACAACTCCATCCAACACAGAATTCAGACAATTTTCTTGACTGTATTCTTGACTCTTCCCAAGCACCAGGCCTGCCCAAAGCAGTCACCTGCTAATAGGAACATTATTCCTATCATACCCAAAACCCTGAGACCTCTCACATCAAATCAGCTACCTCATCTTTACACTGCATGCTCCGAATCTGCAGATCTGCAATGAAACACAAGCTGTAAAGTTTCAGACATCATTATACACTACACCATTGATCTATTAATTCTTACTGAGGCCTGGCTCGATGACACATCCCATAAGACTTTTGAACTTCTATTTACTCATCAGACAGGACCAGGTAGGCAGCGTTGGGGGAAATATTGCAGGCATCTTCAGAGACGCAATGCAGGGGGATATTCAATGGCTCTTCTTCCTCATTCCAATGCCTCACTTTGGATCTCGATGCTCAACATAATCCACCTTTCAAAATAAAAACAATTTACCACCCATCAGGTGATAACACAGCCTTTGTCAAGGAATCCATTGACCTTGTCAATGATCAAACCATACAAATTGATCTTTCTGGGAGACTTTAATCTTCACTGGGGCACCACAGAAGAGTCTGCAGTGAACCACTTAACCTCCACTCTCTCCAACAACGAATTGATTCAACATAGCTTAAAAACAACAGGTTCCATACTTGCCCCGTTTATCTCTAAAGAAGACTTTCTCCTAGTGGATGAACCCATACCAGTAGACTAGTCTGGTCATTTGCTTATTCCCTTCACCTTTCTATGCTCTCATACTTACTGTGACCATGGGCCAAAAAGAGCAATTACCTGGTTTTGAGAGGCTAGGAACCAGGACATCACTATACTCAGCCACATTACCCAGAAAGCACTACCTCCCATTGGCGCCATCTCCCATCACAGAGTCTTGGATGTCTCACTTATCTGCTTGATAATGTTGCTTCACTTTAAAGCAAAATGAAACGACCTACACCATCAGCCCCATAGCTCAACAAAGCCCTACACGAGGAAAGGAACGCCTTACGAATTCTGGAGAAGAAATGGAGGGAGTCCCCGTCCACTATTAACCTCAAATGTCTCTGTAAAGTTATGTCCTGTACAAAAGACATGTCTTTGTCAGAAATTCAATCACTTTAGATCCCTCCTGGACTCAGCCAAGAACTGACGTAAGCAACTCTAGGATCTGGTCAAAACTGTCAACAGCCCCTTCACTTCCACATCCATAAAATTTGATTACCCACCAAAGAAAGCAGAAGAGTTTCTACAGCACTTTGACCCCAAAGTAAAATCTCATCTATGCAAAGACGTCCATCCTCTCCCCCACTTGATGTGCAAATCCAAAGATACTTGGCAAATATTTAACATTAATACGGAGGAACACATTCTCAAAATCATCTTGAAAACCAAATCCTCAAACCACTTTATGAACCCAATTGTCGGTAACATAACCAAAAACCTTAATACACACATGCTGCCCTACTTGACAAAATGAACCTGAACCTAACGAAATTTGACCAACATTGAGCTCCGTGTTGAAATCACTTTACCTCAGGTACTAATCGCTGTTGAGAGACTTAAAGAATAAGAAGCTGTGCTATCTGAAGTTTGAGAGCTTTCTTGCATCCCCGTGAATATAACACAGCAGTGTTGGGAGGAACAAAATATAACAGTGAAGGTCACATCCAGTCCACGTCCTGATGAGAACCCTCAAGTAAACTTGGGGTTCGAAACGCGTTGACCCTGTGCTGGAGCAAGAATCATAATGGGTGCAACAGTGAATGAATTATATGATGTATTCCCCCTGAAAACTTGACCCTTTAATAGCTTCCAGCACAGTAAACAAGCAGGCCTGTGTAAACTATTAATTGTCCCCTTGTTTGTATATATCACATAAGGACTGGTGCCCTCTAAATGGAGTAATTGGAGGCATTCCAATATTTATATTGTGTCTATATTGATGTTTTTCATTGATTGTCTGTATCATGTCTTTTTGATTTTTGACTTTTAGAATGTTTATGTATTGATGGTGTAAAAGTGTTACAATGGTGTTTTTCCGATATAATGAAATGCTATGAAAAGAATATATGTAAATAAGTAAAAATGATGAAATGAAAATTGTGCCCGCGTAGGATTTTTTGGCTAGGTGTGTCATAAGAGTGTTAAATGAACCTATCTGGCCATCTTGTTGTTTAGTTACTTATGAAGGAAGGCATTCATATTCTCCAACCTATTCATGAGAAAAGGTGGTAAACAAAATCTGTCACTAAGGAGCTATTTTACTCCCATTTCCCAACAAATTGGTTAAACGTGCATAAAGTTTAGAGGGATTTAAATAAATCTTGGTTTGCAATATGGCATACAGCATCTTTCCTCACTTCTGTTTCCTATCTCCCAGTATTAGCCTGACATTCCAAGTTGATTTTCAATCATATTTTAGGTATCTACAGGAATCTGCAGAATCTGCAATCTCAGTGGAAAGCCGGTCTGAATAATTGACAGAGGTATGCATCCTGTCCAAGTAGGGAACCACGATCCTAGTTGTGGTAAGTTAGATACACACTAAAAGATGATCTGAGCTCACCCTCTGGTAGTGTGGCACAGAGCAGTCAGGTTTATCTAAAGAGGCAATGTGTAAATTATTTGTGCAACACACACACATAGTAACACAATGAAAACACCGACCAAAATACTCAACACAGGTTTAGAGAAATAGAGAATATTTTATGAGTAAAGCAAGATCAAAACAACAAAAATTCAATAAGTAGAACCAGAGTTATACATTTTTAAAGAATAAATCAAAAAAGTGCTTAGAAATCAATAGCACTAAAAGGTTACTTAAGGTCATGCTAGATCAGGGTAAATCCAAAGTTCAGAATGACCATGATGGAGGGCAACCTGGCTACAGCACTCAAACAGGTCCAGCTGACAAAGTACCTTGGATGGAGCAAAGCATCGTCGTCGAGAGTATGATGTGTCGGTTCTGATTCGAAGTCAAGCCTTGCAGTCGGGACTTAAGATTGGTGCTGCCTCATCATCGAAACTCGCAGTCAGAGTCTACCTTGTTATTGAAGCCGTGCAGTGATGTCTTCGGATTGGCACTTCATAGGCGTCGGAGGGCACTTCTAATCAGTACGATGGTGACGATGCATTTGTTTTGTAGCAAAACAGCTGCTGAACCCACTTCTGAGGACCCAGACTGTATGGAGCACCTCAGGCAAGGGTAGAACTCACAGATGGCCAGCAGCACCAGCAGAGTTGCAAGAAGTCTTTTATGACCCTGAGACATCAGAAAAGAGGAGGCAAGCCAGCAAACCCTTGTAGTCACTCTGAGTTCAAGTGAGATGAGTCCAGTCCTTGTCCTCCACAGGGCAGAGATCAGCAGGGTCAGCACAACACTTCATGGAAGCAGTCCCTTAGAACAGTTTGTCAAGAAGGGTGGTAATCCATGTAGCATAGCCGCCCTTGCCCCTGTCCTTCACCAGTCCAGGAGTGTACTGTCTTGGTAGGGTTAGAACCCATGTGCTTATACCCAAATGTGCCTTTAAAGTGGGGGTGACTTTAAAGAAGCTCCTTGAAGTGCACAGGTCCCCTTTCATCCCAGTCCTGTCTCCCAGGCTATCTGGGGGAGGGGTGAGGGGGGTGTGGAATCAGCCCTTTGTGTGGGACACAGTGCACTGCCTTTTCAAATGTAAGTGTCAACTCTCACCCACCCATCCTGTCCATGAAGGATATTAGAACGCAGATGTTTCCTCTGTCACACCCTCCCTTCCTGTGTTTATGGCTGTCTAGAGGGAATGCACAAGCAATAGTTGTCGCCCACCAGACGTATTTTGGAGAGAGGCTGCAGGTACATGGAGCTGAGTTAAGAGAAGAGAAATGTCCACTTTCTAAAAGTGTCATTTCTAAAACAGTAATGTCAAATACAACATTACCACTAAAGATAATTTATCATTACCAATACAAAGATATGAAACATGATTTAGCTACTCCTTTTTTATCAGGAATTACAGCTCAAACTGAGGAATAGGCCTCACAGTAGTGGAAAACAAATGTAGCTGTTTGTCACTACCAGGACATGTAGAACTTAAAAGTACATGTCCTAACTTATACTTACTTAGCACCCTGACCTTAGGTCTACCTAGGGCCTCCCTTTGGGGTTGCCTATGTGTAATGAAAGAGGAGTTTAAATCTTGGCAAGTGGTTTTAAATGCCACATCGAATTGGTCACGGCGCACGTCCAAAATCGGGTCGGATTGCAAGTCGGTCTAGATTTTGGAATGACCAGGCATTGCGCCGTGACTAAAAAGATTTAACCGTTTATTTTCATGACCACGCTAAAAGCAAGAACTATATAAGTATCTCAATACCGCCCTGAAGAAGCACCAGGCCTGCTGGCCGCTCAGGGGTGAAACACGTGTTGGCTGTTCACTTGATGTGCCAATAAATACGCTCTGCACCAACTATTGTGATTTTACTGGAATTATTCCAAAGAAGGAACATTTAAATTTTCTAGCCCCAGCACAACCTTTTTATATTTTTGTTACGTAAGCCGAGAGTATTTAGGAGCTTCCCACCTGATCCTCAGTGCTTGGTTTAATTTCCGGTTCCTACCCTGGAAGGACTCTCGCCATCAGCATTGCGCTGACACTTCCTTGTTCTTGCCAGCCCCTCTTTGGATCCCTGCAACTCGTTTGTGGGCTACTCTTCGTTCGCGATTTTCTTTGTTTGCCTTGATGTTTTCTCCCTTGGATCCAGATCTGGACTCTCACTGGAACGTAAGCGGGTGTCAGAGTACACCTGAGTTATCAGATTTGTTGCAGTAGCGAGTCAGTGCACTGTACTCCTTTTGGTTAGCAACACCTTGGATACTCTATTTACTTTTATAGGCATTTGCCGTTTTTTTTACACCTTGAATTTTTCCCGCACTTTTCTACAAATACCTTTATGTTCATGCCTTGCCCTATGGAGGGGCCCTAATCTTTTTTTATTTTTTTTATTTTTTACTGGGACTAGCTTATTTTGGACTGCTTTTTGGATTTCTGGTGGGACCCAACAACTGTTGTACAAGGGTGAGCCAAACATATGATGATGGAAGAAATGTCTCTAACATTTATGTAGACGTTCTATTGGCTATCTTTTCTTGAGCTAACCTTTGCTTTTCTTATGTTCTTTTTAAGACGCTTTTGGAATCCCCTGGCTCCCAAGATACCGGAATATTTCTAGAAGGTGTGATACCGAAAGAATGTCCAGTACCTTTCCTTGTTCCCTTGTTACCTTGTTTACCTACCTTCCCCGGTCTTCTGCTCATTGCCTGTTTTAGTTTTGGGCACAAAGGGTCAAGGCACAGAGTGAGTGGTGGACATTCTTCATTCCCGCAGTATCTGGTTTTCAGGTGAGTCGGGTGGAACACTTGCAGTGGCGTTTGATGAGCCTTACATCTCCCATGTATCAATTTACTTGCTGTCCGGTTCTCTTGGCTTTGTTGGCTTTTAGAGGAGCCAGAGTGTCTGCACAGGTGGTGATCCAGATGTTAAAGTTGGAGATGGATTTAGGGATGCTGTTGTTGTGTCAAACTGATACACATCTGATTGGCCCATTTAAGTTACTTAAACTTCCTGGTATATGGTACTATGTGTACCTCGGGCCTGTACATTGAATGCTACTAGTAGGCTGCAGCTCTCATTGTTCTGCCTACTAAAGTAGCACTGTAAAACATGTCTCAGGCCTGCAACTGCAGCCAAGTTTTAAACCGGCATTACAACTTGATAAAACAAACCTTTTGCAAGATCTAAGCCATCCTTTTTAGTAATAAATGTTTTTATCGAAGAAGTCAAGACGATACAAGTAACAAGACACACGGGAGCTTGTCAAGCAGGTCAATAGAGCAAGGGTGCGAGTGCCGCAATGGGTAGGGTAGCTAGTATATAGAAATTGCAGTTATACACAGCAAGCCGCCTACAACCCAACCGGGCCGGCCGCGTTTCAAAAATTTCAACGATAAGGAGGTCAGTTCCACCTCGTGTCTTCAGCCCACACCCTCAGCTGGTGACCTAGAATATGGCTCATGCCCCTCGCACCACCGTGCCATTGGTCAACACACAATATAACTATCATCCCCAGTCCCCCCCTACCCGACCCATCCCGCAACCAATCCCCCCCTTACCCATAACCCCCATCCCCAACAAACCCAAACCCCAACCCCGCTGCCCCCCCTCCAACCCCCCCCCCCCCCGGGTGATCCATGGTCTCGTTCCGGCTAATCATGCTTCATCTCATTCCCGAACTGAGGGCAGGCATGGCGGTCCCCTCCGTAGGGGCAATCTCAGTTAATCTCAGCAATCGCAGGTATCTCAGACAAGTGACTTCCACAAACTCCGAGGACAGAAGAGCTAGGAACGGCTGCCAGAGTTCCGCGTACCTCGCCCCTTCCCCAGCCTTGTATAGAGAAAGTCTTTCCATACCCAGAACCAGCCACAGGCGGTGGAGCCACCCCTGATATGTGGGAACGTGGGGCGTGCGCCAGTGGGTGACAATATTCTGTAGCGCCGAGCCCAACGCAATGGCTATCAAGCGCCCCCTTCGGGAGCGTAGGGGGTAGGTCAGTGCATTTGGTAGCCCTAGGATGACGTAGGACGGAAAACGTGGGATTTCAGTGTCGAAGTGTTTGTCCACATCATCCAGAACCTGACGCCAGTACTCCTGCAGTAGGCTGCAGTCCCAAAGAATATGCGTGAGGGTACCTAGCTGTCCGCAGCCTCGCCAACACAGGGGGTCTTTGGTACTGTCCATTTCATATAGGCGTTCTGGGGTGTAGTACCAGTAGGTCACCACCTTCGTTAGAGTGTCCGTGAGCCCCATATGGTATGCCGAATGCCGAGCCCTGTAGTATATACCCTCCCACTCTTTATAAGTGAATGTCCTCTCCATCTCCTTCTCCCACCGTGCTCTACTCGCGCTGTATGTATGCTGGTGTTTGAGTGTGAGCATTTTATATAGGTCAGAGATTAGCTGCTTATCCGACTTGCGAGTGATCAACCAATATTCGAAATTCGTCAGTTTCCGATCCGCCTCCGATCTCACCGTCTTACCGAGGGCCCAGTGCCTAACTTGAAAGTAACTGAGCCGTTCGGCCTCTGGGAGGTCAAAGTCCTGGCGTAATTGCAGAAAGGGAATTACCCCTTCCGGACCGTATATCTGGCAAAGGGAGCGACAGCCGGCCGACTTCCATTTTTCGAAGGCCTTTCCGTCCAGCCCCGGTTGAAAGTCAGGGTTGTCAAGAAAGGGGGTGAGGGGAGAGGGGGCGGTCGTGAGACCACGGTCCACTCCCACCCGATCCCAGATCTCCAGCGGGACTCGCGTGATGTGAGAGGCGTACAAATTGCGGGGCCTATGTATTTTGCGGATAAACGGGATTGCTTGTAACGTGCGCCCCGCTACTGCCTGGTCCTGAAATAACCAGTGTTTCCCGGACTCCCATTGGGCCCACTCCGCCAAGAAGCGTAGTTGTGCCGCCTGGAAGTAAGCGGCCAAGTTCGGGATCCCAATCCCCCCTTGTTCTGGCGGGAGCATCGCTATCTGAGCTTTTAGGCGCGGTTTCCGTCCGTTCCAAACAAATTGGGAAAGATCAGACTGCATAGCCATCCTTTTTAATACTGATCGGTCAACCCTAATGTAGTCCTTAAAGGACAGGGTGAATGTTATTTAAAAAGTAGGACATGTGTGCTGAGGTTTTACATGTCGTTTTTCACTGGAGCAAGGATATCTCCCTACTACACTAACACTGGGTTACCTTTCTACACTTAGTCAGTGATAACTTCAGTTTGGGAACAGATAGAGAAATTCTTCTTTAACTCATTTGAATTGTAATTTTAAATCCTCTTTAATAATAAAGCCAGATTTTAAGTTACTATTCTGAAAAGGGCAATTTTAGAAAGTTGCCACTGTTCTCCCTAAACCAAAAGTGGCTTAGTGTCACATGACTATATAGGTTCTCCTGTGGTGTGAGGTTTATTCCTTCCAGGCATGGGGCAAGAAGGGCATGGGTGTAGAGGGGAGTGAGTCTTCCTGACAGGATGGCTGAGTGGAATTGTGCCCTGCCCTGATTACACTTCAAAGGACCCTTCATGCCGCCCTCACAAAGGAACCAGACAACAGGCCTGCCATTGCCTTTATCCCCCTATCTAGGTTGGAGTTAGACCCAGGGAAGAGGGGAGAAATGGTCAGAACTAGTATGGGAATAGGCCAGGGATTGCCCTCCACACAAAGGCTGGCAGTGGGTTTGAAGGTGGCACCCTCGGAACCTCTCATCGGAACACTCCTGGACCTGGGGAAGAGTCAGAAGAAGGACTGCTCTGCTGTCTGAAGAAGGAAGCCTGGAACTGCTTGCTTTGAACTAGGATACCCAGAAGGGACTCCGATGGTCAGTTGGCTGACCTGTTGGTACTACAAAGACACAACAAACTTCCACAGGCCTTCCCTGCAACTGCCCAGCTAACCAGCACCAACTGTGCCTGCCTTAGACATGCTGCTGGCTGGCCTCTACTGGAGTTAATCCTGATTCCCTAAGAAGTGCCCCTCAGTTCCTGAGCTATTGGCTGGCATCAAAGTTTTCTCTTCTTGCTTAAAAACTGAGCTTCAGGTGAAAAACCAGATGTTTCTGACTCTTTGTGACCATGAGCCGTCTCCTGTATTAGCAGCAGTTGCTTAGTCTCTCACCAAAGTGAAGTTCCAACAGCGGCCTGCTCTTCGCACCAAACAGCAACTGCCCACAGTTCTTGCCAACACGAAGCTCCATTGGCACCCTTCTCTTCCCGCTGACAAATATCCTCTCATGGCTCGCACCAATGGAAAGCTCCAGCTGAGACTCCTCACATGGACTTGGTCTTTGAAAAGGTAATCTCTTCACTCGCACAGACCTGTTCCCTATATCTGACATGCACCTAAAACTTTAAAAATTCCTAATCTCAATTCTACTTTTTGGATTTTTGGTATTTTTACGTCACTTCATTTAATAAAATGTACTAAATTGGTTTGAGACTTTTCTTGTGTTGTGTTTTTACTTTATTACTGTTTGAGTGCTGCATAAATACTTTACACATTGCCTCTAAGTTAAGCCTGACTGCTTTTATGCCAAGCCACGTTAAGCACAGGTTTATTTAGTGACTTTTGTGGTTTACTCTCACAAGGATTGTGTTTATTACTTGAGTGGGGTTCTTATCCCTCTCAACTAATAAACCATTTTCTTATTTTTGCCCGCTCCTTCAGATTCTTGGGAGCAAAAATATGGAATCAGTTACTTTTAGCTTTGTGATAGGTTTCTCAGGTGCAGACATATAGGAAAGACGTGAAAACATTTTGACTGTGCTGTTTACCTGCTTTCTCACTTCTGTTCTTCTGAATAAAGGCTTCTCCAGTGCCATCAAATCCTCAGGATTCAGTGTGCTCTATAAAAAATAAAATCAAAATAAATTCATACGTCTGATGGTTTACCTGAAGGCCAGCCTTGGGACATGAGGTCTATTGGCAGCTATGTCCATGCAGCCAATATTTCAAAGAATGGGTGTCATTTAGAGTTTGGCAAAGTGAATGAACTACCATAACTTGGGGGGTTGCTCAACCCCACCAAACTTGCCATTGCCCTGCATCATTTAGTGGTGGGGCACTAGCAGGGTTTACCACTTATGCTGTAGTGGGATCTAACAAAAGAAATCTTGGACCCAGAAGTTCGTCTGCAACAAGGCCACCAGGTCACACTGGTGGTCACTCAACCATACCCAGTATCACCATATGAAGCATTTTGGTCTGAGGCAGGAAAATCAATCAATCAATCAATCGTTGAGACAAGCAGGGGGGTGCGGTGTCGACTGATGTTTTTCCACAAATAACCTCCTTCTTTGAGAGTTTGTTTGCGTGGTGGCTCCACTGTAGGTTCAGACATATTAGGCATGCAGATAAGTACTTCTAAATAGCAGGTTGACCCAACCGCTAGGGCAGGCAGGCCAGCTGGTCATATGCCTGCCAGTCGTACTTAAATGTGGACAAAAATATTAATTATTCACGTACGCAGAGCTCTCTCTCCAATCTCCATCAAAAGCTTCGTGCCATCAGGGTCACTTTTGTCTGTTAAGCCAACCCTTCCTCTGTTTTAGCTCTTACCTGCTACCTTGCTGTGCACGGAGTACTGGTGGATATAGCAATGGTGTGCACAGGAAGTGCTGTGGGGAATCGGAATGCTTTAACAATAAGTGATGGGTGAAATGCTTGAATAAATAGCCACTGGCAGTCGGTTGGGTCACATTCCAGTCCATTGTTTTTCACCCACCCTGCGACTCTAGACAAAGGTCCACCTTATGCAAATCAGTACCAACCCTACTCCTCAAGGGAACAGTCAGTCCCGAACTCCCAGACATTTGCATGTGGCTGGGTCTAATCTGAGGTGGTATTGTGGGCAAAAAAAAATGGCCTGGGATGCGGCCTGAGTAATTACTAGTTGCTAAGATTAATTCAAGCATCCCACCCATCACTTTTTGTATACTTCAGTGTGATGCCCTAAGTGTGAAGGGCATGCTTAGAAGTGGGTCCCGTGCTCAGTTTGTTACTGAAATCAAGCTGTGCCCGACTGATGAGTTAGTTAGTTAGTTAGTTATATAAGCTTATATAGCGCCTGGTTACACTGTACTAGTGTGTCCCCCGTGCTGCGGACAGCTCTTTGGTGAGTGAACTGCTGCAGAAAGTGGCCCCTAAGCCTGCCCTAGCAAGCCTGGCCCTACTCTTTGGAGAACAGGAATGTTTTCAGTTTTTTTCGGAACATGAGCTCAGATTTCTCCAGCCGTAGGTCGGGGGGAAGTTTGTTCCAGTACTGGGCTGCCAGGACCCGGAAGGAGTGGCCTCCCATTCTGACTCTCCTGAACTTGGGCACCTCCACCCTCCCTGTCCCGCTAGATCTTAAATGGCGGGCTGATGGTATGGTGCAAGCAGGCTGTGCAGGAAGGAGGGGCCTTTCCCTTGCAGAATCCGGTGGCCAATGCAGTGTGTTTTGGAAGCCACACGTTCTCTAATTGGAAGCCAGTGCAGGGTACTCAGCGCTCTTTTAGAGGCGGCTCTCCTAGGCAGCATCAGGACTAGGCGTGCAGCCGCGTTCTGCACGTTCTGCAGCCTTTGTAAGCATCTGACGTTGGCTCCCAGGTATAGGACGTTACCATAGTCCAACCTGGATGTAATCAGTGCATGTACCATGGTCTTCCTCTCAGTCATGGGCAGATAGTCCAGCGTCTTCTTCAGGACCCTCATTGTGGCGAAGCATGTGCCTGCCACGCGTTTGGTGTGGTAGTCGAAAGAGATCTTATTATCGATTCACATCCCCAGATTTCTTACTTGGTTACTGGGTTGAGGTAGGGGACCCAGTTCAGTTGGCCACCATGCCGAAGTCCACACTGATTTGTCTTTGCCCACAATTAAGACCTCTGTCTTATTTCCGTTTAATTTAATACAGTTGTCAGCCATCCATACCGCCAGTTCCTGCAGACAATAGCGAAAGTTGTCCGCTGCCTGTTCTTTCGGCTGGGACAGGGCCACCACCAATTGCGTGTCATCTGCATATGTCACAACTTCTAGCCCATACTTTTCCACTATCTTGGCCACAGGAGTAACGTAAAGATTGAAGAGGGTAGGGTTTAGGCTGGACCCTTGGGGTACCCCCTGCTTCAAGCCAACAGGATCAGATCGAAAAGCACCCTGTGCAACCTGGAAGATACGGTCCCGCAGAAAAGACTCCAGACATTTCCATGCCCTCTCAACTACTCATCCCCTCCTGAGACACTGTAGTAGTGTGTAATGGGCCACGGTGTCGAATGCGGCGCTGAGGTCAAGTAGGATCAGTGCCGCCGTGTGGCCATCATCAGCGTGTTTTCGCAGGGTTTCAGTGGCTCGCAGTAGTGCTGACTCAGTGGAGTGAAATGCACGGAAGCCCAACTGGGTGACATGGAGCAGTTTGTTGGCCTCAATGTGGGCTGTCAGCTGCGCATTGACTGCCTTC
Organism: Lissotriton helveticus; assembly: GCF_964261635.1. Classification (NCBI taxonomy): domain Eukaryota; kingdom Metazoa; phylum Chordata; class Amphibia; order Caudata; family Salamandridae; genus Lissotriton; species Lissotriton helveticus. The sequence goes on along the minus strand of NC_136063.1, from coordinate 207,487,040 downwards.
TCCGCAATTTTGGCCATATAGGGTAGGAGAGAGATAGGACGCAGGTTCTCAGTTTGTGCCATGCCAATGTTGGTTTTTTTTTTCAAGGGAAGTACCACGGCCTCCTTCCAAGCTTTAGGGACCCTCCCTTCTTTGAAGGAGAGCTCTAGCAGATAGCTAATATAGGGCTCCAGCATCTCCACGCTTCCTCGCAGTGTCTTGGGGGTCGCGGGGTCTTTCGGGGAGCCCGACCTGATACTGCCTGCAATGGCGCAGATGGCCTCGCGAGAAGGAGCAGTAAAGGTTTTGAGGCAGTCCTTGCTGGCTACCGTGGTGGCCATATCACCTCCCGAGGGGCCTTCTTTGGCCGAGACCGGGAATGAGGAGTAGATCCTCTCTACTTTTTGTGAGAAGAATTGAGCTATTTTATTGCACGACTCCAATGACCCACTCACCGGGGCCGTCGAGCTCTCGAGATTGGAAATCTCTTCATAGATGGAAATTAACTCCTTAGCAGAGTTGTCCGCTCCCTCTATCTTGCTACAAAAATAGGTTTTGCGTGTTTTTCTAATTAATGCATGATATTCTCTCAGCATGTTTTACCGAACTAGGGTGAAACTGGTGTTGAGCTGCTTGTGATGTTGTTCAGAGAGGACCTAGCTTGGTAGTTTGAAATGGACTGTTCCTAATGGAGCAGGATCAAGAGTGTGTTGAATATGGCTGGGTTTAATCTAAGGTGGCATTGTGTTAAAAAAAACAAATAACCTGGGATGCAAACCAGAGTAATTAAAAGTGATTGAGATGCACAGCCCTGGTACATCCTTCCTCCAACAAGAGAGGTAGCGCAGGCGAAGGAGGGAAGTTCTCCTCCCAGTTACCCACCATCATCACCATACCTCCCTCCACTAGCAGGCAAGACAATAGTGGGGGTAAAGAGAACTCCTAACAGCTGGGCAAGGCTTGGATAGCAGGACAGTCATATAACTAGTCCATTGTAGTAAGTTATCACAAGCAAGTAGTGATGTGTCGATATGGGATTTCAAACTCCCATTTCTATGCTGCTAGCACCGCAGGTTTATCATTTCAAAGCTCCATAAATAACAGATATGATTATCACCAGCCAACATAAATATTCTCACTATATCCCCCTTGGAATAATGATGGGATGAGTTTGAAGTTGTGACCAAAAAACTCAGCAACTAGCACTAAACTTGCTGAGCTTTTTAAAGAGCATACTTGCATTGATAGTGCTCACGTTTGAGTGTTCATCATAGCATTGATTTTACAGACCTTTTTAAGGTTAAGTGATCTGTGCTCAGGCAGTGTGTATTCCTCTGCAATGTAGGACAGGTGTCGCCAGATTCAGGGAGGACTTGACTTGGCAATTCAAAGTGAATTGTTCCCATGAGGAGCAGAGTTAAGGCTAATTTGCATATGGCCGAGTCCAAACTGAGGTGGCATAGTAGGAGGGAAAACAGTTGATTGGGATGTGGCCCGAGAGATTGCCAGTGGCTGAGATTAATTGAAGCATTCCATTCATCACCTCATTGTTGTTCTGGTTGACACGCTAAGTGTGATAGGTATGCCCAAATGTGAGACCCGTGCTCACTGTGCACTAGAATCAAGCTATACTGGTTGATGAGTCCTTATCAGGGTGAAACCGGTCTTAGGTTGCTTGTATTCCGGTTCAAGGAGTACCTGGCTTGGCAGATCAGGCTGGACTGTTCCCATGAGGAGCAGGGTTAAGGCTGATTTGCTTCTAGCCAAGTCCAAACTGAGGTGGCATGGTGGGCAAAACACAATGGACTGGGTTGCTGCCCCAAGCAGGGACAGCTCTTCCGTAATGGCGGAGGAGCGTTGCCCCAATGGTCAGTCAGCGAAAAATCAAATGTTAGTACAACAATGTTATAATTTTGTTTTCCACTGACTGACTCAGCCATGGAATCTAGGACAGGCAGGGCGAGGACGGGCCATAGCAGGGAGGAGAGTTGTGCACTGTAAGTGAGCATGTCGGTTTGTCTGGCCATCTTAGGACGGCCAAACCAACATGCCCACTTACATTACTCCAGCCCAGCTGTGTTTCACAGCTGGGTGGAGAAATGGCACAGGCTCCCTGTGCCCTAGCGAGTGTTAGACCAGCCCACTCAAACTAATCCAGGTGTTGCTCTCATGCTTGATATTGCATGAGAGCAGCATCTGGATAGGGTGGGAATTCTGTGCTTTGAGTCCCAGTGCCTGCTGGGAGGAGAGGAGCACCGAGGCTGCCAGTAGCGTCAGCGTTAGCTGGCATAAAAGGTATGTTTTTTTACAATTATTATTCCCTTAATACCCCCTCCTTCCACCACCTTAGATTTGCGGTAGCTGCCACTGGCCCAAGCAATTGCCAGTAGCTGAGAATAATTCAATCATTCCATCCATCACCTTGTTGTTGTTGCAATTTTCACCCTAAGTGCAACGGGTATGCCCAGACATGGGCCCCATGCTCACTGTGCCACTGGAATCAAGCTATAGCTGATTGATGAGCCCTTATCATTATGTAGTCAGTCCTAAGTTGCTTGTGTTACGGTGGAGGAAGAACCTGGATTTGGCCGTTCGGGCAAGACTTTTCCAGGCGTTAAGGGTTATTTTTACATTGCTGGGTCCAAACTGAGGTGGCATCTTGGGTGAAAAACAATAGTTTGGGATGAGGCCTGAGTGATTGCCAGAGGCTGGGATTAATTCAAGCATTTCATCCATCACCTTTTTTTGTTACAACTTTGACTATGGCAGTAGGCTAAGAGGTTGCACTGAATTCCGACAGCTGTGCTGAAGAGCCCAGCCTTACTCAAGTAAATAACTTTACTCTTAAACGGATATAAGTGAGGCATTTTGGTACAGAAATAAGTATGCCCTCTAAATGAATGAATAAATTAATGAATATGGTATTTATAAAGTGCTTGATGACTCAACTGGAGCATCCTGGTACCAAAAAACACCAAACTAAAGGGAATAGCCAAACAATGAACAAACAGAGGGAGATGTACCTCCAAACCCAACTATATTAGAAAATAGCACAATATATCTGGCCCCTGAACAGCCAGGTCTTCAGAGACTTTTTTAAGCCAGTTTTGTTCTCTAATAGCCGATCCGAGCCTGGAAGTTGATTGCAAGCTTTGACTTCCACGGCGATAGATGATTTGCCTCCTAGGGATCTGAGCCTAAATGACGGAGGTTTTAGCAAATTAGCATTAGACGATCTAAGTGTCCTCTGAGTCCTGTAATGGCAGAACCTCTCAGTAAGATAATTAGGACCTGTGGCACGAAAAGCTCAAAAAACCATGACAAGAATCTTAAATCGAACCCTCTTAGTCTAGATCTCTGAGGGCCATATGTATCATTCAAAATTGTGATCGCAAACGCCGAAATTCGCAGTATTTCGGCATTTGCGAACGCAATTTAGCTAAGTGGGATGTATGAATGGAAAACAGCCTCGCAAAATAAGGAATCGCAAATTTGGGATTTCCTTTTTTGCGATTGCATTTAAGGAATCGCAAATTGCGATTCCTTAAATGCAATACTAGAGGCCTAGAAAAAGTGCAATTTGGCCATAAGGAATCGCAAATAACCACCAAATTCAAGTTGGTGGTAATTTGCGATTTCTTTGAAAAATTCAATTTTTTGCATTTTTCAAAGTGCCATGTGGCGCACATACATGCGCTCAGGGCATGTATGTGTGCCACATGTGCATTTCAGGGATGCAACAGGGTGTCCTTTTGACACCCTGGCACCCTTGAAATTGCATTCTCAATTTGCGATTCTCTAATTGAGAATCACAAATCTTCCCATTCATTCCTATGGGCCTATAGGCCCATAGGAATGAATGGGTAGGTGATCCTTAATTGCGAATCGCAATTTGCAATTAAGGAGTATGTAGGATTCGCAAAATTATTTGCAAATCCTACATACATAGCGTTTTGCGATTCTCAAATAGCGATTCGCAATAAAATCGCTATTTGAGAATTGCAAAACCAAAGATTCATACATATGGCCCTGAGTGCTTTAGAAGCAAAACTATGCTTGGGAAGTTTAAGGACCAATCTGGCCACTGAGTGTTGGATCATCTGAAGTTTGTGAAGCGGTTACTTAGAAGTCCCAGCATACAGACTGTTACAGTAATCCAACCTCGATGTTATCAAGGCAAAGGCAAAAGTTTTTTCAGCGGGTAAAGGGAGGAAATCAAAAACTTTTTTAGTGATTTGATTATTGAAAAGTATATACTAGCTACTGATAGTGCTTGTGGTCGAAACGTAAGAGAATTATTGAATTTAACTCCCAAATTTTTTGCCGCTTCAACTGTTAAAGGTGGGGGAGGCACAGAATCTGGCCACCACGTCATGGGAGAGAACTGATTTTTGACTTCCCGAACAATTTAATTTTTGTCTTGTTAAATTTTAGATGTTTTCTTTCCATCCAACGAATGATGCTCACAAAACAGTTTTTAAAATTTAGTTCGAACCCAAAAGAAACCTTGTCCAAGGGCAGGATCAATTGAGTGTCATCTGCAGAGGAAGATTTGGAGATTGTTTGCAATATTCTCCACCATGGTATTAATGTGGAAGGCGAGAGTACCTACTACCAAAAAATAGAAACCAATGCATTACCTCCTATAACAGTATGGAATCGACACATCACCTCCTCTGTATAGTAAGGAACAGACTCATCACTTTGTTTTCAGACACCTCACTTCCCCTGCGGCCCGCATCGTCTTTGTTTTTGATGCATCGCAGGTACTTTGTGCTAAAACACCTACATCCATTGATTTCTACGGAATAAGACTTATTAAACCTATGAAAAAGGATATTGTTACTTGCCTATGTTGAATTTTTGTTGTTTGGGTCTTGTTTTATCCAAATAAAGACTGGCTATTGTTCTAAACTGGTGTGGATTCCTTTTGTAGTGTTTTCATTGTGGTACTGTCTGTATTCTTTACGCACTCTGAGATAAACCTGACTGCTCGTGCCAGGCTACCAAGGGGATATGCGGGATTATCCTAGCTTTCCGATCTCCTTGTCTTGACTAGAGTGAGGGTCCCTACTTGGACAGGGTGCATACCGACTGCCAACTAGTGAGCCAATTTCTGACAGACTCATTCCCAGGTTTACAAGTCTTTGTAAATCTGGGAATGCGCCAATACCCAAGTGTGGATAGATGCTCCACCCATGGGATGCCTTCTGAACGTAAGGTAATACAAGGCAGCGCTATGCCTTGCGTTGCTTTGCTTTGTATTTACTAAAACACAAAAAGACACACAATGGGGCTTTACGTGGCTTAGTAAATTGCAGATGAGGACTTAGTTGTATTGCAACAACTTGCACACGCAAGGACAACACAAGTCTTTTGCAAATCTGTGGCAACATTTTTACAGAGCAAATGACAAAGCATGGGCTAACTAAACCAGGAACAGAGCAAACCAAATGAAGAACATGTATATGGAACAACAACACCTTATTGACTCCACTCGTGTTGAGACAGACATCAGTGCAACCATGTGCAAGCCAACTACAGACCCTTAATGTATCACTTCCTCACCCAAATGCTCACTCCATTTCCCAGTATTTGTGCATGTTGGTGATCACTGTTGGAAAACTATACCAGAGAAGAGTGTTCTGGAGTCATGAGGCGCATATGAGACTGGATGCCCAGCTTAGGTCTGGTTGATTACTTGCAATGAAGTGAGGAGTGAAAGGAGCCACCTGGTCACTAGTCTAACACAAAAGACATGGCTTAACTGTGGAGGCCAGGCATTCTGCAGAAGCCATGCCAGGCAAGCCTTAATGAAGGAGGGAGGAATACTTCAAGGTGTAAGCTAACAGCAAGGGGAATACTTGCAGCAGAAGTATGAGACTGGATAGGAACATAGCAGCCTGGGTGCTGGAGTTGTGGCCCTCTAGGAATGCCAATGTGTCACATATGCAGAGTCTTTGTGAGTAAGTATCTGAGGCAGAGTTTGATTATCACTAGGCATGTGAGAGTCTTTTGCATCAAATTTGGCTGGAGTACAGAGCAAGTTAAATAATTGGGTGTCTTTAGACCTGGCCATGAGCTTCACAAGTTGTTAAGCAGAATTCCTGTTGAGTGGGAAACTAGTGATATTTAAAAAAATCGTAGTTCAGTGGAGTAAGTGTAATAGCTGTCCGAGTAACTGTTTAGGCACGAACCTCAGACTATGGTAGTTGAACACTGCTACCTTGATGTCTCACTAATCCTTAAATTGGTATAAGATGCTATACTTACAGCTGTGCGGCAGAGACAGTGGCTTGGATGAGGAAGTGTGGGTTCTTGTTTTTTCGTCATCATGTCAAAGACATTCATAATTTTAGAAATACACGTATAACTTTCTGTGGTTCTTTTACTAGCAAGTCTTCAGGGGGAGAGGTTGTCTTCATGGGCAGAGGGACTTTGGGCTAGCTAGCTGGCTGGCCTCCTGATCAGAGCCTCAGGAACAGAAAAGGCTTCAACCTCCTTAAACCCAGCACCTGGACTTTGTCTGCTGTGAGTCATGCCCCCCAAGTGGTGCCACCCCAGTCCTGGACCCTTGGAAGTAGGCCTGAAGGTACTCTGCCAACCCAACTGTGCTCCTGTAAGCAAAACTGATGCATCTCCTCATTGCTGCTTCGGGACTGACACAACGCATCCCTGATGGAGGACCTCGCATCGCAGCCTGCAGTCTCCTTGGAACCGCTGCTTCACGACGCATCTTCAACACAGGACTTTGCATTGCAAGCCCCCATCAACAGCATTCTCAATGACGATGCAGGATTCTGCAACACAGCCCCACATCTTCCTCAGAACTAGCTCTTTGCGATGCATTATCGTCAAGGAATCTTTCAACCCTCCACAAACTAGGCTTGAAGGTACTTTGTTTTGCCTACCAGGCCTACCTGTGTTTCTGTATACAGCCTGTGCTCAGCCTGAACGTGTGACTTTGTCCCAGTCCACCACACCAAGATAACCGGAGTTGGTGCTTTGTGCATCTAGGCACTCATTTTACTTAAAACTTTGAAACTGTATATCTCTGGTTGTACTGATTGGATTTTTGTCATTTTCAGCTGAAATAATTTATAACATTTTAAGTTTTCTAAATTTGTGTGAGATTTTTCTTGTATTGGGTTCTCACTTGATTACTGTAAGTACTTTACACATTGCCACTAAATTAAGCCTGACTGCTTTGTGCCAAACTACCAGAGGATTAAGCACATGTTGGTTTGGGGTTTGCTTGTCTTTTACCCTGACAGAGATTGGGTTGCTGCCTGAGTAACTCAACCAGTAACCCAATGTCCAACAAGTGTTGTATGTGCAGGGATAGTAATCTATACTGGCATCCTGGCTACACATACAATAATTTGTCAATTCTGGTCAATGGGGTTACTTTCTGCCGCACAGTGTGTGCAACTCTGGTATGAGCATGATGATGTTGTTCTCTCACATGGGTAACTCACTTTACCTGTATACCACATAATCACAAGTGATCAATTTATTGTTTTGATCTATTTGGAAGCCATTTCATGCTTTGTCTCATCTCAGTGGCTGCTTTTGGAAGGAGTAGTTGATTGCCACACCGTGCCTAGTTGATCCATGCGCAAGCCGTCTTGGCAGTAGGACTTTTCTGATATATTGTGTTACCTCAAACAGGTCTCCAACCTTCTTTTTTAATAAAAGCAACTTATGTTCAATTAAAATCATCCAGGCCACTAATATTATTATTGTTGACATAATGGCCATATCAGACAAGATCACATTAGTGACAACCTTATACAAGATACGAGCAGTGATCACCTTCGTTCAGGCAGGATTGCCAGCAGTAATGTAAAAAATGCTTTGCCAATGTGGAATGCCTCTACATGGGTAGTACATAAAAGCCATAACTGCAGTGCCCCAGCGCCAGAGTAATAACATTAGTAATAAGTCTCCCAAATGACACAAGATTTATCACAGAAAATTAAGCTTTAAATATATTTTGGAAATTCATGCATTTTCCCCAAACATCAGCTCATGTGATCTGAAAATAGACACATGTTTGCCTCAAGCAAAGACTTCTAATTTGTATGCTGGGTTGCTCACAGAACAGACACTTATGGGTAGCTTGTGAGCTACCATTAGCAAACGAGTTACTCCTTGGAAAAGTGTTGTATACTATATGACCAGTTTGTATCAAGTTCTAACTTAAAAGTGGATCATTTTATCAACCATGTAAATCCTCTGTTGCCTAGAATCATGGGTATTCACCAACATTTTTCCAGGGGCCCAAAAATGTTGTCTGTGGTGGGATTGAGGGCCGCATTGATGCCAGCATGGTGGCGGTTTGAGGGCATGTTGGGGAGTGAGTGAGCAGGGTGCAGAGAAAGTGAAGCTTGTCCATCTAGTGGCTTAATTGCACAATGTGAAACCAGAAACCCTAGGATCAGTCCAGCTTCCCCAGTTCACCAAATTCTGTAATCTTCGGTAATTGTTTTATTTGTCTTTCACTCACTTTTCTTCATTGTCACATGTAATTTAACATCGAAACAGATGACTTTGCGCTGTACAAAACCTTCTCCTGTGTTTGATTTAATAAGCAATGACGTTGTCTATATATAATACAACCCAGGGCACCCGCAGGGTGACTTGCCTCTTAGTCACTATTGCCATTCTTTTCATGGTGGGTGGCAGCATGAATGTTTCTAAATTCATGTTTTGAAACTACCACTTAAAAAATACATCTCAATGCACTATATGATCTGGTGTAGTAATGTTAAACTGATCTGCATGCAAATGAGTACGCTTATTGGAATTTGAAGGCACTTTATCTTATATTTATCTTATATTTACACTTTTACTGCAAGATGTCTTTATAAATTAAGGAGTTCATTAAGTTAAACAGTGCAGGACACATTAGTTTCTTCCCTTTCTTAAGTCTATTTAACTTTTAAATAAATGCTTGCCAGTTGTTTTAACTTATTTTTATGTTAGTGCAAACAGTATCCCAGTATTATCGGGGGAGCATGCCCAGTTCTGGATGGGCGCATGCCCCCCAATCTCCCCCCGCAGTACTTAAAAAAATATATTTTTTTTTATTGGTAGTATGCAGATCAGGTTCATTGTATAGACATCATATTACAAACATCAATGCAATATACTGTTGCACGGCCACTATAGCAGCCTAGTTAATAGAGCGCAACCCTTAAGAGGTGTGTAACCTTGGCCATATTGCGAGTGCAACCTTCTGGGGACCCTTTATATCCCGCCATCCTAATGGTCCATTTGGAATTACATTCTGTGATCACATTCTACTTCATTGATTTACGTTTTCTGAAACAAAACAAAACGTTCAAACTTCACATTGCTATTGAACAGCTTCTGGTGGAGTGAGTGTCCCCCCACAGGTCGTATTAGTGTGTGTCTCTCCGGGAGGGGAATGGGGCGTGTCTGCCTTCCAGTGAATAGCTATGCGGCGTTTCGCTAATACCTGCCCAAGGATAGTGAATTTATGCTGCATGCGGGTTGTGGCCTTGGGGGTCGGGAGTACTTCCAGGAGGCATCGCTTAATTGAGGATTCAATTGAGAGCTTTTTTGCTCTTCGCAGAGTGTCCAGCACTATGCTTCAGTAGGAGCCGAGCCTGGGGCAGTCCTAGGTCACATAAATGAAGTGGGCCAGGGAGATGCTACATCTTGGGCATGTGAATGGGCTGGGTCGAACCTCGCCATACGCGCGTGGGGGGTCAAGTAGGTGTAATGTAAATAGCTGAACTGTGTAAGCTAGAACCAGGCATTGCTTGAGATGTTCTGGACCAGCACAGGGTGAGTTTCCACTCCCCATCCGTCAGAGGCGTAGGCAGGTCTTCCTCCCACCTCCTCTGAGTCTGGGTCAAGTCCAGTCCACGGTCCATTTTTAGGGCCTTGTATAGCCGAGATATTAATCCTCGGAAGGAGCCTGGGTCTAGGATTGTGCACAGTGTGCTTGATTCCTCTGGCTCACTTGGGAACGTGGTCCAGAATTCCCCAAACGTACAGGTTTTCTTCGCATATTGGAGGAAGTGGCCCTCCTGGACCCCATAATGTTCACTGGCATCCTCAAAGGAGAGGATGGAGTCATTGAGATAACGATCTCCCACCTGCAGTAAAGCCCCCTGCATTCCAGCTGGCCACATCCATTACGGATTGTATCTGACGGTATCCCAGGAGCCATTCCAGTGGAAGCTCACGCGCATAGGGGGCCTTTCGCAGTACCAGGGTCACCACCCATTCCCAGGCCCAAGCGACCTGTCTCACTATGAATGGGCAATTCAGAGCAGTCCTGGCTCCCATCATCAGGTACCTAGGGAGCTCTGCTTCAGGACACCAGCTGGCCAACAGTCTCTTTTCTGTGTTCAAGCCCTCCGAGCACAACTGTGGGAACCCCACGCAAAGCCCATGGAACACCTCCTTGATCAGACCCCCCAGGATATTGCGTCATAGATTTGAAAATTTAGCAGCACAAAAATTGAAATTTAGCGGCACAAAAATTGGAATTTTGCGGCATTATTGCGGCACTTTATTTTACTTGTAATCATTCCTTTCCAGCCTTAAATCATTGAAACTGTTTTAGCAGAGCATTCCAATTTGAAATAGACATTTTTAAAATGTGTGAGAGTGTTTGTTTGCCTTATTCTCCTTTGTGGTAACATTCTGGATCGTAGGTTAAGCCAAGCACAATAGCCCAGGGTTGCTAATCCTCTTGTTTTCTGTGGCACTGTGCTGACTTGGGGATAACGGTTCCATGCCCCAAAGGGAAAGAGGTGGCCAGTGGTCGCTTGGTCATGTAGAGCATGTCTGCAGACTCCTCAGAGGGAAGCCTGGCTTTGGACCTGGGTGACTGAGGGTGTAAGTGGTGCAGATGGAAGGGACCCTTTACTTGGGAATGAAGGGCCGGCCTATGGATGACTGGAACATGCAGAGAACATCTAAATGCCCCTCAGAGGGCAGCCTGGCATCGGGTGAGTGATTGAGGGTGGAAGTGGGACAGATGGAAGAGACCTTTGACTTGGGAACTAAGGGCCCATCAATGTCTGGTGCATGCAGAGCATGTCTACAGACTCCTCGGAGCTTGTCTAGAGACTCCGTGGAGGCCAGCCTGGCAAAGGGCATGGGCTGTTGATGGTGGCAGTAGGTGGTACTGTCACTGGAAGAGAAGGGCCCTTGACTTGCAATTGCATTGATATAGTGCTTACTACGCTGACAAGGCGTCAAGGCGCTTTTCGGTGAGTGCGCGCTATTCCCGAACCCAAAAAGGATTAGTGGTGAATTAGTATAGGGAAATACTAAATGAATTTGAGCTGTGGACGTGTGAGTCTGTTAGTTGGATTGAAAAGTATAGTGGAGGAATAGAAGAGAGAAGGGTCTAAAAAGTGTGTATTTGGAGATCATAACATTAGGAGGTTTGGGATGAGTGAAGAAGAGATTGAGGGGCAAGAGTCTAGAAGTTGATTAGGGAGAAAGATGAGGTATCGCATGAATCTAGGAGGGATACATGAGGGAAGGGTGTAGAAAGGCTTGTATTTATGGAATTATGTGTATAGCAGTACTTAGAAATAAGCTCAGCACAGCACAGTACCCGGAGAGCTTGAAATACATTAGTTTTATTTTGGTAAAAGACAAAGGCACGCTCCTAACAACTTTTACCCATGTAACTCATCTTGCAAATGTGCCATCCTTAACTGGTAATATTTTGCCTCTACAAACTCCTGCAACAAGAGCAAATTTGAGGAAATAAGCATCATGCCCCTAAATACTACATAGTAAACAAGAAAAATGCCAATACTGTGCACTAGTTTTCAACCATTTAAATAAGACACTCCTAGTCGTTGCCTAAAAAAAGACCACTTTTTCAGTCAAGATTCTTCATAGAAAATTCAAAAATTCTTTATTTTTATTTTTCTTTTAGCTTGTGGTTTAATTTGTTTTTTTTGTATTTCAAACGAGAAATTTATACATGTAAATGTCTGTACATCTATTTACAAAAACCCACTATCATCATGATTAGTGATATACGAGAAATAGGGTTCTTTGGGGGGCAAGAGGACAAAAATGTGTAAAAGTGGTTTATCACAATAATAACAACACAAATAGACATAAGACACGTGTACACAGGACAGTGAACATATATCAAAACATTTCAAATACGTGGTGGTAATTGATGTCAAGTTGTTCTCAAAATATTCGCCAAAGTTAGATTGCTGACTTTTATGGTGGAACTAGAGCCAAACCTATTTACAATCATAGGAGTGGTATAATACAATCAGTGAGCTCCATAGATCAACACAGTAATAAAGACCAAAACTCTATTTCGCAATCGTTTCTAATCACTCTAAATTATATATAAATCTATTTAGAGCCAAAACTTGGCACCACACACAACTACCACCTCGGTCGACGCGTTTCGAATCCTAAATCATTGTAAAGGATTCTCTTCAGGACCAAACACAATTAATCTGAAAGACATAATGAGTGATAAAGATTCTATCAGTCAAACATTAAAACCAAAGAGAGACTCTCAACTGTCATTCAGCCGCCACATACTCTCCATAAGCTTACCTGTCGCTGGTTCTTAATGTAGTTAAAGTGGTGGAGGTTCTAGTCAGCTACAAAAAAGAATGTTTTGAACACCGCGAATTAATACATGGTCATAGGCTGCGCCCTACGTTGGATTTGTTGAGACAAAGGGGTCAGTTAAATATACTCACTGGTGAATTTCAGTATCCTGTCCAGCTAAAGGTATAGTTCTCTTTGCACCCTCGGCGTGCCCACACCAGTTGGCAATGGATTTAAGTTATTTCCGGATGTTTGTTCTGTAGGAAAGAAACCAAGGAGGCTGTTAGAGAGGCCTCTCAAAAACCGGGGTGACTGTCCCTATAGCGGGCGTACAGTCTGATTTTCTATGCTGCTCGTGCACTGAGCCAGTTGTAACGTAAATTCTGGGTGCCAACCCCTCAAGAGAAAGTTGTGGCAATATAAAAAAAACGGTTGATTGGGGACCGTTTCTAAGACGGATTATAGAACCCGTTCTGAGGACCCTGCCGGGTCTCCCGGTCCGGACCTGCTACGTTTTATCGTCGCACTGCGCGAGTGCGTCTTACCGGCCTTGTTTTAATAAATTAGTGTGCCAAAAGGTATTTGGATATTTCTTCCATCGTCTAGGCTAGACTTAGTGCCCCTAAGCCCTTTGATGCACGCACCGGGGGTCGCGCTGCGGAGTCGCGGCTTGTAATCTTCACTTACTTGCACAAAAGCGTCCGTCTTCTCCTGCTCACTCCGCCATCGTGTGTTTACGCGATGTGAGACAGTTCCTGGTTCACCTACTTTCAGTGAATGCCGTTTCCGGGTCCGTTCGCGCTACTCATGGGAGTTGTAGTTTAGTTTGTTATGTGCCACGAGTTTAAAAGCACTAGATGTTAAGATTACGCTATAATTCAGAGTCAAATTAGTTTCAGAATGAAAAGAAAGGGGTTCCAAATTCGTTCTAAAATGTCATGCTTACCGCCTTGGCGTACAGTTAGTCAAAGGCCGAAAATCTGGAGGTGTGCTCCGTCTGGTTAGGGGGGCTGGAGGTTTCTCATATAAGGCTCAGACACTGACAATTCTGGTGCTGCTGGACTTGGGACTATTAAAGTCCAAGGTGAGCATGTTCGTGGCACATATATGTTCAAGGGCATTGATTACAGATTGTACAATTCAGACATTTCATTAAGGCCTTGTATTGTAGTGTTAAACTTCAAAATCAACATTGCCTCTCGTTGCCGCAGTTTGGCCTCTACATCTCCACCTCTTGGGTCAGTTTCAATTTTTGAAATTATCGTCCATTTAAAGTCATGTTCACTATGCGATTTGTCTATCCAATGTTGGACTAATGGAGCTGTCAGGACTTTTTTCTTGATTCTGGACTTTTGTTGAGACATTCTCTGTCTCACTTCTTGCGTTGTCTTCCCTATATAAAGTTTGTCGCATGGACATAGTAGGCCATACACAACGTTTTTGGTTTTACAGTTAGTAAACTGATCATGTTTCCAAAAGATCCCTGCATGTTGGAAAAGGTTACCTTCAATGGTCGATGAGCAGCAAAGACATGTGCCGCATTTGTGGTGGCCAGTTATAGGTGGCAGGCTCAGATAATCACGTAATGTCGGATTTTTCGGTTTGGGAATGGCTGCTCGGACGATGTGGTTTGCAATACTTTGATCCTTTTTGTATGCGAAAAGGGGGACATCTGTCAATTGGTTGTCCAGGTCCTTGACTAGATGCCAGTTCTGATGGATCAGTTTTTTCAGGATGTTAGATGAGGGGCAGTATGTAGATACACACACTGTTCGTTGTTGCTTACTCTTTTGTTTTTTGGTCAATAATTCCTCTCGAGGCGTCCACCATGCTCTTTTGATCGCTTGTTTGAGCAATTTCGCTGGGTAGCCTCGGGCCAGAAGTTTCTCCTTTAGGGCATCTGCATGGTCCATGAATTCATCTTTAAAGGTGCAGTTTCTGCGGATGCGCAAAAACTGCCCTATTGGAAGGTTTTGTTTTAAACTCCTTGGATGACTACTCGAAAAGTCCAATGCCTTATTGCGGTCCGTCTTCTTTTTGAATAGAGTGGTGACCAGTTGTCCATTAGCACAGTAAACCTCCACATCTAGAAATGACATCCTTGTCTTAGAGGTCTGAAGTGTGAATTTAATATCTTCTGTCCTGTTATTGATCCAGTCGTGGAACTGTTCAAGTTGTTCTGTGGTCCCCGACCAGGTGAAAAAGACATCGTCAATATATCGCACCCATCCACCAATCCATTGGTGGAATGGGTTGTCATTGTGGATGAAGGTATCTTCGTATTGGCTCATAAAAAGGATCGCTAGTTCTGGGGCAAAAGGACAGCCCATCGCGACTCCTTTGATCTGGAAGTAGAAGTCTTCACCAAACTTAAAGTAATTTTTCGTGAGTGCAAGTTTGGCCAGTTTGAGGATAAATTCTGTAGGAATTTTAGCTGGTCTCTCTCGTTTGTTCAAGAAGATTTCAAGGACCTCCAATGCTTGGTCTTGAGGGATCTGAGTATAGAGCGATACAATATCCATGCTCACTAAAAGGTCATGAATTTCTGTGAATGGTAATTGATCCAGTTTTGTCAAGAAGTCCGTAGTGTCCAAGAGGAACGATTTAACAGTCAGTGTGAATGGTTTCAGGAAGAAATCTATAAATTTTGAGACTGGTTCAAATAAAGACTCACACCCAGAGATTATGGGTCGTCCTGGTGGTGTGGTTTCATTTTTATGTACTTTCGGAAGTACATAAAATAATGGAATTCGTGGGTGTTTATTTGATAGAAAATTGAACTCTTTTTTGCCGAGGAATCCTTGATCGAATCCATTTTGAAGAATTATGCCAAGTTCTTTCTGTAAATCAGCCGTGGGGTCCATATTAATTTTGCGGTAGCATTTTGGGTCAGAAAGTTGTCGGTTGACTTCGTGAATATATTCCTCTATTCCCCATACAACAATTGATCCGCCTTTATCGGCTTGCTTAATGATAATCTTTTCATCCTGTTTAAGTGATTGTAACGCCAATAAAGAATTTTTGAATTTTCTATGAAGAATCTTGACTGAAAAAGTGGTCTTTTTTTAGGCAACGACTAGGAGTGTCTTATTTAAATGGTTGTGGTTTGGATTGTTGGTGTGGTGCATTTGTTTTAGCTATGCTGGCTGTGCGGTATTTTTAACAACTATTATGGTATGTCAGGAGAGAGATGGACTCCCCAAAGTGTAGAAATAATGACAGATTACTGGAGCACGAGGATCTCATTGAAACCGGAATGAGTGGAGTTACAAGCGATTCTCGCTTTGCACAGAAGCGAGATCTGCCTGTCTTTCATTCAGGCAAGCAGCTGATAACGATCTCAATTAGCGATCCCAGCTGTCTTTTTGCAGGGACAAGTAAAGCTGGGGAATCTGCGACCCCTTCCTAGAACTCTACGACCCCCTTGGTGGTCGCGCCCCACAGTTTGAAGACGTCTGCTCTACAGGGAGTCCATCTGGCCCTGGAGCTTGTCCCGCACGGCACCCTGGAGGTACTGGATGTCAATCTCCGCCTCCTGCATCTTGCCCTGCTCCTTGGTTAGCTATGGTAAGGGTATACTGTCGAGGAATTGTGCTATCATAGCCTCTCCAGTCCTGTGGCCCCTGCTACATATGCTTGCTAGGTGGGCGTGCAGCTGTAGGTTTATTGTCGATTGTGTGTGTGTGAGGGTCCCGTCTGGCTCTCTAATAGATAATATGGTCGGGAGTGGTCGCTCCCTCTTGAGGAGCCATGCTAGCCAGTTTTATCACCTTCTTTGCATAGAACCTGCCAGTATTCTTGTCTCACCAGACAGTCCAACCTGTCCCATGGTTCCCCTACTCGCCAGTGAGCCCTCAGCCGGTCCTCGTCCAGCACCCTTGATTTAGGGTTTGTACTCTGCAGCACGTTCAGGTAGTTCTCAGCGGCTACTAGGTCCTCATCCAGTCGTTGTCTCATTCCTTCAAGCTTGGATAAGCACTCCTCCCCCACATCATCACCTTTAACGTGTCACATTCCATGCCCCTGGCGTCCGTGGACAGTCAATTACTATCAAAGAAGTTGGTGATCGAGCCCCCGAGTGGAATTCATCATCCTTCAATGCCCTCTGCTATAGCCTCCAGAGTGGGACCGCAGGCCTAACCCTCTCTGTACCCCACTGCAATAAGAATGGGGCGTGGTCTTACAAAAACATCGCAAGTATGCGTATGCAATGGGCATGCTCAGTCGCACCTTCAGTGAGTAGGAATCGATCAAGGCGGCTGTAGGCCGCATGTCGGGGCATAGCATGTGTATTCACCCTTCATTGGTGTAGCGTCCTCCACCAGTCCACATACCCGAGTCTCTGCATTACCCCCCACAGGGCCCCAATCATATTGGGTTTAGTGTGCAATTTTGGGGGAAGTCTCGATCTACCCTTCTAGCACACAGTTGAAATCGCCCACCCAGTGGAGCGGTATCCCAGCGTGGGCCACTATTAGTTCTTCAAGGCTTAAATAAAAGGTGCCGTCATCAGTGTTGGGGTAATAGATATTTAAGAGGCAGACCTCAGACCCATCCAGTACACCATGGACCAGTATGTACCTCCCCTGTATGTCTGCAGTGTAACTCAGCATCCGAAAAGGAGTCTGCGGCGCTATCCAAATTGCCACCCCAGGTGCATAACTAGAATACATTGCGTAGAACATCTGTCCCCTCCATTTCTTATGTAATTTTTGGGCCTCATTCTCAGTTAAGTGTGTCTCTTGCAGCATGGCTATGTGGGTCCTCAGCCTACAGAGATATGTTTGCGTCCTATACCGTTTCACAAACATGCCCAATCCCCGCACATTCCACGTGATGATATTAAAACCTGCCATTACTGGACTGTGTGGAGACATGGGGGCCGCCACGAACCATCCACCAGAGCTGTCTACGCATCAAAAACCAATAACAAAACTGTTCCCCACCCACCCACGGGGAAACCCATAAAGAACCAACTGTGCTTCCCCAAGCCAGTCCTAGCATTGCAACGCCCACTTAAAATTTTTTATTAAAGCTATCTAGCATCAACTTATTGTCTATACAATATATCAAAAATAAAGGGGGCCTCGCCCCCAACAGAGCACACTCTTCACCAATCCGATCTACCACACTCACATCAAGACTATTTTTATGCGGGGTAGCAGAAGGGGTCTCGTCCACCCACCAAGCGAGTAGTAGAAGCTCCTGTGTCACCACCGCTGTTACACTCACACACTCGATCACGCTCACCGACACTTGTGCATCAACATACAATTCTCCAATATAGATACAATAAAGAGAGAATAAGGGTGACCACATAGGCGAAAGACAGAATAGAAGAGAGAAGAGGAAGCGTATAGAGAGAGAAGAGGGAATGAGAGCGAAAGGAAGAAGTGGGAGGTAACCCGCATTCCTGGCAATATAGCCATTCGGGCAGGGTGCCGTGTGTCCAGTACAGTTCCACAGGAATGTTCTCAACAGGTGTCCAATGGTTCCTCAGGAATCGCGGGTCCTCTCACAGTCTCCTATGGTTTACTCCAGCTGCCAACGTCCCATGGGGGCCCCGTGGCTGCAGTCCGACTCCCGGTGACTTCTCCTCCAATTGTTTTATTTCAGGTATTGGAGGGTTGAGGGGTCTCCTCAAATATGTCCCCAGTGTTGGCCTCATTGTCCGCTGCGGTGACTACCTCCACCAGCGCTCTACCCTCCTCACGTTCAGCCAGCCATAGCTCCGGACTGATGTGGATCACCTGGTTTCCCTCACCATTCGAACTGTTGTGCTCCAGTACTAAAGAGCCAACTTGCTGCACGATTAGTCTTTGGGTGGACCAGGAGAGCGGCTTGCTCTGCTGGCCTTGCTCCCGGATCCGGCGCAGTGACTGGGGTTCAGCGGAAAATCTACCAGCGCCCCCCAGAGCCGATATGCGTTCATCCCCTCTGACCTCCAACCAGTCCCAGGCAGCTTCGGGAGTGAAGAATTTATTTATTTATTTAGTTATTTATTTCAAAGGTTTTATATAGCGCTACTGGACCCAAGAGTATCAGAGCGCTTTACAAGGATGGTGAACATAATGAGATAAAATTAACAATTAAGCGAAAAAGAGTTACAGTATGATAATGCATTCAACAGGGCTAAGGGGCAAAGAAACAGAGAGATAAAATGAAGTGGAAAATGAATATTAAAAGTTAGGAGAGAGTGGGGGGTGAAGAGAGGGGGAGTGAGAAAATGAAGGGATTGAGAGCGGGTGGGAAGAGGAGTGGACAAGGGAAGAGAAAGGAGTGAACATGTTCAGAGTCAGTAACATTAGATACCCCAATACTTGTTGAGAAGAAGTACTTTGAGTTCCTTTTTGAAGAGAGGGTAAGAGGGGTTGCAGCAAAGATCCTTAGGGAGAGAGTTCCAAATTGTAGGAGCGTTACCAGAGAACGCACAGAATTGGGTCTTTTGACATTTGAGTCTGGGTGGGATCAAGACAAGGGAGTTTGTGCTCAATAGGGACCTGGAGCAACCTGCTTTGTGTAGTTGTGTTGTACAGTAAGAAGGGGTGTTTTGGTGAAGAGCTTTGTGAGTGAGGCAGGCAATCTTGTAGGTGGATCTTCCTTCTATTGGGAGCCAATTGAGATTTTTGAGGACGGGGGAGATGTGATCAAATTTTTTACAATCAGACATGAGTCTCGCAGCTAGATTGAGGACAGATTTAATCGGTGCAAGATGGATTTTAGGGGTGCCAGCCAAAGTGGCGTTGCCATAGTCAATCCTGGAAAGGACAAGCGATTGGACAACAAGTTTGAAATCGTCTGCTGGAATAAATGGTTTAAATTTCTTGAGGTGGAGAAGGGTGAAAAGAGCACTTTTGGCTGCATTTTTAATGCGGGGGATGAGATTTAGATTCTGGTCGATATTGATGCCTAGGGATTTGACAGAATTAGAGGTGGAGAGTGGGCAGTTAAGAGCTTTGATGTCATTAATCCAGAGTTGAATGGGAAGGGAGTTGTTTTTGGGGGAGAAAAGGATGATTTCAGTTTTATTCGGGTTCAGTTTGAGATGGCTCCAATGGAACCAGGTTTGAATTTTGATCAAGGTCTCATTGAGGTAGAGAATGTCTTTGTGGGAAATGATCTTGTAATATAATTGGGTGTCATCGGCATAGAGGTGGTAATTGATATTAGCTTGTTTGAGGATGAGGGTGAGTGGTTCCATGAACAGATTGAATAGGGTTGGGGAGAGGATGGATCCTTGAGGGACGCCGAGTGAGACAGGTTGAGGTTTAGAGAGAAAGTGGCTGAGCTTGATTTGCTGTGATCTGTTTTGAAGGAATGAGGAGAACCATTTGAATACGTTGCCATCTAAGCCGAACCGGTCTTTGAGAGTGAGTTTTGTCTTGATGTGTTACTCTAAGCTTAGAAAACTGTGGGTACTGCTGCAGTCTCTTGCTGATCAAAGTTCCAAAAGTAAAGGTAAACCACTTTATCTCAGTTTAGGGTGCTCGAGGTGATCACCTCCTTGTCCATGAGGTACAGAAACAAAAATGAGTAAGGAAGCCTTAAACCGGGTAAGGTCAGACCTTGAGCACTCCGAAGGCGTCTAGATGCGTAAGTAAAGTTGAACAAAGGTAATTTGAATAATTCATGTGGCATTCTGTATATCACTCCATACTGCACGTCACCAGTACACTAATCTTTTGTGCATTCCTACATATCGCAGATCAGCATTATACCAATGTTCGTATTATAATTTTTTCATAGATTCCCCTTGACGAAGTGCTATGCATGAAATGCATAAGGGGACTATGCTCATTTTTGGCAAATGTATAATCAGCTTCAACTTTGAACGACTGAAACATTACACTTATCGATCAGCAGGATACTCATTCATATGTTGAAATATGATGAGAATTTCAATTGAGAATTGTTTGAAATAAAAAGACAATTGCTTGTTACATGAATTATTAATGCACTGAGACAACGAAGGCTGATGAGGCGGTAACAGCATATTACATATGGGCAACGCAGATTCTTCAGGGTGCCAGGGGGTCACTTATTGTCTTGGGAATGAGGCATGTGCTGTATACCGGCCAATTGGCAATGGTCCCCTGGCTCAGGGAGAAGCCTCCATTAATTTTTTGGATTTCAGTAACCACCTTCTGTGCTTGGGGTTTGTTTCTGGAATATAAAAAAAATTGCAACTTAGCACCATTAGATTGTGGCTGGTCAGCATTACAGTTTCACTGAAAGTGCATCCGCCATACCAGTGACAACACTTTCAGCAAAACAGCTCCCAGCCAAGGATCTCAAACTTTTTAGGGCAGTTCTTCATTGAACCTCTGGAGGCAGGGTTTCACCGCAAAGGCGGACCACTTGCCAAACTCTAAATGAGACCCAAAGTCTTCTTCAGAACAGTTTTTGAATGTCCTTCTTCCCTCTGCCCTCTACCTTCAACTATAAAGACTTCTGCTTGGCAGTATACAAGATACTGGGTGAGTCATGGAGTGTTTTTTTAATAGGAAATAGAAGTGGGAGAGCTTATTTGTTTTGGGACAACATGTTTTCTTTTATTAAAGGAGGCAAGTGGGTTGCCTGTGACCTGGGTCATGGCTCACTTCCATAAGCAAGAGCGGGCGCACACAGGTAATTACAATTACCACTAAGTACTTGAGACACCATCAATACTTTTACCAAAAGCTAAACCAATAGGGCCTGGAGTAAACATTTACCAGTGGCAGAAATAAATCCTGCATGCTACAACATAATGAGGTTTCAAAGACAGGAGAAGGGACCTCCATAGCATCACCCAAGTCTTGAGTGAACGCACATAACCCATGATTGACACTGCAGTAGCTGGTGATCAGCTTAATCTTTTTCAGGCCAGTTAGGGCATGAATCGCTATCATCTTCAGGTGAGGTCTCCCACTGCTGTGGGAATTGCTGCCAGAGATGTCATTTTCCATGGCAGTAAAGTATGTATCAAAGGCAGTCATTTCACCTCTGCGGTACATTTACCCCTGTAATTGGTGGCATTTTACCACTGAGACAGAGGTGTCAATAGGTTTAGGGTCCTCTCTGTAATGAGATTCTAATTAGATTCTCAAAGAAACATGCTTTACTATTATAAGTAATTACAGTTCCTTACCTGCCACGGTGAACCAGGCATGTTATTAGTTTATAGCTTTAAATTTCAGACAGCACTTTGAATTTCAGACAGCGCTGTCTTTTTTGGGCAGACTGGAATGCAGTAGGAATTTTTATACCGTTTTAAGACAATCTTAAAAAATGACATTTCTTGAAATTGCACCTTGCACTACGCTACACTGTACTTTATGTAAATCATGCATAAGTGTCAGAAAGACATTTTGGATGTGTGTTCAGCAAAGCTGATGATTTAGGATTTTCTATGTCGTTTTCCAAAAGATCAAAATCAAAATAATTTCACCACACGTTATGTAAAATTCTTTATCTAGTAGATATGCTACTGGTAACAATTTTGTAATATTAACCATCAGATAATTCTGCAGAAAGGAAATAAAAATGAGTAGAGCTGATGAACTTCAACAGAAATGTATCAAACCCAAATAGATTGCACTAACAATGTTAGGAAAATGTTCACCAAATATATATATATATATATATATATAGATATATATATATATATATACATTCACTGAAAAAAACACAGGTTTCAGGGACGTTATAGTTAGTTGGACATTTCACTCGTACAAAACCAGAGAAATTCAGCTGTTATATTTAGTTGGGCTAACTAGAACTCGCACCCCCGCAATGCACTGTTGATGATGTCACATATTACATCATTCATGACATAGTCAGTGACATCACTGATGACATCTCAAATTACATCATTGATGACATCACTCATGACATCATCCAGTGACTGTGTGTTTCTGTATAGTTTAAATATGTTTTATATATATATATATATTCACTGAAAAAACCATAGGTTTAACACTCGTTATAGTTAGGAATTAGCATTTAAAAAACCTTTGAAATTCACTGAAAAAACCATAGGTTTCACACCAGTTATAGTTAGCTGGACATTTTACTCATACAAAACCATTGAAATTCCCACGTTATAGTTAGTTGGACTCACTATAACTTGCGCGCCCGCAATCCACTGCTGATGATGTCACATATTACATCATTCATGACATGGTCAGTGACATCACTGATGACATCTCAAATGACATCACTGATGACATCACTGATGACATCTCAAATGATATCACTGATGACATCACTGATGACATCATCCAGTGAATGTGTGTTTCTGTAAAGTTAAAATATGTTTTACATATTGAAGAATGAGTGTATGTATGAGTGTCTGGATGAAGGATTTAGTAGGTGCGTGACTGACTGTATGAGTGAGTGATTAAATGTGTCTTACTGAATGCATGGGTTAGTGACTAAACTGTCTGAATGTGTGCATCATTATGTCTGTTGTTGTGTAAGCTGCTGCATGTGTTGATTAGAGCTATAAGAGTGGCTATATGGGTTATTGATTGGTTGCCCAAGTATTTGTATGTGAGGCTGAGTGTGTGTGGGGGTGGCTGGGAGGTGTGGGACTCTGTGCATAGATGTGTGAGCAGTTGATTCACTTGGTGTATGGGTTCAACAGTGCATGTGGAAACAGCTGTATGGGCGGTTGACTGTGTCCATGGGTGTGTTGGTGAGTGAACGATATCTCAGTGCTACATGTCCAAGTAAGTTCATATGTAAAACACAGTGCATGTGAGAGTTGGCATATATCAATGACTATACATGAGAGCCTGTGATTGCGTAAGTGACTGTATGGATCAATGTGTACTTGTATCAGTGATTGTAAAAGAGAGTAAGTATGTGTTAGTATATGTTTGAATAAGTAAGGTTATGTGTGTATAACTGTATAGATGAGGAAATGGGAGTGTGATTGATTCTTTGAATGACTGACTAGGTTTGTGAGTAACTCCATGGATGAGTGGCACTGTGTGAGTGTCTGTATAGGTGTATGAGTGCATATGATAGTGTTGTATTGATGAGGGGGAATGAGTGGATGTGTGTGTAGACTTAGGAATCAGTGAGTGCGTATGTAGTAACTGGTATTGGTGTGTCAATGGTTTCTGGGATGGTAATCTGTATTTAACACTGGATGTATCAAAGGTTAGATTAGAGTGTGAGGAGGTGCATCGTATTATCACATGAATGATGTCATCAGTGATGTCATCAGTGATGTCATTTGAGATGTCATCAGTGATGTCATCAGTGATGTCATTTGAGATGTCATCAGTGATGTCATCAGTGATGTCACTGACCATGTCATGAATGATGTAATATGTGACATCATCAGCAGTGGATTGCGGGCACGAGAGTTTTAGTGAGTCCAACTAACTATAACATGGGAATTTCAATGGTTTTGTATGAGTAAAATGTCCAGCTAACTATAACTGGTGTGAAACCTATGGTTTTTTCAGTGAATTTCAAAGGTTTTTTAAATGCTAATTCCTAACTATGACGAGTGTTAAACCTATGGTTTTCTCAGTGAATTTCAAAGGTTTTTTAAAAGCTAATTCCTTACTATAACAAGTTTGTAACCTACGATTTTTAAAGTGAATTATTAGGTTTTTTTAATAGCTGTTTTTTTATAATTATTAATTATAATATTTTTTATAAAAATGATTATTTTTTATTTTTTTCTAAAGTACATTTTTCTATGTATTTTTCCTGTTTTTTTTTTTTTTTTTTTTACCATTTTACCTCGGAGCGCTCAGGGTGCACGCACCCGTAAACGCACCCGTACACGTAGCGAGAGTGCTATATCGGCATGCGAAAAAAAATATAAGTATGTATTTAAAGTAAATAATAATGCAAGACATTCAGTGGCATACTTATAAAAGTAGTATTTTTGATTTTAAATAACCGTATTTTAACTTTAAACGCATTTCCTAAAATCTAACAAAACGGCATTCAGGCGCGCCGCGTAAGCGCCCCCGGAAGCGCCTACGTACGTGCCGCGTAAGCACCCCCGGAAGCGCTCCGGTGTGCGTAGCGTAAGCGCGTCAAGTCATGTGACCTTAAAATAACACTTTTCATTGGTTGTTAACAGTTTTTTTACAACTTATGAAAACCCCACCCATTTCCTTCACTACCTCTTTCACTTTGGAGAAAGCAAGACCTATTCCCTTCTTCTCTTCAATTTTTTGCAAAGAATGGCTGCAAGACCACCAAGCAGCAGTGATGACTCTGATGAGTTACTCCAGGAGGACCCTCCTCAGCCAAAAGTGAAGGAGCACTTCATTTGGAAATTTTTTACAATTCCAGAAGGGGAGAAAAAGGTAACTGCTCCTAAGGTGGAGTGCAAGATTTGCCACACTGTTCTTTCTCGTGGAGACCGCACCAAAAAATATAGTTTTGGGAACTCTACCATGATAAGGCATGTGCAAAGAAGGCACCCCCAGAACTACGCCCGGGAGAGTGACAGGGACCTGGCACGGAATGCACCAAGAGATGGCGCTTCGACTTCCACCGGAGGAGCAACATCATCTGGGAGAGGAAGAGCAGTGGAGCTGATATCCAACATTCAGCCTGTTTTTACTGACATTACCATTAGGTGTAAGCAGTGTGACGAACTGCTTTGTTATGGGGAGCAGAGTATCCTACTAATTATTCGCAAAAGAGAAGAACACCGCTGCCCTCCCCAGCCCTAATGTTTCCCCTTTTTTTTGCTCCTGTTGAGCAGTTTGGCATTCCCTATTTTTGGTTTTGTTCTGAAAAAAAAACCAAAAAATTTAAAAACGTTCAGAAAAAGTAAAAAAAAAAAACTAAAAAAGAAGAAAAAAACAGTTCTTTTTAGAACTACCTCCAATTCTCCAAAAAGAGCTATATTCTTAACAAATTCAAAAGGAGTGAGTGAAGTGGAGTGCAGTGAGAGAGGAAAAGAAAATGAGTGAGGGAGCAAAGAAAGGGACGAGAGGGGAAGGGAAGTGAAGTAGGGGGACTGAAAGAAGATGAGTGTGGGAGGTGAGTGAGGGGAAGGGGAGTGAACATGGGGAATGAGGATAAGTGAGGAAAGCGGAGTAAGGGAACGGGGTGAGGAAGGGTAAGAGAAGAGCAGTGAGGTTGAGGAAAGAGTGGTGATAGAGAGTGGATAAAGGCAAGTGAGCGTGAGACAAGGGGAATGAGGGAGTGAGGAGACAGAGGAAGTGAAGGAAAGAGTGAGACAAGAGGACTGAGTGAGGGAGCAAAGAAAGATAAGTGAGGGAGTGTAGGTGCGTTATAGGGAGTAAGCGTGACGGAAGAGGAGTGAGAGAGTGAGGGGACGGAGAGAGTGAGGCTAAGAGAGAGAGAGTAAGGGAAGGAGAATGAGGATATGACAGGACAGAGGTAGTGAGAGAAAGAGTGAGTGAAGTGGAGTAAGGTGAGTAAGGTAAGGGGAATAAGTGAGTGAGCGAAGGAAGGGAAGAAAGGGGAAGAGGAGTGAAGCATAGGTACTGAGAGAAGGTGAGTGGGGGATGAAAGTAAAGGGAAAAGGAGAGAAAGATATGGAATGAGGGGTAGTGAGGGAACCAGACTAAGAGAACGGGAGTGAAAGAACGGCAGAGAGCATGAGTAAAGAGGGATGAAAGAGGGTGGGTAAAAGTGAGTGAGGGTAAGACAAAGGGAGTGAGGGAGTGAGGGGATAGAGGTACTGAAGGAAAGAGTGACAGAAAGGGACTGAGTGAGGGAGCAAAGAAAGATAAGTGAGGGAGTGTGGCTGAGTTATAGGGAGTGAGCGTAACAGAAGAGGAGTGAGAGACTAAGAGGACGGAGAGAATAGTAGTAAGTGAGAGAGAGTGAGGGAAGGGGAGTGAGTAAGTAAGAGGACAGAGGGAGTGAGAGAAGGAGTTACTGAAGTGGAGTAAGGAGAGTAACAGAAGGGAAAAGAGTGAAGGAGCGAAGGAAGGGAAGAGAGAGGAAGGGAAGTAAAACAGGAGAGCTGAAAGAAAGTGAGTGTGGGAGTGTGGCTGAGCTATAGGGAGTGAGCGTGACAGAAGAGGAGTGAGAGACTAAGAGGACGGAGAGAATGAGGCTAACAGAGAGAGAATGAGGGAAGGGGAGTGTAGAAGTAAGAGGACAGAGGGAGTAAGAGAAGGAGTTAGTGAAGTGGAGTAAGGAGAGTAAGGGAAGGGAAAAGAGTGAAGGAGTGAAGGAAGGGAAGAGAGAGGAAGGAAAGTAAAGGAGAAGGTCTGAAAGAAGGTGAGTGTGGGAGTGCACATTTTAATTGGTTGTACATTTCAATACTTTGAAACTCACATGATATTCACCCATTCCCCCTAGTGCTCATTCACCCTGTTACCATGGTAACTCCCACCTAACCCAGCACACAGTTGAAAAGTTCATCATACTATGTTGCAAAAGTATCCAGCAATCATGTGCAATGTTTCTTTCAATGACTTTTTCTCAACCATTAAAATGACTTCTTTAAAAAAAAAAAAGCATGCACCCTAATTTTCAGTGGTGAATTTTAAGAAAGCACCAATCATTTCTTGTTTTTTAAGTGCACTGAATCTCAACCACTTTTTTTCATAACTCCTACTTTCAAACTGCCATTTGATTTCAACAACTCATCTGAATACAAGCACATCTACCTTCAAGATGCCAAAAGTCTGGTTTGTGGGTCATAGCTTTGTCTACTGGAGTGAAAAATTTGCAAGTAACAGAGGTATTTACAACCTTGATTTACCAAATGTGGACATTGTATGGATTGGACTGAGAGGATTGAGAAGTCGTGTGTAGACAAAAGTAATGGATGAGACTAGCACCGCTATTGTGTTCTCTAGTTATCCTAAAAAGGTTAGTTCATTTGCGTGCACCGGTGGAATCGCTGTCTGAACCTCACAGCGTGGAAGATCACAAAGACTAATACAAAGTTCCCCCTGTCAGAGGGGAAGACTCCTCCGTGCACTGCTGTAGAGACTGAAAAGTCTGAATTTCTTTGTTCAAAATTAGATGAATTTATCACCGCAGATATGAATTCAAAGATTTTATTTTTGTGCTTTTTTTTTCTTTTTCATGTATCAACTCATTTTCTTCATGGTTGTTATCAAAACATAAATAATCTCATGATATCAACGGTGCCAAAACATATTCATCTTTCAACCTTTCCAATGCATTTCGGGCTATCTGGCAGCCCTTCATCAGGGGATTACTCTACAAGTGAAGAAAGTGGGGTACCAATCAGTAATGTACTTTAAATGGTTAAGGGGGCGCAATGCGGGGTTAGATGGTGATGCTGTATTGCTATACGCAGTGAACATGCAAGTGTGTAACTTCCTGGTATGCTACTGGTGGTGGGGAATCGATCGTGAGGTTAATACGCTTAACATCGTGCTTCTGTTTAAAGTAGGGAACCCCCGTGATATCTAGTGCTCGATGCTCGTTGGATAGTGAAGTGAATTTAACAACACCTAGACCGCTTTATAAAATGTGGTGTACTCACTAATAAAGTTCAGCGTTGTTACTGTCGAACCTGCAACAAAAACGCGATCTCAGTACTCTGTTGTCTAACGGTGCTGCAAGCTTAAAATATAAACGGGTCCTCATAGGAGGTACTTACTGGGACTGGGGTGATTTCTCAGCGTGTCAGTGCTTCCGTGTGAGTCGCGGGATGTGATGAGCCCGGGTGAATCGAAATGGATTAACTAACGCTCGGGAACAAAACATGGAAAAGGGATTGTGAAGCTGCTGGTGTGCGCGGCCGCCATCTTAGAGTGGTGTATGAACAGGGCGATGAATCTGTGAAGGGCTGTATGGGTGGATGAGTGTGTGTATGGGTGTGCTGGTGAGTAAATGGAAGTCTCAGTGGTACATGTGTGAGTAACTACATATGTGAAAGGCAGTATATGTGAGTGTTGGAGTATATAAATCACTTTATATGAGAGTGAGTGATTGAGAGAGTGGCTGTATGGATGAGTGTGTGCTTGTATCAATGATTGTATAAGAGAGTAAGTATGTGTTAGTATCTGTATGAATAAGTGAAGTAGTGTATGTATAACTGTATAGGTGAGTAAATGGGAGTGTGGTTGATTCTTTGCATGACTGACTAGGTGTGTGAGTAACTCTATATATGAGTGGCAGTGTGTGAGTGTGTGTATAGGTGTATGAGTACATATGGTAGTGCTGTATTGATGAGTGACTACGTGTATGAGTGACTGTATGGGTGAATGAGTGGATGTGTGTGTAGACCTTGGAATCAGTGAGTGGGTATGTAGTAACTGGTTTTGGTGTGCCTATGGTTTCGAAAATGGTAGTCTGTATTTTAGAGTAGATATGTCAAAGTTTATTTTAGGGTGCGAGGAGGTGTGTCGGATTATCACATGGATGATGTCATCAGTAATGTCATCAGTGATGTCACTGACCATGTCATGAATGATGTAATATGTACCATCATCAGCAGTGCATTGCGGGTGCGTGATTTATAGTTAGCTCAACTAACTATAATGTCCTTGAAACTTGTGTTTTTTTCAGTGAATTTCTAGGGGTTTTAAAATGCTAATTTCCAACTATAATGTCCCTGTGTCTTTTTCAGTGAATTTCTAAGGTTTTTTAAATGCTAATTTCTAACTTTAACGTCCCTGAAACGAATGTTTTTTTCAGTGTATTTCAAAGGTTTTTTAAATGCTAATTTCTAACGAAGCCTACATAGGTAGGACATGTGTCGAAAGAGGAAGAAATGCACAGAAAGAAGCAAGAGAAATGCAGAAAGAGGCAACAGAAAGACAAAGAAAGGTGCAAAAAAAAGCAAGATATATACAGAAAGAACCATGAGGGGTGCAGAAAGAGGCCTTGCTGCAAAGTCATCCTGTGCACCCAACTTTTTGCTGACTGGTACTGGTGGTAACTTACTCTGACTAACCAGGCCCAGAGCCAGTGCGATGCTGAAAGACACTTTGATTACAGTGAAAACACTTACATATACAATGGTACACTATAGGTTGGGGTACCCCAGTGATTTCCATGACTACCCTTGTAAGGCCCTAGTACATAATAGGGCAGGGAGAACACAACTATTTCTAAGTCAGAGGTGCATAAAGAAGCAAGAGAAGTACAGAAAAAAACAAGAGAGGTGGCAAAAGAGGCAAGAGAGGTGCCGAAAGAAGCAAGAGATGTGCAGAAAGAAGCAAGAGAGGTGCAAAAAGAAGCAAGTGAAGTGCAGAAGAGGCAACAGAGGTGCAAAAAGACGCAAGAGAGGTGCAGAAACAAGGAAGAGGGGTACATGAAGAGGCACAAGGGATGCCGAAATTTGTATCAGAGGTGCAAAAAGAAGCAAGAGTAGTGCAGAAAGAACCAACAGAGGTGCAGAAAGAGGCAAGAGGGGTACAGAAAGAGGCAAGAAAAGTGCAGAAAGAAGCAAAAGAGTTATAAAAAGAGGCAAGAGAAGTGCAGTAAGCAGCAACAGAGGTGCAAAAAGAGGCAAGAGAGGTACAGAAAGAGGCAAGAGGGGTGCAGAATGAAGGAAGAGAAGTGCAGAAAGAAGCAACATAGTGCTGAAAGAGACAAGAGGGGTGCAGAAAGTGGCAAGAGAAGTGCGTAAAGAAGC
Organism: Lissotriton helveticus; assembly: GCF_964261635.1. Lineage (NCBI taxonomy): Eukaryota > Metazoa > Chordata > Amphibia > Caudata > Salamandridae > Lissotriton > Lissotriton helveticus. The sequence goes on along the minus strand of NC_136063.1, from coordinate 207,456,913 downwards.
AACAGAGGTGCAGAAAGAGGCAAGAGAGGTACAGAAACAGGCAGGAAAGGTGCAGAAAGAGGGAACAGGGGTGCAGAAAGAGATAAGAGGGATACAGAAATTTGCAACAGAGGTGCAGAAAGAAGCAGGAGCAGTGCAAAAAGAACCGTCAGAGGTGCAGAAAGAGGCAAGAGGGGTGCAGAAAAAAGGAAGAGAAGTGCAAAAAAAAGGAACAGAGGTGCTGAAAGAGACAAGAAGGGTGCAGAAAAAGGAAAGAAGGGTGCAGAAAAAGGCAAGAGGAGTACAGAAAAAGGCATGTGAGGTGCAGAAAGAGGCAACAGAGGTGCAGAAAGAGTCAAGAGAGGTGCAGAAAGTAGAAGAGATTTGCAGAAAGAGGCAAGAGAAGTGCAGAAAAAGAAAGAAATGTGCAGAAAGAAGCAACATAAATGCAGAAAGAGGCAAGAGAGGCGCAGAAGGAGGCAAGAGAGGCGCAGAAGGAAGCAAGAGTGTCTTGCACACCATTAGTACCAATTTAACACCCACATTTAGCAATAAGTTCTAGGTTTACAAAGGGCCTTCCACCACGCTGTAACACTTGTCGCTGCATTTTAGGTAACGTTTGACCTAGAAACATGGCCTTTTTTGTTCAAATCTGCAGATTAGGGAACAGATAATGGATTATAGGGCTAATACAGAAAATGTATAATTGTGCGAAAGTCTGTGCAGCCAAACAGTTGCATAATTCCAGTGATTCCTTCTTTTTTATCTCACTGAGTTCATAGTTGAGCTTCTATGGAAATGAGGAAGAGTAAACCTGAGGTTACCACTCCACAACAAAGACTACCATACCACATAATTACTCTCCATAACACATAATCCCACTCTACATAATTACAGGGGGTACCAGAAGGGCTTCTTGGCCCTCAAAGTCCCTCAAAATCCCCCATCCCGTAGTCTGCTAGAAGGTGCATTTACAGAGCAGTGGAGAAAGGGGTTGTGGCCTTTCAAAGACGTCTTAGCAATCCCACTGTGTGGGACTTACTGGAGGTAACAGGAGGGGTAGTTGGCCCCCAAGGACAACCTTGGTGCCAACTACCCCTTCTATTACCTCCAGTAAGTCCCACACAGCAGGACTGCTAAGTTCTCATAGCAGGCCATGCCCCCTTTGCCCACCACTCTGCAAACGCGCTACACAGTGCGCTCTTGGATGGGGATTGAAGTTCCCTTTGCTACAGGGAGTCCTTAGGGGCCAACCAGACTACCTCTTAGCTCCAGTAAGCCCCACGCAGTGAGACACAGGCCACGCCACCTTTCTCCACAACTCTGTAAACGCACCTCCTGGTGCGTTCTAAGTTAGGGTATTAAGCCCCCTTCATTCCTGAGAGTCCCACGGGGAGACGGTCAGTAGTGTTTCCGCCCGCGCTGAACGCAGCATTCCTCACTTCACCCCACATCTCCTGATAGAATCTGGGCACATTTGTTATTACTCTTGCCGTATTTTAATACCTGCACATTGCCCCCCCCCCCGCCCCTCTACCTGCGTCCTTCACAGCACATAGCGCACTTGGATTTTGACCTCAGCCCCGGTCCACAGCGGCAGGAGCCGTTTGAGTGGAGGGCGGGCCCAAACTCTCCTCCCTGTCTAGCTGCATGGATCTACAATCATGACGTCCAGGACCCCTACTGTAACAACTGCACTTTTAACCTTAATGATGGCAAAGAAACAAGATGCAAAGCACTGGAAACAATTACTCCCCCTAAATTACCTATATTAGCTACGAACATCAGAGCATGCCTTATAAACTGTAGGTCAGTCCCTAAGCATGCCAATGACATATGGCTGCTCTTAGAAACTAAAACCTGGGATATGATTTTTTTAACTGAAACATGGCTCAGAGACAGCACTACACCAGCTGTCTACCTGGCCATCCCAGATGACTATAAAATAGTGGCGGACAACAGAGAAGAGAATAGACCCGGAGGTGGCCTAGCCATCATTGTCAAAAAGGAGTGGGAAATATCACACTTAAAACTAGTAACCAAAGATGTGCTGGAAGCTATCTCCTTTAAGGGTTCTATCACCCCCACACTCAGCATAGCAAAAATACTTATCTATAGACCACCTGGCTCAAAACCCAGCGAGCTATGGAACATATGCGACTTAATAGCTGATCATTCCCTGAAATACACAAATTATCTGGTCTTAGGGGACTTTAACATTTATATAGAGGAGGCACATTGCTCCTCAGCGTCCCAACTGATCGATTTCCTCAAAGGTATAAATCTTAATCAAATGGTTACAGCACCTACATATAAAGCTGGACATGTTTTAGATCTTGTTTTTACAAATATCTCTACCCTGGTGGCAGAGAAACCGATCCCCGTGACATGGTCAGACTACTCCTTGGCCCCATTCCATCTCAGCTTCACTACCATCCTAGATAGCAGGGACAATAAACATGAGACTCGAAGAAAATTGGCGGGAAATCACCCCAGAAACTATTGGCCCTATACTTTAGAATACTTCTCATGTTTTTTCAGGTGAACCTGATAGTGATGCAATAACTGTTAATCATTGGGTCACTACCGCTTTGGATACTATTGCACCCCTGAAAGAAATTAAATCAGCCCTGCTTAAACCCTCCGCACCCTGGTTTACGCAGGATCTCCAACTAGAAAAAAGCTGTTGCAAAAGACTTGAGCGAATATGGCTAAAATCCTACTGCATGGATGCAAAAAACATCTATAGGAAGGCAGTGAATCAATTCCATAAACTGAAACACATAGCTATAAAAGATTACTTTGCTAGCCAAATTAATGCATCTAAAAACTCTAAAAAAGAAGTTTTTAAAATCGTTCATAGCTTTATGAAGCCAGAGGCCTTGAAAAGTAATATAACTCCATCGGAAACTCGTTGTGAGAACTTAGTGAGTTAGTAAACTACTGCTAAAAACTAGGTCTGGCTCCCCCCTGGACCCCCTCCCGGCCAGATTTGTCAGTATATTAGTACATTAGCACATTTGATTAATCCCTCACTAAATAAACTTTGGAATGCCTCACTAAATACTGGTATCTATCCATCTGTATGGAAAACAGCCCTCATACAACCAATCCTAAAAAAAGAAAATGCTGATCCGGCCATTTAAAACATTTTTCGACCTATTTCCCTGTTACCAGCCCCGGCTAAGGTTCTCGAGAAGGAGGTTCAAAAACGGCTGTCTAGTTTTTTAGAATCTAACAAAATATTGCATGACACACAATCCGGATTTCGTGCTGGCTACAGTACCGAAACAGCATTACTGGAAGTCACCGAATCCATCCGAGAATCCCTTGACAAAGGCTGCTGTGCAATGTTGGTGCTGCTTGAACTGTCAGCAGCATTTGACACGGTCTCACACAAGATCCTGCTCGACAGGCTCAGGCATTTAGGGATTTCTGGGACCGTGCTGGCCTGGTTCCAATCATCCTCGAAGGACGAGTCCAGAAATACGTTTACAGCCATTTGTTTCTTTACCCTGCCCTCTAAAATGTGGTGTTCCTCAGGGCTCGGCCCTTAGCCCAACTCTTTTTAATGTTTATTTCGCACCACTGGCCCCACTCATTGAACATTACTATGTTAGTGTCATCTCATATGCTGATGACACTCAGCTGATGTTTTCCTTCAAGGATCATTCGGAAGCAGCCTTCACCAAATTTCGGGACTGTCTAGTTGATATATCCACCTGGATGAACAGAAACTGTCTACGGCTTAATGGCGAAAAAAAAACAGATAGCTCAGGTTTCATCTTCGTGCTTCTGGAAACTAAAAGCCTTACGTAAATTTCTTCACCTGCTTCCGGTTGAATGTAGAAAAACGATTGTTCACGCACTTGTGACATCCCAATTGGAGTACGCTAATAGTCTATATCTAGGCCTGCCAGCCTTCATGCACAGAAAGCTGCAGACAATGCAGAATGCAGCTTCAAGGCTTATTAAAAACATTCCCTTAAGACATCACATCTTGCCACATCTGCGTACCCTTCACTGACTTCCAATAAGAAAACACACAGAATTGAAGGCACTCATTCTCACTTACAGAGCAATAAAAGGTACTGGCCCGCACTATCTAAGAAAACGCATTAAAAAACTAAGACATACGAGAAACTTAAGTTCAAACTACCAAGAACTTCTTGTTATCCCCCACTTTTCCAAAGCCAGACTGGGTGGACGGTCTTTTTCAGTAAAAGCAGCCTCCCTGTGGAATTCTTTACCATGACAAATCAAATTGGCCCCATCCGAACCCAATTTCTGTAAGTTAGTGAAGACGTGGCTCTTCAGTCAACTATAGTTCCGACGGGTCCCACCATGCTGACCTGCATTTCTCCTTTCTCTGTTCAGCGCCGGGACACTCCCGTCGGGGTAGCCGTTCACTTTATAAGATGCATAATAATAATAGCCAATAAGGTACCTCCAGTAGGCCCCCCATAGCTGGATTGCTGAGAGTGGTCGAAGGCTACGCCTACCCTTTTACACCACTCTGCAAGCGCGGCTCCTGGCGCACTGCTGCTCAGGGTATGAAGTCCACTTTTGTCCTGAGGTCCTCAGGACACAAGAGGACCTTATTGCCCCACCACCAGTGGGCCAAGAGGGACCACGTGGCCCCCCTCCCCTGGGCCAATTAAATAAAATAGGATAATCGGATCTAACTATAACTACCTACTGGCGACCGCCAGTAGGTTATATATATATATATAATATATATATATATATATATATATATATATATATTCACTGAAAAAACCATAAGTTATAGACCATATATAGTTAGGAATTAGCATTTACAAAACCTTGAAAATTCACTGAAAAAACCATAGGTTATACACCATATATAGTTAGGAATTAGCATTTACAAAACCTTATTTTACTCACACAAAACCATTGAAATTCGCATATATAGTTAGTTGCACTAACTATATATCGCGCACCCGCAATCCACTGCTGATCATGTCACATATTACATCATTCATGACATGGTCAGTGACATCACTGATGACATCTCAAATGACATCACTGATGACATCACTGATGACATCTTAAATGACATCACTGATGACATCACTGATGACTACATCCAGTGACTGTATGTTTCTGTAAAGTTAAAATATGTCTTACATATTGAAGAATGAGTGGATTTATAAGTGTCTGGATGAAGGATTTAGTAGGTGCATGACTGACTGTATGAGTGAGTGATTAAATGTGTCTCACTGAGTGCATGGGTTAGTGACTAAACTGTCTTAATTTGTGCATCATTATGTCTGTTGTTCTGTAATCTGCTGCATGTGTTGATCATTAGCTATATGAGTAACTATATGGGTTATTGATTGGTTGCCCAAGTATTTGTATGGGAGACTGAGTGTGTGTGTGGGTGGCTGGGAGGTGTATGACTCTGTGCATATATGTGTGAGCAGTTGATTCACTAGATGTATGGGTCCAAAAGTGCATGTGGAAACAGCTGTATGGGCGGTTGACTGTGTGCATGAGTGTATTGGTGAGTGAATGGATATCTCAGTGCTACATGTCAAAGTAAGTACATATGTAAAACACAGTACATGTGAGAGTTGACATATATAAATAACTGTGCATAAGAGCCAGTGAATGTGTGAGTGGCTGTATGGATCATTGTGAACTTGTATCCAGGATTGTATAAGAGAGTAAATATGTGTTAGTATATGTTTGAATAAGTAAGGTGTGTATAACTGTATAGTTGAGAAAATGGAGGTGTGATTGATTCTTTGCATGACTGACTAGGTGTGTGTGTAACTTCATGGATGAGTGACAGTCTGTGAGTGTCTGTTTACACTGAGTGTATCTAAGGTTATATTAGAGTCTGAAGAGGTTCATCGTATTATCACATGAATGATGTCATCAGTGATGTGATCAGTAATGTCAAATGAGATGTCATCAGTGATGTCATCAGTGATGTCATTTATTTATTTATTTATTTATTTATTTATTTATTGGTTTGTATCGCGCCGGCCTCACACCCAAAGGTGTATCTCCGCGCGGTGCTATGAAGTGAACAGGTCGGGACATGCGCTCATCCTAAAACAGAGTTGTCTTTAGGCATTTCCTGAAGGCTAGATGACTCGAGCACTCTCTAAGGGAAAGGGGAAGATTGTTCCACAGACGAGGGCCCATGATGAAGAGGGCACGACCTCCCTGTCTGGTCTTATTATGTCTGGGAATCTGTAGTAACAGCTGATTGCTGGACCTCAGATTACGGGAAGGGCGGTGGTATACAAATTTTTCGGCCAGATAGTGCGGCCCTAGGTTGTGGAGACTCTTGTGCACCACACAGCAGATCTTAAATTCCACCCGTTTCCGGATGGGAAGCCAGTGGAGGGCTTTGAGAAGGGGCAAGGATGGCGTTCTGGGGGGGGGGCATTGGTCACCAAGCGTGCCGCGGTATTCTGAACAACCTGAAGTTTGTTGAGCACTCCTTCATTGGCTGCTAGAAATAGGCCATTGCAATAGTCCAGGCGGCTCAGAACGAGGGCCTGGACCAAGGTCTTTCTTGTGCTGTCAGGGAGAAGGGGGAACACTTTCCGAAGGAGGCTAATAATGTGAAAGCAAGATCCCGCCGTGGTGCTGGCATGATGAGCAAGAGTGAGATCGTGGTCTAGACGGACCCCCAGGTTTTTCACCACCTGTTTAGGGGAAGGGGCCTGACCCAGACTAGTGGGCCACCAGTCAGGGGTCCACAGGATTTTTGCCTCTCCAAATAGCATGACCTCCGACTTTCCCACATTGCACTGGAGAAAGTTCTTGGCCATCCAGCTGGCGATCGCAGTCATGCCGTTAGAGAAAGCTTGTCTTATCTCCAGGGTAAAGGTTTTAAAAGTGAACAGCAGCTGCGTGTCGTCAGCGTGAGAGATGGGCATAAACCCGAAAGACCTCATAATGTCGGCCAGGGAGGAGACATATACGTTAAACAACGTAGGGCTGAGACAGGAGCCCTGCGGGACTCCTCTGATGATGCTGGTAGAGGTGGAACTAAAGGAACCCATATTTACCTTCTGGGTGCGCTCTGCAAGAAAGCTGGTGAACCACGCCAGGGCAGCTTTGTCAATGCCAATCTCCTTTAGTCTAGTTAGGAGAATGGCATGGGATATGGTGTCGAATGCTGCGGACAAGTCCAGCAGCACCAACACCACAGACAAACCTCTGTCCAGGGACATGCGTATAGCATCCGTGACGGAGAGAAGGGCCGTCTCGGTGCTATACCTAGGCCTGAACCCCGACTGAGAATGGTCCAAACTGCCGGTCTGCTCAATGAAGCTATGCTGAATGCATTTGAGATGGCATCAGTGATGTCATCAGTGATGTCATTTGAGATGTCATCAGTGATGTCATCAGTGATGTCACTGACCATGTCATGAATGATGTAATATGTGACATGATCAGCAGTGGATTGCGGGTGCGCGATATATAGTTAGTGCAACTAACTATATATGCGAATTTCAATGGTTTTGTGTGAGTAAAATAAGGTTTTGTAAATGCTAATTCCTAACTATATATGGTGTATAACCTATGGTTTTTTCAGTGAATTTTTAAGGTTTTGTAAATGCTAATTCCTAACTATATATGGTCTATAACCTATGGTTTTTTCAGTGAATTTCAATGGTTTTTTAATAGCAAATATCAAAAGCTTTAAAATGTATTCTTCTTTAAATCGAAAAATATATTTTATATGTTTTTAATACAATTTTTTTATGTACAAAAGCGGCGCATTGCAGGAATCACGTCGTAAGCGCGACATGTCTACTGCAATGCACAGGGGCAAGCCACACATTGCATGGTGCGTCACTCCTTATGCCTGTTTCAAACAGGCGTAAGGATTTGATTCAGCAATGCCATAAAGCTGACTCAGTGAAATCTTGTACATTTCACAGGGCTTTCATGCAAGTGAATGCCCACCCTGCAACAAAACGCCCACATGAAACCTGACGCAGGTTTCATGTGGCACAGGACTTTACAGCATGACACATCTGCCTAGATGCATCAAGTTGTAAATATGTCGCAACATAGCGCATCTTTTGCGCCACTGTGCGTCACAAAAGTGACGCACAGCGGCGCAAAAGAGGCGCACACCCATCATAAATCTGCCCCTAACATTTTAAATGATTGATTCAGGATGCCGATAAGGTGTGGCCTATCCAGAGGTTTGTTTGAGGTGAGGCCTACTCAGGGTTACAGATGAAATTTAGGCTTGTTGAAGAGTACAGAGGAGATAGTACATGTGCAGGCCTACCAATTAAGTGAGTCATGTGCACTGCACTCTTGAACAAAGGCCAGACCTCCTCTGTGTCCCTGGACAGGCCTAAACCTCATCTGCACAATGTGATTCGTAATATTAGGAAACACAGGTGATGTAATTGAAAAACGTGCAATTTCTTTTGCTCATTTCACAATCACATCACCTGTGTTTCCTTTGCTTAGGTATCTCATTGTGCAGTCTAGCATATGAAAGAGTACGTAGAAGGTGAGCACTGTATGCAACAACTTTGACACTTACAGAAACCTCAGCTTCTCCATGCCCCCTACACTGTCCTAAATGTATACAGTTTAAACTGACGGTATCTTGTTGCAGATGAATTAAGGCCTATCTTGCAACATGGTGCATCTTTTCCACCACTGCTGCGTCACAAAAGTGATGCAACAGCGGCGCAAAAGAGGCACACGGCCATCATAAATCTGCCCCCAACATTTTAAATGAATGATTCAGGATGCCGATAAGGTGTGGCCTATCCAGAGGTTTGTTTGAGGTGAGTCCTACTCAGGGTTGCAGATGAAATTTAGAAATAAATAAATATATTTATTCAACCACATTCATGGGGAAGTGACTTAAAATGCCCTAACACACATGAAAGCGTATTTTTAAGGCCCTTGCACCATTTTTGCGTAACTTTTAACATGGCTATGTAACTCAAAGAAACAAAATCTAAATTTGCCAAGCACACATGGGGGCGTATTTACAAGGACCTTGCACCACGGGGAAATGACTTAAATTAAAATGGGGAAAATAACGTCAAAGTGACTCAAAGGCCTTGTAAATATGCCCCAAGCAGCCTATGAAACTCTAGCAGTGCATTTCAAGAAACCTAATTGACTTCAAGAAACGTTTTTAAACACATGAAGTAAACTAATTATTCACCCACATTCATGGGGAAGTGACTTAAAATGCCCTAACACACATGAAAACGTATTTTTAAAGGCCTTGCACCATTTTTGCGTCACTTTTAACATGGCTATGTAACTCAAAGAAACAAAATCTAAATTTGCCAAGGACACATGGGGGCGTATTTACAAGGACCTTGTACCACAGGAAAATGACTTAAATTAAAATGGGGAAAATAACGTCAAAGTGACTCAAAGGCCTTGGAAATATGCCCCAAGCAGCCTATGAAACTCTAGCAGTACATTTCAAGAAACCTAATTGACTTCAAGAAACGTTTTTAAACACATGAAGTAAACTAATTATTCACCCACATTCATGGGGAAGTGACTTAAAATGCCCTAACACACATGAAAGCGTATTTTTAAGGGCCTTGCACCATTTTTGCGTCACTTTTAACATGGCTATGTAACTCAAAGAAACAAAATCTAAATTTGCCAAGGACACATGGGGGCGTATTTACAAGGACCTTGCACCACGGGAAAATGACTTAAATTAAAATGGGGAAAATAACATCAAAGTGACTTAAAGTCCTTCTAAATATGCCCCAAGCAGCCTATGAAACTCTAGCAGTACATATCAAGAAACCTAATTGACTTCAAAAAACGTTTTTAAACACATCAAATAAACCAATTATTTTCCCACATTCATGAGGAAGTGACTTAAAATGCCCTAACACACACGAAAGCGTATTTTTAAGGCCCTTGCACCATTTTTGCGTCACTTTTAACATGGCTATGTAACTCAAAGAAACAAAGTCTAAATTTGCCAAGCTCACATGGGGGCGTATTGACAAGGACTTTGCACCACGGGGAAATGTCTTAAATTAAAATGGGGAAAATAACATCAAAGTGACTCAAAGGCCTTGTAAATATGCCTCAAGCAGCCTATGAAACTCTAGCAGTACATATCAAGAAACCTAATTGATTTCAAAAAACGTTTTTAAACACATCAAGTAAATCACTTATTTACCCACATTCATGGGGAAGTGACTTAAAATGCCCTAACACACATGAACGATACAGAAAAAGGGGGTGGTGATGAACAGAGTGTCTGAATTAAGCAGACCACTCTTACCCAGTCCAAAGATCAGGGCTTGATCCATCACCGTTATTTATCTCACTGCCCCATCCCAGCTCAGAACCTGGCTATATGCAAATTAGTCTGTCCCTGGCCCAGTGCATCATGGGAACCGGGCAGACCAAACTACCAAGCCAATTCTTCACCAGAAAGGAGACAAGCTACCGGGGACCGGTTTCTGGCATTTCAGCCTCTTCGGCCCGGCTTGCTTGAATCCTGATGGAGCAGTGAGAAAGGGACTCATGTCTGAGTATACCCTGCCACACCTATAGTGGCCAAAAACGATACAGAAAAAGGGGGTGGTGATGAACAGAGTGTCTGAATTAAGCAGACCACTCTTACCCAGTCCAAAGATCAGGGCTTGATCCATCACCGTTATTTATCTCACTGCCCCATCCCAGCTCAGAACCTGGCTATATGCAAATTAGTCTGTCCCTGGCCCAGTGCATCATGGGAACAGGGCAGACCAAACTACCAAGCCAATTCTTCACCAGAAAGGAGACAAGCTACCGGGGACCAGATGAAATTTAGAAATAAATAAATATATTTATTCAACCACATTCATGGGGAAGTGACTTAAAATGCCCTAACACACATGAAAGCGTATTTTTAAGGCCCTTCCACCACTTTTGCGTCACTTTTAACATGGCTATGTAACTCAAAGAAACCAAATCTATTTGTAAAACACTTGACACAAAGCAACATTTTAAATACACAACTTTCTTCATAATTTTATCCTTAAAGCATACTATTCTCTATTTAAATTAAATGAATCTTTTCTCACCTTAGCAAATACTTTTTGAGTTTTAAAACAGTCTCAGACACACACCAATTTGTCTTTAGCAGAGCAAAGGGTATGCACTCCAGAGGCTGCAACCAACAAAGGCACAGAAATGCTGTAATTCATCACACATATCTCTCATGTCACCCAATCAAAACTCTTCCCTCACTTTTTTCAAATCAACACCCTTCCCCCTTCTGCCCTTTCTGCCTTTTTTCCATAGCAACCACCTCCTGAAAGACCTCTGATGTTTGCAAGTTCACACAACAATGTTTCAATTGAACTCTGAACTCTCAGTACACCTGCGTATCCAGTGCAATCTTTCATAAAATGATTTTTTCTTGACCATTCAAATTACATCTTTCAAAGAACTCATCCATGCACCCTAACTTTCTGTTTTCAGCAATCAAAATCCACCAATCACTGCTACTGATTCATTAGCACAGAAACTCCACAGTTTTTTTCATTACATACTCCTACTGTTTCAACTGCCATTTCATTACCACACTTCATCTGACTGCAGCAGAACCTTCTCTCACCATGTTTTCTGTCTGGATTGTTGGACATAGTTGCATCTACTGGGCTCAAAGGTATGCTGATAACAGAAATTTACACAACCTCAATTTTCAAAATGTGGAAATCAACTGGATTGGCCACAGAGGATTAAGATGTCACCAATTGATACCATTGGTGAAAACCTTTTTGCATTTGCCAAAACCTGACCTGTTAATTGTGCACTGTGGAGGAAATGACTTGGGCACTTTGACTGGGGTAGGTCTGGAAATGCTTTTAAAGGACACCTTTGAGCAATTGATGGCACTTTTTCCTCAAACTGCCTTGGTATATTCAAATATATGCCAAAGACAGAAATGGAGGTGGTCAAACAAATTTTGTCCACAAATTGAAAAATCGAGGAAGCATGTAAATAAGTCTGTTTCAGCTTACATGAGAGACCATGGAATGGGCTCAATCTACAACAATAACTTGCGTTACTACATGCAAGATATCTACAGAGAAGATGGAGTTCACTTCTCAGATGAGGGGAACAGAGTTTTCATCCTGAATTTAAGACTATGTATTGGTACCTACTTATAAGTACCTAAATCTACCACAGACCCAAAAGCTCTTCTCAGAGCTACCCTAACTATGATCACTATAAACAAATTTTGAATGTAACTTTTTTTTTTACTAATTTTCACGATTTACGCTTTCCGGAGCGCTACCTGGTACGCGCACCGGACGCTAACCACGCGAAAATTTGAACAAAAATGTGGTTTTTTTTCGCGCATATGGGCCTCCTCAACCACCCTCAGAAAACCTAGGGGGTCAGGATACGTGTACCATGCCCCCTTCTACCCATTCTGAACATTATTATCAGACTATTTAGCCTGTAGACCTCTCTAAATACCCTGAGGTAAATTACTTCACAAAACACATCTGAAGTGTTGGAATTGACAACCAATTAAAATGTTACTTTCATTTTCTACTTTTTTTACCTGACATTTGATTGGTTATGTACCTGAATATATATATAAAAAAAGAGAGAGAAACACAGCCATTTTGACTACTACTTCCTGAAGTACATTGCAAGTGCATTTTCACTGACAACTTAAACTTGTTTTTAAAAGGTAAGATGTTATTTTATAAATTTGAAAGGAGAACTATGTTATGCACTTTAAATTAATTTGGGAAAACATTTTCAGATAGTTATATACTGTCCCTTTGTAAGAGTTAGACATTGAGAAAGGCTTGTTTATTATAATTATGGATTGATTTAGGTTTCTGTGCTATAATTATGAATTTACTTAGACTTCTTCACAGGCACTTTTTAATAGTACTACTTCACGCCTGAAACCATACAGTGCCCATAGATAACTTCTCTGTTATAAACTCACAAGTACCTCTCTGAACTTAAACCCAACAGTGCCCTATCTCTACTGATATATTTATTTTTTATGCAAATTACAGCAAGAAAATGGAAGGAGAGCAGATTATTTCCTTCAAAATTGTTCTGGAGAACAAAACAGAAAAAGTTATTGAGGACAATGATGACTCAGATTTCATGGATGAATCACGGGACCATGAATTAGTTCAATGTGTAGATGCAGTAGATTCGCTGATTGAAAATGAGGACATTTCCGACAATTTGTTGTTAAATGTTCTGTTAAATTTGGAAAAAGAATCACACAAATAAATTTATATTTAATAATCAAAAATTGTTCGAGACTTTAATCATTTTTATATGTAATTCATAAACTAGTACCTAATTGATTATAATGTAAAGTCAGACTTATAGTATACTGTGCAACTTTTTTATGTTACATAGTAATTTTGCTCATAGTTACTTCCTTTCTCCAACTATATTATCTCCAATGTGTATTTAACATCTCTTTTTCATCTCCTGCCTCCATGTTCTTTCTGCTTTCCTGACAGACTATGATATGGATTCCATATTCCACAATAACTTCTGAAACAACATGCAAGATATCTACAAAGGAGACGGTGTATATACATTTTTTAACTCTGCATTGGTACCTACATATTGCTACTTAAATAAAAATAAAAAAATGAAAAAACAACAAAACGAACAATCAATAAACATACAATATTTGAAAAGTCTATCATTCTTTTTTCCTCATAGTACGCTCCCCGGACCGCTTCCCGGTGCGCGTACCGGGCGCTCCCCACGCAAAAAAAACGAATTTGGTTGTTTTTTTTTTGCCCCGCGGGGCCCTTTTAAAGCCTCCACATCAAACCTAGGGGGTCAGGGAGGATCTACTATGCCCCCTTATGGTCATTTCCCCCTTTGTTTTGGCCTCCTCTTGTCTCTCGATCCTACCGAGAGACAAGATGGCGGCCGCCCCGGACTGTTTAGAATGTTGACAGACACCAAAGAGCCAATCAGCTTCGCTTGGCGAAGTTCCGTTACGCGTCAGGTACGCGAACCGGGGCGCTAACCGGAGCGCTGTTACAGATATATATATTTTTTTAGCGTTAATTTATCAAAATCCACTGGAGCACATATATTGAGACCTAGCAAAGGCACATCGGGCAAACAATATCTACAATTTTGCCAATTTTCGTGGAAATCCATTCAGCCGTTCGAGCTAAAAGTGAGTCCAACCGCCCTATGGAAAATTGCATGGGAAAAACGTGTTTTGGGACCCCCCTTTTTTCTCGGCCCCCCTTGACGAAACCCCCCCCCAAATTTTCAGGGGCTGCTCAGAAACAAAATGTTCCATTTTCCTGAAAATTTCAGCCAATTCCGTCCTCAAACGCCAAAGTTATTCGACATGGAATTTTCAAAAATCCCATTGGAAAAAAATCCTAACTATATATACCTACTGGCGACCGCCAGTAGGTAATATATATATATATATATATATATATATATATATATATATATATATATATATATATATATATGTATATATGTATATATATATATATATGTATATATATATATATATATATATGTATATATATATTTCCCTCCAAATACCTCGATAATTCCGAAGCAGACCAGGACACACAGAGTTCGTTTGCAGATTTAATAGCAGGTGAAAAAGTGCGACGCGTTTCGCCGATAAGGCTTGCTCACGCTCGTCAGAAAAATAACAACGGCCATTTTTAAAGTGCTCAAAACACACCCCCAGTGAATAATGTGTTTCATCAGGTAATCAACGCAGCCATTTTGTACATATACTGGTAACATTATTGTGTTGGGTAAACACCTTAAAATAATGTCGTAATTCATTATACAATCATACATGTAGAAACCATATTAGTGGGACATCATTGTTATGAAGCATTCGTGGCGTTTCAAATTTCGAGTACAAATTATATTCTGGTTAAATAATTATTCCAATTGACCAGTAATTTGAACAATATCATTGAATCTCATTTAAAGATACTGTACGGTTACATTCATGATCTCTAAATCCAAGTGGAACATAGAGTGTGTGTCGACATGTAACAGCGATATACATTGGTTTAAATTCAGCCACTTTCAGCTAGACTCAATCTGATTGGTTCGCGTTGCCATGAGATACACAATGTACCCCATGTGCCTGTTAATGTCAATAAAGTTGTAGGAACAATATGTAAACAACCAAGTGTCTACCGAACCAAAAAGTCTTTTAACTGCCCATGTGGGCTATCATGCGGACATCAGCTTTCCCTGCTGGTATTGATTTTAGATACAATTTCTAATCCAATGTGATGCACTTTAAAAATGGCCGTTGTTATTTTTCTGATGAGCGTGAGCAAGCCTTATCGGCGAAACGCGTCGCACTTTTTCACCTGCTATTAAATCTGCAAACGAACTCTGTGTGTCCTGGTCTGCTTCGGAATTATCGAGGTATTTGGAGGGAATTATTCGAGGCCTGTCGGTGGCCTATCCAGGACCGCGCAATGACAGCCTATGTGCACGAACCGGCATTGAAGGAGAGAAAATGTATATATACTGATTACCCTTGACGTGTCATCTCTATATACAAGTATATTGCATGCAGATGGTTTAAGGGCGTCAGAGTTCTTTCTTGGTAAACGACCTATAGAACTAGTGGAGCACAACAAGATGTTGCTTGCTATGATCAGTTTTTGTTTGCATCACAACTATTTCATGTTTCTGAATCGCTATTACCAACAAGTCAGAGGGGTCGCCATGGGGGCCTGTTTCTCTCCTAGTTATGCCTGTTTGCATATGGGGTACTGGGAGAGACAGGTCCTCAATGGCATTCACCAAGACATCTGCGCCCTCCATATCATTCGATGGTACAGATACATCGATGACATCCTTATGATATGGAGGGGAACCCTTGAGCAAGCTGTTAGTTTCATTGATGTTTTAAACACTAACGCATATAATTTGTCTTTTACATCACATATCAGTCAGACTACAGCAGATTTTCTTGATGTTACCCTTGAGGTCAGCCATGGCAAACTTGAAACTAAGCTTTATAGAAAGCCCACTGCGGGTAACACTATTTTGCACGCTGAGAGCCACCATCCACCGCATTTAATTCGCAGCATCCCCTATGGGGAGATGCTTAGAATTAGGCGAGTCTGTAGTACAGAATCTCACTGCAAAGAGGCACAAGCGGCGAGTAAACTAAGGTTTCTTGCCAGGGGCTATGAAGAACATCTTATTGACAAAGCAATTAGGAAAGCTAATGCCCTATCCCGCAGTGAAGCGTTGACCCATAGAAAAAACCAGAGATCCATTGCAGCCAGTAGTGTACAACCGGTCAGACATTTTTGGACCTTTAACAGCCAGCATGGGGCGCTCAGAAAAATCATCAACCAACACTGGAATCTTATCAAACTAGATCCAGTGATAGGGGAACACATGCCTAATAGACCTGCGATCACTTTCAAAAAGGCGTTTTCGCTGCAAGATGCATTGGTTAAATCCAGCCCGGAAGTGATCCCACCCAAAAATTGGCTTGCGGCGAGCCGTGGGTTCAGGAAGTGTTCTAGCTGTAAGGCTTGTTCTCAGGGCCTCAACAAATTTGAGTTCCTGACAGCTTTTTCAACAGTGCCCCGGAAAATCACCAAGCAGCTAACCTGCAAATCAGAGTATGTGGTATATGTGCTGGAGTGCCCGTGTGGCCTGCAATACATTGGTAGTACCAAATTGCAGGTGCACAAAAGAGTGCTCCAGCACATCCGGGCAATCAACACGAATTATGCCACATACCCTGTAGCCAGGCATTTTAAGGAGTTCCATAATAATAACAGTGGGCTCCTTAAATACTATGCTATAGATGCCGTAGGTCCACTCAGGAGGGGGGGTAATCGAGAAGGGTTCTTAAGGGCTCTTGAGACCAGATATATTCTGGAGATGGACAGCAAAAGTCCCAATGGTCTTAATTCCACGGAGGACTGCTATACATGTTTATAGTCCTGTCGGTTTCCTCAATTCTCTCTAATACCCCTTACCTTTGTGCTGCTTGTTGTAGGTTTGTGTCTTTGATTTTCAGGCCATGTTTTCTGATCATTGTATACATATGTAACACCATTAGTAAATGTAACAAATCCTCCTTAGTTGTGTCAATAGCTGTATTTTATGAATTTCAAACCCAGTAAGAATTGTTTTTTCTTTTATTCATCACTTGTTTAGTTTAGTGTTGGTAAATAACTGTCACGGGCACTAGTGGCGTTAACAATTTAAGACATGCTTTCTTTATGGTTTTAGATTTTATCTGTTTTTTCATTTTCCGATTAACAGTCTTAATCTCACTTTGGCGATTTCTTGTAAGATAGTTATTGTATATAGATGAAATTTTTGTATATATTTTACTATGAAGTTAGAGGGCCATCGTAGTGTAATTAACGGCTTTTTGCATTTATGCAGGGAGTCCAACATAGTCGGTTCATGAATTTATGTGCGGTTGTAATTAATTGTAATATACATGAAATTTTGACAATAATGCGCTATGTCATGAACTGATATTGTACTGTGGGAATTCCCAGTTGACCCTCTACTGCATTAACTTATTATCCAACATTCTTACAATTGTAGTCACATAAAAAGTACTGTATTTAAACAGATATCACTAAGAGCATGCTTAGAAACTGCCATTGTGTTTGCCCGTTTTTGCGTCTTTAAATGATTAATTTCACAGCTGTGTTATATTTTATCATGAATTAAGGCGTAACCAATTAGTATTGTCGTTGTTACCGCACTAGCACTTTAAATTTCAGCAACTCTTTCGGTGCACCATGTGACCAAGCCCTCTGTGTAGGGCGAAACGTTATCCTGCCGTGGTGTGCTGCTAAATAAAAAACTCACTAGCACTCTGGGTCTTCCGTGTTCTTGCTAGTTGGTCAGCCGAGGATTGATGGCGTGGCGTGGCAGCAGGAGTACACATGTGGAAATATATATATATATATATATATATATATATATATATATGTATATATATATATATATATATGTGTGTGTGTGTGTGATTAGGCAATATATACCAAGTGTTGCCAGCTTTGTATGGAAATATTAAATAAACATGTGAATGTATTTCATTTATCGTAATTGATATAGCTAAAGTGTACAAACTATCTCTAAAGTGTACACATTACTCCAGTTGGTTATTCTTATGGCCAGACCTACACCCTCTGTTTTAAAAACTGGAATACACGCAATAATGTGGTGAGCCATATAAAGTTAATATTATGTGGTGGAACTTGTGACGTGATACCGCACTTCTTGCAGGTTTTCTCTACCTCATCCACAAAAAAACTCACAATTGCAAAACTCATGGAGGTTGAAGACTAGTAGAAGCTGCATAAAATATGGAGTGGAAAGAGAAAAAAATGAAGAGTTTGCAGCTATCAAAATAGATACCCCCGAAGTCAATATTCACGTAGACATGGCTGCTCGACATGAGCCTTCACAAGAAACCAATATGCCTCAGGAAGAACTTCACTTCACAATACTGGTGAAGGAAATAAAAGATTCATCATCTGCACAGAATGGGTAAAAGAAAAGAAGCTGTTACAATTGTGCATTAACCAAATAATTAATAAACTACTGTAGGTTTAAAGCGAATAAAAATAGAAGCACTATTAGCTGCAAATATAAAATTGTCAACAACAAAAAGCAGCTACTTGCATACTCATGCATTGGCCACCTGGCTAAGCGAAAGATTCAATTTTTGAATTTAGTAAATTGGTAACTTCATTAGCGTTTACTGATGTCAATTTACTAGTTTAGGTAACTTTATTCGTCAAGTCGATTTAATAAATCAAATAGAAGGTACTGAACTTCTGAATTCCCTAACAATGTTTATACTGAGACAAATAGTACAACAACCTACACTCAAGCCAGGACACTGTATTGTTCTTATTTTTAAAATTATAATGCTTTACATAATCAGAATGTGATTTCATTAATTTGAACAGATGATTGCATTATTGTAGCTAAACTATGTATTACAACATACACCATCACTCATACAAACAGCATATGCAGCATTATCTGGGCTAATTGATGAAACTAGTATTTGTTGATTAACTGAATTTTATACACCTGATACAGCTGAAGGTATTTACTTAGAGGTAAAAACCATTACTTAGTGGGTAGAAAAAGCCATAAACTCAATCACTTCTATAAGAATTGTCAAGTCCTGTTGGAAACATTCCTCAGCATCTTGGTATAATGACTACGTAGGATTCAGAAAACAGGAGTGTAAGGCACTCAAAAGGTAATTGTGCAAAAACTATCACAGCCAAGATAAAAATAGATATGTTGAAGCCTTGCAGACATATCAAAACCTGAAATAAACTAAAACATGTAAACAGGATTCAATCAGCCATCAACTCATGGAAGGAAGTTTTTAAAATTGCAGATGAGTTAGCAAAGCCAGCTGCTGCTCTACTCAGATAGATCACATAGCAAAGTTATCTGATGCCGTAGTCACATATTTTATGGAGTAGATTAAATAAATGTATAAATCCTTTCAGATTCCTGCTGACATAGAGGAAGATCTAAGTATGAAAGTTTATGAAACTGATGTAAACAACGTCATTCAGGGTTTTCTACAGTTTGCTTCGGTCCTAGTAGAGGAAATACATACCAACATCTGGATCTTCTAAAGATCCTTGCCTTGAGAACATTTTTCACCTGACAATGAGAAATATAGCTCTTAACTTGACTGACATTATCAATCACACCTTCTAAACTAGAGCATAGCCTTCAGACCAGAAAAAGCTTTAGTAAAGCCAATATTAAAGCAACCTTCTGTAGGTTCACCCATTTACAGCACAATTTGACTAGTTTATTACTGCATTTTATGTAAAAAGTCACAGAAAAGATTGTTAATCTTAAATTGTCTCAGTTTATCCTGGATAACAATAGGCTAGAGGACTGTAAGGCAGTTTTAGAGCCTACCAGGGAATGATAGTAGCACTTAACTTGTGACGAAAAAGCTGCAGATTATCCAGGATAAAGGATGAATAGCAGCATTAATCCTATTGTATCTGTCTGCAGCTTTTGATGGGTATGTCAGTCTATTCTCATCACTCGACTAAGAGAAATTGGCATAAACGGGCATGCATTATAATGGCTGTAGTATTTTCTGTCTCACCATTGGCAAACATTTTCTCTGCGTCTATTTATGATCAAAGAGGCTATCCTGTAATGGGGGGGGGGGGTCCTCAAAGTTTGTTACTAAGCTCAATGTTATTTAGTAGATAAGTTGCTCCTCTGGACCATCTAGTCAGATCATATGATTTAGATGCAGGGACGTATGTGGACAATGCAAAGATTATCATATGAATGTGGTGTTGTACATTATGCACAATCTATCAATTGTTTGGTTTCAGTAGCTACTTGGATGAGAAAAAACAGCTTAGAATTGAATTCAGAGAAGACTGACGCATTGATAATGGGAGGCCCTTTGTCAGTCTGGACATCACAGTGGTGGCCAACATCTGTAGGGACCTGTCCAATACTTGTAAATGCTGTATTGGCTTCATATTGATAATAGGTTGCATTTTTTGGCTCAAATTACAAAACTAGACTCTTCCTAGATTCCTTCATTTGAGCCAAATGAGAAAGCTAATTGTCTTACTACTCTCTGAATACAAGCTAGCATTCCATCAGGCCCCTGTGGGCTCACAGCTGGGTAATTGCAACTCTATGGGCCCGATTACAAGCTAAAGAGCTATTTATTGCCCCAATAAATATCGATAACACAGGGTACACTATTTATTGGATGCGATAAATAACACCTATTCTGAATTCATGGGGAATAACATGCAGATTTTTAGTTTAACACATCAAAATCTGCATGCTGTGGTAAATACTGTATGTTGACTTGCTAAAATGTAACAAAAGCTGAATTATTTAACACATCCGGTAATTATCGAATGCATTAAATATCTTCAAACAGGAGTTTACACATGGGTCAAAATATTACGAGGAATTCGTAATCACACCCTTTGTGTTTAGCCCTTCAAAGGTATATATATATATAAATAAATTGTATATGAAGCAGTATATAACGCTAGGACACCTTATAGTTAATTGTGCACCTGTAAACCATTTACCATGAAGAATGTTCTTTTTTATTTTTATTTTATTCTTTTTATTGAGTTTTGGTCAACCAGGTGGTAAAGTGTTTCCAAAATGACTCGCTAAGATTTACTTTTAATAAAACCAAGCATATTACCAACAGAATGGTATTTGTATCATTTTTTCCAATTACATTTGACAAATTAATGAAGTCATTCTCAAAAACTGGGAAACTCTGTGCGAGGAAACATTTTGGACTGTTGCACTCTGCATATTAATGCAATCTCAGTAACAATAATTGTGTAACTTCTCCTATACAAAAAGAGTGATATGCACAGGAAATATTGGCATCAAAGAAAAGTGGAATTGTTTAAACTGAGGTAATCGTAATTCAATAATCAGGAGGAATAAATAAAATATTCATTGGGTTGGGTGCAGGGCATGGCCACAGACCAGGCCTTTCACCCAAACCCAGTTGCACACAGTTGCAGGCCATGCATAGTGGGGGGGTAGCCGCTCAAGGTGAATTGGGAGCTGGACGAAGGCCATGTGCAGCAGTGGCTCGGTATCCAAAGTGTACTGGGCGAGCCAAGTCCTGACACCACATCCCCTTGGACCATGTGTAGCAAGGGCTGTCAGCTTGTGGCTGGTTGCACACAGGACAGAAAAGTGAGCCTTTGGCTATCATTTTGTCTGCAGCAAATAAAGGTGATATTTTGAAGTAAGGACTCAGAGCCGGGCAGAAATACAAGCTCCTCAGCTGGACACTAAAAACTGCTACTTTTCAAAGCATAACATTCCATGCTACCTAGGTTACAAACAAATGGAATTCCACAGTAGAAATCTATTACCACACACAAATAGAAAGGATACAGCTGAAACTAAACAGTGCTATAAAATGTGAACTATTACAAGTGCACATACAAAACCTACATACTACATATCTCTCCTTCTTTAATAAACAAAAACAACAAAAGAAAACATTATAACTGCACACAAAAATGACTCGGGATGACCCTGACTCTGGCACTTCTTCTTGGAATTACACATCCGGTTACCACTGACCCTTCATCCTTCATACCCCTACATTGTTGCATATATCAACACTGTCCCTGGCCACCACATGGTCTGAACTGGGTTTCAGTTTGACAATTTTAGAAAGATTCCACCAATGTCCTCCATCCACTTGTACAACATTACCCTTGATGTTCAGAACACAGATGGGTTTCCCGAAATTGCTTTCACCTTTCTTTCACCTTTCTTTAAATGAGAAGGAGACTTGATCCTGACCATGTATCCAAGACCAATGGAACTACTTTGGCACCCACTTTCTTATCATACCACTTTTTTTTGTTTCTTTTGTAACTGAGCCATGTTTTCCCTCACGATGGACATCAGCTGTTTGACATCAGATTCAGTTTCAAGCCACTTGGACCTCCAACCTGGCCTAATAGTGGTGTTCGCCTTTTGCCCCCTCAGCAGCTTGAAAGGAGACACCTTAGTAGCCAAATGGGGAGTAGTTTCGTAGAACCACACCGTGCTATTCAGAGCATTGCGCACATCATGATTACACACCTTTGCCCACTTCACACACTTGCCCACAACTCAGACCATTTTTTCTACAAAAAGAGTTTTATGAATGGGGTAACCCGTAAGACCACCGGACCCAGGTAGACAATGATACAAATATTAAAGGTCGCAGTGGAGAGTTGATTTTAAAAAAACACGTATGTGGAATCAAATTCAAATACATGAAATAATTCAAACGTCACTTAAAAAAAATTGATAATTTCTTGTGATTTAATTTGCATCACAGATAGTTGAATAAATGAAAATAAAAGGACATGAGATAAATCAACAATGGTACACATTGGTGCTCAGAGAAGAGGGAAGAAGTGCTCAGGGTAGGTTGCGTGATGGTGTAAAGGAACGGAAAGATAATGTGGTTCAAATATATCCAAACATTTCGAAATGTGGAGAATTTGCCCCATTTTCACAGCGCTATCAAACAATTCAGTGTGGTCACATGATGCTCTGCAGCCAGCATCGAGCGACTTCGGAGCGGCGTGTCTAGTGTGCATGGTTTTCCGTTACGTTAAATAGGCACTGATGACAGCGTTGGCTGCTTCTTAGATGCAGACCTGAGCCGCTGGCGGTGAGTTTCTTTTTCTGCCCGACTATCATAACATAACCTTCCCAAAATGTTATGGCCTCAAGAGGGATAGCATTGCTTAGTCTTGCCAGTATTGAATTTTTATGGGTTTGTGACCCGCTGTTGTTTGCTCTAGTAAATCACTTGGTGATTGACCTCCCGCAGCTTTAACGCAATGGTGTGACCTTTCCCGTGACTAAGTAGTCTTGTGGTTAGTATAATCAACGGCTGTTGTCCTTTCGGCAGCACTCAGTGGCATAGGTTTTCGCACACATCCATATGACAGAAGTGCGCTCGGTATAGAATGGTCAAAATGTAATTTGCCAAGTATTACTTTGTGCAAGTTTCTTTACGCGCGTAAGCGAACAGGGTTGGGGGCTTGCTAGTGTCTTTACTTGGAAAAAAATTTCATTTTAGAAACACCATATGTTGCACTTTAGAAAACGTTTTACCATGGTGATTTGTCTCCTTTTTTTCCTTATGAAGACGCTTGCGCCGTTTCTGTGATTGTTATCTTGTGGTTATTATATACTTTTTCTGCTTATGGCCTTTTTGGCAACATTTAGTTCAGGTGTTCTTTGCGCATATCCTTATGACAGTTTTGCACACAGTTTTTAATATAATATTGCTCTTCATTTTCTACGCTTGTTGAAAGCATTCTGGCCATTGTCTTCTAGGTTACTAATCAACCCTGTCCGGATATTTAATCGTACTTGAGGCACCCATCATTTTTCAGTCATTGAAATTTTGCTGTCTTACAATTCAGTGAGTTTCGCTGAAATTTCGCTAATTGCGGGACTGAGTCTCTTTGAATCTAATTTTGACTTTTCCCTTTTCGTCTCTGACTTTCTGTAGGAGCTTACGGGTCCTCTTCCTTTTTAACACACAGCCGGATTGAACGGGCTGCCTTCTAATGGTAATTACCCATTAAATTCTTTCCATTTAGCATCACTTTGATATTACGTCACCTAATTTCAGCCTATTTATTTTTAGGGGCTCCCTCCCCTCCCTCACTAGTTCTTTGAGTCCTGATGAAGACCCCCAATAAGGATGAAGCTACCTTTATAAATACAAGAGTCGAAACGTCAACATATTGTAATCCATAACGAACATAGGTGACAAAGACTTGGTTATCTGTGCCTGCAATGTTATGTTTTTGTTCACATTTATTTGCCAAGTAAAAGGCTGGATTGGTCCTATAATGTTTGGATGTATTTGAACCACATTACCTTTCTGTTCCTTTGCACCATCAGACAACCTTCCCTGAGCACTCACCCCTTCCCTCTTCTCTGAGCATTGTACCATAGTTGATTTACCTCAAGTCCTTTTGTTTTGATTTATTCAACTATCTGTGATGCAAATTAAATCACAAGAAATTATCTATTTTTTGCAGTGACGTTTGAATTATTTCATGTATTTGAATTTGATTCCACATACGTGTTTTTTTTATCAACTCTCCACTGTTACCTTTCATATATCATTCTTTCTACAAGGATGATCATTTGAGGATGATATAAAGAGCTCTTGATATGAGTGATCCCAGAACTCTCAAGGAAAACACACACGATTATTAAGTTCAATAACACCTAAGCACTGAACATACCTAAAGCAAAGTGTTCACAATCCCACCCCAAATACAAAATACAAAAATGCATTTGAATAGGCTTGTTCACATGAAATGAGTATATACTGTATGCAAAAGTTATAGGTGACATCTGAATCAAGCCTAATTCATGAGCATATATTCTCTCATTAAATAAAACGAAAGTACATTCATCAAATGATACCTGAAATCTGTCCCATAGCATAAGTTTCTAACTGTGTTTGTATTCGAGGTTGAAGCCAAGTATTGTCATATAGGAAGTTCAAACATGAAATATTGTTCTCTAAAAATAGTTCTACTTTAAGCAGATTACTCTGTGCCAAAAAGTTCTATTTTGGAAAAAGTTCAAATTAGTGCATTGTTTTGAAAAATGAAGGCCGAATTGCAGAGTTCAGGGAATGCTTTGTGAAATAATCAAAAGTTATTCTCAGGAGTTTCAGGAGAAAACATCAGATTGTCTAGGCTCGCAAAGAAACCGTCTACTGTGGTAGGTGAAAGTGGAACCACTTCTGTTAGCAGATAAAAAGTGCAGAAGTGTGGATCATCGCTGTCAGCGTTTGATGCATTAGCAATGTCCGTAGTAGATGGTACCTGTATGCCTGTCGTTTCTCGTATCTCACCCTCAGTTAGACTTGCCGGTGAGACCTCAATGAATGCCGTCATCAAAATTGGCAGTCGTTGGGGACAACACGATGCATGAGCCGTTACTGGACCTAGCAAAGCGTCAACATCCGATGGCAGTACTGATGGAAGTGTAAGACAAATGTCCAACACGCATTCCTGTCCGCAAAGCAGGCATCAAAGAACAGGTAAGATTCAATCTTGCCAGATTGGTCTGAACTATAGAAACCACGTTGTGTTCAGATCTCTTAAACGAGCCAAGCCAAGAATCTGTGAAATCCTTTCACGATATCTCATTGCAAGGAGGCATTGTTCCGTGGTAGTTTCGGTGTTGCTGGTGACTGGACTTGCCATATCAGAGCAGAAGGAATAAAAATAGAATTCCTGCTACTAGTCCCAAGATGAGAGGCAGACCGCCGAACACAGAGTGCACGAAATTTGGAAAAATGCCGAGGACTGCTTCAAATGGTGTTAACAGTCCCGAAAAAATTGTCTTAAATACATGTGCGATGCCGCTGGTATCAGACATGTTCAAAATTTGACTTAACATTTCTGCGAAATGTACTGGGCAGTTTGTTGATAATAATGCATGTATCTCTGCAGAAGACCTTGCTACTTGCAGATCATACGTTTCTCTAGACGAGGTCAGTGGCACTTTTTTTGTAAAAGAATGGCTTTCATTCTGCTTAAAGTATCAATTCGCATAGAAGAGATATTCAGTGAAGGCCATAAAGCTGTCTCCCTTTCTGTCTCGCTTTTTGGATACAATACATGCATACAACAAGTGACCGTGGATGACACAGTTACGAGAACTTTTTCCTGGCAACATGCCACAACAGCTGTGATCGTTGAGCATAACATAGCTGTCATTGGATAGCTGCCTGAAAATCGGTACTATTGCTGTGGAGGGGGATCCGTGCAGGTGGCATGAGAGGTTATTTGCAGAACCGTCGCAGGCTCCATGCAAATTAATACCCTGGCACAGAAGTGTACCACTCAGTGAGTTCTTTTTACAATTCTTTCCACTAAGGAATACTTCATGTCCCCTATTCCAACATCTGTGTGTATATGGTAAAACCCAGGTCGACTTAATGTATTCTTTACCCAACCTTTCATACAGGCCCGCTGGTATATGCTCCAGACAATACTGAAACAGGAAGGATGTCACTGGTATCGTAATGGTGCCATGAATTATCCATTCAAAGACAGGTTTCTCAGAAACTGTTAATTGTAATCTTTCGAGTTTTTCAATGTTCAGCACCGTATAGTCTGCTCCTCTTTGTGCCAGAGAGATTTGTTTATCTGTAAGGTTAAATACAGCAAACAATGACGTGGTATTGATTAGATGCCATGGCACATAGCCTGAACGCTGATTTTGCAACGTCCAGCCCAGAAGCATGATAGAACGTAATTGAGACTGGCCATGTTGTAACATTAACAAGTCTTGTTCTATGATTTCAATGGCAGATGACACAATGCTGTCCAAAGAATAAATTCTGGAGGACAGAGTCGTTAACCCATTGTCCACTACAGAGAGGCTTCTTTCTAAATTTATATGATCAATTTCTCGTATTATTTCTGCAGTTTCTATTTGTGTCCCTTTCCATATTTCGTTGTATGCCGCATATATTCCGGCGTATATGAAACGTTTTTGCCGTGGGTTGCGAGGCCCCATTAAGAAATCTCGCAAATCATTGCTCTCTTTAAGTAAAGATAAGTGTTGTTTAATTTCTGGAAGTGTAGATTTTTTAAAACCACTCAAGGCACAGCTTCCCTAAACTGTAAGTGGTTACTATCCCTGGATGTTGTCTCTGGGAATATCTTGGATCTGGCCTATACATTTTGAAACCCTGTGTCTTGTTCAGGAATCTATCTTGACAGTTATTTGTGTCTGTGGGCCAGAGCAACCATTTTTTCCAATCAGGATTTGCTCTGTTCTGTATATATATATAGGGTACGCCTACCTCCTCTTCTGTAGCATTATGACTGTCAGATGTGGGTTTAGGTATAGACGGTTTATTTAATTCTTTTATCTTAGCTAGGCCAAGACAAGAAGTTTGTTGAACAGTGTCATTTAAAAACATAGGGGGTCATTAGGATCGCGGACGGACTTGCGTCCGTCCGCGACCCCAGAGCAGGAGGGAACCTCCGCATGGCATGCGGAGTTCCCTCCAGTGCAATTAGGATGTGACCGCAAGGGTTGCGGTCACATCCTCTATTTTTAACATTGCGGCGGGTGGAGCTTCAAGCTGCACCCGCCGCAATGTTAAAAATGCACGCATTGCATTTGCATGCAGTAAGAGGCAGGCACCGCGCGGTGCCTGCCGCTTTCTGCATGCAAATGCAGGGGGGTACCATAGGTACCCCCCATGTGCACCCCCCACCCCCCCTTCACCTAGGGGGCCCGCAACGGGCCCCCGCAGTGAAGTTCCGTATGTTTTTCCACGGCGGAAAACCCGCCGCGGAAAGGCATACTTTACGGGCCATCCTAATATGGTGGACGGTGTCTGACAGACACCATCACCATATTAGAGCTTTTCCGCCGCGGTTGTAAGCCAGCCGCGGCGGAAAAGCTGCGGACGGAAACCAGGACCCACCAGCCATCCTAATGTGGCGGTGGGTCTTTGGTCAGTCCGCTGCGGTTTTCCGCATCCTCTGGGCCGGCGGTGCCTTCCGCCGGCCCCGAGGATGCGGAATAACCGCGATCCTAATCGACCCCATAATTTGTTCTTGGATGATGCAGGCTCTAAATAAGGCTTCTATACCTTGTACCTGCCAATCTTTAGTGCCCCAGACGGTTTTCGTCTCAATGTTGTCTTTCCAAAAGTTAAAACCTAATGTAGACAGCTAAAGATAAAAGTTTTCAGAATACATTTGTTTAGTATTGGTCAGCATTGTTTTCATGCCTGTCTTATTTACATTTTTGAAATAAAATATTTCTGGATTTGTAACATTAAACCCTGCGAAGTACGAAAACTTTTCTTGAAATGTTTTATAGCTGCCTTTCGGCGGTGTTGGACAATGTTCCCATTGATTGTAGAGAAAAACATTTCTAGGGCTTGCAGATTTGTGCAAATAATGGTGACCATAATGAATAAAACAATACATTTGTTCATAATCTGATGACCCTTCGAAGTAGTCATGTTCTGTAAATTTTGCTGACATTTCTCAATCTTTCATCATGTTGTTTACAGTCTCAAAGTCCCAATCATCAGAAAATTTACTGGATGTGACAAAATCACTTAAAGAAACCTTAAACCGATGTGAAATCTTCAATAATTCCACCGGACCATAGTATAGGGACGGCTGTGATGTTCACTGCTGACAGACAGACGTCCGGCCTCTTCTTTCACGATGAGATGATTTGTAAGGTTTCAGGACCAAGTTGATTTTTTTACTTGCTGTGTTCATAGTACTATATTTTCCATCAATCATCCTTTCCAAGCTTAACACTAGTATGAGCCAGAGCAGGAGGAAAAATATACCTAATCCAATCCAAAATTCAACCCATGGTGAAACCAGATATGTTTTTTCTAGTAGATGAAGGAGTTCTGTTACTTTTTGTTTTAGAAGTTTGTCTTTGCTGGCTCCTCCTCAGGTTCACTGGGAAACTCAGAAAAGTTATTCAAGTTGATAAAGTAGCCAGAAGCAGTTCTGTCAATTGTTGGGATTGCATCAGGATTACTTGGAATCACTGGAGCTGTTTCTTGTTTCGACATATTTGTATAGTCAGATGTCACATCATTGTAGACAGGCGTTTCTTGACGAACTGTTATATGGGTCTCCAGAGGTACAAGTTCCATGGCTTTGTTGCATAGTCCTTCTTTTCTTACTGCATGTTTATCAAAAGTGATAAGTCTTTCAGTTTGAACCTCTTGGATTGTAGCAAGATTTGGTCGTCTGCTACTTCTCGGGAGTCCACTGGGCTTACTACTTATTATCGGCCACATGTTGTGGTTTGACCAGGTCGATCGATACAACTCTGTTCTCCCTTTTACCAGCAAGGGGCGGTAGTACTACTGATCTTGTTCCTTGTATTGCCAAGACAGGTACTGCTTTTCTGTAAGAAGGCCCAAATTCCTTCTTCACCGCGATTTTTTCTCTGACCAGATCCCCAATCTTTGGAATCCAGACAGGCCTTGCTGGGACAGGTGGTTTGTCTTCAGTGGGCGTTTGCTTCTGTATTATATTACTCAGACTTTCTTGTTTCATTTAGGTCCTGTAAAACAGTCAAACGATCTTTGACATCAAAGGTTTTTTGTTCCACCACTGAAGTCTGACAATCGAGGTCTTCGATTATCATTCTAGTACCAAACATTAGTTCATATGGAGTGACTCCAACCAGAGAATTTCTTGGCAGATTGTTTAGACTACGTTGGACACTTATGTTTGATGTTTGACCCACCCATCACCCGAACCTAGTACCTTAGCTGTTATGGATTGCTTTATCTCACGTTTTTTTCTTTCCACTACCGCATTACCCTCAGGATGGAAGGGACTAGAATACCGCAATGCAACGCCCAAGCTAGCCATGGCCTCCTTGTAAGCTCGAGAGCTAAACGCAGGACCCTGGTCAGAATATAGCGTGCCAAATGCGTATGTGCCGATATAGACTCGCAAATCCTTTATAACAGTTCTGGCGTCAGCCGAGCGCTGGGGCCACATCCAAATAAATCTTGTGCAGGAATCCACTGTGACCATGATATATTTATAGTTACCATCCCTTTGTAAGGGACCACAGTGGTCCAGATAAACACACGCTAATGGTTTATCTGAAATCAGAAGGGGCATCTGTGCAGGTCGCTTCACTGTAGAAACTTTCATTTTTTGGCAGATTTCACATTCTAGAACATAGTTTCTAGTTTGTTTCCTCATGCGAGGCCACCAATATCTCTGTTTTAATAATGATACTGTGGCGGAAATGCCTGCGTGTGCAGATGCCAGTCCTTCATGTGCTGCTAAGATCAGTCCTAACCTATGTTCCATGTTTGGAATTGCCCTATCCCCCACTCCAGGGATTCGAGCAAAAGGAACATTATTCACATCAGTTATATATGAGTACTTTATTGGAAAGCCTTTCGGGAGTGTCTTACCACTGTCTTTAACTGAAGCAGTGACAGCTTGCATTATGTCGCTGTCTATTTTTGTTTTTGACCTAGTAATCGCAGCTACGGAAGCCGTTTGTACAGCTGCCCTCGCGGCTTCATCAGCCAATGAATTCCCTGCAACGTGAAAGCCATCGCGTTGATGACTCAGTCTATGAATCACGTGAGTCTTTTGTAGTTCTTTCTGTAAAATAACTACTTGTTCCCAAAGCGTTTTATGCTTAATTGCGCCACCTTTTGCATCTTTGAAACCGTTTTGAACCCAGTTCTGCAGATACTCATCGTAACACTGGACGCAGTAATACGAATCGCACACTATTATTGTGGGGAATTCGCGATCGGTATTTTCCAGCGCCATCTTGAAAGCCTGTATTATCAGTAATGATCATCTCAGGAAACCCTTCCCTCATGAAAACCTCATTATGGAATTTTATTACATTACTGGCACTGGGCTCCTGTCAGAATCTGTACTTACGTTTCCGCAGGAACTCTATGCAAAAGTTGAAAGGTCCCAAACTCTCCTGATCACACATCGCACCCAATTATGTCAAAGTGCCAACAGAGACCAGGGAAAAAATAGGGAGAGAAGAAATGTCCCACGACACACCCCACTCTATGACAGAACCCAGCAGCCAGGAAAAATATCTGTTGAACAAAAGATAGAAAGTGTAAGAATACAAGGAAATGGAACGTGTGTGAAATTCTAAGTACCTAGAAAGTTCCCTTCTTCCACTAATACTGATAAAGTGTTCAAGTGGGAGGTGCGTTTTAGCCTAAAAGACAAAGAAAAAGAAAGTGCGCAAATAAAGAATATAGAAAACAGAAATAAAATAGAAGAGTGCACTGAAACCTACCTTTGGGCCCTCGATGACTGGGTTTGTAATTCCAAACACCATATTCGAGTGTGAAATTAACATAAGGTAGAATTTAAACTAATAAAATGATACAAAACTAATTAAAATCCTACCTAGCATCAGGTGTATAAATAATGGAAATTCCTTTGCTTTCAGGAATATTCTTGGTGTAATCAAAAGGCGGGAAAAAGACAGATCTCCAAGGACACAGGTTCCACATCAGTTAAGTATTAATGTAAAAAAATTACTTAGCGTGTTCAGCAATAACAGGTACTGTTACTGTAAAGAATGAATGCAGCTTTCTTGTTTACTTTTTTTCCTTCTAGGAGTATAAACAGAAATGCAGTCACATGGGAGCCGTGGTCAAACTATGAAGTTATATGAGGAGCAACCCGGAGAGGAGCCATGAGAGCCAGGGCGGAGAGCAGGATGTCGCGAGCAGGAGAAACGGCCTGAAGACCCAGGAAAATGCCGAGGACCCTGCAAATTGGAAACTCGAGGAGGCAGGTTGCCAGAGCACGAAATGCGACGACAAAGGAAGCAGGGACAATGAAGGAAGCATGAGGACAAGAATGTACCTGCAACTTTCAGGCAGAGTCGTATGGTTCCATCCCATCCATGCCAAGTTTAATCCGCGGTCCCGTGAGGATACTCAATAGGTAAGAGAGGAGGAGTCATCACCTTCAACCTCTTGTCGACTGAACGACACACACAGCAGTTAGCTACCAACTCATCAATCTCAGAGTCAATGCCTGGCCCCCAGAATGTCTCCCAGAGGTAACGTTTGGTTAAGGTGGCCTCCAAAGGACCATCCTGGGCCTTATTGATTATGACATGTATGAGACATTTATCTGATCGAAGCAAAAAGCCATCTTCTAAAGAAATCTCACTCTCAACCTTAAAGTATGGCTGCATTAGAGGAGACAACACCTTCACTCTGGGCCAGCCAGTCTTGACTAACTCACACATATCCTATAGAATCTGGTCCTTGTTCAAAGCAGCTAACCAATCCTATTCTGAACCCAATTTGAGTTCTGGTATCTCCAAACTCGCAACCAAGCAATCCTCACAATCTTCATCAAGAAGATCACACAACTAGACATCATCATGATAACTTGATTCCAAGAGGGGACGGGACAGAAAATCTGCTCTTCTGTTCTTAACCCCTGAAAAATGGGTTACATCAAACTGAGACTATAAGAGTTTTGTGACCATCCTTAAAATCCTAAGGGTGCAGCACTTGTTCACACCACCTCCAATAATAATGACTACGGGCTTGTGGTCAGTGTGTTAAAAAAAAACGCCTACTCCATACATATGGGCAAGATTTTTCAAAGGCCCACAAACATGCCAACAATTCCTTTTTGATCACAGAGTATTGCAGTTCAGCATCTCTCAAAACTCTTGAAGCAAATACTACAGTTTGCTCAACATCTTCAATCCTCTGTGTCAAATTTGCTCCTAACCCCACTTGACTGGCATCAACTGTAATGTAAAAAAGAAAGTTGGGATCAAAGGGTTTAAGGGCCTTGCTGCTCACCAACATAGACTTGACTAAATCAAACGCCCCTTTACCCTCCTTGCGCCACTCAAATTTGACACCCTTCAGCAAATTGCTGATGGCATGTACTTTGGTGGCAAAGTTGGGGATAAACCTAGAGTAATACTCACACAATCCCAAAAGAGATTTCACACCAGTTTTGTCTGTTGGCGGTGGAGCATTCACAATGGCCTCTACCAGTTCGGGTCTGGGGCTGATACCACCTTGCTAGATTAACATTTCTTTGATTTGAGCACAACACCTCTCTTCTCAAAAAAACTGAGAACCTTCTGGAGGACCGTATCATGTGACAGACTGTCCTTAGCAAAGATTAAAATGTCATCCTGAAAAATCAGGACAATTTCAACATCCAAAGCAGGTTGGACATTACTCTTTGGAAGACTGAAGCTACCGCGGCCAAAAAAAACAGCATGCGACTGTACTGTAAAGTACCGTGGGGAGAAGTGAATGCCGGTAAAAGCTGTGTCTCTGGAAGAAGCTCAACCTGATGACATGCATTGGCCAAATCGAATTTGCTGAAAAACTTAGACCCTTTTATGCCAGCAAACAAATCAGATATTTTCAGCAACGGATGCGAGTCCTCCCAAGTTTCTTTGTTGAAGGATCTTAAGTCAACGCAGACACGTAACTGCCCACTTCTCTTATGCGTGACAACTAGAGGAGAAAGACACAAAGAAGACTCTGTAGGCTTAATGATACCCTTACTTAGCACACAACCTCTTCAATTCGTTATCTAAATCTTCTCTGAAGCTGAAAGCGCCCCTCTGAGTTTGTGTTTGATGGGGAAAGCATCTTCTTTCATAATTTATTTTGTGTTGGAAACTATGAATTCTACCTAATTCATCACTAAAAACCAAGGGGAACTTGCTCCTCCATCTCTACGCGTCATCATCACAGTCAACTACGAGGACCTGTTCTCTAGCCCCTGGTTGTAAGATCATCCCAAAAGTCCCTG
The DNA here is from genome assembly GCF_964261635.1 of Lissotriton helveticus. Taxonomy (NCBI): domain Eukaryota; kingdom Metazoa; phylum Chordata; class Amphibia; order Caudata; family Salamandridae; genus Lissotriton; species Lissotriton helveticus. Next base: position 207,422,990 of record NC_136063.1, on the reverse strand, counting down.
GTGGAACCACCCCAGGATGTTGAGGACTTAACCAGCCACATTGACCTTCCCTTTGATCTGCCTGCCCTTGAATTCCAATTCATTTCAAGGTATCCCAACAGTTCAATGTTACGACCTTCATATGAAACAGAAGAACGCGTAGGAGCCAACAACTGTATCTCTCCCTAAGTTTCCTCAAAGAGCTTTTTGATTATCATACTGATTCTGGCTCCCGAATCTACTAACAGGTTCAAAGTTTCGCCCCAAACAACAATGTCTAGAATGCTATCCACACAACAGGTTGCATCACCCTCAACTGGTGTGTGCCAAGAACGATCTTCTTGGGGAGTGACCAACATCTCATCCACCACAACGGAGATCACCTCAGGCTCAGATTCTTCATCAGACTCATGTACACATGCAACTTTTATTTTGTAAGATTTCTTTTTAAACAAACCTTAGCAAAATGCCCTACTTTTTTACAGTAATTGCATGTAACACTGACTACAGGGCACCTTCCACCCTTAATGTGCTGCAAATTGCCACAACAAATGCATCTGTTCCAGCTCACATAACTAGTACTATCTGTTTTGATGGGTTTGGGACTGCCTGTATTAATGTTGAGTCCAGCCTTTAGTTTCAGGACGGTCTTATGATATTCATCAACATCACCAACATCTTGTTGCGGTAGATCTGGTAAATGTTTAAAGATGGATCTGCCTTAAAATCAATCCATGTGAGTGAAGAAGTAAACACTTCTTTCTTTCAGCGCCTAATCTGAGAGCCCCTATTGCTCCCATATAAGTCTCAAAGGCGTTGTGCCAAATTTCCCACCTTGCAGGTGGTTCTCCCAGACAGTCCAGAAAAACAGGAGGAGGATTGACACCTTGCATGGTACACATGGCTTAAATACACAGATGTTAAAGAAAAACTGCAAAAGTTAGATTATAGATGTTGTGAGATGAGGTAAGAATAAATCTTAACTAACTACAAAAGTGTGTACATCACCGCAGATGTGCAATTGAACTTTTCAATGAGCAAAACTGATAAACACGTAAATGCAGGTGGGCGTGCACCTTAACACTCTAAGTCATGGGTGTGCACATTACCACAAATGCATAGACCCAAACGGAAGAGAAGAAAAGAAAAAAACCAGACAATGTGTCTATATTTTGGAGCAGGTGTGCATATCAACATGTATGCACTAAAATCTCTGAGTGCCAGATGGACTTGTCATGTATGGGTGTGCATATCACCGTGAGTCAACAGGCAAAAGTGAAATAAAACCACGAAAATACAGCAAAGAGAAAACAAGGTCAATCAAGATTAGTGAGTGTGCACATCACTGTGTATGCACTAAATACCTGAATGAAGGGACACTCGACTTTAGAGTATGGTAGACCAACATAAAGACTACGGCTCATAGCTCCAGTCATCGACCAGCACCTTATGATAAAACGGCATTGCTCTGGTACACTGGGGTTAAATTCAAATTGTTGTGTACGAATTTAGGATCCTAGTGTAAATTTCCAGATTCATGCCCATATATAGGTATAAATCACCCTATCCTTATATAGGCATAGAAATCATAACCATATTTAGACTTAGCCCATGCAGTCCAAATATGGCATGGCTACTTCCACTAGTTCCGAAAATCGACAACGATTTCTTGGAAAAACCCGCCTTCAGCAGTCAGGGACTTCCCCTCGATTGAATATTGATTTATCCAAGAACTCATGGAGTTTTCAAAGAACTGAGTCTTTGATGACGTTATTATGTCCAACCTTACGTCAAACTAGGCACCTTCAAGGTATAAATATACCCACACTTGCCCAGGCAAACACACGGTGGTTTGGAGCAGTTCGACTATCTACTTGCCGGACGCCCTGCTACAGCAAGTGCCGAAGGAAGCTGACCCTCCAGCAGACGCACTGAGAGAGACGCTGTCTTTTCTCTTGCCGAGAAATCCAGCTCCAGTGTTTCCAACCTACCCTTGCGGGTTGTTGGGAAATCGAGTCCTGAGAGAGAGATACAAGACCTCCTTCATTCTAAAACCAAGGTACGGAGCTGATTAGACCCTTAGAGAATTCTTGGATAGATTCTTGGCAAAGAATACTGAAACTAAGCTACACCTCACTTACTTCTTCCCTTGTACTAGACCTAGGTTAGGTACACCGGGTTAGGGGTATTTTAGAAGCACCAGTTGAGTATTTTTAGTCTTTATTTATTAATGTATGTATTCTATGTATTTTATGGCTTAGAAACCATATCATGCTTTTACAGTATTATTTTATAATACTCTTCGTACTGTACGCATTGTACTTTGCACCCAGTATTACGATTGTAGCAGTTAATTTCCTCTGCATGAGAAAGAAGACTGTTCAATAAATCCTTTTATTGAAAACGCCTGTCTCTCTATTTCTCTGCACCTCTGGTGAAACAAAGCATGCAAGCCTGACTGAGTGAAATAACTATCTATTGTTTCCGCGACTCTAGAGATACATTTCTTCTTCTTGGGAAACAAAATTGTCAAGTTTATGCGGTTATCAGAAACTAATCCCTTCTTGTGTATTCGAGAAAGTTTCTAGTGATCTCAGCTAGCTGACACTCACAATTAAGTCTAGTATATTCGATAGAGACCTAGTAGACCTCAGTCCTACGTCAAATCTATAGGATATATTATTCCAATGCGCAGAGCCTATTGGGAATATAGGAACTACACTACATGGCGCCCAACGTTTGGTAAGGCGATAATTCAACGCTAGGTACTAGAGTAACTCAGTCGTGCTTTTCACACAGACCCCTTTTTCCCGTAAAATACTCCAAAAGACGTCTGGAGTGGGTTAATGGTTATAATATCCGCCATAACTGAGTAGGACGAAAATCCTATGTATTAGTTTTTGGTTGTTCAACGTTACGTTCAACGGTACTCAAGTCCATTCCATCCTGAGGGAAATGCGGTAGTGGAAAGGAAAAACCATGACATAAAGCAATCTATAACAGCTAGGGTATTAGGTTCGGGTGACGGGTGAGTCAAACATCTAATAAATGTCCAACTAGTCTTAATAATCTGCCAAGAAATTCTCTGGGGGGAATCACTCCATATGAATTACTATTTGGTACTAGAATGCTCATCCAGGATCTTGATTGTCAAACTTCAGTGGTGGAACAAAAACCCTTTGATATCAAAGACCGTTTGGCTGTTTTACAGGACTTAAATGAAACAAGAAGAAGTCTGAGCAACACAACACAAAAGCCAAAGACCACTGAAGAAAAACCACCTGTCCCAGCAAGACCTGTCTGGATTCCAAAGATTGGGGATCTAGTCAGGGAAAAGATTGCGGTGAAGAAGGAATTTGGGCCTTCTTACAGAAAAGCAGTACCTGTTTTAGCAATCCACGGAACAAGATCAGTGTTATTACCGCCACTTGCTGGAAAAAGGGAGAACAGAATCGTGTCCATCGACCTGGCCAAACCACATCATGTGGCCGATAATAAGTAGTAGGCCCAGTGGACTCCCAAGATGTAGCAGATGACCAAATCTTGCTACAATCCAAGAGGTTTAATCTGAAAGACTTATCACCTTTGATAAACTTGCAGTAAGAAAAGAAGGACTATGCAACAAAGCCATGGAACTTGTACCTCTTGAAACCCAAATAACAGTTCGTCAAGAAACACCTGTCTACCATGATATAGCCCCTGACTATGCTGATATGACAAAGGAAGAAACAGCTCCAGCGATTCCGAAAAATCCGGATGCAATCCCAACAATTGACAGAACTGCCTCTGGCTATTTCATCAACTTTGATACATTTTCTGAGGATCCCAGTGAACCTGAAATCACGCCAGCAAATAAAACTTTCAAAGAAAAAATCACAGAGCTCATTCATCAGCTTGAAAATACATATCTGGTTTCACCATGGGTTGAATTTTGGATTGTGTTAGGTGTACTTTTTCTCCTGCTTTGGCTCATTCTTGTTTTAAGTTTGGGAAAAATGATAGATGGAAAATACAGTACAATGGACACAGCAAGTAAGAACATCAACTTGCTCCTGAAACCTCACAAATCATCTCATCATGAACGAAGAGATCTGTCATCAGTGAACATCACAGCCGTTCTTATACCTGGTGGTATAGCATGGGACACAACTGATTATGACATTTATGGCCCGGTGGAACTGTTGAAGATTCCACACCAGTTTAAGGTTTCTTTGAGTGACTTTGTCTCACCCAGCACATTTTCTGATGATTGGGACTTTGAAACTGTTAATAACTTGATGACAGATTTAGAAATGTCAGCTAAATTCACTAAACATGAATACTTAGAAGGTTCATCAGATTATGAACAAATGTATTGTTTTAATCATTATGGTCACCATTACTTGCTCAAATCTGCAAACCTTAGAAATGTTTTTACTTACAATCAATGGGAACATTGTCCAACGCCGCCAAAGGGCAGCTCAAAAACATTTCATGAAAAGTTTCCATACTTCTCAGGTTTTAATATCACAAATCCAGAAATGTTTTATTTAAAAAATGTGAATAAGACAGGAATGAAAAACATGCTGACCAATACTAAACAAATTTATTCTGCAAATCAACTTGGTCCTGAAACCTTACAAATCATCTCATCGTGAAAGAAGAGGCCGGACGGCTGTCTGTCAGCAGTGAACATCACAGCCGTCCCTATACCTAGGGGTATAGCATGGGACAGAACTGATTATGACATCTATGGTCCGGTGGAATTATTGAAGATTTCACATCGGTTTAAGGTTTCTTTAAGGGACTTTGTCACACCCAGTAAATTTTCTGATGATTGGGACTATGAGATTGTAAACAACATGATGAAAGATTGAGAAATGTCAGCTAAATTTACAGAACATGACTACTTAGAAGGGTCATCAGATTATGAACAAATGTATTGTTTTATTCATTATGGTCACCATTATTTGCACAAATCTGCAAGCCCTAGAAATGTGTTTCTCTACAATCAATGGGAACATTGTCCAACACCGCCGAAAGGCAGCTATAAAACATTTCAAGAAAAGTTTTCATACTTCTCAGGGTTTAATGTTACAAATCCAGAAACATTTTATTTCAAAAATGTAAATAAGACAGGCATGAAAACAATGTTGACCAATACTAAACAAATTTATTCTGAAAACTTTTATCTTCAGCTGTCTACACTAGGTTTCAACTTTTGGAAAGATAACATTGAGACAAAAACTGTTTGGGGCACAAAAGACTGGCAGGTGCAAGGTTTAGAAGCCTTATTCAGAGCCTGCATTATCCCAGAACAAATAATGTTTTTGAATGGCACTGTTCAACAAACATCATGTCTTGGCTTAGCTAAGATAAAAGATTTAAACAAGCCGTCCATACCTAAAGCCACACCTGACAGTAATGGCACTGCAGATGAGGAGGTAGAAGTAACGCAGTTTTTTCAACAGAACAGAACTAATCCTGTTTGGAAAAAATGGTTAATCTGGCCCACAGACACAAATAACTGTCAAGATAGATTCCTGAACAAAACACAAGGATTCAAAGTAACTAGGCCAGACCCAAGATATTCCCAGAGACAACATCCAGGGATAGTTACAACATACAGTGTAGTAACACTATGCCTTGAGTGGCTACAGAAATCCCCACTTCCAGAAATTAAACAACACTTAACTTTACTTAAAGAAGGCATTGACTTACGAGACTTCTTACTTGGACCTCGTAAACCACGTCTAAAACATTTCATATACGCCGCTATATATTCTGCTTACAATGAAGCATGGAAAGTCACGCAAATGGAAACTGCAGAAAGAATACGAGAAATTGATTGTATTAATTTAGAGAAGCTCTCTCTGTAGTGGACAATGGGTTAACGACACTGTCCTCCAGAATTTATTCTTTGGACAGCACTGTATCATCTGTCATTGACATAATAGAACAGAATTTGCTAATGTTACAACATGGCCAGTCTCAATTACGTTCTATAATGCTGCTAGGCTGGACGTTACAAAATCTCCGTTCAGGCTACGTGCCATGGCGTCTAATTAACACCAAGTCATTGTTTACTATCTTTAACCTTACAGATAAACAAATCTCTTTGGCACAAAGAAGAGCAGACTATACGGTGCTGAGCATTGAAAAACTGGAAAGATTACCATTAACCGTTTCTGAGAAACCTGTCTTGGAATGGATAATACATGGCACCATCACGATACCAGTGACGATTTTCCAATTTAAGTATTGCTTACAACATATACCAGCAGGCCTGTATGAAAGGTTGGGTAAAGGATACATTAAGTCAACCTGGAATTTACCATACACACACAAATGTTGGAGTGGGGGAAAGGAAGTGTTTCTTAGTATTAAAAATTGTAAAACCTCGCTAAGCGGTACACTTTTATGCGAAGGTATTAATTTACACGGAGCCTGGGAAGGTTCTTCAAATAACCTCTCTTGCCACCTGCACGGTTCACCAGCAGCAGTGATAGAACCAATTTTCAGGCAGCTTTCCAATGGCAGCTACATTATGCTCAATGATCACAGCTGTTGTGGCATGTTGCCAGGAAAAGCGTATCTAGTTAGTGTGTCAGCCAGGGTCACTTGTTGTATGCAAGTATTGTATCCAAAAAGCAAGACAGACAGGGAGTCGGTGTTATGGCCTTCACTGAATATCTCTTCTATACGAATTTATACTGTAAGCAGAATGAATGCCATTCTTTTGCAAAAAACTGTGCCACTGACCTCGTCTAGAGAAACGTATGATTTGCAAGTTGCAGGCACTTCTGTAGAGAGACATGCATTATTATCAACAAACTGCCCTGTACATTTCGCAGAAATGTTAGGTCAAATCTTAAACATGTCTGATACCAGCGGTATTGCACATGTATTTAAGACGATTTTGTCGGGGCTGTTAGCACCATTTGAAGCAGTCCTCAGCATTTTTCCAAATTTCGTGAACTCTGTGTTCGGCGGTCTGCCTCTCATTTTGGGACTCCTAGCAGGAATTCTATTTTTGTTTCTTCTGCTCCGATATGGCAAGTCCAGTCACCAACGATACCCAGACTACCATGGACGCCCTCCTGTCTATGCGGTACCGTGACAGAATTACACAGATTCTTGGCTTGGCTCGTTTAAGAGATCTGAATACCACTTGGTTTCTTTCCCTCAGACCAATCTGGCAAGATTGCATCTTACCTGTTCTACGATGCCTGCTTTGTGGAGAGGAATGCATGTTAGATGTTGGTCTAACACTATCATCGGTTGCACCAACGGATGCAGATGCATTACTGAGTCCGGTAACAACTCACGTGTTGTGTTGCCCCCAACGGCTACCAACCCTGATGACAGCATTCATTGAGACCTCACCAGCGAATCCAACAGGAGGTGAGATACGCGGATCAACAGGCACACAGGTACCATCTGATTTGAACATTGCTAACGCGGCTGACGCTGACGGCAATGCTCCTCATCTGTGCACAATTGATCTACTTAATGAAGTAGTTCCACTTTTACCTACTGTGGTAGACGATTTCTTTGCCAGCTTAGACGATTTGATGTTTTCTCCTGACACAGAGAATAACTTTTTTTTTTATTATTTGTTTTATTGGTTTCAAAAGTAACAAGAAACATTACAGCGTATAAGAGGCAAAGCAGACAAGAGAAGTCATCGAGGCAGGTAGGTACATAGATTCTGCAAATAAAACAGACTTCAGGTGATGCTCGATCTGACCATGGTGTAATGCCAGGCTTGCGAATGTCACTCGTGATGAGGTACTGAAATTGCATAAGTAAAAACCCAAACCAAAATTCCCGCCCCCACCCCCAACTCCCACCCCACCCAGTGTGCCAGATCCATGAAGCCAACATAGTTGTGACTGTATACTAGAGGGTGCGATCACCCAGATGAGCTTGGAGGGTCATGTACGTGTTCTGTGAGGCGCAATATGCGGAGGTATCTAGGACATGTGACCTCGTTGAATTCCCTGGATAATAGAGACAGCAATGGAAGCCATACCTTCCGATAAGCAGCCGTGGAATGTGTAAGCGTTGCCTGGATGCGTTCCAAGCCCAAAGTAAACCATATTTTATGCAGCCACCCCGTGTGAGTTGGCTTGGTGTTTGAGCCCCAGAGGGACAGAATGTGTTGTGTTGCAGCCTGCATAGCAAATCCCATCTGGCGGCCTCTGGTTGATTTTAGGGGGAAAGTGAGTGCATTGGGCAGCCCCAGGATGGTGTAAGCCGGAATCTAGGGACTTGAGTGTCAAATGCTGAGTCTATGTCGTCCAGGACTGTCTTCCAGTATTCCTGGACTTCCCTGCATTCCCAGAGGATGTGGGTTAAGGTGCCATTTTCCCCGCATCCTCTCCAGCATAGCGCACCACGTGTGGGGTTACTTTTATGGAGCCGGGCTGGGGTAAGAGGCCAGTATATAGCCAGCTTTGTCGCCGCTTCCCTGCTTGCAGTGTTTCGAGTGGTGTGAGAGGCTCTGTAGTACACAGCGCTCCATTCCTTGGGTGATAGGGCCTGCCCCAGTTCCGCCTCCAATCGTCTTTGACCAGCCGTCTTGCCTGAGGGGGCGGGAGGTGTGAGCATCTTGTAAAGTTCTGTGATAAGATGTTTGTCCGATTCCTTCGTCACAAGCCACTTTTCAAAGACCGTCATGGGCCTACTGACGAGGGGGGCAACATCTGGGTGTGTGAGCCAGTGTATAATTTGGAAATATTGAAATAAGTGTGGGGAGGCAACGTCGTTACCCTGAATTATGTCTGACAGGGTAAGGAATCCGTGCAAATCCAAGAAATGGCCGGCAGAGAGGTGGTTGACGCCGCGCCATTGCAAGAACGCCAGAGGGTCATTACCAGGCGGGAAGTCAGGGTTGTCCAGAACAGGGGTGAGTGGAGAAGGGAAGGTAGTAAGCCCTCTTTTGATCGCCACGGTGTCCCAGATCCGCATGATAGTGCGAGTGATGGGGGATCGCAAGAGATAGCGTGGTCTATGCCGTCGGAGCATGAATGGAATTTTCCAAAGGGATGTGCGTGCTATTGCCCTATGCGGAAAAAGCCAGCGTTTCTCGGACTCTGGTCTGAACCATTCCACCAGGTATCGAAGCTGGGCAGCCTGAAAATATTGGAAAAGATTGGGGATCCCGAGACCTCCCTCGTCCGCACTTCTATAGGACAGTTGTTTGTGTAAGCGCGCTCGCTTGCCCTCCCATATGAAACGGTGGAAGGCAGCCTGTAGAGTCGCAATGGTACCAGCCGGCGGGAGCACTGGGAGAGTCTGAAAAATGTACTGTATTTTAGGCAGGGCTGACATCTTCACTGCCGCGATGCGTCCCAGCAGAGAGAGAGGCTGCCTGGACCAGCGCGTGAGGTCTGATTGGATCTGGGAGGAGAGGGCCGCATAGTTGAGAGTCAGCGTAGATTCTGTGGACACGGTGAGAGTAACGCCTAGGTATGGGAGGCGCGTGGTCGATGACAGTCCCCCCCGTAGGCGGGTGTAGGTGGTTGTCGTTGGGCATTGTTGCCCAGAGGCAGGATGAGGGACTTCCCTTTATTTATCTTGAACCCGGAGACAACCCCAAAGGATTCCAGCTCCGCCAAAAAGGCAGGAATTGAGCAATCCGGACGGTCCAGAGCGGCTAGGACATCGTCGGCATATAAGCCTATCACATGGGGTTCCTGGCCGAAGGACATGCCATGAATGGCAGGGTTATCGCAGATTTTGTGCGCCAGAGGTTTAACATACAGGGCAAATAGGAGAGGCGATAAAGGGCACCCTTGCCTTGTGCCCCGCTGAATCTCAAAAGGGTTCGAGCATAGACCACCAATGCGGACACGAGCTTGAGGATGGTGATAGCAGCTCGCAATCCAAGCCTGAAATCGATCCCCAACCCGGAAACGCCGCAACACCTGTTAGAGGTAGGTCCAGTCCACCCGATCGAACGCTTTCTCCACGTCGATCGCCAGTAATGCAGAGTCCGAGCCCTGGAAGTGGGCTTTGTCGATCAGATGAAGTATCCGCTTAGTATTGTCGCTGCATTGGCGGTTTGAAACGAAGCACAACTGGTCAGGCTCCAGAATCCCGGGCAGGCATGGGCCTAGACGCGCCGCCAGGACCCCTGTGAAGATCTTCAAATCCAGGTTAAGTAGGGATATAGGCCGAAATTCTGAGCAACACGTGGGTTCTTTACCCGGTTTGGGCAGCACGACTATCTCAGCTGCCAGCATGTCCGAGGGGATGGAGCTCGGGCCCTCGAAGGAGTTGAAAAGCCGGGTGAGGGGGGAGGAGCCAAGCTCGCGTCCGAGATGGCCGCGTTTTAGCTCGGCTCCGTCTACTTTCCTGTTTGGAACATAAATCCTGCCTTTATCCTGCCCCGGGAAGAAACTTTTTTGCTATGCTGTGGATCTAAGGCGATTTACAGGCACTTACCGTCTGTTCCGGTTGTCGCTGGGTGCTGTGGATCCGGAACTGTGCCCTCGCTCGCTTCGGGGCCTCCGGAGCGGGCTGGCCTGAGTTTCCTCGGCGGCGCCCGGGAGGGGCGGAGCGCTACGGCCGGCCCTTGATGGCGCCGTGGGCTCGGCCGACGAGGCGGTTGTGCAGATAGGCCGGTTGCGGCTTTCAGGCCTGGTCAGGCGGTCCCGCGGCCTGGGGTGGAGGCGCTGCCTTCCGTTGACGGGGCTGACCGTATATGTGGCTTGTCCCCCCTTTGTTCTCCGGTCCGGCCATTTTGAGTCCCTCCGCCCGGACTCGGAGAACGGGGCCGGTGGCATTGGGGAGCCGGCGATCCTCCGTTTGCCTTGCTGCGGCCCGGACGGGGGTCGAGGATCGCTGCGGCCCCACCGGGTTTCCAAGATGGCGGCCGACCCTGTATATCTCAGCCGTGCCGAGATGGGCGGCAGCGGTCCACTGTCTGGCGCAGAAACCGGATACTGTAAAGGTGTTCCTACACTTGCCGACATCCTTGCCGCCCTGCGCTCCTGGGGTGCTCCTGTGGCCGCACCCGCCGTTCATCTGGAGGAGGCTCGTTTCGCTGGGCCGTTTGAGCCCCCCCTGGCGTGTGCGGCTCCGTCGCTGCTGGGTACGGCTGGAACTGTTCTGGAAATCATGGGCCCGGTGGCTGCCGTTTCTGTGGATGTGCGGAGTTCCGCTGCCCTCCATCGTGCTGTGTCCTCACCTGTGCTGTGGGTCGATGGGCCGGGTCCTGTCCGGACCGATCTCGATGATTCTTCCTGTCCTTCATCGCCTCGAATGGTCGACCGTAGATCCTGTGCTGACTCCGCTGGGTCGGTTTTCCTCAGATTAACTTCGGAACTGTGCCTGCATTGTGTCCAATGGTCTCTGACTGTTCCGGATCTTCCGAGTTGTACTCGAAACATCTTCTGCGGAATGACATTTGACCTCCCTGTTCTCTGCCTCCTGTTCCTCGTGGTCTGGTTCTTCGTGAGGCGGACTGCTACACAATTGCAAAACCAAGGACAGGGATGAGACGATCGGGCCTTTGTGGACTGTTGTCTTGTAATGGTTGGATGATCGGCCTGTAACGGTATGACCATGTCGGCTTTTTGTCGTGTTCCTGAAATGTATCCTTAGAATTTTGTCTTCCCGGGGGCTCTGTTGTTTCGGACGGGAGGGTGGGAGCCAACGGTTCTGTCTTATGGCCCTCTCCCGTGTTCTTCCCTCCCTTCTCCCTTCTTCTCCCCTTTTTGTCTTTATGTTTCCATCTTGCCTTAGCTCTTCTATATTTTGGGTTCTGATTAGGGTGACAGGCACGCTGCTGGGGGGTAGGCCATAGCCTTCTGCAGGGGTGCAGGGTGGGCTTGCGGGGTGGGGGGGGGTCTGTCTTTTTTTTTTTTTTTTTTTGGGGGGGGGGGGGTTCCCCCCCCATTTTTCTCCCTTTTTTGGTTCTATGGCTCTTATGTGTTCTCTTTTTCGGGACGCGGTCTCAGCATGTGTCCCCCTGGGGGGGTTATTTTTGATGCACGGGCCTTCCGGTCTTACTGTGACCTTGGCTCACTACGTAGTTTTGCTCTGGCTACTCTGGTTCCATATATCGATCTGTGGTTTCCTGCTCCATTTGCCACGGGGCGCATGCTTGAGGTGGCGTTCTTCTCTTCACCTTTTGTCCCTTTCTCTCTCTTTTTCCCTCCCTTCCTCACCCCTTTCGTGGGGGGGTTTTTTCCTTTCCCCTGGGTTGTGTGACGGAGGGTTTTATATCATAAGCTTTTTCAATTCTGTTTGTTATGATATGTTCCTGCTGTGGTGGGTGGGCGCTGAACGGCGGACGCCACCGCTTCTTACGGTGGGACTCCATTCCTGCTTTTAGCGATTTGTATTCGTCATTGTAGCTTTGTCCTGTATATTATACTGCTGTTTGATCGCGGCCCACCACGACCCTCCGAGACTTACTACCTGTCATTATCCTGTTATTCCCGTTCCTATATTAGAAAATCAACCTTCTCGTATCCTGCCCCCGCTGGTTGCTCTATGGCTTTTAGCCTTTACTTCCTGTATGGTCTGTTGTGATATTCTGTTTGTGCATCTGTGCTGTTGAATATGTTCCTTACATGTGGTGGCCGGCCCACTGGGTTGTAGGCCCGTATCTGTGAGCCTTCTCTGTACAATAAAGGATTAAAAAAAAAAAACAAAAAAAAAAAAAGCCGGGTGAGGATTGGGGCAAGCATACGACCGAAGATCTTATAGAAACCGACTGAAAAGCAATCAGGTCCCGGGGACTTAAGAGGGCGGAGGCGAGAGATAGCGGCGAGTACCTCGTCCACACGCATAGGGGCATCAAGATTGTCCGCGTTGTCCTGGGACAACTCTGTGATGTTCGCTGAGTCTAGGTAGGCACGAGCCTCCTCCGGTGAGACCGAGTCGGTTTTGTACAGGGTGGCATAAAATGTCCTGAAAGCGTCCGCGATTTGGGGGTCACCTGCGACGTCCAGGCCACTGTCGTCAGTGAGGCTAGAGATTTTGGAGCGCTGAATCTTTGCCTTAAGAGCGCTAGCAAGTAATCGGCCTGTTTTGTTGCCGCCCGTGTAGTATGAGTGACGCAGATGTAATGCAGCGAGTTCGGCACGATCTGTGTCTAAGCTGGCTAACTGGGCCCTGGCAGCTTTAAGTTGTGTCCAAATTCGTGGGGCACCCGTGCGGCTATGGATCCTTTCCAGTTCAGAGACCTGGGCAGTGAGGTCATCTCTTTTTGCCTTGCGGTCCTTGGCCTCTGCTGATGCAATGGCAATAAGCTCGCCGCGGACCACGGCTTTCAAAGCCCCCCATAGGGCAGACAGCGAGGTTCCGGGGACGTCATTAATGGTTAGGTAATCGGTGAGGCAGGTGCGGATCTGTTCGGTGACCTCCGGTCGCTGCAGAAGGGTCTCCCTCAGCCGCCACGTCCCCGGGGTCCGGGTGGACGCAGGAACCTGTAGTGTCAGTTCCACTGCATCGTGATCAGACAACGCCGCATGGACAATGCTCACATCTTTAAGAGTTACTAGTAGCTCAGTAGAGCCTAGGTAGTGGTCCAGCCTGGCGTATGTGCGATGAACATGTGAGTAGAATGTAAAGTGTGATGTGTTGGGATGGATGACTCTCCACAGATCCACCAGCCCCCTCTCTTGCAACCAGTCTTTACCAGTAGTAGTGATGGCGCCAGTGTCCCCGTATCGGTGACCCGACCTGTCTGTATTCGTATCCATTACCAAGTTAAGGTCCCCTCCGACGAGTAGGAGAGAGGCAGGAGATTGAAGTGATTCCGAGATGGCTTTTTTCAAAAATGTTTCTTGCCCTGAGTTCGGGGCGTAGAGGGAGACAATCGTGAAGCACCGGTTCCCCAAAAGGAAGGTGTGTGCTAGTAATCTACCCTTGATCTCCCCCGCCTTGTCGCCTATGCTGCCGCGGAAGCGCTTGGAAACTAGAATGGCCACCCCTGCTTTCCAGAGAATAACTTTTTTAATCTGCACACAGCGTTCCATGAACTCTGAATTTGGCCTTCACTTTTAAAACAATCCTTCCAAAAACCTTTGGTACTCTATTTTTTCTACGGCTAATTTTGACTTTTTCCCAAAGAACTTAAAAGAAAATTTTTGGGGGGCACAAAGTAATCTGCTTAAAGTAGAACTATTCTTAGAGAACAAGAAATTCCTTTCGATTACTTCCTAAAGACAATATTTGACCTTGTCCTCAAAACCAAAACAGTATATTAATTCTGCTATGGAATGGTCTCGACTTTTTTTTTCTGTAAACTTAGAGGCATTTCATAAATGTCATTACATGATTCATTCAGTTAGCTTTGCCAACATCATAATTCATGTTTTAAATGACGCCTATTGCTTTTAAATGCGTACTATACAAATGCTCATTTTTCGTGTGCAAACCTTTTCAAATGCAGTTTTATGTGTATTTTGGGTGGGATTGTAAACACATGTTTTAGTGCTTATAATTGAGTAATGTTTAACATAATAAAGTGGAGTGGGTGTTGTGTACGAATTTAGGATCCTAGTGTAATTTCACCGATTCATGCCCATATATAGGTATAAATCACCCTATCCTTATATAGGCATAGAAATCATAACCATATTTAGGCTTAGCCTATGCAGTCCAAATACGGCATGGCTACTTCCACCAGTTCTGAAAATCCACAACGATTTCTTGGAAAAACCCGCCTTCAGTAGTCAGGGACTTTCCCATGCTTGAATATTGATTTATCCAAGAACTCATGGAGTTTTCAAAGAACTGAGTCTTTGATGACGTTATTATGTCCAACCTTACGTCAAACTAGGCGCCTTCAAGGTATAAATATACCCACACTTGCCCAGGCAAACACACGGTGGTTTGGAGCAGTTCGACTATCTACTTGCCCGACGCCCTGCTACAGAAAATGCCGAAGGAAGCTGACCCTCAATCAGACGCACTGAGAGAGACGCTGTCTTTTCTCTTGCCGCGAAATCCAGCTCCAGTGTTTCCAACCTACCCTTGCGGGTTGTTGGGAAGTCGAGTCCTGAGAGTGAGATACAAGAACTCCTTCATTCTAAAACCAAGGTACAGAGCTGATTAGACCCTTAGAGAATTCTTGGATAGATTCTTGGCAAAGAATACTGAAACTAAGCTACACCTCACGTACTTCTTCCCTTGTACTAGACCTAGGTTAGGTACACCGGGGTAGGCGTATTTTAGAAGCATCAGTTGAGTACTTTTAGTCTTTATTTATTAATGTATGTATTCTATGTATTTTATGGCTTAGAAACCATATCATGCTTTTATAGTATTATTTTATAATACTCTTCATACTGTACGCATTGTACTTTGCAACCAGTATTACGATTGTAACAGTTCATTTCCTCTACATGAGAAAGAAGAGTGTTCAATAAATCCTTTTATTGAAAACGCCAGTCTCTCTATTTCTGTGCACCTCCGGTGAAACAAAGCATGCACGATTGACTGAGTGAAATAACTATCTATTGTTTCCGCGACTCTAGAGATACATTTATTATTCTTGGGAAACAAAGTTGTCATGTTTATGCGGTTATCAGAAACGAATCGATTCTTGTGTATTCGAGGAAGTTTCTAGTGATCTCTGAGCTAGCTGGCACTCACAATTAAGTCTAGTATATTCGATAGAGACCTAGTAGATCTCAGTCCTACGTCAAATCTATAGGATATATTATTCTAATGCGCAGAGCCTATTGGGAATATAGGAACTACACTACAAAATGTGTAGTGAACGATGTAAGTAAGGGGGTTGATTTCACGGCCAGCCCACTGTGAATTGGTTCGACATTCACTGGGTACACTACAAATATGGCGGTGGGGTGGTGCACCTCACACTGAGTGGTAGAACTTATTGGGCTTTGTCGGATGACATTGCTACAGTAGTGCACCCAGAAGCACTCACGGTGCACCTCCTCCTTTCTTCTGGTCCACTGCAGTGGCAAGAAACAATGAAGGGACCCTCCAAGAAGCAAGGCAGTTCACCGCCTCGAAAGCAGCTCTAATCCGGGAACCAGGCACATGGCTCACTGCATCACCAGCAGCTCTGCTCCGAGTGCAAGTCACGCAGGTTTCTCCGTGTGGCCGGATCGTCATCACAAATTTGAAGTAAGGACTCAGAGGCAAGCAGAAATAACTTCAGAAGTTTTAATGTACAAAGTCCACACAGTTGAGTCGCAGTATAAGCTCCTCTGCTGGACACTAACAACTGCTCCTTTTCAAAGAGTACCATTTCATGCTACCTAGGTTACAAACAAATGGAATTCCACAGTAGAAATCTATTACGTCACACATAAAAAGAAAGGGTAAGGCTGAAACTAAACAGTGCTATAAGATATGAACTATCACAAGTGCTCATGTACAACCTAGACACTGCATATTTTTTGTAGAAAATCATGATTTTTATTAAAATTGCCATTTTTACTAAACATAAAAAGTTGCAAAATAGTAGAAAATTATTTTACCATTTGGAAAAAATTGAGAAAAATGCAGCTGTGCACAGTCGAGGTTGACCACCCCAACTTCCTTCTGCATATACAACTGGATTGGCTGCCTGCGGAGGGTTGTGTGAAGGGCCTGGCAGAAGGCCAACTGAATTAGGTAGTGTGCAGGGCCTGGGCACTGGCTAAGCCCTTCTGTCAACCCAGGAACTCTTGGTCAATAACTGTGTGTACCAGAGAATGGAATTTAAGTGTATCATATTAAAAAATGTGTATATATACAATTCCCTGAAATAAACACAGGTAAAAACTGAGTTATGACTTTGGTTCAAGCACCTAATACCACCAAAATTCCCCAGTTATGGTTAGCAGAGCACACAGCACGAACCAAAACTTGAGATATTCGCCATGCTCAAAACAACAATTTGTCAATGATAAAGAAATAAAATATATGAGCTGATAATACATGTGCATGTTATTATGTGTGTTGGCGATAGTTAATGCTTAGTTATGATTAGGTGAGAGTTTCCTTTGAAAAGCTGTTTTTTTTCTTAATAACTTTGAAGTTTTTCGACCAATGTGCGCAAGGTGTTCAAAATAAAAAGTACATTTGATTCAGGTTTGGCATGGCAAGTTTAATGCAGCTCTCTTAAATACAGAGGATGTTAAGAACGAATCAAGAAAGTGACTTTTCCCGTTTTTACTCCCATACAATGTTATGCTCTTCTTCTTCAAAAAAAAAATGGCTGATCTGAATTACATGAAAACTTTGCATGAAAATAAAACTATGCAAGGAATTGTATTTGCTTGGTTTGTTGTAATTCCGCTAAGTCGTTTAAAAAACATTTGCATTGCATATTGTTTTTCTATTAATTTTTCCAAAATTGAAGCAGTCCCCAAGCTCTTATGTTCAGTCATTAATGGGAAGTAGCTAATAAATGAGCTGCATATATGTGGCCCATTGACTACAATCAGGGACTTGTTTTTATACTTCATAACTAATACAGAAGTCTAAAGAAAAAGCGTCCATAGGGGAACATGGGGGAGCGGTCGATTATTCTATTCCAGGACACATCATAACACTGATTGGCATATGAGGGGATACCTTGATTATAATTTAAGTCTCCCTACTTCAAAGGACAAATAGGGTATTACTACTGGGCCTCTGACCCCACCAAGACAAAAAAACTGCTTGAATTAGGGAGATGCTGCCAGGAAAAAGAGCTTATGTGCCATAGGAGGGACTGCTAGTACGTTAATTTGCTTTGCTGTGTTGGCCTGCTGATTGCTGTACTGTAGGAAGGACTGCTACTTTGCTAAATTACTTTGTTGTATTGGCCTGCTAGCTCTTGCCCTGAAGTGAGAAGGACTGCACCTGCTCTCTACGTCCTCAAACCTAAGTTTCTCCAAGGGCTTTATGTTTTGGCACCTGTTGCTGAAGTCTCAGGGATATCAAAGACTTCCTCTTTCATCTTCAACCCAGCTCCTGGATATTTGCATTACAACCTTATGAGAAGGGAAAGCAGAAACTTTGTAAACTATCTTTTTTTGTGCCAGTGCTTTTAATTAAGCTGTATTGCAAAGAATTGTTACTTTGACCTGTTTTAGAACTTTTATAAACTGTACGTTAAAGAGTGAACTCTGCCCCTCCCTATTTTCCCCTTACTCTGATTTGAGCACATACTTAATACATTTTAAAAAACACAACTTTTTTTTCCGAGGGACTATGGAAACCCTAACCACAATGAATGACTCTCCTTTTTAGGTCGAGCTGGCGTTGGAGCGCGAAGCGCTCCCGCCAGCGAGACTATAGTCACCTTCCTCCCTGTCAAGGGAGTAACAGCTGTGAACGAGCCCGATACAGACCTGGGCACGAGCCGACCCAGGTCTGTGAACGCGCTTCAAGGTTGAGCAGATTGTGCACGTTTGTTGGACGTCAGGCGCTGCAAGCCCGCCAGACCAATTATCCCAGCATGAAACTCTACTTCCTGAGGCGCCACAAGACCAATTATCCCAGCAGGAGTCTCCACTTCCTCAGGCGCCGCAACAATTATCACAGCATGAGACCCACTTATCACAGCATGTCAACAGGCCCCCAGGCTGCTGGAGCACTCAACTATAATTAATGTGCAGTTGAGTGCTCCAGCAGCGTGGGGCGGCTCTCTGCATGCTGTGATAATTATCACTTTGGGGCCTCATGCTGTGATAATTAGGGCGGCATGCTCTATTTGCAGCACGGAACATTTTCAAAGAAGGCGAAGCAGTGACATTCATTGGAGACACTCACCCTCACCCCCTCACCCCTCACACACCTCCTCGCCCTCACACACCTCACCCTCACACCCTCACCTTCACACCCCCTCACACACACCCTCACATACCCGTACCAGCACAGCAAAACACAACACAGCACAGCAAAACGCAACACAGCACAACACAGCAAAACACAACACAGCACAGCACAGCAAAACACAACACAGCACAGCAAAACACAGCACAGCACAGCAAAACACAACACAGCACAGCACAGCACAGCAAAACACAACACAGCACAGCACAGCACAACACAGCACAACACAGCACAGCACAACACAGCACAGCAAAACACAACACAGCACAGCACAGCAAAACACAACACAGCACAGCAAAACACAGCACAGCAAAACACAGCACAGCACAGCAAAACACAGCACAGCACAACACAGCACAGCAAAACACAACACAACCCTCACGCCCTCACCCCTCACACACCTCCTCACCCTCACACCCTCACCTTCACACCCCCTCACACACACCCTCACATACCCTTACCAGCACAGCAAAACACAACACAGCACAGCACAGCAAAACACAACACAGCACAGCAAAACACAACACAGCACAGCAAAACACAACACAGCACAGCAAAACACAACACAGCACAGCAAAACACAGCACAGCACAGCAAAACACAACTCAGCACAGCACAGCAAAACACAACACAGCACAGCACAGCAAAACACAGCACAGCACATCACAGCAAAACACAGCACAGCAAAACAGCACAGCACAGCACAACACAACACAGCAAAACACAACACAGCACAGCACAGCACAGCAAAACACAGCACAGGACAGCACAGCACAGCAAAACACAGCAAAGCACAGCAAAGCACAGCATAGCAAAACACAGCACAGCACAGCAAAACACAGCACAGCAAAACACAGCACAGCACAGCAAAACACAGCACAGCACAGCAAAACACAGCAAAACACAGCAGACCAATTATCCCAGCAGGAGTCTCCACTTCCTCAGGCGCCGCAACAATTATCACAGCATGAGACCCACTTATCACAGCATGTCAACAGGCCCCCAGGCTGCTGGAGCACTCAACTATAATTAATGTGCAGTTGAGTGCTCCAGCAGCGTGGGGCGGCTCTCTGCATGCTGTGATAATTATCACTTTGGGGCCTCATGCTGTGATAATTAGGGCAGCATGCTCTATTTGCAGCACTGAACATTTTCAAAGAAGGCGAAGCAGTGACATTCATTGGAGACACTCACCCTCACCCCCTCACCCCTCACCCACCTCCTCGCCCTCACACACCTCCTCACCCTCACACCCTCACCTTCACAACCCCTCACACACACCCTCACATACCCTTACCAGCACAGCAAAACACAACACAGCACAACACAGCAAAACACAACACAGCACAACACAGCAAAACACAGCACAGCACAGCAAAACACAACACAGCACAGCAAAACACAGCACAGCACAGCAAAACACAACACAGCACAGCACAGCAAAACACAACACAACACAGCACAGCACAGCACAACACAGTACAACACAGCACAGCACAACACAGCACAGCAAAACACAACACAGCACAGCACAGCAAAACACAACACAGCACAGCAAAACACAGCACAGCAAAACACAGCACAGCACAGCAAAACACAGCACAGCACAGCACAACACAGCACAGAAAAACACAACACAACCCTCACCCCCTCACCCCCTCACCCCTCACACACCTCCTCACCCTCACACCCTCACCTTCACACCCCCTCACACACACCCTCACATACCCTTACCAGCACAGCAAAACACAACACAGCACAGCACAGCAAAACACAACACAGCACAGCAAAACACAACACAGCACAGCAAAACACAACACAGCACAGCAAAACCCAACACAGCACAGCACAGCAAAACACAACACAGCACAGCAAAACACAGCACAGCACAGCAAAACACAACTCAGCACAGCAAAACACAACACAGCACAGCACAGCAAAACACAGCACAGCACAGCAAAACACAGCACAGCAAAACAGCACAGCAGAACACAACACAGCAAAACACAACACAGCACAGCAGAGCACAGCAAAACACAGCACAGGACAGCACAGCACAGCAAAACACAGCACAGCAAAACACAGCAAAGCACAGCAAAGCACAGCATAGCAAAACACAGCACAGCACAGCAAAACACAGCACAGCAAAACACAGCAAAACACAGCAAAGCACAGCAAAGCACAGCACAGCAAAGCACAGCACAGCAAAGCACAGCACAGCAAAACACAGCACAGCACAGCAAAACACAGCACAGCACAGCAAAACACAGCACAGCAAAACACAGCACAGCACAGCACAGCAAAACACAGCACAGCAAAACACAGCACAGCAAAACACAGCACAGCACAACCAAGCACAGCACAACCAAGCACAGCACAACCAAGCACAGCACAGCAAAACACAGCACAGCAAAACACAGCACAGCAAAACACAGCACAGCAAAACACAGCACAGCACAGCAAAACACAGCACAGCACAACCAAGCACAGCACAACCAAGCACAGCACAACCAAGCACAGCACAACCAAGCACAGCACAACCAAGCACAGCATAACCAAGCACAGCATAACCAAGCTCAGCATAACCAAGCATAGCGTAATAAAGCACAACAAAACATAGCATAACAAAAAATAGCATAACAAAACACAACAAAACATAGCATAGCATAACAAAACACAGCATAGCATAACAAAACACAACATAGCATAGCATAACAAAACACAACATAGCATAGCATAACAAAACACAACATAGCATAGGATAACAAAACAAAGCATAGGATAGCAAAACAAAACATAGCCTAACAAAACATGGCATAACAAAACATGGCATAACAAAACATGGCATAACAAAACATGGCATAACAAAACATAGCATAGCAAAACATAGCATAGCAAAACATATAATAGCATATCAAACACAACAAAACATAGCATAGCAAAACAAAGCATAGCATAGCAAAACATAGCATAGCATAACAAAGCATAGCATAGCATAACAAAACATAGCATAACAAAACATAGCATAACAAAACATAGCATAACAAAACATAGCATAGCATAACAAAACACAACATAGCATAGCATAACAAAACACAACATAGCATAGCATAACAAAACACAACATAGCATAGGATAGCAAAACTAAACAGAGCAGAGCATAGCATAACAAAACAAAGCATAGGATAGCAAAACAAAACATAGCCTAACAAAAAATGGCATAACAAAACATGGCATAACAAAACATGGCATAACAAAACATAGCATAGCAAAACATATAATAGCATAGCAAAACATAGCATATCAAACACAACAAAACATAGCATAGCAAAACATAGCATAGCATAACAAAGCATAACAAAGCATAGCATAACAAAACATAGCATAGCATAACAAAACATAGCATAACAAAACATAGCATAACAAAACATAGCATAGCATAACAAAACATAGCATAGAAAAACAAAGCATAGCATAGCAAAACACAACACAGCATAGCATAGCATAACAAAGCATAGCATAACAAACACAACAAAGCATTGCATAGCATAACAAAACAAAGCATAGGATAGCAAAAAACCATAGCATAGCATAAAAAAACAAAGCATAGAATAGCATAACAAAACAAAGCATAGGATAGCAACAAACCATAGCATAGCATAACAAAACAAAGCATAGAATAGCAAAACAAAACATTACATAGCATAACAAAGCACAGCACAACACAACACAGCACAGCACAACACAACACAGCAAAACACAGCACAGCAAAGCACAGCACAGCACAGCAAAACACAGCGAAACACAGCAAAACACAGCACAGCAAAACACAGCATAGCAAAACACAGCACAGCAAAACACAGCACAGCAAAACACAGCACAGCACAGCAAAACACAGCACAGCACAGCAAAGCACAGCACAGCAAAACACAGCACAGCAAAGCACAGCACAGCAAAACACAGCACAGCAAAGCACAGCACAGCAAAGCACAGCACAGTAAAACACAGCACAGCACAGCAAAGCACAGCACAGCAAAACACAGCACAGCACAGCAAAACACAGCACAGCACAGCAAAACACAGCACAGCAAAACACAGCACAGCACAGCAAAACACAGCACAGCAAAACACAGCACAGCAAAACACAGCA
Organism: Lissotriton helveticus; assembly: GCF_964261635.1. Taxonomy (NCBI): domain Eukaryota; kingdom Metazoa; phylum Chordata; class Amphibia; order Caudata; family Salamandridae; genus Lissotriton; species Lissotriton helveticus. The sequence goes on along the minus strand of NC_136063.1, from coordinate 207,400,081 downwards.
CAGCAAAACACAGCACAGCAAAACACAGCACAGCAAAACACAGCGCAGCAAAACACAGCACAGCAAAACACAGCACAGCAAAACACAGCACAGCAAAACACAGCACAGCACAACCAAGCACGGCACAACCAAGCACGGCACAACCAAGCCCGGCACAACCAAGCACAGCACAACCAAGCACAGCACAACCAAGCACAGCAAAACCAAGCACAGCACAACCAAGCACAGCAAAACCAAGCACAGCACAACCAAGCACGGCACAACCAAGCACGGCACAACCAAGCACAGCACAACCAAGCACAGCACAACCAAGCACAGCACAACCAAGCACAGCACAACCAAGCACAGCACAACCAAGCACAGCATAACCAAGCACAGCATAACCAAGCACAGCATAACCAAGCACAGCATAACCAAGCATAGCGTAATAAAGCACAACAAAACATAGCATAACAAAAAATAGCATAAAAAAACACAACAAAACATAGCATAGCATAACAAAACACAGCATAGCATAACAAAACACAACATAGCATAGCATAACAAAACACAACATAGCATAGCATAACAAAACACAACATAGCATAGGATAACAAAACAAAGCATAGGATAACAAAACAAAGCATAGGATAGCAAAACAAAACATAGCCTAACAAAACATGGCATAACAAAACATGGCATAACAAAACATGGCATAACAAAACATGGCATAACAAAACATAGCATAGCAAAACATATAATAGTATAGCAAAACATAGCATATCAAACACAACAAAACATAGCACAGCAAAACAAGGCATAGCATAGCAAAACATAGCATAGCATAACAAAGCATAACAAAGCATAGCATAACAAAACATAGCATAGCATAACAAAACATAGCATAACAAAACATAGCACAGCATAGCATAACAAAACACAACATAGCATAGCATAACAAAACACAACATAGCATAGCATAACAAAACACAGCATAGCATAACAAAACACAACATAGCATAGGATAGCAAAACTAAACAGAGCAGAGCATAGCATAACAAAACAAAGCATAGCAAAACAAAACAAAACATAGCCTAACAAAACATGGCATAACAAAACATGGCATAACAAAACATAGCATAGCAAAACATATAATAGCATAGCAAAACATAGCATATCAAACACAACAAAACATAGCATAGCAAAACATAGCATAGCATAACAAAGCATAACAAAGCATAGCATAACAAAACAGGATAGCATAACAAAACATAGCATAACAAAACATAGCATAACAAAACATAGCATAACAAAACATAGCATAGCAAAACAAAGCATAGCATAGCAAAACACAACACAACACAACATAGCATAGCATAACAAAGCATAGCATAACAAACACAACAAAGCATTGCATAGCATAACAAAACAAAGCATAGGATAGCAAAAAAACATAGCACAGCATAACAAAACAAAGCATAGAATAGCAAAACAAAACATTACATAGCATAACAAAACATAGCAAAGCATAACAAAACAAAACCTATCATAGCCTAGCAAAACATAGCATACCAAACACAACAAAACATAGCATAACAAAACATAGAAAAACAAAGCATAACACACACAACCACACACACACAACCACACACACACAACCACGCACACATAACCACAACCACACACACAACCACAACCACACACACAACTATCTATCGATCTATCGCCCTCACTCTATCTGTCTATCGATCTATCGCCCTCACTCTATCTGTCTATCGATCTATCGCCCTCACTCTATCTGTCTATCGATCTATCGCCCTCACTCTGTCTATCTATCGCCCTCACTCTATCTATCGGCCTCAGTCTATCTATCTAATCGCCCTCACTCTATCTATCTATCGGCCTCACTCTATCTAATCGCCCTCACTCTATCTATCTATCGCCTTCACTCTATCTTATCGCCCTCATTCTATCTTATCGCCCTCACTCTATCTATCGCCCTCACTCTATCTATCGCCCTCACTCTATCTATCGCCCTCACTCTATCTATCGCCCTCACTCTATCTATCGCCCTCACTCTATCTATCGCCCTCACTCTATCTATCGCCCTCACTCTATCTATCTATCGCCCTAACTCTATCTATCTATCGCCCTCACTCTATCTATCTAATCGCCCTCACTCTATCTATCTATCTATCTATCGCCGTCACTCTATCTATCTATCGCCCTCACTCTATCTATCTTTCTATCGATCTATCGCCCTCATTCTATCTATTTATTTAGATACTGATCGCCATCACTCTATCTATCTGTCTAGCTATCTATCGCCCTCACTCCTATCTATCTATCTATCTATCTATCTATCTATCTATCTATCTATCTATCTATCTATCTCGCTCACTCAATCTCTCTATCGCCCTCTATCTATCGCCCTCCCTCTATCTATCTATCGCCCTCACTCTATCTATCTATCCCACTCACTCTATCTATCGCATCACCACAGCATCACTAAGGGGCACAACAACATCACTATGCGCTACCACAGGATCATTGAATGCCACAGCATCACTAGTCGCCACCACAACATCTCTCAGCCCCACCACAGCATCAATCTGTGCAACCATTTACCAACAACTGGGTCAAATATGATCTCTCAATGTTTCAAGCTTTATTACAAATGTCACAAAAAGAGGTTAGTATTTCACTTCTGTTCTTGGATTTTCGTCACAATAAAATACACTGAACATATTCTTCACAAAAGTTATTTACAAAAGTTTAAGCTATTGCCATTATAAATTACAATAACTTTTATTTAAGTATTAATTATTTAAAAAATTCAAAGCCATTGTTATTTGTAATATCAATACATCTAAGTCACGTGAATACAACACATATTGCATTACAAATGCTATAGGTGTCACAAGTTATAACTATTGCCATTGTAAATGACAAAGCTATTATTTTCGCTATTTTCAAAACCAACACATATATAAAAAATGTGTCATTTACAATACCAATAGCTCAAACTTTCCTAATGCGAGACCTTATGCATTGCAAATGCTTGTTTCCTATGAGCTATCTATCTATTCCTTCTTTTTTGAATGAGAGCACAGATCTAACTTATTCTAATTATTTTTCACAAAGGTGAAAAAAATTTTTTCAAAAGAATACATAAATTTAACAAAGTATATGTTAATTTTCTAGCCCTTAAAAAGCCCCAGCCTCACAGGCAGTACATGGGGTGAAACACGTGTTGGCTAACAAAGTTAGAAACTTCAGATCATTAGAAACAATAATTTGCAAATATTGTCAGTCAGTCAAAGTAACTTTATTTCGGTCAACATGACCTAAAAAGTACAGAATTTAAAACATTCATTTACGAAAATACATCAGAAGAGTTTAAAAATCATGGCATTTCGAGGGATTTAAAAACACACTAGAAGTATCTTTAAATAAATACTTGGAATCAAGTTTTTTTTTTTTTAAAGCAAGGTGGTAGATATACAATGGAAACACGTCACATATTCATAATAGTTTTGTTGAAAGTGCATAGTGCTTTATAAATAAATAACTCCAACTAAAAAAACTTTGATAAAAAGAGCAAAAACCCTTCAGTTTTAAAATGTATAACATTATATAAAGGGAGATTTTACCAAATGGTAGTACTAAACTTGACATCTACTAATTCTTATCCGGTGGCTCATTTAATGTTTTCAGAAAAACCCTTCTTGCACACCACATAGAAAACAGGAAACCTGCAACTGAGTAAACAACTTTAGAACATGAGAAACAATAATTTGCAAATATTATATTTGTGGAGAAATGTACCAAATAAATAAATAGAAAACATCAAATCATACAAACATTTCCTGGAATTTATTCAGCTACACAGGAGCGTTCACCCCAAGAAAAAAAAGAAATTAAAAATGCACCGCCATATAATAGGAAAGTAAGTGATAACAGGAAAACTGACGCTCAACACCCTAAGTTGATTCTACTTATAGGATTTTTTTGTCGTTTTGGTCTTATTGTGTTCAGAATATAATAATCAATTTTCTAAACTGGTGTGGAGTCGTTTTGTGGTGTTTTCACTGTGTTACTGTATAATGGGTTGCACACATATGTTACACATTGCCTCTTAAAATTAAGCATGCCTGCTTTGTTCCAAACTACAAGAGGGTGAGCCGAGGTTAATTTTTGCTGTGTATATTGCTTAAACTGGCTAGGATTGTGGTTCCTCCTTTGACAGGTTGCACACTCTGCCAACCAGAACCCCAATGTCTAACAATTATTAATGAAACTTCTAATTAAAATAATCAAGTTGTTTCAAGTACAACATCATTAGTTTGTCAGTTACGACCATACAAATCATTAAAATCCCTAATTTGCACAAATATTTTGTCACCCAAAATTTCACATTTAAACAAACTTTTAGAATAACATTGGCTTAACAAACTATGCCATCTTGCATAAACATATGATGATAAATACAGTAGTTTAGGAAACTGTCACTGGAAAATTAACAGCAATTACTAACACATATGTACTTACTAAAAATTAGAGGATTATATTTATAAACAAAATAAATTAGAAAGTAAAGATTAGTTTTTTGTTTAAAATACCATAGAATCGATACTTCTAAAACAACCCATACCAATACCAATCTAATTAAAGCACAAGGAAAAAAGCTTACTAGCCATAGATATAGAAGATCAAATAAAATATAAGTTAAGGGTCTTGCTGCTCACTAACATAGACTTGACTAAATCAAACGCCCCTTTATCCTCCTTGCACCACTCAAATTTGACAGCCTTAAGCAAATTGCTGATGGCATGTACTTTGGTGGCAAAGTTGGGGATAAACCTAGAATAATACTCACACAATCACAAAAGACACTTCGCACTGGCCCCTACCAGTCCAGGTCTGGAGCTGATACCATCTTGCTAGATTAACATTTCTCTGATTTGAGCACAACACCTCTCTTCTCAAAAAAACTGAGAACCTGGGGGCATGGCTTGCTGCCGAGCAAGATTGTAGTGTAGTTCCTATTATCCCAATAGGCTCTGCGCATTGGAATAATACCTTCAATAGTATAGGCCTAGACCAGACGTTAACTAGGTCTACTACTGTCGATATTAGACTTAAAGTTTTGGGTTTGCCAGCTAGCTCAGAGTTCACTAGAAACTTTCTCGAATAGGCAAGGAGGAGTTGAACCTCCCTGGATAGACAAGAAGGGATTTAGTTTCTGACAACCATAGAACATGACAACTTTGCTCTCCCCTAATCAAGAGTGTATCTCGAGAGTCGTGTGAAAACAAAAGGCAATTTATTTTACTCAGTCAGTACGTGCATTCTTAGTCTCATCAGATTGTAGAGAAAAGGAAGAGACGGGCGTGTTCAATAAAAGATGTTATTTATTGATCAGTCTCTTTTCTCGTACAAGAGAAATGGATCGATATTATTGCAATACTTATGATTAAGTAAAGTGCATACATTAAAAGCAGAAGTATAAAATAATACTGTAAAAACATTGATATGGTTTCTAAGCCATATGAAGGTTTAAAATGAATAAAATATATTACATACACATATACATTTGACTAATCGTACTCAACTGGTGTTTCTAGCTAAGCCTACCCCGTGTACCTGACCTAAGTCTAATACGTGGGCGGGAATAGAAAGTTACAGTTTAAGTTAAGTTTGTTTTTGCCAAGTGACTGACTAAAGAATTCTCTGTGAGGGGTTATTCAGTTCTGTACCTGGAATCTAGGATGGATGAGGGATGGTATCTCTCGTCTCTGGTCTCGATATTCCAGGCTGCCTGCGAGGGCTACCCGGAAGCGCCGGAGCTGGATTTCTCGGCAGGAGAAAAACGGCTTCTCGTTCTCAGCGCGTTAGGAAGGCGGGGCTGCGCCAGCGGGGTCTGCTCTGCTCTGGGCTTCGGCAAGTCTGGCTGCTCCGTCCTCGTCACCACCGCGTGTGTTTGCATAGGGCAATATCGGTAATATTTATACCTTTAAGGTGCCGAGATTGACGTAAGGATGGACATAGATACGTCAATAAGGATGTCATACGACCAGGTCGTTAGCACATTCTTTTGCTGAAGTTCTCGGAGAAATCAAAACAATGGCCGCAGGGTTTTTCCCAAGGTGTCATAGGTTTGATTTGTTATGAGAACTCCGTATGCCTTATCAGGGGCTGGAGGAATATCGCTTGTCTAATTGGATGGCAAGCGTTATGACCTAATCAGATAACACGCTCCTGTGCCGTAGTGTGGCTTTATCAGATAACGGTTCCTGCATCATGGGGGTTTTCTGCCTCATGGGATGGCTGCTAGTTAACTTGTTAGTTTGTTAACCAGAATAGGGTCAGGAATAGGGGGATCGATACAGAACCTATAGGAATACATCACAAGATGGCCGCAGCCTGAAGGAGCTCCGAGGGTGAGGCTGTCTCCCATACAATCCGTACATTAATCTGCAGTGCAAATTATACCCAAAGGACATCCAGAAGCAGCCAAGAGTGAGCGGGACAAATTGAGCTGGCTCTGGCATCTTTCCGCCGTCCAGAACGCAGTGCAGACCGTGCCGTAGGGGATGGCCTACAGAGACGGCCTACGCCAGGGACTACATTTTGGTGAGAGCTCAAGCATCGGGCACGCAGCCTGGGATCGCTACTGGGGTAGAGCCGGTAATCACGTACACGTAAGCGTGTGGACACAAGTGCGGCCTGCAGAAACCCACGATTCTTCTCTGCCCTGGAGCTGGTGTGGTGGAGTGGCCCCCCTGGAGGGAGCTGACTTTAACATGCGGGCCGGCTTTACGATCAAACGAGCACCGGTGTAAGAAGGTGCGGGATCGGTCCGGCGCCACTGCATCGGCTCGGCCGGAGCTGTCAGAGACTGCACCTTGGGCCACGCGTGGCGCCCCCGGTGCGGTGCTGGGGGGGCCTCTATTGGGAGCTGTGCCGGTTGACCCGACCAGGGCTGGGGCTCGGGTGACAGGAGAGAACGCCTAGGCCTCGGCTGGCTGCACCGGGTACGGGGCATACAGATTCAGCTGCGGGCCAGAGGGATGAGTGGCGCCCAATATTACACATAGACTTTGATACACGGTTCGTGGTGCAGGCCTGTACATTTTTGTAAGCCCACGCATTGGACTGAAGGCCTGGTCTCATCCAAGATCAAGTGGCCGCTGATACAGGCCGATAAGAGTTGGCCATAATCAACCCCTAAGCTGAGGCCTTGTGAGAGATGGGGCCGAGATTGTAGGTCGCACATCTGCGGGACAAGCCAGGGACTTACCTCAAGTGGCCGCCCCATAAACTATATGGACCACCGTAATAATTAATGGCAGAGAGGGGAGACTGCCCAGCCGAAGATAGTTGGAAGAGGTCCACGCACAACCCAGCAAGGAAAACTGGATACATTTGCATACAGCAAGGACTTTCCCCCACTGCCAGAGCGCAAAGGACACACGGATAAAGCCTCGGAGGAGGCAGGAACGCCCAAAGTGACATTGGAAGATATTATGTCCGCCCTCAACAACGTGCAGTCGACGGTGGGGTCTATCTCTGCAGATGTAACTTGCCTCAGGGCAGACTTTCAGAAAATGTCCGCTAGGGTCACTGAGGTGGAACAAGTGACTACATCCCTGACAAAGGACACTAACCCGTTAATCAAAAAAGTATCGCAGTTAGAGACTGAAAAACAAACGTATGGTGGCAAAGCTGGACGACCAGGAAGGGCGTTCCCGTCGTAACAACGTTAGAATTCCGGGAATTCCGAAAAGTGAAGGGGGCCCCGTCATGGACCTATACGTCAAGGATCTAATAAAAATTAGACTGCAGCCCAGAGGTCTTTCCGCTTTCTTCTCGGTAGAACGCGCACACAAGGTGCCAGGAGGCAGGCCCAAACCTGGCGCCCCCCCAGACCAGTACTTGCTCGCATCTTTAATTTCCGAGATAGAGATGCCATTTTACAAACGGCGCGGGTAGCGCCGCCCATGCGTGTGCAGAACTCTGTGGTGTCCTTCTTCCCGGACTATACAGCGGCGGTCTCAGCACGTTGCAGGAGTTTCCTGGAGGTCAAGAAGTTGAGAGCCCATGAACTGCCCTATTCAATGCTATTTCCAGCAAAGCTATGGGGGATGGCGGATGGGAAAACATGGTTTTTCGAGACACCGGAGGAGGCCCACGACTGGCTCGAGGGATGGCGGCGGGTGGAGAGTTCTGGGCGTTCTGACAGGCGGCCACGACATCTTGGGATGGAGGAGGACCTCGATGAATGAGAGCAAAAGGTGGAGGAGGATGGACAGCTGCAGGAGGAGGCCGGGGAGTGAGACTTTGTGTGGCACTCTTAAACCACGTGCAGACAGTATGAACAAGCGCCTGACTGGGCCCGCCTCAGCTGAGAAATGGAGATGGACTTTTCAGTGACTATGGTCTTTGGGGCAGGGGATGAGTACGGTCTTCCTCGGACTTCCCGCTCCCTACACGCAAGTAATGTTCATGGGGTTGGGGTCTGAGCACTCTGCTGAGTTGGGGTGGTGGGCAGTTCTGAGTCCGCATGGCGGGGAGGGGGTGTGGGGGTTGGGATTGTTCAAATGTTTTTATCAAGGCCTATGTTTTGGTTTTAGATACAGCATCTGGTCATGCAGTACAAGCACACAATATAAAGCACACGACTTACACCTGTGAATCCGTAACCCACTTTACAAGCCTCACCGGACATGGCGGTGAAAGATACAGCACATCTTGCACCTGCTACATGACCCTTAACTCCAGTGAACCTCTTTCCCTGCTTACGTGGAATGTGCGAGACCTGGGAGACAAAATAAAACGGGGTCTGGTTCTGCAATGTATCAAGAGGGGCTCCCCAGCAGTAGTTTTGCTGCAAGAGACACACCTTATTGGCATCACAAGCAAAGCGATGGACAGATGGGGGTAGAAGATGGTGGCGCACTCGGAGTTCTCTTCAGGATTGAGGGGGGTGGGCATCTGGTAAGAAAACAATTCCCATTAATAATACACAAAGCCAAAACTGATGGATCAGGGCAGTTCGCACTCATAATCACTCAATGAGAGGGGTGGCCTCTTAATATAGTTTCCGTCTATATCCCCCCTGCACTACATGCGGTGGCGCTCCCGGATCTCAGTGAGTTTTTTACTTGACCTTCCGGAGGGAGAGCTACTCATTGGTGGGGACTATAACACCATTATGGACGAAGCCATTGATAGATATCCTGTACGAATGAGTAACTCTGGAATGTCACACCTTGGGAGCTTTATGGACGCACTTGGGCTCACGGATGTGTGGAGGCGACACCACCCAACAGCGCAGCAATTCACATTTCACTCTGGAGTACACAATAGCCTAACGAGAATAGATTACTTCATGGGATCGGCGGGAAGCCTTAAAAATATTTAAAGTATAGAGATCAGACCCAAAGGAATCTCTGACCATTCCCCATTACTTCTTCAGTACACTCATTACCATAAGACATGGCGACGCATCTACCCAATATATCCCAGCTACACAATGCGGAGACCCAACATGCCAACACCTGAAACATCTCACAGCCTGCAGCTTAAACAGCGGCAACATAGAGAGTACCTTACGGAACTGACCAGACAGCAGTTAGAGGCCACGCGACACAAGATATATGGCACCAGTGATAAAGCCGGGAAATTACTGGCATGGCTAGATAGAAGGTACAAGGGTACCAGATGGATAGCGCAAATTAGTACGGAGGAGGGACAGGCAACAACTGACCCGCGGACAATAGTGTACACACTAGCGCGACACTTTCAGACAGTCTACTCGTCAGCCTCTGAAATGACACTGGAAGAGGCGTTGACCGATGTGAAGGACATTGATATGCCCAGACTCACCCCTGAGGCGGCACGCGAGCTTGAGGCAGATCTCACGGTAGAAGAGCAACAGGTGGCAATTGGAGCACTTCAGTCTGGTAAAGCGGTAGGGCCAAACGGTATACCTATCGAACTCTACAAAAAGACAGCAGGGGCCATCGCACCTCACATCTAAACATGTTCTCTGACAGCTTGATAGCGGGTGAACTCCCACTGGACCAACGCATGGCCACCATAGTGGCCATACCGAAACCAGGGAAACCTGCTGATAAGTGCACCTCCTACCGCCCCATATCATTGATTAATGCAGAGGCTAAAATCCTCGCATAACTATTGGCGACTAGGCTTACACCCCATTTGCCGGCAATAATACACCAAGACCAGTATGGTTTCATGCAGGGCAGAAATACGGCCCTCAACCTGAGGCGCTTACATGGAGTGCTAACCCGAGGGGTCTATCTACAGGAACCGGCTGTGGTGCTGTCATTAGATGCACAAATGGTATTTGACATGGTCGAATAGCCCTTCCTGTTCGCAGTGCTCCATCACCTGGGCTTTGGCCCTAACTTTTGTGCATGGGTTTGGCTTCTCCATATCAAACCAATGGCTCATGTCACTGCTAACGGTCACATCTCTAACGACTTCCCCCTAGCATGGGGCACGCGCCAAGGCTGCCCCCGGTCACCGCTGCTTTTTGCTCTGGTGCTGGAGCCACTGGCGGCGTGGATACGGTGGGAGCCAATGATACGGGGACTCAAATGGATGGAAAGCTGGGAGGATCGTATCTCCCTGTATGCAGACGATGTCTTGTTATACATGACCTCTCCTACGCGTTCCATACTGACCCTTCTAAATATTTGTACGATTTTCGGGAGGGCGTCTGGATACACCATAAACTGGTCCAAATCAATAATGTACGTGCTGCACGGCCCCCCGCCGCAGCTCCCCGCGGACTGCCCACTCCGGATTTCGGAGGGTGCATTTAAATATTTGGGCATATACGTCACTACCGACTCTGCGGATTTCTTTAAGAGGAATCTACAACCCCCTCTAGAACATCTCAAAAGAGATGTGCGCCATTGGGGAACCCTGCCACTGACTTTGCTAGGAAAAGCAGCGCTTTTCAAGATGATGGCCCTACCTCGCTTCTTATATGCACTGGAGAATACGCCGTACCTGGTGTCACCAAATTACTTCAGGGCGATTGCGGCACAGGTCTCCAGCCTTATGTGGGGCAACAAGCCGGCACGCATTGTGCAATCCAAGTTAGTGCGTGGCTGGAATGATGGAGGAATAGCACTCCCAAACATACAACTTTATTACTGGGCGGCGCAACTGAAGGTTATTAATCAGTGGCTGCATGCTCCGCAGTCAGACCCAGCATTTAAGGCAGATAGAGCAATATTAGGTACGAAAGGTATGCTCTCTCCCTCAACGACAGAAAACTGACCCCAGCAATAATTGGACCCTTGAGACACACCATTGTCATCAGACATGCTGCACAGGCCAAACAGGGATGGCGCGGGGTTCTGACCCAACTCACTCCATTATGGGACATAAAACGACTGGGTAGACTTAGGAACAGTAAGGACTTTGGCTATTGGGATGATATAGGCATATCCACTGTGGGCGACATGTGGCTTAAAGGCGAAATAGTTCCATTTGAGCGTCTTCAACAACAATATGAACTGGCATCTTCGGAGCTATTTAGATACACACAGATTAGACATGCCTTAATGACAGCATTGCCACCCGGTACTGAAGTCCCGGAGGCATCACCTATGGAAGATAGGTTACTGACAGAATATATGCAAAAGAAGGCCACTTCACACTCATACGGAAAATTGGTGAACAACCTGCCAGACCCAACGGGGCCCCTGCGAGACAAATGGTCCCATGACATAGGCGATTTCGACGACTCGGAATGGCAGGAAGCGTTGGCCTCTCCACGGGAGGTGGGCATACCCTCACGACTTCGGTTAGTGCAGCTCAAAATTCTACACCGATCATACTACACCAGACATAACCTACACAGGATAGGTAAAACAATGCACCCTTTCTGTCTGCGCAGCTGCGGGGATGAGGGTACCTTTTTTTACACACCATATGGGAATGTCCCAAAATAATGGAATACTGGACACAGGTGATGAGGACAATGTCACAATCAGAGGAAGTGTCACTAGTACCGGAGCCCAGGTGGTGTTTACTAAATATATGGGAACCTAATGACCTTACTCGTCCAGCTCAGAACTGGGCAACGCTGGGGATCATGGTCGCTAAACAGAACATTGCCCAGAAATGGGGAGTGGCGGAGACACCATCCCTTGAAGCATGGGGCAGAGACATGGATGCGGCCATGATAGCCGATAGAATGGTGTTAAGCCCTCAAGGGTGCCACCAAAAGTGGAGTAAAATTTGGGGGGCTTGGAATAAATATAGGGGGGACATATGTGATCCACCGCCCGAGCAGGACGATGAGGATTCAGAAACGGAATGACAAGAAAGACCAAATGAACCTCAAGCGGGGTTTATATCACAACGGTGTTGTAATACAGGGATAAGATCTTAAAGTGTTGATTGTGCTTAAATGCACTGCAATGTTGTATGACGTAAGAATAATTTGTAAAGAACTTTTATATTGTGCTGCTGCTGAGAAAAATAAAAAAAATTTAAAACAAAAAACAAAAAAACTGAGAACCTTCTTTAGGACTGTATCATGTGACAGACTGTCCTTAGCAAAGATAAAAATGTCAGCCTGAAAAATCAGGACACTTTCAACATCCAAAGCAGGTTGGACATTATTCTTTAGAAGACTAAAGCTGCCGAGGCCAAACCAAATGGCATGTGACTGTACTGAAAAGTACCCTAGGGAGAAGTGAACGCCAGTAAATGCTGTGACTCCGGATGGAGCTCAACCTCATGACATGCACTGGCCAAATCCAATTTGCTGAAAATATTTGCCACTTTTATGCCAGCAAACAAATCCGATATTTTCAGCAACGGATGCGAGTCCACCCAAATTTCTTTGTTGAGGGATCTTAAGTCAACACAGACATGTACTGCCCACTTCTCTTATGCGTGACAACTAGAGGAGAAAGACACAAAGAAGACTCTTTAGGCTTAATAATATCCTTACTTAGCACACAACCTCTTCAATTTGTTATCTAAATCTTCTCTCAAGCTGAAAGCACCCCTCTGAGTTTGTGTTTGATGAGGAGAGCACCTTCTTTCATAATTATTTTGTGTTTGAAACTATGAATTCTACCAAATTCATCACTAAAAACCAAGGGGAACTTGCTCCGCCTTCTTTACGCGTCTTCATCACACTCAACTACGAGGATGTGTTCTCTAGCCCCTGGTCGTAAGATCATCCCAAAAGTCCCTGGTGGAACCACCCCAGGATGTTGAGGACTTTTACAGCCACATTGACCTTCCCTTTGATCTGCCTGCCCTTGAATTCCAATTCATTTCAAGGTATCCCAACAATTCAATTTTACGACCTTCATATGACACAGAAGACCAGTCAGGAGGCAACAACTGTATCTCACCCCAAGTTTCCTCAAAGAGCTTTTCGGTTATCATACTGATTCTGGCTTCCGAATCTACTAACAGGTTCAAAGTTTGACCCCAAACAGCAATGTCTGATATGCTATCCGCACAACAGGTTGGATCACCCTCAACTGTTGTGTGCCTAGAACGATCTTCTTGGGGAGTGAGCAACATCTCATGCACCACAACGGAGATCACCTCAGACTCAGATTCTTCATCAGACTCACGTACACATGCAACATTTATTTTGTAAGATTTCTTTTTAAACAAACCTTAGCGAAATGCCCTACTTTTTTACAGTAATTGCATGGAGACTGACTGCAGAGCACCTTCACCCTTAATGTGCTGCAAGGTGCCACAACAAATGCACCTGTTCCAGCTCACATAACTAGTAGTATCTGTTTTGATGGGTTTGGGACTGCCTGTATTAATGTTGAGTCCAGCCTTTAGTTTAGACCTATAACCCCCGACCAAGCTCACACTTTCTTTGGGTTGATCACCAAGCTCCTTTAAAGATACTAACGAAGTCTCAATGCTTTTAGCAACCTTGATGGTCTCATCCAGAATGGTATTGCCAATATTCAACAGATTTTGCCTGATCTATTTTGTCTTTCCAGTGACACACAAATTGGTCTCTGATCACTTGATCAGTAAATGCCTCTTAACGACAATCGGCTGCTAATCGATATGTAAGTATCCACATCTTCCCTATCATTTTGCTTCCTTTTAAAGAATTTATGTCTAAAGACCATCAAGCTGGGTTGCTTGTCAAATCTATTCTTCAATTTGAGGACAGTCTTATGATATTCATCAACATCACCAACATCTTGTTGCGGTAGATCTGGTAAATGTTTAAAGATGGATCTGCCTTCAAATGAGTGAGTGTGAGTGAAGAAGTAAACTCTTCTTTCTTTTAGCTCCTAATCTGAGAGCCCCTATTGCTCCCAGATAAGTCCCAACGGAGTTGTGCCAAATTTCCCACCTTACAGGTGGTTCTCCCAGACAGTCCAGAAAAACAGGAGGAGGATTGACACCTTGTATGGTACACATGGCTCAAATACACAGATGTTAAAGAAAAACTGCAAAAGTTAGATCTTAAATGTTGTGAGATGAGGTAAGAATAAATCTTAACTAACTACAAAAGTGTGTACAACACCGCAGATGTGCAATTGAACTTTTGCATGAGCAAAATTGATAAACACGTAAATGCAGGTGGGCGTGCACCGTAACACTCTAAGTCATGGGTGTGCACATCACCACAAATGCAGGGCCGGCTTTAGGCATGTGCAAACTGTGCACCTGCACAGGGCCACCAAACCCCAGGGGCCACCACGCCAATATATATCCTTAATATATTAATCCTCTGAGGATGGATACATATTTGCGTGGTGGCCCCTCGCAGGGATTTGGCGGCCTCCGGTTCTGTTCCACTTCCAAACACCCTGACCCCCTCCCCTCTTTACTGGCCTCTGCGCTCCGCCCCGCCCGGACCCCTCTTCCGGGCCCCCTACCTACGCTCCTTGCCCAGGGCCACCATGAGCTTAGAGCCGGCCCTGACAAATGGATACACCCAAACCGAAGAGAAGAAAGGAAAAAAAACAGCCAATGTGTCTATATTTTGGAGCAGGTGTGCATATCCGCATGTATGCACTAAATTCTCTGAGTGCCAGATGGACTTGTCATGTATGGGTGTGCACATCACTGTGAGTCAACAAGCAAAAGTGAAATAAAACCACGAAATACAGCAAAGAAAAAACAGTCAATCAAGTTTAGTGAGTGTGCATATCACTGTGTATGCACTAAATACCTGAATGAAGGGACACTCTACTTTAGAGTATGGTAGACCAACATAAATATTATGGCTCATAGCTCCAGTCATCGACCAGCACCTTATGATAAAACGGCATTCCTCTGGTACACTTGGGTTACATTCAAATGTGTAGTGAGCGACGTAAGTAAGGGGGTTGATTTCATGGCCAGCCCACTGTGAATTGGTTCGACATTCACTGGGTTGCGTGAACGTCCACTACCAATATGGCGGTGGGGTGGCGCACCTCACACTGAGTGGTAGAGTTCATTGGGCTTTGTCGGATTACATTGCTGCAGTACCGCACACAGAAGCACCTCCTCCTTGCTTCTGGTCCACTGCAGTGGCAAGAAACAATGAAGGGACCCTCCAAGAAGCAAGACAGTTCACCACCTCGAAAGCAGCTCTAATCCGGGAACCAGGCGCATGGTTCACTGCATCACCAGCAACTCTGCTCCGAGTGCAAGTCTCGCAGGTTTCTCCGTGTGGCCTTATCGTCGTCACAAATGTGAAGTAAGGACTCAGAGGCAAGCAGAAATAACTTCAAAAGTTTTAATGTAGAAAGTCCACACAGTTGAGCCGCAGTATAAGCTCCTCTGATGGACACTAACAACTGCTCCTTTTCAAAACATACAATTCCAATGTACCTAGGTTACAAACAAATGGAATTCCACAGTAGAAATCTATTACGTCACACATAAATAGAAAGGGTAAGACTGAAACTAAACAGTGCTATAAAATATGAACTATCACAAGTGCTCATGTACAACCTCCACATTGCATATTTTTTGTAGAAAATCATGATTTTTATTAAAATTGCCATTTTTTGCTAAACATAAAAAGATGCAAAATAGTAGAAAATGATTTTACTATTTAGAAAAAATTAAGAAAAATGCAGCTGTGCACAGTCGAGGTTGACCACACCTGGTGGGCAGGCCCTATGGCAACTCCTTTCTGCATATACAACCGGCATTGGCTGCCTGCGGATGGTTGTGTGAAGGGCCAGGCAGAAGGCCAACTGCATTAGGTAGTGTGCAGGGCCTGGCCACTGGCTAAGCCCTTCTGTCAACCCAGGAACTCTTGGTCAATGACTGTGTGTACCAGGGAATGGAATTTAAGTGTATCATATAAAAAATGTGTATATATACAATTCCCTGAAATAAACATAGGTAAAAACTAAGTTATGACTCTGGTTCAAGCACCTAATACCACCAAAATTCCCCAGTTATGGTTAGCTGAGCACACAGCACGAACCAAAAACTTGAGCTATTCGCCATGCTCAAAACAACAATTTGTTAATGATAAAGAAATAAAATATATGAGCTGATAATACATGTGCATGTTATTATGTGTGTTGGCGATAGTTAATGCTTAGTTATGATTAGGTGAGAGTTTCCTTTGAAAAGCTGTTTTTTTTCTCAATAACTTTGAAGTTTTGCGACCAATGTGCGCAAGGTGTTCAAAATAAAAAGTACATTTGATTCAGGTTTGGCATGGCAAGTTTAATGCTTCTCTCTTAAATACAGAGGATGTTAAGAACGAATCAAGAAAGTGACTTTTCCCGTTTTTACTCCCATACAATGTTATGCTCTTCTTCTTCAAAAAAAATGGCTGATCTGAATTACATGAAAACTTTGCATGAAAATAAAACTATGCAAGGAATTGTATTTGCTTGGTTTGTTGTAATTCCGTTAAGTCGCTTAAAAAACATTTGCATTGCATATTGTTTTTCTATTAATTGTTCCAAAACTGAAGCAGTCCCCAAGCTCTTATGTTCAGTCATTAATGGGAAGTAGCTAATAAATGAGCTGCATATATGTGGCCCATTGACTACAATCAGGGTCTTGTTTTTATACTTCATAACTACTACAGAAGTCTAAAGAAAAAGCGTCCATAGGGGAACATGGGGGAGCGGTCGATTATTCTATTCCAGGACACATCATAACACTGATTGGCATATGAGGGGATACCTTGATTATAATTTAAGTCTCCCTACTTCAAAGGACAAATAGGGTATTACTACTGGGCCTCTGACCCCACCAAGAAAAAAAAAAACGCTTTGACCTAAGGAGATGCTGCCAGGAAGAAGAGCTTATGTGCCATAGGAGGGACTGGTAGTCCGTTAATTTGCTTTGTTGTGTTGGCCTGCTGATTGCTGTACTGTAGGAAGGACTGCTACTTTGCTAAATTACTTTGCTATGTTGGCTGCTAGCTCTTGCCTGGAAGTGAGAAGGACTGCACCTGCTCTCTACGTCCTCAAACCTAAGTTTCTCCAAGGGCTTTATGGCTTGGCACCTGTTGCTGAAGTCTCAGGGATATCAAATACTTCCTCTTTCATCTTCAGCCCAGCTCCTGGATATTTGCATCACAACCTTATGAGAAGGAAAGGCAAAAACTTTGTAAACTATCTTTTTTTGTGCCAGTGCATTTAATTAAGCTGTATTGCAAAGAATTGTTCCTTTGACCTGTTTTAGAACTTTTAAAAACTGTACTTTAAAGAGTGAACTCTGCCCTCCCTATTTTCACCTTACTCTGATTTGACCACATACTTAATACATTTTAAAAAACACAACTTTTAATTCAGAGGGACTATGGGAACCCTAACCATAATGGATGAGTCTCCTTTTGTCCTAAGAGCTATCTATCTATTCCTTCTTTTTTGAATGAGAGCACAGATCTAACTTATTCTAATTATTTTTCACCAAGGTGAAAAATTGGATATTCAAAAGAATACATAAATTTAACAAAGTATATGTTAATTTTTAGAGCCCTTAAAAAGCCCCAGCCTCACAGGCATTACATGGAGTGAAACACGTGTTGGCTAACAAAGTTAAAAACTTTAGATCATTAGAAACAATAATTTGCAAAGATTATATTTGTGGAGAATTGTACCAAATAAATAAATAGAAATGATCAAAACATACAAACATTTCCTGGAATTTATTCAGCTACACAGGAGCTTTCACCCCAAGGAAAAAAAAGAATTTAAAAATGCACAACCATATAATTGGAAAGAAAGTGATAACAGGAAAACGGACGCTCAACACACTAAGTTGATTGTACTTATTGGATTTTTTTGTCGTTTTGGTCTTATTTTGTTCAGAATATAATGATCAATTTTTCTAAACTGGTGTGGAGTCGTTTTGTGGTGTTTTCACTGTGTTACTGTATAATGGGTTGCACACATATGTTACACATTGCCTCTTAAAATTAAGTCTGCCTGCTCTGTTCCAAACTACAAGAGGGTGAGCCCAGGTTAATTTTTTCTGTGTATCTGACTTACACTGGCTAGGATTGTGGTTCCTCCTTTAACAGGTTGCACACTCTACCAACCCAATGTCTAACAATTATTAATCAAACTTCTAATTAAAATAATCAAGTTGTTTCAAGTACAACATCATTAGTTTGTCAGTTACTACTATACAAATCATTAGGGGCCAGATGTAGGTAATCCCAATTTACCTATTCTTAAATACCGGTAAATATACCGATTCTGTAATTCCAAATGTAGGTGGCACAGTTTACAGTGCCACAGGCCCTTAGAAATTCGTTATTTACCATGTAATACTGCTGCATGGTAAATTACGAATTTCTGTGTACATGCACATCTGTGCATCTACACCTGTGCAATGTGGCACACATACATGCCCTAAGGGCATGTAAGTGTACCACATGGCACGCAAGCCAAAAACTGGGCTGCTACAGGGTGTCAAAGTGACACCCTGTCCCCCTTGGCAATTCAGTATTATTACAGATTCTGTAATTACCGAATCAGTATTTGCATTGATTCCTATGGGCTTCAAAGCCCATAGGAATCAATGGCAAATACCGATTCTGTAATTACAGAATCAGTAAATACCGAATCGTACCGATTCTGTATTTTTTACCCAATGAATACCTACATCAGATTTACCGATTCATGAATACCGAATCGGTAAAATTAGGTATTTATGAAGCGGTAAATCTGATTTACCTACATCGGGCCCTTGGTATTTAAGAATAGGTAAATGGGATGTAGATAATTTTTCGGTTACAATTACCGAATTGGTAAGATTCGATATTTACTGAATCGGTAAGGCCCATAGGAATGAATGGCAATTACCGTAATTGCCATTCATTCCTATGGGCCTTAAGGCCAATAGGAATGAATGGCAATTACCGAATCGGTAAATAACGATTCGGTAAAATGGGGGACACATTCAAGGGTGCCAGGGTGTCACTTTGACACCCTGTCGCACCCCTGAATAGTGCATGGGTGCACATGTGGCACACATACATGCCCTAAGGGCATGTATGTTTGCAAAATGGCATTTTTGAAAAAGCACAAATTTGCTAATTAAAAGGTTTTCGATATTTGCCACCAACTTTTATTTGGTGGTAAATACCGAATCCTTAACCATGCAATGCACTCATTTGAGTGATCCCTAGTTCAAGTTCAAGTTCAAGTTCGGGCATTTGTATAGCGCACTACTCACCCATAGGGTCTCAAGGCGCTTGGGGAAGGGGTTAATTATTTGTCGAATAGCCAGGTTTTAAGTTCTTTTCTGAAGGAGATGTGGTTATGAGTGAGGCGGAGGTAAGTGGGGAGTGAGTTCCAGGTCTTAGCAGCCAGGAAGGAGAAGGATCTGCCACCCATGGTGGACTTTCGGATGCGCGGGACTGCGGCGAGTGCTTGATTGGACGATCTTAGTTGGCGGGTGGGTGTGTAGAAGGACAGTCAAGTGTTGAGGCATTCGGGTCCTAGGTTATAGAGGGCCTTGTATGCGTGGGTGAGAAGACGGAACATAATTCTCTTGTTGACGGGAAGCCAGTGGAGGTCTTTTAGGTGTCCGGTGATGTGATCTTGGCGAGGGATGTCCAGTATGAGTCTCGCAGATGCGTTTTGAATGCGCTGGAGTTTTTTCTGTAGTTTTGCTGTGATTCCGGCGTATAGTGTGTTGCCATAATCCAGTCGACTCGTGACCAGGGCGTGGGTGACAGTCTATCTTGTCTCGAGGGGGATCCAGCGGAAGATCTTTTTGAGGATGCGAAGTACGTTGAAGCAGGAGGATGAGACTGCGTTGACTTGTCTGGACATTGAGAGGGAGGAGTCTATGATGAAGCCAAGGTTGCGTGCGTGGTCTGTGGGTGTGGGTGCTGTGCCCAGAGCGGAAGGCCACCAAGAGTCGTCCCAAGCAGAGGGGGAAGATCCAAGGATGAGCACTTCTGTTTTGTCTGAGTTGAGTTTTAGGCGGCTCTGTTTCATCCATTCGGCTACTTCTTTCATGCCTTCGTGAAGATTGGTTTTGGCGGTGTGAGGGTCTTTGGTGAGGGAGAGGATTAACTGGGTGTCGTCGGCATATGAGATGATGTTGAGGTTGTGTTGGCGCGCGATGGATGCGAGTGGGCTCATGTACACGTTGAAGAGGGTGGGACTGAGTGATGATCCTTGTGGTACTCCACAGATGACTTCAGTGGCCTCTGAGTTGAATGGGGGAAGTCGGACTCTTTGAGTTCTTCCTGCGAGGAACGAGATGATCCAGTCCAAGGCTTTTCCTTGTATGCCGATGTTGCTGAGGCGTTGTATAAGGGTGCTGTGGCAGACTGTGTCGAAAGCGGCGGAGAGGTCGAGTAGAATGAGGGCCGCTGTTTCTCCGTTATCCAGTATTGTTCGGATGTCGTCTGTCGCTGCAATGAGGGCGGTTTCGGTGCTGTGTTTGGCTCGAAATCCGGATTGAGAAGGATCGAGGGAATTGTTGGATTCAAGGAAGGCGGCGAGCTGGCTGTTGACGGCTTTCTCAATGACTTTGGCGGGGAAAGGGAGGAGGGATATGGGTCGGTAGTTTTTAAGTTCAGAGGGGTCTGCTGTGGGTTTCTTCAAGAGGGCGCTGAGTTCGGCGTGTTTCCAGCTATCTGGGAAGGTGGCAGAGTTGAACGAGCAGTTGATGATATCACGGAGATGGGGTGCGATGATGGAATCGGCTTTGTTGAAAATGTGGTGGGGGCAGGGGTCAGTTGGCGAGCCGGAGTGGATTGAGTTCATTAGGCGGATGGTGTCTTCAGTGGTGATTGGGTTCCAGGCGCTAAGGTTGTTAGTTGGCGGTGTAGGATCAGAGGGGAGTGGGGAGGGTTGATCGTTGGGAGAGTTCTCGAAGCTGTTGTGAATGTCGGCAATTTTGTTGTAGAAGAAGGAGGATAATGCATCGCAGAGGTCTTGGGAGGGAGTGATGTCGTTAGATGCTGCGGTGGGGTTGGTGAATTCTTTGACGATGTTGAAAAGTTCCTTGCTGTTGTGGTTGTTGTTGTCGAGACGATCCTTGAAAGCTGATTTCTTGGCGGATCTAATTAGTTGGTGGTGTTTGCGTGTGGCTGCCTTGAGGGTGCTCATGTTGTCGGGGTAGGGTTTTTTCTCCATGCTTTCTCCGGGGTGCGGCATAGCTTCTTGGATTTTTTAAGATCATCATTGAACCAGGGTGCCTTTTTGCTGCCTGATTTGATCTGGTGCTTTTTCAGGGGTGCTAGTTCGTCAGCACTGTGGGAGATCCATTGCTTGAGATTGGAGGCCGCTTGGTTTGGGTCCAATGAGAGGGTGGGAGGGTTTTGGCTGAGTGATGTGATGAGTTGGTCGGAGGTGATTTTGTTCCAGTTTCTCCGAGGAATAGGTTGTGGGCGGTTGTGGGTCAAGGTGGTTTTGTAGCTGAAGTGAACACAGCTGTGGTCTGTCCAATGGAGAGCTGTGGTGCGAACGAAGGAAATGTGCTTGCTGGAAGTGAAGATAGGGTCGAGCGTGTGTCCGGCTACATGGGTGGGGGTGTCAACAAGTTGTTTGAGTCCCAGATTGGCCAGGTTGTCCAGGAGGGTGGAGGTGTAGCTGTCGTGTTTGTTATCAAAGTGGAAGTTGAGGTCTCCTAGGAGAATGTAGTTTTCGGAGGCTATGGCATGTGGGCTGATGAAGTCAGTGATGTCATCGCTGAATTGAGTGCGGGTTTTTGGAGGCCTGTAGATGAGGGTGCCTCTGAGTGTTGTCCTGGGGTCGGTGTGGATCTGAAAGTGGAGATGTTCGGCGGTTGCAAGATTATCGTCGGAGCTGGTCGTTATTTTGATGGTGTTCCTATGGATGATGGCGATGCCTCCTCCTGTTTGATTGGTGCGGTCTTTTCGGATAATCTTGTAAGCGTCCGGTATGGCTATGGCGATGTCAGGTGCTGATGATGTGTTCATCCATGTTTCTGTAAGGAAGGCAACGTTCGGTGATGCAGTGTCGAGTAGGTTCCAGAGTTCAGTGGCGTGTCTGTGGACCGAGCGGGTGTTAAGCAGGATGCACTTCAGGTGGTTAGAGTCGGAGCTGTGTATAGAGGAAGTGGGTTTGGTGAGGGTCCTGAAGCAGTTGAACTTGCAGGAGAGGCAGGCGAATGGGCCGTGGGTACGTCCTGGGGTGGCTTCGCAGCAATGTGGTGTGCGTCCGGGGTTGAGGGTTAGGAGAGTTGCGGCATCATACGTTACTCTAGTGGGCTGGGTACGGGGAGGACCAGGGGGTCTGGCGCTGGGCGCGGTCCAGGCGCGGACGGGCGTAGACGGGCTTACCTTTGGCGCACCTTCGGCGCGACTGGGGCGCGGCCGCTGCGCGTGAACGCTGCGCGCAAGTCATTTGTGGATGGTGGGAGGGGCGGAGCGAGGGAGGGGCAGCTGGGAGGCGGGAGGCGGGCTGGATGTTCTGGTTCAGGCACAACAAACAAACAAAATGGTGGGGAAATCGAAACTTAGCCTGGGCGAGGTTGGGGCACAGGGAGGAGGGACGCTGAGGGCAGTGGCACCGTCACAAAGAGGAAATAATTATTCAATCACCAAGCAAACACCAATACAATCTGAGCGCTAGCTGCAAATGCAGAACCAAATGATTACAGATGACACAAAGTGCACGATAACAGAATGTAATTTCAAAGTGCACGTTTTCAAGGCGGCAGCAATGGCAAGCAAAACAAAACAATGCGGCAAAGCAGGCAGATGTATAGCGCTACGATACCAATTTTCAGCTGAGCAAAGCGCTATGGCAGTCGGCCAGGGGCAATGGGAGCGACCGCTTCCTACGGAGTAAGAGAGATCACAGAGGATCAGCAGGCAAGGCAAGCCTTCTCAGACCGTGGGAGTGAGGGGCAGCTGGGAGGCGGGAGGCGGGCTGGATGTTCTGGTTCAGGCACAACAAACAAAATGGTGGGGAAATCGAAACTGAGCCTGGGCGAGGTTGGGGCACAGGGAGGAGGGACGCTGAGGGCAGTGGCACCGGCACAAAGAGGAAATAATTATTCAATCACCAAGCAAACACCAATACAATCTGAGCGCTAGCTGCAAATGCAGAACCAAATCATTACAGATGACACGAAGTGCACGATAACAGAATGTAATTTCAAAGTGCATGTTTTCAAGGCGGCAGCAATGGCAAGCAAAACAAAACAATGCGGCAAAGCAGGCAGATGTATAGCGCTACGATACCAATTTTCAGCTGAGCAAAGCGCCATGGCAGTCGGCCAGGGGCAATGGGAGCGACCGCTTCCTACGGAGTAATTTACTGATTCGGTAATTTACTGATTCGGTATTTTAAGGATGCGGTAATTTACCGATTCCTTAAATTACTGATTTGGTAAATTACCGAATCTGAAATGTAGCCACCTACATCTCAATAGCCTAATACCGGTCGGTAACGGCCGAAATTCGGTAATTTCGGCCGTTACCGACCGGTATTGGGCTACCTACATCTGGCCCTAAATCCCTAATTTGCACAAATATTTTGTCACCCAAAATTTCACATTTAAACAAACTTTTAGAATAACATTGTCTTAACATACTATGCCATCTTGCATGCACATATGATGATAAATACTGCAGTTTAGGAAATGGTCACTGGAAAATTGACAGCAATTACTAACACATATGTACTTACTAAAATTAAAGGATTATCTTTATAGACAAAATAAATTAGAAAGTAAAGATTAGTTTAAAAAATGCAATGTTTTTTGTATAAAATTCCATAGAATCGATACTTTTAAAACAACCCATACCAAGACCAATCTAATTAAAGCACAAGGAAAAAAGCTTACTAGCCATAGATATAGAAGATCGAATAAAATATAAGTTCTGGGCCTTGCTGCTCACCAACATAGACTTGACTAAAGCAAACTTCCCTTTTGGGTTTGGGACTGCCTGTATTAATGTTGAGTTCAGCCTTTAGTTTAGACCTATAACCCCCGACCAAGCTCACACTTTCTCTGGGTTGATCATCAAGCTCCTTTAAAGATACTAACAAAGTCTCAATGCTTTTAGCAACCTTGGTGGTCTCATCCAGGGTGGTATTGCCAATATTCAACAGATTTTGCCTGATCTATTTGTCTTTCCAGTGACACACAAATTGGTCTCTGATCACTTGATCAGTAAATGCCTCTTAACGACAATCGGTTGCTAATCTACGCAGCACCGATATGTATGTATCCACATCTCCCCATCACTTTGCTTCCTTTTAAAGAATTTATGTCAAAAGACCATCAAGCTGGGTTGCTTGTCAAATCTATTCTTCAATTTCAGGGCAGTCTTATGATATTCATCAACATCGCCAACATATTGTTGCGGTAGATCTGGTAAATGTTTAAAGATGGATCTGCCTTCAAATACATGTGAGTGAAGAAGCAAACACTTCTTTCTTTCAGCTCCTAATCTGAGAGCCCCTATTTCTCCCAGATAAGTCTCAACGGTATTGTGCCAATTCTCCCACCTTACAGGTGGTTCTCCCAGGCAGTCCAGAAAAACAGGAGGAGGATTGACACCTTGCATGGTACACATGGCTCAAATACACAGATGTTAAAGAAAAACTGCAAAAGTTAGATCCTAAATGTTGTGAGATGAGGTAAGAATAAATCTTAACTACAAAAGTGTGTAAATCACCGCAGATGTGCAATTGACCTTTTCCATGAGCAAAACTGATAAACACGTAAATGCGGGTGGACGTGCACCTTAACACTCTAAGTCATGGGTGTGCACATCACCTCAAATGCATAGACCCAAACGGAGGAGAAGAGAAAAAAAAAACAGACAATGTGTCTATATTTTGGAGCAGGTGTGCATATCAGCATGTATGCACTAAATTCTCTGGGTGCCAGATGGATTTGTCATGTATGGGTGTGCATATCACCGTGAGTCAACAGGTAAAAAAGAAATAAAACCACGAAAATACAGCAAAGAGAAAAAACAGTCAATCAAGTTTAGTGAGTGTGCTTATCACTGTGTATGCACTACATACCTGAGTGAAGGGACACTCGACTTTAGAGTATGGTAGACCAACATAAAGACTACGGCTCATATCTCCAGTCATCGACCAGCACCTTATGATAAAACGGCATTGCTCTGGTACACTGGGGTTAAATTCAAATGTCTAGTGAGTGACGTAAGTAAGGGGGTTGATTTCACGGCCAGCCCACTGTGAATTGGTTTGAAGTTCACTGGGTTGCGTGAACGTCCACTACCAATATGGCGGTGGGGTGGCGAACCTCACACTGAGTGGTAGAGTTCATTGGGCTTTGTCGGATTACATTGCTGCAGTACCGCACACAGAAGCACCTCCTCCTTGCTTCTGGTCCACTGCAGTGGCAAGAAACAATGAAGGGACCCTCCAAGAAGCAAGACAGTTCACCACCTCGAAAGCAGCTCTAATCCGGGAACCAGGCACATGGCTCACTGCATCACCAGCAACTCTGCTCCGAGTGCAAGTCACGCAGGTTTCTCCGTGTGGCCTTATCGTCGTCACAAATGTGAAGTAAGGACTCAGAGGCAAGCAGAAATAACTTCAAAAGTTTTAATGTAGAAAGTCCACACAGTTGAGCCGCAGTATAAGCTCCTCTGCTGGACACTAACAACTGCTCCTTTTCAAAACACACCATTCCATGCTACCTAGGTTACAAACAAATGGAATTTCACAGTAGAAATCTATTACGTCACACATAAATAGAAAGGGTAAGGCTGAAACTAAACAGTGCTACAAAATATGAACTATCACAAGTGCTCATGTACAACCTAGACATTGCATATGTTTTGCAGAAAATCATGATTTTTATTAAAATTGCCATTTTTACTAAACATAAAAACATGCAAAATAGTAGAAAATGATTTTACTATTTAGAAAAATTGAGAAAAATGCAGCTGTGCACAGTCGAGGTTGACCACACCTGGTGGCCAGGCCCTACGGCCAACGCCTTTCTGCATATACAACTGGCATTGGCTGCCTGCGGAAGGTTGTGTGAAGGGCCTGGCGGAAAGCCAACTTCATTAGGTAGTGTGCAGGGCCTGGCCACTGCCTAAGCCCTTCTATAAATCCAGGTACTCTTGGTCAATGACTGTGTGTACCAGAGAATGGAATTTAAGTGTATCATATAAAAAAAGTGTATATATATACAATTCCCTGAAATAAACACAGGTAAAGGGGTGGGGGTGCACATGGTGGGTACCTATTGTACCCCCCTGCATTTGCATGCACAAAGCAGCAGGCACCGCGCGGTGCCTGCCGCTTTTTGCATGCAAATGCGATGCATGCATTTTTAACATTGCGGCGGGTGCAGCTTGAAGCTATACCTGCCGCAATGTTAAAGATAGAGGATGTGACCGCCACTCTGGCGGTCACATCCTAATCTGCTCGGAGGGAACGCCGCAGCCCATGCGGACGTTCCCTCCTCCTCAGGGGTCGCTGACGGACGCAAGTCCGTCCGCGATCCTAATCGACCCCTAAGTTATGACTCTGGTTCAAGCACCTAACACCACCAAAATTCCCCCAGTTATAGTTAGCAACTTAGTTATGTAACTAATACTAAATCGGCCAGCATTTATGGAATCCCGAAGGTCCATAAAAACAGTCTTGATCCCCCATTAAGGCCCATAGTGACAACCATTGGCTCAGTAACAGAGCCTTTGGCTAAATATGTGGACGCCATCTTATGTCCCCACATTTCCCGTATCCCGGGATATGTACAGGACACCAGACATATTATCAACCAAGTGGAACAAGTACAATTTTGCAATACCTCCCAACTGTTAGTCACTATGGATATAGAAGCACTATACATTAACATTCCCATTATGGGAGCTTTGGAGGCAACCCACTGGTTTTTACAGAAATATAACATCATTTGTCCAACCTTGTTTGTACTAGAATGTCTGAAAATTGTGCTTATGGATAACATCTTTGAATTCAACGGCAATCTTTTTAAGCAACAGCAAGGAGTCAGCATAGGTGCTTCATGCGCTCCTACGATTGCCAATATTTACATGTCTCTATTTGAAAACCAGTTCATATTCAATGAAATTACACCATTCTATGAATCTGTGACCAACTGGTCACGATACATAGATGATGTATTTTTCATCTGGGTTGACAATGAAGACAATTTGGATCAATTTCTTCTATGGATAAATTTGTGCGACAATAACATCAAGTTTACTCACCATGTAGACAGGACACAAGTAGAGTATCTAGATGTCATAATTAAACATCAGGAGGGAGCCCTTGCTGTGGACTTATCCGTTAAGCCCACAGCAAGAAACATATTACTTCATTATGACAGTTACCATCCAACCATACAGAAAAACAGTGTCTCTTTTGGTGAATTTCTTCGGTTACGAAGTAACTGCACAAATTTATCGGACTATGATGAAAAATCCCTCATGATGAAGTCCAAATTTCAGTCCAGAGGATAGCCCCAAAAAATAATTTGTGACTCATATAAGCGGACCCGCTTTTATGACCGCCAGCATCTGTTGACACCCAGTAAAGACAAAACAACTCCCAACTAAGTGTTTATCACAAAATCACTGACCAATACACAACCAGTTACAGGCACTTTCAGTTGTTCTAACTGCAAATCATGCGCCTCAGTGGTGCAAGGACCCACTTTGCTATTTAACAAACAACAGATTAAACCCTTAGAACTCAATAACTGTAAGAGTTCCAATGTGATTTACTTAATCATTTGCCCCTGTCAAAAAGGCTACGTGGGACAGACAAGCCGGGCCATGAATGTTAGACTGACAGAACATCGATCTGCAATCAGGACACGCAAATTAACAGCTCCCATGGTCACCCATTACCTAGAGCAGAACCATGAACCTGACGACATGTCCTGGTATATCCTGGAGAGGATATGCCCGAAGATAGGTTTAGACCTAGATAAGATCAGGAAACTACGGGAGGTGTATTGGATCTTTGTATTGGGGACAGCAGTAACAGGATTAAATGCAGAAATACCGTGGGATCAAGCCATAATATGAATTTAAAACATGGCCACTGATTGTATTTGATGTGCTTCTATAATTCTTGTTGCATAGATTTTCCCATGTGCTGTAACCGAATTGGGCTTAAAGATGATACATTCGACACATATTGACCTTTCAGATAACAGTATCAAGTGGATTGCCAGATTTTGGCACAATATTGGGACTTTGGGCTAATCAATTACATATGGTACAACAACAGGATTTTATTCATTGTTTCCCCTGCTGGCATAAATGTCCTTCCCGTTTTTATGTCTTGCGTCTACTTACACCCTCCCTGTCTATGCCTTTCTCATTCATATGCCAGACACAACCCATTCTGCAACTCGAAGATTGTAATTTTTCCAGTGACAAGTTTGCTATCTATACCATTTTATATTGGCAGTTCGGTTCCAATTATCTCCATAATCATAGCTTCCACCCTGGTAAGATGGCGCCCATATTCCCCTTACTACTAGTAATGTGTCCCAATAGAATTGTTCCTCACAAACAGCACGACATAACATCAGGGATTCTGTAAGTTTTTGTAATTCAGTCATTCTTTGACTTTCCATTAGTTTGTGTTCCGCAATGCATCTTCTTTCGATTCTCTGCTATCTTCGCCATCCCTGGACACGTGTTTCGGGGTAATTACCCCTCATCAGCAGGGTTTAGGCCGTGTTCTGGGGTTGCCGATGGCTGCCAAATATTGCCAGGTTTAGTACCCCTCAGGCGCGCAGGTGCGGGGTCCCAGGCTCGTCAGCCAACTGCTCAAGGGAGCTTTAACATTCAGATTGGTTATGCCGTACGAGGGATTTGAAGGAAGACGCCCGCTTCACTGACCCAGTCACACGTCTCTAAGTAAGTGTGGAATCTTGCCTTGTGGGGTTCCCCGTCAATTGCGCAAACTGCAGATACCGCCACCATCTTAGTGAGAGGGGACTTTGTCCTTTAAGCGGCAGTTTTAATTACTTTCTGCCTATCGTTAATTCTTGCGGTAGCAACAGTTTCCTGGTTGCCTTTCCAGTTCTTCAGTCGCTTTTTTATCAGCAATAATACCTCCAGCGAATTTCTGTCAGATACATTGAGTTTTGGCGACCTTGTTAAATAATTGGTCTTTGCCATTAAATCACAGGGCATAGTTTACCGCGTTGTTCTACTGTATCGATACTAGGCAGTTGTAATTTAATACATCTATCATCTCCCCTAGATGGTGCTCATGCAGGAAGCATGACGGATTTTAAATATCTTAAGCAGAACCAGAACCCCATGTTCGGTTAG
Organism: Lissotriton helveticus; assembly: GCF_964261635.1. NCBI lineage: Eukaryota > Metazoa > Chordata > Amphibia > Caudata > Salamandridae > Lissotriton > Lissotriton helveticus. The sequence continues at coordinate 207,370,332 of NC_136063.1, read as the reverse complement.
GACTAACTATCTTACTAAGGTACGAAGAGCTTTTTCAACTTTGTGGTTTGCTACCAGTTTTCAGCCATATAAGATCGGAGACTCATAGATTGTTTGTCTCTTTCTATCAATTTAGTGCTTCAGTGAATTTGAGCGGGCGCTCCTGTTCGTCTTCATCCACCAACTAATGCAATTACCTCTCGTCATATCTATACAAACAGGAGTCCCTTCTTATAAGGTACACAATTACAATTAGTGCCGCTACATACCAATCAAGCAGTCAGTATACATACATCGAGACTAACTGTACCTTTGTGTTCTCACTTTTTTCCCTCTAGTGTTGTTAGATTTAAGACAATATAAACTTTATTTGTGGTGACTTTTATACCTGACACACCTTCGGATCCCAGTCATCCATTCTGTATTTTCAATTTTAAGGTATGGTCACTTTTTCAATACCTAAGACCTTGTTGACTAGACTAGTTATAAATAGCTATTTAGATCAGCTTATCATCTCTTTCAGGGACAGACCTGTTTTTAAGCCTGTAGTACTTGTCAGTAGGTACTCATATTCACATTATATACATGTAGACCTTACCGCTGGAAACTATTTCACTCATAGGATTCATAATTTAGTTATCTCTGGGTCCCCCCCCCCCTCCCCCCTCTACCACTTCACGTTTTTTGTCACATCAATTCGGAACGTTCAATATAAATTGGTAGAGTGTTTCATCTATAAGCATATAGCGTTATTTCCTGTGCTCTCTACCATTTGCTAGTCAGGTTTATTAACCGGATGTATATATGTAAATATTGTATAGATTATAATAGGTTCTTGGTGAGAGACTATCACGCACTGTACATAGACAATGTAATGTATTTAATGTTTTAATTTTACATGTATAGAAATGAAAGTTTTGGCTAAGTTTTTTTACTGTTACCGGGTGTCAATAGAGAACGATTTAAACTGAATAAATTATCAAGAGATATGAAATGTAAATCATGTGATCAATGAAGACGCTGTTCCTTGCTAATGACATTTATTCTTTGTTTCATAGTTAACGTAATTGTGCATGAATACAGACTTCCTGAAGAAGGCTCACGCCGAAACGCAGGTATATTTACTGATGCACCGAAACGCGTTGAAATGGGAATGCACTTCTGTATTTTATAAAGTATTTGATTGTTTGTTTTCATTCACGAAATCTTTGTCACATGCATTATAATCTTGTATGTATTAACTTATAACTATACTAAAATAATTTCTACAAAAAAGTTTGATATAATAACAAATAAAATATTCAGAATATATTAGCAAAAAAATTTAGTGTGAGTGCAGTCATTAGCATACCGTTCTTCTTCACTTTAGTACTATTGGCACATAACCCGGTGCATTTTTGTTCTCCCTTTTCCAAAGTACTGTTTCCTTGCTAGGGTTCATCCCATAAGGCAGGGGCCCCTTTCTTTCAAATATAGTTAGCAGAGCACACAGCATGAACCAAAACTTGAGCTATTCGCCATGCTCAAAACAATAATTTGTCAATGATAAAGAAATAAAATATATGAGTTGACAATACATGTGCATGTTATTATGTGTGTTGGAGATAGTTAATGCTTAGTTATGATTAGGTGAGAGTTTCCTTTGAAAAGCAGTTTTTTTTCTTAATAACTTTGAAGTTTGTCGACCAATGTGCACAAGGTGTTCAAAATAAAAAGTAAATTTGATTCAGGTTTGGCATGGCAAGTTTAATGCAGCTCTCTTAAATACAGAGGATGTTACGGGCGAATCAAGAAAGTGACTGTTCCCCTTTTTACTCCCATACAATATTATGCTCTTCTCTACAAAAAAATGGCTGATCTGAATTACATGAAATCTTTGCATGAAAATAAACTATGCAATGAATTGTATTTGCTTGGTTTGTTGTAATTCTGTTATGTCGTTTAAAAAACATTTGCATTGCATATTGTTTTTCTATTAATTTTTCATAAATTTAAGCAGTTCCCAAGCTCTTATGTTCAGTCATTAATGGGAAGTAGCTAATAAATGAGCTGCATATTTGTGGCTCATTGACTACAATCAGGGTCTTGTTTTTATACTTCATAACTACTACAGAAGTCTAAAGAAAAAGCGTCCATAGGGGAACATGGGGGAGCGGTCGATTATTCTATTCCAGGACACATCATAACACTGATTTGTATATGAGGGGATACCCTGATTATAATTTAAGTCTCCCTACTTCAAAGGCCAAATAGGGTATTACTACTGGGCCTCTGACCCCACCCAGACAAAAAACTGCTTGAACAAAGGAGATGCTGCCAGGAAGAGAGCTTATGTGCCATAGGAGGGACTGGTAGTCCGTTAATTTGCGTTGCTGTGTTGGCCTGCTGATTGCTGTGCTGTAGGAAGGACTGCTACTTTGCTAAATTACTTTGCTGTTTTGGCTGCTAGCTCTTGCCTGGAAGTGAGAAGGACTGCACCTGCCCTCTACATCCTCAAACCTAAGTTTCTCCAAGGGCTTTATGGCTTGGCACCTGTTTCTGAAGTCTAAGTGATATCAAAGTCTTCCTCTTTCATCTTCAACCCAGCTCCTGGATATTTGCATCACAACCTTATGAGAAGGAAAAGCAAAAACTTTGTAAACTATCTTTTTTTGTGCCAGTGCATTTAATTAAGCTGTATTGCAAAGAATTGTTCCTTTGACCTGTTTTGGAACTTTAAAAAACTGTACTTTAAAGAGTGAACCCTGCCCCTCCCTATTTTCACTTTACCCTGATTTGAGCACATACTTAATACATTTTAAAAAACACAACTTTTTTTCCCGAGGGACTAATGGAACCCTAACCACAATGAATGACTCTCCTTTTTTTCCTATGATCTATCTATCTATTCCTTCTTTTTTGAATGAGAGCACAGATCTAACTTATTCTAATTATTTTTCACAAAGGTGAAAAATTGGGAATTCAAAAGAATGCATAAATTTAACAAAGTATATGTTAATTTTTCTAGCCCTTAAATATCCCCGGCCACACAGGCATTACATGGGGGGGGGGAACACGTGTTGGCTAACAAAGTTAAAAACTTTAGATCATTAGAAACAATAATTTACAAAGATTATATTTGTGGAGAATTGTACCAAATAAATAAATAGAAAACATCAAAACATACAAACATTTCCTGGAATTTATTCAGCTACACAGGAGCTTTCACCACAAGGAAAAGGGAAATTAAAAATGCACAACCATATAATAGGAAAGAAAGTGATAACAGGAAAACTGATGCTCAACACCCTAAGTTGATTCTAATTAATGGATTTTTTGTCATTTTGGTCTTATTTTGTTCAGAATATAATAATCAATTTTTTTAAACTGGTGTGGAGTCGTTTTGTGGTGTTTTCACTGTGTTACTGTATAATGGGTTGCACACATGTTACACATTGCATACATACATAGATAACTTTATTTCGGTCGACGACCATAAAAGCACAGATAAAATATGTGCATACAATAAAATACATAAATAATTAAGAACCAATGGTTAAGACAGTATTAAACAATCAGTTATCAACAAAGTAGTCATCGTTAAAAATTAGTCACAATTAATCAAGGTGGACCTTCTACGCCACATACTATACAGAAAGCGGGAGACCGAAAACACAATGAGGGGGGATGTATCAAATTTTAAAATTCTAACAGCTTGAGCACAATGTTTTAGTCCCAGATTTCTACATAGTGGTACCAGCCAGGCTCTCCGAATTGCACTATAAGCGGGGCAAAAAAACAAAACATGGGCAATGTCTTCTTTGCTATTGTTGCAGACAGGGCAAATTCCCTCCTCTTGACCTGCCCATTTGCAGGTCAAGGCCCCAAGTGGCAGGCAACCGTGCCTTAATTGTGTATATAGTTTTCTTGCAAGGGGAGGTTCGATTTGGTCCAAAAATTCCTCCCTTCAGGGCACAAGTTTTACCTGCAAGAATTCCGAAGACAACCTGCCCATACTTGGCAGGCGATGCAGCAGACTTAGGTTATAGTGCCTCAGAGAGGCCAACAGCTCAGTTTTCCGCACCACTGGGCAGCTCTCCGCCGGGGACTCCCATATTTGGGGCATTCCGATTCGATAGGCAATAGTTTTAATGTGGAGCAGCCAGGATATTTTCTTACTCTTCAAGGACCCCCAGACAGCAGCAAACTCAGCTCTGTAGTCCGCAAGCTCAGGTACTGTCCAGAGCCTTCTCCAATACAGGAGGGGTCGGGCCGCTAGTAGTTCAGAGATGGGCTCCACACCTAGATCAAATCTCAAGGGTATGAGCGGGGTGCTTTGGGGTAGACCAATCAGATTCCTCATAAAGGCCCGTTCAACCCTGAGAAGGCTTACTATGCTTGAATGTCCCCAAAGTTCTGCACCGTAGGTTACAGCAGGTCTAGCTTGAACACTATAAATTTCAAGCGCTGGGGAGACTGGCTTAAATTGCGTTGACCGCTGGAACTTACCTATACCCCCTAATATCTGTGAAAGCTTTAGGGTAGATTTGGCTACCTGTGGGCCCCAACCAAAGTCCTCAGTCAAGGTGACCCCCAGGTATACAAAGGTTCTCACCCTTTCGAGCGGGCTGCCGTTTAGTGTAGGGCTAGGGCGGGTGCGTTTCGGGGGACCGAAGATCATACATTTCGTTTTCTCTAGATTAATCTCGAGTCCCCGCGAAGTGCAGAATAAAACAAAACCGTCCAGAACCCGCTGGCTGCCTGTTGATGTTCGCGACAACAATAAGGTGTCGTCTGCGAACATCAGAGCAGGCACCCGACCTGACGGCAAACAGGGGGCATCACTATCCCTGACTCTATCTAGTTCCCCCACCAGGCCAGTTATGTAAAGACTAAAGAGCGTAGGAGCCAGGGCACAGCCCTGGGGGACGTCTCTAGTTACAGGGAAACGTGCAGATAGTTCCCCGTTCTTCCCGCACCTCACCCGGGCCTAGTTCCCTTCATGAAACCGCTTCAGGACCTCCAATAGATAGGGAGGAAGGCCGAGGTCTTTTAGGACCCTCCATAAACTCTCCCTCGGCACAAGGTCGAAAGCGGCCCGCAGGTCGACGACGACCAAGTAGAGGCTGCCACCCTCGATACTTACGGTCTTCCAGAAGAGGACCTGCATCCTAAAGAGTTGGTCCATGGTCGAGATCCCAGATCTAAAACCGGCCTGCAGGGTAGACATTACTTCATACTCCTCCGCCCATCCCAGTATTCTATCCAGGAGTATCCGGCCCATCAGTTTCTGGGTAGTGTCCAGGAGACTTATTGGTCTATAATTTGACGGCTCCAAAGGGGACCCCTTCTTGAAAATGGGGACAATTTCGGCCCCCGCCCAGGTGTCAGGTATATTTGCCCCCAATAGGACTGCATTAAATAATACAGTTAGGTACGGAGCCCAGATCTTTGGCTGGGAACGGAAAAGATCACCCGGTACCCTGTCGAGGCCTGGCGCTTTGTTAGGGAGTTGTCTAATAATTGCAGTCTCCACCTCCTTAGCCGAGATACTCTCGCCATTTCTCGGGCCATCCTCGTCTCGGTGTCCCTATGGTCCACCTGGTGCCCCATGCCCAAGGCCCCCCGCAGACGACACTCGTGCGGGGGGCTTTGGGCAGGAGAGATCCAGGTGCAACCTTCTAGCTCTGGCGTCCCAGACCTATCTAGATGGTTGCTGTAGCCAGCCACAGGGCCAGTGTAGAGTGCAGAGAAATGCGCCTCCCACATTGAGGCGGGGATATTTGGTAGAGGGGTCCCCCCGCCATCATTTGCACCAGAATTTACTAATGCCCAGAATAGTTTGGCATCTTTTGTCACAAGGGCACGTCTGAGTTCTTCCCACCTGTCTTCTTCCCACTCTCTTTTACCCCTGGTCAGCTTCTTTTTGTAAGTCAGTCTAGCTACCCTAATATTCTCTCTATCTTTAGCCTTGATTGCCGCAAGGAGCTCCTTTTTCGAGTTCCTGCACGCATCGTTGAACCAGGGGTGTGTTTTTGGGACATGCTTCTTAATTCTGCTTATGGGATAAAACACATCCCCTAGTACCTCGACTAGCTGTTTATGCGTATCTAGTGCCTGCTGCCAACCAGGCGAGTCACCCATCTGCTCTAGAAAAGGGATAGCGAGTTGGTAGATTTTGGCAAGCTTCAAGGTTGAATCTACAAGGTGAGGCCACTTAACCCTCCTTCTATTGTTGGTTAGCGTGAGAGGGAGTATCATCGTGGCAGATAAGTGATCAGAGGTGGTTAAACCAAATGACCCTGGTTTGAAAGTTACTACCAGGGCATTGTGGTCACTGTCCTGTCTTTGAATGACCCTAAATTCTTTCAGCTTATCCCAGTTTTTAGCATCCACCATTAGGTAATCAATGATGGTTGTTTTATTTGCCCGATTAAAAGTTGCCTTTGCTGGGCGGTCAGGGTCCAGTCTCCCATTGCACGCCCGCAGGGATGTCGCGAGGGAGAAACATTTTATTTGGAGCACAAGAGGTGTCCACGCCCTGACAGGGGCAATGTTCGGATCCGGGATATGCCATAGTGCATCTACCTCATCTTGATCACCCAGTTCTAGACTGCCCAGAGGTTCAAATTGGCAGTTAAAATCCCCTCCAAGGATTATTGAAATAGAGGGGTCTAGCCCTTGGATGAAGGAGTTCAGGGCTCTAAATGTAGCCGATTCCTGAACATTCCTAGATGGCCTCGAATAGGTGTTTATTATTGCTACTTGGGGTTGGCTTGGAGGTTCTATTAAGATACACTGAATATCCGGGGAATTTGTTTGAATTTTAGTTGCTTGGATTCCCAGGTGGGTTCCTATCCAAATTGATAGCCCTCCCGATGGGCGGCCTCTGCCTGTAGATACTGCCAAAGTATCAAATGTTGCAAAGTTCGGGCTCAAGCTCTCTTCTAGTGCCCAGGTCTCTTGCCCTCAGGCAGATGTCATATGCTGCCATAAAGAAAGCCCACTCAGGAGTATGCAGCTTATTTTTTAGCCCGGCTATATTCCAGGAGACTACATTCAGGCATCCTTCCTCTGAGCTATCTGATCCTTCAACTTCCCTAGTCTCCCTATTGCTAATCCTATTCCTTACTATATTGGCAGCTTTCGGGGCTTCCTTCAGCATTTGCGACTGAATATTTTCCTCTGGTACCCGTGGGCTTATGTGTACTACCTTTGTGGCTTCTGGGGGTGACATTCCTCCTCGACTAAGTCAATCTACATCTTCCAGAACACTGAACCTGTTCCAGTGTGGCTGTATCGGGAGTAGTGAACCGTAGGAAGACATACCCTCCCTGAATTCGCCCCATTTAAAGATCTATGAAATATGGGAAAGCCCCCCCTATTAATGTGTGTGGATCTTGTGCGACATGGTTCCAGACTAGGAGTGGGGTAGAAATACGAGAGGTGCAGGGGACATATTTGCGTGTCTGAACTGTAGTGCGGAGCATTACAAATATACCCTACAGCAGAAACATCCCTAAAGTTCAGAATTATCACATCACCGGCTACTGTCTTTGGGCTCCTCCCAATCCAGCCCACTCTTCTAGCTGACAGGATTTCCCCTGAGACATTCCCCGGGAGGGGTCTATTTACTCTAAGCCACTGAATGCACTTGTTTTTCAGCTCAGTCTCCCTTTCTCTTTTCCCCTCAGTTAACGGTGGAACTCCTACGAGTGCCACCACATAAGATTGGGCTTCGGGGGGTAGATTAATTGTTGGTGGTTGTCGGGAAAAGGTTCTGGAAGATTGGCTTTGTTTAAGTGGTGAGCTTGTGTTGTTAATCCCCTTATCGCCCTCTTTTGACTTTGGGATATCTTTCTCTATGGCTTTTGCCATGTTTCCTGCTGCTTGAGAAATCTGTTTCTGAGCGTTGGTCCTTGACAGGTGTTGAGATGGAACGTGCGTGGACTTCTGGGTGATTGGTGTAGCTACAGCATTGGTGGTCTGGACTGGGGTGTTTTTGCTTTTGCTTTCCACTACTCTATTTCTTGGGACACTTTGAGACGGAGTATCAATAACATGAGGTACAGAGTTTCTCACTTGTTTTGCTGGCTCAATTGGCCCTCCCCTTTTTGTATTTAGGGCGGCAATAAGTTTGTCAAGTTTTGAAACCAGGGGCTTGAGTTGGGTAACAATAGTCCGCTCCAAGGAGGCTTGTAGGTCGGCGACCATGTTTGTGACCCAGCATGGGATTCCTAACGTTGGGCCACTTGAACTGGTAGTCGGTGTCACCAAGTCATGGTTTACCCAATTTATGTAGGTTATTTCCTTTCTTTTTCCTTGTGCACGGTTTACGTACTGTTGTCCTTTTCTCCGGGGAAGGGGGCGATAGGGTAATTGGCAGCGCCTGTGCAACTATAGAGATCTCAACGGGCATATGACTGCAGGGCAAGTCTACGTATGATGGGCCAAAAATGAGTTAGTGTCCATAACATCAATCGTGGTAGCTGAGGTGTCTTTTCCCAGGGTTTGCATGCCTAACGTTGGGGTTATCGATATCCTCCTCTCTGTGTTCTCAATAGCATTAACCACTACACCGATGGTCTGTTGCAACATTTTATCGATAGCCGTCAAGGTTGGTAGAGGTTGTGGCTCAGTAGCCAACAGCTTGGTGTGTGATCGTGTCGCGGGGGTTATAGTTTTAGGTCCCCGTTTAGTCATTTTGGAAGTGGGATGTATCAAGATAAGTAGGTGCTGGAATGTATCTAATGCTCAAGCGCCCCACATCAAAGTAACCCGCTACACTGCTAGGGGACTATGTGAGTAGGATGTAAATAGCTTTTAACAAGATGAAGACAGTACCTTTGTGATCTTCAATGGGAGGAGAAAGGGGGTGGCCCGTCCCGTCCACTGCCGTCCCCTGACGGCCACAGACGGCTCGCCCTTTGCCCGGGCTTCGCCCGGCGCGTCCCGCGCGCGTCCTCACGGGACGAGGAAGTGGTTGCTACTTTATGCGCCTCCTGGCGCTGCGCGCTGATGATGGGGGAGGCGTCCTGGCCACAGGGCTGCTGGGGGCTGTAGTTTCTCAAGCTCCCGACCGGCGGAGCCAAGCCCGGCCAGCCGGGAGTGCAGGGTGATGCGCAGCAGCGGCGGAGCAAAGCCCGGCCGCCCCTCAGCCACAGTAAACAAGCTGCACGCCTCAGTGGAGCCTCGGCAAGCAGGAGGTAGGCTCTACCGGCATGTGACCCTCCCAAAGACTGCCACTCGGTCCTCGGCAGTGGTTGCTACTTTATGCACCTCCTGGCGCTGCGCGCTGATGATGGGGGAGGCGTCCTGGCCACAGGAGGTAGGCTCTACCGGCGTGTGACCCTCTCAAAGACTGTTTTTTTTTTTTTTTGGTGCGGAGTCTTCACCTTTCTAGCAACAACGCCTCTATCGCTGTGCCGCGTAAACTTGGAATCCTTACTCTCCCAGAAAAAGCCACCTGCAAGAGTTTATCTGTAACAGTGTCTGTTTTCAGCACGTAATTAAACACAAGCTCCAGTGCCGAGCAATTAGCGCTCAACCAACTAGTTGCAGAGTACATACATCCACCGCATTTCAGTCCATCTCCGCCCAAAATTACAGGGAGTAGCACAGAATCCAATAATACAGTCACAATGCTGAGGTCTCTGTAGAAAGAGTTTCCGTTTTAACATGCAGCGCAGGGAACAAATGTTCACCGTGCTGTGTGCTCTGTACTCAGAGTGCTTGCACTAGCTCCCGGTCCTGGTCTCGCTCCCGCACTTGTCCCCGCTGCTATTCAGGGTCTGCCAAACGAGCGGAAATGACCGTCCTCCTCAGAGTCTGGGGGCATCAGTGCCCTGCCGCCGCACAACCACTGAATCGTGGTACTGCCCCAAATCGCAAGTCGCAGTCGGTAGTCGAGCGGAAAAGGCCGGAGCCCACATCAGCCTGGAAATCCAAAGACGCCTTCCACACACCGCTCGTATTCCGCCATGGCTCTCGCTCTCAGGATGGGAGGGGCATCGGCATAACCAGAAGAAATACAAGCCTTGCGTGGTGGGAGAGGTATTATCATTCAAGGTAAGACTGGTCTCTGAGAGCAGCATGGGAGGCTTGAGTCAGCCAGGTCAGGTTCATCATTGCCTCTTAAAATTAAGCCTGCCTGCTCTGTTCCAAACTACAAGAGGGTGAGCCCAGGTTAATTTTTGCTGTGTATCTGACTTACACTGGCTAGGATTGTGGTTCCTCCTTTGACAGGGTGCACACTCCGCAAACCAGAAAACCAATGTCTAATAATTATTAATCAAACTTCTAATAAAAATAACCAAGTTGTTTCAAGTACAACATCATTAGTTTGTCAGTTACGACCATACAAATCATTAAAATCCCTAATTTGCACAAATATTTTTTCTCCCAAAATTTCACATTCAAACAAACTTTTAGAATAACATTGGCTTAACATACTATGCCATCTTGCATGCACATATGATGATAAATAGAGCAGTTTAGGAAACGGTCACTGGAAAATTGACAGCAATTACTAACACATATGCACTTACTAAAAATTAAAGGATTATCTTTATAGACAAAATAAATTAGAAAGTAAAGATTAGTTTAAAAAATTCATTTTTTTAAATTTGTTTTTTGTTTAAAATACCATAGAATCGATACTTCTAAAACAACCCATACAAAGACCAATCTAATTAAAGCACAAGGAAAAAAGCTTACTAGCCATAGATATAGAAGATCAAATAAAACATAAGTTCAATAAAGTGATCAGCGCAATTTACCAGCTGTCATCCCTTCTCACACAAGACCAGGACCTGCATCAGGAAAGAAGCAAAGTTCACACAATCTTATTTTTGTATTGACATTAGCAAAAAGGTTGACCAAACCTTACCAATTAAAATATGCAGTGGATTAAAATCTTTCAATCTTTCTATGGCACTCTTGTGTAGTGTTTGGAGAAGAGTGAGTTTATTTTCTGAATAGGACAACTTGATACTTAGAGATAAATTAAGTGAGCTTCCAAAAAAAGCAGTCTTATATTTTAGTGATGATTCAAACGTCTTTGCGAGACACATAGCATATGTGTTGCCATCATTTCCTTGGTTGGAGAAAGCACTTTCATTCTGCTGTCTGTCATGGTGGTCTCAGAACCCATGTGAATAGAAATAATGCTCTATTTTGATACCATTTTATTATCTTATTATCACTGTTCTTGTCCTCAGCCTTTCACTGTTGGTACACTTTTGTCTGAGCCTGTCCAATCTGTTAAAGCCGTGACTCAGCCTTGCACCCTAATGCCTGAGATCAGTGTAACTTTACAATTTTCATACTATATTCTAACCATCCCACTCCACTGAATCCTTTATACTATCCGTCATTGACGACCTAAAAGAAAAGGTTGATGAGGACTGCACTCAGGCCTTGACCCTCTTGGATCTATCTGCATCTTTCGATACCATCAACCATGACATTCTGATGGAACGTATTGCGACAACAGGTCTTAGAGGTGCTGCCCTAAATTGGTTAAAATCCTTTTTACAAGATCAAAAGCAATCAGTATGGCTCCTACCCCACAGATCTGCCATTGTCAGAATGAACTGTGGAGTGCAGCAGGGCTCCTCTTTGTCTCTGTACCTTTTTTAATATTTATAGTCAACCCTTATGCCCACACTTCAACAAATGAAGGTAAAAATGTATAACTATGCTGATGACATGCACCTGATTTTTACCATCAATTACTCAACTAACTACAAGGAGTTCTTAAGGAACACCATGCTGTTTTTCCTGGAACTGGATGAACCAAAATCAATTAAAACTTAACTCAGAAAAAACATAGATCATTATCCACAACAAACTTCTGTACTGGACTCCTGCACACTGGCCCCCGATGCTAGACTCTGTACCTATTCCTAAGAACAAGATAAAGAGCCTAGGTATACAAATTGACTCAGATCTTTCTATCATCTCGCAGATAAGTCCGGTCACTTCTGCCTGTTTTTTCCAATTATGGAAATTCCAAAAAATGTTAAAGTTTTTCAGCAGAGAGGCCAGCATTCAAATCATTATTGATATGATCTTGTCAAAAATTGACTATGCAAATGCAATTTATCTAGGCTTTCCATGCAATCAGAAATCCCGACTGCAGCTGAAACAAAATCAAGCAGCTAGAATCATCTACCAATAAAGCAGACAATGTCATGTCATGCCACTGATGAAGGAGCTCCACTTGCTTTCTAGTGGAGCAGCGAGCCATGTTTAAAACTGGCTGCATCCTGTACGAAGCTATCCATGGCACAGGCCCCAAGTATATATCCTATAGGATTCACAGATACTCCTCTCAGCGTATTCTAGGATCTACGCATAGGAATCTATTAGTGGTCCCTAGATTCAGACGCAAATGGACAGGAGAGTCATGTTTCTCAATACAGGGACCTCAATTCTGGAACTCTCTGCCCACCACTACGAGACAAGCAACAGACTACATGTGCTTCAGGAAAAAGCTGAAAACATGGCTTTTTACCCATGCTTGCAGTTAGACATGGACTTCTACGAACGGTGACTTCTTAACCCAGCACCAAGAGACCTGATGGTGTACGTGCGCTTTAGAAATTTTCTGGAACATAACATTTCAAAGAGAAGGATGGTTAAAGGAATAAAGAGGAAGGGGGGTGAACGAAGTGCTTCATATAAAAATTTTATAAAAAAATTAAAATGATAGGAGTATCTGTTGAATGCCTCAAGGTTATCCCAATAAAACTATAGTTTTTAACTAATTTCTATAGAATATTTGAATGCTCAATAGGACTCCATGTTTATCACAAACCTACCAGACAGCTGTCTGGTTGCGAAAGATCTATTGTGACCTAATAGTGGGCTTAGCACCTGCCCATTACTTATCATTAGTTGTTTTTTTTTGTCACTCTCATTAGCTTGCTATTTATTCGTTGCCTTGTGTGAGCTTGCCTTTTTCTTTTGTATTTGGCCCTCCCCTGCAGCATAACCTCTGTACTTGTGTCCTTCCACTGCTTACTTTTCAGTAAATACAATTTTCTTTTTGGTTAAGCACTCAACAAGCGTGCATGTGTTTCCCAGATATCTCCCTCATGAGCTTCTCTTCTCACACATCCGCAGACTTCAGTGTTGGTTTCTCTTGCCCATGTGCTTCGCTCATATGCCCCCTCACATCCTCCTGCTCCGCTTTTGCTGCTCCTCCCATTCCCTGTCACTGGCCCCTGCATCAAACTGTATTCTCTTTTAAATGCATATTTTTTTGCATACACCAAGCAGCAAATTGCTGCCAGCACGTCTGCCTTAAACAAAATGGTACCCATGTCATTTTGTAGCCTCGCATGCGTAGGAAAGCAAGCTAGTGCTTACAAAATCATGCTGCAGTTTTCATCTTTTTAGCTTTTCCATACGCTGCACAGCATCTTGCCGATGTTGCAGATTCTGTAAACCATGGCTGAAAACCATTGACAAAGCCAATAGGCCCCAAAGGCATGACCTATTGGCTTTGCAAACGAATGTTTATTTATGCTCTTGAAGGGGAAGGCAAAACTTGGCTTTTCTCACTTGTTCAGTGCAATTTGGTAAAGAGTATTAGCTGTGCACTTAATCAAAAGTGGACCAGTCGTCAATAACAGAATCTGTTGATACCAACATGAGGGGAGAAGGAGCCCAAAATGTTATCTATAAGGATGCTTGCAGAAGACACACACCATAACTAGGTGCATCAACCTTCGATTTATGTCTAATTTTTCTACTAAGGAAACAAATGTGTGACCCTCTCCCAATAACTGTATACCAATTTATTTATTTATTTATTTATAAAGTTTTACATAGCGCGAACTTAATCCCGAATGATATCAGAGAGCTTTACACTGGAGGAAGTGAGGTAACATAACAGTACGAAAGTCAAATAGGGAATATACAAAAGCAATACAATGGTGCACATAGAAGACTCAAGATAGCCCTTGGCTAGGAGTATAATGTGCTATGCATTGAAACAGAATTACCAAGGGGAGCCAGTACAATAGTAAAGAACCAGAATGATGTCCTTTCTTGAAGTGTGGTGGATGCGCTAATAGCTGATCTTTGCTCCTCTTATGAAGGTAAGAACTTGTTCATGAGGAATCGTTTTGCTTCCCATTTGAATGCAGCCTTGGAGGAGATTCTCCGGATTTCCGGTGGGTGAGAGTTCCAAATTTTTGGAGCAGAACCCGAGAAGGCTCGTTGACAAGTTCTCTTTTTGCAGAAGCTCTTGCTTCCAGGAGGAGGGAGTTAGCACTCCTCGACGGTCTACCCCCTCCGGATAGTATAAACTTTTGTGCCAGGTAATTGGGGTTTTTGAAGTGGATGGCCTTGTGCGCTAGGCATGCAATCTTTAGTTGAATTCCATTTTCGTAGGGCAGCCAGTATAGAGATTTTAGGACCGGGGAGATGTGGGCATTTCGCTTGGTGCCCGTAATGAGTCTGGCCGCAGCGTTCAATGATGCCTTTAAAAGAGCCAAAGTGTATTTGGGGAGGCTGCATAGTGTAGCACTGCCATAATCAAGCCTCGGTAGAACAAGCGCTTGGACCACCTGTTTGAAATCGGCTTGAGGTAGGAAAGGTTTGAGATTCCTGAGAGTTCTTAGAAGGTGGTTAACTCCTGTGCTTACGTTACTGATCTGGGTCTTCATATTCAAATGTTTGTCCAGTGTGATTCCTAGAGATTTAGCTGAGTCAATAATATGTGGGGAGCAGTTGAAGGCTGTGAGTTGGTTCATCCAGAGGTCAATATTAGGAGTGTGTTTCGGGGGAGAGATGAGGAGGAATTCTGTTTTGGAGGTGTTTAGCAGGAGGTGGTTCATAGTTAGCCAATTCTGGGTAGTTAGTAAGGTGGAGTTGAGTGAAGAGATGTTGTCTGGGGAGGCGATGTTCAGGTAGAGTTGGCTATCGTCAGCATACATATGGAAGTTAATGTCCATGGAGTTAAGAACATTGGCTAGTGGTTCCGGAAACAAATTGAATAGAATGGGAGATAAGGAGGATCCTGGGGAACCCCCATGGTGACTGGGGATGGCTGCGATAAAGAATGGTTCGCCTTAACTCTTTGTGATCTATGATGGAGGAAGGACGAGAACCACTTCAGCACCTGTCCAGATAGGCCCATCCTTTGCTCCAAAATATCTAGTAGGTTGTCGTGATTGACAGTGTCAAAAGCTGAGGAGAGGTCTAGTAGGATAAGTAGGCACTATTCATTTCTGTCAAGCATTCTTAGGATGTCATCCATTACATGAGTGAGAGACGATTCAATGCTATGCCCACTATGAAAACCCGATTGGTGTTGGTCCAGGAGGTGGAAATTTCAATGTGGGCACATAATTGAGACTGGACACATTTTTCCAGGAGTTTGGCTAGTGTGGGGATGCTGGAGATGGGGCGGAAGTTCTTAAGATCTGAACTGTCAGCTGTAGTTTTTTTAGAATAGGTGTTACCTGGGCCTCTTTTAAGCAGTCTGGGATCGTACCCTATGAGAGAGTAGCATTTGTCCAGAAGGGAGAGATAGAATCTTTAATTGATTTGAAGATGATAGGTGGAAGAGGGTCACTGAAGTGGTTAGATGGGTTGATACTCCGAAGGACCATATTGATGTCGTTTTCTGTTAGGATGGTAAAGGTGTCCCAAGAAGCGTTGTGCTTGATACCCTTGCTAAAGGTGGTGACCTTGTCTGGTGTGACCTGTGGGGGTGCCGGGCCATATGACATTATAAGAGATCTCCTGGATTCTAGATCAATGTTAATAAGTCTTGTTTTCTCAGTAAAAAAAGGCCGCTAAGTCAGAACAAGAGGGGGGGACTGACCTCTGAGGCTGAACGGTTGGGGTCTTTGACAGATTGTTGTTTGACCAGTTTGAACAGTTTCTTGGGTCGATTGGCAGCTTGGTTGAGTTGGGATCGGAAATATTCCACCTTAGTTGTCTGGATTTGTTTATTATAAGAGCGTCTAGCTGATCTGAGGTTTTTTAGATGGTCCACTGAAGGAGTGGATCTCTAGGAGCGCTCTAATGCCCTTAGATTACGACGTTCCGAATTTGCTATTGAACCATGGTTTAGATATTTTTGAGGGTGCATTTTTCTGTTGGAGTGGAGCAATGTCATCCATGATGCTGGAAATAGAAGAGTTATAGAAATCTGTGAGTGCATGTACTTCAACTAAGTCTCTTTGAGGAGAGGGGTCACACTTGCAGCGGGTTGCTAAGTCAACTGCGTTTATGTTTCTGAGATCACGTCTACAGATCTTTGATTTAGTAGGTTGAGAATTACTCTGAGAAACCTCCAAAATGATTTGGAAGGGAATGACGTGATGGTCTGACCAGTCACAGGGTATGATGGAGTCCAGAGTGATTGATTGTCCTTTGGAGATGATAAGGTCAAGAGTTTCCCCTTTACCCTGGGTAGGCTGGTCACAGTGTTGAACCAAATCATGATCCTTTAAGAAGGAATTGAGGCATGCTACCGCTGGCTCATTAGGGTTTGACCAATGAAGGTTAAAGTCTCCAAGGTAGATGTGGGGCTGCACTGAATCCACATTGTCTGCTATGATCTCCATTAATTGTTCAATGAATGGTAGATTGTCACCCGAAGGGTGATAGAATATATGAAGTTTGCAAACCATCTGTTTGTTACTGGAAATGTTGAGGCAAAGGTATTCGTAGGTTGATGGTAAAGAGGATTCTGAGAGGGATTCTGAAGAGGATTCTGAAAGGGAGATCACAAGTGTATTTCGATGTATACAGGCTAGGCTGCCGCCCACTTTCTTAATTCTGTCCAGACCAATTATGTCATGGGAGGGGGGCACCAAGAGGTCTAAAATCGGAGTGGACGAGGAGGTGAGCCAGGTTTCTGTGAGTATAATGATGTCTAAATCTATATGTTGTATGAGGTCAAAGATCTCAGAGGCATGTTTGTTGGCAGACCTACAGTTGA
The DNA here is from genome assembly GCF_964261635.1 of Lissotriton helveticus. Classification (NCBI taxonomy): domain Eukaryota; kingdom Metazoa; phylum Chordata; class Amphibia; order Caudata; family Salamandridae; genus Lissotriton; species Lissotriton helveticus. The sequence goes on along the minus strand of NC_136063.1, from coordinate 207,353,408 downwards.
GTAATATGCATTTGAGTGTAGCCTGAGTCTGGGGAGGAGGAGGCTGAATGATGTTCACTCTCCTGAGGTTGTCATTAGTTATGACTCTGCGGTTATGGTGGGCTTCTCTGTTCGGGTTAGAGTGAATTGTTTGAATTATTCCCTTTGTATTTGATTTGGTGTCTGTATTTGAAGATGTGATTATGTCTTAAATCATCGCTGTCCATAAACAGTACTGCTTGGGCTGTAATTCTTGGAATAGCTTCATTCTGCTCTTCGGCTAATCTTAGTTCACAAGTGGATGAAATATTGAATCCATGCCTCTATCTGTAGAGTTGGACTGAAAAGCCGCGTTTCTCGATTCCTTGCTTGAGTGGCAATGCTTTGGCCAGACACATTCTCACTCTTACAGTGTTCTTCGGAGTTAATTGGTGAACAGTCAAACACCTGCTTGTGAAAGTAGTAAAATGAGGGGAGGAGCACAGATCAGCACAGAAAATGCTAAATCCGATTCTGAAATGATTCAACACCCGGCTCAAGAGTCGTGAAGTAACAAAGCCAGTAGGACACGGTGTGTGGTGCATGAGGCCATGTGAGAGCAGAGATTAAACTAATATAGAAATATCAATGCAACCGGATGTAATTGAAGGTTAGTAGTAAGCCATGGTATTTGTTAGCAGTTGTTACAGTACCAATAAGACACATCAATTGAAGGAAATCATGTAAACACTCTGACTGAATGAAAGAAACAAACTGCAGAATGGCTTTGAGGAGTCTGTCAACAGGTGGCAGCAAATTATGTCTTTTTACAAGGCCTGTGGCAAATTTTAATTCAAGTGGTGACATTCACGAGATTTCAGATTTTCCCGTAATGCAGAAAAAATATTGCTTTGCTGAGAGGCATTTTCTGCCCGAGCTGTCTCTTTCCGGTATGTCGTGGGACTTAATGCAAGGTTTGGCCTAGAGTAAAATAAGAAAAAATCATTTTACGGACCGGCAAAATACCTTTTGGTATAGAAGTATCCTTTTGCTAAATTTTCATTCAATTTCCCATTATTTAGTTTAAAAAATCAATTTTTGACACCTCTAACTTTCATGTCATGTACATCTCATGTTGCATGAGCTGTGTGGCTTAGAAACCCTGCCCGGTGGGACTGATGGCCAGCGGAGGATACAAGGAATGCTCAACAAGCAGGCAGTTCACCATGGAGATACCTGTGTCCATCTCCTAGCCTTTAGGCAGCTGTTCCTGTTCAAGTGACCCCACCTCGATTTACTGTGAGGACCTCTATCTGGCAGGACTTTGACTCATAGTTAAAGGCAATTCTCAGCACCAAACCTCCCTTGGTTCTAATGCAGTGCTTTGAAATAATATCTACCTGCCTCCATTTGGTGAACTCAAGCTGCAAACAGCTCCCCAGTCTTACTACGTGAATACTGATATTATATTAAATTTGACATTTTCTTGCTGTAATAATTTCCTTTCAGCAGGTGGTCCCAAGGGGCATATGACCATATTGTCTGTGTGTGCTGCTAACCAGATCGGTAAGTCCTAAAAGGGAAATTTAATGTTAGGATTTTGATAAATACACAAAGCCATTGATACCAAATAGATTGGGAATAGCAAAGGTAAGAGGGCAACTCAGTCCTTTAGCATTTTATCTTTAAGTTACAGAGAAAAGGCACATTATTGCAGACCCATTGTTCTATTTGAGGTGCATTGAAAGATTTGGTCAACAACCATGCAGAATATATAGCATTTAATAAAACAGATTTGTCAGTAGACTCATGCAATATGTGCTATTAAACCACTGTCTCAGCATTAGCATATGTCCCTTGAGATGAACAGCTGTGATACATAGGAGGCATTTGACTTGGTTAAGTACTAGCTCCTTAGGTAGTCAGCATGACAGATGCATTTTGGCTCAGCCAAGTCTCCAAGCTCTACACAACAATTATATTTCTTGCCAAGGGCGCTTGGGCTCGAGCTTCTACTTTGTCCTATGAGAAATCTTATTAGCACCAAAGTTAATGCTATTTATTTACTAATTGTTTTATAAAAAAAAATACCCCGAAAAAATGATACTGGGAATGACTATCTAACCATTTTTTGACCTTGGATCCCCTGTTGTTTCCCAAGCAGCGGTATCGGAAAGTTTAATATGCCATGCCTAATTAAGTCTTCTCTTATCCCTTCATCTGAGGTGTTGCTTAACTGAGTAAATTACCTGAGGATTTACAGCCTGATTCATCAAGCCGAATTGCGCTCGCAAAGGGCCAGAATCTGAGAATCTGGCCCTTTGCGAGCGCAATTTTTGCATTTGGGATTCATCATCCCAAATGCAAAAATCGGTAATTGCTAATTCGCTAAATTGCGAGGAATTACATTTAAGGAATCTCTATTTGAGATTCCTTAAATGCAATTCATCAACCATTTTTAAATTGCGAAAATGCAATTTTGGGCCGCTATTTACCGAGAGGTCAGACCTCTCGGTAAATAGCAAAAACTTGGAAAAATGCTTTTAAAAGCATTTTTCTAAGTTGCATGTTGCACACACACATGTCCTTTGGACATGTGTGTGCGCAACACCTGTTTCAATTTGCATTTAAGGGGTGCTACAGGGTGTCCTTTGGACACCCCTGGCACCCTTTAAATCGCTATCTTATTTGCGAGTAGCTAATTGCTAATCACAAATAAGGAATACTCCCCATTCATTCCTATGGGCCTTTTGGCCCATAGGAATGAATGGGGAGTTTTTCCTTATTTGCGATTAGCAATTTGCTACTCGCAAATAAGGAATGTGTAGGAATCGCTATTTATTTAGCAATTCCTACATGAATACCGTTTTGCGAGTCCTTAATAGCGATTCGCTATGAATCGCTATTAGGGGCTCGCAAAACGGCCCGTTGATGAATAAGGCTGTTAATTCCTATAAAGCTGTCCCTTTGGCTCGTTATGTTATTAGCGAGCCTATAACCAAAGCCGTTATGTGACTGTTCCATATTTCTTTAAATAGTGCTAATACCATCAGATAAAATACATCCTTTATTTATTTTAGTCTGCTTCATCTTATCTGACCAAACTCTTCTTTATTTTATTTTCATATGCTGCTGCAAAGTGAATATTATCTTGTTCCTGAAAAACAGAATTGCATCCACACATTTCCGGCCACATGCATCATTGCACCCGTTTGCGATTCCTAAATTGCGAAAATTAAGGAATCGCAATTTAGAAATCGCAAACTGCAATGCATGAAAAATTCGCATTTATTTTTGCGATTCGGTATTTTTCCTTGATTGCGATTCACAATTTGCGAATCGCAATTAAGGAAAACCCTTCCCATTGATTCCTGGGAAGGCATTCACATTTTGCGAATTTCCAATTGCGATTCAGAAAATGTGAATGCAATTTCAAGGGTGCAGGGGGGGGTCCAAAGAGCCCCTCCCTGCACCCCTGAAATGTAACTTTAAATGCAATTTACACACACACACATGCCCCAAGGGCATGTGTGTGTTTAAATTAAAACTTTGTGCATATTTGAACGTTTTCGGTAAATTAGCATGAAGTTCAACTTCATGCTATTTTACCACTTCCAAATTGCGAATTCGCAATTAAAAATGATCATGCATTGCATTTAAGAAATCTGAAATTGCGATTTCTTAAATGCAATCGCAATTTTAGAAATCGCAACATGGTTGCGATTCCTAAAATTGCGAAATGCATGATGCATTCCAAATTAGTCAATTGCATTCGCAAACGGCCAAAAATTGCGATTCGCACCGTTTGCGAATGCAATTGACTTTGATGCATGTGGGTGTTCGATTACAAAAGTGTTTATTAAGATGTCAGGATTGTACGTGTTTAATTGAGTTAGGAATTTCGGTTTTTTGTATTGTCTATGAATGAGGTTTCAGTAGAAATTGGATCAAACAGCTGTTCAGCATCATTTGTTCATAGTTTTGGAATTAAATAAAACAAAATTATAGTATTATCTGTATGTTAGACTTGTCGTCCTTGGAGTGGCATTTCTCAAAACCTTTTGTCTTCATCCCTCCTGTCTTGCTGAATCTGTTTTTGTTGACTTTAGGACTCTGCACTTCACCACTGCTAACCAGTGCTAAAGTGCTTGTGCTGCCTACTCCAAACATGGTAAAATTGTCCTACACCTAATTGGTATGTTTAATTTACTTCTAAGTCCCTAGTAAATTGTACTACATATACCCAGGGCCTGTAAATTAAATGCTACAATGGGGTCTGCAGCTCTCACTGTGCCACCCACTTAAACAGCCTTTAAAAATACGTCTCCCGGGAGCGTGGTTAAGATGGCGGGCGTGTAGGATGCACTTCTCTGCTCCTTCTCTGGCCCGTTGTCGTTATGAGCCTCTATTGATGAGCCCGGAGGGGTGGCATCAGAGACCGAGACCCTTGTTAGGGACTGCCAGCGACTTGAGTTGCACTGCCCATCCCGTCGCACACAAGCCCCTCATCAGCCGAGACCCAAAGCAGAGCCATGCAAGATGGTGCGGCCAAGCGGTGGGCTGGCGCTGACCTGCCACAGAGGGAGATTAGAGCTGCACAGTCTGGAGAGAGGCCCTCTGACAAGCTGAGCTTGCAGCAACCAGACGGAGGGCACAATGAGGAAAGGAGCACAGCTGGGCCCTGGGGACAGCAGGGAAGTTTAACCCCAGGGGACTAAAAAAAGTGAAGAAACCTGGAGAGGACTTGACACTGGGTGGCACAGGGAGCGAAGTCCCCTGAGGACAGAGCTGCAATGGATCGGCAGAGAAAGTGAGAGAAAGGAGAAGCGATAGCCGGGAGCTGACGTTGCTAGGAGAGCCTCATGCCTGGGCCTAAAGACCATGGTAGATCCTGGGGTGAGTGCGGGCAGGCCAGCTGACCAATGGTAGAGTGAATGGGATGCCTGGGTAATGCTTACCCATAGTTGAAGCCACAGGTGGGCACACATGATATACAGACATTCAGCCCCCACCACACAGCTGAGGGGAAACCCTAGCTGAGTCTTAGTGCAGTTGCCCAACCCAATGGCATGGGAGATAGAGCCAACGGACTCTGTTCTCCCTCCTCCAGCTGGGGGCACCAAGAGAACCCATCTCTGTTGAGACAGACCGTGACCCTGCACTACCAAGGATGAATAGTTCCACCAGCTGCAGGAATGGACCATTTGCTGGCCCACGGTCCATAGGATTGCCTTGCCAACAAGGGATACAGGGTCCCTGTAGTTGATCAATAGATCGGGACGGCACTTTGGCCAATCTGGGGCACTCTCAGGTGATGGATTGGGCTGGTTGCAGGAGGTTAGACTGAGCCACTTGTGGTGGATTATCAATCCATATACCGGGGACTACACTTTCTACTTCCATGACCACAAAACTTACGCTTGCATTGACTACTGTCTGGGCACTCGGAGTGTACAAATGCAGATCACAGCAGTGGAGATTGAACCCAGGACTCTGTCCGACCATGCACCCTTGACCCTCACACTATGGGTGGATTGCACATCACGGGTCAACCACTCCTGGCTGCCGCAAGAAAGTTTGCTTTATCGACCAGACACAGTCCACAAAATCACACATACTACTACTACTGACTTAAGGCATTGTGCAATGGGGCCCCATCCCACAGTGTTCTTAACAATACTGGTAGCACCTCCATCGCCACCTTGGGGAAGATGCTGAACGCAGTTGTTCGGGGCAGCTCATCGCCATCTCTACAGCTAAAAATAAGATGCATAGGGATATGAGGGGAACGAGAGGAGAGGGTACAGGAGCTGGAAACTATCCAGTTAAGAACCAGGGCTCCGAGGATCTGTCGGCAGCTGGAGTCTGCAAGGACATAGCTGTGTAGCCTAGTTCTATACAGGGTGGAATATGAGGTTCTCTATTTACTACACTCCTTCTACGTTGGGGGAGGCAAGTGCAGTAGGCTCTTGGTCCATAAATTGCAAGCAAAGCACTAGCCTGAGAGGGAGGCCGGGTGGCCTCTTTTGGCTGGGTGATAGCAAAGTTTAGATGATGCAGCAATAGCATTCACCTTTAGTGATTTCTATAAGTCCCTTTATGAGGCACAGAAACTGCAGTTGGAAGACTTACAGGCTTACCTTTGAGACGTACGCACACTCTGGCTAACACGCCAACAGGCTGCTTCTCTTGATCAGCCCATTTGCATAGATGAAGTCATTGCGGCCACTGTGCTCCAGAAGCTCTTTAAGACCTCAAGGCTGGATGGCTTCTCTGCCCTTTTTTAGAAGACATTTTGCCCAGTGCTAGCCCCTTACCTCACCAGTTTCTTTAACTCGCTGATGGAAACCCTCCCATGGCCCATGCTTGAGGCCACCATCACTGCAATCCCCAGAAGCTTCCTAGATGAGCTGGGACATTTTGGATAGGCATCGGGCTTTCATATCAACCTCCAGAAATCACAAGGCCTTAAACTCTTGGTCACACTTCCTGTGCATGGGTTGATTCATTGGTGTCATACCTGGGAGTTCAGATCACTTCCTCCATATGCAATGCAGTGGCCACCAATTACTGTGCCTTAATCTGGCAGGTCCTTTTGGACCCAGCTCAGTGGAGGCACTACTGCCTCTCATGGCTTGGGAGGGTGGCAGCTCTAAAAATGGCCACGCTACCAAGGGTCTTACTGCTATTCCAGGACCTCTCTCTGACACCCAGTGCAGGCACACTTAAGTTCCTTCAGACTGAAATCAACAGCTTTGTCTGGGGTGTGGTGGCAACCATGCATGAATCACATTCACTTCCACCGCCTGGCCAGAGAAGGGGGTCTAGGAGTCCCTAGCCTCCTGCACTACTAACAGGCAGCACAGCTTCACTTACTGTTGGAGTGGTACCACATGGAGTCTGAAAAATATTGGTTTATTATGGACTGGGTGATAGCAGAAGAACATCTATGGAAAATACCCTGGTGACAAAAGATACAGACAGCATGGGGGCTCTATTCCTCACCTGTTACTAGGGCCACCCTCAGTGCTTGGGACCTAGTGGACACCTGGAAGGAATTGAACTTGTTCCCCTCACAGTTGATGACTAGCTTGAGAAACTTTGAGGTCACCCCACAACGTTTGCAGACTGGCAAGTTGTCCGATGGAGATCTATTGGTCACTTGTTTGATGATTCCAATGGGCCCATCCCCTTCCAGCAACTGAATGCCGACAATGGTATGCCATATGCAGAACGTCTGCATTACTCACAACATCAACACTGGGTTACCCGCCATGATATCCATGGGAGCACAACGGACGCTCACACCCTTTGAGAAATGGCTACTTTCGAAAAATGATGAGAGGAGCATTATCACCGAATTGTATGCCCGCCTGTTACAACCCCATAGGGAGGAGAAAACAACATAACAGAAACAATGGGAACACGAGTTGGGGTGGACCCGGACAAACAAGGAATGGGGGGAAATGTATTACAGGACACACAATACCGCATGCAACACAGCAAGCATAGAAACCACCACTAAAATTGCAACCTTTTGGTATTTGATGCCTTTGAGGCTATATAGGGGTAACCCCAGTTGCAGTGTTGACAGTTGGAGGAGCTGTGGTCTAATCTCTCCAGAGCAATGATACCCAGAAGGGGCAGGAAGGCGATAGGGCGTGAGACATAGTATAGTCTAAGAACAATTAAATGCATTATTTCTGAGTGCGTACGTGGGGATGGGGGAATAGTTGAGATAAGGTTTTTTTGCCTTTGTTTATTTCATCCTTGGACTGTTTTCACCCAGCCGAACACTGTGGGATGGGACCCCATTGCACAATGCCTGTAAAACAGTGGAATAATAAACCAGATATGAACAATAAAACATCTCGGGCCTGCCACTGCAGTTTGTAGTGCAGTTTTAAACATGCCATTTCAACCAGACAAAATAAACCTTTTGCCATGCCTATACCTTCCTGCTAATAGGGTAGGTAGCATTGTATTTAAAAAGAAGGATATGTTTACTGAGATTTTACATGTTCTGGCAGAGAAAACACTCCTATGGTCTTTGTTCACTGTTATAAAGCGTATCTCTCCCATTAACTAGCCCGGTGTTACCTTATTACATTTAATAAGCAATAACAGTGGGTTAAATGCATATAGAGCTATGCTGTTTACAGTCAAATGAATTGTCATTTAAAATACTCTTAATGGTGGAGTCAGTTTTTAAGTCACAATTTAGAAAATGCACCTTTCAGACAGTTGGCATTTTCTTGTTTTAACTATTTATGCCTTCTGCCAGTGTCCTGAGTCACACGACTAGGAATGACTCTGCTGTTGGGGTTTGTGTATTGCTTCCAGACAGTAATGCAAAGAGGGCTTAAGTGTGGACAGGATGAGCCATCCTGGCATGATGACGGGGACGGCTGTACCCAGCCACACGTACACTTTAAAGGACGTTGCCTCCTACCCACACAAAGGAATATGACACCGGACCTGCCTGCCTTTTGTCACCTACAGACAGTTTGGAGCCTTGAAATGGGAAGAACTTTCTAGAACCAGGATAGGGGGGAAAGGACAGGGAGAGCAAAGGCTGGTACCAGGTATACATATTGGACCTCCAGAGCCACACATCAGAACACTCCTAGACCTGTGGACATTACAGAAATGGCCCTGCTGGTTGAGGACTGCCTTGCTGCCTGAAAAGGAAGCATGGGCATGCTTACCTTCATCCCAAGATAAGCCAGAGTGACCCTAAGAGTCAGTGGGTTGACCTCCTTTGAGAGTTAGAGGGACACAACGAGCTTCAGAGGCCTCCCTGCAACTGCCCGCTGCCCTGCTGCAATTGGACCTGCCTGAGCCCTGCTGGTCTCTGGTTGAGTGACCAAGGAAAAACAAAGTATCCTGCTTACACCCAATTGACACATTTATTTAACTAGTAAAATGGTACTGCTTGCACTCAGGGTGTCAGAAGCAGTACCTGAATTGTGGTTCCGCAGGAACGAATCAGCGCAGGAGGCAAGATGCTGGCTCCCAACTCCCCTACACCCCAGTGCCCAGTCTAGGCTGGACCCTGAGATACGGGGGAAAGGGGAATGGGACGACAAACAAGAGAGACTGCCCACACACACAGATGTCTTCGGAAATTCTTCTTGTGGTAGAATTCCTGTAAGGCAAGGCGACAATTAAGCAACTAACCTAAGACTGTTTCTACCTCAAACTCCCCCAAGACCTTATCCTACCTGAATGTGTGCAGGGGTTAGCCTCTCTCCTAAGTTGAAAACTAGAACTAGTAGCTGAGTGAATATGAGAACATATCTTGTGTAGAATCCTCTTCAGACTAGAGCTCCTTGTGAATAGCTCCACAAAAAGGAATAGAGGTGGTAAGCACAAATATATATATATATTTATATTTACTTGAAGACTTGAGGATGAGTTCTATATTCAATTGCTGGCAACATATGAAGTAAACAGCTTTCAGCTACTGTGGATTAAATGTTCATTCAGGATAGTTGTATAGTAGTACATACTTTCATGAATATAATGTCTTTAGCATATAGTCCTGTACCGATATCACCAGAAGCTAATTGTCTCTTTGATATGAGATATGAGATTCCAACTCTCTAACAATGAATCCAGTACCAGACGGATAGGAAATAATGTTCAGCTCTTACCCCGTATCTCTCGCTGACTGGAACATAAGAGAGATAAAATGGGTACCGCTACCTCACGAGGTCGAAGACTAATTCCTCTAGTCACTCAGAAGGCAGGAAGGGGGGGGAATGTCGAATTGTAGGGCTGAACTGCTCTGAAACAAATCTGGAAACGGAACAAAACCTTCCTCGCAGGATATACAGAATGCGAGCGAAGGAACAACGAACTTCAAATTAAAGGCTTGCAGTTCAAAGAGATACAGGATACAGGAATTGGACGCAGACTGAAGAAAGGCTGCTTCTCAGTCAGTGCGACGGTTGAAGTGCGAAGCCTTCAAATTGCTCGCGCACCACCTAACCGCTGACAGCTGGGGAACAGGAAAAAGACTAGAACGCTAACTTCAGGCAAAACGTGGCAACTGGGAAGTAGCGTGGAGGAATCAATTCAGATAAGGGAATGTCGGCAAAAGGACCTGGCAACCCTCTGTGACCAACCCCACGGGGAATGCAAAACTGAATAGCCGTTTCTGACTCTAAAGATAGGAATCTGGTGAGTGCGCTGAGGGTAAACCCGATCAATCCTGACACAGGGCATGCTAATTAAATCCTATTAGAGGGCCTGCCGCACTGATTGTGCCACCCTCCAAAGCTGCCATTTCAAAACATGTCTCAGGTCTGTCATTGCAGCCTGTGTGTGCAGTTTTAAATACACATTTCGATCTGGCAAAATAAACCTTTTGCCAGGCCTAAACCTTCCTTTATAATCCAAGTTAGTCACCCCTAGGGTAGACCCTAAACAGCCCATAGGGCGGGGTGCAGTGTATTTAAAACTTTGGACATGTACTTTTACATTTCCTGGTAGTAAAAAACTCTCAAATACGGTTTTCACTACTTCAAGGCCTACTCCCATACAATAACATGTGTTACCTTATTACATTTAATAAGTGCTAATTTTAAATTGGGAGCAGTTAGTAATGTCAGGTTTGGTGTCTAAAGAATTGTTATTTAAAACCCTCTTTAATGGCAAAGTCATATTTTAAGTCGCAATTGTGAAAATACCACTTTTAGAATGTTGGCATTTTCTTGTCTTAACCATTTGGTGCCTGTAGCCTATATCCTGGGTCACACGACTAGATGAAGCTGGCAGATGGCCTTTGTGTATTGCTCCCAAAAAGTGAGACAAAGGGGTAACAGGTGTTGGAAGATGGGCCATCTCTGACTTGATGAGAGGGGGGAACTGTCACTTTCCACACTTGCACATGACAAAGGCTCTGCCTTATCATACTCACAAAGGGTTTCACACAGGGAAGGATGATATTCCAAACTCCTGTGGAGGTGGAATCCTCCAAAACCTTCTCCTGCTTCAAAGCTGGCACCAAGTATAAATATTGGACCCTCTGGACAGGTGGAAGACTTAGAAGGACTGCTATACTGCTCTGATGCAGGAAGGACTGCTACTCTGCTGCCTGAGTGAGAAGGACTGGTCCTGCATCTTGAACCTAGAACCACCAGAGTGACCCCGAGGGCTACTTGGCTGGCCTCCTTATCAGGGACAGAAAAGGCTCCAACCAACTTGAACCCAGAACCTGGGCTCTGTCTGTTGCGAGCCTTGCTCCTGAAGTGGTACCACCCCAGTGCAGGACCCTTAGAAGTGGGCCTGAAGGTGCACTCCCAGCCGAGCTGTGGTCTCTTTCGCATAACCTACACAGTACGATGCATTGCCTGGTAGTTCCACATTGGATTGCATCCCCAACATAGGAAGTCACATCACACCCCGCAGCTCATCAGAATCGCTGCTGTGCGACGCATCCAAGACGCAGGACTTTGCATCACAACTTCTGTCGACGGCATCCTCGATGGCGATGCAGGACCTTGCTTCGCATGCCTTGTCACTGGCGCCATCAGAACTGCCACTGTGCAATGCACCCTTGATGCAGGATCTCGCATCGCTGCCCACAGCTCATCAGAACTGCCACAGCGTGACGCATCCTCGACGCATGATCTCGAAACACCCTGCAGCCATGATTTAGGTTACTTTGTTCAGCTGGCCTAACTTGTTCCCTGTACCCAGCCTGTGCTCCATGGCAGTTGGTCTGAACTTGTGACTTTTTCCCAGTCCAGCGCAACCAGATAACCACAGTTAGCGCTTTGTGCTTCCAAGCACTCTTTTTACTTACATTTTTAAAACTGCATGTCTCTGGTTCTACTGATTGGATTTTTGTTGTTTTGGTCTCAAATAATTTATGACATTTCGTTCTAGTTTTCTAAAATGGTGTGTGATTTTTCTTGTGTTGTGTTCTCAATTTATTACTGTTTAAATAATTTACACATTGCCTCTATGTTAAGCATGACTGCTTTAGTGCCAGGCTTCCAGGGTCACAGGTTAATTTGGGACTTGGTGTGACTTCACCTTGACATGAATTGTGGTTTCTGCTCGAGTACCTTCATCTCCTACGCTGATGACATCCAGCTCATCCTATCCCTGACGGACAATACAACCTCCACCAGCACCAACTTCACCATATGCCTAAAGGTCAACTCCAACAAGATGGATGTACTGGTCTTCTGCAACAAGACCTCCCCTAGGGACTCCACCTAGTGGCCGTCGGTGCTGGGACCGACACCAACACCCATGACCATGTAAGAAATCGAGGGACCATCCTAGACAACAAGCTCAACGTGTCAGTATAATTCAATGCATTGAGCACCTCCTGCTTCCACATCCTTCATATGTTGTGAAAGATCTTCAAATGTCTGTCACAGAACACAAGGCGAACTGTCATGCAAGCACTCATCACCAGCAGGCTGGACTATGGCAACACTCACTATGCCGAAATCTCAAACCAACTCCTACACAGATTCTAGACCATCCAGAATGCCACCACAGGACTCATTCTCGACCTCCCACATTGCACCCACTTCACACCGCACCTCAAGAAGTTTCACTGGCTCCCCATTCACATGTGCATCCAATTTCAACTTCTCACGCACACATACAAAGCTCTACACAACACAGGACCAGTGTACCTTAACAGCCACATACGCTTTCAACAGCTCACCAGACACCTATGCTCTGTCTCACTTTCACTCGGACAACTGCTGCATCTGCAAAAGCAAAGCAGGAGGTCTCTCATTCCCCTACATTACACCCAACACATGGAATAACCTCCCTCAACACATCAGAGCCTCCTCATCACTTCCACACCTGCCCAAGAACCTGGATACACTCATGGGTGATTAATGCTCTAAACCAGCGTTTCCCAAACTGTGGTCCGCGGACCCTCAGGGGTCCGTGAGACATTCCCAGGGGGTTCGCAGGACTCGAGTGCCTGTCGAAAAATAAAACGCCCTTGCGTCCTCACAGCACACAAGAGCTGTGAATCTTGGTGCAGGGGCTGCGAGACCACAACAATACAATCGGGAGGCGGGGGCATCAAATGGGCAGTGGACAGTCAGGGGGCGGGCCGCAGGGGGCACAGTGGCTGGAACAGAAGGCAAAAGGGGCACTAAAAACGAGGGGAAAACGAAGTGGAACAGAGGGCAGAAAGGCACAAAAAACAAGTGAAACAGAGGGCAGAAACGCACAAAAAAAGAGGGGAAAACCGAGTGGAACAGAAGGCAGAAGGGCACAAAAAACGAGGGAAAAACAAGTGCAACAGAGGGCAGAAGGGCACAAAAAACAAAGGAAAAACGAGTGCAACAGAGGGCAGAAAGGCACAAAAAACGAATGGAACAGAGGGCAGAAAGGCATAAAAAACGAGTGGAACAGAGGGCAGAAGGGCACAAAAAACGAGTGGAACAGAGGGCAGAAGGGCGCAAAAAACGAGGGGAAAATGAGTGGAACAGAGGGCAGAAGGGCACAAAAAATGAGTGGAACAGTGGGCAGAAGGGCACAAAAAACGAGGGGAAAATGAGTGGAACAGAGGGCAGAAGGGCACAAAAATCGAGTGGAACAGAGGGCAGTAGGGCACAAAAAATAAGTGAAAAACGAGTGGCACAGAGGGCAGAAAGGCACAAAAAACAAGGGAAAAACGATTGGAACAGAGGGCAGAAAGGCACAAAAAAATAGGGGAAACGAGTGGAACAGAGGGCAGAAAGGCACAAAAAACGAGTGAAAAAGGAGTGGAACAGAGGGCAGAAAGGCACAAAAAACGAGTGCAACAGAGGGCAGAAAGGCACAAAAAACGAGCGAAAATGAGTGGAACAGAAGGCAAAAGGGGCACAAAAATTAGGGAAAAACAAGTGGCACAGAGGGCAGACGGGCAGAAAAAACGAATGGCACAGAGGCAAAATACAGAATACAGAAATATGGGGTAGTTAAGAACAGAAGGCAGAACGGGCAGAGAGGCATGGGGGCAGCGAGGGGAACAGAAAGGAAAACCGGGCAGAGACACAGGGTAGCGAGGGGTACAGAAGGAAAGACCGGGCAGAGAGAGCACGGGGACAGCGATTGGAACAGAGGGAAGAAAAAGGGGCACGGACCACATACAGGCAGCGGGGGAAGACAGACAACAGCAGTCACAGACACAACAATGAAAATACAGGCAATACAATAAAAGCAATAAAACATTGAAAGGCACATGTGTATAGGTTACCGTTACTTGGCAGGCAGGTACAAATAGATGCAGCCAGGATCAGCAGTAAGATTTTCGTGCTGCTGTCTGATTGCTCACTTTCCATAAGCCCTTGGGTACCACTAAATAATACACTGCTATATGCATACATGTCCATGCCAATAGACCCAATTCAGGCTGTCTCCCTCTTGAAATTGCCTCTGCTTCAAAAGGCGTTTTTAAAAAGAAATTTAAATTGTACAAATTGCTTGGGGGTCCCCGGCTTCCAGTGGTGATTCAGTGGGGGTCCTCAGGAGTCAAAAGTTTGGGAACCACTGCTCTAAACAAAGCTATATAACATGATATATTTTTGCCTAAAGGCCGTTCCGTGCATCCTCAGATGGAAGATCCTGTCACCTACACATTAGATAGGAGTAAGCTGAGAGTAACAAGTTTCTGTAACGTGATTAAGCTTCATTTGCTTGTATTAAGAGAAAACATATATATAATAGACTGTTTTCTATAAATGTTGGATCTAGCCTCCAACTACCTGTTTTCTGGCAAGAGCCTGGGTCAATTAAAATGGAAATTGGATTTGATCTGCTGTGCTGCTTGTTGTTTTGCATTAGTTGGGCTTCAAGTGCAACAGAGGGCAGAAGGGCACAAAAAACGAGGGGGAAACGAGTGCAACAGAGGGCAGAAAGGCACAAAAAACGAATGGAACAGAGGGCAGTAAGGCACAAAAAATGAGTGGAACAGAGGGCAGAAGGGCACAAAAACGAGTGGAAAACGAGTGGAACAGAGGATAGAAAGTCAAAAAAAAGAGTGGAACAGAGGACAGAAGGACACAAAAAATGGGGGAAAAACAAGTGGAACAGAGGGCAGAAGGTCACAAAAAACAAGTGGAACAGAGAGCAGAAGGGCACAAAAATCGATTGGAACAGAGGGCAGAAGGGCACAAAAAACGAGGGAAAAACGAGTGGCACAGAGGGCAGAAAGGCACAAAAAAACGAGGGAAAAACAAGTGAACAGAGGGCAGAAAGTCACAAAAAACGAGGGAAAACGAGTGGAACAGAGGGCAGAAAGGCACAAAATGGAATGGAAAGATGAAGGGATTGACAGATGAATGGATGAATAGATAAGGACTTGATAAATAGATGAATGTTGTGTTTTATTTTTAACAAGCTAGTAAAGTGTATTTAGCCATTCTCTGTGAAGCCTATAAGAAAATGGCATTCAACACTCTGACAGAAGTTGTCACAGGTCTAGGAGGTTCAGAATCTTACAGGACAGAAAGGAAGCCTGAATGCAAATGGAAAAGAAAAAAAGAGCTACCTGCTACCAGTCAAGGCAGATCTTTGTTTGTGATACAATAAATTCTAGGCAACCGGCTGCGTGATGTGCCTGGGATAGGCCCATGTAGCAACGCTGCACATTTTTCACATTGTCTTCTTTTCTGGACAATAATATCATGGATGTGACCTTTTGCACATATTCGCGTGTGTGACAATGTTAGATTTGTTTCTCTGAGACTGCTTTGCTTCTACATCTGGTTTCACGCAACATTATCATGATGCCTCAAACACTGAGTACAATGCCTTTACGCATGATGTACAAATGTCATTCTATCCTCATCCATGGGGCGACATGACTATCCATATATCCATAACAATGCTACTCTGCGTATACATCGCAAGGATGCTTTTTATTATAAATAAAGAACCAGTTCCGGGGGTTAGCAGAGGAGACACTTCCGCTGACACCAAAAGGTCCTTTATGCTGTTGCTTCGCATAACAGCTGCCTGACGGCGGTGTTCAATTTGTGAACAAAACGGGGGTCCTACATTCTTTCCCGCCAGGTAATGGGGTTGGATAATCCCATGGGGAAGTGGCATAGTGAACCCCCCGCTTAAGCAGTTTAAGCTGACGCTGACACGGGGCTGGGCATGGGCTGGTCCCATAATCCCAATAACATTTTTATTAGTCATTTGTGGAATCTTCCGTCTGCAGACAACATTTTTATAAATAATGTATAGGGAACACAATGACAGAGCGTGGCAGTAGGCAAAGGAAAAAGAGAAGGGAAAATCACAATGATGAACAAAGGGGACAAAACCGAGAGAGGACAAAACAGAAAAAGTGTGCGTGAGAGAAAGTGAACAAAGAAAAACACATAAGACAAAATATGGGTAGAAAGTAAAGAATGAACAGGAGAAAAAAAGGAAGGGTGAAAGGAAGGACAGTAAAACAAAATAAAAATGGTGAAAATTAGGATAAACGGATGAAGGGATGGAAGCATGAAATATTAGAGTGAAAGGATGGAGTGAAAAAGTGAAACAATGGATAAGTGTAAGAGAAAAATATGTATGTTATGTTATTGGTGTGTATATAGCTTGCCAATCACCCATGAGGGTATTAGTGTGCATACGGATGAAAGACTGAAAAGACTGAGGATAAAAGGATAAATAAGTGGAAGGATGGGGAATGGACAGATAGTACATGTGAAAGGATGTGTGAAGGGTGAAAGGATGTATGAAAGGGTGAATGGATGAATGTTGGATGGATGACAGATGCTGGATGAATGGAAAGATGAAGGGATTGACAGATGAATGGATGAATAGATAAAAGGGTGATAGGACTTGATAAATAGATGGATGGGAGGAGGATGAAAGGGTAAAGGGAACCATTCTAAGTAAGGTCAGGTTTGCTCACTTTGCGTCCTCGTTGTAGAGGTATGGTTCGAGTGGGGGCTGTTTTAATTTTCGAACTACTCCTTTGCCATGGGGGGATTCTTGGCTCTACATCTACATACACTCTAGACATACACAGCCATGAAATTGCATAGTAGGAGTAACCTGATATTACAATGAATTTTTATGTCTGCATGTATACACTGTCTTATCACCATGTTGGAACTGTATCTGCTATTTCCTCTTTGGTGCTTTAATCACTTTCAAATGCTTCTGTCTACTGATTATCGCAGCATATGTATTTGATACACAAAAAACGTTGGTTCAATTAATATATTGAAGACATCCCATTGTGTATTCTCTGTATTTCTCTCTGAGAACAAAAGAGCATGAATGACTGAGCAGAAGAGTTCTGATCTGTTACCACGATCGCTGTGGGGTCAGGGTTGTCATGTTCAGTGGTTGCCAAAAGCAATTTGCTCACTGTTTAGGTTACGGGGCTTATGGTGGCACTGTGAGCTAGTTGGTCTCTAGGCCAACATCTACTACGGGGGTGCGTGGAATTAGTCTAAGCACCTCTCCCAATGTTTATGTTGTCCACAAATGCATAGGTCCTATGGATTAGTGGCAAGTACACAGCAGGGATATGCAATAGAGGCCATCCTCCATTCACTGGGATTATTGCAACACAGAAACCTAGCAATGAATGTCTTACCCCATGTTTTCTTGGCAAATTCCTCCCAAATCAATTGTAGGAAATTACCTGTGAAGGGTGTCATCTGTAAACAATGTCAAAGCACCAGATATTCATCCCCAAACTGGATATGTTACCTTTGTGGAGATCTTTTCTGTAGCTTTATTACTGTATGCAGGATAAATTATATGCTGGAAACTATCCTGCTGGCAGTGCAAAGGTTTGGCCTGTCAACAAATTTCCATGTATGCCCTCTTGATGTCAGTTTGGTGATATCAACCAAGATTTTCCATTGAGAGTGTATGGTCCACATAATCAGTTGGATGCACGACAACAGTTTAAAATTAAACACCGATAAAACCGAGGTGCTACTTTTTGGAAAAAATCCTGACCCCTGGAACACAGCTTGGTGGCCTGAAGGGGCAGGATCCTGCCCTTCTCCGGTAAGGAAGGTAAAAAGTCTAGGTGTCCTTCTTGATGATCAATTATCCTTTTTCTGACCAGGTCAATTGTATTACATCCTCCTGTTACTACATCCTGAAGACCAAAGGAAAAATCCTACCTTTCATCCCGATGGACCTAAGGAAAACAGTAATTGCGGCCTTAGTGTTATGAAGGATTGACTACTGTAATGCCCTTTATTTAGGGGCAAATAAAGGGACCATACGTAAGCTTCAATCACTTCAAAATGCGGAAGCACGACTGCTACTTAAAATACCCAAATTTAGCTCAGTGCCCAAAGGGATCTGAGAGCTTCACTGGTTGCCAGTCCAGGTGAGGGTTTAAATCAAGTCCTTGTGCATTGTCCACAAGACCCTTTACGGGACAGGACCTGGGTATTTCAATAATCCAATCAGATGGCACATCCCACAACGCAACCTTAGATCATCGACTGTCTCCTTGTTGGTCATCCCCAAGGTGAAGACCGTAAAATGGGGTGGAAGAAGTTTCTTCAATCTGGCCCCTAAACTTTGGAATACTCTGCTTCTTACCTTGAGACGCCAAACCAACTGACAATTGTTCAGAAAGGTCCTAAACCATGGCCGTTCGCGCCCAATTCTTAATCTCAGTACACCTCCTCTGCTTAGTTTATGACAGCTCAAGCGCTAAGATTCCTCGGCATACACACGCCTTATAAAACCTTTATTTAATTTCATTTTATTTAATTCTTTGGCTGTAAATAACAATCATTCTGAACATTGTCGTCTCTTTCAAGCCAATTGCCAGAACTCTTTCTATGCACTAGTTCTCTGAACAGTCTGTCAGAAACTATTTATAATGTAAAGGTTATCCCTTCTCAACACATCATCAATATATTCATGTGTAGAGCTCTCTAGAACTCACCTATCACATTCCACAAAAACATAGAGCTCTTTGGCTTGCATTGCGCTGCTCTTTATGATAATTTTGAACGTCATGCAGACAGCGCTTTTTAATACTGATCATTTCTTTGACAGTCTCATGTCTTTCAGTTTATCACTCATTGGATTTCTTCTCAACTTAGGTGCAATACTAGTGCTAATGAGACGAGCCAGTATTCTGCATGTGACAATGTGTTTTGTTGCCAACAAACATGGCGGTCATTTAGAGTGAGGATCTTGCCATCCTTGAGCTCAGATTGTTCATTTAGTATGGTACTCCTAATTGCTAACTGTTGAAAAGTAAATACCGGTGTGCGAAAAACTCCTAGGCAGTCAAGGACTTTCAATAAAATAAACAAGTAAAGGAACCCAAGTCAAGGACAATTGAAAAGCTGTAGGGGTGATCTAAATTCGTCAAATTTTAATAAAAACACATATATATTTAGTGTAAACAATAGCACAAACACAATTCAATAATAAAATGACCAAATGACACAATGCTAAAAATTTACAACCAAGGAGTTGCATTAAAAACAAATACAAAATCAATTTATAAAAGGAACACCAATCCTGAAGGTGTCCAGCTGAGAAAACAAAACAGTACTCGACGCGCGTTTCGGCGACTTAACGCCTTCTTCAGGAGGTACAAGGCATTCTGAAATAATAATACAAAAACATAACATAAGACACGGTACAATTTACATTCTTACATGTATCAAAAATAAAATCCACAGTTGCATATTTCAATTAACTTAAAAAGACCATTCCATCATAATCAGCCGATATGCATCAATTAGTGAACTGAAAATAAACAAAGTTCTTTTGAGATCACCTTCGTCCCAAGGCAATTGTATTAGTTATATTAGCTGTTATGATGGAATGGTCTTTTTAAGTTAATTGAAATATGCAACTGTGGATTTTATTTTTGATACATGTAAGAATGTAAATTGTACCGTGTCTTATGTTATGTTTTTGTATTATTATTTCAGAATGCCTTGTGGCTCCTGAAGAAGGCGTTAAGTCGCCGAAACGCGCGTCGAGTACTGTTTTGTTTTCTCAGCTGGACACCTTCAGGATTGGTGTTCCTTTTATAAATTGATTTTGTATTTGTTTTTAATGCAACTCCTTGGTTGTAAATTTTTAGCATTGTGTCATTTGATCATTTTATTATTGAATTGTGTTTGTGCTATTGTTTACACTAAATATATATGTGTTTTTATTAAAATTTGACGAATTTAGATCACCCCTACAGCTTTTCAATTGTCCTTGACTTGGGTTCCTTTACTTGTTTATTTTATTGAAAGTCCTTGACTGCCTAGGAGTTTTTCGCACACAGGTTGTTTACCCTGCCCTAGGAGTCTAATAGAGCATTACCCAGGGGGTCCTTGTTAATCACAACGCGAAAAGTAAATACCGCACAGGAGTCCAGGTAATAGTTCCAGGTGTAGTTTATTAGATGGTTCAGTTACAGAGGTGACGAAGTAGGTAGCCAAGGTAGTAGGTAGGCCAGTAAGTAAGATGGTATGAAGGCCCCACCAGGAGCAGCTTCCTTGTGCTCAGTCAGGAGTCAACTGATTCACATGAGTCACGCCACATTCTGTGACAACATCCAACATTCTAAATGTCCCCAGACTGAACAAAGAGGGAAGACAGGGTGGGAAGGAGGAAGACAAGAAAAGACCTTACAACACTAACCCACTCTAGAAATTATTATTCTGGGTTCTGTTCTTTAGCAGGATATAGACATTAGGGGAGCTTACACCATTACCCTATGCTCCTCAAGGCTCATCGCGGGCAGCCCTAGAGAAGCAGCGGGCTCAGCAGGCAGCATGGCAACTTCCCTTCCAGAGAAATGCTGCCAGAGTCAGTACAGATATCAGCAGCCCAAGAAAGAGTGAGCACACACTGGCCCTCCATCCAAGTCACAGAATCAGTCACAACATGAGAGAGAATCACCGGACCAAAGTGGCGAGCCTTTAGATGTGAAGAATTGGTGGGACTCTCATGGTGCAAAAATAGTCTTTTGGATGAATCAGTAAGTGGAGGGGAAAATGCTATTAAAGACAGAACACTGGTGCTGCCATACCCTAGAGAAACTCAAAATACCTGAAAGCAGTCGGAAGGAAGCAGATACTCCCTAGGATCCACTAAAGTAGCAAAACACAAAATAGACACAAATAGTACAGAAAATAAGGTAAGTGACTGTATTAATAAAAGGGCTTTGAATTCAAGAATCCAAATATAAGTGCCAGAGAAGGATAAATCCCCCATAACCATAGAGATTAGATTTCCACACATAATACCTTGAGAAAAGGCAGGCGGTTGGGCGATGATAGGTCTATGAACAGGCCTGGCATAGAAACAAAATGTACACCACCAGTGAGATCTTTTTTTTAAAAATGACCTCCAGTTAGAAAGGTCAGGTTCTAATAGGGGGCACCTGGTTTTAGGAATTCATCGCCAAAATAAAATAACTTTGCATAATAAGATTACACCTAACAGGCTATCTTGGGAGGAGACTGTGCAGGATAGTATCATCACAACAGTGAAGGCAGCGAAAAGTTTTGAGTTCCTCAACAAGGGACGTTCATAGCAGTACAGGAACTACTAAAACATTATCGCAGGGGCAGGTGGGCAGAGAGAGGATACAGGCTCAGAGAACAACAGCCCAGAAAACAATACACCCTAGCGGAAACTTCCGCTAAACCTGACACTTGAGAGATGTGTAACTCTTTTTCATTTCAAAGAATTTTATTATTATGAAAAAGCAAATGAAGAAACATAATACAAGTGTCAGTGATACAATTGATATAGTATAAAACAGTCAAAATATAATAGGCAAGCATGCGTTGTAAAAGAGACATCTGTAACACAAGTAACACATGTAGCCCGCCAGAATCAGATAAATAAATTAAGTGTGGTAAAAACAAGCAATATATATCAGAAACAAGAATCAAAAGTATCACTATCAGTTAGAGTACCCACGGAAAAGAAAGGAAGGGAAAGAAGAGAGAAGAGAGAAGGAAAGAGAGAAAGAAGAAAAGAAAGAGAAAGAGAGAAAAAGCAGGAAAAGAAAGAGAGAGGAGGATTTCCACCGGACCATCCCAACAGATAAGACAACCAGACATATCAAAGGGGTATTGTGCAACCAACCCTTTGGAAGATAAATCCATGTAGGTATCCAAAGCAGTCCAAACACCACTAGCAATAGACGGAGAAAGATGGGCGTGATCAACCGAGGTATGAGCACTGCGTAAAAAGGAAACCCAAGCCCACCAAGTATGATAAGAAACTAAAGAAAATGATTTCCACTCCATTAAAATTACTTTAACTGCAACAGTCAATAAAAGATCTAACAGCTGTAATTCCATGGAATCTAAGGGAAGAGGGACTGGGGATGCTAAAGGGCCTAATAGGATTAATGGAAAAGATAGTTGAAACGGAATACCAAAAATGAGCGTGAGGTGTTTGTGAATGAGATCCCAAAAGGGTTGAAGAAGGGAACAGTCAAAGAACATATGAGAAAAATCGCCTGGTAATAAGCCACAACTCCAACAAAGATTGTCCTCCTTGAGATTCAACGAGTGTAAGCGAGTAGGAGTCCAATGGAGAAGGTTAACGAAGAAAAATTTAGATTGCATTAACGATGGGGCGATTTTATTACGAAGAGAAAATTTACCAATCATCTGCCAGGTATCCGAAGAAATATGGTCCGTGATACTCTGGTCAAAATGGGGTAACCATTTTTGCTGAGCTACAGTATGAGTAGGTAATGAAGTAGATTGTAAAAATTTATAAATTTTAGAAGCTACGTGACCAGTCCTAATCCATAATTGAAAGAGAGTAATCGTAGGGGAAGTAGGGTGAAGGCGCATCTTAGCCAGTGACACTTTGATCTTGAGAAAGGTATGAAAATCTAAATTAGATAAAGAAAACTGTTGAGCTAAAGAGGAAAACGGTAATGGAGCATTATTGGAATCATAGAGATGATGAACAAGCGAAATGCCTTTAGAAGCCCAATAAGACATTAAAGAAGAAGTCATTTTAATTTTAGAATTCCGCCAAATAGACGACCACCTAGATTTGTGCAATGGAGTCGCCACCCTCTTGTCCACCATTCTTACCGCAGCAATAGTATCCAATATAATAGAGTGGGAAAAAGGAATAAACAAGGTAGACGTAGTTATGAAAGAAGCAGTCGGCAAAGGAGAGGCCAGTTCTTGCTCTATTAGCAACCAAGATGGAACATGAATAGGAGGGGATGAAAACCAGAGAGCACCTTGAGATGCCAGAAAGGCAGTTTGATATTTTTCCCAATCGGGAAAGTTACAACCTCCCATATCACAAGGTTGTCGTAAGAATTTATAAGCAATTCTAGCCCGTTTATTATTCCATAAAAATTTAGAAGTAAGAACATCAATGTCATGAAAGAAGGAAGCAGATAACTTCACTGGGAGCATGGAAGAGACAAAACTAATAATAGGCGTAATCATCATTTTAAGAGTCTGAAGTCGCCCCCACCATGAAATGTGTTTCGGAGACCAGGCCTCCAGCAAACGCCGTACTTTAAGAATAGTCTGATTTTCATTATAAGCAACTGTATCATACAAGGTGGAACAAAAATAGATACCCAAATACTTCAATTGCTTAGATTGCCATTTAAAGCCAGCAGAACCCATATGCGTAGAGAAACAATAAGCATTCAATGGGAACATCTCAGTCTTGTCCGTATTTAAGGTGTATCCTGAAACCTTTGAAAAAAGAGAGATGATATCAGAAATAGCAGGAATGGCCAAAGCGATATCATCCGAGAAAATAAGGACATCATCCGCGTACGCAGCAGTTTTAATCCGATGAGGGCCAAAAGAAAAGCCCTTAATATCTGGATGCATGTCAATTAGTCTGAGGAGGGGGTCAATGGATAATAAAAACAAAAGTGGAGATAAAGGACATACCTGTCTAGTGCCCTGGCGGAGATTAGAAAAAGACGACGTGGCTCCATTGACTCTTATGTTGGCTCGGGGTTGTGAGTAGAGGGACATGACCATATGAATAAAGGAGTCACCAAGATTATGTGCACGTAACACCGCACGTAGAAAGGGCCAGGAGACCTTATCGAAGGCCTTTTCTGCATCAAGAGCCAAAGCAGCGTCCGGGAGCTTGGAGCGTTAAGCTGAACTGAGAATATGACAAAAGGTTCTGATATTATCTCGCGCGAGACGACCTTTTACAAAACCCATTTGAGATGGATGCACCAGGTTAGGAATGAAGGATTCCAAACGCTTAGCTAGGATTTTAGCAAAAATCTTAGCTTCCATGTTAAGAAGGGAAATAGGGCGGAAGTTTTTGGGGTCAGAGTGATCTTTTCCCTCTTTTGGAATCACTATAATGGTGGCATCAGCAGCAGAACCAGAAACAGAACCGTCCTTCATAAAGGCATCAAAAACAGATTGAAGTTTGGGAACAATCAAAGGAAGAAAGGTTTTGTAAAACAAAATGGGGTATCCATCAGGCCCTGGAGCTTTTTCAGAACGAGTGGCTTTAATTGCAGCAATAATTTCGTCAGAGGTAATTGGCCCATTTAAAGAAGTACTATCCTCCACAGAAATAGATTTTACTGGGACAGATTGTAAGAACTCTTGACATTGCTCAAAAGAGGATTGATTAGAAGGAGTATATAGGTTATTATAAAAACCACGAAAAACTTCAAGAATTTCCTCAGTCTGAAATTTTTTATTGCCAAGGTGATCATTAATAGAAGAAATCTGAGAAGAGGTATAAGAGGATTCCTGAAATTTTAAGGTAGCCACAAGAATCTTACCAGCTCGGTTTTTTAACAATAGCCTTTTGGATTTCTGAGCCTGAACCCCAATATGGGCTCTCTTGGTGACTATGGTGTTATATTTATATTTTAATTGCTCAATTGACTGTAGGCAGGATTTATCTTTAGAATGTCGAAAAAGAGCTTCCAAATTTTTTATCTCAGTTGCCAAGTCGGTAAGTTCCTTTTTGATAGCAGCATTCCTTTTCGACATACACTGACCACGGAAAGTACACTTAAACGAATCCCAGAGGACAATTGGGGAAGTAACTGAGCCTTCATTTTCAAGAAAAAAAAGTATCAATTTCATTGGAGAATTCACGAATCTGGGAATCATCATGCAAAATTTCAGTATTTAAATCTCCAGGAGTGAGGTCTTGTCTTAGGAACAAAGGACAGCAACGTAAAAGTAACCGCAGCATGATCAGAAATCAGAATAGGGTGAATAAGCGGAGAGGAAGAAGAAGAAACCAAAGAAGAGTGTACCAATAAATAGTCAATACGCGAAAAGGTAGAATGAGGGGAAGAAAAGAAAGAAAAATCACTACCAGTGGGGTTATGTAGACGCCATATATCCTCAAGATGAGATATAGAACACATATTAAGTAATTGTTTATGCGATTTAGGAGGGCGAAACTGAAAAGCTGAATTCCTATCTAGAATAGGATCCATTGGTAAATTGAAATCCCCACCAACAATAAGATTACCCGAGTGAGGTGTGTCGTTTAATTTATTGGTAACTGCTTTCCAAAAAGACGGGTCATCCTTGTTAGGGGCGTAAATATTCATGAGATAAAGATCAGCATTGCCATTAGACAGCTTAGTTAATAACCAACGACCCTCGGTATCATGCTCAGAAGAGACTATGGACAAGCCCGACTTTTTAGAGATTAAAGTGATAACCCCATTTCTTTTACCACAAGCATCGGAGCAGACAACATCCGATACCCACTCCTTCTTTAGGAAGAGTGCCTCCCTGGTAGAGACCTTCGTTTCCTGAAAAAGAACTAGATCCGAGGAAAGAGATTTGCAATAATCCAAGATTTTTGACCTCTTGACTGGATGATTCAAACCCTTAACATTAAGGGACAACACATTCAGGCCAGACATAATCTTGCAGAAAAAAGCAAATACAATACATGGATGAAAGACAGCAAACAAGCAACACCAACACAAGCAGCCAACCACAAAGCAGTAAGACCAAAAAGGGAGAATCCTATGAGGAAATCCAAAGAGAGAAACGAAGGAAGAGAGAAAGAAAAAGATGAAATTGAGAGAAGATAGAGACAGATAGCCAAGGAAAGGCAAGAGAAGGAGGGAAAAGAAATTAACGAGAAAGGTCTGAAAAAGACCAAAGTCATACCAGGGGGAACGTGGGAAGACGAGCAAGGGGAGCGTCATGAGGTATAAAAACAATCAGCTTGAACAACCCCAATGTAACACATATCTTGGTATGAGTAAACAGGAAAAGAAAGACATCTGAAATCTGGATTGATAGGAAGAGGAATATTACAATAAGAACAATTCAACCGGTAAGTCTATAGAAAAAATATGTACATATCAAATACTACATAGGAGGAGAGAAAGAGCACTAGGCAAAAGTGAATGAAACTGAAGGGAGAAAGACATCAAATAAGTGTGAAACATGCCAATCAATGAAATGGAAGTAGAAAAAGGCAAGAAGCAATTAAATAGGAAATAGATAGAACCTAAAATGTAGCAAAACAGTAGCTGACTCTAAAGTGTATAGGACCCTTATATGAATAAAATTACAGAACTAGCTTAAATAGATGCTAAGATAAATTAAACTAAGCAAGAGCAAACCTCAAATGAATCAGGAAAAAATGAATAATAAGAAACAAACTACCCAAGACGACTATAAGATGCAATATAAATACAATAGATTACAATAAATTAGCCCTAGTAAGGGGAGATATTAAATATTTGTTGAGTAGAACAATCAATGAAACAGCAATGGAGATATGTAAAAAAAAATAATTATACAGTAAATATTCAAAGGCACGGATAAGCAATTAATTATTGTTCATAAGAGATATAAACTTTGTTATAGTTAATCTAATGGAAAAAGGAAGAAACATCTTAAAGATATCAATTGCATATATAATATCTAGACAGGATAGTAATAAAGTGCAATATAAATAGAATAACTTAGACCTAGTAGAGAAAAGCATCTAATAATGGTAAAGCACAATAATCAGTGAGGCAATAAGTAAGTAAGCATATAAATAAATAGAACAGACCATATCTATAGCATGGTGAGAACAGCTTAATGCTAGCTAAATATAAATAGATAATAGAAATCTGCGAACAAGTCGTGTAACCAAACAATAAACAGTACAAGAAATAGTCAATAAAAACATACAACCACCACGAAACACCAAACGGAAGAACCCAGTAAAAAACAATTGAAGAAAATTGACGTTGCAGAAAACTAAAGGAAATCTAAGAGCGAGGATAACAAAAAGACCAACTCTCACATATGGATGATAGAAACATAAAGGATATCATAAAATGAAAAAAAACAAAAAGAGGAACCTAGTATGGACATAGACCCTACAAATAGAACAAAAAACAGGTAGACGCGAAAAAACCTAGCAGAAATAGGGGCAACCGGAAACAAGACACTACTACAAAATTGAAAAAGGGAACATAAATGAGATATGTCCAATATAACAATCACTTACATCATAAAGAAGGAAAGGAAAACAACCCATGGGGAAGAAGAAAAACACTGCCAAAGTGAAAAGACCTTGGCAAGGATAAGGACAACCGAAAAGAAAAAAGGCACTACTACAATAATGAAAAAGAGACAAAAAGTAGAAAGACCTAATATGCCAATCAACGACATCATAGAGATGGAAAGGAGACCACACCAGGGAGAAGGAGAAGACACTACCCGAAACTTAACTTACATTACTACATACAAAAAACACCAAAGGAGCATCATCAACAGTGGACTAGAAAAAACACCACGCAGGTCTAAAAAAGACACGCTCAATAGATCTGGAAAAGAGAAAAAAAGCATTGCAGGGAAAGGAATCACATCAAGTGCCAGAAGCACCATGAACAAGCGAAGCCTCCATTTGAAGGTCCATCTGTAGTTCCAACTGATTGTCTAAGAAAGAGGCCATATCAGCAGGTTCATCGAAGATTCTGGAGCGACCTTTGAAAGTAATGCGAAATTTGGAAGGGCCAGAGAAGGAAAAGGGAATATTCATCTCTGATAGACGTTTCCGAAGATTAAGAAAGCCTTTCCTCCTTATCACAGTGTCTCTGGCAAAGTCTTGAGAAATTGAGATGCGATGACCTTCCCAGGAGACAGCTTTAACCGTCCGCATATGAGCCAAAATTTGCTCCGTATGTTGATGATGCAGCGGTTTAAAAATGACCGCCCTTGGTTGCGTAGCAGATTTAGAACGAAAGGTGGGGACACGATGTGCTCCTTCCAGCTCAAAGTCTCTTTGAAAAGAAATTTGTAAGGTAGAAGGCAACCATTGGTATAAAAAGTCAATCATAGACGGTGCTCCTTTCTCGGCTTCTTCAGGAAGGCCAAAAATGCGCAGGTTGGATCTGCGGTTGCGGTCCTCCTGCTCAGTGAGATCCCTCCGCAATGCCGCCATTGAGCGCTGTAGCTGCACAAGAGATCGAGATTGCTTTTGCATATTATCCTCTGCACCACTGATACGTGTCTCCGTGGCAGAGACACGGAGGGAGAGAGCCTTAAGATCATTCCTGATGGCTGAAACCTCCACTTGTAGCAAATCTGTATTAGTTTTGGTAGACTGTGCAATGTCATGTACATCATTAAGACGCGTCAGAATAGTCTCCAGAGTGGAATTGGTATCTTTCTGAGAAGATTCCGGTGTAGGAGATACTTGTTTGGACCTCTTAAGAGAGGCTTTGGAATCTTTTGCGTCTTTAGCAGTTGGTGACAAGCCCATATTTGCAGCCATAGAGCCCACAATACAGAGAGAGAAGAAGCAACCACTTCAGATAAGTGAGGGAAATCAAAAGGGCAGAGGATATTGGCGTACTCAAAATGCAAAAAAAAGAAATGAGCACAAAGAGGAGAGCGCACGTCCAGCAGGTAAAGCAGAGTAATAAATAATGGCGGACTTACACGCAAAAAGAGAGGAATCTCTTCACAGTAACATCATGACCCTGCCGGTATCAAGAGGACACCTTCAGAAACCAAGAAACCAAAAAGCAGGGTACCAAAGAGCATATAAGTACCATTGAAAGGCAATGAAGGCGCTCTGAAGAAAGGTAAAGTAAAATGTACTCCAAAAAAGAAAAAAAGTCTCACTTTAAACAGCTACACAGCATGAAGAGTGAAAAAAAAACGGTATAGGCTTATAAAGGCTAACAATAGTCACCAGCACCTGTTTACCCGCATTCCTGGCAAGTTCTTAGCAATGACTTCGCCGTTTTGTATAGAAAATCGGAACTTCGTCAGTTGAAAAAAAACAAAATGTCCGCCGCCCGTAGAAACACCGAGCGCTACCTCAAAACAGCAAAAAATCAGGCACCAACAGCTCCAGGACGAAGGAAGGTCGCCCAAACAGCACTCGGCAGCTTCGGATACATGAGACTCGCTTTGGACGACTGTGGGGTAACTGGAAGCGGTTGAAAACCTCCGACGGCCCTCGTTCGTCTCGGAGCTCAAGCGCGACCCGCCATCTCATAGCGGCGCGCAAGCCACGCCCCCGAGAGATGTGTAACTCTGACACAAATCAGAAAGGCTTACAGGAAGAATGTGAAACATTGGAGAAAAGATGGGCAACCTAGCCATGTGTATCCAAGCACTGAAGAACACAGCACAGGGCTCTACACTAGCATAGAAACCAATGCAGAGGCGATTCGGCGGTAGAAGATTTTGTGTAAAATAGAGAGATTGGAAAATAAAGCAGGGTGAAATAATATAAGAATTTAAAATATCCCAGAAGGAGTGGAACAGAGTAATTTGAAGCCAACTGTTAAAAGAAGCAACATCTCTAGTGGATACTTTGATGGCCCTTATGTCAGAGTTTCGGACCCCTTCAAGATATATCCTAATTGTAAGAAACCAAGGAAAATCTAAGTAAACATCATATCTCATACAGTAAAAGATGCAAATATTAGTCACTGCCCTCTTAATACTAGGTCAGTCATCTCGTGGTCTACTGACAAGTGTAGGAAGTAGGAAAACAGATTAAAGAGTTAAAAAAACACGAAGCAAAACAACAGCTTCCCGCAATGTTTACAATAATGTGGCATAACACAATGCATAATTTAGCTGAAGTGGATGAATGACCATCTGTGCTCGGTGTTTTAGATATTGGCTCAGTCTACAGGAGATCCAACTGATTTAATAGTTTTTTTACACACTCAAATTTACTACCCACCAAAATTCTTTTACTACTTTTTGCTCAACTGTTGCTCCATTGTTGAAGGCATTCTTGGGTGTTTTTGGAGGGTCTATAGAAGCAGTGTGTAAGGATGTGCTGTGTTTCTGGCAGCTGCAGCCAGTGGAATGTATGTGTCTTTGAACTCTAGGGGCACACAACGCCACACTGCATCATTGCCCCTAAGGTGCCTACTGCCAGCATCTGAAGTTGATTGGTTTCATATGTCTCTAGCTCAGTAGATGCAACACATCTGGGCTCTGACACACAGAGTGGTAGGCAACAAAAGGACATGAACGCTGGCCCCATCTCCATTACTGGGACCTAGGAGGACTCCGTTATCCAAAGAGAATTACCAACAGAAGCTGTATACCTCGGCCTCCATGTCATACCATCCACTGGACTCGCTTGCGTTGGACAGTGCACACTGTGATGCCCTCTTACCAACAAATGTCTGCCCATATTGCAGGGCAAAATTCTCATCCTGGTGGATAGCATCCACTGACTGCTTCACCACTCTTTGTCCTCCCCTCTTTGTACCATCCCCTCATCCCCTTGGTACGGTCTGGGCTTCCATTGGTGCAGCCGGTGCAGCGGTCTGAGGGGCCACTAAACCCTCATCATTGCTGCATTTCCCAGTTCAAACAATGGCCGGGGGCCTCTTTCCCTTCTTGCAGGATGGCCGTTGGCACCAGGGGCACGCAGACCATGGCACTGAGTGCGGCCTGTGCCCTGGCATACTTCTCTCCGGTATAAAACTATTTTTCTTCTCAAGTAGGTTGTCACTAAAAAAAAATTCAAAATGAAAGTTAATAAGATATGCATGTGGCAGTGACATATATCTGCTTTAAATGGGCTATTCTGTAATTATTGATTGTTTTATAAGGGATAGCGACCCGTTTGCGCATACAAAAAATAATAGGGCCATGTACAATCCCTATTTAGCAAGTCGCAATATTTTTGCGACCCACTAAATAGGAATTGCGACCCTTCCTAATACCAACTCTCTACCCTATGTAAGAAAGTTTTGCAAACGCAATTTTGGTCGCAAAACACTCACAGTTTATCTCCCTCTTCAAGAGGGTGGTAACTCATTCGCAAAAGGGACCACTTCCCCTTTGCAAATGGGGGCAGGTAGTGGACCCAGGGTACCGAAAACTTTTTTTTTTTAAAAGCATCCTGTTTTCTTTAAGGAAAACGGGCTGCATTTAAAAAAAACTGCTTTATTTGAAAGCAGTCCGAGACATGGAGGTCTGCTGAGCCCAGCAGGCCACCATACCTGGGAGGGCCAGCCATTCCCAATTGGGTCGCAATTTGCGAGTGCCTCATGAATTTTAATGAGGCATGCAATTTGCGACCCCATTGGGAATCGCAAACAGTGTCTCTGACACTGTTGTACATGGCATTTAGCGACTCGCAAATGAGAGCAATTTGCAAGTCGCTAAATGCCCCGGTCGTACATCTGGCCATAGGTGCCAAATGCGTAGAAAAAAGCCATGTGGAGTTTGGTTTAAAGCTAATTGAAAGGAAAGCATTTTGTAAAAATGTAAGCAAGTAAAACAAATTGTTAAAATATTATTGCTCAAATAAATATTCCTTTCTGAACATAGGAAAGAGGAATTCTTCATCAACACGTATAGCACAATTCACTTTTCTTGCAAATCATACGTGAGAGAAATTATAATCAAAGTGACAAGTGTGACGGATATATTATTTAAACTTGCCACCAAATGAGGTGACCTGAAAAATGTTCACAAAGTCCAATTGAATGAGCCAGAGTACAAAAAAAGAATTTCTGAATTATGAATTATCTAGGAATTCCTGTCTGCAAGCGTGAGTATTATCAGTCCTTCAACCATTAGCAATAAAAGAGCTCAGCTCACTTGCTAAATGTTGTCAATCCGGAGTCATGGCTGTCATAACAAACATGATACTTCCTGTGTAGACAAAGGCCGCGCACTCTTGTATATCAGGCCCTTCTGACAGCAGGAGGCCACAACAGAATCTCAGAATCAATTTGCATTCATATAACACACATTCATGAGCGAGAGAGACAGAAGGGTCTATGAAAAGACAGATATGTAGATTTAGCTGATGTTTTGAATCAGCCATTCGTCTTTTTTGCTTACAACAAGTGACAGTGTTGAATTTTAGTCCATGGCAAATGTCAGAAATTAGACCATCATGAAATGTGACACGCGTCCTAACATTAAACTGGTGCTCGCTGGGTAATATGGCTAACAGTAGATCTCAATTCCCTCCTGTGGTGTTGAGGAAACCTATCAAAATGGTTTCATTTTGTACTCTGTGGTCTAAATAAAAAAACAAATCTGGCCCAGTGGCGTAGGGTGGGCGGGGCCACAGAGGTGGATGCCCTTGGTGCAAAATTCTTAGGGGTGCTAAATTTTAAAGGAAAAAAAATTCAGCAGCAGGTCCTGTGGCCGAATTTAGGGGCATATTATCAAGGGCCTTATCGCCGCTTTAGCAGGAACCCACAGATCTTAACCAATAATTAAAGCGCTGGGTTACGCTGGCCTGTATGATTGCCAAGCGCAATATAGCACAACTATGGGGGGCCACCCAATCGCCGCAACGCGCCAAGTGGGCCCAAGATTTGGACTGGTGTATGTTCAGAGAGCGTGCTGTGAATGTTGCGAGGGGCTGCCCTGAGAAGTGGATAAAAATATGGGGGCCGTGGAATGTGTACAGGGAGGATATTTGTGTTCCCCCAGCCAGGCGAACTGATTTGGTCACTCTGGATTCCCCTTGATTCCAAGTGTTTACTATTCTGTTTTATGTCCTGTTTGCGAGACGTCCTCTGCTCCGAGCACTGCAGTGATAATGCCGATGTATTCCCAATGCAATTGTTATGTTTGTTTCGTTGTTTCATTATTAATAAAAAGAAATATAAAAAAATATATATATCGCTAGTTGTAGATAATATGCCCCTTGTTTCTTAAAACATGTTGCAGCAACATAGCAGAGAGACCACCAACAACAAAATGAGACACAATAGTAGCCTCAAAGCTGCAACCCACACCACAGCAATACCAACAGCTGCACAACAGTTACAGGCACTGGAGACATGGCAGCAGTGGTGGCGGCATCCATTATAAGCACAGCCACAGCAGGGGCGGCAGAGGTGACCACAGTAATATGCAGAATAGCCATATCCACAGCAAAGACCACATTCTGCCACCACAGTAGGTGTAAAAGCAGATACAACTTCATAGAAAACCATAGCAACAACTATAACAAAAAAGTGGCCACTGCCGAAACCACATTGGACACCACAGCAGGGATCACAGGAGCAATAGCTGTCATAATATATGACCGGTATGTCCAGATGTGGGTCCCTTGCTCGCTGTGCCATAGGAATCAAGCTAGTCTGGCTGATGAGAGCTATTACCCCAAAACCGGTCCTAGGGGCTTATTTACAAGCCGTGGGTGCCTGTGGCTTAGCCATATCTACAAGGCCATGAAAGCCACCCTGAGTGGCTTTTCATAGCATTGCAGATATGGAGTAAGGAAAAACAGCGCAAGTCGCTTCCTAGCCTTACTCTGTGCCATAGAGGAGATCCATGGGTGTTGCAGTGGGTGTTTCCACACAATACCCATGGACTTTGATGCTGACCCAGATTTACAATATCTCATAAATCTGGAGCAGCGCCAAAACCTTGCGCCTCACTGAAGCAGGCGTATTGAGGGTTTTCTCTCTTTCCATTT
Organism: Lissotriton helveticus; assembly: GCF_964261635.1. Lineage (NCBI taxonomy): Eukaryota > Metazoa > Chordata > Amphibia > Caudata > Salamandridae > Lissotriton > Lissotriton helveticus. The sequence continues at coordinate 207,319,565 of NC_136063.1, read as the reverse complement.
GTGTTGCATTCTGCAGCACACACGTATGGAGAAAATGCCTCTAGTGATTGTATCTGTGCAAGAAGGTGTGTGTCCCTTCCTGCACAAAACAATCATGCCAACAACACAGAAGCAAAGGTGCCTGCGTTGACTCATGACTGTTATTTGTGTGCCAGCGCTGGCTGAAAGGACAGGAATGCACCATATCTTGTAAATATGGGTGCAAGTAATTTTGCTGCATTGTCCTACGAAAATTCGAAAGGGCAGGAAAGCACCCTATTTACAAGATAGGGTTCATTCCTGTCCTTTCAGCCAGTGCGCAGTTAGCAGCAATGCGCCAGCGCAGGCACATGGTGCAAGGTGTCAGTGTTGTTGGCATGATTGTTTTTGTGTAGGAAGGGAAACCTTCCTGCACAAAAACAATCATAAGGGGTGTTTTCTGCAGCACACATGTATGGAGGAAAACGCCTCTAGTGATTGTTTCTGTGCAAGAAGGTGTGTGTACCTTCCTGCACAAAAACAATCATGCCAACAACACAGAAGCAAAGGTGCCTGCGTTGACTCATGGCTGTTATTTGTGTGCCAGCGCTGGCTGAAAGGACAGGAATGCACCATATCTTGTAAATATGGGTGCAAGTAATTTTGCTGCATTGTCCTACGAAAATTCGAAAGGGCAGGAAGGCACCCTATTTACAAGATAGGGTTCATTCCTGTCCTTTCAGCCAGTGCGCAGTTAGCAGCAATGCGCCAGCGCAGGCACATGGTGCAAGGTGTCAGGGTTGTTGGCATGATTGTTTTTGTGCAGGAAGGGAAACCTTCCTGCACAAAAAACAATCATAAGGGGTGTTTTCCTTGTTCCATGTGTGCTGCAGAATGCAGCACAGGTAGAAAGAGGAAAAACGACGAAAAAGGTAAACATTTCTCCTAGTTACGCCTGCTCTAGGGTGAAGCAAGGTTATGTGCTGCCTCAAGTTTACGAAATATTGTAAATCTGGGACAGCGTCAAAGTCCAAGGGTGTTGCATGGGAACATGTACAGCAACACACATGGAACGCCTCTATGACTCAGAGTAAGGCAAAACAGTGACTTGCGCTGCTTTGCCTTACTCCATATCTACTCACCCTGGGCATAGTACTGCACTACGCTCTCGGAGCGTGAGTAGTTTGTGCTACTACGTACTATGTGAATGGCACGTAGCACACTGCAAAGACGCATAGCGTAGCAGGCATTTTTTGCTTGCTTGCGGTCCTCATCGTCAAGTTGGCAACCGCGAGCAAGCAAAATTAACATCCCGGCGAGACTTTTTCCTCGTTCGCGATCAGCAACATCAAGTTGCCGATCGCGAGCGTGTAAAATAAACCTCCTGACGGGATTCTCAACGCGGGGTGGTCAGGTTTCTCATTGCGAGTGGTCATGTATGCTCGCGACCGCTCGCGATGAGAAACTACCAATCCGCGTTGAGAAAGCTGCCGCTCAAATACAAATTTCCTTGAGCAGCAGAAGATGACCGCTTGCACTGGGTAAGATGCCGTTTACAATGATTGCACAGTGTGGACAAGCATCCGGCACTGTGCATTCAGTGCGAACAGCATTTTCCCTACCGCACTACGCAGTTCGCGTAGCTACGTTTAGAGTGCGTACAGCGAAGTACACTTTGCATAGCTAAGAGTAGCGCTACTATGCAAACTATGCCCAGGGTTAATATCTACAAGGCCATGGAAAGCAATGCAGGGTGGCTTTACGTGACCTTGTAGCTGTAGCTAAGCCCTGTGCGCCACCGGAACATCACAAAATGTGACGTTCCGGCGGGGCACAGGGCTTGAAAATAAGCCCCACAGAGCATTCCTGCCCTTTTGAATAGGCATAGGGCAGCGCAGCAAAATGATTTGTGGCACTGCCCTACGCCAATTCTTTGTAACTTTGCCCCCAGTTCTCTTCCTCCCTCTGGACCATGACTCTTTCCTCGAGGTCACTTGCAGGATAGGTATGCACAGGGATGCACAAGTCCATCCAGGGTATTTTCCAATACGGTCTGGGAGTTCTGACATTTTATCGCTGAAGCCTTGTTCTGGACAAGATGCGGCTACGTATTTACCCATTTTGACCATAGACGTGAGCACCGATCTTGTTATAAATGATTGAAGCTGTCTGACTGGTTTGTAAATACCTGTAACAAGAACAAGCCTTGGCACAGCCATAAGTCTGGAATTGGCAAACGTGCAATTTGTTTTCTTTTTGTAAACATATGTAATATTCCAAACAAATGAAAACAATTAATAACAAAGGAGTGGTTCAAAAGTCCAGGCACACCAGGCCGGGCCCAGAAGTATACTGCTGGGCTCATGGGGTCATGCAAGATGCAGCCACTCACAGTACAAGACAATGGGTGAAGTGGGCGGAGTCATTGTGCTATGCTGTATGCTGTGGTAGACAGCAGCAGAATGTGAATTACACCTGAACAGATCAATGGCTGAAGAGGGCTGACCAAAAGCCCCTATATGTATGCAGTGTAATTGCCAATCTTTGTAAAAATAAAAAGTCTGGCGAAACAACTAGTTCCGTCTGTAAGGCAGACCTAAAAAGAGTTCAGTCACTCAATGGTTCTAGAAAATCTAGCCACTAGAAGTGTGGATAACAAGCAAGCATGTGCTGTGTCCTTTGAGAGGCACAGGTTTGGAGAAGCTGTAAGGCAGCTAAGGGCAGATCTCTCCTGCAAGCTCACCGAGGACAGGAAGTGCTCATGAACCATATCTCCCAACGATGGTTATAGAGGCAATGTCCTTTGGTGTGAGCTGTCAGGTGCGAGGGAGATTTGAATTCAGGCTCTACTTTAGAATTCCTTGCTACATTTTGGGAGTGGTGCACTGCGCTTGTTATACAAAAGGAGGATTCTAATACCCCCTTGTTCGAAAGAGAATCGATTAACATTTCAGTTTTCCACTACCTAATTGACAGGACAATCACTCATCTAGGGCCCGATGTAGGTAATTCTTATTTACCACTTCTTAAATACCGAATTTTACTGATTCGGTATTTAAGAAGTGGTAAATATGAAGGGGGGAGATGTAGGTATTTCCAGATGTGTAAATACCGAATCTTTAAGATTCGGTATTTACCGAATCTGTAAATACCGAATCGGTATTTCCTATGGGCCTTGAAGCCCATAGGAATCAATGGGCAATACCGATTCTGTAATTACAGAATCGGTAAATACCGAATTTTGCAAGGCTGCAGGGGGTGTCACATTGACACCCTCTGGCACCCCAAAAATAGGCATGTGCGCCATGTGGCACACAGACATGCCCTAAGGGCATGTCTGTCTGTCACATGGCTAGGTGTGCATGCACACATATGCATGCACACCTGAATTCGGTATTTTAACACCCAATTGGATTGGGTGTTAAAATACCGAATCTGAAAGGCCTGCGGCACTCAAAGATGTGCTACCTACATATGCTTTTACAGACTCGGTATTTTTACCGAGTCTGTATTTACCGATTCGGTAATTTTACCGATTCGGTAATTTTACCGAATCTGTAAATACAGATTCGGTAAAATACCGATTCTGTAAAGCATGCTCCTACATCTCAAAATCCAATTACCGGTCGGTAACGGCCGAATTCGGCCGTTACCGACCGGTAATTGGCCACCTACATCTGGCCCCTAGTTCCTAATCATGAAGATAATCTCTGGTTGGTACCCAGAAGCTTCTGGATATATAACTGCACATCAGAATATTCTGTTAATCTGTGTTACATGGCGTGTTCATTATGCTTTTGCATAGTTGCCAACATTTGGGGGGGAAAACAGTCTCCAACTTGCCGGGACTGTCCCGGCAAAAACGGGACAGTTGACAACCATGCTTTGATAAGGCTGTTGAGCGACATCGGAAATGCTGCTGCCACTTGGTGTTTGATGTAGTGGATAGGGGTGTGTTGTACACGAAATGCAACATTTTATACACGTCACACTCGCAGTACGTCATAGCTTGGTGAATACTGTGAAGTGTTAGGTGCAGAAAATATGCGAGAGAAATAAATAAGCACCTACTGCTGATGCAGTGCAGAGAACGTTGGCAAAGCCAATAGATCAGGATTTCCAGTGCCGGCCGGCAAGACTCGCGGGTGGGGGGGAAGGGGTTCGAGCGGGGAGGGTGTCTCACCGGGACCGGCTTTCTCTATGCTCACAGGAAGCAGAAGCAGGCAGCCTCCCTGTCCTCCCCTAAGCCAATCACAACGCTGCCATGGCAGCGTTGTTATTGGCTAGGATGCCATCCTTACAGGCATCTATGGGGAGGCCGTTTTCTCCATGCAGCCTACATGGAGAAAATGGGAGAGTGCTTATGACTGGTTTGGTCGGCCCTGTGGCCGACCAAACAGTCAGCGCCTATTCCATTGGGCTAGCCACTCTTCCCCAACCCACCCGCCCCCAACCAAACCCTTCTTCTGCTTTCTCACAGTGCGAGAAGCAGAAACATAAAATGGTATCTACACCATTTTATGTTTGTGCAGCAGAAACATAAAATGGTATCTATACCATTTTATGTTTGTGCTTCTCGCACTGTTAGAAAGCAGTAGGGTGACGCTCCTCCGCCCACGTGGAGGAGCCGCCACTGTGGATTTCATATTCCTTTGCATGCAAACACTGGCAAGCACAAATGTACACCGACTCGCTGTACTCTGTCACTGTGTACTCTGCTGCACGGCACTGCAAGCTTGGGGAACAGAGTACACGGCATGGCCGTTGGAGGCATGGGAAGAGGCAGGTTAAGACAGACACGCTTTTAATGGTCAGCACATATTTACATGTCTGTGTGTACATGCATTAACCTATTACAGCCTGAGGGACAGAGTGAGAGAACAATTTAATGCATTCAGGTCGCTGAGCCATTCGTGGATTGGTAGGTGGTTACTTTTAGGGGAGAACAGAAATATTTCTGTTTTGTTGAGGTTTAGCTTTAAGTGGTTAGCGTTAAACCAAGATTGTATCTTGCTCTATGTGGTGTTGTGATGTAAGAGGTCACTGGGTGATTTCATTTTGTAATAGAGTTGGGTGTCATCAGCACATAGGTGATATTTGATCCCTGTTTGGTTCAGAATGATTGTAAGGGGTTCCATGAAGAGATTGAAATGGGAGAGAATTGAGCCCTGGGGCACACCAAGTGTGACACATGTGGATTCAGAGAGACAGGAGTTGATTTTGATTTTGTTGCGATCGGTGTTGTAGGTATGATGTGAACCATTTTAAGACTGTGCCATTGACACTAGAGCGGATCTACAGTGATTCAAGTAAGGGTAGGTGATTTACGGTATCGAAAGTTACTGATAACTCGAATAGGATAAGTAGACATGCATCTCCATTGTCTAAGGATCTGTGGATGTCATCTGAAATATTGAGCATGGCAGTTTCTGTCCTACAGCCTTTCCTGAACCCTGATTGGAAGGTATCATGGAGGTTAAATTGCCCTATATGATGATTAAGTTATTCTAAGACACATTTTCCATAGTTTTGGCTAGTAACGGGAGGTTGGAGATTGGTCTGAGGTTGTTGAGACCATTACGGCCAGCCCTGAGGTTTTTGAGTATGGGTGTGATTTGTCCTAGTTGTAGACAGTCAGGTACACAGCCCAAGGTGAGAGATGTGTTGATGATTTTTGTTCAGAACGGGGCAATGATGTGGTTGAGATTTTGTACAATGGCGGATGGGAGGGGATCCTTAGTGTATGCAGTGGGATATAATTTCATGATTATATTGAAGACTTAAATTTCTGTCATGGGTTTGAAGTCAGGCCAGTTGGCATTGTTTTTCAGTTGGGTGTGATTATGGTTGTCATTAGTTCCTTTTGGGGCCATTTGGTCATTGATGCGTTCTGGGGGTGGAGCTGCCGTGGAGGGAGGTTGGGTAGGTGAGAATGGTTAGGACGAATTGTAGATTTGTTACTTGTAAGAAGGATTGTTCAATTTTTTGCAACTTTGTCAGTAAAAAAGCTGGCAATTTCTTCACAGCTCATTAGTGGTGATAATTTCATGAGAAGGTGAAGACGTGGTTTGTCGTTTGACAATGTTAAATAGGATCCCTGGGTCTATTCTTTGCACGGTCCAGTTGGATGCAGAAGAAAGACGCTTCTTCTCCACAAATGTGTTTCTTATATAACAGCTTTGTAGTTCTAAGTAGTGCTAGGTGGATTGTTGAGGGGTTTTGTCTCCATGTCCTTTCTGCTAGTCTGAGTTGTCTTCATCGTTGTTAAGATCTGAACTAAACCAAGATTTTGATTGGAATGATCTCAGTTTTTTTAGTTTGGGTGGTGACACTTGGTTGGGAATTTCCGACATCGCTGTGTTATAGTGGGCAGTGAGATCATCAGCGTATGCGTGAGGGGGTGACGCTGTAGTTGTTCATGAATCTTGGATTCCAGTTCAGTTATTGGGATTTGTTAGAGATTTCTGGTTCACTGCTTAAATTTATTTGATAAGTCTAGGTGGGGTCTGACTGGGGTATTGATTTTGAACCGTATGAGATGGTGGTCTGACCAGTCAATAGGTGAGATGGAGCTGAGAGAGCCCAGGTAATTTTTTGTGATAATCGAATCTAGAGTGGAGCCTTTAATGTGTGTTGGTTCATTGTAGAGTTGTTTAAGGTCGTTTTTTTCGAGAAGGTTAGTGAGTAGCCGGACTGTGTTGTCTTCTGAGTTGTCCCAACAAATGTTGAAATCACCCAAGAACACATCCTTCGTGTCAGTTAAGGAGAACCGTGTTATTAGGCCAGATAACTCTTCTGTGAGGAGGGCATGATCACCAGGAGGGTGGTAGATGGTGTGAAGTTTGATAGGAGGGGAGCCTTTGCTTTTAAGTTCAACACCAAGGTAAAGTTGAGTATTCAGTGTTATTTGAAGTGGAAAGATGTAGACCTACTTTGTGAATTATGGCTAGACCTCCACCTGTTCTTTTAGGTCTGTTATGTCTAATGGTGGTGTACCCAGGTGGAGTCAGCAGGTGAAATAGGGGGGTAGAGGTGTCATTAAGCCAGGAATCTGTGAGGAAGGTAATATCAATTTCTTCACTGCATATAGATTCTGCGATATCTGTAGCGTGTTGAGCTGCTGATCAACACGCTACAGTGAGGAGCATGCATGAGAGAAGGCAGGGATTTTCCTTAGTGGAATGTAGTGTTTGAATGGTGGGAACATTGATAATTATAGGGATTCTATTTGTGCTCACTATTACTGGGATTGTGGAGGGGGGTTTGGGAACCCTAGTCTGATTCTTACTGAGGTACAATTCAGCTTCAAGTTTGGATATGGGGCAGAGAGCACGGTGGAGTTTGTGGGAAAGACAACACAAGGGAGTAGAGGGCCAGGGGAGGTGTTTTAAGGCCATAAAAGTACCTGTTTGTGGAGCCAATTTATAATTCTCGGGAGTGGTATAGCGGGATAACTTAGTGCACCTAAGACTAGATCTCTCAAGTCAGGCTATGTCATTTGCAAGAGAGTCAAGTTTTTGCTCCATTCGGTTCATGATCTGTGTGAGTGTGTTATTCATGCTTCCAGCATTGAGAGTGGGAAGATGTGCTGCAAATCCTGGGAACAATGGAGCAGAGAGTGTTGTGCTATGGGGATGCTCCTTGTCTTTGGGACTAGGATTATAGACAGTCTGAGTGGGCTGAATAGGGTCTGCATTTGTAGGGAGGAGTGTGTCAGCTGAGGATTCTGAAGATGCTGGTATAAAGTCGGGGCCCACGTCTCTAGGCTTGAGTTGAGCATTGTCGAGATTTGTTACTGTGTGTCTGCTGGTTAGGGTGGGAACAAGTGAAGTCCTTCCAGTGGGCCTTTTTGGGCGGTGTGTATTGATGGGGGTGGCAAGGTTGGTAGTAGCATCAAGGGGTGTCTCCGAGTTGGATGGTGTATTTGTGGGGGGGAGAAGGCAGGTGGTTCTGAGCTGATGCTCAGAGGTAAGGGGAAGGAAGGCATTTGGGGCAGATAGCTCTTTTGTGTGAGAAGGCTGAAAAATTACTGGAAGTGTTGAGCAAATATGGTGAGGTGAGGGTCGGTCGCTTGTATAAGCATGTTTCCTGTCTGGAAAATGGATGGGGGGGGGACATTGTCACCTTTGTTCCATAGGGTATCTTGATTTTCTAAGTAACTTGAAGGAGGAGCAGGAAGATGTTTTTCCATTTTGCTGGGAGTATGGAATAGAGGATAAAGTTGGTTTTCTTGGTGCCATTAGTCACGTTATGGTAGGTATCAGCTATTAGTGTTTCCGGGTGCTGTTTCAGTAGTTTGTGTTTTAGATTCTTTTTTGCGTTATTGGAGATATTTTTAGGATACGCGATGGTCCATGAGTTAGGGCCATATCTCACAAGTGCAGTGTTGAGGGGTTTGCGGGAGTACATTATAAGAGACATTTAGTGGCAGGTTAACATTTTCTCAGTAAGATGGTGCAACATAGGGGAGTTCATAAATGGCTTGGCCGGGTGTGGTGAAGGAGTGACAATGAGCAGTGAACAATTTGTTTTGATATGGTTCATTTGAGTAGAAGGCTGGGCAGTACGTTGTGAAGGTGTGGCGACATAATAGTGATCAATCCCATTGCCAAGATTGAGGCGCATGTGAGTTTCTATTCAGAGAGTCACAAATATAACAAAAATATATGCTGAGAGTAGAGTAGGTAAGTCATAAACAAAGATAATTATTAAGAGAGTCACACATATGACACAAATATATACTGAGAGTAGAGTTGGTAAGTCATAAACAAAGATAATTAACAAGTAAGGGTAATGCACAGAACTAACAGGTTAATAAGGATAGAAAGCTAATATGCAAAGCTAAGAACCAAACATAAGATCATCCGATAAATATGGATATTGAGCAATCCATATAGTTGACAAGGACTTTTATTTAAGATTTCCATAACTCAGTACTTCAGTTCCTCAACTCTGTGCTCTGGGTCATAAATCAGACTCCAGCTTTCCTCATTATCAGCCCCTGCTGGCTGCACCTTAAAGACACAGCATTCCCTTAAAATGAACTCAAGGTTGTGAGCTACTCTGAAGGTGTCTGTGAGCTACTGGTAGCTCACGATCGACTGGTTGGAGACACCTGGGGCCATATTATACAATAAGGCACACTCTCCTTGTTAGCGCTGAGTGCACCTTTCAAAAGGTGTGCTCGGCGCTAATAAGGAGAGTGCCCTTTACTATATTCAATGCACTGCGCCTAGGACAGCTACTAAGGCGTACAACCCTGGGGCAGCGCACTCATGTGAAATACAGAGCGGCTTTGAAGCTGCCGCTCCGTGTTTCACTGTGCACGCGGCAACCCCCCTGCACTTTTAATGTTGATTTGAGATCCCCTTGCAGGTGGGTGCAGTGAGTGACTGCACCCGCCCGCAAGAGGATGTCAGGAGCATCCATATGACCCCCATCTCTCCCTTTCAGAGAGCTTCCATCAGGGGGTAAACTGACAGCTTCTTTGCCTCTGCACCCACATCTATAATAGAAGAGGTGTGGCGCTGCGGCTAGGGCGACTGACTCCGGAATCTGGGGATCATGGTTCGATCCCCGGCACTGGCGGCAGATTAGCCCAGCACCCTGTTACTCTGGGCAATAGCTTGCTTAATCTTCCCGACGGCCCCCAGCGCCTAGAGACCCTTACGGGAGATTGTGCACTTTACAAATGTGTGGATTATAATATGGCGCAGGCGGACAGGCCACAAGATTCCCTAATTTGCATGGGGACACGCCCCATGCAAATGAGGGAATGCCCTCTTAAGAAAGCACTGGCCCTACATGTGCGCTAGCGCTTTCAGTATTACAGAAGGGGCCTCACAAGCGTCTGCGGCCCCTACTGTAATGCCAACGAGCTGATTGACGTATGGCTCGATCCAAACTGGGGTGGTGTAGTGAGCAAAAGAACAATGGATTTAACCCAGATCTCTTGACTGGGGGCAATGTTTGATTCATTCAGCATCCGATCCATCATTTGCTGCTGCAGCACTTTTCGTTCTTAGTGGGATGGGTATGCATAGACATGGGTCCTTTGCTCACTGAGGCACTGGATTCAAGCTAGCCTGGCTGATGAGGGGTGTTATCCCGAAACCGGTCCAAGGATGCTTGTTTCTGGTCCAGGAAATACCTGGCTTAGCAGTTCAAGCTGAACTGTTCCCATGAGGAACAGGATCAAAACTGATTTGCATATGGCTGGGTCCAAACCGGGGTGGCATAGTGAGCAAAAGAATGATGGGACGCCCATGGAACGTCTCTATGACGTTGAATAAGGCAAGGCAGCGACTTGCACTACTTTGCCTTACTCCATATGTACAAGGCCATGAAAAGACACGCAGGGTGGCTTTACGTGGTCTTGTAGATATGGCTAAGACCTGTGCGCCGGTGGCTTGTAAATAAACCCCTGGGTCTGCAGGATAATAATAATAATAATACTGGATTTTATATAGCGCGAACAGCTACCTCGCAAGGAGGTGTCCCGGCGCTAGTAGAACACAGCAAACCTGGGCCAAAGGTGGGAGAACTAGCGAGGTTGGGTGAAGAGCCAGGTCTTTAGCATCTTCCTAAAACAGGGTTCGGATGGGGCCTGTTGGATTGCTTGTGGCATAGAGTTCCACAAAGCGGAGACATTTGCTGAGAAGGTTCGACCACCGAGTCGGGCCTTTTTTGCTCGTGGGACGACCAGTTGGACACGGTCATTAGACCGTAATACGCGGCTTTGGGAGTATTTTGGAAGGCGTTTTTTTAAGTAATGTGGGCAGGAGCCATGTAAAGATCTGAACGCAAGCGTCAGTGCTTTGAATTTTATACGGTTGGCCACTGGCAGCCAATGCAGGGTTTGAAGATGCGGAGAGACTGACTGCTTGAAAGGGATTCGCAGTAACAGTCTCGCAGCCGCATTTTGAACTACCTGTAGTTTGTGAGTCAGGAATTTTGGGAGGCCCAGGTACAAACCATTGGCATAGTCCAGCCGTGAGGTGACAGTTGCATGGACGACCGTTTTCCTGCAGCTCTCCGGTAGAAGTCTAAGAATTTTTCGGAGGTTTCTTAGCTTGCTCAGACAGCATCCGGCCACTTGTTGGATATGGGATGTAAAGGACATTTTATCGTCCCATCTCACTCCGAGGTTTTTTGCCGAGTGACTGGGAGAGGGGGGGGGGCCCATCTCCAAAGGCCACCAGAGATCAGGGTCGGGGGTGGGACCCTTGCCGAAGAAAATGACTTCGGTTTTATTTGCATTTAGTTTTAATTTATTAGTGTTCATCCAGTGAGCAATGTCCTGGAGACAGCCTTTAAAGTTTGAGAAAGAGTCCTGCGTCATCTCAGAGTATGGAAATACCAACTGGGTGTCGTCGGCATATGAGATTGCCTTGACACCCCAGTTGGCAATTAGCGTAAAAAGGGGGGCCAGATAGATGTTGAACAATAGAGGGCTTAGGGCCGATCCTTGCGGGACTCCACAGCTAAGGGTTTTGGGTGTGGAAGAAAACGTCCCTAGTGCCACCTTCTGCGTTCTCTGAGATAGGTAGGAGTTTATCCACCCCAGCGCTTTGTCTTGAATGCCTATCTCTGCCAGCCGGCTGAGTAATCTGGCGTGGTCCACCGTATCGAAGGCGGCCGACAGATCCAGGAGTACCAGCATTGCTGATTCTCCTGCGTCCATCGACCACCTCACTGACTCGGCCACCTCTATGAGCGCTGTTTCTGTGCTAAAGCCGGGCCGAAAGCCAGATTGAGTTTCGTGTAGAATGTTACTGGTTTCCACAAAATTACTCAGTTGGCGTTGTATAACTTTTTCCAGCATTTTTCCCGGGGCGGCTAGGAGGGATATTGGGCGGAGATTCGTGAGGTCGTCTGGGTCCCCATTTGGTTTTTTCTTTAGGGGAAGGAGAGTAGCATGCTTCCAGACGTCTGGGAAAACGCCTGATGTGATGGAAGAGTTCCAAATACATTGTAGTGTGGGAGCTACCAAGTCAGTTATAGCACTCCATAGTTTAGCTGGACAGGGGTCGTCAGGGGAGCCGGATTTGCAGCGGCTGAGTTCATGCCTTACCTCATTCAGGGAGATATGCATGAACTGGGTGAGGGTCTCTCCTAGCTCGCCATTGATCGCTGTGTCCTGCTTCACAGTTTTTATTACTGGCCCAAAAGAGTCGTACACTTTTTTAATTTTGTGATCAAAGTATTCTGAAATTTGCTCGCATAGTATAGCCGTGGGGACAACCTCTCTTTCAATGCATTTAGGTTTGAAGAATGACTGTACCACTTTGAAGACTTGTTTGCTCGACTGTTCTGCCTGGAGAATCGAGTCCGCGTAGAAACGTTTTTTGTTATTTCTAATGGCTTTCCGGAATTTTTTAGAAGCTTCCTTATATCTAATTTTTTCTTCTAAACCGTAGTTAACTCTCCAGAGTCTCTCCAATTTTTTACAGGCCGCTTTCTCATCCCTAAGTTCCTGCGAGATCCAGGGAGCTGAGGGGGAGTCTCTTTTTGATAGAGCCCGAGAGGCTGGGGCAATGGAGGAAACCATCTTTCCTATCCATTCATTGAGGAGTATAGCATCCGTATTGGTATTATTTGTCAGGGAAGGGATGGTTTGCGCCAGGACCGGGCCCATGGTGTCAGGGGTCAGTTTTTTCCATTGCCTTTTCATGAAGTAGCATTTACTCGACGCCGGGATGTCATTCAGAATGTTCAGAGTAAATGGGACGAGTGAATGGTCTGACCATGCCAGGGGGAGGGGTGTTCCAGATAACACATTCTTGATATTGGAGAAGATGAGATCAATAGTGTTGCCCCCAGAGTGTGTAGGGCCCTCATTGATCATTCTGAGACCGGCAGCATCTAACGTAGTTCTGAGCAGCTCTGCCATGGTACAGTCAGCTTTATCCATGTGGATATTGAAGTCACCTACCACTAGAAAAAGGGGGTGGAGGAGCGAGCTCTGGACAATCGTGTCTAATAAGGTAGATAGGTAAGGGTCCGTACCGACCGGGGGGCGATATATCACTAGTCCTGCTAGTGAAAGCTGAGGGCTCACTTGGAAGCAGAAGTGGAGACCTTCGATTCCTAGAATAGCAGTGGGGGCTGAGGATGTCAATACTAGATGCTCTTTGAAAATAATAGCTACACCACCGCCTCTTTTTGTCCCAGGGCGGTTGGCGAGGCATATTTTAAATCCCTGAGGGATTGCAAGAGCGATGGAGGTCAGGTTATCCTCCTTGATCCACGTTTCAGTTAAGAACAAGATATCCCAATCCTGCTCTTCTAGTAGAAGCCAGACCTCATCTGTATGTTTGGCGAGGGATCTGCAGTTCTGTAGACCCGCCCTAAGGTTTGTTTGAGGTGGAGATTTGGGTTTAGGAGGTAACTCGGGGGCAATGCTGCCAATCGCTATCCCGCAATTGCTACAGATCTGAGGGGGGTCGAAGGTTGTAAGATCTATAGCATGAGGGCAGCATTTAGGTGGGAGGTCGAATGCTTTTAGGTCCTCACCTGACCACGCTATCTTTCCGCCTTGTGTTCCACTACCGGCAGCATGACTGGCCCCGGCCGCGGTCTGGTCGCGGACGGGCACAGACGGGCTTGCCTTAGGCGCGCCTTCGGCGCGCAAACGGCGCTCCCGCTGCGCTCGTCCGCTGCGCTTCCGGTAGCAACACATAATATGTAGAGGCGGAAGTAGGGGCGTGGCTTAACGGGTGGTGGGCGTGGCCTGCGTGTCCCCGGGGAAGGCGTCCACACCAGGAGTATCACGTGGCACAGGGAATCGAGGTACAATTTGTTTTGCTTCACAAAATATACACACAGCAAGGTAAAATCTGTCTTAAAATCACATCAATTTTACACAAAGTTTTTAAAAATATCGCTAGGGCGACTCTCCTTGCTTCCGCCTCAAGAGGTCTGAAGGTTCTGCCTCGCGCTCTGCTTGGCGCGCTATTTAAATGCGCGGCACAAAAGGGGCGTGGCTTAACGTGTGGTGGGCGTGGCCTGCGTGTCCCCGGGGAAGGCGTCCACACCAGGAGTATCACGTGGCACAGGGAATCGAGGTACAATTTGTTTTGCTTCACAAAATATACACACAGCAAGGTAAAATCTGTCTTAAAATCACATCAATTTTACACAGTTTTTAAAAATATCGCTAGGGCGACTCTCCTGGCTTCCGCCTCAAGAGGTCTGAAGGTTCTGCCTCGCGCTCTGCTTGGCGCGCTATTTAAATGCGCGGCACAAAAGGGGCGTGGCTTAACGGGTGGTGGGCGTGGCCTGCGTGTCCCCGGGGAAGGCGTCCACACCAGGAGTATCACGTGGCACAGGGAATCGAGGTACAATTTGTTTTGCTTCACAAAATATACACACAGCAAGGTAAAATCTGTCTTAAAATCACATCAATTTTACACAAAGTTTTTACAAATATCGCTAGGGCGACTCTCCTGGCTTCCGCCTCAAGAGGTCTGAAGGTTCTGCCTCGCGCTCTGCTTGGCGCGCTATTTAAATGCGCGGCACAAAAGGGGCGTGGCTTAACGGGTGGTGGGCGTGGCCTGCGTGTCCCCGGGGAAGGCGTCCACACCAGGAGTATCACGTGGCACAGGGAATCGAGGTACAATTTGTTTTGCTTCACAAAATATACACACAGCAAGGTAAAATCTGTCTTAAAATCACATCAATTTTACACAAAGTTTTTAAAAATATCGCTAGGGCGACTCTCCTGGCTTCCGCCTCAAGAGGTCTGAAGGTTCTGCCTCGCGCTCTGCTTGGCGCGCTATTTAAATGCGCGGCACAAAAGGGGCGTGGCTTAACGGGTGGTGGGCGTGGCCTGCGTGTCCCCGGGGAAGGCGTCCACACCAGGAGTATCACGTGGCACAGGGAATCGAGGTACAATTTGTTTTGCTTCACAAAATATACACACAGCAAGGTAAAATCTGTCTCAAAATCACATCAATTTTACACAAAGTTTTTAAAAATATCGCTAGGGCGACTCTCCTGGCTTCCGCCTCAAGAGGTCTGAAGGTTCTGCCTCGCGCTCTGCTTGGCGCGCTATTTAAATGCGCGGCACAAAAGGGGCGTGGCTTAACGGGTGGTGGGCGGGGCCTGCGTGTCCCCGGGGAAGGCGTCCACACCAGGAGTATCACGTGGCACAGGGAATCGAGGTACAATTTGTTTTGCTTCACAAAATATACACACAGCAAGGTAAAATCTGTCTCAAAATCACATCAATTTTACACAAAGTTTTTAAAAATATCGCTAGGGCGACTCTCCTGGCTTCCGCCTCAAGAGGTCTGAAGGTTCTGCCTCGCGCTCTGCTTGGCGCGCTATTTAAATGCGCGGCACAAAAGGGGCGTGGCTTAACGGGTGGTGGGCGGGGCCTGCGTGTCCCCGGGGAAGGCGTCCACACCAGGAGTATCACGTGGCACAGGGAATCGAGGTACAATTTGTTTTGCTTCACAAAATATACACACAGCAAGGTAAAATCTGTCTTAAAATCACATCAATTTTACACAAAGTTTTTAAAAATATCGCTAGGGCGACTCTCCTGGCTTCCGCCTCAAGAGGTCTGAAGGTTCTGCCTCGCGCTCTGCTTGGCGCGCTATTTAAATGCGCGGCACAAAAGGGGCGTGGCTTAACGGGTGGTGGGCGTGGCCTGCGTGTCCCCGGGGAAGGCGTCCACACCAGGAGTATCACGTGGCACAGGGAATCGAGGTACAATTTGTTTTGCTTCACAAAATATACACACAGCAAGGTAAAATCTGTCTTAAAATCACATCAATTTTACACAAAGTTTTTAAAAATATCGCTAGGGCGACTCTCCTGGCTTCCGCCTCAAGAGGTCTGAAGGTTCTGCCTCGCGCTCTGCTTGGCGCGCTATTTAAATGCGCGGCATAAAAGGGGCGTGGCTTAACGGGTGGTGGGCGTGGCCTGCGTGTCCCCGGGGAAGGCGTCCACACCAGGAGTATCACGTGGCACAGGGAATCGAGGTACAATTTGTTTTGCTTCACAAAATATACACACAGCAAGGTAAAATCTGTCTTAAAATCACATCAATTTTACACAAAGTTTTTAAAAATATCGCTAGGGCGACTCTCCTGGCTTCCGCCTCAAGAGGTCTGAAGGTTCTGCCTCGCGCTCTGCTTGGCGCGCTATTTAAATGCGCGGCACAAAAGGGGCGTGGCTTAACGGGTGGTGGGCGTGGCCTGCGTGTCCCCGGGGAAGGCGTCCACACCAGGAGTATCACGTGGCACAGGGAATCGAGGTACAATTTGTTTTGCTTCACAAAATATACACACAGCAAGGTAAAATCTGTCTTAAAATCACATCAATTTTACACAAAGTTTTTAAAAATATCGCTAGGGCGACTCTCCTGGCTTCCGCCTCAAGAGGTCTGAAGGTTCTGCCTCGCGCTCTGCTTGGCGCGCTATTTAAATGCGCGGCACAAAAGGGGCGTGGCTTAACGGGTGGTGGGCGTGGCCTGCGTGTCCCCGGGGAAGGCGTCCACACCAGGAGTATCACGTGGCACAGGGAATCGAGGTACAATTTGTTTTGCTTCACAAAATATACACACAGCAAGGTAAAATCTGTCTTAAAATCACATCAATTTTACACAAAGTTTTTAAAAATATCGCTAGGGCGACTCTCCTGGCTTCCGCCTCAAGAGGTCTGAAGGTTCTGCCTCGCGCTCTGCTTGGCGCGCTATTTAAATGCGCGGCACAAAAGGGGCGTGGCTTAACGGGTGGTGGGCGTGGCCTGCGTGTCCCCGGGGAAGGCGTCCACACCAGGAGTATCACGTGGCACAGGGAATCGAGGTACAATTTGTTTTGCTTCACAAAATATACACACAGCAAGGTAAAATCTGTCTTAAAATCACATCAATTTTACACAAAGTTTTTAAAAATATCGCTAGGGCGACTCTCCTGGCTTCCGCCTCAAGAGGTCTGAAGGTTCTGCCTCGCGCTCTGCTTGGCGCGCTATTTAAATGCGCGGCACAAAAGGGGCGTGGCTTCACGGGTGGTGGGCGTGGCCTGCGTGTCCCCGGGGAAGGCGTCCACACCAGGAGTATCACGTGGCACAGGGAATCGAGGTACAATTTGTTTTGCTTCACAAAATATACACACAGCAAGGTAAAATCTGTCTTAAAATCACATCAATTTTACACAAAGTTTTTAAAAATATCGCTAGGGCGACTCTCCTGGCTTCCGCCTCAAGAGGTCTGAAGGTTCTGCCTCGCGCTCTGCTTGGCGCGCTATTTAAATGCGCGGCACAAAAGGGGCGTGGCTTAACGGGTGGTGGGCATGGCCTGCGTGGCCCCGGGGAAGGCGTCCACACCAGGAGTATCGCGTGGCACAGGGAATCCAGGTACAATTTGTTTTGCTTCACAAAATATACACACAGCAAGGTAAAATCTGTCTTAAAATCACATCAATTTTACACAAAGTTTTTAAAAATATCGCTAGGGCGACTCTCCTGGCTTCCGCCTCAAGAGGTCTGAAGGTTCTGCCTCGCGCTCTGCTTGGCGCGCTATTTAAATGCGCTGCACAAAAGGGGCGTGGCTTAACGGGTGGTGGGCGTGGCCTGCGTGGCCCCGGGGAAGGCGTCCACACCAGGAGTATCACGTGGCACAGGGAATCGAGGTACAATTTGTTTTGCTTCACAAAATATACACACAGCAAGGTAAAATCTGTCTCAAAATCACATCAATTTTACACAAAGTTTTTAAAAATATCGCTAGGGCGACTCTCCTGGCTTCCGCCTCAAGAGGTCTGAAGGTTCTGCCTCGCGCTCTGCTTGGCGCGCTATTTAAATGCGCGGCACAAAAGGGGCGTGGCTTAACGGGTGGTGGGCGTGGCCTGCGTGTCCCCGGGGAAGGCGTCCACACCAGGAGTATCACGTGGCACAGGGAATCGAGGTACAATTTGTTTTGCTTCACAAAATATACACACAGCAAGGTAAAATCTGTCTTAAAATCACATCAATTTTACACAAAGTTTTTAAAAATATCGCTAGGGCTAAAGATTGATGTCACCTTGATGTCACCTTGTCACTTCGGAGGCAGGAACAGTGCTGGTACTGGAAAGATACAATAGGGCACCGTGGCTCTGGGATGGGAAAAAGGCGATGAGGATTTGTGAGGAGAGGGAAAGATGGGGTTTTGCTTGATTTTGAGGAAAAGGAACTTCAACTAACATTACTGCATATTTCAGATCGGAAGAAAAACTGTTTAACCTGCATATATCACACATTACATATTACAGCTAATAGGTCGGTTGTGAAAACAATATCAATTGGGGCAAAAATAACCCAACTGGTTTGTCATAAAGGGTAAAGGATAAAAAAACGATAAAAAAGGCAGGAAAAACAAAAACGATGGGGAAAATACGCAAGCTTTTTACTCAAAGCAGTCAAAATAGAGAAAAAGGAAAACTCTCAACCATATCCTACCAATGCAGTAGTCAACACAGCAAGTCACAGGAGTGACTTTTTTCATGTACACCTTTTCAATATACTGACACACCCTTCTCAAGTGTGCTCATGTCTGATTTGCTCATGTGCGTTCTACATTACAGGAGGGATCAAAGTATCCCTAATTTTCACATGACTGTGCAGACTTGTCTATATCAAGCTCAGCAAACTCACCTGAATTGTGTGTCAGCCTAGAGGACAGCTCTATTCAGATTCTGGACTGACAGGCGATTGTACGTTCAGCATTTTCCCTTTGGACTGCAAGGTGCAGGGAGTGGTTTCAAAGCAGGATGGGCTGCTATGACACAGCCATGTCACCCTAGCCCTGTCCTAGTCGAAGTCTCCAGCAGAGTTGGGCTGCTTTGAACTTTTTTTGCGAAGGCTGATTTTGATTTCCGCTCCAATTGTTGACAAAGGCAATACTTTGAGGGTAGGTAGCATGAGGTTTAGGAAAAGAACACCATGTGGCTTATGAAATTAAAATAAATGTTATATAAAGTGCGTTCATGCCAGTGGGCATCTTGGCACTGCTAGTATAACAAAAAAGGGGAAGGGAAGAAGAAAAAGAAATAAAGACTGAAGAAGAATTGACCTAAACATTAAAAAGCCAAGTCTTGAGATGTTGCCTGAAGGATGATAAAGAGGTACACTTTTTCAATTGTAAAAGAAGAGTTCCACCACTTAGCAGTGCTATAGAGGAAACGTCTTCCACCCCAGTGAGTTCTCTTACATTTTGGAATGACTAAATTGAGAGATGAGGAGGATCTTAAGGACCTATATGGAACATACAAGATAAACATCTTATTTAGATACTGTGGACCTAGGCCCTGCAGGGCCTTAAAAGCTATACAGAAGGCCTTGAAATCAATGTGTTTCTGAACCAGAAGCCAATGAAGTTGGACAAGGTTCATAGAGGTGGATTTATGCTTAAGAATCCCCACCAGCATGTGTGCCGCAGCATTCTGTAGGGCTTGTAATTTATTCAATAGCTTCTTAAGTGCGTTACAATAGTCCAACTTTGAGAGGACAAGAGCAGAAATCACTAGTTTCCTCAGGTCTGTTAGAATGATGGGAAATACTACTTTTCTTAAGATCTTTAGAGTATAGAAAGATGAAAAGGTCACTGCATTTATCTGTTTGACGAGCGACATTTTGACATCAAAAACAATCTCGAGATTTTTAAGTTTGCTGAAAGGAACTGCTAGATCTCTTAAATCTGATGGCCACCAGTCTGGAGACCAGAAGGAAGTACACTTGCCTAATAAGAGAACTTCCATTTTCCTGGAATTTAGTTTTAGACAATTATTGGACATCCATTTACTGATCTGTTGCATACAGCTGTGGAAGTTAGCCTTCTAAACCTCCTGGTTTCCAGACACGGATACCACTATCTGGCTGTCATCTCCATAACTTACCCCAGAAAGCCCGAATTCCTTTACGAGATCAGCTAAAGGAGTAATATACAGATTAAAAGAGTTGGGCTCAAAGACAGCCCTGGGCTACCCCACAAGGAAGAGAAAAGGGTCTGGATGTGCGCCCCTCCAAAGCAATGAATCGCTCTCTTTCGAAAGATTTAGGCAGAACAACAGCAGAACCCCTGATGCCCAATAGCTGAGACAGTCAATCAATAATCCATGATTGCCCGTGTCAAAAGAGGCTGAGAGCTCCAGTAAAATCAATGCAACGCTACTGTCGCTGTCCAGAATAGATCTCAATTCTTCAGAAGCCACTAGCAACACAGATTCAGTACTGTGTTAACCTCAGAAACCAAATTCTGTATGAAGCAGGCGTTCACTAGTTTCCAAAAAGAGAGACATTTCTTTATTAATTGCCTTCACCACAATCTTAGCGGGAAAGGGGATGCGAGAAATGGGCCGGTAGTTATTTGGGTCAAGAGGACTAAGATTCTGCTTTTTTAACAAGGATAAAGTAGAGGCTACTTTCCAGACTTTCGGAAAGTAGCCTTGACTGAACATCTCAATAAAAAAGTTAGTTGCATCGCAAGCAATTGTCTTGGGAGTTAGTTGTAGGATCTTGGGAGTACAGGGGTACTAGGGTGAGCCAGATCTAATAGATAATAGTAGATCCTCAACTTGATGAACAGTTAAGATGGAAAAGGAAGAAAGAGCTAGTGGGACAGGAATAGAGGATAATCCCACATGGCTTGAGGGACCAGTAGTGCAAGAACCTTCTGCACTAATATCTGTAGATGTCACAGCTTATGAGACGAAATAATCCCTTTGAGTGTCAGATGTTATCCATGCCCTATTCTGTGTATTCCTTTTGACAACAGGACATGGCCCTGAAGCTTTTGCCTGGTTTTGAATCAAGCACCACTTTAATTGATTCATAACCCAACAATACTGTCTGCTTACATGTTCATCTTGTTAATGGGTTATTTATTTACCTACCACTGACCAATCCCTGCTAAATTCCAATCAATGCTAAAATATGGATTTGCACAACGATCTAAATGCAGAGATTTGTATTCATTATAGCACCTCACGTCTATCGCTTGTGCATTTCAGCAGGTCAAACATGACAAAATGTACCGAGTAAAGACATGGGGTAGCTTAGGGTAGGTTAAATACTGATATAGTGCAGCATACGCCCCCCCCCTACCCCCCAGCCCCCTGGGATACCTTGGCACAACGACCAGCCAAGTGCTCCAAACAGCCTCCTAAACTATGTGGTAAACTCCAATAAATGCAGAATTTGATGAGGAAAGCATCAACTTCTACATGCAGTTCATACTTTTGGCATAGAAAACTCAGATTTGAAGGTATTGACTTCACTTGTTAAATCCAGGATCCCACAGGGTTTTATTTGCCGGGTGTAGTAAATATCTCACTTCCTTCTGGTCCATTTGGAATCAAGGCCTACGCACTACCACAGAATAACTGTCAGTTGACACCAGTCAACACTTACTTTGCAATTCTAATTAGGATGTAAGTAAAATAATAAATAGGTCACATGAAAGGCACATAGTGCAAAATAGTATTGATCTTGGATTTGATTAGCACCTAAATTGCGGATTTATCGATTGATGGGATATTTTTCTACCCACTATATCTAGAGTTTCCTGGTGCTACGTACCTTAGACAATAGATCCAAGCATTGGTGGATGCTACAAGCGCTTAGTATCTTTAAACAGCAGACGAGTTGACAAGTGCTCTAAAGGGACTCTATGTTGGCTGCTGGTACCCAAAGGCTATTCTATGGTTTAGACATAAGCACTCGGAAGACATGTCTTCCACTGAAAACATACATGAAGCGGGGCACCTGTGGAAGGTCTCTGGTCGCTGATTGAACAGGTCTGAGTGGCGCATAGGGCATTGGAATGTTTTACCTAAAAAACAACCATGTTTTATAAAAGATCCAATGAATAACGCGTATGGCCTTACAATGGAATCGCTGCTGGATAGGCAACCAATGTAATGAGCACAAGCCTTTGAGAAGCAGTCCTACTTCTCCAAATTTCACATTAGCGTAATGGCCGGATTCTGTCAGTGCTGCAGCTTCTTGAGTTCTGAATCTGAAAGCCTAAATATAAAGTGTAGTCGAGGTGAAATAATATGCAAGTTCTTGTCGTGATCACTGAGACAGGGCCCACTTAGGGATACTTGGCCTTCACGGAGCATTGGGAGCAGACGCCGTGTGCTACAGCAACTGGACTTCACTAATCCTGTTAGCGGCTCTACAACTCGCCGCACCCGCTCCGCGGGTGCCGCTTCGCCCAGGTTTGGAAAGCGGGCGTTGAGGAGGCTTGTTAAGGCGGCTGGGCGTGAGGCTAGGCGGGGCTGCGAGCGAGCAGGGACTCCAGCAACCAGGAGTCCCTGCGTGACCAAGAACCAGCTGACGGTCCGCTCTCCCTGCTGGCCCGCCCCCCGCCCACTACAGGTGGATAAAGACTCGCCCTACCATCGTTCTGCGGGATACTTGCCCTTCACGGAGCATTGGGAGCAGACGCCGTGTGCTACAGCAACTGGACTTCACTAATCCTGTTAGCGGCTCTACAACTCGCCGCACCCGCTCCGCGGGTGCCGCTTCGCCCAGGTTTGGAAAGCGGGCGTTGAGGAGGCTTGTTAAGGCGGCTGGGCGTGAGGCTAGGCGGGGCTGCGAGCGAGCAGGGACTCCAGCAACCAGGAGTCCCTGCGTGACCAAGAACCAGCTGACGGTCCGCTCTCCCTGCTGGCCCGCCCCCCGCCCACTACAGGTGGATAAAGACTCGCCCTACCATCGTTCTGCGGGATACTTGCCCTTCACGGAGCATTGGGAGCAGACGCCGTGTGCTACAGCAACTGGACTTCACTAATCCTGTTAGCGGCTCTACAACTCGCCGCACCCGCTCCGCGGGTGCCGCTTCGCCCAGGTTTGGAAAGCGGGCGTTGAGGAGGCTTGTTAAGGCGGCTGGGCGTGAGGCTAGGCGGGGCTGCGAGCGAGCAGGGACTCCAGCAACCAGGAGTCCCTGCGTGACCAAGAACCAGCTGACGGTCCGCTCTCCCTGCTGGCCCGCCCCCCGCCCAATCACCCTCCTTACATAACCAACACCTACTCCCGCAGCGCGGGACGCAGCTCGGGGCGAAGAGCGGGCAAAGAGCGGGCCGTTTGAGGCCGTTCGAGGACTGAGCGGACTGGACTGGCCCAGTCTCTTTCGCCCGCCATTACCTACCAGAGAGGTTTGCAAAGTTCGATCCACTCCCTCTTTTCATATATATTTTGTTGTTTGGCTGTGCCCCCTTATTTAAGATATGTGCACAAGAATAACTAGGAGTAAGGCCTCCAAAGGTGATCACCCAATTAGTGGTCCAATGGATGACTTCATTACCCGCACTAATTTCGCAATTGACCGGGAAATATCCAAGCTCCAGACGCGGGTATCTCTCGAGCTGGCAGCGGCCAGAAGACTGTCTGAAGTCATCGCTACTTCCAAAAAATCCTCTTTGGGCTCTATAGCTATGGCGGTCACTCCAGAGCGTCCTCCCATCCCCCACTGCATAATTACCCAGGCAGAGGTACATCAGACTCCTCCTCAACTCATCCTTTCCCCACACCTTATCCCGCAACCTAATCCACTGGAAGTGAGTGCCCCTGTCACCTCTTGCACCCAGAATGCTGTTCCTATCCTTCCTCCCCCAGTGGTCTTTAATGCCCCTAGTGCCCCTATTGTCACTAAAATAAACCGGAAGACTCGCTCTCGTTCCGCCTATTTACGGAAAAAGGCGAAAATCGCGGTGCCACAACAGCTGGCACCGACGAATGGCCCAACACCCACCATCAAAGTTGCTCGGCCGGTTGGGGAGCAGCCACCACTGGAGGGAGTTGGGGTGGGGACAACTACAGAGCAATTACCTGCTTACATCCCAGTAACTGAAGGCCTACAGATGGATGGCTTGGGTAATAATGATAGGGAATTCATAGATTTGGTTTGGGAATCCCTCAAAAAACTCCTTTCTCCATTAGATCTCAGACTTTCACGAATCGAAAATAATTTACTTGAGATGGAAAAGAGCATCATTGCTCTGGCCACTCTCGGTTTGAGAAGTCTTGAAAATCAGGGCCTCCCAGTAGTCGATGCTATTCCTCCAGCTCCCATAGTGCAAACACATCAAAATCAGCCCACTATACCCACGATTGTACGACCAGTTCCTAAACCTAGGACTGTGAAGGTGGGTCAAAAACTTCCTGTTACAATCCCTAAGGTCCCGAAGCAGACCCTAACTCATCTACCTGCCAATTCTAAAACTGGGTTACCCTCAAAACGCCAGCCTGACAAGGTAGCTATAACACCTACCCAGGACTTCCAGATTAAGAACAATTTTAGAGGGGGATATATCGACCTTCCCCCGGAAGCAAATGATTTTGTAGTTGTGTTGTTGGGGGTTCCACAGATCAGTAATGGCCAACATGAGGATCATTGGTCCTTGAAAAATAAAATAATGCATTGGCTCAATGTCAATAGACCTATCCCAAATGGCCGTAGAAGTAAAGGGCTGATGGTGCGCAGAACTTCTTGGGTGGGCCCAACTAGGAAAACAAATGCGGGGGATTGCATAGTTGTAACTTTTGATGACCCACACACAGCACAGCACATATGCTCGTGGCCTTGTACTGAGGGGTCTTCTGTCATCCCGAAACCCTTGTCCTTCTTTTATCCCCCACGACCAACCCACAATCAGATGGACAATTGGTCACTAGTTCACCAACAACCAAGGAGAAACCATTTTAACCATCAAGTGGATCCTTTTTCCCACTGGAATGGTTTCCCAATTTCAAATAGATTCGGGGGTTTGGAGGAAGTAGATTGACTCCATAGGCACCCAAGTTCCCACACAGTGGGTAAAGTACCATTGATCCCAGCTCACGGGTGTCCCGGGTCCCATTGTGCAGACATCGATCCCTTAGTAACTGTACATCCTTTTGGCCTAGCACAAATATTACATAGTGCTATTTTTGAGGGGGGTTTGATAGCTAAAAATAGTGCAGATCAGGTTGAGCTAACTGTATTGGGAGCCCCCAGTCCACAAGGTAGGAATGCACAGTCTGAGTTCTTGCATATTCTACCAAATGCCCCTGTACAGGCCACACCTTTGCTTGTAGGAAGCCAGTCTGAGGGAATTGATGAGCCCCTAGACAGGTTACCCCCAGCGGCTGTGCCAACTCCTACTGCATCTGCTCATCCTCTCAGTTATCCTAGTACAACCGTACCTCCACTAAAGATTGTAAGCTGGAATGTGGCAGGGCTAAATCGGAACTTTGATAATCCTGAATGGAATGTGTTCATAGAGCCATTTGACATTTGCATTTTACAAGAAACTTGGACCTTGGACCCGAAATATAGAGTTGGATTTACCACCTACTTTGTCCCAGCCCTCCAGCAAAGGGGTTCAAAGGGTCGTCCATCTGGAGGCCTCCTAATATGGGTTAGAATTGCTTTGGGTTTTAAAGTGAGCGATAGGTCCACTCATTCTCCCGACTTGCAGAGGATCTCAATACACTGCGAAGGGGGCAAGATGTTAGAGGTCTTCAACTTATACCTGAGGGGCGCCAGGAGTGGGACATCAAGCCTACCTCAGACAGGTCTTAGTAACGACCTAGCCGCTTGCAAGATTGACTCTTATATTCTCCTTGCGGGCGATTTCAATTGTTGTTTTGAGCCGCTGGCAAAGGAGGATATTTTGAATTCTTTCGAGGAAGATGCAAGAAGGGGCATCCCGACCTTGTCGTTGGATCCGATTCCCAAATGGACACAAAATGCGTTAGAGATTAATGCACTCTGTCTGGAGCATAATTTGAGATCAGCAAATGGCCGCTCAAAATCGGACCTTATGGGAGCTCACACCTACAATAGACCGGGACACTCCTCCAGAATTGATTTTATTATCCTGAATTATAACCTTTGGCCATTCCACTTGGATATGGAGGTTGTAGCATCCTGCGATAGCGACCACAACCCCCTTTGCTTAAACCTGTCTCCACACTGGCAAAGTAAGAAGTATAAGCAAGCACCCACTTGGAAGTCATCCCACGAAATTGTTCCGTCCAACTGTGGTAGACGTCTGAAGTGGGCAAAAGTTAAAGCTGATGAGGCGAGGATGGCGCAAGCCGGGTCCATCTTGTCAGTGGTGGAACCTCGGCTTGACGCCATATGCCCAGCCAGTACTAATGTCTTGCCACTTTTTATAGAGACTACAGTATCACTGAGTAAATTGTTTACAGTTCAATATACTAAATCCAGGGCGGGTTCTAAAAGTGATTCCAATGCCAGGGACAATTGGTACTCTCCCCAATGTCGTATTGCAAAGGGGGAGCTTATTGCTGCAGTCAAGAGTAGGGACAAGGTCGCCATTAGTTCCGCGAGGAAATCCTACAAAAAAATAGTGGCTAAGGCAAAGGAGGCTCATGATTACCATTTCTGGTGTGACTTAATTGAAGCTAGTTCCTTGAAGGATTCCAAATGGTTTTGGGATCTCCTAAGAGCAAGGAACAAGCCTATTGACCATCAAATAACCTGTAACATTCCGGGTGATGCTTGGTTTGCCCACTTCTCCAAGCTCTATTCTGTTGCACTGGACTTGTCCCCTTTATGCCCGGGATCTTCGGTCATTACAATAGCCAACTCTCTTCCTATAGATTTTCCTTTTTCCAGTCAGGAAGTTGAAGGGGCTATTAGGAGCATTGTCCCCAACAAGGCTCCAGGCCCTGATGGTATTCCAGGGGATTTACTTAAATCCTACCCGGTAGTATGGAGCAGATTAATTGCTTTACTCTTAAACGAGGCTCTGCAAGGGGGATCCTTTCCTGATTCTTGGAGGGGCGCAGAAGTTGTGCCTATCTTCAAGAAAGGCAGTCGGGACGACCCATCAAACTACCGCCCCATTAGTTTGCTGGATTCAACCCAGAAGGTTGCGGGGAAAGTCGTTCTGGGTAGGATTCTCCAATGGGCTGAGGAGGAAAAGATCCTGTCTGACTTTCAGGCAGGTTTTAGAACAGGGACAGGAACCATCGAGCAAACATTCCGCCTTCTGATGATATATTGGAAGGTGGTGGTGCTGGGAGGGGGTACGTTATATCTAGTCTTTATTGACTTGAGAACGGCCTTCGACCTAGTCCCACGGGAACTGCTATGGAATGTCCTCGATGGTCTAGGACTACCAAACTACCTGCTATTCTTGCTTAAAAAATTTCATGAAGGCAATTTCGCCCAGATCAGGTGGGGTGTCCAGGGAGAAAAAACATCTCGCATCCCAGTAGACAGGGGCGTCCGCCAGGGGTGTGTGCTTGCCCCCACTCTGTTTTCTCTATATGTCAACGGAGTGGTGGAGCATCTGCTGCAACATCCTGCGGATGCACCTACCCTGGCGGGCAGAAAGATCCCAACGCTCCTGTTTGCGGATGACACCCTCCTGATCTCGAAATCTCCAGCTGGCATTCAGAAATTGCTTTCCAGCTTTAAATCCTTCTGTGATAACAGGGGTTTAGCTATAAATATAAGCAAGACCAAATTCCTTGTCTTCAATCCCCCCAAGAAATCTGTCGCCCCACCTGTTTTAGACTCCACCCCCTTGGAGAGAGTCAAGGAATTTGACTACTTGGGAATTCGCCTGTGTGACTCTATGAGTTGGAAGGCGCACCATCATAAGGTGTTTCTGACACACAAAAGGGTCACGGGCGCTTTGCTCAAGGAGCAACGAGCCTCCTCATTGAAACCAATTGGGGCAGTGCTAGATATCTACAGAGCTAGGGTTGTAAGTGCAGCCTTATATGGCGCTGAACTGTGGGGTATGCAGAGAGTCGATACATTGGCAAAGATGGAAAACAACTTCCACAAAGATCTGATGAGGCTACCCCACAGCACCCCCACAATCCCCCTCTTGTTGGACGTAGGCACTCGCCCAATTTGCGAGCAAGCAAAACTGCGCCCCTTACTACTATGGTCCCGGGTTTGGAATGTCCCAGAACTGAGTAGCTATGCTGACGCCCTGGATGACTTGTTGTCTCTTCCAGGTTGTAACAAGATACCCTGGTTTAGGGAGGTTAAACGATTGCTCTATGAGCTGGGGATGGGAGATGCTTGGGCTAACAAAACAGCGCCACCCAAGCGGTTTCTAAAGAACGCTTACTGGCTATGGGTAAAAAATAACAGAATGCGTAATTCCAATCTTTGCAAATCTGCTGCCCAATTTTTACTAGTCAAAGATCTCCCTTTTAGGGAACCTTATTTGGACCTAATCCACAGCTCTGGAGACAGATCACTCTACTTTAAATTCAGAGTGGGTGTTCTCCCCTTAGGATTGTTTACTTCCTCCTGGAATCCTCCCTTTCAAACGGTCCCATTTTGCCCATTTTGCGACTCAAGGGTTGAATCTGACGCCCACCTTCTGTTTGAGTGCAGTGCTTATGTAGCACCTAGATTGAAATGGCTAAAGCCTCTGTGCAGAAGCCTGGGAACAAGATCACATCTAGAAGCCCTACGTATATTGCGCTCTGATGCCCGCCCTTTCTTTGCATGCTGTATGGCAAAATTTCTTGGCTGGGCATGGCGTATAAGATCTGCAAGAAAGTTATTGATTCAATAATGTCTACTCCCAAAATCTGTTTATAACCTGTTTTTAGCCATTAGTGCAAATATAAGTAAGGATAGCTTAAATGTGTATTTCATGTATAGATGTTTACTATGATTCTCTGCGGTATTTTAAATTATGCACCTTTGTAATGTTTTATTTTTTGTACTGCTTTTATGATATGTACCGTATCGAAATAAAGCTATACTACTACTACTACCTTTTCTATTTTTATCTTGTGCTTGCTTGCAGATTCTTTTATATCTTATTATTAGAAAGTGTGAAGTGTTAGGCATGCAGAGAAGTGCAAGCATCATGTCTGCCTCCTATCTAGGCTGACATATTTTTGTTGTTTATGTTATGGCCGCTGCCATAGCCTTATAGACACTTACAGTGGAAGTTGATATGTTTCTATTATTTTAGCTATATTGGCAAATTAATTACTTGTAAATCAAGTTCACATATATCAACATACTTGTTTGGTCTTTTTGGGACTTTAGTGTTCCGAAATTTCTAAACATAAAGATAAAAATCGGGAATCAGATACAAAAAAAACCCATGCATATGACCATAATTTGAGGAGGCTTTGTGCTTTGACTATCAAACCAGATGTCATGCCAGTGTGCAGCAACATCCAGCCTTGGTCGCGGGCTGCTCGGGAACAGTGCAGAGAAGTAGCCTTCAGACTTGCACTGATCATCATTCCCGGGCAAGGGATGTGATGAAGAATAACAGCTGGGAAAATGTGTGATGAGAGATACATCTCAAGAATCTCGATTTATAGGCTGGCTATTGTCTGCTTCTGCTAAAATTTAGCATAGAGTTTAGTAATAGAGATAAGGTGTTAGGATGCTAGGAACTTGCTAACCATGCTAAAAATGTTCTCATTGTTTTCACTGGCCATGCCATGTATTTTTGCATTTCATTTCCCATTCTGTGTTTAGTGTTCATATTTTATGCACAAGACTTGGATTTTAGAAATAAATATTTTAAAGTTTATCCCCTGGTTCTTCGTGCTATTTTTTTTTTTTTTTTTTATTGAAATCAGACATATTGCATTTGAGTACATCAAAACAAAGTATAACATTATACAGTTAAATAATGGGTATGTTAGATACGATAAACATAAAAAAATCTATTTCTTCACCCTACTCCTTGTCTGCTTCGTTCCTCCATCCAGACAATAAGTGGTTTCCGGATATTCATACCTTTTTTCCTGGTTTTTAAGGCTTTGCATTTATATAGAGCAAGTTCTTGTTTCCCAAAGCATATTAATCGATTTAACCACTGATAATAAGTTGGTGGTTCAGAATCCTTCCATGCTGTGGCAATCAAGAGACGTGCTATTGCTACACTTAAAAACATGAAATCTCTTTGTGACACCTCAAATTGCATTGTTGTGTCAAAGCCCAATAACATTAGTGTAGCAGTGATCTTAACATTCCTCCCCAGAGTCTGTAGGATAAATACCTCAATTCCTCTTTTTAACTCGTCTAGCTTGTCACAGGAGTAGAATATATGTACCATGTCAGCCGGTCCGTTTTGACATCTTGGACACCTATCCGACTCTTTTCCCCCATTTGAAAAGCTTCGCTAGTGTATAATATAGGCTAAACATCGTTTTATATTGTTGTGCTTTAAGGTTAGACGATAAAAAAACGTTTTTACCTATTTCCAGCACCTTATCTATATCAACGTTCCCATCATTTAGTTTGCTTGACCACTTTGTTTCTGTTCTTTCTAGATCACTAGGAATACATTTTTGTAATTCCTGATAAAAGTCTTTTATTCTGCTTTTAGAATTACCCATAAGGTGAACTATTGGTATTGGGTCAAGACTGATATTTTCTTTTGGAACGCCTCTCATACAGTTCTTAACTTGTAGATATTTAAAACATGAGTCACTTTGTAGATCATATTTTTGTGCAATTTCTATAAATCTACGTGTTTCTGAATTTACATAAACATCTGTCAGCACTACAATCCCTTTACTTTCCCATTTTCTAGCCATGTCATCATACATATTTGCATGAAGGAGATCGGAATGCCAGAGTGATGAATATTTAGTAAATCTATTAATCTCACATTTCTTCACTATTTTTCTCCAAGTTTTGATTGCACAATCAATACATTTATATCCTTTCCTTCGATATTTCCTGATGTCATTTTGGCGCTGGAATGGACCACCTGCAGCTTCCCCAATTGCCAATTCGGAAATAGTGGGTATTTCTCCCCCATAATTTTGGATCTTCTTATGATAGTATAGAACGCCGAAATTTTGCAGGGTCGTAGCCCAGTAATATAACTGTATATTTGAAGCGTTCCAGCCACCCTGGTCAATCGATTGATTTAGATATCTATAAGCACGGCGAATTCTTTGGTAGCTCCAGATAAAATTAATAAACATCCCTTCTAATTTCCGTATTTTTACAGCCGTCAGTTCTATGGGGATGGCCCGCATTAAATAAAGAAATTTTTCATAGATTTTCATTTTTATTACATTTATCCTGCCAATTATTGTGAGGTGCAGATGATCTATTCTTTTCATTTCCCTATTGATTAACATCATAACTGGATCCAGATTTATTGTCCAAATATCATTCATTTTCGCTGTTAATCTAACTCCTAGGTACACTGCAGACTCCTTCACCCGGGGATCATCCAATATACAGTGAGAGGAGCAAATGATTTGTGTCTTAGAGCTATTTGGTAAACAGCCTGATCTCTTCCCAAATCTTTCTGCCAGTCTCTCTACTTCTACGATTGCTTCTTGGGGTACTGGTGTTAATAGGGTGATATCATCGGCATATGCCAATATTTTTGTCTCATAGTTGTGAGAAATTACTGGTTTGATTACAGGGTTATTTAGAATCAGGGAGATAAAAGGATCTAAATAAAAAGCAAAAAGGATTGGGGAGCAAGGGCAACCCTGGCCAGTACCTCTTTCTATCTTCAATCTTTTGGATGTATACCCCATTATCTGAATTTTGGCATGCGGATTGAAATACATGGCCTGCATAGCCCGTATAAATCCTGGCCCAAAGTTTCTCTCAGCCAGTTTATCCCACAAATAGCTCCAGGACACCCGATCGAAGGCTTTCTCAGCGTCTAGGAGGACCACAGCCACCGCTCTCTCCTCTACCTCAGCAATATCTAATATTGATATTGCCCGTCGAGTGTGGTCTGTGGTCCCCCGACCTGGAACGAATCCGTGCTGCCATGGTGATATAATTGCAGAAATGCTTTTCTGTAATCGGGTGGCCATAATTTTCGAGTAAATCTTTGCATCTGTTTTCATAAGTGATATTGGACGGTATGATGATGGTAATTCTGGGAGTTTATCTTTCTTTAAGAATACCACAACAGGGAGGAGCCAAGCCGGCGAACATGATGGCCGCTTAGACTTTCAGCTCCGCCGACCTTCTTGCTTTGTGCTTATATCCTGTGATTTATCCTGACTCCGAGCCGTGCCCTGCTGCGGGAGAAATGATGCTGCCCTCGTTGGCGTGATCCCGGGAGCGCTACTAGCTGGGAAACCGACGAAACGTCCTCGCCTAGTCTCCGGCCTTTCGTGTCCATGAGACCGGGACATTGAGTGTGGGGGACGGCCGGCCCCTAATGGAATAACAACGGCCATCTGTGTTGGGGAGGAGTCGGCCGGACGAAGTGAACCTTTTGTGCTGCCTGTCCCTTGCTGCAGCCATCCAGCCCACCCGGCGGTGTCGTGTAACTGTGGGACATCGCGGATCTGGGGGACTACGTTGTATTTGGTTCACCGTCCCTGCGCCGCCCGGACAGTTCCTTTATTTTCCCGAGGCTCTTTTTGGCGACGTCTTGAGCATCACATAATTGGCGCCTGCTACTGAGGGCTCTGGGTCGCGGTTGCGGGACCGGCGACTGCTGAATCCGCGTTCGCGCCACCAATCGTGACGCTATGGAGCCTGATGGTCCCGAGGTCCCGGTCCGATTTTACTCCGGTGAGTGGCGGTGTGGAGACCGGCTGGACACATGTGAGCGTAGCGTTCGGGCTTGTGAGTCCCGATCTGCCGAGGAGCCTCTTGTAGGGAGGAGTGCTGGAGCCTCTGTCTCTGGGGCGACGCAGGGTATCAGCGATGTTCTTGTTGCTCTAGGTGCTTTGCGCATTGCCCTGATTTGTCGTGCCAAAGATCTGGGGAGTAGGCTGGACGCCATTGCTCCCACTGTGTACTACGCTGACTGTGATTTCCCTCGCTTGCGGGGCACTGCGCCACACCCTGCACCCGAACGCGGTGAGATGCCTTCCCCGGTGGATATGGGGACTTTGGAGGACCGGGATCTTGTGCCAGCCACAGGGCTGATTGCTGCCGATGAGGTATGGTCCGGTGATGGTGGCCCAGCGTTGTGTGTGGAGACTCGATCCCGGACGCTGCGTCCGGCTGTTCAGCTGTGGACTGACGGGGTGACTCCCCCTCTTCTCCTGGAACTTATACTAACGGGCTGGTTAACAGACTTTGGTGGCTTATTGTTGCGCTTGGATCTGTCCCGAAGGGTCTCTGATCGCACATTGTTGCTTTTGGCTGGCTTTGGTGGGCAGCCCGACGGATTACCATGGACACCCCATTCACCCACTATATCCAATATGGCGGCTGGCCGGCTGGACTCCGCTGCCACAATCAATCGCATGGGGCAGGGCTGAGGATGTTCTTTCGAGTACTGGTGTGCAGACGGCTGGTGACCACGCGGGACAGGCTGTACAATGACTGAATCGAATGTTGGCTCTGTATTGATTTGAGGGTCTCGGCTCGGAGGGTGGGCGACTGGAAGCTCATATCCTAATTTCCTCTCCTCCTCCGCTTTTCTTACTTTCTTCTCACTATATTTCGGGTCTCTTATTTAGGGCGACAGGCACACTGCTGGGGGGGGGTAGGCCGTAGCCTTCTGCAGGGGTGCAGGGTTGGAGGGGGGGGGTTTCCTCTTTTCTTATTTGTTTCCTCATTCGTTCTATGGCCCTTTTTCCTTTTTCTCCTTTTTGATGTTATCGTCTTCTGTGGTACCTGCTGCTTACTCAGTTCGGAGCGATGGGTCGTTGTGAAACATGCTTGTGCTGATGTTTATCCTGATTCGCGTGCTTCGCTCCCACCGCTCCCACTGTTACTGTGTTACCTGCTGATTACCGATATATGCTTGTCAACTGTAGGACCTGGTACGATCGTCTAATGGCGGGGGGTTAAGGAGACCGGGGTGTGTTCCGCTGTTCTCCTCCTCCGCTTTCCTTCTCTTTTTCTCTTACTTTTACTCTTCTTGGGGTAGTTCTGGGGCGACAGGCGCGCTGTTAATGGGGTAGGCCATGGCCATTACGGTGATGTAGGGTGGCGGGTGTTGGGGGGGTTTTGTTATTTTAGTTTGTTTTGTTCTATGGTCCCTTTCTTTCTTCCTTCTTAGTAGGGTTGGCTGTATCTTCTTCTTTCATCCTTTTCTCTGTCGGGCATCTGCACTTGCCTCTAACTTATTGCTTTAGCAGAGTGTTTTTTTCGGATGATGCTTTAGCTAACTTGCTTGCCATTGTTTGACCTTACTCCTGGCCTGCCTTCAGCGGGCGTAGTGTGTTTTAGGCTGTATTGCTCATCACCGATTCTCGATTGCATGGAGGGATATGCCCCTCCTGTCTCTTTTTGGTTGTTGTATAGTGTGATGCCTTCGATGATATAGCCACTGCTGCTTCTTCAATACTATATAAAAAAAAATGAAACCTCTTTCATCCTTGTGTTTCGCGGTGCCTACAAACAAGTGTTATGGTTCCACCATGATTACTCCTTGAGCCGTAAACTTATGCAATGCTTCTGCTTATATTTCCTGAGTTTGCGGCCGGCCCCTGTGGTTGTAG
Source organism: Lissotriton helveticus (assembly GCF_964261635.1). Lineage (NCBI taxonomy): Eukaryota > Metazoa > Chordata > Amphibia > Caudata > Salamandridae > Lissotriton > Lissotriton helveticus. The sequence continues at coordinate 207,285,212 of NC_136063.1, read as the reverse complement.
GCCTGCGCTTGTACTGCTTTCAACAATTCAATAAAGGTTTAAAAAAAAAGAATACCACAACATCTGTATCCTGCCAAGAGCTTGGGGGTATTCCACGATATTGTACATCCAAAAATAAGTCTTGCATAAGAGATACTATTTGTGTTGACATAATTTTGTATAGCTCAATTGGGATTTTATCAGGCCCAACGGCTAAGAGAATGCCTGCTGTACTTCCTCTAATGTAATTTCCTGCTCCAATTCCTGGGTCATTTCACTACTTATCTTGGGAAGTAGTATACCACAGTTGTCAATATCTTGTAGATCATCCTGCTCTCCTTGATTCCCTCCCGAGAGTTCTGCTTGGTATAGTTTATTATAGAAATCCTCAAAGATTTTAACAATCCTCTCAGAATCTGATGTCATTGCCGCGGACAAATCTTTCATTTTTGATATATTATTTCTAACACTTTTTTGTCTCCTTCTCAGTGCAAGTAATTTCCCCGTTGTCTCTCCATATTCATATAGCTCCTTGCGATAAGTCTGACATTTTTTAGCAACTTTCACATGAAAATGAAAATTTTGATTAATATCAGCTCTTGCCAGTGCTATTTTGGATAGATGCTATATTAATATATCTTTCGTTGCAGATTATTTGTACGTGTTCTAATTCACATTTCCGTAGTTAATTCACTAAATAATCCGTTTTTTTTTTTTTCTGTTCTCTGCGACTATGGGCATCAAACCCGATTACTTCTCCCCTCAGCGCGGCCTCATATGAATCCCACACTAATGCCCGGGAAGCACTGTATCTATTACAATCAAAAAAAGATTGCGTCCACTGCTTAATGTATGTGCAAAATTTATCATCTAATAATAATTTCCTACCAAAAGTCCACGATGTTTGTCTACTGAGACTCTGGAGTTTCCTAATTTCCAAAATTATTGGATTGTGATCTGAATATAATTGTGGAAGTTTTTCTGTATCTAGATTATCATTGTATCGGTACCAAAAAATAATCCAAGCGAACAAATTTCTTGTGGTGATGTGAATAATATGTAAAACCTGGGTTGTTTTGTTGTTTTGCCCATATATCTGTGACCCCATGTGAACTTTTAAGTGCGGAGAGTGCTTTAAACACCTTAGGTTTCCTCCCTGTGTATCTATTGCTAGTGGTATTCCCTTCCAAGTGTATGTTAAAGTCACCACATATATTAAAAAAACGTGACCATTGTGCTAATTCCACCTCTAGCTCCTCCCATATACTTGGATCATCCAGATTTGAGCCATATATATTAACTACAGAAAATCCCAATGATACCTCCATTATGGCCCAGCGACCCCACTTATCTGCTTTCGTTCAGTGAACTACTCCTCTCTGATATTTAATATATGTGGCCACGCCTCTTGTTGTTGTGGTTTGGGTGGAGCATATTGCTAGATTATACCCTCTAATTTCAAGACACATTCTACTCCCCCATGGAATATGTGTCTCCTGTAGACATAGAATATCTGGGTTCAATGTATTAATTATTTCGAAGACATTTGTCCGTTTCGCCTTGTTATTTAACCCCCCTACATTTGATGAGCAGATTCTGAATTTAGCCATTCTCACTGTTTGGGGTACCTGTATTTCCTCTATCACTATATATATCATCTTTGTAAAAATAAATCATACCCTCTTTTAGATCCACCTGCATCTGTCTGAGTTTCATTTTTTCTTTATTTCTCTCTATCCGCCCCCTCACCCCATCTATCCATATTGCCCACCCTCTCCCCCCATGACCCCATCTCTCTCCCCCTCCCCTCTCACCACTCCACCTGTGCTCTCCCTCCCCTCCCCCAGCCCACCCTCCACCCCATAGCTAGGGAAAAAAGGGCTTATGGCCCTTATCGATGGAAGAGACTTTACACCAGTAACCTCTCCACTTTATTTCTTTTTTCCCCTTTTTTGCATTTTGAACGGTACGTTAGAATATCAACAACATTGTGCTTGTACTTCATGCTCTTGATCTTATTCATCTTCTATACGCTGCACAATGACTTAACCCCTATTAACTACATAGGCGGCTTATTTGTTCCATATTCTCTATATGACAAACATTATTTTTTATTTCTCAAAGTGTATCCAGATAGTCTTGTGCTTGTATCTCTGATACGAAAAAATGTGTATGGCCTTTACAAATTATTTTCAAAGTTGCAGGATTTAACAGAAAAGTCTGTGCGCCCTTGTTTTGAAAGGGAGTAATGAATTGCCTCAGATGCCACCTCCTCTCCACAGTATGGTGGCAAAAATCAGATCTCACAAAGAACTGGAACCCTTTCCCTTGTCGCTTTTTATTGGGCCGTGCAAGATCATATAATGCCTCCCGTGCCAGAAAGTTATTCAGGTTGATCAAAATGGCTCTAGGAAATGTTTGTTGATATTGATCCTTTTTTTCTCTCAGAGAGCTTAAAAGGAAATCTATAAGCTCTCTGTAGTTCCGTGGTCCAGTCCCACATAGTTAACTCTGGGAACACTTCCTGAGGGAGATCTAGCACAAATTTGCGAATATCCGAATATCCGACCCTTCTGCCCCCTCGGGTACTCCCAAAATCCTGAGATTATTTCTACAAAGCCGGTTTTCCAAGTCTGCAATCTTTATCTGCATATCCTCGTGATCCGCAGAGATCATGTCTATATCTGTTTTTTGTGTCGTCATCTGATCTTCTATTGTTGATATTCTCTCTTCTGCCGCATTCATCCTCTCTGTAAATTCGCTACAGGTCTTAGCGACTCTCCTCACTGCATTTTGTAACTTGCGGCAGGCAGCATGTGTTTTCTGGCTTTCGGAGCGAGTTTCTGCTCTGTGTTCCAACATTAGTTGATAGATCGCATTCAATGATATCTCGTTGGAATCACTAGATATTATCAGTGTGTTTGTCACGGCATCTTCTGTCACTCCCTCATCTCCCTCTGCCGTTTCACGAATAGTTTCAGGGTCACTTTGAACCTCAGGAGAGAGAGATATTTCCCAGGCTAGACTTTTGCCTGCTCCAGCTTGTGCTATATCTGAACTCAGTCTCTTTGGCCATCATTTCATTGTGTACCATGTTAGTATTTGGGGTCCTCTCCTCTGACGTTGAATCCATAGCTGAATCGTTTTGCTCACTTGCTACACTATTCACTGACCCATCCAATGACTCCAAATTATGTGTTTCATCATATTCCTCCTCTGAGGTATCTGTATGGTCTGAGAGTGACAAGAAGGGTTCGCTTGAATCGCTCTCACAGATTATTCTCGTGTCTTCCCCTGCTGTTAGTCCAATGCTTATTTTCCCAGTATTGTGAGAGTCTGGTATTTCAATGTGCTGCAATATTTCCCTTGTTGCTTGATCCTCCTTTTCTGATTGAATTCTAACTTGCTGTTTCTCTGTTAATTTCACATTCTTTAATTGTGTTGTGATTTCTGGTATGCAATTTTTCTGGTTGCCCAGATCTTGCTGTGTTTTGTTCTTATCCTTCTTCGCCGAAAACATTTGAGGAACTCTCTTGCTTTTCCCTTCATTTGTATCTGCTTTGGTGTTTAAAGGGTTCATCTCTCCAACCCCCCCCCTTCCAGGGCTCTTTTCTTACTACTGCCGCTTATTTGAGGATCTTGTAAGCGATTGCCCAGTGGGGTATGCATCCCTCCTCTACTTTTCCCTCCTCGTGCCGTATTTGGCGGCATCTCAGTGATTTGCGGATTATAGATATATACCCTATTGTCCCGTATCCTCACTGAGCTATTCACTTATAAACTATTTCCAGACTACTTTCAATATATTTTAATCTCAATTGTCCTTTATTCAGTCTCTCCACCATGATGTTGAGAAGAAGAAATAAAAAATAAAAAAATTCCCCTTAATCAGAGATTGCTCAATGTTATTACGCGGTCTCTACATACAATACTTTTGCGTTTTATACTTTATAGGCTTACCGCGATACTGCGTGTAGTCTGAATCTTCAAGCTGATGTATATCTATTAGGACCTCAGGTACCAGAATGCATCTGTGAATGATATCTCCCACTTGTTTTTGCTTCCCACTTAATGATCTTTGTTTATGCGCTTTAATCACTCCAGGAGGCAGGAATCCACTCTCGCCAAGTCCACAGCCTCTACCATGACACCATTACCCCTGCAATCACTTTGAAGACCCCAAAAGGAAAGAATCCTCTTTTTTTACTGCTCGGAGCCTACTTCAAGAAAACAATGCCGCTCCACTGCAAAAGGAAAGAAACCTCTTTTTTCTTCTTGCAAAAAAAAAAAATGCTGTTCCGCTGCCGCTGAAGTCAGTACCGTGATCGGCTCACCGTGACACCATTAACACAGCGGCTGCCGCTGCCATCCCGCAGCAATCAATCTCCACACTCCGGTACGATATTAGGATATCAATGGGGATGTTCCCGATATTTTGGCCGAGGTGAGCGTCGGGGGGTTGTTATGGCGTTTTTTTTCACGCTTCTTGCTGTAATCCGATATAGAGTAGAGAGGACCCATTCTGGAGCTAACCTCTCACTCGTCCCTCACGGACGCCATCTTTTTTTCCCTCGCCTACTCAGTTTTGCTCGGTAGGTTGTCAACGTATTGCTCGAAGGGTCACAGCCAACTTGACTTCTAATTCGTATTGGTGCATGAACCTGGGGGCTAAAAATCTGACTCCTTCTGCTAGCCCGAGATTGTGACACTCTCTTAATCATTGCATGAAAAACTCTAGTGATGAAAGGGAGGATTTGGGCAGAGGCTCAACTGGTAGGCTCATGAAGGTGATGCTGTTTGACGATGGGCATCCATAGAGAAATCCTTATGAAGGAGGAAACCTAAACCATTCACTATAATAACGAAACTGGGCCCAAAGCTCATTGTCGTCATCCAATACTCCACAGACAAAATGTCCTTCTTTTTGACAAACAATTAAATTGAACCCATACAACATCTAGACAGTCACTAATATGCTCTATGCAGTTTTTAGAGTGCTCATCAAATCAGAAGATTATTAGTGTATGATGGGTATACTATCGGCCCATCACTTACCTTTTATCAGCAAGATCATCAAAACCGCAGTCTAAGCATAACTCCAGCATTAAATCAGCACTAACCTATCTCCTGCATAACTATCAATCCAGATTTAGGTTGCACTGACGAAAGTAGACACCAACCTTAAAAATCGTAGATGATGCCTGCCTTACCACAGACAAAGATAATCCCTGCCGCCTCATAATAATAATAATCCACATTTGTAAAGCGCACAATCACCCGTAAGGGTCTCTAGGCGCTGGGGGGCGTCGGGAAGATTAAGCGAGCTATTGCCCAGAGTCACATGGTGCTGGGCTAACCTGCCTCCGGAGCCGGGGATCGAACCCTGATCCCCAGATTCCAGCGTCAGTCACCCTGGCCGCGGCGCCACACCTCTCCCCTATAAAGTCTCAGCGCTTTCAACAGCGTTGACTATTCTACCCTCATCTCCACCCAAAAGCTTTGAATAGGATTCAGTGGCAATGTCCTTCAGTAGTTCCTAGTTCCTGCTGGCACCAGTTCATTATCATGGACACATTCAAGTCCAAGAAGATCCCTATCATCTAGAGGGGTTTTATCGTGTCCCCTGTCTTCAACCTTAACTTGAACCTACTTGTGGCTCTACTTACCGATAACAGCATCAAAGTTCACCAGACATCTAACAACATACAATAAAACTTGAAATTGTCCCCCGCTGCAGATATCTCATTCTCTAAACCTCATCCAGACTTGGACATTCATACCCTACCTGTAATTCAATCACACAAATCATAAGTTCTGCAAGTCGCCAAGAGTAATAAGCAACAACTAGTTCACACCTGGGTCAACTACATGAACCTGGACATATTTGAATCCCCACTTCCACACAATGCCAAAACATTCAGATCTACCCTATAAACTCACATGCCCTCAAGAAACACAAAACCAAGAAAATGTAAGCAGTCTGCTACCAGTTTCCTCTACTGGGAAGGCAAACAATGTTTTTACAAAACAAAGTTTTGGAACTGCTGTTCAAGCATGCTGCACTCTCCAGAAAAAGAAGCGAGCTTCAAGGCCTCCATCACTCCAGAATCCATATTGGCTCGCCTTAATGTCATCCTACACACTGCACAACTTGTAGTCAGGAACCTGCCGAACAAATAGGGCCACATCACTCTCACCCTGAAGAAACTCCACCGGCTCCCATTGCCAGCGAACACCATCTCCAAAACTACCTGCATCATTTAAAAAGCCATCATGACCAGCACCCCGCATATCTGGCTGATAAGCTCACCACTTCTGTTAGTTCATATCACACCCACAGCAAGGACACCATCAAGCGGGAGTTGAAGAAGTGCAAAAGAGAAAAAACTAATCAAAAGGTCTTCAGCATTAATGCATACAGGAGCTTGTTATCCTCAGCCAGGTCAAGGCCTGAACCTCTGCTCCTCTGGCCCGCCCATCCCCTTCCATGTATTCTACTAGTCCTATCCCTAGTTGGGTTTGTTCCCCATGCTAGAATAGCCATCCTTTCTCTGAGAGCAGAGGCTGAGTACTAATGACATAGCTCACATATCACCTCCTTAGCAAGCCTATTACTCTGGACATAAACCTTACAGCCAAAAGTGTGTGGTATGCATGGTTACGTAGTTCAGGGTGGATGAAAAACACACACCCACTACAACCAATCCCTCAAAACTGCAACATAATATCAAACGCCAAATCAAAAAAGGCAGAAGGAAAGGAGCCCCGGGACCAAACGGGATCCCGCCAATCCTTTAAAAACAAGATGTGGATAACTGGGCAGCAGCACTCAAACCCCTTTTCCTGGAGGTCAGGAACTTCAACATCTTGCCAGGCTCCTGGAAGGGCTCTATCATCGCCCCAATATACAAGGCAGGTGACAGGGCCCACCAACAAAACTACAGACTAGTGGCCCTAATCGACAATGAGGCGAAGTACTTCGCAGGCATATTGCTGGAGGAGCTACAGGTATGGGCCACAAAGAAATCTTTAAAACCGGTCGATCAGACAGTCTTTGTCAAATCAGTGGGCACAATGACCAACATCCTAACTATGGGCATGTTAATAGACAAGGCAGAAACAAAAAAATGCCCCTACACTTCTGTTACATAGATTACAAAGCTGCTTTTGACCACATTAACCGGAATTTCTTATGGTCAAAACTAAACGGCTGGGGGATCTCAAAACCACTGTTGGACTTGCTGATCAATCTGCACACGGAGACTTGGGTTCAGATAAAGGTGGTGGGGGACGGCTTACTGCTGTCGAGGCGCATACAGACCACGAAGGGTCTCAAGCAGGGCTGCGTCCTGGCCCCCACTCTGTTCAACCTGTACCTAGGTGACCTGGTACCAATCTTGAACAACTGTAACTCTCATGCTCCCAAATTAGGAGGGCTGCACCTACCATGTCTCTTATATGCAGATGATATAGTCCTAAAAAGTCACACCAAGGTAGGGCTTCAAAACCTTGTGAACACGACGCAGAGCTAATCCAAGTCAAACGACCTAACAATAAACCTTGAGAAAACCCAAACGATGACGATTAGCAAAAGTAAAAAGAAATCCCTTTCGTGGTTCTGGAACAACTCTCGTATCAAAGATACGTCGACATACAAATACCTAGGCGTGAAGATTGACGATGGTGGTCGATTCAGTGTGCAAAGATCAAGCATCAGAGGAAAAGGACTCGCACTGGCAAACTCTTTAAAAGCACTGAACAGCAAACTTTCTGGCCCTTCTCTAAAACCTCTGATACAAGTTATCCGCGCCAAATTGTTGCCAACAATTACCTACGGGAGCGAGGTGCAGCGAGGCAGAGACGTAACAACACTTGATAGCACGATCACAGCTGCATGTAGAATCATCTTTAGTCTTCCCAAGCAAACCTCTCCATCGCAGATTAGGCTGGAGTTCGGCATTCAACGACAGCGCCTGGCAAGACAGGGGGCCTACATGTGTGCCTGGGATAAAGTGAGGAAATCCGCACAAGGATCACTGAACGACTATCTATTCAGGGAGCTAGAACAGCATCCAACCTCACCAGCAGCCAAGTATTTGGCAAACAGTCTTGTAAAGACTGGGTTGGAACAGCTCTGGGCCACCTCCACAAATCACACAACGCTCAAAAATCTGGTCAAGACGTCAATCAAACAACTGTCATGGGTTCAAGACAAAGCTGACTTCTCAAAAAGGACGCAAGCTTGGATGATTCTGAACTCGTATTCGGCAAAAGCTCCTTAGAACTATCTTGGCCTGGGCTACGCCAAAACTACCAAAATGTGCTTCCTAAGGTACAGGTTAGGTCTGCTACCCTGCATTCAGCATCTTCCACACTGGTTAAAAGAGAAAGCAGGCACGCTATGGCGGCTATGTGGCGTTATGCAAGAGGATATGCTACACTTGCTATGCTCCTGCGAGAAACTGCTAGATGAGCGGAAACTCCTGCTGAAGCGCCATTTCATCCGATACGGGACACGCACACGAAGGAGTGCAGTTCTCACCTGTTTTTCATCTCAGGACCCCCAGCTGAGCTGCAGCCTGGTAAAATTTATAAAGGCAGTGGAAAATAAAATGCCCTGAACCGATTTTTAAACCGCTTTTAAAAATAAAAACTATTTCCACAGCCAAAGTACTTTTTGCGTGAAAAATGAAAAGACAATACACCTTATTACCAATACGAACAGAACACCAATGTCCACGCTATGTTGGTTTTAAATTACATGTCATTTTATATTTTTGTCTTTATATATTCTGCTTTTGTATTGCATTGGTTTTAATTAACTGTGCTAATAAAATACTCACTCACACCCACGACAATAATTGTGGGGTGCCAATAAGGATAATATGATCAACAGAATCAAAATGTTGAAATGGTTTGCCTGTTTGTAAAATAATTTAACCTATACCATTGATCAATTATCCAAGGAATCAAGGCAAGTTGGATGCCAGATTGCCTGCCTACACCCTGGCTTCATTTTTCTGTGCTCTCTATTTGTGCCTAAGCGGCCTTTGTTCTTATTTTCCTCAGCTGGTCCACAATCTAAACCTCTGCTACCCAAGCCCCTCCACGTGACCTGTGAGCCCTAGCTAATCCAAGTAGGGTTTATTCTGCATGTCTACAAAGCAATGCCTTTCCTGAGCCAATAGGCCTACAGCTGGTGATATACACTATATTGCCATTCCCGGAGAGCTTAGCTTCCCCCGTTTAGACTCTGCTACCAGAAAATTCAGTTAGTTTGGTGGAGAGGTTAGAGGATTCTAATAAAATTACATTTTAAGATTTGGATTGCTTATGGGGATACTATTATGCTGGAACAGAAACATTTTAACATCTGAATTATGCATAGAAAGCAAATCTGATACTGAGAGAAATGCATTTTAACATCTCACAGAAAAGAAAGGGCTAATATGGTTTTTCTATGGGCAGAGAACTACATAAGCATAGCCCCGGGACATCAGTCCAAGAGAAAAGCTCCCTGTAGGGCTGCTTGGGCATCTTTAACATGATTTTAGGGCACCTACAATTTCACCCAACCACTCAAGGACCTGCAAGTTGGGCTGCTGTCCGACCTCCACCTATTTATGCCCTCCTGGAATACCTCCTAAGATACACATGCATAAGACAGGAGAGGGGAAGTACATTAGGGCTTCAGGGTGTCCAGGGCAAAGAACACCCTCAGCCTCTGGTGGGGAGGTAAGATCTGTGGGCTGATGGGAGAGGCAGCCTCAGGCTCCAGAGTCAGGGCCACCTGCTCAAGTTGTGGGGGTGGTTGTAGGCCTGAATGTTGGATGGAACTGTTTTTCCAACATCACATTTGTTGTCCTGGCCTGCATACGCCCCTTTATAAGACACCTAGTGGCATGGGGTGCAAATGATAACCATCACGGATCCTGCCTCCACTTAGGAGTGTTTTGTCTGTGATCTTGTATGTCTCTGAGTAGGTATCCTCTCCCATTCACCACTCTCTTCCACCTTGCTTGTGCCCATCGTGTAACTAAGGTCCTGTGCCTCCTCTGTCCCAGATCTTACAACCAGTGTCCTATTGTCCACTGCAAATAAATAGGGAGAGAAAAGAAGACACAAGAGCATCAGTTCACTTCTTCATGTGGTCAGTGATTAGTGCCATGGTATTGTAAGGAAGAGCCCCATTCCACCATGGACCTCTCAATGCCCATTGTCGTGTGAGTGAATAGGACCAACAAATGAGCAGCAGTACCTTCTTGACTGGGGCACCCATATACCTTTTTACAAGATGTCACAAGTTACAATAATATTGATAGCAACCGAGATCCTCTCACATAAGCCGTAGCACACTGAAGGCGCACAGAAATGTAGGCCTTACCCAGCAGTTGACATAATACAACAGATACATGTGGGAAAACCTACTGTTTGTTTGACATGCAACAGTTGCTAGGTAGAGGTGTGCATTCGTTGTGTAAGGCCAGTTCCATGGCATGCGTGTGGTATGCACATTATTTTAGTGAATTGTGTGTCACATGCAAACTGCATATGATCAGGTTTAACTTGACTTCTGAAGGTATGTGTATGTTACTCATGTGATCTCTGCACAACATGCGGGAGAAGGACTGTCATAACGGCTACTGGTCATGATGACATGTTCACACAGTTCCAGTTGTGAGAGCTGTTGCTCTTTTTCCTCACTTTAAATGCCTTAGAAACTGGCCTTATGCAAACATAACCTATGTTTACAATGTTCTCCATTTTGAATCAGTGTTGTAGCACATCACATGATGTCGAGTATTACTATTTCTTGTTCTAAATAAAGTGCAAGTTTACTCCAAGAAATAAAGTACGTTCCCAGAGACTCTTCCCTGGACTGTGCTTAGCCAAGGACATTCTTGTTCTTCATTGGTGCATACCCTGAGAACCAGGTGCCTGTGCAAAAATGTATGAAAGTCTTTGTCTAAAGTCCTATAAAAGGTGGTGCATTTCTCTCTACCCAGAAGCCCCTACTTCCCACCTTTAGAAGGTGAATCTGTGCTCAATTTCATACAGAACTTTACTGAGTTCTTTGTACTTATGAATTGTACGCTTTGCTGCTAAACTTACTGATGGCATATTTCATGTATTTTGCCTATTGATTCTCTATTAAAAAAAATTAACAACAAGTTGTGTCTGCCATTCCTATTGAGAATGCCTCAGTACTCACCACTGAACTCGACCTCAAAAATAGTATAGACGGTTCCAATTGGGAAGAATCTAAGTCTTATCAGAACTGCACTGCTCTTGGTCCTAGCCGTTGGCGTGATTTTTGACATGTTCATTTAAGACAGGTTTGCTGTCGACACAGTCAACACATGCTCTGCTGAAACTAGTCTTCTGTGTCCCAACTTGTATGGATTACCATGTCAGACAAATGTTTTAGACAAATTTCAGGCAAACGTTTTAGACAAATTTAAGCATGCATCGCATGTCATTTGGTATCTACTTCTCTTACACTCTGGCATCTTGACAACAGAAACATGATAAATCTAACTCAAGTGCATCTGAAAAACAACTCTTAATATCTACAGACATAGGAGATAAAAGGCATGTTCAGTGATTACTGTCATACTTATCTGACAGTCTTTCAGCTGGTGATGAACTTATCTATTACCCTCTGGTGCAGTAGTCTCAACCATGAGTACTTGGGGTGGCCCTGGATATCTGGGCCTTCTAATGGGCAAGTGCTCGTAGTCCTTCAAACGCTTGTAGACCACCAAGCATATGTGGCTGGTAAGGCCTTTTGTAGTGCATTAACTGGGGAAGTCCTCCCATATGGACAGACATGCACGTTTTTTGCTAACTGGCATCTACCCCTCCATACAGCCGAAAGAAGTGCTAGACGGCTCTCTCCACGATCAACTCAGCTTCTTCCGGGACATAATTGTTCACCCGCTCTAAGACCATTTTGGAGACACCGAATCACACAAAGTACCACAGGAGTAAAGAGTATTCCAAATTATACTCAAATTCCTTTTTGAATTGGGTCTTATGTTAGGTTAAGTGACTCACCCATTTATAGTAGTGGTGCTAGCTTGAGAAAAGCTTACTTTCAGCAAAAGAAAGTTGTAATGAAAGCTCGCAAATATAGTATCTTGTTAACGTAATTAAGGTATCGATTTGTTGATATATATACATATATTTTTTTTTCTTCACAAACAAAACTTAGTGACATTATAATTAGGAATTGTATAATATCTTACTTGATATATAAAAAAGTTTGAAATTCACTGGGAAAAAAACAAATATTAAAGGGACGTTATAGTTAGGTGAAAACGTCAGTTAAAACATACAATTTTAAACTAATAAAAAGACTGAAATTCACCCCTTATTCAAGTAACTATAACTCATGCCCTAATGTAACTATAGCTCGCGCCCCACCAATGCACAGTGTTATCATGAATGATGTAATTTTAGATGTTGCAGTGATGTTATGAATTATGACATAGAACATGTCATGAGTGATGTAATATGTCAGGTAAATATCAGTGCACAGCGAGGGCACAAGGTTAGTCCACATAAGACCAAAGAAGAACAGACATGACCATTTTATACATAGTCAGAGCTAAGTTTGTTCACTTACTACACACACTAGTACCTTCAATTTAGGATTAGAGCACCCCTGGGCAAAGAGGTGCCACACAAATTGCAATTCAATCAACGTAATCAACTTCATTGTGTGCTCCTGTAGACACATATATGTAGGAATGTCTACTATTAGGATTAAACAAAGGATAATTGAACATCACAGCACTATTAGGTTCCAATGGCATCACACTTCGTGCTAGCAGGCCACAGTGGAAACAACCTAAACTGGACCATAGTAGAAAGACTAGCAAATAATAGTAACATTGCCAAGGCCCTCCTCAAATGTGAACAAAGATGGGTCTACAGGCGTGGAACACACCAAAATGGCCTCAATGATGAGATTCTCATGGACCTTACTCAGGTCCGCAGGCTAAGTGCCTATGGGGACTCATGAGCATATTAGGAACTCCTATAGGGCAGACACCAGGTAATTGCAAGATTTTTTAATGACCATATTTTAATGGTTTTCGTACTAATCATACACCATTCATCCCACAGAGGAACACACATAGCAACAATGGACTGACTAGCTGAGCCCCCCCAGTCCAACATTGCATGTTAGTGAGGATATGCATAAAACAAGCACATGGTCCGCTCTTCCCTAAAAGGTTTGATACCCTGACTCCATTGTCCTCTTTCATAATCTTCAGAATTCCAATTCAGCTCCCTCCATAATAGGACCAAATTTCCTACTCCAGGGAGCAACCAGGATTCTCTGGTCTCTGCAGTGTTTTGATAGTGGCACCATGATGCCCATATTTTATAGTGTTTAAAGGGGTGGCCTCTGACCATGCATTGGTCCAGTCCCTGTTTCCACCATTCTAAAGGTGGTGGGGGTTGCGGTCCTTCCAGGCCCTAGCGATGTCCCTTTTTGCTGTCACCACCCCGACCACAACAGGCCAATGTGACATCTGTTGGCATCTAGTTCTTCTTTCAGGTCGATGAGAACCAACTTAGAGACTTAGGACAGCCCTGATTTCAAAACTCTCTCGAGGCACGCCAGCAACCCCTCCCAGAACTGGGCCTGTCGAGTGCACATCCTGGTCATGTGAAGGAAATTTCCCTTTTCTGACTGGTATCTCTGGTATCAATTGGGAATAACAGGGGTGACAGGGCGCAGCCTTGTCTCTCTGTAAAACTGGAATTGGCTGGAGGGCGAGGCCTCCCACCTTCACTCTCGCACAGGGATCGGTGTGTAGCAGGTGAATCCATGAGATGAATTTAGACCCAAAGTTGAGCTTGTGCAGCAGGCAAAACATATAGTCCCAGTGTACAGAATCAAATGCCTTGTGAAAATCCACCAACAGGAGCGCACGGACTCCTGGTAGTCTGTGGGCTAATGCCAGTGTGTTATGTATTCGGCGAATGTTGTGTTGTGTAGCATAGGTATAAAGCCAGACTGATCTGCATGGACTAAAGTGGTAATCACAGAACACAGCCTGTTAGCCAGGGCCTTTGCCTGATTTTAGCCTCTGTGATTCACAGGGTGATAGGACAGTAGGATGCAGAGTAGTGTGGTGGATGTCCCTGCTTAGGTATACCGTCTAGTTCAGCTTTGACAGAGGTAATGTAATGTATGTAATGTATGTATACTTGTAAAGCGCACTGTTACCTCGTTACGTGGCGTCCTGGCGCTGTATACCGCTGGGGAACCCGTCCTGGCTTTCCCTGTGAGAGGGCACCCCAAGGTGAATCCAGGTATCCCCGGCATTGCTGGGGCCGTTGTGGAAATTAAGCAAGCTATTGCCCAGAGTTGCAGAGTGGGACCCATGGTTAGCGTAGGCACCTAAGTGAGAATTATCGAGTCCGCGGACATTGACCCAAGACCCTGCCGCGTCGGGAATTGAACCCTGGTCCCGGGCCGACCTCTGCTTCAGGGTCTGCCGCTTCTAACCAGTGAGCCACACTTCTCCAGGGGGAAGTTTGCCTGTCACTACGGCCCATTTGAAAATATGCTATAGAGGGTCTAGTAGCAATCCCCTATATACCTTAACAAACTGTACCGTAGGCCATTGGGGCCTAGGGTTTTGCCCAAGTGGAGCTGCAATAAGGCCTCTCCCAGTGCTTCACAGGTGATGTTTCTGTCCAGAGAGTCCAGGTCTTGATCTGACAAGGGACGCAACAGCAAGTCTCTCACAAAGTCTTGGAGGGCCCTGAGATTTCTCTCGGTGGTCGATCGTTTAGCAAAGTATAGTAAGTAGGGAAGCATTGGGCAATAACTGAGGGGCATATTAGCAACAAATAGCGATAATTATCGCTAGATGTGCTTAGCGCATTTTTTTTTTATTGCCGGATATTATCGCAGAGATAACGGGCTATTAGCAACGTTTATGTCCAAAGCGATAAAATATCCGGCGATAGCGGCTCAATGCGTGAATATCGCTGGAAATCCAGCGATATTCAGGCATCATCGCAAATGGGGACTTAACCTGAATATCCACCTCCCATTGGATATACAGGTTAGGAAGTGGTCTGAGCAGGCATTAGGTTTTGGCGATAATCGCGCTTTGCGCAATTTTTTTTATCGCTCTGCCTGGCTTGCTAATAGGCGATAGCTGTGTTAGCGACTGTTTTTAGTCGCTAACAGGTTGGGTACGCCCATTTTGCATGTCATTAGCGATAAATATCGATGACATGCAAAGCGGGCCCCAAACCTGTAGCTATCGCCTACAAGCTGTCGCTAACTGCTGTTAGCTACAGCTTGCTAATAGGGCGATAAAAATATCACAGCTTTCGCGGGAAAAAGTCCTGCAAAAGCGGCGATATTGCCCTTGCTAATATGCCCCTGTGTTCCTTGAGTGCCTGACCCCATCTCGTTCATTATATATGCAATAGGTGTGTGTAGTGTTGATGCAGAGCCAGTGCAGGGTCTTGCTGGTCTTGTCACCCCACCTATAGATGGAGCTCTGTGTAGCGAACCAAGCCATTCTGGCCTCGTCCATAAGCAGGTGACAAACTATTTATCGATGGTGTAGGGAGTTCCTCATGATGTTAGGGGAGCTGGACGCCATATTGACTGCCTCCAGTCCAGTTATGTGGGTCTCCAAGTCAATCATTTCCTTTTGGCAGTTGTTGCGCCTTCCAGAGATATGGCCAATAATGTCACCCCAGACAGTGGAGTATAGGGCCTCACAGACGATCTACAGGGACTCCACTGTACCCGTATTGATGTTTATGTATCTCTTGCTCATAGTATGGATGTGAGTCTTGGCCCCTGAGTCCTGAAGCCATCAGGTCAGCCAAGCTGTGAGTGCCGTGGTCCAATATGTAGCCACAATTCCAGAGAAGAATGGTCTGAAAGACCACAAGTATGTTTGTGACTTACTTGCCTCATAGTTCACTATTGGAGTTGTTGTCATGGTGGGGAGATGTCTGAATGTTTCTAATGTCATGTTTGAAAATTATCACCTTAAAAATAATACTTCTCAATGCACTGATATAATCAAATGTACTAAGGAGAACTGTTCTGCATGTAAATGGAATGGATATATGACGTTACAACGCGGACTTTTACCACGCAGACCATTACCACGCATTTTTTACAACGCAGGACCCTTTACCACGCATACCATTACAACGCTGGTATTTACAACGCAGGTACTATTACAACGCATACCATTACAACGTAAGTATAGGTAAGTAAATAATATGGTAAAATAATTATTAATAATATCTTTTTAAATTAATAAATTATTATTTTAATTTTTAATATTTTAATTATTTATGTTAATATTTAATTATTAATTTTTAAATATATATGTTAAAAATACCCCTGTACCCCAAAACCCAAACCCAGCCCTAAAACCTAAAAATACCCCTGAACCCCAAAACCCAAACCCAGCCCTGAACCCTAAAAATACCCCTGTACCCCAAAAACTGAAAACTGACCCTGAACCCTAAAAATACCCCTGTACCCCAAAAACTGAAAACTGACCCTGAACCCTAAAAATACCCCTGCACCCCAAAAACTGAAAACTGACCCTGAACCCTAAAAATACCCCTGTACCCCAAAAACTGAAAACTGACCCTGAACCCTAAAAATACCCCTGTACCCAAAAACTGAAAACTGACCCTGAACCCTAAAAATACCCCTTTACCCAAAAACTGAAAACTGACCCTGAACCCTAAAAATACCCCTTTACCCAAAAACTGAAAACTGACCCTGAACCCTAAAAATACCCCTTTACCCAAAAACTGAAAACTGACCCTGAACCCTAAAAATACCCATTTACCCAAAACCCAAACCTAAAATATTTTAAATAAAATTATATACTTACCAATACTTACGTTGTAATGGTATGCGTTGTAAAAGTACCTGCGTTGTAAATACCAGCGTTGTAATGGTATGCGTGGTAAAGGGTCCTGCGTTGTAAAAGTTGCGTGGTAATGGTAGGTCGTGGTAAAAGTTGCGTGGTAAAGGTTGTATACCAAATGGAATACATTGAATAACTTTATCATATTTTCTACAGTTATGCTGCAAGATGTCTTTAAAAATGAAGGTGTGGGGGCGTGGCCAAGATAGCGGTGCAGTAGGACGTGAGTCAGTGTCCCTCCGGCACCGCCGACCTTCAGCCTTGTTATAGTCTCGTTCTTCGGAGCCCTCTACTCTTGCTTCGAGCTGCAGAGGACCACCGGGGGTGTGCAGAATCCCTGCGAGTGTTCGGCGGCAGCCTGCGGAGATCGGGAAGCAGACTGTGAGCTCCGTCCCCCATGCGGCCTACTTAGCCGGGCCTGGTGGTGAGCGAGTGGCGCTGGGCTCGCGAGTTGCAGGGAAGGGCAGCCCCATGTCGCGTGCTGGACGGCCGGCTGGAGCGGCGATCAGCGCAATTAGCAGCAGGGGTCCGTGGAGAGACCCGGCGGCCCCCGCTCCCTTTTGCTTCTGGGGCCGTGCGGAGAGGCTTGTGACACTGGGACTCCTGTGATTGCGGCCAGACAGAGCCTGCTGTGCGGGACGGCTCCAGGGGTCAGCCCTGCTTCCCCCGAGTGGCTGATTGGGAGACACTGCGGCCTGTAGTGGCTGCGGGCAGCGGAGCGGAGCCCGAGCTGAGGTCCTGGTGTGCCACGTGGCCAGGGGCCTAACCCTGAGCTGTTTTTGGGCCTGGAGCTGGCTGGCTTGGACCTGCAGAGATACGTGGGGTGCATAGCGGTGCAGCACCTCAGGCGCCTTATTGTCTCGGTCCACAGCTCGGTGGACGGCGAACACGTGGTGAAGATTGGAGACTGGATGCGGATGGGCCTCTGGTTAGGTAGACCTTGCTGAGTCTGAGGCGGTGGTCAGTGGGCTGTGTGGAGGACATTGAGAGTGGCTTTCAGCGCGACTGTGAGGCTCTGAGGCCTCTGCCCATCCCGGTCCGCGTTTTGGTGGACGGTGCGCCTGCGGCCTCGATGAAGGATAGTGGGGGTCCGGGGCAACGCTCCGCGATCTGCCGAGAGGAGGTAGATTGACCAACTTAGTCGTTACCCTATGTGCGCCCAACCCTGAGCGCGCCTACAAGGCAGGCTGTGCTTGACCAGGCCCCATTCCGGCGGACTACAGGGGGCGAGAGTAACTACGCTAGTTCAGCGGAGAGTGGAGCGGTACTCAGCACAGGTCCAGGGGGCCCTTCTGGGAGTAGAAGGCACCCTTCTGGTGTGGGAGCTCTATACTTCTGGTGAGACCATTGGCGATAGGGAGTTGTTTCCAGGCCTGGCTAGCAACTTACCGCAGCTATCTCCCGTGAGCAGTCTGAACGGCGACCTGGTCCTCATCGACCTCGCTAACGGTAGTGGCGTACCTAAGTGGGGGTCCGAGATGGCAGGAACATGGACACGCAACTAGAGGTCCCTGCAATACCTTCTTCGGAAACAACCTGATCGGCCCGGCGGGTAGGGGGGAGAACAATTCCGGCCACTGCCATAAAGGATGACATTAAGGAGTTGAAATCAAAGCTGGCAGCGGATCTTCGGGAGGTGCGACGTGATGTGGACGAAATAGGGGAAAGGGTTGCCACTCTAGAGGAGCACGGCGTAAGTAGAGATGAAGACATCCACCTACTGCAAATAGATGTGCTACGCCTCCGGGAACAGAATATCGACCTCCAAGCACACGCAAAGGATCTAGAAAAACGTTTGAGACGAAATAATGTGCGAATCAGAGGTGTACCATGGAAGGAGGAAGGGGACGATCTGCGGGAGTATGTCCTTGCTTTATTTCAGCAGATCCTTGGAGAAGACGAACACGCAGACATACAGATGGACAGGGTCCAACGGGTGTGCCTCCTTCGTGGCAACATAGCGCCTCCCCCAGACATCTTAGTGTGTGTTCATGACTTTTAATTGAAAGAACGTATTATCCAGAAAGCCCGGGAGGCGCAACCCCTACACTTTCGTGGCCACCAACCTGCAATCTTCCACGATCTTGCGGCATCCACGCTAATCAAGCGGCGAGCATTTCGACCGGTCACTGGCCTCCTCCGTGAAAAGGGCATTCCATATGCCTGCAGTCACCCATTTCGAATCATATTCAAGCATCATGGAAAGCTCCTGCAGCTTAGATCCCTAGAAGAAGCACTGGAGACGCTGGGCATCGAAGGGGACCACCCAGCAGAGTCATCGGACCGGGTTTAGCCTCGGCGAGCCCGTCGCAGTTCTGGATGGCAACGGGTGGGGCGGGCATCTCCCATTAAGAAACCTGACCAGACTGAACGAGCGAAAGAGAGAGATGCGGTAGTTTCCTCCTTGTCGCAATCTACTTTGACCCGGGCTCCTCCATGACATTGCTGTCAGATGGCCCGATGAGAGGTATACTGTGCGGTGCTGGGGGGACAGTTGGGACTGACTGGTGTGTGGAGTTATGTCCCCCCTGGCGTTCTGTGACTTTTGGACGTCCTTTACGAACTGGTCATTGGTTGCAGCCATGATCCCCCAACTTAATATTACTGTGACGAACTGTAGTCATACCTTTCTTGTTGTTCTTTCTCCTTTCAGGATTCTACTGTTTTCTTACTTTTGGGGCTGGGGCTGGGGCTTCTTTTGGGTTATTGAGGGAGGGTCTCCACATCAGTTCTTGGGAAGGGAACAAGGGTGGCAGGGAGCACTAGGCCTTTGTGCGGATCTTCTATGTCGCCCAGCCGGGGCTTAACGATTCACGCATTGTCTCTGAAACACTCCAATGGGTAGAGATTTGATGGTAGTTAGTTTAAATGTTAGGGGTCTGAATAACCCTGTGAAGTGAGCTGCGGTGCTTTCACTCTTGGAAAACTCAGATAGTGATCTTTGCCTTCTCCAAGAGATGCATCTCCTATCTAAAGACACTGCACGCATGAGAGACAAGCGCTTCCCGCAGCAATTCTAGTCAGCTGGACCGGCTAAAAGGAATGGAGTGGCTATTTTAGTGAGTGCTCGCTGTCCGTGCAAAGTGGTGTCTACTGTAGCAGAAATAAAGCGGAGGCTGTTAGCCGTCAGAGTACAGTGGGGTGACTCCTACCTTACGATGAGCTCTTTGTACGCGCCTAATGAGAAACAAGAACCCTTTTTGTTGACCGCCCTTTCGGAAGTTCTCACTTCCTCGGACGTAGCAGTTCTGGTAGGTGGAGACCTCAATCTGGTTATGAATGCAGGGCTAGATAGGTTGGGGCAGCGTTCTCACCAGACTGGGGCTATATCTTCGACAGGGATAAAATAGCTGGAAGACAGTGGGCTGCATGATGTGTGGCGAGCGATGCATCTAGGTGACTGAGATTATACATATTACTCCACAGCACGTAAAACTTATGCGCGTCTCGACCACTTCTTGGCATCTATTTCACTTATGAAAAGCCTTCACTCCTCAGAGATTGTCCCACGCTCTCTTTCTGACCATGCTCTTATCTCAGTGCTTGTGCCGGCGCCCCAAGCACGAACCTACCCCCCTGGCTGGAGGATGCGCGATAGCCTGCTTCATTCTGAAGCGGTGGTATAGCGGGTACGTAATGCCATAGTACAGTATTTTCATGTGAAAGACAATGGGTCCACTTCACTTTCTGCGGTCTAGGAGGCCCTGAAACTGGTGGTGCGCGGCGAATTCATAGCAATTGCGGCGACGTACAACGCTATGCGCAGGGACAAGCGCTTGCAGCTAGAAAGAGAGGTGGGTGAGCCAGAGGCGATTCATAGACGTACAGGCGCTCCCCGGGTCTGGCACGAGCTGGAATACTGCAGGCGCATGCTAAAGCATCTCGACATAGATAGGGCTGAACACACCCTTCTCCGATTTCCTCATAAGTTTTTCCTTAGTAGTGACAAATGCGGGAAAATGTTAGCACATAGACTGCGGGCCCAAAAACAGGCATCTATCATCCCCTCAGTGCACGACCACTCTAGCGCAGCTCAGACAGCAGATGATAGAATAGTTGACGCCTTTCGCAGCTTTTACCAATTGCTTTATACAGAGAGCGACCCTGCCCCACGTGACCCAACGGTGCATCTTGGTACGTGTGATATTACTCCCCTTCCTAAATCTGTCTCCAACGAGGCGTGGCCACGGAGGCGACCAAGATGGCCGCTTCTGCTTGAAGCTCCGCCGTTCGGGCGGCCGATCTTCACCATCCTGCCGGACTTTCCCTGATTTAACACTGGCCAGCGCTTCCATCCTGCAGCGGAGGCGGTTCGCCTCCATCCGACATTGGTCCGAGGTCCGGAGGCGCCCCAAGAGGACAGCTAGGTGAAGGAGACGGTGCGCCACCCCATCAGCGCCCTCTCTGTCTGCGCCTTGCCCGCCGGTGAGTTTTGACTGCGGGGGCGTGCTGCCTCTAGCCCTCGGCTCGCCTACGGCGTTGGGGACTGGACTTCGCTTCCTCTGGTCCCGCGGGGGGGGGGGCCTCCCGGTGGTTCTGGGACTCCGGGCACGCGAAGGCCTTCGGGCCCGAGGTGTAGGCCGGAGCCGGGACCTCGAGTGGTGGCTGTCCCCGGCTTGGGCTGGGGGGCGGCGGGATCTGGTTTCCGGGCCGAGGGGGGACTCGGGGGTGGGAGGGGGCGTCTCGGTGGCTGAGATGACGGAGGGGCTGGGCAGCCCCGCCTTCCTCCGGGATTTCTGCCTATTCCTGCCTGCTGGACGAGTTGCCACACGGCCCACATTGAGCCTTTTGCCGTTACCTACGCAGCTGCCTTGGACCGCAATTCCTGGTCGGAAAGGCCTGACATCGGCCCACCGCGCTTTGACCTCTGGGACTACTCTTGACTCAAACGCGCTCCTCGAGGCTTTACTGGGGGCTGCCAGTGTGTGTGCCCCCCCCTGTGCCTGCCTGGAGAGTGCCCCGGAGTGCCTGACTGCGACAGGGCCCTTCTTCTTTCCGAGAGTGCGTGCCAGTCGCCGTGCCTCCTTCTTGCCCACTGGGTGTCGCTACCCTCCCTGCGCTACCCCCGGTCCCCGGGGTGTGGACCCAGCTGACCAACATGGGCAAGAGGGACCCCAACCAATGGAAGCTCAGCTTCGACAAATCCTCCCTGCTTACCACTGACTCCGCGTCGGGGACTTCATCGGATGCGATGCACCCCGTTCCTCAAGATGCCACTGCCACACTGGTCACCACCATGATGTCCGAAATGAGAGCTGGCTTCAAGTCATTGGACACCAGATTCGACGCTTTGGAGCAGAGGTTAGCGGATATGGGCTCTAAGGTGCAGGCCCATGATCGCCGGCTTGATGTAGCCGAGGCCAGGGTGCCGGACCTCGAGGACACGAGCGCGAAAAATCGGAAAAGGTTAGAACGCGTTGAAAAAATCCTGAAAGAAGTGGCCATTAAAAACGAGGATTTGGAAGCGCGCGGTCGACGAAATAACATCCGCATTTTGGGCGTGGCGGAAACTACCCAAATGGGCAAAATGGACGTGTTCGTTGAAAAATTGCTGGTGGACCTGTTTGGCAGAGATCAGTTCACTCCCGGACTTGTGGTGGAGAGGGCCCACAGATCTCTGGGTCCCCGGCCAAACGCGGGTCTCCCGCCACGCCCCATCATAGCCAGAATTATGAACTTCAAGGACCGTGATGCAGCGCTTCGAGCAGCTCGTGAAAAGGGAGAGATACGGTGGCAGGGCAACTCCTTGTCTCTCTATCCAGACTTCACTCTCATGGTTCAGGAGGCCCGCCGCAAATACACGGGGGTGAAAGCCACGCTCCGTAATTAAGGCCTTAAGTATGGGATGCTCTACCCCGCACGCCTCAGAGTAGATGTGGCTGGTAGGCCACGCATTTTTGATACCCCTTCAGAGGTCCAAGAATTTTGCCGCACTTATAAGTCAAGGGCCTCACAGACATCTGACACCTCCAGAACGCCTTCTCCGGCTCAGGAAGATTCGCAGCACAGTGTGGACCTGTTTTCTGGCTCCGGCTATGGCTGACACTTTGCTTTGTGCCTTTGCTATTTCCCTCCTGCCACTGCCTTTCATAATCCATTTGCATGACTATGGTCCGGTATGTTGCGTACCTATTTGGATTGGTCTGCCCGGCCGTCGTGGCGTTGCCACCCCTAATGGCGGTTGCCTTGTGTCATTTGGGGTTTTTTGTTACATGTTTTGCGGAACACCCAGTCCATCCTGTCAGTTTCCATTGCATGGCACTCTGCTATACCGCTTTGTTGGGATGGGTTTTCCTCTTTGGGATCTGTGAGAGGTTGGGTGGGGGGTGGGAATGGGGTTTTGTTTGGTCTTTTTTTTTTAAGTTGTGTTGCATCATTGTCGATATTGCCCATTGTGTGTTGAGCTGCTTCTACCATATGTCCTTCTCCATGTTGTTGCATCCATGGCCAGGTTAGGCTTGCAAAGCGGCCCCTCTGGCCTTTCACTGATGTCGTGGAATGTAAGGGGATTGAATAACGCTCGAAAATGTAGACAGGTTTTCAACTACATTGCCCGGCACAAGATAGACGTGGTTTTCCTACAGGAAACTCACCTATCGCCCGACGCAGCCTCCCAGGTTGCCAAGAGTTGGGGCCCCCATCGCTTCTTTTCCCACTACAGCAGATACTCCAGGGGGGTTGCTATCTGCATCCACAATCGTGTACCATTTAAGTTATCGCACGTAGTAAGTGATGGCGAGGGTAGATATGTCATTGTTTCTGGTACATTATTGGACCACAGACTTACACTTGTAGGGGTTTATGGGCCTAATATGGACACACCCGCTTTTTTCACTGAGCTGCAGGGACATCTGTTTAACTTGGACCCAGGGCTCCTGATACTTGGTGGCGATTTCAATTTGCTATTAAACCTGGCTAGAGACAGTACATCTTCGGCTCCCGACTCGAAACCACGCTCTCGGCCCATCCTGCTTGATTTGTGCTCCCATTTTTCCCTCATAGACATCGAGGCGTCCTTACATGCCCACACTCCTGCCTACACACACTACTCAGGGTTTCATGACACCTGGACCAGGATTGATTACTGGTTGCTCTCCCCGGGAGTGGCTGGCTGGGTGGGCGACCTGCTTACGCTCGCCCGCACCCTGTCCGATCATGCCCCCATAGTGCTGCTGCTGCAAGTTCCGAGGGCGGGTGGCTATGAAAGACAGTGGCGCTTCCCTGGGAGGACCCTATCAGACCCCGTATTCACAGAGGGAGTCAGGGAAGCCATAGAAGAATACTTTGAGCTGAACACTGGCACGGTGGACACCTGGGCGGTCCTGTGGGAGGGCTTTAAAGCTACAATTAGGGGCGTGTGCATAGCTAAGCAAACAGGCGTATTGCGCGATATTCGTTCTACCCTGCTCCAGCTTGAGCGCGACATAGCGGCATTGGATGCGGAACAACTCACGACACACACGGCTGAGGGGGAAACAAAACGCTTACAACTGATGCTACGCTTCCGTGAGGAAGCGGACAGGGAACTTCGTTTTCTGACCAGGGCACACACGGCTAGACAATATGGGGAGGGCGACCACCCAGGCAAATTGCTGGCTCAGCTACTGAGGCCCCCTCGTAAGTCTGCTTACATCACTGACCTCGTGGGCCCTGAGAGCGACACGCTGCACACTACACCAGCGATTTGTGACGCGTTTTTGCACTATTACACATCTCTATACACTTCCACGCTGTCCGATGATACCTTGGACCGTGGTGGCTATCTTGATGAAATAGCAATGGTGTATTTAGAGAGATGGATGATAGATTTTTTGGCCGACCCCATCTCCTCTGATCTCATCGTTGAGGCTATCGACTCCATGAAGGGCTCTTCCGCCCCCGGTCTGGATGGCTTCCCTGCGGATTTTTACAAAGCCTATAAAGAATTGCTGGTCCCCCGCTTGGTGGAGGTGTACGCTGAGGCCCTTGAAACGGGCTGTTTGCCCCCCACGCTTAGGGAAGCGGTCATAGTGCTTTTGCCCAAACCAGGTAAGGATCCCACACTGTGTGGCTCTTATCGCCCTCTCTCTCTGTTAAACCTGGATTACAAGATCCTGGCCAAAGCCATCGCTATCCGCCTGTCGTTGCTGATGGAGTCCATTATCTCCTCGGCACAGTCTGGCTTCGTGCCACACCGCTCCACATCTCTCAACCTCCGCACCCTTTTCTCCGTCCTGCACCGGGTGGACCCTGCCGTTCCAGCTGCGGCGATTCTTTTAGACGCCGAAAAAGCATTTGACTCCTTAGAATGGCCATTCCTTATGTCGGTGATGCGCCGGATGGGTATTCCTGAGTGCTTGGTGAACACGGTGGAGTTGCTATACACGCGGCCGGTGGCGCGATTACGCCTTAATGGCACGATCATTGCCAGGTGGAGAAATAGTGGAGAAGTGTGGCTCAATGGTTAGAGCAGGCAGACCTTGATGCAGAGCTCTGGCCAGGGACCAGGGTTTGATTCCCGCCTCGGTGGGTCTCTGACTCATTAATTCCCCTGACTGGATATTCTCGCCTCTGTACCTGTTCTGATCATGGGTCCCACGCTGCAACTCTGGGCAATAGCTTGCTTAGTCTCCACAACGGCCCCAAAAGTGCTGGGATGCCTGGCTGCACCTGGGTGGTGCCCAGGAGTGGACATTTCCCAGGAAAGCCAGGAAGGGTTCCTAAGCGGTATACGGACAGCGCCGGGACACCACCGCTGGAGGTAGCTGTGCGCTTTACAAATTCCGACATTTACATTTACTATCACTGCGCAATTTCCCCTGTCGCCTGGTACGCGGCAGGGCTGCCCCCTCTCGCCAATCCTATACATCTTGGCCATGGACCCGCTGGTCCGTCACTTTCAGGACCGCCGTATGCATCGGGGTCTCCAGTTCCGCACTGGACCGCTCTTAGTCTCGCTTTATGCGGATGATACCATCCTTTACGTCCAGCATCCGCAGGATAACCTTGAACCGCTGATAGCGGAAATTACCAGGTTTGGCGCTTTCTCGGGCCTGCGTATAAATTGGCACAAGTCTGTTATTTTTCCACTCACGCCATGCACAGCTGAATGGTCCTGCCCCTTCCCTCTTACTTGGAGCCGCGACTCGGTAACGTATCTGGGGATTCATGTCCACCTAGATACTGACTCCATTATTAGACTTAACTATGGCACCGCCTTGACTACCCTGGAGGGTCAGATTGAACGATGGAATCATCTCCCACTGTCCATGGCTGGGCGTATCGCCATCATTAAGATGATGGTGCTGCCGCGTTTTTTATATCTGTTCAATAATATTCCTGTTCCCCTCACACAAATCTTCTTCACGCAGCTGCGTTCCTTACTCCTACGCCTTGTATGGGGTGACAAAAACCCTTGCGTGTCCTGGCGCGTATTGACGCTCCCCTATGAGCGTGGCGGACTGGGCGTCCCCGATTTTTACCTTTATTTTCTGGTGGCGCAGTGTTCTTATCCGTTCCCCTGGTACCACCCTGATGCCCGGATTGTTCACTTGAAACCTGAGGCCGACCTGGTTCTACCGGGAACACTGGCCACCACTCTGCCTTCGGGCTTTCCTAGGGACCCACGTGACATCCAGACTGTCTCATCGACCTACTGGGCTTGGAGCAGACTGCGCCGCTTGACGGGGAGTGCCTGGATGTATTCTCCTGCCCTCCCACTGCCCAATCCTTCCTGGCTTGCTATCACTGGGGAAGCTGTGGTGAAACGCACATTATCCAAATTTCACATTTCCACCATAGGGGACCTGTTTCCTGAGGGCCATGCCTTTTCCCTCACTGAGGATACCCGCTTCACTACACGGATGTTTATGGACTCCTTTGTACTCAATAGATTGCGATCAATGCTTCGTGCCTTGTTTCCCTCGTTCCCCCTCCCTCCAGAAGATTTTCCTCCCCTCACCTTCCTTATCCAACACGCATCGGGGACGCATCTGGTCTCTAAGCTATATCAAATGTGCTCTGACATGCTCCCGGCCCCGGATCAAACGGTGCGGGAGGCGTGGGAGGCGGATCTGGGTTACCCCATTACGGATGAACAGTGGGAGTGGTGCTGCAGGGCAACCAGAGACATCTCACTTAACAGTAGACACAAGCTCCTACATTTTAAGTTCTTACGTAGTCTCTACTTCACGCCGGCGCGACTGCATAGGATAGACCCTGCGCATCCTCACAACTGCCCCAAGTGTAGCTGCCCACAGGAGGACTTCGCACATCTTTCGTGGACGTGCCCCGGGCTCCAGAATTACTGGTCCGGGGTGCACCACACGCTGGGGGACATGCTGCACCTAAATCTAGCCCTCATTCTCGAGATTGCCCTCCTTGGCTATGTAGCGGGCTTCCCTAAGGCGACGCGTAGACTGGCTGTGCTGGGATTCTTGCTGGCAAAACGCGAAGTGGCACTTCGTTGGTGCGACAGTCGACCCCCGTTACACACTTCCTGGCTCCGGAGCATGGCACACTGCAATACCAATAGTGAGGAGTACTCTGCCACGATCCCCGTTACCTCCAGGCCTCATGACATCTGGGGCCCATACCGCACATATCTTGCTGGTGTCGCGGCTGCGGCCCAGGCGGCCTCCACCCCAGACATGGACCCTGAAGGGATTGGTTGATAAGCTTTGTTACTTCATAACACATTGCTCACGCACTGCAGCCCTGGCCTGCCCACCTGCCGGTTATTCCCCCCTCCATCAATTAGCATTGTGCTGTCACGTGTGAAGCCTCTACTTCGCCGCAAATGTGAAATTTACCCTTTTGTACCTGGGCCTGATGTTGCAATTGATTACACAGATTGTCTGATATGTTGACCTGTTATGGATGTTAAGTATGCTCGAGTTATTATGCTTTGTATGTAAGTACTCTGGGGGACGAGATGTGATGCAACTGTATTATTTTACATCTATACAACATTTCCTTGTATGTTTCTTTTCGAAAATGATAAATAAAGACTTTACAAAAAAAAAATCTGTCTCCAACGATTTAGATGCGGTAATTTGCATTGACAAGGTGATTACGGCTATCTCTAAGCTGAAAGTAGCCAAATCGCCGGGCCCGGACGGCTTCTCGGCCATCTTTTATAAAACATACTGCGTGGAACTGGCCCCGTTCCTCACCCGGTTATTTAACTCCTTTCTTGAAATGGGGGAGGTGACGCCTTCGATGTCAGAGGCGGCAATTTCAGTTATACCAAAACCTGGGAAGGATCCGCGCGTTTGTGGTTCCTATCGCCCTATTTCGCTCCTCAACATCGATGCAAAGCTCTTCGCGGCCATTCTGGCGGCGCGTCTTAGCCCCCTCATGCCGGATCTCATCGATCCCGGCCAATCGGGTTTTATTCCTACTGGGCAAGGAGGTGACAACTCCAAAAGATTGCTTCGCCTCATTGACAGTATCCACCGCTCCCGCAAGACAGCTTTTCTTCTGCCCATCGACGCCGAAAAGGACTTTGATCGCGTCAGTTGGGATTATTTGTTGGCGGTCTTGCGTGGGTATGGATTTGGCGTTACCTTTCTCCGGTGGATACAGTGCCTCTATTCCTCCCTCAAGGCTTTCGTCCGGGTGAATGGCTGCAGATCAGCCCTCTTCCCATTGCCCGAGGGACACAACAGGGGTGCCCTCTCTCCCCACTACTATTTGCGCTCTACCTGGAGCCTTTTGCGCAGCGGATCAGGGTGAATCAGGACGTGGTAGACCTCAAATTCGGAGCGGATGTCCACAAACTTAACTTGTACGCAGATGACGTAATACTCTCGCTTACTCAGCCGGGGAGGGCCCTGCGGGCGTTGCTGGACGAGCTTGCGGCCTTTGGGCGCCTCTCAGGTTTTAAAGTAAACGTGACGAAATCCCAGATCTTGAACCTCTCAGTTCCTCCGGCTGAGGTTGCAGCGTTGCAGCGGGACTTCTCCTTCCAGTGGGCGCAATCAGATATCGATTACCTGGGGTTCAAAGTGGCGCCGACTATAGCCCAAACGGTGTCACGGAATTACTCTTGGCTTTTGGCACATACGGCCAAAACGCTGGATGCCTGGTCTCGCCTCAAACTGGCCTGGATTGGAAGAGTTGCGGCGGTTAAAATGACGGTGCTACCTCGCATCTTGTACATTTTTCAAATGCTCCCGCTAATACCGCCTCCCGGGGCACTGAAGAAACTGCAATCACTTATTACCCGATTTGTGTGGGAGGGTAAGAAACCGCGCCTCTCTCTAGTGCAAATGACGACTCCGAAGATGCAAGGGGGACTGGGTCTCCCACTAATTAGAGCTTACTATCAAGCGGCGTGTTTGCGCTTTATTGTGGAATGGAACAGAACATGGTCCAGCAAGCACTGGAATTTCATGGACCAGTCGGTTGCGGGAGTGAACATATGGCAGGAGTTATGGCTACCCCATAGACACAGAACGTGGGGATTATATTCTTCTCCGGTCACCTTGCCAACTCTTAAATTCTGGGACAGTGTAGCCGTAAAGAAAAGGTGGACCTAATTTCTCTCGCAGATGACCCCCATTGTCGACAACCCAGATTTCCCTCCGGGACGAGCGTCGGTTGTGTTTCACAGATGGCGGGAGGAGGGGTGCAAGAGGGTGGGATCCCTTTTTGATACTGAGGGTTTGATCCCGTTTGTCCAACTGCGGAAGGACTATGACTTACCATCCTCGGATGCATTCTCCTATAGCCAGGTTGCGCATTGGGTCACTGCGCCAGCTAACTATTCCCGCATGTCCCGACCTCTCACACCATTTGAAAAATGGCTAGTATACAAGAAGGACGACCACAGACTTATTTCATACTTGTACGCCATGCTGATAGCACACTCCGTGCGTCTTCGCACTAAACCAAGGTGCGATGGGAGACTGAACTGGGCAGACCATTGACATCCAAGGAGTGAGACTATGTAATATATAGAGCGCATCATACCGCCCATAGTACAGCGGGGACGGAATCTGCCTTTAAAGTAGCTACCTATTGGTACTACACTCCGGCGCGGATACACTCCTGGGACAACAGCAAAACCGATCTCTGCTGGCGGGGATGTGGTGCAACGGTAACCTTGGTGCATCTGTTATGGCATTGTGCAAAACTAGTCCGCTATTGGGAGGCGGTTCTTGTAGACATTGATGCTGCTTTTCAGATTGCGCTGCCGCTCTCTCCAGAATATACACTGCTAGGTCTTCCCCATTCCAAACTTCCCCGCTCAAATCTATTAGAGGTAGACAGATTGCATTGGCATTACTAGCGGCAAGGCAGGTTATATTGGCAAAATGGGGCACGTCAACAACTCCAGATCCCTGGATTGGGTGCATCGTTTGTGACAACTGCTGGCTATGGAGCGTATGTCGATGAGTGTGGATGACAAGGGCAAGGACTTTGTGAAACTCTGGGCACCCTACTTACAAATACTCATGAAGGATATGAGGGAGGTGACTTACCCGAAATACTTGCAAATCCTTAAGCTCATACCGTTAGAACCACTGACTAGCGACTAGATTCCACTGAGCGCTGATTGAGCCCAACCCGACCCATTGCTTTTGGAGAAAGCTTAGAGAATGGGCAGAACTGATGCGGAGAAAAGTGAGGGTGGAGGGAGATGGGGTTTCAGTGTTTACTTTTTTGTTGTATTGTTATTACCCCTTAAAAGGGTAATGGTACTGTTGCAATGAGTGATTGCTCCCCACGCGGCCAGTCTCCGGGTTGGTGGCCAGGAAGCTGTGAATCGTCATAGGCACTTCGCGCTGCCGGCCTTGGGATGTAGGCAGAATAGCTGTGTTTATCTCTACCGTGACCTGCTTAATAAAAATGATTGATTCTAAAAATGAAGGTGTTCCCAATATTAAGTGATGCAGGACACCCTAGTTACTTCCTTTCTTTAACTTCAATTAACCTTTAAATTAAGACTTGCATGTTAATTTTAATGTTTTTTTAATGATTATTATTTATTAATTAGTTTCCAGCGAAAAGTACAAAACCATAACAATGGTGACCATGGCATAGGAAAAAAAGATCGGTACATAGCGACACAACTCCAATTAAACCAAGTCCCTAAGCTCCACAGCTAGCAATGTTGAATGAAATGAAATAAAATTAAGGTTTTTTGTAGAGCGCATGTTTGCCGTGGTGTCTTAGCGCTTACTGCCATAGAGTACAAACAGAGACCGGCCAGCTGATTAGATACAACTAAATAACCAGGTTTTGAGTTCCTTCTAGAGCTGTAATAGATTGCTTTGGGTTCTAAGGTGCAGGGGCATGGAATTCTATAACCTTGGGGCTAAGTGTCGGAAGCTTCGTCCTCCCCATTTCATCGTCTTTACCCTTGGGACTACCAACAGAGACGCCGATGCAGAGCGAAGGCATCTCTTTGGGGTGTATCGCTTAATGTATTGGCTGATATGTCCAGGTCCCACCCGTGCAAGGTCTTGTGCAAAATACACATAGAGTTGAACTGGATCCTAGCCGAAATGGGTAGCCAGTGTAGTTGTTCTCGGATGACTTGACTAATGGGACTGAATTTGGGTAGTTTTAGTAAAAGTCGGGCGGCAGCATTTTGTAAAGTCTGTAATTTATGTATTACACTCTTTTTGACTCCAAGGTAGAGTGAATTACAGTAGTCAATCAGGGCCGTAACGACCATTTTCCTAAAGGGCATGGGGATGAAAGGGGGAATTTTCCAAAGGATTTTCAAGGTATAGAACTGCTGCTATATAATGCTGTTAACCTGGTCAGATAGGAGAGTTCTGTAGAAAAAAAGCTTTCGGATTTAGGATACAGAATGAATATATTGTCCTCACTGGGAAGGAAGCCAGGTGAGGAACTATATATTTCTGATCAAAAGTTGATAAAAGGAAACATTGCAATCTGTCAATGAGGAAATTAGTACATTGAAAGCTAAAACATAAATAGAGTAACATACCTCATTTGCCCCCAAAAGCTAGTCCTATGTTGTATATATTTCCAACTTTTTGTGTTTGTCCAACTTGAGAAAAATGGGGGGAGGAATATCGAAAAAAAATAATTGCCATCTTCTTATAATGTCCTATACACATCAGGAAGTTATGGGTAGAATCTGCCCTGTTTTGCTTACATCCTAATACAAACATATACATATAACAGGTTATCAAAAAGTTAATTCATAACAAACAGGGAAACAATGCAAGGCAAGAACATTTGTGTTATACTTACCTTCTCCTTCAATGATTAGGTGATGACGATCCTCTGGGCCAATCAGGATATTCCTCAAAACACTGGAGATCAGAAGTAAAGTAAACTTGTGGAGACACATAAAAAGTTTTTTTCATAAGGCTCTCAGGTCAGTGAAGTACTGTTATATCAAATAATGATCCAACAGTTCTACAAAAAGATCTCCGGTAAAGTGCCCCCTTGGGGTTTCCCATTGGGAATTGCAGTGCTGGCCCTACAAGGAGCTTGCCCGATGATGAAGCATGACACCCAAATGGGTGAGTGAGGGCATTTGCTCCTATTAAAGCATATTCCCCCCTCTGATAAACTGTATCTATACACACTTCTTCCGCCGTCTTCAAAAGGACCTGCATATTCTTGTTGGATCAGAGGGGAGCAGTGCCAAGATTGAAATAATTGAGAACTACAAATCTGTGCCATGATGCTCTCCTACACAACAAAATGGAAGCAGGGTAAGTGTCATTTATTGACATTGTGTCTTTTTATTACCCTGAGATGTCACTCACTACTAATAATAATGAAGGTGAACATTTCTGGGAGGAAATTCTTGAAGGTCATGAGGATGTTTGCTCATGTTACCTAGAACGAACAAAGGCCCCTGGGATCCAAGTAAAATATTGGGCTTGCATGAAGGGGTGATCCCAGTACGGCAACATGAGGCAGCCCAATTTGCTCTTGTGCTTTCAGGGCAGAAACCTACAAAGCATTTTGTCATTCCCCCTTCCATGTGCAGAGTGAGATTGTGTTAGGGCTCTGAACCACAATCCGAATAAGGCCTATCCAACTGGGGATTTTCTGCTTTGAATAACCTTCTGCAACTGGAGAGAGGCTTGTGGTGTGAACTCCTGCTCAACATTTCGCTTGCTTCAGGCCAGTAGAAGTAGGAGGAATTTGGATGTTTTGAAGTTTGTGTTGTTTCTGCTAAGGTAGCCAGCCTTGATTTCTCTTTGGCTTCCTTCCATCATCAGGCGTTTTTTGGTATTAGGCAGTATCTCTGCCTCTAAATAAATAAATAAATAAATAAATAGTGCATGACTACAGCTTATGTCACCAATTACTATTCTAGCGATTTTGGCATCTTCTTACTCATTGAAAGCTATTGCTGCCTAGCACATGTCGCCATAAGGATTACTGGGCCTTCTGTGATTACCGCCCTTTTTGATGTGAAGGCATAGCATTCCCCTACCACTGTGGCTAAGCTGGGAATTCCTTATTAGAATCATAGTCTTCTACCTCTCACATACCCTCACCCATCTCACCCCCTGGTGCTGCGTCCCATAACGTAAGCCATACCTCGTTAGTCAGCACGCATAACATAAAAACACATTACACATAAGCTGAAAGAAAATCAACACCCTTCCAACCACACACCCTACATGTTGTAGCTTGCTATCTATGTTGGTTAAGTGCTTCTGCGCCTCACAAATGGGTAGTAAGCGCTATACAAATGCTACAATATCATACAATATTTTAATTGGACCGATCGACGTAGGACACACTTGAAAAGTTAAAATCACATAAACATTAATTAGAAATGCTTCCAAATTGCTGCTGTGTGTCACACAGCATTGAATATTAACCTAAAAGGCTGCTTGGTGGGGTACCCTGGCTTCTGTTGTGATCAGTGTGCAACCTCGAGCAGGCTAGCTGACATAACTGTGGCATGGAAGTTGAGACCTCTCATCCTTCGGGTAGCATTTCATAAGTGCACCTATTTAATTGTTCACTTAACAGGCTGACGGGTAGGTGGGGTGGGTTGGTGTGGACTGGAGTGGGGTGGATTGGAGTGGGGTGGATTGGGGTGTATGCACGATTATGGCATCATTTCAGAAAATACACATAAGAAAGAATCAATGTCACTTTGCAATAAAATAATCCTCATCTTTTGAGAATAGCGCCCACAAGCAACAACAAAAGAAAACATGAGTGCAAAGTAAGAAAAGAAGACTAGACAAAATAAAAGAAACTTAACTATAGAAAAAATAAATTTGCAATTTGGTTTGTCCTGCTGGGAAAGTTGTTGCCAGTCACATGCCTTCTGTTTGAAGTGCACTAAAAGTTAAATAAAACCAAATAGAACCTCAATCACGTCTGGAGCAGAGGACGGGCATTGAATCAAACAGTGCTTGGTCCCTGCTCCACAGAGAGGAATGGAAATGACATTAGTTCTGCCTTAACAAATTATGAACTAGCAAAATACAAGTGATGCCAAAGGTATTCAAATTTAAACGTAATTATTTAGGGAAACAGATACCATCAATTATCTATCTCCAACATACATATTTATACTGACTCAATCAACTGTCCCATTTTTATGTTCATCTTATGGCTAATTTTCTAAAGAAAAAACAAAAAACAAAACACATAAATGATATGTAGTCTTCATGTAATAATCTTTAAAGAATCGTTTTCAGATCTTCAGTATTTTGGTCATACATATCAAAAAAATCACACAATATATATTCTTGTGTCGAATAATTTTCAACAGGACATACAAGCAAAATAACAAATAAAGTTAAACAATCGTTGACACTTGATCCATGGGTTATGTCTGAAGCCCAAACATTTGCAACATAAGGAAATTTGGTAATGTCTCTTGTAACCTTAATTCCTTTTTCGAACACCAAAAATACATATATATAGGAGTCAATGAAGCACAACTGAATGTTTTTGTGGCTCCTCAAGTCAATCCAACTCCTAGGGAATGTATCCCATATTGCTTCTAAATCAAACAAAGGGTGTCGAAATCAATGGTAAACTGTCGACGCGTTTCGGCCTGTCAAGCAGTTTCAGGCCTCATCAGGACAATGGGCAAACAAAACACGCAGTACTTTACCTAAGACAAAAATCAAAAAGTACAATAAATATACATCTAAAATAGTCACATTATCATGACAGGTAAATTCACGGACACAGGTACCCTAGGGTGCCACTACCATTCTAGAGGGAGAGATTCCTTGAGGTTGGGGTCTCTTAATCATTATCACACCTAAATGAAATGTGAATGTAGTAAAAACCACCACCATGTGAATATATTCGAAACTTAAAAAGACCAAATTACTGGTCTCACTCTTCCTTCAAACCTAAGGACACCATTTTATCAAACATCCAAACAATGTTCCAGAAATCACACCAAACCACCCTATGTGGAACTACGTACGTTACCTACCGCATTCAAAACTGGTGAAAATCCCAGCCTTGTTTCAAGATCGTTTATACAATTATATGTCATACCAAGAGTATCATATGGCCATTATCCATTTCGGCGGTACAGCCTGCAATATCAATGTGCACAAAATAAAGCTGTATCTAACTCAATCAAGTCACAAAAAGGCAAAAATCTATCTGTATTAAGACGCATCTATCTTCTATAATTATATCCCCTCTTCTGAATTCTGACAAGTCCAAAATGGCATGGTCGACAACCAATTCGAAATGTCATATAGTGCATGGCTAATGATCGTTGGCCCTCCTCTCTTAAGTCTACAAACTGTCAAATACAAAAACATATGTAGATCGGTCTTTAATAACATTACATGTCATCACTATATCAACCTTGCCGCTATTGTTGTCGGTGTGTGAGAGCACGCTGTTGACTACTAGGGAAACTTTAAAAAAAAAAAAAAAAAAAAACGTACACATGACGAATAACGTCGTACTGCACTCCAAATATCCACTGTACCTTACATCCAAAATGCGCGACTTCTCCAAGTTATGGGGTCCGCACGGAAACTTTATCCAAGGAAACGTCTGCAACGGGAAGCGTCTCTAAATCACGTCAAATGGTATCTATCCACTTGTTCCTCACAGTCTCACCGGAAAGAACATCCTGTAGCAACAGCCTACCGTGGATATCCGCGCCCCTTTCAAACAAACGGCATCAAAGAGGGACCAACGATCAAGAGAGACGAGCCCAAACTAAAATGGCCGCCACTCAGCCTGAAAGTCACGTCTTTCCAACGAACCCATTAGAACGGCATATTACTCCGAGCCCCAATCTGACTACAAACAGGACTCATGTCAACCTGAGGTACCAATCAGAAGCATGCACTAAAGTAACCACCATTAACAGCCAAATTATAATTACCCGAAAAAATATTATAATAATATACCAAAAGTGTGACAAATCTTATATAAATAGTCACCCGTGTGAGACCGTGCCCCTCTCACAATCTATAGTCTCATTTTATAGGAACAGCAGAAATTGACTGTGGCATTCCATTAAAAGTGTACATAACATACAAAAAATTACAATCAATCAGCAAGCTGTTTATCTAACACATTGTCTCATTCAGAATGTACACAACAACACCTCAACGTACTACTACACCTACATCGATGAAAATCAAGGTAAATTCTCCCTTTAGAACTTTCAACCTATTAGGGACCATATTTCATCTCTATCGTTCAGTCCAGTTTTAGAGGTTTGGTATTTCTCAATAAGTCTTGCCTCCAGTTGGTTAAGTTTAGTCTCAGTATCTGTTTTGTTTCTGTTTGAAACCACACATAATACTGACCAATATATGTCATTAAATGAGTGGTTGTATGTCTGGTAATGATTGACCAAAGGGGCCCCTAGGGTCAAACATTTAATTCTGGATTTATGCTGTAGGATTCTCGCCTTAACAGCTTGGGTCGTCTGTCCAATGTAAAAGCGATTGCATGGACACATGATGCAGTAAATAAAGTTTTTTGTATTACAGTTAGAAAATGCTTCTGGATGTGTGAGTGTCCATTAATCTTGACCTCTTTAGAGTCATTCGTCATCTCACACGCCACACAATTATGGCATCTGAAATGACCAACTATTGGGGGTAATTTGAGTAAGTCCCTAGTAGTAGTAGATGCTGGTTTTGTGGGATTACTTTTGTCTCTTACCAATTGATTGCGCACATTTGAGCCTTTCTTAAAAGCAAAAAGTGGTTTTGGTATTTCAATATCCCCTAGCAGTTTCCAGTTGTTTTGAATTATCTTTTTCACCTTGTTCGCTCTCGGGTCATAGGTCAACACACACGTTAGTGGGGTTTCATTTTGCTCTTTAACTTTTGGTATCAACAAGGTCTCACGGGGCGTGAACCATGCTCTTTTGAGTGCCACTTTGGTTAATCTCTTGGGGTATCCTCTAGAAATCAATTTCTCTTTCAGGTGGTTGGCATGTAGAAAGTATTGATCTTTATTACTACAATTTCTTCGAATTCGAATTATGAGGCTGTAAAGAAAAGTGCCAGGCAAATCAACAAATGGTAATCAATGGGCAGGCTCCAAGCCCTTTTATGTATACAACAGTGTCTCGCAAGCAAGACGAATGATGTAGTGCATGCTCTTGCAGGCACAACTCTAAAAAGGGTCAGAGTAGCAATAAAAGATGTTCAACAATCACGTGCTCAGACTCATTTTGATCTCTTCGGAGATCAAAAAGAAGATAAAAAAAAGCAGTATGTTTAAGGACCCTTTGCGGCTTTTACAAAGGAACTGATTGGGGGCGGGGGCCTACAGATAAAGGGTGGCCCTGACTGGAGTAATAAACCGGAATGCATTTATTCCTTTGCACATTACACTGGACAGGTTTTTCAATGTCTTTCCACTCGTCATATCAATAAAGTTGCTTGCCATTTCTACATCTGAAAAGGCAGGCAACAAGGTTTCCTGGCTGCTGGCTGACAGCATGTCACGCTCTTTCAGAACAAGAAACCTTGTCTTGCTACAGTACTTCCTTTCTGTCTTTCGCCGCACCCCACCCTCACTGCCCTATTAAACAAGACCCAGGTGCAGCACTCTCCATGGGCTGTCCAAACTGTATCTATGAATGCTCCTACACGTAATTAGATGAGAAGACAAGAAATGGCTAATTCACAGCCCTGGGGCATAAGTGAGGGACTCAAAGTGTGTCACGGCGCAGTTAATCTGCTTCATTCATGAAAAGAAGGGCCTGGGAGCTCCCTGCTTGGGAAATTGGGTGGTAATCAGGTTTTCCGCACTAATCTGCATTTACTAGACACCCCGCTGGTGGCCTAGGCTGGGAAGCAAACATGCTTGTTCCTCTGTGGAATACAAATTTAGTGAACTACCAGTATAGCACTGCAAGGCCAAGGACAGGGCCCCCGTGTCTTGGGCCTCCCAGCACTACATAATGGTTACAAGGCCCTTCGACTGGGGTCCTCCATCTGGACCTTGCAGCCTGACAGAGCACTTAGAGGCCCACCTGCCCTGGACTTTTCCAGACTGGATAATGGCCAAAGTCCCATTGAAAGAGCCCCCACACTAACCTTGCAGCCTGATCCAGTGCTTCAAGGCCCAGGAGATGATGACCATCTACCCTGTGCCTCGAATCAGTAGCGAGACACTTTGCTAAACACTGCCCTACTGTGCCAGTCTGATCTGGATGTTCCCTCATCCACCTCTCCTTACCTGTTAATGCCCGGCTGGTCCTGGAAACAAAAGGGCCTTCTGTTGCCTGGAAACAGAATACACAAAGGGCAGGCAAGACTTCTCCACAGGTTTTTAAAAGAGGTGTTTCCCCGCCCTTGTCCCTGAGAGTCAACATAATTTTTGGCTTTGCTGCTGTCACGTCCCCTACCCAGTCATTTCACTCCCCCTACTATTGCACTCCCAGGAATGCCACCAGGCCCTGACCAGCTCACTTATAAATGCATTAGTATTGTGATCGGGTTGGGGTGGGGGCCATGGAGGAGCAGGTGGGCTGGATATAAAAGTGTGGCCTTTCACACAGAAATGGGTCCCCATGTTTTTGAGCTGAGCGTGGGGCCCTGGGCAGCTGTCCACACTGCCCATGCCAAGCACCAGCACTGTCTACCGGAAACAAAGTAAAAGATCTGGGGAACATGACAAGGACTGGCTCTCACTGTGATTTACATATCAACTTTATCATAAAGTGTGACTACAGGGGTGTCCTTTTAAGAGGTGTCATTGGAATATACTTCCATATTTATATCACAGTATGCTACAGGATTGAAATGCTTTTATAGATTTGCTGTGATTCACTATATACATTCACAAAGTGTACATTTTACTGATGCATATCAAATTTCTGGTTGATATGCAGTGTTTTTGCCTGTCAACCACCTACTGTAAAAAACAAGCTTGTGTTTTGTGTTTGTTGTTTGCAAATGCACCAGCCATTCATTGCTCTCCCTT
This sequence comes from Lissotriton helveticus, assembly GCF_964261635.1. Lineage (NCBI taxonomy): Eukaryota > Metazoa > Chordata > Amphibia > Caudata > Salamandridae > Lissotriton > Lissotriton helveticus. Next base: position 207,245,901 of record NC_136063.1, on the reverse strand, counting down.
CCTATTGATAAACATGCATTAATATATAACCCTTCGGCAGGCGTATAAGCCTGTGCTACCTTGTTTTGATAAATGTTGTTTTTATCATATACGGTCTTAGAAAACCTTGACTGGCAGGACCAGGCAATCAGAACACAGAGACGAACAGACAGGGGGGGGTACTAGCATTCATCCTGACAAAAGCCACGGACCCTGAGTGGTAAACACATTGAGGACTGAAACATGTTGCTGTCAAACAGGGTGTAAGGACATATTATCTTTTATAGAACACCCATATAACTTTTAACCGAACCAGGAGCACCTTAAATTAAAGGAACATCTGGGGGCACCCTAGGGATTCCTATTTTATAGTATCCAGACCCCCATCGCAGATAATATCAAGAGTTACCTGAAATATGGTAGTGATCATCCTGGACTATAGGGACCAGGATGAGACCAGATGATGGAGCATGACACTAATAGGGTGTGCAAGGGTCACACAAAAACCGTAGGGGCATTGAAATTGAGGTCAATGAAAAAGCCTGGACTTTCATCCAGGAGCAAAGGTACAGTTCACTTTGTGGTGGTTATGCATTATTAGGGAGACAGTAACCTATGATCTTCTCTTGGCTTAGAGTAACCTCTCTTTCCACTCTAGAGAGTGTCTTGAAACACTCCATGGAAATTGTGTAAACAATAGATTGTTCAGTGTACATATCTTCCCTCAATCAAAGGGAGAAGAAAATTCACCAAATAGGTGTTTTTATGAAATCAACATCCACAAAGGCTGAACAAACAGGCTTGAGCTATTTGGGTGAAATAGTATTCTCAAAATGTTCAGCTCCACCACTAATTAGTGATAGCAACTTAACACAAGGTGTAGCACAGAGTGAGAGCTGGAACACGCTAAGCAATTTCATCATTGACCTCTGACCAAATCCATATGGATCCACAGGTTCAACGGGTCCACCATCTTTCTTCCAGGGTAGCTGACCTTCTTTAGGATGAGGTGGTTGAGGGGAAAGAAAGAGACAAGAAAGGAACTGTGGAAAGACTCAGGGGGGAGTAGCAGCCTGCAGCAGGTTCAAGAATCAACAACTTCAACCAGGGACCAGCAGAATATGAACCTTGTAGCTAAACTTATGCCATTCACCTTTTCAAAGAAAGAAAAGGATGTCTTCAACAAAGGCCTAGGTTTTTTCCCTACAATAAATGTACAATAAATTCAAGTTACAATGTGAGATTGCGGAGGTCTTCCGCAAAGTTCGAGTTCAAACATTCTTTAGGAACTCATGATGAAACACATACATTAAAAGAATGTCCTCCTTAAAGCCTTCGCCTCCATCCAGCAGGAGTTTGAGCTAGCTAATACTGAATATTTCCGCTACCTACAGGTCTGCCATGCGTTGCAGATGTATATACCATGCGGCGATTCGCCCCCAGACTCCTCCCCATTGGATAATAGGTTGTTAGATGGGTACCTACCCACAAAAGCAATCTCACTAACCTATAAGAAACTTATCAACCACAGAGGGGATCCACTACGCCAGACGAAAGGTAAATGGGAACAGGACAGGATCATTTTGGACGATGACGACTGGACAGAGGCAGTGGCCTCCCCAAGGGAGGTAGCCATCTCAGTTAGACTACGCCTCATCCAGCTCAAGATACTCCATAGAGTATACATAACGAGACCTTGCATGGTGAAAATGGGAGGAGCAAGGGGAGTGAATGTAGAAGGTGGTGTGGCCAGACGGGTACGTTCTTCCACATACTATGGGAATGTGACCGCATACAGCGCTACTGGAGTAACATTCACACAGTAATGAGTGACGTATTGAAAAAGGTTGTCCATCCAGAAGCAAAGAGATGCCTGTTAAATGTGTGGGAGCCCACAGACCTGAAAGGGGCACAGAAAACATGGGGGACGTTTGGCCCTATGATAGCCAAACGAATCATTGCACAACTATAAGGAGCTGATCACGCCTGGATAGCCAAACTAAACATTTCACAACTCTGGGGAGCTGATCACGCCCCAACCGAAGAGGCCTGGAAAAGGGACATGGACTGGTGTATGTTTAGGGAAAAGACAGTGTATCTGGCAAGGGGCTGTTCCCGTAAATGGGTTTCCATCTGGAACGAGTGGAATATATATTGAGGATCCATCTGTACACCCCCCAACTGCCAGACATAGATGTCCAAGACTCACCATAAATGCTGCATGTAAACATAGTACTAATCTTGAATGTATCAACCCACATGTGTATTTATGCATACCTTATGATGTGATGTACCACAGTGATTGACTTTAACCTGTTAATAAAAAGAATTATCAAAAAAAAGAAAGTCCTTCTTTAACCCTCCAACAATTATGATGCCTCTTGAGGTTATAGCATTTGAGCGAGCAATAGTAAGGCATGCTGAAACATTGGATACCAAAAAATACACATAGACCTTGAAAGGAGTGAAGATATAGTCATAAAACCTGCAGACAAAGGCCGGAAATAGTTATCCAGACCAAAGAGAATTACTTATTAGACTGCACAAACGTGTTGAATGACCAATGAAATTACAAAGTTCTAACAATAGATCAGGCTAGGAAACTATAGGTGCAAATTCAAAGAATAGTCAACAGGGCATACAAACTGTAGTGGATTGACAAAAAAGAGGCAGATTTCCTCATAATTGAAAATACACGTTTGCCATAGCTATACACACTGTCCACAATTCAGAAACAGCGGGACCCGGTTCCTGGTTGTCATATTATCTTTGGGATTGGCTTGATCCTGGAACCCTTATCAACTTTTATGAATTGGTTTCTACGTCCACTATTAATGTCAAATCCTTTATATAAAAAGGACACAAAACATTTGTTTAACACTTTACAGGGAATAGATTTGTATTCTAAAACAAACTACATGATAGGGCTTAATGTGAACACACTATATATAAGTATTCCACAGGACAGAAGTCTAAAAAAAAAAAAAAAGCACTTTTGAAACACAGGCCATGGCACTGGAAACCCCTCATTAAATTCATTATGACACTTGGAACTCTCATATAAAAAAAGCTACTTTGAATTTGAGAGCACAGTTAATGAAGAACAGCATGGGACTTCTATGGGCAGTACGTTTGCCCTAAGTCTGGCATGTTTATGTGTACATGCATTCATACAGAAATATCTATGTGCCAACAATCCCTACCATGCATGTAAAACTATGGCATAGATATATTGATGGTGTGTTTATTATATGGCATGGCTCAAAAGATAAATAGTTGAGTTTTTAGACTAGATTGACAAACAAAATATCTACTTGAAATTCAAATTGACAATAAATACCATTTCTTGCCCATGTAAGTAGATCAGAGGAGGGAACACTGATAACTAAGGTGTTCTCCAAGCTCACAGACAAAAATAGTCTACTGCACTTCAACACCGCTCACCCTTGTGCACTTAGAGAAAACTTACCAGTAGGACAATTCCTGTGGATTAGGGGAAACTACTCTGAACCTCCAGACTACAGAGCAGAAGCTAAGACGCTTAGAAATGAACTAATTGACAGAGGTTAATGAAAGCAGAGAAGCTTGCTATCTGACTGCAACGAAAGGGAACCACAGCAAATATTATGTGTAAGTACATACACCAACACCTCTAATGCATTGAAGAGTATTATAAAAAAAGGTGCATACTAAACAGTAACTGCCTCAACTTCAAGAGCCCTCTGTTTTCCTTTAAGTGGAAGACCAAAATTATAGACAGATTAGTCGGTACAAGGCAAAAAAGAAAGGACAGACAAGACCAGAATACACTACTGGTTTACCACTGATAAAGGGCCATTTTCGATGTGGGCAGGGTTCAGTTTGTGCACCTACTACAGACACTAATAGCATCGATTTAGGATTAAAGCACCCCTGGGAAAAAGTGTTGCCACACAAATTGCAATTCCTTTTAGCCAGTTCACTGCCATGGGAGGGCTTTTGTCCAACCGGTGTATACATATCTAGCTCCTGGCCGGCAATATTAGGTAGAACAGCAAACACCCCCGCTGAGGCTTACTTGTTGTAATAGCCACCCCTAACATAATCAGCACAGGGGTCATCTTAATATTTGTTCCCATTATTTCTGATATAACACTACTCACGGTTTCCCAATACCGTTCAAGCCTTGGGCAAGCCACAAAAACATGTTCATCATTTGCTTCAAGAAGCCCACATCTTCTACATTTAGACGTCGGGACCTTTACAAATCTGGCAACCTTCTGGGGTGTCCAATTCAATTTATATTTAGTGTGAAAAAATGGTTTCTCATTAAGTTGGCTGGTTTAACCATAGAGTATAAAAAATCTATGGATATGTGCCACAGATAGGACAGTTATTGCCCTGGTATCATCTCCTCCCATATCTTCTGTGTTATCAGCAATCTCCTGTCCTCAGCATCTAATAATTTCCAGTACCAAATGGTAGCTTCTCAGCCTTTAGATTTCACGTCTTGCATAGGGGATTCTTCCTCCCAGGTGTTGTTCTATCCTTGAATATCTCTTTTGTACCAGGCTTAAAGCTGCATACCCTTAAATCTCCCACCAGGTGGCTATCCCTGCCCTCCTGAGGGGGAGACTTAGACTGTCCAACAAGCATTCTGGTATACCAGGAGAGTCCCAAATTGGTGAAAACACAGAGTAATAGCTTATCTCCAAAACTTTTTTTTTAACTCTGACCCATAATTTGAGTGCAGCTCTTATTACCTAAATTTACTTTTTTGAAGAATATCGGGGCTCTGAACTTATAAAAAAAACCTGTAGCTCCCCATTCTGTGATCATTTCTGTCAACATCCTCCCTCAAGATGATCTATCTAGAGTCTCCAGAATCATCCTACATTTCTTGAATTGAAAGGCCATGCAATACAGGTTTAGATCTGGGAGCACCAGACCTCCTTGCCTCACTCTTCAAGAAGGCAGATTTGTATCGGCCAATTTCATTATTGAATACCGACTATAAAGTCTTAACAAGTTTATTTGCGGGCAGATGGCCAAAGTAGCTCTGCACTTAATACATCCAGATCAAAAGGGTTTTATTCCAGGGTGGCAGATTCATGAGCTCACTCAACAGTTATTAGCATCAATAGATTTGGCCACCACACATTCTGTCTCATTGGCGGTAGCTACAATTGATGCTGCCCAGGCATTTGACAGAGTGTGTTAGGCATATCTTTGGGAGGCTCTGGCGATGTTTGGTTTTAGCAAATGTTATTTTACAACTCATCAGAAACTGCATGAAAATACGTCTGCTCAAATTTTATTTAATGAGGCATTGACAAAGAGCTTTGAAATCAGTAGAGGTACGAGGCAGGGATATTCCCTCTCTCCCCTACTTTTTGAAATATACATCGAGCCATTTTCCTAACTTCTTAGAAGGGACCATCAAGTAATTCCTTTTACCTGGTAGCACTATGATAGTAAGATACCTTTGTATGCTGACGATCTTATCGTTTATACATCGAACCCCTCCCAGACTATAGGGCAGACTCCATTCAATTGCAAGATATTGACAGTAATAAAATGTGTTGTTTAGGACAGTCCTTTTAAGGGACACATTATACACAGTTCAGGATGCGGTCTCAAGTGACAGTGTGATTTCAATCAGGTACAGCAGAGACATGCTTAACAGGCACAGGGAGCACTACATATTATAGTGTGATTGCAATCGGAAGAGGTGGGGAGCACTACATCTCTCAACAACTGAGCTCTGTAGTGCATGTTTTTAATTTATTAGTACCTCTGAGTGGGTGTTAAAGGGATAATTATGCAAAAAGAAAAAGCATTACTTATGTTCTAGTATTACTGAAATCTACATTTTGGAAGCTCCATTATATCCTAAAGCTATTTTCACAGTTTGTAGCAGTCTACCTTATAATGTGTGTAATGCAAAAATAAATACATGTTCTGTCACAAGTGGTGACCTTGTAACACTAAAAATCCACAAACCACTATTCCCTACTGCACCAACAGAATTTAATTCTGTGAACACGCAGACCTCTGCAGTGCATTAACTAATAGAGGTTTCCAAATGTAGTACAGTGCATTTTTCCACTGGGTAAAGTGTTGTAACATTTCTTTTTGATTTAAGCTACCCATTGTTCTATATGTAGCTACCTGATGGTAAAAGACCAACAAAACTAGCTAAATATTTTGGGGCTGATTTATGAGAGGCTTGGGCAGCCGGAGCATCATTATGTTTAAGCTCCTGTGGCACAAGCGTCGCAATCGTATCTATGAGGTGACGCAAAGTCACCCTGTGTGGCTGAATGGCCTTATACGTGTGGAGTAAGAAAAAGCAGCGCAAGTCGCAGCCTTGCCTCAGTCTGTCAAATAGGAGCTCCATGGGCATTGCGACGGGTGTTCCCAAGCAACACACATGGATTTTGACACTGCCCCAGATTTATAAAAACTATGTAAACCTGGGACAGCGCCAAAACCTTATGCATCCCCACAGCAGGCGTAATGAGGAAAAATGTTTTCAAGTCTCCTTGTATTTTTTCTCTTTCCATGTGTGCTGCATTCTGCAGCTCACAAAGGAAGAGGAAACCCCCTCTCAGGGCACCCTCCAGCACAAAAACAATCCTGCCTACATTGGCGCTGGGCAGCCATTTGTGCGCCAACTAAGTGGGAAAGGACAGGAATGCACGATATTTCACAAATAAGGTGCATCCTTGCTCTTTCACATTGGCATAGGGCAATGCAGCAAGAAGACTTGCAGCGCTGCTCCAGGCCAATGCCTCAAACATGAGGCCATTTGTTTTTAGCCACACCTTTGACCAAGCCCCCACGCTCACTGATCTTTCGTTTAATAAACACTGTTTAATATTATTTCTTCAATGTAAAAATGATTTTCTATGGGAATTGGAGGCTTTTATGGTTGTCGATAGTTGTTAATGATGAGGAGTAACCAAGTTCTAGAAATTTAGGTCAGGAGGGGGTCCTTACGCCTAAATAATTTTGACAGGGTTGTCTAGGCATCAAAACGTTTGAAGACCTCTGCTGTAGAGGCTCCTTGCTGCTCTCATTCTGCGAATCCTGCATGCCTTAAAATACACATTCCCTGGAGATTCAGAGAGTCAATTAAGCCAGCAACCTTCGTTAAGCACCCGTCAAGCTCTCTTTGCACTTTCCTCTTGACAGAACTATCCTTTGAATCGGTGCATCAGAGTTCACGAAATGACGGCGCCCGTTCTTTCCTCACATTGAGGCTTCGCTTCTATCATGGTACCCGCCCTTCAAATGATGATATCTTAACATCGTGTGGTACCATTGGGGTGCTTACAGTGGAGCAAGTAAACACAGCTTATATGCAGGTTTTAACTAACTAAAAGTGCGTTTATAGTCCTGACCAAGCTCAGGTGATCTTTTATACCAAATTTTCACAACAGTACATAGGAACAGTGGTCCCAGTAAACAATTTATGAACACACAAAACATACAATAATTACAAAAATTAAATGGAAGAACTGTGGTTTGCTTTATGTACAGTGTTATTTAATCACACTGAACAGACATTAGTTCATAACATTTGTTTCCACAATGTCAAGCAAATACAGAGGGAAAGGAGGGGAGGGTGAGGGTATTATGGTTGAAGTGAGGATGAAAGGGTGAATGAAACAAAGTGTGAATCACAAAATCTGTTGTTTAAAAAGCAAGAGGGCACGTAACTAAAGCCAGATTATTCATAATGTATCCAAACATTAAATAGCCATGGTTTAAAACAGTAGCACAGTGATTAATCGCTGTTAGTCAAACTGGCTAGTATTACAGATGTCGACGTTTCGACCCCTAGAGAGTAGTAGGTTGTTGGGTGCCTTACGCGGGGTCTTCCTCAGGACAGGAGTGAAGGAGAAGGGGGTTTTTCCATGAAGAGCCCGTAAATGAGGCCTGAAGGGGGAGTATGGGCGCGTAGCCTCCACAGTGGCGAGCGAGAACAGACACTTGAGAGGATATAAATCCATGAAGGAGGGAAGAAAGGCCATGCCAGATTAGTCATCTGGACCTTGAAATTAGTTCAATTCTGATATAATCGCTGAGTCAGGCAAAAATGCTACGTTGGTGAAAAGTCTCGCTGCTCACAGGTCTCGTCTCCGTTCCCAGTTATGGCTGACTGTAAAGAATACAATCTGAAGGAAAGAGACGCCAATGCAAGCCTGAAGGGCTCCAGACAGTCTCCTCCGATCCCAGAAACTCCTGTGAAAAGAGGCCCTGACTCATCTGCACAAGAGGTCATTTTAGGGAAATAAATGCAGTACATGGTATTGCGCAAAGTACTAAAACATACACAGAGCTCCTTCAAATAGAAGTAGCTGGGATACACAGAGATTTAAAAAAGAATTACCCATCAGGCTCTCTAATGCTGAAACGAGGATCAGTAATGTGGAGGACTTTGCAAATACTCAGGACAAGAAGATACATCTCCCAGAGCGCTCTCTTTTAGCAGTGAGAAGAGACCTCACTGATCAGGAGGACCAAAACAGACACAGCAATCTGTGCATTTTTGGACTGCCTGAAGAGGTTTAAAACTCCTGCACCTTGGTCGCTGATTTCCTAATTTTTGGGATCCCAGAAGTATCTCAACTATCATTTGTTAAAGATTTTGAGATTGAGAGGGCTCCTAGGATACCAACTTTCAAAAGTAAGAACATTGTAGCTCTGCATCCTCTAATATTCAAACCACTACGCCACCAACACACTGAACAAATCTTGGCACGAATGAGGAAGATTATATCTATTACGTGGAGGGGTCACAAAATCTCACAAGATTTTGCAAGAGATAGGGTCAAACATCGAAAACGTTTTTGGCTCTTTGACAAAGGCTCACGAATATGCAGATCCCTTCTTCATTTCCAAGTCCTTCCAAGTTCAGAATCATCTTCAAGAGTCACCCACATGTTTTTACAGAGCCTTCGGATCTAACCACATTCTTAGATAACAAAACAAAAAGGCTAATGGATGCAGGTTCTCCTTAAGATGTTTCTTAAGGGGGTCTATAAACTACATCTCCGAACCGCTCGGGATGGGGGGGCCCAATGTGGTGAGGCATCATTTGCTGATATACATAGGTTGAAATGCTACTTATTTTAAGCTTAAGGTTCTGTGGGTATTTACCCTATACTTCACCACTTACAATACATTTAAAAGTTATTTTTTGAAATGTGGGTTATCCACTCTTGAGGTTTTGCTGTTAGCTCAGTGTTACTGTTGATATATATCTTTTTGCTCTCACGTATGGTGACTGTTTTGGAGTGCAGTCTCTCCTTGGCCCCTGCCTCCCCCTCTGCTCCGGACTTGTGAGAACTGTGACAGTCATAAATTCCCCAACTAGCTACTTCTGCTCTTAAGCAGGAGCACTTGCTTTTGGCACCTTTGTCCAAGCTGGATTACAGTATCACCTGCTACTCCCTAATGGCCTCTCTTAATATAATCTCCTTGAATAAGAAGGGGTTATATCATCCAGTGATAAGAAAAACAATTCTAGACTATTGTAAAGATCTATGTGGCGACATTGTACTATTACAGGAAACCAAATTTGGCTTCAAGGAAGTTCTTCTCATGAGAAACGGATGGGTTGCTGATGTCACATGCTCTGAATCACAAAAGAAGAAAAATGGGGTCCTCACCGTTCTTTCCAAAAAATCAGGGCTTTAAATTATTACATCGGAACACGACTCTAATGGTCGTTGGCTGCCATCCAGGCTATACAATGGTGTTAAAAGTTATACATAATAAACATTTACGCCTCTAATGTTGATGGCTTGCTCTTAATAAAAAAAGTAATGATGTTTAAGAAAGAGCTCAATTGATTTTAGGAGGAGGTTTTAATCTTCCCTTAAATCCGTTTCTGGACGGGCATTCTGCCTTTGTCTTGAGACCCCCAAGAGCTCAGAAACAAATGATTAACATATACGCAACACATCATCTCCATGATGCCTGGAGAATCCATAATCCAAAAGGCAGCAAGTTCAACTTTTTCTCCTCCCCACACTCAAGCATCTCTTGCATTGACTACTTGTTGGTGAACTCATCTCTTCTTAATGTTACTACTGACCCTAAGATCCAACCCATTCTTATCTCCGATCATGCTGCCATCTCTTTGTCGATCCAAAGTGGATCGGAGAAATCGAGACCTCGACTATGGCGGCTGAATTCGGAGATACTAGGAAATTAGGCTGATGTTTCAGATATTAAGAATGAGATTGAATAATTTTTTACAGAAAATGAAGCATCAGTCTCCTTACCGGTGATCCTTTGGGATTCAATTAAATGCATTATTAGAAGGCAAATCATAAAGTATATGGCAAAAAAGAATCATGTCATTAAAGATCGCTTACAATCCCTGGGGTCGGAAATAAAACAGAAGTAAAATATCAGACACTCCTAAGATAGAACCTTATTGCATGAAATTAAACAACTAAAGTGCATGTTTAATTCCATTGTCATCTAAAGGACTCATCTTCAAGTTCAAGCACAAAAATGTAACAATGTTCTTCTCAGAAATAGAGCTGGTAGATCCCTTGCCAATATGCTGAAATGTAAAGCTATAAGCAATCACATCAATGGGTCCCATAAATTTAAAACCAAAGAAATACTTGAGGTCTTTAGGAAGTTTTACAAGAAACTATATACATCTCAGAATCCCCCAGATAAGACTGCATGTTAGATTGTCTTCAATCTATTCCCATGTGTTCTGTCTCCAGGTTGGAGAGGGAGCCCTTGAATAAACCTATCTCCCTAGACAAGATTACTACAGCAATAAAATCAACACGCTCAGGTAAAGCTATGGGTCCTGACAGGTTCACAATTGACTTTTACAAGACTAACACACTCTTGCGGGTCAGCTGGAAAATACCCTTGGCCACTTTGTCCTCACTGGTGAAGTTTCAGGTAAAGCAACAGTTGAAGCCACAATTGTTGTCATCCCAAAAAAGGATAAAGATCATTCTGGTCCAAAAACAAATCGTCCCATATCACTTTTAAACAAGGAAGCAAAAATCTTTGCAAAAATTCTGGCCAAAGGGTTGGAGCCAGTTATTCAATTGCTAATAAATGATTCACAAATGGGTTTTGTGAAGGGAAGAATCGCTAGGGATAACATACGGACCTTTTGCCATGTCATCGAAAAAACTCGTCTCTCCACCACCCCTACTGCAGCCATTGCACTGGATGACAAAAAGGCCTTTGATATAGTACCTTGGCCTTTTCCTCATGCAATACTCGACTCACATAATTTAGTTACTTCTTTCATCACTATGATTATGGCTCTTTACACCAACCCTAAAGCTAACATTAGAATCAACGGTGATACCTCCTCCTCCTTCAACCTACATCAAGGCACACGTCAGCATTGCCCTCTCTCTCCTCTATAATTTCTTCTCACCATTGATCGTCTCCTCACCTTGTTAAATTCATCCTAGGAGATTAAAGGGCTGCAATCTGGGTCTAAGTCACACAAAACTGCAACTTATGCAGATGACGTTCTAATATTTAGCCAGGACATTGAGAGGACAATCTCAAGTATGTTGGACATTATCCAGGAGTTTTCCCGGGTCTGAGGCTATTCTCTAAACAGAGATAAGACAGAAGTCTTTCCATTAAATGCGCTTTTTATTTTCTCCCACTAGGGTGACTCTCGCCTTAACGGGCAGCCAAACCGTCTTAAATATCTGAGAATCTGGTTTGGTAAAGACTTAAGCCGATACTCTTGCCTGAATGAAACACTGACCGTTTCCAAAATCAGAGACTTACTAAATATGTGATCCCCTACATTTATTTCGTGGTGGGATAGAATGCAAACCCTCAAAATTATGGTTACAGCTACACTTATCGTAAATTTTGTTTCGGCAATGCTCACTTTTAATATATTAACCTCTTTCTTCCAGGACATCGATAGATTCACCTCTAAATTCATAAAGAGACATAATCTTGCACAAAATCCTTAGGAAAGATATCTCTTTAAGGGGTTGTAACCTCCCCAACAAGAGTCTATATCAATCAGCTTTCCTAGCTACTCAGGGTACTCTCTGGTTCATACCCCATTCTCAGAACCTTCCACGAGGGGTGGAAATAGAGACTGCTTTGTGCGCCCCATTTAATCTTTTGGCCTTCATCACTATACCAAAATGTAAAGCTCCTCAATCACAGATAATCTTTACCAACAATGTTGGGGCTCTTAAAATGTTAGATAAACACATTTGCAAAGCTCCATGCTAACAGCTCTCTGGTATAATCCCAGGATTAGAATAGAGACTACTGATTTCTCACCGGAGTCTTGGGCATCCAAGGGCATCTTACAAATTAAAGATTTATTTGGTGATGACGACTACCCTTTAGCCATTTCCACTCTAGCTCAAATCGGCAACCTTTCAGTGCTAGACTTCTATACATTTCTATGGTTAAAAGTCAAATTATCCGAAATTCATAGGCCTGCTTATCCCTCCCTACCAAGCTGCTTCTACCTAGCTCCTTAGTCTGTTGGCTTAGGTCTGGTCACATTGCCTCCAAAATCTAAATAACACTCTCTGGCTTCCCCCTTCTCAACAGTCCTATCTTGCCAGTAAATAGCCCAAACATTTTGAATCTGATACAATAGTTCATATTTCAGAAGAAAGTTGGAAAAACATCAATAAACTAGCCTTTGCAAACAACATTTCTTCTGCTATTTTCCAAGCAAAGTACTTTGCTATTAATCTTCTACACTAGATACCAGGTAAGCTACATAAATTAAAGCTTTGTGATGATGACAAATGCTGGTTCTCATCAGCATATGTTCTATCATTGGATTCCGGGTTACCAAGGGCAGAGACAGCACAAGCTGCTAGATGGGTGTTTGAAGGCTAGAGTGAAGCCTCCCCCTAACTGCCATGGTTCCCGAGGAGACAAGTCTTACATAATGTAGAGGTACAATGTGACCTACTACCACAAAACGAATCAGGTTACAAATTTACCTTTTCCTTTTTTTCACTTAATCACTTTATGGTCCTGAGGAAAGCCGACTGACCAACAGGCAGATAAGGCTGAAACATGTCGACCACTTTTAACCTCACAAGTTTAGTACGCTAGAATTCCTAAATAATTCCATAGCGACACGCCTTAACCTTCTACCCGAATCCAAAATATTAAAGTTGAACCTCTGGCTGTCCGGGTATTTTAGAACACCTTTATAGCACTATTTCACTTATTCACCATCACTACTGTTTTAACCAATGGTACAACCTCCTGGCGGAGGGTGCAAACAAAAACTGACCCAAGGATTACGCACGGACACGTGTTACAGGAAGCGGGGACACATCATATACCGCTACACGACTTTGAAAAAACACGTGTATGAGGGTCTTTTATTTGGGAGACACCTACCGATCCACCTGCAGACCTTGGTTATGCAGGACCAGTGATCCTTTCCACATTGATTTATATGTTCTATCATTGTCAACTTCTCAGATCCTACTGGGACCATGTTCAATCCCAATCGACAGCAATTTTCCATACTCAGATAGTTCTAGACTACGCCACTGTAACATTAGGCCTGGGGGCATCTAAAGATATGATTGATTATGCAGTACTGATATGGCCCTTCTGGATCTGCTGCTAACGATTGCTGTAATATTCATTTTATCAGGAAGGAAGATGTTTTACAACATTTCTTATCATACATGGTGGGTGTGGGTCTCCTTCCTGAATAGTGCTCACAACTCACATTCAAACAAATGAACCTTCACACAGATTTCTTCTGTAATGTGGGTTTCTGTGGACAAGTTTGCTGCTCTTGAGGGAAACTGATAGCTATACAGACTACATCACTGCATTAGCTCCTATGTTGAATATGGGATATTGCTGAGCACTCCTCACCCACCCTATTCCTCCCCTTTCCCCTCTCACCCTTTTTCTAAATGTATTAGTTGTTTCAAACAGTTGGTTGCTACACCTTGCGTACATCGTACTATATGAAGCCACCCCGGTATATAAATACAACCTTTTTACTTATTCAACTATGCATAGATCTTTTAAAGGACATTATCAACAATACGGAATTATTATTCCCTATTGGTATAGGAAATGTTTTGTATATATTTTTAGACTACTAGATTGACTATCAATGAAAAACATCTGTGCATTAATACCAATTATCTACCCTTATGTGACTTTGTTCCTCATGCATGACTTTTAGACTTAAACAATGTGGACGAACCCACTATGAGTATGTGTTACAATCACTAGGTGTGGTAAGTACGTGGACCCATTAGGTGTACGTAAAAGACCCCTCACACACCAATCTGGTTGGTGTCATGCTTTAGCATTGGGTTCCCAACCGGGTTGCCGAGTGCCCCCCGGTTGTGCTACGATGCCTGATTACAGCAGAGCTGGTGTGGTGCAAATGTGTAATGTGACGTGAATTAATTATTTAAAAAATATCTCTGAGAATACTTGCCTCTAGACTTTATTATTGGCAGCTCAGGATATGGTAAAAAATATATGTGGTGCAACTATCAGGAGGTCATTACCATTAGTTGACTATGTGTTGAGGTCACATCACATATTTGCACCACACCAGTTCCACATTGTTTAAGTCTAGCATTACATTGGGGATTAGGATGTACCCCCTTTTTCCCTTGCTCTCTCCTTATTTCTCCATGCATGACTTTTACCATCTGTGATTTAATAAGTTGGGGTGTAACGTGCTAAATTTGTACTCTTATAATGATCTATGGTTTGTATCCCAATGAATTCAATTATACTATATTGTGTATTTTGTATGTCGCAAGGTCTATGCATCTTTGAGCTATCTAATAACAGGCCGCTTACCACCAAGCCAGTGCAAGTGGGACAGGACAGAGCAGAGCAGTAGAAGGTGCAATGGAGGCACCGCACACTTGGAGTGGTAAGCGGACTAGGAGACGGACTACCAGAAACAAAGTAAGAGACATAGGGCCCACGGTAAGCATGCCTCCATGTTTTTATCATACGAGGCTACATGATTGAAATGTTTGTATAGATTTGCAGTGATCATTCACTATATACAAATCTTCCCCAAAACCTTTTGCTTTTTACGTCCACATTTTTGCTGTATCTTTTTGTTGGCCTCAGGATTCTGAGCACTTTACCAATGCTAACCAGTGCTAACGTGCATTGTGATTCTTCCTTAAACATGTTTGTGCTTGGTGTATACCTAACTGACCTATTTAATTCACTTGTAAGTCCCATGCAAAGTGGTACACCATGTACCGGGGGCCTGTAAGTTAAATTCTACTAGTTGGCTTGAGGCATTGATTGTGCCAGCCACAGTAGTAGCCTTTCAAACCAGTCTCAGGCCTGCCATTGCAGGGCCTGTGTGTACAGGTTTACTGCCACTTCGACGTGGCCTTTAAAACTAATTGAAGAGCCTGAAACTACCCTTTTATCACATATAAGTCATCCATAAGGTAGGCCCTAGGTACTTCTAGGGGCAAGGTGCTATGTAAGGAAACGTTGGAACAGGTACTTTAAGTTTGGCATGTCCTGGTAGTGACAGAGTATTTTGTTTTTCACTACTGTGAAGCCTACCCTTGTCATATGGTAGCATTGGGAGTTCCTTAATACTCTTAAGTTGTAATTCCTAATCAGAGAGTAGTAGCTTTTTGATGTTTGAAATAGTTCTGATGAATCCTACTTACTGGTGAGGTTGGATTTAACTTTACTATTTTAAAAATCCCACTTTTGGAAAATGGACATTTCTGTGCACTTACTGCTCTGTGTGCCTGACAGCCAGTCTCCTATATAGGTCTGGGCTGGGTGACAGCTACAGTGTGCATTGCCTCTAGACAGCCACAACATAGGACACTCAATGGCATCTGCATTCGTCTGCATACTGAGAGGTCTTCCCGGTCAAGAGGGAGGTGAGGTGGCAACACATCACTTGAATAGTTAGTGTCCATTCCCCACAAAAAAAGGCTGATTTCCCATAGCTAGAGTGGCAGACAAGACTTGTATGAAAGGGGGAACTGTTCATTTCAAGGAGCTCCTTTGAAGTCACCGCCACAACAAATGTGCTTTTCGGTATGAGTACCGGACCTCTGGCCCCATCTAATCAAACACTACTGGACTTGTAAGGAAGCTCTTCTTTTCTGTTTGTTGCCCTGCTGCCTGCTGCTCTCTGACTCTGTCAGAGGAGAGCTGGACTCTGCCTTCTGCCAAGTGTTCTTCAAGGACTTGCTGGTTTTCCCCCTGTTCACGAAGTCTAAGGGCCATCAAGACTTCATCACTCTCCATACCGTGGGACTCTGCAATCCTTGAGTCCGGCATCGGGCAGAGCGTGCCTGATCATCAGCTTGGCTGCCAACAGATCAAGGGATTTTGCTTGCTCATGATCAGCGCTGCATATTTGAACCTGTGACTGAGAGCAAAACGTGCTGGATCACCAGCTGTATTGCTGATCGTACCACCTGATTACACAGGATTTGCTCCCGAGGCCCGCCGATATCCCCAAAAAGGTACTGAGACACTGGGTACCAACCTCTCAGGAGGACCCTGGTTGTATCTTGGTCGCTATCAACCGGTCCTTTTTCATTACAGCACGAAGACTGAGTTGAGCACTATTTTTACATGCAATCTCTGTAAGTCATAACTTGAAAAGCCGGTATTTTTTATCTTTTTGCTCTTGTTTGCATATAATATAATAACCTATTTTTTCTAACCCTCTGTGGAGTATTTTTTGGGTGTTTTCATTGTGTTACTGTGTGTGTGTTGCACAAAATACTTTAGGTGTGTGCAAAATTCCTAGGCAGTCTTAGTAATAGACAACAAGTTTTGATAGCCACTTATGACTAGGAACAGGCGTGCAAAAAATACATAATCATACGTACAAGACAAACATATTTTTAATATACATAATAAAATTCATAAATGGAATACACAATAATAAACAATACACTATAGCAAAATAATTAAAAAGACACCACAATTGATTGCTACAGAGTGTCCAGAAACAAATGAAGAAGAAATACTCGACGCGCGTTTCGGCGAAAACGCCTTCTTCAGGAGTCACAAATAACCATCTGCAAATAAATATAACAAACGATAAATACATTATATTTCTAAAATGACTTACATGTGCAATTACTACTAATAAATCGACAGATAATATACAACTATACATAATAAAATACATAATTACATAACATACTACATAACACTTTGCCGCCAACCTAACATTAGAGGGTCTAACATTTCTACTTTGTGTCTACCTGGTGATACGATACACATATTACAGACAGAAGATTGTATAGTACTCAAATTTCAAATGCAAAGTCTATCCATTACATTTGGGTAGCTATTTACTTAATCAGAGAGACAAATTCTAGCACATTGATGTATGCATAAATTAATGTAAACTTACAAGATATGACAAAAACAACCTTCAGTTTGGTAGTTTCACGTGAAGAGATGGTCAAACATATACCTGAGAAAACATATATATGAAAGCAACATATGCATTACGATATGGCAATCTACTGGTTTGATGCAAAAAGATAAATCAAGTAAACACAACAATGCCATATAGATGCAAAGGAAACTAAAGTGTCATCTTTAAACTGTGGTTCTCAATCTTGGTTAGAGCAATTCTGTATCTTCAAAATGCCTATAGATGTAACAATCGACCTAGATGTATTAAGAGAGGTCCTATATAAAGACATTCATGAGATACTGGTCTTAGTACCTGTTAAAAGGATATAATATTTCTTTGATAAACGTCGGTTTGAATTCATAAATGTCTGGGGAGGGTCACTTCATTGTTTGTCGTATGACTGTAAAACACAATAGTAGTATTTCCTGTCAATTAATTTTTTGAAATTAGGAATGTGAAACTAAACATTCTAAGTTTACTAAAAATAGAGCATGAAATAGGCAGGCATTTACCTTTGTCATATCTTGTAAGTTTACATTAATTTATGCATACATCAATGTGCTAGAATTTGTATCTCTGATTAAGTAAATAGCTACCCAAATGTAATGGATAGACTTTGCATTTGAAATTTGAGTACTATACAATCTTCTGTCTGTAATATGTGTATCGTATCACCAGGTAGACACAAAGTAGAAATGTTAGACCCTCTAATGTTAGGTTGGCGGCAAAGTGTTATGTAGTATGTTATGTAATTATGTATTTTATTATGTATAGTTGTATATTATCTGTCGATTTATTAGTAGTAATTGCACATGTAAGTCATTTTAGAAATATAATGTATTTATCGTTTGTTATATTTATTTGCAGTTGGTTATTTGTGACTCCTGAAGAAGGCGTTTTCGCCGAAACGCGCGTCAAGTATTTCTTCTTCATTTGTTTCTGGATACCCTGTAGCAATCAATTGTGGTGTCTTTTTAATTATTTTGCTATAGTGTATTGTTTATTATTGTGTATTCCATTTATGAATTTTATTATGTATATTAAAAATATGTTTGTCTTGTACGTATGATTATGTATTTTTTGCACGCCTGTTCCTAGTCATAAGTGGGTATCAAAACTTGTTGTCTATTACTAAGACTGCCTAGGAATTTTGCACACACTTGATTTTCCCTGCCCTAGGAGTTTTTCACAACCAATACCCCAGGGGGTCCTTGTTTTTCTCACATTGCACAAAATACTTTACACATTGACTCTTTAGATAAGCTTGACTAATCTGTGTCAAACAACAAGAGGCTGAGCACAGGTTATCTTTTAGTGTGCATCAAGCTTACCCTAATTAGAGTGGTGGTTCCTGCCTGGCCTGGGTGCATCCATCAGCTAACCAGAAAACCCATTTCCAGCAGGTTCCTATTGCATACAATGTCCAGAGGGTCACGAAAGCACGCTTCTATATCATTTATACTTTGCAGAGCTGTCTTTGTCCTGAAACAGCATTTGATATTGCAAAACATTTCCAGTCCCCTGCTTCCCTACAAAGCAAGCTAATGTCAAACAGTCCAATTAGTCATGTTATTAAACAAGAACAATTATTGCAATGTCAGCTGCGCGTCAAGACAATGTTGGATTATGTGTAATGTACTTGATGTCTCAGAAAAGTAAATAGGCAGTGTTTGCACACAGCATGCTATTCACTGTGCCAGTGACAAAGAACGTTCACAGCGTCCTCCCACGGCCATGAAATCAATCCATTGGTTAAACAATGATGCAGTAAGGAAATCTATGTTCTGGTAAAGTGATACACCGAATAAAGTTAACTGGCTAAGAACCTTTAATGGTATAATTAATACTTATTATTCTTCGCACTTCTCCCTTTCCTAATTCCTGTAAGAAGCCAGCGCTATTATACTTAACTGACTCACACTCAAATTAACACCTTCGCTGTTAGGCCTCCCCCCACCTGTGCTAATGCCTTTTTGTTGCTATTTGGGGTAGTTCACTCTTAGGCCCCTATAACTTTTTTGTACACATAAGGTATTCATGCCAAATTTGCGTCCTCTTCTTTCAACATCCTGAGAATTCCAATGGTCCTTAGTGTTTGTGGATGCCCCTGTAGGGAACCGAGAAATTTGCCAAAATACAGCAAAGTTTAGGGGTTTTTGGAAAAAAAAGTGCTGCAGAAGAAAGCATCAATTTTCCCCTGCGCATGGTATCAACCAAGGGTTGTGGTGCTAAAATCAACATCTCTCCAGCTTTCAGGAAGAGGCAGACTTTTGTCAGAAAGTGAAATGTTATACAAAGTTTTGGCATTTAACTGGGACATAGCCTATTTTTCCTGTTTTTCCTATTTTTTGTGCTTTCAACCTCCTTCCAGTTAGTGGTATAATGGGTGTAAAAGCAATTATGGATCCCAAAAAGCTATTCATTTTCAGAAAGTAGACAAAAGTCTGAATTCAGCAAGGTGTCATTTGTATAGATCCTTCAAAGTTTTTCTATCGAAACTAACAGTTGAAATATTGAAAATTAGTTGAAAAAGCAGCAAGTTGTGCCAATGTTTTCAACTGCAACTTCTTATAAGTATGGCAGATTTTTTACAGCAATATACCATTACGTTTGCTGGACTCTTCTGGTTGCAGGGAAAAATAGGACTTGTAGGTTCAGCAAGAACCAGAGTTAACCAGACCCAATAACTGAGCTGTGCCTTGCAATGGTTTTCCATTGTGTACAGGCTAAATAGCAATTAGTTTGGAAAATTATAAAGAGTGAAAAATAGGTATTAAGGAAACCTATGTATTTTCTAAATGGGAAAAAATATAGAGTTTAGAAGCAGTGGTTATATGCACATCTCCGAAATTATGGATACCCGTACTAGCATGTGAATTAGAGGACATTTTTCGAAATTACATTTATTTTACACATTACCTCACATTTTGAATGCAGAAATGCATAGAAAGTCAATTGGTAATAAAACTTGTACTACTGTGCTGTTTGCCCACGTTTTCCGATACAATGGCACCTCGCTTGTGTGGGTAGGTCTAGTGCCTGTGACAGGAAACAGCCCAAAACACAAGGTGGATCCATTATATTTTTACAGTGAAAACTGACCCTTTTTTTGCAATGTACCTAGCTGTGGATTTTGGACCCAAGCTCAGCCAGCACCTAGGGAAACCTACCAAACCTGTACATTTTTTAAAACTGGACACCCAGGGAAATTCAGGATGGGGTGACTTGTGTGGCTCCCACCAGGTTATGTTACCCAGAATCCCTTGCATATGTAAAATAAAAACATATTTTCCTAATATTTCTGTAATTGAAATTTCTGGAATCTCTGTGGAGCCACAAACTTCGATCCACCCATCATTCCCACCCAAGACTCCCAATAAAAATGGGACCTCACTTGTGTGAGTAAGCCTAGTGCCTAACAGGAAACGGCGCAAAACGCAACTTGGGCACATAACATTTTTCAAGCGAAAACTGACCCTTTTTTTGCTATGTGCCTAGGTTTGGATTTTGGACCCTCGCTCAGCCGACACCTAGTGAAACCTAGCAAACCTGTACATTTCTGAAAACTAGACACCCAGGTGAATCCAGGATGGAGCGACTTGTGTGGCTCTCACCAGGTTATGTTACCCAGAATCCCTTGCAGTCCTCAAACTTTGTAAAAAAAACTAGTTTTCCTGACATTTCTGTGATGAAAAGTTTTGGAATCCGAGGGGATCCACAACCTTCTAAACTCCCAGCATTCCCCCAAGTCTACCGATAAAAATGGTACCTCACTTTTGTGGGTAGGCCTAGTGCCTGAGACAGGAACAGCCCAAAACGTGCTGCGGAGACTAAAATTACAGACTGTAAAACTGTCTGGTTTTGCAAGGGAGTCACCTGCGTTTTTGGTTCCGGGCTCTGTGGCCCAGGGAAACTTACCAAAACAAAATCAAATCAGACATTTCTAAAAACTAGACAACCCAGGGGAGTCCAGGGACGTGTGGCTTGCATGGATCTCCCAGCATTTCCCTACCCAGATTCCCCTGCAAACCTCAGATTTAGCTAAACAAAATCACATTGGACTTGTGTCGGTGTCCAATGTATACCCAGGCTAAAAGCCGATTAAAAAAAATAGCGCCTAGTGCTCGCTGTGCTATCTCCTCATTCTCCACGTTTTTGGCTCTTCTCAGTCACAGGCTCTTGGCCCACCCACCAAAGTGAGGTATTATTTTACTCTGGAGACTGAGGGGAATGATGGGTGGTAGGAAAGTTGTGCTCGTGCGGTGATATTACACAGAAATGGGAGAAAATATGATTTATTTTAGTTACATTTGTAGTTTGTAGGGGATTCTGAGTAGGAAAATGTTGGGAGATGTATGCAAGCTGCACCTCCCTAGATTCACCTGCGTGTCTAGTTTTCAGAAATGTTTGGATTTGGTAGGTTTCCCTAGAGGGCCACTGAGCCTGGGACTAAACACCCATGTGACCCCTTTGCAAAACCAGGTCATTTTATGCTAGATGGTAGGGCACCTGTGTTTTGGGACCTGGGCTTGGCAGCCATATAGGGAAACCTACCAAACCCAGAGATTTCTGAAAACTAGACACCTAGGAGAATCGGGTGAGGTCTAGCTTGCTTGTATTCCCCTACATTTTCTTACCCATAATCTCCTGCAAACCTCAAATTTAGCTACAAATTCATATTTTCCTCACTTTTTTGTGTGAGAAAGTTGTGGGATCACAGCAATGGCACACATTTCCTACCACTCAGTGTTCCCCTTGGTCTCCCGATAAAAATGATACTTCCCTTGTGTTAGTGGGCCAAGTGTCTGTGACAGGGAAGGGCCAAAAACCTGTAGAGATTGAGGGGGAACCAAAGTGGCTCCAAAAGGGCAGTTTCTTAATACGCTTTTCTGCTGACTCTGCTTTGGGCACCCACAGAAGTGAGGTATCATTTTGATCGCTAGGCCGAGGAGAACGCTGGGAAATTTGTACTGGTGCAGTGATCCTACAACTTTCTCACATGGAAATGTCAGGAAAATGTGACTTTTTACCTAAATGTGAGGTTTGGAGGGGATTTGGGGTAATACAAATAATGGGTTATCCACACAAGCCACACTGCCAGTCCATGCACATCCCGGCCCACCGGTGTGCTGGACGAGCAGAGGGGTGGGCCGGTGGTCCTGGCGGGAGAGGTGGGGCAGGCATACGTGTCACAAGTAGTACAAATAAAACCCTTTTTTTATAACTTACCTGCAGCCGGCAGCCTCACACTCTTTCCTTCTTCTCCAGGCAGCACAGGTTCCCAGAATACCCTGCAGCCAATCCTGAAGTTGCTCTTTTGCCTGAGAGCAGCTTGAGGATTGGCCTGAGCACCCTTGATTGGCTCTCCAGGGCAGACTGAGTCTGTGGTTGCTCTCTCCAACCATGCTGCATTGCTGGGTTGGAGAGAGCTTTCACTGAACATGATGGTTTGGCAGACATTAGGCAGCCGGCCAAACAGTCATACACTGTGAAGGAAGTGCATCTACCACGCCCCTCAGTCACCCCCCCGGCCCACCCCCAAGACTGGGCAAGAAAGGACAAAATATAACGAGTTTTATTTTTCCTTTCCTGCCATTTTTAGGGGGGTGATGCTTCTCTGCCATAGCGGAGGAGCCGCTGCTGCACACACCGCCAGCCAAGCACCATCCACATCACTGCCAGCCAAGCACCATCCATACACACCGCCAGCCAAGTGCCATCCACGCACACCACCAGCCAAGCACATCTACACACATCAGCTGCAAGCACCATCCATGTATCCTGCCTGCCAAGCACCATCAATGCACACCATCAGCCAATCGACAGTCCATGCACACCACCAAACAAGCACCAGTCTACACACACCGCCACCAAGCACAAGTCCACACACGCCACCAGCCAAATGCAAGTCCACACATACTGCCAGCAAAATACCAGCACACACACATCCAGCCAAAAACCAGTACAAGCAGACCGTCAGCAGAACTCCAGTTCACACACACAGAAACTTCCCCTGGTATCTAGTGGTTTTCAGTACCCCTTGGGGGTCAGATGAGCCTAAAAATATTTCTGATCTGCATCCAAAGGGGGAATAAACAGCCAAAATGTGTCCCTAGAAAAAAGGGGAGCGACCCTAGTCTATGGGGCCACTCTCTGACATGCACATAAACAGATTCCAGGTGTCTAGTGGGCTCTCTGCCCCTGTGGGGCAGCTTGGGGTAACATCTCCAATCTGGCCCCTAAGGGGGGCAGAAAGACTGGCCAATTTGTGTTTGGGGGCACTGGCTTGTCCATTTTGGGCAGCCCTCACCCCTATGTATAAAAAGCCCTATAATCCCTGGTGTCTACTGGGCTTTCTGCCCCCGAGGGTCAGATCAGGGGCTATTGCCCCCATCTGTCTCCAAGGAGAGGGGCAGTAAGACTGTGGCAGATTTTTTAGGGGGTGGAGGCATTAGCATGCCCATTCTAGGAAGCCCCCACCTCCTTCCTACAAAAATCAAAATAGTCCCTGGCTTCCTAGTGGGCTTTCTGCTCGCGGGGTGGGTGGGGGGAGTACAGAAAGACTGTCCAATTCGTTTTGGGGTTATGGGGGCACTGGCATGCCCATTTTGGGAAGCCCCACCCCTAAATATAAAAAAACATAATCCCTGGTGCCTGGTGGGCTTTTGTCCCCCCCCCCCCGCCCGGGTGGGCAGATAAGGGGCCACTGCCCCCATCTGCCTCCTGGTGGCGAGAAAGACTGCGGCAAGTCTTTTAGGGGTGGGGGCACTGGCATGCCCGTTCTGGGCAGCCCCAACCCCTCAATTACAAAAATAAATGTCCCTGGCAGCCTTGTGGGCTTTTTGCCCCCGTGGGGACCTATCAGGGCTAGTGCCCCATCTGCTCCCAAGGGGGGTAGAAAGACTGTCCAATTAGTTTTGGGGGTGTGGGGGCACTGGCGTGCCCATTTTGGGCAACCCCCACCCCTATGTATAAAAAAATCCCTGGTGGCTAGTGTGCTTTCTCCCCCCCACCCCCCCCCCCCGCACTGGAGGGCAGATGGAGTGCTACTGCCCCACATCAGCCCACCAGGGTGGGCAGGAAGACTGTTTTCAAAAACATTTGGGTGAGGGTATGGTATTGCCCATTGTGGGCAGCTCCCACCCCTATTTTGTAGGTAAAAAAGTTTTGGGGGAGCAAAGGCCCTTGCCCAAGGGGCCGCTCCCCCATCCCTGGTGTCTACTGGGTGGATCCCTGCTTGGGAATCACCCTCCTACTGTGATCCCCAAGTAGGGATCCACTAGGGAGGGGTACCATTGGAAAGGGGAGATTCTTCCTTTTTTAATGATACCACTCCTGTCTGCGGCGGCTCTGGATCTCAGAAGATTCTCCTACACCATGTGTCGCCTAGCACTGGCCAGTGAGAAGTCTTTGAATACTGTCTAATTCTTGTAGTCTATTTCCAGACAAGAAGTGGGGTTTCTACATCCACAGTCTTTGTTTTCTTGTGTCAGCAGTAAGGGGGGATGGGGCTGGAATCTCCTCCTTAGAGAGACCGTAATTATAGATACAAGAGGGAGGGATGTCTTCGCACTTTACACTATTTTGTCTTTTGGGAGATGCACTGCATCACCCATGAATCTTATAGAGGTAATACAATGCATGCCAATGGAAACACTCTTGAGAAGACCTCTGTCTACAGTCCTCCCACACAACCAATCAATCTCATTGGGATCACACCCTGAAGGAACAACAGGACAGGAGGAACACAGTGAAAGCACCACAAAAGTACTCCACATCAGTTTAGAAAATAGCCAATATTTATCTGAGTAGAACAAGACCAAAATGATAAAAAAATAATATACACAAGTCAAAACACGAAATTTGCAAGACTAACTCAAAATGCAGTAGTTCCAACTGGAGCTATCTAGTCTTGTTTGACCAAGGCAAATCCAAACGTTCAGTCCAACCGTGATGTAGCGCAGGCCAGATACTGGAGTCACGCAGACACAATGACAGTACTTGGATTCGTCGAAGCTCGAGGATGATGCATTGAGAAAAGGAGGGGATGTGTCGATGTTGAAAGTGATGTGTCATTTCTGAAGTCAGGCAACATCATTGATGCATCGATGTGAAGAGCGCTGTGCGTCGGCCTGATGTGCCGATGTCGAACCGCTGGGCTAAGGGCAATGTGTTGTGGCAAAGCTGCACAGGGCCGGGAATGTGTCAGAGTCAGAAACAGTGTATTGCAGACATCGGTGATGCAGTGTCCGAGACTCGTGCAGAAGCAGTAATTAGGAGGTGCTGCATTGGCAAAGTCAGGGCTGCATTGTAAGTGAAGGGGGTTGCATCAGGCTGTCAACAGGCGTGCCCACGGCTTCAGTGTGGCAGTAGCGATAGGTTGATATCACAGAGAAATGCTCCAGTTCCAATCAAAGCTTCGGTGTTTATGTCTTGGTTTCTTGAGTTGCAGCACCAAACACTCACTTCCAAAGGCCCAGGACTGGTTTTGGCACCAACTGGCAGAGCTTGATTCACAGCAGTGGAGCCCGGGTTCTCGTATCAAGATGCAGGCGAAGTCTTTGGTATCACTAAGACTTCAGAAACAGGAGGCAAGGCCAACAAGCCCTTAGGAAACCTTTAGAGATGCATGATGTAGAGTCAAGTCCAGTCCTCTCACTCCCTGGTCAGAAGCAGCAGGAAGCAGGCAACCACAGAATAGCAAGCAGCAAAGTGGCAGTCCCTACTGGCAGCACAACAGCTCTTCTTCCAGGTAGAATGTTCTCAGTTCTAGAAGTTTTCTGAGGATACAGTGGCAGAGGTCCAGTACTTATGCCCATTTCAACCTTTGAAGAAGGGAGACTTCAAAGTATGGTTTTTGAAGTGCCCAAGATCCTGCCCTATCCTGCCCTGGCTCCAGACACACTACAGGGGGTATGCAACTCTTTGTGTGGGGACAGGCACAGCCCTATTCAGGTGCTAGTGTCAGCTCCTCTCACTCACTGGGCCATCAGGACATGTAGGGTACACCTCAGCTCACTTTGTGTGACTGTCTAGAGGGGGGACGCGAAGATCAGCTGTCTCACCCAATCCAGATGTGTATTCCAGAGACAGGCAGTGGCACAGAATGGTTATAGTAACAAAAGGCAAACTTTCTAAAAGCTGCATTTTTAAACCTGCAACTTAAAACCAACTTCACGAAAGGATGTGTTTTTAAATTATGAGTCCAGGGACACCAAATTACTTTCCCTATCACTTCCCAATTGGAAGCTCCATTTGTAAAGTGTTACAAGGCATCTCCAATGCTAATCTATGGGAGAGATAGGCCTTGCTGTAGAGAAAGAGAAATGAGCAGTCTTTCACAATCAGGACATGTTAATCTAAATGATACAGGTCCTAACTTATAAATACACTGTACCCTGCCCATGGGGCTACCTAGGGCCTACCTTCGGATGACATATGTGTGATAATAGGGAAGGTTTGGGTCTGACAAGTAGGTGAACATGCCAGGTCGAAATGGCAGTATAAAATTGCACACACAGGCTCTGCAGTGGCAGGCCTGAAACATGTTTTAGAGGGCTACTTATGTGGGTGGCACAATCAGTGCTGCTGGCCCACTAATAGAACAACCAAAACGAGCACGAATATTGCCAACTTATTAAGGGTAACCTATTTGTACCTAACAACTAACTAATTTTAACAGAAAGTCATTGGACCACTTTTTCAGTCCTGAATTAATCAGTTATTTTTATTCCAAATTTTTTGTCATATCACATTTTAGAAAAAGATACACAAAATGTTTTGTACATTGCTTACATCACTCAACACTCACTCATCTCTAAAATGATTCTTCAGTCATTCCATCAAGCATCCACGCCGCAAAGAAAACATACTATACATCAGTTGTTACAACACAATATTTACAAACATTATTTCAAAAAACAACAACAGCATTGGGGAAACTTTTTCAAATTAAAGATGTTTTTGATATTCACAACAGTACTCCTAATGCTATGTACAAGACGGTCTACGCGTTTCGAAATCCCTGACTGTAAAGGGAAATCTCATCAGGACCACGTAGCTGTAAATGAAAAGACAAGCATGTGTCAGTCTGAAAGAGGAACAAACTATGTCACTTAACCACCATGAAGGACAGCTAATTCCTACCTCAATATGGTGCTCACAATTCTGTAGGTGTAGGCTCTGAAACAACAAGCAACCAACTAGGTATCAGTACCACAGTTATATTCATTATTTAGCCAACATGCAAGAACCCATTAGTTCAAACCAAAGTACTCACATACGCCGCTTTTGACCAGAGTATCTGTCTCGGGGAATGTATTCTGTGTGAAAAAGGGCACGTGTGAAATGTGACATTCGGAGGCACAAATGCAATTAAAATGAGGAAGGGAAAGGGAGTGCAGTCTTACTTTAAATGGCGTCTTTCTCCTCCAAATCGTTAGTTCGGGAGGTTTGAGTTAGCGGGGGTTTTTTTTTATTACCTGTAGGGTGAACAAAGGCGACGCTTTTAGTAATCTATTCCGCGTCCGGCACATGGTTTACAGCGCCAACTTGAAAAGGATTAATAATTATTACGGCTTACCCGCGAGGCTCGCTGAAGGCGTCCTAGTTACCACTGCACGAATCCAGCTCCGTGTGCCATTGTCCGAGATCGGCGATTGCTGCGTGCGGAGGTAATTATCTGCGTCACGCGTCTCTGTATTTCCTGGTCATGGGAGTTATGGGAATTGAAGTTTTAACTGCTTGCGCATGCATTAACCCTGTATTGGCCAGGCAAACGGGACTTTGGAAACCAGTTAGTACCAAGGGGCCCTACATGAATGTAAGAGATCTGTGGGAAAGGGAAAACTACAGTTTATATAATTCAGACAATTCGTTCAAGCCATCCGTGGCTGTGTTGAACTTGATGATGAGCATGGCTTCGCTCCGAGATAATTTTCCATCAATATCCCCTCCTCTGGAATCTTTCTCAATTTTGGCAATTACGGTCCATTTTAAATCGCTCAAGTTATGGTTGTTGTTCTTCCAGTGGGAGACCAGGGGTGCTGAAATGACATTATTTTTTATTCGAGATTTATGTTGCGTGATGCGACATCTCACCTCTTGATTGGTCTTCCCAATGTATAATTTGCCACAAGGGCATTTTATACCATAAATCACATATCGTGATTTGCAATTAGAAAGTGTATCGTGTTTCCAAAACACTTGGTTGTGATGAAAAAGTGCGCCCTCTTCAGTGCTAGAACAACATATGCAAGACCCACACTTGTGGTGGCCTCGTACCGGTGGCAGCCCGAGCAGAGAATTCACAGTTGGAAGTATTTTCTTTACCTCTGCTCGCACTAGGTGGTTGATCAAGGACTAGAAGATGGAATAATAGGTAAAAAAGAACATGAATATTTGAAGTGTAAAAATGCGAGAATACCATTATTCTATGTCCTTCCGAAAATCCATAAGGACCCTAACACACCTCCTGGGAGACCCATAGTCTCGGGCTGTGGGTCCCTTCTTGAACCGATATCCAAATTTGTGGATTTCTTTCTTAAGCCATTTCTCCCAGAAGTCAAATCCTTCTTGAGAGATACTACGGACTTCATTAATAAGCTCCCCACCATCCCTTTTGAGTGCAGTCAAGACCTCCTCGTCACCCTAGATGTGACATCTTTGTACACTCAAATACCTCGCGGGTAAGCCGTAATAATTATTAATCCTTTTCAAGTTGGCGCTGTAAACCATGTGCCGGACGCGGAATAGATTACTAAAAGCGTCGCCTTTGTTCACCCTACAGGTAATCAAAAAAAAACCCGCTAACTCAAACCTCCCGAACTAACGATTTGGAGGAGAAAGACGCCATTTAAAGTAAGACTGCACTCACTTTCCCTTCCTCATTTTAATTGCATTTGTGCCTCCGAATGTCACATTTCACACATGCCCTTTTTCACACAGAATACATTCCCCGAGACAGATACTCTGGTCAAAAGCGGCGCATGTGAGTACTTTGGTTTGAACTAATGGGTTCTTGCATGTTGGCTGAATAATTAATATAACTGTGGTATTTATACTTTGTTGGTTGCTTGTTGTTTCAGAGCCTACACCTACAGAATTGTGAGCACCATATTGAGGTAGGAATTAGCTGTCCTTCATGGTGGTTAAGTGACATCTTCAGACTGACACATGCTTGTCTTTTCATTTACAGCTACGTGGTCCTGATGAGATTTCCCTTTACAGTCAGGGATTTCGAAACGCTTAGACCCTCTTGTACATAGCATTAGGAGTACTGTTGTGAATATCAAAAACATCTTTAATTTGAAAAAGTTTCCCCAATGCTGTTGTTGTTTTTTTAAATAATGTTTGTAAATATTGTGTTGTAACAACTGATGTATAGTATGTTTTCTTTGCGGCGTGGATGCTTGATGGAATGACTGAAGAATAATTTTAGAGATGAGTGAGTGTTGAGTGATGTAAGCAATGTACAAAAAATTTTGTGTATCTTTTTCTAAAATGTGATATGACAAAAAATTTGGAATAAAAATAACTGATTAATTCAGGACTGAAAAAGTGGTCCAATGACTTTCTGTTAAAATCAGTTAGTTGTTAGGTACAAATAGGTTACCCTTAATAAGTTGGCAATATTGGTGCTCGTTTTGGTTGTTCTATTAGATGAGGTTTGTCCTTATTGCCCGTGAGCCCAGACCTAGTTTTGGTTTCGGCTGGCCCACTAATAGCATTTAATTTACAGGCCCTGGGCACATATGGTGCATGGAACTAGGGACTTTTCAGTACATCAAATATGAAAATCATGGAGAAACCAAATGTCATTACATTTTAGACACAGAGTACAAGCACTTTAGCACTGGTAAGCAGTGTAAAAGTGCAGAGTTCTAAAGCCCTCAAAAACAAAGTTCAGCACACAGTCAAAAACAGGGGATCCAAAGGCAAAAATTCAGGAGAAACCAAGCCAAAAGATGCCAGGCCTAACAACAGGGCTTGCCCAAAGGCTATCGCAGGACTTCTTAAGAAACCACTGGCTGTTTCAACTCAAAACGAACACTATGCAGTGCTCATCTGCCAGCTTCCATTGTGTATATCATCTGTACAGTAGAAATTCCCAAAACAATTCCACTGTGTCCGCTGGCATCCATGCTCATGCTACATGCTCAGTAAAACCCGCTATGCACATACTGTGCCACACACATATGATTGATCCATGCCAAAGGGATGCCGCAAAGGACCCAGCTGAGAAAAGGCTGAAAAGATTTGCATATGTGAGACCAGGAGGCCACTTGCCATCCGCTGGCAAAAAAAAGCCTTTTATATTGCTTATAATTCAACGCTGCCACCACCGTTGGACTAGGGCAAAACAGCGAGCTGACAGCAGCGATGCTCTCTATCAGTGGTACTCATTGTGTGCCCCTCTGGAAACACAGAGCAGTGCTTTAGGTAGCAAACTATACCTACAGCATCTCAGCACTGTTCCATGGTCGTCATGGCTTACAACCATAAATGGTTCAAAAACAGAAGAGACCCATGTGCACACAAAACCATGCAGGTAACCTTCTTGCCCCAGTTCCTTGTGTAAATAATTATGCATACATTATGTGTGATCATTTAACAGTCATAGAATAACAGCTTTCATGGTGTGATAAAGCATATTTTAAAGTTAAGAAGACACCAATGTTAGGCAGTCTTTCCATAACAGGTATATTCTTTTAATAAAGAAAAGAACCACCTCTACTGCTGCGACCAGTGACAACCTCGCTACCTTGTTCGTTTACACAGGATCCAGTCCTCTGGTCCCTACCTAATCCAATCTTCAACTCTAACCCGGAGTTTGCTACTAAAACTCAGAATTTCACCTTCTGAGTAAAGTGCCTGGCCAGGTAGGAATTTAATTTTTACAATCCACTAAGTGCGAGACAACAACATTTAAAAGAATAACCCTCTCTGCTTTCACTGCCAGGCATCACAATTAAGTGTTAAAGTGACAAGATGTAGGACGTACACAAAAGACAAAGGTTAAAGGCTGTTCTAGGGCGCTAAGGTGACACATGGCTCAGCCATACTGTGACATCATGCCTGGGGCGTGTATGGTTCTCTGTTCATAATATGCCCTGACTCATGATGGTATCATGAGTGGCATGTCAGGTCTAGAAACCTGTGCTTGTGTTTGTGCTTTATTGATTTTAAGGCAGCGTTAGACTGTACCAGGCAATCATCTCTGGCTCAAAGTAATGATCTGGGGCATACCGTATCAGTTATTGCAGGCTAAACAGTTACAATGCACGGATACTTGGCTAAGGATTAAGTTAGGCAAGGGTACCTGTCTGTCAAGGAAAATCTTTACGCATCAGTGTCTTAAACAGGGATGCGTGTTGGCACCACATATGTTCAATCTTTTCCTGGCCGGGCTGTCTACAGCTTTGGACCACGTCAATTCTCATCCAGCTAAGCTCGGAGATTGTCATCTTTCTCATTTGCTGTATGCTGATGATGTGACACTGCAGAGCCACATTAAAAACGGCCTTCAACGTTTAATAGATAAGTAGTAAGCCGGGATACCACTCATCAAAAAATCCTGGTCGCAATTTTGACATGTCTGGTCGCAAAAGGCTGGTCGCAATTTTGACAGCTTTTGACATGTCTGGTCTTAAACTTCTGGTCTCATTTTTGACAGTTTAAGACCAGGACTGTTTAAGACCAGGGTTTGATCTGGCCTTAAACAGTCTGGTCTTAAACTTCTGGCCTTAAATTTAACAGCTAGGGCTGCAAAAATGGACATGCCCAGGAGTGCTCAGGCCTGGTCTTAAACAGTCCTGGCCTTAAACTGTTGGTCTCAAACAAGTGACAGGTGGCCCGAGTGTTGACAAGGGCCGGCAGGTGCCCCGGAAGGGGCGTATGAGTCACAGGGGGCGGGTTGTTTTTTGGAGGTAGAGGCGTGGCAAAGCAGCCCTACGGCCATGTGTCCCTGTTGTGGTGTAGAGGTATACGCCTCTTTTAGGGGTGGTGATTTCTTTGAATACATATAAGCCTTTGTCAGGAGCCTGTTGTAGCAAGCAGCCGCTGGACAACGTGAAGGGTCACCATGGCAGAAAGGAAGAGCTACAAACCATTTGAGAGAAAACATTGGTTTGGTGGCTCAGAGATCCCCGTCAGTAGCTTTTACAGAACCAGACCTGCGGTAATGGAACATAATGCTCAACCAGGAGAACCTTCTGGCTGGGGGTTTGTTAAGCAATGGCCGAGCCGGGTGGACCCGATTAAGCGTTACAGCAGCTCTAGCGAGTGTTCGAGTGACGGTTTGGCGTGTGAGCAAAGCATGCTCTTGGAGTTGGAGGATGAGGAAGAATCCATAGTTCCTCCTAATACACCCGTCTATGAAACCATGGATGTTCACATGACGAGTCCTCAGGAAGTAGGTGTGCAACAGCCTGGTACAAGCGTGGAAGATGAGGGCTCACCAATGGATATTACCGACTCTCAAGATGTCAGAGTAGCCGACGCAGGGTTTGAAAATGTGGAGGTGAGTTAAAATGTTAGGAGCAACTATTTTGCATAAGGATGTATTTTATTTCTTCAACTACCAAACGTTAATCTTACTTTTGGCCCCTCTAGAGAGCACCAGCTCCTAACACACCCATCTATGAAACCCCGGATGTTCACATGACGAGTCCTCAGGAAGTAGTTGTGCAACAGCCTGGTACAAGCGTGGAAGATGAAGGGTCCCCAATGGATATTACCGACTCTCAAGATTTCAGAGGCGCTGCAGAGGATGGTGAAAATGTGGTGGTAAGTCAAAAAAAAAATGTTAGGAGTAGACCCCTTACATGAACGTTTGTTGTCTTTCTAACGCTAACGGGTTGTCAATATTTGTCTTTTGAACCTAGGATGAAACACCGAAAAGAACTGATGCCCAGGGGCAGACTGCAAAAGGTCGCAGCTTGAATCTGTCTTGTATATGCTGTGCAAACCAGACGGGGAGTTCCACAAATCTGGGGACACCTATGTCTAAGGAGTGTGAAGAGTGTTCTAAGAACGACGACTCTGAAAAACCAACGCCAGGGTTCACCAGAGTTGGGTTCACCACTGATGACATATCAAGTGTTAAAGGTTTTGCAGCTGTGGTTGTATACACATGCGTCAAAAGGGACTATTACAGCCTGTGTTTCGGCCATCGTATTAACGACCCTGAACAGGGGGCGCACGAGTGTCTATCCGGATCATACAGAGACCGTGTAATCCGGTACATATGTAGTATGCTAGACCCGTACAAGATGCATAAACTGCTAAGGGTTGTGCACGGCCTGAGCGCTGAAAATAGTTTTGTCCATCCGAACATGCTGAAGATCATGATAGCGGCAGTCAAGGAGATACGCTATGCCAACGACCCCTACGCAAAACTAAGAAGTATGCCAGGCACAGGTGTGTGCTGTGACAAAAAGATGGCACAGAGACTTATAGAAAGGCGCATGTGTAATCTGTATCTAAAAAACAGAAAAGTGGTATCCTTGGCACCACAAAGGCTGTTTTATAATAGATAAGGCCTGATGTATTGTGACCTTATAGCGTGCATTTAAAGTAATGTAGTAGAATGTTACACCCTCAAGATACCTTTATGTAAACCATACTTGCTATGTAATAATGTAAAATGTCTGTGATATGGTAATACTCATTCTTTTTTAATAAAATGTTCTTACACAAAACAAGCGTCTTTCATTTCCTGTACTGTAATGCCCGCTAACATGTCGGAGGGCCTGTTAAGAAAACTTTATTATGATACAAGAGGGGTTGGCAGCTTTGGAAGCGGCGCAGCTCTATATAGAAGGGCTGCGGCTGAAAAGGAGTCTGTAAGCAGAGAAGCTGTGAAGACATGGTTATCAGGAGAGGAGGCATATTCACTACATAAACCTGCCAGAAGACGTTTTAAGAGGCGACCCACAATCGTTAATGCGTGTATAGATTATCAGTGGCAAGCGGACATAATCAGCCTTCAAGATATAGCAAAACATAACGACGGTGTGTGTTATATATTAACAGTCATAGATGTGTTGTCCAAGTATGCGTATGCAGAGGCGATGCGTGATAAAAGTGGAGCTAGCGTCACAGACGCTTTTAAAGCCATCTTCGATAAGGGGCGTATTCCTCAAAAACTACAAACAGACGCAGGAAAAGAATTCTTAAACAAGTCATTTCAGAAATTATTAAAGCAGCATAATGTTCAACATTTTGTAACACACACGGAGGTAAAGGCAGCGGTTGTAGAAAGGTTTAACAGAACTTTAAAGTCTAAGATGTGGCGGTATTTTACGGCCAACAATACATACAGATACGTGGATGTTCTACAGGCTTTTATAGCTGTATATAATGCCAGTTATCATAGGACCATCAAAATGGCACCTGAAGAGGTAACAACTGATAATTCGTTAACTGCCTGGAGAAACGTGTATGGGTCTAACTTTGGTACAAAGGTGAAGAAGTCTGTTTTTAAAAATGGTGATCACGTCAGGATTTCAAAACTGAAAGGAGTCTTCACGAAGGGTTACCAACAGACCTTTAGTGATGAAATATTTATAGTGGAAAGTGTGGAGCTTAAGGAAGGGGTGTATATTTACAGGCTAAAGGACTACGATGGGGAAACGGTGTCAGGATCCTTTTACAAGGAAGAGTTACAAAAGGTGCCCGATGATCCAAACCGCGTGTATAGGGTTGAAAAGGTTCTGAAAAGGAAAGGTACCGGTGCTAAGAGCCAGGCATATGTCAAATGGCGCGGATGGCCTGAGAAATTTAACAGTTGGGTGTTGGCCAGCTCCCTGAAGGGTGTGTGAACTAAAAGCCGCTGCGACGATGGAGACTACACCCTTTTATATAACCTTACCATCCAACGCTTCTAAGGACATGTTCCCCAACAATCAGATTTCTAATTACACCGTCAAATTGGCTAAGGCTGTGGACCTGAAGGGGGACTGGGAGGTCGCCCTAACAGAAATACAATACCCTAGAACATGGAATACATTTACAGCGGCTGAAACCAAGTTTTACATCAAGAGGGACCAGGACCCCATGGGCATACACACATCCTTCCCACCAGGCTACTACCCACACGTAACAAGCATTATCGAAGCCATCAACAAATCCATAGCCAGTATAGAACCACATCCGAATATTCATCTGGCGCTAGATAATGTGAGAAGGAAGGTGTTTCTTAAATCCATAAATCGAAACAACCTGTTTAACTGTTCAGGTAAATTAAGAAGGATTTTAGGGACAGTACAACATGTGAAAAGCCCCGTGGAACAAGATCACACGTGCCCCGATATTAATGGGGGGTTCTACACGCTCTATGTGTACAGCGATATTGTAGAGTCTCAGAGGATAGGTGATAGTTACTCGCCGTTGTTAAGGTGGGTGCATGTACAGGGTGATAATAATACCATGGTCAACATACAATTTAACAAACCCGACTACGTCGCAGTTTCTAAAAACCATTTTGACACTATTTCAATTATGATCTACGATGATCAGTCTGAGCCGGTGGCGTTTAAATACGGGAAAGTTATTGTCAAGCTTCATTTAAGGCCTAGACACGACAGAGGGTATTAAGCAGCCATCATGGTGGTTATGAAAACCTACGGAGATCCGTCTATGTACAGAGACTATTACAGAAGTCAAGCCGGTTATGGAGGACCACCGTACTTTCAAGGTTCACCTGTTATGTACGGGGCGGGATTAGGGGGATTCTTTAGGAGTCTGTTTAGAAGAGCTATGCCTTTCCTGAGAAGAGGCTATGAAATTGCAAAGCCTCATGTTAAGGCTGCTGCCACGAACATTGCCCAGGAGGTGGTGGGGTCTGTTACATCGGCGGTTGCAGAGCGCATGAACAAGCAACCTCAAGAAGGAGCTGGTTTGATGTATAAGCCACGCGCTAGTGTCAAAAGGAAACGGCGTGTTTCCAGACGCAGGGGTCCCCCAGCCCCCTATAAAAAAAGGAGGACCTCTTCAAAACGTCCTCAGAAAAGAAGAGCTCCAAGACGGAAGAGAGCTGCGAAGAAACGAACCGGCTCTAAAGTAAATATTTTTTAAAGACTTGTAAACACAGCCATGGCCTTCGTACATTGTGGATCTGGAGAGTGCGCCAAATCAGAGTTAGACTTGTTTAGTCTAAAACCTACGCAGACAAGCATCGAAAACAGCTTCTTCATAGAGGTGTCACCTTTAGCAGCATTGACACCTCTGGCACCTATAGAGTTTTATGTGTCAGGGGCCACGGATATGTATTTGGATCTCAACAACACTCTGCTGCATCTTATGTGTAAAATCGTAAAAGCGGATGGGTCCGACATTGCCGACGACGCTAAAGTGGCACCGATCGCTTACCCTCTAGCTACCATGTTTAATCAAGTGGACATCACCCTGGGCGACCGACTCATCACCCAGAACGATAACATGTACGCCTACAGAGCCTACATAGAAAGCATTCTAAATTACAGTAGCGAAGCCCTTGACACACAACTTTCAGCGGGTCTCTTTCACAGGGATACACACGGTCAGTTTGAAATCACAGCTCTGGATGGTGATAATAAGGGCTTTATAAAAAGAGCGGGGCATGCTGCAGCCAGCCGTACCTTTGACCTCCTGGGGCGCATACATTCGGACCTCTTCTTCCAAGATAAACTGCTCATCAACGGAATTGATCTTAAGATCAAGCTCAATCGCAACAAGGACTCATTCTGCCTCATCAACGGGGATGCTGAACAGTACAAGCTGAACATACTGTCTGCGAGTCTGTTTGTAAAGAGAGTGAAAGTGTCCCCGAGCGTCAGGTTAGCGCACGCCGAAGCTTTGCAAATATCCAACGCCAAGTACGCTGTGGAAAGAGTAGCTCTGAAGGTATTCAGCATCCCTGCAGGTACCCGCTTAACACAACAGCAGAATTTATTTCTGGGACAGCTACCAAAACTCATCATCATAGGGTTTGTGGACAATACAGCTTTTAGTGGCACCTATGGCTCAAACCCCTTCAATTTTAAACACTACAACATCAACTACGCAGCGCTGGTCCACGAGGGCAATGTGATTCCTGCAAAACCCTACACCCCCAGTTTTGAAGCAAGGCATTACATCAGGGAATATCAAGGACTGGTTTCGATAACAGGAAAGCATCAAAGGGACTGCGGTGTAGCCGTGTCAAGAGAAGGCTATGGCCGTGGATACACGCTGTTCGCATTCGACCTGACACCGGACATGGAAGATGGCGATCACTACAACCTGGTCAAAAATGGGAATCTAAAAGCTGAAATACGATTCGCAGCTCCACTACAGACTAATGTGAACATGGTCGTATTCTCTGTATTCGACAGCATCATTCAGATCAACCACGCAAGGCAGATTTTGTTTGACTATCTTTAAAAACATTGGTGAAATGGATACGGTGCAGATACGTGACTTCTTAAGCAGACATAAATACGCTAGGAAATACTTTTTGGGTGTTTTCCCTAGCGATGGGTTACCAGGCGAAATAGGGGCAGAAAGGCCCTGCACCCTAGTCTTTAACACAGACCCGCATGACCAGGCTGGGACACATTGGGCGGCCATGTTTATAGATGTTGATAAGGTTATAGTGTTTGACAGTACCGCAGAGTTCCCTGAGCACAGACTCTATACAACTCCTATATTCAAGTTTGTGAAAAAAGCTGCAGCTGTGGTGGAGTATAACAAACTAAGGGTGCAGGATTCCATGGCCATCACATGCGGGGAACATTGTATTTATTTTATCAGTAAAATGTCACAGGGTCTTTCGTTTAGAAATTTCTTAAATCTATATCCGGGGGATCTTGTTAACAATGACCGTATAGTTGCGAAATATGTAAAAGAAAACACCTGGGTGTCGGTCAGACCTGTGAAAACAGAATATGTACCTTGTCAAAACTGTAAGGGTTTATAACAGTTGTATGTCTAAAGTTGAACGTTTAAAATAAAAGACATTATATTTTTTTTTAAAAACATGCATTCAGACTCGTTATTTCAATATACATGCAACATGAAATGATTTTTGAAAGACGACTGAGACGGTTTGTAAAGTTATAACAAGGTGTTTATTACAAATATTTAGTTGACAAAACTTTACTGCAGAAACCTAGGAATAAAAAATCACACACAATTAATCAAAAATCCAAGCGATGGGTGGCTGGGTCAATGTCTTTTTTTTTTTTCGAGATGTCGTCGGCTGGGTAGGGGTAGACCAAGTAGGAGATAGTCTAGGGCCTTCAGAACCTGTAGGCGATGGCAGTAGGGGACTCTTCAAA
This sequence comes from Lissotriton helveticus, assembly GCF_964261635.1. Taxonomy (NCBI): domain Eukaryota; kingdom Metazoa; phylum Chordata; class Amphibia; order Caudata; family Salamandridae; genus Lissotriton; species Lissotriton helveticus. The sequence continues at coordinate 207,207,207 of NC_136063.1, read as the reverse complement.
TTGTCTAGCAGGCGCCGGTGTTCATTATTACCAACAAGCGTGGAGGGTATATTGAGTTCAGCAGCGGCCCTCAGAAACTGCTCCCAGCCTCTCGGTGCATTTTGAGGCGTTAGGATTTTGGGGTGGGTCAGACCTTTGACTAGATCGTACATATGCGACCCTGCAACAGGTTGGCCCTTGTAGAGAAACTCACCGCGTTCATTCCAAGAGGCTAGGTCTTTAGAAGCGGCTAGTTTACTCATCAGCATCTGCGCAGCCCCTCTGTGCCTTTGACCTATATTTTTTAGGAGGTCTCCAGCAAAGGTATCTGAAGCTGTCGCCCCATCGGGAGGCGGTTGTAGGGGCTGAGGGTCGGGGGCCTGAGCAGCTGGTTGTTCAGAGTCTGGGGTATATAGAGTCAACTTGTTCTTCTCAGTATTCCACTGGGTGTAGTAATTTAAGAATTTTTTTAGAGTGCTGTTGTAAAGGTTAGCCTTGTCGTAGGGGTTTAGATCAGTCCTGCTCAAAATGTCCTTAATTTCAGTATCCAGGCGTAGAGTCTCATTTCTACGAATATCCCAGGCATTGTCCGTGGTGGACCCCAGCTGCTCCATTTGCTGCCTAGGAACCAGATACATTTTTGTGGCATGATCCATCACTGACCCGAGAGGAGGCTTGTAATTACAGGTATAGCTATGCCCAGCAAGTTACCTATAAAACCTCCAGACTGTTTCACCAGTTTCTTCTTTGTTATGAGTGAGCCCCTTTTATTACTGAGCTTCTTGATGAGCCCCTTCTTCTTCTTCAGAACCTGTAACTGACGCTTTGATATAGGGACGTTGCCTTTTAGGGTGTTTAGGGCTATTTCTGAAATGGCGGCCACTAAATCGTCAGAAGCGGTGCCCAGGATGGCCTTTCGGTGTTGGGGGCTGGCTGTAACAAGCATTTTCAGGAGAGCTAAATTGCGGCGTAGGTGTGTAGACATGGTCACCACTGAGCGTTATAAGGGCTGGCCTGTAAATGGTTCTAAAAGACTTCACCGCTGCTTTTTATAGGGCCTGGTCTTGGGCTTTGGTGTGTAAACTACAGGTAGCTCTGGGGGAAAAATATCGGCCCTTAGTCTATAGTCTTCTAGAGTTTCGTTTTTTAAGTCTACCAACAGGTACCCGTGGGGTTTTGATGTAGCGTCGTTAAAGGCCTCCATGAAGAAGTGTGTGTTTCCGGGGTACATCTGTTTAGCTATGACAGCTATTTGTTGTTTGTCCCGAGGGTTTTTAAATAAAACAAGGTATGAAGCGTTGAGAGCTATAGACCTACTGTTCTTGCCTTTGTAAAACAAGTTCTGCACAATGTAGCAGATGCTTAGATTGCGATGATGTGAATATTGAGTAAAAGCTCTCTCTAACTCTGGATGATCACCACCTTCACGCATCAGATCATCAACAATTATCATATTTACAAGGGTTGGTGGTAGTAGTTCATCATCGTTGAGGTTATTCGGTATACCCTCTATAAATTTGATATGTGGGAACCGACTGCCCAAGTCTGTATAAAGAGGCTGCCAGCATGAATAAAGCCACACAATGTTGTTAGGGGTTTGTGATAAAGCAGAGTTGGCATTTTCTAAGAGCTTTTTTATAAAGTAGCTTTTACCACAGTTTGAGGGTCCTGCTAGCACGCAGGAGAATGGATGCTGTAACCTGGTGTCCATGCTGTGGCGGCTGTCTCTCTAATGGGCCTAATAACCATAAGGCAGTGTTTTATAGTCGGTGGTCAGGACCCTTTTATCAAAAACAACTCGCAATGTTTTATGTAGAGGCTCGGTTGTGATTTCCCACTTCTTTTTGGATCTGACTATGCAGGGTTGGTTCACGACTATGGTTTTAGCATTCTCAGAATCGTCTGCTGTAACGTATTCTTGCACCAGATTCTTCAAGCTATCAAAATTGATTTTTAGGGTGTTGCTGACATTTAATGTTATCCCTTTGACCTTCATACACACCTTGTTCTTGTTGGTACGGTAGCTGTATGTTTTAGGCCCTGAGGAAGTATATTCTTTTATATACTCGTCCTTATCTAGCTCACTGGTTAGGTTACCCAGATAATCTCCTAGAGGAGGGTCTTCATCCCCCGGCTTGCTCAGAAAAATCACAGAATCTGTATCGTGATACAAGCAGCGATCCTGGAGCTTATCCATAACCCCGTAAAGCTCTAGACGAGCGTGGGCTGTCGTGAAGCAGGCTATGAAAATGTTTATGTTGTTACTCGATGTGGGGTACTCTTGGGCATATTTCCAACACAAAGCCGCGGTATCGTCATCGATAAACTCGCAGCTGGACACCTCGTAGCATGGGGCAAACAGGTACTTGAACAGTTCATCAGGATCTGATATTAAGGTAGTATTTGAAAGGTTTGTGCGCTGTGCAAATTTTCCCCATAAGGAGTTGAGACAGAGTTTGGCTAACTGTCGGCGTGCAGGATTGACCTCTATCAGATGGGATCGTAAACGGATACCCTCGTGAGCGTAGTAGTCATCGATGTATTTCTGTTTTGCATCCTGACTAGTACACCAGTCAGGATACCCTGAGGCCTCCTGCTTGTCTCTGAGAAACAAATTAATGTAGGGGGCAAAGAGTTGTGTTGTAGTGCTCTTAAAATGCCACACTTCGTGTACTCTACCTAGCCTGTACCCTTTCTCTAAGGCAGCTTGTACCTCGATGCTACACCAGGTCCCTGTGAGCATCCTTTGTTCCTCGGTGTGTGTGCAGCCGTCAACCTCTTTAAGCATCGCACAGGTTCGGCAGAGGGGGAACATTAGCTTGCCATCGACTCTGCATGGTAACACCGGGAAGTAAAGCTGCTTAGGAGGATATATTTCACATTTGATAAGCCCAAAGTATTCGTCTAGGGGCTTAAAATCTCTATAGATGATGGTGGGATGACCCACCGGGTACAACTTCATCTTGTTCACAAAAGGGTACAGACTGGTGAAATCATAGTAGTGTATTTTCTCACCCTCACCAACGGCCTTGTACAGTTGTATGGCATTTGTACGCCCCCCAAATAAGGCATCTCGGGGCTCCAAAGGTGTGGGTAAATCATGAGTCTTAAGAAAAGAGCAGAGGGCTGTGTCGGTTTTTAACATGTCTAACCACTCGTGCTCCCAAAGAACTCTCATAGCAAAGCCACTGTTTTCAACATACTGGGCCTTTGTCAGAGTACGTCTGTATAAGTGTTCAAATTTGGCACCCAGCATTTTGTTATATTCGTGGGGCTTGTAACACTTGGGGCAGCCGTGGTAAAAACAGCCGTTGAATTCAAAGGCTGTCGGCACACCCTTAATTACAGAGTACCCGTCCAGGTAATAGGGGCCCAGGCGGAATTCACCAGCCTGTAATGCATGTTGAATCTGGATGTCTTCCTTCTCAGAGACGTACATGAGCCACTGGATAGAGGGGGTTGAATAACGTTTCTGTTTACCGTTATAGAGGTCTGGCGGTACTAGAGCGATAGTTTCTGGCCTCAAAAACATGTGTTTGTAGATGGACATACACATGGATGCCAGAGTGACGTTTTGAAATGGGTCTATGTATTCGACCGCATGCTGTATTTCAGGGGTTTTGGATGTCGAGGCCTTGACTTTCTTAGTCAATGTCTTAGGTTTCAAGGCCTTGACTTCTTTAGTCATAGACACCACAACATCTCTGAAAAGGTTACAAGCTTGCCGGAGGATCATTACATCAGCCTGACAATAAGCTTTCAACTCTGTTTGAAAGTGAAACTCCTTTTCACGGTTTTCAGAGTACCACTCTAGAAAGCTCACTTTCTCATCAGGCATCATGTATTCAACCCCGTAGCTGTCAGGAGGCGGCATGGGTCCCACATAATTCTGGTTAGCCCAGGTGTTGAAAAAGTGTGGAAAATACCCTTTACAACCTGGGAACCCAAAGGCCTTTGGCAGCTTGCTCAATTTCATGGGTAGGAAATTCAGGGTGTCTATGAAGCGTATTTTTAAAGGACATACCGTCATCAGCATCAGTTTAGACCCCTGGGTTATGAGTTCCACCTGTATCTTTTCACGAATCATGTCTCGTAGAATAAAGAAGGAGTCATAGGCTTTCGAGTTGTGGGCTAGCATGGTATATCCTTGGAATTTGGCCTGAATGAAAGTGCTCAGGAAATCACCAACGCACGTTCGTCCCTCAAACTCCCAACTGTCGTCGGAAGTTAGATGGTGCGCGTAAATGTAGTTAGGCTGGTGTACCCCCGTCTCTTGTGTGCACTCTATATCAAACACTATATAGTCTTCGGTCTTGGTCTGAGATGGACCTTTAACCATATAACACTGATGGTTGGTACCGGCTTTGTAAGATACATGGCAACGGGGACATATCATACCTTTGCACTTGTGATTCACTGCCACATACCGCCCACACTCGCTACAGTCCTTTTTAGGGACGCAGCTGTAAGATTGCTCGTGTATGCTCAAACAGTTTTGCGAGCGACAAAACAACCTACAGATGCCGCACCTCACCTTTAGGGTAGCGTCTTCTATGCAGCCGTCCCTCTGACACATCTTACAACACATTTCACACTGGTGGTATGTTTTATTGTTGTATATATGATCGCAGTGGGCGCACACATATTTGGCCCCCAGAAAACCTTTAAGGTTCAAGATACCGTAAAAATGATTTTCCATGTGGAGGACATATACGGTCTTGTTTCTCACAGGTTCCCCGGTTGTAAAGTACTTCCAGGAACCGCTGTGATAGAGAACTTTCACCGTCACGGCGAAATAGTTCTCAAAAAGACCTATATCACCAAAGCCGACCATTCGGTCAGGAGGTATTTCAAGAACCTCATGGGCTTCAGCAGCTCTAGACATGATGACAGCGTCAGGGGTCTTGCGAGTCATCAACAGACCCACGATGCTGGCCGCCAGACATGTATTGGCAGTGGCGTTGCTAAAGTTGAGCAGCCACCTCTGTTTCTTGCCAATTATTTTACTGTATAGTACGCTCTTTAAGGGTCTGGAAACACCCCCCTCACGCCCCCGTACAATGAGGGCTATGACTCTAAACGTGCCATAGGCGACTAGTTCAGCCTTACTCTGTAAAAGCCTTGAGAGGTTTTCTAAAAATTGCACAGCATCAAAAACATCTCGGGTCTTCCGCCTGGTGAACAACGGTGTGTCAAAACCCTGCCCCTGGAAGCGGAGTTGGAAAAAGTCATTAGGCCCCACATCGTGTAACAACCTTACTATGAGCTCCTGCACAGCCTGATGTATAGCCAGAACACCGTGAGTGGTTGATGTTATTTGATGTAGGTTAACAAATCTAAACTCCTCATAGTGTTCTACGGCCCTAAACCTCTCTACATTGCGAGTGTAACTCCTAACACTCTCTAAAAACAAGGGCTCTGGGCCCTCATCAGTAGGAGTGTGATTTGTGGAGGTGTTCTCTGATGTGTCACTTTGGGAGGTCAGGGTGGTCCCTGTCTCAGGAGTCCTTGTAAACCTGCGGGTAGCGCATATTCTAGCCTTCTTGAGCTTATTTATTAAAACCCTGCGTTGCTTTGTACTATTAAGCCACTTTTGTTTTTTTTTACGGGCCCAGGCTTTTCTAGATACCAAGCCCCAGCCTATCTGAACAGGTAGGTCGCTGTCGTTGGATGTCTTGTTCATGGAGGCCCCCGCTACAGTTCCACCCCTGGGTCCTTCTGAATGTTGCGTTGTTTGGAGTTTTGCCATCCCCCCTACCCCCTTTAAATGGCCGACCCTAGGTATGTTAGACCCTGCCCCTATGTATTGTCGGCGGTGAAGTGCTGGCTTATATGCTTCAGGCGTTGATCTTGAAGCTGTGGTACCGTGGTTGAAAGGGTCTAGGGAAACAGGGGTGTCTTGTTTGAAGGGTTCTATGGAAACATTGGGGTCTTGTTTGAAGGTTTGTGGGGTACCAACTGGGCGTTGCTTGAGCAGTTTTAAGAAGCGTGCAGACTTTGTCACTAACCTCTGGACCGTACGGCTATATTTTGGGGGTCTCTTATGAGCACCAGTGGTTGTGGGGGTCTTTAGGGGGTTGGTACTTACATAGTCATGAATGTGTACCTTGTATGTCGGCCACAGCCGCCTGACACATCTGTATGATGTCTTTTTTACAAACCCCAACCCTGGCCACGACCAGATGTTGGGCCTCCCTCTTGTTGATGAGATTGGAATACCCCATATCCATTCTTATGAGTGCACGGTTCGCCTGCCGTTTTAATTTTCGAACCGCCATCTGTATCTCTCTTACGTGTGTCTTCAATACATCTTCTGTGTTTACAGACCCATCTTGTTCCTGCTTAGGGGGGCACACCTTGCGAGGTCTTATAAATGGAGGCACCCCCCCAGTCCCATCTATACTGCAACCCTCAAAGACGGGGTTGGACACGGGTCTGTACACGGGCATGTCCCATGGGATGGACACGGACCTGTACACGCGGCTGGCAGAGGTGCTGGCCTCGGGTTTGGACACGGTACTGTACACAGGATTGGCAGAGGTGCTGGCCACGGGACTGGACACGGTACTGTACACGGGATTGGCAGCTGGGCTGGCCTCGGGTTTGGACACGGTACTGTACACAGGGTTGGCAGAGGTGCTGTCCGCGGGACTGGACACGGGACTGTACACAGGGTTGGCAGAGGTGCTGGCCACGGGACTGGACACGGTACTGTACACGGGATTGGCAGCTGGGCTGGCCTCGGGTTTGGACACGGTACTGTACACAGGGTTGGCAGAGGTGCTGTCCGCGGGACTGGACACGGGACTGTACACAGGGTTGGCATAGGTGCTGGCCACGGGACTGGACACGGGACTGTACACGGGCTTGGCAGCTGGGCTGGACACAGGACTGTACACGGGGTTGGCAGAGGTGCTGTCCGCGGGACTGGACACGGGACTGTACACAGGGTTGGCATAGGTGCTGGCCACGGGACTGGACACGGGACTGTACACGGGCTTGGCAGCTGGGCTGGACACAGGACTGTACACGGGGTTGGCAGAGGGGCTGGACACGGGGGTGTACATGTGGATGGCCGTGGGGCTGGTAGGGTCGTATGCTCCTGGCGGGGTACTCGGGGACAAAGGGTATGAGGATTGTGAGGAGGTGTCGTTGTAATCCTGGGGCCTAGTTGAAATGTCGGTGGTAGGGTGTGGTGCCTGGTTACCTGTGTTCTGTAAACCCTCTGTGCTCAAAGACCCCTGGTACACCGCTTCTGGGGTTCTACCTATGTTGTCTACCAACCCCCTCAATGCCTCAAGAGAGTTGCTAATCGTGGTAGAAGGACCTTCTAGGGGTTGCGCAGTATCACCTGTTGAGACCCTAGGCTGTGCCTGAACACTTACAACCGGTTTTGGGGGCTGTTCAGGGGCGTGCACCTCTACATGTACAGTTATTCTATTTGGCACTGTCTGGGGTTTCAGGACGCTTGGTGGATCCGCCGTTGCCTTAGGGCTGCTGAGGGACTCTGCTAACTGTAGCTTAGGGACCCCCGGTTTCAGCTTCAGATGTTTCCTTGAGAGGCGCGATGTTTTAGGGGGTTGTGGTGGCGACGCCTCTTCTACACCCACAGGTGCAGCTAACACCTCCTTGGGGCTCAAGGTTGTATAGGTCTCATTCAAGGGCTTAGCATCCTTTTTTATAGATAAATCTAAGGGGCTAGCTTGGGGCTCAGGGGTGCTAGGGCTTTTCTTCTCAGGACTTAAGAGCTTTGCCTGACCCTCTTGGAGCACCTCCGGTGTCTTCTTCTTCATGTTTAACTGTTCTGTTTGGGGATCTGTGAATACCTTACAGGCCTTCACACGTTTTAAAGGGTTGGGGAGGTTCTCTGAGTCCCTATGTTTCTTCTTAAGGGAGGCCTGGTTTGTAGGCAGGCCGCCAGTGTTGACCCCACCCCTGTGCAGAATAGATTGTTGTAGCTGGTTGTTCAGCGTGTTGCTTGGTGTGTAGTAGGTAGAGAGTTTTTCCTGGCGTACACGCCTACTCACGCCTTTCGCGCCGCTTCCGTTGTTCTGGACGGATGTTGTTATGTCCATTAAGGGCGCCACCGACCTCTCTTCAGCCGCATGTTTCTGAGCCGCTTCTAAAATATAAACAGAAAATATATATATATTAGAGAAAGCATAAAAAAAAACAACACATACAAGCACCAGCGGACTACGTCCTACACAACCACCTTTTTTGATATAGGCTTTGCTACAAGCAGCTGTAACACCTCTAGTACTTCTCACACCCTTTTGTAAAAAACACACCTGAAAGAGGTCTTTTTGCAGCTCCTTTCTTTGACAGTGGTCCCACTTTAGAAGTTGAAGCTTTCCTCTTCAAGGGGATTTCTTTTGAACCATGCGCCGCCTCTTGGACCTTGACGACGTCCTGGCATAGCGTAGGGACACCTGTAAAAAAAAAATAATACCCAACATTAGACATCTTTTCTGATGATTACCTCTATACATCCTCAGGGTCAGGACTCTGGCCTACCCCACCAACTACCCAGCGTCTTAGACAGTTTAAATAACAGCTGTCTTTTTATTTACCTGTAGGAACTGAAGTGTTTTGCACAGTGTTCAGAGCGTCTTGAGCCTCGATGTACTCCATAAAATCGTCAAAAGCTTGTTGTAGGTCAGGGTCATAAGCTGTAAAAGCATACACACATGAGAGCCCATTAGAAAAAAGAGAACTTCTGAGAGACTGGTGTACAAAACTACGTAGAACTACATAGCTTTAAATATATATATACCAGGCTGCGGGGCTGACAAGTGCCCAGCGTTGCTATTTATTACAGCTGGGGCCAGCGCAGGGGGCACATTGGTGACGGTTGCATTTGCAAGGTCTTGCACCTGTATTAAACATAAAAAAAAAAAAAAAAAAAAAAAAAAATAAAAAAAAAAGCAGCGGTTTTAGTAAACGCCTTTCTTAAACAAAAGTATCACAACTTCAAACAATTCTTGTATACATTTAAAACCTGATAAGAGGGGTGCACCAACACACATTTTTAAAAAAGCGTTGCAAGTGCTGCGCTAAAACATATGTTAAAAAACAACCTGCGCCATATCCTTTGCTTATGGGGTAAACCACTTTAGGTACACCTGGCACTTCTGACATTTAACCACTACCCTATATACCGGTTACTCTTTTGTAACATGTACATGCCACTTTTCTCTTGTAACACATTGTTTAATAACTCTCACATTTTGAGTGCTTTAAATAGTTGCGCCATTGCCACAATTGACTACATAATGCTTATTCTTGTGCTCGAGTGTCTGCCTTATATCACAGTATTATAGCTCTAACTGTACTTTGTTTTCTCTTGTAACCTGCACACTTGTCACTTTATTTATTACTCATGTAACTTAACGTTTGCTTTTGTAACCGGCACACATGTCACTCCCCTTATGTTTTGCAACTGTGTCTTATGTAAAGCGCTCTGACACCTTCGGGTAAAGTCTGCGCTAACAAGCAGTATTTTTTCTGTTTGTATCTTTTATGTAATGCCTGTAATCCTGAGTCCCTATGTTTTGCAAACAGGTTCTTGTGTAAAGCGCTCTGACAACTTGGGATAAAGTCTGCGCTACATTTTTTCTACTTGTATCTTTTTTATATAACTCATCCAATTCTTAGTGCTTATGTCTTACAAATGGGTCATATATAAAGCGCTCTGCCAGCCTTCGTGTACAGTTCGCGCTAGCTAATAAAAAAAAAAAAAAAAAAAAAAAAAAAAAAAAACACCTCGGAGCTGCAGGGCAGGGTCCGCCCCCTCCAGTGATATTACCAACTCATCACTGGTGATATCAGTGGAGGGGCGGACCCTGCCCTGCAGCTCCGTGGTGTGTTTTCCTGTTTGTATCTTTTTATGTAGTGCATGTAATCCTTAGTCCTTATGTTTTTGCAGCAAGTTCTTATGTGAAGCGCTATGCCCCAGGCGTGTCCCGCTATTGTGAAGCGCCCTGACACATTCGGGGTAAAGCCCAGCGCTAGATAATTCTCAATAAAAAACCACACCGGGGCTGCAGGGTTAGGGCCGCCCCTTCAGTGATGTCACCAACTCATCACTGTTGGGGGCGGTCCTTACACAGCAGCCCCGGAGAAGCTCACGCCGCCATGCTGCCTGCTGCTGGATCCACGTGGAGCCCGGGGCTGGTATATACCCTCACAGCCCCCAAGGACACCGGAGCCCTACACCCCTCACCCTCGAGCAGCGCCAGCAGCAAGCGGGCTCGTGGGGGATTATTTTTTAAAAAGAACGGCCGCGGAGGCCCAGAGACACCGCGACCCCCACCCCCAGAGCAGCGCCCGAGGCAAGCGGGCTCTGGGGGCCTTTTATTTACACCAGGAGCGGCCGCGGAGGCCCAGAGACACCGCGACCCCCACCCCCAGAGCAGCGCCCGAGGCAAGCGGGCTCTGGGGGCCTTTTATTTACACCAGGAACGGCCGCGGAGGCCCAGAGACACCGCGACCCCCACCCCCAGAGCAGCGCCCGAGGCACGAGGGCTCTGGGGGCATATTTTTAAAAATAACGCTGCACTAGGGACCCAGAGACCCCCAGGACACCCCAAGGGACTATGGCGCCCCACCAGGAGCCCCCCTGGACAACTGGCCCCAGGGTTTATTTATTTTTTAAATACAAGGCCCTCAGGACCCCCCAAGGAGCAGCAAGGACCCCGGAGCCCTCCATGGACCCCTCCAACTCTCTACAGCGGTTTGGTGAGTGCAACCAGGCATTATTAATTTTTTAATTATATGCCCTGTATATTATTTAAAGCCCCTATGGTACCGTTACAGTGTGGTTAAATGTTTCTATGAGCTGTAAAATACCCTGTTCCACTCTGCATGTACCCTCCTAAGGCCTACAACATTATGCCCCTTAAATACATAGCCTGCAAACTCTACCCTACGTCACCACCCCATTAACACTAAATACCTACACACATAGCTTTTTAAACTCAACAAAACCTTTATTCATTTTAAATACCTTTACATTACAATTCAGGTCTTTTTAAACTCCATCCTTCAACAAAACCTTTATTCACATTAAACACAGCACATCGCCTTAAAGATTAACAGTTTACAATCCACACTACATAGTACTATTTTTTAAAAGTGCAACTTTTTTCCAAACTACATGTACACCCTAATACACCATTGCGCCATCCATTATTTACCTTCTCTACATGTTGACAGGCGGTGTCAATCTGGGAAAAGTTGCTCCGGTCCATTCTTGCCTTAAGTTCCTTGGGTTGGCTCCAAAACAATCCAGGCCAGTCACTCCCCAAGGTTTTGAAGGGCTTGATGGTGTAGAAATCCACAAAGGTTTTCTGACTGGGTTGTAGATGCAGGAGTCCTCCAGGTACAGCAGAACAATCCACGCCAGTCGCTCCTCAAAGGGGGTTTTTTGAATGGGTGTTTGGCAGTGTTCCATGAGGGGCCTTTTTATACCTGTCCTAGCATGCTAATTAGAAGCCCCCCACACCCCTTTATGACTTGAGGGGTGTTTAGAACAATGTCATGGTGGCCTTTGGATGGGAACCTTTTTTTCTATCCTTGTACAGTATAAACAGTACAACATTGTTTACTTTGACACCTGTTACTCAAACTCAAGGCCTATCCTGGGAAGAGTGGGGTTAGACAATGGGGGCCGGTGTAAAACTCTTCACCCCTACGTGACCCCTTCTCCTGGGAATTAGGGAGCCCGGGAACAGAATCTACCTTGGGACTCATATGTCAAATTTCCTGCCAGCCACGTCAAATTGGAACTAAACTGTCAAAATTGAGACCAGGAGTTTAAGACGTGAGGACCCTTTACAGCTTTGACACCTACATGACACATTCTTCTTCACAGGCCCTGGGCTGGGGAACTCAGGACTGCCCCAGCAGCTGTTCAAACATCAGCTGGCTGCAAACCCCCAGTTTTAAAAATGCACAGACATTTCCAGCCTACAACCATGCAGTTTTTTTCTATGCACTTTTAAACACATACACAATTACCACATGTTTTTGCTGCCCTAGCTGTTAAATTTAAGGCCATAAGTTTAAGGCCAGGACTGTTTAAGGTCAGATCAAACCCTGGTCTTAAACAGTCCTGGTCTTAAACTGTCAAAATTGCGACCAGGAGTTTAAGACTGTGAGGACCCTTTACAGCTTTGACACCTACATGACACATTCTTCTTCCCAGGCCCTGGGCTGGGGAACTCAGGCCTGCCCCAGCAGCTGTTCAAACAGCAGCAGGCTGCAAACCCCCAGTTTTAAAAGTGCCCAGACATTCCAGCCTGCAACCAGGCAGTTTTTCTATGCACTTTTAAACACATACACAATTACCACATGTTTTTGCTGCCCTAGCTGTTAAATTTAAGGCCAGAAGTTTAAGACCAGACTGTTTAAGGCCAGATCAAACCCTGGTCTTAAACAGTCCTGGTCTTAAACTGTCAAAAATGAGACCAGAAGTTTAAGACCAGACATGTCAAAAGCTGTCAAAATTGCGACCAGCCTTTTGCGACCAGACATGTCAAAATTGCGACCAGGATTTTTTGATGAGTGGTATCCCGGCTTACTACTTAGATACATTAAATCTATACTCCATAGCCAATGGGATGTCAATGAACCTGTCCAGATCTTGAATTATATTAATTAGTAATCGAGTCAAACCCATTATAGATGGTATCTTTAAGGACAGCCCGTGAACACCGTGTCCGAATATAAATACCTGGGGGTGGTATTTGATGAAAAAGGCTCATTCCAATCTCAAAAGCAACAAATTATACAGAAAGCAACGTCTTTTCACTGGCATTCTGCTTTCTGCAGGACGTGCTGAAGGGCCTGTCTCTTGGCCCCTTCTTAAAGATCATTAACGCCAAACGATTTGCGACTTTGGCCCATGGTAGTGAGGCAGTGCAAAGTTGTGATGCTGCACAACTCTATTATATCAAGGTTTCACAGGCGCATCTTCAATTTGCCAAGAAATGCTTCACCAGTACAAATTTGTACCAAGCAGTCTCTAGCTAGAGTAGACAATGAGCTTATTTTAAGACTTGCTACAGGTTTTTATTCTGGATTAATAAATATATTTGTTTATAAAGAAAAAAGACCTGCTACAGGTTAAAAAGTATAGACAGATATTCAGTGAACACAATATTATGGTCTTCTTGGGTGGGGGGGGGGGGGTCATGGCTTGCAGGGCCAAGATGGCAAACGCGCTCTACCAAGGCTCAGCACCGACAGCCCAATTATCCGACTTTTAACCTGCTCCCGTCAAGCCATCCATATATATAATAGCCCCCAATTCGATCCTGACCCGCTCACCTTTCAGGAGCCCTGTTGTTGGGCCACTGCAGATTGGGAGGCATTGCCATGGTGGGGAGGTGCTATTGCCTGGAGCAAGAGTGCTGACCGTGGCTTGGTCGGCGGCGCGGCAGCAGCACACTGCCCGACTATCCCCGGAGTGTGACTCTGGCGGGGTACGAGAGGGCACGAGGCCCCAGAGTGACCCACCTACATACCTACAGTGGTGAGCGCCTGACAGCATGGTAAGGCTGCGTGCCCCTGGCCCCTGTGTGTGTGGTGTGTGGGTCCAGAGACCTGCGACTAGCTACAACCCTCTCAAGGAGAATCCACACCCCTCCTGGGCCCGTCCCCAAAACCTGCGATCACCAGCCCGGGGCCAGAGACTAGACTATAGGGGACATGTGCATTGCAGATTCAGTGGTCCTGGCCAGGTGTGACGACTTAGGGCCTGGCTGCGTGGCCAATGACCTTGTGGGGACTGCTCTAAGTGGATAAAATATATACAGTGCTGTACAAGAAGCATCTAAAATGTTCATTCAGAAGACATCAATCCCTATGCACTTAAATCGCCAATCCATATACAGTTCTGCTTTTCACATGGAGTAGAGAGATTAGGGAACAGATTGTGTAGGCATGTCGACGTTTCGACCCAGGAAGTGCGTGATTCAAGAGAAGTCACAGCGGGTCTTCTTCAGGACAAGGGGGGTACAGCCTATGAGAAAAATGATGAACCATGAGTCTGGTGTGTTACATGATGTGAAACAGTTTAACCAATGGTTATTAAGACCTACCAATGAGGCTAGGAACCAAGGGGCTGATGAGTGCTTCAGTTGGTGATCCACCGGGGGTTGGATTCTGTAGGAGTAATAGGAGGGCACGAATGAGAATGGGCTCCACGGAATGGAATAAGAATGACCAGACTGAAGGACTGAGTGATTACCTTGTCAAGGATGAAGAAATGCATCAATGTTAATCCACCGAAGGTTGGATTGTAGGAGCATGAGTCAGATTCTTTGAGCAGTGATGTTGATGAATCACATCAGCTGTGGCGTGAGTTAATGCCTGTAAGGATGCAAAAGTAAAGGGAACGGGGTATAAGCCTCCAGATAAGGCAAATATATTGCACTACAGGTCGCGAGTGCAGGGACAGATAGTGTCAGAATGATGGCCATGCGCACACCTCCCATAAATTGTGGATCGTGAGTGAATACTATGTCAAAAATTATTAATAAGCAGACGTGCGCGATGATTCAAACCGCACGTGTGAGCGATGTACATGTTGAGCAGAGAAACGCACTCAGTACGAGAGGTGAAACCGTGCCCTGCAATATGGGTCTAATTAATAATCATGCATAGGTAGGGAAAGAATTGTGGGCTAAAAGCATGAAGTTAAGTATAGTCACAGGTGAATAAACGTGCGCGGTGACTAAACCGCATGTGTTGTACCTTAATGAGAAAGGTGAAGGGAGACGGGCCTGCTCAGACAGATTAGGGCTGCTCGTGATTAAGGAGGTTAAGTATAGTTACAGGTAAATAAACATTCACTGTGACTGACCCGCACGTGTTGGACCTTAAGGAGTGTGAAGGGAGACGTGCGTGCTAAGAAATTTTGGACCCGCTCGTGATTGAGGAAGTTAAGTATTGTTACAAGTGAATGGACATGCGCGGTGACTAACCCGCACGTTCTTGCAAATGAAGGGAGACTTTGCGCGCTCTGGCAGATTAGGCGATGATACGCACGCATCGTGGAGAAAGAACAAGTAAACCCTCTCGTGTTGGGGAAAGTGCAGCGGATTACTAGCAACTCTTACCGGCGAAGAAGTGAACAGCCTAAGCCAGCCTAAGGGGGAGGTTATTTAAGAACCGGCACACCTGATTGCGAGTGAGTGATCGGGTGGGGAGTGCACCTGCTGTCAATCATTGCAAATGACTGTTGGGCAGGATGGAGGTCTGATTCTCAGCTGGGTTCGTAGGATCGTTCAATGGGGTAAAACATGATTGACCGTAGCCACATGCTATAATATTTAATAAGTGCCGCAAATTTCCGCACTAAACAAGGATTGTTGTTATCTGTTGCATATTCACTCGTAGTTCGTATGCTGAATTCAATTACGGTGATTAATACATATGAAGAAAAAAATGCACAGTTGTGATTCATATGCAGAATACAATCAAGGTGATTAATACCTTAGAGCATGAAATCCTACTCTTTCTCATTCATGTAGGAAGTTAGTGCCCATATGCATTATTGAGGTCCAGTGGAGGGGAACCAAAGCTTTCAATGTTGTCCAATAGTAAACAAAAAATATGTATGCAAACATGTTGTTAATACAAAAGGACTTTGTATTGTGGGCAGATACACTAGTTAGGTTTCATAAATGGTTAGCATTTGTTAGGCAAATATAATGGTTATGAAGCAAGTTTTTGAAAACAATTAGGCATTTCTTAAGCAAATATAATGGTTATGAAACAAGTTGTATACAATTTTGCAAAGTTTAACTTGTTTATATAAAGTTATTTCATAATAGTGTTGTGGAAACCCACAATTTTTGTTATGAGTGACATATACAGAAATACAATATGTATGTTACAGTGAGGGTTAGGGGAAAAGAAGAACGCACTGAGCCAAGCTAAATTATATTAAATTCATCTCCTTCCTAGAAGACCCGGTTGTCTGCTTGTCTCCTCCAGTTCGTTAGGCCCATCATTGACAGTGTCCAAGGTATGTATCCATCTACATTCCTTAAGGTTGAGGGATGATGTGATAGCACCCCTTCTGGAGTGTGGTAGGATCCTTTCCATGACCCACCATCTTAGATTTATCAGATCATGGCCTAACTCAGTACAGTGATCTACGAATGGAGCACCCTGTACTTTACAACATAGCCTACTGCAATGTTGTAAGATTCTGCTCTTTACTTTCTGTGTAGTTTAACCAATGTATAGTTGGTCGCAGGGACATTTGATGGCATAAATCACATATGCGCTGTTGCAAACTTCTATCCCCAAGAAACTCATGGAGAGATCCAAACGCGACACCAGATGTACAGATGGTAGAACCGACATCCAAGCAAACAGGTACAGACAACGTCCTAAACCAAAACCAAGGCAATCCTGACACAGATCTGACAGAGGACCAAACAAACAGTTTGGAACAAACCGCACAACCCGATTCCAACACAGCAGGTGGACCACATCCCTCATCCGCTAGAGAACATCCAATACAACAATTTAGGACCAGCAAAGAGCAAGATAATGTACAGTCCGAACAATCAATAACCAACATTGGTGAGGAAAGTGTACAAGCTGATCCCACTACAGCTGGGGGGCAACATCCAGCCAACAGTATCAATGTCTCGAATAACATTGGAGGGTTCGAGCATAACCAGCCACAAATCGATCCCTCAACTACAAGAGAAAATAATAATATAATAATAATAGAGAGAACAACAAACAGATCAACCAAGGACCAACGACATGGCCATTCTTGATCACAACTGAGACCAATCGAACCCCATCATCAATATCTCGAATCACAACCTTACCTCGACAGAATGTTCAATATTATCGGAATGTCTTTCATTTATACCGAGTGTGCCCCTGACTCATTCCAAACCAAATTGGAATTTCAACAATTCTTTAGGAACCTTTGTATGAAGTACTTTTTTCTGAAAAATGAACCAGATCCTAAACCTTTTACTGCCACTTTAAGCCACCTTCTACCTTTACACCCACGACATACCTCAAGAGCCAGAAAATTCTTGCATTTGAACAAATTGTACTTGGAGAAGTAATGGCCCTATGGGATAACAAAAAATACATCAAAAATAACACAACAAAAGAAGAGAAGCAAGCACTGGTATCCCTGAAGAACAATACCAAAATCATAATCAAAGCTGCAGACAAAGGTGGAGCGGTAGTGGTGCAGAACACTAAAGATTACTTGACAGAGATACTAAGACAACTCAGCTGCCAAGACAGCTACACCAGATTAAATAGGGATCCCACCGTACAGGTGTCTGAATTGATCCATCAACTTACTTTAAGAGGCCTAGAGGAGGGATTCCATAGTGATTCGTAGTACAACTTCCTCAATAAAAAGAATCCTAGAACACCAACCATTTACGCCCTGCCAAATATCCATAAAAACCTGACCCTCCCACCCGGAATACCAATTATATCAGGCTGTGGGTCCATCCTTGAACCTCTGAACCAATTCATTGACAGCTTCTTGCAACCCTGGGTATCAGAAACCAAGTCTTATATACGTGACAGAATGCAGATGATCCAGATAATGGAGAACCAGCCCTATGATACATCAACAAAGTTCATAGTCACTTTGGATGTGGCTTCATTATATACCAGCATCCCACAAGATCAAGCCATTGTAGGGTATTGAACAATAGACCTACTCCGTTTTGGATCCCCACAGAATTCTTGGTCTCTCTGCTTGAGATTGCCATGACAAATAATTTTTCCGTATTTAAAAAAATATTTTATTTCCAATGTAAGGGAGTAGCCATGGGGGTGGATTTGCTCCCAGCCTAGACAATCTATATATGGACAAATATGAATACGAAGTGTACCTCAAACGCCCTGTTGCTGCCTGAAAACTCTGCCAAGCTGTCCACCAACCCTTCGCCGATCCCCTGACCCAGTGCGGACCCGCCCGCATGTCTCCCGCTGCCCGGCTGCTCTCTGACATCCAGAGCGGGGCTGCCGAGTGGAGACCGGTGAGGGGCGGACTTCATTGTCCAGAGGCCCTTGCGGTAAACCGCGTCACCGGGGAGCGCCAGGAGGCGCTTAAATACAACGTCGGCTCCTTCGAGGGGGTGTACCTCAAACGCCCTGTTGCTGCCTGAAAACTCTGCCAAGCTGTCCACCAACCCTTCGCCGATCCCCTGACCCAGTGCGGACCCGCCCGCCTGTCTCCCGCTGCCCGGCTGTTCTCTGACATCCAGAGCGGGGCTGCCGAGTGGAGACCGGCGAGGGGCGGACTTCATTGTCCAGAGGCCCTTGCGGTAAACCGCATCACCGGGGAGCGCCAGTAGTCCAAGTCTCTTCACAGCCTAATTCGGACACACCTGGAGGTCCTACTCAAATTGAAAAACAAAAGATAATTCCATCTAAAACCCCGGTGTCAATAGCAGAGGGACCAGACAAAAAGGGAGGGAAGTTTAGGCGTCCCATCAACCTTCCCCCGGAGGCAAGCCCTTATACTGTGATTCTAACATATGAGAGAAACTACATGGTCCCTAACAAATAAAGTACAGCAATGGCTTAGTATAATTAGACCCCTCCCCCCGAATTGTAACTCCAGATTCTCAATGGTGCGCAGAGTCCCCTGGATTGGCGAAACACGGAAAAAAACACAGGGAGACTGTATCATCATATATATATTTGTTCGTGGACAACATTGGAGAAAAAAGGAGGTATCGACGCCAATCGTCTATCCTTCTTCTATCCTCCAATATATGATTACGACCAAGAACCCCCGTACCATTGGAATCAATGCTCTGATTGGAACTGGACCCAAGTAGAGCCTCGGAACAGGAGGAGGGACTGGGAGCCATGGTCTTGGAACCCAAGAAGAGAGCAACCCTATACGGAAGGGTGGAGGGGCATTCCAACGAGCAACCGTTATTCATCTTTAGAAATGGTGGATTGACCACCAGTACCCCAAAACCCATCTCACGAGTTACCGGTGGTTCCCAATAACCAGCTCAGTAACAGGGGAGATGAGGAACTTCCACTCGAAGTCACATTAGATAAATCCTTAGCGTAAAGAGACATTGTAGGAATAAACCATAGTTTAACTGAGCGAAGGGTGGGATTAACCCAAAAGGATCAAAGTCTACCGAGGCACAACAAAATCCCTTGTATCATGGAACATTGCGGGTCTCTCTAAAAAAGCCACAGACCTTTCTTTCCTGAACTTTGTAAACAACTTCGATCTAATATCTCTCCAGGAATGCTGGGACCTGGCGCCTACCAACCTTGATGGCTTTAGTACCAACTTTACCCCTGCCATTCGGCCTAGTATGGGTAGAAACTCAGGCGGTCTCTGCCTTTTCGCCTCAAATAGTGCAAATATAACTATAGAGAGTCTGTACTTACCCCAAGATAAACACACGAATAAAGACAAAACCAAAAAAATTGGATATTCTATGCAGGCATTCAAAGTAAAGAAGACAGGGGCCCCCAGTTTTGTCCTGATTAACCTATACAACAACATAGCAAGGGACGATCAGGTAGCTTTTGTAGATGAACTATCAAATGTCTTGAAGCAGGGCCTGGGAAGTGACAAAGCGGAAAATTGCGCCATAGTGATGGGCGACTTTAACTGCCATTTATGCCCACATAGTGGAACAAATATCTGCGATATAAGAAGCCTTAATGGTGAACTCACTACCCACTTTGAACACACACATTTTGGTAACTTAATGAATAAATTCATACATGAGTGGGATTTAGGATTCTTTAATGAGTTAACCGAGCCAATGATTGATTTTCAACCTACATTCCATGGAAGAGGGTCACATTCATTGATAGATTTTGTCCTAATGTCAAATACTCACCATCGGAGTACTGTGGACTTTAAAAAGGAGGCTATAGTCATGAGCAATCACTACCCAATTAGTGCGAAATTCGATGTCGGATGTAGTACCACCCGGACATCGGATGTAACCGAAACTTTACATTGTCATTCAATCTCTCTGGCACGCACAAATCGTTATTCCATAAAATGGTCCAAAGTAAACACCAAAACCTTTTTGAAAGATCTGATCACGGAGAATTGTGAACAATTCAAGATCTGTCTCGAAGACCCCCCAAACCCCCCAAACCCATGTGCAGTAAAATCCGCCTTTGAAGACATAGCAAGCACAATTAAGAAAAACCTTACCAGGAAACAAAAAAACGTGTGTAGGCTGGTTTAACTCTGAGTGCTCTAAAGCACATAATACTCTAAAAGACGTATTAAAAAGAGTACCCAAAATTCAATCAGAAATTAGAACAGCACGACTGGCCTACAAACAATCAATTAAGAATAGAAAAACGGAAACTTAAAAATGCCGCCTGGGAGGCATTACTAAAAGCTAGCATCCTAAAAGGCAATCCGGCCTTTTGGAGGGAAGTGAACGCACCTTTTTTTAAGGAGAGGACCACGGACCTCTTGGAAAATTGCTATTATAGAGGACGTATGGATCAACCATTTTACAGAATTATATAAAATAGATGAGATGGTTGAACCACTTAATGTTGATCTCAGGACGCCACAGGAAAAAGAACCGCAGAGATCCATGGAAAGCACATTCCCACTACATATCCACTTCACACTTCCAGAGATAGAAGAGGCTATAGCGGAAAGTGCAAACTCTAAAGCTCCTGGGCCAGATGGAATTCCAATTGACCTATTTAAAGATAATAAGTCCCTTTGGGCCCCCCCTGCTCACAAATGTACTCAATTCTTATACCGTAGCAGGATTTCCTACAACATGGCAAGAAGCTATCATAATCCCAATCTTCAAAAAAGGAGATAGAATGGACCCAAAATGTTACAGGCCAATTTCATTGCTTGACTCAATGATGAAGGTGGCAGGAAGAGTCTTGCTGAACCAACTACAAACCTGGGCCACAGAACATGGAATCCTTTCAAAATTCCAATATGGATTTGTTGCAGGTCTAGGTACAGTAGAACAATGTCTCAACTTGGCTCTGATTACAAACAAATACGTTGCGGTAAAGAAGACAAACTTATACATGACTTTTGTTGACTTAAGCTCAGCATTCGATTGTCTCAACCACAGAGTACTTTGGGACACCCTAAAGGAGATGGGAATAGATGTAAACATCCTTGCGTTCATAAAGGAATTGTATCGAGGGGCGGGGGCAATGGTACGTTACGATATTAATGGAAAATGCACCAAAAAATTCCCTATAAAAAAAGGAGTACGTCAGGGATGTATCCTTGCCCCGTTCCTTTTTAATTTATATGTAAATAGTGTTGCAGACTACCTGGCCAAGCTAGAAGTAGACTACCCTAGAATTAATGGCGTGGCAGTTCCAATATTATTATATGCAGACGATGCTGTCATTATGTCCCGAACACAAATAGGTCTGCAAAAAGCACTTACTGGCTTTTCCTCATACATGGGCTCGAGAGGCCTAAGGATAAACGTGGGTAAAACCTTCACAATGTGCTGTAGCTTGAAAAACAAAGTAGATTGTAACACTTTCTTAAACTCTACAAAGATAAGCTTAACTACATCTTTTACATATTTGGGTATTGTTTTTAACAATAGGGGTTCATGGAACACAGCCATCAACACGCGCAACTTGGCCTTCTGTAGAGAAATAGGTGCTCTAAAGAAATTTGCCAATAAATTGGGCGATAAGCCGGTTCAGATCCTGCTTAACATCTATGCAGCGAAATGTGTTTCCATCGCAACCTATGGCGCAGGAATCTGGGGTATGGCGGACAGCCGTGAGATCCAAACCATAGAGAACGCCTTTCTGAGATTCCTGTTAGCAGTCCCTAGATCTACTTCGACCACCATTTGTCACAACGAACTTGCTAGGGCCCATATCGTTGATATAATTAAGATAAGCCCAATATTGTTGTGGCACAAGATATGGACCTCAAATAAAACAACATTCAGCAAGGACGTGATCAGAGACTGTTTGGGCCTAGTCCCCCTGCGAAATATACCTTGGCTTTCCTATATCATCAAATTTTTAAACTCCATAGGGCATTCTGATCTTTATGAAAATCCTACGTCATGCAGCTTAATTACAAAGAAGGCCCTCAAAGAATGCTGCTTAGGCCTATTACAAGATAGACGCTCCTACTTAGAAGGAAACAAGCCAAATATTGTGTATCATTATCTCCTGTTGCACGGAGCTGGTATTCCACTATATTTATCTGCCTAATACACAGTCTACACGAGATTGTTGTTAACAAGAATGAGGACTGGCTGTTTCTACAGATTGACAACATTCCCCACTGCAAATGATTGGTCCGCTAACCTGTTAAGTTGTCCCTGCGACAATACCTCAAAACAATCAAATATCCATTGCATACTATTCTGCAAATACTATGAATGGGGAAGAAAGAGGTATTTGCTTCCGCTGTTAAAAATATGGGGACTCAGGCAATGCAGACCAGCACTGATTAAATTATATATGCTACAGGATGAAATTACAGTGGCTATGGTAGCCAAGTTTCTGAAATATGCAGTGAAATGTAGAGCATCAATGAACTAAATAATTTTTTACAGCTTATATATACATTTTATGAAGAAAATTCTTTTTTACCTGTCATTTTTAATATGTATAATGTATCCAATGATTGATAATGTTTTTATCTATGAAATGTGCTTTTATGGTTTTTATCCTGAAAAATCGACTAAAGCTATCTTTGAATTGAATTGAATTTGAATACGAATTCATATACAACACAAATAACCCTTTCATTGATCATATTGCACTTTGGAAGGATTATTTTGACAATGTCATAATGGTATGGAAAGGAACAGGACACGACTTACTCAATTTCCATCTATGACTCAATGGAAGATCACCAGATATCCAGTTCACAATTAACTATGACAGAGAAACTATTTGCTTCTTGGACATCTCGCTCAAAATTGAAGAAGGGCTGATCTGTACAACTTTATACAGAAAATCCACTGACCGGAATACTTTATTGAAATACTCATACCATAACCCAAGGAGCCTAAGGGTTAATTTACCTTACAGACAGTTTTTAAGGCTCCGTAGGAACTGTTCTCACAGAACAGATTTCTTCAAAGAAACTGATACCCTGATCACGAGACTGAAGGAGAGAAGTTATCCCAAAGGATTGCTCAACAGTGTACGGAAGAGAGCCTGTTATTGTCCTAGAGAAACCCTACTAGAAGTGCGGACGAAGACTGATACTGAGGAGCAGATGGTCTGCGTAACAACCTTCCAAACCAGAAGCCAAGAGATGAAGAAAATTATCAAAAGATAGTGGCACCTCGCATCCACGGAAATCAACAAAGTATCTGAACCAGTGTTTGCCTTCAAACGGGCAAAGAATGTAAGAGACTATGTTGTAGGCTCATACCTGGTGCCACCAACACCACTGGATATCAGGACTCAACTCCAACTACAACCATTAATTGGCCACTTCAAATGCAGCAACTGCAAGGCCTGTAAATTGACAATCGAAGGTTCCACCTTCACACACCAAGAGCAGACCTTTCAACTACTACATCATACCAATTGCAACAGCGCATATGTGATTTATGCCATCAAATGTCCCTGCGACCAACTATACATTGGTCATACTACACAGAAAGTAAAGAGCAGAATCTTACAACATTGCAGTAGGCTATGTTGTAAAGTGCAGGGTGCTCTATTAGTAGATCACTTTACTGAGCTGGCAATTATCTGGAAAGCCTAAGATGGTGGGTCTTGAAAAGGATCCTGC
The DNA here is from genome assembly GCF_964261635.1 of Lissotriton helveticus. Taxonomy (NCBI): domain Eukaryota; kingdom Metazoa; phylum Chordata; class Amphibia; order Caudata; family Salamandridae; genus Lissotriton; species Lissotriton helveticus. The sequence continues at coordinate 207,183,440 of NC_136063.1, read as the reverse complement.
CACACTCCTGAGGGGGTGATATCACATCATCCCTCAACCTTAAGGAAAGTAGATGGATACATACCTTGGACACTGTCAATCATGGGATTAACGAACTGGAAGAGAAAAGCAGACAACTGGGCCGTCTAGCAAGGAGATGAATCTAATATAATTTAGTTTGGCTAAATTCATTCTTCTTTTACGCTAACCCTCTGTGTAACATACATATTCTATTTCTGTATATGCCACTCATACCAACAATTGTGGGTTTCCACAACACTATTATGAAATAACTTTATATACACAAGTTAAACTTTACAAAATTGTTGTCTACAACTTGTTTCATAACCATTATATTTGCTTAAGAAATGCACAATTGCTTTCAACAATTGCTTTCAACAATTTTCAACAGATGCTCCGTCCATCACCACCCCCTTTTGTACCGCTTTGTTCGCCATGAGTTGGCAGGGTATGCTCAGACGTGAGTCCCTTGCTCACTTTGCCACTGGATTCAAGCAAGCCGGGCTGAAGACGGCTGAAATGCCAGAAACTGGTCCTCGGTAGCTTGTTTCCGGTCCAGGGAAGGCATGGCTTGGCAGTTCGGGCTGGACTGTTCCCATGAGGCACAGGGTCACACTGATTTGCATATGGCCATGTCTGAACTGGGGTGGCAGAGTGGGCTAAAGAACGGTGATGGATTAAACCCAGATCTGTTTGACTGGGTGTGAGTGTTTGATTGGTTCACATGCTCCGTCCATCACCACCCCTTTTTGTACCACTTTGTTCGCCATAAGTTGGCAGGGTATGCTCAGACGTGAGTCCCTTGCTCACTTTGCCACTGGATTCAAGCAAGCCGGGCAGAAGACGGCTGAAATGCCAGAAACCGGTCTTCGGTAGCTTGTTTCCGGTCCAGGGAAGGCATGGCTTGGCAGTTCGGGCTGGACTGTTCCCATGAGGCACAGGGTCAGACTGATTTGCATATGGCCATGTCTGAACTGGGCTGGCAGTGTGGGCTAAAGAACGGTGATGGATTAAACCCAGATCTGTTTGACTGGGTGTGAGTGTTTGATTGGTTCAGATGCTCCGTCCATCACCCCCCCCTTTTGTACCGCTTTGTTCGCCATAAGTTGGCAGGGTATGCTCAGACGTGGGTCCCTTGCTCACTTTGCCACTGGATTCAAGCAAGCCGGGCTGAAGACGGCTGAAATGCCAGAAACCGGTCCTCGGTAGCTTGTTTCCGGTACCGGGAAGGCATGGCTTGGCAGTTCGGGCTGGACTGTTCCCATGAGGCACAGGGTCAGACTGATTTGCATATGGCAATGTCTGGACTGGGGTGGCAGAGTGGGCTAAAGAACGGTGATGGATTAAACCCAGATCTGTTTGACTGGGTGTGAGTGTTTGATTGGTTCAGATGCTCCGTCCATCACCACCCCCTTTTGTACCGACTTGTGGGCCTGCAGCACTGAGTGTGCCACCCGCCTACGTTGCCTTTTGAAAGATGTTTCAGGCCTGCCATTGCAGCCTATATGTGTACTCTTAAACTTTTCAAACTGGCAAACTAAACATTTTACCAGCCCAAGACCTTCCTTTTAATACATATAAGTCACCCCTAGGGTAGGCCCTAAACAACTTATAGGGCAGGGAGCAGTGTATTTAAAAAGTTGGACGTGTACTTTTAAGTTTTACATATCCTAGTAGTGAAAAACTCAGAAATTTGTGTTCACTAATGCAAGATCTACCTCACCCATGGTATAACATTGGGCTACAATATTACATATAATAAGTGATAGCTTTAGGTTGGGAGCAGGTAAGAATGTCCTGTTAGGTGTCTGAGGAATTGTCATTTAAAACCCTCTTTAATGTAAAGCTCAGATTTTAAGTCACAATTCTGAAAAATACCACTTTTGGAAAGTTGGCATTTTCTTGTCCTAACCATCTGGTCCCTGCAACTTGTTCCTGGGTCATATCTCTAGGTATATTTGGCCTGTGCGTATTCTTCCCAGACAGTCACACAAAATGGGCACTGGGTGTTGACACGATGGGAGGGTCGGAGCTGGCAAAGCCCCACTTACACTTCAAATACACTGCCTCAGCCTACACACAAAGAACTTCACACTAGTGTTTTGTGCATCCTGGGAAAAGGGCAGGGAGGAGGAAAATTCCAACACAATCTGTAGGGGGTAAACTCTACAAGTTTCTCTCATTCAAAGATGAAAACAGATATACAATAAGGACCCTTCGACCCTCTCTTCAGTTCACTTGTGGACCTGTGGAACATTCTCACAGGATTGCTTTGCTGCCCGTGGCCTGGTGTGTACTTCAGAGGACTGCACTGCTGAAGCCTGCCTTGTGCCCTCAGTGGACTACTCTGCTGCCTGAGACCTTCTTTTCCACTTGCACCCAGGACCACCAGAGTGACTCAAAGGGCTAGTTAGCAGCCCTCCTTATCAGAGCCTCGGGGACAGAAAAAACTACAACCACTTTGAACCCGTACCTGGGCAACACCTGAATGAGTCCTGACCCCCCAAGTGGTATCTTTCCAGTTCTGGACCCTTGGAAGCGGTGCTAAACGCGCCCAATAGTCCAAATCCAAATATTGAAAAATATTCAGCCAAAAGGTGCTCTGAGAACTGAGAGGAGACCAGGATCTACCTCCTTATCGATCCACCCAAGATGTATCACTGGTCAGCTTGACTTTGCAGCCGGTTTCCCTTGCATTCTTCTACACAGCAGCAAATCTGGTTCAGAGGTTCCTTGTAGAAGAGGTATCCGACCTCAATGAGCCCTCATCGGCTATAGCCTGCAGCTCTGTCTCTACTGGAGATTTTCAACTTCCAAAAAAGAGATTAGGTGCCAGATGTACGACCATTTCATTCAGCGCCTCGCAATTTGCAAAAAATTGCGAGTCGCAAATTGCGAAACGCTAAATGAAATGTACAATAGTGTGTTTAACACTGATTGCGATTCCCAATGGGGTCGCAAATTGCAAGGCTCATTAATATTAATGAGTCTCTCGCAAGCGAGCCCATTGGGAATGCCAGCCCACCCAGGGATGGTGGTCTTCTGGGATCAACAGACCACCATGTCTGGGACTACTATTAAATAAAGCAGTTTTTTATTAAATGCAGCCCGTTTTCCTTAAAGGAAAACGGGATGCAGGTAAAAAAAAAAAAAAGAAGAAACGTTTTTGTTTCATTTTTTAAGAGCAGGCAGTGCCCTTAAAAAAATATTTTGCATGTATTTGCAAAGGGGAAGGGGTCCTCAAGTAGGTGGTAATTGCAAGTGTTTTGTGACCGCAATTGCAGTCGCAAAACATTAGTACATGGTTCTGAGACTCGCTATTTGTAAGGGAACGCCTCTTCCAAATCGCGAGTTGCAAAACCTATTAGCGAGTCTCAAAAAAATTGTGACTCGCTAAATATGCTTTGTACATGGCCCATGATGCTTTTGCATGCGCAAACAGGTTCACAAACCCATTTGCGCATGCAAAAACAGATCGTACATCTGGCCCTAAGTCCAAACGTACAAATCTCCTGACACCGCCTCCTCCTCTGACACCACCAGCTGCCTTGCCCTGCTAAACTTTACCATCTCAGACATTTTTCTGCAAAATGAATTTTAAGTCTAAATGTAAGCAGAGACTGGACTCAGTCCACTTCCTGTATCTGATCCATGCTCCATTGCAATTGGCCATAACTATCGACTTTGCGCCTGTCTCACACAATTAGATGTCGGCTGTAGTTGATTTTATCTTTTCAGTGCAATTTTTCACTTTAAACTTTAAAATGTTTAACTCTGGTTCTACTGATTCATTTTTTGTTATTTTGGTGACAAAATATGTATTACATTTTACTCTATTTTTCTAATTTGGTGTGGGATTTTTCTTGAGCTGTGTTTTCACTTTAATCATGTGCAGGTGCTGCATAACTACTTTACACAATGTCTCTAAGTTAGGCCTGACTGGTTTATCCCAAGCTGCCAGAGTGTTAAGCACAAGTTAATTTAGGGACTTTTTGTTGTTCGCCCTGACAAGGATTGTGGCTGTTGTTTGAGAAGGGCTCACCCCCCCTCAACCAACAACCACATTTCTCACATTTTTGTCCTTGCAATATATTTTGAAACTATTCTTAAGCATTCTGTTAATAGGCAAGGGTGAGCACTAGAAGAACCTTCATAACAAAGTTGGAAAGTGCCTAAGGACAAAAAATAATAATAAATAATAAAGAATACATTCTAAACCAGCAACCCACAAATGCAAAAGCTGGTATGTTGATTCACTCTTTCTCGTGGCTCTTTCCATGGACCATCCCTTCGATCTTTTTTTTTTTTTTTTTGCTCAAAAATGTTATTAGTTTCCAAAAAGGCATATAAATAATTAAAGACAGTAAAAAGTGATACATTTGATGAAAAATAAAGAAATACAATAGATAAGTTGCGAACGTGTCACAAATAGTTCCTCTAAACTCAATTCATAAATTGTATTATAGAAAGGAAGGAATGGTACTAAGGAACCTTAATGAAAATCAAAAGTATCACCTTGATAAAAGAATGATTACAGAGGGAGAGAAGAAGGAAAAGAAAAGGAAACAGCGGAAAAGCAGAGAGACAGAGAGAAAGAAAAAAAACAGAGCGAAGAAAAAAAAGACAGGGGGGGAGGGGAAAGGGGGGACGGGAGGAAGGAAGGGAGAAAGGAAGGAAAGAAGGAAAGAAGGGAAAGAAGGATCTCCTGCAGCACCACATCCCTTCGATCTTAAGGGCATGTTTGCTAGACGTATGTGTGGCTGCTCTCATGTCTCTCGAGTGCCTCGACTATGCTGCAGTAGCCTTCATTGGGGTGTGTTTATACAGCAACAAAATAATGGATGCTCTGTACACAAAGGCTTTTTATTGACATTGTGCAATAAGTCCCAGAAGAGGGAACTTTACAAATCTTGGGGGTGACTCAAGGTAATCCCTTGATGGCCATGTTTTTTCTCTAACTCTAATGAAAGGGGCCGCACACTATCTGTTTATTCAGAACATCTTGCATTTGGCAGCGACTGCCGGATCGACCTCATGCAATAACACCGGTGAGAGCAGCGAGACCACAACACTAAGAACAGGAAACAGGGGTTCTACCAAGGGTATCACCTGTCTGCTGTTACACCAGCATGATTGGTATTTTAATGTTCCTGCTGGAAAACAATAAGGAAAATTACCTCGAGCCAGTATTTTTTCCCCTTATCACTACATACTCCAGACATTGCAACATTGTTATGGGTTGATTTGGCTTTTGTGATTTGTTTTTTATTAAATATAAGAGGAAAACACTTTAAAATGTGTTCTACTGTTGCCTTAATGACCACTGTCTGATAATAAAAGCAAATAAAGTTAGAAAAGCCGTATTAAAAACTAATAGAGACGATTTCATGTGAAGCTCCACTTAAGAGTCATGTTCATGCCTTTGCAGAATCTTAAAACGTGAAGAGATGGCTGGTATTTTTCTCTGGGAAAGGTAGCAACTTTAGCCCTTTGGGTCCTGGTAAGCGGTGACTATTGTACTTACTCGGTATGATTATAGTTGTCTGGGAGAATATAGCAGCACCACAAGGCTTGAAGAGATGTAGTGGAATTTCGGCATGAACCATGTGGTGTCAAAAGGGATCTTCAGGGTCTTGATTTGGTCGTAGGCAGAGGCGCTCATAGCAACAATCTTGTTTTTATTCCAGAGTAGTTATGAGGAACACAAAGCAGTGCATGCAGTGCTTAATTTGAGCCAGTGGTTTCCAGTGCGAGCACCGGCTCTTGATCATCAACACCAGCGCTTCTCAAGAGTACAGAGCACATTCACATATATTTATGGTAGGAACGGGGAGATTAAATGATTTGACCAGAATCACAGGAAGTTGAGCCAACGCCGAGACTCGAACCTGGTTGCCTGCTCCAAAGTTGGCAGCTCTGGGTATTACGCCACATGCTCGCCCCACTTTCATGGTTCTGTTTTATAGGTGGTTTGTTTTAGGCAGCGCTAACAGGAGAATTGGTGAGACAAGAGCCTCTGGACTTATTTATTTACACATTAACCACTGAATGCATGAGTATACTGGATGAGTTACCTGGTGTAACATGGCCACTGGATATAAATGCAAAGATAAAATGCTAGGGTAAAGGCTGATTGGAAGTCAGACCTTGATGTCTTGGACATTCCACAAGTAGCCTAGGGACACGGATTTCATGTTATTTCTTTAGGCATGTAATTATGAATGTTAATACAGTTTCAGGGCATGCCTGTAGTATCCTCCCTAAAAAAAAACGTCCCCTCTTTTGGCCACTCCAAACCCCTGGTAGATCCAAACGCAGATGGCGCTGCCAAAAGTTGGGATTCTGGGACCGTCCTGCCCCTGAGGAGTTGGAGCTGACACTCATCTACCTGTTATTCTATAGGAACTGTTCGCATTTTTGGTATTATCTGGTTCATGATACTTACAGGCTCATTCCAAAGTCCATCTGTGGGCTATGTCTACTTATATCGTTTAGGTGCCTCACTGTGGTCATTGCAACATTGTTATGGGTTGATTTGGCTTTTGTGATTTGTTTTTAATTAAACGTTTTTGGTTTATGTTTCATTGATTTATGTTGTCATTTGTATATGATAAAGATCTTTTATTGAAATAATGCTGAAGAGCAACATGTGTCACTACATCATCATCAATGCGAATTATGTCTCAAACTCATTGGTCACTGCTGCAGGATATCTTACTGCAATGTTGTGTAAGATGTGCAGCAAATGAGTATCTTCCTAATCTTCTTCATGAACGGTCCATGAAAACTCCAGTAGTCCAAATGCATTCTCTACTGTCTTTCAGGTTCTGATACGCTGCATGCCTGCTCCTTTGCAGTTGCTGGTGCTGGTGGAGGGGGGGGGGGGGGGGAGGGGGGCGATAGGAGACACATGCCATGCACTCACATGTAAGGCCCTACCAGTCTGCTTGCACATCTAAAGGTCCACTAGACAGTTAACATCTACTAATATATTACTGATTTGGGTTCTGCCACACCACACATTTGCTAAAGTCAAACAAATAAATGTACTTATATTTCTCGTGACATGGCACTAAATTCATCAATTACATTAACAATAGTCATTTTAGGGTGTGCCTGCAGAGTCAGGTATACTCCGAGGAGCTACTTCTTGTTTGTTTTTTTATTTATATAATTGTAACAAATTTGATATTTGATATTTGATATTTGATATTTATGGGTTTTTATAAAGCGCGAACTATCGCTCCGGGAGGAGCATCTTGGCGCTGTGCAAGCATGAAGAAGATAAGTGATCGATGATAAGTGGTGAGGGTCTGGAACTAAATAGCTGCCAATACAGAGTTGTCAGGTTGTTGATATACCCAAGTCTTAAGGAGTTTTCTGAATTTACTCTCTTTTTCAGTTAGTCTAAGGTTCACGGGTAAGTTGTTCCATGCCCTTGCTGCCAAAAAGGTAAAGGTTTTCCCACCCCTAGTCTTATACTTGAACCAAGTCTCTTGGGTGTTGTTTTGTATAATTTCTTGAGTTACCAGCTGCTTTTTGGTACAGGAGGTTTTTAAAGGTATTTTCACTTGGGCATATGCAGTAAACCTACATGCAGCCTTAGGGCATGTGTAAAAAACACGTGGTGCGGGGGCAGGGGCGAAGCTGGGACGACCAAGATGGCGGTCATTCTTTCTTGAGCTCCTGCTCAACTCTCTGCCTGCACTTACTGATGACGGTGCTGGCAGGTGATCTGTCCCTGCGGTACTGCTCCTGGTGGCTCTGAGACGAGGAGCGTGGGGACGAGCATGGTCAGCCCAGCACTGCCACCGAGGAATGCAGAGCAGGCAGGCTGCTGTTCAAAGACACGCAAACCTGGTTGGAGGGCGTGTGACTCGTGGAGGCGGCGTAAGGCTAACCCATTACCCAGCAGTGTTCCTGCCAGAGGACTTTGACGAGGGCATTAGTAGCGAGAAACCGAACCCCAGGATGACGGCACAGGCTTCGACAACATCGGCAGTCGTGAAGGAAACAGCAGCGGCGGGCCGTGGCACGCCACAAAAGCCAATCTGTCCGCAGTCGGTTGGCCCTGACTTGAAAGCGGCAGCTGTGACCATCTCTCGCCAGCGTTCCCAGCCAGTGTGTAGTGTAGTTCCTATATTCCAAATAGGCTCTGCGCATTGGAATAATATAAACAGCAGTGTAGACGTAGGACTGAGGTCGACTAGGTCTCTACTGACTATATTAGACTTAATTAGTTTTGCCAACTAGCTCAGAGGTCACTAGAAACTTTCTCGAGTAAACAAGGAGGAGTTTAACTTCCCTGGATAGACAAGAAGGGATTAGCTTCTGACAACCATAAACATGACAACTTTGCTCCCTCAGAATAAGAGTGTATCTCTAGAGTCGTGTGAAAACAATAGACAGTTATTTCGCTCAGTCAATCGTGCATACTTAATTTCACCAGAGTGCAGAGAATAGAGAGACGGGCGTTTTGAATAAAATATGATATTTATTGAGCAGTCTTCTTTCTCATGCAAGAGAAATGAATTGCCACAATTGCAATACTTAGTATAAAGTAAAGTGTGTACAGTAAAAGTAGTATTATGAAATAATACTGTAAAAGCATTGATATGGTTTCTTAGCCATATGATACTTTAAAATGGATAAAATATATACATACATATAAACAATGACTAACGTACTCAACTGGTGCTTCTAAATACGCCTACCCCGGTGTACCTGACCTAAGCCTAATACGTGGGAAGGAGTAAGTAAGTAGCAGTTTAAGTTAAGTTGGTTTTGCCAAGAATCTGAGTCAAGAATTCTCTTTAAGGGTTTAGTCAGCTCCGTACCTGGGTAATAGAAAGCAGGAGGTCTGGCATCTCTCTCTCAGGACTCGATATCCCAGCAACCCGCAAGGGCGGCTGAGAACACCGGAGCTGGATTTCTCGGCAGGAGAAAAGACAGCGTCTCTCTCAGTGAGTCAAAGGGGAGGGGCGGCGTCCGTGGGCTCTCGCATCAGCTGGGCTCTCGGGCAAGTAGATAGCCGCTCTGCTCCAAACCACCGTGTGTTTGCTTAAGGCAACGTTGGTATATTTATACCTGAAAGGTGCCGGGTTCGACGTAAGGTTGGACATAAGACGTCAATAAAGATGTCACTAAGACCTGACCGTTCTTACAGTGCTCACAGGAGTTCTAGGACAAATCAAAACAAAAGCATGGGGAATTCCCAGGTTGCTGGAGGTTTGGTTTGTTTAGGAAACTCGTTGTACTTTCTAGGAGTCTGGGGAAGTAGCCTTGCTTAATTTGGACTGCATGGGCTACGACTAAATATGGATATGATTCTTATGCCTTTATAAGGATATTATTTATTATAACCACATAAGAGCATAAATCAGGAATATCGAATTAGGGTCCTAGATAGAAATACAACACCCACTCCACGATCTAACGTCCCTCATTACTTAAAACTAAGCAATAGTAAACATATAATGGTGCATGTGTTTTCCAACCCACCCCAAAATACATAATTTTTGCATTTGAAATGGTATATGGTAAATACACGAAAATGAGTATTGGTACTGTACGCTTTTCAAGCAGTGGTATCATTCAGTTAAAAAATGCATATATATAGTAGCTGAATCAATTGCGAAAATTACACATGAAATGGCTCTGAATACAGAAGAGAAGGTCGAGACCATTCCATCACATAATAATACAAATGCTGTACATGTGCTAGGAGCTGAGGTAAAATATTGTCTCTAGAGTTCCTAAAATAGAAGCTCTGTTCTGTAAGAATAGTTCTACTTTAAGCAGAGTACATGTGCCAGAAAAAGGTAAATATTTTGGAAGGGAATAAAATAATTTAGCTTTCAGGGAAAAAATAGTTCCAAATGTTTTCAGTAGCTTTTGTTTATCAAAGCTGAAGGCCGAATTCAGAGTTCAGGGAACGCTGTGTGCTCGTTTGTTCAGAAAATTATTCTTTCTGTTCAGGGGAGAACATCATTTCAGACAGACTCGCAAAAAATTGGTCTACAGCATCAGGCGAAAGTTCGACCAAGTTTGAAAATGCTGCAACAGTGCAGTCGTGAGAATGATTGCTATCATCGATGTCAGGATCAGCAATGCTCACTGAAGGTTGTACCTGGGTGATGCTGCTCTCATCTTGTACTCCACTGCCACATACTCGTAGTGGTGAAGTCTCAACGAATGCCGTCATCAGAATGGGTAGCCGATGGGGACAACATGATGCATGAGTCGTTACCGGACCTAGCAAGGTATCTGTATCCATTTGTACTGCTGATGGTAGTGTAAGACAGATGTCCAACACCCATTCTTCTCCGCATAGCATACATCGAAGCACAGGTAAGATGCAATTTTGCCAGATTGGTCTGAATGAAAGAATCCAGGTCATATTCAGATCTCTTAGCCGGGCTAATCCGAGGACTCTAGTTATGCGGTCCCGATAGCGTATAGCTAGGATCGTTTCTTCAATCGTTGCTGGAGTCTTGTCTGCGACTTGGCTTGCCATATCGGAGCAGAAGAATCAAAAATAAAATTCCTGCTACGAGTCCCAAAAGTAGAGGTAGGCCGCCAAAGACAGAATGGACAAAATTGGGGAAGATGCCCAGAACTGTTTCAAAGGGTGTTAACAGTCCCGAAAAAAATTGTCTTAAATACATGTGCGATGCCACTGGTATCTGACATGTTTAGGATTTGGCTTAGCATTTCTACGAAATGTACGGGGCAATTTATTGAAACAAGGGTATGTATCTCTGCCGTTGTCCTTGCAACTTGCAGATCATACGTTTCTCTGGACGAGGTCAAAGGCACAGTTGTCTGTAAAAGAACAGACTTCATTCTGCTTAAAGTATCAATTCGAATAGAAGAGATATTCAAATGAGGCCATATTGCCGCCTCCATATCTGGATTGCTGTTTGGATACAATACTTGCATACAGCAAGTGACCATGGAACTAACGCTGACGATATAGGCTTTCCCTGGCACCATGCCACAACAGCTGTGGTCATTTATTAGAATGTAGCTCCCGTTAGAAAGTTGTCAAAAGAATGGCTCTATCTGTGTTGCAGGAGTGCCGTGCAGGTGACATGAAAGGTTATTCGAAAACCCTTCGCAGGCTCCATGCAAGTTAATACCTTGACACAGAAGTGTACCGCTTAGTGATCGTTTACAATTTTTACCACTAAGAAATACATTCTTTTTCTTTTCACTGTAACATGCATGTGTATAAGGTCATTTCCATGTTGACTTGATGTACCCTTTACCCAACCTTTCATACTGGCCCGCTGGTATATATTCTTGGCAAAATTTAAACTGGAAAGTTGTTATCGGAATTGTGATTATTCCGTGTATTATCCATTCAATGACAGGTCTTTCTGACATTGTCAATGGTAATCTCTCAAGTTTTTCAATGCTCAGAATCATGTAGTCTGCTCCTCTTTGTGCCAAACTGATTTGTTTATCAGTAAGGTTAAAGATAGAAAATAATGACGTTGTTTTGATTAAACGCCATGGCACGTAGCCTGAACGCAGATTTTGCAACGTCCAGCCAAGCTGTACAATAGAACGTAATTGGGACTGACCATGTTGTAACATTAGTAATTCCTGCTCTATTATATCAATAGCAGATGATACAATACTGTCCAGTGAATATATTCTGGAGGACAGAGTCGTTAACCCATTGTCCACAACAGAAAGTGATTTTTCCAAATTAATACGATCAATTTCTCGTATTTTTTCTGCTGTTTCAATTTGCATTACTTTCCAAGCTTCGTTGTACGCAGCGTATATACCGGCCGCTATGAAACGTTTTTGACGCTGTTTGCGTGGTCCCAATATGAAATCACGCAAGTCAGCACCGTCTTTAAGTAAAGTCAAGTGTTGCTTAATTTCAGCCAGTGTGGATTTCTGTAGCCATTTGAGGCATAGTTTCCCTACACTGTATGTTGTAACTATCCCTGGTTGTTGTCTCTGGGAGTATCTTGGGTCTGGCCTGGTCATTTTGAACCCCTGTATTTTGTTCAGGAATCTATCTTGACAGTTATTTGTGTCTGTGGGCCAGATCAACCATTTTTTCCAATCAGGATGTGTTCTGTTTTGGTATAAAATATGGGATACGTCTATCTCCATATCAGTAGTGCTATTACTATCAGGTATGGGCTTTGGAATAGACGGTTTGTTTGAGTCCTTAATTTTGGCTAGGACAAGACAGGTAGTCTGTTGAATGGTGTCATTCAAGAATATTAATTGGTCTGGGATCATGCAGGCTCTAAACAATGCTTCTAAACCTTGGACCTGACATTCTTTTGTACCCCAGATGGTTTTTGTTTCAATGTTGTTTTTCCAAAATTCAAAACCAAATGTAACCATTTTTTCATAAAACGTTTCAGAATAAATCAATTTAGTATTTGTCAACATTGTTTTTATTCCTGTCTTATTTAACATTTTAAAATAAAACGTTTCTACATCACTTGTGTTAAACCCTGAGAAGTATGGGAATTTCTCATAAAACGTTTTTGAGCTGCTTATAGGTGGCGTTGCACAATGTTCCCATTGGTTATAATTAAAAACATTTCTAGGTTGAGCAGATTTATGTAAATAGTGATGTCCAAAGTGATTATAACAGTACAATTCTTCATAATTTGATGAACCCTGTAAGTAATCATGTTCTGTAAATTTTGCTGACATTACTAAATCTGACATCATATTACTAATATTTTCAAAGTCCCAATCATCAGAGAAAGTACTTGGTTTTACAAAGTCACTTAATGAAACCTTAAACTGGTGTAGATATTTCAAGAGCTCAATCGGGCCATAGATTTCATAATCCATTTTGTCCCATGCTACCCCACCGGGTATTGGATTGGCTGTGACGTTCACTGATGATAGTTCTCTTTTCTTGATGTGAGATGACTTTTGAGGCTTTAGGACCAAGTTGATGTTCTGACTTGCTGTGTCCATTGTACTGTATTTCCCTTCAATGAATTTTCCCAAACAAAGAACCATGATGAGCCAAAGCAGGAGGAAAAGTACACCTAACACAATCCAAAATTCAATCCATGGAGAAATCAGATAGGTTTCTTTGAGTTGATGAAAGAGTTCTGTTACTTTTTCTTTGAAAGTTTTTGTGGCTGGCTTTTCTTCAGGGTCGCTTGGATCTTCAGAAAAGTCATCGAAATTGATGAAGTAGCCAGATGCAGTTCTGTCAATTGTTGGAATTGCTTCCGGATTTTCCGTTGCTTTTGGATTTTTCATTGTTTCATTAGCATAGTCTGAGGCTACATTGTTGTAGACTGGTGTTTCTTGACGAACTGTTGCAATTTGGGTTTCAAGAGGCACAAGTTCCATGGCTTTGTTGCATAGTCCTTTTTTATTCACTGCAGGTTTATAGAATGTGATTAGTCTCTCAGTTTGAACCTCTTGTATTGTAGCAAATTTTGGTACTCTGCTATTTCTTGGGAGTCCACTGGGCCACACATGATTGTGGTTTTACCAGGTCGATGGATACAACTCGGTTCTCCTTTTTACCAGCAAGGGGCGGTAGTACAACTGATCTTGTTCCGCTGACAGCTAAGACAGGTACTGCTTTTCTGTAAGAAGGCCCAAATTCCTTCTTTACAGCGATCTTCTCTCTGACCAGATCCCCAATCTTTGGAATCCAGACAGGTCTTGCTGGGACAGGTGGTTTTTCTTCAGTGGCTGTTGGCTGTTGCTTTAACTTTATGTTGCTCAGGTTTTGTCTTGTTTCATTCAAGTCCTGCAAAACAGCCAATCGGTCTTTGATATCAAAGCATTTTTCTTCTACCACTGAAGTGTGACTATCAAGGTCCTGAATATGCTTTCTAGTACCGAACAATAGTTCGAACGGACTGAGACCTTTTAGAGAATTTCTTGGCAGATTATTAAGACTACGTGTATGTATCATGTGAGTCTTTTGTAGTTCTTTCTGCAAAAGAACTACCTGTTCCCAAAGCTTCTTATGCTTTATTGTGGCACCTGTGTCATCTTTGTAATCGTTTTGAACCCAGTTCTGCAAGTCATTATTGTAAGATTTGACGCAGTAATGCGAATCGCACACTATTAGTGTGGGGAATTCGCGAACCGCATTTTCAAGCGTCATCTTTAAAGATCTTATTTCAGCTCGCTGTGTTGAGCAGTTTCTGAGTGATTCATTTTTGGTAATTAATGGTCTGAATTTACCAATGCTCCAGCAACCTTTAACAATCGTGCACGCTGTGTTGTAGGATTTTTTCTCTACATCGTAGTGTTGTGCAAATCTGTCCATATAGATTACACATGTGTATTGTTCGAGAGGCAGAATTTCGATTGGCAGAGGATATTCTTCTTCATATTCTAAATTTTCTAGTTTTTTCATTTTCGGGTCAAAATAGTATTTGACGTCTTCTGCAGCAAGAGAATTTTCCCATTGTATCCATTTTGGGTCCAATGCCACAGTAGTCAAATTGCGTGGGCTTGTTAATGCCTCAAGAGCTGATTCTGCTGTTAAAACAGTTATCTTCCTGCCTTGGGCTTGGGCTCTTTCTTTTGCTACAGCAGTTTGAACCGCTATTATGATCTTTTCAGTAGAACTGAATTTCATTTCAGCTTGTGTGTACAAGTGTGATTTGTAAGCTATTGGTACCGTTTCTCCCTCATTAGAGGTCAGGTACGTGAATCCGCATCTTCCTGGGATGACTCGGATTACAAGGTTGCGTACGTTTTCGCGAGTTTGCAATTTTGTTTTAGCTAACATGTCTGTTTGCAATGATCTTACAATTTCTGTATGTTTCTGAGTCCAATTGATTGGTTTGAAATCAGGTTTTATTAGTTCATAGAGAGGTTTAACCCTCTCTGCATAATTTAGAATGTATGTTCTTCCGAAATTCAGGCAACCTAGTATTGATTGTAAGTTCTTCAGCGTTTTAGGTGCTTGGAGTACAGCGCACTTCTCTAAGAAGTTGTCTGCTAGGCTTTTGCCTTCACTTGATAATTCATATCCTAAAAATAGGACCGTTAGATGGGCAATTCGTGACTTTTTAAAGTTGAATTTGTAACCCTCAGCTGCGAACCCAAGTATTATGGTGTTCACTCTTTTCAAGTGAGTCTCCAGGTCATCATCTGTGAGATAGATGTCATCGACATAAGATAATGCTTCATCATCAAATATTTGTAGTAACTCTGTTACCCTTGCTGAGAATAATCCTAGGCTATTCTTGAATCCCTGTGGGAGTCGACAAAATTTTTTTGTGACCCCATTATTGAGAACGCGGTCAAATACCTGCTCTCAGGTGCAATGTTTTGACAAAAGAATCCATTAGAGATGTCTAATGTCGCTTCGTATTTTTTGCGCACGATGTTATTCATTAGTGCTGCACTGTGTGAGTTTTGTACTGCAAATGTTTTGCAACATGAGTTAAGGTGTCTGTAGTCCAATACTAGACGATATGAATCGTCTGATTTGGAGACAGGAAACAAAGGATTGTTCATTTGTGAGGTGCATGTTTCAATCACCCCCTGGTATTCAAGTTGATCTAAAATCTCCCTGACTTGCTTTTTAGCTTCTTGTTTAATTGGGTACTGCCTTTGTGCAGAGGGTTGACATTTTAACTGGATTTTGTGAGGAGGAGAGTCCCCATCCCATCCTACATGATTTTTATATAACGCAGGAGCTTGGGCCACTGCCCATTTTCTTGCATATAAGGATTTTTTATAAATTGAAATATTATCTGAGAAGGCAGGCATAATCATTTCTTCGCCATGAGGGCACTCCCTGACAAACTCTGGTGGCCAGTCTTTCTCAGCTAAAAGGATGTCATAGCCTTTCGAAAGGTTATCCCAAAAGAGACCCCTTACTTTCCTGGTCTTGTCCCCCTCTAAACGCAGTGTTATTTCGTATATTTTATGAGGTTTGCTAACTCTGGTATCTGCAGTTTCCACCTGAATGTATTAATTCGTGTCCACTGTCTCCAGAAGATTCATCAGGATCCTGCGAGCTATGGTCACTTCTGCTGCGCTGTCTAGCATTGTCTGAGCCCACTCTCCGTTTTTCAGTTGTGTCCTCAGTATCCTCTGCATGTTTAATTATTTTAATGCTGCCTACCTTCTTTCTTGGAAATTGTAATTTTTTACTTTGATGAGCAGGTTCCTTGTCTTTGGACTTGACGTGCTCTTACTTGTGTTCTGACCGTCCTCTCTTTCCGATTTCTGTGAGAAAGTCTGAAAAGATCGAGAGGGACGTGTATCAATATCTTGATATCTATCAGGTTTTCTCAATTTATCCCTATCTCTAAGGTTGTATCTTTTTTTCAGAGGGCTCCCTCTGGGGAGACTTGCCTCCTCGGTCTGGAGATCTTTCTCTCCGTTGAGGAGACCTTCCTCTGGACTGGAATCGTTTTTCTTTGGGAGTGGATTGTTTATTCCCATCCCAACTCTTTTTAGGAGTTTTCAGATTATTTTTATTAAATGTTTTTCAGGATTTTCAGTTAGTTGGGGTTTTACTGGTTTCCCACCCAAACTATATCTACCTAGTTCTTCATAGGATTTTTCTATGATTCTGGCAAGTTCAAATGGTTGTTCTGCTATATCTGTTTCTTTCAATTTCTGGAGGTATGTTATGTCCTCCATTGCCAATTGAACTAAATCTCTATATGCCTTTGTTAAGTCTTTTATTTTAACTAAGTGTTCTTCGCTTGACATTTTTTCAATGTCGGATTCTGGTGTGTAGCTGGCTAGGACCGGCCACGTCGCTCCTGGTCTACCTAGTGGACCGAGCCTGGTGATGTGATTTTTATGTTTTAGGGCGCCTTTAAACCAGAGCAAATGCTCTTGGTAATTTAATGGGATCTCACCCTCCTCGAAAGGAGTGTATTCCTCTGGACGTTACTCTATTTTGTAAAAGTGGAAGTCTTTTGTTACAGCGTTTGCTGCTGGAAAGTGTATCCATGAATAGAATACCTCTGTCTGCCGATATTCATGGGCCTCTACCACGAATATGACTGTACCACCTCGTGATGTCAGTCCATTTTCTATAAGTTTAATAGTTATAGTTCTTCTTATGTTGACCGGAATGAGTATAACATTCGGGTCAGTATCTTGGAGACTTGTGTCATCCGCTAGGAGTCGAGCTGCTATTCTAGCTGCTTCCCTTTCGTCTTCATTTTCCACCATTTTACTGACAGAAAGTTTTGTTGCAGATCAAGTTTCAAGGAAACAAAGATTAGGTGCACAATATTTTGGAACAATGTATCCTTCAACGTTGACTAAACCAAAAACTATACATAGGAATCTCTTCCTACTAAGTTCCGGCGGATTTTAACCTTTTACCCACTCCAGACATTTATTGGATTATTTACGGGAAAAAGGGGTCTGTGTGAAAAAGCACGACTGAGTTACTCTAGTGTCTTGCGTTAGATTATCGCCTTACCAAACGTTGGGCGCCATGTAGTGTAGTTCCTATATTCCCAATAGGCTCTGCGCATTGGAATAATATAAACAGCAGTGTAGACGTATGACTGAGGTCGACTAGGTCTCTACTGACTATATTAGACTTAATTCGTTTTGCCAACTAGCTCAGAGGTCACTAGAAACTTTCTCGAGTAAACAAGGAGGTGTTTAACTTCCCTGGATAGACAAGAAGGGATTAGCTTCTGACAACCATAAACATGACAACTTTGCTCCCTCAGAATAAGAGTGTATCTCTAGAGTTGTGTGAAAACAATAGACAGTTATTTCGCTCAGTCAATCGTGCATACTTAGTTTCACCAGAGTGCAGAGAATAGAGAGATGGGCGTTTTCAAGAAAAGGTGATATTTATTGAGCAGTCTTCTTTCTCATGCAAGAGAAATGAATTGCCACAATTGCAATACTTAGTATAAAGTAAAGTGCATACAGTAAAAGGAGTATTATGAAATAATACTGTAAAAGCATTGATATGGTTTCTTAGCCATATGATACTTTAAAATGGATAAAATATATACATACATATATACATTGACTAACGTACTCAACTGGTGCTTCTAAATACGCCTACCCCGTGTACCTGACCTAAGCCTAATACGTGGGAAGGAGTAAGTAAGCAGCAGTTTAAGTTAAGTTGGTTTTGCCAAGAATCTGAGTCAAGAATTCTCTTTAAGGGTTTAGTCAGCTCCGTACCTGGGTAATAGAAAGCAGGAGGTCTAGTATCTCTCTCTCTCAGGACTCGATATCCCAGCAACCCACAAGGGCGGCTGAGAATACCGGAGCTGGATTTCTCGGCAGGAGAAAAGACAGCGTCTCTCTCAGTGCGTCAAAGGGGAGGGGCGGCGTCCGTGGGCTCTCGCATCAGCTGGGCTCTCGGGCAAGTAGATAGCCGCTCTGCTCCAAACCACCGTGTGTTTGCTTAAGGCAACCTTGGTATATTTATACCTGAAAGGTGCCGGGTTTGACGTAAGGTTGGACATAAGACGTCAATAAAGATGTCACTAAGAACTGACCGTTCTTACAGTGCTCACAGGAGTTCTAGGATAAATCAAAACAAAAGCATGGGGAATTCCCAGGTTGCTGGAGGTTTGGTTTGTTTAGAGAACTCGTTGTACTTTCTAGGAGTCTGGGGAAGTAGCCTTGCTTAATTTGGACTGCATGGGCTACGACTAAATATGGATATGATTCTTATGCCTTTATAAGGATATTATTTATTATAACCACATAAGGGCATAACTCAGGAATATCGAATTAGGGTCCTAGATAGAAATACAACAAGTGGACCCCAGCGTGAATTCACTGGTCAGAAACCGAGCCCCAGGATGCAGACAGGAGCCCCGCTGGCATCAGCAGCTGTGAGGAAAATGACAATTCCTCCTTGGTTGTGCCTCACCGCAGAGTGGCAGCCGGGACCCGACTGACCCGAGGTAAGGCGAGAGGAGCCCCTAAACACCTCAGAAGTCATAAAGGGTCTGTGGGGCTGGGGCCCTTTGCTGTCAACGGTGTGTGGGGAGGTAGGGAGCACCAGCAGGAAGCCCAAGGACGCGAGGGAGTTTCAGAGAAAGAGGCGAGAACAAGGGGCTGTCAGCCCTAGCCTGCGCTGGAGAGAGACCTCCATCTGTGGCTTCCGGCTGCTCATGTGTTGAAAACCAAGGTATCTCTCCTGACATCGACCTCCAAAGTGCTTACCCATCAGTGCAGAGCATGCTGAAAATAGATGCCACAGAAGGAACCTCTGCTTCGTTGGATTCCCTGAGGGGGCAGAGGGGACCAATCCTGAAGTGTTTCTGGCACAACGGATTTCCTCCTGGATTGATCCTACCGCTTGTCAATATACTTTATTATTCAGCGAGCCTATAGGTCCCTTTCACAAAGGCCCCCTCTGTGGGTATGCCTGCCCCCATGATAGTCAAGATCCAGAGTTACAGAGACATGGACCTGATCTTGCAGGAGGCGTGGATCACAGAGCAACTCATGTACAATCCAAATGGGTGATGGTATTACCAGATTATACTAGACAGGTCCAGGGTCAACGCAAATCATATGATCACATCAAACAGAAACTAGCTTACAGTATACACTCCTCTTCCCAGCACACTTACAGGTCATCCTCGAGGGCAAATCCCATTTCTTAGATGCCACGGATGAAACCTGGAAATGGCTAACAGAGCAATGTCCCTTGCGGCCGCACCCACCGCTGCCCTGGTGTGCTCGCCTGAGACATGGAGCTCCGGGGGCTGTGGGTACCAGGCACAGTTGCTCCAGACAGAGTAAGCACTCTCGGAGGAGTCACCGTGATGTCTAAGCCACCTCAGACTCAAACAAGGAAGGGGCGGGGTCCCACCCGCTGCAGAGAATGGTCCCACCTGCCACAGAGAATGGTCTCACTGTGGTTCCATAAAAATTATTACGACGTTTTGGCATTACCGAATATGGACAAGTTTGGTACCCACGAGCCGTAAATGGCGAGTTCAGTAAGTGTACGTATTTTCGCTGCACTACCTGGAAGGGTTCGCCTAATTTACTTGGTTCTTCATCTGAACCCTCGGGTTCCATTTTAGATACGGCATCCATTTTGTTTCTTGCCCTCACGTAGTCAGCGAGCAGGCAACTGTTCGCCTCCTGACCCTCTAGTTCCCAAGCCTTGCGGAAGACACATATTCCTTTCATGCGTCTTTATGGCCGAAGGAATGACACAGCGAAGGCAGATGGCTCAGCTTGAGGGTAATCTGGTCGCGCCGGTCTATTGTGACAGCCGTGCAGGTGCTGGGATCCAGCTCTTTGATCCTACGATCGTGCTCCCAATATTACCCCCACACTCTTTTCTCTACACGTGTCTGACTTCCTTGCAGCTGCTCTTGTTTCTTCTTCTTGGTCATTTACAACTCTAATGGGTGTGCCTAATGGTGGGAAGATGTACTTTTACAGTTGGGAACCGGCATCGCTATTGTAATCATGTTCCGGGATTCTGAAAACATGAAAGCGACCCTTTTGAAGTTTACTGTGGGAACTGGATTGTAACCTTTTGTTCGCATGTTGTGCAATGGCAACATTTTGTATAAAAGAGAGCGACCCACATATGCAATTTGAAGCAGACTCGCAGAACCTACATGCCGATGTACTTCTAATGACTCTTGTTTCCCTGCAGTAAATAAACGCTGATCTTTGACGCCGAAGGAAGTGTCCCGTGTCTCTGTCATTGTGCGCCGAAACAGGTATCCCATGAAGGTTATAGGTGTTGTTCCCTGGCACCGCTGGTTCTGTTAAAAGTCCAGTCCTTCAGTTGGCGCCCAACGTGGGGCGACATCAGCGGTACCGGTCCAAAGCCTGACGATCGTGAGGAACTTCGTGTGAAATCTCCGAGGGAAGGTGCACCCCGCTTCATCGATCCTGTTGTCGAAATAAGTGGCCCGAAGATTTTCCCTGCGAAGAATCCTGCCTCCTGACGGCTACGACGGACCGATGCCCTGACTGTCGACCTGTCTTCGACGCCCGGCGCAGACCTTACGTACAAGCGAGACGATAGACGGGCCTTCCTGGTGACGCCACTGAAGTTCTGAGTTAAGTATTTGTGGGTCGCTCCCAGTCCTTGGTGGTTGTTCTAGCTTTTTGAAGCTTTGTTGTAGCTTACTAAAGCTTTGATGTTCTAGCTCACTGAGCTTTGTTGTAGCCTTTTAAGGCTTTGTTGTATTGCATGGTTCCATTGCATTTGTGGTTCTTAGTTGTGGTTCTTAGTATTTTATTTGACAGTTGCAATTGCCAAAAACCGAGGGTTTTGTCTTACACGAAGATTTAGCACTTCGGTAACCCTTGAAGTTTGATACTAGGTTAGTGTGCACGATGCCTAGCCATAGTGGTTTGTTTGGTATCTTCAAATGTTGCGCAATGGATTCCCGGTTGGAGGACTCGTGTCCGACACCTCCAGTTGGAACTCCGATATATGAGCTCTACAGTCGACATGGTGTGGGTCCTATTATATATAATGAATATTGGATCCGTTACACGAAGAAAGACGGTGTCCTTAGTTGGCCACCGCATGGAAGTTTTGAACTTACGATTTTAGATAATCTTGAAGCTAAATTATTTCAAAAGAAAGCTAGGCCAGCTATGTTTGATTCTTTCCGGCTGTGGCGTAAAGAGGCCAAGCAGAAAGAAATCAAACAGCTTAAAAAGGATCGAAGAGAAGGGTTTGTTCCGATAATGCAAGTTGTACAACAATGTAAGCGAGAAAAAGAAGAAAAAGAAATGGAAGTTTCCACTAGATTACATCATATGAGTGTAGATAAATGTTATCCGGTTTTGCCGACTGGTCTAGATAATAAAGAAGAAGATTCAAAGGAGGATTCCTTGTTAGCATATTTAATGAAATCGCCACCTCCTTATGCACAGGGTGCTACGGCTCCTGTAGCTCCTCCTGTAGTTCCTCCTGTTGTTCCAGCGGCTGCGGGTCAGCCCGTTGTTAATCCTACGTTTGTTCGACCACCTGTCCTTGTTCCTACTGCCCCTGTACCTGTACCTCCTCAATCTGTTATTTCTGTTACCCCGACTACCTTGTCTGTTTCTACTATGCCTTCCTTCGCCTCTAATGTTGTTGCTCCTGCTCTTCTTTCTTCTTCTCCTTCTGTTCGTAATCGTATCCCTAACACTGTTGCTACCCTTTATTCACCGTTTTCTGGTCAGTTATTCCCGTCTGATCTTTCCGAAACTCCTCAGAGACGGAGTCAGATCCCTAGTGGTAGGGAGAAAGAGACGTTAGTGACTATGGCACATAGATGGATAAGACACCCTGCTAACTACACTCCACGTGTGGTCTTCGACACGTTTTCTCAGTTTAATGAGCCTACGCAGAGATTCGTGTTCGAAGAAATGTGTAACTTTTTGAGGGAAGAATGGTATAACGATGATCTAGATAACGTACCGCCCGATATAACTGAACTCCAGAGTCACTTTTCGAACGGTATGATTGTAGGTGGAGATGTACGACGTGCCTTGGAACGTTTTTTAGCGTTCAGATCCACAGTGCATTCTCGAGTGTCATTTGATGATGCCACTGAAAATTGGAAAACGGCTCCTGGTCAGTATCCTATGAGAGAGGTTCCGCCACTTTGGGTGCCTGGTGATCCGCAAGCTAACCCTGCGGTTTTACCGCATTTTCAAAGAGTGTGGATACACCTCCCATGGAAACGATCGGAAGTTTTGCAAGTGAAGCAATCCTTGCCTGATCCGCGTAAGAATCCGGCTGGTTATTATAAGGAGCTATCCCAATTGGTGGAAGCTTCTGTTATGAACCTTGCCGACATCGACATGTTGTTTGGTAATGTTGTACCACAACCAGTTTGGGCGAAAATTCGTCAAGCAAACCACGCAAATGAGTTAGGTGGTGATTGGGCTGCACTGATAGCGGCTGATGCATTACAAGTCGGTGGGGCTAAGCCTGAGCAGTTGATTTTGGATTTACCTCAGAAAATCATTACGCTCATGAAAACTCTCATGCCAGCGATGAAGGTGAACTGGGATAAGTTATCAGCTTGTAAGCAAAAGAAAGACTGTTATATAGCTCCTATATATCCTTATATCGTGTTAAGTTAGCATAGGTACATTTGAGATTTAAACGCCATTTTTCCTTTCTTGCAACTTCTGCACACGACCCTTAATTGTTGACTTAGCTTTCAACCTAGTGGTTTGCCGTGGTGTATGTGAGAATAATACGTAATTGCTCTGATATCAGTGTTGTTTAATAAACCATGTCTGCACGGAGAGTGCTGAAGTTTCAGGAGCAACACGATATGGAATTGTTATGAGGTCTGATCTCCACGCCTTCATAGTCATAACACAAGTGCAGCCTTTGCCAACTTGGGCTTGAGGCGGGATTGATATTGCTTTGCACGAGAATAGTTAACACACTTGATGCGGTGCACACGCAGAGAGAGCTGGTGTAAGCTGATGTGATTCCTTCATGCTAGGACACTAAGGTATGGGCCCGCCCTAAAACAACCCAAAGAGACCTTCTTAGCTAATAATATAATATATGTGTTAGGGAGGGTGAGATATAAGTGTTGTTAACTCTTATTCATTACAGCATGTTAACATGCTGTCACCATTCGCTTTTTATGTCTTAGTAACTATGCTGATAATTTTGCTACTGATAATAAGTATACTTGTATTATCTAAGATACTGCGCCTGAGAAGACGGCATTAGTAAATAAACATTTCAAATGCACATGTGTCTTCTTTACTCCATGTTCTGGTTTGTAATGATAATATAACGAAAGAGTGTTCATGAGTTCCACGTACCCTGAGGTACTGTAAGTTCATGTTCTGGTTTGTCTAAACATTGGAAGTTTGATATGTCCAATGAGACACTGTAGCTAGCTCGGTAAGGGGTGAGTTGGTTGCTAAGGTAAGTTTTGGGACATCCTAATTTGCCGAGGTTCCACTCCTCTGTGCACAGTTCTGTGTGAGTACAGAAACCCTGCAACATGGCGCCCAACGGTTTCGGTGGTCTTATATCATGACACTCGAGTAGTTTATCGTTCATGCCTTAACCCCTTCACATCCGTTTCCGGAAAACGGGGTGTCGGTGAAACCTACCTATTTTTTGAAATAGGTCTTTATTCAAGCTTGATTCTTTCTTAAACGGTTTCTTTGAATTACTACCCAGTTGTGCTACAAAGTATTCTTTGTGTGTTCTTGTTTCCAGTGTTGTCATGGCGGCGGTGGCTATTGCGCAGCATAGTCGCGTAGCGGTACGCAACCATCTTCAGACGTACCAGGTCCCAGTAGATGGGATGGCTGTGATTTTCGTGGTATGTGCAGATCCGGCGTTTCCTTACGAGTTGTTTTACTCTTGGGTTACGTTTCCGGCTGTGGACGCTAATTCTGGTTTGTTCCACTCCTACACCGCCTCGGATGTCCCGGCTGTATATACGCCGTACAGGGCATTGGAAATACCTATTGATCATTGGCAGCATCGAGTTTGGTTTGATGGCGCCCTCCCCCACTCTTTGTCCGCTGCGAGGTTAGGTCCACTCTCAATTCCAGGTACAAATTGGCCTGCGTTGGGTGGCTTTACCCCGCACCCGAATCACGGGGCTTGTACCCTAGCAGAAATACGCAGGCTACATGTTGTTTCCATTTCCGTGATTCGTGCTTTAGTGCAATACATCGGTCGACATCTTCCTGGTGGTCCCCAGGGGGGTGCGGCCGCTCCCATGGAACGAGGCGGAATGCGTCTCAATCCAGTGATGGTTAATTCGGTTTTTGGTGCGCGTCCAGTTGACAACGATGACTTCCCATTCTGGCTAGCAGAGAAGTTTGATCAACTGGAGGCGGTTTTTCCGAATTCTACTCCTGCTGATAAACATAGAATGTTAACGATTACTCTACCGAAGGATATAACTCCTGAACTTGTTGACTGTGAAAGCTGGGGAAAAACATTTGCGGCAGTTTATACAAGGTGCTTCGGCACCCCGTCTATGACTGCCCTGCCTGAAATCATTAGACGTGTTCAGAATGATCACGGTCCAGAGGCAGCGGTTGAATTGGGTATGCGCCTGTGTGGTTCTTTTGAGATTGTAAGTGATCTCATTCTCTCCAATGTTAAAGGAGATGCAGTTAACTTTCAGGTGTCGAATGCTTTGGCTGCTCTGCCCGATGCCGACAAACCCCGCCAGTTAGCAAAAATTGTGGTGGCCGCTTATAAGACAATTGGCCGCACAAGTAGAGGTCTGAAATATTTTCCAGTAAAGGAGAAAAAACAACCTCAAGGACAATCTGCAGTGACAGATGTCCAGCCCAAGTCTAAAAAACAAAATTGGCCTAAGAAACAGACACAGGGGAGGAAGAATACACAGACTCAGGATTCTTTTCCTGCAGTACAAGCACCTGCGCCGACTGAAAAAGTTTATGATTTGCGCGATCGCGCGATGATTAAATCACCTGATCGATTTCAGGGTTCTGATCGACGCTCTCCTCGTTCCTTTCAGGACACATCGGCCCCGAAGACCGGTGGAGGAGGAGGGGGTGGACGTGGACGTGGTGGCCAACGAGGACGTGGTCAGTCCCGCCAGACGGACGGCGCAGTGAAGCAGGAGGATTCTACGCCTAGGCGTCCGCAGTTTGCGAAAAAGAAAGTCGCAGCCTTAACAGCGCATCGATATGCCACAGATAGTGAGAACGCGGCTTCGGAATCTGACGTGGGCTCTGACCTTGCTGGACAGCGCGGCGGAGATAACCATAGTCAGAGAGGCGCTGCGTCCACTACTGAGGGTGACAGCGACTGATGTCTACGTTGTGATAGAAACAGCGGATACGAGACTTGCTCCCCCTGAAAGACTATATGAAATTGTCCTGTTAATTGAAGGTGACATACAGCGTACCGTTAAAGGTGTATTTTGGGAGAATCTGTCTTCTACATATGATATTTTACTTTCGGAGGCTGACTGGCCCCCACCTTTTGTGCTCGCGGCGCCGCGAGGGGAGGAGGTGATCCTACCCAGTTTCGCGAACACTGTCTCGAAAGAGCATGCGCAGCATTTTGCAGAAGAGTGGGCTCGGGCTCTCGCGCCGGCTCTGTACCGTAACCAATGTGGTTGGGATAGATTGTCGCCTTGCCACGAAATTCCGTGGCGGTCTCAGCCGCAGCCTCAACCTCAATATCCCATTCGGCGTGAAGCTAAATCTTCCGTCGCGGAAATCCTTGAACAATTGGAATATCAGGGAGTTATTGAAACGTGTGTGTCACCGATGAATAATCCCCTTTTTACTGTGAACAAACCTGACGGATCATATCGTTTGGTTTTGGATTACCGGCATTTAAACTCGCATTGCCGTAACTGTGCTGTACAGAATACCCACGGCTCTGCCCTAGTGGATAGTCTCGTGCGTAAGCGTTTCAAGACAACGCTTGACATATCCAATGGTTTTTATGCCCACAGATTGGACAGCTTTAGCTCCCAATGGACCAGTTTTACGAGCGCTGGAGTCCAAAAGCAATTCCGGCGTCTTCCAATGGGCTATAAGAATAGTCCTGGTATATTTACCGCTCGCATTGTCTCAATTCTGGAGGCACTCGACCCTGATGCTTTTTCGTATGTGGATGACATATATCTCACAGACGACGATATTTGGGAGCATCTGTGTCGTGTAAATTCTGTTATTTGCAACTTCGCTGACATGGGTTACAAATTTAACTTTGCAAAATCGCACATTGCTGAACACACAGTGTTGTTTTTGGGCTATGAGCTCAACAATGAAGGTAGAGGTTTGGCTCCTCACTTCTTAGAGAAGTGCGCACAATTGCGCGCTCCTACAACACTGAAAAAATTACAATCTTTACTGGGCTTTTTGAATTTCGGCAGAACTTACATTCCGGAATATGCCCAGCGTATCAAGCCTTTGTATGCTTTGATACAACCAACTTTCTCAAAATCATGCTGGCTGCCTGAGCATTCAGCCATTTTGCAATCCTTGCAGGCTGATCTGCTCGCTTCTAAATATTTACTGACTCGTGATAACCACACCAACCTGGTAATAAGAATAATTCCTGGGACGGTGGGTTTCACATACCTCACTTTTAATGAAGGTGACACAGTACCTATTGCTTACAAGTCACACTTGTACACTTCGGCTGAGATGCGGTTTCCCACAGTGGAAAAGGTTTTAACTGCTGTACAGATGGCAATTCTAAAAGAACGAGCACTGTCTCAGGGGAAACGCATGCTAGTGGTAACACCCTGTCCTCACTTGGAGGCAGTCACGAAAGCCAGTGTACCGAATTCAAAAGCTTTGCACCCTCGGTGGATTCAGTGGGCTGCGTCATTGTCATCCACGGATGTCATGTTTATTTTTGACGCCTCCTTACGGTCGCAAGAGTACTTGCAGTATGAATTCGTTCATCCTGCTCCTCTGGCTATGCGACCTTTGGAGGACTTCCATTGCATCATTTACACTGATGGGTCGGCGCAGGTTGCGCATGGCTCTAAACATGCCTACGTTTCCGCTTGCGCCATTGTGGTCGGTGCTATGTTGAATGATGAGTTCGTTTCCAGGGAAGTGCACACGTTGCCCCTGGGCGATTGCACCGCACAATTGGCGGAGCTTCGTGCTCTCTTACTAGCTTTGGAGTACGCAGATCCAAGTGTTACTACTCTAATTGTAAGTGATTCTTACTACTGTGTCCAGTCTTACAATGAAAACTTGTTCTTTTGGATTCAAAATGATTTTCATGATTCCAAGGGTAGCACAATAAAACATAAAATGATCTGGGTTCGAGTGGCAGAGCTTAAGGCTAAGTTGCCACTCGTTTTTGTTATTCATACTCTCGGTCATCAGCGCGTAGGAGTTCACGCTGTTGGCAACTCGCTTGCTGATGAAGCAGCGAAATCAGCAGTATCTACATACTTAGTTGCAGCAGTTACTAGGTCTAAAACCAAGATTGATAGCGACATCTTGGCAGCGATTGCTGCCTCTGAGAAGGGAAGTAAACATCCTGCGGGATTCCCTTCGAAGTATAAATACCACTTAAGTCCCGAAAAGGTTCCTTTTGTGACAATTCCTGATGTTGGGGAACGGCTGATTCCCAACTCGGATCGCAGAGCAGACTTGATTACAGCGGCTCATGAAGGTGTGGCGTCTGCGCATGCGGGCGTCTCGGCCACTGTAACACAATTACAACTACGTTTCTGGTGGCGGGGGCTGTACAAACAGACGCGTGATTATGTCCTTCTTTGTGACATATGCCAGCAGATTAAACCTTCAACTGCTACGCGTCCGCCACAGACTCAGTTGTACATTTCTAATAAACCGCTAGGCTGTGTTTATTTAGATCACTGCGGTCCTTTTTCATCTGATACTGCGTATAAGTACATCTTAGTAGCAGTTGACTCATGCACACGCTTTGTGTGGGTATGGCCACATCGCAGCGCTGATTCACGGACTGTCATTAGAGATTTGCGTATCTTTATAGGGATTTTTGCCTGTGGTACCTTCCATTCGGATCAGGGTCCGGCTTTCGCCTCTAAGGCGTATAAGGATGCCATGACTTCGATGGGGGTCCAAGTCAAGTTTTCGTCACCCTACAGACCTGAGGGTAATAGTGTAGTTGAACGAATGAACCGTGATTTAAAGCAATCTTTGACAGCCCGAGTTATAGGCACTGGCAGAAACTGGCTGGCTCACCTCTATGGCGTGCAGCGTGCTCTTAATAATCTCCCTAGAAGGTCTCTGGGTGGGCGGACCCCATACGAAATGCTCTTTGGCATCAAGATGTACGTCCCTGACCTTGACGGTCTAGACTCTGTGGTTCGCGCCACTTCCTTTGACGCAGATGAACATTGCAATGTTTTACAGAATCTACAAAAGACCAGAGACAGTCTTGCAAAGGAACATTTGCCCTCCACATCGGATGATGCGTTGCAGATCCCGGTAGTTGGCTGGCTACCCCAAGTTGGAGAACTGGTTCGAGAGAAGATCGACAACAAGAAAGAGTTTGGTCCCTCCTATCGAGCTCCAGTCCCAGTGCTTGGAGTGAAGGGCACAAGAACAGTCATTTTACCACCACTTCCAGGTCGTAAGGAAAACAGGTTTATTTCTATTGACAATGTCAAGATACACAGAGTGGCCGATTCTTCTTAGCATGACACCAGCTGTTTCCTGTCCTTCCATTGTGAGACATTCAATTATGCCCACTGCTTCTAATATTGAACCTGAAGTGGCCATCGAATTACCTGCTGTTTCCAGTCCTTTGTTAAATAATTTACCGGGAACTAACATTGATGAGACAGACTATACATACCCCACTGATTTGTCCATGCCTGACCTGCAAGCTCGTTTAGCCACGGAATCCAGATTTTCATTTGACTCTGCTTCCCTTGCCTCGAAAAAACCCTCTCAAATTGCAGTATATGCTAGCCTGTTTAGAAAACATTTTTTGATACCTCCTTGGACATACCTTTGGCTGGTCCTTTTTTCGGTTTACCTTTTTATGTCAATTGGTTTTGTGTTTTATTTTTTTCGAATTATGAATGGACACTATGTCGAGGAGAGAACTTGCATTACTCATTTAAATGGAACTTTGGCCCCACTTTCCTCTTCACATTCTACACACAGATTAAAAAGAGACTTGACTTTGGTTAACATCACAGCATGGCCTGTTCTGGATGGAATCGCGTGGGATGCAGTTCGGTTTCAAATTCATGGCCCAACGGAAGTCGTTAATGTTCCTAATGTACTTAGAGTGAATATGGGGGATGTGGTGAAACAAAACATTCGGTCTGATGATTGGGATGTTAATGCTGTGGAAAGTTTGTTTTCTGATTTGAAATACTATGCTGCTTTTGATGCTGAGGATTTATATTTAGAATCTGCTAATTATGGTGAATTGTTCTGTTACCAACATTATGGCAATCACTTCTTACACAAAACATCTTCCCGAAGGGATGCTGTTAATTTTACTCAGTGGGAACATTGCCCGGCACCTACACAAGGGAGTTCAGAAACGTTTCTTAAAAAGTATACTTATTTCACTGACTTTAATCAGTCCAATCCCGAGTCCTTTTATTTTAAATTTCACAAACAGCCCCTGTCCAAGGTTAGACTTACCGATACGAAATTGTTGTATTCGAAGGCCTTCCTAGATCAATTAGTTACTGGGGGCTATGAGTTATGGAAGGAAACAATAGACCTTAAATCGGTTTGGGGTTCAAGGGCCTGGCAGGTACGAGGCACTGAGGCTTTGCACCGTGCATGTCTCATCCCGAATCATATGTTGTTTTTAAATGAAACCATTTCCCAGACCACATGCTTTGGATTGGCTACATCTAAAAGGTTAAACACCCCGTCTTTCCCGGAGTTGGAGGAATATGAGGATTGGAGTAATTTTACTCAATTGTCCATTAAAGATATACAGGCTCTGCTTCTTAATTCCTCCTTTAACATTTCCAGTATGAATCCTAAGGGTTGGCTGCTTTGGCACCGTAGTGCTGATTCTTGCCAAAAAAGATTTTTAAATATAACTGACGGTTTTAGGACTGTTAGATCTGATCCCCGGTTTGATTTGAGTCATACTGTCACCTCTTACTCTGTGGGCAAGTTGTGTCAAGCTTGGCTGAAACATTCAACTTTACCTGCGGTTAAGTATCACCTTTCCAAACTGAATGCAGACGTGGATTTGAATGATTTCATTAAAGGCCCAGCTAGTGGCAGGTCGAAAAGGTGGTTATATGGGGTTTACAATGAAATTTGGAAACTGTCACAGATTGAGGCTGCTTCACGCCTTAGGGCTATTGATCAGGCGAATCTTGAGAAAGTGCTTGCAGTTGTTGACAATAGCATTAACGTGCTTTCCTCTAGAATTTACACATTAGATAATATTGTGTCGTCTGTTGTTGATATTGTGCATGATGAAGTGTCGGTATTATACCATGGTCAAAATCAATTACGGTCAATCATGCAGTTTGCATGGACACTTCAGACTCTGAAAATGGGTAAAGTTCCCTGGGGATACATGAACGTTTCCTCTTTATTTGCACCGTTTAATTTGACAGACAAACAACGCTTGCTTTCAATGCGTGATGCTTCCTTTTCTATGCTACATATTGAAAGGTTGGAATCTTTACCTTTTTCTGTGGCAGAAGCCACTGCTGCTACGTGGCTTATCCACGGTTTAATAACACTGCCTTTTGCTTTATATAAGTTTTCAAATTGTATGAAATATGTGCCAATAGGTCGTTTTGAACCCTTAGGTAGCGGTTTTCTTCATGAGGTCTGGTCACTCCCATACACATACAGATGTTTCAAGGATGAACAAGAGGTTTATCTAACAGGGGATGAGTGTACTGAGACGCCAGATCATTCTTTAATGTGCAGACACATACAGTTACACGGTTCATGTAACAAGGACCGACCGAATATGGCTTGCGTTTTACAGGGCACGCCAGTTCCTGCTATCATCCCCACGTTTAAATTGTTAGAGAATGGTAGTTATTTAATGCTCAATAATGAAAACTGTTGTGGGTTAATTAAAGGTATAGCTTTCATAGTAACAGTAAGTGAGCGAGTTATTTGCTGCAGAAATGTTCTTTATCCTCCCACACGTGAACATAGGGAGTCTTCCATTTGGCCACAGATACCGACCTTGGGAGCAGAATTCAGCGGCATGGCTAGAATAAGAACTCTTTTGTCCCAGAAAGAGGTGGCCTTGAGCTCGGCCCGTGAAACTTTCGTGCTTCACATTGCTAACACCCGTACGGAGGTTCAGGCTCTTTTAAATACTGATTTGCCTTTGCATTTCGGAGCCATGGTTCGTTCTATCTTTAACGCATCCTCCACAACGGGCCTAGCACATTTTTTTAAAGTTGTTAGCGGTGGTCTCGTGACTTTCTTTGAGAAGATTTTTGGAGTCATCCCTGCCTTCTTCCATTCTATTTTTTCATCCTTATTTGGAGGGTTCCCGTTTTTACTTGCATTAGCGGCTGGCGCTTTGGTGGTTTTCTGCCTTTTTAAATATGGATGCCCTTCCTGTGCAAGACCACGCTCAACTGCTACTGACGCGGTTTCGCAACCGCATGCTTGATTATTATGGCACACTGCCGTTGGCGACTCTAAGCACGGCGTTTGGATTATCTTTTCGGTTCTCCTATTTCACCTGTGTCCAGCCTGTATTTCGCTGCCTGACCTGTGATTTCCTTTGGGCCATTGATTTGTGTCTCTGCGGACCGATATCTTCTGACGTCGATTTTGATCAACTGATGAGTCCTATCATTGCTCACGAGTTGGTTTGTTCTGACGAAAGGATTATGGCCTTGGCGGTGGCACATGGACTAATGGGTCCCTGGGATGTGTTGTCGGCAGCGCAAAATTTCTTGGAACGAAGTTTTCTTGAAAACCCACCGAGCTGTCCTCTGATGGTTATAGAGGATCCGGTGCTGGGAGATCACGTATGTTCCTTTCATCTTTTAAATTGGATGGCTGAACTGTTTTCGGATGAGGACAGTGACTTCCTCCTAGAGGCTGTTGCAGCTTACTTTTCATATACAGTCTTATCATAAACACTGCCTCGAATTGACATGCTGATTAATTGCATTTCCTTGCTTTTATTGACTTTTGGTCAAGACATTTTATTTTTTGCTTGCCTATTGGCTTGAGCCACATTATACTTGTGGGCTATTTTTTAGCATTAGTTTTCATAATTGAATTTTTATTCATGCTCGTTTATTGTTGGATTCTGCTCTCATGTGATGGCACTTCTGTTATCTTATTTAGTCCGTTCTCGGATCATGGGGGGGTGTTATATAGCTCCTATATATCCTTATATCGTGTTAAGTTAGCATAGGTACATTTGAGATTTAAACGCCATTTTTCCTTTCTTGCAACTTCTGCACACGACCCTTAATTGTTGACTTAGCTTTCAACCTAGTGGTTTGCCGTGGTGTATGTGAGTATAATATGTAATTGCTCTGATATCAGTGTTGTTTAATAAACCATGTCTGCACGGAGAGTGCTGAAGTTTCAGGAGCAACACGATATGGAATTGTTATGAGGTCTGATCTCCACGCCTTCATAGTCATAACACAAGTGCAGCCTTTGCCAACTTGGGCTTGAGGCGGGATTGATATTGCTTTGCACGAGAATAGTTAACACACTTGATGCGGTGCACATGCAGAGAGAGCTGGTGTAAGCTGATGTGATTCCTTCATGCTAGGACACTAAGGTATGGGCCCGCCCTAAAACAACCCAAAGAGACCTTCTTAGCTAATAATATAATATATGTGTTAGGGAGGGTGAGATATAAGTGTTGTTAACTCTTATTCATTACAGCATGTTAACATGCTGTCACCATTCGCTTTTTATGTCTTAGTAACTATGCTGATAATTTTGCTACTGATAATAAGTATACTTGTATTATCTAAGATACTGCGCCTGAGAAGACGGCATTAGTAAATAAACATTTCAAATGCACATGTGTCTTCTTTACTCCATGTTCTGGTTTGTAATGATAATATAACGAAAGAGTGTTCATGAGTTCCACGTACCCTGAGGTACTGTAAGTTCATGTTCTGGTTTGTCTAAACATTGGAAGTTTGATATGTCCAATGAGACACTGTAGCTAGCTCGGTAAGGGGTGAGTTGGTTGCTAAGGTAAGTTTTGGGACACCCTAATTTGCCGAGGTTCCACTCCTCTGTGCACAGTTCTGTGTGAGTACAGAAACCCTGCAACAAGACGAGAGTGTCTCGGATTTCTTCACAAGGTTTGAGGAAGCGTTTGTCGACCACAGCGGTCAGGACATGGGCGCTGAGGGAGGCCAGCGGTTATTTGTCGACAAATTCGTGTCGAATTTGTTGCCTGAACTATGCAACAAATTGAAGAATTCAGAAAGTGCATGGGCGGTTTCAACTACTGCACAGATATTAGCAACGGCTCAATACTATGGGAATAGGGAAAAGGAAGAAAGTGATCGTGTAGATAAGAAAACGAAGGAGCTCAAAACGAAGGTTTTGTTGCAGCAAGTGTATCCTCCACGATCAAACCAAAATGATTCACAACAGCAGTGTCGACCGCGAGCACAGCCCGATAGGATGCAGCCGCGCTCTGACAACTTTGACTATAGATCTTCACTTGGGTATAATCAGTGCGCATATTGTAGAAGAGAGGGACACATAAAATACGATTGTCCCGCTTTACGTGACCGTCTAAATGGTGTGTCGACACGAGGAAACCGTGGTGGTGGTCCTCAACAGGCATCACGAGGTAGAGGTCGTGGTTCACCCCAAAATCAGATTGATCGCCATCAAAATCAATTAGACACGAATAATTGTTTTGACCAGCGAAATGCGGGGTCAGTTCGATCTGCACAATATAATGTGGACGATTACTACGTTGAACATGAGACTATTGTAAACGACCATTACTAGGACAGCCACCGACAAAGAGAGGGAGTAGTATCAGTTCCGGTTGATCAGAGTGGACCTTACGTTGCAGTGGCTACATCGGGCGTAGTTGAGCCTTTTCTGTTAGACACTGGTGCGACGAAAAGTTCCATCATGCATTCGAAACTCCCTGGCGCACCTTTGTCTGGCTTAACGAACGTTTCCGTTGGATTCTCTGGCGCCCCTGTTAGCAACCCCGTCTCTAGTCCTTTGCCCCTTACGATTGGTCCTCGTGAGCTGAAGGCTCCACTGATTCTATCCACCGGCTGTGGTGAGAATCTTTTGGGTCTGGATTTGTTGAAACGACTATATGCGACTTTGTATTGTTCTCCTGAAGGAGTGGAGCTCACATTAGGTTGGAGAGTGATCTCTCCTATGTACTTGTCGATCGATAAATTCCCACCGGAATTGAGTTCCCTTCCTGCGTCTCTATGGGCAACAGGTCCCAATGATGTGGGTCTGCTAGACATTCCACCTTATGTGATCCAATTGAAACCAAATGTGCGATTACCACGTTTACCTCAATATCGTATCTCTCTTGATGGTGAGCGAGCGCTGTTAGCAATCGTTCATGATCTAATTAAGAAAGGCGTTGTTGAAGAAACTCGTGGAAACGTGTGTAATAGCCCTGTATTGCCTATTTTGAAACGAACTGACCCATCCAAACCTCCTGTGTATCGTTTCGTAATAGATTTGCGAGAAGTAAATAAAATAGTGATTCCACGATTTCCCGTGGTCCCTGATATCACGGCCTTACTAACAATGATTCCGGCCTCTGCCTCCTGGTTCACGGTGATCGATCTAAAGAATGCTTTCTTTAGTATCCCGATTGCTGAGGAAAGCAGAGACCTATTTGGATTCGCATTAGGTGGTCGCAGTTTTAGGCTAAAACGCGCACCACAAGGCTATTGTGAAAGTCCGTCGATTTATAGCCAAGCACTTAAAAGTCAGCTTGATGCCTTTGTTTTACCGACGGGTGCGGCTTTGATTCAATACGTTGACGACCTTCTAGTGGCAGCTGATACAGAAGCTATTTGCAAAACGGCTACAGTATCATTATTGCACTATCTACATGACTTACATCACAAGGTGTCACCTTCTAAGCTACAATATTGTTGTCAAGAAGTTACCTATTTAGGTCACTTATTGTCAAAAGAGGGGAGAAGGTTGACCCCAGAGAGAATCGCAGCGATTTCCAGAATGACTGTGCCAAAAACTCAGAGAGATGTACGTGCCTTTTTAGGTATTACGTCATACTGCAGACAATGGATTCCAAATTTTTCATTGTTGGCGAAACCATTGATAGCCCTTACGTGCAAGGATGTTTCATCTCCATTGCCTTGGACTGAAGAGTGTCAGAAAGGTTTTTCTGAATTGCGTGATGCGTTGTGTTCGGCTCCTGTGTTGGGTACTCCTGACTACAGTAAGCCGTTTACACTATACGTTCACGAGAGGGATGGCTGTGCATTGAGTGTTCTGACACAACCTTTTGGCGGCAAACAACGCCCATGCGCCTATTTTTCCTCGACTTTAGACCCAGTAGCTAGAGCCTTGCCGAGTTGTTTAAGAGCAACAGCGGCAGCTGCGGCGTCCATTCGACAGTCCGCAGGTCTGGTCATGGATAATATGCTTACGGTGATGGTCCCGCATGCAGTTGACACTCTTTTGAACCGAACAAAGACTCAAAATTTGACGGGCGCAAGATTGTCTGGATATGAGTTAACGTTACTGGCCAGTCATATACGGATAAAACGATGTAATGTGTTGAATCCAGCAACATTGCTGCCGATCAACACAGAGTCAAGTGGTGAAGCACTACATGACTGTTATCTAAAAACTGAGGAAGAAACAAAGGGTCGTATTGACCTAAAAGATACTCCATTGGTAGATCCCGATGGTACTTTGTATGTGGATGGTTCCTGTTTTAAGTTACCGAATGGTGATGTGACGACTGCGTATGCTGTAGTAACATTGAGTACGATTGTAGAAAGCGCAAGATTGAGTCAGAATTCGGCTCAGGCTGCTGAGCTGATCGCATTGACAAGAGCGTGCGTGTTGGCTAAAGGTAAGCGGGTGAATGTGTTTACAGATAGGCAGTATGCGTTTGGTGTGGCACATAGTTTTGGGCGATTGTGGAGAGAAAGAGGATTCCTTACGTCGCATGGCACGAAGATTCAGCATGGACAGCTTGTGAATGACCTTTTAGATGCACTCACATTACCTAAACAGGTGGCCGTAATTAAATGTAATGCGCATCGGAAAGTGACGGATGATGTGATTCGTCGTGGTAATGCGTTTGCGGATGAAACTGCTAAAGAGACAGCTAAAGATTTGGCAAATCGAATGTATGTTACAAGTTCAGTGAGATGGCCAACAGAGACTAGTATGTGCGAAGACACAGTTGAGAGTGTGAAAGGAATACAGAATGAGGCCACTGAGATGGAAAAGACTAAATGGAAAGAGAGCGCGGGAAGATTGGATGAGAACGGATGTTGGGTTGATTTGTCAGAGAAACAGAGATGGATGTTACCGGATGCATATGTGCTCGCTGTCGTTACAATGGCTCATGGTACAGCACACATCAGCACGAAAGGCATATGCAAGTTGTTGTCTCATGTGTGGAAGAATGATGGGATTACTAAGTGTGCAGAGAGAGTGGTTAAGAATTGTATGGTGTGTTTGATGCACAATCCCGGTAAGGGCACTCCCACTCCACCTGGCCATTTTGCTCCTCCTACATGCCCTTTCGAAGTTATCCAGTTGGACTTCATCCACATGGAGAGATGTAACAACTTGAAGTATGTGTTAGTTGTGGTATGTGCATTCTCCAGATGGATTGAAGCTTACCCCCTTAAAGATAATACTGCCTTGTCCACAGCAAAAATTTTGCTCAAAGAGTATTTTTCTCGATATGGAATGCCTCGGGTGGTATGGTCGGACAACGGAAGTGAGTTCGTGGGAAGTGTGATGAAGAGTGTGTGTCGTGGCCTCGGTATAAATCAAAAATTTCATAGTGCAAATCATCCACAATCAGCGGGTTTGGTGGAAGGATACAATGGCACCCTAAAACTAAAATTGGCTAAAATTCAGGCAACAACTGGTTTATCATGGCCCGACGCTTTGCCTCTAGCTCTCCTATAGACCAGGGCAACTGTGCACTCTCGAGTAGGGCTTAGCCCATATGAGATTGTGTTCGGCCGTCCTGCTAATATATGGGGAGTCCCAAGACCTAAAGAATTTGATAGAATTGAATATCCGATGCTGATTGATTACCTTCATGATCTGACTGCTAAATTGAGTTTGATTCATCAACAGGTCTTTGAGGCTCTGCCGTCACAGACAGAGGGTCCTGGTCATCGGCTTCAACCAGGGGACTGGACCCTCGTTCGTAACTTCGGACGAAAACGGAACCTTGAGCCGAGATTCGTGGGACCATACCAGGTGCTACTGGCAACGAGGACAGCAGTTCGACTGGAGGGGCGGAAGCATTGGGTACACGCTACCCACACCAAGAAGATCCCGTTTCCTTTGCCGTCGGACACCTGGATGAGAGGAGGTTTTACTTCATCTGAAACCGACGTTCCACAACGTTTTGTCCCATTTAGCGAAGCTCAACCCATATCTGACACCCTTGTTGATCGCCCTCGAACAATTTCCTTTCCGTCAACCCTGAAAAATCCGAGTGCTGAACAATTGCCTGAACAATCGGACACTCATTTGCCGTCCAATCCACTATTTGAAGATCAGACTCGCCCTGGGAGCAGCCGATACTTTCTTCGTCCACGTACAAGAGATTATTAAAAAGATTTTTGTTTTTAGGTTCCACACTTGCCCTGAACATAGTGGACATTGTATATTGTGTATCTTTTTCCTTTTCGTACAGCCAAGAACATTATAATAAATTGAATAATTGATTTAGCTAGAACCTACCATCCAGGTTGGCCGTAGGGCCGTGCGGGTACTTCCTTCTGTTTAGCAGCTATCGACATTAGGTCGGTTTCTTTTGTCATTTTCTGGGAACTCCTGGGAATTGGCAATCGCTACTCAAAACGAAGTGCGTCAAGAACGTCGCGGACGGTCGTTAGGGGATGGAATCATCATTGTTTGAGCTGTCGAAAAGAGAGAAAATGTCGGTGCAAAGATCTGCATTAGATAAGGTGTTTCGTACAAAATGTTTTTTATTACAGATTTTCATGCTGTTCCTGACTGTATCTATGTTGCTGGTGGGGGGAGTATATTTCGGGTCCCAATTCTTACTGCTTTCTACTATATCTACTCTTCCATCTCATGATCTAAATTTCGTTTCAACTGTTTCTCCGCATTCCTTTCATTTTCTGCCTCAACACGAACAAGCCAGACGTGCGGAATTTAGAAACAACTCCTTTATTCAACTTTTGCATCAGCATCAGTTAGTGGTAAACACTACCAATTGTTGGGTGTGTGGGTTAATGCCACATACCATGGATAAGGGTATTCCGTATTTGGTGCTGCCTTATAGTTCCCACGGGTCAGCTCGAGCATTGCAAACTATGTTCCGTAGCGCACTAGATTCCTACCCCCATCGAGAACCACGCTCAGCAAACTCTGGTCCTGGCCCGTACCACAAGACTCTGGCGAGAGCTATTGCCGACTTAGATAGAGATATTTTTGACGCATCGCTTATCCCAGAGGAGGAGGTGCGAGCATATAAGGAACTAAGTGAGGCTGAGTACAACTTATCAGTGGGTGATAGGCAGCTTAAAAGCTCATCACCGATATGGATTGTACCTCACCTTGGTAACTTCTGTCTGAAAGGTCTTGGTCGAAATCCGAGAGCTCAGTTTGGGGAGAGTGCGTGTACTGAGACATATGTCTTACCAACGCTCTCTTCCCCTGTCTTCCTAACTGCCAAGGGTACCTATTTTGTATGTTATGATCGAGCCTATACGTGGTTACCCCATGACTTCTCGGGTACCTGCTATATTGCAAATCTTTTGCCTCCAACTTTCACTGTTGCATCAGATTACCACAGAACTAGAGTCGTGAGAGGTGTGGTTAACAAAGAAGATACTGCCGGTCAAGAAGCAGGAGACTTCTTTAAGGGTTTCCTACCGTTTTGGGGCCCTATGGTCAATAGCAGGAACCTGAGGCAGTTAACTCGTGTAGTAGAATCAACTGCCAACATAACTGCAAGTGCCCTTGGTAATTTGACAGCCGAGCTTCAGGCGGATAGACTGATGACGTTACAGAACCGTATGGTTCTAGACGTTGTTCTAGCTGATAGAGG
The DNA here is from genome assembly GCF_964261635.1 of Lissotriton helveticus. NCBI lineage: Eukaryota > Metazoa > Chordata > Amphibia > Caudata > Salamandridae > Lissotriton > Lissotriton helveticus. The sequence goes on along the minus strand of NC_136063.1, from coordinate 207,143,785 downwards.
TGGTGTATGTAAGGTCATCCATTCAAGCTGCTGCATATTCATACCTGATAGCGCTCCAACGGTTTATCAAGCCATCTCTAAGTTGCACAAAATCTCGGAGTCCATACACGTGGACGAGGGAAATTGGACGCTTCTAGGATGGTTTTGGGGCCTGATGTCGACTTGGGGTTGGAAGATTCTGATGATCATAGGAGTTGTTGTGACATTTCTGTTCACGTGTTGTCTGTGTGCACAGTGCCGTCCTGCCTTATGTGGCCTTTGCGCTACAACGTGAATAAGAAGGCCACCTGTTACCAGAGAGGCAGTGATGGATAGAATAATGTATCAGCAACATCTAAATGATCTGATGAATATCGAGATCGATTATGATTCCGACTAGTGTTTGCCTACATGAGGGCAAAAGGAGCGTCTGTGGTTCCGTAAAAATTATTACGACGTTTTGGCATTACCGAATATGGACAAGTTTGGTACCCACGAGCCGTAAATGGCGAGTTCAGTAAGTGTACGTATTTTCGCTGCACTACCTGGAAGGGTTCGCCTAATTTACTTGGTTCTTCATCTGAACCCTCGGGTTCCATTTTAGATACGGCATCCATTTTGTTTCTTGCCCTCACGTAGTCAGCGAGCAGGCAACTGTTCGCCTCCTGACCCTCTAGTTCCCAAGCCTTGCGGAAGACACATATTCCTTTCATGCGTCTTTATGGCCGAAGGAATGACACAGCGAAGGCAGATGGCGCAGCTTGAGGGTAATCTGGTCGCGCCGGTCTATTGTGACAGCCGTGCAGGTGCTGGGATCCAGCTCTTTGATCCTACGATCGTGCTCCCAATATTACCCCCACACTCTTTTCTCTACACGTGTCTGACTTCCTTGCAGCTGCTCTTGTTTCTTCTTCTTGGTCATTTACAACTCTAATGGGTGTGCCTAATGGTGGGAAGATGTACTTTTACAGTTGGGAACCGGCATCGCTATTGTAATCATGTTCCGGGATTCTGAAAACATGAAAGCGACCCTTTTGAAGTTTACTGTGGGAACTGGATTGTAACCTTTTGTTCGCATGTTGTGCAATGGCAACATTTTGTATAAAAGAGAGCGACCCACATATGCAATTTGAAGCAGACTCGCAGAACCTACATGCCGATGTACTTCTAATGACTCTTGTTTCCCTGCAGTAAATAAACGCTGATCTTTGACGCCGAAGGAAGTGTCCCGTGTCTCTGTCATTGTGCGCCGAAACAGGTATCCCATGAAGGTTATAGGTGTTGTTCCCTGGCACCGCTGGTTCTGTTAAAAGTCCAGTCCTTCATCACCATGGGGCCTCTGACCCGTGCTGATGTATATAATAATAATTGATTTGATGACACACGGTGACTGTTTGGCTTTTACTTATCACAAAATATCAAAGCATGCCAGCACTATTTTATCCTACTCTAGCTTTAGGGGCTGATAGCTCCAGGACGGCGATTTTGTGATCAGTTCCCGCACCACCCACCATTGTGATGGGGATAGTTTTTGGGCGACAGATACTTGTATTGAGGGAGAAGTATAAGGTGGAGGATAACTGGGTTTGGTTCACTTTTTATATTGATTGGTTTACATATATTACGCTAGGCACTACACATGGCGAATGCACTGTTTATTCTGCAGAATCACTACAAACTGCACTCACGTTGCTCAGATTGATGAGAGGTCACTGACCCACTAAGACACTCAAAAGGTACTTCCTTGCACCTGACTCAAGACTTTGTATGACCCACCGTGATGGACATCACAGATATGACATGGAACGTAAAAGGCTTGTTAGACCGTATTAAGAGGGGCGCAGTTCTGCAATTCCTCTATGGACACAACCCCCAGGTCATAATTGTAGGAAGCCAGGTAGTCCACAGAGGTATAGCAGAGGCTAAATTAGAAAAGTACCAACAGCTCGTTTTGTGGTAGTGTGGGCGAGCAGTTAGGCTTATCACAAGGGTGTGTTAAGCATTTATTGTATTCACTCAATCAAGACTGATAGCACACACTCAGGGACAGAATCCAGACCAATTAGGAATACTTTTAGATTACTTTTGGATTACATCGACTACTCAGGTGATATGCCTAGATATCACACTGTGGATCCTACAAAACAAAGGAAAGGAATTCATTTTTAGGTTTAAAGCATAGTTACTTTTCTTACATACAAAAAGTCAGTCCAACAAACATTTTTAGACAAAAATCATAACAATGGTTCCTATGGAGGAAAATAGTGTTAACGGTTTACAGGTAAGTAAACGACCTGCAAGTACTGTTTTTGGAGGTTAGAAACAATGTTCCCCAAGGTCCAGTTGGGCAAAGCGCCGAGGCCCAATGTTAGCCAATGGGGATGGGGGACCTTCGGTTGGGGGCTGCTCACAGGCATCCCACTAGGTCTTGGGAGCCAAGCTCCTAGGGTTAAGGTCAGGACAAAGGCGGTCCCAGGTTGGCCCCAAGTTGTCCCCCTTGCGGCCAAGGGGGCAGGGTGCTTAGGGGAGGTCAGGAGCACAATATAATCCTAGGGAGGTTGCCGGTTTTGGATTTTGGCTGCAGGCTCGGTCCTGGAAGTCTTCCGAAAGGACAAATAGCAAGTTGGGGAGCTTGGAGACGTATGTGCAGCCTGGGTCCTCCTCTCCAGGGCACAGCGCAGCCGGATGCAGGGGTGCCTTTTGAGGTTGGATTTCACCTTACCTGGGCTACTCGCAGTTGGAGGGGGGTCTCCGTGCAGAGGGTGCAAGCGATGTCGGTGAGTCCTTGAGGAGTAAACCCCCGGTGGACTCAGACTCTGGAGAGCTGGAGGACCTCACTGGGACCTGTGGGCCATTTGGACTCAGGCTGTAGGCAACTGGTGTAGTGGTGGTTCCCAGCACCGAGTTTCTTCATCCTCAGCAGCCTCAGAATCTTTGTTTGTAGTTTCTTGTGAACAGAGCTGCTGTTCGCAAGAGATCCGGTCTGAGTCCTCCCTGGGGTTTTAGATGTCGCTGGCTGCAGGACAAGTCGGCTTTTGGTACAGGATCTACGGAAACTGCAGATAGGCCGGTAGGGCTGGGGCCCAAATCAATTCTTCTCCACAGTCTCCTCTGCTGTGTGCCTTCTTCCGTTCTTCTTCATAGGTTGCTTGAATCTGAGGAGGCAAGATTCAGGGTTGGCTCTAAATACTAAATTTAGGGGCGTTAATGGAGTGTGCAGATCAGTAGCAATGGGTATTATACCACCCTCTTGTGAGAGGGGGGCATGAGGCTCTCCCTAATTGGCTGGGTCCCCTAATCTTCAATATTGAAAAGAATGAGATGTGTGCTTCACCTCGCCTCCCCCACCTGAGGGGTGGGGTTGGCAAAGGTGGGCACACCTCTCCTCCTAACACGATTTTCCTGTCAATTCTCCTGCTCAAAGTGGGGGTCAGAACCGGTGGGAGCCAGTTGCTGGGGGCTGCAAAAGGCAGGGAAAGCTTACAAAGGCGGCAGGCATTTGAAGCTTTCCCTTCGTGGACCAAGCCCATCCTGGGGTAGGATGCCCAGGATGGGCTTTGTTTCTGGACCCAGAGAGCGGAGGCCCTCTATCCAGGGGCCCAGAAGCCTGTCTGGTGGTGGCAATTAGCAGGCAGCCATTCAGGAACTACACCAGGGCAGGTAGTTTTTCAGGGAGCATATCTAAGATGCCCTCTGAGTGCATCTTGCATTAAATCCCACACTGCTATCAGTGTGTGTTTAATGTGCTGAGAAGTTTGCTACCAAACTTCCCAGGTTTCAGTAAAGACATTATAGAGCTGTGGAGTTCGATGACCAACTCCCAGACCATACACTCTTTATGGCTTCACTGCACTTACAATGTCTAAGAATGGACTAAAGAGGAATAAAGAGCACTGTACCCTCACATGGGGGCTAGTGCTCCCTGCTAGAAGGGTGACTTACCTAGGCCCCAGGCAGCGAGTTGCTGACATGGCACATAAGGATGTGTGCCATGTGGACTCTTCACTTTTCTCTGCAACAAAACATGCATCCTGTAATGGCAGTGTGTGGGTGTTAAGGTGCAGGGCCTCTAAGGGTGGCACAATAGGTGCTGCAGCCACTTTCCTACAATAACGGCACAGAAAACACACCTCATGGGGACTAATTGCTCCCTTTTGGCTAAGTACGGGTACTCTAGGGTGTATTATGCGGGCTTTGGCCGCGACTCTAGGGAGTAGCGATTCTCCTCCCGATGGCGGTGTACTATGCAATCCATGACCTCTTCAAAGGTTCGTGCAGGTGGACGACTTGATAGAGGGCTCCCTGTATAATCTTCTGAGTGTACAGGTCCCCCCCCCAAAGATTGCCTCCTAAACACTACTAATATTTAGGGAAATGATACTGTCCCTTCTGACTGGCAGGATAATCATGGAGACGACTTTATTGATATCCTGGGTCCCTTAGATTCTTTCACGAACCCTGGAGTAAAACCTAGGAAGGGTAGGACTCTGGGGACTGGGGCCTTGTGATGCTTGGCTGGTCTGAAATCCTACAACGCGAGAATATACTCCTGGCATCCATAGCTCCCTCGCCATATAGAACTTTTCCCACTGCCAGCCACTGATCTCCTATGCCTGTAAAGATTACACATCCTCGTTAGGAGAATATGAGACCACGCATGAGTCACCCTTCTGGTGGGAGACGCCATGGGGAAAGACCAATGTGGCATCTCAATGCCTTGTTCCTGACCAACTCATGACTCATTCAAGCCCTGGAGATGGACCTGAAGGTATTCCTTGGTATTAACCGCAGATCAGTCGGCTCACTAGGGATTCTCTGGGAAGATTTTAAGGCATCTATGAGAGGGAATACCGGCTTCCTCATTAGGGGTCAGTCCTGCATGACACAGACTCACATAGCCCAACTGGAGATTGCAATTTTGAAGTTTGAGACTCATAGAGGTGGCGCATAGTCAGACCTTCTGGGCCACCATTTGGCAGCAGAGAGGACTAAGCTGGGAAATTATGTCTCAACAAGGTCTGTACATGCTGGGAAGACTCGGCCGGAAGAGTGTATAAATGGGAGTACAAGTCGAGCAGGCTTCTGCATTGGCTGGTTACTAGGGAATTAGCATTGAGGGTGGCCCCCAATATCACTTGTCCAGACAGCACACAGGCCACAATAGGGCCAGCCGTGGCCACGGCATTTGCGGACTATTACAAATTCATATATGTTGTGAGGCCTTTCCCTTCATACGAGACAAGGAGTTCCCTCCCTGTAGATATCTTCCTTCCTATTCTGAACCCAACAGAAAGAGAGGCCTTTGAACAGCCCCTGGCAATAGAGTAGCGAAACAAAGTCCTAACAGAACTCAACCTGGGCAGAACCCCAGGCCCTGACGGGGTCCCCACAGAATACTATCACAAGCTGTGTAAACTCATTCTGCCCAGTGTCCTAGACTCAACTGATCGTGGATACATTTTCGCCCCAACTCGACCTAGCCACTATCGTGGCCCTGCTGAAACCTGGTAAGCCCCCGATCAATGGGCTTCTTATCGGTCTTTCTCTCATCAACACCAAGGTTAAGCTCCACACAAAATTACTAGCGAGGAGTCTGACCCAAGTGCTTGATGGCCTAATTCACCCAGTTTGATGCTGAGTCATTCCTCGCCATAGCACAAGGCACTGCAATCGTAAGGTTCATCTTGCTCTAGCTAGATTCCGGGAACTACACTGTGCCACAGCATTGATGTTGCTCAATTTTGAAAAGGTCTTTGATTCCTTGGACTGGGCCTTTGATCACGAGGCGCTGGTCATGATGGGAGTGGGGCCCAGATTCTAGGCCTATGCCCGTTCGCCGGGCCACAAGCGCAGATGTGGGTGAATAGTGTGGTTCTACAATATTCCTAATTCATTGGGGTACTAGACAGGGATGCCTTATGTCCCCCCGTTCTTTTTGCCAGGCCATAGAGACCCTGGCTTTGTGAATATGTTGTGATGCCCAAGTGTGGGTGTTAGACTGGGGGATGGCATTGGAAGATAGAAAAGCCCTCTATGCTGCTGATGTTCTTTTGTTTATGGCTGGCCCAGTGGTGGCTGGACCTCGTCTCATTTCCATTCTTGACTCATTCAGGGGGGGGGGGTCATCAGGACTGACAGAGAACTGGTCCAAATCAATACTGATCCCTCTTAGAGGAGACAGGAACGGCAAAACCTAGTACCCTGCCCTGTCGATATGACATCTTAGCTTCCGCTACCTAGGGCTCCAGATGATGTGGGAGCTGGACTTAACTTGGAGTCTCAATCTCCGCCTCTCTGCCCATGTGATCCAGTCTGATCTAGACAGGTGGACTAAATTGCCACTCAAGGTGTTCAGCAGGGTGGTCCTGTACAAAATGATGGCCCTCCCACAACTCATTTATGTACTTCAGAAATTCCCCTCGCTCATTCCCAAACAATGGTTTGTGCCATAACCTCCAGAGTACGGAATTTCCTCTGGGGTGACAAACCTCCCCAGATTCCCTTAGAAAAGTGTATCTAATCTACTTTTGACGAGGGCCTCACAATGGCAATGGCAATTACAATTGGGCAGCACACAATGACAGGCTGTGCAGACAGTGGGCAGACACCCTTTTTAGGCCAGAGAACTCACTGATCAGCCTTGATAATTTTATGGGTATGCATTATGGCATGCTGATTCCTCACTTGCTCCCTGAGATCACTCAAGTCACCCACCTCACCCAATTCTCTGATTTCTCCCTCACTACTAGGCGGGGTAGGTTATACGGGCCACCCGACTCACCACCACCTCCATTTCCCATACCTAGTGCCAGCAGTGGCCCGTGGACCAGCCCTCCCCCTTTCTTCTTCTTCTTTGTTGCACACCCTTCCCAGTGGGTTTCACCTCCCATTCTTGGCTGAGTTGCATTTTGGTTGTACTTATGCTGTTTTACATGAAGGTTTTCCGTGGTTGTACTCTGGACCATTTCAGTTTCTTTTAATAAAGAAGGTTTCAAACCAGAAAAAGATTTGGAGCAGAGTTGGGGCAATCCCCATGAATACAGTGATATGGTGTCAGATCATGGCAGCACAAATGGAGAAGGTTTTTGGTTTTTGTTTGTGTGTCCTGCCTGCTGGTGTGCTCTTCGTTGAATTTCTTGGGCTCTTACAGTGCTACACCAACACCCCCAATCTGCCAATCTGGGGTAATTATGAAGAATTCCAGCATCTGGTGTATAATGTATTGTCTAAAATGTAACCTGTACATTAATTTTGATGGTAAAATCATGAAACACACCCAACGATTCAAGAAGAACTCTCCACCTTTGTGTATATAACATCAAACCACTAAAACACCTGCTAACACCAATTCTCTATAAGTCCATTTGCTAAATCATTAGCGTAGAATAATACGAACCTTTTATGATCCAGGGCCCGACCTACTAATCTAAACTTCTTAGGTGTTTGAGTCCTGAACTGCATAGGTGGTCAGAAGTGCATGCAGAGTGCTGGTGCTCATTAGTGCAAGGCTTTGCCGCTGCAACGCATGCACTAAGTGAAACACACATGTACAGACAAGACAAATTACACACTCATTACTGGTTGAATCCCACTTGTGTATTCTTATTAAACCTCTTTTCAATGAATGAGAAAATAATCTCTCTAACAGCTCCAACTAGTTGGAGCGTGTTGGATGCCGGAGTCCCCGTTCTGCACCAATGTCACCAAATGCGAGACCCGGGACTCCTCACTCAATGTTAGGCCAAGTAAGGACACCGTTTGAGATAGCCCTGCTCACCCCCTTAGTAGCTTGGCACGAGCAACCATGCCTTTCTCCAAGGCATGAGTGTACAGTATGTGCACTTGGAATTGAGGCAGGTGCACAGCTTCCCTTTGTCGTTCCTTTTTCACAAATTTAGAGTTGATTCAAAGGTGCTCCACAAGTGGCGTCCGAACGCCCTATGAAACCTAAAATGAATCAGATTAACGTGCTCCTAATGGGTCATTAGTTGCATTCTTGCAGGCAAAAAGACAAATTAATCAGAAACTACATGCAAGTACGCTCATAAAATATCATAGAGCTTTGCGTATACCGAGGGGCCTAAGAATAGCTCTAAAACCGTGCCTTTGCAAAAACTCAAAAAACTTCCAGGACAAATGGTTTGCAATTCTTAATAAATGTTCCTTAGATCTTATTCTTTTAATCATAGAGGAACTATCAGGAATTTTAGAAGAATTGAACGAGGAAATCTCAGAGGTATCAATGGATCTAGCAAACATGATGACAGAAGATGATCTAAATAAAACTCTGGAGGACATCAAGGATCAGATGGAAAAGCACACAAGAGATATAAATGAAAGGAAAATACGGAAGTTCAAGAGGGATACCCTTGATTACAAACTTGGGGAAGTATACACGTGGGCGGAGATATATGCCCAAAAAAGAAGACAACGACCGTATACTCAAAACACCGATACGTCATCTTCAGGTAGTGACATGTCACAGAGAACGCAAAGATCACAACCACCAGTCGCAAGGGACATTGGAACAACCAACAACAGGTGCCAGTACTGAGATTAGCCCTTCTTTTTTAGATCAGGGCCAAGCAGAAAAAGGAGACCCAGGAGGGGAAAAAACAAAGGAAAAAGAAAAGGAACATCCGAACACCAGGAGTACGACAGTGCCAAAAAAAGACAAAGAACGGAAGAAACCACAACAACAACAGACGAACTAGTTATAAACATCAGTGATTATAATTTGAGTGATCATGAAAAAGAACTTTTACAGAGAGGAACATCATTTGTACCGACAACCAGTACAGATGCGTTGGAGCTGGAAGTAAGTTTGTTCAAACTAATGCGAAAGATGAGGTTAAGGCATTTTTTTTATAACGTTCTACCTAAACTGGACACGAGTGAGTCAGACCAACTGTTAGGTTTAAGACCGATCAGTACATTTCAGGCACCCATCAGCGATAAAACTTTGGATCTTTTTAAAAAACTAGTGAAACAAGATCTATTGAAACTAAAATTTGGGAAACAGGGTAAGAAGAACATCACCCAAAAGGATATGGACACTTTAAGAAAACTGGCAGCCAAGACTGAGATAACTTGTACTAAGGCAGACAAGGACGGCGCCCTAGTGATCATGAACACCACAATGTATGAGGATAAAGTCAGAGAACACATAATGGATACTAACACGTACATGAGATTGGATTACAATCCTACTATGGAATACACTGGAGTGTTGAGGGATATCATTGACAGAGCCTACGAAAGGGGGATCATCAACGACAAGACGAATAATTTTTTGATTAAAACTAATCCTAAAAGTCCGGTATTCTATATGATACCTAAGATCCATAAAAACCTCTGGGATCCTACCCTTCGACCGATTGTTTCAACTTGTGGGAGTTTGCATGAGCCGATAGGGCAGCTATTGGACAAGTATTTACAACCGACCGTTAAGGGTATGAAGACGTATGTCAAAGACACTACGGATTTTCTACTTAAATTGGAATCATGTACAAAGGGACCTGGAGAAAAACTGATCCTATGCACAGCTGACGTCCGTTCACTTTATACATTGATACCTCATTTATTAGGTATAGAGGCAGTGGAAAAAATACCAATCTAGAACTTCCATTCCAGACATTCCTCATGGAATTGATGTTATTCACTCTGTATCAGAGCTATTTTCGTTACAAAGATGAATGGTACCAGCAACTGGTTGGCACGGCCATGGGAAATTCGGCGGCACCGGTATATGCCAATATTTTCATGCAGGATTACGAGGAGACACACATATTGAAAAAAACTGAGTGGCAGGATAATCTGAAATTACTCGTGAGGTATATTGACGATATATTCATCGTTTGGAAAAACACAAAAGAAAAACTGTAGGAGGTACTTACAGAGTTCAATGAAAGAGATGACCGCATACAATTAACCTGGGACATTTCAGATACACAAGTAACCTTTTTGGATGTAAAAGTAACAATTACAGATAAAGGTTTTGAGACTGATATTTTCAGGAAAAGCACTGACAGGAATAATATGCTCCATTACCTAAGTTTTCATCAGCCAAGCCTTAAAAAACATCTTCCGTTCTCTCAAATGGCGAGAGTAAAAAGAATTGTTTCCAATTAAATCACACTAAAACGCAGAATTGATGAGATGGCCACAAGATTTTCGAACAGAGGTTACCCGGATAACATCATTGATGAATCTAGGGAACGGGTGATTACAATGGAAAGAAGAGAATTACTCCAAACAAAAACTAAAACGGATGAGTCAAGAATAGTGGCAGTTTCAAAATTTTCCACACATAGTGACCGTTTCAGGAGAATTATCATAAAGAATTGGGCAATACTGAACTTGGAAACTGATTTTAATGGAATTTTCGAAAGACCACCTTTGTTTGCTTATACTAGAGCCCATAATTTGGGAGAAATATTGAAAAACAAACCACCGAAGGCTGAGGTATATAAAGGTACAAAAGCATGTTTGAACTGTGGAAATTGTAATAGCATCATCAAGGGTAACAAGATCAATCACCCTATGAAAGGCCATGAGATAAAATTTAAAGTCAATGCCACATGTGAAACAGCGAATGTCATCTATGCTCTTAAATGTCCCTGTGGAAAATTGAATATTGGGAAGACCGAAAGACGTATGAGAATAAGACTCACAGAACATAAATCCAATATACGTACGAAAAACATGAAGTCCTCAATTGCTACACATTTCATAGATGAAAAACACAATATATCGCAATTGAAATTCATGATTCTGGAGATTGTGGAGAAAAAAGAAGGGAGAGACAATCCTAAACATATGTTACAACAAGAAAACCATTGGATTCAGAAATTATCTACCCAAAAACCTAATGGTCTCAATGATCGCACAGAACTATCATGTTACCTATAAAGACTTTAATGCTCCTTGTTCTAATGGATGACTCTTGCGTTACTTTACTTTGTATGAACTATATATTTGTATATTGAATGTTATGGTTAGACTTGTGGATAGCTTTAGTTAATAGGCACATTCACCCAGACACACTAGATAGCTCTATGCAAAGGACTTCAGACGTTGGAGTCAGTTTTTTTGCTATCGAGGGTTCGTGCCCCCTATCTACATTGGGAGTAGCAGTTGTAATTTTAGAATTTGTAGAATTCTTTTAGCGTTATTTCATGTACTAGAAGGTGATACTTTATGGATTTTTATTTTTGCAACAGACAGTGTGAGACTTCTGGAGGGAGACTATGTTGTGCATGAGTATGTTGTTTAGCTCGTTTTTTGTCACATGATCGGTCTCATGGCCAATGAGAAGGCAAATGAGATTATGTTTGAAAGCAAACTGATAGTCCAAACAAGCTGGAACTTTTGGGAACTTCGAAGAAACTTTGGTGTGAGCTAAGAACAGGTCAGTTTGTTTGTGGTTGGAGATTAGATTTTTTGGAAAAATCTGGATGCGAGAAATCCGCATGAGTACAGGGGTTATAATTTGGTTTTCCCCGTTTTTTCCTAGAAGAGTTCTCGCTATACGCGGTGACACCGGCATGTGAGTTTTTGTTTGAATTTTGTAAGTTACTCCCACAGGTTATAAGGTTATAAGGGTTCGAATGTAATTTCCACAGTGTGCATACCTTATAAATTCAACATTTAGAAGGATTTGTTGGACTCCACGGGATTAATAGTGGTCGTGCGGTGACATGTAGGATATTTACACTCAAGTTTCACACTTTAACATTGAACACGAAGTTACACAAGTCGCATGTACGAATAATTTGCTGATGTATAGTTTATATGTTGATTATTTTCATTTTTTGAATTTTGTTTAGTATTGAACCCTGATGAAGGGCAGTCATATATGCCCGAAATGCATTGGATGTTGACGCAATATATGCCGCATGTATAACAGTGAAATCAGCTAATGAACGGAACAAATGAAAGCAAAACGCAAAAGTATTGATATTTTGTGAAATAAAACATGAAGAAATATTGAAGGAATACTGTGTTCAGAACCCTCATTGGTTATTGAGGGGTGATTGTGTGCCTGCAAGGATGCAACTAATGACCCATTAGGAGCACGTTAATCTGTACAGTATGTGCAACCACACTCACAGCAACCCAATGGTGACTCCACACTAGTTTGATAAATTGAGTATAATATTTATATAAAAAGATATACGATCAGACCACACGATACAAAAGCCAACATATAATAAAGGGTAATATTCATTCTGGCTGGCTGGTAGGTTAAAATCCCAACCACCACTTTCAAAATGCTATGCTGGTCACAATGTTAGAATCACACACGTTGCAATAGACAAACAATAGTGCACTGCGTAGCGATACAATGCTGTGCTGGGCAACGGAGAAATAATACAATGCATAACAATACACCCCTGTACCTTGCAATGGGAGAAATAATGCAATGCGTACCGCTACAATCATGTACTGTGCAATGAAGGAATAATGCAATGCGTCAAAACCCAATCAAGTACTTTGCAATGAAGAAATTATGCAATGCAAATAGCTACAATCATGTACTTTGCACTTAAAGAATAATGCAATGCGTAGCTACAATTCTGTACTTTGCAATGAATAATTAATGCAATGCGTGGTGCTGAAATCGTGTACTTCGTGATGCAGTCAGGCGTCACAAGACAGTCCAGCAGTTCGTTAGCAGCAATATTGGCAATATGTATTACAACAGTCTACCTCTTTGATAACAGTTGCCCCCCACACATATCAACGATGACATGAAGTACAGCTTCTCACTGTGGCCCCAGTACTGCCACTCCTTAGGTCAGTACAGGCCCCAATCTGAGCCTAAAGCAAAGGCACACGTCGTTAGAAGGACGGAGAGGCAGAGAGAGCCCAGACCCCGCCCAGGTACTGATCCACGTTACCTGGGGGAGCGACCCCACTCTCCTCTCCTACTTCAGCAAACTTGGGCTTCCGTGCAAAACTTCCTCAATGGGCCTCAGTGGCTTGGCCTGGCAGCTCAGCTCCTCCGGGGTTGCCGGTCCGGGACGCAGCTGTTAGGAAGGTCTCAGGCGGTAGCAGGGCACACGTACCTCACACCTCTGAGATCACGTTACTCTGGGTGCAAGTTCACCACAGCACCCTCCTGGTCTCCTCTGGCTCGAAGCCACACACACTACACTGATGAGACTCACGTCGACTCTGAGTGCACGTTCACCAGGCACACCTTCCTGTGGTCTCAGTTGGCACCAAGACACACACACCGCGCTGCAGAGACTCACTTTCTTCCAGTGCACACGATGATCAGCCGATCAACTCCACAGTCCCAGGTTGCACCAAAGCATGCACACTGCTTCACAAAGACTTACTCTGACACCAGTGCCCCGATATCCAGGCGCTCCACACCAATACCTTCGGCCGCACCACAACACGCTCACCGTGTCTGAGCCTCACTTCTCCTCCGGTGCACTCGCTGACCAGGCGCTCTTCACCAGTGCCTCCGGTGCACCCAGACACGGACCCTGCGCGTCCAAGACTCACTCCACTTCCGATGCACACGTTGATCAGGCACTCCTCACCAACACTTCCTGTGCACCATGACACGCACCCTGCGGGTCCGAGACTCCCTGCACCTCCGATGCGACCGCTAACCATGTGTTCTTCACCATCGCCTGCGGTGCACCACGAAACCCACCCTGTGCGTCTGAGTCTCACCTCACCTCCGATGCACACGCTGATCAGGCGCTCTTCACCAACGCCTGTGGTACACCACGACACGCACCCAGCGTGTCCGAGTCTCACTCAATCTTCGATGCACACGTCGACCAGGCGCTCTTCACCTACGCCTTCTGTGTACCACGACACGTACCCAGCGCGTCCGAGTCTCACTTCTCCGTGCGTCCAAGATCACAGGGCACACCTTCCGAGGGTCTCAAGCTGCCACAACACGCACCCATCGCGTCGCTTAAAACTTCTCAAGAAACTTTTATGTTCCTGTGTTTTCAAACAGGGAGCCAGCTCACCTCAGGCCCTTGGGGTTACAAGACACAGCACAAAGCACAGCAGCAACACAGGCCTCTTCACCTCCTGGGGCTTCTCCTCACCTACTCTCCAGATGCAGTTCAGCCTGGTGCCATCTAAACCCCTCAGAGTGTCAAGACTTCCCCCAGCTCCTCTCACCTCTCATATCTAGACAGTCAATCCACATTCAGCATAGACACACAGAAATGCTTAAAGCACAAAACTCAGCCACTTTCTAAAAGAGTGGTTTCTGAATGTACAGTGACAAAACCACTTTCATAGAAAGATGTGTTATGACACTGTGAGTTCATACATACTAAACTTCACCTCTCCATTTTAAAGTTATGGGAAACTAGGCTAACAAAACACAATACCCAATCTCCCCCAGTCTGTCCTATGGGCAGGATGGCTATTCACGAGTGAAAAACAAAATGGAGTGTTTTCACTGTCAGGACATAGCACGCACCTCAGTATATGTCCTGCCTTTTACTTATACTGCACCCTACCCAGGGGTTACCCGGGACCTACCACAGGGGTGCCCACTGTGTACGCAAAAGGAAAAGTAAGGCATGACAAGTGGTTGTACTTGTCAGAACAACATGCTAACTTAGCAAAGTGCGGCCAGGCCCTACACTGCAGGCCTGAGTTCCCTTCTGTGCGCACCTTCAATCAATCAATCATATCACGTCTGTTGAGGTACATTGGTCCGGTGTTGTGGAGTGCCTTGTGTGTGTGGGTGAGGAGCTTGATGGTTATTCTCTTGTTGACCGGGAGCCAGTGCAAGTCTCTCAGGTGGGGTGTGATGTGGCTGCGGCGAGGAATGTCGAGGATCAGGTGTGCAGAGGCATTCTGGATGCGTTGGAGCCGTCTCAGGAGCTTGGTCGAGGCTCCTGCATAGAGGGCGTTTCCGTAGTCCAACCTGCTGCTGACGAGGGCCTGGGTAACTGTTCTTCTCGTTTCAGTGGGGATCCACTTGTAGATCCTGCGGAGCATGCGGAGGGTGTTGATGCAGGAGGAGGAGACAGCGTTGACCTGTTTTGTCATGGAGAGGGTGGAGTTGAGGATGACTCCTAGGTTGCGTGCGTGGTCTGTGGGTGTTGGGGCGGTTCGCAGTGCGGTCGGCCACTAGGAGTCGTCCCAGGCCTAAGGGGTGGATCCAAGGATGAGGACCTCCTTCTTGTCTGAGTTCAGCTTCAGTCGGCTGTTCCTCATCCACTCAGCGATGGCTTTCATTCCTTCATGAAGGTTGGTTTAGGTGGTGTGGGGGTCCTTGGTGAGGGAGAGGATCAGCTGGGTGTCATCGGCGTAGGAGATGATGTTGAGGTTGTGCCGACGGGCGACGTGGGCGAGCGATGCCATGTAGATGTGAAACAGAGTTGGGCTGAGGGATGAACCCTGGGGTACGCCACAGATGATATCAGTGGCTTTGGAGCGGAGGGGGGAAGGCGGATGCTCTGTGTTCTGCCGGAGAGGAAGGAGGTGGTCCAGTCCAGGGCCTTCTCTTGGATCCCGGCGTTGTGGAGGAGTGTTCATAATGTGTGGTGGCAGACCGTGTCGAAGGCGGCTGACAGGTCCAGGAGGATGAGGGCCGCCGTTTCTCCGTTGTCCAGCAGGGACTTGATGTCATCGGTGGTGGCGATTAGGGAAGTCTTGGTGCTGTGGTTGCTGCGGAACCTGGACAGGGAAGGGTCCAGGATGTTGTTCTCCTTGAGGTAGCGGGTCAGTTGTTCGTTGACGGTCTTCTCGATGATCTTTGCCGGGAACGGGAGCAGGGGTGTTGATGACTTTCCGGAGATGGGGTGCGATGGCTGTGCTGGCTTTGTTGAAGATGTGGTGTGGGCATGGGTCTGACGGAGATCCGGAGTGGATGGTGTTCATGATCTTGATGGTGTCGTTGTCATTGATGTTGGTCCTGGAGAGCAGGCGGTTGGTGCGGGTGGTGGTCGTGGGGGCGGAGGTCTCAGTGGTTGTCGGGCGGTCGTGGCGTTGAAGCTGTTGTGGATGTCTGCGATCTTGCGGTGGAAAAAGTTGGCCAGGGAGTCGCACAGGTTTTGCAAGGGTGGGATGTCGTTGGTGTTGGAGCTGGAGTTGGAGAGTTCCTTCACGATGTTGAAGAGCTCTTTGCTGTTGTGCGCGTTGTTGTCTAGGCGGTCTTTGAAGAAGGCCCTTTTGGCGGATCTAATGAGGTGATGGTGTCTGCCGGTGGCGTTCTTGTGGGCTGCGTGGCTGTCCAGTGCTCATTCACAGAGCCAGATCTTCTCCAGCTTTCGGCAGGTTTGCTTGGAGGCCCGGAGATCTTCAGTGAACCAGTTGGCTTTCTTATTGGTGTATTTGTTGGAGGGTTTCTTGATCGGGGCGAGGGTGTTGGCGCAGTCGTTGATCCACTGTCTGAGGTGGCGGGCGGCGGTGTCGGGGTCGGTGGGTGGCCTCTGAGCGAGGTTGGTGGTTAGCTGGTCTTCGGTGACTTTGCTCCAGCAGGGGCGAGGCATCTGTTGGGTGCTGTGGTGTGTGGTGGGTTTCTTGAAGGTGAAGTGGATGCAGCGATGGTTGGTCCAGTGGAGTTCTTGGTGTGGTTGAAGGAGACGTGGGAGCTTGCGGAGGAGATGGGGTCATTCATGTGTCCGGCGGAGTGGGTGGGTGTTGTGATGAGTTGTCCGAGTTTGGCTAGGTTGTCGATCAGGGTGGTGGAGTTGGTGTCGTTGTTGTTCTCGAGGTGGAAGTTCAGGTCCCTGAGGAGGGTGAAGTCCGTGGAGCCGAGGGCGTCTGTGCTGACAAAGTTGGCGATGGAGTCACTGAACTTTGGTCGGGGTCCGGGGGGTCTGTAGATGAGGGTTCCTCTGAGGGTGGTGTTGGGGTCGGTGTGGATCTGGAAGTACAGGTGTTCGGCGGTGCTGAGGGTGTCATCGGTGTTGGTCGAGACTCTGAGAGTGTTCCTGTGGATGATGGCGATTCCTCCTCCTGCCCTGTTGGTGCGGTCCCTGCGGGTGATCTTGTAGCCTTCCAGGACGGCTATGGCAGGTGCCAAGGCGCGGTTCAGCCTGGTCTCTGTCAGGAAGGCGATGTCTGGGGAGGTTGAGTCCAGTAGGTCCCAGATTTCAATGGCGTGTTTGCGGGGGGAGCGGGTGTTGAGAAGGATGCATCTGAGGTGGCTGGGTTCTTTCCTGGTCGGCAGCATGGTGGGGCGGATGCTTGTGAAGCTGCAGTTCCAGCAGGTGAGAGCTCTGTGGGTGTGCTTCGGGGCGGCCAGGAAGTAGGTGTGTGATCGTCCAGTGTTGAGTGCATGGAGGGTTCTGGCATCGTAGCGGTGTCAGGTGTCGTGGCGTTTGTGGAGTCCAGGGGTCCTGGCATTGGGCTTGGTCCAGGCGCGGATGGGCGCAGACGGGCTTGCCTTAGGTGCACCCGCTGTGCGGCCTCCATATGAGGGGACGTGGGAGGGAGGAGAAGCTGGGAGGCGGGAGCCGGGCGGCGAATGGGATTGCAGGGGGGGGGCGGGGCGCAGGGGCGGGAAAAATGGGCGGGCCGCCGGAGAACTGGGCACAGGAAGGAAAAACAAGTTAGACAAGAAAACAAGTACAGGCACAGAGGAATTAAAACAAGTCTGGGCAAGAAAGTAAGTACAGGCACAGAGGGATAAAAACAAGTCTGGGTAAGAAAGCAAGTACAGGCACAGAGGAATAAAAACAAGTCTGGGCAAGAAAACAGGGACAGGCACAGAGGAATAAAAACAAGTCTGGGCAAGAAAGTAAGTACAGCCACAGAGGAATAAAAACAAGTCTGGGCAAGAAAGCAAGTTAGGCACAGGGGAAAAATACAAAATTAGGCAAAAACAATGCAGGCAGAGCCGTGCAGCAGCGTGGGGAGCGACCTGCCTGCGGGCAGGGTCAGAGGTCGCTCTTGCATTACTAGCCCTGGCACACACAGTGCCCATCACTAGGGACTTTACTAGTAAGGCAAACATACCAATCATGGCCAATCAATTACCATTACACTTTACACAGGGAACAGTTGTACTTTGCCACTGATCAGCATTGGCAAAGCACCCAAAGCATCTAAATTTGCAACTCTATGTCAGGAAAACGGTCTAGGGGGAAAGCAAATACTTGAGAGAACTTTAGCCAAAAAGGCCAAGTTCTACAGAGCCCATTCAGTTAGTTATGAGGTATGATCTAAATGAGGATGAACTTGATGATGAAGCACAGCACCTTTGGTGGATAAGTATTATATGCCTTAAAAAAGGACTATTTTGGAATCTACAAATTTCTCTAGTCCTTTTAAGTACAGGTTTATTTTTTAGTTTGTGATGTTCAAGGAAGGCTATATTATAGGCCATTAAATTCCTCTCCCTCCCCCATTAAATTTTCAAGCATATTAAACAGCTGCAGGCATTTGTGATATGGCCCCAAAAGTGTTGTTTCTGAAACAATAAAAAAATTTTTAATTTGAAACTCCCTTTTACAAATTTAGAACGTCATCACTTACAGCCACCTTCAAAGCAATATTCCAGATGTTAAAAAACAAAACTATGCACTGGCTAAGGATAAATAGGCCTCTGCCCAGAGAACTAGATGGGCTGATTCTGGGAGTTAGAAGGGTAGTGTGGGTGGGTCAGGGGCAAAAGCGCTTTGAGGGAGACTGTGTGGTGGTTAATTTTAAGGATGTTAGGGTTGCCCAGATAATTTGCAACCAGAACCTAGGGATCGGTGGTGCCGGCATTGGAGTAGTAGATTTGTCCTACTTCTACCCAAGATCAGCTGGCAACCATTATGGGACTGTTTTGGATGGTAGCGGGACACAATTTTGCTCTCCCCGGGTACGACTCCTTCCCTATGCCCTACCAGCCGGTTCCTTGGCTGGGACCATATGGAGGGATGCCAGGATATTGATACGATACTTTTCCCGGGGTGGGTTCCCTGTCCTCGGGCTCGAGCTCTTGGACGGAGCCCCTTGACTTGGAGACCATTAACATCAGTCTGTCATTGAGTGTTGAAAACAAGCAAGGAGAAAGTGAATCTTGCATACTCCCTGAGGGGGAGCGGGTCCCCAACCTCGTATCTCACAGCGAGCCTCCTGTGGTGGATCCAGATATTAGGATTCTCAGCTGGAACGTTGCAGGCATCACGAGGAAGCTGGCCGTACCGGAATGGAACACCCTTGTGGAGGGCTACTCTATTTGTATTTTCCAAGAGACCTGGAGTAGAGAGCCTTGTCACAAGGTAGGTTATTCATCCTTTTTCCGGCCAGCAGTACCACCCCCTTCCGGGAAGGGCCGCCCCTCAGGAGGCTTTCTCATATGGGTTGCCATTTCACTTGGTTGTCAAGTTACCCAGCAAGTGTCAAACTCACTCGATCTCTTGAGCTTATCACTCAAGGGCCCTAGGAGAGGGCTGACCCTAGATATTTTAATATCTATGCTAGGGGTACAAAGGGAGACTCTCCCATAGTGGCAGAGTTGGAATCCTTGCTTGGGAGAGGCACTAACAGTTCTCACGTCCTGGTCGCAGGGGATTTTAACTGTACGTTCGAGCCCCTCGGTCTGGAAGACACTTTGGGGACTGCTGAAGAAGACACTAGGAGAGGTATACCTGTTTTAACCTTTCTACAGTTGAGAGTGACCACAATCTTCTCTCTCTTGTCCTCCGTCCCTTGTGGACGTTGAATCCGGGGGTGCTTGCCCCTCATTCGGTGTCTGCCCATCAGGAGGTATACCCCTCCAACTGTGGTAGGTGCCTAAGGTGGAGTAAGCTCATCATGGATGAAAAGAAAGTGCTGTTCATTGCGGAACTCCTAGATACTGCACAGTCTAAACTTGATGTAATGATTCCTAAGCCAGAGGAAGTTTCAGCGCTTTTTTGTGTTATCACCAAGGCTTTGAGAGAACTTTTCCATCTTCCAAGCAAGGGCTCTCGAGTTGATACGTGTGAGAAAAGGTTGAACCCATATGGTTGGTACACGAGTAAATGTAGGGAGAAGAAAAACTCCCTGATTGGTGCTGTTAAGAGTAAATCCTTGGCTGCCATAAGATTGGCAAGGAAAGACTACTCGCGGGCTCTCCTTGCAGCGAAGAGAGAATGGGAGGACAGGTTCTGGGCGGATCTCAGGAAAGCGAGCTTGGATAGGGATGCCAGAAGCTTCTGGAATCTCATAAGATCTAGGGACAGGCCAGACAGCACCCTGATAACGTGTAACATCCCTGCCCAGAGCTGGTTTAATCATTTCTCGTCTCTCTACACCTCCAATGAGCCAACTACCCATACTATCTTCTCACTGGCCGCTTGTCCAGGAGGCCTAGAGTATGCTCCCTTTACCGCTAGAGAGGTGGAGGATGTAATCAAGACTTTGGAGCCCTTAAAAGCAGCAGGGCCTGATGGGTTACCGGGTGACTTAATTCGGGCAAATCCCAAGGAGTGGGGGAAGCTGGAGTCATCAATGTTAAATGCCATTAGTGAAGGTGCGCCCGTACCTGAATCCTGGAAGGGGGCAGAGGTTGTCCCGATATTCAAGAAGGGGTGTCGGGTCAACCCTGCCAACTACAGGCCAATAAGTCTTATTGACTCTTCCCAAAAAGTGGCAGGGAAGGTGATCCTGAGAAGGGTGCTCCAGTGGGTGGACGACAACAACATCTTGCCGGACCTCCAAGCTGGATTTCGCTCTGGTACCTGGACCATTGAGCAGGCCTTCAGATTGGCTCTTCTATACTGGAAGGTGGTGGTGCTGGGCGGGGGCAGTCTATATTTGGCTTTTATAGACCTAAAGACTGCCTTCGATCTGGTTCCCAGAGAGGCGCTATTGAAGGTTCTGCTAGATTTGGGGTTGCCCATGCATATTCTTTCTCTTTTGGTAAAATTACATGCTGGCAATTATGCGCAGGTTCGATGGGGTACAAAGGGTGAAAAAAACGATAGGATCCCCGTGGGAAGGGGCGTCAGTCAGGGATGCGTGTTAGCCCCCACCCTGTTTTCTCTTTATGTAAACGGCGTGGTTGAACATCTGCTAAGAAATCCCTCGGACGCTCCATCCCTGGCGGGTAAACGGATCCCAACAGTGCTTTTCGCAGATGATACTCTTCTTATCTCAAAGTCCCCTATGGGTCTTCAGAGCCTCTTGAAGAGCTTTCAGGAGTTTTGTCTGTTGAGGGGGTTGGTAATCAACACTGACAAAACTAAGTTTTTGGTTATGAATCCCCCGAAGAAACTCGGTCGACCTCCGGCTCTGAATTCCGAGACACTGGAGAGGGTCTCCGAGTTTGATTATCTAGGCATTCGCCTTAATGATTCCCTTACCTGGAACCCGCACATCCAAAAAATGCTACTGGGCCACAAAAGGGTGGGAGGCACCTTACTCAAGGAACAACGTTCCTCAACTAGTAAACCTATAGCCCCAGTTGTGGAAATATATAAAGCCAGAGGGGTTAGTGCCGCCCTATATGGGGCAGAGCTGTGGGGCACCTGCAACCTGGACGCACTAGCTAAATCGGAGAGCAAATTTTTGAAAGATCTGATGGCTCTCCCATGGTGCACACCAACAGTACCAGTGCTATTGGATCTAGGTTGCAGATCCATCAGGGACCAAGCGCAACTTCGCCCCCTGCTCCTCTGGGCACGTCTATGGCGGGCGCCTGAACTAGCCTCCTACGCGGAAGCATTATCAGAGGTTATGGCTATGGCAGGCTGGTCCAGGATTAAATGGTTGAGGGATGTCAAACGGTTACTGGTGGAGATAGGGTTACCAGATGCATGGGCATCGAGAACAGCCCCACCCAAAGCTACGATTAAAAAGTTGTACTGGAACTGGGTCTCCGCTAAATTACACTCAGATTCACGACATTGCAACTCTACTGTAGCTTTTGTGAGAATCAAAGATTTGGTGGCTTATGAACCCTATTTAGATACTATTTCTATCCCCTTTGATCGTACTTTGTATTTCAAGTTTCGAGTAGGGATTCTTCCAGTAGGTGAGGTAGTCGCCCGCTGGAAATGGCCCTACCAATTTTCTCCGTTCTGTGCGTCCTGTCCCACCCGAGTAGAGTCGGTAGCCCACATCTTTTTTGAATGTCCGGACTATCGTGCACCCAGGATTCGTTGGTTAAAACCCCTATGTAGACTCTTAGGCACCCGTCAGCATATAGTGGCGATGCGTATTTTAATGTCTGACACATCCACCGTGATTGTTTGTGCTGTGTCAACATTTTTAAAATGGTCTTGGTTGATTCGCACAAAAAGGCTTTCCTTGTCAATTTAATTCAGTTTTAATTGTTAATACTTCCTTCTGTTTAAATCTTGTGTGTGCATCTAGCATGTGATTGTTATTTATGCTGTATTTTATATTGTTGTACAAGCTTTTATGGTATTTTTATATCGAAATAAAGCCAATCAATCAATCAATCAATATTGCTTGTAGGTGCATTAAAGTTGTGCATGCTCACTTAATGGAACAATATACTGCCACAATGATTTGATAGATTTATTGATTTGTGTAGAAGGTCACCATACTATAAAGGATGGCCTTCAGGGGACAGTGATGTTCAGCAAACAACCAATCTGCAGGTGAAATCTAATAGCTACAGCCTATTGAGGGAACAGAAACCTTTAGACAGCTTTTCTATACCGGTGAAACTAATTGATGAGGCATATCATATATTGTCAATGTACCTATAAGGGCATTTCACCATAAAATAATAGGGCACATAGTCAGCATTCTAGTTACAACAAGGAAATAGACAGAAATATGACCAGGAGGTGACATGCCATTTCGTCAGAAAAGAACAGGTTACTTCCTTCGGTAACGCTTTTTCTGCTGGATACAGTATCTGCTTGTGGATTCTTCACCTTTTGAATTACCCCTGCACCAGCATTCCACAGAAATTCTTTTCCTAGCTCTCCCACATCGACGAGAACATCACAATAGCACGGCTCCACCTGTGACTCTGTATGACGTCACCGGAGCCATAAAAAGACCTCGTCTGCATGCTGACGTCAGATCCACCCATTTTTTCCGTGCCCTCATGGTGAACGGGTGGACCGACAACATAATACAAGTATGCACAGTATACAAAAAATATACACAAATACATACAGTATATAGGAAAAGAGGAAAAGTCTAAATCAAAGCATTTCATAACAGCAAACTGTATGGCAAGCAAATGACATATGAAAAACAACAATGTCAAACAATAAGAACTTTTTCGGTATATGCAGGTGGACAACAGGGAGGGGGGTTTGTCAGTGAGGAATCCAGAGGCAGATAACGTATCCACCAGAAAAAGCGTTACCAAAGGTAAGTAACTTGTTGTTCTGATGGATACATCTGCCTGTGGATTCCTCACCTTTTGAATTAAATCCCCAAGCTGCACCTCTACCGGAGGTCCGCCTACCTATACCAAACAATCTTGCAGCACAGAACGTGCAAAGTGACTGAGCCTCCTAACCTCAGAATCTAAGCAGTAATGTTTCGCGAAAGTGTGAAGGGAGGCCCAAGTTGCAGCCTTACAGATGTCTACCACAGGTACACCTCTAGCCAAAGCAGAAGAAGAAGACTTAGCTCTGGTTCAATGAGCTCTAATACCTTCAGGCGGCTCCTCGTCAGCCAAGGCGTTGCAGATCTTGAGGCACAAGATGATCCACCTGGAGAGTGTTCGTTTGTGGACAACTTTGTCCTTCATCTTTCCAATATAGCCAACAAATAGCTGATCATCCAGTCTTAAGTCCATGGTTCTGTCCAGGTAGAAGCTGACCGCCCTCCTATGGTCCAGGTGGAGAAGTCTCTCCTCCTCGTTGGAACGGGGAGGGGGTGGATAGAAGGTAGGTAAGGTAATTGACTGTCCAAGATGGAAAAGAGTAACCACCTTAGGCAGGAAAGCAGCCCTGTTCCTTAGAACCATCTTCTCTGCATGAATGGTTGCAAAATAGGGTTTAAAACTAAGAGCCTGAAGCGCACTTACCCTCCTAGTGGAGGTAATAGCAATCAGAAAAACTGTCTTGAAAGTAAGAAGCCTCAACGGGCAACTATGAAGAGGTTCAAAAGGAGACCCCATCAGAAATGTAAGTACTAAATTCAGATCCCACTGAGGCATAATAAAGGGAGTGGGAGGTAACCTATTGGTGAGGCCTTTAATAAACCTCATTACTATGGGAGACTTAAATAAAGACGGCTGGTCCGGCAAACAAAGGAAGGTCAACAAGACCGACAGGTAACCCTTAACCATAGCCACAGCACAACCCTGCTGTGCCAAGGAAAGGATCAATGGATCTCTCGCCACACCACTTCACAAACTTGGACCATCTAGAGGAATAAATAGATTTGGTGGAGTGTCTCCTGGATGATAAAATAACCTCCAAAACATCCAGTGGGAGAGAGAAAGAGCTCAGATTGGCCCGTTCAATCTCCAGGCATGAAGGTGCAGGCTCTGGAGGTGTGGGTGCAGAACCTGACCCTGCAAGAGGAGGTCTGCCATGAGAGGGAGACGGAGCAGAGGGTGCGATGAGAGGTGGAAAAGGTCTGTGTACCACACCCTTCCTGGCCAATCCGGGGCAATCAATATGACTTGGGCCCAGTCTTGGCGAATCTTCCTCAGAACTCGAGAAATCAAGGATATGGGGGAAACGCGTAAAGGAGTTGTGAGCCCCAATCCAATTGATACACGTCCCCCAACGCTCCCCGGATTGGACACTAAAGACTGCAGAACGACAGGCAGTACACGTTCTTGCGAGTGGCAAAAAGGTTCATCCGAGGAAACCGATCGTTTTAACCTTGCTGTGGGGTCTTCATCAGGACCAGGGGGGTGGGGGCTCCGTTAGCGAGACCGCATCTCGCTAACGGAGCCACAGAGAACAATTTACCGAACTCATCTCAGCCTGAAATCGCCGACTTTGGACATTACCGAACACTGATATATTCAGTCACCGCCCAAATCGACCCGTCCCGCAGAGCATTTAGCCTGCAATTGACGATTGTATTTTTCCGTTCTTTGACGACTTGTGGACCGCCGCGAACTGATGCGGTATTCATCTACTTGTTTTAAACCACTTGATCCGCCGCCTGTGAGCCATGTGACACGCTGACTTGCGGTCCTTTGCCCCCACCCCCCTGGTCCTGATGAAGACCCCACAGCAAGGTTAAAACGATCCTGCAACCTCAAGAGGGTCGAAACGTCGACTGTTTGTTTTTATTGTGGCAACTACACACCAATATTGTATATATGTTGTACCTGGTGCAGTATGCCTTTGTTTGAACAAGTTACTATTATGTGATATACAAGTTGTTGCCACCGCATTGGTGTCACGTATATATGCTTAAACAACTGATTTTACTGTCACCTAATCCCTTCACTTCACGCTATCCTCATATCACGTTCCTTCTCCCACCTGGGGCACTGTATGACGTTAATACAGTTTATTGCATTCTACTATTTGTATATGATACTCTATCCCACTGTGAATTAAACCGTGTGGATCTGTTAACATTTGTGCTTTGAATAATTGTGTTCTAATTGTCTAATTAGTTCCCTTGATACACTGGGACCCCTTCCTTCTAGTATACTTATAACCCAGGTCCCAGTGACCATACTTGGGTATACCCCCTTGTGCATACTCCACTTTTTTTCCAGTCACTATCCCCCAGAATGGTGGGGAAAGATCCAGCCGACTGCTTAGAACAAGAAGCCAGAACCACCAAGCTTTCCGGACGAAGGACGGGCAGTAAGGAAACTGGATCACCAGGTGCAGGCTTATACCGTCTGACCACTGACCTTGATACCGCAGGGGCAGAGAGTTCCTGCCACGCCTCCATAATTGGCTCCGTCAATGCCTCATTGAAAGGCAGCAAAAGCTCAAAAGCAGAGCAAGGGGAATGTAACACTTCAGTCAGGATATTTGACTTTATCTCAGCCGTGGGCAATTGAAGATCCAACAAGTCAGCAGCCTTTCTGATGACATAATGATATGGAGCAACGTCCTGTGAAGGCAAGGCCTTGGGTGAAAAAAGCTCCCACTTGGGAAGTATCCAAGCCACTGGCTTCCTGTAGGCCCTCAAAGTCGTCCACGGAGTCAAGGATCTCTCCTTCACACAGCCTGTTCCTGCTGGTACTCCCCTTCCTCCAGCAGCCTTTGGGCTTTCATCCTGGAGCGCAACTTCGGGATTGGCATTGGCGGCACCAGTTGCGGTGCCGGAAACATATAGACGCCGGCGTCAAAGGAGGAACTTCGGAAGCGGGCAATGGAGCAGCTCAAATTCAGGAAGACCTTGGCCCAACACCAGATGGCGCGAGAGATTGAGGTATCGGAGTCGAAAACCTTGCCGCCTGGAACTGCCATGACGGAGCCGCTGGCATGATGGGCACGAAAGGTGCCTTGGCATATTGCTGGGGGATTCCCAAATTATAGGCAAGCAGACCCATGGGGCCAGACAGCGCTCCGGTAGAGAGACATGCCTTGGCAAACATGCCATATATCGCATTTAGGAAATGCGACTGATCCGTCCCAGGCCCCGGAAAGGGAGGATAAGGATCCGGAACCCCTGTGCCTGTATCCCTCAGAGGCCGTATGGAGAGCGGAGGCTGCTACGCCGGGGACACCGGTGCCAGTGCAGGCAAAGCCGCAAGAGCAGGAGAAGACTCTCTTGGAGCCGAAGAATTCCTGGGCGCCGGAGAATCCCTGGGCACTAGTGAATCCCTCAGCGCCGGAAAATGGGCCGGAGTTGCCTACGGAGAAGGAGTAGGCTACTGTGAGATTACATATTTTGCATGATGCCGCAGTACAGGAGAAGCTGACTTCGAAGCCCTCTCCTTCAAAGATCGACGCAGAGACCCGTCATCGCTTCTTCTTGTTCTTCCTTGACTTCGATGTGTGCGAGGTTGACGGCTTTGACTTGGATCTCTTCCGACCCTTCGTCTCCTTTTTCAGCCATGCCATGAAGAGTTTCGCCTCACGTTCCATCAGCGCCTTCGGATTCATCTTTCGACAGCATGTAAATGTGAAATGTAAATGTATTTCGACTTATATAGCGCACGAATCACCCGAAGGTCTCAAGGCGCTTGCTTAGGGAACCCGTCCTGGTATTCCCCTGTGAGATACCCCGGCAGGGTATCCACAAGGTGAAAGCCAGGCATCCCGCCGCGAGGGGCCGTAGTGGAGATTAAGCAAGCTATTGCCCAGAGTCGCAGAGTGTGACCCCGTGAGTCGAGTAGGCACCAGAGCGAGAATTGTCGAGTCTGTGGAATTTTTGAGCCCGAGACCCGCCGAGGCGGGGAATCGAACCCTGGTCCACGGCCGATCTCAGCTTCCGGGTCTGCCGCCTCTAACCACTGAGCCACACTTCTCCACTACCACTGAGCCACGCTTCTCCACTTGAACACCCTTCGACGTCGTGGTCTGAAGATAGACACCAGAGACAGTCGTCGTGGGGGTTCCTCATGGACATATGGTCCCCATATTCTCTGCAAGGCTTGAAACCCGTCTTCTTTGAAGTAGCCATTGCACTGCTACATCATGGGAGAGTAAGAAGAAACAAAGTAATCATGATGAAATAGAGAGTCCCAGAAAATGTTTACACGTCGACGGTGCGGAAAAAAGGGAACAGACGTCAGCACGCCAATGAGGTCTCCTTATGGCTCCGGTGACGTTATACAGTGCTATTGTGATGTTCTCGTCGACATGGGAGCTAAGAAAAGAATTTCCATGGAATGCTGGTGTAGGGGTAATTCAAAAGGTGAGGAATCCACAGGCAGATGTATCCATCAGAATCTTGGATTAATAAATATTTTGTAGTGAAATAATAAGAGACCAAATACATGTCATGTTGCGGCACCTTGCCATTCCGTAGTCACCTCAAGACACGAGCAGCAGTCCATATCCTCACTTCCGGTTTGAAGCCCAATAGCGGTCTAGTTGTTGACGGTCCTTCCTCTGCAACGAAGCACTTCCGGGGGACACGCTTAAACTCGGCGTTTCCCGCCGGCTCGTTGCTTCGGATTCTTGCCAGTATCCAGGTTTAAGCTGACGCCTGCATTCAAGAGGAAGACACGGGGGACGCCAGTTTCCTCGCGTCTGAGCTTGGTTTCCGCTACCTCGGAAACATCCGATCCTGATTGCCGCGCTGGAGCGCTATTACTTTGGGATGTCATTCCCGCGCTGGAGCGCTTTGTTTTTTATCATTCCCGCGCTGGAGCGCTTTGTTTTTGGTGAACGACAAGCACGCGCAGGAGCGCTATTACTTTGGGCTATTCTTTTTCCGCGCTGGAGTGCTTTGTTTTTGGGGGCATTAATACTCACGCTGGGGCGCTTACTTACTATTCTTTGAAACCGCGCTGGAGCGCTTTATTTTTTGTTCATAAAACGCACGCAGGGGTGTGTTTGTTTGCATTACATTGCCGCACAGGAGCGCTCTTCTGAGAGCATACAGCAGCGCGCTGTCGCGCCTGATCCTTGCTTTGTTATAACTGCGCAGGAGCGCTTGCCTTCATTTTCCTTACTGGAGCAACTATACTTTCATTGGCTGCGAGGTATTCACAAGCCTGGTGAGTTCACTTTCAGTTGGCTTTCACTTAAGAGTGTTTAGAGGTGTACATAGGAAGAAGGAGGGGTCTGGGTTTTCCTGCTAACTGGGTCTCTCTTGTCTTCCCCTAGTTTACATCACAATCCTACCAGAACCGCTTCCTCCAGTTTCCATCCCGTCTTCTTTTGCTCCTTTCCCTGGTTTCACCTCATCCCTGCCGGGTTCATCCTTCCGTACGTGGTCAGGTGGGTACAGGGGCGGTAGCTCTTGTCGTCTCTGCGGAATCTCTTCACAAGCAGAGGTAAGCCTTGTGGGGAACCCGACAATACATTGACAGAAAAAAAATCTGGAAGGAAGTACTCCTGTAAAAGTGAAATTACAGCTCAGAGTTGTGATCAGTGTTAGTAGAAGAGAAAACGTTTGATATCAATGAAATAAGGTAAAGGTGAACAGTAGTAATACCTTTAATGGTACAGTAAGAGAAATCTTGAAGGCACTGGTTTATAGGGTTATGATGATTAATACGAATAGTGTCAAATAAGGCTCTAGGTAAAAATGTCAGAGGAATGGCAAAATTAAGGGAAAAAGTGGTTTACGGTGGGAATTGTCATCCCTTTTCTTAAGAAGCCCAATTTGGAGCCAGTAAGTGTATCAAACTTTAACAGTGCTTAAATTGTAGCAAGATCAAAAAAATAAGTGCCAGGGCCCTCATCAGGAGGCCACTGCAACTTGCAACATCCGGCCCGCACTGGCAGTGACACTACCAATACAACTACTACCTATCATACTCCTACAAGTGTGACAATCCAGACTATTTTAAGCCCCCAAAGCTATAAGAATTGTTTGGGCAGAAGGTAGTAGTCATTTTTAAAGTATATTGAATGAATAAACAACTGTTGTGCTCATTTCTAGATTAGGCAAACAGCGCCATCATGTGCAAGACTGTCATAAGCGCAGTGTTGACAATTAAGGGCCAGTGCCCTTTCACAGGACACCACAGGTTCAAATTAAGCTGTTTACACATTTTACCAACATGCCAACATTTTACAAGATAATGGAGAAAACTGATCAGGCAACTCATGAAGCACCTTGTTTCCTTTAAATTCCGTTCCATCTTTCAATTAGGCTTTAGGTCATGGTACTGCGGACGTGTTATTGGACATCTTGGATGTCACTCTGAGGCTGGCAGGCGAGGGATATGGTACACTTCTGGTCACGATGGACTTTAGAGAGGTTGCTCATTCCAGCCTTTGGCAATTAGTTGATTAAGCTCATTTCTTAACCCAATGACTCACTGTGTGCATGAGTCTTTTTGTATCTCCACCACTTCCTTCAGGTGTAAGGGTTTCCCACTATCACCGGTCTAGTTTAACGTCTATGTGGCCCTGTGCTCTACCTCCTAATGAGCTCTCAAGTTAAGTACAGCAATGCAGGGATGATACCCATGTGTATAGATGGGTAATTAATGATCTTAGGACACAATATGTTCTGCAAGAACTCCTAATAGAAATGAAGACCTGGGTGCCAACTTCAACTAATAATAAAAAATACTGAATACATCATTATCTGAGAAAACATCCTTGGAAATCTGAGGTCTTTGAACCTTGCAGCATCATTATAAAAATACCAACATTTGACACTATTGTAACGAGCCAAGGTTTTAACTTTGAACAGGATTTGCCCCTCGACACTCTGATTAGGAGGGTACCTGTTTTTTCCATCTCTGAAGTGAAAGCTATTCTCCATTTGCTCTGCATAAAGCACTGGAGGTTGAAGCACTGATTTGACTCTAAAGTAAATTACTCTAACAGCCTTTATCTGGAGCTGTCTGTTAATGTGAGCACATGGCTGCAAAGGGCAAGAGATGCTGCTGTCAGAGCCACAGTGGGTCTGAATAGGAGCCATCACAGCTCTCAAGCTAGAGAGGCATTGGAATGGCACCCAGCCAAGGACCGGATTCAATATAAGATAGTGTTAGGTCTGGTTCTGTGAGCGAGAGATGGATGTAGAATCTTGAAAGTCGCTGAAAGACAGGCCGGCAGTTGTTTCTTTGCCTGCTGCTTGGCTGGTTGCATTATGCTGACTTCAATAAATTGAAGCAGAATCTTATCTGCCGTGTCCATGCTCTTTCTTGCTCGTCAGCCTCCTCATATAGCTTCTAGGATGTACAAGTGTTTCTACTGGATGGTTCTACACGCGCCTAATCCACAAGTTTCATAGTAATTACTTGGACATATTCTCAGAAAATAATGGATGTAGAGCGTTCTCACTAGGGGAGGGGAGCAGGGGCAGCCTTAGGCATGTGCAAGCTGTGCACCTGCATAGGGCCACCAAACACCAGGGGCCACCACACCAATATATATCCTTAATATAATAATTCTCTGAGGATGGATACATATTTGCGTGGCTGCCCCAGGCAGGGATTCGGCGGCCTCCGGCTCTGTTCCACTTCCAAACACCCTGAACCCCCCCTCTTCACTGGCCTCCGCGCTCCGCCCCACCCGGACCCCCTCTTCCGGGGCCCCCTACCTACGCTCCCTGCCCAGGGCCGCCATGAGCCTAGAGCCGCCCCTGAGGGGAGAGGTGTGGGGCAGAGGGCCAGAGTTGTTGACTCCAGAGCGCGGGGCTCACGGTTCGATCCCTGGCTCTGGCAGCAGCTCTGCTCAGCATCATGTGACTCTGGGCAATAGCTCACTTAATCTCCCCAATGCCCCCAGCGCCTTGAAACCCTAAAGGGGTGATATGTTTGTGCTTTGCAAATAGGATTTATTACCAGCACGTTTATACCAGCCAAGAGTTTTACACACTTTTATCAGCTTTAAGGCAGCCTTAAAGACCTACATGTTTTAGACCACTCAGATGACAGGTGCTAGGCCTTGCTTGAGGCAGTGTACCCTTATTCTTTCATTCTGCCTGCAATGCACACTTGCTGCTTAAATCACTCCATTACTCTGTAGCTAGGATGTGACATATGTGTTGCATCCATCCAAGCATCCATAATATACAATATATTCTATTGTAAATGAAATTGCTCTTGAGTCCTTGCAGTTGTAGGGTATACAGATGTTTTGCAGGTTCACACACCGCTGATCGCTAATAAAATATATTATGTGCTATTTCCTTGACACTCTTAGTAACTATTCCTTCTTATTTCTCCCTTCAGTCTGCCTCACATGACATTATTGGCCTAGACTCTACATGCTACATTGGCCCAGGGCATGAAGAGGCCTATCACCACAATCAGCCTCCTCCCCAATAAGGTCTCTCATCACAGGTGTAATACTACAAGCCTCCTAACAGCAAGGAATTTGGTGTGGCTGGGTGTCTGTGCCTAAGGCCCACGAATACCTGAATACACTTGCACATATTACTGCACTGCAAGGGTAAAATCATTAAGCAAAATAGCATCTAAATTTTATACATTTATGCATAATCATGCTCCATACTTTGCCATTAGGTTATTTCATTGGAAAATTGTGTGCAGAAAAGCACCTCTGGGTTTTGTTTTGCACCTATGACCCTGCTCGCAGGCAGGTCGCTCCCCACGCTGCTGCACGGCTCTGCCTGCATTGTTTTTGCCTAATCTTGTATTTTTCCCCTGTGCATAACTTGCTTTCTTGCCCAGACTTGTTTTTATTCCCCTGTGCCTGTACTTGCTTTCTTGCCCAGACTTGTTTTATTCTCCTGTGCCTGTACTTGCTTTCTTGCCCAGACTTGTTTTTATTCTCCTGTGCCTGTACTTGCTTTCTTGCCCAGACTTGTTTTTATTCCCCTGTGCCCAACTTGCTCTCTTGCCCAGACTTCTTTTTATTCCTCTGTGCCTGTACTTGTTTTCTTGCCTAAACTTGTTTCTCCTTCATGTGCCCAGTTCTCCCACGACCCCCACAAGTTTTTCCCGCCGCTGCGTCCCTGCAATCCCATTTGCCGCCCCGCTCCCGCCTCCCAGCTGCTCCTCCCTCCCACATCCCCTCATATGGAAGCCGGGCAGCAGTGAAAGAAGCGACCTATGACCCTGCTCGCAGGCAGGTCGCTCCCCACGCTGCTGCACGGCTCTGCCTGCATTGTTTTTGCCTAATCTTGTATTTTTCCCCTGTGCCTAACTTGCTTTCTTGCCCAGACTTGTTTTTATTCCCCTGTGCCTGTACTTGCTTTCTTGCCCAGACTTGTTTTTATTCCCCTGTGCCTAACTTGCTTTCTTGCCCAGACTTGTTTTTATTCCTCTGTGCCTGTGCTTGTTTGCTTGCCTAAACTTGTTTTTCCTTCCTGTGCCCAGTTCTCCCGCGGCCCTGCCCGTTTTTCCTGCCGCTGCGTCCCTGCGGCCCCGCCCACCTGCAATCCCATTCGCCGCCCCGCTCCCGCCTCCCAGCTGCTCCTCCCTCCCACATCCCCTCATATGGAAGCTGCTACGTGGCCGCGCAGCGGCCGTGGTCAGCAGGCGCGCCGCTGGCGCACCGCTGGCACACCGCTGGCACACCTAAGTCAAGCCTGTCTGTGCCCATCCGTGCCTGGACCGCGCCCAGCGCCAAGACCCCTGGACACCACGAACGCCACGCCGCCCGACACCGCTATGATGCCAGAACCCTCCACGCACTCCACACTGGACGATCACATACCTGCTTCCTGCCCGCCCCGAAGCACACCCACGGAGCTTTCACCTGCCGGAACTGCAGCTTCACAAGCATCCGCCCCACCATGCTTTCGACCAGGAAAGAACCCAACCACCTCAGATGCATCCTTCTCAACACCCGCTCCCCCGAAAACATACCGTTGAACTCTGGGACCTACTCGACTCAACCTCCCCAGACGTCGCCTTCCTGGCGGAGACCTGGCTGAACCCCGCCTCGGCACCCGACATAGCCATAGCCGTCCCAGAAGGCTACAAGATTACCCGCAAGGACCACACCAACAAAGCGGGAGGAGGAATCGCCATCGTCCACAGGAACACTCTCAGAGTCTCGACCAACACCGACGACACCCTCAGCACCGCCGAGCACCTGCACTTCCAGATCCACACCGACCCCAACACCACCCTCAGAGGAACCGTTATCTACAGACCGCCCGGACCCCGACCACAGTTCAGCGACTCCATCGCCGACTTCGTCAGCACACACGCCCTCACCTCCATGGACTACATCCTCCACGGGGACCTGAACTTCCACCTCGAGAACAATGACGACACCAACTCCACCACCCTGATCGACAACCTAGCCAACCTTGGACTCAGAAAACTCATCACAAAACCCACCCACTCCGCCGGTCACACGCTTGACACCATCTTCTCCGCAAGCCCCCACGTCTCCTTCAACCATACCACCGAACACCACTGGACCGACCACCGCTGCATCCACTTCACCTTCAAGAAACCCACCACGCACCACCTCACCCAACAGATGCCTCACCGCTGCTGGAGCAAAGTCACCGAAGACCAGCTAACCACCACCCTCGGCCAGAGCCCACCCGCCGACCATACCGACCCCGACACCGCCGCCCGCAACCTCAGACAGTGGATCAACGACTGCGCCAACACCCTCGCCCCGATCAAGAAATCCTCCAACAATCATACCAACAAGAAAGCCAGCTGGTTCACTGAAGACCTCCGGGCCTCCAAGCAAACCTGCCGAAAGCTTGAGAAGATCTGGCTCCGTGAACGAACACCGGACAGCCACGCCGCCCACAAGAATGCCACCCGCAGACACCATCACCTCATCAGATCCGCCAAAAGGGCCTCCTTCAAAGAGCGCCTAGAAAACAACACGCACAACAGCAAAGAGCTCTTCAACATCGTGAAGGAACTCTCCAACCCAGCTCCAACACCAACGATGTCACACCCTCGCAAGACCTGTGCGACTCGCTTGCCACCTTCTTCCACCGCAAGATCACAGACATCCACGGCAGTTTCAACGCCACGACCGCCCCGACAACCACTGAGACCTCCGCCCCCACGACCACCATCCGCACCAACCGCCTGCTCTACTGGACCAACATCAACGACGATGACACCATCAAGATCATGAACACCATCCACTCCGGATCTCCGTCAGATCCATGCCCACACCACATCTTCAACAAAGCCAGCACATCCATCGCACCCCATCTCCGGAAAGTCATCAACACCTCCTTCGAGACAGCAACCTTCCCGGAGAGCTGGAAGCATGCCGAGATCAACGCCTTACTCAAGAAACCCAAGGCGGACCCCAAGGACCTCAGGAACTTCCGGCCCATCTCCCTGCTCCCGTTCCCGGCAAAGCTAATCGAGAAGACCGTCAACGAACAACTGACCCGCTACCTCGAGGAGAACAACATCCTGGACCCTTCCCAGTCCGGGTTCCCCAGCAACCACAGCACCGAGACTGCCCTCATCGCCGCCACCGATGACATCAAGTCCCTGCTGAACAATGGAGAAACGGCGGCCCTCATCCTCCTGGACCTGTCAGCCGCCTTCGACACGGTCTGTCACCACACACTACGAACACGCCTCCACAACGCTGGGATCCAAGAGAAGGCCCTGGACTGGACCACCTCCTTCCTCTCCGGCAGAACACAGAGCGTCCTCCTTCCCCCCTTCCGCTCCGAAGCCACCGAGATCATCTGCGGCGTACCCCAGGGCTCATCCCTCAGCCCAACCCTGTTTAACATCTACATGGCACCGCTCGCCCACGTCGCCCGTCGGCATGACCTCAACATCCTCTCCTATGCCGATGACACCCAGCTAATACTCTCCCTCACCAAGGACCCCCACACCGCCAAAACCAACCTTCACGAAGGAATGAAGGCCGTAGCTGAATGGATGAGGAACAGCCGACTGAAGCTGAACTGGGACAAGACGAAGGTCCTCATCCTCGGATCTAACCCTTCGGCCTGGGACGACTCCTGGTGGCCGACCGCACTGGGAACCGCTCCAACACCCACCGACCACGCACGCAACCTAGGGGTCATCCTCGACTCCACCCTCTCCATGACTAAACAGGTCAACGCCGTCTCCTCCTCCTGCTTCAACACCCTCTGCATGCTCCGTAGGATCTACAAGTGGATCCCCACTGAAACGAGAAGAACAGTCACCCAGGCCCTTGTCAGCAGCAGGTTGGACTATGGAAACGCCCTCTACGCAGGAGTCTCGGCCAAACTCCTGAGACAGCTCCAACGCATCCAGCACGCCTCTACACGCCTGATCCTCGACATCCCTCACCGCAGCCACATCACACCCCACCTGAGAGACCATCACTGGCTCCCGGTCAACAAGAGGATAACCTTCAAGCTCCTCACCCACACACACAAGGCACTCCACAACACCGGACCAATGTACCTCAACAGACGACTCAGCTTCTACACCCCCCCGCCAGCTCCGCTCCGCCGACCTCGCCCTCGCTACAGTCCCCTGCTTCCGAAGAGCGACCTCAGGCGGCAGATCATTCTTCCACCTCGTCGCCAAGACCTGGAACACCCTTCCCATCCACCTACGGCAGACCCAAGACCTGCTGACCTTCAGAAAACTCCTCAAGACCTGGCTTTTCGAGCAGTAGTAGCATCCCCCACCCCAGCGCCTTGAGACCCTCACGGGTGAGTAGTGCGCTTTACAAATGATATGATTGATTGATTGATTGATTGATTGATTGCACACACATGTAAGTCTCTATGTATGTGTATTTTGTGGTGCTATCTTGTTTCAGAGCAATAGGCTTTGTATTTTAAACTTGCTGTGTAAATATAATTTAAAATGGTGTATATGTTATCTGTGTTTTTGTAGCCCTGAAGAAGTCTCAAAAAGGGATGAAACAAGTTGGCTAGGCTGGTGTGAATATTTTGTACATTGCCAATAAATAATTTTCAACACACGATGCGCCTGAACGGATTTGAATGAACTTGTGAACTCTGGATGTACACTACTTCAATGAAATCCTTGAAACCAGTATTGTAATTGAATGATATTGCTTTGACCAAAATATACATTATTCCAAAAAACAATAGATAGTGAGTGCTGATCTCTTGGGTGACAGACCTAAAATGTGTCTGTTTCATTTCATATACTCCTATGTAATGCAGTGTTAGTAACCTTATATAAAATACTAAATGTACTAACTGTTTAATCAAATATGGATGTTGTTTTATATTAGCTTGAAGCTTCGTGTGACAGTGACTGTTTACAAACTTTTATGGCTGTAGTATGCCTGAATGCTAGAGGCTCAGGGTTGTACCATGCCCATTTCCGAACAGCAAAACCACGTTTTGAAAACCTGGCAAAGAAAGTGGGATTTGGTGAGAATAAGGTGGCTAGTATTCTGTTTTTGAATATTTTCTGAACACAGTTTTACATTTCTGTGAAGTGATGATTCTGCCACCAGCTAAACACTATTCTGTCACGTAATTTAGCTACATTGACTTGCATCAGGATATAACATACATTTATCTGTTAGCTTTTCATGTATTTTAAGCTTTTGGCTCCAACTTTCTAGTGAAAGCCCTGGTCGGTTGAAAGAACTAGTAAAAATCGATCTTTTGCTGTGCTGCTTGCTATTTTGCATTAAAAACTAGCTGGACTTTTAGTTTCCCGAATAGTTGTGTTCTATTTTTACCACTATGTTAAGACTATAAAACATCCAGCCCTAAAAGACAAGTGCAGCCCCAAAGTCAGGCCACGTTCCTGCAACAGAAGGCCTTCACTGATCCTCTTAAATGCATGCAGCAAAAGAAATAGAAAATTAAGGGGCATATGTACAAGCCCTTAGTGCCACGGTAAAGTCACTTTTTTTGAAGTTCCCGTGGCGATAGGGGCTTCGCCTTATTTACAAAGATGCGTTAAGCCACTTAATGTGGCTTAACGCTTCCTTGTAAATAAGGCCCCCTTTAGCGCATGCTTAGAGTGAAAGGGGTGGGCAGTGGTTGTTGCGGTTGGTGTTCCACTGCAACACCCATTGATCTTGACGCTGCCCCCTATTTACAAGGGCAGTGTAAATAGGAGGCAGCGTCAAAATTTATTTCTCCTTGTTTTAGCTTTTTCTATGTGTGCTACCTTGTGCAGCACACATGGAAAAAGCACAGTGCCTTGGATTGTTTATGGTCAGGAAGTTGACCCTTTCTGTACATAAGCAATCCTTTTTTTTTATTACATTTTGTAACTTCCCTGTATGCTGCATTAAGCAGCACACATAGAAGTGACAAAATGGCATTTCCAGATTGTTTATGTGTAAGAAGGGGGTCCTTCCTGTACATAAACAATCTTCCCCTGCACACAGACACCCTTGCACTATGGTGTAAGGGTGCCTGCGTTGGCGCTACACTGTTAAGTGTAGACCCAGCGCAGGGGGAATGCAAGGCTGCACCATATCCTTGTAAATATGGTGCAGTCTTGTGTTTCTGAAGTCACTCTGCCACTTCTTTGTGAATATCCCCCTAAGTGCTTCTCCAGCACCTGCCTGGAGGGGAAAGCCTAGTGAGCGTCAAGGAAAAGAAAGAGCAGAAAATGAAGGAGACACCTTAAAGCAATTAGAGAAAAC
Organism: Lissotriton helveticus; assembly: GCF_964261635.1. NCBI lineage: Eukaryota > Metazoa > Chordata > Amphibia > Caudata > Salamandridae > Lissotriton > Lissotriton helveticus. Next base: position 207,105,830 of record NC_136063.1, on the reverse strand, counting down.
CAGCACCAAGAGGACACTATGAAGAATTAAATGAGGCATGCAAAGGGAAAATTAAAGAATTGCACTCACTGCGCCAGCGCTTGGCAGCTGTTTGCTGGGGAGAACACAGGAATGCAACATATTCTTGTAAATATGTTGCATTTCTGTGCTCTGAAAGTGGCGCAGCCAAAGGGCTTAAGGTGCCACACTGCAGCATTTTCTTGTAGATCTGCCCCTAAAACTCTAAGATCTTAAAAATGCTCCAAAGCACAGGGCGGTTGTATCTCATTTTGCGGACACCAAACCGAACCAACGACTGAAACCACCTGAAAAGTGGTGTTGGAGGGGTGTCAGCAACATGAGTTACAACCAGGGCTCGAGTCGGGGTACCACGCGGGTGGACGGTGTCCCCACCCCCACTTATTTTACCGGGAGCTCGATAACTGGAGCAAATGGAGCCACAAATTCACTCTTTGGCCCCTCTCGGGCGAGATCGGAGCTCATTCAGAACGCTGCTCACGCGCTGGCTTCTCTGATGCAATCGCATCGAAGAGGTGAGCGAGGGGATGCAATGAGTCAGATGGTGCAAGCCACATTTGTGACGTCACTTCCTGTCTTAACGTCAGCGTCCCCCCACTTCTTTTTTTAGGACTTGTGCCCTGGTTACAACTGCCCCAAAAGCGTGTGATTATTAAAAGCTCAGAGAAATAGTTTTGTGCAGGAGCCCAAGGTTTAAATTTGAGCACGATTAGTGAAATGAATTGATGGTAATGCAGTGCAGCATTTTGGGGTTTGGATGCCACAGGGAGTCTTGGCTAGCACCGGTTCAGAAAGTTAAGACTTACAGGAAGGAAGTGCCATACGTAGGCAGAGTGTAACAACGTTTATGTCACTTGCATCTTAGCTGAATAGATCAACACAACAGATCTAAAAAAGAAAATACATATCTGACCACTTCCTGGCTGTTGTTCAAGCTTTCACCTGCTCCTCTGCGAGATGTGCATAATGGCTCTCTTTCTAGGCGATGACTCGACTGCTGTGCCCGCAGAAACCTGGCAGAGGGAAGGGGAGTTGTTCCTCCATAAGACACCTAGCTGCAGTTCCCTTTCTCTGCAGCGCTATAGGCCTGACGTGTTTGACGACGTGGACAGACTCTCTATCAGACTTATGCGTGTTAAGGCGAGCCGCTGGCACAGAACATCGGAGTCACAAGGTGCTCGGCTTGTCACGCCTGGGGGCTATGTTTTCTGTCTGTATCAAGGTGCAAGCTCCTGCACCGGAGAGAGGCAGACTCATGAGGTAGAGAGGCTAAAGAGCCCAGTCCAGCCCCCAGCATGGCTGTAACCAGGACAGTGTCCGTTTTACCCTCCCACAGAAACTGCATTGGCACCCAGCAGTGCATTTTAACAGCCCTGGGCAGGGATCATTTATGCTGGCTGGATTGAAAGGGCAGCATGCCATTTCAACAAGAGTAGACACTTGTAGTAACCTGTATTGTATTTATCTTGTTACTTTCTCCATAGCTGCTCAGCCAGTGTGAATGTGATGCATGGAATGTTGGTGTGATTGACATAAATGGAATGTTTGGGTGCCTGGATACTTGAGTGAGACAGTTGGAGTATGGGATAAACAGCAGGCAGACTGCTCCTGCTGGGGCTGCATCACATGAACTCTATAACTTGTAACTACAACCTAATAAATCTACTAGAAACTTTATCCTGGCCTCGGGCTTCATTACTACATATGTTTGGCGACGATCTGGAGATAGACACATGCCTAAAACTGGTCTTAACGATGATAAAGTGAAAAAGTAAAGTGGAGAAATTTTACAGAGGCTACAGACGCTGACATTTAAAAGCACCCTAAACTGGAACAAAAAGAGCCTTAACTTGTGCTATACAGAAGTAGCTTCGGGAACCTACACTTCAAAGAAAATTAAAGAAACATAAAGCAACTCATAGCAATTAAAGAGAATGTGCCTGGCAGTCTTTCAGCCCCACCAGTGACCTCTCCATCAGTCAGCCCCAGCCAGGGCATGTGTCTCTTTGCATCATATATCCAACTGCAACTTAAAATGAGACCAGCAGTGTTGTGTTTTGAGTTCAAGGAGCAAGCTCAAACTGACAGTGATTGCTTCCTGCTTCATCTTCGGTTTGTCTGAGTATGACCGGTTAATGCTACGTGCAACCTAGACTGATATAATTGTGCACTGGAAGGGAACTTGTTCGACGCTTTGCCAACGTGATGTTTGCATTTGAATCTGTCAGCAAAGGAAATGTAGCGACTGACGCTTTGGTCTGGATCGCAACACTTCTCTGGTGTGTTTCACAGTGCTGTCTACAAAAGTGTGTTTTTCATCCAACTACAAGAATTGACACATTGGTTTTTTTTTAATTGGTCTTGGTGCAGGCTGCAAGAAGGGGGCCACACTGGGTGAGGCTTGCTATTTTTTAGTTGTTTTGCTCTTGCCTATATTTGCCTACAGTGAGGCTAGTTAAACCGCTACGCTGCAATTTGAATTTCAAAAATTGTGCATGCATCTCACCTTGTTCATAGAGTCGCGCGGAACAGATGAGGCAACTTCTGTGACGATGTCCTTTCTGTCTAGGAGACAAGCTGATGGCGGACGCTTCACAGCAGGGACGTGCCTTGAGCCACCTGGCGTACATCTCCTCTACGTGCCGCCATCTTGTGTTTGGAGGCAGTGCACAAGTGCTTGGACCGCGCCCAGCGCCAGAACCCCTGGTCCCCGCGGGCTACCGTTTGTTGGGTTTTTCCCAGCATGTGTTGAATCTTGTTTGGACAACCGCGAGCAGTAAGGGTAAAGAGGTACAGATAGCTGTTCTGACCCGCAACACCGCAAGATCCAGGTCCACTGCTGCTCTGCATTTCATTTTGTAGAAGAGGAACTTTTTGGTAATGTAGCTGTGTCTTGTGGCCACTCTTTTTCAAACGTTGACTGTGGATTTTATATTGGAATCTGACAGCTCGGTTTCTCTCTGTTACACCTGTCAGCCCTAGGGTGGTCTTACCCCGTTTTTCTGCCCTTTCGCCTTATTTTTTCCACCATCTTTTTGTTGGACCTAGGTCTCTGGGCACCTTACCACTGCCAAACAGTGCTGAGGTGCAGGTGCACTCTCCCAACAACATGGCTGCCACAGGCCCCTGCTACTGCGGAGTGGCCTTTGTCGACACCCACTAGTAGTCAGGAGCAGGCTGGGACATCATGATACAGTAACACTGCCATCCTGCCTTTTTGTTCCGTAGCCTAGAATGTGGAAGCTTCTGGAACCTTCCAGCCCAGGGAGGGGTTACGGTTTGATGCCTTTAGAGGAGGGTCACCTCACCTAGGGGTATAAGAGTAAAGGAGGGAAACTGAACTAGTCAGTTGGGGCACCACTGGACCTGGAGGAACCTTTGCAGGAGTTTAGGCGGTTGGGCCTAGGGGAGGAACCTACACCACTGGAACTGACTGGGCCTAGGCACTGCTTTTCTAAGTTAGGTGAGGGACTCTGCCAGCCTGCTGATCGGGCCCAGCGTTGGGGAACCCAGGGAACCACCTCCAGTGTACCAAGGGGAACCATCCTACCTCTGAAGCCACCAACTCAACCCCCTTCTTTCCCCCCCAAGAAACTACTCAAGAACCTACCGTCCATCCCCCAAGAAGGGCGCTATGATCATCAAGCGCTGTTTGGAAGCACCTGCCTGCTGTGAATACTGCTGGGGGATCAGCCTAGCCTGCGGGAGCTCCCGCACCACGCCGCAAGGGTCCCTCGAAGGACCGGAAGCTAAGGTGACTGTTTTCTCTGTACTGTGCTGCTAATTCGATCTATCGTCTTGGCACTTGTATTCTGACACTTGTATTCTGTTCTTAGCATTTGTATTCTGTTTCCTTGTAGTCTCTTTTTTGCGCCCCTTGCCCTCTGTGGCCCCCCGCTCCCTGCCGCTGCTCCCCTGCAGCCCACCCCCTTTTTCCTTCTGTGTCCCGTCCCCTCGCCCATTGGCCACCCCGCTCCCGCCTCCTAGCTGCTCCTCCCTCCCTCCCACTTGGCCTCTTATGGAGGACGCCGCGCGGCAGTGAGTGTGACCTCGACCCTGTTCTCAGGTCAGGTCGCCCCCACGCCGCACGGCTCCTCCTGTGCACCCGTGACTCTGCCCCACTGCTGCCGCTGCTGGGAGTTCGCCGCTGGTGTGCCCCGCAATATGGAGACTGTTTTCTCTGTACTGTGCTGCTAATTCGATCTATCGTCTTGGCACTTGTATTCTGACACATGTATTCTGTTCTTAGCTTTTGTATTCTGTTTCCTTGTAGTCTCTTTTTTGCGCCCCTTGCCCTCTGTGCCCACCCGCTCACTGCCGCTGCTCCCCTGCGGACTGCCCCCTTTTTCCTTCTGTGTCCCGTCCCCTCGCCCATTGGCCACCCCGCTCCCGCCTCCCAGCTTCTCCTCCCTCCCACTTCGCCTCTTATGGAGGACGCCTGGCGGAAGCGCGCGGCTGGCGTGCGGAAGGCGCACCAAAGGCAAGCCCGTCTGTGCCCGTCCGCGCCAAGCGCCAGAACCCCTGGTCCCCGCGCCCCCCGCAACGCCAGACTGCACTACGACTCAAGCACCCTCCACACTCAACACCGGACGAGACCACCCTGCTACCAGGCCATCCCGAAGCACACCCAAGGGCCCTTCACCTGCCGGAACTGCAGATTCACCAGCATCCAGCCCACCAAACCACCAACCAGAGAACCCAACCACCTCCGCTGCATCCTCCTCAACACCCGCTCCGCTCGCAAGCACGCCATCGAACTCTGGGACCTCTTAGACTCTACCGCCCCCGACTTCGCCTTCCTGACAGAGATCTGGCTGAACGCCACCTCAGCACCAGACATTGCCATAGCCATCCCACAGGGCTACAAGATCTCCCGCAGAGACCGCACTAACGGAGTTGGAGGGGGAATCGCCATCATCCACAAGGACAACCTCAGAGTCTCGGCCAACACCGACGACACCCTCACCACTGCCGAGCACATGCACTTCCAGATCCACACCGACCTCAACACGACCCTCAGAGGAACACTCGTCTACAGACCACCCGGACCACGACCACAGTTCAACGACACCATCGTCGACCTCGTCAGCACCCACGCCCTTGCCTCCACGGATTACATACTCCTCGGGGACCTGAACTACCACCTCGAGAACAACAACAACGCCAACGCCAACTCCACCTCCCTGATCGACAATCTCGCCAACCTCGGACTCAAACAGCTCGTGACGACACCTACCCATGCCCGCTGGACACACGCTGGACCCCATCTTCTCCACAAGCCCCCACGTCTCCTTCAACCACACCACCGAACCCCACTGGACCGACCACAGATGCCCCCACTTCACCTTCAAGAAACCCACCACACACCACCGCACCCAACAGTTGCCACGACGCTGCTGGGGCAAGGTCACCAAGGACCAACTGATTACCACCCTCGCCCTGAGACCACCCGTCGACCCCATCGACCCCGACACCGCCGCTACCAACCTCAAACAGTGGATCAACAACTGCGCCAAGACCCTCGCCCCTCTCAAGATCTTCACAACCAACCACACCAACAAGAAAGCCGCCTGGTTCACTGAAGACCTCCGGACCTCCAACCGCACCTGCCGGAAGATGGAGAAGAAATGGCTCCACAACCGAACACCAGACAGCCACACAGCCCACAAGAACGCAACCCGCAGACACCAACTCATCAGGATCACCAAGAGGACCGCTCTTCAGCATCGTGAAAGAACTCTCCAACCCCAGCTCTCACACCAACGACATTCCACCATCACAGGACCTGTGCGACTCCCTGGCCACCTTCTTTCACCGCAAGATCACCGACATCCACGACATCTTCAACTCCGACACCCCCGCACCCACCGCCGATACCACCACCGCGGCGACCTCCACCCGCACCAGCCACCTGGACCACCATTAACGATGAAGACACCATCAAAACCATGAACCCCATCCACTCCGGATCCCCATCTGATCCTTGCCCTCACCACGCTTTCAACAAAGCCAGCACAACCATCGCGCCTCACCTCCGGAAAACAATCAACATCTCCTTCGAGACAGCAACCTTCCCGGAAAGCTGGAAGCAAGCCAAGATCAACGCCCTACTGAAGAAACCCAATGCAGACCCCAAGGACCTCAAGAACTTCCGGCCCATCTCCCTGCTCCCGTTCCCGGCAAAAGTGACAGAGAAAATTGTCAACAAACAGCTAACCCGCTACCTCGAAAACAACAACATCCTGGACCCCGTTCAATCCGGTTTCCGCAGCAACCACAGCACCAAGACCGCCCTCATCGCCGCCACCGACGACATCAGGATTCTGATGGACAAAGGAGAAACAGCCGCCCTTATCCTCCTGGACCTATCAGCAGCCTTCGACATGGTCTGCCACGGCACCTTATCAGCACACCTCCGTGACGCTGGAATCCAAGAGAAGGCCCTGGCCTGGACCACATCCTTCCTCTCCGGCAGAACCCAGAGCGACCGCCTCCCACCCTTCCGCTCAAAAACCACAGAGATCATCTGCGCCGTCCCACAGGGATCCTCCCTCAGGCCGACGCAGTTCAATATCTACATGGCACCGCTCGCCCACGTTGCACAACAACATAACCTCAACATCATCTCCTACACCCAGCTGATCATATCCCTCACCAAAGACCCCCACACTGCCAAATTCAACCTCCACAGAGGAATGAAGGCCGTCGCCGACTGAATGAAGGACAGCAGACTGAAGATGAATTCAGACAAGATGGAGGTCCTCATCCTCGGACCCACTCGATCAGCCTGGGACGACTCCTGGTGTCCCACATCGCTAGGCACAGCCCCAGAACCCACCGACCACGCACTCAACCTGGGGTTCATCCTCGACTCCGCCCTCTCCATGACCAAGCAAGTCAACGCCGTCTCCGCGTCCTGCTTCAGCACCCTCCAAATGCTTCGCAGGATCTTCAAATGGATCCCTCCCGACACGAGAAAAACCATCACCCAGGCCCTTATCACCAGCAGACTCGACTACGGGAACGCCCTCTACTCAGGCACAACAACCAAGCTCCTGAGACGACTACAACGAATCCAGAACGCCTCGGCACGACTGATCCTCGAAATCCCCCGACGCAGCCACATCACCCCCCACCTGAGAGGCCTACACTGGCTCCCCGTCAACAAGAGGATCACCTTCAAACTCCTCATCCACGCACACAAAGCACTACACAACACCAGACCTACATACCTCACTGACCGACTCACCTTCCACACCCCCACACGCAGCCTCCGCTCTGCCAACCTCGCCCTTGCCACAGTTCCTCGTATATGGAAAACCACCGCCAGCAGCAGATCCTTCTCCTACCTCGCCGCCAAGACCTGGCTCTTCGATCAGTAGCAGCCCCCCCCCCCCCCCCAAGCGCCTTGAGACCCTCACGGGTATGTAGCGCGCTTTAGAAATGCATTCATTGATTGAAGGTAACACACCCCCCGGGGGAGGGCGAGAGATTGGAGGCGGCCGGGCTGCAGAGGAGCCTGTGGACAGAGTGAGCCAGTCCTGCGTCCGCCCTTCCCCTCCAGAGACTGCCGCTGGGCCCTGTTGGCCCTGATTAACCCTGGAATGTCCCTAAGGAACTGAGATGAGAGGGAAAAGTGACTACCGGGGCTACGAACTGCTCTATATCCTGCTATACTGGGCCTAAGTTAACCCCCCTTTCAGGGGACTGTTCTTTCTAGGGTGACCTGGTTGAGGAAATGTTACACTTGATTCTGTTGTGCCATGTATGCTTAGGTTGAACTATACCCATGATTCCCTTGCACAAGAAATGTTTTATATTGAAACTAGTCCTATGAAATGTTGTCTATAAAGAAACTTTTAGTATAGCCCTTGATGCTAATCATATGGACTGGGCAGAGTCTTTCTTGATAAAGAAATACATTTTAGCCCTGACGTCAATTGGGTGGGATTCGTGAGGTATTTACTACACTGGGTAAATATTGATACTGCAAGGTGCAGTATTTATCAAGTGCGGTAAATAACTCTTATTCTTAATTTTCCTCTACAAAATTAGGAATTTCATGCACTATTTGTGTGTTAGGCACTAAGTTCTGCATGTTTTCCCCCCTTTGTAAATTTCAGCAAGACTGCTTGGCAACATTTACCAGGGGAAACCTCATGTCAGTATTTAACACAACTATGAGAATACAACTCTTTGCACAACAAGAAGTTTGCACAGTATTCAGAATTTACCTTCCACCTGTATTATAACCTTGTGCTTAATATTTTCCTTTTCTGAAACCCATTACCAGGTTCTGATCTAACTTCAATTTCTTGGAAGAGGTCTTTGGAACTCTCAAATAAGATGACTTAAAAGCTGGAAGAAACACGAGTGAGTCACTGACTTTACCCGAGAAAGCATGGTAAGTTGCAAGTCTATATTAATCTCAGAGTTCATTACCACCAGTACTGGAGTAGCACCTAGGTGTTCTGGCCAAAAATGAGCATCATATATAGGATGGAGGATCCTGGCTCAAGAGATATTTGGTTTTCACCGATGGTGGCACAGCAAACCATGAACAGAAGGGAAGCTAATATGAAAGTTCTTGAGTGTAGCCCTCAAAACCTGTCCTCCAACCACCGCCCCCAGCCCCACACCACTACTATGAGGAAGATAAGTCTGTCACCTGAACATATAGAATGTGAATGTGAGCCTCAGGGTTTCCACCAGGAAAACCTTAGTATATACATTGTGGGGCCTATTCACAAAGGTATTGAAGTAGTACTATATGAGTACTCTTTTCCCTACTCATACATGCCTTTGTGAATTGGTCATCAGCTGTTCAATTCCCTATTAGTAAAAGTGCAAAGAGAGGATAGTCCTTTCTATTTGTACTAACTGTATGTGAACTATTTTTCCCCATTTCTGTGTCTGGGACTAATTCACTAAGGCATTTAAGAGTACCTAAAGGAGTTCTAATGGGTCCCACTTTACGCACTAAAAAATGCCTGTATATGTAAGCCCCGCTGAAGAGTATGAAGTAGAATGTACAGCCCTAAGGGTCTCTGCACATTATCTGTTTTCTAAATAATTGGTGTACTGAGATCATTAAGAGTTGAAATCGGGGATGCAGATAATGATGCACAAAGAAAGCCTTGTCCCCGATTTCGTGTGATGTATTCATCGCAGTGGAGTCAAATGTCCCAGGGAAGTGCAGAATTAACAAAGCTGAGGCATTGGGAGACCTTTAAGGGCAGCTACCATAAGCAATTTTTCCCATGTCCGAATGAAAGCCTGGTTGACAGTAGTGTAGTTTGTCAATGGATTCAATAAATTATTGTATTTTTCTATTGACAGCTTTCATACGCTTTGGGAAATACGAACCTAGTGGATAGTTCGATGGTCCTCCAGGGGACTGTGTCAGTTTTTCACCAGAATCTTGAATTCCACATCCTATAAGAAGATGGACCCTATATGTTGGGTAACAAGACAATAACTAGATTAAATATATCAGCTTGAATAGCTGGAGAATGATTTTTCATAGCATGGATCCAATGGTAATTGTGATTCACAGTTGGTAACTAAGAAATTGGAGTATTAGTTGAGGGGGTGATGGGAGCCCATCCTATCATGATTCAGTGACAAACCCTAGTGTGGTAAGATCGGGGCTTCAGTGATCATTTACCTATCTATGCGATAGATTCACTCACCCATGCTGGGCACCTTTTTATCTTGCCAGTTGCAAAAAAACTGTGTAGCAATAAGCAAGCCCCTATTAATAACCATTTTCATTTTTATTCCACTGCATCAGAGATGACCCAGGCCACCCCATTACTGAAGGTCTTTAGTACACTGCACGCTTAGACGCTGTCGGAAATCACCCCCTTTCTGTGCTGCATCATTGGGATTGGTCCCATTAGGTGTTTCTTAATATAAATCTGGTATAGTACAGCCTACGCAAAAAAGTTTATTTAGATTAGCCTATATTGTGCTGAAATGGCTATTTGGCTGGACATCACACTGACATGAATTCAGGTGTCTTCAGAAAGCTCCCACGGCTAAGTTTCATATGTACTCCACAGATTCTCGATGTATTTTGTAAAACTGTGAAACCCCCTTACAGAAAAGTCTATTTTCTAAAAGACTTAAGTACCTTTTTCAGGTAGGGATTATGAGCATGCTGACTTTGATTCAACTTAACATAACACCTGCATTTATAAAGCTCCCATTCAGCCAGAAGGGTATCTTGGCGCTGAATAACAGATGTTTATTGTTACCCAACTCAATGTAAATGTAAATGTGTGGGACTTGTAAAGCGCACAGCTGCCCGTAAGCGTCCCGGCGCTGAAGACCGCTGGGGAACCCGTCCTGGCTTTCCCCGTGAGATGGCCCCTTCTGGGTATCTCCAAGGTGAAACCAGGCATCCCCGGCGTCTGTGGGGGGCCGTTGTAGATATGAGGCAAGCTTAATGCCCAGAGTTGCCGAGTGTGATCCCTGGTTAGAGTAGGCACCGAGGTGAGAATTATCGAGCCCGCTGACCCTGGTCCACCGCCCTGCCGCGTCGGGGATTGAACCCTGGTCCTGGGCCGTTCTCTGCTTCCCGGTCATCCGCCTCTAACCAGTGAGCCACACCAGATTCTGCCCGCAGATCTGCAAACGTTATGTGGCTCTGGTTCAGCACACACCCAGCTTGGAGATGCAATCCAATCTGACCGAATTAGGGCCCCGCCCACAGTGAGGTTTCCTTTGAGAGGGATGGATGATCCTCAAATGCTGGCACCAGTAGTGGAACACCATCAGTGTTGCCTTGTAGAAACTCTCCGTGAGTCGTCCAGCATACATTTTACGATGTGCTGTGGGCTGCTACCTACAAAAGCCAATTGTGCAAGCTGGGATGCAGGAGAAGTTGTAAAGCAGAAGAGCCAACCATTCAATATGAATAAAAGCGCTGCCCATTGGTATGATTGCAGATTGGCCATCCTCAGAACTGCAAACTACGTTTCAGTTGTCCATCATAGATAATCATAGTACCTCTCCCCCAATGGAAGTAGAGATTCTCAGCAGTTAGCCATTGAAAGAGTTACCCAGAAATAATTTAAGGTTAGTTTCGAAGTGAATACAATAGTAGAGTGGATATTACCATTTTTAAAGATGGCGGCTCTCCCGCAAAGGAAATAATCAGAGTGATCCTATTTATTACTTTTTTGCAAGAACCTACCAGGAGGGCCAAGTTAACTTGCACCATCTCCCATCTTTACATATACACCTTGGTATTTAAAACTAGGAGGTCTAAAAGCGCTCTGATACCTTCGGGTCTAGCCAGCGCTATATAAAACTCTTTAAATAAATAAATAAATGAAAATGAAGACCCATTTCTAAGGCTCTGGTGAGGCCGAGTCATCAAGATTGTGGAGGAGAGGTCTACATCTGAAACCAAACACTGTGAGTTCTTTGCCGCAGTGGAGGGTCTGAGACCTTTGGGTCTAAAATGATGACCAGTGCTCTCTTGCTCAGCTTTCAACTCCCTGCTTGGATAACTTGCATCAAGAGACCATCATTGGAGCGCTAGGCGTCCCTGGGCAAATCGCGGCAGAATCTCTGAGGCACAAGTTGTGCAGTATTTTTAGACATTTGCTGATCCTGAATTTAGAGAGAGAACAGCAGGACATAATACAGCAGTGGGAGGTATAGCTCTAGTCACTTTGATGGGCACTGAATGGAGGAGGCAGCTACTGTTAAAAAGGAAAAAGTGATGTGCTTGGAAATACAAGAACTGAGCTCTTCCCTGAACCATGGATTTACAGCATCAGTGCCCTTTTCTGGTTAGACTGAGAGTGGCACATGAGGGGAAGTAATTTATACTAGCACAGGTGGAGTTGGCCAAGACTTACTTGGAGGAGTACTCTTGATATGTTCAGTCTGCACTGTTTTACTTTTGTAATGGTGAACAGGGAGTACAGGCGGGCTCGAGTTCCGCTGGACCGGTATCTTCATTTTGATGAGAGTGTTTAAGCCAAAATGCTAGTTCTGCTTTAGTGGCTACTGTCCACTAGTGTCTTCTATCAAATCCTTTAGCCTGGCTGAAAGTGGTACTGTCGTCGACTTTAGAAAATATTAGTAGTGAATGGTCTATTGTTGATCTTTATTATTTTTCTGAATATGGTACGTTATATTAATAGAAGGTGGGGAGTCTGAGATAAATGTAGAAAACTGTTTTGCATAAGTTATCCTTTCTTTTGTGTGGTGTATTCAATAACTAGCTTCACCCCACACTGCCAAGTGATTACATGCACAAACCCCTGAACCAGAAATTGTATTGATATAGACCACAAAACCCTGGACTATTTGAAGGCTGACCCACTTGGGGTAACTCAGGTACAAGAGCATGTCATCTGTGTACAGTGAGACACAGTCCTGCTTAAAATCTCAAACCCTATTGAGCAATGGGATCCTTATGGTCACACAAAGGATTCTGGTGGAAGCAATTGAAAGAAAATAATTCTTTGCTAAGGGCCTCTGCATGCGGGTAGATACCGGACAGACTGCAGTACTGTGCATAGCAAGTGCAGCACGTGAACTTGACAAATACAAAGGGGGCTGTGGGGGGTTTCTCCACCCAAGAAAATTTGGGGAAAAATGGTGCATTCTACAACACATTTGTCATTATATATTGAATTGTATTTGCTTTTAAAGCGTAGTTTATGATGACATTTCTGTACGCCAGAATACAACAATTTTTGGTTGGGCTCTTCAATGATTCTCTCACCATCACTCTCCAACAGTGCCTCTCATCTCTCCATTTGTATTTTATTTGTTTTACAGCTCCTCTCGTACCAGTGTAGTGTGTTGGAGCACTTTACATCACACACACGTACAGAGACAAGGGATCATACATGTGTAAAGTAGAGTATAGAAAATGTTACATAAGGCAAAGGGGACTGCAAGGTGTAGGATTAACATGCCATCCACACTGTTTGGCACTTTTTTAAGACTGCTTGGTCTGGAGAAGCACACACTCAGGATTCAGAACATAACAGAGAGGTTAGGGTTGTTTTTAATAAGAAGAATTTATTTCTACCAAAACAAACAAACAGACAAAAGCAATAACCCACTGAGCTATGCACATAAATGAATATGCTACTTACCAGTATGCATCTGTTCTTGGCATGTAGGGCTGCTAACATTCATATCTATTGCATAGATCGCCGCCTGGTGTTGGGTCCGGATGATTGCACATTGTTGTCCTGGAAGAGTCTTCGAAGTATCACGAGATAGGTGGCTCCTCCCCTGGACTACAGTGCGCATGGGCATCGACTCCATCCCCAGATTGTTTTTAGCCATTGTGGCAAAGATGGAGTGCGATAGTGTAATTGATGTCCATGCTAGTGATGAAATGCATGAAGTAATCTGCAGCTGCTACAGGCGCCGGGGAGGAGGGTGGGCGATATGAATGTTAGCAGCCCTACATGCCAAGAACAGATGCATACTGGTAAGTAGCATATTCAGTTCGAGGCATGTGGGCTGCTAAATTCATATCTATTGCATAGAATACATAGCAGTCCCCTCATTAACGGCGGCTGCCCGTGCCAGCTGCAGAAGTCTGAAAAAGAGTTTTGAGAACAGCCTGTCCTACAGCTGCCTGCTGTTTGGAGTGCACATCTACACAGTAATGTTTGGTAAATGTATGTGGTGTAGCCCATGTTTAGCCTTCTGATAACAAATCTGAATGCATTTAACGATCCACCTGGCAATTCCAGCTTTGGAAATAGGGTTGCCTTTGTGCTGTGCGGAGAAGGCAACGAAAAGTTGCTGTGTCTTCCTAAAGGGTTGTGTTCTGTCAATATAGTACATTAATGCCCTTTTAACGTCTAGCGTGTGGAGCATTCTTTCTGCTACTGTTTCTGGATTTGGAAAGAATGCGGGCAGTTCAATTGTTTGATTGACATGAAACTGCGACACCACTTTTGGAAGGAACTTAGGGTTAGTGCGGAGTTTGAATGCACTTGTATAAATGGCTCTTGTATTGTGAGCGCTTGTAGCTCACTAACACGTCTCAGAGACGTGATAGCAATGAGGAAAGCCACTTTCCAAGTCAAGAACTGAACCTCACATGAATGTAGAGGTTCAAAAGGAGGGCCCATCAACCTAGTGAGGACCACGTTGAGATTCGACACTGGAGCGGGTGGGGTCCTGGGAGGAATGACCCGCTTCAGCCCTTCTAGAAAAGCTTTAATGGCAGGCACCCTGAAAACAGAGAGATGCTGCCTGTTTTGAAGATAGGCCGCTATGGCGGATAAGTGTATCCGAATGGAAGCGTACGCTAGATTGCATTTGTAAAGATGTAACAAATAGCAGATGATGTTAGGAATGGACGCATCTAGCGGGTTAATGTTATGTTCCGTACAATAGATGACAACCCGCTTCCATTTTGCTGCATAGCAAGCTCTTGTAGTGGGCTTCCGTGCCTCCTTGATAATCTCCATGCACTCTGGAGGCAGGTTAAGGTAGCCAAACTCTAAGACCTCATGAGCCAGATCGCCAGATTGAGCTGTTGCGGATCTGGGTGCTGAATGTCGCCATGGTTCTGCGTCAAAAGCCTGGGCGTGAGGTGCAGCCTTTGATGCGGTACCACGGAGAGTTCTAGAAACGTGGTGTACCATGGTTGGCGTGCCACGTTGGAGCAACCAGGATGAGCGTCATCGAGTGTTGCTTTAGCTTTCTTGCCACCAGCGGTATTAGAGGTGCTGGGGGGAAAGCGTACGCAAATCTGCCTGACCAGTTCATCCATATCGCATTTCCCTGCGACTGTGGGTGAGGGAACCTGGCGGCAAAGCTTTGGCATTTTGCGTTTTCCCCTGTGGCAAACAGGTCTATCTCTGGATGACCCCACTGCTGGAAGTACGGGTGGAGTACTGATGGATGTATCTCCCACTCGTGCATCTGATGGCTGTACCTGCTGAGCAGATCCGCCATCCGATTGTCCATGCCCGGGAGGTGTTCCGCCATGAGGAAGATGCGCCTTTCTGCTTCATCACCAGAACCTCTTGCCGCAATAAGTGCAAGTGCTCTGGTGACATAGGACGTTGCCTTGGGGGTATGTTGGGTGGAGTGGACGTTAACTCTAAACAATAGCCGAACTGGATAAGTTTCCTTACCCACCTGTCTGTGGTGATGGACTTCCAGACTGGCAGGAACTGATGTAGTCTCCCCCCGACAGGTGTTGGATGGTCGGGGGGCAGTGACAGGGAGTCACTGTTTGTTGGCAGCAGAGGAACGGGAATTATTGTTGCCTCTGCCTCTGCCCTTGGCGCTGTTGCCTCTGTAACCACCTCTATTCTGTTTTGGGTACGAGGCCTGGGCGCCTCCTTTGTTGAAATGCGACTGCTGTGCCAAGTGTCCTCTGGTAACACCCCGTGCACTTGAGCGACGAAAAGTGTTTCCTCTGTATTGCTGAGACTGAAGTGCCCCCATGGACTTAGCCGTCTCAGTATCTTTCTTGATTTTCTCGAGGGTGGTATCAACCTCAGGGCCAAACAGTCTGTCTGGATTGACGGGCTGGTTGAGGATAGTCGTTTGTATCTCTGGCTTGAACCCTGAGATGCGGAGCCATGCCTGACGCCTCAACATAACACTAGTGTTGATCGCTCTTGCCGCTGTATCTGCAACGTCTAGCGCACATTTAATCGCAGCGTTGGAAATGAGCTTGCCCTCTTGTATCAGAATCTCAGCTCTTTCCTTAAACCTGTCTGGAAGGTGTTGTAAGAGCTGCGCTAAGGTGTCATAGTGCGCCCTATCGTACCTGGCTAATGGGGCTTGTGTGTTAGAAATGCGCCATATGTTGGCTGCCTGCGCAGCCACCCTTTTGCCCCCTGCCTCCAGCACTTTAGACTCTTTGTCCGGGGGAGGAGCTTCACCCGTTGTCTGTGAATTCGCCCTCTTGCGGGCATTGGAGACCACCAAAGAGTCTAGAGGCAACTGGCCCCGAATATAAGTAGGGTCCCTAGGTGCCGGCCTGTATTTCTTTTCAATAAAAAGTTATACTGCTCATCTTGGTCACCCTCATCTCCATTGGAGCCAGTGGGTGAAGGTGTAGGACTCCTCCTAGGCCTTTGAGGAATGGGTTCCACAAGGTCTGGTGTGTCTGGTGCAGGCCTTTTTTTCTTTAGAGGAATGACATAGGATTCCACAGGCTGGGATGTAATTTTCCTCTTGTAGAGCGTTAATCTACCCATGTCGGCGTCAATAAATTGCTCCGATTGTTCGTCAGACAAGGGTGGTCGACCAAAGCCTCCAGTTAGCTGAGCCACCGAGTCCTTGGTAACCGTACGAGGTGCAAAAGCCTTCGGCGGCAGAGTGTAGAGGATCGGCATCGAAGCCTTCTTCAGTGGAACACTCGGCTTCGGTACCGAGGGTGTTGTTTGGTCCGACGCCTTGTCTCTTAACTGCTTCAGGGAGTCCGAAACTTGCTTTGTAAACGATGCGGACGGCTTTGTTAATCCGACCGACGACCTCTGTCCACCCACAGGGGAAGATCCATGCGTCGACGATTTGTCTTTGGGTGGCGGAGGCGCGGATGCACCTTCGACAGCTGTGCTCCGGTCCCCTGTCCCGGCCTTAGTCGTCGACGCCGCAGACTGTGGAGCAGCAGATTTGTCTTTCTGCGTCGGGGCTCCAGACTTCGGCTCGGTGCCCTTCGCCGACTTCGGTTCGACTGTCCGTGTACCAGTCGGTGCGGCAGTCTTGGCTGGAGGTGGCTCAACAGTTTTCTTCGACTTCGACTCGGCCACCTTAGTCGACACCGGCTCGACGACCCTCTTCGAGCCGGTCTCCTTGGCCCCTTTCGGCACCTTAGCCTGTTCGACAGCCTTCTTCGGCTTCGAGGCCTCCGAAGACGACGGCGTCGATGCGGCCCCAGACGTCTTCGGTGTCGATGGTTTGTCGGCCATCTTTGTTGTTTTCGATTCCGATGGTCTCGGTTTCGGTTTTGATTTGTGCAATGGAGGCTCCGCTGGTACGTCCGTAGCCGGGCCAGGAGGCGGGGCCGAGGACTGAGGAGTAGAGTCGTGGGTAAGGCCGTGTGGCGATCCCGTGACCTGAGCCTTAGTAATTGTACGCACGGGGCATAGCTCTTCCTCCGAGCTATCTTCCGCGGCCCCATAAACTTCCTCGACGTCCCCGACCTCCTCGACGTTTTCGTCTAGGTCCTGGCCCTCAACGGGTTCTCCGTAGTCGGCCTTGACCTCCACCGATGTAGGTGAGATCTGCAGGTGAAGCTCTTGCTCGTCTGCCACGGGGTCGTCGAAGAAGTCCACAGGTGCCGGTGCCGATCGCTGGGCCTCGAGGCACGCCACGCGCCAAATCTTGAGCGTCTTCTTCGACCTGAATTTCGAACAGGCCATACAGTTGGCCTCGTTGTGGTCCGGCGACAGGCACTTGTTGCATACTGGATGCACGTCGATGTGTGGGTATTTGGAACCGCACACGGGGCAGAACTTGAACGGACTCCGTTCCATCGTAGAGTCGTCGGGGTCTTGCTGCATCGACAGGGCCTCGATGACCGAAGAGTCACCCGACTCCTCAGATATCCGACTCGAAGAGTTGGAATATACACGAGACCGAACGCTAACAATACCGACGAAGTAAAGAAAGCCTTGTGGCCTTCAAGAGTTGTTTTATCGATTCCGAACAGGAGACGTCGAAATCACATCCAAACCCAATGGCGGAAAAAAACAATCTGGGGATGGAGTCGATGCCCATGCGCACTGTAGTCCAGGGGAGGAGCCACCTATCTCGTGATACTTCGAAGACTCTTCCAGGACAACAATGTGCAATCATCCGGACCCAACACTAGGCGGCGATCTATGCAATAGATGTGAATTTAGCAGCCCACATGCGTCGAACATATTGTTCTTTGAAGTGGACAGCGCATGTATATTGACCCTCTGCACTACCTTAGATGAGTCAAAACTGCCATTAGACAAAACTCCGATCAGCAGGTACATTAATCACCAGTTATCTTTTTATTGTTGCCCAATAACTGCAGAATATACAAGGAATTTTGCAATGCTTATTAAACTGCTGCACTTTTACAAAACATGCCCCCACTGCTAAAACCGCCCCCTCCCACCCTTCCGGGGAAACGCCCAATTCCTGGAACGGCCAGTTCAGCCTTGCGGCTGACTCACACGCTGGTGATGATCCTTTCAGCGTGGAATATTAGTCCACGGTGAGTCCTAAGTGATGTTTGTTTCACACCTGGAGACTCCACCCCACCCCCGGACATCCACCCCCAATCTTTTACACCAGGAAGGAGAATTTTTTTCTCGTGCTATGAAGCGTCAGCAAAGCATTATGCCAGCACTAAAAAAATACCATGAATAAATATAGCATTAAAAAATATTGTGATTGCCTGAGATGTAGTCAATACAGATTATTTTGATTAGGGCTGATTCTTCAGCGAGGAAAGTCCTTTGGGGTACCAAATCCATGAGAGGTCCTCATTCTCTCTGCTTGGCTGTCAGATTCAACACTGTAGATGGCTGACTGATGAAAACTACTGTAGCTTGAACACTGGGAAATTTGGCATGGCCTTCATCAGTCAAAAATTCAGGGAGTCCGAGGTTGTCCAACCTGATTCATCCAAGAGAAACGCCATCATTATATGACCTGTTAGCCCTCCCTAACATGTACAAAATGCATAACATGTAAGACGTCGAAAACCTTAGATCAGTGATCTGGTTGTCGTGGAGAGAGTTTGCGGGCTCAAAAAGGCTTTGGCCATGCAGCAGCTCCAATTTACGGATGAACCTCCTTTAGAAAATATCTGGAACTAAATTGGGACTTTTCTCAAATAAAACTGTACACTCTCTTTAAGGTGTAAAATACTGCTAGCAATGAAGATATCTCTCTATTATAGCTGGATAGCCGCTTTCGGATTTAGCTACAATTTGATTTTTGAGGGGGCTGGGATGAAGCTGAGGTCTAATGGTGGTCACAATAAAACTTGAGGACTCAACTGGAGCTTCACGCTTTACCAATGAATCTCCCCACATACTGCACACTCTTTGAGTGGGATTTGCCTTGTTCTTGAAGCCTTGGGGCGTTGCAAAGCAAGCGGACAACAGAGTCAGATAAAGAACATTGATCTTGTGCACATGAGGGTTGTGGCAGGGTACACACAAAACTCACTTATGGCGGCCACGTCAGTGGACTCTCTGGTCTAGATCATGTGCCCCAGGTGAAGACCTTCAGAACGGAGTCAACCCGGGTCTGTAGGAGTGTTGGGGAAGGTCTCCCCAGAAAGTCATTTGTAAATCTGATTACAGTGGAGTTAAGCAGAGCCTGGAGAAAGAAGGGGTTCAGCCTTAAATCTGGCAGGAAGAGGCTTTCAGTTTACGTCACTCAGTGGTCACCAGGAAGAGGCAATTGCTTCATATGTAATATTGATACAAAAAACAATGGATCAAAACCTATCCTTTTACACAGTATTCTTCTGCAAATAATTATCATTCAATTCGACTTATGAGCATGCGTAAAGTCAGCTCGCGGTTTCATCGATCCACAAAATTTTATGTAAGTATTAGATGTGCAACAACCATTTAGATTTTCAAAACAGCATGTATTTATTAATCACAAATTTAGGGCGACAAACAGTAGATATCTTACTGGTTTGTAATTTTAGGGACAGAGGAAAAAGGTTGCTCCAAAGGAACGTGCGAAAGGGGGGGCTCTAATGTGGAAAGAATAAAGAAAGGGAAGAGTTCCGAAGAAGGTCAAAAGGCAAAGTTTGGTACACATCGAGTCCGATTAATAATAAATATCAATCTAAAGTAGCCTGGCCAGTGATAATTGATTATTCAGTTACTTTGTTCAGCATGATTCATAAAGAATAAAGAGATGTATATTTTTTTGCACGATGGAGGAAGGGGCTTATGGTCCAGGCCTGCTGTGGGTAGGCATCAACGTTTCAACCCGACTCATGGCACAGAGGGAAAGTTGGGCCTCAGCCTGTGGGTCTGCTTTTCCCATATGTAGGAAGAGCCTGGGAACCGGATTTGAATAGACTGGAGATTTGCCCTTATTTTTGGGGACTAAGAAACAGACAACATCTAAGTAAACTAGTTAAGATAATATCTCATGCTCTTAGGATTGCCACTTGATGATCCACTTTCAGTACGAGGCTTACCCTCGAAAGCATAACAAGCTCCTTCTTTCAGGAGTAGATCTGAATCAGTCACTCAGTTATTTTTTTCAATGATACTTGGTTCTCTACTGCTGCAAATGAAGTGTATTTGTTTATCACCAGGGTACATCTTGAACTGCAGTCTAAGTTGTGCTATTACCTGCTTCAGCGACCTTAGGGATGCATGCAAATGTGTATAGAACAAGCCTAGCTAAAACATAGCTGTATAGTGGCAAATTCCAAGATAGACTCAACGAGTAGTTAGAGAGGTAGCT
The DNA here is from genome assembly GCF_964261635.1 of Lissotriton helveticus. NCBI lineage: Eukaryota > Metazoa > Chordata > Amphibia > Caudata > Salamandridae > Lissotriton > Lissotriton helveticus. Next base: position 207,085,373 of record NC_136063.1, on the reverse strand, counting down.
CGCTTCTGGGAGCAGAGATGTACTGTTACAGCATTGTGATTTAGCGTTCTTTAAAGAGGTACATCTTCAGCTCTTGCCTAAATTTGAGCATGGTTGAGGCAGCCTGATGGCTAAATGGATGTCTTTTCGGATCCTGGGTCGATAGAGGAAGAATATCGTTTGCCTTTCTTTTCTTTTTGGTACTACTTTGTCTCCAGTCTGATGGTGTCCTGGCTGCGAGCTATCAGTGATGGTGAGTTTGTCAGCCAACTATGCAGGGCTGCTGGTCAGGATAGTTGTGCACACTATGCAGCTGGATATAAAGATGGTTTCTACAGAGTATTGGGATAGTAGTGTTCCCGAAGGAAACGTCCGCACTATTCTTTAAAGTATACGTATGTATATGCAGATAGTACACGAAAAATATCAAAAAACATTCAGAGCAATCAGTATTTCTTGGGTGCTAAAGAAATTCAAGGCACCTACTACCCAAAGGTGCTATAGGCAGACACAGGGTGTGCATGCCACTTTTACTTTTGAAAGAAATTCTAATTACAGCACTCCAAATAAATGTATATATATCAGTTTTAGGCTCTAGTATATGGCCCTCAGCACAAAAACAATGTGAGGCTCTTATTATACAATAGACTAGCGAGCTAGAACAAGAGTCACAGTAGATGAAAAGGGGTCCACAAATCTCAAGATAGAGTCAATTAGAGTCCAAGTTAGTTCTCTTCAATGTATTCTTTATTCAAATTTCATGAAAATAAAATTCTCCCAGCACGTAAATTGCCAACACATGTTTCGTCTCTCACAGAGACTTCATCAAGGCATAAATAAGGTGAAGGGATGTCCTGTTAGTATAACAGAATTGAGAAGCACACTGCAGTCACTAAATGATGGAACACCATCCAGTTGACAGTAGAGCTTAGATCTGCAGTACGCGGCAACAGTATGCTTATTAGGAAATGTTGGAAAGCTGCACCATCAATCCTCATTCGATGATGTAACTCAAAGGGTGAGAAGTGGGCTTTAATAGTAAACGTCCCTTGTTGTAAGCAAGTTCGGTTTGTCGTCAGTCAGCAAACCGATATTTGAATAGTGGTTGTGTTTGCAACCATGATAAGTTGCGATCAGAAAAGAAGCCAATAACGTGTCCAAATCGATGGGCCGCCCGCACCAACGATATAAAGATGGTGTAGCCCAGTAAGTGGAGCTGATGGAGCAAGGTTTCGCCCGTAAAGGGACTTGCTTGTACTCATCCCTCTCGAAATAAACTGTAACACACTAATAAACATGTTTTGTTTTAACTAACAATGCACCACACAACATTTCTAGTAAGCTGGGGAAGCTTGACAATGTGCTTCTTACTAACCTTAACTTTGAGTGACCTAATATGGCCGCCGCAACGCGGGAATTTTTCTGCGCATGCGTCTGTCACACTCACGTGACATGACGTACTTTCTGCTTTGGTGGGAAAACTTTGCTTCTGCGCACTAGAACTAAAGATGGCTGCTCTTTGTTTTCATGTGCTAACGCTTGCATTGCAGCTTTTACTAAATTGTTTGTTCTGCCTAATTCCTAACGCTGTAGTTAAAATAAAATAAAGGGAATAGAGTAGCGATAAGTGGCATACAGTGGATTCATTTATTCTTTGTTCTAAAACAGTTTTTCTTTGACTTTGCTATTAGCTCGTGTTTTGACCAATCAAGTACAATGTTGCTACATCTTGGGTCCCGGGACTGCGCATGTGCTGCGTTCTCAAGAGTCCACAAGTCATGGCATTGAACTTGTGCCAGTGACTGTCTTGCCTGAAGATGCTCCTGGGAAAGTCACCCTTCGACATCTCGAGAGGAAGCAAAATTGGAATAAGTTGAAATGTGCAAGTGATCAAAAACATTCTAGATTATTTTGGCACATTGTAAAATGGGGTCAAGAAAGGTCTGAAGAGCCAAGTAACAACAATGTCCCACAGGATGCCTGGGTTAAATTCTTCAGTGACCAGTATGCTACTAGGGACCAGATTGTAACTAGTACCTGCCCTATTCATTTATTTGCAGAAGACAATGTCTTCACGCAGAGTGAAATACTGTCTGCCCTCAAAACTGTACATAGCGGTCGTGCTCCCGGCACAGATGGGGTCCCAGCGGACGTTTTTCTAAATGACACTGGAAGGTGGTGTAAATATATTTACTTGCTAATAAACCACATTACCAAGGGTGCAGATATCCCGGTATCATGGCGGGGTGCTGTAATCATTCCTGTGTACAAAAAGGGAGATCGTGCCCAGCCTTGCAACTATCGCCCAATCAGTCTAATTGATACTGTCCAAAAAATTGTGGGACGAGTGATTGTAAACAGATTACTCGACTGGGCAGAGGAACACAATATTTTATCTCCCTTTCAGGCTGGGTTTCGCAGGGCAACTAGTACTGTGGATCAAGTCTTTCGATTCCAATTGATCCAGTGGAGGACCGTGGTGCTAGGTGGAGGCAGTCTTTATGCGGCATTTGTCGATTTGCGGGCTGCCTTCGACCTGGTACCAAGGGCGAAGCTGTGGGAAGTGCTTGCGGCTTTAGGGGTCCCAGGGGTCTTGCTGACCTTGATCATGAGATTACATGAAGGTACTTATGCCAAAATTCAATGGGGTGGGTATGGCAATGACACTGCCGAATTTCCTGTTGAGCGTGGGGTTCGGCAAGGGTGCTCAATGGCACCAACACTGTTCACCCTTTTCATTAACGGTATTGTCCCCCGCATGCAATCACAGGTTGTGGATGCTCCTTCTCTTGCAGGTGTAAAAGTTCCTATTTTAATGTTCGCCGATGACACGTTAATTTTATCTAAAACCCCAAGTGGTTTGCAAAAAGCATTGGCCATTTTTGATAAGTTCTGTGGGGATCACGGTCTGGAGGTAAATGCGTCTAAAACTAAACTCATGGTTTTTAATCCACATAGAAATTTTAAATCCAAAATTATCATGAGTGGACGCATTCTTAAGGTTGTAAAATCATTTACTTACCTGGGGATCCATATCTCTAATGATAATAGATGGACCCAACATGTAAATATTGCAACATTAAGGCATAAGCAACTATCTGGTACCATTATAAAGGAGCATAGGAAATCGCTGACCAAACCGATTAAACCACCCCTGATTATATATGAAGCAAAAGCAATTGGGTCAGTATTGTACGGGGCTGAGTTGTGGGGGCATGAAAATCTGCATGAGCTTCAAATTACAGAGAACAAGTTTTTTAGGAAACTTACAGGTACTCCACAGAGTAGTCCGTTATTGCCTCTGAGATATGAGCTTGGCAGGAAAGAAATCTCGGAAATGGTAAAACTACGACCGATTCTATACGGGCGTAGGCTCTGGACTACGCCTGAGCTCTCCCACTATGCGGATGGGTTTATTGATGTCATTAAAGCAGATCGCTTTAATAAAATTAGCTGGTTCAAATCACTAAAATGTGCACTATTTGAACTAGGGCTAAATACATTGTGGTTTGATCCAGCTGGGGCATCATTTCCCACTAAGACAACCCTAAAAAATATTTTCTGGGAACGGGTTGCTAATAGGAGTTTGCTCAGTACCAACAGCGGGTCCATGACCATCAGCTTTCTCGAGGTTAAACTGTTCCCTGTATATGAATTGTATTGGGATTACATATCCAACCCTATGGATAGGAAATTGTTCTTTCAACTGAGGGCTGGCTCTCTCCCTCTCCGTAATTTAACATCTAAGTGGAGGGTAGGAGGTTCAGCTACTTGTCCAGTCTGTGGGGAAGGAAACGAAACCCTTGGTCACTTTTTGTTCTCCTGTAAAGTATATTCTGCTCCAAGGCGAGTCTGGTTGGCACCTATGTGAAAGAATTTGGGTACCAAAAGCAGTATGGTAGCTTTGCGTATTGTTAGGTCTACTACTCTGACTTGGATCACAATTGCCACCGCTAAGTACTTGGGGTGGGCGTGGGTATTAAGGCAGAGATTGCTAGTAGGGTAACTACTCTCTGCTCAGTCGTTCAGAGACTGCTAGACTATTGTCTATTCTCTGTATTGGTACAATTTACGTGTCATCTTGAATTAAATTTTGACGATTTTAGCTTAATGATATTGTAATCTTTTTTAATCGTTATTTTAATAGTAATGAACTTTTGCACCTGTGATTATGTATATTTGCTTGGTAGATTATGTACTTATGTCAAATACGACTTTTGTCAATTTAATTGTCTTTTTATAACGTGTTTGTATGTCTGCTTTTATGAGTAATAACTCGAATAAAGCACTTTTTGAAATTGAAATTGAAATTGTATATATATCAGTTTTAGGCTCTAGTATATGGCCCTCAGCACAAAAACAATTTGAGGCTGTTATTATACAATAGACTAGCGAGCTAGAACAAGAGTCAAAGTAGATGAAAAGGGGTCCACAACTCTCAAGATAGATTCAATTAGAGTCCAAGTTAGTTCTCTTCAATGTATTCTTTATTCAAATTTCATGAAAATAAAATTCTCCCAGCACGTAAATCGCCAACACATGTTTCGTCTCTCACAGAGACTTCATCAAGGCATAAATAAGGTGAAGGGATGTCCTGTTAGTGTAACAGAATTGAGAAGCACACTGCAGTCACTAAATGATGGAACACCATCCAGTTTTGACAGTAGAGCTTAGATCTGCAGTACGCGGCAACAGTATGCTTATTAGGAAATGTTGGAAAGCTGCACCATCAATCCTCATTCGATGATGTGACTCAAAGGGTGAGAAGTGGGCTTTAATAGTAAACGTCCCTTGTTGTAAGCAAGTTCGGTTTGTCGTCAGTCAGCAAACCGATATTTGAATAGTGGTTGTGTTTGCAACCATGATAAGTTGCGATCAGAAAAGAAGCCAATAACGTGTCCAAATCGATGGGCCGCCCGCACCAACGATATAAAGATGGTGTAGCCCAGTAAGTGGAGCTGATGGAGCAAGGTTTCGCCCGTAAAGGGACTTGCTTGTACTCATCCCTCTCGAAATAAACTGTAACACACTAATAAACATGTTTTGTTTTTACTAACAATGCACCACACAACATTTCTAGTAAGCTGGGGAAGCTTGACAATGTGCTTCTTACTAACCTTAACTTTGAGTGACCTAATATGGCCGCCGCAACGCGGGAATTTTTCTGCGCATGCGTCTGTCACACTCACGTGACATGACGTACTTTCTGCTTTGGTGGGAAAACTTTGCTTCTGCGCACTAGAACTAAAGATGGCTGCTCTTTGTTTTCATGTGCTAACGCTTGCATTGCAGCTTTTACTAAATTGTTTGTTCTGCCTAATTCCTAACGCTGTAGTTAAAATAAAATAAAGGGAATAGAGTAGCGATAAGTGGCATACAGTGGATTCATTTATTCTTTGTTCTAAAACAGTTTTTCTTTGACTTTGCTATTAGCTCGTGTTTTGACCAATCAAGTACAATGTTGCTACATCTTGGGTCCCGGGACTGCGCATGTGCTGCGTTCTCAATAGTCCACAAGTCATGGCATTGAACTTGTGCCAGTGACTGTCTTGCCTGAAGATGCTCCTGGGAAAGTCACCCTTCGACATCTCGAGAGGAAGCAAAATTGAACATTTTAAATACAATGTAGTTGTTATTGAAACATTCATTGTTGGGTGGAATAAAATGCATGGGAAAATAAAGTTATGGGCGGGAAAGATAATTTGCATTATTGAATCAAGTGACCTCATAACTGGTATGGTGTGATGACCTCTCCTCGTCTTTTGACCAATCAAATTGAGGGAATACACACATTTGCAACATTGGGGGTGGTACACTGCCCTGGAAAAGGGTATAACTAAGGTAGGCTTAGCTAGTTAGATTGTCCGACTTGTCCGAATAGCTGACCTGTCACTGACCCAACGCACTCAATAGGCGATCGAGAGCAGAGGGGCTGGCGGAGCACTCTGTCCGAAAATTCGGGTGCAGAGGTGCTGGTGGAGCACTCTGTCAGAAGATTCAATAACCCAAACGGGGTTCTGGGAAGGAGTTCAATAACCCAATCGGGGTTCTGTGGGAGAAGGTTCGATAACCCAATCGGGGTCCGACTGTTAGCTGCAGAGAGGGTTGCAACGCTGGCGCTGCACTTTAGCTGTGGGTGCCGGTCCTGACCTGCGGTGGTCCAGTCCTGATCCAATTTGGTCCATACTTATCCTGATTCTGGTCTGCACCTATCCTATTCTCTTGGCACCTGAACTATCGGGAATCCTGTCCTTTATCCCAGACCGTGGCCAGGGTTGGTCTTCACACCATTCTAGGTAAATATAAAGTTGCGTGGGTATGTTATTGTACTGTTTCCCTTTCCTTACCCTTCCTATGTTTCAATGCTTAAAGAAAGTCTCATAATATTTCCACATTATCTTACCTTACCTAAGGAAGAGGGTGTGGCGCCGCGGCCAGGGCGACTGACGCTGGAATCTGGGGATCAGGGTTCGATCCCCGGCTCCGGCGGCAGGTTAGCCCAGCACCATGTGACTCTGGGCAATAGCTCGCTTAATCTTCCCGACGGCCCCCAGCGCCTAGAGACCCTTACGGGTGATTGTGCGCTTTACAAATGTGGATTATTATTATTATTACCTTGATCATATACTTTATAATTGAATGCGCTTTATTCGAATTGGTATGGACTCTGACATTTAAGAATTTACATAGATATAGTGTTTAAATCTTTCCAGAGTCTGTGGATATTTTATGAGTGCAAATGTTTATTTACTGCCTATTATGCTAACACCCTTGATCCCTTAGGACTCTAGATACCGGTGACAAGGATTGGTAAGACAAATGGTATAGGTCCTAATGGTTAAAATAAATTGCCGATTAGCATAGATTTACCTGTTCAAAGTGTATATTATTTAATGGGCCCAGGTGAGTATGGTAAAACGAGCAGGTGAGCCTGCGCTCTATCAGAGCCAGGGCAGTGATGTAGTCATTTTTCATCAGGATCTTAATAAAGTGTGCTGCAGCATGTAGGATGCTCTTGGGATGAAGCCAGAGAGAAGACTGGGAAGCCGTAGAACATGATGCTGCCACCATCCAGATGCGAGAATATGAAGGCTTGAACAGCAGTTCTGAAGTTGCTTTCTGGGAGGAATGGTTCCACTTTCTTACACATGAGTATTTAAAATACCATCTGTGCTAGCTTTGATCCAGAGCTGACTTTCCTATATGATGAGGTATAATATGCAATTCTGAAATGCTATCTACAACTAGAGGGGAAGGATCATAGCCATTTGAGCACCGTTCCCATCTTTATGACCAACAACGCCATGCAATTCAGGATAATCAGCTGCTCCACTAAACCGTGCAATGGTGACAAGTTGAGTAGTATTCAGCTGTTCCATCATGTATGACAGTGCTGTTTTCATGTCGTGGGATAGACTGAATCTAGGCTGTCGTGGAGCATATAATGGGTCTTCATGAAAATACCAAGTAGTTGCGTGACATACTATATACTTACTATTCTACGACTGTGCCTTGTGAATAGGAACTTAACAATAGGCTAGCAGAAGATTGGAGTATGCTACTAATTTTTTATTTTGTGTGTGTAGATATATTTATAGGGCACACACACACACATATATACATTACCTTCAGGCGGTCGCCAGTAGGTAGTTATAGTTAGGATCTACTTTCCATAGGAAATCCGCAACATTCTATTGGGAATAACTTTGGCGCCGGTGGACGAATCTTCGCGAATTTCTCAAAGAAGATGGCCTGCTCCACTCGGCTCCTTCCCTGAAAGTTTGGGGGGGATTCCTGAAGCGGGGGCCGAGATAAAAGGGGGGTCCCAAAACGTATTTTCCCCATGTTAATTTCCATAGAGCGGTTGGACTCACTTTTAGCCCGAACGGCTGAATGGATTTCCACCAAACTTGGCAAAATTGTAGGGACTGGTAGCCCAATGTGCCTTTGCTATGTCTCAAGATATGTGCTCCAGTGGATTTTGAGTAATTTAGGTTAAAAAAATATATATATATATCTATAAGCGCGCCCCGGTACGCGCACCGGGGAGCGTACCAGCGCGCTACGCGAGTACGCGAGCGGAAAGCTGATTGGCTCTCGGGTGTCTGTCAACCTTCCTAACAGTCCGGAGCGGCCGCCATCTTGTGTCTCGGTAGGATCGAGACACAAGAGGTGGCAAAAACAAAGGGGGAAATGACCAAAAGGGGGCAGGGTAGACCCCCCCTGACCCTCTAGGTTTGATGTGGGGGCCATAAAAGGGCCCCACGGGGCAAAAAAAAAATGTAATTTTTTTTTCGATTTTCGCGGGGGGAGCGCCCGGTACGCGCACCGGGGAGCGTACTCTGGAGAAAAAAGAATAACAGAGTTTTAAAAAAATGTAGCAGTAGGTAGTTCTAAAAAGAACTGTTTTTTAAATTCTTTTTGTTGTTTTATATTTTTTTGGGAACATTTTTTACTTTTTTTGGCTGTTCTGAACAGTTTTATATTTTTTTCTATTTTTTATGGGGAGAAACAAAAAACAGGGAATTGTAAACAGCTAAACTGGAGCAAAAAAAATCAGGAAAAAATTAAGGCTTCTTTGGGCACTTGTGCTTATCACCAGCAAGGTTGATGAGTGTAATACTTTGCTCACCATATGTAATTGTTTTTCCACACAATATACAAACGATTTTGTATCCATCAAACTTGGTTTGTATGTTTGGGACCATCTGCCTTGCCTCTGGACCCGATGGAGTGGGTTCTTTGCTTGTTGAGGTTCTGGAAGACGATTGGGGAAGGTTTCTGCACAGTTCTCTCACCTCTGATGCAGAATAGTTGTTAGGATGCCTGTGTTGCATGTGGCGAATCATGGTGTAATTACCGATAGAATATTTTTTTGTAGGGTTCCCCCTGGAAAGTTCACAGCCACAGATCAGACAAGTCACTTTTGCTGCATTGACTTTCTTCTGGCCTCTTGGGAATTTAAAAAACTCCCACAAAATGTGCTCTTTCGGTTTGTAAGGGGGATTGTCTTCAGGCAGGAAAGTCCCCCTCTCCTCTCCTCCTCCTCCTCCTCCTCCTCCTCCTCTTCTTCACCACCAATGTGGTGTTGTGGTGGTCCTTGTGGTGGTGGTGGTGGTGGTGGTGGTGCAGATGCTCCTGCTGCTCCTACTACTGAAGCCATTTCTTAATGAATGGAAACAGGTCTTCCTCACTCAAAGAACAAAGTGAGAATGAGGAAAAAAGGTGGGGGCTTTCATCATTTGGAAAACAAAACTGTTCTGAACCAATGAAAAGTGTTATGTTCAGGTCACATGACCCGGGCTTTCATCATTTGGAAACCAAAAGTGTTCTGAACCAATGAAAAGTGTTATTTTCAGGTCACAGGACCCGACGCGCTTACGCTACGCGCCCCGCCCGGGGGAGCGTAGCGTAAGCGCGTCAGGACGCGCCCGGGGTCGCTTACGTAGCGCGATCGTATGCGCTCGGGCGCTTCCGGGTGCGTTTACGCCGTGCGTCATAAGACGCATCACGCGGCTACGCGATACGTCACGATGATGTTTTCGTTCGCGGCAATAGCGCTAACGGGACGCTCACCGGTACGCGCAACGGGGCGCAGCATAACTGCGCTTACCGGTGAGCGCATCGGTACGCGCCCCGGGAGCGCTCCGGGGCAATAAATAAATAAACTTAAAAAAATAGTATTACATAAATATACAATATAAAATTCATTATAAAAGATATTACATTTCATACCTATAGAGATTTTCTATTAAAAAACCTTTGAAATTCACTGAAAAAACCATAGGTTTCACACCAGTTATAGTTAGGAATTAGCATTTAGAAAACCTATTAAATTCACTGAAAAAACCATAGGTTTCACACCAGTTATAGTTAGCTGGAAATTTTACTCACATAAAACCATTGAAATTCCCACGTTATAGTTAGTTGGACTCACTATAACTTGCGCGTGCAATGCACTGCTGATGACGTCACATATTACATCACTCATGACATGGTCAGTGACAATACTCATGACATCACTGATGACACCATCCTTGTGACAGAGTGACAGACCTCCTTTCACTGTAATGTAACCCTTGAAACACATATTCAAAAATAGAAACTAAAATTTTCAAAAAAATGGAGATACCCATATCAGTTACAACAACCAATTCAGTAATTCCACCATCTATATACACATCCACTCATTCACAAACAGTTCTATATAGTCACTCATACATATACTCACTCATCATATGTAGTGATACACCTATACATCCTGTTACACACCGACAGTCATCCAAAAGTTACTCACACACATAATCACACATGCAAATAAACTATTGAACATCCATTTATTTGCATATAGAGCTATACACACACTACCACCTTACTTCTAAGGAAATGTACACATATTTATTCTCTTAAACAATCACTTATAGAAACACATACTTATTTAAACAGGAACTCTTACAATCTCTTACTCTCACATATACTCACTTATATACATCAATATTCACATATACTAGATTAAAACATATGTAGTTACTGATAAAGACACTAACATACACATATACACACTCATCCACCCATATAGTCCTGCACATATGCTGTCTTCAAAACACATACAAACAGAGAGTCAGTCACTCATGCATCTATGTGCTAAGTAATACCCCCACCAAACCATATAGACACTCATACTGATTTAAAAAAAATCTAATAACCCATATACATACACACGTAACTACTCACCAACCCATGCAGCCACTTATACACAAAGTGAAACACTAATCCATATATTTAAATATTTAAACATTACTCACTAATATATGTATTCACTAAGATACACTTAATAAGCCAGTTAACCAATCAAATTTTTTTTTTAAACATCCATGTAAACACTTATTTAAACATTTATTCTTCCATCAACTTTTACATATACATATATAACACATATTTATTTTTCGGAACGACACACATTCACTGAATGGTGTCATCAGTGATGTCATGAGTGATGTCACTGACCATGTCATGAGTGATGTAATATGTGACGTCATCAGCAGTGCATTGCACGCGCAAGTTATAGTGAGTCCAACTAACTATAACGTGGGAATTTCAATGGTTTTATGCGAGTAAAATTTCCAGCTAACTATAACTGGTGTGAAACCTATGGTTTTTTCAGTGAATTTAATAGGTTTTTTAAATGCTAATTCCTAACTATAACTGGTGTGAAACCTATGGTTTTTTCAGTGAATATATATATATATATATATGTGTGTGTGAGAGAGATTTCCTGCATTGTGGTCTGTGCATTGCATGAGGGAGACAAAGATGTCTGTGGAATGTGGCACAAGGGTGTCAATGAAGCTCCTTAACAATGTTAGAGGAGATGGCATGCTGGCTGGATCAGATGCTTTTTATTCTACCTGCCAATCGAATGTCTCCGGGGAACATCACTGGTGTGTCTTACGGCTCGTGCTCACTGATAGAGGTAAATTACGTGTTTTACATTTAACAAACTGTTCTTCGGTAGGGCTTACAGATGGCGAGCAATATTTCACTGTGCGATGACGCAAATAAAAATCAACAGGAGACGCCACGGCAAGTCCGGGGGTGATAATATCCTTTATTCACTTCGTTAAAACACAACACATTAACCAGATGCACAGTGTACTTGGCTACAGCCACAATAACAATTACAGTAGGCCATATGCTGCAGCTCTCAAAGGTTAGATTTACCCGCTCCACAGTAAAACAAAAGAGATCAATCACAATACTCTGCCAACATTCAACCACCAGGGGTGGACTTTGCACAATTTCTTGCTAAACAGAAGACATGTTTTTTTTTAATATGATCTATGAACGAAGTCCTCACAGAGATTTACAGCTGTAGAGTTGCCGGTTTTCTTAGGTCAGTTCTTGGTGCAATGAGCTCTTAAGGCTTTAGTGTCAAGTAGCCTTTATAGATGCAAGATTTAGGCCAACCAGTCAATAAAACGCTCAATTATCATAGATCCCCAAACAATCACACATTTGGGTAGAAGCTAGGAGAGTTGCTTCTGATTGTAACACTTTCAACAATATACTGAGTCCCACCAAGAGCCAGGCCAAGTGAGTTCCAATAAATGGTGAGGCAGAATTCCACAGTGTGCATTATATTACAGAGGAGTTATTGATGGTCTTCCTGCAGATGGTTATGAGGACTGGGGCCCTTTATTCTAAAAATATGATTCGTTTCTATATCGCCGCCTACATTGTGCCCCAACATGGAACTGACATGGCAAAGCCTTCAATTAGAGGAGGCGGGGTCACGTTACAAGGTTAAAGACCAACATGTCAAGCGTAAGCTTGGTCAGTGTGTCCACCTACTGCTACAGACAGCATGTTTGCCTAAGTATGTTTGCCCAGTGGCGTGACAAAGCCACCACAGGGGAGGGGGGGCACGAGCTCCAGGGGGCCCCCTCAGCACAGTAACCTAGCCTGAGAGCTCCTGAGTGAGTCTCTATGTACTTTGCGGGGGCCCCTCAAGTTTCTTTACGCCACTGTCTTTGCCTAGGCCCAGCAGAACTGCTGGCATGAAAGTGAAAGCTCTGAAGCAAGGTAGACTAAGGGTGAAGGATAAGAAGACTGAGGTCAGAGTGATTATGGATCTGAAAAAAAGAGTAGGCTGATTCATAGTATATTATTTGCATTTGTTAAATTTTGGTATACCATTTTACATTTTCACTCCAATCCTTAACCTACCATGAAGTTATCATCGTGATAATGTCATGTTTACATATCAAAACATTTGCCAACCTAACCAAGGAACTAGTAATACATTGAGGATGGAGGAACTGGGCGCCACAGGCTTGGAACAGTCCTATCACTAAAGGCTGGTCGATGTAAATAATTAGGATTACTAAAAAGTAATGTATTGGCAGTTATTTTCTCTTCGCTTGGTGTCATAGTAAAAGAAAAGTAGGAGGTAAACTGAAAGTCAAGCCCTATTTTCCATCTATATGTCGTGCAGGTAAACACAGTGCTATACCTGAAATAAGAGGTGTAAGGGTAGTGATGTAACTCTCCCTTTCTTCATTTGGTGGTAAACTAAAAATGCATACTTTTCAGTATATTAAACGAACTGGAAATATAACCTGCATGCAGTGGTAGCATCAGCCAATCAAACAAAAAAGCTCCCAGTTAACAAATAATGCCTTTCCGCTGACTTGTTAATTTTACCTGAAATGTTTTCACTAGTGCCTTGCAACACGAGATGAATAATCCAGTCAATTACTCTTCACCATGGATATTCTGGTATCTATCTCAAAACGTAGATACCCAATGTGATATTTAAAAATAATAGGGTTGGCAACTAAGGCCGGCCCATGTGCGGTCGCGCCCACCAATAATACCATTAATATACAATGAAGAGCTAGTTAGAAGGCACCATTGGGTGCTTACTTTACCTACAATGGTTGAAGCATTTACGGTTTTGCTTGTTGGGTCTCAGTCCAAGTGTCCTTCTCAAACAAAGCTGGATCTCGTATAGCAGGAGCAACGATGCGCAAAGATGGCGTCAGAGTAACCATATCCTCCCCCTTAGGCGACACTCAATCTTTCTCTTGCTCAGCCCCTCTATAGTTTTACTGACCTCATGGTACTAATGCGCCCTCAAGCAACCATACTCTGCATATAACACAAATTCTAATATAGTACATCTCGCAAATCACTGCTACCAAAATGCTTTCTGGGCTACTAGCTAGTATTTGATCTAAACCAAATAACCTTGCAAAATTTAGGAACAACTAAAAGAGAATCTTTTCAGAACTCTAGAAATATCGGAGCTCTAAAATTCATAATTCAGCAAACAAATAACTACACCGTCTAAAAAGAACCGACCCTCAGAACAGGTGACTCCCATTGTTCAGTGACCACATTTAACCACACCCATCAGACTAGCCAATGAAGATGCTGTGAAGTAGGATGTGTACTTTCCAAGGTGTACGTACGCGTGCCTACAAACATTCATTCAAAGTTGTGAACATGTTGATGAATTTGTTTTACTGGAGGTAGAGCGGTAGGAGGGGGCGATGAGAAAACAAATATATATATATATATATATATATATATATATATATCATGTGAACAAGCCTCTGAGGAGGCGAAACGTTATGGCGGTTTGCAACTAAATAAAGAAATTTGCAAAGAAACTTTGGTCCATGTCTGCGTTGCCGCGGTGGGAGATTGGATTCCCTCATCGCTGCTGTGGAAGTGGTGATATATATATATCTATATATATAGAGATATATATATTTAGATATATGTTTTTAAGAACAGTAGCAATGCTGTTTTTACTTTATTCACCCTAGAGCATTACAAACAGAACTGAATTCTATGCAGACCTTTGAGTCACGTCAGTGGCACCTTTAAAAAAATTCAAAACACATCTGGTTAGGCTGGATCACATTTGCGACGGCCTTAGACATGATGAGTAATACTGATAGATCTTTATTTTAAAAGGCGGCAACAGGATCCATAGCTCGAATGTGAACACTCGGCAGGCAGAACCAAGACAGCGGCAGTTCTCTGTTTGAGTTGTCATCATGAAACTTGATGTTCAGGAAAAATTCCCCGGTGTAGAGAAAGAGTAGGGCTCCAAGGCAGATAGACTTCTCTGTTGGTTTCACCTGGAGGAGAGAGGAAATACATCAGTTGCAGATAAGCAGGGCTGGAACACAACCACTTACTTAAATTGAAAACGTTGTCGATGTATGCTTCTCAACTTCATGAAACTGAAAATTCAACGCATTAAGCTAACGTTCATTACATATAAACCAAATGCAACATATTGCATTGCTATTGGCAAAGACAGAAAGTGTTCTTGAACACGCAAGAAGTCATTACATGAACATTTGAGTAGAATACGGATGTCCTCACTGACCCACGAAGATCAGGACCATGACAGATATTCAACATTATCCACAAGAGATATATATATTTTTTAAATGCTTCTAAATGGGAATCATTTACATAGTCAATTGTTATCCTCAAAATTTGGCACAGCCCCATCCCCCGTAGATCAACGATGGACACCTCTGACCTAGAATAAGCATCCTTTTGCCGCCAAGCATGGTTGAACCTACTCAATATCCCTAGTCTGGCCTGCTTCCTTCTGGTCTACAATTCTATATTTCTGGCACGTTTCCTGGATTCTCTGATGCTTACAGATCGATTTAAAAATCGGTCACCTGCGCTTGTGATCTCTCTCCTCCATGAATCCCAACAGCTGAAGACATCACCCATCCTTGCGGAAATGGAAATCAATCAGTTCAACTTCAATTATACACAGCTAACAGAAGTCTTTCTAAAGCAGACTTCACCGAAAGAGTAAGAGAAACATACAATTAAACAACTGGATTGTGTACAAAGTAACAAGAGTAGACCCCTTAAGTATGAAGAGTACCAGGTTATAAAGGCAACCTTGACTAAGTAATCGTGAGTGCACAGGCAAGGTTATCGCCCCAGCAACTGTGAGCGAAGTATACCTCTGCAAATTCAGAACAAATCTGAGCTTCTAAGTAAGTTCACACACATTGTGAGTGGGCACAATTTAGTACATGTGCATTTTTTAGGTTTCTTTTAGTAAATTGTTTTACTAGTAGAAAGTATCACAATAGCACAGATTATGAGATGTCTGAACAACAGACTGGATGGGTCGTGATGTCTTAGTAGAAGAAATAGTATTGACTCCCCCGTGAGAGGAGGGAATCTAACTGAGGTGCATGGCCTGGTTGTCATCTGATACATAGACAACTCTATCTCAAAGTTGGTGGCAAAGAATACATTCACCTCTAAGGAAAGCCATGATTGAGGTACAGGCAGGTAGGGATATATTTCCGGTTCCTAACCTGTCCCATAAAGCAACATGAATTAGCTCTAGGGCACACTCCTATATTTTACCAGCTTTCAATGCTTAACCAATGTAGCATACTTCCCAGCCTAGGTACTCACCAAAGACTACACCAAACACGGAGCTTGGTATAACATGTCTTTATTCGTCTGCGTGTAGCTGCAAACTCAACATTCCAAACCTGCATTCACTTATAGAGTCCATCAGGAGCCACAAGGGTTCCGTCATTTCTAAGTCACACAACACCACATCTCCCCCTCTGTTAAATGAAAAATGCCAATTGTTTACAAATATATTCACAATCGTAGCTCTTCAATAAGTATTCGTGGCCTTTTGATCACACACCCCAACCGTGTCTACAGAAACTGGAGACAGGGCGTAGAAGTGTCCATGATCTGCGTTAGCGATGTAGGGACACAAGCAGTCAGGGGGTTTTCACTTATCCTTTCAGACCCAGTCTCTACATTGACATCAGTGCCTAATGAGTGATGTGCCACATGTCAGAAATGCTATGAATCTCACACAATAAACTTCCCAGTCACTGACAAAGATCACACTTAGGGCTACCCGTCCTTTGGTAGCCTAGACAGTTTAGAGCCAAACCGAGGACAGGTGGCAGGTTACATAAAGTGGGTCATCCCCCCACCCACTGGCTGGCACTGGGGACAAAAGTGGCTACTTCAGACCTGTTCATCAGAACACAACATGCCTGGGGAAGATTCAGAACAAAGGGTGTCCTGCTGTCAGAAGAAGGAAGGCTGCATCTGCTTGTCTTGAACCCAGGCTCACCGGAAGGGACTTCAATGGTCAGTTGGGGGACCTCTTATTTGAGCTACAGGGACACAACTACCTTCCAGAGGCCTCCCTGCAACAAACCAGCTGACCAGCACCAACTGACATGCCTGAGTCCTGCTGCTGGCCTCTGTTGGACTGAGTCCTGATCCCCAAGAGGTGCCCACCAGGTTCTGGACCCTTGGTTGGCATCAGAGCATACTCCTCCTGAACTCAAGGCAAAGATACGCAAGTTTTGGGCTCCTAGCGACCTCTTTCTGCCAAGAACTGACCTCCTGCGATGTCCGCCAATGCAGAGCTCCAGCTGGGCCTGCGCTTTGCTGTGACAGCGGCCGTCCACAATGACCGTCAATGCAAAGTGAGACCTTCCCTTCTTAGCGACAGCCTGCATCAACCCCCAAGTCAAAGCTTCAGTGACAACAACTCTTCACACCAAAACAGCAACTGTTCACGATGCCCAACTTACTCCTCACAATGACAACTACCTCCTCACGGTACCCGCCAATGCAAACAGCAGCCCCTCGCCTGAACTTGGGAAAGCAACTCTTCAGTGGGACGAACCTGGTCACTGTATCTGAACTGGGCTTAATCGTGGTTGGCCTGAACTTGTGCCTTTACCCCGGTGCAGTGAAACCACATTACGGCGAGTGGCGCTTTATGCTTTTTGGTGCTATTTTCGCCACCAACTTTAAAAACTCATATCTTCAGTGTTACTGATAGGATTTTTGTAATTTTGGTGCACATTTATTTTTTAAATTTTACTCTATTGTTCTAAACTGGTCTTTGATTTTTCTGGCATTGTGTTCTCACTTTATTTTTGCTTGAGTGCTGCATAAATACTTTCATATTGCCTCTAAGTTAAGCCTGACTTCTTTGTGACAATTTATGTTAGGAGGATGAGTAGAGCGTGCTTAGCAGCTGAGGGGTATCCAAGCACTGCATGCTACCAGAGGACAGAAGTATATAGTGACTTTTGTGGTTCACCTTGACAAGGATTGTCTTTGTTATTTGAATGGGGCTTTTATCACCCTCCCCCACCCCCATTCACTGAGTGTGGAAGAAAAACAGTGAATTTAATTGCATGCTGTAACATTTCGAATAAAGAATATTAAGTCTTTGTGACCTGAAAATATTTCAATACCCAGAGACAAACATAGGATACGGCACAGGAAGCCTACGCAAAAATAAACTTTGTGCGCATTAAATAATTATATATACACCCGCAAACGCTCAATTTGACAACTTGTAAGTGAAAAAACTGCAGCTAACAGGCAAATATCGGAAAGGCTTAGTCAGCCTCATCCGTGTTGATTCTGACTGCAAAAATCAGTGCGGATGCTGTCCACTGCCTGGACACATCTGCTTTGCTATAGTTAATGTCACCGTGACCCTCACTTGTGTATAAGGAGTTGATACAGAAATTTGATTTGAAACTTAACTACTGCATTTCACTCCAGAAGGGTATTAGATCATATTTATAGGATGGGAACAGATTTATACTTCCACACTCGCATCTTGTTTCTCGGAATGCTAAATAGGCCGACAGATTGTTTAATACTCCTCCCTTAACAGTCCGCGTTAATGTCCTTCTACCCGTCTCCCGGACAGAAGGATTTTAGCATCACAAAGTTGCTGCAGAAGAGTAGATTTTTAAAAATCAAATAAAATGGACCAGCACAGACTGGAGCACTGGAGTTGGAAGTTGGACATGTAGAATGAGCACTCTAATCATGGAGGTAGGTGAGGTAGCCATCAGTTTATGTCTACCCCACATCTCTGCCTCCTAGTTTACGATGATCTGAGGCTTAGAGGGTAAAGCGTTAAGTGAATAACCATGAGTCATTCCAACAGACTAACTCTGTGGGTGCTGCCAATCTATCACTATCAGCTGTGCTGAAGAGTACTCTTCTTGGGAAATGGTTATTATCCTGGTAGGCATGAGGGATGGAGGTGTTCTTTGCAGCTTGCATACACAATATGAAGCATGAAATTGATGCTAGGTGCTGGCCACTGGCCAGAAAACATCTGGCAGAACTTAGTGCATTGAGCAAAGTGGAGGATCGAAGAGAACAAAGTGGTCGTCAATTTCAAGGTCTACAAGGTGCATTGCTCTGACCACAAGCAGAATGTAAAAGTCTTTGCATATAAGGGATATTCTAAAATTTCTAGGATGTTTGGCCTCTACCATCACGCTGATGGAAGCAAGACTAATAACAGAGCTTTACTGAGAGAACACAAAGTGCCTACTTGAGTTGTTCCCTTTAAATGCACAACGCATTCTTCAGTGAGGGAAAGATACATTGATGTTTATTTGCTACCGCCTTACCTCATGCTTTGCTACAGTATTTATCACAAGGTTTAAGTTGAACAAGGGAAAGGACAAGTGCGTACTTGAAGCAAATCTTAGGAAACTGTCCACCGCCCTTGGTCATTGAGATGGATTGCAACTAGCCAACTTCCGGGCCTAAAAGGACAGAAAGAGACATACCGCAATAGGCATGATTCATCAAAGTTGCTTGCCTGCCTGGGGACAATCAAACGGAGTGTTTCAAGTATAAAACAATGGAAGGTTGAGAGATCCATTGAAGACCATAGTGTGGCTCAGGGCCAGTATTTAAACAATATTATCTGGTGGTGGTGGGGCCTCTCAAGCAGTTCTTGAACAGGGTGGAGTCAGAGAGTCCCAATATGAGGGGCCTACTATATCCCTGCCAATAACTACCTGGGAGTGCAGTCCCTCTTTGAAAATATTGCTATTTTAATCAGACCCTTAAAATATGGGTTGAGATTCAGAAACCTGCTTGCTACATGGTGTGTTACATGAAGTATATCTGTCGGGTTTGTTTTGGTGATAAGGCATTGTCATTTTGTCCCACTGGAATGAACTGCAATAAACGTATGGTTTTGAGGGTCACAAAAAGGAACCAGAATAAAGGGTGGTAACACATTTTGGTCACAATACAAATCACTTGTTTATAGTACTATACTACTTTTAGGAATTGTGTTTTTTAAGGTGATTTTACCCTATGAAAAATGCTGAGCCTCTGTTGTTATTTGATGAACAATGTTTGAGAGAAAAAACGTTTTCTCCCATGATTTTCTCGTAGAATTTATAGAAGGTGCTCCAGAAGCTAAAACGAGAACCTATTTTCTAAATATTCACAAATATCTTCCTCAGATATGTGAGAATGTGAGACAAAAAGCCTAATTTTCTGAGTAAAACGTGTACTTCCAACAGTAGCAGCAGTTTTTCAGTTGATTCCTCAGTGTTCTACTGCAGATTCTAGCTAGAATTCTAATGAACAACTAATACTAACACTCTATTTTCATGACAAATGTGAGGCACACCTGAAGCCATGTTGCTGCAATCGGAGCCATAGAACGGAAATGATTTCCTAAGAGTGGACTGCAATAAATTAACAAAATGAGAAGTTTCATTTTGTGAAAGAAATTATGTTTAGTGTTCTAGAATCTAAAGTAAGGACACATTTGCTCTAGCTTCTCAAATACCTTCCTCATCAAGCTGAGACAATAAGTCTGGCATGCTAAGTGAAATGTGTACTTCCAACACCAGCAGCTGACCGCCACTCCTCCCCCACACAGGTATTTACTGTAGCTTCATACAGAGTTCTAATGAACAACTAGAATGCTAATATTCTGTGCTCAAGACAAAAGTGAAGAACTCTTGAATGTCATTCTGCTGGATTATGAGCTGTTGAACTTGAAGCTTTTCTGTGGAGCAGGCTAATGTACATGGACATTGAGGTGTTCATGCAGATATGAAACCAACTGGTTAGACATGTGAGGGGAGGTATGGGTTTTTAGTTATTGGAGGCAATATATATTTTTTAAGGGGTTGAAAATAGATAGAGACATCCCTATCTAAGTCCAAAAATTCCTTTCCACGTTTATTTACTCAGGATACCAGTCTTTTCTGTAGCTATCTTACTAACTTTAAAACAGTCATATTTTTTTATATATTGAACAAGTTTTTATTCGTCCATATGAATGTACGCGAGTACCTTTTTTAGAGGTGCAGAAGTTACTTACACCCAGATCTTTTCCCAGTTGCCGTATGGACATTTCATTTTTAATCGTTTTACTTTTCACTAATTACTCTTGCTGTTAATTGCATCTCCCTGCACAAATGTGCACAAGCTCCAAAATCATTTTTAATGGGTATTAACTACAAGGAAATGATACAACATATTTAAAAAGCTATATTTATTGTCTATATAAATATCTTTTTGCATACCTTTTACGCCGCTACATTCCAAGATAATTACAACATTTTAAAGTAATTAACATTGTAAATTAGACAAAACAATAAGGTACTATTTTAAAACACAGTGAAAACTGTCATAGACTACACAATTACTGGGAAGACAAATATAGAATACCGGAACATGGAAAATAATGTTCTCGGGAACTCATTTATCTCCGGAACGTGATGCAACAGAAATATGAAACATTTTCATGTAGACTTTGAGCCTTTTGTACAGGAGAGTGAAGGATTCTAAAGCTGTCTACTTCATCAGCATGTCTTCCACTTCAGACACAGTTTGCGATAAAGGTAAAGATTCTAGTTCGTTATTAGAACTCTGTGAGCTGCACAGGCAGCTGTTATGAAAAGAAGGTGTAGTGATATATAGGTTGATACCGTAATGAGGATTGTTTCAAGTATTAGCTATGAATCTTCTGGGTAGATATTGACAGGCTTAGAGCCAATCGTAGCATGTGTGGTAGTGTACAGCTTTCTGATTTACAATGGCTGATGCAAACTTTCTGCTTGACCCCAATATTTATCGCACTCAATAACTTCCTGGTCTCAAATGCCATTTACAACATTATGATAATCATTATTCTCTTTTAGAAGTGGACTCTCCTTTAGAGTGGGGTCTTTTATTTACATCTTCATAAAATATTGCGGTCCTGAAGCTGGTCTCCTGGATACACACCATATGAGACCGAAACATCAACGTGAAGCCCTTCTCTCCTTTGGATCATTCACAAATATCTTGAGACGTTCTTTTTTATTGTCAAAATGGATATTCAAATGTTTTCATGAGAGTGGGTTATTAGTACAATGCCAGATGTGAAGGAGAAACAGAACGAAGTTCTTTGGACAACACATTGTCGATTTACTATATGTTATCATTTTCTTTGAACCCCTTAATTTTTTCTCTGTTTGAAGCTAATATAATTTTCAAACACATAGATGCCTGTCTTTGTGTTTCATTCAGCACCTTACTGCTTCAAATTTGAAATAAATTAATTTATGATGTCACCCTAGGACATTCCCAACTATCTTAAATAATATAATGGCTTTCTTTGAATGACTCCCTTGTTGAGAACTTGCCTTACCTGATTATTGATACCCAAGCCCAAAAGAGAATATAGGCGTGCCCTTTTGCATAGTACACATCTTGCATTGCCAAGCACCTCTTTTCCTAGACCACATAACAGTCCCAGGGTTGTGTATTCATGTGGTTCTCTTCTGCCACCTGGCTATTAAAAGCCAGATGGGGAAGAATTGATTCCTCCCACTCTCCCTTTGTTGTTGCTGCTCAGTGTGGGGAGCAGAGTCAAGAGCGCAGGTGCCTCAGAGGGGGGCACTTCCTCACAGTACCCTACAGCTCTGCCCCGGGATGGCTTCTCATGCTTTGTGCTACTACATCAGCGATCCATCAGTTCTACAAGTGTGCTTCATGTCCCTCCTCCCCCTCTTGCCCCCTTAGAACCCAATACCAAACGGGCTCCTTGTCGTTGCGGGTATCCTACCTCCCAGAAACTCGTAGAACTGTTAGTAAGCTGTGCACAAGTGACTGGCTATTCTCAAGATACCACTGTCCACATTGCCTAAATTTTTGTGGGGTTGTTGCATTGGGCTCCTGGTGGTATGCTCCAACTACCACAGGAAGTTTTCCGGGGTGTCCTGGTACCTAGGAATTATCATTGAGGGTTTTCTGATATCTTCCACAGTCTCAGACACGGCTGCTTTCTGATCCTAAGCAGATGTTAACTGTAGGGCTCTGGGCTTACCCCCCTGTCCTGCCCTGCCCTGTCAAGCCCCTGTCCTATGGTCTCTTTAGCTGCTTGGACGTTCCTCAGGACCTCCACAACAGACATCCGGCCCTCTTCAGACATCCAGGTCTTCTCAATATTTTGCAGGATAACTCTGTGTCAAAGCTAGAGTCCACAGTGCCCCGCTCCTCAAGGCACAATCATAGGGCCAGTCCTACAGAAGCCCAGGAAATCCCCCCAAACAGAATCCATAGTGCCCCATTCTCCAGGCACTATAAGAGGACCAGTCCAACAGTGGTCCACGGGACTCATTCCTTCAGGATATCCCGCAAGGTCACCATTTACTGAGCCGTGCAGTGAGACAGCTGGTGCAATAAGCCCTGGAGAAAGTCCACAAATGTTTAGCATGCAAGCCAGGGGTCCCAGACTCCTGTCAGGGCGGGTCGCCTGAGGCTGGTTGTACCTTTGTGTTTCACAAGCTTCATATCAGTTCTCTGGGACAGAGCGGAAAGTTGAAAAGGGAAATGCATTTTTTTAACTGTATTTATAACTTTTATTTATGGAAAATCAGATGCAAATGAATACAAAACAGCAGTCTGCATTATATGATGATGCAATATGAATGACAGCGAGACATGGAAGAGGTGTGGCGCCGCGGCCAGGGCGACTGACGCTGGAATCTGGGGACCACGGTTCGATCCCCGGCTCCGGCGGCAGGTTAGCCCAGCACCATGTGACTCTGGGCAATAGCTCGCTTAATCTTCCCGACGGCCCCCAGCGCCTAGAGACCCTTACGGGTGATTGTGCGCTTTACAAATGTGGACTTTACTTTACTTTACATGCGCAAAAATTACAAAAGTAGCATAAATAATAGCCCAACACGGGGACTCATGTCAAGCACATACAGTATTTAGTATGCAGCCGAGACATAACAGTGTTGCCTATCAGGTGACCACAAATCCCCAAGTGGAGGGGTAAGGCTCTAGCGATAGGAGTGAGAGGTCAATGCATATCATAGCAGGTACACGTCAAGGAGTGAGCTCTTCCTCATCCAGTACAGCCTTCTTCTGCAAAGACAAGTAATTAATAAAGGGGTCCCAGATTCTATTTGGTCACTCTGGCATCAATTTGCAATATGCCTCCAGCTGCCTCTTGGCAGTAGGATACATCCTGCAACCAGCAGTTAACCTGGGGAGTGGGGCTCAGGCCCCAGTTTATGACCCCCTTTCGCTTGGCCACGAGGAGCAGCATAGGTTTCAGCCTGCGGATAACCGGTGCGACCTCCCTAACGGATCCCAACAGAGCGATCTAAGTAGGCAATCGTCAGTGATTTGTTCAATAAAATGGAAAATCTCAGTCCAGAACTGGGCCACCCCCAGGCATTCCCATGTATGGCAGAGCAATGTGGCCTCGACAGCTGAACATTTGAAACAGGGGGCATCCTTGTTGAGACCCATCTTGTATACTTGAACAGGTGTGCAGTACAGCCTCGGTATAAACTTTATAAGCAGGAGTCTTAACCTGTAGTTCAGCGAGTGACCTGGATTGGGAGCAGCAGTAGCGCCACTGTTCCTCCATCGACTGGGGTCCCAGGTCGGCTCTCTACGCGGACCAAGCCTTCAGGGTACATATAGAGGCCTTCTGCTGCATAGTGGTATGTAGGTGTGTGATACGTTTATGAGAGGACCAGTGTGTTATGAGAGTATCCAGAACATGGAAGGTTGGAAGGGAGGGGCCTCCGTAAAGTGGCATGTATTGCTCGGAGCGCCACCCTGGGTCTGTGATACAGGCATACATGAAGAATGGAGTGTGGTGGGTCCTCTAGGATTTTCAGGGATATGATGAAATGCCTTTTCAGGTATAAGTATACGAACGTATGGAGCTGTAACTGTAGACACGTGCCATGCTCACTAGGGATGGTAAGCATGGGCTTCCCTGCCACGTATAGAGAAGCAAGCTGAGAACGTATATGCAGTCATTCCTAGGCCCCCACAGTGCATACTACGGTACCAACCACCCTACGTGGTCGTCTGCTAGGCAGGAATGGGCAGTGTCCAGAGGGCAGGAGGACGGCCATCTGTCTCAGTGGCCAGTTGTGGCTGGAAAAGTGGAGGGTGAAGCCAGAAATGTGCAAACTAGGCTTTGGCACACAATAGTGCAGTTCCAAATTATGCGCACAGATGCCGCCCTGATCAAAGAGGGGGGTCAGAGTTTCCCAAGCAACACTGGGCTGCTTACTTGCCTAAGCCAGGACTATGGGATTGGCACATAGGTGCCTAAAGAATTGTACGCTGAGGGGAAGGGGAATATTTATGAACAAATACAAAAATGTAGGCAGGATTACCATTTTTACCATTTTTACAATGGCCACCCTACCTGCCATAGGCATCAATAGTCAGGACCAAGCCTGGATTCACTCCTCCATCCAGAGAATCAATGCACCATAATTTACCCTCAAGAGTTCATCTCCACTCCCTCTGAGCTAAACTCCAGGAAGCAAACTGGATCCATTGCTCACTGCATCGGGTATTAAGAAGTGAAAGATCCTGGAGTGAGGGTCAGGGGAAAGATGGTAGACTAAAACTAGTTAATAGAGTTCCCCGATAGCCACCAAATGTAATAAATTCTGATTATGGGAGAGGCATTGGTGTGTGGGTTCGGGACACATGACATGACATCGGCATTCATAGAGACCAATATCCATCTGGAAATGTGCAAGAGGTCACTATGAGAGTGGCGTTGTCTGAGCCGTGCCGCCAGTGGTTCCATTGCAATGGAAAATTGGATGGATGATAGCAGACCGCCTGGTGCCACGGGCCATAGAAGAAGAGGAAATCATGCCATTAATGTGGAGCCGTGCATTTGGGTGCCTATAAAGCAGTTTAATACATCAGATAAAGTGAGGGTTACGCCAAAGCGCTCAAAAAGCTGGAAAAGGTAGGCCCACTCCAAGGAGTCGTAGGCTTTAGTGGAGTCCAGGAGGATTGCCTCCGCAATGAGTGGGTTATCAACAGAGTGAAGGAGTGTGAACACATGGCATTGACTGTGAACAGTAGAACGGTCCAGAACAAAGTCTGATTGGCACTGTAGCACCACATCAGGCAGGAATCAATGTAGCAAATATTTTGTCAACTTTGATCATC
Organism: Lissotriton helveticus; assembly: GCF_964261635.1. NCBI lineage: Eukaryota > Metazoa > Chordata > Amphibia > Caudata > Salamandridae > Lissotriton > Lissotriton helveticus. The sequence goes on along the minus strand of NC_136063.1, from coordinate 207,059,561 downwards.
AAGAGTTACTCTTACGATTCACATCCATCAGGCGGCTTCCTGTGCTTCAGGATTGTCACAATAACAATCTCACATAGGGAGGTGGCAGTATGTCTGTCTGTCTGTACAGTTTCCTCACAGACAGCCAGCATTTGATGGTAAGTACTTTAACATATTATTTGTAAAGGAATGTGATGATTCCCTACAGGCCTGGTGCTCTGTATCCAGGCATTTGTCGTATGGTCTCTACTATGTTTTCACCAGAAAATGGCACATCCAGATATTGTCTGTGTGAGTCCTCTATCCAAAGAATTTGTATTAACTTGAAGAACTTGCGTAGGTTGGTAGAATCAGGGGTCATACTTGATTTGTAAAGGTCAGTCTAGTAATGGGACATAGTGGATATTATGCCATCTATGGTATTGTACAGATGGCATCTAGGTGTTCCACGATGTAGACACTGGCCCATGGTTTACGGAGTATTCTGGCAAAGGTCTTGCCTGCCCTATCATCCTCCCCATACCATCTGGCGACGGCCTCTATGCCAAGGGAAAGGTTGATGCCCATCCCTATGTTGCTGTCGGAGAAGTTTCAAAATGACAACTCCTTCAAAAATGGTGACACATTTCTCTCGCTGATCCAAGCTCGGTCTACTATAGGCTGAATTGTTTCCTCCAAGACTTCACAGAAATGCAATGCCATGCCAGGTTAGCAACCCTACCTGAGCAAAATGTTGGTTTTGGATTCTTACCTTGTGACCATAGTTCCCTCTAAACAGCGTGCCTGAGTTGGCGCGCACACTTAGATATGTCTCCACGTAGAGACCTACAAACACAGCACATCACAAAGGATTTCTCTGCACTTGTGTAGTGCCTAATTGGAGCCTTTGAAATGCAGCAGAGTGATTAAGCTGCACTGCTAAATGCATTTTTAAAGATGTGTTTTTGTCTTTAAAAATGCTAATCGAGGAAGTTTAAACACCTGCAGTGAAGGACAGTCCAAAAGCATCAAGAGAGTAGTCAGAGAGCCTTCACTGCAGCCCCAGAGTCCAATCTGAAGCATACATTGGGAATTGTGGCAGTTCTAGACATTAATACACAAAAGTGGGCTGTCCCTTGAATCAATTCCTATGTTTATCCACAGAGTTCTGTAAAGATGCACTACCAGTGGGGGCATCTTATAAAAGGTTATGGACTGGCCTCACACACCGCCCGGTGTCATTAGAGGTTAACACTATTTGGAAAAAGGGATCAACTTATCAGTACCAGTTCAACACCCGAACACAGCAATAAACAACAGAAAGAGGACCAGTCAACCTTTGCAAAGGGCCCTCCGCTGTATGACAACGCGCGTCAACGCATTTTTAGGAACTTCTTATCTGTTTACACTAGAAACAATCCTTTTTTGTTAAAATCTGCAGATTATGCAGCAGATGATGGATTATGTGACAAATGTGGAAAATCCATAAATATGCAGAAAATACTGCAACTGAAAAATCGCATAATTCCTGTTGCCCTGCTTATAGTCTGCAATTGCTTAGAAAAACTCAAAGCACCAGAATCCTTTACAGTGTTCTTTCTGATTTCTAATGAAATTGACATTTGTGAGAGAGAATCAACATATATTTTCAATCACATTAGTTATTCTATAACTTTATGAACACTGGTTATGAGCTTTTGCGCACTGTATCGGTTATGGTGTGAAGCAAAGGGAAATGACTATCGACCAGATTCATTCACTGGGAAAAGTTTTGTCCGATGACATATGCCTGATCTGTTTATTATAAAAAGTTATGACAAAGGCAGTAGGCCTAGCTTGATTATTGTGAGAATCATTTGTTAAAGCCAATAGGCCTATACTGGGAATGGTTATAGTGCTTACATGGGATTTCACGGAATACTGTAGTAGGCAAGGATTTTGGTATTGGTGACTGTTAGAAATGGGATTTCTGGTTGGCTAAGGTTTGCGCCAAAGTCAGGCAGAAACCACCACTCTAGTCAGGGCAAGGGAGATCCAAAGATAACCCCTGCTCACCCCCTTGGTAGCTTGGCACGAGCAGTCAGGCTTAACCCGAAGCAATGTGTAAAGTGTTTGCGAAACACACAAACAGAGCAGCAACACACTAGGCACACCACAAAAAGGAACTCCACGCAAGGTTATATATAAAAATAGCCTTTGTATTACCATAAACACATTAGATCATAATCATACATATACACTGTGCCAACTGGCACTGGGCAGTATTAACAGGGGATTATATACACATGACAGGGCCATATGGACCACCGTCAGAATCAGCACTTAGTAGAAATAGTGGATGTAGAATATAGAATAACTGAAGCACAAAATAATAATTGTAGAACACAACCAGTAACCACTGGTAAAAGGTAGGAACACACTACGCAATACTTACCACCTTAGGCATAGGCCACGCTGTGAAACATAAACTGACTAGCATAAACCATACCAGGCAAAACAACCTCCTAATCATAAAACACATTTAGAGGTATAGAACAGGCATAAAGGCATTGCGCATTAGCCATCACATTTAGGCATAAACAGTGTGCCCCAAGCGAGGGCACAACACATGAAGACTGTCCACAGGCAAACTGGCCTCTCACAGGGCGCCAACGCCCTATGTCCACAATAGTCAGGGATGGCTGCCCATGCAGCCAAAAGCAACCGCGCAAAAGAACAGGCCTAAACGTGGCAACTGCCCACTAATTGCTGGGCAGCTGTATAATCACCAAGGTGGGCACTGGCACCCTCGGTCCACCAACAGTCAGGGTGCGCTGCCTAGGAAGCTAATGCAAAGCGGACAGGTGCACAGCCTAAACGTTGCAGCATGGACACCGGCGGGCCCCCTGAGCCCCTCACAGGGACTCTGAATTAATTTCTGCAAAAACCGTGCAGCTGCCCACGCTGGTGCAGCTTTGACTCTATAATGGCCCTGGCACTACTGTACCCCTGACCCCTCACTGGGGCCCTCCGAATCAATTAGGGGCACCGTGGCAGCTGCCCGCTGCTGAGTGGGGCAGCTGGTACAAAAAGAATGGCACTGGCACTGCGAGTCGTCCGAGTTCCTACCCGGGACTCAATACTGCAGAAAAGAACTGCTAAAACGTTGCAGGGGGGGCTTCACAGAGGCACTGCAGAGCCTCTGTGAAGCCCCCCCTCCTCTGGGACTTTCAACTATGCCGCCTCCCGATCGGCCCCACTCACCGGTGCTTTGGCTGCTCCTCCGGTGGGGGTTAACTCACTCCCTGGGATCTTGGGCAGCTGCACACGGGGCTCTCTTCTCCACAAGGGAGCCCCACAAGCCACTGCAGCACTCCTCCGTGCCTCACTCGGCACCACGGGGCTCTCCATTGCTCTCTGGGCCCTGGGTGCAAACGCCGCCCTTGTGCTTGCTTCACTTCTGTGCACAGGACCGCAGGCTAGGCTCCCGTTCGCTTCCTGTTTCTGCTGATGGCCCCGCCCACGTCTTATGCAGGGTTGCCTGACTTCCTGTTTAAGCCGGGCCATGGCGGTGCTTCTTCGGGTACGGCGATCACGAGGGGTGGGCTCCCTCTTCTTGGAGTACAAAGTCCCTGGTGGGGTGGGCACCCGCTAGAGGTATAAACAGCAGTACAAGGTCCCTGGTGGTGTGGGCACCCGCTAGGGATATTAAAAAAGGCAAATATGGGGGTGGGCACTCGCGCCGAACTCGGTCAGATTGCGGGGAATCTCCACGCTGGGGATTCCCTTTTGGAAAGGATTGCAGCGCCTTACTGCCAACAAAGTCGGAGGCGCTGCTCCTTGGTCAGGACAGCAAAGCTCTCTTCACGAATACAAGAGAAGCGCTTTTCAGGCAATAAAGCGCAAAGTCCTAAGGAAGTCTGCCAACATGCAGGGGGGGCAAAGGCTGGGCCCAGGGGCCAACTCACAGGGTCCCCCAGCAGGGAGGCAGTCCCCAGTGGCGGTTCCTCCTGGTGCCCAGCAGCAGCAGCAGCAGGCCCCCTCAAGTCAGGAACAAGAGAACCCCTTACATGGGGTCACAGCCCCTTCTTATACACACATTTTCTTTGTCACAAACTGTAGGGCAAGGGGAGAACCAGTTACAACTGGTTCTGGAGCACTTTGTTTTGCTCAGCCCCTCTCCCTATACACAGGATAGGCTAGGGACATCAGACGCACCACAGGAGGTGGAGCCAGCATTGTGTAGGAAAGGCACAGCCCTATTCAGGTCCCAGGTGCAACTCCTCCCTCCCATCTACATGCAGATCTCCCTATTCACCATCGGGCAGACTCATCCTGGCTCCTGAAGCCAACCACACCAGCCAGCCCCTGTCACTCACAAGCCAGACAGGCAATTCACACAGAAATGCCAACTTCTAAAAGTGGCACTTCTCCACTAGACACAATAAATCTGCATACACCATTGTGCAGCATTTATTCTCACGAGTTTGCACATACCAAACTCACCCCTGCACTCCTCTCACACCAGACATTACCATGGACACATATCACCCCCGTGCATTCCTATGGGAGGGCAGGCCAATCTCACCACACGCATTCAGATTGCGCACGCACTTTACACTGGGACACAGGGTTAAAGTGCGCAGAAGCCAAAACCAACTAATATCAGGTCACATTTAAAAGCAAAAAGTTTAGGGGTGAACCTGCCAAAAGGGCCAAGTCCAACAGTGACTGACTCAAAGAAATTGTGGACATAGAAGATCTGCACTAAGATAATCTTTGTTAGGTCTTCTTAAGGGGAATTTTTTAGTTTCTTAGGCAGCTGTAATTTTGTATATATTTGCAATTTTACTGATGTTTGCCTTGTAGTAAGGTGTGTGCACAGTACAGCTGGCCTGCCTCTATTACAGTGATGAGCCAATGACAAATGTTATGGACCTCATTGGTTCACTAGGAAAAGTTATTACATATGCAACAGGCTGCTCTATCTCTTATGAAACGTTCTGACACAGGCTCTAGACCTGATTTATTTATTATGAAACGCACCTGTTAAAGCCAATAGTCCTTTAACCCGTTGCCTGAGGCGCAGTGCGGGTGATTTATGGAGTGGGCGTGTTTCGGAAGGCCCCCGGCCGTCCTCCGCACACGCCCAGTGTGATGTCGGACGGCCAGGGGCCGTCCGATGCACCGAACGGGTTAAGGTGGATTGTTCTTGCACCATGTTAAAGTCTGCAGACGTATTTTGTTACATGAAATCCAACAGATTCATTTTTAGGCAAGACTTTGCGCTTATTACCCTTTGGACAAACCTTAGGGGCCCACCATTTGCACTGTAATAATTCTTTCTAGAATCTCTACAGAAGGTTTGACAGGCTTAGGTGTCTGAAGAATGTTGTAATAAAAGAGCATATATACCACCACTATATGTAATAGTAGTATATATACCACTTCAGTCATTGAATCTCTTGCCCTAGAGTTACATTTGTCGGTTCACATGCGCACAGCCACCTGAAAATTAGTGCATTTCCGTGCCAAGGCTGGTGGGCCAGTCCTTTAGTTTTCCATGCTCTAGTTACATTGCCCTTTTCATTTCCTTCCTTCCTTCCCTCTTCTCTTTTTATTTTAATGATTAAAGCCTGCTACACCTCCAAAGACAGTTCTAACTCGCTTGCTTGCCGCTCAGTGCAATGTACCGCAACAGGTACAGCCTCTGCATCTAACCACCTGACCATCATGGAAGAATATTGTCCATAGGGTTTTATTGATCTTAACATTGCAAAATGGCCAACATGCTGGTTCTATATGTGGAAATGAGATGCAACTATAAAACAACAAACTATGTACAGTACCACTGAAAGACGACCACCTGTTGCTGTGTTTGATTTTGTTTCTGCAAGCATATGTCTACCATTTATAAGTGATAGCATGTTTACTATTTTCTGTTTTTATTCCTATAATTTCTTGCATATGTTGCTGAGTTTGTGCATGCATTTTTTATTGTGGTAGTTTAAATGGGTGGATATAAGAGTGACTCAGTGATGAATGAGTGCAAGGATGAGTGACAGAATACATGTATGATGACTTATTCTGCACCTAAACTCATCAATGGCTAAGGAGACACTTTTATATATAAGCAAGACCGATTGCTAATGCTTGTTACCAACCTTCCATAGGTGGCTAGTCGATCTTCCTAGTTGCACATCTCATCAATCGGTTGCACATGCAAGCTAGAAACATGTGCACGCAAACATTCTGTTGCCGTGCACGATGAAGAAGAATTAGAGGGAGCATTGCTTGTGACTGAAGTGAAAATGGAGGGTGGGACCTTGACAAACTTCTTCAACTGCTTATAGGCTCTAATCACAGTCATAAACTATCTTGTTCCTCGATGAGGTTCTTGCCTGGCTCTTTTAATAACAATCACTCAATTGGTGTCTTATGCACGGCATTAGTGGTCCCCGTCTGGACACTGACAACACACTGATTTCATGCAGTTATCACTTTTTCAGAATTTGCTCCATATTGCAGCTACCGCAATAATACAACAATCCAAACATTCGGAATAAAATTCCGGTGAAAATATTGTCTAAAATGCATCTGCCATGATCAACCTCAAAAATGTCCATCTTTGTGCAAACACAAACGATGAAGAGACATATCGCAAGCTTGTGTCCTCTGTTCAGCGCTCTGTGGCTCTCCCGCGAGATTTAGCCCTAAATCTAGCACTACATACAAACACACGCGTATACTTGACCTATCTCTATAAAAACAGCACAACTTAGTTACTGAACTTCAAATGGTCAAAGACATCTTAGAAAAAATGTACTACTAAAACAAGCAAACTCATCAGAGGACTGCTCGAGGATCTCAGAGGGCAGCTACTCTCACCAGAGGACTGCTGCAGGACCTCAAAGAACAACTATACTCACAAGAGCATTGCTCCAGGACCGTTAGAGAACAGCTACTCTCACCAGAGGACTGCTGCAGGACCCCAAAGAACAACTATACTCATAAGAGCACTGCTCCAGGACCGTTAGAGAACAGCTACTCTCACCAGAGGGCTGCTGCAGGACCTCAGAGAACAGCTACTCTCACCAGAGGACTGCTGCAGGACCTCAGAGAACAGCTACTCTCACATGAGGACTGCTGCAGGACCTCAGAGAACAGCTACTCTCACCAGAGGACTGCTGCAGGACCTCAGAGAACAGCTACTCTCACCAGAGGACTGCTGCAGGACCTCAGAGAACAGCTACTCTCACATGAGGACTGCTGCAGGACCTCAGAGAACAGCTACTCTCACCAGAGGACTGCTGCAGGACCTCAAAGAACAACTACTCTCACCTGAGGACTGCTGCAGGACCTCAGAGAACAGCTACTCTCACCAGAGGACTGCTCCAGGACCGTTAGAGAACAGCTACTCTCACCAGAGGGCTGCTGCAGGACCTCAGAGAACAGCTACTCTCACCAGAGGACTGCTGCAGGACCTCAGAGAACAGCTACTCTCACATGAGGACTGCTGCAGGACCTCAGAGAACAGCTACTCTCACCAGAGGACTGCTGCAGGACCTCAAAGAACAACTACTCTCACCTGAGGACTGCTGCAGGACCTCAGAGAACAGCTACTCTCACATGAGGACTGCTGCAGGACCTCAAAGAACAACTACACTCACAAGAGCATTGCTCCAGGACCGTTAGAGAACAGCTACTCTCACCAGAGGACTGCTGCAGGACCTCAAAGAACAACTACTCTCGCCAGAGGACTGCTGCAGGACCTCAAAGAACAGCTACTCTCACCAGAGGACTGCTGCAGGACCTCAGAGAACAGCTACTCTCACCAGAGGACTGCTGCAGGACCTCAAAGAACAACTACTCTCACCCGAGGACTGCTGCAGGACCTCAGAGAACAGCTACTCTCACCAGAGGACTGCTGCAGGACCTCAAAGAACAACTACTCTCACCTGAGGACTGCTGCAGGACCTCAGAGAACAGCTACTCTCACCAGAGGACTGCTGCAGGAGCTCAGAGAACAAGAGCATTGCTCCAGGCCCTCAAAGAACAGTTACACTCACCCGAGGACTGCTGCAGGACTTCAGAGAACAACTATACTCACAAGAGCATTGCTCCAGGACCTCAAAGAACAGCTACTCTTACCCGAGGACTGCTGCAGAACCTCAGAGAACAACTATACTCACAAGAGCATTGCTTCAGGATCTCAAAGAACAGCTACTCTCACCAGAGGACTGCTGCAGGACATCAGAGAACAGCTACTCTCACCAGTGGAATGCTGCAGGGCCTCGGAGAACAGCTACTCTCACCGGGGGACTGCTGCAGGACCTCAGAGAACAGCTACTCTCTCACCAGGGGACTGCTGCAGGACCTCAGAGAACTATACTCACAAGAGCATTGCTCCAGGACCTCAAAGAACAGCTTCTCTCACCCGAGGACTGCTGCAAGACCCCAAAGAACAACTATACTCACAGGAGCATTGCTCCAGAACCTCTAAGAACAGCTACTCTCACCCAAGGACTGTTGCAGGACCTCAAAGAATAACTTTACTCACAGGAGCATTGCTCCAGGACCTCTACGAACAGCTAATCTCACCTGAGGACTGCTGCAGGACCTCAAAGAACAGCTACTCTCACCAGAGGACTGCTGCAGGACCTCAAAGAACAGCTACTCTCACTAGAGGACTGCTGCAGGACCTCAAAGAACAGCTACTCTCACCAGAGGACTGCTGCAGGACCTCAAAGAACAGCTACTCTCACTAGAGGACTGCTGCAGGACCTCAAAGAACAGCTACTCTCACCAGAGGACTGTTGCATGACCTCATAGAACAGCTACTCCCACCAGGGGACTGCTGCAGGACCTCGGAGAACAGCTACTCTCACCAGAGGACTGCTGCAGGACCTCAAAGAACAACTACTCTCACCTGAGGACTGCTCCATGACCTCAGAGAGCAACTATACTCACAAGAGCATTGCTCCAGGACATCAAAGAACAGCTAGTCTCATCCAAGGACTGCTGCAGAACCTCAGAGAACAACTATACTCACAAGAGCATTGCTTCAGGATCTCAAAGAACAGCTACTCTCACCAGAGGACTGCTGCAGGACATCAGAGAACAGCTACTCTCACCAGTGGACTGCTGCAGGACCTCAAAGAACAACTATACTCACAAGAGCATTCCTCCAGGACCTCAAAGAACAGCTACTCTCACCTGAGAACTGCTTCAGGACCTCAGAGAACAGCTACTCTCACCAGAGGACAGCTGCAGGACCTCAGAGAACAGCTACTCTCTCACCAGGGGACTGCTGCAGGACCTCAGAGAACTATACTCACAAGAGCATTGCTCCAGGACCTCAAAGAACAGCTACTCTCACCTGAGGACTGCTGCAGTACCTCAAAGAACAGCTACTCTCACCAGAGGACTGCTGCAGGACCTCAAAGAACAGCTAATCTCACCAGAGGACTGCGGCAGGACCTCAAAGAACAGCTACTCTCACTAGAGGACTGCTGCAGGACCTCAAAGAACAGCTACTCTCACCAGGGGACTGCTGCAGGACCTCAGAGAACAGCTACTCTCTCACCTGATGACTGCTGCAGGACCTAACAGAACAACTATACTCACAAGAGCATTGCTCCATGACCTCAGAGAGCAACTATACTCACAAGAGCATTGCTCCAGGACCTTAAAGAACAGCTACTCTCTACCAGAGGACTGCTGCAGGACCTCACAGAACAACTATACTCACAAGAGCATTGCTCTAGGACCTCAAAGAACAGTTACTCTCACCCGAGGACTGCTGCAGGACCTCAGAGAACAACTATACTCACAAGAGCATTGCTCCAGGCCCTCAAAAAACAGGTACTCTCACCAGAGGACTGCTGCAGGACCTCAAAGAACAGCTACTCTCACCAGAGGACTGCTGCAGGACCTCAAAGAACAGCTACTCTCACCAGGGGACTGCTGCAGGACCTCAGAGAACAGCTACTCTCTCACCTGATGACTGCTGCAGGACCTAACAGAACAACTATACTCACAAGAGCATTGCTCCATGACCTCAGAGAGCAACTATACTCACAAGAGCATTGCTCCAGGACCTCAAAGAACAGCTACTCTTACCCGAGGACTGCTGCAGAACCTCAGAGAACAACTATACGCACAAGAGCATTGCTTCAGGATCTCAAAGAACAGCTACTCTCACCAGAGGACTACTGCAGGACATCAGAGAACAGCTACTCTCGCCAGTGGAATGCTGCAGGGCCTCGGAGAACAGCTACTCTCACCGGGGACTGCTGCAGGACCTCAGAGAACAGCTACTCTCACCGGGGGACTGCTGCAGGACCTCAGAGAACAGCTACTCTCTCACCAGGGGACTGCTGCAGGACCTCAGAGAACTATACTCACAAGAGCATTGCTCCAGGACCTCAAAGAACAGCTTCTCTCACCCGAGGACTGCTGCAAGACCCCAAAGAACAACTATACTCACAGGAGCATTGCTCCAGAACCTCTAAGAACAGCTACTCTCACCCAAGGACTGTTGCAGGACCTCAAAGAATAACTTTACTCACAGGAGCATTGCTCCAGGACCTCAGAGAACAGCTACTCTCACCAGAGGACTGCTCAAGGAAATGAGAGAACAACTATACTCACAAGAGCATTGCTCCAGGATCTCAATGGACAGCTACTCTCACCAGAGAACTGCTACAGGACCTCAGAGAACAACTATACTCACAAGAGCATTGCTCCAGGACCTCACAGAATAGCTACTCTTACCCGAGGACTGCTGCAGGACCTCAGAGAACAACTATACTCACAAGAGCATTGCTCCAGGACCTCAAAGAACAGGTACTCTCACCAGAGGACTGCTGCAGGACCTTAAAGAACAGCTACTCTCACCAGAAGACTGCTGCAGGACCTCAAAGAACGGCTACTCTCACTAGAAGACTGCTGCAGGACCTCAAAGAACAGCTACTCTCACCCGAGGACTGCTGCAGGACCTCAAAGAACGACTATACTCACAAGAGCATTGCTCCAGGACCTCAAAGAACAGCTACTCTCACCTGAGAACTGCTCCAGGACCTCAGAGAACAGCTACTCTCATGAGAGGACTGCTGCAGGACCTTGAAGAACAGCTACTCTCACCAGAAGACTGCTGCAGGACCTCAAAGAACAACTATACTCACAAGAGCATTGCTCCAGGACCTCAAAGAACAGCTACTCTCACCAGAAGACTGCTGCAGGACCTCAAAGAACGGCTACTCTCACTAGAAGACTGCTGCAGGACCTCAAAGAACAGCTACTTTCACCCGAGGACTACTGCAGGACCTCAAAGAACGACTATACTCACAAGAGCATTGCTCCAGGACCTCAAAGAACAGCTACTCTCACCTGAGAACTGCTCCAGGACCTCAGAGAACAGCTACTCTCATGAGAGGACTGCTGCAGGACCTTGAAGAACAGCTACTCTCACCAGAAGACTGCTGCAGGACCTCAAAGAACAACTATACTCACAAGAGCATTGCTCCAGGACCTCAAAGAACAGCTACTCCCACCAGAGGACTGCTGCAGGTCCTCAAAGAACAGCTACTCCCACCAGAGGACTGCTGCAGGTCCTCAAAGAACAGCTACTCTCACCAGAGGACTGCTGCAGGACCTCAGAGAACAGCTACTCTCTCACCAGAAGACTGCTGCAGGAGCTCACAAAACAACTATACTCACAAGAGCATTGCTCCAGGACCTCAAAGAACAGCTACTCTCACCGAGGACTGCTGCAGGACCTCAGAGAGCAGCTACTCTCTCACCAGAGGACTGCTGCAGGATCTCACAAAACAACTATACTCACAAGAGCATTGCTCCAGGACCTCAAAGAACAGCTACTCTCACCGAGGACTGCTGCAGGACCTCAGAGAACAATTATACTCACAAGAGCTATGCTCCACAAAATCAGCGAACAGCTACTCTCACCTGAGGACTGCTGCAGGACCTCAAAGAACAGCTACTCTCACCAGAGGACTGCTGCAGGACCTCAAAGAACAGCTACTCTCACTAGAGGACTGCTGCAGGACCTCAAAGAACAGCTACTCTCACCTGAGGACTGCTGCAGGACCTCAAAGAACGGCTACTCTCACTAGAAGACTGCTGCAGGACCTCAAAGAACAGCTACTCTCACTAGAGGACTGCTGCAGGACCTCAAAGAACAACTATACTCATAAGAGCATTGCTCCAGGACCTCAAAGAACAGCTACTCTCACCTGAGGACTGCTGCAGGACCTCAAAGTACAGCTACTCTCACTAGAGGACTGCTGCAGGACCTCAAAGAACCGCTACTCCCACCAGGGGACTGCTGCAGGACCTCAGAGAACAGGTACTCTCTCACCAGGGAACTGCTGCAGGACCTCAGAGAACAGCTACTCTCTCACCAGAGGACTGCTGCAGGACCTAACAGAACAACTATACTCACAAGAGCATTGCTCCATGACCTCAGAGAGCAACTATACTCACAAGAACATTGCTCCAGGACCTTAAAGAACAGCTACTCTCTACCAGAGGACTGCTGCAGGACCTCACAGAACAACTATACTCACAAGAGCATTGCTCTAGGACCTCAAAGAACAGTTACTCTCACCCGAGGACTGCTGCAGGACCTCAGAGAACAACTATACTCACAAGAGCATTGCTCCAGGCCCTCAAAAAACAGGTACTCTCACCAGAGGACTGCTGCAGGACCTCAAAGAACAGCTACTCTCACCAGAGGACTGCTGCAGGACCTCAAAGAACAGCTACTCTCACCAGAGGACTGCTGCAGGACCTCAAAGAACAGCTACTCTCACCAGAGCATTGCTCCAGGACCTCAAAGAACAGCTACTCTCACCAGAGGACTGCGGCAGGACCTCATAGAACAACTATACTCACAAGAGCATTGCTGCAGGACCTTCAGAGAACAACTATACTCACAAGAGCATTGCTCCAGGACCTCAAAGAACAGCTACTTTCACCTGAGGACTGCTGCAGGACCTCAAAGAACAGCTACTCTCATCAGAGGACTGCTGAAGGACCTCAAAGAACAGCTACTCTCACCAGAGGACAGCTGAAGGACCTCAAACAGCTACTCTCATCAGAGCATTGCTCCAGGAAGTCAAAGAACAGCTACTCTCACCAGAGGACTGCGGCAGGACCTCAGAGAGCTACTAAACTCAACAGAGGAAATGCTATCATTAAAGTAGCCTGGCAACAAGGCAGAAGTCCATGGCTTTCTCTCATTCCAGTGTGGCTGACCTAATTTTAATTTCTAGTCCTTTGCCACAAAAGCACAAGACAAACACTGGCAAAGCTAATAAGTCTAACTTTTTGGGACCTATTGGCTTTGCCAATGCTTTTACTAATATATTACTGTATACACATTGCACATTAAGACTTTGAGATAGTAAACATTCAGACTCTCTATGATGTAGCACAATTGTGTATTGTAATTAGAATTTACTTTACTATATTGGCAAAGCCAAGAGGTCTTGGCTCTGAAAGGATGCGCTTTTGCGCTTTAACTGCTTGTAAGGTTCATGAGAGCCGAGTCCTATTTGTTATCGGGGCGAGTCCCCTGGATTTTGGACTGTGTTCAGAATTAGGGCATGATTGAGATCTCTGGAGCGGAGGCTGAAGACAGTGAGTCAATGGGCTATAACAGTGATCAGATTACATGCACCTCTACCTAGTCCTTGGCCTATTTCCAGTGCACACACAGTAATGGTCACAAATGTACCATTTGTCATTACCAGTTCTAATTATTTAAAACAAAATCATGTTTAAAAAAAATGTATTACATTTAACAACAAGGGACACAAAGTAAAGGGTCAAAGGAGGTTCTTAGCGGAACTACAGGGAGGTTTGAGAAATAATATGGGACAATTTGACGCTAAAAGGGTGGGGTCCCTATAAGGCTTGCATATGGAGAGGAGGAGGGATGCCCAGAAAGGTTTGGGAAGATTGTCTAGTCGGAGTGCTTCATTGAACATCTCCGCAATGAGGGGAACCAGGCTACTTGAAAAGTTGTTATAATATTCTATTGGCAGCCTGTCTAGGCCTGGGATTCTATTCCTAGCGAGCTCCTGTATCGCTTGTTTCACATTGGCTGTTGTGATCTTGGTATCCAGGGAAAGTCTGGTAGCACCAGTGATGCAGGGAGGATGAGGACCAACTAAAAGGCATCCCTTCAGTCGTGGACACCTCAGAGGGCGCTTGGTATATGGACGTGTAGTAATCGAGGAATGCCTGAATGATCTTGTCCTGTGTACGGACCATGACCCCTCCGGGTGGGCGCTCTGAGAGCTCTTGTCGTACCAACCAGGCAAGAAGATGGCCAGATTTGTCGCCCTTTCTGTTAACTTTGGCAGCATGCGCTGCAAAGTTAAAGCATCTCAAGCATTTCAAGAGGACAATATAGCGCATTTTTGTGTTGGTTACCGCGGGAAGCCTCGTAGGATCATGGTCTACCTCTGTTCCTAACCAGGACAGGAGCCTCTCAGTCTCTGTGATCTCCTTGTGCAGTGTCCTGTGGATGCATACTAACTCCCATAGGCAGATACCTCTCGACACCACCCTGAAGGCATCTCATTCTTGTATCCTAGTGGAGGCCGCACCATGATTTTTGGCAAAATCTCCATTTCCTACGCCTCACGGAAGGCGGGTCTACTAGGCAAGCCTGGGGGAGCTGCCAAGTCAGCTTAGGAGGATGGGTGGTTGCCCACTGCAACTCCGTGAAGTGTGCATCATGATCCAAGACGACAGGTCCAAAGTAATCAGATTGGTGGACGAGGGAACTCAAGGGGAGGGCGCAAAGGAAGCGTTGAGATTATGTGGTGCTGAGTGGAAGGAGTAGAGCTTAGTGTTGGGGAGCGTGGCTCTTCACACATCTGCGAATGTCGAGTGCCACACCCAGTATCAAAGCCTTTCGTATTACACATATGATGGAAAGAGTCGTAATGAAGGATGGGACCTATCCAAGTCAGAATCCAGAACGCAGAAATAGTTGCCTCCAAGTAGCCAATGCATTTGCGTTTTGTGTGCCAACACTGTGGAGAGTGCCGTCCAGAAGTCTCCCCGCTCGAGCCACCCTGCTGCTTTCTGTGTGTAATAATTGTTGTCAGAAGAGTCAAAGCCAGACAGTGTGCCTTTCTAAACGTCAGGAACAGCGGTGATATCATCCGTCAAGATTCCAGTCTTCTTACAACAAATGCGAAGTTGACAGATTTCATCTAGAAGGTCACTGAGCGACCCATAGATAGCAGCGCAAGATCAAAATTCATCTAATATCTAGGTGTTGGCTATCGTTGATGCCAGATACGTGCACCACTCGGCGAAGATTTTTTACCGCCCACAATTATTGACTTATGAGAAAAACAAACAAGGGTCTTCAGATATAGTTTAATTGTCCTGAAGATGGTCTCAACAAATAACTAAAAGAGACCGAAACGTCGACCAACGCTTTTTCTTGTGTGGATTTTTAAATCAAGTATATCAAAGAAGAAAAGCGTCAACAATTGTTCCAAAGAAGTGTTAAATTGATAACATGTACTTCTTGTTACATTGTTTTTCATTTTGTACCCTTTTTTAATGATCCAGCAGTATTAAATACTGAAATTTTCATATACACCCTTTTGCATCCGTTTTCCTGTTTTGATCACTAACTGTGACAGATTTATAGTGAATATTTAATTGTTGTTGCTTTCTTGCACGATTGACCCAAACTCAAGGTGGTCACAAAAATATTATTATTAGTACAAAAGTAATATAAATAGAAAATCCCTTGAAGGTACTCTTACCCTCCCATACTTTTAGAAAGATGGCATATTTCTTAAGAGCAGAAATATGCCATCTTTCTAAAAGTGTCTGCAGCCTGTCTTCAATACATATATGGGGTGGGTGGGTGCATTCCCTCTAGGCAGCCACACACAAAGGGAGCTTAGGTGTGACTTGATGGGCCGTCCACATCCTGATCGACCATCCTGGGCAGGATGGGAGGGAGGAGCTGGGAACAGCCTCACACTTACACCTGAATAGGCTGTGTCCTATCCCCACACAGAGGACTGCTTAACCCCTTGTAGTGAGTCTGGAGCCAGAACAGAAAGGTAGTACTTCTGTGCACTTCAAAGCCCTTCTGCGAAGTCCACCCCACTTCAAAGGCACAACTGGGTATAAGAACTTGACTTCTGACCCTATCACTTCAGTTCCCTTCTGGACTTGTGGATACTCTGCCAGGAAGGAGTGCTATGCTACTGAAGCACTGCCAGTCTGCTGGTCAGCTGCTCTGGAAGAACTGCTTTCTTGCAGTGCTGACTTGCTACCTGCTACCCTCCTTGCCTAGGTTAGAATGACTGGACACACATCACTTGAATTCAGAACCAGAGTGACTCCAAGGGCTTGTGGCTTGCCTCCTGATTGAAGTCTCAGGGATATAACAGACTTCCAAATCACCTGCCTCAGCACTGGGATTCTGCCATCTGCAAGTCTGTCCTGCCAAGTAGTACAAATACAGTCCTGGGCCCTAGGAAGTGGGTTAAAATGTAGTTGAATCCATGCATCACTGTTGACTTAAAGGACTCTGAACCAGCGTAGCTCCTCCACTGCAGATGCATCGCTACCATTGCAAGGATCAACTGTGACGCATTCCCGATTGCACTGCACATTGACTTCATTCTTGACACACCCCAACTGTTGCGCAGCTTGGAACCGACGCTTCGCCTTCCTCTGTGGACCGACAACAATGCATCGCCCTCTATGCAACCAGCATCTTCTCTTCGATGACGACCCAACTAAGGTGCTTTGCAGCGGGCCATGGCTGGTGCCCGTTTCCTGTCCATGCTCTGTCGCGGTCGGCCTGTACTTTTGGATTTGACCCGGTCTAGGACGACCAGATAGCCCTGGTTGGCGCTTTATGCTTCTAGGCACTCATTTCAGTTTATACTTTAAAAATTTCTACTCTGGTTCACCATGTTGGATGTTTAGGTCTTATTGTGTTCATTAATGAACAAGTTACCTAGTTACCTACCTTCGGTAACGATATATATGTAAGAGACATATATTAGTTATAGATTCATTACCTTAGATTACCCCCAGGTGTCAGACTGGATCTGGAGATTTTTTTCTTTAGCAGTACCCCTGCGCGTCTGTTGACTCCGCAGCAGTCGTTGGCATAGTGTTCGCCAGAATGACGTAGCGGTGTCTACTTAGACGCCACCCCTGCGAGCTGACGTCAGTTCTTTACACATTCAACACCAGAAGCGCAGAGCCATGCAAGACACTGACCACTGGTGCACAAAACTAGGTTCCTGAAAGGAAGTCCCTTACGCTAGAAGTCAGTTCGCAGAACATGGAGGATGGGTGGGGCGGTAAGGAATCTATAACTAAAATGTCTCAATGTAACTTGTTCATCTGAAAGAGACTATTAGTTATAGATTCCTTACCCTAGAATAGATACCCCAGCAATACCAACCGCGGAGGTGGGTCTGCGAACCAAGTTCACACAAGAAAGTCCTGGAGAACTGAACAGCCAAAGAAGCCGTCTCTCCGGACTTGACTATCCAGGCAGTAATGCTTAGTGAACGTGTGCAGTGATGCCCACGTGGCTGCCTGACAGATGTCACCGAGGGGGACTCCACGTCCCAACGCAGTAGTAGCTGCCGTCGCCCTGTTGGAATGGGCATGCAGCCCTACGGGAGGCTCCTCTTTCGCCAATGGATAACAGATTTTAATGCAAAGGACGACCCATAAAGAGATGGTCCATTTTTGCACGGCCCGACCTTTCATGGCACCCACATAGCCAACAAAGATAAAATGATAAGGCATGCTTTGGATCCTGAAGGTGGAGTTTCTCCTCCTCCTTTGCAGGATGTGGTGGGTGGGGAGATGGTGGGCAAAGTGATGGTCTATTGTATGTGGAAGAAAAGAAGGTCTAGTTCAAAGGACAACCTTGTCTGGATGAACAGCAGGGAAAGGAGGTTTAGAAGAAAGAGCCTGAAGCTCACTCACCCTGCGAGCAGAGGTGATGACAACCAGAAAAGCTGTTTTTGAAGTCAAGAGTCTGAGAGGATAATTATGTGGTGGCTCGAGATTCAAGTCCCACTACGGCATAACGAAAGGAATAGGAGGAAAGAGGTGAGAAATGCCCTCAAGAAATCTATTTACAATAGGGGACTTGAAAATAGAAGTCCGATCAAGGAGGCGAAGAAAGACCGAAATAGCCGAAAGATAGCCTTCAAGGGTGCCCAGAGCAGAGCCTTGCTGGGCTAAATAAAAAATGAAGAGGAGAACCTCTGAAAGAGGGGCAGAAAGGGAATCCACAGACCTTGCTGTGCACCGTGCCACAAATTTCTTCCATCTACAGGTGTATACCATTTTAGTGGAGGGAAGCCTGGCTGCCAAGATGACATTACAGACTTCAGGAGGAAGGTCGAAAGCGGTCAACTGTTGCTGCTCAATCTCCACGTAAGGAGGTGGAGGCTGGGCAGGTTCGGGTGAAGGACTGTCCCCTGTTGCTGCGACAGAAGATCCTCCCGAAGAGGTAGTCTGATCGGAGGTTTGATGGCCATGTTCAAGAGCTCGGGATACCA
The DNA here is from genome assembly GCF_964261635.1 of Lissotriton helveticus. Classification (NCBI taxonomy): domain Eukaryota; kingdom Metazoa; phylum Chordata; class Amphibia; order Caudata; family Salamandridae; genus Lissotriton; species Lissotriton helveticus. The sequence continues at coordinate 207,041,019 of NC_136063.1, read as the reverse complement.
GACTCTTCGGGCCTAATCCAGAGCCACAAGAATGACTTGGGCCTGATCACGCTTGATCTTCTTCAACACTCTGGGCAGAAGTGGAATAGGCGGAAAGGCGAATAGAAGACCGCAATTCAAATCGCGATGAAAAGCATCGCCGAGCGAGTGCTGCCTTGAAAATTCCAACATGCAGAACTGCTGACATTGAGCGTTCTTTTCGGTCGTGAACAGATCTAACCAAGGCTCCCCCCCCTGCTGAAAGAGGTCTTGTACCACTTCTGAGTGAAGACGCTATACGAGATGCATCATACACCGGCGGCTGAGTTCGTCCCCCTGTCGTTCAGTGAACCTGCCAGATGTTGAACCACCAGGGACATGCCCTGATATTCCAGTCGTGCCTAGAAGCGGAGGGCCTCTTGACATAGGGTCCACGACCGCACCCGCCCTGTTTGTTGCAGTACCACCTGGCAGTGGTGTTGTCCATGAACACATGCACTACTCTTCCCTTGACAGAAGGAAGGAATGCTTTCAGTGCAAGACGAATCGCCCGGAGCTCCAGAAGGTTGATGTGGGGCACGGACTCCGCCTGAGACCAGAGGCCTCTGATCTCCACCTCTCCCAAGTGGCTGCCCCATCCCAGAAGGAACGCATCTGTCTCCACTGTGAAGTTTCATTGGGGAAGGATCTGCCGTAGACCCAATCCTGGTTCGTTAGCCACCACTGCAAATGGCGTGCAGTGCCATCCGAGATCTGGACGACATCGGAAAGATTCCCTTGATGCTGCACCCACTGGAACTTGAGGTCCCACTGCAGAGCCCGCATATGCCACCTGGCATGGTCCACCAGCAGGATGCAGGAGGCCATGAGGCCCAGCAGCCTCAAGGTCAATCTCGCCGAAACCCGGGACAGAGGGTGAAACATTGGTATCATAGCCCGAATATCCCAGACTTGCTGCTCAGGAGGATAAGCCAGAAACTGCACTGTATCCAGAACTGCTTCGATGAAAAGGAGCTTCTAAGAGGGAATCAGGTGCGACTTTGGCACGTTGATAGTGAACCCCAGCGAATGCAGGAGGTCCACCGTAGTCTGGAGGTGGGAGACGACAGCCTGGGGCGAGCCCGCCTTTAACAGCCAGTCATCGAGATAGGGGAAGACTAGAATCCCTGATCTAGGCAGATGAGCTGCGACCACCACCATCACTTAAGTGAACACCCGAGGGGCGCTGGTAAGGCCAAAGGAGAGCACGGTAAACTGAAAATGCCCGTGACCTACCATGAACCGTAGGTAACGCCTGTGAGCTGGCAGGATGGGGATTTGGAAGTAAGCATCCTGCAAGTCCAACGCTACCATCCAGTCTCCATGGTCGAGGGCAGATAGGGCTTGAGTTAATGTCAACATTTTGAACTTCACTATCCAGAGGAAGCAGTTGACGTCCCTAAGATCGAAGATAGAGCGCAGGCCTTTGTCCTTCTTGGGTACCAGGAAGTAGTGGGAGTAACACCCACAACCTACTTCTGGGAGAGGGACTCACTCGATAGCTCCCTTGGCCAAGAGAGACGTAACTTCCTGACGGAGAAGGGCCAAGTGATCCTCTGACATGCAATGGAATGTGGGTGGCATGGAGTGAGAGGTAGTCTCGAAGGGGAGGGAGTAGCCCTTCGGACTATCTACAAAACCCACCTGTTCAACAAGATGTTGTGCCAGTGCGGGAGGTGATGGCGTATCCTGCCTCCCACTGGCAACTGGTAGCCCTGAAAGGTCAGACTAGGAAGGTTTAGAGGCTGCTGCAGAGAGGGCACTGGTGGACTGGCCCGCTCGCTGGCCCCCAGACTCACCGCATTGGGTCCCACGTCTCCGGCCGCGCTGAGGCTGGGTATCTTGCGCCAGCCTGTGGCTCTGGGTGGAACGTGGAGGGGCACCCCTTTCGTAGCCATGAAAGGGGCGAAAGGTAGACTGCGAAGTACGAGAGGTGGAAGCGAGGCCCAAGGATCTGGCCGTAGCTCTAGAGTCCTTGAAGCGCTAAAGCGCACTGTCCGCCTTGTTGCCAAACAGGCAACGGCCATCAAAGGGCATATCCAAAAGGGTCAATTGGACATCCCCAGAAAAGCCAATGGATCTGACGTAGAAATCGTTCTACCCAGCGAGTCGGAGATGTCCAGTCCACAGTGGATGGCAAAATTTGCTGCATCTCTTCCTTCTGCAACCGCATGGGAGAGTGTGACCCGGGCCTCCTCCGGACACTATGGCAGCACCTGCTCAACCGTATCCTTCACAGAGTGGGTGTACAGGCCCAAGAGACATGCAGTGTTCACCGACCGCAGTCCTAGTCCTAAACTGGGAGAAGAAAACATCTTCTCAAGATGATCCAGCTTATTGGATTCCCTAGGGAATAAACCTTTGGATATTGAGGCTTGGACCACCAAGCTCTCAGGGGTAGGGTGTTGGGAGAGGAAAATGGGGTCGCCCATGGCCAGGCGGTGGCATAGTGCAATCATCCTATCCATAGGAGCCCCTGTGCTTGGCCTGACCAAGTGCCTAGAAGGATGTTTGTGAGGGCCTCATTGACCGGCAGCAGGGGCTCGGAAGAGGCCACTGCCAGCTGAAGAACCTCAGTCAAGAGATTTGTCCTGACTGCCACCATAGGAAGCTTAAGGCCCAAGGCCTCAGCTGCCCTACGCAACACCACAGCGTAGAAGGCTCCCTCCTCCGTGGCCACGGTAGGAGGAGAAAGCATGCCAAGGTCTGGGGAGGTATTATAGGCTTCCCCCAACTCCTCTCTCCAGTTCGGCTACTCGAGCTGATCTGCCAAAGGGTCAACAGACCCTCCAAGTCTCCTCACCTTCCTCTGGCTGCCACTCAGGGCGATAGGGAACACCATGGGAGAACAGGGGTACAAAAGTACCGGTCGGAGCCAGTCCGGCTACGTGCCAAGACAAGGGGAGGCCGGGTCGACATCAGTCGGGGTCACAACCAGCTTCGGAAGAGGAGGAGGCGTCATCGGTGCCAGAGGAGGTGTTGTGAGGTCGACCAGCACTGAACCGGATCCGTGTACCGCAACGCGTCGGCCGACGGACAGGGAGAAGGTGAAGAACAACAATGCTTCTTCGCCTTCTTCTTGTGCTTCGACTTACCCAATGACAAAGCCTACGATGAGGAATGATGATGGTGACAACCGCGATTGGTCCTGTGACCTCCCTCTTGACTGGGACTTCGAGTAGTGCAAAGCTGACTGTTGGGCTCCCAGAAGCTTTCGGGACCGCTACCGCAAAGACTTCGGGTTCATGTCCCGACAGCCGGAGCACAACTTTGGGTCGTGGTTGCGCTCCAGGCACCACAGACACACAAGGTGCGGGTCCGTGACTGACATCAGCTTGTGACAGGAGTCACAAGGCGTGAAGCCTGTTCGACGATGGGACATCCCTCCATGCACGACTCGAAAAAGAAGTTGACAAAAGTCGAAAAATCACTAATCAAAAAATTACTAAGGGTACAGGACCTCCGCTGGCTGGTGTGGAAAAAGAAAGAACTGATGTCACCACGCAAGGGCGGCATCTAAGTAGACACCACAACGCCATTCCGGGAAACACAATGCCAACGTCAGACGCGGAGTCTACGACTCAGCTTCTCTAGAAGTTAAGTGCAAAGGAGAAACATGACGAGAGGTTGGGATGGAAGCAGTACGGATGGTGGGGAATCATGGAGGATGGGGTGGGGAGCACCAGGGGGATGGGGGAGTAAAACACAGGACAGAGCAGAAGCAACATAGAGGGCTGGGGCAGGGACAAGGAATATGGAGGGAGTGGGATGGGAAGCAAACTAATGGGTAGAGAGCACAAGATGAAGCGGGAAGGAACAGTAAACAAGCCAAACCTAAGAGGGCGCAGGTGAGGGGCACCAAATTGTCAAGAGAGAAATCACAATGGAGATTGCGAAAGGGGAAAGCGAAACACACTAGGAAGACAGCTGGATAACACATGAACTCTTGTGGAGTGTTTCAACAAAAAGTAAAAAAGTAGTGACTGAAGAAATTAGAAGGGGAAGGACACAAGTAATGCCACCATGCTCCAGAGGAGGGACAAGAAGAGGAAGAAAAGCTCACACAAGCTAACGAATAAGAAGCATGCGAATAAGAGTAATAAGACAGCCAATGGTAAACATTTCCCACTGTAAGCTAACCATACAGCTAACAACAGACAGCACATGTACTGTCTAGTTGGTGAGATCTAATAACGGACCATGACATAGATGCCAACATTTGGGAAAAAAAATTCCAGGGACACTTTGCAGCACAGCTATCAATTTGAAAATGTACCACACCCACTGCCCCAAAGCTCCACCCACTTCACCCAATTTACATAATTCGCATCATTTAACTCCGCCCATTTGTCATAGTGCAGATTATAGGGTCTACTCAATAAAGAAAGATTTGCAGGGAATTGAGACGGAATTTCAAACTTAAGGCCAAAGTAGCTGAATCGGAAAAATTCCCCATTCAGCTGCATATGAGAATTTTTCCAACTCAGCTGCATTGACCTAAAGTTTGAAATTCCCATCGCAAAGCCCTGCAAGTCTCTCCGAAGTGCAATTGCTTTCAATGTCCCGGGATAGTGAATTACCAGGGACAATCTCCAACTTGCTGGGTTGTCCTGGTAAAAACGGGACAGTTGGCAGCTATGCCATAGCAATTCATTCCTCAGAAGTGTGCTCGAGGAAAGCCATAAACAAGTGTGCAATAAAAAATACATCGGGAGGGAGACAGGCACCCGCAACAGACGGAATTGCTCCTATTTATTTTCACCTGGATTAAGACCACATTGGTGTGAAAGGGCCCACAGAGGCCAGAAAGGCATTTTTTTTTTAACTATTGTAAATGAAAGATTAGCGACAACGTGAACATGCCACTGCTATTAGCCATGCAGAGTGTGAAAAGTGGCCCATAACATTACACACTGTCCCACAAGCTAACAAGAAAAAAGTGCAGCAAAAGACTTGCAGCATGATGACTTGTCCACTCGCATGTTATGTTATGATGCATTCAAATAAAAAACCAGGTACACTTTGCAGTATCTATTTCAAGATTCTTTTGTTTTTGTAAAGCGCAACTGGATCGTTGTAAGCTCTCAAAAAGTTGAAGATGGGGGAACAAATTGCCTGCTCTGCGTAAGGGCTGAATCTTCAGGTGTAACCGAAACGTTCTGAAGATGATTTCCAGACAAAGGAGAAAAAGCAAAGAGTTCCAAAGGGTCACGAGTGAACAGTTTCAGTCCATGATGGTTCTGGGAAGCTGAACTGGGGGTCTGGTCGGGTTGTATGAGTGCATGGGCGTCCGCAGAAATTTTTCCGGGGGGGGGGGGCAACATTTTTACTTCATCACCATCCTCCGATATGATTGAGCACAAGTATTAAATAAACAAATAAAAAAATCTAATAAGACAAAGAGCTTAAATAAACAAAGAAACCCATGGGGTGGGAGAAAAATCATGTGAGGCTTCACAGCAGATTACCTGGCAACCACAATGAAACAGAGGAAAAAGCAAACAAGCATTGGCATAGCCAATAGGTCTCGCCTTTGGGACCTTATAAGTGTTTAGCCATGCAACACTTGAAGTTGTTGCACCAAGGATATTGTCCTAGACAACTAAACACTTATAAGGTCCCAAAGGGGAGACCTATTGGCTATGTCAATGCTGTTTTTTTTTTTAAATGACAAGCAGTGCTATATGGCTCCGGCTGCCACTTAGTCCACCACATCCCACGTAGATGCTGCAGCCATCTTTGAATGGTTTTAAAGCCAATTCAAAAGCTGTCACCAGTGTATGTTAATCCCTATCTCAACTGTGAGACTGCTCTCCTGCTTCCGAATTCTATTAAATACAAATGATGTAAAAAGAACATCCTTGCTAAGCTGCACGGCTCATCCTACCCACGTTTCATGCGCAGATTTGAAATACTGATGATTTGGGCTCCCCGGAATTCAACTGGTTGAGAGGTAGACAGGTGTAGAGAGGTAGAGAGACAGAGGTAGAGAGAAGTAGAGAGAGAGGTAGAGAGAGAGAGGTAGAAAGAGGTAGAAAGAGGTAGAGGTAGGGAGAGAGAGAGAGAGGTAGAAAGAGAGGTAGAGGTGTAAAGGTAGAGAGAGAGGTATAGAGATAGAGGGAGAGGTAGAGAGAGAGAGGTAGAGAGCGAGAGAGAGGTAGAGGGAGAGAGGTAGAAAGAGTGGGAGAGGTAGAGGTAGAGAGGTAGAGAGTGGGAGAGGTAGAGAGGGTGAGAGAGGTAAAGAGATAAAGAGATAGAGAGAGACGTAGAGAGAGAGAGAGAGAGGTAGAGAGAGACGTACAGGTAGAGCGAGAGAGAGAGAGAGAGTGGTAGAGAGAGAGGTAGAGAGGTAGAGAGAGGTAGAGTAATAGAGGTAGAGAGAGGTAGAGAGAGAAAGGTAGAGGTAGGGAGAGAGCGGTAGAGGGAGAGAGGGGTAGGAGGTAGAGAGGTAGAGAGAGAGTGGTAGAGGGAGAGGTAGAGAGGTAGAGAGAGAGGTAGAGAGAGAGAGGTAGAGAGGGAGGTAGAGAGGGAGGTAGAGAGGGGTAGAGAGGTAGAGAGAAGGTTAGAGAGAGCGGTAGAGAGAGAGGTAGAGAGAGATAGGTAGAGTGAGAGAGGTAGAGGTAGGGAGAGAGAGAGGTAGAGAGAGAGGTAGAGGGAGAGAGGGGTAGATAGAGGTAGAGGTAGAGAGAGAGCAGAAGAGAGAGAGAGAGGGGTAGAGGGAGAGAGAGAGGTAGAGGGAGAGAGAGAGAGAGAGAGGGAGAGAGAGAGAGGTAGAGAGAGAGGTGGAGAGAGAGAGGTAGAGAGAGAGAGAGGTAGAGAGAGAGGTAGAGAGAGAGAGATAGATAGAGGTAGTGAGAGAGTGAGGTAGAGAGAGAGAGAGAGAAGAGAGGTAGAGAGAGAGTAGTGGAGAGAGAGAGGTAGAGAGAGAGGTAGAGAGAGAGGTAGAGAGAGGTAGAGAGAGAGGTAGAGAGAGGTAGAGGGAGAGAGGGGTAGAGGGAGAGAGGGGTAGAGGGAGGTAGAGGTAGAGAGAGAGAGCAGTAGAGAGAGAGAGGTAGAGGGAGAGAGAGAGAGGGAGAGAGAGAGAGAGGTAGAGAGAGAGAGGTGGAGAGAGAGAGGTGGAGAGAGAGAGAGGTGGAGAGAGAGAGAGAGGTAGAGAGGTAGTGGTAGAGAGGTAGAGAGAGAGAGAGAGAGAGAGGTAGTAGAGAGAGGAGAGGTAGAGAGAGAGAGGTAGAGAAGAAGTAGAGAGAGAGAGGTGGAGAGAGAGAGAGAGAGATGGAGAGAGAGGTGGGAGAGAGAGGTAGAGAGAGAGGTAGAGAGAGAGAGGTAGAGAGGTAGTGGTAGAGAGGTAGAGAGAGAGAGAGGGGCGGAGAGAGGTAGAGAGAGAGAGTAGAGAGAGAGAGGTAGAGAGGTAGTGGTAGAGAGTAGTGGTAGAGAGGAGAGGTAGAGAGAGAGGTAGAGAGTGTGAGGTAGAGAGGTAGTGGTAGAGAGGTGGAGAGAGAGAGAGGTGGAGAGAGAGGTAGAGAGAGAGAGGTAGAGAGAGAGGTAGAGAGAGAGGTAGAGAGAGAGGTAGAGAGAGAGGTAGAGAGAGAGGTAGGGAGAGAGGTAGGGAGAGAGGTAGGGAGAGAGAGAGGTGGAGAGAGAGAGGTGGAAGAGAAGGAGAGAGAGAGAGGTAGGAGAGAGGGTAGAGAGAGAGGAGGTAGGAGAGGTGAGAGAGAGAGAGAGAGAGAGAGAGAGGTGGAAGAGAGAGGTGGAGAGAGGGAGAGGTGGAGAGAGAGAGAGGTGGAGAGAGGGAGGTGGAGAGAGAGAGGTGGAGGAGAGAGAGGTGGGGAGAAAGGTAGAGAGAGAGAGGTGGAGGTAGATGGTAGAGAGGTAGTGGTAGAGAGGTGGAGAGAGAGGTAGAGAGATAGAGAGGTAGAGAGTGGGGTGGAGGTAGTGGTGTGAGGTGGTGGTAGAGAGGTGGGAGAGAGAGAGGTAGAGAGAGAGAGGTAGAGAGAGAGAGGTAGAGAGAGAGAGGTAGAGAGAGAGGTGAGAGAGAGGTAGGGAGAGAGGTAGGGAGAGAGGTAGGAGAGAGGTGGTGAGAGAGAGAGAGGTGAGAGAGAGAGAGTTAGAGAGAGAGAGGTAGAGAGGAGAGAGGTAGAGAGGTAGTGTAGAGAGGTAGAGAGAGAGAGAGAGAGGTGGAGAGAGAGGTGGAGAGAGAGGTAGAGAGAGATAGAGAGTAGAGAGAGAGAGAGAGGAGGGAGAGAGAGGGAGAAGAGAGGAGGTAGAGGAGGTAGAGAGAGAGAGATAGCGAGAGGTAGGGAGTGTAGAGAGAGGTGTGAGAGAGGTAGAGAGAGAGAGGTAGAGAGAGAGGTAGAGAGAGAGGTAGAGAGAGAGGTAGAGAGAGAGGTAGGGAGAGAGGTAGGGAGAGAGAGAGGTGGAGAGAGAGAGGTAGAGAGAGAGAGGTAGAGAGAGAGAGGTAGAGAGAGAGAGAGGTAGAGAGAGAGAGGTAGAGAGGTAGTGGTAGAGAGGTTGTGGTAGAGAGGTAGAGAGAGAGAGAGAGAGAGAGGTGGAGAGAGAGGTGGAGAGAGAGGTAGAGAGAGAGAGATAGAGAGAGAGGTAGAGAGAGAGAGGGAGAGAGAGAGGTAGAAAGAGAGGTCGAGGTAGAAAGAGAGGTCGAGGTAGAGAGGTAGAGAGAGAGAGGTAGAGAGAGAGAGATAGCGAGAGGTAGAGAGGTGTAGAGAGAGTTGTAGAGAGAGAGTTAGAGGTAAAGAGAGACATAGAGAGAGACGTAGAGAGAGAGGTAGAGAGGTAGAGAGAGAGGTAGAGAGAAAGGTAGAGGGAGAGAGGTAGAGAGAGAAAGGTAGAGGTAGAGAGGTAGATTGGAGATCCCAGCATTTCCAGAGCATTAAAGGCACTACTCATTTGTAACGTCATTCCTTTCACTGCACATCCTGCTTTATCTAAATAACTAGGGCCCTCAAATACATAAGGATGTTGTGGTCATAAAGCTTACAATTTGCAGCATCGCAGTGGTTGCTACTGCAAAACCCCTTTTTAGAGTTGTGTATAACCTTCATGATTGACAAAAGGGGTTCTGCATCTTACTTCATATTGGAATTTGGAGGGGCAGTGGAAAGGGTACTATCTTCAAATTGCAATTTATAATGACATATATCAATGGTTTTCAAACGCAATGGCAGTCGCAAACCGTTGATCTGATACCAACACTGAGCTGCAGTTGGTACATGATTCCGAAAAGAAAAGTTGTCCCTGTGGGACATTTTTCCCTTCGTGAATCATGGCAGGCGACAGTGAGTACAGACAGTGGTCCAGGGGCTACACTCGATACTGCAATGAACATGAGGGACTGCCCCTTTGGAGCTCAAGGCGTAAACTCTTTAATCCATCTCATATGCAGACCCTTCTGTAATACTAGTGCTTATGGTGCAAAAAACAGGCATATCGTGTGTGGTGCAGACACTTCTGTTCAGTTTTAACTCTTTTTCAGTTGTCAACAAAATATTTTAATTCATATTTTGGTTTACATTGTTAACTGTTTTTTAATATATCCATTATTTTATTTTATTTTAGAAATACTTGATATATTAAAAAACGTATAACAACAGTTAACAATGGAAACCAAAATATGAATTAAAACTGATTATTACCATGGAAAAGAAATTGATGAAACTTTAATGTTCGCTGAAAAGTGCACACATCCATCGGAACAGAAGTGTTTGCACCACACACGATATGGTATACGAAAGGGCACCTAAAGAGTAGGTACCAGGATGTCATAGCACCAGGGTTGGATTGGGATTGGAAATCGGCCCGGGCAAGCAACAAAAAAAATCGGCCCATATTTGCATAATCACTCCTCAAATCACTGCTTTGGCATAATCCTGTAAAAAAAACTTTAGGAGAGGGGGGGGGGGGTAAAGAAATGCACGTGTTACGTTTACAGTGGTGAAACAAGTTAGGCCACTTCCACTCAGGCCCCCTGCCACCACTCAGTATGTGCACACATTGATGGGCCTGCCAGCGAGACAAAGGGAGTGACACCTCTTGCTAAACGGAGGTAATGAGCCCCCATCTGACTCTAGAAAGCCACTCAGACACCTACTGGGCCCCTGGCTGTATTCGAACAATAGAGACAGTGCCCAAATGGCCTCCCAGATTGCTAGAAAAAGAGGCCCACAGCAGCACTCGGACACCGACCCCTCGGGCATTTCCCGAATGCCCCCCGTTACCAATCCGACCCTGCGTAGCACCAACAAAAGAAAGGAATATAGCTTGAGTACGAATAAATCCGAGTGCACAGAAGGACTTTCCAATTGATCTTGCAAAAAACAGGCAGACACACACATTGCATCTCTGGGTGAATTGTGTAATTCGATGCCGGCGTTAATGAGGCTCTGATGGTTTTCACCCCTTCCTAGGGCCCCTGGCTGCAGCTCCACTCTTCCTTAGCTTGAAAAATGTGCCCCCCCCCCGAAATTTGACTCTAGGTACGCCTCTGCTTCAAGCTGTGGGAGCAGCCAGGGCCGGACCTTCTCTCTTGCCCATCAGCAGGACCGTCATTGCAAGCGCTTTCTCACGCTTTTAAAATTGACGGCCCTGCAGACAAACACCACTGTGGGGGCTGTCAATAGTGACGGACCGGTGTTCCAGGGGGGGGGGGGGGCAAGTGCCCCCCCTTGCCCTCCCCTGCGGACGCCCATGAGTGAACTCAGGGATAACAACCTCAGGTGTCTGTCAGGTGGTATGAAAGGGTTCTGGGAAGCTGACCTTCAATGTCTTGGCAGGTGGTAGGAGAGGATTTGAGGAAGTCAACCTTATGCATCTTATCCAGTGATGTGAAAGGATTCTGGAAACTCGACTTTTGATGTATGGTCAGTTGGTATGAGGATTCTGGGAAGTCAACCTGGGGTGTCTGGGCAGGTGGTACGAGAGGTTTCTGGGAAGTCAACCTGAGATGCCTGGGCAGGTGGTACGAGAGGAGTCTGGGAAGTCAACCTGAGGTGCCCGGGCAGGTGGTACGAGAGGAGTCTAGGAAGTCAACCTGAGGTGCCCGGGCAGGTGGTACGAGAGGAGTCTGGGAAGTCAACCTGAGGTGCCTGGGCAGGTGGTACGAGAGGAGTCTGGGAAGTCAACCAGGGGTGCCTGGGCAGGTGGTACGAGAGGAATCTGGGAAGTCAACCTGGGGTGCCCGGGCAGGTGGTACGAGAGGAGTCTGGGAAGTCAACCTGAGGTTCCTGGGCAGGTGGTACGAGAGGAGTCTGGGAAGTCAACCTGAGGTGCCTGGGCAGGTGGTTCGAGAGGAGTCTGGGAAGTCAACCTGGGGTGCCCGGGCAGGTGGTACGAGAGGAGTCTGGGAAGTCAACCTGAGGTGCCCGGGCAGGTGGTACGAGAGGAGTCTAGGAAGTCAACCTGAGGTGCCCGGGCAGGTGGTACGAGAGGAGTCTGGGAAGTCAACCTGAGGTGCCTGGGCAGGTGGTACGAGAGGAGTCTGGGAAGTCAACCAGGGGTGCCTGGGCAGGTGGTACGAGAGGAGTCTGGGAAGTCAACCTGGGGTGCCCGGGCAGGTGGTACGAGAGGAGTCTGGGAAGTCAACCTGAGGTTCCTGGGCAGGTGGTACGAGAGGAGTCTGGGAGGTCAACCTGGGGTGCCTGGGTAGGTGGTACGAGAGGAGTCTGGGAAGTCAACCTGGGGTGCCTGGGCAGGTGGTACGAGAAGAGTCTGGGAAGTCAACCTGAGGTGCCTGGGCAGGTGGTTCGAGAGGAGTCTGGGAAGTCAACCTGGGGTGCCCGGGCAGGTGGTACGAGAGGAGTCTGGGAAGTCAACCTGAGGTGCCCGGGCAGGTGGTACGAGAGGAGTCTGGGAAGTCAACCTGAGGTGCCTGGGCAGGTGGTAGGAGAGGAGTCTGGGAAGTCAACCTGAGGTGCCCGGGCAGGTGATACGAGAGGAGTCTGGGAAGTCAACCTGAGGTGCCCGGGCAGGTGATACGAGAGGAGTCTGGGAAGTCAACCTGAGGTCCCCGGGCAGGTGGTACGAGAGGAGTCTGGGAAGTCAACCTGAGGTGCCTGGGCAGGTGGTACGAGAGGAGTCTGGGAAGTCAACCTGAGGTGCCTGGGCAGGTGGCTGAAAAGGATTCGAGAAAGCCAACCTTGGGTGTCTGACCTGGTGGTATTGGAGAATTCTGGGAAGTCAACTTTAGATGCTGGGGAGGTGGTTTGAGAGGACTCTGGGAAGCCGACTATAGGTGTCCGGTGAGTGGTATGAGGGAAATCAATTGACAATCAAAATATGTCACTTTTTCATTCTATTTGGGAGTCTCATAAACTATCTACAGGCCAAGTTTATTTTATCCATTCTATTGTGCCCTGTACTGAGCAGGAGACAGAATGCCATGCAGTAGCAGCGAAGGTCAGCTTCGTACATGGCTGAATACTCACTGTATCAATGTAGAAGGTGTTGGACCCCACAAAGGTGACCGTTTCGTGAAGCTCGTAGTTGTGCACTCCATTCTGGTAGTCCTGGTACGGGATGATGGTGAGTGCGAAGGGACCCACCGTGCCCTGGCTGCGGTTGGTCAGCCGCACCTCCAAATTGATGGGATCCCCAACCTTGCAGTCTGCCACGACATCGCAGTCACAGGGCTTGCCATCCACCAGCACATCTGTAGAGGGGAAATAAACCATTCATGAGGACTTTGCTGTTCTTGCATTTCTGCTCCAGTAACCTTGGCATGCTGCACTTGAATAACCCAAAGCTTCTGCCAGGTGAACAACAAAGAACAGATCCATTACCCAGCGGGACAGCAAGAGATGGGCCTTCCTATGCAAATAGCTACTTTGCAAGATTTAAATAGTTTATCAAGCAGCTGTGTCAGTAAAAAAAAGTTCTTTTATACATAATTAACAGACATCTACTTTCTTGCTCCATTAATATATGAAAATGCAACTTACAGGTGAGTCCAATATCTTACTCAAAGGAGCTGCAAAGCGTTAACCCAATCTTGGTACTAGTGCCTGAACTCCATCAATTCTAGACTCACATGGACTCCCGTGGACCTTAGATGGTGTGGCACCTACTGTTCAAGCAGGCGCCGCACATTCACTCTCTGAGATGCATTCAGAATCCTGAGGGACCCAGGTGATGCCATGACCTTTCATCAGACTGATACAGCAGGACCCAATGATAATAACATGTCTTATATATGTCGAGTCATGCCACAGGTTATGTTGTGTCTGAGTGCCATCGCTCATTCATTTATCTCGCTGATCCTTCTTGTCCTTCAGGTGCCAAAAAATGAGGAATGGGAGGAAAGGTGTACATTTCTGTCGCTGTGAAAAACAGAAGGCAGTACCCAACCAGGGCAGGTGGTGACTGAGGCATATAGTAGCCTGCATAACTCACTGAGGCAAGCACAGAGGCGCCCCCGATACCTGGGAAAAACATCACGGCCTCATGGAGCAGTCACCTCTTGCCTAGTGCTGAATCCGTGTTCCTATAATCTCCTAGTGTCAAGAAACGAAGAACTACTGCAGGTTCTTTTTCAGGGAAGAACCTGAGAATCCGGTTCTCGATTACTCTCACAATTTGCACCTACTCAACCTTTGGACCTTTCAGAAAAGATCTGGAACAGATTGTGCTCCACCACTATCTCCGTTGTCGGACTTGGACAAAAATAAAAAGGAACAAATTATGGATTGAACAATGCAAACATTGTTTTCATTATTCAGCATTCCATCCGGCATTTGTTCCTTTTGCTTTTGTCGCGCTAAGTGAGAAGGGTATGCCCAGACGTGGGCCCCGTGTTCACTGCGCCACTGGATTCAAGCTAGCCTGGCTGATGAGGGGTGATGCCCCGAAACTTGTCCCAGGATGCTTGTTTCTGGTACAGGGAGGACCTGGCTTGGCAGTTCAGGTTGAAATGTTCCTTTGAGGAACAGGGTCAAGACTGATTTGCATATGGCTGGGTCCAAACTGGGGTGGCTTGGGGAGCAAAAAACAATGCATTAAATCCAGATCTTTGTGACTGGGGTGAATGTATGCATTGTTAAGCATTCCGTCCATCATTTGTTCTTTTTGCTTTTGGACAAAAAATAGGCCCGGGTCACCATAATTAAAGTGGCCCCCACTAGCGAATCAGATAGCTTAAAAAGTTACCAACATATGCAAATAAGGCTAATTTTGAACTTGTCAAGGCACGCTAGATATGCATTTCACAAGGTAAGGGAAACTGCGCTCTTTTGTGTTTGCTGCTGGTTATGCTTGTGGTAATATCAAAGAAATCAACAGGGAAAAAACGGCCCGCCTGGCCATAAACCAGGCCCACAAACTCCTAAAAACAGCCCTCCCACTGACCCGCAAGACCAGCCCATTGCTGATTGCTCGACAGACAGGTCCAACCCAGGCTACCTCTATCAAAACCCTAAGGTCACTAGCAGAAGTCCTCTTTACTTCTTATAACCCGCCCTCTGCATGCCCATCCTGGTTTATTCTCACACTGGTGATATAACATTGTGAGGTCCTTTTGTAAAGCACTCGCTCACCCCTGGTCTGGCAGGCGCTATATAAAACTGTCAGATTAAAAACGAAGTGCCGTGTAACTCTGCAGTGCCCCGTGCACATTCTATAATTCAAAACCACGTACGATAAACGGGAAAGAAAATTCTAGGTGTATCTTGCCTTCTCTGCAACAAAATCCGAGCTTCTTTCTTCTGCACTGCTGGCGCTGCAGAAACACAGCTAGTGGCTGTGAAGAACTCTCAGAAAAGTAAAGCTGAGCCTACATCTGAATCGGGAAGTGCCACTCATTTGGGTTTTTACAGTTTGACTGTTAGGAAAAATATAACCAAATGATAAACTATGAAAAGAAAAACGAATAATAGCTTAAGAAGAGTAAATAAAAAATAACATTCATTTTCTGCACCAGGGCATAAAACATAAACCAAAGAATGTAGAAAGCTTACATGTACCTCACCAACAAACTAAGAAAAATGCATTTATGTTGCTGGAGAAAAAAAAACTTAAAATGAAATCAAAGTTCTTTCTCTTTTCAAAAGATGGGGCGATCCTGCACACCCCTTTCAAACTTGCTGATCCCTGCATCTGGCATGTAAACACGCATTAATCCTTGCAATAAGAATGATGAGTGAAGCATGCAGTATGTACCCTGATGAAGGAAGCTTTATCACCTCAATAGCTGAAACATGCTGTCACCAATATAAATAGTGAGCAATGCTATTGACTACTGTGACATGTTTATTAAATGAACCGATCAGGGAGCTATGCCTTTGGTAGGAGATAGCCTGCAATACCAGAAGCTGTGATTTAATTAATTAATATGGTAATAGTAGTTTTCTACTAAATATATATCCCATGGCAGTTTAACCAACCGATAATGACAATAATCTAGCACTAAGGTTATTTTAATTACCACAAGATACTTCGCAATCAGTCTGGAACACAATACTAACAATTTAAGGACAGTTTTAGATCAGGGTTATTTGATGGTGCTGTACAGTAGACCTATTACTAACTTTATACAGTGTCGGAAGTGGGCCTGCCCCTTTCAATCATTGGCTTTTCCAACCTGCCTCTTTAGGCCATTGGCTGGAGACTTTTTCTATTACTATTTAGTTCAGTGCATTAGAATATTCATCTCTCACTTAATGCTAATGAAGGCAAAAGGTAGTTGTGGTTTAGTTATCACAACTAATAAGAGACTAATAATTACAGTGAGCAAAGTACATTAGCAATGGAAATTGTATTCAGGATGGTCCTCTTATGGCTAACCGACACCTTACTACCAAAGGTTTGACTTCACATAGGAACAATTGATCCAATATGTAATTTTTTTTTAAAGGAAACCATAGCACTCAATCAGTGTTTGGGAACTAGTATAAGGTCCAGTAAGGCCAGACAACAGCCGACACGTGTTTCGTCATGCAGTGACTTTTTCAAGGCTTAGATGAGAAATAAACGTGGTCACAGTTTGTATGTAAGAAGTCCCATATGGAATGGGTTGGTATAACATATTACATATGGGACTTCTAACAAATAAGTGTGGTTTCACGTTGTATGTAAGAAGTTCCATATGGAATGCGTTGGTATAACTTATTCCATATGGGACTTCTTACATACAACCTGTAACCATGTTTATTTCCTATCAAAGCCTTGAAAAAGTCACTGCGTGTCAAAACACGTGTCAGCTGTTGTCTGTTTCCGAAGAATGGATTTAGGAAATAAGAATGTACCAAGGATTGCATAGACTTCCATATAATCAATAAAGAGAACTGTTGTTCAGTGCAAGTCCTTACAGTCTGGACCAATACTATTTTTCACTTAATGCAACAGGCTTTTTGAGTGCCTTCTTCAGCTTCCATTGAGAAGTGGCAAGTGCCAGGTTGCATAGAAGTGAATGAGCATTCACTTACAATGATAGCTCAGTCCAAAAGGGCACCCTTCTCTAAGTTAGGGTTTGTTTGTAAAACACTGCAGTGTAAAACTGAATACAAAGTGCTTTCATTCAAACTAGAAAATTAGTTCGGAAATGCGTAGTATACTTTACTAATTACCGAACGCACTGTTTTGAAGTTTCTTTTCGTCTATTTCACTGCATTGTGTTGAGGTAAAATACAAGCAGCCATTTTATGAGCGTCATGAGAGCTCTATATTCTGATGTGGGGTGCAGGCTGTAGTCAAGGTTCATTAATAAAAATTGATCTAGTCCGGACTGCGCCCACATGCATCTGTCACGCCACAGAAATAAATCTCCCTTTAAAGCAGCAGGGTTTTGAAAGTGCCGCTGCCTTTAATAACCTACGCCTTTGTGCTGGTACTTGCGATAAAATACATGCACCGCAGGCACTAAACAGCTAGAAACGAAGGCCGAAAAAACATAATTTGTGGTTCTAAAGAGGTCCGTAAAAAAGCCTTTTTATTACATTACGGCGCAATCGGGGTTTCCCTTTTTTTCATCTCTGAGATTTATCTGCCAGGGCAGGGGTGCCAAATAACGCGAACACAGTGGCACTAACCCGAGTCTGACAGAGCTGGACGGGGGGCAGGGGTAGGGTATGCTGGCGATTCTCCCGCGACGGCTGCAGGTAGGAGGAGGGGTGAGGCCGCCAAACCCAAAGCAGAGCACAAGTCCTATAAAATGAAGTGGGGGGGACTGACCAAGTAAGACAATATGCAAATGACCTCATGACGTCACGACGTAGAGCTATAAAAGAAATAAAATAGTGCTACTTAAATTATTTTGAGATGTTAGACGACCATCTCCTCAAACTCAACAGGAAATTCTACAAAGGATTAGATCAAAAGGAAAACCCACTGATCAAGAAACTCACAGACATCTCTACAAACCCATTTGACCGATACCCGCGTCCCATTGAAGCGCTAAACTTGCGAAACTGAAACAGCAACGCAGCATCCAAAATCTCATCACTGCCTGAAGGCAAACGCCGGCAGATACGCTAAACTCACCGCTGCCAGATGGCATAATCGCCTCGGCAAGCAACCAAAACCCTTTCGCTGCCAGACGGCATAATCGCCTCGGCAAGCAACCAAAACCCTTTCGCTGTCTGATGGCATAATCGCCGCGGCAGGCACCCAAAACTCAACACTACCAGAAGGAACTAGATAGACAAAGACGAAACTCTCTGAGGAAACATGCTTACAATTCTGCAAACTCAATTGACCGCTACCCGCAGCCCATCACTGAGCTGACCATGTGATACAACCTCAACTGTGACAAAGCGTCACACATCAATAAGACAACCTAAACAGCGATTAAAAAAATTCTAAATGAATGTGGAGTAATGAGGCTACTGCCTCGGTATCCAAAAACTCTCCGCTGTCAGAAGGAATCTGACAGGCGAAAACCAAACGCAAACTACTTAAATTATTTGTGCATATACTAGGACAGACTAACCCATCTGACAGCCTTACAGTGTCTGCATTTATATACAGGGACAGAACAAGGGCAAAAGCATGCCTCTCTTAAGTACTTGTGAAGAGAAGGCAAGCTGTGTGCCTTTGTTTCCCTCTGTGGCTTTTACATTTAAATGTAAGGTTCCAGCCGGCCCCAGTCAGCATATACAAACAAAAGGAGGCCGGATGGCCCCTTAACTGCGGCCCAGCTAGTGGTGAAAAAAGGTTCCCTCCCTGCCTGCACGTTGCTGCTGGGAATGGAAAACAGGCAACGGGCAGGCCCTGTTGAACGTGTCCCGGTGTCTGAAAATTACACCGGAACAAGTTCCGCATATTTCTGTGGGGCCCAACTTCTTAGCAGGGGGGACGGCGTCCACCCTGTGAAAAGAGCGGGGGACGCCATATACCCGACTCAAGCCCTGTCCCAAAGCTCTTGCCGCCCGGGGCGGACCACCCTCCCCACCCACCCCTGCTACGCAACTGGCTGGCCTTTCAGCCCAATTGTAGCCGAGACTCTTACTGCTGACAATCATTGATTTCACTGACAGGGACATTTGAAGTGAGCACTGCTTGTAAAACTGATGCTAATATAAGGTGCACAGGGGCCTAGCAGGGATTACTTAGATGCAAACCACACCCCTCACCTGGAAGCGCCTGGCCAGGCACACCTGCACGAGAACAGCATTAGCACCAAAGTAGTTGGGGCGCGGGACAGCACCCGCTGCAGGGTGATGATGATGAAGAGACATGTGTTTATCAAGTACGGAATATATACACCTAGGGAGGCATAGGGGTGGGTGGTGAGTATATCCTTATATCTGAAAATGTTCCTGAATCACTTCTGGGGGCAAGCTGCAGAGAGAACGGACACAGAATGGCCAGAAAGAAAGGAGAAGACCGCAGGGCTTTAAGTGGGACGGGTCCTAAACACAGGTGCCGAAACAGGTCTCGATCCAGCTCTCTATTTTTGCTCTCGCTCTCAGAGTGAAAAAAAAATAATAACTCAGCAGCAGTGCCACCCTTCACTGACTTTGATGCAACTTCAAAGAGACTCGTTATAATTCTTTCACAGTCTGATCATGTCAGATCTGAAGCATTTTCAACTAGCAACCATTGGCAAAGCCAATAGTCCTGGCTTGTTGTAGATGTAATGCAAAATAACAGACGGGTGGCACACTATGCTAAGCACAGATCTTTATTCTGAGTGTTTTTAAGCCACACAATTAATTGCATCGGCCATGCCCCTTTAAGAGACCCCCAGTTTTTTTTATCCCACTTAAAGCCCTGGAAGACCGTAATACACTACCGGGTCAAATGTTAGTCAATAGAGCAGAAAACACAATCAGGGATAGTAGGCGCTATATAAGATACAATTTAAACAGAGATGAATGTACCATTAGGCCCGGAGCTTCTCATGCACAGCCTGGGCTCCGGTGATAGTGTTAGCAGATGAAGCTGGAACCTCTTGAAGCAGATTGGGCTGATTTTGCATTGGGTGGATTTGGGGGTCAGCGTCGGATTGGTAACGGGGGCATTCGGGCAATGCCCGAGGGGCCGGTGCCGAGTTCCTGCTCTGGGCTGCTTTTTTGAGCAGTCTGTGGGCCGATTTGGGCGCTGTCTCTATTGTTTGAACAGCCAGTGGCCCAGTGGGTGTCCTTTCTATAGGCAGATGGGCGCTCCTTAACTCCTGTTTAGCAACAGGCAGAGGAGTCACTCCCTTTGTCTCGCTGGCCGGCCCATTAATGTGGGCACATAATGAGCGGGGGCAGGGGGCCTGAGTAGAAGTGGCCTCACTTGTTTCCAGGTGTGTTTCAGCAGTGTAAATTAACGTTTGCATTTTTTTTACCCCGCTTTTTTTTAATAAGATTAAGCCGAAGCAGTCATTTGATGAAAGGCATTATGCAAATGTGGGCCGATCATTTTTTTTTTGTGTGCCCGGGCCGATTTTCAATCCCAATCCAACCATCTTTGGGGTTGTAAGTGGAGAGAACGCCCTAGCCCAATACTCATCCCCTTACAGCTTGGATTCGAGCTCAGAAAGCACTGTCAGGAAAATTGTGGTGCCACCTGACATGTGACCTCTATTTTGAAGCAGAAGTGGGAGTAGTTCTGTGCGAGGGTTGGATTGGGATTAGAAATTGGCCTGGGAAGGCTAAAATAAGTGGGCCACATTTAAATATTGCATTTCCTCAAAACACTGCTTCGGCCATGTTTTATAAACACCTGAAAACAAGTGAGGTCACTTCTGCTCAGGCCTCTTGCCCCGCTCAGTATGCATACATTAATTGGCCCAGCAAGAGAAATACTTCTTTCTCCAGTTTCTAGTGAAATACACTCCTAAAAACCTCCTACTCAAGAAAACTGTCCTGAATAAGGTGAAAGAATAACATCTAACCGAAAACCTGCGTCAATATTTAGTTTTCTTGTGATGTATATTATTGGATATTGTATTTTAAACATGAAAAGTTTTTAACCTGAAATGTGATTATTGTGTTAAACTGAATAAATTTTTATACTGTCCCATTTAGCTTGTTTTTGTCTTTAAAAGTATTGCTAACTTTCCGCATTGTGTACTATATAATTGAATATATAATTCAAAGTGTTGTATGTAGCCCATGATCCAAACACGTATACAAATTGAATAGGGATTTTTCTTTTACTGTTGTCTTACCCCTATTCAGAGCATTAGGGTTTCTCCCTCCTTTTCTCAATGTCTGTGTCCAGGCCTTCCTTTCAAATCTGAGGTTGCCAGTTTCCTGACCTGGTCTGGGTGAACTTCTACGTGTCTCATGAAGGAGGTTTGTGTGAAGGCGCTATGTGCTAAAACATCACGTACTCATTGTGAGGTGCTAGCCAAAGAGAACCCCGAACAAAGTGGTCTGGTGCTGAGGTTCCTATCCTGATAACCCATGAAGTTGGATCCAAAAGGTCCAATGACATCAGAGGTTTTCAGCTGCTTGAGAAGAAACCCCTGCTCACTTGAAATATGGCGGGAGGTAAAGACCAGGTGTGTGGTTGTGGGTTGCCCACACACTATTATGCAAAATGACAGAGAGATATGAAATTCACCCAGATTTTGTTGTCTAGACTGCAGCATCTTCTTCAAACTTTTGTATAACATCCCCATCAGAGCAAAAAGTGAGCATTGGATAGGGGTAACAGACGGTTTCCTAGCCAGTCTGACACATACAATGCATCCCAGTGGCTAACTGTCTCATTTCCAAAAACAGTGACAATTCAGTGCTGCCACCTTCTGGGCATTTTAGATAGGGGAACAATTTTAAGCTGCATCTATTTTTACCTTGTGATTGGTAAGCACCCAGGCTCCCCTTACCAATCACAATACTGCAATGCAGCGTTGTGATTGATTTTGCACATCCTGATTCGACACAACCAGGGAATGGGGGCCTGGGGATGTTCTCCACGCAGGCTGTAATGCAGCCTGCATGGAGAACGGGAAAGTGCGCATGACTGGTTTGGGTGGGCCGAGGGGGCCGACCAAACAGTCATTGCGCACTTAGGTGTGGGCACCACTCCTCCCCTGCCCTGCTCTGAGAGCAGAGCAGCAAGCTCGCAAAGCAGCACGAAGCATAAAATAATAACACAAAGTTATTATCATTTTATGTTTCTACTACGCAGTGCTTAAATGCAGGGGGGCGACGCTCCTCTGCCATAGTGGAGGAGCCGCCACTGGAGCCATGCACTTGTTATGCATTCTTGTTTGGCTGACCCCTGTACGAGAGACGAGCCCGAGAACCCTTCTGGAACACTGTTTACCCCAGTGTGCCGCCACTATCTCCCGGAGGTGGAGTGCTTTGCCACAGTCACTTGATCTTTGCCCACAAACACAAACATTGGGATTAGAACCCTGGTCTTCTGATTCTAGGGCAACAGCCCACCCCTTAATCAGTCAGTAAGGAATTGTTGCACTTTTTTTCCAATTTACCACAGCATGAGTCAAGAGTTCTTTTTCACAGTTTACAAAAGCACCACCGTCATGGTAAACAGCCCCTGTATAAATCCCCTCTTCCCCTACTGAATCCAGAGTAAAACCATGTGCAGCAGCATTAGCATCCCACAAGAATTACAAACTAGTAATAAGTAAGGCAGTGTTGCCTTCTGTGTGTGATTGGTATTCTAGTTCTGTCCCTCGCAAAATGAGTCACCTGCTGTAATATTAATACCTGCAGACTTGGGTGATGCAAAAAGACTGGCAGAGGGCATGGAAGGTGTGGTACAAAGCACAGCGACATGGGGGCGCGTGCAGCATCGTACCACCCACACACTCGTTTGGGAATACATAGCATGAAGCCTTTGGAAGGCAGCCTTTCTCCAGCAGTGCAGTAGCCGGCTTTGTAAAGAGAAGCCGTCAGTAATGATATTCATAGGGCATTCCATACAAGGAGTTACTGAAGGAAAAGACAGCTACACAATGGAGTACAAGAAAGGTAAGAAGTTGCTCTATTGCACAAGTGCCTTTCATTTATATAGCGCTTCCGGAGTAGCGTGCTACTCATCGGAAGTGCTTTGGTGCCTCATCAGGGGTACCAAACACTATATAAATACAAACCCCTCCCTCTTCTATCCCTCCACTATCCTTTTGAACCTAAATACTAATTCATCACTAATCCTTTTTGTGTTCCGTAGTAGCGTGCTACTCGTAGAAAAGCACTTCAACACCTCTTCGGAGGTAGTAAGCGCTATAAAAATGCAATTTACAATTACAATACATAAGTATTTAAGCACCTGGCAAGAAGTGGCAAGTGCCAGGTTTTAAAATATGTTCAAATAGGTAACAGGAGAAATGTAAGTGGATGCTCATTGGTTAAACGCAGACCACTTGCAAATCAATGACTTTTTCTGACTTCTTTATGATGCAGTTAAAAATAGTGCAGTGATTATTAGATATATCAAGCATACTCCTCTGGTGTCAATATCTCAGTTTAG
Source organism: Lissotriton helveticus (assembly GCF_964261635.1). NCBI lineage: Eukaryota > Metazoa > Chordata > Amphibia > Caudata > Salamandridae > Lissotriton > Lissotriton helveticus. The sequence continues at coordinate 207,018,129 of NC_136063.1, read as the reverse complement.
CTTGTAGCTAACGGTTTCAATTCCAGCACACTAATAGTAGTTTTACAACTGTGATGACTAGACACTCGTGGAGAAGACACTGCATATAAAAAGGTAGGCCTGTCCTATTTGTTTATGTGCAGAGATCTCTGCAGTGGTAAAATTATTACTAGTAAAATTACATTTGCAGTTTTCTGAATACCCAAAAAATACTAACCTTATAGAAAGGTGTAAGTTTATCTTTCTGATTTAGGCCATACATTGGCACTGGTGGGATTCGAACTGGTGATCTGAGGAGGTACCACCGGATGCCAGCAGCCAGCACTTGTTGAGCCATCTTGTATTTGCCATTTAGTAAAGTATTTTGTTTTGTGGCTTTTTTGCAACAAAATTAGGAGGCACTAGGAAGAGTAGGCTTGTCATTGATGGTATGGGAGTGAGGCAGGGGAGGATAATGGAATGCAGAGTGGGGTGGTCAAAATGGATCACTGCTTAGATAACTTGTAGGTCAGCAGCAGTGCAAGTGAAACTATTAGGTTCAAAGAGTGGCAAGCACAATATTTACATAATACTTTCCGGTATAAAGAGAGTGCAAGGGAACCATAAAACTAGTTGTTTAGTTGTGGAACAGTCTACCAGTAAAGATAAAGGTAGTGAAATAGGGTTCCACTTCGTTCCCGTTCACATCACTGTAGTGTCTTGCAATATTTTAGAACAGAGTCCGTACCACTGTGAAGTAGGTTTTAGAGAACAATGCCATGAAATCTTGTTTTATAATGTGGAGTTCAAAGTTACACACAGCAGAATAAAGACTTGTAATACTAAGCTCAGTGTGTGGCGTGGTTATTGGCGGATGCCCAGGCTGGGAAGATGCTATAAATGATGACGATATAGGGAAGAAGTAACCTGAAGAACGACTGTGCTCTCCCAGATAGTTTGCCGTGGTCTAAGAAAACTGCTTGTGCGCGCCACATGTGTCACTGTTGAAGGTAGGAGTCAATGCTTCTTGGACGTGAACTCAAAGTGAAACTCCAGCTGCTGTAAAGCAACTGAAGACAACAGAAGCATTGTGAAGAATTGACATGTTGATGGTTGAAGAATAAAGATCCAAGAAAGGTTTTTGGAATAGTGAAATGTTTCAGATGGCTGTGAAGAAAGTCACGTTTCCAGCTCTCAATAAAAATGAGACGGAGGTCAGCACTTCGCAAGGTCTCACAGACAAATAGTAAATACCAAAGCCACCAGGTACCATACACGGTGTCAGTAATTTCCACACTGGTGTACAATGCTGCTGTGTTCCTTAAACTACCACCGCCACCTTTCAATACTGCTGAAAAGCAAAATATGGGAGACAGATGGTCTGCGTGGAAAGAGACATCTGATGCTTTCATTGATGCATTTGAAGAGACTGATGACAAAAAGATTATCAAGTTTCTAAAATTCTTGCTGGTGATGGTGTGAAAGAAGTCATAAAGAAAATGCTACGAGCTGTTGAAGAAATTATATATTGTCAGATTAAAGAAACACAGAATCTAAAGTTCAATCCAGTACCAAACAATGACTACGAAAGATATGCTTTCAGTCATGAACGCCAAAGTGTTGGTGAAACCATTGATGAATTTGTGGAGAGACTTGATACACTTAACAAACATTGTAAGTTCTATGAATTTAATGAAAAGGAAGCTATGTGACTAAGAGTTATTAATGGATGCTTGTCAGATTCATTCACACGACAAATGCTTTGAAAAACTTTTAATCTGGCGCAAGTGTTGATGGCTGCCAGAGCTGAGGAGCATGATGAAAGACAAGCCACTGACATGGAGGCCAGAGGTGCCCAAAGTGACTCCGTCATGAGCATAAAAAGTAAGTCAAACAAAAAACTGAAGGGCACAAAGTGCTGTCTACAAGTAAAAAGAAGCTACGTTTTAGATGTGGATTATCGTTTCCACATGAAGGTAAATGTCCCACCATTGGATAGATATTTAAAGGCTGTGGGAAAGAGAACCATTTTGTGATAGTATGCAAAGTGAAGGATCAAGCAAGTGTGTCATGGCGCAAAGACAAAATGCCCACCAGAGCATTCCAGAAGTAAAGTTCGACGCAATCCCACTAGGCCAAGCGATGACATCAATTGAGGCAAACTGACACTGAACAAAGTCGATTGTCATCTTAATCATCATCGAATAGTTTGTCTGCCTTAGTATCCAGTGAAAATGAGGAAGACAGTTGCGCCACGTCAATGTTTATCCCAGATAAAAGAGAGTATGTTGGACTTGCCGCATGAGAGGAAAAATGCCAGTCAAAGAAAAGTCGACATGCCAAAGCACCAAAGTCATACAAACATTGTCCTAAAATAGCATTAAAAATAAATGACTGCTCAATATCGTTCATCATTGACAGTGGTGCATCGATAAATATAATAACTGAAGAGATATATCATGAAATGTCTCCATTACCTCAACTTAACGCCATCAAAAACCAAAGTGTACACTTGGGCCTCATCGACGCCCATAAAAAGGTCCAGGTTCATTTGTAGGGACATTGAAACAAGAAAACGAAGGTGAAAGCACCCAGCCGGTCTGCTCGGTTTGAATACCGCTGCTGATATGTGACTGATTTTTGTGAATTACAACCTGAGTGCGCACCACAAAATAGTACATCAATTTCCTTCATTGTTTCGTGATTTGGGAAACCTAAAGACTATGAAAGCAAAGTTATACATTAATGACGATGTCCGTCCTGTTGCTCAGAGACATAGATGAGATGCTTTTCATTTACAAGAAGCTGTTGAAAAAGAACTTGTCAATACTTAAACATGACATTATCGAGCGTTCAACTGGTCCGACACCATGTGTTTCTCCCACAGTGGTAGTGGCTAAAAAGGACACCAAAGGAGATGTACGCATATGTGTTGATATGCGCCAAGCAAACAAGGCAATTGAACAAGAACGACATCCAGGTCCACATATTGCTGACTCGCAACTAAATGGTACAAAGGTTTCCTCTCACCTTGATTTAAATAAAGGTTATCATCAGTTCTAAATCAAAGAAGGTTACAGGTATATTACAACGTCTTTTTATAAATGTAGGTGTGTTTTGATATAAAAGACTTTGTTTTGGTGTGGCACTGGCTGCAGAACTTTTCCAAGACACCATTTGAAAGGTCATACAGCCGGTTGTGGATGCATTCAGCTATAGCGATGACATATTGATGTTCCGAGCTATACAAAAAGAGCATGATAAAGCTGACTGATGCAGGTCTGACATTGAATGCAGACAAGTGTGAGTTCCACAAGACTAAATTAAAATTCTTTGGCCATATCTTCTTTGATGGGGATATGACACCCGATCCTGCTTAAGTACAAGCACTGTCTAATGCTGATTCCCCACAAAGACGTTTCTATGACGCGTTCATTTCTTGGCATGGCCAGTTACTGTTCAGGACACATATGAGGCTTTGCGACGATAAGCGTTCCCTTACAAGAGTTGATGAAGAAAAATGTTTCATTCAAGTGGTCACAGGAATGTGACAGAAGTTTCAAGAAAAACAAACAAGCCATTGAAACTTCTGCTGAAATGGCCTATTTCAATCCAAAGCTTCACAGAGGTTGTTGGTGATACTAGTTCCGTTGGGTTAGGCATTATCCTCGCACAGCACTGCGGACACTCCCCTGCTCGAAGGCATTTTGTGGCATATGCCAGTAGAAGTTTGTTACAAACAGAATGTGTTTACTCTCAACCAGAGAAAGAAAGTTTGGCTGTGGTATGGGCTTGTGAACATTTCCATGTATTCCTGTAAGGAAAGCCTTTTATGCTGGTAACTGATCATCAAGCTTTATTTACTATCTATGGCAATCCAAAAGCCAAGATGCCACATCGCATTGAACAGTGGGGACTCTGATTACAAGAGTATGATTACACCATTGTAAGGTGAACAACCGTTACAACGAAACTATTACAACGCACTACCATTACAATGCGGTCATTACAACGCAAACCATTACAACGCATTGCGCTGGGGGGCGCTCTAGGATAGGGAATAAGTTTAATTTTCTATCCAACACCTTCCCTAGTGTCCACGGGGACTGGAGTTGGAATAGAAAATTATACTTACCACTATTCAGCACCTCTAAGCGCTATGCGTTGTAAAGGTTTGCGATGTAAAAACCGCGTTGTAAAGGCAGGCGTTGTAATAGCCTGCGTTGTAACGTCATACATCCCATTGTACATCGTCCAGGGCAGAATAAAAAATCTGCTGACTACTTTTCCAGAGTGCCTATTCAGGGTCAAGGTACTCCATCCACGGTGGCTGAAGCCTACATTAATTTCATTGTAAAGTCAAATACGCAAGCTTCCATATTGTTAGCTCAGATCATCACTGCCACGAGTAATGATAGTGACATGCTGTAGTTGAAAGATATGATTACACAGGAGTTGTGGAACTGGCATGCTCGACCTCTTACCAGGGATGATGAATACAACAAGTACAAAAATATTAAAGATGAACTGTCTATAACTCAGGAAAGAGTCAATCCTAATTCTGAAGACAATAGACAATCATAGTGGCTCACAAAGTATTGTTACCAGCAAGAGAGCTCTCAGAGAAAGAGTTTGGTTTCCATATTTAGATGAGAGGTTTGAAAAGGAACTCAAGGCCTGCCATCTATGTAACTGCCTCTCTAAAACATTACTCAACATACTCTTACCATGACAGAACTCCCTAGGCATGCATGGGAGAGAATAGCCAACAATTTCCTTGGTCCACTCGACAATGAACATCATTTGGTGGTAATTTCCATTTATAGAGGATCTCTCATCCACAACTCATGAGCAAGTCCTTGAGAGACTTAACGCCATTTTTGCAACGTGGGGAGTTCCAGCCATTTTGAAGTCTGATAATGGGCCGCCGTTCATCAGTAGAGAATTTAAGTTTTTTCTGGAGCATCTGTACATGAAGCATCAGAAGAGTACACCTTTATGGCCGCAGGCCAAAGGTCTTGTGGAGAATTTTATGAGTATGCTAAAGAAAGCAGTACAGCGTGCAAATCCTTTGAGGCTCACTTTGCAAACTGGATTGAATTCCACCCAATGAGCCTATCGTTCAACCCCTCACTCAACCATAGGTGAGAGTCCTGTGACTTTGATGTTCGGGAGAGCAAAGACAACTAAGTTACCTCAATGGACTAACAAAAGAGAAGGGGGGGGATAATACAACTCGAATGAAGGACTTGGTTAATGAAGAAAAGATGAAAGCCTATGCTGACAAGAGGCGACATGCGAAGAACATTTAGTTCAAAACAGGAGATCTAGTGATCACCAGCCAAATACGAAGGTAAAAAATCTGATGCTCCATATGATTCTGCACCTTTCCACGTTGTGTCCACCAAGGGACATATAGTGACTGACCAGCTTCCTGGGTAGTCTGTTACTAGAGAGTCTTCTCTCTTTTACCATTTGTTTTATCTGTCGTCTGATCCAGATGGTGAAAAAAAGACTGAACCTTAGAACCCAGTGACTGCTTTCACTTCTTCACCGTCTTCGAAGATCTCTGACAATGAAGATGTCAGCTCCCAGTAACCAGATAAGACTGAGTAATTAAAGCACCAAGAAAGCTGATAGAAACAATGCGAGTGTGATTGTGTGTGTGTGTGTGTGTATATATATATATATATATATATATATACATACATATATATACACACACACACACACACGCACGCACAGTCTGTGTGTGTGTGTGTGTGTGTGTATATATATACATTTCTTCAATCAGCTTTCTTGGCACTTTCATTACTCGGCCTGATCTGGTTACTGGGAGCTGACATTATATATATATACACACACACATATATATATATGGTGATTTGTAAAATAAAAAAATTCATACTTTTTTTTATTTAACAAAGGGGAAGGTGTAGTGCCTTGCAATATTTTAGGACGGAACCCTTTTGGCTCCGGGGAGCTGTGACATAGGTGTCAAAGCACAATGCCATGAAAACTTGCTCCAGAATGTGTAGTTTGCAGATACACACAGCAGAATGAAGACATGTAATACTAACCTCTGTGTGTGGCGTGGTTATTGGCGGGTACCCAGGCTGGGAAGATGCTACTTTCACTTCGCTCCAGCTTTATTAGCCATAAATACACAGACAAGGCTTACCTTAAGGATAGAGCATAAGAGCCGTAGTACTGGGATCTATTTTTGACAACTTTGTGCCGGCTATGTTGCTCTTAGCAGTTGGAATTGTCTCCATGTAATGGATTGACAAACCATGTACCACATCCTTTCTGACCTTCTGAGCAAAGAGCATTTTTAGTTAGAAGGCACAATAACAGAGTCTACCCGACAAGGCTGTTGGCATGATAGTTGACAACTGCCCCTCTCAGAATGCCTTGGAAAACAAAAGCCAAATTTCGACCACACCCCCCTAGTTTTGATTGACTACCACTTCCATCCAATGAAAGCCAGAATTAAATGAAAACATATGTTGCCTCACATATAAGGCCCTCCACCCTGGAAATATAGCTTGTCAGTCCAAACTAGAGAACATTAGACACTTTAGATTTGGAAACCCAGAAACTGAAGACTTTTGTAGCATCGAAGCAGTCCTTCAAGGGCGAGGCAGTCAACTTTTTTGCAGTTCAGTTTTCCTCAACGAAAAACCGAACAGAACCTCCTTTCATTCAGGAAATTGTTGAAAACTGATCTCTCCCCCCGTTGTCTTCTGAAGTCACCCTTTATAATACATTTTTGCCGTATCCCATTTCTCCACAAATTAACTTATATTAGAACATTGGAATGTTGGGAGCTCCATTGAAAACAATGGAGTGCTCCGGGCTTATAATGGCTGGTATAAGCCTGGAGCTCCAACATTCCAATGATTCTTTGTTCACAGCTCTGGCTGTAAACAAAGGCTTCAAGAACCCTGAGGGGATTCCAATCCCCTCACGCTCCCATAAGGCTTTGTTCTTTTTTGTTGGAACATTCTGCCCTCTAGTGGCAGAATGTTCTAATAGCCTTATAGCCCTTCGCAGTTGGGCTATACCGGCTATTAAAGTCCCTCTCCCTTGTTAAAGGCCCTCGCCTTCGGCTCGGGGCCTTTAACGCTGGAGAGGACCTTTAATAGCCGGTATAGCCCTCTACGGCGGGCTATAAGGCTATAGTAAAGTTACTTTTCTAGCAAAATAACTTCTTTATTGTTCACAATTTTCCAATCTTTGCATATCCATTGTTCTGCATAAAGCGCAGTGGTATTTGAAACAGTAGTTCTACACAAAAAAGTCAAATAAATATTAGCCAGGATCCATTTTTCTAGGATTTGTTAATTTAAACACAATATACAGCAGTACTAAACTCACTCAACATATCGGATGCTCACAACAGATGAGGCGAGGGTGGAGGGTGGCAGCCAGGCAGGCTTTGTTCAGAGCACATGGCACACTATTCAAAACCTGGCAACGACTGAGAACACACAACATGGGAGGCTGGGCAATTTACAAACGCACTGCATAGACATGAACACCTGTTCTACTGTAAGGGGCTGCTACTTGCAAATATAAAACTACACAAAAAATACAGCCTGACTGAGATCAGGAGACAGGCAAACACAAAACCTGGCCTCTGTCCGGCAGCCTTGGCGCTATGCCACAACGCGCACCTCTTTGTAGGTCTGCACTTCGCAGCTGGCAACTTTCAGCAGCCCTTTAAACCCGACTGCGTAAATCGCTTCCATGCAGGCAGTACAGACCGTACTTTATTTTATTATTTAAAAAATGAACTCTCTAACCTACTCCAGGCTTTGTGCCATCAAAAAGACCAACCAATCTATTTGCCTTTGTCTCCATGTACTCCTGTGAATATCATTTCCTTTCCATTTTCCAAACTGATGGTGCAGATAAATTACAAAAAAGCACAGCTCTGTGTGTGTGTTTGCTTGCCCATTATCAGGTTGGCTGCCTTTTTGGTTGGCTAAATCCACACAAAAGATCTACATCACAACATTGCTTCTTCTCGCGCGTAGCCCGTTTCATTGCTGAAATGTCCCATTTCTTTATAATGGAACAAATGTCACCATTTAGAGTAGGCACATTCATCGAAATATACCATGCAAGTCTGGGATGCGATTCTCAAGGGGACCTACAAAGCAGCAAGAGCAGCTCTATACAGTGCAAGCTGATAAATCACTGTGTGCATGTGACCGGGGGAGGCGCGATATTAGTTCCCAGTATGGTGCCTACCGTTTCCCAATAAGTGGAAGGAAGCTAGGAGTAGCTGTAGACAGATTTATTTAATATTTGGCACATACCAAGGGCTCATGGTATACAACACGCTCTGCAGGAACTCTGAACACCACAATTCTTATCCACTGTTCATAGGAGTTGGGTGTTGGATCGCTGGCTTCCATCTTCACTTGGGCATCAGACCCCGAACCCATGGCCAACCTCGGGTAAGGGCCAAAGACAGAGAAATGCTTTCTCTATTGACACCCAACCTTCCTTAACCACTTGGCTGCTATGCGTTTTCCCCCCCGGTGCTGGGATCCCACATTTTCCATTATTCATGACGAGCTGGGCTCGTCATGAGCGTGCTGGGAGGCTACACCATGACGAGCCCAGCTCGTCATGAGCGTGGAAGGGGTTAAAATAAGGACTGCCACTCCACACTCCACAGCCTCTTACATGAAAAATAATTAAATCTGGAAACAGATTGGATTGGACTGGATCTGAAAATTGTGAGATGAATTAAGAATTTGTTCTGAGACCAAAACCACAACATCATGTCCAATGATGATGTTCTAGGTTCGGAGGAGATTACAAGGGCGTACCTCACCAGCAAATGTGGAGATTAACCGCGTTTACAATTTAACAAAGGATCTAATGGACGTAATCCTGAGCGGTGTTGTAAAATTGGATCACACCACAGAAGACAAATAAAACAAAGAAACGGATCTGTATAATTAGATTGTAGTAAGGAAAATAATCTCAGATAACGAAGCATAAAGTAGGTTTGCAGAGCCAGACAGTATAATTTCATGTAAAAAAAGCAAAAACAGTACTGCGTAGGTAGTTTGAAAAGACTTTTAACATGAGTAGACAGAAATTTAATAAATGTTTCTTTTGAGAGAAGTAGTAAGACTATTCAGAATAATGTGTTCAATTTTTGTTTCCCACAGATTAAACCACGAATTTTGAGGGCGCAAGAAAGAGGGAACTTCGGGAACACACAGAAACAGTTTCTACGCACTATGTACTGTTTACAGAACTGCCATAAAACTTGATTCTAGTTCCTCCGTTTTTTTACCTCTTAGGTCGTAAAAGAATGGGTGCATGTAACCTCTACCTTAATTAATATGTGCGTGGTCTGTACACCACCGGTTTCGATTTCAGCAGGATAAAGTGATCGCCACAAAGCTGGATAATGTTAGCATCTGTTACGTACAGCCCTGTGAAGCCACAATACAGTAGTAGCTAGCACTACAAGTTAAATAATGTAGAACCATATACAACTTCTGAAAAAGCTGGTATTCCTTATAACTGCTGCCTCATATGCTGAAAATAAGACATTTCTTAGGTTTGCTGTACAACCCAAAGGGAACAAAAACATACCACCCCACCCTATGTGGACACCTGTCACTGCTGAACTAAATATCTGGCTACAGGTCTTGGTATTGACACAAAATTCCATTTGTTATGGTTGATAAATACAATCAACCAATGGCTGATGAATGACACACCCCAGGGCCTGAAGTACGCTAACCTCTGTGCCTCAGAATGCAAGGATGTATGTGACAGATGAAGCTGTCTCTGTTCCTATTAAGAAGAGTTTATAAACTATTTTCACATAGTATGGTCTTACCCTCCTGAATAGCCAGAATGAGAAAGTTCTACAATTTGGTAGTCACAAATGAGGCTGATGGACCACTTTCCAGGGGTTTCCTTGCGGAAGGACTAATGAAAAATCTGAGAATCTATGCCAGAATGTAGCAGCGGAAGCTAAAGTGGAAAAACACATGACCCTGCCTACAAAGGGCCGTGTTAGAGACGCACAGGTACTGTAACTCAATCAGTCTTTCCACCAGACCTCAGTGGTGCATAGCAAAATGGCAAGAGATAGCGGAAAACCCAGACCAATCTAGCAACCATATTTGGAAATATGTATTTGAACACATGGCTGATGGCATCAGATGCCGGGACTCTGGATGCTGCTAGGCAGTTGGTACTTCGGTGCAGTGTCCTGGGATCTACTAGCAGACTCCAGAGGCTATGGTCACTGCTTGGCAGCGGGTGCGGACACAGAGGAGGATGCGTGCTGCTGCAGGTATTTTTAGCATGGGAAGGAGTGCTGAAGCAGGATTTCTTGTTTGGTTCTCATTGAGGGCTAGGCTCAGGATGCTGCAGGCAGACTTTGGGGGCAGGGTCAGGATATCAAAGGTGCACCGTGCTGGGATCGGTGAGTGGCAGGCCGAGAAGGCTTCAGAAAGATCCTTGTTCTGCCTCGCAGCAAAAAACTGGAACTCCCTGTCTCTGCAACTCAGGCAATAACCATCGCTGCCGCAATTCAGGAAGGACCTCAAGACCTCTCTATTCGACTGAACTGTTGACCCAGCACCTAACCCAGCGTCTTGAGACCCTCACGGGTGAGTAGTCGTGCTTTACAACATTCGGATTGATTGACTGAAGGCTGCTTTGAGTGATATGGAACTTTTTGCTCCTTCCTTCTGTAGTACAGGAGTGCCGACATCATCAGTGGCCATGAGTTGGAAATGCTCCCCATATCCAGCATGAGTCTGCTCGTGCTCTTGTTGTTTGCGCTTAGCTATCTTTTTTTCTGTGACTGTGGCAAAAAAAAAAAAAGGGGACTCGTGTCCAAGGGACTGGTCAAATCCCTTGCACCTGTTCCTCAGATGCCTACACGAGGGATCTAGAGAAGGTCTAGTGTAATCTCTTTTCATGTTGTACTTCATGGGGTTGGTTACAATGGGCCCTTATAAAGGAATCTGAGGACCTCTCATGGGAAACTCTTGACAGCGAGTGCCAATTAAAAGAAGCGTAAGGAAAGAGTTTACACGAAAGTATGTTGGATGACAAATGCATTGGAATGGTATGTTTTAAAAATATTTTTTATTCCGAACCCCAAACCACAATTTCAGGTAGTGTCTGAAACCTATCATGCTTTCAACAATGTGAACAGTGATACCTTTTTAAAAATACAGATTTTGTTGCCATTCTTTAGAAGGACTTCATGAAGGAGTACCCCAAGCAGCCCCTTTAAGCTATCTTCGGAGTCTATCATTGTACCAAAGCGGTATGTGACATTTACTTAAAAATGCACTATTTGGCAGGAAATTGGATGGGCCTGGGGATATGAGAAAGATGTGGCAACCAAATGTCACACAAAAGAATGACGCTAGTGTCTCGGCATATAGTGTCAAGGTGCAAATTTGTACCAGACATATTGAATGTTAGTCGAAGATAAAGCTTCGACCCCATTATCACCAATCACCTAATCTTACGACACAGACCAACAATTTCTTTAGAAGCAGTTACTTAGAGACTGAGCATGATAGACTGTGCAAAGTTCAGCCGCACATGCGCATTATCACAAACTCAATGCACCGGATGTGCACCCTTGACGCATCGGATGTGCACCCTTGACGGTACAACAATACGCGAAATGGCGGCGATGCCTTATCCATGTGGGAAATCAAGAAGCATTGGGCCAGGATGCTTTGTTATTGGAAATCCTGCCTGCACCTGGCAGCTCCTGTCGAGACCCCAGCTCGAGGTAATACATTAGGGCAGGTAGATGATTTACCGCGTCTCAGCCGTGTGTAAACACCGCCACCAGGACACGCAGGCTCCTGGGGCCGAGTGCCGCTTGGCCATGATTGAAACCCAATGGGCTGGAATTAATAGGAAATATTAATGGGATTCATCTCAGGGCGCGATCCCTCTGCCTCAGCACTTTAGCAGTAGGTCAGCTTGTAACTGGATAATATATGGGTGGGATCAATAGTGGCAGATGTAACAAGACCCGCTTTATTTTTCCAGAGATCTTAAACATAGCGGTCAAGGTAAGTTTGCGCAAACAGGGAATACTTAATTGGCCCTGTCTCAATAATATATACAAATTAGTTAAAAACATTGCATGCACATGGAAGGAAACCAGAATGATAGCCAGTTTTGCTAAAGTAGATATTGCAAGATGTTGCAACGCGTCGGATACGCCTCCTAAATAGGACGGAAACCTCAATCGCCAAAGGCAACCAACTCTTTCAATCGCACAAATAGCAAACAAAATCAGGAATCAGCCTTTCAACGACTAAGTTATTTAAAGCATTTTTCCTTATGCTTTAAAACGCATCCATGAAAACTGCCAGTGTTTTAGAAGATGTGCTGCACTGCACACGACACAACCTGGGTAACCTGACCAGGGTTAAACAAGGTTCACCAATAGACCACACATTCGTTTACTAATGAAAGCTCGCTACAAGTTTCCAGAACGCACGTAATGCTCACAAAATACAGTATCTAAATAAATACATGTGTTCAGCCTTCTTTGAATGTCAACTTTTCAGTAGATCGAAAACTGTTCCCATGAGGTCGAGAATCTTGAATACACGCAGGTGCACTTGAAACCAACATAGAGGCTTACATGTGCCCTTACAAATAGCTGCAAAAAGTGAAATGGGTGCTGGGGCTGGGCTGAGCCATGGGGGGCCCACACTACTGTGTGTCGCCGGCTTTAGACCCAGATGAACATTGATATTAGAAGAGTGCCCGGTCACTTCTGCACTGGTAAATGTATCCGTGAAATCCTGCCTTTAGTCCAGTCAGAAACTGGGGCTCCCTGGGTTGGAGCAGGCAGGGTGCACTCCATGAAAATTAGGACCTGCACATCTCCCATCCTGCTATGGACCCAGCAGAGGGGAGGTGGCCATCCTGCAGTGATGCACGTTGTCTGCCACAGAGTGGTGTGGTACACTGTGTGCTCTAGGGTGCAGGGCCTGCAGAAGAGCACAAGGGCACACTCTGTGACTGAAATGGGGCCATGACTCTTGCTGCTGTCTCAAACACATAGTGGAAGCTACAATGTGCCTGTGAGGGAGGGTGCACTCAGGGGTTTTGTCTGACGTCTTTGGGCCCCTCAGGTTTCCTCTGACAGGGTAGGAAAGGCTCCCCTTCACAGTGACACCGAAGAACGCCAATATATCATCAAGCACTGGGGATTGGAAGCACAGGCACGTAAGCTCTTTACATAACTAGACTACCACGGGTGACATGTACCTGGTGTGCACACACAGGTACGTAGAACGCAGTACTGCAAAATGGGGTGGTGGTCTTGCTTCTCTACATACTGGCCCACTTACACCACATTGTGACGAATTTATCAACGCCCTCTACGCCGGCATCTCTACCCAGCTCCTCAGAAGACTCCAGACACTACAGAATGCAGCAGCCAGACTCACCCTGGACCTCCTCAAATGAACCCACTTTGCCCCCCCCGAGAGACCTCCACTACCTCCCCATCCTGAGGAGATGCCAGTTCAACATCCTCACACACGCTTTCAAAGCCCTCCTTGACCTAGGACCTCTCTACATCAACTGAACTTCCATCAGCCCTCCAGACACCTTCACTCATCTTCACTCGAGCTCGCGCACACACACCCCGCATCTGATGCAGCTGCAGTGGAGACCACTCCTTCTCCTACATCACTGCCATGACCTGGAACAGCCGTCCCTTAGAACTCTGTGTAGCCTCCTCGCTGGCAGACTTCAGAAAGAGACTCAAGACCAGGCACTTCGACAGAGAAACAGCGCCCAGATACCACCAGGGTGACAGTGCAGCACTTTACAAATGATAGATTGATTGATCAACAGATTGGTAAAACAAAACATCCGCATGCTTGAGGTGCCTTGATCTGGAATGACCTCCCAATGTCTACTATCAATTTCAGATCAAGCATCTAGACTTAAAAAAATCCTACCAAAACACTTTTTGTATTTAAATGACATAATCTAGGAGTGTCCCCTTCTACCTGGGTGCCAACCATAGACTAATGTTCCCCGAGACCACCTTCAGCACCCCATCAGGCTTCTTTCTAGAGGACTTCACCAGGGTTTCTCTGGTTTCCGCCGGTGCGTTGTAGCTATGTTGAAACACTGTAGCCACTTTTCCCGCGCAATGCTGCCTTCAGAGTTCCCAATAATCTCATGACATTATCAGGGCGCAACATACACTGGCAGAGTCATCAATGTTTCTGATGAAACGAACCAGACCCGAAACACAACTTTGGGTCCAAAAGACAATGACAATTACTGTCTTTACAAATGTTTTTGTAGTTAGTCATTAAAAATCATTTTACACATTTGCTTACATCTCAGATTTCGAAATTACCTTTTAATATATTTATTTATAGTTTCACTTGTGTGCCAACCATATCAATTTTAAATGTATTTTCTAGGTTAAAATTTGTCCAAACACCAGTCATATCTTCGGTTTGATTGGCAACAAATATATCACCTTTCATTACCAGCTCTTGTCCCCCATTTCTAAATCAGGTGTTTGTTAAGCGCGACTACTCACCCGTAAGGGTCTCAAGGCGCTGGTGGGGGGGTTCGCAGGTTCCAGTCCATCAAGAAGGGGGTCTGTCAAAGAGCCAGGTTTTGAGGTTTCTTGCGAAGATGGGGAGCGATGTTATCTGTCTGAGGTGGAGCGGAAGGTGGAGCCAGGCGCTGACCGCGCGGAAGGTGAAGGAGCGGCCTCCCGATCTGGTCTTTCTGGTGTGGGGGACCATGGAGTAGGAGAGCTGGGCTGATCGTAGGGTCCTTTAGGGTACGTGGAATTTGAGTCGGCTGTTCAGGTATGCTGGTCCGGTGTCATGGAGGGCCTTGTGAGCGTGGGTTAACATCTTGAAGGTGACTCTAGCTTCTATGGGGAGCCAGTGGAGTGTGCGCAGGTGCTGGGAGATGTGGCAGTGGCTTGGCAGGTTGAGGACCAGTGTTGTGGCGGTATTCTGGATGTTCTGTAGCTTGCGGGTGAGGTTTTTGTTTATTCCGGCATAGAGTGTGTTGCCGTAGTCGAGCCTGCTGGTGACCAGGGCGTGAGGGACGGTCTTTCTGTGTTTCTACCTCCTCCGACCTTCCTGTGTTCCTCCAGAGACAGACCTTCAGGGTGCTCCCACCACAAGGAGTAAGGCTTCATTCCTGTGCCATGCTTCTCTTCGAGCTCCTACCCAGGAATTTCACTGTTACCCAGTAAGCAACCGCCTAAGAGAGCGGGATTGAGGGTTATCAGTAATTTGTGGTACTAGCTGATTAACTAAAGAGCCATCAAGTACCTCAAGATGGGGGAACACACATGTTTTTGCAGCTTCCAAACTAGAGAGAAAGAAGGGGCCAAATACATGTATTTAGGACTTTACTGCATAGGTTAGACTTTACAAGGGAAAAGGCCAAACACAGTTGTCGAAGTGCTTTAAAAAGAAATATGGGAACTGTGATGCTGTGCGCGAAGGGGGTGGGGTGGGTGAGCGTGGAGGCGAGGTCAAAGGCATGGCAAAAAAGGCTGAATATTCTGTAAGTTATTTCGGTCTTTCACCTTCAGGTAACAACTACATATAAAAAACAGGGCATAGCTTAAGTTAAAACTAAATGCAAGTTAAGTTAATCAGTGGGAAATACATGATCGTACATTATGAAACCTCTATTAGTTAAAGCACTTCAGATGTCTGTGGCTGTAACCAGAGGGCCACAGAACTGGAGCTTGGTTGGTGCAGTGGAGAATAGTGACTTGTGTACGTTTAGCGCTATGAGGTCCAGTCTGCGACAGAAAGGACTAATAATATGCAAGTCATTATTTTAAACTTACTGTTGCCTTTTCACAAAAAAGTAGGATATGCATGTGCATAATTAAAAAGTATGCACATGACATGCCCTTCAGGTCCCGCCCATTTTGACGACTGGCCAAACAAGTGTTCCCAAATGCTGTGCATGCAGAGGAGAGAAAGGAGGGACATATGAAGAAGGGTTGTGTTTGTGTTGTGGAAACAATATGGGACTTGACTTCACGCTCGCTCCTTGTGCATTAAAAATGGTCACCTAGTGCTCCATCAATAGATGGCTTCCTTCTACAGCAGAAAATGAATAAATAAATAAGAATACAAAGTTATGCATTGCTTGAGAGAGGAAGAGGTGAGCATAGGTGATGTGAGAACTCTGCTGATCATGCTCTCTTCGCCCTTGGACTCAAGCCATCGCAGGCTCAGACCTTTCTCAAGTACACCTTTGCAAGGAATAGAAAACAAACTATGGGGAAATGGTGACTTATTGCGCCTGCCTCAACTTGAAATGCCGTTTGATGGTTAACTCGTGGGTGTTATTAACACCCAACTCACTAGTACGCCTATTATCCATCTCACAAGGATGAAAGTCTAGGGCAATCCTAATAAAACGTGCACACCTCAACTGCAAGGTTTGGAAGGAGAACCAGACCCAAAATCTAGCTTTCAGGTTAACCCTTTCTATGCTGATGACGGAACCGCTCCGTCATCAGCTGCGGTTGCGCTGTGCTGATCACGGAGCGGTTCCGTCATGGCCCGGCCGCCGCGCCTGTGCGGCGCGTTCTATTGAGCGGGAGGGGCCATGACGGAACCGTTCCGTCATGAGCACAGCCCAACCGCGGCTGATGACGGAGCGGGTCCGTCACCAGCATGCGGCCACCGCGCGGCAGGCCCCGCCCCCTTAGCGCTGCGGCGGAATAGCCGCCGCAGCGATGCAGTTAAGACCACTGGTCAGAGCACACTTGGAGTGTTCTGGCCCAGGGTCCATTCCATTTACTGTACATCCTCACCTACTGTTGACTGCTCTTCCTATCGTCCAGTGACGGCTACATTAAAACAGCAAGGGCAGTGGCGCCCCCAGCCAGCTGAACACAATTCAAGGACTGGAGTTGCGTGAGAAATTTACATTTGAATTCAGTTCCTCTGGAAAGATTTAAAAGCTTGTCTGCATCTTCACCTATCAGTGGGATTGTATTAATTAGCCACCGTGAGCAGAAAAACCAGCCCCTTGAAAGAAATGGAAAATTGCCACTCTCAGGGCAGAAAGGGCGGGCTAGCAGGTGCCTTTATTGTGCCTTTTATCAAAGACTTCAGAAAGGCAGATACAATTATGTGCACATCAGTGCAGCAGAGCCGGTCCATTAGGTCACTTTTCCAAGAATTGCCTCTGCAGGGCGAGCAGCTGGGCCACGCTATCATCTCATCTGACGCGTAGGACGCGGGGCCTGCGGTACCTCTGGCGGCGCAGAGGCGTTAGATCACAGGCACAGGTGAGGCTAATCAGCGGTGGCAGGGTGGGGTAAACACCAGGACGAGCTGGGTACATGAAACACCAGCTAGAATTCTCACTTGTATTCTACAGGCACGAAACAGTGCTCTTGGAACTCAACCTGAAGGTGATGCCACCAGCAGTGGTGTAACAAAACTTGAGAGGGTCCCCCTGCAAGGTACATGGAAGGGCCTCCCTATGGGCTCGATCAGGAGCTCTCAGGCCAGGTACTGTGCTGAGGGGGGGCCCCTGCAGTTCAGGGGCCCTCCACTCTGCAGGAGCTGCAGGAGCCTGTGTTACGTCACTGGCCGCCAGAAGCCGGCTTGGCTTCCACAGGACTGTGGATTGGTGAAGCAGCTTTGACCCAGAGAAGAAAGAAGGAATCATCAAGCTTGTAGCTGAACTCGTCATATTTTCTGTAGACGCGTTGTTGTGTACAAAATACGCTAAGCTTCTAACAAGCTCACTTTGGGTAATCCTGAGCCTCAACACCAGCCACCTACAACCTCCATTTAAGTAAAGAGTTTTCCTGGATTTTCCTAGCCCCTTACATCCATTAAAGGCCCCTTCATGATGACCACAGCCCATTAAAGGCCCCTTCATGATGACCACAGCTTCGACAGGGGTCAATGTGTGAGCTGCGTGGGTCAGAATCTTTTATTTGGGGACTTGGATCCACAGGGAGAGCTCCACAAGGAGTTGCCTGACCACCTGGTGACACTTAAAATACAAAAATACCTATGGTGGTATAGGCCAGTGACCTGTGAGCTGCTAGGCTACATCAAGGCCTTCATTGGTTTGTAGGAAAATCTTGGAGAATTTACATTAAAATAGACAAAAGAAAATCATAGCTTCACCAGTGATGCTCAAGTTCAATATGCTGAAGTGTGCTAAAAAAAATTCTCTCATAAAACAAAGTATGCAAAGGATATTAAGTTCATTGAGTTCGGGCTTCTGCATGAAAATCATGCCTTGTATGGCACATTTAATATTAAATAATCCTAATTTTCAACAAAAAAACTTTCCAGTATATAGTTGCAATAAATCGTTTTTTTTTGTATCGCTGGGGGGAAATATATTTTTGGACACACGTGTCGGAGTCTTGCAAGACAAATGTAACTGCAACACACATCCCATTACACTTTAAAATAGAGAGAAAGTGATTTCAGAGCCATAATGTCACTTGCAAAACAATGTTACGCGCATCCGGTTTCATCGTGAAAACATGTAGCCAGCATAAGTGGGCAAAATAGTTGCACATCTGGTGTCAGCGAGAAACAGCTTCAGCTACCAGATGTACAGAATATTAATACAAAGTATACCATTACGAGTAGGAAATAGTTCCATGGGAAAGCGAACATCTCCACAGCCTATGTGGAGGTCAATATTCGGACAGTTTGCAAAAGCCTTGCTTGCCTAAAAAAAAAACCACGTGTATTTTGTAATCAAAGTGAGTGGAGGAGAAGTTGGAGTGCACGTCAGGTGTATTTGTAACTAACATATACGCCTACTTGCGAATGTACAAATAGTTGCAAAAAAGTGACCTGGATGCTGGGGCCTTGCTGAGTCATGGGGGACATGCATTACTGGCTGTCGCCGGCTTTAGACCCAGATGAAGATTAATATCAGACAAGTGCCTGTCACTAGTATATGTATCAGTGAAATTCTGCCATTGGCCAATTCAAAAAGGGCCGCTTCCTTGCTTGGACAGGATTCACTCCATCAATCAAAGACTTTTGAACAGTGCACGTCTGCCTCGACCGATGCATCCGGGCACTCAAAAGCAAGACTGAATAACAGAGTTGGCCACTCATATCTACACTTGATCAAAGAGCCAGGTTTTAAAATCCTTTCTGAAACAGTGTCCTGACTCGGCCATACGAAGATGGATAGGCAAGGTGTTCCAAAGCTTGGCCATCAGTACTGAGAAAGACCTGCCACCTCAGCGAACCTTGGCAAACCTCTGTATGCGCAGAAGTTGCAGGTGATTAGATCTTAAGGCTCCCACCTGTTGGTACTGACTAATCCTATCTCTCAGGTATCTTGGAAATTTGCCCCTAATGGCTCTAAATGTCAATAAATCGCACATAAATGCCAATGTCAGGGCTTTAAAATCAAACCTCTTAGCAACCGGAAGCCAATAATACTGCTTCAGATGGGGGAAGATGGGGTGACGAAGGGGTACCTGTCGAATCAACCTGGCTGTGCATTCTGTATAATTTGGAGTCTATGAGTCACGAATTTCAGAAGTCCCAGATATGGTGTAATCCAAGCACAATGTCACAAGCGCATGCACTACGATCTTTTGGGTTTCTACCAGTAGAAGGTGCAGTAGTTCCTGACTATCTTAGCGAAGGAGAGGTCAGAGTCAAACATGATCCCTAAGTTTCTAGCTGAATGGCTGGTATTGGTGGCGGATTTAGTTCAGTAGGCCACAAGAGACTACATGGAGGGGGTGTCATCTGACTAAGGAAAAGCACCTCAGTTATGTCCACATTCAATTTCAGAGAATTGATGTCCATCCGTTTGGCAATACCTTTTAAACACTCTTTGAAATTGAGAAAGACAGCTTCAGAATGTTCTCTAAATGAAAATACAAGTTGTGTATCATCTGCATACGAAACAATCTTTACTCCTCAAGTCTCAATAAGGGTGGCCAAAGGGGTCAAGCAAAGGTTGAATAGCATCGGACTAAGGGCAGAGCCCTGTGGCACCAAAGGCTTAGGCGGAGATGAGAAAGGATGAAGGAAGACCTGTGGAGTTTGATCTTGTAAAACAGATTAAATCCATGACAACACAGTGCCCTGAAAGCCAAAATGGCTTAATCTATTCAACAAGTTACAATGTGCTACCGTGTCGAATGCTGCTGATAGGTCCAACATTACCACCATGGCGGATGCACCCCCATGCAAAGCCTCTCTGACCATCTCAGAAAATTCCAGAAGAGAGGTCTGCGTGCTATAGCCTTCAAAGAAACCAGATTGGGAGTCGTGAAGCAGATCATTAGATTCAACGAAGGCAGAGAATTGGCTATAAACCAGTTTTTCTAAAATCTTCGCTGTACAGGTAGCAATGAGATGGGCCTAACATTGCTAAGCACCCCGGGGTCCGCATTCGGATTCTTTAGCAACGGCAATAAGAATGCCACTTTCCATAAAGCAGGAAAAAGGCCGGATTTCAACGAAGCATTCCAAATCCTATTACAGATAGGATTTACAGTAAGGGCAGCCAGTTTAAGCAATTGAGGAGGACAGGGTCCTCTGGAAAGACAGAGTTGCACTTTAATAAGTCCTCAAAGGAGTCTTTTTTAGAAATTGGTCCGAATCCCAATAGAGCAGGTACTGGACTGTTGGACGGTATCAAAGGTCTAACTCCACAGATTTCTGATGAGAATGTTGAATATAGTTTTTAAATATGAAAATTAAACAATATTCACAAATAAACCAAACATCGGTTCAGTAATGAAAGCTCGCTACAAGTTGCCAGAGCACATGTAATGCTCAACAATGTACAGTATTTAAATAAATAAATGTGTATAGCCTTCTTTGAATGACAACTTTTCAGTAGATCGAAAACTGTTCTCATCAGGTCAAGAATCTCAAGCCAGGACTGCATGAATATATGCAGGTGCATTTATAACCAACATATATGCCTACTTGCGCACATAGGCACTGTGCTGAGTTATGGGGGAGTAAGGAGGCACATTACTGTGTGTTCACCGACTTTAGATACTGAAAGGGTGCAAAAAGGCGGATTTTGAAACTACTGGCTCGTTCGTGGCTCCTTGTGGAAAGAGACGTCCAATAGGAGATAATAAGACAACACAGATTTAAAAGTTACACAACCAGGCACCTCAGAGAGCACTCAAGAATCATGACAAGCACAAATCAATCATGTATATATTGGTATTTATACTGATCACACCTAGCAATATATATAGTAATTAGGAATTTATGCATTTGAATTGTTTTCTACAGAATTGCATTCTTTTATATTAACAGTTTGATGTACAGGTAGGAGAGGTGATGATTTGTTCAAAATGAAACAATTTTAATTCAAGTTTTGAAGTCTGGAGCAGAACCAGTTTAAAGACCTGACCAAATCTCCGCCTGAGCGTACCTCCAACGGCAAAATATTATTATTCCCAGAAACAACAACCACAGAGCGCTCTAGAGTATCAGGTTCATGAGTGAGTTGTTGGTCCAATCCAGTCCTTTCTTTGTATTCTGGGACTTCTAGTCCCTATACCGGAATTACGAGGACTATATGTCCCAGAATGCAGAATGCAGAATGCAGAAATCACATCTGGACCTAGGAATCCACTGCCTGCCGAGCCTTTACATAAAGCCTGCAAGCCATCTCATTTCAGCCACCGGAACTCGCTTCTTCGCAGCTGTGACGTCGGTGACCTTCCTGTCTAGGTTTCCAGGGGCCAGGCACACTGCTACAAATTAATAAACCACTTCCCTTTTCTCTCTGGGCTTGGAGATTTAATGAACAGGCCTGGTGCATTATGTATGGTTACTTTTTTAGTCGAACGATAATTGAACACGCTTTGTCACAGGGGAATCTGATCTCATTGCTTCCAGAATAAAGGTCTTTGTTTTTTTTTTTACAGAATTCTTTTTCTTTGGAGGATCTTGGATACTATATGCAAACTGGCAGAGTCTCAAGAATCATTTTATCATATTTCTAAGAAATAATTTCCCAGAATGGTATTTAATAGTAAGGCAGAAGCAATGGGCACCAGACATATTCTACTGGCACTTCTCAAATTAAAATTGCTTCACATTAGAGTTCAACTAAAACGTTCCAGAGACTAGAAACAAACATCAATCCTGTTTGGAAACCTATAGGGCCTAAACGGGGAGGTTTCAAGTCCGATTTCCGCATGGATAATCTCATAAACCAAGCATTATTATTAATTTGCAGACATTATATCATTTCTTTGATTTAAAGATTTCCCACCTGGCAGTGACCATTAGCCTCTGAGCAGGCCAAAAATATTCGATAATAAAAGCATCAACACGAATAGGCCCTTGTTTAATGAAAACTCTCTGTACTAAAAGGTAAGAAAAAGCCTTAACAATCTAGTATTCTAATTGCAATCAGGGACCATTGTTAGGTGAACACTGAACAGAGCATCAGCAAAAACTTAATTTGCAGATACTTATCCTTAAAACAACAACATTTCCCAAAAGTCACTAAACTACAACCTATTTAACAACATAATTTAACATTTGCTAGCGTTTTTTATGCCAGCAACTAAAAGTACAGTTCAGTTTCTAACTGACTATTTTCAATTAAAAACAAAAACATGCATTTTTCATACTGGCGGCAAAAATAAACGTTGTACGTGTATTATACTCCCTAAAAGCCTTTTTGGGAGCACTTACAAAGCCTTCAACCTTTGTCATTAGGATTCATACCACAAGTGGAACATTTACGTGTCATTAATGGGTCGGTATCGTTTTATAATATACAGGTACAAGTTGTGCAACCTTCGAGAACACACACTGGAAGTATGCGAGAATAAGGGGCTACATTATGCGCCAGGATTTACTAAATTATGCAGCAAGAGCATGCAAAATGTGTGGCAATTAAGCTGCAGCCTTTTCCTTTAAAACTGTTCCATAGAGCATTATAACACAATTCATATTTACTATGTATTTGCCTCACTCGAGGTGCTTAAGGATTTTAGACATCGTACCTTAAAAAGTAGTACAACATACTGTCATTTTGTCTAATGTGTGGGTACCCTCTTTAAATAAATGCAGCTTTAAAAACAGTGTCTGTCGTGATTATGAATCTCTGTTAATATTGAAATAAACAAGCAATGGTAAAGCCAATAGGTTTGTGTTAGTGCATTAAATATAGACCTATGGGTTTGCCAGCTGCTGGTTTTTAAAGGGTGGGTGGCTTCAAAGATGGCATTAGAGAAAGGGCAGGAGGGTCTTGTAACATACCTCTTCGCCCGGCCACGTCTCTCCTCCACGTCCCTGCCGATATCCCAGAATGGAAGCACATACAGTCACCCTCCCCTTCGGCGCCCAGTCGGGGAATGAGAGCCTGGGCATGTTCCTCACCATGCTGTGTAATGCAGCCTGGTGGGGAACATGCAAAGTGCGCATAACTGTTTGGCCGGCTCAAGATGGCCCATCAAACAGTGGTGCACACTTAGAGTGTGCCAACTACTCCAGCCCTGCCGTTACCCGACTCCGCAGCTAGCAAAGCCACTGGCAACCGTTGTATGTGATCTCATAGATAAACATTTTCATGGAATACCATTACTGAGAAACAATTCTAACTAAACTGTTTAATGGAAATTCTCAGAATAAATGGCACTTAACTTTTTGTAAAAACAAATTCATAGAATGTTTTTTTGGTCGAAATTGACTTTTGAATGCTTATTTTTTAAGTGTAAATACTTTCGTTTTGTTAGATATATTTCAGTGCTTTACTTCAGGGGACATTATTCCATATTTATATCTTTTACTTTGTCAAACAATTACTTTGGATGCTTTTAGTTTGTTGACCCACCACCATCCGTGAACACCATCCATCGCAGTTTCACTCTTCCCTGAATCATTAAAAAACCTCACCACCCTGAGCCCTTAAAACTCTTCACCACCCCAGCTGCTACCCATAATTAATCCAAAAACCCTCTTCAGCGCTAACCCCCATCCATGAACCCTTAAACCCCTCAACACCCTTACACCCCACCCATTCCTGAAACCTAAAAATACCCCACACCCATAAACACCACTCACTCGTAGACCCCAAAAAGCCTTTACCATCCATCCATTCCACTCATCTCTGAATCCTAAAAAACCCTTTCTATGCCTGGACTCCAATTATTCCTGACCTCTAAAAACCTCTTATCACTCTAAACATTACCCATCACTGAACCCAAGAACCCTACAGTAGTCCTAAACTCCACCCAAGTATATGCAGTTTTGGATTTATCTTAAAAATTATATATATTTTTTTTAATGTGTCCTTTAATATTAGATTTTATTACACTTCCCTACAATTGTCTTTCCTTAATTTTTGTTCCAAGATGTGGTTTCCTCCTAGGTGGTTTCTCAGATTTCATTTTCCATTAATTCACACACATAACAGGCAGCACTACTCCAGTGTTTCCTGGGTGTTCCAACTCTGAAATTTCAGTCCGACGTATCTAATGTGGAAGGGCCTGCTTCTTTTGTAGGACCAAAAGAAAAGTCTATATATTTTTTGGTTTCACAATCCCTGCTGAGTTCAGTGGGTTCTATTAATCCACATTATCTTTGTGACTGTTGAGGGTTTCTATTGTTGCACATTTTAAGCACAAATGTTACCATCTATAAGATGCTCATGAAAACATCTATTGAAATTTCAAAGCAAAGTGACTCTACAAAAACAGATATATTTTGGACATTAATATCTGACAATCCATGATGGAGGAACTTAACTATGCAGCTTCAAAGAGATCTCATGGAGTGAGGCAGAGCTCCCAGTAAGGACACATGGGTCTTCACCTGAAGTGATCATCCTGGCTTATTGCAGAAAAATGTGTAAAATACTTTTCAATACTTAGAAGGAATGCCACTACAGCCTGAGACCACTGTTTATGCACTCATGGAGTTCTGGCTGGATATGTAAGTACTACTTCCTTTAAATTCCGATTCAAAAACGTAATTTCACCAAATGAATATCAAAGTTATTCGCTTTAATGTAAATTGTTCATGCCTTAGTCAAGACGTCAGGGAATTCTGAATTTAATTAAGAGGGTTTGCTTTTAACACACAGGGGTATAGCCTACTCTGTACCTGCAGGGCATGTGAAATCTAATTCTCAGTGCTGAGGGCATAAACCTATACTGGTTCCATCTCTTAGGTGTGGAGTTCGCCGCTGAGAGTGCGAAGAACTGCGCATACGTAGTACTAAATATTAGGTGTTAATAATTATAGGTGTTAATAATTATTGTCCATTAACATACCACATTTTAGTCTTGGTCTGTAACATCCTGCAGCTCTAACTTTCCTTATGAACAATCCAAATGAATGCAGCACTGTCATTCTAGCAGGTCTGAGTTTAGCAAGCACAAGGGAGCTAGGGGCTGCAGTGCTCCTTGTACTTTCATTATGAAAGTATTCAAAACTCCTCTGCGGTTTATGAGTTCCCTCTTATTGAATCATAAAAGGCTTGGTAGCAGTGTGGCTTTTGGGGAAGAAAAGCTGGAAAATTACAATTTGTTCTAAAAGCAGATCTTAGGAGCCAATAAGACGCTCAATAAAGCAATCATAGGCAATGCCCTAGAGCCCGCACACTATAAAACTCTCAGGAGTGTATATTACTTTCTTATTTAATTTTCAAAACACGTTAATCCAGCATCAAATCGAGTTTACGCAATCCCATACCCCAATGATGTATCGGTAAATTCATAACTGTGTCTTAGCCGCCGGCCTGTGTATACTTATGAACAAAGTCTCGCTAGCAGAAGTTTCACAGGACCAAAGGTAGGCTGAAAATAGACTGAAAATTCGATATAAAAAAAATTACCAACTCAGCAGATTCTCTTCTTTTTGACAGAGTATGCCTCAAAAAATCCAGAGTGCAAAAGTTTAGAGAGACACAAAACTTTGAGACAGATCCATACTGTGACTATAAACTCCAGAAAGGCTAAATGTATTCAAGACTAGGCCTGAATGAAATTTCCATTACATCCCCTTAATTTTGAGTTACGCGAAAATCCCAAAATGATGCTATTACACCACGTTGCATAACTAAGTGCCGTTTGTGCCAAAATTTAGCACTTGCACACGGGAACAGCACAAACAACCAAAATGTGAGCAACAACCACCCCCCGCACGTGAACCCCTGCCGCCCCACCCACACCCGCGAGTCATGCCGGCCGCAACTGGTTTGCAGATATTCTCTTTTTTTCACAACTTATGCTCTGACTGCAACAGTAATTAAAATAATTTACAAATACAAAGTGAGAAGAAGATACATTTCTCTTATGCTTTCTGCCTCCCGCATTCTTGGATTCTTAGGCCCAGTAACTCTTTGGCACATGCAAAATTCCCCATAACATCTATGCCAGTATGCATTATTTAGGTAGTCCTGGGACACTATGCCAGAATGGCTATTGAAGAACGGTCAAAGCTCAGGCAGCCCTGACTGACCTTTTTCATTACCTGAAATACTTTTGAAAGTGAAATATGTCCTTTTGTACAGATATAGTGCTTTTCTCTTCTGGAGTCAGCATCCTATGTGCCACCAAGTGCTTGATAGAGTCCACAGGTGTCCACAGGAAACTGTTTTAAGGAGGAAAGTAACCCTTCCCTGAATTCCAGTGAATAACTACATGTATCACTTAAGGGTATGCTACTATTCCACGATTTCCAAGGGAATTAGATTATTAATTGTTAGGTTTATGCCAGATGCAATCCTATGAGAAATTCCTCATCCCTTTTTGGAGGGTTTCTGTAGAAGCAACACAGAAACATCCGTATGCTTGTAGCCCTCAAACATCAGTGACATGGGAGGCAGGTCACTTACATTTCTAGTCTACTGCGAACATAGGGCTTGAAATGTCCTCCAGTAGCAACAACACCGTTCTTCACAGGAATAATATGTGAAAGAGGGCAGCTGTCTTCTAAATAATGCTCTGTTATGGTAAAAAGCCCATTGGGCACAAACACCTCCATGGCAAGTGGTAGGATTCTTCAGACAATGATGGCAAGGTCAGTAGAATAGTAGACCAGCTGAGCGCAGAGACAAAGCAGAACAGGCCAAGCCATTGGAGAGCAGAATAAAAGATAAATCCAGAACCCAATTTAGTAAGGAAAAACCTGAAAACAAGGAAAAAAGTTAGGTCAAAAATCAGAGCTAGGGTGGCAAGGAATGCAATGAAAAAATATCCATGAATGACTTGTGACGGGTCCTTCTCCAGAACCTGCACGTTAATAAAGTGAAGAATCAGGCTGTGATCGCAGAGGAAATGGTACTCACCATATATCTTAGGATACTATTCCCTCAATGTACTGACGGTGGCTATGTTAGATTGAGAGGGTTTATTTGAGAGACTCTTCCCCTGTCCATCCTCAGACATGGGCTACTGTGAAGCATGTAGCCCATGTCTGAGGGTTCTCTTGAATATATTGTGGCGTGTTGGTCTTATTCAACCGGCCAATACACAGACGTTGTCTCCTTAGAGATCTCGATTCAATCACTGTTTGATTGAGCTGGTTGGAATTAGTTGGCGCCAGCCTGGTGCATGTTCAGCTAAAGGAATATTAGTGTTTTCTCATTGCTCCAGCAAGAAGATAAAGCATATGCAGCTGTAGTTTAAGACATCCAAGGTGGTTGGTAGCTTAGCCTAAAAGAGGGACCGTAGGAGAGCTTTTCCAAAAGGCAAGTTCTGCCTTGAAGAATGTGTGTTCTGTGGTTCCACAGGATAATAGAAGTAAGGTTGAGTGATAGAATTCTGGCTGCCAGATGCCCATGTGGACATAAAAAGCATTATTTTTACTGAAATATCCCAGGGAACATGGGCGGCCACGATTTGCACTGGCAAAAGTTGGTTTCTAAGGCAGAGGGCTGATTGCTGCCAGCCTACATGCCTACATAGCTTTACACTGATGAATCAAGCATTGACACAGCTCAACAAACAGGCTACAATATTTAAGGACTCTAAAGACATCCTTGAGAAACTTGAGTGAGTTCATGAGGCGGCTCTATAGTGCTCCACAGTATTGATCCTAATCTCTACAGGTGTTTCATCAAAGTGAGTTACTACTTCATCTCCAGCCTTTTAGAAGACATGAGTCTGTGAGAGCCAATCAACCAAGTGTAGACGGTCACCCTTTGTACCCTAAAAGTCAAGAATTCCAGTCTGGGAAGTGTGCAGTGGTATTCTATTGGGCTTGATGATCCCCTGAAGAAGTGGGTCTCATACACACTTCACCCAGGTCTAATTTCTTTTAGAATTAATTTTGGAAATGAAGATTCCCTTAATTATGCTGATGGCCATGCAACATTCTGCTTGAGATTCAGTAAGCATGGCCTTCCGGACTACATCAAAAATAACTTGTTCAATTTGGTTGCTGCCTTAATATTGTTTAATTTAGTACTGCTCCAAATTAATTAATTCTGTAGCACTCTGTGGCCCCCTTTCATCAAATACCAGCATTTCCTTTGACCTTTTGTTAAGCAGTGGTTGTAGTTACTTCAGAAGGAGATGTCCGAGTAACTAACAAGGGTCTCAATTAAAAACAGCTGCAGGAATTGGGTTGGCGTCAGCAGTCTAAAAAGGAAGGCCAAAAGAATTGCTCTGAGATGATAGCTAAGGAAGCTGACACAGACGGGATTGGTCAGTGGAGGATAAAGATAGGCAAAGACTAGCATTGGGTGACTGGAGAAGGTGGGGGACAGTCTTCTGAAAATTGGGGAGGCAGAGCAGAAGGGGAGACTTCCAGGTCAGAAGCAGATGTAAAGCCATTGGGAAACAAGGAAGAGCCAGGCACGCACTTCCGGGTTATCTTAAGAAGGACAACAGACAGAATAGTTTGCCTCCCGGCTTCAAAGGTTGCATGGCTCTCCATAGCCATTAATTTGGCATATTGTCCACATGCTTGTTGTGTTTCACCTTCCCTTTCTCTCTCAAAAGCAAATTTCCTTAGAATGTTACTTTTCTCCATGAGCAAAACATTTTCCCCAGAAGAGAAATCCCTCCCCTTGAGCCTCATGAAAGAAGGAGATTCCCCATCATCACAAGCAATTTGTGCTTCACACACACGACTAGACGGATTCTGTGACTCAGGTTATCGAATTTCAAATCAAACATGCCATTTTTTGTACATTTAAGTTGATTTCATTTGCATACACAAAACCCTTTGTGACTCTGATCTACTGTGACCAACCTTCAGCTGCTTAACAAATTTTCATAGTAGCTCTGTTAACACACAACATTTTAATCGGCTGTACATTCTCAGTTTCTTTCTTGTTTGACAGATTGTGTTTGTTCAGATATCAAGGAACAGAGAGCTCTCCTGCTCACCAGGCATCAGGTGTGTAATCGTGAGGCGGGCAGTTTCTAGTAGTTAATGCACATGGTGGAGGCCATCAACGATGATTGACACCGTGAGCAGAGGACATTAACGCTTACCTTTTGACACTGCAAAACCAATCTGCATTTTCGTGGTCAGCACTCAATAAAAAATCATTGGGACCAAGATACAGGTAAACTACATGTGAATAACACACTTCTCCACATGGTAGAATAAGTGACATAAAAAACGAGACTCAAGGCAAATGAAAAAAATAGAACAAATAAGGAAAACATAAACAAAGACCTAAAAATAGCAGGTGCACAGCAAAATAAATTCAAGATCACTACTCAGGCCAGGATGGAAAAAAACAGCTCTTTCTAAAAGGCAGGATAAGCGGGAAAAAAACGCCAATCTGTTAGAAAAGAGTAAAGAGCAAACAACGGAAGTGATACAATCTGCGCGGTACACAATACAGCCTCTTCTAGGCCAAGGATGAAAGAACAAATCAAACGCGGATCTGTGTTTTTTTTCTAAAACTTCATCTGCTCAGAGGAAGAAATAGCCCTCCTCACAAGAGAGGACGGTGCGCTTAATTGTGTCTGCTGCAAAGGCTCTAAACGATTCTGGATATTGTTGGTGGCTGTGAAGCTTGCAAGGAAGGCTGTTCACAAAACGCGCGCCACAAATAGAACACAAGCTGGCAAGCCACGATGGAAGGAATAGATCAATTTCAAGGAGTCATTCAGGGAAAAAAATGTTTAATTGCATAATCCAACAATATGTATCCAGGGTGCCACCTTGAATGATCATATCTGGTTGGATTTTGATCTAATTAACTGGGAGATGCCTATGGGTCTCCAATGACCCATTAGTGTGGCATGAGGCTTAAATGGCATTACTCATGCGTGGTATGTGCTGGAGCGAATGGGGGCCTTGAAAAGATTTCTCCGAGTACAAATGAATTTGCATCCATTTAGAAACCACAAATTAGAGGACACTCTGGGCTTCCTCCTCCACACCCCTTCCCGATCAAAACCCAAATAATTGATGGAATATGGTGACACAGAACTTAAAGAGACATCTCCATGGAGCAGATCAGGTTAGACAGACCCACAGACAGCTGAAACATGGCTTAGGCTGCAGAGATTTTATAGGTGATTGCTCCAGATTTTAACACAGATCTTAAAGGTTTGGGAAGCAGGAAGCAAAACTTAACAAAGCCAGACTGGAGGTACCGGGCATAGGGCGTTTCACTAGAAAGGTGGAGGGCCACTTTTGTTACAGGGTTCGGTTTTGTAGCAGTGCAGAAGTTTTAAAAGCACTATAGAGTTCCTTGTATATCCAGCCCCTTTCAGAGAACTATACAGGTGGCAAGATAACTATGGTGATTAATTTACATGCTGATCAGAGTTGTGTCTGCTGGCAGTTCTGAGAGAAGAGAGAGAGAAGAAGAGAGAAGAAGAGAGAAGAAGAGAGAAGAAGAGAGAAGAAGAGAGAAGAAGAGAGAAGAGAGTGTGTGTGTGTGTGTGTGTGTGTGTGTGTGTGTGTGTGTGTGTGTGTGTGTGTGTGTGTGTGTGTGTGTGTGTGTGTGTGTGTGTGTGTGTGTGTGTGTGTGTGTGTGTGTGTGTGTGTGTGTGTGTGTGTGTGTGTGTGTGTGTGTGTAAATTCTCGACACCTTACACTGGTATGAGAGGTGCTATAAAACAAATGAAATAAATATGAGAAAGGGGCTATGGAGAGATGATAGGCACTGTTGTAAGGTGATAGTGGGGGAATAACTGAAGAGCAACAATAAGGTTGCTGTGTCCTGTAAAGTCATCATTTACTATGCTTTAAAACTAATAAAATTGAATATATAATGAAGATGTGTTGTAGAATGCACAATTTTTGCAATTTCTATCCACATTTTCTTAGGGGGAAAAGCTCCCAAACCACCTTGTAGTGGCCAGGCCTGCTCGTTCTACGCCCTTTAAGACAGGTCTGAGAAAATTTGCCAGGGATGCTTTGGGTTCCCAGTCTGGTCCTGGAGCTGAACCCAGAACTTACACAGAGTTTTCTGGTGCCAGGCGCAGACAGCCTTATGCCCCCTTTGTGTTGTACAGTGATCTGCTGCTTTGTGTCTAGGTTTTAGATAAACAAATGCACATGCACAGGTCCTCATTAGGAGCGGTATTCACACTACGATGGGACGTTAACAAGAATTACCGGGCCATCAGAATTAAATTGAGTGCTCCATATGGAAAAGAAGCACTGATAAAAGCAGCTGAAATCTCTGTATGAAAGTCTGCATAAAAAACATGCAGTAATTAGCCCGGAAACACCAATTTCTTCATGATATGCCCCAAACACGTACAGCCGACGTACAATTCTGCTGCCAGAATTACCAGGATCCACAGTAACAATAATTGTGGGGTGGGGAAATGATGGGTATTTTATGAAGCCATTTGGTTGGTCATCTTAGTACACAGCACAGCACTTTTGGCAATACTAACATGTCTGTTTGAACCTCTCCTGCCACCTTATGCCAGCTTGGATTTGGACTTCTAGCACCCATCTCCCTTCTGGGGTTGTTAGAAGCCACCCTGTTCAGCTCAATAGAATCTCTGGGAACTACATGGCCATACATATTGGTTAATCTCCAGTTCTGGTCAAGAGAATTGATATTCTGAGAAACTTAAATTAAAAACATTCTCTTTAGTCTCTGACAGAAATCAATTTCGGAAAGGTTATTCAAAATACAAACTCAAAGGTAGTTGTTTTCCAATGACTTCTATGTTGACAAACTGCCGAATTTACTTTAAAAAGGGTTCTACTTTTGTTTTTCATCCGTTGTTACAGTAATTAGCGAACTCATTTTACTATTTTTAGAAGAAATGGTGTTAGAAGCGGCTGTCTCTAGTTGGCAGAGGTATACACTTCTGACAAATAGGGACACACCTTTTCTAGTCAGGGCAAGGGGATCACACACTTAGATAACCCCTGCTCACCCCCTTGGTAGCTTGGCAAAGCAGACAGGCTTATCTCAGAGGCAGTGCGTTAAGCATTTATGACCACATACAGTAATAAAGTGAATACACTACAAATGGACACGACACAGTAGTATTATAAAAATAAGGATTTTTATATAAGGCTTAGCACAAGACCAAATAACGACAAAATATACCACAGTCTTAATAAATACTCTTGGAAGGAAAAATAATAATTCAAGCACGGTTTCTTCTTAGCACAAAGTCTTTAGTATCAAAAGCAACTCTTCTTCTTTAAAACACAGTTCTTGGCAACAATGTAACCCACACGGGAGTCACACGACGTCGAGGCAAAGATAATCCAAAGGTTCGGCGTCGACCGCGAGGAGCGCTACGTCGAGCCCGGAGTCGCACAGACCCCCACAACACAGTACCTTGGAAAAGTGAAGCACTCGATGATCAGCGGCGTCGAGATGTCCGGCGTCGCGTCTTCGGCGTCGATCGGGCCTCGGAGTCGGGGCGATCTGCAGCGGCGTCGACCGAAGTCAGGCAGGAGCAGCGCTCACGAGGTGAAGCAGGATACGGCGTCGTCGATGTCGATGTTGCAAGAGTGAGCAGCGCTCACGGCTTCGAGAGGGCTCGAAGTCGATGCGATCAGCAGCGGTGCAGACACGAGGTCAC
Source organism: Lissotriton helveticus (assembly GCF_964261635.1). Taxonomy (NCBI): domain Eukaryota; kingdom Metazoa; phylum Chordata; class Amphibia; order Caudata; family Salamandridae; genus Lissotriton; species Lissotriton helveticus. The sequence goes on along the minus strand of NC_136063.1, from coordinate 206,985,134 downwards.
TTGGAGCTGGAGCCGAACTCACTACTCACTGGCGTTGTTGCTGGCGTCGATCGGGCCCGGCGGCCGGCGTCGAGGAAGCGGGACACTGGAGCCGTTACTCACGATGTCGAGCTGAATTCGGCGGCGTCGGTCGGCGTCGAGATTGCTGGATTCTTTCAGAGGTGCTGGATTCACAAGTTCCAGCAAATAGCACTTTAAGCAGATGAAGTCCTTTAGCCCTGTGACTTCAACAGGAGACTGGCACTCTTCCAGCCCTTGGAGATTTTCTTAGCAAAGATTGAGAGTACACACACAGTTCCTCTCTCCTGGTTCCTTGGCAAAAATAAAGAAGCAATGCAGGATTCCCCCAACAAACAGCACTCTGGCAGAAGGGGTAGGCAGTCCTTAGATCAGCAGGCTTCTTGTCCTTGGTTCAGGTTTCCTTGTCAGAAGTGATCTAAATTCTTGGTTCAGGGGTCCTTCTCTTATACCCCTTTTTGGCTTTGATCCCTTTGTCCATGCAGGGGAATTTCCCCCCATCTTGGGTTTGTTGTGGGTGTTGCCAGGCCGAAGCACCTGGCCTATTCACTGTGCAGGGCAGAGTCTTCAGCCGCCCAGCAGGAGCGGAGCCAGCATTGTCACTGGCAGGGGCAGGGCCATCAGTTGCCCGGCAGGAGGTGGGCCAGGAAAGTCCCAGGCAGGCACAGAGTCATCAGTCGCCTGGCAGGGGGGCGGAGCCAGCATTGTATCAGGCAGGGCAGGCTATCAGGAGCTACTCTTCCCCTACTCTCAATGCAAATGCCCCACTCATCCCACACTGACTCATTCAGACCTATGGAGCTACCCAGCTCCTGTCACACGCACACCAGAACCAGCAGAGACCGGTAGACAGTTAGACAAGAAAATAGCTACTTTCTAAAAGTGCTATTTTCAAACACAGAGTCCAAAAACCATCCACACAAACGGATGCGTTATTAAACCCTGAGTTCAGGGATACCAAACTCGACATTGCCCCATGCTCCCCGAGCCCGCTAGGATTATAGCATTAATAATCCTGGCAGCCCATTCTAACTGATGGAGAGCAGGTTACCTTACAATAGTGAAAAACGAATATGGCTGTAATTCACTATTAGGACATGCCAACCTTGTCAGGCTTGTCCTACCTTATGCTTACAATGCACCCTGCCCGTGGGCCTACCATAAGGGTGACTAACATGAAGTTAAGGGAAGGTTTAGGAACTGGCAAGTAGATGTACTTGCGCAGTCTGCGTGACAGTACCAGACTGCACGTGGTCTAGCAATGGTAGACCTTCAGACATACTTTTACTAGGCCGCTCTTGTGGGTGGCACAACACGTGCTGCAAGCCCACTAGCAGCATTTGTATTTACAAGCCCTGGCACTCCTGGTGCACTCTACTAGGGACTGACAGTAAACCAAATAAGCCAAACATGGAATTCAATCAATACAGCAATTTCACATAGGGAGCACTTGCACTGTGGCACTGATCAGCAGTGGCACAGTGCCCAAAGCATTTACCAGCAAAAACATCGTAAACAGAGGAGGCAAACAGAAAAAATGGAGGAGAGACTCATGCCAATGATGCCAGGTCTAACAAATGGTACTGCTTTTTTATTTCTTTTAATACTACACCGACCCTGACCTTGGCCAAGGATGTCCTACACCCATGGCCTCACGTACAGGTGGGCACAAAGTAAAAACGTAGGCGCAAAAGGATTTTGAGCTCAGGTATGACTTTGTGCCCCTTACAAGTTGAGTGCAAATACTATATTTTCCGGATTTTTTGCTCAAACAATTTCCAGGAGCGGCAATCTGCATGTGTAGTAAATGGAATACAGCAAATAACATCTGTGCAGGTTAATCCTCATTGAATACTACAAAAAGTAATAATCTGGGCAAAAACCTACCCAACAACTTGTGCAAAGATTATTTGCATAAGGGTGGTTTTGCACATTAAAACTACAACACTTCGAATGAGGCCGTGAGTGAGCCTCCAAGGATGAAACTGACTGAAAAAATACTTTAATCGGCATTTTAGAAGCTAAAAACGTGATCATTTTATTTACTTTCTTAGAAGTTGTACAGATAAAATTAAGAGGAATACATATATATATAAGTTAAATCCCTTTAGAGGAAGGCCAGAGAGCCGGCTAAAACTGGTCAGGTTTTGTCATCTTATTGATATTGTACTTTTTTTGTATGTCAGGGGCAAAGAACTGAGATTCAAAATAATATGAATTAAAAAAAAAACATTTGTGTACTTTCAGCTTGAGGTCACTGATTAAAGTCTGATTCAGAGTCATGCTGGTTTCACCAAGCTGCACTTTAGAAATTAGTCTGTTTCCACTGCATGCCCTGGCGTTTTCAGAATGCTTTCATGATGTGTGTATTAAAACCCACATCACCAAGGAAACTCACACAGCCTGGTACCAGATATAACTTCTGCACAAAATAAAAATGTATCTTTCTGACTTCAAAGCCACTAGTATCCAAGCATTTCGTTGGCTGCCATTACTGGACCATAATCTCCCAGACCTTTCACACCAACACACCTCTCTACTTGGCAAAGAAGCTGCCAGTCCCACACAAGGCCATGACATTGTCAGATCTGAAATCAGGATGTACAAAACTGGAGCAGTCTGAGGCGGTGCTATGAGAGTGACATGGAGTGCATCAGGTGTTGATGTCCCTGCTAGCACCCCCAAAGCACTGCTACAGTTGCACGGATGCACATTTTGCGTCCACACAATGTTAAGTAGGCTTTGACGTAGCCCCCTCCCTCGGGCGGGAGTGCAGTGACAGACCGAGACTGCAGTCATGTGTGAGGGTGACCCTACCAGTTGAGTGCAGTGTCAGTTGTAGACTCTAGTCATGTGTGAGGGTGACCCCACTAGTAGGGGGTGCAGTGACAGGCAGAGAATGCAGTCATGTGTGGGAGAACTCTAGTCATGTGTGAGAGTGAGCCCAACAGAAGGGGGAAACAGTTGTGGACCCTACTGGGAAAATCAAAGATTTTGGATTAGATGCCTCCCCCACTTCGGAACTACTTTTGTTAGTAGGGTGCCGTAGGTTAATAAAAATATTAGTACAGAGTTCTGATTGAGCGTTAATCTCTCAATCACCCCAGATATATTGCCAACATGTTTTGGCCCTCACAAAGAGCCCAATTGGGTCTGGGTACCCTACTAATAAAAGTAGTTCTGAAAGGGTATACCTTGAAGTTATTTTAAACACGTCTTTACTCTTCTTCCATTGGATGAAATGAAATGAAATGAAATGAAAAAGAAACTTCTAGAGCGCACTGCGGCCAAGCGGCTTCCTGGCGCTAAGGAACACATCAGTATCTGCCAAAGAGCCCAGAGGAATTAGCCAGGGAAAGCCTGGAGAAAGAAGAAAGTTTTGAGAGCTTTACGAAAGTGTGAGAAGATAGGAATGGAGCGAATAGAAAGGGGGAGAGTATTCCAGATCTGGGGGGCCCGCACCGAGAAACGGGTGCCTCCGGTGCGGGATTTACGGAAGCGGGGGACGCGAAGAAGAGATAGAGAAGACGAGCGAAGAGAACGGCTGGGGGCGTGAGAGGAGATTAAGGAGTTGATAAAGAGAGGAGCGGAGCGGGCATGCGCCCGAAAGGCCAAGCAGGCAAGTTTGAACTGGGACCTGAAATGAACGGGGAGCCAGTGAAGGGTTTTTAGGGCAGGAGTGATATGGGAAAACTTAGGAAGACGGAGAACAAGACGGGCCGCCTGGTTCTGGATGGCCTGGAGCCGGCGAGTTTCGTAGGCCGGAATGCCTACGTACAGGCCGTTTCCATAATCCAGGCGGGATGTAATGAGGGCGGTGATAATAACTTTGAGGGCATTAACAGAAAAAAAACGGGAGATTTTGCGAATGAGGCGGAGGGAAAGGAAACAGGAGGAGACAACGGAACTGATATGCGCATGCATAGAAAGATCATTACTGATCTTGATGCCCAAGGTCCGGACAGAGGGAACTGGGGAGGGGGGAGGACCAAAAGAGAGGGGCCAGTGGACAGAGGACCAGGGGTTGGAGGGGCCACCAGTGAGAACAAGCTCTGTCTTGTCGGGGTTGAGCTTCAAATGATTGAAGCTCATCCACTGGGAGATGAAGACAAGAGTAGAGCTGAGCTTAGGGAGAGAGTGAGTAGGGGAGGATAGGTCAAAGACGAGCTGGAGGTCGTCTGCGTAGTTGTACACCGAGACCCCCAGCTCAAGAAGGGAAGAAATGAGGGGGCGGATATAAAGATTAAAGAGAAGAGGGGAAAGAGAAGAGCCTTGGAGTACCCCACAAGTGACCGGGAGGGGGGGTACAGAGAAATCAGAAAGGTGAACTGCCTGTGATCTGCCCCGAAGAAAGGACGCGATCCAGGAGAGGGCAGTGCCCTGGATGCCCGCTGCGCTGACACGGTCGAGAAGAATGGCATGGTCGACCGTATCAAACGCAGCGGACAGATCCAAGAGGACTAGGGCCTGGGGGAGATTACTATCGGCCTTCCCTTTCAGTTCATCCAGGACCGCAAGGACCACACTCTCAGTAGAGTGGCCCGGTCGAAAGCCAGCCTGGTGAGAGGCCAGGATGTTATTCTCCTCGATGTAATTGGAGAGGCAGGATGTCACATGGCTCTCAAGAATCTTCCCTAGATAGGGAAGAAGGGAGATCGGCCTAAAGTTCGATGGAAGGGAGGGGTCCAGGCCAGCTTTCTTCAGGATAGGAAGCACAATGGCAGTTTTAAAGGAAGAAGGGACAGAGCCCAGAGCCAAGCAAGAATTGAGAAGAGTTAGGGGAGGGGTAGGACAACTAGTGTATAGGGATCTGAGGATCCGTGCAGGTGCACAATCCGTCGGAGAGCCGGACTTGACCTTAACAAGAAGGTCGAGGAAGAGCTCAGGAGAGATGGGTTTAAAATGATCCAAAACAGAGGAAGAAAAGGAGGAAGGAACCGGCAAGTCAGGGTGGGGCACGATCGGGATGTTGGCCTTGATGGTGATTATTTTATTGATAAAATAATCATTCAAAGAATGACAAAAAGATTGAGAAGGAGCAGGGGAAAGGCCAGCACGGTCAGAGGTGGCAAGGCTACGCACCATTGAGAAAATCTCACGAGATTTATTGGCCGAGAGGGCTACGCGCTCCGTGAAATATTTGGATTTTGCCGCTAGGATGGCCAATTTATAGTTGTTAAGAAGAGCCTTGTAATTAAGGCGGAGAATGGGGCAATAGTTGCGGCGCCAGCGACTCTCAGAACGCCTAAGCTCTAATTTCAGGGATCTGAGGTCGTTGGAGAACCACTTGTGAGCATCATGAAGGCGGGCTGATCTGATCTTTTTGAGGGGAGCGGCCCGGTCGCAAGCCGAGGAGAGCCAGATGTTAATGGCATCCGCCTGATTCTCCACAGAGAGGTCGGTCAGGGTAGGAGCCGATGAGGACAGAGAGGAAGAAAGATCATTGAGATCGGTCCTGTTCCAACTCCGAGCCCAGATGTTTTTGGGCAGGAGGGCTTTCTCGGGTTGACCTAAGTAGATAGAAAAGGAGATCAAGAAATGATCTGACCAAACACAAGGGGAAATAGAAGTGACTGAGGGATTGCACCGTAAGGACCAGATCTGGTCGAGGATGTGACCACAGGTGTGGGTGGGGGCCGAGACGTGAGGTAGGAAATTGAGACAACGAAGGGTGGCAGAAAAGTCTTTGGAAGAGGTGTCCTCCCTCGAAGAGTTATTTACAGCCAAAGTGGCCAAGAGATCCTGCAGGGTAGACACAAAGGATGGCATGTTTTGAGGGGGGCGGTAGAGAAGGACCACCGTGAGGGGGACCGGGAGGTTAAGAGAGCGGGCCACCAGAAAATCAACACCAGGAATACAAGGCTGCGACAGGAGCTGGAATTGCAAAGAGCGGCGGACGATCATAGCCACTCCACCTCCAGTTTTTCCATCAGGCCGGTCAGCGCGGAGGGCATAATGAGTGCCTGGAAGAATGGCCAGAAGGTCGGGGAGTGAGTCAGAAGAGAGCCAAGTCTCAGTGAGGAAAAGGAAATCAGGGGAGTCAGTGTCCAAAAGGTTAAAGAGAGCAGTTTGGTGTTTTACAGCAGAGCGAGTATTGAGAAGAATAGCAGAGGCAGCAGGGAAACCGGGGGTAGCACGAGTGAGGGGGGGCGTGGAGGAAATTGAGGGAGGGGGGGTGGGCAAGGCAGGGCCAGGATGGGGGGGGACAAAAATACCGTGCGAAGATAAGTGTTTGACTACGGAAGGGGAGAGGGGGGTAGAAGCAGAGAGAGAAAAGAGTTGGGCAGGGGAGTATACCAGAGGAAGGGCAAAGTCTATGGCCCCTGGTCCCGGCCCGTCGCGGACGGGCGCAGACGGGCTTGCCTTAGGCGCGCCTTTGGCGCGCAGTCGGCGCGCCCGCTGCGCCCGTCCGCTGCGCGAACGGTGGAGACACATAATTTATGGGACAACTTGTGGGCGTGGCCAAGAAGTGGGCGTGGCCGGGGGAGCGTCCGCTGGAGGCGGCAGGCGGGAACTAGTGAGGCCGCGGCAGTGATCACTCGACTGCGCGGGAAAGCAGGGTCGAGGGGGAGGTCCCTGGCCTGAAGGTGAGGAGGCTTAGTTAAAAAAGCGCGAGCTAGCGCTAGAATGGGTGAGTGCAAGGTTTAAAAAGTTAGGCTTTAGGCTAAAAACTCCCGCGGAAGGCAGGGGAGTGGTCCAGTAGGCGAGAGCTTGTTTGTCAGCTCCTAAATAGCTGCCCGAGTGGGCGTGGCCAAGAAGTGGGCGTGGCCGGGGGAGCGTCCGCTGGAGGCGGCAGGCGGGAGCTAGTGAGGCCGCGGCAGCGATCACTCGACTGCGCGGGAAAGCAGGGTCGAGGGAGAGGTCCCTGGCCTGAAGGTGAGGAGGCTTAGTTAAAAAAGCGCGAGCTAGCGCTAGAATGGGTGAGTGCAAGGTTTAAAAAGTTAGGCTTTAGGCTAAAAACTCCCGCGGAAGGCAGGGGAGTGGTCCAGTAGGCGAGAGCTCGTTTGCCAGCTCCCAAATAGCTGCCCGAGTGGGCGTGGCCAAGAAGGGGCGTGGCCGGGGGAGCGTCCGCTGGAGGCGGCAGGCGGGAACTAGTGAGGCCGCGGCAGTGATCACTCGACTGCGCGGGAAAGCAGGGTCGAGGGGGAGGTCCCTGGCCTGAAGGTGAGGAGGCTTAGTTAAAAAAGCGCGAGCTAGCGCTAGAATGGGTGAGTGCAAGGTTTAAAAAGTTAGGCTTTAGGCTAAAAACTCCCGCGGAAGGCAGGGGAGTGGTCCAGTAGGCGAGAGCTCGTTTGTCAGCTCCTAAATAGCTGCCCGAGTGGGCGTGGCCAAGAAGTGGGCGTGGCCGGGGGAGCGTCCGCTGGAGGCGGCAGGCGGGAGCTAGTGAGGCCGCGGCAGCGATCACTCGACTGCGCGGGAAAGCAGGGTCGAGGGAGAGGTCCCTGGCCTGAAGGTGAGGAGGCTTAGTTAAAAAAGCGCGAGCTAGCGCTAGAATGGGTGAGTGCAAGGTTTAAAAAGTTAGGCTTTAGGCTAAAAACTCCCGCGGAAGGCAGGGGAGTGGTCCAGTAGGCGAGAGCTCGTTTGTCAGCTCCTAAATAGCTGCCCGAGTGGGCGTGGCCAAGAAGTGGGCGTGGCCGGGGGAGCGTCCGCTGGAGGCGGCAGGCGGGAACTAGTGAGGCCGCGGCAGTGATCACTCGACTGCGCGGGAAAGCAGGGTCGAGGGGGAGGTCCCTGGCCTGAAGGTGAGGAGGCTTAGTTAAAAAAGCGCGAGCTAGCGCTAGAATGGGTGAGTGCAAGGTTTAAAAAGTTAGGCTTTAGGCTAAAAACTCCCGCGGAAGGCAGGGGAGTGGTCCAGTAGGCGAGAGCTCGTTTGTCAGCTCCTAAATAGCTGCCCGAGTGGGCGTGGCCAAGAAGTGGGCGTGGCCGGGGGAGCGTCCGCTGGAGGCGGCAGGCGGGAGCTAGTGAGGCCGCGGCAGCGATCACTCGACTGCGCGGGAAAGCAGGGTCGAGGGGGAGGTCCCTGGCCTGAAGGTGAGGAGGCTTAGTTAAAAAAGCGCGAGCTAGCGCTAGAATGGGTGAGTGCAAGGTTTAAAAAGTTAGGCTTTAGGCTAAAAACTCCCGCGGAAGGCATGGGAGTGGTCCAGTAGGCGAGAGCTCATTTGTCAGCTCCTAAATAGCTGCCCGAGTGGGCGTGGCCAAGAAGGGGCGTGGCCGGGGGAGCGTCCGCTGGAGGCGGCAGGCGGGAACTAGTGAGGCCGCGGCAGTGATCACTCGACTGCGCGGGAAAGCAGGGTCGAGGGGGAGGTCCCTGGCCTGAAGGTGAGGAGGCTTAGTTAAAAAAGCACGAGCTAGCGCTAGAATGGGTGAGTGCAAGGTTTAAAAAGTTAGGCTTTAGGCTAAAAACTCCCGCGGAAGGAAGGGGAGTGGTCCAGTAGGCGAGAGCTCGTTTGTCAGCTCCTAAATAGCTGCCCGCGTGGGCGTGGCCAAGAAGTGGGCGTGGCCGGGGGAGCGTCCGCTGGAGGCGGCAGGCGGGAGCTAGTGAGGCCGCGGCAGCGATCACTCGACTGCGCGGGAAAGCAGGGTCGAGGGAGAGGTCCCTGGCCCGAAGGTGAGGAGGCTTAGTTAAAAAAGCGCGAGCTAGCGCTAGAATGGGTGAGTGCAAGGTTTAAAAAGTTAGGCTTTAGGCTAAAAACTCCCGCGGAAGGCAGGGGAGTGGTCCAGTAGGTGAGAGCTCGTTTGTCAGCTCCTAAATAGCTGCCCGAGTGGGCGTGGCCAAGAAGTGGGCGTGGCCGGGGGAGCGTCCGCTGGAGGCGGCAGGCGGGAACTAGTGAGGCCGCGGCAGTGATCACTCGACTGCACGGGAAAGCAGGGTCGAGGGGGAGGTCCCTGGCCTGAAGGTGAGGAGGCTTAGTTAAAAAAGCACGAGCTAGCGCTAGAATGGGTGAGTGCAAGGTTTAAAAAGTTAGGCTTTAGGCTAAAAACTCCCACGGAAGGCAGGGGAGTGGTCCAGTAGGCGAGAGCTCGTTTGTCAGCTCCTAAATAGCTGCCCGAGTGGGCGTGGCCAAGAAGTGGGCGTGGCCGGGGGAGCGTCCGCTGGAGGCGGCAGGCGGGAGCTAGTGAGGCCGCGGCAGCGATCACTCGACTGCGCGGGAAAGCAGGGTCGAGGGAGAGGTCCCTGGCCTGAAGGTGAGGAGGCTTAGTTAAAAAAGCGCGAGCTAGCGCTAGAATGGGTGAGTGCAAGGTTTAAAAAGTTAGGCTTTAGGCTAAAAACTCCAGCGGAAGGCAGGGGAGTGGTCCAGTAGGCGAGAGCTCGTTTGTCAGCTCCTAAATAGCTGCCCGAGTGGGCGTGGCCAAGAAGGGGCGTGGCCGGGGGAGCGTCCGCTGGAGGCGGCAGGCGGGAACTAGTGAGGCCGCGGCAGTGATCACTCGACTGCGCGGGAAAGCAGGGTCGAGGGGGAGGTCCCTGGCCTGAAGGTGAGGAGGCTTAGTTAAAAAAGCGCGAGCTAGCGCTAGAATGGGTGAGTGCAAGGTTTAAAAAGTTAGGCTTTAGGCTAAAAACTCCCGCGGAAGGCAGGGGAGTGGTCCAGTAGGCGAGAGCTCGTTTGTCAGCTCCTAAATAGCTGCCCGAGTGGGCGTGGCCAAGAAGTGGGCGTGGCCGGGGGAGCGTCCGCTGGAGGCGGCAGGCGGGAGCTAGTGAGGCCGCGGCAGCGATCACTCGACTGCGCGGGAAAGCAGGGTCGAGGGGGAGGTCCCTGGCCTGAAGGTGAGGAGGCTTAGTTAAAAAAGCGCGAGCTAGCGCTAGAATGGGTGAGTGCAAGGTTTAAAAAGTTAGGCTTTAGGCTAAAAACTCCCGCGGAAGGCAGGGGAGTGGTCCAGTAGGCGAGAGCTCGTTTGTCAGCTCCTAAATAGCTGCCCGAGTGGGCGTGGCCAAGAAGTGGGCGTGGCCGGGGGAGCGTCCGCTGGAGGCGGCAGGCGGGAGCTAGTGAGGCCGCGGCAGCGATCACTCGACTGCGCGGGAAAGCAGGGTCGAGGGAGAGGTCCCTGGCCTGAAGGTGAGGAGGCTTAGTTAAAAAAGCGCGAGCTAGCGCTAGAATGGGTGAGTGCAAGGTTTAAAAAGTTAGGCTTTAGGCTAAAAACTCCCGCGGAAGGCAGGGGAGTGGTCCAGTAGGCGAGAGCTCGTTTGTCAGCTCCTAAATAGCTGCCCGAGTGGGCGTGGCCAAGAAGGGGCGTGGCCGGGGGAGCGTCCGCTGGAGGCGGCAGGCGGGAACTAGTGAGGCCGCGGCAGTGATCACTCGACTGCGCGGGAAAGCAGGGTCGAGGGGGAGGTCCCTGGCCTGAAGGTGAGGAGGCTTAGTTAAAAAAGCGCGAGCTAGCGCTAGAATGGGTGAGTGCAAGGTTTAAAAAGTTAGGCTTTAGGCTAAAAACTCCCGCGGAAGGCAGGGGAGTGGTCCAGTAGGCGAGAGCTCGTTTGTCAGCTCCTAAATAGCTGCCCAAGTGGGCGTGGCCAAGAAGTGGGCGTGGCCGGGGGAGCGTCCGCTGGAGGCGGCAGGCGGGAGCTAGTGAGGCCGCGGCAGCGATCACTCGACTGCGCGGGAAAGCAGGGTCGAGGGAGAGGTCCCTGGCCTGAAGGTGAGGAGGCTTAGTTAAAAAAGCGCGAGCTAGCGCTAGAATGCGTGAGTGCAAGGTTTAAAAAGTTAGGCTTTAGGCTAAAAACTCCCGCGGAAGGCAGGGGAGTGGTCCAGTAGGCGAGAGCTCGTTTGTCAGCTCCTAAATAGCTGCCCGAGTGGGCGTGGCCAAGAAGTGGGCGTGGCCGGGGGAGCGTCCGCTGGAGGCGGCAGGCGGGAACTAGTGAGGCCGCGGCAGTGATCACTCGACTGTCCGGGAAAGCAGGGTCGAGGGGGAGGTCCCTGGCCTGAAGGTGAGGAGGCTTAGTTAAAAAAGCGCGAGCTAGCGCTAGAATGGGTGAGTGCAAGGTTTAAAAAGTTAGGCTTTAGGCTAAAAACTCCCGCGGAAGGCAGGGGAGTGGTCCAGTAGGCGAGAGCTCGTTTGTCAGCTCCTAAATAGCTGCCCGAGTGGGCGTGGCCAAGAAGTGGGCGTGGCCGGGGGAGCGTCCGCTGGAGGCGGCAGGCGGGAGCTAGTGAGGCCGCGGCAGCGATCACTCGACTGCGCGGGAAAGCAGGGTCGAGGGAGAGGTCCCTGGCCTGAAGGTGAGGAGGCTTAGTTAAAAAAGCGCGAGCTAGCGCTAGAATGGGTGAGTGCAAGGTTTAAAAAGTTAGGCTTTAGGCTAAAAACTCCAGCGGAAGGCAGGGGAGTGGTACAGTAGGCGAGAGCTCGTTTGTCAGCTCCTAAATAGCTGCCCGAGTGGGCGTGGCCAAGAAGGGGCGTGGCCGGGGGAGCGTCCGCTGGAGGCGGCAGGCGGGAACTAGTGAGGCCGCGGCAGTGATCACTCGACTGCGCGGGAAAGCAGGGTCGAGGGGGAGGTCCCTGGCCTGAAGGTGAGGAAGCTTAGTTAAACAAGCATTTACAATGCAATGGTTTTGCCTTTGTTAAAGTTAGAGCTATTGGCATTGCTCTTGACATTATTTTAATATATGTTTTTTTAACATAAATAAATGGCATTGTCATTTACAATGCCAATAGCTTAATCTCTCGCAAATGCCACACACAAACACCCACACAGAGCCCCCCCCACACACACACACAGAGCCCCCCCACACACACACCCACACAGAGCCCCCCACACACACACCCACACAGAGCCCCCCACACACACAGCCACACAGAGCCCCCCCACACACACAGCCACACACAGCCACACAGAGCCCCCCACACACTGCGAGCCCCCCCCACACACACTGCGAGCCCCCACACATTGCAGGCAACAGAGGCACGTAAACAGCTCTTAGGCGTAAGGCATTCTGAATCATAATTTGAGTAAGCTGAGGTGGGGTTGCTTTTGGAGAATTGTATGCTAGGAATGTCATTCTATTGTAGAAGACCAAGGCAAAAAAAAGTAGAAATAATATTTCAACAACAATAGAAAATGTAAGGGAAATATATTTGGAGTTTCAAGATCATAGTTCTGACCTATAGAGAGAATATTTCAACTAGGAAGTTAAGCTACTTTGTTTAAGGATATCCAATTCCCTAAATTAACACTTTAGAAAATACTGGAATAAATAAAGGAAAATCTGCAGAGCCAGTTGGTTTTCCGGAAAAGATATACTAGTTATTAGAGGAATAATGAGTTACTGTAGTTCAAGAAGTTATAAACACAATTTGTCTCTCTCTATGTGTATCTATCTATATATATATATTTTTTGAGAGAGAGATATATTTTGTATTACTAGCATCATAAAAGTATGTTTGGCATTGACTTACTGAAATGTGGAGAAGCGTACAGTCAAGTACACAAAATCGTAGGTTTACACTGATACAAATGACACAAGTCGAGTTGTGCACGTGAAGTGCAGTGTTTTCAAAAGTGTGCTTTGCGACATTCCTAACCAAAAGATAAAGATCTGCCTCAGCATGAGGGTGGGTGTTGCCCAGGATCCTACATAGAGATGCCCGTTGCCTACAAAGCGTGGATCATTTCTCGCCTCTTACATGCATTATTTTTATGATTTTTCAGTGATTCCAAGTTTTCCATACATGCTATAAAGCATAGACTGCATAAAATGCGGAACATGGAATTGTTTAGGAAAGGGGTAGAGGGTCAAACAATGGAATGGAATTCCTATAAACGACCCTTCGCTTGGGTAAGTAACGCCATAGGCTGGCAGATAAAGTCTCTGTACATTTTAACCTTTATGAATATGCAATCCTACAAGTTTAGAAAGTGCACACGTTCTATTGGCTAAAATATGTAATTTGTGAACAAGTAATAATCTCAGCTTTGACATAATTCATGTGAAGTGTGGGTCAGGAAACCAGTGCCATTTGCCCAATATATAGGTCGTAGCTATTGCTTTGCCAAGTTTTCCCTTGTAATCTGCGCTTCGAAATAGTGACTCAGAGAAAGTGAAAGTCAGCTGCCATATTCGTACTCTGAGCCAATCTCAGTCACCCGCTCCAGCATTCGCAGAATCTTTCAAGCCTCGTGCCAGTCATTGTAAGCTTCCAACCTCTGAGCTGTCCTTGCTGAAGGAGTGGCCTAGCAGGAACCTAGCATTGCAGACTGTTCAACGGATTCTAATGAATCCGAAAAGTACTGCACGTAGCCTTATCTTGACACTGAACTACTGTTGCTTTGGTCCGAGTTTTGCATCCTCAAATTGCGTGTAGTTACAAAACGAGCCCTCCATTTATAAAATCCAGCATGAAAACCAGTCACTTAAAATCGAACTAGAACCCCTTTCAAAAGACCTTTTCTTTTCCCCCATCCACTGCAGGTCATCTCTTCATGGGCACAATCTTCTCCAAGTCACGTGCATGCCTGAAGCTCTATTAAAGCATTTCTGCAACTTCCGCACAGCTCATTTCAAAGATCACAAGTACAACCATCTTTAAAGCCAAACCCCTCATGTGCAACCTCTTCTAGCTCACCTACCAGTCCCAAACATGAACTGCCATACAACCTCCACTCACTAGTGACAACACCCAATTCCTGATAACTTATTCTACCATATTACTGGAGTGAAGGCATGAAATGGTTTGCTTTAGTGCCTAAGACTACTTCCAAAAACACTGCACTAAGCCCTAACCTTTGGGCTGGAGTAGTGTTGCCCATCATAAAGTGCTTCAACGCACTGCCAGGGGGGAGTATGAGCTATAGAAATGAATGGCACTCCTTAGCATTGCAGGAACACCATCAGCAAATGCCTGAAAAAACTCAGACAGCTGTACCATTGCCCAGAGTAGGATTCTGGAAGCAAAATGGAATCAAAAAGTCATTACCCAGATTTAAACAGTAAGAAAATCAACCCCTGCCATAGAACACCTGCAAGTGAAGCAATAGTTACACAGCAAGGAGTGCAAGCTTGCGGAACAATTGCCTTACCGTAGCCTTCAGTGGTGGGGCTTCGGAAGCAGCACTTGGCTCTCATCTGCATTTTTAACACTCACTGACCTGATCCAATGATTGGCGAAAGCAACATTCCTAAGCCCTTTCCACTTGTGGATGAGCAGAACACAAGCTTAGCAGATTTTTTTTAAATAAACACGTTATGGGTGATATGGTTTACAATAACTAGAAACGATAAGGGTAGCTCATTGGAGATAATGAAACGGTCCAACGATACAGGTTGGCACAAGGAGCTGCAAGTTATGACTTGTGCAAAAAGCCTCATCGACTTCAAAGAAAGTAGGCCATCCAAGTCAAAATGCTCCACTAAGGGCCCCCAACTCTTCCGGTATCTACTCAAACCCCATATATTTTCCATGTAATTAGGGCTTTAAGTGGGCCGGGTCTCGGCTGTGTTCCGCACCGGCAGTTTTACAAAGCAGGTGCCGAGTGCAGTTCCTATCGGAAGGTAGATCACCCGACAGTGATCTGAATCAGCAGTGGGGCAGGAGGGGTGAAGGGCAGAGATTAGGCTCTAAATGCAACAGGTCTACGGCCTTAGAGCCGCTGCATGGACTCCTGCGGTCCAATATGAGCAGCTTCTAGATATCTCAAGCCCACCATAAATAGAATTACATATTTTCAACATCCTTAGTTGGGCGTTCGTTATTTCACAGTTTCACGACTTCAAAGAAAGTAGGCCATCCAAGTCAAAATACTCCACTAAGGGCCCCCAACTCTTCCGGTATCTACTCAAACCCCATATATTTTCCATGTAATTAGGGCTTTAAGTGGGCCAGGTCTCGGCTGTGTTCCGCACCGGCAGTTTTACAAAGCAGGTGCCGAGTGCAGTTCCTATCGGAAGGTAAATCACCCGACAGTGATCTGAATCAGCAGTGGGGCAGGAGGGGTGAAGGGCAGCAGTTTAGAGATATTCAACACGTAATGACGCATGGCCACTATGTATCGCTATGGCTGATGCACGTACAACCCAGGAGAATGTGCTCCAAGGGCCGTGGGCTTGTCCTGCTCATGCAGGGGCAACCTCACACTTGGAACCGTGCACCCTACCTTCAGGATTGAAATGCCTTGCCTTAAGGATGACTTACAGGCTTTAATTGCAGTGACATCAGACATAAGGAAACATATCAGACGTAAGTGGTGCTAGCACCAGCTTACACAGGCTGCAATGGGGGCTGAGTGGTCACTTAAATCTTGCACCTATCAATTCGTAGACAGATAGAATCTAAAGAGAAGACAAGAAAAATAGTGGATACAGTAGTCCTAAAAGCAGTGATGAGACCAGCACAAACCCCTAGGTCAGTGTATGGGGAAAAAAGGGGGGGGGGATACACAAGTTAAGGATTCAGATGTTAAGGATTCAGATGTTAAACATATATTAAAAGCGGCGACATTGAAAAAATTGTCCTGGAGTAGCTCACATCTCCATCATGTAATTGAGGGGCATGGGGTAGACAATATGACACAAGAAAGACGCTGTATAGTAGCACCAGGGTGAGCTGGATGAAGATGTGGGGGGCGGGCTCAGGAGAAATGAAAACCTATTCAAAAGGTACTAAGCAAAGGTCTCACCTTTAAAGAAAGAATAGTCTCTTATCTTTACATCTTAATAGCCAATGTAGTCACTCCAGTTTATTGCGCTGGATGTAATGGGAATTCCCAGGGCATCATCTTGACCATATGCAATAACCTATTATATATAAAACTGTGTACAAACTAATGTATATTACCCAAAGTACCTAATAACAAGCGATAATCCCAATCTCTTGTAAATCATAATCAAGGTAAGGTAGAATCACCACAGGTTCAGGATAACCTCGTATAAACCATGTTAAGTGAAACTCATTTGACATCACCCATCATAAGATAAACAAGAATATGTCTCTGTAACGAAGCAACGTCCATGGGTGAAAAGGCAGTCTTGGTGTAATCAGGTAAAAAGCTTACAGTATACAAGTCATTATGTGCATGCGCCCAGGTCTAAAGGCCTAGTAACAAATCATGGCTGTAACAAGTGAACATGAAACCCCCTATGAGCTTTAGAGTATTTTAGCCCTATGATATGAGGTAAGCTGCTCCCAATATAATGGTATATTTAAGTCAACATGGGCAGTACACAGTAGCCCCTGAGAGCGTGAGCATGTCCCAGTGAACAATACCCATGATTCGTGTTCCCTATGTCTCCAGGAGCCCCGTAGAGTCCCATTGGTGCAACAGACATAATTGACATCAGAAAATGCTTTCATCTCAACCATATTAATTAAAATTCAGTGTCCCGCATTGGAAACAGCGCGTGCAAAGAAAACCATTTGTACCCCTGTGGTGGGCGAATAGTCAAGAGAGTTATATTGCAACCTGTTTGTCATCATGTGGTCACAACTATGCTTCCTACGCTAAACACGATGTTAGCACTCATGGTCATGCGAGTGTTAAAGTGAGGCCCGCCAGTACTTAAAAAGGGAAGACAAAAAAGCATAGGGCTCGCAGCAACAAACACTCCGTAAGCACCCTAACATGCGAGTACAATAAAAATTAAATGTACACATATTGGTATTAGCCTGTGTAAAAACCACAATAGCACCACTGTAGTCTGTGCACAGTAAGAGATGGTTGAGTTATAACATGCCAGTAGATATACATGCACAACTCTGCTAACTAGTTTAAACACTCCGCTCTCCTCATGGCAATGCGAGTGTTTAAACATGCCCTGCCAGTACCTAAGCAAAACCAATACTAAATATGATCTTTACTTGTCCCCATAACATGTGAATAAAACATGAATCATATCTTCAACTCAGTAGCAATTAAAGGCTTCTGTTACGCCCTAAACGTAGAAAAGAAAAAGTATGTGTCCTTACCCTTTCCACAAGTCTGTCTGTAAGTGTCCTCGTAAGAAACAATTCGCTCACTGGGGCTTATATTTAAAGCCCGAAAACCGTCTCCCATTAACAAACGTGCAACCAATCACCGCTGTCAAGGGAGCAAGTTGCTTGGGCCCATGTCTTAGCAACCTGTGCTGCAAAACTAATGGCGGCGGTATGAGCTGTGAGCCCTCCAACGAAAATGTAGCGAGAAAATACAGGGCGAGTGGCAGCCGTCTAGATGAAACAACAGAGGAGATATCACCAACCGTGTGGGGTGACTTAAAAGAAAAGGGGCATGTTAATCTGCACTCACCTTCGAGTAGAAGGTCCTATTAATGGAGCATTTCATAAGCCATACATGCAGCATACGAGGAGCTGCTGCGCCGTGCAACATCGAACAGTTTAAATGACTGCGTTTACCTTTCCAATTCCCATTTCTCGGCTTCACCACCTTTCTAGAGGTTCCAAAGTGTTGGGTTAGCATTAACATAGTGTAACCTGGAAGACCGGTGCCGGCTCAATGGCGGAACAGATTCGGGGGCGTTCCCGGCTTTTGGCTGACGTCGCGTGACGTCGGCAAAAGCCAAAGAATCTCGGGAACGCCCCCGAATCTGGTCCGGCATTGACGGACAGGCCCATCGTCCAATGGCTATGCTCCATTTATGGAGCTAGCCAATAAATGACGAGGGCCGATCCAAACCACACTACAGTTCTCATTAGGTTTTCGCCTGCGCGAAAAAGATGCGCAGAAGCGCATCTTTTCGCCAGGCAAAACCTAAAAAGCGCGAGCTAGCGCTAGAATGGGTGAGTGCAAGGTTTAAAAAGTTAGGCTTTAGGCTAAAAACTCCCGCGGAAGGCAGGGGAGTGGTCCAGTAGGCGAGAGCTCGTTTGTCAGCTCCTAAATAGCTGCCCGAGTGGGCGTGGCCAAGAAGTGGGCGTGGCCGGGGGAGCGTCCGCTGGAGGCGGCAGGCGGGAACTAGTGAGGCCGCGGCAGTGATCACTCGACTGCGCGGGAAAGCAGGGTCGAGGGGGAGGTCCCTGGCCTGAAGGTGAGGAGGCTTAGTTAAAAAAGCGCGAGCTAGCGCTAGAATGGGTGAGTGCAAGGTTTAAAAAGTTAGGCTTTAGGCTAAAAACTCCCGCGGAAGGCAGGGGAGTGGTCCAGTAGGCGAGAGATCGTTTGTCAGCTCCTAAATAGCTGCCCGAGTGGGCGTGGCCAAGAAGTGGGCGTGGCCGGGGGAGCGTCCGCTGGAGGCGGCAGGCGGGAGCTAGTGAGGCCGCGGCAGCGATCACTCGACTGCGCGGGAAAGCAGGGTCGAGGGAGAGGTCCCTGGCCTGAAGGTGAGGAGGCTTAGTTAAAAAAGCGCGAGCTAGCGCTAGAATGGGTGAGTGCAAGGTTTAAAAAGTTAGGCTTTAGGCTAAAAACTCCCGCGGAAGGCAGGGGAGTGGTCCAGTAGGCGAGAGCTCGTTTGTCAGCTCCTAAATAGCTGCCCGAGTGGGCGTGGCCAAGAAGGGGCGTGGCCGGAGGAGCGTCCGCTGGAGGCGGCAGGCGGGAACTAGTGAGGCCGCGGCAGTGATCACTCGACTGCGCGGGAAAGCAGGGTCGAGGGGGAGGTCCCTGGCCTGAAGGTGAGGAGGCTTAGTTAAAAAAGCGCGAGCTAGCGCTAGAATGGGTGAGTGCAAGGTTTAAAAAGTTAGGCTTTAGGCTAAAAACTCCCGCGGAAGGCAGGGGAGTGGTCCAGTAGGCGAGAGCTCGTTTGTCAGCTCCTAAATAGCTGCCCGAGTGGGCGTGGCCAAGAAGTGGGCGTGGCCGGGGGAGCGTCCGCTGGAGGCGGCAGGCGGGAGCTAGTGAGGCCGCGGCAGCGATCACTCGACTGCGCGGGAAAGCAGGGTCGAGGGAGAGGTCCCTGGCCTGAAGGTGAGGAGGCTTAGTTAAAAAAGCGCGAGCTAGCGCTAGAATGGGTGAGTGCAAGGTTTAAAAAGTTAGGCTTTAGGCTAAAAACTCCCGCGGAAGGCAGGGGAGTGGTCCAGTAGGCGAGAGCTCGTTTGTCAGCTCCTAAATAGCTGCCCGAGTGGGCGTGGCCAAGAAGTGGGCGTGGCCGGGGGAGCGTCCGCTGGAGGCGGCAGGCGGGAACTAGTGGGGCCGCGGCAGTGATCACTCGACTGCGCGGGAAAGCAGGGTCGAGGGGGAGGTCCCTGGCCTGAAGGTGAGGAGGCTTAGTTAAAAAAGCGCGAGCTAGCGCTAGAATGGGTGAGTGCAAGGTTTAAAAAGTTAGGCTTTAGGCTAAAAACTCCCGCGGAAGGCAGGGGAGTGGTCCAGTAGGCGAGAGCTCGTTTGTCAGCTCCTAAATAGCTGCCCGAGTGGGCGTGGCCAAGAAGTGGGCGCCGCTGATGAAGCATGCCACTATTTAGTGGGTGAGGTGTCTAACCCGAACTCTTTGGAATTCCCAGTAGGGTCTCCCACTGTTTCTTCTGTCTCTTTTCTGCTAATTTTGTTCTATCTGGCTTGTACTCAAGCCGATAGTGACAGACAACAAAGGACTAAATGGGAGACACATGAGAGAAGCAGGACAGGGAGGACAAAGATACAGAGAAACAGCAGAAGTATCTTTCTGTGGAAGAGCAGGGCCCGTGCCAGCTCGCTCCCCCCAAAAATGTTGCATTTGCTGGATAAATCTGGCCATTGCCGCAACAGAAAATTTACTATATGGACATCTCTCTAAATACATGAGGTATAATGTTGTCCTTACATTGTGCTTCCAGTCACTCAGAGAGGAACTGCTATTGTGGACTGTCAACAGCCAATCATTTTTCATAACGTGGCATCTTTACAGCCACCTGCAGCGTTTCATAATACCAGGAACGCATCCAGACAGATCTAATTCTATCTAAGCACAGACCAGCATTTGTTATTTAAAGATAGAACACGTGTCCTTGCTCCAGATGGAAAATCTCCTACCTTAGCAATGTTATACCATGTGATGCAACCAGTTAGAAGGGTCGGGTTAGGCAACTCCTCATCTGCATAAAAACTGCTTAACTCAATCTTGTGAAAATAAAGATCTGAGAGAGTGATAGAGGCCTGTTTCATGCTGAGAGTCTTCCTGCTATCACAGAACTTAGAGAGTGATGAGAGGTTTGTCTTGAGGTGAGAGTCTTCACACTGTCACTGGACTAAGGGCCACATGTATGAACCAATTTTGCATTTGCAAACAGTTTTCCAACGCAAAAAAGGCTTTTACTATGTATCAAACCCTATTTTGCGACTCGGTAATCTGTTACAAGATCGCAAAATGGATTTGCAAATCGGTATTTGGAAGGGGCGTGTTTAGGGCGTCCTTTCCAAATACCGAATTGCCGAGGTATGTATGAATGTTTTGTAACCGTGATTGCGGTCGCAAAACATTCGCATTTTACCACTGTTAGACCTAGCATCTTTGGCGTGGTTTTCCTAGA
This sequence comes from Lissotriton helveticus, assembly GCF_964261635.1. Classification (NCBI taxonomy): domain Eukaryota; kingdom Metazoa; phylum Chordata; class Amphibia; order Caudata; family Salamandridae; genus Lissotriton; species Lissotriton helveticus. The sequence continues at coordinate 206,964,773 of NC_136063.1, read as the reverse complement.
CTTTTTGCCTCTACCTCCTGTACTTTTGAGGCTGTGCTGGATTTCGTTTTTGCTGGCTTAGAGGCTTTGGGCACTTTACCCCTGCTGATCAGTGTCAAAGTGCAAGTGCTCAATATGTATGTTGTTATTGTAATTGGTTCACTCTGGCATATTTGATTCACAGGTAAGTCCCTTAGTAAATTGCACTGAGTGTGCCAGGGCCTGTAAATCAAATGCTACTAGTGGTCCTGCAGCACTTAGTGTGCCACCCATATGAGTAGCCCTGAAAAGGTTTCTCAGAGTTGCCACTGCAGTGACTGCATGCAGTTGTGGCTGCCATGTCACCCTGGCAAGTGCAACCATTTGCCAGGCCCTAACCTTCCCTTTTCTTACATGTAAGACACCCCTTGGTTAGGCCCAAGGTACCCCAATGGGCAGGGTGCAGTATATGGGAAAGGTAGGGCATGCACTGGTGTGTGTGACATGTCCTGATAGTAAGATACTTCCTATTTCGTTTTTCACTATTGAAAGGCTATCTGTCCCATTGTACAGCATGGGAGATACTGTGTAACATCTTAAAAGTATAACATCCCATTGAGACAAGATAGAGGAATAAAGTTTAGGTTCTCTGAACTCAGAATTTAATAACACATCTTTTAGTAAAGATGTTTTAAAATTGTGTTTGAAAATGCCACTTTTAGAAAGGAGGCAGTTTCTTGTTTAACCATTCTGTGGGCCTCTGTCTGGTTGTGGATTGACTGTGTGCCTTTGGAGTGACAGGGGCTAGGAATGTGCATTCACTGTAGACAAGCACTGAGGGGTTGAGGTGGGCCTGGCCCTTCCTGGATGACTCAGAGCTGAGCTGAATAGACCTTGGCTGCATTTAGAGTAGTGGGAGGTGTTTTCCTTGCACCTGAACAGGGCCGGTCTCCCTTGCCCAATACTGTTTCCACCCCCTGTGGTCATAGTGCACACCAGGGAGGACATAGCTCGTTTGGACTGGGCTCAGAGACCCTTGAACAAAGAAGAACAAAGACAAAATGGGGTATAAGTAGTGTATTTTAAACCCTAGAACTTTAAATCACTTCTGGACTCAGGAGGAACCTTTGCCAAGGAGAAGAGCTGAAGAGCGATGAGAAGGAGTACTGCCCCTTTTGCTGTGTGGGGTTGGCCTGCAGTTGCTGCTTCTGCTAAGGAAAGGACAAAGACTGGAACTTTGCTTAGAAATCTGCTTGAAGAAGAATCTCCAAGGGCTTGTGTGTGATGGCCTCCTCTTCTGAAGTCTCAGGGGCACAAAGACTTCACACTCATCTACCCTGAACTCTATTGTTCAGAGTGCTGACCTGCCAGGAGGTGCCTGTTCTAGTTTTGGGCTTCTGGAGGTTGTTCCTGCTGCTGAGAGCTGGAGAAAACCTAAGAGAAGTAAGAACAATCTCCGCCACCGTCAGCACTGCCGATGTGACGCCGCAACTTGCACAGAGGGCAGGGGCACTGCTCGTGAAGTGCACAACGCACCGCCCAGCCTGCACCGCAGCTCCAATGCAGGCCGACACCTGCATTTGTCTGTATTCCCAGGGCCAGCGCTCGCACTGACTCTGTCATCGCCAGGGCCTGCTTCCTGTTATCGCAGTGTCGATAACTGCCGAGGGTGACTCCACAAACTCGCCGACTCCGTATTGCCTCACCGGAACCGATGCCTCACCACCGACGCAACTGACTTCCCCTGTCCTGGATTCAACACATCGCTCCCTCGCGGACACGCCTCACCTCCCCAATGGCAGCCAGGGAGCCGGCCTCGATATCGAGGCCTCACCTCCACAACACCATGCATCGTCATAGACTTTGTCTTCCAAAGCTACTGTTTGTTTGGGGGTCCACGTGACTCCGCACCGAATGCTCCGCACATCGCGGTTAGCACCGTACTTTAGATTTATTGCTGTCGCTACGTCGTAACATGGAGCTATTTATTTTCTACAAGCTTTATTTTGAAAAAAAATGTTTTTGAGTGCTATTTTACTACATGGATGTTGGATTTTTGCAGTTTTTGTCTTGTTGAGTTTAGATAGATACTTTTTTTCTGAACTAGTGTGGTGTCCATTTGTGGTGTTATTACTGTGTGTTTGGAGTACAAATACTTTACACATTGCCTTTGGGATGAGCTTGTCTGCTTGTGCCAAGCTACCAAGGGGGTGAGCAGGGGTTATCTAGAGTGTGTATTCCTCTTACCCGGACTATAAGCAAGGGTCCCTACTTGGACAAAGGAGCATACCTCTGTCAATTAGTGACCCCCAGTTATAACAACCACCAACTTGAACCATTTGCAAATTGGAAGGGGTCCTCTAGAGCCCCCGTCTTCTTTAGCAAACGGTGGCGAAAACGTTTTTTAAGAGCAAGCAGTGTTACCAGGTACCACTGCTTGCTCTTAAAAAATGAAAAGCAAACTTTGCTTTTTTCTCTTTTAAACGTAACAGGTTTTCCTTTAGAGAAAACCGACTGCATTTTAAAAAAATTATGCTTTGTGGGAAATCAATCATGGCCATGGTGTGCTGCTGACCCTAGCAGGCCACCATCCCCGTGATTTTAGCGATTCCTAGGGGTTTGTGAATTGCGACCTACCTCTGTAATATTAATGAGGTAGGTCGATTCGCGACCCCCTAGAACTTGCAAAATGAAACTCTTAGAGGTTCATACAGCGGGAATAGTGATTACAGAGTTGCGATTGGCAGAGAATCAAAATTAGGTAATTGCTATTCCTAATGTTGATACACGTGGCTCTAAGAGAGAGACGAGAGGCTTGTCTCGAGGTGAGATTCTTCACGCTGTCTCAGAAATTATAGAGTGATGGGAAGTTTGTCTCAAGGTAAGTAGGCATGGTATCCATTCAATAGAAGTTCTTTATTCATTAATCTAATAGGTCGAAATATGTGTAACTCTATTTCAAAATCATTTTATTGATCCATACACATATTGAAAATGGGGCCAGGAACATAATAGCATTTGGCCCATATGCAAAGTCTTGGGCATATCTTCTATTTATGAGTAGTATGAAATTTCAATCTGGCTCCAAAGTGCTTCTAGTAGTGTGGGCATCACTGGACACGCTGAGTTTAAAAGCGAGATAGAAATGTTAGCAAAGCCTACAGGGCTAGGTTTATTGTGCTAACACATGCAGCATAAGCATATTTTAAACCTGCAAATTAAAAAAACACGAAGGATTGTCCATAATAAAAGTGGTCTGCCTTTCAATGCTGTCCTCTTTTTGTTTCTGTATCAATTACATGCAAGATGGCAAGGGTGCCTTCATCGTAGTCCTTCATTAGTTTCTACAAGAATGGAAGAAAAACAGAAATGGCTATAATGAAGGCTTCTTGCCATCAGACCTTCGTTTGGCCCATAAATGGAAAGGATGGGGCAGTGGTGCTGGAACAATTCGTAGAGGGGGGGGGGTGCATTAAAGGTATAGGGGTTATGTCACAGCTTGCATTTGAAAACACAAAAATGCTGCCAGAATCAAAAACATTCGAAGGGCCCCTTTATTGTTCGTTCTCCACCCAAGTTCTTTCAGATTTGATGAGGGCGTTGCAGCACCTCCAACATCCCTAGTTCCAGCGCCCATGGGATGGTGGGTATAAGGGAGGAATCACAGGGGTTGGTGGGTGGTGAGAGTGTCACAAGGAGCAAATGGAGGCAAGTGTGAGGGAGGAACGAGAGGCTGTAGAAGGAGAGGGTGGAAGGAGCACAGATGAAAGCACAAACGAGAAGGGTGTCAGGCAGGACAGATGAAGAGACAGACACACATAAGAGAGGGAAGGAGAGTGCCAGCAGAAAGAAGCCTATTGTTGTAAAGTAGCCCCTTGTGCAGTTCAATGCAAGCACTATATTGGGGACATAAAGACACATGCGAACAGCCAAAAGAAGCAGGTGAGACAGAAACACTCTTCTTGGCTGAGCCAAGATGTAAGTGGCGACAAAGTCTTAAGTCAATGACTGAAAAATTCTTATAAAAAATAACTGCGGTTGACGGAGGCAGACAGAAAGCCCACTCGATGTACCTTGTTATTAAAATGTCTGTTTGGCAGCTGCACTGTCAACCCAGCCCTAACAAGATGTGATTGACAAAGTCTAAAGTCAATTGCTGCAAAAGGCAAATGGAAACAAACACAATGATCTAAGGGGATGGATTCAAATCCCGTTAAAAGTACATTGTTCTGTCAGCCAAGACCTAAAAAGGACCCTAGCAGCTCACATCCATACAACGGTGGCTACCTCCTGGCATGAATTCACAGCTCTCTTATAAATAACCCAACTCAGCGTTACAAATTTCAGTTTGCAGACGCAAAAACATTTTATTTATCATTAGATCGATTGGAACACTTTGAGAATTGTGCACCAATTGGCCCGGCATCTTACAGTGCTCAGCGATGCCCAGCATTCGCTTTTAGCAGCATCCTTCTCTACATGCAATTTCATCAGATGCTCTCTGAAGTATACACCATTTAATAAACATAACATTTTGACAAAGAGAACATGTTTATTAGAACTTCAAATACTACAGATTATTTCCTAAAGCCCCAAGTCTCTTGATGGGGAGCCACAGGCGAGGCGCCTTTCATGCGGCGAGCAATGAAGGCGTAATGCAACCCACCTCAAACAAGACAGCCCGTCTCATTTACATGTGTAAGCTAACATTGACTCATAAAGAGAAAACAGGAATACAAATGCCATCTCAGGGTGGTATCACACAGAATACAGGGGAGAGATGAAAGCAGTTGTTCGAGGTATATTTGCATTCAGCTTACAGCTTCTAGGTATTGTTGTACCGGTGTTATTGAAACCCTGAATGCTTTTCGTGGAAATGAAGAATTACCAATTAAATTATGTTAAAGTTAGTTCAGCAGCACACCAGTGGCGTAACGAAACTTGAGGGGGCCCCCCTGCAAAGCACATGGAGGGGACCACCCTTGCCCCCGGTGTCCCAGCCCACCACCTACCACTTTGCCCTACCACAGGTCAAAATTCAGGACAGGAGGTCAAAATTCAGGACGTAACTTCGGGACAAAAGGTACGTTTTACAGACACATCAGAGGAGGTTGTGCAATAGTATAAGTAAGCACATCCATATCCAAACATATTCAACCATTTGCAAACCTGTCCATGTATCCTTCCATCTATCATTTCACTCATCCATCCCTCTATTCACCCTTTCACTCATCCCTTCATTTTCCATCCATCCACCCTTTCACCCTATCCATCTTTACACTCATCTACTCTTCCATCCATCCACTCATCCATCCAGCCATTTACCCTTTCACCCATCCAGCCACCCTTTCACTTACTCATACATCCTCCCAGTCCCTCATCCTTCCACCAGTTCAGCCTTTCAGTCATGCACCCATCCTCCCTTTCTCTCTCTATCGACCCTGTCACTTAGCCATCCCTCCTTCCACTCATCCACCCACCCATCCATCTACTCATCCACTCATGAATCCATCCATTGACCCTATCACTCATCCATCCTTTCTCCCATCCCTTTATCCTTTCACTCTTTCACTCATCTATCCATCCTTTTGCCCATCTACCCTCCCTTTCACTCACTCATCCATCCTTACATCCACCCTTTCACTCATCCATCCATCCATTCACCATTTCACATATCAATTCGTCATTCCATCATTTCACTCATCCATCCACCCACTCGCTCATCATCCACCCTTTCACTCATCCATCCACCCTTTCACTCATCCATCCATCCTTTCACTCATCCGTTCAACCTTTTATCCATCCATCTACCCATACATTCATCTATTTACCTTTTCACTAATCCATCCTTCCACTCACTCATCCATCCATCATCCTCTCTCATTATCCATCTATTCAACCTTTCATTTAACCATTCACCCTTTCACAAATCCATCCAGCCATCCACCCATCCCTTCACCTACTCACTTGTCCACTTTTTCATATTAATTATGAGCTGAGCCTTTGTCTGCAGAGTTGCAAACAGAAGAGGCCCATCAAGGACTTCACCATAGTTTCTAAAGCAAGGGGTGGGGTTCGGTGGGGGAGGGTTCACTATGCCTCTGCACATAGGCAATCTGGAAACTTGTCATCAGTCATGCATGATGCACAGTGCCAGGCCCTTAGGTGACAGTGACATGGTGTTGTTTCTGGGGCTTTAAGTGGGATGAAAGATATTGAGGGTCTCTCCAAAGTGTGTGTGCGATGTAATTACGGACCTAGCTGTAAACACCTAAGCTAAAAATCTGTGCTTAGTATAGTGTACCACCCACCTCCCCTGGTGCTCTGCAGCTAAATTGAGTGCTGGTCTGACATGTTCACTTCTTCCTCTGACAGCCTTCTTGAGCATGGGATGTTTGAGGCCGGAATTTCTTCTCAAAATGTTGACCTCCTTCACCAAAGCAGGGGTAGGCTAATTTGAGACCTTTTAGGATAGTGCAAATTCTGCTCAAGATTGTCAATCGTGATTGCTCTCCCACTTATTTCCTCACTCAGGAGATTGTATCTGTACAGTTCTTGGAAGCATTCCTCCTCTTACAAAGATGGACAGATACTGCTTATGTCACCAATTTCTTTTCTGACCCATGTGGCACTGTTTTACTGATTTGGAACCATCTCTCTGTTTACCCCTGTTTTTTGTCTACACACACAAAGCACCTCACTGCTTCTCTCTATAGGTTTATGCTGTGTAACTGCCTATATATTGTAGTTTCCCTACCCCCCCCCTGACTGGACTACCCATGACTGTAATGTAGACCATGCAGGTAAAGCTCTACCTTTTCCCCCTGACACTTTCCACTTTCCTTCTCCTTCTACCCACTCTCTATCCAGACTTACAAACCTTTATAGCAGCAGTGGCTGCTCCACAGGGGGCGCCAGGGCGTTGGCCCACCACTCTGGCACGGTTTGATTAGAATGTACATCTTTTACATGAAAACAAATGATCTCATGGATCGTTTATTTGAATGTAAAAGCTATAATATCACATTGCCAGCACCTGCGGCTCCACTGGCTGTATTGCGCATGTGTCAGGCGGGGGCTGATACAGTCCAGCCTCACACATTCACAATTAATATCTGACAGGCTACACTGGCATAAGGCAATGAAGCATGCCAGAGAACAGTTTTTCAGGGCTTGCCTATCATGCCCCTTACTACCCTATCAGAAGTCGGAATAGAGAAATAAAGTGCACCTCGTTACCTGCTAAGAAGCTTGTGAGCCTGCCTCTGTAGTGCTGTTAGTAGAAGCATCTGCAGGAGAGGCTTAAAAAAGAAGCAGATGGAAAACAACTTTTAGCACAATGCATGTGATCAGCGCACGGAACCATAATTCATTTTTTTAATAGAGGCCCCTGTGCCGCGCCCGAGGCAGGTCACACCGTCCGTGGTGTGTGCTCACTGTTTATAGGCTTGCTGCCTTGCCTCTGCTTCTGCTGAGACTAGTAAGGGGGCCCCTGGAGCGTGGGGGGCCCCTGCAGGGGCCTGTGTTAATAACCCCTATAATTAAAGGTTGAAATAGAGAAGTGTCACGTCACCATCCGTGGTGTAGGCGCGCACAGATTATAGACTTGGCTCTGCTGAGAGTGAGGTGGGGGCTGGAGCGTGGGGGCCCCGTGAGGGGGCCCCTGGAGCGTGGGGCCCCCCTGTGGGGGCCTGTGTTATTACACCCCTGTTATTTAATGTTTAAATAGAGGCTGTCACCGTTCCCTGCCATGTGCGCACTGTTTAATTTAGACTTGCTGCCTTGCTTGCAGCAGTCTTCCTCTGCTGGGAGTAAGGGGGGCCCCTGGAGCGTGGGGCCGCTCTGGAGCGTTGGGCCCCCCCACACTGTGGGGGCTGCGTGGGCCTGTGTTACGCCCCTGCAGCACACGTAGGTGCACCATGCAATGTGCTTTAAAAAATATGTTAAAGTAATTCCAGTCATAATGTACAATCAACATGCGCCACAATTAAGGCACGGGGGAGGAGGGGCAGGCTGCAAAGATGGCGATTGCAAATCCTGGAAGCTTCAACCGCTGAGGCCTCAAAGCCCCCGGACCAGTTCTTTAAATGGGGCGGTACTCACTGGTACTGAGTACCGGCACTTCCAAATTTGTTTGCTGTCAGTACCAACACTTCTCTGTAGCCACGGAGAGTACCGGTACCCTGATCCACAGCACAGCCGGCACAGATTAGGTTTCTCCTCCAGTGCAGGGCAGATTCCATTACACTTCCAAGGAGCATGTAATTAACCTAGCCGTGAAGTAGCCTTGTGCAGAGTTGCTGGTGAAGATTCCTGCAGCACCCAATTGAATGTCCCCAAACTGCAGGGGTTTGAGAGGGATTGTGTCACGCTGTGATTAACAGGACAGGGTCTCTAGACAGACCATGCACTGTTAATCAGGTGTGCAGCGACCATTCGGCTGAAAGTGCCATAATGGCTTATGTCTAATGAGTTAATCTGTTTTATTAACATAAACACATTTTTCCTGTGTTTTGATATGTGTTGCAACTGGTACTGAAGTCATTATGTATGATCATATATTGCCCTTAGCCCCGCCCACCCCTAGCCCCGCCCACTTGCCACACCTCTATTTAAATGAGTACCTGCACTTATTTTTTCCCATTCAAAGCACTGCTCCGAAACTGTAAAAATAAGCTGAAGAGGGACAGATCTTAGCAGGGTTCACACACAGGAGATACCCAGCATCATGGAAACTGGAAAAGAGAATCCTGCAGATCTCCTGGAGGGAGTAAGACTGCTCTGGCTGGTGTTGGAAACTCACCACTGAAGTCATCAAAAGAAGAAGAGAAGGGAGACGCAGAAAAGACACATGGCGAACCACTGATTGCAGGAAATGACTCACACAGCCACAATTATTGCTTTGCAGTATTATTGAGGAGCTTACTACCCCTATGTGGGGCGCTGATGAGCTTGCCTCCATGAGTAGCATGCGACACCGTTAAAGGGTGTGTGGTTGGAAGGATGCTGTTTTTGTTTTGATCCTATGTAGGAAGTGTTTCCATGATGTGCGTGATCATTACCGAGGTGCGGTTATCGTGTTCTGGAACACAGCGCGTAGCAGTGTGTTGGATAATGAAGTGCAACAATGTGTGCAATGTGGTCTGGAAAACAGAACCCTGTCAGACACGGATGGAGATTGAAAGATATGAAGCCACTTAAGCAGCAAGGGTTACTAAAAGAGGAAAACAAATAGCAGTGTTTCGTGCAGAAAAATGTGAAGAAAACTTAGGAAGCAGGAGGGATTATTAACCTCATCGCTGCGGCGCGAATTCCGCCGCAGTGCTGAACATTCCGATCGCGGGCGTGGTCATGACGGCTCCAGGCCGTCATCAGCACACGCCCACCGTGACTCATGACGGCCGTGAGCCGTCATGAGCATGGAAGAGGTTAAAGGTATTGAGAGATTCCATGGAACAAATGACAGACTGGTAAGAATTGCCTCAGTTGCACCCCGGTTACACAGTAAAGAGACAATCATGCACATACACCGCTCAATACAAAGGAAATAACTCATCCTCTAGCTAAAATTCTAACCGCTACAATGATTTCTAAGATACTTCAGATTGTGAACTATGCTTGCTGAAAGGAAGCACACAATCCCTTCCATCCCAGACCCTGAATGACCCGCCACTTCACAAGTGGTAGTAACAAATATAAGGCCAAGGAGTCTTACTGGAAGAAGTCTCCGGTGCTGAGAGAGAAATAAGTGCGCAACAACCAGGAAAAACACAAATGACAAATCGTTAATTACAAAAGAAGACACTGCTCCTACAAGAGATGCAGAAAGAAGGGCGCATCGATTGGAAAAAAGAGTTGCCAGAAATGCTCAAACGTTATGAGGACTCAGACAAGACTTCGGCCATGTTGGGCAGTGAGTAGCTGACCTTGAAGAAAACACATCAGCAGCTCCAACTGGAACGACCTCAATCGAAAACAAGGTAAAGTACATAGCTCATTACATTTTGACACTGCAAACGAAACCCAACGTTTTAGAGAACCGAACGCGCATTAGAAATATTTCAGAAGTGGAAGGCAACAATATAAATGGATCATGCTATATTTTTACTAGCCAACATACTAGACTTAAAAGAGGGAGAGAAAGTACATTTAGAGAAAGTACACTGAGTAGGACTATGATGTAGTCATGACAAACACCCAAGGACCCCCTACAGCAAAAATGACTTCATTTCCACAGAAAGAGAGCCTGCTAAGAATGGTAAGGCAAAAAAGCCCAACTATTTAACAAGGAGATAAGATGATATTGCTGCAGAACATGAGACCATATACCTTGGCACGTTGAAGAACATTGCCCCCAGTAGTGGACGCAGTGACAAAATAAGGAATTCCTTTTTCTTTTTGCCTTCTTTTGACTGTATTTTTTTAAATTAAGAATTTGTACTCTCATCTGCACGAGAAAAATTCATAATCAAGCGGACAGTCTTTGCACAGATTTGGTCCATCCGCACCAGTGGACAGCCGGACACAACTGCGCCAAAGTCTTAATTAGGACTATGTTCAATTACTTCCCTTTTTTCTACTGCCAGCTTGTTTAAGGACAGTAATATGCTAAAAGCGCCAGGAAACCCCAAGTGGGTAACTATTCACGCTATAAAAAGAATTTAAACATAACATTAACATAACATATGTGTGTGCCCACTAACATAGACCAAGCTGTGAGTGTCAATTCACATTACATTACCTGAACCATTGTTCTCTTTGGCCACAGCAATACACTTTTTTAAATGGTACTCTTCAAAGAATCCCAACCATTTCTATGATCAAGGCATATACTTTCCGAGCCAAAGACAGACATAGGGGGAATCTTATAAGCATCAGCAGTGAGCAAAGGCAATAGTGAATATACTCTATAGATGTTATAAAAGAAAAGTAACAAATCCCTGGCGGAAACCACCTATGTAATGTTTACAGTTTTAAAATGTTCATTTCAACTTAAATTATTTGAAAAAAATAACCCTAAGTATCTATATGATCTGACGTCTTCAACTTTTTCATTATTTAAGACCCAGTTGAAATTCATCAGCTTCTCACTGTACACCATCACTTTTGTATTTTCTAAATTTAAATTCATAAAATTTTCGCTACAATACAACCCCAATGCCTCCAACTTCCTTTCAAAACCGATTTCTGTAAAATCAAAGATGGACATATCCTACAAGAGGCATGATATGTGGATGTTACACATTTTGGGGGGGAAATGAGTGGGTATTTCTCAAAACTGATGGTAAGTCAGAAATATAGAGGCCAAAAAGAGAAGATGTAAGAACACATCCTTGACGTAAACCGATAAGTAGCTCTATTTTTTTGTTTTTTGACATACGCTGAGATACATCTAATTCAACTTTTGCCAGTTCGAAGTATGAAATAACTGAATAAGTGAGAGCAACCCCACAGGAATTCCCCATTTAGTAGCTTCCATAAGTGCCCCATGTCCATTGTATTGAACGATGTGCAGTATTGAACGCTGTCACTGAAAGAGTGGCCAAGATCCTCATTTTTAGATATATTTTTAGATCCTATGTTGTTTTTTACAATCCATGGTTAATTGATGGAGCTTTCATCACAGTTCAATCCATTTATACCTTCATACTTATAGAAAATCCTCCAAGTTCATGTTTCATGAGTAGTTGGAACAATTTGTTGGGTTCTAAACCAGTATTATACCAGGTTTAGGTTTTCAATTTCCCCACCAATAACAGTATGTATGCCTGGTCATGTTTTGGGTCATGTGCGATGCAATGTAATAAGGAGAAAGGAAAAAAAAAAAGAAATGTGCAACTGTCCAAATATTTGCGGAGGACAGTAAGCTAGTAGAACATACATAATTGTTCCCCATAGCTTCTTCAAATATATCATGCTGAGAGACTGTTAAGTATAATTTGCTTAATACGTACCTCACTTCTACAGTTTCTAAGCACTATAAATGATGGGTGGTATTACTATCCAACTCATCCTTGAGTGTCTCTAAATTGATCTTTAAAGGAATCTACTGTGACACCTTCAGGTCATAGCAGGTGTGTGCAGGACCGTGTAAACAAGTTTTAGAATCCTAGTGTTCACTCTTACACAGGGTAGATTCATGCACAGCAATATGCTGTACGTACCACAGTAATGTTGGTTCTGCTATGCCGGTTTTCCTTTATTCCTCCAGCACCAACAATGATGCAAACACTCGTATTAATACTTCAAGGTCATTCAAACAAAATCCACATTCATAACTTTAGACAGATGTTGCTGACACCTGATAAATATTGTTGACACACTCCACCATGATCAGGACTTCACTGTCTACCACACAGCAATCAGAGCCATGAAGGTCAAACCAAACCAAAACCCATCCCAACCCTTCTTGTTAACTACAAGTTGTCAAAGGCAACACAAGCCTAATAACAAAGTTCATGACAATCTGGAGCATCATGTAGTCTTCTGAATACCTCTTGGTATTGAAAATGCCCCACCAACAACATATCCACCTGCTAGACAAAATCAAACAACTGTATCCCCGATCTATGGTAAATGTCATCAACATCTTCCACTTTGTGTTTGAAAAGATATCTACCATATATCACAATGATCCCGTCCTTTCCGTCAAAGCCAGTGTGACCAAGGAACAACACACTGAGTGGTACCAGCTAAGAATTAGAATTCTTCCCTTCACCCCACACTACCTGCTCTACAATGAAAGTTTTTATCCTGACTCAAAGTGACGAAGGTATTGCCTTTCTAATAGGACTCCTAGACTTAACCCAGACGCCAATGAAAGTCATATTCTATATAGCAGTCAACCATATCACAAAACAAAGCAAGTCAAACTCTAAAACAGATTTTAGTTGTATCATTTTGCATTTTCCCTCACACCTCTGTCCTTTGGTATTTCTGTTCTTTTAAGACCTACCCTGACCCACTGCACAACTGCTCTATCCCTTCCCTCTCTACCCTCCAGTGGCCCCCCACTGCTTAGCAACAGAGAAATAAAGGAAAAATAAAATGATCATTTTATTTGGTCCTGCTGTGGCAGCTTTGGGGGAGGAGAGGGTCGGGGTTTCTCTGCTCCCAGAGCAGGGGGAGGAGTGGTGGGGACACTCTGTTTGGCTGGCCGTCATGCCGGCTCGTCTGCATTACAGCCTGGGTGGAGAACATGCCTAGGCTCCCATTCCTTGGCTGAGAGCCGAACCATGGCTCTCAGACAAATCAGAATGCTGCATTGCAGCGTTGTGATTGGCTTAGTGTAGCCTAGGTGCTTCCCGTTTCGTTTCCGACACAGAGGTGAGACGCGGCGATAAGGTATGAATTTTTTTCTCATTTTAGACTCCCCACCTCCTGCCCCACAACCCCCGACCTGTGCCGACCGAAACTGCTGCCCCCTGTAGTATGTGTAATGTTGTAATCTCCTACCTGCACGCTCATACTTCTTTACCTCTTTTGGTAAATATAGCTGCACTTTTGTGAACCCAGCATACTGGCTCATACACTTTGTGCAATGTAACAGGCATGAATCCCGCTTCAGGGCTCAGCTCACAATGTAAAGACCCCCAATAAATAAAAAATAAAATAAGCACACGGAAGAACATAATATAGCCTGGCCATATTGCCCTTTGAATGAATTAAACAGTAGATAGTGTATTTGGCAAGAAACATGTGGTAAATGTATAGGGAGAAGAATAGTGGCAGATATGACGCACATTTCCATGTACACTGTAACACAGCAAGATTGTCTTTCAAGACCCCAACAGTGTGGGCAGTAGCTTCAAAGTTATCTAGCATTTGAAGGGCTGGGTCTCTGGTAAAGACATACTATTCTAGTGCCTAGTACATTACCTACAGGCAGGGCCGGCTTTAGCGCTGCCCGGTGTACCTATCTTTTTTGGTGCCCCTACCGCCACATGACCTCCTTCCCCAAAAATTCCCTCACTACCACCCTCCAACAGTGTCCCTCATCTCTTCATAGCCCCTCTCTTGCATACTTGTCCTTTGATGCAAAGCACTACTAATACCAGTGTAGGGTGACAGAGCACTTTACTTCACACACACATTATACAGAGACAATTAATACTACTCGTGTAAATCAGTGTACAGTAAATGTTATAGAAGACAATGAGGAATACAATGTGGAGCCACTGAGGAATACAAGGAGTAGGAGTCACACGAACCTGATTCTAGTAAGCAGTATATTTTAAGAGTGATTGGTCTGGTGAAACACAATGTCAGGGTTTAATATGTACCACATTGGTTGGCTTTACTAACAAGAATGTATTTCCACCCAAGCAAACACATTTTAACATTTGGATAATGAAGGATTGGGATGAAAACTAATGTTCTAACCTATACAATGCAGTTTGTGGGCAGCTCGTTGATGGCAGTTCATAGGTCACTGTGCTATATTAGGATTGTAAGTTATGAAATGCAAGAAATAATGAGATCTCTATGACAACTGTAGTAACCCACTGACCTATCCGCATAAAATACAGTTCTGTGATCAGCAAGGTATATGTTCCTTGCAGCTGGCATATTAACCCTCTACACTTCTTTAGATGAGTCAAAACTGCCACTAGACAAAACTCTGATCTCTCTCCAGCAGAACATTATTTGCCAGAATTATCTTGGCATTTTTATTGTTGTGTGAAAACTTCTGGACACACAAGGAACTCTGCAGCAGGGGCTTTTAAACCGATAATGTATTTCTAAACACAGCACACTCCCTCGCCACCTGAACTCAGTGCCAGGTGAGGCTGCACCCTTCGTACCACCCTAGAGCCAGCCCGGCCTACAGCAGGTGGGTGGAGGTGGGTGGAACATAATGAGGCTGTGCATCAGGCAGGAAAAATTGTGCACGGCCCTGTGTCATTTGACGAGCGCGCTTCTGCAGCACAGCTCCAATGGAGCGTTTAAGTGACTGCGCTAACAAACCTGCCTCAGCTAAAACACCAACGAGGTGAATCCGAGCCAGAGCAGCAAGAGAGGGGAGTCAAGCAGCACATGCACTGTGAAAAGACAAACAAACCAGCCGCCCACTCAATGCTGCAGCAGAGCGACGGCTTGTTTAAGTGATAGGCGAGACTGGCTCTAATAAAATAAACACTGCCAAGCTAACTACAGTCAAATCTACTTATTCTTTTGTGTTTGGACAAAAAGGCACTTTTCATTTCATTACCAAGGTAACCGTGGCTCAGATCACATCTGCATCTTGCCTGGGAAACATCTCGCCGCCATCTGAATCTATTTCCTACACAAAAGCCCTCAATAATAGCAGCAACTAATATGATTATTGCAGCTGGAAAACAATCTGCTGAAACCAGGACACCGCTGACTTAATGGCCTTGTGACAACGGGGACGCGGCGCAGACGCGGGCAGGGTTTAAGCGCACTGGCTAGGACGCTCTCTCGAAATCAACAAGGAAGCAGGTCTCACACAGGCACTGTGCACAGGCTGCATAATTGGGTGTCTATCAAGTGATAGGTGGAGATATAGGACTGAAATCAGGGATTGCTCTCTGTAGGAGCACCATTAATGCAGGGTTGGTGCACGGATTACTGCCTCTAGGTGTGGTGACACAGGTAGAGCCAGCCCTACATTGGATTGACCAGGACAGCGCCTTGGGCGGAAAGAACATTTGGAGTTCGTTGCGGTGTGACAGCAGGAGGTGTGAGGAAGATGGGACGGGGGCAGGGAGTTGATGTGGTGCTAACAATTACGCTGAGATACATTGAGGGATTACAGTCTTTAACCGGACCAGAATGAGTCCAAGTGGGATGGACGAGCTGCTGTTTGCATGACATTCAATCAATTAAGTTTCTTGCATAGCGCAAGTACTCACCTGTTAGGGTCTGAAGGCGCTGAGGGCAGCGGGTCTGCAATTCAGTCGAAGAGCCAGGTCTTGAGGTCCTTCCAATGGGGCATTAAGAAAGGCAGCTTCCTGCTACGCCCCTTGGAATGTTGGCGCCCCAGGCTTGGGGCCAGCTCCTCCATGTCCAAGGGCGGCCCTGGGGACACTTACCATCCCACATCCGATAAAACAAAAGCGACGTTTGTTGATTTTAAGGTCAGTCAGGGCTCCTAATCGTGGCACTTCTCAAACCCCCCCACCCCAATATTTTAATATTTCTTCACAATTCAGCTGACATACACGGGAGATCCAATGTGCCTGTTAGAGTCACATGGCCCAATGAGGTGCTGCGAAGATTCCTTACAGTAGCCTTCTGTGACCTAAAAGCTTCCCCTCTTGAACATGTATGTGGGTTGGGTTCAATCCCCCCAGGAAGCTGGTTAATGGCATCAGATTTTTTCCGGTGGAGGGGCTTAAAATCCCCCCCTCGATTATTCTCTCAGACCCTGAATTGGAGACATCCCACATCCCCAACAGTAAAGACCCCTTCCGCTCCTAAGAGTCCCTGTGGTACTCACCAAGCCATGGTCCCAGTCCATAACGTAGGTTTTTTTGTCAAGTTCATCTATACCCATTTGTCTCCAGATTACAGATTTTTATTATTTCACAAGTTAATGGCACTGATTTTATCCACCTCGGAAAAGATGAAATGCTGACTGAATGCACTATGATTTAAACTGGCGTCCATGAGGTAAACAGATTCCTGGAGAGGATAAATTAGTCTATAGAGCCACCA
The DNA here is from genome assembly GCF_964261635.1 of Lissotriton helveticus. NCBI lineage: Eukaryota > Metazoa > Chordata > Amphibia > Caudata > Salamandridae > Lissotriton > Lissotriton helveticus. The sequence goes on along the minus strand of NC_136063.1, from coordinate 206,948,135 downwards.
GACCCAGCCTTCTTTATTAAAAAATAGAAGCCCCTCCCTTGTTTTATCATTCCAGGTTGCCCGCTGTGGTCTTGTAGACTTGGGAAGAGTCTACTAAAGAGGTAAGCAGTGCCGATCACTGTCGCTGAGTTGCTCCTTACCAATAAGTTTGGCACTCTGAAACGTAAGGGTATGCATTTCTGCCACACTCCTCGGGGTGAGATTACCGGATAGGCTTACGGTTTCCGGACTGCATACTTGCGTGTCCCCAGATGCCTTATGCAACTCCCCGGGCATGATGAGCTTTTACTTTGCCCTCTATCAGCCAAAGATTTGTGACTGGGACGAGGTCATAAACGTAAAAAACATTGTTGTCTTTCCATGCACCGAGACTCTATTGAACTTAATTATGGCAGTCCCCACTTGGGAAAACATTGTGGAACTACTGGCTCCAGCATGCCTAGCAGCGCTCGAGAATGGAGGCGGAGCTAGAACTACTTATCAGAGTGTTCCCAATTAAACACTGCTACCAGCACAGCCTTAGCCCGTGAACAAGAACCAGCATCCTGTGAATAAAGGCATCAACTATCCTAGGAGGCTCCTCTCATGGGCGATTCTTTTGTGGCGATGTTTAGGCGGCTGTGCCCGGTCGCGAGGAAGCCCGCTGCCGTATCTGGGGCAGATCGAGCGCTTGGAAGGTTGAGCGCACAGAGAGGATAGGCTGCCCACAAGAACTGAAAACAAGGGCAGCGCAAGTACCTCAGAGTTCACCTTCACCTACACAGGTTTTTATATATGGATTACTTGCGTGATTGATGGCAGTCCCCACTTGGGAAAACATTGTGGAACTACAGGCTCCGGCATGCCTAGCAGCGCTCGAGAATGGAGGTGGAACTAGAACTACTTATCAGAGTGTTCCCAATTAAACTCTGCTACCAGCACAGCCTTAGCCCGTGAACAAGAACTTTGCAGTTCAAAACGCGTTGGGCTCTACATATGAAGAGGGACACTGTTGTTGTATTGTGTTGCCAGCATCCTGTGAATAAAGGCATCAACTATCCTTGGAGGCTCCTCTCATGGGCGATTCTTTTGTGGCGATGTTTAGGCGGCCGTGCCCGGTCGCGAGGAAGCCCGCTGCCGTATCTGGGGCAGATCGAGCGCTTGGAAGGTTTTGAGCGCACAGAGAGGATAGGCTGCGCACAAGAACTGAAAAGAAGGGCAGCACAAGTACCTCAGAGTTCACCTTCACCTACACAGGTTTTTATATATGGATTACTTGCGTGATTGATGGCAGTCCCCACTTGGGAAAACATTGTGGAACTACTGGCTCCAGCATGCCTAGCAGCGCTCGAGAATGGAGGGAGAGCTAGAACTACTTATCAGAGTGTTCCCAATTAAACTCTGCTACCAGCACAGCCTTAGCCCGTGAACAAGAACTTTGCAGTTCGAAACGTGTTGGGCTCTACATATGAAGAGGGACACTGTTGTATTGTGTTGCCAGCATCCTGTGAATAAAGGCATCAACTATCCTTGGAGGCTCCTCTCATGGGCGATTCTTTTGTGGCGATATATATATATACTAATATAATAAAGAGAGAGCCCAAACCTTTGAGGCGGGTAATCCCAGGAACCACAGTACCAATCACAACACCCAATACAGCGTTGGAAGGGGCAGTTGCAACAGAAGGACATAGGCTATGCAGACGCCCACCATATACATTTAAAAGGTAAAAGAACCGTGCCAGCAAAGTAGTCCCTTGTGGGCGTGTCTACGTTGTGCTGTGGTCATGAAAAACGCTGGGGGCGTGTGGTACGTTCCGCCCTTCATGCCATGTCTCATATCGTGTGCTAATCCCACCCTGCTGCCTTTAAATACCCCCGCACCCCATAATCATAACCCACCCTTACTCCTTAAAATACCCCAACACCCTTAAACACTAACCCATCTTAACCGTATGAAAATACCCTGTACCCCAAAACCCAAACCTATCCCTAAACCCTAAAAATACCCCTGTACCCCAAAACCCAAACCTAGCCCTATAAATACCCCTGTACCTCAAAACCCAAACCTACCCCTGAACCCTAAAAATACCCCTGTACCCCAAAACCCAAACCTAGCCCTGAACCCTAAAAATACCACTGGACCCCAAAACCACCCCTGAACCCTAAAATACCCCTGTACCCCAAAACCCAAACCTAGCACTGAACCCTTAAAATACCCCTGTACCCCAAAACCCAAACCTACCCCTGAACCCTAAAAATACCCCTGTACCCCAAAACCCAAACCTAGCCCTGAACCCTAAAAATACCTCTGTACCCCAAAACCCAAACCTAGCCCTGAACCCTTAAAATACCCCTGTACCCCAAAACCCAAACCTACCCCTGAACCCGAAAAATACCCCTATACCCCAAAACCCAAACCTAGCCCTGAACCCTAAAAATACCCCTGCCCCCCAAACCCATACCTATCCCTAAACCCTAAAACTACCCCTGTACCCCATAACCCAAAACTATATCTGAACCCATAAAATACCCAAACACCCCAAAACATATACCTCAGTACCCCAAAACATATAGGCATACTTACCTTATCCAAACATTAAAAAAAACATGCTTTTACCATTCATGCATTTACAACGAATTTCGTTGTAAATGTATGCGTGGTAAAAGCATATAAAATGTAATGCCATGCGTTATAATGGCATTGCGGAGTCATGGTACTTTCGTAAGGAAAGTATGCGGAGTGATGGTATGCAGAAAGAAAGTTGCGGAATAATGGGTGTTTAACCTCCCCCGGTAAGTACATTGGTGGCACGGCGGCCCACATCTCCAGCAACATACTCATATTTTTTCACCACCCATTTGAAAAATGCACAGGTCTCTCTCATTGATGGCCAGCACCGACATACAATTTTAGACACACCTCCGCCACAAGTTCTAGAATTGTGAACTTTAGAGCTGGGGAGCTACGTTCGAAAATCGGCATCAGCTCAACATCCTGTGATTCCCGGCAAATCGCTTTGTCTCCTCGTGCCTACCACAAATGAATGTGTTCTTCTGTAATGTAAATTGTGCTCATGCCATGTTGTCGAGTTCGCGCTATATAATATTGCAAGGAAAAATAAAGTAGGGAAACTCGAGTTCACACACTACTGAACGCGCACTCTTAAGTGCATCAGCAGTGCACTGTGAATCGGAGCATTTCACAGGCCTGTCACAGATAAGAAATGCTATCAAAACGAAATCCTACAAAACAATATACTACTGGCCGGCAGCAATTCATACCCGGACAACGTCGGGACGGGCTGCTAGTATATATATATATATATATATATATATATATATGCAGCAGAAAATGGTCGCACATCCGACTTGCAGAAAGACGACAGCGGACCCAAACTCAGAAGTGCTAAATGTTTATTGTGCTAGACCCCGCACCTCCACCATAATATATATATATATATATACAACCAATCCGGTTTGAATGCTTTGACGATGCTGGATAAGACCTTATCCATGACCTTGTTAATGAACTTATTAAAAAGCTGATTACAACATTACACTACATATACATCCTGCTAGATTCATGAAATATATTTTCATTCATGTTAATATCCCCTTAGTTCTATGTGTCAGATTTCTTAATTTTTAGTTGGGCGCAGCAAGACGTACCCAGTGGCTGGAGAGTGGATCACATTCCTCTTACCACTAGGTAAGATTCTCTATGTAGTAAGAAGTGAAATTGTGATACCTACAAGATCAGTAAACTGTTCCAAAGTTTGAATAGACAGTATACATTTATGCAAATGAGCTGCCATTTGAAATACCTGAACATTGTGATGATGATATGTGTCCCTTGCATGTATCCTTTCACAAATTGTTCTCACTATTACGTTTAGAAAAACAGTGGTCCCAGAAAATACATGGGTCATCGTTATTCTGGTTGCTCTGAATCTATGGTGGCCAGTATATATATTGATTTTATCACAACCTTATGCAGAGTGACTATATTAGGTCCTGCTGAATGCCCCGGAATACGGTTTTAGGGGCCATAATGGGCTGGAACATGTTGACGATTGATAGGGGTATATTCGTTTATAGTCCTTTTTTTAACCCTATCCCATTGGCCAATTGGATAAAGTTTATCCAGTCCCCTGGAGATAGTTTTATTTATTACCAACGTTTTCACTTTTTTGCACCCTGTCCCATACTGTCCTAATCCAACTACTCATCTTTCAGAAAACGCCTCAGCTCCTCTCTCTTAGCAAGTTGTAGCCCACACCATGGACCTTGCAGTCCGGGTATGAGGAGGGAACCCAATGATGAAGCATGTCATCTTCGGGCGAGTGAAGGTTCTTGTCCTAAAAGGATCACTCTCCTGGCAGCTCCATTGCACATATACTACTGATTACACAGGACACAAATTGGCCAGATAAGATCTGCTGGTCCTGTTCCAATTTAACCACTTGCATGCTAATGACAAGGTGAACTCGTCATGAGGCACACTGGATCTGTGCTCATGACAAGGTCAACTCGTCATGTATAATGGGATTATCAAACATTCAGCACAGGAGGGGAAAACCCCTTAGCAGCCAAGTGGTTAAATAACCAGGCATACATGTTATGAGTTTTATTCAGACTTGGGAAGAGTCCAAGGTAAGTACTCCTGCCATACCTTATCGAGCTAGCAAGGCTGACACTTGATAGACCGACTGACACCCCTATCCTCCTTGACTTTCACACTGATCTCTCTCCACTAGTACGGTCTGCACTGATTATAGTTCAAGATGGGGGTTTGCTGGGTGAGAAGATAACGTGCGCCTGTGCTCTAAGCTCGTCAATACCACAGAAGCACTTCATAATGGGGAGATTAGGGATAGCCCAACAGGCCTCGTCATCCCATGTCCACTAAACAGTCATCAGCGCTGTAGCCCATATCTGGGTGGCCTTGAGGGTACAAATCACGTTCCCCGACCTACCCTTTCCAATGAACTTCTTGCTCTCGCAAACGTCTGGAAATCCTGATTCCAGTTGATGTTTGTCTCATGTAACCCATTAAACAGTTCTCTTTACCCCAGCTTTGCATTACCAACTATCCCCAACAATATGCTTTCTAGAGCGTTGCTTGGTTCGATGATGTCAACTTAGGTTTTGAGATGTACTGTGATATAATTCCCCAGATGGTCCCTGTAATATTGCCCTGACTTATGGTTCCAACCCTCTGAAGCTTACATGACAGCAAGCAGCCTCCCCTGCGACAATTCATCTCTGCCTAGAATTCAGCTTTGTGTTTATCAGTAAGCGTCTACGGGAGCAAGAAGACGGCGGCCGCACATGATCCTGAACACCTAATTTATCACAATTTGCCTGAGCCGGCAACACTTAAACTTAAACAACCAGTACAGTTTATGTCAGAAAACCAGTGCCGCAGAAAAAGAGATTCCTGAAGGGAGGAGAGGTAGAAAAGCTGCTTTGGTTTGCAAGGTTGCAAACTCCCAATCCGGTGTCAGGCTTACCAATCTTGGCCAGTCAATCGCGTATCCAAATAAGTGTGGAGGTAATTATTGTAGCATTCTCAGTGAGACACATCCTGGAGCCAATTGGTTCTAAATAAGAGCTAGCATTATATACATTGAAATAAGAGGTAGTATTATATAAATTGCAATAACCATAAATTAGATTTCAGGTCATATCAAAAGACGGATTTTTACTGCGCACCCAAGATTTCTCTCGCCGTGACCTCCGCACACTGCCCCCTCCTTACATCTTTTTCTCTCTTGTGTTCAATCCTTCTGGCCTATCTGCCTTTTCTGATCCCTCCTTTACCTTCCGAACACCCAGATACCCACATCATGCTGCCCACAAAGCACTATGGTTTGCATCATTAAGTTTCCAGACCTTCTAACTCACATGGTGCCAAGGTGTCACACGATCATCCTCTGAGGAGCCGATATCACATGGTGGCAGGGATAACGAGTTGGAAACTACTGCAAAGAGAGGATTTCCAGATATTCATCCAAGGCTTTGAACATCCGATCTCCATAAAAGCGTGCGAAAACCCCCCAGGACATCGCCACCAGCCTCAGCAATCTTTTTGTTTGCTTGTGGGAGGGGGTTTGGTGGTAAGGAGAGGACAAAACTGCCTCTAAAGTACCTTTCACAACACCTCTAGGGCCCCACCCCCTCCTCCCCTTAAGTGAAGGTGTTTAGTTGGTGGATCTGAGATTCTAGTGTTTTGAGACGATGAAATGAACTGCAAGGCAGGCTAAGGATGGAACAATCCGATATGGAATGACCAATGTACCATAATAACTGAAATGTTCATTTTCTAATGCTTGTTTCCTTAGATGTCTGTCTTTCAGTCATTTTATTTCATTCACCCGTTCAGTGAGATTTACACCTGCAAAGGCAAATGTCCTCAACTAACTTTGCAGCAGTTCTTCTCTGGCATTGCTCCTTTGTTCTCGAGGTGCCCTTGTATTTATTCTTTTTTTGCTCTGTTTGAGGGGTTGAGGGCATATTCCACAAATTGCACTTTTAGGCTGTTTCAGAACATCATAGGTGCTGAGTTTGGAGAGAACCCCCAGTGTTAGGATTCTGCTCCCCTATCAACCACTTTGGCCATGTCTTGGCTGGTGGCAGTATTTTACATGCTCTGCATTTGCAGTAGCAGCACCTGAGGCTGATGCCTATGAATCACCCATGAAAGTTAAGCCAAGTCACCATAGACAAACAGGACCGCTTAATGTTTGTTTATTTTATTAACATGCCTCATCAAATGTAGCAAATGCATCATTTTGCAATACTGATTGTCAACTTCAGTCTGGCCTGGATGAAAGGAAGCCTGACCATGATTACTTTTAGTGCCCCCATAATTAAGGCTGATCCTAGATGATCGTCAACATCTTTTTGGGATACAACAGCAAGTGCAAAGATGGAGAATTGGTGCAGCCCACAGAGAAACAATAAGGACAGCTGTATCATTCACTTCTTATTTCTCTGCCAGCTTTGTTTCCAGGTCCTGTCTCAGGAGAATTCACAAGATGTCCAACCCGAGCAGGCCTCTAAAGACTGCATCTGTTAGCGGCATAAAGAAACACAAGTGTCCACAATGTATTTGGAGAGCAAGCCAAGGTTTGTCCTACCCAGAAGCTGGTTGACTGAGAAATCCAACTTGGTGAATCTCCTGGCACTGAACGACAGCCGGCTGCTGTCTAACGGTAAGGATTTTGAACATATGCTAGAGCCCCTCTCCAGCTTACTGAAGAGCTACATAATAGAGACGTGCATGGACTCTATTCCAGTGCTTTCCTGGAAATGGAGCTGTGTGTGTCTGTATCATAAGCTTGATGCCTGCCCGAAGCGTCGATATCCCCTCCTGCTGCTGCATTTGCCTGTGAAGAAGCCCAACATCAACCCATTGAGTGCAGAAAACCATCATAAAGCGATAAAAAAGCCACTCTACCTCTCAACAAACAAGGATGTAGGCCTGCCTCATAACCATCATTCTTTAAGGGCATGTAAGCTGAGCGGTGGCTCTCACCCTGGTTCAATGTTTGTTTTTAACTGCCTTCATCATTGTGGACTCCCGCCCCCAGGCCACCCACTTTATTCCCTTTTTGCAACCTGATAGCCTTCCCCTAGCATGAAGTAACTACGGTGTGATCACCAGCCGTAAGTTGCCTGGATGGAGGAATAAGTGTCGCAAGCGATGCTGGGAGGTCCATTGGCCCTACAGTGAAGTGCAAGTGTCCAGCACCTGCTTGGCCTGTCTCTTAACTAGATCCAGTAAGCTCAAGGAGGTTCCAGAGGATATTAGTATGTGCCCTCCTGATACTGGGAAGATAGACTGATTTCCCCACTGGATGAAACCACTGACTGTTCTTTGGCAACAGGCTCTGTCCACCCTGGATGTGGTGCCACATTCCTGGACTAGTTAGAAACCCAAGATCATTAAATGTCAACGTTTCAAGGCACCAGCAAGCACTAGCCCTAGACCTGGAAATAAACTGATGTCTCAGTCCCATAAACCTTGGTGCAAAACCTTGAGACACTTGGTTCAACTGTTAGAATCTTGCTTTCCTGCCACCATTTACAGTCCGCATCTGTTTCACCATTGGATAGTGACCGTGGACAGTGTTTTTAGAGTTCCATTTTCATGAGATCATAATGACTCTGACACTGTGGCATTTGCAATACTCAGCAGTGGTGGCCGGCACGGCTCACGGGTGATCGATGTAGGCGAGCACGGGGGAGAGAAGGGGGGATCACGCGGCTTACAATACTTACCTTTCAGCTGGGTCCCGCACATCTCTGCTCTTGCTCTTGTCTTCCAGATACAAGAAGCACACTGCACGCAAGCTCCTCTGACCAATCACACACCCTGCACACAAGCTCCCCTGACCAATCACATTGCTGCAATGCAGCTTTGTGATTGGTCTGAGTACCGTGACACGGTGCTCAGTCAGGGGCTGTAGGGATGAGCATGTTCTCCATGGAGGCTGTAATGCAGCCTGTATGGAGAACAGGTAAATTGTGCATGACTGTTTTGGGCGGCCCGAGAGGAGCAGCAGGAGCACGAACTAAAATGATAATAAAATTACATTATTATCATTTTATTTTTTCCTTTCTTTTCCTGCTTAAAGGCAGTGGAGCAACGCTCCTCTGCCTTAGCGGAGGAGCTGTCACTGATCAGTGACCATTACACTGCATACGCATATTTTGGGTGCCCTGGGTGCAAAGTACTGCTGCAGCATCTCATTGTGGTATGTGATTGATTTCTTTGATGATGGATGAGACAAATCTTATGGACAGCACAACTTGGTGTTTTTGCACGCATGGCGCACCAGAATGAATGGTGCTATCTATTCTTCAGTGTTTTCATGGAGCCCACACCAAAGAGCCGCCTATTCGAGCTCTGATCACTTCACTTCCTGGGAGAGAAATGTCACTTCCGCTGCGTGGCACCGCAGACACAGCTTTCTATATCATAAATAAAAGCAGTGCTCTCCTAAAATGTGATTGGTTGAACCGTTTAAAATCATTCCACACACGTTTTTAATGCCTTAGCTGCGGCCTTCATTTCGGCGCAGTGCTGGGCGTTCCAAAGAGTGGGCGGGGCTGCGTCGGCCGTTGAACATTCGCAGCACCAGCCAGGTAGTGCTCCGAACGTTCAGCAGCCGACGGCAGCAGCAATGGGGTTAAAGGAAATCAGCAATATTGTGCAGTGACTGAAGCACTACTGGAGCAGGAGATTATAACTAAGCAAATCTTTTGAATAAATTCCTCGACAACCATGCAGCAGTTCTTTTACTTTAACGTAAGCCATTTTGGCACTTATGCCAAAAAGCTATGTTTATGCATATGAAAACGAGAGGGATTACCACATTTTTGTTGTAATAAGCTTGAAATACTGATTTTGGGGTCACATGAGGAACATTCTGAGGACGCAGGAAACGAGCAACTACATAGGGCAAATGTAAAACTTTTTTTGTAAAAGAATGCAGTACATTTGCACCGTAAATTGGGATTATTATGTAATCATTTTCAGAAAACATCCGCTTTACTGGCTACAGTCCGGCCCAAAACAATGATGTGGAAAGTACTGTATTAAATACATTGTAATTGTATTTGTATGGCGCTTACTACCCCTGACTATGAGTGGAAGAACTTTTTGGTGAGTATCATGCTATTCCGGAACCAAAAGGATTAGTGGTGCATTAGTATAGTGTAATATGAGTTAATGTGAGCGGTGCACATGTGAGTCTGTTAGTTGGATTGAATAGGACAATGGAGGGATAGAAGAGGGAAGAGTCTAGAGAGTGTTATTAGGGAGTTTATAGTAGTAAGATGAGGTTTGGGATGAGTACAAAGGAAAGATGGAGGAGGGAAGAGTCTCTATGAAGGGATTAAGGAGATCATAGAAGTAAAAAGAGGTTTGGGACAAGTCAAGGGAGGAATATATGAGGGAAGTATTTAGAAAGGGTTGTGTGGGAGGTCATAGTAGTAAAATGAGGATTGGGGAGAGCCAGGAGGGCTAGAGGAGGAATGAGTCTAGAAAGGGATATTTTGGAGATGATAGTAGTAGAGTGAGGTTTGAGATGAGTCACAGTGGAGGTAGAGGATTTAGTGAGAGAGGTGTAGAATGAGAAAGAGTAGTGCATTGGGGAGAATGACTTTTCTTTTCTTTCTTTGGATATGGGCAAGCCTTGTGAATAAGAAAAGGGGCAGCAGGGCACAATCGCCGGTAACACCAGCATCAATTAGAGGTGGGCATAGATCAGACACACACACAACTACACCACAGGACTGCAACATGCAGAAAAATAAAACACAACTTCAGCACCAGCGCGACACACATCTTTCAGCACAGACTACAAGGAAGATGCTGCAGGCTGCAACAACTGAACCACAGTCTCAGACCAACAGCACAACATACGACTGGCACACACAACATGGAGTAAGAGACACCCAACAAAAATATACAGAGGCAGATGTTGCATTGAGCCTCCTTTGAAAAACACATTATACTTTTTAACTGAAATGTTGTAGTAAGTGGTATATTTATAAGTACAGTAAAGCTAGAAAGGTTGTTGGGGGAGCTGGCAGTAGGATCGGAGTCCTGCAACCTACACATGTATGGCTGCAGGTCGTGTATTAACCGTTGAACTATTTTACCAGGGCTAGGGTCGGAAGGGCGGTAGATTGCACACACTACTCTGCATTAGGTGCATCCCCCATGCTTGTATCATAATTTACCTGAAGCACACAAGGCTTCTGTATTTTCCCCTAGCTTTCTTTTTCTTTTTATTACTTTATCTTTTCTCTCCTTTTCTGTCCTTTATCTCAATCTGCTTCCTTTTGTCGACAGTCTCTCCTTTCTTTCCCCTTTCCCTTTGGCTGCTATCTTTTGATGATTTCTCTCATTACTTCCCTTATACTGTGATATATTCTTTTTCTCCCGTTTAGCATTGTCCACTATATTACACATTAATTCTTTATCACACCCCACTCTGTATATTTTTCTTCTCTGATATTTCTCTTCTTTCTTCTCTTCTCTCCTTTTCTCCCCTTCTTTTTTATTCTGTTCTTTTCCTTTTCTTTTTTTCCATTCCAATGTCTCATTACACTTGCGTACTCATTTACTTTTATCCTTGTTCCTGTTTTCAGCTCCCCTTACATTTTTTTCCTTTTCTCTCCACCTTCCTTTCTACCTTCTGTGCACTGGGCACGGGTGCTAGTGAAGTGAAAAGAGCAACTGAATGACCCTCAGGAGTAGAGCAGTTGATTGTGAGCTTGTGGTGAAAGGGCACCCTTTACAAATTCAATGAACATTTTTGTTAGCAAATGGTTGCTGATTAGACTTTTGGTTTAGCTTCGTGAATGCATGCTGTATTCAGTCTATGGGCTTCTCAACACGCCCAGTGCTTCTGGTTGGTTGGTTGGCCTGCCTTTCAAAATTCCTTTACTCTGGTTGCTCAATAGTGTCCATCTGTCCTGCCTTTGGGGGCGTAGTTCTCTCTCAGCGGACATCACCGATTGATTCTTTTAGTTGGCCATCTCTGGCCATCTGTTGCCTCCTCCCTCCCGCCATTTCTGTCCTCACTTAATCTCCCCAGTGCCTTCCCTAAATCCCCACCACCCATCCCAAAATAGGGGATTTTTGTTCTATTATATATACCCTTGATGCTTGGACACCACTTTTAAGTTCTCTTTTTGTGAACAACACCGACTTTTACACTTCGCTTTTCACTTTCTCAAAAAATTTCATGCGGCAGTAATGAAGCAGCAACGACCATATAGCCCATCTCTGTCATTGTGTGAGTTAAGATAGCTTTGGGCACCATTTAGAAATTATTCTTACTTACCGTTTCCCGTAGTTTTGGAGGGTATAGCTTAGGTGAGTTTTAACGGAGTGTGTAAGTTGCGTATTTTTCACTTGTTTTATTTACAACTAGAACTTCTGTTTGTGGCGCTTGCTTTTTATCAGCACGGTGGCCCTGCTCATGTTTTTTGTAAATGACCTTATCTCCCCATGCCGTCCCCCAATACCTCCAAACGTCGCTGCTTCTCCAACAGCCCTGTAAATCTTTATTTTAATGCTCATTAAGATAGCACAGGGACACTTTCTTTCAGTTTCACATTGATCCGAAGTAGGGTCCAAAGTCAATAATGCACGTGCATTGCATTCTGGGTTTTTTCAATGTAATGTCAACAAGCTTTCAGAATATTTTAAAGACACACAGTACTGCGGCTTTTAATAAATTCCTCCCATGTTTTTTGATAGCGATGAGGTTGTTGTTGTCAAAAAGCATCTCATTGTGGTATGTGATTGTTTTCTTTTATGGTAGATGAGACAAATCCTATGTACAGCACATCGTGGGGCTTTTGCACGCAGGTGGCACCAGAATGAATGGTGCTATCTACATAGCTGCCAAGGTTTCGAATTGCAATGTGTGACATTTTCATAATCTCAGTAGAATTATGAGTGACATTTCAATGACTATGTGTGACAATTTCTCGCAAGCCAAATCATGCAAGTAGACCTTGAAAATATATATATGTATATATAAATAAGTGCACCAATTTGAGCAACAAGGTACTCTAAGAAGATGTTACAACTGCTGAAAGCACAGTTCCCTTCTATGCGGATTGTTAAACAAAACCAGGACTCACTGGAATCTGCACTACTCTCATTGAGAGTGTGCACCGCGTCACTGGAAACAAAAGAACGTTTCTGTAGATTTCAGCAAAGTCAGTTTAGCAGGGTCAGATTATGTGTTCAGAAACCGGCGAAGTGTGCCTGCCACTTTCTCACCTCAAGCAAAGAAAATAACAAAATGACTGCTATAGTGGGGGCGGGGAGAGAAGGAGGCGGGTGGGGACTGTTTTAAAGATCTGATGTTCTCATTTGAAAGCACCCATCATCGTTCGATGGGGCACTGAATGCAGACTTACATTGACATTTTGAACGGGCGTTCCGCTTTAATTTCTCTTGCTCTGACAAACGTAAAATAAAAAGCATGACCTTTCTTGATACTCGGCTGCTGTAAATCTAATGAGCAAAGGGACATCAATTTTATGAGCACCGATTGTTTAATGATGTCAGGTATAAGTGATGTTTAATTTTACACTTACTTCTGTTTGAGGCATGCGACGAGCGGAGACGGTCCAGCAGCAACAGGCGCCTTCCCCCCGGGCTGGTACACACTGTCACAGTTACAGGCAGCAGCCCGGACCCGAGTTGGTTAACCCCTGGGCCACGGACCAACGATTATATCTCTACACGGAGTACCTAGCAGGCCGAAAGTGGCGAGCAGCAGGGTCAGAACGGCGAGTCAGCAGGCACCACTAACGTTACGCTAGTAGGCATGGGTCAGCTTCACAGAGGCCGAGACACGCATGCGGTGGTCCGAGCGGCGGGGTACTCCTCACCTCAGCTGAACCGGATCTTTTATAATATTCATCCGATCCTGCTTCAAGTTATGCCTCTGCCATGACTGACCAGTGAAAGGTGGTGTTTGCGCGCATGATCGAGGAGGTGCTAAAATAATTATTGCGCCGTGGCGGGCAGCGACAAACCAATAAAACGAAACTACTGGATTCCCGCGCCCAGAGACGGATACACTGTTGCAATCACGTGACCGACCTCACCAGGTCATGTGAATGCTGTACCCCCGGCCGGCACGCAGCAGCTGTGCTAATAATGAAAGCTGCAGGAATGAGCAACCAGGTCGGGCGCATACTCCTGACCTGCCATTCAGCAATAGACTTTGCACACTACTTCAATCACAAAGTCTGCCAGCTGAGAAGCATGCGATCCGCGCTGCGTTCTTAATGTGTTTTGCCAGGACATTGACTTCCTTGCACCGGCGGTGGTCCAAGGAGGCGCTATAAATGCGTGACCCTGCATTTTTGTGCGGGGATGCGGACCACTGCACAAAAATGCGTTAGTATCACGCCTGATGCGTGATACTTGGCAGGGCTGTATCTATTCTTAAGTGTCTCCATGGAGCCCACACCAAAGAGCCGCCTATTTGAGCACTGATCATCACTTCCTGGAAGATAAATGTCACTTCCGCTGCGTGGCCCGCCGACGCAGCTTTCTAGATCACAAATTAAAGCAGTGCACTCCTAAAATGTGATTGGTGGCACCGTTTTAAATCTTTCCACACACGTTTTTAAAGGAAATCTGCAATATTTTGCAGTGACTGAAGCACTACTGGAGCAGGAGATTAAAACTCTGGAAATCTTTTTTTCATTTTAAGTGTACTGCGTTGTCCTTCTCTGCTACTGCCATAGCGCTGGGATGCCCTTGGATCGCTACACGCTCACCAAATGCTGTTTTCAATAAGAACCTTGACAACCGGGCAGAACGTCTTTAAATTCAATATAAGCCATTTTGGCACTTATGCAAACAGCTATGCTTATACGTATAAAAACAAGAAAGATTGCCATATTTTTGTTGTAATAAACTCACAGTAAGTTACTTGAGACATCTGTTAAACTGAAAATCATATGATTAAGTCCTGGCCAGCACGTTTGAGCTGTACGCCTGATGGGTGGGTCAGTGGGATTGGTGCTTACTGCGAAGAACTGTGTGAGAGTTACAAGCACACGTGTAAATCTCCAAAACTCCTCTGGCATCTATCACCTGCAGCAGTGATAATTTTATTTGAACCTATAGATCACAATTACTTAATACTCAAGAACGCACAAGTCTTACGGCGGCTGAATCAGTATTTCAATCTTCTGATGTTGACAAAATAAGTAGGCCTGAAATTAGTAATAATCAGGCGAGTGAATGCTCTATATATGGTCAAAATAATATTATAATAATAAATAAAATATCATTTCATCTATCTAGCTCAAAAATTGTAAACTATCCATAATCTAACTCAAGAGTCCTTAGGGCTAGTAAAACTATGCAATACCCCACAATGAAGTCCAAATTGCTGTGAGAAGCTTGAGGTGTGGTGGCAATTACGCCATCACCAATGTTGTATAGCGGGGGTGAAAAGGGCCTCAAACTATGACTTTCATTATGTGAATTTCTGAGCGATCAGGCACAGGAGTTTCCAGTTGTTTTTGCTGACTGGTTTTCATTGAAGTGACAAAAACTAATGCAGTCGCTGCTGGGGTCTTCCCAGGGAATTCTGAGAACGCCCGAAGCCCAGGACACATTGTTTGGGGTGAAGGGCAACACGTTTTCATGTGTATTTTGTCCTTGGGACAAGTAGGCCCAAACCTCTGCAGCACAAACCCTTTGGCTGCCAGTTTGCAGTACCACATTATGGATCCGGAAAGGGCAATATTTTTGTCCATATGTTAATTCTGTTCAAAGTTGTATTCATGGTTTAATAAATGAAAGCCTTTATTATTAGGGTGAGCGCTCTAAGTAAATGTTGTAAGCTCTGACTGCACTACTGGCAGTTGTTCCAGTATAAAAATGTGTACACACGTTTTCAAAGTTTGGCAATATGAGGCTATGTATAATTCTCCCAGAATGCTGTTTGAGTTGATGCAAGTATTTGCAGGAGTTTGAAAGTAAGATTGATGATTCTTTGTTTTCAAAATAAAATGTTCATAAGAAATGAAAGCTGGAAAAATATTTAGCTAAACTACTGTAAAATTGCAGGTACCATTTCTTTGCAGCATCATTTAGTTACATGTGTTGATGCATGCTAGTATTTCCCAAAAACATTCATAATGGAAAATCAGTGTAACCAGTTTCATTAAGATTATGGAAAACCAAAATAAACAAGCATTTGTAAAGCCTGTGGGTCTGAAATTGGTGGTCAGCTTTTTAGTTTTGTTTTCAATGTGTGAATTGTTTTGGCATGGTTTTTGTAAAACTTTATTGATATGGGAGCTGCCGGGCCCCTCACCATTATAACCAACATTGGCAAAAGCAAAAATTGTTTTTGGTCTAAAAAAGCACACACTGCCACAGTAGTTACTGGCACTGAACAAAACTACTTTGTGTGCCACTATGCTCCTTGAGAAAGAGCAGAATTCTGCCACCAGCAGAATACAGAGTGAGGGAGATAGAATTGTAATAAACGCAAAAGGTCATGGTCAACCCCAGACCAAATTAGGGGCCCAGTTATTAAAGAAAGTCTCAGAAGTGCACCCATGGTATATGTCCTTGCATTAAGTTCAGCTACACAGCTTTTGTGAATTTCCAAGAATTTACAGAAGTAGGACAAGAAATAATACTCCTAGAAAATATTTGTGAACTGCTTTTTAGCTTGAGCAAATATGCCTGTGTAGATTTGTTCATGCGAAAATCTGAGCGTTTCCAAGTTCACTTTCCCTCCAACCACTTTTTTTCTTAACTCTGGAAGAAGGTTTACTTCCGCCATTATCAGGAGTAAGTTTCCAACATTTCTCAGTATGGGAAAAGATTAGAGAATAGTTGTTGGAAACCCTTAAAACATGCAAGTTAGTAGGTTTGCACAGATTAAAAAGGGCAATCTAACCCTGGAACTATTGCTTACCACTACGTTCAGCCCCAGTATGTAGATCTGCAGAAATGTGGCAACATAAGGGGATTGCAAGTATTCAAACACTACTATGGTATGAGCCCCGGCATAATCAGAGAGGCTATATCAGAGCTCTTATATAATGAGATTGCTGCCATAATTTCGCTGCACTACATGGCACCAAAGGGACAAGTGGATTGTGTTACAGGACAAGTAGATTTATGAACCAACCTGCCCCATGGAAAAGGAGATATTTTATTAAATTCCGCACCTCTGGTTAACTTTCCCACAAGACAACCATCAGATATACAGTCAAAAAGCAACAAATATGTACTAAATTACATTTGGCAAAACAATACAAAACCCCACCTAAAAAACCTGACAAGGATTATCACACTGCAAATCTTGTAGCCCTTGATTTTTTCAGAAAGGGTAACCAACACCATAACTATTGCCTTATATTGCAATTTGTCATATTCCATGTAATGAAAATCAAATCTTGTCTATAGGCTTTACAATGATGTAATAACGTTCTACCCTGAAAGGCATAGCACCTTTAATATAGCCTATTCACAATAAAATAAACCAGGTCTAATGCCTTTTTCAAAACTTTTCGTAATGAACAGATCACTGAGCATAAGATACCCCACAAGGCAATAATCAGGCATACTGTCAGAAAATGACAAATATGGACACAATTAAAAGGTGGCAAAACAATGTTCAACCCCTCCTAAGAGGGATTACAAGGGACTGTCATGTGGAAATCCTTCATTCCCTGGGTTTGTCAGAGAAGGGACCTAATATTCAAAATCCTTGCCTACTATGTTAACCTATGAAATTCCATGTAACAGAATATCTGTCTACAGGCTTTATGAAATAACAATACACCCTTACAGGCCTACTGGCTTTAACGTATGTTTTCAAAAAAATATGTCAAGTGTACTACTTCCTTTGTCGTAATTGTTCATGATAAACAAATCGGACCTATGCAATTTAACACAACATTTTCAATGGACCAATCACGCGAATAGCCTTTATCATTGGCCTGTCACCATAGCCTACTTCGGCCCACTGTATCGGGCATGCGCTTTCCCACAGGGTGACCGTCAGGCACACAGTCACAAAATTACAATTATGTCCAAAATTACATTTGGCAAAACAATACACAAAAGATTATCACAGTGAAAATATGATTAGATTTGTGTGACAGCTTGACATTTGTGTAACATTTTTTATTGTAATCGAAAGGAAACTTCAACAGACCTTTGTCCGGTGATGTAATAGCACTTCAATATAAATATGGTATCAACACAGATTATAATATTTATAATAGGATCTTAAAAATGCTCCATCAGCTAGTAGTCTCTATTTTGCAAGCACTGAGAAATAAAGACTGGAGTCTCACTTTCTTATGTTTTAAACAGGAGGGGTCTTTTCCCTTAAAACCTGCTCCAGGGGCCACTTTTCCTCTGAAAATCCGGTATCTTGACAGACAAAATCACCCCAGAGTACGAGTTAAAGAGACCCATCATCTGCTTACATAACAAGACAGTTATCATATGGATCCCCTCCTCAGAATCTCACATATTGACCTCTTTGGCTGGTTAGTTCACCAAAATGTTATTCCAACCCAGCAGTATTTACAGACCTAGAGCAAACAAAGCATGAAGAATGGAGACCGCAGATGCTCGAAAACAGTGAGTGTGAATGGAAAAGCAAGCAGCACCTCTGAGCTTATAAAGGAAACAGGGAAAGGAAAACAGAAAACATAATGATCATATTATGTGGCACAGACTCCTAAAAATAACATTGTCAATAGCAGTTTGGTGCAAAAAACTGCAGAAGGAGCGCCTATCAAATGTTCCAGAGCACAAAGGGACCAATTGTACCTGTAAGATGAGATCACACAATCAATAAAGGTATCACTTCATGCCGGAAAGGTACATAAAAAGTAATACTGAGTCACGAGTCAGGAAGCTAAAATACTGAACAGGGGTACAAAGGAAGCGAGGAGGGCCTAGGTAAGGAAACGCAAAAGTGGTTTGAATGAATTGATTGGCAGCTGGTGAGCTTTGAAAATAAAAGGACTTAATACCAACCCCTGATTGCAGCAAGCAAGCAAGTTGAATTGCCTCATTGGGTGTTCATGGCAGGGGGCGGGACTTCCCACCTGAGAACATTTTGAAATAATCAGCTCTAGCAGCCACTAAGTACCTTTTGCACCACAAGTTCACAAAATGTAGCTAAAAAAAATATAAGTTCTGAAACAGTATTCATGAAATAGTTTGATACTTTCATGGTGTGACAACTAAGCATGGCATTCCTTAGGGGTGTTGAATGATCACCTGCAAGAAGATCATTTTTGAGAAAATGGAGGCAAAATGATGCATTTGAGCACAATTTTCTTTAAAAATGCTATAAAAATCCAGAAGCAGAACGAGTAGTTTAAAAATGCAATTTTCAATACCAACCATCTACCATAAAATCTATCTCCAATTCTATTTTTCATTTCCTTTCATTCTTCTGCCCACCCCCTTTCAAGTAGCCTCTCCATTACATCTTATAATTGAGAATCTCACTGAAAAGGGAAAAGTGGAAAAATAAGAACTACACAAATCTCTCAATCTCACAGAAACATAGCAGAGCCAGACTGACTTTACAGGTGCCTAAACCAGCACTGGTTAACATTCAACTATCTACTCTACATACAGAATAGGAAATGCAATCATTGTGCAGAAAATGTAATTCCTCAAAAAAAGCTTACCATTTTCATGGGAAAAATGTTTATCCTGAAATATTACCTTTTCATTATCAGTGAATGCATGTTGAGTGCCTATAATTAAATTATATCTAATAGAGGCCTTCAATATAGTAAGAATAATCATTATTATGGCAGGAAAAGCAGTGTCATAGCCTTATTTTTTAATCCTGAACTTTGGACGCCCCATTAAAGACTGCTTGGTATACCAAAGAGTTATATTTAGCTCACTCACACTCTCTCTTCCTTTCCTCTCACCACACCCTGCTCATCTACAGGTTTTAGGACACCTCTTCTTCTTACAAATAAAACATCCCTGAGCTCCTCCCTCTTTGTGAGTGGGTTGTAGCCTGCACTGCACCCTGGTTTGCAGCGGGAGGTGGTTACCTGATGAAGCATGCCACCTATGGATGGGTGAGGGAAACCGTCCCGTAAAAGGGTCACTCTAGCACTCTCTTTGATATCTAGACCCAGCGGCCATTTTCTTTGTTTTCTAAGAATAGCAGTATATCAAGGACGGCATGGTGAACTGGCATCCCATGGTTTGCTCCAGTATGCCAAGATTTACCATCAATATGTCAGGGCGTGCATTTTGCCCAATGTGTGCACGGTGTGTATTTAAGCAGCTTCATATGCTGCGTCAGAAACTTACGTTGTCTACCCTCGACACACAGCGCTCCCAGGCGGTTGCGTACACGTCCTATTGGAGCGTGACTACTGTGAAGCCATCTCGTTGGGCCTTCCTGCTTACCCAACTAGGAAGTTGGAGAAACAGCAGAATCTTGCGTCTGTATGGTATGTGACATGCGCTCCTATGACCAATTTTTTATTTGTTCGATTAGTTCTAATAATAATAATAATTCCTATCTGTAAAGCGCAAACATATCACTCCCATAAGGGTTTCAAGGCGCTGGGGGCGTCGGGGAGATTAAGTGAGCTATTGCCCAGAGTCACATGATGCCGAGCAGAGCTGTCGCCGGTGATCAAACTGCGAGCCCCGCGCTCCACAGTCAGCCGCTCTGGCTGCTGCGGCACACTTCTCCTATTCTGAAGCTGTTGTTCTTTACTCTTGTATGGCTTCTGGTGCCATGATATATTCGCCTGACTTGGCAAACGTGTATACTGCTGCATAAGCGTATTCACGGGTTTGTGCTTGCACAAGGGTGTGTGTGAATAACAGCATTTGATTCGGCTTTGGCATATAGTAGCAATTCCTGGTGTATGATCATTGCAATACAAGATATGCCATTTAATCATTGAGCATATGATGACATCACTTGGCATATGCCTCTGCTACGCATGCAATGCTACTGCTTGGCATAAAATTTAGCTAATGACTATAAGTGGCAAAAAATGGGCAATTTCTGCCATATCATGCTTTGGGTGTGGATCTGAGGCTTAGGTGTTAACTTGGCTATCTGAATCTCTCCCTGTGATACACTCATCAATTAGAGTATGTGATAACAACGACAAGATGATATTATGGGGCAAAAATCAGTGTATTTTCATTTTGATAAAAAATAAAAATTGGTATTTTTGGGTATATTTATTTTAAAACTGACAGCTTGACACTCCGGTACTAACTGAGCATATTTTCAGAAATAACAAGAACCATTTTTTTTATATAGAAAAAGGCAAGCAAAACTGAAAGGGTGGTACTTGGTACAACATTTTTTTTTTTTGAGAAACTGTATGACTTCTATTCTCTATTCGGTGACAAAGCAGGTGTTTGTGGGTAGATGCCTTTCGAGAAAATTGCAAGCAGACGTTTGAGGACAAAAATGAACTTATTTTACTGACATTTGGTAACTGATATTTTGGGACACAATACGTGTACTTACTGGGTATTGCAATCTGATTGTTGAGTGATAATTCACATTTACTTTGGGGGCACATTTTGCTGATATTAATTTCATAAAGATCTGGCTGTTATTAGATGACTTATAGTTATTTCGTGATCTATATCAATGGTTTTTACAATATATCTGTCACTGCATAACTACTGTCTGTGAAGTGAGTCTGTCAGATCTGTCTAATCTACCTGATAGATAGCTCTTGTGCTACAGGCGGCCAAATGTATTATTGGTGTAACTTATAATTTCCCCATCCTGTTCCTTTCAGTAGATTCTTAATAATATTAAAGGGCAGATTCTACTTAGGTTGCACAGGATGAGAAACTGAAGAGTTATTGAAGAAGCGAACTGTGATACGTTTTACATGCTGTGTCAAATAATAAAGCCAAATTATTGCAACTGCCTGTAAAACCTATGGCACTTTAGAAAAGGCAGGTTGAAAATTGTGTGTTATCATCTGGCCCCATTTCATCAAAACTTTCTTTTGCTGTGAGAACCCCTCTAGCTACCCCCTCAGGAGGAAAGAGGGTAGGCATGTTTCAGTTGCAAATACTCCCAGATGGGTAGAACCCGCATGTTTTAGACTAACTTTTACCGTTGACCACGCCCACACTGAAAAATGCCAAATCAGAAACTTCATTTCAAGCGCAAGGGATTGTTTACCAATGGGAACTGCCAAACTTTACACGTACGTGACTTGTAAGTGGTTGACAAAGCCAGAAATGATCAAGTTACTGAAAAAAGGATTTATTGGTCATGTTCAATGTTGTGTTATGTATTACTGAGTAGTATGTAAATGTGAAGGGGTGAAATCTCTTGGGGTGTAACTATGAAAAAGGGGGCTGTAATGAAAATGGTGAGAGACATGTAGTGCAGCTACTACTCTCATGTAAATAACTGAATGGACATGGTGTACGTGGGGTGCATCTGTAAATGTGAAATTCGCAAGATGTGCGCAGGCAGTGGTGTCATCCTCGGTGAAAATGTTGCATCTGAGCAAAGGAGAAAGAAACACGTGACCCGTGCTTGTGTCCATTCTAACCCTTTGCAGGCAAGAGCATGTTGCACATGTGTGGTCTGACATAAGTAGGTGTACCAGCTATCCTCGTGAATACCAAGCATGGCCTTAGGGGTTTTAAGCAGAGTTCCTCATGCCAACAAAAATGCTTTTGAATTCGGAAAATTATAACATTTACTCACATAAATAGCTACAACTTACAAATTCAATAGTCTACTTTTTGGCAAGACCTTCGTGAAAACATTTTTCCAAGACTTAAAAATGTCCCTGAAAATGCTGTGTAACCAAACAATCTTTAGAAGTGCCAAGACACCTCGGCCTAAAAAAACGGCCGTTTCCCCCACTGCAACACCCACTTCAACCTTCTTCCAGTTAATCTAATCCTGTGGACGCTGTATCCGTTACATTTTTCACTTCCAGGCTTTGTTGATCTTGCCCTCAACTAATCAATATCCAGTAGTTTCCCTGTCAGCCCCAGTAAATTATTAGTGTGGGCAAAAACCTCTCAAGAGCCATCATTATCACAGATATCAGCACACAATCACTCTTCTGCTGACTCAGAGGGGTCATGGGGGATTTCCTTCCCAGTGTACCACTAAGTGAGAGAATTTCATTATCAGGGAGCGGCTTACACATGTATGGCGAGCAGCATGGGGGTCTCCAGACATCACTCAAATGGACTCGAGATTAAACTCCGTGAGGATCCTGGAAGTCTAAGGATAGGACACAAATCATGACACCCACCCCCCAGTGTACCACATCCACTTGCAGATGCTTCTACTCATTAGGCTGGGAGCTTCCATCATGCGATGTGTATCTTCAGCTGTCCAATTCAAGCTCTGGTGGCCTTCAGACTTCCATGTGTAATTTGCCGCAGCAGAATTACATTTTTTTTTACACGAGCCTGTGAATCCCTGGCTACAGTTTATGCGCACATACAATCAAAAATGAATAGCAGAGAAAGAAGCTATCTATTAATAATATATTGATGGTGTAATACATTTCATGTCTTTATGAACATATTACTTCAGCTATTTTTGCAAATGATTTCAGAGAAAAACTATAATTGAAGGGTAACTATGAATCTTCTTATTTTGCTGAAGAGATTAATTCACCATATCTTTGTTATGTTACTATTGACCCCATCGCTGCTGCCGACGTTCAGCGGACGTCGCGTGCACTACCTCGGTAGTGCTGCGCACATCCGTTGAACGTCGTGGCCCCGCCCGCGCAATAGAACGTTTCACACTAGCGCGGAACGTTCAACGCAGCCAAGGGGTTAAAGTTCTAAGATATGGGACCTGCTTTGGTCTATCCTGCAGTGCTTTTTCTATTAGTGTTCTTGTGAATGTCTCGGCCTGCTGCTATTTCTTTTTCAATAGCCCTATTTAGCCCTTCCCATGTTACAGCTACTACACTAAGCACAGATCGCACTGGGATCTAGTTGGTACTTACTTGCCATGGTATTATTAGTATATCAGGTACTATATTCAGCGTTCAGACTGAAGGGTACATCTTAAACAGTACACACTTCTTCAGAAAGTACATTTATTTGCTTAAAAGATTGTAAAGTTCAAAGTGGTCCAAGGGATTCCCATTTGTAATGTACTTCCCAGACTCACAGCGCACTACCACTTCCTCCTACTTACTCACAACCTGTTAAGCTGACTGGCATGTAGGGCTAGCAACGAAGGATCACCACTTCTGTCTGTCTTGGGCAGGTTTATGTTAGATGCCCCAGCTGTGCTTCAGGTTCTTTATATCTGATTCCGTAATCCGCCTCCAGGCGTTCTTTGGCTTTGCCTCTCTTCCTTTTGAAATCTGGGGTCCAGTGGAGAGCTATTCTTGTGGTGGAGGCTTGTTCTCTTCCGATTGTGTGTCCTATCTATCTCCATCTTGTTCTCACAATGATGGTGTCTATGCTCTCTTGCATGCAATTGGTGAACACCTCCTGGTTGGAGATGATTTACTGTGCAAGATTCTTCTCAGGTTACTGGTGTGGTGAGATTGGTAATCTTGCTTTTTGTTATCCACTAGTATTCTGATCCATATAACAGTGTGGACAGAATGCAGCTCTGGTAAAGCCTCAGCTTGGTGTTGGTGCTGCATTGAGATGACCATGGCTCATTGTTCAGCATTCTGAAGGCATTTCTGCCCTTGTTCAGTCTGCTCTTTATGTCACTGCCTGCCATCCACAATGTTTGATAGTACTGCCTGGGTAAGCAAACTCTTCAATCATGGCTAGATTCTCTCCATCCACATTGATTGATGATGGGTCTGGGATGTTAAGTGGCATAACTTCTGATTTATTCATGTTAATATTCAGCTTCACTTGCTGTGCATAGATGTTGAGGTGAGATGTCTTTTCATGCACATGGCAGTGTGTGTGTGAGCAAAGTCAGGTCATCCGCATAGTCAACGTCCTCGAGTGTAGAGAATAAGGTCCCTCTGATGCCTCTGGCTTGGTCTTCAGTTGTGCGCTACATCACAACACCCAGTCATTGACTAGGTTAAAGGGTGCCACAGAGATCATGCATCCCTGTCTCACACCGGTCTTGGCTTTGAAGCTATATTTACTATTTCCCACCTTGCAGGCAAAATCATCACAGAAAGGTGTTGATGCGGAGAACTACCTGCTGCGGTATGCAATAAGCTCTCAGTATATGCCAGAGGTTGTCACGGTGGATACCGTCAAAGGCTTTCTCACAATCAATGAAGCTGATGTTTAGATGTCTCTGCAACTTCGTTGACTGCTTTATGATGCTGTGTAAGGCTCTGATCAACATACCCTCTGATATGCGAAACACAACCTGTTCTGCTTATCCACTGCATCAAAAAATGTGCTTTATAATGATTCTCACCAGAATTTTACTGGGGATTGACAGAACGGTGATTCCATGCCAAGTTGATGCAGTTGGTCAAAGCTTACTTTTCTGGAATCTTGACAGAATGCCTTAGTTCCAGTCATTTGGTACTATCGTTCTCTCCGAAATCAATGTAAACTGTGGTTGGAGTATCTTGGCTGATGTTTCAGGGTCTGCCTTGAACACCTCTGCATTCAGGTTGTCTTGGTCAGGAGTTTTTACATTCTTGAGAGCTTGGATGACAGTGACTATTGCTTCCTACTGTGGGGGGTCAGTGTTCACATTCAAGTCAGTCTTTGCTTCTTGGATGTCCACTTTGCTTGTTGGTACTGGTCTTTTCAAGACTTCTTTGAAGTCCTCGGCCCAGTGTGCTTCCTGCTCTTTCTCTACTGTGAGTAGTCTTCCTAGCTTGTACATGATAAGGGTGTTGTATGTTGCATGTGATTTACCACTGATCGTCAAGATCTTCCCTGTTCTCTTCAACTAGCTTCTCCCTCTGCTTCTCTTGCAAGGTTATTCATGTATGCCCATTTATCTACTCTTCTGACTGCTTCGTTTGATTCGAGGTACTGTTGTTGTACTTATCCTGCAGCCTCTCAGATTTGGACTTCATGAATTCCTTTTTAGCTGACCTCCTGTCGTCAATAGCTTGCCACGTGCTTTGCCTTATCTGTTCTTTCTTATTACTTGTCTTGGTCCCCAGCCATGTTTCACTGATCTTCATATATACTGAAGAGACTTGTTCCCATTTCTTCTTCACTGAGTCTGCAGCTGACTCCGACTGATTTTCTTTATTTTTGATGATCTTCTGTGTCTCTCAGGAGTTGGAGTGTTTGATTTGTAAAGGATGCATTTTCAGTCTTGGGGTCTGTTATTTTGCCAAATCGAAGTGCTGCCGTCCTGATGTAGTGTGCTCTGTTTTCCTGAGCTTCAGCTTCACAAGATTGGTCACTAGAGGTGATCACTGCTGACTCCTCTTCCCCTTATCACTCTTAAATCTTGCAGTGAGCGTCTCCAGGTGCCACTTATCATCTGGTGGTCATTCTGGTTTCTGTCTCTGCCATTGGGTGAGCACAA
Source organism: Lissotriton helveticus (assembly GCF_964261635.1). Taxonomy (NCBI): domain Eukaryota; kingdom Metazoa; phylum Chordata; class Amphibia; order Caudata; family Salamandridae; genus Lissotriton; species Lissotriton helveticus. The sequence goes on along the minus strand of NC_136063.1, from coordinate 206,922,102 downwards.
ATATTACAGTGGTAGAAGAGAGTTCCTCCTATTACCAGATCATTTGTGGCACAAAACCCCAACATTCTTTCATCATCATCATTCATTGTCGTGCCAGAAGCGTGAAATGCGGTGATTTTGAATTTGGTTAATGATTGGAGGAGCTGAGAAGTAGTTTTGTTCATACGCTTTAAGAAGACAGCTCTCACAATTATGAAATTGGCCATGGATATCTGAATAATAATCACTGAATAGTATGAATTGAGGTTATGATGAAGATGGATAGCAGAATTGGACACTAAGAAGGATTTCTTGGAGCAGAGAGACAGTTTAAGTGTTGGAAAGATAACGATCACTTACTGAGAAAAGTTCTCACACTGGGGACTTAGTGTTTGCAACATCATTAAAGATTTTAGGTCAGATATCGACCTGCAGAGTCTAATTAGTTGGAGCCCTGATGATATCCCAGATGGGGACGAAACGCGTCGGCTGTTAATTGTATTAAATTTGTGAGGAGTTGGCTGACATTGATGAATTATCTGAATAAAGAAAATGAACGACATCACTCAACTGGAGGATTTTCTTTGGGATAGAAGTTTGAAATATGAGATAAATAATTTGTTTTGAATACTGAAACGCTCCTTCTGTATTTAGTGTGTATTCATTGTTCCACAACCTTCCTTTCCCCTGGTTCTATCATGGTTCATGTTGTAATTACCCATTTTAGCACTCTAGTCTCACACTACAATCTTCAGGTCATGGCTCGGCATGGTTTCAAGTTGAGCTTGCATCAGTTGGTAGAATATGTAGCTGACTGTTTCCTCTGCAACATTTGTTAGAGCATAGCGCTGGATTGTGGTGGTGGTGATCTCTCTACCTTTGGTAGTCATGAGTGTACACTTGACTGGCTACTACTCAATAACCCATGTCTCTGTCCCCTTGCTCAGGGTTATTGCTTATCCTTTGAGATGCTGATCATCATCACTTCCAGAGTACAGTACCATCTCTTCTGTGGTGGTGTTGGTTCAGTCAGTTCCAGTCCATTTTCGCTGAACCCCAGGACGCATAGGTTGTAGTGCACCAGTGCAGATGTTACTTGAGCCAGCTTTCCTGTGTCATACATAGCCCGTACATTTTAGAATCTGATTCTGATCTTGCACTTGGCATTCCAAATTTCCATCATCTTGTCAGTAGTTTCCTTGCAGCTTTGACTACTGTCAATCATGCATGTCTCAAGTGTCTGGAAGTCCAACGTACCCAGAAGCTTTAGTGGTTATCGCTGCAGTTTCTGTAACAAATGCTTTTTATGGGACAAGATTGCTAGCCTTGTGCCCAACCCCCGGTATACACTCAAAATATTGAGTTTTTAATATCGATTTGCATTAATTTCGATTAAAAAATATAGAATGGACAATATTGACTGGACAGAATATAGACTACAAAAATATTGAATAGGATAGCATTAATATCGAATCAAAAATATAGAATGGACATAATATCGAATGGACAGAATATAGACAACAAAAATATAGAATGGACAGAATATAGACTACAAAAATATAGAATGGACAGAATATAGACTACAAAAATATCGAATTTGAGGTAAGTAAGTTAATATCAACTTTTAAAGTGTTTTTTTATGTTAGTATATGTTTGAAAATTGTATATTTATTTTATTATTTATATTGATTAATTATTTTTATGGTATTTCATTTTTCTGTAATATAATTCTGTAGCGGGCTGTGGATTTATAGGGGAATAGGGTGGGAAGTAATTTAATTATAATTAATTATATATGTTAATTTATTTATTGGTATTTATTTTGAATTAATTGTTAATTATTAATTGTTAATTAATTAAAATATAATTATTAATTAATTTTAATTAATTGATTAATTGATAATTATGTTAATTTTAGTAATTTATTTTCTGTAGCGGGTTGTGGGTTTATAGGGGAATAGGGTGGGAAGTAATTTAATTGTAAGTAATTCAATTTTTAAATTCTTTTTTTTTAATCTAATTTTTAATTATTTTGTAATTGTTAATTCATTTATTGTTATTTGGTAAATAATTTGTAGTAGTAGGTAATTATTTTTAATAATTTTTATTTGTATTTTTAATTGATTAATATATTATATAAAAGTGTTAATTATTTTAATTAATTTGTAATTGGTATTAATATTTATTTTATTTTTATATATATATGAAGTTTTTACTTTCCCTACTGTTGCACTCACTAGAGTGGGAAAAGTAATTTTTACCCTCCTGCTATCCAAAGCTTTCCCTACTGTTGCACTCACTGGAGTGGGAATAGTAATTTTTATCCTCCTGCTATCCAAAGCTTTCCTTACTGTTGCACTCACTGGAGTGGGATAGTAATTTTTACCCCTACGCTATCCAACGCTTTCCCTACTGTTGCACTCACTGGAGTGCGAATAGTAATTTGTACCCCTACGCTACACTATGCTTTCCCTACTGTTGCACTCTCTGGAGTGAGAATAGTAATTTTTTATCTCTACGCTATCCAACGCTTTCCCTACTGTTGCACTCTCTGGAGTGGGAATAATAATTTTTACCTTCCTGGTATCCAATGCTTTCCCTACTGTTGCACTCGCTGGAGTGGGAATAGTAAATGTTATGCCTACGCTATCCAACGCTTCCCCTACTGTTGCACTCTCTGCATTGGGAATAGTAATTTTTACCCCTACGCTATCCAAAGCTTTCCTTACTGTTGCACTCTCTGGAGTGGGAATAGTAATTCTTACCCCTGCGCTATACAACGCTTTCCCTACGGTTGCACTCTCTGGAGTTGGAATAGTAATTTTTACCCTCCCACTATCCAACGCTTTCCCTACTGTTGCGCTCATTGGAGTGGGAATAGTAATTTTTACCCCTACGCTATCCAACGCTTTCCCTACTGTTGCACTCACTGGAGTGGGAATAGTAATTTTTACTCCTACGCTATCCTACTGTCGCACATTCTGGAGTGGGAATAGTAATTTTTACCCTCCCGCTATCCAACACTTTCCCTACTGTTGCACTCACTGGAGTGGGAATAGTAATTTTTACCCCCAGACTATCCAACGCTTTCCCTACTGTTGCACTCACTGGAGTGGGAATAGTAATTTGTACCCCTACGCTATCCAAAGCTTTCCTTACTGTTGCACTCTCTGGAGTGGGAATAGTAATTTTTATCCCTACGCTATCCAACGCTTTCCCTACTGTTGCACTCTCTGGAGTGGGAATAGTAACTTTTATCTTCCCGGTATCCAATGCTTTCCCTACTGTTGCACTCACTGGAGTGGGAATAGTAAATGTTACCCCTACGCTATCCAACGCTTTCCTTACTGTTGCACTCACTGGAGTGGGAATAGTAATTTTTACCCCTACGCTATCCAACGCTTTCCTTACTGTTGCACTCACTGGAGTGTAAATAGTAATTCTTACCCCTACGCTGTCCAACGCTTTCCCTACTGCTGCACTCTCTGAAGTGGGAATAGTAATTTTTACCCTCCCGCTATCCAACGCTTTCCCTACTGTTGCACTCACTGGAGTGGGAATAGTAATTTTTACTGCTATGCTATCCAATGTTTTTCCTACTGTTGCACTCACTGGAGTGGTAATAGTAAATGTAACCCTCTCGCTATCCTATGGTAAATATATTGTATATTTTTTATTAATACTATGTTTATATATATATATATATATATATATATATATATATATATATATATATATATATTATATGTATAATTTTTTTTAATTTATATTAATTACTTATTAATTTTAATGTTATTTAAGTATTTTAAGTATGTTTAAGTTAGTTACATTTATTATTTCATTAATTTAAAATTACTTTTAACTATTTAAAAAATTCGATATTTTGACTATCTATATTTTTTACAGCGATATTTTTTATTCGATATTTTTGTACTTACCTGTTTGGAGATAGGAAGTCGATATTTTGGCATTCTATTTTTTTACTCTATATTTTTGTAGGTCTATATTTTTGCCATCAATATTGTTTCAGTGACCCCCAACCCCCAACTCGGGGGACCAGTGGATTGTGCTTCATCTGGTCTCTACCCTTTGGCCTGTCCAGCTTGGGGGAGCTTGCCATAAGACTAAACTCCTGACAGAATAGCTCTCCAGGTCACTGAGTCACGCAAGCCCCTCTACCACTTCAAGATGGCGACCCTTTTGAGGACCTTCATTCAACAACCTTGTCACAATCCTTACTGTTAAAGAGTGACCATCCCTAGAGACATACACTCTTTTCCCTTTGACATAGAAATGCACAAAACAGAAAATAGCCTCCATACAGACTTTCTTTAGATCATATCTTCAGTCCAGAAGCATATATAAACAGGGACACCCTCTAAGGACACTTCTTGTTCCTCACGTCTCCCAGTGAGACATGCGCCTTGTAAGGTGGCTAGGCCTGGGAAGATGGAGGCTGGGTGAAGTGGGGGGCGAGCTGAGGGAGGAGGGGGATTAATTCTTTGCTGTATTCTGAGATTAGCACTAGATTACCAAATGCTTTTCACTTGGCTCAGTTTGGGCCCCCTGACAAGGTACAATGTCCGTGAAGGTGCCTGGCTGTCCCGGTATCAATAATGCCTGGCTGTCCTATGGTGGAATCTTGCTTTGCAGTGACGGATATTACATTTTTCATCATTCTCCTCCTCCCCAATGTTTTATCACATTTCCATTAGAATGAAGACATTGTTTTGCCAATATCTTCCCCCACAGCCTTGCACTGTGAACAGGGCAGACTGGACAAAATATCAAGTTGCAAACATCCTAATACACTAATATTGTGTCAAGAATATTGTTAAAACAAACGCATTGTGTAACAGAATATATATTGTGTAGAATATAATTTGTTTGTTTTTAATATTCTTTTAATAATATTTCTTTAATATAGTTTACTTAAATGTAGTTGTTAATACATATTAGTTAAATCATTAATTTAACTTGTTGATATTGTTAGCATAATTGTCATTTTTAAACAAAAATGAAAGTTTAAAATTTTTATTTTTTATTTTTTTAAGTGAAAGTAGTAATTTATAATACTGTAGCGGGTAGTTGGATTTGTAGGGGAATAGAGAGGAGCATATTAAATTATAGTTAATTTGATTTTATTGCTAAAAATTTTACAATGGGAACCTATATGTTTATTTCTTACTATTTATGTAAATTGTTTTATTGTATAATAGGTATGCTGTATATACAACTTATTTTTTTTATTTTAATGTATGTTAAAATATTGAAATTCTTGATAATTTATTTTTAGCAGCGAATTGTTAGAGTGCGAAGTTTATTTAAATTAAATATTTGTATGTTAATGTTAATTGTTATATTATTTTATTATGTAACTAGCAATTAATTATGTAAACTTAAAACAATTGTTGTTTACATTATTCATTTTTTCATAGCATATTTATTTTTGACATTTGGTTAAGTAACTGATATTTCAGCAGTGGTTTCTTTGTATTTTATTTGTTAATTATATGCGTTTTCCCCATAGGAGATTTTATGTCTCTAATTTCTTTTTTTTCCCATTAAATTAGTGTTAATTATTTTGAATAATAGTTAATCAGAAATATAGTTTTAATATACTGTATAGCTTTTTTTATTATCCCCAAAAAGTTTTTAAGTTTCTATAGAAAGTATTATTTTCCGGAGTTTACAATTATTGTTTATATTAGGAAAGTACGTTTTATTTCATTTGTTTTATATTTGTACAGGTTTTAACCTTAATATTTATTAATTATGTTTACAACATGTATGATATATATATATATATTTATATATATATCATTTTATGTCAAATATGATTTAATTTTTAGTATAGTATAGTAGTTATCTATATATTTTTTACAAAAGTATTAGGAGGTATAATTTTATTTGTAGGTCCTTCAAATTCTTACATTTTCCCTACTGTTGCATAGACTGAAGTAGGAATTGTAAATCCAACCCACCTGTAGTCAAACAATTTCCATACTGTTGCTTAGAGTGGAGTGGGAATAGTAAAAGTATCCCTCCAGAGTCAGACACTCTCCGTTCTGTTGCTTAGACTGGAGTGGGAATAGTAAATTAAACCCCTCAGGAGTCCAACACTTTTCCTGTTGTTGCTAAGATTGGAGTGCTTAGATTAACCTCTCTGGAGTACAAAACATTCTATACTCCTTCATGGGACAGAGTGGTAGAGTAAATTGAGATGTTTTTAAGGTACCTATTTAGTGTAATGTTTGTAAATTCTTATTTATAATAATGTGTATTATTATTATTTTAAATTCTGTTTTTATTTTTTTAATTTATATGTTTTTAAGAAAATAGAGATTATTATTTAAGAAAATAAAATGAAATGTATTTATAATCATTGTATTTGTTAAATTATTTATTTTTATGTATGTATTAGACAATGTGTATGTGATTAATATTTATTTTAATGTCATTTTTTGATAATTTCTTAAATATATCTTTTTATATATCAAAATGTTATGCTTGTTCTATATACATTAAAGTATGAAATAAAATATTTTATACTTTTACATTTTTAAATTGACTTACTTATTTGTATTGTGTGTGTGTATATACATTGTTTCATTAGTTTCAAGCTACTGATAATATTTCTAGGTAACTGTTTAGTAAAATGTTTTTAGTGTTTTATTTTTTAATTAATAGTAGTGTGTGTGTGTGTGTGTATATATATATATAGACACGAAAGTAAATACAATTATTTAGTTTACATTTTATTAGGTTTAACTGTACTAATATTTCAAATGTTTTACTTTAAGTTTATATCTATTATAAAAAATATTCTTGCCTTGTTTTAGGCATTATTACATTTCACAATATTCCTGGCACAATATTTTTGCCTTCCTAGTATAATTATTTGAAGACAACATTTAGGTTAACGTTATTAAACAAACATTGCTATACTTCTGTTCTTGATATTTTGTCATACAGCCATGAGCAGGACAAGGCTGAACTGTATGTGGAGGACCAGAGTAGCTAGAGCTAGGGGGTACAGGAAGTGTTGCAGAAACTCCGATATAATCTGGTGGAGATTGAACACAAGCGAGTCTATTAGAGAGTTTTGTTTCTTGCAGTATTAGGTGGTTTTTTTAAATAAAAAGGGCAACGGTCAAATGTAACCTGCTAACTCACACGATGCCACCGTGTGACACAAGGTATTTTCTCCCATCACACGGTCTCCGGATGAGGAGTCGATATCACAGGGTGTCGGGAAATCGAGCTGAAAATTATGGTAAATAGTGGTTTTCCAGCTCGTTTTCCGAGGCTTTAAACTGCCAACGTCCATTAAGGGATGTGAAAACACCCCAAGAAATCAGCACCAGCCTCAAGAAGCTTTTGTTTTGGGGGAATGGGGGCGGTTTGGATTAAAAAGTTCTCAGCACGAGGCCCCACCCCCTTCAAGGCCCTGCCCCTCCTTACACTGTGAGATTGTTCTTAAAGTTGGAAGGTATGAAAATAGGTACTGACAGGTCACTTCTCATTTTCCCTTCAAATAGATTTATGGTTGCATTTGAATAACTGTAAAATAAGAGCACTTTATAATTTGCAGTTTAGTGACACTCTTGCCTGGTTCTTGTGAAAAAGTAAAGGCGGGTACAAGTGAAAGGTCCCCGTCAGAAACAGTCGCTAGCACATTGTGCCTTTTCATGAAGACATGCTATTGCTAAGAATGTTAGGCTTGATGGAGTGGAGTCCGCAATAAGTGTGTACCGAGATATGAAAGTGAGCCTACTGCCAAAAGCTGCAGCATAAATCATTAATTACTACTTATGTACAATTTCAATGCCATCCACTGGTAGATTGGGTTTCCCCTATCCTTGTAATCCTGGAACTTCCACTTTCTAGTCAGTCCCTCATAGCAGGACATGCAGCAATCCAGCAGCGAATACCGGGATTGTTATAGAAAAGCTTTCCACACAAAATATATGTCTGTTAATGAGGCCTGTGGGGTGTAGAATTCTGAACCAAACTTCACCTTTACAGAGCTTCCTATTACTAATGGCAGTCAAGGAACAGGTCTCAGCAACTACTGGGTATTGATTAAACCCTTCCCTATTCAGGGACATTTAAAAAAAAAACTTAAAATCACTCTTTTATACTACTCTTTGCTTGAAAATAGTATTTTCTACAATGATTTTTTAAAAGGTAGGTAAGAGATAGTCTTTTGAACACCGTGATCAGCCAAATTGCACTCAAGGTCAACCTCCCACAAGACCCGTCGCATCTAATGATGTAGTTAGAAGGCTAGGCCCATGTATGCTCCGAGAAGCAGTAGAGCAGATCCAATCTGAAACCACACCACGCAAACAGTTCTGAAATAAAACATGAATTTTCTTCCTGGGAGAGTGCCGTTAGAGCTGAAAATGGATCACAAACGCCATTTTTAGGTGAAAGACAGGGATCTTGCAGAAGGCACACGGCATCCTGGGCTTAAAGTAAGATTAATGGCATTCAGGACATTATTTTAAGTGCATGAGAAACGTACAAATGGGGTGAAGGTTATTCTTCCAGATTTTTAAATCTCTATTTCTGAGCTGTATTGAAAATTCTGGGCTAGTTTTAGCTCCTAATGCAACATGCTGGGCTTGCAGATATGCACCCCAGTTCTGCCCTTTGACCCTTTTTCATGTAACCCTGTGTAACTTCCTGAAGACATCTGTACTTTTGCTGGATGACTTCTTCCTGTTATAATGGCCTAAAATACTGTAATAAGGCACAGTGGGACACTGGGATGCATGTACATACTACCAGGGGGAGTCTTGTCTCGCAGAATAACACCACGTGCCCAACCAGCGCAGTGCCTTTTGTCGAGAACTGGCTGGAATGAGGTCTGTACGTTGCACACCTGAGGCCATAAAATGCAGTAGCGGCTGCCACAAAACTCATGTGGTTGTGCGGGAGCAGGGGACAGGAAGGGGGATTAGGGAAATAATTATAATTTTTTATAAACGGACCATGTTCCGACTCTGCCAGCAGCCTCGGTGCTCCTCTTCTCTCCTGATGGTGTCCCAGCAGTCCCTGGGACTTAAGCATAGGCTCCCCACCCAATCCCGGCGCTGCTCTCAATAGAATGCTTACTTCACCCTTATCAGGGATCCCGGCTGGGATCCCTGTAAGATTTTTCTGGCTTTCACATATACCTCACGGTGTCACCATTTTTCGATACTGAGCAGCACAAGCCCCCTGCAGGTATCCCCACATTGACCTGTCCTGAGGAGACCCGATATCCATAATGGGTCGAAACGTCGTCGACAGCTAAAAAGAGACAGACCGTGCACAATAGTTGCTTATACTCTCCAACTATTGCATATTGATTGTTTATACATTACTAGGTCGCCTCTTTCCAATGTAACAAAATGTAAGATAGAAACCTCCTGTTTTCTATACACTATTACTTCTCACTTTAGTAGTATAGGTTCGTTTTATATATTCACTTGGGACACACCATCACTTTGTTATTATTTGTATGCATGTAATATTGCAGATGCTTTTTGGAAAAATTGTTTACGTATATTTACATAAACTGTGCGAATTGATGATCAGATTCGCCAAGTGTATATACAGCTTCTTTCTTTGACATCCCAAATACCACCCACATTGCCATTGTGCTTTACACTTATTAGAAAAGATATATATCTATCCACAGGAGCCGTTGTTGTTTTCCTAAAACTTTATACCCAGGCTCCGAGTGAGTAGGGTTCCCTTGTTTCTTTTCCCACTAAAGAAGAATGAGAATGGCACCAGGATTGGTCTGAGCCGCTTTGTTTGCTGCTAAGATAGTGCTTGGGAGTCTCTGCTGTTTCTCCAACCCGGCTGTGCAACACAGCTGTGTTAGAGAAACCTAAGTGCGCATTACGGTTTGGCTGGCCTAAGACGGCCGTCCAAACCATCATGCGCACTTACGGTGTGCACTACTCCTTCCCTGCTGGCTCTGACGACAGCCAATCCCCGCTCATACTTGGCTGGCTGTAGAGGGAAACGGGAAAAATTAGGGGAGAGGGTGTGGCCTAACGGCTAGAGCAGTCGACCTCAAAGCTTCTGAACCGGTCTGAGTCTCTTCAGGGATGCTCAACATCCTGTGATTCTGGGCAAATCACTTAATCTCCCCGTGCCTAACAAAATGAATGTGTCCATCTACAACACAACTGGTGCTCATGTAAAGCGCTCAAATACCTTCGGATTGAGATCGCGCTATATAAAACTCAAAAATTAAAAAGAAACAATGTATTATAATTTTTTTCCCGTTTCCTTCAGCTAGCTCTGAGCAGGTGGGGGGAGGGGCGACGCTCTGCCACCATAGCTAAGGATTCACTGCTGATAAAATGAGGAGCTATGTTGGCTCATTGCAGAGCTGAGCACCGACTATTCTGCCTTTGCAGTGTATAAAGTGCATGCATTTAACAGGGAATTTCTCTGAGTTATTGCACGAGCTACAGACAGCGAAGCTTGGAAACAGAGAGACGGAATCACTGCTCATTGTTTCTGACATGTGACTTCTAAAGTTCATACACCAACTTGGAGAAGATCCAAGATAAATGTCTGAGCTTCAGGAAAAGATATGGCGCTCTAAACATTCACACTTAGTCAAATCTGCCAGTCATCTTTTGCTTCACCTTCCACATTTAAGAGATTCTGAAAGAATATAATTTCTTAAAAATGCAGAAGGTTTGGGCTGGATGCCAAACCTCAGGAGACTGAGTTCTGGTGACGAGCAGACACAGCCGAGAACACTTGGTCATAAGATCAACCGCGGAGGCTCCCTGAAAGACATGGAGATCAGGCTGTGTCTGGAGCTTATCAGAGACCTAGTGGGTGAAACAAGATGATGCTCCCTGATGCCAGGAGGACAGAAGCATCTCTGGATCCAACACCTCGAAGACTGCCAAGAGATCAGGAAGGACCAGTACCCAGAGGCTTCCTCGTCCAGCACACTCGGGCATCCACCGCATGCACAAAGACTGTCTCAGTGCCACACCAGGGGCAGGTGATCCGCCGCCTGCATACTGACCGTCTCACTACCACACCTGGGGCAGAACACCCGCTGACCTGCATACTGACCGTCTCACTACCACACCAGGGGCAGAACACCCGCCGCCTGCATACTGACCCTCTCACTAACACACCAGGGGCAGAACACTCGCCGCTTGCATACTGATCGTCTCACTAACACACCAGGGGCAGAACACCCGGCGCCTGCATAGTGACTGTCTCTATGCCACACCAGGGGCAGAACACCCACGCTTTCATAGTGACTGCCTCAGTACCACACTAGGAGCAGAACACCCGCCACCTGCATAGTGACCGTCTCAGTGCCACACCAGGGGAAGAACACTCGCCACCTGCATAGTGACTGTCTCAATGCCACAACAGAGGCAGAAGACCCAGCCCCTGCATAGTGACTGTCTCAATGCCACACCGGGGGCAGAACACCCGCCGCCTGCATAGGGACTGTCGCAATGTAACACCGCGGGCAGATCACCAGCCGACTGCATAATGACAGGCTGAATGCCACACCAGGGGCAGGTGACCCGCCGCCTGCATACCGACCGTCTCAGTGCCACACTAGGGGCAGAACACCCGCCGCTTGCATGCTGATCGTCTCACTAACACACCAGGGGAAGAATACTCGCCACCTGCATAGTGACTGTCTCAATGCCACACCGGGGGCAGAACACCCGCCGCCTGCATAGTGACTGTCGCAATACCACACCGGGGGTAGATCACCAGCCACCTGCATACTGACCGTCTCAGTGCCACACCAGGGGCAGAAGACTGACTGATAAGGGGACAGATGAATTTTTAGTTGACAGCTGTGTAATCTTCAAGGCACTTGTCTGCGAAAGGGACATTGGTGACCGGGTTGAAGAGTTGTGTGCTTGGCTAAATCCATAATGATGTGCATTTACAGGAGTAGTTCTTGTCTATTCCTAATGATATAGGGAGAATGCCCAGCGACAGACAGGCATTATCAACGCATCCTGACACACACAAGGACACTTCATCATCCCTTCCAAGAATCCCACCCAGAGGTTCACCAAAGTTTTGACCTCAAACACAATGCCTCCAGGACCTCCTTCAATACTTACAACGAAGACGCTATACTCAAAATACTCATGGCTTTGAAACCCGCCAATCACTTCACAGACCCTCTTCACGCAAACTGCATTCCCTTGCTACTGCCTCTATGGACTGAGATCATAAACACCTCTCTCCTTCAAGGAGTCATCCCTGAAAACCTTAAATCTGGGCAGGTATTCCCCATCCTAAAGAAGCCAACGGTGGACCCCGCAGACCTAAATAATTACCATACAATATTCAACATCCCTACACTGGCCAAACTCTTAGAAAAATGTGTACACATTCAGCTTGGCAAACACATAGACCATTTCAACTTGCTCAACCAATACCAATCCGGCTTCCGGGCAGGGCACCGTACCGAATCAGCAGTGACGCACATAATTGATGATGCACTACAAATCCTTGACCAAAACGAAGCCTGTTTGCTCATCTTGCTTGACCTCTCATTGGCTTTTGACACGATAACTTGTTAGACCTATTGAAACACAGAATGAGACTATCTGGATCTGTTCTAAATTGGTTCACCTCGTTCCTGCAAAACAGATTGCAACGATTCAAGGTTAATCAATGCCTGCCCAAACCCGTACCAGTCACTTTAGGAGTCCCACAGGGATCATCCCTCTCCCCTACACCTTTCAATTTATTCCTGGAACCACTCAACGAAATTCTCAACTCCTCTAACAACATTATATGTATGCAGATGATACACAACTATATTTAAAGATCCACTCATTAGAAGACATCAAATCTCTCAACTCAACGCTAGAAAAAAACTCAGACCTGGCTGGCCGAAAACCATCTAAAACTAAATACCCTCAAAAGCGAATTCCTCCTAATCGTCCCTCCCTCCCAAATAACCATAATCCAAGACTGGCTGAAACATCTAACAGCACTCAACTGCCAACTCCTTATTATCGACCCAGCGAAAACGCTGGGAGTAACTTTGGACAGAAATCTAAATATGCAGAAACACATCAGCGCCGCAACAAAAGTTGCAAACTTTCAGATGAACACCTTGCAAAAACTAAAACCCTTCCTGCTCGCAATATACTTCCAAGAGTGGAATATGGGAGTGCCTCTCTTTGCGGTCTTCCCAGATCCTCGACGGCCCCTCCAAGAGCCTCAATCAACGCAGCGACCAAACTTATTACTGGCTACAAAAGAAACTCTCACATCTCCCTAGACCTCAGATACCTGGCTACCTTTTGAAGCCAGAATTCAACTAAAAATCGCATGTCTGACACATAAAGCCATTCATCACAACACTCCGATCTATCTGGCACAGAAACTGGTGCCTTCATGTGGCAACAGATCTTCCGGAAGTGCCAGTAACCTTTTACTGAACCCAGAAAGATTCAACAAGAAGAAAACATACAACCGAGCATACTCTGGAATGACGCCCAGGATTTGGAATGCACTACCCCCAAAAACTAGACAGAATCCCTCCACTGCATCTTTCAAAAAAGAAGTGAAAGCACTTCTCATGGCCAAATTCACATGAGCCAAGTTTATAAGTGGATCAACGATTTGTGATTTGTAAAAAACATTTTGTATGGCCTAAAGACGATCAGGCCTTCCTCTCACTTTGTCCAGAATTGCTCCCTTCACTCCAGCTAGCTCTTGCTGGATAGCAGCCGCAGAGTAGGCCTAGGCCGGGGAGCTCGCGCACCAGACCTCCGGCAGAGGGGTGTTGTCGTCCCCTGCCGGTGGCTCACCTTTGGTACAATGTGTCACCAACAGCAATGTTTTCCCTACCAGATAGGTCCGGCTTCAGGCTGGGGGTCGACACTCAGCTGCGTTTAAGGAGCGGCCGCTGCAGGACAGCACACCCTGCTCATAGGAAATGTGTTAAAACGGGACAAAAGGCACAATAAATATCACCCCTCACCAAACGGAGAGAAGACAACCTACCAGAGGCTACACAATAATAGCATAATGGAAAAAGTTGCTTGCTGTGTCACAGAAACTCAAGTGAACCTCACTGATGGAGCCCAACAAGACCTCCTCTTCAGGGTTTGTTTGTGCTCATGTTTGGAGAAGATGTCACCTGGTAGATCAGTCTGGTCTTAGGGTAGGACCAGGGGTAATTTGTTTGGGGTTGTCCATGACTGTAAAGGTACTAAAAACTAAAGCGTGGAATGTTCTCACAGTATACTAGTAGTCCCCACTGTTCTCAGAGTATACCATTGGTTCAGAGTGTTCGCAGAGTATACCAGTTGTTCATATTATCCCCAGAGTATACCAGTGGTTAACTGTTCACAGAGTATTTCACTGGTTCAGAATGTTCTCAGAGAATCCTAGTGGTTCAGATTGGTCTCATTCCAATATTTCAGAATGTTCTCATACCAGTGGTTCAGAATGTACTCAGAGTAGACCAGTGGTTTGAATTGTTCTCAGAGAATTCCAGTGGTTCAGAAAGTTCTCGGAGGGTATCAGTGGTCACAATTGTTTTCAGAGTATACCAGTGGTCACGATTGTTTTCAGAGTATACCAGTGGTTCAGATTACTCTCAGAGGATACCAGTGATACAGATTGTTCTCAAAGTATACCAGTGGTTCAGATTGTTCTCAGAGTATACCAGTGGTTCAGTGTTCTCAGAGTATATAAATGGTACAGAGTGTTCTCAGAGTATACCAGTGGTTCAGATTGTTCTCAGAGTATACCTGTGGTACAGAGTGTTCTCAGAGTATACCAGTGATACAGAGTGTTCTCAGAGTATACCAGTGATTACGATTGTTCTCAGAGTATCCTAGTAGTTCAGATTGTTCTCAGAGTATACCAGTGGTACAGAGTGTTCTCAGAGTATACCAATGGTTCACACTGTTCTCAGAGTATACCAGTGGTTCATTCTGTTCTCAGAGTATACCAGTGGTTCATTCTGTTCTCAGAGTATACCAGTGGTTCATTCTGTTCTCAGAGTATACCAGTGGTACAGAGTGTTCTCAGAGTATACCAGTGGTTACGATTGTTCTCAGAGTATACCAGTGGTTACGATTGTTCTCAGAGTATACCAGTGGTTCAGATTGTTCTCAGAGTATACCAGTGGTACAGAGTGTTCACAGGGTATACCAGTGGTTCACTCTCTTCTCAGAGTATACCAGTGGTACAGAGTATTCTCAGAGTAGACCGGTTGTTCAGATTGTTGTCTAAGTATATCAGTTGCACAGAGTGTTCTCATAGTATACCAATGGTTCACACTGTTCTCAGAGTATACCAGTGGTTCATTCTGTTCTCAGAGTATACCAGTGGTTCATTCTGTTCTCAGAGTATACCAGTGGTACAGAGTGTTCTCAGAGAATACCAATGGTTCCCACACTGTTCACAGAGTATACCAGCGGTTCATTCTGTTCTCAGAGTATACCAGTGGTTCATTCTGTTCTCAGAGTATACCAGTGGTTCATTCTGTTCTCAGAGTATACCAGTGGTTCATTCTGTTCTCAGAGTATACCAGTGGTACAGAGTGTTCTCAGAGTATACCAGTGGTTACGATTGTTCTCAGAGTATACCAGTGGTTACGATTGTTCTCAGAGTATACCAGTGGTTCAGATTGTTCTCAGAGTATACCAGTGGTACAGAGTGTTCACAGGGTATACCAGTGGTTCATTCTCTTCTCAGAGTATACCAGTGGTACAGAGTATTCTCAGAGTAGACCGGTTGTTCAGATTGTTGTCTGAGTATATCAGTTGTACAGAGTGTTCTCATAGTATACCAATGGTTCACACTGTTCTCAGAGTATACCAGTGGTTCATTCTGTTCTCAGAGTATACCAGTGGTTCATTCTGTTCTCAGAGTATACCAGTGGTTCATTCTGTTCTCAGAGAATACCAGTGGTTCATTCTGTTCTCAGAGTATACCAGTGGTACAGAGTGTTCACAGGGTATACCAGTGGTTCATTCTCTTCTCAGAGTATACCAGTGGTACAGAGTATTCTCAGAGTAGACCAGTTGTTCAGATTGTTGTCAGAGTATATCAGTTTTACAGAGTGTTCTCATAGTATACCAATGGTTCACACTGTTCTCAGAGTATACAAGTGGTTCATTCTGTTCTCAGAGTATACCAGTGGTTCATTCTGTTCTCAGAGTATACCAGTGGTTCATTCTGTTCTCAGAGTAGACCAGTTGTTCATTCTGTTCTCAGAGTATACCAGTGGTTCATTCTGTTCTCAGAGTATACCAGTGGTTCATTCTGTACTCAGAGTATATCAGTGGTTCATTCTGTTCTCAGAGTATACCAGTGGTACTGAGTGTTCACAGGGTATACCAGTGGTTCATTCTGTTCTTAGAGTATACCAGTGGTTCATTCTGTTCTCAGAGTATACCAGTGGTTCATTCTGTTCTCAGAGTATACCAGTGGTTCATTCTGTTCTCAGAGTATACCAGTGGTACAGAGTGTTCACAGGGTATACCAGTGGTTCATTCTCTTCTCAGAGTATACCAGTGGTACAGAGTATTCTCAGAGTAGACCAGTTGTTCAGATTGTTGTCAGAGTATATCAGTTGTACAGAGTGTTCTCATAGTATACCAATGGTTCACACTGTTCTCAGAGTATACCAGTGGTTCATTCTGTTCTCAGTGTATACCAGTGGTTCATTCTGTTCTCAGAGTATACCAGTGGTTCAGATTGTTCTCAGAGTATACCAGTGGTACAGAGTGTTCACAGGGTATACCAGTGGTTCATTCTCTTCTCAGAGTATACCAGTGATACAGAGTATTCTCAGAGTAGACCGGTTGTTCAGATTGTTGTCTGAGTATATCCGTTGTACAGAGTGTTCTCATAGTATACCAATGGTTCACACTGTTCTCAGAGTATACCAGTGGTTCATTCTGTTCTCAGAGTATACCAGTGGTTCATTCTGTTCTCAGAGTATACCAGTGGTTCATTCTGTTCTCAGAGAATACCAGTGGTTCATTCTGTTCTCAGAGTATACCAGTGGTACAGAGTGTTCACAGGGTATACCAGTGGTTCATTCTCTTCTCAGAGTATACCAGTGGTACAGAGTATTCTCAGAGTAGACCAGTTGTTCAGATTGTTGTCAGAGTATATCAGTTTTACAGAGTGTTCTCATAGTATACCAATGGTTCACACTGTTCTCAGAGTATACAAGTGGTTCATTCTGTTCTCAGAGTATACCAGTGGTTCATTCTGTTCTCAGAGTATACCAGTGGTTCATTCTGTTCTCAGAGTAGACCAGTTGTTCATTCTGTTCTCAGAGTATACCAGTGGTTCATTCTGTTCTCAGAGTATACCAGTGGTTCATTCTGTTCTCAGAGTATATCAGTGGTTCATTCTGTTCTCAGAGTATACCAGTGGTACAGAGTGTTCACAGGGTATACCAGTGGTTCATTCTGTTCTTAGAGTATACCAGTGGTTCATTCTGTTCTCAGAGTATACCAGTGGTTCATTCTGTTCTCAGAGTATACCAGTGGTTCATTCTGTTCTCAGAGTATACCAGTGGTACATAGTGTTCACAGGGTATACCAGTGGTTCATTCTCTTCTCAGAGTATACCAGTGGTACAGAGTATTCTCAGAGTAGACCAGTTGTTCAGATTGTTGTCAGAGTATATCAGTTGTACAGTGTTCTCATAGTATACCAATGGTTCACACTGTTCTCAGAGTATACCAGTGGTTCATTCTGTTCTCAGTGTATACCAGTGGTTCATTCTGTTCTCAGAGTATACCAGTGGTTCATTCTGTTCTCAGAGTATACCAGTGGTACAGAGTGTTCACAGGGTATACCAGTGGTTCATTCTCTTCTCAGAGTATACCAGAGGTACAGAGTATTCTCAGAGTAGACCAGTTGTTCAGATTGTTGTCAGAGTATATCAGTTGTACAGAGTGTTCTCATAGTATACCAATGGTTCACACTGTTCTCAGAGTATACCAGTGGTTCATTCTGTTCTCAGAGTATACCAGTGGTTCATTCTGTTCTCAGAGTATACCAGTTGTTCATTCTGTTCTCAGAGTATACCAGTGGTTCATTCTGTTCTCAGAGTATACCAGTGGTTCATTCTGTTCTCAGAGTATACCAGTGGTTCATTCTGTTCTCAGAGTATACCAGTGGTACAGAGTGTTCACAGGGTATACCAGTGGTACAGAGTGTTCTCAGAATAGACCAGTTGTTCAGATTGTTGTCTGAGTATATCAGTTGTACAGAGTGTTCTCATAGTATACCAATGGTTCACACTGTTCTCAGAGTATACCAGTGGTTCATTCTGTTCTCAGAGTATACCAGTGGTTCATTCTGTTCTCAGAGTATACCAGTGGTACAGAGTGTTCACAGGGTATACCAGTGGTTCATTCTCTTCTCAGAGTATACCAGTGGTACAGAGTATTCTCAGAGTAGACCAGTTGTTCAGATTGTTGTCAGAGTATATCAGTTGTACAGAGTGTTCTCATAGTATACCAATGGTTCACAATGTTCTCAGAGTATACCAGTGGTTCATTCTGTTCTCAGAGTATACCAGTGGTTCATTCTGTTCTCAGAGTATACCAGTGGTTCATTCTGTTCTCAGAGTAGACCAGTTGTTCATTCTGTTCTCAGAGTATACCAGTGGTTCATTCTGTTCTCAGAGTATACCAGTGGTTCATTCTGTTCTCAGAGTATACCAGTGGTACATTCTGTTCTCAGAGTATACCAGTGGTTCATTCTGTTCTCAGAGTATACCAGTGGTACAGAGTGTTCACAGGGTATACAAGTGGTTCATTCTCTTCTCAGAGTATACCAGTTGTTCATTCTGTTCTCAGAGTATACCAGTGGTTCATTCTGTTCTCAGAGTATACCAGTGGTTCATTCTGTTCTCAGAGTATACCAGTGGTTCATTCTGTTCTCAGAGTATACCAGTGGTACAGAGTGTTCACAGGGTATACCAGTGGTTCATTCTCTTCTCAGAGTATACCAGTGGTACAGAGTATTCTCAGAGTAGACCAGTTGTTCAGATTGTTGTCAGAGTATATCAGTTGTACAGAGTGTTCTCATAGTATACCAATGGTTCACACTGTTCTCAGAGTATACCAGTGGTTCATTCTGTTCTCAGAGTATACCAGTGGTTCATTCTGTTCTCAGAGTAGACCAGTTGTTCATTCTGTTCTCAGAGTATACCAGTGGTTCATTCTGTTCTCAGAGTATACCAGTGGTTCATTCTGTTCTCAGAGTATACCAGTGGTACAGAGTTTTCACAGGGTATACCAGTGGTTCATTCTGTTCTCAGAGTAGAACAGTGGTACAGAGTGTTCACAGGGTATACCAGTGGTTCATTCTCTTCTCAGAGTATACCAGTAGTTCATTCTGTTCTCAGAGTATACCAGTGGTTCATTCTGTTCTCAGAGTATACCAGTGGTTCATTCTGTTCTCAGAGTATACCAGTGGTTCATTCTGTTCTCAGAGTATACCAGTGGTTCATTCTGTTCTCAGAGTATACCAGTGGTACAGAGTGTTCTCAGAGTATACCAGTGGTTACGATTGTTCTCAGAGTATACCAGTGGTACAGAGTGTTCTCAGAGTATACCAGTGGTTACGATTGTTCTCAGAGTATACCAGTGGTACAGAGTGTTCACAGGGTATACCAGTGGTACAGAGTATTCTCAGAGTAGACCAGTTGTTCAGATTGTTGTCAGAGTATATCAGTTGTACAGAGTGTTCTCATAGTATACCAATGGTTCACACTGTTCTCAGAGTATACCAGTGGTTCATTCTGTTCTCAGAGTATACCAGTGGTTCATTCTGTTCTCAGAGTATACCAGTGGTTCATTCTGTTCTTAGAGTATACCAGTGGTACAGAGTGTTCACAGGGTATACCAGTGGTTCATTCTCTTCTCAGAGTATACCAGTGGTACAGAGTATTCTCAGAGTAGACCAGTTGTTCAGATTGTTGTCAGAGTATATCAGTTGTACAGAGTGTTCTCATAGTAAACCAATGGTTCACCCTGTTCTCAGAGTATACCAGTTGTTCATTCTGTTCTCAGAGTATACCAGTGGTTCATTCTGTTCTCAGAGTATACCAGTGGTTCATTCTGTTCTCAGAGAATACCAGTGGTTCATTCTGTTCTTAGAGTATACCAGTGGGACAGAGTGTTCACAGGGTATACCAGTGGTTCATTCTCTTCTCAGAGTATACCAGTGGTACAGAGTATTCTCAGAGTAGAACAGTTGTTCAGATTGTTGTCAGAGTATATCAGTTGTACAGAGTGTTCTCATAGTATACCAATGGTTCACACTGTTCTCAGAGTATACCAGTGGTTCATTCTGTTCTCAGAGTATACCAGTGGGTCATTCTGTTCTCAGAGTATACCAGTTGTTCATTCTGTTCTCAGAGTATACCAGTGGTTCATTCTGTTCTCAGAGTATACCAGTGGTTCATTCTGTTCTCAGAGTATACCAGTTGTTCATTCTGTTCTCAGAGTATACCAGTGGTTCATTCTGTTCTCAGAGTATACCAGTGGTTCATTCTGTTCTCAGAGTATACCAGTGGTTCATTCTGTTCTCAGAGTATACCAGTGGTACAGAGTGTTCATAGGGTATACCAGTGGTTCATTCTCTTCTCAGAGTATACCAGTGGTACAGAGTATTCTCAGAGTAGACCAGTTGTTCAGATTGTTGTCAGAGTATATCAGTTGTACAGAGTGTTCTCATAGTATACCAATGGTTCACACTGTTCTCAGAGTATACCAGTGGTTCATTGTGTTCTCAGAGTATACCAGTTGTTCATTCTGTTCTCAGAGTATACCAGTGGTTCATTCTGTTCTCAGAGTATACCAGTGGTTCATTCTGTTCTCAGAGAATACCAGTGGTTCATTCTGTTCTTAGAGTATACCAGTGGTACAGAGTGTTCACAGGGTATACCAGTGGTTTATTCTCTTCTCAGAGTATACCAGTGGTACAGAGTATTCTCAGAGTAGAACAGTTGTTCAGATTGTTGTCAGAGTATATCAGTTGTACAGAGTGTTCTCATAGTATACCAATGGTTCACATTGTTCTCAGAGTATACCAGTGGTTCATTCTGTTCTCAGAGTATACCAGTGGTTCATTCTGTTCTCAGAGTATACCAGTGGGTCATTCTGTTCTCAGAGTATACCAGTTGTTCATTCTGTTCTCAGAGTATACCAGTGGTTCATTCTGTTACCAGTGGTTCATTCTGTTCTCAGAGTATACCAGTGGTTCATTCTGTTCTCAGAGTATACCAGTGGTTCATTCTGTTCTCAGAGTATACCAGTGGTTCATTCTGTTCTCAGAGTAGACCAGTTGTTCATTCTGTTCTCAGAGTATACCAGTGGTTCATTCTGTTCTCAGAGTATACCAGTGGTTCATTCTGTTCTCAGAGTATACCAGTGGTACATTCTGTTCTCAGAGTATACCAGTGGTTCATTCTGTTCTCAGAGTATACCAGTGGTACAGAGTGTTCACAGGGTATACAAGTGGTTCATTCTCTTCTCAGAGTATACCAGTTGTTCATTCTGTTCTCAGAGTATACCAGTGGTTCATTCTGTTCTCAGAGTATACCAGTGGTTCATTCTGTTCTCAGAGTATACCAGTGGTTCATTCTGTTCTCAGAGTATACCAGTGGTACAGAGTGTTCACAGGGTATACCAGTGGTTCATTCTCTTCTCAGAGTATACCAGTGGTACAGAGTATTCTCAGAGTAGACCAGTTGTTCAGATTGTTGTCAGAGTATATCAGTTGTACAGAGTGTTCTCATAGTATACCAATGGTTCACACTGTTCTCAGAGTATACCAGTGGTTCATTCTGTTCTCAGAGTATACCAGTGGTTCATTCTGTTCTCAGAGTAGACCAGTTGTTCATTCTGTTCTCAGAGTATACCAGTGGTTCATTCTGTTCTCAGAGTATACCAGTGGTTCATTCTGTTCTCAGAGTATACCAGTGGTACAGAGTTTTCACAGGGTATACCAGTGGTTCATTCTGTTCTCAGAGTAGAACAGTGGTACAGAGTGTTCACAGGGTATACCAGTGGTTCATTCTCTTCTCAGAGTATACCAGTAGTTCATTCTGTTCTCAGAGTATACCAGTGGTTCATTCTGTTCTCAGAGTATACCAGTGGTTCATTCTGTTCTCAGAGTATACCAGTGGTTCATTCTGTTCTCAGAGTATACCAGTGGTTCATTCTGTTCTCAGAGTATACCAGTGGTACAGAGTGTTCTCAGAGTATACCAGTGGTTACGATTGTTCTCAGAGTATACCAGTGGTTCATTCTGTTCTCAGAGTATACCAGTGGTTCATTCTGTTCTCAGAGTAGACCAGTTGTTCATTCTGTTCTCAGAGTATACCAGTGGTTCATTCTGTTCTCAGAGTATACCAGTGGTTCATTCTGTTCTCAGAGTATACCAGTGGTACATTCTGTTCTCAGAGTATACCAGTGGTTCATTCTGTTCTCAGAGTATACCAGTGGTACAGAGTGTTCACAGGGTATACAAGTGGTTCATTCTCTTCTCAGAGTATACCAGTTGTTCATTCTGTTCTCAGAGTATACCAGTGGTTCATTCTGTTCTCAGAGTATACCAGTGGTTCATTCTGTTCTCAGAGTATACCAGTGGTTCATTCTGTTCTCAGAGTATACCAGTGGTACAGAGTGTTCACAGGGTATACCAGTGGTTCATTCTCTTCTCAGAGTATACCAGTGGTACAGAGTATTCTCAGAGTAGACCAGTTGTTCAGATTGTTGTCAGAGTATATCAGTTGTACAGAGTGTTCTCATAGTATACCAATGGTTCACACTGTTCTCAGAGTATACCAGTGGTTCATTCTGTTCTCAGAGTATACCAGTGGTTCATTCTGTTCTCAGAGTAGACCAGTTGTTCATTCTGTTCTCAGAGTATACCAGTGGTTCATTCTGTTCTCAGAGTATACCAGTGGTTCATTCTGTTCTCAGAGTATACCAGTGGTACAGAGTTTTCACAGGGTATACCAGTGGTTCATTCTGTTCTCAGAGTAGAACAGTGGTACAGAGTGTTCACAGGGTATACCAGTGGTTCATTCTCTTCTCAGAGTATACCAGTAGTTCATTCTGTTCTCAGAGTATACCAGTGGTTCATTCTGTTCTCAGAGTATATCAGTGGTTCATTCTGTTCTCAGAGTATACCAGTGGTACAGAGTGTTCACAGGGTATACCAGTGGTACAGAGTATTCTCAGAGTAGACCAGTTGTTCAGATTGTTGTCAGAGTATATCAGTTGTACAGAGTGTTCTCATAGTATACCAATGGTTCACACTGTTCTCAGAGTATACCAGTGGTTCATTCTGTTCTCAGAGTATACCAGTGGTTCATTCTGTTCTCAGAGTATACCAGTGGTTCATTCTGTTCTTAGAGTATACCAGTGGTACAGAGTGTTCACAGGGTATACCAGTGGTTCATTCTCTTCTCAGAGTATACCAGTGGTACAGAGTATTCTCAGAGTAGACCAGTTGTTCAGATTGTTGTCAGAGTATATCAGTTGTACAGAGTGTTCTCATAGTAAACCAATGGTTCACCCTGTTCTCAGAGTATACCAGTTGTTCATTCTGTTCTCAGAGTATACCAGTGGTTCATTCTGTTCTCAGAGTATACCAGTGGTTCATTCTGTTCTCAGAGAATACCATTGGTTCATTCTGTTCTTAGAGTATACCAGTGGGACAGAGTGTTCACAGGGTATACCAGTGGTTCATTCTCTTCTCAGAGTATACCAGTGGTACAGAGTATTCTCAGAGTAGAACAGTTGTTCAGATTGTTGTCAGAGTATATCAGTTGTACAGAGTGTTCTCATAGTATACCAATGGTTCACACTGTTCTCAGAGTATACCAGTGGTTCATTCTGTTCTCAGAGTATACCAGTGGGTCATTCTGTTCTCAGAGTATACCAGTTGTTCATTCTGTTCTCAGAGTATACCAGTGGTTCATTCTGTTCTCAGAGTATACCAGTGGTTCATTCTGTTCTCAGAGTATACCAGTTGTTCATTCTGTTCTCAGAGTATACCAGTGGTTCATTCTGTTCTCAGAGTATACCAGTGGTTCATTCTGTTCTCAGAGTATACCAGTGGTTCATTCTGTTCTCAGAGTATACCAGTGGTACAGAGTGTTCATAGGGTATACCAGTGGTTCATTCTCTTCTCAGAGTATACCAGTGGTACAGAGTATTCTCAGAGTAGACCAGTTGTTCAGATTGTTGTCAGAGTATATCAGTTGTACAGAGTGTTCTCATAGTATACCAATGGTTCACACTGTTCTCAGAGTATACCAGTGGTTCATTGTGTTCTCAGAGTATACCAGTTGTTCATTCTGTTCTCAGAGTATACCAGTGGTTCATTCTGTTCTCAGAGTATACCAGTGGTTCATTCTGTTCTCAGAGAATACCAGTGGTTCATTCTGTTCTTAGAGTATACCAGTGGTACAGAGTGTTCACAGGGTATACCAGTGGTTTATTCTCTTCTCAGAGTATACCAGTGGTACAGAGTATTCTCAGAGTAGAACAGTTGTTCAGATTGTTGTCAGAGTATATCAGTTGTACAGAGTGTTCTCATAGTATACCAATGGTTCACACTGTTCTCAGAGTATACCAGTGGTTCATTCTGTTCTCAGAGTATACCAGTGGTTCATTCTGTTCTCAGAGTATACCAGTGGGTCATTCTGTTCTCAGAGTATACCAGTTGTTCATTCTGTTCTCAGAGTATACCAGTGGTTCATTCTGTTACCAGTGGTTCATTCTGTTCTCAGAGTATACCAGTTGTTCATTCTGTTCTCAGAGTATACCAGTGGTTCATTCTGTTCTCAGAGTATACCAGTGGTTCATTCTGTTCTCAGAGTATACCAGTGGTTCATTCTGTTCTTAGAGTATACCAGTGGTACAGAGTGTTCACAGGGTATACCAGTGGTTCATTCTCTTCTCAGAGTATACCAGTGGTACAGAGTATTCTCAAAGTAGACCAGTTGTTCAGATTGTTGTCAGAGTATATCAGTTGTACAGAGTGTTCTCATAGTAAACCAATGGTTCACCCTGTTCTCAGAGTATACCAGTTGTTCATTCTGTTCTCAGAGTATACCAGTGGTTCATTCTGTTCTCAGAGTATACCAGTGGTTCATTCTGTTCTCAGAGAATACCATTGGTTCATTCTGTTCTTAGAGTATACCAGTGGGACAGAGTGTTCACAGGGTATACCAGTGGTTCATTCTCTTCTCAGAGTATACCAGTGGTACAGAGTATTCTCAGAGTAGAACAGTTGTTCAGATTGTTGTCAGAGTATATCAGTTGTACAGAGTGTTCTCATAGTATACCAATGGTTCACACTGTTCTCAGAGTATACCAGTGGTTCATTCTGTTCTCAGAGTATACCAGTGGGTCATTCTGTTCTCAGAGTATACCAGTTGTTCATTCTGTTCTCAGAGTATACCAGTGGTTCATTCTGTTCTCAGAGTATACCAGTGGTTCATTCTGTTCTCAGAGTATACCAGTTGTTCATTCTGTTCTCAGAGTATACCAGTGGTTCATTCTGTTCTCAGAGTATACCAGTGGTTCATTCTGTTCTCAGAGTATACCAGTGGTTCATTCTGTTCTCAGAGTATACCAGTGGTACAGAGTGTTCATAGGGTATACCAGTGGTTCATTCTCTTCTCAGAGTATACCAGTGGTACAGAGTATTCTCAGAGTAGACCAGTTGTTCAGATTGTTGTCAGAGTATATCAGTTGTACAGAGTGTTCTCATAGTATACCAATGGTTCACACTGTTCTCAGAGTATACCAGTGGTTCATTGTGTTCTCAGAGTATACCAGTTGTTCATTCTGTTCTCAGAGTATACCAGTGGTTCATTCTGTTCTCAGAGTATACCAGTGGTTCATTCTGTTCTCAGAGAATACCAGTGGTTCATTCTGTTCTTAGAGTATACCAGTGGTACAGAGTGTTCACAGGGTATACCAGTGGTTTATTCTCTTCTCAGAGTATACCAGTGGTACAGAGTATTCTCAGAGTAGAACAGTTGTTCAGATTGTTGTCAGAGTATATCAGTTGTACAGAGTGTTCTCATAGTATACCAATGGTTCACACTGTTCTCAGAGTATACCAGTGGTTCATTCTGTTCTCAGAGTATACCAGTGGTTCATTCTGTTCTCAGAGTATACCAGTGGGTCATTCTGTTCTCAGAGTATACCAGTTGTTCATTCTGTTCTCAGAGTATACCAGTGGTTCATTCTGTTACCAGTGGTTCATTCTGTTCTCAGAGTATACCAGTTGTTCATTCTGTTCTCAGAGTATACCAGTGGTTCATTCTGTTCTCAGAGTATACCAGTGGTTCATTCTGTTCTCAGAGTATACCAGTGGTTCATTCTGTTCTCAGAGTATACCAGTGGTACAGAGTGTTCACAGGGTATACCAGTGGTTCATTCTCTTCTCAGAGTATACCAGTGGTACAGAGTATTCTCAGAGTAGACCAGTTGTTCAGATTGTTGTCAGAGTATATCAGTTGTACAGAGTGTTCTCATAGTATATCAATGGTTCACACTGTTCTCAGAGTATACCCGTGGTTCATTCTGTTCTCAGAGTATACCAGTGGTTCATTCTGTTCTCAGAGTATACCAGTGGTTCATTCTGTTCTCAGAGTAGACCAGTGGTACAGAGTGTTCACAGGGTATACCAGTGGTTCAATCTCTTCTCAGAGTATACCAGTTGTACAGAGTGTTCACAGGGTATACCAGTGGTTCAATCTCTTCTCAGAGTATACCAGTGGTCTGAATGTTCTTAGAGTAATCGAGTAGTTCAAACTAAATCAAGCATTTCAAACCATCAGTTTTTCTGTAATAATGAGCGCCCCTGTGATTGCAGGAGGCAGCAGAGAAAGGGGGAGTCACTCTGCTTCCCATGAACTACAAGGAGTCGGGTAGACGCTTTGTAGCTTTTCAAGTCTTATCACTAAAGACAAATACTTTATTATTCGCCAAACACTCAACAGCATATTCAATGTGCTTTGCTGTCTCCACAGAATGAGCCGTCTCGCAAGCGGGCTTGCATGCAAACAAATGATTGCATTTGGCTCTCAAGTGTAAATATAGATACTGCAATAACCTTCCAAATGTATAGAAATGTGTGCATCACGCTGTCAGTAAGAATTAGCTTCTCCTAGCATAAGTGACAGGATCCACCGAGAAGTCGCCTCCGGAGAAGCAGCGCGTCTCTGAAGTAAGCGGCTGTGTGTCGTCAGTAGGCGCTACACCAGTCACTTCCTGGGGGTAAACTTCCCTTTATTATGCACAGTGTTTCTGGGACGGAGGCCTCCATGCACATATGAATCATCCAGACTCTTTGTATCTGGGCAACATTAAGACAACAACAAAAACCTGTGGGAATAACACGATTGAGTGAGTGCTGTGCAATAACGTGATTGCTGGTTTGCATCTGAAGCAACCTCTTGAAACAGAAACTGAACAAGGAGGGCAGCATCCTTTCAAGCTGACAATGACAAATGCCACTTAGGGAGCTTCTTTCATTATTTCAGCGCTGTGTGTTCCCAAAAATTCATATTCATGAAATGCCCACACAGGTTATCTGGGGACAAGAGCAGAGCCTTGGTTGTGGTGGATTTTACAATCCTGTCTCCTGTTGATTCTTTCGCTCACTTTCTGAAGTCTTCCAAGGCCTTGGAATCGATTCTCTGTGCCTGACATGAACCTGATGCATGCATGGAAAGCATATTAAGATTCTTTAGTGTATGTTGAGAAGGCACGCAAGCAATTCTAAAGAAAGGTAACAGTCTCAGTGTGTTGACTTGTTGAGGAAAGCAGTGTATTAAAGCAGAAGAGCTCCAAATTATATGAAATGTCTGTAATTCTTGCTGGAATGTATTGTATGGGGTCTTTTTCTGGGGAGAAACCAGCTAAACTTCACTGACCTGAAACTGGGGCTTGCTTTCCAGATGTACCCTGCTCATGCTTCTGGTTTCCAATGCCTTATGGCTTACGGCTCGGTCTCTGCCATTCATGGTTCTCACTTCAAGTACCCCGAGGCTTGGCACACCCTTCTATCAATCCCATTCATGCTTCTGGCCTCCAGTGCCCACAGACTGGTGCAGGAGTCGATCTCTCTCATTCATGCTTCTTGCCTCTATTATTCCATAGATTGGCACATGATGACAGCCTCTATCATTTCCCATAGAATGGTGCAGGAGTCGATCTCTGTCTCCCATGCCCCGTGGATTGGTACAGGAGTTGGTTTCTGCCATTCATGATTTTTGCCTCAAATACCCACTTGATTAGTGCATGCATTGCTCTCCACCATTCATCCTTCTTGCCTCTAGTGGCCTGTGGCGGGGTGCATCTCTTTGCCAGTCCGGCTCATGCTTATGGCCTCCATTGCCCCATGGATTAGTGAATGCGTTGGTCTCTGCCATTCATGCTTATGGCTTCATGGACTAGTCCATGAATTGGTCTCAATACACCCACGCTTCTGCCTCCAATCGCCTATGGATTGGTGCATGAGCCAGTCTCTGCTATTCCTGCTTCTTGCCCCAAGTACCCTATGGATTCCTTCATGCATAGATCTCTACCATTCATGCTTATTGCCTCAAGCGCCCCATGGTTTGGTGCTTCTGCCCTCCAATGTGCCATGGATTTCCTGGTTACTTACATGTAATATTCTTAACTCCGAGTCCAAGTTTTCCTTGTCACAGTCCTGAGCTCCCCTCCACCTCTCCATGTTCTTCGACTGATTTCTTCCTGTGCTTTGTTATTTCAAGAAGTCCTTCCCAGGAAATGATGTACTTATACCCTTGGGTATGGGGGCCATCTTGGATTGGGAAGGAAAAGTCAAGTTTGGTGATTAGGTTCTGTATGAATAGAGATTATCTCATACATAGGGACTGTGAGAGGAAGACAAATGAGGAGGTAATGATGCATGAGTCAGGCTCTGCCATTCAATCTTTCTAGTCTTATGCATCACTTTGTCAATTCTATTCATGGCTCTAGTCGCAATGCCCAATGGATTTGTGCACGTCGGTCTCTACCATTCATGCTTCTAGTCTCATGGACTGGCGCATGCATCAGTCTCTGCCATTCATGCTTTCTGTCTTAGGTACCCTATGGATTAGAGCTTCTGACCTCCGAGTTGTCTGGTTTGTGGCATGAGTGGGTCTCTATCATTCAGGCTTCTTGCCACAAGTGCCAGAATTATCTTAACAAAGAAGGAACTTAGACAATACTTGCGAAGGACCCACAATTGGCTCATGAAGGTGCAGGATCATGAGGATCCCCACATGTTCCTATCCTTGGACGCTGAAAAAGCGTTTGGCGCTGTGCACTGGCCCTTTTTAGAGGCAACTCTAGTTAAGTTTGGAATTGATCCTAAGTTCCGACAGTGGATCAGCCTCTTCTATGCAGACCCCGAGCTCGGGTTAAAGTGAATGGGTTATTGTCTGACGACTTTCCCATCAGATGGGGAACCAGCAGGGATGCCCATTGTACCGCCTACTTTTCGCCCTCACAATAGAAATAGTGGCGTGCGAGATCAGACAGAAACAGGAGATACGACGGTTCCAAATATAACCGACTGACACGGGGAAAGAAACGATTTCACTCTATGCAGACGATATTTTGTTATATGTTACCCGACCAGATGACACAATCCCGCCTTGTTTGACCTAATGGACAAATATGGGTCCTTTTCAGGCTATGCCATAAATTGCCATAAATCGGTCGAATATAGCACCAGAAGCCCGCGAGGTCTCGCCCTCTCTTCCTGGGGCCCTTCAGGTAGCGCAGACATATTTGGGGATTTATCTCACCACAGACAGAAAACTTTCATATCAAAACAATATTCAGCGGGTCATAGCGAATTTTGCAGCGGACGCACTGAGGTTGAAAGCACTCCCCCTCATGATCCTAGGTCGGGCTGCGATGTTCAAAATGATCACCCTACTCTGTTTCCTGTATGCCCTACAAAATGAGTATTTCCCCCTCTCCATGCAGACATTCCTGGTGATATTCGTGGAATTACGCTCTCTGCTGTGGCTCGGGAAGCAATCGAGGATTGCCCTAAGCACGCTCCAGCAGAACCAATATAATGGAGGGATATCCGGTGAACAAGTGGATCCACACATCGGCTGATCACCCCACCTATAGGTTAGAGAGGGACACCATGGCGCAGAGTTCATGCTTGTATTTCCTTTTTGGGGGGCGAGGTTGGGGTCGCCTACTCCCAGCCACACAAGAACATTCGAAGTCTGGGACAGAGCGAGTAAGGTAATGGGCTGGGCTCGCAAACCTACAAAGCACACACCGCTCTGGCACTGCACCTGGTTAAAGGAGCTCCACAAACTTAGGGGCTCTGGGGGGTGGGATGCCATTGGCATCTCCAATATAGGCGACATAGTGGCTAAGGGAGAACTCAAAAATGTCAAGACACTAGCAATGAAGTTTGGTTTATACACTACCCAAATTTTTAAATATGCACAGCTGCGACATGCCTGGACAGCCGAGGGCTCGCTCTCCTCTCCCCTACCGAACTATGCCCCGATAGAGGGACACCTATTGCAGGAACAGATATCCCATAGGGCAGTCTCCCTAACATACAGGACCCTGAGCAATAACATGCCAGACAGACTGGGGAAGTTGAGGGAAACGTGGGAACAGAACCTGGGCGCGCTAGAAACAGTAGACTGGGAGGCGGCCCTGATGCTCCACAGAGAAGTGGCAATTAAATCTCGCCTTCGACTCATCCAATGTAAGATATTACACAGAGTGTATTACGATAGGGCCCGACTCCATCGCATGGGCCGAGCCAGCGAACCGCATTGCCTGAGATGCAGACAGCCACCGGGGGACTTTTATCATACTATCTGGGACTGCCCCATCATCTACACATACTGGGTGCACGTCCTGGGAGAACTGGGTAAACTATTGGGCAAAACACTACCTCTAGATCCCAAATTTGTAAAAATTTGGGCATACCCGGAGATGTTGATCTGGGCCTCCAGCAGCTTATCTTTGCACTACTGGCACTGGTGGTAGCAAAACGAGACGTGGCCCACACCTGGGGGCGACACTACCTCCGCAGCTAGGGGAATGGAAGAGGGGGATGGACATGTATATGGCGGCCGAAAGAGTTACATACAAAGCGAGAGGGTGCCTGTGGAAGTTCCATAAGGTGTGTGGAAAATTGAGAAAATATTATGGAATGGATGGACGGCTGGGAGTCGACTAGCCGACCACAGCTTTCAGGCCAGACTGTGTTTTTGACTGGGAGACCATGGGGCGTGTCTCTCAGACAATCGGGGAAGACGAGGAATTTGGGAATGACCTTGCTAGAATTTATACTTGTTAGGAAACCGCAGATCTCCCCGACCCGAGGAAGGGAAGAGGTGATATGTCTTATAATGTGGATCATATATAACTGTCTTTGCACGACTGTGATCAAATGTGACATGCTTATTGTTTTGTATTGGTTTGCAAATAAAAATATATATTTTTTAAAACAAAGAAGGAACTTTACATTTACTCTTAAAGGTAAACGAAAGCATACATTACATTCAGGGTATTACAACAGAATTTCAATAATTTTTTTCCAGAGTCCACCTCAGTCTGAATCTTCCTTTTCATTGTTCTGATTAGAAGGTTTAACAATGTACGCTTCATTGGGTCAATCACATCCGACAGGGGTTTAGCCTTCGAAATGGGAACTTTACAGTGGCTAAGCATATTTTATACAGGGAGAAAACGACCACACTGTTCTTTCCTTTATGAACACGTTCACTTACACATCTCTTTGTTTACCTCGTTGTAGTAGCTACAGAAAATCATTATTAAATGTGCTGGAAGGAATACACTTCACAAAATGAAACACCAGACATTTCGTGCTTTCATGGTCATACTTCCTGGAGGTATCCCAAAGCAGAACAAAACAACATAGGATATGTGAAACAGAAAGAACAAATGCCAAGGGAGCATGTTTATAGGATCAAAGTTATACCAGTAGTTCAGGGACCAGTGTAAATTAAAGTGTAACAGAATGGAACCTACAATCAGTGCCCTTGCAAACAAATATGAATGAGACATATAATTCTGTAAAATATTCCGGGTATTCAGTGAATTTCGAAAAACATTTTTCTCCACTCAGTATTCAAGTGATGTTTTGAGGCTTCTAATAAGAGATGCAATTTTAAAAAGATTAGGGCTCAGTGACATTTTAATTATGCCTGTAATTTCAAATTAGTCTATTTCCTAGAATTTTTACTAAATGACATTTTCTGCTCGAACCATTCTCTTGCCCGAATTTCGTATGAATTTGTAAGCGAGATGAAGGCTCGCATTAAAAAAAAGCACGGGCAGAGGGCGGGCCGTCTGTGGCCGTCCGGGGCCGTCCGAGGCTGGGCTGGGCCACCCCCCTTCGATTTTTAAGTTCGTGCTTTGCAAATATTTTATTTATATAGTTGTTTATTGTATTATCTTTATTCTGCTATTAATGATGCAATCAGTGTAATATATATTTATTTAGTGTGTTAATATAGTGCAATTTGTCCGTGTGCTACCTTTTTAAATCTATTAGATTCATTGTTTAGTAAATATGGTGAAAAACGCTAAGGATAAAGTAGCTGTTAATCCCCCCCTACCCACTCTAACAGAAATATATTGAATGCTGCAGCAGACGATTGGGGTGGTCGCCTCTGCTATTGAAAGCACAGAAAGGCGTTTTTCTTTGCCATCCGGCTTCCTTCCCCCCTTAGCCAATTCAAACATTACAATGCTCACTACCAATTCCCAGGACTCCTTATTAGCCCCCTCTTTTGCAGCCTTGCCTAGAAGAACTAGTATAACCCCAATAAATGAGAGGTCTTGTAGGGATCCCACGGATGTTAACGAATTAATGCCCCCTACTGTAAGGCTATCCGTGACTCCCTCCCTATCTCCTAGTAATCAGATTGGCGATCCTACTCCTCCAAATGAGGATGCCGCAGATAAAGAGGGTCAAGATACTTTAGGGAGCCCAATTCCTATTTAAAATATTAGTGACAGCCCCTGTATTAGAACTAGAGGGCAGAAGGCTAGATTTAAACAAAAACATATTGCCAGAGAAAGGCAATCTAGCAAATTAAATAAAAACAGCAAAAGGAACACTAAATTTAAAGAAAATAAACGTATGGAAAATTTAAACGGGAGTATAGGGAGTGAGAAGAATGATCACCCAGAATGGAGACTCTCTTAATGACTTTCTTAGAGCCTTTAACCCTAAAAGTCAAAAATATAGAATCAAGGCTAATTAACATTGAGGGTAAACTTGATAAGCAATCGACCTCAAGTGAGGCTAACCCTTTACCTCACACAAGTGCATCATGCTCTAAAACTGGCTCTTTAGCTTCTGTTAAAGTGGCAGCCCCAGCTAAATACTAGCTCCAATTAAAGCATTAGCAAAGTCCAAACATTTGAATCCAAAGCCTACTGATCGGCCTGGCCAAACTGGTACAAGGGGAGATACTTTAATTCAGGATAAGGGGTCCGTTGACTCACTTACGGCAACTCCGTATGTGTCTTCGCTTGTACCACCATTACAAAATAGAACATCAGAGCCTCAATATGGGGAAGGAGAAACACCGAATCTCTTTAATTTAAATCGTCCACCAGAAGCTACACCTTACACTGTGGTTTTAACAAATGTACCTCCAATTTCTCCTAATACCACTGAAAATTGATCAACCCTGAGAAATAAATCCCTCTATTTCCTGTCATCTAGGGTAGGACTAAAAAATCACCTTTTTTCAGAGGTCAAAATGGTCAGACGAGCTAGATGGGTGGGTACTTCGACTAAAACATTGAGGGGTGATTGTATAGTCCTATCATTTCGGTGCCCCCAATTGGTTCATACAATTTTGGAAAGAGCTGCCATGGGGACTTATGACTCACACCTCGTTAACATCCTTCCCCTTGGTTACTTTACTCTCCTCCTCCACCTATTAGACGTAAACCCCCTGACCGGTATTCAACCATGAACTGTGAACAATCGTGGACTAGAAGATATGGAATTCCTACATTTAATTACTATGATACCCTCAGTGGTTTGGAAAATATCGACAGACTGTGGTTGATTACAACAATTCCCACAGTATCAGGTTTAAATGAAGTTATACATCTTGATCCCTGCATGAAATAATACGCAGATGAACCCAGGGGGGAATGTTCATCAGTAGTGCTAACCAAGTGTGATGTTGTGGAGCTCGGGGGGGGGGGGTTTTAGTAGCAGAAGATGACTTAGTTAAGGGGGGCAACCAGCTGGCCCCTCTTTTACACGCCAATTCCACCTTGATATCTCCTGCTCTCTTGCCTATCCCTCCGAAGAGTCCATCGGTGCTTAAAATTTCTTCCTGGAATATAGCCGGTATCAGATCTAAAGTTGAAAATCCTATTTTCACGGACTTTGTTCAAACTCAGGACTTGCTTTGCTTACAAGAAACATGGAGTCTTGAACCAGTGCACTTGATAGGTTACAGAACTTTCTGTACTCCAGCTGTAGCTATTCCCCATGGGAGACCGAAAGGTGGGCTGAGTGTTTACCTATCAAACAAATTAGTGCTTGAGAAAATTACTGAACCTGTCAAAGACATCTATTTCCAAATGTTGGTTCTCCATCAGACTTGTGACATCTCAATTGTTGTTGTTAATATATATAATAATATTCCTTTTGATGATGTCACAAATGTTTTAAGGAAATTGACTAAAGTGTTGTTCATCCAGGGAAAACTTTTCAAGCACAAATTGATGTTGATTATGCTGGGAGATTTTAACTGTAACTTGTGCGAATTGACTAAGGACAACAGGTGCGGTGTAGCACGAGATGACGGTGAGGGACGTTTCCATTTTAAACATAATCTCTTAGGGGAACAATTTAACATCTTGCTAGCTATTTTCGATTTAGGCTTTGCAAATGAAATGTGTATCTCTACCCCTAAAGTAGCCCCAACATTCAATGGTAGAGGTTGCTCGACAACTATAGACTATATCACTATTTCTAACAACTGTGGGAATAGAATACGTTCTTTTAATGTTCATGATATAGCATTGAGTGACCATTTCCCGCTTCGCGTGTCTATCCTGCTTACTCCATCATTATTGTTTAGTGAGGGGGTCAGTAACAGCCTAGACGCTGACTTAGCAATTGGTAAGATTAATGGTTATACTCTTAAATGGGCTATGATAAACGAGGCAGAGATAATTAAAACGGTGGTTGAAAAATGTTTCTCAGAAATAGTTACATGTTTAGAGATAGACTTACCACCTGAAACTTGTCTTGCATCCTTTTCTGTTATCTCGAACAAAATTAAAAACTCCCTTACTAGGCAATCAAAGAATCAGAAGAAGGAGGGAGGCTGGTTTGATTCGAGATGCACTAGGGCTTATACAGCCCTAAAAAAGGCGTTGCATAATAAGCCTAACTCTGCAGAGGAAATCCGCAGACTTAGGAAAGATTATAAAATGGCAATTAGAGATAGGAAAAATACCCTGAGGTCGGAAGCCTGGGAGGCTCTTCATTCAGCCTCCAAGAGAAACGACAGCACGAGCTTTTGGAATACGGTGAGAACCCCCTTTCTTAGTGAGGAGGTTGGGCCAAAAATAGACATAGCAATACCTGAAACAGACTGGGTCAGTCACTTCTCAAAAGTATATGAGGGAGGAGAACATGAAGGTGGAGAACATACGGGGTCTCTGATCCCCCCTCTTGACTATCCCCCGAGTAATGATCTGTTTTTTACTCTTGAGGAGGTCGAAAAGGCCCTGAGTAGAAGTAAGGGCGCTAAGGCACCTGGCCCAGACGGGGTTCCCATAGATTTATTTAAAAGTATTCCATCCCTGTGGGCGCCCCTTCTGGTCCAGGTGCTTAATGCCAGTTGTGCTGCTGACTTCCTCCCCACTTGGGTGGAATCTGTTATTGTCCCGATTTACAAAAAGGGAAATAGACAGGACTCAGCCTGTTATAGGCCCATTTCCTTATTGTACTCCTTCACTAAGATAGAGGGTAGAGTCATCCTGGACCGACTTCTGGATTGGGCGGAGGCAAACTCCGTCTGTCTGATCTCCAGTACGGCTTCCGTTCTGGCCTGGGGACAGTAGAACAGGGCCTGAATTTGATGATGCTGGTCGGGAAATACACAAGGGCTAAACAAGGCAACTTGTTTTTGGACTTCGTGGATCTCTCAGCCGCCTTTGATTGTGTGGTACATTCTAAACTGTGGCTGGTATTAGAAAAACTTGGGGTTGATTCAAATATTATTTATTATCTTAAACGTTTTTATAGTAACACTTAGGCCCGCGTCCGCTATGGCCTTAGGGGAGAGTGCACAGACAAAATACCAATCAGGAGTGGGGTCAGGCAGGGTTGTGTCCTGGCCCCCTTCCTTTTTAACTTGTATATAAATGGATTGGAAGATGCCTTGTGCAAAGATAGCCTGGATCCCCCATTTGTAGGTGGTCGCCCAATACCAGCACTTTTGTACGCGGACGACGCTGTACTCATGTCACGTACTCAAGTGGGCTTACAGCGGGTGGTTGATAGCTTTTCCCGCTTTATGAATGAGTTAGGCCTGAAAGTCAACACATCAAAGACTTTCAATATGTATTGTGGCAGACAAATTAAATCTAAGAGGCCAATTTTTATAGCGGGACAGAAGCTCGAATTCGCTAAACATTTTTCTTATCTGGGGATACTCTTTGCCCAAAATGAGACGTGGTCCCAAGCTGTCTCTGCGAAAAAACTTGAGCTTACTAGATCAACCGCTGCTCTCAAAATCTTTTCAAGTAAATTAGGGACCAGACCCCCTGTAGAATTGATACAAATATATAAAGCCAAATGTGTAGCAGGTGCTACCTACGGTAGTGGGGTCTGGGGTTTTGCAAACTTATCACCTATTCAGGTTGCTGAAAACTCCTTTTTAAAATATGTATTGGCACTCCCCAAAAGCTCCTCCAATTTTAACTGTCACTCTGAATTAGGCCTTTGTTATATCTCAGATCTGATTAAAATAGAGCCAGTGCTGTTATGGCACAGACTCTGGACTCAAGAGCCAACACATTTAAACAGAGACGTTCTAACAGACATTTTGAAATTAGAAGGTGCTACTAAAATACCTTGGGTGAAGTATGTTTTTAACTTCCTGAAAGATATTGGGAGAGAGGAATATTTCTCGAATCCCTTGGATATCTCATGAAATTTCACGAAAAGATTTGAAGAAGGAGTGTTTAGCCCTCTTAGATTTCCACCGGGTTGCTGCGGAGGTCTTAAAACCTTCTGTTCAGCAGCACCAACTGGTTTTAGCAACTTTTAAGATTCAGCCCTATCTAATCTATGTAACTAATAACTATGAACGTTTTTTACTCTCACGCTTCAGATTTAATATCTTCCACAGATTGGTCAGTTTTCCTACGATCAATAACTGGACGCACGATCTACCTTGTTGCCCTTGCGATAATGTCTCCCCCCAGAGTACCATCCATGTATCCTATTTTGTAAGTTGTATCATGAAATGAGGAAAAATGTTCTATTGCCTTTTTTATGCAAGCATTACATAATCATGTATCTGTAGCAACAACAACTTTGTACCTAAAGAATGTGATGACCATCAGGAAACGTATGACTACATAACCGCACTTTAAAACTGTAATTGTTTCGTTTATGAATCTAATGAATTATTGTATTTTTATATTCTTTTTTTAACACTGTAATCTGTAATTTTTTACCTGTACTTTTATGATTGCATACAACAATCGAATAAAGATATTTTGAATTTTGAATTAAAAAAAAGTCACACGAGACACCACATTTCACTACAAAAGAGTAATTTCACAATTTTGTGGAATTTTCATGAAATTTCACGAAAAACCCCTTACAAAAATTGAAACAAGCTACATCCAAAAAAAGGCATGAGATGCTAATGAGTCCAGACAGATCCTACCTTTGAGGATTGGAGCTCTCCAAAATCCGTCTAATAAAAGGGGAAAATATAATGTTTTAGGTAGAACTAAAATTCTTCTGAACAGACCGCCATGGTAAGAACGAAATAAGAGAGCATGAAAGGGCCTGGAGCTGCTCCTAGAGTGGAGCCCACCAGGGGCGGACTTAGGCTGCAAGCTGTGCAACTGCACAGGGCCGCCAAACCCCAGGGGCCGCTACGCCAATATATATCCTTAATATAATAATCCTCTGAGGATGGATACATATTTGCGTGGAAGCCCCTGGCAGGGATTTGGTGGCCTCCAGCTCTGTTCCACTTCCAAACACCCTGACCCCCCCCTCTTCACTGGCCTCCGCGCCTGCGTTTCTCCGGGGGCCCCATACCTACGCTCCCTGCCCAGGGCCGCCATGAACCTAGAGCCGCCCCTGAGCCCACCACAGGCAGCTTAGTTTAGTGGTCACAGCATTAGATCTCATTGACTCCCAAATAAGACAGTCATGCACTTTCTTGAGAGACACCTGTAGGCACGCTTGTCCCTCTGAGTGAAGCGGGCATAAGTAGCCAAGATTTGAACAGGAACCAGAGATGTACAGGTCCTTCATACTGTGAAAACAAGCAGAACCTATTGTAGCAGGTGACTGCCAGTTAAACATAGTTCGAATGAGTGAATGCATGACCAGTGATATCCTCGGCATAACCACTGTCAGTTCAATTCAGTTCAGTTCATAAATCTTTATTCGAATTCCAAGAATTCATAAAAGCACATACACAATTTACATAACTATTATGAAATCCGTTTCCACTGTCAATAAGCGCCCCCACCTCATGGCAAACGTGTGACAACTAAAGGTCATCGGGTAAGTGTGACAACCAAAGGTCATCGGGTAAGTGTGACAACTAAGGTCATCGGGTAAGTGTGACAACTAAAGGTCATTGGGTAAGTGTAACAACTAAAGGTCATTGGGTAAGTGTGATAACTAAAGGTCATCGGATAAGTGTGACAACTAAAGTTTATCGGGTAAGCGTGACAACTAAAGATCTTCGGGTAAGTATAACAACTAAAGGTCATCGGTAAGTGTGACAACTAAAGGTCATCGGATAAGTGTGACAAGTAAAGTTCATTGGTTAGTGTGACACCTAAAGTTCATCGGGTAAGTGTGACAACTAAAGGCCATTGGGTAAGTGTGACAACCAAAGGTCATCGGGTAAGTGTGACAACTAAAGTTCATCGGGTAAGTGTGACAACTAAAGGCCATCGGGTAAGTGTGACAACTAAAGGCCATCGGGTAAGTGTGACAACCTAAGGTCATCGGGTAAGTGTGACAACTAAAGTTCATCAGGTAAGTGTGACAACTAAAGTTCATCGGGTAAGTGTGACAACCAAAGGTCATCAGGTAAGTGTGACAACCAAGGTCATCGTGTGGAAAAGTAAATTTTGCCATGTTCTGTGTCCCTACGCCTCATCCATCATATGTTATGTGTGCATGACCAATATGCATATGTTATTCCCCATGTCTGTTTAATGACGCAATTACAGTTGTGTCCACCTTTAGTATGCTAGTTTCCAGTCCTCGTGAATACTACGAATATCAGGCCTATGTAAAGTAATGTTGCCACGTTTCTTAGTGTGCACGTTATTCCATTATAAAGTCCCCGTTTCTAGGCCTCAAAAGGGCCCGGACATCAGATTCAGCTCCTGTCTCCTGAAAGCCTCGCTGAGGAGCGATACAGCCCCCACCTGTATCCTCGACCCTTCACTTACTTCCTGCCTCGCAGTGCCCGGTGCAGCCCGGCTCTGCCTCTGAGTCTGCCAAAAGTATGTTATAGTTCCAGTTATCAGTTCAGTCCTCCTTCTTCTGCATTCCTAAGCTACTGAACTGCATCAATAGTTTCCGTCATTGTCTAGCCTTCTCGTCTCCACGTTAGAGAAATACTGTATTAATGGTCATTTAATATTCCTCATCACGTATTTCATGTAGAATAATGCATGGTCCAGTCTTAGAATCAAGTTAGCTTTTCCCCTCATGACTTCTAGTTTATATCAACATGTTCCCTAAACATCAGATACCAGATAGGGTTTAGGTACATGTCGCTCCGACCCTCCAGACTCTAGTCTCTGCTCCTAGCACAGAGTTCGTAGCCCCCAGCTTCTCCTAGTAATACGTCATTGCCAGTTTTCGCGCACCATTAGGTTAGAGGTCCCGGCTCCTTAGGTAGCCCCCTCCAATGTTTCCGCCCATTTCATGACATATTCTGTTACGTTTGCACCACATGTCTATGTATACTCCCAGTTACACCTACTTTTACTGTTATCTCTCGCGACTGCTACGCGTCACGCCTTCTGCTCCACCCACTGTTACGCCTACTGCAATGTAATGCTATGTGTTTGCGCTATGTATATAAGTCAATGTATTGTTATTAAAAGTTAGCGCGCTCATCCCAGATCAAGCCCCGGCAGCTGCTGGGCCCCAGTTGTCCTGCTGGGCCCTGTTACCTCTGTTCCTATGCAGGTTGTCCTGATCCTGTCCTTATGCTGTAATAAACCTGCAGAAACTCCTACTACCTCGAATCTTGACTCTTATTTTATTGAGCTATCTGTTACTCATTCATTCATCCAAAAATAGATCCGGTATTATTTATTTATATACCACATAATGGCGCCCGAATAGGGACTTGCCCTTTCCCCACGCGTCGGTGAAGCCACGCCGACCCCCTGACCCTCTGCAGTCGTGACGGAACCATACCGTGCACTGGCAGATATTTCTGCTCCAAGTATCCCTCAGGCCCACGGAGGAGACGGAGGAGGCGGTCCAGCATCCAAACGAGACGGTGGAGGAACGCGGCGAGTCCCGACCAGAGCCCAAGCCGAGAGTCCAAGGTCCGAGGTATCCGGAGGCCCACCTGTAACTGAAGTCCGAAGTTCGTCGTCCGTCGTCCAGTCCAGTCCGAGGCCTTCCGTTCCGTGCTGCCCGGTGAGTACCATTGCTGGGGTAGTATCTAGACAGGACCAATCTAAATTGACTCCTGGTCCGTGGGTTGGTGGTGCCCAGACTCACAAACGAAGTGTTCACCTAGGTGGATACGGGTCTTGATGCGTCCCTTTCATGGGACCGGTATGTTCCGTACTGTTATAGCAGTGCATCCAGTAACTCTAGTCTGTTCCGTTCTCGAGAAATTCTGTTCTGTTTCTGTTCTCAGTATTTCAGGTAATATTCTGTTCGAACTGTTATTTATAAATGTTCTTTATGTATTTTAATGTTGTGGTATGAGTGTGATGTGATTTTGTGTTTTCATTGTGTATTGTATTGTGTCTAGATTACAGTTCAGTCATGCCGCTCTTTTCCAAGTTACGTCAGATAAAAACTAGAAAGGGTCTGTTAGAGGAAGCGGTTCCTGTCCCACCTAGGGACAGTCCAGGTCATTTTATGTATCAGAAACATGGCATAAGCGCCATATTGTATCTAGATTTATGGGTAGAGTATACCAAACAGTTAGAAGAAAAGTATAGATGGCCCGTATCGGGTACATGGGATGCCGAATGTATCATGCGAGTAGAAGAAGCATTATGGAAAAAGAAAGCCAGACAGTCACAGAAAGATGCCATCGAGTTATGGCGCAAGGAAGCTCATAGAAGAACGGAAAAGGAAGTCAGAAAGTCAGAGTTAAGTAGAGAATCCCAAGAACGAGCCCAAGAAAGAGAATTAATCGAGATAGGTGAACGAGTCAAAGCCGAACAGTCAGACAGAGAGAGGCATGCCCTCATTAAGGGTATGTATCCTCTGCTTGCCGAAGGCTTGCCAAAAGCAACCCCAGAGGCATCCAGTAATTTCCCGCCACCATTAATTCCGACCAAGCTACGTCACAAACCGACCGCAGCTGATATTTTTATTTCGTCCTACTTGGACGACACAGTCCCAGAATATGCAAATCCTGTTCGCGCTCCGCCAGTCCCTGTAAATCAGGCACTTCCCGCTCTTCCAGACACCGGAGTACCTGCTACGGTACCCCCGGTCCAGCCAGCATTTCAACTTCCCGCTCCGCCACGAAGAATGTCAGTCGACGATTCTAGTCTAGGGGCCGCAGGAGGAGGTCCTCCTCAAACCCCGCCGCCACACAAGCGTTTAACGTTAGCCGAATTACATGCACAAGCATCACAGCGTACGCCTAGATATCAGTCTGTTGCAGAAATAAGAAAATCCCTTGCCGAATGTTGCTATGATCCAGTCCCAGGCGAGGATAATATGGTTTTATATTCATTCCGCGTAAGAAAAGTGACCAAGTATCTAGTCACCTTACCGAATATGAAAGAAGATCTAGACAGAATATATCGTTTCATCCGTACAGGGGATGATCCAGAAAGTATTGGCGAGATTATGTCTCAAAGAAAAGCCGAGATTCAGCTCATGATATTAAAGTTCCTGATCAATTGTCTGATAAGAGAACAAGATTACCCGTCTAAAGATTCCGCCGAAATGAGAATCCTGACAAGGTGGAGTGATAATATAGCCGAGGGTAAGCACAAGACCGTCGGTGCCATGGAGAGTATGTACAAGAAAATCCGTAAAGAAATAATAAAGATACACGAACAGCGTAAAGCAGCACAAGTAAGCGAGAAAGAAAGTATCTCTGATCCTGAAGAGGAAGAGAACGAGAATCCCGCCAGAATAGCGTATGTAGGAAAATCTAGATTTCCAGATCGCCATTTACGCCTAGAACGCAAGTCTATTTTCCATCATCAAGCACCAGAACAAGGTTCTCTAGAACAAGTATTTCAAGCTACCGACCACATCCTGAAATCACGAATCGGTTATAGTGAGTTAAGTACTATGCATGAACAAGAACTAGTCCGATCAGCAGTCCGATGGATTACTGATTCTACCACGTTTCCAGACGAAATAGTGGCACAAATGTTTCTGAAACTGCCCCCAGCCGAGCAACGACTGGTGGGTATGTATATGATCCAGCACCTCATTACTCTGTATGAGGGCCAACATTCTGATCCAGGCCCGTTACACGATATCCTGAACGAGTTACTCCAGTATAGATGGAGAGGTCTAGGTACCGATTTAATCAGTGTCATTCTAGAACAGCGTCACAAATATAGAACGTTCCTGAACCCGCATTTTGTTCATGTCTCACCCCCAGAAAGTAAACCATTCTACATAGACAGACAGAATCCGTTACGAGAAGTCCACCCAGTCCAAGGGGCGGGTGGCGTAATGCAACGAGTGTTTGTATACACTCCGATTTCAAAGATGGAACTTCTTGAAATGAAGAAATTAATTCCCTGTCATGACAAAGATCCAGCAGGGTTCCATAGAGAATTAAAAGACATGCTCCGTATGGGAGAATACACTTACCCAGATATCATTAAAATGTTAAAAGTCCTGTTACCCGCAGGGGTGTATGAAAAGCTAAAGGAAAAAGAATGGGAGGTGGGAGAGAAAAAGATCGATTGGACAGCTCTAGAAGCTGAAGACAAGGCACGAGTACCAGGTACCGGTCTTGGAGATAAATGTAGAGAATTACCAGAATTATTGATTCAAGTTTTACCCCGATTATTGACAACGAGAAAAGAAGATTGGGATGCAATCTCAGCCTGTAAACAGAAACAAGATGAAGATATTAGTGATTTTTATTCTAGATTTGAAAAATGTTTCAGTATCAACAGTGGTCTCAAGACAAGTAGTGAGTCATACCCTCATCTTTTCGTTACCAAATTAGTCGAGAATTCAAGCCCACAAATTAAAAATCGAGTTTTGAAAGTCGAAAGCACCTGGCAAGCAAATACCCCGTCCCAGATGCTCCAGATGCTTCAGTATCACCAGAATAGAATTAGAGAAGAGCAAGAACACGAAAGAAAACGTATGAAAGACACGAAAATGAAAGTGCTAGTTGCACAATCTGTTCCTCAAGACAGTCAGAAGAGGGGTCCGAATCAAGCCAGTCATCCTGCAGCTCCCGTTAAAGGGAATTGCAATTATTGTAAACAGCCAGGTCATTTTATAAATGAGTGTGCAGTTCTGAAACATAACATAGCTACTGGTAAGACTAAAGAAAGACCACGTCCGCCTAGACAAGAACAAGTTTCACAGATTCCTCAGTCACAGAATGCACCGCAGACAGTTACAGTACCGCAGCCTATTGCTGCAACACAACACGTTACATCGCAGATGTACCAGTATGCACAGTCCGAGTATCCAGAGTATCAGCCATATTCATGAAACAGCCTAGAGAGGGAGGTAGGCTTGCCTCTCATCGAGATACCTGTAGATCAAGAAGGTCCCTATGTTCACAGTCAAGTATTAGGGAAAGACAGAAAGTTTTTGATCGATACAGGGGCAAGTAGGACCACAATTAGTCACGCCGAAGTTCCAGGGGCTCCGCTCTCAGGCTCAAGAAATGTTTCCCTTGGATTTTCAGGAAAGCCAATAGTTAACGAGATATCAAAGCCAGTCACTCTAGAAGTAGGTCCATTGTCCCGCACTACTGATCTGTTACTTACTAAGTCATGTCCAGAAAACCTATTAGGCATTAAGACACTGAAAGAGTTAGGTGCAGTCATATGCTGTTCCCCAGAGGGAATACGTCTGTTCCTACGTGACTTTAAGGGTCACTATGTATTACGAGATTTTGATTCAAGATTGTCTAATGTTCCACAGCACTTATGGGCGCAAGGTCCAACTGATGTAGGTTACATGCAAATCACACCCCATCGTGTGACTCTCAAACCAGGTGTAGTGTTACCCCGAATCAGACAGTACAGATTGCCACCTGAGGCTGTAGCAGCCTTTTCCAAAATTATTGACGAGCTCATTGTTCAAGGAGTAGTTGTAGAAACTGACTCCAATGTATGCAATTCTCCGATCATTCCAGTCATGAAACGTACTGATCCAAATGCACCCCCAGTATATCGATTAGTGATTGATTTACGAGAGCTTAACAAATGTATTATTCCTCAGTACCCAGTTGTCCCAGACATCTCTTCCCT
This sequence comes from Lissotriton helveticus, assembly GCF_964261635.1. Classification (NCBI taxonomy): domain Eukaryota; kingdom Metazoa; phylum Chordata; class Amphibia; order Caudata; family Salamandridae; genus Lissotriton; species Lissotriton helveticus. The sequence continues at coordinate 206,877,110 of NC_136063.1, read as the reverse complement.
GTTAACAGCCATTGATTCCGAAGCCACGTTTTTCACTGTCATAGACCTCAAGAATGCATTTTTTAGTGTTCCAATTCATCCAGACAGCCAGTTTCTTTTCGGATTTTGTTTAAATGGAAGGAGCTATATGTTCACACGCGCTCCTCAAGGTTTCACAGAAAGTCCTAGTATTTACAGTCAAGCACTCAAGAGACAACTAGACAACATTCACATGCCAACTGACACTGCCCTACTCCAGTATGTCGATGATCTACTGATCACAGCCCGTTCTGAACGTGACTGCGAACGAGCGTCACTTACAGTTTTGTATTTTCTAGCCGAGATGGGGCACAAGGTGTCACCTTCGAAGCTTCAATTCTGTGTCCAGCAAGTGGTATACTTAGGACACTTGCTGTCCAAGAGGGGTAGGCAGTTGACACCAGACCGTATCCAGTTAATAGCGAGTCTTCCCCAGCCCAGAACCCAGAAGGAGGTACGTGCCTTTATCGGCCTTACTTCTTATTGTAGACAATGGATTCCCCAGTATGCATTCCTAGCCAAGCCACTGATACAGTTAACGACACAGGAGGCAGCCGTATCGACTGTCCTCCCTTGGACATCTGACCATACACTTAGTTTCAACGAGTTAAAGAAAGCCCTATGTCAAGCTCCAGTTCTAGCTACACCGAACTACAGTAAGCCTTTTACACTTTTCGTTACTGAACGTGAAGGTACAGCATTATCTGTTCTCACACAAGATCAAGCAGGACAATACAAGCCCTGTGCTTATTTTTCGAGCACATTAGATCCAGTCGCCCAGGCGTTGCCTGCGTGCCTCAAGTCAGTTGCAGCCACAGCACTAGCTATCAGACAAAGTGATTCCATAGTTTTAGGACACTCCCTGACAGTACAAGTTCCACATTCAGTAGAAGTTCTTTTGAACCGAACACAAACACAGCACTTGACAATTGCACGTTTAACAGGTTATGAATTGACACTGTTCCAGCCACACATAGATATTAGACGCTGCAACGTTCTGAATCCTGCTACACTGTTACCATCAGTTAATTCAAATCCAGACCCACATGATTGTGTGGAAGTAGTTAATATTACGACAAAGCCAAGACAAGACCTGACGGACATTCCATTACCAGATCCTGACCTGACACTTTATGTGGATGGATCATGTATGAGAACTAGTACAGGAGAACTAGTCGCCGCGTATGCAGTGACTACTGACACCGAAGTTATTGAAACACACCGTATTGATACCCTGTCCGCTCAAGCAGCAGAGCTAGTCGCTCTGACACAAGCCTGTATACACGCCAAGAACCTGAAAGTTAATGTTTACACAGATTCACGTTACGCATTTGGAGTTGTACACGACTTCGGAGTGCTCTGGCAGGAGAGAGGTTTCATGACTTCTCATGGAACCAAGATTCAGCATGGTCTCCTTATTCAAGCCCTGTTAGATGCCATACATTTACCGACATCGATTGCTATCATGAAGTGCAAAGCACATACGAAAGTTACTGACATTATTTCCCAAGGTAATGATCTAGCAGACCGCACAGCCAAGCTTACAGCACAGACTCCAGACATTCCAGTTAATCAGACACATACTCCAGATCCGATTACATGCATGACAGTTAAGGACCCTACACAAGACGTCATAGATATACAGTTACATGCTACTCCTGAAGAAATCAAGAAATGGTCTGAACAAGGAGGGGTCCAGACAGATCAAGGATGGTTAACGAAGGGTAGAGCCACATGGTTTCTCCCCGACTCTATGGTTCAAGTCATTATCAATACCGCACATAGTCCAGCACATTTAGGAGAAAAAGCTATGTTAGACAGTATCCAGAGCATATGGTTCAACAAGCATTTACGAGCTGCAGCCAAGCAGAAAGTCCGTACCTGTATGATATGTTGTCAGTTTAATCCAGGTAAAAGTGTCCCGGTGGAACAAGGTGGTTTCCAGCCCCCTGACCACCCTTTTGAGGTCCTCCAGATGGATTATATTCAGATGGAGCGATGTCGAGGTTTCAAGTATGTCCTTGTAGTTGTATGCGCTTTGTCCAGGTGGACAGAAGCATATCCAGTCCCAGATTACACAGCCGCGACCACTGCCAAACAGTTGGTTCGTGAGTTTTTCCCTAGATATGGACTCCCTAGAGTCGTATATTCTGATAATGGCCAGCCATTCTCATCTGAACTGATGAAGCACGTTTCCCTGTTGTTAGGGTACCAGTGGAAGTTTCATTGTGTACGCCATCCTGAAGCAGCCGGTCTGGTCGAGAGACATAATCAGACCCTGAAAATCCGTATTGCCAAAGTTTGTAAAGAAAAAGGTGTGGACTGGCTAGTAGCTCTGCCAGTCGCCCTGTTTTATATGCGCATGGTCGCACATTCTAGATCAGGTCTGTCCCCGTATGAGGTCGTATTCGGCCGCCCCCCTAACATGTGGGGTACTCCTAGACCCCGAAGTATTACCGATGTTTCATGTAATATGCTGACAGATTACCTAGCTTCCTTGATGTCTGCCCTCAACTCATGTCGTTCACAGGTTGCCGCCGCCTTTCCAGACAATACCGAGGTGGCACCACATGAAATCGTTCCAGGCTCCCTAGTGATGATCAGAAATTTTGACAGATCAAGTCCGCTGGAACCACGTTGGAAGGAGCCACGTCAGGTCCTTTTGACCACCCGTACTGCCGTCAAGTTGGAAGGCAGAAAAGGATGGATCCACCTTTCTCATATTAAACTTTTCAATGGATTGAAACCGGTTTCTAAAAACATTTCCAAGGATTCCCAGGATTCGAAAGACTGCCAAAACATTGTTTTAAAGGACTGTCCCGCAAAAGACATTATTACAACCCCTCCCTTGTTAGAGAAAACTCCGCAACAGGAGTATAAGTTAAAGCTCAGGTCTAGTAAAATAAGTCAGTCAGTTTGATTGTATAAGTCCTCCCCTAGGTGAAACGGTTAGACTGTTTCTGACATGTATAAAATAGACCCCCATAGTGAGAGAGTCAGTCGAAGTTCAATTCAATGTATCGTTTTTCTGAGTTTCATATTATTCATCAGCATTATGATTTCCTGCACCAGCTATGCATTCTATCTGTATTTTCCAGTTCCTCATGTAAATATGTCTGCTAATGCTACAGTAGAGCACACGTTTAGTGATCTGCCTCCTCACGAATATTCTTACCGCCTTGCTATGCGCAACAACACATTTATCCGTATGTTACATTATTCACACCAGACCAGCAATGCCACTAATTGTTGGGTGTGTGGTCGACTCCCCCCTTTCCAGACACCGAAGGGAGTTCTGCCACTCTTTCCTTATCCATTCTCACACAATGGTTCGTGTGGAGCATGGTCCACGTTAACGTCATCCGCAACAGATATGTCTTTTCTTAACAGTACATGTTTTTCAGACAAGCAAGGTTTCCCCCACAGAACAGGTTTAGATCTAGAAAATGAAGTATATGATTTAGGTAATTATTCGTCGAATTTCATGGTCCTGAATGTTCAGTCTGATACTACTCCAGACTTACCTGCTATTTCAGTACTACCAGTCAAAGGCGAATTATGTGTCCGTAGTTATGGTTCCATACATATAGGTCATAGTGAATGTACTACTGTTATCAAGTATAGTGACAGTGGGAAATCTGTTTTCAAAGCTTCACGTCATTCTTATTTTATTTGTGGTCAAACTGCATATGTTCGTCTGCCCCTCGATTGGGAGGGAACCTGTTACATTGCTTTCCTACTGCCACCTGTTTTCCTAGCCCCATCTGATTATCACAGAAACACACATCTAGTACACATTAGACATAGAAGGGAGTCCCCAATTGTCGATTATACTGAAACTACTCTAGAACAGTATACAGATTTCAATAAAGGTTTCTTCTTCTTTGTAGGACCTGTCCAGAATAGTAAACTGATCCGTAGGTTAACAAGAACCCTTGAAGCTGTAGTAAATGAGACTGCCTCTGCTCTAGGTAACTTAACCGAAGAACAATCTGCTATGAGATTTGTCGTTTTGCAAAATCGTCTCGTCCTTGACGTCATACTGGCCGATAGGGGCGGGGCCTGTAGAGTCATCGGATCTAGTTGCTGCATTTTCATTCCAAATAACGCACCGTCTGTTTATTCAGCTATAACCAGACTCCATAAAATTGCCCATCTGTTACACCAAGATCCAGGCACCTGGACATGGTCCGGTTGGTTCTGGAATATAATTTCCGCATGGGGATGGAAAGTCCTGTCCTTTCTAGGTATTGCAGTAGCGATCATATTTAGCTGCTGCCTCTGTATACAATGTGGCCCTGCGATTTGCAGCATGTGTGCTACCTCTTGTATTCCTAGTCCTAAGCCCCGTTCTAAATCCCGTTCCAAGACAATTCGAGACGAGCAAATGATACTGTATGAAATGATAGATGGTATCATGAAAATTGATGTTTCCTGATGGAAACGTAGTGACAAGGAGGGAATGTGGAAAAGTAAATTTTGCCATGTTCTGTGTCCCTACGCCTCATCCATCATATGTTATGTGTGCATGACCAATATGCATATGTTATTCCCCATGTCTGTTTAATGACGCAATTACAGTTGTGTCCACCTTTAGTATGCTAGTTTCCAGTCCTCGTGAATACTACGAATATCAGGCCTATGTAAAGTAATGTTGCCACGTTTCTTAGTGTGCACGTTATTCCATTATAAAGTCCCCGTTTCTAGGCCTCAAAAGGGCCCGGACATCAGATTCAGCTCCTGTCTCCTGAAAGCCTCGCTGAGGAGCGATACAGCCCCCACCTGTATCCTCGACCCTTCACTTACTTCCTGCCTCGCAGTGCCCGGTGCAGCCCGGCTCTGCCTCGGAGTCTGCCAAAAGTATGTTATAGTTCCAGTTATCAGTTCAGTCCTCCTTCTTCTGCATTCCTAAGCTACTGAACTGCATCAATAGTTTCCGTCATTGTCTAGCCTTCTCGTCTCCACGTTAGAGAAATACTGTATTAATGGTCATTTAATATTCCTCATCACGTATTTCATGTAGAATAATGCATGGTCCAGTCTTAGAATCAAGTTAGCTTTTCCCCTCATGACTTCTAGTTTATATCAACATGTTCCCTAAACATCAGATACCAGATAGGGTTTAGGTACATGTCGCTCCGACCCTCCAGACTCTAGTCTCTGCTCCTAGCACAGAGTTCGTAGCCCCCAGCTTCTCCTAGTAATACGTCATTGCCAGTTTTCGCGCACCATTAGGTTAGAGGTCCCGGCTCCTTAGGTAGCCCCCTCCAATGTTTCCGCCCATTTCATGACATATTCTGTTACGTTTGCACCACATGTCTATGTATACTCCCAGTTACACCTACTTTTACTGTTATCTCTCGCGACTGCTACGCGTCACGCCTTCTGCTCCACCCACTGTTACGCCTACTGCAATGTAATGCTATGTGTTTGCGCTATGTATATAAGTCAATGTATTGTTATTAAAAGTTAGCGCGCTCATCCCAGATCAAGCCCCGGCAGCTGCTGGGCCCCAGTTGTCCTGCTGGGCCCTGTTACCTCTGTTCCTATGCAGGTTGTCCTGATCCTGTCCTTATGCTGTAATAAACCTGCAGAAACTCCTACTACCTCGAATCTTGACTCTTATTTTATTGAGCTATCTGTTACTCATTCATTCATCCAAAAATAGATCCGGTATTATTTATTTATATACCACAATCGGTTAAGTGTGACAACTAAGGTCATCGGGTAAGTGTGACAACTAAAGGTCATCGAGTAAGTATGACAACTAAAGTTTATTGGGTAAGTGTGACAACTAAAGTTTATGGGGTAAGTGTAACAACTCAAGGCCATCGGGTAAGTGTAACTACTAAAGGTCATTGGGTAAGTGTAACAACTAAAGGTCATCGGGTAAGTGTGATAACTAATGGTCATCGGATAAGTGTGACAACTAAAGTTTATCAGGTAAGCGTGACAACTAAAGATCTTCGGGTAAGTATAACAACTAAAGGTCATCCGGTAAGTGTGACAACTAAAGGTCATCGGTTAAGTGTGACAACTAAAGTTCATCGGGTAAACATCTCACCTAAAGTAGAAGTAGTGGTAGAGAGAGGCAAGGAAAACTATCCCGTCAAGTCTGGTGGCTCGGTGGACTGATGAGGAAGACTGTGTTCGACATTATGCTCATACGTTCAAATGTGACTGGGTCTATTAAGCCGTTCATCCTACTGAGGTTGATAAAATAAGTAACACTAAGTTGGGGAACAATGGCATCTTTAGTTATTCTGTGCCAAGAGGCCCAAGGGTGGTGAATGTGTGTACACATTCCTACTATGATACGTTAATTTTCTGGCAACTCTACTTGAAACCATTTGGCAGTTTAGTTTGCCAATTAAATGTTTTTTCACACGAAGGGGCACAGCAGCCTAGTTACTAGTATACGTGGGTGAGCCACTGGTGGCTCAAGCTTAGCTCAAGGTCCACTTGGACCTTTGAACCAAAAACAAGGCAAGCCTTTATGTGGTTTCTGCCTCTTGCCTCACTCACCATGGTCCCACCTCACTATTACTGCGAGCTGCGCCCTTTTAGTTTAGAACCCTTATAAGAGAGAAGAGGTAGATCATCAATGAATTAATGACTTAGGGTCTCATTACGAGTTATGCGGTACGGGAGCTGGACCGCCCCGCACCGCACCACCAAACCCGTGTTCGAAACGTCTACCAGATCAGTACTGGGGTGCATGCACACAGGGGGGCACATGTTGTGCCACCTGTGTGCATCCACATGGCGTGAGGCACCAGGGGGCCTTATACGGCCTCCTTTGTTTCCCCTCCTTCACGGTTTTCATGGCGGGCTCACCGCCATGAAAACCGTGACGGAGTGGAAACTCAACCCACGGCAGTTCCGCCAAGCATATTGCGGCCTAAAGACCACCGCACAACTGCCAGGGAATGGCTGATCCCTGGTGGATGCAGCGGTCCCTGGGCAGCCCGACCACCCGAGTCGTAATAGGGCGGTTGCGAGACTGCCACCGTGAGTCTGGCGGTCCAGGGAACGCTAGGTTCATAATAAGGCCCAAAGTATTCTTTGATGTAAAACGGGAGAGAGAAGGAGATACCTGTATGGAAGCTGAATTGAGCAATGTAAAATCAGGAAACCTGGGATCAAGGCCTGCATCCCCACTTGAAGGAACTGTGTAATCAGAGGTGGGTACTTTATTTCCCTTTGCTACCTTTTCCATTATCATAGCATTTGTGAGAACCTTGGCATACATCAGTTCACTATGTCTGCTGTACAACAATCTTGTATGCATAGGTTTTAATAAACCATAATGTTGCTCCATCTATAATAACCACTTCGGGAAAATACAGGGTATGCATAATAACTGAGTTGCCTCTTGGTTCACTAACGGCGGCATTGCCAGGGCGCTGGGGTAGGGGAGGGGCATGAATGTTTGTAAGTTCATGTTTATAAACAATCACTACTGATAAATGCCTCTCAATGCAATGATTGAATCTAATGTACTAAAGGTAAACTCCCCCGCATGTAAAGAAAATATATCCTTTTTAATTCTGAAGAATCTTTACCATATTTTTAAATTACGGTTTTTACACGATTTCCATGCCAAGGTTGATTGCTGGCTCGTGGTAATATGGCTCTCAGAACTAAGGCAGAGCATTGGTTCTGTGCTCTCCCTATTAATCTGCAGCAGGGCCGGACTGGGAACCACAACCGGCCCTGGCAACTGGAGGGGGGCTGGGGGGGGAGGTGCCGCCGAGCTCTTTGCCAGGGCCGGTTTTCAGCCGATTTTGGTACAGGGCCGATTTTGCAGCTATGCAACAAAACCGCCCCCACCCGTGCAGCGCACCGAGGGATTGCCCGGTGCCGGCTATGGCCAGTCCGGCCCTGATCTGCAGGCTTGCCCACCATTACTCAATTGTTGGAGACGTTGCGCGTCACAATAATGCATGTGACTTGTAACATTTAATACAGAGACATTGTGCAAGTATTAGCATAATCATCGAAAAATAGGCGAGAAAAAATGCTACCGCACCACACACTGGTAAGCACCACTTTATTCACAGAAACCTGACCTCACTATGTTTTCTGGTCTGAAACATTTTCTGTTTTCCTTGAGACCGTCCCTGTTATGGCGTCTGACTAAATGCTGCCATGACCCTTGGCAGACACCAAGGCTCCAACCAGGTGCTTGCACGGGCATGTCCTCCTCTCTCCAGTCCTCATCTTTTCCAACATCACGTCCAGGGCCCCAGCTAACCTACTTAACCAATCCTGGTTAAGTATCCTGGTGCTTCTCTCAGCATGAGAGAAGCACCAGGATTGGAGGGAATGGTCAAGCAGGATAAGTGTTCACAGGGAAATATGTTTTGCATGTGAAGTGAAAAAGTAAATGTTTGTGACAAAGCAGGAATAGACCAACTGTAACAACTGTGAGAGTTTAACACCGAAGACAATTTGGGGCAGAGAAGTATATTGGGACTGTGCATTACCACGTTTCCTGGAGCATCCCGTTGAGGTTGAGATCTGATAATCACACCCAGAGGTTTAAGATTTCTTTGTGCAATGGACGCAAAGTGGATCACCAAGATACACAATCGTCTGAAGCACTGTCCTCCCAGGCTTCCATGTTTAAAAGTCAACAATGCACACTGCAGGGAGAAGCCCACACCCCCCTCCAGGCTGTCACTCTTCGGTGCACTGAATTCGCAGTAAAGGCCGAATTAAAACAAGAGTCTGTGAATGTGCGCCTCCAATGCAGATGTTTATCAGCCTCAATCTGCATGCACGTGTCCAAGGAGTTCTGTTAGGCAAATATTCTCCTCTGAAGTGTAAAACAGGTCCCTGTTCTACGTTTGCTTAACAAACATTATGCCTAATTGAAGGCGTGCGCGCGGATCACTCTCTTTTATCTCTGCCAAATGAACTTTCTCACTGCATGGCTTACAACTCTCAGCCTCTTTAAGCTGTTTAATATTTGAGTTTTAATCTCATCTGTGAATTGAGCGAGACAGGCCTTAAGGCAACGAGAAAACCTTCACTACAAATTACTCAGTATCTTGTTAGTGTGGATACAATCCAACTTCTTGGTTGACCCCAGGAGGATATCTTGGGAAGGTGATACAGATCTGAGCTACAGTTTAACAAAAAAAGATATATGGAAAACGCAAAGGCCCAATGTGTTAATTCCTGGTTCCCGAATGCAAGGGTTTCAACATCTAGTCTTTCTTCCATTTCAAGCCTCTTCCTTATGCCTCCTTCACTTGTGGTCTCTTTCTGTCTGCTTTCTCCCTTTGAGCCTGTATTCTTATTTCAGTGTCACTTTTTCTTTCCCCCTTTTCTGCCTTTCTCTCTCTTGCTCTGGGTAACAATTTTATTGAGAAAAGTAGGTGTGTTGTACCTCTCTCCAAAAATGTATGCTGATGCCCATCAGCAGCACAAATTAAGCACTGGATCTATGTTCATTAACGACTTAGCTTTGATCTGGACTTTTGCAAAAGACAGCACAGATAATGGCTGTTGGCCAATGGCAGGACAGGGGCTGTGTCACCTTAAATGCTCTATACCCGGTGGGTCGTTTTATTACTCTGCAAGACGCAATAGAAACGTTCCAACTGGGGAGAGGGCAACTTCTTCCGTACACCAAGCTAGAGGTCCTTGCGCAGGAGATATGGGCGAAGTTACCCTAGGCCACTGCGCCTAAACAGATGCTCGTTGCACTCCTGACGCTGGCGAGGGGACCGACACGCATCACTCACATATACCAAGTCCTCCAATCAGATAGGCTTAGATATCCCCTCAAGACCAAAGAGACATGGCAACAAGTGAGCGATTTCCCTTTCACAGCTGAGGAGTGGACTAGGATCCATAAGGGGGTGCGGGAAGAGTCAGCTACAAGGATGTCATTTAGGGGTCGCAGCTGAGACCCCTGTCTTGCCCCCACTGCTTTTGCGACCCTTGGCCTCAGTTGGCAAAATAAGTGCCTGGAACACAGGGACAGCTCTTCCTAATGGATGCTAGTCGGAGCTCAACTTGCCTGGTTTCTGTCAATTTTTCGTATTATACAAATAGTGAATAATATTATTCACTATAAGTGTAACAAAAAAAGGAATACATTAGCTGAAAAATGACTATCTGGACACTAAGGTAAGTACAACATGCTGTTAAATGTATGTTGTATGAATGCTTGCTGGTAAAGGTATGTTTATGTGGGCAAGAGTGTGTGAATGTGTTAGTATGTGTAAGCATGTGGGTGTGAGTCAAAGTAAAGGTCAAATGGTGTGTGATGTTACTTCTGCTACTCATGGCATTTTGGTGAACTGACGTCCATGGGCAGCTAACGCACAATTTAAATGTATCCAATATAATGTTGCACACATTGCGTACCTCTCCCCAAACTCCTACACACCATCTACCCTGCCAGAGACCCCAGATGTGTGTGCTGCAGGAACATACCGGCAGACTTCTTTCATGTGATCTGGAACTATCCTATGATACTAGACTATTGGGAAGAGGTCTTAGGACATTTATATAGGGCCATGGGCTGGGTGATCCCTAGGAAGCTAAAACATTGCCTGCTGGGGATGGTGCCTACTAAGAAAATAAAAAAACTCAGCAGAACATTTGCGATACTTGGACTGACACTGGCCAAACGCCACATAGCCATTCGTTGGTTGAGCCCTAGGCCCCTCTTCGTGGTTGACTGGCTGCGTGATGTGAGGAAATGGGCTGGGGCAGAAGAAATTCATATGAAAACGATGAGACGGGATGGTAGTCTGGCTGATGATCTGTTAGTGTTGGAAGCCATGATAAGGGACCTGACCGCAGACAGCGTTGCGGTAACCCCTGCCATAGACTTGTTGAACTGACATCGCTGTGCTAGCACACCATAAGTCATATAAGCATTGGAGTGTGATTTTATATTACAGATTACAGCTTATATTACTTTGTGGGATGGAGGCACGGATGAATTGAAACATCGTGAATCTGTAAGCAAGACAGCAACTGACCTATAGTCCTCTCTTTTGTCAACAGGTCGTCTACCTGAGGGGACACGCTTCAGATACTTGCATAAGAAGTTGTGGGAAGGCATCAAGTGCAACTGCTTAATGCAGACATGGGTCCTGGGCTCACTGCGCCACTGGAATCAAGCTATCCTGGCTGAAGAGGGGAAACCGGTCCTAGGATGCTTGTTTCCGGTCCAGGGAGGACCTGGCTTGGCAGTTCGGGCTGGACTGTTCCCATGAGTCGGTTTGAGCTTCCATTCATATTCTATTTTTGCACTTAGAAAAAATGTTAGATAATCAATAAGTCAAACATAGAAAACCCACAAGCAAAATCTCAACAGAATTTGGAGTGAGCAACATGAGTGCCCTATGTGAGCACTGGAAATTTGGTTTTAAGAAGATCCACTTGACACAGAGGCACCAAGTGAAGGCAGTCTGTGAGAAGTCATGGTTGAATTTAATACGGGGAGAGGTAATTATGGGAAGAAACTTGGGATATGTTAACTGGAGCTACGCGGCGCAAAGACACACCACCATTTTGGAACTTTTTCAATAAATCTCCTTTTTCCTCCCGGTATGAAAGTTACTTGATGTAAACATACAGGCTGCCACCTTGGTGGAACATTTTTCCCTCTATGCATGGGGGTATCTCTGAAATTAATCCACTGACCTTAACTTTAGATGAGGTTGTCTCTGGGTCTCTTTAAGGATCCCCTATATCGTAAGGGGTTACTAGGCGCAGACTGTATCAACCAGAGCAGTTTACCACTGGGGGTGCAGGAGCTTAACCTTACATTTGGATCCAAAACTGATGACTAAGTAATGTAATGTAATGTATGTATACTTGTAAAGCGCACTATCACCTTTCAGGCATCCTGGCGCTGTATACCGCTGTGGAACCCTGTTGGCACCCCCAAGGTGAAACCAGGCCTCCTAGCGCTTTCGAGGCTGTTGTGGAGATTAAGCAAGCTATTGCCCAGAGTTGCAGAGTGGGACCCATGATTAGAGTAGGCACCGAGGTGAGAATTATCGAGTCCGTGGACATTGAGCCCAAGACCCTGCCGCGTCGGGAATTGAACCCTGGTCCCGGGCCAGATCTCTGCCTCAGGGTCTGCAGCTCTAATCGGTGAGCCACACTTCTCCTCTACATTCCGTTAGCCTCTGTCTCTGAGGGTAGCAAAGGCAGGCAGTATAAACCTTACTACGAGAGATGGTATGGGGACAGAGACTTTGCACTCAATGGTCATTGGGTGACAAGCAGTGGTGGCTCCTCCACTATGACAGAGGAGCGTCGCCCCACTGCTTTTAAGCAGTGTAGCTAAAGGAAATATAAAATGGTAATAACTCAATGTTAGTATCATTTTATTTGTTCCTGCTGCTTTACGGCCGGGTAAAGAAGGGGTACTCTGCTCTCAGAGCAGGACAGGGGAGGAGTGGTTTCATTGCCCACTCCAAGTGCACATGATGATTTGGCCGGACAGCCGAACAGTCTTGCGCACTTTGCATGTTCTCCACCCAGGCTGCATTACAGCCTGGGTGGAGAACATGCCCAGGCCCCCAGTCCCCATCTGAGCGCTGACTCAAGGCGATCAGACCAATCACAACGTTCAGCGTTGTGATTGGTCAGGGGAGCCTGGGTGCTTCCTGCTCCAGCCCGCGGTGGAGAGACGCTGCGATAAGGTAAGTTTTATTTTCTTTTACATTCCCCCCACCCATGGTCCATGCCGGCTGCCACTGGTGACAAGTACTAAACCACTGACCAGCCAGTACTCAGATTTGTACAAAAGAAAATACTTTCATCTTAATACACACAATAAACAAAAAAAGGATCACAGTACAAATGTAGCAGATAGTGGTTAATATGGCATTAATGTGAGCAGTGCCCTTTGGTATATTATGGGACAGTCTATTCTGATGCAGGACATTAGCCCTTGGTCCTGTGCTCCGAGAGTGTCACAGTGTCTGGAGGGGGATATTGCCTGGTGCTTGAGTCAGAGCCAAATGGTATAGTTATGCTCCACTCAAGTACACTTGACTCTCCCCGCGGGGAACAATGCCCCTGTAGCTTTCTTCATCCAATGGAGAAGTTTGTGAAGTCCCTTTACAGGCTCTGCATGGGTGCGCAGCAGTTGTCAGAAGCTGCCCTGCTCCAATGGTATACCCTCTGCATGGGGCATCAAGAAAGGATACTTCAGTTGAGGCTTTTGGACCAATCGGTGACGTTCGCTCTTCATGTCATGCACCGCCCATCACCACTGGTAGGCCTTCGCTCTCTACGCACGAGAAACCAAGGGTGGACCACAATGGTGATCAGTTAAACATAGGTACCCCTTCTCTTATAGCTGTCAATGTGGGGAAATGCAGCCACAACTCTGAATAAGGAAATCTTGTTAGATTGCCTATCTTTGGAGAAATGGTTTAGGGTGCCCTGGCATCGCAGCACGGATTTGAGCTGGTATGAGTTATTTAACTCTGTTCGCAGTTTGTCCAAAAAGTATAGCAAACAGATAACATTTGTCTTTCTTGAGAAGAGAATGATGAAGAGAGATGACTTAGAACTTCATAAATAGTCGGTAAGACTCAATCTCTCTGAAAAGAGTAATGGGCATGGTGCCCTATTCATCTTTGGTTAGTAACAGCTGACCAAATTTAGAATTGGACATATTTTGCACTGGTCCCAGCGTTCATGTTCTCCATGTAATCAAATTATTTTTGCCAGTGGGATAGCTCATCCCTAGAAAGTTAAATGCAGTTTTTCAATTTCTGTAAATTTTATTAGAAGATTCTTAAACTATCCCTTCTAACAAATCAAACTTAGAACTTATTGTGTTGCATTTCTATATTCCCTCTATATACCCTCTGGTGTGTCATTCGGTATTGAGATTTTTGACACCAGCCATAAAATTAAGGAATACATGGATTTAGGTCATACCAATGCAGGGTGTAGAATAATTAACTATGTAATTTTCAGATACTGTAGTTATTCCAATTATTTTTGCTTTAATTTAGTGCTGTTATTTATGCACAATTTTGAGTAACGTTTGTGGAATGGTGGTCGTCAACTACATGCATTTTTTGTGAAATCTTCGGATTAGATGCTCAGTTGACTAAACATATCGAACCTTATTTCTAAGTAAAATAAGCTGCACAATGAATTATGTGAGCTAATAATTTTTATTTTGGTTTTATGTTTTTTATTGCAGCGAAATAAACTTTTGAATGATTGACTGATGGTCATGATTGAATACACCATTTGCTGAAGCTGAAAACCTCTGTACGGCATGATATTGTGCAGCTAATGTCACTGCATCTTGTTCAGCTCAACGCTTCTTGTTTGTCCTAGTCTAGCAGGACCTGCAAATGTGGGGATGGTATGTCCAGCAAAAAGAGAAATTGTAATGCAAAATAATTTGTACGGAAAAGAGGTAATTTGAAGGTATTAGTAGACCATTCCTGATTACCTCAACCATCTTGATATTAGTTTAAGTCTCTCTGGTAGCACATACGTAAACTGGGACTTCTGATTCTTTAGCCTCCGTCTCAGGGCTTTCTCAGCCTCCAGCATTGCAGACTTTCAGTATGTAATGTGTCCAGCAGGCAAATATATAAGTTATCTTACAGATCTGTTGAGTACATGGCTCATTCAATTCACGGAAGCCTTGAGGGAAAACAATGGAAGTAGGGCCTAGTAACATCCCACTCAATGCTCCTCTTGCAGGTGAAGTCAGAAAAGCAAGTAATAAGCCATCTATCCATCCTGGTTCCAGACTACTAGTGCCTAAGGTCTAGTGTCATTGATGGCAGTCCCAAATCCAACTGCTAAAACCGCATCACTTGCTCCAACCCACCTTTTTATCTCTTTCCTAAGTCTGCCTCCGCTGCCTCCATGTTGAGGCTAGTCCTGTTGAAAAGCTCTGCAGTGCTTTCCGGTCTCACTTCAGAGGATCCTGAACATCTTGTAGGGCATTCTTGATGAGCAGAGATATCGAAGAGCAGAACAATGTACTTCCAAATACAGGGCAGGTAGGTCAAGCCAGCTCCGCTCACCGACCCATCTCCTGCCTAGGGTGCTTACTGCCTCTGAAGGGTGACCTAAGGCTTTGCATGTGTCAAGTGCTTTTCTCTACAGCCCAGGACAGGTATAAGCTCATCCTGGCTGCATAAGGACAATTTTGTTCTATATCTTGTCATTTGAAAAGTGACACAGAAAATCAAAATGTGCCTTTGAGCGTTTCAGCCAAAACCAATTATATGATGAAATATTTGCATCAATAGCTGTCACCAGGACAAGACTTTAAAATAAATGCCCTGCACCATACCAATAATGGGCCACATTAATATACGAGAGAATATTATATAGGAAATAAATGGCCCCTCTGTCAGTTCTGTTTCTGGGCCTGTGCAGGCCAAATGAGACACTTTTAGATGTAGGGAAAAAATGGTCCTGCTCCTCACCCTGCAGCACCATAAGCACTCTCTGATGGTCCAGCACAGGCAGCATTAACCTGTTAGGCAACTTCTGGAAGGGATGCGCTAAGAGCGGAAGGAAACACTTCTGAGGCCGAATTATGAAAGTTCCCCAGGGGGTGGGAGGGGGGGTGCATCAGGCGTTTGCGAGCCTCTGGGGTACTTTGCTATTACCGAAGGGGCCACAGACGCTTGTGCTGCCCCTTCTGTAATGTCGATCGCACTGGTGCACATAAAGAGCCAGCGCTATCTTCAGGGGGCGGCCCTAATTTGCATGGGGGCGTGCCCCATTCACATGCCTCTGCGCCTGTGCCGTATTACCGACGTGGGCGCAGAGGCAAAGAAGCTGCCAGGAGTCGCACTAACAGTGTGCCATCTAAAGGGTACCCCCCTAAGAGCAGCCATCTGGAGGGGAAAAAAAGGGTTCCCATGGACATCCCCTCACAGGCGGGTGCAGTGGCGGACTGCACGCGCCTGCTAGGGAATCTCTGATCCCTTTTAAAAGTGCAGGCGGGTGCCGCCTCCACTGTGAAAACACAGAACGGCTTTAAAGCAGCCCCCCCCCCCCCCCGTTTTTCATATGAATAAGCTGCCCTGTGGGCAGCGCGAGTTTTTAGAGTATCCTAGAGGCAATGCATTCCATGTAATAGGGCGCACTTTCCCTGTTTGTGCCATGGAACACTTGTTTTAAGGTGCGCCGGGCGCAAATAGAGAAAGTGTGCCCTTTACATAATAGAGCCCAGGAAGGCACATGGGACATAGAGGGGTTCGGTGGACCCCAGTTCACAGCAGGGGGTCAAAATTCAGAATCTAAAAAGACAAAAATTGGGGAGCATTGACGACGACATGTTTGTAAGTATTGTAATATTCCACTGGGAGCTTCTAATGGCACCTCAAAATTTGGAACAGAACTCCCACACTTTGGGAGGTATTCTAGATTAGATGGATTTTAGACCCTTAATCCTAGGGTAATAAAGAAATATGCTAATATCACCACCACAGGAATATGGGGCAAAGTAGCAATAAGCATTGGCAAAGTCGACAGATTTGGGTTATAACTGAAAATGCAAGTCAGACCTACAGGCTTTGGTACTGCTTGTTCGTGTTGATGGAAATGTCTATTTTATTAATGGTTGGAGCAGCAGTATAGGGTGGATATATGTATAGTTGTTTGTTTAATTGTGAGTTCTAAGGCTCCTAGTTGGTGGCTGTGGGTGGCGGCTGGAGGAGCCGCATGGGGAGACGTCCTTGGTACCATGAAATGAGGGCATTTGTAAAGCACACAGCTACCTCACCCGAGGTGTCCCGGCGCTGTCCGTATACCGCTTAGGAACCCTTCCTGGCTTTTTCCCTGTGAAATGTCCACTCCTGGGCATCCCCAAGGTGAAGCCAGGCATCCAAGCGCTGTTGGGGCCGTTGTGGAGATTAAGCAAGCTATTGCCCAGAGTTGCAGAGTGGGACCCATGATTAGAATAGGCACCGAGGCGAGAATGATCAGGTCCGAGGAAATTGAGCCCAAGACCCGTCGAGGTGGGAATTGAACCCTGGCCCGGACCAGACTTCTGCATCAGGGTCTGCCGCTCTAACCATTGAGCCACACTTCTCTTTACCATTTTATTACCATATTTTAGGTTGCTACAGTGATGACATAAGGGACTTGACAGGCAGCTGAGATTGTCTCTAGGCTGACCCTAAAATGAGTACAAACAACAGGCAGAGCGTGTACCTCAGGTATTCTTTACCCAGACGCCCCAGGATATCGCGATTTTTCGGCATAATAAGCTCAACAGTGCTATGCCCCCAAGTTCTGATAAAAGGCCGCAATAAACTTTGTTTTATATTGTGGTTATCTTTTTTATTTAAAAAAAAAAATGCTTCTCATGCTATTGGCTGTACGTGCTCTACGTCAGCCCGTCATGCATCATGCTGCCTTCAGACTTTTCAAAAAGCACGTAATGTTGAGAGACAACTCGGACTCGGCACTGGCAAAATCAGTCAGGGCAAATTAGGAGGCTGATCCGACGGTGCTTCGGAGGCATGGCCTCCCCTCACCCCCTTCCATCATGGCACCCCGAGGGAGGCAGCCACAACAGTCTGGAGTCTTTTCGCTGTGGACAGCTCCCCTCCACGGCTCGCCAGGGTAAGATGCGTACAATAAGCACTTGCACACATCAGACTTCTATTAAGATATCTATGGTGAAAATGAATGTTTATTTTTTATTCATGGCGAGCACATAATGCGGGGAGAGAATAACCATGAGAAACTAAGATTCAAAGGAACAGAAGATTATTTCCTTTAGATGAAGGCAGGTAAATGTGTTACCACTCCCATCATTTGACGGGTGTGCAGCAAGAGCATGAACAAATATGTTTAAGTTAACATGCCAAACAGCCAGGCTTGACCCCCAACGTAACAGGATTTGTTTATCTGTCAGTCATTTTCTGTTCTTTTATTACACACTGCCCATCTTGAGCTGACATTGCTATCTTGGTATGCCTTCTCTATGTTCTGCCCTATACAGTACAGAGTGCTCTCTTCCATTAAAAAAGGGGTTTTGGGCTAGGATGCCACTCAGACCCACAATTGTTTGTACAAGTCTAACGATCATACTCCATCCATTTTTAGAGCGCGAGGCTCCTGAGGCGAAAAGCCGGGAGTCAGGGCACCCTTGCTATAATTCTCTATACTTGTGGCACTGTGTACTACCTTTTGTTTTAATAGCACGCACCGTCTGTGCAAACTCTTTCGTTTTTTTTAAAAATTCACTGTTCACTACCTACTTACCTTGGCTGACTCCCCGAGGGGTGCACCCTTGCTTCCAGGGGACGATTTGGGCTCCTGCTGGTCGCGTGTTGAACCAAGGGCGCAGTTCTGACGGGCGCCATCTTGGGAGGAGGTCCAGGTTGGCGGACTAGTGCTTCGGGTGTAATTAACCCAGCACTACTTAATGAATAACAGCTTCCGTCTGCGCAGCGGGCGCCCCGATGGCGTACCAGAGGCGTGCCAAAAGCAAGCCCGTCTGTGCCCGTCCGCACGGGCCTAGGGCCAGAAACCCTGCCCGTTTCAACGAGCCAGCTCATCAGCTATTCACGTAAAGTCCTTCTCCAGCTTAGACCTAGGAAAAACCCTAAATGTCAGTTCCTGTATAGGCCAGAGGGCATATATACTCATTGCAGTCTCTGCAACTTGATCTCTCATGGAAAGATACATGAAGTATCAACTATTACCCACGTGCATATGGCCTTATTGAACTGTAGGTCACTGCCCAAACATTCTTTGGAGATCAATCTTGTGATCCAAGATCACCAACTTGATATACTGTTCCTGACGGAGACATGGTTATCTCCAAATTCGGAAGCAGATATCGTTAATGCGCTCCCCCCAGGATTTCTTATTCAATCCCAGAACAGGCCTATTGGTAGAGGGGGTGGGTTGGCTATACTGTATAGAGACCATCTTACTTGTAGGATAGTGGATGGTGGCATTATCAATTGCGAGAGCTCCCACTTCCCTATACAAATCTCCCCCACCAATTCTATATCAGGCCTGCTGGTGTACCGCCCCCCCGGGCTGTCCAGGGCAGTTTGTCAGCGCACTACTAGAAACAGTGACTGTCTTTGCCTCTACTGCCTCTAATTTCGTGGTATTGGGAGACCTTAATCTAGACCTTAATGATCCCCATGACAAAATAGCTGCTGATCTTCTACTTGATCTCAAATCCTACGACTTGGGACTCACTAATATGGATGCCACACATAACAAGGGTTACCTTTTAGACCCTATTTTCTCCAACAATTTGTCACTGAAGTCCAGTTCCCCAGTACCTCTCCCCTGGTCTGATCACTTTCTGGTCCCTTTCTCCTGGCAAGTTGGCATCGATATTTCTCGAACCCCGGCTTTGTGCACTTTGGAAAGAGCCTGGTCCAAGCTCCCCCTTGAAAACTGGACTCGTAAACTTGAACAGTCTGCCCCTCGACATGACCCCGACCCTGTGGTAGCAGACAAAAACTTCAGGTGCTGGCACGATAAATCACTTGATCAAGTCCTGCCGAGGAAAAGAATTGACAAAAAGGGTAGAGTTTTTACATCCCCTTGGTATACCCCTGAACTCAAAGCTCAAAGGAAAGGATGCAAGAAACTCGAGCGCGTCTGGAGGAAGGATTGGGCTAATTATAATAAAGAAACCTCTTTTGCCGCGATTAGAGCCTACAAAGTCTCTCTCAAAAATGCCAAGGCTGCATTTTTTTAAGCAAGAATTAAAACATCCTCCAACTCCTCTAGAGAAACATTTCAGATTGTAAAAGAGCTACTTAAGGTCCCTGACGCCCCCTCAGTCCCTGATATTTCAGGGGTCACATGCAATCAGCTTGCGGACTTTTTTAATTCTAAAATTCAAAATACTTTACAAACATTGCCGCAACCTGGTTGCACATTAGACCTTGGTAGCAAACCCCACGCGCCCGGCCCTCAGCTAAATTCATTTGCCCTGGTCTCTGTGGAGGAGTTTCAAAAAGTTCTGGCAGTTATGAAAAGTGGCTCTCCTAGTGACTGCACCTATGTATATCCTCAAACGCATTATCTCCACCATCTCCCCTCTTGCCACTGATCTAATTAATGCTTCCCTCTGCCAAGGCATTGTCCCTCCTAGTTGGAAGGGAGCCATTGTAAAAGCTCTACTAAAAAAGCCTCAGCTGGACCCCTTGGAGTTGGTCAATTTCAGGCCCATTTCACTGTTACCGGGGCTCAGCAAGACTGCAGAGAAAATGGTCAATCAACAACTGTCCTTTTTTCTGGAATCCAATGAGCTACTATGTAGGTCCCAAACAGGCTTTCGCCCAGGACAGGGAACAGAGACTGCCCTTATATCAGTCATCGAAGTGGCGAGGTGCATCTTGGATTCAGTAGGATCAGTGGTAGTGATCCTCCTGGACCTAAGTGCAGCCTTCGATACGGTTAATCACCGTATCTTGATCCAGCGCCTATCTAACATCGGAGTCTCAGGTACTGCCCTGGCTTGGTTAACATCTTTTCTCAACAACCGGACTTTTCAAGTCTGGGAGGGCAGTGCGCGGCCCAAATTGATTCCCCTTCAGTGTGGTGTTCCGCAGGGCTCCTCGTTGAGCCCTACTTTGTTCAACGTATACATGTCCCCATTGGAAGAGGTGGTTGCTCCATTTGGGGTTAAAATAATCAGTTACGCGGATGACACACAACTTGTCGTATCACTTACTCAATTGGACCAGTGCTCTGAAAACCTTCACTCCTGTCTTTCAGAAATACATGCCTGGATGAGCAAGTCCTCACTTAAATTGAATGGCTCCAAAACTGAGCTTATGCTTCTGGGGCATAAGCTGACATTGCTACCCGATGCCATCTGGCCCGTCTGTATGGGAGCTCTCCCCTCCCCAAAAAGTGAAATTAAGAGCTTAGGGGTCTGGCTTGAACGGGACCTCTCTTTTGGAACTCAAGCCAAAAAAACGGTGGCCATCTGTTTTGGCCTCCTTCGTTCAGCTCGGAAGGTTCTTCCCCTTCTCCCCCCTCCCTCGAAGAAACTTCTTATCCAAGGGCTGATCTTGTCAAGGCTTGATTACAGTAATGCCCTATACTTGGGTGCCCCAGAAGCGACGATCAATAAACTTCAATTCATTCAAAATTCCGCAGCTAGGCTGCTTACAGGTACCCCGACTAGGTCCTCAGCCAAACTGGCCCTTAGATCTCTCCATTGGCTGCCTATTCGTGAGAGGATAAAGTTTAAATCCATGTGTATTGTTCATAAATCCCAACAAGGCAAGGGACCATCTATCCTTAAGAACTTAGTGTCTCCTTGCAAAGCCAACAGACCCCTTCGCTCCGATTGTAAATGTCTGACCAGAATTCCCAGAGTAAGAAGAGCGCGCACTGGAGGTCGTCGATTTTCCGTTAACGCTGCGACTCTGTGGAACTCCTTTCCGTTGATTATGCGAGTTGAACCAAGCCATCTGCGATTTCGGAAGCTCCTGAAAACCTTCCTCTTTCCCAAGGCCCCCTAACTTAGTAGTCTCTACTCAGTAGCCTCTGCTCTACAGCGCTGGGACGCCTCCGGGTAACCACGCGCTCTATAAATCTGCTTCACTCACTCATTCAACCGTACCATTCACTGTTCTGTCAAAAGGCCTCTCTTCTACTCCCAACTCTACCTTTCTTTGAGAGGGGATATGGCTGATGAACACAGCAATCTACAACTACTCTGTGAACACTGATAATACCACATCTAACATGTTGTCCTACTTTGGATGCTGCTATGTAGTGCTTAATTTAAGACTGTGGTTTCCAGTACTACGCACCGGCACTTAATTGTCAACACCAGCACTTCTGACAGTCTGCCACATGGGGGCACTGTCTGTCTAATTTGGAGATTAGCACAAAAACACTTGTCAATTGATTCACTATACATTAAAAATGACTACCTGCCACTCAAGCCATTCATATAGCTCTAGGGGTGAGGAATAGTCTGATTGTCACACTTATAGGAGTGTGATGGTCAGTAGCTGTGTTGATACTGTCAGTGGCAGCCCTTCGGTGGCGGTGGACTCCTAACGAGTGGACTCCTGACGAGGGCCCTGGAACTTATTTTGTTACAAATTAGCCACTGCTGCCATGTCGTTGTAAGGGTGAAAGGCAAGGTGTTGTGTGTTCTAGCTTAGCTCGCATGGACCAACGTGAGGGAGGCAAATCTGCCTCACTATTTTCAGAGTTCACCAGCCGCCACTGAGTGCGAATGTCTTGTTCACAGCTGTTGGGAGTTAATTCAAAATGGAATAACAGGAGCAAATAAAGTTGAGAATAACTTACAAAAAGCAGAAGTGCTCTTCCGCATTGCCTATGACAAAGGCTAGTGGGGAGAGGAAAAGAACGCATCTGGTGTACAACCCCCTAGGGTAATGTGGCACCTATTTGAAAAAAATGAGTCTATTCCAAACTAGAGCTCAAGAGAACCTGCATCTCTCTTCCCATCATATTCTCCGCTAAAAATAAGATGTAAAGCGAGGAGGGAGAGACAGTCTAGGAGTGAAATCCTTTTAGCTAATTGCTGGAAGAATGGGTTATCTTTGCTGATGTGCATTCTGTTTACATCAGGCGGGCAATGGTGAATGATAAACAAAAGAACTGTGTCTTTCTTGTACAGGCGGATGGGAGATTTCTGGTCTATGCATTGTAAATGGCTTCTTTTTAATTTAGTCTTGGGTTCAAAGGTGAGCCATGATTGAATTGAATTGAAATTGAAATGGCACTTGTAGAGCGCATGGCTTCCAGAAGGCCTCCCAGCGCTTGGGAACAGGACCTCCACAAATGACCAGCTTTAGGCGGCCGGGAACAAGAACGTTTTAAGCTGTCTGTGGAAGGACATATAGTCGTCTTCCAAATAAATATGATTTGGGAGAGCATTCCAGCTCTTGGAGGCACTGTAGGAGAATCATCTTCCCCCGCTCCGGGACCTATATATTCTGGGGACTACCGCCATGCGTTTATTTCCAGAGCGCAGGGCTCTACTGAGACAGTTCGGGGAGATAATGGAATGTAGGATAGGTGGACCCTTGGCAGACAGAATCTTGTGGGTGATACATAGGGATTTGAACTGGATCCTCTCTGCAACAGGGAGCCAGTGTAGGGAGGATATAGATGCTTGCGCAGATTCTCTGTGGGGAATCTGTAAGAGGAGTCGAGCTACACAGTTACGCACAGTCTGAAGCTTCTTTATCGTTGACTGCGGGGAGCCCAGATAAAGGGCATTTGCGTAGTCTAGATGAGAGAGAATTAAGGCTTGGACCAGAAGTTTCCTTGCTTTAAACGGCAACAGGGGACGGATTTTCCTCCCCATCTTAAGTATTCCGTAACAGATTCCTGTTACCTTCCGGGATTGCTCCTTCATGTCCAGCTTATTATCAAGCCAGACTCCAAGGCTTTTATTGGTTCTTTTTGGGGGGGCATACTGTCCAGACATTTAGGCCACAGAGAACTGGAACTTAGTGGGGAGCGTTTACCCAAAAACATCAGATCAGTTTTTGCTCCATTCAGTTGTAGACAAGAGCCCTCCATCCATGCTGACACTTTTTCCAAGCAATCTCCCAAATTGTTTTCCCTGTTCCCAGATTGATTAAGGGAAACAATCAATTGGGTATCATCCGCATGTGTGATCATATGATCACTGTCACTCAGAAAAACAATGAGTAATGAATCAGTGGAAATGAACGTTAAGACTGGATGAGGGAGCTAAAAGGAGTAAAGAAGGGGAACGCGAGTTTCACCCTGGTGCTATCCTAAGGTTCTAATCACTGTGCAGTGTCTCTCTAGTTCAATTGTTCTATTGAGTGCTGCTGTTATCCCCTCCTTCAAATTATCTTTTGCGGCTGTCTGCATTCCTTCTTTTTCCTCCACATAGTTGCATATCTACCCATTGCACTGCTTAATGTGAGCCTGTGGTTTCCGGTGCTCGGCACCTGCACTTAATTGTTAACACCAGCACTTATGACAGTTGCTAACTGGCGGCGCTGTTTGTATAATTTAAAGATGAACAGAATAGCAATTGTTTATTAATTCAGTATATATTTCAAAAAAATGAATACCTGCTGCCCAAGCTATTTTTATAGCTTTGGGGCCCTGGAATAGCGGCCAGGGCAACACCGCTGGAATAGTCTGAATTGTCACACTTGTAGCAGTGTGCCGGTTAGTAGTTGTGTAGGTACTGTCATTGGCGAAGGCCTCCAAATGAGGGCCCTACCACTTATTATTAATATTATTTTTTTTTTGGACAAATTAAGCACGTACCTATTGGTCATATCCGAGACACTTCCACTCCATTCCTCCCAGCTATGTGATGTGCTCTCACACTGCATCACTTTCAACTGGATCGGAAGTGGCATGTCATTATTGTGTGCCTGACTTAAGTAGCCAATGTTTCTCAGCAGGGGAGCGTTCCTGGGCTTTCCCAAGTCCGCAGGGGAAGCAGACTGGTGCATAAAACCAGTGGTGAGTAGGTTGAGTCTCGTAGACAGCTTCCCGACACATAGGGTTTCTGACATTTAATATAATGCAATACAAACTGGGAGGCGAGAGTAGTGAAAACGCAGCACTAAGAAATGTAGGTTCCTTGTTGCAACATCTGAGTGGCCAAAACACAGCAGCAGGGATAAATAGCAAAATCCTTTGCAGTTATTTTATGATATGTTTGCAGGAAAAGGCAATATGCTCTGGGAATTGTGTGAATCTTTTTATGCTGCTGAAAACTGTTCAAAACTAATAAATATGAACAAAATCTCCACAAAATGCAGAAAAATCGATTTTTTAAACGCAAAATCTACATTATTGCGCCGCACAATTAGCAAATTCATGCCGCAGAATCCTGGGTGGGTCTGGTTCCCACAGACATGGTGTGTGCAGATTGCTGCACACTGCGTACATACCTTTAAATGAGGCCGCTGGTATTCGATATTAGACCTCGGTATGAGGAGATGCTGACTTGGACTTGTCTGGATTTGAACCTGCAACTCTCCTGTTTTCCACAGCAGCTGCACTAGCGCACTGTGAGCTGCCTGACTGTGTCATAGAAGCACTGGGGTTCAACGATGCATGGATACATGCATGAATGAGGGCTCACTTTCCCAATCAGCCATGAAAGCACACTGGTGGTAGTTCATTCAGCACCACTAAAATACAAATCTCAAAGGGAAGAGATAAAAACTATGGGGTGGGGGGGGGGGGGGGGGGGGAGAGACAGACTCACTGTGCTTATGTAATCATTTAAATGTTATTTTTTTGGGTTCTTTTTCGGCGTCCTTTATATTTGTCGCTGACATCTACCACAACTTTTAGCCTCTGGTCTAACCATGTGATTTAACATAAGGAGATGATGGACGGAGCGCTGAAACTTTTCAGACACTCACCCCCAATCACAGATCTGGGTTGAATCCATCATCGTTCTTTAGCTCACTTCGCCACACTAGTTCAGACACAGCTATATGCAAATCAGTCTTGACCCTGTGCCTCATGGGAACAGTCCAGCCCGAACTGCCAAGCCATGTCTTCCCTTGACTGGAAACAAGCATCCTAGGACTGGTTTCGGACTGACAGACCTAATCAGCCCGACTAGCTTGAATCCAGTGGCAAAGTGAGCAAGGGACCCACGTCTGGGTATACCCTGCCAACTTATGGCGAACAAAGCAAACACCAGGAGATGAAGGACGGGGTCCTGAAACTTTTCAGACACTCACCCCCAATCACAGAAATGGGTTGAATCAATCATCGTTCTTTAGCTCACTTCGCCACACTAGTTCAGACACAGCTACATGCAAATCTGTCTTGACCCTGTGCCTCATGGGAACAGTCCAGCCCGAACTGCCAAGCCAGGTCTTCCCTGGACCGTAAGTGTTCCCACTGGGGGTGAGTGTCTGAAAAGTGTCAGCGCTCTGTCCATCATCTCCTTGTGTTT
Source organism: Lissotriton helveticus (assembly GCF_964261635.1). Taxonomy (NCBI): domain Eukaryota; kingdom Metazoa; phylum Chordata; class Amphibia; order Caudata; family Salamandridae; genus Lissotriton; species Lissotriton helveticus. The sequence continues at coordinate 206,851,156 of NC_136063.1, read as the reverse complement.
GCTTTATTCGCCCTAAGTTTCACCTTACTACATCAGATATCGCTGCATAGAGATTAAAAAAAAAAGTTAAAATAAACATAATTAATCACACCTAAATTAAAAGTTATTTTAAAAATAGTCATGGCTTTACCCTCCAACGACAGTTTCATTAGTAAACCAAGAGGCAAGCTAGTGGTCATGTAAACCCTAAATGTGGCCTAGATTCCTATTATAGATGGAGCAATATTACAGTCATACCCTGCCAACTTAGGACGAACAAAGCAAACACAAGGAGATGATGAACAGAGCACTGATACTTTTCAGACACTCACCCCCGTCACAGATCTGGGTTGAATCCATCATCGTTCTTTATCTCAATTCACCACCCCAGTTCAGACCCAGCCATATGCATATCAAAACATTTAACAGGTCATCCTTTGGCTAGAAGCCCCACGGGCTCTCACCTGCATACGAGTAGGGTTGTGTGATTAAGGAGGTGAACAACCAGACATTATTTTGGAAGAATCAAGAACTAGTCCACCCCAGTGGTGTACGTCATGTAAGATAGCGCTGCATCTTTACGGCGTCTCTGCCACAAGGCAGCAATGTCGACAATCTATCCTTCTTAAGATCATTTGTTACATCTTACGTTGTGTTAAATGTTAGTTGTGTTTGAATGTTAGTAATCTATTTGATGGAACCTTGGATTTATTAGCCCACCCTGTGAAGAGGATCGGCTGTGGTCTCCAGATCCCTGTAATGAGCTGATACTAGTAAAACTGAGGGATCTTGTCGCTGCAGCAGTGTTTATATACAAACATATGTATGTACTGCTGTGGACTGTGATGCATATAATGTGGTTTGTACTAAATGTGTGTGCATTATATATAGGATGAAATATTGACTGAGTCAAAGTTTAATATGCTCTTTTCTACATCAATACGCCTGTGTTTAATTTCATGAGTTATTAAATGGTTTACAACAGGATCACGTTGTGACAATCACATTGTTGAATAGTGTGGAAACAATTCCTCTGAGCACATGTTTGTGAATAGGCTATAGTACCCAGTTCCTTGGGGAAGACTGGGTTGCCTTGTAGTGTAATAATACAAGGCAGCTAAGAGCATCACTTTGCAGCTGGGAAAGGTCCATCTTACTGGGAAGAGGTTGGAGTGAGGAGTGCCACCGGTAAGAACGCGTTTTACTTATGGCGCCGACATTTCATGCATTGTTCCTGTTGGGGTATAGTGCAGGGAGCGACAGAACTAAGTCAGTAACGCACAAGTAGAGTCAGCTGCCCTTCACTGTTGCACCCAAAGCATACTTTTCACATTTATGAAGAGCACCACTACATATACAGACTTCCTCTACCAATCAAAAACTTCATATACACATCTTGCAAAATAATTGTGTGGTGTGCAGGGAAAGCAGGTTCTTGCTTCCTTCAGCACATCTAAATTGAATCCGTACTGTGGAAATCAAAGGCGTTATTGATTCCCTGAGCTAGCATGGAGAATTCATCAGAAGGTAATTGTGTTACTGAAACAATCATTTTATTAAAGCTCCCACAAGTGGCCATCGCTGCTGTGTCATCGATGCAAAAAACGCAGTTGCTAAGCAGCAGCAGCGCACTCTGGCGCACTCATGGTACGGGATACGGGCTATGCTACAACTCACAAAAAACCCAAAGGATGATGTATGGATGAGTCTGGACCAAGTCAGCTAAGGAACTCTGTACACCACAGTCCTCCCCTGAAGCAAGTCAGACATTTCTACACCTTCAATCCTGTAACATCAACCACAATCTTCTCTGTAGGACCATAAACAGATAAGCACTCCTATCTCTCAGTATGTTAACATTAACTTTATTTAAAATATACAGAGCTGCAGAGAGGAATTACGGTGCTACTGGACACATTACAGACCAACTGCAAAATTTGCAAGAGGTACTGCTGTTACAGCATCGTCTTACCTCCTTCCTAGAACTCAACATGGTGGAGCTGCTTTCACACCTCAACTGAGCAATTTCCACCATTCTTCAAACCCCGTTAATCCGCAGTCGGATGCAAAGTAGGTCTGGCAGAAGGATGCACCATTATTAAAACATGGTGGGCTCTGATGCAGTGCTGGGTCTGTACATTGTGTATCAAGCAAATAGTTCTCATGAATGATGGTGGTGCCAATACTTCCAGCAATCAAGAAGCACCACAGTCAAATACTATTAGGATATATTCTCTGGATATGGGGTTATACAGCTGGTGATTTTCCATGACATGTTTAAGTGCGTTAGTTCCAAGCTCTGATGTCACGTAGGCGTGCGGCACTCTTAGCCGCACATGTTCGTATCTATGTCATTAAGTGTAACAGGTACCTCCTACTTCTTAAGATGTATCCACCATTTGGATTGACCCAGCACCTAGTGCCTTGAGACCCTCACGGGTGAGTAGTCGCGCCTTATAAGACCTTGATTAATTGATTGAATTAAGCTAAGACGAACTGAGTCCCCCAGGTCTCATCAGCGCTCCCATACCTAACCTGGCATTTGCTCATGCATAACAAAAAATGAAAGTATAATTTAAAAAAATCAGTAAGTGAAATAAGATGAATACACACATTCAACTTCGTGCTGCAAGGTATTCTTTTTGACCTGGATGTCATAACACGTTGTTGTCAAGATAGGGCGGGCAGGATAAAACACATGAATTATAATCACCTAGCCCTCCCTCCAAAGAGGACTGTATGGTTGCGATGATACAGACAGCATCCTATGAAAAGGTAATTTATAGGATACAAGACCAAGAACAAATATTCCAGCATGTGTGGACCCCCTTTCTTTGCGATTCCTGAAATTGGAATTCTCTTTTCTTTCCCTCCCTATAGATAGATTTTCCTTCTCCTTTTTCCCTTTCCCTCCTTTTGTCCTCTTCCTTAATATATTACAGGTGTATATTATTTGTCACATACTGATTTATATTTATTATATTGTTTTGTAACCCATGAAATTGCCTATCTTTGAACTCCAATAAAAAATTATGACACAAAAAAAACATGAATTATGTCACAAATTATGAAAAATAAAGTGAGGTCACACTCTTAAGTAACGCACACATGCACCACCACCATTGGTCTGCTCGATTTTTCTCCTGATTTTTCTATGAAAATAAATCTAGTAAAAAGAACAACAAAAATAAATCAGCGTGTACATAAGACTGAGATAATTTCCAGCATAAACCTAAATAAAGCCAACCCGCCAGCCCCGTAGAGAACTCGCTAATGATGATCTGTAATGGATGTGACACAGCAGTTAGCAGATTTGTGAAAGATGAAAAGGAAACTTCATGTACGCGCTGTAGCTAGCGGTGAGCCACACTTGCACTGCATCATGCCCTACTGTCTATGCATGCAGAGGACTGTGTTAAACTGAGCCTCTGGCAAGCAGGGCCACGCAGGGTGAGCACAAGTGCACCTTGTGTGTCTTTGTATGGTAGCACGGTCAGGCATTGTTTACACCACAGCTGCAGAGTCGCACACTGTCTTGGTTTTATCTGAACTTTCTCCAAATAGATGCTCACTTGATACCGAATGCAAAAAATGTGGGGGCAGGAGGCAATGGCTCGATCATCCGGAATGTCATTTTTTTGGATATAATTTATGAGCTTTTTTGATAAGTTGTTTGTAGCAGTACCTATTCTGGTAGTACCCATTTTGTACAAGCTGTAGCTTATTAGTTATCTTGAGCACATACTTATCACTTTTACATAGGTTTGACTTAATAGCGAAACAAGCATTGACAAAGTCAATAGATCTTGGCTTTAAATGGCCAAACTATTGGCTTTGCCAATGCTTTTTTATTGGCATAACATGCCAAAATGTCTGCCAGTGCATAACAATACATGCAAACGCATGCTTCAAGACCGACTGGCCATCTTTAAATGTGTTTTCTATGGAAGAAAAACCATTCCAAGATGGTAGCCAATGAATTAACATGCATCATGACGAAAATGCGCCAATTTTTGTCATTCCCAGTTTATCATTCTAATATGGCACTTTGCAATCTTATTTGAGTTTAATTTAAAGTAAAACAAAACTTAAAAACAAAGGGTGCAACCTTGGAAAAGGGGAAAGTGATCGGCCCGGTAGCACTAGGCAGCTGCCAACCCTCGTAAAACAAAATTAAAATAAATGATACATGAAGAAATATATCTTAAAACACAGAGAGGGACAGTTACTGGGAGTGGGAGCAGGAGAAGGGTGCGAAAAGGGAGCACATGTGGCTTCATGTGATTCAGAGGCACAAGTGACAGAGAAAGAGCATTGGATCAAGAAGCTAGACGCTGAAAAAGTCCTCTCAAGGCAGCAGATATAACCCATCTAATCAGAGCACTATGAGACCCAAATGCTCCTGGGCAGGACACATTACATTAATAGGGTAGAAAGCCATCTCATCAGTAGACACCTGAGGGATATAACAATACAATCCAATCAGAGCGAGGGGCCTTCCCAAAGCCCACCCTGAGTAAATGTTATGTATTGGACACAATTGATTTACAAATAAAACCTCAAGCTATCTGTAGACGAGACCCAAAAAGTGTTAACTTCTTGCATAAATGTAAAAAGTCAGGATATATAGATGGTTCCACGTACACATTCCAGTTACATCTGTGAAATCTTAGCCATGTGTGAAGAATTTCCCTAATTTGTGATTATGAGTGGAAGAGAAGTGTGTATTCTGAAGGAAGAAGTTACTACTGGGGTCAACACTCACAACAAGTATCAACACGAATTTGTAATCTCTAAGCTCACAGTTCCTGCACTTCTAAACAACTCGGTGGCTCGTGTAAGTGGTGCTCAAATAAATGTTGTTTGGGAAGGCCAGTTTAAAACATTAAGTCTTCAAATCCCGACAAAAGGCCAGAACAAGTGGGACACAGAAAAATTCTAGTGGAGGAGAACTTAAAAATCATGATGCAGCCGCCACGAATACTAGGTTGGGGATAGAAACATCCCGAAAGTTAGGAAAAGAGAAACCGTGGATGGGGTTATTCCTGCAGTCTTGTGAGTCACCTGAGATCAAGGTAAGCAGGCTCACCAGGAATACGGGTCTTCGATGTTCTGAGCAGCAAACTTAAATTTAAAGAAATTAATTAATGCCTGCTCTCATGTAGGATCATCATTTCCCTAATACTCCTTTGCTTTGCTGCACGTATCTCTAAGGATTACATCATGGAATCTGGATTCAGAACAATCAAGTATTCTCCTGGGGAAGGTGAGAGTGCAAACCCCGAATTTAGAGCCAAGCACCCTTGTGAGATTGAGCCTATGACTACTCAGTGAGTCAATGGCGTTGAAGAGTTGCCCAGGCGCGTCACCCTGCTTGGGACGCCCCAAAGCACAGAAGCTGGACATGAACACAGCCTCTTATTAGAACACCAATGAGGTGGCCAGGGACACCTGGTACTAACAGTGAAATATTCCCAAACATTGCTTAGAGTCAATTCGGCTCAGCACTTCACAAGATGCTGGTCAGTATTGATAACCGGTTTTCTTTGTGGCTCATGGAGACCCAACTATCCTCACGCAATCTGCTGACTACAGAAGGTTACTCACTGGAGTGTATCCTGAGCTTGTTTCATAAGCGAGACCTCTGTAGAACTAAAAAACATGGAGCAACATATACCAGGTCTACAAAAGCCTTTCCTAGCCAGCCTGCTTTAAAATAAGCAAGCGTCTACTTTCAACTTACTCGGTAAAACCGAAAGGCTTGCTGGGAAGGAAGGTAGGTGTGGTATCTTCATGTCTTTGCCATGCATTCTCTCCTTAGTTATATGTCTCCTGCTGCTCAGTCAGTGTGAGTGTGAGGTGATAGAATGCTGATGTGTGGAAGGTGTGAATAAGAGTATGTTGGAATGGTGGGACCTTAATGTTTCCCTATTAACATCACCTACCGGTGACCTGAGACTACTACCTTGAGAATAAACCTGATCATGTTTCACCTGTACTAATGCCTTCCCTGCATCTTCATTTACCACATTTGGTGGTCCTGGCAGTGGCACATTACACATCACATGCGCTCTGCTGCAATATGAATATTAAGTGTAGCTGTTTGATGCTCCGAAAGATATTTACAAAAAGGCATGTTTGCCTATGGATTCCCTTTAGGGGCACCACCAGCGGCGCCCATGCCGGGTTCTATCAAAGAGTTTCATGCATAATAAAGGATGAAAGCCAACATCCAGTTCTGCTCTGTTGCGATAGCTTTGAATCGCATGGATTCGGCGGCTTTCGCAGGTGCTTCGTACCAGGGCCATTGACTTTCCAGGATAAAAGTAACATTAGCTACATCGAAAGAAAACGAGGAACGTGCTCCCCAGTGGATCCAGGACAGCTGGCGCCATCATGGCCGCGAGGCCTAGAACGCGCAGCAGCGACTGCCGCGCGCAGACACAGAGATTTAACAAGCAGATCGATACCTTTATTTAACCAAGTTATCCCTCGGAGATCCTTAGGAGAGAGAGAGAGACACTCATCAAGGTCTGTATTTGGAACCCATGGCTTCACACTGCCCAGGTTTATCTTTTACATCAAAGTTAAAATCGGAGGTCATTGGATAAGGGACTCAGGGCAGCTCTAGCTGCACTGGGACAAGAATGTATTCCTGCTCAGATCTTTCTCTCAGGTAAAAGACTTCCGCCGAACAGGAATTGTCTATATATAGGGTACAATGTTTTACCAGCTGAGCACTAAATAAAAGGGACAGCGAAATATCCCTAACTTGTGTAAGCGCATGCCACCATTTTGTGCGTCAATAGTCACAGAAGATATGTGGTACCATCAGGTGGTCTCAACGGGTCAACATTCTGTACAAGTGATACTCCCTTGTTTCGATGCATCCCTTTAGTGGTGTCTGCACTAAAATGACATGCAAGGGTTTCCACTCACATACGTGTCAAACTGTATGTTGGGCGGCGCAGACCCGTCAATTCACACACTGTCACCGTATGTCACACGATATTGACCTTCTTCAGATGGTCATCCGGTAAGGAGACAATATCACAGTGGCAGGAAAGACAACTTAAAACCACTACACAGAGTGGTTTCCAGCTCATTTTTGGAGGCTCTGGGATGCCGATATGCATTAAGGGGTGTGAAAACAGACAGACAGACAGACCCGCCGCCGGACGCCCAGAGGTTCCCGCCGCTGCCCCCCTGCGGCCCCGCCCACCACCAACCCATTGGCCGCCCCGCTCCCGCCACCCAGCTGACCCGCCCACCCGGCTCCTACTTATGACGCCCCCAGAGCGACCGCGCAGCGGACGCGCGCAGCGGGAGCACCGATTGAGCGCCGAAGGTGCGCCAAAGGTAAGCCCGTCTACGCCCGTCCGCGCCTGGACCGCGCCCAGCGCCAGGACCCCTGGCCCCCGCAGACCCCAGCCCACCCGCCGGACGTACGACACCGCCACCCTCAACGCACTCAACGCCGGCCGAACCCCTGGATGCTACCGAGCCACCCCGAGACGCACCCACGGACCCTTCATCTGCCAGTCCTGCAAGTTCTCCTGCATCCGGACCTGCACTGCACCAGCGTCCACCAAGCAGAACACCAGCAGCAACCACCTGAAGTGCATCCTGCTCAACACCCGCTCCGTCCACAGACACGTCGTCGAGCTCTGGAACCTGCTCGACACCACAGCCCCAGACGTCGCCTTCCTCACGGAAACCTGGATGAACGCCTCCTCAGCGCCCGACATCGCCATCGCCATCCCGGACGGCTACAAGATCATCCGGAGAGACCGCGTCAACCAGACAGGAGGAGGCATCGCCATCATCCACAGGAACGCCATCCGCATCACGACCAACACCGACGACACCATCGCACCCGCCGAACACCTGCACTTCCAGATCCACGTCAACCCCAAGACCACCCTCCGAGGCACCCTCATCTACAGACCCCCGGGACCACGCACACAATTCAGCGAGGACATCGCCGACTTCATCAGCCCGCTCGCCCTCCCCTCAGCCGACTACATCCTCCTCGGGGACCTCAACTTCCACCTGGAGAACAACGACGACCGCAACACCACCACCCTGCTGGAAAACCTCGCAAACCTGGGACTCAAGCAGCTGGTGACCACCCCCACCCACTACGCCGGACACACACTCGACCCGATCTTCTCTTCCAGCAAGGACATCGCCTTCAGCCACGCCACGGGACTCCAATGGACGGACCACAGCTGCGTCCACTTCAGCTTCAGAAGGACCACGCTCCACCATCACCAGCAACAGGCTCCCCGCAGAAGCTGGAACAAGATCACGGCAGACCAGCTCACTACGTCCTTGAGCAAGAACCCTCCCACCAGCACAACGAACCCCAGTCAAGCAGCCACCAACCTCACGAAATGGATCAGCGACTGCGCAGACGAACTCGCCCCGCTGAAGACCCCGCCGAGCAGACCCGGCAGCAAGAAAGCCCCATGGTTTAACGACGAACTCAAGAGCTCCAAGAAGAACTGCAGAGCACTCGAGAAAACCTGGCACACAGACCCAACACCAGACAACATGACTGCCCTCAAGCTCGCCACCCGAAAACACCACCAGCTGATCCGCGCCACCAAGAAAACCGCATTCAAGGAACGACTGGACAACAACGCACACAACAGCAAGGAACTCTTCAACATCGTGAAAGAGCTCTCCAACCCCAACGCCGGAAACAACGACATCACCCCTTCGCAAGACCTCTGCAACTCCCTCGCCTCCTACTTCCACAACAAGATCGCGGACATACACAACAGCTTTAGCACTCAACCAAAGCACGCCACGACCGAACCACCGCCCCCCACCACCACCCTCCGCGCCTGGACCCCGATCAGCACCGAAGACACCATCCGCACGATGAACTCCATCCACTCCGGATCTCCGACAGATCCCTGCCCTCACCACGTCTTCAACAAGGCCGACGCTGTCATCGCACCCCACCTGCGGGACATCATCAACACCTCCTTCGACATCGCCACCTTCCCGGAGAGCTGGAAGCACGCCGAACTCAGCGCTCTACTCAAGAAACCATCAGCAGACCCCACCGACCTCAAGAACTACCGCCCCATCTCGCTGCTCCCGTTTCCGGCCAAAGTCATCGAGAAGACCGTCAACAAGCAACTGGCCGCCTTCCTCGAGACGAACGGATCCCTCGACCTCTCGCAGTCTGGCTTCCGGGCCAACCACAGCACCGAGACCGCCCTGATCGCAGCCACAGACGACATCCGAGCTCTGCTCGACAACGGAGAAACAGCGGCCCTCATCCTCCTGGACCTCTCCGCGGCCTTCGACACTGTCTGCCACCGCACCCTAGTACAGCGCCTCAGCAACGTCGGAATCCAGGAGAAGGCACTGGAGTGGATCACCTCCTTCCTCACCGGAAGGACACAGAGAGTCCGCCTCCCCCCGTTCAGATCCGAGGCCACCGAAGTCATCTGCGGCGTTCCTCAAGGCTCCTCGCTCAGCCCAACTCTCTTCAACGTCTACATGAGCCCCCTCGCAGCCATCGCACGCCAGCACAACCTGAACATCATCTCCTACGCCGACGACACCCAGCTGATCCTCTCCCTCACTAACGACCCCGCCACCGCCAGAGCCAACCTGCACGAAGGGATGACAGAAGTAGCCAAATGGATGTCGAACAGCCGCCTGAAACTGAACTCAGACAAGACGGAAGTCCTCATCCTGGGATCCTCACCCTCCGCCTGGGACGACTCCTGGTGGCCCCCCGCCCTGGGCAGCGCACCCAAACCAACTGACCACGCACGCAACCTGGGCTTCATCCTGGATTCCTCCCTCTCCATGACCAGACAAGTCAACGCCGTCTCCTCGTCGTGCTTCCACATCCTGCGAATGCTACGCAAGATCTTCTGATGGATCCCCACCGAGACCAGGAAGACGGTCACCCAGGCCCTCGTCACCAGCCGTCTGGACTACGGCAACTCCCTCTACGCCGGAACCACCGCCAAACTCCAGAAGAGACTCCAGCGGATCCAGAACACCTCAGCACGACTCATCCTGGACATCCCCCGCCGAAGCCACATCTCCGGACACCTGAGAGACCTGCACTGGCTCCCGGTCAACAAGAGAATCACCTTCCAGCTCCTCACCCACGCACACAAAGCCCTACACAACCAAGGACCAGGATACCTCAACAGCCGCCTCAACTTCTACGCTCCCACGCGCCAGCTTCGATCGACCAGCCACGCCCTCGCCGCCGTCCCCCGCATCCGAAGAGCCACCACAGGAGGAAGGTCCTTCTCCTACCTGGCCGCCAAGACTTGGAACTCTCTTCCGACCCACCTCCGCCTGACCCAGGACCACCTCGCCTTCAGGAAGCAGCTCAAGACCTGGCTATTCTAGCAGTAGCGGACCCCCCCCCCCCCCCGCCCCCCCCCAGCGCCTTGAGACCCTCCGGGTGAGTAGTGCGCTATACAAATGCTCTGATTGATTGATTGATTGAAAATGCCCCAGGACATCGGCAGCAGGCTCAGCAAGTTGTCTTTTTTTTTTTAGAAGGGAGTTTGGTGAGGGGAGAAGACAGGGTGCCTCTTAGGTAGCTCTCGGCATAAGGCCCACCCCTCCTAGGCCACACCACCTTCTCACACGGTGAAATATTTTTGTACGTTTGCAGGTTTGGAGGTGTTTTGGGATTCATTCCCCAAGCTGTGCCAGACCACGCATCTGTATAGTGTGTGAGTGGGCATTCACCCACATCCTGCTGTCCTTGGAGGGTAAGAGCCAGGCACAAGCCTGGGATGGGAAGAGAGATCATTTCCCTAGCATCTAGGGGAGTGACGAGAAGATCATGCCAACTCACAGGGTGCTGCCTTGTGAAACAGTGCCTTATCTCAAGGGCAACCAATGAAGAGACACTAGGACATGGTGAGCTGGAAACCCTTGGATAGGAATGAATGAATGACATTTTTTATTGTTCAGTTAATAAAAACTTACAATAAGATAGGAGAGGTTTCCAGCTCAGGTGTGAATGATCTGCACACCTCCCCATGACACATGGATATGGCTCTAGATCACTTCGTTCTTGACGTGTGGGATGGAAGTACACAGGGTCCAAAGTCCAACTCTCCAAGTCCTCTACCCTCTTTCCAAGGACCCATCCCTTCATGTACAATTACACAGTGAAAATTATTCCAAGGCTGGCAGGTCTGTGCCAGGCGGGCTGAGGGCCAATGGGCAGATGAGTAGCTCTCTGAATGGTCCAATAGATATGTAGTACTCTTAAGGAAAGGTACTCTGAAGGCACTGGTGACATCTCAGCATCTATCCAACCTTTAGGGCAACAGCGATTAGCATGGATTCAATATATGTTTTCAACTCAGTCAAAGCCTGTTTACACCGTGTGCTGCTTGTGAAAAGAAGCACTGAACTTACTCCATGCTGCTATTGAGGGAGTTGCTTCGCCAAATTTCATGCTGTCAAAAAATGTGCATTTGAGCCAGGGCCGGTAAATGCATAAGACAAGATATGGTAGCTGCCTCACAGCACCACCAAGAGGGAACAGCATAGAGCACTGGTTTACCAAGAACTACAATTACAGCTCTTTTGAATAGGAGATAGCCAAAGACAAAAATACATTTTGCGTCCTTGCACCATTCTTGGTTACTGAATAAATCACAGTTGGTGCCAGAGGCTAAGAACTGGGTGTCAGAGGGAATAGTCACTGTAAAATTAGGAATGGATGCATCAGTGTTCTCTTAGTCCAACATGTTATTAGAGAACAAGCATTGGGTGGCATGGCCAACCAAGACGGCTGGCAACCTGGCTTGAGCCGACGCTCCGGGACCCCCTGTGCAATTCTGAAGCCTCCCACGGACTCCCAGGAGTACGGCTGTAGAGGACTGGGGAATAAGAAAGGTAACATGATAGCCCCACATGCACAAGCTGTATTGGAGATGTTGCTTGATTATTGAGATTGTCTGTGTTACGGTACTTTTACTTTGTAGTAGGGGGCACGGTTCACCTCCCTACGCTGTGATTATAAATGGATAAAACAATAAATGTGTTAAAAAAAAGAGAGAACAAGCCTTGGGCACATTTTTAGGTGTCACCTACAGACGGTCTAGCTGTCTGCTGTTGATGACCTAGTGTTGCTAATATATTAAAATATATACACAGAGTGAGCTTTGGTTCAGTCTCTTGCTATGGCTTTCCTCTGGGTCTCATTTTCTTACTTCTTATTTCACAGCTTTCCTTCTTGTTCTTTGCCTGTCCTGACTCTGGAGTATTTCTTTACTGTGTTCTGCTTGGGTGGCTTGAGTCCATCCACTGCTTGCATTCAGGGAACTACTTTTTAGATCCTTCTATCAGATAGCACAATAACTGAATGTGGGATTGTCAAGAACCTACAGGGGCTTTACAGCCTGTTTATTGCTTACCATTATATGGCTTTATAGCCACAATCATTTGCTTGCTTCTAGTTCAATGGCTTGCCTTCCTTCTTTATGTGCTTGTTCACCCAGGTGCATACCATATTTACCATCCTTATGATTGGTTGATGTGTATCTTTCCATTGCTTGCTTTTAGGGAATTACTTTTTGCTGAAGCACTCCTTGACAATGCACATGTTTTCCAGTTCTCTCCCTCGTGTGCCTCTCCCCCTGCCAAACATCCGTACACGCTCCATATTGCTCTCTCTCTTAAATGCTGCTCGCTCGCTTGCTCCCTTGAGTTTTCCTCTAGAAGTCTGGAACTGGACATCCCTAGGAAACTGTTACTTTAAATTCAGGAAGAGTAGACTGCACTGAAGGGAGCTCTAAAAATGCTCATTAGTTCAAGTGGTAGAGCCATTTATTCGCAAGCCAGGAATATAATGTTGGTTCCAAGCAAAGCATGTGAGATCCTCTGCCAACTGTGACTCATCAGTGGTGTTTTCATTGAAGCAGGAGTGGATGGTGAACATAAGACAGCGAGAGACCGGGCTGCCAAGCACAGAACGCTGAGCCAAATGCACTATCAAAGTTTGCGTTGCTAAACCCTCAGGCTCACAAAATCACAGTGTTTGCAACTGAAAAATAGCTTTTTAATATGTACCAAAGACATATCGGGAATCAGTAGAACCTTTACGAACAGGAAAATGGTTTTACTGACGGATTCTAAATAGGAGGGGTTGAAAGGGGTGCCCGCCCATTTGCAATTTGCAATGGTATGTATCAATACTTTGCAACTACAATTGCGGTTGCAAACCATTGGTAGGTTCCCACCTCCTCAGAGGAAGTAGCAACCCATTCGCAAAAAGCAAAATTGGACAGTTTTCCCTTTTCCGTCGACCTGTACACAAAAGAAAAGAAGATGATAAAACAAGAAGCCCCCGAGCGCGGGGCACGACAGGCTGTGGGGGAGCGTCCAGGGAACAAGAGGGTCTCCCGGGCGCTCCCTGCCTCTTTATTCCTGAGGGGTCCGAGGGGGTGGCGGCTACGCCCCCCACCCGGCCCCTCCTGCGGCCCGCCCCCCTGACCCGGAAGTCGTATGGTGACATCCGGGTCAGGGAGGGCGCCACCCAATCGATGGTGAGGCGTGCCCAGAAGGGCACGCCCCACCACCGAGAGGCCTGGAGAGTGAGGCGGTCGCCGCGCCGCCATGCGGGCGGGGGGGCCGAGAGCCCCCCCTTTTCATTTGCAATCGTATGTATCAATACTTTGCAACTACAATAGCGGTTGCAAACCATTGGTAGGTTCCCACCTCCTCAGAGGAAGTAGCAACCCATTCGCAAAAAGCAAAATTGGACAGTTTTCCCTTTGGGAATTACATCCGCCTGCAGGAGCGGCCTGTGCAGATAAGAACTGTGGGGCGGCGGGGGCCGGGTTGGGATTCGACAGACGACCACGAGGGAAAATGAAATAATTAATTTTCCCTCGTCGTCTGTTGAAATCCCTCCCACCCGGCTCCGCCGATCGTACCTGCATGGGCCGCTGCTGTCAGCCTGCCTCAGGAGGAGCAGGCTGTGGTCCCAAAGACAACTGCGGGCTCCCCCGATGTCTTCCCAAACTGGAAACTTTTTTGTCTTAAAGCCGCGCTTATTGCCTTAAAGAAGATGAGATGATTTTTAAAAAGTTTCCTGTTTGGGAACGCAAAAATGGAAGGTGGTCTGCTGTTCCTTGCATGCCACCATGCTTGTGTTTGTAGCCATGACAAGCAGTTGCAAATAGTTACTAATATTCATTACCTAACATACACACATATGTATATCATTACCCAATATTCATTAGGAAGGCTGTTCTGCGACTGCTTGCGGATGGAGATTTTGAAACATGACCTATTAGTATGTAGGCGGAATGGTAAAATTAAAGACAGGTCACAAAAGGTCAGTGCAGTAATTGCAACCACTACATGTGACCTCTCTCTTTGTACACCGGGCCCGACACCAACTTGGAGTTGAAAGGAAGCAAGGTGGGTGATTGGCTATACTAAATACAGCTCAGGTTTTGGTAATGTCACAGTGTTGCAAATGCAGGATGCATGTCAGCTCAGGGAAAGATGTGTGACCAGTGAAGAAGGACAGCTCCTAAACTAGGCACACAATCCTTGTATTACCGGGTATTTCCTGACTCACTAGACCAGGAAGCGGTGAAGAGCCGCCCTCCTCTGTCTGAAATTGCCTGCGGAATTGAGAAAGCACTCACCTTCATTTACTCCCATGGAAAATGGACTGCTCTGCCCATGATTGGTGCTCTGCTTGTTGACTGTTGAAGTCCCATGCACCAAGAACAATGAATGTTTGGTAACTGTGGAGCAGAGGGAAAACCGAGAACCCAGCGAATTACATGGCCGCTCGTAGAAGCTGGCAACCTGCATACTCTAGCTAGAAAACCCAACATAATGGGAGAAAGCAGAAGCCTCCAAGGGTGAGATAAAGGAGCAGGGAGAGTTTGGGAGTAGATTAAAGAGGCATGAGGTGGATCCAAGATTACGCAGCCATGGTATTGGGTTTGCCTACATTTATTTGCACCGCTGCCGGCTTCTGACAGCGCTTTGGGCACCGGCACTCGTACTTTTATAAATGAAGCACTGGTTTAGTTACCTTAATGAGGAAAAGTTACCCTAGTGGAGGCTCACGGATTTTCTTCGGTAAAGTGAAATGGAAACCTGGAATTAGAGAAAGTCTTTGCGACCTACTGGAGTTTACTGAGACCTTTGTAAATGTAAATGTAGTTGAGCTTATATAGCGCACAGCTACCCGCAGTGGGTTTCCCGGCGCTTGCTTAGGGAACCCTTCCTGGTATTCCCCTGTGAGATACCAGGGTATCCACAAGGTGAAAGTCAGGCATCCCGCCGCGAGGGGCCGTTGTGGAGATTAAGCAAGCTATTGCCCAGAGTCGCAGAGTGTGAACCCGTGAGTCGAGGAGGCACCGGGGCGAGAATTATCGAGTCCGTGGAATTTTTAGCCCAAGACCCCGCCGAGGCGGGGAATTGAACCCTGGTCCAGGACCGATCTCAGCTTCCGGGTCTGCTGCCTCTAACCCCTGAGCCACACTTCTCCACTTTGACTACCTTGGTTTCTCAAAAGCATCTCTTCTTGAACTAAAAGGTCCAGAAAGAGGAAGCAATGGACTTGTTTTAAATTTGTGGAAAATACATTGTTTTTTGCCTTAAAAGAATGAAAACCTTAACTGATTGGAAGCAGGAATGAGGGTGACCATTGTATTTGAGATGAGTTACAACAATATGGCTGTGTGTGACCATAGCAAGGTGATGGCCTTATCATGTGCCTCGTTTTAAGCCCAAAGACTTCACCTACGTTTGTGTGACTACTTGGAGACTCATGGTAATGGAACACGTAACAGTGTCTGTGTAATCACTGGACATCAGTAGCTTTTACCCATCCACTTCTTTGCCGGTCTTGAGAATAAACATAGATTCCTCTTGACTAACAGCATTTAAGGTATGCGGACCAATTAGATGGAGTCTCGTGGCACTGGACAATCTTGAAAATGTAGAGATCTCCAGATGGGCCCATATTATTCCAATAGTTCTCCAGTCATTTCACCTTCTTGTTAATGTGGGAGGACTAGAACCTCTCTCCCGCAGGTAGGCCGCCACCACCACCACACACTAAAATTGGGTATGCAGGAGCTTTCTACGTATAACATTTGACCCAAAACTGGATGTCTATAATGTACCTGCTTGAGGACATGATTTCCCTAAAAGCAGAGTCTTCAATGCAGGAGACAAGTTGGAACACCAGGGCATAATACCCTTATTCTCTATTTGAGAAAGCAGTGTACTAGAGGAAAGAGCAGTCAAAGCTGCTACAGGATACAGTGCCCAGCATTTTATCTGGAACCGGATGCAGTCCCTGATGCACACAAGTGGCCAGTGGCCAAATGACTCGCTTTCAGTTGAAGGCTCAAGTTGTTCAAGGTGGAATCAGACAACTGAATGGTGCAAATACACCCTCATGCTCACCTGCTATCTGACTCTCGGGCTCAACATTGCTCTGACAATGATGCTCGTCCAAACGTTCCGAACAATCCATAGCTTTTTCCATTGAGTCAGATGAGAGGACAACCAAAGGAGACACTATCACAGAGGGGCTCTGCACAAGGATGACCACATGCACCAAAAGACTGCTGGGGAACTTCTGTCAAGATCAAATAACACCACAGTCAGCGAGATCTGGAGAGGAGTCATTTAATCCCCAGTTTGTGGAAGCAAATGCGAACTGGGTAGCACTGCTGATTGAACTGATCGGCTGATGCCCTCACCTCATATCTCTTGAGCTTTCTCTTACCTCATATGATGAATACATACCAGATAGACAGCTGGACTAGACCCAACGGTCTTACAGAGTCTCGGCTCTGAGGGTGGTGAACACTACATTCCTAGATCCGGCTAAAACAAGTAGATCTGCAGGGACCAGGAATACCACTGAACAGCCATTTTTTTACCTTAGTGTGGTTATTTGTATGGGCTGTGTTTGGGTACTAAGGCAAAATCCTTACAAAGGAGGTGCTCCCTCCCCAATTCTGTTTTCGCCCCACCTGCCTTTAGTAGCCTCTAGTTAAAAAAAATATCAAAAAATCTAACTAATCATCTTCTTTATTATAGGGTATAAATATCAATAAAGAGAAACATTGAATAGGTGCACTGCTGAATAACAATGCAAAATGAAAAAAAACAGTTAAAATCTAGGATTGAAAAATTATTTGGTAAGGTGTACAAATTGTACTTTTCTTTTAAGTAAAAGGTATAATTAAAATAATTCTTCTATCTATACGATCTCCTCTAAAACCATTGTTAGAGACTAAGGTTGTTACAGGCTCCATCCAGAGGCGGTCTTTTGTGGACAGATAAGTTCTCATAATTCCAGCAATTGAAGACAGCCTTCTTGATCAATTTTAGGATTATTTGGCGCATTACCAAACCAGTCTTACTCTCTGAAATATACGCTCTGGAATTATTTCATGAAACCTTCTGAGAAAGCATCCACAAGTGTTCCTATAGGGTTCGCAAAACGAGCAGATACAGACAAAGAACCAAAATTTCAACTCAGTTAACCTCTTGTTCTTACAACTACCAAAAAACCCAACACATGCTGCAAAATCTTCTGCACCAAAAGATGACGTAGTATACATGGCGAGAAAAACGTAAAACCAACGGCTAACTTGTGTCTTGTGCATGCAATCAATTTACCTACACACCTCACCGTGTCTGCATCATCTGAGTCTGAATACCATTAGTAGTGTTTCAGTGACCAGTGATAATGTAAGTGGGATAACTCATAGGATTAATGCATTTCTTGCAGGGAACATCCAAGGACAACAAACAAATTAAAACATAGTCATATTGGGAAATCCATAAAAAGAATTGAGTGCTAGCTGGCCATTCATAACAGGTGGAGTCATTCTCCTCCTACTGTCCAGTGTTTGTCTTTCTGTGTCCTCGTTTAATCAAGTGTTTGCCTGTTTGGATGGCTCACTTACTCCGATTTAGACTGGTATGCATCTGTGGTGACACTGTTTATTAGGTTCTGGGAGTGCAGTAGGGTATCGCTTTCTGATCCAAAGTGCGTCCAAATAGTTGAGAAGTAGTGCTCCCCCCTAAGAAAGCATCCCCTAGTTGCACTGTTGTGTCACAGTGATTTTTAACTAAGATTGAATAATTGGACAACTTCCCAAGCGGGAATTCAGCAGTGCAACTAGGGATGCTCCCCTAGGGGAAAGCGACTCTTCTCAACTCATTGAATTAAGAACATTCTGCCTTCAGTAGATGGAATATTCTAATACCATTATTGCCCTTTTCCCTCAGCTACTCCAGGCCTGTCCTGACTGATGCATAGCTGCCAAGGTTTCAGATTGCCATGTGTGACATTTTTATATTTTCAGTGTTATTCTGAGTGACATTTCAACGAGTATGAGTGACACTTTCTCACGAGCAAAACAAAGCAATGAAGATGAGAGAAACATATAAATATTGCAGATTACAACCATTTAATCAATGAGAAACCATGCACTAGTACCTCAGTGCACCCCTGCTTCCTTTGTTGCAGGAGTGAAATGTCTGGCAGGCATTACTGCACTGTGAAATGGACATTAGTGAAGTTTGGATAGGAGCATTTGAAGGCTGTAAAAGTCCCACATGGAGTGATAATGTGCACACTTCAACTTAGAGACAAGGAGGCAGAAAGAGATTAACTGACACTGGGACACAGACACAGAGAGATTGACATGGGGGCATAAAGACATGGGCAGACTGCCTCTACAACTTAATGCAGAAACGGGGTAGAAAGGCAGAGGGAACTCGCACCAAAACGTAGAAACACTTAAATGGGGCAGCTTAGCATCACTCCAGGCTAGGCCTCTCTCCTGCGTCTGGGACCCAGCCCCACTATCCTTGCTTGCATTAGGGCCTATAGCAATTTTGCTATGTCACAGGTCCTGGTGCGCCATGCGCTTCTCCAAGCCTGACCACTGATTGGCCGTATTTAGAATGGCCCCTCCACCCTAAACGCTGCTCCAAACAGATCTGAAGGAAGTCAGTGAAGTGGGCAGCCAGGTGCTCTAGATGCAATGGGCCTAAATGACAATCTTTAAAAAACTTAAAATCGCTGCTTGCTTGAGGTGGTATTTTGTGGTTTTTATCTAGCGCTTTCCATAACCCACATAAAGGGTGGGAGAAGAAGGGAGACAGAGAATACAAAACGAAAGGAGCCGGTGCTAGCCTGCAGAGTTAGAAAATAGAACTCCAGAACAACAGTTGGAAAACGCGGACCTCGCCTAGAAATAAATCGGGAGGAAAGATTGGAAAGGAGAGGCTACAAATGAAAACCAAACATTGAAAAGGCAGACGTAAAGGGGAAAATGGCAAACCATAAAAACTGTGCATCTTTCAAATTATTAACAGGATCTGTGAGGCCCCAACAACTACAACACCACACTGGTGCCTGGTGTTGCCGAGCGGGCAACAGAAAAACAAAATACAGTTTGCGAGCCAATGTCCCCCCCACCCCCGCTGCCGGCAAAATCAATCTTAGCACTCACTCGGGCCAGCCCTGCCCCTCTCTGTGATTCTATTGACTGGCGTGACCCGGCCAGCCCAAGAGCGCCGTGAAAGGCCGGATTCCACTCCCAACAACGTCATGAACAAACAATTAGTTGGTGCGGTCTACCAATGTGCCTGATAGCGAGCTGTTTGGAACTAATATAAGTAACACACACTGACTACTTAGTAAGTAGTGGTAACTACTCACTGTCTGGAGTCGGCGACTCTCTGCAGCAGACTGCCAGGCTCAGGCGGACTTCCAGCAACCCTCGCGGCAATCATTTCCGCGCTAAATGCATAACATTATAAAATAAAATAAAACCATAACATGAACACCGGCTGACACTTACTTAGTTGAGCTGCTGGGCGGCTGTGCTGCCGTGGCGGGGGGCACCGCCCGGCCCTCGCAGTTTTTCTTTCCTGGTGGCGGCCAGAGCGGTGTCCTGTCGGCGGCCGGCTCAGCTGAGCTGCCTGCGGCTGCCACAGTGGCGTGATCAAGGTGCGCTGCAGACCCTGCTGTGTTTTAGCGGGGGGCTGCACAGGGGGCCGCGGCGGGTGGCCATGCTTGAGAGTCAGGACTCATGCGCACCGCCGCCCGCAACCTGCCTGCTGCACTCTAATCACCCGCCGCTTTACTTCCCGCTTCCTCCGGACGTGACGGCCCATACCAGGCCGGCACATCCGGATTTATAATCCTGGCGCCCTGTTGCGTCACCGTGATTGACAGCTCTGAGGCTGTAACAACTGCGGGTAGGCCGGGCGCCGGCCGGCCCCCCTCGCTGTACAAATCGCTGCATAGTTTCCAGGGCAACGGAACAGAATCGACGTCGGACTCTCTAGCTGCAGGCAGAGCAGCAGAGATACATTGTAGCGCGGCGGCGCCGCTCATGAGCTCAGCTGCTGCAGTGTCTGTTTGGCACACACAGTAGTCGGCAAAGCTGCGCAGGCAGCATAACTCTCGGACTGGAGAGCCCGGGCCCACAGGAGCTGCTGGCGCACCGCTGGCACAGGTGGCAAAATGCGTGACAAATGCATTCAGTGCGGTGATGCGGATCACCGCACTGATATGCGTGAGTGTCACACCAGTTGCGTGACGCTTGACAGGACTGCTGATGTCTGTGGGATATAATGCTATTATAGCCCACAGGATGGAATGATCAGCCAGTCAGAATGCTGGCAGTAACTACTGACATTTGCCTGCATTCTCAGGTCGGTGAGAATGTGAAGCCGGGCCACAGAGCAGACAAGGACATTTAGTCTGTAGGTGCTGGGTGAGATTGGAGGAATATGTGCTAAGGGTGTTATTGCCAACAGTAGACATTAAGATCTGTTACTTAGACTTACCCTTATAGTGCACCTTCGGCTCTTAAATTGCAGGAAAGACAATTAAGAGTAGTTTAACTCCATCAGTAGAGGTCATTAACCACTGCTACTGCTATGAGCAGTGGGCAATATGGACTAACCAGGGCTTTAAGTGGGCCGGGTCCTGCCGCTGCTCAGCACCAGCAGTTCTAAGAAGCAGGTGAGGAGACGGGTCACTATCGGGCTATCCATTTTTGCCCTCACCCTCAGTGAAAAAAATAAATCTTAACTCTGCAGCAGAACCACCCTTTACTGCTTTTAATGTAACTTCAAAGAGACTTGTTATGGTTCTTTCACAGTCTCATCATTTCAGAATGGAAGCATTTTCAATATTCTATACAACAAAGCCATAGTTGTTGCTTATTTATGTTATGCAACTAACAGCCACTGACGAAGCCAAGTCCTGGCTCGTTGTAGGTGATATGTTACTTGTTGTATTATATTTCTGGATGCAGTTACAGAAGCAGCAAATTATCAGTCAGGTGGCACACTATGCTAAGCACAGATTTTTAGTTTATGTGTTTTGAAGCCACGCCCTTAATTACATCGACCACGCCCCTTTTAGAGACCCCTCCCACCCCTCAGATTTTTTTATACCACTTAAAGCCCTGGGCTTAACCAATATCATTCGTATTCTCTCATTACTTCACCACAGTAGCTCAGTTCGCTTCAGCTGTGATCAGGCCTGCCTTCCTCCCTTTTTAAACCCTGGGTCGTTGATTTCACATCACAATATAAGAACAGAAGCTGTCATGTCATTTCATTCTAAGCACGTATACACACTGTAGGCAAAAAAACTATTACACGATAGATTTTTCTCGTGTCAGCATTGACGTCCCACCACAGGGGATGGTGTTGTTATGACTCAGCGCTCAGTCCTGATAATCCCTCATTTTGCACATCCTGCGGAAACCAGCGTCACAGCGCCCTTATTGATCAGCCCCAGATATGATGCATTTAACTCCAGAGTCTGGTGGTCAAGCCAGGGGAACACTAGAACAGTCAGTGATGGGGAGCATGTGCACTGCATGGGGGCACGCGCACACCGTGCCACCCGGGGGCTCCAGGATCCAAACATTGGGGCAAGGTGTGGCATTACAAAGGAGTGTAGTCATGAGTAGCCCTGTATCACAGCCAGGGCACAAGTCCTAAAAAAAAGAAGTGGGGGGACGCTGACGTCACGACAGGAAGTGACATCACGAAAGGTGGCTTGCACCATCAGACGCATTGCCTCCCCTCACTCACCTCTTAGATGTGATTGCATCAGAGAAGCCAGCACGTGAGCAGCGTTCTGAATGGGCTCCGATCTCGCCCCAGAGAGGCCAAAGAGTGAATGTGTGGCTCCATTTGCTCCAGTTATCGAGCTCCCGGTAAAATAAGTGGGGGGACGCCGTCCACCCGCGTGGTACCCCGACTCGTGCCCTGAATCAAGCTAACTTACACATTTAGTTTCTAAAAAGTGTGCATAAAAGAAATTGCCAACAAGGACATATGTGGAAATAAATCCACGCCCCCCTAAAGAGATCTTTATGTACCCAGTAATTTTCAGAGTAGGATTACTCTGGCGGGTAATGCCCTGGCGGGGGAGGTCTATGTGCAGCCTAGCCTCGGGTTTAATGGGTCATAAACCAGTACTGAGAGTTAATGTGTCTGCATGCAGGTCAGTGACATGAATTTTAACTTGATAGCTCAGTGGGTTACAGTGTTAGTTGCATAGATCCTTGTGTTAACTGCAGGTCACAAGTTACAATCCTTGTAGTATTCCACAGTTAGTTATGAACTGGCATCAAGGAGTTGAATGCAAACTGCCAGGCATAAGTTTCAAATCTAAAAGTTTTTTTTCCAATCTTTTGTTATTCTTGGATTGCTAAAAATGGTTCCTCTAAAAGTAATAAAGACTTATTAGTAGAGACCAGCAGAATCCGTGTGTTCTGTGAACACCACTGACTCAATGCTTCTGTGAACCAAGTGCCCTTAAGTTAGTGCAGACCTAGATGAGGCTATGCGACTCCTACATCTTGTAGTCCTCATTGTCTTATATAATATTTCCTACGTATTGACTTGCACCCTTGTATGAGTCGTTACCTATGGTTCATATCTGTGGGATGGGAGGCACTACGACACCCACACTGAGAAATTGGCACTATTAAATACGGAAAAACATGAATAAGTGCTGTATAAATGGCTATTATTATAATCATACCTATGGATAGCTTTATATGACTTTCTTATAGGGCATGCATATATACCCATTACAAAGAAGGGATGGAAAAGTAAAAACAAGTGACTCCAAATGATAGTTTGAGTGCTGAACAGTTTTAAAGTGCCAACTAGCGGAGTGTCTTTTTTTTCTCCATGGAGTTGGCTTCAAGGTGTTAGGCTCTGCAGAGCACCCAGACAGGATGAGACTTAAACAAGAGGGGGGCTGGTGGCCCTTTAAGCAAGGCATTTGTGCTTGTAGGTTGCTGCTCTGAACACAAAACAGACAAAGTGCTAGTGCTGAGCAAATTACAAGGAGACAAAGTCCGCATATTACTCTCGGCCCAGCTTGGATACGACTTAAGAATAGCTCCCAGGTTCAGGATCCGCTAAGGCCCCTTCAAGATATGAGCAGGCTTTCAATGCAGTCCTCCACAATCGTGTGTGACCTCAAGATTGCAAAGAGATGTTGGGTAGCCAATAAGCAAAGAGCAACTGCAGAGTGAGAGATTAAATACAATTCTAACAGGCCGCCATACAAAATGCAACTCCAGTACAGAATGGAGTAAGCCATTCCCCCTCTGTGGCATCGCGGCTTGTGTCTCGTTGTGCTGAGTTTACTTAGCCGTTAGCAACACAACCATGCCTGGTATCACTGAAAGGGATTAACAAACAGCCATGAACTAAACATCCACATAAACAACCCTGGAAAAGAAACCTTAGTAAAGGCAAAAAGAAGCCTAGGTTTCTAAACCAGAAATTGTACACCCGATGGCCTTAATTAACTCAAACCTCAAACCTAAACAACAGTTTTACAAAGTGTATTAAAATTATAAGCGTTTGACACATAATAACGAAGAATCAATGGAACACAGAAAATAATGTCTTCTGAGACATGCTCTTTTGAAAGTCTTACCTTCCAGCATTGGTGTGTGGACTTTTGGCGTAAAGTTAACATTTGTGGGCCTTAATTTAGGTTTCAATAGTTTTAAATGAGGAATTTCGACACAAAGTATAAATACACTTTTCAGGCAGGTATACCCACTTTTGTGCTTTTAAGCACCCCCATCACCACCACTGCTCCCTTAAACCCCTCTGCCCCTTCTCTTTCATGCACCCTTGAGGCCGAAGGTGCTGGAGTCCATTTGTGTAAGTACATCTCCAAAGCTCTCAGTCAAGTGGGACATTCAAGTCCTAGAAAATCTCAATTGGGGTACTCCCAGGGTTGGGCCCCATAATTTGTGTAATGTTTTCTCTGGCTCTTGTGTGAGGTATGCCAGTTTATCATATCCGGTAAGTATCCAATGTCCCTGATCCTACATTTCGCAGGACAGAAAATGCATTTTCCAAGAGATAAAACCACCTGTTTGGCTGCCTAAATAAGTGGGAGATTGCTCAAAAAAAGGGGTAAAAACCTTGTGAAGGTCTGCCAGGCAGTAGAAATTCAGGGTATTTCTCTATCTCCACTACCATGGCCTACTGCACTCTTTCAATAACCTTTGCTCAAAATCCTAATACTGTGGCCAGCTCTACATGATAAGCAGTAGGGACCTCTCTCCCCAGAACCTGGTCAACAAGTCCATTTGTATTTGTTATATAAATATTGCACCACGGTTGAGTTTCAGGAGTAAAAGCCCAGTTCATTTTCTCGAAAGCTTAGAGTTTTCTAGATTCCCCTACTTTTAGATCTGCTCGAGTGGCCCAATTCCAAAGTTGAAAATCGAGACAACGTTCTACTTCTGCTTTTAGCATTTTCAAATTATCTTAATTTTATCCCTCCCCCCTTCTTAATAAAATCTGCGAGTCTAAAACACCCTTCGTACCTCCAGTGAATGAAAAGGGATCTATCCAGGCCTGGAGAAAGCCCTTTATTGGCAAAAAGTGAAGTGAGCAGGGAAGTATATTTGATCAGAACAGATTTACTGGCAAGTTGGTTCTAGAACCGTAAAGCTGAGCGACCGACGGAGGATCTATATAAGCCGACTCTTATATGTTATTGAGCAATCTCACTAAGGGGCGGTCTGCTAATTCAGCTGTACATCAGGTCCCATTTTAATAGAAAAAAACACATTAGCAGACCATAACTTGTGAACCCTGAATAAGGCTCCAGATTTTTACACCTAAGTGGAATATATATATATATATATATATATATATATATATATATATATTACCTACTGGCGGTCACCAGTAGGTATATATAGTTAGGACCTAGTTTCCATAGGAAATCCGCAACATTCTATTGGGAATAACTTTGGCGCCGGTTGATGAATCTCCGCGAATTTCTCAAAGAAGATGGCCAGCTCTGCTCCGCTCCTTCCCTGAAAGTTTTGGGGGGGATTCGTCAAGTGGGGGCTGAGAAAAAAGGGGGGTCCCAAAACGTGTTTTCCCCATGTTATTTTCTATAGGACGATTAGACACGGCTACAGCCCGAACCGCTGAACGGAATTACACCAAACTGGTAGGGACTGGTACGCAGTACGGCCTTTTGTTTAAATGGTGTAAATCCCTCCAGTAGTTGTTGAGAAAATTGAATTTGAAAAAATGTATATATCTATATAAGCTTACTGTAAGCTTTCTGTAATCTGTACCTTCCCGAGTACGAGCTGCATTCTGATTGGCTGCCAATGTCTGTCAACACTCCAAAACAGAAATTGTTGGCAGCCATCTTGTACCTCGGTAGACTGAGGCACAGGAAAGCAGAAAAACAAATGTGTAGAACTTAAAAAGGGGGCAGGGTAGAAGCACCCTGACCCCCTAGGCCTGCTCAGGGGATCCCACAAGGACCCCCCAGGCCCCAAAATAATTTTGGTACGTGTACCCCGCGATTTAAAAAAAAAAAAAAAATAATAATTTTTGGGCCTGGGGGGTCCTTGTCCTTGTGGGACCCCCTGGGCAGGCCTAGGGGGTCAGGGTGCTTCTACCCTGCTCTCTTTGCGTGTTTTCCACCTTTGTTTCACTGCTTCCTTGTGCCTTGGTTCTACCGAGGCACAATATGGCTGCCAACACTTCCTGGTTTGGAGTGTTGACAGACGGTTGACAGACAGTGGCAGCCAATCAGCATGCCTTCCCGAGAAAGCTGCATGCTCATTGGCTGTCAACACTTCTAACCAGGAAGTGTTGGCATCCATCTTGTGCTCGATAAACCGAGGCACAAGAAAGTAGAAACACAAACGTGAAGAACACAAAAAGGGGTCAGGGTAGATACACCCTGACCCCCTAGGCCTGCCCAGGTGGTCCCACAAGGACAAAAAAGGCCAACATTTTTTTTTTTTAAACCTGTTCTGTTTTTTAAAAAATACCCCCCGGGGGGACCAAATCGCGGTGGCATAGTGATAAATAGTGTGGGGGGTCCACAATCCCCCCCACACTGCCCCGGGGACCGCCGCCCCCGGGGCAAAGCAACGCAGCCCCTTGGCGCATACTGGAGGCTCCTGGTGGGCTAGTTGGCCCCCAGGGGCCCCCAGTATGCAAGGGGAATTAGTTCCCCCTCTTCAAACATGCACGGGGCTGCGTTGCAGAGAGGTGTAAAAAAGGGTGTGGCCTCATTACACCTCTCTGTAATGCAGCTCCCTGGCTTATACTGGAGGCTCCTGGTGGGCTAGTTGGCCCCCAGGGACCCCCAGTATGCAAGGGGAATTAGTTCCTCTTCTGCAAACGCGCCAGGGGTTGCGCTGCAGAGTGTTGTAAAAAGCGGGCGTGCCCTCTGAACACCTGCCTGCAAAAATGTAGTAAATCAGTATAAAAAAACAACAATTAATACATTTAAAAATTGTCATTTAAAAAACCTTCGAAATTCAATGAAAAAATCATAGGTTTCAGGCCTTGTATAGTTAGGAATTAGCATTTATAAAATCTCGCAAATTCACTTAAAAAAACCATAGGTTTCAGGCCTTATATAGTTAGGAATTAGCATTTAAAAAACCTTGCAAATTCACTGAAAAAACCATAGGTTTCAGGCCTTATATAGTTAGGAATTAGCATTTAAAAAACCTTGCAAATTCACTGAAAAAACCATAGGTTTCAGGCCTTATATAGTTAGGAATTAGCTTTTAAAAAACCTTTGAAATTCACTCAAAAAACTATAAGTTTTAGGGGTGTTATAGTTAGCTGGACATTTCACTCATACAAAACCATTGAAATTGCTCCTATATAGTTAGTTGTACTAACTATATTTCAATCCACTGCTGATGATGTCACATATTAGATCATTCATGACATGGTCAGTGACATCACTGATGACATCCCTAAAACGTATAGTTTTTTGAGTGAATTTCAAAAAAAATTTAAAAGCTAATTCCTAACTATATAAGGCCTGATATATATATATATATATATATATATATATATATATATATATATATATATATATATATATTTCTCTTTTTTTAATGGAAAAATAAAGAAATAACTTCTATTTGTAGAGTGCGAACATATCACCCCCTTAAGGGTTTCAAGGCGCTGGAGGCGTCAAGAGTCACATGATGCTGAGCTGAGCTGCTGCCAGGGATCAAAACGTGAGCCCCACACTCTGGAGCCAGCCACTCTGGCCGCTGTGCCACACCTCTCCCAAATGTCATGAACTTTTGGAAGTTTTCATGCTGTCAATCATCACTGGAAGGCTAATAGCAATGCACAGTGAAAACAGAGAGAGTCAAAGAAAAGTGAAAGAATTGAGCATCCATAAAACGAGATAATTTTTCATTATAATTGTCATTTGTGTAGGAGAAAGGAGATCACATATTTTTGGAATGAGTATTTCCTCTCATATGCCTGGCCCACTCCACTGAGCCATTTTCTTATTTATATGTCACTGTGGACATCAAAATGGAATTTGAATTTCCAAAGTAAACCCTAAAGAAACCATGCCAGCAACGCAAAAAGCACATTCGCTGGTGCGGGTGTGAATTCCTCATGGAGTAAG
Source organism: Lissotriton helveticus (assembly GCF_964261635.1). Taxonomy (NCBI): domain Eukaryota; kingdom Metazoa; phylum Chordata; class Amphibia; order Caudata; family Salamandridae; genus Lissotriton; species Lissotriton helveticus. The sequence continues at coordinate 206,823,162 of NC_136063.1, read as the reverse complement.
ACAGACAGGGTAAACTTTAATTAGAACACAAAGCCATTGGCTATGTCAAAGTAAATCACACTGATGTGCAGTTAGGCATTTCTGCTTGATTTACCACGAGGGAATCATAACTGATTGGAGGCACTGAATCTTAATCATCAAAATATGACAAAAACAGAAGGGCAAGATTATATGATTTAGCAATGAGCGAAAAAGGGAATAAGACAGTCCCTCCTCACAAGGCACAGCTGTAATAATTTTTCACAAATTTTATAATAATGGCTGCACAGCTACCCATAGCTGTTTTGTTACTGTTTTAGGATAATGAATTAGCCATGCATTCATGTAATGTTTTGTGGTACTTCAGGCGTACTGATCTCTTAATAGGCTTACGTCTTAAATACATCCTTTGGAAGATACCAATATAAGCACCTAAAGTTTTCACAGGAGCAAGATTATTAGAAATTGACATGGCATAGTAATGTCTTTCTCGGTGTAACTCTGAAGAATAAAATGCTCCATGAGAACGAATTATGTGCAGCGGTTAAAAGAGATAGATAAATAAACTGGAGTCTACATGAACACACTCACCCACCTCCATCTTCCACCTCAGAGACCTTAGACTATGGGCCAGACTTAAAAATGTAAAAGTGGGCGGAGATAATACTCCGTCACGTTTACGATCCCCATAGGACAGAATGTGATTATAATACGGCTGATGGGGTATCCATCACGTTTGTGACAGTGTTTTCCTCCAAAGACTTCTAACTCAGGGCCTCTGTCAATTTAGGTTTCTTCCTTTACACATTTTCCCCCTTTTCTTAAAAGGTCAAAGACACAGTACATCAAACAAACCAGGTACATTCATATCCAACCCAAATGACCAACGTGGACAGGAGGGGTTGGTTACCTCAATGCTGTAAAGTGGTCAGAAGTTGGCAAGGTAATGCTGTGTAAGTATCTACATGAAGAAGTAACACTGTGGATTTGTTTGTATGGCTGATTGCATGATTCAAAAGTGAACAACAACAACCCAGAATGTGATTAGTCCACACACACACACCTGTGAGAGAACCTAGAATTTTGCAAGATTATTCTATAGGTCCAGGAAAATTGTGTTTTGTCTGTTGGAGAGTTCACTATATGCTAAATAAATGTTTTTGGAGCATTCTGCAGCCTTAAGGAGGCTGCCAGCTCTAACCAGCAAATAAGCAGCTATCATTTCACAGCAGTAGGTTCAGTAACACTGGGCAAAAGTGGCCAGTCTTCATCATTTCTTTTGCTTATCTTAATGGTTGATGAAGTCTTTGGTTTTTCATTGTCATTTCAAAATGTGAGCTGCATTCCAACCCCAAGCGAGCTACTCCATTGTAGACTTGAAGCAACACACCTTCACAGTATTCACCGCTGGGCTGCCTGAGTGACAGAGAACATGAGAGAGAGGGCGCACTCGAAAGGCGACTAACCTGTTTAGTTGGCAGATATGGTATCAGCAGCTATGGCTCAGCCAGAGATGTTAGTACAAGACAAAGACTATTTAATGTGCCTGAAGCAACAAGGACATAAGTAAACTAGACAGCAAAAATGGTTTCTCCTGTGACCTAAAATAACTTCTTGGGAATTGTGAAGCACACACTCCGTGTTCTTTAAAATCATTTCCATATACTGATGTATCATAAAACTCAAACTATCTTCTCCTTGGGTGCTTGCTTGGATGACTGTGTACACTGCCACAGAAACAATATATACTAGACTTCTCCAAAGAGTAGCTTGTGAGCTAATTGTAGCTCTCCAGCTACTTTTAAGTAGTTCTCCCATGTGCAGCCTTGCCTACTAAATTCAAAGTTTTTGCTTGGTTGAATTAATATATTTATACCAAACGGAATGTATTTGAGACAAAACTGTGTGTATTTTCACAACATGTGAGCTGATGTTTTGAGAAAATGATTGCATTTCCCAAATATTTAAAGCTATTATTTGAATAATAAATCATGCATCGTTTGGGGAGACTTATTACCAGTAATGTCTCATGAGCTGATGTTTTGAGAAAATGGTTGCATTTCCAAAATATAATGCTAATATTTGAATAATAAATCATGCAACGTTTGAGGAGACTTATTGCCAGTTATATTACCTTGGTGCCAGGGATTTTGAAGCTATCACTATTATGTATTCCCCACATAGAGACATTCTAAATTTACAAAGCACTTTTTAGGTTGAGCCTAGACAGCGCTGTTGCTTAGCGACCTGCTGTATATCCTTTGTGGGGTTGTACTCCACCAATTGCTTGTTATTGCTTTTCATTTGTCCATGTCACTGTCCTTTACAAATTGTTGCTTGCTAGTGGTCAGTCCTGTCTCTTTGTCCCTTTATTTTCTCTTCGTTCCTCCCAAGCAGCAGGGACTAAATACTGTTCAGATCCTGCTATATGCAGTTGCTTTAATTGGTAGTGGAGATTAAACAACCTTTTTTCTCCCACCCTCCAGATATATGCATTAATGAATGTGGTATGAGTGTACTTGAGATGAAATGCATGTGAGGTAGTGTGTATGAATGTCTTTTTCTTGTTTCTTTACTCGGGGTTAATGATGCAAAGATTGTTTTACAAGAAAATGTCATGTTACTACCATGCAAAATTGTCTGTAGATGTTTAACACATTGATTTTATATGTAAAAATATGAAAAAGAAAGTACAAAAATATTTTTGATAAAACAAAGAAAATAAATAAATAATGTGAATATTTATAAATATGGTTATGTTTTTGGACTTTGTTGTTGTTTAGTCTCATTTCAGCCCATATAGAAGTCATTTTCAGTTTGACAAAAGAAATATAGGTCACGAGGGAGCTTATTCAGATTGTGTTGTTGGTTTCCCCTCTTCTCCCTGACCTTAAGTTAATTTGCTCACAGGGGGTCCCCTTATCTTGCGTGGGACTAAATACTATCTCATTACGCTATGGTTCTTCATCTGTTCTTTGGGGTACTATTTATTTGTTGTGTCCTGCTCTGTTACTGTTTGCCTGTGTTCAGCTTCGGAACCATTACTACTTACATTTTAAAATAGCATTCCCACCTCCTTCTAATGCCACAGTTGTGTCAGTGCTGCCTCCCACGGCGTGCCTCCCGCTCCATTGCTCGTCAGTCAGTTGGGCTTCTTTTGGTAAGATATTAGTTTAGCTTGGGCTGCCTTTTAAGGGGCATTGGGCTTGTTTTTAGCCTTTTTCTCATATTGAAGAAACGTGAATTCATGCACCATCACCGTGACTATAGCCAGGTAGATCGGGGCTGTACTATGCATCGGGAGGGCTCCTTCCATGTGCCCTCCGCTATGTTGCTTGTATTTGTTTTTAGCCATTTTGCTATTTTGAATGTTGACGGTCAGTTGGGCTTCTTTTGGTAAGCTATTAGTTTGGTTTTGGGCTTTCTTTTAAGGTGGATTAGGCTTGTTTTTAGCCTTTTTTCACAGTTATGAAACACAAATACATGCCCAATCGACATAACTGCAGCCAGGTAGATCGGGCTGGTACTAAGCAGTGGGGGCCTCCTTCCATAAAGCCGCCATGCTGGCCGGGGTATTGGTGTGCTGTACAATACTTGTTTATAAACGTTCTTATTTATTTGTCCAGAGCAAGCATATTGGCTGACGTCTAGGGCTCGTCTTGCAAACTCTACTCTAGCAAATAGAGGTAAAGCTCTCAGCCACACTCTAGCCCGTGTGGCTACCTTCTCATTGTGCATGTGCACATTTGGGTGCCTCTGAGCATGCTCTTTGTGGTAGAGAGGTACATATATAATATCTGAGCTTGTGCGACAAGGCGTGCTACTATCCAGCTATTGCGAATGCACCAAAGATGTTATTTTATCTGCTGTCTCTTCTCTGCTTGGCTATCTGTTCCTCTTTCCTCTCTACTTCGATCCAGCCAACTTTGCCTTCTCTTGTCTTTTAACCCACCCGTGCCCTATACTTCAATATTTATATATCCTCTGTTTATCGCACTTAATGTCACTCTTCTGTACCTGGCTACGTTTATTATTTTATCTTACTCTCTTCTGTTTTATTTCATTTTTATTAACTGCCTTCCTGCAAAAGCAGGCTACTAATATATTTAATTATTTTTTCATTAAGGCAACTTCTGAGTGCTCTGGCCTCAGAATTGAGAGGCCTCAGCAGTGCAGTGAAGAAGACCCCTGAGAAGGACCGCCAACCGTTGCTAATCGTAGGTAAAAAAAGGCCCACTCTTCTAGAAAGATCTATAGAAAAGTCATAAACTACCAAAAATCCATCAATCAGTTAGTAAATCGGCTGTGCTCTCTCTCATGCTGACACACACTTCTCCCAAAGTCCAGCATCAATTCATTGAGTGAAGCTCTACCTCAACCACGCAGGTCAAGGACAACCGTCCTAGTGCGCACATCACCAACTTAAGTTCAAAGGTTGATCTATTTACCTGGAGGATGACAAGTTGAATTACTGCTCCCAATCTGAATACAAGATAAAAAGGATCAATAACTTGAGCATTGATAAAAATGATAAAAGTGGATGTTTTTGACCAGGGGACCGCTCCATAGCCTGGGAAGAGTTCCAAAACAGACATGTCCTGAAGCTCGGAATGGTGTAAATCAGTCTAGATCCGAAGCACCTCCCACAAAGGTGGTCTGACCCGAGGTTTGACTTCCTTTGGGCTAATATCCATTCCAGGTCTTCTGAAAATAAAAATCAATGCTCTGGGAAACAGAGTTGAAATGAAATGAAATGAAATGAAGAATTTGTATAGGGCAACATGTACCTGAAGGTGTCTAGGCGCTTGAAAGGGCATGAAAGCAGAGGAAGTGTTGTGAAAGTGCGCTAGTAGAGCCAGGTTTTTAAGTGCTTCCTGAATTTGAGCAGATTGGATTCTTTTTTTTTTTTTTTTTGAGAACTAGGCAGGGAGTTCCAGACTTTGGCCATGGTGTAAGCAAAGCTTTTTCCTCCCCATTTTACTTTGTGTACCTTGGGGACGATCAGATCGCCGCTGTCTGATGTTCTAAGGGATCTAGCTGGGATGAAGGGTTGGAAAAATTGCAACAGTTGCCAAGGACCGAGGCTGTGTCGGGCCTTAAACGCAATACATAACGCTTTGAAATGAATATGTTTGCTGATGGGCAACCTGTGTAGTTCTGTGAGAGCCCTAGAGGCCAAGTCATAGTGAGTGAGCCCAAGCAGGACCCTCGCTGCAGCGTATAGAGTCACCTGGAGTTTACGTATGCTGCGCTTACTCGCACTGGTGAAAAGGCATTGCAGTAATCCAGCCTGGATGCAATTAGCGCTGTGACTACTGTTTTTCTTAGCTCAAATGTAATAAACGGAAGGACTTTTTTCACGATTTTGAGAGTGAAAAAGCAAGCTGAAGTAGTATGATTAATATGGGTTTCAAAAGACAGATTGGTGTCGAAGAGGACTCCAGGATGTTTTACTTTGTTGGCGGGTGTCGGGAGAGGACCCTTATGATAAGGCCACCAACTGTCTGACCAGATTACTGACATGTTGCCAAAGAGCATGACTTCCGTTTTAGCAGAGTTGAGCTTTAAACAGTTGTCCTGCATCCACTTTCCTATATGGTCATGCAGTCTTTGAACCGGGATGCAGAATCGTTGGATCGAGCTGTGAGACATGCTAGTTTTCAGTGGTTGTCTCGTGCCACAAAATCCTTATGTACGCGCAATTGCTTTGCACTCAATCTGATGTACAGGAAGCTAAAGCAGGACTGTTACTGGTAAGAAATGGAAATGATAAGTGCACAAAACCCAGCATTGTATCATTACTTACAGATCATTGCATGTTGCACATAAACAGAATATTTCCTAAGTGATCAAAGACTACCTTTTTGAAAGAGCAGTGTGAACACTGAGCATTCAATCAGTCTGAAAGCTGAGAACGCTATTAATCTGAGCACTAATGGCCCATTCACTACGGGGGTATTAATCCATGTTTGCGTTGAAAATGGGATTATAAGGCAGGCACAAATCATAGTGTTCTGCTTTACCAATCACAAATTGTGGGAACAAATAGACTAGAGAATAAGATGTACCACAGGTGCGTTATTTCAGTTCCTATGTGCTAAACATGAAAACTGCATTCGCCATGATAAAGCAAGTTAGTGGGTGCAGGCACAATTTCGCCCCCATTTTATATCATGATCAAGCCCAAAGAATGCCATCATTAATAAAATCGTGAATTCTTACTGAGCATGGGTAGAACATTTCATTCCGATCGGGGAATTGGTGGAATATGGTGACTCCACGTTACTATTGTAATGAGGAGTTCCGGCCAAATTCTGCCAGTCAGCGGGTGATGGAATTTTTTCCTCCTGTGAGTCTTCAGAAATGAGAGTTAGCAAGTGAGATTTGGCTTCCCCAGGACAATTTCCAATTGCTAGGAGGAATTCTGGCTTGTTATTATATCGCAGCGATCAGAGGGCTGCTTCTCAAGTTTATTTTCTACTCGAGTGGCAGCAAACTCAACTTGAATGGTTGCGCTCTATTGCGCACTGCGTGGTGCCATTTGTGCTGATTTTTCAGTGCAGGACGTGCTACTGGTGCTAAATCGCAGTATGCATATTTCCGCCAGTTGGCAAAACTTTGCGGAATCTCACAGAGTTTTTATGGAACTCCACGGAATTCTGCGAGTTCTGTCCACCCCTAATTCTAACAATATGAAAAATTAAGAGTACATCAACATAATGTGGATGCTATCGATTGGAGCAATAAAAATGTGGATTCTAACAATATGAACACAGAAGATTTTAACAATATGAACATTGTGGATTCTAATAATATGAACACTAAAGGGTCTATCAACATGAACACTGTGGATTCTATCAGCATGAACACTGTGGATTCTATCAGCATGAACACTGTGGATTCGATCCACATGAACACCGTGGATTCTATCCACATGAACTCTGTGGATTCTATCAACATGACCATTGAAGAGTCTATCAACAGGAATACTGTGGATTCTATCAACATGAACACTGGGAATTCTATCAACATGAACACTGGGAATTCTATCAACATGAACACTGGGAATTCTATCAACATTAAATCTGTACAATCTATCAATTTGAGCACTGAAAATTCTGTCAGTATGAACAATGTGGCTTCTATCAATGTGATCATGGAGTAATCTTTCAAAGTGAACAAAGAATATTACATTACTGTAAATAACGGGGTCTATCTCGAGTCAGGCTCTGATGATTCTATCCAAATGAACCCTGAGGGTTCCACAAATAAGAACACTGATGATTTGAATAATATGAACATGGGAGTTCCTATTCATCTGACAATTTCATGAAGAATAATATTTTCTATGAAGATGAGGACTACAAATTCTATCAGAAGGAAGAGTGTGGGTTCTATCAATGACAACACTAAGCTAATGCCACTGAAGATTGTATCAAAGAGAAAAACTCAGATTCTGTCAAGGTACACTGAGGACTGTGCAGATGGAAAAGGATAAGTTATCTGTAATCCTGGAAGAGAACTGCCGATTCTAATGAGCCCCTGAAATTGTATCGAGTGAACGATTATCATTATGTACGTTGCACTCCATTCAGACCAAACTGCACCTGTGCACAGTGTTCAGGCTTCTCTGCTCACACAGGCACCTTTCTTGGCTGTGTCCTTAAAATGGGCTGGGATTTTAGAGGTGCCAGTGTTGCTGGGTCTTTACCAGAGACAATTCCTCCCGCCGGGTCTTGAGTACTGAATATACTGGAAGTACATCACTTAGTACTGTGGGTAACTGTATATTTGTATATGTATATATCATGCAAAACATCTCTTTATTTTGTACAGTGCTAATAACATCTTGTCAGTTCATTTTTTTAAGCTTTGCAATGTTTCCGTTATCCAGCTATCTACTTGCAACAAGATTCTTACAGTTAAATGAACCAGAAGAGCACTGCAATTTTTGGTGATATCTAATTAGCCTGGCCAAGCCTTGTGTATAATTGAAAACACACAAATGTACTACTAGGAACCTATTCTGGTAACAGAAAGTATTCTATATCCAAAAGAAGCATTGTGTTCATGAAACTGTCTTACAAGCTTTACCATTTTTTTTAATATAGTGACTATATTAAATTAACTAAATTATGATAGGATAATGTTACCATGAATTAAAGCCTTAGAATGTGGATATTGTCACATTCAAGTTTCACTGTTATCTTCTCTGAGGTGTTGCAGAAGTTTACCAAGCATCCCTTTGCTTTACACCATCACCGGCTCCCCCAGGTTCAGCTCCTGCTACTGGCCAGGGCTGGAGCAGGACGCAGAGGGCCTGCTGCGGAATCTTTGTTTAGTGGGAACACGAGGAAGTGTTCCCGCTATTTGCATTTGGAATGTGGTATATTGTTTGATGAAAAAAGAAAGAAATACACAAAAGAGGGCCAGAGGAGGTTTAAAGACCAGCGAGGGCAAACACCCCTAAATCATATAACACAACACACAAGAGCCCTCAGGTCTAAAATGTGAAGTATTCGGCTACATGGGAGAACACCAACTCAAGAAAGGCGTCCCTTCAAAGGACAGTTTCCCTTTCCCACCAGAGGTGGCATGCTTCATCATTGAGGAACCTCCTTGCACAAAGAAGCCTAGTCATTGTGCGGGCTACAACCCCATCACTGAGAGCAAGGCCGGACTGGGAACCAAAACCGGCCCTGGCAAAGTGCTCGGTCACCCCCCCCGGGGGGAGAGGAGGGGTGGGAAAAATGCTGTAAAAACCGCCCTGTAACAAAAACTGCCTCCAGGGGCCCAAAACCGGCCCTCACCCTTGCGGCGCACCTGGAGATTGCCCGGTGCCTGCAACGTCCAGTCCGAGCCTGACTGAGAGGGAGGCACTCGGGCATGTTTTGTATATATTCTTAAGGAGGGTAGTTACTAAATACCCAATGTGAGTTGTGGGTTGTGGTGAGGAACGCAGTGCAGGTGAAAAAAATGAGGGTAAAACTAGCTACAGGATGTGCTGCATGTGTTTATTCAGGCTGTCCTGTGCTAGGATTAAAACCAAGCAACACGATGAGAGGCATTAAACCAGTCGTGTTTCCCAATGATGAAACTTGCCACCTCTGGTGGGTGAGGGAAACCGTCCTTTAAAGGCACACCTTTCTTGAGTTGGTTTTCTCCCATATAGCCGAATACTTCAATTTTTGTGGATATCGTTTGATGGCCATTCAATATGGAGTTTATCGATTGAGACAAAGAAAGGGAAAAACAAGCCGCCTCTCTTGTCAAAATAGACAAAGCAGCTTTGGCTAGAAAAGAGCACTTTAGTTTTGCAAACTTCTGTGCGGATATTGGCTAAAAGCTACCTCTTGTGCTAGAACACTGTTTAAAGATAAATGTATTGTAATATGTTCTTCCAAACATGGTGTACTGAATCTCTTATACTACAGGGAGCCATCAGAGGCACTGCAAAGAGAAGTTTATTTACATAACTGCACTCTTCAGTATGTAAAAAGCACAGCTTATGGAGGATAAAACAAAAACTAATAATTATCGCTGCAAAAACTGCCCGGAGCAAATGCATTTATAAACAGAATGTTATTACTAAAGGAAGCCATGCTAATTTGGTGTATTTGTTTTGCTTTTTGAATGGTAAAGCTGTAAGCCACACACATTCTACAATATAACCTGTTTACTTTTTAACAAGCGTTGCGTACATTTCTGTCAACAAATACAAAAGGAAGCATTTGTTGCTATCTTCAAAAGAATGAAGCTAATAACTTAAAGATGGTTCCAATTGGGAGCTTGGGCATGGGGTTCTACTGACGAACTTGCACAGGGAGATACCACTGAAGAGTGTGCACAACTTGGCGCTGAGCAAGAGTGTGCACGAGAAGGTGCAAATGAAGACCTTACATCATCATGCGCGCAGAACCATCATGTTCTGCGCGCATGATGATGCCAACGAAAAGCTTGCACAATTTTATTTTATTTTTTCTAATTACTTTTTATTAACCATTTTCTCAGTTGCATAAGCAGTGACACATTAACAAACCGAGAGACGGGAAGTACAGTATATTGCGATACATCATTTTCATCCGGTACACCTAGTACAGATAAAGAGGCAATGCCCCACAGCAGGTATTAGTCTCCTTACACAGTAATGTCAACCAAGTGGAGGATCCCAAAACTTCCCTTCCAATACCGCTCCCATGGAATCATTAGAAACCTCTATCCTCCACCCACCCACCGCAAGACCTTTTCCCATTTCTGTGGGCATCCCCGACTCTCGTAGACTACCTTATCAGCTGCACAGCACCAATCTAGATCAGAAAGAGCATGCATGATTGGTCCAGTGAAGAGAGTGCACATGACTGCCAATGAGAAGCTTGCATCAGATAGTTCCAAAGAGGACTGCATGACGGTTCTGTCCATGACAGTTCCAATAAACAATTTGCAAGTGGAAATTCCGATGGAGAGCTAGTGCATAATGGTTCTTATTTGGAGGTTTTCAGTAGTTCCACTGAAAAACTTCCACATGATGGTTCTGTGAATTATGGTTCCAAGACATAGGTTTTTAAGATAATTATGAATAATACAAGGATGAATAAATAATGATAAATATGTTATTGTAAGTCAGAGAAAAAATGTAAAAAAACACAAAAAAAGAAAATGCAAATGAAAAGATTATGGGGCAGATAGCGATTTTTTGAGAATCGCTATTTGAGAATTGCAAAATGGTATGTATATAAAAATTCGCTATTTTTTAGCGATTTCTTAAAATTCCTTAATTGCGATTAGCAAATTGCTAATCACAATTAAGGAATAATTTTCATTCATTTCTATGGGCCAGGAGGCCCATAGGAAGGAATGGGAAGTTATTCTCAATTTGCGATTGCGATTCGCAATTTGCTAATCGCAAATTGAGAATAATTTCAAGGGTGCAAGGGTGTCTTAAGGACACCCTGCGGTACAAAAGGGGGTGGTGATGGACAGAGCATCTGAATCAATCAAACACTCACACCCAGTCAAAAGATCTGGGTTTAATCCATCACCGTTCTTTAGCCCACTCTGCCACCCCAGTTCAGACATGGCTATATGCAAATCAGTCTGACCCTGTGCCTCATGGGAACAGTCCAGCCCGAACTGCCAATGCCTTCCCTGGACACCCCGCTGCACCCTTGAAATTTACATGTGTGCGCATATGGCGCACATACATGCCCTAAGGGCATGTATGAGCGCCACATGGCACCTTTACAAATGCCAAAAAGTGCATTTGTAAAAGAATTCGCAAATTACCACCAACTACAAGTTGGTGGTAATTTGCGATTTCTTAGTGTAAATTCGCAAAACTTAATTGCTTCTTACATAGCATTTAAGGAATCACAATTTGCAATTCCTTAAATGCTTAGGCAATATTAAGGAATCGCAAAATTGTGATTCCTTAATATTGCGATGCGTTTTAGTTGATACATTCTATTTTCCGATTTTTTTTGTCGCAAACGCTGCTTTTTACCGATTCGCAGCATTTGCGACAAAAAAATCTTTGATACGTCTGCCCCCTGGTGATTAATTAAATAAAATATTTGAAGGAATGATGTTGGGTCAGTGACTATGTTGGATTAATTTCACTTACTAATGTAGATAGGTTGAGCAGGAATGTTTACTTAATATTTGCTATGTATGGACATTCCCATATCTTGATTCCCATCAAGCGATCTGGACTATCATTGACCAGGAACATGCTGCCCATACCCTGTTATGATCTTTTCCAGGGTGGTACCATCTAGATCATACTTCCATCTGCCATAATATGGCAGGCAAAGCGCTTTTGGTCTTATATACAGGTTTTGACCACAGACAATCCAGTATGTGCTATCTGGAGGTATATGTGTAGGGTAAAACCGGCAGGAATGCTTGCGGTAAAAACTATTAACCGGGCTAAATATCAATGAAGCCGGAGCTACATATCACTTGAGCTGAAGGTGCAATGGCATCTAGGGGTGTGAGGGACCCAGTTAAACTCAGATATGAGGGTCTTTTACAATCTGAATAGGGGGAAGGAAAGCTCATTTTCCTTGTTTTCATTAGGGCCGATGGCATCCTTGCTATGCTACGACCAGAACTTAAGTTCTTTAAACATAAGCCTACACTGCTTATGAAGTTCAGAAATTAGAGCCCACCGTTATAGCACATATATCTGATAAAACAATGTTGTAAATGGGCTGAACACCCACCTGGCTGCTGTGAAGTTCTTCTCACCCCTACTCTAAATAGTTAGTAAATGGCTCTTGAACCTTTGAGTAAAATTTGTGTCAACTTTCCGCGTCTGACAGTTCAAGTTTTGGCTTTCTGTTCCTATGGCAGGAGATTCGTGTATGGTGAGGAGACTTCAGAGGGGGCCAATCTGTCACTCTTGTTTCTTGTGACGATGTTCCTGACCACCCTCTTCGTGCCCTTCCATTTTTTCTTCACCCTGCCAAACTCCTGATAATAGTGGACACAACATTTACCTTATCAGTCATACCCTGGCATATACTTGCACTAGGCATGTCTTCAACACCAGATGGTTAAAGAACCAGGTCTCCTCTTCTGCCACGCCTCTTCCCATAACTCCAGCTCTCTATCAGAAAACCTACATGTTAGCTGCTATAGGCTGCTGTAGTGGGTCACTAGTGATGTGTCCCACTAGGTGATCCATTGGAAACTAATGCAGTCATAATGTACCATTATCAGTAAAACCGTAGGCGATTTGTGGTCATGCAATAACATCACATTCCAAATGAGTGCATGCACTTACTTCACATGCGGTAAAACTGCATGCCGCAATGGCATGCACGTTTTCATTAACATGCAACTCAAGATAATGGAGTAGCCAGAATGTGAGAGCTTAGATGCACGAAGCTAGATTTCAGCTGAGCCCTAATTGTGTGGCAGTGAATTAGCGGCCACTGAAAGTACACCACATGGTAAGACATTGACTTACCCAACCTCCACTTTAATCTCCTCGGTGGCTTTAAGCTGAGATGGAAAGGATGGAGGGGTACTATCAATGAAACAAAAATCTCTAACATTTTACAGGCTTTTTATATTTTTTTATCCATTCCCTCTTTTAATTTGGCCATCTGAACCAATCAGCTGATTTTGCAACTAAAACCCAGTGCTTAAGAGATGGCTGTTATGGGTGGTTTATGCACTAGCATGTCTGTTCTTCAATCAGAGCAGTGGGTAAATATCTAGCTTTAAAAGAGCTAATAAAGCAATTTCTGGCAAAGTTCTCTTTTCACAAAAGGCGTACTCAGCCCTGTGATGATGTCTTAAATGTTAATGTTGTCAATAAACATCAGATAAAAGCCGGCTGTTGAGCCCTGTCAGCCATACGGCTAGTGGTGATTAATACAGTCACGCTTGTACTTGGAGCCCTCCTCCAGCACAGCAAGCTGCTCTGCCCACATGCTGACACCACTTGTTTCCACCAGAATGCATTACATGAAAATGCAACCAGCCACAATAGCTAGAAAGCTGACTATAAATCACTGCAACATGTGAACTAAGCTATCTGTTCTGACATAGTTAAAGAGAAATTTTATATTTTTGTTTAAACCTTATAGAATTGTTACACAAATCAATGTCTAACCTGCATCATAATTCGGCCTCCAGGTTTTATGGTACTATATATTTTTTAACATTTCCATCTGTATTTATCCATATTTATTTTCGGGTCATCTAATTGGTATTTATCCAGATTTATTTTGTGTTTTGATGTTAAATTGAGCTGTAAAATGTGATATTTCCACATTTATTTTACTCTTGGATGTGCACTCATACATGGATGCCTGTAATGTTTTAGCAAATTAAGCAGCCAAGTGTAACAAACACTACACTCACAGGTACCTATTAGCTATACTAAAATATGTGTTAACATAGGTGTGTTTTTAAGGAAATCTCATACGTTTTCTAACTCTCCATGCTGTCTATCTGATCAGCTGCTGCCTTGAATTCTTGAAAGACAGCATGAGTCTCTGCCAAGAAGCACCACTTTCAGTTTTTTTCTGCTTTTAAAAATAAATAAATACAGGAAACACATTGTTTTCTGTCTGTATTTATCTGTAAAAATCAGTAAAAACCGAAAACCAGAAGCTTTAATCATAATGTAGTGAGCAATTGTACAAACCGAATGTAAAATGTATGTATGAACCTGGACTACTAGGTCTTGACAATTGCAAATATATCTGACACTGCCAAATAGTATGCTCTATATTTCTGAATTTTGCAGTAAATGATAAATCCGAGTAAAAAAAACACATATTTACTATGGACAGAGCCAAAGCGTGGAGCCATCCTTAGCTTGGACTTTCATCTAGGGGGTCTGCAAATGAATTAAAATCATAACAAGAAATTGTGTGTTTCTAGGGCTTAGCATGATTGCTATTGGTGTCTAGCTTCTCCCGTTACTGCCCTGATCATTTAATATAGCCATATTATATCATTTTGGGAGCCATGGCAAGGCTTTCGACTCCAACCTAGTCTAAACAGTGATGAGACCGTGGCGCTGGTTTGTTTTTGCGACCAACGATCAATCACACCTCACCTTAGCCAATGGTCAAAAGACATTCCCATGGCTCCATGTAATATTGTGGCTACAGTAGAAGACATGGATATACGAAGAGTGAAAACCTGAGCTGGAGTGGTGGGTGCAGCACTTAGTGACCCTTTGCGGAGTGCAGTGACCAGTTTGAGTGGTTGGCGGTGAGTGCCACACCTGTGCAGCGGCGTGGAACTTTATAAAATATCGGTTTGTCTTAGCAACAGGATGCTCCAGAAATCCACTTGTCCTTTTTGGTGCCATGCAGCAAGGTGATAAACTGTGGAATGTTTCTATTGTATCAGAGATCAACTAATAGACTATTTGATTATATTAGGTCTGTGATCAGGGTTTGAGATTCAAGCTCAGGTTTTTGCCACCATCCAGAAATATAATTACAAAGGATGAAAGTAGGATGGAGAGTTAATCCATGGTTGGAATGCACTCTGGGTCCATGCACATCCACTAATTAACATGTTCAGGGGTATTCATCAGCTGCTCTACAAACACGCCAGACACTAGAAAGGTTGAAAATTTACTCCTGGTGAGGACAGGAGTAAAACTTTTTCCAGCATGGGAAAAAAGGGTGTGAGGGAATCTAAATTTGCAATCACTAAGTAGATTTTACCATCAGCAAATATATGTGTATTTGTTTATTCAAAATGGAATCCACACAAGTTTGTTGGGAGTACGGTTTTCCAGGCCTGCTTCTGTAAGCATGTAAGAATTCCTGAAAGTTGTAAATCTGCATCCATGCATGAATGCGCACCTGTGGTTGCACTTTTTTTGTAAGAAGCAGGCCTAGTTTAATTCATGCCGCCTACGATGTTGCCCACACTGGTTTTGTTCTAATTCTCTATTGTTCCTTTTTTATATTGGCAAGTACTAAACATATTTTATTAAAATTATGCCTCAGATAAATTGTTTTCAATGTTCACATTTATTTATCAAAATGTTTTTTTCCAATTTGCAATTTTTGTGTACATTTTATTTTGAAAACCAACAATAACCAAACTGAGTTCATGCTTATACATGTATTTTGCTATAATGCCAGTACACTATATGCAGCTTGCATTGTTATATTTTGCAAACACGTGTACATGTTTATAAAATGGAACCACTGCAAGCAATGAAAGCTCCGCGCACTGTAATTCCTTAGGCCATTCAAGCTAACAGTAACAGCTTAAATATTAATGAATTATACATACAAGTTTGAATAACTTGTACATATTGATTTAAATCTTGTCTGGTGCACCGTCCTCTTTCACAGATCCATACTGTGGTACTGTAAACAGGCAAAGGTGTTGTGCTGCAGGAAGTTGGGCCTATTTGTCCAGTTTATAAACTAACCATGAAGATTTGCTGTCCTGGACCCCAAACAATAAGTCCTGCTGGGTGTCGGACGACACCATGCTGTGAAAAGTCAGAAAGGTTCAAGAATTGATGTGGTCTTTGTGCCACTAAACAGTACCAGTGAGGTTAAGGCAATAATGTTGGCTGTCCTCTACCAAAACAGATATGGGTTAAGATTATTCTTAGTATCGAGGTAAACGCAGTAGGCCATATTTGACCTTTATTGCCTAGTTTAAAATGAAAGAATTTATCAAGAAACAGATTAATACATTTGATAAACCAATGAGGATCATGATCAAGTAGGATGTCTTACAGCATCTAATAGCAGTCAATTAATAAATGTTCCTATGACTGTGATGAAAATAAATAGATAAGATGCCTCACTGCAGTATACAAAGGATTAAACAGTTCGGCAACTAATACACAGAAAACTCAAACTTTTATGGAAATCAACTCACAAGTTCTACATATTTTCTAACACATAAGAATATACAAATTACATATACACTAAATGGGTTTGCTTAATTTGAGCCGCACATCACAATATTATGCCAGTTGTAGAGAAAGCATCAATTAATGTCAAAAAGCAACTATGGCTAGGGTGCTCCTACGGTGTATGACACCTACCCACCAAAGTGTCAATCAATCCCAGGGTTCAAAAGAGCCCAGATCATACATAAGCACACAAAGCACCTGAGCACACCAATATCATTGGATAAATTTGGTGACGAGCCTTGAGAAAGCCCTGTGGGCGAAACGCGCGTCGGCTGCTGTTTTCTTCTTGTGAATTGTGGAAATTAAAAACAGACCCCGACCTAAGAAGATCTGTCTGAATCATTTGATTTTCCCTTTTGAGACTTTTTTGGATTCAAATTACATAGGGTGCTGAGACGTCATTGAATTATTTGGAAAACTATCTGTATTACTGAGTTTGGAAACAATGATATTGGTGTGCTCAGGTGCTCTGTGTGCTTAAGAATATACAAATATTGGTGTATTTAGCAAATTTAGGTACCAGTAGAAACAATATGCAGGAATTTATATAGCAAAACAAAGGGTAAAGCAACAAGCAGATACTGATGTCATATTAAAAAGAGCATCAATTGCACAATATCTCATACATGAAAACTTCAGTCTATGCCCATTTCCAGCTATATTTTTCTGACTATTAATACCCAGATGATTGTCTGTTTCTTGATATTCAACTTCAAGATACGGTTATCAGGTGTCTTACCCAATATATATGGACATTTACAAGGTTTCTATGCAATACTTTATGATCCTTTACACAGTCTTCTATTAAGGATCACCATATACACGTCGTCTATGTGTTGTATTTCCATAACACAAGGACGTGCATGCGATTTCACGTAAGGTATATTTGGAAGAGGGAGTAGGCATGATTGAAAACATGCTTTGTAATTAGGAATGAACTGAAAACCCTTTTTGAAAACATTTGCGAGGGTATTTGGAGTGACAACAAGAAAATAATTTCTTTTTATATAAGGTAAGGACTGAGGTATAATACACTTTGTGACTAAAATACTGAGGGCCAGATGTAGGTGGCTAAATACCAGTTGGTAACGCCGAAATTCTGTAAATCTCAGAGTTACCGACCGGTATTTAGCCATTCCTAATGTAGGTAAGGCATAGGTAAATAAGGAATCGGTAAATAAGGAATCGGTAAATACCGATTCCTTATTGCTCTTGCATTTACGGAATCGTAATACAAATTCCTTAAATGCAATGTAGGAAGCACATTAAAGAGTGCTTATGAGTCTTAAGAAATCGGTAATTACCACCAACTTCAAGTTGGTGGTAATTACTGATTTCCTTTACACATTCATTCCCTTAGGGCATGTATGTGTGCCACAGGTGCACACATGCATATTTCAGGGGTGCAACAGGGTGTCCTTTTGATACCCTGGCATCCTTGAAAGAGCTCCCGCTATTAGCGATTCGGTAATACCGAATCGCTAATAGTGAATGTCTTCACATTCATTCCTATGGGCCTCCAAGCCCATAGAAAAGAATGGGTAGGTATTCTTATTAACGAATCTCAATTACCGATTCGATAATAAGGAATATTAAGGATTCGGTATTTTTTACCGAATCTTTACCTACATAGGAAATACAGATTTCTTAATAGCGAATCGATAAAATTCGCTATTAAGAAATGGGTATTTCAGATTTACCTACATCTGACCCTGAGTATTTTATTCCATCTTCAAAGCTCTTGTGTAAGATGTCTATTGTTATATTCTATTTACGATAAATGAGCGATATCTTTTCTTTTTTAAATGGTGACTTACTCAAAAAACATAATCGCAATGTACCAAAACAGTTTATACCTAAAGGTTTAGCGAAAACTGTTCATGTAGCTAGCGCAGCAGAGTGTGACAAGAATATTTTTAAACAAACGTTGTCAAAGCCAATAGGTCTTGCCTATGAATGAGCGCTATTGGCTTTGGCAATGTGTTTTAGCCATGTCGTACATCAGCATGGCTGCTGTTCAGCATGGATAAAATATAGTGTCGCGAAGTGTGGAGGGATGCAGTAGATTGGAGTGAGGTAGATGGGGATATAGTGGATTGGGGTACATTGTGGTAGACTGGAGTAGGGTAGATTGGGGTGGAGTGGGGTAGACTGAAATAGGGCAGATCAGGGTAGATTGGTTAGAGTGGAATGGGATATATTGGGTTGGAGTGGGGTAGATTGGGAAAGAGTGGAGTTGATTGAGGTAGAGTGAGTTAGATTGGAGTGGAGTGAGGTAGATTGGAGTGGAGTAAATTGGGTGGATAATAGTTGGGTGTATTGGAGTGGGGTAGATTGGGGTTGTTTGGAGTGGGGTCGATTGGGTAAGTGGGTTAAATTGGGACAGAGTGGGGTAGATTGGAGTGGAGTAGATTGGGGTAGTTTGGAGTGGGATTGAATAGAGTGGAGTGGAATGGTGTACAGTGGAGTGGGGTTAATTGGAGTGGAGAGGAGTAGATTGGAGTGAAGTGGGGTAGATTGGAATGGAGTGGGGTAGATTAGGGTGGAGTGCGGTATAGTGGACTGGGGTAGATTGGGTGGACTATAGCAGGATAGATTAGAGTGAAGTGGGGTAGATTGGAGTCAGGTAGATAGGAGTGGGATAAATTGGGGTAGATTGGAGTGGAGTATATTGAAGTGGAGTTGGATATAGTGGTGTGGCATAGATTGGGTGGGGGTGGGGTAGATTGGGGTTAATTGGAGTGGAGTACGTGGAATAGAGTGGAGGGGCATACAGTGGAGTGGTGTGTTGTATCGTGGAGTGAATGGCATGGATGGCAGTGGTGTAGAGTGGCGTGTCGTAGAGTGGAGTGGAGAAGATCAAGTTGTGTGGCATGGATTGGAATGGAGTAAAGATGAATGCTGTAGTATGCATGGTGTGGTAGAGCAATGTCATTACAGACAATACATTTTCAATTGGATTCACCATTATGTTTGCACCAAATACGGTTTATTGCAAACAAACGATAATGTGTGCAAACGTCATCTCCTAATATATTCATGGGTTTTGATCCTTTTCTAATTTTTCACCACACTTCAAAATTACACAAAAGTCTTCAATTGTACTAATTATGATATATTCTGAGACATCAGCACACTTCATTTTTTTGTTGTGTGATAGAAAAAAACATTCTACACCCTCTCCTCTCACATAAGTACATAGCAGGATTGTCACATAAATTCTCCCACTTTGAAGTCAGAGAAAGAAAAGTAAACACCAAACTCTCTCTGAAGACAGAGCCTGACATTCGACTTCTGTCTTTGAATACAGTGCTAATGTGACAAGATAATAACAAGATTTAAGGCCTGTTTACAGAAAGTGAGTTCATGGAAAAATACATATAAACAAGGTTTGGGTAACGGGAGGGACAAACTCAAGCTGGGCATCCTAAGACAAATAAAGCCAGCAAATAGATAGCCAGAAAATGTGAGTTACAAACCACAAAGCCAATGGTCAACAATGGATGGAATGCACTCCCTGGGAGGCTTTCAGAATGTCCCCAAGATAATGTGAGCAAACCAGACAGCTGTGCTGTCCGATAGGCTTCAATCTAAAAACAGTAGTCAGATTAAAAAACACATGTTCATCACAGTCCTTGGCATGTTTTAAATGAATGTGCAGACCAGAAGTTAAGGCTCGGCAAAGTCTGAATTCAGTTGGCACAGCTGTGAAAACATGCACAACTTTTTCTCTTTGCAAATGTGCGATGTTTCTGTACTTTAGACATGTGAGGTTTTGTGTTTTGGGATAATAATTGAAATGGAGTAGGATGCGTAAAGCAAGTTAGTTTCTTCTAGCTATAAAAATATTCTTTTTCCAGATTTTTTTACCAACTTTCTTAAGCTACAAAATAATTTTCCAACGTCATAATTACCTGAGAATAAGGTTAAAGTAAAGAGAAAAGTAAAAAGAAAACCTCGAGGAATGGGCACATTTATACAACTTAATTCACCCCCACCACTCGAGAAGGTCCAGATGATGAAGCATGACACCTAGCTTGCTGGGTGTGTGAGGACCCTAGTTCCGAAAGAGGGAATCCCTCCACACTCGCTCCCAAGCCAGATACCACCTACCCTGTCATTACATATGACGGTGGTTGGTTTCTGACTTTTTATTGTCTAGGCACCACTTCAAGAGGGACAGCTTACCTTTAGGTAGTAGGATCTGACTGGGCATTTATGCTGGACCTCGATAAAAAGCCCCACAGTCCCCTCTCTTGTTTACTGGGCTTAGAGACTGCCCACTGCTTACCATTCGTTGGTTTTACTGATACTCTCATTTGCTTCATCTTCATTCGTTAGCTTGTGTAGGCTTTCCTGCCTCTTTTTGTATGGGTCTCTCTCCTGGAGCATGGACACATTACTTGTGTGCTTCCACGGCTTACTTTTCAAGCACTACTTTTTTCTTTTGGGTTACGCACTCCATGAGAGTGCATGTGTTTTCCAGCTGTCTCTCTCATGTACTTCTTTCCCCCACCAATACTCCATGTTGCTTTGTCATCCCCCCACTTTTCTTTCTCACCCGTCGGCTTCTTCCCACTCGCTCCAATTTGCTCTCTCTCACCTGTTGCCCCCATTCCCACCCCTACCCTCTCTGTTGCATCTCCCAGCCATGCCCTCGTTATTGCTGCCCGCCATCCACGGCCTCTATGTTGTTTCTCCTCCACAACATCATTCGTGATGCTTTCCCCTGCTGCATCCTTTGTGATGCTTCCCTATATTTGTGCCCTTTGTGATGCTTTCCGCCGAACCAATGCTTGAGAAAAAAAGCATCTTAGCGCTACTTTCTCCAACTCTGTAAGTAAAAAGAACATTTGCTTGCATCATATTGCAGATGTGAGCATGGTGGTCTGTTTTCTTTAGTCATGCTGCAGAGCCAATAGGTCACAAATGCGAGATGTGTTAGATTTGCCAATTGTTATAAGTAAATTGTCTTTAGGAATTAAAGCCACTTTAGATGGTATATATCTAGGTATTTCTGCCGCCACGCAGTCACTCTCTGGTCACTGACAACAAACACAACCAAAGTGAATCATTTTGAGGATACTCTCAAAACGTGTACTGCTACAGGCAGTTGCTTTATAAAAAACAAAGTGAATGGTAGGGATTTTTAATGCGTATACATATCTTACGGCCTCTTGTACTTGCATATGGCGACAAGCTGTCTGTTTGTTCACGCAAGAGTGATACCAATTTCTGAAGGCATCTTTAATATCTCTGATCCTATATCAGTGTGTAATATGTATATTATGTTCTTTAGGCATTCTGTTACACTAGAAAAATAATGCACTACGAAATCCCCATTAATGAATCAGGTGGCCAGCATAGTCCCAGCAGAATTGCTCTAATCAGAGCATGGTGGAGACGATACGCCACAAAGTCCCATAGCCTGCTAGTGAGCCTGAAAAGCTGTAATATCAAATCACATGCATTGAAGTGACGCACGGCCAGTCAGTGTTCTTAAATAAAACGCTTAAAATCACTATTTACGCTCCATCCTTACCCAAGTGCCTGCCCTGCTCTCCTCTTAATAGTAGTCTTTTCTTTTGAGGGATGACTGAATGATCACCAGCAGTGGCTCAGTTTTCCCAAAACTTCAAAGGGCCTAAAATTGATGTGTGCTAAAAGTAGAGGTTTCGGTGACATTGCTCACCAACCACTGGCCAAACTGTAGTAGTTCAGAATTTTATTTTATGCAACAAGAAAACCACCCCGCCTGCCACTGTGCTGACACCGGAGAAGATGACTCATGGATATTGACTATGGCTGTCCCATTTCCTGGGCTGATTGGGCACCCAGCATGTCACTCTAAGCTTCCTTCCGCTGCCTCTTGCAGTGTGATAACTATGCTTGAGCCCATACAGTTTGTGACTAATGCTGCATGTAAGAATCAATCAATGCACACAGAGAGAGCCACTTTGAGTACCTATTCTTCTAAATTGAAGCATTATCGGTAAGATCTTTGCAACTGTTCGCCTTAATACACCTTCATGATTCACATGCAAGCGAACAGCATCTTTGCTTAATTGATGGAAAATCAAGTTAATTGCAGGATCCCTGTCATCAAATCTGTTTATACTGGACAGGGATGGTGTTGATACATCACTGTTTCCCACAATCTTGTCAATCTAGTATTAGAGACACAAATGCTACTTCAACAGTAGTTCTTCATCAGAATCAATACAGACAGGACACAGACATAACCAGAATGGTGAACGACGATATAAACTGCTTCAGATGGATGCCATTTGTCTGGAAATTAAGCATACACACACTGCATTACATTTTATAATGATTAAATAGACTGAATGTATTACTGAATATCGTTTCCGTGACACAGTCTAAATTAAACAGTCTGGATTAATAAACATTAGAAAAGAAAGTAGGACAAAGAGCTTGAGTACAAGCCAAGAGAGAAGGAGCACTGATTTTAGGAATGACACAACGCAAGTCTAAAATGTGCCTTGTACACCGCTCCAGTGAATGGAAGACATGTATGGAAGGTGTCATCATTGATAGTAAGCTTTCTTTTGCCAATCAGACCAATGCTCTGACATCCTCTACGTTTTTTATTTTGAGAAAAATCAAAAAGATTTTAGCATTTATTCCTGTAAACTCCCAAAAGAGGGTCATATCAGCCTTGTTGTCGGCCAGATTAGATTATTGTAATGGATGATACCTGCATCTTCAGTTACAACACTTAAAACAAGCTGAATTGGTTGCCAGTAAAAGCGAGGATAACATTTAAGTCTCTGTGTTTCGTGTATAAAGCTCTGCACAATCAAGGAACGTCATATCTCATTCAGAAATTCCGATGGTACAAGCCTAATAGATCTCTTAGATCTTCAAAGTCCAAAACTTTGGGGGTACCAAGATTTACGAGAATGAATAGGGGCAGAAGAAGTTTCTACTCAGGAACTGTAGCAATCTGGAATCCTGTTATCAATTAGCTCAGCCACCTCTCTGCAAATATTTAGACGGCGGCTGAAAAAGTGGCTTTTTAGCAACTCAGATCTCTGCTAAGACATCTGTCTTCTGGACCGGTCAGACTAAGTTAACGCCAGGACACCCAAGAGTAACAGTGCGCTTTATAAATCCATTACATGAACATTAAGGATCACTGAAATAATATCGACTGCCAAAATATCGACCACCCAAAATATCGAGGAAAAAATATCTACAACCAAAATATCGAGTTTGTATGTACAAACAGGTAAGTACAAAAATATCGAGTACAAAATATCGTTTACAAAAATATAGTTGTAAAAAATATCGACTTTAATAAAAACAATGTTTAATTACATTAATATAAAAAATTAATTACTAAAATATAATTAACAATACTTAAAATAACTTTTAATAATTAAATAATTAATGAAAGTAAAAAAATAATATTTTTTTAATCATATTTCTTAAAACATATATATATATAGTAACAAAATTTAATTAAATAATAGCCAATATTATTAACGTACAAATACAAAAGAGTAAAAATTACTATTCCCACTGCAAAGAGTGCAACAGTGGATATATGACGTTACAACACAACTTTTACAACGCACTACCATTACAACGTAAGTATTGGTAAGTTATATAATAATTTTTTTAATTAAAATTATTTAAATATAATTTAATTTAATTTAATTTAATTTCATTAAATTAAATTAATGTAAATTTAATTTTACTTTATTTTTACACTGTACCCCTGTACCCCAAAAACCCCAAACTGACCCTGAACCCTAAAAAAACCCTTTACCCAAAAACCCAAAACTGACCCTGAACCCTAAAAATACCCCTTTACCCAAAAACTAAAAACTGACCCTGAACCCTAAAAATACCCCTTTACCCAAAAACTAAAAACTGACCCTGAACCCTAAAAATACCCCTTAACCCCAAAACCCAAAACTGACCCTGAACCCAAAAAAATACCCCTTTACCCAAAAACTAAAAACTGACCCTGAACCCTAAAAATATACCTTTACCCAAAAACTAAAAACTGACCCTGAACCCTAAAAATACCCCTTTACCCAAAAACTAAAAACTGAACCTGAACCCTAAAAATACCCCTTTACCCAAAAACTAAAAACTGACCCTGAACCCTAAAAATACCCCTTTACCCAAAAACTAAAAACTGACCCTGAACCCTAAAAATACCCCTTTACCCAAAAACTGACCCTGAACGCTAAAAATACCCCTTTAATTTAACATAATTAGCAATTAATCAATTAAATTAAATTAATTACCAATTACATTTCAATTAATTAACAAATATTATTTAATTACCAATTAATTAAATATTACTACCAATTAATACATTTACATATTTAATAAATAATAATTAAATTACTTCCCACCCTATTCCCCTATAAACCCACAACCCGCTACAGGAAATACATTATTTTAATTTACATAATTAGCAATTAATAAATTAAATTAAATTAATTACCAATTAAATTTTAATTAATTAACAAATATTATTTAATTACCAATTAATTAAATATTACTACCAATTAATACATTTACATATTTAATAAATAATAATTAGATTACTTCCCACCCTATTCCCCTATAAACCCACAACCCGCTACAGGAAATACATTATTTTAATTTACATAATTAGCAATTAATAAATTAAATTAAATTAATTACCAATTAAATTTTAAATAATAACATATATTATTTAATTACCAATGAATTAATTATTACTACCAATTAATAAATTTACATATTTAATTAATTATAATTAAATTACTTCCCACCCTATTCCCCTATAAACCCACAACCCGCTACAGAATAAAATTACACAATAATTTTAAAAAAATCATTAATTCAAAATAATTATAACATAAAATGACACTTTTCACACATATTATAACATAAAAACACTATAAATAATTACATATTATTTAAAAAACGATATTTTTTACTATCTAGATTATATACTTGGATATTTTCACTTTCTATATTATTTACAGTCGATATTACTTCACTTACCTTAAAAACGATATTTTGGCTGTCGATATTCTGTCCTGTCGATATTTTCTCCAAACGATATTTAAAACTCGATATTCTGTCCAAACGATATTTTGGAGTCGATATTATGTCTGTGCACCGAACATTAACACAGGACAACTAACTCCAGCAGTGTGTTTCATATCCTAATGATACACAATGATCTCAAAGTCTACAACTTGATGAATGAACCTGCTCTCAACAGCAAAATGCTGCTGAAGAAGAAGGCAGACAAAACATTACCTTATATTTGTTTTAATTTAAGGTTTTCTACAGTTCGAATGCTATACCCAAGCATTGTGTTAGCTGTTTACAAAGGTTTTCTTGAGTGATGTAAATGTGAGTGTATAGAGAAAAGTTTTGGAGTATAACGTCATGGGGGTAGGGATTAGAAAAGAAAAAATCTGTTCAGTGGAAACAGTGGATGGTATGTTTTGCATGAGGTTGCTTTCTATGGGAATTTGGACTTATTTTTTTTTACCAGAACTGAAAAGGACTGAAGTGACTTTAGAGGCAACTTTCCAAAGGTGACTAATTAATTACATACAGTACCAAACCCAAAGGAAGATGAGTTCTATTTTTTATCTCCACCCTGAAGCCCTACAATTGCTGGCATACAACACATGGAGGTGTCCTTTTAACTAAACCCTGCATGGCTTCAGCCACCATCCAGCAGTGATCTGGCATTAAAGCCAGCAATTCAACACCCATTTGGAGAAGGTAAGTATTAGACATGTCATCCTTGGTGTGGTTTCCCCTGACTTTTTGCCTTCTGACCTCCTGTTTTTGACTATTTATGCTGACTTCGTTTTTGCTGGCTTTAGGAATCTGGGCACTTTAACACTGCTAACCATTGATCAAGTGCATGTGCACTTTAGTTGGCATTTTTGATTTACTCAGAAGCCTCTGGTAAAGTGACAACATGTGCCTAGGACTTGTAAATCAAATGCTACTAGTGGGCTTGCAGCACTGATTGTGCCACCCACCCAAGTAGCCCTTCAAACATGTCTCAGGCCTGCCACTTCAGAGCCTATATGTGCAGTTTTAAACTGCCAAGTCAACCTGGCAAGTTAACCTACTTGCCAGCCTCAAACCTTCCTTTTTATTATATATAGATCACCACTAAGGTAGGCCATGGTCAGCCTTGATTCAGGGTGCAGTGTATTTAAAAGGGAGGTCGTGTACCTTTAAGTATTACATGTCCTGGAAGTGAATTAATCTTAAATGCGTTTCTCATTACTGCAAAGCCTATCTCGGGACCGGCGCATTGCTCATGACGCTGATGCATCTCCGCCGTTGCATGAAAAAATCTGGCACATCACCCCAACCGTTTGGGGATCACTGACACATCTCATCACATCTTTTGCTCAGCGGGTCCTGCATGGGTCCTGTATCCAGTCCGCACTGCATTGTGGTAGGCCTGAACTCTTGACTTTGTGCTGGTCCAGAGGGACAAATTAACTCTTTAAGCGTGTACTACTTCTAAGGGCTATTTTGCATTTAATCTTTAAAAATTCATCTCTCTACTTCTCCTGATTGGATACTTATTGTTTTGGTTTTGTTTTACTTATAAAAAAAAAGATTCTCTATTTTTCTAAACTGTTGTGGAGTCTTTTTGTGGTGTTCTCATCTTGTTACTGTTTGAAGTGTTGCACAAATACTTTACACATTGCCTCTTAAGTTATGCCTGACTGCTCTGTGGCAAGTTACCAGAGGATGAGCACAGGTTAATTTAAAGTGTATTACTGACTTACCCTGACTAGGATTGTGGTTCCTGCTTGGACAGGACACATACCTCTGCCAACCAGACACACAATTTCTAACAGTAAGAAAGTTATGTGGCCTCATAGCAACAGTACCGGGACAACCATCCCATAGTCCACACTAAGGATGTTATATGATTCTGTTTCTACCCCTTTCTCTTATTCCCTGTACAATTCCACGTCTTTTCCCATCCTTCAGACACATCACTGAACAGTCCCTCCGATTACAACGAGCGCCACAAGCCACTAGAGTATTCTCTGGTGAGTGCGGGATGACCAATGATGAAGCAAGACACCCAGTATGTGTGGCCTTCCCGACACTTTTTGGGAAAATCCTTCTTTAGTGTCCTTTTCTTGGTTATTCGGTTAACAGTCATCCTAAAATGAATGAAATGGTGGATGTCTGGTTTTCATAATTTGAGAGCCCGAGTTGGGGTACGTTTGCTTTTTGTGATTTTGTGTATAAAAAGGAAGTGTGCAAATGGTTACCTAGATGTGGTCTCTCTCATTACCTCAGCCCATAACAATGTTAAAGGGCTTTTATGTGTAAAGTACTACAGGCGTATTATTTTATGTACTCTTACAAGCCTCTGTGAATTGCCCCCTAAACATCCCACTCTCTCTTAGTAAAACAGCAAAGGCCGCACAGTCCTTTCTATATGTACTAACTCTCTGTGAATATTCCTATGTTAGATGTTTAGGGACTAATTCACAAAGAGCAGGTAAGTATGTAAGGAGTACTATTTTGCATATTTTATGTCACATTTGTCAAAGGGACCCATTATATTCAAGAATTGCAGAATGAAAATTTCTTCAAATACTGGGGCAGTACCACTGGCCATCTCTTTCAGGGGCCTGTCTGTAGAGCAGCTAAACTCAGGAGGACTCTGTAATTTCTATACAGACGAATAAAACTTAACTAGACCGCAGCTGTGCATTGGGAAAGGTAAGATTAGACAGTTTTATATTTATATCTCTCTGGAATTCCCAAAAGTGTCTTTGCAACACTTTTGGAAGCATAAAACAATCTGATGGGTGAATTACGTTGACAAACAGCCTCTGAATAAGGCAACAAGCACCCAGCGGAACTGCCAGGACGTTGTTAGTGGGAGCATAAATATAGCCAGTGAGGGCACTGTAAATATAATGTGCACTTCGGGCCTGACGGCTGCAATCAGCATCTACCGCCATGATTGGATTAAAGCAGGCTTCTCCAAGGAGCAGCTCACTCTCCAGCTATCTGAAAGAAGCCCTCCCGTGAGCAACCCAGTCCACTAAATTTGAAGCTTTTGCTTGGTTGAATGAATACATCTATATATCAACATTGAAAAGTGGGGATTTGAGATAAAAATGTGTCTGTTTCCAGAACTCATTAGCTGATGTTTGGAGGAAAACGGCTGAATTTCTAAAATATATTTAAAGTTGATATTTGAGTGATAAATCATGTGGTGTTGGGGAGACTGATTACTGATATTATTACCGTAGTGCCTGGGGCAATGTGACTATGGCTGATACATAGCGCCCACATTGGCTTTTTTACATTACTGCCGGCAACCCTCCAGATTTATGGAGGTGGTCACTGCTGGTAATCTTACGCTAGGTGCCACTAAGTTAATATTGTCTGATGTGGTCACTGTTACAACACTACTACTTGTTCGGAAGGATTTTCAGTGAGCAAAAGTAACTTATTACACAAAAGATTGGCGACTCTTGGATTGAATGAACATGTGGTCTGGACCATTATTTTACTGTATTTATAAGTACAAAGGGTCTAGGGAGGCAGGCTGCTTTCCAGTCGCGGCCGGCATGGCTCGTGAGTGGGGGCGGGGCGCACAGGGGGTGGGAGAGTTACTTTAAAAATTAAAACTTACCTCGCCTGCCCGGTCCGGTCCCGCGTTGGGTCCCTCCGAATCCCAGGAAGCAGGTAGCCTTCCTCTCCTCCCCGTAGCCAATCACAACGCTATGGCAGCGTTGTGATTGGCTGGGACGCCAACCACACAGGCGTCTATGGGGAGGCAGTTTTCTCCATATAGGCTGCATGCAGCCTACATGGAGAAAACAGAGTGCGTATGACTGGTTTGGTTGGCGCTGGGGCCGACCAAGTAACCAGCACACACAACAGTAGGAAAGCCACTCCTTCCCTGCCCTGCAGCAGGACCGCCCGCCCCCAATCAAACCCTGCAGGAAGCAGAAACATAAAATGGAATTCATAATACCATTTTATGTTTCTGCTTCCCGCACTGCGAGAAAGCAGCGGGGCGACGCTCCTCCGCCCACATGGAGGAGCCGTCCCTTCTTCTTTCAAAGGTACTGGATATTTGGTTGGTGAGCGCCCTGATCTCCCTCAGCCTCTCCAGAAGCAACATGTTTACACAGCACTGTCTGTGCTCATCCCTTTGATTTTGCTGAGGGGGAAGGTCAATCAAACCAAAAGGATGAAATAGGTAAATGTTTTTCATCTTTGTTTGAGATCAGTCAGCTGTGCATTAACAGGCTTCTCCTGTAGAAGCTGAGGGACTGCTGACAAGTGAACTGCTTTTCCTTTCTCTTCTAGTAAGAGAAAGCTTCGGCCCTGCAGAGCTCCTGATTGTTTGAGAGCCTTACTGCTCTTACCTGCAGGGCAATAATGTCTGTTAATTACCCTAGCAACATCATGGGCTCTGGTCTCCAGCTCAGGCCCATAATTAACAGGTTATACTGCCCACAGGTCTGGCCACTTGTGCTCACGTCTGAAGTCAGTTTGAAAGGTTTTAGATACAGATTGAAAGCCACTAGGTTTATAATTTTTAGAAACAGTATTGCTGCAGTGTATGTGACCCGAGTGGAAGGGTCTTAAAGTAAAGTGAAGAAAATAAATTCATTCTCTCTCTCTCTCTTCCCCCCATGCGCTCTTCTCTCGGTGCGTAGCTCGTCGGCAGAGCCACGCCAAATGTATCCAGCCAAAATCTCCCCTCGTCAGGAAGAAGTAGCACGCACTTACAGAGTCCAGTGTTTACCAAAGTTTTCTTTATTTGCAGTTAGGCATCCAGTTCCACACAGAAAAACAGACGCGTTTCGTTATTTACAGATTGGTCATATAAAAACATACATACAAAAACACACATATATATATATATATATATATATATATATATATACACACACACATATATACAATAATATCTAATGGTTATCCCTAGAGGAAGAAAGAGATGGGGAGACAAAGCCTTTTCGTTTGCTGCAGCCAAGTTGTGGAACACCATCCCCTTCATCTGACCGGTACAAAGTCATACATGCCATTCAGGAAGGCCTTGAAAACCTGGCTCTTTTCTGTGTGATTGACTATTCTCTTCTTCTGATCAGGAGATGGGCAAGTATACTCTTGGGGTTGGCAACCAGCACCTTGACACCTTTAAGCATTTGTTGAGCTATACAAATATATATCATATCATACATTGAAAGGATAGTGAAAGCATAAATCTACATACCAGGGACATTAGTACAGTTCACAATCAATGGTTGGAACCGGTACTTGCTCACAATAGTACGAGATGAGGAAGCCTAAGGCTGAGTATTATTTGTCACAATGCATCTCTGACTCTTTTACTTACAACCAAATGCCAGAACTAGGTTGATTGGTTATGGACCAGGTCAATTCCTGTGCAATAAGCATGGGTGGTAGCATATTTCACCAATCACATTGAAAGGATACACTGGGGCAATGTCGGATTGGTAACGGGGGCATTCGGGCAATGCCCGAGGGGCCGGGGTCCGAGTTCCAGCTGAGGGCTGCTTTTGAGCAGCATGGGGGCCGATTTGGGCGGTGTCTCTGCTGTTCGACTATACCGCCAGCGGCCCAGTGGGTGTCTGAGTGGCCTTTCTGGAGGGAGATGGGCACTCATTATCTCCCGTATAGCAGCAACAGGTAGAGGTGTCACCCCTTTTCTTTCGCTGGGCCTCCCATTAAAGTAGGCATACTGAGCGGGGCAGGGGGCCTGAGCAGAAGTGGCCTCACTTGTTTTCAGGTGTGTTTCACTAGTGTAAACTGATGCGTGCATTTTTTTTACCCGCCCCCCCTTTTATGTAAAATTACGCTGAAAGCAGTGATTTGAAGGAAGGCATTATGCAAATATGGGCCGATTTTTTATGCGTGCCTGGGCCGATTTTTAATCCCAATCCAACCCTGCACTGGGGCAGTCAGTACACCGCTTCAGTGAGCTCAGGTAAACGCAGTGAGGTGGGACGGGGCGGGGAAAGATAGAGGGCAGTGAAAATCGACATACGACAGGATAGTGAAAATTAAATAAAGAAATAAATAAAACCACTTATCTTGCGCTCGCTGCATCGGCGATGTGCCAAGCTTGAGGTAAGTGGTTTTATTTATTTACTCTTCACTTTCCCGTCGTATGTCGAATTCCACTTCCTCCCTCCCCACCCTACCCCCGCCCTGCCCCGCCGCGCTTACCTGTGCGAGCCGCGACTGCATCTCTCACTGAGTGAGACTGCTAGCCATTTAGAGGGGGAAAGCTTTCCATTGATTACCACTGGCACAGCCAGTGAACCGTAAGGTCTCCCGGGGGCCAGGCGGAATACACTAAGGCTAATGAGCAATTTAATTGATATCTGAATACGGTGTTTTCAGGCTGTTGTGCAATTGTCTAATTACACCAGGAAGGGAAAGTCAATATCAGAGAGTTTGTAGAAGAAACATGAATGGGGCAGTGACTCATGCCACCACACTAACTGGACCCAACTTCTAGAAAAGATGTGGGAGCAGAGCTCAAGGCACACATATGCCGCTGTGTGAGTGACCGAAGCTAAAACCAGATCTGGATTTATTTGAGGGTTTAAAGCGTAAAACACAATATGAACACACGATTAACCGTGAGTGAACTGTTGCAATTTCTATGAGTGGCTTTTAGGATGGTGTTGCAGGTTTTTTTATTTTTATTTTTTTTAGCTTTTTGTATAGCATAAACTCAAAATATTCTGCTAATTGTGCTAGGAAAGTAGTGGCAGGCTGGTCTGTGTGCATGCCTCACTTTTCACCAACATGAGCCCACATTAGGATTTTCAAGACCAAATGCATCACTTACAAGGCCATCAGCAACAATTTTCTGCCAAGAAACAAATGACCTCAGGTAGACGGCACCATATGAGAAGTACGGGCAATTCTAGACTAGAGATCAAAGTGTGCAAGCTAAAATAAAAACTGAAAGGGGCCTTTCTCAGTTTGCACTCCTAGGAAACGGTACATCCCCCATGCTGTCATCAGAAGTGGTTCAACCCTCCTAAATTTCTGGAAGATGATGGAGACCCACCTCTCTAAGGAGCATTGTCGCCCCAGATATTAGGCAATCCACCCCTTACCGGCCTCACCGTGCGACCTTGAATTGTCCGTGGGACCACTACCTGCTCTTAAAAATATGTTTGCATCCATTCACAAAGGGGAAGGTGCTCTTTAGGGACCCCTTCCCGTTTGCTAGACGCTTATCACCTACTTCAAGTAGGTGGTAAACTGCAAGTGTTTTGAGATCGCAAATGCAATCGTTAAAACAATGGTACATACCAATCTGACTCGCTATTAGGATGAGACGCTCTGGGCAGGCCGCTTCATAATAGCGACTCACAAACACTATTATGTGAGTTACCAACTTGCAAAATAGCCTTTGTATATACCCTCACCATTTTTTGCGGTCGCAAACGGGACGATTTCCGAGAGGTCGGCGGAGCGTAGCTGGGGGATGGGGATGTAGAAGGAGAGCCGTCTGTTGAGGTAGGCTGGGCCGGTCTTGTGGAGTGCTTTGTGTGCGTGGATGAGGAGCTTGAAGGATATCCTCTTGTTGATGGGGAGCCAGTGCAGGTTTCTCAAGTGGGGGATGATGTGGCCGTGTCGTGGTACGTTGAGGATCAGTTGTGCCGAGGCGTTTTGGATGCGTTGTAGTCTTTTGATGAGCTTGGTCAGGGCTCCCGCATGGAGGTCGTTTCCGTAGTCGAGTCTGCTGCTGACGAGGGCCTGGTTGACTGTCTTTCTTGTATCTGTTGGGATCCATCTGTAGATCTTGCGGAGCATGCGGAGGGTGTTGTAGCAGGAGGAGGAGACCACGTTGACTTGCTTGGTCTTTGGAGCGTAGCTGGGGGATGGGGATGTAGAAGGAGAGCCGTCTGTTGAGGTAGGCTGGGCCGGTCTTGTGGAGTGCTTTGTGTGCGTGGATGAGGAGCTTGAAGGATATCCTCTTGTTGATGGGGAGCCAGTGCAGGTTTCTCAAGTGGGGGATGATGTGGCCGTGTCGTGGTACGTTGAGGATCAGTTGTGCCGAGGCGTTTTGGATGCGTTGTAGTCTTTTGATGAGCTTGGTCAGGGCTCCCGCATGGAGGTCGTTTCCGTAGTCGAGTCTGCTGCTGACGAGGGCCTGGGTGACTGTCTTTCTTGTATCTGTTGGGATCCATCTGTAGATCTTGCGGAGCATGCGGAGGGTGTTGTAGCAGGAGGAGGAGACCACGTTGACTTGCTTGGTCTTTGAGAGCGTTGAGTCGAGGATGATTCCCAGGTTGCCTGCGTGGTCGGTGGCTGTCGGGGCTGCCCCCAGTGCTGTCGGCCACCAGGAGTCATCCGAGGCTGAAGGGTTGAAGCCGAGGATGAGGACCTCAGTCTTATCAGAATTCAGCTTCAGATGGCTGATCTTCATCCAGTTGGCGACGGCCTTCATTCCTTTGTGGAGGTTGGCTTTGGCGGTGATGGGGTCCTTGGTGAGGGAGACGATCAGTTGAGTGTCGTCGGCGTAGGAGATTATGTTGAGGTCGTGCTATCTGGTGACGTGTGTGAGCGGGCCATGTAAATGTTGGACAGTGTCGGGCTGAGGGAAGATCCCGGGGGTACGCCGCAGATGATCTCGCAGGCTTTGGAACGGAATGGGGGGAGGCGGACGCTCTGGGTTCTGCCGGAGAGGAAGGAGGTGGTCCATTCCAGAGCCTTGTCTCGGATCCCTGCGGCGTGGAAGCGTGCGCGTAGAGTGCAATGGCAGACGGCGTTGAAGGCAGCGGAGAGGTCTAGGAGGATGAGTGCTGTGGTCTCACCGTTGTCCAGCTGGGCCCTGATGTCGTCGGTGGCGGCGATGAGGGCAGTCTCAGTGCTCTGGTTGCTGCGGAACCCTGACTGGGAAGGGTCCAGGATTCTGTTTCCTTCGAGGTATCGGGTTAGCTGTCTGTTGATGATTTTCTCGATGGCCTTGGCCGGGAAGTGGAGCAGAGAGATGGGCCGGAAGTTCTTGAGGTCTCTTGGGTCTGCCTTAGGTTTTTTGAGTAGGACGTTGATGTTGGCGTGTTTCCAGCTTCCTGGGAAGGTCACTGTCTTGAGGGAGAGATTGATGATGTTGTGCAGGTGGGGTGCGATGGAGCTGCTTTCTTTGTTGAAGACGTGGTGCTGGAATGGGTCTGAAGGAGAGCCGGAGTGGATTGTGCTCATGGTCTTGATGGTGTCATTGACGCTCACGTTGGCCCAGGCTAGCAGGGGGTTGTGGTCGATGGTGTGCGGAGGGTCTGGTGTGTTACTGTCTGTTGGGGCTGTCTAGGAGTTAAAGCTGTCGTGGATGTCTGCTAGCTTGCGGAGGAAGAAGGGGGCGAGGGATCACACAGTGCTTGCGACTGCGGGATGTCGTTGGTATTGGAGCTGGGGTTGGAGAGTTCCTTCACGATGTTGAAGAGCTCCTTCCTATTGTATGAGTTGTTGTTGAGGCGTTCTTTATAGGAGATCCTCTTGGCCGCCCTGATGAGGTGGTGGTGGTTGCGTATGGCGTCCTTGTGTGCTGAGTGGCTGTCCGTGGTTTGTTCACTGTTCCATTCCTTCTCTAGTTTCCGGCAGGCTTGCTTGGAGGCAAGGACTTCTGGGGTGAACCAGCTGGCCCTCTTGCTGGTGTCTCTGTGGGGGGGTTTCTTCAGCGGGGTGAGGGTGTTGGCGCAGTCCTCGATCCAGTGTCTGAGGCTGTGGGTAGCGTCGTCGGTGTTGGAGGATTCGGTGGGTGGGCTGAGAGCGAGGTTTGCATGAAGTTGGTCTTTGGTGATTTTGCTCCAGTGGGTGCGGTGGTGTGTGGTGGGTTTTTGGAAGGCGAAGTGGATGCAGCGGTAGTCGGTCCAAAGGAGTTCGGTGGTGTGGCTGACGGAGAGGTGCGGGCTTGAAGAGAAGACGGGGTCGAGCGTAACGTCAGCAAAACTTCAAAGATGGCCAGCAGGAGCAATGTTAAGCTGAAATAAGTCTACAAAACCGTCCTTTGCTCCGTTTTTAAGTGGAATTCAGCCACTTGAACATAATATTCATATGAGCGCACTCCGAGCAAGCACAAATCCAGAGACAGTTCTAGGCAGGCTCAAATTGGAAATGTTTTGAAGAGACAGTAAAGGATTTATGAACTGCGAAACACTAGTTAACAAGCATTGGTAAAGTGAATAGGCTTCGCCTATTAAGGATTTAGACTGTCTTCAGCAAAATACATTTTGGGAGCTTCAGTCAAGAAAAACAATGCTAAACGTGTAAACTTTCAGACTCAGGGTCACACAAACTCAGTTAAAATATGTCTCGTCAGGGACCACATTTTTTTTTTTTATAATGACCCTGGGGAGAGAGAGCAGAATTGTAGGTAGAGTTAGGCAAAGAGGGTTAGAAGTTTAGATGGAGAAATAGAAAGCAGAGGTCACATAGAGAGAAAGTTCACTTTCTCCGGGGTCCCCGTGGGAGGTGGTTGCCCTGGGCAATTGCCCACTTTCCCCATGCCTCAAAAGGCCTCTGCGCCTATGCGAGATCTGTTGCTTTGTCATTGTATTTTACATGTAGGACCGCAGTGCGAGCTGCTGTGCAACATGGCTTAAGGATATTTTAAATTGCTATGATGTGGCCAGCGTTGACAGAATCACATAGCTTTTTTTCCCCTTAAGCCATGTAGCACAGCAGTCTGCACAGCTGTACAACACGTAAAAAAAAAAAAAAAAAAAAATATATATATATATATATATATATATATATATATATATATATATATATATATAAAAAGAAAACAAGCAGCGAGAGGTTGGAAGAGTGCTACATGAAAGTAAAAAAAACATCACAGGGGTTGGGATGGGGCAAGCAACATAAAGTAGGAGGCTGGATGGGTGTGGGACAAAAGACAGCAGTGGAGGGAAAGGGGTGAGTGAATAACAGGCTGCGGAAGGAGGAAAGGGTCGAGGACAAAAGTAGCTCCTGCAACAAAAGCAGCAGATGCACAACTGAAAAAGAAGAGGTAATGGTCCATGCTCCAGAGAAAATAAAAACACACGAAGGAAGACAGGAATACAACAGGAAATCGCACACATTAACAAATAGAAAGCAACAAAATGAAAGTGACAAGTAAGCCAACAAATTGTAAATAATGGGCATGCTGTAAGCCCCTTTTAAGATTCTTCTGTTATTTACAAGAGATTTCACAAGCACAGCTCAAGCAAGACCTAAAGAGGAACAGTTCCTCAGCACCCACAATGTATGTGAACCTATTCACAGTATACAGCTTTTTTTTCACATTTTATCCATCTGAGGTCACATATGGTGTTGGGTTATGTTTTGACGGGCTACTTGGTCTTGGGACTACGTTTTTAGGTCTCGCCTAGGCAGCGTAAGTGCTGTCTCTGCGAGAAATGTGGTATTCAGTCTATGGATGATGAACACGCCCAGCTCTTACCATTTGCTTGGGCACTCGCCCCTGCCAGTTTACACCTTCCTTTGTGCACGGTGCAACAGGCACCACGTTCGTGAACCTGGGCAGTCCTGTGTCTGAAGCATTAGCCATGTGGCAGTGCTGGGTGGTCTTCCATGCTGCTCGCCCGGAGACGGATGAGTGGAGCATTGGTGGAATGCTTTATTTGGAGCCAGCATATCCTGAAAGGGTTACCCGCTGATGCTGTGATGGGCACGCTGATTTCAAAGCACACACCTAAAGTTATGTACAATACAAACCAGAGAGGTATTGCAGTGCATCGAACCAACATATTTAGGTTATATCAATCTATCTTGCTTGTAAATCACCATTAGTTATTAGACACAGAGCAGGCACTATTATTTATGCAGTTGAAATGCTACTCACTCAAGTAAACACAGAAATGCTCGAAAAAGGCATTGGATGGATAACAGAGACCACTCACTGGTTATTTTGTGCCTGATTGACCAT
Organism: Lissotriton helveticus; assembly: GCF_964261635.1. Classification (NCBI taxonomy): domain Eukaryota; kingdom Metazoa; phylum Chordata; class Amphibia; order Caudata; family Salamandridae; genus Lissotriton; species Lissotriton helveticus. Next base: position 206,785,780 of record NC_136063.1, on the reverse strand, counting down.
GAAGTACATTATGGACACGTTAAAACGTCATTGTTTTAGAAAGTACGGTCGTACGAGCTTAACACGTGTGAGCCCTGTCCATTCCTTCCCCATATCGACCTGTAGCTCTTTCCATTTGTTTTCCACAATTGTGTGTGTGCATGTCCAATCTTAAATCACGTTTTTTATATGCACACACACCAGGGGCGGCTCTAGGCTCATGGCGGCCCTGGGCAGGGAGCGTAAGTAGGGGGCCCCGGAAGAGGGGGTCTGGGCGGGGCGGAGTCCCCCGGAGCTCAGGAACTAGAAGGAACGCAGGCGCGGAGGCCAGTGAAAAGGGGGGGACCGGGGTCAGGGTGTCTGGAAGTGGAACAGAGCCGGAGGCTGCCAAATCCCTGCCAGGGGCAGCCACGCAAATATGTATCCACCCTCAGAGGATTATTATATTAAGGATATATATTGGCGTGGAGGCCCCTGGGGTTTTGTGGCCCTGTGCATGTGCACAGCTTGCACATGCTTAAGGCCGCCCCTGCACACACCCAGCGGTTTCTTGTGAGGGCAGTCTTAAGGCATTGGAGCATTTGCTTCGTTAGAGACGCTTTTATCCCCTGAATGAGTGATGGGATTTGCTCAGATTGGAGAATAGACTTTTTCGGTAATGCCATGTAACTCAAAACGTACTGTAGATGCGAATCAGTTTAGGATTGCTCGCACTTCAGCGTTAGCACAAAGTGCATTTGCTTTCTTCAGGCACCAGCCAGTGGCACCACCTGCTTCAGTGCAACCACCCCGTTTAGTTATAAAGACAAAAAGACGCACTTTCCCAGGCACACTTTCCAAACCCAACACAAGGACTCTAGAATGTTCCCTCTCAGTCACAAATCTTCTGCCCAATGGAGATATAAAAAAGTTGCCATGAACTCCTGTGTGATGTGTACATGACATTTCATTTAAAGTAAGATTCTGCATTCGATTCTTGGCTGCTCATGTGTGTAACTTATGTTTTTTCTTGTAGACTTAAGATTGTGGTGTCAGATATAAGCGGGCCCTTTCCAGAAAACTCTCACGCTGCCGAGTTTGATATAAGCTAGTTAAACACTGCAACGCTATTATTCTTTTTGCTGAGTAAGCATCTTGAGGTGAATTAAATTGCTGTGTCCCGTATATTAACATACGTGCACACTCATACATGCAGTCATATATTCAAACATGTAGGGCAGGTTTCACAAAGATGTCGCTGGCTCTTACTCTTGGTTATGGATTTCCTCGGCTTGTTGAGGAGATGGGGCAATGGATGCAGGGCTTTAAGTGGGATGAAAATACTGGGGGGTCTCTCCAGGGATGTGGCTTAAAAACACGTAAGCTAAAAATCTGTGCTTAGCGTGTCGCCCGACTTGTATTTTGCTGTTTCTGTCATTGCATCCAGATTAATGATACAACAAGTAATATCACACCTACAACAAGTCAGGACTATTGGATTTGTCAATGGTTGTTAGTTGTATAAGATAAATAAGCAGCAACTATGGCTTGTATATAATATTGAAAAAGCTTCCACTTAAAGCCCTGGTGACACCACACCAATGTTGCTGCTCCTGAGTTTCAAAAAGAGAAGGGAAATCCAGAGAGAACTTGACTCTCTTTTAATGATATCCCTTCCCCTACAACGCTCACCTGGCATGACGTGACATAACTTCTCCACTAGTGAGAAGTGAGCAGTGTGAGAAGGCGCATGCGCACATCGATGTGCCTGCTGTCACTGCAGTCCGAACAAAAAGGGACCACTTGTGCCAGGACACAAAACAGAGCCCGATAGAGACCCTTTTCGAGGACCACTTTCAAAAACTGCCGGTTCTCAGCACCGGTGAGACCCGGCCCACTTAAAGCCCTGGATGGATGCCTAAGAAGCTACAAAAGGCCTGCTTGGGTTGAAATACCCCCGCTTGCGTGGCGCTGTCCCCACTTTGCTGTCCTCCTAAAGAACACATTGATTCACATTGCAGCTGGCTTCCACCCTGTATGGCCTTTTGGTGTCATGCCCCCCTCTTCCAGCCCCCTTGGTACCCCGACCGTAGAAGGGTTGAGATGTGGGCCCTTTCATTAGTTGGGGCTCATGTGGAATTATGTGGATTCTTTTGTTACTTCTCTGTCCTTTTCGGTGTCATACCTCGAGCTCACTTCCATATTACTCCCCTACTTCTGGCTGCCACAATGAAAGGAAATGGACAGCATCGGTTTGCGCGCTTGGCAGGCTAGATTGAGACTGTACAGAGAGTGGAAAGATTGAATCTTTGTAAGCAGCAAGTTTCCGTCATTACGTGTTCGTAATGTATTAAAAGTTTTATTTTTCACAAACTTGCTTTTTTTTTTTTTTTTTTTTTTTTTTTAGATTTTTTTGTTTTGGGCTAAGTTTATCCGAACTCTTCATCAGGGCTGGAGTTCTAACAATGTTTCTGTTGTATGGATTAGAAATAAAATGCTGAAACCACTCTTAAAAATGGCTCTGAAAAGAGCAACAATTAAATGTGAAAATCTGAAGAGAGCATTTTTTTTTAAAGACAGTGTCTCAAACGTTTGAACAGCAGCAAAACACAAGGGTAGCTAAACCCTGCCGTGTATTATGTGTGTTGATGTCGGGAGTGTGCAGAGTTTTCTAATACCGGTGATATTTTGAGTAGTTATGTGGCTACCCATAAGTTGTGGCGCCCTTCTGCTTTAACAAAACTGTTTAGAACAGGAGTCTTCAACCTTTTCTATAATCAGAGCTACTTATGTTCAATGAAAATCATTGTGAGGTACTAATAATGGAGATGTAATTGTGACCATATTAAAAAAATTACATTAGTGCCCACAAAATTACCATCAGTGATTCACAGTTCATCGGATATGGTTGCCAGCAGTAAAAATAAGTGTTGTCAATATGGAATGCCTCGACGTGGGTAATACATCACAGCCATAGCTGCAATGTACCTGTCATAGATAATATAAGTAATAAGTTATTATTACTCAACATAATTACACTCTACTCCATACCACATAAATCCACTCCACATAAATCCACTCTATGCTAGGCAGCAATACTCCACAAAAATACACACCACGCCCTGCCACATAATACCACATAATTTCACTCAACACCACCCAGATCCACACCACACAATTTCATTCCACACCACATATTTCCACACTAACTCCCCCTCATGTCACAATTCCACTGCCCCCTCACACTCCCTGTCTACTCTCTAAACTGCATGCTAAAACATGCTACCTTCCTGTACTTCCTTATACTGGGTACAGGTACACCTGTCACCCCCCTTCTAGGTGCCCCTCCCACTACTCCCTCTCTCTCGCATACTCTCTCTCTACACCACGCACAGATCCAGAATTTCTCATATTGGTTAACCTCAAGTCTTTCAGGCAGTTTCTTTAGCATACCTTTTCAAAAATCACAAACCTTGAAGACACACTGTGTGTTCCTCCTCTTTCGGTGTCTTCTGTGTACACAAGCACAGCCTCTTTATGCATCTGTAACTTCCACTCCCCTTCTTTCTCACACACTGTTTCTGTTACTCTGTATGGAGTTCATTTACCACTTCATGCACAAACAACCTTTCTGTCTCTATCTCTTTCTGTTCTACACAACTCTCACCCCATCTATTCACCATGCCACATAATTCCACTACACAAATACGCTACACAACACGCAACTCCACCCCACCCAATTCCACAACTAATGATTCCAATTCAAACCACGTAATTCCACTAAAAACAACATACATCCACTGCATACAAAAAACATTGTCATTTACAACGCCAAAAGCTCTAACTTTTACAAATGCAAGACCGTTTGCATTGCAAATCCTTGTTGAATCAGAATGCAGGTTGTGTAAGACAGTAACTTGGAGAAACGTAAATCATTTCAAAAAGTTGTGCTGCTTTCAATTCATTGCCTTGTGATACTGTACTCTGTGAGAATGCCATCCACCTATTTTGAACTGAAAAATGTCAGTCAATTTTAGACCTCCTACTGAGGTTCCTGATATGCTTTTATTTCTTTATTTGTATAAAGTCACATGCACTCTGTCTAATGAATGCTATTCACCGCTGGTACAACAACAGCAGGAGCGTGGAAACATTACAACCACAAATCACATTAGTGAGCTAAAACATATTAAGGTGCAAAACCATCCTTGGTGCAACATCAACAAGACTGTGGCAGTAAGCTCAGGTGCAAAATCTCATTTAGGCGCGGGATCACCCTTGGTGCAAAGTCAACAGGTGCACAACACTAATTTTGGGTTAAAAATCACAAGTACAGAGAGCAAACGGGCAGTAAGATGACACATTGTCAATATTAGCATTAGTATGGAAGTCTTTAAGGAACACAATTTAAATGTAAGAGCGAGAACACATTTTTGTGCAACATCAGCAAGGTCCTGGAACCCCTTTTAGGATCTCAGATCACATTATTGAGCAAAACACGTCTATATGCAAATTCACCATAGGTGCAGCATCACAGGAATGTTGATGGCTAGAGGCACAAACCTGCCTAATACATGGATGCTTCTCTACACCATATAGGTGTGTCAAGGGAAGCACTGTTTATGCAGGCAGACTAATTGTGAACGTGTTCACAGTGTACAGCTTTTTTTTCTTTTCACATTTCATCCATTTGAGGTCACATCAGTTGTCGGGTTATGTTTTGACGGGCTATTTGGTCTTTTTGCAGACAGCAAAAGTTGTCTGCATCTAGACCCAAAAATGTCATCTAGTTGAAGGTGGTGTCAGCTTGGATTCATGCTAATGTTAAGTAAAATAGCAATAAAGCAATTAAACACTATCCTACTGAAGAATTTATGCATGAAGCAGCAGAATTCAGAACTAGTGCTGCATGTCATTAGCAAGAGCCTTTACCTTGACCTACTGTACCGAGAAGGGCTGTACTTCACTGTTTCTTTGCTTGAACTTTGCAATATTTATGGAACTAAAAAAGTAAGTAATATCTTTTCTCCTCTCAAATTAAGGTTGTTTTGCTGATTTTGGTTTTGAAGAGAGTTTGGGAACATCAATAAATAACAAATTGTGTGCCCTTTCAGATGCAGCATTTCTAGGTCAAGAAAAAGCAAAAAAATAAACATGCATATCTTAGACATAATGCTAAACCTGGCTCCCTCTTCATATTTTGGAAATTATAATTGTATTTTACACTGTTCGGTCAGATTTACCTTAATGTGTATTGTTGGTTGTGCCAGTGAAACGAGGAAAAATGTATTTTATACTGTAATGAAGAGGTGTGTTAAGTGTTACTGGTGAGGAGAATATACATTAACAACAAAATCGAAAACTCTAGACACCCTGAAACTTCACCTTAATTAAAATACCCACTTTGACTGGATCAGAGATGGTGTTTTATCCTCAATTTCATGAGGCAATGTGTTCTCGCGTTGACATCTCCCAGTGCATCAAATATCAAGATACAATCAAGTAAATGGGCCCACCCAATAACTAAGTTCTAGATCAAAAGAAATGGTAGGGGGTTTTATTACAAAATTCAAAAGTGAAGCAGTACAGAGTCACTGCCATTAAGGTTCTCAATAAAAAGGGTAATATAGAGAAATGCAAAATTTGAAAATATTTAAAATCCCAGAGGGCAGGAAAATTGGGAGAGTAACGGACAGCATGCATGCCTGGTTGAACAGGAGGGTCTGCTGGCTCACCCCCAAAACCGAGGCTATTTATAAATTATTTTCGCATATTCCTTTTTTTTAAATCCCCTGGTTGTAAGCTTTACATTTTCAACATTTCCAGAATCCAGTGCTCTGTTCAATCTCAACTACGTTGGTGCACTTTTATTTGGTGTTTGATGGAAATGGCCGCTTGTGAGGATCACTGATAGTGAGGGTGCCTTCATGAAAGGCCTCATGATATTAAAATGTGAAGGGGGCAGGGCAGCCCCCCTCCCCTAGCCTATTGCGGCCCCGGGGACCCCATCCCGAGGGACGTTTCTTAATTATAGGTGGGTGCGCTGGTGCCCACCCATGTCACCAACAAAGAAGCACATTGGAGGCCATGGGGGGAACCCCATGGGTCCTGCAGCCCCAATTGGCTCCCCGCATGGTGCAGGAACTGGCATTGCTCCCGCCCAGAGAGAGCAGCTATTTATGCTTGCTTCCTCCGGTGGGAGTAATATATGTTTCCCTGCCCGCAGGAGTGCAGGCAGGGAAACAGAAGTCTGCTCCCCCTGGCGGGAGTATGTTTAAATCTCTCTTCGGCTGGGAGCAGGCTTATCCACTTCAAATAATTCACAGCCAGGGCCTTTTAAGGCTCAGGATGAGGGGGGCCGTGCGACCCCCTCATCTTTTTTTTATGAATCTTACCCCAGGGGATGGGGTCCCCGGGGCCTAATAAGACTCATGAGTGGAAGCCACGCAGCCCCACCCCTTTTATTATGCATTTTGGAACCAGAGGATGGGGGTCCCCGGGCCCTAATAAGGCTTTGAGAGTAAGGTCATACTCCGAATGGACATAACTCCTGCACCCGATGGACAATAATCCTAGCGAAGAAGGACGGTAGGAGACGAAGAGGTGGGCGATCTAGCACGGTGCAGGGCTATGATTTGATGTAATCTCACGGGGATACATGGTTGCTGGCAGCGTACATGTTGGCACAACACAAAATGTCTAAATACATAAAATGAATATATGATGGGATCAGGCAGGCCCTCTTCTTTCTGGCTCTTATCCTGACCTGGGATAAATCTTGACACGCCTCTTTTCTACCCCTGAGAGTGGAAGCTCCGCTATGCCCAGTTTACTTTCAAGAAAATTGGATTTGAGGTAAGTAAGATTTGCTTTGGAAGTTTTAGAGGAAGTGATTTTCTGCAGTTACTGATGGTTCCTTTTACTTTGCATACCTGTGAGGGTGGGATTATTTTGGATAAACTGGTGCACCCAAGCAGTGATGTAATTGCGGCGCATAGAGCTCCCGGCATATGCTGTACCTCTTTCTTGCCGGTCCAATGTTGTCATCTGCCCAGTGTTAGATCCAGCTCCAGCGGGTAATGTTACCCTTGTGAATAAATGAGTTTGTAGTCAAGATAAAGGTGCATTATGGGAGACTCCATGGGGGTGTCATACATGATGCAGGTCAGAGTAGAGTTGAGCTGTGTGATGTCTGCAGCGGTGGGACAACTGCGCATCGGTCAGGACAGGACGGAATATGAGAGCACAGAGGATGTCTCAACAGCGGTATATCCATGCATGGAGCAAGACAATTAGGGATATATTTAATGAATTTAAGTTGCAAAAAACTATAACTGTTTTTATAGTCAACCTACATATGTGCAGGATTGCCTCAAAATCCAAATGACTGCCACAAATTCCAAATCGAAAGATTAAAAGGCTGAGTGTTGATTGGAAATGCGTAATGGGGATTGAGAGAATTCACTGCAATGCTGAGAGCGGCTGCCAATCAGGTACCTTAGCAATACCAATACCTCTCACAGCTGGAAACTGACCAGAGGGACGTAGGAATAAGCGCATTACTACTCTCGGAGTGGGCCAACAACATGACTTACTGTTTGTTCCTCACCCTATTAATGCCCAATGACTGCAGCTCAAGCCAATGGGAGATTGAAGCTGTCAGCTAGTGGTTATGGCTGTCTCTGCTGTCAATACTACTGCAATCTGACTCTGTTCTGTTTGTACTGTCGCTGTCAATTTGGTTCCTTACGATAACCATACTAATGATGTTGCTTACTTTTCAAAAGATAACCCTCCTTCACACTGGTACTGCAAACATATCCCCCTAACCCGCTATCCTCAGAGCTGCCGACTTTGGAAATGGAGAACGAGGATAGAGTCCTGGTCCTGTCTCAACATCCTGTGATTCTGGAGAAATATATGGCCTGTGGTGTGACCGAGGACCTCACTGATGTCAGCAGGGTGGCGGTAGGGGTCCGGGTGAGTCAGGGATTGCGTAAGGTGGTCCAAGGGGAAGTGAAGCATGTACATCTAGTGACTGAATCGCACAATGTGAAACCAGAAAACCAGGGATCATTCCTGGCTTTCCCCTTGACCAAACTGTGTGATCCTAGGAAATGTTAGTTTCACTTTGCATCCTTTTCTTCATTATAGCATATAAGAGGACCTTGAAATACGTGAGTTCAGAATGTGCGCTGTACAAACCCTTCTCATGTGTTTGATTATAATGTTGTCCACGTATATTAGTAATCTAGGACACCCAGAGGGTGCGAGGCAACTGACTTGCCTTTTAGTTCACTACTGAAACGGTTGTCTGGATGGGGTGGAGAAGCATGAATGTTTCTAAATTCATGTTTGAAAATGATCACTTTAAAAATACATCTCTCCCTGCAGTGGTATGGTAAAACGCTTCTGCTTGTTAATGAATTACACTTTTTTGAATTATGAAGAAACATAATCCTATTTCTACACATTTGTGGCAAGATGTCTTTAAAAATAAAGGCTTTGCTAAAGTTAAGTGGTGCAGGGCACCACCTTAGTTACTTCATAACTTCAGTTAACCTGCAAATAAATGTTTGCTCGTTTCTTAATATTTCCTTCTGAATATTAGTGCTCAGCAAGTAAACAACAGCCCGTGCTACTGTTCACCAGGTAAAGGTCAAGTGGGCCGCAAAAGCACCCAATGGCCATACTTGGAGTATCAATGGCCAATTTTTGAGTATCACTTCCATTTCAAGAGAGGCTGAGAACCTGAGCTCCCAAATGAATTTCTTTAACAAAACAGAGAAATGAATCACAGAGAGGTGTTATTTACTGAGGTGTCTGATACCTTTGGAGAAGTGGGGTGGGGGAGAAGAGTTTGAGGGGGGCAACTGGAAAATGGGGTGCGAGACAGTGGGGCAGGGAAGGGGTACTCTTCTGAGGAGCTTCTGTTTAAGGAGCACGTGCTTCACTTAACCCCTTGAATGCTCATGACGAGCTCAGCTCGTCATGAGCCACGGCGCTCGTGTGCTCAGCTCGTCATGACCGTTAGAACGCTTGCATGCTGGGCAAATTCCCCTGCTGTGCGAGCGTTCTATGAAAACGGGTGTGGTCATGACGAACTCAGCTCGTCATAGCACACGAGCACTGTGCCTAGCTCGTCATGAGCACCGGGGCGCTGCGGGCACACCCCTCCCCCCAGGACAGTGGGGGAATATGCCCCGCACGGAAGGGGTTAATGGATCCCAAGGCAGCCGCCACATGCTGCACTGGGTGTGTTTTATTCTTATGGCTGCTGACCAAGATGTGAAGCTACAGCAAACTCACAGAGGCGGCGAAGTTTCCGAAAAATATGTGAAATCTGTGGGTATATATTCAATGTCTTTGTGAGGGAGAAGGATCTATCTATGTTGGAAGATAATCTGCAGAAATTAGATGAGAATGCGCATTAATGGTGCACACTGGAATGTCAAAAATAATGAAATGGAGTTAATTAAACTACGATCACTGCATTTATTCTTCCTTACTCAAGGCCTCCTGATAATCCCACTGAGTAATTAGTTCCATCATGCTGCTTGAACATGCTTGACTTTCCGCACGGTTTGCAGACACGCCACTACCTGCTCAAACAGTGACTTCCTCTTGTATGCTAATATTATCCTTCTAGTTCTTTCAGTTTGTACAGCGCTCTGAAATTGTTACACTAAATGCTTCCTAAACTCCTAATATTGAAAAATGCTTTGTGCACACCTTGGAAATTGTTTTCACCGAGCCCCTACGCGTTATACAGTTCTCTGAAACCAAGACAATGTAGCTTATGGTGTGCACCATCATAAATGTATTATCCTGATTCCTGTGTGTTGTTTAATTTTTATCATAGTTTCTGCAACTGTTATTGTTAACCCCTGCGCCGCGGTGCGAGGAGGGTCAGGGTTGGGCGTGGCGCTCCGGTACTCATGACTGCTCCTGGCACTCATAAATCAAGGTGAGCGTGTGCTTATGACCGCCAGGAGCCATCAGAACTCCGCCCACTGATTAATTCTCCCGCACAGGCAGGGAATTAACAGCACATGGGCGGAGCGGCAACGTTCTGACGGCTCCCGGCTCTCATGAGCACACACCTACCATGACTCATGATGGCCGGGAGCCGTCCTGAGCACCGAAAAGGCTAATGCAGCTGCTACTACAGTGACCATGATGAAAGGGAATCTGTGGGCACTGATCCACAGCAACAAACCTCCATATGTCACAAGTTGCCACACTGCCCTCTCTAGTGCATTAGTCCACAAGGATTTCTTTCTGTTGTTTGATGAGTACGTGCTTCCTCATTGGGTGAATTTCTAGTGCATAAGCTTCACAACAGCTACCTCAAAGGCAAAATGGGATATACCCAGTGATCATATAGGTTTGCATTTTCTGCCCTGCATTGCTTCCTTCAACTTCCATTAACAGGAGGTCATGACTTCATATTGAACTTCATATAAAGAAGATGTGGCAAGAAAAAAAATGTCTGCCATAGCCGCTGGGTAAGCACATACATTTACAGTGGCTCAGTGGCTGCACTTGTATTATGTTAAAAAAAAATTCAAAGATGACTACAGTGGATGCATGCACATAAATGACAGCCATCACTGAATGCATTTGTAATATTTCAAGAAACCCATTCAAAGATGGCTACTGTGGATGCGCACGCATCGAAAGGGGCCATCTTTGAAGTCATTTGTAGTATTTAACAAGTCCAATGGAGCTGTAGATGAGCACATATCCTCAGCAGCCATGAATACTATAGACTCATTCACAGGTGCCTGCTGCTGGTGTGTGCCTGAACACTTGTAGGCAGCCACCTTAAAGAACAAGTTACTTACCTTCGGTAACAATGTATCTGGTAGAGACACAATCTAGCCGCAGATTCCTTAAGTTAGAATATCCTCCAGGCACCAGTCTGGATCTAGAGATTTTTCAGCAGTACCTCTGCGTGCCGGGGGACGACGTTGCATAGCTCCGCCCTGACGTTGTCCACGGATATGACATCAGTGGAGCTACATATGTCCCTCCCGGCGCACTGACGTCAGTTTTGTACTGTGAATCCTTACCGCCCCACAAGGCAGAGCCACTACTAAAACGGAGCGTGGGAACAGTGTGCCAAAAAGATGACAAATCTTTTAAACAAAATTACAATAAAGAAAAAAAAATGATGAGAAACATCACAATGCATAATAGAGAAAAACACTTCAGACTGAAAAGAGAGAGCAGAGTGCTTGCCCCTAGAAACAGTCTCGCATAAGCAAAGAACCATACCCTCATATGAGGGAAAAACAGCAATAGAAATGAATATTATGGTAAACGACTAACAGTCGGCATCCACATGAATGTTATGGTAATTGATAACAATACTGTAACAACATGACTGTTATTGCAATTGACAACATTTCAGAAACATCAGAGAATGTGCAACCATACGCACTATATATAACCAATTGACTGTAGCACAGTCAAATAGACCCCAAACTAATGAAGAAAAAGTATCAGTGGGGAGGAGGGAAGAAGAACATAACCAATCTCCACACTGGAAAAGAACCAGGGTGCAAGAGCGTGGATGGATAAATGAGCCCACCACCCAATTGCGAGAATGGGTGGAGAAGCAACATGTAAAACAGATTAAGATATCCTGACCTGGGAAGGATGTGAAGTAGACTAACACGCATTAAGACGGAGACCACTGGTAGAAAAATAGTGGGTAAGATCCCAACCTGAAAAGCTCCTTGCAGAACAGGGAGGATGGGTGGGCGTTAAGGAATCAGCGGCTAGACTGTGTCTCTACCAGATACATCGTTACCAAAGGTAAGTAACTTGTTCATCTGATAGAGACCGCTGATTCCCTTTTTTTTTTAAAGAACTTTATTTTTCATTTTACATATGAAAATACGAACAAAAACAATTTGGCATTGGTACAGTGTATAAGGCATACCATCAGAGACCGCGGATTCCTTAACTTAGAATAGATACCAAAGCTATACCCCATTGGAGGAGAGTCTGTGACTAAAACCCACCAAGTTCCAAAAGACAACTAATCGGTCAATAGGATTGACTAACACAGGTGGGGACAGCAAGTGCAAGAGTGGCTGACACTTGACCCATGAAGCTCTGTAAAGGAGCAGTAACAAGGAAAGGCAATGGCAACACAGCCCGTCATAGGACAGCACAAGACATCCCTCATCCAGGAAAGGACAAAGGAAGTCACAGAAACCAGAATGGTCAGCGCGTTATGGAAGAAAATCCAAAAGCCTCTATAATGAGAATTAAAAGCCAAACTGTGCTCAGGATCCCATGGAACTGCAAAAACAAAGAAAGTCCCAGAAAAGGACAAAACAGCATAACAGAGTCAGAACGTACAAATGAGTATGCACCACAGTGAATGCCTGGAATAACAAGTGTAGAGACAGATGTCACCCCTGTAGAGATATACAAAACCATGACTACAAGGAGAGACATGTATGTGGATGATAGGGATACACATAAGCCGACAGTGTGAACCGTGGCAGCCACCCACACATATGCAAAAGCACAGGAAATGTAGCCTCGACAGAACACCAACGTTCTGTGTATTACTGGCGACTCATCACCTGGTAGGCATACTGACCAATTATGCTCAGAGGTACAGTGGGTAAAGGATACCAGCAGAAACCAGGCAGACACATAACGCTTGCTCTCATAAGAAAGAGAGAGAGAATATGGGGCTACGAAACCCAAGATACTGCAACTTGAAAGAAACAGAGCATGTGTGCCTTCCCGCAGTGTGTATCGATAGTATGAGATATATATATATATACATACATATACACATACAAAATATATATACCTATATATACATAAATGTATGTGTGTTGTTGTTTTTTTGGGAGGGGGGAGGGTGTGGGGGGGACAAGGGATGCTTGAAGAGTATGCCCAAGACAAATACAGAGGCCCGCACACTAGGTACCAATGGCACCGATGTGAACCATAGCAGGACATAACATACGTCAATACATAGTGAATCATATACATATACAGTCAGAAATATGTAGATATATCCATATACAGAAACTGTATAAATGACTATGAGCATCCTTGAACAAGGAAACTGCTAAGCATAACATCGGCTATGAGCAGAGGGACCTGAGCCCCTGCCGGGAAAGGAACAGAGAAACCCGAGTCCCTGCCCGGGAAGTGCGTAGGAAAAAGGGGGGCACAAGACAATGTGCAGAACAACGCATCTGGAGTAGAACCAACTGCCGACAAGGAAAAAACCCAAGAGGGTCTGAGCCATGAGGAAAGACCACGGACAGAAGCAATTCCTACCACCAGAGATTGAAGGAGAGAACACAGCCAACAGTGTGGCGCAGTGTGGCGCAGTTTGGAGCAGCAGGCAGCAGTACCTGTGAACGTATGTGTACCCACATACCATGCCAGGACTGAAATCAGAATAGAAACTGTTCCGGAAGTGGAGCAGAACAACATGCTCACAAGAAACACTGGCTTACTGCTAAGACAGCCAACATAGGTAGAAGGACCAAAGGCAAGGAAATGAAGACTTGAACACGCCGGGGCTCGCCAGTCGTGGAGTAAACAAACAATACTCTGGAGAAATCTGCATCCTCAGAGGCAGGTTAGAGAACTAGGGACCAACCGTAAAGGCAAACATGTAAGCTCCAAAGAGAGCTACCTCACCCTTGTGGGCCTTACCAAAGGAGTAGGCCGCCATAACTCGAGAAGCCTACAGCAGAAACTATAGGAAGGTTCCCACGAGGTAAAGAAGAGAACAATCCTAGGAGGACCTCACCGGATCCCCTGGAAGGACCATCCAGGTACATCCACCACCCAGGGAGAACACTTCCTGTGTCAGGTAGAATGGCTATACAATAACCAACGAATACCCCACATAGGGTATGTCACATCCCTATAAAAGCAAGGGAATACTTCTTGAGATTAGCTCTCAGACAGAGGAGTCGAAAATAAGGGCATAAAAAACAGCTGTCTAGCTGTACAGACCGTCCGGGAAATCCCAGCTTAAACCCGGAGACAGATACCAGAGAAAAGAAGCGACAATGCTGCAACCAATGCAAATGAGATCAGAGGTCCACAACAAAGGACGAGAAGCAATGTGACTCATGGAAAACCAGACATGAGATGCTGGACCGCTGAGTCTTAATGACTGTCATAAAGGTGAGCCCCATCAAAGGGTAACTATTGAAGATTTTCAGGAAAACCACCATCATAAAGCCAAGCATAGCGATGCTGAGCAACTGGCCTGGCCATAGCCCGACCCAGAGAGTCAGTGGTGTCCATGGCTCACCGAACTGAAAACAGTGCCAGTATCCAAACCAGGTCAGCCCGAGGGCCTTCCGTAGGAGAGAGAAGTAGGTGCTCAACTGAGTCCCAGAGGGCGAAAGTAGCTAATGCAAAGACGCATGACGTGTTCAAGACCAAAGGCCCGAGCTCATGTACGCAAGCATATGTCGACCAAGCGTCTCCATCCATCGTGACTCCCTAGTAAGTGGAAGTAATGGAAGAGAGGAGGAAGGCAGGAAGAGAGGAGGAAGGCAGCAAGGCCGAGGCTGCCTGGACGACCAGCCCTTGAGCCCTAGGGTGGAAGGACAAACAGACAGGATCATCGGGAGCCGGGCGATGACGATGACATGTCAAAGTCCCTAGAAGAATGTCAACTCGTCAAAAGGCAGCAAGTGCTCGACGTCTGCGTCGCCTTGGTGAAGCAGATCCAACAAGGGATCAGAAGGCAGAGAGACTGATGGAGGCTGGATCTGTAGAATGTCAGCAGCTTTGTGAACAACTCCTGCAAATGCTGCACTAGCCTCCGTGGCCATTCTAGGTGGTGACAGCAGATCATCAGTAGGGGACGATTGCAGGCTAACACGTCCACCAAAAGCCAAAGACTCTGCAGCCCGAGGAGGACCAAGGGCCTGGAAGCGCTGCAGCGGAACATGTCCCCGGGAACATGTAAGCAACACTAGGGGGGGGGAGAAACAGGGGCCACATCTTCCATGAGCAAAGGGGCAGCAAGGGACGTCGCTGGAGTCGAAAGACGTCGCATTGACACCGAGGAGCACTGAAGGAGACTCCATCGACCGGCGTCTGGACGGCGTTGACTCGACATCCACCGTGATGGGAGACTGCGTTGTGGGACAGCGTCAACTCAGAGACAAGTCCCCTGCTGTGGCCACATCAGACGTCATCGCAGGGCGCCCCACAGGACTGTGCCCAGATTCTGAAGGTGGACTGCGGCCTGACGTCTGACTGGGAAGCTCCACCGGGCAGACTCCCGACGTTGCAGCGACTCTAGGGCACTCGATTGGCGCCGAGGGTGAACCCGCCGACGAGCTCCAAATCTGAGTCCCCACCTCCTCTGTGGGGCCTGAAGGCGCACCAGGGAGAGAGGGCAACCTAAAGATGGCCTGCAAAGTCTGAAAATAGGCTTCCATATGGATCCTAGGCGACTTAACACAGAGAGAAAGAGGGTAGGCAGGGGTCGACTGCTGACCAGCCATGTCCGGTGAATACCGAGAGCAGCGGGCACCAACATCACAGCTACTTGAGGCTGACGGCCTCCATGACTTGTTCTGGTGAGGACCTGCAGAAGGTGTGCGACGTCTGCTGGAACGACTCCGTGACCTGCCCCTAACGGGAGCCTCCGCTCGAGATGGAGACTGGCGACGTTTGGACTCAGAACAGGACATCCGGGTGGACAACAACTTGATTCGACGATCCTGCAGGGACTTTGGCTTCAGCTGCCAACAAGCGTCGCACTCTTCGGAGTCGTGGTGCTCTCCCAAGCACCATATACAGATCGCATGCGGATCCGTCACTGACATCTGTTGCATACAGGTCTCACACGATGTGAAGCCAGAAGGCTTTGCACACTGTTCCGGGATGTGAAAAGGTGTCAGGAAGGCCTAAAAAACAAAACAGGGCAGAGGAACCGCTTCTCCTGGATCCACGTTCCAGACGCGGAAAAGAAAACTGACGTCAGCGTGCTGGGAGAGACTTATATGGCTCCACTGACATCATATCCGTGGACGACGTCAGGGCGGAGCCTTGCGACGCCGTCCTCCTGTGCACAGAGGTATTGCTGAAAAATCTCCGGATCCGACTGGTGCTTGGAGGATATTCTAAGTTAAGGAATCTGAGGCTAGATGTCTCTATCAGATATGGAAAAATAGTCTCTTTTAATGTGGATTGCCAAAACGTACACAGCTGCCCCCAAAGCTTAAAAAATATATATATATATAGAGGGAAAGGGGCCCCCAGTGTAGAGGGGTAGGGATATATTTAAAAAACTAGCAGGACGGGGAAGGCGTGGGGGAAGCAACAGAAGAACTGGGAGGGGGAGGAGCTAGGGAGGCAACACAGAGAGCGAGGCAGGGGTAGAGGAAGAGGGAAGCAGCACACGGGAGAGACAGCAAGAAAGCATATGAATCCATGTACACTCATAAAATGCTGTAAGTAAAATAAAAAGTAGTTCCTTGAATTCAAGCAAAGCCACCAGAGGAAGGACACAAGGACTACTACTCATAACACTGAGACTGAAATGCTGTATGAACAAGAAGGAAAGCAAATGAATCAGGAGATGGGAAGTGTGATAGACAACAAAGACA
Source organism: Lissotriton helveticus (assembly GCF_964261635.1). NCBI lineage: Eukaryota > Metazoa > Chordata > Amphibia > Caudata > Salamandridae > Lissotriton > Lissotriton helveticus. The sequence goes on along the minus strand of NC_136063.1, from coordinate 206,769,191 downwards.
TCCAATCATGAGTAAGGGCTGACCCAAACCCCACTCTATGTATATAGGAAACAATTGATCTGGCCAAGAAGCAGCAAAAGCTGTTTGTAGCCGACACATAAAAAAGTGTCCTACAAACAAACAAGGTATTGTGTAAAAACATAACATCCTTAACCTGGAATCATACACACTAGTTTATGCACAGCAGCCCCATTTGAGATACCCCTGCTGCAGTACACGTCTTTTGTAAAGCACTCCACTGGTCCTTGGAGATTTATACTACATCAAATACCTAATATAGAAATAATAAATAAAAAAATGAATAGACCACAATCTCAGAGCACATCCTGCTGAGGCATAAGCGAATAATCGCCACTAGGCAGGGCCCAGTCTAATTACGTATGGGCCTGAGGGAGGGCCATACATTAGAAAATTAAAGACAAGCAAGGCTGTCTTTCTCCAGGATGTTAACTCACCCTGCATGCTTCAGAACTGTGATGTCGAAGAGATGTCTTCAGGAAATTAATTTTATAAGTAGTGATCTCAACAACATCTTGGTGGGGCGCTCACCAATGAACCAGACAACCAATGGGTTGAAAGGCCTTCTTGACAATAATAATGGCATCTATTAACTCTCCCAGGATAGAAGACCACTGTCTCGATGCACAGTAAGGTATTAAGGGAATTGATTTAGTACATTGTGAGACCCACTGGATCTTCTATCACTGCTCATCCTACCCCATGCAGAATCAAAGCCGGCTATACCATAATGTGAGGCAAGGCAGCAGCTTCAGGCCAATACCTTCTTGTGGTAATGTCGAGCTACTGAAAATGGCCTCAAAATAGTCTTTTTCAGTTTACAAGGAGTGCTCCATGAAGTAAAATGATATTTAGCCTGAAGCACATTGAGTCCTCGCGCTACTCTTGCTCAGAATCGAACCTGCAGGGCAGATCATGCCGTGCAGCATCAAAGTCTAAAACAAATGGTATGTTTGTGTGTTTTTCTTTAGAATTGCTTTAGGAAAAACGTTTAATTAAAGGAAATTGAGTGGAATGCTTAGCTTAACAAGTTTTGGCAAAGAAAACAGGTCGCACGTTTGAAAGGATGTTTCTGAGCTTTTGTTTTTCCATTACCCTTGTTAAAAAAAATGCAAATCGTGGCCGGCGTGCCACAATACCTGCATTATGAAATACACCTGCATTATGAAGTACTAGTGGCTATCTTAAAATTATTTTTCTTACTAAGGAAAATCATCCCACCCTGGTCGCCAGTGTGTCACAAAGCATATGCGGCATGCAGAGGGAGACACTTAGCAATGTTCTTTCTATAAAAGAAAAATCATTTTAAAATGGCTGCCGATGCATCAGCATGCAGGCACATTAACAGGCAACCACCTCTGGATGATTTTCTCAAAGAAAAAACACTCCAAGGTGGCATCCCATATGGGCGCATGCATGGTGACTGCTGGAGACTTGCCTTTACAAAAAGGCAAACACGAAAAAACATGAGTACTAAAAGAAGGACGTAAGGGGCTTGGTAGCAGTGTGCATTTGCTGGGCCTCACAGAAATATTTTTTTTAACTAAATCAGACAGGAAGAGGAGGAGAGGAGGGGCAGGGAGTGCGGATGGTGAGTGGAGAAGCCCGGAAGCAGCATGCAGCTGCCAGGCCCAAGCACAAGCAATTGAAATAAAAAAAAATATGTAAAAAATAATGAAACTGGGGATGGATGAAGCAGGACTGAGGGTAAATGAAACAGAAAAAAAGAGCATGAGAACGTGTCTGAGTGTGAGCGGTAGCGGCCTGTCACCTACCAAACTGTCGGGGCGCCCCTGAGGAGGGAGGGAGGTAGGGCAGGGATGAGGGGGGTCGTTCGGGATACAGAGATCAAAATTTTAAAAAGGTACCTTAACCGCTTCCGTGCGGCGCCGATTCCGCCCCTGTGCTGGACATTCCAGAACAGGGTGCAGTCGTGACGGAACCGTTCCGTCATCAGCACAGCTCAGCCGTGACTGATGACGGAACGGTTCCGTCACAAGCATCGAAGGGGTTAACGCCGCTGCCGTCTCCCGCCGCATCACTCTTTCTGCTTTTGGGCACAGGCTCCCAGACTGCATTGCGGCCAATCCTGACGCTGCACCAAAGCAGAGTCGGGATTGGCCTGAGCGCTAGCAACTTGCGCTCCCAGGCAGACTGTGTCTGTGCCTGCTCTTCCAGACCCAGCAATACAGCTGGGGCTGGAGAGAGCTTCCCAGTGCATGAGGGTTTGCCCATCCTGAGATGGCCGGCCTCACCCTCATGCGCAGTGAAGGGAGTGCCCACCACTTCCCCCACCAGCAGTGTCATCCCCAGGACTCGCCAGACTCCTAGGGTGGGTCCAGAGGATAAAAAAAGAACGATAAAAAAAGGTTTAAAACCCGTTTTTTCATCCTTTTACTTGAGGGTGGTGGCAGGGGGGGCAGCACTAATAGAGGGGCCACCTCTGAGCGTGAGCGTATGTGCATCGAGGGCCACTGTAGAATGCAGGCTCACCGCATCATTACAATAGGACTCAAGTAGGCACCAGACTGCAACAAACAGCTAAAAGCTTGGCCTGAGTGCTATGGTGTGCGGAGTGTTCATACAGCTAAATGCTTTACGCCCTGAGGGTCTGATAGTTTGAGCACCACGGAGCTGTGCATGTTTGTTTTTCTCTCCCAGTTTTAACCCGTTTCATGCGCCGCCGATTTTGCGGAAGTGCGGTACTTCCGCAAAACGGGAGGGGGCGAGTTGGTCATTGGCCGATGGCAGCACTGGGCAGGTAGTGCTGCCGTCGGCCAATGGCCGACGGCAGCATGGTAGGGGTTAATACCTTTCTCTGTCTATCACCATGACGGTGGTGCTTAATCTATGGCCCTGTCTTGACTAATGTTCTTGGGAAAACCTCTTAAATCACTGTCATTAAATAAGGTGTTTTTTTTTAATAGCATAACTGTAAATCTAAATACTTAAGCCATAGCTCTTATTCAATTGCATTGCTTGTTAGCTCATCTATGCCATTACAGCAGTGAACCAAGCATGTGCAAATTAGTTACGTTTCTATTTCTGTATTGTCGTAAGGTGACTAGAAATGCAGGAGGTGCACTACAAGTCCACAAAAGCATAAGGCCCAGATGTACTACCTGATTTAGTGGGAGCAGATCCTGCAACTTGGTAAACTACAGGCTTTGCGACCGCTAAATCACATATCTGCAAAACCCATTTTACAAGTCGGAAAACCAAATGGATTCTGTGACTCATACCAAATCGCAATTTGGAAGAGGGGTGTAATGAGCATTCCCTCCAAACTGCGAGTTGGTATGGCATGTACCATTGGTTTGCGACCGGACTTACAGTTGCAAACCAGTGACCTGTTACACACTCCAAATTGGGGAGCTCACTGATTTACAAAATGGAAGGGGTCCCTCCTGGCCCTCTTCCCTATTGGGAATCAGGGCGGCAGTTTTGTAGGGAGTAGAACGCAGTCCAGAACCCCACTGCCTGCTCTCAGTAAAGTTTTCCAAAACTGAAAACTTTTTTTTTTTACTGTAGCCGGTTCCTTTAACCCTTTGCGTGCTGGTGACGGAACCACTCCGTCACCAGCCACGGACGCGCTGTGCTAATGACGGAGTGGTTCCGTCACGGCCCGGCCGCCGCGCCTGCGCAGCATCAATTCCGCGCCTGCGCTGAACGTTCTATTGAGCAGGCGGGGCCGTGACGGAACCACTCCGTCACAAGCACAGCGCGCCCGTGGCTCGTGATGGAGTGGTTCCGTCATGAGCATGGCGGCGCCACGCGCCCCCCCCTAGCGCTGCGGCGGAATTACCGCCGTCGCCAACGTTTTAAGGAACTTAGGCTGCTGTAATACAAAAGTCATTCTAGGACGCAATCACGGGGATGGTGGACTGCTGTCACTTGCGGAACACCACCTCTGTGATTGTAGCCAAATGCAGATGGTTGCAAATTGTGAGCTGCCTAATGAATATTAATTAGGCAGCTAGTCCTGCGACAAACTGCAATTTGTTATTTTGTGAACCGACCTATTAGTACATAAGCCAGTTTTCAAGATAAAATCCTGGCTACAAAAAGTCAGCATACAACTTGGGGCTGCTTTTTTCTACCAGCTTGTACATATATCTGGCACAAGGTGCTATGAAGTTACGCAAGGTGAAGGCACTGTCCTCAGACAGAGTTGTTCACATGGATTTAGCACATATCAGAGTATTAGGGCTATAAGTCAGTGACCCCTTAATCCACTTCCCTCTGGGTATTTGCAAAACAAACACAGTCTCCACAGTCTCCAAGTAATGTGCAAATAAATCAATAAATTAACTAATAATTCCTATTTGTTTAGCGCAAACATATCACCCCTAAAGGGTTTCAAGTCACTCGGGCAGTAGGGGAGATTACGTGAGCTATTGTCCAGAGTCACATGATGCTGAGCTGCGCTGCTGCCAGTGCCAGGATTTGAACCATGAACTCCGCGGTCTGGAGTCAGCCGCTCTGACTGCTGCGCCACACCTCTCCCGCAACTAATTGTATTGAGTTAAAGAGAACGCCCTCATCTGCCAAAATAGAAGGCAGCAATGCCAACAAGTCACTTACAGCGATGCCACCACAACAGACGGACGCCCATATGCCAAACCTCACCTGCACACTCAGTGAGTAATGGAGTGGCCATGCCCAGGTAGCCATATGGAAGTAGTTTGAGCTTCGCACCCTGGGATTCACATGATAGATGGCAATGGTTTGCAGAGCTGAGATTGTCTGTGTAACTAGCCATCAGGGGATGAGCTCGGGAAAGGAAATGAAAACATTGCTTCACTGAGCAAAGGAGGACACGGGATTGCAGTCTTTACAAATCAGCGATGATGGACCCACCGCTGGTTAGTGCATTGGCAGATGAAGACAAATGTTGGCTTACTGTTCATTGAGTGGTTCAGGAAACATTACCTTGTTGCTGTTAGAAGGTTCCATGTTAATGAATTGCTTTACGTGTCGCTGGGTTGGAGAAAAAAAAAAAAGACAACATATCCCACCCCAACGTACTCTGTGTTGCAAGCACTCTCTCGTGAGCCCTCTCTATGTCAAACTCCCTCCCTCCCTCCTCATGTTGCTTTCTTGTTGTGTGCTTCCTCCCCCCCCCCCCCATGTTGGTTTTCACAGGCTACTGGAAGAAATGCGGGGCTGTACATCTTTGGTTAATTTAAAAAAGAGTCTAAAGACCTGGCTGTTTTAGGAGCCTGGGCCGGCCGAGGGGCCTGTTTTTTCTGTACTGCCGGGCGCCGAGAGATCCCCCTGGGGATGATTCGCTGCGCCAAACAAATATTAAATAAATAAATAAATACATTTTCCCCTTTCCTGGCGAGAAAAATCAGGCAGCCCCCTGTATTAAACAGGCATTGGTAAAGCCAATAGGTCTCGCCTATGCAAGAGCCATTGGCTTTGCCAATGTGTTTTAGCCATGTTGTACACCTTTGTGGGTGCTGTTCAGCATGGCAAAAATGTAATGGTGTAGAGGAGAGTGGCATGGAAAGTCACTGAGCGAAATAGTGAAGTGTGGAGTAGAGTACTGCAGAGTGGAGTGATTGAATTGAATTGAATTGAATTGAAAGGAGTTTTATAGAGCGCGAACAGCTGCCCTGAGGCGTCCAGGCGCTGGTGAGTAAAGGAAACTTCTGCTGGGGTGGATCACTGGTGGGGGTGAGTTTATTAGAGTTTTAGTTAAAAAGGAAGGTTTTCAGTTGTTTGCGAAAGGTAAGTAGGTTAGGGTTGGACCTTAGATGGAGGGGGAGAGAATTCCATAGTTTGGATGCGTTATAAGAAAAGCAGCGGCCTCCTGATCTGGCTCTTCGTATCTGTGGGACAACGGTTAGGAAGGCTTTCGATGAACGGAGTTCTTTTTTGGGATGGTAGGGTGTGATCAAGGAGTGATTGATCGCCGGCCCGGATTTCCAGAAGGCTTGGTGGGTGATGCACATGGCCTTGAATTTAATCCTCTCCCTAACAGGGAGCCAGTGCAGAGTTTTTAGACCAGGCCCTATGGGGTTTCGGTGGGAAATTCCAAGAAGGGTGCGTGCTGCGCAGTTCTGGATCCGCTGAAGTTTGTTTAGGCAGTATTCTGGGGCCCCCAAATACAGGTCGTTACTGTAGTCTATACGAGACTGGATTAGGCCCTGGATGACTACCTGTTTTGCCTCAAAAGGAAGGAGTGGAAGGATTTTTTTCATCTGTCTGATCAGACCAAAGCATGTTGCTGACAATTTGGTGACTTGCGTGTTAAATGTCAGGGATTTACTCCAAGGCTCTTTATGTTGTCTTTGGGTGCAGGGGGGCGCCTAGGCTGGGGGGCCACAGAAGCTCTAGGCTGGAGGGGGCCAGAGGGCCAGACGGCCGAGGAGCATCAGCTCGGTCTTATCCCCGTTAAGTTTTAGGCATGAGCTCGTCATCCAGCTCTTTACCTGCTCCAGACAGGGAATCAAGTTGGTCTTTGATTGCTGGCTATCCTTGTGCGTAAGGGAGACCACTAGCTGGGTGTCGTCCGCATAGGTGACGATCGTAATGCCATGCGGACGAACAATCTCTGCCAGTGGTCTCATGTATGCGTTAAAAAGCGTGGGGCTAAGCGAGGAGCCCTGTGGCACCCCACACCCCAGAGGCTTGCTTGAGGAGACTGAGGCTCCTTCGAAGACACTGAAAGTACGGTCTTTTAGGAAGGACTTAAGCCAGGCTAGGGCTTCTCCTGATATTCCCAGACTTAGTAGGCGGTGAAGGAGGATTTGATGGTTCACCGTATCAAACGCGGCGCTCAGATCAAGGAGGATCACTGCCACTGCTCCTCCCTGATCTAGGATCCGCTTTGCTTCCTCTGTGACCGCCACCAGGGCCGTCTCTGTACCATGCTTGGGACGGAAGCCAGTCTGGGTAATATCCAGCAGATGGTTGCTCTCGAAAAACCTGGTTAGGGAGGTGTTAATGTGTTTTTCGAGGATTTTGCTTGCCCAGGGGAGTAGTGAAATGGGTCGATAGTTGTTGAAGTTGCAAGGGTCGAGATTAGGTTTTTTCAGAAGTGCACATACCCTGGCATGTTTCCAAGTTAGTGGGACTGTGCTGGTTATTATTGAAGAGTTCAGCAGTTCCAGTAATGTGGGGAGGATTACCTGCCCAACCGAGATCAGTGTGTTCGGTGGGGCAGGATCACAGGGTGAGCCGGATTTTATTTGGTGCATTAGAGAGTCTAATGTTACTGAGTCTAGCTGTGGGAGGTAGGCTAGGGTGTTATGGGGCGATACCTCTGTTTCTGCTGCTGGGGGGGGGGCCTTGGGAGGATGGGTCTGTTTCAGTGTTCGAAAAAGATGTATAGATGTTGTTTATTTTGAGGAAAAAGAAGTCAGCTAGATCGTCACATCGTGGGGGTTCGATGGGGTTAATGGTCGGAGGGAGGGGAAGCGTAGTGAGACTTTTTACCGTTTGGTACATTTCTTTGGGCTTGCACTTGGCTGCCATTATTTTGTCCTCGTAGTAGGCCGATTGAGTCAGTTTTATTGCTGATTTGTAGGCTCTGATGGCGTCTCTGTATGTGGCTTTGTCCGTGGCAGTGTAGCTCAGGCGCCACTTCCTTTCCAGCCTCTTGCAGGTGCTTT